>NW_024881303.1:6813776-11613776 GCF_018691265.1 Tyto alba
CGGTGCAGCTGAGCCAGGAGATGACTCGGCTGCTGCAGGAGCTGGTGCAGAGCACGCCG
The DNA here is from genome assembly GCF_018691265.1 of Tyto alba. Taxonomy (NCBI): domain Eukaryota; kingdom Metazoa; phylum Chordata; class Aves; order Strigiformes; family Tytonidae; genus Tyto; species Tyto alba. The sequence goes on from NW_024881303.1 coordinate 6,813,836, forward strand.
GAGCAGAGCGGCTTTGCCTGGGGAGCCCAGCTCTTCACTGCCTTGCAGCAGTGGCAGTTCTGGGCCATTGCTGGAGTCCTGCTCCTGCTCTTCGGGCTCTTCTGGCATCTCAGGAGGAGAAGGAGCCGTGTGGTGGACAGCAGCAGCAGTGAAAAGGAGAGTTCCAGCAGCAGCAGCAACAAGAAGAGGAAGAAGGAGGAAGGAAAGGGAGAAGGTGCCACTGGTGACAGCGATCCATACAGGGTTTCTGTAGAACGCATCCAGTTGAAGCTGCAGAAGGTGGCCTACTGGGGCTCGGTATTAGATGATCTGTTGGCCAACCTCCTCCGTACGGTCCCAGAGCACGATTGAAAGAGTTTCTTCCCACTGCTGCAGCCAGCCATCGGGGTCCCGCGCAGCAGCCCTCGAAGGCTGCAGTGCCCCTGAGGATGAGGATGCTGTCTACCGCGTGCTGGTGCCCCTGCAGCCCCCCCATGGGCACGCCTTCCACCTGGAGCTGAGCCTCATGTCACATGACATGGGCTATCGGCCAATCCGGGCCCAGCCTTCCAGCTGTGCTCCCCCCGCCCCCGCACACAGGTGAGGGCTCTAGGACCCAGAGAGCCCCTGGGGTCTCAGGGGGCTGCAGCACTCCTCCTGCTGCCAAAATGAACAGGAAAACGCTGTTCCAGCCCAAACCAGGACAATGCCGAGTGGAGCAGCTGGTGGACCAGAACACGTTGTGCTTCCTTCACCACCCTGCGGAGGAGCTGAGGAGGAACCAGGACCCCAGTCTTCTCAGCACCCTCTGCACTGGCTCCTCCTACATATGCAGGCCCCTACCTGCGCTCCTGCCTGCAGGTTTCTTTCTTCTGAAACACCTCAACTACTTCCTCTTTGGCAAGGAGAACATGTCCGAGGAGATAATCTTGCCCCCAGTCTTCCAAACTGCCAAGTGCCTTTCCTCCACAGCAGCAGCACACTCTGGGGAGTCTGACCCGAGGCAGCTGAAGAGGCCGTTGCAAGGAGGCTTGTGACAGAGACTCCTCTTACTGCCCGGACGGACAGTGACTGCCCTCCCTCTTTGAGAGGAGACTCCATTGCCGCTGGGAGCTTTACTCTGTTTTCTGTTGACAATAAATGTCATGTTTGAACAAATGCTGCATGATCTGTGAGTGTCTGTGCATCACGTGGTTGGGGTCAGCGCGGGCATAGGGTGCTGAGAGCTCCGCTGCCACAGAGTCAGGGAGCATTTTGCAGAAGAGCTCATGCGGTTGGGCTCTGCAAAGCGCTGATTCTGTAAGTAAGGCTCCCCGACCTCTCCGTGCAATGGGCATCATTTGTCACCCTCCACAGCTGTGTGCATTGCCTGTGTGCCGTAGGGAGCCTGAGGTGGCTTCCTTGGGACCCATACACAAACTGTATCTGAGATACATTTAATGACACTTTGATGATCTCTCTTAAACCTGTTGCTTGTTTCCTGTGGCTTTGTTTCCCTCTCATGTACCTTTGAGCTTTGAACCAATGAAAATGATTACCTAGCAGGTTCACCTCAGCAAGTTCGTTTGATCAAGGCTGAGAATCTGATGGACAAAGAAGGATGACAAGTACTGATTGAAACCATGAAGACAGTGCAATCTGCTCAGCTCTCTGCATCCCAACAGATCATTACCACAAGGTCAGGCTTGCCAGTGACCCAGGCCAAAGCACTTTCATCACATTAGCTGTTTCCCATTCCAAGATGCTCCAGTTTTTTCCAGGTTTCTGGCAATTTTCTGGCACTTCTTCAGAGCTGCTTACCCTACTGCTGTCTCTTCTCGGAGAAGGGGTATCCTGGCTTTAATTTTCTCCTTTTCATATTCTGTAAAAATCCTGAGCCACTGACAACTCTGGTCAAGCAGCATTATTAAAAACTCTTCTTGACCAGTCTGTTTGCTGACTCCCAGAGGATAACACAGGCACAGGTATCCAGATGCTGCAGGATCATAATCCCAGTTGTGTTCAGGCACAACTAAACACCCACTGTACAGCCCCTGGGTCCCAGCAGTGCCCCAGCCAGCAGCTGTCTCTTGCCCAAGAGCATGCTGAAGGACCTGCCTGGCAGCATTGGCAGCTTGCTGTGCAGTCTGGAGCTAGTTCCTGGGAGTCCCAAGATGCCAAGGAAGGAAGGCTGTCAGGAGCAGGCTGCATAAGAAAGAAGGTTGTTGTCTGATTTTCTGTGCAATTGTGAGGACCTTTAAATGCCAAGAATCTGTAGGCATGGGGGATGCCCATGTTGCAAGCTTACAATTGTAGGAAAAGCTGGCAACGAAAGAATTGCTTCAGACAGTATATAATCATCCATGCCTGGCACTATTCACTGAGTCACAGACAGGTCACAGCTGCATGTGAGCCTGCAGGCCATGCCAGTGTCCCTGAGTCAGCACGCCAAAAGGTGTGCCCAGGTGCAGGGGTGGTTAAGGAGAGAGCAAAGTCTAGAGAGGATCCCATAGGTTATACTGTTCCTGTCTGTGTGCAGAAGCTGCTCTGGAGGTGTTGGTTTCAAGAGGTGGGTGCCCTGGCTTGGTGACAAGCTGATGCTGCAGCTGTGTCAACGGGTAGCACGATGACACGCATATACTGTAGCACACCACAGCTGACCAGTACCACACGTCTCCAAGAAGGAAGGCCAAGGGAGTTCTAAGTGCTGTTTTCCACTACCCAGAGACTGTCTTTTCTCAGAGGTGCACTGTGGAAGAATGTAAGGCAATGGTCACACAATGAACCAACGGAAGTATGTCATCACGGCAGATAAGCCCTGGAAGAGGTAGTCAGAGAGGGTGAGGAATCTCCTTCTTTGGCAACAGTGAAAGTTCAGCTGTACAAGACCCTGAGCGACATGTCCTAACTTTGGTGTTAGTCCTGTTTAGAGTACTAAACTAAAGACCTCCAGAGGTCTCTCTCAACCCAAATTCTCTATGTTACTCTGTGACAGTGAGGATCAAATGTTCTTGGTGACCTTGTTGTGCAGGTGAAAGACCTTATAGTGCAGGTGTTTCCATTGGTCTGGAGGCTTTTGGGTGGAGCTACCAGTAATTAAAGCATTGTCCAAAAACTGCTGGAGGGGGCACTACTGATGGTGGGGGAGTTTTTTCTTTGATGATGACAACAGCATAGATGAGCTACCACAAATCTGTATCACTTGAATCCCTAATGTATATGATGAACAAAGAAAGAGCCAGCACAGAATCCCCAAATGAGCTGTTAGTGATGGCAGATACATTGCTGAGCAAAAGGAGGTGCTGTTTACAGTTGCTAACACTGTGGCCAGGAGTCACCCAGCGCTTGGGCAGTTTTCCATGCTGGGCTGCCTGGCACAGCAGCCCTTACCTCCTGCATACTGGAGCTCTTATCTCAGTATCAGCCAGCTAGCAAAGGCTAGTGACCAGCTTTGGCATTTTCTTCACTCATGGAAATCAGTCCATTCCCTCGACAGTTGATAATTATCCACAGGAATTTGGCTTTGCAGATCTTAAATAACAAACCAGGAAGTCTGAGAATCTGCGTTGAAGAAAGCTTTAGCTTAAGTGTTTAATAGCCTGGCATAAGATCACAGCATAAACCCCAAAATGACCCATGTTAGAAGACTGAATGTTCTGCCCACAGTTATGAGTAACAAATATTTATAGGAAAACTGTAAGAAAGTATAAAAATGAGGGTCATCTAATGGTTTTAGCCCTAAGCACAACAGGAAGTACAATCGCAATCACGCGGTAAGGCATTTCCATGGCAACTGATAACATTTTCTGTTAAGCTGGAATTAATTTTAGGCTATAATCTGCCTAAGGACACAGAACACATAAGGATGCAGCAAGATAGATAGTGTCATACATTGAAAAAGGAAATGGTTGAACTGTGGGTATAACAGGATTGGGAAGGAGCAAGAGCAGGACTTGGCGTAAGAAATTCCTGTCCCGGTGTGTTGTGTCACCGGCAGGAGATGCTCCCTGCCCTCCATTACCGCCGGATCTCACTATGTGGGTTTCCCTGTAATGGACCTGGTAAATAATGCAGGTGTGAGCAGTCTGCATTGCTTCTCTTGTCCTGGTCCCGTAACTGTATCACAGGTCTCCCAGCTTAGGATCAAAAACTGTTAGTTAACTGCCGTACCGGACAAGCTGCCTCCATGATTGCCAGGGCCCTGACCAGCCCCCTAGGCCTTCCCTCCACCCTTGTCAATGGCCCAGGATGCCCCTCCAGCACAAACCAGTGACAAACCCATCCCAGCAACACTGCAGGTTGTTAGTTTTCATTTTTTGCCCAGCCTTGCCCAGCCTGGCCATGGGCTCTGACGATCCAGGCCCACCAGTGGGCCAACATCGCAGCCCATCCTCAGCCCGGCCCTTTCCCCACAGCCCTGCCTGGCCACCCCTGGACATGACTGAGGTGCAGATTGACTTTCGGGCTTGAACTCATCCAGCCTCATCACCGTGAGCCTGCTTAATGACCTGCAGGGGTGATTGAACCTGCCGAGTGTCTCCCAGGCCCTGACAGAGCTGCTGGCCCTCACTGCGCCCTGGCACAAGTGTCCGCAGTGCTAGGATACCTGGGTTCTGCTGCAAGTCCTAGCACCCCAACCCACCCCAACTACACCCCAGCCCACCCACAGCCTCCTGCACCCTAATAGATCCTGTTGCTGTCAGCCCGAGCTACAGATCAGGCAGCAGTGGGGCAGTCCGAAGGGAATGTTGAACTGGGCCAACAGCAGTCCTCCTGTCAATTTATGTGTCGTGGAAAAGTGTTACTGCTTGACAGCTGGATCTGTTGGTTTCCCACAACTGAAAACTACAGTTTTTCATCTTCAGCTCCTTCGTGAGGAACGAGCGGCACTGAATAGGTCTGTCAGTCGAGCTGGCCCAAGGCCTAGGCGAACATGAGAGAAAAGCGGCCCTCACCAGCGGTTCGTTTTGATTAACTAGCTTCTCGGAGTGTTGTATTAACTTGCATCTAGTCAGGATCTAGTCATGAGCTCCCAGTGCACAGGGATAATGGCCATTGGTTCATCAGAGAGGCTGTCCCCAGCTATATAGAGAGACTTCCCAGTTATAGACAGGTTATCACGCTGGTTATGAGGCAGGTGTGAGGTGCCAGCATCAGCCCTCAGGTGGGGAAGTTGTACCTACAGTGGCTCCCAGCACTTAGGAAGCGCTCAGTTTTCAGGACTGGGGTGAGTGGCATCGGGCTAGCCCAGGAGTCAATGACAGTGCTTTGGCTCAGGCCAGATCCTCCCCTCCTCTCAGTGACTCTCACTCAGTAGGCACAAGTGGCACAGCTCCAGCGTCTCCACCAAGAGCGTGTTCTGCAGCTTTTAATGCAGGCAAAATATGGAGAGGAACACAGTCACAGCCAACAGAAATTATTCTTACCTGTATGAGGCATGGCTTCAAGTGGAGCACTCCACTGAGTGAATACAGGTTCCCCCTTCCTTTCTTCCCCAAACCAGCTTGTTTCTGAAGGCCTCGCGGCCTCCCAGCTGCCTGGCCCCCTCTCCTCCTGCCCCCAGCCCTGCCCTGCCCCTGCTCCCCACCAGCTCCCTGCCTCACACCCCACTGAACCCCTTCTCTCCCTCCTCCTGCAGGCCATGGATTTCGCATCCTTTCTCGTCAAACTTGCGCTAAGTTTCCTCCAGGATGTGCCGATGGTCAGTGATGAGCTGGATGAGGCCACGCGCGAGCTCATGCAGCAGCGTGCGTGCAGCTGTGCCAGGAGATGACTCGGCTGCTGCAGGAGCTGGTGCAGAGCACGCTGGAGCAGAGCGGCTTTGCCTGGGGAGCCCAGCTCTTCACTGCCTTGCAGCAGTGGCAGTTCTGGGCCATTGCTGGAGTCCTGCTCCTGCTCTTCGGGCTCTTCTGGCATCTCAGGAGGAGAAGGAGCCGTGTGGTGGACAGCAGCAGCAGTGAAAAGGAGAGTTCCAGCAGCAGCAGCAACAAGAAGAGGAAGAAGGAGGAAGGAAAGGGAGAAGGTGCCACTGGTGACAGCGATCCATACAGGGTTTCTGTAGAACGCATCCAGTTGAAGCTGCAGAAGGTGGCCTACTGGGGCTCGGTATTAGATGATCTGTTGGCCAACCTCCTCCGTACGGTCCCAGAGCACGATTGAAAGAGTTTCTTCCCACTGCTGCAGCCAGCCATCGGGGTCCCGCGCAGCAGCCCTCGAAGGCTGCAGTGCCCCTGAGGATGAGGATGCTGTCTACCGCGTGCTGGTGCCCCTGCAGCCCCCCCATGGGCACGCCTTCCACCTGGAGCTGAGCCTCATGTCACATGACATGGGCTATCGGCCAATCCGGGCCCAGCCCTCCAGCTGTGCTCCCCCCGCCCCCGCACACAGGTGAGGGCTCTAGGACCCAGAGAGCCCCTGGGGTCTCAGGGGGCTGCAGCACTCCTCCTGCTGCCAAAATGAACAGGAAAACGCTGTTCCAGCCCAAACCAGGACAATGCCGAGTGGAGCAGCTGGTGGACCAGAACACGTTGTGCTTCCTTCACCACCCTGCGGAGGAGCTGAGGAGGAACCAGGACCCCAGTCTTCTCAGCACCCTCTGCACTGGCTCCTCCTACATATGCAGGCCCCTACCTGCGCTCCTGCCTGCAGGTTTCTTTCTTCTGAAACACCTCAACTACTTCCTCTTTGGCAAGGAGAACATGTCCGAGGAGATAATCTTGCCCCCAGTCTTCCAAACTGCCAAGTGCCTTTCCTCCACAGCAGCAGCACACTCTGGGGAGTCTGACCCGAGGCAGCTGAAGAGGCCGTTGCAAGGAGGCTTGTGACAGAGACTCCTCTTACTGCCCGGACGGACAGTGACTGCCCTCCCTCTTTGAGAGGAGACTCCACTGCCGCTGGGAGCTTTACTCTGTTTTCTGTTGACAATAAATGTCATGTTTGAACAAATGCTGCATGATCTGTGAGTGTCTGTGCATCACGTGGTTGGGGTCAGCGCGGGCATAGGGTGCTGAGAGCTCCGCTGCCACAGAGTCAGGGAGCATTTTGCAGAAGAGCTCATGCGGTTGGGCTCTGCAAAGCGCTGATTCTGTAAGTAAGGCTCCCCGACCTCTCCGTGCAATGGGCATCATTTGTCACCCTCCACAGCTGTGTGCATTGCCTGTGTGCCGTAGGGAGCCTGAGGTGGCTTCCTTGGGAGCCGTACGCAAACCAAGGCCTTGGAGCCCAACAGCATTGCCCTTGGGTGACCCCAGGGAGGTGGGTACCACGCTGTGCGAGTGGGAGCCCTCTGCAGAGGGGACAGTTGCCACGACTGCGGAGCGGGGCTCTGGCTGCTCTGGCTGCTGTACAAGCACGAGGCTCATTCCTCATGGTGGCAGGTTGTCCTGGGTTTGAGTGAGTGGTGGGGCTGTTTGAGAGCAGGGGAGGGGGCTACAGCAGACCCCCACTGTGAGACGATTCTCGAAGCTCCCCCGGCTCCAATTCAGCCCAATCTCTGCACCAAGGCTAGCCAAGCAGCTGCACCTCTGCAATAAGTAACGTATTTAAGAAGGGACTTGTGAGGAGCAGTTGCGGCAACTGCATGAACACCAAGGTCAGTGGAGGAACGGAGGAAGAAAGGAGTGGGGAGGTGTGCCAGAGCAGAGACCCTCCTATATCCTGTGATGAGAGGGCAGGACGGCCCCCCCCCCGGCCAACCATGAAGGTCTGCAGTGGAGCTGACAGTGGGGTCTTTGCACAGCCAACTAAATTAACTGTGCCCAAAGAAGGCCGTCATCTTGTGGGAAAAGGTAGCCCTCGCTGTTGTAGTTCGGCACTGGGAGGACTGCAGCATGCAGGGGTGTCCCACGCCACAGCATGTCATGGTTTGGGCCTGGTCAGCAACCAACCACCCCAGCTGGTCACCCTCCCTTCCCCTCCCCTCTCCACCTGGGAATGGGGGAGGGAATTAGAGGGGTGAAGGGAGACTCGCAGGCTGAGATAAGAACAGTTTAATAATGGCAATAAAACAAGAATCATTACGTTGATGGGGCAAAAAAAAAAGAAATATATAAACAGGCAATGTGCAGTGTAATTGCTCACCACCCGCTAACCAATATCCTGTCTGTTCCCGGCCAGTGACCCCGAGATACCAAGATCCCACAATCGCAATCGCGGAAGGGAGAGAGCTCCTTCCCAACCACCCCTCCTCTATATAGTGAGCATGACGTTCCATGATATGGAATATTTCATTGGCCATTTAGGATCATGTGCTGTGGCCGTGCTCCCTCCCTGCTCCCTGTGCCCTTGTGCACGGGCAGGACATGAGGAGTCAGAGAGTCCTTGAAGTCTCGGTAGCAGCTGAGAACACCAGTGTGCTATCAGCATTCTTCTCATACCAAACCCAAAGCTAAATCCAAAACACAGCACTCATCTAGTCCCTGAAAAGGAATATTAACTCTATTTCAGCCCAAACCAAGACGCAGCAGCGCGATGAACACTGCAGCCCATGGGAGGAACTCACATCAAAGAAATTTTGTGGAGGACTGTCTCCTGTGAGAGGGGGACCATGCTGGAGCAGGGGAGAGAAGTTCCAGAAGCTCCCCCACCGAAGATGGAAGAAGTGACATCAGTGATTGCACCCCACATTCCCTGCCCCTGAACCGCTGCAGGGAGGAGGTAGAGATAATGGGAGCCCAGGGAGAAGGGAAGGGTAGGGGGAAGGTGTTCTCAAGGTGTGGCAATGCTTCTCACTGTCCTACTGTGAAGTGGTGTTTTTAGTGTCTGTAACAAATCTATGTTCTTTGTTTTCTTCCCCTGAGGTGTCCACCTTTGCCCATGACCATAATGGGTGATTTGCCTGCCCTTCCCGGTCCTATCTCAAACCCCAAGCCTGGTTCATTTGTCCCTTCTCATTTTTGGAAGAGACAGGGGAGTGAATGGCTGCATGGTGTTTGGCTGCCGACCAGGCTCAAACCACAACACTGCCAAAGCCATCACTGCCCGACTTACGCTGCCAATGTGCCTTTGAGAGAAGTGGCCACCTACACAGCTGGCTTGGACCAGCGAGCCACCCCAACCATCAGTCTCTGCTGCCACCAGGAAGCTTCATGCTGGAACCCAGTCGCGTTGGGTGCAACTCTTCCCGCAGACGGGCTTTGTCCTCTGGAAGCCTGCCACAGCATTTGAGATGCTGCATCGCAAGCATCTCTGAGCAGCTCACATGGCTCCCTCCGTCACCAGGAGATACTGGGCTTTTGAGAGAGCCAGGGGGTGTCTGAGGGGCTTTCTGTGCCCCTGACCCCCTTGGGCTGCATGTGGGGGGCACTGGCCAGCCAGCAGCAGGTCTTGGGAGAGTTGGGTGGTGCCAGCTCTACCCATGGCCACTTCTAACCGTGGGAAGTGTTAGGAAACTTTGGCAACCGGCCCGTGCCGGGCCAGGAGAGAGAGGCTAGGATGCAAAGTATAGCGTTACAAGAGCAATTCTTTATTCGTGCGCATGAAGTGTCCTGTTCAACTTGGGGCATCCATGCAGATTTACACAAACATGTTATACCATTCTCTAGCATTCAAGTACAGCACAGTTTGACCAGACACTGCTTAACACACTGTCTTGGTTTCGGCTCTGCTGGTGGCTCCTCAAAAAAGGGAATCATCACTTCCCTGGGGAGGTGTCATGGATGAAGCCCAAAGGGCAACTGAGCACCACACAGCCACTTACTCACTCCTTCCCCCTCAGGAACATGGAGGAGAAAACTAAATGAAATAAAAGGCTTGGGGATCGAGACAAGGACATGGAGGGATGACTCACCTATAATGGTCACAGGTAAAACACAGACTCGATTGGAGAAGATAAAGAAGATCAGCTGAATTCAAATGCCACCAGTGGCACCACCAAATTTACCAGGATAGGGCAGTGAGAAATACAACCATATCTTAAAAATACCTTCCCACCACCCCTCCCTTCTTCCTGAGCTCAGCTTTGCTCCCAATTTCTCTACCTCCTCCCCTCCAGTGGTGCAGGGGGGCAGGGAATGGGGGTTGCAGTCAGTTCATCACCTGTTGTTTCTGATGATCTTTCCTCCTCAGGGGGAGGAGTTCTCACACTCTTCCTCTGCTCCAGCATGGGGTCTCTCTCACGAGACACAGTCCTCCACAAACTTTCTTCAGCGTGAGTCCTTTCCATGGGCTGCAACTCTTCACAAACTGCTCCAGCACAGGTTTCCCTGAGTCCCAGCCTCCTTTGGGTGCAGCCACCTGTTCCGGTGTGGGGTCCTCCATGGGCTGCAGGTGGGCATCTGCTCCACCATGGACCTCCATGGGCTGCAGGGGCACAGCCTGCCCTCTCACCACAGACTGCAGGGGAGTCTCTGCTCTGACAAACCTCCCCCTCCCCCTTTCTGCAACTGACCTCAGTGTTTGCAGAGCTCCCCTTCTTAAATGTTACCGCAGAGGCGCAACCACTATTGCTATTTGGCTTGGCCTTGGCCAGAGGCAGGTCCAACTTGGAGCTGGGGGGGGCTTCTAGAAGCTTCTCACATGCAGCCACCTCTGTAGTCCCCTCCCCTGCTGCCAAAAATCTGACGCAAATGAACCCAACCCAGGAGATTATTCCAATGGCTGATCTCATTGTGACAAATTTTCCTCTTGTGTCTAGGTGTAATGTCCCCAGGAGTAACCTGTACCCATTACCCCTTGTGTTTTCCATGTGACTCCTTGTAAAAAGGGAGTCCTCATTTTCTTTGTCACCACCCTTTAAATACTGGAACACAGTGATAATGTCCCCCCTAAGCCTTCTCTTCCCAAGGCTGAACGAAGCCTGTTCTCTCAGCCTTTCCTCATACAGCAGGCTTCTTTCCTCTGACAGAGTTGCCTTTCCCTTGTTTAAGACCCCAGAAGATACCCTCCTCTGTGTCAGATTTCTCAGGCCACTCTCATATTTCACCTCAACTGGTGTTCCCTCTGAGCTCTCAAACACCTGCACTGTCCCCTGGAAACTCCCCAAACCGCAATTGCTGAGCAGGAGTCTCCAGCGAGATGGTTTGCTCCCCTTGTTCCCTCTCTGCACCTTTGTCAGTTACATCCCATTAGAGCTTTTTGCCCTGGTCTTTGATTTTTCACAGGCCTAATTCTCTTGGTATTTCTCACACCTCTTGCCTGTACTTCCAGCCTTGGCATACCATACCTGTCACTGGCTGACTGCATCACACTGTCGGGGGGTGATGTTCGTGGGCACTTCCCTGAGGTCCCAGTCCTCCAAATATGTTGAATTGAGGAGTTGACTCAGCTCTCAGCACTCACATGGACAACTTGCTCTTCCTCTGGTCTCTCTGGTCTCTCTCCATGTGAGCTCCTGGGGAAAAGCAGCTTCCCTCCTTCGGTGTCTGAGCATACTGTGCATATCCCAGCTGGGCTGGCTTCTACCTGTGGTAACACCCCATGGGGGTGAGTCTCTGTCCAAGAGGCTCACTACAACATGCCCTTGCGTTGCTACCACTCCTCACAGTATGATCTTGTGTGCCAGCATCCCTCAGCACATGCCCTTGACCAGTCACTGCTTCACACACCAGAGGACAGCAACGGGGCTGAACTGGCTGGCCATGAGCCCTCCTTAATGGTGCTGGTCTTCAGCTGTGGTGCCCTGATGGCTACATGCAGTGAGACTTGAGCAATATCACAAGACTTCCCTGGGAATCAAGCCCTACCTGATAGCTGCCCAGCTGGGGAAGGCAGGCACCCTGCTCACAGGGCTTCACCTTTAATGGAGCAGCCAGACTTTGTGCTTAACTACCAGGGTAACAGCTCAGTCAAACAGAGGTCTTGTATCACAACATCAGGTAGGGTTAATACATTACAAGGCTCATTGGCTTAACACAGATGGAGGGAAAGGAACAACATCCCATCTTGTTGCTTGATAGACAAGGAGGAAAGTCCTGCTGTCTGGGACGGACAGCATGTGAAAGTATCTGGTCTCTGCTCTTCTCTTTCTCTTTGGTATATTTGCTATACCGCACGATGCACCTTAATACAGCATAGCGATGCTTTATAATGAGAGCTTCTTTCAGGCTAGAAACTTAGCCATGAATGGCCTCTAGCTGGAGCCAGAGATTTATGTATTCCACCACAGTCCTGAAGAAGCACAAGTGAATGGCTAAAGACATTCTTGCCCTCTCCAAAACATCAATCTTCCATTGCCTATAGTTGGTCCCTAGTCAGGTTAAAGCAACATGAGCTGGGGAAGAGAAACAGCCATTTCCAAATGTGTGGCTACTCTAAATCACACCTACTGTGGAACAAAGGATGGGAACTGCCCATAAATTATTAGCTGAGTTTCTTTCCTTTTCTCTAGCAGCTGTTTCTTTTGTATGGTGATCCTTTCTCTTGTGTTGTTGATGCAAAATGCAAGAAAACAAGTAGAGCCATCAGTCGGACTACAAGTTAGGTCACTGCAATGATCAGGGGTTAATCCATTGCAAAGGACAGGTTACAGTGAAACATGCCTGTGACGAGCATGGGGTGCTGCAACAGGCCATGGCAGCAGCGGCATGAAAGACCTGACCACCCCAGCACAAGGAAGGAGTAAAGCATACACATGTGCTGCCAGGGCCTTTTGGTCACCATTGAGCCACTCCCACTGGAGATGCAAATAGCAGCTCCAAAGGACAAACTTCAGACTAACATCTCCAGACTTTGGCAGGGTGGCAGAGCTGAATCCTGGCCCGACTGCAACTGAATTTCTCTCTGTGCAAGCACAACACAGCGATACCCCTCATGGTGCTACACTGAGTTGTCCACAGCACCTGCTGCTTGTGGGCACTGGCATCTCCTCAGGGTTAAGTTCTGGCCAAAACATCACCTCAGAGAAGAATATGTCTTTATATTTCTGCAGGAGTCTATTGAAACCAGTGGATGATGACACTGCTGAAGCTTTCCCAATGAGTTTGGCAAGCTGTGGGAATAACACCGAAATAGTGTTTTGTAGAGCCATTTCAAAAAGTTATTAGCAACTTCACTCTGATGCTAGAGCTTTTCCATGCACTCTCCTCATCTTGATTTCTACCCTCACCCTTGGGACAGAATAATAGTCTTTTTGGGGTCAGAGATAGTGGGAAAGTCTCATGCCAGGGGGCAGTGGGTTGGTTTATTTCTTCCAGGGTTAAATCTTCCTGCAGGAAAGGCTGTGATCCCTGTAGTCCCTATTCACATGCTTCGACTGCTCTGAGATGAGTTACAGGCTGCAAGAAATGTTTGGCAAGCTGAAGGTAGATCACAGAAATCACAGATCTCAAAACAGGGTAGGCGATCAAATGCATAAAGTCTCTTAACCACATCAATCACAGCCTGTGTTTGCCAAGCAGATTAAAATGATATGTACACAAAACACTTGTAGGGAATGGTGGAAAAGTTTCTATTTCCAAATAACATGCTTCCTGGAATCATGCATGTTTCATGTAACAATTGATGGAAACTGGTGTGCAAGTGTTATGACCCCTGTATTGTTTCAATATTGTTTATCATAAATAGAGTTATTATAATATTATTATTGTGTATTCTGTATTATTTAAATTATTAAAATATTATTTCAATATTTTTTAGATAGAGTAAGGCTTTGACAAGCTGACCATGGAAGCAGAGTAAGGCAGAGATAGTCCAGGCATGAGGAAGACTTGATTTGCTGAAGTCCCTTTTGATTTCCACCCTGCCACTCTGCTGCAGCCCTCCAAATTGTTGGCAGGATGAATGTGGGGCAGGATATAGCCCAGATTCTGGCAGCTGTGAGTTGACTCAAGCCATACAGATGAGTCTTTGAGATAGGCTAGGACATGATTTGGGGAACGGTGCTGGCAGCTAACCCGCTGGCAAGACGCCACAGCTCAGTTGCCCTATTGCACAACCTTGCCTGCTTTCAGGTTAAAGCTAGGGTGGGTCAGCTGCTCTCCCAGCTCCTGAGCACAAGCTGAGGAGAGAGGATGGGTGTTATCCATTAAAACCCTTAAAATCAGGCACCATAACAGAGGAAAGAGAGGGGCAGAAACACTTTTTTGAGACTGATCTAGGCAGGACTGAGAGTGGAAAAGTCAAATCCAAGTCTCCACACTGAAAGTGCCACAGGTTTTATTGTCGGGGGAAAAAAAAAAAAAACAAAAAACCAAAAAAAACAAACAACACCCCCCCCAAAACAAACAAACAAACAAACAAACAGTGAACCAAAACCAACAAACATTAATAAATGTTTGCAATTTATGCGATTTATGACTGTGAGAATCTGCTTCACAGTGGCCTCTCCCCTGCGTACTCCTCTTCTTCATGTGGCTCCGGGGCCTGCGAAGGCAGGGGAGGAATTCCCCTGTGTCCGCCCGGCCAGGCGGGCAGGAGGCTGAAGCGGTGCCGGAGAGCGCGCGGGGAAAGGAGGCTGGACCTGCGGCAGCACAGGCAATGCTCTGCCACGGGTTCCTCTGTAATGAGGACCTTTGGCTCTATATTGCATATTTTGTTGAGTTGTTCATCCTGTCATTAGCAGCGACTCTTCTTTAGTAGTGGGACAAATGAAACACCTGGGCCTGGAGGATATTTTTTTTCTGCTCAGCCCCTAATAACTAATGTCCTTATAATTTCTCCTGCCTCCCCAGCCATAGGTCTGAGCTCGTTCTGCAGCACACGCTGCACATAACTAGTGCTCTGATGTGTCTAAATACTCACAGTTGCTAACATGGAGGGGTGTTCGCTGCTGAGTGATTTCAGAGCTGTTCACTGGTGCCTGAGCATACGATCTGGGTGAGGATCTCCTGTTAGCTCAGCCATGGGGGTTCTTGGATAACAACCCAGATTAGGACCCATCCCCTAGGTCACCCTCAGCTGAAGAAAATGAACACGTTGGGAGCAGGGAGAGGACAGAGGGGGCACACCTATACAGCAGGGTGGGTGTGAGGATCTTATACGGGCACTTCTCACAGGCACTTTAATTTTGGCAGCAGTGTTCAGCATCTGCTGTGGGTTATGGCTGCTGCTTCTGGCACTGCTCTGGTCCATGCTCCCACTGCTGCAACTGGGAAAGCTCCTGCGGGCTTATTTAGGCTCTTGTCTGTGCTGAGACACCAGGTGAGACAAAACACCCTTAGGGTGCCCTGTGCTGTTAGCAGGAGAGCTGGTGAAAGTCAGCTTACTGAGCCAACCATCCCCTATAAGGCTCCAGAGATGCAAAGGCAGAAGGCTGTTGCCTAAGCTGTATCGTGTCAGCAGCTTGCTGAGCTTGCCTGTCCCCTGTTATTATCCTTCATGACAGAGTAACTCTGACATGCTTTGACAGGGAATTCAGGATTTGCCCAAAGTAGGGCCTTGCTGAACACAGAGACCAAGGAAAGGCTCTCACATGTGCTGGCCGTCCCATGGAAGGTGACAGAGCAAGTGAGGTTTTCTTGGGTGCATGGACCCCATCTGCAAAGTCTGGACTCTTGGGTTAGCAAAATTCATACTGACATCCTGGGACGTTCCAGCACTTACTTTCAATCCAAACCCTAAAATTTTGTAGAAGGAAAATCCATATTTTTTCCTAGTTAGTGATTTTTCCTAGACAGTGATGGATTCCCTCGATTCATGTATTTAGAAAGGTTTTCCTCGCATGGAAACACTTTTTGGCAGCCTGAATCTCTTCCTTCCCCTCACCCCATTTTGCACTGGCTCATGGGAACTGTAGTCCAAAAGCACCACCTCCCCCTTCTCCCACCCACCTCCAAAAGTCAGGCAATTTCCATACAGCATCACACAGTTTTAGCAGTGAGTTATTTTTAGGACATGTAACCTTTCAAAGTGTCCTGCTTCTAAGAAGGGGCTTGAACATTGGAAGGTGGCTCTTGTAGGTCAGATGCATCATGGGGAGATGCTGTCAGCTGAACTTAAACTCTTTTAAAACTGAAACATGTCATGTTCAGTGGCACATTCTGGATTAGAGCTAAGTGACTGAAACAAAACAGCTAAATGTGGCTTTTCCTAGTGTAAATGGGAAATTATTTAGCAAAAGGAAGATATTTTATTTTTGTTTGAGAACTACATCTTCCAGAGAGAACCCTCTTGATGGGATATCCCTGACTTAATTCCAGCTCGCTTTGATATTTTTCCCCATTTTTCCCCCTTCTGTGCCATGCTGGCAGTGCAGCTGCCAACCTGGGATGGAGGTTGCTGTGCACCGCCTGTTCTTCTGAAGAAATCCTTCCCCAAGGATGGGGGGACCTTTGCACAGCTGCAGTGGCCCAGAGCATCAGCCTTTGAGTTCAGCATACCGTTCTTCCTCTGCCCTTCGTAAAAAATCTGACCCCCCAAGGGCCTGAAGCTCATTCCGAGCCAGCCCAAGCTGGTGGCTTCAGAGGGTGGCTGCCCAGCTACGCCAGCCGGGAATTTGCAACTCTGATTGCCGCATGTTTCTCCGTGTCACATAGGCACAAGTCTTTCTAGACACATCATTAGACCAGCTGTGGGACAGACACAGACCCTATTAGCAAATGCTAAGCGCAGGGTTGTAAGGTACTTAACTTTCAGTCAGACATAAATTAGCTTTATTAAATCTGTGCTGTAAAAACACTAGTGGTTTTGTGACAAAATGTAATGTTCGTTCCCCCAGACTCCACCCTCTAAATCAGGAGCTCCAGAGACCCAGTCCCGACTTTCCCATCGCCTCTGCACGCAGCAGTTTTGGCTGAACAAACGCAGCACTATTCCCTGGGGTGGTGAGATAGGAGCCCCCCTCCTCATTTCAGCTAAATTCTCACTGCCAGACAGATTTTCAGCTCCCTCCTTTGGCCAAAAGTACCCGCGTGTGTTTGTGTTTTGTGACTTTAAAGAGAACGTGAAAGGGCTTATTTTATTAACAGCCAATAGACACTTCAAAGCAAAAATGTGGTTGAGAAATTAATCATTCTGCACCTCCGATGTGAGATTTATTATGGCTCTGAAACTAAGACAGAAATGAACCAAAAGCTAAATGCATGAATCACTCTTTTAAAATAAAGTCAGGACTTCAATGACTACGGTATGTGTACTGCTAAAATTAAATGCAGGGCCATCTAATTTTCTTCATTTAAAGATAATGTTAAAGTAATGTGTTGGTCCTTAGTGTCTCAATGGCCCAGGGAAAGTTTCCCTTCAGCAGAAAAGGTCTTGTCCAATAATACTTTCCCAGATTAATGAAAAGATTTTGTTTCCCACTCTTCCTATTTTTTTTTTTTTTTGGTCTAAAAAATCTAAATTAACTTCCTCTGAGGAAATGCCTACTTTCTGTGTTTATCTGGGCAAAGAAGGCCATTGTCTGAGGAAAATGGCTCTGATGGGCATTTGAATGCAGGGACAGGGCATTAACATTTGCTGAGTTGGGTTACAAGTGGGATAGAGTTTCACCTAAGGGATTACATTCATAGATTCTTGGTGATTTTTTTTTTTTCCACAGTTCTTCCCAATGCACAATTTGCCAGCAAGAAGATGTGGCCAGCTCCAGACGCAGTATCAAGGGCGCATTTTAAAATAACTGTCACCGCCAGTTGCTGCTCTGGGAGCTGGTTCCCAGCAGCTCCTGGGAAGAGGACGAGATGCTTTCTGCCTCCTCCCATGCCCGCAGTCTCTGTGGTCACAAGCTGCCAGCAAACGGAACCCATTTCACAGAGCCCCCACAATAACCCTGCCATGTATTCTCAGCTCTTCTGCTTTCTTCGGGGCCTGGTTGAACAAGGATTCTGCTTTCCCAGCTGTATGGCCATGAAGTCTGCACTGTCTACAGTCCCCTTCAACTCCTTCTAGATTATTGTTACTGTGTTATAACTCTGTTTCTACTGATTAGCACATTCTGTTTTTTCCTCAAACTGTACAGCACCAAAAATCTCAGCAGGCAGAAGAGCTTTGCCTTTCTGCTAAATTATTGGTACACAAGATATGGTTTTCCCCAAGGGTTGGAAAGCCTCAGCTTCCCATAATAAACACTTGTCTAATGTACAAAAGTGTCTTGGAATACTTTTCTTTTCTGTCCTCCTTGGCTTTATTTTCAAAAGCACAAAATCTCTGACTAGAAATAAATGACACCTTCACAGTGCAGGGATAAAGCGCCTGGACAAAAATGTTGCAGTGATATGAAAGGGAAATTCAAACGTCAACATCAAATCCTTAGACACCTTTGAAACAGTTTCCTGTTTTTCCAGTCCTTTAGAGCCAGGCGGTGAGTTCACGCAGCGCTTGCTCAGAGCTGACAGGAGTAGGCCAGCTCGCGGTGGGGACAGCACGTCTGCTTGCTGCACCTCGTTGCTACGGATGACCAGCAGAATTTACGGCAGAAACCCACCCAAAAGCAGGCTTCTTGCTTCAAAACACGTGCCAAAAATGCGCAAGAGCTTCAAACACGTCAGCTTCCAGAAGATGGGGCTGCCCTTCCTCTCAGCATCACCCTGCCTGTTTTGGGGGACATTTGCAGTGCGCAGGGCTGCTCACTCATCATGCTCAGCAAAAAACCTCTGATACAGAGCTTGTTTTCACGCGATGGTCCTTCCCTAGTTCACAAAGCTCTGTGGTGTGTTTGCATGTGTTGCTGTTTTGGAGCTGGACTGAGCAAAGATGGTGGTGTCAGCCCAAAGAGAGATTAAGTGATTGTTGAGGAATTTCTTTATCACCATCCTGTGTAAACAGAGATTAGAGACAGAACTTTTTTTCTTACAGCTGCGAGCCGCTTCTGCAAACAGGAGAGAATACAGTGCTAGGCAGTATTACACAGCCAGCTTCAAGAGTGTTGTTGCAAAGCAGGAGGACATGGACTTGTCGTAGCATCCAGGCAAAGTGAGAATGGCAGTGCTGCTCAGCCAGTGGTGCATTCCTCCATTGGCAACGCCTTCTGGACCAGCAAGGAACAAGCCCACACATCTGAGCCTCGACCCAGCAGTAATGTGCTCCTTGCAGGGCAGTGTTTCTTCCCTAGGTGAAGGTCTCTGTAGGCAGTGGAGTTGCAGGAGCCCTGGGGAGGTCCTGGATATACAGATGAGATCGAGCAGGAGCTCAACTTGTGCTGGAAGTTTACTATATTTGAAGCGTCGGTTCTTACTGCTTTCTGAGATAAATTGCTTTTATATGAGGGGACGGCTAATTCTGTGCACCAGGCCTTGAATTCTGATCAGAAGAGGTGGGTTGTATGTGATATAGGAGAGTATATAATGTAGCTTCCTACATTTCAGTGGCTGCCTCCTTCCTTGCAAGCAGGCCTTGAAAAGCATACAGAGCAGAGTAAAAATAGAATACTATTCATCACTGGTAATGAAAAACTACTCCTATCCCAAAAGAGAGAAGAGTAACATTTTCCACAGTTGGAGGTGTGGGCATTCAAGAGAGCAGGTCCTGCTACGTGCTTGGATGGCACCCAGCCCACGTCTCATCGCTGTTTACTCTGTAAATATTGATTTCCCAATGGGAACAACTGTTGTACAGTACAGCCAGAGTTAAAGAACTGCTCTGAAAAAAAAAAAAAAATAACATGCGTGCCTCACTTCTGCAGCATTCCTGAGACAAGGCTGTATTTTTATCATCTGCAAAACCAGCTACATCTGCTGTGCCGAGCTATAACTGGAATCCCAACTCCCTCATTACGACCTCCGTCAAAGAAGTGGGCCAACTTCTCTGGGGTATAATTTAAATTCTACCCAGCTCCATGGCTTCCCCAAGAAAAAGATAACACCCTGGTGCATGAAGTTGGACGAGAGACCAGCCCAGCTCAGCTGCTGCAAGAGGACATACTGTATGCATAACCTAATCTTTCCTAAAAGTCACTCCAGGCCACAGGCGTCCACTGCTGCTGTAGATGATCTCTGTTAAAAACCATCATCTCCCATGTTTTAGCCTCTTCCTGCATGCAGCATCCTTGAAGTAATGAGCTTTCACCTTCCACCTGCCTCCAGTGGGCTTGGGTTTGCTGCTCTCTTGCTGAGCAGAAGCTGCCCTCCTACGGCGTTTGGGCAACCCAAAGGGAGGGGGATCTCCCACACAGCTCCCAGCTGTCTGCAAGTCTGCCAGAAACGCCTGGCTTCCTCCGCCCCATCCTCTGGAGCTCTTGTGTTGCAGAGCTGCTCTCAAAATGCCTTGCAGGCCAGGGCTGGACACCCTCGCTGTCACCGTTATCCGGGTTTTTGCTCAACTGGTCTGAAGAGCTTCAAAATCCCCAAGAGGAAGGGCAAGGCTCTGAGCCAGACTTAAGCCCAAGTCCTCTTCATGCTGAATAAGGGCCACATCAATGCACGGTGGAAAACTTCAGCAACTCTCTGAGGGTCCCCTATTACCACTCGTCATGGGAGGTTGCTCTCCTCTCAGGGTGTCCTAACATCAAATACGTGAAAAATATGCTCTTTTTGTAACATATTTCTTTTAGGAAAATCATTTCTGCACCCTCTGACTTCAACAGAAAATACCTGAAAACAGGGAAATAAGGCCAGCACTGGGCTTTGCTGGTCCAATGATGACTGCTAGCAGGAGAAATGTTTCTCAGTTTCATTTCATCTGTTAACAGGATTCAATTAAGCTGCCAGAAAATGATAAGCATTTAGAGGGACATCAGCCATCACTCCTCACTACCAGACAAAATCTTTGTCATGTCAGCGGCCATAAATCACAGTGATTGTATTTGGGAAGTGTTATGCACTGTAACTCATTACCAGGGCTTAATTCAGCTTCCCTCAGGGCACCTTTGTACCTGTTAGGCCAAGGTAAATGTCTTGCATTGTTGGTACACAAAAAAGGAGTATTTGGGGGGTATACCGATTATGTCTGTTTACACTGAATGGAGGAAAAAAAAAAAAAAAAAAAAAGGTTCCTTCTAAAACAGATGGAAAGTTGCAAGTGGGAGGTTGGTCAAAAATCAAATTTTCCATTCCTAGGAAAAAGTCAGGTTCTTTAAATACTTGGTTTGATAACAAATCAGGGCAGGAAAAGGGAAAATATGCCTATTTTTCACAGAATGGTATTTGTCACAAAGTTCTGGGCATGTTCAAACTTTCCAGCCCTGCTAAGTGTGCAGCACACAGGCTGTTCATTGCAATGCTGGTCCCAAGGGGCTTTTGTCCCTGTTTTTCACCCAGGTTTAGGCAATATCTCCCACAATTCACTCAAGTAGAAAGCAACTCGGACACAGATTAACATCAAAATCGCAGCAGCTAAAAGCAACTGGCCAAACTGAAATGGTGAAGCCTGGAATGACCAAAGGGGGAAAAAAATGTTTTATTTTCAGTTTAAGATAAGGAATGGGAAAATGTCATCAAAACTGGCACCATCCCATAGGATGTATCTGTTTGCAGTAACAGACATTTTTCTCACAGATTCCTTTCAGCAGGAAGTCCTTGACCAGCTGTAGGAGAAAGCAAGCTCCAGCTAATGCCCAGCACAAATGTGTGAGCCTGGTGCTCCACCGTTTCAAGTCATCCTTGAGGTCTACATTGCCGAGCCCAACAGGCTCCACTTGGGACCCAGGTCAGCATCGTAAGCCATGATGGATACATACAGACCAAAGGGGCATCTCCTTCCACCCAGGGTGCCCAGGGATTTAAGAGCAGAGGTGAATGGTGGATGGAGATGGACAGACAAGGACACAGAAGAGTCTGCTCTCCATGAGGGTACATCCTCAAAGCCCTGGGTGCTGCTACTGGCTCTGATCTCTGCAGCTGCCACTGCAGAGAGGAGCTCTGCAGGCAGGTCTCAAAGAGGGTGATGAGTTGTTAATGAGGAGTGTGAAGGACAGCACAGGAGAAAAGATTAAGGTGGTGGGATGAAAGCGGAACAAGATGGTTACCATTGACTGAACCCATGCTTGGCCAGGAGAGATCTTTACAGGGCTGTGGAAATGAAGCAAGAAGCTGTGATGCGCTGGAGAGAGCGGAGCCAGCAGACAGCTGCAGAGAGATTAGGTGAGTGGGAAACATCATCTCTTCATGCAGCTTTTGAAAAGATGCACTTTTGCTGAGAATGACACAGGCCCGGATGGGGACTTTGCTGCATGGATGGATTGGCAAACAGATGCTGCAAGAAGGGAAGTGAGTGCCTTGGGCTGAGCTGGGGAAGTCTCACCAAGGGCCCTCTGGTGTAGTGAGACTCAGATTTACTCAACATCCTCCTGGTAGGGGTTGTCCACCACCTCTTGAATTTCCCAAATTGCCAGACACTTTTTAAACCTCTGCCTGGGGAGGCCAAGCTATGACCCACTCACAAGTAATTTTTTTTTTTTTTCCCCTAGCCTCCTAAGTGCCTGTTTGCAAATTGCTTCCTGAAATCAGGCTCCTTCCTTGCACACTGGCAAGCCAAAACGGCCACCCCAATCTGATAGAGGCTCTGGAAAATGTCGGTTCACGCTTGGCTCTTTCAGCACCCTGCACCAGGAGCAGGAGGCGTTTTGGTCCTTGTGCTTCATTTCAACACCATCAGTATTGACCTTTCCTTTCCTTAATGGGAAAGGATTCGGGGCAGTAAGAGGGACAGGAAAGGAGGTTTGTTCTTCGCTGTTGCTTTGTGAGCTGAGCAGAGGAAAGAGACACTCGGGGCTCGGCCGGCTGGTGGTTATTTTCTCCTTTGTCCCTCTGCTGAGGCATTTCGCTTGCCTTGGTGCTCCCATTCCAGCAACCAGTTTGGGGAATGCAGCACTGGCTCTTCCTTGGTGGCAGGCAAGCGCGTGAAAAACTAGGTGGGCAATGTGCAAAGCACGTTACCTTGTGGGGACAGTTCACCTTGACGTTGCTTGAAAATAGAAGTGCCAGGTTAGGGGGGTTTTGCTGCTCTCTGCACTGCTGGAAGGGGCTTTGCCACAAGGGAGATGAGAGCCACATTGAAAAATTAGCTGCTGTCTGGATTTTTTCCCTCCTCAGAATATGAATCAGATAATGGGTGCCCAGCAACGGCAGTCTTAAAAGACTCTGCTAAGAGCAAAGGGATCAGGTCAGAAAGAGCTTGGCCTCTGGGCACCAAAATGTCTGCTCCTACCTATACTGCCCATGTCCAAAGTTTTAATTTGGGTCTTTAGGAAGTGAGTGTTTTTCTAAATTGCTGTTCCTGAAGTCAGGCAATTGTGTTATAGGTTTTAACTTTTGCAGAAGGGGTTGTTTCTGCTGCTACATGTGCAGGGAAAAAAGCCAAGACATGTCCTGAAAGCACAAAACCCCAACGAAGAGAGCCAACTTCTGTTATTTTAAACAAAAAAAAATAAATCTCATGATTTGGGGAAACTTAATTTACAATTTGTGAAGGCTGAGATTAACAGCACTGCATATCTATGAGACTTGAACAGCAGTAAGTGATTTCCCCTGATTAATTCAGTGCAAAAAAATAACAAGACCAAAAAAAAAAAAAAAAAAAAAAAAAAAAATCTTCAGCCTCCAGCCCACACAAGCTCATGGTAAAGAGCAATTCCCAGCGAGGCAGACAGGAAAGCCAAAGCACACATCCAGCCTTGAGCCAGCGATTTCCAACCTGTCCCACCAGTTGTGCGAGCCGCCGCCGGAGCGGAGGGTTGCAGAGCACAGGTTCAGGGCTTCCAGCCCGCGGCAGCCAGCGGCCCTGGTGCCTGCGCAGATCCCTTCTGCGCCGTCCTTCAATCCTGCTCCTCCTGGAAGGGATGACTCAGGCTTAATGAAGGAGCACGCCTTCATCTGTGTGCGAGCAAGCTCCACGTCATCTTTGTTTTACCACCGCCAGTGATGCGTCGCACCTCCAGGCCTAACCGATAATCTCATTCTCTTATTTTGTAAACAGAAAATAAAAATAATTTGCTTGGAAGTCACCAACAGATTAACAACCTCCAGCTGTAGCTCTGGTGACTAATTCAGCCTACTCTAAACCAGCTGTGCCAAAGTTCTCATTTGTTTAATTTGACATCTTCCTACAGGTTCTCTGTGAGGAGTATTAAGAGAAGATGGGTTTTCAGAGGGAGTTGAGGTTTGTTTTGAAACTGCATACTCAACAGGGTGTAAAGATTGCGCAGATTGTGTTAGGATAAGCTGCTACACACCTGTCTGAAATGAGAAGTGGAAAGGGCCGATCTAGAAAACGAAGAGACTTTTTTGTGAAGCTGGAGGCCTGGTTTCAAAAAGCACTGAATTCAGTTCCATGCTCGCAAAAAAAAAAAAGTCTCTAAGTTAAGTACTTTTAAAATCTAAGTTGATTCCAGCCTGTTTTCAGCATGAAGGCATGTAAAAGCTTTTGTACCAGAAAAAGCAGGGGAAAAAAAATGAAAAGCAGAGCTATATTTCTCATGTCCCTCAGATTCTTTGTTTCTCTTCCAAACTGATTTACTGTGTTGTTGTGGATTTATTCAAACAAAAAGGGTCAGCACTTCAGGAGGAACAGATAGATCAGCCAAAATGCCCAGTCCAATGCCATCTATTTTCAGTGTTAGTTCAAAGTGGCTTGCAGTGGGCATGGGTGAGTAGATCCTGGTTGAAGTTACAGGCAGCTAATCCACCATGTGAGCTCAGGGTACCTTTCACCACACTCGCCTCTGGATCCCAGAAAGCTGTAATATTCAGGAAAGTATGCCCTATGTCTTTTCCATGGCTGAGCTCATATTTAATATCAAGCTGTAAAGATACTTTTTGACCACACAGTTTTTCTCTTTGCAGGAAGGGAGAGAGGAGGCTGAGGAACAGCCCAGACTCACGAACAAAGGGAACAATAGGAGCCATTCTGCAGGCAGAGGCTGCTGTGTTCTTGGACACATTCACATGGATAAAGGAGATCAAATAAGAGCCTCCAAAGCTGCAAAATGATAAGAGAAAAATATTCCGTTGTTCTGCATTCTGGATTGTGCAGTGATTATACAGCAGTTTGTCCAACTCAGCTCCCCAGGCCCAAAATGCAATCAGTAACCCTCCCCTTAGACTCCTGGTTTCTCTGCAGAGCCACGAGAGCATCTGATAATTCCCTGGCAGCCCCAGCCGCGGACAGCCTTGTGCAAAGACGTAGTAAGTTGAATGTCCGGTTTGTGCACTTTTCACGTAAAATGAGGCCAGGTCGGAGACACAGCAGCTCCATCCTCTGACACTGATCCACTCTTTGGTCTTGGGCAAGTCATCTAGTGTCAGTCTGAGTCCCAGCAGCCGTGGCTGCGGGAGGCATAAGGGCGACCAGGACTCTCTTTGTGCTGCCGTGCAGCCTCCCCGGACATCTGCGCCTGGAGAAGGTATGTCCTGATGGCAAAGGGACGGGTACACGAGAGAGGAGCAGATGGAGCTGGGCTGGGTGGTGGCAGCCGGCTGTTGGGTAGCAGAGGCCAAGGTGGGAGACAGGCGGGTGGACCGCAGGTGGGGAGAGGGATGGAGACTCCCCTGCTGTGGTTCAAAAGCAGGTACCAGCCAACCCATCCCTTCTTGGCTGACTAGAGCTTCAGTTAGAGGCAGTGCCGGGGCGGTGTGTTGCTGTCAGCTCCATAAAGCTGGAGCTGGGCTTATTGAAAAGGAACAATCTAGGAAATATTAATCAGAGCTTGCGTCCAGACAGTTCTGGTTGATATGGAGTACAGACAGCAAGCAAAGACAAACGAGTGTGTTCTCTAGCATAACTCCATTAGACCTTCATCCCTGTGCTCCCAGAGCAGTGGGCAGCGTTGCTGCACCAGCTCTGGGGCTGGCAGGCTGCCTCTGGGCTGGGCCAGGAACGGAGAGCTGCGTCTCCCAGATCCTCTGTTTCTCTGCCGGGGCGTTGCCAGATAGCTACAAATTGCAGCACTTCTGACGCAGGACACCTCGTAACTGCGCCGCCTGCCCCGCTCTCTCTCACCGCCTCTGAAGCTAAGTGTTTATACCAAACCCCAGAGACGTAGCTGTGTTTTGAGAGGCTTGAAAGATGGATGATGTTAAACATCTCTAAAAGGACTCCTGGATGCAGAAATCATTTCTGAGTACATCCAAAGGAGCCTCTTCACCTCCACTTCCCGCCAGCAGAATCGCTCAGGGCATCACGTTTTAAACAGATGGATGGTAACCCAATAGAAACAATGACAGCTTTTATCTAGCAGCCTTACAGTACCTAAAGCAGGCCTACAAGAAAGCTCAAGAGGGACTTTTTACAAGGGCATGTAGTGATAGGACAAGGGGTAGTGGCTTTAAACTGAAAGAGGGCAGATTTAGATTAGATGTAAGGAAGAAATTCTCCCCTGTGCGGGGGGTGAGGCGCTGGCCCAGGGTGCCCAGAGCAGCTGTGGGTGCCCCCTCCCTGGAAGGGTTCAAGGCCAGGTTGGACGGGGCTGGGAGCCCCCTGGGCTGGGGGAAGGGGGCCCTGCCCGGGGCAGGGGGGTTGGAACAGATGATCTTTAAGGTCCCTTCCAACTGAAACCATTCTATGATTCTATATATAGCCTCTAGTCCAAGCCCTTCCAGGAGAGACTGTTTCGAATAACAAAATAAAACACATCAAAGCTAGCCCACAGCATCTGCCAGCTTTGTTGGGGGAGCTGCAGGGGCTGTGTCATGGGTACGCTGCAATCATTCACTCCCCGAGTGGGAATCCCTCTTCCAGGAGTGAATGGGTGAGAACAGGGCCATTTGGGGCTATCAAGGAAATGCATGAATGTCTACAGCTCTGCTTTTGCAGTTGCTGAACTCAGGTGGGTGGTAGGACATTCCTGGAGCATCCTCTGGGGAGTGTGTCGTGTCATGCGGGGCAGCGCTCAGCACCAGAAGCAATGGCTACAAAGAGCCAATAGGGAGACTGTGAGCCAAAAAAAAATCCAGCCCCATATTGGTCCCTTTAATCTAGACTTGGAGGTGTGCTAATAGCATGGCTGGCACATCTGATTGCAAAGAGAGTCCATTAGGAAAAAATGGAGGGTGTGGAGTACCCTGTCCCAGAAAAAGACCCTTGTATCACAGAGAGGAGCTGATTGTCCGGGCAGTCAGATTGTCAGCTCCTGGTTTTCATGCGAAGGTCATCAAGGACAGGGCAAAGATGAATGGAGACTCATCTACTCTCACCCCCCCCCGCCAGTGATGCCAAGTTAGAGGAAAATATGGGGCAGGGTAATTTTGCCAGCATGTACAGCAGGACCCGCCAGGCAGCCCTTCCCGAAGCCAACTCAAACCAGCCCTCATACTCAGGACTGGTACGCTGGGCTGCCACGGTGGCCTGCCTGCTGTCTTTTCTGATGAGCAAGGTCAAAGCCAGGAGCCCATACAATTATCATTAAATCAGTAATTAGTGGAGTCTAATTTCTTTTCCAGGCCTTGCTTCAGGAGAAGTGAGGGAGAATGCAAGCTTGTCCCAACCAAAAGAGGGTTGGTGCCAGCTTGTGTGGAATCAGGATGGATGGTTGGAGGCAGACAGGTCATGGGAGCACAAGAAGGAGCCCCCAGTGAGCTGAGCCATGGGTGTTGGTTGTCCCTTGGCCAGAAACAGCCTTGGCAGAGCCATCTGCCCAGTGCAGCAGGTAAAGGGACACATCAGCCCATTGCCTGTGCTGAAGCCCTAGGAAATGACCTTCCCTCACTATTAGCATGTGGCGGGGTGTCCATAACATGTACAGCTCCTTTGGACCAAATAGTCCTCACTGGCAAAAACACATTTGGCCTGGGAAAGCTTCTTCTACACAGGATCTTTGCTAGTGTAAAAAACACAGCGTCAAATGTCATCCACTGAACCGATCTTACTGTCCCAGTGAAAGCTTTGAGTGTTCTGGACTTAGTGTAAATAAATAATGTAGAAAGAATAATACAGAGCTAATAAAGCTATTATCTGGAAAGATTACAGCCTAATCTCCAGCACAATGAAGATAATGAGTGTTGAATCATGCCTGGAGCATCCTAAGTAAGCGGCAGTGGTTTTGATAAAGGATAGGAGTGGATTTTTGGTCTCAGCCTGTTGCTTGCCTATAGATTTCTGGGGTGCGCTGCTGTGTTGGTCCCTAAGCTGTGTGTTCACATTTCTCATGGTGGCAGATCTGGCTCAGCCTCCTGCACATCCATCGCCTTCATCTTGGGCTGGGCTGGAGAACTGGCTGGCTTGGCCACACCAGCATCACCAAGCGAGTGGCAGATGGCTGGGGCAAGCACATGGAGACAGGACGGGGATGGGGAGGAGAAGGGGGTGCCACATCATTTCAGCCAACTTTTCAGCCTTTGCTGGACCCACATGGCAATAGCTGTGTGTCACCAAAGGGGATCAGCCTTCCCCAAATAATTAATTTTCATGAGGAAAAAACTCCATCTGTGTCCTGGGGCCATGAGGGCTGTGACTGCAGCTTGGGAAGGACACTGGCCTTTGGCTGCTTAGCTGGAGAGAAGCACACCTTTCCCCAGGGCTCCTGCGATTGCAAAGGGAGGGGGATCCTCTGGCCAGAGCAAATTCCTGCTTGCAAAGTCCTTTGCCCTTGCAGAAAGGCAGGCACAGTGCAAGGGAGTTGAAGGGCTTGGATTCAGCAGTGCTGCGAGCTCACGCTGACACCAGCAAGTGGGAGAGCATGGCAGGACTGGGCTGCTAAATGCACAGCTTTGCAGCAAGTCCCAGGAGCAAGCAGCCATCCCAAAATAAAACAAAACACCCCCGGACAAGTTGAGGATACACAAAGGAACTGACAGCCTCTGAATCTGGCCTCACATCAATGAGTCGTAACTTGAAAGCTTTATTTAGACAACTAAGAAAAACAGCTGCAGAAAAATACTGATGACCTGCTTTAAAGGGGGATTTCGACAAGGAGAGGAGCACTGGGTTCCTGATGGAAGGGGAGCTCCTAACTCCCCTAAATCCCCTTCAAAAATCCCAGCCTTAGACTGGAGAGCACCGCAGAAGGGCAGGATTTGTATAATCTGAAGAAAATAAAAATATTTCTGGGGGAAAAAAAAAAAAGCCAGCAATTTAAAAGTAATAAAAACCTACCTGCCTTGAGGAGATGGGGAAAACTTAGGGGAGTTGTGAGCAAGGGACAGGAGTCAGGAAGTGGGTGCTGTGCTTGGCAAGATTTGGTTTTTGGTTCCCCCAGGCCAAGCTGAGTTTCTCAGTGCTGCGTGGTGGCGATGCTGGCGAGAGCAGCCTGTGCACATGGCCCTGTGCAATGTCGGAGGAAAATATTTGCAACTGTCAAACAGACCGAGCTTGCTAAGGTACCCAGAAGAGCTCTATCGCTGAATCCTATCTGCACAGCGATAAAAAGCAGGGAGGGGGGAGCTAACTCCACAGTGAGATTCTTGCGAGCTCATAAATCACTGCAAGCCCCAGTCTCGGGACTGATGAAATCACCGGGAACCCCGGTGGCCTGCTTTCCGCAGCGCTGCCTGCCCTGCCTCCTCTAGCGACGGTATCACTGGAAGAAAAATGGAGCCAAGCTGTTGGGAGAGGGGTGGCTTTTTCGGAGCAATGGGGAAGCTGTTACAGCCCAAGGCTTTCTTAGGATGAAATGATTTAAGCACCTCTCCAGCATCCTGCTGATCTTTCGGAGGCGGGGAGCCCAATAGCTGAGACTCCTTGGGATGATAATTGTGGTGTATTTGCAGAATCAAAGGTTTCCCCTTGGAGAGGAGCCAGCAAGCTTTGGGAAGAAGAATGGATCCGATACAAAGGGTTTTTTTAAAAGCCCATTAAGTCGCCTAGGGGCTGAGCTCACAGTTCCCACCGCCTCAGCAGTCAGTGCCGGGGGAGTGAGGTTTCGTTCCCATCGTCTCAGCCCAAGTGGGAAAGCTCTTCTTCCCCCTTCCTCCCTTTCCCAGGTCTGCACAGGGAGGGGAATCGCTCCGGGGTCTGGGGCAGACTCTGACTGCAGCCCTGGAGGGAGCTGGGGGGCTGCCGTCCCCCGCCTCCTGCTCTGCAAACGCCCGGCCAGCTGCAGGGAGCCTGGAGCCAGGAGCCTCAGGCCGCTGAGATACCCACGGCTGGGAGCTGCAGGAGAGGTGCGAGACTTGGCGTGTGTTTGAGCCTGGAAACCTATAACCTGTGCTCATCATTTGCGTTGTCCCTTACACACAAGCCAGGCACCTGGGAGGTGTAAAAATGCTCCCAAGACCTGATCTCACCCCCAACTCACCATGGGTCAAAACAGGGAGAGCCATGAGCAGACGAGGTTGCTTAAAGAGCTGAGGGCTCTTCTCCAAGACAAGTCTGTGTCCCAAATATAATCTCTGGAGGGACTGAGGTGTTTCAGAGAGGGTGGAGAAGGCTGAGCTAGGCATGCCCACCCTCTCCTAGCGACACTGACTTGGAGGATGCGTGGGGCAGCCCTCTCCATCCCAGGCCCCGTGGGTTGGCTGTCCTGCACCTGAGTCAGCGTCCCACTCTTAGTGCAAACGTTCAGCTCCCCTAATTTGGCCTGAAACTTAAACAGCCTGATAGTCCCATCAGCATTTCTCTCCTTAAGGGTTTCTGGAGGCAACAACCAGCCCTGGCAGTCAGCTCTTACTCATGCCGCCCCCGTGGAAAATATAAGAATGGGGTTAGTAATCCAGCTGTGACTAAGGAAGTTGCAACTGGGGAGGTCCCTCTTGCTGTTGGTGTGACCGTGATCTCCCTCTTTGCCGGTTTGGCAACACCTTTGTGTCACCAGTGATTTGGGGCAGGGAGGGCATGACTAGGATCCATCCAGCTCGCCGGGGCAGGTGGTACAGGGAGGCTGCTGTCACCGCCGTGTCTCATACCACCCCCAGCCCTCCACCGCTCACCTCTGCTCTCCCAAGGGCTCTTTCTGTGCGGGGGGGGTGGTGCTTTCCCAAGGCTGCAATCTCAGTTTGAGACCTCTGAGCAGCACCAGCCTTGGAGAACTTTTAGATAATAAGGACATCAGTCCTGCCAGAATAATGGTCAGAGCCTTGTGCATGGACTTAAAATTATTGCACGGTGGATGGAGGAGGAGGAGAGCTTTGTGTGCTTGGGCAGTCAGGGAAAGGGCTAAGCAGAGGAAAGTGAAAAGCTTTCCTGTGGTGTCCAACCCCATGCCCAGCCAGGAAAACTTTCCAGGAGGGCTATTCCTGTGGGTGCAGCCCAGAGCAGCCATCTCCTTCCTCATCACAAACACAGCTCCCAGCACAGTGGTGCTGAGGAGCTGACAAAGCCACGGCAGCACAGAGACCCTGGGGTGGAGCAGCGTCTGGGTACCGTGGAAAAGGGCATGCAAACCTGTGAAAGTCCTCCCAGCAGAGAAACTGCAACTGGAGAGCAAGCAGAAGCCCTCCAGGGAAAACCCATAAGCCAATATACCCAGGCAAGCGAGGTGATGTCGGGGCATAGATGGCACCCCAGGAGTGCCCAGTGACAGAGCAGGGAGGCTGGAGCAGTCCTGTGCTCACTCCATTCATGCCTGCCCTGCCATCTCTCAACAGGGATGCAACAGGACCTGCTGCTCTGCTGACTGTATCATTGTTGTTCAAGTCTTGTATCAGATCTGTCCCAAATTCTACTTATTAGAAAGAAATGCAGTACCAGGACCTGCAAAAGCTACACTGATGCTTTGGAAGATACCGGGAGCATGTACGTCCAGTTACACAGCTGTCAGGGATGGGAGAAATTTTCCTGCCTGTGCCGGTCACTGAGTCTTCACATTCCAGCCCTTGTGCTGGGAGGAACAAAACCTCTTAGCTCTGCACTTACTGGAGACAGGAGGCACAAACTTGAAGTCATCTGGAGTCAGGCGCTGTAAAAATTTAATGATGCAGGACAAATCAGGGTGACCAAAATAGCGAGCAAGACAGAGACAGTCTTGTGATTTAATGAGTTCAGCCAGGACTCGGGGTATCTGGGAGCAGTTCCCAGGTCGACCACAGGCTCCACGTGTGACCTTGGCTGAGTCGCTAGGGACAAACACTGCCAAGAACTGGCTTAGGCATCTTGCAAAAGTAAGATAGGTGCTTAGAAGACCGAAACGTATCAAAAATCAGGAGGATTGAGATATTTCCAATGCAGCTAGGCCCTTGATGAGAGCTTATAATTCCCATCGGATAAGCTCCTCTCCCTAATGGATAGTGGAGTTGGGCTGGGACCCACCTGGTGACCTGGGGGTTAACTGTTTTATGTTCCATTAAGAGGATGGAGGCTCAGCATTAGCCTAAGGTGACTTGGCACTTCCTCACTCTGCCTCTGCTACGGCTCTGGATTAAAGGATGCTCTAGTGATAAGGCAAGAGACTCACTTGGCTCTCTAGCCGTCAGGGTGAGGTGGGTTTGTAGCCCACTCCCCCAAGCAATGGAGCCAGCATCTGACCAGGCCACTTCCACCTCCCCATTTGCACTTCCTGCAAAGCCTTAATCTGAGGTTTTAAATGGGATTTAAGTGACGCCCTGGCTTTTTGTTGGCCCCTTTGCAAAGGCAATAAATTCAACCCCTGCTAGATGAGAACAACTAAAAGCAGCTCTCCCTGTAGGCTGTGTATGCACGCATCCCTGTTAAACCCTTCTCTGACAGCCCAAGCAACAGCTGGTGTAAATCTGCAGTGATCTCTGGGCTTGAGAAAGAGGAACTGATTTACACCCCTCTCCCACTCCTTCTCTCCTCTTTCTCCTGCTTCACCTCTTCCCTGGCTGCTACCTCTCACCTTACCTCTTTCCAGATCTCAGAAGATAAATAACCCTGGACATAAGGAAAGTAACAGGGTACTGAACTTTTATCTGTTGAGAATTTGCTCTGTCTACCTTGAAACAGGTTTGTTTTTTTGGTCTGGCACCTTTGATAGCCATTCAGTGCAAGAAAAGTCACCTACAGGGATAGGGGGAGAAAAAAGACATGGGCAAAGCTGGAGATCTCTAATCATCAATGGCTTGTTTTCCAGCAAGGGTTGAGGAGTCTGAAGGGGGGAAGAGCTAGTGCCTTCGACCCACCTTGAGCAGCACATCCCTGCCCAGACCCGGCACCCGCTGCTGGCGCAAGGCTGTGGGTGAAGCCTGGCACTGGCAGGAGGATCTGGACAGCAGGATTCACCCCTGGCTTCACGAGCAGTCAGGAGCTGGGTGGCAGGAGCCTGCCGAAGAGAGGCCAGGCACAAGCACGATGATCCAAACCCGGGCAGGGCCACACGCGCAGCATCTGGCGGGAGGATGGATGGCGAGGGAAGCACGAGGCGCTGCTGGCAGCTGCAGAAAGCAGGCGAGAGGGGGGGAAGGCTGCCGCAGGAGCCGCAGGGAGGCATGGGGTGAAAGACCCCAGCCAAGGCACTGAGATTATTAATGGCTTCCTACACCCCCAGCACGCCTGCAAGTGCTTTATATCTCGCTGCCACTCGTCCAAGTCATCCGTTCCCCGCAGGGCATGGCTGTTTGTGCAGGGGAATCGGCTGGAGGAGGCTGTGCTCTCCCAGCATCTCCCCGCAGAGAGTGGGCTTGGACAGGGCAGGTCTGGAGGAAGACCTCAACTAGAGGCAGTAGCTGTTTGCAAGAAGTCTCACAATCTGCTTTCCGATTATTTCTTACATTTTAACCTTCTCTGAACACTCCTCTTCTTGGAAAATAAATTGGTTGCTTGGGTTAAATATCCCCACCTCCACCAAGGTACAACTCCCTTGTATGCCATAAAGCATTTATGTGCATGTGAGTAAATGCTATTGAAGTGAACGGGAATTTGCTTACAAGCAAATTACAAATTCCTTACAAGCTTGAGGACTTTGCAGAATCAGGGCCTAAATCCACTGAGTCTCTGCTAATGCTCCCAGCCAACACAGGCACGGCTGAGTCCTGCCTTGGGAATGCATTTATTTTCCCTTTTGAGGCTATGAAACATTACGCCAAAGCTTTGCCTCCCCCTGCCAGCTGCCGGGAGCTGATGTGAATCTTGGGGCGAGATCAGGCTCAGAGCTGTTAGAGATAATGCTGACTTAGGGTGCGGTTTGTTTTCAAGCAGAACCTCCAGCTCAGATACAGAGCCGCAAAAGGTCCTCTACATACTCTAAAAGCCTCATATCAAGGAGGGAGAAAAAGGCATAATGCTGTCTCCTACCTTTGAGCTAAAACCAGCCCTGATTGCAGTTGATGGAAATCTTCCCATAAGCTCCAGTGGAGCAGGATGGTGGTAGGAGCTCAGAGTGTGGTTTTGTTCATTTGATGCAAGTCTTCAGCTTAGACCAAAGCAACAATTAAAAAAAAGCTACAGCCCTTTTTTTTTGCTGAGCAGATCATCTGTGCAACATGAAAGACTGTAACCTCAAGAAGAGAGGGGTTTTGTCTTCCAAAATCAATTTTATTTAATTTTTGTAAGGGGATGAATTCCATATTCCATTACTCTCAGCTGAATCAAGAGTGTCCTTTTAAGTTTCACTAAAGCAGACAGATAAAAGCTCTCCCCCAGGGATAAGACAGTATTGATCTCGCACGGATTGAGCTCAGAGGACATTTATAGGGTCTAGTGAGCAGCTAATGATGAACAATATCAAGTATATTCTTACAAAGCTAGAACAAGAAACCCATTTTCTTTCCCTCAGCTCAGAGAAAGTCCTGGTTTAGTTTTGCATCCAATGAACAAACCTTATCAAAAACCTCCTGTTACAAGGCATTATAAGGATTATTCTCCAGGCAGGTTTGGCACCCACGTTCTCTCCTCCTCAGGACTGGATGTTCATCTGTCTTACAGGATGACTGTTGCATGTGTCCTACTTAACTAGAGAGGCTCTGGGCAGCTGGTTATTGGGCTTTCCTGTCTGAATATAGGAGCTTAATTTAATAGGCAGTTGTTGGAAAAACAAGCAGGAAAGCAACACAATGGGACTTGATAAGCAGCCTCCAAACAAGCTCCGAGGAGGCAATTACAAGAAAATGGCTGAGCCATTTCGATGAGGAAGATGCACTTCCAGATGCCAACCGTTATGCAGCTGCTTGCCCAGGCTGGGAGCTTCCAGATCAAACCATCACTGCATGGTTAATGAATGTCCTCGAGGAGGGGAGTGGGAACGGGAGTCCTGGGAAGTCATTTTGTGGAGGAAAAATGGTGAATGCAAGAATGTAAGAAAAGCTGTGCTGGGACAAACATGGGGACCATTCCACCTGGCATCCTCTCTCTCTCTCTCATAGCCAATGGTGCATGATAAGACAAGGTTACGAGAAGTGTACAGGGATATTTTCCTGTAAACTCTCTAAGCCTGCAGCAGGCCGCAGCTCCAGGACTTCCTGAGCCTGAGGCTTGTATAGAAATACTGTATTGAATAGTCCTAGCCTAGCCAGTTACCTAGGTGAAAAATGCTCTGTATCTTTGATCATTAGTTCTTTGGTGAGAAAAGACCAGAACTGCTCACAGTATTCAAGAGGAGAGCAAATCAGGCATTTGTACAGTAGTTTTCCCTCTTTCCTTATTAATTCCTACTCATCTATTTGCTTTCCTGCCTGCTGCTCAGCAATGAGTTCATGCTTTCATCAAATTTCTTAACACAGGATCCTTTCCCTGTGTGGTGACATTCAGTTCAGAGCCCATCACTGGGTGCATGACGTTAGGAGTGCTTCCTCTGAGGTTCATCACTTACATTTATCTACACTGAATTTCATCTCTCATTTTATCACTGAGTGTCCTGAGATCCTTCTGCAGTTTGCTGCCATCAGCTTTTCCAAGCAGCTCAGTGTCACTGGTGACCATCGCCACCTTCCTACCTGCCTCCACTTCCACGTCATTGGTGAAGATGCTGAGTAGCACAGACCCCTGCACAAACCTCCACCAAATTCCCCCGGGGAACCCCTCCCCTGGGGAGACTGATCATCCCAGTCTGGCCTTTGTGGTTTCTGTCTTTAAACCACTTAATTTTTCATGACTCCTTACTCTCCTCAAGAGCCTTTGATGAAGGATTTTGTCAGAGCCTTCAGGAA
This sequence comes from Tyto alba, assembly GCF_018691265.1. Classification (NCBI taxonomy): domain Eukaryota; kingdom Metazoa; phylum Chordata; class Aves; order Strigiformes; family Tytonidae; genus Tyto; species Tyto alba. The sequence continues at coordinate 6,849,508 of NW_024881303.1, forward strand.
ATACATATCTGTTATACTCATTAGATCTCCGTTGTCCACCAAATCTTTGGTTCCATCCAATGACTGCGGTAAATTTTGTGAGTTATAATTTCTCTTGCAAAAGCTGTGCTGGCTCTTCCCCAGTAAAGATATGCGTATCCTTGTGTCCCACCAGTTTCACAGCACCGTCATTTGGCTTACTGTTCCAAATAACCTGCCCTTGACACCTTCTATCCCAAAACTGGCTCCGTGACTGCCACCTCCCATTGCTCCAACACCAAGGTAATGTTAAGAGAGCACTTGCACACTATGATGAGTACCCCCTGTGTAAAACACAGCTGGTTGTGGCAACTTGCAATTATTGCTTTTGCCAATGTGATGAGAGCCCTTTTTCTGGTACTTCAGCTTGAGGTGCAGCCTCTGAGGTGTCCCTCTGCAAAGAAGGGTCTCAGCACCGGCAACTTCCCAACCCCCACCATGACCCAGATGGGACACCTCATGTATCACATCACATTAGAACAGGAATTACCATAATGCATATCTTGCTGTGGACTGGCATGGACCCAGAGACAGGTACTGGGGTACCTCTGGCAGTTTGCATCTTCTTGTGCTTCTGGGGAATGGTTAAATCCTTGGCAACACAAGTATGTCTATAGAGAGGTTATGCCAGTTCCCAGAATATTGACTAGTTTCCAGGAAGGTGCAGGATGGATTCCCTGCTGAAAGAGTCATTCTCAGGATGGCAGCTCGAGCGCTGGTGGTTGTTTGCCAAAGGCCAGGCTGTGGAGAGTGATTCAAAAATGCTTAGAGGTGAAGCCAGCCCAATACCAGGGAATTGGGATGACTTTGAAATTCCCCAACCAATAAAGTAAAATATTTTTTCTCCCTGACAAATCACACTTATCCTGTGGAGCTCATTGCTGCAGGAGACTAGATGAGGTTAGGAAAAAGACTGGGCATATTGAGGGGAAAATCCCCTTTGTGGGGATAAAATATACCTTCTTGCATTAAAACCAAAAAAGTTCAGCTGATTTCTCTAAAGGGCATACAGTTCCTGAGACTCTTGCATTTTCCTCCAGAGGTGATATAGAGCACTTGTTTGGAACCTGGATTCTGGTATTAAGTGTGAGGTTTGGGACTGAAACTGTATAGGATGGGTTGAAACTCTATGGGTCCGACAGTGGTTTTATTTTGCAGATCCAAGCCTGTAGTGGAGCTTAGATTGGCAGAAAAATACTAGTGTCAGGCATGTAGGTGCTTAACCTGTCTAGCACTTGCATGGGCTCTATACATACACACATTTCTGTTTCTCTCCCTTATACAGGTGGCCACCTACAAGTCTGCATGGCTGTGTATAACCTATCCCGGTTCTCACGTTACATTTTGTTCCACGCTTTGGTATCAACTCCCCTAAGGATGCTCTTTCTTTACTTTCCCATCATTGCCTCTTCCTTTGTCTCAGTATCAATTTGTGCAGGCTTCGTATGAAAAACAATCCCTGTAAATCCCTTCCAGCCTTTCAGACCTTCCCATATGGTTGTTGCTGAGAGACAAAAAATTCATACAAGATATAAATAGCTTGACCCCTTACGTGGGGGGAAAAAAAAAAAAAAAAAAAAGTTTACTTAAGCTAAAATGTTACAGGCTACTAATTTGATCAGGAGTTTCGATTAGCACCAAAAGCAAGAACTACTCCTGCCTGAAGCCCGCAGCCTGATCTCATGCGACGAGGTTACTCCCGTGCATGCGGAAACCCAACCATATATCAGATGGCTGCTCTGATTTATATGAAAAAGGGGAACCCCTGGAAAATTGACTTCTCAGATCCACGAGCGGAGAGCGCTGCCGCTCGGGAGAGCTTTGCCAGGCGGCCGGGACGCTTGACCCCGCGTGTCCGTGACCACCCGTGCCGCCAGCCGGATGAAACTCTCTCTTCCCTGCTGCCCCGGGGTGGGGAGCTGGGCTCTGCCCGCCGGGCCCCCACAGGGCCCGGTGCGGTTACGCGTGGGCTCGGCTCACGGCGCTGCGCCGGCTCCACCACAACGCCCGGCGGCGGGGAGAAGAGGGGGGGGCGTGGTCGCGGCGGTGACGTCAGCGCGCGGGGCGGGGCCGTGCGGGCGGGGCGGGGCGGCCGCGGCCCATTGTGGGCAGGGGCCGGGCGGGCTCCGCGCCGCGCAGCGCAGCGCCGGCAGGTACGGCGGTCCGCGCCCGCGGGGTGAGTCCACGGCGCTCGGGAGGCGACCCCGCTCGCCTCTTCCCCCTCCTCCGTTCGGCTGGGTGGTCGGATTTTTTTTGGAGGAGGGAGGGAGTTGCTTTTCTGCAGTGCCCCGGGGGCGCTGGCCGCCGCCTGGGGAGCGGGGCGCGGCGGGGGGGGGGGGGGGGGAGGAATCGGGTGAGCCGGCAGCGGAGTGCGGAGCCGGGGCTTCTTTCCACCCGCGGGGCTGCCTTACCCCCGCCGTGGGGGGAGGTGAGGAAGGCGGGAGCCGCGCCACACCCCACCCCGGGGCGCTGCGTGGGGTTGTTTCCTCGGGCGGGGCGCGGCGGGGCTCCACGGCGCCCACCCCCACCCCCCCACCTCCCCCCCCCCCCCCCCCCGACTCCACGGCATCCCGGGGCTGCGGTCCCGCGGGGCTTGTCGTGCCCCTCCGGCCTGGCGGGGTGGGTGGGTGGGTGAGTGTGTGGGGGAGCGTGGGGCCCCGCCGCCGTGCCCGGGCGGTGCCCGCCCCTGTTGGACGCCGGGCAGGGGGCGCCCACCCGCGGGCGTGGGATGCGGGATGCTGCTGCGCTGCCTTCTCCATGGCAACGCCTCCGAGGGCTGCTTCGTCCCCGGTTCCTGCTGGCACGGCGGCTCCCACCCCTGCGGCAGCTCCCCAAACCGGGCTTGAGCCCCGCAGGGGTTGGATGTGACCCCTTGCTTACCCACAGAGCCTCAGGGATGGGGTTCTCCCGGCTGAGCAAAGAGGGTTTTGAGGGGGTGTGTGGGGGTGTCTCTGCTCCCCTCCCCGCCGGGCACAGCGATTTGGAGCTGCTTAATCTCCGGTACGTGCCCAGCCACCAGTGCTGGTGTAAAACACCTTGCTGCGGGTGTGCTCTGGTCCAGCCCGATGCTCAGATGCGGGAGCTGGGGTGGGAGCGGGATTTCAGCATGTCTCAGCGTCGGGCTACGGCTGCATCAGTGGCAGAGGAGGAGCAGCAGGTTTGTGGCTCGGGCACCAGCCGGAGAGCTGCCAGACCAGGAGGTCAGGTCTGTCGCTGCTTGCATCGGGCTGGAAATTTGGGGAGATTCAGGTCAGGGGGCCTGCATGGAGGAAGGACGATGCCCCTGCTGCGTGTCAGCCTCCGGGGTTGGCACCCGCTGCCACTGGCGTGCGATGGCTGCGGTCGGATCCTGCCTGATCTTGACTCCCTTGGCACAAAGTCATCAGTATTGACAGCGGGGTTTCATCCTTGAGATCCACACTGCTTGTAGATGGCTGTGCTGCGTCGTGCGTCGGCGCCTGTGTGACAGGCTTTCCGCATCTTTAAGCAATCAAGGTGAATTTAAGGCAAAAACAGATGATAATTCTCTTCCCGACAAAAGCCACTTGAACTGACAGGGCTGTGCGCTGCCAAACTGGGGATGAGGAGCTCCCCGTGGAAATCAGAGGTGGGTTGAGATCACGGGGTGCAGCCAAAGCCCCTTTGTCAGGTGCGGGGGTGAGGGGAGCCAGTGGGCATGGGCTGCGCCTGTGGTTTCGGCGAGGCCCGAGCACTGCAGACTCTCATCATTGTACAGTCAGCCGGTTGCACCGAGAGGGACATCAGAACAAGGCTTTTTCTTTTTTTTTTTTTTTTTTTATTCCTTCTCTAGAGCTTGATTCTGATATTGCATACAAATTTGAGTGGTGAGTGTGCATTAAGGGCACAGTGGTGAACCGCGACGCAACCTCGTTATCCTCCCCTGCTGAAAACAACGTATGTCAAAGCTATTGGCGTTCCCTGCCTGCCCCTCTTTCGGTCCCACCAGGAGTAAATGGCTCCTGCAGTGTCCAGACCTTTTTCCGTGGGTGCTGGGGTTCATTTCAGCGTGCATTGCCCCCCGAGCCTGGCAGGTCAGGCATCCACCTTGCTGTTTCTCAATTAATGAGTGACCCGCTTTGCTCTCCCCGTGGCCGTACGCCGGGACCTGCCCCTGCTGCATCAGGAGCAGGAAGCAAAAGCCAAAGTCCACGATCTCCGACCGCCCGACGACGTGTGACACTGGGACAGCAGGAAGCCCTGACGCTTCCTGGCTCCGGCCAGCTCTGGGCTGGTGTGTGGCTCTGCCGGTGGTGGCCCTGCCGTGGCCCCGAGGTTTTTGGGTCCAGCCAGCCAGGCGTGCACACTGCTCTGCGTCCTGGCCTCTGCCCGGGGGGAGGCAAACAGGATGGGTGAGATGTAAAATCAGAGCCGAATCCGCTCCCTTGGGCTTGAAACGGAGTCAAACCGGTCTTGACCTGAGCTGGCTCCTTATCTGACCCTTTGTTTGCAGCAGGGGTGCGGGAGGGAGCAGGAAAGGGACAGCGGTGTTGGGCCAGCTCCTCCAGTCCCAGATAGGCCCTCCTGCTGAGGATGGGCAGGAACCGGGGACAGCCGGTCTAACTGGGTCATGTTTATCCCCCTTTGCTTCTGTGCTTTGTTTTGGTTTCTTCCCCTTCTCCTGCGCTGTCATTGTCACAGCTGAGGAACCCAGCACAGGGAAGGCACGGAGCTGTTAGGTGGCCAGGCTCCTCACAAATATTGTTCACCCGGCCGGCCAGGAGTGTGGCTCCTCTCTCCCCATCCTCCTGCTTTGCGGTTTGCATGCGTTGACAGTCGGTGCCGTGTCGCTGCCTGAAGGTCTTTGGCTGATACTCTTACAGCAGCCCACCGCGTGCACAGGTAGCAAATGTACCTGCTGCATTTATAACCCAAACTGGTTAAAAACCGGCTGGGGATGCTGATAGATGCACCACCCAGAGCAGGAGGTCTTCTTCTGCCCATCCGCCTGTGGTTCAGATACATACTGAGCTGCTCCTACCCAGCCACTTTTAACTCTGAAGTATTAATAAATGAAGCTTGCCTATTTATGTGAGCCTTTTTAAGAGGCTGGTGGGGCTGCCTACAAGGCTTGCTCGGCACTGCAAGTATTCAGAGCTTTTTTTTTTTTTTTTTTTTCCGTGTGCTCTAGCAGTCGATAAGCCCGGGCATACAGCTGTCAGCTTTGGAGATTGCCAAAGCCTGCTCAACGACATTTCTGCAGGCTTCACTCACAAATGAGGATTTTGTTGGACGCTTTGGTTTCTGACTTGATGCTGGTAATTAAATATCTTAACTTGGCTTCGGAAAGCTGCCACTGCCTTGGAGTGACTGGTGAGGCCATGTGAAGCAGGATGCGCTTGTTCTGCTGGAATTGAGTGTGACCTAACTACGGTTCTTCAGCCTGTAATTTTTTTTTTCTTTTTTAATATACTTTTTTTATATAAGTAAAACCCTTTTTTAAAAGGGGAAGAAAAATCTTGCTTTTTACTGCTGTGCTGTTAAGCTTGCATGGACCTGCTGGGACAGCTGTTTATTTGCAAGTCGTGGCAGCCGAATGCTGTAAAATTCAAATCATGTCCATATTGATCCCCCCCCCAACTCCCTTTAAGATAATCATATGTGTACTTTTCACTCCTGCACCACAACAGACATCAGTGCTGTGCTGAAAAAGGAGGTGATCTGAACAAAGGGCTGTAAATTGGAGAAGAAATAGTGAATGTCTGATTCTGAGTTCTCTGTGGGTTAATCTAGATGCTAAGCCATATAGATTTACTTATTCTATGTGCTTACTGTACTAGAGGATAAGAGAAACAACTAGTAAAGGATTGAAAAGTAGTTAAGTATGCCAGCAGAAGTTTTTCTGCATATTGCATTAGGCCACTCACCCTTAATAACATATTTTCAACTTCCTATTTAATGCAAAAAAATAGAGGGTCCTCAGCTCCTTGCAAGACACTGGTTGTGTTTTGCTGTTTGCCTTTGATTCTTCTCTCCCCTTACTGTTTCCTCAACCTGAGCTGAACTGGGAGAAAAACTGTACTGGTGCCTTCTCAGGAGATCGTTTTTGTTTGCACTTGGTATCTCTTGTCCTTGTGGCATGTTGTAATGTTTTGGAATATGCTGAAGAACCAGGAGTTTTGGGGTAGAGTAGAAAACCTCGGCTCAGTGAGTCATAAAGCTTTCAAATCTTTGTGGCCACTGAGAAGAAAACCAAGGAGATGGAGATGAGAGAAGCGGCCTGGCACACCATGAAGACGTGGTTAGTAGTCTGGAGAGTTTCATGGTCTGAGCTGACAGTGCTTTGTTTCATGATTGGTGTGGCCTGAGCACCAGCCACCTGAATTACAGCAAATTAACCAAATTAATGCATGAAGTTGTCTGAACAGCTGGCCCGTGTTTTCCTCGTGGTGAAGTTGGGTGGGGTCATTCCCAAGGGCGTCCCGTCCCACGCTGCGCCCAGGTCTGGAGCAACCTCTGGGCGCTTCCGTGTGAATCTCCAATCACCCCCTCCTGTTCGTGCTCCCTCCTGCATTCACCCCCCAGCCCTTTGGGGGAGTTTGTTGTGAATTTGCTAAATGGAAGAGGTTTTTGCTGCGTGGAGCGCTTGGGGAAGGAGGTTGCCTTAGGCCTCTTCCTAAATGGGCCAAAGGGATGGGGTGTCCCAACTTAGTGACAGTCATTGATGAGTCAGTATTATCATGACTCAGTGTATTGCTCCTCACGGACTGAGTTGCCTTGAGAGTCTTTGTGTTCAAAACATTGCCTTGACCCACTGGAGGGGCAGTGTTGGTGGACGGGCATGTTCTCACCCACCACGACACGCACCAGCCCGACATCACGACAGTGCTGACTGGCGCTAACACCTCAAACCACCGGAGCAGGGTTGCTCTTCACGCCTCGTCTCTTCCTGGAGGGCACGCCAGTTGCTTTGCTGCTGTTTGGATTTTTCTTTGACCTTGTTTTGGAGCTCTTTTGCTGATTCTTCCGGACTCGGCACTGAGGAAATACAGCAGCACGTCCGCAGCACGGTTGGGAAGAGGTGGTACGTTGCTGGTTGGAGGCATCCTCGTCTTTCTCAACCAAGAGCACTGAGCTCCCCGGCGCTTGCAGGGCCTGGCAGATGATTGAAGGGTTATTCGCCTTGCCAGACAAGTGGCTTCATGTTTTGCCTTCTGCATTCCTCTGGGTGAGCATTGCATAGCGATGTGCTTTCAGCTACGTGCTGCTTACCTGAATCATGTCTTCCCTGTGCGCGCAGGGCTGTCCTTCTCCAGGCCACTCCGTCAATGTGCGAGTGTTTTTACAAGAGGGTAAATGAAATAACGTGTGGAGGGTGTGGAGCAGGAGCAGCAGAACTGTTCAGCTGTGGCTTCAGTGGCAAAGGCGACTGTTGCTGCTTTTCCTACCTCTCCTGAAGGGACGGTTTTCAGAAGCTTCAACCCAGTGACCCAATTCCCAACCTCTGGATTTGGGCTGTTGCCAGGAGTTTTGCACTGAGGCTCCTCATCCCTTCTTGCACGGGCCCTGAGTTGAAAACAGCTTCACCAAAGCTCAAAGCAGCCCAGCAGCCAGACGCTGGTGAAATAAAGAGAGGGGAAGGACCCAATTAATTCATCTGACCTGTGCCCGTCCTCAGGAGAGCAGAGGAAGATGCAGTGGGATCCCCAGGTGCTTGTTGTTCCCTGCTGCTTGTCTTTCACATGGGACTTTCATGCCTGTCTGTCTGTCTCGATGGGCTGGGCTGCTGGCAGATCCTGCCCTGGGGCACTATGGCAGGAGGAAGGCAATTAAAAATTGTGCCATTCAGAGGCTGAGGGGGATGTTTGTGAAACACCAGCAGCTGGACTCTACACCAATATGCAAAACTTAGCTACGGAGCTTGGCAGCTTTTGGGGAAGGGCTCTGCGTGGGGCATTGGTTCCTTCCATGCTTTGCAGGATCAGCTTGCCTTTCTGTTGAAGGCCCTTCTAGCAAGTGAGGCATCCTCAGATTTTTTAGGTTTGAGCGTTTGAGGGTAGACTATCAACAGTCAGGAAAGTGCACACACTGTTTTTGGGCAGGAACAAAACTGCCTATACCCTGAGACTGCAGGGCAGGAGAGCTGGGGCTGTGTTCTGCACACGAGAGCCAGCTTTGCACCACTTGAGCTAGGAGAAAAGGATGATATTTGTCCTAAAAACCAAAGAAAACTCGAGTGTGAGAATGGGGGATGCAGAGGGGCATCATTCTGGGGTGGGACCTGCAGTCACTCAGGTGTGGAGTATAAGAGGGAGAGCACAGTGGATCAAGGTGGTGGAAAGACCCACGACATTTTATACTGCTCAGGTGAGGTCCTAGCAGCTTGGTGCCAGTTACAGGCAACCTCTGGTAGCAGCAGATCTTGCTCCCAGCTCCAGCAGGGAGGAGAAGGATGGAGGAACAGTCTGGAGACAACTTTCCCCACCCCAAACAAGCAGGATGAATTGCCTGCTATGGCACGGCCATGGAGGCAGCACAGCCTGAGTGTTTTCTGGCTCAGATATGTTGCATGACTTTTAGCTTAGGCTGTGGTGGGTCTGCCCCGCTGCGGCTCCTGAGTGTTTTTTTAGTGCAGACCTTTCCAGGGTGACCCAATGGAGCCACGCATCCATCTGACTTTCACCTAGTGATAATTTTTTTTTATTGTTTTGTTTTGTTTTGTTTTGTTTTGTTTTTTCTTCTGGGTGCCTGTTCCTTGCTTGGCCACAGCATCTTCTAAATGAACAGTGCTTAGAGGAGCTGTGTGTGAACTCTTGCGTGCCATCCTGGAGAGTCTGCAGCAGCTGAGGTCTGGTGCAGCTGTTTCCTTCAAGGATGCTTGTGTGAATGTAAGTGACTGTAAATCTGTTTGTTTAAAGCTTTCTCTCCCATGGCTGCCAGGCACCCTTTGTGCTCCTGTTCCTTCACACTGCCGCTCCTGGAAACCGCAGCACCTTCTCACCGGGATGCAGCTGGGAAGGTGGATACTCTCGCTGTGCCCAGCTTTCACAGAAATTGCATGCAAAGGAAGTTTCATTTACTGAGGTTTTCTTCCCTCTGCCCCCAAGGCACTAGGAGTGTCTTGGCTGCGATTGTGTAGCCAGTGCAGGGAAGAGAGACTGCTCTCTGCCTTAATATCAGGTTAAGCCTTTCAGATGCATGGTGATTTTCAGCTGCCCTGTTTTGCTTGGCACCGTTCTCCTTGCGTATCCCATGCACAACTTTTGGCTGCCGTGCCTCTGCTGGCCCAGCTTGCTCGCGGGTAGCCTGGTGTTGGATCTCCTCCGGCTGCAAGGGAGAAGAGCAGCCCCACAGTGATGCTGCCTCGGGTTTTCTTCGTCCATCAGGTCCTGTGGTCAAGCACAGGGCTTCTTCTCCCATCCCCATCGCTGCTTCTCAGCCTCCCTGTGCAGGAGTCGGCACAGTTAAGGCTGTCGGGAGCCTGGGTGTAGCTCGGTGGCGCTGGGCGAGCGTCAGGCAGGAGAAAAGCTGAACTTGCAAATCTCTTCCTGGACGCTCTGGTAAATCACGCCAAGGACTGTTTGAATTGCGCTAATCCCCAGTGCCTCCCGAGCAACCTTGTTTACAAGAGCCGCCGATGCTTCAAATGGGTATCCTGACAGATATTTTACATAAGCCATTTTCTTACTAAAGCTCTGTGGGTACGAGAGGTTCGTTTTGAGACCTCAGCCCATGTGCTCTCTCCTTGCCCTGGCATTTCAGAGGCATCCTGCAAAGAGGCTGAAGGCTTTTTGAGGACAACTCGGATCCATTTATGAACTCCAGCTCCTTTTATCTTCTGTGGAGAATGCAGCTTGGCAAGTTGCATGAGAAATAGCTGGTGGCTCTGGAGCCATGAGATATCTCTACCCATCACACGGAGCAAAAAGGTGTCGAGGAAAATTTTTGGAGCTTGCTAAATATTGCAATCCCTACAGTCAGTTTGCTTTTGGATATGGAGCTGGGAATGAGTCTTTATGCTCATCGTTTTCTCACGTTTACTTTTTTGTTAAATGCTGCTCTTCCATTCACCGAGTTCAACAAAATTTACCATTTCTTAAATGATGCAGTGGTGGTCATAGTTGCATTCAAATTACAGAGTCATGAAATTGTGCCGTTCCCTTAGTTGGCACACCAGGACTTCCCTTACATGCATAAAATACACTATCTCCCTGGCTTTTCAAGCTATCTTTAGTGTGACAACTTTCAGCATGAGAAAAAGGGAGTAAAGAGGGACTTCAGCCTCAGAATACTCTGCATGTGGATTTCCAAAGGATTGCTCATAGTTGCATCAGAGGAAGCTCTGTTGATTTTGCACTGGGGTTGAAGCTGGACTTGGTGAGAGACGTGTGAGACAGCAGTGATGATGTGTCTCACAGCAGTAGCTTGGTTGCATCGTGTCCATGTTTTCTTCCCTTTGCCTCATGCTTTGGACTACGTCTTTCATTTGGTGGGAGTTGGGGCGAGACTGTGTCTTTGGGGTCTGGCATCCCAGGTGTGCCATGAGGTGTTGGAGCAATTGAGGAGGGACCCATCCTTGGGGAAGCCAAAGGCTGAGCTCCCATGGGCTGTTACAATGTGTCCTGAGATGTGTGTTCTTGTTCTGGGAAATGGACTCTTTGGCTGATACGGGGAGAGGGGAGAAAGACCCTTGAAAAATGGATGCTCATTTTTTCAGGGGGAGAAAAAGCCAAATAAAACACATCCAGCAGTTGCCTTGTCAGCGAACGTCACGGGGATGCCCATACTCAGCCTTTGGGCTGTACTCGGTGCTGTGAAGTACAGCTTCTCTCACTGCTGAAAGTAAAAGTTTGAATCTGTTTGCTCTGGGCTTCCCAGAGCAGCTTTTTGGGACAACACCAGCCCCATATCTCCTTGTCCAAGGCCAGGGACCGGGCTGCCCTTTGCTTTCGCCAAACCTTGGATTTGCAAGCATCCATTGTGGTTGAGGAAGGTCTTGGAAAAACACCTCTCTGGCTCTCTGCCCTGTAGCAAACCCACCTGCTGCAAAAGACTCCTGAAAAGGTGCTCTGAAGCTTGAGGGACATTGCTGCAAAGGTCCAAAACGCACAACTGCCATCCTTTCTGGTGCTGGCCGTGCTTTCGGCTCTGTGCTGCCAGAGGATCCGCAGCTCTTCTCTCTCTTGGGTGCAGTGCTTCCCGCCGAGCAGAATTGGCTCGGATTTGGGAGAATAAACAGACCTCCTACACTGGAGCTGGGAGTCCCAGACTGTTGCACAAGGGGAGAAGGTTGTAACCAAATGACCCTTTCATTCACTCTCTACCTGTGTCTCTGCTGCAGCTGGCTCTGCAGTGCTGGAATTGCCTTGCCATCTAATTTATAATATGCTGCGTTGGGAGGACAGCTTTACATTCTTGTTTATAAATTCTTGCATAGCTCCAAGAGGGGAAATTTTCAGTAACTTAGCCATTTTGCATGTAGTTTTTGTTTCTGTTTGGAGTTCTGCGTTATGAAAGCTTGCAGGGCAGTGCTGTTGGGGATGTGGTGTTGGTGAGCCTGTGCCACACATCTGGGCAGGGGAGCGGGGTGGTCTCTCACCTGAGCTCGTGGGATGCTCTGTGCTTTCCCAGCACCAGCTCCAGGTCATGCAGCACCCAGCACAGACGGATGTTAACCGCTTGCCAGTGCTGGTCCAACCCCAAGCCTATTAAAAGCCCACACGACCAAGTCTTCCCCTTCCTCCTCCTGCTTCCTCCCCTTCCCTCGCTTTTCAACACCAGGTTTTTTAATAAGTCATCTAGGATGTGATCACACAGGAAACCCGCCAATTTTTTTTTTTTTTTTTTTACAGCTAAGTTAGGAAGTGAATTCAGCTCTCCAGGGTTTCAGTCCTGTGCTTTAATCACGAGGTTCTCCATCCTTTCTGCTCTGTCACTTGTGATATGACGTCTCCTCAGCTGCATAATGTTTTCCCCTGCTTCTGCCAGTCCTCAGAAACAATAGCTCCTGGAAATGCTCTTCAAGAACCCGAAATGGATGGGAATTGCCTGTGGAAAATGGAGATTTGATCTACGTTAGGTCTTTTTGTTGTTATTTTGTTTACCACTTGGTTATCTTTTTCCTTCAAAGAAAAGCAAAGCCCTTGTTCTTGCGGAATTCATCTCTTCTGATGTGTTACTCACTGGAAGGAACACGCTCAAAATACTGCATTCCTTTGTGCATCTTTTCTTTATTTTATTTTTCTTTGTCGGTGGGAGCTTAGGGAGTATAATGGGCAGATTAGTAACTGTATTTGTGGAGTAACCCATCTTTGTGCAGGTCTGGCTAGAAACCAATTAAGCTTGTCTTGATCTCTAAATGAGATTTTTGTCAAACGCCTTACCCAACTGCCTTTTGCATCCATTAATAGCAGGGTGGGATGAAAATAGCTGAATGTGTAAAGATCGCGTGTTGGATAAATAGAGAGGCGTTGGCTGTGGGGAGGTTCCCCGGGATGCTTGTGAACTGCTGCCTCTTTGTGCAGTTGTTTTGTAGCTTTGGTTCTTGAAACCCCAGATTTAGGTGTATTTGGCTGCTTAGTGTGCAATCCCTGCGGTAGCAGGCATGGGGTTGGAGGCAGAGCTGCTGGATAAGTACGGAACATCCCCTGGACTTCGTTAATGTGCCGGTCCCCATCCCTGTAACATCCCTGGGGCAAGACCAGGGCGTGTTTGGGAGCTCCTCATGAATCTCAGCTGTGGGTCCCCCAAAGTGCCTTGGCCTGGGTGTACCCCCCTGCTCCTGGGTTGCTTTTTAGCCTGGGAAAACCCTGTGACTTTCCGGGGGGGTACATTGCCTTGCCAGGCTGGGGGACCCAGCCCGGGTGGTGTTTGCTGCTGCTGCAGTGAAAACCGGTCTGGGAACGGAGCTTCAGTGTGGCATTTTTGAAGAGAACCGATTAAATAAAGATGCCTTTAATAAACTGTGCCTTCGGGGAACCTTTATATCTCTGTCCCAGACTGTTTCTGTGTCAAGATAAGATTGCAGAGCAGCTGGATTTGTGCTCTGCTTTGAGAGGTGTAGGTGGGGGAGGGGCACTGGGATTTCTTTTAGGGTACAAACGTTCATTATGGCCACCTTTATTTGTAAAGTCACTACAGACAGGTAGTGCACAGCCTAGTATCTTCTTCCCTGAATGCCTGGCTTCTCTGTCATGGCCAAATGGTGGGGAGAGTGATCTCAAGGGAGGGAGGGAAAGAAAACACCAGGCAAACTGTGCTCCTTTTGTTGAAAAAAATCCCATTTTTCCCCATCCCAGCCCTCCTGGCTCCCACGCACCAGTGCCACCCCAGCTCCAAGCCGGGGCTTTGGACTCTGCTGCCAATGGGTTACAGGGCATTGGTGGTGGGATTGTGATGTTGTGCTCATGGAAGGGCATAGCTGCTGCAGATGTGCCATAGCACACAGGAGACAATCCTCCTGCACCGCTTGGTCCTCTCCCATGGGTGTACGAACCAGCCACTCCCTGCATGCCCTGTGCTTTGATCTCCATCGCCCTGCTTTTTAAAGGCCAAAAACTCTTAGATTGCTTGTGGGTGTGCTGCTTTATTTTCTTCTCCCAGTGTAAAAGTGCCAAATAAGAGCTGCGGATCTAAAGAAATTCCATGTCATGCTGAAGCCTATGTGCCACACCGAGAAGGATGGAAATCTTGTGGACCTCAACATCTTGGCGTGGCCAAACCCAGTCCCTCCCTGTTGGGGAGAAGTTTGGGTCAACTTGGAAGTCCTATATTCACAAAGACTTGGATCTGTGTGAGGCAAGTGCCCCGCAGTGTGCCATGGCAAATGCAAAAGCCTCAGAAAAATCTAAAAGTGGGGTGACTGGAAGATGGTTTTGGTGCTTGGGTGGGAGGCTATGGAGAAAAGGGATGAGACAGCATCTTTCTACCTTTAGGGCTAGGGATGTTTTGTTTTTTTGGATGCCCTTGACTGAAAATCTGGTGAGTTTTAATGCCAGTGAGACAGAAAAATTCATGGTGTCTGGGTCTTCCCCAGACTCCATCCTGCTGTCATGGGGTTGAGCCAGTGTGTTGCAGTGATCTGATGTGGCGTGGCAGCCGTGCCCCATGGAGATGCCATCTCCTGGGAGGAAAATGTGAAAATAACCACATCTTTGGTCATGTCTCTGAATTGTGTGAGACCTCAGTGAAGGAGATGAGGGATGAAATGTTATCAGTGGAAATTAGGCAGGAAAAATGAGCATTTTCCTTGCAGGCAGATCTGAAACAAAGGTCCTGAAAACCGTGAGGGAAATGTCCTCACCCTCTTCCCATACTGTGCCGGTGCGTAGGGGATACACTGGAGCTGGATTCTGGGGCAGTTTGAAGGGATCCCCCATTGTCCTCCATCCTCTTCTTCCCTTTGGGCTGAAGGAGGTGCAACACCACACAAGTTAATGCATCTATTCCCACACTGTGGCTCTGGGGTCTAGATAGATGATACAAACCCTTGCAAAGCTGTGTCCTGCCTCAGGATTTGGGAACCTGGTGGACCTACTCCACCACTTCTTTGCTGTGTATTTTCCTTTGCAGAGCTTTGATGGAACAGTTCTGTTTCCTCCTGGGGGGGACCACTAAATCCTGGAGCTAAGAGGAATAAATCTATGGGAGGTGTGGTCGATGGCAGACAGGAGCTCCTGGCATAGTCAGGCTCAGCTGATTTAATCTGCGGTGGACCCGATCTCCTTTGTCTTCCAGTTGAGTTAAATATACCCTTCAAGTTGTGGTTACGGAGACTAACTCACATTTTGATTATGCAGAACACGCTAATGCAGGACACAGCTGGCTGCCTCTGAACAGAGCCAGGATGGGTCATCCCATGGCCAAGATCTGCATTGCTCTCTCCTGCTAACCTGTATCTGGACCATGGCCAAGGTGAGGGATGCTCAATAGGCAACTGTGTGGAGATCTCTAGTTCCATGTTTTTGGACGATGCAGATTTTGGAAGCGTTAGGAAGATTTTGGAAGCCATTAGCTTTCCGTTGCCTGTCAGGTTTTGAAGTTTAGTGGCTGTGCTGCAGCTACCTGGGCATAGCTGGTAGCTTCAGGACAGAGAAAAGAGCTCTCTCCATCTTTGCAGAATTCCTAGAGGGACCAATTCAATATTTCTGGATGCAAAGGAATAAAAAGCTGTTGGTCAGCTTGAGCATCAACTGGAAGAAGTTTTGGTCTTCGAAGGCAAAAGGGAAATTAAATGCCAGTGAGGAAATTTAATGTATTAGTCCAAAGGTGCTACCTGAGAATTTGTGTGCCTGGGATTAAGATCAGCAGATTGTGGCTGTGGGCGTGTTGGGGGCTGGCTGTTTGCACCCCAGTCTCTCTGTGTTGGTGCTCTGCCGGAGCTGCTGGGTGGCTCTCTGGTTGTTTTATCTCCTGAGGTTTGTCTTGTGTGCCAGCATCTCAGATTCTTCTGTGTTTGGCCCCATGAGAGTATTCAAAAGACCAAAAAGTCACAACGACAGGTAAAAAGTCCTGCTGCATCTTCTCCGAAGTGCCAGCCTCAAAGCCAGGAGTCACTTTATCTTTTCAGCCTTCTCTATTGCAGGCTTCAAAATGGCCAAAAAAGCAGTTAATCAGGAGAGCTTTAACAAAATGTGGCTTCAGGGTCTCCAGTATCGGCAACTTCTGAGTTAAATAGCCAGTGACAGTCATGCAAGTGACTTGTGCCAGTGTTTGCTGTAGGCTGGCAAACCATCTGTGCTTATCTGCAGTGTGTGACCAGCTTATCCTTGAGCAGCTGGATTTAACCCCATTATCTGCCCGTGTGCTGGCAGCAGGGTGTCCCGTGCCGTGCTGTGCCGTGCCAGCCCACCGTGCTCGCCCGTTCCTCTGCCCAGGCGTGCTGGGAGGGACCCGGGGGGCTGCAGCTGTGGCTGGAGGTGGGGGCTGCCGGGGGAAATGGGTGTTTGCCTTCCGTGGGATGATTGATTGCTTCTGTTATTAAAAAAAAAAAAAAAAACAAAACAAAAAAAAAAACAAAACAAAAAAAAAAAAAAAAAAAAAAACAAAACAAAAAAAAAACAAAACAAAAAAACCCCGACCAAACAAAAAACCTCAAACTCCTGTAGAGGGATAATTAAGCTGATTGAAGTGTTTAAGTGAATGAATTTCGCTTTAATTTAATATATCTATATATCTATATATATATCTGTATATATCATGGTACCTAAAAGAATAAGCCACTGACCTGCTTTATCCCTGATTTGGCTTACAGTTGGAGAGGGGAGGCAAATTTTGGATAAAAGACAGGGGGGAATCAGCTCTACCCTTGAAAGATCAACTCCTTGGCTTTTGTGACAATGCCTGAGCCTGTTAGTTGAGAAAAGCAGAGATCCTCTTTCCAAGGGCAGGGTGGGTTGTGATTTCCCGGTGTCTCGGGAGCAGAGCAGCGTTCGTGGAGTTGGAATAAGGTCCCTTGGTGAGGGTGAAAACCATGGCGGGTGTCAGCATTTGCTGGCGTTGGCTCCAGCCCCACGTTCTGCCTTTCCTCTTTGCCATTTTAAATGCTTTCCAGTGAGCAAAGATGTGGGTATTTGCTGGCTGCGTATTCCTGCACTGCAGTGACTTTAAAGGTCTATCTGTGCCTGTTGTGTGTCGCTTCGGGGGTGCACGGGCAGCCGCCAAAGGGAAGAGCCTGGTGCTCAGGGATGCTCACAGGCTCACCCGCCTCATCTGGGTACCAGCCACTCCACGACGAGAGTGCAGAGCTTATTTTAGGACTGCAGCAGACAGCGATAGCCCCTGAATACTGCTCTACCTTGACCTCAGAGATACTCACGATGAGAGTGATTTCGGAGACGGCGCAACCAGAAAGTGCTTGGACCAAGCAGCCGGGGGTGTAAGGACCTGCACAGAGCACACGTGGCAGCTCGCTGTCCCTGGGCTGGGAAGGGCTGACAGGGTTTGCAGCCTTCCCAGCTCTAAGCCCTGGGCTCTGCAGTGTTATTTATTGTCCCCCCCAGGAGCTGTGAGCGGTGGCTGGCACCCTCTGTTTCGATCACCCCATGCACAGCTCATCTGCCCCAAGGGGGCATTTGCAAACCCTTCAGGGATACAAGTCTATTTTTTTTTAATTCTCACTGTATAAAGGAGCTGTTTTCTCCCCACCACCCCCAAATAGCAGGGTGGAGGCAGGTGGTCCATCCAGGGCAGCAGTTCCTGGTCCCAGAGCCAGAGGGATGCTGCTGGGGCTGGGGGGAGGCAAAGGGACATCACACCCGGGACGCGAAACCCATTAGCGTTTTATTCTACAAAGCCAGTGCACGTGGGAATGGCAACCCTGCGAAGGCAAGTTAAGTGAATCGATGTGACGAGACATGTTTGTTTATCAAAATACTAATCGGTGCTGGGGGGATGGGGTGTGTTTTGGGGGGACAGGTGAGGGAGTGTGGTGGGGCGTGGGTGACTGCGAGCGATGGGGACCACAAACACAGCTGTGTGTGCCTGTGTGCCCTGATAACTTCAACTCATTG
Source organism: Tyto alba (assembly GCF_018691265.1). Lineage (NCBI taxonomy): Eukaryota > Metazoa > Chordata > Aves > Strigiformes > Tytonidae > Tyto > Tyto alba. The sequence continues at coordinate 6,866,994 of NW_024881303.1, forward strand.
CTGCTGGGAGTCCCTGCCTCAGGTTGCTGCCAGAGATGCGGTACCCTTTATTAATCTGTAGAGATAATTGTAGTTTTAATTTTACCAGCAGGGGAGTTCACGTGAGGCAGAGGCGTTCCTAGAAGACCTCCGCAGGTACCATCCTGGAGGCATCCAACAACGTGACTCAGCATCTTCGCTGATGGTTTTTTAAAGTAGGTCTCACACTGGCGCAGATTTTAAAAACTAGGAGGTGATCTGAGGATGGGGATGCTGGGAAGTGATCCCAGGAGGTGATCTGGAGCTGTGGAAAGTGGTTCAAGCCGTGATCACCTGTGCCCACTCCTGCAAAAGGCAGTTTGGGGACAGGGCTGCTGCTGAGCCTGCGGTGGAAGGGCAGCACCTGGCCCTGCCCTCGGCGTTAATGGGGCTGGTTTGGCTGATGAGGGTGCAGGGAAGGGCCACACATGCATAAAAGCTGAGGAAATGCTGCGTGCTGGGGAATGTGAGCGCTCCTCTTGCCTCTTCATCAACAGGCTGCAAAATGCAAGCGTATATTGCTTTGTAAGTAGGGCAGTGGTGGGCATCCAGCAGCTCATCAGTCCAGCAAACAGCCCACGTCTGAAAGCCAAAGCCGGATGCATGCTATCCAGAATAAGGTGCAGGTACATTGGGATATTTATTTATTTTTGAGCTGCATTTAACCGCTGGAACAAACATGTGCAGGTAATGGCCTTAGCCTTGTCTCAGTGTCTCGGATCCAGACCACAGGTGGCCCTGGGAGGGGGTTTGAGCTTGATGAAAGTACATTAAGCCATCAGTATAAAGAGAAGCAGGTAAGATTAACGAGCTGTGATGCTTGGGAGTCCCATACTCCAGGAGAAATCACTCTTTCAGAGCAGACAATTCTAATGTGGCTTCATAGGGCTGAAAGAGGACAATGCAGGCGAGGTCAGCGTGGATCTGTGCCACGTCTCACCAGGCAGACAGTCCTACCTCCCCACCCCATGGCCCACAGACCCTGGAGGGGTGGCCGGGGCAGTGCACAGGATGCTGTCGGTGGCAGCAGCCTCTGTGTCCCACCCTGTCCAGCCAACAAGCAGGTGTGGATGGAGCTTCTGGGGATATGAAGCCAATGCCAAGCAGCAATTTTTACCTACTTGCTTGAAAAAAGTCATCCATTGGCTCTGCTTGCTCTGGAGCAGAGAGGTGGGGACCGGGGTGAATTGTGGCACAAATCCACACTGGCCTCTGTCATCCTCCACCAGCCCTGCAAAGCCCTGTTGAAAGTGTCTGCTTTGAAAGAGTGGTTTCTTCTGGATTAGGGGACTGAAATTATAGCACTGCAGCCTCCCGCTGCTGAGGATAGCCCTCATTTTGTCTTGTCTCGTTGATCTGAATGAAGTAATTTATACGGACGTTTTCCATGAATCAATAAATCCATGCTTACTGCTGTGCCTGGAAGGTTTAATTTGCTCTAGATACTGCACTGAGTATCTCTGTCCTGAATTGCACTGCGAACTCCTGCTCTTTGGGAGAGGATGGGGATATGGCTGGATCCTCTGGGAACACACTGCGGGTGGCTGATGATGCCTGGTCCCTCCTAATTTTGCACCTGCCAACGTGGGCTCAAGAGATCAGGGAGGGTGTAAGTGCAATAGTTTCTCGAGGTATGAGTGTGGAGCTTGAGGACTTTGTTGTGCCAAGCAATTCCTGATGTTACAAGGTCTTGGGAAAACTGAAGCCAAAAGTAAAGGAGGGGAGGGAGTGTTGGCCTTTGGAAGGAGACCACGGTGTGGAAATCTTGGTTACAGGTAGGTTTCCCTTTCACATCTCCACATGATGTTTCCTGTTGAGAGGAAATGAAAAATTCCTGTTGCACTTGCCGCCTCCCAATCCAAAAGCTGCTTTTGTGAGCCTTTTGAAAGCATTGCATGTATATTTACAAAGCCTGCCATGAGATTTGCCTGAAAAAAGAGGGTTCAGAAACGCAGCTCTGCTACACATAGAGAAGTAAAAGATAACCCCAAGACCCCCAGTCCTGAGCTTGTTTCCCTTGCTTTATCCAAGCACCATGGTCTGGCGAGGCTGGAGCTGTGGTCATGGATGGTTTCATCCTGTTGCCAAGACCCAGGAGGAGACCTTGCTTTCTGCTCTGCACCGTGGGTTTGGGGTAGTTCCTGACTTGTTCTTGTGGCACAATGGGTGTTTTGGGGACCCCTGAGCTGATGGGGCATGGACTGATGTCAGTCGTCCCCATGAGCACCCAGAGCCCAGCTCTCCATCCCACTCTGCCTGCCCAGCTGAGCCCCTGGGGGCCCCTCCACTTCTCCAGAGTGGCTCCGAGAGCATTTTGCATCTCTTGGAGGTCAGAGCTCATGCTGGGGAATCCAGAAACGTTCCCAGAGCCAAACCACGCCGTGGCGAGCGGGTGTGTGCATCGTCTCTGCTTCTCATTTCCTTCGTTGCTGCAGAGAGCAGTTGAGCGGCACATGGGGTTTCAGCAGGGTGTCCCCTCTTTTGTTCCTATATATTAGAAAAGTCTGTGCATATGTTTATATTTAAAAAAAAATGTATATATTTTAACATAGCTGTTTTTGAGCTATGCCACTCGGGATTAGTCTGGTTGGGTGAAGGAGGGATGTTGCTTGCAGCTGCCTGGCTGTTGGACTGGCAGACGTGTGATGGTCCTGCTGGTCTGGCCATCCTTGCACTTGGAAGTAACAAGTGTTGGCAGGGAGCGATCCCAAACCTGCTCAAACCCAGCTAGAAAGTCTCCCTCTGATGTGAACAGGCTTTGGAGTAAGCCTCACAGCACCAGGGGAGAGGCCCCGTTGCTGTTATTTGTATCACAGCCTGCTCCAAGCCTTCCCCCATGTGCCCGTCTTGCATTTTCTGTCCCCGTTTTCCCGCACGCTTGCTGGCATGTTGGGATAAAACCAGTGCAACTTCTGGTGGCAGGGCTGGATGTGAGCTTGCTGTTTGCCACGCTGCTGACCACCCTCTGGACAGCAAACACAAGGTCAAAGCCCGGTCGTGCTAATGGCAAACTGGAGCAGCTGTATAAAGTTGTCATTTAAAATAACTGCTAGAATGGTTTCTCCTTCCTTTCCTCCCCCTTGTCCCCATGTTCGTCCCTGGCACAGTGTCCTTCCCCACCCACAACCCATGGGCTGCCTGGATCTGTTTAGGATTTATGTTAAAAGGGAAATGTTATGTACGTAATTAAAACATCGTATTGCTGGGTAGAAATGGGATTTGGTGCTTACTGCTGTGACTCTTTCTCATGCGTGAGGGTGAACTGATTGATTACTGAGGTTTGAGATTAAATATTCCCCTGAGCTCTGCTGGCATTTAATGTGGTGGGGGGAGGGCGGAGAGAAGGGGAGGAGGAAAACTATTATTTTCCCCCAAGGCAAGGAGAGTAGGGGAATGTCTACTGAGCACATCCCCCTTGTCTTGCTCTGCACACTGTCTGCTGTAACAGAGGCTCCCGGCACTGGTGTCATGGACCATGCTAAAGCAGGTGCCTTACTCTGCATCCACAATGGTGGGTGAGCTGCTGCTGGGTTTTGCTGGTTCTTCTCACCTCTAGGTCAAGCATCCCCTTGCATCCCCTTGCATCCCATCCCATCCCACCCCTGTGGCTCAGCTGCATCCCTGTCCCAGCTCAGATCCCTGAGCTCAGCAGCAGGGTAGACCTGCTGTCCCCTCCTTCCTCCCTAGGAGCATGCCTTATTTATTTATTTTCCTTAATTTCTTTTAATCCAAAACCTCCTCTCTCTTTGGTTTCGGTGGGAGGGGAGGAAAAACCCCAACGCGCCGCTCTTCAAGCGCGCGGTGGGAGCCTCGCCGTGCTGGTGCAGGTTGGAGATACCCGCTTTCGCCTGCTTTCCTTGAAGTCTAATTTTAGCTGAAGGCGATGGGATCCTTCAGGGTAGACCTTAAACGCGCAGGCAGACAAAAACAACACAGAAGCACTTAGGTTTATTTGGGTGAATTCTTTTTAAAAAGGGCGTGACTTATTTTTTTCGAGCAGCCCCTGTGCACACTGACTTCGTTCTGCTGCAGTCGGGTATTTCAGGTCTTCCAAGATTTAATCAGAATAATTAGTTACTGTCTGTTTATACCTTCTGTTTTTGTTGCAGGGTTTCCAAAGAGCGAATTTATTTTCCAGAGTGCTGCCTAAGTGTCACTTAATCATTGAGCATCTGATTTCCTCCAAGTTATCTGTCATGCTGCTTATGTAAGTAAATAAAAAAAAAAAAAAGGCGGGGTGGGGATGGTGTCGGTGCATTCTGCTTGGGGGGTTTTGTAAGGATTTTTCCTGATTGTCACAGGTTTAATTGTGAGTTGCCTTTGGTTCCCAGCCCATCATGCAGTGATCAGAGGACTGTATGTTTGGATTGGCGCTTAACAACCCAGCCAGTTTAATGAGGTTGCTTTCAGCCAAGCCTTCATGTATACCCCACTAAACTGGCAAGAGCTGTGTTACTCCCTGACATTTCAAGAAGCAGGGGGGGTGGAAAGGCTTTACAGAAATAAAGAGCTTTTGCTTTTCCTTCTACAGTTATGCCTTTGACTCCTTAACCTGGTGGTATCCCTTATAAAAATCACAGCTCTGGAAGTAACTTACCCCTACAAGTTTGCCAGGTTTGGAAATGGGTGTTTTTTAGCCTGTATTTACACGTCTGGTTTGGGAAGTGGGACCAGTGATGTACACATTTCCCATCTCTTTAACATGGGAGATGAGAAAGACACAGGAAAATACTGCAGAAGAGTATGGGATGGGTGGAAAGCCTCACAACGAGTCAGATGTGGTGCTGAACCCACCCCTGGCTCATGCTTGGCACCTAAATGAATTGCGCAAGCGCAAGCGCAATGTTTTCCCTTCAGTATTTATCACCAAGAGCAGCTAAGGGTGGCTGCTGTGCTGGTGGCAGTGTGGGGCTGGACAATTTGCCTTTTTTCCCTTGGTTTCCCTTTCTCTCTGATCTGGGGTGGTAGGGGTTGTGTGCCAGGATGCTGACTTGCCAGCTGCCCTCGCCGCCTCGTTTATCGTGTCCAGTGTTCAAACTGTGGGAGTGCTCATTCAGGGTGCTTGCTGCTTCTGTGATGGGTTTAGATCCTTTCAAATCCAGGAGCAGCCATTGCCATCAGTTCCTCTGCTCTCCCATGTAATGGGGATTGTAAATTTTCAAGGTCCGTAACTTTGTGCTAGCCCTTCTCGGGGATTATGGATGCACAGCAGGGCTTTGCTCTCCCTCCCTGGGAGAAGATTGTTAGAGGGAAGGGACCAGGGCGAGGGCGAAGTGGGACCATTGGGATCTTGCAGGGCTTTGGTGGCTTCAGTAGACCCAGCGAAATGCTCTTCCATGGAGGCTAGGGTTGAAGTCCATCTCATCTCTGCATTTGTTGGGGAAAGTAAAGACAAACCACTTCACTGGGGCATGTGTTGGACTCGGTGCCATGGCAGAGCTGAAGCTGGGCAGATTTCCCACGTCTTATCTGCCTCACCCAGCTCCTGAGCAACATTTTGGGGAGATGCCAGCAAATTCTCTGTCCCCACTGGGACTGATGTGGCGGCTGTCACAGCTGGCACCAGAATGCCAGTGGCCTTCACTCTTTCTGTTCCGGTGTGCGTGGGCGTGGGAGAAATCCAATTTGATGGAAATATTCTTAAGGAAGGCTGTTGACCTGATTATTTCCTTGATGATTACCCAGCTGGAAAGCTGGTGGAGGTTCAGATGACACCTCCCAAAGTGCTGGGGATGTGGTGTGCAGCATGGCCATTGCTCCTGCCGGCATGGTCCCTCCAGTTGTAGCAAGGAGTGGCGGGTCTCCAATCTCCATCCTACTGGTGTGTGCCTGCCTGCTTCACTTGGCCTTTTGCAGATCTGCTTGGTCTGGGTGGAGGGAGAGGTGGGGAGGAGGAGCAGAGCTGCTGGAAGTTGAGGAGGGTGAAAACATGGAGGGAAAGGGCGGTGGGCAACATCATGGAGACAGATGTTGGGAGGAAGAGGAGACTATGTGTCATGTTTGCCTGGTGCTTTAGAAGCTGCTTATTTAAATAAAGCGTTCACTAGGGAGCTACATTTGTCTTTTAAATAGCTTTGAGCATGTGAATGCTCCATGTCGCTCTCTTCTCCTTTGTGACAGGAGTCACCTCCTGTCTCTATCTCTCTTTGAAGAACGTCCCCCTGTTAGAAGTTCACCTTGGGACACAGGAGGTGCAGCTTGGTGGCCACATGTTTTTAAAAAGCTGTTCCAGTTCTCCTCAAGTTCCTCGTTACTCCAGACCACCCAGCCCTTGACTTCTCCCAGTCTGGCCACTGTGAGCCTCAGCAGTCAAGACTGACCATGGGTCCCCTCTCCTACGGAGGCACATCAGGAGGTTTGGTGCCCACCACACAGCACCAACTGGTCTGGGATGAACTGGCTGGTCTTCCATCACCTCTCATCAAGCATCCCACTTAAGACACAGCTGGTGCCCCTTTGGATTTTCTATGTTTTTGCAGGGCTGTGTGTTTCTTTCCTTTCAGACACCTGAAACAGTCCTCCAAGAGTCTAGAGAATTATTTTTTTTATTTATTCCCCCCCTTCCCAGAATACCTTATTTAGCCCGTTGTCCCTTGATGCAGAACTAGGTGTTCTTGGTGCACTTGGACATCCTTCTACCTGGTAAAGGAAATTCACAGCGCTTAGTTTTATTTAATTCCTGCAGAAAATGAAAGCATTTCAAGCTGTTTCCTCTTCTTTGGCCCCAGAATAATGCACCCCTGTGATGGAAGATGGCAAAGGCAGACACAAATCCTAAGGATGGGGATGCAAAGGATGTTTGCTATCCATAAAACTTCATCTCAGTCAAGGATGGGGAAAATTCCCCCACACTGTGGCCCCTGTGAGGAGGACAGGCTGTGTTCCCCCACGCAAGCAGACCTTGGCTACGGAGTGCCACTGAGGTGCCCCCAGGCACAGGGCTACTTCCCTGCTCTCGCCCTCTGCCATGTGCCCACCAGCCTCTTCCAGACGTGATGGGGGAAGGTTTGGGAGGAGCACACCCCATTTTCCTCATAAAACTCCAAACAAGAGGCTTGGCCTGGTTTAGATTTTAAAAATAACTTGCACATTTGGAAGCTAAAGTTTCAGAAGGGCTCCAAATGGGATAATGGCTTTGATCGTGGCAGTCCGAGATCAAGGGAGCGCTTTTTAGATTTGCTGGATCAGCTGGAAAATATATTGTAGTGTCTAGACTTTATCATCCTTGAGCAAGGCTTTTTTTTCAACTCTACAAAAGGTCTAATCAAAAGCCCACATACAGTTGATAGGAGGGCTCCTTCAGAAAGGAGCCTGCTCTGGGTTTTGATCGTGTCCAGAAGCAAGTTGAAAGAGGTGGAGATCAGCTTGGGACTTTGAAGGACCTCTGAGACTCTGCTTTACAGGCGCTGCTGTTTCTGATGAGGCCGTTGGCGTGGGTGGAAGCTGTTGTGTCAGCAGCAGGGTGAGGAGGCTGGGGATGGGGACGTGCTGTGTGTCAGTTCCCTGGCCTCCAGAGCAGTCGGTTCTTGCAGCTGAGCACTGCTGAGACCTCGCTGCTCACCCTTCGGCTGCTCCAGCATCTCCCACAACAGTCTCAGTTTTGACCATGTAATAACCATAAATGTTCATGGTCGGTGTTTGGACGGAACTTGAGCATTTCTTACTTAAGTGTAAAGAATGTATGCTTTTCTCTCTTTACTTTCCATAAGTGGTTTTTTAAAATATTTTTTTATTATTTTACTTTTATTATTTCCCATAATTCCAAAGGATAAGACACAGAGGAGTGATTTCCTAAGGTGCTTGGAATAAACTCAAAAGCCTGCCATGAAGGTAAGGACATTTGCCACGTGTATTCGCTGACTTTTCCTGAAAGCCGATGTAGCAATTGAGCTCAGTCACCTTGGAAGATGCCCTGTTGATAAAGCAGAGGCAGTTTTTCTTCAAAACATCATGTTTTCTGCAGCAAGGGTCTTGGGTGTGTTTTGGCAGGTGTGTCAATGGAAAAGTCACCACCAACCATCTCCTTGGCGCGCGCTGCAATGCACCATGATGCTGTGCTCAATGCCCGAGGCTTTGGTAGTGTCACAGCCTAGCTGTGAAAGCTTCAGCTGGAAGCTTTGAAAAACATTTGGAAATGTTTTGGAAAACATTTGGATTGAGGATGTCATAGCTCTGCATCTGGTTGTTTTCCTTTGCTTTGTCCTTGAGAGAGGGAACTGCTGTTGGGTTTCTGTTTTTTCTTTCCATCAATTACTCTTTTGGACATAGTTACTTCCAGGGACGAATCGGAGCAAATGCCAGTGTGTAAACAGTTTGCAGTGTAAAATGGTGTTAAAATTGGGCTGGAAAGGATCTTGAGAGGTAACCTTGTCCCCAAGGCAGGGTCAGTTGAATCTATGCATTGGACTGGAAGGTGATCATGTTCCCTGGGAGTTGTTTTCTCATGAATTATCTAAGGAGTAGAGGCAAAAGTCTACCAAATCATGCTGTCAGTATGTGTGCGCAAGCCTCTCTCAGTTTATTCAAACCGTTTGCTGAATAAGTGTTGAAAATTAATTCTGGGTTTGTTCCCAGAGCTATTCAAAGTAATATTCCAGAGTAACCTTTTACTCCTTGGCATTTGCCAAAATATTGTAACTTTCATGGATGAGATGCATTTACCCATAGTTTGTATTTCATGTGGAGCCATATCTGTTTTGCCCCATTTCTGAGACAACCAGACCCCAGAAGCCCCACTGGGATGAAGAGCAGTTTTTTCTTTGTTTCTTGTGAATTAGATGTGACTTTTCAGTTCTTCAGGTGGTCCCCACTTGAGCTTGAGAGGCAGCAACAGAAAGCCCCCAGGCCCACCCCAACAACACTGGGTAGTTTAGGATGCTGCAGTGCCAGCCCTGTGGAAATCAGCAGCAATCTTTCCCCTTGACACCTGAAGGTTTAGATAAAGCTGTGAGATCCTGGGCAGTGGTGAGAGAGGAGAAGTCTTACTAGAAATCCTCATCTGCTTTGAGATTGAGAGCCAAGTGATGACTTTCAATTAATTTCTCCTGTATCTCTCCCTGTCCCAGCTTTGAGTCTTGAGCAATGGATTGAAAAAAAACATACACAAGAACCCTAGCTTAATCACCTTGCATTTTCAAAGTGCTGCAGAGCTGCAGTGGGTCTTTTTTCCTTGCTTATAGCTTCCCATTACAGTGATGAAAGGTTTTAAAAGAGGTTTACCTGTAGCCAGCTGGACACTATCTTGATCTCCAGCAAGCGTTGTGTTGGTATTGGCATCCACGCAGCCCAGACGATGACTAGTTTTCCTTCATCTGGTCCTCTCCCCAATCAGTTTATAGTAGGTGATAGCAAAATTCATCTGTCTTCGGCTGTATGGCAGGCTTGGCGAGTCCCCCCCTGGCCCATCTGTACATTTAAAATCAAGATGGCTGGCATTAGCGTTATTGTTTGGCCAAACGTATGCAGAGATATCACGGCTTAGATTTGTTACAGATGGATTTCTGGATATAGTCTCAGGCATTCTGCCAGCCAATTTTATATCTGTGTAAAAGTGATTGGCATCCCTATAAATAAAGCTGCTGTGGGGTTATAAATCTAAATATACTTATTCATTAAATTATTTTTACATCTCAAGTGAGTTGCCATCCTGGGTTATCATAAGCAAACCATGCTCTTTGCATGTGTGTTATCCACAGCTCTAGAAATGCAGCTTCTGAGGCTTTTAAATATTTTTTCCCTTGGAAATATGTATGCGTGAACTATCCGTGAGTCCCTATGCCACAGTGGGATGAAGGACCTCTTCACAGCCGTCACTGGGAATGACCCTGTCCTGGAGGCTGTTGTAGGCAGAGCTCCAGAATTGGTAGGGGCTGTAAATACGGGAATGTGAAACCTTTCTTTTTTGACTCACAAACGAGTATGACTTTGCTGGGGTATTTAGTCGCCGTGGCCAGGTAAATACTGTTTGTGTGGCTCCTTCAGTGCTGAGAGGGGTTCCCACACCAACACCTCCACTCCATCCGTGTCCTTGTGTGGGGATTCTCACAAAGGCTTTCTTCCCTTGACGCCATGGGCTGAGCTGTGTGAGAAAGGGGGTCTTTCCACCTCATTTAACCATTCTTGCTGTTGTTTCGGCTACAGGAGTGAGGAAAAACATCCCCTAGACCAGCTCCAGGCACTGCCATGAGCTGGGGAGGTGCAGAGCTGGAGGGAGAACCTGGCCAGCCACCCACACAGCCAGGCTGTGACGCAGGTGCTGGTAAATCTGGCTTGATCTTTGAACAGGCTTATGAAAACACTGCGAGCTGCAACCTCAGGTTTCTTTGCATTTGTTTTCCTTCTGCTTTCAAAACAATTGAATATTCATTCAGTAAATGACAAAGCATAGAGCACATGTGCCTGAGAGGCAGAATATCAGCCACCTTGCTCTCCTCAGTGAGGAGGTACATCGTTGAAAGTTGACATATGATTTTACCTTAGCTTCCTAATGAAAGAAAGCTTTAAAGTTGTTCTGTGCATCTGTTCCTCCTCCTCTGTCACAGACAATTCATTGAGTCCATTGGCTGGTTTTGTCCTCTCTTCCAGGTTGCTTTTCATCTCAAATATGTGGAGCTGCTGCAAGTTTAGTCAAAACAGGCATCATGTTAGAAGAGTGTTGTGGAGGTTTTTTTTATTAAGGGATGCAATGAAAACTCAGTCTGTACTAGGCACCAGGGAATACGCATAAACATTATGAACATCCAAGTCATAAAGAGTGCTTTAGTTGGATTTACCATGTTACGAGACACCAGAGAGCACACACTGTGGAACTCTGCACAGACCTGTAGGTGTTGCAGGGTGGATGTTCGCCCATGTGTATTCTCTGCTGTCTAATAAATGTAAGTTCATCCTGCAGCCTTAATTTAAATGTTGATCATATTGCTTAGGTTCACAGAGGGAAACCTCTTGTTTGTTACTGTAGGTATTCCTAGTGCTGCTTACCCCACCAAGTGTAGTTTCTGTTGCATAGCAGGGTCAGTGCTGCCTTGTAGGGTCTTCAGAAGCTGGTAGCAACATTTACATGTCTTGATCCTTTGCTGGAGCTCGTTGCAGGTCTGCATGCCATTCGGTGTTGTGGAGGCAGGGGAGGACAAGCTGCTGGGATTTGGCATCCTGAAGGTGGGAGCTGAACGATGGTGTTGAAAACCTCACCATCTTTCATTGCAGGAAAGCTTAGCATGGCAGATGAGCAGCAGATGGAGAGGAAAACTTGTCAAGCCTGAGTGGTGGGTCCTGTGTCCCTGCCCCTGGGTTATTTCTGGTGCACAGTGGCTGAGCTGTAGCTGGGTGGTGGAGCTAAGAGGTTGGCATCTGGGTGGTGGCCTGGTGGTACCAAATGGCTTGGACAGACCAACTGTATTTGATAAACTTAAAAGTGAAATGAATCAACATGCCTGGTGCAGGTAAGGGCAGAGATGACCTTGACCATGGCTTGAGCCCTGCTGTGTGGCTGGTGCCAGCAAACAGGAAGGTGGTGACCTTTGGGAGTGACATGCCCATGGTCCCCATGTCCTGCTGCAGACCCTGATGCAATAAGGGAACCCCTTCCTGCCCAAACCAGCAAACAGCTCCTGGTTGGCACGTGTTACCCAGGCTCTGGAGGTCCTAGTGTGGGTGCCGAGGCCATCTGTAAGGTAGTCTGGAGGTTATGGTGTGACCAGCTGTGCTCGGTGCTGCTGGGAGCTAGCTGCTGATAGATGGGTGTTCCATGGGTGTGTGAGAGCCTTGCATCACCTTGTGTCTCATGAAGGGGAAGGGAGAGACCCTGAAAGACCAGCCACCTACTTCCCTGCAGGGATACTGTGGGGTGCAAACAGGACTCACCGTTCATTGTGTTCTTGGTGAGCTGCCAAATGTTTGCCCATCTGCCTAGCTTTTACTGGTAGGTGTCAATACTTTCTTCCATGCCTGGTTTTTGTTCTTTGCTTTCCACCAGAGCTTGAATTCTTTGCAGTGTTGGGTTTATTTCTGTGTTTTTTTTTTTTTTTTTTCCCTTTTTCTCTCCATTTGGTGCCTTAGTAAGAACACAGCTGAAGTACTGGGTGTCCAAACTAAACCTGTCTATTACATGTTACCTGATTAGATGCCATGGTAATAAGCATTTGAATCTAAAGCTAGATTAGGCAGGGAGCAGTCTGGGGCTGGATTTGCATAGCACGCATTCCTTTTCCGTGTGACATGTTGGTAAATCTACTGAAAGTGAATTTATAAACCTCTGGTGTTCTTCAAGTGCTCCTGTTGATGCATGGGTTGCTCTCCCCACGAGGCACTCAGCTGGGCAAAAAAATGCCTGTGATTGCCTGGAGTCCCCTTTTTCTCCCCTCCTCCTGCTCTCACGGCTCGTGTTGCAGTCGATGGGGACAGGTAGTTCTTGCCAGCTCTAGAAACCTGCATTAATGGAGTTTTGAAAGCTTTTGTCTGTAGAGGCAGTTATTTCAGGGTGTTTTCTGTTCCTGTGGCATTTCTGGTGGTAGTGGGCTGAATCTGGAGTTTTCAGGTATGTAAATCTAATCTGCAGCTCCTTCAGGCTTTCACTGCAGTGTTACAGGTCTTATGCTGGAAAATGCTGTGAAGATTTGTTATCCAAAAGCCATTTAATTTCCTTCCCCTGTGGATAGTCACGAGATTGTGGATGATCTCAGGGTCACTCTCTCTTTGAGTTAGTTCATTAGCATGTGTTTAAGGAATCCAAACTGCAGTGTTAATTTGGAGCAATGGGCTACCGAGGTTAGACACGGAGGAAAATTTTTCAAGGTTTTGGGGCAGTGGCTAGGCAGCAAGCCTGTAGGCTTTCCGTTGTAGGGAGAGGTTTGAGATGGAGGTTCTGGATGTGCTTGATCCATGGTAGGGAGGGTTTGAGATGGATGTGCCTGTGTTAAGAGCTGAACAGAAAACAGCCTCACCCAGCCCGTTCTCATGGTGACCTCTGTCTTGTGGCAAAGCGTAGAGCAATGGTACCTTTGGGTGTCTCAGCAGAGATGCTCTGGTGTTGTTGCAGCCCCCGAGCCAGTGGCTTGAATTTGTTTTTTTTGTTGTCAGGGCTCTGCTTAGCCACTTCAGGAGCCCAATGAACGTGGATCACCCTGATTGAAGATTTTGCTTGGTCGGCTTGTGACCCTCATAGCATGGGCTTGAGGAAGCACGAATCGAGGAATAGGGCTCAGCAAGCTGGGTTTCAAGCTTGGTTAGACCTGCTGGGCCATACTTTGTTAACAGTGGTGTTGTCTGAGTCGTGTTGAAAGATCTGGTGAGCTGGTTAATGGAAAGCTGAAGCCCTGAGAGGCTCATATCAGCAAACTCAGTTGACACCTCTGCTGCTAGAGGTGTTTCAGCTTCAAAGCTGCTAAAGGAGCTTTGAAGCAATGTCATGAGGTGGCAGATGTGAAGACCTCTGCAAGATCCTGCCACCCCCAGGACTCAGGAACACTCAGAGAGGTGATGTTCTCCATTGCTTCTGATTGTGAGTAAACCAGACTGGTGTCGATGGGGAGAAGTACTTTCACTTTGCTGGACAGTGTGGTGGACTCCAGTCCCAAGCAAGAAGTCATCTGCAAGGAGTTGTGATCTTGGAAAGGGTGAGGAGCATTGAGGACTGTTTTGAAGACTCAGAAAGGCAAACGAAGTGATGGTGTTGAACTGTGGAGCATCTCTGCAGAGATAGGAGTGGGTGCCCGGGAGGGAGCTGGCAGATGGAAGAGGGCAGAGCGTGGTGCTGTTCCCCAACAGAAATGGGTGACATTGTGGCTTTCTGAGCCCATGTCACGTCTGTGGTAGCTGCTGAGGAGGTTCATCTGTGCTTGTGGGTTTGGCTGGAGTGTGACTTGTACCAAATATATAAACACCCAGATTGCCCTCCTGCAGCAGATTAAATTAAATTTAAAAATTCAAGTACAGTTATCTTCTCTCAGGGTGTCTGAGCCTCTCAGGATCCCCCTGGGTCACTTTTTCAAGCAGTACTTTACAATTGTGAGGCTGGATATTTTTTATTTGTCTCTCTCTTTTTTAATGAAAAGGGAGATCACTGTATAAATATCTACAGGGATGGGAAGCTTCTATTGCAATTTGTGACAAGTGCACTGTGAAAACCTTTAAGAGAAATCCACTTCTGTACGTAGCCCTGGTGGGGAGGTGGCCACTGTCGCTGTGGTATTGTACCTTTGAGGGGAGTTTACTTACTGGAACGTTTGCTCCAGGGGAGTGGAGAGGTTAATTTTTTAAGCAGCATATAGGGGTAGAGGCAGGCAGGATGGTTGAAGCACTAGCGATGCTACAGATGCCCTGTTTGGACTTCAGAGTGTCTGGGGAAAACCAGATTTGGTTAAATCAGCGCACAAAAGAAAAAGTAAAAATCCTGTGCATGTACTTGGTGTGTTTAAACTTGGTTTTTATTGATGCTGCTGATGCTGATACTTTCCTGGATTAATCATTAAAATAGCCTCTATTGATTTTTAAATGTATCCCCTTGGGATCTCTACCAGATAGATGTTCCCCTGTCGATGCTTCTTCAGGGGAAGAAGGACCTTCCTTCAGTCCATCCTAGGCAGTGATGGATCAGACAACTTCAGAGTGAGCCCTTCCTTGCTCCCTTCCATCAGTGGGAGGCAAGATAGTTAGGCAATTAAAACGGTGTGCCTTCATTAAACCAGGTCCTCTGAATTGCAGGTGGTAGGTTTAAGCAGGTCTCCTCAGAAACCCAAGTCCCGCTGTCCTGTGGCATGGGGTGGTGCAGCTCCATCCTGGCCAAAGCAGAGCTTTTCCCATAAGCTACATCATTGTTGTATCCACATTAAAAAAAAAAAAAATAAAAAAAAAAATCAAGCTTTCCAATTAGTCTCACTTGCTGTGCTTGCCAGTTTTTCTTTATTATTTTTAAAGCCAAACAGTCTTTTAGTGTAATGTGATAAAAATTGCTGCTTTTTCCCAGGCAGGTGGGAACAGGCATCTCATTGGAGATGTTGGGATCGCCTTGTGCCTGATGTGAGTTCACATAAATTGGGTTTTGGTGTTCATCTGCTGAAGCACAGGGAGGTATTACTGTTGTATTGGAGGGAAAGCAGTGGGTGGGCCATTTCTGCCATCAGACAATATTTATCAAGGAATTCTCAACCCCAGGTTCATACTTCAGGGTGGAAAATCACTCTGGATTAACATCTGGATTAAAAATCTTTAAAGGAAAAGCAGCATTGCAGACGGGTAGGCCAGCTGAGAGATCTGACAAATGTGTTTTGTTTGCTTTGGGCACTTTCTGGACTACAAGTTTAATGATATCTTGAAGTTTAATATCTATCCATCAGAGTCCCTGTTAGGAGGGACTCTTATTTACAGCAGCCTCCACTCACTTTCCATTCTGAAAGAGCAAAAAACCAGTTTGCTACACACTGCAAGCTGTATGAACACCAGTGAATCCAGTTGCCTCACCATACACATGGATAACCCTAAAAATCTCCGCATTCAGCCCAAAAGTAGCCCGTCGGGACTCAGCTGGTAGCTCCTCGTTGCCTTGCCGTGGTGGTGGCCCCACGGCAGACGTTGCTGTGCTGACGGACTGGAAGCGTCTGCCGCTGAGCAACTTGGAAACTCCGGTTTGCAAAGCCAAATTAATTAAGAGGCTTTAAGAGAGGAAAACCCTTCCTGCCTTCCCCCTCGGTTTTACACTCGGAAGAGCCCATCTCACCCCGGGGATTACTGCTGAAAGAGGAAGCAGTGAAATGGAAAGCTCAGCAGTTAGGCTTTGCATACGATAAATCAAAGTCACAGCCCAAATATTCATTGGAGGATCAGGGCTTAAGGCTGGGGGGGGAAGGAAAAAAGGGGGAATTAAAATAAAGGAAGGTTTTTATTGAACTATTGTTCTTCAGGAAAAGGCTAATTGGCAAACAAATACCCTCCTCCAGTGGGAAATACATCTCCTCTCTCACTGCTTGCCAGACTGTTGAGTTTTTATTGACAAAAGCTTTGCATCATCAAAGGGAGTAGTTGGAGCCGGGAGTGATCTTGGAAATGAAGCAACTTAAATCCACATCCTTTTAGATGGAGAGGGAAATATTGAGAGGGGAGGTGTCCTTTCAGCAGCTGGGCTGGGAGGTGGTCCAGGCGCCCGATATGTCGGGAGGTTTCTGATCACTGAAGCTGCTCTTCCTGGCTAATTATATGTAACTTGTGAATCTGACCCCAGCACATTACAGCTTGGTATTATCAGCCTTGTGGAGGTGTTCTGTGCTTTCTGTGAGTGTTTTTGCACAATTCGGGTCAAAACCAGCAATGGAAATGGAGTGGGGCTGGATGTTGGCTTGTGCTTGTGCTAGGTGATGGGAATGGAGCCAGGATGGAGGAGGATACTCACCCTGGGATGCTCGGTGGGGCTGTAGCAGCCCCCTCGGTTGCCCAGGGGGTCTTGGCATCCCTCTCTTGCCTGTTTTTGGCCTTGAGGGCTGCCTGGCCAAGGCTTGGCATCACCCAGCCCAAATACCTGCAAAGGCTCCCTGAGAGGCCAGGTTCAAATGGCAAAGGCCAACTTTTGTGGGGGTCTTCTCTGCAAGGCTGTGGGCTTTCAGGAGAGTCCTGGGTCGGTGGTAATCCCTCCCCGCGTGTGACCTCGGCTCTGAAAGGGCTGCCTCTGCCCCTTTGAGCCCCACCACAATACAGTGCCGGCAGCTGCCGCCCCGAAACAAGAGCAGGGTGAGGGGAGCACTGGGAGGGACGGCCCTTCATGCTGCCTTTCCTTTCTGCTGGGCTTTTCTCTGCTGCCTTTTGAAGCTGGACTGGGGCACGGGGAGGGCAAGAGGATGCTCCAGTATCCTTCCTGGGGAGCCCCCCACCGCCTCTGCCTCCCTCCACTTTCCTGGGAAGCCTCTTGGGCTTAACCCACCTCTGACAAGTGTTGTGTCTGGGTTTCGCAATGCAAATCTTTCAGGGCACTTAAGGGAGGAATATGTGACTCGAAAAATCCCTCTCCCTCCCACCACCAGCCCACCCTGCTTTTTGCTTTGCTTCTGCAAAAGACGGACCACAAACCCGCCCAGCTGCTGGAAAAAAGGCACCTGTGCATTTGTAGAATTGGGTCGTTTAGCACCCTAGTGAGTATTAAGAAATATATATTTATATAGGTTCCCAAACTGGGTCTTGTCTGTGGTTCCATGCTTGTTGTCCTTGTTCCTGAAATAAATGGCATTTGCCTGAGCTGATCTGCTGGAGCTCCCATAAGAATCAGTCTGTGGGGGTTTGGAGGATCTGGTGCCGGCACTCAGCTCGTCACCAGTTAAGTTTACCCTTTTAGTGGAGAACTTGTGGCCTTCTTTGGTGTTACTGTGCCACTTGCCGTGTAGCTGACTGGGAAACTTGCAGCAGGGTTTGGTTTTTAATCCTCAAAAACTAAACAAAGTTTTGCTGTAGCAGCATCTTCCCTGGTCAGATTCATCTGTGCCTTGAGCTGTGCTGGTCTCTGCAACCGCAGGGGTTAAAGGGCTTTGCAGGGATCCCTGGGGCAGCTGATGGATGCTGCAGCATTTTCTCCTTGGACCCAAGCTTATCTCCATGCCCTGGGACGGATGTGGTCCTGCAACACAGCAGCAATCATCCCCTACTCCGGACTTTTGCCGTCTTGCCAAACCAAGTGGCACTGCTCCGAGGATTGATTTCAGTTGGAGAACGTTAAGACAGATCTCATCTCTCCCTGCTGTGCACCACGCTCTTCCCCCCGAAAACTGGATTGCAGAGTCAACAGCACGTGTGCTTCCCTTGGCAGGGACCTCGCACGCTGGAGAGGTGACTTCCAAGCCGAGCCGTGATATTCCCGCAGTGCCATGGGGGTGGCTGCTCTTTTTCCTGGGTAGCATCATCAATACTTCTTGATAGGAGAGCTCCATACAGGCACATGCAAAAAAAAAAAATCTCTCCCAGCACTTTTATTGCTTGTAGTAGGCTTGTTTAGATGGAAAAGGGAAGGCTTTTTCTGGTGCGTTACAAATTTGTGCAACTATTTTTTTTCTTTTTTGCCCCCACCAATGGACTTATAAGTGTTTACTGGATCTGTGAATAAACTGGTTAGATTTTTCTTGCTGAATTTCACCACTGAGCTCCTGAAGCTTGTCTGCCCTTGAGAAGTGTAAAATGCCTTCTTGCGAGACAGCAGGCCCAGATGTACGCTTCAGGTTGTGATGAATGCCACAATAAAAGGAAGAAATACAAAGAGGAGGTGACACGTTTTAGGCAAGCACTGGGTTTTTGACAGTGCTAGCAGATGGGGCTTTCCAGGAGAAAGCTGAGAACCTGCGATGGCAGCCATCTCCTGCCATCATCCTTTGGGTACCAGGCAGCCCAAGCAAGGTTTGAAAATGCAAACCCCTCTGTTGGATTCATGGAGTATAACAAGGTTGCTGGGAAGGGAAAGGAGGATCTGGGGTAATTCAGGATTTGGCAGATGTATTTATAAATCCATG
Source organism: Tyto alba (assembly GCF_018691265.1). Taxonomy (NCBI): domain Eukaryota; kingdom Metazoa; phylum Chordata; class Aves; order Strigiformes; family Tytonidae; genus Tyto; species Tyto alba. The sequence continues at coordinate 6,885,488 of NW_024881303.1, forward strand.
AAACTCAAGTGTTTGAGATTTGCTTATGCTGAGAATTACAGCTCTTGTGATTTAGTGATGAGTCAGGCTCCTTCTGGAAGCTGATTTTCTTGTGGCATCACATGAAGTGTTCTGTGCCCATCCCCTTTCATGGCTGCTGTTTCATGGGTGGACGTAGGGGGAAAATGCAATTGTCAAACGGTTTAAAACTGAGCATTTTGGGGTTTTTTTACCCCTCCTGCCATTACGCATGGATTTCTACCAGACTCATTCTGCTATACAACCTGTGTATGAAAACAGCTTTATGCTGGAGAAAGGGGTTTTGGGAAATGGGCTTGTGGCCAAAAAAATCATCCTGGTTGCTTTAAAAAGGAACTGCTGTGCCAGGGATGCTGTCACCATGCTCAGCACAGGGTCCATGCTGGAGATGCTGGTGATGGGCTCAGGTCCCTGAGCCTCTGCATTGGAAAGATGGCTCCTCCTTAGGGGAAGGCAGTCCTGTTTCTGAGCTTTTCATCCACACCAGGGCTCAATTTCAAAGCTTTTATTTTTAAAATCAAATAATGCTTGGATCCCCCCTCATTAAAAAGTGTTTCTTTGTACTGGCCTTGGTGCAAACATGAAACAGAGGAGCACTTCTTGCTCTTGAGAGGGATGACCCCAAATGCTGCTGCCTGATCATATGGGCAAAGCACCACACACGCATTTCAGAGGGCTCGCAATTGGGACTGAACCCGAGAAGAGGTTGGGTTAGTGAGCAGAGCCAAGGAAGGTGTTGGCTGTCTTGGGTCCATAAGGTAAAAAATAAAAATGTGCCCAGGGAAGGCTTTGATGCTTCTCAGGGGATGCCTCAAACATACATCTGGTCTGAAAAATGCTGTGGGACCGTCCAGATTTTATTGCTGTGGAAGTCTGGATGTGACTTACAGTAAGAGGAAAATCATCTAGAATTGTTTGTTTAAAAAAATGATGCAAGGTATTTAGTGGGTTGGACGTGCAGCCCAGCACTGTGCCCTACGCTGGGTGTTATATGCATAGGGAGAAATACCAAGGGAGAGTGCACCATTGCTTAGCGATGGGATGGGACAAGCATAGGGTGCAGTGTGAGGGATGCCAAATTTCTGCCTTCTATGTGCTGTAAAAAGTGGTCCAGGATACCTGGCTCTAGCACTTGGTGGGGGTGACAGTGTCTTCCAAAACTGCGTGCCGAGGCCAAGCGCCTCCCAGCCTCTGCCAGACAAGGAGGTCACTTTGCAGCGTTGGAGGAGAGTCAGAAAATTTCCATTGGTTGGGAGCATCCCAAGCTGTGCCGAAACTGTGCAGGGTCGGGGGGGACGCGAAGCTTGGCGTGGCCCAAGGTGCCGAAATCGGTCAGGGCTCAGCAGAGACGGTCAGTGAGCCTTACTGCACTTGCACAAGCACACTTTCCCCTTGTGCAATGCACTGAAATAAAGCTCCCCATTGAGAAAGAGCTTGCTCAGGATCTTGCATCCTTGTTTTGGGAGGGGATGGGAGAAGAGCCAGAAAAACAACACGCTAATATTCATATTTGAGGATTTAGTTCCTAGCTTCTGGGCGGGTTTGGAGGCGGGTGTGAAGGGGAGCGTGCACGCTCCTTTGCATGTGTTTGTACCCTTGCTGGGTATTTTTAGGCTGCAGACCGCAATGCTGCAATACTGGTGCTGGCTTTAAACCAGCTTGTTGGGGCATCGGTCACAGACAGGCTTTGGCAGCATGTTGCTCCATGCGGGCTAATTTAGCTTGCTGAGGAGGCTGTTGAATATGCAAGCGGTAATTGCTGCTCTCCTTTCCTTAAAGCAAAGGCGGAAGCAACACCGGGGTCCAATTTTCTCCTAATGACTGATTTCATTTAAGTACTGCTCAGGGCGATGTAGGCTTGATGATTTTTTTTAGAGTTGGGGAAAACAACAGGACTCGTCTCTCCGTGCATCGCTGAGCTGCAGCCTATGGCCTCTGTCCTGTGTGGGGACCCCGGTCGGTCCTGGTGGCACACGTGGGCCAAGCTCCTTCCCCTCTTCCTCATCCTCTTCTCCCTGGGCTTCCAGGCTAGGCCCATCACACACACATTTCCACCCTTGTTTCCGTGAAAGCGAAGTTGTTTCGGAATGATTCAGCCCCATCAGTCCTGCCTTGGGATTTGGGTTTTGGCAAGGAGTTCCCTCAATGACCCTTCTCCTCCTATCTTCCCTGGCTCTGTACATACAGGGGCAATTAAACTTAATTTATTCTGGCCCACTCAATAGTAAAGGCCAGAAGGCACCATTAGATCACAATCTGACTTAAATTTATTGATGTAATTAATGCTCAAAGGTATAAATGGGAGGTGGGAGCAGGACGCTTAACATGTGATGCTGCGTGGAACTGATCTCTTTTACTCTGCTTAACACAAGCCCCCAGGTTGCCAAGGTCTGTCAGTTTTTCTTCATGAATAACCAATTTCCGTAGGATTTGCAGGGAAGGAAAAGGCTGCCTAGCTGGACTTTGTTCTGACGATGCAATCTGCGCTGTCTGCAGCTCCCCATGACCTGCCAGGGAGCTGTGTTTTGATTTTGATCCATCATGTCAATGAATATTCATCAGCCTTCTGAAGATTTAATGCTATTTGCCTGGTAGTTAGCATACTCTCTAACCCTTTTTAGCCTTGGTTTCTAATAACCTACAGCCCACTCAGCCTGCATTGTAGGGTAGTTTGTTTTTTTTCTTAATTGTTTATAGATAAAAACGAGGAACTTCAGTAGTTCCAAAGCTGGAAGCAGCTCAAAAATACCTTGTCTTGGTTGCTACATGACTGTCTGCTTTAAAACCCAAAACAAAATCTTACATTTTGGTCTGTCATTCAAACTCCTCATAAAACATCGTCAAGAGTGTGTATCTCTGAAGAGCAGGTGGTGTTCTGATAAAAGCTTTCCATACATTTTCACAAGCCTATGTCAGAGCTTGTACATAGCAGCGGGTTTCAAGGACAAGCTTGACGTGGTGTTGCACAGGGCATTTCCGATCCCCTTTTCAAGAGGAGAAGGGGTCTGTTTGCTCCAGACCAACTGCAGGAGCAGGATCAGGCCCTGCTCTGGGCATGGCATGGCCATACCCATGGACCAGGAATAACCAAGCAACCAAACTTTGCACAGCTGAGGATGTGCAGGTTGCGACTGAGCTCCTGAGCCAGGCCACCAGCATCTCCCTCTGTGCCCTGCTCCTCATGGCTCTTTAAAACCCAAGCCTGCAACGTTTTCCTCCGTGTTGGAAGGGACAGAGGTCTGTGCCTTTGTTTTTTTGTTTCCCTCCCTCCTTTAGGAAAGAAACTCCCCAGCAGGTCCCAAAACCATCCTAATGCTGAAGGGATGCCAGCAGGCTGCTAATGGATTTGCTGCGGTGCTGGCTGCTGGGGAGCTGCGATGAGAGAGCTTTTATGGCAGCTGAAATTCCTCCAGCGGCTGCATTTTTTTACATCCAGGATGTAAATGTGAAATGAGATTTGGGGCTCTTTGGGAAAGGGGACCCTCCAGAATGGGCACAGAGCAGTTGCACAGCCTGGGATTATCCCCCATGAAGACTCGGTAGCTGTTTCCCATCATCCATGGTTCAGCAGATGAGTACACCATGTGCTAAAAACATGCCATCGAAGACAATTTCAAGGGTCAGATCCTTCATTAACGTAATGTGGATAGAGCCTGAATTTTCTGCAAGGTCCCTACTTCGGGGGGTCAGTGTTTGCCATGCAAGTGGTGCTGCAGGGTCCGACCCCAGATCTGCCCCGAACTTGCTTGCGGTGCTGGCTCTCCACGGGGCATGGTAGTTGTTTATTTGGGCATATAAATCTGTTGTTGGAGGGGAATGGCTGGCTCCAGGGAGATCAGGCACTCCTCTCCAAATGCTGACCTTTTTTCCCAAATCTCTTCACAGCTTTGTTAATAAATCTGAGTCATCCATATTTCAACCTTCTGCACTAACCTTGGCTGTTTGTCCTGTCTCTTAACATCTCAGTGTCTTGTTTCGCAGAGATAAAATGTGTGGGTGTGTGGCTTTATAAGACAAACACTTAGGCTTTTTAAAAATTCTCTACTTTACTGGTTGATTTTTCTCGTTAGGGTGTTTCTCTGCCATCCTCGTTCCTTGTAAGTGGCCCTCTTCTTGTATCATCGACTTGATAGTCCCAATTTTGGGGCAGTATTTGCCTGGTCCTTGCTGTTACCGGTTGGGCAAGACACTCCTGCCCTGACCTTTGCTACCAACCTGAGTTTCAGAAACCAGCAAAACCCAAGTGACCGCTGGCGTGGGAGATGCCCGACGTAATCACTGTGTGGGAAGGCCTGAGATACCAGCACCGTGTGATTTTTATCAGCTGAAATCGCGTCTTGTAAATATTTACTGGAATTTCAAGTAGGGTTTATCTAATTAAAGCCAAGTAAAACTTTCCATGAAAAAGAGCCACCCAACCGGTGGTTGCCGGTGGATGTTTAGGGACACATTTAGGAGCTGGGGGGAAATTTTAGGTTATTTTTTCAGCTCTGCTGCCGTCCGTGGCTCAGGGCATCCTGAGCTGCATGAGGTCACCCGCGCTGGGGACCACGTACCTGGTGGTCCTGAGCACATTCAGCTGTTCCTGACAGCAGCCTCCCAAATTTACCATACCCATGTACGCGGGACTGGCCTGGCTGCCACGGTATGGGGAGATCAGCGGGGATTTGACAGTATTTGCAGCAGTAATGGGGTCCAGGACCCCTGTCCCCATGGGGACAGCAGCACGTCCCACTGCCACTGCCAGCTTCGGCACAAGGCAAGCAAATGCATCTTTTTAATTTGCACGGTCGTCAAGGTTGCCAGGACCGTAAACATCAAATCTGAGCAGAAATATTTGGCACGTAAACCGTCTCCGCTCTTCCCCTCTGCGCCGAGCGTGTGGGTGGCTTTGATTCCTCCTCCCCTCAGCGGGACGGGAGTGCAGCGCTGCGGGGCGGCTGCTCGAGCCTCCTCTCTTCTCTTCCCCCCAGGATCTAGTGCCCAGGAGGGAGGGACACAGAGGATTTTGGCCATGGCCCCAAGGAAGAGGAGCGGCCGAGGGATCTCCTTCATCTTCTGCTGCTTTCGCAGCAGCGACCACCCTGAGATCACGTACCGGCTGCGCAATGACAGCAGCTTCGCCCTGCAGACCATGGAGCCCTCACTGCCCATGCCACCGGTGGAGGAGCTGGACGTCATGTTCACCGAGCTGGTGGTAAGTAGGATGCTTTTTATTTTAATATTTTTTTTCTCCTCTCTTTTCCCTCCCCCTCTTTCTAGTCTCCCCATGCTTTGTTTTGAGTTTTCAGGCGAGCTTTGGTGTGAAGGGATCATCAGGGGCTGCTGTTAGGAGCGGTTCTGCACTGAACCTTGAGGTCTGCTCCTCTCCTGATGTACTGCCAGTTCAAGGTGGTTTTTCTTTCTCATTAGAAAGCCTTGATTTCTTAGAGCAGGGCTTGAGGGCTGGTCAGACTTTGTGCAGCTCCAGGGTGATGCAGGAGTGTCTGAGCTGGTAAAGCAGGTTGTCCCCTGTAGGTGCAAAGAGTCTTTAATTACTGTGCACTTTGCTTCGCAGAAATCCTTGGGTCTGGGCTAAATTGAAATCTGGAGAGTTCAGGATATTGTTTCTTTATCCTCAGTACCAAAACTCTGAAAAACATGGATAAAAAAACAAACAAAACAAAACAACAAATTAACAGTCAAGAAAAGCGCTTTCATTTCCTCTAGGCAAAAATATTTTGATGTTGTTTGTTGGATGGACTGAGAGTGCTCCACTTGGAGATGGTTCAGCAGTGAAATGAGGTTTCTCTACGGTGCTTTGATGCATAGAAGGAGCTGGGAGTCGTGACGCTGGTCAGTCACACCTCATGGTATATATAACATGTCCCATTAGGTGCCAAGCAGCATGCTTTGGGGAGCCAGCCCACTTGGCAGAGGAGAGCTCCAGGTTGTATTATGAGAACTGGTTTTGCCCAGATGTTCTTCTCCATGGGGCGGATGAGAAGGCAGAGTGGGACACTCAACACAGCACAGTGGGGACGAGACATCCCTGGCGCAGGACTCTTCTTGCAGCAGTTCTGCAAAACACTGCCAGTCAGGTTTGGTTTGTTCAGGTGGGATGACTTCCTCTGTTCCATGTTTTTCTCCACTGATAACTTGACCAAATCAGATTTTCCTGGGGAAATTCTTTCCCACGGAAAACTCTCCCTGTGCCCCAGCCAAAGGTGTCATAAGGGCTTGTGCTGCTCCTCGCCGTCTCCAGCTGGGCCGAAGGAGGCATTTATGGAGGCTCACGCCCTGGAGCCCCACCAAACCTGTTGCACCTTGTCTCAGCCCAGGATTTTCAAAGCATCTCCCCCAAATTCAGGCAGATGCTTCGTGCAGAGGCTGTGCCACAGGGAACTGCTGTGTGTGCGGTGAGGCAGGAGCCCAGCGGCGCTGGCGGGGACCAGTCAGGCCCGGGGCATGTCCTGCTGTGGCCGTTCTGCTCTCCATCTCTTGCTCAGTGCTGATGAGATTTTGGGTTTTTTCCCTCTGCCGAGGGTAAGAATAAGGCTTGGAAGCTGCTCCAAGGTATGCTGGCAGCAGGAGCCGTGCTGGCTCCCCAGGGACTGAAGTCATATAGGGAGAGGGGACAGCGGGTGCCGGCCGTGCTCCCATGCAAGCAGCTGCAACTCCCTGGCTCCCCAAAAAACCCATCAAGCAGATCTCGACCTGAGCCAGCGTCGGGTGGAAGGGAGGGGGAAGACAAGCTCTGTCCTGCGGGTGCAAGAGAGCAGATTCCCATTTGGGGAGAATGAAGATGCGAATCCCCCCCTCCATTACAACAGCTCCTTCATGTTCTCAGTAACCTGATGGTGTCAGGTATTAAATTTCAGCATTAGTTAAATGGTTTGGAAAGTGTCCCACTGTTTCTGTATAAACCCACTGTGTAACATTTGGAAGACAGACAGAGAAAGCACTCAGAGGCGCTGGGCTGATTTTTACGCCTGTGGGAGCCTGATGCCACCCGACCTGTCATGCTCGACCGTTGGGGACGGGATGGCTTGTGCCTGCTCTGTGGGACCAAAGCTCCCTCCAAAGCCCTTGGTTGTCTCGGTCGATTGGGTTGAGGGAAGTCAAAGGAGCTGGAGGGGATCTGGAGGCTTTGCCAGCTCAGGTTGGTCCTTGGCCAACTCTTCTCTTGCAGCTTAATATTGACTTTTCTGCCCCATTTATTCCCACTAGGGACTTGGAGTGGCAGGGGTGGAAGCTTTCAGGCCTGGGACAGGCGGTATTTTTGGGGACATTGCAGCAGTAGGTTTAGTCACCGGGATTGACAATCCTCCCACAGAGACCAACAGTCCATCAGGGTCCCTGCTCTGCAGATCTCAGCCTGCTGCGTGCATCAAAGGGCAAAACCTCTTTCTTTTTGGAGCCATCCCATAAAATACCCTCTGAGCTTCAGGTGTTTTTAAGTATGCCTGTTTGAATCAGGAAACATTCATAGCATGAGAAATCAGTGATTATCCCATGCCAGCAGCAGAAAACCAGGGCCTGAGCTGCAGAGCGACTTAGAGCAGCTGACTCCAAGGTCAGTTTAAGGCTCTATATGCTCTCCCAGCACAAACAGGAGCAATTAGCCTGTAAGAAATTCCTGATTTCCATCTCAGGCTGCAGGGACGATGTGCCCTGTCCCAGCCAGCAGTATGCAGCAGGCAGGGGCTTTTCCACAACTCAGGGTAGATGCAGATGTTGTTGCTGTGGTCAGTGAGTGATCACTGCTTCCTCCCGGAGGAACCTTTTCCCTTTCCCTTCCTTTCCCCCGGTCTGGGCTGAATGGGTTTTCATCAGGTTATTGTTGGGATGTCGCTCAAGCAGGCACTGGCCCTGTCTGAAAGGCTTTTCTTTGTCCGCTGTCCTGCCGAGGCTCCGGCCAGGCTCAGCCACCCAGGAAGGAGCAGGTGCTGACAGAGAGGCACAAACAAAAGCAGGGTATTTCAGCAAGATTTACTGATTTGCAGCTCCCTCGGCTGGGACAAGGCTTTGCAATTTCGTGCAGCTCTCCTTGCATCGACACCGATGCATCCCGCCAGCTCAGCTTGGCGGTCTTTGCTTCCAGGAGCTCGTGCAGCAGTGTGGGACCTGCCAGGCAACATCCATCGGATTTGAGGAGTGTCATGAGCCATCGGTCCTCCTGTAGGACACGCCAGGAGGATCGCGGTGCCGTGGGGCTGCTCAGACCTGGCGAAGGGGAGTATCTGGGGCTGCACGAGCTGCCTGCGAACCAAGAGAACAAAGCTGTGCCATCTGCCACGGCTTCTTTCAAGAGGCTCCTGCGTATCCAGGCTAACAATATGGCGTTTCTTCAAAGGCTGAAATCTTGCTTGCATGCTCAGAGAAAGCAGTTACAAAGCTCCACATAATGGTGCCATATGGTAGATCTTGCCGTAACAATCCTCTCTATTTTCTGCCAGCAACTAGACTTTCCACCAGATGGGTGAATGACTGATGTCCTTTATATCTGCTTAACACTCCTTGTCACTCCGAGGTTTGTAATGAAACGCTCTGTGTGTGGTGGTGTGCACTGGCCCTGCGGGACATGCGCTGGGTGGGGGGTGGAGGCACGGGGGGATTGAAGATCTTGGTCCAGAGAGGGCAGTGGGAGCCCCGGCAGCATCCAGGACCCCTCACTGGCTCTCTTCCCAGTGGGGCGGGTCGCAGCGGTGTCTCCATCCCAGCAGTATGAGAGCGATGCTCCAGCAACTCCTCAGACTGCCTGGATAGTCAGAGTTGCTGCTGGGTCCAGCGTGGCTTTGCTTGCCTCTGGAGCATGAGTGCTGCCTCTCCCTGGTCCCACACCTCACCCCCAGCCTGTGTCCCTGCCAGAGGAGGGATGGGATCAGAGGAGATGCTGCCCCAGCTTCCCGCTTGAGGCTTGTCCTCCCGAATATATGGGCTTTGAGGAAATTCCATTTACTGGTATCGATGGGGATTCTCAGACTTTTCACCTCCAACTTGTTGTTAGCGATGCAGAAGAAATTAGAGCAGCCGCCGTCTAGCCCAGCAACCCACCTGTAATGTGCAGCAGGCCATTTTTAGCCTATGAAACCAGAGGAGGTAACCTTCCCTGGGTCCCTCCACCCAGACTCCAACAGCTAACAGGTCTCAGAGACCCGGGGAGGTGACGCTGGGGGGTGGGTGGCTGGTGGCTGTGCGGTGTCCCCAGGCTCAGGACGAGTGAAGCCCCTTACTTGCTGATGTTGCACGGTGTTAGTGACTGCCTTCACTGGGGTCTGCTGGGGGGGAGATACACACGGTCTCCAAAGTGCTGGGCTTTATGCCTTCCCCTCCCACAATGTGGAAGGACGCTCCATCCCTCCCTGCTGCTTTATGAAGTAGTGGAAACTCAGGAGCCTGGGGAACAGAGAAAAGGTCTCAACAGCTTAGAAGATTTATCACAGCAATTGTTTTTGCTGTACTTGGGGCAATTAATGCATTTCATCAGAGCCGCTCTGTGGATACTATCTGTTAGGAGATAGCATCCCCCGTCAGAGAGGTTGCCTTTGAAATGCTTTATGGTGGGTGACTGGTCTGTGGCTCACAATGTGGGGTGATTTAGTAAGGTGCTTCATGCATAACTGTCCCACAGAGCCGTGCCTTCCTGCTGTCCTGGTGTGCTGGGATGATTGCTATTTTCTATACTGCTTGAACGGGGAGCAGAGGACAATCCCAATGCAAGGAGAAGGTGGCAGTGCAGTCAGTGTGAGAGCTGTTACATGTTAATAGCAGTGCTGGGTTGAAAACTCATTGCTAGCAATATCTAGTTTTACTTAGGAACTTAAGTAATGTGCTTTTCCCCCAATTTCTAATCCAGTACGAAGTTTGGGGCCTTTCAAAACAACACGGCTTTTAGGCAACAGCTGAGGGATCAGCTGCAAAGCCAAGCTTTGCATTTCATGCTTGCAGGTCAGCTGTCGTTTTTTGCTGCCTGGTCTTTGCAGCATTAAGGACTTCAGGATTTTGGGAACCACTGAGCGGTGGCTAAAGCCATTTTGCCCTATATCTGCAAAGAAAAGCATGCAGTTGGTAACCAGAAAAAATAGGATTGCAACAGCCCTTTGTGTCCTGAGCAAAACACCCCTTTGTGCAGAGCCTGTCCAGGGCCAGACACACAGCACAGGGCTCTTGACCCCATGCCACCACCATCTCCCAAAACCAAGCTCCCTTGAGATTATGAGTCACTTTTCAGAAAGAAAACCAAGTGATTCAGTAATGTCTGCTTTTAAATTCACTCACAGCAGGGAACCGTGTGGACACTTCTACTGGGCTGCCCAGGTTCAGCTGGTTAGATGCAAACAGCCTGGACCTGCCACGCTCTTGTCTCAGCCCACTGCTCACAGCGCTTGTTTTCATCACCTCGTGGTGTTATACCCTCACAGATAATCTCTTAAACGTATGTTTTGATAGGTAAGCATCTGATATAGAAGTCACACACCTACTCGGTGAGAAACTAAGTATTTTCTGCCTACACATATTCCACAGACCTGAATGAAGTAATCCACCAAGGAACACTACATTTCAGCTGAAGTATTCGTGTAATTGCAATATCTGTTACAGCTACAAACTAGCATGGGGGCTTGCCCAAAAACCATGCTGTTCCTGACCTATAATTTTACAGAGGAGCCATGTTACAGCACAATGTGAACCCCAGCTGAAGGCAGAGAGCACGTAAGAAACCCTTTTCTTTCCAGAAGTACAGCTGAAGTGGAAAAATTATATAGCCTACCTGCTAAATGGTTTCCACTTTGTACTTGGTAAAAGAGGAGGCCACATCCCTCGGAGATGCCAGGGCAGCTCATTCAGTAGCACATCGGTGACCTTAATTAGAGCATTTAGGTTTTTGGCTTGCACCAGCTCCCAGTGTTTCTGGCACAGATCACCATGGAGGGTACCAGCCTCATTGGATTGGAGCACCTGCCCCAGCAGTGGTCTTCTCCTTCCTGATTTCTTGGTGATCGAGTGATGTTGCTGGAGTTACAGGCAGGACTGAGCAGCACGTACCTCAGCAGGAAGTGTTCCTGCTGGGAATAGCCCGTGCCTGCCTCCGTATCTGTTGGCAGATGCCAATGAAAGCTGTTTGTACCGCTGTAGTATCTGTCACCGGCAGAGTCTGGGTGTTCCTCAGCGTGCGAGCACCACTGAGGTCAGCTGTTGGCAGCCGAAGCTCTCTGCAGCCCTGCAGGCAGGATCTTGTCTGCGTGCCTGGTGCTCCTCATTCACACCAGCTCCAGTGTTTGAATCAATACTGTTATTTATGGGGATCAGCTTCCCTCCCCCAACAACACCTAACATCTACAAGCCCATCTGATGTCTGCTTGTACTAGACATGTTGCTGGATGTTAAACCTCGGTCAAAGTTGACTCCTCACAGGGTGACTCTCTGTTTTGCACCTGATTAAGTTCTTAAAATGTCTTTAGGATGCCGGGTGTGACCAAAGCCATGGTTGTGGGGAAATAGGGACCACTTGTCCCACCCAAGCCAGAGGTATGCAGGGAGCCCGCTTCCATCTTACATAGCCCATCAGCATCAGGCTGTAGCTGGCTCCTGCTCCCCTCAGCCACATCCTTAGGGTACCACACACAGAGCAATAAATCTTGGGAAGCTCTCAGGATCAAGTTGGCATGGGGCTTTTCAGTCATTAATTCCCATCCAGCCCCTTTTCAGTGTCCTTCCTAGGGCCTCACCTGGGGAATCCTTGGAGCAGTTTAGCCCCAGACCAGCTGTGCATAGCTTTCCTAATTGAGCACCATCATCAGGCAGGGGACATCTGAAGCCACACTTGACCCATTGGTTTGACTCTCAACTTGTGTAGCTCTCGGGGATACCAGCAGTAAAGGTGGCATCTAAAAACTGATTGAAAAGGGACCTACTTCTTTGGGTCCATAAATAGGTGGGAAATCCACATCTGAAACCACCTTCTTATTTATTTGCCAGCTCTGTGCTTTATTATGGTACAAGGTGCACCCACCAAAGGGAAGTCATGCCCAGCTACGGTTTACTTTAATTTAATCCATTGTAGTGATGTAGTAGTAAATAATGGGCCGATACATCTTTTTTTTGTTGTTGTTTTCAGGGTTTGTGTACAATTGTGTGGGAAAAGCACACTGGTGAACCGCCTACACGGCTTCTAGATCTGAGAGTGCTCTTCAGGGTAAAACTGTGTAGATCAATAACTCAGGCTGTAAAAGTACCCTGTGTTAATTAAAATGGGAGAAAGGTTTTCCAGATGACATCGGTGAAAAGGTCACAGAAGGTCGAGCTCAATAAATTTAAAAAAAAAATTATGTATGCGGTTATAAATATATATTGCAACAAAAAAGTCTGAGAAACCTAAGTAGATACTTGTCTTTTAAAAGACATTAGTATTGAAATATGAACACCTTTAAAACCTTTAGGTTATTAAAATAATTAATTAAATGAAATTAAAGTAGTATATGCTGTCTGCCTCAGGTGTTTGAACTGATAGGAACATGAACCAGCTGCACCTAGAGTTTATTGAGGAGCTAAATCTGCTATTGATGGCCATAATCTTTTCTGCAGAAGAAGAAAGGAATACATATTTTATTTACGTCTGTCCAATGCGTTCAGATCAATAACTGAAAGCTGCGGGGCAGGGTGGATTGGGGTCTTTTCCAATCCGAGACTAAAAATTCAACGTGGGTGGAGGTTGACTAGGCGTAAGCACTTTGAAGTGCTTACATGTTATTCCTTCTTGCTGCTACTCGTTCCCTTGCTGTAAGCAATTTCCTGTATTCAAAAAATTCATTACATGATAAAGGCAAAATTAATAAAAATTTTCTATCTGTTATGCTTATCCATTAAGGTATATGAATAGTTGATTTTTTTGTTCATGTTCTGTAATTCCAGCTGCAGGTTGTCATGGGTAAATTAAAAAAATACAGTGGCTGGCGCTGGTTTGTGTGAGGGGTTGTTTCTAAGTTCTCAGGGTCCTATGACTGAAAAGACATGTGCTAGGGAGAAGGAATTTTAATTACTAATACTAAAATTAAAAGACTTAATTCACTAACTTCCTATTTAAAAAAAAACCCTAAGATAAATCTGCATATGTTGAGAATTGTAATCACCTAAATAGATGTTGCAGATAGAGGAGCTCCTCCTGCGGTGCAGGATGCGTGTGAAGGCGGTTGTGGTTTGCACTGTAGCAGCCACTGATTGATAAGTCTGTTTCTTTAGGAAAACAGCTTAAAAAGACAATAATGAGCTAAGTAAGATGGATTCTGAGGTGGAGGTTCGTCGTGGTCAGGGCTGGCAGCCGCGGGCAGGCAGTTGCCCAGCTGGCCGTGCGGGCAGCGCCTTCACGCAGCGGAAGAAGATTAGATGAGGTACAGGGGGAAAAATGCTGATTGCTGTTTCCCTTGACACTACAGCGTTCTGGGATAAATCAAATTGATGAACTTGGAGAAGAATGCCTGGAAGAGAGTGAAAAAGCGATATGACCCCTGAGAAAGGAAGCTGATGCAGGCTTCAACAGGCCATTATTTATTTATTTTTCAATTCCCATGCTATGACAGCTAATGCCAAATGTTGCCAAAAAGTTCCTGCTTCTTTCTTCCTTTTTTTTTTTTTCTTTTTTGAGCAATATTGGATCTCTCGTGCTTTGTTTGAGGATGCAGGACATCTTGCCTTTACGTGCTGTAGTCTCACTTACGGAAGTTTCTAAACTTTGTGCATCCATCCGTCAGAAGTAAATTCACTTGATTTTTATTATGTTGGTCGTTTATTGATCTGGTGATGTCTTTCTGTATGTGTATGTGTGTGTATATATATGCCAGCAAATTTTAATTAATTTTTATTTCACTTATGGCAATGGATGACTTCTTTATTCTTCCCCATCTCCTCTGTGTATTACAGCTACACAATTTATCAGCCAGAAAGGTGCATTAGACTTAAAAGTTTTTCATCTTTTTTCCTACAACCTCTGAAGATATTGTAGGGGTATAGACCCCTACATAGGGAATTGTCCCTTACTTAATCTCTACTCCCCAGCTTCATCTTGCAGAATGTTTGGTGACCCACAGGACCAGTGGGATGTAGGGGAAGAATCCGTGATGGTCATGCTGGTGTATTGTGGCCCTGGGTGGGCAGCACTCGGGCTTGGCCAGCTCTGAGATCCCATCCTGGAGGTCGTTTCTCAAGTCAAGAGGTTTGCAGCATCCTGCCGGCTTCCTGCTGCTGCCCCCATTAAAGCCTGTGGCTCTCAGCCCATGGAAGATGCTCATTCCAACATCCACCACGGCACGGGTGCAGTGGCAGGGACGGGAGCTTGCACTGAGGACCACGCTGTGAGTCTGGGACTGGACTTGATGTCCTTTCTGCTGAGAGAGTCAAACATTTCTTCCAGTGGCAGTGCCTCACTTTTCTGCTTGATCTGGATTTGCCTTCAGGAGGTGGTTGGAGACTACAGTGGCTGCAAACCAGAGAGGTGATAGAGTCTCCCTCCTTGGAGATATTCAGAAGCCATCTGGACATGGCCCTGGACAATGGCTGTAGGTAGCCCGGTTGGACCAGAGGACCTCCAGTGGCCTGGGCTTCTCATACTACCCAAGTGCCAGCTCAGGGAGGTACAGACCATGGGAACATCTCCCCCTGAGTGCCGCTGTGTGTGCTCCAAGGGAAAGATGTAGATCACTTGATAAAAATTTGTTTGGCCCAATGGGATCATGCTCGCAGCGTGCTGAGCTGAGCTGTGTTTCTAAGGTAGCTTTAGGAGAATGGTGTGGGATCGCCTTCACTGGAGTTCGTGCTGTGCTCGGAGAGGGGGAGGTTTGCTTGGCTTGAGCGCAGAGCCATCAGCAAAGCAAGCCACACGGAAGTATTTTACCTCCTAGAAATAACAAATACACGCTGAGAATCAAATCTCCTTTATGGTTTGTTTTGTTTTCTTTTTTTTTTTTTAAATCATATTCAAATGAAGATTTAATGTGGAAACATGTTTCCTGATCTAAAGGTGAATAGTTTAACTGTAGAGGATAAATGTTTAAGAGTAGCATATGTCTTTCCAGTAAAAACACTCTGGGCAGAGACTTCCTTTTGGTAGCAAAATGAGGCCGTTCTTTTACGTGCTTTTGACCCAATTAAAAAAAAATATGTGAAGTAGCAAAGTTGGCAGATCCTGCCATGGGGGGCAGCCAGGTGGAAGGGGCAGAGCTGTGAAAGGTGAGGCTGAAGTGAGGGGCGAGGGCTGTGGGGCTGATGGACAGTGACCCACTGGTTATCTTCTCGGTCTTCAACAGCTGCCAACATCACATGCTGTAGCGGGAGCACATGGCTTGCAAACGGCCTATAAAATTAATTGCCAGTTAGGATCACCTAATTATCAAGCTTGTGATTATTAATTGCAGGTGCATATGGGTTTGAGGTTGTGCATGGCTTCTTTGCCACACTATGACTCCGCTGTGCAATTGCTAAAGGTTTTTCAGAGCTGCATTTGTAACGGCAGTCTGTGAGCTCCCAGAAAATGGCTGATGTTCCTGTCCTCTCTCGATGTTTTGGAGTTTGAAGGGCAGTTTCTGAGCAGCCTGCTTGGGGCCAAGGAGTACGGGGGTAGCCATCAGTGAGTGTAAACGAAGGGCTGGAGGTGGGTGTAGGAATCCCCATACACATAAAACCAGCAAAGATTTGACTCTTTACGGTTAAGTTGCTGTTACAACTCAGAATAACAGTCATTAGTCACTGTTTGATTATGAGGATTTTCATATTCCCTGAGTGCCACATAGTATTTATTTAAACATCTCTCCCAAGCATCCTGAAATATATCATTAGGTAGGTGTTGCTGAGTGATAAAGGGCTGCGATGATTGAACATGTTAGAGCTGGGGCACAACGAAATGTGCCGTGTAAGGCTCAGAAGCATTTCTGCACCTTTTTTGGATGTGTTTTCACGTTGTCATGTACCAGCACCTAGTATGTTCTTCTGCTCCATCCCTTCTTGCTCCCACATAGGCTTCAGCTCAGCTTAGATATTTTTCTGTTGGTTAATAAATCTTCATGTTTGCACAAGTTGTACTTTTAGGGTATGGGTATTTTGAAAGTTTCAGTAAATATTTTTCTAAGAACCTAAGTACAGATATGCATGGCTGGTGCTTTCATGCCTGAATCCCAGATTCACGTGGCAGGGGAGCAGAGGTGCAGTGGAAGCACTTCCCTTCACTCATTCAAACCCTCACTGCAGAGATGAGTATTTATCAAGAGACCCTCATCCTCTCCCACACACCCAAATGCCCTTGTCCTACAAGCTGAATTTCAGCCAGGTCCCTGTGTCAGGTGTCAGCCTATTTGGCTGCCTTTAGACCTGCTGAACTGGGGTCAAAGCAGAGCTTGGGTGTCTGACCGGCTCATAGCCTGAGGAGACAATGGCAAAAGACATTGAGTGCAATTTCTATTTTGAGGCATGGAAGGGTGACAAGACTTGCTCAAGGCTGGGGAGGAGAACAGTTGCTGGATCCCTGACCTCCCAAATTGTAAGGACCTGGGAGGTTTGAAAGTGGTGCTCATTGAAGGAGTCCCTAAGCCAGGTTCTCCTCACTGAGTGCAGGGGAAGGAGAGATGGCTCAGGCTTTCTCAGTTCTCATTTTTTTCCAAGTCTCTTTCATGGCAGCATGTTTATTTCTGTTGTAATGATGTCTTGCAAGTCTGCTTCCAGAGCTCCACCAATGTCAGCTCTGTGCAGCATGGTGATTTGAAGAGTCAGTCAGTATGGGGAGGGGGGGGAAGTCAAGGAAGGGTCAAAGCTCCTCCACACATACGTAATGGAAAAAGCTCCACGACACCTTTCCTTTTGAGGAGTAATTTCATCGAGAAGTGAAATCAATACCTGAGGTGGATGTATAAGCCTTTCCGAGATGTTCAGGACCGTTGGCAGCCCTCCATCTCTGCGTGTTGTGCTAGAAGGCCCTTGGGTTTGGGTTACAAGATAGCTGAAGGCTCCCTTCCTTGGGTACTGGATGCAATAGGAGCTTTATCAGCTGAATTTCTTTGTGGTCTGCAGACTTACTGATGCAGGCACCCATCTTTCCCCATAGACATCTTGCTCAGCCTTCACCAAATGGGGCTTTTACCTTTGATAGGAGTAACAGGGGCTAGCAGCTTTATTTGACCAGCATTATTATTCAGGCAGGGAAACTTTAATGGGTATCCATGTGGGTTTGTTTGGTGTTTTCTTTTAGTTACTGGAATTAAGTGTATAATTTTTAATGGGGATATTCTTACTTAAATCCACTGGCCTGGTGGGATGAGTTGGCTGGAGGCCATGGCAGGGCTCTCTTGTGACCTTCTGCAGCATTTCCAGCGCTCCCACTGCTGCACCAACACCCCTCCAGCACAAGGATTGTCATCAGTTGTGATTTTAAGAGACATCCATGGTTGTAAGATCAATATTAGCTTTAGAAACGAGGCTCTCAGCCCCGCCTGAATCTTTTATTTAGTTCTCTGATAAAAGCTTTGACCTACATGTAGCACCAGGAAGCGATGAGGCTTTGATAATACTCAGTCATCCTGGTGGAGGGCACGCTGCTAACTAGGCCTCCAACTCAAAAATGGATGTGTCCTTTAAAATAACATCAGACAAACCAATAAAGGTTTCAGTCAGTAAACAGCTTTATCTCTGCCAGGCAATACACAGTCCAGTTTTGGTGGAAATGATGAACCTCTTCATGAACTGTAGATATTAGGAAAAGAGCTTTCTATTTTTAGTTGTAGGAAAACAACCCAAAAGCCAAAAACACCCTGCAGTTTTCAATGATATGAGGATGTCAGTGATGGAAATGGGTCGGACCACTCAGGGTGCTCAATGAAGTGGTTACCTGTGGTGGTAAAAAAGAAAGGTCCTATGTGAATTATTCTTTGTTGTAAGTCTTAGATGCAGTCTGTCATCTGGAGCTCTCAGTCCTCTGCGCGAGGCTACCTTGCAGGCAGCTGTAACGGCTTCATGGATGTCCTTTCTAAAACACTTGCTGCCTTTAAAAACAACGAAGGTGATGTCCGGGAGGAACGAGGCAGGGAGGTTTGCAGCCCCGTCCTCCCGGCAGCTGGCTGTAGCCCAGGAGTCAGGGGGAGGTCAGTGACAGCAGGATGAGAATTAGCATCATTGCCCTGAAAAATCAATGGTCATGGGGCGATGCTGCGGGACCACCGCTGCGCGGTGGCCCCACAATCATTTACGCCGTTTATCGGGGGGGTTGTGTCTGTGCCATCACTCGTTTGTGTACTCATGTTGAATGTTTTGTGGGTTTTTTTCCCCCCTTTCCAGGATGAACTTGACCTCACGGACAAGCACAGAGAGGCCATGTTCGCGCTGCCAGCAGAAAAGAAGTGGCAGATCTACTGCAGCAAGAAGAAAGTAAGAGACCCATCCAT
The DNA here is from genome assembly GCF_018691265.1 of Tyto alba. Lineage (NCBI taxonomy): Eukaryota > Metazoa > Chordata > Aves > Strigiformes > Tytonidae > Tyto > Tyto alba. The sequence continues at coordinate 6,903,904 of NW_024881303.1, forward strand.
GCTGTGGTGGGGGGCTGAGACCCTTCCCTCTCATGGAGGGTGGGGAGGAGATGTGGGGAGGGACATAACTCTCTAGGGGAGTTGAGTGATATTTGCGGTGTCACAGAAATGCATCTGTTGCCTGGGGAAGTGAGGTGACCAGCGAGATCTTCAGTCTCCACAAAATGCATCGCTCTTCCTCCAGACCCCATTCATGCTGGAGGAGGAGTCCCTGCACCCCACGTGGGTGTCCCCCACCCCATGGTCGTCCCTGCCAGCACAAGCAGGGCTGCGTGGAGCTCACAGAGGCTGGCGTTGCGGTGGTGGGGGGGGCTGCTCCAGTCACCATCTCTTGTGGCCCTGCTCTTCTCTGCTGATATCTGGGAGCCTGATTACAGCCTGCCCTAAAGCCTCCACCTCCCCTGGCTTTCCAGTTCACTGCCATGAAACAGGCTTGGGAGTCATTTTTGTCATCCCACTGGCTTTTCCCAGGGGTCCACACAAATGGAAAGCACTGCTGGGGAAGCCATGCCGGCCACAGTGCAGCCTGCAACAGCTTTAGCCAGGTGGTGCAGAGGTTGCTTTTAGGGTAAAGCTGTGTCACCCCTAGGGCGATGAAGGGCTTAAGGTTCATGGGTGTAACTGAGATACCGCTGATAAGAGAAGAGGGTTGATGTCAGTTGCTGATCTGTCTGCCGAGCTCCAGTGACCTGTCCTCTGCGAGCAGCACCTGCGTTTCTCAAGCTGAATGCATGCATGGACATCTTCCCAAGATACATTTGCTTTTGCTTCTGGGGGCATGCAGCCTGAGCAGTGTGGGGTACTGTGGGCTGGCAGCCTGTGAAGTGTCCAAAATAACTCCTCTTTTTTCCCCAGTAAATTGAAGATTTTTGCCCCTGTATGTTGACACAGGAGTTACTCCCCGCTATCTGTGCTGGGACTCATTTTCCCTCCCAGCTTTGGCCAAAGCAGAGATCCTGCGTGGTGTACCTCCGTGGGGAGAAATGGGGCAAAAATCCTCAATCTTGCAAGTAGATGGAAGGACACCGAGGCCTGCAAGGGAAATGCCCTCAGCTGGGGACGTGGATCTGTTGGAGCGGGTCCAAAGGAGGGCCACAAAAATGATCCGAGGCCTGGAGCACCTCTGCTGTGAGGAAAGGCTGAGAGACTTGAGGTTTTTCAGCCTGGAGAAGAGAAGGCTCTGGGGAGACCTTATTGAGGCCTTTCAATACTTAAAGTGGACTTATAAGAGGGATGGGGACAGACTTTTTAGTAGGACCTGTTGCGACAGGACAAGGGTCAATGGTTTTAAACTAGAAGAGGGTAGATTCAGACTAGGTATAAGGAAGACATTTTTTACATTGAGGGTGGTGAAACACTGGAACTGGTTGCTCAGAGAGGTTGTAGATGCCCCATCCCTGAAAACATTCAAGGCCAGGCTGGATGGGGCTCTGAGCAACCTGAGATAGTTGAAGATGTCCCTGCTCATTGCAGGGGGGTTGGACTAGATGGCCTTTAAAGGTCGCTTCAATCCCAAACTGTTCTATAATTCTATGACTTGGTGATTCAGTTCCCAAATTCTCCGCTGCGTCCCCTAACCTGACTGCAGGAGTTGGCTTGGCAGTGCTCAAAGGCCACTCACTGTCATTAATGACTCTTTTATCCTGGTGTAGAAATGGCACCAGATTTCCCAGCTACATTTTAGGCCTGGAGCAGGCTTACCTTGCTCATGTAGGATTAAGTTTTAAGCCTCTCATAAATACCCCTGAAATCCCTGTATTATTGTTAGACAGAGGCCTGCCATGCCTGAGATTTAAATTGGAGGGGAGAAGAGATATTAACAAATTACAGGCACTGGTCTGAATCAACAAGAAAACAGACAGGGGATGCTCGCTTGTCACTGCCTGTTGGATAAGCAGAGCCGTGCTCTGGTGCGTCTGGATAAGGGGAGACAACGGAGACTTAAAGCAAGCAAAGCCATGTAATTATTATTGTGAGTGGGGATTACATGCTATCTAATCTCCCGAGGAAGGGTTTTGATGGGGCTGATGGTGCCTCTTTCCCATTCCAGCACCTCCTTGTGCTTATGTTTTTTTTTAAAAACTATGCTCAGAAACTCCCTGCTCCCGAGGGGTGTTGAAGGAAGGTGCCACAGAAGCTCCCTGTGGTATCCTCAGAGGTCCTCGGAGCAGGGACCCATCCGAGGCCGGATCCTGGCTGCTGTTCTGCCCTGGTCCTCGTTCCTCTGGCTGCTCTCAGCCACTCCTTCCCTAATCGTGATGTCTTGGTGAGCAGCAGAGCACGTGTGCCACTGCTTGCTCTGAAGGAGATGTGCTGGAGGAGACGAATGCTTTTCTCCTGCATTTAGTTAAAAATGAATGAGACAGCTGTTATCAACAGAGGCTCCAACAGTGGAGGAAACCAGGAATCACATGGGCTGGAGAAAATGTCTCTCTGCGTGGCAGGCTCTAGACAGTCCTGCTCCTTTGTGATGAGGACCGGTAGGCAGCAGAAACATTGGTGGCTATCCCAGCAGCTCATGGTAAATTCTACTCATGTACCTATGTTTTTATGAAGACAAATCACCTACAGGGTAGCCTGGCATCAAGGAGAGGGGCTGGGCTTCTCCAGCTGAGAGCAGTGGCTGGGATTTGGCCAGGGCAGTAGAGCTGGAAACAGGGCAGGGGTCCTACCTCCCTGCCTTGGCTGCAGCCTGAGCAGAGGTGATTTGGGAAGTCCAGGATGTGCCCAAACACTTTGGCATCCCTGTGTTTAATAGCAAGTTGTCACTTGAGATGCTGGTAGCACCCAGTTTCGTCTGGTGGGTCCCAGGGGGCTGGCAAAGGTGGACATCAATTGCAGGCAGCTGCCTGACTTACCAAGGATCCAAAATTGTCCCCTGAGCAGTTACTGCTCTTTCTTCTGCTGCCAATTTTGGCTCCTGCTGGAAACAGACTGTTAAGAGTGTAGGCGATTTTGGTCTGAAAGCCCCAGTTTGCGGCATTCCTAATTTTTAGCATTTTCATGTTTTTCTACTGGTTGCAGTGCTCCCCGCCACAATCTCAGAGACCAGTTGCAACGAGCTCCACCTTGAAAGAGCAGTACAAGGCAGGACAGAAACACTGTCTGGTCTTCTCCTGGGGGTTTTCCTCAAAAATTAGCTATGCTGAGCAACAAAATACCTTGTGCTGTGGCTGTAGCCTGCATAGCCAGGGCACTTCCCTGTGTTCATCAACAGCAGAAGTGTGTGCAGCACAGAAAGCATCTGAATTTCTGTCCTTTCAGTGCATTCCTTGCTGTCATGTGCCATGTCTGGCACTTCTGCTTTGTTGGTGGTGTCATCTGCCATACTCAGCTCTCCAAAGCTCATCCCAGTTGTTTCATATTTTATATATTTCCATAATGGGCAGGATTTGTTAAAAGGTGACAAAAATGAGACATTTTGTAATGCTGGATTGTTCTGGAAAGGGACCTGGCAGCACCTGGCCTTGGCATTGCACATCGGGAGGAAATAAGGGAAAACCGGCTATTCCTCGGGTGTATTTCCTTCCCTGGAATATTTCCCCTCCCAGCCTGCAGCCCCGTATCCTGGTATTTCTACCCTGCGAGCAGCTGTTTTTATCCCAGCCCACAGTACCAGTTTGGCAGGGTGAAGGTTTTGTCTTCCTGATTCTCCATCCATGGAGATGCTGGGTCTGATCCCAGCCCTGGCCCCGCTTGGAGCAGGGGGATGCACTAGCTGAACTCCTCATGGTCCCATCCCACCTGCATCACCCTGTGATGCTCTGGGGGCAAGGAGAGGGGGCAGGCGGAGATTTAAAAAGATAAAAAGCATCTCATGATGGGGGCTGGCGAGTCTGTCGGCAGTGACCCAAACGGGAACTGAAGTCTGCATTAAATCCAGCAGCTGTGCAGCGCTTGGGTCAGGAGAGAGATTTAAAGATTATTGGAAAGACCTTCTTTGAAGTCCCCAGCCCCCTCTACGTCTGTAATAAAGCAGGGAAATGCGAAGGTGGAGATGCATTAACAGCAGGATGAAATCTGCTTTTAGAAGTGGTATTTCTGGATGATGACTTGTCTCATACCTCATCCCAAAATATTTCGCTCCCTGCTGGCTCCACTATCCAGGATAGGATATTGCTCGGAAGTGCAAGGAGGAAGCAGGAGGGTTTCCAGCTTTACTGTTTCTTTGGCTGCGAGTTTGCTTCAGTGGAAGAAGGTGATTCAGGATGGCCTTTCTCAGGAGGCCATGCTCCAAAGAGAGTTAATAATTAACACTTTGCACTTATTCTGCAGCACCTCTTAATTACAGGAGGTTTGGCTCCTGCCAGCCAATGTACATAACATCAAGCTATCAAAGCAGCTCGTCGGGGAATTTTTATGAGCCTCAAAATATGGGTGGATAAAGAGTGTTTGGACAAAAGCTCAGCATAAATAACCAGGTAGAAGTGACAACCAGCTCAGGCAAATGCAGGGTCTGACTCTGCCCCCCTCCCTTTCAATTCAGCTGAGCTCTCTGAGCATCTGTAAAGCTGGGGTAGGGGAAAAATTACCTGCAGGGATGTCAAGCAATGCTGCACTCTTTAAGCTTGTGCTGAAAACCCATTGGCATCACTAATGCTGGATATGTAGCTCTCAGCAGTGTTAAGCTATCCCCTGCAAGCAAAACTTACGTCTAAAATTTCCTCAGACATCAGATATAAAACCAGGATCCCTTTGCATTAGGAGAAGGCAGTGATAGTGTGTTCACAGGGGAGAACAAGAAAAAATGTGATAAATAGGGAAATGAGTGATGGCTTTCCAGTAATACTATTTTTCCCAGCCAGACAGCCTTTTTCCTCTCTAACTGCACCTTCCACCCGCTCCCTCCAGAGAGCTTTGCTTTCCAGCTCGGTCTTCCACTTGTAACTCAGTCCTGTGGGTTGTTGATGGGGCTTGTGTTTCCATCTATTTTCTTCATTTAAAAAACATCAATTATTTAAAAAAAAAAATCAAGCAAAAAGCTGCAGTAGCAGAACTAAGAGCAAAAGCTGACAAAGATGGCATGCAAGGGGAGGAGGAAAAAATAGCTTGGCATTTTGCCATGCTCCTGGGTCACCTGGGATGGATGAGAAACATTTTGTGGCCCCTGAGCATCCAGATATACCTGCCGTTATTGCAGCAGCAGGTTGAAATACCATCTCGGGTGTCATTTTCTCAGGCTGACTGAGAGAAACGGGCTGTTTGCATGGCTGGGGGCATTTTTCAATAGGAAATGTTTATAGTTTTTATCTTTAAAGGTAATTCCCTTTTTAGTTCCAATCACAACGCACTTTTGTTTAAGCAAGGTTTTTCTCCCTCTCTAGCCAAAAAATGCATCTGTTAGCAATCTTTTTGGATTTTAAAACGAAGCTTTTCAAGCAGTGAACCAGCTGACTACGAAAGGCATCTGGTCATGCTATATTTGCTTATGGGGAGCATAATTTTTAAACCCTGGGAAAACTGTACAAGGGCATATATGTATTCGTAGAGGGGAGGGCATAGGAAGTGTTAGCATATGGAAAACCAGAGTGGTCTGGGACGGGATGGCTCAAACCCCAAGATTCCAACTCGGGGAGAATCTGATGAAGTTGCAGCCCTTTGCAGCATCTCTTCATGGGGAAGCCGCTTTAGTTGTGTCTTTTAGGTTTTGTTGCAGAGATACCTGGGGGAGCTGAGCAGCTGGAGGGACGAGAAAGACCCAGGGGGCTACGTGGGGCCAAAACCTCTGCTGGCACATGCCCGGCAGCAGCTGGGCTGGATTTAAATCTCTCATGCAGGCTGCAGACCTGCATGCATGATCGGTTTTAAAACCCATCCGCACTGCTGTCTGCTTCTTTTTTGACCTTGCAAACAACATCCAGGTGGATCATCCCCAGCAGGAAGGGAGGAGGGGTGTCCAAAAGGTGGTGGGCTGCCAGCTGCCACCAGTTTTCCCTTGCTCCGCTGTTACGGAGCAGCAAGGAGGGGTGGGGAACGCTGTGCAAAATAAAAATGCAATCAGGAGGATGTATTAAAACCAAGGGATTTGCTTCTGTTTTTGCAGCAGGTGCCAACTGAAGAGGTGTTGGGTTTTTTTTTAACCCCTTGCTGTGACTTTCCTGGTTGGAAGTTCTTCTGGGGCAGACCAGCCTTGCAGGTGCCAAAAGGGAGCTGAACCATCAAAGTCACGAGTGTTGTTGCTAAAAGTCTCTCTGGGATTTGCTTGGAGCTGGCTGCTGCAAGCCAGCCCTTTCCTTCTGACTTGGTTTCACCTTGAAGGATCTAACCTGGTGTGTTGGACATCAGGCAGTTGGGGAACCTGTCCAGCTGCCCTCTGGGGTGCAGTTATCCCAGAGCAGCTCCAGATCCATCACCACCACCATGGGCTACAAGTGTGGGAAGGAGGCTGATGGATCAGAGACGTTGCCTGCAGGCTGGGCATCTAAAAGGAGTCACCAGAAGCTTGATTTAGAAGCAGAGCAGCTGTAACGAAGCACTGAGGAGCTTCATGGGTGTCTTTCTCCCCACTGCTATGAGGACATGCTGCAAGCAGGAGGGTGCATTGCTCCTGGTGGCTGCATTCCTGCAGGTTAAAGTAGCAGGAACTCATGGAGATGCATCTTCCATGAGTAAATAATGGGGCCCAAATGAGGCCAGGACCAGCCTGCAGATTGCTTTTGTGCCACAGCTGGCTGAGCCACCAGCTCCTCTGTGCTGCTGCCCAGTGTCCTGAGGAGGGTCACTTTGAAGAGCGACAGCATTTTGACTGTGGGAGCTGACACCCCAAGGGGGAGGCACGTGGGCTGTGGAAGTGTCAGGGTTGTCACCAAGACGTGGCAGGACTGGGAAGCCTGAAATCTCCCCACAAAGAGCAAAGGGAGCTGGCAGATGGGTGACCTTCTCCTGGAGGTCTTTCCTCCAAGCGTCTTGCCTGGGTGCTGCTTTCCCCGTGGCACCCGGAGCCCATGGAGGGGGATGGAGTTTGCTCACCAGGTTCACACCGTGACAACCCCCCCGCCACTGCCACCGCAGTGCGAAACAGCCGAGCAGGAGCATCCGTCAGCCCCCGTGCACAGACCCCGGGGGCGAAGGGCGGTGGGGGCAAGGAGAGGGTGCAGCAGTGCCGGGGCCCCAGCTGATGTGATTTCTATTTTTGCCTGGAAGGAAGAAGTGGGTATCAAGGGGAGCAGGTGGGAAATGGAGGGGACAGGGCAAAGATTGCCCTTGGCTGCACGGCTTCGGCATTTCCTAATTTTTATAACAAAGCACGTGTGTCCATCAGGGCCATTTCCTGGAAGACAGTGAGGGTTGTTGATGCAAATGTTACAGATGAGGAGGGATACCCGCCCCTGCTCTGTGCAATTACAGCCATCAGGGTGCCAGGCTGTCAGCAGGGTTTGGATCAGCCCTCACTTCTGTGCTTCTTGAGAAGAGCGTGAACACAGCAAAGACCTAAACACAGCCCAGAAAAGCAGAAATCGGGAAATGTTCGTGTCCCTGGCACCAGCCACATGGGATGCGATGGAGCATCCTGGAGAGCTGATGTTGGCAGTGCTGAGCTCCACATCTGGGCATCCCTTGTCGAAGGCAGGCTGCAAAGCTCACATCCCCAAAACCCACCCTGGGTGCTGGGAAACCATTTTACAAATTCACTCTTTCAACCCGTGGTGCCCCAGAGAGGTTCCTCCCTCCTCCTGCCTCTGAGCAAAGTCTTGTGAGTCACTTCCCTCCGGGCTTGCTTTGTCAGAGATTTCTTTACCCCACCGAATGCACTAAAGGACACTTATCAGTGTGCTGTAGACCATTAGCCGCAGTAATTACCACTGAGCAGCAATGAGGGAAGCCTGTGCCCTGATCTTTGCCTGGTTTATTGTGCTGTCCCCCTTTGCCTGGGAAGCTGATTTCCAAGGAGCCTGCCCGGCTGCTCATCTGAATTAATGAGGTTCTGCTGCACTTAATTGAGAGTGCTCTCTAAATCGGGGGTTTCGGGGAGGAAATGCAAGAGCCCGAGGGAGCAGAGCAAAGGGAAATATTTATAATGCAGCACGTTAATTATAAATGAGCAGTTTAGCCAATTTTGTTGTTCAGCCTCCCCTCCGCCCCCGCTGGAGACCTTTATTTTTTTGCTCCACCGCTCCTTTTCAACCCTAAACAAGCAGCAGGTCCGGATCCCTGCCCGCCTCGCAGGTGTTCATACCATGTGGGAAGGTCCTGGGTTATGGGATGAGCTGGCCCTGCTGCCTTCCCACCCCATTCCTCAGCACAGATCTTTTTCCGTGCCCAAATCTCCTGGCTGGGTGCATCTGGACAGCTCGAGGTACTGTGCTGTGCTGTGGTGGGGATCTTGCCACCCTTCCCAGTTGGTGTTGCTGCTGGAAGCACTGGTGGGAGAGGGATGCTTCTGTTAAGAGGTGCTGATGGTACCCCAGGGTGATGGGGAGGACCTCCAGTGACATCTCCAGGAGGTGACAGGACCTGGTCCCTTTTTGGACCTTGTTCAAGGCGCATGTGGGTGCCATGGCTCCGCCATCCCCTGGGACACTATTTGCATGCCAGCCTCTAAAGCAGGGCAGGAAAGCTGGGAAAAATCACAGTCTTTGCCTGCAGGCTTTGCAGGGTTTGTGCAGAGCCTTCCTGCAGGAGAACATAGGACAGCTCAAAGGGGTGGGTTGGCAGACGTGCACGGTGCTTGTGGCTCCCCAGCATCCCTCCCTTCTTCTTCAGTGCCTCCGCTACGTGTATGTGCTCTCTCCTGTTTCTGGTGCATGTAGCCGGTGTGCTGTGTACAGCAGTGTGTCCCAGCGAGGGGTGTGCTTTTGCACCCATGGAGCAGATGGGATTGTCCTTTAGGAAGATGTGAGATGTGAGCTGAGAAACCAGAAAGACCTGGCTGCCTGTGTCAGACGGGATTGTCACCCAGCAGGGAGGTGGCCTGAGCCTCACCCCAGCTGCTTGGCACCACTGAGGAATGATGGGGTCATCCAGCAGGATGGGTGGGCGGCACTGAATAAGTCTAACACCAGGAAACTTCCCTTTGGTTGCAGGAAAATAATGCAAACAATGCTCTATAGATTGAAGCTGCCATCGGGTGCAGCCTGACCTCACATCCCCGCGTCCCCATGGTTGTTGACCACAGGCAGTTCCACTGTATCCTGCTCCCACCTCTCTCCTGGGGACTGGTGGTCCCACCTGGGTTAAACGGATGGCCCTAACCCACAGGTTGCAGAAAGGATGTGTGTGTGCCTGGGGTGACAAATACTTTGCAAAATGTGATGGTTTGCTTTTCCCACCCTGCTCCAGAGAAGCAGGAGACCTTCCTTCGGCTCCACAGAGGGTGGTGGTATAATTTGTGCCTTTCCATTCTATTCATAAATATAAATTACACCCCTGTTTCTCAAGCCCCTTGACACTTTGTGCTCCTGAGCATCTTTCTGACAACCTGGATGTCTTTTGTCAGGCTGTGTGTGAGCAGACACGCCAGCTGCCAGGATTCCTGTGGGCACGGCAAGTGTTTCTCCACATAATCCAGTGGTGGGAAGCTCTGAACAACCAGGCAGCTGCAAGCGGGTGTCCTCTTCCCATCCCCTTGGGAAGGCGTTGGGTTTCCCCCACCATGGTGGGAACGTCCCCCTGGCCATGGCTTCAGGTGGCCAGACTCTGTGCTAGCAGGTGACAGTCCCTGCACGTGGTCCCAGACGTGGCCAGAAATGGGACAAGATGGGCAGCCAGACAGACCCCAGGTTATTTGGAGAGGATTGCTTCACTGGGTTAGTTTGCGAGCGGATAGCAAGAGGTCTTTGCCCCTCTGTCCTCTTGCCTTTGCTGGAGGAGAGTTTTCAGCAGAGGAGAAAGCAGATAAGCCAGTGCATCCTGTTTTCCTGGCTGCAAGAAGACCAAAGGCATCCCTGTCTCTCCCCATCAGTCTGGGTGTTGCACGCTCAGCCAGCAGATGAGCATTTTTCTTTTTTTAAGCACTGTTTGGACAGGATGGGGACCATTTTGTTTGTTGCTGTCAAAAACTAATTGTCAGAGCATGACTATGAATGGTCCTCCATCCACGCAGAGGCAGGCAGTGGGACCTCCTTCAGGTTTATTAGGCTTGGCACTAGCATGGCTAGGACAGATTTTTTTGTTGTTTTTCTAACATCTCAAAAAAAATTCTTGTTCTCTGCTGATTCCTGCTTGAGTGGAAAAAAAAAAAATGAAACGTGGAAGGCAGGTAAATCAAGTGTTTCATTCAAAACCTCCATTCCTGGCAGGAGAAAGAGGGAAGAACAACCCAAAGTATTAAAGCAGAGGGCAGGGAGGGCTGAATGCAATCTTCTTGCTCAGGAATGTTATTTTACTTCCTTTAAACTTTACCAGATCCACAGAAGATTTTTAAAAAGCGAGGCTCCTGAGTGTGCATCTGTCAGCGGGCAGCCTGCCCGAGGGCATGGGCAGCCGGCGGCGTGGAGAGCTGCTCAGGGCAATCTGGTTACTGCCAGGCTGGATCACACCGCTTGGAGAGGGCTGGAGGTGGCCACAGGGGTGGACGGGCAATTTCTCTTGGCCCTCAGCATGTCACAGGAGATGCCCAAGGGTTTGCCAGGTCCCTTGTTGCTCCCAAATTTCCTTTGTCCCCATCCCGGAGCCAGGCACAGCAAAGGGTCAGGTCTGCGGGGATGGGCTGCACTGCCCAGGGTGGAACTGGGTCCCATCCAAATTACCTATCGCTGACTCCGTGTTTTCTCATCTTGGCAAGCTGCAGCTTGGGAAGTTTGGATGCACAAACGTTTCCCACGTATGCCTCTTGATCTGCAGTAAATATTTGGGACTCTGTTCCTTGGGTTTGCTGATATCAGCCGGAGGATCAGTAATTGTCTGCACGCACAGACGGGGGAGCAGAGGAGTAGGTCGTCCAGCTCCCCTCGTTGCAGGCAGTGTGGTGTAGGATGACCTTTGCAAACACCTCTTAAAGTTAGGGAGGGGGCAAAGCTGTGCAGCATGTCAGGCTGTGAACTGAAGATGGTTAGTGAGAGGAGATGCCTGGGATTTGTGTAGTATTGGTTGACTATACAGCCTAGATCTGTGTGTCATTTCTGCTGTGAACGCTTTTTCTTCTTCTGGTATAAGTTTTTGGGAAAATACAAGGGGGGGAAAGGGTTGATCTTGAAGTATTCACTCAAAAACTGCCCACTTGCTCCAGGCAGTCCCTGGGGACATGCAGTGTGATTTATCTGAGCTGGGCTTAGAGGTCCTTCAGTCATGTCCTACAGGAACATGGTAGAACCTGAAAACCCCTGGTGAGTCCCACCAGATGCAGGGCATTGTAGGCCGGGATGATGAAATGAGGCTGTGCATCAGTGTCTCGATCATGGGCCCAGGGGTGACATCCTTTAACAGAGGACATTGCCAGGTGCAAGTTCCCTCTTAACAACTAAGGAAGCCCCCAGAGGCGTTGTCTGTAGCGGCGGGAGTCTCTCTTAGGATGTTAGTAAGTCATGGTCCAGCTCCAAGAGTAGAGCTTAGTTCGTGTCACATTTATTCACTTTTCATTACTTGTAAGAGACTCTTTTTTTTTTTTTTTTTTCCCCAAAGCACATTCATCAAGGCTGTGCAGCCTAACCTTCAGGGGCACTGTGGAGTCAGTACAAGAGAAATCTGGATGTAGAATTTCAGTGTGGTTTCTCTGAAGCTGATAACTACAAGACTGATACAGTGTCATTAGGGTAGAGTTTAGTCACAGGCAGATGGTGTAACATAGATCATATATAAAATACGATAGTTCAGTAAATCAGGTAACGTTCCCATAGCTGGAGCTGTCGGTGGTGAGCTCAGAATGTAGAAAGTCATGCTTATATTGATATAAAGTAATGCAAGAGATCAAAGGTGCTTCAGAGGTGGTTGGTCATGAAGGGCAGGGGACATTAACACTATTTCTAGTAATCTGCTGTCTTTGTTTCACATTTTTCCCCCTCCAGGACCAAGAAGAAAATAAAGGAGCCACCAGCTGGCCGGAATTTTACATCGATCAGCTGAATTCAATGGCTGCAGTAAGTATTTCCCCAACGCTTTGGTGTTTGCAAACCCCACATGGGGCAGCAGCACAGTGGTGAGAATCTGTGGCACAGCCAGCGTTGTGCCCAAGAGGGTGACAAGTGTTGTAGCCACAAAGTTGTGACCTCCTTGTTCTCCGTCTTCTGGGTCTGTGGACCTCTCAATAATTTGGAGTTGATGGTAGCTTGCAGTTTGTCCCAGCAGTTCAGAAACCCCTGATGTAAGGTTTTTAAGAATATCCTCCATTAGACCACCAGATACAGCTGGAAAACAGAGTTTCTATGGCAGAAAGGACGTTTTTTATCTTGCCCCAGGCTGGGAGGCGGATGGCAAACAGCAGCTTTCTGTATAAAGCCACCAGGCTGGTTTTTAAAGACCCCGTTTGATTGTGCAATGCCGCTGGGGCACCAAGCTGCTGCGGTTGCTTTGAAGCCGATAGCTCCTGTGCTTTTTCAGGGATGCCTGCTACTGCCTTGCTCCCGAGACACCCTTCTGTGCTGGGCAGCCACGGTGAAACAGGACGCTGCGGGTTGTCTGTCCCATGAGGGACATGTTTAGATATACGTTTATGAAATACTTTCTTGTCAAGATCGTGCCAGGAGAGAGATAGAATACTACTGTTTTCTGTAGGAAATACAGTTTATTTCCTGCAAGTCTGCACAGTTCAGAGCCCCACCATGCTCGCTTCTGCTTTTGGAGGCTGAAGGTGCTGATGTTCGTGGCCACCACACTAGGGATGGGAGCAGCATGGAAACTGAGAAAAAAAAGTATATTTTTTTTTTCCCCCCTCTTTGCCCTGCTGTCATGGGGTCAAGGTGACAGGGAAAGTAGGGCTGGGTGGGGGAGCAGGGACGGGGGGGCGAGGCAGGAGGGAGCGTGCTGCTCCCCTCTGGGAAAGCAGGGACACACGGGGCTGGCCACGGGCTGCCAGGCCAAGCCCTGAGCCAGAGCAGAGCTTGTGATCAAAGCCTGCCAGAAGCCTGGAGGGTGGCTTTGATCTCCCTGACACGCTGCCAAGGAGGAGCTGGGTTAAATGCAGGGGTCAGCGCAGGTCTTTATATCTGCTGAGACCCTTTCTCAGTCCTTTGGCTTAGCCTCAGCTGGTGCTGGCAGGGCTCACCCGGACACCCCTGAAGGCCCAGCACCGTCGGATGATGCAGGAGGCACCCGGGGTGTCACTTTAGCTGTGGCCTTGGCTGCATAAATTGGAGTGAGCAATCTGTACCCTGTGCATGCCTGGGGCTGCAGGCAACCGTGGTACCCAGTTGGAGCTGCAAGAGTCAGGGTCCTGGCCCCCAGCTCCCCCCGGATAGCGAAATCCAGTGTGGGAGATGCAAAGGGTCCCCGACCCAAATGCACACCGGTGGGTTGCACTGGGAGACCTGGGAGCGACAGGGTGGGCAGGACCCGCCCGGCTGACCCTGAGCGTGGCTGCAGCATCCTGTCCCCTCCAGAATGTGGGGCGTCCCCTGAGCCCCCCACCTTCTCTGCAGGGGCACATGGGTACCCATTGGGATGCAGGGGTACCAGGGGAGGCTAAAGGATCCCTCCTTCTCCCCTGCCCCAATTTAGCACCTTCCTTCTGTGGACCCCAATTAGCGCTGGCTTAGCCCCCTGCATCCTCACAGCCCCCTCCAGCCCTGGAAACACATTTTCACATCACACAGATGTCACCTGCAGCATCTCTGAGCAGAGTTCAGCCAGATACTTTCTTATGAGATACTGTGATGCACTTATTTACCTCTTTCTTTTACAAAGTGTGTTTCCTGGAGGGTCGTGGGCTGTAGGGGATATGCCAGGATTTACATCCAGAGCCCATAAGTTGGGATGCTTCTTTCCTGAATTGCAGCCTTTCCCCCTCTCTGCTCTGAGTCTGAGGGTTGCAGGGGAACAGTCTCGAGCATCCTCCAACATGGGCTTGTCTGGATGAGTTGCAGGTCAGCAATTTGGGGTGACACCACTCTTACCTGCAGGGTGTTAACTCTGGAACGTAATGATCACACAGAACAGTGCTAAATGTGTCCTCTCAAGCTGGTGATCCAGCTGTGCCAGTCGTCTCAGGGCATTGAAGCCAGGGCTTGCTGAGAGGCGAGGACTGGTTTGGGGAAGAGGGCACTGGGTTCCTGTGGCCTTGCTCAGTACCAGCCAATGTTTATTTCCTGCTGCTTTGAAACAAAACCCAGGTGGCCGGGGAGATGCAAGGCCATCAGCAAGGCTGCTCCAAAGCCCATATGCATTGGGATGTCACTGACCTGTGACACCCCAAACACCCGCAGCTTAATTTCACATGTGCTAGCAAGTTGTCTGAGTGGTTGCAGGCAGCGTCTTCAGCCTGAAGCAACACGTTCACCCTGCTGTCCCTAGGTCAGGCCTTCTCCTTGCAGACTGCTGGGGTTTTTCCAAACTGCCCCTTTTCCCAAATCCTGCAATTGCCATAAGGATCTAGACTTTTAGACTTCCAGAGCCAGTTTAGGGCCCCAGCTCCATCACCACAGCTTGGCACAGCAGGCCGTGCATGTTTCGCAGGGAAACCTCCCCTCTCACATCTGCCTTTCTGCTTTTGCAGAGAAAATCGCTGATCGCTTTGGAAAAAGAGGATGAGGAGGAGAGAAATAAAACAATTGAAAGTTTGAAGACTGCACTGCGGACAAAACCAATGAGGCAAGTCCCTTCCATTTCCTGGCTTTATTGCCATGGTCATGGCTCGTGATTCATGTCCTTTGGTGAAATGGGGTTTAAATAAAAATATAAATGGGGCCTGCTAAGGATGAGGGAGGCGAGGACCATGAAATGCCACTTGCTTTTTTTGGTTCACTTCTTGTCATTTTGTTCCTTTTCCTTGGTCCTTTTAGTGGCTGAGAGCCACCAGGATCTTCACATCTGTTCAGGCAAATCAGGCGACTTCTTTTTTTTCAAACTTGCTTTTGTTCTCATTGGAATAGAATATAAAAATTCCTTCCAAATTGAATTTAATAAAAAAAATATCCAATTTTTGTTGGTCAACCAGGCCCTTTGTTTCAATTTCAACTTCTCTTGCACTTTTTAAAGGAATAAAATTACATGAATCTTCAGGCTTTTATGAAATACAAAAAAAAAAAAAATGTTGCCAGGAGGTTTTGATGGGGAGGATAAAGAATGGGTGGGACTCTTTCTGAATGTCTGTAGTTTTTCCTAAACTCAGTTTCTCTGGAGTCTGCATGCACAAACCTGCAAAACCTTTAAGATGCCTCAGGTCAACATTTTCTGATGGGAGAATCTTTCATGACCTGGTCTGGTTATGGAAGAAGCAGCTATTGCTTGTAATTGCATTCACCTCTTCCATTTCGCTTTTGCAATGGTTCTGGTGCTGGTACTTGGTAAGAAGTTCCAAGGGTCGAGGGTGAGCACCCAGTTTCCATGGAACCCTGACATCCTGGGTGCTGACTCGCCACAGTCCCCTGGGAGCAGGGCTGGAACCCAGCCATGAAATTTTCCAAAGTCCCTAAAAGTGGTTTGTGAGTCTGTCTCACTGGAAGCCAGAAGGATCCAGCAGACTTTATAGACAATTTTACCTGTTGGACCTGCTTTTACTCCCAGGGCAATGAACATCAAATTTCCTATTGACTTTGACTGGAAGAAGTGCAGGCTTTGAAGCAGAGAAATCAGTTTTCCCTGAGCCTGCAATTACCCCTTTTGTTGCTGCGCATCAGCATGGCTTGTTTTGAATTAAAATCATCCCAGAGCTGGGATGTTCTTGGCTCATTTGTTTTCCAAGCCCATGCCTTTTGCCAAACCAAAATACACCCGGCCTGGATCGCATCGGGCACGGAGGTCCTAAAATACCTGAGCAGCCTGCAGTGTTATGTCTGCCTGCTGTAGTGAATCTGCCTGGGGCACTGCCCTGCGTTTGCTGTCCACTTTCTGTTTAGCGGCATTGTAAGTCATCATAAAAATCAGAAATCAGAAATCCCCTAAAATTGGTGAGATGTGCCTAAGGAAGGAGAAGGGTGTGGATGCTGAGTCAGGAGAGGTAGCAGGAGGCAGAAAGTCAGGGACATGGGCTCAGCTGATGTCGGGGTGTCTGTGGCTGATGAGGAGGCCACTCCAGGTCTTGGCACCTTCTTCAATCCTGTGCAAAACTGGTCCCAACTGAGTGAGATTTAAGACCCAGGTTGGGGACTGAGAAGATTTGCAGCAGTGTGGCTGCCAACTCCAAACCCTGAGGCTTCTGCTGATGGATGGGTTAGATGATCCTCTTCCAAATACCCTAGTTCTGGACAACCTTGTGCAGATGATGCCTGGTTGCCTATACTACCAGGCGCTGATTATATTGATTTTTGCAACCCCATCCCTGTCTCTGGGCCATAGGAGTCCTGAAAGCTTTCTGCTATTCAAAGTCCAGGAAAAAATACATAAGGAGTCCCTGGGTTTACAACAACAGACAACTCAGCCCTGTTTGAGGGCAAAAGGGTCCTTTAGCATTTGAGTTTAAAGCCAAACCCCTTCTTTCCAACAGGTTTGTAACCCGGTTCATCGACCTGGATGGCTTGTCATGTATTCTGAACTTTCTCAAAAGCATGGACTATGAGACTGCAGAGTCTCGAATACATACCTCGCTTATTGGATGTATAAAAGCACTAATGAACAACTCCCTGGGCCGGGCTCACGTCCTGGCCCATTCAGAGAGTATTAATGTAATCGCTCAGAGTCTGAGCACAGAGAATATTAAGACGAAGGTGGCAGTGCTGGAAATCATGGGCGCCGTGTGCCTGGTTCCCGGGGGCCACAAAAAGGTACTGGAGGCGATGCTGCACTACCAGAAATACGCCAGTGAACGGACTCGTTTTCAGGTAGGTGGGTCTCAACTCACCCCTCAGCTCCCAGAATTCGACATTCTTTTCTCTTCCTCCTGCCAAATATCTAAACGCCGTTTGCAAATGATTTATTATGGCCATTTGCAACTCAGATACTCCGGGGATTACCTCAGAACCATGTCTGATGAGGTCTGCAGCTGAGCAGAGAGTGAGGAACCAGTCACTCAAGGCAGCACCCACCAAAAAAAAAAAAAAAAAAGCTTGCTTGTGCAAAGTCACTGGGATCACAGCTCTGCAAGGCTGCAGCACATCTGGATGGGCTGATGTTAGCCGAAACAAGTGCTGGGGTGGGCTGTGTCACAGCAGGCAGCAGCTGATGATCCATCACCAGTGGGTTGCTACGGGGGCTGTAGGAGCATCACGAGGAGTTGTTCCTGTACACATCCCCTGGCTGCTTGTGCAGCACTGGGGCTGTCGCTGGGCATTTAAGTGACACTGTGTGTTTGGCAGACGCTGATCAATGACTTGGACAAGAGCACGGGGCGGTATCGAGATGAAGTGAGCCTCAAGACAGCCATCATGTCCTTCATCAACGCAGTCCTGAGCCAGGGGGCAGGCGTGGTGAGCGCCGGGGCTCTTGGAGAGGGAGGTGTTCTGGTGGGTTTGGGGTGGTTTTATTTCAGTAAGCTTTCTGAGGATGTGCATCTTGCTGTGTTGACTCCACAACTGTCCCTTGCAGGAAAGCCTGGATTTCAGACTCCATCTGAGATACGAATTTCTCATGCTCGGGATCCAGCCAGTCATTGATAAACTAAGAGAGCATGAAAATTCAACCCTTGACCGGTGAGTAGTGACCCCCAGCCCACTGGTTATTTTTTGCCCTTGCCTTGCACCCTTGCTTTCTGGTTCCTGGACTTGGCCTTTGGGGAAGGCATGCCCCTCTTGAGGAAATTCTTTACTGTTGCCAGAGGGGGAGGGGAAAACCCCCGCATGGTTTTGCTGTGCTCTAACATAGGGTTGAGCTGGGAAGGATGTGCCATCAGGGACCTGGGGGATGCTGCCAGCCTCCTCCTCCCCTCCTCATCCCCAAAGGCTCCTTGGACAGGCTGTAATGACTGGGAGCTCAAGACTGAAGATCCAGTCGATGTTTCAAGTCCTGCTTGTCTCTGGGCCGCTGCCAGACTGTCTGCCTGCAATTTATTAATTGTCCCATTTGTATCTGCTTTTAACAGTCTTTTTTTGTTCCCCTTTCTTTCGTCAGGCACTTAGATTTTTTCGAAATGCTTAGAAATGAAGATGAACTGGAATTTGCCAAAAGGTTTGAGCTAGTGAGTATGAGACACCAGCACTTGATGTCACAGCTCCTTTTAAAAGCGCCTGCATGGCTTGGGACAAAATGCGGTCTTTTGGATAAAATTTGGATGTTGAAAATGTGTGTCCTGTTGCAACCTCCATCCTACAGCCTACTTCATCCCTCTTCTCCTCCTCCTTGCGGGGCAGTGGGGCTTGTCCGTCCGTCAGGCGTGGGGTGGGGATGGCTTGTGGGGCTTGGAGCTGAGTCTCAGGAAACAGGCGATGCCGTTGGCGGTCCAGTGGCCTGACCTCGCTTCGCTCCTGTCCACAGGTCCACATTGACACCAAAAGTGCGACTCAGATGTTCGAGCTGACGAGGAAGAGGCTGACACACACCGAGGCATACCCGCACTTTATGTCTATCCTGCACCACTGTCTCCAAATGCCTTGTGAGTCCCGGGGAAGGCGAGGAAACCCGCGGCTGGTGGGGGGCTTGGCAGCCCACATCTGCTCCCCGGGGGTGGCAGCGACCTCCCTGCTGCTCCCCTCACTCTCTCCCCTCCTTCACCTCCAGATAAAAGAAGTGGCAACACTGTCCAGTACTGGCTGCTGCTCGACAGGATTGTGCAGCAGATCGTCATCCAGAGTGACAAAGGGCAGGACCCCGACGCCACTCCCCTGGAAAACTTCAATATTAAAAATGTCGTCCGAATGTAAGTGCTCGCCCACCTTTCCCAGGGCTGGCTGCTGAGCAGCACCAACACAGGCCACCGTGGCTTTGCTGCCTGCTGCTCCAGAGGGTGAGAGGGCCGGGGCTGGGGGTTATCCCTGCCAGGTGGCATCACTTTGACCTCTTAAGCACAATGTGCAGGTGAATTAAGCTCAGGCCCTGTGTTCTCAGTGAGCTATTTCCCCCAATTGCTGCTGTCACTGTTCCTTACTCATCACTTAGTTACTGTCACCCTGTGATGTTTCTGCTCTTTGGTTGGACAAGCCAGCATCCCTGGGGCTGTTGAGACAGCACTGCATCCCAGCCTGCAAAACCCTGCTGGGGCAGGCAGAACAGAGATGTTAGAAATAGCACTTTGGGAGCCTTAAATCCCACTTCCCAGGCTTGCTCAGTTGTGTTTCTTGCTGGTGATGGTTGCTTGTTTACTGTGGTGGGGTTGTCTCATGTGCTACATGGCTTTTCCTTTTAGGTTAGTCAATGAAAATGAAGTGAAACAATGGAAAGAGCAAGCAGAAAAAATGCGAAAAGGTGAGTGATGGAGAGATGTATGGCGTTAACTTTAACCTTGGCACACATGGTAAGTTAAACAGATAACATATACATGTATTTATCTGGATGAACTCTGCAGGGTTTATAGAGTGGCTGAGATAATATCATGTTATGGGGCTCACAAGGGAAATGGGCAAAGCAGAGACTAATTTTTTCATGGGGAGGTCCTGGCCGGGGTATTAAGGCAGAGCACACGCTCCCTTTTCTTAACTGCACAGCTTCTCTGCAGGGCAGCGTGGGGGTTAGTCCCCTGTGCGCTGCTATTTTGCAAAAGGGAGGGTTTGTCACCCAAAAATGGTCTCATGGGGCTGTTGCAGAGCACACCGAGCTTCAGCAGAAGCTGGAGAAGAAGGAGCGGGAGTGCGACGCCAAGGCCCAGGAGAAGGAAGAAATGATGCAGACGCTGAACAAGATGAAGGAGAAGCTGGAGAAGGAGTCCAGCGAGCACAAGCAGGTCAAGCAGCAGGTGGCAGATCTCACGGCGCAGCTCCACGAGATGAGCAGGGTGAGGCCCCGAACCTCCTCCGCATTGCGGGCCAGTCCCAAAACCCATGAAACACCATGGGGTGATGCTGGTTAAATTCGGGGTGAATAAAAAATAAAAATTGGCATGGAGGTGTTTCTTGGGTTTGTCCCCCAGCTCTGTATGACCAGCCCCCCCTCCTCTTTCTCTCCCAGAGGGCGATCTGCGCCGCCGGCCCCGGAGGACCTCCCTTGCCACCAGGAGCTCCTGGTGGCCCTTTACCTTCTCCAGCTCCCGGATCCCTTCTTCCCCCTCCACCACCACCACCGCCACCCCCAGGGGCATGTCCGCCACCGCCTCCACCACCACCACCTCCTCCAGGCGGTCCCCCACCCCCACCCGGTCCCCCACCCCTGGATGGGATAATGCCTCCCCCCGGAGCACCCCTGGGCTTGGCCCTCAAGAAGAAGAGCATCCCACAGCCAACAAACGCCCTCAAGTCCTTCAACTGGTCCAAGCTGCCAGAGGTAAGCCGGGCAATAATTTGGGCAGTGAAACGGGAGGGGCCCGGACGGTCCCCCAGTGATTGAACAGCAGGTGGGCAGGGGACCCCCAGCCTGCAGTGCTCCCGCTGTCTTGCAGAACAAGCTGGCAGGCACTGTGTGGACCGACATAGATGACGCAAAAGTGTTCAAAATCCTGGACCTTGAAGACCTGGAAAGGACATTCTCCGCCTACCAAAGACAGCAGGTAACGGCAGGCCCGGGGCACATGTGGGCATCTGGGCAAGGCACCGCCGTTACGAGACCGCGCGGTTTCTTTTGTGGTCTCAAGGCACGTCTCCCATCATTATTTCATACCAACATGTTTGCCAGATCGACTCGATCTGCTTTATCCTCTCATCCGCATGCCAGTGCCTTTGCATTGAAGCGGCCGTTCACGGCTCGGTGTGCTGATTTCACCCCTGCCCACGCACCTGACCAAGTGTGTCAGGAAGATGGATCACAGGAAAAAAAAATAAATAAATAAAAAGAGGGAACGTATGAAAATAGCCCCCAGATGTGTCCACAGTTGGGTAATATTTTTGGATCACTCTTAACAGCAACTGCTTCATGTCTCTGTATTGGGTGGAAAATTTCTATCCCTCTCTGGCCAAGAAGGACTAAGTTTTGCCCACATCTACCATGGGTGGATCTCTTTTTTTATTTTTGTAGTGAGTCCAGAGCAAAATGTGAGCTTTGAACAAAGAAACAAATCCCAAACCAAAATAATGACACTGCAGGCAAGAGTCTCTACTTTTTAATCTCCTGCTCAAGCAGTATGGCCCCAGTTTGGAAGGCATCAAAGCACACGAAGAAAATTAGACACTTGTTTTACCCCAGACATGACCACGATGGGCAAAAGCAATGAGGTTTTGAAGAAAGCAGGAGAAAAAGCAAGGAAAGAGGCTGAAAAAGTCATGTTCACCTGCTGAACGTCTGGCTGCATTGCTGGGAGGAGAGAACAGCTTGTCCTGCTCTTGCCAGCCTCAGGTGGAGGGATGGTGCCGGGAAGGAGCGGACCCGACACATAAGCTCCTTAGGCAATGTGAGAGTTTAATCTCTTCCAGAGGCTAATTGGGGGAAAGATCAGGGTGGATTAGTGCAGGGCAAATATCAAGAGTAATCCACCAGAAGTACGTGCTGCCCCAGTCTGGTTTGGCAATAGGTGACCACAGTGCTGACTCTTTCCCCCAGCATTTTTGGAGCTTGACTCATGCCTACTGGAGGGCAAGACTGAAGAGGAGATAGAAATGGAAGGGAAGCAAGAATAGAAACCTGGTGTGTCAGCGGGATGGTTTGCCCTCTGGCTTGACTGCCTGAGTCTGTGAATCACCTGGTGCGCTGCGGATTATTGCCAGGCAGGAATTTAAAAATAATTTGGCTTGGGCAAGGTCCTGCTAGGTGAAGCGGCTAGTTTGATTCAGGGTCAGCAAGAAGGGAGAGATGCTGCAAGGAGCACTGTGACGCAGGCTTTCGCCCCAGGCGGGATGAGGACTAAAAGAGCAGAACGTGGGGGCCTGGGGAGTCCCCAGGGTGCCCCCGCTTGCAGTCCCAGCATGGGGAGTGGGTGTCTAGCTGTGTGCCCCAGCATTGCTGGCAGCACGGCCCCGCAGCCGGCTGCCGTGCACACACCAGCACGTGGGCACTTTGCATACGGTGTGGGGCTGGGGGAGCTCCGTGCGAACGTCCTGTCCCTGCGGGAAAGGAGGATAAACTAATGCCTTAAGCATTTGCAGCGGTTTTGAGCTCTAGCAAAAGTTGGTTGCTGTTCTGAGCAGGCGGTGGAGAAGCAGGGATTTCTCCTCCCTGTTCCCCCCTCTCGAGCCCTTGGCTGAAAATCACTTCCTTGGCGATCGCGCCTCTCACTTGTCCTCAGACACAATGTGGAACGTCAGGGCCGGCCTGCCTGACCGTGCCCCAGCAGAACCAGGGCTCCAAAATTGCGTGGCTGGCTGGTTCCTCACTGTGGCGGGCACCTCAGCAGGGTTTGGGAGCAGCATGCAGAGGTGTGCGTGGCACAGAGAGCTCTCAGACCCACCCCCCAAGTAGCTGTTGCGGGGCTGCTGGTGGTGGGAGTTGGTTATTTTTATTGCCACAGTGCCTGGGAACCCCTAAGTAGCGCACGTACCCGAGACTTAATGATGTACTTAATTTTAAGCATCTCTTTAAATGCTTTTCCAATGTCACAGGCTGGGATGTAAACGCAGGCTATAAAGTGAGTTCTGCAGCTCTCGGGAAAGGCCCTTTCCACACAGGAGGACAGGAGCCCTCTGGGCTTGCTGGGGCTCAGCCTGGGAGCATCCCTGTCCCACGCTGGGCGAAGCGTGGGTGCTTGCCCTGAGCTATCAGGAGAGCCTGTACCCTCCCTGTCCCATACGTAATACCAGCATTTACCAATCTTGCTGGATGTAACAGAAAAACCAACAGGAGCTCTGCATTTCAGGCTGTGGCGTGAGGACCCCGGCAGGGCTGGGTGTAGATGCTTAAGGACGTGCACGCAGTGATGGAGAGCAAGTCTAGGACCATCAGGATTTAAATGTGCTACACAGGGGTCTGCGCCTCCGTGGGAGATCTTTTGAGAGCCTGCAAGGGGAAGAGGCTGGGAGTGATGGTGATAAGTGGCAGAGACACAACCAGGGCAGTCCTGGCAGGTGCCGCAGCGGTGAGTGATGTAAAAGAGCAGGGGCCAAGTTGAAAAATACGTGTTGTTGAACCAGGGGCTTAGCAGTGAGCTGGGTGAGAATTAATCTCCCAAAAAAGGATGAAAGAAGAAAAGCCTCCAGCTCCCTCATGCAAGTGAGAGTGACCTGCACAGGGGCCAGGGGTAACAGGGGTGGGGGACGTTTGTGGGGATAGCGACAACAGACTTAAAGCTACTCCTTCTTACACCAGCATTCTGCAGCAGAGGCTGGATCATGGTTTGTGCAAGGGGAAGGGGTAGGAGCGAGGCTGGTTTGAGGTAGAGGGAGGGTTTTTGTAATGAGCCTTTTATCTACCTTAATGGATGAGGAGCCCTCCCTCTCCTGCAGCAGGAGACTGCAGCAGGACACCACCGTTTCCTTCTGCCCTCCAGCAGTGTGGAGCAGGTCTGAGCATCGTGGGGTAGATCCGAGCATCAGGATGGAAGGAAGGCTTCCTAATTAAGGGCCAGTTAAACAAACAAGAAGATACCCATTGCAGCTTGTGGGTGTGCTTTGTGCCTGCCCCATGAAGGAGCCTGGTGGGAAGAGGTTGTTTTATGAAACACCAATCCTCAACCTTAACTGATCCATGGAGTTAAATTCCACCTTTGCAACAGCCTCACATCCAGCTTAAATCATACAGGTTTTCATCTAACCTCCCTGAAGTACAGCAGTGGCAGCTTGCGTGTTCTTATTCAGGGTCTGCAGTTCCCCCTTCCCTTGCAAAGCCCCTGGTGTGGTGGCATTGCCAGAGCTCTGCTCCTGGGGATGGTCATAGCAGGTTTTGGACACATGTTTCTATGCAGATGGGTGCAATGCTGCCTCGGGGAACGCTCAGTGCCGCTTTGGGGTGCCCGTACCACACCCCACGGGTGCCCATCCCTCTGCTGAAGAAAGGGTCAGTCGCTCCTTTTTTTTGGCTGATGTCTCTTTGCTTCCTGGCACCTCTTGTTCTGCTTCTTGGCCGTGGCGTTTCTGTGGGCTCGAGGAAAGCCTGACATGTTGGTTTTTAGCCATCGGGCTTGTGATTGGCACAGCTCAGCCCCAGGCGGGTGCCGGTCCCCCAGCCCTGGGTGTTTGGTGGCATCTAACAGAGCCCTCTCCCATCCTCCTGCCCAGAGCCACGCGTGGGTCCTGGGCTGATCCAGCCTCAGCAGCCAGTCAGGGGAAAACCTGTGTAAACAAGGTTTCATTTAAAAAGGCAGCAGTGATGGGCTCTGTTTGGGGATGACCAACTCGAACCAGGCATGTGGGCCATTAGCCACTTTGGCACAGAGGGGCTGGAGGGAAATCACCCTTGTAAACCAACTGCATTTGGACCCACCTATCTCTTCTGCTCACTGCCTGTCATCTTTTATTTAAAAAAAGAAAAAAAAAAAATTTTGCACCTTTGAAACCTCCCTCCCCATCATGGAGCTGCTGGCTCTTCTCTTGAGCCAAGCACAAAAAAAAAAAAAAAAAAGATGCAGCTCAGGGAACAAGGAGGGAAAACCCTTGTGTGTGCACATGAGTATGGTACCGGCTTTGCTGCACATGCTTCCAGTCTGGTGGGAGGAGTGCAGCAGGACAGCCAGGTCTTTGGAGAAGCATGGTGCTGGTGGGGCATCAGGGTGGCATTTGGCCAGGCTGCTGATCCCTGGAGAAGATGGGTTGTCCCTGTCCGAGGAAAAGGCAAGGGGAAACGTGTTGCCATGGCAAACGGTAAAGTTTTGCTGCGGCCAGATTTGCTCCGGGATGAGCCTCTCGTTATTTCCACTTGAAAGCCCTGTTTTTCCTGGCAGTCATGTTGGCACTTCAGTCCCTCAGATTTGCAAAAACTAGCAATTTTCTTCCCCGGCACAGCGAGCTGAGCCGTGCTGTGCCTGTGGGCCAGCGCTCACCGACTCTCACACAGAGCAGTGGCAGGGCTTGGCCAGTGTCCTCCCACCTCGTTGCATGTCCCCTCACCTCCTGGCACACCAGAACCTTGACCTGATCCATTCCCAGAGCCCCCTCTCCCATCAACTTCTGCACATCCTTTAATCCTCACCACATTTTCATGTGCATCCCCCCTATTCCGGTGCTGGCAGACCCCGCGTGCCTCCCCGTGCCACCAAGCCCCCCGTGTTGCACCCTCCCCTTGTCTGTGCTTCTCTTCCTTTTGGTTTTGCCAAGATCACTGAACTGCATGTGTTTTTACTGCCTTTTTCCATGCTTCTGCTATGGCCGTAGGACTTCTTTGTGAACGGTAACTCCAGACAGGTAAGAGAGCATCCGCAGGAGCCCGGCACCTGCGAGTGGCGAGAGCAGGACAAGTGTGGGGATGGAGATGGGGGTTGGGAAGGGGGGTTAATGTCTGGCAGGGTGGGGGTTAAATCAGAGAGGTACAAAGGAGGAACAGCTTGAAAGTTGGTGCCAGGGAGGCTGGTGAGTAAGGAACTGCCCTCTCTGCTCTCTGATCAGACGTGGAAGCCAACATCTGAGTCCAGGGGTTAAATTTTCAGGTGTGGCTTAACACAGAGAAGCTCCTACCACTGGGCATTTTTGCTTGTCAGAACATGGAAATAAATAAACTCATACCTGCAGGTTGAAGCTCTCTGTTTCATCGTGGTCAGAGCAGGTAAGGCACACGAGAGGGGCAGCTGGTGGTAGGTGACCTTCCTTTACCTGCCACTGCCTTCACTCTCTACCAACCCATCCCAGCAGCCTCCTGCTTTTCATAGCTGTTGGGTTTTTTTTTCATTCAAACAAGAAAAAGAGTAAACAGTGGGAATTTCTTTGCTCACTCTCAACCCGTGCGGTGGCAGTGTGCCAGCTCTCCTGCGCTCAGAGACGTTTAGTGCAGATCTGTAGCGCATGGGACCTTGCAGCTCCAGGTTGTGTTCCTTCCAGGAGGATTGAATAGCTGGCTTTTAATTGATTAACCTTACTAAAGCATGTGATATGGTAAATTAAAACCAGAGGGGCAACATGAACCCCTTGGTCAACCCTGAAAAATTGCTGTTATGTAGATCTGCCTGTTTGCCCGCAACCACCATTTGATATATTGCCACTCATTTGAAGGTAATGTATTTAAGCTGCTTAGGAGATGTAGGTGCTTATGCCACACAAATTTCTGCTTTCAAATCCCATATTTTGGGAGAATTTCACTGAAAGAACAGTGAATGCTGCAGGTTGTGTTTGCAAGTCTGGTAGCTTGTATTGGTTAGCTTGCTTGGGAGTACTGATGCGTGAAGGGCGACTGCAGATGTTTGGAGCAGGGCTGAAGAACAAGAGTGATGCTGAGTGTGTGCAGCAGCCCATAATGAAATATTTCATGCGAGGATTTAATGAAGTATCACAAATATGTATGCTAAGAAAGCCCAGCTTTATTTATTCAGCAGCGCCTGTGTGTTTGCAGATTTTTAAATCTTCCCTGTCTGAGAAAATATTTACATTTCTAACCAGTGGCTTCAAAGCCAGCTCTGGTTTATGAAATGACTTACTGTGTTTCAGTTACAGGCTATGGGTTTTACCCGTAACCCGTGGTGACACTCCTGATTAATGGGGACCCACTGTGTATCACGCTGCTGTGTGCTGAAAGTACTCAATGTCTTTGGTTCTCCATGGCTTTTCTTCAGGTTTTCTTTTTTTTTTTTCCTTATTTTTTTGTAGAAGGAAGATGCTATCGATGACACTTTGAGTTCCAGGCATAAAGTCAAGGAGCTTTCAGTCATAGATGGCCGGAGAGCTCAGAATTGCAATATCCTCCTCTCCAGGTACAGTTAACACCTTCTTGCCCTCCAGGGAATGGGGGGGATGCTTGATACCCTGCCCTGGGCTGGAGGGGGTGCTCCTTATCCCTGGGGGATGGGGTTTAATGACAGGAGCCAGTGCGGGAGGAGAGCCAGCGACACCTGAACCCAGCTATAGCCTTACACCGTTCATGGTGGGGTGGGGGGGGAGATGTGCTTAACCAGGTACATGGCAATTTGGTGTCCCTGGAGAGCCCCAGAGGGGCTGGGGGTACCCAGTGAGCCGTTGCAGGGGATGGGAGGGGAGTTGATTTCACCTCCTATCTTCCTCAGCCTGGGTTTAGTTTGCTCTTTGGTAGCAGTTGAAGAGGGTCTGTCTTAGGCTGGGAAAGTCACTGGGTATCGGCAGGGTGCCGGCAGCGTAATTCAGCCAGGGCCTGGCCACCCACATGGGTGTCCTGTGCCACATCTGGATTTCGGGAAGGGGACATCCCCCTCTTACAGCTGCCCAGCCCCACTGGGATGGCAGCCTCCTGCATGCCCCTCACCGGGCAGGCTCAGCACTGCTACCAGCAATGTAATCCCATCTCCGGCTTGCTGCCAGGAGGATAAAAAAGGCCTTTTTTGGCAAGATAAACTATACCAATAAGACTGACTCCTGAGAAAGGAGGAGCCAGGCTGCGGTGGTCTGAAAGGATGAACCATCAGCATAGCTACTTGAAAAAAAAAAAAAAAAACAAACCAACCCAAACAGCAGTAGAAAATGCCACTTGTTTCTGACTCACCCAGGAAAAAAAAAAAAAAATCCCAACAGCAGTAAAATATAGCTCCATTCAGAAATACTCTGCTGCCTGGAAGCACAGAAGCTTTTGTGCCACTCAGGACCAGCCAGGATGGAGCAGCATCGCTGGCAGGTTGGGCTTGCAGCCGCGGTGCTCAAATTCTGTGTTTTCCCAGACTGTGGGTCAGCGGAGCTGGTGCCTCGCCTGGGCAGCCTGGCTGGTTTCCTTCCCTGGGGAGCATACAGCGGCTGATGTCTGCAGAAAAACCCCTCTGGGTGGGTAGCTCACAGTCTCTGGTGCTTATTCAAGCTCTCCCGGAGGTGGTCCACAGCCCCGCAGGCAGCGGGAACGATGAGTGCAGCGAGCCATGAGCCGCAGCATTCAGTGGTAAAATTGCCATGTTTATGGCTGTTTCTGCTCTGGGTTGCTTCTGGGGATTTTCGTACTTCCTAGAAGTCCAAATAAAAAGAGCGATGATGAAAGCAGAGTTTAAAGCATCAGGCAGATGAGTACGTCTGTGGCAGCCAGCTATTAGCAAATAAAGCAATGGGATTCAGGGCACTGGCTGGGATGCTCCCTGGCGTACTTAAGCTGAGCATAGTCAGAGTGGCTTTAGGTGTAATTCAGACAGAGCTTTAAGTGTATAAACGAAAGTTAAGCACACAAATAGCCCCTTCGGTGGGAAGGGGAGCTACCCAAGCACTTAACTTCAAAGGTATCTTGCGTGTCTTACTGAGTAAAGGTCTTAATTTCACCTCACCAGCAAACCTTTCTCTTCCAAGACAGCGATGGCTGGAAATGAGTCGCCAGTAATTAATCCCACAAAAAGGCCAACGCAGAGGCCGCTGGCTGCCTGCCCTCCCCTTGGGGTCATTTCCTAGGGGAGAAGCGGGATCAGACCTGCCCTGCGGGGTGGTCCCCAGGCCTCTCCTACAGCTTTTCCTGGGCACGTCCCACAGCATCGGTGCTCTGCGGGGACAAGCGGCTCTGGGGAAGCAGTGGCGTGTGCCAAGCGCCGGTTTGGAGGTGCTTTGGGATTCATCCCATGGGGCGCATG
The DNA here is from genome assembly GCF_018691265.1 of Tyto alba. NCBI lineage: Eukaryota > Metazoa > Chordata > Aves > Strigiformes > Tytonidae > Tyto > Tyto alba. The sequence continues at coordinate 6,932,525 of NW_024881303.1, forward strand.
GGCAGAGGGGCCAGCCAGGCAGGGGCATTTCTCTATCACTGCAGCAGCCAAATCTGCTCCTTCTCCCATTTCTGCAAGGGATCACAATCAAGTTTCTCTCCTCAAACTCCATTTGGGTGATTTAGTCTTGACGCCAAGCAGCTAAAAGGAAGGGCAGTGTCGGGATGGAGCCCAGGCTGGTGGGATGAGGTCCATCCCCTGCATCTCCAGCAGACTCTGTGTGACCTTGGGCAAATCCTTTCCTCCCTGCCCGCCCCAGTTGCCCATCCCTAACCGGGCAGAGCAGCGGGTCGCCAGTCCCAATGTTGCAAAAGGCTCAGTTTAACCTGGTCTCGCAGGGTGGCTCGCCACAGCCAGGCTGCTGTCCTCCCGCCTCGCTGGCTCAGCCACCACGGGGGCAAGCAGACTTTTCACATGCGAAAGGACCTGCAAGCGTGGCCCCTGATTTAGCCCAGACATTTGTAAGCTCACCAGGCATTGTCTGGCTTGCAGCGTGGAAAGATTATGGCCAGCGAGATAATTTATCTCTCTCTGTAGATTTATTTTTTTGCCTGTTTCCCTTGCTTTGGGAGAAATTACTGCACAGTGAGATCACTGGATTTTCCTCTGGCTTGTAATGCAGTACAAGAATAGTTTTAACACTTGCTTTTTTCATCTTTTTTTTTTGGGGGGGGGGAATTCTTTGCCAATATCAGTGCCTTATCAGGTCTTCCTCAGGGAACCCACAGTGTCCTTGCTTTTGCTCCCTGTCTACATGTTTGTATTTTTAGTGCTGTGTTCTGCAAGATGAAAATCGAGCCCTTGCTCCATCGCTTTCTGCCTGTGTTGGCAGTGAAAGACTTGTTTGATTCCTCTCTCCGGCGAGGCGGCATGGAGCATTTTTCTCAAATGAATGTGGCTTTTCAAGAGGGCGCGTCCCTTTCCCGGCGGAATTCGTTTTTTCCCTTCACACTTATTACATCCTCCGCGGGACTCTACCAAAGCCACGCAAAATAGCCCTGCGCTTGTCAGGCTGGCGAGCTGTCACTTCGCATCGGCGGGCTGCTGGCTTTAAATCCCTGTGACAGCGAGTCCTGTGACCCCGTTCCTCTCAGACGGCTCGCGTTCGACAGCTGCTGCCAACAATGATAATTATTGTGGTTATAGATAAGCTTCTAGCTTTCACTGGCCCCTTTCCCATCAAATTGTCTGAGAAGCTGTTTTCTTCTGGCGCCCCGCGCTTGCTCTCTGCCGATGCCGGGGCAGGCTCTTGTTCTTGGTGCTGGGTTTTGATGGTTCCTGAGAAAAGTTTTTTCAGCTTCTTTTATTCTTTCAAAATATATTCTATTATTGACTTTGCTTTTAATGAGCCGGGCTTACAAAAGTCACACTCGTCTTTCACCACCCTCCTGGAGACGATCACAGTGGAAACTGTGCGCTTTAGGTGTTCACTAAGGCTTTGGGTGAACGGTAGCTGCCTACCCACCCCCTTCTCCCAGGAGCATTTTTACCACACGGGGATCCCCCAAATGTCCAAACCCAGCAAGCGTCTGCTTTTCGCCAAGGCAGGGACTGATGTGACATTTGTTGGCAGTCTGAGCTCTTGTGTCGCTGCTTGGGCGTAAGGAGTCCTCCTGCACCTTCATGTCCCACCTCAGGTCATGTCCATCCCGGCCATGGGACAGGTAGGGTGTCCCCAGGGCATGGCTGATCATCGCTGCAAGCATCACAGGAGACATTTTCCATGGATCCTGGGTTAGCTCCTTGTGGGGCAACCCTAGAAATTGTCTTGGCCCCTGCTCAGTGCAGCCTTTGTGCTTATTCCCCTGGCTGAGGTGAAATTTTAACTCACTCCTCGTTTAACAAACCCTCTCCTGGAGGGCTCCCTCAAGCAGGAAGCAAGAGAGGACAGGGTGTGGGATGAGAAGTAGGAGCTCATAAGGAACAAATAGTTACTTGCCAGGTCTGTAAGATCCATGGGCCTTGATAAAGCTAATCCTTCACTTCAGGTCTTGAGCAAAAGATTTCAAGCTAAACCAAGCTCTTGTTGCGCTGGTCTCAGGGACCCTTCCTGCTTCAGCTTCATCTTCCAAAAGCCAGGTCTGTGGTCTCAGTCTGCTCCCTGAAGAGATGCCAAGATGAAAAATACCCTCCTCGTTTAATTACTTGGAGCGATCAAGTCAGCTCCCAATCTTCTTTTTGATCTGCTGGTCAGGTTGACACAAGGTCTCACATCCCACCACAGGATGTGTTTCTGGTTTCAGCTCGTTCCTTTGAGCCACAACCAGTGTTTCAGCATCTTGTGGCAGCGCTGATCACCGAGACTGGGGTGATGGATTTCCTGAAAGCCCACAAATGGGTCTTTCAACTGTACGACTTTTTCCTGCATGCAAGAACAGGGGATTGTTTTGTTTTGTTTTGTTTTTTTTTTAACCTGTATCCTTTGCAGTGGCTTTAACCATCACTGCAATCTGGGCAAGGGATAGGGTACTGGCAGACAGAGTTGCAGGAGTTCCTGTGCTTTCCCTCTTTTGCATTTAGATTATTTTATCAACCGCAGTGCAAAAACGTGAAGAAAAGTATGTGTGCTTTTACAATCAGAGTGATTGCAGGGAGCAGTCACTGGGAGTGCTGCAAATGTATTAAACTATAATTAATAGCTGCTCTAGCCCAGGAAGAGCTGAGGGCATCTTCCTATCTATCTATTGCTGAGCCTCCATTTCCCAAATTTCAGATTCCTTTCTCTTCCTTCCTCAAGGGAGGCTTCAACCAAAGGCAGCTGGGAGAGATGGGGGAGGCAACGTTCAAATCCAATAAAAGCAGCAGAAATTGGGCACATTTTCCTTGGGGGTTGTGGCAATGGTTCCGCTCCTTAGCCTGGGCTGGGGTGTGCTGCTGACAGGGAGCATGACCCCCCATGGCCCTCGGGGATGCCATACACATATACACATGTATATTTTAATACACATATAATAAACTACTTAGAATGCTTATATGAAATACTCTAAAATAGGGGACAGCAGCTGCTGTGCGGGGAGAGGGATTTAGCTGGTGGGGTTAGAACCCTGGTTCAGAGTGGGGCCAGGGCTGCTCCGTGCTGTGCTGTGGCAGAGCACGGGTCCTACCACGTTTCTCACATGTTCTTCTTCATAACACGCTGTACAGTGTTATTTGTGATGCTGCTGCTGGCCAGGAGTGAAGCTGTTCGTGTTGCATGGGTGTGTAAGGGAATGCTCCTGAACCTTGCCTGATTGCTGGGCTGGGAATAACCCCCCTTCCCCTCCACCTCCCAGGCTGAAACTCTCAAACGAGGAGATCAAACGGGCGATTTTGACGATGGATGAGCAGGAGGACCTCCCAAAAGACATGCTGGAGCAGGTGGGCAACGTGTTTCGTGCTCCTCCGTGATTGCCTCATGCTGCGACCACTCTGTGCAAGGCACTTGGGACCAAACCACAGCTTTAAGCGTGTTGAGGCTCCAAATTATTTACTGACAGCATGTTGAAAAACTACCCAAGTGGGCTGGAGCAGCAGGAAAGCAGCTCGGTTGTAGCATCAGTGCTGGGAGCGGCTTGGCCTCCACGTGCCATGTCTGTAGCCAGATCTGCCTTGGGACCCCAAGGCTGAGCCAGTTGATCATTTTGTGGCTGTGGCTTAAAGTTCGTGCTTGGTGGGGGGTTATTTTTGAAAGCTTGTGCGGCATTTGTGCAGTCCTCAAAAGGGAAATCCCATTTTCTGACCCCTCTGAATTCCTTTGGAAGCATATTATTCACCTGTTCTTAAAGCTGGTAACTGTACTTTCAGCAGACATGGGAGGATTCATTGCACAAAATTTCCATCTGCAAATAGGTAGAGTTGCAGCAAAGGAGAGTCCCTGACATTTCTGGCAGGGCTGATGTTGAAACCTCAGTGGAGCAGACGTAGTACATCTGTTGTAAAACTGGAGTGATGGCAGGGCAGAAGCAAGAGACACTTAACGTGATTGAGTAATGGGAGGAAGGTCACAGGGTCAGTGCTAACACTTATTTCACATGTGCCTTGGGGTCATTGTACATGCTGAAAAGGTAGTAGATTCAAGCAAAGAAATCACTGATTTGCTTCTGAAAAACTGTGCATAGACCTCATGTCCACCGGTGTGATTTCCCTTGTTTAGCTCCTGAAGTTTGTTCCTGAAAAGGGTGACATTGACCTGCTGGAAGAGCATAAGCACGAGCTGGACCGCATGGCCAAGGCTGACCGGTTCCTCTTCGAAATGAGCAGGTTGGTGGCCCGGGCGACACGTGTTTTGGCCAGTGGCTGCACGGGCTGGTCATGAGGTGACTGTCATGGAGCCTGGTTGGGAAATAAGCCCTGCTGACTGTTTTTCGCATCAAGAAATGAGTGGGCCAAACGGACGGGAGGGCAAGCAAGGTGCTTCCACCCGTAGGGATTGCTTGTGATGCTGTGCTCCTAAAATCAGGGTTGTGCATCCCAGGCAAGCATCAGCTAGACAGAGCAGGGTGGAGAGATGGGGAGATGGATCCTCTGGAGTGGGGTGTTGGCCTCCCAGGACATGTCCAGACACACTCCCCCTCTCACTCAGGGGAGAATAGCTCAGCCTGGCACAGCTCTGTGAAAGACTGCATCATCTGCATCGTGGCCCGGGTGGGAAATGCTGTTTGAATGATAACAACGCTGCAGAGTCCTCCTTTTCCCTTCACACAAACATGTCCTAGGGAATCCTCAAGACTGATACATGTAAATTTTGCCCTGCTGTGTAGATGAGTCCTACTCCTCACCTCAGGAATGACTCGTCCCTGGGACTCCTGAGAATATATGAGATGGAAAGGAAATGTTATTCCTTCATGCTCCTGGTAGCAATCATTTAAGCCTTAGAAGTCTTCAGGGATGAATAACCTTATCTTTTGCATGCATATCCTCTAGAGGTGCTGGTTTAAAATCTTGAAGCTCCTTATTTAAATCCAACTGAGTATTGGGCTCTTTGAATTTCTTAGCTGAACTTCAAGCACATCACTTGTTTGCAAAGTCAGTGAGTTTTACAATCTGAGATTGTAGTGAGAGATCAAAAATAGAAACGCTCCTGTCCTCTGTGAGAAATGTGCCGCTGAACACCAGGGCAATGCACCGTGTAGTTGCTGAGTGTCAAAGACAGGCAGGACAGAGCTGTGAAGTTCACACATGAGTCCTTGGGGCTGGAAGAAGCTCAGAATTAGCTTTCCTATCACAAGTCACATTTCTTCACAGTCTCTTGCCCAAGTGTCGCTCCTGTGCCTCCCATCTTTTGGAAAGCACAATATGCTGATGCAAATACTTTCCTTGATTTCCAGCATGGCTTTTTAATTTGCCCGGTGGTCTGTAAGCAAGTGTGATGTTTTTGTCACCTCTGATTAGTGCAGTGACAGCGTAGCCCCTGGCCTTGTCCGTGAGCACATCTCCCATGGGTCCTTGGTCCATATGACTCAAATCAAACTGCTGTTTGCATACAAGTGAGATCGTGTTCAGCCTAAATACAGCTGACATGAGTAGAGCCGTCCCTAACTTGTTCAGGAAAGGTCTGGATTGGGCTGTGCTGATGGCTTTCCAGCCCAGGCTGTCATTTTGAGGCTCTGAAGGTCCAGTTTCATTCATGCTGGTAGTTGGTATGGCTGTGTCCAGCTGCAGCTCATCACAAAGCCATTGGCAGCCCAAACCTCATGAGCATCTTTGTTAAGGAGTGGTTGTAAAAGAACTGTCTGTTCATAGCAATAGGGTGTAAAAATGCACTTGTTGAACCCACTGAATTAAGGATAGGCTTAAGCATGTGCTTGAGAGCCCACCTGGATCCACCCCAGGACAGCTGTAGCTTCAGTTGTCATTTTTTCCCATCCCAGCATAGTTTCAGGGAGAAATGCAGTCATTATTTTTTAATCACCATGGCTGAAGCGTGCTTTACAAGCACAGCTGGGAGCAGCAGAGCAGCTGAGCTCTGCCTGGAGCAAGCAAAGCTCAAACTGCACTTCTTTTTTTTTTTTTCCAGGATAAACCATTATCAGCAAAGGCTGCAGTCTCTCTACTTCAAGAAGAAGTTTGCAGAGAGAGTTGCAGAAGTCAAACCCAAGGTGGAAGGCAAGTGACTGGACCTGCTAAGGGGCTTTGTGCCAGCACAGGGAGCCTGGTCTGCGTGGAGGTTGCAGTGACAGAGGGGAAGGGAGGGACTTGGTGGTCACTCTTTGGCCATGGGGGCACTGAAGGGGTTGCTGCAAGAAAAGGGGAGCGGTGTGCTGTTGTGGCTGGGGATAATGTCCCACACCTCTCTGCTTTCAGCCATCCGCGCCGGCTCCAAGGCCGTGCTGCAGAGCAGCAGCCTCCAGCAGCTGCTGGAGGTGGTCCTGGCCTTCGGGAACTACATGAACAAGGGCCAGAGGGGCAACGCCTTTGGGTTTAAGATCTCCAGCCTCAACAAGATCGCAGACACCAAGTCCAGCATTGACAAGTGAGCAGCTCCTGCCCTAATCCCCAGTAGCGCCCGCAGGCCCCAGGGATGTTGGAGGAATGGAGGGGCCTTTAATGTTGCCTCTGGGACATGGGTAGGTGGGAGCGGTCCCCTCCCTCCTGCTGCCCCATCTGGCACGTCCGATGATGCAAGTGTCCATTTTTTAAGCAGGACAGATTTCGAGGAAAGCCAAGCTGCAGATCAGCACAAGGATTGATGGGGGCTTTCCTTCCTGGGCTGGCTAAACAGCAGCCAAGGCTGATGAGGAGGCTCATCCTCCAAATGTTTTTGTCACCCTTTGACAAGCCAAGAGCCATCATGCTGTGGCACAGTGGTCGGAGGAGGGGTCACAGGGGCTCCTCTCCATGGGAACCCCCTCTGCAGCCCCCTCAAGCTGCTGCAGCCATCGCCTGGCTCACTCTCCCCCGCCGAGCTCTGGGCACAGAGCAGGAGGAGCTGGGTCAGGTCTCAAACCTGCCTGTTCCCATCCATCAGTAAAGACAATGGAGGAAGGGAGCGGTGATGCTCAAATCCCCTCCCCAGGGTCCCTCCCCTTGCAGGGACCAGGCTGCTCTGCACTGTGGCTGTGCGTGAGTCAGCCCCATCCCATGTCCCCAGACAGGCAGCGGGCAGCATCCTTGCAGAATTCCCCAAATATTTCATTACCAGGGTTGGGATTTAACCAGGGATTCCAACAGAGCTCTCGGCTCCCCGTGGTGCTGCCACGCTAACCTCACCGCTCCTCTCTCCTAGGAACATCACCCTTCTGCACTATCTCATCACTATCGTTGAAAAGAAATATCCCAAAGTCCTGCGCCTGCACGAGGAGCTGCGAGACATCCCACAGGCAGCCAAAGTCAAGTAAGCAGGGATTTAGGTGGTGCTTAGGGAGCGCTGGGAGTGCCTCTGCCCTCGCTTCAGCTTGCCTTTCCATGTCGCCCTCCCCTGCTCGTGCCCCCGGCCGCATCCTGGCCGCCGGGCTGGGCCCTGGGCTGCGGCCACGCTGGCCCGACAGCGGCCCTGGACGCAGAAGGAATCATCACCTGGTGGCTTTAAATCTCAGTCCTTGCAGCAAAGGGCTGTGAGCCTCCGACCGCCAGGGAGGAGAGCTGCTTGGAGCAGCGGTTTCCTGTTGTTATCTCACCACAGAAGCATTTAATTAATTTCTAATGGTACGTTAAGTAATCCGGGAGGAAGCGGTTGTGGTGTGGCTGCAGATAAAGGGCAGCTGTTTATCTGCGTGTGGTGGGGAGGCTTTGCCTGCAGCATGGGCAGGACCAGGCAGGGGTGCGAGGGGCTCACCTGCCTCCGGGTCCTGCCTGGCCCCTGTTTTGCCACCAACGTGGAGCTTCTTGTGTCTGCAACAAGCTTTTCAACCTTGCCTGCCTCCCGGTGACCTGTTTGGAGCTGTGTTCTGCTTCAACAAAGCCCTTAAACACCCACTGAACTTTTAAGTGCAGGAGGAATCTGCTGTTGCTCTGCAAAGCCCTCAAGTATGTGCTGAAGTCCTTCTGAAATCAATGAGGCTCTGTTTCAGTTTTAAAGTTCAGCAGGAGCTTACGGGCTTTGCTGCTTCAGGGACCTGAGCAGCAAAGATCACATGTTTCTGCAGTCAGCACGCATTCGTGTTAGCCATGACCATGAAAAGGGCCTTAAATTTCACCTTTTTAGAGAGGGGATGGCAAATATGCATGGAGTTTATGGCGGCTCAAGGGTCTTTCAGGTTTCAAAGTGCTCTTGTAGCAATAGTGGCTTCCCCACGGAAGATCTGTAATGTGCAAAGCAAGCATTCTCATGGTTAAAATTTAAAGTAATTATCAGCCATAGGGATTAAACACAGTGACAGGACAAATCGTGGTGTGCAAGGAGAGTTGTGGGGTGGCTGCGCTCGTAGGCATTGGCTGAGAACATGGTTGAGCAGGGCACACTCCTCGCTGGTGGAGGCTCCAGCTTTCTCATGCTCATGCGTCTGCAGCTGTTGTACAGATACATATATGGGAAAGAAAACATCTGCATAGAAATTTTTTTTTTCTCCCCTAAACTTTATCATTTTGCTCTAAACTGGACACCGTATGTAATATTTGGGTTTGGTCCAATCTAGAGTGAAACCGAAAAGTTTCTAAAGCTCTGGAAAACCCTAAATTCCCCCCAGCCCTGCAGCTGTGAAACAAAATTGCCGCCTCTGTCAATCCCCCCGCTAGTAATGAACTGCTGGAGTACAGGGCTCCCAAAACTGCTTTTTCCCAGACTAAACCTGCCAGGAATGCTTGCCCCATGACCCAACGTCAGTATTTCCAGGGACCCCAGCCCTAGGACAGACACCCCTGGAAAGATGTCAAGCCTGTGGTCATTGAGTCTTTGTGAGAAATCTTCCCCTCAGATGCAGTGGTAGAAATCCATAAGCACTTGAACTTGAAGCTCATCGGGGGCTTGAGCCTTGTGTAAACAAAGGCAGCGCCAGACATGATGATTTATTTTTATTTCTCTATATTTGGGTTGTCTCCCTTTATTAAAGCCCTCGCTGCTAGGAAAGATGCTTTACATGGCATTTACCTAACCATAGTACCTTGAAAAACTGTCTGCTGTGTGCTGGGACATTAAGCCTATCAAGCTGGTCCTCGAGAGGGGAAGAGAAATCTGTGCCCAGCAAAGCCCGCTCCTGAGCGCTCCTTTTCCTTGGAGAGGTCTGGAGGCTGCCGAGCTTGCTAAGCCTGCACAGTCCCCTTGATTAAAAATACAGAAAAGTGCTTTGCTTTAAAACAAGCAACTACAGCCACTTTGAGATACACAGCTGTCCTAGCTTAGAGGCTGTCAGCCCAATTTGCTGCTCAAGTGTCGTGGGTTGACACTGCCCTGCAAACAGGAGGCAATGTGTGCAGCGCTGGGGGTCTTTTCAATGGAAGGACACAGTCGAGTTGGTCAGAGAGCTGTAGAATTTGCCGGGCAAGGCTGAAAATTAACATCCTGCCATTTCCAACAGCATGACGGAGCTGGAGAAAGAAATAAACACTCTGAGGAGCGGCCTGAGAGCGGTGGAGACTGTAAGTATTATTTAAATCAAATGCAGTGCAGCCTGGCTCCGAGCACCACGGCATCGCTCCTTAGGGAGGCAGGCGAGGGAGCTCCCAGCGAAGCTGCTTTCATCTCACATCCTGGAGATCTGTTTGTCTTTCCTTCCTGCCCTGCACGTGCGCCTGTCCTCTTAGGGCTGTTTTGGCACCAAAGTTACTGTGTGTGGTTAGGCACGTGCATGGTTTATATCTAATACGCCAAGGGAGGCTGAGTAAGTCTAGTGATGATGCCTGTGGAGGACCTGTGATGTGCCGAGGGGTCTCCCTTTGGCTGTAAAACCGCAGCGGGCTGGGGCTCGGGCTGGGAAGCGCTTCTGCAGCCTGGCCGGGGTGGTGATGAAATGGTGGATGTATCCCAAAGGACTCATTATCTTGCTAAATTATGCTGCTTCCACCATCTCTCCTGCAGGATTTGGCCTTCAAAAGCGTACTGCAGGTGTGATATTGTGAAAGGGGGGCAATCCATGGTGTCATGCCTGGCAAGAGGGAGCAGCAGTGGCAGTGCAGCCAGTAGCTGTGGCACTGATGCAGGCACACACCCAATGGCACAACTGGAGCCTGATTTGTGTCCCTCATCAGCCAGGGCCTGACCAGATTTACATTTTTTATTCCCCAAAGGAGCTGGACTTCCAGAAGTCTCAGGTTCAGCAAACAGGCGACAAGTTTGTGTCTGTCGTCAGCCAGTTCATCACATTAGCCAGCTTCAGTTTCTCGGATGTTGAAGATCTTCTGATGGAAGCAAAAGAGCTGGTAAGGTCACCAACGTCCTTGAGATCTGGGTAGCGTTTGAGCCTTCCGTCCAGCCAACAGGGGAGGGATAGTCCTGGCCCTCCCAGAGGACATGCTGTGTGTTAACATCTCAGATACCTCCCCCACAAGATCATGCAAGTATCCTGCTGAGACCCTGACATGAGAAAGGTGCTGGTCTGCTCATCATGGTTTGTTTGAAGCGGGTGATGGGTACGACGTCCCTGTCTGTTGCCAGGCAGGGCCTTTTTCCTGCTTCACAACCCAACACACCAGGACATCACAAGTCAGGCCAACAGACTGCTCTGGGATGCAGGACGTGCTGTAGAAAGCCATGAGATACCTGTCTGTCTTTTGGAAGTGCAAGGCAGGGGCTAGCCATGGGAGAGTTGTGTCCATGAGGGGAAGAGATGATAGGTCATTTGTGAGGATCTGAGTTTCGGTGAGCTTTCACGCAAGCTTAGAGGGCTTACTTTGCTTTCCATGTCTTAAAATGGGAATATCCTGGCTTTAATGGCTTTAGAGTGAGGAGCGTGGAAGCTGGGGCATCTTTGCCACTGAAGGATAAAAGTGGCAAGAAAGCAGGATGTTCTGTCTGGTATTGATGGAAAAAGAGGAAAAAATGCAACCAGGTCTTCAGGTTGGACATGACGTCACCGAGAGGTTGATATAAGAGACAACTCAGGCTGCCCGAGTGACCCCACTTCTATAGGGCAAAATAACACCCAGTGCGTAACTTTGGTCTGAGACCTGCCCAGCTCTTCTCTCCAGAGAAGAGGGAGAGGAGCTCAGTGACATGAATTGAGGCCAACTTCAGACCTGGTTAGAGAAGCTACTTAAAACGTTCGCCTTCCCTGGAGTAATGCCTCGGTGAGTGCTTTGCAGCTACATGCAGTGACCTCTCGCCATGTTGTCCTTTTCTCCCTACCAGGCTGGTTTAAATCACAGCGGAGTGGTGGTCGTTGGCTGACATCTGTGATCCCCAAGCACCTTTTGCTTCCCTTCTTTCAGCAAAGGGACACACAGCTGGTTTCCATTTCCTCCAAGATCAGTATCTCCTCCGTGGCCTGGCCTTCATCTTGATTGAAGTGTCAGGGAGACAGTCCAGCACAGGCCATTTTAGAGGTCCCATCCTTGTCCCAGCGCATGAGCTACCTCTCCAAAGACAAAAGTTACCAAGTGTCACCACCTCCTTCTCCTTGGTTGTACCAATGCCCAACTGGCACTGTCCGTCAGACCATCCACCCATGCTTGGGCATTATGATTGCCCATCGCCTTCCTGAGGCCATGGCAAGCCCAGGCCACCCTTCTAAACTGTTGATGGTAACCTGGCAGATCTTCTGTGCAGTCAGTTAGGACCGTGGAGGTGATGATGAATGATCTGCAAACTGTTCTTGTGACTTGGTTGGATCTGGAGGAGGAGGTCTGGTCGTGGTCCCCAGTGCCCATCGAAGTCCACTCTGAGGCAATGTGCAGCTGTTCCCATGGTTATTGGATAGGATGGGCTGTGCAAAGTGCACCAGCTCTTTGCTTTTTAAACACATGTCCAGTTTCAAACTGTGTTACTGCTTTCTCTTAGGAAAGCAGAAACACCATTGTTTTATAAACTTTATATCCTGCAAGGATAACATTTTCAGCCTTTCCCCTCCCCCCAGAATCTCCTGTAACGTGGCAGAGAATTTAATATCTTGACGAAAATCAACAAGAATAACCTCAATTATTTTGACTTATATAGTGGCACCTCTCTGATTCCTCCCTGCATTTTGAAGTGCTAAGTCTCTTAAGTAAACAAAGAAATAAAAATTCCCTAAATGTCTTTTGAGGAGCCTGGGGCCCCCAGCAAATAAAGCTAAATCATACAGGCAGGCTTTAAAAATGTTCCTCTCCATCTACCCAGCAAAATCAAAGCAACTAATAAATCTGTTTGTGCTTTGATTTTGTTTTTCTTTTAAGCGTGCTTATCTCCCGAATGCGCCCTCACGATTTTAACAAACTTTGTGTGCACAAAGAGTCTCCTTCAAACTGGAAGTGAGAACAAACTGGAAGTGAGAACAAAAGATGTCAGTCCCAAGGACGATTCACGGGCTCCTTGGGGACCGGGACACATTGGCAGATCGTGGATGTCCTGTCCTGACCTTTGTTACGGCCTCATTCGACTCCCTTACATTAATGGTGTGCAAACAGCACGAAAGACCGGAAAACTCCCTATTTCCCTGCCCAGGGCTGTGCCTGAGCGTGGGCAGAAATGTCTTTTAGAAGTTTCACCAACACATTTGGTTCCAATAGCAGAGCATGTGGCAATGATAAATAATAGCCCAAAAATACTTCAAAGAAAAACTTAAAAGTGCGAGTTTCCCTTCCCCTGCCGTGTTTACTATTAGTTTTATGTCTTCGGTCTTGGGTCCCACAATGTTTTGCTTCCTTGCTTTTACTGCTGCTTAGTTAATAAAGTTGAGCTGGGGTGGGGGGAGGCTCAGCAGAGCCAGAGGAGTGAAGGGGAGAGGGGACTCAGGAGCGATCCAGGTCAGCTCTTACAGGGCAGCAGGTAAAATACCACATGATTTATTTCGTGTTTAAGTCACAGCTTGATAAAGTAAAGCCCTGCTCTCCATTGTGGCCATCAAGTTGAAGGCTTCCCGTGGGGAGTTTCACCACTGCGGTGGCTGTCTCCAAGACTGACAGACCCCTGTCTTCTCTCCCAGTTTTCCAAGGCTGTGAAGCACTTTGGAGAAGACACAGACAAAATGCAGCCTGATGAGTTCTTCGGCATCTTCGACCAGTTCCTTCAAGCTGTGACCGAGGCCAAGCAGGAGAATGAGAACATGAGGAGGAGGAAGGAGGAGGAGGAGCGCCGGGCGCGCATGGAGGCACAGGTGAGCGGTCACCGGCGAGTCCGACAGCATCCGCGGGGCACCTGGGGATGGCAGCCGTGCCACCGTGTCCCCGTGGTGACATGGGGAGCACTGACAGCTGGGCAAGGAGCTTCTGTTCTCTTACACCCGCTGGCTTTTCACTGTTGATTGCTTAATTAACTAATGGGCTTGGGCTGATGAGATCTTGGAGCTAAAATGGGCAGCAGGTGCTGCCTGTGGGCTGCTGTGACCCACCAGCCGTGGGGCTGTGGACCTCAGCCCGTGGGTTGCATCAGTAACCCTGACCAGCTCTCGCACGCTGGCGCTGGGGTGGGAAACTGCTCTTGTTTCATGAGTTTGGGGGTCACCGTGCATGCGTTGGGCACCCCCACAACCCACCTGCATGAGAGTGAGATGTCTCCTTTCCCCCCGCCTCCGTGGCACCTAGCTGAAGGAGCAGCGGGAGCGGGAGCGCAGGGCGAGGAAGGCGAAGGAGAGCGGGGAGGAAGGCGGCGAGTTTGATGACCTCGTCTCGGCCCTGCGCTCGGGCGAAGTCTTCGATAAGGACCTCTCCAAACTGAAGCGCAACCGCAAGCGCATCGCCAACCAGCTGGCCGACAGCGGCCGCGAGAGGCCCGTCACCAAGCTCAACTTCTGAAAAAAACAAACAACAAAACCCAGCAAAAAAAAAAAAAACCATGGGTTAGCCTTTTTGAAGTGGCTGGGGAGGGCGGGGGGGCGTTATTCCCGTCATCCTGCCTTGCGATTCAAAGCGGAACAGTGGCACGCTCTTTCTCCCCGCGGGTGAGTGTGCGTGTGTGTATATACTGTGTATATAGTCAGGTCGGGGGCGCAGGTGGAGGTGTGCGGGCAGCCCACCTTGATGGGTGCCAGCGCTGCCTCCTCCCCTCCGACCCACTCCGAAAAGTAGTTCTCCCCATGCACAAGCACAACGCCGCATCCGCGGAGCAAGAGGACCCAGCCCGGAGACGCCGGCGGTTCCCCAAAGGCAATGGGAAGTCGCTCCCCACCGCTCTCCTGGTTGGATCCCCCCGGGCTGTTTGCGGGGGACGCCTTGCACACAAGCCGAGCGGTTTAAAGAAGAAGAAAAAAAAAAAAAAAAAAAAGTTGACTGAACTTTAATCCGTTGGTTGTATTTTTATTTTTTTTTTCTCCCCCCTCGTTGTTGTGATTATTCTGAAAAACTCGCAGATCCGTGCTTTCGCGCTGGTTCCCGAGCTCGGTGCCGCGGGCGCTCCCAGCGATGCTCTTCCCGTCGTCCTTGGGAAACGCTCTTTTTCCTCTTACCACCACCTTGCTAAAGGAAAGAGTCTACCCCAAAGTGCTTATTGCTCTAACGCCACACAGATGTATTTATACTTTTATAACATTTTCTGGCCCAAGACGGTGGGAAAGGTCGGTTCTCAGAGGAGATGAAGAGCATAAACTGTTGCGTTGTATTTTTTATTCTTGCTTTCTGTTCAATGGGACAAACTGTATCCTCTGTAAAGGTAGGTCAGGACCGAAGGTCTCTGATATACAAAGGGGCTGGTGCAAAACCCACCAGCTTTCACCTACCTTCTTTTCTCTTTTCTTTCTCAGCCACACAGAAGCAGTGATGCCAAGAAACGCTTGTCTCTTAGCCAGGTCCTTTTTTCAACTGGTTTGCTGTTCATTGTCATTGCAAATTTGTAAGCAGAACTACCTGTCAAATGTCAGTCCAAAAAAAGACAAAAAAAAAAAAATAAAAATAATTCAGAGCTCTCAGGGAGTAATAATTTAAAGGTTTAGAAAATTAAGAATTGGAGAATAAAAAGTAACCACCATTAACATATTAACATTTCTATTCTTAAATTATGCTGAGTATATAGAGGACTGTTACTTTTTACTTTTATTTATTTGTGGTGTGTTTTTTAAGAAAACAAAACAAACCCTTTTTATACCACCAATACTTTTGTGATCCTTTTTTTTTGTTTGTTTGTTTGTTCTTTTTCCTGTGGAGAGCTGAGTTTGTCCCTGTTGCACTAGATATTAACACTATTTGAAATAAGGTTGGTTTTTTTTTTTTTGGTCAGATAATCGGTATTACTGGTGGGGTATGGGATGTCAGTTAACTAGATGTACTGTATAGCAAAAGTGCTGTTTAAACTAATTTGTATAAAAAAATATGGTTCTAAGCACCTGAAGGCCACGGGGTCTGCGTGCTGAGTGAAAGCTGTGAAATCTCTCTCTAACCAGAGTTGTCAGGAGCTGTGGTTTTACCATTTTGTTCCTTTCTTCATTGCAACTTTTGACGCACTGTAAATTAAAAAAAAAAAAAAAAAAAGAAAAAGAAAAGAAAAAAAAAAAAAAAAGACTTTCTGAGTAGCATTTAAAGCAGTAATAAATAAAGCAGGTAAGTGCAAAAAAAGTCCAGCACCTCGTGTCTAAGCAGCTGCAAAACCTGCAGATTATGTTCAACGGTAGAGTTAAGCACTTTGCTTTAAGAAGGAGGGGGAAATAAAGACAAAAGGTAATGATAATACTATTCCTTAACTAAAGTGCCTCTATTTATATTTTTTATTTATGGCTGAAAAAATGGGGCTGATACAATTGAGGGAATGGACTTTGGGGGGAATTTAAAATATTAAAAAAAAGAAGAAAAAAAAAAAAGGTTAAAAGAAAAAAGTCTGGCCTCTGATGGTTTAAGGAATGGTTGGTCACACGTGTTTGGTTCGAAAGGCGGTGGGAGTCGGAAAGGGCAGTTGCCTCCTGGGGTCCCTGGGTGCGGGCTCAGCCGCCAGCACCCACCCCTGGCTCCTGCCTCCGCGGCCCCAGTGCCACATCAGGACCTTTCCTGACGGATTTCCTCTTGCCCTTCCAAACCTGTTGGGTTTTTTTTAAAGTTGTTTTACAACAGCCTCGTTGTCGGGCTGAGTTTGCCATTTCTTTGTTTTCTTTCCAAAAAAAAAAAAAAAGAAAAAAAGAAAAAAAAAATATATCTCTATAAATAAATACAAAGGCTGTGTGCAGGTAATTCCATGTGCCATTGTCGAAAACTACTTTTAGATTGGTGCTGGTGTAAGTAGCCACTCTTTTCTCTTGGGTGTGTATTTTAAAGACAATTTTTTTTTTTTTAATAATGCCAAAAAGGAAAAAAAAAATAATTCCATAATAATTTGTAAACTGAAGTATATGTCTTGGACCTTATTAGCTTCGTAGTGGCTGAGGTAGTCTGTTAGGTGCAAGGATGTTAGTAGTCGTAGCTAGTGGGAAATGCTGTGTAATGTTACGAGACTGTACATTTT
This sequence comes from Tyto alba, assembly GCF_018691265.1. NCBI lineage: Eukaryota > Metazoa > Chordata > Aves > Strigiformes > Tytonidae > Tyto > Tyto alba. Next base: position 6,948,933 of record NW_024881303.1, read on the forward strand.
CTAAGACGGCAATATGCAATAAAGAAAAACAATTTCGGTGAGTGTATATGGCAGAGCCACGAGTAATTTTTGTTGGGGGAAAAAATGGGGTATTTGGGGATTGAGGCAGGTGTTGAAGAAAAGGCTCTTTCTCAGGGGTATTTGCAGGCATTGCTGGGCTCGGCTGATGACCCCCACGTCACCGCTTCCCTGCGCGCTGGTTTTTAGGCAGTTGCGGGGGTTTTCCACTCCTGGCTCTCAGCATCCTCACCGTCACCCAGGTGTGGGCTCCGAAACACCTCCCGGCTAGGGACCCCATTCATTTCTCCCCACTGTGTTGTTTCTAGGGCCTCTTCCCACCTTGGTGACCGGCTTTTCTCGGAGCCTGCACCGAGGCAGCCACTGGTTTTGTGTCACAGGATCCGATCATCTCCCTTCCTCCAGCTGACAGAGCCGAGGCGGTGCTGGCTGGGCTGGACACCGTGCCTCGAGCAAGCCTAGCAAGACCCACCAGAGATGTTTTCTTGTCACTAGAAATTTATTTCCACGTCACCAGGATCTCGTTTCCACCTGGCTGGCTGGGTTTTCACCCGAAAAAGGGCTTCTGTACCCCAAATCCTGGCTGCTCCCTCCAGTTAAAGCCAGGAGGAGGGTGTGCTGGGTGGACCAAACCTGCCCAGACTTGCCGGTGCCAGGGGAGCTGCCGGGCACGGCGCTCCCGGGGAAATTGCCCCACGGGGCCACCCGGGTCGATGGCACCAAACCTGCTGAGCCAGCCTTGGCTGTGCTCCACTCCAGCCCAGCAGCTTTCCCCCACTGCCGAAGGCTGGGGTGACTGGGAGTCCTGCCGGGGCGAGGAGTGTCAGGTGTCATCTCCCGCACTCAACCTGTCATCCTTGGCATCACGCCCCGGCTTGGAAAAGATGAGTCAAGAGATTGGGGCGGTGACCTGACGCAGACACAGCATTGCATGCAAAACTCAGCAAGTAGGGCAGACACGGCTCGATGGGGAGACACCAGGCTCCCAGTCCTGCTGGCAGCACTGGTGCCACTGGCAAAGGGGGCACAGGGTGCCAGGTTGGCAGGAGCTTGCCGGACTCCACGTCCAAAAATATTTATTTACTCCCAAGGGAGCGTGCAGTGGGACCAACGGATCTGTCAGGCTTTGACGTCCCTCCCGGAGACCCTCGGGCAAGGGTAGGCAAAGCGGGGACACTGCCCGTCCTGGCTCTGTCCCCGACACCAGTGCTCATGTCACCGCTCAAGCAGATCTTCTGGGGTAAAATTGCACTTTGCCAAAGTCACAGGCTCGCACAGCCCCGTCACCAGATCCGCAGCCCTCCAGAACAGGCTCATCCCTCAATGCAGAGCAATGAAACCCCCATAAAAGCACCAGGGTATTTCTGTACCAACTTCTGCCGTGGAGTGACCGTGCCCCTTGAGCTGTGCTTCTGGGGGGGCATGGGAGAGGCCAGGCTGACATGAAGGCTGATGGGTGCAGGAGGGAGGCTGTGAGCCAGCACCATCCCTGTTCCCATCCTCCCTCCTGCAGCAAATCCTGCAGATATCTCTCCTGCGAGCTCTCTCCCTGGCATTGCTCAGGGTCCTGCAATATATGCATGTGAAAAGCTGAGGCCTCCATTTTAATCTGCCATGCTCTGACCTGAAACCTCTGAGCATTTTGTATTATTTTTAACCTTAAACCAGGCTTGATGAGTGTGTGCAGGTGAGTCAGAGAGAAAGCCAGGAGCCTGCGCTGCCAGGCCCCAGCAGAGCCTCAGGAAAGGCAGCACCACCATCTGCTGGTACTTTCCAGACTTCATGGCTTTACAGCTGTCTTGAGTATAAAATAAATCCTGCCTCTTGCTTTCCTCTGCAAGATCTCTACTGTGATTAGAAAAGTTCAGTGTTCTCTGGCTGTGGACTACTTAAAATGCTAAATTTTAAGTTTCCCCCAACATAGTTGAGGAATGTTAATTTTAATTTTAGCTATCATAATTTGAGTCAAAATGCCAAAGGTCACAACGTGTGACTTTGCTACAACTTCTGGCACTGCCTGAGCTTCAGGTTGGCGCACGCTCTGTGTGTGCATGCAGGCACCACAAATGCACGTACATATAAGATAAACTAACTCAAAATACTTTCATGGGTCATCTGAGCTTATTTTCATGGCTTTTGAAAGCACAGAGTGCCCCACTCCACTACTTTGCCCCCCAGGACTTGTCCCAACACAAGGATTGGTGTTGGGAGCCTGTTTCATGCAGGCTGCCCTGGCTAAAGCCCAGCTTTCCTTGCACTCTGCTGTGATGTTACATGAACTCAACATGAAGGTGGTGTTTCCCCGTTCCCAGGGCAGATCTGTGAAGATAAGTCATTGAATTGTCATTTTTCCATTACTTTCTTTACCAGCCCATATTCCAGCATTTGCTCCCGTACCCGTGCTCTCAGCTTAGCCGTGGCTCTGCCGGAGGGGTAGGACACATGCGCTGTGTATTTGGGAAACAGTAAGCAGAGCTGCCCTAAACCAGGATTACCCTGGGCACCACGACAGCAAGTCTGGAAGACACAGGACAGCCCAACAGAACTATGTTCCTGCTGCCTAACCCCTCCCTTTGGTTTTCCAAGACACTGCTGTAAGCAAAGCCGGGCTGGGACAGTGCCTGCAGCTTTACCTGGGCTTTGGGCGCTGCAAGGAACTGGGAGCTTTTCCATCTGCTTGAATTTGTGCTTGTGTATGCTAACATAGCTTTACTTTGCCAAGCTCTGTGCAGAGCATCCTCTGAGTCCAAGGAAAGATGAGGAAGCTCCAGCCTTGTGCTTCACCCAGCTCCCAATTTCTACCCGAGACCCTTTTTACTGTGAAATCAGAGTGTGAAGCACTCAGGCAAGACGTAGTTTCTACAGCAAATCTTCCAATTTAAAAGCAGAGGGCAATCACCATTTAAGTTATATTTTCTGGAAAGAAGCCACAATTCATATGCTGCATTCAAAACTTGACATGACCTCCGGGACAGCATATTACCAAATGTTCTGTAAAATGTACCAGACTGAGCACAGAAGCCAGAGGCACAGGTCAGGGAGAAGCACAGTTGCTGCAGCACATTAGATTTCACTGGAGAAATAAGTGACCTGGTTACTCAGAGTATTTTTTTTTCCCTGATGCTGACATTAGTTCAGAGTATGTTGCTAGGACAGGTAAGCAAATTACATTTACGTGGTTGTGAGGGAATTGCTGCGTGAGCGATTTCAGAGAAATTTATCTTGCTGCTTTTGTCCACATCTGTGACCCTGAGGAGGTTTTAATTTGTAGGACTCATCCAGGGGGGTTCCTTCCTCACCAGCTGCAGCACCAGCATCTCCCCAGCTGCCCTCCGCCGTGGTGGTCTGGGGTGGGCTAGTTGTCAGTCCCACCTAGGAGTCAGCCCAGCGCCCACGTGCAGCCCCAACCTGGGGACCATTTCTACTTGCTCTGAGTGTGAACACTTCAGTGAAACCTTCTGGTCAAGCCCCCGAGCATAAACCTAAGTGTTTAAGCCTGTGCATCAGCAATCCTGGCAGAGACAGGTAGAGAGATTCCTGCTGCCTTCAGCCGGACTTCTCTGGTCCCTGGGAGAATCAGGGATGTTCCTCCAGATGTGGAAGGGCAGCGCTGAATACTTCCACTCCTAATCTCTGCCCCGGGAGCTGAGGAGTGTCATTGTCCAAAGTAACCTCCCCAAAGTCACCCCTGCTGCAACTTTCTGCTTCTCCTTATGATGGCAAGGAGAAGAGTGTGTCCCCATGTCCGAAGGGAAAGAAGACAATGTGTGAAGCACTGAGGTTTGCAAACAACTCTAACTTTTCAGCACTCACAACAGTGAAAAACCCTCTGAGAAAAGGTGCAATCCTCTAGTCAGAGCAAAGCTTTAGAAAAAACTTTTTTCAGTTTATGAATTCCTTCAGGTGCTCCCTTTTTCATTAGTTCCTGAGCTGACTACTTATGGAAGAGATAAGGTTGGAAATAGTTTATAAAGTCAAGAATAATGAATGCATAAAACTAAGGATCCCAAGTATTTGGAAATTGCTCCCCAATCAGTTTTGTGGGCTTCTGCCAGCGCTTGCCTATTTGAAACCAGCTGAACCTGGATGAGCTCAGTGCCAGCACGTCAAGAAATAGCACAAATATAATAAATGGCTCCTCTCAGAGAAATTTACTTCCTCTGCTGAGCCACAGCTGGATCCATCTCATCTTTCACGATCACCCCAGAAGGCTGTGGATACATTGGTGTGCTGTTTCTCCCAGTACAAACAGCCCGAGCAAGGCTTCAGGGCTTGACCGCTGCCTGACCAGCAAGCACCATCACGGCCCCTTCAGTTGGGGTGGCAAGATGAGCACGGTGATCCCTGTAGAAAACACACAGGCTATTCTTTGGTTGTGGCTAGAAGAGCCTGGATTTAAGGATTAGCCAAAAACCCACCCCTGAAAGCACCTTAGAAACTAGGTTTCAGAGAGGTACACTTCAGGCTTGCACTGCATTGGTCACAGCCTTTTACTCTGAATGCTTTTATTTGGGATGCAGCAGTCCTGAAGGCAGACTGGTTGATCTCATTAACAGGAGGCTTTTCTGAGAATCATTAGCGGAAAAGTCTGCTGGCTGCTCAGTTCTCTGCTGGCATCTACTGGATACACAAACCAACACCAGTGCTGAAAGAGAAGTAGGAATGGGGGGGATCTCGTTCACAGGAGCTATCCCAGTTCTGGTGATTATTATCAGCTATTACAGCCCATCAGGCTGTCACTTACAAATTGCTAATTGTTTGCAGTTTGTAAGTTATACACAAAGCGTTTGCTTTAAACCAAGGCTTCATCCAGAGATTAGGAAGGGAGTGGAAAATAATGACTTGAATGAATCTGATGATTAGATCAACTCCAGCTGTAACAGTACCTTCTAAAATGCTTGTCATTCATCAAGACTTAATGTTTTCCTTCCAAGATATAATGCATTAGTTATATCAGTGGCATGCGTATCATTGCCAGATAGTATGGCACTCTTAAACTGAGGGTAAGTATGCTGGAAAGTCAATGAGGGACTAAAAAGCCGAAGGAATAATTTTAATTTGTCACTGGTATCCAGGGCTGGACTGGTCTTCATATGAACTGCTATGTCTCTTATGCAGAATATCCTGCACTGAATAACCCGTGTGATTTTTTAATTGGGGTGCTAAAAATTGCAGAACCCTTCTGCAAATGAGATTGCGGTTCACCTTGCATCCAGGCTCATCTCAAGGGAGGAAGAAGGAAAGAAGTATTGCAGAGCCATGGCTGGAGGGTTGGAGCCCCAAAGCTAATTTTGCAGTGCCTAAAACCTCTCTGTCTTGCAGCCTTCTGAGTTCTTCAGCCCAAAGAAAGGGGATCTCTAAGTGGGGTGACACCAGCATGGGCATGTAAGAGATGTGGGGCTGTGCCCATAGTGGCGTGGCCAGGAGCCACCTCCTGCAATGTTTTCTTATCCGTGAACAAGCAGCTGCCACCAGGGGCAGAGTTTTCAGAGCTAGAGAAAACAGTGAGGTAAACCTCAGTTCTCCTTCTGTTGGGTGAACATATTGAGTAATTGTGAGCTACAAGGACAGACTGACACTCAGACTTCTGTGCTAGCATGGCCAAGACCTTCTCGCCCACTCTGCACTGTTGGTGAGAGGCGGGAACCCTCCAGCACAGCTGGCACACAGCAGCATTTCAAGTACTGCTTTGGCAGGCAGCCTGCAGCCTTTGGTGTGTTTGTGTGTGTGTCTCTCTCTCTCTGATGTCTGTGGTTTATTTAAGACACTTCACCCTTTGGTTGTATTTTTTAAAACATAAAATTGGGGAGATCTTACCGCTCTCTACACCTACCTGAAAGGAGGTTGTGGCGAGGGGGGGTCGGTCTCTTTTCCCAAGTAACAAGTGACAGGACAAGGGGAAATGGCCTCAAGATGCGCCAGGGGAGGTTTAGATTTGGTATTAGGAAACATTCCTTCACCAAAAGGGTTGTCAAGCACTGGAACAGGCTTCCCAGGGAAGTGGTTGTGTCACCACCCTGTAGATGCGGCACTGAGGGACATGGTTTAGTGGTGGATTTGGCAGTGGTAGATTAACAGTTGGACTCCGTGATCTTAGAATTCTTTTCCAACCTGAATGATTCTATGATTCTGAGGAGTACAGGACAGGCACAGCTTTAAAACACAGGCTGGCTCTCTATTGGAGCTACAGCAGGTCCATGTCAAAAAGGATCTGGTCAAGAATCTCCCCTTGCTACAGCCCAAGTTAGTGTTAAACAGAAATGTGCCCATTTGTGATGGCTCAAAGACCACAGCCAGCTGCCCTCATTCAGCTCTTCACATACAAGACTAACGTACAGGGCACTGGCCAGTGTTTGATAAAAACATGTTGAAACCTGTGTTGTCCCAGCTTCACCGCCACCTTCCTAGAAAGCCATGTTCATTCACTCCTGGTGCAGCTCCTGTGATGCTGCGTTGGTCAACCTCACTCCTGGCATCCCCAACCCTGCCCTTGCCAGAAGCAACTGCCACAAAGGCGCTTACCTGGCCTGCAGTACGCTGGCCAGGGCATTAAATCAGGAGAAAACTAAACCAGGATGCAGAAGAGGGAATCAGTGGTTTTCTGTTGTTTAGTGTCTGAGCTAGTTAGAGTCAGCTTGGGTGGTGGGGGCATAAGGGACTGGGAAGGTGGCCAGAGCTGAGCACCAAGGGGAACAGGACCACCCTTTTCAGGGGCTTTCTGCTGTAAGATCAATGCAGCCATCGATATTAGCACTGAACGGAACACCACAAGTCAGGCATGGCAGTGCTGCACCTTCACTTTCCTCATTTTCTTAACCCAAGAACTATCCTTTAGTTCGTTTACTCTAACCAAGTTTGTTCCAATTGGCAGAGAAAGGTCTTCTTGCACGCAAAAAGTCCAAGAAAAACCCTGTAAATCTGTGTGGCACTAAAGACAGGAAGGTTCTAAATGATCGCTTCTGGTCAAAGTACAGGCTCTGCTTCAGAGCTGCAGAGGGGCCAAGCTGAAATCGGGGACACCCTTTCTCCTACAACACGGACTTCACACCGCAATAGGGATACAGGCCAAACATGCCAGCTGTACCATGGCCAGAGGACTGGAGCTAGGGTGCTGCTCTGCGGGTAACACATGAAGTGCAAGCAGCCTGCCTTTGCCTGCCGTCTTTACTACTGGTGAGCTGATGTCTATACTACTGTCTAGGTATATATACTGTCTATACTATCAGTAGTATAGAGGGTAGAAGTATATGAGGCTGATGAGTACTGAGCTTGGACAGTTTTCCTTGCTCCTCTCCTCCCGGTGTTACAGAGCACTGGAACTTGCTCTAAGGACTGTTGCTAGAACTCATGGAGAAACGTCCCTCCTGGGAAGGCAGAACCCCACAGGTTTTCTTTGCTATCTCCTGGATGGTAGTTAAAGTTTTCTACAGGTAATACAAGAGTCAGTGATCAGTGGGATTCAGGCAAACACTCTTAAAGCTGTTCAAACACCAGAGTGCTCTGTATGACAAATTTGCACCAATCTCCTTGTTACTACCTGCCAGTAAGAGTTAAATCTAATCTCACGCATCACAACCACCTCTTTCAATTCACACTAGCCATATCTTGCTGTGGAAGAGCAGCTTTGCAAAAAATTCCTGTCCTACCCTTCCAACAAGTCACTAGTGTTCACTTGCTGTCAAACAGCTTCTGTGAAAAGCTGTGGTTTTTCTGTACAGCTTCTTTCTGAAACAGTATGAACGCATTGCTCAATTAGCAAAATCCAGGCTCTGCAGGGCAAAGTATCAGTGCTGATAAGTGGTCAAGGGTCACATTTTTTTCCTTGTGGACTTCAGGAACATCACAGAAGAAAATTACAGTAACGCTCACTGGCATGAAAAACAGCTGCATTAAAATTTCATGCACAAGTATGTCTCTACTGCCATTCATCTGGCAATTTTTTACAGAAGTTCCCATCTCAAGGCTGGGCTGAGAATGATGCCAGGCTGAGACACTTGCATCTCCTGCATACAAGAGAGTTTATTTCTTGTCTCACTTACAAAATAATGATAGTATGTTCACTTGGGTCACAAACGGTTGAAAACTCCAGTAAAACAGTAACATTGTATTTCTAAAGCCTGTACAAAGGAAAACACTGCCTGCCTTTCACATTGAACTCTGGCAAAGACAAAGGAAGGCCCAATCTTGGTTTCTGATCCAAAATACTAGTTTAAGGCTTTAGGCCTTTGGACAAAAATGCATACTGATAAATTCATATGAATTTGTGCCGTGAAATGACACTTCCATTGTGTTATTTTCCTTTTTGTTACAATGGCAAACAGAGCTCTTTTTTAAATATTATACTCCAGATGGACTGCTGCCATCAGTACAATAATACCTGTTCTCTGCATATACACATTTTCACATGCTTAAGAGCACACGAAGAGCACATGGTATTGCTTTACCTCTCCTTTCAGATACTCACCTCTCTCGCATGGCTCCTCTAAACATGGTTAGAGATGTGAGACACTTTGGATGAACTCAAAAAGAAAACGCAGGCCTTGTGCACAAACTCAGTGATACCATAGTCTATACCCACACCCCATTCCTCGGTCTGTCTGAAGAATTCTCATTTCTCATATTCATAGTATTTTAAGCTGACTGTATCTGAAAAAAAAAAAAAAAAAAGGGCTGCTGAAATTCTGACAACTGATGTTTAAACATCTTCCTTTCCTTCCCTCCTAGTATCGTACATCTTCCCTTTCACAACAATTACTGTTTTGTTATGCTTGGGACTTTAAAAAGAAAAATAAAATCTTAACAGATTGCTTTTTTAGCCTGTCCTACAGTCTATGACTTTCTGACTATCAGCACTTTCACATATAATGGGGTTAAACAACAAAACCACCATGATGCGGTTTCACAGTGTCATGTTTTCAGAGTGTCTTCCAGCTGCCTGTGCTCAGCTTTCAACTGCTTTTTTGGCACTTAATAACCAGCTCACACAGTCAGTCAGTTTGGGCTGTATCTGCGTGTCGGTCTCAGCTTCACTGTGGCACTTTGTGCAGGACTGGAGCAAACGCTGTTTCGTTCTTGCAGTCCAGCTCTTGGGCTGGCTGGGCTCGGTGGCTGTCACCAGTCCGTCAGGCCTGCTAAAAGCAAAGGGGGACTTATTCCTTTCCCTGCAGAGCTCTCACTGCTCGCACACTGGGTTGCCAAACCAGAGCTTGCACAACTAAGAAGAAACCCTACTGTGGCTCACAGAGTCCCGTTTCTCCAATTTCCCAGTAGTCTGGCTGCAAAGGGCTCCAAGCGCCGGGGCTCCCCACATTTCCTCAGGAAAACAGTCCCAGGCCAAATGCCTACATCCTGGACCCCCATTCCCTTCAGAGGCTGGTGTCAACGGTGTCCACTTTGGCCTGCAAGGCAGCCTCAGAGATGGTGTCCGGTTGCCCATCCCGGCAGAAGAGTACAGCGGGGTTCTTGCAGGCCCACATGGCCACCTCTCCCCCGCTCGCCGGGCTGGAGGAGGACGGGGCGCTGCCCGGGGGGCCGCTGTGCCGATTGACGTAGCGCTCCCGGACGCGGTCAGCCCGGCTCCGGGGCTCCGGCTGGCGGCCGGGGACCGAGAGGTAAGCCGCCACGTTGTTCCTAGTCCTGTAGCCGCCCTCACGGCTCCGCCGCAGCAGCACGGAGATGTTGGGGTTGCGGGCGGCGTAGATGAGGGGGTTGATGGCGCCGTTGGCCCACGCCATCCCGCTGGCCACAGCATCCATGGTGGGCGAGAAGGGCAGGCGGCCAGCCGCGGCGGCCAGCCCCAGGATGCAGTAGGGCCCCCAGCAGCAGATGATGGAGACGATCATGATGAGGACGGTGGTGGCCGTGCGCATCTCGCCGTAGGCCCGCAGCAGGTGCCCGTAGGTGGTGAGGGGCCGCACGCGGCTCTCGGCCAGCCGCACCGCCCGGCAGATGTTGTAATGGCAGAAGCACATGAGGGCGAAGGGCAGGAGGTAGCAGAGCACGATGAGGGCCGCGCCGTAGGGAGGCCCCAGCCGGGACGAGCCCCAGGGCAGCACGTAGACGCAGCGGTAAGCCCCGGGCCGGGCTTCCCGCTGCCCCTCGCCCGCCAGCCCATACCAAGGCCCGGCCAGGGCCAGGGCGGCCAGCCAGACGGCAGCCAGGAGCTGGGCGGCGCGGCGGCGGCCCATCTTGTGTCGGGGCTGGCGGACGATGGCGCAGTAGCGGTCGAAGGAAAGCAGGGCCATGGTGAGGGTGGCGGCGATGCCCAGCCCGGCGTGGAGGGCGGCGCTGGCCAGGCACAGGCGCTGCCCGAAGAGCCAGGCGCCGGGCGGGCGGCTGAGCAGGCTGAGGAAGGCCAAGGGCAGGCAGAGTAGGGCGCCCAGCAGCTCCGACAGCGACAGGGACAGCACGAAGGCGTTGGTGACCGTGCGGAGCTGCCGGTGCCGGGCGATCACCAGCACCACCGCCCCGTTGCCCAGCGCCGAGAGGGCGAAGATGAGCAGCAGCGCCAGCGCCTGAGAGGCCAGCGCCGCCGCCGACCACCCCACCGCCGCCGCCGCCGCCGCCGCCGCCGCCGCCCCGCCGCTCTCGTTGCCGCCGCCGCCGCCGCGGGAGAGGTTTCCCGGCACGGCCGCCTCCGGCTCCATGCGCAGCCTCATGCCCCGGCCGGCGCCGCGGCCGCAGAGGCGCTGCCCGCCCGCCGCGCTCCCCGCCCGCCCCGGGCCGCCGGCCCCGCCAGCCGCTGACGTCGCCCGGCCGCCGTTACCCGGGGAACCGGCCCGGCCCGCGGCCCGGGGGCGGGGGAGCGGCGGCCCCGCAGCCCAACAGCGCGGCCGGGAGACCCCCCGCCGGCACGGCTGCGCTGGGGACGGGGGCCTCCCCCTGCCCCACAGCGGCACCCCCCGGAGTCGGGGACGGGTCCCCACAGACCCTCATCCCACGGGGCTCCTCTCCCCTCACACCCCGCTCCCCTCACGGCTCCTCTCCCCTCACGGCTCCTCTCCCCTCACAGCCCTGCAGCCCATCACGAAGGAGCAGGGACCCAGTTACCCCCAGACACTGTCAGAGTCTTTCTGGGCTGGGGGTCTCACAAACTAGGGGGGGGGTTGAAGAGTCAGGCTGGGGACTCCCTGTCCCACCACCCTCAGCCATGCTAGACCTGCTCACCGCTGTGTGAAATGTTTATTAGGGATGGGGATAGTGAATACATAATTGTGAGAAACTATGAGCTAAGTATATTGTTTATTAAGACTTAAAGGTAACAAGAGAAGGGGAGATCGTTCATGGAATCATGTGTTGCTTGTGCACACATGGCCGACGCTGCAGATCACAAGATATTCCAAGAAAACAAACAGAAGAAAAACAACTCCATATAAGGATATCATCGACCACCAGAAGGCAGAAAACGACCCCCTAACAACAGTTGGCACATGCGCAGAGTATCTCCACCACTCTAGACCCCAGCAACAGTTGAAACATAGTATCCTTCACCACTCCATGAACGCGGGAGACAAAATGTATAAAAAGGGACAGTCTGTTCTACTCAGTACGGCAGTTGGTGGAGCACAGACTCCCCTGTCGTCCAGCGCTGTTTTTGCTCATATTCTACTTGCTATAATTAATAAAATTTCAATTGGATTACGACCCATTGTAGTCTCAATTTATAACAATTTTGGTGCCGTGACTCGGATAAGGAACGGTGGATATCTGTCCTCCGGGGAGGCGCCCCGCGGCAATCCGCGGCCCCGCGACTGATAGCCCACCCCATCCTTACTGACGAACCTAAATTCTAGAATAATGAGCAAAGGAAAAACCGGTAAAATCCCATAAAAATTCTGTGCACAGGAGTCCGGACGAAGACGCAGGACGCGTAAGTATATTGCGGATTTATTCGCGGGTTTACCGTTCGGGCGGGATTGGGTTTCCTGGATTATAACGAATGAGAGGTTCGATATACTGAACCAAGCGAGTGCGGACCCTTAAGTACTGCGTTTCCCATTTCCCGCGAGGGACGGGGCCAGGAACAAGGGGAGCGAGTGAGTGTGTGTTTGGAGATAATTCAGAAGATGGGGGCGAAGGGCAGCAAGCCTTCGACTCCCATGGGAAGGGTACCCACTGTACCTAAGAATACCCCTCTGGCATGCATCTTAGACAATTGGAAAGACTTCCCTGGAACCCTAGGGAAAGATAAGCAGAAGATGATAGAATATTGTACTAAGATATGGGGAGGGAAGAAGATTTCTAAACATGTCTTTTGGCCAGTCTATGGGTCAGAAGAAGATTGGGTAAGACAGCAATTAAACCTCTGGGTTAATAGTAAAAAATCCCTTAATCCAGAAGAGAGTCAATATGCGGAAGTAGTGGCTCGAGAAACTGAGAGCTAGACTTTACCCGCTGAATGAAATAAAAACTAAACAAAAGAAAAAGAAGGAAGAGTTAGATGAAACTCTTCTAACTCCCCCTCCTTACGCTCCCCCGCCTGCTCCCGCAGCCCCAGCCCCTCCAGAGGTCCCCAGAGCTCCCACTCCCCCACCAGAATCAGAACAAGGGTCTCCCCCTCCTCCTAGACGCGTGACTAGAAGTCAAAAAGGGGCAGCTCAGATGTATCCTTTAAGGGAAATGCCCATGGGGGGACCTCAACCTGTGATTGGATATATTTCTGTACCCCTAAGCTCGGCAGACCTACGAGATTTTAAAAGAACCGAGATGGGAAACCTAATTGAGGACCCACTCGGAGTGGCGGAAAGATTAGATCAATTTTTGGGACCAAACCTTTATACTTGGGATGAAATGCAATCTATCCTTGGTCAATTATTTACTACCGAGGAAAGAGACATGATTAGACGAGCAGGAATGAGATTGTGGGATGCTCAACATGCTCAGGGACCTCAAGCAGATATTAAATGGCCACTCCAAAGACCTAATTGGGATAATCAGGATCCGGTGCATAGAACTCATATGCAGGACCTAAGAACTATAGTAATTCAAGGGATTAGAGAAGCAGTACCCCGTGGCCAGAATATCAATAAAGCATTTAATGAAATGCAAAAGAAAGATGAAAGCCCTACTGAGTGGCTGGAACGACTGAGGAAAGCCCTTCAGCTGTACTCCGGGGTAAATCCAGACGACCCTTTAGGGCAAGCGCTCCTCAAAACTCAGTTTGTGGCAAAATCGTGGGAGGATATCAGAAGATTGAAAAGTTAGAAGGCTGGCAGAATAGAGGGTTAGATGAATTATTGAGGGAAGCTCAGAAAGTATATGTAAGGAGAGAAGAAGAGAGCAGCAAGCGACAAATAAAAATGATGGTAGCAGCGGTCAGAGAAGATCGTAAAGGGCGGACAAATGAACACAGATCTGCTGAAACGAAACAGGGGAACGTAGTAGTAAAGAAGGAACAGAGATTTTGTTTCTACTGTGGAAAGAAGGGACATATAAAGAGGAGTTGCAGAGAAAGGATCAGGGATGAGGAAATATTAAAAACGGAATAGGGAAGTCAGGGGCTCTATATTTTAGGGGACCGGAGTCATCGTGAGCCCTTGATAAAATTAAAAATAGGTCCCCATAAACAAGAGTTCACCTTTTTAGTAGATACTGGGGCTGAAAAATCGACTATTAGACAAATACCCGAGGGATGTAAAATCTCCCCTGAAAAAGTACAAGTAATTGGGGCAAAAGGAGAACCCTTTAAAGTAAGCAAAATCAAAAATGTAATATTCGAAACTGAAAATAAATTTGGAATGGGTGAACTCTTGCTCGTCCCTGAAGCAGAATTTAATCTGCTAGGGCGAGATTTAATTGTTGAATTGCAATTAGAAATTAAAGTGAAAAATCAAGAACTAACAGTGTTTGCTTATCCTTTGACCATGGATGATCAAAAACAAATTGACCCCAATGTCTGGTATTCTCCGGACACAATTAGTAGACTGGAAATCCCACCGATTAAAATCCAAATTTCTGAACCCCACATACCTGTGAGGATAAAGCAATATCCCATATCCCTAGAAGGACGGAGAGGATTGAAACCAGAAATTGATCGATTATTAGCACGAGGAATCTTAGAGCCTTGTATGTCACCCTTTAACACCCCCATTCTGCCTGTAAAGAAACCGAATGGGAAATATCGGCTCGTGCATGATTTAAGGGAAATAAACAAAAGAACTATCACCCGGTTCCCTGTAGTGGCAAATCCATACACACTGCTAAGCAAACTAGGACCCCATAATTCCTGGTATAGCGTGGTTGATTTAAAGGATGCCTTTTGGGCCTGTCCACTGGCAGAAGAATGCCGTGATTATTTTGCCTTTGAATGGGAAGATATAGAAACAGGCCGTAGACAGCAATTGAGATGGACCGTGCTCCCCCAAGGGTTCACTGAGTCCCCTAATTTGTTTGGCCAGGCCCTGGAAGAGCTATTGAAGGAATACCAGGTACAAATGGGAAATGTGCTTTTACAATATGTAGACAGATCTGCTCATAGCAGGGAATAATCAGGAGAATGTAAGAAAAGAAAGCATTCGACTCCTAAACTTCCTTGCACAAAAGGGACTAAGGGTATCACAAGAAAAGTTACAATTTGTGGAGGAAAAAGTGAAATATTTGGGGCATTATTTGTTTAACGGCAAAAAGATATTGGATCCAGAGCGCATTAAAGGAATTCTGGAACTACCTATGCCTGTCACTAAGAGGCAAATTCGGCAGGCATTAGGGCTATTTGGATATTGTAGACAATGGATAGAGAACTACAGTTTTAAGGCTAAATTCCTATATGAACAATTGTCTAAAAACAAAATACCCAAGTGGACCCCTCAGGATCAAGAGCAGTTTGCCAGTCTCAAAAGGGAGCTAAGTCAAGCACCGGTTTTAAGTCTGCCAGATTTAAAGCGGCCATTCCATTTATTTGTCAACATACATGAAGGAACAGCATTCGGAGTATTAACTCAGGAATGGGCCGGACAAAAGAAACCGGTAGCATACCTATCAAAGCTGTTAGACCCTGTGAGCAGGGGTTGGCCAAGTTGTTTACAGATCATAGTTGCCGCTGCCTTATTACTTGAAGAAACAAACCGTATTACCTTTAATGGGGAAATTGTCCTATATGCGCCTCATAATATAAGAGGAGTGTTACAACAAAAAGCAGAAAAATGGCTTACAGATAGTCGATTATTGAAATATGAAGGAATACTTATAGAATCCCCTAAATTAACTTTGAAAACTATTGGAGCAGTTAATCCCGCTGAATTTTTGTACCCAGGAGAAGGTAATGAACTATTGCACAATTGTTTCCAAACAATTGAACAGCAGACACGTATTAGGCCAGATCTAGAAGAAGAAGAACTACAATGTGGGGAAGTATTATTTATAGACGGATCATCACGAATAGTAGAAGGTAAACGATTGTCTGGATATGCCATCATTAAGTTGGAAAAAGGAGAATTTAAGACAATAGAATCAGGCCCCCTGAGTGCCAGCTGGTCTGCTCAAGCCTGTGAGCTGTATGCATTGTGGAAAGCATTAGTATCACTGAAGGGAAAGGATGGAACTATATATACAGACTCACGCTATGCGTTTGGGGTAGTACACACTTTTGGGAAAATATGGGAGGAAAGAGGATTTGTTAACTCGCAGGGAAAAGAACTGATACACCCGGAATTAATTCGGCGAGTTCTGGGGGCATTGAAAATGCCGAATAAAATAGCAGTTGTACATATAAAGGGACACCAGCGAGGTACAAGTTATCAAGTTAGGGGAAATAATGCAGCTGATACAGAAGCAAAACGAGTGGCAGGCAATTATAATACGATTTTGACGATACAACAAGTATCTGTTAGTAAAAATTTGAGCTTTGAGTCTGCAGAAAAGGAAAAACTAGGACAAATGGGAGCTAAGGAACAAGAGGGTAAATACATATTGCCAGATGGGAGGGAAGTCTTGCCAAAAGGCATAGCACTCGAAATATTTTCAAAAATACACAGCAAAACACACTGGGGAACCCAGGCATTAGTTGATCATTTCAATCAACAGTTTGCCTGTATAGGCGTATATAACATAGCAAAGACAGTCACGGCAGCCTGCGAGACCTGTCAAAAGGTTAATCGAAACAACATGAGACAAAAACCTCTTGGAGGACGTTCCCCAGCATACAGACCTTTCTCACACATACAAGTGGATTTTACTGAACTACCTAGGGTAGGGCGTTATAAATATTTGTTAGTAATGGTGGATCATTTAACACATTATGTTGAGGCTTTTCCTACCTCCAGGGCAACTGCTAACCAAGTTACTAAAGTATTACTTGAACACATTATACCTCGATATGGAGTGCCTGAAGTAATCGACTCGGACAGAGGAACACACTTTGTGTCAAAAATTGTTAGAGATCTAACCGAAAGCTTGGGTATTAAGTGGGAATACCATACACCATGGCATCCACAAAGTTCGGGAAAAGTTGAAAGGATGAATGGAGAAATCAAAACTATTTTGACTAAATTAATGATAGAAACCAAATTATCATGGATTAAGTGCATACCCATGGCACTATTAATTCTCAGAACCAGACCCCGAGCAGATGTGGGAATATCAGCGTTTGAAATGGTGTATGGAATGTCCTATAGAATTGAAAATCCACAAACAAATGTTTTAATTCGAGACCATGTGATTAATGAATATGTTTCACAATTAGCAGAACATCGTAATAAGCTTTGGGAACACGGACTGATTGTGCAACGACCCCCGTTGGACTTAAAAATTCACAATGTTAAACCTGGGGATTGGATATTGGTTAAAGTATGGAAGGAAGAAACCCTAAAACCCAATTGGGAGGGACCTTATCTTGTTTTACTAACAACAGAAACAGCTGTCCGGACTGCTGAGCGTGGATGGACTCATGCCAGTCGCATTAAAGGCCCCGTGACGAAACCTCAATGGAAAGTAATTAGTACTCCAGGTGATACCAAGATAACCCTGAAGAGATAATGATAGAGACTTTGTTTGAGCATTTTGCCACATTGCCTCTTGGTATAAAGTGTATATTGCTGTTTTTACTTGCAATAATAATTTCCTTGTTCATTTATTATATATGGAAATGCACAAAGTGGGGTAGAGAAAATTATTAAAATATAGAAAATATACTGATATAAGTAATGTATGCATTTTAAATATACGAGTTAGATGTAATCATTTAAACTGTAACTGTTACCCATTTGCTTGTTTTAGGTGCAAGGCATACCAGGATAAATGGTGGACATAATGTGAGAAATTAGACAAGAAATTATTTGGGGAATCCCATGAGTGGTGGGAAAGTTTTGCCAAAGAAATAAACCCTCAATATTATCGGTACCAATCTGACAAACCGATCCACTTTGTAGCTGAAATCTTGGCTATAAAGTGCAGAAGGGAAGTACTAACTGTGTCTTGCTTTGTCCCATTAGTTAAAGCTGCAAAGTGGGAAGCCTATATAAACAGGCAGAAAGCCCGAAACAGCTGTTCTCCTGAAGAATTCCCTTGCTGCCGAGAAGATGGTACACCCCGTGACTCGAAGCAACCGAGTCGACGGGCGAGGCAGAGGAGGAACAAACCGTGGAGAAAAGAATCAGAACAATGGGACGCAAAAGCAGCAATGGCCGAACTTCCCCAGGACTGGTAAAAATCTACTTAAATTGGCAAAATTGATAGATACCCTTTTTCTTGGTATACCGTCAGTTCTGTTATTAATAATAACCCAAGCAAATGGAAATCCTCACCAGCCTTTTAATTGGACTTTAAGTAGATGGGAAAACTCAAAAATTCTTAAAATCAATGTTACCACGGGAGCTCCTTTCTTTAAAGTGACTAATTGTGAGTTAATGGGTCAAGATTGTAAACCCGACAACCTACGTCGCTTTGGGTGGAATTTTAAAGCTACCTATTGGTGCCCTAGTTCAAACCCAGGACGTGGATATTGTAATTCCCCTTATGATTATTATTGTGCTTATTGGGGATGCGAAACTATTGCGATGGGATGGGACCCTCAAAGGAAAGATGAATATCTCAAAGTTACCTGGGAACCACATGGATGCGAACGACCCGGTTATGCCCACTCTGGTAACGTGTGGAAAAGAGGAAACTGTGGATCTCTAGGGGTCTTAATCTTGAAACCCCAGGATCCTGGATGGTTAGTAGGACGAACCTGGGGAGTGAGATATTGGCAACCTGGAACCGATAGCGGATGCCTAATACTCATTAGAAAACAACCAGCTATAAACAATCCCTTACCAGTAGGATCAAACCTGGTCCTGAATTCACCCATTCTTCCTAAGAAAAGGATGGTTCCCACAAGTGTCACAACCATTCGTCCAAACTTTTTATCAGTAACAGATAGAACAACTAAAGACATGGTGACTGAGTACTCTTTAGTTAGGGACTCAGGAGTGTCAGAATCTAAAGACCCCTTATGGGATTTAATGCGAGCCTCTTATCGTACCCTTAATGAAAGTAAACCAAATTTAACTAAGGAATGCTGGTTATGTTACAATATTAGACCACCATCTTTTGAGGCAATCGGAATACCAGATAGGATTCAATGGTCTAGTGGTTCAAACCCACAAGAATGCCAATGGGATGACCAGAGGAACCATACACAAGGAATTACTATTCAATTAGTAACAGGTCAAGGAAAATGTATAGGTACAGTTCCCAAAAGGTATCAACCCTTGTGCAACCAAACAATCACTAACACCAATATAAAAAGGCACAAGGATCAAAATGACAAATGGGCTATCCCGACACCAGGAGCTAAGTGGGTTTGTTCAGACATCGGAGTAACGCCTTGCCTATCCTTAAACGTGTTTAGTCAATCTCAGTTTTGCATACAGGTGATTATTGTTCCTCGTCTGATCTATCACACCT
Organism: Tyto alba; assembly: GCF_018691265.1. NCBI lineage: Eukaryota > Metazoa > Chordata > Aves > Strigiformes > Tytonidae > Tyto > Tyto alba. Next base: position 6,967,833 of record NW_024881303.1, read on the forward strand.
CTGAGGAGGTGTTACGCCACTTTGAAGGAGACCTGAATAGACAAAAACGAGAGCCAATTACAGTGATAACCCTAGCTACTCTGCTGATAGCGGGCGGAGTTGGAGCAGGTACAGGCATAGCCTCCCTAGTAAAAGGTCAGGAATTACAAAGTTTGCAGATGGCTGTAGATGAGGATTTAGCAAAAATAGAACGATCAATACAAAATTTAGCCACTTCAGTAAAGTCTTTATCAGAGGTAGTGCTGCAAAATAGAAGAGGATTAGACCTATTGTTCTTAAAGGAAGGAGGGTTATGTGTAGCTCTAAATGAAGAATGTTGTTCTTTTGCTGATCATACGGGAATAGTCCAGGACACCATGTCTGAACTCCGGAAAAGGTTAGATCAACGTAAAAAAGATCGTGAGACGGGTAGATCGTGGTATGAAAACTGGTTTAATGTTTCACCTTGGCTAACTACTTTGTTATCTGCTTTAGCAGGACCACTTATTATATTGATCCTGGGACTTATATTTGGACCTTGTATAATACGCTATATTTTACGCTTTATTAGAGAACGGTTCGACATAGCTAAATTACTTATTTTAAGGTCTGAGGTAAAATATAAAAGTGTATCTATTAATGAAGAAATAGATGATGAAGATTGTTGTGAATGCGTTATACCACGTAAGAATTATGATTGTAATTGTGAGATATTATCCTGTGAATGTTGTGATAAATGCTGGAATTGTGGAAGAAGGCTTGCTCGCAGTGCTAAGAATGAAAGTAGCATCTAATAAACAATAGTAGGATAAAAAGAAAAAGGGGGGATTGTGAGAAACTATGAGCTAAGTATATTAAGACTTAAAGATAACAAGAGAAGGGGAGATCGTTCATGGAATCATGTGTTGCTTGTGCACACATGGCCGAAGCTGCAGATCACAAGATATTCCAAGACAACAAACAGAAGAAAAACAACTCCATATAAGGATATCATCGACCACCAGAAGGCAGAAAACGACCCCCTAACAACAGTTGGCACATGCGCAGAGTATCTCCACCACTCTAGACCCCAGCAACAGTTGAAACATAGTATCTTCACCACTCCATGAACGCGGGAGTACAGAATGTATAAAAAGGGACAGTCTGTTCTACTCAGTACGGCAGTTGGTGGAGCACAGACTCCTCTGTCGTCCAGCGCTGGTTTTGCTCATATTCTACTTGCTATAATTAATAAAATTTCAATTGGATTACGACCCATTGTAGTCTCAATTTATAACATAATGAAGGCTGAACTCCAGTTAATGGCTGAGGAGCTTCCAACCTTTCTGTGCTGGGCTCTGTGACTTGCTGCCCCAGCTCTCCCCTGGGAGCCAGGGCATGGGGGGGTTGATCACAGGGGAGATGCCCAGCAGCTACAGACAGGCGGAGGAGTTTGCTCCTACAAGCACAGAGGATGTGTGTCACTTCTTTCTCCCCCAGATCAGAGGCTGTACAGAATTGATCTGGGGGTTACAGGAAAGCTAGGAGCAAAAGCCCCAGAAGCCAGCCTAAAAAACCTCTCTTGCTGGCACAGCCTTTCTCTGAACAAGAGGATTTTTTGCTTCTTCCCGTTCCAAAGTTACAATTTTCAATTTGACAGAAGAAATTCCTCACGGGCCTTTCTATGCCAACCTCTTCCAAGCTCTCCAGTATGACTTGCTCCATTCTGCTGCGTGAGCTACTGGGAAATGATCATTCTCATTTTCATGTCTCATTTTAATAAGGCACACTCCCACGAGTGTCTTCAATAAACAAACACCATTTTGTCCAGACACACAGTGTAAATTCCAGGCCACAAGTAGTCTGAAGCTCTGCTTCTGCCACTGCAAATACTCATCTACAGCCCAGGGCTTGGTTTGGTTTTTCCACCAGCAATTCTCCCTCAAGGAACACTGGCAAAGCAAGCACTGGCTGCACTCTGGCTGCCCCCACAGGGCTGAGACAAAATCATCAGTAAATAATTAGCAATCAAAGGTCATAATGGCTCAGGCCTTTGAACAGAGCTGCTCCTGTTGGAAGTTAACCATGGGGTATTTGCAGCCAACCATCCAAGATAAGCAAGAGGGGAAGGTTTAGGGAAGGTTTAGCGAAGCAGAGTGGTGTGGACAGCAGCTGGGACAGTGGGAAGTTCTGAGCAAATACCTGCGTCCAGCCCCGGGAGGCAGGAGGGCTCTGGCAGGGCTGAGGCTGAGTGCAGTGGGGAAGGAGGTGTCTGGACGGGGCAGAGCAGAGAAGCTGGGGCGTGAGACCGCGCAGCACGGCCGGCTGAGCGAGAGGCACCGACAAAGAGCAGGCGATTCAAACCAACAGCTGTGACACACTCAACAGAGTCTTGGAAATGAGCTTCAGGACTGACAAGAGGAAGAAGGTAGTGTTTTTAGATGCCATTTAATAGGAATCTGGCTTTGAAATTAGTGATTTGCAGACGCAGAGAAGGCACGTACATTTGAAGACAGCTCTCCAAGATCAGCTCTGTCTTCTGTGAGTAATTATTGAAAAAGAAATGAAGAACAAAATTATGGCTTCTCAGAGCGGCCCATATATGCTAATCACATTGTACCTAATATGCTAATCACAACAGGGGAACATGGCCTGTTATTTTGAAATATGGCCGATGCTGCCACACCACTGAAGGCTGTTCCTGTTGCTCTGGCATATTGCAACGAGCAGTGTGGAGAACAGATGTGCACAGGCAGGAGAAGCACAGCACCATTGGTAAGACTTGTGCCACTGCCCAGTGGCTTGGATCACTTGAAGAAGAAGCCGTGTTTCAGTGGGTCCTCCTCTTCGACAGTGAAGGTGGCTGTACCGGTGTAAAAGGCTTCTCCCGAGACTTCCACGACAACAGCATTGTAGTCCCCAAACTTGGCTTCCTGCAGAGGGATTTGGATCAGGACAGGCGACAGGAGGTTCTCCGCTCTCCCAACCCCATGAAATGCCAGCGCTACCTGGCATTTACGTAGAGACACCCCTCACAGAGCACTCTGACCTGCCCAGGTACATCCCAAAGTGTGTATCAACCCTTTTACCACCTTGCCTTGCCGGCATGGACTCCACACCCCCACAACTGCTTCTGCCCCTGCTCTGAGCTCGCGAGCCCCTGGACTGCCACAGCGTGGGTTTGCATCAAAGGAAGATGACAAGCTGGTAGGCACTTGCTCCCAAAGACTGAGAGCTCCCTGGGGCATGTCCAAACCTTCACAGCCACATGCTGCCAGATCCCATAGGACCAGGGCTGGGACTTGAAACCCAGATGAAAAAACCCAGCTTCTATATCTTCAAACGACGTGCTCAGCCTTTGAGCAGGGAAGAAGGGACCAAACCATGAACTCGCCCTTAGCTACCACTGAAACAGACCAGACTGATTTATCTACATCATCAGCACTGGAGATATTTCTCACCCCACCGAGTCCTTTCCTGATGGTCCGAGACAGGATTTGCAGGGAAGCCATGCAACAGAACAAGGTCTTACTGTTATTACTTGCTTCTCTAATACAAAATCTTGAAGCGTGAGGCTTGTGGGAAGGCAAGACCCCTAGGCACCCCCCTCCTTCCACATGCATTTCCCCAGGCACAGAAAGGCTTTTCTGCTTCTCCACTGAGCCAACACTTCTCCAGCAGTCCTCAAGACAGAGGGAAAGTCCAGCACAAGCCACTTGCCTTCACTGCCTTCCCAGTGAACAAGGACCCCTGTGGTGCTGCTCCGAAAGGTCCTGGTCTGGTTCAGCTGGATGAGTCCCTTATGGTACTGCAAGGCGATGCGAGCTGTCACACCCGAACCTGTCGGACTTCGGTCAACCTACATTCAGAAGAGAAGATGAACCAGCTCTAGTATTTAGGGTTTTAATAGAAAACAATACTGCTTCCCTCAGTTCTCTTTGCCACCCTTATACAGCACTTGGGAGAAAACCCTCTAGCCCAGGGTTTTGTACTGAATCTGAATACATCACAAATAAGAAGACAAAATAAGCAGGTTTGGGGTACTTTTGGATTGTGACCAGCTTTGGCAAACTTGTAGGGATGAATGATCCAATAAATATTCAGGCTACTTAGGGAGCACTTGAAAGCTTCATAGCATCATAGCGAAAGGACTGAGAGGGGTAGAAATCACCTTCCCATTCTCACACGTCAAGGTAAGATCAGCTCTCCTTCCATTGAGAGAGCTGCTGGCCAGCCTGGTTTTTAAAACCTCCAAAACCAGAGTGTTGGCCAGCATTTGAGGTGAGCTGTCCCTGCGCTCCACACTCCTCACTGCTGGGAAGTCCAACCAAAACTTCCCCTGTTATTTCTGTGACACCTTATCCACTGCAGACAAGGACAGAAGTTTATACCCCCACTTTTCTCTCTGCTCTGTTCATCCCCAGCAACTGTTCCCTACATTAGGACTTTAAGGACATGCACTATGTTGCAATCCCACCTCAGGCCCTGAACTCCTTGGAAATTCCTACCTACGGGGCACGAGTATGAATCTTTTTTAAAATGCCACCATCCAAGACATGCAGAAGTATTTCTGTCATTGGGAACTAAAACAGCACATGTTAAGTGATGCTCAGCTCTTAGGGACATCACTGTAGCAGAAGCAATGATCACTGCCCAAATGGAGAAGCAGCAGAACCGTCCCTCATCTCTGCAGTGGATGTAAGAAGGGAAAAGGCGGTGCCTTGCGTGTCTGAGAAGAGCCCGTTTCTGTACCTGTTCATCTGCAAACACACAGATGTTGGTGGTGGGCTCCTCACTAAAGGCATCTTTCCCATCCGTCAGTATGGTGCCGTACAGGAAAGCCAGGTCTTCACTTTCAGGGTGATGAAGCTTGAACTGGGAAAAGCACAGGACAGGCTCACCCCTGTGCACGGCAGCTGGGCCATCAGCAGTGGGTGCAGTGCAGCTTCCTCAAGAGACGAGAGGAAGGGGGCGAGGCCACACCACTGCGTTTCCACCTCTGCTTCTCCAGTAAGAGACGGACAGAGCAGCAGGAAAGCAAACTCCTCCTCACGTCCTTGTGAGCCTGGAGGAGGGCTCTGAAATTCGACATGGGGCTGGAAAGTGGGGACTCCCTTCCATCCTGAGCATCTCAGAGGAATAAAGGGCCTCGGTCTGGTGCAGTCACCCCAAAGGGAACACGCTGGCGTACCGCAGGGCTCTGCCATACCTGTTTCTTCACCGCTTCTGTCACCGCACTCGCCACGTTGACAAGGTCTCTGGTCTTCGAAGAGCACACGTCAAGGCCCAGCTGCTCGGCGCTGAGGAAGGCGTAGAAAGTGCCACCGTAGCCGATGTCGACCACCACCTTCCCGTGACCGGGGACGTCAATGGCCAAGTCTGGGGCAGAGACAGGGAGGGGAAACCGTGCTGAGCCACTTGCGGGGTGAAGGAACCAAGCTGCGTGCAAGGAGTGCGGACAGGGATGACGGCTGGAGCGCTCCCACGCCAGCGAACAGCGTGTGACGCCTTATGCCATCTCCGACAGCCTCGGAGGAACATTGGAACTGAGGAGGGTGGTGGGGAGATTTGCCAGACACCCCTCAGCCAGGCCGCCAGCCCCCAAACCCCAGCACAGCCAGCACCAACCCCCCCCCCCGCAAAAAAACCCCAGTGCAGCGGGCTCGGTTCCCCACCGGTGGCGGCGGCGAAGGCGGGCACGCTGTGGAAGCGGACGGGGTTGCCGCTGCGGCGGCCGTCCCAGGGGACGAAGGCGGTGAGGGGGCCGCAGGGGCAGCGCAGGCGGACGGCGGTTTCGGGGCAGCTGGGAGCCGGCACCAGCCCGTAGTCGAGGGCGAAGCGGCCGAGGGCCAGGACGGCGTGGCCGCACATGGCGCTGTAGCCGGCGCCGTGCAGGAAGAGCGCTGCCAGGTGGGCACCGGCGGCGGCCGCCCCGCCGCGCACCACCACGGCCCCGTACATGCCGTCGTGGCCCCGCGGTTCGTGCACCAGCGCCCGCCGCACGTGGTCCTGCGTGGCCGCCACCTCCCGCCGCAGCGACAGCAGCGACAGCCCCCCCGCCGCCATCTCCTCCGCCGCCTCCAGCCGCGGGATGACGCGCAGCGGCTCGCCGCCCGTGTGCATCTCCACCGTCTCCAGCACCAGGCCCGAAGGCGAGTGCGGCGGCAGCCGCCGCCCCGCTCCGCCGGCCCCGCCGCCCTCCGCCGCCATCGCCCCCGCAGGCCACGCCCCCCCACCCGTGGGCACGCCCCACACCGGCGGAGCAACCCCGCCCCTTGCGCTTGGCCGCGCCCACACGCCTGGCAGAGGGGTGATGTTTGCCTCCGCGTCGGAAGCGGAAGTGACGCGCGCGGAAGTAGCTCGGCGGAGGGTGTGTTGCTGGGTTACCGGGATGTTCCGCGCCGGTAGGACGGGCCGGGGCCGGGGCCGGGGGGTTGTCAGCGGGCGGATCGGGCCGGGGGTGGCTCTCGGTGCCTCTCAGCCGCGGTGGGCCGGGTCGGTAACGAGGGCTGCGCTCTCCCCGCAGCTGTGGACATCCAGCCCGCCTGCCTCGGGCTGTACTGCGGCAGGACCGTCCTGTCGGTCAACGGCTCCCTGGAGACCTACGGGGACTGCGGGGTAAGGGCGCCGCGGGGGTTGGGGCGGCTGCGGAAGGCGGGCGGAGCTCCCTGGCCGAAAGCAGGAGCTGCTCAGCCAGACCCTCCCCTCCCCGGAGCTGAGGCCGAGGGCTCGGTGCTGAACCGCAGGGGATGGGCCGGAGAGCTGCGCTGAAATCCCCCTGCCCACGGGTTTTACTGGGAGAGTAAGGTCCGGGGGGACGGAATGAACGGGGAGCAAGAAACTGGGGGGCGGAGGGTGTGAGTGGTGAGCGAGCAACGAAAGGGACGCGGTGGTGTGGCAGCAGGAGAGGAAAAGAGAGTCTTGGGTGAAGCCTTTTGAACACGCTGCACCGTTTATGTTAAGAAGCAAGAGGCAAAGAGAGCAAGGCCAGCGTGAGCTGAGGAATCACTGAGGTTGATGTTTTGTCTCTTTAAAAATCTGATACGTTTCTTGCCCCAGTACTACTTTAAGCTGTTTTTCTAGGAACTGCAATGACTCATTATTGGTACTCGGCTGCTTTGTAAACGTGGTCTCTGGTTTTTGTAGGTGTGCCCTAGAGGTCAAAGAACTGATGAGAACAAAATCTGCCGGGAGTGTGTGGGATCTCCGGACCGCTATGACTGGCTGTACCTTGGCTTCATGGCCATGCTTCCCCTGGTTTTACACTGGTTCTTTATTGAATGGTATTCAGGAAAAAAGAGGTTTGTGTACCCCTTCTTCACATCAGTTATTTAGAAATGGAAACCATGCGTGATCAATCTGAGATGCCGAATTGAACCATCCAGCAGTTCCTGCTGTCGGTTGAGCTGATACGGTAGCACATCACCTTTGGGCAGCTGGAGGGGGGTTTATTTACAACTATAAGAGTCCTGCAGGTCCTTTTTGACAGTTGCTGCCCCCAGGGCATGGTCTGTATCTCTTCAATGTGGTGGTTCCCAGTCCGTTTGTCAATTTGGGCAGGATTGGGTTTCCCAGTAGCGGGCGGGCGTGTGTCATCCCCTCTCCTGGGCCAGCCCCAGCCCCTGCAGAGGCCCTGACCAGCAGCGCTGTGCAAGTGCAACGAGAGAATGGACTTGAATTTTCTCTTTAGGAATACATGTACTGGGTTTTGGTCCTGGTAGCATAGCTGATGTAGCCTCTACGTCTGCATGGTGCATCAAGGAAGCTCTGTAAGAAAGGGGTTTAAACCCACAGCTGCTCATGGCCATTAAGGTGCTAGGTTGGAAGCTTTAAGAAGTAATGGCTGAAGGGCACCAAACACTGAAAACATAGGGGACTAAGAGAGTTTAATGTATACCATCTTTAACAAGAGCTTGCAGCTTTGAAAATTTTGCTTACATCATATGTAATAACATTATCCCTTCTGAGACATGTGGTGCCTCATCCTCACTGCTGCTTCCTTTGAAACTGCAACCCCGACCGGTCGTGTCCCTCACCTGACAGGATGCTTATGCTGCACAAGCTTTCATTGAAGAAGCTGGAATGTTGTTCAATCACATCTTGTACATTAATTCATCTGAGATTTGTAAATGAGTTTTCACATTCGGCTTCAAATACTCTTTATTCAAGCAGCATTGTCTAGTTCTTGGTCACAGTGAATATTAACTCAGAAGAAGGTTCTGTACTGCGTGGGGTCTACTTCCCAGCTGCCGCTTATATTTCCTTTATTTTGCTCACAAAGTAGTAGTAGATCTCTCTCTCTGTCCTTCCACAGTTCCAGCGCGCTGCTGCAGCACATCACCGCCTTGTTCGAGTGCAGCATTGCAGCAATCGTTACGCTGCTCGTCAGCGACCCGGTCGGCGCTCTGCATATCCGCTCCTGCAAGGTGAAGAAGCTTTCGGACTGGTACACGATGCTTTACAACCCAAGCCCCGACTACATCACCACAGTGCACTGCACTCACGAAGCAGTCTATCCCCTGTGAGTGTAAGGGCTTTTGTACTCCTGTCTGTCCCTTTCTTTCAGACGAGTGTGTTTCTGTCCGTGCCTCTTCTCTAAGCCACAGAAAGTAAAGTGTCCAGACACAGCTCAGACCGATGAGTCTCATCCCCTGATGTCTTTCATGCATTGAGCTGGTTTATGTGTGAAACGCTTAGCACCACCTAGTGACCTTCTGAGTCACCGAAGAAGGTGGCAGAGTCCAGGCTATTTAGCTACGAAGCATGACTACTTTTTTTTTTTTTTTCCACCTTTGCTGCATCTTGACTGTTTCCCCTGGGAAAAGTGAGCCCATTGTTCTGTGTTTACATCCTTTGATTGTAAATTCTTTACACTTGACTGACTCAAACCTCAAATTCCCTGGTTCTGAGTTGAGTCTGCAGGAGAAAAAGAACTGCACATTTTAAGCATCTTAAGGAAATTCTGTTTTGTTTTCTTCTCTCTCTTTTTTTGGTTTTTTTTTTTTTTTTTTTTTTTCAGGTATACCATTGTGTTTATATATTACGCCTTCTGTCTTGTGTTAATGATGCTACTTCGGCCTCTTCTGGTTAAGAAAATTGCTTGTGGTTTGGGAAAGTCTGATCGATTTAAAAGTGTTTATGCAGCGCTGTACTTCTTCCCTGTCCTCACTGTGCTTCAGGCCGTTGGAGGAGGCCTGCTATGTGAGTTCTGTCCTAACAACACTAATAAACAAACCTATAAACACACACTGACAAACGACTTATGTCCCTCTCCTCCCTGTTTCTCTCCCATGACACTTTTTGCTTTGAGAATAAGGACATTGTTTAAGGTTACTGTGAGGACTCTTACCTGAAGAGGTTGCTCATTCGTAGCCCCTGTCCTCACCAGGCTCCTGACCAACACCGCTTTGCCTCTGCCAGTGCTGCCAGAGACTGTCCCTTTCCCAAAAAGGCAATGGAGGGGGTGCGAGAGGAAACTACTTCACAGGGAGTTAATTCCGCTTTCTGCTAAGGTAGAGTTTGTCTGATTTCAGAGATGGATTCAAGTATAAGTTTGGGGAGATCAGATATTTTTGGTTTAGTTTCCAGCATAGTTGTCACATGAAGAGGACAGGTGCCATGAAATCCTCACTCAGCCTGACCATTTTTCTCATTATCTGCCCTTTTCAGATAGTGATTTAAGTGTACAATAACTCCACCTAGAAATATTAGAAAAAGTTTGCAAACCTAAGACAGAAGAGTTGAGTAGTTGTGTTTGGCTGACCCTTACTGCTAGGCGTGTTTGATGAGATGATAAGAGGCAGGCTAGAGTAGCTTGGCTTAGTTCACACCCATGCTTATATGTGGAAAAACGCTCTCTGCTGAAATGTCTATCGTGCATTCTTTTTCCTGCTAATATCTTCAATCTTTGCCTTTAGATTATGCCTTCCCATACATCATACTGGTGTTGTCCTTGGTTACACTGGCTGTGTACATGTCTGCTTCCGAAGTGGAGGTAGGTAAATATCTACCCTATGTTAAAACTCCTAAAATAAAATAGTTGAATGAGCAGAGACCGCTTGGTCTCTCTTCCCTTTTCTCAGCAGTTTATTTTGCATTTAAGCCGCTTCCTTTATGACTTCTCTTCACTGGTGGAAGCTCCTGTGAGACTTCCCTCTTGTGGTGCACTAAAACTGTTACATGTGCTGGAAGGGCTCAACCCCAGGAGGCTTTGTAGAGTCTCTGTGTGCTCCCTGTAACATCTCATGAACACCAGGCACTAGGTAACAGGCTGAATGCTAACAAGATGCTTTGGGTTTTTTTTTTTTGCAAGTCTTTCAAGGATCTTCTTGTCAGGAAGAAAAGGCTCGTTGTCCTCTTCAGCCACTGGTTACTTCATGCCTATGGAATCATCTCCATTTCCAAACTGGATAAGCTTGAGCAGGACCTGCCCTTGCTTGCCTTGGTACCTGCACCTGCCCTCTTCTACTTACTGACAGCGAAGTACACCGAGCCATCACGCATACTCTCAGAAGGTGGAAATGGACATTAAAAGGAGCCTGTGCCAACAGTGCTGTCCTGAGGATCTGGATTAAGCAATTTTAGTGCTTGTTACGCTTTGGAAACTTCTGTTTTAAAGGAAGTTATTTATGTACAAGACTTCTAGGTGAAACACATCTGAGTGAGACTGTGTAATATTAAAAAGCTGCACTTTGTATTCTTCATAAGTATCTGATATAGATCGAAGGGAAGGTCTTTATTTATCACTGTGAATCTGAACAAAAAGCGTGTGCCACATTCTCGTACAGCGCTTTGCTTGTATCTGTTTATTTCCTAATACAGTATTTTAGGTGTTTGAATAAAACAATAGAGCCTGGTTTTCACTAGACTTTCAATAAAACAAGTAGAGCTTGAATATACCATAGAGCTTGGTTTTCTTATCCCACAGTCTAGTTCCTGTCCCCCAGCAGTGGAAAGAGACTTTCATCTTCCTTCCATCAAAAAATAAAACATGTTGAGCATGATTCCTGGAGATGATTGAACAGTAGTAGCCTTCCCACTACATCCCCACTAATGCTGTGTGGCCACAACTGTACCTGTACTGCAGCAACAGCCGTGGTCACCCAGGTGGGGAGTTCAGGAGCTGAGGAAGGAACAGCCCTTCGTGCAGTGTCACCACTGCAGTGATAGAAACTGCTGGAATGACTGAAGTACGAAACCAGTACAGATTTAATAAAAATAATACGGAGATTCCTTATCTCCTTAGAGAGATACCATTATGCACTCTGCATTCATCAAAACCTTTATGTGAACACCTTGATAAGAATTGCTAAATCTTCTGGCTGTTCAGAAGTGAGATTTTGGCCTTGCTGAAGCCAGATACCCCCTGAAAGACTCTAGTCTTCTCCTTGTATTATACAGGAAGGTGCCCAAACCGTGTATCCTGGATAGTAGTCACCAGTAACTTCGTGCTATAGAGGGTCTAGAAGAAGATGCAAAGCAGTGCTGAAGGTTGAAACACAAGGGGAAGAGTAAGAGGAAGATCTTCTCAACCTAAACTCTTCTTACTGTGTGGATCATTGGCTGTTGCGGCACAAATAACTGTGTCTTTCTACATTTGTGTGACAGAAAGGCCTTTTTTTTAGTCTATTGCCTATCAACATTGCTGTGGACAGGGCCTGCCAGCCACTCAGGGGCTTTGAGGGGTGTCATGTCTGCCAGGCTGCCTCCAGATGTCTCCCTCCTCTTTCTCCATAGAAAGATATCTGATAGGCCTTTCCTGATAGCTTTTTTCTGTGAAATGCCAACTGACAGATTCACTGCTTCTAAAAATAGTGTGCAAACAAACTAGGTCTTGCATGCAGAAGTAAGGTTTTATTTAGGGATTAAAGAAGTAATTGATCTCCTTAAGGAAATCAAATGCTGTCTATACTGCTACGTACAATATGTAATTTGCAGATGCACTAATCTGGCAGACAGTTCTAAAAGTATAGTTTTAAAACTCATGTGTTAAAACACCATTTCCATTACTGACAGAGTCATAGGCATATTTCTCTTTAAAATGCCCTAAACACAGTTTTGTGTCTGCGTTTGCATAGCTGTCACGTCAGCACAGGCACAGCTGGCACGTGAGCAGCCAGGGCAGCAGGGTGCAGAAAAAAACATTTGCAAAGGTGCAGCACTAAGGACAGCACATTTTTATGTGCATTCCTATGTATGGACTAAATTGGGTTTAAATGTTGGGCTATAACTTGTTTTTAAAAAGAAAAGTAGCAACAACTCCCAGGTAACAATAGCTGTAGAAAAGAGTACACCTTTCACTGGGTTTGCGGAACGAAGGCTGCAGAATGAGGGACTATTACAAGCAGAGTTTACAGGAAGGCAGGGCGCCCCGTGGACCTTGCATGGCATACCCAAACACTGACCTTCCTGCTGGGCTCCAGTGCTCTAGCCTTCAGCAAAACCTGGAATACAAAACACAAATTAATAAGCTTTTTTTATTACCTTCTCTTACTAGTATTAAAAAAAAAAAAAAAAAATGTAATGGCAGCCAAAGAGTTAGGTAGACACAGGTGGATAAAGGCATGCAGTTTGGAATGACCTGGCAATGTTTTTGTGCAGGCTCCTCGTGAAGAAACTTGCCCTGCACATTTCAAACAAAATAATACTGATGCTGGCTTTCAGATGAAGCAGGATTCTCTTCTGCTGTATGTTCAACGTCCTTCCCCTCTCTGCCTGGCTTCCTTCTGGGGACATTCCCTTCCTCTAGAAATTCATCATTCCTCTCCCTGGTTTCCTGTCACATTACCCAGACCCAGTGATTTCAAAGCAGCCCGTATGCCACAGACTTTCAGCTTTAATATGTATAAAAAACCCCCACATTCTGCAACAAGACAGCAGTCACATAGTGACCAAACCTGTGACTCATTACACAAGACCTCTGTGACCCAACAAGGATTTGAGTTAAAAGGAGGCTCTGAAGCAAGTGATTTGTATGCACCAAGGGCCCTCTGTAATATCACCCCTTTCCAAGACAAGAGCATAGAATATTGTTCATTTAAATGGAAACAGCACTACAGATTGCTCACATGTAAAATTCTAGAGATCATAACATTAATTAACCATATACTCCTACAGTGATAACCATGCAACCACAAGCTGTGGGAGTTGAGGGTCTGTTAGTTTGATTTATCCTTTGTGGAAAAGCAAACATATAGTTCTGAAAAGATCAGTGATGCTCAGACTATTTTACAGCCCCCTCACTGTTATTATCACAACCCTTTAGAAAGTAAAAATTAAAGATAATAGTATCCAGGCTGCGTTATAAAGCATGTTTAGTTCTTCTAATAAATGTACCACAAAGTCTCAATCTGCAGCAGGGTGATCAGATACAACACAGCTGTACTACTTGTGTTTTATCACAAACAGCTAAGAATTAACATAATCTAGAATTTTAAAAAAGTTAAAAAATAATTTTAAAAAGAGTGGAAAAGAAAGTATATCTTACAGTGATCATCCATTCTAGATTTTTTGATAACCAGAGAATCCAGTCCTTTCAGCTTATTTTGCAGCTTGCTATTAATATCATCAATCTTTTCCTCTCGTTGTTGAATTTTTGTTGCTAGAGCTGTCACTGCATCCAGTATTTCCTGCTCATTCTCCAGAAATTCCTGTAATGACACAGAGTAGACTTTATTTTTAATCAAAAGGAAAAAAAAACCCACCCTCACAAACTGTTAAGAAATTTGTTTTGTTTATCTTGTTTTCCCACAGCTTCAGTGGTTACCAGATCTGTAGCACTGCTGAAATTTTTCATTAAGGACCCAATCCTTGCATAAAAAAAGCAAAGTTTGCCTTCCTAATGGAACAACTGGTGAAAAACTTTCTTACATGATAGTTTGGTTTAATTCCTGTTCAAAATGAAGGCTATCCCCAACTGGAAAAATGTTACAAGGCTGATGAGCTGAATGTAGAACAGCAGCAATGTTATTAGAGACGGGGAGACTGAACAGGTTTGAGGGTTGAATGTAAGACCAGAAAAAGGGACAATATTGGGAAAAATTATTTGTATATCCAGGGCTTCTATACAATGCTGGAAAACATAGGTTTAATATGTTGCCCCTGCTTGACTTCAAAAATCATAGTGCTTTATTTGCAATAAGAAATTTTAGATGGTAACTGAGATATATTTATACAAAACAGTATGATAGAAAATTGAAATTCACCTTTTGAATCAAGCTCTCCTCTGACCATCCCTTCAGAAGATGATCTACAACAGAGTCAACAGTTAAAATGTGGTAGATTGCTGTGCCAAAAGACAGACATAAGGACTGAAATATATTCTTTTAAAAATGTCACTTTTTTGTCTTGAAATCATTATTAACATGTTACCATGAAGCACTGCTAGGTCATACAGGATTTTGATTGTTGCCGAGTTGTGGTTTTCTGCTTCAGAATGCATTGCAAAAATATCTTCTTTTATCTGAGCATTGCACTGTGAAAAAAATAATTACAACTAAATACTTGCCAGAGTTTTCTAAATGATTTCCAAATAGTTTCACTGTTTCTAGAGGAAGAAGAAGCTGAGTTTTAGCTTATGGAAATACAAAGGTTAATTTATTAATCTGGACATGCTTTCTTTCAACACCACCATCCATTTCATCTTGTTGAACAAATTTTAGCAGTTGCCAAAAATCAACTGAAGCCAGATATGTCTATGCTACCAAATAAAAGGGATGAGGACACTGAGAACAGCCAGAGCAGTACAAGTTGTGTGCAAACAGGGAAACTCTTCCTCACTTGCTCCCCCAAACTGGGATGGACTCACTCACGTTGGATCAGCTTGACCAGCACCCAGCTTGTGCTGTCCCAGGTTTGACTGAAACGTGTTAGATGGCCCAGGTCAGGCACAGCAAACAGCATTCTCTAGCGCAATGTAGGCATCCAAAAAATCACAGCTTCTCTGCTTCTGTCAGCGAACTGAACATACGGAGAGGGATGTCTGTGGTGTAACCAAGAGGTTTCTTCCTAAGGGAAGCCTTTGTTTCCATAACGGTATAATCAGAGCTGCAGAGTAGCTGGTACCTAGCACCCGCAGTGCTGCACGCACAGATGCAGGCAGCTGCCCTTACAGCAGTTGAGCTCTGTGCCTGCAGGCAGCAAACCGTGCACAGGGCGCAGATCACCCCAGAAGTGCAGTCCATGCTGCTGTGGAAATGTGGGTGCAGGTCCAGATGGCAGCCTGGGAACAGTTGGCAGTAGGACCACTTTTACTTCATGTGTTTTATGGGGGAAGAGGTTCTACTACTCTGACAGTCTAGGGCCTGAAAGGTATGCAGAATATTTTCAAAAGCATATGTTCCAAAATGCACAGGCCCATTCTACATTTCACGTTCATCTCAGTCCCCTTCATGTGGCAGGAAGCCCTCTTCCTACAACCCCTGACTGGATGCAGCAGATACACTATATTGATTATGCCTCAGGGAAATGTCTTGCCCTTGGATATTCATCTTTGTTTCCTTCCAAATTAAACACGGCCCCACACATTCATTTAAAAGGCCAGGTTTGTCCTGTGCTATTTATGTTTCATCGTCTGCCACAGCTAGTTCTGTGAAACGAAAAATGAACAGAGAACTTTATACTGGGAAGGAACACTGTCAAGCTTCAATATACTCACTAGTCTGAATCTGCAGTTCTCAGTGTTCACAATGTCAAGTTTTCTGTTGATCTCATAGATGTCCCGTTCTAGAAGCTTCATACTCTCTGTATGATGTTTCAACTGGCCAATTGCAGCATCACGCTTGATCCGCAATTCATTCCTCAGCTTCAGCTGTTAATAATAAACTCTTCACCACTAAGTGATCTTTATATAGGATTTTTGTAATTCAATAAAGTGAAAAGAGATTTTATTATGTGGCAGCTTTCATTTAAAAATTTCAAAGTACCATCTGAGTCAGGTATCTGCCCTCTTACCAATGAGGAAGAAGAGATATAGAGAGGAGAAGCAATTGCTCATGGTCCACAGGAAAGAAACCAGCTCTGACATGAAGTGACCCAGGAGCTCTGGGTCACCCAATGGCAGAAGCATCACTTCTCTGTCACTGGAGGCTCAGGTGTACACAACTGTTTTGTTGTGCTATTCCTATTCTAATATGGTTGGAGAAACAGGTTGTCCTTTTCTGAAAGAAGACAATTTCTCTGGTGAAAATGTGGAACTCATCAGAGAGATCTGTCCATTACTAGACCACTGGGACACAAATCCCACAATCTGAACAGCCTCATAAGAGCCCTTTATATAGTTTATTGAGCTTGTCTTATGCTTCTCAGTAACTAAAGACACTTGAATTCTTCCTGTTAACAGCAGCAGGTGTGACTGGGTTCATTTTCCACCTAAAAGTTTTGTTCTGGCAGAGAATCAGAAAGCAAAAGCAATCTGATTGTTTGCCAGGGATTGTACAGCCCAGCTGAAGCAAACTGGCTAGGCTGCCTGATGCCCAGCCGTCCTAGGCAAATGGTCCCAGTACATACTGGGACCAGTTGTATATGCACCACAAAAATGGCCCGTGTGGGCACAGCAGGGTTGACGGGCACTGTGGCTACCACACTCGTGTCATCAGCTGTAGCGGGTCCGAGGGCAGCTGACAGGCAGAGTCCCTGCGCCAGCTCTGCGGGAACACTCTGGCTGGGAGCAGTACATGCCCCGTGCCTCAGATGTTTTGAGTCGCTGCAACTACCCCCAGACCTATACAAGTTTTTCTCATCACACCGGTGCTGATTGAATGCCTGAAGTCAGAAATGAGAAATACAGGTAGAGGCAAGGATACCGAAAGATTTTTCAAATACAAGTTACTGAGGTAGCAGAAATTCCTGCCCTAGAAGTAACAAGCATCTGTATAGAATGCCCTTAGTTCACCGACTCTTTTTTGGCTTGCTCACATGCCTAAGGAATGCAAAATCAAGCACAAGGAAAGCTTGATATAAATGCTGGGTTACAGGCTGAGCTGAGGTCTGAGACATCCCCCCGGATAGGAGCATAGCAACAGAGAGAAAGGTATGTCCCCAGCCCCAGCCTGTCTCCCCCAGTCCCAGTCTCCACGGATGCCTGGTTTTTACTGGGAGGAAATAAAGCTGTTGATGGAAACTTTGCAGAAGTAGTACAGCTAAGTTTTAAGTTATTACCGTGTTCTCCTTGAGCTTCCCAGTAGTTCTGACTGACTGCTGAATGGCTCTTTTGACTCGTACCTCTTCATCTTTCTTTTCTGCAAAGCAAGGAAAGAGTTTCTAGACAGTGTAATGACTGAACATTAAAAGTTAAAGTGTTATAAATAAAACTAGGTTCTATCAGTAGGTGATGTTTAACTAGTTTGGCATCTTTAAAAAATGCTTGATATTTATGTTATGGCCATGTCTACAGATTCCAGTTGTTGCAAAAAGCTCAGCTTATACTTGTTTCAAAGGTCACCTGAGCTATAGGCAGGCAGGCATGCTGGTTTTTGAAACAGCAAGAGAAAGCTCCACTATGTAAAGGAGCTACTTAATACTTACTTAAAAATGATTTCCTCAGTTCTTCGTATTTTGTATACTTCTGTTTTGTTTCTCTCTGGGTTTCTTCCAAGGTTAGCCTGCTTGTGTTTAATTCTTGTTCTTTTTTAAGCAGATATTCAGTTGCAGTTCTGATGTCATTCTTTAATGAAACTAAATATTAATCAATAATCTATCTAAGCAGCATTTAATGCATAAATAATTAAACATATCCAGAGGAAAAAATGAAAAAAAATAAAACAGAATACTGGAAGTGATCCCAAAAGGTCGTCTTAGTCCATCGTTTTGCTGTACAGCAGACTCAATTAGACCTAAGTACCCATGACAGATGTCTGATTTGTCCTTAAAAACCCTTTTGGTAGAGATACCATGTCTCAGACAACTGATTCCAGGGTTTTATTATTTGTGCTGTCTATGATTTCTTAGGGCCTAACCTTTTCTTAAGTTAAATATATTCTGTTCCCTGTTACTTGTCTGAACAAGTGGACAAGGAGAAAAACATCACCTTGCTACAATTTTTATTTATTTGGTAATTATTACTATGTCTTCTGTTAGATTTACCTATTTTAAACAGAAAAGTTGCACACCTTTTTCTTCTGATCATCTTTACTTCATCTTGGACCTCAAAATAATCAATGTCCTTTTTAAATGAGGTCATCAGTACCAGGCACTATATTCCAGCTGTGTCCTACCAAAACCAGCTAGAGTAGAGAACATACATCATAAGCCTTACCAGGCTGTCTGCCTCTTTATGCAGACTGGTTTGACAGTTGCTTTTTTCATTACTACAAATCTTTGTTGATTTATGTTCAGCTTATTAGCTTTATTCCTATTTACCACTGCCTAAATACCTCCCTCATGATGGATTTGTACAGGCAACTGTTTCTACCTAAACACAAAAATATGGATTTTTTTTTATTATTATTATAACCTTTTTTCCCAAAAATTGTTTCTCCAACTTGCTAAAATAACTCTGAATTCCAGTTCTGCTCTGCAGAGTGTGCCTCCATGCTTATTGTGTTTATCATCTGCAGATAGGATAAGCATTCACTCTATCCTATCACTTGAATCATGAGGGAAATTACAGATTAATTCCAGACTGAGAGCAGACCTCCTGCAAACTAATGGGAACCATTAATCTATTTTGCCAGTAAAGCATGGGTAACTATTATCCAGTATGATTTTCCAACTGGTATTGTATCTGGGATTCTTCAGTCTGGAAAAGAGACAAGTGAAGAGACACACAGTAAAGGTGTATAAAATCACACACCTTTGCTGGAGAAGATGAGAAGACAACAGCTATTCAGTTTCTCATAACACAAGAACTGCAAGATGCCAATAATCTTTTGAGATAGTAGGTTTAAACCAAAAGAAAATTCTTGTCCTCATTAATAAATTATATGTTATAGGTTGTTATGAGGATAAATGTATATGTGAGCTAAAAGAATCCATCAGTGATAGGGGAATATTGCACTGAAGATCCAGCATAGCATAAAATTCCATCAAAAGCTATTCAATGCAGATACCATCTCCATCCAGAGAAGTCCCTGACACTTCATTTGTCATGGAAATTATACAGAAGAAGGGTCATTCTATATTTGACTGTTCTCATATTTCTTCTCCAAGCAGGACTGTTGGTCACTGCAGAAGATAGGATCCTGGTAGGACCAACACCATGTCTTACCCAGTATTGCTATTTTGGGAACTGAAGTCGATTTGAGTTTCACTCACTTATTTTTGATGTGCATTTAAATATAACCACAAATAGCTCTGAAATGGCTTCAGCCACTTAACTACCTGAAGGTGAATTTCATTAGACTCAGGTGATCTGAAGGCACCTGAGTTCTCTATGAATGCTTGCTAAATAGTTCCTTCCCTATCCTTGCCTGAGATGTTACTTTTCTGATGCCAACATTAGTAGACTAGGCATTTGATTCTGCTGACCCATCAGTGAAGCAAAACAAACTTCAGTATTTCTTTGTCTTACCACAAATATGGAGTGCTTTCACGTAATTCCACATGTTCTTTCCTATCAGCATGTCATTCTGTGGCTTGACCCAACTCATTTTGTTGCTCCATGCTCAGCCGTAAGCATAATTTTGCAATCATGATAGTATTTGTTCAGTAAAAATGTACCTACAATGCTCCTGGATCCAAACTGTACATCCCCCAATAGCAGGGCTGCACAGACTTACCAGCCTGGGGATCTTTGCACTTTATTACATCAACATGGAAAAGAACAACTAATATCTCTTAAAGACTAAGCAGATCATCACCTACGTATCATTACAAAGCTGTCCATTTTAATCCTTCTCTGTCTCATTCCTTAGCTTTAAAAAAACCTGACCTCTAGTTTTAAAGAAAAAAAAAAAAAGGAAAAGTCTAATTTGATGTATGTGCATCTCAGCACAGTGGAACCTCATCTTGGTTAGGGCCAAAGAAACACAAGTCATGAGTTAAATGACTTTTCAGAGGAAAAATACATCTCTCTTGCTGCAATAGGTGAAAGTGCAGAAAGGGAGAACAGGAAAAACCTACATAAACTGGGAGACTTGAAGAACAATGTTAAGAGAGAGACAAGGTGATATCCATGAAATAAAGCCATATAAAGAAATTGAACTGGGCCTAGGATATGCACTAACAACAGGACTCTGAACCCACTTTTTTACAGGATATTAATGTCAAATGCTGCACTACATGGTTTTGTTCCCTCTGAGACTCTGAAGTCAGGTAACTTTTATCCACTCCTGGGATCAAAGACTAGAAATATCAGAAAATCTCAAAGTATAGCTGTTTAGATATGCTCACGAGCTGTACTTTTTTGTTGTTGTTTTGTTGTTTGTTTTTGTTTATTTTTAAGGACTGTAGCAGAAGGATGGGTAAAAAGAATGAAAAAACTGGAAAATATGGAAGAGAACAGATGAAATGGCTCCCTTGGCAGAAACAGATATGTGAAGAGGGCAGAGAAAGAAAGGTGATCAGTTTCATTTCTATGGACTACTTTGATATCATGCATCACCATGATGCTTGAGACAGAGCAGAATGAACATGTTCTGACATGACTCTAACAAAGGAATTTTTTCGCCTTACACAGACCATCTCCATGAGACAGCATTCAGACAGACACATTTTGCAGATGAAAATAGTGAAGCACAAGTGCAAGAAAATGCTGAAAGCTCCAAAAGCAAAATGGGGAAGAAAATAAACCAACTTCAATTGTTTAATCAAAGCAATAGGAAATTAAAGCAAAGCAGGAAAACAGTTAAAAAAATTTAAAATGTTAGGGTGTGTCACTGAATGAAAATAAACAGTTACAATTGCTTTTTTAACCTGGCTCTGTCTAGGCCACAAAGGAAAGAGCAACCCTCTGCTAACAGTTTGATTAGTGCTTTATTAGATGAGAGAAAAACTCTTTTAGAATGGATCATACTCAAAAAAAGGACAGAGAGAGTGTTGAGGTATATTTAGCATCTCTTTTGTATATTCTGCACAGCTCAACTGCCAGAGAGCATGAGAATGAATGCAGCACAATTGTCTCAGCCTTGATTTTTAGTGAAGCTCAAGCAGTTACATGACCATAACTGTCTTGTGTGATATGAGAGCATAACCTCTGCCCAGCAAAATGAGAAAGATCCTCAAAGCCTTCTGCAAATCTACCTTTCTAAGGTCAGACATACAGAGAGGATATTTCCTACACTCCTGGCATCTGATTTATCCTATTTCAAATCAGATTGTTGACCAAGAGTCAGACAGTTTCCCCAGGGACAGAGCATATGCTATATACCAAAGATCAGAGAAGTGTTTGCAATGTTTGAAAGCTCTGCATAGTTCAGATTCATCATGTCAGTGTCCTGCTTTCTTTGGGAAAGAAATCTCATCGGTGTTTTAGAGAACACTGACTCTAAGTAGCCTTGGGTTATGTCTTGCACACCATCAGTTGCTCCAGTAAATTTACAACAATAATAACTCAGAGGAGAATTTGACTAGTGTCTAAAATCAAGCTGTCATATTTCCATGAATGTTGACCTATTTACACAAAAATGATGAAACAAATTCTAAATTAAGAGGTTACACATTGGGACGCTCACTACAAAGCTAAATTGGACACATCTCAGGACTGAATCTGATCCTGCACACATTTTTGTTATAAAATGGGGTGCATCTGAGAAACACCTTTACTGCATTCTTTTGACATAAGTGCCCATATGTACATGAATAGATATATTATACATGAATATATATATTATACATGAATATACATATGTACATACACATATATGGTTGTGAAAACACCAACCTGAGAAGTGGGGAATTTTCTTGAAACAATTACTGACACATGGGTCACATTTAAACATAACTCCAATGAGCATAGATGCAATGAGATGCAACAAATACTACTAATTCATCCATCAGAAATATTCCCAAGGTTAATAAAAAGAACAATAAAACTTACCTCCAGACATTTTATTTTGTTAGTAGAATCCTCATTATAATTCCTATAATAATTTTCCCTCTTTCTGGCTTCTTCACTCAGAGCTTTGACTTGCTTTTCAGACTGAAAAATCTCTTTCTCAAGGTCTTCAGTCTCATAATGGGAAGCAAAATGAATGTCAGTGATTTCTGTAATACATAATGTCTACCTGGACCACTTGGAAATAAGCAATTAGAGTAAAAGGAGTGCAATCTGCATTTAAAACACATCTGATAAGATAAACAATTAATTTAAAATTGTTATTAATAGGAGTTAAGGTCAGATCACAGAATCACAGAATGATTGAGGTCAGAAGGGACCTTTGGTGGTCATCTTCTTTCAAGCCCCCTGCTCAAGCAGGGGCGCTTAGAGCAATGTTGTCCAGGACCATGTCCAAATGGCTTTTGGATATCTCCAAGAATGGAGATATTTGGATCTTTAGATACTGTAGATCTTTAGACCTGATATCATGCTTAATAGCTTACAAAGAATTGGTTCTTGTTGGTTACTTACTCAGGTGTCAGTTTACTCTGATTATGTACAGCATGAACATGTCGTAACACTGGATGTAAGGGGTTATAATACCTGCTGTTTAACATACCTCCAAAAGTAGTTCAGCATGCCTTTTTTTGCCAGCCTCCATTCTTTCATTAACTTTTCTGTTTATATTCTCCTCCTCCAAGAAAAAGAGTTTTCTCTGACTTGCTAAGTACAGTAGCTTCCACTGAAGCATTACTCTAGTGACAGACACATAAGCAGAAAGAAATTGAAATTGGGAGAAAAACAGAGAAGGGAGACAACATTATCAGAGGCACTGCAAGCCTAATTTAAGTGATTGGAAGACTGAAGCATATATCCTGTAACTTCAGGACTACAGTTGGTGGTTCAGAGAGAAGTCTGGGATCCTGACAAAATCTAGCAGTGATGCATTAAAAGATATAAAAACCTTCAAAGTGGCTCTCTGTTTGTACTGAACCTGAAGGAGGAGTCTTAAGGTGACTAGTCTCATTTAAGTGCCTCTTGTGTGCCTAAAATTAGTTGGTATAAGCCCTGACCAAAAAATATAGTTAATTTAGCTTAGCAAATTGGATGATTGGAAGGGACAAGGAAGAAAGATTAAATACCCGAAAATGCAAGAATATCTTATTCTTATTGACTCTGTAAAAGGATTTATCTATATGACAGCTGGAACCCCAGCTCCCACCAGTCTGAGGACCTGATTTTGAAAGGTGCTCAGCACACAAAGCTCCCATACTTCCTAGCTGGAGCTGTGGGTGTTTGACACTACAGGGAACTGAGACAGGTTTTTCTCATTGAATTTAATGGCAAAGCTCTCATTGACCTCAAAGGTGGAGGATGAGGTACCAATCAACATTCATTGTAATTATTTAAACTAGATAAATAATTTAAAACAACAAATCAGTTTTATAGTTTACATATCCTGGGAAAATCCCAAATATCTTAAAAAATAAAGTAGAACATTTAGTGTCATAATGATTAAAACCCACTTATACAGTAAATTCAGTGGCTCTCCCCACTTGGCACTGTAGCAAAAATATTCAAGTGAAACTATGGACATACTTGAGAAGATGCCCTTTTATTTGCCATTATATCACCAAATACTGACACAATAGGCTTTGGTTTTATGTCTCTGATATAATAGCAGCAACACAATGCAGTAATTCATTAATTTGCTGCTTTGTTTTAAAGACACAATGCACACCTAGTTTATCTTACCTCATCTTATTTTCTGCCTTCAAATCTCGCTTTAGAGATTCCAGTTGTTCTGCATAGATCTTCTTGATATTTCTGGGGGGGGGGAGGGAAGATAAACTTTCAGAAATAATACTGAAGATTTGGAGAGTGCTTACTCTAAGTCACAATTTTAGTACAGATTTTCAAAATTTCCTTCCCACCAACCAACATGCTAAATACTTACACTAGTTGGAGAGAGACAATATGGTACCTGCGTGTCAGATCTCAAAAACCTACACATATTATAGTGCTCAACCATAGCTGTGTGTTACACATTGTTGTTTCTCAGGTTGAAAACATCAGTTTACAATTAAGATGCTCTCGTTAGGAACCAAGGCAAACCCAGGAGTATTTCTTTCAAGACATAAACAGTAAACAAATGCAAAACATAAGAACAGATATTTTGAAAACAAACAATTACTCTAATGTATTAGTAGCAAGTACTATGTAAGAGTATTTTCAGTAGTAGAACTTCTGGCAAGATGGACAAATCAATTTAATTTAATTTCTTAGTTTATATTTTCTAGTGTATCATATGTAGTAAATATTAAAACTTTATAGGTATTCAACATGCTAGAAGAGTTAAATATAATAAAAAAGGTTGGTAGTGTGAAACCAGTGATTCTCACTCCTTTGAGACACAACAGTGATGGGAAACATCTACTCCAAACTCCATAGGGATTTACAAAGAGGTAGTATAGGGCTTTCTTTCAAAGGTTTTATTGTTCCAAATGCAAAGTTAAATGTATCAATCCAGTACTGTAAGACATTTTCATAGTATCAGAATGTGTCCCAAATTGTTCTCAGATACCCCTGAAAAATCATACTATTCCGTACTTCCCAAAACTATGTTCACTGTTGTCAAGTCAGTGGGTTTCTCAGTTCAGTGGGTTTAATCGATTGAAGATTGCCCTCTTTGAATGAAACCTGACACACTTAATTTGAAATTGCTCATTAAAAATAAATCAGTCAATCTTGTAAGGTGAATGGTGAGAAAATAAAAATTAACAAGAGATGTTAATTTTGGTTTCCAGTTGGGTGGTCTTGTTAAAGTGATGGGGAGGTCTGACATGCACTGAAATGAAATTATTTTGGGTTTGTTATAGAAAGATGTTGTGAAGCCAGTGAAAATTCACAGAACAAGATAATTATGTACAAACATGAAATAAAAACATAGGAACGTACAGGGACAGGGAGAAGGGGATTTTTCAGTTTTTCTAATAGGTCAGAGCTGTGATGCATTTTGCATAGTACCATGTAGTCTAATTTAAAAGTCTGAAATTAAGAGCTGATTGACTCTGGGAGAAAGCTCTTACAACCTTTTCCTTTACTATCATTAATACAGATACTCAATTAGTGTCAAGATACTATGCGATAATTATTTCACCTCATTATCTTGTGAACTTAGTTTTATACTGTAGACACCATTATACTTCACTACAAGTTCTCCTCCCCTTCAGCAGTGCATGGCTACCTCCTTTTTAGGAGTGTGCAGCTACCTCATGGTCTTACTGTTTTGCATCCCATTTTACATGACAACAGTATCTCCTTTGTCAGGAAAAAATCAGACACTGAACCGACCAAGATAGAAACGTACTTCTTTTCCAACAAAACAGAATAGATGTATTGTATGCTTTCTTATTCAGTATAAAAAGGGAGGCGAGCAATTATTTTCTTACTTTTTAATTATAATTGTATCTGTAAGTAGGGCAACTCCACATTAACAAATCATTCTTCAGGAGGATTTAGATAACAGGAAGACCCTAAGAGCACAGCCGCTTCAACGCTACACTGTGAAAATGTTGCGCAGGACCAGCACAACTGGTGCCAGTCACAACACAGAGTGTGTGCAAATATTTGGCTCTGCTAGCTTTGGGGAATGTAAGACTAATTGACTGAACCTTTTTATCTTCTCTTGCAAAGGATGACACTCCAGCAGAGAGAAAAAGAAAAGCTCTCCCTTTTGTCAGGATTACCCTTCTTACATGACAGAATTTGATTCTTGGTGTGCAACGTAAAGCCTTACTCTCTTGATTCCCCAGCAGATAGGTGAACTGGGTCCAAAGCAGGAAATCTGGGGTCAACACACAGGGGCCTGCCCTCACCTATGGCAGCAAAATCCCAAATCTCTTCCACCAGCTACAGATTAAGAGAGCTGCAGTGCTTTGGCCATGTTCCTCCCACCCATACCCCACTGCCCAGGGCACAGAACGTCTGTCCTGCTTAGACTACACAAGCCAAGGATTTCTTTTCCAGAGCACTTATGTGCACAGTGCAAATCTGTGCTTATTTCGCTTCACCTGAGTAAAAGCAGATTTCCTTAGATACCACCATAAACAGGTAGTGGCTTGGTCCAAGACCTGGTACCACAGTATGGAGTTCACAGACACAACCGTGAAGTTTTACATTCTGCTCTGCTTTGATTTCCTTCATTATTTGTATGTTCATTGCTTCGTGATAAGAAACTGCAGATTAAATTAGGGTAACTGGCAGCTAACCTCTTTGTTGTATGAAGTTTCATACCAGCCTACTAGTATAGTTTATAAACCCATTCAACTTAGCTATTGAATGTTACATTTCAGAATCTCTTAAACCAGCTGAACTGATTAAATGGTACTGAGACCATTTACTACTGTCAATATTGAAAGATTACATACCGTAGTCTCTCTTCAAGTTTTTCAATTTCTTTCTCTAGGTTTTCCTTTTCCATCCTGCGATTTGCCAGGAATCCAAGCTTTTCATCAAAAAAAACAGATAATTTCCTTAATCTACCAGAAGTAAAGAGAAATGTTAGATACATTGTCAGAAACATGATCTCAATATGTAACAACAAAAGCCTTAGTCATAAAGTCACAAACTTAAAAAATCTGTATTCAAAATCCAACAGGAAAAACCTACTTTACCACCATCTCATCTTTTTTTATAGCCCAGTGTTGTTCTTCTTCCAGTACTTGTTCATACTTTTGGCGCACAGCTTTATTTTCAAATTTAAGTTTTTTATTCAGGCATTTAGCATTTCTTAGATTTTCCTCAGTCTAGAAATAGGACCACAGATGTTAGCTTGTTATTATTATTGTCTCTGTTTACTTTATTATAACATCCTATACTGCTATAGTGCCTTTAAACAGAAAAATCTGAGAGAACTTTACAATGAATCAAGATTCACAGCATGTGTGTAATTAACATATACAGATATCACATCAAGATCATGTTTGTGGATTTTTATTTCCATGGTCTCATTCAAACCAACTGCTCTGAAACAGCCTGCAAGCTGTGTGCTGCTCCCAGGCACATGGTACCTTGATCCAGCTGGAGGCAGTGACTTCCATTGGAATACAAAAAGTAATAAGCTGGGAATGCAGAAAGCTTGGCAATGAAGGAACACTGGGATGGTGGGCATGCAATATCAAGATGGAGGGAAGCAGGAGTCATGGGTCCTGACTGAAGGAGGCAAAGGCAGGAAGATGGAAGAGAAAAAGGAAATAGGAAGATGATGATTGAAGTCCTGACTTTTGATGGTAGGAATGCAGTAGAAGAGCAGGTGGGGTGGCCATGGGAGGGGGAGAATGAGGCTCCCACCAAGTGCTGCCTAATGTCCGTATGGCAGAGTTTTTAATGGACCAACATCTTGTTTGATATATACACCTCTGGAGGAGAGGTTATGAACGTAACTAGGAAGCCACTCCTTGATAGATGTGTGTAGTTTACATAGCAACAATAATCTCAGGCAGCTGGTGTTCCTTCACTGGTTCAGCAGATGCAGTGCCACCACTAATTAGATTTTTTCCCCACATGCAAAAAAAGTTAATAATAATGTAAAAAAGCCCATGGCCTCAATTGAAGAGCAGATCTTTCCCCTACCTCCAGCATGACCTCCAAAGCCCAAGTAGAGAAGAAGGTAGAGGCCACGTGTCCTGCAAATGTTTGTGCTCCTTTTCCCTGCTCGCACTTATCAAGCACAGAGGCACAGGCAAATCAGATCACCTAAAGCACCTCTCATGTCACATTTTGTGCAGGCCTGTTCTCACTGAGTGTTTCATCAAGACAAGGCCTAGTAAAAACTCTGAGCTCAAATAAAAATATCTCTCTTACCTTTTCAAGTTCCTTATTGAAATCCTCCTTTTCTTGGACAATTTTTGACTGTAAAAGCAGTAACTCAGAATCGAGCTGATTCCTATTAAACAAAGCCAATGTACACATATTTAGGAGGGTATTAACAAAAAACTGTTTAATAAAAAAATATGCATTCTTATTCTCAGGCCCCTCATGAACTTAAGCTATGTCTACATATATTTGTGGTCTATTCCATTCAGGTATCTTTATTCATTACTTCCCTCTAATATCTGTGATGAGAATAAAACCTGCAAAGAAGGTGAGGATATACAGAACTAGTAGGCATTCTACTACAAGAGCTTCAAATACAAAACACAGAAGGTTTGTGGGGAGAGGCAATATTTTCTATAGATGAACTGATAGAAAAAGTACATAAGGAGAAAACAGACAGGCTTTCAGATAGGTAAGACCTACCAGCAACAGGTCTACAGGTTAAAATGGGAAAGTTTGAGCATAGATTTCTACTTCTTGCTTGGATAAATATTGTGCATTTTTATGTTTTACAGGATGCAGTCAAAACAAGGGATAATCACTTCCTTTTTCTATTTTTTATGCAAAACAGGAGTCTTGTGAAAAGCATGATCCTGCCTAAAGAAGTGTTTGAAGAAAGAAATGTGATACAGAAGAGAGGATAGCAAAAAGAAAAGACAAAGCCCCAGCATCCTAATAGTCTTATAGCAAACAAATACAAAACCAGAAATCCATATTGACCAGGCTTTGAGAGCATGTGCCAAACACTGTGAAGGAAAAAATGCATTGACCAAATCCTTTCTTCATCTCAAGTGCCTAACTAAAGTCTTACATCAAATAGTAGAATAAGTTATGAAAGACAAATGCTCTAAAACATATAAAGACAGTCACGACACTGTCCAGCTGTAAAAATGCAGCACAAAAAGAACAGAAGGACAATGCTTCTGTTACACTCAGGCTATGAAATTCACTATAGCCCACAGCTCTGTGGTCATCACCAGATCATAACTGATTGGACTGTTGAAACACCAGTGTAGTCAACCGCCCTATTACAAATATTTCTATTGAAATTAATATTCAGGAGAGTAAAGATAAGAAATTTGTAACTGCCTGCAGGATCAGGGGCCACAGCCAGATGCTGGCTGCAGCTCATTTTTTATAGTAATTACATTGTTAATTAATGGCAACATTCATTTCATGAAGACATTAATGAATTAGTTCTGCCATTAAGAAAAATAGCATAGTTCGAAGCAATAATTTTATCCAAGTTTCAAGAACTCTTATTTTATTCTTTGTAGAGATTCTTACCTCAGTTTGTACAGGGAAATGAGTTCCAACAAGAAGTCTGAATCAGCAGGAAGTGTCTAAATTTTTTTCCCCAGCACTTTGGCCATATAACCCTTCAGAAGGCCAATGGCAGAGTTAGAAGAGGAGCAGCTATAGAGGTGTCTTGGGTCATGCTAAATTGAGGATCTCCACACTGAGCTCCTTGGGTGTAACACAGACAAGCCCATATAATGATATTTGGATTATTTTGCTTATTCATAGCATTTGTGATGCCTTGCATCTCGGGTAATATATAGAAGAAATGTCTGTGCCATAGCAAAAGTAAGTATTCCAGCTGATAGGATGATGATAGCATATGCAGGGAGTAACAATTAACTTTCCTACCATGCATATTGTTAGAATAACAGTGTAACTCTAGTCCAAAGGGCACTGTTTGTATTTGTTCCCTGACAGCTAATTTAGATTAAGTCTAGCTGTCCTCCAACTCTTTACCATATGCCCACTGAAGCCAATAGAAAGATTCTCATTACATAATTCACCTACTTCACAGAATTTGGCTGGTTCTTCTTAAATATTGGGGGAAAATTCCCTCAGAAAACACTGATGCAGGTTTAGCAAAAAGATCAAATCAGATGGTTTAATAATTCTTACTTCTTTTCTGAGAGTGCCAGAATGTCTGTCTTTTTTAATTCCAAGGCTTTTTCCAGTTGCTTGCTTTTTTCTTTCAGTTTTGCTATGAGAGTTTCCTCATTAACTATAGCCTATAAAAGTTAAAACAGACTATGTCAAAACATTAAATTTCCATAACAGTAGATAATGAATCCCTTTAGTGCCACTTGTTTGTTTGGTTTTGTTTGTTTGTTTGCTTGTTTGTTTGTGGTTTGTTTGTTTTTTTTGTTTTTATTTTTTTTTTTAAGATTTCATAATATCTGCATGAGGCTCTACTATTTTCTTGCTACTCTGAGATTTACTGTCAAAATTACTACAGCCTGCAAAGAAACAATACTGAGGAAGCTGTGGTTAAAGCTGTATTTATTATATTTAATCACTGAAAGAGTTAAAAAAATAATGCAGGTTTGTAATGAAAAGAAACTTTAAATAATTAACCTTTGAAATCTGTCATTTAAAGGAACATCACTGCTGAATTAACTCAGGTACAATTCTGGAATTTTTACTGACATGATACTCATTCAGATAGGACCTTTACTAGACAGGCAGCAGTGCTTCTAACAGTAGTTGGCAAGACTAGGGCAGAAAATTAGGTTTTACACCTCAGTTTGGCTCAACTCATTACACAAGTAGTAGTTTTGCAACACAGTTGCTTTCAGTAGTGCTGAGGTAACTCAGCAGATGTTAAGCTGAATGCACTTAGTTTAAATTAACTCTGCAAGAAATCATAAAAAGAAAGATGAAGACACTGAGTTTTCCTTAGTTTTCTCTGATAAGTTACCCCTGCAAAAGGGGAAAAGTAGTTCTAGAGTAGGCAGGGTTGAACTGGAAGCCAGTTTTAAATAGATGGCAGACAGAGAAAGTCTGGTTGTCTTTCAACCCTATTAGCTTTGACTTTCCAGATCCTGAGCCTCCTTAAAATTGTCATGTCCACCAGTGTGGAGTTACTTACACTGATGAATGCATTCCCAGGCAGCTGAGCGTAATACAGTCTCCTTGCTTTAGTTTCTGCAACACTTTTCCAGCGCAAACTCTTTTTTAATATCTGAACAGAGTCATCTTTTCTAAATTTCTTCCAATTTCTTCCCCTTATATCATAGTTTGCAACCACTCAGCATCTGTTGATTATAATTTCTTTTTCAGCTAGTCCTCTGACTAGCTCCACCAGAGGCATGTGCAGGACTGGGGTCCAATTCATCCTCTCACTGACTTTTTTTAATATTCCCTGTAAGAATGTCCTGTTAAATAGATTGACCAGCACAGAGTAGCCAACTGTTTCATTAAGCTGGTGAAAACAGCCTATATGGACCTTCTATTTTTGAAAGTGACTTTATAACTGAGTAACTAGCAGTTAATAATGGCAGTCAATTAAACATCCTGCAAGCTTACTTTTCTTCTTAAGAGGTAAGGACTGCATTTCTCTATAAATTCCCCTCTCTTGGACCAGTTGAGAAATTGAATTTTGATCTTCTCACTAATGAACCAAAACAATTTTGTATATAACTTACCATTGAATTTAGACGTATCAAATTCTGTAGGTCCAAAAATTTTATATTCAAGTTTTCAAATTCATGCTTTTTCTTGGAAGTTTTTGTCACCTGAGTATCAAGAATTTTTTTCATTTCTCTCTCCTACATTAAAAATAATAAAATTAATTGAGCAATGTACTGTGCATTGTTTAAAAATTTATATTAAGACATCTGAAGCCTTACAAAATTAAATGAGTACAAAATTTACACTGGAAGAAAATAATTTTCTGCAAAAGCCATAGCTATGTTCCAAATGACAAAATTCTATAAGGAAAAGAAACAATAATTAATATAACATGCAAATTAGGACCCGATCTGTCAAAATTTCATGCAATTTTATTCCAGACTAGGAACCTGACTATACCATATTTTCTACTACAAAGTTTTCTTTTAATCTGATCATTTGTTTTTATGTTATATTTCAGAAAGGATATCAAATATACGCAACTGAAAGTAGGGCAGAATATAGAAAACAGTAAAACCTTATCTCAGAGCTTGCTGGAAAATATAGGTACCTTTATTTTAAGCACTTTGCCTGGAGGGGTTGAATTACCCAGTACATGATTATTTGTCCCACAGTCAGTAAGAAGCACCAATACGGACATGTCATTCTGAGATGTGCAGCTAGACATCAAATTTCAAATACCATGCAATTTTGATGCGTGCATGTTTGTGTGTGTGTATATATATATGTATACACACCACACACTCGTAAGCACATGTATACAGAAGTCAAAACAGCATGTGTGCACCCGATGTCAAGAGAGTCACTCTTCTGTCTGTGCTGCAGTGGAGACATATGTTAGCTCCATTTGAGAAAGCAGAATACAACATCTGGAATAATTTCTAAGGTCATTTAGTTTCTGGCACTATATAACTATCTGTAAAACTGTGAAGTACATTTCAAAACCCTTACCTTCTTATCACATTCTTCATTCTCTTTCTCAAGTTTACTCATTTTTTCAGCTATTTTTTCTTTCAATTCTGCTAATGCTGCCTTTGCCCTAATTATTTCTCTTTCTGTATCTCTTATTTTATCACAAGTTTCAGTTAAGAGAGCATTTGTGTTAATTTTTGTTGTCATCCTTTCATTCAGCAAGTCTACTCTTTCTTTATACTGTGTCCGTAAGTGCTCTTGTTCCTCACTGGAAAAAAATAAGTAATAGATGAAAGTTATATTTTCTACCTTTCATTCAGATCAAAGACTTGGTTCAGATGTTCCTTGAAATGAATACTTGCCTATCCATATGTTAGCAACCCAGTCTACTATAGCACTATACATACTATAAAACATGACATGCAGCAGTACCTGTGATGATACCATCTAAGACCTTGCATTCCAATGAAACAGTTTTCTGTTATTTGTATTAAAACTTTTTCAAATATTTACTTTTATTGATCTGATTACTTTCCACAGGTTTCATTAAAAATGTAAGGGTTGCTTGCAAGCACTGAAAGAATGCAGAAACCAGCCTTCCTCTAAGAAAATGCATTGTGATTTTTTTTGAACAACTATAGCAGCATGGCAGAGAGTGACAATAACATGAAATCTGGCAAGGAGAAGACAAATATCTCTGAAGTTTCTGTATCCTCTTGGGGTAATTCTTGAAGAGGACAATGGATCTCTAGCAGTTACTAATGCAGAGTTCCTTCCACAGTTCTTTTTTTAACTGAAAACAATTTTTTTTTTCTGTAGTAGTTTCTTAACATTAATTGTTGAAAGGGAAAACTCCCTGCCACCATGAGAAGCAAAGCTGCAGACAGTTTTCTCTAAGCAAGCTTATCAGGGTTACAGAGTGCAGGCAGCAGCAGGTAGGCTCTGCTGTTCAAGATACAAGATTCTAAGACCTAGGCTTGCTGCTGCAGCAGAGTTGCCTAGGAACATTTGTGGCTAGTTGCAGGGGTGAGGGCCAAGCACTACTCACCATGTTTTGATAACATTTCAATTCTCCTTAATCATCTCACCAGTGTGGTTTTCCTTGTTCAAATTAATACATACCACAGTGCAGCATTCTGTCTTTCACAAAGGGTTTGCTTCTCATCCAGTAATTCAATTTCATCAGTAATGCTCTTCAATGCAGACTGCAGCTGCCGTATCTCAGCAGCACTAGATTCACGTGCAGCAGTAACAAGAGCTAAAAAAGAAATACAAAACATGCAGAAGCCTCTAAGCTATAAAAAAAGTATATGAGATAATGCATTAAGGGATTGATTCATAATCTTTAACTCACTACTATTGGTACTGTCACCTGGTAAAGGATAGCTGTGATTCTACATCCCTGAAATCACATACGTTATTTCAGTAGTTTCATCTTATCACATTTTCTCTGAGTCATCTGCATTTATCAATGAAAAGAAGCCTGCTGTGTTCTCACAGAACAATTGCTCTTTTTCATACTATACATCTAAAAAATTCCCTAGACATACAGTGAACTGATAAAAATTACTCCTTTCCTCCTCAGAAAACTTTTGTACAACCAGCTCTGGCAGCCAGCGACAAGGGAGCAGGATCACCTGGCTTGAAATTCAATAGCATTTCTCCCAGAAGAGCCGCCACTGTGTGAAACTAAGAGCCTGCATGAAAAGGCACCATGGATAAAGCTCTTCTGTGCAGGGGTGTTGTACTACAGCATCTTTTCAGCTTCTGAGTTAACAGTCACATTAGTGTACACCACCCATGCAAAAACACTTCGGCAGTGCAGAATGGGAGCAGCTAGTACAAACAACTGACTGACTGCATAGCAACCACATGCTACAGGCAGAGAGAAGGTGAGCAGGGAAATTTGCTATAAGAAAGCAATCAACAAACATAGAATGTAGCCTGGGGGAAAAAAAAAAAAAAAAAAAAAAAGCTCCGGTTTCTGCTTCATGGTGAACCTAAAGCTGAACTAACACTGTAGTACTCCAAAAGGAGAAGTTCTGCTCGCCCTGGCCACTCTGCCATGTTGCCATCCCTCCTCCTGTGCCACCACTAACAATCATTCAGCCTCATGGTTAGCCAGATAAAGAACTCCAACTCCTTTGCTTCTCTCCAAAAGAAGAAATCCTAACATTCATCTAGATCAACTCCACTTCTGACTTCACTCTGCTTCTGACTACAGTGCGAATAGAAGGGTGGTAGCAGAATATACCTTGGTCATCTTAAAAGTCAAGCCATACCAGAGAAAAAAAGAGAGATAGAGGTCAAACTTTATTTTCATCTCAATACATGTATTTGAGCTAAGGCTTTAGCCTCCCTTCATAGCCAGTGGAGAGAAAGAGGCACTTCCAGCTCATGATTCTTCTGACTTTCTTCATACATCTATTCTAGGGTGAGATGAATCTTGCCTAGAAGTACCTCTTTCTCTTCACTGTCTAAAAGAGACCACTGATAAGTATTTGGTCTGATGAACCCCACCAAAAAGTAGTATCACATCATATAAGCGTTATTATCCCTACTTCACAAAGAGGGAACTTGCAGCATAGAGCACTCAAGTGCTCCATCTCAAGTATCAGAGAAAGGCTGTAGCACAGCTGGGGCCAGAACTGAATAGTATCATACATCAGGAAACACCTATCTTCTTTCATTAATAAGTTATTATTGAAAGTAAGATTTATTTTATAGAATACTTGAAATTGTTTAAATGCACAGAAAATTCAGTTCTCTTGTTTTTTCAGAGCTGGTTAAGTCAGTGCTACCTGTCATCTCTGAAATAATCTCTCCTGGAAAATTCTGCATTCTGAAGCGAAGATTGCTGTTTTTTATAGTCTCCTCTTCTAGGCATTCATGGGTATGCCTTCTAATTTCTTCCTGACAATTAAAAAATTTACAAGTGAGAACCAAGTAATACAACAGATGAAAAAGCACTTCTTCCTTACAAAACTTTTTTTTTTTTTTTCCCCAGTTAGTTCATACTTGGTATTTTCCATGCCTAGATATATCACTCTCCTTGCTGATACTTGATCTCTTTCCTCCTTTCTTTTACTCTTCAAAATAACAAGTAACTTGTTTTACAAGTAGCTGAACAAACCTAGGTATCTCCAGGAACTCTTGGCTTCTGACTATTAACAATCTTCAGGAAGCTATTACCTACATCTCTGCGACAAAAGCTGTGCTGGCAGGGAAGGTCTTATCTGTCAGCTTCTGCCATTGTGCATGAAAGGTGTTATTTAAGCCATTTCCCTGTGGCCTGAAGCTACAATGAATAAGCAGGACTCTACCTGAGCTTGAGACACAATAGAAAGTCATCTTCTGGTTCATGGTTAAAGGTATGAGAAGGGTCACTTTCAGAGTTTTGGTGGAGCAAGAGAAAACAGACTGAACTAATAGTGGGAGAAGCCTTCAAAGAGTTGAATCCCCAAATTTGCATGACTGAGAATTGTAGGAGGGTTGATGAAACCCCAAATGTCTCAGAAAAGAAATCAGTTTTTAAATGGATGTTGACTTCAGCATCACAATTTATGCATAAACCCAACACTTCAGTTTTGCTAGTAGTTACAATCACCAGCTGAGACACTGTGGGAAGAAAAGATACTGTTGAATTTTACTGTCTGCAGAGCAAATTCTATATGCACGCATATAAATTACTCTAATTTCCTTGGGAAGATGAAATATTTAGAGGTGTAAAATAAATGTGTAAAAGGTTTTAATTTCATATGAGTTACATCCTCAATTAGCTGAAGTAGTGAAAAAGAAAACAGCTTTATGATTTCAGTACTTTACATAAAACACTCATCTGATAGACTAATGCAGAGCTGGTCTGAAATAGATGATTTGGAGGCCCAGTGAAGGAGACAGGGAAGTTCTACAAGATTTACATCTACCTAGACAAATACATTATGGAGATTATTTTAAAATACCTTCTGTTTGAAGCCATTCTGGCTTTAATGGCTTCAGAGGTCTTACAGCAAAAGTTAGCTACCTATGAACAGCCATCCTTAGCTGATAATTGCTGTAAGGTCTCTTATTATCACACACAATGCAGTTCTTTCAAGGAAAGACAAACTGTTAAAAAAAATCCCTTTGCACCTAGTCATAGGGCAAATCACCTACCTGCTGAACTCTGTACAGCGCAGAACACACTAATGTTAGTGGGTGGATCCTCACAGCAGCCCTCAGGGGGAAACATTATTTTTCTCCCTTGCACTGACGGTGTTAAGGCCCTTATGATGTAAAAAGCTCTACGGAAGTAGACCTTTGCCTTCAGGAGGTTTTTGTGATGCTCCTGCTAAGTCACTGTAGGTTCAGAGCTTATGCTTCTTGCACAAAAGCAAATCAGGAAGACATAATAGAGTTGGGAACAAAACTTCAACCCTGAGTCCCAGTTTACTTTGCTGAGCATAAGACCCTTCCTCTTCTTACATTGATAGAAATCTGAGCACCCCTTAAATTTCACTGGCTCCTAGGATAAATGGCATCTACTGTTCCCCCATTAAAACACCAGCAGGTGAGCTAAGGCTTGGATCGGCTGTGTGACCTATACTAGTCACCTTGGTTTGTTCTATTATAGCCAAACTTCTGCAGGCAGCAAAGTGCATACAAGTACCCACCAACTTCACTCCAAAGTGCCCATCTCTCTCTTAAGGTAGAACATAACTCACACAAGAAAACAATTCTAATAGTACAACTGTAAAAGCTTAATTTAATAGTTACAAACTCTTTCCCATATATTTGAAACTAAATATTAGATTTTTTTCTTACCAATTCCTTAATAGCAGCAATAGTATCTTCAAAACACTGCATAATTTCCTCACTGAATACAGAGTCTTCATTTTTCAAGTGTTTTTCTAAATGAAAAATGCAATGACATTGAAATTTATAGTTTTTAATCTTCAAATATTGCTCTGTTGTTTACAAGAGTTATTCTGAAAGAGAAAGATTTCTTTTTCAATTTTTTGCTAAATCTGTTTTCCCTTGTTCAGAATTAGGTCAGCATCTTTCACATTCCTCCTCTTCCTGGTGCACAGAAAAGGCAGATGCACAAGTGACATATGAAGTTCACAGGACCTGGTAAAATTTTCGGTCACAAAATGCTTCCAACTTAAATTCTGCAGAATTAATCTTTTAAGAGAGTCATTCAGAGAAGTTTACAAGGCTATTAAATTCAAGTAAAAGCTGTAGATCAAAATAATTTTCCTTTAAGCAGGGTATAGCTGATCTTTAGAATTTTTCCAAGCAGTCATGGCTTCATTATGTCTCTTTCCAACCAAAAATACTAATCCGGATTCATCAAAGCCTGAAGTGAGATTTACGTTACTCCAGAAGCTACTCTCTATATTGTTATATTTAATTTTTCTTGAGCTGAAATAATAATTACAAGGATTTTAATTCATCCAAAAGATTACTGTACCTGTTACGGTGGCATGAAATTTTTGTTACACCCTGATTTTTTAACAGAGACTAAATCCTCATAGGAAAGGGAAAAAGAAAATTTGTAATCCAAGTGTAAGTGAATTTGTAGCGAAGATGAGGTGCTCATCCAGCTGAGATGAGATCTCTGTTTTTAATTTGACCTACTAACTTGTTTGAAATCTAGCAACTGTCCCAGTTCACTAGGATCTTTATCTAGAGTTGGCGGGAACAACAGCCAGGAGCAGCTGCTATCTCTGCCCTACCTGCCCATCCTCAGGCCTGATAACGATCACCTACCAGTGTGACATTTTCTGTGAACTATCAGCAGGAGACATGTCAGAAAACAAGCCTATGTAGGCAGCAAACAGCAGAGTGGGTGGTGTAAGAGCAGAATTTGCCCCAGCTTCACTGATTAGTAGCAATTCCAGACAATATTTTCTAACAATAACTGTCTGAAATCCCAGTCTTTTTACCACCTTAAAATCAACAGAACTATGAGCTATTTTATTCAGAAGAAACAAAATGTAAGACATATTGTGCATAAATAAAATCCATGTTAAAATCTAATTTAAGTTCTGTTTGTGAAGAGTTTTTTACCAGTCTTTTAGGTCTTTTGTCTTCCAGACCCGCTCTTGATTTCTTTTTATCTATTTGATTTTCTCTCCTCTTTTGTACTTACACTTGCTCTCTCAAAATCTATATTTCCTAGATGAAACATCTGCTTCAGAAAAAAGTTGAGATAAAGCATTCACATATTTTGTTTCCTTCTATTCCTGTTATTAAACAAAAAATAAATGCCAGATGTAACCTAATATTAGTGAAATACAGGTTTCTCAAATACAGAGATTTTATTAAAAAAAAAATCCCTCTGAAAAGTCTTGCCATTTTTTCCTACATGCTGCTCCAAAATTCAGCCAGCCTTTTATCCCACCCTCTTCACTGCCAAAACTCTTCTCCTAATCAAACCTTTAAGCCTTTTAAAAATGCCATAATAATCAAGGTGATATGCAAAAAATGTCAGCTATCCATTTTCCATCCCTCCTGGCTTCTCTCATTCAGTGACACAGGCTTCAGAAGAGCATCAGTTCATCCTCCCTGCACAACAGAGCATTACTTGCATACTACATTATCCAAAACTCTAGTCACTGCCTTGTTCTACCTGAAATCCCTCCTCAACACACCTGGCTACTTTGGGCATGCGATGAATTGCGGATGAACAGGAGGGCAGAGTACTGAGGCCACGGACATTTACTGGTGAAGTGTTTCCACATCATCTTAGATCTCATACTACAGTTTACATGACCCCAGGCCATTTGTCTCACCTGTGTATGCCTTTTTCTGACCCCTGGGCTATAAGCTCTTTGAGGAGCATTATAATTCTACAGCCTTTGCAACTAAGCTATTGAGATAATGCCCTGCAACCAGTCTCAAAGGTAACTAGCTCAGGCCCCAGTTCCACACAGTCCTTAGTCTGACAGCTGAGGCCTCCAGAAGTGAACGTTTCGTGATACACATCTATAACCATAAAATGTGCACAATTGTCACTATTTATAAGAAACCAGTTTTGTTAGACAAGAATAACTTTTCATTAGAGCTAAACAGATTTGACAGAGACAGAAAGTTTTGAATGTTCTGAAATTGGAAAATTTGAAATGATAACCAGAGGCAGTGTCTCCCAGCATGGAATCCATCCCTCAAGACTGCTCAGCTGTCATGCACATCTGCCCCTTCCTCTCAAAGAGGACTATTTTAGAGACAGATAAAACTTGTTTGAAATTTATCTCCTGGTACTTAAATTTATTTGGTGATTTTTCTCTGGCTAACTTTATTACTTATAGTGCAATTTCCTCGCTTATGCTTAAAGCATTCCTTCCCTTGCATAATGATTAATCTTGCCCTCTAAAGCAAATTTATTCTGTTCTTAGTCATTGCTTCATCTCCTTCATGAAGGCCTTCTCACCAAGTTGCTGATTGCTGAATTGTTCCAGTTTTGCATCTCTCTAATCCATCCAGCTATCTTGAAAGCAGGCTGTATTTCTTACAAGAGACACCGTGATAAATGAGATTCTATAGGTCACATTTATCTTTCAAGAAGGCCCAACAGCTCCATAAGCAGGCTCTTGTATGAGATGGCACAGGAAAAAAAAAATAACATTCAAGATAATTCAAGGGCTTCTAACATCTCAAGGCCTGAAAGGAATTAATTTGTGCTTTGAGCATATTTAAAGTCTCCTTCTGCCTTCAGATACCATGCCACATGCTCACTTCAGGGGCTGGGGGGACCACAAGCATCTGTCTCACACCACCTGCCGCAGCGCCTGAACCACCATGCGCAGTGCATTCGCTTTCTTAATGTGCCACCAGACTTGGAGTTGAAGAAGGGCTTTTCTCAAGGCTGCCCTACAATGTCAGCCCTGGTGACAGTGAGGAGTTTTGTGTTCTAGGTAGAGACTGTAGCTGTCCATGAAGACTGTTTTTTAAGCAGGATTTCCAGAAATAAGATGCAGTAGAGAGGCTTGAAGAGGAAAAGCCCGAGACAGCTTCACATACGTGCTTGCCAAAAAGTCTTGGGAGTCCCACAGAGGAACCAGATGGCCCCATATGCGATAGTAAAACCAAAAAGACAAGGAGGAAATGCATTAATAACAATGGCAGCCATCTCATTTAGAAACACACGGCCTACACAAGGCCCTTCCCCACCAAACACTCGCAGTGACTCTTCCCTTTGGATTTTATGTCTTCTGCATTAACTCCAGTAATCCAGGCTGCAGGTAAGCAGGACAAGACAGTCCACAGCCACTGCAGCCATGAGAATAGTGTCAGCCATATTTTCTTAGGTATATAGTTAAAATTACAAAAATGGTAAGGCAAAATAATACCCATTTTCCTTATTAAACCCTGGTTCCACACATCCCCACAGTAGAGAACAGATGTGCAATACAAGGTTTGTGTCTTTCCCTGCTTCTGCCTGCACGGGGCTGGAGGGATGTTGTCCCTTGGGACGCCAGCCCTCCCTCCGAGTTCTGGGACAGGAGGCACCTCAGGAGCCCCCCAAGCCCCGCGCACACCCACCCAGGCTCTGCAGGCGCCTGAGGGCAGCCGGCGCCACCTCAGAAGACGAGAGCACCATGGTGGATGGGCCAGGCCAGACCTCGGCATGGCAGCCGGGCCAGGCCTCGCCGTTGCCACGCAACCAGGTTCCGAGGGCCCAGGGCTTCTGGTTCAAGGCTTCCCTCTGTCATGGACAATGAATCACATCAAGATTAGATCAAAATATTACAATAAACCTAGAAGAGTCTTGGCCAACATATGAAATGCTGTCTTTCTCACAAAACAGAGTGCATACAGTACTTTCAGGTCCTAACAGTGAAACTCGATAATTTCTGGCCTTGGAGACTATGCTGGCATGCCACTCTTTCAAAACACCCAAGATTTTAAAATATTAATAAAAAAACCTTTTGATCAACCAGTTGATTTTCCAAGCCTGGAGGCTGCAATTTAGTTGCATTTTGAACCTTTCCTGTGTATCTTTTTAAATGCAGTCATCTGTCTTTTACAGTCATCACTGTAAAAAGAGGGACTCTTAAGAACAAATATCATATATTCAAAATTGAAGATAAAATAGTGATTGTATGAGGGAATATCAGATGACACTGCTGATTATTTGCGTGTGAACTAAGCTCATGGAGACATATAATCACCAGGATAATATCACCTCTTAATTATCTAAAAAATTCTAATAAAAAGTGCTGCAACTTTCCCCTGGAGATAACCAGCTTCTTAGGAGATGGCCACTTTCTTTCCTACATATTTATGGCTGCTGCTGCCTTGCCAAGCTATTACTGGAGACCTTCTTTGTTCACAATCAGTATCAATTTATGGCTTAGCAAGGAACAATCAGCAAAGGTGGTGCCATCCTTCACCTCCAGCACTCTGGGAAATTGCTTTGCAAATTGAACTGTGCCAAAAACATCCATGTGTTAAACGACCTGCTGTTAAGCCTGTATGTTGGGTACACCTGCAGAGCCTGATCCCGAGAGATACGAGCATCCTCCCCTCCTGATGTTTGCAGGAGATGGGGGAAATCAGTGTCCACTGCCTTGTAGACTCGTACCACTCTTCTGCAGTTTGACTATGCAAAGTATCTGCAGTTAACCCCCAAAATAGATGGATCCATGTCTTCATTTCACTGCAGACAGTATACCATTATCTGGGTGAACACAGTAATCCCTGGACTAGTAGAAGACCTATCCTATCTGACTTTAAAAAAAAAAAAAAAAAAAGAGTAATCTGTTCACTTCATGACAGCCAACATGGTAACTACAAGATAAAGCTTTACTAGGAAGAAGAGAAAAGCCCTCTTTTTCTGAAAATCTGTTTAGGTCATAAGCAGGAGTCAGGCCTCAATGAACTCAGTGGTTGCAGAGCACATGCAGTTTGTACCTGACCAAAATTCAGGCACCTTTGGTCCAAGTAAACAAATTGGTTTCTATAATACCAAACTGCTGGGGACAAGTTCTCAATTCTCTTGGTGATTTTAGCCCTTCAACTGGAAATTATACTTGAGGAAAAACTATAGATTGTTTCCTTTACAAGCAATTAAGCATTTCTATGTAGAAAATGTATCCATTCTTCCTGGGTTTTTTTGAAATGTTACGGTCCCACTGTTGTGGTGATACAGATAGCTTTGTAAAAATGTACCAGTGGAATTACAAATTTTAATAGAAAAATAATAATAGTAATTTTCCTTTTTTTCTTATGAAACAACCATTTTTTTCTGCAAAAACAGCCTCAAAAACAGGACTTCTGAAGTGAAATAGTAACTGTTTCCAGCAGATATTTCAAGACCCGGCTTCACTAGAACTTAAAACACTTCTGCAGAGTTGCAAAGAACTTCAAGTTCTTTGACACTAAACAGAAAATTTCTAGTGGCTCTTACACAAAAGGTCCTCCACAGGGCTATTTCCTTTCCTAAAGACATGCTTTTTCAGTTGCCATCATGCTGCCTGTGCAAGTCCAATAAGACATTATCTGCAAATGTTGCTTTCAAACTCCTGTCAAAGATGAGGGTGCTAAATATGGTACAGACATATAAAGTGCACACACGAGCAAATGACAGGTCATAAGCTGTGATGGTTTTACAACTGCTGCAGGACATTTAAGATAAAAAATACTTTGATTTCTAGCTCCAGACTTCTAGGAATTTATTGCTGCCCTGTATCTGAAATAAATTTAGCTACTGCATTGATCACCAAATGGGGAAAGTCAAATCCCTGCCCAGCCTTATGGTGAGAGTAGCTGGGCAATGCAGTACCAGCTTACAAGAGCTGCCAGGATATTAAGTCTGAGTAAGCAGTGGTAATTTTGTCTAGGAGGATCTGCTCCCCCCTTCATTTACCACAACTTACAGTCTGCACATGGATAAAGCAAACACATATTCAATGTAAATAAAAATTTACATCTCTCATAAATCATCTGCTTCCTGACAAGTTTATGAGAGTAAAAGCTAAGAAGGGAATTCCAGTAGATTTTCCCCTGTCTATTTACTTATGCAAGAAAAAACATTTTGGTTTGTTTGCACTCATTTCTACTAACCTATCCATCACAACCTGAATCTAATCTGGTTGCCATTTCCCCTGCATACAAAATTATGTCACAGCAAACAGGATTCATAAAGGGAGACATGAGCCAGTCTTTTTTTTATGGCATCTTCCTAACTCCCAGGAACCAAGAGGAGGCATGAAGCCCCATCTGCATTTGCAAGCCTGTAATATTTTATCACAAGTGTAATGATGGCCTCACTGGTGCCTGGATGTCTCTGTTGAGCCTGGAATACCTTTCTTGGGATCACAAAGATTACTAGTTAATAACAAATCACAATGGCAATCTTTTCTTCCCAAAGAGAATGGGCCAGATTTTGAGTTCACATGATCTAGAGAGATCTGCTCTGACTTCAATAGATCTGAACTGTCCATATCAGATGACCAGCTGTAATATTCTCTTTCTGATAAATACAGAGACTCTGTAGTGGTTGATACACTAGTGCAGTAATTGTGGAGGGGTGGGGAGGAAAGTGTGTGATTCCCTGCAATCACCTCTTGTAAACTCACTTTCAGCACAAGAAAGAGCCACATGGGGAATTGCCATCTGCTTATTTTATCAACAAAGCAATCAGCATTGTATACAATCTATTTCCTACCTGAATGACAGATTCACAGTGCTTGTTTCTAACCCCTATGTGGAAGCTAGTTAATTTCCCAATTTCCCTGATCAATAATAAATTCTAAATTCCAAACCAA
The DNA here is from genome assembly GCF_018691265.1 of Tyto alba. Taxonomy (NCBI): domain Eukaryota; kingdom Metazoa; phylum Chordata; class Aves; order Strigiformes; family Tytonidae; genus Tyto; species Tyto alba. Next base: position 7,011,735 of record NW_024881303.1, read on the forward strand.
AACCATGGAATGTAGTATTTTTCCTGTGTCATCATTAAGCAGATTAATTAAGCACCAGCTTAAACAGCTTTTAGGCTTCCTGGTGTCTACCCCAGTGTACATGTGAAGAGCAACTATAACTTCCCTTTCCAGCCTTCATGTTGCTAGCATAATGAAGCCAAACTCTTCTGGACATTCCTGTAATGGCCCCTACGTGCCCTTGGATACCCCTAATATCACTTTTCTGCCCCACTGAGCACTTTTGTACTGTGTTCGACCAGGAGGTTCTCATCAATATTTGTTTCTAACCATCAGCCTTCTAGCTAACAAGAGAATTTTCTGTTATCAATCCAGGACATATAACTTTGCATTTGTGATGCAAAATATCATCTGATATTTATTGCTCATGGACTTGAAGATTATCCAGTTCCTTCCATATGGCATCCCAATGGTCTCCTCCAATACTTCACCACTTTGTATCTTTAGCAAAGCTCATTAGCATCCTTTGCATCTGGAGTATTTTATTTATTTTCATTTTATGTATGAAAAGTTGAAATACGGCTGATATTTGGAAACTTCACTACTGACCTCTCCTTTTCACACTACCAATTACCATCTGCTTCTGAAGATCTTCTTAAAATTTGTTATTAATCTCCATTTTATCTAATTCACACATAATTTCTCTCATGGCACCGTATCACAGACATGCATATACATGCATGTCATACATGACTGTATAGCAGCTTCTCTGCCCAATTTGTTTCGCAAAACTTAAGTTATGATTCCATAGGTCAACCTGTGTAACAGTCCACAGCATTTCACTTTAGAAACAAGATATACTCAGCTCTCTTGTGACTGGAAAGCTGTAGGCTAAACAGCAGTAGGAACAATGTTTTCTTTTAATTTGCACTATTGGTATAGTGTGTGAGTCATAGACTTGTGATTGCTGTTGGAAAAGTGGGCGAGATAAAACACTTGAGATGATGAGAGATTCTTAGTTATATCCTGATGTCAGAATTAAGATTTAAGCTTAAAATCTGGTGTTCAAAAGTGACACCAGTAATATCAGAATTTTATACTCCTTAAGTGGCTTTTTTTTAAGCTGATGTGAAAATTTGGGGTATAATTTTTGATAGTTTTGCTCTCCATAGTTTGTCATATCTCTGTATTTCTGCTGAAAAAGTTGTAAATTGTCTAGTTTCGAAGGGGGGGAGAAAGGTGAGGAAGTTTTCTAGGACTTCAAAATTTCCAACCAGAAGGAATACAAGAGGTGCTTCCTCAAATGAGCTCTTCTAAGAAGGTTACAGCCCCACCTCTTCTTAATTAAGTGCTGCAAATTTGCTGATAACTGACAAGATGATGTTTTGCTGGTAAGGGTTCAGTAATTATGTTTAGCCTGTGCTGAAGGTGTTACTTTCTCACTCAGTGTTAACAGACTAATAATCCTGTGGATGGTGCTTTCTCTAAGCATGAACCTGTGGAATTAGGCTTCATGTCTAACTTGGCAAATGAACAGTATTTTGTGTAAAGACATCTGCTATTCAAGTCATTCCACTCCCTGGATGTTACATATCTTTTTGTTGTTGTTGGTTTTGGTTGTTTTGTTTTGGTTTGGTTTTTTTTTTAGTTTGGTTTGGTTTTGGTCACATCTCTAAAACATTATAGACATTTTTGGACTTGTCTGGGCTACTTTACATCACTTTAGCTAAATTAGAGGGCTGTACAAAAGAAGTAAAAACGTAACTAATATCCTCTTTACAGCTCCCTCATAAAGGGAAATATATGCAGAGGGGCCTTAGTGTGAGTGATGATAAGCTTCACTGGACTGAATTATTTTTTCAACTTAAACAAAAAGAGCCATGAAGAGGCACAAATTGCAACCTTGAGGCTGAATCACTTTGATATTCAAGAGATAAACATGAGAAATGAGTCTGACTTGCTAGTTAAGGGGCAGACAGGAAGGAAAAGCAATGAAAGTGTGTTCAGCACAGGGCTGCTTTGTCTTTCTGTTTTCTCAGACAGACTCTTTCTGCAGCTTTATCCCATCTTCTTGATTTGATCCTGGTCCCATCAGCATCTCCCAACATTTTGGCTGAGACAGAGCAGGGGTGAGAGGGAAGACGTGAACACGGGCAATGCAGAGATGGGCACATCCCAGTCAGCGGGGACGTGCCAGAGTGCTAGACAGAACCGTCTACCCACGTACCTGCCTGCCCACATAACTTCACCTTGCCTTGCACACGCACGGTGATGTCCCCTGGATTATAAATCTGGTGTACTTGTAGATTTAGCACTCTTTCTAGGGGAGCTGCAGAGGGGTGAAGATAGCTGGGCTTGCAGCAGGTTCAGGGGTCTCAGGTGCCCTTTCTGGTTCTACAGAGCTCATCCTCCCCCAACAACAGCTACCCAGACAAAGAAGAAAGTAGAGTTGCAGAAGTGGCAAGTCACAGGCATCTAACTTGCCAGCCTGCAGTTACCTGGATTAGGTGATGACCAGAGGAGAGCACCAACAGATGGTGAGCTGACTGTTCATTTATAAGCAAACACTAAAGACAAGGAAATTAACAGTTCAGATAATAGAGAAGCAGTTCAAGCCCATGTATCTACTTACAGTCACTCTCATTTCCACACGCACCTGTGGAGATGGGTCGTCCACTCAGTGTCTTTCTCCTACCATAGCAGAGAGCAGGGTTTTGCTACTCTCTTCTGCAAAGGTGCTGAGCAGCAAAAAAGCCTGTCAGAAATGAATAAAGACCATTCCTCCTTCTGTTCTCAGGCACTGCAGCTATTGACTCTCTTACCAGTTGACATGTCTCACCCTTATCCAATACCATATGTCCCGCAGTGGCCGCACGTGCCAGCCAGTCTCACCAGGCTCCTTCATGCCAGCAGCCTCACTCCACTGATTCCCAGCATCCTAGGAAGCTCACATGCAAGTTCACCGGTGGAACATCTTTTAATTCTGTGCCTGATAAAATAATATATTAAGAAGAGCCAGGAAGAAACACATCACACTTGGTGTTTTCAGAGCTGAGCTGGGAAAACACATGGGCTTGCCACATCTTTCCCTGGGCCCATATGGAGAAGGAAAGGCTGGTAAGTATACAGCTGACTGGCTTGTAACCCACCAGGACAGGGATGGGAGCCAGCTGCCATCTGAAAGCAAGCAGGGAGACAGCAAAAGCTATGGAGAAGAAGACAGGCTCTCTTTAACTGGATTAGCTGCTCACAGAATATTATATCATTCTTATCTCTTCCCCATTCCAAGGCTTTCCTGACACTGATGTGTTTTATGAGCCTACTCTCACTAGATTATTAAAGAGCAGAGGAAGCATAAAAGACATCAGTTACAGCTCGGAGGCAAATACATAGGCTAGAAAGAGTGGAATACTACTGAGGCAGCAAAAAGCAGGGAATCAAAACCTGCAACGTTAGAGACTATTCACATTTCCCATCAAACTACCAATGGAGTATTCACTTCAAGGTACATAAACAGACATTCAAGTGATACATAGCACTGACAGAGCTCTTCAGTAACTATCAAACCTCTCCTTAGCAGGCAGCAGTTTAGCAGCAGGCTTATAAAGTTTCTAGAAGGTACAGGTGAGCCCATGAAGAAGATATTTTAAAGCCATAGAGCCTAAAAGAGACACATTTGTAGAAGTTCCAACAACATTTTTTCTCCCACCAGCCCACCACTTCTGATTTCATATCCCCAAGCCAGAGTTAAACTGGTTTCAGTTAAAATTAGCACAGTCGTTTGGGCTGGCTTTCACAGGTGAGCTCAGTTATCTTCCTTGAAAAGCAGCGTCATGTAGAGCAGATCAACACACAGCTGTCTTCTTTACATTAGCCAGCCAGTTCCCAGCCATGGAAAGGCCTGGTCCAGACCTGACCTTGCATCTAACCAAGCCTCCCAGCTGAGACAGCCACCTTAGAAACCTCTCAGCTTCCTCTCCAGAAAGTGAGTGTCAGCATCTCAAACTACTCAGAGACAACATATGAGAGCCACTGCTTGGGCAAGGTATTTAGCACACACCTAACTCCAACCACCTGAACCACCTCACTTGTTAAGTGAGTCTTCAGAACATCCACAGGCTTGCATATCTTGTTAAAGCAGCCTTTGAACCAGGAGGACAAACTGACTGTGGAAGCACTAGTGATGTAGTGTCCAGATTCCTCTGGCAAGGAATGTTTTGAAGAGAAAACAATGTTTTCATGCCCTCCCCTCCCTTGCATTTTACCCAGTCAGTGTGAGCTGCTTCCCAGGTTTCACCTGCCTAGAAGCCCTCATAAGTTTTTATTCTTCAAGCTTGTCTACTGACTGCTCTTCAGTTTGAATGCAAGTGAAAATCAGAAACAAAAGGGATTTACAGCCTTTGTACCTCAGAGCACAGCTCAGCCCATAAATGCGTGTCATTGTGGTAAGGATCTTCAGCCATCTACTGTAATGGCACTAAAATATTTAAAAAAGTAGAGCTCAGTGGTTGTTTTTTTTTTTTCCCTCACTTGTTTGAAAACCAAAAAAAATGGAGGTATAGCCCCTCCCCATAGTGTTGCTCTATGAATGAGACTTCTCAGGGAACACTAAAGGCATCACAAGCTTTTCCTCTCTGTATACACAGGGGCTGTGTTGCTGCAAGCTGGATAGCAGGACCGTGAGCTAGCAGAGGTTTGCAAGCAAAGCTTATGGGACCTTTGAGCACGAGGGTTTCATCCAAGCTTCCACGTTCAAAGTTCTCATGGACAGTGCTGCTGTGATCCCAGTAAGGTGATAGCAGCCATGGGCAGCACAAGCAATACAAGCCCTGGCTAAAGTCCTGTGCTTCTGGTACATCCCAGCATGGTCTTCCAAAGTGGATCCACCCACCAGATTAACTCACCCCAGCTGCTCAGCAGCACTTGCCCACTTGCAGGTTGTTACTGCCCAATATATGGAAAGTCAGGGTGGCTGCAAGGAAGTTTGAGATCTGAGTTGGAAAGGTGGGACGTGAGAAAAGATAGAAGTAAAGGGTATGGGTTCGAGAGGTGCATGTGGAGGGGTACAGTCAGGGTGGTGGGGGCCTGGAGTGGAGGGCTGTGGGTTTTGAGAGAAAGTGATGCTGGAGGAGACAAGAATGGGGTTCTCGGTTTCAATTGATTTAGGCTCTTACGAATATTTGCATTCTGACAGACAGTTTTATTTTGTTTGATTTCCAAATATACAGGAGATACAGCCTTTAAATCCTGCATAGCATCTGGCTTTGTGAAAGGCTAGTCTTGTCTAGAACTGCATTGGTGGTGCTACAGGAGGACAGATTTACGGTGCCAGGGGGATGGGACATGAAACGTGCTCATTTTTAAAATTAACCTGTTGGACCCACGTACTTGTGAGTAATAAGAATTCTGAAGGCCAATCTTTATCCTCAAGGACACTCGTACAGGCAGTTCTGTCTTCTTCAGAGATACAGGGTATATGGTGGCCAATTGAATGCACTGGTAGGGCAGTTAACTCTAGGGGTAGATGTTGAATTTTTAACTCCTGGCTGCAATCTACACGTGCTAAACCAAACATATTCCATTTGATCAACAGCAACATATGTGACTTTGAGGCATTCAGTTTTTCATTGAGGAAAAATGTTCATATCTAGCTGCAGGTGATATTTAGAAGACAGTCTAGTATTTTAAGATAAGAGCAAAGAATAATATTTAAATAAAAACCTTAAATGAAAATAAGGGTATTTGAGAGTCCTCACAAGAATTAACTAGCACGCAGCCATACCAATGTTTCTTCCAACTCCTCATGCACATTTGGGTTGTACAATTATACAAAACCAGAACTGCAGCCTGACCCAGGACAGATGCCACCATGTCCATGTGCAGCTCATATGAACGTGAATTAAATGAATCAATCTAAAGACTTCAATTCAAAAAGTTGGAGTAAGTATTTAAGGATCTAGTTCTTTGTAGGAAAAAATAATTTCTGCATAAAAATCTTTGTGAATGAAAAAGACAAAAACTGCAATTTGGCTGAAAAGGTTTTGACATTCACATTTTCATATGAAAAAATAATAAAAAAAAAAAGATTTTCCACATGTATGTTCCACAAATGGCAAGCCATTCAGCACTTAACCAAGCGTTTGCTTTGAAGCACTTTAGATAATGTTCAGCAGCTGTTTCTCTTGTCTGATGGTTCTCAAATACCAAATGGTGATTTTTAAAAACCTTCACCTTTGAACAAGAGCAAAGGTTTATTTCAGTTCCCAGCCTCCAGATCCAGTATTTATCCCACAGTTTAAAGCAGATTTCAGAAAACAGCTTTGGATAAGAGAATAACACGATGATAGAGAAACTGAAAAATCCTTTGTGTTGTGCTGATTTCTCCCATAGCGTGTTGCTTGTGCTTTGCACAACGTGAAAATGGAGGAAGAGACAATTATTCATGTTCCTGTTACTTGCTAATAACATCTGCAAAAAAAACCCCAAACTATGTGCTAAGAAATTTCTTTTATTTCCATATTCATCAAAATGTGAAACTGATAGATGAGCTACCTGCTACAGATGATCTCTTTGGGCTGCACCATTTTGTAAGGGCAAATTGTGTGCAGATCTCAAGGGGAGAGAGAGAAAACGCTTCTTTTTGCATGGTGTGTGTCCAGTTTGCAAATGCCAAGATTAATCCCAGTGGCAACAAGAGGGAGAACTTTTTACATTTAGTAACATTTATTTCTGCATTCGGTATCAAGTACATAAGTGCAAATATTCAGAGTCCATAATTAAGTCCATTAGGAACTACAGAGAATGTAATACAAATTGTAATAAATTTAACATGCTGGAACTTTCCAGTTACCATACATGTAAGTCAGCCTGTCAATCCCTTACGACAAAAGTACTGGGTGTTGTTTTCATTTTTTTGAGTTATACAAAACTGATTACCGTAAGTACTGATTACTGTTTATTTTATTTGTGCTGGAAAACACTAAAACATCAGTCTACAATTCTATATAGTTAATAAAGATGAATCCAACCAGCAACCCAGTGACGTAGAAGCAATTTTAACTATTGCATCAGTGCGCTAAGCAGGAAAGCCCCTAGCCACATGTAACATTAAAAGTTATAGAAGCAATGCCAATAGAAGAAGGAAAAACACTAAAAAAATAAAATAAAAAGGTCAATATTATTTAGGCTCTCACCATCATGCACTTTATAAGCAACACAAAAAACCACATCTAGTACACTTTTCTCTTTACTACACTTTAGTGCTTGACACAAGTGATTGCAAATATTCTAAGTGCAGAAGCAGCAGGGGAAAAGCACTGCTTCCAAATTTTATGTTTCTAAGATTATGGTGTTGAGAAAAAAAAGAACAATAAATTTGCAGTAAAGTGTAAGAACAGAGCTGTTTCACTCCAGATTCCCCCGTTATTCGCTACTGTAGTTGATGAAATCTTGAAGTCTGCTTTACTCTGCCTTTCTCTTAGCACCTGGGATTTTAGCTTGAATCCTAGAAACAAAGAAAAAAAAATAAAAAGAAGGATTATGTGGTGAGGCAGCTATTCCATTCCAGCAGATCCCCACTTGTAATCTTATCCAGGAGCAATCCCTAGCTTGTGTTCAGTGTGCTGTTGCAACAGGTGGACTAGAGTCTAAGAAGAAAAAGAAGTGATGCCCATCTGGGTGTTCTTACAGGCCCCTAGGAAACGGCCTGGGTTTTGGCGGTTCATGTAACCATGGGATATGCTCAGTGATAGTCTCCTCCCCTTCATTACTCTACCATGGTCCATCGTCTATTGGAAGCCAGGAATGAAGATTAAACTTCAAACATGAGGCAGGACTCTTGCCAATACTAAATTGTGTTGGTCACAGCTTTGTCTTGCTGCATCTTGAAAACCTCCAATGAAGAAGGTTCTGGCACCTCCCTGTGTAGCTTGCTCTACTGCTGTCCCAATCTCCTAGGGAAAAAGTTTCTCCGAATGTCCAACACCAACCTTTGAAGCTGGAGTTATGTTGTTGCTCCTTGTTATAAAATCTGCCGCTACTGAGAATAGTTCGGCTCTATCATCTTGTAACTTCCCACCAAGTACTGCCAGGCTGCTATGAAATCACTCCTTAGCTCCCTCCTTGCCAGGCTAAACAAGCCTGGTTTCCTCAGTATCCTCTCATGGGACGCTTGCTCCCTGTACTTCACCATTCTGTAACCTTCCATTGGATACCTATTATTCAGCCAACTTTTGTAAAGTCATGGCTACAAACTGCTGAGATGTATGGATCTACCTTCCAAACCAGCCATCCTACTTCAGGAATTCTCAAGTGTCAAGAACTATACTTAGACCTTCACTGTAGCCTTAGGGATCCCACAAAAGCTTTTGATGCAGGCAACATGTTAGGAACTAGAGCAGACTGCATAAAAAATTTCATCCAGGTCTTCCGTCCCTTCCACGGGGGTTTGAAACACTCGAGATCATGGTGCTTCCAGGTATTTCCTTTCTGTAATAGGGTGGTGGTTTATTTCCCACTTTGTTCATTAATGGTATTATTAACTCTAAAGGTCTGAGTCCCTGAATGCCAAACCCCAGGCTTGGGGCGGTCAGTGGGGAAGGGAGTTAACTCGATCCTTGCTGTTTGTCTTGGCCAAGTAGAAGTACAGACATCAGTCCCTGGTTGGGCTGCTCTGTCCACAGCTCCCTCAAAGGGCTGGAGAGAGGAAAGAAGGGTCACAGCTCTGCCTCAGTCTATGCTCAGCTGAGAAGGCCTGTTGTTCCTCCAGGGATCTGCCCTCCCGTGGGCTCTTACATGCCAGGAGCTGGGGAGGACATCATTCACAGGGCACATTGTCCCTGGGACCACCCAGCTCTCAGCCACCCCCAGCGCACCACAACCTCCCAGCAAGACTTCTGGCCAAGTCTGCTGCTGAACTCACTTTGCCACAACAGTGTTTATGTGGGTCCGCACAAGTCCCAAGTATTGATCAATCTGTGCCTGCAAAGAGCAAAAGGAGACCAAGTCAACCAGGCATCAACAAGACAGAACCACACCGACACCTGAACCACACCGTGCAGACAGACTTACCTGGTACTTGTCATATACAACGGGAAGAGTAAACATAGACACCACAGCTGAGGAGAAAAAGAGCACACTGTTACATTCCGGCAGATCAGATGCCTCCAGAGAAGAGACCTACTTCAGCGGCAAACACGTATCGTGCCACTTGGTCAGCTGATTCACCAGGGATCTTTGTATTAAAAATGAACTTTGCTCAAACCTCCCAAATATGGATTTTCCCATTGCTCTGGGACTAGTAGCTGCAACACCATAAACCACAAATTAGTTCTAGCAGGAGGGACACTGTAATGGGAGTAATGAATAGTTACTGGAAAGGGAAATAAAAGTTGATGGTTTAACTGTGGGGAAGGCACAACAAATACAGGCTGTTTTGTCTAAGTAGAAATTGTGAGGGAGTTAATAAAATAGATTTTAAAAGAAATTTGGTTTTACCCATTATCAGAAGAGTCAGGCCATTGAAGAGGGCTCCCACATAAGTCAGCAGCCACATTAGTACTGCAAACTAAATTAAAGATGGATCATTATATCACCTCCAGTGTAAGAATAAATTAGTTCACTTAACTAGCTAACATAATAGCACATTAGCCTTTTTTAATGTGTAAGGGGAGTTGTTAAGTAAGGCACATTAGGAACTAGGTACTTTTTCTGAGTGTATAAACCCCATTCTCCGTTCTGCTGTTCACTCCTCTCACCCTCTTAGCTGAGCTTTCACATGTATCTAGAGCTCATTGCATACATTTAGGACTCTGCACTGAGCATGGCATAGGTGGATTTCTGCATCCAATTTTGATGCTGGCAGGGATCATCCCACACAAGTTAATCATAGCCCCACAGTGATAATCTGTGATTGAAAACTCTCGAGGCTGGGAGATAGGTACATTTTTCTAAAAATCTTTAGTAATTTAGGAGCCTAACCCATGTCTGCTCTCCTAATAATCTTCCCTTTGCTCTGAAGAACACCTACTTTGGTGTAAGACTGAAAATAAATAATTACCTCAGCAGGGAGGGAAAGAAGACCTTTCTCCATAGCAGGAAATACCACCATTAGAGGAAATCCAGATTAACAGAGGTATCAGAGGGGACCACACTATTTTGTGGCAAAGTCATAGAAAGCATAACACAGAGATGCTTTTAGAACTGCAGTGGAGCTAAGCTGGTCCTGCAACTTTTATAACCCTGTGTTACATATCAACAAATTCAAATGCAGATTGCCAAACCTCTAAACTCCTGGAAACAAGCAGTTTGGAAATCAAAAACGAGAGCAATTTTTATATTTGAAGCCACACAAAACTAGGGTTTATGATGACACTGTCAACATGGAAAGCAGCACTTTGAAATGTAGATTGATCGTCTAGAGAGGTTTTAAAAATATTTAAAGCAATCCTACTTTTAAAGAATCCACGAGGTCCTGAACGAGAAAGAGTCTCCTCAGCTCTTTGACTGTGCTGTTGACATATAGCTGGAGACAATCTGTGTATTTCTGAATCTGGTCCTGTGAAAGATTCATTTCCATCTCCAAGTAGGCTCTGCCAGAAACACAGGCCCCGTTACAAACCCAGGCAGGTTCACTTGCTGTTCATGCTTGTGCCTGGCTACCCCGTCCCTTCCTCCTCCCCAGACCTCATTTCTTTGCGCTGGAGCAACGTGTCCCCCTTCCCGCAGGCACAGAGCCACCAGCACACAGTCTTTGCCTTGCATGACCCATGTCCCTGGGCAACTGCAGGCTGTTCTGGGGCTATTTGCCTCCAGACTTGCCCTCTCCCTGCGCAGATCCTGGTCTTGGCGGGATCTCTCTTTACTCCACCCAAAGGGGGATGCAAATCCTAGCAGAGGGGGTCCCCACCAACTTCTGTGCAACACAGCTGCCGCAGAAGGGGACATCTCCTCCAGCTGCCAGCCTCTGGAGGAACAAAAGCTGCTGTCTGGCCATGTGTCACCATCAGCAGCGACACCCCCTTCTCTCCTCTCTCCTCCATCCCACCACCTGCCCTGCCCCTCTCTCTGAGCTATGCCCCTGTCATGAGCCGCATCTCAGAACCCACCCAAGTGACACAGAAGGAGCAGCACCCCAACAAGACTGTTTTTTTTTTTTTTCAGTGTGTGTGTTTGCAAACCAGACTGGTTCCACGACCTGGTTTACCAACTTGTTGGCACAGCAGAGGAGAAAGGATCGCTGCTCTCCCGGAGCAAACCACCCAGAGCCTGCGGAGCGCGGGGAGGACACTGGCATTGGTCCTGGCACCATCGCCTAGGACCATGGCCTGCCACATCACAGCCAAGCAGGGCTGGAGAAAAGGTATAAATAGTTTCCCCCTATGCTCAAAAGTGTGTGCCCAGAAACAATACTCTTCCTGCTTGCAGAGATACTGTATTTTCATTAGTTCCACTGAAACGCTTTTTCTCTGTTTGCTTAAAATTTTCTGGATTTTTTTAATTTCGGGAAAAAAATTCCAATGTCTCAGAGGACGATGGCTTTTGTGTTGTTTTTTTTTTTACCCCCAGGGTCTGAGCCAATACAGCCTTACAGCTCTTGAGACACTGGACAACAGAAAAAAATATTTCCCCTGTTCCGAGCAAGAAAATTATTTAATCCAGTATAAAAGCGGCAGCTAGAGAAACATGAATTGCCACTGGGAATGGATCTTTTGCAAGATAAATGGCCCCTGGCCATGACTGCAAAGCACTCACTTGAAGGGATGGCCCTCGTCCGTCTTCTGCACAGCCTGTAGGACCGATTTGTAGATTCTGAAGCTAATGGTGGCCGAGAGGCCAGCGAGGGCCAGGTAGGCCACGACGCTGACGACGCTAAACTGGGTCAGGGAGAAGAGCAGCAACAGGAGGCTGCCGAACACGATCCCTGTCTGCTTGATGTCACGCCAGTACAACAGGTCGATAGCTGGGGAGAGAAGACCAACATGTTAAAGGCAGGAGCTGGAAGGGCATTGAGGATGGCCACCAAGGCCACTGCGATGCTCGGAGCCCTTGCAGGAGGGTGAAGGGAGGAATGATGCTCCTGCTCACATCAGCATCAACAGGAGCTCCTCAGCTGAAGCAGTGAAGTGATTTCAGTGACACGCTGAGGAAATTGCAACCGATGACCTATTTGAAATCCTTGTATTTCATGTGTCTGTGTCCCGGTTAGATTAGATGGATTCATATCTCCGACCGCAGTATGGTGGGACTCTTGCAGCAACAAGGCAAATGCAAGCTGAGAGTGGTGTTGCTGCTAGGGTTGTATGGAAATTTTTACCCTAAATTGCATTTAGCTACTCTGGAAACTGAATTTTTTTTTTTTTTTTTTTTTTTTCTTTTGGTTAAAAGTCCAAATGCCAAATTCTTGATCAAAGCATGTTCAAGTTTTGGTTGTTGATAAATGAATGAGAAGGTTTGGGGTTAGCCACAATAAACTACTTTCCCATTCAAAGTTTTGACAATATTATTTTGTTATTTCCTAAATTTTGAGAAAGGAAAAACTCCTGGTTTTACCACTGCTTAATAGTTACATGGGTAGGAAACTATTTTTCAGATGGGACCTTAAAATACAGAATAAATCCTTTTGCTACTGCAAATCCAACCATCTCAAAAATATTAAAAAAAAACCCAAACTTTTTGCTTCTTAAATAATTTTCCTTGTCTAGATCTATGGGAGGTGTTAGAGAAAAGCAAGTGCAGAAAACCATTTTTAACCAATATATTTTAACATTTGTAAAGCGGTTAATTTTGACAGTGATTTTCACAAAATTTGCGTAGTTTACATCAACCCCTCCAGCAAATCTTACCATCATTTTATAGCCACTATAAAAGAAAAATTTTATTAAATGATTCTCGAAAATCCAGTCCACAAAGGTGAATTTAATTTCTTTACACCAATAACCTGTTTCTGAAAGGACTCTTAATCCAGCCAGAGAACATGCTCGTGACAATCTAAATGAAGCAGCTTTAATTTCACACACCACACAAGTCCTCATGAACAGCTTGAACACACCATCAGCCAAACAGATTTCATAGATGCCACTTGTCAAATCATTCTGAACAAAGAGTAAATTCAGGAAAACTGCAATCTGTCAAAAAAAAAAAATCACAAATACAAAAAGAAACAAAATTAATCCAGCCTAGTAGTTTTTATCATCTAATCTCCACAAATTGTGAGTCACCATGGCATGTTTGCCTTGAGTCAATGAGCTGTATTACTCATTACTATTACACATATTAGCATTGCTTTTCAAAGTGATGGGCTTGAATGCAAAAACTGCTATTGTATTATTGAGCTCTTTTCTCTTCATGCAACATTCACAGCCTACTATATTCTCCATCAATATACACAGTATAATAACTCGTCCATATTTTTAAGTGCCGGTGTTCAGCACTGGACTAGGGAATGCTCCAAAATGCAGTTACAGCATATTCGGAGCGTGCACCTGTATCGGGGAGGTTAGCAGCAGACCCAGCTGTACTGATGCGAGCTGCTAGAGCTCTGCAGTGTTGAGGTGCTAGAGTATGCAACTCGCAAACCCTCCTTACAAAATGGCATCCAGAACACAAGTGTGCAGTTTTTACCATTTTTCATACTCTTTTTTCAGTCGAGGTGCTGCAAAACTCTGCAGCACAGCAACTGGTATGCTTTCACCAGCAAGCATTTGGACAGGAGGTATTATTCACAGATAGATCATCTTTGTGCTTAAAAATTCCTCTGTCAGAGGACAGTATTGGAAATTTATGCAAATCTCACTTTCTGAGATACTTGAATTTTATATCACACAATACCTTCACATTAAATGAAGCGAGCACAGGCGAGCTAGCTCAGGAAGATGTACATGGAACATCATCTACTGATGAAAGAAGAAGGCCAAACATCAGAGGAAAACGCTACCTGGGACGCAGCAGTAGACAGGCAAACAAATGAGATCTGAGCCAAAAAATGCAAAAGCCCACTTCAGTAGAGTTCCCCGATTCCAATTGATGGTAAGACCCAAAATGAGAAACTGAGCCCTCTTTCTTTCTTTCTAGGATCTTCTGCCTCATATTTCTGCAGATTGGAAGTGGGCTGTACGCTCACGCGGAGAGATACCAAACTGCACTTTCTCATACACCTTGACATGGAAGATGCTGAATTACTCAAGGCAGACTTGACCAGGTATGTGTATATCCTGAAACTCGACCTTTTCTGCCATTGAATGACTGGGATATTTACTAAGCTGTATCAGGTAAAGAAAGACTTCCCATAACTCAGAGCAAGATGGACAGAGGCCAAATGACACAGTTCTGGGGATAGGTGCATGCATGAGAGAGGAGATGAAAAGGCAGCTGGCCTCTTTTGCCAGCCAAATGAGACCTGGGAGAGACGGATCCTGTGTCTTTTAGACCTGAGGCAAATATTCTCATGTGCATGGAAAAAATATGTGCCAATTGCTAGGTGGAAAATCTCAGCAAAGAGGAGAGAGGAGTTGAATGATTTTTATGTGGCTGTCCCAGTGCCCATGTCCAGCCTGCAAACACAAAAACACCCACCAGCCTGCAGTAGGTCAGTTTGGATTTTCAAAGGCCGGAACCAAACTGCCTTCTCCTTATCTCCCTCGCAGGGCCAGGGAGCTGCGGTACTACTGCCATGTCCAGCTGTTTGGGCAGGATTCGCTGCTTCTGCAGCCATTCCTCTTCCTCAGGGAGAAGGGGGCGAGCCAAACCACCTTGCAAAAGGTGGTGCAGGAGGGAGGTGAACCTCATGGCTCCTTGGCAGGGAAGGGGAAGGAGAGTTCAGAATTAGAAACCAGTGGATGCTTGTGGGATCCAGCCATGGTCTGTGAAAGCACATTCCCTGGAGAAAGCACTTTTTTTGCCAAAAGGCCTCAGGAATTTGAACTGTATCAGTTTCCCTGGAATTTAAATGCTGCTGAAAACACCTGAGCTATGTGTCAAAACTGTGTTTGCTCCTTCAGTCGCAGCTTCTGTCACTTCAAAGACTTTTAATATTATTAGAATCGAATCGAATCGAATCGAATCGAATCGAATCGAATCGAATCGAATAGAATAGAATAGTTCAGTTGGAAGGGAGCTACAACGATCATCTAGTCCAACTGCCTGACCATTTCAGGGCTGACCAGAAGTTGAAGCCTGTTGTTAAGGGTATTGGCCAAATGCCTCTTAAACACTGACAGGTTCAGGGCATTGATCACCTCTCTAGGAAGCCTGTTTCAGTGTTTGACCACTCCCTCAGTAAAGAAACATTTCCTTATCGAGAGGGTGGTCAAACATATTTTTGTCCTACATTTCCTTACATAAACAAGTCTCCCTTAAAAGCAGGGAGAGGCACACTGGGTGCAGAATTCCCCAGCTGGGATCCTTTGCCTGGCTTTCTCAGGGTGCCATTTCTTCCTGTAATGGTTTACACCAGAACAAAAGTACCTGTCACATCAGTGGCGGGTGCTGTAAACAGATACCAAGGGGCAAAGGAATGAGATATTTGCTCCTTCACCATCAGGTGAACCCAGAACTGGGTGCATCAACTCCCTCCACACCCTTTTTAAAATTCTGAATGGGAATGAAAATGAAAGATGAGGTTGTGCACCACATTCGTGTCTGCTTTGAGTGTCATCTAATCCTATATTTATATAAAACTGACTAAGATAGCAAACAACTCCCTCAAACACTCACTGACCCCATGGGTTTACTGCCTTTCAGCAGGTCACAAAATATAAATGGTGGCCTGAGTCTCTGATGAAGGGTAGCTGCCTGCTCATGCCTGCGCCCCTTCCTTTGCACGCTGAAGAGATGACCACCCAGGTTCCGACCAGCCTCCCCCAGCACAGGGGCACACAGTGAGTATGGGGATGGTGGGGCCAGGAGCTCAGCTGGAGCTGCACACCTTCACACCCCCCCCTTCCCAGACCCGCTGGCCCCATGCTCAGCCAGGCTGAGACAGGCTGCGAGTCCAGCTCTTACGTGGGTACGGTGTTCCCCAGATAAATTGAAGAAGAGGGGATCCCTCACAGCACGAGTTAATGACATATAATTAAGTGCTTTGGTCAATCTGTAGGGAAAGAATAAAAGGTCCCAGTGTGGTGAAGGGTCTTGCAAACGCTGGGTGCGTTGCAGACAGTGTGTGTGTGCATATGTGTGTGTGTGCATATGTGTGTGTGTGCACGGCCCAGCCCGGCCCTGGCTGCAATGGTATGATTCTGAGCAACACACGCTGAATATGCATGAAGCAGGAGGCTGGTGCCAGGTGAGCCTGTCGATATGTGATGTGCAAGCAATTGGACAGTGGGCCAATCTGCCTGGCTAAGCAAGATACACTTCTGAGAGCCAAAATGCCAACTTCAAACCACCTAGGGTTTGCAGGTAGGATTTGCAATCAGGGCTTGGAAAACAGGCACTGAAATCAGCCTTGGCTTCATGAGGTTTGGGTTTCTGCTGTTTTGAAAATCCCAACTGTAAAATCCTGACCATGCCCATTAACATGCAGAAGCTGTTCAGCTGTAGCTTTCCATGATCTCCCTTTAGCCTCTTGGAAGGAGGGAAGCAGTGTCGGTCACTTTGCACTCTTTCCAGTACAACACAGCAGAGTTCTGGCTCATTTGTGGAGGTATAAAAGGACTCCAGGTTTTGCCAGAACTGTCTCAGACTCAAAAGTATTTGCATTTATTAAGGAGGACTTGCTAGGCATCTCTAAGACAGCAGTGCTGCAGGTCACTGCAACTGCCTTGGAAGAATTTTTCTGGAGAAGCATGTGATGAGCTATTTATCTGAAAGTATCACCTGCCTGTGTTTTTTAACTGACAGCAGAACTTGTGAAATGTTACTCAAGTAACATTCTATTTGACAGAAGTTTTCAAGGGTGCCAAATCACTGTCTCAGCTATATTTTATGGTATAACCTCATCTTATTAAACTAATGTGAGTCCTCCATTTGGGGCCAACCCCCAAAATAATGATGTACAAAGGTGAGCTATGATAGAAGCAATCACCTGTTATTATGAGTAGCTGGTAAATACCCATGTTTGTGAGGCAAGCTAAGAGTTACCTCACAAATATAAGCAACAGCAGCAGCATGCAACGTGTGTGCCGGCAAGGAACTGCTCCTGAGAACAGTGCTTGAAAGCTTTCCCAGCCATCATCATTGTTTCCAGCAGAAAATGTTTCTGTTCCTCAGTAATTGCCATCAAAAAAGCCAGAAGACAGACGTGGGGGCTGGAAAGGGCAGTGCTGGAGGCAAGAGGTGAATGATGAGATGACTAAGGTGGACTAAGTAGTGATGCTCCTGAATCCATCCTCCTCGGAACCGGGCTGGTGGAAGTACGAGGACTGGGCTTTGGTGGTTTACGTGGTCCCCAGAAGCATCGTGGTCTGGGGCAGCTGCAGCCCAAGGCTTCTGAGTGGAGATCCCAGAGGGAGAATAGAGGATCCAAACCAACTTGTAGCTAAAATGTCCTCACACCTTCAGACTCCTGCATGGTTATATTTTTGAAAAATACTTTTGTAAGAGAAACAGGGATATTTCTATTTCTCAAAGAAAGCATTTTAAGATCAAAATTAATGAAGACCAACTGAGCACAGATTAGACAATTCACATCTTCCAAGGCTTCTCCCTCCCCTTCCTCTGAAAACCTGTTTTCTCCTTCTGACTTTTCAAGTTTTTCCTCTACTGCAACAACGGCATGAAAAATGAACATGCATCAAGCATTATTTACATGGAAGTTAGTACAGAAAGTGTGTGCAAGACCCTTGTATCCAGCCTTTAAAGGAGGCCCATGGGCTTTGATGATTGAATAAAAGGTTATACGCTCTTCAGAATACTAATAACACCCTTGCATGTGATCGAGCTGCCCTCCCCACAATGGAGGTCCCACTGGACCTCCCTAGGAGGTAAAATCAATGGGTTGTACAGCTTCATTCCCTATGTAATATTAGCATTAATAAGAAGTGAGAAAAACCTGTGTACACACAGCCTTGAATTCTGTATGCAGTGTCATATAATGACTTCATCAATATAAATAACTTCATAAGGCATTTCTCGGACTTACTGGAATTGAAAAGATCAGGAAACATAATTTAAGAAGGGCAATCTTGTTTATAGCATTGTCACAACAATATTTGACAACAAATGCAGCAAAGCTGTAAGTCTCTGAGTAGAAGTAAATATTGCTCACACTCAAAGAGATTCCCGTTTTCAGCTTTAACCACAGGCTGCAGGACCAGACTTTCCCTCTTCTCTCCAGTGAAGGATCCAGGAGGACCCAGAAGGTCATTGCTCCCCTCTCCACAACAGATCTGATTCAAATGTAATACAGATGGATACAGCATTTAATGAGCAGTTTGGTGCCTTCAGGAGACTGCTGTGATTAACAGCAGAGCCAAGACAGAATATCTGTGCTGTTTTATAAGGCATCTCTCCTTATGCTTTATCTCCAGCCTTGAGGGATCCCTCCATACTTCTACCTCTTGTACGCACTTTATCCATTAACTTCCTGTCCTTAGTTCAGCTTTATATCTTTATCATCCACCTGCCCCAAGACTCAACTTGAAAGTTCAGACCTTCCTGGTCCCTGAACTCTGATGAGGGGATACCCGGAGCAGGAATAGGACCAGGGAAAAGGAAAGTCTTGATATAGGATGCCCTCCATGTTATATCCTACTCCATCTGCAAGATCAAAATGTGAGCAAAAAATTATTGATTGATTGCCTCGTGTGAGGCACCAGAGTGGGCTTGGGTAGACAGAAGAGGATTTGCAATAAAAAAATTAGCCCTACAACCATGTCGCATACAAGTCTATTGTAGTATTATTTAGCATTATTATTATTATTACTATTATTATTGGTGTCATTATTGTTATTACAATTTTCACATAAGAGAGGCTTTAAGACCAGGATTTAACACAGCAGCAGGAGAGAGCCTCCTCCACACATCTCCTGCTCATCAAATCATATCACTACCTGCCTTGGCCAGCTTCTATGGAGGATGTTATTGCTCTCACCTGAAATGAGCAGAATCCAAGGAGACCAAGCAGAGTTCCTGAATGCAGTCCCTGAATGCACACAATGCTATGGCAATGTTAAGATTTTCCAGAGGTGCTCCTGGACCAAAATAACAGACCTGGACCCTTCCTAACTCTACCCAAACACTTGAAAATCTGCAGATTTTCAACATGAATGGCTCAGACCTATGTTATTTGTGAAAATTAAATATGACATGGAGAGAATATCCCTTCTGATATCAAAAAAGCCTCACCAAAACTCACTGCCCAGAAACCTAATGAAAGCAAAAGCAGCCCTCCAATGTTGCTTTCAGCTATTTCCCCATCATTACCCTCTTGCTAGAGTTTAAATTACTCCTCAGGGAATACCTTAAAATAATCTTACTTTGGGGGAATTTTTTCTTTGTTTTGGCAATGAAAGAATATTGTCCAAGTATTCCTAAAAGAAATTTTTTTGAAAAAATTACATTCAGCCATGGCAGAGCAGGTATGCAGAGCACATTTTGGCAGAGCTTCTGAAACCTCACTGATTTTTTGATACCACCTCAGCCAAGGTGTTTGTTGGGATGGCTGGCAGTCGAACAGTGTGAAGCTCATCTAAGAGGATTTGTCCTCTGACTTTTTGATCTTGCAGTCATATTGCCATCAACAGGAATGCGCTTGAGGAAGGAGTAATACAATTTCTGCAGCAGTGACAAAAAAATGAAAGCAAATCTGAAAGAGGAAAAAAATCTTGAAAAATTTAATTCCAATTTCACAGGAAACCAACTGTGCAATTAGGAAGTCAACTCCTCATAAGTTAGTGTAGTTTTGTGAAACTATTAGCTAAATTGGTTACATCAGATGATGACTTAGTTCCAAGTTCTTTTAGCTCCACCAAGGTCCAGCATAAGAACCAACTACTGTGACAGATCTTCAGCTGCTGAAAAGAGGGAGAGCTCATTTGAGCAAGACAAGTGGATCCCGGCTGAGAGTTCAGCCCACAATATTTTCAGGAAAGCAGTGAAGGTACCAACTGGCTGAAGTTATATTCTCATGATAATAGCTGTAATTAGACAGACTTCAGAACTTACAATAAAATTATAGATTAATAGCATGCATTCATATTATTGCCACTGAACTTCTTTATCGGTCTTAAAGTGGGAAATGTTGCCATCAGTAGTTGGTGCAGCTTCTCAGCACCCTTTGGAAACCAATTGATTTATCAATCAAGCAAGGAAGCTGGTTCTCTGGAAACAGCTGCCAAGAAAATGCTACTCAATAACCCTAGTCCCAGTGGAGTTATGTCAGCTAGATGGATTTGATGAAGTCTGCAGTCCTTTTCCACATTAAGTTATAATTATAATGGGGATAATATTCAGGATCATTTCTATGAATGGTTCACAGGCCTTTTTCTCTGGATCTTTCAGATTTTCTTTTTTATTAAGTCTTGCAGGAGGTTGAAGCTGAAGGAACTAGGATGTCACTTATGACCACGCAAGAGCTGGCATGTAGAAGAAATGGTGGAAGAGGGAATACTCATGGGGACCAGTGTAATGGCACCAAATAGCTCCACCAAGTTGGGGTGCAAAGACCTTCCTAATCCAGAGAGACCTCTCAGCAAGACATGAGTCCTGCTGAGCTGGGCCAAGTCCCTGGGGAGAGCCCAGAGACCTGCTCCACCACCTGAACCTGGAGGCACACCTCATCCAGCAGCTCCCCTCTGGAAGCTGCGTGCTGCGATGCATCACGCAGCTGGCACTGGCTGTAGGTTCTTACGTGAGGGCCCACATCAACCAGCAAGTCCAGTCGGAGACGTTTCTCTGCACACTCATGCATTATGCATGGCTCCAACCGAGCCTACTTCAAATGCGTCGCCTTCCAGTGCAAAAGATGACTTGGGTGTGGAAGCCAGCTGCAATTCCCCAAAGCCACCTAGGATAATATTTTGAATTAAGCACATGACCAGCAGGGGCAAGTTATTCTCCCGCTCCCCTGAGGGGCTGTATCATGATCTTCCATTGACATAATCATGTTGTACCTGCAGGATGGGTAGGCAAAACGCACTGCAATATTTCTAAACATATGCAGCAGCATCAATTGCTTCATTGCAAGGACAGTAACAGTACATTGATTTAGTGCGGCAAAGCCAAAGCTTCACCAAGCGTTCCTGAAGCTTCTCAAGATCCTTACCCAATTTTACACCAATTATAAGTACTAGAAGGGCAAACCAACAATATAGCTAGTTGTAGGCTTGACTGTTTATTAAAACTTATGTTAACCTCAATGTTCTATCTCCATAATTTCAGTAAAAATGTGCTCTGTATTTATTGAGGTTTGCATCTGCATCTGTTACGTTCACAGACATATTCCAGAGTTTTCAGAGAGGAACCATAATTCCATTAATAATGAAGCTGCCAAAATTATACAATTTCAGGGTTGCATGAAACTGCTATTCTAGGTTGAGACTGAGACTACATGAATAATAGATATTAAAAGAATCAATGAATCAAGTTTTTAGTCTTCATTCTTCTGAATTTTAAATTTATTTTATCTGGGACTGATCAAAGAATTTTGCCGACAGAAATAATATTCTATGATTATTTCATGTTTTCTGTAGGATCATTTTTGAATCATAAAGCATCACCCAAGAAAAAGAAAAAGATATGCCAATGATGTGGAAGTGAGGCAAGTGATTTATTTTAGCTGCGCTGATTTTTTCAGATCTGGTTTTTTTTTTTTTTCAAATCAGCATGGGACATATTGTGTCATTTAATTTTCAGCAAATTTACCTTGGTTTCAAAAAGGAGAGCACAGAAAGAGAGAAAACCCACTATTATTATTAATTGAACAATAGCAGCATGCACTCTATTTCCCCCTTTCCTAATTTATGAAAAAAAATATTATTTTCTCTGATAAAGAGGGAAAATATTTAGTTTGCCTCTAAATACAGGTTGTTCAGCAATCTGACTCAGCAAATCAATGTTTTTGTAAGAATCAGCAAAAAATTGAGCCTTTTTGGAAACAAAACAACCAAAAAACCGAAACCCCAGCTAACAAGGAAGTTTATCTGCAAAGCTCAGATGAAAAGACCCTGAAGTTTGGTTGTGGCTCTCCCATATAAGCTTAATTAATCATGCAATCCTATAGAAAAGCCTAGCCCTTGATTTAAGGTATGGCAAGCCCGAGCTGCTGGAGGCTGGCATTTAACAGGTGCATCTGTTTACTTCCCAGCTACTCATCTTCCTTAAAAAAACCCTCAGACCGTAAATACAATTAGGTGCTGAATTAAGATTGCAAAAATATCAAGCTCTCTAGAGACAAGTGTCTGTCTGAAAGACCTCCCCCCTGCCCTCCCTTCCCCAAAAAACATTTCAGGAAGGTTTTCTGGCTTCTATTACATTGAGCTGTGTTTATGAAACTATGTCTGCAAGCATCCTGGACCCTTTAATGAGATGATGCTGTAGAGCAATCTCTCTCCCAGAGACCCTGTTTTGACCATCAACATCATGTGCTGCCTATTTAGCGTAAATGTGCACCTTAAAATTTAAAAATACATTCAAACAAAGCCTGCCCAAACAGACCGCAGCCTGCCCAGCAGGATCAGCCGCTAGCTTTTCTCCCTCTAATCTGCCCACCGAGCAGCGTCACAGAGACTGTCTTTTATCAAAACAAAGGCTGGATGCTGGCTGGGAAGTGTGAAGCTGACTAAAAATGGCTGAAAAGCTGTCCGAGGCTCCCGGGAAGGTAGCCAGCCCCACCCAGCGCAGACACCGACCCGCTCAGAAAAGCTGAAAATAAGCCCAAAAGGGAGATGCTATTGTTCCCCTCGCCTACTCAGCAGCAAGACAACATCATCGCAATATTTTGCCCCCCGAACGACTGGGCTGAGTGCTCGAAAGCACAACGAAGGGATGACATTTTTTTTTTTTTTTTTTTAAAGCAATCCCACAGCAAAGTACGAAGTGGGTGGCAATGCCGTGGCCGCCTCGGTGCTATCGCACTTCTTGCCGAAGCTGCGTTTTCTTTGTGTCGACGCTAGGCTAAGCCCTCGCTATGGGTGTGTCCGTGGGCAGGATGCACCGAGGCACCCAACGCAACCACCTCGAACCCTTGCGAGCCCGAGCAGACACAAATTCACCGTCACCCGGATCTCCTAAAGCCCAAAAGGTATGAAATCATGCCAGCGGCAGCCCGACGGAGAAAGTCAGGGATGAGAAATGACACTGCTAACAGTAAGGGTGGATGGTTTGGGAATGAGCTGTAAGGTGGGAAGGAAGGTCCTGTATCCTGGATGCTTTCAGGGTGAGACAGCTGGAGATGGGAGAAATAAATTCAAAGAATATAATTAAGGGCTTTTCATCTTTCTTTCTTAAATTACCCCCAAAGAAAAGCTTCACGGGGAGGGAGAGAAAACAGCATGCAAAGGCCCACAGGTGAACAATGCAAAAAGGGATGGATCCTGCCTTTGCCTCCTCTGACATGCAGTCCTCCTAGCATGCAACACTAGAATAGATATAATACCCTGACATTTCCAGTTGCTCCAAAGACAGTCCATCTTGGTGGAATCGGCACTGGCTTGCATCTCGGAGGGCTGAGGAATTGCCGGTCCTTTCGTCGGAGGCACTGCGTTACCAGTCAGGCATTCCCGAGCATGGGTGGGTTAGCGGGTATCGCTCCCGTCTCCCCGCTCGGCTCCGGACTGATGCTGTAAGCAGCACAGGCGGAGGGGGGAGGGCATATTGTACGCGCTGCGGTCTCCACTGCAGCAAATCAGCAGTGTGATGTGGTTGCCCTAGGGAGCAGGCTCCTTTGAAAAGGGGATGCAGTCCCCTTTCAAATCAAAAGCTTGCGCTTGGCGGCTTAGCCTCCTAAGCCATCGCAATGGTTAAGGCAACCTGACGGCAAAGTAATAAAAACAAATTGGGTGTGGGTGGAGGGGGGCCGGGGGGGGAGCAGTGTTTCCTATGTGGCCGTATGGTTGTGACTATTCATGTTCCAGAAATTTCTTGAGAGTGATGAAATCTGGTGTTTACTTCATTTTTTTGTGAGGACCAAATTTCACCCAACCCCTCCAGGTTTGGATGCCCCCCCCTCTCCTCTGCCCAGATGGGTGAGGTCAGGGAGCAGACAGGAAAAAAACAAGGTCAGGATCGGACCCCAACAGGGCAACCCCCATTTTGCTATTTTTTTCAAAACTGTTCCAGAAACAGAAGAAAATAGCAGAGCGCCCACACCACCGGGGATCACTCTTCTTCCCCAGCAGGCATGAGCACCCGCAGGGACAGGGTGACCCGCGCGGCCCCCCAGCCCCTGTGCCAAGCCCTGCTACACTGGGGTGCCGAGCACCGCAAGCTGCGCCCAGGTTAGGGTGTGTGGGGTAAGAGCACTGCCTTCTCCCGCTGCTCAAAATGCTGCATAAACCAGGACCTGAGGCGCAAGAGCGCAGGTATACAGGACAATTTGTGAAAAAGCGTGTGCTCTCAGTAGTAACTGTGAGCCCACTAATGGCTGAATTTTAACACCAGACTCAACACTCCTCTCCTGCGTAAGACAGTGCTCTTGCCTCAGTTTCCCCGTCAATAAACTACTATAATTAACCTCACAGAGATGTCATAACTAAGCAACGGCCACATGGTACTTGGTAAATAATTGGAAAGAAAATGCTTTACATACACCCAACCTATTTGCCTTTTCAGATTTTGGGCAGTGGGGTGGTTATTAATCACAAAGAAACTCCCCCCAAAAGTCACCCCATTTCACTGCAGAGCAACCTAAGATATAGCATATGAGGCTTGGTGCAGTCATCACTGGCAGAATGATCCCTGCTGGGGACCACTCAGCTCCAAGGCTTTAGTTAATCTTTTAGATCATGCTAGTTTATGAAATAATTTTACTTTAGCCATGTTATAGTGAGTTTAGCTTTTTTATATGGAAACAGACACCAACACAGACACAGTGGGTCACGTACACATCGGCATGGGGAACAGAGTTTGAACCTCTCTGTTCTTTTGGCTCCAAAACCAAATGGTCTTTAATGCCTGAGTTAACAGAGGTCTCCTCCAGCTGGCAGTAGTAGGTCACTTATCCTCCCCTCAGGTAACTCATCTCATAGAATAAAGCCAAAAATTAAGGAGAGATTCACCACAGTGCGATCTTAACCTTTACCTAGGAACCTCTGCTGGGATTACAGAGACCAACAGTTATTGTTCATGTTTCAAAACTGTCTTTGAAATCCCCCAAAAGACTTGCTTAGGCTTGAATCCAGCATCTTCAGTCTCCTAACAGGGAAATAATTAACTAATTGGTGCAGAACTGGCTTCAACTGTCATTGCATGTAGTAAAATGAAATCATCTACAAACAGTGTTACAAGTCTTGATATTCTTCCTGGCTTTGTTAAAAAAAAAGGCAGAAACAGGTTGGCAACAGATGATTTCTCAACATGGACTGATTGGTTTAGACCCTTTGCAAGAGCAGAAAATATCCCTATTGATACATTTTGCCCTGCACACTGTCTGCAGTTCTGTGATGGGGTTCCCAGCACCAATCCATAATACGAGGTATTTATAAGCAGTGTATATAAACCGAGCTATCATTCACATAAAACTCCTAAATCCTGGAGTCCCTGAAAAAAGCCAAAGAGGCCTCAAACTTAGTACGTCAGTGAAACTCATGGCTATTGGGCACGTATCACCAGCAACACAGCAGTGAGAAGACACAAAATCTCTGCTTAGTCTCACCGTAACCCACATTTCTCAGTCAGGTATAAAAGACAAATTCCTTTTGGATAGAAGAGTGGTCCATGTACATTTAACATCCTAGTGTTGTATGAAACAGTGATGATTCCTCCTTTCCTTCATTGCTGGTAAGGACTTTTCTTGCCCCAGACTTCAGGTCTCTATCTCCTTTCCCAGGCTACTAAAATGAACCATATCATCAGTTTTCTTGCTTAAATTCTCCTTCTCTTTGGAAAAGTGTCTCTTCAGACCTGGCCCATGTGATTGGGCTGTCCCACACCACTTTTAGAGCTATTTTAATTCATGGGCACCAGAACCCACCACTTCACCACCAGTAACAAGAACAATGTATTTGTGTCAGAAACAGAACCGAACCGGAATTGTGAGATGAACAGAGAAAATGCAAATAGGCTAAGGAGGTCTTCCAGTGTGCCTTCACTTACCCCAGGAGCCGTCAGGTGAGGGTCAGAGACAGTCCCTGGCATTAACACTGTGTGTCTACATAGATGTGCACAAAAAATTTAACAAAATCCCAGTCAGCACTGGGGTGGATCCAAGACTAAAATGGCAATTGATAAAAAATGCATTTCTACAATGAGAATTTAAATTATGCATTCGATAAGTAGTGAGCCAGAATTAGGACTAAGCAGTTGGCCATCAATAGAATGAGGGTGAGAACTACTTCTTTGCAACAGAACTAAACAGGGACCACCACTAAACATTTAGCAAGCAGACTGGAAGGCACAAATAAGCATAGCGCTGCCTGAATCTTAAAAGGGTGAGCCATGCACAGGTCAGAGATCTTGGCATCTACCACAAGATACTGCAGTGCTGGAGGAGCATTTTCCTGTGATCATGAATAGAAGCAGGATTAAAAGCAGTCAGTGGAGTTTGCTTCCATTCCCTTCAGAGCACTGTGCATGGGAAGCCTTCTTCTGATGCAGGATGTTATTGAAATGATGACACATCTTAAGATTTTTTTAGTGAGGTCACCTAGAGCTCAATGTTGATGGCACAGCCACAACCCAAGTGGGCTCATCAGTATTTGTCTGTTAAGTAGCTCTGCTGGAGCTAATAACCCATGTATGTAGGACGTGTGGGGTAAGGACTCAGTAAAATAAAGTTATCTGGTTACTTTCAACCCATCCTAACCTCCCACTGAGGGAAACCTCTGGCCAAGTGAACATGAGTAGGGTATTGCTGTCTGCCTCATTACTTTCCATCCCTCCAACAGCAGCAGGGATTTCTGGATGACTGCAGGGCTGTCCCTTAACAATCCTGCTGGAGAACAGGGTGGAAATCAGCATTGGTTTCAAAGAATGTTTAATGATAATAAATTCAAAGATAGAGCAGAAACCATCACCAGTTCTGCTCTAAGTGCAGTGACTTTGAAGACACTTTGGGCTGATTATGCTTTTCAGAACAGCGCTGTACATCACTCTGCATCAACGCAACGTGGGACACATTGAGGACAGTGCCAGATCTGCAACGTGGTGCTGTAAGATCCCGACATTTAGCACTTTAGGAGAACAATAGCATTAAGAGAGATCATTGGGTTTTTCTTCTAAGCTAATTTGTTCTTAGCATTAGCAACAAAAATAGAGGGGATGCTATTTTAAAAGTTGCATTAATATGTCTCAAAGCTCTGAAGAGCAATGGGGAATTTTTGCCTGAGTACTCCAAGCCAAGGGCAGCCAGAAATTACATTTTTGTGAGGAGGCTGTCAATAGCAGAGGAATGGGCCAGATCCTGGCTCTGCTCTCATCCTTCCTGCTGTCTTGCACTCATTCTTGCACAACATGTTTTCTGGGCTGCAGAATCACTCAGAGGCAGCTCCGGTGAAAAGGCCATGAGCTGAGAGATGCTGATGGCTATTGCAGATCCATCATATTCACAGTCTAGGTGGTACACAGACAGCTCTATCCTTGCTGTCTTTTGCCCCAGCTCCTTGGTATTTTCTCTTAGGAGCATTAACACAGTGATTAATTACTTTTTATCTCAGGTCTTTAGACCACAAAAGGAAACAATAAGCTGGTAAAAAAGACAATATGGTCTTAAACTGGTGCAATTTAAGTCTGGAGCTGAATACTCAGAACAAAAGGAACCTGTGTCCTGGCATGCCACACAATGTTCCATCTTCTCTGCGATTTCTTTTAAAAGTCTTGAAATGCCTGGGTTTATGAGGACTGTTTAAATCCTGAGTCAAAATATTTGGGTTGCTCACAAGGACAAGAAGTGTGTTTTGAGATGTGTTTCTAAGCTTCCGCTCTGCTGCCTGTGTTTCACTTTCTGCTCAGCACAATTGTTCTTCATGCCCCTTTTTGCTCAAAGATTGAGATTATCATCAGGTCTTTGGCAACAGCCACGTGACATGAGTCAAATGAGTGGGTGAAATAATCAGGTGAGATGCACTTCACACTTGCTTTCCTCCCTGGGAATGAGGTGGCCTTTCCTTCAGTCCTAGTTAATGAGCCATTTAGGGGGAAGTGCTTGGATTTGGTGATATTATTAAGAAATAATTTTCCATTTTGGATTTTGATCTGCTGATGTGCAGTCCCTCAGTGAACCGAGCACAGATCCTCTTCACTGGCCACCCCAGAGATGGCTGGCACCTCTGCAGTGCCATTTGAGCTTGGTGACTACTGCAGGCAACAACACATCTAGCACACAAGAACCAGCTTTGATTTACTCCTGGCTCTTCAGTAGTGGTTAATTTCTCTTGGTTCTTTAATGTTATTTTTGAACCATGAGGATCATAGAAATGAAGGCTCTATTCCTGCCATTGACCTAGAAAAGTCTTTTGATTCTTTCCAGGGGGACTACTTTTTTCAACTGCTGGGAACCTTCAAATTGGGTGTTTATCTCCTCTGGGGGAGGTAGTTGGTATATCTTCACTCCTCCTTTAAGATTTGATCAGGAAAGCTGATGACACCCTAAAACTCTGGTTGACCTCCTGCATTCCCCCATTACAGCAGGCTCTTATGGTTCTTGCAGCCTACCCCCATTTTCAAGCCTGCTGCTTTTAAGCCTGTGCTGCTAAATTTTTCTCTCTTACAGCACTGCTGGTGCTGCAGCTGGCGTTATTAATTCCATTTCATTAACTGATCTTCCTAATGGACAGGAAGACAAAAGGGAAGACAGTCCTGAGACCACAGCATGGCTGGGCCTCAGATGATCTATGCTCAGTCCTCGTGTCTGCCACAGGCTTCCTACATGACCTTGGGAATCACCTTTCTTAGGTCTCTGGGTCTGCTTGGTCTATTTAAATGTGGGGCATCTTCTGCTTTTTAATCTTTATTTCTGCGTCACCCAGCACATCTGCTGCTCTAGCAAAGGAACCTCACTCATTTTTGCAATATAACTTACAGGATGGTGTTACTGGCTGTCATTCTTGGACCAGTGGAGATCAAGCAAGATCATAAAGATGAATCGGGATTGCATTGCTCTTGGAAATCATGAAATCCTGCCTGGTGCCGTGTAAGGATGCTGGGGGGGCAGAGGAGCCTCCTCTTTGGCCAAGTATGCCCAGAAGGGATGAAGACATCATACTTTTAGCAAATTCTTGAAGCAAGGTCTGGCAGCCAGTGCCCGAGCTGGGGAAATGAGGCCTGGCCTTTGCCACATGTGTCTTGGTTTGGGCTGAAATAGAGTTAATATTCCTTTTCAGGGACTAGATGAGTGCTGTGTTTTGGATTTAGCTTTGGGTTTGGTATGGGAAGAATGCTGATAGCACACTGGTGTTCTCAGCTGCTACCGAGACTTCAAGGACTCTCCGACTCCTCATGTCCTGCCCGTGCACAAGGGCACAGGGAGCAGGGAGGGAGCACGGACAGGGCACCAGACCCAAACTGGCCAGTGAAATATTCCATATCATGGAAAGTCATGCTCACTATATAGAGGAGGGGTGGTTGGGAAGGGGCTCTCTCTCTCTCGCTTCCGGGATTGCGATTGTGGGATCTTGGTATCTCGGGGTCGCTGGCCGGGAACGGGCTGGGGGTTGGTCAGCGGGTGGGGAGCAATTACGCTGTACATTGCCTGTTTATATATTTCTTTTTGTTTTCCCCCTATCATCGTCATTGTTCTTGTTTTATTGCCATTATTAAACTGTTCCTATCAGCCTGCGAGTCTCCCTTCACCCCTCTAATCCCCTCCCCCATTCCCAGGTGGGGAGGTGGAAGGGAGGGTGACCAGCTGGGGTGGTTGGTTGCGGACCAGCCTCAAACCACGACAACACGCGTGTGCCACAAGCCACCAGGGACCCTGTCCCTGCCTGGGCAAGGTCCCCTGTCCCTGCCTGGCCCCAGAGCAGCTCATCTCAGCGGCTCTCCCCCTGCGCTGCCGGCACCCTGCAGGGCAGGCACAGCCCCTCCAAGCTGCTCCCCTGGCCGGAGAGACGGTAAGAGGGTGAGCAGGGACCACGTCAGTGCCAGCCCGCAGGCGTGCGGGGCGGCGGTGCGGAGCGCCGTGCCCCGGGCAGGCAGCCCTGCTGCGCGCCCAGGCAAAGTGCCGCACCAGCGCAGCTCTGCCGCGCAGCAGCACTAGGCAGGTGCTGCCCAGTCAAGTCCTGCCCTTCGTTCCCCCGCACATCCAGGTCCTGGGCTGCGGCCCCCAGAAAAGATGAAAGATGTGCCCGCAGAAATGCCCAAAGCCCGGCTTCCAGCTTATGGTGGCCGCCCTTTGCTTCTGCTCTACTGGGATCAGGCCCAAGTCTGGAAGCTCCAGGTGACGATGCAGGGGCTGGGATGCTCTGTCCAAGTGCAAAAATGCAACTACAAATTGTGCAAATGCAACTGCAGATTAAACCAACAGCCTGCAGGCAGAGGCTCAAGATACTGAGGCTTCATTTGCAGCAGTGCTACAAGCCCTTTAATTCAGGCTGGGATTCTCATAGGCAGCCAGGGGTGCTTGCAAATGGGCTCTGATTTGCAGTGTTTCTGCTGGCTCCTCTGCTCCTGTACCCAGCACTCCTCTTGCTGGCCCAAACCAGGCAGGTGGGAGAAGGTGCAGAGTGACTTACTGCAGACCAGACCCCTTTCCCCAGCCCCCATCCAAGGAAAAAAAAAAAAGTAATTTTATTTGGGGAAGGGAGTCACCCAGCAGGTCCTGAGCCGCTCACCCCTCTGCACTGAGCTGGAGAGCAGCTTCAAGCATCTCAGCATGGACAACTT
Source organism: Tyto alba (assembly GCF_018691265.1). Lineage (NCBI taxonomy): Eukaryota > Metazoa > Chordata > Aves > Strigiformes > Tytonidae > Tyto > Tyto alba. The sequence continues at coordinate 7,042,608 of NW_024881303.1, forward strand.
TGCATCCCCCACCACTGCCCCCACTGCGCAGGGGGGCTGGGAGGATAAATGGATTAGTGGCGGAGGTGTGTGGATGCTGTGGCCATGCCTGCACCAGCTCGACCGAGACAAAATTGTCATGGCAACCCCAGCTTTCCCTGGAAAACAGCAACAGATCACTAATACACCGATGGATGCAATAGCCACAGCTGCCTGCTCCATGGATGCGAGACACCTGGGTACCAAAATGCTCTCTACAAAGGGAGGGATTGCACTCACCGAGCCGCAGCTCTGCATCATTCTCAGGCTGGGAAGTCGGCTGCTACTACAGAAAAAATCTTGGCTGAGGTTGCAGAGGATGGGGAGGGACAGGTCAGGCAGGATCAGGTTAGAAAAGCAGCCGCTCCTGTCCTGAGCAAATGCAACTCTACAGCACTTGTAAAGGTGATGGAGGAGGCAGAGAGCGTGGGTGCTTATTGCAGCAATGCTCACAGAGCGGTGTGGTGCGAAGGGCTGATGAATGAGGAGTGTGTTAGTACTGTCCAATGGAAAAAAAAAAAAAAAAAAAAAGGAGAAATGAAGGACATAAAATACCAGTGTGTAAGACAGGAATGTCAGTGCAAGGCTGAGAGAGGGGGAAAGCAAAGAGAGAATATGAGCAGGGCTCTGGTGAGAGCCAATATGAACACTGGCTAGAGAAATGCTTTGGACAGTGAGTAGCACTCTGATTTTTAAATGTTATTATGGACCTCTAGGGTAATTAGAAGAATTAGATCAGGAAATGATGTGCCAGAAGTGTTGTCTGGGAAGTGGTCAGAGTTGTGTTTGCTGGGGAAATGAGTAGGGAAAATGGTTTTGTGGGGCATTTTAGGACATCAGCTGGAAGAACTACACAGAAAAGCAGTGATGGTTTGAGTACTGGGGTGGGCTGGCCTTGCCCCAGCACATCCCCTCACATGGGGTAGAGGGAAGAGGAAAGGGTGGATCATATGTATATATCTTATGGAAGTTACCATAAGCAAGGTCAAGCAAGCTTCCAGCATCAAATCAGCAAAATATGTAATGAAAATCCACACCCTGGAGCCAGCTCATTAGGACCTTAACATCAGTCATCCCTAAAACTAGGTATCTTATGCATATAGATGCAAAATGAGGAAAAGAAAAAAATGCAGAACCCAGATAAACCCACTGAATTTATGGAAATGGTTTTCTCCCTAAAAAAACAGATTCCATCTCTGAGTACTTGAATAACCTGTTTCCTCGCTCCCCCTCTCTGCACACAATGAGAAAGTCCTGATTTGGATGCTGACGTTGAGTATCTGAGAAGAGACAATTTCATTTCCCATTCTTAAGGCCAAAGGAATAAAGATAGATCAGCAAAACTGTTTCACATTTATAAAACCAAACTAAAAGGCCTAAGGAATTCAGATTTCCCTGATGATACCATTAAACACCATAAGCCACATTTTCCTGATTGCTTCTGCAAAGGAATGATAGCCCTCTCCTCTGGGATGAGTGTGAATACCTAATAGAAGGTATAGAGTAAATCTGAATGTATATATGTCAAATGGAATTATTTTGCCATCTTTATCAATTAATAAGCATCATGTAAGTTCACTGGACAAAAGTGAACAAGGGAAAATGTTTTCCTTATATCACAGTACCTTTAACCACTCTGCTTCAATAATATATGTGGATATAGTAGAAGTAGCAGTAATTTCAGAGTAACGGTGAAGATTTTCAGAGATACAGAAATAGCTGTTATCCCAGAGCTGCACATGAACAATGAGAGGTAGAAGGATAGCATACTGTATTTTCAGCATGAATAGTGAATTCCTTTGCAACAGGTTTGGGTTTTGCAGAAACTAGGGAATTCCAAAGAGAATACCAAAATAGTCCTGGGTGAGCATTGCAAAAGGTCTGCTGGGATTTCTGAACTGCTTTCCCCAAGTGTTTCACTCCTTGCAAACATTTAAGTATAGAGGGTTTTGCTGAAACTCCCTGACTGAGATGGGTACCACCAAATAACCCTTTGTACTATATCAGATACCTCATTCTTAATAAAAACATCCAGGGACCAAAACCACAATATCCCTGTGTCCCATTTAAGGCTCTTGCATTTCATATGATACTTAAAATTAATTTCTTGCAAATGAATCAGAGATAAAACATAATGGCACAACATTAATTTTTAAATTATAATAAATTAAATAAAACCACAGTCTTTGTATATGAAAACAAAACAAACCAAAACCCCAAAACCAAAAGCCATGTTATGTTTTGGATGAACCTCATCTTTCACAGGTACGGTAGCCATGATCAGCTGTTGCTGAATGCCAGGCAGGTCTCTGGGTCCTGCTGGTCCTCAGCACCTGTAGATCTGGGCTTTGGAAAACGCAGCCTCTGAGTACTCCCAGCCTGAAGCTGAGAGACATCAGCCCTCTAGATTAGGATGTCTGGTATTGAGGGGCTAGAAGAAAAGGGATTGTACTTCATTTTGGAAGAAGAAGCTCTTACATTTTCCAAAATACTTGCTTTTTAACTGTGATTTTTCTTCTTTTTTTCCCCCAGGTTGCCTGACATTTAAAGTGATCAAAGTTTCCTGTGAACTGCAGCTTCTAAGTTTCAGATAAATATAACCACGCTGCTCTGCATTTGTTTGTTTTCCTCAGGTTGCAAACCTGCAGTCAAAACCTACTTATTTTGGAGCAGGGAGAGCTGCTGCTTGCCACCACCTGCTTCAGCAACCAGGGAGGAGCACAGCCCTGCGTGCAGGGTGCAGCTCCCTACCACTCGCAGCATGGGGTCCAATTCTGCTCTGGCAACTTGGAATAAACTAACCAGCAGCTCCCGTGCTGGCTTGAGGAGCCAGAGCAACCCTGGAGCAGGCAGAAAGAAAAAGGAGGTATGGTGCACAGGCTGCTTATAGGGGTGCACGGAGGGGGGTGATGGAGGTGGCTGTGGCTCAGCATTGTGATGTGCCCAGCCCACGGTGACACACAGGGGGACAACCCTCAGCCCTCCGAGACAGGGTGAAGCTCTGTGGGCTCTGGGGTATGGATGAAACCACATGTAGTGGTAGGAAAGTCCCAGCCCTCCCCTCCTTGCCCACCCACACGTACCCACTCAGCCCAGCACAATTTATTTTGTCCTTCCCATTAGCTGAGAAATAAACGCAGCAATTACTTTGCACATCTGAAGTGTCAGAACCCTTTGGCACATTTCCCTGAAGCTAAATAATTAATGAAGAGCTCTGATTAGCGTGAATCTTGTTGAATCATCAGACAGCGTGGAGTGACATTTATTTTCACCTCTCAATGGCTGAGACAGGGCTTTGTTAAGAGGCCAAGGATGGATGGGCTTCCCAGTCACCAAAATGGGAGGCTGCCCTGCAGCTGAAAGGGCTTGGCTTGGGGTTTATTTTGGAAAAGAAGGTTTCTGCCCTGTTTTGTGCTTAGGCTACCATAGACAGAAGCAACCTTGAAAATGTGAACACTTTTCAAGGGATGGAGGATAATATATACTTCCTTTCCAGGCAGGAAAGACATTCTGCATAAGTAGCACCTAGCAACTTGTTCACCACAGTGTCTCATTAGAGGTACCATATTTAAGAGGCTTTTTTTCCCTCTCACCAACAAACAGGGGTCAAGTAGAAGATACCGGGTGTGCGGCTGCCAGGAGTGAGGCTCAGGTCCTCCAAACCAAACTGCCACAGCAGGACCTGGCTCCCACAGCAGGATGAGGCCATGTGGAGTCATACCTGCAGCAGTGGGTTTCCAGCTTGGCCTCTGGTGGCAGAGTGAGCTGGTGTCCCTGCAGGGCAAGAGCCCTTCTGGTGAGAGACTGCTGCATGAGAGATGATGGAAGAGCTGGTGGCTGTCACTTAAAGTCTTTTCTCCTACAGATCCTTTCTTTCTGAATCAGTTCCTCATACAAAACATGCCAGCCACCCAAAAAGCTGTACTGAGCCCTGCCTATGTCACTCAGGTCTTCGTGAGCTGCTGCCCTTTCCCCAGCCCTCCCTCGTTTTGCTCTCAAACTGTAAAGAATCTGTTTTTTACCATGACCCAGGGAGGAGAGAGGTTGCCCAGCGGACACACGGAGCTATTAGATGAGCAATTTGGTTATCTTTGGGGTCCTGAAGTGCAGAGGAGGGTATGATCGTCACCTCTTCAGGGAGGAGAGGAAGGTAAAGCAAAGGGATTACATTAATGATGAACTCTCCTGTCCCCAAATGCCACAGCCATAATGACACCAGCTCCAAAACCCATCGTCCCTGCGCAGCCTCCTGCATTTCACCTCTGAGCAGCAAAGGGGCATGTTCACATGCTCAGGGAGCCTTCAACCCCTGCAGCAACACTCATCATACACCTCAAAAAGTTGCCTCTCCCTATAGGGATTTTCACCTCACCTGGAGTTTTGTACAAACAGGAGGTAAAGGATTCCTTGCAAGGAAAAGCAAATATTTTGGAAATCGTGTACTTTAAGTCTATGCCTTGTTTTGCCTCATCCAACACGTGTTTCCATGGAAGCAGAGGAGGGAGCGGGCAGCCTGCGGCTGCAAATCACAGTTATCTCACTGTGCACTGCCTGCTCCTGAGTCTGAAGAGACAAATGGATCATTAAAAATAAAACAAAACTGAATTTAAAAAAAATCCCTTTTGATAGTAGATAGCTGATATTTAGTGCTGCAATGTTGTTTTTAGGGACTGGGGTCCAAGTGCATCGCAGATGAATGAAACTGAACTTGGACTCATTCTCTGAGGAAATGGAGTATGCACTGAATAAAATGATTTTTGTTCTTTTGTTGATCACATTGGTGTAGTGATTGTGTAAGCACAGAGAATGGCAGCACAGCACACAAAGGGAATTATATAAATGGATTAAGAACATGTTTTCAGCATGGTTTGGAGGAGTGTATTGCAGAGAAACCAAAACAAGGATGGTTTGGGAAATATGGATTGTTTAAGAAAGTGGAAGGTTTATCTGTTGATCCAAACCCAGTTCTGGTCTCAGGAGCGAGTCTCCTGAAGTCAGTCTGTCTGTCAGTTACTCTTATCAACATGTCCCTTCAGCAGAAACTCATTTTTGACTGTAACCACAAAGTTTTCCTGGCCTTAAACTAGCATCTTGAGGCATCACCACATTCAAAAAACACATGCAGTTTCTAACAGCTTGCAAGCAAGTTGCAAATACATCTTCTTGCTGCTGAGCCAAGTGCATTTCACTGGGAGTAATTACCATATATCCTCAGGTAAGAGCTGCCTTACCCAAAATGTTGCACTCAGAGACTTGAACACAGCCGCTCCACACAGCTGCTCCCAAGCAACTGAGCTGGATCTACCCGGTCGCTCTGCGCTGGCTCCCAGCAAGGTGGCAGGGCTGATATGTGTGCGGCCATTACGTGAGCAAATGCAAAATGTCCTTCCTGCATTTACCCCCCTCAGAAAAATATATCTGTTTTACAGCAGTCTGCTTTCTCCCAAAGGGCAGTAGAATTTCTCAGCAGTAGATTTTTTTTTTTCTTTATTGACTACCGGGCAAGAAATATTAGGCACACTTACAATTAGAAAATAGTTGCAGACTCTAATGAGTTAAAAATCCTGAGTTTTTAGTGCTTGTGAGATTTCCTCCCCATAGCTCTGTGTAATGGATTTGGAGCTGTTCTCTATTGCTGCCTGAATGCTGAATTCCTAATACTGCGATCAATATTGCATTGAATACCAATACCTATGACCTAATGACAGCTCTGTGTGCATCTATTACTTAAGTTTAGTAGATAGCTTTCAGGGGTAGAACAGCATAAATTGAAAGAATGGGGCAAATCAACTTGAGTTCGTTAGATACTACATCGGAACAGGGAAATATGTGAGATGAAAATAAATCTGTTGGGGAAAATGAAGGGATTTAGCTTGGACCAGGACTGACCTTATTTCCAGAGCCTGCAAAGGTCCCAGACAACTCTGCACCAGCACACGGCAATGAGAAAATGGCAGTATTGCCAAGGGTATCGTTCTTGCCTTTGCTAGCCTGTGAATTTCATTGCTAAAAGAGGGGTTCAGGCTGGCAGACCCAGACAAGGCAGAGCCCTGAAAACACCTTTATACACAGGCTGGAGGAAAAGTCTGCGGCAGTGCCAAGTACCAGCATCCTGGAAGGACCTGCAGGGACTAGGGAGCACTGGTTTGGTTTTCATCTCCAGTTTCTTTCTTCATTCCACCAACACAAATTAGCTGGTGGTACTGGTTGGTACCATGAACTGTGATAACGCTAGATTTCTTCCTTTTTTTTAAAAAAATGGACATCAAATCATAATAGTTCTACCTATCGATTCACAAATCACTATTATGATTTGATGTCCATTTTTTTTTTTCCAGAGCCTACAAAGGTCCCAGACAACTCTACACCAGCAAATGGCAACCTACCATCAATCATAATTGTTCTACCTGCGCCACTGATGAGTGAGCCATTAAGCATCCACTGAGCCCAATGGCCTGAAGGTGAAAGGCTCCTGTATCCCATTCCCAACTCTGATCCCACAAGGACAAGGCTCTGCAGGTTTTACAAACACATAACTCAGCAAAGGAAGAACACCTAAATTCTTGGACCAAGTAGAAATGAACTGGCAGGCAAACAGAAAACTAGTGCAGATGAGTCTCGAGGATATCAGAAAAGCGTTTGTCTCTAGATAGTGTGGGATATTGATCTACAGAGTCACATAGCATCACATGCTGGACAGGAAGCATCCAAAATACATCAGAAATTGGCTGAAGGAAAGGGAGAAAGCTGTCCATAAAATCAGTGTGGCAAACAGAAGAGGAAGGAGGAGGCTAGCAGGGCAGCTAGCACTGAAGCCATGGGTGTTTACCTTCTGCTGTGTATCAGTGACCTTGACAGTGATGCCATTATCTAATGATGCCAAATTGTAGGAGGCACAGAACAAATTAATTACAAATGGGAGATTAGGCTTACGGTCTGATAAGCAGCTCATGGAGTTCAATGAAGAGAAGTTTTAATGAGATTAAGTGACAAAGCCATCACTTAGAAGGAAGCATTAAGCAGACTACTGACAAGGAAAAAGAACTGGGGGCGAAGACAGAGAACTATTAAAACCATCTGTGTTATTAAAAGAAGAGTAAACAAGGCCTGTGCCTCTCAGGGAGAAATGGAGATGATAGTAAGATGTGCTGGCACCGCCGGTGGGAACTCTTCCCTTGAACGTATCATACGCAGCATCTGAGTCAGGCGAGGGGGGATATTGATGGAATGCAGCAAGGGAAACCCAGAATACATTTGGGACCAACATGAGGAGCAAAGCACTGGCTGGCTTGGTATAAATTACTGCAAGAAAGAGCCCTGAGAGGAGGTCCAGGTTACTGGGGGACGGCAGTGGGTTGGAGCCAGCTTGATAGAGAAGACCTTTGCTGTGGCCCACTTCAAGAGCAAATACAGCAGGGCACTGGATGGTAGCAAGGAAGGAAAGAAACAGGCTAGCAGTTAATATTTCAGGCTAAGAAGGGTGGCTCTTAAATAATAATAGCCACTGTTAATGATGAATAATTAAAGCAGACCATTTGTTCCTCCAACCCTTACGTAGTTCCGTTCTTCTAATGTACAGCAGAAGCATCATTTATAGTATGTGGCAGGAGGAATCATTCACTCACACCACTGTTCATCTCCTACCAAACCCACTGCATCCTTCTCCATGAGCTGTATTTCAAGCTGAGTTCAAATATAATGGCAACGGGAGCAGCTTCGAATCAGACTGATGGGAGACCTGGGGTATAAAGGCAGCCCCATCTTACCATGTGGCAAACGTGTGAGAGTAGGGTTTGGAAATGATGTTCCCTGTTCATGTTGCCTACAAGTGATGAGCCAAAACAGTTCCTGAAGAGGAGGAAAGACTCATCTCATCTTTCAACGGAGATGGGCAGACTTCTGTATATCTGTTTTATAAAGCAAATATTAGACACATTTCCTTATCTCTCCTCTTCGTGACAGGACAGGTGAAGTCAGGGTACATGGGGCTGACTGACATTGCTGGGCGTGTAGTGGCTCACCAGCACAAGAGTTTACCAATTCTCATTTCTCAGATTGATCCAATTAGGGAAAAGCTTTGGGAAAAAAGCAGAGCAGACCCCAGCCCCCTCGCTTTTCTCCCCTGTCCCTCACCTTTCCACCCACCCCTCCATCTGAAGGGTAACACCACAGTGAGGGGTTTGGGGGAATGAAAAAAAGGAGTGGGCACCAGGCAAAGCAGGGCTGACCCTCAGCCGACAAAATGATGGAATTTCCTGGTTTCATGCATTAAACAGTCCTCCTTAGACTGAAATTGATCCTGGAAATTCTCAAAGGAGAGGACCTTACTGCATGCTCTTAGCTAACAAAAGATCCTGATCTTGACTGGGTTTCTAAGCATTACAACTAAAATAAGATCTAAAAACAATAATCAGTGCAGAGCTTTCTTTTTCCTTATGAAATCAGGGAGCAATTTGTGCATGTTAAGAAACACATGTAGCACTACAGTTTTTCAAAGTCATCTTCTATTCCCCTGACTTCTCTTGCAATGCGGATTATCCAAATGTAGATCCCTGGGTGCTCTCTGATACACAATTCCAGTAAACATTTACATCGCCTCTCTTCCTACTTTGTTTGAAAATACACTAAAAGGAGGCAAAGGGGGTCCCTCAGCATTTTACAGAGTCTTCACTTTGGTCAGCAAAAGCAAAATCCTTCAGGAATGACAGCCGAAAGTGTGTTGCATTCTCACCTTTCTGGAAAGAGTTAAACCCCTACAGTTAAATCTTGTTTAAAAAAACTGCACAAAACCAAAGTGTGTGGCAGAACCTTCTTCAGTGATGTGACTTTTCAAATCTCTTTTCCCTTCAGTGGGGACTAGCCAAGATAAACTGACAGAGATGACTCTCCCCAATGCTCATGCATTGTGTATGCTTCCTTGTTTGTACCTCATTTTCCTGAGCCAGTGTTGATAGGGATGAGATGATAACTTGGCCCACCTGCCTGGTCACACCTGGCTTGACTTGAATGTGAGATCCTGAGGAAACCCCAGCACAGGCTGAGTGGGGACTGTGGGTCCTTCCAACCAGTCCCTGTGCTGAGTGATGGGGACCAGGACCTCAGGGCTCACCACAGCACACCCCAGCAGGGACATCTTTAGAGACAGGTCAGCTACGAACCCCAACTGTCACAACAGTTTTGTGGCATTTGCTGGGAAGTGGATGGGATGGTCTTACCCCCCGGGTGTGAGCAGGGCTCAGCTCTGGTGGGTATGGCATAGGAGCTTGCTTTGCTTTCGGCTCTGGAAACAGGAGGGAGCATTGGACTCTGCAGAAGCACAAAGGAACCAAGGACGTGGTATTTGGATGCAGCTGAGCACGGCTGGACTTGCTGATGTTGGCTTTGCAAAGGCTCAGACAGTTCCTGCTGTGTTTCTGCTGCATGACCATCCTCTTCTTTCTCTGCAAAACCTCCATTTAGCAGCACTGGGAACTCTCTCTACTGAGCAAGCACAGAGCAGGCAGGAAGAGATGGGAAGGCTTAGGTATAGAATTATACATATAGGTATGATATGTATATCTATGCCTGACTCAAATCCATTAATAGAAACTGCAGATCTGAACTCCACCCTTGCCCACAGGGCAAAAGCAAAGCTTGCATCTGAAAAAATCCTGATAATCTCATCTGCCAGCATCTCCAAATCAGAGCAACAACAACAGGAGCTGAAGCCAAGTGCTCTGAATATTTTCTTCCAGAATACCCAGGAGAGCTTGGCTATATGTAGAGAGCCATTTACATGATATTTGAGGCCACATTTCTAGTCATAGCAGACAGAAAGGTGCCAGGAAACGATTCTGCTCCCCAGGCAGGACTCAAACCACAGCATAGCCAGGCCTGTGAGTCCATGATTATCATATTGATCTTTTCAGCACCCCTCCATGTAGCATCAAGCATGTGTTAGATCACTACTGCTCATCCCAGATACTCCTCTTAGCTACTGCTGTGGGTTGTAATGCAGTGAATACTGCAAAGGCAATGCCTCTGCTCAGACTGTCCCTGAGAAGAGGGTTGGATCCTAACCATGCAAAAGATGAGGCCTCAGTTCCCTTTCCTCAAAACACAGTGTTGTAATGCAGAACAGTTCGATGAGACATTGTTCCCCTCTTTTGATGTGAAGTGGAGGGAAGAGCTGGGGATAACTGCAGACAGCTGCCCAGACTGGTCAGGTAAAGGGGCCCTCACCTGGAGAAGGAGCACCGGGGGAAGGCACTGCAAAACTTGTGACTGAGTTTTAACCAGGGGTGCAGGAACAGAAGAAAGCAAGGCACATTTAAAAGGGATAAGAGGAGATGATGTGTTCTCCAGACAGATGTGGCTGACAAGGGTTAATTTTTCAGACTTCATGGCTCTACCTGCCATATCACAGTGGTCCTGTCAATGTCTCTGGCCCTAGACAGTTGCCTGCTGGCCATTCCCTGCTCTTTTCAATACTTCCCCTCAAAGAGAATGTTTCCCATCACAGACTGAGCTAATCTGGGCCCACAGACATCACCAAAGTCACATCTCTGTGCATGGCCAAAATATTCAATCTCTCCTTTACAAAAGGCTTATACCCAGCAGCAACTGGCACTTAAGGGGTGCAATCCCAGGCCAGATCCTCTGTGAAATCTGTGACACTGGCTAACACACTGTTTGGCATTTTTCTCTCCAGCATCCTCATTTATTTCCCTTTGCAATGTCAGTTTGCCCAGCCAGCTCAATGAATAATTCAGCACCATTAAACACGTGCCAAAGTGGCTTCAGCACTTAGGAGGATCAGTTCTTTGGGCCTTTTATCCATTTAAACTTCATTCCAATATAATCTCCCCTTCAGTGCTGCAAGATCTACAAGTAGAAAGCACATTACCATAGCTATATGGAAATATAGCTATATATATGGAAATCACCCCTCTGATAGCAATGTGTGCTGCTAACCATTCTGCTCAATGCATGGTGCCTTGCTGCTCCTAATCACTGCCACTTTGAATGATGGAGAAACCCACTGTTTTTTTACAGACATCTATTGGATGTAAGGGTCAATAACCAGGCAATAAGGATCATCTCACAAACCAGGATTCAGAAAAACCTGAGGTCACTTCCCAGTTCTGTTGTGTATTCCTGGTGTTATTGCCGTGAAAACAATTTATCACACCCAACAAATCAATTAATCATATGATAAATTAGTCAATCTCAGTCACTCTTTCACCAGCTTTTCTAGACAAAGGGGCTTTAGGATGGGTGTGCACATGTTTCAGCATCCCATCTGTAAGATGACAATATCGTCTCCTTCCTCCCTTTGCCTGGAGATTTGGACTGTTTCTCTGTCCCTTGCTGCCAACCTGCAGTGCTGAGAAAACTGTGGCTCCCCACATGGACAAAATCTGTAGGTTCACTGCTTCTAGTAGTCCTGTCACTGTGATTGTTACTTCAGTCACCCCAAAATGGCACTATTCACACCCTTTCCCTGCTAGGACCAAGGGCTGTTTCTCTGGAACATCAGACATAACTGCACATGCAATTTCTGACCCAGTCTGCATGTGCAATTACCATGTCTGAGAGCAGCAGGCAGCAGAGTCAGCACATAATATCCAGCTGCAATAACTGTCTGTGCAAATAAAGTGTATAGGTGAGTGCTCGTTTCGGAAGGCACAATTGCTATTATGGCTTTTATTAAATCCCACTCATTTTATGACTCCCTGGTTGGAGCAATAAACCTTTCGCTTTCAGCTAAGGGTGTAGATGGGCCTGCTGTTTCAGGGGCAGCAGCAAAGATCCAGCAGCTCCAGTGCAGGCACCTGGGACAAACAGCAAAGGCAGACTGTTCTCTCGCTTTGGGAAGTCTCTTCTTTGGAAAAGCAACTTCTATCCTTTGGAAAAGCTCTTGCACTTAACCTAAGCAAGTAAGCATAGCTGCTGGTGTTTCAACGGTACATTAAGTGACAAAGTAACCTTCAGAAATCCTGACTATTAATCTCTATTGGCTTTTCTGTAAACTCTCCCACACCGCTTCTTGTTCGTTGCCCAGATACAGACCTTGTTTTGTGGCTGCTATCAGCATTTCATTAGGATGTATGCAATAACTTCCCCCTGCCTCTGTAAGGAACTGTCTATATTTATAAAAGAGAGCAGAAAAACCTGTCTGTACAGTGCCTGCCTCTGCCAACAGCACTCACTCAGTGAGCATAGATCCTAAATTGCTTTTAAATGAGTTGCTGTGAAAACAGTGTCTCCAGGACTGTCAGAGGCTGGATTTTCATCTTCACCAGGGTGGATCCCAAGTAACATCAAGGAAGGCAGAGAGTTTATACCACCCAGGCTGTGGGTGGTATCAGATCTTGGAAATCTGCATATGTTTTTTCCCTTAAATTTTACAATCTCATTGCACTTTCTATTCAAAAGAGAAGAAGCAATTTTAAAATTTCACATTTTGATCATTTGTATGAAATGTGCTGCTCCAACAGTGTTTACATCTAGCCAGATGATGTAGCAACACCAAGAGCTGCTTCTATGGAAAATCATTCTTTAGGATCCCATTTGAAGGGGGACAGTCTTTATTGAGATTCCTACTTTACCTGGCAACCCAGATAATCTATTGCCGAATCCTTAATTCAAGCTAAATTTGCTGTCTTGGAAGCCTTCTCTCTCTCTAAGGTATGGATTTTTGCAAAGATAATACTGATTATCCATGTCCTCTTTGTACCTCTCAAGTTACCCCAGCTCTAGAGGACTCCTGAGGTCACCTCTCGCAGTAGTTAGCACTCTAATGAACTAAGTTGTGTATTATTTTCATATGAACTGTGAGAAAGCTTGTATATCTTTTCCTGCAATTCTCTAACATCACTGGAAAAGAAGACTCCTACGGGGAACTGTGATGTGAAGCAAACTCCAATACCAGCTGAAACCTTTGGAAGAGATCACCAATTCCATATAAAATCACGGCACCAGTTGGGGAAGGGTTGTTCTGAGCAAGTGATACCAAAGTGCTTTCATTGCCTAGGCCCGTGAGTCAAGCTGAAGCTGAAAGGAAGAAAAACCCTAAAATGAGGTTTCTGGTGGAACTTTTCACCTAAAAGCAACCCAACTGGCAGGGTTTTTTCCCCAAGAAATATTCACTGCTGCACAATGTGGCTTGCAAATCAGTCACGCTTTGTGTCTTCTGAGCCCTGAATATGCAGGAAACAAACACTCAGTCCTCTTGAATGGAGAAGCACCCGTTTCAGAAGCACACGGATCTTCGTATGCCAAATTTTCATAAAGACTGCTTGGCTGGATCCTCCCAGACTCAGAGCACTTGTGAAATCTATCATCACTACCAAAATGACAAACCGTTACTTTCATTGCTATAGCTGATTTAAGCAACCTTGACATCACCAAACGTCCCCACCACAGGCCTGTGGCGGAGGTAGAAGATTATTGCCATCCAAACCAACCTGTCTTCTTGTAGCTTTAGTTTTTTTCCATACTTGTTTGTATTCCTCACACACAAATGAAATGCCATAAAGCAAAACATCAGAATGACCTCTCACTGCTACAGTTCCCATATAACCACTGAGCTGCTGTCAGAGCAAGAGGGGGGAGAGAGGACATCTGTGATACCTCTCTGGAAAAAACAGTGGGCAAAATACCCAAGTTGTGTAAAGGTCAAGGGAGTTAGGAAAAAAAAAATTATACTGCAGAGGACTAAAACAAAAGCAAGCGGTAATCAAGGTAAGATTAAGAGTCAAAATGACAAAAACACCAGACACTTTCTTCAGCGGGGAAATCAAGCCCTTTGAATTATTGGATCATTGCACGTCCCTTATTTTCTATATTGTTCTGAACTGACATGAACACATTAGCCTCCCAAGGAAAAGTTAAAAAAAAATAAGTCCCCTTTTCAGTCAATATTGCTATTATGCCCCAAGCAGCAGTGCACTCTCAGAAGCTAAGGAAAAACACCAGTAAAATCAATACCCGCCTCCAGGTTTTATTTCCAGTGGAGATCTCCTATCACACACTCTCCTTTCACTACAGTCAAATACGTTAATTTTCACCTCATGCTATCTACCAGACACAAATAGCAGTACTCAGGAAGGTCCTTATTCTGCTTAACATCTGAAGACTTAGTGTTAAGCCACCCTGAAACAGGCAGAGATGTTCAAGAGCTTGCATTTCACCTCTCCTTGAGAACTAGAGATGTATTTTATATCACTGGACCTTAATCATAAATTTAAATCTGACCTGAAATGAGTCCAAACACTTAATTTGAATTAATCAATAAAACTGGTGAAAACCAGTGAATTCCTAGCTCACAGAATATTGCAGAGGTTTAGAAGCAGCACTTCTAGCAGATCAGAAAACAAAATATTCCAGAAGTTCCCTGCAAAATACTATATTTATGAGAAAATTGCATTAATGGGCAAAATATTTTGTTAATAAAACCAAAACGCTTTATTTTTATTTTTCCTTCACCTAATTTGTTTTATAGTATATAAACTTCCCTAAGCACCTTCTGAGCTAAAACCCCAAACTGGTATGGAAAAAGCCTTGCAGGTGGTATAACTTTTTATTATATATTGCATTTTTTTTTCTTCTTTCTGCATGCCCAGAATAAACATCTCTCCTTCCTGTATATTCTGTCAGCCAAAGAAAAGCTATCAATAGGTGTTAGATTTCTCTGTCAATAACAAATCTTTGAGATTTGCTGGGAGTATCTAGGCAAAGCATCACTATATCTAGGCATCTGGGAAAAACTGGCTGTTGTCAGATTGTCAGTGTCGCAGCCTTGCCTGAAAGCTGAGTCATTGATCACTGACACCAAGATACACCAAAAGGGACACCGTGTCAAAATCTTGGCTTCTAAAATGTGCTTCAACTGTGAGCGATTCTGCAACTGAGGTTTGTCCACATGAACAGAAAAATCACTCGTAAGCAAAGCCGTTGTCTCCTTGCAGCCTGCCCTAAGAGCAGGACTGAGCTGACCTTGGGTGCTTGGCTTGCCAGGACGTGGATGTGGACATGGACACTGGGCAGAGCAAGCAGCTCGCAGAGGTAGGTCTTCACACATTCCTCACATTTCTTGTTTGGACCTCTTCTCAGCAGGTTCCTGTCTGTATACAGACACCCACCAACTCACTGTGCCTGGCTTAGACACTGTGTGTGCACAGCTGTGGTATTTAAACATTTCACATAACCATCAGGCACCTGTATACAGGCAAATAAGTAGCTTTTTTTTTTTTTTTTTTTTTATTGGTCATGATATAATCTTGACCTGGCACAAACATTTTAGAAACACCGTCTTGTGTCATATCTATCAGAAAGGTCTGTATACTTCTGTTTGAGTGCTATGACTTATGACAGCTCCTCAGCGGCAGTCCTTTTCTCTTAAAGAGAGGATATATGAAAATGGAAGGATAAGGCCTATAAATTTTTATAGCTCTGTACTTAACTCGCTCACAGGCAGCGGAGTGGATAGCAGTCCCAAGAGGAGACGTATGATCCTCCTACATTAAGCTATGCCCAATTTTAAAAGCACCTCTGAGCGCCCAGCCGCTGTGTTTAAGATGCTTTGACACACGTTAAAAATTTGACCTTACCCAACACATAAGGAGTAATTTTCATGAGCACAGCCAAAAATCAGGGGAAAAAACAGATGCCAGAGGTGAAATGGGCCAAATGCTCAGGCTATGAACAACACAGGTTGTGATATGAAGGGCATGAGATTTAGTGAGACATTTCTAAAAGTCATATCAAGGTCATGCTCTGGTATATGTGCAAGGTGTCAGTCATGGGAGGGCATAATTGCACTTGGTGGTTATTGATCCCAGCCACTGCCCAAGCAAACCATCACTGGGGGAGAGGGAAGAAAAATCCCCTGTTCTTTGCTTTGTTCTGATACTTTGCAGGGCTCAGGCATCTCCTCTAAGTGACTGCTCCTCATTTAGGAGACCCTGCTGTGCTCCCACCAGACCAGGACTCCAGGGAGAACCCCAGAGCCAGCATCTGACCGTCTATCAGAGAGGACGGGTGACCCTGCAACCACTCCTGGTGCCAGAAAGTGCCAAACTCACTCCTCCCTCCCTGAAAAAAGAGTCTGGGAGGAGTGGAAGAGAAATCACGTACAGCACAAACCCGGCAGTGTACACACTGCTCATTTCCACCACCATGACCTGCACGTCTCCAGGTTTCTCCAGCTCAGCTTCGGTTGAGTTATCACAGCTTGACAGTTATAACAAGCTGTCATATGGCAGCTGAATTGCATTAACTGGCCAGAAATGGGGAGGCAGGCCATAGCCTGCTGCAAAGGCAGGAACATTTCCACCTGCTTGGCCCACACTGAAAAAGGGTAGCTGTGAAGTTCCCTATTCTCCTCCACGGGCAGGGGAATGTGCCCATGAGTCGCTGCTGGAGCAGCTCAGCTGGGATGGGGTAAGTCCTCCAGTCACGGTGGCTGGAGATGGTGTCTGGGGCCCCACTGCCTCGACTGTTCAAAAGTCTCTGGAGTGAGACCCTATGAAATGAGGCCATTTGAATGTGTCTGCCGAGTCTGTGTCATCACAGCTCACTGTTTATGTCCTATCACGTGTTCAGAATAATTTTTTAGATTCCTTGAACAGAGCAAAAGCAGAATTGCAAAGCAGCTGGAAGTTAAGACTTCCTGGTCTACTAATCCACTCATAAACCTAGTAAAATACCAAGGATGTACCATGCAAAGATGAATCCCTGGTATGAAATTATTCCCAGTAAGAAAATCACCCCTCACTCCTTGCTGCAGCTCTGCATGCCTCAGATGCTTTCAAACCTGTCTTCTTACTCTTTATTGACCATTTTTGATCAATCTAGCCAATAAATAGCTAATTGACCATTTCTGGCATAACTTTGGGTTGCTAGGCCACAAAGCCAAGGAGGACCATGGATCAGATCAGAGAGACAAGAGGAAGCTGAAGGATGCCTTAGGTGCATTTTCTCCTGCCCAATGCCTCAGTCTTAAATTCATCCCTGACCGTACATCAGGGCAGTCAAGTAGAGGTATGAAAGGAGAAGACTGGCCTGGACAACAGACTGATTGCCAGTGCTCCAGGTGTGTCCCTAGTGTGGGGTTTAGCAATGCAGGCGTCATTTCTTCCTCTAAGACCCTCTATACTTCAGCTATTTCACTGGTTTGCAACTGAGAGTGCATGTTATCAGTTCCTAAAGAGGGTAGACTCAGGAAGGGCCATGCATACAGCAGAGTAGGAGGAAATTTGTGAAATGAAGTGGGCTGTGGAATCAGACAGCCCAGGAGAAAAGAAATCCATTTTGCTCAGGGGAAGAGTCCAGAAGATTGGCGGAAAAGTTTTAAGTTGTGCCTGCAGGAGCTCTTCCAGTCAATACCTGCTTGTGGTTCTTGGAAAACGTCTGTCCCCATAGATTTATCTGCTCTGCATTAACCAAGCAATCCCACTTCAGCTGGCATTCAACCATCTGAGCAGTAAATCATTCAAGTTCTCCATTTCTCAGAAATTGGCAAGACTAACATGGTTAACTCCATTTCTTCCATGGGACTTCCCCAACACTTCAAAAACTCCTCCATTCTTGTTATCATGCAGAAAATTAACAGAGTCAAATGGGTCCAAGTAAGGAAAGATGGGTCAACACGGCCTACTACAGAACTCTGAATAGACATTTCCAAGCAATATGGAGGAGATCCCTCCTGCAGTAGTGGAACTCAATGTTATGCTGCTGCAGTGGGCTCTACAAGCCCGGTCCTAGCCTGTAGGGCAGGCAAGTAACCCATCGGCAACATGAGGATGGCCTCCACGTGAGCACCCTCTCCAGTTTTTCTTCAAGAAGGATTCAACTAATGGTAGAAAAGAACAAAGGGAACAAGGCAGTTCATAAAGCTCAAAAACATAACTAGAGAAGAAAAACTGAAGAATCTAGAATTGCTTAGTCTAAAGTTAAGAAGGATGGAAGAACGGCAACTGGTTTTGATAGACGCCTGGGAGCTGGTAGAGGATCTGCCAACAGCGGCCTTTCCAAATGAGTCACAAGCATCTGTCGAGTGCTCTACCAGGAATCCTGGCTGTGGGCCAGGAGATGGGCTCTCTGGACCTTGTGAAGTCGCTGCCAGCCCACTCTGTATGAAGCTACACTGAACGGCATCTCTCTTTTACCCTGCTCTGCAGTGTGCCTGCAGCTAATGGCACTGAGGCAGCATCAGAGAAATGAGCCAGATTTGCAGGCTTCAGCTCTCAGCTACCCCCAAACCTCTGCCTTTGCTGAGAAGATGGACAGGTAGCGGACAGGTAGACAAGGCCCAAAGCAACCTGGCCAAACTGCTTTGAGCAAGGGGTTGGATCAGAAACCTCCACAGGTTCCTTCCCACCTAAATTATTCCATGTGGGAGGAAAGTGCACAGAGGTTCACCAATCTACTCCAAGATTTCATGGTAAGGCCAGGCCTAAATTCAGACATTTAATTCTTTGGGCAGGTTTTACCCCACTCCTCCTACAGCATCACAAGGTAAAGACACTCCAGCCCCAGGCACGACATCTCTCTGCCCTACACCTTTTCCAAGCAGGGACTTTCCAAAGGATGCAAAGCTACCGGAGCTCCATAAAAAGCAAACTGAAGCACGCAAAACAGATGGGCCGGAGTGTGGAGGCACTTACAGCAGATGGCACTAAAATATTAAACTAACATTACCGTATGCTTAAGCCGCGGCCTGGCTTGCTGCTGACTGCAGAGCCAGCCTGGTGAAAGCACGCAGATGAGAAATGAGCCTCAGATTGCTAAATCACCCTACCAAACATCGTCTTCCCACGGAGAAATGCCTCACTAGCAACTCCTCCAACAGCAGGGACATGCTAACGCGATGCAGACGATGTTTTACTGAACAAAAAGCATTCCCAGTAACTCAAGGTCTCTCCCAGATCTCTGCTGGAAAACCATCTCCTTGAGAAACTGTGTAAAACCAATTTGTCTGTGGCACCAAACAGGGGTGAATGCAGTGACAGATTAAAGAGGAAAAGCCCACACTGCTTTGTACTTGTCTATGGTGTGACAGCCCTGGACACTATGGGGTGGCACGAGAGGCACCAGGGAGGAGGGGAAACATGTTCTTCAACCCAGGGCATTTGACAGTGTCACCCCAAAACCAGAACTGATCCTGACTGCAGCTTGTGACACTACCCGAGAGACACTAGGCCACCACAGTAGAGTTGGGTGGCCATGAACCTTGGTGTCCCTCATGGGTGCTTAGAGCCACAGCAGCAACAAAGGGTGTATGGTAAGGACACACTCTTGTAGGGGACTAACCAGATTAATGCTACAAAAGCCTTTCATAAGGCTTAAAAATCAGGAGGCCTCATAGTAGGGTGGCATAGGATTGTGCTGCAGAATAAAGCATTTTAAATGAGGAATTTTATTTGACTGCATTTCCAGCAGGACCCTTCCTGAAGCCTGGGTCTTGCCAGTTGTGCCATCTAGCATGTGAGTGGCAGCATGACCCCACAGCCCCAGACCCGAGTTTTCCTTTTCCAATGCTAAATTTTGCCATAAAATATTAAGAAAATGAAAGTGAACATTACTATGAATGTCTACATCTTTTTTTCTTTATTTTTTTTTTTTTTAACCTGAGCTCAGACATCTGATCTGAAAGGTAACAAGCTGCTGCACATTTCATTAAATGGATCAAGCAGAAGGAATTTCCTAACATTGTTATCGAAGGAGAGGCTGGAGAGAGATGTGATGCCTCAGCATAAGGGAAATCTCTGCCCAGGACCAGGTCCCCAGGCTGTGGGACAGTGGCATGTGGTAAGCCAGGCCACCCTGGCAGAGAGCTACCGACAGGCACAGCAAGAGAAGACAGGAAAGATCTCAGCCAAAATGCTCCTTCCCAGCCTGCCTTGGTCCAGGCTTCTTTTGGGCTTCTCACAAACTGCCCTAGGCCAAAAGACGAATGTTTCCAGGACAGCAGGTCTTTTTTGAAGTTTCCTGCATGCCAAGCCACATGCAAGCCCAGTCTGGATGTCACCTGAGCTATGCAATGTCAGTGCAGTGCAGACCACACAGATCAGTTGCATTATTTTCCAAAGTTTGTGAAAATCCATGGCAAGACAGGGTTTTCTTAGAACAAACTTAAAAATCTGCATTCCTTCCTCTGGCTACTGGAAAACACAAATGCATCTGAACTTCCTTCTCTGTGGCTGAGTATTGAAAAAAAAAAAAAGAAACTGAACTGGCAACCTCCTTTCCTACAGAGCCACAGCCAAATGTGCTCTAAGTCCTGTTGTGTAAGGGCTGTGTCCACCTCTGAGAGGAGATGCCAGGAATGATGTGGGGGCAGCAACAGCCAAACAGCACATGTCTTCCTACAGATCTGCCTTCCCCTCTTTGCTCTGCAGGAGGAAGAGTAGTTGGTCACACTAACACAGGCAGCAACTGGACAGCTCTGGCCAAAACAAAGCCCGTGTTGCAGCAGGCAATGAGATGTCTGACCCTGCGGAAGAATAAGAGAGGCTGCTTAGCAGTTAACGGCACAGGAATTGCTCCACTCTTTCAAACTGTGATAGGCAGCTCCAGTAAAATGGAGGTAGGAAGTCACTGCCCATTTTTGTTATTGCCACTGGATGGCAACAGACGTTAAGCAGAGACATTGAGTTATCACTGCGCAAACCACACATGCACTTGCTGTGCTCCACCTTGTTATTTAGGGGGATGGCGGTGATTTCAGCATGCCTAGCAAACACACCAGAAAGGTTTCTGAGGGATTAAGCCACAGGCTGGCAGTAACACAATCAACAAGACTATTCCTGGGATCAGGTTGAACTCTGAGCTTTCACTTTGCACAGTTTCTACATGTATTTCCTGGAGTGTGCACTCAAAATCAATTTTTGTCTTGTGAGCCCCAGGCAAACTCTTCTGATGAGCCATGCAAGGTATATTTAATGCCACTGTGGAATTACAGTATCATGCTGTGAAATAGTTAACACTTACATGTGAAACTGATGGCTGATTGTTTTTAAATTACATATACCTGGCAATGAGGTGGCCAAGGGCCACAGAAAGATCTACAGCTAGGTGTCAAAAACACAGCCAGGCATGTTGAACAGCTTCACTTCCCATCAGTTTCCTATGAATCTCCAGAAATGCTGGGCTAGCACTGACCTGAACTCAGGTGGGACTTGCCATTGCCACAGGGGGATTAGTTCCCACCCGGACTCTGTGAACATCACTGAAACCATTCTGTCTTAATAAGAACGTGCAGTGGTAGCATAGCACTTCCAAGGTGGCAGGTACACAAGGAGGTAACAGGAAACAATGAAGGTATTTCAGTTTTCTATCTTTTAACAAGTACATAGACACATCTTCTTAGTATTCTTTTATTAACTATAGATAATTATCATTAAGATACTTCTCTTAACGAATGCTGCACCTCCGTTGTGTGGCACTGCCATATCTCCCTCTATTCTCATCGCTTTGGCTGAGTGTGACCTGTGCCAAATGCCTGTCAGGTGCATCTGAGTTGACGTATGACACATACATGACGCCGTGATGTAAAGCTCTGCCAAGACCTGAAGTTGATGCTATGAAGGCAGTCCCTGTCCCCTTGGATGTGCTCATTTCCTTGCCAACCGATGCGGCTCAAGGCTGATGGAGCCTGGGACGACCCACAGGGGATGGTCTGGTTCCACCAAGCCCATTAACACATCCCCCCCAATTTAACTCTGATAACTGAAAAACTGCTGATGGGTTTCACATGAATTCTCCAAGTGAGGGACAAGGTCTCCCTTCCCAGCTCAGAAGGAGCGCCCCATCCCCTGTCTTCAACATAAAAATTTAACAAGCACCCATGCATCAAATACATGTGATTGGACCCCGCTATCATCCATATTTTCTTATCTTGAGCACACCTCCCCACACCTTGAAATCAGCTTTAAACAGTTACACAAGTTTTAGCAATAATCTTCTTGAGAATATTTATATGGTTTTGTTTTCCTTGCCTTAGGCACCGGAGTGTCTTGAGGGAGAAAAGCACATACTGAAATAGTCCTCTATGCACCACCAAATAGTAATTAGCTGTCTTGTGTCTGTCCTGGAGAAAAAGTTCCTGTCACTACTGTCCTAGGGAAATACAGATAAGAAACAAGGACACACTGTGATGCAGAGAGAAAGTCTGCTCACGCGCATAGGGATTTTCTCAGACCACCATATGAGAACAAGCCTCTGTTAGCATCAGTTTAGGCAACGACAGAAATTAAATGAGACACAAAAGTTAGGCCAAAAAAAAAATGAATACAATCAAGGGGAATTGAAAATTGTAATAAGGCCTGAAATCTCAAAATAGAGGGCCAGGCAACTAGCCGTCTGTGTGATATTCCCCCAAATCTAAGCCCAAGTTCTGGCCTGCCCAGAACAACACACAGAACACAACGTGGTTGCAGAGACCCGATGTGAGACATTGCAGGGAGGATGTGTAAGGTAGATGCAAGCAGCCCTACAGCTTTGAGGGTTTGGGCAGGGCCTGGGCCCGTCCTACAAAAGGGGAATTTGGGAGGGGGGGAAAGAAATGGTTGGAGCTTACCCTACTAGTGAGGGAGCTAAGAGATTCACAGTGTGATGTTGTGAGCACTGAGAATCTGGCAGGGAAACATACTTACAAGCAATAATCATATGTTTCTTATTCAGCCTATTAACGTCGTTAGTTCATTACCGCTAAGAATATCAGTATTAACATATTTATTGTACTGCAGATCTTACAGTCCTCAGCACATCACGCAAGTTCTGGCTCTTTCATTCCTAAACTTGCACACTTGGATTCACAGCACTAGATAAATCAGTTGTTAACGTGTGCCACTTAGATGTATCTGTCACATCTCCGGGCCATCATGTGGTCAAATGTCTGCACAAATGTGGACAGAGGAAAAAGATGCTCTCTAAAAAGCAGAGGTGGGGTTCTCTCCCCCCTCCATCTCTCTCCAGCTCTTTGCAAGTAAGCAGCAGCTCTCTGAACTGCAAAACAACACCCGACAGAAGAGCTGTGGACAGCTGCTGCCCCCCAGCCCAGCTGGGGGAGACATCAAAGGGGGAGCTGGGCAGGCATGGGGCAGCCCCACTGTCCCATGCCAGCCTACAAAGCCAGAGGCACAGAAAGGTCCTGGCTATTTCAACCTGGCATCTTGCAAAGAATAAAATGCCTTTTTCTCTTGTGTGCCTTGTGAACTAAGCCAGTTACAGACTGCCAGGTCCCCCATCAGTGTCAGTGTGCAGTGACTGTACGCTGCCCCTTGGTCCTCAGGGTTTAGCTCAAATCTAAAGCTCTTGAGGTTTGGTGGGTCCAGTCAGACATCAATGTTTGACACTGCAACCCGGGATCTGGCTGGATCCACACTGGCTTTGAAGGGATTCCATGGGGAGACAAATGCCCTTGAGCTCACCCAGGTACCAGGGGAGTGTCCTGCCAGAGCTGGATTAGGGAAGGGGCTTTCAGAAGGGCACACAAGGTGCCCCACAAGGCACACAAAGATGGGATGAGCATCCTCAAGCCACCCGCCTCCCTGCACTAGCCTGGAAGCAAGCACAAAACCTTCATTATTCAGGATGGAGGGTGTCAGCCACCACGAGAGAGATTCATTTAAGCTGCAGCAGCTTCAGAAACACCCAGACCCACCAAACCCAACCCCTTTCCTCCTCCAAATCTTTCTTTTTTCCTAAATGTATCCTCAAAAATTTGTCCTCACGTTTCTGGGAGGAGCAGAACCACCTCCCTGATTGCACCCATTCCCTGGGGCAAGGCAGGTACTATTTCAAAGGAAAAAAGATCATTTGTTGTTCTTTGTCCTCCAGATGCCTGATGTATGAATCAGCCTTATGCTACTGAGGTTCCTGCTTGATCCAGTATCTATATGCTTAAGCCTAAAAAATATTGTTGCTGGTATTTTTTATTTTTCTTAAGGGAAAGGAAAAGAGAAAGAGCAGAATGGGAAGGTCAGAGATGACGTGTGCCCAGCTTCAAGCTGAGGTTATCAAGTGCCAGCAGCTCCCCCCTGGTCGGCACTACTAAAATCTCCCCTTCAGGGAACAAGCACTCCTCCCTCCTCCCCCTCCTCAGCAGCACTGCAGAAAACAACATAAATATCTGCATTTACCTTTCTGCTTATTTAAAAACAGCGGTAGGGGTGAAGCCAAGGGACTTCTTTTGCCAGAGTCCTTGGAAGACACTTTACTTTGGTTAACAACAGTTTCTTCAATGGGTTTCTTCAGGATTATTCTTTCCTTCAGCTCCTCAGTGCTGACGGCAGAGGTCGGGGGCTCAGCACCTACTTTAGGTGCAACGAAGGAGCCTTTCAGGTAGGACGCAGACTCCTCCAGGTTTTCCCTGTTCATCCTGCTCTCCGTCGTTTTACTTGCTTCGTAGTCTGAGGTGTCAGTGCGCAAGCCATTCTCTTCCTTGATAATGTCCATGACCATGGGCTTCATCAGAGGGGAGTCCTGCTCCCTCTTTGGGCTCTCTTCGGAGGCCGATGAGGCATCGCAGGACTCAATGATGAGCTCGCTGTCGAGCTCAGCCTCCCGCTCCTCCCGCAGGATGCTGTACTGGATGGAGGGGGAGGCGGGTGATGGAGGAGGCCCTCCGATATGGCTGAAGGTCATGTAGTTGGAGTGCAGCACCTCCTCGGCAGCCATTGGGTCCTCTGAGACCAGCTCAATCTCCGAGTCCCCTGACTCGGCGCTGCTGGCTTCATTATCCAGGGGTGAGGAGACAGCAGGGCGCCCAGGTTTGACCCGCTGGTCTCTCTTCTCAGTGGAAGGGGCTGGTGACTGCTGCACCTCTGGGGTTTCAAAGGAAAAGCTTTTTGCTTCCTTGATGGCACTGATGAGTTCATCCTCCGACAGGCTGCCTTTGCCCTGTGACTCTGAGCCAGATGGTTCTGCCACCCAGAAAGAAAGGGGGGGAAAAAAAATAGGAAAAAAATGTTAAAAATGAGATTTTTCTGGCTGATTAGGCAACAAACACAATAGATTTCATTCCAGTACCGATCCCTCTACCAGGGCTGGTAACACAGGCAGAAAGTCTACCCACCTGGGATGACTAACAGTAATAACCACTTGTCCTTACAGAGAATTTCCCATGCACATACTCTTATAAAAGAAGTATCATTAGCACCGTTTACTGTGGAAAAAGCTGAGGCACAAAGCAATGCTGGTCAGTGTTTGTCCAGTGGCTCAGCAATATGGTTTCACCAGGAAAATCACCAGTCACAAGGAACATGGGCTTAGGTCACACATGACAGTATCTGACTGTCAACCGATGGATACGGGTCTGTTCTGGGGACAAACACTCACGTGGGTCTGGTGGGTTCCTGGCACCGCTGATCATAACAACCACTGTGTATTTACTAGCAATTTTGTCAAACTAACTTCCAGGTCAGAAACTTTTCTCAGGCTTTTTGGTATTTGTTTGGGCTTTTTTATTTTGTTTTTTTGTTTTGTTTTGTTTTGGTTTTGTTTTGTTTTGTTTTGTTTTGTTTTTTTTGTTGTTGTTGTTGTTGTTGGTTTTTTGTTTTGTTTTGGTGTTTGTTTTTTTTGTTGTTTTCTTTTTTTTTTTTTTTTTTATGGGAGGGTAGGTGGTGAATTCTCTGTTTGCTTTCATCTCAGTTGGGTCAAGGAATTAAACTTAACTTTTTACTGTAATCCTTAATATCATTAAGAACTACATTAACCAAAATAATGACTGACCGACTTGTCACCCAAGGGGGACCATGGTGGCAGTTTGTACACAGTCCCTTGACGGCGCTGGGCCACCACCACCTCCTCATCATTGGTTTCCACCTTGCACTTCACTGACCCAGAGACAACCACCATCCACATGCAAGACCCTCCCTTATGGGGGAAAAAAAGGCTGAATTCCCCAGTCACGTTGGAACAGCCATTGAGCACATACAGAAATTTGTCCCCTGGACTCTCAAGTGTTCATTCACTGATTTTATATCATTATTAATGTGACAGGGGTCACCAAGTTGCATTGCAGGTGGTGAGGGTTCAAGAAATCCATCAGTAAAAGACCTCCAAGTTTCCTCCTGCTAATGCTGGCAAGGAGGCCCACGGCAGGACACCACCTGTGTCCACAGATCTGGGGACCACAGCGGAGTTGCGAGAGGTTTCCAGCCCCTCAGCTGCAGGTATGGGGAGCCCCAAGCTGACTTGCACCCACTCCCAGTGAGTATCTGCCTTCAGCCCAGCCCTGCTTTGGGTGCAGCCACTGGCATCAGCCCCCTCAGTCCCACCCAGCTGCACCGGCCACCTCTGGAAGCTCCTCGACAGCAGAAGGTGGGAAAGAGATTGTATCAGATGTGATCTGGGACAAAGCCACTATGCCTGGCCATTTCCAAACTTAATTTCTCATGGAAATAGCATAGCTAATTTCTTCCTGATGATATGCCTTCCCCAGAGGAATCGGGTAAAGGGGGAGGTTTTAATGATAGCACCCAAGCCATGACATCCTGCTGGAAGATGGGCAAGAAATACAACCTCCCCACACCCCTCCGAGCAATTTTGGTTTGTGCATCTGCCAATACACATCACTGGCAATTTAGAGCACATATTGTTAGCATGCCTGCAGCTCCTACGACAAAACAGCTCTCTTGTAACACATCCCTCTCGCATGAGGAAGTCCTCCTGCAACCCAGAGTATGGCCACAGACAGGATTAAGGTGTTTGAGACTGTTATGACACACTCCTGTCTGGATACTGGGAAGTTTCTGTTGCATCGGCCGCACTGAGCGGGAGCCTGTGCATCCTTTTCCTCTGGCTGCAGGAAGCCCTCGTGAGCTGCGCCACTCTCCTGCATTACCACATGTGAGCATTTTCTCCCTGAGCAATGACTTAATCCGGCACACGGCCAAACAGGCATGTGACCGCCAGCCCTTGTAGCGCAGCAACGCGCCATCCCTCGGCTTCATCCTGCTCCTGCCCGCCCTGGCAGTTTGTAACTCTCAGCCACGGCATTTACCTTGTGAACAAAAAAGTCCTTTGTGGCCAGCAGCAGGGTGTCACATTTACTGCTGGCATGGGAAACGTACAAATACCCACCACCTTTCAGTGCCAGCGCAGCATATGAACAGACCACGTCTTCCTTCCCCAGAAAGATGATGGCCAGTAACTAAAAGAAAACCATTTTCAAAAGTCCTGATCCAAGCAGGGGGGAACTGGGGGCTTTGCCAGAATGCTTAAAGGGTATCTAGGAGCAACGACTTTGCTGGGTCACTGGGTAGGAAGAGCAAGGGCAGGTTTTACATTTTTTCCTCACTTACGAACGCAGAGTCTGACTGCAGTGTGCCCCCGGCTGCGGGAAAGGGGGGAAATCCAGAGAAAACACCCTGTGGGAGCCAGTCCCTCAGAGAAGTTGACTGCTTCTTTGCTTAACGCAATAGATAAGCAGTGCTTCTGGCTTTCCAACACCCCGATGCAAGGCAGTGGGACCTCCCAGGGCTGTTCGGGCCGTGCTGGGGATCAGCTTTGCCCATGGAGATGAACATTTCTGTGCCAGCAATTATGCTGGCCACACCAGTGCCTCCCAGTAAGGCAGCAGCCGTGAGGCTCAGCCACACATTATTCAGCTGTTTTGATGGGATATGGTTATCAAGTGTCATGAAGGCAGCCTTGAGCAGTCACCAAAGACTGAATAAATAAAAATTAGTGCCTGAAGTTCTTAATTACCTTGTAGGGCAAAAAGTGCAAATGGATAAAAAAATGCCATGTCTCAGAAGTAGCATGTGACATCACCCAGCCAAATAGAAGAAGAAAAATGGGATCTAAAGTTTCTGGGTGATGCAAGCAGGATAACCTCACAGCTGCAGGGGACTCTGTCTCTTTTTTTTTGTGTGTGTGTGTGAAAGTGTAAAAATGCACACTCAGTTTTGGGTAAGAACTAGGCATTTCTCTAAGAGTAGGAAATCCCAGACTGCCATTTTAAGGAAATTCCAGTTGATTTTTAAATGCTTCTAGATGCCATCAAAGCAATGGCAATTTCAGCTTGGGGATGCTCATTGTCAAATGTTCATTGTCAAAGGGTTTTGATCCAAGAAGTTGAAATCTAACTTCAAGTCTGAAAATTCTGTTTCTTGGCATGGAGCCTTATTCCTTTTTAAAACACTGTACTACTTTCATGTTTTATCAGTGTATAATAGGGAAAGTGAGGAACAGATATAATGTACTACTGGAGTAATCAGACAATAAAAGAATATATAAACATGGGATTTTGGTGCCCCCCCAAAAGTAATCAGGAGCCTTTAAAAGAGACTGGCCCTTTGTGTCTCCAGTCCCCTTTGTAAATGAGGTGACAGTATTTCCCTCCTCAGCACTTTCTAAAAGCAGCACTTTCACTTGAAAACAGCATTTATTTTTAACAATTTAGCCTTATTCTCTGCAAGAGCAAAGAGGTGTTAAAACGACCATTAAAATTTAAAAAAATTAACCCAGACATTTTCAGAGTGCTGGTCCCACACATCTCATTTCCTCTGGCAAGTGTGGCCAGCCAGGGTGACCAAGAGACCCCAAAATCACCGGGATCCAGCCCAAACCACTGTCTGGCTGATGATGCCCTCAATGGGCCCTGCCAGCTCACAACTTCCCCTCAAGGAGAGATCCCCGTGGGGATCAGGCTCAGAAAGCCTGGATCTGACCCCAGCTATGCTCCTGGGTGGCTCTCAACAAATCATTTCTGTGGATCCCCAGTCCTGTCTTCCCCTCTATTCATTCAGAAAGGGCAGCCCATCCTGAGCAGTGTGTGAGTGATGGGCAGCACGGCTCACATCCCCCTTCGGTTCAGCAATGCAAACTGGTGCCCGAGCAGAGCAGAAACACCTCCAGCCATGGAGACCCATTCATGTCTGCTCACACCCCCCTAGATCCACCCCACAAACCCACAGTAATTCTCCGACGCGCAGAGCTACAATTGCAACCACTCTGAATACCAAAAAAACACCCAGCACCATGCATCAGTATTACCTGTGCCAGAGGACGGTGGCGTGACAGACCCCGGGCTGTCATCTTCTGGCTCTGACACCGTCACTGTTGGTACCACCTCATGGCTCGGCTTCAGGCCGGCTTCCAGCTGAGTGGGGCTCGACTCTTTGCTGGCAGCTTCCCCGGCACTTTCTATCTCAGTGAGCGTGATCTGGACAGGGGCTGTAACCACAGAAGCACTGTGCTGATCTCCAGACCTCGTGTCTTCAAGTAGGTCTTGTTCTTTGGCTGCCTTTGTGCTCTCCAAAGCCGTCCGCTGAGGTTCAGCAGTGTGGCTGGACCTGGTGGGTATTCCCCGGTACTTATCCGTAAGGCCTGGGCTCTCATCATCTGAGTCAGGGTCATGTTCTTCTTGGTATTTTATTTCTTCTGATCTACTTATGTCCATGTATTTATAAGCTTCTACTTTCATGGGATCTGCCAAGGTTTTATCAACTTCAGTAGACTCTGCAGGAGTCATCTCTATTCCCGAATCCGAGCTAAACAAGCCACGGGACTCAAATCCAGTCACATCTTGAACAGGATGCCCCAGCGTGTTAAACCCCTCCGTGCTGCCTGAGCAGGGAATGGGGCTGTTTTCCTGCTGATAAATGCCCGTGAAATAGGTGGAGTCCCGTGGGGTGGTGTAGTGGACGTCTGAGATCAGAGAGGTGTAGAAGGAGCTGTCGCCCCCGTTGGCAGTGGAGCCATAGTCAAAGAGATGTGATGAGGCTGTGACACCTAAAGCAAAGACACAAAACCAATGCACAATGAAGAGACAAGTGCCTGCATGCATCAATCCTTCTGCAGAGCTGTACTTACTCCCCGCTGATTTTAGATTCGGTTTGTACACCAGGCTTGGCTTTTCTTGCAAGCTCTTTGGGACTGTCTCTTACTATACCTTTCGGCAACATAGTGGCACATCTGTCAGACGAGGCTTCCAGCTGCTGTTTTATCTTAAAATAGCTATAATGATCCTGATAGCTAAGAGTTCCCAGCCAATGTTTGCCCAGACTGTACATAAAAATCTTAAGTGACAGCAATCCCACAACCTCCCTCACAATGTGACTCAGGGGCTCACCATCCAGTATCTTTAAAAAAAAAATTAACATTCAATACAAAAACAATCCTAAGCAAAACAAAAAAAAATTTTTTTTTCTTTTTAATACAGAGAAATGGAGGCATTTCACCTTAAGGAAACTTTTCATTAAGAAAAAAATTCTTCTGGACAGCAATTGAGATGGAAAGTTAGTAGGCAGCTTTAGGTTTCATTTTCTCTTTTAAGAATAGCCACGCTAAATTTGTGAAGCACCGGGGCAGAGATTAAAGATCCTCATTTAGTGATTTCCACATGCCCAGAAAGCCGTATCCTGTGTGCATCATCTACAAAGGATGCCAGCATGAAAGTGGTTAAACCTCTACCCACACCCATGCATCCTTTTCATACACTGCCTCTAATTCCCTGTCATGCTTTAAGTTCCTGGGGATGATGCTCATTAAATTACAAACAATGGTCACTCTCTATTTGCAGCATTAATATAAAGCACAGCTCGATGACAGGAACAGCGAGATCCCCCATGAGGGAGGCGGGGAGAAATTTTTATAGGGACTGAGGGAACAGGGATGTAGAGGAACAAATCTACTGTCTGTAGGAGCTGGTGCCTATAGGAGGGCGGTAGCCGGTTAACCACTTGTGTGCTGAGGCACGCTGCATCACAGA
This sequence comes from Tyto alba, assembly GCF_018691265.1. Taxonomy (NCBI): domain Eukaryota; kingdom Metazoa; phylum Chordata; class Aves; order Strigiformes; family Tytonidae; genus Tyto; species Tyto alba. The sequence goes on from NW_024881303.1 coordinate 7,073,332, forward strand.
GGCTTTCTCTGACCTCTGCTCATCACCCTGCAAGGGATGTGGGGCTCCTGACCTGCTCCACATGTGCCATGTCCTGGGCTACCACACACAGTGCAAACTTAACAGTAATATTAAAGGAACATTGCTGCAGCTGCAAAGCCAGAAGCTGGGAAATGTCAGCATGAAAGATCCTGAGCTACTTGCATTTGGTTTTCTTTCTTGTGCACATACATAATGATACCATCTCTAAATACCATCACAACTATTTTTTCCCACAGCCCTCCATGCATTAGGCACGTGAAGCTCATTTAGTGAGCCCTGATGCAATCTTTTTTCCCCTTTAACACTATTCAGAGTGTAGTCTCAGGCTTTATTTTACTGCACAACCTCACTGGGTTTGACAAGCACAACCCAAGCCCTGCACAAAGGAGAATGACCATTTCATCACCCTATTTTTGCATCGTTCAGTGCTATGACAGACTTGCAAGGAACTTCTCTTTCCTGGGCCACTTTGAGAGTGGCAATGGCATGCTCCTCCTTTTGCAAAGGGAAACCTGGTTGCATAGGGAAAAATCAACCCAAGCGTGCCATACCTTGCTTTTCAGCCTACCTACGCTACCTGCTCCTTGTGTGTCCATCCTCACTGACTCTGGTTGCTGCTGGTCCCCCACCAGCCCATACCGCTCATCTGCTGCTGCAAACACGCTGCTGACTGCGGCTCCATCCCCACACCCTGGGAGCCCACGGCCGGGAACTCGTGGCAGCTGCCTCTGCCGTACGAGAGCACAGAGCAAAGGGTGCTGTAGCTAGCACGTGAAAAATTATCATCACCACTCCCAGTCATTCCCAGCCTTCACAGTTTGCTCTCACCACTGTGGAGCGCTGCATAGAACTCTTCATAGAAATACTGATGATCAAGCCAAGATTTTGTTTTGGAGTGGTGAGGGCCCCTGCAGGGATTTTTCCCACATATGTGAACTTGGGACATTTTTTCCTCTACGTAACTTTACATTTATCTACTCTAAATTTCACCTTTTTTTTCTGCCAGCTCACCCTGGGCTGCAAGATCCTTTTGTAACTTGCTGCAGGCAGCTCTCATCCTCACTGCTCCAGATGACTCAGACTCATCAGCAAAGCTACGTGAGAATGGAGCCTAAGCAGAAAAATCACAGTGAAACCAAAACAGAATTAAGGGCTAAGATGGGATGCCCAGCACCCACATCAGGTCCTACCTGAGGTCATCCAGTGCCTCACAAGGACAACTTACACCCAAAAAACATTTCTAAATGATCAGTAAGCAAAAAGGGATAGGTTCTTTTTCTTGCAAATATTTTTCTTGCTGAATTTGCCTTCTTGAAAATTATCCATAAACAGGCTTAGATTTTCACAAATGTGTTGGTTAGCTGGAATTATCTGATGCATTGTTTATGCCAACATATTTCAGGCTGTGAATTGCTGACTATAGACTATTCACGTCTGTTGCTGCCAGTGTCTGCTGTTTGTAATTTACTATTTGTGCTGGGTGAGTGGCTGTCTAAATCATGGGGTTTCAGGGCTGCTCTTTCATTAGATGATTCCTCAGTGCCTACTGGTCCTGATCCAAAGCCCACCGAATTCACTAGAAAAGTCCCATTGATTCTGAGTGGCTTTGGACCAGCCCAAGATGGCTGTGCAATGCTTTCTGCTCTGGGTGCTCATGAAAGGACGCTGTCACAACACCATCAGTGAGCAAAAATCCATTTCTACAAACATCCCGCTATTGCTAGTAAAGAGGGAGAACAAACAGTCAAAGGAGATTGTAGTTGCATCAAACCAATATTTACGGATGCTGTTTGCAGCTTTCACTTCTGCTTTGTCCACAGTATATGTGAGCCAGATGCACATGCATTTGCAGCACTTAGTAATGCTGATCAATAGAGCAGTGAAAGGGTTTCTAATGCATTAGTGCCAGGAGCTTCATAACAGGAGTTATAGCAAGCCAGGAGAGCTCGCAGGAGAGGGCTACTGTGATAGAGAGCCTGGAAAACTATCATCTTATTCTTTATGTTATTCATCAGCACAAAGAAAAAAAATAACCCTGAAATAGTCACCAACAGAAACCTCACTTCACATTTTCAATTAGTACAAAAATCAGTGCTGTAGCAGATACTAACACAAAAACTGATTTTAAATGGACTCACTGTCAATCATAAACCTTTTTTTTTTTCTGCAGTGTTTTGCAAATAACAATAAAACCAGAAAATGCATTTCTTACTGGGGTTCAGGAGGAAGACAGAGAGTTAAAGGGCGTGCGAGCATGTCCATGCGCATGTGTGAGCAGAGAAAGGGTTCACATTAGCAGGACAGAGGGATCCCAACTCTCAAGGCAACTGCAGAGTCAAAAGCACTGAAGACAGCTGAAATTGCCTAATTACTAGGATTTAATGCAATTCTCTATTTCCACAGGGAATTATTTAAAGCCATTGGTAAAACTGCCTCTTATTTGGGAAGTGTGAATCTATCAGCTATTAGGCTGGCTATTAAAGACATGGAAACCTGTAATAGCTGAGCAGATTTTTTTCTTGAAGAATAGTGTATTCAGAGCCCGGTGATTAAGCAATGCCCTCTCTGACTTTAAGTTTATTTAGTTCAATATCCGTGGGAAGGAGAAGCCTTGAATAGCACTGGTAACGGATGGCAGTATCAGATCTGAATTTACCCTTGTTACAAAGGGTTGGTTTTTTTTAATCTGGATTTCCCTCAAATGTGCCCAAAAACTTGCTTGCCAATTCAGGTAAAGCAAAGCTATTCAGTGCCTGATGAGAGCAGCAGTCATACTTTCTTGTAATACGAGCCCCCGGGAAATAATTTCACTTCCTGCAACCAGCTAAGTAGTAATGGGTCTGATTCAATCATTCGAGCACAGCTGAGATGCTCAGCAAGTTACATGTGTTTTCATCAACTGTAAAGGAAAAAAAAAAAATAAAAATCAAAAATGACTGTTTTGTTTCCTCAGAATAAGTGAGTGAATGCTCCAGAAATCCTCTCCTACGGCACTGGATTTACAGCTATTTAGCAATTGACACAGGGAATAATTTAGAAATCATTGGTTCCATGCAGAGTAACTCTTAATTTAAGAAAGACAGCTGAAGCCCAATTTGGATCAATGCAAGCTGAACTGCTGCAGCACACTGGAAGAAGAAACAAAGTTAGTTGAGGATAACAGAGAAGAAAGAGCTAATTTAACTACAACTGATTTATTTATTGTTTTTTCCCCAACGAGAGCATGCTCAGACTTCTTAAAGTTGATCACTTCAGAATAAAATAACCAGTTTCCACTTTAACCTGCCTTTCTTAATCTTCACATGCAACTCCAGTGACCCTCAGTGGCACAGACTGACACAGAAGGACATGAAATTTCAGTTCTGTAGAAACTGCTGGCAAACGTGCAATGCAAGGTTCGGTATTTATTGTGTGTCAGTGATTTGGTCATAATTATTAATTTTTCAGAAGAGGAGAGGGGGAACTAATCTTTAATTAGATGATGCTATTTTTACAGCCTGAAGCTGCACTGAGAAGAGGAAGGATCTTTGGTAGCAACTGGAAGAATCAAGGTTTCAGTGACCTTTTCAGACAAAAGCAGAATATGGTGAGCAAGCTGCTTTCCAGCAAATTCCTGAAGTCTTTTGAATAGTTGGCTCTGACTTTTGCTTTGAATATTGAGCCTCAGGAGTTGTTACCAGCTACCCCAGTGCTGCAGGGCTGCTAGCTCCCAGGAACAGTTGCCCCAGCTCTCTCCCATGTCCATATGCAACACAGCCTCTTGGAAACAAGGTCCACCTTGTGTTTGGACAGTCCCTGACCTGTGTTAATTTATGGACTGGAGATAATAACGAGCAAAGCCCCATAAACAAGGGGAGTACTCTTGTTTGACTGGTCCCAAATGATGCTAGAGGGGCTCTCAGGCCACGTGTCACTCCCAGTACCCTGACGCTTTAGGTGTCATCCAGAGATTTTTAGATAACAAAGAAGCCAAAACTGAGCAATAAGCATTCTTCAGCACAGCAACTTTGCTCTGATCCAAGACTCCCAAAGGCACCGCAGAGCTCAGAGATATGCAGTGACTTTCTTTCAGCACTTAGACTAAAGCCTAGGTGTTGGAAAGATAGCCTATATTGTCTTGAAGGCTTAAGGAGGTGGTTGACTACTTTGCTAAGCTTTTTATTTTACAATTACCGTCTTGCCTAAAAAGGCTGATTTCAAAGCAAGACTGTGTAAATCCAAGGAGCCATCATGGCATCCCATTACACCTGACAGTGATGCAGGAGAGTCCCATTGCCCAGACCTTGCCACCACCTAAACATCTCTATCAGGAGATCAAACCACAGCTTAAGGTCCTCTCTAATGACCAGTACAGACCATGTTTTCTAACCCCACATCAGCAGCTTATGTTCCAGCTTCTCCATTTTTATCATTCGTCCATGACCATCAGATAGATGCATCTTCCTGCTTTCTTCCAAATACGCGGCAAAAGTAACTATCAAACAGTACTGCCTTTTCCGTATCAAATTCACAATTTTGTCATCAGCCACTAGCAAAAAGCCTGTGCTTGACCTTGACTTCTTTTTATTCCCAACTTATCCTTTAAAAAGGAGAAAAAAAGGGAAATACTTTTTCCTATTCTTTTGGCCCTGACACATGATATCTCACCGTTTCTCTTCAGTTTCCCAACTCACCCTCCTTTTTAAAACTTATATTGCCGTACTATGTTCTCATCTGTAGTCATATACACATTTATACAAGTGTTCAGTCTTTTATCACTTTTCCACATCTCTCTTCAGTACTCACATGTGCCAGCAGTCCCAAGTCTATCTCCAAATACAAAGCACACCCTGTCTTCTTAGATCCAGACCAAGATGTTTCCTCCTCTCTGCTTGGCTTCAAGTCCAACTCAGACCTCAAGAAAGATCCACAGATTTCCAAATGTCCTTTGCTGGTACCACTCCAAGCAGCAGCAGCAGCAAGGTCAGCTTGCAAGAGTGGCAGAGGTTTCTCTCAGCCCCATGCCAAATCACACAATGCTTCAAAGTAGGCTGGCTACCCCCAGGGATATCTGAGTGTACCACTTGGGAGCCGTGCTCTCAGTTTTGCAAGACCCTTCTCCAGAAGGGTTAGGATTTTCTAACCCAAGACACTTCAATATCCATGCAAACCTCAAAAGTACTTGAGCACCTGCATGTCAACTCAAGTAGAGCTTGAAACCCCGACAGCTGAGACCCCTCATGTCACGTGCAGGCATCACCATACTGTGGATATCACCACTAAATCAGCTCTCGGTCCCCCCTGGATTAGCCCTTCTGCCCAGCCAGAGCCAGCGGCCAGCCCTGCGCCGTCCTACCTCCAGATGCTAGAGGTTAGATGCAGAGAGCAGCAAGCTGCTCGCAAGAGATCTGCATTAGGCATGCATCCCTGGCAGCAGTGCCAGCTATTCCCAGCTGCCAGGAGATGGTGCTCTTTGTTTTAGCTCAGGATTCGCAAACCCACTTTACAGGTTAGCAACTTCTTTTCCTCCAGGACTCTCATGATCCTGACTGCAGGAAAAATATAACTCTGCAGGTCACAGCATTCGCCATATTCCACGAATGGCCATATTCCAAAAGTCATTCTGGGATTTATTAGCACGATAGAGGCTATAAGAAAACTGGATGTAATTGGAAGGATACATGCTCCTTTTCTATTATCGTTGTTATTTCCCCCTGGTTCTCTGCATGGGTCCTGAATGTGTTGGGGAAACTCAGAGCAGCAGGAAGGCTGCTTCCCGCTATCTCAGAGCAGCTGACAGCTCTGCGCCTTAGCTCCTGGGGACAGGAGTGAGTCAGTGCACCAGCTCTGCAAGTTATTCATCCCTCCCCTTGAGATCTTGCAGCAGCCAGAAGAAACACTGCCATGCAGAGAGGCAGGTGCTGTCTCCTGCACAGGTAGCACAGCAAAAGGACAGGGTGGCAAAACCAGGCTGATTTTCTCTTTACACTCTGGTAACTCCATTGACTTCACTGAAGGGACTTTTGATTCATCCCACCCAAGATGAAAAGCAAGTCCTAAACTCAAAGAAGTTAATGATATGCTCTGATGCATGTCAAACCCCTCCTGCAGGTCAATTTGCAGAGGATGTGAGTTACTGCAGCCTCCTTAAAATAATCTAAGGTCTAAAATAGACTTTAGCAGTCTATTGTAAGCAGGCATTGCAGCTTCCAGTTCCAGGGCTCCCCCCATCTCAATCCTCCGTATGCTAAATATACAGGGGTCAGCTGGGATCCCAGCTCCCAAAACCTTGGCTGCTGAGGATGAGCATCCTTTGTCAACTCACCACCTCCTCATAAGCACAGGGGCTAGACGGGGACAGAGGGGTGCAGGGACAAATTGCTTTTAGGATCCAACCCCTGAAGGCCATAGCACCTTTGGGAGCTTCAGTTTGGGGGCTGCCTGGTTGAGACAATCTCCCCAGCAACTGGTGTCAGGTCACCATCCTGTTACACCAAAGTGTGGTTCTTCCACGTGGCTTCCCAAGACCCTGACTGGGGGTTTTAATCCTGTGGCCCCAGCTGAATTCTGATTTCTTCCAAAAACTGGGCAGGAACAGGTCAGGTCCTGGCTCAGCTGCTGAGTGCTACAGCCCCATCTGCAGGAGGGATGTGTAGGAAACAGGGATGAGCATTTAATAAGAGTAAGACAGATCCACTCTGGTAGATGCAGGATGCACTGCACTGCTAGCACCACCATCCCAGCAGGCTATTAACAGCATCTTTTTTTTTTTTTTTTTATCGCAGACTCTGCACCACAACAGCTATCATCTCCCTGCCAGCACCACTCTGAAAAGATACCAGGGTCCACCTTTTTGATGCTGCTGAGTAGGCACTGTGGGTATTGAAGCCAAGTCAAACAGAGAAGTGGAGCTTGGTTTGATGGTGCTGAATATCCTCAGTTCCCATGGACATCCACAGAGCTCATGGCATCTGACAGCAAATGCTCAGCAGATCCCCCAAAGCCAACCAGCCGGTGTGCAGAGTGAACCCACAGTAGATGATTCAGCAGTTCCCACTCCCACATGCCCTCCAGGCTTTCTGCTTCAAAAAAAATGTTCTCAGAGAGCTTCAATTTGACCTGGCAGTAAAACCCTGGTATGAGGTCCGTGACAGCCCTCCCGAGCACTCTAGAGAGCATGAAAAATTATTAACACTGAAGAAGACCCCTGAAAGGAACACAAGAACTGTTTAAAACATGCATAAAGTTGCAAATGCTCCTGATAGAAGTGCAGCTGCAGATTTACATAATTATCAAAAAAGGATACAAATATCAGTTAGCAAGTTTTAACAAAAATTTGGTTCAGGAAAAAAGCAGGTTTTCAATCCTGTGGTAGGGGTAATGTGACTGGTCAGTAGGGTTCAGCGACATTAAGGTACTGCCTAAAGTGCTATCAAACGCACTTTGCTAAGGATAATTAAACCCCATTTAGGAGAAAAATCCATTCTTATTTCATTGTAGTCACATTTCCCCTAGAATGATCAAACTACCACATCCCACAAAAATACTCCAAGCACTAAATGAATTAGCACCTAAATCATGCTTCTCAGTGACTTAAAACAGGGCCCAACTCCCTTCAGAGCACTAGATACCCAAGTATTTCACAAAATTTGGATGTGTTTGGCTAAGTCTCATTCATCATTAAGTTCTAAAACACTTAAATCCCACTGCAAACATGATTTAGGAACTTCAGCTATTCACTACTTTTACCCCCAGATTGCTACAAACCAGTCAGTCACTCTCCAAGTGACCAACCAAGAGACCAGGTTGTCTTTCAATAGCTCCTGCAGAAACACCTTCTCCCCCTCCCCAGCCTCCATCTCAAGACTCTGCCACAGGAACCTCCTGCACATCCAGCTTGCTGTGTCCCAGTGACTTATAAATTCAGCTTCACATGATTGCTGTAAGGCAATCCACAGCCATGCAGCTGCAGATTCAGACTTTGCCTGGAAAAGAGAAAAATGCCAATACCAGCTGCTTTTGATGCTGGGATAAACCTAGGACAGAAATCATTGCCCTGAAGCTTCAGGCTCCTCCACACCAGAGGAGAGAGGGCTCAGCAGAAGGGAGGTAAAAGCCAGCACTGGAGAAGGGCTTCTGCTGGAATACAAGTCTTTGAAGGAGAGTCTGATATGTATCTGGAGGGACTGATGAGTTCTGTCTATGCCACCTGACCACACCATCTCATAGAAATAAAGCTATTAAAAAATAAGAAAAATGGAAAAAAGGGTTGCCTTGCACTTGGACTGGGCTCCCCATCCCCCAAGGTTGAAGCTACCCCAGCAGCATGAATCTTCTAGGGAGACAGAGCAACAACTGCAATGAAGTTCAGCTGAAATCACTGAGGGATCTCGAGAGGAAAATTAATTTTGTGACAATGCATAACACATACAGCAATGTGTCAGGCACGGTAATTCAGAGAGAAAACCAGCTGTCAGGCATTGAGGACTGGGGTAAATCGGGAGCGACTCCACTGAAGGTACTAGAGTTACACCTGCATAAAACCATCACCAGGGAAGGGAGTACAAGGCCCTGGGGGACAACAGAGTGTGAAGACAAGGCATTACTGGCCACAAATCAGGATCAAATCTAACGCCCAAGGGACAGCAGGGAAATCTAGGTAAGAGAGGATAGGCAACATGAGGCTGATGCAGGCCAAAGACAGAGTTCAAAAATCACTGTCTTTTCATCTGAGATTTTCCCGTTGCAACATGACCTGTGCCAGAAAGACCAGAGAACCAGCATATGCTGGCTCCTGGTGTCTACCTTTATAGGCAGCAATAGAAACATTAGGAGAAAAGACCCTGTGTAGCATCGACTAGAATCCAAAATATAGAACATCAAGGAGGAGCGAGAAAATATGAGCAGCATCAGAAAATATTTTTTGAAAAGAAGAGAAACTTGGAGGTTCTGCTGAGGCAGGTGAGGCAGCAGGCTCTGATCCAAGCATTAATGTGGTTTCTCTGCATGTTAACAAAATTATCTCTATTTCTAGAAGGTGGGGGCACCAAGGGTGCATCTGAAAGTCAATCAAAGTTTTCAAAAGCATATTAAAAGTTAAACCTCTCAAAGTAGTGCAGAATGTGGGGCAGAATCACTGCAGTCATAAATCAGCATCAACCTGCTGGCTCCAGCTTCTGCTTAAGGAGGATCAGGCCATATGTGCTATAACTAATGTTATAAATGTCCTTGCCTTCAAGGTCTCTCCTTTATTTACCTGCCACTATGTCTCTTCTCCTGTAAAAGATGAGTTTACTTCAAGCAGAGACAGAGAAAATCCTCCCCCAGACATCTCACTTCCCTGAAGGATGTTTTCAGAGACTTATCCCACCCTTCATTCTACTTTAGTGAAGAACCGATACAACTACAAACCCCTACCTCTCCTGACTGTGAATACATGACACCAAAAATATTTGCCCACCCAGGAGATCAGCCAGCAAGTTTGAAGTCTGTACTGCAAGAGGAGGCATAATTAAGATTTCAAGGAGCACAGGTTAGTTTGACTGTCACCCTCCCTGAAAGCCCAGGAGATGCTCCTCATCCTTCCTTACCCAGCAGCTATCTCTCTCCATTTCTAAGGCTTGAAGGGGTCATGTAGGACCTCGGTGGTGAACTGGGGCCTGGTCAACAGGCTGGCTTGTCTTTGAGCACCTTTCAGACACCTTGGATGTCACCCCCAAGCTCCTCACTCCTGGATACCCCCAAGCTGGCTGGGGGAGAAGGGAAGGAGCAGCTCCTCTCCCCTCTACACATGCACACCATGCAGGCAGACTCACCCAGTTTCCTGGGACAAGGAAACCTAGGACATGGGTATCTTTGGCTCTGGCCATCTGCTGCAGCCAGCAGAGCAGGGATAGGGGCAATTGCTTTGCTCTGGGGCAGGCGGCTGCTGATCACCGCCGCTCTGGAAGAGCAGAGGAAAGCCAAGGCAAAGTCACACCTCTGCTGTTTGCAAGGGGACTCAGCCCCACGCAGTCGGAGTTGGTGGCTAAATCACAGTCTTCTGCAGACTTAAAGACAGCGGAGGCTGCACTACAGAAAACTTTTGAGGTTGTGGCAGAGCAACCTTGATTCAAACCAACCATTTGCTGGAATTATTGTGTATTATTAAAGCAGGAGGGGGGCAGCAGCTTGACAGCAGCGCCAAGACCAAACTGTGACAGGCACTTCTCTCTGCATTCAGCAACACAGCCTGGTGTTTGGCTTCACGAGTGAAAAGCTGGGGATAATTACGCAGATCATGCTGCCTCATGCAGCTTTCCTAGAGTCTCTGCCGCACAGGAAGGGTCAGCTTCCAGGTAACTGTGGAAGCTGCAATGAAAGGCAGGAGCAGAGCGTTCTCCTTGTGCTCTCCTCCTCTGCCCAACCTCTCATCTGTGCGCCAACGCTGCTGCTGAAGCCATTCTTGTGAAGTGGTTATTGCACACCACTGCCTCACCCACATCTGCTGGAAGATTTCTATTAAAAGCTCCCATGAAAGCAGCTTTTCAATCACAGGGAGGTCTGTTTTCCTCCAAAGGATGTCCCTTCCCCCAGTGAATCATCTAAGACTCCAAACCTGAAAATCTCTGACTTTGCTGCCATCCTTACCTTAGAAGGGGCATAGAACACTGAAATAGTTTCCTATGCAGCCCAGGGAGGGTTCAAATCCTAAATATCAGAGGTTTTTAAGAGTAGTTACACAAGTAACTCTTGACTGCTATCAGCAGAGGAGCTCCTTCTTGGGGAGACAGGACAAATAAATGACCTCCAGAGCAGCTCTCCTGGTTTGGGCTCTGGCATGAGCTGCTTTTGGAGAACAGCTACACAACAGTCAGACTTGCAGGTACGATCACAAACAAGGACCTCTCCAGCCCAGCAGATACACGAGATAGAGTGCTTCATCTGAGAAGAAAGCAGCTTCTAGATCCAGTGCTGGACAGGACATCCCTGCACATATTGCTGATTCACCTATAGCTTTGTGCCAAAATAATAAACATGTAAAAGAAAATATGACAAGCAGTTTTTCTGCTGTTTTCAAAGAGATAGAAGGGAACATCCAGAAAACGTCAAGGCAAGTGAAGCAATATGTCCTCTGGGAAACGCCTATTTCAAGAGTCTACCACAGTGACAGAGTCAGAAGGCATTTAAAACATGACTACTAGGTAAGATTAAGCATTAGGTTGTGATTAAAAAAAAAAAATAAAAATCTAATAGCTTTCTTGGCTATAAGCTTGGTGTTAGGAAGCAAAGGAAAAGTAGTGAGTGTTGGAAATTTAAATTTCTCTTGTATTTTTGGCATTCAATCCTCTCCGGTAATCAACTCATAACAGGAAATCAGTCAATTGGACGAAGTGTTAACAAGGGAATTAAGACACTAAGATATCCTGCAGTGAGTTCTTCACATGCAATATCAAATACTGACTAATCATTCATGGCATTCAAATCTTCAGCCAGGGTAGTGTAAAAGCATCAGCAGATGACACCATGCTCAGGGATGTAGCATATTTCCCCTTGGCAGAAGCCCAGAGTGCGAGGGTGTATGCGGAGCTGCAGCCTGAGCATGATGAAGTGCCCAGGCAGGGCATGAAAGGAGGCAAGAGGCAGCCCAGGAGCAGACAGCAGAAATCAGAGCTCATGGACTAATCCTGCAATGTAAAAATAAAGAAGGTCCCGTACAGGGATGGGCAGGGCAGGGAGAAGAGACTCCCACTATTTATCCAGCTATTTATCTGTAGCTTGTCCTCTGGCACAGATAAACCAGGAGCCAGATATTTTTGTGGTTTGTTTTCTTCATTTAGGATATACATGGAAAGATGCAAAGAAGCTACTGAAGATGCTGGTGGCATAAGTACTGGAGGGCAGGACACCTGGGACCAGCCTGGAGGAACAAACACCAGAGATACATTTACATTGTACAAAAGGGGGCAGGAAAAGGGAGAACAGGATCACAGTCTATAAATACCCCCAAGGTACCAGTGTAAGTGCAGGGGAAGGATTAGTCACAGCTTTAGAGGATGGGAGGAAAAAGACCAATGGCTTGAATTTAAGATATAAAATTAAGCTGCATATCAAGGTGTATTTCTTGATGGAAAAGGGCAGAGTTGTGGAATAGGGACCACAGGGCATGCCCATATACTGTCTCCCCATTACAGCACATCTGGATGGGCCTTAGCTGGAAATGAACTCCAGCTCTGCCCTGAGAGGGGGAGGTTCCAGATGTCTTTTTCTGGCACCACTGTTGATAGCCCAATTTTTGCCTCTTGTACATTAGCACTTCAGATGAAGTTTGGCAAGAGAGAAAATTCAAGGGAAGCAATTCTGCTTGGAACTGAGCTGTAACAGATTTTTTTTTAAGTGAAACACAAAAACAAACCAATAAAAATCATTCCAGGTCAAATCAATTTAATTTGACCTGAAGCTAAATGTCAGATCTGGTTTACAGAAAATTTTGAATATAAAAGGGAAACAGTGTGCATCAGAGTCCCTTGTGAAAGCACACACAACATGGTACATGCCGGGGGGACTCTGCAGGATGGCCGTCATTTTCCCTACCCCACCTCAGCAGCAGCTAGCAGGCTGCAGCTCCCTTCAGAGTCAGAGAAGCATCTTTTATCTTCTTCCCAAGCCCAGCCACTTCAGCACAGCACCCAAATGACTGAAGTTCACAGGCAGTCCCAAATCATGCCCAGACCCAACTTAGCTCCCAGTGTTTTGGATCTGAGCCCATGAAATTATTCACCACATTGTATAGTTGCTATAGTAACGTCCTATTAAGTATTAGAAATCACTGTCCCAGCATCCCATATATTGGAAGTTGTGCAGCAGGGGTAAGAGCCACCTTTGCCTGCACATCTTTCCATTGCCCATAGCTCCCAACCCCAGATGATCCAGGTGATGGATTAACCATGCCCTATCTTTCCCCAGTGCTACCAGCTGCAGCACTGAGCTGTGGAGTGCAAACAGCAAAGCGCACCGCACTTCCAACTGGCCCAGCTTGTTCAATGTAGTTGCTGTTTAAAGCTGCTTCTTCACAGTCAACTTGCTTACACATTTTCCAAAAGTGAATGAAAAAAATACGCTCTAATTTAAATATAGGCAATGGGTATTTTTGTTAGCCTGAGCAAACAAGGAAAACTGGAGCCCCTTTCCCCTCCACTGTTCACAAGGATTTAGAGCATGACCCTGCAGAGATTAAATTTTGTAGTAGACCCTCCTGAACATTTCCCTTTTACTAAAAAGAAGCATCAAAATTTTTTTTTTTTGTGTTAAATGTTAGAACAGTGCACAATCCTTAGGAAACATGAAATTAAGCCAGTACAGGGTTGAGAATGGACACACATGACTGGATAGAGAAAGAACCAGGCTGCACCTTGCTATAAAACACAAATCACTTCACTGTTCCACTAAATTCTTCTTCCAAGAGGAAAGCTGAGTTTCAGCAGTTAAATACAATTAATTTATCAGTCAATAGTTTTCCACAATAAATTAGAAGTTTTGGGAAGTTTTAAATAGCATTTTTCTTCTTATCCAAACGCCACATGGCTCGGGTGCTGCATCTCTTACTGCCCATGAGACCAGCAGATGTCCACATCAGCTGTGGGGTGTTATAACACAAAAAGGACTTCGGAGGTCTGTGCAGTTCCCAGCCTCAGCTGAAATAGCCCAAAGACAATAACCAATGTTTTCCTCCTTTAAAAACTGGAAACAGAAGAAGGAAAGTTGGAGATGGGAGTCTGCATGAAGAGTATTTCCAACAGGCTATTTATACCCTTACTGGCTCGACTTCCACTTACCCTGAAGCCATTTAACACTGTTTTGCAGTGTGAAAGGGCCTTCATGTGGATAAACATTCAGGTCTGTCACTGTAATGCACTCAAAACATATGGGCAGACTCTTCATTTTTAGTGTTTTCATTCATTTAAATACCTCAGAAAAAGGCTTCAGGATTTTATGCCAGCTTTTGACCAAGATGACATGTATAAACAGCCATTCCAGTGAGATGTTTCAGTCTGCACACCCATGCAACGGAACACCTCCCCAGGCTGCCATCCCATTTCCCAAGCCAAAGGCTGCGCTGGCAACCCAGGTCAGGCCTCTGCTGTTGGGGATCAAGAACCTCCAACTCTTGTCTGGATCTCTCTCAGGGTATCTCCAGGTGGGTCTCACCTGAGCTGCAGACCAAGGTCAGACTGGTCTTTGAGGGAGAGAGCAGAAATGGTTAAACACATCCTAACCACAGGTGGTCACTTTGATGCAACACACTTCATCCCCTCAGTCCAGTTTACCCAGTCTCTGCGTCTTTCAGCTAGATCTCACGTCAACTTTTAACCTCACATGTAGGTTTAGGCCATCTCTGTACAGAGGTGGCTAAAATGCACCAGAGTTCCTTGGCATCTGCCTGCCCCACAGGCTATGTGGGCAGAGCATCCCCAACAGATTTTGGGTTGTGATAAGGAAACAGCTGAGGAACAAAGCAAAAAGGATGCAGAGACAAGAGGCAAAACAGGGAGAAGAGCTCAGTACTGAAAACAGGGAGAGGTATTGGGAGAGAGTAAAATGATGGAGTGTGTGGGAATAGGGTGGAAAGGACACTGATGTGGTGAGAGAGAAACAGGCAGACCAGAGTGAGAATGAAATGGAAGGAGAGTGATGTAGAAGAATTAAAGTCATGAGAACAAAGGACAAGAGAGGTAAAGAAGAAAGCAGAGGGTAAAATATGAACTGGGTGAGAAGAGGCAGAAGAAATTTTAGAAGTGCTAGGATAGACACACATACCTGTCTGTATGTACAATCTGAAGGTTACTACATTTGATCTGTACTTCCCTCATTCATGTTTATCCATCATATATTTCTGGGACTCTATTTTTAACCATGTACAAAAACACATTAGGAGCTTTTCTCGCTTCCATTTTGAAGGAAGGGCCAGGCACAAGAATCTCTTTTTAGAATAAATTCAGAAAAATTATCAGAGCAAACCCAATGCCTAAATAGCTCTGTTCCTGCGGAGGAGGCTGTGGTGAGGAGCTATTCTCAGATGTGCACACAGTCCCAAAAAGGAGGATGCTTGGGAGTGAATGAGGAAGTGGTGGCCACGAGCCCTGCATGGCTCAGGTATTTTACCTGCCTTCCTGCAGTGAAAGAGCTTTTCCAGTCTGAAGCAGCAAAGACCATGAGGAGCAACATGTGCACAAAGGCAGAAGAACATGGTCAACTTGTGAGCTGTTGTGCAGGCCCTGCTGCCTTGACCAAGACGGCTCCTTCTTGCACCATGGCCATCCCTCTGCACCAATCCACTGGACAATAGCCTGCAAGAAGTTCAGCAGAACCAGTCTGATGTTATTTTTGCTCCACATCAGGTGCGAGGACCAGGGGTGGAAGAGACCCGCTGCTGGAGGGAGCAGGGAGGCAGGAGGCTTTGCTCTGTGTTGTGCTGCCATCCTCATCAGCAGGGCTGGGATTATTGCTGGCTAACACGGCTACAGAGTGAAACACTGCGCAGGGAGGGGATTAGTTTAAGGCATAAATGTGCTGATTTAACGCTAAGCCTTCCCCCAGAGTCATCTCTGTGCTTAAATCAGTCAAATAAGCTGTTATATCCTGTCCCCTGAACATTACAGCTGCTCTGCCCCTTACTATAAGCAACAGCTGAGGTTGATTTATCCAGTTATACAAGGAAGAACCCAGAAGTTTGTAGAAACCACTGATCCCTTCTTGGGTAGGACAACAAAGCCAGCAGGGATTGAGTCTGACCAAGTATCAGCTTCAGTTTCTTAAGGCTGCCTCAGGCTGACATAACTTAGGCTCTGCCTCAAGCCTGCTCTAACTCCACGTTGGGAGAGTGGCTCTGCATGTAGTAGCAGCACATGGAGATGCCCCAAACCATTTCTATCCCCCTCACCAGGCCACATGCAATTGGACCACACTATACAGTACGTTCAGCCTGCTTTGAAAAGTATCTGTCCCCCCTCCCTGGGAGGTGGCTGTGGACAGCCATGAGCTGAGACACAGAAGCTAAAACAAGGTTTGGCAGTACCCACACAAGTATCTTCTGATTATCTGTTTACCCACATGTTCTTTCTCTTTGGCTGCTGTATTTTACTGATTATCTAAATTATGCACTCTTATTTACCTGGAAGTGTATGAAGTAGGACATGGATACATTTTGTAAAACAGCACTGGAGGCTTCGCTTTCGTGAGAGGTAAAAACAAAATAAGACTTTTGTCCATCTGCAATTTCACTTTACACAATAACCTCTTAAAGCAGTTGGGATGAGAGAGGTGCATCCTCCTGAGTCCAGACACTAAAAACACCTGTAATGTCCATCAGACTGAGTGTCTGCACAGTTTATACTCATTAAATTGACATGAGGCTACCAAATCCCTTCATTACTCAGAAGATGCAGATTCTTGCTTAAAAACTGTTAGGTTGCGCAATTCTAGTCCATTTCTAAAGTCTCTGGGATCGGAGCCGCAGAGGTCCTGACTGCAGCGGAGCTGGCTTTAATGAAGTTAGCGGGTTGGGCTGTGCCCTGTGGCCAGAGATGCTGGGGGCTGTCAGGAGGGTGAAGCTGGGTGGAAATGCAGCAGCCGTGCTGAACTCCAGGCAGGGCTGTGGCTCAACCGCAGAGGCTGTGAAGGTGCAGAAGTGCTGCTTGAGGGTTGGAAGAGCATGTTCTTGGTGAATTCAATGGATTGTGCAGATGCAGAAAGTGGAGAATACACAAGTGTCCAGATGGGAATCAGTCTCTCCCGTGGTACCGCCCTCTCATCCATCCCATGCAAATCCATGTAGAACATGGGCAACACAGAAACAAAAACCCTTATGGGTTTGAAATGTGGGAGAGGTCTCTGTTGCAGGCTTTCAAACAGCCTGTTTTGACACCACAGCTAAAGAGGAAGCCTGGATATCTCAGATCTGAGGCTTGCTGCCAGCCTTGAAAAATGGCTGAAGGTCCCTTCTGCTCACCAGCACTTCAGCCCTCAAAAATAAACCTATTTCCTATCACCACTTGGCAGGAGTCCAGAGCTACCCATGTTGCTGGAAGGGAATGGCAGCCTGTTCAAAGGGGAGAATGGAAGCAGCATAAATGCCTCCCAGATGCGCAGGGAAGTAGAGCTTGCACTGATACACTGTAAGCTCCTGTCCTCTCCAGCCTCACCATGACTTGCATCTCCATGACCTTGCTTCTCATCTGCACTTTTTGAGGTCATCAAATGAGACAAGGCCATCCTATTTATCTCTAGCTACAACAACTTTAAACCAAGGAGTCAGACTTTTGGAGCCAAGCTGCTCAGTCACATGGTAGCCTGATGCTTTCTAACACATTTTAAGAACACTTCATGCAAAAAGGAGCCAGTTTTCAACAGAATGTAAAGCTGTAAGTGGGGAATGTTTGGATCATTAAGAGCCATCCCCTTTCCTGATGGTAAACACTATCACAGGACCATTTTCTGGACGTCAACTTCTGTCTTAAAAAGCAATTTGACTTTTGACTCCTTATGACCATTAGAAAACTGGTCCACAACATGACTGCTCTAGTGTTTAGGAGTCTCCTAAACTTCCAGCCTAGATTTATTCATCACCAATCTACATCTATTAGCTCTTCTGACAGCACTGCCTTTTGCCCTTTGAAAATATTTATAGGAAGCAATCATTCCCTTGGAGCTTTCACTTTACTAGAGAGAACAGATTACTGTCTCTAGTCTCCTAAGGAAATCTCTCCATGCCCTGACACTAAATCTCATGGAGAGTCTAGGATGCCTGGTGCCACACTCTGGGAAGCTTCTTCTATTTTTTTGTCCTAAATTCTTCTTTAGTGCCATGTACTTTAAGCCACTCTTTAATGCTGCTTCTACACACAGAAATGCATTTTAGCATGGCACAGACAGCTCACACTATTATTTCATTTGGTTGGAGTAGCATGAAAATACACTGATAGCAGTAGGTTAGTTTCTGAAACACTGTTCTTGGTTCAACCATCATAATTTCTGCTCTAGTATTATGAGGGGAAGAAAAATACTGATGAGGGTCAGAAATGATGCAGAAAGTGGAAGCATACAGCATTGTCAGGGTCAAGCAAGCAGGTATCAGAGTTTCCCTGGCAAGCATGGCCACACAGTAAATACCACATCAAAGAATCAAACCCAAACTATACTCCAAAGCTCATCCTTATGTATGCATGCATATGTGCACACACACATACGTGCATAGCCCTTTCTCTCCCAGTGATTAACTCTCAGCCTCTAAAATTTCTGGAATCACATTTCTGGATGACCATCACACTCAGTGCCCTGGTCCAGTCCCTGCATCACCGTACTTGAAACTGAAATCTCTGTGCAGGTCAGCATGTTCACACTGAATTTTAGCCAGAGCATCCTGGCCCATCTGTTTGAGATTAAGACCACAATAGAGCAGAGCATTAATAAATGATCTGCAATTCCTACCTTCCTCCACTTTGCGGGGAAAAAAAAATATTCCCAACAGCTGAATGCACTTTTCAGCAACAAATAATTATAATGATTTGGTTCAGCATTAAGCATACAAGAAAAAAGTTTAATGCAGAATCTGAGCACCATCCTGTCTCACGGGGCTATTGTTCCGGCATGAAGAATTATATATAGCTGAGTCTTTTTATTAGATTAATTCAATTCTTCAGCTGCTTAGACTGTTCCTGTATATCCTTTCTAAATTAAGTTTGGTTTTGTATACCTGCAGCTATGGTTATCCTGGGTATTTTCCTGTGTATTCCACTGTGAAAATCGTGATTAAGTTCATTTGTCATAAAACAAACATGATCCCATGAATGATAAATAAGCAAAGTGTACTGCAGAGACTGGCAATGCAGCTCAGCTTTCTCAGTGCTTGCGGGGTAGCAAGGGTTTCTGTGTCGCTCATGTCTGAGATTAGAAAGCTTCCTAATGAAGAAATCTGACTAACAAATGATGTCATTTCTGGCAAAGCCACAAGCCTAATTTGCAGGGAAGGGCCCAGTGACCCCAGCATCGCTTCCCCAGGCACTCAGAGGGGAAGCTGCCTTTGCTAGCTCTGGGGGAAGGAGGATGCAGCACGGAGGCAGTAGTGGGGGCTGCCTGCCTGCGCCCTGCCCCTCCTACCACGCTGCATGCACCCACACACATACGCAGGGTTTAGAGGGGGACATTCACCCTAAGGGGACATCGCCTGCTGCCACCTTCACTGCATGCCTGGAGATCCTGGGGGCCCATTCACTGCTGCACTGGGGTTATAGACACCCCCACACCCCTGCTCCCTAATATCCCACTTGCATCGAAGGGCAAAGGGGATCAGTGTAACATTCACAGCCAGATTTTGTTCAAGACATCTCAGGATAAACTCTCACATCGGACAGTATTTCACCAACATCCATGGCAAAAATCCCCAGCTCACATCCAGCTCCAAGCCAACAGCAGCACAGCAGCTGCCTGGGGTCTCCCACCACACTGCGTGGTACCATGACCAGCAAGCTGTGGGCTGTATTTCTTGCCAGCTTTCATGTTCCAGACTTCAGGAGGTGCTGAAGCAGCCTGGCCCACCTCCAGGGGAGTCACTTCAGCACCCTGATGAGATCCAGGGCACAAGTAATTGGAAATCAGATCCTCAACTCTGGGCTTACTTGCAAGCTCCCTGTCCCACTACCCTCACCTTCTGGGTGTTGCCTATTTTATCAACATCCCCCGATTTCAGCACTTCAAACCATGGAATTGAAGCTCATTTTCCCCATCAAGATTATTTAACTCGGGACAGGTTAAATGCTAAACTCAGACTCCAGGCAGCATTCAGTGTTTCATGGCACCCCTGGCTGAAAGATCAGGTGGACACGGGCTGCAGTCCTTAGTCTGTGTTGCCCTGCTCTTGCTTCCAACATTTGTGCTGGAGTTTCCATCTCTGTTGATTTGATCTGCACCAACTTGCTTACTTCTGCAGAGCCCATGGGTTCTTAGACCTCTTAATTGCATGTTTAGCATGAAACATGGGAGTAGTCAGAATACAAGCCCATGCTTTGCTAAACCATAACAAATAGAAAAAGCTGTGATTCACAAGCTAAACTGAGATCTTTACTGCTTATAAATCAATACTACAAAGACTCTTCCTTCTCCAGTTACAAGCCCTCCTGAAAACCTGAAATCAAGAAAGTTCATCTCAGCCCTCTGGCTATTTCTTCACCTAGCAGGCCTCAATAAAACCTTTTTTTTTTTTTCCCCCCTTTTCACTGCCCTCCTGATCCAGAGATCACTAGGAGTGTCAACATAATGTTTTCCATTAACCTCACACTGCAAGGTATCCACGTGTCTTTGTGTTCAATACCACCCCTGGCACTGACAAATCCTAAACAAAAAGCCTGCAGAAGCAGCCAGCCCAATACAGACTCGCTAAATGCAGTAGCTGTAAACCAGCTAAGCAGAGCAACAGCCATCAGGATGTGAACCCATGAGAACTGTCCCCAGACCAGAGGCAGTTCTTTTTTCTCTACAGGATTAAGGACAAAACTGAGATATGGATTGCTTGCAAAAATTCAACATTTGTGACTTCCCCCATGGATTGCCAGGGCACTCCCTCTGTTCTACTGTAGGATAATCCTGCTTCATTTACCTTATTTACAAGCACCACCACCATGTTTGCTTTATTCCCCAGTCCTTTCTGTCTTCTGTGTTCCAGAGTGTGTTCAAATACAGCATTACCTACTCCCAAAAATCTCTTTGGCCAATTCTATTCCTAACCCTTTTAGCTTAAAAAGATTCAATCAGAGGTTGTTCAATACCTTCCCATTAATGCATTATTTTCTCTCCCATCCATAATGAAAGCAAGATGCAAATACATTCTGTTTCCCTCTCCAAAAGCATCATCTCCTCTTTCTAGAGCCCATCAGACATGCACTTTCTTGCCTTTCTGACACACTGATCAACAAGGTTGTCCTCTCTTTCTCTAAGATCAGAGCCAATTGCTCTAGTTACATGCTGTCTGCTGTGCTCTGAGAAGCTGTAAATAAAGAACTAATCACAGTATCATCTCATCTATACTGTCCTCCAAAGCAGCAGCCTCCATGGTCTCTGCCTGCAGTTCAGATGTGCTGGGGATACTTTGTGCAGAGATACCTAACCAGCAGGTCTCTAACATAAAAAGGCAGATGCTGTAGGCTTGGGTGTCTCTGTAGGGGCACAGCTCAGCACAGTGTTTAGCTGATCATGGGTCATCTTCCATATACCTAAACTGCTCTACACACCCAGCTGTATGACAGCAGACCTTGGCTCTCAGTTTGCTGCAGTGAACTCCGTTTTTACCTATAGTGATTTTTAGGAAGGAGATCCCAGTTTTGCAGGTGTGCACCTATTTGAGACCTAACTGAAAACTCTATGAAGCCAGTCTGAACTGTTTCTATTCAACTGAAGCTTTTACTCAGGTTACTTCTATCCCCTATAGGAACAAACCAGGGGAGGAATTAATAAGTTTCTACAGAATTATCCCAGAAATGGTATAAAGACAACTTCTAGCTAAAAAACCCTTTAGGATGATCCAAACAACACACAGGCAGACAGAAAGCCTGTACTCAGTGCTGAGAACTTTCCCATAGCCATCATTAAACAAGGAGAGGAATTGCTGCTTGTGAGCAGAGGCAGACTGCTCTTAATTCAGGCTCAGGAAGACTCATGCTGAATTGATGCTGCATCTCTGCTAATTGCTGGATGGGAGCTCCCCAATCAGCCAATAATGGGCTTTGTCAGAACAATTAAATTGTAAAATGCATTTCTAACCATCACCAAGACACTGGCAACACTAGCAAGAAAGTCAGTTAAAAAAAGTTAACAGCCTGCTGTTCAGTGAAGGAAATACAGTCAGCAACGCACCCCATCAGGCCGCCTACAAACAGCTGAAACACAATACAATACAGAGAACCACTGCCAGGTTTATGGAAAACAGCAACTCCACAAAGCAGTGCTGCAGGTTTGTACCCCCTTTTTTGAAGCCATGGAGTGCTCCAGGCTTTGCAGAGCAGGGACAGTCTCCAACCTGCTTCCTCACCAGCAATCTGGTGCTGCACTTACTGGGCAGAGCATCCTTTCTGGAGAGAGTGACCCTGCCCAGGGCTAGTCCAGAAAAGTAGTTACTCTTCTCATTTTACAGGTGGGAAACCATGAGATTGAAAATTTAAACGACACACCCAAAGCCAAACTGGGAGATCAAGGAAGTGAATAGCCATGTCCAGTCACTACTTACCCCACAAAATGCATGCCTTCCGTGTGTCACTTCACTCACGTGCACAAGTGGATGCACACAGTGGGACAATTCCTTACAGCCACAGAGCAAACACTGCTGGGGGGGTTTGCACATACCTGTCGCAGCAGCATGTTCAGAACATACCCCAGTTCTTCAAAAAGGCAAGTTTTAAAGTTTAAAAACCTCTTTTAGGGCATTGCGCTTGCATTTCAACAAAGCAGCATCAATGGAGAGAGGTTTATTGAGCCTGGTCAAAGAGCAATTATAATAGTTTTTCCTCCCTAAAAGGAAAGCTCCATCATCACGGCTTGAAAGTGGACAGAAATGGGTTCATGCAGACATCCAATGCAGCAAGTTCCTCGCTATAGCAGAGACTTTGTAACCCACTAACCTGACATATGATGGCAGAATAATAATATCTAGGTCTTAGACAGTCCTTTTCATCAGTAGATCTAAGAAAACTTTATAAATGCTGGTTGTGTCAGTGTTTGTAACTGCCAGGAGAATAGGAAGACAGCAGTGAGAGGGATTTCTGAAGATAGCTTTGGAGAACCAGGTTTTGATCAGTATCATCCTACAATGGGAAACCTGATTCAAAGGCTGCTGCAATCCACTGGAGCCATTATGTAGACTTCAAGGGGCTTTAGAGCAGAACACCAGGGATTACTGTAACTTTTACTACAATTACTTTTACAACAATAAAACCACATGACACTAATACACTTTGCCTCGTGCACCCTCATATAGGAGCTTAAAATGGTCTGTTGTTGGCTGTTCCCAATAGCACATCTGCAGCACTTCTCTACATGTCATATCATGGAATCATAGCATGGTTTGGGTTGGAAGGGACCTTAAAGACCATTCAGACCCAGCAGGGCCCCCTTCCCCCAGCCCAGGGGGCTCCCAGCCCCGTTCAACCTGGCCTTGAACCCTTCCAGGGAGGGGGCAGCCACAGCTGCTCTGGGCACCCTGGGCCAGCGCCTCACCCCCCGCACAGGGGAGAATTTCTGTCTTAGATCTCATCTAAATCTACCTTCTTTCACTTTATAACCATTAGCCCTCATCATATCACTCCACTCCCTCATAAGGAGTCCCTCCCCACCTTCCCTGCCCCCCCTTTAAGCCCTGGGAGGCCGCTATAAGGTCTCCCCAGAGACTTCTCTTCTCCAGGCTGAACAACCCCAACTCTCTCAGCCCGGCCTCCCAGGGGAGCTGCTCCAGCCCCCCCAGCATCCTCAGAGCCCTCCTCTGGACCTGCTCAAGCAGGTCCATGTCCTTCTTATGCCAGAGGCCCCAGAGCTGGATGCAGTACTGCAGATGGGGTCTCACAAGAGCGGAGTAGAGGGGACTGTCCAGCTGTAAGTAATACCAAGGATCCTGGGGCAGAATAAAGAGACTTTAAAAAGACCAATTTTCAAACTGCTTTTTCTAAGGTTCAGGGTTCTTCAGTATTCTTCATAGTGCATTCCTCAAGCCTTTAAAACAACGTCATCTGTCACGATGCCGCATTTCCTGTACTAACATCAAGAAGGACAGAATAGTTGAAAGCACCACCAGTCCAATTCAGATGTCACACCTAATTATCTGTGCAACAGACCTCAGCAAATAACTCAGATGAATCATGATGTTCATAAAGTGTTGTTTTTGTTTGGGTGGGGTTTGGGGTTTTTTTTGTTTTTGTTTTTTTAAAGATAGCCTTGCTACAATATCACACATTTTTTTACAATACACTTCTGCCAGAAAAAGAACAAATAAGCTCTTCTGATGTGGCAGGTCCTCTGTTTACATGTTCCTTTTAGTTGCATTTTCAGACCAATGAAAAAAGATAATTTTCAGGATGCCATAAGCAAGCAGGCTGTGAGCATCAAAATAATTTTAGAGAGGAGGAATATGCATCTACTGCAGAAATACCTGCTCTTTTGCAAGAAAAAGTTGAAACAAAAACATCCTTAAATTAGTGAGTGCCACTTGCCTCCAAAGCAGGCAGAGGAAACTGAGCCATCTCCAGTCAGCATGAATACAGCTACCAGCAATTCTGATGGAAAATGTCATATGAAACACCCTACACAGAAAGGGTGGTGATTTACTAGAATGTATTTCCTTGCAGATTAAAAAAAAAAAAAAAAAACAACAAAACAAAGACACCACACAAAAAAAACAAAACCCAAACAACTATATGTCATGTTGTTCATTGCTTTAGCTAAACCATACCCTACAAAGATTAAATTGTGATGTCAATGGAACAACTACAGTGTCCAGCATGGGAGGATCTGACAAAAAAAAACATGCAGGAAAGCAAGTAGGAGCAGAGAGACACAGGCTCCACTGCCTGCTCCAAAAATCACTTTATACATCTTTAATAGCTTATAAATAAACCAACATATGAATAGGGACTGAAATGGAGGTCTTCTGCCTTGGAGGCCTGCCTGAAGCACTAGCACTTTTCATCTCCAATTGGCCACATGCAGGGTCATGCACCTACCCCACTGAGGAGCAGGTTGTACCCAGCCCTCCCAAACATGAGGGTAAGGCACTGATGTTCCAGACAAGGGGTGATACCCATCCAATCCCTTTTCCTCAACCCAAATCAGCTGCTCTATCAACTATTTGGGTTTCCCAGGCTCTGTATAGATGGTCTGGGTGCCAAAATCAGACCTGAAGCTTTCAGCCAGCAAGGTCAGCACCTCCAGACTCACTGCTGTCATGCTGACCCAGTTGGAGATGTGACACCCAAAGGAAGAGGTGTTTGAGAAACACAAGGGTGGGACCACAGCTCTGTTCCAAAATGACTTTGCTCCCCATCATAATTTTATTAAGATCTCACTTGTCCAACTTTAAGGACAGGGCAATGTATTAAGTGATTTTACTAGCCCAATGCCAAGAATAAATTAATTATGTATGTTAATAATATACAGCAGTCTTACTGAAGCTAAGGCCATTTTCTGATGCATAAAATAGTAAGCTAAAATTACTAATTTTTAAATCAATACAAAATTTACTCCCCAGTAATACCACATAAACTAACTTTCATGCTGCATCTTAAATATTAGATGAAAGCGGATGAAAAACTATGACTGAGAAAGTTCTCTTCACTTGCTAACCTGAACCTCACCTCTGAGATTGGTTTTGGACCTCCCCAGAGAATAAAAACAGAAGAATCACTGAACACGGTTAAAGACCATTTAGAGCACTAAATGTTACCTGGTCATACATGCATGGCACACGCTGGACAGACACAAGGGTGTTACTTGCTTTAACTCACAACGAGCTTGATGCAGCACAGGACAATGCCAATACAAATACTGGCTGCCTCCCCTTCAAATCACCTTGCCTGGTCCAAATCTACTCATAGCATTCCTCTCTAGGCTCCATCCTCTTTACTCACAAGGACAAGCTCACTAAAATCAGTATGATCCTTCCCCACTATTTCCAGTGCATTGGCTTAAATCCAGGAAGAGAGGTTTATCTATCAGCACAGGCAGAGGAACACTTGGGGCCACCAGATATTCAGGTGAACCAGAAGCAAGGGAAGGTGTGTGTGTGTGTGTGTGTGTGTGTGTGTGCATGCACACGTGCACATTTTTGACCTTCAGACCTGGCACTGGAGCATCAGTCTCACACTGAAGTGTCTCACAATCAGGTCTGACCCACCAACCATCCAGCTCTTGTGAAGCAAAGAGCTGTTTAACCAGAAGAAAAGCACTTCAGAGAAAACCCACCTTAAACCATGGAACAACTTACACTTACGGCAGGTTTACCAAGTAGCTGTTCATCTTTGAGCTAACAGGTCACATATACGCACTCTTGTACCTCTTTTCACTCAGGTCACAACACTATTAAACAACAACAAAAAAAAGAAAAAAAACCAACATCAAAACAGTAGAGACAACACCCAGCACTTGCCCTGGGATTCCTCTTGACCCATCTCTGGCCATGAAGTTTTTGTTGTTTTTTTGGGGGTGTTTCAATGTGGGTTTTTTTCTAGCCTTTTCTGGTTGCATCTGAACACAAGCACCATGCCCTGCAGCAGAGAAGCATCTGTGAAGCACATCACCTAAGACTGTGCACCCAGAGTGGTGGCAGGAGAGCACCCAGGGGTATCGTCTGAGGGAGTGAAACCTTCTGAAGTGGGGCCAACACACACACAGGGTAGAGCCAGACCCCTGGACTCCCATCTGGAACCAGTTCTGATCCACATTCCTTCTTAAACTGGGATTTAGCTAAAACCATGCTAATCAGCCCACCCAAAAACCACACTTGTGGGAACACAACTAAGCAGTCAGGACCATAATGATCCACTGTTTGAGCTGGACAACTGTGCACTAAGAGACCCTCACAGGCACGAGCACAAAATACACAATGTTAAGAAAGACATCTGTATGTGTTCCTACTCCCAAATTTTTCTTGCTTCCACCCAGCTGAAATTCATGCTTATGCTTTTCTGACAAGCAGTGGTTCTGTCTGGCTGTTTTAATTTTGAAGAAAACGTATATAACCCTCAGCTACTTTAATCTGGACAGACCACTGTAATTAATAGGTTTCCATCAGTAAAGGACTGGGTTTTGCAAGCACTTTGTTAGTAAGAGCAGGACTGATTTGTGCTGCCTGAGTTCTTCCTCACAGCAACCTTGACTGAACACATGCTGAATGTGGGTATGCAACACCACCATTAAACAACCTCCTTTGGTTACACTGATCAGGACTTGAACAGTTCCAGCTCTAAGTATGAGCCCCACAGATGCTTACAATATAATAAAGGTTAACGTGACTGTACTGCAGATATTCATCACCTACTGAAATGAACTGAGAGCTCACTTAAGTCTCCCCTTTGCACAACATTGCGAAAAAGGAAACACCACTTTGGCTTGAAATAACTATATTTGCTACCCTCAAACAAAAGCACCCAGCAACATACCAACATCACTGCTCTGTTGGGCTCTATTGACTTCTATAGAGAGCACCTCAACCATCTAGAGGGGTAAATCCCAAATCTTTTTCACTGCTCTGCACTAAGCAAACAATTTTTCTTATCATTAAGATAACATAATCTCTACTGGCCCTCCAAAACCCAAGTAAGTCTGAGCAGAACCAACACAAATGAAAAGGATATTCTTCTTAATACAAATATTGGAAACACAATAATTTGCTTTCTGGTTGTGCCTCATCCTCCAAAGTCTGCAAACATATCTTATTCAATTAGGTTAAGCCAGAATGCCAACCCTCTAAAATATTAAAGTCAGGTGTGATGAATACTATCCCTAAGAACATAACGCTCTGGGCTATAAACATACAGAGGATCTCACAGTTACAGGCTCCCTAGAAATATGCAGTGTTTCCTCTCAGAACATGAAACAATTGCTCCTTCCAGCCATATCCCCAGCTGGTAGCAGGCAAGAGAGTCTTAAAATAGATACGGATGTAGGACAGACTCTATTTCCCAAGGCAAACTATGGGCAAAATACCATGACCATTATATATTAAAGCAAAAAAAAAAAAAAATACACACACAAAGTAAACTCCCAGGAAAGAATCAGATTGGACAAGACAGTAATGATTTAGTACAGGTACTGTCCAGCTTCTGTATTAACCAAGAGAGTAATACCAATACAAGGACACACATACCTTCACAATTCACAGAGCTGAGGACACACCACACAAACCCCCAGGAAAAAACTCTCCCCTACTCCTCCACATAAATCCTTAGCTCTGGGCTCTCTGCAAGCTCAGAGGCAGCTGAGGGAGGCACTCCCATTTGGGTGCTAATTAGATAAAGCTGAGCTAATTAGCAAAAGCTGATGTTCAAGTCAAAGGAGAGCCCAGAGGGTTGCAGAAAAGGAAACTCTGGCATATGTGGGATAAATGAGGATTGTTGTCTGCTGAACAGTTATGTCCTTTCTGCATGTGTTTATATCACTGCCATTAGCCCACTGGAGCGGCTGTCTCTGATGTAAGCTCAGAGGTGGAAGTGGGTAGGACGTGGGACTGAGGAATTCCCTGTAGCTATGGCTTGTGCAGCGGCAGCTCACACAGCTGCCCAGGCACCAGCACAGCCCATGCGGACAGCGGAGCCGCTGGCTCTGCCCACGCAGCTTCGGAGACGTGGGCAGCTCTGCAAACCAAGCAGCAAGCCGAGCTGGAGATGCCTGTGCTGCTGGAGAGGGAGGACGAGGGAACCATGTCCGAGCAAAGGCACCTCTGCTTGCAGCATTGTGAACCCAGATCAAAAATCCGTGTTTGCTGCTTATAAAACTGCATGGAAAAGCCTTGATGCTAAAGTCTTCTGCTAAGCCATGCTCATGCATTAAAACAAGGCACCTGAAGCTTCCAGGGTGTTTTTGTATTCAAACATGAGCTTTTGAGGAGCTTCTTTTACCATGTTATTCTGTTCAACAGGTACAAACAATGCATTTTCCAGGGTGGTTTTGACACTGCACACACCTCGCTGTGCAGAGAGAGACATCAAGCAGATAGCCAAGCCACCTGCATCATGGACACAGCACAGTCATAGCAATCAACGTGGTTAAAAGTTGGATGTCTGGGAAAATAATCAAGCACAGCATTTCATTCCAGTGAAATGAATCATATGCATGAGGCACCATGCCCTGTAAGGTGCATCTTCTTTAAAAAAACACCCAGAAATTGTATATGTAAGTTACTGAAATCCAAGGGGCTTTTTGCAGAAGCAGCATGTGGGAGCCCCCAGCAGAAACGCCTAGCAAACCCCACAGGTTGGACAACAGTTGTACACAAGTCCTTCTGCGTATATTATCTTGAGATCATTTTATTCAAGTATTACACTGCCAGCCTGCAATAATGCCAGAATGTTAATATCTAGGGAAGCCAATCTAACTACCATGCTACTCTAATGAGCAATTTTTCTGTATTCATCAGCAGTAAGGCTCTGTTGTCGAAATGTAGTTCTCCGTAATTAGCACCCACTCATCACACTGCTGTGAGCTGGTGTCTGATGGCAAAAATTAGAAGGGAAGCCCAAGCCCATAAAGTTGGAAGTGCTCCTTCAGTGATATCTGTATTAAGGATGAAGACGCTCTGTGGCTCTTTTTAGCATAGAGAAAGGAGAAGGATGGAGAAAGAAGTGACAATATCTTCCAAAGGACAAGGAACATCTCAACAAAGTATATACAGGGCTGAAAAAAATGCAGCAATGCTTTGAAAGATTTATCAGTAGATACCTATAACACCAGGCAACATCATCTGTTTTCAGCTTACAGCTGGGTTTCCCCTCTGAGACAAGGAATCCCAGTGATTTTCCCTCTCCTTGTGATAAGGGTTTTGGTGGGAGACACTAGAAAATAAACAAGCCTCTATATTGCACGGTTCACCTGCAGATCTCAAACCAATCAAAGGTTTTACAAAGCTTGTTAGGAAGCAGCAGATGGATCAGGTTTATATGGTTCAGAAGCTGGTGTTAACAACCTGGATGGTTTTGATCTTGGGTACTAAATGAAGCAGATTTCTCACACTCCTCAGCCCTGAGCAACTTTGGAACCATGATGAGGGTTACAGAAGTTCTTTGTCTGAGACACACACTGAGGGAGAAGCAGTTTGAGAAAGAGAAGAACCTGATTCCCTTTGTCTGGCTGGAAGAGGCTCTGCATAACCTGTTGGCACTAGCACTGGTGGTTCTCCTCGCTAACTGCGTGTTAGCTTCACATACTCTCCCTTCTCGTGGTCACTGAATAAGGATATAGAAAATGAAAACCAAAAATCATGGCATCGATTTTTCCAATTTTTAAAATAAAATTTTTTGAGGCTTTTAGAACAGCAGCTACAACAAAATAGAGCACATTTGTGGACCAGTAAGCAAATATTCAACAGTTTAGACATATTTTCCCTCAAATCCCTGACTAATTAACTGCTGAAAATCTCAGGCTGAGGGAGGTTATTATGTAACCCAATGTGGTAATCCTCAATACCACTTAAGGGGGAAAAAATAGTGGTATAAGATGATGTTTTAGTTTCCAAATTTTAGCTTTGAAACTTCCGTGCTATGTAACTGTTAGGGGGAATAGTGAGTTTTGTAGTCAGTCAGTTCGGGCTTTAAAGAAGCTGCTCCTCCTGGTAAGTGCAGAAGGCAGCACAGCTTTGCATGGGTTGGACCAGCCCAGAGCCCTGTCCTTACTTCTCATCACCCCCAGGTCCTTCCTGTGGGGCTGGAGTCTGCCCTCCAAATGCAGCAGGAGTGAGAATGTTGATGATATAGTGTGGGGAAATGGGACAAATTTTTTCTGCGTGGGCCACTTCAAAGAAAATTTAGTGTGGTGGATGGAGCCCTGGCTTTGGCATTTCAAATGCACTGGCAAAAGCTTTCATATTTTAAGTCATAAAGATGTTAGTCCATACTAAGAATGAATATGTCGCTAGGGTACAATGTGCAATAAGGTGGGGTATGTAGGAGAGAGCCATTCACAGCAGGTTAACTCACTCTGCTTTGGCTCAGCAAGGGATGAGAGGACTTAGTGAAGGGGATCAGTATACCTGCTAAAGTATTTGGCTGTCAGCAGCTCCGTATACAATTCATGCATTGAAAACATCAGCTCCCCATTTTTGGTAGTTTTGGCACTTGTCCTGTTACAGATCTTCACCCAAAGCCACACTACCTCAAGAGCATCCCCATTTGCAAACTAATAATCCAATGACAGATTGGGTGTGAATCCTCTGCCCAGCTTCAGGCACACATTTTGGTAAGTTGGGAGCTTATGGAAACCATGTACACCAGCTGACAGCTGATACAGCAGGACATGCTAAATCCAATCCCCATTTAGCCCCTGATCTTCAATGTGCATAAGACCAGCTGAGTCACTGCCTGTGCAGGATGGAAAACACTGGCCTTTGGTAGTGACAATAAATATTGTCCAAATAAGAACTCACTGCATTACAAGTGAATCTAACTCTCCTTGATAAAGACCCGGTACTTGACATCATAGTCCTCCCATTCTCCTCCTACAAGAACTCCTCTCCTGGAGGTCAAGGTTATAAAGTAGACAGAAGGATGGAAGATCATCAGAAATCAAATCCCCTTCTTGTTTCCCCTCTCCTCCCACGTCTGAAAAAAAAGACAGCAAAATACCAAGCTCCGATAGATTATTTCCCTCCTGCGAGAAGTTATGGAGAGAAGGAGAGAGGAGATGGAGGGTCCAAGTCAGGCAGGAGACATGCTAGTGGCATGGCCAGTGCTGAGATGTGTGAGGATCAGGGCCACGAGAAGCAGCACAGAGGGGTGAGATATGCCCCTCTGATACTGCTGGGATCAAAGAGCGTGCCGGGTATAATAGAGAGTATCAGAGGACATTTCCATTCATGTGGTAGATTGTTAAAAAGCCTTTTCCCATGCAATGACTGGACCATGTATAACCCTAATGTCTCCACAGAGCTTTCACTGGAGGTTTGCATGTGGTTGCATGTAGCAAAAAATGTAGTAAGAGGGAAACTTTTTTTTTTCTTTCTGCCTTTCTGCAGTTGTATCATGTGAAATCAAAGTCCTTGAGTGCCTCTACTGTGCAGCCATCTTTTGGCCTGATCTTCTCCTTACTCACGTCCCTCATTTAGCAGGCATTATGCTGATACGTTCATAAACATGTATTTATAACTCTATTCAAGTATAATCAGACTACGTACAATGCCACCACTCAGCTGGCCTTTTTTATAATGCTGTTGTTTTTACTATTTTGCTAGACCTTCCACTGCTTTATGCTAACTCCAGACCTCCATGAAGACACACAACAGTGGGGCTAGGGGAGATAGAGTTCCCACACATCTCTTCTAGAAAGATTAGGAAAAGCCTACTGATTGCTAAAAAAAGTCTCCTTCCCTTTACTACACCAAAACAGGGGAAAGAGAGGCTGCTTGTGAGTCTGCTCCCAATAGCCATCTGAACCTGATTAGGGTCCTGAATTGAGAAACCATGTGGGAAAAAAAAGGTTTCTCCCCAGAAAGCAACAGAATTGCTCACATATAACAATCAGTCTCTGCCTTAGCTGAGCTTGAAGAGCTGGTCTTTTATCCTGGTCATCAGGAACTTTGTGCCCTGAAGATGCAAATCCTCATTCTGAATGCCCACGATGCTGGAGATGGGCCCCTGGCAAACAGAAGGAGGCATGAGGAAGCACTTGTGCCTAAGAGCCTATCTGTTTTCCCTACCAATATTAGCTGGTCCATTAGAAGTTGTTATCTCTTCTTACCAGTTCTGCCTCGTGTATCCTCAGGCCGTCATGACTTCAGTGATTCTGGGAAACAGCTCTGTGGCCAAGTTTGAGGTGTATTATTAATAATGACATAAAGATTGGGCTGAAGAGGAAGGAAGATCAAACACATTAACTAATCCATGCACTCTTTCCCAGATCTCACTGAACTTGTGGTAAAACCTCACAGGATGATATTGCACTCGCTGGGAACTCTACCAGTCTTCAGTGTGATAGGGATCCACTCATCACTTCTTTCCCAACAAGAGGAGTTTGACCCCTTCCTTTATCCAGATTCTTTCTTCCTTTGCTAAAAAAAAAAAAAATAGGCTGAAAGTCTTCTCTATTTTTTTTTTTTCGTTTCAGCTACTGAACAAATAAAACCCTTTTCTTATACAGCTCCCAAAGGTGAGCAAATACTTGCACATACCACGTGCAATCAAAGAGCACACAGCTGACAGAGGCAGAGTTGGCTGTATGGGGAAAGTGCTCAGAGCATAGACCTGTTGGTGGGGTCCTAATGGAATGAGGAGAATGAAAATAAAACTTGTTTTTTGGAAGACAAATAGCTTTCACTCCCCATTACTGTCCTCATCCCAAAATGCAGTGTCTGCAATGAGGACCAAAGGTTATATACAAAAGTATAGAACATTCAGTGTATGAAGCAATTGGCAGAAAAATCTAAAAATAAATGCACCATCCCGAGAGAAAGACATCTGGATCCTCTTAAGAGAGAGGCATGAGCAGTGTTTACTGCAAAGCAATAGTGGCGCTTGCAAATGCAAATGTGTGTGTGAATCTGAAAAAGCAACAGACTGCAGGAGCAACATGAGTGCGTGGGATGCGACACAGCATTATCTATATCTGCTTGTGTTTTTTTTTAAGGATAGGGAAAGAAAAAGTGAGTTAGTAATGCCAAGGGAATTTAGCACACTAAACCTTGTCACTATAAGGATTGATTCAGGCTTGGATGTTTAAAAGAAAGAAAGAAACCAATCACCCAACTAATTCATTTATCCTTCTACTTGAAGTCAATGGCTGTCATTCCTATCAAGAGTGGCTAACATCCTTTGATCACTGTGTTGAGAGATCAGTGAAACTCACCTCTAATAATCTAGATTTATCAAACAATTACAATGAGATACCCTTTTTAAAAGTCAGCCTGGAAAGACCTGCCTGGCTCCTAAAAAGCAATGTGGGAATTTCAAGAGCTCTTCAAAGGCTCTGCTGTGCTTGCTAAAAGGAGAGGTGGAGCAGTAGCAACTGTCATTGCTGATCCAGGTGAGGAGATACAACTGCTCCCCACTCATGCTCAGCCACTGCAGATTGGAGGTGGGTTTATTGTCTCATGCAGTGCCATAAAAGCTTTACCTGTCTCCACACAACACTGTTCTTACAATACATAAGTGCTCAAAATAGGTTCAGAATAGTTTTTGTCAAATGGACAAGCCTGACTTTCAATCCATAGCTTTCAAAGAGAAACACTCTTAAAAATGTAAGCTGCCACTCTGGTGCACAGCTGGTGCAATGGTACTTTAAATCTGTAAAAACATACGCACTTGCACACAATCACACAATCCATTAACTGTAGTGCACATACTATTATTACTAATTATTTGAATTTCAATAAATCCTAGGTGTCCCAATAGTGATTTATACTCCTATATGCTGAAAGCTGAGCAAAGAATATAATCTTGCCCCAAACAACTACAGCCTGAAAAGGTAGAGGCAGAAAGTGATGGAGAAATGGGGAACACAGAGAAGCTGTGTCAGTATAACTGGGGACCATATACTATTTTGGTTGTGTGTACCTCAGAGGAAGGATCTCTCTTACTCCATGTCTGTAGACTACCAATCTCAGTAGTGCCTTGACCTTGATGGATGTGATAAGCTAGATATTATGATAGTAAGACGAACGTTTTCTGAGTGTGCTCAGCTGAGATCCATGGTTTTCTGAGGGCTGGATGTAAGAATCAAGCACTGCCTTGCTGAAAACATGTTGGCAAGAAATTTGCTTAGGAGGGAACTGTATCTCCAGTGCCAGACAAGAAGGCTGGATTGCTTTTAACCAGACACTGAACAGCCACATCTTTCACAGATGTCCTCTCACTGTTTTCAGTAGGACCTGTGAAAGCCTTGAACTTTTGAAAAGCTGGGAATTTCATTTGAGTTCCCAAATGGCATATGTACATTTTTAATCTGGATCTCCTTTACTATCATATTGTTAGTTCTGAATAAACTATACAGAAACCCAGACCTTTTTATTGTTACTCAGTTCTGCTTTATATAAATATGTTCATTATTTGCATTGTTGTCACTAAATACTTAAAACTCTCTCTCCTGTGGAGCTATGGCAAATTGTTAGTTTGGAATACACACACTACTCATTAGCCACTGTGGAACTAAACAATTAACTCACATGATGTTGTCTCCCTCAGCTGATGATGAGAATAAGCACCAGCAGATTATGAATAACAAATATCCCTATTATTAAGGAATAGACCTGTACAAATGAAAAGCAGCATCACTTTCATGATGATCCACCCAGCACTTGATCAGAACTCAAGCAAACTCTTGTGAGTGCTGCTTTATCCCACTGTCTTAATCACTTTATTTTTAAATAACTAAGTTGTCAAAGATGATTAGCACTGTGAAATAATTTCCATCTTTGAGCCACAGAGCAGAAGAGGACTTGATAAAGAAGTCTCCACGTGTTTTCACTCTTGTGCATGGTACAGAAGAGAGGGATGGGGTCAGGCAGCCTGCACACGACACAGAGCTGCAAATTCTCATGCTGTGCCTGGTTTTGGGAGAGGTGTGTGGCTTTGGGCACCCTACTTAATTTCTCCATCTGTTTATTCAGTTGGCCCTGATACTTCCATAGTCGCTATGGGAAGAGGCAGCATGTGTGAACTATGATCCATATGAAAATGTTGAACAACCATACAAAATAGGAGTTGCTTATTTCAAATATACCAAACTCTAGGAAGAAATGAAATGGCTTCTTCGGTTTACCATCCCTTTCAAATATGGCCATGCATAGAAACACATACTTCCAAGATAATTACTTGCAGAGTGAGTTTGACCTTGACATAGCACCACAAGATGAAATCTTTAAGCATGAGTTCTACAGGATGTCAGATTAAATGATGTGATGTTTTCTTCTGATTTAAATCCATGAAGGACCATTTCCTTCTACCAGTAATCTTCCATCCATAAAATGCAACTGATCTTTAGCTTTGCTTTTATTTTTCTCTGTTCACATTAAGCTGCTGCAGTGAGTGGAGAAAGCCACGTGATTATCTGCCTGCATCTCCATCTCAACTCTGCTGTATCCCAAGTGCCTGTGGTCATGCACAGCAATTCCCAATGTTTTTTCAGCCATCCTGGATACCGTAACTCACCAAGAAGGTAACTATGAGTTAGAGCTGTGTAACCTTCTGAGTCAAGGAGCAATGCATTAATGCATTAGAGTGTCTCTATAGGAGACCCACCACAGCATATTGCTTATTTCCTTTTCAATAATAGATGGATTCATCTATTCACTTGGCTCTGAAGAAGGAACATTTTTTTACTTTGATATATTACTTTATCATAACATCAGCAGCTGTTAAGACTACAGACTTTAGCATGTCATTGTCCATCTGCAATACAGCTCAGGACATCTGATCTTTGGCAGATTATTGCCACTTATGGTGTCAGTCCCAGCCCACAAACTCCAGGTAAACTGTGTCCCTGTGGACACTGCCTTTGCATCTTGCTGCTTTGTGGCCCCTGGCTCAGTTCCTGGCTTGCAGCAGATGTGGCAGTGAAAGAGCAGTGACAGGAGTGCCCCGAGAAGGACCCCTAAAAGTGCACTGGGAGTGCTGCTGGCATGTGTGACTCACATGGCTCATGTCAGCAGAACCACATGCTAAAGATGCATCAAAAGTCTCAGGCATCAAATGGCTATTTTTAATTTTCACCTTGAGCTGTAAGAGAAGTTACAGATGTTTATGGCTTATAGGACTTGGCTGTCTTCCTCTGACCCTGCAGGAGGGACAGGCCATTCCTGCACTTTGTGCCAAGGGCAGAATTTGGACACCACATTGCAGGAAGATGGACTGAAGACACAGTACTAACTCCAATATATGTGTGCACAGCACAATGCATCTAGCAAAGGAGACAGCTGATCTGGGCAGGCAGTCAGGCATGTTTTGATGGCAAAAGAAAGGAAAATTCCACCTAGGTATCCTATTAAAACTCCCTTGATGGGTTTAATCTGGTTTCATATCCCACTTCAGACTTAGTTTGACTTAATGGGGAAGTAAATCCTGACCCACCCCTTGAAAATTGTGCTGAGATACATCCATATAAAAACCTAATGTGTGAAACAGCCATTAACTATTTATGCATGAGCAGTGTAGTGGTATTTTGCACAAGGGAAGAAGCATCTTGGGTGGTTTCCATAGCAGGTCACTACATTTTGGTCTGTTTAAGAAGTCTCCTACTGTTCAAATGAAATCTGTTATTCATCTCAGGTGTGCAGTCAGCATCATAGCCACGTTGTATTGCTCCTCAGACAACTAACACTGCACTCCATGGGCAGTGGCACTAGAGAAATGACCTCTTTTTGGGTATCCTACTTGCTTTAGTTTTTAAGCCTCTGTCAGTGGAAGCTTTGGATACCCAGTGCACTGACAGCAGGTCTTTATCTGAATATGCACTGTAGATACATCTGATATTCCTAGATATCCAAGGGCAATGACAGAGCTGTTGCTATAACCTGCTGGGATGCCAAGCCCATACAAGTGTATCAAATCCCCTAATTCTCTTTGGACAAAATTTCCAGGTGGGAAAGGAGGCTCAGCTCAATATACAGATGAGCTCTGCCCTCTGTGCAAACCCTCCTCTGGCAGCTTCAGTCCTCTGGGATCTTGCCCTAATTCTGCCCTAATTACTGAAAGCTGAATGGTGTCTGGGGCCAGGCAGAAAGGATGGCTGGAGGGATCCAGCTGGATTGCTCTGTCCTACATGGCAAAGGGCTTCTGGGAATAAGGAACACTGTTTTCTATTCCTGGCTCTAGAAAACAGTATAGCCCCTTGGTGACAAACAGCACAATCCGCAGCAGGGATGGGCAGATGTCGCCTGCTCACTTCACTGGCCAGCTCACATGCAATTTTATTCTTTATTGGTTTTTAAACAAGGTAAGGTACTTTGTTGGAAGGAAAACTTAAGCCAGGATTTTTCATTCTTTCTCAGGCATAAATCTTACACTTAAAATAATGAGTTCATCTTTAAAAGAGCTACAGTAGGAGGCTTTAAAATGACTCAATACTGTATTCTGAAAAGAACTCGTGGATTGCTTGTGCCTCAGAGCTATTTATACGCTACCTGCCAGGGAAATTCACAGATAAACGAACTAGCAAGAAACGTACTATTCAAGAGTTTCTTAGGACCTGGAGTCAAAAAAACCCACATAATTACATAAGGATTCTGGTTCGGAGGGCTCTGGTCACTGGAGAGAAACGCTCCAACATAATTTTTCCATATGCTGCTGATAAGGGGCTCCTTCCCTATGCCAGAGAAAGTCACTAGCAAGCAGCTTTGGAATCCAATGCATTCTAACAAATTGTTATAGCAGCAACATTATCTGCACTATAGCTATCATGTGAAATTGGGTTGCAAAAAACAGGAAAATGCATGTGCACATGACTGGTTTGTGGTCTGTATTTGCTCTCTTCCATGGGTGAATAGTAATAAACAACAGTGAATATCCAGAACACTTCCTCGCACTCCCCTTAAGAGTGCACCATTAAAGGCATCATTTGGAGGGGCATGGTCCCTGTGTAACACTTTGCTCACCACCAAATAACCTCAAAAGTTTCTCTACGGGTGAAAGCTAGCTTCAAATGTGCTTTGTACAGCCTGCAAGATGCTAGAGTGGCACAGAGGGAAATCTCAGAAGAGGTGGAGAGGAAACACCGCGACACCCAGCTCCATGATTAAGATGCAGACAGGTGTCTTGTGTTAGGCTCAGGTAATTCCACTGGTTTTAACAGCACCAGAATTAATTCAAGGCATGTCTCCAAATCCCCTTTTTGGGGTGGTCCTGACAGCCTCAGCCTGGGCTCCTTAATTAGCAGTTCAGTCCCTGCCCAGTGAGTAAAGGCAGGGGCTCTACCACACATCCACATTTGGCACGGGGCAGAGATTAATTTCCTGCTGACGCCAACACAGAAACCAGCCTGGGATTGAGCATTAGCATGTAACAGGTTTCAGTGCGGCACAGTAATCTTGGTGAAGGGCCTCCCCACACCTTCTACCACATTGCAGGGAAGCCCTTGGTGATTTCTTCCTCCTCTTCCTTCTTCTTCTTCTTCTGCTCCTCTTCCTCCTCTTCCTTCATCTTCTTCCCCTCTTCCTCCTTCTTCTTCTCCTCTTCCTCCTCCCCGCAGAGCAGACAACAGGGCAGGGGCTGTAGCGGACTGGGCTCCCAGGGGACACCCCAGTCCTGAACCCACCCTGGGCTGCTGCAGATCATGGCTTGGAGACAAAGGCCTCAGGTTTTGTCCTGATTGCCATACTTTCCTCTTTTCTCAGGCATTTCCTCTGCTTTAGGGAAGGGCTGTCGCTCTTCGCCATAGATCCCTTCTTCCTTGGTGGTTAAACAGGCTCACTGCACAGTTTCAGGTAATGCTTGTATTTCTTTGCCCCCCTAGATTTTATCAAGTTGCCACATTGCTAACCTGTGTGTTCCCAAACCTGCGCTTATTTGTGTGTGAGCTCTCTGCAACCTACTAAATATGCACAGGGCTGTGAACATGATGCTTCGTAATCTCTCTTTAGGCAGCCACAGAGATCCCTGGAGGGACTGGGCTGGGACAGCTGAGGGACTGAGGGGCACTCATCCACCTACATGCCATTTACCCAATCGGCTGCATAAATAGTGTATGAGCTGCAAACACAGAGGTCATCCCTGTGTCTTGATGAAACAGGCAGGCCTGCTGGGCTGATTTCTCCTGACAGGTAAATGGAGGCTTTATTTCCCTGCACCGCCACCCATGGAGCATGCTCCCCTGACAGAAGAAAGTGTCCTGCCTGTCACAGCCCCAAACCCTTCATATTCATGCCTGCCAGTGCCCACTGCTACCTCTGAACAGTTGAGGAAATTTTCTGTCCTCTCAGACCTGGGCTAGGGTGGTAGTGGGTCAGATTTGACCCACCAAGTTTTTCCTTTCTGTCCCCCCAGGAAAGCAGTTGAGGGTATTTGCCATGAGGGAGGTGAACAAAGTGCCTGGCCTGCTCAGCTGCCTAGAAAAACTGCTAATTAAACATCTGAGACATCTCTGGAACCCCCCAGCCCACACAAAGTCAGCC
The DNA here is from genome assembly GCF_018691265.1 of Tyto alba. Lineage (NCBI taxonomy): Eukaryota > Metazoa > Chordata > Aves > Strigiformes > Tytonidae > Tyto > Tyto alba. The sequence goes on from NW_024881303.1 coordinate 7,113,146, forward strand.
ATCGTGGTGCGCCACCTGCACAGACGCAGTGTGCGCTGACGTGGGTGGAGGAGGAGAGCAGTGCCGGGACCAGAAAGCCCAGCCCTGCTGTGCAGTCCCCTGACCTGCAATGAAACTCCCACGACAAGAAGAATGGTGGTCAGAAGTCACAATGAGGGCAAAACCACAACAAACATGTAAGACTTATTTCCACTGCTCTCTTTTTTATTGCAGCTTTTCAGCTCCTTGCAAGTTGCAGAGGATCAGGCAGAACTGCTGCTGGAAAATATACTTTTTCAATTGAAAACAGTGGAAAAAGTCTCCTCCCTTTGTTTCATGATCAGCTGTTCTGATTTTGTGTTTGATGGAGTCCTTGTCTCATATAATTCCCCACCCCCTCCCCAGCAAACTCTACAATGGGCATGTTTGAAAGTCAGCAGGATTATAACCCCAAGGGGACAAGTCCCTTTCTATCTACACCCCTTTACACTAAATGGCAGGAAACCAGCCCAAAAGACAATGAAAAACAGTTGATCTAAAATTGTCTCCCTTTTAAAAAAAAGTGTTTAAAAAATTTCCTTAAGAACCTATTAACCTTAACAGGAGCAGTGCACAGGGAATAAATATTAGTGGACAACACTGCAGGCTCATCTACACAGGCAGGCACCTATGCCCACATCTGGGCTCCGCAAGGGGACCAGATCCATTTGCACAGAGAGCAGCAGCCCTGGACCACATTAGTTCTTCTTGCAAGATTTTCATGATTGAGACCAGACAGGGCTCCTGAGGATGGCCAAGGGCCAGCCTTATCTCAGGCTTATCAGCATTTTTGTCCTTTAAAAGGTGAACTGCATAGCAAATGCTTCCAATCCAGAGGACTGCAAAAATAGCAGCATTCCAGCAAGGTTTCCCTGTCAGTCTTAAGATACCTGGCTATTTATAGAGAGAGACACAAAACAAAATGCTGTGGGGTTTCTACAGCCTACTATAACCCTTTGGCTCTAGAGCAGGTCGGGGCCATAAGGGCTGAATCCCAGCAGACTTTTGAGGTCTACTTGTTGCAGTATCCTACTTGTGCATCATAGTGATGGAGAGGACGTAACAGACAGTCAGACACATAATGGTTGTTAGGAGGTGCTCACAGTCTAACAGTGATGGAGAAAAGCATCTAATAACATAGAAAAGAAAAGAAGCTATTCCAGGTTGACCTTTGAGTTTTTCTTGGGTCAAAGCCTTTTGGTTTTCCTTCCAAACATGAAAAAACAGCAATCTGATGACATTAAAATTGTTCTGGCAACACTGTCCCCCTTCCCAACAAGGGTTTCTAACCTCCTTTCCTCTCCCTGTCCTGTATGCTTTCAGCAGCCCTAGATCAAAGAATTTCCATTTTCCAAGCAACAAATACCTGGAGATTTGGGCTTCTGGGAGCAAACACCATAAAAAATGTTGTGAAAAATGTCAACGCAAAGTTATAGCAAATATAATGTGTTTTTCAAACTCCTCCAGAAGCTTTCCCCATTATGGACAGGGAAAACATCCCCTTGCTCTATTTACAGGGAAGTTTTTGATGCCTGCAGAGATTGCCAGGGAAATGACCCTGTGCATGCTACAAGGTAGATGTACCAAAACCTGGGACTCTCCCTGGCTTCACATGAGAGCAGGGACAGGGTAGAGGGTCGGGAAAATCACTCTTCTCCAGGAGTGCAGCTCTGCCTGCTGGAGTGGGGGCTTGCCCTCAATTTCAGCATCCCAGCTTGAGCCCCCCTTGCACAATTCAGTATCTTCTGGAGGAGGCACCTTTCCACAGTTTATTTCCAAATACAGAAACAGCAGCCAATTACTCTTTTGAACAAATCAAAGAAAGCAGCAGAAATATTTACAAAACTTGCTCACAGGCCTCAAGGGCCATTTATTTTCCCTAGTTTATCTTGCAAATCCATTTAACTACTTCTTGAGGCCCAGGCCCGCATGGGCCAGAGAGGCCACACAAACCTTGTTGACAAGTGCAGAGGAAATCCTGACGTCCAACCCAACAGCACATGTATTCAGCTGAAGCCAGTCACATAAGGAAAATATCATTGTACAGGATGATCAGGGGTTTTTTATCATTCAGTAGAGACAGCAGTAAATACGGAGCATGCAGCAATGTCCCTGAGTTCCCAGATCTCCTGCATGGGAGCTTTACCCGTTTATAACAACCTAAAATCAGGCCAGTGGATGGTGGTTACCTATCCATTCCTGGCACATGTCTCCTCCTCACCACCTGCCCAATTCACTGGCTGGTCCAGATTTGTTTAGCACATCTTCCTGTCCAGTCTCAGTTTGTCCCATCTGCCTACCAGGAGGAGCTTCTTCTGCATAACCCTGCCTGTCACAGCAGATAACGATGCTCTTTGTGCTTTTCCCCAAGAGACAGATGGAAAAGGAAGAAGAGGGAGGCATCTCAGACGTGCTGTCATGGTGTCAGAAGGGGCTGGCTGTGACAGGCTGGTGGAGAAGAGGGCTGTCTGACACTGGGGCTTCACCAGCCGGCAGGAAGGCACCAACGACAGGGACCTTGTGACTCGCTTCCTATGCAGGGAGTTAAAAGAGGTATATGAAGGGATCTCCAGCTGATGCTCAGGAGAGAAAGGGAGGAAAAAAAAGAGCCTGAAGAAGTGACAATCCCCATCAGAAGCAGAATTGGAAGGTTGCTTGCAAGTAGGACAAGCTCAGATGCTAGGGATGACCTGCAAATATCACATCTCCTTGGAAATGTCCTGGATACAGAACCACCTATTAACTCCTACAGTAACAAAGCGTGGTGTCAGGGACTTTATTTTCTTACTCAGAACATAAACAAAGAACATCCTGACTTTAAGCATAGCATTTAAAAGAGATGGTGAACACTCTCCCACAATGCACCCAGCTAATTTTACAGTAGGGGGAAATGTATTCTTTCTCCCAGCTGGTGAGGAGCTCAGCCAGAGCAGTTGATGGCCTTCGGATTTTATCCCTGTTGGAATAATCCCAGTTTCATAACTAAAGGATCTAGCCAACAATTTCTCAATTTGCTGATTAGAGAAAGGTCAACCCCAGTTTAATCAGCTGCTGCGGCAGGTCAGGAGACAGAGTTACACATAAATAGTGTGAAATTAATAAAAGTATTTAGCATGTTTTCGATGCCTGCAATCCAAAGAAAACAGAAAGGGAGGACCAAAAGCCTTCCAAGGAATTGCCAAATACCTTCTTGGAAAAACTGAGATAGGAATGTGAAGAAAAGTTGACAGTATGCAAACTGTAAGGGATGAGATCTACCCTTCCCAACGATAGGGTAGGAGCAGAGAAAGATTTTGGAATGGGCTTTTGCAAATCCATGGCCTCCTGAACTCAAAGAACCAGAGAAGAGACCTCAGTGGAGCTCTGCTGGCTTACAGTGACCAAGGGTCCAGGTCTGCCGCCTCACATGTCACCTTTGGTACTTTACAGCAAGGCATGGGCTGTGCCAGGGTGGCAGAGATGTTATAGATGTAATTGGTCTTACTGGAGGAACTCCAGCAGAGATTTTTAAAGAAAACAACAGAGATGCAGTCTTGTGCAAAAAGAGGCTGTAAATATCTGTGGTAAATATTTCTGCTTTATTTAAACCTCCTTTCAAAACACATTTAGGGCTTAACAATAGGCTTCATATTTTGTTCGGGATTCAAATACATGTTTTCTTCCACTCCACCCAATTAAGGGTTGCTGGAGTTTCTGCCATTAGAAAATATTATATTTTGTGCAGATAAATGGCACGGCAGATTGTTTGGGGCAGACTGTATTAGGTTACTTAGGAAATTAAGGTTCAGGAGCACAGCTTGACTTCTGAAAAACTGCACTCAAGAATGAAATGTTATACAGCAGGGCTGCACAACTCATAGCTTCTATAAACCAACAGCAAAGCACAGTAGAGGTTTCTGGCATACCTTCATCCCTCTGCCCTACAAACCTTTGCATGCTATTCCCATCCTCCATTTGACCTACAATCTCCATGCAGTCCTCCATACCAGGACCTCCTAATGAGTGTCTTCTTATTTCCCAAACCTTCTGTAGACCAGTTACCATCACAAGCTGGAGGCTGACTCTATGCTCAAACACATTCACCCTTTGCAAACTGGATGGTGAAAAATGTCCAGCTTGTCCTCGGGCGCCTCTGCATTGCCCAAGAACACACTGCATCGCCACAGCCATGAAGCATTAAGCCTCAGCTACTCAGCCCTGCTGAGAGGCTTATTTTGTCCAGATAGGCAGAGAACTGCAGAAACTCAGATCACAAGACCAAGATGGCACCTCCGCAGAGCATGGCACTGCCCAGGATGGACAGACAGACGGCTCATCCATAGTGCGCTGCTTGCTGCTGCCTGGTCTCAACTGCAAATGCAAAGTTACTACTTGATGGTGGAAGGACAGTCTGCCTCACTCCATCTCACACACATAGCACCTTCGGGGGCTGGCACGCCCGCTCAGCTCCCCTCATGCAAGCAGCTACCAGCTGATACAGATAATGGCACTTCTTTTTTCTTTCCTGCCTTGCTAAAATATTGTAATAACCCCACGATGAGCAGAATGGCAGGAGAAGTGCACGTGGCACATGGAAATTATACCAGAAAATAAGCAAGCCAGCCCACAGCAGGAGGTGGGGCAGCCCCGAAGACTCTCCTCCCTTTGCCTTGGTCCAAACCAGCTGGTGTGAGCTGGGTCTGACCACTGTGCTACTGGAGTAACACTCAGAGAAGGCAGATGCATGGCCTAACACTTTTTCCTCTGGAGAAATCAAGATTTCTCAAGTGTTAATTGAGTTTTCCACCCATCAGCTGATAACACATTACATGAGCAAACATCAGCACTTTTGTCACTACCTTGCCCTTATTCTATTATCACCACCCATCCGCACAAAACGCTGCTGGCAAAAAGTGCCAGCTCCGAGATGCAACCGTTACTCATCTCTGAGGATGGGGAAAAGAGAGAGAAAGACAGGAAAAAAAGACATGCGCACAGGTCCTGAACACATTAGCACTTGGAACAATGGGTGGCTGTCCCCATTTCAGTTGTCTGGTCAAATTGCCTCGCAGAAAACTCATCACTGCACCTTCACCTTTCTCTTTAGCTTCAGTCCAGTCTTTCACTCCAATAAAGCAAGAGAAAACACTCCATGCCACCTTATTCCTCCTTGAAACCAGCAGCTGCTTCTCCAGTGCAAATCTCCGCTTTACCTTCCTAAAAAATGGAGTTTGTAGCACAGATATGGGATATGGGATCTCCTTGCTGCACTGCCAGAATTGAAGATGGGTGAGATTCTGGGGCTCGATAGCTCATTTGGTGAAATCTCAGACCTGAGCAACCCCAATGTTTGGAAGTTTCTGCCAAATTCAGACAATAATTTTAGCTGAGAAAAAAGATTGTTGAAAAGGCTTGTGTTTACTGCACAGTAGTTGTGGCAAACTGCATTGCAATTTGTTCAAACAGTGTGTTTTGCCAAAGTTGACTTTTCATAAAAATAGTAAACAGTTTCCAAAGAGAAGTGAAAGGAACTGGAGGGGGGAGAGAACAGGTCACCTGGAATTTAATAAAATCAAGTTTTGGGTTTTTTTTTTGTTTTCCTGAGGAAACTGAAAATTCCTTGTTGCAGGCTGACTTGCAGAAATACATATATTTTTAATTCATTAATTAAGTCTGTGAACCATAACGAGAGAATGGACTTAGTCAGCAGAGCAACAAGACACCCAGCTGGGTTTGAGAAGCAACCCAAGCCCTTTGTTGGTGCAGAATTGCCTCGAGAGCCAGCAGCCAACTTTAAAAATAGCCCTAATTACCTATATGTTTATAATGGGAAGACAGCTGTAAGTGGTCAGGAATAGTAGGTAGAAGCACAGCAGAGAAAAAGGTGATAAAGCTGAGTCTTAAAAGTCATACAATCACATTAAAAATAAGGCTGGACGGGACCTCTGAAGGTCTCCAGTCCAAGCCCTGCTCAAAGCAGGGGTATTTCAAAGCTAGCTCAGGTTTCTCACTTTTTTTCCTTCTATCCACCCTTGGTTAAATAGAGGGAATAATATCTCCTCTCGACTCTTGGCTTTACTCTTGCTAATATATCCCACACTGCTCACTCCAGCTCAATTTACTGAACACAAGAACACCAGAACTTTTGCACATCATTCTGACAAAACAATTGCAATATACACATGTATGTTTGTGTGAATAAACACATTATTCTGGCTATGCTAGCAAAGTCCTAATTAATTTGAAATTAATAAAGTCCAATTAAATCCTAAGAAAGACCCTAAAAAATTCTAATACTCTTCACTGCCTGTATAGGAAGTGATTTGCTTTCAGTGCCCCATGACATAGATTTTTGGCGTTCTCTAAGTGATCCACATGGCACCAGGGACATGCCACAGGGCAGGACGAGGTGTGTGGTGGGGCGGGTGACTCAGGGCTGGAACAGGACAGCAGAGCCTGGAGCTTTCCTGGGTGTCCAGCACACACGAATGCCACATCCTCCCCCCAGCTCCCCAAAATATGAGGCTGTCAGCAGATGGTGTTTCACCTGGGGATCCCTGAAATGTCCAGCTGGATGGGAGCAGCTCAATTGGAGCATCATCAGGATATCATCCAGAGATCCCCAGGGAGAGGCCCCAGATGGAAAATGGCAGAACAACTTCTCCAAATTCCTCAGAAGTAGTGGGTTTGCCTCATGGGATAATGAGGTTCACTATTAGTCCCACTCAAACCCCAGCACTTGAATTTCAAACTGGATGGAAGTTCTTCTCGATCTTGCATACAATGAAATGAAAAAACACCCACAGTTCAACACTGCTTCAATGGCACGTCTTACAAACATAAGACCACTGATTTGTGAAAGAAAAACCTAAACATTTGGTAGAAAACATATTCATTGCTTATTGTAGCTATTCAAGGTTATATAAAATGGATATGTTCCCTTACAGGTGTGGAAAACAATGTTACCCCAAAGCCATATAACCAAAGTCTAGGTAGCTATTTAAAAAAATTCTTTTGTCCTCAGCTTATCATAGTGGTTGATGGAGGAAAGATTATGTTTGCAGTTGAGAACATTTAGTATTTAAATATTCAGCACAGGCCAATTTTCATACACTCTTTTTCTTCTTTGCCCCCTTTTATTTCTTTGAGCTTCTTGCTCTGCAATATTAGACAGGATCCCAGATCTCGCAAGCAGCAACTCCACCACTAGCAACAAGCAGAAAGTAACAAAGCTGATTCCAGTCACTGCCACTCTACTACCAGCTCGGCAAGATTTTGCTGTTGTGGGAACATAAGTTAAAATTTTCTAATCATGGGTACTTGGAGTTTGCTCCTTTAAATAAAATCCTTTCTGTAATAGGGGTGTATCATGCTCAGATGCCAGCAACTGGAAAAGGAGTTAGGCGTTCCCAGCACTTCAAAATCTAAGGCCATTTAGGTTGCGTCAGCAAAGCACAGAATATCAAGATTATTTTAAGCATGCACAGAGTTCTGTTTGAGACCTTATTTTCCTCTTTACATACAGACTGAGATCTGTAAATATTGACAAACATGAAAACTGGGTCTTCATATTTTATGAGAAAAATACTAGTCCGATCAAAAAGGAAACAACCATCTGGCACCGCTTCTTCCAGATGTTTTCCTAAAAATTCTCCATTTTTTCTTCCTAAATGTGTGCTTTCTGTGTACTCAAAGGACTGCCACAACCCCCTCTTCTTTATCCATGCCCAGCTTCAGATTTCCAAGCCTGTTATTTCTTTCCCTTTTTACCTACTTAATCTATCATTCCTTTGGTCAGTGAGTGGAATCTATTCAACAAACTGTATTGTGTTTTTGGAAAGAATTTGACTTTTATTATGTTTGTGGTTTAGGGGGTTGTGGCTGGCTTGGCAGCAGTGTTTGAAAAGACAGCTTGTTAATAATTTAAACCAACACATAGACCAAGTAATTTTGGAAATATCCATGCCACTAAGATTAATTTACAACATTCCCTTGAACTGGGAAAAAAACATCAATGTTTGGTGGAATCTCTGCTGGGACAGAAAATGATTGTGTTGTACCTGTGGAGTCACTTTCCAAGCAGATAAACTCTCACCTTTGTACCATATAAAAAAAAATTGTAACCTCAGGGATCAAGTAGGTCAGGTATCCTGGACTGTCGCAGCTTTACTAACCTTTACAGTGTGAAAAATGGAGATTATTTTTCAATCCAGGCAGATCACTGACTGTTTTACATCATCATCAGGCTTTACTGCTCAGCAGAAGGAAGATCACATATGTCATGCTTTATACTCATGAAACAGATCTTTAAATCCAATGAAAAGATCCTGCAGAGAAGGCTCTTCTGTACTCCGTTGTAGCTGAAGGCTTCAGTGAGACCTTGAAGCAAGATAAAGTCTTTTTTTCCCAAACTTGATAAACTTTTATGAAAAACTGTTGCAGCAAGCAGTGCATCACAAATGGTAAAACTATCTGTCTCCTCACATGGGATTGATCTTTTCTGGCCCTTGTGATTCCCTGTTAATGCTGCAGGCAGGATGAGACCCAGAGACTGGCAGAAGACGTGGCACTGGAACAGCTAGATTGGAGCTGCAACACCCACTCTTGCTCTGAGGTGAGAATTACAGCCACCCTAAGGCTCAGGAGAAACTGCAAAAAACCCTCAAGCCTCCAATTTACGACAGAGCTAAGAAAGCAATCAAATTGGCTTTTCCTGAAGCTGGTTCTGACTTCACCTAATAAAATTTCCACAGCTGGACACATACAATGCTGTCACCCAAATGCATCTCACAAGTGAACCTTAGTGTTAGTTTCTTAATTTTGGTATGGAGGGGATGATACAAGCATTTTTCAGTGGCTACTACACATTTAAATGATTTTATATTAGCTAAATCCATATATAATTTTCCATCACTGCTTGAGAAATTACTTTTTTGGCAAAGAAATGTTTGCCAAGGCCAATGACAAATGTGTATGTATCAGCATCAAGAGAAAATAAGCACTGAAATTGGCACAATCAAGTATGTATAAAAGATGTGTTTTCTCATTCCTCCAATCAAGGATCCTCATTAAATAATCATGTGACTAATATAAAAGGCTACAATTAAGCAGTACAGCTCACATTTCAAATATTCATGATCAGTCCATAGAGCCCAAATATAAAGGGAATCATTGCCAAATTTGGCTCCCGAGTTGGTCTGAGGAAATGCTGTTTGCTCACTGATATTAACACAGCTGGGAAGAGGTGCTACATTTCTCAAAATGACTTTCATTGATTATTTCCTCATCCTTTGAGGCGGACAGAAAATTTTACTTAAAATAATTGGCTGGAAAAATAAATTTCAGTAAAACTGGGCTTGTTTGCTTTTTTTTTTTTTTTTTTTTTTTTTAATTAAAACTGTTTCCAAGCAAATATATTTTTGTTTTGTAAAACATTGAAACAAAGTGATCAGTTTTTAACATTCCATTTTTTTTTCTCTGATGCCATTGTTATTGCTTTCACCATTTTGTCAGAGGGCAATAGTGACTCTGTACATAACCAGTGCAGAGTTACCCACAGCTCTGAATGATGGTGGTGATCCCAAGGTCAAAGCAGAAGCTGAAGCAGCACTTGTACAAAGGCATTACAATCTCATTCTAGAGAGGATACACCTCAACAAACACAGCACTTTTCACCCTTGCCGAGCGTCAGGCTGTATTTATATGGCTCACAACAGCCCGGCTCAGCCAGCTTTCCCTGTAAGATGCTCCAGCTGCTTCTCGCCCCAGTTCCCAGCATACTCCCATGATCTGCTCTGGGTTTTGGCATCAAACATTTTACAAAGGTATTTAATAAGATGAGCCCCAGGACTGACTGAGGAGCCCCACCAGCAGCTCCCATGTTGCCTGAGCTTCTTCCTTTCAGCACAAGCTGTCTGCTCTTTAGGTAACACACGGCATGCCGTGGCTGTATTGCCCTCCACCTTCTCCAGCTCAGCCAGCAATTTTCCATGTAGTACTGTGTTTTACACTTCACTGAAACTCATTCAGAAGACAATCGGTATCTTACCAAAGTGAACTATCAGATTTGATTTCACAGTCCACATTTATAAATAAATGATGCATTTTTCCCATTTTCCTTTTACCTTAATGTTCTTAACGATACTAATGAGATCAAATTAATAAGCCTGTACTTGCTGTATCTTTTTCCCTTTCCTGCTTCTTTGGATGCAGGCACTATGCTGTTAATCTCCAACTATCACTGCATACTTCATATTCTGTAATTTCCCCCTGCCAAGCCTGTGTTTATTAAAAATCCTTGATATTACTCTTTTATGCTGAAGATTGCTCTGTTTGTCCAACTTAAGCCATCGAATGCTATGTTTAGATTTGTCTGCAGGAGTCAATTCAATCCCCCAAGGAAAGCAGGGCTTTTCCTGCAAAACAAACAAAAATACACTGAAACACAAAAATATCAGCCATTCTGACTTTTCTGTGACTCATGGTTGGTGTGCCCCTTCACAGGGTAACAGAGGAAGCTGCTGGCTTGAACAGGACAGTGACCAAACTAAGATGGGAAAATATGAACTCAGTGTATTTCCTGCTGCCATCCTTCAGCACAGCTTATAGACTCCCCAAAAATAGGGCTAGAAAGGCCTGAAAGAGATCACCTAGCTCCATTGCTGGCCCCAGGCAACAGCACTGCTCCCTACATCACCTGGGCAATGTCCCTCTGCACTGCCCACACAGCCCTCCAGCGATGGAGCTGCAGCCACCCCCCACCAGGAACATGTGTTTCTCTGTCCTACATGTCTACATTCTCCAAAAGTTTTTTCGAAATGGCTAATCTGAATCTCTTATGTTGCAAGTGAAGCCACATCCATTCCTGACCACCACAGACCCAGAGATCAGGTTAATTCAGGGCCTTTGCTTGGGCTTTCATGTACTTAAAGACTGCTCTCATTCTGTTCCCTGGTGATTCTCTCCTTTAGCTTAAATAAATGTAGTTCTTCCAGTCTTCCCTCCTAGATCATTTTTCCCAGACATCTGATCACCCTGGTTGCACTCCTCTGGACTATCTGCATTTGCTCCTGAATTGTTGTGCTCCAGACTGGACACCCTGCTCCTCCCCAGGCCATCTGCTGCATCATGCACACAAAACCCCCATTGCCATATCTCAGCATGGCATCTGCTGCTTAACAGCAGCAAAACAGCACAAGCTTTGCAGCCTGTGGTGGCTTGCATTTGGCTTGTGACCCTCAACACCCCAATCCTTCTCTGATAGACTCACCTGTGGTTTCCCATCCTGTGTTTATGAAGTTGGCTCTACCTACTGAGATGCCCTGTCCCTGCTGAACCCCCTCATATTTATTCAGGCCATTTATACAGATGGCCAAGATCATTCTGAGTTTCCATGGCCTTCTGTGTAGTTTTCCAGTGCAAGATGTAGGAGCTCAGCAAGGTCAACCAGTCGCTCAAGGGTCTGGAGAGTGAAGCCAGCACACTGGGTCCTGCTGTGGCATAGCACTCCTCCAGGTACTACTTGCATGGTGAAACATTAAATAAATTCGCCTCTGCCTTGAAAAATGGGGATTTTATGCAAAATGCATTCAAAAGATTTTTTAAGAGAAATTATGTTAATAGCTCCAACTAAACAAAGGGCTGGGGTTATGGTTTTGCTAGGAAAGTCTGCCTCCAGAGCTCATGGACACAGGAGAAGTGGACCAGAAGGCACCTGCTGAGTTTCTAAACTTAACCCCCTACCACTACAAGTATTACATTACCTAATTCCCTCCATAAACTGATGAGAAATCCATCACTTGAGAAATCCCAACTCTTGAGAGTAGTTTGGGTTTCTTTTTCTTGCTATTAATTTTTCTCTCCATCCTGACTTCCTCTCCTCTCCCAGCCTGAACACTCCTGTCCCATTTATACAATTTTATCCTTGTGCCTACACTGACTTTTAGCATAGCTCACTTCTCTTGACTGTTTGGCCCATGCACCAAGAGCAAACACCCCTTTTCCTCTCAATTTTCTGTCAGACAAGGTTAGAAACTAGCTCCTCTAACCCATCTTCACAGAAACTGGCTTGTACCTGGTGCAGCAGAGCAGTTGTGACCAGAAACCTGAGCGAGCAACACTGCAGGCAACATGGTGCTTTGCTCACATCTAGCTTCTTCATTCCTGATGGCTACAAAAGCCTGAGACACCTGGTGCTGGGCGCAGGCAGGAGCAGAGGACTCCTGAGAAGCCTTGGATCTTACCTGCTCTGGCAGTTACTGCCGCCCAGCTAAATGGGTCTGAAGTTGGTTGAAAACTTCTGGAACAGCCCATTTTTTTTTCTAAAATGTTGGTTAAAACACAGACCACAGCAAGGCTGAGGACGTGGTTGTCATTGGAGCTCCAAGTGCAGGGTTGGGAAAGGGAACCTGATAGCTTCTAAAGACTTCACTTCCCACTCGCAGAGGAGACTGCTTTGCTTTCCTGCTCACAGCATGAGAAGGGGAGGGCTTTTAAAAAATAAGTTGTCCTGTATAGAGCCTATGAAGAAAGAGTCAGATTGGCTGTCTTCACTGGCTTTCTTGCCCTTGCTCAGCACCAATAGGCAAGTCACATTTTTAAGCAAGTAAGGGAGGGAGCACTGTGTAATTATTTGAATCCAAGGATGCTGGGCAGCTGCTAGGTTGGGGATCACTGTTGGCTTCATGCCTTCTTCACCACAGTGGTGGCAAAGTCATCTGCCATGGAGCGGGAAGAGCCTGCTTGGTATTATAGTTCAGCTGCAATTAGATGGGCAGGACCAGGAGTTAACTTAATTTTCAACAGTGATGGAGAACCAAGGTCACACTCCTGGTGAGGGCATTAAATAGGTGCTAACAAATCCTACTTGCTAGTGCACCAGCTCTTGGATTTAATGTGTATTTTCAAGTTGAGAGTAAAGCATGTTGATGTTGTTGCTCTTCAGACAGCAACAACAAAGAATAAATCATAAGTGCAGGGTTGAAATCAAGCATACTGACTGCGGTTGTTTGTGTTTTTTCTGACATTAGCTGGAAGTGGAGCTATTGCAAAATATATTCTGTCCTGTGGGGAAATTTCATATTATTTTCAATTTTCTTTTCATCTCAAATCAAGGGGAAACAGAAAGACTTTCTATGGAAGAGAAAGCTCCACAGGAAAAATGTTTGGAAATGTTGAAACACGTTGCTTCAGCAAATTTAGCAATCTCAGTAAAGACAGCAAACAACACATGGTATTCCCGCTATGTTGTTCAGCTGAAAGGGTGAATGCCTTTACAAAACTAAGAATCCTTAATATGAATTTAAAAGTGAAAAACAGTCACCAAAAAAAAAAAAACCACAACAAAAACCCCCAACCTATCTTCATGCACCTAAGTAAAAATAGCTGCCCTATATTTTTCAGGAGAGAGGAATGACTTTTTGGAGTCAGCCTGAGAGGCCCCACAAACTGAGTCATCGATGATGAAATTGAGACCCCTTTGGAGCAGCCTAGCACTGCCTGGGCCTCAGCAGACCCAGACCTAGTTCAAATGCAGCTGCTGGGGACTATTTGTAAGACCTTTCACTCAACTGTGCATCAGTTGTCCCATCAGCAAAATAGAAATAAAGGTATCTACTTCCTTACGCCCCCACAAAATGCAAGCTGAGGAACACTAGCTTAGTCTTGCATTCTGTGCTTTTCACCATCTCTTGGAAAGCAAGGGATGATGTTGGCAGAGAGCTGACCAAGAAAAAGCAAACAGAAACACAGAGATGTTATAAAGCAAGGCTCCAAATACTACAGGCTTGCTAAACTTCTAGTTCCAGTAAATACCAAAGACCCAAGCAGGTTATGAGCAGTGGAAGAGGAAAACTGATTCCTAACAAAGTGGTGGAGGATGTGGTATTTCCATTTCCAAGATGTTGCTGATACGCTGAAAAATCCCTTTTCTGCTCGTTTAGTACAGCTGGAACTTTGCTAAAATCAAACCCTCCCTGTGAAATATTTTTTGCAAATCAGCACATTCTGCAGCACATTTTTCTTCCCTTGGCGGGGAGGGAGGCGTCAGGAGTTACCACCTGGCTATGGTGACATCTCGTAGGAACAGTCAGAAGAAATTCCTGAAACCCTTATTGCTGAAGCTCAGGCTTTGACTGATATAGCAGAGGGACAGGGTCCACTCACTGCTAACAGCTGCAGGCATTTATGTGCAGGCTGAGATGGGAAAACATGTAACATACATTATGCAGATGTCAGACAAAAAGAACAAGTAGTAGAAAAAGGAGTGACTGAAGCTGCACTTCTGGGACCAGTTCATGGAACTGTGTAGAAACAGTTCGAGATTCATCCTGTGCGGATCACATTAGAAATTATCCTGATGACAAAGGAAAAAGAAATGAAGCTATTCCTACTCTTTAGGGTGCAATCAGATCACATCTTCAGCACTGCTGTTAGCATTCCTCCACCAAAGAAATCTCAGCAAAGCACTGAGCTCACATTTTCAAAGATGATGCTGGAAAGCTTCCCAGATTATATATTTTCCTCTTTAATTTATACCTCTAAGGATAATGCTAATCAAGGAGGCAGTGAAAGTGGTGAAACATCCTCAGACTCAGGTTGATTTATTAACAGTGGTTGCATTATTCTCACTTGGAGAATGATGCTAGCATCCCAAGCTTCCAGAAAAAAAAATATTGTCTGCTGGTAGGTTATCAAACACAAGCTGACAATGTACTTGCACAGCAGATATGCATAAGTGCATTGCACAGTATGATTCATCTGCAAAACATCTAGCATGCTAGATGCTCGATTTAAAGTAGGTTAGAAGAACGATTCATTAAAAAGCAATGGCAGAGAGAGAGAGGGGAAAAAAAAGAAGCCCAAACTCTGAAATTGCCTACTGGGAATGGTATCTTTTCTTCTTACTCTTTGTTCAACCCTCTCTCCTCAGGCTTCTTTTGAACAGAGTTTGGATGGCATAGGGATGGACAACCATGTAAAAATACATGTATCTAGACAAATATTACAAATGCCATCTTCATGGCCTGGGAGATCTACCAAATATTCTAGGGATTATACATGGTCTGCTTACCACATTCAAAGTGAGAGAAGATTGCATATATTTCACACAGCATAAATCCCTAAGCTTATCTCCTTAGCTCTGACCTGAACTTCTATTACACAGCAACCAAATTATAAAGGCTAATGTCAGAAAGACTTTGAAGAAAAAAAGTTCCCCAAATGGCAACTGGTTTTTACTATCATAGCTGCTCCGATGATCCACTGTAATCTCCAGTGGTATTTTTTAGGGTAGGGAAAAAACCAAACCAAACCAAACCAAACCAAACCAAACCAGAAAAAAATGTGCTTGATATGGCAATTCTAAAATAGAACAGAGAACTTTGCAGGCCATTTCTTTAAAATGGAATTTATGTGTATTTGGAATAAATGTCCTACTATAAAACCAAATGTAGACAAGGTACATTTCCAAACACTGCTGCCAGCCAAATCACGTGAAACATATTAATTGATTTAGGAATAATTTGAAAATGTATATACTGATTTCTAAGATTTCATTATTTTTCAAAATATTATTTTGATGCATGTATCTCTTGTGAAAAGATTCTTTTGTCTGATGGCAAGTTTCTCAAAAAATTAAAATTGCAGGAAATTTGGTACTTTTTCCCAGCATCAGAAGAGATAGGTACGCATTTTCAAAGGCAGACTTCCTATTTCACGCATGTAAAAGTAACACAGTTTTTACTCAGTGACCCCACATCTGTTCATGTGACCAATTATTTGCCTGCTTGACTTTTCAATCCTGTAAGCAAAATACCCACATTAAACACACATGAAACTTTTAAGTGGAGAATTAGATACCACCTACTAAAGATCTACTCCAAAGTGTTCAGCAATGTAAAAATCCTTTCTTGCCTATAACCAAGATGCCACTTATCAGCCATTTTGATATAAGGATTTTTGCATAGTGAAAGCAATAAACAGAGCTACTGCATAGAGAATCCAAACCCCTATTTTATTTCATAAACAATGTGTTCAGAGGAGGTTGACTCCTCTGGGACTTCTCCTGACTCTCACACATCATCTTGGAGCTTCGCCTTTGGGCCCAACACCTTTCCTATAAACTAATTGCAGTTTGAGAATCACAGATTATACACACAGGCTTTCATGATAACCAGGAGGTTCTGAGAAATCAATTCTATATTCAACCACAGTGATACTTTTGCTAGAGCAGTAGAGAAAACAGCAACAACATGAATGCTGCATTATGACCTTTTTAAAGAACTGCAAAAGCTGCAAAAGAGAGGAATCAGCCTCAGCTTTAGGTCAGCCCCACATCAGAGGCAACTGTCTCAATTAAAGTTTAGTGCACAGCAATATTGCAGTTTAGAGCATCTATCTGGTCAATTATGTTTACCAGAGACATAAACCTTTATAATGAAAAGGAAAAAAAATACAGCAAACTGTCAAACATTGTACGTCCTAAGACCGAGATAAGCACTAACCAGAAAATGAAAAAATAGTGAGCAAAACAGGGATACACATTTTTATAACTTTTACAAGGGGTAGGGGAAGGCATTTCCCTTTTCACTACAGCCAGTCTACAAGGAACGTATGATTACTGTTCATATTATAGAGCTACACCTGCACACAGAGCAGTTAAAGCCTCCAGTTCAGCTGAAGTGCACATTTAATTTCCAGCATGTTGCACTGCGCTTCATTGCTGAAGTCAACAGGAACGAAAATAACCTGAAATGCAAAACATTTCCTACGCACATGAGCAGCAAGTGCACCTCTTTTGCCTCTAAATTAAGGACATCAAGGGAAAGACCTAATTAAGACTTAGTGGAATTCAGACCACCCCGTACGTCAGTAGTCAGTGAAGAGATGATACCTGTGAAACCTCATTGCACCCTCTCACAGAGCACGTGGGGATGCTGCTCGGGGATCAGAGCAGAGGGGGGGCACTGTGCTCCCCGAGTCTGCCTGCCCGGTTTGCACCTCCCACCCCGGCCGCGGCCTCGGTGCACGCTCCTCACGCAGGGAGGGGGACGCCGCTGACCCAAATACAGGTGAACGCTTGCGCAGTGGTGGCCGACTCAGGGCAACTTTTAGGCTTTGGCTCAGGATCTAACCCTTTGGCCTGCCAACGAGTTTGGGATTAAAAGCATTTCCATGCAGAGCTGCTCTGCTGGCTATGTGTGTCGGGACCTATATGGGGTGAGGGACCCCCCACCTCCCTGGCACGCAAAATGCTGTGTTTGGTGGGTGTAGGCATCCTCCTTGCATCAGCCTTGCTACCTCCAAGTTGGGGGGTGGGATTAGGACTGTAAATGGCAAAAGTCCCTTACTGATTGCAAGCCATAAACGCAGCACATCTCTCCAGGAACTCCTTTACAGGTGCCCCAGAGTGCTTTTGGGAGCAGTGTGTAAGGGGCCAGGCTCAGCAGAAGAACGTCAGTACAAACTCCAACAGCTCAGGCTGTCTGCAGCCCCCTCTGTGCTGCAGAGGCTGCCCAGGGTGAGGAATTTTAGGCTGTTTAGTTGCATAGCCAGTGACTAACGCAGCGCAGGCAGAGGAAGGTTGGGGACGTCGTTCAGATCTGTAACTTCTGCACTTGTGGCTTTGCAATGTGCATAAGAAGAGTGCTTGGACGGGGTGAGGGATGGCCACCCCGGGCTGTGTTTGGGAGACGGAGCACTGCCAGCACTAGCAGCGAGGGGCTCCTGCCCAGCCCCGTGGCCAGAGGCTGAGCCCTGGTGTCACAGTTTCTCCTCCTCGGCCACAGGGCTCACCCAGGGGCACTGGCATGTGCACCCAAGACATGGACTGATATTTGCACAGAAAAAATTCTGAGAGATGAGAGAAGCACAAGACGACCAGGTCCTGGGAGCAGGAAGGTTTCCAGCCTGACAAGGCTGCTCCATACATTTGCTTTTTACTGGACACTGTTAACAAGCCCTTTAGTGTCTTTAAAGCTACCAACAATAAATCAGTTGCAGTCAATAAATTCAGCACTGCTGAAAAATAAGACATAATTCATGTCCTCAGTGGCACAGTAGAGCCTCGAGCTGACATAACTCTGTGGGTCTGTAGAGTCACCCCGGCTCAGAAAGCATCCTTCAGCAAGCATCCTCCCGCACTCCGTCCTCAGCTGTGCCCAGGCAAACGCCCCACTGCAGCACCGCGTCTGGGACAGGAGTCACCGCTACGCGAAGGAGATGTTGGGAATGCTGCAGCTGCTAACAGCAACTGTGTCAAAATAATCTCTGAAGAAGCAGCTACCTTTTCTTATATGAGCACTCATGATAGTTGGAAGCTATATCAAGGGTAGGCATCTCATTACAGTGGTGAAAGAAATATTCAAAGAATTCTTTTAGCAGCTGTTATTTAAATAAAGATGGAAACCCCCACTTTTAAGGACTATTAAAGTATAAAGCCAATGCTATAGCATCTTAATATTTTGAAAGAGACAGGTTTATGAAGGCTGTAGTAATTTCCAACAATTTTTCGTCTCATCTGGACACACACAATAGATCAAAATAAACAACACTATAATGATTTTCATTCTAAGTTTTCAGTGTCTTTAAATGCTAATTTTCACAGTGCTGTAATGAGGTAGGTGAGTGCTGGTGCCTCCATTTTACATAGAAGTGACCTGAAGCAATCTGGTCTAATGGGTGATAAAGACAATTTATCAATTATGTATCTTGGACTTCATTTATCCCTAACTTCAGCAAAACACATGGTCACCTTTATGCATATGCTTAAGATCATCCTAATTTTTTAAAGCAGTTAAGAATGTGTCTGTGTTCCATATAATTAGGATCTTAAATACTTTATTGAAACAAGGATGACTGAAATAGGTGATTAAGGTCCCCTCCATTTCGAGTCTTGTCTTGCAGATGAGTGCCCTGAATTTATTCTCACTGTTGAAGGTATGGTGTTTCTTAGAGGAATAGGCTGACCACAAATCAGAAGTGTCTTAAAACCCAAGAATACTAAATGTGGAGTGTGTTCCCGAGTGCTGAATCATGCCAAGACTACAGTAGCACATATATTTACTTTCCCTAAATTAGAAAACTAATTACAAATAATGCTTCATTACTTGAAACATGGTTTGCTATGTGATGGCCTTCTTTTCTTTTGAAAAAAACAGCAAACAACTGAAGAAAAATGAGAACCCCCAGAATTTTGTAAGCAGCCTTGATCTGGCATTAAGAGAATACCAAATGAAAAACAGACACAAGGACAAAGATGCTACATTACTTGGCCCATTTTAGAGTTACCTACTACTCAGGAGAGAAAGTGAGGCAAATTCCTAAGAAGTCACCCATTTAAAAACCTCTATTCCCTGTCGATGATGTGGACCTGCAGCACAACTCCTCGGGTATTTCAGGAACTTTGAGCTAAAACACACGTGCACAAAATAATTAGGTCTTACAGCCAAATCAGGTCTCAGGGCCTAAAGCAGAAACAAATGCTAGTCCTGAACATTGCGGGTCAATCCAGGCCATGCAGTGGGGCCAGCATCCTTTCATGGGACAGTCTGTGAAGACACGATAAACAGACCTGTGGGATCTGCCCAAACTTTTCCAGCAGGACTGAGCCAGAGACAGCACCCAGGCATTTGCTGGGGTCACTGCCACAGGCAGACTGAGAGCACAAGCTGAGTGTGCATGTACTGCACACTACGTTTTTTGGGGGAAAAATAAGGTGTAAGACATGTCATTGAATGACTTTTCCAGAGCTGCAGAAAAAAGGAGGCAGATGTGCTTCCCAGTACCCCTACACCAGTGAGATATAGTGAACCACCCAGCCTGAGGGAGACTTGTAGCCCAGGAAATACTGCAACATGCAAAACCCAATGCTTGCCACAACTGGGACATCCAAATCCTCTTCCCTCTATGCCATACTCCTCCTCCCCAACCTCTCCTCCTCAGTTCCTTGCTCACAAATAAAACATTTCATTACCAAGTGATAAAGATTAAAATAATTAAAACCCTCCCTGGTACTACTCCACTCTTCAATCTGCCTCATCCTCTTCCTCAACCCATTTGCAGCCTTGAAGGCTGAAGAAAATTCATCAGCATGGAAGTCAAATCAGGGATGGAGCTACCTGCATCCATGTGGGGAACAGGACAAAGACAGCTGCATTTTGTTCAGTGTAGAGGTGAGAACTACATTGCTGCACAGATTTTAAACCAGGAGATGTTATGCACCTCTGATAGCACTTTTCACCCCCAGATGCAGAGCACCTGCTGGAGGAGCCCAATAGGAGATCCTACTTCACCTAAGTGGGAATGAAGGATGGTATTTCAATAGGAAATTTTTTTATATGACTGCTTGTGGGCTGTGATGAAATGGCCAGTTTGTCAAGTTTCATGAGAATTACAGGAACAGAAGGACTCAAGAAAAAAATCTGCTGTGTTTCTGGCCCTCTCTGCAAAATCTGCTTGCACTCACAAAACCCAAGGGAATGGGGAGATCCTCCACCACATGATCTCCACCACCATCACTCACACCAGTATGTTAAAGTTTTTGAGGGACTAATCCAGGGAGCAGAGAAAAAATAAACTCTCTAAATCAGGAAGGACTAAAATGTCAATAATAGAATTGGCATGAATATATACTCTTTCAAAGTGAGACTAAATCTGACCTCAGTTGGCTAAATCTGAGGAAGATTGCCTGGCAGTTACCCATGTATTTCCAATCTGATGCTTAGGCTCCCCTGTGGCATATGCTTAGGTCAGTGAATCCACCCTATTAAGACTCTCCACAGCAACTTGAAAAATCAGGTTCTGAATCTTGGCCTTTACAGTGCACATGGCCTTGAGCAGTATGTTGCCATGGCTGCTTAAGGAGGGGAAGCTCTTGCTAAAGCAGTACTTGGAAGGGGGTGGGAAGCCCCCAAAGAGCAGCTGAGCCAGTTGCCTTGGGGAGCCTGCTGCATTTGGATGTGGTCTGACATCCCCAAAAAGTGTCAGTGTCAAACCCAAGCGGTGCAGATGTTAACGTTCATACCCACTTCTCTGCAACCGGGTGAACCACAGGGCTCTCAAGCTGTGTGAAAACCATCAAAAACCTCCTCTGCATTGAGGCGTAAAGCTTCCAGTAACTCATCCTCTCAAGTAACTGGAGAAAAACAACAAACTGAGTCTTACAGGTGAAGCATTATCAGTACAAACACAGGCTTATGATAGGAGCACCTCACTGCAGCCCCTTGCTGGCAGGGGCTTGGAGTGTTAGTTCATGATGAGAGCATGTGGGTACACAGCACATGTTTTCAAACTCAACCTCTACAAACCATGTGAATTAGAAAGGATTTTTTAAACTGTCTTTACTGAAACCACTGAGCCTAGGGTGTCTGTCCTCATCACAGAGCAGGGGGAGCCAGGACCACTCACGGTCTTGTGCGCTACATCTACATCCATCAGATCATGAAACACTCCTGGGATTTGGTACCTCACTGCTCCTCGGCAGGCAGAGGCTGTTCCTCAACTCATCCAAGCAGCTTCTAGTCCCTCCTTCCCACCTCTCCTCACTGGCACATACCATATGGGTGCCATTCTGTCCCATAATCATGGGACTTCCATTGCCACTGAGGCACCCCAGGGGATCCCAACCAGTCCCTGTCTGCTGTTCCAGCATAGGCCATATTTGCCATCCCACCGTGTTCCCATAGACAATCCCAGTTATTAATGCCATCTCCCGTGACACTGGCCACCTCTCCTTTGGGTAGCTGGACCCCACCTGCGAACTGTCTTTGGAGGCAGCTGGAAATGGGCCAGGATTGCCAGGGATATCCTGACTGCTGTGGCCAGTCTGAAGGCAAAGAACATCCTGGTGAGTATCAGCAGGCAGGGCTCACTGGCAGCTCTCTCAATCTCAGCTACAGGAACGTAGGGGCATAGCACTGCTGCCTGTAAAACCCTACTATATCCACCAATGCACGAGGCTGCATACAGCTTCCCAGATCCTGACACAGGAATCACCATTTGTATTAGCTCCTACTCCTTTTCCCCTCTTTTTCCCCCCAAGCACACCTGCACTGTGCAGGTACAGTCCATTTGCACATTTTGCCATTTCTCTGAAGGAAACCATATGTATTTATCCCAGGGAATGCCTAGTAGTCTGTGTAATATTTTTGGAAATAATTATTTTCAAGGAATTTTAATCACTGTTGTGTGATGTATAAAAATAAATAACAGAATCTGTGACCAGATGGTGTGTTGGGTGACATGGGGCTCTCTTCACCAACATGCAACTGCTCACCAGTCTTTCAGGACTGCTTCAAGTCTCCAGCCCTTGCAAGAGCTGCCTGCAAGCTCCTCTCACCCTGAACTAAATTCATCTTTGGAAGGAGAGAAACTCTCCATTTGAAGGAGAGAAACATTTTCAGCAAAATCCAGGGGCCAAGTATAAAAGCAAGAGAAACTGCTTTGTTCCCTGCCCAGAAGCTACTGGAGTCAATCTTCATTGTAGCTCTGCAGGAGGAGAAGCAGATGGGGGATCTGCAGCTCCTTGTTGCCCTGACTTTGCTTGAGAAATCTCTGAGCTTTCCACTCCTCGTGGGAATTTTTTTCTGCAGTCCCAATCACTGCCGATTTTGGTTGGTCTGAAGAACGGGGAGTAAAATCCATTGCTTTTCATCATTCAGAAACCACTCACAAGGTTTTGACACAAAGCCAGTTTGGTTCAAATCCGGGCCCACGGCCAGCCTGAAAATATTCCTGAACCTTTCAACAACCCCTGGCTGGTTTTCAAACTTAAAACAAAAGCCAAGATCAGGGAAAGTTTGCAAATGTTTAGGTTGTATAAGAAAACTTCTGTACAACTTGTGATAAATTCTCACCATTTATTTTCAGTTATTTTCATGCTGGGAGAATCTCTCAGTCTCCAAACTCTACTCTTGCCTCAAAGACCATAAGCATGTTTTACACAAAAAAAAAGACTGGTGAGTATCTCAGGAAGATACAGGATGTTTTGGGAAACTACCTGGAAAACATACTGTCCAGTTCACCCCTGTCTGGACGCACTGTCCTTGTCTAAAGTGTCCCAGGTGCCCCACTGTACAGGGTGTGTTGTAAGTTTACAGCAGTTTATGTCAGTGTTGTAAGTTGCTGGAGGTAGGTATCTCCTGCTGGGTCCATTTCTACAGCTTAGGAACACGCAGAAATCCCCCCTCTGAGCAGGAGAATTAAGGAATTTTCTGAAATACTTGGCAGTTTTAGATATTCAGCAATATTGACAGACCTCTTATTCAGCAACTTAAGAATATTTAGTCACACAGAGAGAACAAGGAAGTTATTTACTTCCCCCAATGAAGGGAGCAGGAGCTGTAGCTGTCTAGGTAATGTGAAAGAGAAATACAGGTGCTGCAGCTACAAACAGAAAAAGAGGCTGCGTGCGCAGGACTTCACTGGTTGGGATGCTGCTCTGTCTGACATGGTCAGCTAGACACACACACAGCTACATAACAGTTACTTTATTAAACAGGGAGAACAAAGCAGGAAATGTTTAAAACACATTGCCACTCTTATGATATTGCTAATTTGACAGTCTGTCAATCCACAGCTAGCAAACACCAAAAAAGGTCTGTATTTCTCACTTTATCTCCACCTTGCCACAGTTTGACACATGCAAACAAACATGTCTTTGCAGAAGATTCCAAAAGCTGAAAATTTTCTTTGCTTTTCTTTTTCCTTTTCTTCTTTTTTTTTTCTTTTTCATTTTCTTTTCTTTCTCTTTAATTCTTTCACTCTATCTATTCTGTGTTCTGTAAGCCTGAATCTACACATCAGGTTAAGCCTGAAGGAGCCTTCATTAAATGTAAGCAGTATCACAGTCATTCAACTTAATGGGGATTTACACAATTTAAGAGACCACCCCTCTTTGTTCTGTAAGCTAAGATTCAGCCTGGCCATATTTTCATCCATCAGTGAACAACAAAATCTCACAAGATCCTCTCCCCTTCATGTCATTATACTGTTGAGGCAACCCTAGCTAGAGACCCCAATCCTGCCCCTCTTTGCACACACGCCCCCCGCACCTAGATCAGCCTTACGTTACAAGCTATCTGCCTCTCTCTCCAGTAAAAAGTCACGTTTCACAACCTACCACTCAGATCAGCGAATGAGCAGCACATCAGCAGATTAGCTGCCTGCCCAAAGCTACAAAGCAGCAAAACAGTTCCCACATCAGCCGATGGGCGTTAGATCCCATTTTACTACTGAACTCAGTAGCGTCAAGCAGACAGAAAAACACCAGGGAAACATCCATGTTGCAAGCACACACATGCACAGATGCACATTCAGACCCTGAAAAAAACATACAGATGGGTATCAGTGGAATAATACACGTAGTCACACAGACTGTGTTGTTTCTGGCCAGCTACTCTTTGTGCTGATTGACTGGGGGGGATTAGAAAGGACTCAGCCCAAAAACGCAGTTCCTAATGCTCCTGCAGCTATTGCATAACGGAGACCAATTCCTGTCCCAAGCCCTGACCCTCAACTTACTCAAGACAAGTTCAATGCTGCCAGGCTGTATAATGGAAACATCTACTTCCTAGTGAAGAGGAATCTAGAGGGGATCCACCAGCTTCCCCAGGGCTGGGTTATTTGGTTATTTGGGTTCTCTCATGGGCAGCAATGGGAAAGAAAGTAGGAAAGTGTCACCAAGGAGGAAATAGAGTCATTTTTCTCCAAATATTTCTATCAGGAGCTACTGGAAGCTGAAGCCTTATGGGGTTCCTTAATAGATATACACCTGTTATTAATACACCCACTAAAGAAAGGAACCCTGAACCGAGGGATATCAAATACATCCCAAGAGTAAATTGAAAATCAACGAACCTGCAGACCCCAGCTAAACAAAATGCGCCTTAAAACAAATACACCTAAAAAAGTAAAAGAAAGAAAACACAGCAACTAAAAAGTCCACGATCAGATGGATGTGTCTCAAAAGCATGTAAAAAATATACAAACACCTCAGAATAGGCACTCCATTAAAAGCTGCATGTTGAACCTGGAATAGCTGAAGTAACTCCTTCGAGATCTGTCACTCCAGGTGTGTACAGTTGTACAACAAATGAGGACAGAGCCCCATCAAGTCAGGTGAAATCAAACGCCCTCCAACATTTGACTGAAATCTGCATGTCCTGTGCCTAGCAAACTGCAAAGAGCTTTAGAGAACTTGCCTGGGCTCTGCATCCCCCCTCCCCCACATCAGCAAAAATTATTATTTGCAAAGGCCGCAATTGCTTGTTATTTTCTGTTTTCCTACATGCGCTCACTAACTCGTTAGTAATGTTTCCAAGCAGCCGGGCTGGGAGAAGAACCAGGGAAGGGACAGGAACAAGACAACCAGGAGCTGCTGCTGCCAGGGCCCCTTTGTTGAGCATCCCTGGGTACCCCTCGCCTTTTACCTGGGGATGCAGTCGCCATGGCAACGGGCGGGTGTTCCCTGGCGGAGCCGAAAACCAGCTGTTCCCGCTGCTGAGCCCCATCTCCATCCCGCAGCGGAGCCCCAGCTGCATACTGGTCCGCCCCGTCCGCAGCCCAGTGCACCCCAGTGCCCGCCAGCAGCAGGTCCTGGGGGTCCGGCGGGGCTGACATGCTGCCTGCAAGGCGGCCGCTGGTCTCCGGCTCTCAGGCTGCAGCGGGAGCCACCGAAAAAGCTGCGGTGGCCACCGAGGGCTGGACGGTGCTGCGGCCGCGCTGGAGTCTGGCCGGCTGCGGGGACACGGAGCCGCTGCTGCTGCTGTTGCTGTATCTCCACTAGCGCTTATTACGCAGGTGAAAATGGCTTGTTAGTTGGAGCCTTCCAGCCCTTGCGTCACCCTGTGGCTGGCATATCACAGGGCAGGAATCTGCCAGCCTGGCTGCTGCTCTCCCCCGTTTAACTGCTTCAGCAGGGTAGGCATCGGCTTGTGTGTGTAAGGGAAGAAATGCCCCTTTCCAGGCAGGCACACGCCTCCCTCTCCTCTCCTGCGGTTCCCCACACAGCGCGCAGCCCCCTCCTCAGCATCCCCTCCTCTCCCCAGCATCCCCCCAGAGCCCTGCAGCCGGGCACCGCATCGCGCCCGCCGGGGACACGCTGCTGGTTCCTCCTGCACCTCCAGCCTTGGTGGATGGGGGACAGCCAGCCCACGGCGAAGCACATCCTAAAAGCTCCCCATGCCCCCACCTCTCCGCCAGCCCCCCAAGCCAGCGGAAGAAGCCGCACTCTGCTCCCGAGAACCTGGGTTCGTTTACCCAGTTGGTTCCCCTCTGTTTGCAGCCACACCGGAGAGATGATCACAGCTTATTGCATCTAAATGACATTTGTCAAAATAAACTCACGGCAGGTGTCTGTGTGCCTTTTTGGGTTTTTTCTTTCCTTTTTTTGGTGTGCCACTGTATTTGCTTGCTTACTGTCTCGCAGAAGTTATGTGTACTTACAGAGGCGATGTGAACTGACAGGGATCCTTGCTGTTAGTGAGAGCAGCAGTGGCATGACGTACAGAAAAGGTGAAAGTACAAGGCAGGACCTGTGACATTTCTCAGGTGCACTGGGAACCAGTATCCTTGCCATCCTTTTACAGATGAGGAAACAGAGTCAGGTAAATGGTACAGGATCATTCCTGCATTCCACGGAGCTCTGGCACTGACAAGTCAAAGAAAGGAATTTACTGTCCTGCAGAAGCACCTCTCTCTTGTGATGTGACAAGTCAAGCTACAAAGTGAAGAGTAATTGTCCCAGCCAGAAGACTTCACCCCCATCTGGCTCTTTGCCTGTTGCAGCAACAACACCTTTAGGTCATACCATCCCTAGGCACGCTTCAGACCCTCTTCAGCTCCAGAATGGTTATGCTTGGGTTTGAAAACTAAACATGTTTCTACTCTCTCCAGGCAAGGAGGAAGGAAATTCAGGGTAAACCCACAATGCAAGATGGAAAACCTCAAGAGTAGGCTCCAGCACTTCCATTTGTGTTATCTTCCCAGGGAATCACCACCCTTACCCTCACTCTAGTCCAGGGTCTATTTCTGGGACCCATCCTGCTGCTGCCTGAGTCCATGCTGTTCAGTCCCAGCTGCCCACGGCCCTTCAGAGATGGGCTCCTCAGCATGGTGGGGTGGACCAGGGACAGGGGTGTCCTTTTGGAGGTCTGCAGCCAAAGGTGCCAGTGTGAGCAACATGCTCAGGGTTTGCCATATCACACTGGAAGTGAAGTGACTGCTGTGAATTCAGATAAACTCTGCTGTCTCAAGCTCTAAGTAGCAAGAGTGATTTTAAAGAATAAGACATTATTCTGGTTGGGGTTGCACAGTACAATTCTGTCACGGAGATACTGTAGGCTAAGACTGGGAATATTTGGCTTTTAAAAGGGGAATCACGTGACTGTTTCTGTATTGTCAAGAAAAACCACTTCAGAAGTAGCTATAAGCCAAGTCTACAGTCTTCTGTCTGCCCTGTAAGCCCTGATGCCTTGTGAGACAGCTTCTGCAAACAGGATTCGTGACATACCATCATCAGCTGCACTTGTACACACAGGTCCCATGGACTCTTGAGGCTCTGCCTGCCCTGACAGCCACACAAAAACTCATGGTATAGGTCAGTGAGTTAGTACTTGAGGCAGATCTCAACAGACACTGTGGACTCTTTCTTGTTCTCAGCTTCCTAGCATGATTAATTACTGAAAAACTAACATCAAACCCACTTCTCCCTTTTCTATGCTTTGCACCCTACTTCAAGATCAGCGTTATTATATAGGTCATTTTACTTTCAGGGCAACATATGCTTTAACATAGCATGCAAGACCATCTGGCCTAGAATGAGAAAACTACTCCAAACCACTTGGCTAAAATATGGCTGTCCAGAGGGTAAAAACTACCTGGGAATCTCCTACTTAGCCACTGCTTTGTTAAAACAATTACAGAAGTGTCATACAGCACAGTCTATCAAATTCAGCTTTACTTGTGAGCTATTTCCATGTAATCCATACTCCAGAGGCACCTGAGATAGATGGAAAACATATCTTTGATATCAGCTTCAAGTTTTTTGACTGAGGGTACCACTATGGAAAAAGCTGCCTGAACCATGCAGTTCCACTGAACCCTTCATTGTGAATTATAACTCTCCTGCAACTCACATATAAAGCATTTATTAAGCATTATTTAACATCTTCATGGAACAATGGTGAAAATATGCCACTCCAGTGTGCTCAACCTGCTTTATATGCACAGGCTCAGTGGATTTTCTTTATTTGTTTATTTCAAGATTGGATGGTGTTTGCTGCAGTTCAGTAGCATATGATTTTAGTCATATTTGTATCACCAAATCCCACACCTAAAGCTCATATCATGAGCAAAGGAGATTAATTTACTTAATTAATGGCTCCCCCTTTGACATATACCATGTCATGCATTGTATATTGTCTGATTATGATCCTGGCAAGATTCTGATGACTTCAAAGTTTTACTATTAATAATTTTAATGATATACAGCATGCTTTCAAATACATGTCTTCCTGTAGATCTTAATACATATCCTTTTTCAGACTCCTCAGTTTTCTTCTGTGTCCATCACTCTTCTGGGGCGACCCTGTGATACTATTTGTGTGAGTCAGTAATGAACTGCAAGGCTCAGGAGAAGCCCGGTAAGAGTACTGAGCCCCTGACAGTTTTGCTGTGTGAGCAATATGCAATCACAAAGGTCTTCTGATAATGCAGCATCATCAGAATGTGTCCACACACACTAGGAATGATTCATTTCTACAGACCAAAAAGGTTATCATGATCTGAGGGCTGCTGGCATGAACACAGACAGTGTTACTATAGTAAAAGACTCAGAGGAAAGAGTGTGGACTGTGTGCTGTGCTTATTGAAGAGAAATGGGGACAAGCAGGGATAAGTACATAAATAAAGCAAAAAAGTGGTTATTGCTTCAGGGATCCCAACTGTAGTGCAACCCAGGGCTTTATTTCACCAGTTCCTGTACAGTCTCCAGGTGACCTGGAACAGTCTCATACAATACAATCAGCCCTGCTCATCACCACATAATACTGGGTGGGAAACTAGAGGTCTGATTTCAAACCCCGGATACAAATCCTGGGCTTCTATTGACTGTCACAGGCATGGTATATACATTTCTGATAGCAAGGCTTTGGTTTGTTGGGATGAATGGAAAAAAAAAAATCAATAAGAACAACAGGACAAATACTCAGAAATCTTGATTGATCCATTTTGCATGTTTGTACAGAAAACTTTGGACTTGGAACAACCTGGGTTGTCATGCATGAGGTTAAATCACTAGAGATTTTACAGCCTCTTTTAAGATCCTCACAGGAAGATCAGGCTGAAGATTTAATCAAATGTGTGCTTAAGAAAGGTGTGAGTTTAAGTAATACTCAGCACAAAGGAACAATGTGATTTCTTTCTGTTTTCAACTAATTTACAAAAGTTCCCTGTAGTTTGTATTGTATTGTGTTGAAAACTGATTTGCACAGGGCTCATCTATTTCTGCTCTTTGGTATTTAATTCTCTTGCTCTTCCCTCTGGTCAGTGTAAGTCTCTGAATGTATGAAGTCTGAAAACATATACACACAAATTGCTTCTCTTTCCATTATAGCCCTTTGTGTTCTGGGGATGATGTATGCTGCTGGGCCAAAGTGACTTTAAACCTTGAGGGGATTTTTGGTCTCAGATGTAACATTACCAGCAAAGAGCATAGGACCTGGCTGGGTATATCAACTGATTCAGCAACAAAAAAATAATCTCCTCTTCCTTGAGGATTTATTCTTGAGGTTTTAGAACAAATTAATTGCAATAGGAAAAAGAAAAGCAAAAAAAGAAAAGCGACTTGTGGCACAAGTAAGAAAATGAAGATAAGTAAAACAAACCTCCCCCTACCCCATAGAAAAGACTTCAGCAATGTAGGAGCTACAGGTCTGGTTTTCAATTCACCACATCTGCACTGCAGACCACCTTGTTTTCACATTTGCTCAACCCCAAACAGGTAAATCTCTGGGTGTATGATAGCACTGGCCCGGCCAGCACATATAAATTTCCTTCCACAGCATGTCATCAGATCTCATTTGGACACAGACAGGTGAAAAGCCCGGGAGCCACGCTGTGGGGTGGATCAGGCACATGCCTGCCCTACAAGGCACAGAGAGCTACTAGGACTCCCAAAGCAAGGCTGGAAACCTAGTGAGACTAATGACTCCTCCTGGGCAAGTCAAACTACTTGAAACTGTCAGTACAGAGAGGCAAATAGTCTGAGAGAAAAGCTGACCTGTGGTGGGGGCTCTCCCCCCAGCAAAGGCCATCCATCATCTTTCAGTTCACCAAGCAGCTCCTGCACAGCGGTCCTTCTGAGAAACTCTCTTGGATCTTTGGTCTTCACACCTTCTCCCTCTCCATCTCCACAAGCTCTGGCAATGAAGCAGGGCCAGGCTGCCTCTCCAAGGTCCTTTTCATCTACTTCTTCCACTGCTACAACTGTCAAGGCCAACGCTTCAGGCCTGTCTGGAAATAGGTATCCCAACATTCTACAGAGCTTCAAGGCATCATCCACCTCCCTGCTTGCCCCACAGCGCTCCTGGGACCCATCACACAGGCTCCTATCCCTGCTTGGTAACCTGGAGTAAGTTTCTGCATCAGCCAGCAGGTCTTAGACCCAGTTTTGCTCCTGAAATCACAAACATCCCAGTGCCAGGAAAACAACAGCAAAACAGGTTAAGCTTAGGAAAGACAGAAGTCTGAGTACACGTGTAATAACGGCCTTCCCAGACAAACAGCCGTGTCGGGTGCACTCTCCTTTTTAATGAACAGCTGCAGCGATGAGACAGATAACTCAGTCCAAAACTGCAGCTCTGAAAATGATCTCCTGCAGAGGAACATCTCTCACCCCATGCTGTAAAATGGGGAGATTGATTCAACTGTGGCCTCTAGTAAGTGCAATTTCAAAAATACCAGAGTCTAAATAGTAGCATTTGTACTGCATATTGTGTAATTTAACCTTCCTTCACTTTCAAAGCTCACAGCACAGTTCTGTAGCAGATAGTTCATTGCTCTGAGGTCTGCCTGGCTATAGCTGTACGACAGCAGTACATAAAGTCCCTGCCTGGCCCTTTAATTCCCACATCATGCAAGAGCTTTCAGCGTCTCTAGCTCTCCAGTTGTAATGAAATGTGATTAAAGGTGGTGCCTTCCTCAAGTAAGCCTGACTGACTGCTCTGTCCTTCATCCCCTCTGCATCAACAGCCACTCTAGGAGCAGTGAGGATTACCTCTGTTTCTCTGAGAAGGGAGTTTTACAAGGAAATCCAGTGACAGGAGTTTAAACAGCAAAACTGTTGACCACGTGAACAGGCACAGCCGTGGGATGTGTGTGTATCAGGTGTCAGAGAGGAGAAAACCCATGCGGCCTCTGATGAACACAGCCCATTTCCTCCTTCTTCCCAGCTTCAACCTCTTTGTAGAGAAGGAGAGCTGAGCAGAGTAGACAGGTGGGAGCTCTGCATACGCAAGATACATTCAGTAGTGTCCTAGTTGCAGGCAGTGCTTGGTAGCTGAATTGCCACCCACGTGCTATGTCTGAAAGGCTCTACACTCACCTCTAGAATATATGTCTATTGAAATGACTCCCTGTCCTGGAGGACACTGGACCGGGGGTCTGAATCTGAATCCATGATCTTAGCTGGTGATATTATTTGCAAGTACATCCTCCATGCGGCAGCAGGATTTCTGCGTGTTATTGCAAGTGGTGTTCACAAGCATCTTCAGAACAGTAATCTTTTTCTCTTTTTACAGTGCTCACCCTGGGAGCCCAGCCCAGGGTTATTAAAAGAAGAAGCATTAGAATTTGTCCTGTCAGAGACTCCCAGCTGCATGGAACAGGACTTCCTTCTTTAAGCCCTGACAGAACAGTTTCAGAGGCCAGTCATCACTGAGAAAAATGTTCAGACTGACACCAATGGGTCTGGTGCTATTTAATTTCACTGTTAATGATCCAGCTGAAAGTATCAGACAAGACAGTCTATGTGAGCTCTGAACAGATCATACAGTGGCCAGAAGTTTATATGGGCAATGGTTTTGATACTGGTAAAACAGCAAAAGTAGAAGAAAAATAATTACAATAAAAATATCCACAATTTTGCTTTTGGGGGAAGCTGAAGAAGGTGAGTCAAAGGTCTAACCAGAATTCTTTCCACCATAGGATAGTTAGGTTGGTACCCAAAAGATACAGCCAGATACTAAAGAAGCAGATGCAGGTTTTTTAATGTATTCTCATTACCTTGCATTACATCAGAAAGTATTTGGGCACAGAGTGCTCTGTGCACTTACACAGCTCCACAGCAAGTCCATTAGAGGTTAGCATTTGAGCCCTGATTTATGCTGATACAGTATATGCATTTATCAGACTCCGAGTGTTTATTATGTACCATTTGCACATCTCTGGAAACTTGTAGATGCTAAAGACTACAGCTTGCCTGCTGGAGGAAACAGAAATGGCCTGATATGCTTTCATTTAGGATTTGGCATGGCACAGAGGGTATCAGAGAATCAGCCTAGGGAGAGAAGACCTACAATCACTTCTAAACCACACAAGAGATTACATCTTTTAGTGTAACTGAGAGGCACATTCACCATCCCTTAGACCCAGAACTGCTGCAATATGCAAATGTTGACAAAATTGCAGTGAAAGGGAACATAGTCTCAATATACACAGTGCTTAGTGCCCAGAGATACCTCTAGGCAATTGCCACCTGGAGGTAATCAGCAATGATTCTAATAGTTGGTATGAGGATATCTACATGCATGCCATGGGCCCATCTAAAGATACAGTGCTGATAGGTAAACCTGAGAGATCAAGTCTAATGTAAGAGGTCTGAAGACAGGTAAGTCTGCGTATGATAAAACTGAACATTGCAATAGCTGCCTTAGTGTAACCTTGATAGCTGGGACTTATATTCCCCTAATGAACAACACACTTGTCTTTTCTTCCATTTTTTATAGAACAGACCTAATTTTCTTGCTTTGTATACAAACAAGAACCAAGAACATCTTTACAGCAGCCACTGGGGCCAATCCATAAATCAAAATCAGGCTCAGAACTCCCCATTTCTAATTATTAATTTAAATTTCTCTTATGAGAAGAAGTGATCTGAGCAAGAGGCCTTTACCTGCTGCCCCATCAGCCCTGAGCACAGCTACTCTGTCTCAAAATACACAGCAAATAAAGGATGTGTCTAGTTGCCCTTTTTAGCCAGCTCTACCTGACTAAAGGTTGGGTGTTACAATAATGAGTAGTTAGGCTTTAGTACTGAATATGACCTTTTACCAGCTG
The DNA here is from genome assembly GCF_018691265.1 of Tyto alba. NCBI lineage: Eukaryota > Metazoa > Chordata > Aves > Strigiformes > Tytonidae > Tyto > Tyto alba. The sequence goes on from NW_024881303.1 coordinate 7,146,476, forward strand.
GTGCCCACACACCTCATCTATGATATGAGAACTGTAATGCTCTGCAGTGCAAAGTTGAACACAATTCCAAGGTGTTTGGGTGCTATAGACCCACAGATGGCTGAGTCAGGCAGGGATTGCATTTTGCCAGTGTGAAGGCAAACTAGAGTTGTTCCAAGATCTTTAATCTATACTTTTAATAAATTCATTAAATTAAACTCCAGTTAACAGAAGTGCTGTAGAACCAGGCTCTATTTTATATTTGTAATTAGTCCCATTGACTTCAAAGAAGCTGGTTTTATACAATATTTACAGGGTTGGGATTTGGTTTTGGATTTAATTGATATATCATTTAGCACTTGATATCAGCTCTTCAAAGGGAACATTATTGCTTTACATTTCAAAATCACTTTGTAGTGCATTCTGTATATCACATTATTCAAATTGTAGAGAACAACCTGCAAATTCTTACCAGCTCTACTCATCTGTGGCTTTATTTTGTGAATTAAATGTCCGCAACAAACACAAGCCTACATTTCCCAAACTCTAGCTGATGTCAGTGCTGAAAAAGCACAACCAGGCAGGATTAATCCCTGGTATAAATAACCCCTAAAATCATCATTTTTATTCTCTGCATTTTGCGGTGAAGTGAGTAGATAAGTAAATAAGGAAATAAGTCTGATTACTTGTTTTTATAACTTGTGGCATGTTCTTGTCTTAACCTTTAACTTTCAACTTAGCTCTTAAGTTAACTTTTAACTTTTTAAACTTTTAACTTAACTTTTGCAAAAATCAAAAACTGAACTGAAAACAGGGGTCTGCTGGTTTCCTGTGAACAGCCCCATTGTATAATTAAAGTCATCTTCAGCCAAAAAAAAAAAGTGAGATTAGATCCAGAGCCCTCTGCTGGATTGTGAAGAAAATGTTACCTTCCTCAAAATACTGAGATGAATCACTTCCTTGGGAAGTTCATAGTATGCATCAACGTACAGCTTTTGGCCATCAACATTATGTTTATGAGAACAGAACTACAGATTATGACTCATCTCTGTGACAACAAAGTGGGTTTTGCCACGCACAAGCAACATTAGAGGGAGGGTTTCCCAGAATAAGGCATAAAGAATCTGTCCTTAATGTGCCCAAGAACTAAAAAACAATATCTCATTCATTGTAATTTCTTTATCTGAATTCTCATCAACTCATTACAGCTGAATGTGGTAGAGAAATAGATAAGAAAACTGAAATAGATAAGAGCCAGTGAAAGATGCTGTAAGAGGAAATGAGCTTTTGTCCTTCGCACAGCTTGGGGAGTTGGGGAGAAAAATTGAGTATTTTCTGTGCTTGACACTTGGAAGTCTTATTAACCCTTCCTAAGGATCGCCCTGCCTTCAAGTGGTGGAAAGACACCATGTTCGTGTAATCCTGTCATCTACCTTTGGTAGCAGGAGCTTTGTGAGCAATAGGACCTCAATCAACAAAGCAAACTGGAGATAGGGGGGGGGGGGAAGGGAAGGGAAGGGAAGGGAAGGGAAGGGAAGGGAAGGGAAGGGAAGGGAAGGGAAGGGAAGGGAAGGGAAGGGAAGGGAAGGGAAGGGAAGGGAAGGGAAGGGAAGGGAACTGGGCTCCCAGAACAGTGTGAGAAAGGCTAACTACAACTGGAAGAAGGATTGTGATACTAACAGAAAGCATTTCAGGTCAGCAGTGTCTCTGTTTGGTTGTTACTAGAACAGGTTTCACAAGGCCATTCTGGACAAAATTAACCTGGAAGACATGATTGATTCCTTCCTCAGTGTCATGTACACAATTCTTGTGACATTCCTAAAGAGGCTTCTGAAAAACAAGGGAATCTTGGCAACAGTAAGTGACCACATGATTCAATATAGGGTTGAAAACTTAAAAGCTGTGAAGAGGCTGCTTGAGGTTTGCCTTGTAGAAACAGGGAGGAATCATTTCTGATTCTGTTTTTTTCTGATTTCTCAGAACTTTCTTAGCATCTCTTGCTTGCAGCTCTATTAAGCTACTAGTTTAATTGCCTTTGTGCTCATTAATGTTGGATACGTGTTTTTTCCCTGCATCTTTAAATGTTCATTATTTTATATAAAATGAGTTTTGAAATAGTTTTGGTTAACTTGATAACTTCTCTTAAAGTTAATTGCTTCAAACAACACTATCTCAAAATGGTGATTTGGATTCTGGATTTGCATTTCCATCTCCCAGCTGAAGCAGTTCAGTGGAATCAGTAGAAGATAATTAACAATTCTGAAACCGTATTTTTAGTGGTGAAAGTATTGCTGACAGAGTTTTGTCCAGCTCTGGTATTCTCAGTATTGAAAGTTACTTCAAGTGAGTTCATGAAAAAGAAATGTGAGAACTTGAAGTCTTTTTTACTTCAATTATTCATCTGTTGTTCTTGGACAGAGCCCAAAATTTCAATGCTTTTAGTGATGTGATTGTATATTAAGGGTAACTGCTTGACATCTGTTTTGTAAGTGGCCATGGTCAGATAATAAATGCTCCCAGTGCATATTTATTTAATCAAGGAATGCAAATGTCAAGGGGGTAGATTAAAAGATCTCTCTGAGGACAACGAAATGACCTTCTACTGATATGCTTTGGAACAAGTCTTAAAATGTAAAGAATCAAAGCTTTAGTCTGAGTTAAAATCAGAAAACTCATTCAGAGAATTTAATTTCCCAAATACATCTGCTTTTACTATGGCTTATTTTCCATTACAACAGACAATCAATGAAGATAAAGCTTGTATCTTCAACCTCTGTTAAAAGTCTGTTCTAGTTCACTAAAAACCACTGTGAAGCCATTACTTGTTGGTGTAATAATGCCACTGTCTCAAATATGCATTGTGCCTAGTGCCACACTGATATGCTACAAAGGATCCAGTCTATTATTTAAAAGTTGCACTAAAGCTAAGCACCAGTGGCTGTTCTTGTAAGAGAAAAACATTTTGATCTGTTCTTCCATGCTACTGTATCTTCCATGTGTTCCAGTCTCCATACCATCCACTTTCACCATTGATCTGGAAAACAACATTCCAGCAGCTCTAAACAGAAACCCCACTGCTATGTTTGTCATTCAGATGACAGAAGACTCTCCTGTGTGCCTGAGAAAGGGGAGAGGGGATCGCTGAGCATTTCCAACATCATATTTTCCCAAAGTGAAACACAAGATTAGACAGCAGCTTAATACCCAAAAAAAAAGTCATCTTCAGAGAGAGTAAGTAAGCTGTTTACATATAAAACTAAAATTAGAAGCTAATTTTATAGTCTGCACTGGCCAATCCTTATATCTGAGGTCTGATCTTTTAGGTACTGACTTCCATGGTTAGTGCCTTAGTTATGTGAACTTTCCTGAAGCCACCTGGTCTCAGCATCTGACGTTCTTTCATGACATTTTGAACCACGTAGCTGGAAGTGTTGGCCTGAAATGTATAGCTCCCTGAGGGATTCTCTAGGATGCAGACCTTGCTCATACCAACAACATGGAAACCTGACACCACTTGCCTACAGGCTGAGGCAACCTGGTAGGAGTCCCCAGCCCAACCACCAGGGCTTTTGGTCACTATTTCCTCCTTTTCAGCAACTTTCAGAGAATCGATCTCTGAAATATCTGAAATATCGTATCTTTGTCAGTGGGCTTGAGGGTTTGAACATTCAAGGCCCTGTAACATGATTCATGATGAAGACAGACCAATTAAGATTGCCTTGTTCATTACACTGGCCACTGCAGGCAGTGTGAGGTTGAAAAGCACCTGGATTACTGCTATATTCAGTCTTATTTTAGACAAACCAAATGATGAGTCATCCATGAGTTCCTTTGCGTAAATATTGCATAATGACTTCACTCTCAGAAAGTTTCTCAAGAAAGTATTTCTTCTCCCTCTGCCCTTCAAATGTTTATGTTCTCAAATCTACCTTCATTTTATAATACAGAATTGCTTAAAATACAAAAATATAAGGGACTTCCTGGCTTGCCAGGACAGTCCTTTTCTATTTCAGGCAACAATATAATATAAACTGTTCACTGTCATTTTAAAATAAGGTAGAGCGTTCTGTCTCTCTTATTTTTACTGGAAAGCTGTTCCAAAAATTCACTCCTCTTAGGGATAGACAAATTCTTCTAATTTCCAGCCTAAAATTATTCATGGCCAGTTACAGCCATTTGTTCTTGTGCCAAGTGTACTTTAGCTTAAACAACTTTTCCCCCTCCCTGGTCTCTTCTCTGCTGATCTATTCAAAGCTTCCCAAAAGTCACTCCCTTGTGTAATTTGTTCTGGATTTATCATTAACAGTCTTCTGGAACTAGATGCACTGTCATAGACATGCTTTTACTACAGTTAAATCAAAAGAGACTTCACAACATAATGCCTCTGTATATGCAGTTCAAATTGAGCATCCCCATTTCCGTTTCAATATACCACTGTCATTTAATTTTCCTGTTGCTGTTCACTTAACCTCTGCTTTTCTATATACCCACTAACATTTCTACCTCCCACTGAGAATAGGAATACGGAGAGGAGGAAGGGCAGAGCAATTCACAGATCTATCAGTTTACAAAAGGGAGGTAATTTTTAAAAACTAATTTTCAGGTTTCATTTCCTTGTTACTCTTTTTTACCCCCAATTAGTGTTTGCATCCTGTTCCAGAGCTGGATTGTTTACACATTGTTTAATTGTGCCTTTAAATGCTCTTTTAGATAATGGAAATTCATTCATGAAGAGTAGCTCCAACACAGATTTTTGCAACCTAGCTCAACTCAATATTGTCACCATGCACTATCACAGTCATTCCAGGAGCACCACCAGTAATTAGAACTGTAACTCCAGTCTGTTGTGTGCCTCAGACAACTGCCTACACTTGCCTAGAAGTGTCTCCAAAATCTTTTTTGCAATGCAACAAGGAAAAAAACCACTATAGCTTATGTACCCTGGAGCTAATTAAACATATTCCCCATTTTGCAAGGTGCTGACCATTAAAACAAGACATGGGTTGTAAAATCTGGTCAGCCACGAGCTACACTACCAAGAGTCTTATCTAATCTAATGGTTTGGTTCTAAAAACTGAGGACAGATAAAGGGAAAGGATAAAGGAAATAAAGTAAGAAATATAAAGAGCCATAATGAGTCAAGCCAAAGGATTGCTCAGGATCCTGTCTCTGAGAGGGTCCAGCTGCAGCTGATTAGAGAAAGTGAACATAGAGAGGGAAACCAGGAGCAAAATCACTCCCTTTCACAGAGTGAAAATCCTTTACCCTCCTTCCTCAATACATCCTTGCAGATTTCCTGACTTAAATATTGAAACTGCATCCTACTGTTCAACATTTGACAGAGGTATATCCATAAATTTGTCTAATCACATTTTTAATTAATTTATGCTTTCAGCTTCCATGACATCCTGTAGCAATGAGTCCCACAATTTAATTATAGGCTGCTTGAAGAAATACTTCCTTTTGTTTGTTCTGAACCTGCCTGAGAATTTCATTATGTGCTTTTATTGTAAGAAATAATGGCTATTGTTCCCTATTTACATCTTCATGCCACTTGTGTGGCATATTTTACACATATTTTTAAATATAAATATATATTTTATATATCTCTGTGATTTAGTCATCTGCTTTCCAAGGAGAGCACTTCTTAAACTCTCTTCATATGGAAATTATTCCATACTGCTCGTCGTGTTAAGTACTATTCCCTGACCATTTTCTAGCTATATATTTTTTTTAATTTTGTGAAGTAGGAGCTGTGAACAGGCCAAACTACTTGTATGATGTAAGGTGTGGGTACGGTGGGGATGTGCTGTTGCAGTGTGATGTTTTGTTGTCTCCCTCTTCAGTGGTTTCTAATTTTTTGTCTCCTTTTTTCATTGCTCCCAAACATGGAACGGATATTTTCATTGAATTATCCACAATGACTCAGATTATTTTTTTCCTGAGATGTGATAGCTGATTTAGAGCTAATCAGTGCATATCTGTAGTCATGGCTGTTTCTCCTCATGTGCAGCATTTTTCAGTTATTGCCATGAAATTTCATCTACTGTTTCAACATCCAGTTGCTCAAATTTTATGAGGTCCCTTTCGCAACTCTTTGCAGACAGCTTTTGTTTTTACTAACCTGACTAATTCCACATGATTTGTAAGCCTTGTCACATCACTGTTCTCTGTTTTCCACACCATTTATGAGTATGACAAGCAGCACACGTACAGCACATGTCCCCTCCTGAACATTACTGGGAGGGTCCATCCATTGAACACTGTGCCCCCTGTGCCTCCTCTTTTCAGCCGTCATTTCCCACTCTCCTGCCCCTCAGCTCACTAAGCCTCCCCCTATATCCTTCCCTCATGCCCAGCTTGCTAATTGTTCTCACAGCATTTGTGTCCTCTGGTTTTGGAGACTCTTCCCTTTAGGGAGCATCAGCCTGCTCCAGACCCTGACTTTCCAGCAGTGGAATATCCCTCTGGATATGCCACAGCCACTGCTCCTGCACAGTAAGGGACGGCATGTCATGGCTGGACTGCATACTGTGTAGAGAGACCACATCGCACACGCACAGCAAACAACGATCCATGAGCATTAAACCCAGGCATGCATGAAGCAGCTCCATGTCTGCTAAGTTGACCCTTGCTGCATTCATCTTTCTCTGGTGACACAGTGAGTGACAGAACTCCTTTTTCACATAAAGGGTGAAGATCACCTCTCACTGATTCTGTCTAGTGATACTTCAGTCCTGTGAGAGAGGTCGGAGAATATGGTTTGCGGGTTTGCAGCTTTGCAGGCAGGTCCCAACAAGGACCTGGAGAGGCTGCCTGGATTTGTTACAACTGTCTTAACAGAAGTTTGGCCCATCTCCTCCTCTTCTGGTGAAACAGTAGGCAGAGGGGCAACACAACCCACGTAACCATCTTTTGAATCCAGCTGCAACCCCAGAAAACTAGAGACTAAGAACGGTGTGTAAATTAATGCTAAAAGAAGCTGTTGCTATCTGCCTGGCTTCTACCCAACTTGGACCTCTGCTATCTCCTTTGGTGACTGAAAGTCTAGAGGCATTAGCAAGAGACAGAAAGAAGAAATTGGTTTTGTCAGGAGTGCCAAACCTCTCTGCAGTCAGTGAGCAGTGAATGTTTTAACCAGTGAACCAGAATTTAGGAGCATGTTGCACAGTGTTTGCTGCTTCCCTATCCACACATCACCAATTCCTGATTTGTCTCTCACACCATAATCTCATAAATAACCCTCAGGGACACATTTCATGCAGGCAGATTAATTTTGCCATAACTTTAAGTGGAACAGATCGAGACAGTGTAGACTGTGTTTGATGTTTCCTCTCACAGGATGTATCTGAATAGGAAAATCAGCATGGCCATTCCTTCTCTTGCAGCAGAGGCAGCATTCATCTGCATACTCCTGCGCTCTCTGTACCTAATTTGATTGAGGCAGCACAGTATTATACTTTCAGTAATATCTGTCAAAGCAGTAAGATGAGATGTCTGTGTTTTACTGGAAAGCTAAAGATTTCAATGGCGAGTTTCATTATAAGATCTCATACAGGTGTTACAACTCTGCCAGTGAGAGTCCTCCCACCTAAATCCCCTTGAACTAAGTTTTGAGAGGTATCTTTTTCAAATACATATTCCATCAAATACAAGGCAGATTTTGCATTCCCTCTTTACATTACATTTTATAATTCTATTAAAAAAGCAATCAAATTTGCCTGGCAAGAGAGAATCAGTCTAAGCTAGTTCAATATGCAGAGTTTCACTATCATCGCCAAATATAACATCTTTCTCATTTTCCCCTCCATTTTGTTTAGTAGGTCCCTAGAAATGTGAGCTAGTTTTGGAAGAGAAAAGCTGCTGCCTGAGCCTGTCTTTATTACCTCTGTGACAGCACAGTCCTAGATCTGTCACACTGTGAGAAGCTGCTGGGGTGTTTGGTGCCGTTCTTAACGCATCCGTTGCCGTTGACCAGTACGGAAGCCAAGTAGCAGTAACAAATTAATTAACCTCTACCCTCCACTTTTGTGGTCTTGAGGCTCAGAGCTTGTCTTCCAAACATGCTAAGACAGTCCTTGAGGCTTTATTCACTGCATGCTATCACCATTATAGTACTCTACCATACACTTCCTCTGTAGATTTATTCACTGATGTCATGAGCCAGTGAACATTTTAGCATCCCATTATCTTTAAATATCTGAGTATTTCTGAAGTCAGACTTGATGAAAAATTTAATGTAAGTTTGGCCCTGAACTAGCATTTCAGCCTTCTTCATGATTTTCCTAGTTGTTTTCAAACATCTTAATTGAACACAAATTGCAGCATAAAAATTGGGAAGAAATTACTTGCTAGCATGGCTTTGGTTTTTCAGAAGTACATGTGTCGTGGTGGTAAAACCAGTGCGTTGCGCTGCAAACAACAGAGTGTTAGGTCTCAATTTCTTCCAGCACAACCTTTTATCATATGTATCTCCTTCCTCCAAATTCACAGAGATGTGATACAAACAACTACTCGCATATATTTCCCAGGAAATTATCTTATCCTCATAGCCAATTTAATCTAACTAGCCAAGTTACTTTTTTATCATTTTCTCTAGATTACTCTTTTCCTTCCATCCTTGTTTTCCATTAAATATTTTCTGTTTCATTCCTTCAACATATAAGCTGTATGCAAAGCAATTAGATGTTGGCTATTTCTCTTGGCTTTTTTCCTCTTACTGTGGTTTCCCTCAGACTCCTCCCGTTCTGTTCTCCCTCTGTGTATTGTCCCACAACCATGGCTGTTCTCCACCACTCTGGTATAATGGTCTTACCCATGATTTTCAGCCCTTTGTGCTCCGCTTACCTTCTCTGTCTTTGTAGAATCTATTGTGCTGTGTAATTCCCCCAGAGCTGTAGTGAAAGAGGGCTCTCGTCATCTAGAGGGTGTATATGGACTCTATAAGTGAATATTCATTTATCTGAAGCAGTTCTGTTCAGGCATTGTAAATACATGAACGTAACCCTTATATTGGAGAAACAGAAAATTGACCCTCTGAAAGCACAGACAGCATAAGCTTTATCTAGAAAGCAAATTAGATCCTGAAGTACAAAACTCGTTCATTAAAAAAAAAAAAAAAAAAAAAAAAAAAAAAAGCTGTTAATTAGCATGTTTTTCCCATCTTTTACTCATCTGTTGGAATTAATCTGGCCTGTGGGAAGCACAACCAAGAAACAAGTCTCATCAGCTGTCTTCATTATGTCTGCTCTCATTAATCTCAGAAGGCACTTTTTATGTTTGCATGTGTATGTTACTGTAGATAGCAAACCAGCCATTGCTACTGTTGCTCTAGTGGCCTTATAAGGAGTTTAATTTAGTGAAAGAAATAATTTGAATCACAGCTGGCCCAAGAGGTGGTCAAGAATACGATGCAGTACTTCAGTCAACATTCTGGGGAGCCACATATCCTCTTTTCTGCAAGAAGCAAACATTCACAAGTAACTAAACTATAGTCTCGGGGTGAATAATGTGGATTCTGGAGCTGATAAGGCTGCCCGGGTAGCACAGGATGGGGCTGGGGGGGCCTGTGGGGGCAGGACGGCCCTGCTCTGGTGCAGCTTGTGAAGGTTCAAGGGCCATGTGTCCAGCGAGTGACCTTTGCTTCATTATCCACGGAGTGCATATTAAAATAGACATCCCTGAATATACCAATGAAGATTAACAAGATCATGTTAATTACATCATCCCATGAAGCACCTTACCCCTCCCCATAGATGTGAAACATAGGTATATGGGTTGACCTGGAGGATGGATCCAAGGAAAGTGTGTATAAATTGAGGCGGGGGCGAGGAGTGAAAGCAAACAAGCAATAGGTAAAAAGAAGCAAGTGAGCAAGAAGACTGCATCCCTGACTAACTCAGACAGGACCAATGTAGGTCCCCAGACCAGCAAGCTCTATTTCTCTATTCTCTCTGTCTCTTTTCTTTTTCCTCTTTTCCCTTATTACCATTAAGTAACACAAGGCATACTATATTGCTTGCCATAATTTGGTATATACATAGACAATTATTCTGTATCCAGATAGTACACTGTGGGGAATTAATGTCTGTGTATGGACTTTGAGACTTGTCCACCATAGCTCATGGTCCAGGATTTGCAAATCCAAGTCATATGTCTCCCTTGTCTGAGCAGGATGTGACACAGTGTTTGTGTTTTTTCTCCTAATGGAGAAAATCTCTTCTTGGTTATACTGGCTGGAAATTCTCTACTGGGACCCACCCCCATGATTTACCTCACTCTGGGAATGAATGTTGACTGGCACGAAGCCATGTGGCCCTTATGTGTTGTTTTTGCTTCCTCTGCCAGGTTGTTGGGGTTTTGGTTTTTTTGTTTTTTTTTTTTTTTTTTTTTTGCTTTGTTTTGCTTTTTGGTGGGGGGAATAATGTTTACTTCCTGTTATTTTTCCAGTTGCATTTAAAAGAGCAAGGAGATCCAGGTCCAGGTGCAGATCTTACAAATTATTACAGGGGTGGCAAAATGAAGGTCTGGAAATGGTGTGTACATTACATTTTCAACATCAGATGTCACAGAAGCAATAGAAGCGACAGAGAAAGACAAATTCTTCACTCCAAAAACGAAATGCTGGAGTGTCCTGAGCCCTAATATCTAGTTTCTATATTATGCTCTAAAAGATTGCTGTATTATATTGCTAAAATAATTTTCTAGAAATGTGAGTGCAGCCTTTCAGCTACACTTTTGAAATCATAATCCCTCTCCCAGAGGAACTGAAGGCAGTTGTCAGGACTCTTGATACTCAGGGGCTCCACAGGCCTGGCACGTCTGTTGACAGAGTCGTTCTACAGTTCAGATGGGCTCAGTCACTTGGGCTTCTCTAAATTCTCCTTTGCTTTGGCAATATCAGTATCTCAACCTGTCAGAGTACAGTCACTTCCATAACAGAAACTCACACATAATCTTTTTGCCCTAGAACATTTTTACCTATGGTGATACAAGAAGAATTGAAGACACATTTTTTCTGCATCTTTTCAAAAGAAATACATCAGTTGTGGTTCTCAGAACCAGGCAAGAATGCTTTTTTTTTTTTTTTTAAGTATAACATAGAGAGCCTTAAATCCCTCTTTAAAGAGTAGAACTGTTTTATAGTAATACAAGTTGATAATTTTTTAGTCTTCCTTTGCCCAAAGTATAACAATGTTTAGCAGCCTTTAGGATGATTAATTAATTTACTCATTCAGAATATTAACTTAGAATATTAATTTTATATTCTTAGTAATTTGGAGTCCTTTAGACTGTGCTATAACTTTTTTTACAGTGGGAACCTAGTGACAGCTAAATATGATTCCCTGTTAGATGATTTTAAAAATGGTTTTATGTTTTGGAGGGTTTTGATACATTAGCCTTTTCCAAACTATAAATTGGGGGGGTTCTCCTCTATCACAATAAGTCAAAAGCATACTCATTCCATTTCCTGCTATCAATCTTCAGTTCAGGAATTTGAACAAGAAATGTATTCCTTATGCAACATAAAATGATATAAACTTGTACAAATAGTTCAGAGACATGATGGAAGCTCCTGACATAGCTAAGCCTTTGAAACTTACAGGTTCTTGGTCTCCTACAGCAAAATCTAAAAGGTATGGTAATATCAAAGTGCCACTGAGCATACCACTATTTTCTCTTGCACTCACTCACTTTCTCTGCTCATTGGGACTAGCATTTGCCATTAGTCTTTCGGTTTGGAATTTCCATTACCAGAGGCTTTTAAAAATAGGTTACAGAAACAGTATACAGGGAAGGTTTAGAAAAAGTGCATTCTGACTTGGAACAAAGGGGTGAATTATGTGACTTCTCCAGGTGCTTGCTAGTCTTTTTTTCTGTGATTCAGGAGAAAAAAAAAAAAAAAAGTTTGATGCAAAAAAATAAATACAAGAGAAAGAAAAAAAATTTTTTTAAGTTTTCCTTAAGCTGGTTATGTAGGAAGTCCATTACGTGCTTAAAATGATGTTTTGATATATGAGTCTTACAGTATCCTTGTTCTGTGAATTATGTTACCAGGTCTCTTCAGCAGAAGATACAAATAGCTCAAGGAAGATTTGCTGATATCAGATCTAGAATGCTTCTCTCATCATATCTCTCAGACTACGATGATAGGGCTTGGCCCTTTTTCATCCATGCAGACAGACCAATTAAGGTATTATTTCATCCTGGAAAGCTGACTGCACTTGTTCCAGTCCAGCAGGTTTTCAATTTCCATTGTGCCTCAGAGACAAAAAGATGTGCTAGTCACCGTGGAAAAATGCAAGAAAAGAAAAGCGGGTGAAAATCCCTCACTTCATTTCATTGTTGCTTTCAAGTGCAATTCTTTTGCCCCAGATACTAGACAAAATGTTTCAACGCTACTTCTGTGGTGCTTTTTGAGGTTCACATTTCCTAGAGACCACTGGTAACTGACTTTACACTGTGACTGCAGCATATGCTCAAGAACTCTCTTGAATATTTTTGTTTGCTTCTCCCTACCACTTTGTAACTAGTGGTCTTGATCTCAGTGTAAGTGGGCAAAGATGCTTCATAAGACTGAAATTATTCTTCCACACCTACTCTGGTGCTTGGGTTTAATGTCCAATGTGTAGAATAAAGCCAATAGTGGGCAAGAATATACCATGAAACAGTCACATCCTTCAGCAGGCACAAAACTAGCATAATTCCACAGGATTCAGTGGAGCTACAGGAGTACACATGGACTGTAGGTTAGAGCCAAAATTACCTCCCTTGTGACTTCATGAGTCTGTAATGACACCATGTCTCATGGAAAATTTACTTTTGTTACAATGGAGCTTGTTCAGGCCCTTGATGGATAGAGAGAAAAGAAAGAAAGGATGGAGACAGAAAAATGTGATGTTTTTCAAAGTACTGATGCAAGCAGAGTTTGTTCTCTTATAAAAATCAGAAAACTTTGCCACTAAGATGAAAAGCACACTCATATTCCTGTATCTGCAGATCCTCTTTAGAAAGCATGAAGAATTTGATCTCCCTCTTGGAGAAATTATCGATTTTACCATTCATAAACACTGAAAAATACAGATTGCAAACTTTAAAGAGCTTAATGGATTGGATATTACTGATAGATAACGAGGAAGGACAAGTTGAAATTAATGGCAAACCTCGCAGCTTCTTTTCCAGTATTGTCCATGAAAATATCAGGATGAAGTTTCACAGGTGCTGATTTCTAACCTAACTCAGATCCCACTGAGATTAATGGTACAGAAGAATTCAGCACTGACACAGTGTTTGACAACATTGACACACAACCCCACTAATGTTGACAATACATTATATGCATGTTACAATACATTGTTCAACTTAAAATTTCAGTGGCCGGATATTGCTGTGCCTTTTCCTGTTAGACTCAAAAGTCCTCTGCTATCAGCAGTAATTTTCCATATCTATCTATATAATACTATTCAGTTCAGTCTCAACCTTCCTTTCATCAGTGAGGGTCTGTTAGCAGTACATCACCAGGTTTTGTTTCCAGTCCACAGCTAAATTTGTGGCCTCCTTCTCTAGAGTGAAGGCACATTAAATGAACACACCATTACAGGATATTGTGGTTGGAGCCCAGAAGGCAACTGAGCATCATGCAGCTGCTCACTCACCCCTTCCCTCTCAGGAATGAGAAGGAGAAAATAAAGTGAAAGGCTCAGGAATCGAGATAAGGATAGAGAGGGATGACTCATCCATTACAGTCATGGGCAAAAGACAGACTTGTTAGGGGAAGAGAAAGAACATCAATTTACTTCAAACACTAACAACAACACTTAACAGACAGAGTGGGACATTGAGAAGCATTACTACATCTTAAAAACACCTCCTCTCCTCCCTTCTTCCTGGGCTCAGTTTTGCACCCAATTTCTCTACCTCCTCCCTACCAGTGGCACAGGGAGCAGGGAACGGGGGTTACAGTCAGTCTGCCGCTCCTTCCTCCTCAGGGGGAGGACCCCTCACGTTCTCCTCTGCTCCAGCGTGGTTCCACTCTCACAGAAGACAGTTCTCCAGGAACTTTCTCTGGCGTGAGTTCATCCCATGGGCTGAAGCCCTTCCCATGCTGCTCCAGTGTGGGTCACTTCCACGTGTTGCAGTCCTCCCAGTGCCGAACTACAACAGTGGGGGCTGCTTCTTCCTACAAAGTCTCGGCCTTTTCTCACAGGCGCCACCGCTGTTGCCCCCTCCTCCACTACCAAAAACCCTGCCACACAAACCCAGCACACAGAAGCTGCTTTATCAGTGCTGTATACAAAAGAAAAATCCCTTCTCTGTCCTATTCTCTGTGTTCATCTACTTGATAAACTCATAGATCATGTTGGTTAATTTAACTAGAGCACTACAGTGGGAGCTCAGGCTTGCTATGGATAACCCTATATCCCCTTCTGAGTCAAAGGATTTCAAGACGGGGTTTCTCATCATGTAGCTGTAGCCCATATAGACCCAGTGTATCAGTTTGCATGTAGCTGTACTGAAGCACATATTGCTGGACTGTCATCATTTAATTAGGTGATTCAAATAATTTTGTAGGTGTAACTTCATTACTTACTACTCAACAAGCCTGTGCCATTTGCAGATTTAACTGGCAGAGACCTATGTTATCATTTGGAAGGCCAATAAATTCATTAGATAGCTTCATTAAATAGAGTAATAATCATTAAAATTATTTTTTCCCATTTTAAGATCTACTTTTAATCCATTTAATATGTGCCCTGCAAATTCTATTTTATGCCACATTACTTATTTTCATATATTTTGGGCCATATTGTTTGTGGGTTTTTTTCCTTGTTGTGTGTTTATAATAACATTCCTTTGTAGGCACCTAGCTGATGGTTTCTGAACAATTCCCTACATTCACTGACGTCTTCCATTTTCAAGTTACTCTCCCTGTCAAAATTCATGTCAAAAATTGCTGTAAGCTCTGGGACAGTGACCCTAACAAAATATTGGCATATATCCATTACTGCATAATGCTATTTTTTGTTTGCATAAAGCGAGTGTGCCAAGATCATGAGTCACTAGGCAACTGCTAATTTATAGATCAATGCTGAGCTCATTTCTGTCTGTTAGCATGACATCCGGTCCAGAGCTGGCTGAATAAGTTACTGCAATAATAAAATATTCTATAAGTAATGTCTTGCCTATTGCTTTTAGAAACACTCACTAATGAAGTTTTATTGGTTTGGTTTGGGGTTTTTTTTATATCCTTACAGGAGACTTGCAACAGCTATCCTCAAGACAAAGTCATCCGAGAGAACTCAGTCTTCCTTCCTACATGTTATTGGCAGATACATAAGAAACAGTTTGCCCTGTCCCACAGGGAATTTCATATAGATGCCCAGTGCCCATCTGAGTTCACTCCTCAGTTTTTATGGCTTGTCATCCAAAGCATCGAGAAAATACAGCAATTCGGATGATCTAAAAACTTGTAAAATACAAAGCACAGACATGCATATTCTTATGCTTCTGTTTCCTTCATTTACTTTAGAAAAATGGTGAACAGTTGTCTGTAAAATCAGGTGAGCTGCAGAGAGAGCAGAGCTGCACAGCATTGATATTAATTCTGCATCATACACTTTGTGGGATGAGGATGCAGCCAGAGCTGCTGGAAAATGTTTTTTTCCACCCAGAGCTCAAATAGTCAGGAGTTATTTTAGAGAAAACACTAATGCATTTAAAGTCATGACTCTGGATTGTCTGCGACAACTGTCTGTTGCTAGTGACATACTTGAGACAACACACTTTTATGCCATTCGATCCTTCAGGTCAAGCTGTACTAGCTTGGGATACTTGCCAGAATGCTCTTCAAATAACATCTATTTTTGGTAGTGCCAAAAGCAAGCAAGTGCTCTTGTCCCCTTGACACATTTGTGCCCATGGCTCATGGGACTCTTGTGAATGCACTTAATGTATCACCTCTGCTGGGCCAGACCCTAGAAGCCTTCCTCTGTCTTGTTTCAGAAATACTTTTCTTGACCTCAGTGGGAGTAAGGACTCTGCATTTAAGTGGAGACAACAGTGTAACTAGAACCTGTTTCCAACTACTGTCCATGCTTATCCTGCTAATCTAACTGATTCTGATCACAGCTGAAGGTGTGACGTTTCCCAGGTGCTTAATGGGAAATCTCTTATTCTGAATATTTCAAAAGACATAGCCATGTCTCACATCAAAATATTTATACTGCTAAAATTATTAGAAAAAACAACCCAAAACCTATCTCATATTTCTTACCTGATACTAAAAGCTAGATAAAGTTTTATTAACGTTAAGGCATAGAGAACCTAGTTTCTAAAATTTAATATCTCTTAAACATTTATATAAGGTCTATCAGGATTGCTTCTTGCCACTTAATCTGACATAAATATGCTCTGATTTGCAGAGATGATACCAGAAGCACCTGGAGTAATAAATGACACAGTGGAAGTCAGAAATATTCCAGTGATACAAAACTGAAGCAGACAAAAAGCTGCACATAGATTGCAAACAGTAATTTCTTTAAGGATGGAGACCCTTCTACAAACAAATACAATGATGACTGTTTAGCAATGCCAGTGAAACAAAATCATCTACTAGACTATAAAAATATCGACATCAGTAGCAGGCAGAGGCGGAAACACATGCTTATGATGCACAGTGATCCATGAGAATCTGATGGATATCCATTTCAAAAGTTTCTACAGTAGTCAGCAAAACTACAAAGACAATTAAAAAAATAATATACAGCAGCAAACCACCATCAGCACTTAAACAGTTGCTTTGACTATGCAATGAAATTATGTCAAATTATACTAAAATGCTTTAGCAGAATTTAAGAAGAGTGTGCCACAGCAGGTGAAAGATAACATACTTGAAATTATTAATTCAGTCTGAGATGGGTTTGAAAATCCTTTACATTAAAAGAGAAGCCTAGCAACTGCTGCCATTTTTAAAATACTGTACATGCAAGTATATATTTTAACAGCTTTACAAACCAACACAAGACTATCTAGCAGTAACATTAGCTAGCTCTTAATGAGCTGAATTAATGATTAATTTTGTAATGCTGCCATGCATGTTTGCTGCAGTTGAAGAGATTAGGAGTATTATGCACACAGATTTTAGGCTGCCAGAGCAGGTCACTCGAAAATATTCCAGTCACCTGGAAAGGACCAAAAGTGTTGCACAATAATGTTGACTTTTACAATAATTCCCTTCTGGTGAGAGAGGAGTGCTTTCCAGTCAAACAGAAATCCCTATACACAAATTAGATCATTTGGCTTCCCTCACTGCCAATAATGAGTCATTCCATTCCACGCTCAGAAACAAAAGCAGTTGCATTTGGCTACTGATAGTACCAATAAATATCTGAATTTGGATACAATGTCCAGTTTTAATGCTTATTCATTCAATTACTGTTTAAAATATATTAAACAGATCACAAAATGGTATCAGTTGGACTAGCTGCCTAAACTGATCTACTGAGCAGGTTGCCTCTAAGATTATTCGTCAATAGAAAGGAAAGAAAAGGAGCAATTTGCTAAACAAGAGCCTCTTTCTTGCAGGATCTGGTGTAAAAGGAACAGAACACACTTCCCTTAAAGAAAATTACATAAAAATTTCTCTGAAGAAGACTCAGAGTAGATGATTGGTTTGGTTTTTTTCCTTGAAGTAGTGTGCACAGTTTTCAGAGCATTAACATCCCTTTTTTAATTTCAAACTGTTCCATTATGTACTTGTTATGATATGTTAATTCAGGAGAGCATATTTGGACTCATAAACTCACTTTGTTACAGACTTCTGTTAAAAGAAGAGGTGTATATATATATTTTTGTCTTTGGGCACCCATGGATATGGCTACCAAGCCAGAACATCTTTTACAATCTAGAAATAAACGCAAGCTGTCTACCTTATGCGGACCTGGAGTGACATCTGGTGACGTGAAAAAGCAGCGCAAGTAATGAGCTACAGACAGATTGATCTGTCGGTGGAACTGCAGAAGCTGCCTGAGAAGATTTCTCCCTCTCCATTAAAAATGTTAAGAAATACTAATACAAATACTTTAACAAAAATCTTTGCAATTTTCTTTAAATTTAACCTCCTTACTCACAAATCAGACATCTTTGATGACATCTGTTTCAGTGAAGATCCAATTTTCTGCTGAGCAATCCTACCACTGGAAAATGTTTAGCTGGTCTCACTGCATGCGAAAACAAAACAAAACAAACAAAATAAAACAAAACAAAACAAAACAAACCAGTGATTTAATTATAATTGTTCTTAAATTGATAAAATTAATCCAGTGCAAATGGCTCAGTGAACGTGGTCCTTTTGGTTTAAGAATGCCCAATTTTACCTCACGCTGACATTTCTAATTGATTCAAGCTCAGCCCCAGTAAGCTTCTGTGCTGCAGTTTGGCACAGGCAGGTTATGTTGCCCCCTGCACCGTCATGACACCCTCCCTGACCAGGGGATACATAAACCAGAATAAAACTAATGCTTTTTTTGACATTTCACAAACCAGCTTATCGGCTACACTCCACGACCTCACGCACAAACAAAGCCAGAGGCAAAGTCACTGCAATTTAATCACCAGCAGTGGGTCAGGTGGCCGGGAAGGTCTCCAATGTGTTGGATTACTAAAACCCAACTACTCCTGGCCCATTTCACTGGGCTGAGGTCTCTGGGCTGTGCCAATGCCTGCTGCCCGTCCCCCTCCCCTCGCTGAGGTAACCGACATGGCCGCGGTCCCCGCCGCACGCGGTCCGTCCCCTCCCGCACACACGCCCTCGATTGGCTGCTGCTCTGCCCCACCTAGCCCTTGGGCGGGACATTTCGCACACCCTCGCCTCCGGTTGGCTCTCCGCCCGCCGGTGGGCGGGGCCACGGCCGGCGGCACTGCGGGCGTGGGGCCGGGAGGCGGCCGGCCTGAGGGCGCGGGCGGGTCGCTGGCAGTGCTCTGGGGGAATGTGACCTGCGGGAGCTCTCTGTGGAGGCAGCGGTCCAGAAGAGGTGCTGGCAAAGCTATGCCCCTTCTAGGCGAGGTAGAACAATTCCCTGAGCTCCCCTATGGAGCCCAGAGGAGCAGGCATCCACCCAAACCTCATTCAGGCCTAATGTAATTTCCTTAGCTGTTTTAAATGGAAAAACATATTCTTCTTTTTCTGTTCTAAATTACTCGCTAGAGGGGCTGTGTGTTGTTAAATAGTGTGGCAGAAATTCAAAAGCAGTGTGGATGTGGTGTATTAAGGGTGTGGTTTGTGCATACGGTGGTTAATAAACAGTGTAACTGCTTTCAAAAGGAAAAAAAAAACTTGCTGCAGCAATCATACACTTATTACTAACAAGTGTTTGATAACTCTAAAGAATAATTGTAGCAGCTGTGTGATTACTTAAAACATTGTAGCAGAGGTTTTATACTGAACTATATTCTGATAGTTTTTTACATACGTGCAGAGGGGCTTTTATTGAGGTTTTTGGTGAATTATGAGCTTTGACTGGTTCTTTTTTGTTACATCTCTGTGCTTTGTCCAAATACAATTTATTGAGACCTATACGAGGATAAGCGAGCACAATTACTTATGCTTCCTTATGAAGATGGTCAGAATAGCTTATACTGTATTACTTTATGGAACTTCAGAATCTAAAAAAGTTAATTTAAAAAGTAATAAAATCAAATCATTCTGGGAAATTTCAGCTTTCTTGTCTTGTAATCTCCATTGTGATTCCATTAAAAATATAGATTCTGTAACTCAATCTGTTATAAATTTAGATCTTATTCCCAAACTTCTTGGAAATCCTATGACTTAAAAATTACATGGGTGGCTACACAGCTGATATTACTCTACTTTTTCTAAGATGGTCCTAAGAAGTAATAATCATTGCAGAGAACTCAAAAGATGATACAAGTGATAACCAAACCACAACCTTGTGGAAATAATTACAGAGCTGGTAAATTATTAATCTGGGTTGGGTTTTAATATTTTTCTTTTTTTTTTTTTTTTCTCTCAGTACTTCTAAAAATATCAATGTCCTTGCTAGTGTATACAATTATTTTTGCTTCTCTAGAGATACTGTGTGTAGGGACATCTGCATTCTGCAGTGTCCCAAAGGTGGCATAGGGCATGCGTTAACAGTTTGTGGTCATCTGAACATTTCAGAATTGTGGGAAACACGTTAGTAGTTAGGATGCAGAAATAAGAATCTCGACAAAGTACCTTCAGGGTAAATTACTTTTAAGGCACGATTCCCTACTTTGTTTCTTCTGAAGTGCCCTGTAGAAATATTCTTTTATAGAAACAGAAATAAGCTTGTTATATAAATTTGATCAGAATATGTCTTGCAGTTTTGACTTAGTCCTGCATTTTTGTAGACAATGGATATTTGCAAGCAGAATTGGGTGATTTAAGATAGTAGAAATTCCATCTACTCTGAACTGGTTAGAATTTTTAAATGGAGTCCCACTCCAGTTTAAGACATTTTCATTTAGGTGTCTACGGGTAGTTGTCTACGTATGCATTTCATTTCTTGGCTCTCATTACAGTCAGTGGAAATCAAGGATAGGATTCAGCTGCATAGATATAGCTGTCTAGTGCCATTTTACTTGCCTCCAGGTATTAAGACACCACACATATCTAGGAGAATATACACAAAACTGCACCCTATTGGAACAGCTGCTGCAGGATATTTTAAGGCCTCTGAAATTGCAACAGATATTGTGAATCCCATCCTTAGTCAATATAGGCAAGGGAACCTACAGAGTAAGTCAATTTAGTGTAACGTAAGTACCTCCTGTCTGGTCATCTGAATGGCTTTTCAGGATCCTTTGGCTGTGTTGGTTAAATCTCTTGACTAGTGTGAGAGTTTAGGCAAGAGGCACATGTGGATACATATTGCTTTGTGTCTTAATCTCAAACTGAATCTCACCCTTAATGACATTCTTAATTACAAGCTCTTATTGTCATATTTACTTGGTACAACCACTCCAGATGTTGAAAACTAGAGGACTGATAAAGCGCACTATCTATCCTTATACAAATATATGTGTGTTTAAGTATACACATATATAGTAGCTTGTAGACAAATTTACACATTTCCAGTTTTTCCTTTTCATTGAAATTAGCAGAATTGAAAAAAAAATTTTTTTTAATTGAAGGTGCATTCTGAGGTGTGATATGAAGCACTCATAATATTTTGCAGATGTGCTTTGGGAGCAGAAGAAAGCTGTTTAACCACTATATACTGAATGTGGCCAAAATTGCTAACACTTTTTACTGCAAAGGAATTTTTAAAAGGCACAACTGATGTTAGGCAGCTATCTCTAATTTACTGTAATGGCAGTAAGACATTCTACTTCACAGTATGTGTTTTACAGCATGGGCATAAAGAAAATGACAGTTGCATTTAATTTCCAGTACACATGTAATGGATTGTCTTCTGAGAATATTGATCAAGAGGGATAAAAACAGCACTGGAGATGTTTCTCTCAGGTTATCACAGAACTGTAGATATGAAATATTTCCCAAATGTAACTACTCTCATTCTCATTGGGCAAAGTATTCAAAAGATTTCAGACCTAGAGTACTGTCTGTTGCTCAGAGCTGTGGATTGCTGAATGCTGTTTAGTGGTGAGTTAACTATGAGTTTTCTTTCTAGCCGAATTTAGCTGATTTCCAGTCCCTTACCAAGATATTCTTTCACAAACGCTCTATTCATGTGTTCAAGGAAGAAAGCACTATTCAAAGGAGTCAGGATCTGGCACTTCTTTACCTAAGTATCCAAAAATTCCATTTTAAACATGGATCAAATTATGTCTGTTATGTATTACAGTTTTTTTGTAATTTAGAACCTATTGTTGGATATTTTTTTTCTCTTATTAGAAACAGTATTTTTTAAAATTAGAATAATTACATCAAAACCTTTTCCAGGAAACTGGTTAGAATTAAGACATTTTAATGAAAATAATCCCGTATTTAAGAACACATAATAATTTCTCATGAACTGTTGTAGCTGCTACTGTTTTTTCTTTGTTGGCTTAATTGAAAATCTTTCTCAATCAGCAAGATTCTGCACAGAGGGTGTGGTCTCAAATTATTTGAAACTACATAACAATTTTCTGTGTAAGTTAATGGCATCTTGACAAAAGAGAGTGACATTTTGTTGTTCAGTGCTGCAAAATAATACTGCTGCTTCTATTGCAGAAAATAGATAATCTACAAAAATGTGTAAAAATTGAAAAAGGTTTATCAGAAATTTCCAGAATTGAAAATTTGGAGCCCCAACAAAGCTGAATGTACTTGAATAATAACTTGACCAAGAATATGGAGGTGAGTTATGTGTCCTTGTTATGATTTCTTTTCTTTTGTCTAACGTATGGTATTTTAATAGTGTGGTATGTAAATGTGCCTAATAAGTAGGGGTAACTTTTAGAATTATTGAACAGAGAGGACAATTTTAAACTTAAATTTATAAGAATTAAGGTTGAAACATTATTTGGAACTGATTAGCTGTCAAGTTTTTCTGCATATTCAGAGTTAACTAAATCACTCATTTTCAGAGTCCTCTGAGATTCTTGATGAAGAAAAGATTTTTTTTTTTAGTTTTCTTATAACTGCAAATTTTTGTCTGAAGTTCTATCCTGTCTTTTTCTCATGCTGTCATATATCAAATTAGCTCCTATGAAAAATTGGTTTCTCTTCTTTCCCCCCCCCCCTTAATACTCTTTATGCTAACCTTTGAGTTGGAGGCTAGTCCAGAACCAGTGAGAGCTGTCATTAGCAGTTTGACATGTAAAGGGAGAAGAAATGTGTAAATGTCCATTTCTAGCAAAAGACCATGTAGCTTTCTGAATTGCCCAGGTCATCGTGCCCCAACAGGGGAACAGAAGTGCTGCAGCTCAGTCCACCTTCTGTTGGGACAGTACATGAGAAAAAAAGGCAGAGGAAGATAATGATACCGAAATAAAAGTAGTTAGAGCAGAAGGAGCTGCTGGTAGGGATGAATGAGACCAGATCACTGTGAACCTTCAAAGTCATAGAGAAAAGGAGAGAAATTGAAGCTGGGCATGATGATAGGGAAGGAAGAAGAAGACTAAGAAGTTACAACTGACAAAGTACAAGTCTAAAGGCGGTAGAGTGTTTCCAGAAATTATTATTAGCAAAGACACTATGCACGCTAGTGGCATCTCACTGCAAAGAACTGCAGTGTCATCATGGAGAGAAATGATTGACATCAGTGATTTAGTTCTCCTGATATCCTGTGACCAAGACATGGACTGTAGCCAAAAGGTAATGAGTACTTGTGACATGGGGCATGATCTGTTAGGTTTCTCATGTACAGCTGTGAAACTAAGGCTGGAGGACTAGGTTTATTTTCACTGCAGTATCATTTACAAAGGCTTTCCAAGCTAATTCCCTTTCGGCAAAATGCATTCTCTTTCCATGTCAAAAGAAAGCTTTAGTTTACAACAGAGGCTAACATTATTTAGACTCCAGTCAAATTTTGTTTTACATTTGAATGATCTGCCTCTTCGCCGACAGGGTCTTCAGTATCTGCAGTGCTATATTAGATTAAAACTGTATTGTTTAAAACATTCACATACTTACATACTCTACAGAATTTACAAGAGGTCAAGCTCACTGGAAACTTAAAAGGTAAAATAGGAAGGTGGTCTGCGGAGCCGCAGACGAACGACATGCCGAGACGGGTTCAGTGTGGGTGATAGAGCATCAATCAACGTGTGTGTTTATTGGTCCAGGGTACATATATTTATACAGACAATGATAATTATTATGCCTACTAGTCACTAGCTGATTGGCTTAAGCTCTAAAGGTCGTATTCACACGGTCCACCTACTTGCAGTTAGCTTACAGCACAAGCTTCTCATAACACTAAGTTTCTCATGCTACTATTTCTGATTCCTATTGACTTGTTTTCAATACACGACAGTACCATAACACAATGTTTCTCAGACCACCGTTACCATAACACTGGGTTTCTCAGACCACTATTCCTAATCCCCCTTAACCTGTTTTCGACACACCACGGTACACAGGGCTGAAGCGTCCTTGATATTCCTCATGTATCAGCAGCTGCGAGCAGCTGCAGGCAAACCCTAGTGAGGCCCAGCATCAGCAGCTAGAGCAGGCTCTGATCATACAATTGCTCGGTGGGCTCAGGACCCTTGTCTCTGAGCCATTCTCCAACAATTCCCCCTTTTTGTATGAGCAGAGCCTGCGCTAACGTTCGTTCAAAGATTTTCTTAATACGTGACAAGGCACAACTTAGGCATGCAGGCTTACAATCTACTGGCTAAAGGCACAGGACCCTTGTCTCTGAGCCATTCTCCAACAGTGGTCAAGTCTGTCATTTCTAGCATGAGCATTCTGATTACTACCAAGGATTTATGTACATGGTTTAATCTTTCTCTCATTCTAATAAAAATTTCCTACCATCTTGCTTGGTTCAGAATCATGTCCAATATACACAGCCCTGATCATCTCAGAGTCTATGTGAAAACTCCCTAGGGTGCTCATCTTTGTTTACTCCAAACTTCTTTCCATTGCTGTAGCCATGTCAAAGAAGACAAAAAATAGGTATCGGTGGGATTTGAGCATATATTTATTTTTATTTTTCACTGCCCTTAGTATAAAGGGCTTTTAATTTAAATCTAAATCAAGGCTGTTTAGTTATAAATGGAAATGTAAATCATGTCTGCATGTCTGAACAGATACTAGAGAATCTATTAATTTTTCTTGGTTTATCTTCATCTGTAATAAAAAGATCTTCCAAATGCTATCCCTGCACTTAGGGTAGAAATGGAAAATAGTATATTACATGTATGATCTCTTAACTATAGTGTTAACTATTCTTCAGAATAATCAACAGCCAAGTTTCTAGGACACTTAATGTATTGCAGGCCATCCATTTCCAGTTTCAGTTCTGCAAGGTTCATAATTAATTGAATCCAGTGTCTCAAGGCTTAGGTAAATGCTTTGACCAAGGGGCTCTTAAATGGAACTGCACCAAGAAGGAAGCCTTGGGGAGCCAGTCCAGAACAGTGGACTAGATAAAGTCCTCACCTAATGTGGTAAACTGAGTTTCAAGTTGCTTCTTTTATTCATCCAGTAGAGGTGTTTGCAGAGGACCTTCCTGCTGAATTCCCAGATTGTTACGGTTATTGCCTATTCTAGCTGATAGTATGAACTTTTCTGAAAGGTCTGTGTTTTTGAAGAATAGAAAGCTCTTTCTCACCCAGCTCTCAAGTTACTGGTGTTTTTTTTTGTTCTGATTAGTCTGTTCCCCTTTGTTTAAGAACAGTATAAGCAACATAATGAATCGGAGTCATGCTGTAGTTGCATCAGTGCAACTGCAGTTTTCCTCAAATGAAAAGATGTGCGCCACAGATTTTCTGTACAACAGTTTTGTAAACATTCCTAGTAGGTCTTTAATGCACTTTGAGTGACCTCTTTGCACATATGTCTATACAAATATAACAGAAAAAATATTTCTGATTACATAAATAGAACCTCTTAAAAGTACTTTGATCAAGAGTCAACACATTCTTTTGATCAAGGGTGCACAGACAAAGGACTCTGCTCATGCCTTTATGGTCATATCTTCCTCCTTTGCTTGCAGTGTGTAGATCAGGTAGTATCCAGGAAGCAGACATGCCCTTCAGTCTACCTCATCTCTGTCAGAAGTGCTATAGTTAGTACATATATGAATATTTTAAATAATATTCACAATGGCATGTGTAGGCAAAGTGAGCTAAGTTGTTTTCTTTAGGAAGAGTTTTGTGGAAGTTTTATACTTGGGAGCCAAATCCTTGCTTGTTATTCAAAAAGAACGAGTAGTTAATTTTCTTGCTTTACCTAATCTCAGCTGTATAGTGGCTTGATTGATCCTAAAGACTTACCTCTTAAAAAAGAATGGAAAGAGAGTTTTGCTTCCACAAAGCAGAGAGTAATTACTATGCCACACAGTGATCACACATGGGGAGAGAAATAATCCTTGCCCTTAGGTGTCTGAGGAAAAGCTGCGCTTCCATTTTAACTGTGCCCTCTAACTCTCTTTTCATTGCTGAGACGTGCATCATAATGAAGTCACACTGAGGGATCGGTCCTGCCTGGGTGCAACAGTGGTCTAATTGATATGAATAGTACTGGGATATGAGCCAGTATACAACAGAAGAATATATGCACTTGCTCAGAGCAGAGCTGTCCTTTTGACCAAGTAATTCAGCTTTTCCTATTGACAATCAAGAATTTGAATTTGTTAAAGTAATTTTTCGTTTTGATGTTTTCAGATATGTTTTTTAATATACATCTAGTGGGCTTATCTTTTGAGGAAACATAAATAAGATAATTTCCCTGCCATACTTTAACATAACTTCTTGCTTCTGAATCCTAATGGAGTCTTTTTATCAGCTGGAATGTGAATTTGCCAAGCTGCAAAAGTTGGGTAAAACATCAAGTAATAAATCTCTAAGGAGTAAGAATCTGGAAACTGAAAATTCAGTTCATGATAATAAAGATACAGAAAAGACGTCTTGAAAAAGCATTTTTACAAAAAAATAAATGCACTGGAGAAAAGAATAGCATTCCAGAACAGAAAACTGAATGAGTATGTTTAGTGAATTGTACAAGAGCAGTATTCTGATATTTTCAGACATTAATAATTGGGTACGATGGTGGCTGGATTGGGCTGATGGTGGTTAGGAGATTAATGACAGGACTTGAAGCCTTTCTCACACTTTTTTTTTTTTTTTAATAAGTTCCAAACTGGGAGTATTGCAAATGTCATTAAAGTGGCAGCTTTTATGTGGTCTGAATTGTTGACCAGTTTCTAGTAGGCAGATGCTGCCATTCCCATTACTGGTGATCTCAGTAAATAGGAAGAGGATTGAACAAAAATAGCTGGGAGGAGCACTTATATTGGACCAATGCTTGGAAAAGTTTTCTGGGCTTTTAAACAGTAGAAATCCAGCAAAGTGATATGGTTTTTTGTGTTTCTGTTTGTTGCAGTTTTTTTTCCCTTGTAATTCCAATGTGATTTTAATGGCTTTTTTTTTCTGGTCATTCTTGATTCTGGCTTAGGACTTCCTGAGTCAAATTCACTCTGAAATCAATGGCCAGCACAGAGTGTATACACAGAGAATCCTTCATAATAAGGCATGTGGAGGATATCAGTGATGCCATAAACCTAGTGTTGGAAGCCAGCATGGATCTGAAGCTCATTGTACAGAATTTTTATGAAGGAAGAATTGGATGGCTCTCTCCTGATGAGTAGAAAGCTGTCTAGAAAGGACAGCTAGGGCATATCATTCATCTGGCCAGTTCTTGCTTTGTTTTTGTGTCTAAGACCAATGAACACTGTTTCTATCTACAGGTGTAGTACAAAGAGTCAGTAGTGCATCAGGCCCCAAAAAAATCAAGTCATTTAGATTTTGCATTTGAGTGGAAATAGTGTACTGAAGCATTACTGTTTTAAAGCTTAATAAAGATGGAAAGACTTTCAATCATCTGGAGGAAGGAACAACTGATGGAGGTGTGGGAGTTTTTGAACGGACAGTGAAATTTGCTGCTGTTACTTGCTGCTGATTTCATGACAGTGCCTCACACTGCACCCAAGTCCAACACGGTTTCATTAGTGCTGCAGTTTGGGCTGACATCATTATGAATACTGAATAGCAAACTAAGACCTTCTCTTACTTGAAGAGGTGATTCCCCTAATTTCATGATTACAAAGCAATACTGAGGGTGAAGTTGATGAAGCTTGGTGTTGTGAATCAGTATAGGGCCAGTATATCCACATACTAGAATCAGTATATTCACAGTTATAGTCTTTCAGACATAAAAAAACAAAAAAAAATCTTTCTGTAAGAATTCATCTAAATTTGTTGTGTAAAAAAAAAAAAAAAAAATCAAAACTATGTTAATTTGTCCTGTAATATTGTTGTAGGCAGAATTTAAAAATATTTCCAAGTGGAAAGGAAGAAAAGTTTTAATTTGGTACTACAAATCTTGTTGATGGAATTGGAAATAGTGGGAAATATTCACTTTGAAGGTTTATCAAAAAATCCATAGTAAACTTTTAAAGATATGTCAAACTAGAACCTGTTTCTTATAATTCCAAGTTAATAATTTTTAAAAACCAATCTTGTTACAAGGATCTAGGGTATTTTGAAACATCAGTTCTCCACAGACTCCATTTGCAGATAGCTGACAAGAAAGGAAACACTCTCTCCCCTCTCCTTCCCTTGGTGGTATACTAGGCTGAACCTCTGAGCCCACAAGGACTGATCTTTTTGTTGCCTTTATTTTTTTATTACCTATTTATAAAGACCTTGATTTCAAAAAGGAGAGATAAATGAATAAGCAAGCTATCCAATTGCTTTTCAACAACAGTGATAATGATTATTCTAAGTTACAGCTTTACTTGTAAAGAAGCATCAGAAGTTGCTTACATAATCTTTGTACAAACAACCTTGATGCTCAGTTGAGGGGAGATTGAAATTTAGGCTGGCAATATTTCAAGGACTGTTTTCTGCTTGAGTACTCCAAGCTTGTTCACCTCAGGTATGCCTTCTCTTTTTGTTCTAGGATGTTTGTTTAGAGCTGCAGGTAGTTTTGTATTTACAGGTTCCATTTGAGGTTGTTTATAAATAGCATTCTGCTTACTTTTAATGCAACTTTATTAAGCCAAAGATCTTTTTTTTTGGAAGGAAAAATTAATAAATTACTCTTGTAGGGATGAAAGCCAAACCAAAGCATTTTGGATGAGTAATCTTAGCACAGAATCTTTTTGAGAGGGAGCAGTATTTTTATTAGTTGCAATAAGGATTTTGACTGTTTTATCTTCCATTTTAAGAAAACTTCCCATTGATTGAAAAACTGGAGAACCTACTGCATTTCTTGGTTGGTTCTCTTTCTAAGGTGTCTGATTACCCCATAATCTTTAAGGAATCTCACAGTACCAGATGGAAGTAATGGCATTTATTGTCTCTCTAGTCAGACACAGAGAAAATGGCCACATATTTTAAAGTCATTTGACTTGTGTACCACAGGGAATAGGTGAGTTTCTGCCCTCAGGTTCCTGGCTGGCCAATGCACTGTCTCCTCTTTCTGAAGTTTGATGGTAGAAATTGTAGGTTATTGCAAAATGTGCTTCCTTTATGCATGATTGCACTTAGTATACTAAAACTTCACTGCATAGTGAAGAAGGATTTAAACAGATTTTAAATGTGACAGTGCAAATAGAGAAAAGGAACACAATGAATCATATGATTAAATATTGATATTTGATGCTTAACTTTGAATGTAGCATTTGAATAAAATAAGGTAAATTTATTTGTCTCCACTTGAAAGAACAAAGTTATAATGAAATGAAACAGGCTAAAGATATTGCCTGTGATTCTTTCTTCTAAATAGGAAACAGGAGAAAATCATGTAAATCATGTAGTTAGCACTAAAAAATTCAGTGCAAAACAAGAAGAAAATATTACTAACTTAATGCTCTCCTTTGTGCATCTCTGCACATAGGTTTAGTTCTTGTTATATAATTCAACCATGATTCTGTACCTGGACTCCAGAGTGTACTGTATCATCAGCACAAAAATACTTCACATCTTTAGAGTGCACAATCAAATTCTGAGGCTGAAATTTAAGGAGAAGCTGCAGTCATTTGTACTAGACCCCATTCCAGTGGGTGATAGGCAATTTGTGCATCTTCCCTTAGGAGCAACTATCAGCCCAACACTGTTGGCTGATGAAAAACCTCACGATCTGGTGTTTATTTTGGCAAAGAAGTCCAGCAATAATTAATCAAATGCTCACACTAACCTGATGATGCTCAGACAGCAGTGTTGTAAATCAGCATAAATTACATCCTTATGAAAAAGAATTTAAAGAAGAAAATAAGTTATCATAAGTTTTGTAGCATTTATATGGGGTTCTGGATCTGCTGTCAACATTTATTGTTCTGTTCTCATGCTATTGCTACCTTCCTGCTAGGGATCTTCAGCAAAGACAAGACTTGTGGTTCCAGAGGCAAATAAATAAGTGGGGGTTGTTTATGGAAGACAGAACATGAAGACTACTCTTACTAATTATAAAGAGGTGGGGGGAAAGTCTTGCAAGTGATCTCATGATTACTGTAAACATCAGTATTATGGAATTTGTGTTAATTATAGTCTTTTATCCTTAGTAAATATTGTGCAATGTATAAACTTTATATGGTCAGAATGTCTATTCATGTCTTTTGCCTGCTTTTGGAACAGCATAATGAAAACCTGAAGTCTTTCCGTATTATCTTCTATTTGTAGTTTCTTAATAAGAAAAGATGGAATCTCTGTCTTATGTATGCAACCCTGAGTAGCCAGTTAAGGAAAAGCAGCTGCTACAAGTGCTGGAGGATAATTTCCAGGGTCTGAAACTCCATACAGTATGCTGCATTGTGGACAGAAGAGTGCTGTTGTTTAGTATAGGATAGCACAGAAGAGAGCAGGCAGAAAAGCGCTGCTCTCTTTTCTTCTCTCATTGTTTTTCTATTCATATTTATTGTTTTCTTCATATTTCTTCATGTTTCCTCTGCTGCATTCTTCACATCTTTATGCCATCCATGGCAAAGGTATGATTAACGCTTTCCAGTTTTTCTCTTCATCTTATTGTCCTTTATTTGTCTTTTCTCTTTTTGTTGCAGATTGTCTCTTCTCACTCACCACTTCTCATCAGTGCCCCCCACTAGAGTTTGTGGGGGTTGATGTAGGACTACTTTGGAAGTCTCCACAGGAACAGCTGCATCACCTGTATTTACTGCCTGTGGAACAGACTGGCTCAGTGTTTTTTTCAGCCATTTATTTTATAATTTTCATTTTTATTTGTTTGAACACAATATTATTTTGCTATTATTATGTTCTTCCTACCAGTGCTAGCGCAAAGCATAGCATGGGCTTTCAGTTTTTTCAGTCTCAGTTCTAGTTCTCAGCATCCCAGGTCCTGGCTTGCAAGCCTCATCCTAACTCTAAATCACTGCCCTCTTTGTTCTTAATCTTAAATTTAATCCTAGTCCATTTATCTCTGGTATCTCCAGATGCCTAGCCCTAAATGTATGGTGCCTCTGGCATGGATCCTAGTTGTCAGACCAGTCATAACCCTAGAAACTGTCAGTCCTGTCCCCATGACTTGTTCCATCTCCAGACTGTAAAATAGCCAGACAGATGGAATATATTATTTGATGCTAAGTAAGAAATTATGAATAACGAGGTATTTTCACAGGCTGAGAATGATTGAGGTTGGAAAGGGCCTCTAGAGGTCACCTTGCCCAACCCACCTGATCAAGCAGAGTCACAGCAGGGTGCACAGGACCATGTTTAGACAGCTTTTGAATATCTCCAAGGATGGAGATATTTCAGGGAAGGAAGTTTTCATTCTGATTTATAAAGGAAAAAAATAGAAAGTAGAAAATTAATTCAGAGCAACTCTTCTCTAGTCCCCATTGCTCTCCTTTCCAACCATTTTTGCTCTGAGAAGAGATCAGATTTTTGGGTGGCAAGACTATCTTCAAATGCAGTATCTATTGTCCTGTTTTGCTTTATTATTGTTTATATCATGCTAGTTTGCAGAGGCCCCACTGAGATTCCTTTTTGTGGTGTTAAATGCTAAATAAGCATATGTTGTTGTTTAACCCCAGCCAGCAACTAAGCACCACACAACCACTCACTCACTCCTCCCCCTTCCCATTGGGGTGGGGAGGAGAGTCAGGGAAAAAAAGTAAAACTCGTGAGTTGAGATGTACAGGACAGCATAGAGGAAGATCAGCCCTGTCCCAAAGAGCTAACAATCTGATTTTCTTGTCTGTATCTCTCGTGTTATTAGAATAATGATATCATAAACTATTTTCTTATTCATTATTCTTCACTTTCCCTGCCTGCCATCCCTTGACATAATTCATAGTTATATTTTCATGCCACTTAAATTTGTTTACATTTTTAAAGGGATTTTCTTAGTCAAATAAAGATACTTGGCCTTGCTTTCATCTTTTCAGCAGTCTGACAGGAAAAAAAGCTTTTCTTCTCTGTCTAAGTGTATGTGAAAGTCTCTGAAACAGTAGGCTAAGGCAAAAGGCGAAAACAGAAGTGATCCTGAGAAGTTATTCAAGCATGACAATTCAAAGTTTGGAAAGATCTTGTAAAATACATACTGTATGGCTTGTGTAATTGCTCTTACAGAAAGGACATTTTGTAAATACTGTAGATGGCCATGAGGTGGCATATGCAGCCTTGAAAGGAGCTCTGAAACTGCTGAAATCTGTCCCAGTGGCATTTCTGTGTATTAGGAAACTCCACAAAAGGCATGAGCTACTGGGAGTAATTCCCAGACAGGAGTTTGAAGCATCTGTGAGAGATATGTGCGAAATAATTAGATACGTCTGGTCTTTTCTAGATGAGTGAGGAAAGACAGAAGTACATTGGCACAATCTGCATCCAGGTCAGGGCACGGAAGGGAAAAACACCACTCATGTTGTGTAACTCCATCATTGCAGTGGCTTAGGAATGATCAAATTTCAACCAAATTTAAAAACATACAGAAGTCTTAAAGGTGATTAAGGATTTATGATTTTTGTAGAAATGTGGCTTAACCTAAATAGGATACATCTCCTCCTCCGTACAAAGTAAAGAGACATTTCTCAGCTTTTCTAGGATTTGTTTAGCATCAGCCCACAGGACAGTCAGCATGGACTTATGGTAAGTTTGTCAGAATATATATAGCTTGAGACTAGCCACTGCACATACTACCTTTTGCTTGGCCTTGGTGTCATAGGGAGCTTGGAGAAGCTGGGCTTACTGCAGTATCGAAGAAAGAGGTTGGAAGACACAAAAACAAAGGATACCCGGGCTCAGGTTCCATTGTTTATAAAATTACTTGTATTTCAGATTTCACTGGCTTTAAATATCAGTCAGCTACAAATGTTAGATTTCACAGTGTAATCTTTTTTGCCAAAGTATATTTGTTTCATAAAAACAGAATGATAATATATTAAAATACATATTTTTATTAATATGTATTACATATGAAAGCATTCATTTGCCAGCCCAAGATGTAGCACACCTGTTATTACATTATGAACCACTGTTGTATTATCCTGTGTGCACCCCCAAGCTAGAATTAGAAGCATTGTCTTTTTTCTCTCACTTAGGGAAAGTGATAATTGCAAAAGTTTTCCTTGGCCACAGTGCTCCAGCTTGTGCAATGAATCCCATCTATCAAGTCAACTATCCAGAAGCTAATTCAGTGTTCAGGCCATGGAAATGCCTAGAAAGTGATGCATCTACTTCTGGCAATAGTATTTGTAGGCACCTATGGTGCTGCAGCTCCCCTCTGCCCCTCTTGAGCCACTCGGTACTTCGGTACTTCGTTCCATTTTCGCCCCTGGGTCTCATGCCAACCCAGGATGAATAGGGAAAGGTAGTGGACCAGAGTGTTCAGGCACTCCCTTAACACACCAAATTCCTATCTCCCCTATCACTTGGAAACAGACCACATGCCAATTCAAAATGGATTGGGAAAGTCGATAGACCCGAGCATTAAGGCAACCCTTTATTCTCCTCTCCCTTTGCCTTTTCTTAAGGATCTATTGCCTGTCACTGCTCAGCTCCACTCTTCCCATACTGCTCTCTCATAATGGAAGAGTCGCCAGTTCCTTACTGTTGGCAGCATCTGTTCCCTTCTCCTGTGAACCAACTGACTGTCTGACTCCCCATCTTACCATCAATAATGAGCAAGGGGAGTCCCAGGCACTAGATCCAATTAAGTCTGTTTAAAGATTAAATGTATTTGATTACTTTAACCAAAGTTTCTTTTGCCACACTTTTGGCCATACAACTATTTTCAAACCTGCGTTGTCTTGCAGCCCAACCGGGAATATTTTGATGCAAGCCATAACCATCTGATCGCTCTTGAGGTCATTAGAGGCTTAAGCAAACCTGAAGTTCTTCAACTTGAGCTAGAACCAGCTGAAAAAGTCCAGGGAAGATATAAACATCTTACATAAATACATTCCCAACTTAGTCTTGACATCACACACAACCCATGGCATAAGGTACATATCAGCACTAAAAATTTCTGGGAAAGCATTCTAACCATGACCAGAGCTATAAAGGCTTAAAATCTGGTCATGCACCTTATTAATTCTAAGGCTCTTGCAATGTAAAAAGCCTTATGATCATGTTATGGCATATTTGTGCTCACAGGGCCTTCATTTCTTTTTGTAGGTCCAGCATAACCAAGTGAAAAAGCTGCATGTCATTTTTGCTCAGAGACATGTCTGAGACATAATTCCTTTCTTTTTTGCTTCCCTTAAGAATTAAATTTATTGGTGGCCTGGGCCAGATATCAAAATCCATGCCCTGGTTTTAATTTTGCTGTCTCAGCTGCACTGAATAAGGGTTGGGAGCAGAGACAGTTCCTAACCTTGGGGATGTGCATATACACTGTTAGTCTCTGTTACTGCATGTATCTGTCTGCAGCAGCACAGCTGTGTTGGCTGGAGCTTTGGCAAGAAAGCCAATACTCAGCCCTTTTACTGACTCTCATTCATTCCTATTGCCCAACCAGCTTCTGGAACAAATGTTTCTCTCTGTTCTTTATTCCCTCTGAATCAGTACATTTTAACATTATTTAAAGGGCTTAGTCAGAGTCAGCAGAGTTGAACCTTACAAACTGGAGGCATTGAAAGACTCTTGAAATAGCTTTTTAATAATCATGTAACACTAAATTTAATATTTTGTACAAGTCAAAGTCAGGCAAACAGAGTATTATCTGAATAGAATACCTCTCAAATAATTTGAGCAACAAACCAACACAGGAAACAGAACTTTATTGGGGAATCCAGAATGCATCTAAAAAGATGCTGCCTTGTCTATTTGGCCTGTCAATTAAGCTTCAGTTGACCTTTTCAATACATCCTGAGATATAAAAAGAAATAATAAGAGCTACCAGTTCTGGTCTCTGGTTCTTTGTTGTTATTACACCGGTTTTTATCAGATAAAACTTTTAATTTTGCTGTGTTCTTTGCCATCAGCTCTGTGTCAAGATGGTAACTCTTGAGTATTACACATCACTAAACCGGTTCCTCTTGAGTTTCTTAGGCATCTAACCACAATGTCTAGTTAGTTCAGTTCAGAGCAAAGTAGAAAATCCTTACTGCCTCTCGGAGTTCTACCATTTAGCTGGTAAGTGATTGTCTTTGGCTTATTTGACTGTCAAAATATATCTATATTCCATTCATAAAGACATTATTATTATTCATTATGTGAGAAGTGTGTATTTCATGTATTATGTTTTAAACCAGTATATAGGATAGGTTTGTGGTGATGTCTTGAGGTTTTGGTGACACCTCTAAATCCTTTGAACTTCACGTCGTGTGAAGCTTCCTTTGTTTTTTGTAATATTTCTAGGTCATAAATGAAACTCCTAGATTATAAAAATAAATACTAATACATCTTACATATTAGTGAGCTTCATAAGATTAGTAAACTTTTGAGTTAGTCCATATGACTCCAGATCAGTTTATTACCATCAATGTCACATAAAATCAGGACAATCAAAACTGGCCCAAAGGTACCTTGTCTCATGTGTTTCTGTCAAACTACAGAAGCAGGGATGACACAGTGGCTCTGTTGAAGATCGTAACAAAGCTCTAACTCTTGATATTCCACAAGATGACAGTACACTAAACAGAAGGGAAATGCAAGTCTCTTTCTTGTATATAAACTGTATTGGCAATTTAAAAAATTTTCTTTCTTCAAGCCAGCCTCACATAAACTGAGTGGGATTGTCCTATTAAAGGCTCTCACTAACCTAGAGGGAATCCTGCTCTCTAATTAAGAAGTTGCAGAAGCATTACAATGTATTGTGGGATCAAAAATGACCCAGGCTTGATGTTCTGTTTTGTTGTAACTTACAGCAAGCGCTGTGGAAAAGGAAGGCTTTAGGAATAGTTCTGCACCTGTTTTTTAAGGAACATTTTGTTTTCTGTTCTTTTGTGAAGACAGTTTTGTCCTTGCCTCTGGCAATAGGTCAGAAAATATTTAATAAACACTGATCTTACAAAGATCTTTGTTGGTACCAAAAATTTTATTCTAGAATGATCTTGGAAACAGTCATATTCAACTTCTGCTGAATTCAGAATGCAAGAAAGTAACTGCATTTATCAAATTGAAACAATGGAGAGGAAAGTAACAGGATAAACCAATGGTTCTAAATGCTCTTTTAAGTATCTAGTGCAAATCCCTTGTCTTAAGGTCTTTTCAGTAGGTAATTTTTCAGAATATTTTATATGCAGATATGAAGCAATCCTTCCCAACCCTGGAGCACAAACTTGTTCTACTTAAATTCTGGACTATATCTCAAAGCACTCCTGAATCCTAGGCTGATTCTTAACTAACCCATTGAATGGGCTGTATAGGTTAGAACTCAGTATCATGCTAACACAACTTTTATATGGTCACAGCACAAGCACAGTGAAAGTATGTCTGCTCATATGCTAAGTAAGATCATGTCTTTCTGCAGTAATAAAGGATAAATATCTTCACTGAAAACAGACTGTAGATAATACAGAATATTTTAATGAGGTCTACCTTCTCTATGTACTGAGAACTCTAGAAACTTGATTGGTGCAAGATCTACAGGAGTCTTGCAAAACTAATTAACTTATTAGATCTATGAATTATTATGTCTAATAATATATCACCTTCCCCTTCCAAGAATAGCAGGATTTTTATGCCATTTACTATATGCTAAGCTGTGAAGTATGTATAGTATATCTGATTATATTATATACTTAGTACACTGTTTTCCTTTTGTTTTTTCCCTCAGGTGTCCCTGTTAGAATATACTAGGACTGGTGAAGAAAAAACTCCCATTCTCAGTGTATTTCCTTGCACTAAAATTCTGTTCCAAATTTGAAAGATCAAGGTGGATTCGCAGATGCATTGTAATAACTGGTATCCAGTGGTAGGGCTGATGCTTTTTAATGTATTTTGGTTAACATTTAGACTAATCCCTGTAAAAGTTTTCTATTGTTGTCTTAGATTAAAGGGTTTATGCTTGGTTAAAATATATTTCTGAACACATTCAAGTCTAAGCAAAAGTTATATTGTCTCTGAGCTCTGAGAATGGCCATTTCTAATTGCCTCACAGCAGGTTCAGGATACCCTGAATAGGACATTGAAGTTATTTATTTTGCAGTACAACTGTCTTTTTAGTATTAATACCAGGGAGTCCAACCAGCCACCGCAGATGCCAATACCTCTGTTGCTGATGCTGGTTTGCTGGTATGAAACCCACTCTTAGTGTTTGTTTGAAGATTTCAAGTAACAGTGAATCTACCAGGTCTCTCATATTTCTCTATCACGTCTATCTTGTTTCTAATACAAATTTGGCTACTATCAAATTCAATGCACTGGGTCTCATTTTGTCTCTATCTGGTATTCTAAAGGAGCAGAACCAGATATTTTAAAGGAGAAGACGTCTTCTCCTTCTTTAGCCAAAATCATCCCACTTTATCTTATCTTAAAGAAACTAAGTTAGGTTGAGATTCTTAAGTGTCTCATTATAAAGTGTTTTTTTATTTTTCAGGACATTATCCTAGTTTCTTTCCAAACATGTTTTGTTACGTACACACGATTTTTATATATAGCCTTCTACAAATCTATGCACAAACTTCCAGCACTGGAGTGATAATGACATACTGAGAAATAATTCCACTTGCCTAAACCTACTCACTAGTCCAATGATTAATTAACTGACACGTGTGTCCTTGTGGCAACAGTGCAAGCTCATATTCAGCTGGTTTTCTATCATTAGTTTTATTCCTTTTCAGTGTTCCTGAGACACTGTCTTCCATTGTGTGAGTGTGAATTTCTCTATTCCCAGCTACATAATTTCCAGTTTGTTCTATGCAGAAATGTGCGTTTTAAATACAGCCATCATGTTAGTCATTGTAAAACTATTGTTTATAGCTGACCTTATTAACAACTTTATGTCATCTCCTAATTTACCAGGAAGGTACTCCTGCGCTTTTTAACTGGATCATTGAGAAAAACAATTTTGAGCAAAACATCAATAAAAATACTCTGTAAAGTGATGATTTTTCTTTCTATAGTTAAATTTTGTGATCCATCCTCTAACATTGTCTATTTAACAAGTTACCTTCACTTTTGGATATATTTTTTTTTTCATTATTTTCTCAGACAGAAGCTATTAATATTATCAGTACATATAAATATTCATCAGAAGCAGTTTGAGATTAATTTTTGTTTCTGCTATGCACCAGACTGGCATCTATTAATGAGGCCATTAGTTTGTAATTATTTACTGTATTGTGTATTTCTGTGATACCTAAGGCTGATATCAAACTAACTGACCTATTTTAGTCATCCTATTTATCCTCAATACTATTATAACTTCAGTTTGTTCATAACCTTCTAGATCTTCCCAAGCATACTATCATTTGTATAAAGCCAATTGATGAGTGGCTCAGAAATTTCTTCAACTGGTTCATTAATATCCTTGATTGAAAAATGCCTGCTTTAAAAATGTTAACCTGAGTAGTTCTAGTTTTAGATTCTTTTTAGTTATTAATGAAATACAAAATATTTTTTTAATCTATGTAAATTATTAATATCTCATCATGGTTCTTCCCAAAGGCAGAGAAAAATTCACACTGAAACTACCTTTCTCTTCTGTATTCCAATTGACTATTCTAAAATCCTTAGATAGGATCAAGCCTGTAGCACTGCTTGAATTTCATTAAGTTTTTATTATAATCTCTGATTATATGAGCCATCAAATTTTCTTAGCTTTCATTTTCAGTAATCCCCGTTTCTAACAACCATTTTATTCTCACTGCTATCATTTTTCTGATTTTTCATTCACTTCTGCTGTAGTGGAATAAAAGGGACATGGCCTGATCCAGTAGGGCTCATGAATATTTGCTTTAGTCTGTAAACTTAAAAGGGTGAAGAGTTTTTTAGCTGTAAATGAAAAAGTGTGTAATGCTGAAGTGTTTAGTGTATCTTTATACCTCTCCTAACTAGCTTTCACATTTTTTAGCTTAAGTTTTTGTCACTCATTTCACGCATGACTGCTTTCAGCATATGAATATTGTCCTTTTTAAAACACCAAGGCTATATAAAGGACATGGTTATTAAAGCACTTGTTTGCTTTTTAAAGAATTGCCTCCTAAGGCAAGACAAAGTCCTTAATCTACTTGCTTCATTTAAAGATTCCAAGAATTTGAAATGTTCTGGAAGTACTTTAAAGGAGAGAGTCTGTGAAACTTCAAAAATGCTGAGCAATTTTATGAAGAGCAAGGACACTGGTGGCAAAGATAATGACAGTACCAGACTGATTCAGAAATTGCAGCCAGTTCCTTTGCATTCTCTCCCTGATGAGCAGAGATTTGCCCTGAGAATTTTTCATTAGAAAATTCAGTAGCTATGCTTAGCTTATTTATTTTGACAGTTTTGAACCCAACTTTGTTCTCATGTCACAGAAGTATAATGTTGAAACATGTTGAAACATTAGTTCTCCTAGTAAATTCTATAAACATAAATTCTCCAATACATATAGCAAAACAGTTTGCTAATACTGACCCTTCAAATATACCCTGCCCTAGAATTTAGAGGCTTAGTCATATTTCATGTCTAAAGCCAAATGAGCTCTACCACATGCATGTTGAACTCTCGATACTAATCCATTTCTTGTGATCAGGCAGGATTAAAATTTCAGAGTTCTACGAAATACCAATATGAAAAACAGATTGCAAGAAGAGAGCTAGTAGGTCTAATTTCAAACCAGCAAACTTTGAGAATAACCCTTTGAACATTATCTGTCACCTTGAAAGACTACCTAAAATTATAAAGTAATTAAGCAGTCACTTGGTGAGCAGCAGGACTGAAGGAAATTGGCTTGCCTTAAGAAGGAGCCTTGTCTTTGAGTTATCCAGTGCCTAATCAAGTGTGAGCTCTCATAGTTTCTCAGACCATTCAGAAGACATCTATCCTGGATCCTCTAGGGACTGGCATTGTGGCAGATCCTTTCCTTCACTGGGTTCATCAGTTTATAAGTCTAATTCAGCTGCTTGTTTACATGGAAGTTGGAGGAAGTCAAGTAGTGCTTGTCTGGCAGATAGGGCCGAAACTCATCAATAGGTTTAAAACTCAGTGGTAAGGTTAGCAGATGGATATAGAGATAGCACAATCACATTAGCCTTGTTTCCTTAGGAAACTGAGCTAACAAAAAGCCTCAAGAGTCAGTGGAGGAAGATCCAAGGTCACCCTAACCTGTTCTGGTCCGTCAGCTGAAATCATATTAATCTACCCAGTATGAAAGGTTAAAAGCTGATCTGTCAGTTCAATTTGTTATTAGAATGTAGAATAGCTAGAGGAAAAAGCACTTCTGCTGATAAGCATAGCATTTCATTCTGTGTGCATTAGGGAATTCATGTTTAGAAAAATTACCGGTAAAATTATGCTTTAGCATATGTCATATAAGTTTGGTGACATCAGAGAGAAGGGGTTCATAGAGGGTAAGAGAAATGCTTTGGAAAATAAAATGAAATATCCAGAAAGTATTCTTTAGTCATCACCAAAGCCAACCTAATAGCACAGAATATGTAAGTGACTGTTTGTCTTAAATACAATCTTGATACAACACTGGATATTTTGGGCCCCGGCAATACAATCTGAATTTTTTGACTGAGACTCTGTGATCTTTTATTTTCTCCATTGTGCAATGATGGGCTAACATACTATAGTATTATTGGAAAGGGGGAGTCATTGTCATACAAACAGGTTATAGATTGGATCACTGGCAGCCTTGTCTTTACAGGAACCTTGCTTCTGGCTGTCTAAAGTCAGATCCAGTGTAAGAAAATAATTTCACAACCTGGGCAGCAAAATGTATGTTTGGTATTGACATTTATTTGTTTCTGTTCAAGAAGATTTCAAACAAGAAAATTACTGAAATTTTAAATCTATGATAGAGAGAAAAGAGTACTTAGTTTGTATATAAAAATCACGAAGAACTATAAAGTTAGGATAAATTCTGCTTTGACTTTGCATTCAGTCTCTTCTAGGCTAAATATCTGGCCTTGGTGTTAGGCTGAAATCCTGTTTCCATTAAAGTCCTGTTGTAGAATGAGGATGTGTAAAGCAGACTAGCCAATAAAATAATCATGTATTACAGAGGATTTAAATTGAACAAAACTATCTAAGTTCTAATGCAGACAAGAAAAAAATATCTGTGTTCAGATAGTTTCAACTGCAATACAGTTGGGAGCTGGCATACTTACGTTGTAGAGTTCTTGTTTTTAGAGAAGCTGAAGTTTTTCAAAATATATTAAAGATGAGTGGCTCTGTTGTATAATGGAGAAATATCACACCCTGCATCCAAGAAGTTGCCATTGATATTAGTAGGAAATGTACACACAGAAACTGAGCACAGAATAAATAGGTGGAATTAATTTACAGATTCATCGACTAGTTGGATTCTTTCAATTCTAATACGAAGTTCTATTACAGGTCACTGTCTTAAATCTGGATGACCAACACTCTTCAGAATTTCCAACTGGGAAAAATTGGAGTATTTAAGATGGGCATCATTTAGCAACAACAATCTCACACAAATAGAAGGAATAGTCTTGTCTTAACCTGGAAGAACTCAACTTTAGATGAAAACTACATTTCAACACTAGATGGTACTATATTTACCATGGTAGTGATAATGCAGGCTGTTAAGCTGGGACACACTAGAAATGTTTCTTTATAGTGAAATATTATAGAGGGTGAGGTTTTACTCACTGCCAACAGAGTGAATTTTTAAAATATTAAAAAAAATTTGAGTGTATCTTTAGCAGAACTGAAGAAAGGGAGTGAGGCAGAAGTTATGTTCCAGCAAAATAAGTATTTCTTATTAAAATGTGCATATTCATCTATGTTTAATGATCTAATTGATCTAATGATCAATGATCTAGTTACAGTTGGATGCAGTAACACAAACTGTTGTCATTTGTAACTTGCTTTACCTTCTGTATCAGCCACCTTTTTCTATTGCAGCTCATTTTGTACTAAATGCATCTTGTTTTTTTCAAGGAATTTCAAAGCTGACTAAACTTCTAAGACATAGTGTAAATAATAACCATCTTATCAGTCTCAAAAGACATATATTTGAAAATCAGTCTTATCCTCATTACATTTCCATTGAGAACAACAGAATCATTTCTTTAGTTGGTTTAAAGAAAACTTATTCCCTATTATAGCTATACATAAGTAATAACTTTGTTAACACCAGGCAAGAGGTACATCATTTAATGGCAAATATTTACTATTTCAAAACTAATTTGTTTTTTATTACATGAGAAATACAGCGATTCCCCACTTGTTCAAGTATAAAGGAAGCTATACTTGAACATAATTGGAAGTTCTACCTGTGGGTGCTACATTCATCCATCTTTACAGTGGAACCTGAACTGATGAGAACCCCAGTCTGACATTTTTGGATTGATACTCACTCCTGAGAAGGAAGTACTGAACCCTTCAGGTAGACTGGTCTCAAAATGTACTGCAGAGAAAAACATCAGTTACGCTAGGTAGGCTAAATCAAGGTTTACAATCCATGGAATAATTCCACATCTCATTTCAAGTAACAAACAATTACACCTGCAGCAGTTCCAGTTCTTTTCAGCTTACCTAGAATGCTAATGTATGTATTATAAACTTTGTTGGCTGGATTCAGACACTAATAGGAGATTGAGGCCCTGATTCTTATTTATGTTCAAACTATAAAACTGTGTGAGCACAAAGGCTTGTAAGGCAATGTCAGGACAATTTTCATGCACTTTAAGGGCTTCTTTGTGGCTTGAGTGTTGAAAAGTGCTATTAATCTAAATGAAGATACCTGGATTTTATTCAGTGATTTCTCAGTTTCGAGTCATGCAGATGATGGCTGAAGGAGGAGCTGAAAACAAAGTAGTCTGAATGCACCTATATATAGATGATTTAAAGCTATATTAATAAATCCGTACTTTTTTCTATCTAGGGTCTAACTAATCTGATAATTTTGGACATGAGTAGAAATTGAATAGTCTGGAAAGAAGATCACTACCAACTGTTTGTATTATTCCATCTTCCCTCTCTCAAAGCTATAGTAAGTTATTCTGTATGTAGATTATTATTTTTTTTTTAAATAGTTCTTTAACAAATCAAGATCTAGCTGATCAGACTTGTTAATATGTGCGTAATCTTTTCATATACTCCATAATAGTTAATTGTCTGTATCTCATCAGTCATTTTGGGATAGAAATTGCCTTTTTTTGTAATAGTACCTAGCACAATAGTGTCCTGGCACATGCTAGGGTTCCCAAGGTTTTACCTATAATTTTGGAGCTTAATCATTTCTAACACCTATGAAATTAGTGTACATTACTTACAAATCTGTATTTTAAACTAACTGAGAGAACACAAACTATCTCCATTTATGTGTTTCATAAGAAAATGGTCATCCAGATCTGTTCATATAAAGGCAAAATACCACTTTTTTAAGTCACTTTGATTTTAAACATTTTTAATTCATTGAAATGTAAAATGTTTCTTGCCTATATTATTATGATAGTTCTAGATCTGGATTAATGTAGTGGACA
Source organism: Tyto alba (assembly GCF_018691265.1). Taxonomy (NCBI): domain Eukaryota; kingdom Metazoa; phylum Chordata; class Aves; order Strigiformes; family Tytonidae; genus Tyto; species Tyto alba. The sequence goes on from NW_024881303.1 coordinate 7,190,176, forward strand.
TAACTTCAAATGCATTTGACAGGAACCAACAGAAGGAGAAAGTGCAAAAGATTTGTTTAGAGGCAGATTCACCTCTGACATGATTGCAGATAGACTGAGATATTCAGACTTCAGAGAAATGCAAAAATTAAATTGGACAGCTTCTCATATCAGGTGTAGTGATTTTCAGAATTGCATTATGTGTTAAAAGTATCATCTAATACAGTGGATAGAATGTGAAAATCTAAAGCTGGAATCTGTATTTAGCAAATATGCCTGATAATTCCCTAGCATTTGTAGGCCAAATTCCCTTGACTGACCCATAAAATAAGTGTAATTTTTTATCACAAAGGGTTATTTTCTGGAGTTATGTTGAAGAAATGTTCTTTCTCTAGATGCTTCCATTTTTCATTTAGGGAGTGGTGCTGCCTGCACACAGTTTGACAGAAGAGGTCTAGGAGATATAGGATACTAGCTCCAACACAAGTATATCTAGAAGAGAGCTTTTATTTGATCAAAACCCCTCTGATCTAGTTCCTTTCAGAACATACTTGGCCAAATTGAGAACAGACAGGTATGTACGTGCAGTGCTGCTTCTGCAATCCACTGATTTCTGAAAAAGCTGCCTTGTCCACTGCAGATCTACTGGAATTTTGAGCAAGAATGACCTGTGATTGGTTGCATTAAATGCATCCTTAACTGAATACTAGTATGTGCACCCAGTGGGACAGTCACTGTTCTGCAACAAAAGTATTTTACACAGCACTAGTCTCACTTGTTTGCAGACATCATCCCTCTTCAGAAAGGCATTTCTATGGGTTGTATATATGTATTTGCCTTCTTAGAGACATACTTTTATTTTATATAATTTTTATTTTATATTTTGTTCTTTCACAGTATCTTGTCAGTGAAAGTCCCTACCTGATGTAATTTTCATGGCACAGTCCATGATCTTCATCTTTGCATCTTAAATGGCCTAGAAGTCCTTCAGCAACAGTATCACCATGCCAGGAATATCAGTGTCAATATTCTGGTGGAATTGAGTAGGTGTTGCTCATAAAGAAATTGTAACTCCTTTTAGGTTGACTTTTGGTTTCAAGAGACTGTTTTATTAAGATGTGAAAACAGATACAAGTATTTAAACATTCTTGTCAGGATTGTTTTCTGCAAGGGGTGGGTTGTTGTAAAAGGTTGTAGAGCAATACGATAACACTGACTATGTGCCCTTTAAGGTATTACAATTGCAAGCCTTTAATTTCTTGAAGTGATGTATCAAACAGCACAGTTATGAATTCCTAAAAATTACTTGGGGAATGCCTCTCTGACCAATAGAGTATCCTGCTTCTACCATTAAGTAGTAACAAGCACTTTGCAAGCAGGCTTCAACACAGCTGAGGTACACAGTTGCAATGTGTGGTGCTTTGGCAGGCGTCAGGGTAAGCGGAGAATGGAATACTCCATCTGAGCAATTGCAGCTCCAGTGCTACTGGAAAGCAATGAAAACAGCCCAAGAGGTATGGAGCTGGAATTTCCATAATGTGATATAGAAGCAAACAGAGCAGACTGCTGAAAGCCCTTGCCTTTGGTGTTAGAATCACATCAATTGTTTAATACTGGAAAAATAACTGTGAATTTGTTGTGATATTTTCATTAGGGCGCTTCTTTCATAGGAGCATGTTACATCTCTTACCCCAAAGCCAGCATGTTATGGATCTGCTCATGCTATATATCTAATTTCTATCTTATTTTTCTATGTTATCTGTATTCTAAATCCATATTTGTCTTTTTTTTTTTTTTTTTACTTAATTCAGACCTGTAGAGCTGGTGCTAGCAGACCAGTTTAGAAATGTCTGTCGTGTGAATTTACAGAAAAAGAATCTCATGTCTTTCAGTGATTTAATATTCCTTCCTAATGTCAAGGTAGGTTCATGACACAGTCATTTCTATTTTTCATAATAATATTAATGATAAACTAAACTATTTTCCTTTGATTGAAAATACAGCCTTTAATCTCCTTTAATAGCCTGTTGTTCATGGGTTTTTGTAACAACAGCAATCAATCAGCACAAAGCTGACTGCAACCACTGTTTCAGTTTTACAGTATTGTTGCAATAATCTGATCCAAAATCAATGAATTGCACCAGACTTTTTAAAGCACTTTAAACTGACCAGTCATCTTTCTAAAGATCAAATTGCTGAATCAGAAAAATGTAATTGGCAGTTCTGCTAATGTGTTAGCAAAGAAACATTTTTTTGATTAATTATGTTTCCTTTTTACAGGTGTTGTGTCTGAACTACAATCACACTGAATCAATTCTGCCTGGACAAAAGGTCCCAAATCAGGTAACAAATATGCAGCAGCTGTACTGAAAGGTGGGCTCTCATGGCTATGGACAGGAAGGACTTGCCAAAGAAAGCAGGTACCATCAGCTTTTAAAGTATATTTTTATCTCTCCTTTTTTTATCCTCCACTGAGGAGAAAAGAGGTGTCTTCAGAGTCAGTAGCTTTGGAGCTCCCTTTTTTTCCCCCTCCTAGCTTGAAGAAACCCAGTACATTTTTTTGTTTGCTGTTTTGCATACATATGGTATGTGTGGCATCATCTAGTTGGCTTTTCTTTCCTAAGTTCTTTGTGAACAATTTTTTAGGCCATTTCTTCATCAAATTAACTATACCAGGCTGCTATCATCTGTTCTTTGGATCCTATCACATAGGTGGTTAGGCATACATTGAAGTTTTTTCACCTTCCTCCAGAGGATTTCATTTTGAGTAAAGGAGCCACTTACCTCTCTCTGGCTGCTGATTTGATCTGTGAAAGCGTGGACATGTATCTCTGATCAGACTGGTCATGATATTCTGTTTTCATTCTTTGCTTAAATTTGTACAGCATTACGCTAAAAAAATTTTAGACATATATTCAGACAGTGGGGAATATACTGAGATAGTATTTCATTCCCTTGAGCCTGATCATGTGAGAATTCAGCTGCCTTACTCTGTATAGTATTCTGATGGCAGTCACAGCCCCTTGTTAGAATCAATGAGTTCAGCTAATTCAGACTGTAGTACTTTTTATGAGCATAAAGGAGGATTTTGTATATTCATCTAAAGTTTTCTGAAATGTTATGTGCAGTTTAATCAGCCATTCGTCCTGCTATCAAACCTCCTTTTCTTTACTCATTTCATAAGTGATATTCTTTTTGTCATCCTCTGAAGGAGATGGTTGTACTTCTTCCTTTTTCCATCAATGTTAGATCTGCCTGTGTTCTAAAGAGCATTTTCAAATTACCTTTCAGTTTGCATTTCTCATCTGTGCACTCTTTCAGGAGTGAAACTTTTGGAACCTGTCAGGATTCGTTTACTTCTTTCTGCATGGAGAAGGCAACATCCATAGTCAAATTCAGTTTTATCATATCAGACAAGTCTTGCAGAGTCACCATGCAGAGCTCCTGCCGCGATTGAGAGACGGAGACCCAGCTCGATGCAAGTCAGGATCCACTTTATTGAGCACAACAACCGATTTTATATTCCAAACAGACAAAGAGAGACATGTGTTTTAAGCTGATTGGCACAATGGTTAATCACCTAATACATATTACAAAAGTTGAGCTCATGATTGGCTAACGTCTAAGGTCAGCTTGACTTTTTCTGCAGTTAATTTTCTGCTAGCTCACAGCATTCTTCCTCTTTTTTAACTTCTACTCCTACATCCTGTTTCTATAGCACATGCTTATCTTTAGTTACGAAACCAGCCCTCCAGGAATAAATCGTCCTTGGCTCCAGGGTTGTGACAGTCTGTTTACAGATTGTGCAAGTTACGAGACGCTAAGTTGAGCACGTCCTTCCTAATCAGCTCTGTCTCGCTGCTAGAAGGAGAGACCAGGCTGCCCCCGACATCTCCCCCTTCTTGTTGCACAACAAGGATCCTTTTCACTGAGCTGGCTATCAGGTTCTGCACACACTGCAAAAAACAGGGTAAACAAAGTAACAAAAGAATGAAAACGACTAAAGCATACACAATCATTTTTACAAGGCTTCTCAACCATCCTGATAGGCCCCAGCCTCCAAACAGTTTATCCAGCCAATCCCAACTATCTTCTTGGTTAGCGTGAATTGACTCAGAATGATCTGAAAGATTCATACAACACATACCGTCAAAATCCTCACAACCATGACCTTGAGCTAAAAGTAAAAAATCTATAGCGGCCCTATTTTGTAATGTAGCATGGCGAACGCTATCCACATCTAATAAGAGACCAGACAGTGCCTGACTTGTAGCGTTAGTTTGTTTTGCAAGCCAGCAGCCTAGTTTGTCTAGAGTTGCTAAAGCTCTGCCAGCAGCAGCTCCGGGCAGGAACAACGAGGCTGCAAAACGCTGACTGAAAGACCAAAAATCCACTTTTTCGCACAAGTATAACATTCACACAAAACCCAAGGGTCACAGTTTTCACAGTTTTCACATGAACCACAGGTAATTTCTGCAATGGACAGTTCTCAATACTTATTCATGTAATTCCTTCTTCAGTTGTGATGTTTCCGGGCAGTTCTTCTGTCTGCTGTCCAAAATTCTGATTGGAGCACTCCGGTCCCTCTCCAGTTGGTTGTGGCAGGGGTTCACGAAAAGGTCGTACGCTCTTCGCGGGAATCCATCTAGGCCCCTTCTCTGTAGAAACACAAGCATAACCTCTACCCCATGTAATAAGGGGATAAGGTCCCATGACTGTACCTGTTTCTGGATCTCGGATCAGCACGGGCGGCTTGATTTGCAGTTCGAGCGAAGCATTCGTATTAAAATGACGGACTATGGGAGGATTACTGTCTATCAAAGAACAATTCAGAAAATTAAAAACATATAAAGCTTTCTGAAGACGTTCCTCGGGGGTAACGGTCCCTACTCCCCCTTTTTGTTGTTGCAATAAGCGTTTTAGAGACTGATGAGAGCGTTCAATTAAGGATTGGCCCGTGGGGGAATGAGGGATACCCGTAATGTGGTTGATCCCCCAAGAACTCAAAAACTTTTTAATTGCAGTTGAAATATATGCAGGGCCATTGTCAGTTTTAATTTGAGAAGGGTATGCCTAAAGTGGCAAAAGCACGCAGCAGATGTCGTTGAACATCGCGCGCCTTTTCGCCAGTATGACAAGAGGCAAATAATGCCCCAGAAAAGGTATCAATAGAGGAGTGAATATATTTTAAGTGACCAAACTCCGAAAAATGAGTGACAGTCGGTTTGCCAAAGTTGCAAACTTTGCAATCCTCTAGGATTAACTCCTCCTGCTATTGTAGGAAATGAGTGCCTTTGACAATCGGGACACACAGCAACTATACTGGTTGCCTGCTGAGTAGTAAGGCCAAATTGTCGCTTAAGCCCACCAGCATTTTGGTGAAAGAAAGCGTGGCTGAGTTTTGCTTGTGCTATGCGGTCTGGCAGTACCTGTACCGGTAATGTAAGCAGGTCAGCTTGTCGGTTCCCTTCCGCTATAAAGCCAGGTAAGGAAGTGTGAGATCTGACATGCATAATGAAATAGGAATGAATGCGAGAATCTAAAAGAAAAATAAGCTCCTGTAACAAAGCAAATAATGCAAAATGTGAGACATTTCGTAACACAGACGCCTCAGCTCGTTCAACAATCCCTGCAACATAAGCTGAATCAGTGATGATATTAAGCGGTGTAGACCATTTTCTAAAGGCTCGGACGACGGCAGTCAGTTCCACGATTTGGGGGGAACCCGGCACTGTCTTTATATCCGATTCCCATTGTTTGCGCTGGTCGTCCCACCAGAGGATAACAGATTTGTGGGACTTCCCAGATCCATCTGTAAAAACAGTAAGAGCTTGCAAAGGTTGGTCACTCCTCTTTGGTCTAGGTACAAGCTGGAAATTAGCATTAAACAATTTATGAGAAGGTGGGTGAGAAGTGAGTTGGCCTGTATAACCAGCTATCGCTATACTGAAGGCTTCCGATTGTTGGTGAAGCCACTGCAAATAATCACTGACCATAGGCAAATAAATACAAGTGAAGTCCATTCCAGACAACATTAACAAGCGCCGCCTGGCACGGACAATCAAGGATGCAAACATTTCATGCTGTGTTGAGATGGTTTTCGTGGGTTGATTCGGTAAAAATACCCATTCAATGATAAGCAACGGGTCAGACTCCTGCAAGTCCCATTGAAATATCAAGGCATGAGGCTGTCGAGCAGGATTCAAAATGATTAAAAGGAAAGGTAACTCAGGGGCATATCGATGTGCCTGTCTTAAGGTAATAGCTGTAGCAACTTTTTGTAAGGAATCAACAGCTGCAGGGTTGAGAGCAGCGAGGGGAACATAAGTCTGTGCTCCCCTTAAGCAGGTCGAATAAAGGACTTAAATCTGCATTGGAAATTCCTAGCAAAGGTCGGACCCAATTAATTGTTCCCAACAACTTCTGCACATCATGCAAAGTCCTCACATCTGCTTGAATTAGTAAAGGCTGTGGGACTATAGTTTGAGCCCGTATGCGCCAGCCTAGATATTTCCATGGTGGTATTTTCTGAACCTTTTCCGGCGCAACACAAAGACCTGCTGAATTAACAGCAGTTATGACAAGGGCTACAGCTTCCTCCATGACTTCGTGATGTTGTGCTGCCACTAGAATATCATCCATATAATGGTACAATAAAACGCAGGGCATCTTTGTTCTAACAGGGCTAAGGACCTTGGCTACATACCATTGGCATATTGTGGGACTGTTTTTCATTCCTTGTGGTAGCACAACCCACTGATATCTCTGCAATGGAGCTTGCATGTTGACGCTTGGAACTGAAAAAGCAAATTTAGGAGAATCTTCTGGATGCAAAGGGATATTAAAAAAGCAGTCCTTGAGGTCAATGACTGTCAGAGACCAGTCCCGGGGGATCATTGTGGGAGAAGGGAGCCCTGGTTGCAGGGCTCCCATGTCTTCCATAGCGTCATTAATTTTTCTGAGGTCATGGAGCAAGCGCCACTTGCCAGTTTGTTTTTTAATCACAAAAACAGGTGAATTCCAGGGGCTTACAGAGGGCACAACATGTCTTTTGGATAACTGTTCATCAACTAATTCTTCCAGGGCGCGAAGCTTTTCTAGCGGCAGGGGCCATTGATCCACCCAGACAGGGGTATTAGTTTTCCAGGTTAATTTCAGGGTGTCGCGCACCTCAATGGCCCCTCCTAAAAATGCGTTTGAATAGCCATTCCCCATTGTGACAGTACATCACGTCCCCATAAGATCATAGGCACAGGTAGCACAAAGGGCTTAACAGAGGCTACATGCCCCTCCGGGCCCAGTATCTGAATGAGCTCTAGGCTCTGGTGACTATTTCCAGCACCTCCAATCCCTGCTAAGGTCTGAGAAACATTGGCCAGAGGCCATTGTGGGGGCCATTTAGCCTGGGAGATCACCGTAACATCGGCCCCTGTGTCAATGATCCCATTCAATATCACCCGCTGTTCCCTGCGGATAAGAGTACATTGATATACGGGCCGTTTTTGTGAAATAGACTGTACCCACAAAATTTGCGGGTCACCAGTTGACCCAAAGCCCCCTTTCCTTTGTTGAGGTTGGGCAACAATGGGGGATTCCGTTCCTTTAGGTATTAAAATCAACTGCGCTATACGACTGCCCTTAGGTATAGTGCAGGGAGGGAACGGGGTCCATGCCATAATTTTAATTTCATTGGTACTATCAGAATCAATAACCCCTGGTAATACAAAGAGTCCCGACAGGGTCGTAGAAGACCTCCCCAGTAATAACGCTTGTGTATTTGGGGGCAGAGGCCCCGTAATGTTTGTTGACAATAAATGAACCGAGGAGTCAAGTACCGTTACTGTGTGGCTGGTTGCCAGGTCCAGGCCGGCGCTCCCGGCTGTGGCTGGGTGAAGGCTTGAGGCACTGTCGTATCCCTCTGCGGCAGCGGAGGGGTTAACTGCGGAACTTGTGTCTGCACGCGCCGCCGTCCCGCGCTCCGCGATCGGTTTCCCTGTATCGGTTGTCCCTGGGAGTCATACTTAGAGCGACATTGGTTAGCATAATGGCGCCCCTTCCTGCACCTAGGGCAAATCCCCGGTGCCTGGGGCTTGGCTCCAGATGTAGCAGCTATACAATTCTTTTTCAAATGGCCAGGTTTGCCACAGCCATAACAAACCCCGGGGCCAGCTGTGCCACGCATGGCAGCAAAAGCAGCGGCCATCGCTTCAAATTTATGATCTACGGTGCCAATTCTATTACAGGCTTCCACCATTTCCACGAGAGAGGGATTAGGGTTCGGAAGAGATTTCAATAACTTCTTACAATCTGCATTGGCATTTTCCACTGCTAACTTTAACAACAGAATTTCCCGCGCTTCCACATTATCTATCTGGCGCTCTAAGGCTTGTTTTAATCTGTCAATAAATTGCATATAAGGCTCCCGAGGTTCCTGAGTAATGGTAGTAAAAGCCTTTTGTGGCTTTTGAGAGTCAGGTATTTTAAGCAGAGCCTTCTTTGCTTCATTCCGCGTGGCTTCAAGCGCTTCCCGCGGAATATCCCTCGCCTGAGCCACCGGGTCCGTGTGCTGGCCAGTACCCGTAAGATGCTCAATAGTTAATGCAGCAAGAGCAGGATTATTATGGCCCACATAGGTTAGTAAAAGCGTTTGGAGTCCCCTCCCCCATTGCGACTCCCATAGCGAATACTGTGTAGGGGTTAACAGCAACTGTGCGAGAGATTTGAGATCATGCGGAGTCATGACATAAGAATCTAAGACAGAAGATAACAAACTCGCGAAATATGGGGAAGAGAGGCCATGCTCGGTAACAGTACGGCGCAACTCCTTCACCACAGGGAAGGATAATGCCTCCCATTGAGCCCCCCTCCCCTGATAGATAACAGGAGCGACTATTTTTTTCGCAAGTTGCAAATCCCCCTCTTTCAGAGCCTGTCGTTTAATATTCGCCCATACGTCCTGGGGATCGGGAGGGTAGAGATCTGGCTCCTCCTCTGGGTCCACTGGTCCTGGATCAAAAGGATCATCCTCTGAGGGGTACTCGGCGGCACCCACCTCAGGAGGCTCCGAGGTCTTCTTATCGACCGGGAGACCTTTCCTGTCTTTAGTGTCTTTATTCTTAACAGTCTCCTGAGCCTTCAGAGTTTCAAAGATAGTCCTCCACCACGGGAGCATGCGCTGTGCTTCAGCATTCCCTGTTGTAGCCGCGTCCCACAGCTTAACTCCCACATCATCCCAAAGCTCAGTCGTAAATATACTGCAAGCAGTTACAGTGGGGATTTTCACTTGTACCCACTTGAGCATAGCCTTAAGATCTTGCCCAGAGAGATTCTTTTCATGCTCTTTAAGAAGGGCTTTCATAAGTTCGTATACGTCCCTCTCTGGGGAAGAGACCTGACTTCCCATGTCTCCCACAGCTCACCTCACAACTCCGGAGGGATTCTTAATGCCGGCTCCTGCTTCCTTTCAGCAGCTCATTCAAAGTTCTGTGGGACTCGCAGCATGCCACGCAGATAGGTGGTTCTTAATCCCGAATCACGTCGGGGTCACCAATTTGCCGCGATTGAGAGACGGAGACCCAGCTCGATGCAAGGCAGGATCCACTTTATTGAACACAACAACCGCTTTTATATTCCAAACAGACAAAGAGAGACGTGTGTTTTAAGCTGATTGGCACAATGGTTAATCACCTAATACATATTGCAAAAATTGAGCTCATAATTGGCTAATGTCTAAGGTCAGCTTGACTTTTTCTGCAGTTAATTTTCTGCTAGCTCACAGCATTCTTCCTCTTGTTTAACTTCTACTCCTACATCTTGTTTCTATAGCACAAGCTTATCTTTAGTTACGAAACCAGCCCTCCAGGAATAAATCGTCCTTGGCTTCAGGGTTGTGACAGTCTGTTTACAGATTGTGCAAGTTACGAGACGCCAAGTTGAGCACGTCCTTCCTAATCAGCTCTGTCTCGCTGCTAGAAGGAGAGACCAGGCTGCCCCCGACAAGCTCCCTCTATACACTGGTCAAGTTTTATAAAAGTAACAGTGACAGTGCATCAGAGAATCCTGCAAAACCTAGTTGTGTGAATACTTCTCAAGGCTTCACCCAGCACTTCTTGTCTCCATTCTTTGCATATGCTCGGCATCTGGAGTGTGGGAAAAACATGAATTTGTTTTCTGATTTTTCTGGGGAAAAGGGATATTGGCCAAAGCACACATGGATATGGGATGTTTGGGGTTCCATCGTAGTGTGGCAAATTTCTGTGCTCATTTTGCTTATCTGCTTCTTCATGAGCAATTAACATTCTTATACAGACTAGGGGCTCAGAAAGGACTTGAAACAGTTGTTCAGTAACTGTAGGAATGCCCCTTTTGTTGGTGGGAGGGAATTTTTTAAACTAATGTCTTCTAGATTCTTCCCCTTTCCCTTTTTAAATATAGATAAGTTTTGGCTTTCTTGCAAGCCACTGAAACTTTGCTGATGTTCCCAAATGTAGTTCAAGTCAACATAAATATTCCATGATGTTTCTCAGCCAGCTTTTTCAAATGTGACTTACTCAGAGTCACTGATTTAAACATGTCAGATATTAGCTCAATAGCTTCTACTTAACCTTTACGTTAATACTGGAATGCAAATTATTTCATTATTACTGCGTGGTATGAATAACTTGCCCTTTTTTTTCCCCACAAATGCAGCACAAAAGTATCTAGTGAAAAACTATACTTCATCTCAGTTTTATTGATACTTCTACCAACTTCAGCTAGTAATGATCCAATACCAGGATTACTTTTGTTATTGATATACATTCAAAATCTTTCTTATTGTTCTTAATACTACAAGTCATTAATGTCCTCCTATGTGCATTTGCTTTTTCCATCATTTTTTTGCATGTTTTTACTTCTTCTTTACTACTGTCAATTTCTTTATTTTTTCCATTTATCACAGTTCCTTTTAGTTTCCCACTAAGTGAATACTGTCTTTTTAATGACTGATGCCTTCTTTCTCAATTGTGAGATATGTTAGGAACAAAAATGTTCTTAAACCCTCCCCAGATCCTCTTGACACTTTCTTTGGAAGTTGAATTAGCTTTAATTTTTGTAGCCTTGTGAGATAAACCTGTGTAAATAATAAAATATACATATTACATACTTACACATCTTAACACAAATTAATATTACATATTCACATATAGTTTGGATATTGTTTTGTTTGTGATGTGTGAATTTAATCAAATCACTGGCTGCTAAGCAACCACCAATATTTAGTGTTTTTATGGAAATTGAGGTTGCTAAGCACATTGTTTCATTAGCTGGGTCATAAGGAAGAAGCAAAGCTAAAATTAGAACCTTTTTTTCCGTCTCTTTCTTATGTTAGTTCATGCTATGTAATTACAGGTCTGACATAACAGAAATTAACCTTTTACAAACAAATTAGTAGAGCAGTTCATGTTATTTTATTTTGCCCTATTGTCCTGTTGTGAGAATACATGCAAAGGATGACATAAGTATTTTACTAAATTTAGCAGCGGTTTACAGCTGCTTTCTTTTCATGTTCTCAGACTTCTGTGAGCAGAGAGGGATTTTTTTATTATTTGATTTCCATGGTCTCGATCCAGAAAACTTGATCTAGCTTCCACCGAATAGAAGTTTATATATGGAGGATTTCTACCTCAAAATAGTGGATTTGTTTCATTTTTCATCATATTTTTTTAACATATACAGGTGTAATTCCTATGAAACCTTTTCCAGTGATTAATGAAATTGCAGTCTTCCATATATTCCCCTCATACATTTTTGGGGGGGGGGAGGCAGGAAATGCTGAAGTTCTTTTGCCCAAAGAAAATTGTGACATCATACTCTTGTTTGATTTATTCATTTAGAGATGCAGAATTTGGAGAAAACTTGCCACTCTTAATGCAGAATTGGAAGATTTTTATCTAGGATATAATGGAATAACTAACATGACCCAGCTACATCTTGGTAGGCTGAAAAACTTGAAACTTCTGTTTTTGCAGAGTAGGTGGTAGCAGCTTTTCTGTACATTCATTCAAGCATTTTACAGTACTTTCCTTATGTCCAATCTTTACGCTATGCCTTGAATTTATGAGGTACAGACTTCTCTGGTCTTGACCCCAATAAGAATGATATCCTAGCTTTAATTCTTGCCCTGGTGCCAAGATCCTTCAGATATTGAACACTGAAATTCTTCCATACAGCACTGCTGTGCCTCACTTGTCTTCTACAAGACAAGGGCAGAGCAAGGTAACCAGCATGTGGAAGATATATTTGTCAACTGATGGCCAGCAGCAGGTTCCACACTGAGGGAATTTCCTTCTCATTATAAGCAATACTGACAATAATAATTAACCTAAGTTTTGTTCCTCAAGATTCCCAGATTTTAATTAGGAAGATATTTTGGCTTAAGTAGAGATAGCAGATAGATGAAATCAAACACACTGTTGTCCAGTGTCACTGAAGTGGTCCAAAACAACATACAAGTAATTCAGAAAGTTCATGAGCTGCTTTTGCTTAAGATAAATTTTTGCTGGAAAGGAATCCCAATCCATTAAAGATGATCCCATGCATTTACTCTTGCTATCTTAGGAAACTACATCAGCCAGACTGAAGCACTTGAATGTCTCCAATATCTACAAGAGTTGGTATTGGACCATAACTGCTTTAAAATGATTTCACAAGATTTCCTTGCTAGGCTTCTGACTCTTCATCTGGAGTAAAACCAAGTACAAGAACCTAACAGTTTACAATCTTTGGTAGAATTACAGAAATTCTTTCTGGACTTCAAGAGAATTCAAGTACAGTAGGTTTTTGTTAATGCTGTAGATTCAGTGAGCTAAATATGGTGGACTGTTTTCAGACAAAATTCCCATTGTCTTCTGTGGAGTAAAATTACCAGTGTTTTCCCACAAACATATATACCAGTTGAAAGACTTTTGAGAACTCCTGACATATGGTATATTTTTTAACTTTTGGACAGAAATCATCTGAGCTAGAAAAACTTCAAGTTATTCCTAGTCTTAAGGTGCTCTTAAAACATGGAAATCCAGTGAGTATATTTTTTTGCATTGTTAAATAAACCAGATGTATATTTCACTTTGTACACTGAATACTAATCTTTGTAATAATTAAAACTTTTAAGAATTTCTCCAGAACCAGGTCACTCCTAGAGTATCTGCTATTATTGTTTTAAGGTTGAAAGCTTCACAGTATGCATAATGATCACGTTGCCTCACCGTGCCTGCCTCAGTGCCATACTGTGATCAGAAGGCACTCATTCTTCAGTATACTGTGGTATAGTGCTGCAAGATAAATTTAAAATGTATGTGTGTTGCATGAGTATGTTGCAGTGAGGGACTGTTCTTTCAGTAGTCCAAAGCAGGTCAGATCTGTGAATAAAGGTCAAAGAATGTTCAAAGATTTTTGAAATACTTGGTTTTATTTTTAAAATGGCTTAATAGCAATCTTTTTTGTTGTTTTGCACATCACTCTTGAAAGAGTCCCGATGAGAAATTTCAAGTTTCTTTTTTTCCAGACATGCTTCTGTTTTTCAGTGTAGTACTGCTGGTTTGCCTTTTTTATCCTTGGGAACAAACTATAAGATCACAGTAAAAAAGACTCTTGCCTTTCTGATTTTATGAATACCAAGCTATGGGACAAAAAGAAGCTAACACTTTCACAGAGTAGAAGAGGCTTTCCTGGTAACCATAAAAGGACAAGTGGAACTCAGTGAGGCCAAGTGGTTGAATAAAGTCTGTAGGATCTGAGCTTCATGTATTTAAGCATCTTAGCACTGCTGAGCTTTAAAGTAGCATCAAACATAAATGGAAACAAAAATACATTTTTCATTGTTAGTTTTGAGAAAAAATGTGGCTTTCTAAATTTCAGTTGAAAATATAGTTCATATGGCATGTTTTTAGAAATGGACCCTTGAAGATTAAGTGGAAAGCCCAAGATCTAAATGTCCCTTAACTTCCTTTTACCATAAACCTGCAGTGTCTGGTCTAAAGCAACATCTAGAAACACAGGGGAGAGGGAAGGCAGCGGTAGATTGGAGCAGTAATGCATACAGTAGTCATGCATTCTGTTTTCAGTGGTTGACTCAAAATAATATTTTTGCTCTTATGACATTTTTTAAACCAACATGCAAACGGTTATATGGATTCAGAAATGAACTTCTGAGATGGATGACGAAATGGCAGGGGAATGTCAAGCAAATTGAATGTTAGTAATGGCAAGAACAGGCATGTGCTTCACAAGGAAAAAAGCCAAACAGATTCCTCTTGGGAAATTGCTATTCCAGGGTTTCCTTCTTTAGAATTGTAGTCCTAGACTTTCTCCTGAAGGGCATCAAGACAGTAGGCCCAGCTGTCTTGTATGCAGTGTGGCATTAAGAAGTATATCTCTCCATGTATTAGCAAGCATCAGTTAGTACCCCCCACTATGGTCCACACTTCAGAGAACTTATCACCTGTCATTTTCAATAACGCTGTATATTAAAAGAGAAAAATATTGCTAGCCTTTCCTGTCTGCAGCACAGCCTGCATCTCAACACTTGGCCTTCTGTAAGGCTGGTTCCTAGTCACGTCCCTGCGGAGCGCACAGTACAAAGTGACAGTTATTCATGGGCACTTGAAAAACGTTGCTCAAAGGTATATAGTCATTTATGCACAGTTTGGATTCTGAACAGAAGTACCCATACTTTCACAGGATATCTGTGTCTGATAAGTTTTTATAAAAGTTTCAGAGGAACCTGATTCTCTTACTTTATAATGTTACTGCATAATACAGTATCACAGCAGTGGTGTATCAATGTTCTAAACTAATTTCAAGTGCAATATTCACTGCTATAACTTCTCTGTTCATCTCTTCTTGGTAGATGGGATTCTTGACACACCTAATTCCAATTTTTCTTCTTGCTGATCGTTACCTTCATAATTATTTTCAACTATGATTTGATAATGCAATATCACATTGTCTTGTCTTGAAAGATACTCTCTTGTACCATCTGTATCCACTGGAAGTACTTTAACACAGATAATATTCTTTATTTGTTGCTCTGCCCATAAGTTTCATGCTTTATGTTAGCTCTCACTGTCCCTCCTCACCAAAGTAACTTGCCTCTGTCACTGTGGTTCAGCCCTGTCTACCCTCATGCTTCTTGTTGAGAGTGGGGTCATGTCCTTGTGCTTTGAGATGCAGTTGCATACCACGAGCTGACCACTGTCACTGGTCATCAACACCCCTTTTTCACTGCTATATTTCTACCTTTGCTACTCCTTTTGTTGAGAAGGGGCTCCCTGGACAAGCTACCTTGTTTTCCTCTAGATCTTGCCCTGAAATTCTCACTGACTATGAAATCAAAAGAAAGCTTCACAGCAGTTTGGCATCTGCTGTGACCATTGTCTCTCACACTGACCAGTTTTATTGCTCATTATTTTCTTGTGCTCACCCATCTGTCAGTCTGTCTGCATTCATTGGGTGTGCCTCATCTCATTTTACAGTATAAATTCACTGGAACAGAGATTTTTAGTAGGATTCACTGTTAGGTTTCCTAAATACAAGAATAACAATAACAGCAGCAAAGAATCAGAGAGGAGGCTGGCCCAGCACGTGTCTCCTGCGAACAGAAGGTTCATTGTCTCTGTGGTTCTATTTATCACTAAGACCCCACTCACTGAAAGAGTTTGTTGTCTCACAGCAGACCTGTATTTTCTGTATCACAGCATGAAACTTCTCTGGAGATTTGTTTGATGAACAGAATTCTTTCCTTCCAGCTCAGAAGACTGCAGTAGGCATTTTAGCCATCGGTTTCCCAAGAAGGACCAATAGAGTAATGAGGAGATCTAGAGTCTGTTCCCACTCTGGCATGTGCAAGCCAGTTCTCTCTTCATGTCTCAGTTTCATATTTATGGAGCACAGAAACAGGTATTTTACTTACATATCTGAAACATAAGTACAGAGGATGATGAGAAGCATCCATACGTGATCAGGTTTATTCTCCTGTCCTCATCAACCTGTCCAGCTTTTCCTCAAACCTCTTTGTTTTATAGATAAGAAGCTCTACCAGTAGACACCTACACCACAAGCTTATTCTACTCCAATTGTCTCATTAAATTCTTTACTGCCATGATGCTGTCACAATGCCCAACCACATCTAAACTGTTGTTGAACTGCAAATACTACTTGATGCCCAGAATCTAACCCCTCTGCTGTTACCTTATGCTTCCCACACCTATGGGTTATGTCCTTACTGTGTCTTTGTATAAATTTCTTGTCATAAATATTTTATTGTATTGAGAAAGCCCTTTAGCAGGATAGTGGCTTCTAGGTATAACCAGAATAAATGCTATTATTTGATACTGATATTAGTGGTATCTTCACTGTTTTGCCAAATCTCAGTCTTCACATTGATAGTAGGTCACTGCTGAAACCAGATGGGTTAAAATCCATGTACACTTGGGTTCTGTCTCGGAACTTCATCTGTCAAAAATGTGTTATCGCAGATCTCTGTCGGGCTACAATAATATCTCTGTTTGCAGACTTGGAGCCTTAGTACGTTAGTGAAACACATTTTCCCACTTGAAGCCACGATGTATGTATACAGAGTTCAAAGCACTTTTGGACTGAGTAATTTCACGTGTAAATGTTTTATTTCAAAACTGACCTGTGCTTTTATTCATTGGACATCACTTAAATAAAAACATGGAAGAATGAGTAAAGCAATAGAAGCATATTAAGACTATATCTTTAGAGAAATCTCTGTTTTATATTCAGGTTCAGTGAAGATGTTATACCTCATTAGCTACAACAGAACTGAGCCATTTTCTCATTAGATCATTCAAGTGGAACAACACAAAAGATTTTTCAAGTTTGTCAGTTGCATTTTAGTTGTGCTTTTTAAAGTGCTTGTTAGAAAGCAAGAATTGAAACCGTATGGTGTTGTTTAAGCTTGAAAAGTGCTTTTGATCTTCAGCTTCAAAAGAGATTTTCCCAGCAGAAAGTAGGCTAGCCCTTTATTTAGTACTGGTTTAGGTAGACACCAGAACACACTGTACGTAATAGTATTTTATTTTTTCATGCTGTTGATTAAATCTCTTTTAACATTGTCACTGCTGAATTAGAGATGATTTACAGGAGGCAGTCAATCACCGTTGTCATTGTACTGTACGCAGTTTAACAAAATTAACCAATCAGCACAGACTGGCACATGGCCTTAAATCAGTTGCTACAAGACGTGGTGGTCCCAGACTGAGACTTATGAACTGCTGAGTATTTTAAAATATTATAAAGATCCTTCCAAAGCTGAATTTTTATCAGCCTTCTGCCAGCCGTGCCCTGTAATGGCTTTACATTTGAAAATGTATTGTTTTCCATCTTTCTTGGTAAAAACAGCTTCGGTGCATTACAATAGCTTTTTTCTTGAAGTGGTCACAATTTTGTTTCAAGCATTTGAGTTTCGTAGCTACTGGTGCTTTTTAATGTACACAACTTGCATAGCTTCTGCGCTTGACAGGTTATCTAGAAAGTGCAATAATCAAATCTCAAGCTCATAACAGTAGTTTGAAGAACTGATCCTACAGTTCTTAACTCACAAAAAGTTGATCGTTACTGTTTATATTGCTGCAAAAAGACATTTCTATAATAAAGACCAAGATATGTAATCTTTATTTTTGTTTTTCTTATGAAGAGTTCTTCAGTTGCAGACTCTCCAGATGACTCTGGACTTCCTGCACTGCCAGCAAACTTTACAAGACATAATCCTCTCAGAATAACAAATTGAAATCTGAATGAAAACCTTAACCATTTATTTGGCTCTGATCTTATATTTGATCATGAGCTTGAAGAGCCTCTACTGAATAAGTCAAATGAGAGTAAGCATAAACAAACAGGATTGCGTATTCCTGAATACTGAACATAGATATATTCCCTCATGCTACATATTATATGGCCATATAAACATTTTTAACAAGGACATTTCTATCTTTCTTGGGTATCTTGCAAGTCTGTAAATTTCTCACAACCTTCCCAGATCTAGTAAATGTGTTTTCTGGAGGAATACATATCTTTGTCAGTTCTTCACCCTAGGATGGATCTTCAGATTTAGTCTGAATCATTGATAGGAGAATTAGTCTTTCAGCACTTTCAAAAGCTTTGGGTTTGATTGGTTGTTTTTTGGTTTGGTTTTGTTTTGTTTTTAATTTATTAACCAACTTCAGACTGTAAATTAAAGCTTTAACTATGCTAGGAACTGAAAGGAAGTGATGTAGCATTGTTCTGATGAGAAAAATTACAAAGAAGAAAAGAAGAATGAGTGCTGTATTTGATTGGCAGCTGGGGTGAGACTCTATAGGGAGAATATCCATGTTCTTTTTGTGTTACAGATAAGTCTAAGAACCCAGGAATTACAACAAATAATCTTTGAAGCATCCATGCAGAAAGAACTCTTAGGCAAGCCAAAGGAGCAGCAACTAATCTTCTAAACCATTTGGTGCATTAGAGCGCTACTTCTTGAATCAGGCAACTGCAGCAGGACAGCACAGAAAATATGGGCAGGTGAGGCTCTAACCAGCCCTAAACACTGCTGCTGCTTCTTTCCTTTTTTGGGGGAGTGCAACCAAAGCACTTCTCTTCAAACGTTACTTTTCTTTCTCTATATGCTGCCATATTTTCTTTACCTCAGTTTCAAGATCCACCAAAAATGTGTTTATTCTCTTCTGATAAAACTTGCAATGCACCTAAGAAAACATCTAGACAAAACTTAAAATTTTGCAACTAGAACAATGACTATACAGTAAAATGAAGCCAGCTGTTTAACAGAAATAAGCTGGTATCTCCCAACTCCTGGCTTAATCTTGTTCTATCACTAACTCAAGCCTTTCTGCTTAGTTTGTTTTTTTTTTGTTGTTGTTGTTTGTTTTCTGTTGCTTGAAGTCTAGTCTTGTTTACTAATTAAAATATTAAATATAGAAGCAGAAATGTAAGGGTAAAGCTGTTAGTGTGGCTAAACAGATCTAATAATTGTGACACAAACAGCAGTATCTTGCTATTGCTCACTGCCAGCAGCTGGAATGAGCCA
Source organism: Tyto alba (assembly GCF_018691265.1). Lineage (NCBI taxonomy): Eukaryota > Metazoa > Chordata > Aves > Strigiformes > Tytonidae > Tyto > Tyto alba. The sequence continues at coordinate 7,209,242 of NW_024881303.1, forward strand.
GTGTGTGATTGAATGTTACACCAACATTTCTTACTGTATCAAACATTTTTCCACAACAGGGAAGTGAACAAATGGGTCCGGCACTACTAGTATTTACCTAAAGAGATTCCCTGATATCAGTTGTGTAAGTCAGTGAGGTGATTCTTTCTGGAATCAGTGTGCATAGTTGCTTTTTGTGTAAGATTAGTTCCAAACATTTTTCTTAGGCAAAGTTCATACAGTGTTATACCTATACAGCATGATATAAGGTATGATTTTTCTTTACTAGAAAAATGTGTTTACATCTGTAGGCCATATTTGCCATTGGAAAAGAGAGAGCTAATTAAAGGCTTGTGCTGTCAGAGGTTTCTCCACAATCATCTTCAACTGGTCTTTACACATGCACAGATGTGATAAGAGTAGTTTCCAAAGGAACATAAGTATTTGGTGACTGATACCTCCAAACCTCTAGAGGGGAAATGCTTTAAATAAACCTTATTTAAACCAAGTAGTGCCATGCTGACTTAGATGTTGCAGATGAGAAAGCAGTGATCAGAGGAAGTGATACTACTCAGCATGACTGATTTATACAGAACTAACTTCCCCTAGCCTTGATCTAAGCGGGCCTCTCACAGAACTGGATTCTACTTTAACTGCATACTGTCCAGGATCCTTTCACAGGCAGTTCTCTTTTACTTAAAAAGTGGGCTTTTCTGGCTTAAAGCAGCATGTATGACTTTTCCCCCCTGTTATAGATTGATCCTCACACAATAAAAAAAAACAACACATGGAGACCATATATTTTTAAATAATGTAGATGAGATGCTGTAGCAAGCACCCTCTATCAATAGCTATCCTCACATTTCCTCACCTGTCATATGTGTTCTTTGATCTTTTCCCATTTCTCTCAGCCTGTTGTAACATTACAAAACTATGCATAGTGTCTGGATGTTTCCAATTTAATCTTACCTTTTATTAAATTCAACATGCTAAAATTAGAAGAACATTGCAAAGGCACCCAGATAGTAAAAATAAATAAATAAATAAATAAATAAATAATTCGTATCTGATTAAGCAACACTAGTCATGTCATCCCAGATTAGATGAAGTGATGCTTTAGGACAAATCAGGCCTTTTTTTAACCTTTCCCATCATGGCATCTCTTCAGGCAGAGTTAAACCTATTCAGGTGTCTTAACAGCCTAATTCTTACCTTACTGTGGTTAGATTTCTCTGAAGTTTTATCTTCACTAAACTTCTTAACTTAGATGATATTTGTAGCATCTCAGCATTTTACAGTTGTTACTGATATTCACTTACTAATTTCTACTTTTATTTTATTAATAATGAGAAATTCTGCGCACAACCCTAAAGGAAAAATGAAACAAGAATGCTGTTATGTGATACTTTTCATTATTTCTGTTTACAGGATCTGTGTTTAATCAGTACTTGTTTTTTGAACTTCAGGGAAGATTCACTGATACATCAAAGCAGGAAGAGTACAGTAAGCATTTAAGCTAAATTTATAGTTGCATTCCATCACCAGAAAACATATGAATGCACACATTTCTTCCTTAATCTTTGGAAGTCAAAGAGTTTGTAAGTTCAACTTTGACTCCATATCCATGTAGGAAGGAAGATCTTAGTTTCCTGAGTCCAAAAAGTTTTAACGTTGCTTCAGGTCTTTTGACAATGTTCTTACAATGCCCAAAGTCAGGCCAATGTCCTTTGTGCCATTGATACTCAAGGTAGCAAGCAGCCGTGACATTTCTTAGGACACCTAACATTCAATTAACAATTTTATGCTAGTGAGCCACTACAGTATGTGGAAATGTTGTATGAAAGTTGTCAGTGGAGACCAGGGTGAGTGGTTGGTGGATGCATATAAAGACTGTTACTCTTTGGAGTTAACTGAATTTTTGTCCTAGGTTTGGGTGTGACCTAGTTAATCATACCACTTGGTATGATTTTTATTACTAGGTTAAATTTACTGCCAACTAATTTATTCAAGTGCCGTCCATGTATTATATATATATATTTCCCCTGAAAGTTTAAAGCACGTGTATTTTTCCTTTGTTATGATCAGGAGGAGAAACAACCCACCCAGGAAGGCAAAGCTCTTAAAAGATGGAGTTTCACCTCATTTTATTTCAAAAAGTAACAGATGGATTTCCTTGAACTTTCCCTTTCTATTAGAGCTGGTAATGTGCTGTTTAATGTACGAAAGAAGGAGTCTGAATCCTTGCTTAATGAGCAAAACAACTTTGCTTTACCACTGGCGTCTCCACTATAGTCCCCTGCTTAAAACAGAACATTGCATTTGTTTGCCTTTCTGAATATTAAGATCTTCCAGGCTTCGTTTGGTTCAGTTTTAAATACTATAGTTATATTTCAACAGAAGGCAAATTCTACCAAAAATAAATTATTAAAAAAAGATAATTTGGACTCGAATGGAAACAACAGTGTTTTAACAGTGTTGGCTTTTTATCCTTTGATGGCACAAAGCAGTAGGCAGTCACTCCATCCATCAGCTGCTTGTAGATGAGAGTAATAATAAGATAATACGTTATTATCTTGCGGGTTCTTTCAGGTCACATTCTGGGACACATGCTCCCCAGTATTAGGTCAGTACTGTTTTCTTGTTACCACAATTGGAAGAGAGTTAAAAACTTCCTCTTTACACAGAGAAATCAACAAGTTAGAGTGGAGTTAAATATGCAACAGGATATTTATATTTCTCTGCTTGTCCTTTGTGATTCACCTGTTAGTATGGGCTATATGATAGTTAATTTCCGGTAGATTAAAACTAGTAATCTATTTAGGCCTCGCAGGGCTAACAGAGCAACACCTAGGTATGCTTTCAAATCTGATCCTAAGGGAATTCAGTTTTTCATCTTCCTTGTAAATAATCTCCTCTTCATAAAACAAACAAACAAAAAAAGATGTAAAAATGCTTGTAGAGGGATGTACTGAAGTACATGGTGAAATCTTGGCTTGTCTATATTAGCAGTTGATCTCCCAGTTAGTTAAGCAAAGTCCTGATTTCATCCATGAAGGGTACATAATAAAGTTATTGTCATGGGAATGCATGATAGGATTGAATATCATGTTACTAATGTATTAAATATGTATTATTATGATTATTACTTCTCTAAATGAATAGATATTTTTTAAAACAAAGTCTCTGTGGTTTGACTTGGAATTGTTTATAGCCTCTCCATACTAAATCGACCATAAGAGTCAAACAAACTGTGAAAATCAGAGAAATTCTGGGAAAAAAAATCTTCCTGAGGTCTTCTCCACAGACTTAAGTGGTGTTATTGAAGGGAGAATTTGGCCGTTTATATTTTTATTTTAATACAGTGGTTGTGAATGTATAATGAATATGAAATATCAGTTATGTAATGAAATTAGTTAACTCAGTGAAGCAACCATTTACACACATGCAGAATATCTGGATCCCGTGGGACTCAGAGATCCCTTTGGCTTGTTCTGTTTTCACTCACCCTGGTATAAATCAGGAATAAAATCTCAGAATTTAGTTGTCAAAAAGTCTGAATTCAGTATGATTTCTTCAGATTTGCACTGAAAAAAAAAGGGCAGAGACTGATCTCTCCACCTTTACTACACAGTGGTATAAAAGTTGGTCTTTTATCAGAGAGCTTTATGATCGGAATTAATTATTCTTCCTTTTCACTAAACTAGGAAAATATCATGGATTATATTATAATGAATTTTAATGTAAAGGTGAGGAAGAAAAAGTGTAAGTATGTCTCTGATCAAGGTTTTATGGTGGTAAATTTACTGTGCAAGATTTTGTTTTGCTGTTCAGAAATACAGCTTTATATAATCACAAAAATTGCCACTTCGCTATAAGAAACGCGCTTACTGTATCTATAGACCCTTTCTCATATATGTATATATACGTGTGTGTGTGTGTGTGTGAACTGATGCAGGGAATAGCAATGAAACTACATCTGAATGTAATTATGGACTTTATTATTCCATCTATTTTTTAAAAAATGCATTTCACTTCATATTGTATTTTTAGAAATAGAGTTTGGGGTATAGTGTGTAGGATTATATAAGGTTTTAAAAAATACACTGGTATATAAAATGATAAACATGTTACATACCTGCTGGTTTCTAATAAAATTATAAGTATCTAAAAAGTAAATGTTGATAACTTGCCATGTTACTAGGAAATTAAGTTCGTAGAAGACTTTAGAGTACTATCTCTAATATAAGAGCTTACTTCCAGACTTGATAAATTTTTCATAGCATTCGCTTCACATGTCAAGTCAAATTAAATTACTACACGAGTTACTGAGGGGTTTTAATTTAATAATTTGTGTTTCTATGATTAATTTGGAAGCTGTCACCAAATTTCTATGAATGACATCATTTTTACAATTAAGATATCATTATACTCATTTTATACATATTGGTTTTTTGTTTCTCCTAGGTGATTTGAAAGAGGGGTTAGTATTAATGATACTTCCAAGTAGATGACAGGCGGTAAGTGGGAAGATTGTTACCCATCCACAGACACGCTGTGGTCAGATCCCCTTTCTGGCTGGTCTTTGTCTTGCCTGCGGTTTGCAGGACAGCCACGAGGTGTCTTTGTTGTACTGCTGATTTTCTACATCAGGGCTACTAAAACATGCCATGAGTACACAAGGTAACAGAGACTCCCTCCTCCCTTCGGCCAGGTTATGGCAGCTTTGCACCAGAATAAATCAAAGATTTAAATCCCGTCCTTGAAATGTCAAGGCAAGGTTGCAGTGTTGCAGAGCTCAGCGTGGGTCTGTGAGGGCAGCACGGCCTTTGGGTCAGATTCATTTTGATTTGTGATTAATTCAGGGCACCCTGACGTCTTGGGAAAAGGTTCTGAGTGTAACTGGTTTGCGTTTTGTACAGACAACTTGGGTCCCGTTGCATCTAAAGGGCAGTGCTTGGCTGTCACCTGCTAGCAGTCAGGTTTGTCCATGGCAGGAGAGCTGGAGGGACCTGAGCAAGGACACGGTAGCGTCAGGGAAAACAGTTTGTACCTCTAAGGTGAGCCCAAAGGAGAGGGAAGCACGTGTGCAGCGATGGAGGCAGAGGAACAACACAAACCAGAAGATAGCCCCTTACGAGTGACCTGGTTGTAAAAGTAGTATGTGGAGGAAAAAGAAGAGTAGGACTGCTCGTGCAGCATGTGGTACACATGGCACTGTGTCGTTGGTCTCTGTACAAGGTCAGTCCCAGCCCTCCATGGGTAACAACGGAATTTCGAGGCAAGACTTAACAATTGGCCTTAACTAGGGATAAGGGGAGAAAAAAGGGATGAGAGTGAACTCAGACAGCTCTCTGCAGGCTGCTCAGTGCAGCTTTTTGCTCTTGCACTCTCTGTGTAATTTTGAACTCTGCAGAAAGCCCCTTGGATAATCCTGAGTAGAAATAACCTGTGCCTTAAAGCAGCCAAAGTTTTCTAAAGGACTTGGAGCTTCTGTGGCATGTTACCTCCATCTGAGATGGAGAGCATTGCTCTGCCAGCCTGCTACAGGTGAACAGCTTTCATTTTGATAGGCTGTAAAAACACAATGTGGTGAACATGAGATTAGAAATGTGTGTATGCCCTAGAGCTCTGCTTCTTTTTAATTCTCTGGATTTATTTATGCTTATGCATAATATTCTTTTGAATTTCCATCTCTTTCAGGGATTTTAAATTTCACCTTTTCCTACTGCCAGGGCACTTTTAAGTATAGAATTTTATAATGGAAGCATATTTCTGTTTGGGGGCTAACTGCACTCCATTTAAACACACTTTCAGTCTCTCTCAGTTTAGCAAAAAATTTCCTTTGCAAATAACAGTATAATTAAAGATAGCTAAATGCAGAAGCACCATAAATATACAGGGCACTCACATTACAAAGCTTTTAGAAGAGATGTCTTTGTGTCTAGAAGACACAGTTAGAACACTGGAGCACGTATGTGAGTTCCAGCAAATAGAGATCCAAGCCATGAGGAGTCTCTTAGCACTTAGTTGTCGTGTCCCAAAATTACGCTGAAAGATTTAATAACATTTTGTTTGCTTTTGATTCATGCTCCTTGTGCACAAAGAGTAGCACTAGTGAAATGTGGCAAAGGGGAAGCAGCAGGGCAGAGACAGAAGCCTGGAGGCTGTGGTCCTATTTCTGTGCTTCTGCCTTACGATATACTGATTTTCTAGTAAAAATTCAAGGTTATTATGAGATTCTCTAGTCGGTGTTGGAGCACACAGGATGGTGGAGGTCTTCTCACGCCCACTGACCTGTGTACGTTCACGATAAGCAGCTCCACCACAGGCTTTGCAGTGGTGAGGCATTGGTGGGCTATCACCCCTCCCGAACTTGCCAGGGCAGACCCAGATGTAAGAGGTCAAACAGCCCGCAGACGGTTCAGCAGGAAGGCTGTAATTACTTTACGGACAAGAAAAGGGATAAACCTTCAAGTAAAATCCCAGACAAGGATTTAAAGGCTCGCAACAGACACACGATCAGTTCTTTGGCTGGATGCACCCAGGATTGTCTGCATTTACTTATCAATCTCTTCGGTGGGAGGGATCTCGGAAGCAAGTAAGCCTTCTTGGGGTATCCTTGTTGAATCTCACTCAGTGGGCTTGCTTCCACTGACAGGAATGGAATTGCCTCTGCATACACCATTACTGAATTTGGCTCAGGGAGCTGCAGTGGTGCTACAGCAAAGAAGTTTTGATCCCATATGTGCATTGAAATCGATGGGATGTTTTGCCTGATAACAGGATGCAGGAGTGGCCCATAGTTTTTTTCTGGCTCCTGACTCTGAAGAACAGTGAAGCTTCTCTTTAGTATAAACACCATTTGCATCCAGGCTTGTTGCAGATGTTCCCTGTAAGATACAAAAGGAAAGCTTAGAGCCTGAAGAACACAGATCTGCTACAGAGGCCTCACCTGCCCTGTCCCCTGGGCAGAACTGTGAATGCAAGTCTGTCTCTTGCCTTCTCATTTAATTTTGTATAAAGTCGATCGTCAAAAAAAAAGCAAACAAAACTTTGAATATCCCTGTCTGTGCACGCATGCAGACATTTAAAAGGTACTGGTACTGCACCATTCCAGTAGCTTTTGCCTGCAAAGTGTCACGCTTTTCATTTACCATTTAATTCTTCTAAATGGATACTACTCTTCTTCCCATTATGGATCTCCACTGCTTCTATGAAACATTATTTGCATAAAAGGAACTGAATAATTGATAGAGGATGTGAGCAGGAGCTAACACACAGCTTGGCAGGGGTTTGCTGGTAATCCCAGTGAGTCCAACACACGGCTCACAGCTCATTTAATGGGATGGAAGCTGACAGGGTTTCCTTGTACCGCTGCTGCAGAACTCGGCGCTGCTGCCTGACCTTGTACTTAGCTACTCTGCTTGTTGATCTCGCTGCTCTTTTCCTCCATTAACAGGAAAATTCTTAGAGGATGTGATCCAGTATGCTACAATCTGTGTTCACATACACCATCAAATACTACCGCATTTGAGGTCTGGTGGGCTTATTCTGCTGCTTTTATAAAATAACAAGGAACAAAAATCTTAAATGGATCATATTATTAAAGGCAAAGTCTGGGAACAGCTTTCATTTACAAGTTTGTTTGATCTTGAATTCAAACCTGAGTTTGATCTTGGGGCTAGGTGGGTTTTTTTTTCCCATATTAAGATTTTTTTTGTTGGAAAAAGTCTATTGAGGCTGTAAAACTCATGCTATGCAGATCTTTTTTCTACTGTTCTGTAACGTAAGTCTGAAAGTCCTCTGCATTTTAGATGTCTCCACTTAGTGAGATGACTGTCAGAATGAATATCTATATTTCTGAAAAGAGCAAAAGCCATAGAAGTAATATCTCGTAAATAAAATGTTTGACATTTGTATGAAAAATTATCTAAAAATAAACTCAAATCAAGTAATTTTTCTTTTAGAGCTTCCCACATTTCTAAAGTATATATTTTTTAATGATAAGCAGCAGTATTAGGAGAGCCTGGAAACAGCTGGAACGATTAGTATTTTGTTTGGTGAGGAGCTGTCTCAGCTGCTGTAAGCAAACTGCCATTTTCAGTGTAATCACTTTTGATTCTAAAGCACTTGCTTTGCTTTTAACTTTGTGCAAATCCCTCTTGATATTTCTCTTTTTAAAGCAGATGCATTTCCATATGTCCATAAAAGTTTCCCTGACAATTCAGCACGCTGTTCAGAATTACTTCCCTTATTCCTGTTGGGTGATTTGCGAAATGAGGCTGCTTTGTTTATTAAGTGTACATGTACATAATGTAAAACATAATTAATATCCTCGACCACTGCACAGATGTTTTTGTGCTGAAAGGACACTCAAAGTTTCACTGACTTAATTAACCTTTCTTTTTCTCCCATTTGTAAAGCAATTTATTAAAAACTCCTCCTATTCCTGATAAATACGTTATTCCATTGGTGCAAATGTTACTCTTAAAAACAAATATTTTTCAGTATTTTCTAAAGAGAAATACTTGCGAATAAGAAATATTTTTTTAAAAGAGAAAATCATGAAAACAACTGATTCAGATACTTCTGTTCATTCTGCCATTTTCTCTATTCGAACTGTGCCTGATGTTTTTTGGGGTAAAGGCTTTCTGCAACAAAAAGCTACTGCATGGCATATTTTGTTAATGTCTCGATATTTTATTCCTCAAAATGTTTTACACATGCTTTTTCTCTTCTTACAAAAATATGTAGCAAACAAATATATATCAGTAGCATTTTTAAATTTCAGTTCTTATTCCTTCCCATCAATTTGGCTGAAAACAGGTATTTGCAAACACTGGTAGCCTAATTTCTTATGGCCTTTCATTTTTTATGAAGTGTTTTCAAAAGACTTCAATCAACCTTAATGGTGCATTTTTAGTTAAGGAAACAGAATGGAGAGAAGTCAATTTAAGCTCCCCAATGAACAAGTGTGTACAGAAAAAAAGCCATAAATGGGTTTAGAAAACAGAGCCAGTACAAGCAAAATGCAGCGAGCAGAGCGCTCAGGGAAGCCAAGATATAATGGAAAGAGTAAAATACTGCAGAGCTTTTTAAACTATATACAATTGGAACAATGGACTGGACCCAGACATCTATGTTAAACTGTTAGAAGATAGGTGAAAAGCAAGCTGCAATTCTGTAACTGGGGCTAGAGAATACTAGAATGGAAGGGCTTAAAGCTGAAGCAAATGAATGTGGGGTAGTTTAGCAGCATAGAAATCAAGTCAAAATTGGCATATTTCACTGTTTAATGTACCATGTGAAGAACCATCTCCTGGCTTTCTGTATTAAAGGACTATTAGTACCAGCCTCCTTAATGAAGCTGCTTTTATGCCACCTGTGAAATAATAATACCTTTTTTTGCACACCTATTTTTACCAAAATACTTTAAAAGCATTGGGTGATTAAGTAATGTAGCCTCTGTGAGAATACATTTTATATCTACAAAATATATAAAATAGAAATACACCTGGGAAACTATTACTCAGTGATCGTTTAATTGTCTCCCATTATTTAAACATGGCATTAATAATACATATAACATATTTTTCCAAAGCATCGCAACCTCACTGGTAAAAAGGGTAACTACATAAATATTCAAAACCCAAAGACTGAAATAATTCAGTCCTGCCAAACCAGACTGATGCACGCTCTCGGTTGCCCGGGCCCCGCCACCTCTTTGAAACAAACCACAGTGCGGGGTACCAGCGATTGTTAGCACTTGTATCATGGCGTATCAGTTTATACTTTGCTTTTATGCATGCTTACAGTTGAATGCAATTGTTTTTAATGTCTGCCTTACAATATGATTCAATCCCTTTGGGTAGCTTAATGCAAAGATTTCGTAATGTACACAGGGATGAGCAGCACTAAGGCAGTGAACATAGTACTCATTATTCTTTTAACGGGAATGTCAACAAGAAGAGGAATTAAAGAGGAAATCGTTGTAACTCCAAAAGAACATCTGACTAACCACTACAGATGACATGTTTTTTCCCTTTTTATCCTCTTCATGAGCCATAAAGCAGGATTTTTCCAAAACAATTAATTTGGTTGCCAAACCCTTCTTAATTCTAAGGAGATTTAAAACTCATCTACTTGGGGTCTGTCTCACGGAGCTAGACTCACAACCGGATTACAAGCTATTCCATCATATGGCTGATGTTAGCCCAGTTGCTGCTATGTGGTACATAATTGGACTGTTTAAAAAGAAAAAAAAAAGGAAGACATATAAACCTTCAAGTCTTCTTTACCCTAAGCCCACTGGCACCTCTGCAGTTTATTCTTCGTGTTACTTTCTCCTCAAAATAAAATCTCAGCAGCCTGAAAGTTTCCAAAAACTTCTTCCAAGTAACCTCTATATACAGTCCCTAAAATAGACATTAAGGCTCTAAACTGAACAAGCCAATTGACAGCAATGGGCATTCCAATCCTACAGCAAAACTGAGGTTTACATTAGTAAAATGGCTTTTCTTTGCAGTGGGTGTTGGAGGGCATATGGCAAACGTCCACTTAACAAGAATCTTGATTTGCAACACAAACTAAGTCCCATGTTAATTCTTTTAATTATTGTATGTGTTTGTGCGCACGTAAGTATGTGCTGTTTTGTCTCTTTAGAGAGAATCAGTGGTCCTAAAAAAGCCGAGGCAATCTTAAATCCAGATTCACCCCTTTGTAACATCACTGGCTCAGAGCTGGGGTCATGGTGATGTTTCCTTTCTCTCTGCCGGTGGTGCACAATGTTCTGTACTTGATCACTGGAAGCCAAGATAGGGCCAACACTTAATGTTTATGCTGAGAGCTGCGGTCTAGGGCCTCTGTTGATCCAGGCCAGGGCACAACACAACCACCATCTGCCCTTTGTGCAAGTTGCCTTTATGTGGGAACTGCAGAGGCCACGGAAGATGGAAGAATGTCCCAAAGTCTTGCCCTGAGATGGCACTAGCAGTGTGCATGGGTCAGCTGGTTCAGAGATACTGCTGAAGTCCTTGGATTAAGATTTCACCCTACAGTGTCCTCGTACACTTCATGTTCCTTCGATGTATTTCTTTTATTTAATGTGCTGTAGGCATAGAATTGTTATTAAGCTTGTAAGCATAATCTGTAGAAGCCCCAAAACTACAGCTGCATGCCCACCACACTGCAAAATTAACAGAAACTGATTGTCTCTAACAGAAAAACAAAGGTCTTAGGGAAATGCATTAATGGAAAGGTGTTTCTTCCATGAACTTTAAAAATGTTATGTAATATGCTAGTATCCATTAGAGATGCTGCTTTAATTTTTTTTTTATGCCATCAAAATACACTCTTGGTGTGTTATTTTGTAATTGCCACATGCATGGTCCCACTCAGATCCCACAGCGTTCATCTGATCATATGCATGTGTGAGAACAAAAGTTTCAGATAATGTATTCCTTTCTTCTGCAGAGACCAACAACAGGGGTGTCTGCTGGCATCATTTCTTCTGTTCTTTATCAGTCCCTTCACTCATCCTGTCCCTTCCTACCTTTATAACCCAGTTTGTGACTGGACATTATATTGACTGCACTGGATTCATTCTCTTTTTGTTTTTTTTTTGTTTGTTTGTTTGGTTGGTTTTTGGTTTTTTTTTGTTTTGTTTTGTTTTGTTGTTTTTTGTTTGGGTTTTTTTTGTTTTTTTTTTTTTTTTTTTGGTGTGTTAGCCTTTTATGACTGTTATTCCCAGGTTAAACATAAACTGAGTTCACAACAACACAAACAAGAGCAAACTGAAATGATTCTAGACCTTACTGCCCAATATGCATCAACACTGGTAAAATACATGGTGCAACCCAGGGTTTGGAAGAAATAATGAATGAGCTACAGAAAATGGAGTAGAAATGGTGTTTGAAATGTGGCTTGGACTGATTAATAGAAGACCAAATGTAATACAGCCTGGAGAGAGTATCTGCCTGGGAAAAGTCTATCCGTTTTACAAACAGAAGGGATGAAATACTGTAAGTCAAAGGGATGCCGATGCACATGAGGACCAATCATTCAAATTCTTACAAAGCAGCCCCATTTTTACTTTGGGTTGAATCATTTAATTTAACCATCTAAAATTCAGTGTTCCAGGAAATAAACCACTTAAAGCTAAACATCTAAATTCAGATAAACTCTTCTAAACTATTTTCTTCAAAACCAAAATGAAATGGCATCAGCTTTTCACCTTTGGATTTCAGGTTTCCAGTCCAAGTTTATCCTGTCTAGTAAATGCCACCCTTGTCCCAGGAGAGGAGTTGTCCCACAGTGCTCCTACCAAACGCTGATCCTCTTCAGAGAGGGAAGCTGAAGTGTGAGTTTATGATGAATTCCAGCCTCAGAATCCAAGGTGAAATTTCTCCTCCCCATCTCTGCCAAGCAGCTTTGGCTCTCCCTCTGCTGCTCTGCTCAGCTGAGTGCGGGATCTGGTTTGCCCTGCCACAGAACAGCAAAGGGAATTCCTACTACCATTTCTCATCCTCGTTCTCTCCAGGGCTCAGAGAGAATGCTCCTTCTTCACTTCCTTTTTGTGCAGTTCGTGCCAACTTTACCAACGTTAAATAACAATACCCCTTCCTATCTCTGGTTTGTTCAGCAAATTACATCGTCTAGAACCAAACAAACCACAGCATTTCCTGAAGCAGAAATTGTTTTTAAAAAATTCAGGCTGGCCAGCTGTTTGGAGTCTACCAGCTGGGCAAGCTGCCTTCAGAACCCACCCCTGACGCTCCTGCACGGTCTCTGCGTTGCTCACCACTCTACCCACCCATCTGCGCTGTGCGTTGCCAGCTCTCCAGCTGGCCTCATCTGTACCCGGGGTACCAGAGCAACAAGGGTTTGGACTGACAGTCTCAGTAACTGCAAGTGTCACTTCTGCTACAAGTCCCTCTGCAGTGACAGCATTGCTTCTCTTGCTAGCCTGCTCCCTCAGGTCAGTATTTCACCCCCATTGGCCTTTCGGCTCCGTTTTAGAAAACAACAGAGAGGTATTAATGCAGTCCCATAGAGTTACTAGTGAATACAAAAATAATAAACATTTATATACATCATTATGTACATAAATGTGTTCCAGTTAGGAGTTACATATTTGAAGTACATGAAAATGGAAGAAAAGTTAATTGTATAATACAGAAACTAAGTCAGAAAACTCCCACTGGTCTTATTGTGACAAGAATCTGTCCCTAAATGTATTTTCACTAAAGCTGTTTTAAAACAAGCAGGTTAGGACCCAACTTTGTCATCATTAGTTGAGTAGTACTGTGCTCCAAGGAAGCCCCACTGAAACGAATGGGATTTCTGCTAAAGACATTATCCACCATGACTCTCGGCACGGGGGTGAGGTTCTGAGAGCAGCGAGTGTGGTTCTTCTGTATTTTTCTTTTGTGTAGTTCCATAGGTGAATGATCTAGCTGGACTTGCTTTCTGACACCACACTGGGAAAGGCTTCTTATTGGGGTCATCACAATTTGCAAATGACTTCTAAAATTCCTGGCTCAGAAGCAGCCTGTTTCCTTTACAAATTCCTCTTAATTTCAGTGGACGTATTTGCTCCACAGCCTGCACAAATCAACAAGACATTGGTTTTCTTTTCAGAGATCTAGGTAGCTTATGTACTGGATTGAGGAGATCAAGTATCAGGCTGTCACTGTAACTGTAATTTCTCTTTCAGTCAATTGTTATACAGTTAAAAGAAAAATTTTAAATCTTTAATATGGAAATAATTGTTTTAGGTTCTTGTTTTCACATATGACCTGGTTTATGCAGCGCTGATTGTATCTGAGTGGAGAGATCTTACACTAACTTTCTGTTAATTAGCATTATAATTGAACATTTACATTTAGAGCCTTTCTCATTTAAAAAAAAAAAAAAATCTTTCAAAGAAAAAAGGTGCCTTATGCAAAGAAAACAGTAAAATGAGATTGACATTGATACTTCCTTGGGAAAACCGCTCTAAGGCAAAGCTTGCATCACTTCTGTGCGCACAGCACAGCCTCTCCACCTTAGTCTTCACGACAGCGAGCAGAGGGCTGGGGGCTGCTCAGGGGAAGGTCAGCCCAAGGGCACGGTCCCTCGGTCCCTCTGCACGCCAGCGGGAGCTGGGCCAAGGGCAGCGGCCGGGCCGCGGCGCGCTCCCCGCCGGCACCCGGAGATGCATCAGGGCGGCTCCCCCGGGGCTGGGGGAAGCAAGGGGTGCCCGGCACTGGGCTTGGCTTAGCAAGGGGTGCCCGGCACTGGGCTTAGCAAGGGGTGCCCGGCACTGGGCTTCCCCAGGGCCTGGGGCTGGCCCAGGTGCAGCGAGGGGGAAACGCAGACACAGGCGTGGAGCTGAGCACAGCCCGGCAGCGGCCCCAGCGCGTGGCCCGGCCCTCAACCCCTCCGCCAGCCCCCCTGGGCTGCTGTTGGGGTTTTTTAAGGAAAGAGTCTGTCTTGCACATGCATCGCATCAAAAAGCACTGATGTTCTAGCAAGGAACTTAATTCAGTACGTTCATCTTACTTCCCAATTACTTCTTATTCATAACTAAGACAATAAGCACCAGCAAGAGTTACGGTATTACACAAATGCCATGCAGACGAGCACTTGCACCGGGTGAAACCTCGTCACTTAAATCAGTATGTAAGCGTGTTTAAAAACTCAGCTGCTCCTTTCTAGGCACCACAGCGTATTCTGACAAACCAAAACAGCTACAAGAGCTCTGAAAGCTCGTCGTACTCCTCTCTTTGCAAAGAAAGCTACAAAAGTGAGACCACTTCAGCATGTCAGGAAATCTCTGAATCACATACTGAAGCCTTTCCATGCTTACCAGAAAGTTCTTGAAAAAGTATCACTCATGGGCCGTGCATTCTGCATAGGGGTAGGGTTATAATTAGACATGGATAATTATTTCCCAATTTCCCCATTTTCATTCGTTCCATTTTTATGTTTTTTTTTTTTTTTTTTTAGCTTGCTTGTATTTTCTGCTCTTTTGTTACTATACAGTCTCACTAAGATTCTTCATCAGATTAAGCTTTAAGAGAAAACACATGCACAGCATAGCGCAGAGTTTCTCCACGGTGCAGAGAAACAACATGAAATCTGCAGGGGCAGAGAGCCATCCTAAACTACCCTGTACTTACGCTGGCATTCAGGCCCTGTCAGTCTTCTTCAGGGGCAGTAATAACGTTATAATGGGACTGGGAGACAAAACTGTCAAATTCTTTCCAAGACAATCTTCCAGGCTCATCAGCATAGACAATCATTCCTTTCACTTCTGGAGTAATAGGAAGATTTTAAGCAATATCTTTTGATTTGAGTTGGACTTGAAAAATGACATAGCTGGGGGCCTTATTTGAAATGCAACGAGACTGAAATGTAAAGCGCAATTTCCCATGCAGTCTGCGGAGAGAATGAGGCACTTGTCCCAGTTCTCTTAATTGTCTCTGATTGCTGTTTGTGTAGCACAGTCACTTCCTCATCTTCGAAATCACCTTCAAGGGCTCCAACATTTTTCACTTCACTGTTTTAAATCAAGAAGGGCTAAACACCCACCCATTCAACCATTATGGCTCTTTTATGTTATTTATGTGGTTTATGCTATTAGGCTTTAAAATTTTGTTTATTTAATTGGCCTTAACAAGTACTTAAGTAACAGGTTTGAAGACACATCAGTGGGACTTGGCACATGTTGATTAAGGTATGCTTAACCTGACAGTTAATATTTTGTACCATTTTCCCAGCAGCCGTTACTGTTATGGAATAAGTGCTAATTTTCCAAAAATGGTTAGAGCTTGATTATTATGTTGTTTCTTTATTCACATGGCTTCATTATTTTGTTGGCGCCGCTCTGTGAGAGATGAAGTAGCGCTATTATTTCTACTCCCAACTCCTTTCAGTCTCTCACAATCATTTAGGCGCATGTGTGACATTACTCAGATAAACAATTCTGTTTGCCTTCAGTGAGACTGGGCAGATGAATACACCCCGTAAAACAAGCTGCTCACCTTCAGGAGTGACCACAGTATTTTCTGGTGTATACCTGGGGAGGTGAACAAGAAACAGTAAAAATCACAGTCGTGTGTCCCACCAAATATTCTTTGTTTAAGTAAATAGCTTTCATTGAAAAGAGAAGTTCTGCCAGCTGGAAGCCCTAGAGCATCTCTTGGGTTTTGGGTAGCCCGAAGCAGCCAGGTAGCTAAAGGAGGGAGAGGTAAGGTACTGGAAATTTCCAACAAAGGTTGCAGGTGTGTTGAAGCCAGAGAGGCCACTTTGGCCTCTAAAATGAGAAAGTCTGTTTTGGTCTGTGGCTGGAATATTAGAAGCTGGTACTCCCAAGTTATCTGACACAGCAGAAGTCCAACTTAGCTTTTTACATCAAATTATTCATGAAAGTCAGCAGGAGCTGGAGTTAAACTATTCATTCTGTGCATATGTATGTGAAAGGAACTCTCGGAAGAGATCATCAAGGTCCTGTCAACAAAACAAGTGGAAACATTCTAAGAATGGGAGGAAACATTTATAATTGAAACCACCAACCGCGTATTTGGATTAGTTAATTCTACCAGAATAAAGATGCCACCTTTCCTTAGATGAGTGGGTAGCACAGAGGAGCGCAGAGGAGGGTGTGAGGGCTGGAAGAAATGTGACTATCACCCCAGTGTATTCCGCCAGCCTGCTTTTAAACATGACACCACTGGACCTCTGTGGCCCCGATGCTCAAGACATCCTGACCTGACCAGAGAGCACCCAGCTACACGTGCCACCTCTCTCCTTCATTTCTTCCCTAGTTGTTAAGATAATACTGCTTGTCATGACACTGCTCTCAGCTTCTCTTGGAGATGCACCTAAACCAACGCCTTCTACAACCACATCTGCATCCAGAGGGATTCCAACACCGTGTATTGAGGAGCCTCTGATCCCCTAACAGCACAGCTGCAAATGAACGGTAGGACTGTAGCCAGAAGCTGTCTCTCCTTTGCCTTTCTTCACTGAAGAAAGCAAAAGTTGAAATGCTGATTGAATGTCGTCTTATTGTTCCATGGATTTTTGTTGTTGTTATTCACATTATCACAACAATTCTGTCCCGTCATGGATCTGAATGTGCTGCACATGGTTCCTGCCCCCAGGAGCTAACAACAACAGGGCGAGAGACCACTGATGGGCAGAGCCCAACAGACCACAGGGAAGGAAACAATCAAATAAGCCAGGTTAGCATGTGTCTGAGGGGACTCAGAACACCTGCACTTTCATCTGAGAGAAAATAGGACTCCGGTAATGTTAAAGACGGTGCCAGTTTCAGACCATTCAAGCTAACTTTGTTTTTTCCCCACAAAAAGGAAGTTAACATCACATAAAATGTGAATTTTCTTTAAAGCCCCTAGTCTAGAAACAGGGAAAGGTAATAAAGGATGTTTTTAAAATGAAAGCTTTTGCTTTAAATCTAGCATTCAAAAGGAAAAGTATTAACTGTTTTTCATTCTTTAATAACATGTTAAATGGTTTCTTAGCAGTACTTGTGACAATGGGAATAAGTCAGGGTTAACTTGGCAGAAACCCCAAACCACACTTAGCTGTTCCCTACTGTAACAGTGAACAAAGGTTTTATTAACATCTTACCCCTTGTCGGGCCCAAGAGTCCCTCTTTTCAACACAACAGGAGCTTTGAGTCTTCAATTTGCAGCTCTGTGGAGGGGATTTATGCCTTCAGATTCAGAATGTTTTTCAGCATTTGTTTACATTTATTTCCAAATGTCCCCATCAAAAGTTATCTATGAGAAGCAGAGACATTTAAAACAAAAAAAAAGTATTTTTAAAACGTATCCAATACAAGCACAAAATCAACACATGAAAAGCCTTCTGAACTTCCAAACTGAGCTGCACATAAAAGATGGGACGGAGGAGGGGCTGTAGGTCATGAAGTCCGCAGTCTGTAATAGCGGCAGAGGAAAATCAGAGCAAAAAACCCTTCATTGAGAAAATCTTGCTCCCCAGGTGCCTACTGGTTCAGGTACCTCTGCAAATCACAGCTGTCACGCTACGAGGAGGAGAAAAGGGGTCACACTGCTTGCTAAGACAACCAAGTAGAGTCGCATCCATCACCCTGCCACGCCGGCGGGCCTCGTGGGCGAAACTGCCCCCGCGGCGGGGCACAGCCTCTGCTGCCCCCAGCTCTCAGTGGAAGTCCCTGCCGACAGCTCTGCGCTCATCTAGTCTGAAAGGGGCATTGGAAACAAAGAGACAGAGGTTTTGGTCAAAGGGATGTAGCAGACTTCATAGGAGGTCTGAAAGGACTCAGGCTTTAACAAAATACAGCCAGCAACTGGCTCCTGTGCCTATTCTCCAGAAACCCCCCCTTGACTGGGATCAGACAGAAACAGCCTGGAGCGACTCAGTAGGATCCTGTGAAAAGGTGAAGGCAGAGGCTGCACAGTGTGGTTAAATATATCCTACTCAGCTCTAAGAGAGACTACTAATAAATCAGTGTGCACCCATAGCGTGCTCATCTCTCACACAGGCTGTCCTTGCCCCCAACACCCTGCATCGACCCCATCCCAGTCCAAAACAAAAGTGATTCATTCACTGACTCTGGAAGACCCACCACACGGCCAATCCTTGCTCCTTGTTGGATTTATGATGAGGCACTTTTGGAAGGACAAACTGCTGCCACCTGGCAAAAGATATTTCAAGACCAAGCATGTAATAATCACTTGTGAAGAGAAACCTACAGCTTGCAGTCCTTCACAGTCAGGTGGTGATCACATCCCAGGCATTTGGCTTCCCCTTGGCTGGGAGGGACAAGCATCTCACGCCCAGACCTTCCCCACAAGCACAATACCCTCTACTTGATGTAAACCCAGAGGCTGTCCTTCCTAATATGTCAAGGTTTCCTAATCCACTTTAGTATCCAAATATGTCAGCATTTCCTGATGCATTTTATGCTCAACTTCAAGGGCACAAGAGTATGTTATGTGAAGTGTGTTCCCTTCCTTTGTGGAAACAGCCAGCGTTGCAATAATCCGTTGGTTCCCACTCTGGAGAAATGCACCTCTGTGGCTTCAGGGCACTGCAGAGAAGCATCCCCCTGTGCTTCTTGTGTCCTTTCTAGCGGAAAAGCTCGAGGCAAAAGGATTGGTGTGCTTTTTTAAATAGGAATCTGAAAAACATTGACTTTGCATTGAGGTGTAGCAACGTTAATTTGTTTTTCAAAGCAACCAGCAATTTCTCAGCTTCTTCACCAGGATCTCTGTTTCCAGTTTGTGTGCCAGCTGCTGTAAAAATAGCGAATAAAAGGGGCTGCTCTCCTACCTCGAGAGGGCACCATGGGACAGTTGAAAAAAAGGAGTGGAAGCAAACAAGCTTTACCTCGAGCACCAACTATTCCTGTCATGAGGATGTTCAATTACAGTAATTAGCAATAATGACATAAGCAACAGGAGCTTCCCTTACCTCCCTTCACCCCTCTGAAGAATGCACTCTGCTTCATTAAAACCTCCGCTTCCTCCTCAATCCCAGTGACCTGTTCATGGGTGCTTCCTTCTGAGACCTGAGGACCTGGATTGACCGTCATGGCTTCCCAGCGCTGCTGCCAAGATGCCGGGTCAACGTGTTAACCACAAAAGGAAACACATACTATCATGAATCATCTGAGTTCAAAATGGAAATTTTAAAAAGGGAAAAAAAGTCTTAAATGTTAACAGGACCTATTAAACAAACCAGAGCCTATCGTTAGTATGACTACCGCTACATTTTCTGTAGCAGCTCTGACCTACTTACAAGAGATGAGCTCTGTCTATGAAGCAGGATTTGGGGGTTTTTTAATAATTATGTTTTCCCTCCTACCACCTGGCATCCGACCAACTTAGCCTGACAGTACCTAACTTGAAGGGAAAAGATGAAGTTGGTGGATTTACTGAAGGTCAGATGAAACCATATTTGTTTAAAGAAAACAATTTTCTACCTTTTTAGCCTGGAAGCATCTCAATCCAGTAACTTAAACACAAGGCCATTCTTCTACCCTCCAAATTGTCGCGTTCCAGCGGGGAGGCACAGGGCACTGCCCTTGCAGGGCATGCAGGCAGCAAGGCAGCCCCAGGCAAGGCACTGGGCTATGTCCAGCCACGCAAAGAATGGAAATAAGGGGTTAATATCTGCAGCCTAGATCTCCATGAACCCAAAGAGATTCACACTACCATGCTATGAGGACCCTATGCCCTGACCTGCTCCAACGGTGAAGTTAGGAATGAGTAGATTAATTGTAAATATCCTAAATTAATTTTAGCAACATTTCTACTTCCTTTCTTTGCTACATCCACTTTATAATGTTGTTACTCTGGTTGAACACCTCCTTGACAAATCTAATATTTGGTGCTATTGATAAGTTTTCAGCATAAAACCTGAAGGAAAACAAAGAATTTTCAAACCAAAGAAGTACATTTCAAAAGTAAACTATGTTCATTTGTTAAAAATTACCCAGTGAGTTTGGGTAAATAAAAGTAGCTAGAGTTTTGAATTGTTTTGTTCAGCTTGGAGAAGAGAAGGCTCTGGGGAGACCTTCGAGCAGCCTCCCAGGGCTTAAAGGGGGGACAGGAGAGTTGGGGAGGGACTCTTGATCAGGGGGTGTGGGGTAACAGTTTTAAACTGAAAGAGGGGAGATTTAGTTCAGATCTAGGGCAGAAATTCTCCCCTGTGTGGGGGGTGAGGCGCTGGCCCAGGGTGCCCAGAGCAGCTGTGGCTGCCCCCTCCCTGGAAGGGTTCAAGGCCAGGTTGGACGGGGCTGGGAGCCCCCTGGGCTGGGGGAAGGGGGCCCTGCCCGGGGCAGGGGGCTGGGACTAGACAGGCTTTAAAGTCCCTTCCAACCCAAACCATTCCATGATTCTATGAATGTGCTAAAATTTCTCAGTGTGGATGAAAGAGCGGGCCTGGGTACTCCTGACCAATTCCAAATGGGTTGGAAATACAGGCTGCCTCCAACACAAACATATTCATTATTGACTCCCCAGAAACCAGGATTATGCTCCCAATGTCCTTAATGCACTGTCTGAGCCATCCATTATAGACTGGAAAGTCTGGACTCAAAGTAGGGCCCAAAGTAACAAATCTTCACAGTTGGCTATAAATCTGTATCATGAATTGATGACTATCCAATGAGAATGGCAAAAGTAAAGAAACACACCAAGAGCTCTGTCAGACTGCTCCATGAAGCTCTTGGTCCTTTCTACCCCCAAAATAATAGGCAACATGATAAAGGCAAAGAAAAAATTTGAGATACTCAGGACATTTGGCAATGTGATGGTGATTCCGGCTGGTGACATTTCACAGCCAGCATTTAGCTGTATTTTGTATACTCAGGGAAACAACGTGGACACTCTACTTCCTCATCATAGGTGAGCTGAGGGCAGAGGCGGTGAGGTCTTGTTGTTGGAAAGAACAACCTTGGAGAAAAAACATAGTATTGAGAGGAAACTATGAATTTCAGTTATATAAATACACAGAAAATAAGTGGTTTATTCATAACCAAGAATTCCTGTCATTAAAAAAGAAATGCTATAAATACAAAATTTTAGGACTCAGATTACAACATGGAGAATTAAATACCTGCAGTTCCTCTCTCTGTATAAACTTACAAAGCTAATTATTGTATGGATTGCTTTTGTCCTCATTTCAGA
Source organism: Tyto alba (assembly GCF_018691265.1). Classification (NCBI taxonomy): domain Eukaryota; kingdom Metazoa; phylum Chordata; class Aves; order Strigiformes; family Tytonidae; genus Tyto; species Tyto alba. Next base: position 7,230,907 of record NW_024881303.1, read on the forward strand.
TTTGTCAGCCTCCAGAGCTCAGGATAATAACTTGGTCTTATAAATGTGAGGGTTATGAGTTAAAAAATTAGGTAACTAATGATGTGTGGATTTTGTGGGAACCTAAGATACTTAAATCTCCATCCCTCCAACTCTTTCCCAAATGGTTCTTTGTATAAAGACTTACACAAAGAGCAGTCTCATGAAGTTCAACGAAGCGATTTGCGAAGTCTTGTACCCAGAGATGAATAACCCCGAGTGCCAGTGCAGGCTGAGGCCAACTGGTTGGAAAGCAGCTTTGCAAGAAAGGCCCTGGGGGTCCTGGTGGACAACAAGCTGACCATGAGCCAGCAAGGTGACCTTGCAGCAAAGCAAGCTGACAGCCTCCAGGGATGAATTAAGAAGAGCATCTCCAACAGGCCAAGGGAGGTGATCCTTCTCCTCTCTTCAGTACTGGTGAGGCCACATCTGCAGCACTGGATCCAGTCCTGGTCTCTCCTGTACAAAAGAGACATGGACATACTGGAATGAGTCCAGCAAAAGGCCACAATGATGGTTAAGGGACTGGAGAATTGGTCATATGAGGAGAGATTGAAGGAGCCAGGCTGTTGAACCTGGAGAAGCTCAGGAGAATCTTATCAATGTGTATAAACACATGATGTGAAGGAGAAAGAAGATGGAGCCAGACTCTTCTCAGTGGTGCCCAGGGAAAGGACAAGAGGCAACGGACATGCATTGGCATACAGGAAACTCCATTTAGACATTACAAGTTTTTACTGGGAGGAAGGTTAAACACTGAAACAGGTTGCCCAGAGAGGCTGTGGGGTCTCCTTTCTTGGATATTCAAAACCAAACTGGATGCAGCCCTGAGCAACTTGCTGTAGCTGACCCAAATTTGAGCAGAGCTTGGACTAGACAACCTCTAAAGGTCATAGAATCATAGAATGGTTTGGGTTGGAAGGAACCTTTAAAGGCCATCTAGTCCAACCCCCCTGCAATGAGCAGGGACATCTTCAACTAGCTCAGGTTGCTCAGAGCCCCATCCAGCCTGGCCTTGAACATTTCCAATGATGGGGCATCTACAACCTCTCTGGGCAACCTCTTCCAGTGTTTCACCACCCTCATCATAAAAAATTTCAGTTTAAAACCGTTACCCCTTGTCCTATCATTACAACCCCTGATAAAGAGCCCCTCCCTCCCCCATCTTTTTTCCTGTCCCCCCTTTAAGCCCTGGGAGGACACTCGAAGGTCTCCCCGGAGCCTTCTCTTCTCCAGGCTGAACACTCCCAACTCTCTCAGCCTGCCCTCACAAGGAAGGTGCTCCAGCCCCTTGATCATCTTCATGGCCTCCTCTGGACCCGCTCAAGTACGTCCATGTTTTTCTTGTGTTTGGGGCCCCAGAGGTGGACACAGCACTGCAGGGGTCTCATGAGAGAAGAGTAGAGGGTCCCTTCCAACCTCCACACTTCTTTGATTCTGTGACTGCCTAGCCAGTTTTTTTTTTTTTCCAAGTTATTGATGTGTTTTGCAACAGGAAGAGCAACAAGCTGTATCAACAAACTCTTGCCACTGGAAAAGCTGAATTAATTGCTAGAATCACACCAGCAGCTGGAATAAATGTGAGTTTCTGTTCAAAGGCCTGCCAATGTAAACATTATTGTTGCAGAATCTGAGCACTAGCCGTGGGCTATATTCCAGATTTCTTAATGTGCCTCAAGAATACAGACATCATTAGCCACAGCATTAGCACCCTGATAAGAGCTGCATGCAAGATAGCAAGGGGAGGGGCTGGCTGAAATGGTGATTGAGCCTGTGCCGCACGCTCTGCTGCACCGAAGGGGCTATGGATGCTTTAGCCTGGCCAGAAAATCATCCTGTGACAAACACGTGCCAGATACAGGAAAGAGCTACGAAGATGGTTACAGAGCACCCACCAGAGAGGCCTGGGAGAGCAACTTTCTTGTACTCCGGGGAAAACTGTCAGCAATCCCCAGATCCTCCTGCCCACTTCAAGTCTTCCACCCAGCCCCTGGACAAGAAGCATTTAATGAACGTTCAGTTAAACAGAAATATTGTGCTGCTCCAAAACTGTTGGTGGAAGGAGAGTAATGGCCAGGCACCAGGGCAGGAAGAGGTGAGGGATAGGCAAGCCTGAACTCTGCTGGGAAGGGGTGGGCTGGCAGCCCTGTGTGTATTTACTGTGGCGGGACAGGACGAAGGGGGCAGCTGAGTCCCGTTAACGCAAGGGGCAGGGAGGCCTGTGGAACGGGGCACGGCCACGCCGCCCTGTGCCATTCCCCAGCAGCATTCAAGCCCGCAGGCTGGCACGGGACAGTGTCCCAGCCTGAACGCTGCCTTCGGCCGAGCCTCGGGGTGGGACCAGCCAAACCTCCGCATGCCTGCACAGCGGGAATGGAGAGAGAAGGGTCCTTCCCTTCCATTTCCTGGTGGAATGATGAGCGGCTTGGCTGAGATAAGGGAGATTTCATTACAGACCTTGCCTATTTGGCAGAGGGCTTTTTTAAGCTTCGGTTCCTGGACATTTAAGCTTTCGTTTTTTTCAGAAAAAGCCATGTAAATATAATTCCTAAAGACACAAAGCTGAGAAGCAATAGTCCTCCCACCTCAAAATCATTCAGCCTAGTTTTTAAGTCCATCACAGAAGTTAGGGGAGAAGGTCTGCCTAATTATTTACTGAGCATTTGCAGATGAAAATATTATTCTAAAGTACATCAAGTGTGTTCCAAAGATCAATTTTAGACCTAATAGTGTGATCTGTTACATCCATCACAGGAAGATATTTTATTGGGATTATGGTTGTAGGTTTTACAGATTTAATTGCAATGCTTGTCTGCCCCCTTCTATATAGATGACATGAAATTAAACAAACTGGAGCTAGATACTAAGGAATGATTTATTTTGAAACGTGATTGCACATTTTTAATCAAGTTTGACATAGTTATTTAAGTAGACCTGTTCAGGAACGAAATTAATCTTTAGGCTGGCTTTATTTTTAATTTTGCAATTTACTATGTATCTAAATGTTGAACTATAATTTATTTCTAACCATGGTTAGAATGGTTTTGTTATATATTCAATAAATCAACATCTGAGAAAGGACATCTTCTGTATTTTGTTACTGCTCAAGCAATTTTCACTTGGAACCATGCTATTATTTACTCTTTGCTTTCTTGTCTAGTTCTGCACATCAGATGTCTATAATTGCCATCCTTCAAATTGCAAATACAGCCTGTTTATTTCACATCCAAAACATAAGCACAAGAACAAGAATAGAGGTTGACTAAGACAATTGTTCACTAGAACAATCCCCCAAGATCCAAACCTAGTGAAGTTTTTAAGTATATATTTAATTTAAAACATGTTAGTATTTCCATTGCCTTTGAAAGAATATATTTTATGTTAAGGCTTCTGTAGAAATTCTCATACTTCAATTATGCACAGGCTGAAGAACTCCACTGGATAGAAGTCTGAGCACCTTGCAAGCTGAGCAGACCTACTACAGTAAATGCAGCCCTCTTTGTCTTTCAGAAACTAAATTCCTTTATTGTTTTTATACTGTAATAGACTCAAACTTCAATTTAAGTTTTAAAATGGATAATAGAAATATGACATACGTATTAAGTGAAATTTCAGATACAAGGTTTTCTAATTTGCCAAAATAGCTCCACTGGAAGTGGCTCATTCTTAGCAAATTACCTGTGACAAGTCGGGATTTCACTGTTAAGCCTCTCAAATACTCCAACTTCTGTTCAGAGCAGTATCTAAAAACTCATCATGCCCAGTCCTTGATGATGAACAAGAATTCAATTCAAACTGAAAAGAGGCAGTGCTGGGAGAGGTTCTGACATTCAGAAAGGGTAGGAGGATAAAAGAGAAAGGAAAATGACAGACTCAGTCTGCACCATTACTAAAATGAGATCGTTTCTTTTGTTCTCCTGAACCTTCTGCTCTATTTGCCAGGAATCATATTAGCAACAGAAACTGTGAGAATCTGTCCAACCTTATTAGAGAAGCTGGACGCAAAGAAATTATTAAAAACTTTTTTAAATGTACTTGCACATAAAAAGAAAAAGGCAGAGTTTTAGTATTCTGCAATGTTAGATCAAAACCCACGTCAGAAAAACTGAACATCAAACTAGGAAAGCTTAATTAACAGTATTGCAGTGTGCTGAGCACCAGCACAGAACAGTACTTCACCAGTTGTGTCTATATATATGTTTTATTACTTAGGACAGACCTGGATAGGTTTAAACAGAGGCATGCTCCCGAGCTCTTCTCAAGAGCAACCAGTTCACCCAAGATGTTCCTCTACTGCCCAAGCATACTGTTCAATACTGCCACCCAAAAGAGCTCTGAAGGGCCAGCTCCGCTCCTGGGAAGCATTTTGATGGCTGGCAGTGAATCTCTCCTCCACGTGGGAGATTCAGCAGCAGACCTCAAAGTTCATAATGCTGCAGGAGCAGGTGATGATTCTGGTGTATGCCAAGATGCCATAGCTGAATGCAATATTGTTGGAATTTCGCATGAGAATCTTCATACTGAGACATTCCCTCACTGGTCTGTTTTTTTGAAGACATCAGTGGAAGCAACAGGTAAGGACTAATTAATACTTTAAGTCAAGCACACAGGGCTAATGCTTGTCCTTGGGTGATGGGATCAGGCTCTCTCTCTAGCCAGATTTTACTAGAATAGCAAATAATGACTCTTCCATAGCCTTGTCTGTAGCCTCACGGTTAGGACATCTTTCACTGAGTGACCCAGTGAGCTGGACTCTTTCAGACTAAGAAGGTCCTTGGCCTCCTTCTTCTTGGGGTGGAGAGCCACTAGCCTTCTTCACAAAAGGCAGGTCCTAGCACCATACCACTGCCTTTCAGTCCTTCTTAAGCCAGGTACCAGCCCTGCCAGGGGCATCACTGCTCCGAGTGGATCGAGGCACTTTATGCACAACCACAGACCAGACGCACTGAGACAGCAGCTCAGACCTGCTCCCGGAGCAATGCTTCCTAACGGCTAACGCCCGCAGTGCTCCACTGAGCGAGCACCGAACTGTCCTCCAGAGACACCTACTTAGCTCTGTTTCCAATCTTGCACAAAGCCCAAATGCCTCGCTTAGACCTTTCAATTAATTTTTGGGGTCAAGAATAACTTTTTAAGTTGTTGCAATGTTGGATGCTGGATGGCAGCGATCTGAATTTAGTCTTTAACAGCTAGTGTGTATGAGTATGACCATTCTTCATCGAGTGAAGTGCTCAAAGACATAGGATATGCTGCCTTGCATGTAGATGATACAAACTTTAATACTGCTGTGGCAGCTACAAATTGTCCTTAAGGTCTAGCAGTAAAAGGTTGTGTGTCAGTGGAGTGGAGTGTCTTGCACACGATGTCTCTATTTATAACCACGTCTCTGTGGCCGCAGACTGTTGCACCCTGTCAAACTAAAGATGCAGAATATCCCACAGTCAATGCTGGATTGTCACTTAGGATTCTAGTAGTACACAAATTTGCAATTTGTAATTCTTTCTTTGTCCCTTTCTCCTCAGATCAGTGATAGATTCTCAAAGCACAGCAACTGAAAGAGACTTCCAAGGCAAGTGAGTCTTTCCCAAAACATAAAATATTTAACTGGATTGCTTCCATAATCAAGATGTTTTCAACATTAAATACAAGGAGGAAAAAGAAGGAAAACTGCTTTGTTAAACAACAAAAATTATTCAGATCACAGCTCCTGATTTTAAGAATATCTTACACAAACTAAAAGGAAATTTGCAAACTCGGACTGTTTTATCCTTCACTGGCAGCAATACTGGAAGAATACGGTTCTCATAAAATCCAAACCATATTATACACAAAACTAAACTGATTAGAAATACTTTTATATTGCTTTAATGTCATAATAGCTAGGTATCAATTCTGAAATGATTTGAAGTGTATGCTTAGCTGCCATACAGGAAGGGTAGCTGAACGGGAGTTGATACTTCAGTTAATAGAACGCATGACATGGATGACTGTTGCCCTTGGACTCTTAATTGTACCTCAGAACTGTCATCAGAAGCCTTTGCTGTCAGGAAAACATAGCTACCTTTCACATGTAGGAACGGGGTACTTTTTTGTAAAGTTTATTTTAGAGGGATAAAGTAATCCAAAAATAATCAAGCTCCCTAGTACGTCATGTTTTTCTGCCAGCCTAAGGCCATATTGTCGAAAGGCATTACTTCCAAGGGAGCCATAGAAAAGTAGCCATGAACAGCATACACCCAGCATAAGCAGCTTTCCACCAAGCGACATAGATAAATGTAAGATGGTTTTCCTATGGAATGCAGAACAAAAAGACTGAGTAAAATGAGGAGTCAGATTTCACTCTGATATCTTCTGTTTGTGAACGCCAGCCTACAGATCTCAATATACCAATAATTACTAACTTTGGGCATCAGGAAAAGGAGAGTAACTTCTGTGATCTGATTTGAAAGTAACCTTTTTTTTTTTTTTACCTAGCACTAATTCTGTAAACGAATCATTTCCTACAAGCTCTGTCTTCCTTAATGGTCAGTAAATGCAATAAAGCATCTAATTCTCCTACTCTTATCGTTGTATTTAAAGATGCATTCCAAAACAAAAATCACTTTTTTGGTTTATCTTTAAAGAGAAGAAAAGTCACTAAGAAAAATATTTGCTACTGCATGCATCATTCTAAACAAAGTAAACATTAAAAATATGGAAATATGCAAAATTATTATTTGGGGAGTCAGGACTAATAGCCCTTTCATAAACCAAAAAGAAGCAAGACAAAAACCAAGTCCCAAGTCAGCAAATAGTTTATGTGTTTCTTAATTTTAAGCAGATAAGGAGTCCTATTAATTTCAGTGGGACAGTTCTCTTAGAGAAAATAAATTAGTATGCTCCCGTCTCCAGTAAATAGATTGGAGTTTGCACTGACAGAAATTCTGATTTATTCTTTGGAGCAAGGGAGAAATCGTAGGAAATGGGGACAGGTAAGAAGCTTTCTCTGAGTTTAGAAACGCAAGCAGCAGAGCTTGCAAAGAAATAAATCTCATGTCTGCTTCCCCTCTGCAATTGCTATTTAAGATTTACATATTCCAGAATAGAATCATAATCTTTACAAAATCATAATGGAATTGGTGAACTGGTACAGGACAAAACTTGTGAACAAAAAGTAAGTACCTACTACAGACCTTTAATGAACTGTAGAGAGATGCGCTTTATGTTGGACTATCTATGAGACATACAAATACATCATTTTAATAGGATTGTAACAGATACATTTGAAGGACAGGGTGAATAAATCTTAAGTCAAGGATCCTGAAAAAATGGACAGTTTGTTTGAGATACTCATATTTGTCTTCCAATAGGCTGGACTTTAGCATTTGTACCACTGAGTCTCATTTAAAAGAAATTCAGTAAAGGTAAATGAGAATTTTTCTTTGATAGCATTTCCAACATTTTACACTGTGATACCCCAATCTAACAGCCTTTTTATTATCTCTGAAGAATAAAGATTAACAGACCTACAAAAAGGTTCTGATGCTTCTTATAAGAATTGATTAGAGTAATTCTTTTAGTCTATCTAAAATTGTAAGCATATGCCTGTGTGTTAAATTTTATTAGGGATTCAGATCAAAATGGAAATAACTAATAATTTACATAGTGATTGTTTTAACAGATAATAAGGTAGACATATGCATGCCCTGGTAGTCTAATGAATAGCAAATTATACATTTTAGTACTATTAGATATAAATTATGTTAAGCATGCTCTATTAAACAGTCAGCATTTAATGGGTGTAGTTTGAAGTGACAAGTACTATTGCAGTATTTGGTTGTATGTTTCAATTTGCCAGTGAATGCTCAAGTTTATTTAACCTAAAAGAAAAGTGAGAATGCACTTTCCCCTACCCGAGGCTAGAACCAGTGTTCTCACCTTGAACTAGTTATACATAGACACACCACTAACATTCAAAATTAAAGAAACTTTTAAGAGTATTTTTGAATCATGGCAGAATGATGTGGATTATTTGCGCTACGTGTTTTAATACTAGAATGTTGTGCATTGAACGTTAAATGTAATAAAGAAGCAGACTGATTCGCTTGATGTTGCACTTTTGTTCATGTGTGATTATGAAAGTGACTTTTAAAAAGTGATGAAAAAACCAGCCTCTGGTATTTCCATGCCAGCTTTGACAGAGAGAGAGAAAACTTGAGGGAACCAAAGCCATCTGGGTAACAAATTCATCAACCAAAGAGGGACCAGCCTTCAAAAGCTGCGCCGCTGGGAAGGGGGACATGGATCGATGCAGCGAGGGGCCCCAGGGCACCAGGCCCGGCTCAGGGCTGGCGATGGCGGCCGCAGGGAGCCCCTGCCTGCCTTGCCACAGCTCCTCTGCAGACCCTTTTCTCCCCTTTTTCTTCACTTCGGGAAGCTACTGGCAGGCCACAGCTAGAAAGACGCCTCACACCTAATTTTACACCAGGAGGAAGACGGTTATGTGTGGAAAGCGGAGCTGGGACAACTGCCGGGGGAAGCGCTGGCAGCCGGGACGGCGGGTGGCCGCGGGTCTCGGGGCGGCAGCCTGCCTGAGGGCAAGCCCCGCCGCAGGGTCGCGGGAACCCGATCAGCCCTTCGCCGCCACTCGCAGCTTTTGCGGGGACCCCTCCGCGAAGACGCCCGGAGAAGTCCCTCGCTGTCACCCCGCCGGCCAGGGCCGCTTCCCGCAGGCAGCGCCGAACCCCGCAGCACCCCGCCTCCCCCGGCCGCCTCAGGCGGGCAAAATGGCGGCGCTGGCCGAGGGGAGGGAAGAAGGGGCGGGGAGGGGAGGGGGCCGCGGCGGCGAGGCTGGGCCTCACCGCCAGCGGTAGCCACCGTCTCCACCCTTCTCCTCCCTGCCGACCTCAGCAGCAGCGGCGGAGGGGGCGCCGCTGGCGGGGAGGAGCGCCTGACCGCGGCCTGCGCCCTTCACACCCAGGCGGGAGGAGAGCGCTCCGCCATCCTCCCGCCGCAAGCTCAGCCCCGTTCCCCGTCTTCCCGCCCCGCAAAGCCCCTGACCTGCTCCGAGTCCGGGCCAGAGGTAGGTGCCCGCCTCGCAGAGGCTCTTTCCCGCAGCTGCCGCTCGCCGCAGGGGTGCAGGCACCCACCTGCCCGCTGCCCCCCGGGGTTCGGCAGCAGCCGGGGCGCCGCGGGGCCCTTCGCTGGAGCAGGCAGCGGCGCCAGGGCCTCCCCGCGGCGGTGCGGGGCGGCCGGGGGCGGCAGCCCGTCCCGCCCGGCTCTGCTTAACCCCCGTTGCCCTCTCCTGGGTTTGCCGTGCTTCGGCGGGCCCGCTGGCAGCCCGGCTTCCCTTCCCCTTCGGCGCTGAAAACAGCAGAGGCTGTATTTTTGGTGGCTTGGTTGGTTATTTTAATACCCATTCCTGCATCAGATCGGAGGGAGCCGTGGCTGGATTGGAAGTGTGGTTGGCTCCGTTGGGAGCCCGTCTGCTCAGGAGCCTCAGGAAGGTCTGCAGCCCTTCCCAAAAATGGCCCCGGGGTGCTCTTCCCATCATGGATGGAGCACGTTGGCCTAAAGCGCTTTGTCCCCTGTCTCACGGGGGGATGGCATCGATGGGGTTGAGGAGAGGCGCCCAGCCTGCTCTGTCAGGTTCCTGGGTTGGAAGCCGGCCTGCAGCACAGCTGAATCTTTAACCATGGAGAGGAGGTGCAGGTGGCCGGGCACAGGATTTGCCTGGAGAGCGGCTGCTCGCAGCTCGCCCTGCACCTTCCACACTGGCGTTCCTTCTTTCTGTGCTAGCAGGTGGTTTATAACTGTTGCTTAGTCTCGCATGAAAAGACCTGGAAGACCACTGAGGTAAGTATTTTTAAGCCTTGTGTGCTTCAGCGGCTTAGATGGCTGAGCGCTGTACACGTGTTCTCCTGTAATCTCTTTGAAGTATACCCAAACTGCGTGGAGCTGATCCACCATCAATGGGCATGAAGGATGATGTTCATTTAGACAGAAATTCAGGCCACCCTGTGAATTTCTGCTTGAATTTGAGCAAGATTTGCTTTGTTTCCTTTTGCAGTGAGGAGATAGAGAGGATATCGCGGGACGGAACTTGTTAAATGAACTTATGGTGTTAAAGTCCTTTTACTATGCTTGTTATGATAATATCTAAGTCACATGGATCCCTGCTGCTGATGACAAACTGTTGTGGTGCGGACTGTTTGGGTAACCAGGCAAGTTGTCAAAGTCAGGCCAGGCCTGTATGTTAGGAATGTATATTGAAGCCAGGTCCTGTAAACACTCATTAATATGTGGAGGCTTGTTGCTAGGGCTTTGCACAGAAATAACGAGACAGGCATGAGTGCCTCTTTGAAGTCCTAATGTGCTACCTGACTATTTGGAAGCCAGGAGGACAGTTGAGGGTATCCTTCCCATAGATCGTGAGCTTCAGTCTTGGGATTTTCATTTATAAATATCACATCTTTTTATGGCTTGTTTTGGAGTATAGCCAAGTAGAACTATATTGTTTATGTGTGTAGATTTTTGTGTCTTACACAAAGATGTCTATTGTTTACATAGAAACTGTAAGAGGAATGTTTTGTTAACATTTTGTGAGCAATATAAACTGACAAACACAAATGCAGAGTAGAACTGGAAACAAAAATAGCCCTTCTTAGAGCAAAACCCCACAGCTGCCAGAAAACTGTTTTTCAAGAAAAACTATGCACCTATTTGTTCTATGTTTCTTTTAAACTGTTTTTATCATTTATGTACATATAAATCTTCTACTGCATGTAACTTTCACAGCAATGTAGTTTCATGCCTATGTAGCCCTCTAAATGGTGTTTCTTTTTATAAACAAGATTGACTGAATTGTGATTTATTTTTTTTAATTACATTTGAAATTTGTTTTTAGTTGGGTGTGTCCCTGTTACATTTTCAAATTCCTGAGCTGACTGCAATGAATTCCCTTCTCCATTGTCAACATGTGTCTTTTCCATTAAGACTCACTACTGCCTTTTCCTTCCCTTAAGAAACTTTCATTGGATTGAAAGAATATGACCAAAAAACCTCTGTTTTCAGTATTCCATGTTCAGTATTCTATGTGTAATAGTAATTCCACAGCCTACATGGAGAGTAGCTACAGAGCATGTGGGGTTCTGCTTTTCACTGTGGAGTGTATTGACCTAATGATCCCTGAACACAAATTTCCAGTCATTGATAATGCATATGAATGAACTTTCATCTTTCTCATTTGCATTGTTATTTCTTCTCAGAAGCACCTAAAAGCATTTGCTATTTTAGAAAGAAGGGTTCACAGTAGTTTGGAAACTTAACGGCAGCCAAGTGTTTAATTTTTAATATATCAGCAATGATGGCTAATAAGTATTCATCAGATAATACAGGTCCAGTAGAAGAAAGTCAGAATTTCAGTACTTCCACTTCTCCTAATGCATACCAACATCTCTTTTTTTTTTTTTTTTTTTTTAGAATTATTATTAATGAAGTGCTTTAGCACTGCATTTTTGTGCTGTTTTTTCACTCTGTTTCTTAGCTTGAGTATTCATGAATTCTTTTGCTGAATAGCATAGTTACCATCTTACATTCATTATTTCTACATTGCCTGATCCTCTCTAAATGAGTATTCATATCTGATTTCTATTTGATGATTCACTGTAAATGTTCACAGGTAACTTTTTTTTTCCTTTTTTCAGCTTTCTCCACTGACATATAGAAGAACATAAGCTGAATCTGCTACAACTCACAAATATTGTGTTTATTTTTTTATTTTATATGTTTTAGGAAGTAGAGAGTGAACTGTTTATTTTATGTCTTGTGTAGTGCTTAGTACAGTGTGATCCTGTTCTGCAACTAGGATGTGTAGGGAGGACAGTAAAAATGCTGATGTGGAAAACAATTTTTAATACTTCTAGTATATTTTTTTTACAGTTAGTTTATTTCATAAGACTTTGATTTTTACAGGGTCCTTGGTGTGACTGTATCCTTGCACTTATTTGGCTATCCACTGAAATCACTGACTCTTCTGTTTGTATATGGAGATACTTAATAAGATTAATTGAAATTAGAGGTCTGTGGCAAGATGTAATTAGAATCAGACTGGATGGAAAAAAAAAATCAGTTTTAGGAAGGTTGTTCTGGTATAGAAATGAGTTGGTTTTATGAGGTCCCAAGATCAGGTTGTATGTTTTACTTGTTGCCTAAACCTTCAGATTAAAGAATATGTTCACATTTTAAAATAGTCTTTTTCTGTTTTAGGTGTTTGCTTAGTGGTTGTATTCTAGCAGATTCTGTGGGTGCTTTGGGATGATGTCTACTAACACTAACATGTCAGAATTCCACTACAACTTGATAAAAGAAAATAGGACGAAAGAATTCCCTGGTTAAGTTCTGAGTTCTAGATTCAGTAACGTTTCCTTCTTTTTCTTTCTGTTCTCTTACAGGAAAAATGATACTCATCCAGCATTCCTGAGTGATAAGAATGGGTCCAGATGTACCTCTGCTGAATGATTACAAACAGGAGTTCTTCTTGAAGCGCTTTCCACAGACTGTGCTGGGAGGGCCCCGGCTTAAATTAGGCTATTGTGCCCCTCCTTACATATATGTGAATCAGATTATTCTTTTCTTGACGCCATGGGTTTTGGGAGGAGTAGGAACACTTATGTACCAGTTAGGCATTATGAAAGACTACTATACCGCAGCACTTTCAGGAGGACTGATGTTTGTCACTGCGCTCATTCTTCAGATGACAAATCTATATGCAAAGCAGAAAACAGTGACAGTAGAAAGAATGCAAATTCAGAATACTCTAACAGATGAAGATGAGTTTGAATTTTCCAGCTGTGTAGGTTCAGAGACAGTAAAATTTATTATTCCTGGCAAGAAGTATATAATCAACACTGTATTTCATTCCCTTCTGGCAGGGGTATTGTGTGGGTTGGGAACTTTGTATTTGCTGCCAAACAGAATAAGCTTGCTATATAGCAACATTGGGGGAACTGTTATGATCTTTGTATTTGGATGGGTGACTATATGTATAGGAGAGTATTCGTTAATCGTAAATACAGCTACCGAAACAGCTACTTTCCAAGCACTGGATACCTACGAAATCACTGCTCTAATGAGACCTTTCTATATTTTTGTCTTTATTGCAGTGGATCTTGCACACAGGTAAACCTAATACAGCATTTGGCTAATTAAAGTAATGCTTGTGCTATATATTTTTTATGAAATAGATGAAATTACTCTTCTGAGAAAAATTTATTTTGAGACTTTAATCGTAGCAACTCCAAAGAAAGAAGCTAGAAGAGTGTATGGTAGAAATTGAGGCTTTACACTGTGCATGGAAGTTTGTTCTTAAATTTTTATAGCATTCCATATAAATTAGAAAGAGTGGTTAGAGCAGTTCCTAAGTAAGGGACAGCTAAAATTATCTTCTACCATGTTAATTTCAGTATTTTCGTACAAGAGCATTTGCATCAACATCCTTTTAAAGGATTTCTTTTGAAAACCCATGTTCCTGACCTGGAATCATAAATCTAAACACTGCAGACTTCAGGAGTATTGGATTTATATCCTCATTTCATCCTGGAATATTTTCTAATTTTTAGTCTTTGCAAAGTGATTGCAGAGGGTTTTAAACTACAGGCAAAGAAGGAGTATGAATTTGGTTTTAATGAATGGATAAGCAAATGTGAACGTTGCTATATATTTGTTGAACTTGGATTCTTAAATGCTTTTGTAACGCAAAGAACTGTGTCTACAACTAGGAGACTTCTATGTTTCCACTTTTCAGATGAGTGTCTTGGCTAAAGTATTTGTAGAATGTCTTAAAGCAAGATGCTTTTAAATTTACTGTATGCATTCTTTCTTCCTCTTGGGTGATATTTATATCTTTGTCACATGTACATTTTTTATGGTTGGGGTACTTCAAATGCATTTGAAAAAAAACCATGCATATTTGATTTTACTAGTTTTGTACTTGGAGATGTCTTTGTTAATGATTTACCTTAGTTACCTCTTCGGTTTTGATATGAGAAGTATACACATGGTTTTGGATCCCAAATTCTTCTATCTAATTTCCTGAGGAGAAAATTCAGACATTCTTTAAATTCCTGACAAAATTCCTTTGAGGATTACTTATTTATTAAGAATTAGAGAGAAACCAAATATCTTAGCAGTCTACCTTTAACTTAATTAGTTAGCTGGTGAACTACATATGACTTAGAATTTATGCAAATTTCCAATACTGATCTTTGTGTTTTTACAGGCAGATTTTAATACTTCTATGTAGCAAATAACATTTTATATTCCTAAAGAGAGTTTATGTCTTGGTGTACAGGCAACATGCCAGTTCTTTCAGTGTTAAGACATCTTGGGTCTTAGACTTTTTTAAAGTTTTTCTTTTGTAATTCTGAAAAAATATAGTTAGCATTTTTTTGTTAAATGGTTGACATCTTAGAGCCTGTGGACCTTTCTTTTCGCACAAGTATTTCATAAGTGTATTATCACAACAGTATCAAAACAATTAGGATACTTACATCACTTGACTCATTTGTATAATCTGAAGGCTTTGCATATTTTGAATGAAAAATTAGCCTGTGTTCTGATGTTCTGATCAGTGTATTACTGCCCCAAGCATAAATGTATACCCTTATTTTTCTTTTAACAGGTACTAGTTGAGGTTTTGTAGATTGAATATGTAATGTTTATACTTCTGGATTTGCTGTAGTAGTTAAAAAAAAATAGTCTTCCTACACATCAGTTATCTTTTCCTTCACAGAAGTCAAATACGTTTCTTCTTTTATCCAGGTTTGCTGTCAACACACCCATTCTAGAACTGACAAACCAGATTTTGCACATCATATTTCTTTTTCTGCCATTCTTATGGGCAATGGGAATTCTGCCCCCGCTTGACGCACTTTTTCTGTGGGGAATGGAACAACTGTTGGAGTTTGGACTAGGAGGTTCACCTATGTCAAGTAACACAAAGTAAATGTTTATATAACTGTAAAGTATATCAATATTGTTTATAACCTTTTTCTTTTCAAGCAAATCTTTTTTATTTTCTCCTTCACAGGTTATTAGTAATGTTTCTCATTTCTGCTGGAACAGCAATAGCATCGTATTTCATTCCCAGCACTCTCGGTGTGATCCTCTTCATGACTGGATTTGGGTTCATACTGAGTCTTAACCTAAGCGAGATTGGTTTTGCCTTCAAACACACCATGATCAGCCATTTAGCCTCCCGCAAATCTAAAAATATGCACAGAGGTCTTAGAATACAGTTTGGGTGGAGGGAATTTATTTTTTATTTGACTGTGTTGACATTTGCTCTTATAGAAGCTAGCCTGCTGCATCAATTTGCAGGCTTTTCATCATTTTCCAAAGCCAGTCCTCAGGCCATAGCAAGTTACATTCTGATCATATTGCTTATAATTACGTGGATTCTTAGAGAGATTCAGAGAGTGTACTTGTTTGGAGTCTTCCGAAACCCCTTTTATCCAAAGGATGTCAGGACTGTGACTGTGTTCATGGAGAAGCAAAGAAGGCTAATGAAAGTTGGTGTTGTCAGGAGGATTTTACTAACACTAGGTAGGAATACACACTGTCTGTTGTTTGTTAGATGATGCTTGTAGGAAGATTGAAACAACGCTAGAATTACTGTATGTGCGAGATTCTGTGAACAAACTAAGAAAAGCCAAGTAGCTGGAAATACTTGTTGATGTTTTGCTAAATTGTGCATTGAGGTCAAGATTACTGGTTCAGAATATTTGGAAGTGATTAGTGATTTTATTTATTTCTTTTTCAGGGGTAAAGCTAAAAAGTTGAGCCTTTTAAAAGTCCAGCTCAGAAAACAAGGCCTTTTAAAGGACTTTAGTTGTAGCATCAGTGCTCACTTTTGAAAAAATGGCTCTTTTAGATTTTTTTTTTTTTTTTTAGTAGGTACTTGGAAACAAATGTGAGTTCAGAGTCTTCAAGCTGACTAAATATTTGGTTCTTACAACTTGCTAGTAAAGGGAACAGTCTCCTTCCTGGTAGGTTAGGGACAAATATACCTACTTGGGGGTAACCAAAATTTGATCTAAATTATTTAATTTTATAAAGAAGCATCACTTTGGGGAAGTGTGTTGATGAGTATTATTCCCATGGGGTTTTTTTATTTATTTGAGTATTCTTATAGGGAAACAAACATGCGACAAAAAAAGTAATCTCAAGTAACAACTAAGCATCAACATAAATGTTTGCCGTCCTGGACCGTTAGTGCAGATAGGCTGTTTGATATCCTGGAAGTGTAATGCCAAGAGGAATTTGTAATAATGAAGGGAAGAGTTCTCTTTTTGCACTAAGATTTCCATTCTGCAATAAGACTGCTTACCTCTGTAGACTTTAATCGTGGTTTTGGAAGGAAATCAATGATTCTTTTATTTCAATTACAGTGTCTCCGTTTGCTATGATAGCATTCCTGTCACTAGACCGTTCACTACAGAATCTTCATTCTGTGTCTGTCTGCATTGGATTCACAAGAATATTTAGGATGGTAATTTCAATTTTAAATATGTTAGCCTAAGAAATTATCTTCGGCATGATTTAAGTAGTAAGGTGACTTGGAAGAAATATTCCAGGTCATGAAAACAGAGGTAGATAAATACCTTTATAAATGTGTGTCTAACATATCTCTATTTTAGGTCTGGCAGAATACAGAAAACGCCCTGCTGGACATAGTGGTTGTGTCAGTAGCACAGATGTTGGTGTTTAATCCAGACCTCTGGTGGAACAGGAGCCTTGATACAGGAATCAGACTCTTGCTGGTAAGTGTCATAATGTAAATTTAAGCAGATAACAGTCACTTAAAGTCTTTGTTTCTTTTCCCTCCCTTACTACAGAATTAGAGAGTCCAGAGCCTAGTGAATAGAAGCTAAAGAACTGTGTATTAAGGTATACACTCTACTACCAGTCAGTCATAGTCATGCTTAATTTTCTTAAAATTTTTGTAGTTAAGGCAGCTTTGGCAGTGCTGAATATACAATCCAGGATACAAATAAACATGTTTGTTTTATGTGTCTTGCAGGTTGGTATCCTGCGGAATCGACTGCTTCAGTTTGTTTCAAAGTTGCACTTTGCCATCGCTATTCTTTTGACATCTTGGACGGAGAAAAAACAACGCCGGAAATCTACCACCACCATAATCACGCTCAATGTTGTTTTCTTCCCGATCCTGCTGACCTTCATTGCCATCTCTGCGCTCCTTTCTTCTCCCTTGCTGCCGCTCTTCACGCTACCAGTGTTTTTGATCGGGTTTCCTAGGCCTGTCCGGAGCTGGCCGGGACCTGTGGGGGCTGCAGCCTGTGTTTGCTCCGACACCGTGTACTACCAGCAGATGGTTCCCAGTCTGGCTGTTGCTCTGCAGTCTGCCCTAGCAGCCGGGAGCCTGGGTAGGTACGCTTGCAACACTGAGGGGATGTAGCTAAATGTTTCAGAAAACACCGTTTTGCTGGAAAACAGGAGAATTGTAGCATCTGATTTAAACCACGTTTCATGGCATAGGTTAAATCTGATGTTCTGAGACCGAGGAAAAAGTGATTACTTTTATCCTGGTATATCTCTACTTGTCACGTTCTTTTAAAACAATAATTCTGGTTTGGTTTGTTTAAAATAAGGAGAAACCTAAACGGTGATGAAACAGTATCAATCCTAATCTTTTTATACTGAGCGAAAAAGAATAGTATGAATTCATCCCCCCCAACCAGAGGCAGTAAATTGAAGAGTTCTCAACAGTCAGTGGGCAGAAGGAGGTGTGTCAGACTGCTCTTTGTGGTTGTGTATATATGTGTCCTCTGCATCAATCCTGTTACTTAGGATCCAGAAAGTGACTTTGCTAATTTGTCTCTGTTAAGTAGGTGTGGTGAATATGGACTGGATGATTGTAAAATATATGATATAGCCTAACTAGCAGTAAACAGCTGAGAACTGAACCAGTTGATAAGACTTAATGTCCTATCTTGTGCAGGCAGTTAGGATAGTATTGTAACAGCACTTGAGGTCTTAAAACCTGTGAAAGACATCACGATGGGTATTTCACAGAATTATATAAACAGAGGTGAAGAAATGCCGAGTCTTCTTCCCAGCTGGAGACAGAATAACTGTTAAAATTGCAAGCTGCTTTTCTTGAGAAACAGTCTTCGTGTAACCTAAATAATCAAGATTGTTGCCCTTAGACAAGAGGCAAATATTTACATAAGCCTCTTAGAAAATGGTTTATGACTAGAAAAAAATGGGCTAATATTTAAAGACACTGGAAGTTAACCTTAATCACACTTTTCTGAAGACTATGTGCAGGTGCTTTACTAGGAAACATTTGCTGCAGTTTCAGTACTGGTGTAGAGAGAGGTATTTAAAAATAAAACAAGGAAGCTTTTTTCCTCTAGAGAGAGACACTTCAGTTTGTCTACTGTATCAGCCTATGTGTGCTTTATAGATATAATTCATACATTTATAATATATGATATATAATTATCTTTCATATATCTTTTTTTTTTATCTATCCATATTTTATATATGTGTGTATAGATCTATATATACACAATGGGGAAACATATATATATTTTTATATATATATATATTTGTTTCCCCGTTGCTATTGTGACTGGTGGTATGTATGCCTCATTAAATAATTTAAAACACTACTCTTGAGGAGGCAAAAAAGTCTCTTCTTTAATGGCAAAATCTGTGAATTAATGTCTTCAAGCAAGAAAAGATGAGTCGTTCTCAGATGAGTTCAAAATGAAGAGGTACCACTTTGTGTGTCTCTATTTTAATTTAAAGCCATAATTTTTCTCTGTGTAAAAGAATTTTAGTAGCTTTAACAGCTAGCAAGAAAAGAATTAAAATCTTTGCAAAATGTTAGCAAGAAAAGGCACTTCATTATCTCAGTGGAATAGAAAAGGTTACTTAAATTTTTAACTACAGCTTAATGGTTGGTTTCACTGATTTTATCTTACAACATTCTGAAACTAAAATTCTCTGTGCAAGTGAGTGATCACTTGGACGTGAGTGATAGCAGAAGCGGGTGATGAACTGGCAGCAAATGTGATGCTTAAGAACAGCACGGTGGTATTGGAGAAGTTGGCAGTAGGCGATAACAAAAGAAATACACTGTAACCAGCAGTTGCTGGAAGTTTGGCATTGTACTTGTTGAAATAGGTAGAAGAGAGAAAAAGTACTGCTTTTGGATATGTCATCTAACTTTTACAGTGAGAGACAGACTCGGGGATTTTTGGGTACTGATTACTTTGATGTGTGACCTGAAGTTGTTCAAGACTTGATTTTGTGTGGCTGTTTTTGGCGATGCCACACTTAATAGAGTAGGCTCAGATTTATTCCACACGCAGACACGCAGAGGTATTTCAGAAAGACTTTTGACTGTATCTACTGTTAAGTGTTCAGTGTGTATGATGCTGATTCACAAATCACTAAAGATGAACAGGTGCTCTTGCTCTGCCTCCATTTATGTGTCTGTAAAATGGGTGTGATATGTCATTGGTAAGCTGACGCTTGAGCAGAATCATTTACACTCTGGATTTCGCATGCTAAGGGATATTTTTCTAATCATTCTGGAATACAGGCAAGTCAGTTCAGGACCTAGTAGTGTAGGTAATAAATCCTGCTGAGTTTTGTCTTTATTTCTCCCATAACCAGTTAACTTCATGCTCCACAGCAGATAGGGCCATTAAGACACTCGTGTGCTAGGTGACGATTCTTGAATGTAATTGGCAGTCGTAAGAATTTTAAATCTCCAGGTGACATCAGTGGGAAATGCAGCCAAAGATGGTCTTTAATCGTGCAAGTCGTCTGTACAAAGGGAATTGAGGGTGGGGTTGCTAAACCCTGGTCCAGTATGAATATTGTAGTTCTGCAGCTGTGTGAGGGTTTCCCGGTTTTCCACAGCTTTTGCAAAGATAGCACTGCAATTTCAAGATCTAGCTCTGCAGCTAGTTTCTTTGAGATTCTGGGGTACTAGTTAGCCAGTTTTAACTAATTTTGATGTTGATGTAGAAATATTTTGTGTTTGCAGTTGAATTCCTCACTTGGTGTGTAGAAAAGATTTTAGTCAATATAATACCACAGTAATACCATAGGTTTTGTTTTGTTTTGTTTTGTTTTTTCTTGTCTAGGTCTCTCTCTACCTGGATCACATTACTTGTGCCGTTTTCAGGATAGACTGATGTGGATATTGGTGCTAGAAAGAGGTTTTACTTACTGTGGTGTTAACATTAAGGTAACTATGCTGAGGACTGACATATTAAAATCATGCAAACATTTTGGTGTGTAACATTTCAGCAATGTAACTAATTTACCTGATGGTACAGCCAGTTTTTTAAGATGAGTATTACTGCTCTATTAACTAGTCTTGCAACTGATGTGCTTAGCAGCTCTGACATTTTTTTATCATCTGGCTTGTGACACAACGTCTTTAATAAGCTGGCTGATAAGATCTGTATGAGGGCAAAGATTTATTTTTTAAGACACTGATCTGTGTCTAATACTGTAGTGAGTGCTTTGCTGTTACTATTATCTCTAAATAGATTTCTGGGTGCAGTTCTGGAAATATCGACAATGAAACTTATCTTTATTCGGAAAAATTTTGTTGCAAGAAAACAGCTTGCTAGCATTTTAAGTTTTCGTTTTTGCTTTAGGGGCTAGAATTGCAGGAAACATCCTGTCATGCTGCTGAAGCTCACAGAGTTGATGAAATTTTTGAAATGGCCTTCGAACATCAGGAGCACACAAAGATTCTCTCTCCTAATCACCATTTCGGACACATTTTGACTCCTTGCACTGTTCTACCTGTGCGGCTGTATTCTGATGCCAGAAATGTGTTATCTGGAATAATTGACTCTCATGAAAACTTAAAGCATCTGAAAGATGATTTTATTAAAGTGCTTGTATGGATGCTTGTCCGGTATTGTTATAAAAAATCAAAAACATGGGAAAGCCCAGGCAAAGCCGACAAGAACGAAAAAGGATCGTTTCCAGAAAATCAGCATAGTGGTGCAGCAGAGAGATCCCGGCCTCTGAGGGAAGAAGATAGCTTTAGTGTTGATACGATTGAGGACTGGACTGATGATAGTGACATTTTTGATCTTGAACCCAGTGGCAGAATGAAACACAGAAAAGAACCTGGGCAGTTGGGAACTACACCAAAAGTACATCTGTCTATTCCAGGATCAGTGGAAACACAGAGCCAAAACGTCCCACAAGAAATGTCACCGGAAGATAAATTACACAGGGCTGTTGTGCTTGGGCTTCCTGCTGTGGACAAAGGGAAACAGCAAGAAGCTTTGCCTCGGGTTGAATTTAGTTGCTCTTACTCAGAGCTATTGAGCATCCCTGAAGAATGGAGAACAGCCCCGGTGCCGCCTTCCAAAATCAATGAAATGAGGCAGAGGTTTCCAGAAGAATGGTACCACTTCATTTTGAGTCAACTGGACTTCTTTCATCTGAAAGAAAAGCCTTCCAATTTACTTGAAGACCTTATGAAAGATAAAGCTTTGAAAGACTTATACATCCATGGAGTACTGTCGTGTTGTTTTGGTCTGTTTGGACTGGATAACGCCGTGCCTGCCCCGAGCCACGTGTTCAGAGCGTACACTGGGGGTATTCCCTGGTCTGCGGGTTTGGACTGGCTAACTGGCAAACCGGAGCTATTCCAACTGGCATTAAAAGCATTCAGGTAAAAGGAAAGCATTCCCTCAGAGTATAAAAATGATATAAAGAGTAAGTATCGATTCACTAAGAGTAGTTCATGTTAAAACCATATAATTTAAATATATTTGTAGCTTCTTCCTACCTAAATACTGCCTGTAACCTGAGGCAGTGAAGGCTGTGATAGGGAGATTCCTTCCTCCTGCCCTTCCCCACAGCTGCCTCCAGCACTGGGAACCCGCTCAGTGGAGTGGGGAAAAACCAACCCGTTCTCATTGTCCTCATGATCTAAGAGAATTTGTGATGGAGTTGGATGTTTGGCACTTTCCATTGTCGGGCAGCGGGAGCCGTGTTTGATGCGAATGAAAGATGTTTAAGCTAATGGGTCCTTACCTCTGGCCGAGCTAAAAGCATATACCCCTCCTGACCTGCGCTGACTCGGCCGACGAGCAGTAACTCACAAAGTTGCTGCTGCTTGATAAGGTTTGATGGTGCCTCTCCACCTCCTGTAGCCTGAGGAGGCTTTCTTCCTCCTGCCTTGCTGCGCTACTTACTGTGTGACTTTCTGTACCTTTCAGATACACTTTTAAACTTATGGTTGACAAAGCAAGCCTGGGCCCAGCTGAGAACTTCAAAGAGCTGGTTAACTATCTGGAAGAGTATGAAAATGATTGGTACATTGGACTGGTATCAGATCTTGAGTGGCAGCAAGCGGTTCTTCAGGAAAAGCCATACCTTTTTTCACTGGGGCACGACCCAAACATGGTAAGAAAAAAAATTACTGGTAAGCCAGGTCAAAGTTTGGTTTTCTTTTCCACGGCTTTTTTGCTTTTTAGTTGCATTCCAGTACATGAAGGCCATGCAAACAAAGTTTGTGTTTGTAGTGGAGAGGAGCTGACATCATTGTTGTTGAAAATCACACCACGTTCTTCCTCAGAGGCAGCAAGGTTTCCTGATTATCTTCCCCAAAGGAAGAATTGAAGCGAGGAGACTGGTTTATGTACTTTGCCATTTGTAAAGGGATGATATTCATAGTATGTAGCCCCAGAGCTTCATTTAGTGCTTTGTAACCAAAATGTTTGTGTGCCTGCCTGGAGAATGTACTGAACATTTTGATCTGTTTGTTCTTAAAGGGAATTTACACTGGGCGAGTCCTCACTCTTCAGGAATTGTTAGTACAAGTGGGAAGACTTAATGACGAAGCTGTCCGAGGTCAGTGGGCAAATCTGTCCTGGGAGCTGCTCTATGCCACAAACGATGATGAGGAACGCTACAGCATCCAGGCACACCCAGTTCTTCTGCGAAACCTGACTGTGCAGGCTGCCGACCCGCCTCTTGGCTACCCCGTTTATTCGTCTGAACTTCTGCATCTGCCTTTGTTCTAGCATGTCGGTAGCACTGATTTTTTTTTTTTTTTTTTTTTTTTTTTAATAATTATTATTACGATGATGTGTTTTCCATCTGCATGTTGGGAATCAAACGTTCACGCTACATTTCTACACTACAAATAAGGTTTTCCTCTCAAAGTGGCGTTGGATGGCAGTGCCAAGCCAGCGTACCTTATTTGCACAGAAATGGTGCTGGCCTGAACCTTCAGCAGGCAGGAAGTTTTGAACTGGTTTCTTGCTGCTGGAACATGTGAGACACCATTGCCTGTGTGGCTGACGAGCCAGGAGATGCTGAAATTCTCTTCTCCAGCTTAGAGGAGAACAGCATGATTCTGATCATTAACTATTTTTGGTGCATTCTGGGTTTTTTTGTGTGTGTTGTTTTTTTTGTTGTTTTTGTTTGTTTGTTTTTTTTCCTTGGACAGGTGACTTGCACTGACAGTCAGGTTACAGCTCACTGTAGTAACGTCAACCACAGAGTTGGTAACCAAAGTGTACATATGACTATTTATATGAATTTTTTTTAATCTGGCCATTTTGTATTGGACCGAGTTCAGTTTTAGCATTTGTTATAATATATGACTTTCGCTGATCTTCCTTAATTGTAGTAAGTTATCAGCTATGCTTTAACAAAGTAAGTTGTAAGGGATTATTTTTACCAAAGTGCTTGTTTTGGGGGCAGAGAGAGTTTATATAAAACCGCGTGCATTCTGACACAGTAATAACCTGTGTGACCTACTGATGAAAGAAGTAAATGTTTAATTAGGGGAGAGAAGGAATTAAAGTCCAAACGGATTAATTTTGTCTCCTCCTTCCAATATCCATATATTTTATATATATCTACGTATCTCTGTTGTTTGCAACCTCCGTGCACATCACTGCTCAGTCTTCCACAACTACAGTGAGAGCTTGATGATGGGAGGGGGAAGGGAGGGCACTGATACCCAGCTGTCTGTACCAGAAGCAATTTATTTATTTTAGCCTTATCACAGGTTAGAACCGAATTTGACAATTGGTTTGTAATACTACAGGTCTCCTTGAAAACAGGTCAGGGCCGTCTCTCCAGTGGCTTGTTTATCCTGGTCGTTACCACAGGTCATTAGCACATAAATGTGTTTTCTCTGTCGATCAGTCATTACCGTGTAGTTGCTGCTGGCATAGGCCAAGCAGGGAGTAGGTAATTGTCTTTAACCTGTGGAATCAATTTAAATCAGATCTGCTCTGTAACTGAATTAGTACTGGTTTAGAACACCCCACGCTCTATCGTTTGGAGCACGTTTATTACTTCACACCTTTAAGACCTTTTTGTATCAGATAAAATTTGTCACAGGACTGTGTACTGTGTACATGGCTATTGGCCGTTTCGTTTGAGCAGTGACCATAAGCAATTCTTTTAAAAATACGCAAACCATGTAGTGGAAATCAGAAGCGGTAAGGAAACACCTGTCAAACTCCCGTGCTACAATGCTCTAACATACAGGATGAAATTCAGGTAGAGCATTAATGGGAGCAGCTTTTAGAAGGTGATTGTTTGGTGTAAAGTGCGGGAGTGTAAATAACAAAGTGCTGGTGACCTCAAGTCACCTTGCTTGGCCAGGGACTGGATCGGGGAGTACAGAATCCTGGGAACAGATCTGGAAAGGCTTTCAGAGAGCACCTATTTCAGCTCCCGCTCAGAAGGAACTCCTGGCAAATGTTTAATCTGATTTAAAACTTTCAATACCCGGAATATCATGAACTCATCAAGTAGTTCACCTCAGTTCTTTGCTGTTCTTGCAGCAGTGCGAAAGTTGGAGTTTTTTCCTAAATTTAATTAAACCTCCCTGCCTCATTGTAAGCTTCTTACTACTTGTCTTCTGTATGGTCACAGAAAATTTAATTGCCTTTTCTTTGCAGCAGCAGCAGCAGTCTTGTATTTGAAGATGCTGTGATTTCTGCCCTCATTCTTTGTCTCCTGTAAACCCAATAAATGAGTTGAGATAAAACTGAAGAGAGCTGCCCTCCTCCTCTCTCGCCGTCTCTGGTTCCCTCCCTCCGGCACGCAGCCTCCTTGCTGGTGACTGGCCCCGGTGTTCCAGCGGAGATCCCCCGGGGCACCGGGTGGGGGAACAGGACCTGGCGATACGCAGGATTCCCGGTTGTGCAGGGGAGTGTGGAGGGGGCCCTGGCCCCGGCCAGCACAGGCTGCCTGCCCCGCAGCCCCCGATTCGCCGACACACCAGCCCGGGCTGTGCGCTCTGGTCCGCTTTGCAACAGCATGACCCCGATTCACGTCACGACCCTCTGTAACCCTCTTTAGATTTTTTTTTTTTTTTTGGCAGAAACACGAGTTACAGCCTCTTGCTCTGTACCACGCGTTTGTGCAGCTGAGTGCCTCTGTGAAGGGCGTTGTGGTGTTTGCACGCCCTTGAACCGTGGCTTGTTTGTTTTGGAGCATTTCTGTGATTTATCGGGAACTTAGAGCACCTTCAAGCCTGGTCTTGTCTGCAGCCCTAGTAGCGTATAATACATGCTGCTATTTGGATTACAGATGGAACAGTAGTACTGGGCTGAGTATCCAGGACTGAGCCTACGAGTGGCCGCCCCACCGTGTTCCCGTGAGGCCACGGAGAACTGCTCCCTGTTTCCTAACCAGGTGTGTGCATCAGCTTTACTTGGTAATTCTTACCAACACCTACTTGCTTTGCAGATGGCCCCGTTCATCACACGGAGGTAAGACACCTTCATCATGGCTTTGGAGAACCTTTACTTAACGAGATCAGTTTTAAAGAGTTTTAAATCCTTGCTAGAGGATTTTCAGGCCCTTTTTTTTGAGACTTTCCCAAAAACATTAAGTCCTGGAGCCTGCCTCTGTCCCATTCCTGTGCCATAAAGCAGCAGCAGTTGTTGAATGGAATGAAGTGTTAGGGAAGTGAATGGTAAATGCTTTTGTCCTTTTTGGAAAGTTTCTGGTTTTGTCATTGTCCTTGGGCATCAGCCCCCTCTCTGAAAGAGGTAATTTCGTTGCCACCTGGTCCCTGTCGCCTCTACTGCTGCTCTGTCCATGCTGTTCTTTCCCAGGCTGGTGGTGGCAGCAGCACGGGCTGTGAAGGTGGGTCTGTCTTTCCATGTCTCGCAGCAATTGTCCTTAGCTCAGGCAAAGGAAGCGAGCTCCCCTTTGAGCACAAAGGCTTACACGTTACTGGTAGAGCAAAAGCAGAGAAACCTGTGTGTGCCTGGAGCGCCAGCCTTCTGCTGTGCCAACCCTGCTGTGGATTAGAGGGCGGAAGCTAAAGCATCCTGCCAACATCGTCTGCATGTGTGTTGTATTAGGGGCTGCTGCATTTTGTCGTGCACTTGCTGCTGCCTCTCGAGCGCGTTTCACAAACCACAGTGTGGCAACTGGTGTGTTGGCAAGTGAAATGAACCTCCCGTTCTCCCAGAACAGCGTGAGACGAGACACACGCCTTGTCGTTCGATTAGTCTTTTTTCTAGACAGTAGTTTCCATCTCTGCTAAATGTCATGGTGAAAAAACATCACCCTTGGCTTATTCTTAGCTATGGTTGGAAAGCTTCAGTAATGTATAAATGGGTTGTTACTCTTTTATTATCACTCCGTGATGTAACTAAGAATTTTTCTTACCTGGATAGTGTGTGACACGAGGTACATCCGAACACTCCTGAGGTCTTTGTTCAACAGCAAGAAGGTCACCAGGCGTGGAAGCACTGATGTGTTACCGCGGCAGAGGCACTTCTAGCTAACGGGTGGCAATGGGACAGTAAATGTTTCTAAAAGTACCGTCCCCAGTGCCTCCTGGCTGCTGCTGTCCAGTACCACCAGGACTGTTGCGACTGGCCTCTGCTCCGGAGGGGAGGGCCTGCTCTACTCGGCTGGGAACGCTGCTTCTATTTCAAGCAATGTCATTGCCTATAATGCGCTGCCTGCCCCAACTCAGCTGACACTAGCGCTGCTGTGAAATGGATTTCTCGTTACTACTGTGTCCCCTCTGGTAGCCAGAGGCTGTTCTGCTGCAGGAACTTTTGCCCACTCCTCCCTCCGTGATGTGCTACTGCTGTAACGTGGGCCAGGGTCAGAGCAAGGCTGAGGCCTGCCTGCGCCAGGGGTTACAGTGACACCATCAGCCTTTACAAAACAACCCGAAGGCTGAGGCCTGGGGGCTCTGCAGTGGTGCCGAGAGCCGTGAAGAGTAAGTACTTCTAAATACTGTGCCAGAAGTTAAGGGATTTAGCCCTAACTCTACATTTTCCTCTCGGACCACCTGTACAGAACTGAAATATAATCTTTTCCCACAGGAACACTTCACAAACACAGACTATACCTCCCTACCCTTCATACCACAAGCTTCTACTTGTGGGGTGGGTATTTTAGCTCAACGGCCATTAGGAAGGAGAGTGAGGAAAACAGGATCCTGGGGGCATATAATTTTTAGCCTGCTCGTCAAGCGTTTAGCAATGTCATAGCAGCAGAAAAAGTAACACTGCCTGGCCTCTTCTGTCTCAACTCTTGTAAGCTTAGAAGTTTGGCCTGTGGAAGTCTGATATGAAATGGGCATGTCTAGAAAGAGATTTTTATTTAGGCAAGTGTGTATACAGCTTGATAGATTTGTCAAGTTACATAATGACAAAGCTACAACAGATAAAAAATAGCTTTTCTTTTCAGTCACATAATATGAAAAGTTTCTCAGCCTTAGCACAAGCAGGATTTTGAACACCTTTATCCTTACTTCTTCTTTCTTGAGTAAGAGGCATCAGCGTCCTGAAGTGAGAATACGTTAAATCAGTATTTTTTTCCCTCCTCTTACTCATGTCCTTCACCCACAGTGTTATTTTGCCTGAAACGGGTTTTGATAGTGGGCAGTCACAGTGTGGAAGCAGGAAGTTTTAAGCTGCATGTGCCACCTTTATTTTTGCACTTCCTGCTTTTGGAGTACTTTGACAGGTTTTTTTTTTTTTTTGTACCAAGTTCAACAAAAAAACACAGTAAGAAAAATACCATCTACCAAGCAGTAATGCAGGAGCAGAACCTCGCTCTGCAGGGATGTAAGCAGGCGTGAAGAGCCCTGGCAGACACCAGTACTGCGTAACGTCCTTCTGGGAGGGGCTCTGGTTATGTGCCCGATATGAAAACTAGGCCCAGCCAAAGGGAGGCATTTTCAAGTCTTCAATTATTTAACGCAACTTGGAATTACGCTAGTGGCTTCTAGCTGAGCTCTGCGTTAAGGGCGAGGGCTGAACCTGCAGCCTGTGTGCTGAAGCTCAGAGCCAGACCTCTGGCACTACACGCTGTACTGGCTTCACCGTAACTCTAGGCTAGCCGGCCTGCAGCCCCGGAGCCTGGCCTGGCATCACCTGCTAGGGAAGCGAGGAGAAAGGGAAAAAGAAACGGCTCCGAAGTGCGATCCCAACGTTCCCACGGCTGAAGAGCCCGTCAGCAGAGTAAAAAAAAGCAAGCGAGCAGGGAGAGGAATAACCTTACCACTCCGCTCTTGAAGTTCTGTATCCTCCTCTTGCCCATTCTGTTCATCAGCCACCAGGCCCAGGTGGGCGCGTACTGCCAGAGGTAGCAAACGCCCAGGTAGGGGTGGTCGCTGACCCAGGCCTCCTGCAGGTCGTTGGCCACGCTCACCAGCGTGAGCCGGACGCAGCGGGCGGTCGGCATCTTGTGGGACTGGTCACCGCTGTTCTCTAGGGACTGGAGGGGAGAGGGAGCAGCGAGGGATTAGAACTGGATCTCTGTGAGGGGCAGGCTCTGTACAGCAGACATGCTCCCCCCCCCCAGTTTCTCTGCTGTGCGCAGTAACCCGGCCAGTACAGCAGAGACCGGCGCTGGGGCACGCATCCCCCCCAACAGCCTCTAGTTTTCAGCGTGGGAACACTTGGCACCTTCTGTTAGCAGGCATGCTGAAATAAAGCACTTTTTAAATTAATGCCTCAATTGATGGGTCAAAGGTTTAAAAAAAAAGGCTGTCCAAACTCTTGTCCTGCTTCAGCATGGCTTCTGCTTTATTGTGAACAGATCTATCAGAACTGGTTACCCGTTCCGCAGCGGAGGGCTCTGAGGAACGGGAACTTTCCTGTTCCCAGCTGCCCACCCCGTTCCATGCTACAAGTTACTCAGTAACCAAGTTAGTAGATAAGGCCACGTTCCCCATTAACTTAAATATTCCTGCCAGCTCTGCTCTGGGGGCAGTCATCTCAAACAAGAGAAAAGCAACAGGCTGGTTGTCCACATGTATCGCTTAATGAACATAAGCCACAGCCCTGTGAATGTATCTACATTTCACTCCAGCAGTAACAGAGTGCTCTGTCAATCTGTTCTTTTATTTCCCAGAGCAAAAGCAATTCTGGTCTAGACTCAGCCTTCCTCCTAGGTTTTTTGCCATGCTGAAATCTGAGGAATTTGTTTTGCAAGCTTTCCAGATTGCACAAAAAAGTACAGCTTTTCTTTCACGGAAGTATGAAGTTTTGCAAGGCAAAAGTCCTTTCAAAACCCAATTCAACAATGGGACATCTCCCACACTCGTGGGTTATCCTGAACTTTAAATTGATTGAATTTAGGACAGATTACATATCATAGTAGCAATTTTTGCCAGCGACTTTGTTAGACAGCCTTTATTAAGAGCAATTGTGCAGTTGGAAGGTTTTGCTTTTTCTCCTTGAACAATCCCTAACAGGAAAAGAACGCGTGCCTCGCATCAGCTGACTCCAGCGCCCTTGCCAACAACAGAGTCAACCGAACAGGGGACATTGTGACTAGGGCAAACAGAAAGCTACCTGTGCAGACAGGACAGTATCCTGCATGCAGAACTGTGTCCAGAAAATCCTGGCCTTTCCCCCCACAGCTGCAGCAGGGTGGCTGTACAGTAAATTTTACTAGAGTTGGGTTGTATGTATCAGAAGAGAGAAGGCATAACAATTTTCAAACTTTATTTTCATTCAGTATGGACTTGATACCACAAAGAATTACAAGACTGTACATAGTTCTGTACCAATCAAAGCACTTCTTGGTAAGAAGATGAGATTAGTGTTTGCTAGGAGGAGAAAAAGAAAAGAAAACCACGAAAGGATCACAGGGCCTGCAGCAAAAGTTGGATTTATTACAACAGAATTGTGTTCTTACCTTTGCAAGATTCTCCGTAAAGACATTTTGTATAATCTTGGACTGTACAGGCCCTGGGCATATGTTGATAATGCTTATCTCAGGGTAGTCAGTCAGCTCAGTCCGGAGAGAATTGAAAAAGCCCTAGAACAAAAGACTAGAATGTAATCTTCCTTTGCCAGGTCTCCTTGTGTAGCAAGGTTCAGCTGTCTACATATTTTCATACTAACCCTATGCTGTAAAGATAACGGTATTCCACTAAAAGCAATTCCTACTGCATTCTTTGACCTTTCACATTCAATGGGTAAGTTAAAATCTTATCTGCAATTATAGACACTGATATATAAGTCAATAAGGAATCTATCCTTGGCTTCTCAAATATTCAATCATTTCTCTGAATTACAGCCAGATTCTGCTGTCCCTGCACGGAGGATGAGCCTCACTGCTTTGGTAGTGGAAGTGCCACCAATCATAAGAACTGTACTGTCATGAAAATTATCTTTTTCAGGTGAATTGCTCTTTGTGGTGATATTAAAGATTTTTAATTGTTTCTACTGAGTAAGTGGCACTGATTTTACATAAGATAAGGAGGAAAACTTATCAGCATATCAAGTCAAAGGTGCACCCCAATATTTTAGGGGGTAATTCTGCACCACTGAATTCACTGCGGAGTTTGAAATTTGCATCCACATAGATATAAATCTTATTTCAGCTCAGGAATATCTTACCAGTGTATCCACGTTAAACTATAATTACAAAAGATGCAAGTATTTGTTTTCTGCAAGCTAACAGAATGCAAATTTTCTTAATCTCTGTAGAAATTCACATTTAGACAGCAACTATTCTGGGGAACATGACCGATTCAGGAAGGTGCTTCCTATCAAAGTTGCTGATCAAGCACTGCAGAGCTGTAATTCAGCAACCACCGCATCATGTCCTGTCTTTGACCTGGTTAATAAGAGTTCCCTGTATTTATTCTAACACATAATTTTGTGTCACAGAGAGTGAGCACAAGCTGATAAAACTTCTCCCACTGTAGTAAAAATTTATAATTTGTAATCCCATCCAGTTTGGGAAGACTTGGTTGACCCTTGGTCAGCTTGGCTGACCCTGAGCTCTTCACTAAATCGCAACACAGGTCTACAATCCGTCAGATACTCTCCCGTGATGGCACAGAAGTCATCAGCTGGGGCGACCCACCAGAGCTAGGCAATGAGTTGCACACCGGTGCACACCTATGACCAGGAACATGGGCTCTAATTTCCCAATTTCTGGTGACTAAATCCAGTTTATAGATTGCCTACACACTGTGCAGTTAGGTTCTGTAAAAACGCTGACCATGTATTTAAAGTTACAAGTACCTGCAGGCCCCATATCACATATCAGATCCTTACAGTGTGTTATCACAGCCCAGATACGTGTAACTTCTAGAGGACTAAATTCTAGTATTAAAGATACTTAGATGCCCAGAAGTCTGCTTCAGGACTCATTGGAAAGCATCTGAGATCTGCCAACCACCCAGTTGTTTTGGATTAAAAACCCAGGCCCTCCCCTAGATTCCCTGCTCCCCCGAGGAGCCTCCTCCACCCTGGTGCGCACCTTCCGCTGAGGCACCGATACAGCTGTGCTCTGCCCACCCCTCCAGGCTAATGCTACAGCCCCGACCTGCACTTTCCACATCCCCTTCTTTCCCCAAGGGGTCCTGAGCCCACTTATCTCAGGCTCTCCTAGAGACACAGCCTGAACAGGAGCCTACACGGCTCTCTTCCCTCCTTGGGCGATCGTGAGTTATTCCATCAACGCTGAAGCGCGTGAGCAGGACTAAGGGAGAGCTCTCCCACCCTGCCCCATCACCCCCTGGCAATTTCGGGCACTGAGGAACACAACTGACTCCCATCTTGCCTGAAGGAGGCAAACTTCCCCGAGTCGAGGAGGTGGAAGGGTGCGTGCCTGTGACTGATAAAAAGGAAGCCAGAAACACTGCTCAGTCACTTGTCACAAGGCACCTACACCAGCTTAAATGCTGAGAGGCTTCTGGGATCCAAGTTCTACCTAAAAACGGGTACCTGCCCGCAGGGCTGAGTAGCCACACGAAGGCACACAGCAGTCGCCAGCTCCGTAGGCACCTTCAGAGCCACCCTGCAGACAGCACTGGCTCCGGCACACCCCGCTCCCATCACTGCTTCTCTCCAAGGGGTACAGAGGGAGCCCTGCTGACCTGAGCAGGCTGCAAGACACCACAGTCTGAGTGTTGGTCCAGTGAGCTTGTTACCTTTGGAGATCCTGTCTACACAGTAGCCCAGCACAGGGCTGCTGAGGCTTTTTTCAGAGTGCTGTTTGTGTAGCACTGGCAAAGTCCCTGCTATTTCGTGAAAGGGTTGCACAGGCTCTAAAACATGAAATGCACGTAGCCAGAGATCACTGCAAGCTCCTATTTCTGCTCTGTGGCCATTCTGCTACGCCACTCTCCATTTCAAGGGGTTTGTGTGCCCCCTCCTTCCCCTGTGCTGCTGTTCCAAGTTTTCACACCATGGAAGAGGTGTAGCCTTTACCAGGAACAACAGGATGGCCAGGACACTTGCTTAGCTGAAATCCTGGCTGATAATGCACTCAACAGAGCCTCTTAAAGACCAGAACCTCACATACTCTGTCCCCTCTGGAGGCTTTATCTACAGTATACACAGGTTCTTTAATTCCAGCACTTATCTTAGATATCCAAAGGTAAGTGGTATGAAATTCCTCCACTTTCTCCCAGAAGAGAAGCTTAAAATTCCCAAGTAAGAAAAGAAAGCCCTCTCTTTTCTTCAAATTCAGGAAGGTTAGACCCAGATTTGAGACCAGTAAAGGAACTCAAGTGCAAGAGGGAGAATCTGTTTCCACCAAGCCCAGAGCAAAGCCAGCTCTAACATACAGACACAGGGTGTGTGGAACAGGAACAGCTTTAAGCAATTTCTGCACCTCTCCAGCTTAGTGACCAAACCCTAGAAGCACCTGAAGAAGGCGAGGCTGAACTGACTTCTACTACGGCAGAAACATTTAGAAATTCCCCTAATGATCAGAATCTGGACAAAGAGAGTAATGGTTGCTGCTCAGTGCAGTCCATCTGCTTATTAGACAAGTTCCTGATTAAGGAACATTTTGAAGGCCACCAATTCCGATCCACTCCACATGCCACCAATTATATGAATTATAACTAGATGAATGGCACATGATCTCCATAAGCATCATCACACTGGGAGAGAGACTGCATCAGTCAGATGCAGACTCCCGTGGACTTGACTCATGCTCTTACAGCACTCCCAGATCTGAAATAAAGGGTAATTTCATCAGTAGAATGTTGTTATGAAGAATTCCAATTGGCATGAATCAAAGCATAATTGTCTCAAGAACAAATTTTAATTCTTAGCAGAATTCCTTCCTTCCTCCTCCAACTGCTATTTAAAAGAAATTTTAAAAAACACAGCAACAAAACAAACAGGAACAGAACAAAAAGAGGGACTTTTTCACAAAAGGCTTAATTAAGATTGCAGCATTAACTGTGTCAGCTATCGTAGACTTCAAGGCACGAATTTAAAAAAAACAAAAACTGTAATAGATGAATTCATGTCAGATAGGCTAACATATTTAATAATTGGTGACCCAAATTCGACCTTCATTTCCAGATCTTAGAATACAGGTTGATACAAGAGGGGAAGACACAACATGGAAAGCATCACTTTATGCTTCATTTTGTCCTTCCCCTACCCTCTCTCCAGCCTTTTCTTCTTGCTCATTGTCAGAGATGGGCTACTGGGCTATCTGAAGGGGACTGCCATTCCCACAGACTTCCTCTACCTGAACTGTACTGGTGAAGTTTGGTATTTCAAAACAGCTCTCCTACTTTTCGGGGGTTTCATGCCCATGTCTAGCTGTAACTCCCGACTGATAAGAGACTCTCAGACACAGTCCTTTCAAAAATCTACACTGCAAACCTCATGTTTTAACACCTGCAGTTAGTATTTGCAGAATTACTGTGAAATAAGCAAGAAATGAGGTTTGGAACCTGGCCTGGTTATTGAGCAGAGATAGAAGCTAACAAAGGTATAAGCAGTTCAGTTAGCTTATTTTTAATTAATCCAGAAATTTTAGTAAACTATCTCAAGAACATGGAAGAAACTTAACATGAGATTCAGAGGTCTGAGAATTTTTAAAGCAACACGTAAATTCCTCATGCTCTGCAACTAATTAGCCATGCTTAGACCAACTACACCACACCCAAAAGATAATTCAACCGAAAGAACTCTTAATAAAGGAGCATGAAGGGAATTCATATTTCTGCTCATTCCATTCTTCTAATTTAAATCTACTAGACTTAAACCAAAAGCTGGCCTCTAATGGGCAATTTCATCGCTGCCACTCAAATGAAGAGCAGCAGATCTCTCTCCATCACTATCTGCAAATGTTTTATTAGCAGAGGCCTGTCACTGTCTTCTACATCTTCATTCTTCCAAGTGGCTCATGGCTTTGCAATGTCAGCCACTTGTTTTTGTTGCTGTTAGTCAAATTGTCAAAAATATATTGATCCCATTGCTTAAGCAAAGTGATTTATTCTGCTTATGTGTTTAAATTCTTACTGAGGGAGTGAGAATGTGCCAGTTTTGTAAATCATCACTAAGCACAGCTGAAGTTTATTTTACTGAGATCAAAATGTACCTTACGTTAGCAGGAAGTCAAACAGTGGTGAAAGACAAATATGTCTAAATAAATTTACTAGTTAAACAAATGATTCCTCGATAACACAGGCTTTCTTCTCTCCCCAAATATTCTTCTGAGCTCTTTTATGTTTTTCTACACAAGCGAGACTACTTTCAAAAACTTTTTCCAAGCAATATTGAAAGTTAAGTGTTAGGCAGAAGATAACTTCCTAAGGCAGTATGAGCTGCCAGTTTCTCACACCACAGCAAGATTCAGAACTGTTGGGAAGATGTGTTCTGATGTTCCCAGATAGATCAGAATTCTCATTTCTCTGAGTAGTCTGATTTACCACTCACTGTTCTCACTTTACTATCCTAAAGATTTCCTGTAGTCTTAAAACTCTCACAAGTCACTTTTCCTCCCTAACTGAATTAAGATTAGAACATTAGGGCTTCTATAAACCACAAAATAATCCTCTGATTTAGGTATTCCTTCACCTGAAGGCCAGAGGCTAAGGTCTTGTTTTTCACACTGGAATTTAACTACGTAGTAGTTAGGACCAACTAAGATGGCATTTGAATTTTAGTCAGGAAAATAAATCTACGCTGGGAGCTGAGATATTTCACATTTCAGAGCAAATTAATTTTAAAGGACTTTTGAAACACGTGAAAGCTACACATGCTGTGTGCAATTTCAGGTAAGACTTGTGTTTTCTGCACAGAATAAAGTCCTCTGCTACAGCACTAACTGCTGCTGGTCTATTACACAACAAGACTTAATTAATCTCAGAAATTTAACTTACCTGCAGAGCATGCTTGCTGGCACAGTACCCAGTGGCAAGAGGAGCTCCCATGATACCCATCACACTGCTCACAGTAACAATCTTTCCTTTTTTCCTTTGGATCATGTGATTCAGGACATGTTTTGTTAAAGAGATTGTACCTAGGTAGTTGAGTTCTATTATGGCACTGTAGACATCCAGGTTTGTATCCACAAACAGAGAGCGTTGGGAACGTCCACCATTGTTGACCAAAACATCAATCTCAGGAAAGATACAATGATATATCAGTATAACACATTTCCTTTAATACTTGTGCTTCATCAGACAATTGTTAAGTGACTACTCTCTTCCCTCTAGTGTCATCTCTGCCATACACAAGATGTATCAGCTGCTGAAGAAGTTTCAGCAGTTGCTCTGCCCCACTAGAATTCCCCTTCAAACTGAGGGCTGGCTAATTTTGAGCTGAGTCAACAAAACAGGAATAGTGTTTGATGCTAAACAAGGTTAACTCCTAGTACAGGAACACTGGCAGCTGGAAAGTTGTTTTCCACACAACATTTTTTAACCGTACAGCACTGTAACAAATAACACAACACTCAGGTCCTAGAAGGTGACCTCTGAAAACAAGTTTTGTGCAAAACCAGAAAACAATTAGAGTAAAGAATAGAAGCAGCAAATCTGTTGCCAATAGCTTCACCTTGAAACCAAAATATCAGTGGACCTAGCTTGAAGCTTTGCATGTTGTACTCAATGTTCATCACACCTGACTGCTATTTTCTTAACTTCGTATTCTGGACCAGCAATGTAGAAAACTATGCACAAAACAAGGAAAACAATTGTGCCTGGTGTCTAGTTTTGTCCCATGTGGCACTGAACCCAAATGGCATGCATTACTGTTCTGACTTTCATACACAATTTTAAGCCCTAAATACACAGCTGGGGATTGTTCCAGTTGGTCCAGAAATTCAGTGACATCAAGCAAGTGAATTTTTAGTTCTTGGCAATGACCAGT
The DNA here is from genome assembly GCF_018691265.1 of Tyto alba. NCBI lineage: Eukaryota > Metazoa > Chordata > Aves > Strigiformes > Tytonidae > Tyto > Tyto alba. The sequence continues at coordinate 7,267,572 of NW_024881303.1, forward strand.
GATTATTTGTTCATTGCTGCATCTCTGTAAAGCCTGCTGAAACCCAGAAGCAAGCAACAGAAGGGATAAAAATTCAGGTACTTTTTAGCAAGTTAATATTGAAACTTAAGAAATGTGTAGACACTGGTGAATTTACCGTACAATAGAATAAAAGTAACATACAAACATAAATGCAGGGATAGGAGATGGAGAAGAAAAAGAAGTTTAACTCCAGAAGCACACCTTACCTTGCCAAAATGCTTAAGAACGCTGTTGGTTGCGGCTTCATGAGAGCTTCTATCAGTCAAGTCGAGACGTAGAACAAGGATATCTTTTTCACCCAAGTTACTAATCTCTAAAAACAACCGTAAAGTGAGTGTGAACCAGTAATATTGCTGACATAACAATTGTGGGAAATGTAATCTGCTTTTAAACACCACATTTTCACTAAAAAGATGCCAAGAAACCATGACACTAAGTTGGAAATCAAATGTGTGTTTTGCTTTCATTTTGATCTCCACATAGCATCCACTGTTAATCTGTTCCTACCAAGTCTTTCTTTTCTTATCATTATGTTTTTGCTTGTGAAAAGCTTGACTTTATTAAACAGGCTTGTGTAGCACAATATAGCCAATTCGATTCTTCAAATAAATTGCAATAGTTGGGAGTAACATGCAACAAGATTATCCAATACTGACATTTTTCACTGAGCCACTCAGAAGCACGGCGTACTGGCAGCCTTGACACTTTGCTTGTATGTTAACTGGTCAAGACTGTTCATTCCTGACAGTACAGTTTAGACCCAAAACACAACATATATACATGAGTATATAGACTTTGCTATGAGGCAGTCTAGAGAAGCTAGATTATTGGAGGAGGTAGAAGGAGAAGGTTTTTGTTTAACTGACAACTTTTAATATATCCATCTCCTGAAATAAAAGTCAGCTCTCATCAAATTCAAGCCTTCATGTTGAGAGTTTCTACCACTGTCTCTTCAGAACAACTGACCTTTTCCATAGAAAGTATCTATTGAGCAGTGATTTGTTACGCTGGGGTTTTGGGGCAGATGACTCACAAAAATAAAATCTTTCATGTTAATAATTTTTTCAGGTTTTTTTAACTACATATAACGTTATTTTTCTACTTTATTTATAGTAGTTTGATAGTGCTAAACTGATTCCTACCACAACTAAGTGGTACCTGCTCCCCTTTAACCAGTTGCCCTCTTCAGAGAGCCTAACGCTCTGATTTTTTAATAATTACTTCTTGCATATACAGGTAAGGTTGAACTTCGTCTTTACAGCAATGTCTAAATAAGGATATTACTTAAATCCATAAGTTGCCTCTGTTCAAAGGTCACTAGCATTTAGGCAACTGGTTAAAATAAACCCATTTGCCTGGTTTAAAGCTACCAGTATTTCCATTTATTGCTCCCTCCAACATTTTCCCCTCCATTTCTTCCAGACACACAGCAGTAAAATCCACATAGCTTAAACTATCCTCTCAGAGACACACCTCTACCTCACGCTCCCTGAAGCAGGTTTGCACAGTTGAAACTTACTGGGATGCAGAGTGTTTCTGCTGTGGATTAACAAGACCACACGGTCAACCCAGCCAAGAAAGCTACACAAGGGGGAAAGAAAAAAGCAGAGGAAGCGACAGACTGCTGGTAAGGAAGGAAGTGCTCTTTTAGATGATGTAAGAAACTTTTGACTTCAGAAAATATCAAACCAGAAGCCTAGTTCTTGTTTTGGAGTAATCCATAGTCCGGTCTGATTTTCACCCCCCAAATCACGCAGACCATACATATCTATCAGCTTCCTTACTTCTTTCCTAGGGTAAGGAATCCTTTCTCCTCATTGACAGCTTTTACAAAACTTTAAATATCCTTGCTACCCTTTTTCTAAACTTCTACCGTCCACTCATCCCATTGGTTTTCTGGCAGATGACCAGAACTGTGAACATTGTTGAAGGCATGTACATGTCCCAATTTATATACTGTCAAAATGTTCTCTATTCCCTTTACTAATAAGCCCTAATATGACACTTCCTTTTCTGTCTATCAAACTGATGTTTTGAAAGGAACAATTAGATAACCCAGGAAAATACTTCCTCCATTACATTAACTCTACTCCAGCCCAAACCAGGACAGAGACCTTAGAGTTCATCATTTTACACAAATGCTAACATATGTAAGTTAATATCCTTTAGCAAAGTGTTTCCAGCTGCAAAGTGAATTGCACACGGCCACCAGCTTTCAAATGCAACACATCTGAAACTGAGCACTCAAAGCTCAGTCCACCCAGAATAAAGGCCACTCTCACACAGATGTGAAACTCTGCATTTCTAGTGCACAGCATTTTCTGGAGGTCATTTAAAGCCTCCTTACGCAGCAGCTTTGCACTACATGGCCTCTGGTCAAGATCAAACGGCCAAACCACCAAGCAGCAGGTCTTCTGACCAATGTTTTCCTATCAAGCAATCATGGGCTGCCTCTTTCCCATTGGACCTTCATTAAGTTCTAGTTACTTTTTAACTAAAACATGGTTAGAATCAAGCAAAGCCAGCTTGTTTTTTTGAAAGCCAGCTGCCTAAGGAACACTGACTCCAAAAAATATTTTGTTAGGACATGGAGTGTACACCTCCTTCCCCCAAGATTCCCCGGGGAGGATTTCAGATCAACAACTCTTTTTCAATACACGTTAATCCAAGATAGCAGTTTCTCACAACACCATAAATGCTATTACCCAGCATAGAGCCTTTATTTCCCAGCTCTTCAGCACTCCTTCTACCTTTTATTTCTTTCTTGTACTATGCCCTTGAACACAACATGAGCTTTTAGCAGAGGCTGAACAACATGGCCTCCTGAGGTCCATTCCAACCTCAATTACTGCATAATTCTGTAATTTATAGATTGTCATTCATTTGGCTTATCTATATTTAAATCATATTTGGGCTTTATCAAACCAAGAAACACATCCACCATCTGCCTTTTTTTTATCTTTTTAGGGCTTTTGAGAGAAAACAGACTCCAAAATTACTGGTGAAATTCAACTCACATTGCAGAGTGGCTGGGGGAAATACAGAAGCCACTCGCAGGAACCACATAAGTTATACAAGTTGTTTTCCATCCTTCCTGCAGAGAAGTGTTGAGTTGGCGTATGCATGACTCAACAGGTATTACCATAGTTTTTATGGTACTTCCCTTCTCTTTCTCTCCTTCAGCTTTTAAGCAGTGCAGAATGCATAAACACGCATCATAGGGTGGTGTCTGAATTTTGAACAAAATAAATGTGCTTGCTTTGATATTAATATGAAAATTATCTAGTTAAGTTGCTGCTGTGTATAGCATCTACAGCTGGAATGTTAAAGCCTATTAGCTTCAATTATGCCATATAATTCAGCCAAATTCGAGTTGGATGTTACATGTTGCAGCTCAATCTTAATCCATCCCAGACTAGTCAAAACTTACCGAATACCCTTGAACTCTTGCAAAAAGAAAACATGCAGGTGGAAACAGGGACAACCTACCCCAAGAAGCACATGGACCCATTGCCCAAGCATGCAGGGGTGGAATCAGGAAGATAATGCTCAGAGCTGAAACTGTTGAGGAATGTGAAAGGCAACAAGGACTTCATAGGTAGAGCACCAACAAAAGGAAGACCAAAGACAGAGTGAGCTCACTGCTGAAGAGGGATGGCGAGGAAGTGATGAAGGGCACAGGAAAATAGGAGGTACTCATTGCCTTCTTTGCCTTAGTCTTCACTGGCAAGGTCTCCTCTCAGGTCTCCCCCAATCCTGATGCTAGATTCTGGAGAAAAGAAATACTACCAATGTCAGAGGAAGACCAAGTTAGGGACGAACTGCACATACAAGTAGGGCAATATATACGTCCAAGATTTACAAAAGCTGGTCAATGCCACTCATCTTCAGAAGGTACTTGGTAAGTGGAGTAGCTCCCCAGTGATCAGAGAAAACCAAGTGTCACACACAGCCTAACCTCAATCCTTGGGAAAATTACGTGGCAATTCCTCCAGAAAGCAACTTCCAAGGACAAGGTGATGACTGGGAAAAGCCAGTGTCAATTTAGCATGGACATACAGTGCCTGACCAACCCAATTACTTTTTGTGTTGAGATGACTGGCTCTGTGGACAGTGGGAAAGCAGTCAATGTTGTTTACCTTGACTATGTAACTTTCTATGTTATCTTCTACAGCACCCGTGAAGCTATATTGGGGAAATATGAGAGGTCTAGGTGAGCGCAAGTGAAAACCAGGCTGGATCACTGGGCCCGAAGAATAGCAACCAACCATTCAAAGTCTAACTGGTGTCCAGTTATAAGTGGTATCTCTCCATGATCAATATATTTTAATATCTTCATTAATGACTCAGATGATGGGACAAAACAGGTTTTCAGCAAATTTTCGATTAGCATCACGTTCAAAGGAACAGCTGCTATGCCGAAGGGGAGGACTGCCATTCAGAGGCATCGTAACAAGCTGTAAGAACGGTCTGACAAACCTCATTAAGCTCAACAAAGCCAAATGCAAAATTTCACACCTGGGACAGATTAATGCCATACAGTACTGCCAGCTAACGTCCAAATGGTTAGGTATCAGCTCTCCAAACAAGACCTGAGGTCCTGATGGAAGGACAACAGCGAGTTGGATCTAAGTCAGCAATGAGTTCTGGCAATCACAAATGCTAGTGGGCTGCACTAGCAAGAGCAGACTGAGGGAAGTGACTTTTAAGTGCCTGCACTTAAAAACTGCATCTAGAGTACTGTGTCCTATTTTGGATCCCCTGGTTCAAGACAAATACTGATAAACTGGACATAGTGTAGCATAGGGCCACTAAGATCGTTAGGGGTTCTAGCTCACCTAATAATCAAGGAAAGGGGTGGCAAGCTGCGTTTATACAGCCTTAAGAAAAGAAGGATAAGAGAGGAGGGCAGACCAATTAGTCTCTTTCACTACTTAAAGGCTGGCTATAGAAAATACGGAGTAACTATGTTCCCAAAGAGTTTCCAATATTCCTACCAATCTGACCTATAGTTAAAATAAAGTTCAGCAGTGTATATTTGCAAAACACATGCCTACATAAGACCTTAAAGCTAGTACATACCACAGCTAAGACATTCACAGGGTTACTTCAAGTTGGCAGAGGCAGAAATTATCTCACATAAATCTATACTCTTGGATCATATCAAATAATTTTTCTGAATATTCCTTAGCATATCTCACTCTCATACAAGTGTTGCCTGAAAACAGATAGCCAGGATTATGGCTCCTGCCATCCTATCTAGTGTTACTGGTTTTGCAATGACAACAAACAGACACAGACGCAAATATAGTTGCATTCTGCTACTGACCGTTAAACATTGCGTCATATAGCTCTGAAATTTTGCCATAATTACCACTCAACCACAGTGTCATCTTATGTCCCTTGCTTCCTTCTGAAGATACCTATTTAAGTGACTGCTTTTTTTGAAGCATCAGAAAATAGAAATAAGGAACTGTGCATTTTTGAAGCTCCTTGATAGATTTTCATAGTAGCCCATTGCAACTTCTAGATTTCTAGAAAAGTTTAGGTGCTAACCCAAGACAAACATTTCATAATTCACCAGCACTCATTCCAAGTAAACTGTGGACATTGTCAACATTACCAGGAATTAACTGTCTGTGTCATAATATACTCAGTATAAAATACTGCACACTTAGCTACAGAGGATATATAGTCTGAAAAAGACAAAACATTAATCATGTTCAAAACTTCTATTTATCAACATGAATTAACTGTCTATCCCACTTGCTGTCAAGTCAGATAAGAGGAGGAAAAAAGAAAAACAGGAGGAATAAAGCCAGACTATTGACTCAGCAGACATATGAAAGAAACTGGAATAGTTAAACATTCCGCTTCACATTTGTTCCTCCACATCTACAGGAGATCCTCTTTCTTGCACTTGCTCAGAACAACTTTTTCTGAACACCTCTATTCATTCCTTTTCCAAAGAGATAAGTCAGTTGTCGGTCTGCCTGTAACATGCACAAACCTGGAAAGGACTTCTTAGTAGCATGCAGCTACATGGTTTTGTTCTTAAAAGTATGATACCCCTCATATTTATTCCCCTCAGTATTTATTCCTTTTCTTAATCTAGTATTTTACAAGGCTATCTGCATTTGCTAACAAAATTTTTAGGTAACATTGGCTTATGAAAGAACTCATAATGCAAGTCTCTACAAAGGCTTCTCACTCATGGAAAGAAAATACCCACTTCAAATGTACAGTAAAAGTTTACTATCATCATATATAAAGTCTACTTTCATCACGAAATTTATTCCTGTGATATGTGGGTTAGTATTTCTGTGTCAGCTCCATCACGGCAGGAATAGAACTGCTCACATGAAGTAGCAAGTTGTACTTACGAAGGCATTTCTTCTTCACTCTTTCCAGCTCATCCTCTCTTCTTGCTGAGATGGCAAGCAAGGCTCCTATCTTTGATAGCTGGTAAGTCAATTCTTCTCCAATTCCACTTGAAGCTCCTGTCACCCAGACGACCTTGCCACGCAGTTCATTTTCTAGCAAAACAATCAAGACAGTAGTTCACACACTGCTAATGACAGAATGAGCATTTAAGTCACTGCAGGGGTATAACCCAATACTTTTTTTACAAAATACGCTCATTTTTTTTTGGCTATCATAAAATCCTGACTTCTTTATTTTTTGGTCACATGCAGTTGTGAAATCATTCATAGCTGCTCTGTTGCCACTTGAGCTTTATTCCAAGGCTAATCTGAATAAATACTAACTATCTACCTCATGGAAGAAGTTTGACTACATTCTTGCAAGCCATCCACATGTAGCATTTCCACTAACCTCATTGAAAAGAGCTTCAGAGGAAAAGGGAATTCTTGGAAATGACAGGAAACAGTTACTGTATTGCAAATCCAAACAAAAGCCTAAGCAAACCTTTCCCAGTAATGTTCTACCTCAAAAACGTTCCTAAGTAATTGACAACAGAGGAAAATTCTCTGAACAAAGACAACCAAAGAGTGTTCATAAGAAACCAAATGAGTGTTCATCCACTCTGTTCTGTATCTGATGCAGGCTAATTCCTGCACTGGCTGGAGTACAGTACACAGAGTTCCCAAGGTGTAAGCTCACATGTGAATTCCCCATGTACTCATAGTTCCTGCCCAGGCATGCTTTTTTAACCTGTAGTATAAATAGCATGGTGCTCCTTTTACTCCTCTATTTACATGACAGTTCCCCCTTGTTTGCGATGGGAAAAGGCTTAGTTTTCCAGACATATATCCAAAATCATCAAATACGACAGATGGATGAAAATCACCATTTAATTCTAGAACATGATTTAAGAATGAATGATCACTAATGTCAGAGTACTTTCCGGAACATAGCATTGCCTGTATGTGTTCTCCAAGAAAAGTCTTAGTGAATATCAGTGAAAATCTGACTCAAGTACTCAGAGTACAGCTGACAGGAGCTCTTCCCTCTATTTCTCGAGATTGTAGACAAGAGTATTCCTTACAATGTCTAGCCAGCCAAGGAAGATTTTATGGTATAATTACAACAGCAGAGACAAATGCATTTCCTGAGACTTAAGCCAGTTCTATTCTGAAAATGGACAGAATAGCATTTTTTAACGCACTGAAACTTACCCACCCATTTCATTTAGCAAAAGTACTTCTTTTTCAGTGCAGCCAGTGGCTGGGACTGCTTTTACTTCCTGTTTACTTCAGTAATTGCTTCCTTGTTCTCTCTAAGCCACAATGTTTCAAATTTCTACTTTCAGAGCCTTAATGACATAAATCCCATGAAGAGATCAGCACCAAAACCTTCTACCCTTCTGACAAGAGCAGAGAGCTCTTAAGAATGACTATCAGAGCTCAGCTTGAGTATGTGGGACTGGGAGTGAGTATTATTTGTCTTTTTTTAAGCTGACTGTATTTTAGCCATAGCAAAATCCCTCCTAAAAGCAAATTTTGGTGGGTTTGGGTTGTTTGGGATTTTTTTTGTTTACTTTTAAAAGCAATAGCAGCAGCAGCAACAATAGACGCTTTCCAAAGGAAAGATGTGTTCTAAGGTTATGAACTTAGGAGGTGGAAAGATGTGTTGCTGAAACTGTAGGAATAACCACTGTATTAACCATAACACCAAATAGCTGCTGTCTATTCACACTCTTCTACAGTTTTATTCCAATACATTACCAATTCATTGAATTAACCACAAGAAACATGTGGGTCCATCTCTCCTATTATGGGTGTTTTTTTGGCAGAAAACTTGTGTAGACAAATACTACATGAATAAAACAGCACATGGACATACTTTCAACCCTGCTTACCACACTCATCTCCTCTTGCTACTGAAAACAAATCCACTTCCTCCTACCACACAGTTTCCCTGTTCCCAACCTGTCTTGGGCAGCTTCACTGCGGTTATTCAAGATCTTGTTCTGTGGACAGAATAATTAACTGAGATAAGGGAAGGTTTCCACTGATTCCCTAGTGCTGATAGTTACAAAACACTGAGCTACTGGGAATTAACTTAATGAAAAACCTAGCTCAAATGCCGTTGTAGAACAAGTATCGAAGCACCAGCTTGCTCTAGAATAAACATCTTGTTGTTACTGGAAATAAGTTTAAAAATTAACCATGACAAATTAAAAAACAAAAGCAGATTATACTATTACTAAGCATTAACTACTGTGTTAAAAGGCATAACAAATGAGAGGTTGAACAGAATAGCACTACAATAGTACAATTCTAAGTAATCCAACAGTAATCCAAGAAGTGCTTTTGTAGCTCTATTTAGGGTTTTTTCCAACATTTTATAGCTCTTATAGCACAAAGTTGCCATGTTATTTAATTCAAGAAAAAAAATTTGGGGTGGGGAGGTTTAAAGCAGAGCATCTTCCCCACAGCCCTGAAGAATCATACCCTTATTCACAGATTTAAGAGTAGGCTCCTCCTTAGCTTGATAATATTACCCTGCCTGTGAAAAGCACACCGTTTAGAGTGACTGCTGTTCAGCTAATGAAACGCAATACATAAGGAAAGTCACCCAGCATCCAGTAACCCTTGTATCATGGCCACACAAATATTTAGAAGATGGAAAGCAGTATAGCACCTGCCAATGACAAAATTCAGAAGTGAATTCTCCCTTGTCATTGAAATGGAACTGGTCTTACCTGTATTAAGGCCTGCCTTCATAATTATAGGTTACAGCACAAAAGACAGGAGATCAGTCTGCTTCCTGGTAAGTATTTTTATCTCCAAAAACTTTGACATCCATAATAATGTTGTACAAATGATGACACAGTATAATGACTGCAAGAGTGACAGCTCTAATAACAGCTTAAATAAAAATCAAGGTTTTTTTTCCCTGGGATACACACATATACTTACCTGGGCACGCTACATTACGTGAGCAATATGGGGAGGAAGAAAAGGGAGAACATACTTAAAGAAAAACATTTTCTAGTGCTTGTCCCTTCTGTTTTCCTACCTGAACAGTTAGGATCAGCACTGTGACACCAACACCTCTCATGTATATGGCTGAACTATCAGCAAAATGTCACTTAAACGCTACCATTTCAGCTACGTATTTTAGATAATTACAAGCACTGAGGCTTGGGGGCGAGGAAGGAGAAACACAGCTCACCTCTTTACAGAGCAAAGGAGCTTATGTTAACAAAATTCTGCCTGATTCTTCTTACACTGCATACTGAAACAACTACATCAGAAAATGACTACATCGGTTTTTATATGGGAACTTCTAGAGACTAGTTAAGCAGTTTCCAGGCTTCCAAAAAGACTGAAGGCTACATACAAATAATGCTATGTCTACCAGAGAGCTCTGACATCTTGATGTGCATTGCACACAGACCCCTTAGGACAAAGCTTCAATTCTGTTTCTATTAGTCAAAATTTATCTTGTTTCTCCACCCTGAGTCTTTCCGTGGTCTTTGCAAAATCCACATGCAAAGCTTTTTGTAGTTTTCTTATAGCAAGTAAACTACCTGATGAAGTTACTGTAAAACTTAGGGCTGAATATCTAAACAGTTACAGAAGATTGCTCACATAGATTTAAATTTAGTACTTCTGAGAGATTTATTACTTGTGCATGCTTTTCTGTTCTCTTCTCCACAATACGGACTAGCACTTTTGCAATAAGTTTCTACCAAAAGCAGATGACAGAGATATTTCAACAAGTTTGTCCTATTCTTCTCTTAAGCCCTTCCTAACACCAACCTTCAACCGCACCACCACACCCTACTGAATCATGGTCTCAAGCCCAAACCTTTACTCCATCACTCCCCCCCGCACCCATTCCCAATCCACATGCAGTCCTACCTGCCTACCTCAACCCAACATCCAGTTTCATTTCCCACATGGGGCAGCTTACAGTGTCCCTTGTCCCATCTTCTTTCAGATCAGCTTCTTCCCCCAACGGGTCAGATGCCAGAAGAGGCTGTTGCGTGGTCACTGTCAGCACCAGCTCCCTGTTTTCACCTCAACCACCCAAACCCAGTGGCTCACAGCAGCCTCAAACCGCCACGTCTGGCTAAGCTGAGGGGGGATATTCAGAAATCTGTGCCTTTTCTCATTGAAAGATTCTATTAAACAAATTAAACCTACGATTTTAAAAGATCTTTGTCCAGAAGCAGGCAGAGTTACAGTCAGAATAAAAAGATCAACATGAGCAAGAATTGAAAATCCTTGTCTGATGGCCATTGAATGAACTTTTGTATCCACAGGTGTCAAAAGCAGCACCTTACAGAAAAGTCGTTTAAAGGCAGTCAGCAACCACATGGTGCTGTCCCTTTATGCCTTTCACAGCACAATTCTTGGAAGAGGAAACCCATTTAATTGAAACACTAATATTCATGTTTATTTCACTGTAAACACTTTCGGCATTCCTGTGAAACTGAGATCTGCTTGAAGATGTCAGAACAAACTGAAACAGATGCTAAACAGATGACAAAGCAACTGATCCCGGCCAGATGTGCCAAGCATCCTCCTTTCTCACCCACCCTCCTTTGACAGTGTTCCTGAACCTTGCACTCACTGGGCAGCCTCAGTGATTCTGCATGCCGATGCCAGAACCGGCGATCTGCCCAGAAACTGTGCAAAACAACCATTTTTGGGCCAAACGAGCCAACCCCGCCACAGATCTGCTGGAGCTCGCCGCTGCTGTGAAGCTGCTGTTAGCCACTTTATTGGCATGAGGGGCGCCTTGCTGCGCAAGGGCACCAAAATTACGCTTTGGGGGATGTTTTTATGGACGAACCTGCGGGGCAGCTGTCGGGGAGCGGTTCCGCCGAGCTGAGGAGACTTCAGCCGCGTCCCTGGGGACCCCTCTCCTCCCCACACGCCTCCATCCTCTTTCCCCTCACGAAGCGCCCCAAACCCAGCCCCGGCGCCCCCGCGCCCTCCCCCGGACCTCCCGCCGCCACCCCCCCCGCGGTCGGCGGCTGCTGGCGGGCGGTTTTACCTGGCTTCTTCCCCCGCCACTCTGCCCACAGCAGCGTGAGGTCGCCGTCGACCCGCAGCCAGCGCAGCAGCAGGGCCAGGAGGCCGCCGCCAGCCAGCGCCAGCCAGAGAGCGCAGCCCCACGCCATGGCCGCCCGCCGCCGCCCGCCCAGCCCCTTTATCAAGGCCGCGGCGCGGCGGGAGCCGCCCCCGCTGCCCGGAGCCAGCGCCGGCCTCCTCCTCCCCGCCTCCCGCCACCCCTTACACCAACAACAACCACCCCCCCCCGCCTCCCGCCACCCCTTACACCAACAACAACCACCCCCCCCCCGCCTCCCGCCACCCCTTACACCAACAACAACCACCCCCCCCCCGCCTCCCGCCACCCCTTACACCAACAACAACCACCCCCCCCCGGCTTTCCCCGCCGGGCAGCTTCCCGCCGCGCCGGTCCCGAGGCGGCCCCGGCGGGAGCCCCCGCGGCGGCCGGCGCTGGGGGCCGCGGGGGGGGGGGGGGGGGGGGTCAAGGCTGCGGCGATAAGCGCTGGGTTTGTAGGGGAGAGGCCATGAGTGCGACGGGGTGAAGGCCGGTTTCTGGGAGCAGGGTCCTCTTCTTTGCTCTCCTCGACGTGCCCCCGAGGGGAGAGAACTGCCCGGCTTTTTTCTGATCTTAAACAACGCCGGCCTTCGCACGCCCGCGGTCATTGGGCCGGGACCCAGGGCGGTTTGGCTTCGGTGTTTAGAGATAAAAAACCAGACGCTGGAGATTCCTCTCCCCTTGAGAGCTGCGCGGCTGCAGCCGCCGCAGCCCCTGCCACAGACGGGACTGCGTCCCTTGCGCAGGAGGCAGCGGCGCGTTTCGCGGCGTGGGCGCCTTCCCTGCCCGGGTTCCTGCAGCAACACAGCCCCCCGCCACACCTCCCGCTGTGCCGGCTGCCACGGCAAACCTAATTTTCACATACACCTGCTCTGGCCAGCGTTTCAGACCTTGGAGTTAAACCCTGGTCTCTGAAATCAGTAGTGCTGGGTACCCACAAGTACTAATAACCCAGGGACTGGGGCATTCCTGGGCATCCCATCGCTCCCATCAACGGCTCTTCACCATAGCTTTGCTAGTTACTATGTGCAGAGGCACAAAACTGTTCTTATTACCTTCATGTTTCAAAGCCTTTCACAGCAGGAGGTACAGATATAAAAGGGGAACCTGCAATAATTCCTGCCTCCTTTCCAGACACTTGACACAAACGCATGCAGATCTTACGCAGGACAGGCCACACAGTTGTTCAGAAAGGGACACACAGCCTGTTACCAAAATCTCACAGGCTGTGTTCTGTCAGAACACTTAGCAGGGGATGGCCATGTTCACTGCACTCAGCTGCCTGGCCTGTCCCAGCTCCACTGGTGACTGAAGGATTCATTAATCAACACCTGAATTGACACAAAATTTTCATTACAGCCTTCCAAGGCAAAACACAGCCATGGCCTATGTTATAAATTGAGACTACAATGGGTCGTAATCCAATTAAAATTTTATTAATTATAGCAAGTAGAATATGAGCAAAAACAGCGCTGGACGACAGGGGAGTCTGTGCTCCACCAACTGCCGTACTGAGTAGAACAAACTGTCCGTTTTTATACATTTTGTCTCCTGCGTTCATGGAGTGGTGAAGATACTATGTTCCAACTGTTGCTGGGGGGTCGGCCGCAGGACGGGGGGGGGAGGACTCCTCGCTTCGGCCTTGGCATCCACCGGGAGAGACGACCCCCCAGCAACAGTTGGCACATGCGCAGAGTATCTCCACCACTCTAGACCCCAGCAACAGTTGGAACATAGTATCTCCACCACTCCATGAACGCGGGAGACAAAATGTATAAAAAGGGACAGTTTGTTCTACTCGGGATGGCAGTTGGTGGAGCACGGACTCCCCTGTCGTCCAGCGCTGTTTTTGCTCATATTCTACTTGCTATAATTAATAAAATTTTAATTGGATTACAACCCATTGTAGTCTCAATTTATAACAATTTTGGTGCCGTGACTCGGATAAGGAACGGTGGGCTTCTGTCCTCCGGGGAGGCGCCCCGCGGCAATCCGCGGCCCCACGACTGATAGCCCACCCTATCCTTACTGACGAACCTAAATTCTAGAATAATGAGCAAAGGAAAAAATGGTAAAATCCCATAAAAATTCTGTGCACAGGAGTCCGGACGAAGACGCAGGACGCGTAAGTATATTGCGGATTTATTCACAGGTTTACCGTTCGGGCGGGATTGGGTTTCCTGAATTATAGCGAATGAGAGGTTCGATATACTGAACCAAGCGAGTGCGGACCCTTAAGTACTGCGTTTTCCATCTCCCGCGAGGGACTGGGCCAGGAACAAGGGGAGCAAGTGAGTGTGTGTTTGGAGATAATTCAGAAGATGGGGGCGAAGGGCAGCAAGCCTTCGACTCCCATGGGAAGGGTACCCACTGTACCAAAGAATACCCCTCTGGCATACATCTTAGACAACTGGGAATACTTCCCTGGAACCCTAGGGAAAGATAAGCAGAAGATGATAGAATATTGTACTAAGTTATGGGGAGGAAAGAAGATTTATAAACATGTCTTTTGGCCAGTCTATGGGTCAGAAGAAGATTGGGTAAGACAGCAATTAAACCTCTGGGTTAATAGTAAAAAATCCCTTAACCCAGAAGAGAGTCAATATGCGGAAGTGTGGCTCGAGAAACCGAGAGCTAGACTTTACCCGCTGAATGAAATAAAAACTAAACAAAAGAAAAAGAAGGAAGAGTTAGATGAAACTCTTCTAACTCCCCCTCCTTACGCTCCCCCGCCTGCTCCTGCAGCCCCAGCCCCTCCAGAGGTCCCCAGAGCTCCCACTCCCCCGCCAGAATCAGAACAAGGGTCTCCCCCTCCTCCTAGACGCGTGACTAGAAGTCAAAAAGGGGCAGCTCAGATGTATCCTTTAAGGGAAATGCCCATGGGGGGACCTCAACCTGTGATTGGATATATTTCTGTACCCCTAAGCTCGGTAGACCTACGAGATTTTAAAAGAACCAAGATGGGAAACCTAATTGAGGACCCACTCGGAGTGGCGGAAAGATTAGATCAATTTTTGGGACCAAACCTTTATACTTGGGATGAAATGCAATCTATCCTTGTCAATTATTTAATACCGAGGAAAGAGACATGATTAGACGAGCAGGAATGAGATTGTGGGATGCTCAACATGCTCAGGGACCTCAAGCAGATATTAAATGGCCACTCTAAAGACCTAATTGGGATAATCAGGATCCGGTGCATAGAACTCATATGCAGGACTTAAGAACTATAGTAATTCAAGGGATTAGAGAAGCAGTACCCCGTGGCCAGAATATCAATAAAGCATTTAATGAAATGCAAAAGAAAGATGAAAGCCCTACTGAGTGGCTGGAACGACTGAGGAAAGTCCTTCAGCTGTACTCCGGGGTAAATCCAGACGACCCTTTAGGGCAAGCACTCCTCAAAACTCAGTTTGTGGCAAAATTGTGGGAGGATGTCAGAAAGAAGATTGAAAAGTTAGAAGACTGGCAGAATAGAGGGTAAATACATATTGCCAGATGGGAGGGAAGTCTTGCCAAAAGGCATAGCACTCGAAATATTTTCAAAAATACACAGCAAAACACACTGGGGAACCCAGGCATTAATTGATCATTTCAATCAACAGTTTGCCTGTATAGGCGTATATAACATAGCAAAGACAGTCACGGCAGCCTGCGAGACCTGTCAAAAGGTTAATCGAAACAACATGAGACAAAAACCTCTTGGAGGACGTTCCCCAGCATACAGACCTTTCTCACACATACAAGTGGATTTTACTGAACTACCTAGGGTAGGGCGTTACAAATATTTATTAGTAATGGTGGATCATTTAACACATTATGTTGAGGCTTTTCCTACCTCCAGGGCAACTGCTAACCAAGTTACTAAAGTATTACTTGAACACATTATACCTCGATATGGAGTGCCTGAAGTAATCGACTCGGACAGAGGAACACACTTTGTGTCAAAAACTGTTAGAGATCTAACCGAAAGCTTGGGTATTAAGTGGGAATACCATACACCATGGCATCCACAAAGTTCAGGAAAAGTTGAAAGGATGAATGGAGAAATCAAAACTATTTTGACTAAATTAATGATAGAAACCAAATTATCATGGATAAAGTGCATACCCATGGCACTATTAATTCTCAGAACCAGACCCTGAGTGGATGTGGGAATATCAGCGTTTGAAATGGTGTATGGAATGTCCTATAGAATTGAAAATCCACAAACAAATGTTTTAATTCGAGACCATGTGATTAATGAATATGTTTCACAATTAGCAGAACATCGTAATAAGCTTTGGGAACACGGACTGATTGTCCAACGACCCCCGTTGGACTTAAAAATTCACAATGTTAAACCTGGGGATTGGATATTGGTTAAAGTATGGAAGGAAGAAACCCTAAAACCCAATTGGGAGGGACCTTATCTTGTTTTACTAACAACAGAAACAGCTGTCCGGACTGCTGAGCGTGGATGGACTCATGCCAGTCGCATTAAAGGCCCCGTGACGAAACCTCAATGGAAAGTAATTAGTACTCCAGGTGATACCAAGATAACCCTGAAGAGATAATGATAGAGACTTTGTTTGAGCATTTTGCCGCATTGCCTCTTGGTATAAAGTGTATATTGCTGGTTTTACTTGCAATAATAATTTCCTTGTTCATTTATTATATATGGAAATGCACAAAGTGGGGTAGAGAAAATTGTTAAAATATAGAAAATATACTGATATAAGTAATGTATGCATTTTAAATATACGAGTTAGGTGTAATCATTTAAACTGTAACTGTTACCCATTTGCTTGTTTTAGGTGCAAGGCATACCAGGATAAATGGTGGACATAATGTGAGAAATTAGACAAGAAATTATCTGGGGAATCCCATGAGTGGTGGGAAAGTTTTGCCAAAGAAATAAACCCTCAATATTATCGGTACCAATCTGACAAACCGATCCACTTTGTAGCTGAAATCTTGGCTATAAAGTGCAGAAGGGAAGTACTAACTGTGTCTTGCTTTGTCCCATTAGTTAAAGCTGCAAAGTGGGAAGCCTATATAAACAGGCAGAAAGCCCGAAACAGCTGTTCTCCTGAAGAATTCCCTTGCTGCCGAGAAGATGGTACACCCCGTGACTCGAAGCAACCGAGTCGACGGGCGAGGCAGAGGAGGAACAAACCGTGGAGAAAAGAATCAGAACAATGGGACGCAAAAGCAGCAATGGCCGAACTTCCCCAGGACTGGTAAAAATATACTTAAATTGGCAAAAGTGACAAACACCCTTTTTCCTGGTATACCGTTAGTCTTGTTACTGATAATAGCCCAGGCAAAAGGAGGAAACCCTCATGAACCTACGAATTGGACAATAACAAACATACAACATCCAAATAATCCAATTCAAGCACGGGCTACACCGGGTACATTTAGTTTTAATGTGAGTTTGCGCGATCTAATTACTGGACACTGTAAAGACAAAGCTGATCTGTGCAAACCAACCTACATATGTCCCGCGTCCAATCCTGGAAGAGGTTATTGTAACCTTCCAGGTCACTATTACTGTGGCTATTGGGGATGCGAAACATGGGCCTCTGAGTGGTCCACATATGGAGACGAATATCTAGAAATAAAGTGGTCACCAGAAAAGCGTAAGAGACCTCACGCTATATTTTACACTTTATTAGAGAACGGTTTGACATAGCTAAATTACTTATTCTAAGGTCTGAGGTAAAATATAAGTGTATCTATTAATGAAGACTTAGATGATGAAGATTGTTGTGAATGCGTTATACCACGTAAGAACTATGATTGTAATTGTGAGATACTACCCTGTGAATGTTGTGATAAATGTTGGAATTGTGGAAGAAGGCTTGCTTGCAGTGCTAAGAATGAAAGTAGCGTCTAATAAACAATAGTAGGATAAAAGAAAATGGGGGGATTGTAAGAAACTATGAGCTAAGTATATTGTTTATTAAGACTTAAAGGTCGGATAACAGAAGAAAAACAACTCCGTATAAGGACATGAGGGTGAGGGGGGGGTCGGCCGCAGGACGGGGGGGGGAGGACTCCTCGCTTCGGCCTCGGCATCCACCGGGAGAGACGACCCCCCAGCAACAGTTGGCACATGCGCAGAGTATCTCCACCACTCTAAACCCCAGCAACAGTTGGAACATAGTATCTCCACCACTCCATGAACCCGGGAGTCAGGATGTATAAAAAGGGACAGTCTGTTCTACTCAGTACGGCAGTTGGTGGAGCACGGACTCCCCTGTCGTCCAGCGCTGTTTTTGCTCATATTCTACTTGCTATAATTAATAAAATTTTAATTGGATTACGACCCATTGTAGTCTCAATTTATAACAGTCTACTTCTAAACTTTTAGGTTCTGCCTGATTTTTCAGCAAATCAGTTAGAACCTAATCCATATAACAAGGGAAAGGTGACAGAAAACCAAAAATACACTGCCAGCATACTTTGTTTCTGTAGATAACACCAATCCTCAATGGTGTCTAAACCAATCATTAATTAAATGGTTGTTGTGCTTCAGAATAGAAACAGGCCTTTGGTGGTTATGAAGGAAGACTTCACAGTTACACGTCATGGTTACAGATAGTCTTTGTATTTCCATTTTCTCCTGTTTTACTGAGTTAAGAACTATTTTGTCTTAGTGCAATGCATAGCGTAATGGAAACTTAATGCCACACAAAACATAAATAATATAAATAAATAGCAAGTAATTTATTTACCTTACTTTTCAGTGGAAAATCAGGACATGAAGAACACATTTTCTCATTGCAAAATTCAGCTGTCCATCCCTTCCAGATCTTTATAAGCCCTGCTAAAAAAAATTTCTGGGTCTTATTTCCTCCTCGTGCTAAGCGCAGATGGTGCACACATGATTGTGAAGCTTTGCACCACAACACATCAGAATAGGCAGTATAAAGTTGGAAGAGGACATACACTGCACCTGAACAGTATATTCGTAGTGGGGATTTTCCTAGCTATCCCCAAAGAGGGGGATATATATATATCCCCTCTCTGTGTATATATATGATATATATACACCAGCTCAGGCTGGACACTGGAAGGATGCGTAGAAGAAGCTCACGAGGTCCCAGCGTCCTGTGATTGTGAGCAGTGAAAATTTATCCTGTAACTCTGTGCTTCAACCCTTTTACAACAAAACTCAGTAGATTTTTCATGTTAAAAAAAAAAAAAAAAAAAAAGGTTCAGTTACAGAGTTCTTGTGAACTTGTACACCTGCATATTTGCCATCAGTGGGGATTTTACTGCCTATTTCCAGGATTACAAAGACAGGCATGAAGTGCCTGCTCAGTGCATGAAGGCACACTCAGTGTGGGGAAGGAGAGCATTGGAAAAAGTTACAAGGTCCTTTACAAGGTAGTATCCATTCTTGCTGTTTCCCAACTTACAAAAAGTAAATATGCTCATCTCATTAGTATTGTCTTAATGACAGATAAATATACTTAATAATTTATCTTAATTATACACACCAGAGTCTATTAAAAAGATTTCCCCACCAGCTAAAAAACAGTAAAGCTACTGCAGGCTGCAGCTTTTACATATGGCTGCTGTAAACCATCCAAATCATGCCAGACTGTAAGATTTCTTCTCAAGCCCAAAGCAATTGGTAAAAGATTAATGGGAGTCCAGCGTTGCCACTTCCAGTCTAACCCTGATGGCCAGCATTGCTCTCACTTTCATTTCTGGAAGTACAACTTTGAATTTTGAAGCTCTTTTTGTTGCTTCAGAGCTAGCAACTACTTAGAGAAGAACGTTTTGACAAAGTACCAAAGCAAAGTGAAACATCTCTTGAAGGATCACATCATAACAAAGCTCTCACATTTGACCAACATCTAAATTCCCAAAGAAAACCAAAAATATTTCTCCTAATGCCTGAACTTAGTTTCCACCTGAGAAGCCGATTTTCCTTTTCGGAAGAGGCCATTACAGCTAGCAGTTTTTAAAAGTCAACCAAAGTCAACTTGAACATCATCAGAAGGGATGACAGTTGTGCTGTACTTTGTACTGTGATTTATGCAGACAGCACTTTGGAGTTCAGTAAACATACTCCGATATCTATACGAAGTACTTAACTGCAGTTGTGAAGTGCAAGAGCCAATGTAAAGCTGAAGTACAAGGCTCTGAAAACAACATGAGAAATAGTTACCAATGTGGGAGGTCACAGTCTTGCTCCACACCCTGCTGTGAATCTTGCTGAGGTTCTCTGTGTTGACTCTGTGGCAGCAGATAACAGATCAATTAAACTCAGCACATAACATGACAACATGCCTTATTCTTAAGAGTTACACAAATTATATTGACACACATCATGTAAATAAAAGCAAGATAAGCTGCCTTCTGTCTCCAAAGCAATAAGGCCGAAATAAATGATTGATTAGATTGTCGTTTCTGTATTTTTTTTTCTCCAGTTGTGCAGTATTGAGAAGACCTTGTGCAAAAGTGCAATGGCACAGTGAAACTGGGAGACGAATGAGTTGAGAGCTGTCCTGCTGAGAAAGACTTGGGGATACTGGTGAATGAAAAATTGGACACGAGTAGGCAACGTGTACTTGCAGCTCACACTCTGCCCCTTTACTCCGCATGGGTGAGACCCCACCTGCAACACTGCATCCAGCTCTGGGGCCCCCGGCACAGGAAAGACATGGACCCTTTGGAGCGAGTCCAGATGAGTCCATGAAAATAATCAGGGGTCTGGAGAACCTCCTTTATGAGGCCAGGCTGAGAGAGTTGCGGGGGTTCAGCCTGGAGAAGAGAAGGCTCCGGGGAGCCCTTCGAGCAGCCTCCCAGGGCTTAAAGGGGGGACAGGAAAGGGGGGGAGGGACTTTTTACCAGGGCCTTTAGTGATAGGACAAGGAACAATGTTTTTAAACAGAAAGTGGGTAGATTTAAATTGGATATAAGGAAGAAATTCTACCCTGTGCGGCGGGTGAGGCTCTGGCCCAGGGTGCCCAGAGAAGCTGTGGCTGCCCCCTCCCTGGAAGGGTTTTGAGTACCCTGGGCTGGTGGAAGGTGTCCCTGCCCATGGCAGGGGTTTGGGACTGGATGATCTTTAAAGGTCCCTTTCAACCCAAACTATTCTGTGATTCTATGATTCTACAAAATGAGTACGTTTTCACAGATTTATGGGTGAAGTGCTTCCTCTCTGAATGTTCACATGTGGGCCTCAAATGATTTGATAGCAGCCCTGGTAATAATACTGCCAGAGTATGCGTGTGAATATTTTCTACAGTACTATGATGCCATTTCTTTGATCCATGTTAGAGTAAATAAAGCTCCAGTGCAACTTTCCGAGATTATTTCAGTGTCTGTGTAAAACATAGATTTGAAAAATGCTCTTACTTCACTAAATTATTTATGCAGGTATAACAACATTAAAATGAATAGTAGTAAGTAGAGCAGCGCTATATTCCCTTTTCCTGTATTTCTTCTTCCACTGTGAGCAAAACGTACTCATTATTCTAAGGAGAAACACTCTTTGGCTTTGTTTAGGAAAACAAAATTTTAGGTAGTGTCCATCATAAAACAAGTGCAAGTGAAGTAAGGTCAGTTTTGAGTCCAAGCTATCTGTTTCAGAATGTTACCTATGCCATATGGTTTAGTGTTGCTAGAAGAGGAGACACACACACATCCAGGCAAAGACAGGCGTAAATGTAAGAGTGCCAAAAATACCTCTTACATAAATCTGTTTGGTCAGACAATGGATATATACATTCTTTCTATAGTTTTTATTTTTCATGTGGTTTAACCGCAAGTTATTATTTAAGAAAATGTTATCTCTTTTGTAATAATGTTTACTGAAAACTTAAAAATTTATCCTAGGTCAGGGACATCCATTTGAGCCTCTTAAATGTAGGAATCATTTTGGTCCAACACTGATTTGAGGTACAGTTCTGCTGGTCCCTATGTCAATGCAGTTTTACAAGCAAAGAACACAAGCTGTCTACTTTCTGCATCAGAATTGCCTTCCTGTGTTCAAGTCTGAGTTTTTGTGCACTTAAGCCTCTGCATTCCTAGCTACGCTAATCTCCTCTCATTTAAGCTTTTAGCATGTTGTTCCATCTTCATGTCTCTTCACACGTAGCCCCTTCTGCCTGCCTTCTTACTCAGGCCACTTAGAGACTTGAGGGAAATAATTTACATCTTTTCTTCCTTCAGATCTCTGCTTAATTTTACTTACACCTCACATCCATTTAATTTCAGTCTGTTTAGTCAAGGTTTTGTGTGTGAGCTCCCACCAATTTAAAACTTGAAGTCTAGTTCTAGTTAGGGCAAGTTGAACTACTGTGTCTTCTATCCATTTCTGAAACAGTAAATAAAGCTGTTGATACTGCTTTCCTGGCCACTGCATTACAGTTTAGTATAGCCTGTTACAAAGCCATAGAAGGTAAACCAGAGAAAACACCTTTTTTGCCAGAGTAAGCTACATCTATACCAGTAATTCAACCAGGGCCAAGGCACGGAGTCGTACACTGGCACCTGATCATCCATACTTTTAAACTGTTACCATGCTCCATGGTATGGCTTTGCCTACACACACTCTCCCAAGGAATGTGGGCTATGTCTGAGGGGCATCAGCTACAGACATGACAGGTCAGGCCAGTTGGTCTCAGAAAGTCCACAGAATGTTTTACTGACTAGCAAAGACATAGCAAAGATGGTTACTCAAGTATTTGCAACTGTTTAGTTAAGCAAACCCTAAGTTAAAGTGGCGTAACTGTGAGTAAATCATTCTTTCCTACACCTCGCAGTTTTCTCCCTCCGAAAAAAATATACCTAGGAAAACATCTGATAACAACAGAACATCACAGAAAAATACAAAATAGTAATATAAAAATACACAGTGGCAAGACAATTATTATTCAGGACAAATATAGGAAGCATCTTCAGACACAGAAGTAGATGACTTCTGGTTGTTGGTCAGTGACTTTTTGTGTCATCCCCTCCGAAAGATCTCCTCAATATAAGAAGTGAGAGCCATTTTCTACCCTCTACCCAGTGTGACACTTGTGTTTGAAGCTGTAAAACACTGCAGTGATCCCAGCTACCTGCAGCTAGACTTGGCCTTGCCCTTCTTCCAAATTTCACATCCATGACTTCAATTAGATTACAAACTGCTTGGCTTCGCTATTTGTTTGCAAAGTGCTCAGCATGCTTTTACTGACACCTGCATTAACTGTAACCGTTTAAAAGGGGCATGTTACTTTTTAAAGGACAGTGTTTGCCTCCAGACAAAGAGCTCCTGAACATCAGGTTTCCCTCACTGACCTAACTGGATATTTGAATGTGACTTAAAGTGTTCCAGATGTGTCCTTCACATAAGGGTGAATTTTATTCAGGACTGCCTGAGCTAAGCTCATTCCTCTAGATGACACTACTTTGACTTCACTTCCTGTTTATTGACATAGAAAGCATTTCTACTTGAAGAAATAATATAAGAGAAATCCAGAAAAACTCTAACCTTTTCTGCAGGAGATGGGCTATTTATATGAAGATAAGATTTGTTTACTCTGATGGGACGGTGATGTAACCCAGTGTCCCTAAGTCATATTATCCATTTCTTTTTCATAACACACTTTCTTTAGTTTACGTTAAAGGGTATGACTAAATCACGTGTGTTTATATAAATAACAGAAATACAGAACATGTTCAGATGCACTGAACAAAACATTTGATGATAATGCCATTTTGCCTGTGTGACATTAGTACTATGTAATTCTTCATGATTATTCAAATGGAATATTAGAAGTCAAGATACAAATATATGAAGGACTTTTCCTCAGAGGAATAGCTATAGGTAAAGGCTAGAACATACCTAAACATACTGTATCATAGGAATATATCATACCTGGATAAGTGAGGGAAAAGCAAGAATTTAATGTTTTTCTTTAAAAAAAGCTTTCTCACTTTCTTGATATGGAACAGACCTCTCATAATGGTGAAGAAGAGGAAGACATTATCATTGATATCTACATTCTGGTTCTTTGATCCCTCTTCTGCATCTATCATCCTGGGCTGGGTTACAAGGTCACCAAAGGCAATGGAAATATTTGTGTCCCCTTTTTCATGTTTGGAATTTTCCAAGTACATATATAGATATCTAAAACAATATATATTCCTTTTAAATCTGTTGTGATGCATGTAGAAAGCCTGCTTTCTGTGTGGGCTCTCTCATTGCACTAGTATTGAAGAGACTACTCACGCAGGGAATTAGTGAAAACTTTCTCTCTTGCAACACTTAACCTTAAGTGAGGGACAGGAAGAGGAAAAGAAGGTGATGTCCAAAAGGCTGATTCTGCAGAGCTTCGTCTCCCTGAGTACCTGCTATATAGTCAGCAGAAACAAATTCCACCATGGGGGTGGGCAGGGAACATAAATTAGGAACCTGCTCTGAATTCTGCACTGAAAGATTTTCTCTTCCTCCATCTCCTTCCAAAGAGGTAGCTTACGGAGTGGCTTCTGGAGGGAATGTCTCCCAAAAGCCATGAAAAGATACTTCAGGGAACCAGTCCTTTAGTAGCTGTTAGCCAATGACAGAATCAGATAACTAAAATTCCTTTTCTAATCCCCAAATTATTATATTTTTTCTTAATGATTAGTACCACTTTTTTGGCAGTCTCTTAATAGTGCAGTTTTCCTACAGCAATTAGTTTCCCTTCGCTTTCATTGATGTATTCCTCTTTGGTTTTAATAGAGAACTAAATTAAAGTTTATTTCTATTTTTACACTCAAATTGTTAACAATTCCAGCACAAATCTGGGACAGGGTTTGCTCTCTAACTCAGGCACCCTCTGCTGGTCTTCCCAAAGCAAAACACAAAATATCAGAGAATTTTCATTACCAACATTTTTAAGAGAAAAATCTAGATTTCTGTTTCTAAACCTTTTACTACTAGAGTATAAATTATGAGGAATATCAGCTTTAGGGCTGTAAACTGAGCATGGAGGGACTTTTTTAATGAATTCAATAAAATAATTGCATAATCAAGCATGTGAACCTGTGGAATTTCTCAGGCAAAAAGTCCAAAAGTGAACATGGCTCAAAAAGCTGATCACAGTCTGACCTGGCTCTTTGCAAAACCCTGTGACTGGCATTTTAATGAAGATATTATGTAAGGAGCTCTAGAAGCATATGCTGCTGGGGATGGGGTTTCTTCTGTGTATCTCCGTTAGCAGAAGTCATAGGCAGTAGTCCTGTTTAGTACATATTTTAAGGAGGTAAAGAGGTAAAAGAGATACAGTGGCTACATATTAGCCTCCATTCCAGCAACACAATAAAACAGTAGAGCTGATCTAATTATTCACATGGGGAAATCCCTGGGTGTCAGAGAAGTAAATTAGAGCATAGTGCTTTCTTAATCAGCTGAAGGACAGGATATGCTGGTGCTGGGAGAGGGTAAGTTTGGTGCACCTGAAACTCCACCAGTTCCTTTGTGGTAACCAAAACCAAGAAAAAGTAGCTCTAAGACTGCTCTAACTACTACCAACATCTAAAAAAGTTTCCTGCACTGCTCAAGATCAGGCAGCTGTGGGTCTGTCAGGAGGGTGGTCCCATTACTCTTCTGAGGAGTGTGGGATGGTATGCTGCAGATAGATTTTTTGTTTAAAATCTACAGGAACACAAATCTAAGATGTGTACAGGATTCGATGAGCACTTCATCTATTCCACTTTCTGAAGTCAACATTTACTTGACATTAAGCCTCCGTGAAAGCAACTGGGTGCTCTGTTGAGGATCCATCAGCTTCCCTGTATGGTAGCATGAGTGTCAACCCAGTGAGGTTCAGGAGAGTCACAAAAGATAGTAATGTTTAGTAATGTTTTATTTTGCATAGCTGAGTTTTTTAATGATGT
This sequence comes from Tyto alba, assembly GCF_018691265.1. Classification (NCBI taxonomy): domain Eukaryota; kingdom Metazoa; phylum Chordata; class Aves; order Strigiformes; family Tytonidae; genus Tyto; species Tyto alba. The sequence goes on from NW_024881303.1 coordinate 7,293,009, forward strand.
TAAAAATCATTTTATATGTCACAGCAACAGGCAAGATAGAAGCCACATGTATTTAAATCAAAGCTATGTAAGCAGCCTCCTGTTACCTTTCCTGGGTTAAGTAAATTCTTCAACATACTGGAGAAAGTGCAGTGGAGGGGCACCAAAATGAAGAGAGACTTAGAGAACCATCTTTGTTCAGCTGTAATAGAATAGGAGATTTTATTGCCGTCTTCAGCTGCAGACTTCTTCTCAGAGGTACATAGTGATAAGAGTTGACAGACACAAATCCCAAGACAGGAAATTCTGATCAGAAACACAGAAGCAGGTGCCCAGAGAGGTAGAATTTCCATCCTCAAAGATATTCAAAACTCAGCTGGACAAAGACCTGAGCAGCCCAATCTCTCTGGACCTGCTCTGAGCCAGGGGTTGAGCTAGATGACCTCCAGAAGTCCCTTCCAACAAAAATTACTCTAAGATTTTATGATAAATGACTACTGTATCATTAATCCAGTTTAAATTGATAAAAGTTATTTTCACAGTACTAATGCTTCCACAAACAAATAAGAAATTTAAACCCAATCCAGACTTGATCAAGTGAGTGGGAATCTTGAGTTTAACTTGAAAAGGCATTGCGATCACCTTCAATGCTTTTAGGACTTGTGTTTCAGAAAAGATCCTAACCTTTATTCTTGTAGACAACACTAGAAATTGCATCAGAGTGGTGTTGCTTCTTACTGTGGGTTTCTCAGTAGGTTGCTTTCACAGCGAGGTAAGAATGAAGCATTCCACAATCACTATCTTTGAGTATTCACAAATTCTACCTAGAGAGTTAGCAGCAGAATGAAATGTTTGCTCAGGGCTCTGAAGGTATGTAACTTCACTTTTGAGTTTGCACTTGCAGGAAAATTCGTATTTCCTGACTGCTATTGGTAATGAGCCTCTCATCTAACTTGGGTTCAGCTCAGGTCAACTGCTACTTTCATGTTGAGACACTGTCTATATTAATTGAAATTTATGCCATAGAGTGGCAATCTTGTGACCTCTGTAGAGTGAGGTAATGATTGCAGTCCTGTTTTCAGCAGGCTGCTGTGAATTAACATCATCCGTGCTTTCCTTTTTTCAACTCATCGTTTTTCTCATCTTTGTAAAACAAGCTTTTTTCCTCTTGTCACTTAGAAGGGATTATATTATTTATTTTGAACATAAAGTAAAACAACATGAAGGAGTAATTAGAATATGACATGATAAATGTCAAGTCGTGGCCAATTATTTTGATTTTTCCTATAAAGGTTAAAAAATGCAAAAATGAAGTGTGTGTGTAAAAATATAATGTATGCCTTTACACACACAAATATAATGGAAACACAGATTTATCTTAATAAATACATGAGTAATATGCTACAATGAATGAAACCAAATAAGAAAGCAAACATATCTCAAGTCCTTAAAAGAAATCACATTCCCAAATCTCTCAAGAAGTAACTGGACTCCTAATCCATTGGATTAACTGAAGTTTCCTGAGAAAGAAGGATAGCTTTCTGTTCAGGGTGGAGACTTAGACTATCTCCAAGTAGCATCCACGGTTTGAATAATACTCTGATATGAAGCTGCACCACCTCACTTGCACTTAAATGTTCTACAAAAGATCTAATGTGACCTGTAATATTAGATTTTCTTTCCCTGATAGGTTCCTCCTCTTGAAACTCTGATCTTGAACTGCACAACAAGCAGGTTTTTTTCATAATGGCCCTTATTGCTTTGCTAATATTTTGTTCTGCTACATACCCAAAGAAACACAACACTGTCATGGCGGGGGGAGGGTTGCCATAAAAATGCTAAAAATCCAAATCACTATTTGTTTTGCTTTCCTAAGAAAACCATCACATATAGCTTGTGATCTCATATCCATTTTTATCACGTCCCTTATGCCAGCAAACATGAAACAATGTCTTTACTTCTTACAGTCATACCACATCAGCATCTATGTCATGAAACTAAATTTAAACTTCAGTTATATTGTCAACTAAAAAAGACAAAAGTGGTGAAATCCAGCTCCAGAACAGGATTATCCTTTAAATCCTGGACTCTCCAGAATCCTTGGTACTGTGTAAAACCTATTTTGCAAAATACAAAGCAATGTTCATATTTCAAATATCTCCACACATTGGCTATTTGATTCTGACAAGTTGCTTTTAGTTTAATTTAACTGACACAAAAGAGTTATCTCCTCAACTGTCTCCCAGCTGATGGGCTTGTTAAAAGAGACAACTGATTGAACACATTTATATGAATGTAGCAAAAAGTAACTTGTGTTTGGTTGTATGAAGAAGGCAACTAGGTCCAGCTATTTAAAGAAAAAAAGGATTAGTAATACAAAAAAAATGAATTTACATAATATAAATCTTATCCTCTCATCAGAAGTAATCTCCTTCACATCTGGAAATTCCAGTCTTTATCGAATTTCAGAATCTCTTGCTTGAATGTTAAGAGTTATAAAACTCTAAGAGCATCATAAGACTCCTGATGACTCAGTATGAAGTATTCTTATGCATCAACAGTCTGACATGTAATTTTAGCTGTGATTGCTAAACTAATTTTTAGGTTAAACAACTGACAATTGTGGGCAGACCCATTAAAATTGGCTGGGACAACAGCCGTTTTTACAACATGCTAATGACTAAGGGTTTGATCCTGCAACGCTGAGGTCAATGGAAGCTTTGTCACTGACTTCACTGAGGATACCGGCCTTCATGCACAGACTACTAATGGCAAATGAAAACAGCAACTTACATATACCCTTGCATTTTTAAAACAGAAGGACAGTCTAATGAATGCAATAGGCTAAAGCCCAGCTCATAAAATATTCTGGTTGTTCTCTACTTCACAGCTTGTCTTATAGCAAAAGAAGATCTTGTCAAGAAAATTAAACTTTCAGCAATTGACCACAAAGACACTGTAAGCACTCGCCACTGACAGATGAAGATTCAATAAAGTTTGTCGCCTTCCGGTTGGAAAGAACCATAGAAAGGTGTTTGTGCTGGAGTCCTGTCACGTGGGAATTGGACGCAGCCTTTAGAATACTCCCTGTTTTCTACTGATGTTGCTTTAAGCTGTTTCTATGCTGAAGAGTAATGCACATGGTCCCTGTGAGACCGTTTACATTGTCCCATCATGAATCTTGTAGACAACACAAGGGCCAAAATTAACTGGCATACCCTGGCAGCACTTCTGCAGACATCAAACATGGCTATTTTGTCCCTTTTTATATAACAAGTTCAGGACACACAGGCTTTCTGGCAAGACTTTTCCGTTTCAACTACTGAGGCAGATGAGATTCTGAAGCGAGGGGGAAAAAAAAAATACGTAAATGGTCCTCTTTTTCCCCCTCATTTTTAGTTTTCTTTAAAGTGCTTGCAGCCTATATTGATGTTCCTTTTTAATTTCCTCATTTCACATGCAAAGTAAATTTTCCTGGCCACCACAGGTCTTCAGTGACATTTTGCTACAGATAGGAGGAACCATGTGAAATGCAGGTGATTTGCAGATAAGCTCTGAAAACCCTAACAAACTGCATTTATCTTCCTGAGCTGCCTGAATTTTTGTCATCTTACTTTGGACTTTTGTAGAAACTGGGAGGTGCCATGCTCTTCTCATATTTGACATACAGAAAAGTAGAAGAATGGAGGGACAAAAGCAGTAACAATATTCTAGAATAAAGCTTTAGATTAATTTTCAGCATAAAAGGATTTTCCCTCTACTGATATTTTGGTCTTTATTGTACTTTGCTTTTGCTGATTTTCCTGAATTGCAGGTTACTTCCATCAGCAAATTCTCACTGGAAAAATAGAACTCATGACTGAGCATTGCTTTCTTTCTCTTACAGCTAGAATAAGAAAACCACATTGTGATGCCCTAATGATTATGTACCTCATTTCGCATATTGAAAATTACTAGCATTTGTCTTTTAACAAAAGTCTTGTTTGAATGTTGTTTTAAAAAGCTATCAGGAGAGCATACATCTCATCTCAGAGGGACCAAACTGTGGCAGTTTGCACAGCACTTTTCAAGACTCTAGCAGAATTATATCAGAACTGCTGCATTTCAAGAACGCAGGACGTTTGCATGTGATGTTCTTCTGAAGAACAAAGCCTTTGTGACATCTTTCAGATAAATTCAGTTTGGATACAGGATATACCCTAGGTGTGCGCTTTTGATGATTTAAACATCATGTGATTATTAATCACAGCTACAGTACTGGCATTTTATGGAGTTCCCAATGGCACAGCTGCCCTAGCAGATACCTACAGATGTCATCACACCAGGGTGTTGCAGGAATAGTACCAAGGAGACGTAAAGCCTGCAGCGTAGTCATCCAGCTGGCTTTTAGATTCCAAAAATAGGTACAGCTCACTGGAGAAGAGACAGGGCAGGGCATCAGTACTTCACAAGCCAAGTATAAAGCTCTGGCAAGTTCATGATCACACTATTACAGGCCACACATATCATTAACATGAAGATTTCTATTAGATAACCCCTAAGCACCACAGGTAACTAATTTTAGCCATCTACAAATTAAGGGTCAAGTTTAGGTGGTCATCTCAATTTATTCTGTAGTCACAGAAACTATAGGAGAGAAAAAGTCCCCTCAGAGGGCAACTCACCCAAGCTGCTTTCGACAACAATGTGAGCATGGGAGTCATGATCCTCTGAAGGTGCCAGTCTCCTTCCGCTGAACCAAGGCAGCCTGGAAAACAGCTTGATTATATGTCTAATATTCAGATTAGTATTATTAGGTGATACAAATCCTGTTCCAAACAAAACAAAACCCATCTGTCTACCAGCTTTTCAGGCTGCAGAGTAATTTCGAATATATTATTTCCCACCTATATCAGATATTCATGGCAGACAATATAGGAGAAGAGAAACCAAGATGCTGAGTAAGGGAAGGTGAAACAAAAAAGCTCTGCTTTTTCTGACCTTTTGAGTAAACTACATGTGAGACACTGAAAGAAGGACAGCTTTTTCACTTAGCGATCAAGAAATCTAAATCATGCAACACAGCAGTTAATATTTGTACTAAATGTCCCCTGCTTAAGGAACACAGAGACAAAATTTCGATACCTCATGATATACCTTATAATAAAAGAAGTTTAACCAACTGGTATTAAAACTGAAAGAGTTAAAAGGAACATTGTGCAATACCAACATGCAGAATGACAGCAGACTCATACAGAATATGGCCATTATGATGGAAACTGATTCCAAAATGCAGTTAAGTTGCCATGTGACCCCAGTAGCAACTGCAGACCCATATTCCCTTTTTATGGGAAATGATGTAATGGGGAACAGCTTCATCGAGCAAAGTGCGGAATTGTCTAAATTGACAGTTTTAATGAATGCATTGGAGAAAATAACCCTCCTGTCTGCAATAACCAAGTGTGCAGAGGTGGCAAATATCCATTTATTTAGATACATAGACTTTTTTTGAAAAACTTGGCAAATACCATCCATCTAAAGACAGGAAGCAGGAAAAAAATCTCTAAAAATAATCTCTAAAAATATACTGTGAAACAGCACATCATTTTAAAAATGTTTTCTTATGTTAATAGAAATTTCTTGTTCCAACCAGTAAAATATAATTCTTCTCAATAATTCAGTTATGGTTTATGATGCAGTGTTGAAAGAGTTTTGCAATGGTTCTTGTTACTGCCTCCTTGACAGCAGTGCTAATGACTCTAGTGACTACAGGTCCCAATCACCTGTATCCTATCTTGAGCTACAATTAAAGAGAAAATAGAGAGTTGTATGCTGGGAGATGTAGTCTCATCAGCTACAAATATGCATCGTAGAGGCATACCTTACATGCAGCTGGTTTATCCTAATTAAATGTGATGTTTGAATTTCTTGTAAATATTTATTGCCACTGTCAGTACAACAGACCAGGCAAAACTAGCAAACTAAATACAACGTTACACTTCAAGAAAATACTGTGGTAATTTGACTCCATCCAATTTCCCAAGAAAAACATATAAATAGAAACTGACAGCAGCAAACTCTCTGCTGTCATTACATTCCTGCAGCTTAAAACTAGGGCATCACAAAAAAAAAAAAAAGCTGGGCCATGTTTTCATTCATTTTTACTAAAAAAAACCCAAACACACAAAAACATAGCTGTAGGTAACAGAATCTAAATGAAATCCGCAATTGTATATAATTCAAAGTGTTAAGAGAGGTTTCTTAAAGTGGAAAAGCAGGGTGAAAATTAAATTTAAGTGTAAAGGTTAAAGAAGCATGGCACATGCCTGCAGGAACAAATCTGCCTAACCTCTATCTTGTCTGTACATTGTAGAAGTTTGTGGGGTTTTTTTTTGGGGGGGGGGGAATGGCGGGAAAAGCAGTTTTAAAAATCTGAATGGCATCTAAATTATAACCAATTGTCTTTGGATACCAAAAGGAAATTAAAAATTGCATTGATGAATTGATGGGAATTCCTCCATGACTTTCCAAAGTCTCCCTTTCATTGTGCAATATACTGCATACTTTCTGCTCCTTTGCAACATGTTTTCAGAAGTTTGCATTTCAATCTCCCTCCCTAAAGGTTTGTTTCCGCTAACAGATTTTGCTGCACTTAACTACGATTGAAAGGCCTGAAATAGTTAACACTGAGCCCTAGTGAGCGGCGTTCAGTATCATGCTAACAAACACGATTGGGATGAATGCAGCGAGATCGGGTCCAAACATACCATTCAGTCACAGTCAGCAATGGAAACTGGAGATTTTGTAATCACACTGAAACACGGTCAGTTTTATCTATTACAGGAAAGCCCTACAACGATGAGGTTTTGTTATATTTGTTAGAGGTTTTTTAGCTATCTCCGGGTAGGGCTTTGCTGTTTTTGTAGGTCTTATCTGCGCAAGAGCGCTCAATTAACTGCCTTCAGTCATTGGCACGCTCAGGATGGAGTTGCACTGATTGTTATCTGCAATGGCTAGGGGAACATAACCAGCAATTTGAGGGCTTTCCAAACATTCAGTTCAGGGAAACCTTAACTTATTGCTGTTTCCTCTGATTGCCACTAAAGTTGGGAACTATCTACACAACCTTCCCGATTCTTCAGCTAAGTACCCACCTCACCTTTCCCAAGTCCTCTTCAGTATGTCTCCCTCTGTAGTCAACTCCTTCTTCACAGCCTCAAAACTACTACTCATTACTAATCTTCCCCTTGAAAGCACTCCTTGTCGCTCCCAGTCCACCTCAGAAATCCCCAGACCGTGATTTCACCGTGGTTTGCTGGGATTAGCTGCACGGAAAGACCCTGCTGGAGTCACCCCTCTCCCAGCCAGGCCCCACTCCTGCCGCAGCCTCCTCGAGCATCCCCCCCCCCCCCATTCAGCCAAAATAGAGGTTTGCCTGATAACTTGTCCTCTAAATTTGTTCCTTGCAAACTGGCGGGGGGAATCGCTCCCCGAACACACTCCCATCCCCTTTTGTCAACAGGCCAGCCTTCATCAAAGCGTAGCTGAAAATCATGGGATTATTAAACCCATTATGCGTTCATTACGCGTAATCCGCTGCTGATTTTGCCAGCAGTTGAGCTACACTTTCAGCGGGGAAGCCTGCGGGGCTCTGGTTTAGGCGGGTAAGAGGATATCCCAGCGCGTCCCTGCGGCCGTGGGGACGGGAGGCGAGCAGGGCGGTTTTTCCTCAGCCCGGCCCCACTCCCGTCACCGCCTCAGGGAGACACGGGGCACGCCGCTGCGGCGGATCCCGCCGGGGCCCCGGCCCCGCTGACCAGCCCCTACGGCCCCAAATGAGCTTGAGCCGCCGCGGGCCGGGAGCTGAACCAGGAGCGGAGCCGCCGCAGCCCGCCCCGCGGCCTCCCCCCTCAGGGAAGGCGGTAGGGCCGATGACGTATTTACCACCCCCCCCCCCCCGCCCAAGCGCGTGCCTCTCCCACGCGTTCCGCGCATGCTCAGTGCGGCCCAGCTCGGGGCTGGGGGGGAGGGCGGGCACGGGACGGAGGGTGATGTAATACCGCTAACGGCCTCGCTCCGGCCGCCCGTGCCCCCCCCCCCCCCCCCCGCAGCTCTCCCAGCCCCAACATCCGGGTATCCCGCCCGCTACGCCAGAGGCGGGTTTTTCCCCTGAAAAAGCAGCGTTTGTCGCATTTTGTAGTTTGTTTGGTTTTTTTTTTTGGGGTGGGGGGGTTTGTTCTTTTTTGTTTTAGTTTGTGTTTTGCTTTTTTTTTTTTTTTTTTTTTTTAACGGGGGAGGGGCGGCCAGCGCGTGCGCACGCCTCCCCGGCCGGGAGGGAAATGAGCGGCGAGGAGGAGGCGCGCGCACGCCCGTCTCCCCCCCCCCCCCCCTCCCTTACGGCGCGCGCGCGGCGGCGGGGAGCGGCGGCAGGCAGAGCGCGCGGCGGCGGCGCCCGGCGCGCCTGCGCAGAAGGGAAGCGAAGCGAGGAGGAGGAGGAGGAGGCGGCGCAGTGCGTGTGTGTGTCTGTCTGCGGCGGGGGGGGGAGGAGGAGGAGGAGGAGGAGGAGGAGGAGGAGGAGGACAGGCGAGGCGCGGACGACGCTCCGCGGCGCTGCGCGAGTGGGCGCGGAGCTCGCGTCGGGCGGGAAGGGGGCCGGGGAACGGGGGAGGAGGAGGAGGGGGGAGCCGGCGGCGGCCGAGCGGGGTTGAGGCGAGATGAGCGCTGGGCTGCCGCTGGGCAGAGAGCCGCCCTCCGCAGCCGCCGCCTGTGAATGAACTGAGGCGAGGCCGCCAGCCGGGTGCCCCCCCTCCTCCTCCTCCTCCTCCTCCTTCTCCCCCAGCCCACCCGCCCGCCGCCGGCCCCACCGCGGACGTCCCCGCCTGCCCCCGGCCTCCCCCCCCCCCCCCCTCCCTCCCTCCCCCCCTCTTCCCCTCACGCACCTTCGGGAGCGCGGAGCGCGGCCCTGCCCGCCACAGCCGGCGCCGTCCGCCGCGGCCGGGGGGGGGTAAGTGGCGCTGCGCAGTGCGGGGCCTCCGGGGTGAGGGGGTGGCGGCGGGACCGGGCGACGCCGGGGCGCTTGGAGGGCCGCGGCCGCCGCCGCTTGGGCCCCGGGGCCTGTAAACAAGCGCGGGGGCTGCTCTCCCTCGGCTCCGCGGGGGGGGTGGGGGGTGGGGGGGGGCATTCCTCTTGTAGCCCAGGCGAGGAGCGAGGCGCCATCCCCGGCAGCTGGTACCAGGTCGGGGCGGTGAGAGGGAGGGAAATGGGAAGGGGGGCGGGGGAGGCGTTGCGGGTGGGAAACTGCTTGGGATGCTGCTGCCGGGAACCCCCCCCCCCCCCCCAGCTCGTCCCGGGGCTGGAGGGGGCCTGGCCGCGGGGCTCCGCTGCGCAGCCCCTGCATTGCAGGCGCCTTTGCGAAAGGGTGGGGGGTGGCACGGCAGCCCCTTCGGGCTGGGCATGGGGAAGGAAAGGGAGGAGGAGGGCGAGCAGAGGGGTTTGGGCCTGGCTCAGGTAGCAGCAGATTTCCTGCCCCCCCCTCCTCTTCACCGATTCAGAGTTCATTTAATAATGGCTATAAACAGCCTCCTCTCCCATCGCCACCCAAACGCTTGGGGCACGGCAGTGGGAAAAAAAAAAAAAAAAAAGCACGCATCTATTTATAAAGCACCCCACCCTAGCGAGGGTCGGAGCATCAAGCACTCCCCAAATAGTGACATTATTATGCAGCGGGCGGTTTTCCTTTGCCAACGCCTTTCAGGCGTTTAAAGTTTGAGAGGGATTTCACTGCCTTTGAAAACAATGTCGTGAGCAAAGGTTACGCTGATGGTCATAGCGTGCATGTTAAAAGAAGATAGACTTAAATGCTCTCCTCCATTAAAAAGTTGTCCAGTGATGTACTGGATAATTGGGCTTGCGTGTTAAATGCCAGAAGTTTTGAGCATATGTCTAACCTTTTCATGACATTTGCTTGTATTGTAGTAGATATGATACAGCCTTAAGACTGGCTGCAGGTTAGTAGTTTCAGAATTGTTTTTATAGACATCTGTTTGATATGTATTTGGACTTACTTAGTACAATTAAAATATTTCAGTGTTGCCATATGTATGGCAAAATTTTGTTGTTGCAAAACTAATGTTTAAGTTTACAGTAGTACTTGTCAGGAACTATTTTTTTTTTTTTTTTGAGTTGTAGCTTTTGTCAAATGACAAAGTGCTGGTCATTCAGATGGTCTGTGCAGTAACCTCAGGGTTTAAGGTCCTGTGTGTCCTACAGAGGAATCTTATTTTAAGCAGAAGGCAGTTTTAGATCCTGAGAGCAGTAGGTTTGAAGGTAGGTGATATGTTTTCCTTAGACTGTGTTGTTTAACATCAGAGTAAGTAGAATCATTTTATTCAGTAGGAGTTCTAACTCTTGTGATTCTAGGGAATTACTTTCCAAATACGAGCCTGTGTAGTACTTCCCTAAGCCTGTACATGTACTGTTTCAGGGGTTAGGTGGCTGAAGCAGGATTTGTGAAGCACTAGTGGAATTAAAGCAAGGTGGCTGCTGTTACTCAGGACCCTGTGTGAATTGCCAAATGACCAAGAATTGTGCAAGTTCTACCCGTACTACTTCTCTGATAGCTTCCCTTCTGTTACTATTCATAGTTTTTCTGTGAATAATATCAGACAGGGGATGGGGGGGGATAAAACATGAGTCAGGAAAGTTTTACATTTTATCCATTCAACCCAAGTAGCAATCAAAGGAAAGGTGTTGAAGGAAAACAATTTTCATAGGTGGGTGTACCAACATTTTTCCCTGCGGTAGGGACATCTGCTCCTAAAGTTTCCTCTTCTAGACCATTCTGGGTCTACCTTTTGTATATGAAACTGAGCTAAGAGTAAAAGACTTGCTGATGCATCATGCCAATTATTAATGTTTTCCTCACAGACATAGCTATCTGATAAAACCCTCTGATAAACGTAGCTTGTACTGGAGAGAGCTGGTCTGTACTCTCGTGCTCTTCTGGCACAGCCATGTTTTTCTCCTTTATAGGCAAGGCCTAGCTCTGGTTTATAGGTTTAGTCCTTTGGTTGGTGGTTGTCTGGTAAATCTCTCCCCTTGAGGTACAGTAGAAAACTATACCTGTTTTCCAAGTATTTACTTAACTGTCTGTAGGTAAGCTGGAGATACTTTTGTTGAAACTGAGGAGGAGATGGAAATGCCAAATGACTGGTGAAGCTTGCAGGTCTAAACAAGCAGAACTCACTTAGTGCAAGTTGAATTAAAGCAGAATACAAAAAAGTTTTTCCTATAAAATCAAGCTAGTGGCTTCTTATCTGGAGTGCAGCTTATGCAGTGAAGTTGAGTCATTCTTGCTGAGATAGCATTTTAAGAACTGTCGTTAAAATGCTTAGATATTTAACTCTGGCACAGTATAATTTGCAAACTTATGTAACTGGTATGTTTTTGAATGCAGCTGTCAATAAGATCTTATTGCACTTTTCCTTTTTAGTGGAACTAGGGAATATAAAGCAGCTGCTTTCACAAGATGACCTATATATAAGTCATTTAATAATAACATTGCTTACTAAAATATTGACATTATTATTGACTTAATTTTTACATGTTCAGGTCTATTCTGATGTAAAAATACTTTTTTTATGTAATTGGCTAAGCAGAACTGCATTGCAATTAAGTGATTGAATAATTCAGGTTGTGCTATTAAATAAACAAGTTTTGGAATGGCAAGTACTGTAAAATAATTGTATGCATTTTGTCTCTGCAAGCCTGCAACTCATTTTAAAGACTTGAAGAGTAACTATGAAGTCAAGACAATAGTGTCTTAGCATAGCTACACCTGAGCCAAACATTTCTTCTTACTATTGCATGTGTCCTTTTGTAATTTTTGCTTTTTTTTTCTCATAAATCATACCTCACTTTTACATTTTTTTTTTTTGAAACATTGGTGTATCATCTGTAACTTTTTAAATTATGCAACCTGTAGTCTCATTTGTTCTTTTGAAAATTAAGCTCCTTTTGTATACTACTTTGTTGCTGAATTTTTGCTGGTTTCTAGTTTTAGTCAGATGATCCAAATTTCCGTTAAAAATAGTAGGATAAAAATCAAACTAATGTAAAATTTAACCATGCTTAAAACTACAACGCTCTTCCTTTAAAGAATTACAAATTGCAAAGTGTAGTCCGTGGAAACAGTATGTAATCCCTGAAAAAATGCCAGTGGTGTTAGGATATCTACAAGATCCAGAGAATGTACATAAAATGTGATTTTTATGGCATTTTATGTACATTCCATTAGCCAGTGCATAAAAATGTTGTCTTAAGGATTTGTGTATTTGAGCCATGATGTGGTGTAGATCACAGTGGAGATAGCATTATCTATCCCCTTGTAGCTGCTTTATGTTGCTTCTTTTGCTATCTGTCTGTGAAGGAACAATATAGGATTCATTAAGATTTAATATTGCTAGGAAATCATTCAAATCATGAGACTAGGGAGAATGTTTAGACCAAAGAAATTGTAATCAGGGCTGGAGAAGAAAGCAAGTGTGATACCATGGGAGTGAGTAGACTGATTTTTGTTTGTGGGTAGAGGTAGTATCCAGTTGAGTGTTATGGGTGTTAAACCAATGCTATAAGGTCTGCTTTTCTATATTTATATCTGCTAAACTCTACTCGGTGTTAAAACGCGAATTATAGATGTCTGTCAAGTCTCTACCTTTTTTTTTTTTTTAATTCCTGTTTCTGTTTGAACAAGGCTTTGTTTTACTGGGTGATCATTTTAATTATTTTGTTTTCACATATGGGTAAAATTAACTAATGAATATTTCAGCTTGCTACTGACGTCTGCAAAACAGTGTGTTTATAGATAGGCGAAACAGTGGCTCAGATTTTTTTAACAGCTCTTCTAAAAAGGTGTTTATATGTGACTAAAACAGAATAAAAACTTCCTTCATCTACAGATAGTTCCAGTGAAGTACACTTCTACTGTTTAGAGTGTAAACTTTATAGCAGTAGACTAGCAAAAGAGCATCTAAGAGTGATACAAAGGAAAAACCAAAACTGGCTAATCAGGTTTCAATATTGAAATGTAGAGAAATGCTAGCAGTTTACACATAGAGGAAAAAGTACATTAGCCTCTTTATTGCTAAAGTCTTAGTTCTCAGTTCAGGTAAGAATAGTTTAGTAGATAAAAAGCTCTCTAAAGTCTTCTAAGATGATAGCTTACAAACCCAAGAAACTCGAGTGTAACATGGTTTGTATTCTGATAGCTGCAGTTTAAATAAAGCAAAGCACTTAAATGTGCTTACGCTGATACGCCACGTGCAACTGAATTATGTGGGACTACTCAGATGTATGATGTTGCTCTTGTGCTTAAATGTCTTGCTGGATTGTGACCTAGAGGATGAAGTGTGCTTTCATGTTTGGGTCTCAGCTGTAACTTGAAGGATTTTCCGTGTCTGTGCATACAATTCATTTTAACTGCCAACTGTACTTTTGATCTGGAATTTCAGTGGTAATCTGTGTTCTTCTTGACTGTATATCACAGCTATTTCTGCATAAAATTCTGTTGTATTTTTTACTTTAAAAATACCCTAAAATGCAATAGCTGCAAGAAAACTGTGCCAAAGCTCTTTGTGTTTGGAGATGAGTTTAAGGAATTCTCCAGCTGTCTGCTAAGTTAAGTAAAACCGAGTCTTTGGAAAGGGGTGTGCAGAATGTGGAAAAATGTGGGCAGGTAAATGGTTAGTGTTAAATTGTAGGAACATTAATGAAGAAAGAATCAGTTTCTATCATTAAATAATTTTCTGGTTCTCCCAGTTAATTATTATAAGTATTTGGACAGACCCTTTTTAAAAGTCTAGTTCTGCCTCTCTCTGTAAAGAACCATTCTGAGGCTGCTGAATGAGGCCCTGTAAGCTTAGAAAATGCTGGCATTAGCACTGCTTACATTCTGAAGAACCGGTGAATTCGACAATGTCCTCATTTGGTGGCCAGAATATTTAGAGCTGCAATGAACTCAAGTTTAGACTCAGGAGAGCACCTTACTGCCTTGTTCATCATAGGCAAATCTGTCAAATCTGCACTGATAGTGATAGAAGCGAACTTTGTAATCAGTGTGACCCACAGAGAGCCTTCTGTCCTGAAAGTTACTGTCTGCATAAAAGGCTAAAACAATAGGGGGTTCCCCTTGGTTTCTTTTTTTTATATTTTTATGTACTCTTGGGGGAAAAAAATCTATTGCAGCAGTCATCCTCTATCTTTGTTCTTTTAATGAGATACGAATGCTGGGGATGTGAGGGCAAAATAGCTTTGTAAATAAAAGCTCAGTGTGTGTACAGATGAACAAACTCCAGCTTTTCCTAAGCTTTGAGGATTTGACTTCTAGGTCTGAATGTACTTCTGGCATAGTTTTGATGTCATTTCCTTGCAAGCAAAGCCAGGTTACAGCTGTACACTTCAGAACATTTCCTATTTTATTCGTATGTGTAGTCATCAGGTTGTAAGTCTCCTGTATGCTGTTTTTCTGTATCCTCACCAGAATAGTGGTAATGTTGCTGAAATTAGAGCCCCCCAAATATTTTAATGTAAAATGAAGGGTCTGGGAAATTGTTTATCTATCTTGCTTTGAAATATTTCATAATATTGAGCACTTGGCTAAACAGGAAATTTTGGGGCTTTCATGCAAACATCTTCTAATCGTTGGGCGTATGCATACTTGGTTGCATTTGCTCTAAATAGTTTATTTTTATTTTACTCCCAAGTACTATCTGTATAAACTCTGTTTTCAGTTGGGTTTTATTCTTCCATAGTGATAAATAAATTACTCATAAGACAAATCAGAAATAGGTGGCTGACGCTTATTGTTGAAACTAGGAAGATCTGAAGCTTGAAAGCTTTAAATAATTATTTTTTTAATAAGAGCAGTGACCTTGGAGAGCAACTAGAGATACAAAGACTAAAAATTAAAGAGGAGATAGTGTGGCGATTTAATGTGTTCAGTTTTCTTAAAGGGATACAAGACTATTAATTTAAATTTGAAGATGTTTGTGATGAGGTTATCAGTGAAACTGTATGTAGAAGGATGGTGGGATTCTGTAAGGATTCATACACATTACCACAGGCGACAATACCAAACTATGTAAACTGTAAAAGTGGCAGTTTCTTGAACTACCTCACCACAGATGAGAGAGAGGGTGAGTGTGTGATTTTTTTTTTTTTTTTTTTTTTTTTTTTGCTGTATTTCAGGATTGGTTCAATTAATGGACTTGACATTCTGTTGGATTTTAAATTATTGTTATTCAAACCTTCCTTTGTTTTTGGAGTCTCAGCGAATAATCCAACTGGGACCTTTTTCTGTGTAGCATCGTTTTTCTAGTTTATTTTAACACTTCAGCTAAAACACTGACAAAGACAAATTGTCAGTAGCTTGACTTCACTCCAGTGGCTTTTGAACAACCTGAACAATCCTGGTCATTCAAGTAAGTCATTCTGGTCCAGAGGCCTTTTACCCAGTAACTTCACTTTCCTCTTCTGGGTAATGGTAGGACTGGCTAGCACTCTAATTCTGTCTTGATGTTTCTGAATAGGTTTAGCTGAACTTAATGTAAAATAAGTGTTTGGGGTTTGTTTTGTTCTTTCTGACACAGAAATAGTAGTGGAACAGTGTGGTTCTTCCAGTAAGGTAAACATTCCTCAGTGAATCTTCAGCGCTTTTATTTTTTTATGGCAGGTATTGTTTTGTTGGTAATATTAGCAGTGAACAAAGATGTTGATGCTTCAAGCTGCAAATGAGAGATCAAAAAAATAAAGGGGAAGGGGGGTTAGGTATTACTCGAAGCATTTGGTATGTTCAGATCTGTTCAATTCTTGGACATTCGCTGGCTTGTACTCAATTAAGAATTGCTGATAAGGCCCACGATGTCTAGGAGCTGGGTAGTACTCTGTTACGATGGTAGAGGACAGTGGCAGAGCACTCCTTGTATTACAAATACTGGAAAAAAATGTAATTCGACTTCTGTGACTTACTTTAACTCCATTCTTCTGTGTTGTCTTTTTCTGTTTCCTTTTCCCGTATTTTCCTTCTGGTGAAGCTGCATTGCTGTGAGTAGTTCTGATGGAATAGCTGCATAGCACTGTATATTCTTTCTGACATGAGCGATTTGGCTGGAATTCTTATTTTCACTTGTTTGCCTTGTTCTTTCAAAAAATTTGAATTTTATTGCATCTCATTGATACATACAATGAAGCAAGGCCTTTCTTTCTCCTGAATTCTGTCTACATAGACTGCAGCTTCCTTGGATCTTCCAGTTCTTTTTACAGTGCTTGCTTCAGTGGGCCTTTGAATTTTGGCTGGAGTCTGCAGGAGTTTGTGTGCTATTAACAAAGCAGTTGTCTAATCTCTGTGTCTGAAATGGGTGTCTTCTGTTTATCTTCCAACACTTTTAAGTAAGAAATCTATGGAAAATGAGGTATAACCAGAAAGGTGCTGAACTGAACACCAGCATGGGCATGTTTTTTGCTTATTAATGCTTTCAAGCAAGGACCTTGTTTTTTTCATTCTCATACTGTTCAAACAGCAGCATATGAATTTATGCAGAGCTACCTCATTGATTTTCATAGTACTTGTTAATGCCATCTTGGTTGTCTACACAGTTTTTCACAGTGATTGGGCTGCTCTTACTTTGATACTGCTGCCTAGTCAAGTTTTTTTTTTTTTTATGCTTTCCCACCTCTAATTTGTAGTACAAATATTTAGAAAGGAGCAAGATTTCTGTCTGGGCCAAAAAATACTACCTTAATTATGTTCTGAGGGTGCCAGTCATGTTGGGATCTTGATGAGTGACAGGTACTTATGGATGCAAGTTGTGTACTCTCTTAAAATCAATGTAGTGATTTTTCTATTCCCAGCAGTGGTCCTAGTGATTCTGGAAAGAAGTTAATTTCTTCAGTAACTGACCATAGAGCAAAATGAAAACAACTCCATAAAGAAATCTTGAAAGTACATCACTGTATTTTGAATTTCTGCAGGAAAAATTTGTTAGAGATATGAATTATATTTTTCAGTGTCCAGGGCTTGCTTTTTCAAAAAAATCAGATTACATATGTCTCCTTTGGAGAGAGTTTGAACCTCAGCCAATGTACATTCATATCAAGAATAGCAGCTCCTAGTTAAACCTTGGAACAGGTTTAGTTGTGTGCAGGAAAGGTACGAGCAGGAAAAGGTGTTTTAAGAAAAAGCTGAAATGTGATGTTGGAGGGATGGTGTTAACTTAGAAAAGGTTACCTTCTACGTTCCAGGAGACTGCTGGAGGCTTTAACAATCCTTTCCTAAATCCTACCTAACCTGCCGCACACAAACACGAAAAATAAATTGGCACAGGAAAACAAGTGGGATAAAGTATTTTGCTGCTTAGTACAGGAAGGCATTCAGGCTGTCAGCTCCTAGCAAGGAGAAAGGATTTTAAGCAGAGGAGAAGTTACGTTTAAAGAATGAAACAACTCACAAAACAACCTAGCTCAGTGAAATGGCAGTGCCTGAGGACCAGCTATCAAGAGGTCAGAGCTCATAGGTGTCTGTATTGGAAGTGCAGTGATTTAGTGTTTTCTGCTGTGGTTTGAAGTTGTAATTGTAATCACTGTTCCATATTAATTACAGGGAGAGAGGGAGGGTAAGTGGGGAAAGGTTCAAACAATTCATGCTTTCCCTTGTGCACGCAGTCTCATTAACTTGCTTACCTTTGGGGTTTTTTTGCCTTGTCTCTCACTTGCATCTGTGTATAGATGTTCTTGTCTGTCTGAAGACTTGTTTCTGAGAGCTTTGATATTTCTCTTTACATTCTTTACACTGTTTCCAACTGTCTACTTTTTCCTGTCCCCTTTGCCACATCCCATAGCTCCTATATCTGTCCTAAACCAAAAAATAGTTCATGATACTACAAACTTTCTTACCCCATAGATAGTTTCTTCTTATGTTCTTCTATTTGCATTTGTCATACTGAAATATAACACAGACTACAGTTGCATCTCCAAGCAGCAAGTATTCTGGTGGGGAAGTTGTGTGTTAGTCCATGTTTATTAGAATAGCCCCATTTCTGTATTTTAGTTCGTTTACCTCTTTTCCATAGACAGTTCACATCTCCTAGTTGGCCATTTATTCCTATGTCTGAAAGTACACATTCAGAAACATCAGCTGTAATTTTCAGTACTTTATTGATGTTGTTGAACTGTGAGTGCCAGAACTCAGTCATATAGCCTCCAATAGTTTTTAAATAGTTTCATTGGCAAGAAGCTTTTTCATGACTTCATTCAGCCCATGACTGTGGTGTAATTATGTCTCCTCATCTGCGTGTTCTGTTTTATTTTAGTCATTCTTCCGATCTCTGGGATGATCTCTGACATGTTGTTTGTTAACATTAATTGATTCAGGGCATTCAGTATGTACTGTGAGATTTTAATTCAACAGGTGCTAACTTCTGAAAATGTTTCCACGTTTGTACAATTACATGCTGACTGGTTACTGCATCCAGCCTGCTGAAGGCAGGGGGAAAAGTACCACAGATCAGATTGAAGTGATCGAATGCTCTTTTTCTATTCAGTAGCAGTCTGTATAATTCGGTGACTTGCTCTGTGTCCTGTAGTTCAAGTAGAGGTTGTAATCTTTCTTTATAGTGCTCATTACAACACACAGGGCGTAATGTCACTTGGAGAATTGTTCCAGGAAATTGGAGTATGGGGACATTTCTCAGCTTATTTTGAACAAGTGCCTATGACTTCAGTGTGGTTCATATAAGCAGCTTATCCTAGTGGAAGGAATACAACTTGAACATTGTTTTAAAAGGATTATTAAATTACATATTGTTGAAGTACACATTTCAGATGGGGGTTGATTGGTTTTCTTGGACAGGACAATCAAATCCTTGTCTGAATCTCTTGGAAAAATACTCTTTTTACAGGGGTACATGGAGTTACATTAACTGTCCTTTGTGAACAATTTAAGACTTATCTTCATTTGAACCTTCACACAAATGAATAAGCAAGTAGCAAAACAGTAAAATTTATTTTCCTGTGTATCAGAAGGCATTATAGTTGTGCTGTCTGGATAGCACAATTTGAGGGACAAATGAAGGGGCAAAGAGATTTCATGCATTCCAGTGATGTATCTGTGGTTGTCCATGGTTGTCCGTGGCCCAGTATACTAATTACCCTCCTTTTCTTTGCCACTTTGTTCTCCAGTTGCGTCTATTTTCAAGGAGGTTAGCTACTGACTCTTTGGCATGCTCCATTCATTATTTCAGTTTTGTTTCTAATGCTGCAGTCCTTAGAATTTTGGCAGTCTTGTGTTTTATCCAAGATCTTGTTACTTGTATTGATTTTTCTAGGCCATGTACAGTATTCTTGCTTTTCTGTCCACAGACTGCAACTTGAGTTTTTCATGCACTTGCTGTAGAGGTTGTCCTTCAGTTTGACCTCAATGAAATCAGAATTTCCAAAGACATGGTTTAGATGCACTCATAGCTGCATTCCCTGCATATTCCTTTTCGTGCATAGGGGTCCATTTTTCCTTTTAATTTTGTTCAGAAGCCGCTCTATTCTTCAGAGCCAAACCCCAGGAACTTTGACTGCAGAAAGTTCTTTTAGGAGAAAGTAATGGAAGTCACCGATACAGAGATGGTGAACTGTGATGTGGTCCTGCACATGGGTCAGGGCAATCCTAGAGCACAAATACAGGCTGAGCAATGAGTGAGTTCAGAGCAGGCCTGAGGAGAAGGATTTTGGAATATTGGTGGATGGAAAACTGTGAACCAGCAATTTGTGCTCACAGCCCAGAAAGCCAACCATACCCTGGGCTGCATCAAGAGCAGTGTGGCCAGCAGGTCAAGGAGGGGATTCTCCCTTTCTACTCCACTCTCATGAGACCTCCCCTGCAGTGCTGGGTCCAGCTCTGGGACCCTCAACGTCAGAAGGACATGAAGCTGTTGAAGCGGGTGCAGAGGAGGCCATGAAGATAATCAGGGGGCTGGAGCACCTCTCCCTTATGAGGCCAGGCTGAGAGAGTTGGGGGGGTTCAGCCTGGAGAAGAGAAGGCTCCAGGGACACCTTAGAGTGGCCTCCCAGGGCTTAAAGGGGGGACAGGAAAGCAGGGAGGGGGGAGGGGGACTTGGGCTCATTTTCAGGTATCAGGGGTGTAGTGGTAGGATGAAGCATAATGTGTTTAAAGTGAAAGTGGGTAGATTAGAGTAGATGTAGGGAAAAAAATGTTCCATGTGAAGGTGGTGAAGTGTTGGCCCAGGGTGCCCAGAGCAGCTGTGGCTGCCCCCTCCCTGGAAGGGTTCAAGGCCAGGTTGGACGGGGCTGGGAGCCCCCTTGGCTGGGGGAAGGGGGCCCTGCCCGGGGCAGGGGGGGTGGGACTGATGATCTTTAAGATCCCTTCCAACCCAAACCAGTCTGTGATTCTACATACCAAGAATCATTGGTTAAAATTGAAGTTTGCTTGACTAATCATTGTGGCAGTTGCCATGCCAGATGTTGTTTTAGAGTTACAATTTCTGAAGAAAATGTTTCACTTCTCATCTTTTTAGGAGTCACTGGTGCTATAGTAATGTTCAAACTGTCCTTCTCTAAGAAAAAAAAAAATGGATGGTGTACATTTGCCACTAAACTTAAATCATGAAGTGCATTTTCTCTTACTTTGGCTTGAATAGGAAGAATGCTTGTCTGCTTTAGTACCTATGTGCATTGTTCAAGCATCCTGAAAGTTGAGACTTCCAGAATAGAGGACTGGTTCTGTCTCCTGCGATGAGACTGCTGTTTTCTGACATGATTGCAGAAATGCGTAGCTGGGCTAAGAAGGGAAAGGGAAAGGGTTGCATAATTATTTGAGAATAATAACCATAAGGGGAAGACTTCTGTTTAGGAAGATGACTAAAATAATACGAGAGGGTTAAGTTAAACCATGCTCAGAATCTGTTGCTTTTTTGCACATCATGCATGCAGATTGTTCTGGATCTGACTTCTCTCTTTAGTGTTATTACATAACAAAGTCATGCTGTAACTTGGGCGCTTGCACTGCTTTAGGTTAATCTGGTTTGTGTACAGAGTTATATGCTTAACTAAAGGTGTCATTCCAACTTAATATAGTGCACAAACCACCTCATGAAAGAATGAAGAGAACATACTAGTGATTTAGGTAGACACTGATGTGTGAAAGATGTTTCCATAGATATGGATTCAAAAACAGGTCTAAAAGATATTTTTAGTAGGAAGGAGGCATGGCTTTCTTATGTCAGCCTTTTTGTGTGTGTGTGTGTGTCCATTCCTGCTTTTAAAACTAAGATTATTTTTTTTTTCCTTGTTAGAACTAAGACTCTTTAAATTCTTCAGGTTTTAGCCATACATAAGGGTATGGGGGTAGAAGTAGCAGGTAGCCTCCAATTCATAAGAATTCGTAGATTGGTCATATTAAACTCAAATTTTTCTGAACAAAACTGAAATTATGGAAAAACTGAAGGCTTGGTGTATTCATCCTATCCACAAGTAAGCTATGCTTTCCCTTTAGATAAAATGAGGATTTTGAAAACCCAGCCTACTCTCCTACAGGTTTAGACTGGCCTTCTGGTGGAAGTATGATTAGCTAGTGTTGCAAGGAAGGCCACTGCAGTCTGTTATTGCAGTTTTCAGAAGGTGACTACTTTATGCTATGGGCTGTGAATAACTTCCTAAGCAGAAGTTGTTACCACATTGTGGTTGTTCTTCTGTCTGGTTGTATTCACATCTATGGTGGGTAGCGTGTACCCTTGAAGAATCATGTGTCAGCATCTTACCTACAAGGCTTAATTTAGAATAGCAACAACTTTCACTTTGCCTTCTGGGGAGGGATAAGGCAGCTTGGTTTTAAATGGAGAGTGGACTTGTTTAATTTTTGAAGAGTGCTAACAGTTCTGTATCAGTTGCTAGAACTGCATACGACCTGTCTGTATGTATGTATTTTTAATTGTGGATTACATGACAAACTACTGATAGGGACAAACAGCTTACAAAGCACAACTCTGAATGTTGTGTACCTAGTCATGTGAGAGAGTAGAAGGAAGACTGCCTTTTTCAGTCCAAATTTGACAGTGGTTGTGGTCAATTTAACTGTATCCTGTTCCTAATGAGTTTCTGTTTTGTTTTAAACACAGTAATATTGTAAAATACTTCACAAAAATGTGGTATTTGCCAGGACAGTTTCTGCTTTTTGAGCTCTAAATTAAGGCAAAATAATTGAGTATCTGCATTCCATTTTATGTTCTCTCTGACAGTAAGAAAGTGGTAGGCATTAGTTTAAACTCTGCTGCTATCATGAAATGAATAAAAAGCCTATTATTTTGCAAAATAATTCCCCAGTTGATTTATGGCAACATTCTGTAATTATTTTGATCACTCTGACTTCACTAGAGTTGCACGAAAAGATAAAAAAGTCTAAGTCGTATTTTTTACCTAGCAACTGCAGCAGTGTGAACCTCATGCATGTGCTTAGGATGCAAGACCAGTGTACACTATATTTTGTTGGCTAGTTACAGTTTGCGTGGGCATCAATATTTTGTGTTCGCTTGAGAAGAGACAGAATGCTAGGCTAGGGTGAGAGGAAGCAGAGGTGTACTGCTGCTGACATGTCTCTCCCTACAGCTGAAGTATCTGAGGCTTTTGTTTTTGTTAACAAAGCGTGTGAGCCAAAGAGTGTATATCCAGTCCCTGTGCCTCACATTTGAATCACTGTTGTGGTGAGATGCAATATAAACATTTCTTCACTGTTTATTCTAACACATACAGATGTTTTAGAAAGGTTGGTAGTGTCTGGAATAGACAATGTGAAATGTTGGATATATAGTATCATAGCTAGAGCTGTATTGCAATAAAAGCATGCTGTCAAAAAGTGATGTTATCACTTAGAAAACTGATCAGAATGTATTTCATGTAAAGTTATAACCACCTAAACCGCATAGTATACTAACTTTTCTGCTAGTGCAGCTGCTTAGTTGGGGCCTCAGGTAAAATCTGTTTCAGAGGCTCTTCTCAAAGTTAATTTTTGTCCACCGTCTTCAAATAGAAAAGCTCGTAGTCTTATTCCATTACCTGTATTGTATAACAGTGATTTGCACACTCTCTCATGCTTCCCAGGGCAGAATTTGCAAGTATGTAAAATGTATGACCTATTTTGTATGATTTTTTTTTTTAATAACGAATGCACAAATAAACAGATGGGGATTAGAAGGGTGGATTGAATGGTTAGGGTGTGAAAGCCATGAAGATAAACCAGTCAGTTTACGCTGCCTGCAAATATAGTTCTTATTCTCTTAAGCACGAATATTTGCTGCATCACATAGAAGTGATGGGAGCTGGAGGAGGATTGGGTGTGCAGTGTGTTGGTCTGGCTTGAATAACGAAGTATGAGTTTACAATACTCGTAATTTTATTTCCAAACAGATTTCCTTAGACTTGTCAGGGGCAGTTGTCTTTCAGTGAAGTATGAATACATTAAGGTTTGAAGTAAATCTGCAGCACAGACATATGAGAAGCTTGCTGCGTAATTTAACTGAAAATCTAAGGATGAGCTTTCACAAGATGGCTGAGCCAAACTAATGGCTTGCTGCTGTCTAAAGGGACAGCTGCTCTGTTCCTTCTGAGTACTGCTTCTGGTTTTCCACTGTTGCCTCTTCCTTTATGCAGACTCTGGCATCATGTTGATCATTCAGATCACTTTATCTGTTTAAAGAAACAAAACAGAAAAAAACACCAACCAAACAAAAACCCCTGAATCTCCTCCCCCAAAAGAAAACCTAATCAGTTTGCTTTTGTTTCCCCACCACTGTTGGAAAAGCATAGTGTGAGCAGGATTTTGTGGCCGACAGGTAGGGATCTAGGGAATGCCACTGCCCTGGAAACATTTTCTGATAGTGCAGCTGCTTAGTTGGGGCCTCAGGTAAAATCTGTTCCAGAGACTCTTCTCACAGTTAAATTTTGTCCACCCTCTTGGCTCAGTAATCACAGGGAACATAGCTATTCAGATGCGTGCCAGTTAACAAGTCCTCTTTCAAACTAATCTCGTACATGCTTATACTAGAGACTTTTGTCAGAACCATGAATGGTAGTGGAATACAAGTTCTTCAAGTAAACCAGCTGAAAAAAACTTCCAAAAATTTGAAAAGTGCAGTTCAGCCAGTAGCAGTGTCCTTGTTTAAATTAGATGAAAGCAATGCAAATTTGACTCCAGAGACACAGAAAAGTGAGCTTGATATCTGTGTATATTTGTCTTAACATTATTTGGGTTATTATTTAATAGTTTCCAATAGGATGTTGAGGAAATATTGTAATAATCCTTTTTTTTTTTTTCTTTTTAGACCTGAAGGGAAGTCATCATGGGAGCGTTTTTAGACAAGCCAAAGATGGAGAAGCATAATGCCCAGGGGCAAGGGAATGGGCTTCGTTATGGTCTGAGTAGTATGCAGGGCTGGCGAGTTGAAATGGAGGATGCACATACGGCTGTGATTGGTTTGCCAAATGGACTTGATGGATGGTCGTTTTTTGCTGTATATGACGGGCACGCTGGATCACAGGTTGCCAAGTACTGCTGTGAGCATTTATTAGATCACATCACGAGCAACCAGGATTTTAAAGGGCCAGATGGGCCACCATCTGTGGAAAGTGTAAAGAGCGGCATCAGAACAGGTTTTCTGCAAATTGATGAACACATGAGAGTCATCTCCGAGAAGAAACATGGCGCAGACAGAAGTGGGTCAACAGCTGTGGGTGTCATGATTTCTCCCCAACACACATACTTCATCAACTGTGGAGACTCGAGAGGTTTACTTTGTAGAAACAGGAAGGTTCACTTCTTCACACAGGATCACAAACCAAGTAATCCACTGGAGAAAGAGCGTATACAGAATGCAGGGGGCTCTGTAATGATTCAGCGTGTGAATGGCTCTCTTGCTGTTTCAAGGGCACTTGGGGACTTTGATTACAAATGTGTCCATGGGAAAGGTCCTACAGAACAGCTAGTCTCACCTGAACCTGAAGTTTATGAAATCGAGAGGTCAGAAGAAGATGATCAATTCATCATCCTGGCCTGCGACGGTATCTGGGATGTTATGGGAAATGAAGAGCTGTGTGACTTTGTAAGATCCAGACTTGAAGTCACGGATGACCTTGAGAAAGTTTGCAATGAGATAGTTGACACCTGCTTGTACAAGGTAGCCAGACTTGAGAGAAGAAGTTTACTGTGTTTTCACTAATAGAAGTTTATGAACAAGTTAAGAATAAGTTTTGATTCCAGTCCATAAGTGTCCAGTGGTTTATGTTAACATGACTTTTGACACGAATGGTGATTGCCACAAAAATGGTGATAGAGGAGGAATGAACACACAACAGAAACATGGCTTTCTGGGTGGTTTTGGTTAATGAGTTCAAAATCATGTACCGATATGTTGTGATCACTGGGAAACTAGAAGCTGATGGGAATTTATGGGCAAGCTAAGGACAGTAACTCCCTTTTTCTGTTTCACAACATACTTTAGAAAACCTTAACTCTTAAGACTTAATCAGGCTAGAGAGTATTCTTTCTCTTCCTAATTTTCCCCTCCTTTCTTGGGCATGTAGTAGTAACGTTACTGTCATAATTACACCAAGATAAATGCAGAATGAATTAAACTTGACTTCGTATTTTGAAGTTTAAAATTTCTTCTTGACTATATGATGACATGACTTCCTAAGTTAGTTTTTATTCTGGTTTAATTACTGTATTTCTTACTTAGTGTTGTGTGATACAGCTCTGAAACTAGTTTATGTAGGAGATGGGACTGTTTTGTTTAACAGATCTGTAATGTTGTCTACAATAACTTCTACTTTGTATTAATAAGGAGCAGGATGGTGCAATTACAGAAGATATTTGAAGTATTTTCATAGCTTGATGCATAATTTTGCAAAGGCAAACTATAAGTATAATGTAAAAAGCCACCATTTTTGATACTAAAGAGACAAGACAGCATTTCTGCCCTTGCCACATGACTAACAAGATCATGGTTTCCTTTTTGGAAAAATGTAATTGCTTTCCAACACTATGGCAGATTGATAATGCATATATTTTTGTTTACAATTTTTGTCTGGTAATCCTGAAAATAAATACCAGGGAAAGAACAGTGGCTTGTGGATGCTGTCAGCTTGCTGTAGCCAACTGTCAGCACCTCCCCATACATCCATATACTCTTGTTTTAAACACTGGCTTGTTCTTGATCTTGCTGACTTCAGTGGGTTTAATTGGTGTTAAAAGTTAAGCATATGGATGCATGTTTGTAGATCAGAGCACAGGGGTATTTAAAGTAAACTAAACAGTTTTCATAAGCAGAATGTGTTTGTATTTTAAGGTATTCAAGTACTAGGGTTCCATTTAGTTGGAGTTTTAAGTGTTTCCACTTCAAAGAATGTTTTTGTAAAGGCCTGGGCCTCTCCCAGCTGGTGTTTTAACAGATTCTCTCACTTGTAACTTTTCTTGTTTTAAAAGAAATGGGGAAAAATCTTCACCCTAATAGCTGTGATTTTAGGTGGGAGCACTGTATGAATTCAGCACCTTCCTACTCAGTGCTTTTAAGCAGTAATGGTTTTGTTTACCCATCTAATTCATCTATTTTTCCAAAATGATTGGATAGTACTTAAAACAAAATGGAACACAACTTTGTAATTACACATCACTCATTACTAATGTCAGTTTTTAAAAAGACAATGGGCTGTCTGTAATTGGCTCCATGTAGTCTTCAGACCATAAGAAAGGAAAGAACAAAGTGACTTGTAAGTTGTACTGAATGAATGGGCAGGCTTCTGGAATTCGGTAAGGGGGTAGGGGGAAATTAAGGCTAATGATAATATTAATCCATAGTAGTAAAAGTTATATTCTAATACAGTATGATTTGTGGATTTTTGTGTGTAAAATTCTTTGATGTGTATTTAGCCTGGTGTGTATATGTTCTCAAATAATTTTTTCTTTTCCACCAGGGAAGTCGAGACAACATGAGTGTGATATTGATCTGTTTTCCGAATGCACCAAAGGTATCGCCAGAGGCAGTGAAAAGAGAGGCAGAGTTGGACAAGTACCTGGAAAGCAGAGTAGAAGGTGGATCATTTAAAAAAAAATAAGTAACTTTGTTTCTAAACAGACCCCCTGGCCCCCTTCCCCTTCCAACAACTAAACTCTTAACTCATACAGGTTTTTTAATAGACCTTCAAGTGCCATTGGCCATGTAGTGTGTACCTTGGAGAAAGGTACTTATATAGTCCTGCTGTATGTCCTGAAAAAATTCTGCTGTGAAAGTGCAGCAGCCTGTAGCCCTGAAAATTATTCAGGATGGCAGAGAAATAATTCCTTCGTGTTCTTCATGACATGTCTGTTGACAGCGCTAACTTTCAACCAGTAAATCCTGTTCCTGTCATATGGAGTTAAATAATCAGAATATCCTTCAAAGTGTTGGTGAAGATGGTAATTTGAGTGCCATTTTTCCATATAGTTATGCACAAATTAGCCATAATATTTTATTATCTCTTATGGTAGGGTTACAGCTTGATTACTGTCATCTTTCAGGCACCTGCTAACATATTTACTTATTTGAAAGTACGTCAGGAATTTGTCAAAGCTAATCTTTAGGCATTCATGATGAACAAAAGCTGAGAGTTCATCTTACTTTGATAATAACTTCCAAATTTTGCTTTAAATTTGTATTTTGGGAGTCTTCAAACTTTAAACGGAAACTGCAACTCTTGGGCATTTTGAATCACCTAACTAAAAGTGATATTTCAAATCAATTTGATTTAAATGATTCCTCATTAAAACTGGATTTGTGGTGCCTTTTGGTATTTAGCAAATGGCCACAGCATGGAGTTTGTTTCTGAAGTGTAAGACATGCTGTATGCATTATTGGCATAGGTTCAGTCTATTTGTTGAAGTGGACTCCTCTAGACTTATATGTTACAAGTCTAGTTATGTGTATATACTCTTAAGAATCCTTAATAGCACACAGGGCACGATACGCAGAGTTCTTCTCTACTAATTCAGAGATTAGTAAGAGGAATATATTGTGCACTTTTTTTCCTCCTTAGCTTGCATGAAGATAACTCGGTGCAGCTTCAGAAATTTCAGAGAACTTGCCTACATGGGAATTCTGGGTTCAGACAAATTAATGTACAGTTTTAAAGCACTTACTACCTGTGTAGGTACTCTTTCAGAAATTAACACCTTTTTCAAAGTCCTTTTTTGCAGGGTATTGGCAAAATGCGTCTGTTTTGCCCCTGAACAAATGTCCAGACAGACATTTCTGTGTTTTAATGTAACACTTGCCTAATAGGAGAAGTTGGTGCACAGCAAGCAATAGTGTGAATCTTCTTGACAGCATAGCAGGAGTATGCAAGTGTATGGTAACACTGCATGAGTTGTGTCACATGGCTTTCTCCATTTCAAAGTAGTGAGCAGTTTTGCACCAGGCATTTGAGGAGCTTACTATGTATGCCCACTCACAGTATTGGTGAAGAACAAGTATGCTGTAAGTTCACACTGCAATTTACAGCATGCTAACTCTCCTATTTTGGGCAAGTATTACTGAGTTCAGACAAACTTTTGACCTAGAATATGAAAATATGTTCAACTTAAGGCTGCGTCTTCAGCAGGCCTCATTGTACCCCAGGAGTATTATGATGAGGAAAACTGACATTTTTGTACAGACACTTCATTTTGTAAATGAAGAACCTAAACACTGGAACTGCACGTGATTATGGTACATACAGTGAATTTGGCTGCTAATACTTTGCATTTATAAAAATACAAAATTTCAGGAATGTGCAAAGTGTGATACTTGCATAGAGGCAGAAGGATTCTGTATGTAGTTATAAAGCACTTTAATACTAATTTAATGGGGTGATGCCTGAATAACTTGAGGAAATACATTGTACTTCCCCTCAAGGGTCTTTGCTTCTTTTTTAGGGTTGTCATCAATCTTTTGTCTATTGTTGCACAGAGATGATATTTAAATTAATGAATATGTAGCAATCACTACTCAACCCAGCAATAATTTGTATCAGCTGTGTGCAGAATTTGGTCTTTTAGGTCTTGTTCATGAGGGAAGTTGAGAGGTTGAACTAAAGCAGAACATCAAGAACAGGAGTTGACTGACTTTGTTACATCTAACTTAATTCTTGTGCAGTTACTGTTTCCCAGTGTAAATGATTATGCAGTATTGGCTAGTAAGGTAGGACTGCTGCAGCATCTGAAACTTTCAACACTACAGTGAATAATCTTGCTGTTATTCTAGGACACTCGTAAGAATGGCAGTGCTAACTTTAAAAGCCTAACCTTCAGCTGAAGGAACTAGAAAAAGTAGAGTACTTTTAGAATTATTTTACTAATCTGTAATATCAATTTAAAATTAAAATTCATTGAAATGGAAACTTGGTGGAAATGCATATTATGTATTTTTATGCACTTCAGTCCTCAATGTAGTCCAACAAATAATGAGATCTGATACTTACTAATATGCATTTTTTTCTGGTTGTGCTTTTTTCCCCTCCACCCAGAATATATCTTTATACTGTTAAGAAGTAGTGCAGATTTTAAGACTGAATAGGGCCTAGTACTGATGGTCGTTTTGGATAAGGAGAGGCAATTCAAATTTTTAAAAACATGGAAAGTTTTCTACGTACTGTGCCACTTAGGACTTTCCTTTTACTAATTTTGATGTTTGTGCTCCAGATTCGTAGCTACAACAAATAGCAATGGACGAAGCAGCAAGTGTGGAAAAGTATCTTTGTGCCACTACTTGCAATAAATCAGTGTTACTCCTAAAATATCATGTGAATTTCATGGTAGAAGTAATCAGTTATTCCAAAATATGTTGCTGCTATTTGCACTAATATGTGTTATTGATGTGTTGACTCTAAAAAGAAACTTGTCTAAGCTTTTTTTCTGTTCAGTTTTTTAAATAAAAACATTCCATAGCTAATCCTTGCAATATTTGTACCTATATAGAGATCAGTAATTTTAAGTTAGGTGTTCTGTGTTCCTTCCCATATTTTCACAAAGTCAAAGCAGTGGCTTTTTCTTAAACTTTGTGTGAAATTCCCAGAGTATGAAAAAGCAGATATGTTTTGAACCTTTATTTTAGGGTTGTAAGTACACTTTCCAGTACTTGGTGCCATGAAAATGTGTAGACGGTGTAAAAGTAAATTAAAGGTTGGGGGGAGGGTTGTAAGTTGTATCGAAAGAAAATAATTCCAATAAATCAAACACAGCTAGCAGACCGACTCCATTTGTTGTGTCTTCAGTGTTCATTCAGTCTGTATCTATAGTTTTATCAAAATATAAATGTATTCATTTAGTGGAGACTGTATGTTAAATGTACTGCAGTTACAGGTTGTGAAATTGTGTAGATTAGGTAAACTATAAATTCCTTATTTTTGTACAGCAGAACTTTAGCACTAGCACAATGTAGAATCTACTAGATGTTCAAAATTGCACAATAAAGGAACTTGGCAAACCAAATCTGAGACCTTTGCTTCTTATTCAGATTTAAGAGTGGTAGATTACTTAATACTAGATGATAAAATGAATTTTGGCTATAGATTTTGAGGAAATGGCAAGTTTTTGAGGTGTCTGTGGTGCGTGGTGTCATGTATTTAAAATGTAGGTTTTGAGGTAAACAGCTTAAAGTGTTGTGTTTCAGAGTTTGACACTGGTTGAGGGCTAAACAGTGTTTCCACTGTACCTTGCAAATAATTTACAGGGCCTGACTGTAAAATAGAGCTGATGCTTTTTGTAAACACACAGCCCTGAAAAACTATTACGTGCTCAAAAAGTAATTCACAGTTGTTGTTTTTAATTTTTAAACTAAAAAGGACTCTATACCTGTTGGTTTAAAAGCTTTTAATCTGCTTTATCTCATTTAAAAAAAAAACCATGGAAACTTGGTTTGTTCTGGAATTATCATTCAGGGCAAAAACTGAATGCTATAGTATTTTTCAGAAGTGGTACTGATGAACTCCAACTACTTTTCAAGCTGTGTAAATGTTTTATTACATGAAGAATAGTGTGCATGTACATATGTGCATGTATATGTACGTGCACATATGTACACATATTGTATGTGTGATGCAGTATTCACTTGAAGATCAACAGCACCAAAGCTTAATAATTCTTATCTTTCATAATTTCTAAGAGCTCATGTTTACAGATAAACCAATGAGATGCATTTTAACAAATGTGCTTTTTCTTTAAATTTCATACAATCCCTATTTAAAGAGTGACTCTTCAGGGGTGGTATGGGCTGAAATCTTTTTTGAGTTCAGATAAAATTGTGTGCTTTTGACTTGGAAAAAAACAAACCAAACCAGGCCTAAGAATAAAGTTAAAGAATTAATTTCTTAGCAGATGTGGCTGTGGCTACAGTACAGGTTCTCTTCACGCAGAAGTTGGAGTGGATCAGCTTTAAATAACTGCCCAATGTTCACATATGCCTCGAGTTGAGGATAGAGCTGTCTCTTAGATGTGATGTCCCTGGCTTTTAATTTGTATGTAATAGTTCTTAAAATGTGCATGTTGCTGTAATGCAGTGAGGTACAAGTATTGGCTAATGTACATACAGCCATGGGAGTTTTTTTAATATGTCTGACCTTTTGTTTTGTGAAAATATGCTTTCTATGATGGCAATAATCTTTTATCTTCTGTTGCAGCGATAAAGCTGAAGTTAATATCTGCCTCAGGCCCAGGGCATTTTGTTGGGAAGATATTACATCTCCTATCTAATGTATAGCAGAAAAGCCATTAAAGATTTTTTTTTTTCCCCCACTTTTATTAGGTAGATGTGTATTTCTAAAACCAGTGTGCATGTTAGCAGTATATCTTTGTCAAATCTGTTACAGGTTCTTTTTCTTACGGAACCAAAGTTAACAATTACCATGTTGAATATGGTCTGTCATCTTTTTACATATATATATATATATTAACAGAAGTTAAGCTGCCTTTTTATAAAACTGAGTGTTTCAATCTTTTGAAGTTAAATTTGGACTGCACTTACAAAAAAAGTACTTCTGATTCCCAGAGATCATAAAGAAGCAGGGTGAAGGAGTCCCAGACTTAGTCCACGTGATGCGTACGTTAGCAACTGAGAGCATCCCAAACCTCCCGCCAGGGGGTGAATTGGCAAGCAAGTGAGTTCACATCAGTGTAAATGTGGTTTTTGACTTAAATCCAAACTTAACTGTAAGGCCACTCTTAAAAGTGGGGGGAGGGAGGAAGGGTACGTGACAAAAGGTGATGATCTGTTCTCTTAATTTTCGTTATTTGGTTGTTCTGAATGAAAAGGACAAGCATAAGAACAGAGTTAACTATGCATTTCTATTAATATTAAATGTCAAACTGTAGTTTTGGGAAAGACTTGAGTGTTTTTTAAGGGTGGCCTGAGTGTGTCTGTGTTTTTGTAATTAACTGGGTTTTCTGGGTGGGAGGTTGCATTTGAAGATGCAGTAATAATGCACTGACTGTAATAGTTACTTGGATACGTAGTTCTGCACTTCAACAAGAAGTCATATCCATATGATGTTTTGCTTGGCAGCTTTCTTTTCTTGTCTGTAGCTAAAGCAGTGTTGTAATTGCTTAAGTTTGCTTTGTATCTCTGCTTGTGACAAATCTGAAAACAGATAGAAGTCTATCAAAAAAGAAAAGCGGGAAGTTAAATTTACAGCCTTGTGTAGGCTGGCTTTGTCCTTGAAGAGCCCGTGTTGATGCTCTGTGACGTCTCAAATCAATGTTCAGTCTTTAAGGAAGCAATGTGCTTAGCTCATTTCCACACCAAACCAAGTGATTTTTGGTTCAAAAGATTGTTCGTGAATCTGCTGTGTTAAAATGGATTGGGCATATATGGTGCAGACTATATTTTTAACCCTTCAGAGTATGATTTTTGTATTGTTACACCAAAACATGAAGACTCTAGGACTGTAATTGAATAAATAACTGAACTGTAAAGATCACTTCTGCAAAACAAAATTATTCTTACATGAACTATTTGGCTAGGAAAAGAAGAGGTAGGAATTTTATATATAATAGCAGCATCTATTTAGGATGTGTTGCTGTAGTCTTGAAATATGAAGTCAGATACTCATGAAATATGGCATATACATTGATTTTTCTCAATCTCCTTTGACTCGCAGTAGCATCATGGTTGTGAGGAAGTGACTGACTTCCATGGGATTTTGTGTCTTAGTGGTGCTAGTTTGAGTAGGGATTGATAGAAATACGGATTTAATTGGGTGTTAGCGTAACTCAAAGCACTGCTGCCAATTGCGAAGAAAAATGCTTTTCAAGAAACCTACCTTTATTTAGCAGCAAAGATAGATATTTCTTGAAAGATAGGGGAAACTTTCCAGTTCATACATGCAATGTACTTTGTGTGTAATTGCTTGGTTTTGTTGCTCTAAATTCAGCCTCTCCTTTGGTGTCCTGCAATCATTCACTAGATTCACTGTGATGTTTATACTGCTGCATGGTAGTTTCTGACTTTTCAGTGTTATGGGATGATTATAAAGCCTACCATCTGCTTTTTTTCTTCTAATGCACTCCTTCGTGGTTGCTCTGCATGCATTCATGAGCAGTTAAAAAAAGTTGTTCTTTGAAGTTTGTTTTGTATTGCAGTTGTAGTCTGCTACCTTGTCATACTTGGTTCTGCAGAAGGGGATCTGGAAGAAAGTTGCTTTTAAAGTCCAATCTATAATTCCTGTCTTCTACTCCCCTCTTTCCTTCCTGCTCCCCCTCCAAAGTTGTTTCCTTGTATGCTGGGTAAGGCAAAGGCTTCCTCTTCCTTCAGCCTCACATTTTGTTTTTTGTTGTTTTGGTTTTGTTTTGTTTTTGTTTTTGTTTTTTTTTTTTGAATATCGGTTTTCAACAAAACCTTTTCACCCTGTGTAAAAAAAAAAAAAAAAAAAAAAAACAAACCAATGTTGCTTGTTTACATGTTGTTTACAATTTTTCTATTAATATTTTATCAGTATATTTCCTGTCATTATTAGAAAAGCTGAGAATCCCAGAGATGAATGTTAATTACAAGCTATCTTAAATATGCTAAGCAAATTTTTTTAAAGGAGGAAACCATCAAGAGACTTGAATTAATTTAAAAATATTTTTTACCAGACAAAATTATTCTCAGTCTGATGATGCAACATGTAGAACTGCTAGGTGCAGTTTAAATTTTTTTGAGAAAAGTTGCAGGAGAGTATTGGACTTACTACTGTAAAAGAACATGGCTTCAGAAGGCATTTTTCCAGGTTTGCACATGGAAGGTACATTTCAGAGTGTAACATGAACAAAAATGTTCTTCAGAATGCAATTTTTGTGCATCCAGAAAATAAAAAAAAAATACATTCCCCTCTGAAAGTGCCATAATACAAGTAGTACTACTGCAGTGTTCATCAGACACACAGATGACCAGGGCATTTAATGTCCACCAAGTTTTCTAACTCCTTTTTTCAAAGTCAAGAGATGCAGCACCAAGCAGCATCACAGCCTCATCTGAATGTCGGATTGTGGTCTTTTCCTGCTGAACTCTGGGTGGTATTCAGCCTTGTTTGTCTTGAACTGAGAGGTTTTAAAGGATATGGTAGCTGTGTTCAGTGTTTAATGACACTTAGTGCTAACTTGCAGTAAACTTGGTTTTGTGAATTTTAAAGTTTGCGTTTAAAATTGTATTTAGGGAATTTGACTTTAACAAAAAAAAAGATACAACCTTAAAATCCTGTGGGTGTTTTGTTTTGTTTTGTTTTTTGCTCTAGACGGAGTGTGATTGAAGCTGTTTATAACAGACTGAACCCCTACAGGAATGATGATACTGTAAGTATCCTTTCTCTTACATTATCTTTCCCCTCACCCCAATTATTTTAGTTGCTTTGTAAAGAAACATATTGCTAGTTCTTGTTTAAAGACCCCTTCCCCAAAGAAGCAATAGCAATAATGTGCTTTTTGGTCTATGTTTTGTAATTGCTTTCTGCTGCCTTCTGCTGATCATAATCTCAAGACTCCAGAATGGTTGATTCGTTTGTCCTCTGGAATTTCATTATTTGAATCCTGCCTGGGTTTCCAAATGCGTTCCTGCCAAATTGTGCAAAAGTCATGTATTTTTTTTTTTTTTCTCCTCTTATGGGGGACATTTTTCCCCAAGTTCAAGATGAAAAAGGCTATTTTTGTAGGTTAAACAGATTCGTAACTATCAGCTTTAAGGATATATTAATTTTCCAAATGGACTGTGTAAGGTCTTTTATTCTTAAGCATAGAGCATCTTACAGCAAGCATAGAAGTTTAGGTTCTTAGATGTCAGTGATCACAGTGGCACGAATCCACTGTCAGTGGAGAAAAAAATGAAAACTAAAATATGAACAGTGATCCCAATTGCATTTACATCACTGGAAATAACATTCTGTCCCCAAAGGTGCTGTACTTCATAAAGTAGTTAAATTGATCCTTTACCTATCAGCAAAAATTACTTACATGATTAAATTTGACATAAGTGAAATGCATCCAGACATAAAGAATTTGTTTTTGGCTTTACAACTTGGTGCTGGTTTATATGGCAGTTCTCATTGTATCTTTAGCATAAAAATTACTAAATGGTGGCTGAAAGAGGATACTTTACCTTCAAAATACATTCTGTAGTGTGTTACTGGTTTACAAATGTACAGTACACAAACTTCTTTGTTTTGTGATGACGTTGGCAACTTGGATACAGAAATTTGCATACTGAATAGTTGGCATGCAGCTCCTGTGTTTTTACTCACTACTGCTTTTATTCTTCATTCTTGTACTTGAAAGAAACAGCCATTTTGGTCTTTCATATAATTGCTCTCCTTTGCTACTTCTGGTCTTGAAGAAAAAACTGGAGGTGGTACTTCTGCAAAGGGTAATTTTAGTGAACTCTTTTTTAACTACACCTCCGTGCCAACTGTTCTTCTTTATGGTTTGTAATGAATTCTGTGTGCAAGTTTGAATGAAGGGTGCAGAACTTTAGTGCTAAGAAGTTGTCATACATGGCATTGCTAGAGACTTAATTAGCCTCTTTTCTCTCGAAGGAATTGGTAAGGCAGTGCTTTTAAAGAAGGGTAATATTGCTACCTCCTGTAGTCTTAGTAATGATACGGAAGTGTAGCTGTGGAAGCACCAGCATACTCTGCTGTTAAAGCCCATCGTGGCCCTTAATTATTTGGGGGAAGGTAGCAGGTAATGCTGGACCAACCAGATAGTGCTGTGCAGAAGCGGTTTGCTCTGATGCCAGTGCTGCTGACTTAGCTGTTACTTGTGGTCCCACTTGTTAGTTGCGGTGTTAACTTCTGTACCCAGCTGATGAGGCAGTTAGAGAAAGCTGAACATAGAGCAATCTAAGCAACGGAAAAGAAAACAGACATGACACAAAGGCAAATGGATTAAAAAAAACTAGAATTAAATATTTGATTTGTACTAGGATTTTTTTTTTTTTAACTGATAGCAGGAATCAGAGTTAAACATTTTTCAGGGGTGTGGTAGTTACACAAAATCCACTGTTGCCTGTGGGGCCTAAAGGGACCGAATTTTAGAGTTACTCAGGTATTGGATGCATGGTTGTAATGCCGTGTAGTGTGGCCATACAGTTATGATTTAGAGCACGGCAAGTCTCTGCTTCCAATTTTTTTTTCTTGCACACAGGGTTTTTTTGGTCTTTGCAGTTTTATTACCATCCAGAATTAGGATTTCCTGCAGTTGCCCAAACAACACTTCTCTAACCTTAAATTACGAGTCTTAAAATTGGTCTGAATTATAATAGTGTGTCAGTTGAAGACTGTATCTTCTACGTGGTGAGGGAGGGCTCAAAACATAAATGGTGGTAATGATAGTAATGAATGGCATGAGGCACATCCTGCTCTGTTAACACACCTGTGTAGTGAGTGTATCCATTTTGTATTATTTCTAACTTCTCTGGGAATGTTTTTGAATAATGTTCCTAGGATATTATTTTGAGGATTGATAAGGCTATTACAAAACACTTGGTCAGATTTTGAAATAGCCTGGCACTAACGCTTCATTAATTATGCATCTATGGGGTTTAGATACTTCTTAAATGCTGTTTTTGAAAGGGGAGAGAAAACAGACTCCTAAAATGATTCAAGTCTTTACCCTTTTCAGTCTAGTTTATCCAGAAACTACTGTAACTATGGGCACTCCAGACTTTAAAGGGCTCCTTCTTTTTTCTTTAAGGATTCTGCCTCAACTGATGACATGTGGTAAAACTGCTCATCTAGCTGTGGAGTTCACGTTTCATCCTTCAACTGAAAGTGCAGCCCAACCTCAGTGACCCTTCTTAACATCCATCCTCAACCTTAATTAAAGAAGGAAATATGATGTGTTGGTGAGAGTGACTACAGCAGTATGACATCTAGCCCAGGAACTGATCTTTTTTGTAAAACAGACTTCTGTAAACGTGATTTCAAACCATAATTCATGTTGTAAATCAGACTCCAGCAATTTATGTTGTATGATTTTGTTTTTGTAAAGTGCAATTGTCTTTGTACAAAATGCTCATATTTAATTATGAACTGCTTTAAATCACTATAAAGGTTAGAAGAAATGTTTGGCTTGTGTGATGCAACAATATATATCCCTTTTAAATTCATGTTGTGGTTTTGGATTGCAAGGAGCAGCAGCCTAGCCAGCTAGGTGCTCACGAGGTGCACAAAACTGTAAAGATAACTTTGTTTTATATGAAAGCTGAACTTTTGGGCAACTTACCAGAAACTACAGTGTGTGAATTTGCTTGGCAATGGAAAAATAACTAAGAGTAGTGCACATTCTTCAACAAACGTATCTCATTCTCTTGGACACACTCCTGCTCTCACATTGAGTTAAAGGGAGTTCCGATTTTGACTTCAGTGGGAGTTAAATCATGCCCTATTAATAGTATCGTGTTCATACGCATATGAACCTTGGGATTAGAATGCCTTGATTCTTTGCACCTCTTTTTTCATTAACCCTTACCTGAAAGTACTAATCACTGAGCATGAACAGGCGGCTTCCTACATTGCAGTAGGAGTCTGCAGCATTTTTACAATCCTGATTGGCTGGGTCTGCTGCTGTTCCAAGTAAAATACTTTGAATTCCATTTTATCAATAAAGCTTGATTTAACAAACAAGAAATTTATCCATAAATGTGTAATTCCTTTTTTCCTGCCTTTTAAAATGTCAGTGCCATTGTAAATGATATTTTACTTGTGGAATAATATTTTTATTAATTGGTACCCATTTTTAAAATGGGAAGGATTTTGATTATTGCCCAAGACATAGCCATATGCTAGAGGATGATGTGGGATTAATCCGTTACCCTATTTTTTACAAGTGTGGGTTTTTTCAGGCTTTTTGGTGTTTTGTGTTTTTTTTTTTTCTCCCCACTGAAGATGTGCATCGGTTTGAATTTGCCTACTGTTTGATAAAAATACATTTGTCAAAGCCTGACAATCTTTAACATTTTATGGTGTGTGTTTTTAATTGACCCACTTAGAATGAGAGACTAGTGGTTAAACAGTAATTGTGATTTGAGATATAGCATGTTGACAATATTTAACTGTTTGTTGTTTAAAATTCTAATTTAAAATTTTATAAGATAATAAACTAATTTGATTTAAGCTTAGCTTTCTCCCATTGAGCATACAAAAATTAAGTTTTCAAGTCAATCGTGTTTGCAAAACTGCTGTTTTGTGCACCTTGTATTGTCTTTTTGGTTGAGAGTATTGTATTTAATATGTAGTTTACTCATCTAGTAGGCAGATTCCCCAAAAGGAAAATCAGTAAAACAAGTAGATTGTAACATTTACTGCAGTTAAACGGAATCAAAACTTGGTGTATAATTACTTTTTGATAGGAAAATGTAGTACCATGCATTTTGCTATATTTGTCTTTCCCTAACTTTGAAATATACATATTTGTATATATAGCCTTAAAACTAATGCAGAGTTAGGGAACACTGAACAGTGAAAAAGTAACTTATAGTGTCTTGGAACTAAGTATAGTATATACCAGCAAACTTTTCTTTTATCCCTCTTGTCTATGTGGGGTGCTTAAACGTAACTTCATTGTATTCAGTTTGTAATCTGTTCAAGCATGAATGAAGAAAACATAAGCACTATTTGTATTTATAAATTTATAGCAATTTTTGCTTAAAGAACCAGTTCCTTACCTACCTATGAATAAATGCTTAAAATGTCTAATTTTGTTGTAGAGTGCAAAACTATAATAATGTTAAGTTATAGCTTCACAGGCACCTAATTAACAAGCATATTTAATAATACATGGCGTATTAGTGCAAAAAGCTAAACTTAATTTAGGAGTAGGCAGGTAAAGTTCTGTCCTTTTTCATAGAGACTAAAGTTTAGTTTTGGAAACCGCAAAACCTTGAACTGGACTGTGGAACTTTTTGAGTTTTTAAACTTTAAAAATCGGAAGCAAAACTGTGGTGTGAAAAGCCATACTTCAAACCATAATCACTTAAACTGTCTCAGTGACAAATTATATATTTGAAGCCTCTTCCTATGAGGTCTCCTAAAGCTTAGAAAGAAAATAATTCTGCTATTGCTACAGGCAATGTAACTAGGTTTGAGGGTAGCAGAAGAAAGCCCCTTTCAGGCCTTTCTCTCTCCCTCCTATGTTCAGCATTTTGATGAGGTCAGAGCACTGAATCTATTGTGTATGCATAAACACTGCCATTTTAGATACAGATTTTGATTACAAAATACAAGAGTTAAGTATATAAAGCATCCTAGAAAAGAGGCAAGCTGTACTTTTCACTGCTCTGAAAAGAAAAAGGCACTTTTGCACCTTTGTGCATCTCCTTCTTGCACCAGAAACTTTTTTTTAAATGCTATAAACATTAGCACCTCAGGGGCAAGGCAGCAATTTTTTTTTTATTATTTTTTTTTTTAGGTATTGTGTGGTATTTATTTCCCTCTTGGAAAAAGATTCCTGTGTGACAAAAATGAAAACTGTGTGATGTTAAAAGATGTATTTTTAAATACATGTTCAAATAGGATGGTCCCAATTTGCTTGTTTTTGAAAGGAAATTACATTTGTAAAGCTACTTTGCTTCGTATGCCATGAGACTTTGTTTTCCTTCTACATTTAACAGCTTCACTGGCTTCAGTTTCTGTGAGTTTTGTTATAGTCAGATTAAATGTTTCACTGATCGTTCTGGGAGAATACCTGTACTGCTTTATAGACAACTGTTTCAAATAATTCTCACTAATTCAGCATTGAAATATGTTCAAGACAGAGGCTTCTAAAATGTGTTTTAAAACCAATGTTGGATTAACTAAATGCAGTTATGTGAAGCAGGGTCCTGGATTTGCAAGGCTTTGTAAATACGTTGTATCAGTAGAGTCCCCAGTACACGTGATGGGGCAGAAATGTGCGTGTCCTGTGCCGGTTACGAAGCCAGGGCCTTTCCCCTGGCTTGCTCCTGCCTAGGCAGGAAGCAGCACCACAAAGATCTTGATGCGTGGCCATCATTCATTTTCATCTTCCAGCAGAAGTCAGAATCGGAGAGAGAAATTTCATCTGCTTGTCACTGAACTACGCTGAATTGCGGTAATCCTGGGTTGTGTCGTACTCATGAGGTGCCTGGTGAATATTAAGCAGCAGATGAGTAATGGAGCACTTACCTTGATAGTTCATGCAGGTGCCAAAGCTAATCATTCTAACATGTACATATGATAAACTGATTTCAACATCCATTAAATTGTTTATTGTAAAGCTGGTACTGTCTCAACTATATTGGTTAAAATCTGAGCTATTTTGCTCAGTTCAAGAACTGGAAACTTTAAAGATTTAACAAAATCAGAGAACAGTTTTTTCACTTCAGTTGATTCCCTGGTAAGAATCCCATCTTAATTTGATGCACTGGGATAGGATAGAATTCCTATTGCATTTCATTTTTTAGTAAAATATTAACTAAGAATATGATTTCATGATCAACTTATATCAAGACTAAGCTATTACCGTAAGTTTGTCCCTGCTGCCCTTTTTGTGCCCGCACTCGTGCTTTTGTGGCCAGGCACTTAGGAGAGAGAAAAAAAAAAATCTGCTCCTCAGATGGGTAACTTGCTAATCCAGCTGTGGGATGCTGGTACTAGGGCAAGATGCAGAGTGGGGAGACAGGACTGAGAGCAAAGAAATGGTTGCACCCCTCCTCCTGCCACAGTTTGGGAAACCACGCCCTAAACGCAGATAAACGATTGACCTGTGTAAGGGGTATCGAAGCCTTTGCAGATCTTTCTCCACTCTCTACTTACGGCAAACATTTTGCTGTGGTAAAAGCTCTTTGTCTTAAAACTGGAATCATGAGACTTTGGTTTTAACGTTGCCTTGTGTGTAAGTTCCATGCTGATAAACTTAACTTTCCGTTCGCTTTCTCCAGGCGTGTGTAGCTCTGTCCTGGGGGTTAGCAGCTTGGCTGCCACAGTTAGGTTAGTGATACAGTTGTTACAGTTTACCTTATTTCAGTGTACATCGGGATTTCCTCACACTGAGATGTTCACCTTCCTCTCTACCTGCACCTTCTTGAATTGCTTTTATGCGCGAATTACTTGGTATATTTAAATTCATTGATATTTAAACTTGGCTGTGTCTGAAACAGGCTAGCCTTTAGTGAAATGTTACCCTTTTCCTCATTGTTTGGCAAATACAGTATTTTAATTCAAACCTGATGTACCTTGCATAGGTTCTGAAGTGGCAAAAGTGTGTAGAACTATGGAGCTGTACCTGACATTTTTCTGTAGAAAATAGAATTGTTACTCTGTGTCAAGCTTCATGCAGTGTGAAAATAATGTCTCTTATATAACTAGTATAGCTCCTTGTTCCTACTGCTACATGTCTGAGGTGATGATAACCTGAGCCTTTGTATACCCGTACAGGACGTGCAGTCTCTACTTGGCTGGATAGTTGTGAGGTTTTTTTTAACTCTTGAAGTGGTAAAAAGACTCACACGTGAATTTCTAGGATGGCATAGTGCATAAATAAATGTGATGCCTCTTGTAAGCTGTAAAAATGGAGCAAAATTTAAAAACAACAATCCGGGGCTAAGTACTTTTGACTGCTCTCTCTGTGAAATGCTGATCAGAGAATCCAGTCTTTTGATATGCTCTTTCTGAGCTATCTCTGGAGTGCTTGCATGGTCTGCAGGTCTCTGCAGACCCAGGTGTGCACCTCCTGAAGCACTGTAACCTTATTTTGCTTCATAACATCGCTTTGTAAATGAGGTAGCAGTCACCTGGGCCATGGCATTTGTTCACAGAAGTTCAAGAAGCTGTAGGAAAACTTAATGTCTTTATTCTCATGGACCACTAAATGCTTTCAAGTAGAAGAAAAGAATACACAACATGCTGAAAGTTGAGTTTACACTATCTCCCACTGAAAACTTGTTTCCAGAAAAACTACAAATATTTCTATTTACTTCATGAAAAAAATGTCTGGAGCTGTAATCTGCTTGTGTCAGAGTTGTTGACCTATAGTGACCTGGGCTATGCATATTCCTTGCTTTATTTATGTTTTTATTTGATGTTCTTTTTAAGTAGCAGTAAACCAGTTCGGTTTTTTTTTTTTCCTTCCTCTCATGTAGACATGCTTCTAAAGTCTTTGTTTCCAAGCTAAGAGAACAGGAGTGATAACAGTGTCTTAGGAAAGGGTTTTGGAGGAGGCTTGCTCTAAACGCAACAACAACAAAACCCGTAACCTTTGCAACCACAAAATTTGGGAGAGTGAGCTTAACTTTAAAAATGCCTTTTATAGAATTAATGAAATAATACTATGCTGAAAGTGTCAAAACTTCAGTAGAGGTTGCATGACAGGTCAGGTTTCTAGAGTATATATTGGTTTATGCCTAGCCAGATTTTTACACTTGTACCAATTCCTGCCCCAATGCTTTTTAAA
Source organism: Tyto alba (assembly GCF_018691265.1). NCBI lineage: Eukaryota > Metazoa > Chordata > Aves > Strigiformes > Tytonidae > Tyto > Tyto alba. The sequence goes on from NW_024881303.1 coordinate 7,335,958, forward strand.
ATATTACTAGACATCTACTTTTTTCCCTTTCCAAAAAAAAATATAAAACCAATGGTCCTTATTAGTGTGTAACCAGCCATTTATCTGCAAGGGCAAGCACTGTGTCAGATAGTAACATTTTCCTTTAAGAGCACTGCATCTGTACTTCTCAGCTCTCTCAGTAACATTGAGCCAGAACTGAAATTCATTTTTGCTTCCATTAACTGTACGGCTCTGAAGAGCTGGGCGCGTGTGGGTTTTTTACAGCTAAAGTAGACAGGACTCCATACATATTGTAAGTCTTCCGAGTTGAAGGAGGAGCCACTGTTGTTTCTTTTGAGAAAGATCTTTGAGAAGAAAAATGGAGAAACCCGAGACTGTCAGGTGCTAAAACATTACATACTTTTACTTCTATCAATGCCTACAGACTGAGGTTCAGAGTTTAATTTCACTTGCGTTACTGAATTCAACCCAGTCAGTAATGGAGGTATTGAGTAGCTGATTTCATTTTCACTGTTAGGATTTCAAGCTGAAGCACAGTATTTTTGTTCAAGCTACAGGGGAAAATTAATTAAGATAGTGTTGGGGAAATCGGGCATGTAACTTTACATCCTGCTGATGTTGACGGGGCTTCACTCACAATATACAAAGTTTGCCCATGTACTGTTGGAGCATTGACTGACCCACTTTTCTTGGAATTAAAAAGAAATTTAACCTTTATTCAGTTTTGGTTTTGAAAAAGCTTTTCAAAGCCAAAAGGAAGAGGGTGGTAATGTTAAAGCAAAACGTTAAATTAATTGGAGATACCAACTTCATAAATCTTTTAACATGTGAGTTAGCATTTTTTTTCTTTTAAGCATCAGAAGGGCACAGTTTGAGAGGTTTGGTTTTTGATATAGTGCTTTTAACTATAAAGAATAAATAAAAGGATGAAACCCAGCGTGAGTTACCCAGGATGGAAAAACAATGAGATGCAAATAATCTAGGAATAAATGTGCTGAATTGACATAGCATTATTTCCGTGTCCAGGGATGGAGCTACTGGAAAACGCCAATCTTTGCCAGAAACTGGGCATTATACAACAGCCCCCAGTATGTGAAATGCCGCCGTACCCGTTACCGCGCATTTGTGGGTTAAGGCCGTGCAGTGTTTGATGCTGGGAGTTGGGATTTCCTAGCCTGTGCTTTAGTGCTGATGGCGTGATTCGCAGAGACCTTGAGTACCAAGAGTTAAGTTGTATTTATTAACCAGATCTAACTCTTTGGTGCCAGGAATCTAGTTTTTGGAGTAAGTGCTGAATTATGCAAGTGTTACTGGAGAATCGTGCTGGGTAGTTCGTGACTCGGAAAACTAAATTACTAGCAATCAAGGGTTAATACAAGACAAAAGCCTAGATTCTCCTTGCCAGGGAATACTGGATATACTGAAAAGTGTGAGGTTTGATTTCCAGAACTGGCTGCTTTATAAATCCTTCAAAGCAGAGATTTTGGTTTCTAGCATCTGTCTTGTTACTAAGACCACGTACAAACATGCTGAATTAGAGAGTTTTCACCTGTCTTCTCACAGAATTGACTCCACATCGTATCATAAGAGTCTCATTTGTAGTGACATGCTGTGTCTGTCTTTTTAGAAATTCATGACCTCTTTATATCTATTTTGTGGAAAGTGTAATTTTTTTCATTGATGACCTGTATAAATGTGTGTTATGAATGGAGAGATTTAAGCTTGAAAAGCATGTTTGCAGATTACACAGCTTCGTTACGGAATTTATAAATTTAACAGAGTAATATACAAGAGCGTAACTATTTTCCTTAAGTAGAATGTATAACACTATATAATAAATTATTCTCCACGCAGTTCACCCACTATTTACAGTTTTACACAATTCAAACTGTGTGTTTACAGAAAGTTCAATAAATGTATATTTTGTACTATGTACAGATTCCTGGTCCCAAAGAAAATGTGTGAACTTAGTTTCTAACTTAACTTTTGAGATTGTACTTTTTTTTTTTTTTTTTGGTTTGGAATCAGTTGAACAAACTGCATTATGCCTGTCAATGGTGGAGGCTTGCATTGGAGTAAATGGGAATTGAAAATATTTCTAATCTACAAAAGTGATTCCACTAAATAAAACAGGCAATTATATCGTGTGTGTGTATTTGAGTGGTATGGTATAAACCGTTCTCACATCTGTTTTACTGTCACTAATTTATGAACTTTTCAGGCCTCCTTCAGTTTTCTGATTCAAGCTAGTTATATTAAAATGGGATATTGAGTGCTTATTTTGATGATTTTTAGTTACAGTAATAAAAAGCCCCCTTTTCACTGTTTTTCCCCCTTAAATGTTGAAATTCCAAGGTAAAGCAGCATGCGCCTGGCTCCAGCCATGGTGTTCCCCAGAGGCCACCTGGGCTGGGGTTTGCAACAGAGGAGGGATTGAGTAGGATGCCCCACTTCTGGAAAACCAAGTCACACAGGAGCAAAATATATTTGTATCTTCTTCCGTGATTCGGTACTGTAAAATACAGGATAGACTTTTGTAATATAATTTCTAAGAATTTAAGGATGCTAAAGACTAAAATAAATCTTTACAGTGGTTTTAGTATGATTTGGAGGGAAAGTGAGACTATATGTTATCATTTCGCATTTATATTCCCTGGAAATCTTTATAGACAGAGCTGGTAGGATTCTGACATGGACTTTACAAATTAAACCAGGGAAGGGGGCAGGAGGGTATTCTGTTACCTGGAGCAAAAGTCTTTTCTAAAGATTCATCCCCATCCCTTTAAGGATTAAAAATCAGAGCTACCGAGTTGTCTAGCAAAATGAGGGAGTATTTTCTGTGGATTAAAAAAAATGAAATTGCTACGATATGATTGACTGTTAGTTTTGGTTCACATTAATGGAGCAAACATGGGAGACAGTATATCCTTTTGCTTCCTAGCTCAAAGTTTATAGAAAGAATGTTTTATCCCAACTAATTGGAAATCTACATTTTAGTGTTTTTTTTTCTCAAAGTCAAGGAATAATATACCTCTGAACAGTATTGTTGGCTAATTTAAATGTTGGGGTTTTTTTAATCTTGTTATGTAATAATAAATTTGAATGTCATTGGAGCTGTTTAGATAGAAATGTTAAGCTAATTCAAGGTGTTCATTGTAGATGGATTTAATCAGACAACATTTACATGGCCTAATTTAAAAGAGGTAAAACCCTGGAGCCCAGTTAGATCATTTAACTGATTTCAATTTTAGATTTCAGCAATTTTTAAGAATATAAGAGTTTATTCTAATGTGATGTTCTGAAGGAATGAATATTAATTTGGCAGAGTAGCAGGAAGAATTGTTTACAGTCACTGATAGAAATAACTAAGACAATTATCCCTGCAAATATTCATACACAGGGGAGACTGGGAGCTGAGTGAACTTGGTGTATGGCTCTCATTTTGTGAGCTTGCAGGACTGGGAGTTCATCAATATAACAAGAATTTATATATTGATTAATTTGTACTTACAAATTTTAGTACAAACTCCAATGTTTTTACTGAAAGTGGGAACGTTTCAAATTATCTGCAAACTTTCAAAGATCCTACTTACGAGCCACAGCTGTGAGAGATTTATTTTTTCCCCAATTAGCAATTTTTTCTAGTGTTCATCCTCTAAGAAAATATTTGCTATCCAGGTTTTTTGTCCTATTAAGTAGGACTGAAAATTTTGCTGTGACCTACTAGTTAGGCTTGTCTTGAATTAAAAGTTTGCTGAATAGACGTTTAAACCAGTGAGTTTATTTGTACAGTGGAGCAGATACAAAGTAAATACAATTAGCTATATGTGTTTTCTTTACCTCTGCTCTTTAATAGTAGAAGCGTCTGTGACACTGTCCAGTGTTCTGCTGATTCTCTTCAGGAAGTATCATCTTGCTGGAGCTGCATCACAGCTCTTCCCCTTCACTCGAAATGGCACATCAGAGTTTGCTGCTGGCTTGTGAATATCAAGAAAAACTTGGTGAGAACAATCAACTTCTTCTGAAACCTGAATCCTGTCCAATAACTGTAAGAAGGTACTGGATAAAACAGCTATGTATAATTTACTTCAATAAAATAATTCAAGGTATGTTACAAGCATGCAGGGGAAAAAAAAAAAAAAAAGGCATTTAAGGAAACAAAAGTTTTTTCTGGTCTGTTTTTAAAATGACCTGTGGAGTCCCTAGACTAATATCTAGACAATAGGAACAAGATATTTGGACATGACTGTCTTCCCGTTCGTTTGTAGCTGTGCTGCTTTTTTCTGCATTTCCTACATATCCAAATTACCTTTTCCAAAAGGCCAGAAGCCTTTGTTTTTGTAGTGCTCACCCCTGTCATGGATGTAGTGGGAGTCTGTCACCTGGAGAATATGAAGTGGCACAATCTACTTAAATCATTAATTATAAGTATCCTGAAGTGTGTACTTCAGAGTGGTTTGGGATTCTTTTGCTGTTGTTGCAATGTTTTGTTTATTTGGGGGATTTTAATACTCACCTTCAGCTGTCTTAGAAGACTATATACAACTGGAACAGGAAAGTAAGTGAAATCACCTTCCAACTGGCATTTGTTGACTCCCAGTAATGAACTGGAGACTGGCAGGGTATCAGGAATCAGTTTAAGGGAGAAAAAAAAAAAAAAAAAAGCCCCAGAAGCTGAATTTAGAAGGCTTTTACTGAAAATATTAGCAATGAAATGTACAGCATAAACTGAAATAATATCAGTATTTAATTAAAGAAATTTGTTAATGCTTTTACACTCTTAAAACTTACAGGAGTTTCAGTATGAAATCCTTATTGTTCTGTTAGGAAACATTCATCAGTGGCCAGCCTAATAGGCTGAACCTTGCCCCAGTTTCAGATGTTGAGCTGAGCGTGAGGGTCTTAATTTACCTGTATCTAAAAACTTCAGCATGGGCATGAGTCCAGCGCTAGAAGAAAGCTCCACAACCCAGCTTTTGTTATCTAATACAAAGCTTTCATACTAAAATTTGATAAGGGGCTGTACTTATCACCTTGTTTCTAGGTAGACTGTAAACTTTAGCCTAGTTTTTATATTGCCTGTGCACACAAATCGGTTGGGTCTTGTTCTGTGGTTGGTTCTTGCTTTACATGCAGTGAAGTGCATTCCTTCTGCCACCTTTCACATATACCCGATCCCTTTGATTTTGTTCCTTAACCATCTCTTTTTGGCCTGAAGCTGCCAGACTGTTCTGTAAAAGTCTGCAAATCCTTTAGGTGTTGTTATAGTCCTTGCATCTTCTGTGTGCATTTTCTACATTGTATTAGGAATAGTGCATGCTTGCTTTTTACACCACTGGTCTAAGAGGGGTTGAGGCTCTTAGATGTGCTGCTAAAAAGCTAAATTCTTTCTACCGTCCCTACAGGCAGCTAATTCATGCTGTAGTGTGAACACCTTGTCTCCGTGTATCTGACCACACGTAGACATTTAGTCCATTTTCACTCGGCAGGTCCCGTGGTGGCAGCGCCCTGCAGCATATGCTGAACATTCAGTCCCAGCTGAAGCCAGTGAGCTGCTCGCGTGCTTAAAAGTAAGCCCATTCAAGTTTTTGTGGTGCCGAACCCACAGCTCATTTCCTCTACTGTTGCTATGGGTTTTTCTGAAAGAAGAGGGAGAAACAAAGGAAGACAGAATTGTATGGTCTATATTAGCTAAGGCGAAGAAAATGAATGGAGCTACTTTTGACCCTTTTTTTTTTTTTTTTGACTTCAATATTGCTTGACTTCAAAACATTTTTTCACTGTTGCCTGGAAAACGTGTTTAGCCTAGTGAACTGGTGCTGGCGTATCATGTTCTTCATGTTTGAAGAGTGTATGTTTTTAAGCGATATAATCCCTGTGCTCCAATTAACAAGATTTTTAGAATTAGTGGTGTCCAATCTTATTTTCAATTCCTTCATTTTCATCAGTTTTAAAATGTTTTCATATGATTAGCTTCAATATCTTTTGTGCTTTAAGCACTGATGAAGAGAGCAGACTCAATGCATGTCATTGAACCAAGAACTTTGCTAGTTCTGCTCTAATGAGGATGATGGAAACAGCTATTTGAAGCAGAGTCTCTCCCAAGTAGTAACACAATAAGACTAATTTTTCTATGTCTGTTGGAGCAGCCTGAGTCTTAATGTTGCCAGTACTTTGCTACCCAAATCAAACTTAATGGTTCTCCTATGTTTGAATGCTCTGCTCACCAGGAGCAAAACCCTTCATTCTCATGCGTTGGTTATGGCTTACGCTGCCAAAGCAGAGCAGCTTTAACTGGACAGTAGTTACAAATCCTGTAATGTGCAAGCTTAAGTGCAAAAAAGGAGACATTGGTAATCAGATATACCAGATAAAACTTATTCCATTTCACCAGTCCTAATTCTGTACTTCTAGTCAGAGAGAACCTTAAGACAAAGACACTGGGCTGCCCAAGCCTTCAGGCCAGCTGTCTCTTTTGACATATATTTCATTAGGCAGTTGTAGTTCCTGAATTACACATGTTCTTTGTCTATTACATCGTGACCCCTAGCACAGCTGGTGATGTTTTTTTCCAAAGGGGAGGAGGAAAACTGGGGTTCATCTATTTTGATCTCATGGAAATCAAACATTTATGAAAAGAAAGCCGATGTTTTCCTCTCTCAGTCTGAAGAAGGATAGCTGAGAGGGGCTGTTTCCATACGTCCCCTTTTGCTAGGCACTGTGAGGATCTCGGGCTGGGAACCCTCGTACTTATTAGCCCAGAGAAGATGTAGCTGTTTTCCTTTTGCCATGCATAGATACGGTCATTGACTCAGCTGAATAGCTAAAGGCCTTCTGTAATCGATTTTCAAAACAGTCTGAGGTCATTGCATACTGCGCCCTACGGCATCCCAAGGTTTCATATATTGTGTGCTTTGACCTGATTCTTTTTTCCCCTCTCTCCTAGTATCCTGAGGTAGATCTGCCACGCTTTGTTGTCCCTCACAATCATCTGGGGGGGTGGGGGGAGGTGGTAGAGATTTGATTTGAATTTTTAATTAATGCCTAGGAATCTCCAGGTAGCGTCAGCTTTTGGCTTTCCACCGCCCAACCTTGGGTGTTATTGCCCTGAATTACATCCCCAATGGGGCCTTTGTGCAATGTGTTCAAACTGTTTGGACCTGTGCTGGCAGCACTTTCACAAAAATATTTATGAAGCCATAAGACCAGACCATGGGACTCTAAGATGTAGAGAAAATATACATTTTGAGTCGTGTTCCCTGCTTAGTTACAAGATAAAGGGATAAAGGCATCGCTTTGCATAGATCTCTGATCTAAGCCAATTAACTAAGCATTCAAGAGAGCTTGTCTATTCATTACATGCAGCTCAGAATATTTTGTTTTCATTTGATACCTGAGTGAGTTAAAATGTTTAAACGGATCTGTCCATGCATGTGGGTGGTGCTTCACGGTCGAACAGAAGGTACTAACTGAGTACTTCTCATAGCAGAAATTTAGAAATTAAAGAAATTCACATAAATTAAGTGTAGGGAAAATTTGAAGTAAAAAGAAGCTTACAACAGCAAATGATGATGTGATATTTCTCCAGATAAAATGTTAATTAGATTAATATTTGCACATATTGCATACTCATGGTTAGTATTTGATAAAGTATGAAATTAAGATAACTACTTTTTAAAATGTAGTTTGGCAAACCAGCTTATATTTGGTATAAATATGGTCTGTGTTTAAATGGAATCACCCTGCTGTCAAAAACAGACATAAAAAGTCTCAAGAGCGTACCCAAGCAAACACATGCCTATGTACCAGTCTCATTTAGGAACACAATCTCTAATTGCAAAAGTGCTTTTGAAAACTGTATTAGGAATTTTCTCCACTAGCAAATCAGCTATTTTGTTTGCAGAAGTGAACAATGGAGAACTGACCTAAATACACACAATTATGCAGGAAATTTTGCTTTGGGGCACAAAATGGAATTGTAGGCTGGGTATGAAAGTTAATTTGAATTTCAGACCAGGTCCCAACTGTTGCAGAAGGGAGAGTCAAAGGAAACTATATTTAAGTGATTTTTCCAGCCAGCTGTGAACACTGAATTTTCCGTCAGTAATCCCCTTTTTATAAAGGAAACTCGTAAATGCTTGTAAAATTGACTGTCACCACTGAAGTTTTCTCACCCTCGTTCCTCCTGTGCTTCAAATAATTCTCTGCCTGTTCTCAGGGAGACGTCCTAGAATAGGATGGCCTCTTTCCCCCAGTTAGTGGTGAATGCTGGATCTGGGCTGTTGCCACTAAGTCTGGCTGCTGCAGAACTGGGCGTAGGAATTACAGCTGGTATGAAGATAAGGTCCAGACATCTCAGTAGTAGAAATCTGGACAAAAAGTTGAGGGTCAAAATGCTGCAATTGCCTGCTCTTTCTCTTTGCAGACAGGGTATGCTTTCCAGAACAAAAAGCAGCAAAGAGAAACAAGTTAATGAAAAACAAAACAATCCATGTAATGGATGGGAAGAGGCCAGAACTATCTATTCATCTCAGCTGATTATAACGCAGAATGATCAAAATATAGCAGAGGAAACAGAATAGAAAATCAAAATACAAAAATTAGTAGAAAGTTTCTAGAAAATCAGATAGAATTAACAGAAAATCAGAAGCTGGTGGTCTCCTATTTATCTACTTACCCTATCAGGATGTTGCAATATAGTAAACCCACACCTGCAGTCTGCAATGCTTCTTACTAAGCAAAAGCTTTCACCTAGGGATGTCAAAGCCTTTCCAAGGGGAGGATGTGTCTCATTCTGCTCTCCAGCTGTAAAACAGTGCTGCTGCTTCTGGGGGAGCCAGGCAGTGAGAGGTGCCGGGGCAGGACAGAGAGACATGCTGTCGTCATGTCCGGGACCCGAGTGAACCTGAAAACTCCAAGAACGCTGCAGTGCGGCCTCTTACCCATTTCTGTGCTCTCCCTTTCAGCAGCTGAGGAAAACCTCTGAAGGTAGTTGTGTGGTGACCTGGGGAAAACACAGAGAAACAGGAAAGCGAAAGCCTGGTGATGGCTCATATATTGAATGGAGTCCTCATCCCACTGGTGGGCCTGGTTCCTACAGTGCTTGGGATCAATTCCAATTTGGGGACAGGCAGGTTTTATTACTTTTTTTATACTGTTCCTTTCCAGTTTCAAATAACTTGTCCATGGGAGAAATTTCTACTGCATCAAATAGCAAGGCTGAAACTGTTATTTCAAATGCCCTAGAAGAGACATGTCCCTCAAGAAAACTATTTTCCTGTGCTCCTGGTTTTAACTCACTAACACTAACACATCTCAGTGAGTGCAGACAGTCCTGGGCATGACCAGGTGCTCTGGGAGCTTTGCAGGTAACTGCAGCTTTACAGGGAGAAGGTGGAGGTGATAGGAAGGAGGGACAGATCTTCATTTGCCCCAGAGGGAAGCCAAACTTCTCCCATATTGCAGCTACACCTTGGGGCTGTGCACGTGCCTTGCTCATGTCTTAATTTATTTAAGAATAATTATGCTTGGCCACGCTTATGTCTTGCAGTTCATACAGATGGAGGATATAAAAAACCCAGTGATGTAATGTCTCCATTTGAAACATCTGCCCGCTTCCTCCTCCAGCCTGCGGGTCAGAAGGAGCCATGAAAAAAAGGCTCAAGGACATTCCTCCTGCCTCTGTCTGATTTCTGCCTTGATAGGGTTCAGACCAATGTTGCTTCAATTAATTTATTTTCTTTTAAAGCACATGTTTTGGAGCACTTCAAAAGCTGGATTCCCTAATCTTCGGTAGATCAGCATGAGTCAGAAGCATCTGCAGGAAGAGCAGAAAGGCGCCTCCAGAGAGTATTTCACAGCAAGCAACGGGCACGCTCATGTCAGAAGGAGCTGTGCTCTAGCAGGGGTGGGTCAGATGGCAGAAGGGGCTTTAGCAGAAGGTTGTGCTGAGTTCAGCAAAGCTGCCTGCCAGTGCAGCCAGCGCACAGTTCTCAAGTCCATTGTAAGCTGCTGCTTTGGGATGTTCAGAGGAATTGACTTCTGTGCTGCTGTCCTCCCCCAAACTTTCTTTGTGCATTTGGCAACAGACTAGAAAACAAAAGAAAACTAGAAAGCAAAAGAAATGGAAAAAAATATAAAAAAAAATGAATTTTTATATGTGCAGGAGCACACCTGACCATTCCTTTCCCTGCTGGGGTCTCTCCTACAGCACTGCCTGTAATGCCTGGCTGAAGGGCTCTGCAGTGGGGAGCTCCCATGGGAGATGTTGGCAGGGCTGAGGGTTTGTGGTGGGACTGGAAATCTTCAAGCGTCTGCGCGGTGTGCATGGCCCCTGCTGAGGCAGGGCCACCACCCCTGCAAAGCTCCCAGCCAGCCTACCTGTCCAAGACAGATTTCCCCGTACTCTAAAGGGGCTTTCAAGAGTGGCACCTCCTCTGACCTGCTGGCAGTGCTCTGCCTAAGGCAGCATGCCCGTGAGGGCACGTTCCTGGCCCACGGTCAACTCAGTGACCAACAGGACCCCCAGGTACTCCTGTGCAAGGCTGCTTTCCAGCCGGCTGGCCCCCAGCCTGTGCTCATCCACGGGGTTATTTCTCCCCTGGGCAGGACTTTGCATTTCCCTTTGTTGAACTTCATGAGACTGCTGCTGACCTGGTGCTCCGTCCTGCCGAGGTTCCCTCTGAACGGCAACACAACTCTCTGGTGTATCTACCACTCCTCTAAATTTTATACCACTTGCACACTTGCTGAGGGTGGAGCCTTTCCCAGCACTGTTGAACAGCATTGACCCCTACATCGACCCCTGGGGTACACCACTTTTTCAGGTGCGATGTGTGAGTAATGGTGTGATGACCCTTCCCTGGTGCTTCTTTCTCTGGCCTCCTGGTTGGAGGCCAGCCTGGAAGCACTGGATTGCCATCTTTAAAAGAGCAAATTAGGGGCAGGATCACAAGAAAACATGGCCAGATCATACCACAAATTCATCGAGAGCCAGAATTGCTTCTGAAAAGAAGGAACCAGGGCGCCGATTGCCTCCAGTTGAGGTCTAGATGAGACAACAGAGGCTGGGGGATGTAGGCTGAGATTGAACAAGCAGGAATTTCTCCTCTCTAGCATCCAAGACTCGTTTAGTTTATTGCACATGCTTTTCAGGGAAGAGAAGCAATGAGAAGTGATGGGAGAGACACTGTTTATCTGGCATCATTGTCTCAGTAGTTTTATTTGCATCTCTCTGTGGTCTGTGACCTTAGGATTTTTCTGGGAGGGAAAGACAGGAGACACTTTTGATTTCGATAGGTGAAAGCATCACTTGCAGTGGCATGTGTGCTACTTATCCAGGGCTAAGAGGGGAGCACTCAGACTCCCTTCGTCCCCTGGTTCATCCATGCCTGGACTTGCTGCATCAAACCAAATCAAAGGACAAGAGCTGCAAACTGAAATAATCCCACTTCTCACTTTCCTCTCATTATTGTTGTCACTGTTTATTTGTTTTACAGCAGAGCCCAGGGGCATCTGTCATGGATCAGCCCTGGCCAGGGAGAGTTCCTAGCCTCACACAAAGGGACAGGTCCTGGCCCGCGTGGGTGCAACAGGCAAATTCCAGGAGCTTCAATGAAACAAAGAGGCAGCGTCACGAGTGCCACGAGACCTGAGTTTTCACAGCGTTTCTGTTACCGCACCTGACCGTGCATGCAGCCATCAGCAAAGTCTAGGGCAACTCCGCGCACAAAAGGCCAGACCACGCAGTCTGAATCAAGCAGCAACGGGGTAATCTCTGTTAGCGGCTGGGTAGGGAGGGGGTTGAGCAAGCACTGCTTGGGTTGAATACCCTCCATCAGCACCAGCGACCCTGCCAGCTAAAACCTTTAATTAATTTAAATTTTAAATAGGACCGTCAGCGTTTACCCGAAGTAACGGCACAAAGCAGCGTGGTTGCAGGCAGGCGTGGGCTGCTGCAGGTGTAGCTGTCTGCCAGCACTGCTGCCACGCTCACGGTTTTTATAACCCAAGTCTTCTGTCACAAGAGACCCTGCAGTCAGCTCTGTACAGTCACCTGGGGTTAGAGGCAGGGAGCACTAATACCCTTTGTTCACCGGGTAAATTCTATTTCCCTTTCCATTGTGCCGTGCCGCTTGTCAATGTAACGTTACACCCAGGGTAGGAGACTTGTACAAAGAAACTTCAGTGAAGGCTGGCAAATTACAATCCTTTACTTGTGAATGGGAACGTCACAAGAGATGGGTTGAAGCAATGCACCTGGTGTAAATAATTACATGCTTTAAATGGGGGAAAAGGGCTGAAGGCAAGCTAAATGCCAGGTGATTGTTTTGGATGGCAAAGGAAGGACTTTTCATGCAGGAAGAACAAATGTCTTGCTCAGGAGTCTGCTGGTGATGGAACGATTAATCTTTTCTCTTTTCCTCCTCATTCTTTCCTTGACTTTTAAGGGGTTTTGTTCATCCTCTGCTACCTTCCCATTTTGTTCTCATTCCCAGAGGAACACCTGGAGGCAGGGGCTCCCTTAGGAAAGGAACCCCACCGTGGCTTATTCTAACCAAGATTGTATTTCAAATAACCTGTGCCTTCGTTTTTTCCAAGACCCCTTTGATCTGCAAACTGCCCTTTAAATGATTGAAGCAGGATTCTGAACGCCAGTGACTTTGCTTTACCAGTCATCTGAGCTGCATTTCTTAGACCTGCAGCAACTATGCTGTACTAAACTAATGTGGTAAGCGATGGTGGTGGCCATTGACTTGCACAGAGATGTGTAACGCGGCTGAATTTACCATGATCAAAGCTTTTTTTTGGCAATTCTTTGTGCCTTCTGCCACTGCAGGAATCAAACAAGCTCATAGGGGTGAAATATGAAATACAGAAACATCCGTTCTTGGGAGAGTAACACTCTATTCTTTCTTTTGAGAAGGACAGGAGGATGGGATTTTTAGGGGTCTCTGCATAAACCCTGGTGTTCAGTAATGTGTGTGCACACAGGTAAGCATTCATCCCAGTTCCATCCCTCATCCCCACACTGGTGGGCAGAATGATGCACCTGTACTTAGCGTTTCTCCAGTCCTGGGAGTTGTGATGCAGGGAGCTACACCTTTTCTTTCCCAATGTGGCTTCCAATTATACCAGTTGCCTTTGGTCTGATACCAAAGCTGTTGATCCTTGGACAACAGTCCTGCATCTCCAGAAGGGGTCATGAAGAGTTGATACGATGCTTCCATGCCCCTTCTAGACATGGTAGTACAGGGGAGGAACCCTGAGGCCAAACGCACAAAGCTTTGGTTGACTTCCCAGTGGTGGAACAGTGAAAGGACTGGTTAACAAGTCTCCCTGCTTGGGTTTGGAGAAATCTGCTCTGTGTTGCTGCTTTTCCATATGAATTTTTTGACCCTGAAATGAACAACATGATAGAACAGGCATTGTGGAGATAAGACTAATGATGGGAGGTAACTCAGTCCATTAGGAAGGATTATTTATAACTCCTTAAACCAGAGAAATGTAAATTCTGAAACAAAACTCTTAATTTCCATCTTGTTTTCTTTTCTTCATGTGCCTTGTTTAACAAATTTTAATATAAACTCCAGAATAACAATAGTCATTGTACATTTTCCCACTGTGAGATTTTTTTACTCATCTATTTATCTATTACAGTTCTTCCCTCTCCCTTCCCCCTTCTCCTCTCCCCCAGTAATCACCATAACTCAAGGGGAAAGAGTCAGGATTCTGGCAAAACCTGTTTCTAACATAACAAGTGAAATCTTGCCCCCACTGACACCACTGGCACATTTGCATTACCTTAATTTGGGCCAGAGTTTCATCAAATAGAGTTTAAACTCTATTTTTGTTGATTATTTTGGAGGGGGCATCAGCGAAGAAAAGAATTCGGAGGAGAAGACAAATTCAATTGAGAGGGACCTATTGCCCCAGAGCAGGTGTAAGAGCGTACACAGGCTGAGGACTGGCCCCTTTGAAACTGGAGTCAGCAACAGGAGAGCAGCTAAACGTCAGCGGATCAGCTGCTTTACCACCCCAAATCTGAAGCCACTTGAAAGAGCCAACACAGAGTTCTTGTCTGATCCTTAACAGGACCGCGTGGCTTCCGTGGTCATTGTGCAGCATCTACCTTTACAAAGTGTACTTCAGAAAAGAGTGGTTTCAAAAGAAAAACAAGCCCCCTTTAAAAGCATTTTATTGCTTTTACATGTTTAAAAAGACTGGGAAAGCAGAGAGGCTGGTGAAACCTGGACATTTCCACACTCACAATATTATTTAGCTCTTGTCATGCTCTGTTTCTTCGTGTAGCCGTTACAAGTGACTAATGCAGCAACACAGCGCTGAGCACGGCTCTCCCTCCGGCTGGGGATCTCATGTCAGGAGAGTACGATCCAATTCACATTGAGATGGATACATTAAATCTTTTCACTCGATGCCTTGTCAAGAAAAGCCTGTCTGCCTGCTATCAAATGCACAGAGAGCGCCCCAGCCCATAAAAGCAGTTTTATGTGCTCATTGATACAGAATAGATCGTCACTAAGCCCTTCAGGCATTGTTGTCAAGGTCAATAATACTGATCTATTTTAGCACAACAGGGGGGTAAAAAAGGAATTCTGTCAAGATATGACCTTTAAAAGACCTCATCTTTGGCGAATCAAAATAAATTTAAAAAGTGAAAAGGATGTTATTTTGTTACCTTTGGGCTTATCTGAACTGGGAGTAATTATACAGGTTAGCAATAAAATAGCCCAAGAAATTATTTGGTTAGTAGCAAGATGTTCCAACCAGTAAGGCAAAGAGTGCACTAATTTGGTGAGTTCACATAAAGATGCTTAAAATTAATTTTCCCAGTTGTGATTTTTAGTAATATTCAGCTAGCTTTCCCTTAGTGGGACACAGAGATTGCACAGCCAGCTGCTCTCCCCCTTCCCTCCCACTCCCGTTACCCTACCCTTCTTTTCTGCAGGTTTCAAACCAACAAGCTGGTCTTCACAGCAAGGTCTGGGCCTGCCCCTGCTCAGTCCTCGGGTCTTGAATGGGGTCTTCGCACCCCGTGGTGCCATGAAGCGTTCCGTGGGGGTCACACACGTGTCTGCACGTTGGACAGTCTTCAGCTGTGGGGAAGGTGAAGCAGAGGCAGGGGCAGGGGTTCTTCCTGACTCGCTGTGTATGCTAAAAGCAGTTCAGCTGTTTTAATCTCAGTCTCAACTCACTGCTGGACCAGCTCCTGGTATTGGTGCAGGTACAAGAACTGAGATTTTTATCTTTTTCTATACAACCTTCTCATGACCCTGAGGTCGGACATTAGGGCAAACACTTTTCTCCAGTTTTCTGCTGAGTGTAAGCAGACTTCATTATGCTATTTTGCAATTTAACACTGCTAAATATGGATCAGAACATGATACAACCTTTCTTCAGGTACACAACTATTTCATCACTGCTTTTCCTCCCTTTTTCAGAATGAGGATAATTGAGGATGGAGATGCTTGTCTTAATCCATGATTCACTGCCAAGTGTTTTAACTCACACATGTTACATTAGCCACCATCCACAGACATTATTGTGTCTAATAAAAAGATCTAATATGCAAAATCACCAGGCTAGTTAGCCTTACTTGGGAAGAGCTATAGGCAGGAGAAGAACAAGTGTATAGAACAAGCAGTTTTTCCAGCCAGCATAAATAAGTCATTGCCTACTTTGCTTCAGGGAGCTAATTTTTCATGTGCCACCAACACTGGCTTTTTCGCTTGACTTGATCTGTATTGTGGCATATGCAACAAGCCGTTCTCCCTTCCTCTATGTTACATTTATTTTAGGCCAGTATAAATACATCTCTGGAAATCTGGAGAGAAAAGAGTCTAAAGGTCCTTCATGCATTCTCTTAAAAAGCTGGGTTTACATAGTATGCTCAGAGCTACCATCCTGTAGCCTGCAAGCAAAATTCTACCCGTTTCCAAGATCTAGTGTCTACCTCAATAGCTGTCCATCAGCTTCCCATATCAAGGTCTCATCCTCAACAGTAGCAGTGGCAGTCACAGGTCTCATGTCTCTAGTGATTGAACAGGGGGTTGGATTAAGGTGGCTGTTCTCAGAGGTTCATCTATAAAAAGTTTCCCAAAGAGGTAAAACATAATACTTTTGAGTTCCTTTAAATGCAAGCAGTGTTCAGGCTTCAGAAATGCTGGTAGAATCGATTTAGTAAGTGAGAGAAGTTCCTTTCACCATCCCAGGTAGGCAGTGCAGAGTTACTGGGAGCATCTGTACCTGCATGACATCTGCACAGAAATCAAGGGAGTTTTGTCTGAACAGTTCCTCTCGTTCTGACTGTCCAGAGGCCTCCATCAAATCTAACGTTAGATGGGGGATGACTGACCACGGGACTCTCTTGGAGTGTGAAAGTTCTACCATGTAAAAAGGGAGATTTAACTGTTTTTTTACTTGGAAAGTATCAATTTTCTACCAGTTCTAGCAGAGATCAGGGACTGCAGCTACTTGATTCCTGCTTGGATGAGAGGACCTTTGGGAGGCCAAAGATCTTCCCTGTTGTACAAGGAACAATGTCATACTTTGACAGAGTCCTCTGGAGTGGAGAATTCCCTCCCACTTCCCCATCTTTTGGTATAAAAGTGAGATACTAGATACTTAGGACCCTGTCTACTGAAGAAATGTACGTTATGGCATTTATCTTTTTGCACAGTTAGGCAGTATTGCATGATTACGAGCTCTCAGCAAGAAACTGGCTCAGAGATCACTGTAGCACCCCTGAATCTGAGACTGAAATTAATTTCTATCTCAAGTCCTTTGCTCTTGGTCACTTTATCGTCTATGGGAAAAGCCAGACTCAAACTAGTTGCTACTGATGCTCTTCAGCTCTTCAACTTGACCTTATCCCAACAGCAAAATCCCTGGCCCAGGAGTGTCCCATGCCAGGTTCAGTTCCAGGCTGTATTGTGAAATTCTCTCTTACCTTCTGGAGCAGGGCAACAACATCATTCAATTGGAAAGTATTTCTTGGGTCACTGAGCTAAACTTTCCACCATGGGGAAGCAAGTCCTGTAATCCTGTTGATAGACAAAGGCATACACAAGATGTGAAATGTCTATTAGTCTTGTTGGATTATCTCCTAGTGTATAAATGGACAGACATATAAATGGATGACTAATTCAGAGTAGTGAGTAATCACAAGATAGCAGTATTTCCATAGCTTGGGAAAATCCAGACTATGTGTGCTGTTTGGTGTCAACTGAGATGAAAAGTGGTGGGTTTAGTAGGTCAGTTAAGATACACCCACACAGAAACATGGCTTTTGTTAAAGCAAGCAAACACATGGAGTGCTGTCTAACAGAAATATTCCATAAACCCCACACATTATACTTTCAAAAGAGAGACTACATGATAAAGTTTAACAGAATCTGTTAGCTCTGCCAGTGTCCTGAACCATGAAAGCTGCAGATATTTATAAATGTCAGCAAGATCTCCAGTGAAACCATAACATTGGTATTTACTTCAGGACTCTATTACTATTTATTAATGTATAAGATCATAGATTTGAAAGTATAAATAGATGGAGGAATATTCTGTGCACAGCAAAAGCATGATTTGGAATATACATGTCTGGGAGGCAAGTGGAATATTTGATGCATAGGAAACATTAAACAAAGGCTTTTTCTTGGAAATCTTTTTATACGCTCTAGTTCAGTTTATATTTCTGCCATCACAAGCAGGGCTCAAGCACAAGCAAGGAGGAATTACATAACTTTTGTTTATATTTCCGTTATTTTAGTTGATGTATTTAGAACAGCTTGATAAATTAATCATGATTCGTGGTCCAATTCACAAAAGTTTGTCGGCCAGTTTGCATTCCTGCATTTGCAGAACTTTAAACATGATGCACTTCAACCTGGGACACTCGGCAAATTGTGTCTCTGCTGAACCTAACCTGTGCCCTCCAACACCCGCTCACAGAGTGCTACAAACCAGGAATTCAGTGTCCACTGCACAGTTCCTGTGGAAAGAAGGGAATTACCTTAGGTTTATGCAAAATGAAATATTTGCCTTGTCAGGGGAGATACTGGCTGACTTGTGTCTCTCTCCTCCCCCATATGAGCTAAAAAAAAACCCCAGGGTGGCCATCATGTCATTGAGAGAATTACACTTCAGGTCTAGTCACGCATTAATACATTTGATGGTATTGTTGTTGGTTTTTTTTAACCAAATTATGTTCTGTGTATTTCCTTAAATAAAATTAAAAATTCTAGTAGGATTGATTTTAGATCCAAATTATCCTTGCCTCTTTTTCTGGTGTTACTCACAGCCCTCTTAGTTTCCTGGAATTTCTAACTTACCCACTACTTTATATCAGTTCTTCGAGTCATCTGTCCCCAGAAGTAAATAAGGTTCAGCTTCAAAAAGTGCAGAATAACTTGTCATTTTCTCTCCAGGTTTCCAGCTGCTTTAGCTCCTTCATATCATCTCCCTGACCTCACTGTCAATTCTCATGTATTCTCCACAGCCGTACGAGCAGTACCAGCTCATGACATTGCAGCGCAGCGTCACAGCTCTCCCCGACTTCAAGGCTGCCCCTCACCCCCTTGCCAGCTGCTGCCGGCCCTCCTGCTCCACGAGACACATTGCAAAGGGTTCCTTGTGCAGCAGAAAAGCTGTGAGCAGCTGGGGACAGCCCCGCTGCAGGTTCCTGTGTGGTCCTGATGGTCCTGCCCAACTCTTGGCTTCATGGCCCTCCTCTTCAGCTCCATATCACGTGGCGTGCTATGCTGTGCCGGCTCGTGAGGATCTTCACCCCTCAAAAGGGGCAGTAAAATTGCACGCAAAGCTCCTCTTAGTTTGCCATGGTCAGTAGGTTTCACCACCGTGTTCTTCAGCATGATCTTCTCAAGCCAAGAGTTCCTGATCTACAGGTACCTGAGACAACCCTCAGCCACTCAATTCTTGTAGACCAACAAAATTCACACCTCCACTGGAGGATTTTAGGAAATATCTGGACCCATAGGAAAGACATTAAATATGTATGCAGAAATACTCCACCAGCAGTAGCACTCCTGAGCTCCTGATGTGTTAAATGGAGAGTACCAGGCAAAACAAAGTCAAATAATTAAGGACCAGATGCCACCTTCATAGGCAAACCAGTGTCTGAGGAGCCAGGAAACAATAAAAGAGATGTTTTAAGAACAACACGCAGGACACACAGTTCTGAGCCCCAGAGCTCAGCCTGGTCCCTAGGTAAAATAGGGAGAAAGATTTAGCTGCTATATTTCTCAGCCAAGACAAATATCAAATAAATAAACAAATAATCACTGGTTCAGCTATTTCAGAAAGTTATGAATTGCATAGATCTAATTAAAATGTTCATAAAAAGGCATTTTGCCATTAACAAAATTAAACATTTCAATTTCTATGAGAATTTTTCATTCTAAGCTTCCTTAATTTTAAGGAAAATTATGTCAAGGAACTTTGAAGAAAACAAAGGTTTACATTTCAGGCTAAACATGAGATTTAATTAAAATTACAAATGCAATTTGTAGCTCAAAGAAACCCTGACTCCTTTTATAAATGCAAGCTGCAATCTCAGCGGGCAGGGGAGGGGATGGGAAGAGGATCAGGCCCTTATGGTCTAATTCTTCCCTTGTCCAAGACCAGGCAGGAGCAGCCCCATCAGCTTCCCACAGGGCAACCGCCTACGGCACCCGGCCCGTCCAGGTAGTGCCTGGCTCCGTACAGGTGATGAAGCCAACTATGTTGGAGAAGGTGAAGGTGGCCAGGGGAGATATTCTGGAAGAAGGTGTGCAGCAGCAGAAGGAACAATGGGCGCTCTAATCTGGATTAAAGGCTGGATTGCAAAAGATGGCTGTAGAATGAAGTGCTGCAGAGGTCAGGAGAATAGTAGACTGTAATCATTTAACAGTGCGCATCAGCATTACAGCCCTCATCTGTTTTTATTACAGAGTGTGCTTGGCTCAGTTGGGAGGAACACGTGTGCCCAACCAGGGCCTGGACTGAGGCGTGATACCATGAATACAACATGGGCTATGGTGCTCTGCAGCTATTAACAGGTAGGTTTATTAGTGTTTGGGTTTGGGTTTTTTTTTGTTTTGTTTTTTTTGGGTTTTTTTTTTTAATATGAATGGGTACTAAAGCACGTTTATTGCTCTAACAATGACAAAAAACAAATGTTAGCTATCTTCTGAGACCAGTAGCGTTTCTACAAGTGACAGGTGACTTTGTCCTGACCTTAGGCTTGGAACAAATGTTTCATTTCAAAAGATGCATCCAAGAAGTAAATGATGTGAATGCTGCCGCAAAGCTTGTTCATAGCTGTCAGGTTTCCACCAAGGGACAAAGTTTCTGTGTACCTTATTTAAATTTTTAAAAGTAAAATAAATGGAAAAATACTGTAATCTGGGCGTGTTGGCTTGTCTCAAATTGTATTGAGTGCAAGTATCTTAAATATAGAGTTGTAAATAGGGCTGTGACACAGAGTAAGGAGACTATGGAGTGTTTAACATGCTACTTTATTCAAATCATCAAGTCCCATTACAGTACATTACCATAATGTCTTCTGTCAGAGCCTTCCTTCTTTGCTTCATCAGAGCGCTGCATCTCTCAGACACCCAGCTGCTGTTTGCATGAGGCATTAGGAGCTCTCACTCAGTGAAAGGTACTACCAGCGTCAATTATTTCCATTTCAGCTGTGCAGTGGTGAAAGTCATCAACTGCATGCTCTTGTTCAATCTCTGATGCTCCCTGCAATCCAGACAGTAAAAGCTGAAATACCTATAAATTATGTCTTCCCGTTCTTGTCACTGCAGTCTTGAACCATAAAATATCATTTGTCTGTAGGTGTTGTATTTAACCACAAGCAGAGGAAATGCATCACTTTCTGAAGACGTTTTTGTGTCATTATAATCGTGATCTTTGACGTATGGTGAGAACCAGGAAGCAAAATGGAGACAGATCAAACATGACCTTCACCTGTACTGAATATATCTATATTGCCAACCAATCTAGACAGACTTTTTTAAAGTGGTTATTGCTTTTCGTCATTTTTATTCATACTTTTTTCTTTTTTTTTTTTTCCCAAAGGAACAACTGGAAGCATCCTTAAAAGGCCTGAATTTTGAGATGATGTCTCAGCAGTTCATAAAAAGCCATGTCCCTGTATTGTCTTGCGAGCTAGGAGCTTGGAAAGCTCTAGTCACTGCAGAGAACCTTGGTCCATGGCTTAGGTTCTCTCTTTCACACAGGAAACACAGGATCTTGGATTGGATTTAGAGACAGGGGAGATGGCAGCGTGCAATGAAAGCACCAAAAGACACATTTGCATCTACTTTACCAGTGAGTACATTGTCTAGGAAAGTCTTGGCTCTCAGTCTTCCAAGTGTTGCACTGGTGGCAGAGGGGGCTCAACTCATGCTAATAATGTGCTCTCTCTTTTTCCCCGTCCTCAAAACCCTCTCTAGAAACCGCTTTCTTCATGGGACCTTTTAAGGCTGGCTTTCACAGGGAGTGTTTCTCTACAAGGCCACGTACGATATGTTATTCCATTCCATTGTGTGTCTCTGAGCTGGAGCGTGAGCGTTACAGGGCAAGGACTTTGTCATCTCACAAGCCTGTAAAATACCTTTGCAATTTGCATCGAACAACAACAATAACAACAACTAATAAAATGGCCTTAAAAGGCACAATACAGAATTAAAAGATCCCTGTCTAGAGACTGTTGGAAGCCTATATATAGGACTTAAGTGCACAGGTAACAATTTTTTTAGCATGTCTTAAATGACTCTGCAGTAAAAACAATTTTAAGTGTCTTTGAATAGATTGTTTTGTAGCAATTTTTATCAGAAGGGTATTATAACAAATAAAAGTATCTCCCCGCATCCAAACCTAAAGCGAATATAAGCCTAGGTTTTTCCCCAATTTTGAAAAAGGTGACATGACTGTGGTTGCATAAATAAGTTTCTCAAAATAAAATACTGATACTTGTATTTAAAGTGGTTTCAACATCAGCCTTCACTGTCAAACTGATCTCACTAAAAGAGGCAGAAAAGCATAATTTATTAATAAAATTGATGAAAAATAACACTAAATTTACATCAGTTTAAAATAATCATGGAAATTCGCAACAATTAAGATGTTGCCTCATCCAAAGTGTGTGTGCTGTTCTACCACAGCCACATACTGAAAGATCTCAGGTTTAGGGAAACTCACTCTGAGTTTCTTGTCAGTGGAAATCAGTCATTTTGCACAGCTCTGTAGCAGGTGTGAACCAAGATTGATTTATTCTACATAGCTTTGAAAATCAAGTGAAATTTCAAGTCCTATAGTCATCACTTCTCTTTCTAATATATGCTTCCTAGGTAGTTGGCATATATTGTACCCTATTGATTAAACTCTGGTGATTAAAAAGCCACCTTTTTCAGTAGCTGAGATTAGAATAGGCTGGTTTTATATCATAAGATTTTTTTAATTTGTCTTTTTATAATTAAGTCTGTGGATTCTGAAGCTGAAATCTATTCTAGAGAATCATTGTATGTAACGTTGCTACAAAGGCAAAGACAAGCAGTGCAGATGGGTTCCTATTAATAGCAGCTCGTCCGCAGCATCCCAGTGAAGCTGGGGTGGCTTAATCTAAAGGGATTTCTAAAGGGATTGTTGCAAGATTCAAAACTCAACACAAGAGGGCTCCAGCTCCTTTTGTCAGGGAAAAAAAAAAAAAAAAAAAAAAAAGAACTCCCAGCTGATGTAAAGAGCACAGCAAGGCTGAGAGGAGCAGCTCCCTCATGGCGCAGTGCTGGGGCACGGTGACAAAGAGCAGCATGTAACTGCTGGCAGAAGATGTCTCCTCCGTGCCTGGCTCGCCGTCCCCCGCGGGATGGAAGAAGAAAAACCTGGAAAAAACTGCAACGCGAATGTATCTGTAAAAATGAGTGAAAAACATGTGGTGTACGAAAGCCTGAGGTTTTGTGCTCAAACGCCGGCCGATTTGGGGAAAGGCCAGGAGAAGTGCACCCTGAGCGCTCCCGCCCTGGCAGTCTGCATCTCCTCCTCGCCCCCCGGCCCCAGCCAGGCAGGCGCTGGCGAGCGCTGCCCTTCGCCCTTGGAGGGGAGCCGCGGCTCTGAGGCTCCGGGCTCTCAGCTCGGGAAGACCCAGCCTCCCAGCTGGCCTAAGGGACGGTTGTCTCCACAAGTTGTGCTGCCACAGTGTTTTCCTCAAGCCACAAGTGTTCAAGAGTTTGCCTGCAGATGCACGCCCACCGCCTTCTGTGTTTTACAAG
This sequence comes from Tyto alba, assembly GCF_018691265.1. Taxonomy (NCBI): domain Eukaryota; kingdom Metazoa; phylum Chordata; class Aves; order Strigiformes; family Tytonidae; genus Tyto; species Tyto alba. The sequence goes on from NW_024881303.1 coordinate 7,359,234, forward strand.
CCCTGCCTTTGTAGGGTGGGCTCTACAAGGTGAAGGAGAAGACCTGTCAAAGAAGGACTTAAATCAGAGGCATTCTAAATGTGGATATCAAGGTTTCTATGACTTTCCATCAGCAAATAGTATAAAAGTAGCTTTTCCACCTTCCCTAGTTCATGTTGGGGAGAAGGAGTAGCGTGGCGTAGGGTCTGGACCTGTGGCTGAGGAGCTCAAGTGCTTTTTCTTCTCTTCTTGGTTGCATGATGACCTCCTAAATGACCAGGGGACCGATCGCTCCTGCCTGTGAAAACGAGATAGCGGTGCTGCCGTTGCAAAGTGCTTTGAGATCTGCTGGTGAGATGTGTGCTACGTAAGAGCCATGTTTTACTGTTGTTAGCACACGTGGAAATTGCTGCAGGAGTATCTTCTGGGAAGATCTGACCGTGCTGGAGCCTGCCCTGCTCCAGCAGACTTTCCAGGGCTGTGCACAGCCCGTCCTTTTTCTCAGGCTGCTTTGGGAAGGCTGCTCCAGTGAAAAATAGTTGTCCAAACACACTGCCATCTTTGTACACACAGAAAGTAGCGGCTCTCCAGGGTCTGGGCGCTTGCTAATAGTGATAAAGGAGGAAAGAACTGCATATTTGCTAGAAAATAAGTGGACTTCAGAGAAAGGAAGTAGGAAAGACATTGTCAATCATCTCTGAAAATAGCCCACAACGGAAGGAAGGAGTTGGATGTTGGTCATTTCTGGTGCTCATCTCCCATTTCCGCTTCGGAAAATGTTATTCCAGCATCATTACAAGGCAAACCTTCTTTTGGGGAAAGACGTTTAGAGCCTGGCACTGCTTTTCTGTGCTATAAAGCATTTGAAGTAAATGTTTTGATTGACACTAGTAATTAAATTATTTCCCTTGTGATGGGTTTCTATCCTGTGTGTCCAGGGCAAGAGGCATCCTGTGGAAGTACTGCATTCCAGATAGGCAACTCATTGCACCCAGGAGGGATTGAGGGGGGGAAACCTGCACTTCTCTCCGTGGCTGCTGGCAGCTGGCAAGTTTCAGCAAAAGGTTTGATTGGGCTGAAAGCTGTAGTGAGCTGGAATGAAACCACGCAGCACTTTATGTACGGACCATGAGTGTGTAATCAGGCTGGATGTGAGTAATGAGGCTAGTAATAATAATGAGATTAATAATAGCTAATAGAATTCACTATTAGTTCTTAATTTGAAGCACTGCATGAAATATGTCCACAGTATTCAAAAAGACTCATAGCTGGACCTCACCACAGCTCACAGTGCGTTCATAGCAACACTGATTTTAAAGACTTTCTGAATGTTCTCAACTCTGGACTGGTAGCAGGAGGAGGAAAGCTCCACTTCCACTTGTATTCGAAGGAGCTCTCTAAGTCATCTCAGGTCCCACCCAGCTCTGTTCAGTGGTGTGCCTCATTAAGGTCTCTATTCTGCACATCCTCAGCACCAGAACTTGTCCCTGGAAGGTGGATGCTCTGCCACCTTCTGCTGTCTCCACTGCAGGAATGATCTGCATTTACTTGAGCTTTTCAAACTTCTCCCAGCTCCTCTGACCTGTTAGTATGCTCACAAACACGGACAAGTGGTAGAAAGGGCTCTTGATGAAGTACGGGTATCTCGCCCAAGATGTATTCCCCCTGCTTATATGATTCAATGTACAAATGAGCGTTGGCACAAGGCAGTGTATTTTCTCAGGATTTTAACACACTTTTTACAAGGAGGTAACTCTCCTGTCTCTGATGGGAGGGATTATGTGCACTTAGCAAGTTGCTGGTATCATGACATGGACATGTGCACATGAAGCTTGCATGGCTGGGTGTGTTATGTCACAGGCCATATCCTCAACTGTGTAAGCAACTGCAGAGCCACATCACTGTCAGACCTGTTAGCACTTCATTCCTGAAGAGCTTAATCTTGCAGTCCTTCCTACTGGTACCAGCCCTTACTCATATGAATAATCAGCTCTTTCACTTCAGCCCTTTTAGCCTGTAAGCTGCTCTCTGTTCCTAGAAAATCCTCCATGCAAGGAACCTTTCCAGCCTTAGTGTTGTTGCTGCCATGTTCTTTACAACCATAATATTTATTCACTAAAAGCTACCCCCTTCAGTGTGACCTGGCTTTTGAATTAAGATGGTGGCAAAGAGCCTGCTGGCTTCGGTTCTGCAGGCTCAGAGGCCTCATCAAAGGAGCCACATCCTGTAAAGTGCTGAGCACTGTCACAGGGTCCAGGCAAAGGCTAAAACATGGGCCAAAAGGTTAATCACACAACTGACTCCACTACCACTCTCTGAAAATCACTCCCATACCGAATTCCTGCAGAGAGCTCAGCACTGTCCAGGGTTTAGCTCTGGTAGTCAATAATTTTCAGACTTTCATGGCATGTTATTAACTTCTCCAATTTAGTGGTTCTATGCAGCCCCAGTTCCTTAAATATCATCTCTTATAAACTGCATGCCCTGACCTCTGAAAATGTAGATTCTTAATGAAATTCAGCTTTAGAAAATGCAGGTGTTGCAACACCCATTTTTACTTGGACAACACATTAATGCAATTAGCTTCCCAAAGCCGTACTGTATGGAGAGAAATGCACATGAGAGCTGGAGGCTTCGTAAGCAACAAGTATCTCTTTTCTTTCTGGTGTCAGAATTAGGACACAAAAAGTTTCATGGGTGGTCCACAGTGAAGGGAGAAATCTTTTCCTTTCCTTTTCTTCTCCCTCCTCCACAAACAAGCAGTAAAGAATACGTTGCTTTCAGCAGGCAGAATGTCTCTATCACTTTTAATTGCACCTTTCAACAAATTTACTAACTGCTCCTTTGCCATTTATTAGCCAGGGACCAGAGTGTGAAAGGTGGTTTTCTGAAGTGTGCTTCGGGAAGCTGAACTCTCTGTAAGGTTGGTAATATCTAACCCTGGGGCTTGTCTGGTTACATTTGTGCCCAGCCTAAGAGGTATATTTTTGACCTACAATAAAAATAGAGCCAGAAAGCTATATGAGATTTCATTTTCTTGGTTCTTAGAGAAAGAAGCTGCCCACATTTGGTCAGATTTGAAGTGAATTGAGTGTTTTGTGTTGACTGTACTACATGGTCACAGGTTTCACAGATCTTTATGTCTACTCAGTGCCTTCTCATCCCCATGTTATATCTCCAGGCAGGTATCAGCAATGTTAACCAGATCACACCAGTTTAATTCCCAGTGCATCTCCTTCAGTGTCTTTAACTGTCCCCTAGAGCTGGATCCCCATTTAGGCACACTGCTTTATAACCTGGTGACCGTGGGAAAAGACTTTTTTGCGCTCTTTTATTTCAGCGTGTTCCCATGAACAGGGAATGTCTGTGTCCAAGCCCCAGCAGATTTTTGTTCTACGTGAGGAGAGGAGCAGCTGGCCTGGTGGTCAACCAGAAACGCTCTATGGTTGGCACAGAGGCGGTTTGTGAACAGAGATGGAGTTTCAGGAAGCTGACTCGCTCCTTGGCTTTGCTACAGGCTCCCTTTGGGGTTTTGCCCGTGGCACACAGATACCTCCGCTGTCTCTGAGCACCAGGTACTCTGGGCTTTCTTTGAGACATTTTGTCTCATCACTTCTACTAGCAGAATTAGATGTGGGCAGATGGGAGAGGCTCTTGCTTCCCCTTCTTGACCTACTTTGATGTTCTTCCCATCACAGCAGCCACAGAGGGGAATTGGCTCCATCTCACAATTCAGTAGCCAGAGCAGCCCCTGAGCCCCACGGCTTGTCCTGGGTTGGGGACAGCATGACCCCCTGGCGAGCCACCGTGCTTGCCTTGCTCGTAGCCTTCAGAGGACGAAACCTCTGCCATCCTCAGAGCTGGCACAGGCGTAACGTTCGGCCCTGTAAATTCAGCCCCATGGAAGTAGAAAGTGCTCATGTGTGTAGCTCAGGTCTGAAGTCTTACTACACATAAAGCAAGCTGCCATTAACTTCGTAACAAATTTGAAGGGGAATTTGCTGTTTGCTGTGAGTATTGGATTAGCAAAATCCTCAGGACTGGCACTCCCAGTTTGAGTATGGCTTGGACCACACCTCAAAAGAGTTTTTAAGAAAGGAGAAAAACACTGACAGGTTAAACTGACTTTTTTACAGACAGATAGGATGGTTATCAGTGTTGAAAATATCTTCAGATGTGTATTTCTTCCCGGTAAAGTAAAGCTGAGTCAATGACCGTATCTATGCATGGCAAAAGGAAAACAGCTACATCTTCTCTGGGCTAATAAGTACGAGGGTTCCCAGCCCGAGATCCTCACAGTGCCTAGCAAAAGGGGACGTATGGAAACAGCCCCTCTCAGCTATCCTTCTTCAGACTGAGAGAGGAAAACATCAGCTTTCTTTTCATAAATATTTGATTTCCATGAGATCAAAATAGTGTGACTTTAGGATAGCTGATCAGAGATCCAAAATAGGTTCAGTGCTGAGCAATGGCTTCACAGGGACTACGCAGCCCCTGCCAGTGTTATAGCACTAGGGCTGAGTGTGTGCATCTCAGAGTGTGCATCTCAGGTAGAGAGAGATCAGCCCATGTCACGGGGCTGACAAAGTCAAGGGGTACTCTGGCAAGCTACTCTCCTTTTGGAGCACCACTACCCTTAACTGAGAGAAAAAGGAGAAAACTGTTTAAAAAAAAAGCTTCCCTGTCTTCTTTATGCATTCCTCCAATGTTGCAAAATGCAGCTTCCTTGACCAGATTTTTTTATATGCTGCAATTCCATCCAAAAGATGGTAAATTTATAATATTCATAAATATATGCTTATATCTTATACATAGCTACTTTTTAATATTTTGGTGCAATGTTTTTCAATTTAATCTGTCCTGGATGTGCCTTCAAATGTGTCATTTCCTCCCGAGGACTGTAATTTTTGCACTGTGGGCAAAGAAGTCTCAAAAGAATAAGGTTTTTCAGGGAAAATATCCAGGGCACAATATCTGCTTTCATAGAGCTCTGGACATGCTGTTTGTCATTTCCTAATCTTACTTCTGTTTTTTTTATGCTGCTGGAGACTAACTTCTGGTGGCAAAGTCCTTGGACAGAAAAAAGTGAATATTTTGACCAATAGCCTGAAATCACACATTCTTTCATTGAAAACAGTTAATTAGGAATTGAGCTCCGAAGTTAATTTCACCAAGGTCATTCACTGTTCTATTGGGTCCAGTGACCCTGTCTTAAGTAATCACAGCATTAACATACAAGGTTATAGCTTTCTTTTCAGTTGATGACATAATCTCTTTAATTGGTGTCAGGAGGCCTGCTTATGAAAGAACCATGGAAAACACCTATAGACTATAATTTTACTTTCCCCATTCACAGAGCAAATGAAACAAGCCTTAAGAATGTACTAGAGGCTCATTACATCTCCTAGCCTGTCAACACAAAGCCCCACCATTTCAGCCAGAGCATTAGGAATGATCAATTCTGTTTACTTCTAACTTCAGTCTGTGAACTATTAACCTTTTCAGCAAAACTGGTGAATAGTAAATGTCAGATAATCCTCTCTGAGAAAGTTAAGAGGGTAGATAATGCATTTTAATTGATTAAAACTTGCATGAACAAAAGTTTAAAATATCAACAGGGGAATCCCTCACGATTCCTATTTTTGGTGGGACGTGATCCAACTATTCTGCGTTGACCCCAGTGCCCACTTTAATTTTATCTTTTCTGAGATAAAAGTTTTCTAAAAACTATACCTGAAAATTAATATCTTCCTTAGCAGAAATTCTGCTTTTAGAAGACAAGGTCCCTTCCGCAGCTAGTGTGCACAGGCTCAGCAGGAGTGGGGCTACACAGAGTTAGGCTACAGCAGGATTTACACAGGTTGTCATTGTAGGTAGATTTAAACAAATATCCCTGTTGACCATATTTACAAAGCCCCAGAAATAGGTGTAAATACTTTAATGTGTTCTTTTCATTCTATAGTACCAGGAGATATTGCTTGGATCTTTTTTTTCTTTTTTCAACAATTTGGACTCTTCCATATTCTATAATTGATTCAACTCCTTCATAGGGAATTTTCTTTGTAACTCCTATGAAATCTGTTGGCACTGTCTGAGTGACAGAGGGTCTTAAATTCTGTAGTAAACAACACTACATTTTTGGAGATAGCAAGATGTATTTCACCAGCACCACAATTATTCACATCATCTGCTTTTTTTTTTTCTTTTTTTCAATTGAATACCTCTAACCCTTACACTGTTTCAGGTTTTTAGCATCTCTTTAGGGGGTTCACATAACCCACTTTTCTACAGTTGCACATTACCTTCTGATCATTCCCAGCTTTGTGAAGCTCTCCCTTATGTTCATCTTCTATTGGTTTATCGGTTGAAATCTTCTTCATAATTTTTGTACAATTTTTATTTTCTGATTGAAAATAATTTTTGGTTTTGTTTGAAAAAGGGAAGAGAAATTTTGAAAATGAATGAATTGTTTTCAAGCGAACAATCCTTTTTAAGAGAGAAACCTTTAAAGATAAAAGTACTTTTTCTTGGTTGTGGGTGCACAACATATTCATGGCAGTTCTTCCCAATCCTTTATTTTTTAACAGGCTGTGTTAAATTCACATTGGATTGAATACTGCTTATATTAACCCTCATCTTCAGAGACACGCTATTAAAATAAAGGAAACAAAGAACCCAACTTGTTATTTGATACACAAACAATGCAAAAGACTGGCAAAAGCATTGATATGGAAGAGAAATTGTTAAGCATGTTTCAGTAAGCCAGAGAATAAACTCAGCATTACCCATCTCTTATTAGAGAAGCATTATTCCACTATTATCCTTATTTTGTGAGATGATCCCAACAGAAAGCCCACACCAACTGCGCCTGGCCCTGATGCACTGAGCACAAAAACCCCAAGAACTGGGTGTAAGTTATCAACTGAAATGCATCCATTGGCAATTTTTTCCCCCAACTTGCTACGGCTCAGACCAGTCTCATACAACAAGCTGGGCTCTATGGATGAAGTCAGCAGGCAAATGGATGGTTAATTGGGCAGAGCAAATTTGGGGACCAGGCGAGCCCTGGCCACATCTCTCCCCTTTCACAGGCAACAGTGGTGACAACACACCCAGCAAGGGCCTGGTGGTGCTCAGCCCCACAAAGGGAAAGGGACATCTGGGCAGGAAGGGGCATCTTTGGGTTATAGGTATGAGTGGGGAATGTGTTTTATCACCCTCGGAAACACTCACTGGGTAAACAATGGCCCTTGCCTTTCATCCCTTCCCTCTCTAGGAGAGCAGAGGGTGGAAACAGCTGAGCTTGAACAAAATCCAGGTGGGTCTGCTTTGATGGGATAAAGCACTGTACCCATCAGCCTTATCCTGACCTGTTCAGATGCCAAGTGATGCTGTTGTGTGAGCATCAGATTATACTGTCACCTTTCCCATATTCTCTTAGCTGGGGCCTCAAGGTGTTTTTTTTCTGTCTTTTATGTAGCTTTTGGGGGGGGGGAAATCTCACTGCTGTTTTTACTTGTGTACAGGCACATGAATTTTTTTTTATACTGTGGATCATGAAGAGAAGTTGGCTCTAATGTCCAGGAGGACAGTGCTGTTCTACCTGCACCACCAGTGCTTTAGACAGTGAAGTGATGGGTGCAGCTGGGAGCCTGTTTTGTTATCCAAGGAAGGTGGGTTTTCATGATGTTCCCCACCTGTACTGTGCTCTGAGACTCATTGGAATCAGTCCCCTCTCCTCTGCAGTCTAAGCTTTGGGTGTAACAGTGTGCTCTACAATGATGTGCCTGATTAGTCTTATTCCAGAAGGAACTCCAGATAATTTGAGGCATTACCACTGGTTTATCTGGGGTTGCACAGCTGCAGAGTCAACTGGGTGACATCAACGGAAAAGCTTGCCATGTGTTATTGCCATTATCTGCACTTGTGGAGCTCCCAGGATGCTGAGCCTCTACTGTGCTGGGTGCTCTGCAAACAGGACAAATGAACCGCTTCCAGCCCAAAGAGCTGAGTGTGTCAACTGGGCTCAAACCCCTCTTCAGAGGGCTTGTTTTCTCCTGCTGAGTTTGCTGTGGGCATCCCTGTGAACTGGATGGGGCTGTAGTTTCTCTCCCATTACCGGCTTCTCTCCTTCTATTAGCTTCTAGCCTCAAGGCAAGACCTTCCAATACGTCGTGGGAAGACACCCAGCACCCCTGGTCCAGCACCCTCAGCTATCCTGGTGGTGGCAGCAGTGACACTGCTCTGTGAGGAGCACTCACCCAGACTCCTGCCATGGATCACAGTAGAGTTCACTGTGTCAAGACTTAGGTCTTTTAAACTTACAACCCTGTTTATTCTTCATGTTTAGATAATCATTATCTCAAAGCACAACCCTGACTTCAATGCAGAGGAAGGGATGTGTGTATCTGTGGGTGCACAGGTCATACAGGCTTGTTTGTAACTTATTGCATGGATTCAGTAATAAAATGACTCTTCTCTTACAGTGCTACTTCTTAATTGTAAATTATTGTAAAATATATCGTGTCCTCCACACCCCAGATTCTTTTCAGAAGGAAGGCAGCTTCCTTCCAAGGCAGAAACACAATTTTCTTATTTGTCTTCTCTTTTTTGAAACTTGTTTAAGTCTTTAGGAGGCAGTTTTGCCCATTTAGCCACAAAATGCATGTGCGTGCATGCGTGCGTGTGTGTGCTTCCACTGAAAAGAAGGGAAAAAACCCACAGGTTTGAGTTTGTACAATGTTTGCCCCTTTTCCCAGCAGGGATGGGTTTTGAGAGCCAGGAGACAAAAAGCATGGCCTCAACAAGCTGAATTTAAAAAAGAACATCATTTTCATTATGTAGTCAATCTCAATTACAAGCAAATGTTTTCTCTGTTGAGACTTTTCTCTTTTCAGAGCATTATGCAAGCCTCTTTTGTGGGTTGAGAGAAAGGATCAGTGGTCAATAGGGAGCAGAGTGTTGTGTACAGTGGATTTTTGTATCCTTTAGTCTACTACATAATGCGTTTTGTCAGGAGAACAGCCCAACATCCTGAGCAGATTTGCTGAATTAAAGAGCACAGCAGGGATAGGAAACTTGTTGCTAGGTGACTGACAACTGCTGCATGTCAGTATCTCTGCGCCGGAGGTTACTCTTCCCTTTTCTTCCACCACTCAGTCTTGCCTTTTAATCTGCATCTATAATTAACTCTCTTAATACCGTGCAGCCATTTCTTTCCCTTTTGCTTCAGATGGCTGTCTTGCCATTATTTATTCTCGAACAGAGAGGAAAAACTAATTTTTGTGCTTCGCTTGGCGGAGAGAAGTTGGGAATTTTACGCAGCGCAATGTCTCATGTCTGCGCTGGGATGAGGTGGCTCTTAAAAGGCATTTCAGAAGTTATATGTTCTTTGTTCATCTTAATGCTCAGTGAAACATTTCTGTGTTTACCATTCTTTCTGAAGCCTGTTTGTTTCAGTTCAACTTAATTGAAACGTGATTGCTTTTAACTGTTTAGGTTTGGTGACCTTCCAAGCTCTTTCACTTGTGTATTTTGCAAAATAGATTTTCTTTGTATGAGGTTCTTTCTTCAATGACTGGAAATCCAGGGCTGCATCTGGCCTAGATTTGTAGTGGCAGAAGTCAATTAGAAAACAGTGTTTACCCTGCTTATTTTTACTCTTATTTTTCCTGTGCAGTTCAACAGTTACCCATATTTATGAAGTGCTCTGTTGTTCCAGTGATGGATCTGCATTCAAGAATTACATGCCTAGTTTACACCCATCAGTCATCCTGGAAATGTATTTATTTTCCTTTTAGTTTTTATTCCAAGAGCTGATCCAAAATACATGGTATTTAGTGAATGTCCTAATTGCAGGAATGTAATTATTTTCTTGGGTTTTTTTAATTAGAAAATGACAAAAAAAAATTCTATGCTAACCTTTATTCTGGGTGCTCTTTAAAATAGAGCACTTTTTTCTGCATCATATGTTCATGTGTTTCTGGGAAGGTGAATTCAGAAGTTCAAAGGAATTAAAACAACAATAAAAGCTCTAATTTTTTCTTACAGGTTTGTAAAAAAGCTGCAATCATGGAAAGCATGTACCTTAGACATTCTTTATGCTGAAAATTAGATGGCAATTTAAGAATAGCCAAGTAGATGTGAGAAGTGCTGCTGGTGAAAATAGGTGGCAGTCATTGCTCCTAGGGGACTGTCCCCTGTTTGCCCAGTAGAGTGCTGAACTTGGGTAATTTAAAGCAAAAAAACCAATCCCAAAGACTGTTAAGTAGCTGTTTCTAAGCAGGAATTCTTTCCTCACCAGTGCAAAAGGCTTTAGTGACACCAGGAGCTGTAAATTATATCACTCACTATCAGCTTCTCTGAAACAGGTCCACTGGGGCCAGATTCAGTCGCCGGGAGCAGGTAGCATGATGAGCACTATCTTATTAATGTCCATCACCTCCAACCTCATGTTCATAGCCCAGGAATGTCAGTTGGAGGGTCCTTCACCTGTAACTGTGGTGGTGTTTCTCCTTCCCGTTAGCCAAGGGCAAAATCCTTCCTGGGGAAGCCCAGATTCACATGGGGTGAGGAAAAATTTGCAGTTCTTGGAGGAGCAGCACACGCAGGAGAGGAAAAACGGCGAGAAGACACCAGGATGGGGCTCTGTTGGCATCCAAGCCTTGAATAATGGGATAAGAGAGAATCCACAGGGGCTGATCAAGAAGTACCAAGCACCCATAAATGACCAACCTCTTCAGCTGATACTTTCCAACCTAAAAAAGGTACAAATCTAGTAGCACTCTTATTAGCTTCTTGGGATCCAGAAAAAGGAGATAAAGACCTTAGCACTTAAGGCAAAAGTCTGGAATTGAACTGCAGAGATTTCATCCTTTTTTGTGCATGAGGAAACCAGCACCAGTGTTGAATAAAGCAGTTTTGCCTTATGCTCTTCTGACTGCTCTGAGACCGGAGTTTGCTCTTCAGCCTTTGTACAAGGTTCAAGTGTGCTGGGACAGGAGTACAAATCTGGGGCAGGCTGACATGGGATGCATGGTCTAAAGGGTAATCTCTCATGTACAGCACGTTGTGGTAGCAGGGTTTTGTTAGAATGATGTTCAGTGTGTCCTAATTTTTTCACAGTTGTATGTCACCCATATTTGTGCTCACACATTTTGCAGTGAATTTTGGCCAAGTAGAGCAAACGTTGACCCTTTTGTGTGATGTTGTGGATCAAGTTCTATTCCCTTTACTCAGGTAAATAGTCTCTTTGAAGCCACCTGGAGAAAGTGACTTGGATTCATGCTACTACTTGGGGGACTGGCTGTGAATTCAAGCAGTTCCATTAGTTAATCTGAGTTGTAATCTTCATACTCACTGATTGATATTGAAAACTTAGTGATTAAATTCTATGCTATTAGTGACAGGGTCAAGTCCATGGCAGTCCTCCAGCCTCAGGCTCCTGCTCTAAGCACAGGAGCAAGTTCTTGTCTTTCTCTCCCTGACTTGCAAGGGTAATGGACACACAAGTGTTATGGCAAAGTAGATGAAAGTGGGCTCTTCCTGCTAAGTAAATAAAAGACTGTAATTTTCCTGAGTGCAAGCTCTAATCCCAGAGAAAGCAACTGCAGCATCATACAACCCATTCAAGTTTGCCTTCACCAACCCCTGCAGAGTGCATTACTGCAGGAAAACAGGCTTTCCAGCAAGAAAAGCTAGTACAGACCACCTCCATTCTCACTTCACACCTTTCTTTCCCCACATCCTTGGTTTCCAAGCTCCCTTTTAGCTTTTTCAGTTTTTAACATACTCCTTGTTGCAGGTGAAGATGTTGCCAGAATCTGCCACTGCAAAGCTGAATGAGACCTTTGCACACACTGATCCCCGGACATGAACAGGAGAGGAGAAGGGAAGATTAAATGAGATGGTGGGAGAGAAGGAGACAGCACAATCAGGAGGAGAAGATCACAGTCAGAGGTAGCTCTAAGCAAATGCCAACACTGACCAGTTTCTGGACACAAGGTCTACCCCGTATGAGGCTGTTTTCCCAAGTGTTGCACATAAAACTATGATAAACTCTGTGACCCTACTGGCTGTACCTGTGTTGCCCTTGCAGGAGAAATGCATTGTATGGGGCAGGAAGATCATGAGAGAAATGGGATACATGGCTCTCAAGGCCACGTGTAGTGTCTACTGCCTTCTGAAGCTTCCAGGATTCTTCAGGAGAGACATCCTTGCCATGCCAAACCAGGCCTGTGAAGTACAAGGACACGAAGAAGGGCAGTAAGACAAACGATGCCAATAACTACTCTGAGGTGCCACCCGCTTGCCTGCTCTCCTCCCTGGGACAGATGAGATTCAGTCCCTTCCTCCAGTGAAGGGAACCAATTCTCAATTCATATCCCACCTCTTTCTTTTCCTACCTTGCCATGCAATAGATCTTCTACTTGGCTGTATCCTCATTTGTGCAGCACTGGAGACAGATCACTTTTTCTTGCTATGGATTTGTTTTCTTACTTGGAAAAAAATCGTCAAATACCCAGCTGCCTCCATACAAATTCTGAGATAGAAGGTTAGGTACTGAGTGAGGAATACGACTGAGCATCAGTCATCATACCTGCTTTGAAAAACATACGTAGTCACCAGCTAGGGCTTCAAATAGACTCCCAGGCACTCCTTTGCTGGGTAACACGTAGAAAATACTGCTAATAAAAGATTGTGTTGCCCAACCACTTCTGAAAAAGCCAGACTCTAAGGGTAGAGGAAGAAGTGTGGAGTTGCAGGGCTGGAACAAGCAGCCCCTCAGCATGGGGAGGTCCTGCTCAGGGCTGTCCAGCCAGCTGATCTTCCTCAGTGCAGGTCTTTTTCACTGTTAAGAGAATAAACGTAGGCTTAGACATGTAAATTGGAGAACACAGTATGTGTTTCATATCCCAAACTATCCTTGACCCACTAAAAGAAGCATCTCTGTATCTCACGGATTCTCTCCTGACTCGTCTTGAACTCCCTTATTAATAAATTTATGGACTCTGAGATGACTTGACCAGACTGTATTCTTGTCTAAATTTAGCAGTCAATTTCTTTTATTGCTTCGGGGCTGCACTGAAGAAGAATCAACAAAAAAGCATCCCCCCTTTTTTATATCACTGGAGTTGAAAGTGCATTTGTGTGAAAATGGATCTCAGCTTGGAAATAACATCAATTAATTATTTATTAAGCACACACTGGGGACAGGCTTTTAAAAAAAAAATCACATCGCACATCTTTTCCTCAGAGTCACTTGTTTCTCTTTTGTTTGCTTGTTGTCTGTGTTTTGCACCGGGTCTGCCAACACAATTCCCTGGACCCAAATGCTGCTACAGGAGACTGTGGTGAGAAAGCGGATGTCTCTGAGCTGACACAAAGGAAAGAGCTGCTCTTGGTGATGGGCTGATGCCGTAGCTTCTTTGGGGCAGGTTTCTGCCATTTCAGAAGTCTATAAAGCATCTCCCATATTTTAATCCACTCTGCTGAGAAATAAAATTAAATCCCTGCAGTGAAATCAATAGGACCAAGTAAAACTTATCTGGAGCCATCTGCTGCCTAGTTAGAGCACAAAGACAGACAGTTTCCCAAATTACTCTTTCAATGGAAAATGAGTAGCAGGTTTTATAACAGAATTTCGTCTTGTGGGAAACCAATCAGAAATGTTTTTGTATCCAAACTTAGTCCCTAGCTGCATCTCTCATAATCTCTTACTGAGATTCCAGTTCTGGCAACTGTGAAAGAGTCTGCTGTTTTATTTTGTTGAAGAAAAAAACCCAGTGGGAATTAGGTTAAGGTCTCCTCTCTTTGCCCCAGTTATCAGTCATTTGAAGAGTAGTTGGTTCAGTGTCTTACTTTAACTCATTTTCAAAGCTCAGACATGTTGGAGTGATGAAAACCCTCTCTGCATCTTCACTGCAGACTCTGGTCACTCTTCTTTGCACCCAAGCAACTGCCTCAAGACACAAGCTCATGCAGAAATAGGTTCACAAAGAGCAGCTCAGGCTGCTTAGGCCAATTTTCTAGGTTTCTCTTAGTATTTAATGAAGGAAAAGGGCAAAGATAATTAAATTCTTCTAAATGGTCTGCAAAGCTCTGTTGTTTTGGCTGGTAAGATGTTGGTGAATGTTCTGTTGATCCCAGGTTTTTCTTACTCTTTATTTCAAAACACTTAAGAATGACAGAAATGTAGAAAATTGTCAAAACTGGAATTTCCATTCATCTTTTTCCCATTTGAAAATTAAATTCTTTAGAAATGTAACCAAACTTGTGTTTGTTTATGGATCAGGGAGCTCTGATGCCATTAAATTAGTTGTGACATTTTAATGTAATTAGACAACTTTAGTGTCAGATAAGATTCATTAATGGACCTTGATCTTTGGTGGTTGTTCAAAAGTGATTTTTGTGCTGGAAATCTATGTTGGATGGAGAAAAAAAAAAAGTCATAAAATCACCTTTCTGCTAAAATGCTCAGCTAATTGACATAAGTACATTAATGAGAGCAACACACTAATAGGATTATATCAATATTCCCCCTGCATCAGTTAGAGACCCAGCAGCAATGGTCATTAATTATTGCCTTACAGTAATCCTTGGCAGCTTTTGCAAGAGTTGGATTGTCCTTCTTTGAGAAGATCTTTCTGCTTTGTTATTTTTCCCAGATTTGGGGCTTGGCTGTTGTTTATATCAATGTAATCCCGTTGGCCAAAACATCAAGCCTGGGTGCCTAAAATTAGTCTCCTAAATCTATACTTTGATATCTCTAAAATATAGATGGATTTTCTCCTCTCAGAACAACTGCAATTCCAAGGCAGCAGGAGAAACATATTTAAAATACAGGATGCTTTTGAAGTCAGAGGGTAACTACGCATTTGAAGGGGATTTGCAAGAGCAGGAAAGATAATGGTTCAGTTCTCACTAGAAGTCAGATTTAAAATAAAAAGAAAAAAAAAATCCTATTTTAATATGTCCAAGCTGAAAATTTTACCTAAAGATTTCAACAGAATTACTCCTAATTTATATTAACACCTTTATATCCTTTGCTTTGGCTGTATTACACCAAAAGAAAATGTTAAAACTACTGAGTTTTAGATGCAGGCCGAAGGTGATAAAATAATTCTGGTATTTTAGAACAGACTTGGTTCTGTAATGTTAAAAACAACAGTGATATTTAATCTTTAAATAACATGGGTTTAGTCATCCTTGTTTATATTTTATACCAGTTTTTGTTTATCATCTCATTCTATTTGATTTTGACCCCAAATAGTGTAAAATAAAGCAGCTCAGTGGGCTGCACACAGTTCAGCATTTTAGCTACATTTCTTTTACTGGGTTTTTCTGACCAGAGAGTATCTATAGTTATATAAAGCAGCCGAGATATAAATAATCTCACTGCTATGTATGAGAAACTGCACATTTATTACAAATACCACTCATCTGCTCAGGGAAAGCCAGTATAAAAATAGAGAAGATCCCTCTATTTATAAACTACCTCATCACAGTTAGATCCACAATGTTCAGAAAGCTTAGGGAAAAAAGTACCATTAATTTCAGGTAGCTTTGGACCAGGATCTTCCTGAAGGGAGACATTTCCACTTGCAGATACAGCTCCACCAGCAGTTTTCCTTTCAGAGCCTGAATCTGATGTATGACAAAACCATTTACTGTTGAAATTGAGGATGGCACACAGAAGTACAACTCTTGGCAATGATCTGAGGGTTGTTTGTCAGTGAACACTCTGAAAGCAAATATTTCAAAATACCTTCTTATTATGAGCTCAGGAGACTGGTGTCAAGGAAAGTAAATCTCTACAACAGGTACGAGACACCTTTGTACCAGCAAGCACAAGCAAGTGGCTTTTGACCTGGCTAGGCTGGAAGAGTGGGCTAACAAGAACTTTATGAAGTTCATCAAGAACAAGTGTAAGATCTTGCACCTGGGAAAACATAAGCCAAGGCTGCAGCATAGACTGGGATCTACCCAGCAGGGGAGCAGCTCTGTGGAAGGGGACCTGGAGGTCCTGGGGGACAACAAGCTCAACATGAGTGACCAGTGTGCTGCTGCGGTGAAGAAAGCCAACGGGGTGCTGGGCTGCATCAAGGGCATCACCAGCAGAGAGAAAGAAGTCATTATCCCACTCCGCTCAGCACTTCTCAGGCCACACCTGGAATACTGCCTTCAGTTCTGGTCCCTGCTATGCAAAAATGCTGTGGACAAGCTGGAGAGGGTCCAAAGAGCCACAGAGATGATCAAGGGACTGAGAAGCCTGCCATATGAGCAAAAGCTGAGAGAATTTGCACAGACTTGTGAAGAGAAGGCTTAGGGGAGAGTTTGTCACCATGTTCCAGTAGTTAAAGGATGGCTACAAAGAAGATGGAGACTCTCTTTTTACAGGGAGTCATGGAAAACACAAGGGCTAGTGGGTACAAGTTATTCCTGGGGAGATTACGACTGGACAAGAGAGGAAGATTTTTCATAACGAGAACAATCAGACACTGGATTAACTTCCCCAGGGAAGTGGTAGAGTCCCCAACACTGGACACTTTTAAGATTCAGCTGGACGGGGTCCTGGGCCATCCTGTCTAGATGTGCTTTTGCCAAGAAAGGTGGGATCAGATGATCCTTGGGGTCCCTTCCAACCGGGCATTCTACAATTCTGTGATTCTAAACAGAGAGGAGTCACTGAGCCTACCTGACAAGATACAGCAATAACCCTCTCCAAGGAGGCAGGACAAACAGGTATCTTTGTGTCAGTCAAAAAGAGGCAGAAAATTGACTGAAATATTCATGATTCGAGAATTATGTAATGGCTTGTTCATGTAAAGGCACAAGCCAATTAAATGAGATACTGTAATGCAGAGTAATGAAGTAGTGATGCCTGAGTTGCAGCGGGTATGTGCTCCTTGTCCCCCAAATCTCTCCCCACTGCGTTGCCCCTGCTGCCTCCCCCTCTCCGGCAGGACAGCACCACCTTGGCTCGGCGTGATGCTGCCTGGCCAAGCGCTCACACCCGGACACGGGGTAACGGCCGAATTCTGCCTGCCCTTCCTTCAGCGGCAGACTAACCTGACTCTCTCTTCTGTTCCTTCTTGGCAAAACTGTAAGGAAGCCAACTGTCAGCCATGATTGAAAATGGCTGGAGAATTCAGGGGGTGGGATAAACACAGTGTGATTCCCACAAAAACAAATCCAATGAAAAGGGTGGAAAAGATATTTTCCTTAACAAAATAATAGTGAGGGGTTGGACCTGCCTAAACGCTGGCTTCACTGTTGAGTCTATCTACCCAGTACTTTTTTTTACATAAACAACTCAGGTTCATATTGTGCTGAGCCTCGAACATGAGCTTTGAAAAAGATGCTAATAATAGTACGAATTCACACCAATAACATGCAAATCTGCTAAAAAGAAAAAAAGAAAACCATATTGATAGACAGTAGGAATGAAAGCAGACTTTATTACATTCCCAGTCTACAAAAGACTCTATATTCAACAGACTGCCTGGGTAGGTAGGTACACAAATAAAAAGACAGGGAAGCCTAAGGTCTTAGGGCCAAAAGGATGTATTGCTAAGCAGACAGTCATTTAGTTTTCCTCTATTTTGGATGATGATCCTCATTAGAGCATCACCTGCACAACATATATAATGGCCAGTGTGACTCTTCATTGTCTTATAACTTACACAGCATCTTCCATATGTGCAAGTGAGCATAAGAAGCAGCTGTGGCTTTATAACCACTTTAAAGTTCTCATGCAGAAGACATCGCTGCTCTTTGCTACCTTCAGAGTGCATCCTCACTGCTGAGAGAGGCCCTCAATTAGCACAAATACCTCTGCTCGGGTAGCTTTAATAATTTGTCTGATCAGAGGAAGACAACGAGTGGTAAACACTTTGGTAAACACTGGTGGTCTGCAGATCCTCAGGGAGTTGTGTGTGATGCTTCAGAGACCCATGGAGGACAACTAATAAAAGTCAGCCTTCAAAAGGGATAATATATCAGTACTTACTCCTGCTGGAAAAAGGCATTTATCAGTCAAAAAAAGCTGAAAATCTTTTTTACTGAGACAGCATAGCTGTCTGACCTCATGAGCCACATCCCGAAATCCTTCTGTGAGCAGGACTGACCAAGCACAGTCCCGTGACCATCTGTGGGCAGGTGGAGCTGATGAGACATCAAGAGCTTTCTGCTGCGGGCAGGGGACCAGCAACTGTCCCAGGCTGACCCCAGCCCCCGGCTGCCTCTCTGCCTTTCCCAGCCCCACCAACTCTCACACACCGGGAGCCACAGCTAGAGTCAGAGGAACCCTCCTGCTGTTACTTTGGAGGCACCCAAATCTACGTGCCATTCCTCACTGCGCAGGTGGGACCCCACAGCACCTCACATTTCCCATCCCACAGAGCTCACACACCACTTCACAGCAGCCACCAAGATGGGCAGGCTGGGGAAGCACAGGCAAACACACCAGCACTGAAGCCACCTATTCAGTGAGGCTAATGCAGAGGAGAAGTGACGATTCCTGTTGTCATGTGGTAAGTGGATGAAGCCACTAGGAGCTGTGTTTATTTAAGGTCATGGAAGAAAATATTCTTCAAGAAGTATTGGAAGTAGGTGAGGGGGATGGCTTTGTGAAGCACCTAAGGAAGGCTGTGAATCATGGCAGGAGGGGAAAATGCCAAGAGATTCACGGAGAAGCAGATGCACAGGATGCTGAAGTTGGTACATAGGGCATGGAAGATGCGTGGGGGTAGCATGCAAAGTGGGGAAGAGCTGGAATTATGCAGGGCACAAAAGCAAGGACAAGCAGCTTGAACAAGATGCAGTAGAGAAAGGGGGAGTTAGTGATTGAAAAAGGCTGGGCTGATCTTGCAAAGACAGAAAGGGATTTCAACAGCTGTGTTCTGCCTGGGTGGCAGGGATGACAGAGAAAAGGGAAGTGTTATTTAATAACTAATAAGCAAATAATTAGCCTGGATTTTTAGCGGCGCAATTTGAAAGGCAGAATTTAGCCCTTTGCTTTCTCCACACACACAAACTTAGATTCCTGCCATTTCTGGAAAGAGCTCTGGCATTTTATTCAGCTTTGCTTTCATTTGTATTGAATTTTTCTTCTTCAGTTGCATGCATGGTAAATGTTTTCATTTCATCCTGGCTCAGAAATACTCAGGATCCACTCTGATCTCTCATACTCCAGCTCTGTGTCATTGCAAATCCACTGGTAATGTTGCACTTGCCTCAAATTTTCTACAGATGTAAATGCAGGAAGCATAAAGCCTTGTATTTGGATCAGGAGTGCTGACTGCCTCTTAATAGCAGCATAATGAAACCACCAAGAGTTTTCATTCAATTAGACTTTTTTTTCCTCTGGTAAATGATTATAACACATTTATAGTGTAATGGGCAATTACTTTATACTTCTTGTCTGTTGACATCTTATTAAGTCTACATTTTCTGTCCCTAACAAAGAGATCAGATATAATTGTTAGGAACTACAAGGAATACATAAGAACTAACCAAATACATTTAAGCAGAATGAATATGTATCTGTTAGTGAGATGCATGATATACGGTGGCAGATTTCTCCACTCTTTTCTGCTCTGGGGAAATCTCAATTACACATTCCTTTATTTCTTCATACATTAACTTTTCCTCTGGTGTCAAGAATGATCTTTGTGCTGAGTGGGTGTGGATTATACAATGAATTCTGTGCTTGTGAATATGAGACTGAGAAATGCAATGAAGGCTGTAGTGGAAAGTTTTGCCCCTGGAAGCTTTCAAGCCCCGTGTATTGCTGGGATTTTTTAAACCTGTAGCTGGGAGGCAGGGAAGGCAGGGCAGGGGCAAGAACTGATGGAGTCAGCTCTGTCATGAAGCACAGCAGGTAGTTGTAATGATGCTGATGTTTTCTTTAGCTCAATAACATTTTTCATCCAGCCTCTGAAGAACATAAACCTTCCTGCAGTGCTCTACCACCTTGGGATGTCCTGGTGTCAGGCAACAGGCAGACGTGTTCAGCATGAAGAGGTATCGATGGGAGCTGTGTGCACATATCCCTGAGAGCAGAGTACAGCCTTTGGGTTGGGCTGCTTAGCAGAACTCCTACATGAGGATTTTAACAGTAGAAATCCGGTATATCATCACTTTTGAGCAGCAGTCTGCAGAATCCACTCTGGTCACACACAAGCTGCCACTAATCCGGGACTCACCTATCTCAGCAACAAACTGGAGATCTCATGTCTGTGTCGATAATTCCCTCCGGAGTCACCCTGCTCACCACGATGATGTGCTCGGAGGTCTTAGGGACACTGTTAGGTGGCAGGCCAGGAAGCATCTCACAGCTGCGCTCTTTGGTTGCTGTCACCCCTGCTGAGTCCCTCAGCTTGGAGATGTGTTGTACCGGTAAGACATGAGGCCACTGGCTGTGGCAAAACGTGTAAACTTGTACGGGACATGTATGGGCCTTTGCAAGCTGTGGATCATCAGTGAGGTTAGCAAACACCTAAATGCTTCTCTCCCAGTCCTGGTTGGTGTTCCAGCTCATTGCATTAGCGCTCTTAATAACCGCGGCACAGCTGTCTCTTTACTGACAGATTAAAGAGCAACAAACAGTACATACAAAGACCTTTTTCATCTGTTTGGTTTTATGCTCTTTCATTATCCTCTGTGGTTACATACCCATGACTGTCAGGATAAGCAATGCCACATCCTGACACAGTTGCCTGGGAATCCTGAGCACACACCAGTCATTCCTACCTGGCCACTGCAACAGGCTTGGTTTACAGCTCAGGAATCACCTTACAAAGAGCAGCTTTAAGAAAGAGTGACAGAGTAGTCATCCAGAAAGAGATGTTACTCAGACGCTCTATCCACAGTGTCGGGGGCGTGGGCCAGAGCTTGGTCTGTGACAATTCCCCATGGCAGCAGAGTCCACGCCAGGACTGTGGCACATCTGAAGGAGGTGATGAAATCAGCACGTCAGATAAAACCACTTCATGGGCAGGTGCAAAAGCCACAAAAACTTTTGACCTGAGCACCCCCAAGTCCTCACTCTACTTGATCTGCCTTGTACACCTCCCTGGAGCTGCAGATAGGCAAGGGTTCACCTCAACGGGCAGGGGCACACTTCTCATTTTATTTTAGTGCCTTCATCCAAATACCAAAGCACTTCTCTGTTAGCTCTTTCTTACTAATTCTGACCATTTGCAAGAGACTGAAAGGATTTTTTTTCACTCATAATGCCACATTTGAATTGTTTTTCTCCAACATCTGAAGCAGCCACATGTGGATGGATTTTCATGTGAATTAAGTTGGTGTTTCTGCTGATCCCAAGAAAACTCTCAAGTAGGGGGTGATTTATCACAAAGTCGGGGTTAAATTGATGACAGGCTTGGGGTCAAGAAGGGATTGGTGCCATAGATCAGATAGACATTTGCCATTGGTTTAGGGCTACAATTTTTTGCTTTCACCCATAGAGCGGGGTAAAATCTTCTCCCCAGTGTCACCCAAGTTCTCACTGACAGACAATAAAGGTGTGAAACACATTGAAAGTGTTAATTTAACACACTGGAGGTGTTAAATTTGCTATTGATGTCAGAGGGCTGTGTGACAGAGGCCAGAAATGATGGCACACGGGGACTGGCGCGTGTGCTGTGCTGTGCATCTCTGAGATATCCACCACCAAACTGTTGGTGACACCAGGGGTGGACTTTGGTGAAATGGGGGGCCCTTTCCAAGCCTTTGTCCCCATGTAGCTATGCATTCCTCTACAGCATAAGAATGCAAATATCTGTACTTCTGCCTACTGTTGGCTCTTGTCTCTTCCTCCCATAGATTCAAGCATTATTTTCTTTCATGCTCTACTTAAATTATCCATTTTGCACCCATTTGTCATTGATTTCTTTTCTAAGGCAATTATCTGGGTTTTCTTGAATCAAATACCTGTTTGCATTTTGTTTTCAGAGCAAATATTAATTTCATTATGCTTTGATTATTGTTTAATAGCACTGGGAACACAACGTTTGGAGGCAACCTGAATTTTGGTTCAAAATGTCAGGTCTTTTTCTGAATAGCATCTTCAACTGGAGACCCTCCCCATCAGCTCTTTCATAAAGAGAAAGGAGACAAATGGGAAGATAAGCTAACTAGGAAAGAAAGAGATATTCCTTCCCTTGACCTAGAAGCCTGGCAGGACTCTTTTTCAATGCAGTGTATTATGTAGTGGTTTTCACTATTATGCATATATTTAGCAACTGCCGCTCACCAAACTGCAGAGGGAATAGAGTGGTGAAAGATGGAAGTCAAGGGAGGAAAGAAACACAGATGTTTTATCTCTGCCTTTATATTGCAGATTGCACTGGAATATACACAAGAATGTATCTCCATTGTAATGTGGGTCTCCGTAGCTTTCAATACCTTTGGCATCTCTCCATTAATATACTTCCTGGTGACATTTCTGAACAAAAAACCACTTCAAACTGCTGTCACGACCAATCAAAAGGCAGCTTTAATTACGAAGGTAAAAAGATGCAGCACAGTGCAATGAGGAATGCATGGACCGATCAATGAGCATACACCAAAACGGTCCTCATCCTCCAGCTAGAGAATATATATTGGGAAAGACTTTGCCCTGAAGCTGGATTTTGAGCATCGTTTAGGCAGATTATTTTTGCCAGGTTCCTACATTATGTGCAGTACGCATACTGGCTTACAAGTAACTTTCACCAATAAATTCTAGGATCTTGAGTGCTTGGTACCTGCTAGTGTTTAGATTCTCTGTTTTAAAGACCTGCTGAGGGAAAGTACCTGTAAATATTGGTGTGTTGTTACATACTCTGACTGTTCTTTGTTTCCTTGACATTATCCCCGGGCAGATTATCCAGCTTGCAGATAAATCACCTCTGCATATGGGCACTGTGCAAGCAGTATGGGTGGAGAGGGTCTAGTGCAAAGTCATAAAAATGCCGCTCTACTCTTTCTGAGTCTGCTTGAGTATCTTCACACCATCCAGTTCAGAGCTGACTGTATATTGTAATGCAACCCACGTGAAGAAAGTCGATAGCGAGCAGACCTGGCCACACTCCTTAGTGCAGGAACTGTTTGCACAGCTCCTACTCCATCCTGATGGAGGTTCCTAGATTTGTCCACAATGCACGTTATAATGAGTAATGCTTCAAGTTGGGATTTGCACAACAGCAAAGAGGAGCTGGTCACTCACCCATTAGTTTTAAAATATTACAGCCAGACTGTGAAGACAGAACTTGGTTCTAATGGAGGATACAAGAGTAAATGTCCTGCTTCAGTCATTGTGTCTCTGGGCCTCCATAAGGACAAAAGAAGATGACAAGGGAGCTTTGATGACAGAAGGTGAAATAAAACCCTGAATCTCAGTGCCATGATAAGCAACAGGAGGAAATGCACATCTGAAAGGCATGGTAATGCCACATTAGGAGGAAAGAAGGAAAGGGTATGAAGGTAATTGGAAATCTTAAGCCTGTAACTGGTGCAGGTTTATGAAGTAGGACAGTCCATCTGAGTAAAGATACAAGCCAAGAGGAAATAAAGCTAAGGGAAGAGATAATTTTCAATATACAATGTATTTAATTGATATATAGCAAGTGTGGCATCTCATAGCATGTCTTAATTCCTTTATGTGTTCAGGTATCTGATGTTGCTTTTTAAGTTTATTGTAATGTTTTTCTTTCAGTTCCCATCTGGTCAAAGGCAGTTCATGGTGAATACTGAGTATTTGGTATTAAAGAATTTTTCATTAGATTAAGCAGGACATACAGCAAATGTTTAATCATGAGTTATCATCCTTCATCATCAGTCTTGACCTGCTGGACTCCCTCTGCAATTGCAGCATGAACTCTTATGCAGAAGTTGAAATAGAATTTCTGGACACAGAGGAACTGGTACAGAGGACATATGCACAGCCTGAAACCAAACACAGGAGTCAGCCCTCAACCAACAAACTCAGAGAGGGGCTGAAGTAGAGCCATGTGAAATGTTGGCATTTATGGTGTCTCTTCACTGTATTCAGCACATATCACAGCAGATGAACAATTCTGTGAAAGCATCCGTGAACGGAATAAACCAAGCACTTACCAGGTACCTACTAGGGACTCACTCTCCATTCTTGTAATGTTCAACCACAGACTGGAGAATAAAAGCCTCCAGGTGAGCCTACATCACACATCTCCTCTGTTCAATGGCTCGTACTGACATTGTTTCTTCAGGGACATTTTTTGTTTAAATCACAATGAAAGCCCAACTCATTTATGAGATGTTTAGTCTCTTTTAAAGGCTTTAAGAAGCAAGATGTGTGGCTCAAGTTAATTCTGTCCTTGGCTCTGTAGTAATCCCAGTAATAAGAATCATTTCCTTGGATATCTACCAGCCACTGCAAGAGCTACTTTCAAGTGGACACTGAAGTGACTGAGAAGTCTGTAACACCTGGGTATCACTTGGTAGATGCAGCATTAAAAGTCCAAATGACTGACAACCAACCTTTCAACAAAAAAATGCAAATTTATTTTTCTTCGTCAAAGTGATTATTGATTGACTTAAGTCAAAGCTGGTGACTAACCATATGGGGTTGTCTGTTATACGATTGGATTAGTGTTTGCATCTAACTGCACTCCATCTCTATCTTTAGGATCAATAGATGATAAAGAATGATTAGCCTTGCAGATTCATTGTATGTTGTAATTCTTCAGCCATATGGCAAAAAAAAAATGGAGAAATTAATCAGGGGATTTAGAAAAATTACTATTATCTCTAAAAAATGCCACTCAATTGTTTCCTAAACTGAGGGAATATTTAGCAGTAACCAGCAACACAGAAATATCAAATGTAGATTCTTCTTTAGTTCAATTTGCTGTTCAAGGTAATGTCTCTATGGCTTAGAAGATGCAAAATCTTAAATGCTTTGGCTATAACTTTGCCTGTAAAAATTGTCAGAGATTTAGATCAAAGTAATTTCTTTCTTAAAGGATAGAAATGTATGGATTTCACTCAAAAACACAAATTCATGAAGACGTTATAAAGTTTGCTCTATATTCTTTCAAAAATATACTACCTTCCCTTTATTCGGCTTTTATAATATAGCACAGGTCTTTTCTGCCCTGAGATGAATGTGGAAAAATAGATTTTAGTACAAAAAAACCCTCACCTTCTAATATTAGAGAAGGCTTAGGTTACTAATCCTTATTTCTAGGAGCAGATGCAGATTGTCCTATTAATCAAAGCAAATCATTAGGCATTAATTACACTTAGTAACAGAATAATCGCTTGGTTTACCTAAACTGTGGTAGGAATGTTTTTTTCTTTCTGAGTAGGATAAGCTTATTTAAATTATGTCATGTGCAGACTCAGAACACATCACGAAAGTAGATCAAAATCTGGTTTGTTTTGCACGTGTATGAGGTGACCTGATCTTGGAAACAATGTCAATGGGTTGATGTAAGCAGTCTAAGAAAAGATTAGTCTCAGAGATGTCCTGGCAGAAGGGAAGATTGTTGTGATATAGGAGGAAATAGTCAATAAATCTTGTAACTTAATTGGTGGAAGTGCTGGCAACTGTTTTTTTTTCTGCTTCCCCCAGTTGAGGTTTGAATGCTGGGTAATCAGCCCTTCCACTGAGGTATAGAAAGGCGAGTCAGTCAAATACACCCCCAGTGTTAGTGGAACACCTTCTCTGATCAAATAAAGCAGTAAAGACACAGAGGTACAATCTAAGAGCACATTACCATCTTTAATGTATTCTATATATAAGAGTTTGTTTAACTTTGTTAGGGAGAGAGGGGACCCTTTCTGTCAGTTTGGTGCTAGAAAGAAAGGCTGGTGTGACCAGGATCATGCCCATGGTACCCACAGCAGTTTCAAATGCATGGGAGAGGTAACGCTTGTGCTCAGGAAGGTTAGGGATCCAGCACAAATATACACTTTTGGTTAAACATCCAGATGAACAGGTTGGCTTTTCCTGCCACTAGCTTTAGAAAGGCCATGCCTTTCCTCGGGAAAGAAAGACTATGTCCCTCATGAATAAAAATTAAAAAAAAAAAAAAAACAAAAAAAAAAAAAACAACAACAACAAAAAAAAAAACCCACAACAAAACATTTTCTCAACCAAAGCTTAGAATCGTTTTCACCAGGTTTCCATCTGAAGCTCTTGGAACTAAAAGCTCAGCACAGCTTTGCTGCATTTATTCCCAATAAACGTCCTATGAATGTTTGTGATGTTTCAGGTATGTTACACATCCTAGGCACAGCAACCCAGATACTGGCAATGAGAAGCATTTGTTGTCATAACTAAGTTTAAAATGTCCTACACTGACAGGGATTCACATTTCCCCAGCCAAGAATCGCTGCTCCTCTGCAGCAAATATTCAGCCATGGTCAGAGACCGCTATTCCTCTCCTGGAGAGCAGATGGGAGCAGCACCCAGAGCAGAGGGCTCAGACCAAGATTCATGCTGGCCTAAGGGTACATATACTTCTAAAAAATCTCAATTCTGGTAAGAAATTAAATATTTCTCATAATGCTTTGCAAGAAAAGCTGATCAGCAAGATATGAATAGAGTCAACATCAGCTGGAGTATTTTGTTTTCCCTCAACACTGAAAGGTTTACCTGATCTGTCCTGAGTCACAGAACTTAGTTTTCAGATTGTCATTTCAGCTTTTATATGTTGTACTCTGTAAAGAAAACTAGTTTTTAAGTACTTGAAATAAAAATGTTTCAGCTGACCCCAGACATCCATAAACCATATTCTTTATGAAAAACTACTCCTCTCCTGCAACACAGAAGAAAGGTAATATTTCACAATGTCAAAACCTGTCATAAAACCTTCCATCTCCTGCAGAGCTTTAATCATAGGCTTAGGTGGCAGCAGTGGAGTCGGTGCCCTGGGTGCTCCCCTCCAGTGTGCCAACCCCAGACGTTTTCACTTAGAGTCAGTTTGAACAATCCTTGTAGACAGCACTGCAGCACAGCAGATACTATTCATGGCTAGAGATGATGTTTTCAGATGAGACCTTGAAAAGAATATGCAGAGGCATTTATGAATCCCTCCATGATGCTAGACACAGGAATCAATTTTGCAAAGTACAAGATCAGCCTCTATGGAGGAATAGGAGAAGATGCCAATGTATGAAAAGAGGGAATGGAAAGGCACAAAGTCAATGAGACAGGCTGGACACATCAGTGGAGAAACGAGCCAGTGGCGTATGGGTCTGTTTTCACTGGGAATCCTGGGATGAGTCATGCTTATGTATTACTAAGATCATAATTCAGATTTATCAGAATCATGACTACGTGTTCAGAGATTAAACCCCTTGTGTAAGAGGCACTCAGCTCACTCCCAGGAAGAGATTAATCACAGAATGTTCAATCTGCAGTCTAAACAACCAAAACATGCACCATCACAACTGATGTTAAGTCAAATTAACTAAGTTAGCTTTTTTTCCCACTTTTTCCCTTTAATAAAAGACATTATATCTTCTTACAGACCTTGTAGCAGATAAAAATAACAATGGTAATGACAAGGCCATTATTAAAATGTTAAGTTTTACCCATTGAGAACAGAGATACAGGAAGAGTAGTGACTGGCCCAGTGACAGATCCAGCTCTCCAGAGGCTAAGTGAAACAAATACATTTGGAACTTGGCCATTGACCTTAACAAAATCAAACTGGCCCCAGAAATTGTGGCACAGCATTTATAGTTCTTCCAATTAGAAATTTATCTAATATCACTAACACACAAGGATGTTAATGGCTTTACATTCATTCAGCCATTTATTTAGACTCTGTACTGGTACCACACCTTCTTATATCCACACATGCTTTGGGAAGTAAGAGGCTGACAACTGAAGTATGTGGCACAGGGACCATGCTGCTGTTTGTAGGTGTGCACGTGCCTCTGCTTGCACATACTCAGTTCACAGAGAATGTTCTTGCTGATCCGGAACATGTAACAGCCAGACCTGCCAGCCATAGCAGTGTGTGAGCAGTAATTACAAAGCTGAAAAGCAACATGTGCTTTGTCCTCGCTCTACTTTCCAAGGCTCTGAGAAAGTATCAGGAATGTAACCAGATTAACTCAATTAATACTTGGCTTCTTATTAAACAATCTCAGCATATGAAACAAATTTATCATATGATAAATATCGGTGCTTTTGGATAACTCTGTCAACAAACTCATTTGTTGAAACCAGCTGGTATTTCTAGCTGTCACTGGGAGATAGAAAAGTGAGCTCTGAATTCAGGGGATTGGCTCTATCCATCACAAAAATCCCACCCAAGTGACACAGACATGCTCCATCCCTAACGCTCTAAGTATCCTTGCATTCCTGACAGTATACCAAGAAGCTGGCCTGACATGAGTCCTGTTTTAGCAGCGTGCAAGCAGTTCAGATGCAGAAATCAATTTTAGCAGAGCTTGTCAGGCTGGAGCAGTGCCTAGATAAAGTGCAGCCCACTTCACAAGCAAAGAGCAACTGCTTTGGCATGTTCAGGTCAACACTGCAGAACAGTGAGGAACATTGTGAGCAAACACCAAATGAAAAGATACTTTATGCTGTGGTCAAACCAGGCCGGTGTGGCAGCACTGAGTGCCAGGGCTGGCACTTTGTACAACAGGGCAGTTACCTAAGTGGAAGCACACAGACACTTAGCATTTCTGCATCAAGATTTCCAAATTTCTTTGCTACTGTCCATCTCAGCAATGGTTTTACTAGCTATGTCTTAACTTCAGTGCCTCCTCAGATCACTGCCCATCTAAGTTGATGTAATCAGCCACTGAGTTCCTAACAACAAGCTATAAAAGCACTAAGAAAGCAGAGGTCCCTGCCTAGCAGGAGTTGGCCACATCCTCAGAGTAATGCCCAGCGCTCGCTGGAGCCAACACACAGCAGGGAGGAGACACTGAGGAGATAAAGCTTTTGGGTCAAAGAAAAGTGACTCAACTGGAATTAACAGGACCCATTTTGGGATCTATCTTCCCACCCAGTGTTCCTTCTTCACGCTTCATGATCCCGTTCTTTTTCTGATATCCTGTTTCTTGATTATTTTCTGTTTTCCCACTCATCCTCTCCTATTTCAACCTCTGTTTAAATGCCGTCTCTTTCAGTTTGTTTATGTCTGCTCCAGATCTTATGACACTTGCAGTAACTCACATTGCATCTGGCCAAGTGATACTCAGCATCTTGAGAGTTCACCAGCAGTGAAACTGGAGGTGGCATAAATAAGTTTACTGAATCACATCTACTTCCCCAAAATTTATTTTCTCTCACAGGGCATGGAAAAAAAAAAAAAATCTGTGGCCTGAAACAGCATCCGAAGCCCACCTGTCTGCAGGTCCACTCTGGCTTCAGTCCCACTGCTGTGGGAGAGGAGGTGACAGCAGCATATGACCCTGTGTTTTTCACAGCGTACTGTGCACATCTGTGACACTCTGTGTATAATGTAATTATACAAACAGAATTGCCAGGGATTCAGGTTTTGTTTCTGCTCCTACTAATAAACGCCAAAATCCCCATTGACTTTACTGAAATAAAATCAGGCTTTAAATGACCCACTATTGACATTTGTAAGAGTCATCCTAAATGCAAGACACCTTTGATACGACACACGGTGCCATATGGATGGCCTTCTTTTCACCTCCCACAACAGCTGCCAGAAGCTGTAATGCCAACTGTAGTAATGACAATAAAAATAACCCTAACTGAGATGATATTTATTATAGGAAAATTAAGGCCAAGTTCCCAGGCCACTTCCCTGGCATACTGCTGTTGACTGCATTATTTTTACGCTGACTGACACGGGCCTGCACGTGGACTGCTGCTACACCGCTGTGACATGACTAAACATGTAAATGCTGGGCTACGTACACCCGTGCTGCGAGTCTACCTCACTCTGCTTGAATCCAGCTCTGAAAGTACTATAGCTTGCAGACATTGATTAATCTTACTTATAGTCTTACTACAATCTGGGGGTAAAAAGGAATAAATGTGTTGTATTTCTGTCTTTTTTTCTACGACTTTTTCCTTCTTGCTATTTGCCCCTCTTTTCCTTATCAGATTTGCTCTTTCATTGTCTTTCTAGACTGACATGCACTTGAAAGGACATTCAACACTTTGAAAGCTGCTGGTCTTCAGATTTTATAAATTTCTCCCAGCTTAAGTTCTTGATGACAATCTGCTCAGAGCATGGCTTGTCAGTAACATTGATCTAGTGGAAATGGCCCAGTCTAAATTTGGTGCATGATGCTTTCCCAAGACATCCTAACAAAACCTGGCCAACAAGAGGAATTCTGTTTTATTTCCAACTATCACATTTTTCAAATGCCTAGTATTTATTTTAAGGCTTTCTTCCCTCTGAAAATGCTATGAAACTAGTGGGAATTGTTCATTTTTTTGTTATTTTAGTTGAGATTTTCTTTTTAATAAGTCCTACGGGCTTGATGAAGCAGACTGAGTGGTAGTGAGGTGCTAAGCAGCCTTAACTCCCATTGGCTTCACTGGAAACCAGACGTGCTCAGCACTTGTGGGAAGCAGCATTTTATGATCCAGCCCGTCATTGTCTGCCCAGTCTTTTTAAATCGTAAAATGTTTAAGGGTTGGACTCTTTCTCATTGTGCATAACACAATGCAGCCCTAAATGAAGCTGTACCCTGTGGGCACTCCTGTAATTGCTACGTAGGTCTCCCAGCTAGAACTACAAAGTAATTCAGACACATGCTTGCTTTCACTGATGAAGGGAGAATAGGAAGGATTGCTCCCAATAGGAAGGATTGCTCCCAAATCAATCTTTCCAGTTGTAACAGCAGCAATGTTTTCCCAAGAAGGAATATTTACACAGTTTATCCAATTTTCATATAAAATAAATAAGAAAGCCAAACTATTTTGTATTTCAGAGTAACTGGTTGCAGAAAACTGAGGGTTTTTTATCACACAGTTCCTGAAATCTCAGCCACATTTATCAAAGTGATTTAGCAATGCTTATTGTTTTCTTCTGCCAATACCATAGTCAAACTGGTTATACATTACAACTCCACATATCTACATTGCAATTACATCATAATGTAGCTATATGTCTTGATACTTAATTATCATTTAGACATATGAATGTAGAGTTAATTATGACTTGGGGTCTACCCAGGGGTACTGAGGGAGCTGGTGGAGGTGCCCACCAAGACCCTGGGGAGATCCCAGTTGACTGGAGGTTAGCAAATGTGGAGCCCATCTACAAGAAGAGCAAGAAGGAGGATCTGGAGAACTACAAGCCTGTCAGCTTGACTCCAGTGCTGGGGAAGGTTATGGAGCAGGTCATCTTGAGTGCCATCACATGGCACATACAGGACAACCAGGCAGTCAGGCCAGTCAGCATGGGTTTATGAAAGGCAGGTCCTGCTTGACTAACCTGATCTCTATGACAAGGTGACCTGCTTAGTAGATGAAGGAAAGGCTGTGGATGTTGTCTACCTAGACTTTCATAAAGTCTTTGACACCATTTCCCACAACATTCTCCTAGAGAAACCAGCTGCTCATGGCTGGGATGGATGTACTCTTCACTAGGTAAAAAGCTGGCTGGATGGCCAGGCCCAAAGAGTGGTGGTGAGTGGAGTTAAATCCAGTTGGTGTCTGGTCACGAGTGGTGACCCCCAGGGCCCAGTACTGGGGGCAGTTCTGTTTAGTATCTTCATCAGTGATCTGACGAGGGGATCGAGTGCACCCTCAGTAAGTTGGACAATAACACCAATTTGGGCATGAGCGTTGATCTGCTGGAGGACAGGAAGGTTCTACAGAGGGCTCTGGACAGGCTGGATCGATGGGCCAAGGGCAATTGTATGAGGTTCAACAAGGCTCAGTGCCGGGTCCTGCACTTGGGTCACAACAACCCCATGCACCGCTGCAGGCTGGGGGCAGAGCGGCTGGAAAGCTGCCCGGCAGAAAAGGACCTGGGGGTGCTGGTCAACAGCTGGCTGAATATGAGCCAGCGGTGTGCCCAGGTGGCCAAGGTGGCCAACGGCATCCTGGCTTGTGTCAGCAGTAGTGTGACCACCAGAACTAGGGAAGTGATCATCCCCCCGTACTCAGCACTGGTGAGGCTGCACCTCAAATACAGTGATTGGTTTGGGGCCCCTCACTACAAGAAAGACACTGAGGCGTTGGAGTGTGTCCAGAGAAGGGTAACAAAGCTGGTGAAGGGTCTGGGGCACAAGTCTTATGAGGAGCAGCTGAAGGAACTGGGGTTGTTTAGTTTGGGAGAAAAGGAGGCTCAGGGGAGACCTTATAGCTCTCTACAACTACCTGGAAGGAGACTATAGCAAGGTGGAGGCAGACTCTTTTCCCAAGTAACAAGTGACAGGACAAGGGGAAATGGCCTCAAGCTGTGTCAGGGAAGGTTCAGATTGGCTATTAGGAAAAATTTCTTCACAAGAAGGGTTGTCAAGCACTGGAAAGGGCTGCCCAGGGAGGTGGTTGAGTCACCACCCTGGAGGTATTTAAAAGATGTGTAGATGTGGCGCGTGGGAACATGGTTTAGTGGTGGACTTGGCAGTGCTAGGTTAACAGTTGGACTCGATATTAAAGGTCTTTTCCAACTTAAATGATTCTATGATTCTGTGACTTCAATATTTAAACTTTGCTGATGATTAGGTTCTAAAACTATAATAGCATTAAAGTCACTGTACTGTAATACATGACAAAACCAGCTAATAGAAGCACACATTTACTCTAATAACAACTTCCACTTGGGACCTTGCAGAGATGTAAATATTCCTCAAGCACTACAAGTTTTCAAGGGACATACTCAGCACAGTACTTCTATATTCCCTGCTGTATTACAGAAAAAAAAACCCTATTCTCTGAAGTTGTTCTGCACAACTTAACAAGTACCAAGAATTTTACCAAGTCTGAATATTAGCACATGACAAATAATGCCATTGAATTAACCCTATAAAAACAGAGATGCATTTGCTGTTCCTAGCTTCACTTTGTAATTTACAAAGATAATATGTAAGCACTGACCATCAACTGTCAGTCTTGATATGATGATAATAACAGATAACTTAACTATTTCTGAAGCTATGGAAGAAATCACTAACCCAGCAGCACTCCCTTGTCAAAAACATCACCATAACTGACAATGTAAGCCACGAAAGACAGAAAACAGAAACTGAAATCATTATGTTACTTTATGCCAATACTTGCAAATCATAAAAGCACTCCGCCCAGCCTTTGACAATCTACTTTATTCCAGTAGTGTCAGCTCAGATAAAACTCAATGGTGGGAACTGAAATGCATACAGTAGCCACTGGAGCACCTTTATTTTTTTTCTTTTTGTAACGTAAAATATTCTGTGTTAAAATATTGACACTGCAATATGTGAGCTAGCTGCAATAAACATGCAAAGCGGCGTATGCTGCTGCAGGCATAGACTTTAGGCCAAACCCACAGATGCTATTAACACTTTAAATTAGTTATTAATATTTTAAATTATTTTATGTGAATGTGTAGCTGTTGGAAATATTACTATTGACAGCTGTGGAGATAAATGTCCTTTACATATCCATAGATGGTCCAGTGGTTCAGGCAGTTGTAACAGTCTCAGAAGATCTGAACTAAAAATATTCTTGATTATGATCCTGCTTGTAGACCTGTGGGAAGTCAACGGTAAATCCAATGTCCACCGACAATCTGACCCCAAACTCAGTTCCTCATTATGTTACTGGGGATCGTGAGATGCTCAGTGACTGTGATAATGTGGCAATATAACCACCTAGGGCACATCCATATTTTCAGTGTAATGCAAGATAAGTAATCCAAGTGTCTTACTGACAAGCACCAAGAATATCTCAGGACTATTTACAAGACCAGTCTGGACAATTTATCTCTTCTGTCCATCAATTTATAGGCTTCTTTAACAATTCTTTAAAAAATTGTCTCTACAGTTGGTAATTTTGATACAATTCTGTCTACAAGTGTTAATAACACTACATTCTTACCATGTGTGGCACCATGCACTCAGCAGATTATAACTTTTAGTCACCACTATGCTATATTAGTTTGTAATTGGCAAAAAGGAATTATAAGATTACGCAGCAACAACATCAATCCCCCCAAGCCCCACAGTGTAGAGCCACTCTTATAGCTCTCAGATCTATGAAGTTAGCCTAAAGAAGAAAAACATACCCAACAATTATAGCACTGGCTTTGCAATCAGAAGGCTTTTCCTGTGCTAACAAAAAAAAATTCTATATTTCTTTGAAACCTGGTAAGAGCACAATACAAGGTAAAGTGGAAGTTTACATGACATCATGAGCTACTTCAAAGAGCCAGCATCTTCTAAGTGCTCTGGATGGATGGCCAACATGGGTTTAAAAACAGTGCTGAAGTTCAGTGTTGGTTTCTGCATCACCTGTGATTTACATCTTTTTTATCAGAACTCTACTGCTCTTTGGCCTCTGATGATGAGTCACAAGTATTAGTTCAATATGGGAAAAAAAAAAATCTAAGACAACATGTTCTGCATCACTCTTACAACTAAACAACAGCAGTGGCAAGCAATGGGTCTGCAATGAGCACAGGTGGTCAGGGCCTTAGTTTAACATCTCACCTCTAAAATCACATTGGTGACATATTTCTGAGAGCCTCTTCCAACTGTGAGGGAGAAAATAAAATAGGCAGCTGCATATTATCCTTCAATCTATGTATCAGTGAGGAACACAACTGATAAAGTGTTAGGGGCAAGGTTCCCAAGGCAAAAAATCACCTTGAAGTATGTATTGTATCCGGTGACATTTGTCAATCCATGTGGCATGATTTGAATTTGTGGTGCACATCAGTCCTGCTTGGGTAACAGCTAGAGTGCTTCAAACGCTTGGCACCTCCCTGAAACGCAATGGAAACATTGCTTACAAAGGATTTGGTGGATAATTGGTAAGAAACATTTTTAACCACTTGTGATACCCATAGTGTCTGGACATGAGCCCTTTGCTGCTGTGACAGTGAGCAACATCACTGATCACTGCATCATGCATTTTGTGGAAATACTAAAGCTAGCCAAACACATGCCCCAGGAAAAAGAAAAAAGCAAAAAAGCGACCATGCTTAGCTCAAGGCAGTCCTGCTCCAGGAGAAGGGAGCAGGAATGAACCACAAGCTCCAACCTGAGTTTCCGTATAGACTGCCAACTACCAGGCATCATGGAATATCAGCTACCAAACTTCCCACCAGTCCTAACAGCTGGTTCCCCACTAGCGAGAACATTTTTTACTTAGCCCTGTACTTCTTTACTCGATTTTCCCCAACCCAAGTCTCAAAGGATTATGGAACAAGACCTGTTCTGTGTGAAATCATTTTGAGGCTGCTTTGTGGATTGTGGCACAATACAGAAAATTAAGCTCATATTATTAAAACATTTGACATTATTTCTCCTGGGGAATCCTAATAGTCAAAGTGTTTGCCTTTTGTATATATTTAAATATTCTATTAACATGGAAATGTTGATCTTTCAATATTTTGTTTTATACCTATTTGGCATCATCTTTTGATTTGAATGAAATCGAATACAAGCTACCTTTTATTGATGAATTCAACTGATTACTGAAAAGAAGAAAATCTGGGATACAGCAAGGTGAGGGAAAAAATGTACCTTTCCAAAGGTAACATGTTGCAAGTGCTAAAAAGAGCATCATCTTCACATCAAATCAAGCAAGGTACAGGATTCAAGAAACAATGTGCCAAGAGGCAATTTCTCAGCAAGATGTTAGCATCAGAAGACAAAGTGATGTGTCTGGAAGCAGAACTGCTGAGCTGCAAACAACCTGGGTGTGAGTCAGAGAATATTAGGACAGTGCCTGTCCACCAGGAATACAGACTTGATTGCATGTGACTTGTGTCAACTCTGGAGACATCAAGAGCAGACCATAAAAGCAAGGCAACAGAGATTTTTCTAAATGAGCCATTCAGCCTCTAAAGCAACAAATCTGGCAACAACTCAAGTTTCAAAGTCAACATTCCAGGTTTGTGTTCCATGATTATATCCTTCGGTCATTTTTTTCAGGGAAAAGGTCACTCAAACATCATGTTTTAAATCATTAAGACACAATCATCTCCTTTTAAACTAGCCCGTAACTTTGAAACCAGAATCCAATTGCCTGTTCAGGCTCATTAGTGTCTTTGGATCCTAATGACCCACACAGTTGCAGTAAATGAAAAACTAATCCTTGTTTTATGCCATTGGCCGAAAAGGATTAGCCAACTCTTGCTACCCGTGCAATCAGCCTTGCACCGGGGAGATTACTACCATCTAATACTGTAAGTCTACACATTCCAATCTGTTACAATAAGTAGCACTTAAAGCTTATTTCCTTTAAATGCTTAAGCGTATTAATGCTATAGTGTAAGATTGTTTTCTTACAATGCAACGATTCTTCTACCCCTGCCCCCAAAGTTTACATTTACTCACATATATGCAGTGATGCCCCTTTACTTCCAACATTAAGTTTTAACTATGTTCATAGTCTTGAAATGAAAAATGAAATATAATTTTTTTCTTTGTATAGGGCCCAAACTGGGCAAGCAATTATGTACAGAACTTCAATGAGGCTCAGTGCAGCAATTTTCTTTAATTGTGTAGAAAGACTGAAACTCGGAATGTAAATGGTTGCAACTGAAACCAGCGTTTCAATTAATTGTTTGATGTTTAAAAATCCAGGTGGTATTTTTTGCACCCGACTTAGTTTTAACAGGTAGCTAAAAACAGAGCCACTACTTACACTTGGTGCTATCTGATCAGCATTGCAGGTTTTAACTCAGTTTTGTACCACTTATATCAGTGCGATTTTTCCAAGCCAGAATTCTGGTTGCTCTTGCTAAATTACATATAAAATTAATAACCAATTATATGAGATGAGACTTCACTGTGATGCTATATACATATCTTTTTCCCTCAGTGTATTCACACAATGTTATAATTGAAAATTTAATATGGTAAAGAATCAGTTTTAACAATATTACATGCTGCATTCATACTTGAACACTGAACAGCTTTTCTGATATAAAATTAAGGAACTCTTGTGTTTTTATCACCTTAAGCATTATCTATAACAGCACAATAAATTTGTCCTAAAGTATGTTATGCTGTGCATATATGCTTTATATTGATTGACTGAAGTTACAGAAAAGTAATAAATTGCTCTTAACTGCAAAACTGATTTTTGAGTGGGAACAATTTGATGTATGTCTCATTTTCTATCAAAGGTGGTGTGTGAAGCCATAAAACAGCATTACATTAAAATAAATGCTATATCACACAAATGCTGGAAGTCATTCCATTAGTCCTTACCTCTTAGACTCTAAATTAATTTTTTAGCATCAAACCTGTCCAGCTATTGTTTATTCGTCAGCCAAGTATCCTGGACGGTTTATAAGCATGCTTTACACTTATGCATCAGTAAAATTAACAGTAAAATAGTAGATGGGGCTCCAGTGAAAGTGTTATACCTTCCTAAATATAGTGAAATCTTTTTACTGGAAGACCACTTCTCCACATTTCTCCAAAAGTGGAGACCATTTCTCCACATTTGCACAACAAGAAAATGTGAAGAAATGCTCTTTGTGTTATTTCTGATCAGAAAAATGGCATCTCTGTATAGGTATTATTTCTGTGGCAGAAAGAAATCTGAGGCATCAGTGTCTTCCTTCTGGCAGTAGCAAGTAAGAATGTAAATTTCATTCTTCAGTCATCAAAAGTTTTACTCAACAAACTCAAAAATTTATTTAGTCAAATATAATGATATTTCATACCATTTTAGTGACACAAAGTATTTAACCAGCACTGACCTAATGCTGGGTGATACACTAGGTTTTACAAGGAATTTTCAAGTTAAATAGTTTTCTGTCAAAAAGGTCATTAAAAATGTAAATGGGACAGTTAATATATCAGGGCCCTAGATAAACATTTGTGCAATACATGGACAGAACAAAAAGGCAACGCCCACCTCCAAGAATTCCCAGCAGAAGTACACAGTATAACCATATTCCCACTTTGCAGACAGCTGCATTGCTTTTAAGGGATTACAGCTCCAGCTGCCATTGCTATCCCACTGCTGGAGGTTACTGGTTGTAGCTAAATTGTAGTCATGTGTGTAATACCTGTTCCTCACCTACTGGAGTACAGAGTCAGCCAAGTTAGCTTTTCACACTTTCAACAGCAATACAAATTAAACTTCCTGACTCCACACTGAGGAATGAGGAACAAGTACACTGTTCATTTACAGTATCTGCACCACGGTATCAATAACTGCAAATAACAAGTGGTAATGAACAAATAGCACCTTGCTCTTAAGCAGGCCCCACTATATTGACAAGAGGATCTTTGTCTACACTTTCAGACCAGACCGGGTGTGTATGTAAAGGACAAAACAACATTGCATTGGTCGGTGCGATACCTACTAGTCTCAGCAATCCAGCAACATGACTGCTATTGATTCTATAGGCATAATAACAAGGAATCATTGGTAGGTAGAATTTAACCGATACTAATGAAAGATCTCAGTACGTGTTTATAAGAAGCTCATGCTCTTAGATCTCGGAAAAGTATCCCAAATATTGTTTGTCTTTTCTGAAGTAGCTTTCTCTCTTACGTTATTAATCAGCCTATCCAATCTGTGTAAGTAAACATCCAGAAAGACCTAGGACTATGGTTTCTCCCACTTCAGCCAGCTGCCTTAACTACCAGACTGTAATGTCAGAGACATGGATGACAGAATTCATCAGAAGACA
Organism: Tyto alba; assembly: GCF_018691265.1. Classification (NCBI taxonomy): domain Eukaryota; kingdom Metazoa; phylum Chordata; class Aves; order Strigiformes; family Tytonidae; genus Tyto; species Tyto alba. Next base: position 7,398,002 of record NW_024881303.1, read on the forward strand.
GGAAAGCAAGCTTCAGTTATGGAATAACTGAGCAAACAAAATCGTATTTTCCAGCTTTCTAAATTATCGCAGAATACCTACCAGTTGTATACTCTAAAACACTACCCCAAACAACGTAGGTAGGCTCTCAAACATGGATCTAGCTTGTTTTTCAGATTGTGAAGTATGCAGTAGATTAGAAAACTATTTGAAATAGATTAACATGGAAACGTACATTTGGAGGCATAAAGTCCACCCAATCTGTGTGTCTCGCTTCCCATTAGCTGTATCTCAGCAGCACTTCACCAAAATTTTCTGAACCCTTCTCCAGTAAAAAATACCCAGCTTTCACCAATCTCTAGCCACAAGTGCTTAAGGAGGGGCTGGGATGCACAAAGATAGTCCTAAGGCATTTAGGATTTTGGCAGAAAAGAAGTAGTGGCATAGATAACCAAGCTTTTGGTCATTGAGGGCTTTGCAGGTCAGCAGAGGGAAATGGACTCTGTTTCCCTTTGGACTCTGATAACAATTCATTGGCAGACTGTGCAGACTATATGGGTATGATGCTTTTTTTCAACTTGTTCCACTCAGTCCATGTGCCCATCTGACTAGTTTGTGCATTTGCAAAGTCTTCTGTGAAGTCTGCTGAAAGATGTGGTCTTCCCTTTATTTGCTTTGCTTGCATTTCGGCATTTTGTTTGTCTGCTGTCAGGCAGGTTGTTTACTTCATAGTACCTGACTGAGAAACCCCATTTCCCTTATAAATTCATGAGGAGTTTCAAAAACTGGTAACCTATGCTTCACATGTAACAGGAAAAAAATAACTGAGAAGTGATCTGGTATTTCCTTCAAAGGCCATAAATGTGAAACTGTTGGTTCCAGAGAAGATGGTTCCAAGGGATTCAGAGGGCACAGTGCTATAGTGGCTCAGAACTGTCAGCACTCCTTGCTAAGTAACCCTGCTGTTGCCTTCACAGCCAGCCATTCCATAAAGAAAGCCATTTGTGGAGAACTGCTGGATATACTTGTACTGACCACAGTTAGAGTTCAAGAACTGTCTGCTTTTGCAACCTCCTTTGAAAGATACTAGATAAAGAGGAAGGAACTTGTTTTCAGTATTTCAAAAGACAAAAGTTGAAGTGTTGAGTATTATAATTGCAATATTATTTCACTTTAGATATTAAGAAATACCTACAAAACCTTAAACAAACAAAAATGTTTATTTCAAAAATTTTATAAACATTCTGTGTATAACAGATAATTTAAGAACTTTGTCTTTAACTCAAATTCCGCTTTTACCGCTACAATAAACAGCTACTAACATAAGTTATTTAGTTTATATCAGAAGCTGAAAGTACTCATCTAAAAGTATAGATGCTCTCTCACAGATATTGAATTAATTCAACACACTGCTGCAAAATGATACTTCTGCTGTTGGTAAGTGTCAATTTAGCAAGAGCATATCATAACATTTTATGAAAACAACATATTTAGAAAATACATAAGAAAAATAAAAGCTGCATCTCAAAGCATGTGTGCCTGAGGAACATACATATGCTCTTGAAGCAATTGTAATAATGTATTCTTACACGAAATGAAAGAAGATTAAATGCTTTGTACTTTAACTTAAGAAACTGAAAACATTTGTCAAGGCTAAGTAGGAAAATAATTTAACGGGAAGTCAAAGGTATTCAGAAGAATGTAAATGGCTTTGTATTTTGCAAGGAAGAATGAAAACCTTTCACAGGAGGAGACTGTGATGCTCTCTGATCCTGTCCAAATGCAAATGGAAAACTAAAGTCATCTTTTCCATCTCCAAATGCATGAGAAGTCGATTCCGAGAGGAAGGGAAAGGCAAATGCATCCTCACTTTCTGATTTCCCGAACAAGCTTCCTATATAGAATACATATTAATTATTAGATTAAATCTTACAGAAAGAATACTGCATTCAGTGTAATATGCTGCCTTAATAATATTGTACTCCCAGCATCCCGCTGAATGTCAGCCTCCAGTTGTGTTTATTTCTGCACTAGAAATGGTACTTCCAGGAGGGCATTATTAGAATCTACATACAATGAAGTGTGAAGTACTTGAATGATTTAGAACAACAAAACACTTCTGCATGATATACTGGGTAAAATATTTCGAATACTAAGCAACAGAGGTCTCTGTAAACTGATACATTTTTGCAGACTCTTTCTTCTCCAGAGAACAATGCAACCAAGTAATGAAATACTTGGAGAAACAAATTACAGACAAAAACACCTGAATTGTATATTTAGTAACACAAAATTCTCTACAACTTTTCTCTACAACAGTTATATATGCATACAACCTTATATTCATCCACATCTAAAGAGTAGCTTTGCACTTGCAGCACCTCGAAAAAAAGAGGTGATTAAAGTTCCCTTCAGAAAAGTTTTTGATCAAGTTTTGATCCTATTGATGCCATGAAAAATTTGGCTTTCATTTCAGTAAAGCCAGGATTTCACGCAGAATGTGTAAATGTGTGTGGCTCACTTAGTACAAGTGGAAGATACTGTTTAAGTCTGATTGCCCTCTTTCTCTCACTTCTGCTATTTTTGCATTGTGTATCTCCAACAGTTTAATCTGATGGAAGTCGGTTTACTATTGAGATTTCTTTAACCAGATGGAAACTTTATTTTCATTTTAGTTGAGGGAGGAAAAAACCCAGCAGACATACTCTTTCCAACGCTAAGCTGGTAGCCTTAAGTTAAAAAGTAGTATTTACCAAGTACTGTAGCTTTCTACATTAAAAGAACTGTTCTTTTTATCAGTGAAAAAGCTTTGACACTTAAACTTTTCTTCCTTGCAGCTCCTCTCAGTTTGCTTCAAACCCACCTAACACTATCCCTAGTTCTTTCTTCCTCATACTCCTTTTTTCATGCCATCTCATACATCTGAAGCCAAACATGCAGGGAAAGATTTAAGCTAGTCAAAACACAAATAAGCACAATAAACCACTGAACTACACAACTGAACATCCTTTTAGACAACCAAAGGTGCTCTGGTAAGCAGGGTCACGAGCTTGTCAGTCACATAAGCACAAGTAGAAGACAGCTGGTATACATGGGTAGATCTGAGTTCCAGACTTACCGATATCTTTGTGCGGGGACAGAGGATTCAAGTTTCCCGCAGAATAACCTTCCTCTGTCTGAAATGTAAAGAGCCATTTTATTTAACCAATGAGAAAGACAAAAAAACAAGCTCTAATGCTGACATGTAATAAGTTCGTTCACTTTTGGTAAGACAATGTCTCAATGAGTGTTAGCAGCCTTCACAAAATCTGCATTTAAACGTATATATCAGTCCACAAAATTGCAAGGAAAACCTCTTTGATGAGATAGCTTTCACGATATTTACTTACACCTGCAAGCACATTCCCCCCATTCTTCTGGAAAAAAACATCAGATTGAGAACAGATCAAATTTTGGTCTGGCTTACTGCTGTTTTTTAAACTGAAAAGATGTCAAGTTATTTAATTCTGTGACATTTTAGAAATCCTCTAGGCAACAACATAATTACTGGCTACTGAGTAGAACCTGATATTGCCCGAAAGAGTAGCAGAATAACCACTCATCACTCCTGAGAAGAGTTCCTAGGCTAGATTTATAATAGATATTTAAGTCCTTCAAAAATCCCATTTAACTTTAGAGAATCCCAAATTACTGCTACAGGCTGGTAAATTCTTTGTTTCCACCACTGAGCAAGAACAAAATAACATGGGTTCTGACAGCACTACGTGATTTAATACCTACCTCATTTCTAAACAATTCACAGACTACTCACTGGTGTATTCTCTCCTAGACACGGCTGATGCTAGCTGTTGATGATATCAACAACACATACCTTGCCAAACACAAAATAAAAGCGTGTTTTCCTTCCTCCCTCCTTCAGCTTTTATACAGTAACCTCAAGACCAAGCACACCCACTGAAGTTGGAGATGGGTTCAAATATCTTATTTGCATAACGGGGTTTGAATCTACATTGCCAGCCAGTGATACCTAACGCCTGATTCAGGTGTACCCTGAATACCCAATTATCTACCTCTTAGCCCAGAAGAGTGAAAATTACTCTAGAGCACAGTAGTTAGGGAACCTGCAAAGGAAAAGAAGACCTGGATTCCACTACCTGTTCCTATTAGTTGCCTGCTCATCTCCTTCATTTAAATATAGCTAATCCATATTTGCTTTTCAATATTCCTAATAGACAGCCTTTTCTTCCTTTCCTCAGTGTTCAGCATTTCGTGAAAAATGAGGGGAAAAAATAAAATTGTAAGTATCTGATTCTGCACTTCAGCAAGATGAAACCGTACAGGATAGGCATGTGAGTTGTGAATTCTGCTAGGGTACCTAAAGTTTTGCATTGCAATGCTGAACCAGAAGCCTTTTTGTGAATCTAGTCACCTGTATATTTGCACAAGATCCAATCTTGCCCGTATAGGAAAGATTCATACTTGATCAGAAGTCATCATAGGGGGATTTCCCGGAAAGGAGATAAACATTTTCAAAGGATATCAAATGTAAAATTAAGCAAGCTAGTAAAAAAATTATTTGCCACAAAAATAATGGATCTGAAAAACCTCCTTCACTGTCAATGCTGTTTTCTTAGCGTATTTTACTTTGTGAAAATTTAATATTCTCAAGTACTCATTTTTACCTCATCAGATGAATTTTCTGCCCCAAACACAGAAGAATCAAATAAATTAAAGCCAGATGATTTCTGGGAGAAGTTCATGAGAGAAAAGAAAGCAGGAGATTTTGATGTTCCTTCTTCACAACCTAAATTGTGAATGCTGTGAAGACAGAAAGGAAGAAACTACATTAATAGTTTTAAAAGTAGTGTAGATTACTTTTTTGTTCTTTTTTTTTTTTTCTGTTTAGTCAGTTTTTTAGTTTCCCACAGCTGCCAACATTAATTGCTTCTTGCAACACAAAATGGGTAACACAACTATTTAAAGCAAAGTGAGGTGGTGTTCTTACCAATTCCCTACCCTTTTAACAAAAAAACTGCTTAAAGATAGAAATTGGTGTAACAAATACAACTGCAGGAAAACCAACAATTTTAGCAAAGGAGCTACAAAGAACCAGTCTCATATATTTCTAAGCAGAGTCCCCCTCTTTCAAAACAGCTTCAAGTGGAAATGATACTGTAAGAAGAAAATATAATAAATTACCTAGCATAACTCAGAAAAAAAAAAAGAATATTTTCAGAAAAGCTTTCTACAGAAGTCTTTCTATAGTATCTTTCAAAAAACAGCAGATATACAATAAACATCAATACAATTTTGCTCAAAATCAGAATAAAAGCTGAAATCATACAAGTCAAATGGAGGCGTTTTAGAGGACCGGGGTTTCTTCCCCTTTGAGTCAGACGTTCCTACAAACTCGGGTGTTTCAGATGCTCTTAAAAAATGCTCTACACTTTCTTCTGCTGTGTCAGGATTATCTTCATTTGACCTAAAACATGTGTTTATGTCCTATTAAAAAGAAATAAACAATAATGTTTATGGAATATAAAATTTCCCAAAATATCATTAGTCCACTTACCTATAAATATATTCATTATATGTTTTGGTGTTAGTTAGCTATTTTTATTCTCATGAAAAATAAAAGGATTTTAATAAAATGCTCACAGTGATATATTCACCATACTTAAAACTGTAACCTTAATTTATATAATTTTAAATGGAGTTTTGTGAATGTAACTACATATGATCATTTTCATCCAAAAAAATAAACTTGTGAACTGACTGAAAACACTGATTTTGAATAAAAGAACTATTTCACTATAAATTATGTCTTAGCATAATGCTTAAAGTTACACTGGAATCTTCTTGACACACCCTAGTGAAATAAAGGAACACCACCATTAGAATGTATTTCAGTTGACTGAGATATTTTTTTTCCTCAGAAAATGTTAAATGAGAATGTACACTTGGATTCTATGGAGCAATTTCCACCAGACTCAACGTTGTTTTAAAGACATTCTTCTCCACCAGCTACCTGCAGGCATCAACCTGTAGTGAGCCAACCAGAAGATGAGGAGTATCTCAGACTTGATCTTCTGTTTTCGCTGCCCTGCGAGTAGGTTGGGGTGCACAAGAAGTTGGGGAGGGACACAGCTGGGACAGCTGACCCCAACTGACCAAAGGAATATTCCACACTATATGGCATCATGCTCAGCAATAAAAGCTGTGGCGAAGAAGGAGGAAGATATTTGGAGCTATGGCACCTGTTTTCCAAGTAACTGTTATGTGTGATGAAACCCTACATTGCCAGAAATGGCTAAACTGCCTGTAGATGGGACATGGTGAATGAATTCCTTATTTTACTTGGCTAGCGTACACAGCTTTTGCTATACCTATTAAACTGTCTTTATCTCAACCCACAAGTTTTTGCACTTTTACCCTTCTGACTCTCTTCCCCATCCCACTATGGGGGGAGTAAGCAAGTGGCTGTGCGGTGCTTAGCTGCTGGACAGTGTTAAACTACATCTTGGTATGACCTATACATGCAAGCCATACACACAACTGGCTTGAATATGATGGCATGGTGAGCTTGATCTCACAATCAGGCACAGCCAGTAAAAGCAGTGCCAATAGAGCCATACAGACTCTGTAGCCAGCACAGAGTCTATTTACTACAGTTTTGTGGGAGAAATGAGTTTCAAATGCAAACTTTTTTTAAAATGTTTCATCAGCTCACACTGATGAAAATTATATGCACCAATTTATACAAAAAATATGATGTGCATAGGATAGTTATCCTAAAGAGCCTATTGTTAAGGTAGCACAAAAACCCACAGAACATTGACGTGATCAAGAACAGTATTACTATTGCTATATTAGTAATCTATATTAGTATAGATATATATAAGAGCATAAATACAATATATCACTATACTGGTGATCAGAAGGCATTGATTGGTTTCTCACCTGTTGGGTGCCTTATAATGAGTCACTTTGCCAATTTCTGAGACGTACTTCTTGCCAATAGATTCAAATATGTCACAATACTTTGACTATTCTAAATAAAATAATTACTTATGACATAAGAAATGCTTTGCTTACTTGAGGTATATATGAAGAATCCTTTGGCTCATCTTCTGCTTCTTTATCACCACATTTGGCCCCTTGGTTTGCTGTACAAAAAAGACAGCACTGCTTGTATTATAACAGCATTTTAAACGGATACATAAAAATTACATTGTTGGAAAGAATCCTTGAGAAAGGTTTACTAACTTGCCATTTCTATTGGTAAGGAAGTGTTCTGACTGTAGTTTTCATAATAACCCACTTTGCGGCTGTGTCCATAATAGTTACCTCTTGTTCTGCCACTTACTCGCTATCGCTAAAGCAATGCTAAGGCTGCATCGTATGGTTTGGTATGTTCTTCAAACCTAGCTATTGTTCCCTGAGAGTGCTATGTTTGTCTAATCCAGCTATTGCCCTCTGAGAGTGCTAATGCCTGTCAATAGAAACCAGGTGGAAACCATATAAAAAGCACATCCATATGACATTGATGAAGTGTATCTTAAAGAACTGGGCAAAAGCCAGGATGAGAAATGAGGATGTTATCAGACTTTCTGCTCTAAACTTCAGACTGTGCAATGTTTCAGGGACTGCAGGTTAAGATCCTGTGTTTCAGGATATATAATTAGGATCCTATTTATATATATTAAAAAAGAAAAAAGACTATAATTTTTGACATGCATCTGAATTGGCAGAATAATTAGAAAAAATATATTTAAACTTGTGCCTTGTGATTTCAAGAACTACAGGTATATTTGTAACTATCCTGGTTTGTTTCTGTAAGCATTCTGTATGTATTTCTCAAGTTAATTTTCTTCTTTAATAATCTTAATCTGATGATTTACAATTCTTAAATTACTGAGTTTATTATATACCTTCTCTGTGCATTTTCTCATGCCTTCTGGGCAGATTTCTAAACTAGATTTTATCTTACCCAAGTAATTTGAGACTTAAGCATGGACTTAGAAGAGAAGCTGGAAGGTTCCTTTCTTTAGCAATGGTCAATGCAGAATGAATCACACATTACTGAGCAGTTCAGTCAATTAAATAATGACACTGCCTGTCTGCTCTACTCAGAGTTTGAACTAAATAATTAAGGTGGAGAAGGAATACAAATGGTGGCCCACTTAATACCAGAATTAAAATCTGGCCCCTAGAACTTTCTCTTTTGCAATTATGTGATCCAGCATACAGTAACAGCACAACGTATCGAAAGAATAACAGTGGTACTTCACCTATTACTGCATTTTCACTTTCAAACTGTTGACTGGAAGTCATCTGCTTTGGAGGAATTACCAGTCTAAAAGAGAAAAATTACTGCTTGTCTAAATATGGATTATTTCCATAAACCTCAATCTCAAGAATGAATACTACTTTATTAAAGAAAAGTTACCTGAATTGCATTTGGTTTTGTAAGCTTGCTATTGATGGAACTTGGGCAATTTGTGTGTTATTAGTCCCTGCAGGGTCAATAACCATCTAAGATATAGCAAAAAATTCAAATGAGACAGCATATGAAATTGTCATTTCAACAATATCACTCTGATTTCTCCTTAGATCGTGGAAATCCCTTCTTTTAACCACTCTTTAAGGGTCACGCAACATAAAAACTTTTTTGCCTATCTTTTCTTTACCTAAGTTTTAACAGCATGATGCCCAAAACCACTTCTATAATTTTTTATAAAGTCTCATTCACAGCACTGATAACTAGATGTGAATAATTAACTTTTCTATCACACAAATAAAATTACACAATTTAGAAACATTATCCAGGTTTTCTACTACTGCAGCCAGGTTGCTCCTGCTTGACAACATTGAAAGGGCTAGAGCCAGGCCTGTCTCCACCTCTGAAGGCCAAGGTATGCACATCAGGGAGTATGTCTCCTGTAGGATTGAAAAACTGCAGAAAACATGGAAATACTCCTGCCCCACACATTTTCATGAGATCAGAAGCCCTCTTTTATGTAGCATGTATTTGTGCCTTAAGGGCAGAGTGGAACTAGGAATCTATGCCTCAGCACCAGATAACACATTATTTCACAAAGACTTGCTAGTTCTCATTTGGTTTTAATTTGCAAAATGTATCAAATTGAATTCTATTCAGGGTGGGGGACAAAAGGACTGGTTATGCAGAATCTGCTTGCCACTCAGCACGTGTAGTTTACAGCAAGCCTTTTCTGAAGCATAGCAATCTTCTTTCTTCCAATCTTTTTATTTTTCCTCAGACTCCATCTTCTCTTCCTTGTTGCCATCACCCTTTCTTAAAGTTACCCTAACCTTGACTTACTGCTTCCCACTATAGTCTAAATACAATTCTAGGTCCCAGATTCCCATCCTCATCTCTGGATTACCCTGGCAACAGCCCTTCCATCATCCTCATCATGTCCAACTCCCTCAGCCAGTCACAAATCAGAATTGCTTAAAATTTCTTCTGGTCTTGTTCCACTGTCTAGACATTGCATGCATGTTGTCTTATCTCATGAAAGCTGCTTCTGCTTCTACCACAGGCTCCACTCTTAACCATTTAGTGACTCATTTATTCCATCCTTCAGCTCCCTTAAAATTCTAAAGAAAATCACAACTGGTACTGTTAATTTTTTACCTGATGATTTTTGTTGTTCATTAAAATTTGGTTTTAAATAGATCCAGTGAGACCTTATAAAAAAAGGGTTTGGTATAGAAACTTCCCCAAGCTTCTGCACAGCAAACACAGTTGCAAACTATTTATTTCAACTCCTATGGCCTTACCTTATCTGAGTACTCCTTTTATACTTCAACAACCTATTGGTCCTATAAGTGTTCTTGCACTTAATGAGATTTTATTAGTGGTTTTCATAGCTGTGCAAGTTGTTCCTCCAACTTATTTCTGGATTGGTTACCGTGTTTGTATATTTAAGATAATAAGCTGAAATACACTTCACCTTTTCAAAAAAGTGCCATAGGAACTATTTGTTTATGGGTGAGGGATGGAAAATCTAGTTGTGGACTCCTCAAGTGTACAAAGCAATGCTACTCGTGTTTTTATTCCTCTCAGCCCAGATTTTTGTTTCTGGTTAAACCTCAAAACTGATCTGTTAATTGTAGGCAGTCCTGCAAAGCTTCCTACACATTTAATCCTTTATTAAATCCTTCATTATGGAGTAGATGGCTGACAATTAATCAGTAATAGAAGATTATTTTTTTAGAATTATTCCTTTAGAATTCCAAAAATTTGCTATATGCAACCAAGTGAATCTACAAAGGTTATTCTACATTTTTAAAATTATTATACAAAACTAATTGGATAGATGGTCCACCTCAAATTTGGCATTACAATGCTTACTATGACTACCAGTTGCACTTCATAACATTCATATTTTCAGTGGAATTAGAAGTGCCACCAAAAAAAGATTTTTATTATGATTACCAAATAATAGCAGATTACCAGGATTAGTGTCCTGGTTACAGTGTTAACAAATTTTATGTAAGATATAATAGTACTAGGTAAATCTGAAGTATTTTAAATTTAAACAACTACATAAAACAGATTATATAATCTCATCTTTTTATCAGTGGGAGAGCAGCATACCTGTGATGAGTTTTCTGCAAGGCTGGAGGAACTGGTAGTGGCCACTGAAAGTTCCATAGATTTCTCTTTTTCTTCTCTCCCTAAATTAACAAATATTATTTAATATTGTCAATAGGATTAAGTATCCAAATAATGGCATTGTTAAACTGAATTTGGGAACAAAGTTTATAAATTTTCCTGTTAATAGAAAGCTAAAAGAAAATTATCACAAAATACGAAAGTATCAATCAATTTACTGCGTACAACAGTTAATATTTACTGTATTTATGCAAACAGCACTAAAGGTATGTTTCAGATTTCTCTGACACTACCATCAGGTATACCTGTCATGTTACTTTACTCATTGCATACATAAGAGAGGAATCAGACCGACCTTTTCAGAACATAAAGACAGATAAGTACCCTACTTCCATTGAAAGCCTGGCTTCAACTATCACAGTAGGATCAGTTCACTAGATTTGTTATCATGGTTTCCATTAACTTACACAAAAATAACCCAAGATCCCCACAGAAAGATCATTAAACACACTGCACCTGTTTCTGTTCGTTGCATTGAGAATCTAACACTCTGTGCAGACTGGACTAATTTCTGAGGAACACATGGGACATGTAATGCTTTATACAGTTGCTGTTTCTCATTTAGTAAAGATGGACGTTCACCCTCTTCAAATATCCTAAAAAATTATCAATTTTTTTTAAAAGTAAGTTAACAATTGCAAACGAAAATAAATCATAAAATATAACTGCTTCAAATCAATGGAGTTTTCAAGGGAGATGTATGCTGCCAGGGAGGTTCTACCTCTTTCAGATCCAGCAGCTGATTAAAATTGAAGTTTTCTTCAAATAATATCAGAGAATACATTGAAAGAAGAAGACATAAAGTAGTAATAAGCCAATCATAAGAACACTGCTGACTTAAATTTTGTCAGTATCAAAGAAAAGTATTAGGAATTTGGGGGTTTACACTTTAATTAAAGTACTTCATTGTTGAAGTTCTGAAATCACATTTTCACATTTAAAACCACTTTTTCTCTCTCTGAGATTGTCTGGAATACTCACACTACACATACACAAAAGAAAAAACTGCAGCAAGTGTTTTCACTTGTGGGGTAATTATCTGTGTAGGGTAAATAGCCCTTTACAGTGTAGAAAAAAAAAGGTTAGCAGAACAATGAAGGGTAAAGTGGCTATTTGGCACAGGAACGTTTACCATTTTTTAAAATAATGAGTTCTATTTTATTTTCTCTCAGTCATTCCTGGTTAGCGCCTCTGTGCTTGTAGCTGCAAAATCTGGCTTGTAGCTGACAAACAACACTATCCAGAACAAATGAAGAATTGAGCCAGTCTTTTTGTTCTTCTTGAAATTTACCATACGTAAAAATAAGATAAAATGCATTTTGTAAGGTAGAGTGGGGTAAAATTAGCAACACTACTGAAAAAATATCAAATTAGAAGCTCTGGTTAAGATGCATGGACCTAACAACACATTAAACTAATACACATGCACAACTGTGATCACATAAAACCATGACTGCACCTCAGTCAAGTAACTGATGGAAAGGACTATCTCGACCTGTAAAGTTACATATACGAGTGCTGTGCTGAACTGAGACCTAACAAACTATATAAGCCATATAGCATCTAATACATCAATCAAAAAAAACAGGAATAAAAGAAGATTTTTTAAAACCTGTATTTCTTTGAGTTACAGTAATTATAGATACTACCTGTGACAAGAATGTGTACTACAGGAAATAAGATGTGTATACGGCTGTTGTATCTTTAAATTCACATCCAGAAAGTGCAAAACCAAGGAAAAATAAAAACAGACCTAAATACAGAACCCTGGCTACAACTGCTTCACTTTGTTCAAAATGGCTTCCTTGACCACTTTACCACAATCATAATTCAAAAATTACTTGAACAAGACTGCTGCTACTAAGTTCATGAGTTAGATTGTCATAGACCACTTTTTTTACAGAACTTAGGTTGCCAAACTGTGTTTTCAGAAGTTCCTGGAGTCAGTTCCCATGTATTTCTGTAGAGCCTAGCAGACAACTCTACATTTCTAAAAACTCACATTCCACGAAATAAAGCATTCCTTTACAATGCATATCTATTCAGAAGGATGTATCGATGGCAGGTATAAAGAGGACTCAGAAGCTCCTAAGATAGGTATTTTTTAACAAAACCTTCCAAAAGAGCCTGCAGTTAAACTTTATGTATATGCAATACACTTGCTCCCTTCCCTCCCCCAAAACACTAATGAAAAATAAAACCACCACACACATCTTCTCTGACATAATTAATAACCATTGAAAGAAAAATCAAACTGCATACTGAATCTGAAAATAGTCCAAATTGCAGTAACAACAAGAAAGATCGTTTGTCTTCCTTCTCTACTTCATTGTTAGTAGACATCTGAGTAGATAAAAAAATCTTTATCTTGATCCATACTGAGAAATAGATAACTTTTTTTTTGCTGAAGTGCAAAGAAAAAAAAATAGATATTTTAAAGTCAAAATAAAATCCCGTTTCCTTAGTACTGGTTTCTTTTTTGTAGCATAAAGCAGCCCAAAGGTTAATATGACTTTATCTTTACAACAGAAATCACGCGTATCTGATTACACATATGAAGAGTCACACTTGCTACTGTGGTGTTTACCAGGAGTCTCTGCTGAAGCCATGTTCAGTAGCCTAATCAGGCACATGCCAGCAAGTCCTTTTGGAAGCAGGACTTTTAATAACTAGCTGACATAATAATTAGTAACTAATAACTGCCCATGAGGTTGTGGTCAGCAGAAGGTTGACTCTTCATATATGTTAACATTTAGAAGTCCAGGAACAGCTTTATAAGTATTTTTCCAAGAATTATATTACAGAGTTTTTTCTTTGATCAGTAAAAGCTAATCACTTGTAATGCAAAGATACAGAAAGAACTGCAATAATCCACCATGGAATATCCTTACAAGAAGTTTTAGCAAATATCACTCATTTGGAATCTAAGGTATTTTAGGTATTCAGAGATTGAATTAATACATAATCAAATTAAAAAAAAAAAAAAACAAAAAAACAAAAAAAAACACACACAACAAAACCAAACAATAACAAACAACAACCATCCAAACAAAACAGAATTAAAGAACAATGGAATTAAAGCTCTCTCAAACGTTTTACAAAAGCAGAAGGAATGAACATAATATATGCAAAAGCACAGTCAAGATGTCAGCATTTCTATGTAATAAATATAATCTCTAATTGATAAATAAAGACCAGAGCTTCATAAGAGTGGAGTCCTATTTGGTGACTGATGAGAACTCTTGATTTGGAAATTTTAACTATGACACTTGTCTGTGTAACTGATGAACTAAGAAAGCCCACTAATCAGAGAAAACAGCTGGTATGAGAAGAGGAATCTGTGTTTTGCAGTCAGGGTAATCAACAACCAGCTGTCCAACAAGAAGTGATTCAAACTAAAATGTCCCAAGCCTTTTAAAAGAACAGTTATCACTGCCATCCTCCTGCCCAAAGGAGAACATATAATACCAGCACCTATTAATTAACTTGAAAGTTGGTTTCTTTTGTAACACTCTAAAGCATTTCATGGGTATTAATCTGTACATTGTTCTGCTCAGTGCTTTCATTGTTTAGTTCTTTCCCCTGATGCTGCTGGTTTCTCTTCACACTGGTCTGCATCAGTTCAAGGAAGTTTACAGTACAACTCTTTCTTCCCCTTCTTCTTGTTCTTCTTCATCTTCTTGTGGAAGGTGGAGACACATCCGTTTTCTTCACAAAGCTCTCAGCCCAGCAGTAATCTTGTAGTGACTGCAGAACAGCTCACAGGAGAATACTGCCTTCAGTATCCATACTCTGCTTTTATATTTTTGTACATTGCCTTGAGTCTGCAAAGGTTTACATTCACATTTCCTGTGTTTTATAATCACAGATTCACAATACACCTGTTTTTAACATCAGTAGTTACTTAACAAGACACTTCTATGCTTTCTAGTGAAGACTTTTTTTAATACACTAATGCCAAAAAGGGATTTTAAAAACAAATTTTATGCCATTTTTACAAGCCTTTATGTTATGGATATCTTTGACATGCATAAGTTTTAAAATTTACTCTAGGAAAAACATATTAATTAATAAAAAAGGTTATGGTCTGATACCATATGCTATATCATGTAAATGCACACATGGAGGTTAAAAGGCAATGTGAGTTAGGACAGTATAAAATGTTCACAACACCTGGTAACCATGATGGAAGCCATGCAATTTTTGCTTCAGCAAGAGCACCAAAAAGATCTGCTTGTATGGGGTCAAGACACAACTTCAGGTGAAGGTACAAGCACCTGAAGACTCCATGCCAGGGAGGTATAGGTACAAATGGCAGGTCTGGCAATGCACCCTGTGAATTCCTTTCCACGTGGAGCCTGACTGAGCGCTTCTTACACCTCCATGCGCAGTGCATAGTTCTCTGCCTTTTATGATAAATAGGTCTTTAATTGCCATTTTGCTTTCTGCAGACTGAACGTGCCTGGGTTTCTTTGAAAATTCAAAGGGAGTGCTTCCCATCTTTTTTTTTAACCTAGTCCTAAAACTAAGTTGATTTCTTGCCTCCCTGTGTTTCTCAAGTCCTGACAATTACAAAAAGTTTACATAAGAATGTAGAACAGGTGTAAAAGCTTAAAGCACAAAAAAATAATCATCCGAATAATTCATAAGTCTGTAAGAAGATATTAACAACCTAAAATGCCCCTGTGGAAAGGATCTTAGGGATGATTAAAATGACACATTTCTATAAATATAGTCCACTAAATCCCTACTTAAAGCCCTAAAAAGCTTCTTTTTCAAGTGCACCATAATGTAAAATCACTTGGACAAAGTCTGTTGGACATATTTTCAGTTTAAAATAGATTTTGGTCTAAAAGCATCAGCTCTAAGGGTGATGTTTCAACATTCACAAGGACTCCAGATAAATGCAAGATAGTCCTGATGGTGATTTTCAGTCACTGTAATTGAGCGCAAATTAAAGTTAGTCCCAGTTGTAAATGATCACTGACTAATTTACTAAGCCATTAATCTTGTCTATGAAGCTTTCACTCATGCTTGTTTTCAAGAATAAATTTCTTCAATAGTTTAGAGCTGGAAACAAATGACATGCGGAACCCCAACTCTTTTTCGCCACATATGCATTTATTTAGTAGAGTTAATGTATTTTATCTGTGACTGCACAGTCAATGTAGTTTTTTTCAAAACCCATAAAACTATTCACATAGATCTATCAGCAATAGCTGTGAGGAGAAAAGGTTTCTACAAAATACTTTTGAATAGTATGTTTCCAAATACATCTAGCTTCCAAAAATCAAAATTTGCCACCATCTTAACCCCAAGAAATATAAAACTGTTAAAATTATGTTATTAAATCACATGACCAGGGTTCGAAAAGCTTGCCAGTCATTATTTAGCAACAATTTGTGTTTTGTGGCAGTCTGTGTAAATGCTGAGAGTGTACTCTGGATGAAAGCAAGGGAAACAAATCATTTTTAAGTGTACCTTTCCTTAAACTCCTTTGGCTTCTCTAGACTGTTCTGATTTTTTACTTCAATCATTTCAGAATTATTTCGATCTTCTGTAGTCTCTTCGAATGTCTTAAAAGATAAAGAACAAATAAAAATCAAAAAAACTTGAAAAATTATAGCTACATGCTGCAAATGTTTTCTAAACATGATAAATCAGTGCACAGTAGTAGAGTTTTTGTAGCCAAGACAGTCTGAAGAAATAAGCAGAACAAGGTTACAAAGAGGCAGAAAACTGGACCAGCTGTAACAACTGGAATAAACACATAAGTTTTTGAGCACAGACTCTACATATCTATTCAGAACAAGAAGCTCCTTACATTTACCACATCCCTTCTTACAGTATGTTTATACAGCACATAGCACATTAGGAACTTTAGTATACAACTATGCGTGTCAAACACTATCACAAAATATAAATAGAAAACACCAGCTGTGCACATTATGCTTCCATTAGCATAAGGCTGGCTGAAGGGGACACGGCTGACAGAGCAGGAAATGGTGTGCTTGATCATCTGGCCCAGGGGGGTAAAAGGGTTCAGATGCAATACTATAAAAATTTATCAAACTCTACGATATTGGCTATACTACTCAGGCTTAGGAGAGACCTTTTACCTCCTAGCAGAGGTCAAAATGCTGTCCTGACAAAGTCCTTTTTTTGGAAGGCCATCCCTTTGGAATCAGTGCTTCTTCTAGACAGTGGAAGTGGAACTGATCTCCCAACTAAAATCAGCCAATTTCACCTCCGAGTATTATTTACCCACACATTTTTGGGGGGGGGCGGGGGGGGGCAGGGAAGAGGAATTTACATGATTCTTACTGTAAAGCATATTTGGTTAAACACATTCATGTTAACAAAACCTTAAAAACCAGTAGGACCTGTGAAACCTCTGTACTCAAGCCCTAGGTCTCACTAAGGAATAGCCTTGCTACATTTTGAAGTGTATTCTCTGGCCCTCTTGAGCTAGCACAAAAGTCACCATGACACAGTGCCTTGACGGAAATTATGGTGTAAACTGAGGTCAACAGAAAGCAAGCTTTAAGAGTCTTTACATTCGTGAACCCTTCTTCTCTAAGAAAACATATGTGATGCTATAGAAACATAATTACTAATATTGGAATCATCCTGTTGGTCTGTGTGCTTGAAAATACACTATTTTTTTCATGTTTCAGGAAATATAATAGTGGTATATGTAACTGCATATATAAAATGTATTTATATAAAATAGAAGTTACCTTTTTTAAGTAATTAATTTTCATTTCTAATTCCTCCGCTTCTTTATGTAGTTCAATGGATTCTTGTGTAGCAACTTCAGCAAGCTTTAACATTTCCTGTGTTTTTTGCCTCGAAGAAGCACTTTAATGTTACGGAATATAGATTACAACACTACTTTTTTTAAGTAAGGGATACTATCAGATCCCTGACACCTTTATGCTATAAGTGCAAATAGTAGAAAGCTCTGACAGACCTACATTTCCCAGACAAATCTTCAAATCTAGCTTCAGTTAGGCTTCTCCTCTCTAATGAAGCATTTTGACATGTATGTATTTAAGTGAAATTTTCTTTTATTTCCTCAAAATGCTTCCAGAAATTTAAACTGAAGAATATTATTTCTCCTTCCAGTTTCTCACAGAGAAATGTCAATGCTGCCCCTCTAAACATAAATATATAAATAATTAGTATACTTCTTAACAGAAAGTTGTGTAAGGCAAATATAAACCTTCTTGCCTGCAAACTGCATAAACACTACAAATCAAGGATACATCTTTAAAGCCCAATCATTTATGGATTTAAAAGGAACAGGCTCTGCAGAAATAAAATTTATTTTCAGATCATTAATTCACAAATCTAATTTCCTTTACAAATACAAGATAAATTAATAGATCAGGAACAATTCTCTTTACTTAGGATACATAACAGAAATATCAGTATAACAGACAATAATGCCATTAAAAACAACACCAAAAAAATATATGAAAAATACATTTAAAATACTGAGAGGCTTGTTCTGAAGTAATTTTAGGACTTTTTTACCCAAAGAAGCTCAATAGCAAGCCTTTCCCATGGGTTGGAGGAATTAATATTAGTATGTATACTCTAAATTCTTGTTAAAAGTCTCAGTTTTCTACAGAATTTTTTCCTAAAAATGCTGTAACAAAAAGACCTTTTTATTAGCTGAAGAGAAACTGTGGAAAATTAGAGTATTTCTATACAGTGCTTTAAATATGCAGTGCACTACCGATAGTCTCTATTGTAAAAGCATTGATAATAGTAGTACCCAAAACATCCAGGCAAGCATCTTCTTTCAATTTGTATTTTTCAGACTGTTTCAAAACTCTGTTTTGAATTTCTTCAATCTCTCTCTTCTTTTTGTAATACTCCTGTGCAAGAGCAGTTTCCGCATATTTTTCCCGGTGTTGCTTCAAAATCTCTTTATACTGGGTTATGTAATCCTGATACATTTTCCTATAAAAATACATGTAATTTAATTTTTTTTTCACATTAAGCCATTGCTTATAAATAATAAACCTATTAATTTATGACATCAGCTCAATTAGACTTGCTGCTGTCCTAGAAAAAAGTCAGATTATATTTAATATACCACTATTTGACTCTATTTTTAATCTTCTGACTATTTTCAAAGAAGACTATGCTGTATGTAACAAAGTATACACTCATGATTTAAAAAACAGCCAAACCTCACTGTTCTGAAATGAATGTAGACCATACCATATTCAAAGGCAGCCTGGCAGATGACAAATGATTTTTCCCTCTGTAATTATCATGTAACTCACTGCAGGCCAAATTCTCTGTTTGTGTATATTGGCACAACTCCACCGTTTTCGGTGAAGCTGTATCAAACTTGCAGTAAAAGAGAACTTGGCCTAGCATCCCATATTTAGAGCAGCCTGATGCATCACTGGACTAAGAGGTGCCTCCAAGGGGATGCTGAATAATCTGTGTCTGGCTCAAGGAAGACTTAGACACACACATTAGTTACATGAATACAATAGGACTATTCATGCTTAAGGTTAAGCAAACACTTAAATGTTTAACTGGCAAAGTAGCAGAATGCTCAGCTTCTTGTAGGACTGCCCTCTAAATTAATGTTACACTATTATAATTTCACTGACATCATGTGAGTACATAGCTATAAATTATTAAAGTAGGTAGAACTAATTAATGTTCACGACATTTTTAAAACTTTAAATTGGCTTTTGAAAAAATTGCACTATAAAAATAAACAAGCACCATAACAAGTAATAGGATGTAATTCATCACATAAAGCCAGAAATTAATCCGTATTATGTTTGGAAAGACGAGAAAGAAAAGTGCTGTTGCACAGAATAGCCATCCTCTTGTCTTAAATCCATTGCAGCGACTACACTGGAAAAGATCTTTTTTTTTTTTTTTTTAGGTTTTCTCACTCAGGCAAGGAATTTACAGGATAGATTGCTAATGACACGTAAAATATTTAATTATCCCGTTGGGATGAGTCTTTCATTACACCAATAATGCTGCTAGGCATAACTTTCACTACAGGTAATTCCCAGTACAAAAATAGTATCTTTTGGGAAAGCTGAATAATTCACAATGTAATCAAGGGACTGGTTCTGGTTCTTAATGTCACACACAGGTAATCTAAGTATAGACCTGTGGGAAGTCTCTATTTCCCACATGGATAAGAGTTAGCTAGTAATAGTATTTAAAATTATGAATAATAACAATCAGTGCCCAGTAACTATATTTCTCTGTTCATTTGAAAACAAAAGTTTACTAACTACTTAAAATTAAATTCCTTTTTTTCTAATGTTGACATTCTATGCCCCTTATTCCTGAAAAAAAAAAAAAAAGAAAAATTTAGACATATGCAAAATACATAATAGGAGTTTGATGGTGTTTATGCAGATGGCACATGTTTATAAAGAGAGACCACAGCTACAGATATCCAGCATGTATTATTAACACAGAGTAGTCATTTAATAGAGAAAGAAATACTACATAAAGTTGCTTGGTATTAGAATATGACAATATAAAATCACAGCAGGCGAAGGAAATTTCATCCTCTTGGAAAAGGCTACGTGAATAGTAGACACAGGCAAATTTTAAAATATTAAGTTATTAGTACACCTGTAGATTAGCCAGAAATTATTTTATGAAACAAATTATGGTTCATAATAGCAACAAACACCAGAGAACCACCTGCTTACCTGCACTATGAATAAAGCCTACATTAAGGAACAGCTCTCACTGCTTGCGAAGCATACAGTATTCCTCTTTAAAGAATACATTTTATCTTAAACTGCTATCAATCATTTAAATGCAGCATGACTGAAAGGCAGACACTACTGGCTGTCCACTGGCTAGCCCAGGCAATGGAAGAGAGATAAATTCATGTCCAAATTCAACAGTAGAAGCTTCTGTTCTTACAAAAGGAAAACAAAAGTCACAGGAAAAAAAAAAATCTTAATTTTCCAATAAAACTACACTCCAGGCACTAGTTCCTGTTAAATTGACTGAAGTCCAATACACCTGTTTAGGAGAAAGAAGTTTAGATCAATACTGTGAAACCAAGGAGTTGGCTCTTTCCAAATTTCATGGAGAAAATTACATTAATCTATTTGGTTTTCTACCTGGGTGGTCTCAGGAACCTAAGTTTCTTGATTTATTGAGTATTTGTGTATACTATACAAAATTTCCACATATGAAAGATGGAAAATATTCAGTTCTATTTAACTTAATAGGTGCTACAAACAATAACTGAGCAACAAAGAAATTTGCTGATATACAATGAAGAATGCATTATAAATAAATTTTTAAAATATAAATAAGTAAAATAATTTGTTGTAGCAGGTACATTTCAAGCTTCTGAAAATAACACTCATACTTTATATTCTTTTCCCAAAATGCATTTTCCACAGATTAATATTTACGGCCAAGTATCGTATCGTATCATATCGTATCGTATCATATCATATCATATAGTATAGTATAGTAGTCTTGAGAAATTGTTCACATTAAAGTAATTAGAAAAAGTTTTCATCTAATGACAATGGGGAAAGCACAGCACCCAAAAAACCCCTGAACATTATGTGGATAGCTATTTATTCCTCTTTCTTTCTTCATATTACTTATCTTCAGGATGAACTTCCAGTTCATTTATGCGTACTTATATGTTCTTGAAACCAATAATAATGAAAAAATGTGGAACGTTTTTAAAACCTCCGTAATAAGTGCCTAATTAAATGCAAACTGATCTGCCCATCTTTTTAAATATCTTCCCATCTAAAGCAGTATGTCTTCAGTGCCCTCAAATGCCAGGCTAAAAAAGCACATTCAGTACATAAAGTTCTAAATGTACTTATTTTTCTTCCTAACTGAAATATTTAGAATTTCCTGAATGCACATCTTGCTGTTTTGAATATATCATCAAATGCTTCAGTACAGAAGGACTATATTTGAGAGACCACTTTTGTAAAACACATTAATTACATTTATTTTATTATTTATAGTCACGATGTCTTATAATTAAGCTCAGGAAAACAGATCAAACACTTTCATGTTGGAATTGAACCTAGTTATCCAAAGAAGCAATTTAAAAGTAATGCTTCTTTGGCTTGTCAGCTCAAATTAGTGAAAGCCAAAATGGCTTAATCATCTACTCATAGAAAGCCAATTTAGTCTTATTTTTCACCAAATATAGAGCTCTGAACAGGAAGAAGACAGATAAGCTACTAACTGAGTTAATTAAAGGCCATCAGGCATGCTATTTCTTCTGTCTTGGACAACTGACAAAAAGAACACTTTAAAAAGAATCAAAGCCAACATTTTAAATTACCTAAAGTTACACTCTAAGTTGGTATTTAGGTATCTAGATGGGTCTGCCATGATCTTTTCACCATAGGGCTAACCAACCTCTTCCCCTTCAAAAGCACATCAGTAAAGGTGAGCAACGCCTCTAAAATGGAAATCAGTTTTACCTGAGTGTTAAATAGAACTTCAGAGTGTTAACTTGGCACACCACATTTTGAACAATTCAATAAAAATCTTCAGGGACTGTGCTTTATTCCACTGAATGAAGGCAGCTACACTGCACAACTACTCCTTTCTCTAAAATGCAGAATCTGACTAATGAAGATGAAACAACTGAAATGCCACTTACTGATCAGAATTGAATTTGCAACTAATACTGACTAGAATCTTACCCACAACTGGTCATAAAATGGCTTTAGACCAGACTTTCCTGAGCCATTCACACTATTTTTCAGGATCTAATATTGAATTTGCATGCTTTGTGGTTATTTTGAAGAATATATAGCAGTATACAAAAACTTGATTTTTATATTCTAATAATCATATACAATTCATATTCACAAATAAAGAAAAGCATAATATTATCAGAACGCTTCTAATTGTTATCTTACTTAGTCCATATATGAATTTAAAGGCATAGGTTCAATTAAATGATGTTTCTGAAAAAAAAACAACATAAAACTGGTGAATTTTCAAAAAAGTCTTCCCAAACCTGAATATCTAAAACTACTGAAATCACAGTATACATCAAGACATGTCATAATAATGCAAAAAAAAATGTTCATAGATAAAACTTATGTATGCTCTTGTAAATGTGCTCTGATATTTCATATTTCTGCCAAAGCTGAAACATTCATTCCCTTTATTTCTGGGCTTTTATTGAAATTGTAGGCAACTGAACAATGTTCTGAAAAATTATAACAGGCATTTGGGCAACTGAATTTGAAGAAGCTGTATTTTATCCTATTCCATTGGTAAGTACAAAGTAACTTATGATCTCATAATAATGTAAACTGAAAATTCTTTTAATTACTCAGTCACTTATATTATCCTGAAAAGTTTAAAACAACTTTTTGATGCAGACTGCACTATCTTCGCTGATCAGTTTAGACAGGTTAGAAACCTCATTTCACATCATCATAGATACCTCTCATTTTCTACAGCTTCTTGTAAAGCTTCAAGTTCATTTTTCAAATATTCTTCATGCTTGCTAAGAATTACATAGGTGGGCTTCCAGCTGTGGAGAAAGAAAAGAAAAAAAAAATAAAAGCATATAAGTGGTCTTTCCTAATAAAAAGCCATTCGGAAATGAAGACATCAAGTTACTTTAGCTAGATTGCTATAACAAATAATTTACTTAATGTTTTGAAATTCAAAGATAAACAGGTTTAGTATAGAAAGCTTTTACATGTATACATTTATTTTTTTAAGATTTTAAAGCTGCAAATTCAAGAACATACATATTAACAAAGATTATAAAGCACTTTTTAGGGAATAGAGTGAGCTTCACAAATTTTTGGGGCCTAGCACTAAGCAATTAGGCATCTAAATTCACATATTAAGTACTCAGAACAGCACCATCAGTAAATGCTTCACATATGTACGATCTTCTTGTTGGAGATGCACACAGCTTCATTCTCATCAATTCATCAGTATCACCAGCACCTGTCTCATACCTAAATGCAAGAAGGAGTCACAAACTCAGCATTTCCTCCATTTGCTAAGCAAATACTGCTCAGAAAACAGCCAGAAAGAAATGTTGTATTTCAGTACAATAGCCCAGACACTGGGAGCACTGACTTGGCAGTGTGAACTCACAGGTGCACATACCACCTCTTACTAGATCTGAACTCAAATTCTGCCCCTACAGGAAAACACGCCAGCTAATAGTTAATAATAAATTAATGGCAGATGAGAACTGAACTTCAGTTGCTGTCAAAAAACATTCTTTTCCACTTCTAAGTCATCATCCACATATATTTTCATATCTTGTACATTCAGTGTCTCGCTATATAGTATGTCTTCATTGTTAAATGCACCCATTCCAGAAACCTGTCTCCAGACAAGAGATGCTGAGTGGCTCATTTCCAGCTCGTAACTGGATTCCCCTAGAGCAAACTCATGACTCCACATTCTGTAATGCTTAGTCTGGATCTCCTCTCATGTGGCTCCCCTACAGTCCTGCAACACAATCCATCTTTTGTTCTTCTCATTTCAAGAACCTCCTATAAGAGCCCACCAAAGTGATTTTCTTACAGCAGGATGCTGTAGATTGTACTGAAATCACAGCAACTTCAGGGAATACGTGAAGGACTTGTAACTAGTAAATTAATAGTACTTTCCCAACATCCAGGTGTTAGAGATGCCTCTTCCTTGGATGTGGGAACTCTAAAAACACAGGCAGATAAACTTTTTGATTCAAGTGAAATTCAGATGTGATATTTAAGAGAGTGTCTTTAAAAATAAAGCATCCTCCCTGAAAAATAATGGTGTAAGGAGCATGAGCCACCCAGGCCTGGATGTCTCCTACCCTCTCAGATGAGGTGACAGATATCAGAAAAGACATTTTCACAGAAAACCATGACTGAACAAACGGCCAGGGTGTTGCTCAGTTAAAAATGGTAAGAAACAATTTCTGAAACCTGTGGTGCATGGAGCCTCCAAACAGTGAAAAATACCTTAATAAGACTTAACAGATACCAGTGTTGCAAGGTGAGGGAAAGAACAGCAAAATTATTTGTCTAGTGAGCTAAATAGGCCTATGTGCTACTGATAAACACTCTGCTCATTCTGAGAGAATAACCTCTGTAACAACAGGTTGTCAACAGACAACTTCTGAGGTGCTGGGATCTGAGATTCAGATGATGGCCGAGTCATCTGAACAGACTGGGCTGGAATAGGACACAGATCCTATTTCCAATGAAAAAAAATCACGTGCTCCCTCCAAGGGAACCTTCTATAGAAAAAATTAGTATACCCTCTCTCTAGTCAGGACTTAAAGTGATTGCTCAATTCAGCTTTTGCCCAGGATGCGAGCTACCCTAAGGCAATGCAGATACCTACAATGAAGTTTGAGTAGAACTAGCTGTCCTAGGAGATGTACACACAAAACCCAATTATAGGAACATATACATAGATACTATCAAAGCTAAACACTGAAGATATAGAAGAAGGAAAAACCTGTAAGGACTGAATAGACTAAGCAAATCTGGAACATCAGAGACAGTTATATTTAAAGAGTTACATCAGTTAGGAGGAGGAGAGAAATGGCAAGACAGAACAAAGCTGTAATTGAACAAAGCAAATTATTCATTACTGGACAAGTGGGAGCAACTGAGGACGTATGGTTCACTTTGCACTGCAAATTCATGAGTGGGTTGAGCAAAGGGCATTTTTGGATGTACGTCCCATGGTTCAAAACTGGAGGGTTTGTAGCATGCAATCATACAAAGTATGAATGTGCATTTAGACAATCACTCCAAAGGTGGAATAAAATAGAGGCTTCAGTAACAGCTAACTTCATGCAATTTCCAACAAGGAAATAAATAAAGAACAAAGACCTGAAAATTAATTTCCTGAAGTCCAATAACCTTTAACAAAAAAATATGTGCTCCAGGTTGTGACACAACACAACCTATGATCAACATTTATAACAGCAGTAAAGTTTGTCAACAAAAAACCTGAATGAGAAATTGCAGCATCCATTCAGGAAATTTAGCACTATTGGCACAAATTCTTTTGACACCACTGATGATTAAAAATGTAATTACAAAATGCTACTTCACCATATCTATTGCAAATTCAGGAGAAAGCTGAATTTTTAAAGGATCAGATTTTTTTAAAAAGTAGAAACCAACATACTTATATAAAAATGTACTGGCACACAAACACTATGATATTCTTCTAGTCATAAAACTCCATGCCTTTCTTTGGAGGAAAAAAACAAGCAATGAGTAAGTCATAGAGCTTTTATTAATCAAAGTACAAACCATGCTGTGCGTTACATTTTGTGTTTACATCTATTCTGCAGATATGCAAGAGACACATAGTACAAGAACACTGTTTTGTAAACAAAAGAAGGTGTACAGGGTTCAAGTAGCTCATCTACCAGCTTGCCAAATACATCACTGCTTCACAGACATTCTTGGTAGCTATCACATTTATTTGTCCTTCTTTTCATCAGCTAGGGTATAAAAAAATATGTATCCACACTAATCTGAAAGTGATAAAAATACCCTGTAGTTTGGCTAGAAGGACAAGACAACAATTTCTTTTCCAAATTAGCAACATTTTGAGTGCATCTGGCTTTTTTTTTTGTTTATTATTTCCATGAAAACTCACCATCCTTGAACTCAAATTTAAAAAATATAAGAGAAACAATAAAATTGGAATATTTTCCACCAGCAGTATTTCAACACTTCTTGTTGTTCTGGGATCAGCATTTCTAGTTTGAATCATTCAGGAAACTACTTATTAGGAAAATGTCATCATTTGTCTATATTAAATATTTAATTTTGGTCATTTTGTGCCTTCAGTTCTTTGTTACATAGACCAACATGGATTTAATTAGAAAACACTGCAGTATCCCAATACACCTGTCTCATATCATATTTTCTGTAGACTTGCTGAATATAAGAATTCCATACATTGTTCAGAGTCTTCAAACATTCTTCAATATACTTACAGTCTCTAGTGATCCAGACAAAAAGTTGTTTCTTTGAGAGCTCTATTGAGCATTACTGGCAATTAGTCAACTATGAGGGTGACTGTGACTCCAAAACAATATTTGAATTTACAAAATCAACATTAGAATCATGTCCAGTACACATGGAGTATCAACTAGAATAAATTTTAGAAGTTTAAGATTATTCTACTATGTAAGTGCTCTAATTGTCTGATCTTATAGCTAGGGCTTGTTTATGGCAGTTTTCAGTATGTCGTTAAATGACATTTTCAATAATTTAAGACACAAAGTCTCTACTCTTCTGCAAGCATTGTCCTTCTATGAATGCATGTATTCATTAATGAGTCACTTCTCATTTTCAGTCTCTTTACACTAATGCCATTAATTATTCTTTGTAGGACTTGAGCCAAAACCCATTGAATTCAATGATTAAAATTTAGATCAGATCCTCAGTTCTAGCCTTAATTTTTGATTTATTTGCATCACTTAACTGTTTGTGATTTACAAATAGATTTGCAACCTCAAAAGATATCCAGAAACTTAGAAAAGTTTTAGGCTTCAGAAACTTAGAAAAATTTTACACTGCATTAGAGGCAAGAATTTAAGGTAAAGAAAAAATAGAATTTTCTTATCAAGGTCAAATCTTTTCCCAACTCTTTTTATGCTAAAGCTACAAATCAGTATGATACGGCAATTGATTCAGACAGATAGCCACTACGTCCACTTCATTCGCTAATGATTCTATTCCTTCTTCTGTTTTCAGAAAGGTCAAAATAAACCTAGAAAGGACCCTAGTGCTATCTTTACTTCTCTTTTAATTCTGAGAAACACCCACATTCTCCATTCACATCCTAAAAAAAATTTCAAATATATGTTATAGACATGTTAATTTGAGCACTTATCTTTAGGTATACAACTGCAAGAAAACAAAATGGGTAGAATTTGGTAACAAATCATCATTTCAACTGCCAAGGAACTGAACAGTTTGTGGAGAAATGCACGCTACACTGAACAGACAGGATTATATCATCTGGGCCAAACTCTCTGTATTGTCAAATACAGATTTGTCTTTCTAGCTACCCTCGCAAACACCTGAAATTTTCATTTTTAAAAATTAGACATTCCATGTCAGAAAGAGAAAACTCCTCCTAGCCAAATTTTTGATTGAGACAGTTGTAATTACTAAGGTCCAAAAGTGATCTGCATTTAAAACTTCCACTAATAATCTCATAGAAAAAATTCTGTGAAGAAAACTGTGAACTGCAGCCTATTGCGTTCATCAAAACACTGTGCCTGGAAGAACAATTTTGCAGTCAGTCTGCAGTAAAAATTATAGCAAAATCTGCTAGTAGAAGTACATACATATCCATATCTAGAGGCAGCTATGATACATCTTAGACAAGAACATGTATAGAACAAAAAGTAACGTGAAACATTGTGAACAAAAAGTAGAAAGAAGCTTCAATTTCAGGAAGCCAAATTCAGAATAAAACAAAGAACGTAATGGGTCTTTACTGTCACTGATAGTTATTAACTTTTTTTAGTTAAAATAAACCCCAAAACACTGGAGTTTTTTAACAGTATTCTTAATAATGTTCAAATTTCACAGAACTCAGATGCATCCAAATATAGAAAAATTATGTTTCTATTACCTTACTACTTGAATACTTTAGCATGCAACAAAGACAGTACCTGTGATCTCTGAAAACTGATGATTATAACACAAAACTAAACCAAACCTAAGTGTAGTCTGTGTTTCTATAAATTACTTTTTCAGACTGTGGGTAATACTGCAATTTTTGTACCTGATGATTTGCAGCTTAAAAAAAAAAAAAAAAAACTAACATTTTCTTTAATGTCACTCCTGTCAGAACACACACACACATATACTTTGAAATTACTTCCTCACTGACTTTCTTAATGCCACTGTAACTCAAAGTTCAAACTATATTATACTTACGCATTACAGCTCTCCTTACTACTCTCATTTTGCTTGTGCAAATCAGCAATTGCATCATTGCTGTTATTTATATTTTCTTGCAACCTGGCAATTTCATTCTTCTTTTCTGTGATTTTTACAGTATACACTGAAATAAAAATTAAATAAAAAAGTAAGCATATGTATTTTCAACATATCCATGAAATAAGAACTCTACATTCAGAATGATTAAAAATTTCTTCCAAGATACTGTATCGACAGTGCCAGACGAGTAGCCAGCCTGCAAATCAACAAAGCAACAACAAAGTGAGTCAAAAAATTATGGAGTTTCAGCTGTGTGGCAAGCATCTTGATTATCATCTAATATTGTGAGATTAACTTTGAAAGAAAAAAATTATTTGTCCTGTTTCTGCATCCCAGTCTGTATAAAACTAAAGTAACTATTAGCGGTACAAAGCACAGCATTCTTAACAGTTAGAGATGACCCTTCATTTTTTGCAGTCCACAGCGCCTGCAGATACTAGAAGTAGCATACAAGGAACCAGAGCGTAAGCCACTTTGCCCTCAGTAATGCTTGCAACTGGGGTGACTGACTGAAGTACAAAAGTTGCTTGAGATAAAGGTCTCTTTCAGACATTTGTTTTCTTTTACATAAGTCCAGAAACACAAATTCTTTCAATAGGAAAGCTGACTACAAGAAGGGAAAAAAAAAAATTCACTAAAGACATAGAAGCAAATTATTACTAGAAGCAGAAACAAAGAAATTAAAATAAAAAGGGAATTTACTCAAGGTGGGAATGTGTAATGTGATAAATTAATACAGGAGACAGAAGTTAAATAATGAAAAAAAAAGCATTATAATGTCAAATTCTCAAGCACTATGGTATTTGTGAGATTTTTAAGGCTGATTCTTAATTCTGCATTTTCTAACAGCAGAGCGCTGGTAACATTTTATGAATGGGTTAGTAGAGGATTCATATTGTTGAACACAATCAGTTTTATCTTTCACAAGTAAAAGCTTTGAGAGCTACCGTGCATGCTCATGCTGTGATGCAATGAGCACAAGTAGGTGCACGCTTTTTTTCTCTGTGCTGTTTATTTCTTATTTTTTCATATAAAGTTTCAGACTTATTAGTGCCAAATCACCCCATGCCATCACTGCTGCCCTGATGTGCTATATGCCAAAGTTGATGGCCCTAGATAGAAGACAATCACAGACATCCTGCTCTTCTCATCTACTTAACCAGGAAGGGC
Organism: Tyto alba; assembly: GCF_018691265.1. Lineage (NCBI taxonomy): Eukaryota > Metazoa > Chordata > Aves > Strigiformes > Tytonidae > Tyto > Tyto alba. The sequence continues at coordinate 7,427,879 of NW_024881303.1, forward strand.
ATCTTAGTTATGAGATGTGTCTTGAGTTGCTTGAATTATGGCTCTAGGACTTCAGGTCATCCTGAAGTTCGGGTCTGGCTTTGCAGTACTTGCTCTATATTCACTTTCAAGGCCAGATACATTTATACCAGAAAAAACACTTCTCAGAGAGAAACATCAGTCAGTGAAAAGCAAAATAGTCTCAATGTATTTTAATATCTTGAGTTATTCTTAATATTTTCAATATCTTAAGTCAATAACTTGCCCTTACTTAGCATGAAGCATAACTATTGGACAACTGACATACGCTTCATTTATGTAAAAAAAAATAGGTGTATTTGGAAGTATCCTGCAGATAACATTTTGAGATTTACCAAGATATAACATAACTGGTTTATCAAAATATCTATTACATAAGCAAAGCTATATAGCTCATTTCATGTAGTATTTTCTATAGATGAGCACTTCTGTGACAAGTGTGAGTTGTTCTACTCACCCTTTGCTTTCGCAAGGGCCTTGTGGATGAGATCCACCTCACCCAATTTTACAATGCATGCACCTAATCCAGAACTCAACACCCATGGTGACAGCTACCCTCAGTGGAGACAAGCGGACACTTTTTAAAGCTTACTTTATCTAACCCACTTTAAACTCTTTCTTCAGGGTAATACAAATCACACCCTAAAAGTGCTTATTTCCCCCCACTGGTTGTAAAAGGACTGTAGCCAAAAGGCCTGATGAATCTCACACTAAAAGACTAAAGCTGAATGCTACAACTCTTCGTCTGCCAAGTAATACATAGAATATTAATTCAGTGGAACTATTTCTGGGTAAGTTTTTGAAAGATTTAACCCAAACTTTAAAAAGTCTGAGTGTTGGTTGTGAGTTCACACATATTTGGGTATCTTTGAACTGACCTCACAAAGAGCTATGCCATATTACTACACAGCCTTTGGATTTTCTCTGAAAACATGCTCATTTACCGTAAACATGCATAAATGTTAAGAAAAACCTCAACTCTGAGGTTCAGTTATGTGACTGAAGAGTTATAACAGAATTCTAGGTGTACCAAATTTAGTGTTACAGATGTTTTCATTTTTAAGATGTTTCAATTTAATATAATCTTCTTAATGAGTAAGTACTTGCTTGGACATATCAGTCAAGATTATTAGAAATATTGCCATTAACAGAAACACCAATTAGACCAGAATTGTCTCGTTATTTTTCCTGAAAGTTATGAGCTTCAATATCTACCTACAAAGCACCAGTGATGAGCACAGATGTCCTCAGACTGTCTAAAAAATAGTTTCTCTACCACAATCATTCTCATCAGTGATTCCACATAGCAGCATAGTTAAAAAAAAAAAAAAAAATCAGTCCAGACCTAAGTCAATAATATTATGCTGTCTATAAGAACTGGGAGAAAAGACTCTGATGTGGAGCAAGACTTTTTCATTGGGTTTACTGTTTTGAATTTAAAATAAAATTACCAGCTGCTTGATTGCAAAAAAGAAGAACTAGGCTTGAGTAGGTAGTAGCAACTGAGAGAACTTTCATTATTTTAAGAAAACAGAAAGAAAGAAGAAGCAGTGAGGCAGAGGTCCAAATCTGGAAAGAACAAAAAACATGAAGAAAGAAAGGGAGGCAAGTGGCAGATGTATTGAGCAAGCACAGCTGAACCAAAGAACTGCCAGTGACTGTGAGGAGCTACAGAGTCAGAGCAGGAAATGGCGCAGCATGAAACTGGCTGTCCATGAGACAGCTGAACAGCATTAGCTAAAAGTCGCAAGCAAAAGCAAAGTCTGCTAGGGAGAATGAGCAAGTATTGATGGCAAAAGATGAAGTAGGGTGAAAGCAGGACACAGGACAGCTTTCATTATTAGGCTTGCTTCCGTCCCTGAAACACAGAACATGTACCAGAACTAATGAAACAAAAGCAGTGTGTTCAATGGTAATAAACTGATAATTTATTACTACTCACTATTTATCTGTTGATTCACATGTTCCTTAGCATAAGAAGCTTGTTCTAGCTGGAAAACTAAGAAGAAAATAAACACTTTTTCATATATATATATATACACAAATATATATGAGTTGAGCTTTGAAACAAATGTTATTCAGCATTAATTGCACAAACACTGATTAACAAAGTTTTTAACAAAATATCTAAACAGCAATTTTACTATTAAATAGCTGTTAGCACCACTCTCCATAACCTCACAGCTAACAAAACATTAAGTAGGCAAACATCAAAACTGTAATATTATAAATTTGAATATAACTGTTTAAAGCAGAAAACATCACTATATGTACCTCATTAGTAACAGTTAATTTAAAAATATTATATTATGACCTACCAAACTCAAGCAGAAGTTTGTCTAAGTTGCTCAAAAGCCTGTCACTCATCATGTAAACTACAAAAGAAAAATGCAATTCAGTGATTTACGCAGTCAAAAGCTTTATTGGTACAATAAACAAGTTAAAATTGCAAGACAATACCATACATTATAAAATAAAAGGGAGGGGGGGAAAAAAGTTTTAACTGCATTAGAATTAGTATCTAAACCACTTTAGTGGTACCAGATTTCTCACCGATAATGGTAATGGACTCGCTGAAAGTCTAAACCACAGTTAGGAAAAAAGGAGGTGTATCATTTAGGTAAAGCTTTGTTCCTGGAGCAGTTCTACCTTGAGAGACTTAATGTCCTCAGACCGCATGAAGAATGCAAGAAAAGATGCTCATGTACTAAATGTGTAGCCTCTACTCCAGCTGGTTTACTAAGCCTATCAACTGCAATGCTGGTAATGTAAAAGCTACTTATCCATTCTGTACACTCCTCCCGTAGTAATTGCAAAGTGCATTTAGATCAGAAGGTATATGCGTAAGTGTGATTAAAGACAGAACCCATACACAACGGAAAGCAGACTATTAAAAATTCATTCTTCTGTTTGTATAGTGCTGCTACATGTAGAAATCCAGTTATGGGGTTTTAAACAGTTTGGGAGTCATGCAGTCTTCTAAAAAGGATGTAATCACGATTTTACCAGAATGTACTGAATACAGCTAGTTAGCTCTGATATACTTAACATTAATCAAAGTTATCTGGTACTTAACTGCCCCACAACAGCTTCCCCATATCCCTAGTACTGTGTAAGAAGTAAAGCCAAAACAAATTGGTGGTGAGGATGAGATCCTAATCCAGGATAAAGTGGAATAGAAAACAACTATAGAATTGAACTAAAGTGGCATTAAGGCTACATACTGTAGCACTGAGACTGGAAATGAGAGGGGGCGGGGGAAGCATTTAAAATGCTGGATGTTTGACAGAAATGAATTTGCCTAATAGTTAAGTGAGGATCAGAACACCTAATCCAAGTGACTGGATTAGTACAGGCTGTGATAAAAACTCAGAGAAAGAGATAATAGTTTTACCAAATGTATTTAAAAGCTTGGAACACTAGTTCCTACTGCCTGGAAACACTTAAGATAGCAAACAAAACATGTTCTGAAAATACTAAGAAATACTACCTCAAGCCACAGGTCAATGCTGAATATTTTTGCTTTTACACGATGTGAAAGAAAATCCTAAGTAATTCCTTTGGATGCAAAAACTACTTTGGGGCATATAATAGAAATCTGTTCTCTAGAAACAGTGTGTGTTAGTTGTTTTCATGACAGCTCCCATAAAAACTGCACAACAGTGGGGTGTACACAGAAGGTACACAGATGAATGCAAAATAAAAAGCATGATTTCCATTAATTGGTTTATAAATCATAATGCCAAGTTCACCAATAGATCAGACTGTACAGCTGCATATTGTTAAGATGCATACTATTCTACCATTTAGTCATTATGACAGTTACAATTAACTTTTGAATGCTTTTGTAGAAGAAACAGAACTAAAGTGAGTGCTTAATATTTTTTCTGCAATTTTACAATACAATTTATGTAAAGTGTAAAATTGCAAAAAATGACAGTGTTTCTGAAAACATGTATATGTAAAATACCTGCTATTCTGGATAGTGTTACAATGAAATAACATAACTGCAAATGACAAATGCTATTATGTGTTGTGAATTACAAGGATACACGTGTCACTAGTTGAAAGGGCTGAGAGATTCAATTGCACTGGTAAACTACAGGATGTTTGTAGGTTTTAAAGACAGTAGTTAACACCAGCCTAAAACAAAAGACGTTTAAATGCTGGACAATTGATGTCTTCCAGGATATCACTGTAGTAAAGACTGATTCTCCGTCCTACTGGAGAAAAGTAGCACTGAACCATTAGCCAACTTTGGATGACAAATCAGAGGATGTTGTCATATGGGGCTGTTTTTTTTGTTAAATAAGAATATGTAATACATAGCAACGGAAAAAAACAGCTTGAAATTGCATATATTATTTCTAGTAGTGCTATTCAGAACGCTGCCAGAAGAAAAATATTATGCATCTTGCATTTTTGTACCTCATTAATGCAATTACGTGGAATTCAATTGTGACAATAAAGTTTTGCATATTACAAGACTGCATTGAGTGCAGAAACCACAAATAAACTGCCTGATGGATTCTCTAGCCATTATCATAATACTAACATTAATAGCAGAGTTACAGCAGTAGGTTCATATGCCAGCTGACAACAGCCTTTTCTAGGTTCTTCATTAAAAGGTGAAAAACACCTATAATTGATGAGGTAAAATTCTTCCTTAAAATCAAACGCCCAATCCTAACCATTGTCAGCTATGCAACAGTATTAACTTCTGTTGGCTTTATATAAATAATTTTCATTCCAGCAGGGCTCTTTTGTGAGCAAGTCGTATTTTACCTGTGTTATTAATTACTGTTTAAGACACTCTTAGCGACTAGTTATTCGATTCTTCTTGAAATTGAGTAGAGTTCACATTTCTAGACTTTTTATCTCTGTTTAAATTAAAAAAAAAAAAAAAAAAAAAAACAAACTGTCTCTCATCGTTCAGTTTATGTTCCTCTGCCCCTCTTCTGCAACACCGTTTTAGGAACCCTGTGAGGAGACTTGAACCCTGCATTCAAGGTGAGCATGTGCCATCTTTTTCAAAACCCACTGCTGTATTCAGTGTTTTTCACATCACCTAAGCCCTTTCCTGACTGGTGACAATTCTAGTTATTACATCTGAGTTAATGTAATTGTAGGGCTCTTTGAAGTCCCTGTTTCTAACGCTTATGTTTTAAAGCATATTGCCGCCATGCATTATGTACTGTGACTTCATTACTAGCTATTGACGTGTATGTCAAGTCCTCAAACATCTACCGGATTGCCACATTTTACTTAGTCGGGCACACAATAAACAAAAGGATATTGCTGCAGATTATTCCCTAAATTCCTGGAATTTAAAAAATTAAACCGATTATTGTCAAAATGGTAGCGGGAAAAAACCATCCTGTGGGATACCACAGGGGCTGCAGATGAGCGCCACAAAATGGCGGCGCAAGAAAAGGGGAACGAGTCTCTTATCAGTGCAGAGGGATGACAGGGCTGCAGCGACCGAGTGGCCCCTCTGCATTTTGGGGGTCCATCAGCACCGGGAGAGTGACCAGGACGTTGTGGTCCTGCACCGCCTGAGGTGCTGCCAGAAAAGGAAGGGGCGAGGGGAGCTATGACAGCCGTCCAGGGCCTCATCCACGGCCGTCAGGCAGAGCGGGGCAGAGCATGGCCACCGCCCGGCTCCCTAAACTTCGTCCCCGCGTCCCGGCGGGCACCAAGGGCGGTCCAGAGCCGCCGCCAACCTACCCCGGGAGGAGCCCCGCACTCCGGCCAAGGGCCCACTTCAGCCCCCGCGGGGGTCGGGCACCGCCTCGTCGTTCTCCCTCACCTCCGGCTGCGCCCCGCAGCCCCAAGCCGCAGCGAGGAGGGAAGATGGCCGGGCGGCCCCCCCCGCGGCCCTGGGCAGGCGGAGGGGAGAGGCGGCGGGGAGCCGGCGGGAGGGCGCGGAAGCGGGCTGCAGCGGCGGTGTCCCAGCTCCGCCCCGTCAAAACGGTGCCGGTGTCACCTCCCCGCCGCCCTCCTGGCCGGGGGTGGCCGGGGGCGAGGGTGGGAGCTGCTGGCCGTCGGGCTTCCCACTGGGAAACCTGGAGCAGCTTCCCCCCGCCGGGAGAAGGGGCTGAGGCCATTTTGCGAGCAGATCGACGAGCAGCGCCCGGCCAGGGGCCGCAGCGCTCCGCTCCCTCGGGGGCGTATCAGGGGGGTGCGTGTCTCCCCAAAACCCACCCGCCTGCCTTAACAGTGAGAGTTATGAGGGGAAAAAAAAAAAAAAAAAAAACAAAAACAAACATTTCCGAGGGCTTCGGGGTGGAGGGCCGAGCCGGCGGCGCCGTCCGTGGGTGAAAAGCGATGAGGATGCTCCATCTACCGGGGAGAGCGCGCAGGCGGGCGGCCGGCGGGGCGGGGAGGCAGCACCGCTGGAACGGGGCATCTCCTGGGGACGTGCTGGGGGCTTAAACACACGCACGCACCAGGATGAAACACAGGTTAAAAAAAAAAAAAAAAAAAAAAGAGACTGCAGCGTGTAACTTGCTTTATCCACCCTCCGTGTCCCACGCGTGTTACTGGTCCGGCTGAGGCAGGGGAGGTGGGAGGGGTGGGGGGCGATGGCGTAAAGCCTTCTTCCCTCCATACCGCCCGTCTGAAGGTACAGCCCAGCGCTCTGACAGCTTAAAAACGCATTAAAATACCACACTTCACATCCTGGAGCAGTGCTTTACATTGCAGATGCTGGGGAACGTCTCCAGCCCCGGCAGCTCTGATGCGCACGGCAGCCTCGCCGCTCGCCTCAGCACAAGGTGTGCTGACAAAATCAAGTGACTTTATTTATTTATTAACGTGCAGCATTACGAGGCAAATGCATAGCCTGGGCACGGAAGAAACTAGGACATGATACTTCCCTCCAGACGGCGGTCGCAACGGGGTTGTTTTTTCGTCCCTCTTGAGATTACTGAGGCATAGGATGGTTTTAAGTCTATTGATAAGCAGAGGAAAATAAGTGAGATGGGGAGGGAGCACAGGGTGGAGGGAGGAAAGCAAAACCAAACCAAACAAACAGACATCAGTATGGCCGATGAAAGAATAAAGGACAGGGAAAACAGAAACAGGACAGAAGAGACGAATAGAAAGCTCGTTCTGCCAGCCGCAACACGGCTGTCGGTCAGATGCGATGCTGCTTTCAGATGAATCAATTCAACCAACAAGAAACGCAGCTTCCAAGAGAAACGGCTGACCTACCTGGCTCCAGGTCAGAGATGAAGGAGGAGAAAGAAAAGAAAGAGAGACAAGTGGAGACCAGCATGTTCGTTTGGAAGCCACACGTCTGCGGCCCCTGCGCTGTGCACCCCGCCGGCGGCGGGGCCCCGTCCGTCCCTGCAGCACCTCCGCGCTGCCCCCGCCGCCCCCCTTCTCCCCCTGCCCCTCCCTGAGGGCGAGAGCCTCCCCCCTGCCCACCTCCCCAGGGACATTTTAATTCCTAGATGCCCTTGGGGCCTCGGCAATTGCTGCTTTGTAACCCGCCTTCCCGCATCGTTAAATAAAACCCAAGGAGAAATCGCTGCAAAGCTTTGTCCTGCCTCAAGCAATTCTTTTAAAGACACCCCCACCCCAAACTTCTAGAAATCGGAATTTAATAGCAGAGTAGCAGATAACTTAAGTGATGCTCATCGACACCTCCCAGTGTCCTGGGAGTTTGAGCAGCGGTGTTAAGGCAGGCTGAGGTTCCCCCACGTCCAGGGACCCGAGCTCACCCAAAAGGTTGTCAGTCATCTCAACAGGCTTTGGATAAAGCCAGCGGGGACTTCCCGGTTAATTCCCTCTAAGGACTGTCAAGAGCTGGTCCCCACTGGGGCTTTTCAAGGCCCGGGAGCAACTTTAACCCATCTAGTTATTAAAGAGACTCCCGACCCGAGGTTATTGCTGTGGTACCCACCAAAAAAAAACGGTTTCTGAAGCTGCAGAAAGGAGGGCTTTGTGTCCTGCTGGTTCCGGCTTGTTTGTTTTGCCTTGCTTCCCAATAGTATCCCTCTAAACAACAACAAAAAAAAAAAAAAAAAAAAAAACAAACAAAAAAAAAACACTCCAAAGTCATAAACAACTACTTTGATTACCAGCCGGCAAGCAGGAAGGACTCTTTCATAGTATCATATCTAATCAATGATGAATGGGTTGCACCACTCTGAAAAGAGAGATGGTCAATTCAGGGCTCAGAAAGGGCTCCCAGACCCGCTCCCCCCGCTGGCAGACCCCCAGGGCCTGCGGCTCCCTTAGCTGAGACCCCGACGCTGCCTCTCGGTGGGCTCCGCTCCCTCCATGACCCCCTCCCCTGGTTTTGGCTGGCTCCCCCCAGCCCTCCTCTCGCCTCCTCCTCCTCCAGCTGACGGCGAGGGCAAAGAAACCCAGCACCTTCCCCCCCGGAGAGGACAGAGCACCCAGTGCTCCCAGTGCCCCCAGCCGCCCCCGTGATCGAGTTTGGGAAGATCTCCACCGTCACCTTCACCAAACCCCCCAGAGACCACAGGGAAGCGTCGTTGCCTTGTGCTCCCCGAGCCCCTCCCGGCTGTCCTCCCGCAGAGGGAGAGGGGCCAGTGCCTAAACTCCCGCAGGGGTGTAACGGCCGGTGGGAAACGGGGTCCGTGTAGCGTTTTGGGAACACAGCGGGGGAGCGATCAAGGCTGGAAAGCACCAAGGACAGAGTAAACGTGTCCCGAACAAGTGCCTTTCTTCTCGACCTGCTCAGAAAGCAAATGGGGAGGTAACGCGGAGAGGCTGAAGTACCGGCCCTTAAAACCCGACGAGGTTCAGGGACTTCTTACCTATATTTCACAATTTAAAAAAAAAAAAAAAAAAAAGCATGGCAATGTCAAGGAGTAAGGGACAGACGATTCCCGTCCTCATACAGCTGCTCTGGGATAACCTCGCTCCTTGAAGCAGCACCGTGATTGCCGGAGCCGGGGCAGATGCCCACCTTCAGCGGTGGCCCCAATCCTGTTTCCAAGCCCGGGGTGGCCAGGGAGTTGGACCAGGAGCTGGACTGGCCTGGGCGTGATGCTGCTGACTCCCACAGGGCACCCAAAACTGCGGAGGGGTTCCCCACAAGAAAAGAGGGACCCCAACTCCTGAGCAGCCTTCATCTGCAGCAAGCAACCTGCAGTAAGGGCTGGAGTCCAGCTCAGCACCAGTGCCCAGCCCAGCCGTGACACAGTATTTCTCCAGCACTCAGCCCCAGAAGCATTTAAACACTAAACTATCTCAGGGCACCTAGTCCTGGCTTTTCATCCTTCCCCAAACATGCAAATTGTCCCCATTCCTACTTGCTGCTAAACAAATGGTTTTGTGACAGTCCTCGTCCTTGTCCTGGGAGGATATGTAATGGTTGAAGGATTTTTTTTCCATTTCCATAGACACGAAATATTTTTCCGTACGATTCCTGCTCTCAGTTCCCCAACTCCCACGGAAGGGATCTGCAAGAACTCCTTTTCCCAAAAGACCACTTCCCATGGGAAAAAATGAAAGGTCTTTTAAAAACAAAACAAGAAAAAAAAAAAAAAAAAAAAGCTTAATTGGGAAAAGAACTCTGACACCTAAATGGTCTAAAACTTCCAGATTTATTTGAATACTTTGATATTTTGCTTGATTGTTTTTGTTGGAATTTTCAGTGAAAACCCTGATGGAAACCAGGGATTTTAGGCAGATTTTATGTGGCCACACCTCAGTTTGAAAGGATATTTGGTGCTATGTGTATATACCTGCAGGTAAAGGCAGCATCCAGACAAATCCCAATGGATCGTGGACTTCAAAACAAGGCCCATAGCTACACCCTAAAATAAATTAAAGATAAATCTTGGGCGGTAGATCCTTTCTGTCTGTAGCTCTGGCCTTGAACAGGGCCCTGTACAAGGAAGATTTTTCCATACCAGTCTGAAAATAATATTTTTTTTTTTAAATTTTCAGTGCTGCTTTATTCTGACATCAAATATACCAGGCATGGTCTGATACTTTGTATTACAGGTAACCTAAAGATTATGATGAAGAACAAAGATTTAATGAATACATTGTTTGAGAGTGGAAAGTGGGTGAACATCTCTGTCGGTCCGGCAGTGTTTTGGGGACTCAGTGATGCTTTCGACGGGCATCAGTAATTTCAGTGAGTATCCAACCTGTACACTCTCCCTATTAAGGAGATTACAGATTTAAACATAACTCCCTTTTAGGCAGAAATAGAGCGACGGATAGCTGCTTTTTCAAAATTTATGGCACTCAGGAAAAAAAAAAAAAAAAGGCACGCACACGAAACACATCGAAACGCAGGTCGTTTCCCTACCGAGCATCCCCCACCACATCCCTCTGAGCTTGAGGTTCTCCTCCCACCAAAGCTCTCGACTGGCTCGGGGGAAAACGCTCCCCAAAGCCCCGGACCCGGTCCCGGGAGGGGGTGACACTGTCAGTAACCTTTTTTATAAGCAACAGCGGGCACTCTCCTCGCCTGAGCATCCTTCCTCCTCCTCCTCCTCCTCCTCCTCTGGCGGCATGGGGCGAGGGCAGGGAGCCGCGCCGCTCCGGTGCCGGCCCCAGCCCTGCTCGACCCTCCCCGGCACCGGGCCGGCTCCTGCCGGGACCGATCCGAGACCAAAAAATCCCGGCTGATTCCCAAGTACCCGCCCGAGGGTCTGCCCGCACTCCGGCTCTCTCGGCCAACGCCGCAGACTCGATTAACATCACTTAATGAACTCCCGAGACATCCTACCGAGACTTTAAAAGTGGGGCTTCTCGTTCCCGGAGGAGTGTAATTTTTTTTTTTTTTAATGCAATACTTAACACTAATCAAAAGTTTTTAAAAATGTATTCGCACCTCTGCTGCCTTTTGGAAACTCTGGCTAGATAAATAGTCCTACTAAGATTCCGGAACCCAACATAGCTGAGAGTAGCTGCTGACAAGAAGGTGTACAGACATGTTGCTCAGCATATTTTTGCTTTCAGGCTCGAGGAGGGGATGCTCTGGCCGTAGACTGGAGAGCACACCGTGTCGGTGCAGGCCGTAGGGCCGATATGGATTTGCTGGCAGTATTTTTGATGATTTTTTTTGTATTTATCTTTCAATGTGCTGGTTTATTCCACGTTCTCCAGTAGGTTCATCTCTGCAGGGATAACTCCTCACTCTACCTGTAACAAAGGTCAGAGCGGTGACCTAAATTAAGGTAGTTGTTATTGCCGGCTACTAATGTCCCTATTATACGGGGGGGGAGGGGGGGGAAGAAGAAAAAAGTGGGGGAAAAGGCAGAAACGAAGCGGATACACCCGAGTGCACACCCAGGCTCGCAGGCAGCTGTAATGAGCGGCGGGGGCTGAGCCAGGAGCCCGGGCACCCCAGGAGTCTGTGCTTTCCCGGGGAGCCCTTCCTGGCCGCGGCAGCGGGTCCCACGGGGCGTGGGGGGCCGTCCCGGGGACGCCGGTTGCGCTGCGGAGGCAAAGCCCGGCCCGGCCCAACGATAAAGCTCCTGCGGGACGGCGGGAAACATGCCGGGGTCCCGGCCACAGATAAAACTCCCGAGGGGGTGGGAAAGGGGCGGAGGGGCCCTCTTGGAGCTGATGTCTCCCTATCAAGTCCTTCCCCAGCCAGGGACAAGCCGGTTCCCCCCAGCCTATGCGACTTCCCAAATAGGAGATCCCAGCTCTCACAGCTGGACAGGGCGCAGAGCTGCTGGGGCTGGGCTGATTTTCCTCTTCGGGTCACACTTTAAATGGTTAACACCATTTCTCTTCCTCTCCCCTCCCAGCAGAGCTGCCAGCATCTCCCCATCCGGGCCGTTTTCTGGGGAACAAAGGCTGGGGACCTGGGGGACAGCCCCTCACCCCTGCGAGCTGCTCTTGTTGCTCTTAATGAGGATTCATTTCTTTAGCCTACAGTCCTGGCTTTCATTATGGAGCCTGTCTCTCTCTGTTCATGGTCATTAGGCTGCAACCCAGTAACTCCCTCGCCAGATCATGTGCATGCTTTAAAATAAATAAATAAATAAATAAAAAAAATTAAAAAAATCTACAGTAATACTATTAATCATCATTTTATGGGCGATCTAAATTAGCTACCCATTAACACAGGCTTTCCACCTTCCTAGTCCTCTTGAAGCAGAGGTTTCTCGCCATCAGCCCCTGTCCCGGGATGTTTTGGGGGCCCCTGGCCGCCCCCCGAGCCGGGGGTCCGCTCCCCTGCCCGCGGAGGTCGCCGCCTTCTCCCCCGCTGGCTGGGGAAGCCCCGATGCTCAGACCGAGGAGGTTTGGGCGGGTTTTTATCCCTGTCCGAAGTGGTGGTTTGGGATCTTTTATTGAGCTGCTCAAATTACTGTTTTACCCTGGCCGAGAGGACAGGAGTAGGGTGGAAGGGGACTCTTCCTCAGCAATATTTATAGATTATATTTTCCCTTTCTCTGTTTTTTTCGTTGTTTTTTTTTGTTTGTTTGTTTGTTTTTTGTGTGTGTGGTGGGGTTTTGTTGTTTTTTTTTTTTTTTTTTTCTCACCTTTTTCCCTTAAGTGGATCGGGAAATCAAACCTGGGTCTGTAAAGTGAAGCCGGAGAGTTTCACCTTTTATTTTTTAAGTTTCTGTGGAGTGTCTCTGAACTCGTGAGTTTTGTCTGTGCTTTTATGTCTCCCCAGCTCTGTCGGATTTTATGAAAATGAGCAGTATTGAAAGCTTTTCCATCCCGCTAGCTGTGAGCCTCACATAAATGATGTAAATGGCTCGAAGGGTTTTTTTCAAGTGAACTGTGTAGATCTGTGAAAATAATATCAGGGTTTTCCGTCAGAATGAGCTTAGCACTGTACTGAGGCGTACCATAATCTGACCCGACACCTCCGACCATCTGCGCTATCTATCTGCCTTCTGATTTACCAAATCTTCACAAGCAAAAGACAAATTGTACTTGATACTAAAGAAAAGACAGCGACCCCCAGTCCAGCTCCATTTCTGCGGAGAAATGATTGGAGAAAATGTAAATCTGTTTAATTTCGGTTTACGGGCAACTAGCAAAGGATCTTTCTTAAAGCGAATAAAGGAAAACAAAAATAATAAGGAAAAAAAAAACCCCAAACAACAAAGAATAATAGAGCAGGGGGAAAGAGACAATAACAAGATATCAAATTAAGAAGGGATTTCTTTGACAAGCGTTCTAGGAAAAAAAAAAAAAAAAAAAAAAAAAGCATTGCAAAGAACAGAAAAGAGAGCATATTGAGTTTAATTCAAAATATATGCTGCCTTTCCGAGCATGGTTCCTAAGGTTCTCGGGAAGAAATTGCTATTGAGCAGCAATACGTAGAATAAGGAGTGAATTCTTGATTTTTTTTTTTTCTCTTCTCTCTAGAAAACAAATCGTATCCTCACAGCTCAGACAGTGATTTCATCCCTGCCCCGAGACGGCTGGAGGTTTCCCCGCTCCTCCGAAGGGGCGGCCGGGCGCTTATCTCAGGGCGCGGCGGGAGGAAAAACCCGCGGGGAATGATTACTACTAGGTGATCAATATTTCAGAAGATTCCTGAAATCTGTTTTAAGTCGCTGTCCTGACCTACAAATGACTTCTCACTCCCCGCGACTATTCTCGGCGTCTGTTCAGGACCATTCAGCCGAAAACAATAAGGTTTAAAATGATAAATATATATATATATACACATATATAGAGCTTTATTTGAACGGAGAAGGGCGCTGGACTCTCTGCAGATAATTCCTCGTCTTAGCAGAGATGTGAAGTCAACTATAGGGGGAAGGGGGAGAGTGTTTCCCTAAATCTCGGCTCGTCTTGCGGTCCTCCCCGCTGCATCCATTGTCACTGACAGTCCCAGCATCACTATCACTGTAATGCAGCCGGTTTTTATCTGATTTCTCAGCTCTGCCTTATCCCCCTCTCCCACCTTGGGTGCACCGAGCTCCGTGCGTGCAGCACCGGGCCGGACCCCACAACTTCACCGGGGAAGGTGCGGGGTGTGTGTGTGTGGGGGGGGGGGTCCCGGCCACCCCATCGCGGGGGCCGCTCCCTCCAACTTTCCGACAGCAAACGGCGGTGGCGGGGGCCGGGTGCCCCCCGCTTTCTCCCCCTTGCAGCCTGCTCTGCCCCTGCCCGGGGAGCGGGGAGCCGGGGAGCGGAGCGGGGAGCCCCGGGGAGCCGGGGAGCCCGGGGGAGCGGGGCGGGGAGCCGGGGAGCCCCGGGGAGCGGGGCGGGCAGCCGGGGCGGGGAGGTGCCGCCGACCGGCAGCGCGGGGCCTTCCGCCGTGATTGGCAGCGGCTGACAGTGAGTGGCAGCCCCGCCATGGAAACCCGGGAGCCAATCTGCCGAGCCCGGCAGCAAATCAGCCGCTCCCGCAGCAGCGCGGCGGCGGCGCGGAGCTGGGCTTTTGCCTTTTCTTTTTCCCTTTTTTTTTTTTTTTTTTTTCCCCTTTTTTTTTTTTTTTTTCCCCTCCCTCCTCCTCCTCTCCCCCCCCCCCCCCCCCCGCCCGCCCTCCCCCCTGCTCCATCCTCCTCCGCCTCGCCCCTGCCCACCGCCCCCAGTCGCCGGAGCCGCCGAGCGCTCCCCATCGCCTTCTCCGCCTTCCGCCGGGCCCTCCCGCGGCAGCTCCGCCGGCGCCGGAGGAGGCAGAAGCGGGGCGAGGGGCGGGCGCCGGGGCCGCTGCCCGTTTCCCCGCCGCGGGGCCGTGCGCGGCATCGCCCGGGGGGTGCGCGGAGCGCGGAGCGGAGCCCGGCGCCGCCTCCATGTTCCAGCTGCCCATCCTCAATTTCAGCCCGCAGCAGGTAGCCGGGGTATGCGAGACCCTGGAGGAGAGCGGGGACATCGAGCGCCTGGGGCGCTTCCTCTGGTCCCTGCCCGTGGCCCCCGCGGCCTGCGAGGCCCTCAACAAGAACGAGTCGGTGCTGAGAGCCCGGGCCATCGTGGCCTTCCACACGGGGAACTACCGGGAGCTCTACCACATCCTGGAGAACCACAAGTTCACCAAGGAGTCCCACGCCAAACTGCAAGCCCTCTGGCTGGAAGCGCACTACCAGGAGGCGGAGAAGCTGCGGGGCCGACCCCTGGGGCCGGTGGACAAGTACCGGGTGAGGAAGAAGTTCCCGCTGCCCCGCACCATCTGGGACGGCGAGCAGAAGACACATTGCTTCAAGGAGCGGACGAGGCATTTGCTGCGGGAGTGGTACCTGCAGGACCCTTACCCCAACCCCAGCAAAAAGCGGGAACTGGCTCAGGCCACGGGACTTACCCCCACGCAAGTGGGCAACTGGTTCAAAAACCGCAGGCAAAGGGACAGGGCAGCAGCCGCTAAGAACAGGTAAGGTGCTGCCCGTCCCGTCGAGGCACAGGGCCCCCCCTCCTTTAGGGAGGCTTCGCTCCCGCCCGCCGAGGCCGGGGCGCGGGGGGCCCGGGGGGGCCGGGGCCAGCCCCGCCTCGGGGGACGGGGAAACGAGCCCGGGAAGTTTCTCCCCGAGGAAATGCAGCGAGATAAAGTAGGAGCAGCGGGGAAACCCGACGTATTTTTTATGTAGTTATTTATTTTTAATAAGGGAGGGGGGGTCCCCTCTCGGGCTCCCCCCTTGACCGCTCTTGGAGGAGCGGGGAAGGGGAGAGAGCCCGCCCGGTTCCCGGCCGGGCCTGGCGGCACCAGGGCCCTACTCAGCGGCTGAGCGGAGAGAAAACCTCCCCCGTCGAAGTTTTGCCCGGACATACAGATACCTATTTCATATATGTCCATCTGGAGCAAAGCCGGCAATGCCTTTCTGCGGGCCCTGCTCGCTTACAGATCCGCCTCGCCCTTCATCTCCGCCGGCGCCAGCCGGGAACGTCCATCGGGTTAATTTTCTTATTTCTCTTATTTCTTTTAATTTTTTTTTTTTTTTTTTAGTCTTAAAGAACAAAATCACAGCTCTAAACGCGCGGTGTTACCCCGACACTAGCGGCACAAGCAGAGGCCCCGGGAGGTGGGGAAGGGAGCAGAGTCCCCCCCCCGCCCCGTTATCACCTTCTCCAGGAGCCCGAGGGGGGTGGTGGTTTTCCCACCCGTGACCCCGCCGCCCCCCCGGCCGCTGGCACAGGGCGGCTGCACATCTGGGGAATGGGTGCTGTCACCCACAGCCCCTCCGCATCTGCTGAGAGGGAAGATCTAAGGCCTGCCGGAGGGGAACCGCCGCCCGGGAGATGCTGCAGGGGAATTACCGACCCCTCGGATGAGGCCCGGTTTGGGGACAGGCTGCGAAGAGGAGGAGGGGGGGGGGACACACACAAACAGCCGCAGGACAGGCTGACCCGAGGGTGGGCACCCAGTTTCTCAAGCAGAGCCGCTAGACTGGTGTGAGCTGGAAGCGGGGGCAGCGGCTTGGGGGTGCCGGTCGGGGTCGTCCATGGGGAGGGGGGGGGGGGAAAGTGGGGGGCAAGCCGGCGGGAGGGCGGGCGGTGATGCTGTGTGTGCCGGTTCCCCTTGCAGGCTACAGCAGCAGGTCCTCACGCAGGGCTCGGTGCGCTCGCTGCAAGCGGAGGAGGAGAGCGGCGGGGAGGCGGGGGGGGCCGCCTCCAGCCCCGCAGCCAGCCTCTCCAGCAAAGCGGCCACCTCCGCCATCTCCATCACATCCAGCGACAGCGAATGTGACATCTGACACCACCGCCATGACAAACCGGGGGCAGCGGGGGGTCCAGCTAACCGGTGCCTGCCCGCACGGCCGGAGGAGCGAGGCTTGCGGTCGCCCGGCCGCGATCGCCAAACCCGGGGGCCGGGGCGCTCCCCGGGCACACGCCGCCCGCCCGCGCCTCCTTCCCAGCCCCGCAGCAGACTGCAGTAAAAAATGTGATAAAATTCGTTGTCGCCTTTATTTCGAAGGATTTGCAGAATTGATACCTTAAAAAAAAAAAAAAAAATTAAAACCCATAAAACGTAAAAAAAAAACCAAAAAACAAAAAACAACAAACCAACAAAAAACTCGAATGCCAAGTTGCAAAATGTCTGAGCGCCTGCCCTTATCTCGCGGGGGTGTTTCATGTTGAAAAGACGCTGTTCTTTTGGTTGGGTTTTGCTTTACTTTAAAGGGGTTTTATAAATATATATATAATGTTTATTTACTTATTTAAGGGATTGCTATGGTAGATTTTTTCTATTATTATTATTATTAATTATTATTATTATTTTTGGCTTGTTCTCTATGTGCACAGGTGACTTGTAGAGCATGTGCAGGACGAAACTGTATGAAGCAGCCTAAAACCATAATAAAATATTTGGTGAACGACCCTCGCATCTGCTTTGAAATGACGGTGTCGGTCTCAAGCCCGCCAGTTTACGCAGAGCAGATCTCCGAGGCCACGGGTATTTCAACATCAGCTCGGCGGGATCCGAAATAGCCGGGTCCCCGGGCCCGGGGGCGATGTGTTTGCTCCCGGGGGGAGCCGGGATGAGGCGGGAGGAGCGGGGCAGGGGCTGGTGGGGGATGCGGGTGGCCGGGGACGGGAATCCGGCAGCGAATTTTCGGACAGGGACGAGGAAAAAAAAAAAAAAAAAAAAAAAAAAATGGAAAAAGAGAGAAATGGTTGGGGACAGCCCAGCCGCGGAAGCCAAGCTTCCTCCCTCACCTGGCAAATGCAAGAAGATGAGGAATTAACAGCCCTCCATGCCTGGGAAGGGCCGGATCAGGGGCGAAATACCCCCAAATCCCGGCTCCAGCGATGTGCCAGGGGCTGACCCCGCCATCCGCCTCCCTCGCTTTGTTTTGCGGCCGTTTTGCTGGAGGAGACCAAACGCCAGGTCTAAGGAGCGCGCTAAGCTTTTCCCCCCCAGCAAAAGGATTTTATATTATACAATTTGACATTGATCTTTAAATCGCCTGAGCTGTGCTTTTTTTGTCTGCTGGGTCTCATCGCGTTGGCTTCCCTGTCCTCAGAGAGGTGCCCCCCGGTAAGCCGATCGCTCGGCGGGGTTTTGTCACCCGGGGAAGCCCCGCACGGGGGGCGCCGGGCAGAGCCCACCCCGCCGCGGCTGCAGAGGCTCGGGACCGGCCGGGAGGCTCCGCGGCCATTTCAGCTCCGTGATGGATTAATTCACCCGTGCTAGCTTTTATCGGGAGGTATATTCCCGTTCGAGCGGTGGCTTTTTTTCCCCCTGTCTGCCTAAATTTGCGTTTAAAGCTGTCGGCACCGCCGATGTCTAAATCTGCGTTTCATCCCCGATGTGCCTCGGTTTTCCTCGCAGCCCGTCGCAGGGACGGGGCAGGGAGCAGGTATTTATCAGCTGGTTTTTAAAGCCCATTTACAAGCAACTATTTCCCTGGCGGGGTGTAATTCAGGGTGTCGGGGGGAGGCGAATAAGCGGAGGGCAGGGGCGGGGAGCGGGAGCAGCGCGGGGGTTTCCAGCTCCCTTTGCGGGGTACCCACCTGCGGGGGGGGGGGGGGCGGCGGGCAGAGCGCGTCTTGCACCCCAACCATGCTTCTTGAACCCCACCGGGTTTGTCCCTGATAGAGCCGTGCAAGAGGAGCCCGGCTTTGCTGCTCAAACCACAAACGACGTGTGGGGGTTTGCCTTGGTTTTGGGGTTGGTGGGTTCGTTGGGGGGCAGCGCTTCCCATCCGCGAGGTTTTTTGGGGTGGGAGCAAAAGCGGTTTTCGCCTTGAAAACGGAATCGGCTGAAACACACCGTGTTCTCTCTTTCCTTCCCCGGGAATCGGTGAAGCGGAATGCGGTTTCTCCATCGGCTTCTTCAGGCAGAGTAGCTAGCGCTTGTTGTGGAGAATTAAAGCTTTCCAAAAGATTTATAGAGAGGTGGAGAATTATATGGGTATACACGCTCAGCCTCTGGTAACGTGGAATTTATTTCTAGCTAAAAAACCTGGAATTTGGAGAAGAGGCCAATATATATCTATAATATATATTTTTAATATATATTTATTTCGACAAAGGGTTTCAGTGGTATAAAGGATGCTGTCTCTCCCGAGTGTGCTGTGGAGGGCCCCTCCCGCCATGCCCTGTGCCCCCAGCCGCAGTGAGGGCACCCATCACCCCTTCCAAAACGGCGGCCGGGGCGGGGGGGTGAGCACAGAGCACCCCGGGGAGAGCAGCCCCGCTCCCGGCCTTGCCTGCTGGGGGAGGACCAGGGCAGCTGAGCATCCCGCAGCCCCGCTCATTCCCCGGCCGCTTTTGGCTGTACCAGTACGACCCACGGAAGAAACCCACGTTTTTCCCCCCCGCCCCTTTTATTTGTTTTCCTTCTGCCCTTTCCCTTCCCGCACTGAAAGGGAATGCCCTTCCCCTGGCATTTTCAGCATTTTTTTTCCCTAAAGATCATCCCAAGCCGTCGCCCTTCTGAGCCTTTGGCTGTTTTAAAAATACTAATAATAATAATCGGGGAAGAGGAGGGGAGCTTGTATTTACATTAAACAGAGTGCTCAGAAAAGGGTCGCTAAAAAGTCTGCCTTGACCCCTCTCTCTCCGGTTTAACAAAGAAGGAAAATATTGTATCAAAAGTGAAGTGAATAGGGAGGGCGGAGGACAGAAACAGCTTTTCCTCTCTTCAGCGGGGGCGGGGGTGGGGGGGAGAAATGTTTGAATATTTCCGTTTCTTTTGAGAAGCGGGGCAGCCCCGAGCAGGGCTGAATGGGAAAGTCTTGTAAGCGGGCTGGGAGGCTGTCAAACTGCTCAGAGTAATCACTGCTAATGAAGGGGTCTCCAGCCCTCCCTGGGACAAAGGATGCTTACGAGTGCTCGCTGGGGCTGAATAGCTAATAAGTTTGCAAGGGGGAAAAATGAGTGAGCTGTCCACAAATTGATTTTGCAAGAGCAAAAAAAAAAAAAAAAAAAAAAGAAAAAAGAAAGCAAAAGGCTTGCAGGTTGGGGAGAGCCTGGCCCTGGTGCAGCTGGGGACAGAAAGCCCACTTATCCAGGATGCATTGTCCCAGCGCCGGCGCTGCAGAGAGCTGCTGCTGTTTGCAGTGGAAACTGGTGTGGAGGGAGGGCTGAGGGATGCAGGAGCCTTGGAAAAGCCCCACTGGCCTTTCCAGGCCCCAGATGCTGCCTGGCACACACAGGTGCTCCCCGCACACCGATCTTCGCGCTCCAGTTGGCACAAGCCTTGCAAAGTGCTCATCCCATCCCTGTCCCGCAGCCTGATCCCACAGAAGAGAGCGACTGGTGCCTAATTGTTTTGCCACTGCCTTTTGCCCCTCATCTAACTACGGCATTTTCTTTGCAGAAATAAAAAGGGTGGGTGTCTGGAAAGCTATTGAATATTTTGCTGCCACCAGCTCGGCTGGGAAGGTTCCCTTACAAAGGGCCTGCTTTGGCTTGCTGGCCTGGGAGCTGGGTGGTATCGGAGGTTAGAAAGGAGGCTGGGTTCATTGGGAAGTGCCCTCACGTGACAAGAAGATGGGAAGCATGAGAGTGAGCTACATTTTGGACCTTTCATGCATCCAATTAAAGGCTCGGGAGGATCAGACCCTATCTCAGATCCAGTAACCCCTGGCCAATGCAGGGGTAATACTGTGAGAGAGAGCGTAATACTCCGCGGTGATGTCTGTATCTGCCTCTCAGCAGCACTGGGCACTGCATGTTTTTATATTCATGTTATTTCTCTCTTTTCCAGGAGAAGATTCAAGTGCATTTGCTGAAGAGGGGGATGGAGGTATGGGAGGCCAAAAGGAAAGGGCACTATGGGGTGCAGAACCTGCCAAACTTTGACTTGTCCTCTCCCCTGTCCCCTCCCCAAGGCCACCCTGCAGCCCCAGAACCCCCAAAGCAGCCTGAACCCTGGGCTGACCTTGGTGTGCCCCCTGAGGGGTCCCGGAGGGTGAGATCTATCTGGAAATCAAGGGGAAGAACATGTCATCTTAGATCCCCCAAGGGATACAGCACATTGCACTCTATTGGCATTTGTTTTCGGCACCAGGGTGACAGATAAAGCCCTTGGATTTCTGTTTCCTTCTGTTTCAGGACAGGCTGCAAGACTCCCAGCAAAAGGCCAGGAAATGGCTTCTCTCCCTTCATCACCTGCTACATTCAGTCTAAGTCCCCCCAAAATGCAGAAATTCCCTAGAGAGCCCATTTTAACCCTGCAGCCTCCTGATCTGTGACATGGACCTCTCTGGTACACATCTTCACCTGCAAGAAATATGGTTTGGAGGGAAGTTTCCGTCTTCAAACCTTATAAAAGCAAAGTGGGTTCACATATTTGTCCCCTCTGTTTCTTCCCAGAGGTGGGGGAGAGGCACCGTGGTCCCACAGCCCTCTACACTTCATTAGTTGTCTCCTTACACATAGCAGAGCTGGTGCCACTCCATCCCGCTGGAGTCAGCCCTAGGGCATCAGCCCTCACCACCCCTTCCACTATTTCTGTCCTAGAAAGCCTAAAAATTGTGCCAGTCACCCACTGCTCTCCCCTTGCAGGCTCTTCTCGCACTGAATGAAGTAAAACCCAAGCAGCATTTCTTGAATCTTGGGATTTCCCCATAGTGCTGAGCTAAACCCACCCCTGTGGCTTTCCTCGCTGTGACCCATGCACGTGGCATGGGTGGGATGGGATCTGCACCCTCCCCACTTACGGCTGGGGGGAAAAGCATCTCCTCTCCAGCGATGCCCAAGGAAGGACTTTCTCCCTCAACATGCCTTCATCCAGCACAGACTCCTGACCGGAGAACATCTGGCGGGGTTTTAGCTCTTTATTGTCCCAGTAGAGACCTGTGACAGAGCAGTTTGCCACGTCTGCGCTATTAAATGCCACATCCTGGCACTGCTGCCCAATGGTGGAGGCCCTGCTCCAAGCTCTTCAGCCCTTCTACCCTCCAAAACAGGGTGGCTGTGTCCATACTGCTGACAGGAAAGGCTTTACACCCCATGCTGACTATTGAGCCGTTTCCCAGGGGCCATGTGGGACAGCTTTGCCTGGTCTGAGGCAATTCCATGCCAGGGACTCTTCTAATGTCTTAATAGGATGAGTGATGAACCTCAGTGCCCTCATACGTTTTAATGTACAGATACAGCCAGACTAAATCACTTGAGACATCCCAAACAGCCTAAAGGATTTATGCACATCTCTCTATTTCCATTTAAAGCTGTTCCTCCTGATTTTTTTTTTTTGTTGGTTTTGGTTTGTTTGTTTGTTTGTTTTTATTTGTTATCAGTCTGATATAAAGCAAAGATGTGAAAAGAGAGGTTATAACCTCTGCAGGAGCAGAAAAGGAGTGTCCATTTGTCCTGAGCACCCATGCCTTATCTGCACCAGCCTCAGAAGTTCAATTCCTTAGGAAAGTTCACAGGAGCTGAATGCAGGTTTCAGAGGGGAGGCTCTGGGAGGTACACAGCCACTGCTGAGATCTGCATGCACACACAGAGGTATTGATCAGCAGAACAAGCTTCTCAGCCTCTATTCGATAGCTCCATAGTAACCCATGATGACACACTATTTGGGGCTTCACTAGGACAAGAGGACAAGTGGGGTGTTTTATTTCAGTGCTACCTTCTCTGTTTCAGGACCCATTAATTTCAGTTGAGAACTCTGTAATGAGATAGCAGGACATAATTTTTTTCAGTTGGGGGACTTTCGCTGTGTTGAACCTTCTTTCAATGATCATTAGTGGCTCCATTCAGAACAATGACACCCCATTCCTCCCAATTTCACCTACTGAAATACATGTGCTTCTTCAGAAACAATTCTTGAAATGCTTTCATACCACATAGTTGTAACACCAAGGTAGATGAGGACAGAATGACAGCTCTTCTTCTGGAATATCACGTTGTAGGATAATTCCTCATTAAATGTACAGTGAAGCCAGCCACACACAGGGACACACAGGTCCAATGTTTTTCAAGCATTTCCAAGAAACACAAAGACATGCAACCATTCTTCAGAGAACAAATTGCCTTGTCTATAAGCTGGGAAAAAAGCCTTCTCATAAACATCTCTATCAGGACACTTATATTGGAAACCGTTCCTTGGGCCAGGTTGTTTCTTAAAACAATTTGAAGGCTTTGTGGGTTGTTCTTCAAAATTACCTCGGCTTGCAATCCCTTTCTCAGGTGCCTGCTTGCGTGCAGGTCGGCAGCCGGTCCCTGGAGCCCCCATGGGGACGGATGGCCCCAAAACTGACACGAAGGAGGTTGAGCTCTGCAGCTCAGCATGGTCAGCGGGAGAGAGAAGTTCTCAGAGCACCTAATCCCTCTCTCGTTACGCTAGCGCAGTAATCCAGCACTGTCAATCTGGCTCTGCTGCCCAGAGAGACGGTCCCACCCTCCTTCCCCTCCATCCTTAGCCCCAAGAAGATCTAGACAGTTTTAACCAAGATCAGCTCTCTAATCAAGTTCACCGTCTGCGAAAGCTTGTCTCTGCCTACTGACCCCAGAGGTAGATGAGGCTCCCGAGGCCAAAGCTGAATTTCTGTGAGTATTGTTCCCACTCAATCGGTGATCCTTTTTTGTCCCTTGACATCCCCAAGCACTGAAGGAGAGATGCTAACCAGTTTGGTGGTTAAGCTTAAACTGCTGGAGTGTTTTCCAGCAGGCTGGTTTGGCGGGTCACTTGTGGGTCAGAAGTACTTCAGGGCTTCAGTGGTGGGATGTCTCCTGTAAGGAATGTCTCTTGAAGCAGTACTAGAGTCACATTGGTACTTATGAGCACATAGTTCATGGCCCATTGGTGGATCTGCTCACCTGCTTCTAACTTTTTAAAGCTGTTTTACCAGTAATATTTTATTTTATTACTATTCAAAGCTAATAAACTTTCCTATTACAGTATTTTAGCTAGTCCCTGTTATTTTCTTTTGTCTTTGCTTCTGCTGAAAACTCAGTCTCCAGGAGCTGAGAGGTCAACAAACTAATTTCTCTGTTCCAAAAGCTCTTTGCTAAAGAGCTGAACCACAAGAACTCAGCTAAAAATCTTCTTTATGGTGGCTTTCTTGGTGTGTGCGGGACTTTATAGATATGGTTCTTCACCCTGCACCCCTGCAGCTTTAAGTCTTGCCTTTCACCAGTCCTTCATCACCCCTTGTCTTTCAAGTGTCTCATCTCAAAATTAAGTGTTTGTAGGACTGGGGCTTTAAACAGATGAAATAGAAAAAAATCAGGTTCGTAATACAGCCTTGGAGTAAAGTAAATGAGCTGCTTTGCCTGTGGCTTGTTTTTTTATAGGCAAGTATTTGTTCTATCACTTATTGATGTTGCTAATTGCCATCTGAGGGTTTGGATGGGAGGGGGATCAGGCCACATTGCTGGATGTGAAGCCCTTCTGATATAAATGAGCTCTGAAAAGTAAAGAATTTGCTGTAGCAGTCCTAATATATGTGCCACATTTTGCAAAGACACCCAGTGGTCTGCAACTCCTTGCACAGAGAGAGCTGCCAGTGCTCATCTCTTTTATTTAGGAAGCCACAAAAAAAATAGTTACTTCATTTCAAAGTTGAAAATACGGACTCAAGAACTCAGATTTGGGGCATACTTGAGGCGAGAAAAAAAAAAATCCACTTAAAAACATCTTTTGCATGCCTTTTATTTTGGAAAATAAAATTTAAATACTTTGTCTCAGTGTGGGATCAGAACACCCCAGCCAGGAAAACTTTGCTTTCCTGAATCAGAGACAAAAGCTTTCTCCCTCTCTGGTGCCCACACGCATCGCACACATATACACACACATAGGGAGGAGAGGGAGGAGGATACGAGGGAGGGAGCTCTTAGTGTTCTGTCTGAACTAAATGTCCATTATGGAAATAAACATGCTCAAAGAGAAAAAACCCCATCACATCCACATTAGACATTTAATAGGTTATTTCTTCACATGTACAGTGTACATCTTTTTATCTAACTGATACCTCTTGTGCTGGAGCATGAACATTAACCTCCTACAATTCACCTTGGTTTGCAAACTGTAAGAATCAATTCAGCTAAGATGGATGTTCACATCTAGTTAGCTTTCTGCATTATCTCAGCTGGAGAGGTCACTAAAAATAGTTGTATAGCACTTTAAATTTTCAACAGGGAGACTTTATAATCGTTTAGATCCATCATCGTTACTTTACCTACCATGGTTCTTCCAGCTGAAATAATGCACAGGGCTGGTAGTGGCTAAGTGTTTTCAGAGTTCATGCACTGATGAGCAGGACAGCTTGGACAGTATCTGACTTGCTAGCAACAGCAAACTGAGCAAGCTGCATGGACAATGTAACACTGGTTCGGTAAATTCCCACTGCTTCAACTATTTAATCAAAAATGCCTTTTTTTCCTGCTCTCCTGCACCGTGGAAGCAGGATGGAGCTGTCACCGTGTGCTACCCTGATCCTGCAAGCCGTCACCTTCATGAGTAGCAGTCCCCAGCCTCCCCCTGGTCCTGCTGATGTCAGCGGGGCTATTTGTGCCAAGAAGCATCGAGGGGCTGCGGGGTCACATCCACATTGTGCGAGACGGGGTGACTGAAGAAAGGCTGTTCTTAGCAGTGCTACAGCATGTTTTTCATTTGTTATCTTTATTACTTTTAACAATTGCATGTGCTTTGTTAGGAATAAGTCACCTTGCTGAGGCTCTCATGGCCTTCCAGGCATTAGAACTTGCTGTTCACATGTCACCTCTGTTTGTCACTGTACATATCTATGGATGTAGGTATATGTTTTGGCTGTTCAGGTTTGTTTGTGTTACTAGACTGACTCAGCCATTGTGAGGTTTCTAAGTTTCACCTTCCAAGTACACACACGTGAGAGGGCAGTGCTTGGCCCAGTGCCTTGGCCCGGCTGCTCACACTGGCATTGCCAATCCTGTTTGCAGTTATTGCATATATTTATTTAAGCAATGGGGTCAAGGCTCAGAGAAGACAAGAAATGCCTGGGAGCATCAGCAAAGTATCAGAAGACACAAGGAGCAATGGAGCAGACTGACTCCTTCATGACATTGCAGAATAGGTGTAATTAATTAAATGTTTCTTTCATTTTAATAGAATGGTATTAATTATTTGTTGCATAGATAATCACTCTTTCCTTTAGCATTAGTTGCTGATCTCTACATTGCATCACACTGTTAATTCCTGCCAGATCCAAACACATTTTAAGATTAGCAGACAGGTTCCTGTTGACTTCTGTGGCCATTAAATCAGGTCCTGCTACAACGACATGAACTTGTAATTTCAGGGGTTTTATTAATTCTCATTAAAAACTTTGTAACAAGCTGTACAACAGACCCTAAGAGAAATCCCCTTCCACCCTTGCAATTCTGCATCATAACTCCAGAAGACGCTGTGCTGCCAGGCATTAAGAAAATCCAGAGAATACCTCATGGTGAGCTTGGTGAAACGGGCTACAGCTTTCCCACAGAGGTAGAAGGCAACTGTCTCGTGATGGGTATCAAAATAGACAGGACCTTAGCCATATCAAAAAGTCAAGATGATTTCTCAGTCCGAGTGGTATATAAGTCAAGTGACAGTTATCCATCAAGCAGCAGTTTGGGAACATTTTCAAGTGCCAACATCTTCTTGAATGATGGAAGAAGTACACATCTGTGGTTGTTGTGTGGTTGAACTCCTGTCTCTCATTTCTGCCACAGAGAAGTCAGAAAAATGAGCTACCTGAATTTTTTATCCTGCAAATGTTTTTTCACAAGGAGCGTCCTTCAATGGATGCTGTTCATACACATCAGGACCATTCATATCCATCTGGTATCTCCAAATACCCTGGAATGAAATCTCCAGGTTCCAAGGAAGTTGATGGACCTTTATGTCAGGGATGCACCAGATTAACAAAGCTCTTAGTAAAAGTCAGCAAACGCAGAGGTCGGTAGACTGGGGCCTATATTGGTGTGTGTGGTTAAACATCGCTTTTATGTCCAACAAGAAGGAAGCACACAGTGTTACCCACACTCACAGAACAGCTCTGTCCCTGCCACGGCCCCAGCTCACGGCCTCTCAGGCTTGGTCCGTGTCCCAGTGGCCTCTGCCACCCTCCCCAGGGCACTGGGATCCCTGTGGCGCTGAGACATCAGAGGTGCCAGACCCCAAATCAACAGGAATTGGGGCAAGTCTGAGGCACTTGAAGGAAGCGCTTGGGTGTTTTCATGGTGTATCCTTTGCCCTGCAGTGATTGCCTGTTTGCTCATGATAAACCCTCCCTTGTCCATGTGCTTTTTGCTTTAGCATCATTTCAACCGCTGTGGTCCCCTCCTTCCTGCTCTTCCTCTTCCCCAGCCCCCTCTCATTGCCCACTGAGACCCCCTCTCTCCGTATCTCTCTGGAGCTTATCTAATCCCCCACCTAGGCTCACAAAAAGACCTGGCACCAATATGCTGCTGCCACACGGACCCCTCTGCTAACACTACACACCTTCTTCACACCCCTTGCCTGCCCTCACCATACTGAGCCCAGAGGTCAGCATGACCTGACAACAGCAGTAGGAGATGCCAGGAAAAATCAGAACAACATCGTGGTGCTGCAAGGCTCCCCCTCAGCTGGGGACTTCCTGAGCCAGAACAGGATTTCTCTCCCATGCACCTCCCTCTGAACGGCGGAAACTTTTACCAACCGCAGCGTCTCGTGTCTCAGCATACCTGAACATGGTGCTCGCGTTCAGCACAATGAGTTCTTGGCTAGCTCATAGAGACTCCAGTCACACAAAAGATTACATCCTAATGGGTCAAGCTTTGTAAATTGGTGCAGCATCCCCTGCCTGGAAGTTCTGCCATGATCACTTTTTTTTTTGCATTCTGTGTAAGAAGAAAAACAAACAAATGAAGTGCTGTTTATCTTCTCCTGTAACAATCACCCATCTCTTAGAATCATATAAATCCATAGATGCTTGCATATTAATATATTTTCTCTCCTATCCTGGTTTCAGCTGGTATAGAACTATACTTTTTTTCTTTCTTTTTTTTTTTCTTCTTAGTAGCTAGAATAGTGCTGTGTTTTGGATTCAGATATGAAAAGAATGTTGATGATGTACTGATGTTCTTAGTTGTTGCTAAATCAAGGACTTTTCAACTTCCCATTCCGGCTAGTGTACAGGTACACAAGAAGCTGGGAGGGAGCATAGCCAAAACAATCGATCCAAATTTGCCAGTGGAATATTCCATATCATCTAAAATCATACTCAGGATATAGATGAGGGCTGATTGAAAAGCTCATTCCAATTTTTGGGATTCTGGTTTCAGGATTCTATCTTCTCTGGGATCACTAGCCAGGAACAGGCTGGGCATCGGTCAGCAGGTGGTGAGCAATCACATTGTGCATTACTTGATTGTATTATCTATTATTACTACTATTGTTATTATTATTATTTTAATTTAATTTTATTTCAATTATTAAATTGTTTTAAACTCAGTCTACAAGTCTCCTCACCCATACCCCTTCAACTCTCTCCCCCATTCCCTGGGGCAGGGAGGGTAGGTGAGTGGCTCTGTGGTGGGTTTAAACCATAATACCACCTCAATTATTAACAATTAAAGCACAGATTATTTTCAGTATGGATGTCTTCTTGATGCAAAATACACCAGTGAATACAAAGGCCACCACACGTGGGAGGGATCCAGTGTTGATTAAAATACATTATCCACAGAATTTGTAACTCACACTTGGCACACTCCATGGATAATGCATTTTAATTTTATGAGGTTTAGGGCTGCAGGTGAAAGATTTAGCTACCTAGAGAAAAGTCTAATAGCACTGAAAGAAATGGATGCAGCACTGAAAGAAACGGGTGCAGCACTGCAGGGTTGCAGGGGAGATTTCAAAGGAAAGGAGAGAACCTCCTAAATGGATTTTCAGTCTCTATCATCACTCTAAAGAAATACTCTGATTTCTGTGCTGTATCTGAAAGGAGCATTTCCACACTGAATTTCCAGCAAAGTGGCAGGCAAGCAAGCGTGGGGCTGCAGATGCCCTGGTCCCTGTTGGGTGCAGAGCCTACCAAAGCCCTGAAGGTGGTCCTGGGGGGACAGAGGACTAGACGTGATGGTAAGCAAGAAGTAGAGGAGCTGGTGTCTGGTGTACAGACCCTGATGGGCACTGTAACACATTCAGATTTATTTGCACCACTGTTTGCATCCATAGTCCTCTGGAAAACCCCTGAGTGTGTGTGGGGGCAGAGGCTGGCACCAACCCCTGTGTCTGTGCAGCTGATTTCAGACCCCAAGGCCAAGAGTGCCATTTCTCCAGTAGTATGAATGGGTCCCTTGGCATTACCTCTGTGGCAAAAATGGGTAAATTCAGGCTGAGGAGAGGAGGTGGTGCTGAAGCACACAAAAAACCAGCCGGCGGGGACTGTCCCTTTGACTTTTGGGAAGGGGCAGCAGCCTGGATTAGGGTTAAACAGGTTTGTGTTTGCAGGACCCTGGGTATCCAATTGTGGTCGGTTTGTTTTTTGTTGGTTTTGTTTGTTTCTTTTTTAATTCCTGTAATCCTGGGTGATTTAGAACAGATGCTTCAAGGTTACTTCCAAGACCCAAAGGTGACTGCAGGAAGAAAACAGTCGGTGGCTGGCTGGCAGCAGCATGGTGGGCTGGGGGTGTCACTGTGCCCGGGGGCTTCTCCCCTTCCTCACTGCTCAGAGGGGCTGCGGCACCAGCGGGGATTGGTTTGAGCTGATTGGGGCCGTGCACCAGGTTTTGGGATGGCACAAAGTCACCTTTGCCCTCCCAGTGGCCTGCAGGCATGGGGGGACGGAGCCCATTCCCCAGGAAGCAGCTGATGGGAAAGACAAAACCATACGGAGTTGCCAGAGGGAGTTTATTTTTCCTGCCTGCTCCTGAGCACATGTGAAAATCCCCGGGGTGTTGACAGAAACCCTCGCACCTGAAACCCCAACGCCAGGCTGTGAATATGCTCTACCAGCGAGATCTCTCTGTATAACCCACCAAAGGATGAGGCTTCCACCGCTGTTGAATACAACACACTGAATATCGATGAGGACAGACGTTTTAATAGGGTCTGTTGCAATAGAACATGAAGTAATGGTTTTAAACTAAAGGAGGGTAGATTCAGACTAGATATAAAGAAAAAAAAATTATGATGAGGGTGGTGAAACACAGGAACCAGTTCCCCAGAGAAGTGGTAGATGCTCCATCCCTGGATACATTCAAGGTCAGACTGGTCAGGGCTCTGAACGACCTGATCTAGTTGAAGATGTCCCTGCTCACTGCAGGGGGGTTGGACGAGATGACCTTTAAACTTCCCTTCCAGCCCAAACCATTCTGTGATTCTACAATAACCTGTTATACACAGGGGCTTGCCTTAGCACCATCCTGCAGCTTTCCTCCAGGGCGCTGCTGGAGTTGGGCAGCTCCTGCCCGGCTTTTGCAGGAAAGACCAAGGGACTGCATTGGCCAGAGAGACAGCAAGAGGCATGGGAGAGAGAACAATGAGTTTGGTTCCTGGGATAAGTGAAAATGAAGTTTCCTCTATACTAATGCAGAGAATTCTGAGGATAGCTCAAAAAATCCCAGCCTATAACCCCCCTTCTGCACAATATAAAAATTCCTTTAAGATGATGTCCAAGAATACTTAGTGAAGTCTTCAGATTTTGTTGGCCCAACAGAACTCCCTGATGTCCACTCACCAGATCTTCTTTCATCTATCTCTTTACAGCTCTAGGTAGGATGAGCTGTAATCTGTATTTGATCCCTGGGAAACAGTTGCCTAACCTGACGCAAAATATTAGGAGCCTAGATCTGAAGGCAAACTTATGCTTGTCTGTGATTTTCAGTGAGAATTTTACTTTAATTTGCTCAAATTTGTCTCTAATGCTGCAACTTCAAGCAGTCGCTTAGTCTAAAATCTCTTCTCTGATCTTAAATATTTAACATTACCATACAAAGATATGTAATACCTGCAGTATTCATAGCCTCAACAGCAGGCTGAAAACACTTGAATTTGGCATGGGGTTGTCTGAGGTTTTCCTTCAAAGACCACTAGATTTCCATTGCTTCTCACTGAACATTACCATACAGCATTAATAATATGTAACTGATAATTCATAGGCCGTCTGTGAGAATATGATGGCCCAGAGATGGTTGCAGTAAACAAAAGCATATTTTAAATAGCTTAAACAAGATGTGGTGCAGAGGCCAACTTGTATGAGGCAGGGATTAACTGTGATTATTAATACTGACAAGCCAGGAAAGCACTTAAGAACAATCTTATGCCCTGTTGGCTTCCCGGGGCAGCCCCTCCATCAGCTCCCAGGTACTTCAGCGTGTACCAAGGCCCAGCGCTGGCCCTGGGTGTGCAGGGACCGGGGCCGTGGCGCTGGGGCTGCAATGAAACCTGCCGCGCGGGTGGATGGCAGCGATGCCTTCCTGACGGGACGGGTATTGCTTCCTCCTTTGCTCAGACAGGAAGAGAACGGTTTATCTGGTAATGTTAACAGAAATGGTTTGGATAGAAAAGCTTACAGCCAGACAGTTTTATCGCTGCTTGACAAAGCCAGCTGCTTAGAGAGGCTTTGGGTCGGGTTATTTAAAGGCGCCGATGATCCCCAGCCTACTCTGCACCTATGAGTCTCCTCGGCTGAAAAGGAGTGAGACCTGCTGAGGGTGACGGGGAGAAATGGGGTCCTGGCCACCCCGACTCCAGGAAAGCACAAACGTGTGAGGGAGGGCTGAAGATGTGCACGGTGGCTTTGGCCGCAAGAAGGAGAGACAGACGACACCGTGTCTGTGTCCCCACGCGCAGCGTCACGCTCCGGAGCTGTCTGGGTGTCGAGGCAGGGCTCAGCCAGCTGGCACCAGGTGTCACCTCTCACGACACGGTGGTGACCGCGTGGATCAGACACACAAATACCCTCCTCACCCATCCCGAGTCGCGCCAGGGCTGGGCCAGACGAGGCGGCGACGGGGACGGGCAGCAGCAGCAGGTCCCTGTGCTCAGGCGGGGATCTCTGCAGGGGAGCCCACGGCCAGGGTGGGGGCAGAAGGAGGAGCTGAAACTGTTGGGCTTTTTAAATTTTTAATTTTCTTTTAGGCAGGTATACCTGAAGAAAAGCTCTGCATCAGGATCTGAGTTCCAGTTCCCACTTCAACCTGTCTCTACCTGATTAAAGTTCCTCCCTTTGACTTAGCCCCTGACTCCTGGCCCCACACAGGAGCAAAAAAAGCTTAAATTTGGGTGGGATTTGGGGGCAGCTGTGCTTTGTGCCGGTGCCCCCCCGCACAGCTGCCTGAACCCCTTCAGCTGCCGCTCAGCCAAAATCCAGATCTTTGAAAGAATAAACTCCTATCTGCCCAGGTCGGGGTGGGGGTCGGGGTGGGGGTCAAGGTGGGGGTCGGGGTGCGGCCGGGCGGAGCGGGGCGGTGGAGCCGGCGGAGCCCCCGCGGCCCCGGCCCGGCCCCGGCGCGGAGCAACAGCTCCACCGTGTGCGGAGCCGGGAGCGCACCGGCCCCGCGGCCCGGGAGAGCCCGGGGGCGCCGGCCAGGGGCAGCTCCCGTTGCTCACTCTTATGCCTTTATTTACTATTTAATTTTATTTATTTATTTTAAGTTGTGGGTTTGGGGTTTTTTGGTTTTTTTTTTTTTTTTTTATATTTAAAAAGTGAGCCAAGAAAACCTCGCTGTTTCAAAGGGCATCTTCTTACCTGGCCCTCAAGAAAGGATACATTCATTATTGCAGGGTTGGACTACCCAATCCTTAATATTGCCAGAATTACAGCCTGCTGCACTGCATCTTGTCAGAGCCTGCGGTAATTCTGCGTGGGCTTGGTTATTTGCTTTTAGCCCACATTTGAACGCTTGCCGGGGAACACAGACTCTCACTGATTACCCTTCTCTGCTTCTTCCAAAAGGACAAGGTCACAGATTTCTCATTCTTTTTTGGTTTGACTTGTAACTTCTCCAAGGGCTGCAATCACTCAACAGTCCCGCTGGAGCTTGACTCTTGCCAGAACAGTCCAAACACCACGAACCACAAAACTATATTTTGTGCTCACTCGAATACGCTTGCTCGGTGTCTGATCCCATCCTTTTGACAGACTTCTCAGCTTGGTGCCAAGCGTGGCCAGGCCAGCACTCACCCAGGGCAGCCTCGGAGAGTTGTAGGACTGGGATTTACATCCACAGAGCTTAGCAGGAGCTCGGGCAAACGCTCACACGCGCAGCCGTGCCTGGGCGATGCCGGGCTATCGCTCCCGCCAGCAGCTGTGGCAGGGCAGAGTTTGAGCCCACCGCTCCTGCTGGGGCTGGACCAGCTCCGGGCATTCCCCAGGGATGATGTTTGCAGGGTAAGGGCTGGCAAACCTCACCTCCCCACCTGGAGAATAAAAACATCAGGCAGTGCTAAAGCTATATAAGAAGGACCTCTGGGGCCAGATAGGTTGTGTTTATTGTTTCCCTCTCCCTGGGGTTCCACTCCGGATTTGCTGCCCGGTAAAAGGCAAGCCGGTCTCACCTGGATGCATCAGCCCTGGGTCAAGCTATGAGCTTATTTCTTCCTAGTGTTTTTGGTAGCTGCTGCCATCCCTCCCCCTCGACACTGCAGTTGTTTGCAGGGAGGGGAGCACATTTATGTCCTTAGTGATCCCTGCAGGTGTTTGCTGTCTGTGGCTGCCCTTTCCCAGTGAGACTTGGTGGTCAAACACCCCTGCAGCCCCCGGGGAAGGCAGTGGTGGGTGTCAGGGTTGAGGGCTGACCTTTCCAGGCTAAATCCTGGACAAAAATAACATCACACAGGCTCTATTCTTCCCTCTCCCCAGAGATGTCTCTGGCTGCAGCTGATGCCAAACCATCCCAGGAAAGCCCTAAATCCTGTGGGGTCGGAGCTCTGGGAAGGGAAGCCCAGGTCTTTTGATGCCACCTTGTGGAAACCTTGCTATCCTACCATCAACCAGTGTCACCGTGGGGACAGGGTTGTGGACAGCAGGTTGGAGTGCTGATGGCTGGGGAATATTTTGGGATGAGGCTGATTGCGGCTAATCTCATTTAGGCTCAGGCACGCACAGAAAAGCTGCTGTGGAGGGATGAGGATCACCCCGGCTGAGCAGCCGTGCGAGGGTAGCACAGGACGGTCCACTGGCAGTTGGCATTAGTGGTGTTGTCATTGCAATGGCGGCGAGAGGTGACGTGAGGATCATAAGCCTTATGTCAGATCAAATGATACACTCAGGAAAGAACAGATCAGCTGTTGGGCATGTGAGTGCTCTGGCTTGTGCTCCTTGTACTCCTTGATCCTCTCGTGGCAAGCGGTGCGGCAAGGAAAGCTGCTGTCCTCAAAAGGATGGGGAGACCTGGAACGAGCCTTGAACAGGCTTTAGGCATGTAAGTCCAAAACTGCAGCGCAAACCCTTGTAAGCTCAGCAGCCAGCCAGCGAGGTCCAAGTTCCTGCCCACACTGCTTGGAACAGAAAATCCTCCGTGGTTGCACTGCTATGCACGCCTGTGCTGCCTGGCGTGAGCGGCAGCCCACTGGGCAAGTGCTCTCCCACCAAGAAGGGTAACTGGGTAATTCACCGTGGGACCATGTCACCAGGAGTGCCTTATCTGGACAGGGTCAAGGTCCCCATTAAATGCAATCACAGATGCTTTCTGTTCATAAAAGCCAGCCTGAAAAAGAGGAGGAACTGCATGTACCCCCATCCGCTACAGCCTGAAGAATGCATTCCTCCCAGGAGAGCATCCTTGCCAGCAGGCTACAAGCTGCAGGATACTGGGTTTACTGGAGGATAGGAGGGGAACATCTTCCCTGTTTATGAAACGGGACAACAGCAAAGTCAAGAATTTTCCTCTACTGTTGGTTTGCTGGGCTTATGGTTTACTGCTGCCAGTATGAAAAGATTTTGGTCAACTTGCCAGATGAGTTAGTGCCTGAGTGGCACTTCTCCGAAAGACAGGCAGAGCTTTCCCCAGCCATCACACAGCATCAGACATTCCCCAGATTGCAAATCTTGCACAATCTGTGCCTTAAATCTTTCTGAATATCATGCTCTAAGCCTATATACCCTGATGACATGCAGCTCAGCATTTTAGCTCATACCAGTATCTTCTGATACCCAATACAAGGATCTTTATGTCATTTTTAATTTGGAAATTATGGGAAATAAACAAATATCTGTAAAATCTGAAAATAAATAGGAAGATGATATATTTTTGTGTGTTTTACTGTATTTAACTTTGTCTTCCCCTTATGTTGACATGGTCTGGCTTATAGTTTAGAAACCACAATAACGTCAAGAACCGCAAAAGCTGCAAACTAAATTACCATAAATCAGCTGTCCACATCAAATACAGTCAGGGGGACCTGGCTGATTTACATCCAAGTTTTATTTTAGGATATTGGCTCTTTCAAGATACTCTTGAAAACTTATATTGCCACCTGGGGTACTTTGGAGGAGTAGAACCCACATAGGAGGTCAGAAGCAAAATAGTGCTTGTTTTCCAGAGGCAGAAGTGGAAATGCAACAGCACAGTTGCTGATTTGAGAGGGGAGTCCCAGGGATGCCATCCTGTCATTTGCATGGTTGAAAAAGGAATTTTTTGAGAGAATGAGGAAATATCTGCTAAATTATGTCCCGTACCATGAAACTGCAACATCTTGGATACCAACAAGTGTGAAACCCCACGGAAGAAGACACAACCAACACCAGCCCAAAAGCTGAGAAAGTGTGACCCTCTGAAAAGTCAGGCTAGGATTTCTTTTTCAGCAGCAGTCAGTTTGCATCTTGGTATAAATATTATCACTTGACTTGAACATCCCTTGTTTTGTACCACTGGGATCACATCTGAAAAGGCATGGCATACTCTCATGTTTTCCTTTCCTTTAAAAACCTTTAGAATTGAACCACAAATGGTATTTTCACATGGAATCCAGCTCCTCTGCCTGAGAGACCGCATAGATGGGTGGTAATATAACGTTCCTTCCCAGGTCTGATGGAAACACGTCTGCATTCATAAATTTAAACATCTGGCTCCACTGCAAAGTAGGTCAGAGCTCATGTGTCAAAGAAGGATTTGTCAGAGATACAGGGAATTGTATTTTCTTCCTCCTGACTCATCTGTGCAGAGGCAAAATAAGATCAGCCATTCCCTCTGTAGGTGCTGGGAGGTGGCGGCTGTCCCCCAAGGATGTAAATATTCCCCTGTGGCAGAATTACAGTGTGATCAGTCCCTCGTCAGTGTGTCCTGTACATCTCCCTTTTAGGTGATGCTCCTCAGATTGGTCTGTGACACCACACCAGTCCACACCAGCTTGACCCAGCACACAGACCTGCTGCCCTAACCTTTGGCAGGCCAACGGGAAGGAGACAACGTGGGACAAAGTCTGTGTATCGACTGGTTCTGTGACTGCTGCTGGGTGTTTGCAATTGTGCTGCAGGCAAAGCTATCGCCCCAGGGTTTAGCTGCCCTCAGGTACGACCACGGCCAACTCTGTGGTGACTGACCCTGGGACTCCTCTTTAACCAGAGCATCATTCCAGCCTGGGAAAAAAGGCTTTCCATAAAAGTGTATAACTGCAGAAAATGAGAAGAGAACAGCTTCTTGAAGCAACCTCTACTGGAAAGTCTCTCTGACAGCCTGCCTTGGAGGGCAAAACCCCCAGGACCGGGTTTAACCTCCACAGCTCATCGGGGTGGTCCCTGGCACCGGGTCAGCACCAGCCTGGCCACATCCAGCCCCGCCAGCACGTGCCCTTCCTCGTGCTGTCAGCAGAGTCCCCCTCCCACCAAGGCGCAGCCCTTGGTGCCAGCACCGGGTCTCCTGCCCAGAAAGTTGCAGCAAGAGCGTTTCAGGCTGTGTCATGGGATGTCTCAGCCCAACTGGATTGCCCACCCCAGGCGGCTTCCAGCCACCAGTCCTGCCCTGCACATTTGTACCCATGTTTAGTGCTGGGAACAGGTCCAGAAACCCTTCAGACACCTCCCAGCCTAAGGAAATACCCGAAGCACATGCTCCAGCCCAGCGGTAGCACAGCAGAGCCACTGTTGTCTCCCAGGCCTGCCAAACCCCTCAGTAATTAAAACAATTTCCCTGCAGTCAGCAGAGGATGCTGCGGTTCCCAGTGCTGGTGGCTGGGAGCTGACTCAGGGGTAGGTGAGTGCATCAGGCTGAGCCTGCTGGGGTGGGGGGGTGCTGCTTACGAAACACGGCGGTGAAACAGCCCGGACACCCACAGAAGTGACCATGCTGGCTGGCAGCTGCTTCTCCTCCGAAAACAGCCGACCGGGGAAGGGCTAATGTCCATCCACTTCTGGGAAAGCTGGTGTCATGACCACAAGTGGGCTCCCAAGATGAGGATCGTCCAGCTTTGCATCCCTGGGCTGGAGCTGGCACTGAGCTCAGTCAGGGTGGCAGGAGGGTTAACACTGATTTGGACCCAGAGCAGAGCCTGAGCCAGTGGTTTGGTCCTAATTTACCGCAGAGTTGCAGAAAACTGGCAGCAATCAGTGCCAGTCCTGGATTTCCAGGGAGGGTTATCCAGGTAAAACCAGGGCAATGGTGTGTGAAAGATCCTGGGATCTCAGCAAAAAGCTACTGATGGAAGAAGAAGTAGGGGAATGTTGAAAGACACAGGGAAAGCATCAGCCATGAGATGAAAGGGGCCAATAAGGAGTCATAAATCCCCTATCTTTCTCTTTACAATTAAGAGGGGACAAAAGGAAAGTGTGGAGTCGAGCCTGGGTGTAATGCCATCCATCTCACCTGTACCACAAATGGGATGGGCTACCAGGCTCCCTTCCAGCACTATCACTCCTCTTAGAGACTTCATTTGCATTTTTTCAGAGAAGGCTGGCATTGCCTCCGTGTTCCCTGCCAGAGCAGAGCCCCGCTGTGACTGTGGGAAGAGACAGACCCTGTCCCATCGCTTCCCCAGCCTCCGCAAACACAGCCGGCACAGGGCTCCAGGAGTTGCTGCCATCGGTTTATTTCCATTTAGTGAAACAGCTTGGGAGGAGAATTTGCTGGCTCCACAGAGTACTGGAAATCTCACCCTCAGGCCTGCCCTAGCTCACTCTCCCCAGCGCAGGAAGGAGCAGGCAAGACATGAAATGGCCATGAAGCATCTGCGGGCACGTGTGGGTCTCACTCATGGATGGGAAACAGCTACGGAAGGGGCTGGGGTGGAGGACAGAGCCACGCAGAGACGGAGGGCTACTGTCTTCCCCCACCAGTACCAGCTTCTCCTAGAAATTTCTCTTTAAAATAATTTAACATGAGCAATAAAAAGTGGCAGAGGGGACCCAGCGTCCTCGTTGTGGTCAGGAGCAGAGATGTTGTTGCGTCGGTGGGTGCACAGAAGCTCCAGGAGCATGGTATTACCTGGGGATGGACCTCACCTCGGCTTGCACATCAGCTCGTGGGCCACTCAGGACACCACCAGCTCTCTACAGAAAAGCTGAATTTGTTTGAGCTTTGGAGAGGTCCAGCCCGTTTGGAGCACGGTGAGCTGTGTCCATGGAGCTGGTGTGCAGAGATGCCATTCTGGGGGATGTGCCCCACAGTGGTGGGTTGGAAGTCAGAGGAGGAAGAGGTTAGGCCCAAAACCATAAGAAGACGTCTGACTCATGCCCCTGTGCACATATGGCCGTGTATTTGCAGCCCTCAGCTGCTATGAATGATGGCAGCCAACGCTTTCCTACACAGGGATAAGGGCAAAGTCACCCCCCTGATATGCATGTATGCATATACATGTGTGCCCATATGCAAGGGAGTCAAAAGGGAAAGCAGAGAAAGTGGGGAATCAGACAAATGGACCTTTTTTGCCGTGAGGAAGGACAGGGAAGGATGCCTGCAAGCATGTTGAGGGAGATGTCCTGCACTGTATGTGATTTCCTGGAGGAGGCTGAGCTCTATTTCTGAATGCAAATGACCCAAATTTCTCCACATTAAAACATGAATGAAATTTTTCCCATAATTTTCCAATGCTCGTTTTCATCCCAAGCAGTGAGCAAGCTACCAAATATCAGCCTTGCCTGTGGAATAAACAAATCCGGAAAAAACACGCACAC
This sequence comes from Tyto alba, assembly GCF_018691265.1. Lineage (NCBI taxonomy): Eukaryota > Metazoa > Chordata > Aves > Strigiformes > Tytonidae > Tyto > Tyto alba. Next base: position 7,466,761 of record NW_024881303.1, read on the forward strand.
AGAAAACCTTGCCAAGTTTTCAAGCAGGAGCGATGTGACTTGGTGCCTGTGAAGTGAAAAATTTACATCTTTTGTTCTGAATCAAATTCAGACTGGAGTGTGACACTCGGCAGCCCCAGCCCTCGGGGAGAGGCCCACCGGGGAACACCCTGCCCTGGTCAGCCCTCGGATGGGGCTCCTTGTCCCTGGGCATGGTCCAAGAGCAGCTGCCATGTGCCTAGAGACACGACCTGCTGTGGGTCCAACTCACATAAGGAGATGGTGTCCACAGCACCCAGACCCCAGCTCTCGTGAAGCCCTGCAGACAGCTGGACTTTGGCCTCAAACTGACCGAAAATCACTGTTTTGGTTCCTTTCAGCAAGCTGAAGTGCTTTTCATTTTGATCCCTCTCACCTCCCCTGCCACCTAAACCTAAAGGATCCTGACATCTTGGGCTGTTGTGTCAGCTGACTTTTCCATACAAAAATAATAATATTTTTGATGCAAAACCCTCAGCCTGCTCTGTCTTAACTCTCCCCACAGTGTGTGTGGGGATGTCTTTGTGTCCTCTGGCACACTTTTGCACATGGAAAGGAAAAAGAACTTTTCCCTACCTGAACACTCGCTCCTGTTATTGAACTTCTTTGAAGGCAAGCAATAAAGTCCCTGTATCCAGACGCAGAGCTCCCTGCCAGCCCTTTAAAAACTCAAATGCAAATTTCACTGTAACCGTACCAAAAATGTGAAAGGTCACTCCAAACTATTGCATCCCTCTTACAAGTGAACGGTTCCTCAAATAAATAACTTCAGACCAGAGAATGGCCTCGTCCCATCCGTGGGGTATGAACACCACCTTGCTGGGGGCTTCCTCGCCCCCAGTGTAGCCACAGGGCTACCATATGCCCCTGGCCACGTGGCTCTGGGCACCTCCCCAGCAAAAAGGCTGTAGGATGGGAAGAGGAACACGGATGAATGGCAGAAGAATAAAATAAATAAAAATCCGTGCCCTTGCACTGGAATAAATAAATTAACAAGGGAAGCCGGGACAGTTCTTGCAGCAAATGCAGGCATGTATTTGTGATTATCTGAAATTCAGCAGCCACGGTGGGGGATGTGAGATGTGTATGGGTACAATAAAATATCCAGAGCCACCATGGCTCTCTAAATATGAGATATTGCAGTCCCTTCTTCACACTGCCTCATTTTTCTTCCTAATTAGACAGAAAACAGAGCAAAAGCTGGAGCGGGGCAGGGGGAAGGAATTATTGTAACCCTGATGGCAGTAGGTGAGACCAAGGCCTCATTCCCTGAAGTGAGAGCACAGTTAACGTGAGCACTCGGCCCAAATGCACCCTCTAGACCTGCCTCCAACACGGGGGCAATGATAGACCCCAGGCACCCACGTGGTCTTAGCCTGTAGGTCCATGAAGCAACGTAATGGCTCTTTCCATCTGCTCCATGGGGATGTGTCAGCTGGAGTCCCAAAAACCCTTGAGAAACATTTCTAGACAAGCAGAGAGAAGATTCACAGAGATATCCGGGCACAACATGTGTGGGAGAGTGATGAGCATAGAAGGAAAGAGACAGACTTGTATGTATTTATCCTAAAATGAGGCAAAAAGAAAACCTTTAAGTTTTAGTAAGTGGAGGCACTGAATGACCGTGACTGATTTTCAAGATATGCTAAGGCACAACCACACTGACAACCAGGTCAAACAGAGACAAGGGAAAACCAGTTCCCAGGGCTGCTAGAGATCCTCTGCGTGACCTTGGGTACACCGCTGTTTGTCCTCAGAGGTGGGATAACTCCTTTTTCCCCCATCTTCTTTACCCTGCTGCTAGTTCTGTTGAAGGACCTGCTGCATACAAACACCAGCCATGTTCCTAAATGGGGTGAGCGTGCTGCTCATCCTTGGCAAGCAGCCGAGATGCCCAGGTGAGAAAGAGAGCAGGCAGAAAAGCAGGCTATAGCACCCAGGTCTCCTCTCCTGGACCAGCTCGGCTTCTCCAGGTGATGGTCTGGCAACCGGTCCCAGCCCAGCTACACAAGAATGCCTGCCCAGTCCAAACACAGACCTCTGCCCAGCTCCAACCAGGAGGCACCTTGGGAAAGAATAAAAACAAGCAGCGAGTATAAACATCCGGATGAGGACTGAGGAGGGAAACCAAAACACTGAGAGAAGCCAGGAATAATAAGAACCAAAAACAAATAGAAAAGAGCTAACGGGAGCAGCAGATCTAAAAATAAAATGAAAGAACAACAGCAGAGCAGAGGGACTGAGATATTTTGGGGGACTGGCAAAGCATGTAGGACTTTGAGGGCTGGGTCTTGCAGCCGTGGGGCTCAGCCCTGGGGCAGAGCCGACCTCTCCCCTCTTTCCCTTCTCTCCCAGATGTTGGGGAGGATGGAGAGAGTAGGCTGGGGCTCCCAGGAGCTGTTTGGGTGGCAGCAATGACAGCAGCCTGCTGCCCACCCCTGCCACATCTCCACCAGGGGCAAATGTGTCTGCTACTGACGAGCAGGACGCAGATGCTGTCCCAGGAGCTGATGCCCCATCCAAACCCCTTCTCAGGTCCCGCCAGAGGCTGCTCATCCCTCCAACCTGCCTGCACGCTGGCCCACAGGGCCCAACAAGGCAGGGGTCACGTCAGCTCAACCCAATTCTGGAGAGAGAAGATGTGTGTCCTGTATACCCCAAATCAGGGATGTTCTGGCTGGACCCAAACCCTGGTTATCCTGGGAACTGTCCCAGGATGGCTCTGGACAAATCCTGTCAATCCAGAGCCATTTACTTGCTCCGGGATTTATATCCAGAGATGAAACCTCTGAAAATCAAACCCCTGAAACATTCTTTGTTGGTTCAGATTCCCTGAAGCATTTCAGCCCCCCAGGCCTAGATCATATGGAATCAATAGGAGAAAAGAAATAACTTATTTTTTTCTTTTTTTTTTCCCCAAGGAATTAACTCCACTCACAGCAAGAAGGCTGTACAGGACAGACTCTGTACCTGGTTGGCCTGTATGGGCAGGGAGCATGGGGTACACAAACCCTCCGTGGGGAGGCCAGTTCAGAGATGGGCATGGGGCCATTCAGAGGTGGGTTTAAACCTTTCCCCAGAAAGCCACAGCAGGGATGGGACCTGCCTCCACTTTCTCCAAACTGACTATGGGGCTCCTCTGCAAAAGTACCTTCTCTCCGAGGAGGGTCCAAACCCCTCCAGGACAGAGGCCTTATATGGGACATTCAGACATTTGCTTTTTCTTTGGCATTTCCCCCATCTTTTACCTGTTGCTCAGGGCTAGGAACCTGATCCCATTGTTTTTCTCTGCCACCAATGGTCCCCTCACCCTGGCACTGGCACTGCCTCCTCGAGGTGGCATTTCCATGGTAGGACTCCAGGAGCTGCAGGGAGTCCAGGAGCATGCTGGAATAAGAGGAAACACTTTGGCCACCTCTTGGTCCTTGACTCAGAGCAGTTTCCCTCTCTCAAAAGCAAAATGAGCTGGGTTGTGGTGCTGCTGCCGCCAACCCCACCATGGCAGACCACCCCTTCCCTGCTCTTGGAAGCCCCTCAGTCTCACTAGGGCTGCAAGTCCATGGCCACCTAATTAAAACCAATGGTGACTTTTAAAGACAGGGAAAAATAAAACAATAAAAATAAAATAAATCAGTCTGGACAGAGAGCCAAGGAGGCCACGTGCCAGGAAAGCGAGATGCCTGCCAGTTTGGCACGGAGTGAATACTTGGCCTGTAGAGATGAGACGCTGGAGTGGGGTGCACTGAAAAGGCATTTACCATCTTTGGGGGGGAAAGAAGATGCAGGGAAGGGGTCAGGGATGAGGACCAGACAGAGCCCAAATGACAGATGAATGCCAAACACACTCTCAAACATGAAGAGTGGAGGGGCGGGGAGGTTCAAAACACATCCCCACCAGGGACTTGGCTGGCGTTTGTCAGCACAGCCTCATAAATGACAATAGTGCGGCTGCCACAGACAGGCTCCCACCAAAACCAGAGCTGGAGACACACAGAGCAAGGGACAGTCCCCACCAAAACCAGAGCTGGAGACACACAGAGCAAGGGACAGTCCCCACCAAGCGTGTTGAGGGTGCTGGGCTGTAGAGCAGAAGGAAAGGGCTCCCAGTGAGCCAGGGAGCACACGGCGATGGGGCAAGGATGCAGCCAAGAGCAGCATGTGGTGCACCAGCCCTTAGAGCCAGAGGTTCAAAGGATGGTGAAGACCCCAAACCCCTTTGCCCTGCGCAGGAACGAGACACCCAAATCAGCACTGGGTGCTGAAATGGGGGTGCAGGGCAGCAGCCCGCAGGCTCCTCCAGGAGGAGGAGGAGGAGGTGTGGAGGCCGTGCATGACTTTCCCCACTTCCCACCTCTGGCAGCACACGCTGGCAGCCAGCACAGGCTGCTTTCCAGAATCCGGTCTCTCCTTGGCCCCTTTCCCCGGCTCCCCAGGACACGGCACAGCAGACAGTAACATGCCCGCCTCTCCGTGGGCTGGTTTCTTATGACCCAACGCAAGGAGCCTGTGAAAGGAGCAGCTGTGGCCAAGTTTCCCCTTGTTTTTACTTTCCCCATTTCATTTTGTCTGGGTCCAAGTGGTGGGTTTCGAATCCAGCCTTTCCCTTATGCGGCTCTCCCCCGACGGTCCCAGCGGCGCTGTAAGAAAACGTTAAGTAAGAGGCAGCCAGCTCCTCCCTGGCTCCAAAAGCTGTGCCCGGCGGGATCCCGGCCGGATCCTGGGATGGGCTCACAGAGGGCTGATGGAAATGCACTGCTATTTCGTGTTTCTGCTGGGGGAAAAAAAAAAAAAAAAAAATCAGGTTGTTCAATGTACATGTCTGAGCTTCCAAAGATGGGGGGGCTTCCTCCCAGAACTCCCCCGTTTCTGGGCACGCACTTCTGGGCACACAGTGACCCCAAGGCTGGACCTCCTGAGCTTTTTCAACAGATTTCTCCTAAAAACCTCACCAGGCTCCTCCACCGGCCCCTGTGCACCCCAAGCCCCTGATCTTACACTTCTGTAGCTGCACCCTTCATGCTGCAACCTGCTCAGGATCAGGCCCTTTGCAGCTCTCTTTCCCAAAAGCAGGTTGCCTGTGAGAAATGAATGCTTTACATATACTAACCCACACGGGTAGGAGATTAAAAGGCAGACAGGGGCTCACTGCTCTCTCCCCAGGCCTCCTGGCTGTATCCAGATTTGCTGGGGCTGCGTCCCCTCCCCTCCTGTCCTCTGGGCATTGCCTGCCCAGCTGCACAGCATCCCAGCGAGCCGACAGGATGAGTGACGGGTAAACAGAGCTTTTCCATGGAAACATTTGTTCAACAAAGAATTGCAAATTTTCAGGGTGAGTATCTGGTTTCCTCCAAACTTTTTTGTTGTTGTTTCTGAAAGCTGCCCGGCTGGTCTGGATCTGGCTCTCATGAGCATTTTTTCCCCCTAATGCTTAATTTTCAGCAGCTAGAATCTCCCTGATCTTTTTTATATATATATATATTTTTTTTTTTTTAATTCTTCTTTAGATTTCCATCCTTTTTTTCAACATAAATGGAGGAGATAGAATCTCCTTCGGGCTTTTCTGCTGGGCACAAACTCTCCTCCTCTCTGAGAGGTTAGTGATAATGATGGGTGACCCAGGAAGGGACACTCAGCTTTTTAGGCCGAGAAGAGCTTAAATCAAACAGGTGGGACTGGGTAGCCTGCCCTGGGACACATCAGCACATGGACATGGGGGAAAAAATCCAGGTTTTTCACAGACCCAGTGTGGAGCAGCAGTAATTTGGGGTAAAGCTAAAGCTCCTAAGGAACACGCTTAAGAGCAGAATAAAGCAAGAGACCATGTCTGGCTGCCCAGGAGGAGTTAGCAGAGGATGCTTGCAGGGTGCATGGGTGCCCCTGGAGTGCTGCCACCGTGTCCCTCCGTGTCCACGGAGCCCAGCCCAGCCCCGTGGGTGCATCCCACCCACTCCATCCCTTTGACCCGCTGGATTCTTTTTTTTTTTTTTTTTTTTGCTTCACTTGATGTTTTTCAAGCACGGGTTTCTCCCTGGCGTGTCCCCCGGCATTGTGCCCCAGGAGCCAGCGGGGTCCCCGGCACAAGGCGACAGTGACAGCAGGTGGCACTGCAGCCCCAGAAACGCGCCCCGGGAGCTGCTGTCCTGCGCATCCCCACTCCCACTCCCACTCCCAGATCAGGGCTCAGGCAGAGCAGCACACACACCCCCACCCCCACATCCCTCCCCCACACACACACACTCCGGGGCGCATCCCCCGCGTGGGACCCCCACCAACACTCATGATTTCATGCACCGCTAGACAGAAGAGCTTGGGATATTATTCCTAACCCATACCAGAGCAGGACTTTTGGGGGGAATTGTGTGGAGCACAGGGTTAAAACCCGGAGCACAGAAGCCCCTCTCCTTGCTCCGGGGGCAATGGAACTTGCTGCTCGCTTTTTGGGGTGCAAGAGGCTGAACGTGCCTGTTGCTTGCGAACAGGGAAAGCAGGAGAAGGCAAGCAGTCCAAGAAATCAAGGTAGCCTGGACCAGCTGCAGTAAACCAGGGGGATTTAGGGCAGGAACTCGAGTTGCTACAAAACCGCGAATGTGAGCACAGAATTCAGAAAACCCCAACATCCTTCCATGAACTATACTTATTTATACCAGTAAATTTATACCAATCTCTCCAGCTGTGCCTGCTAAGAATATAACCAGGGGTGCATCAGAGCCTCTCTTCCCATTCTATAACTGCTCTGCGAGTTCAGGCTTTATTTTTAGCCCGGCTTCCTCTGCGCTCTGTCTGATCTGATTTCTCCGGAGAGAAGATTTTTTTCTGCTAAATGCCACCCTCCTGCTAGAAACTCACTTTCTCTCCAGCACTGCTGAAGGGGTTGACCTTTTCAAGCAAATTTGAAAGATAATCAGGTCAAATTTGGAAAAAACTGGTGGCCAAGTACAGAAGAGAGAGAACTAAAAGAGCATCCTGGGGTGAGACAAACAAGCAGGACTCAGACATCAGAGTAGCTGGTCGGTGGCCCAGAGGAAGTCAGGATTGCTGCAGGAGGAAGGAAAAAAGGATATTTTCCTTCTTTCTTTGATTTGGCTGGAGTATTATTGCCAAGCCCTTTGTGACTTGCTTTCAAGCAGTTTACTGTGAGCATTCAGTCAAAAATATGAGCGGTGTTGGTTAGTGGTGTTTGGTCCTGTGATGTTGTTTCTGGCCAGCAGTTGGTTGAGCTCATGTCTTGTAATTAGTGGGTGGGCTCGAGAAGACCACTGCGGCTTCTGATCTCTCGGGGAAAGGGAGAAAATAAGCAGGATTAAGGAATTTTAGAAAATTATAGGCGTTTTCGTTTCACATAAGCTTTGCCAGGAACACCAAGCCTTGGAGAAGGACAGCCACACTGCAGGATGCGTTGCCCATGGGCAGGACCAAAGGAGTTTGTTTCTTGTCATAGTCACCCAAATGACTCTGTGTGTGTGTCTGTGTGTATCTGTGTTTATCTGTGTCTGTGTTCACAAATACAGCATTGCCTGCCCAGCAGTCCATGGGCTGTCAGTGGCTGTGGGAACACGGTACCTCTGCAAGATTAAAGGGATCTATTCCATCTGCAAACACAGTTTTACACAGATTTATTTATTATAGCAGGATTGCTATAACTGAAGGGACTTGAGGGATGTGGAGGGCTGTTAGAGCAGAAGGAGCACGAGGTTTTGTACAGTTTTAACCAAGCTGATCTGTTGAGGTGACAACGCCCTGTGTCCAGACCAGCCCACCTGGGCCATTGGACCCCACTTCAGCTATTCCCCTTCTCACTGCTTTTGCTGCAGCAGAGAGAGATAGAAAAACATCCACAAATTCCCCAGGAAAATCCCAGTTTTGAAGCTGCAACAACTGAGCAAGAGCCATAGGAGTAGACAGCACTCGAAACTGCTTTCCACAAAGGTCTCTGTTTGTCCCTGTTTTAGGGACTTGGCAGAGGGCTGGGATCCCAGATCCCCAGCCTGTCCCATCCAATAGCCCAGTGGACATTTCCACTATACATATTTGTTCATACATAATGTACATATACATTTAAAACTCGCGAACAGTCGGTACTGGGTGCTAAATGAACAAAATAAATGCAGATGCTGTTTCAGATGGGCATTTATGTTCCTGATTCTGCTGCAGGGTGCAGGATCCAACCATCCCATTCCCATCTCATTGGAAGGAGGTTCCACCTTTGCTGCTATTTTTTCCCAAAAAACAACTTTTTCTGGACAGGATTAGATAAAAAGTTTTGTCTTGAGGAAGGACTGGTCTGACATTCAGAGCAGAAGAGATCTGGTCAGCCAGGCACTGAGGCACATGCCCCAAAATCATGGCTTCTTGAACTACAATAGACACACAAAAATGTTGTCTAATTTATAACTGCAAACACAGATCTAATCCTGCACATCTTGCTCACGGGAATGGCTTATCAGGCGAGTTGTTCTACACAGTGGCTATATCATGTGCATTTATCTCTATATATACATGTATACATATATGACATGTTTATGTATTCTGTCTCCCATTCAGTGTAGATATTAATCAAATGCTGTTCCACCCAAACAATGTTAAAACTGGCCTGTGTTTCACTAGTGATGACTGCTTCCATCATTCACCCGACTCTTGTTTGTGGGTTTATTGCACCAGAGCTGCCGATTGCAAGTCCCTGGCCCCTAAAAGAAGGGATTTTCACTAAAAATTGGTCAGCTTTAGGCAAAACCCCACTGCTTTTCCACAGCAGGTATTCAGGCAGCAAACATCACCCCGCAGGGACATCTCATCCTTGGGACAGTGCCCTTTGCTGGCACCTCTGCCATGCTGCACGCATCCAGCGCCAGGGCAATGCTTTCCTCCAAACCAGCCAAGGGCCTCCTTTCCTTCTCTCTCTCTCCCTCTCTCCTTATTTCAGCAAAATAACCGTGCGATTATTTTTCCACATGAAAGTGTCCTGGCGTCCAGGTGGACAATCTGACTCCGGCTGAGCCGCCTGGAATCCCTGCGGTTTTGATTTTCAGCGGAGAACAATCTTATCAGCCCAGATTGTACACAGAGATAGGGAGCCTTTGGGTAGGGTTGCATAAGCACAGATTGCCTCAGCTGGGATGGGGAAGGCTCTGCTCTAGCTGTATTTATTTGTTTTCCCCACCAAGGGTTTCAGGTTCTCCTGGTGACCATCATTTCAGCTTTTTTCCCCTGATCATTGTTTGCGCAGCCGAGCCTTCCTCATGGATCACTGGGCAGGAGGTTCAATTTAAATCTGTCCTCAGCCCCCGGCCACTTGCATGTTGCCTTGAGAGATTTCTTGCAAATAGGGCTTCTTTTCTCCCTCCCACTATGGTTCTTCTCTGGGTGAGGATGGGACGGGCCCCAAATTGGGATGGATGTGATTCCCCCCTCCCTCGGCACACCCGTTTTGGCCTCTTCCCCTCCTGCCAGCTCCTCTTTCAAATCTGACAACTGCGTGGGCACCTTGTCTCCGATTGCAAAGGCAGGATATACAGTTTCCGCGGAGGCCATCAGCAAATAGCTGTGGCTACGTAACCCTGGCAGAAGAGGGAGGTGAGGACAGAGAGGCATCCTGGGCAAAGCAAAGCCCCCCAAAACATCACCCAAAGGAGCACCAGCGGGTGCAGACTCAGAGACTCAGGCAGGCGAGGACAGCACATGCTGCAGCTGGTGCTGACATGGGGGTGCCATCCCACGCGGTGCGATGCTCCTCTCCCAGGGCAGCCCCACCACGTGCCACCCGAGGGGACGCGGTGGCAGGGCTTGGATGCACCCGTTCGACCTCCACGCTGGGGCTCTGGGACGTCACCGGGACCTGGCACGAAAAGTCACCGTGCAAGTCGGAGTCTGTCTTTTGGAAAACGTTTTAGATTTGAAGTTAACCCTGCAGTGGCATGGGAAACATTGTGTGCGCACATCAAACTCCCCTTTGCTGTGGGAAAACCTTATGTCTCTGTCCTATTCACAGATTTTGCTCCTTTTGTCTCTTTTCCTCCCAGTTTAGGGAATTTTAAGAAATCTCTCTTGTACTGATGCCTTCAGATCATGTAACACCACCTCTTTTCCTTCTCTAGGATAGATTACCGAATTTGACACATCCATAAACCAGAAGGGACAACTGTGACGAGCTGGTTGGATGTCTGGCGTGCCATGAGCCCAGCTCAAGACTGCTAAACATCTCCCCAAAAGTCATTGCAGTGTAGGGGGTTGATTCTCCTCTCTGCCAAGACATACACCTCCCTTTTAGGATTGAATCAGTCCATGAATAAGCGCAGGCCAGCATGAGGTAGTGGGGGTGATCAGCTGCTGATCATCCTCACCATGATCATCACATCTGCTGTCATGGGCTTTGGCTGCACCACTATCCCCCACCACCCTGGTAGCAAGTTCCCACGGGCTTGTGACAGGTGAGAGGGTCAGCAGCAGAGCCCCAAAGCCCTCCTCCAGAGACCCAAAGGTCTCCTCCAGTCCAGGCCCTGCCCACAGGTGGGGAACTTAGAGGCAGAGCAGAGGTGGGGTCTCTGAGCAAGCAGCCTGCAGCCCCCTCTCCTCATACCCTGCTTTGCCTTTGCCCCTGTGGGGGTCTTTGAACCTCATCCTAGTCACTCTTCAGACCCGGAGGCCTCAAAAGCAGATCCCACACGCAAAAGTAACAGATGAGGCTGGTGCAGCCCAGGGTGGCATCAGTTTCTTGGCCAACATGTTGCACCAAACGTGCCCATCTGCTTCATCAGGCACAGTGCCCCCTGGGGACAGCACAGCTCCAGCATCCTGGTGTCCTTTGCCTGCGCTCTTCCCTCCAAGAAACAATCCCACCTCCCCGTCAAGCACCTCCTGAGCCTTTGGGGACATTGGTTTGTGGGGCACTCCTGCCAACAGAGATTCCTCCCGGCTCAAGCCTCAGCATCTCCCCCTCCTTTGGGGGCAGCAGTGATGTGTGTCCCAGCCTGGGCCGTCCCAACATAAAACCGCCATGTGCTTTCCCCCCACCATGCACCCCAAACTCCCAGGGGAGCACAGAGCAGGCCAGGGCATCGCCCACCTCAGCTCTGCCGCGAAGGGCACGTGGCGCAAACCACCAACGCTCCCGTGTGCCGACAGGGTTGCTTGGAAGCCACCCCGCCGGGGGGGGGACAGAAGTGTCCCCTGCAGCCGAGCGCTGCTGAGCCCGCACACCGTGCCGGGCTCCCGCTCGCTTCGGTGGGGCTCGTGCCGAGGAGCGGCGCAGGCGAAGCCCCCCGAGGCGGGCAGGAGGCAGCCGCCGGCTACGGGGAACCAAGCAGCCTGCAGCCAAGAGCTCGGACAAGTTCTGTGGTTTCTTCGCGCCAGCGCCTCTGCCCAGCCCCCGAGGGCTCCCAGGAAGGGAACAGCAGTTTTAAAGCTGGTGCTCCCTCCCTCTTACACCCCTCTCCCTGCTTCCCCGCTGGAGATCAGGCATAGGAAGATCTCAATTCCCTAAATACATCTCTGATTTGTTCTAGTGTGATGCGGCCCTTCTGTTGAATGAAGCACACGCCGAGGTCATCCCCACCTGCAGCCCTGGTGCTGCTGCAAAATCCCTCCTGAGCCCACCCAGGCAGCACTGCGGGTCCCCGTGACACCCACCACCCTGTACAGGGCAGCGGGAGCAGCGGGGGGGGACAGGCATCCTTCGGGGCTCAGGAGAAGCGCCCTGATGGTTTGCAGATGTGATTTCATTTTTCGATTGTTTCTAATTTGCTTGGTTTTTTTTTTTTTCAATTCTAGAAAAGAGACAATTTCTTCAGGGAGTGTTAGCCACAAGCCTCATTTGGCATTGTTTTTTAGTCAATTGGTTTTGTCTTGTATTATTAGGAATATTGTATTACATAATGATAAGCTGCAGCGACTTATTATGGGGACTATAAAGGGAGGCAGCGTGGGCGTGCGGAGCACCAGCCGCTGGCGCGGGGCAGCCGCCCTCCCTGCTTTGTCATCTGCCCTTGCTCTGACCTTCAGCAGGTCTGTTGTCTCCCTGGGTCTCAGTTTCCTCTCCTGTAAAACATGGACGACACACGCTCCAGCTATTAGCTTAAAAGCTTTTCCATCCTTAAGTCGGAAAAAGGTGAGTTTTTCCCCTTTCTTCCATCCTGAGAAGCAGGCATGAGGATTTTCTATACCTTTTCTAGCATGATGAAAGCCATGGGAGTCTGAGCAGGTACAGCACCGTACCAAAGCAACCCTGAACCCTGCAGGTCTGGGCTGTAGATGAGAAGTGAAGGCAGAGATGGGAAGGAGCCGCTCTGCCCATGGAGGCATTTTCCAGGGGTGTTTGGCAAGTGAAAACAGGAAATCGTGATTGAACTAAATCTGCCTCTCTATCATCATTATCAGGATTGGGATTATATACTTCGGAGAAAGTTCAACCTCTGTTTAAAATTTGGGGAGGTGGGAGCAAATGCGAGAAACCATGAGGAGAGAGGAAATCTTCCTGTGCTTGGTGACAAGTCCAGCTGGAAGGAAAGACAGGGTGGCACGGGATGGGGGTTCAGCCTGGTGCCCTCTTCCCAGACAGCATCAGGCGGCTGTTGGGGCGAGCACTGATAATGTCTGGGGAGCCTGGTAATTTGCTCTCTCTGCCTGAAGATTAAAGCAATTTTTCCTCTGTTTTCATATTTAAAATTGTATCTATGTCCAGTTGGGAAAGATGATGGTGTCTCAGGTTACTTTGTACACTTGAGCTGAAGCAATGCTCCTGTAGATCTGGCCCCTGCCACCTCTGCTGTCCCCACACAACACCTGGTGCTCTCAGAAAACCTGATGGCTTTGGCCACAGCAGGAACAGTAAAATCCACCCTTGAAGATGGATTGCTGCAGCCAGGTCGGCCAAGCACTGTGTCGGTTGTACCTTTACTGCCTCTGCTGCTGCTAATGGCATCCACGCGCGTCGGGCAGGTTAAAGCACCGGCCTCTGGAGGTAGCGTATGCAGAGACCCAGCCTCCAGCCACGTCACTTCATACTGAGCTCTTCCTCGGATGCAAAATTACTGACGGTGATGTGTACCGGGTAGACAGAGAGGGAGGTTTCCACCTGTGCCTGTGCAGTGTCTGTGAGCCGCTCTCCGGAGAAAAGTAGGAGTAAGGGAGAAGCTCAGAGTTGAAGAGTTATCTCAGGGCGTGTGCTGTTTTCTTTACAGGTCTGTAGAGTCCAAAGCACTTCAATAATAGTTAAACAATTGCTAAATAGTACTTTATCTTCAGGCTGGGTAACAGTGCAAGCAGCTGCTGGCTGCCTAGTGACAGGCAGCTCGATAAAACCACCTACCCGGGAGCGAGGGAGACCGGCTGCCTTGGCCCAATCCTGCCTGAACCACACACCCTGCCTCGTTCCAGCTGCCGATGTCTCCAAACCCGTGTGCTCAAAACGAAGCTCCGACGTCTGGCTGAGCAGGCCTGGTTCGCAAAGACACGGAGCACAAAGGTCTCCTCACCACATCGCGGCTCCGGGCTCCTGGAGTTGCAGATCAGAGGGATGAACGAGCTGGAGGGAGCCAGGCCTGGAAATGTTGCATTTAAATCCATCGGCTGAGCGAGCATCCGCTCCTCACCGCGGGCCTCTGTGGAGGATTTGCCAGCACGTGGCCCAGGGTTGGGGGGGGCTGAGAGTGGGACCCTACCTGCCCCTCTGCGGGGCTGGGGGGCGGCGGGGAAGGGGCACCAGGCAGGGGCTGGCAGCGGGGCAGGGGCAGAGCCGCTGGAGCACGGGACAGCGCTGGCTCACCGTGACCCGGGAAATTATATGAGAGAGGAGCGGGGCTGGCTTTCTCCTGGGGTGTTTGTTTTCATACACTGAATTTCCTGCTCAGGGAACCTAAGTGTAACACCCCCACACACACACTCCGGGCTGCCCCCAACGTGGAGCTTGGCTGGGGAGAAGCAGCTGCCCGTCTGACTCTGCCGGAGGAAGAGGTGCTTGCGGTAGAGGTGACCTTTCTAAATCCCTGCTTTGGACAGACATTTCCAATAAGTGCTGAAGAAAAGCCTGCCAGTTCCAGCTCTCTCAGCCTGCTCTCCATTTTCCTTCCATCCTCTCCAGGCTGAATTTAATCCGAGAAGGTTCCTTTGAGCTTTTGTGTGTTGCTGGGGGAGATGTGGGCGCACAAGGGATCGCGTTACAACTTTCATTTCCTGAAATGTTTGAGGGAACATCCAGGGTTTTATCCACACATCAGGCAAAGTTGAGGGCTCAGATTTCAGGTCTTGTCACTCAGCTGTCACCAGACAAATGAGCCTCTCAGAGCTGGAGACGGAGAGAGCTACCTGCTATTCATGACCCCGAAAGCAGGTGATCACTCATGGGAAAAGCAGGTAGAATTAATCATTCCGCTGTTCTCCATTTCCTCCCCTTTTTTGGCTGACCTGGCCACAGTGTGAAATCTGTCCTGGGGGGTGAGCGGGAGCGGGAGGGGGGAAGGGAGCGAATTAACTCCTTCCTGCCGGTAGAAATACAAAGCAGAGTGAGGTGAGAAACAGCCCCGGGCCGCCTCCCCAGGCTGACTTTGCTGTGAAAAGCTTGCTGCGAGGTCAAGCCTAACCGAGGAGAGATCAGCAACCTGTGCCTGGCTCAGCTCCAGCGCCTCCCTGGTTTCTACCTGCCCGCCGGCCCCTTTCCCAGCTGGGGTTGGGGGGGGGGGGGGGTGTTATTCCGGGGGGGCCCCTCAGCATCCTCCATCCCTCCTTGCCACCATCCGCCCGCTGACAACCTCGTCCCTCTCCCCGTTAGGGAAATGGAGGGCCGGGGCGTGGGCAGGGCTCTGCGGCCGCGGGGGGGGGGAAGAGGGTGGGGTGGCGGGGGGGCGCAACGTGCGCGGCCCTGCGCAGAGCTGAGCGGACCCGCTCCTCGGCCCCCGCCCGCAGGTCTGCGTTGGAGAGGGGGGGCTGGGTGAGGGGGACACCTCCTGGCACCTACCCCTCCCACCCCCCGAAAATCAGCCCTGACGCTGCCAGCGCGCAGGAAGCGCCTCTGCGCTTTTTGCTTTGAAAATAACCCTTGGTTTACCAGTCCCTGCTTGGCTTTCCCGCCGCGCAGGACTGGAGCCGCGGGCAGTATTTATCCTTCCTCTTCAACGAGTCCGTGACTTGGGAAGAAAAAAAAAAAAAAAAAAAAATGGAGCTGGAGCTTATCCATCCTCGGGGCGCAGAGCCCGCGGCTGGTCACCCTAAAAAACCCCCCTCGTCTCCCCGGGGGCTCCCCCCTTTCTGCCCGAGGGGCTGGGAGCGGCTGCGTTGCTTTGTGGAGGATCGCGGCGGGGCTGAATGGGTTCCCCGGGAAGGGCGATGGGGGTCCCCGGGTGGGGCGGACGGAGAGGCTGGGCCGGGGGGCACGGACCGTCCCGTCCCCCCAACGTCCCCGCGGGACGCGCAGTGGGGTCCGGCTCCAGGTCCCCTTCCGGGCCACGCTGCCGGGACCGGGGTCTCTGCGCACGGAGGGGGGCTCCGTGCCCACCCCCGCACCCCGAGACGTCGAGTTTTGCCCCGGCTCCACCCGCGGCCGTGGATGCGGACAGACACGCAGATGCGCGCCCACCCGAGCGGTTTGCGCTCCCAGGCGCGGTATTTGCGCCTTCCACCTACGGAGTCGCGTTGAGTCCTGCCCGAGGGGCAGGGGATCCCCCACCGCTCCGACCGTGCCCCCCCAAAAAGGGTCGGGGGTGCAGGAAGCCCAGCGGGATCTGGGCTGGGCGCCCCGAGGGGGCGGCCGGTGCCAGGGGGGAGGGAAACCTCCTCTGCAGCCGGGCCCCCGGTTCCCCCGCAGCCAGAGCCGAGGAGGCCGAGGGGGGGGCCACGGATCCACCGCCCCGTCCCAGCGCGGGTGGGAAATCCGCGGGAGGGGGGCTCTGGAGCGTGTCCGGGTGCCGGAGGCGGCGGAGACTGAGCGGGATGGACGCGGAGCGCTGCGGCCGGGCAAGACCCTCCTGCAGAGGGTGACATTTCTCCATGGCCCAGGACCCCGAGAACAAACACGGCAGCGATTTAAATAAACACGCACTTAATGATGCAAAACGCGAAGAGGGGGGGAACCGGCACCAACGGCCCGGCCACAGCGGGGCCCCGACGGGGACCCGCTGCCCCCGGGCCGGGCGCCGGACTCCCACGGGGCGACCCCACGCAAACTGCTCCGGCGGGTCCCTTCTCCCTTTCCTTCCTCGGTTACGAAGGCACCGGCTCCTCTCGTAGCCCCTCCGCTGCAGCCCGTGGGGTGAGGGGCACGGGTGGGCAGAGGGGCACAGGCTCGTCCCTGCAAAGAAAAGCGCAGCCTGGGTGTTCTGCCATCAGCGTTGTTTAATTTAGACTGTTTAGGTACAATAGAAAATAAACCTGAAAGCACATGCGATTTTTGGTAACAAATACTCGAGACAGGCAGCGTCGTCCGCGGGCTCCCCACAAGCCGGAGGAGGAAGGCGCTGAGCAGGGACAGGCGGGAGAAGGCGACGTGGAGCTGGCGGGGCAGCCCGGGGATACTCTCTCAGGAGGAAACGGCCGTCGACTTTTATTATTATAATTCTCCTAATTTTTAGCCACATCGATGCATTTCACCACCGAGAGGAGGAAGCCGGGGGGCGCGGGCCCACGGGAGCTTGCCCGCTCACTGCCACGTACAGCCGCGTTAAGACATAGGCACTTGTTAAAACTCTAATACTGCAGCTTTTGCCTCTTTTTTTTTTTTTCTCCTTTTTTTTTTTTTTTTTTTTTTTTAATTTAAACTACATCGAAATCTTTCTGGTAAGGCTAAATATGAAAAATGTAAACGTAACTTCCCCTCCCTCCTCCCGCTACAAGCCACGGCTCGGTACAGCGCTCCGCTCCCTCTGCCTCTATCCCAGCTCCACGCCGGCCGCCCTGTCCCACCGCCCCTGTGGGGCTGGCAGTTATCTGGGTGGAAGCGGATCCAGCTGGGGTTGGGGGTTGTTATTTATTTTTATTCTTTTTTTTTTCTTTTTTTCTTTTTTTTTTCTTTTTTTTTTTTTTTTTTTTGTAATTCCCGTTAGGACCAGCTCCAAGGGCTGAGGGTTTCTGCCGCTCTCTGCGTTTGGCTACGTGGAAAAAAAAAAAAAAAAAAATAAAAATCATGGTGATAGTGGGAAACGCTGGGGAGGGAACTGGACCAGGAGCCGATGTGAGGTTGTGTGAAAAGAGCCGAGAGTCCTGTCGAGAATTGGCGGGTGAACTGTAAAACCGGGTGCTGTCCTCTATATACAACCCAGAGCCTCTGTCCCCGAGCAAAACCTCCTCTCCCGATCCTCCGGCCGCCCGCCACGGGCCTTTAGGATCCCAGATCCACCAGGCTGGACGTGAGGGGTCCCAGCAGCGAGTCCTGGAGCTGGTGACCTTGGAGGCTGTGAGGGGTCTGGGATGCGGCTAAGCCGCTCAGGGAGTAGCCGGAGCTCCTGGCGTGGCTGAGGTTTCCCTGCAAGAGCAGGACCGAGTTCTGATCCGGGCTTTGGGGAGGAGAAAACTCTTCCTCGGAGCTGGACATGAGGGGTTTGCTCCCATCCAACGGCGAGAGTTGGTTCGGTTTGTTGGTGGCCGCGTTGTTGTTTTCCGTGTTCTCCCTGCGGAAAGGAGAAAAAAAAAAAAAAAAAAAAAAAAAAAAAAAAAAACAGAACACAAAAAAAACCCCACAACGGGGATGTTACGGCGGGCAGGAGGCGCCGGGGATGGGCGCTGCGCTAATGTCCCAGTAAACCTTTTGCGTTTTATTTCATTGTGGGAGCAGCTGCCTCTCCCCGGGGAAAAAAAATAAAATAATAATTAAAAAAAAAAAAAAAACCCCTAGTATTTTCATAACGGATCGCCTTCATTTCTTTTTACCTTCCTATAAATAGGCGTACACCGCACAGCCCGGTAATTTAGGTGAGGAGAAAAAAATTGGAGGGGAGTATTTTTCTCTTTTTAATTAAAAATGAAAGAGCGGCCCGGGGACGGGCAGGGTGAGGGATTTTCTCTAGGAAGCTCGGTAAGGAGGTTACTGGAGGAGAGAAAAAGTGGGGCGATGTCCTTCCGTGGTTCTCTGCTTCGGCGGGTCGAGCCGCCGGCCCGTCCCGAGGCCAGCCCGGGCAGGACGGCGGCTCGGCCCGGCCAGAGCGTCCCCAGCCCGGTCTCCCTCCGGTTTCTACCCTTCCCATCCCGGGGCTGCATCTCTCTCTTCCTCCAGCCTTCGGAGCTGCCCTACCCGGCATCCCGGCCGCTTCCCCGGAGGCTCCGGGACCGCGTCGCTCCCGGTTTCTTCGGGACGGCAAGCAGCAAACAAAGGCGGCGGAGCGGCCTGGAGAGGCCGGTGAGGGGCTCGTTATTCCCCCCCCCCCCCCCCCCCACACACACACACCCTGGGCAGGTGGGGTCGGGCGGCAGAGAGCGGGGTGCGGTGTATCTCGGGTGGAAAACCCACTTGGGTTTCCACGGAGGGGTAAAACGCGACGCGGCTTAGGAGAAAAAAAAAAAAAAAAAAAAAAAAAAAAAAAAAGGATTTGGAGGGAGTGAAGTATTTTCGCCGCTCCCATCCCATCCGCCGTTCCCCCGCACGGGAGATGGGGGAGAAAAGGGGGTCAAGGAGGGGATGGGGGGGGTGGCACGTACCTTTCCTTCGCCTCCGCCGCTCGGTCCCGCTGCCTCCGGTTCTTGAACCAGTTGCTGACCTGGGTGGTGGTGAGCCCGGTGGCTTCCGCCAGCTCCCGCTTCTCCCGGGGAGACGGGTAGGGGTTGTGGGCGTACCATTCCCGCAGCACGCCCCGGGATTTCTCCTTGAAGCAGTAACTGGTTTCCTCGCCGTCCCAGATGGTGCGGGGCAAAGGGAATTTTCGGCGGACGCGGTATTTGCCGACGGCGCCCAAGGGTCTGCCCCGCAGTTTCTCGGCTTCCACGTAGTGAGCCTTCAGCCAGAGCTGCTGCAGCTTGGGGTGGTTGTGGGGGGAGAACTGGTGGCTCTCCAGGATCTTGTAGAGCTCGCGGAAGTTGCCGCGGTGGAAGGCCACCACCGCCTTGGCCTTCAGGACGCTCTCGTTCTTGTGCAGGTGGTCGCAGGCCGGCAGCGACCAGAGGAACCGGCCCAACCTCTCCAGGTTCCCCCCTTGCTGCAGCACCTCGCAGACGCAGGCGACCTGCTCCTGCGTGAAGCCAAACGACGGCAGCATCGACATGGCCGAGCGCGGCGGCGGCGGCGGCAGGAGGAGGAGGAGGAGGAGGAGGAGGAGGAGGAGGGCACCCCGCGGGAGCGCGGCGGCGGAGGGGCGGGGGGCAGCCGCCCGCCGGGCCCGGTGCCGGTGCCGGTCCCGGCCCCAGAGCGGGGAGGCTCGGCGGCAACCGGGGGGCGAGCGGGCGAGCGGGGGGGATGCTCGTCGCGGCGCCGGGGGGGAAACTTTGTCCCCGCTCCGCCGCCGCCGCGCTTAAAGCGCCCGAGCCCCCGCGCCGCGCTGATTGGGCGCCCGCGGCTCGGCCCCCGCCGCGGCGGGCCCGGCCCGGCCCGGCCCAGCCCAGCCCAGCCCAGCCCGGCCCAGCCCGGCCCAGCCCGGCCCAGCCCGGCCCGGCGGGCAGAGCCTCGGCACGGGCGGGCGGGGCCTGGCGGCGGGGACCCGGCCCGAGCCCGGCCTCCGCGGCTGCGCTTCCCGCCGCCGCCTCTGCGCGGGTGCGGCCCCGCCGCCGCCGGCTGTGGGGGGAGCCCCGCCGCCCCGCACCCCCCCGGGGCGCATCCCCGGGGAAGCCGCTCCCGGAAGACTTTGTCTGTCTTTCTTCCACTCTTCTTTTTTTTTTTTTTTTTTTTTTTTTTTTTTGTTCCCCCAAAACTCCTCCTCACACACACCCCCCCCCCGCTTTCCCCTCAGCCATCCCCTGCCAAGCCAGCCCGTATTTAATTACCTTAATGCTGGGGATGAATAAATAATGCTTTAGTGAATAGCTAAATAACACGTGGGGGCCGTGCGCCCCCTCCTGCCCTCCGCTCCGCCACGGGGGGTGTTGGGGGGGTCCCCGGCGGGGCCAGCCCCACGGAGACCCCACGGATGCCGTGCAGGCGGCGGGCAGCAAAACTGCACCGACCGGCGGCGCTTTAATGAGCCTAATCCTCATTTGCACACCTCGCTCAAAAGCAATTATTTTAAAAATTAGAAAACAATTAGGCTCGCTCAGCAAAGATAATCTATTGTCAGTAGCAAGGACGGGCTGGGAGATGAGGACAATGCGGTGAGATAAGGGCAGGGGAGCAGTGGGAAGAGGGTGTCTTTATGACTGTATTTATCTTTGATTAGATAAGTCGAAACCAGTATTTTAAGCACACTCCAGGACGCTTTTGATTCAAGAACGAGTTCGCTCCGCGGGTGCTAATAACCGTCGCGGGGCTCTTTAAAACCTGTTTGTCTTCACTAAAGACGTTCGGATTTATTTGACTTTAAATGCTGAAAGTTAAGAGCAGCTCGTTCGTGGCCGAGGAGGAGAAGGGCTCCGAGCCGGGGCCGCCGGCGGTCCCTGCCCGCTCCCTGCCCGCGATACGGTGTGGGAAAGGCCGGTCCCGATATTTTCCTAAATCCGGATTGTTGTTTTTCCCATGTACACCGCGTCTCGGGGCTGTTTAAAATAAGCCCCTGCCACCCAGTCTGTACAGTGACTTTACTATGTGCGCTGGAGTCAGGGCGCTTCCATATCCCATGACCATGTGTCTGGTAATTTTCCCTTGCCATTTTATTTTAGTACTTATGATGTTGCAGATGAAGTCTTAAAGAGCTGCAATGTCCTCCCAGAAGGAATGTCTGCTTGGAACAGATCCTTATTGACAAGGCAGCTGTGTGGGGACCGGAACGGAGCCTTAAACCCGGCTCTAAAATCAACTAATACCCTAAAGTCTGGAGCAAGTGCGCAGAATTATAACGCATGGGCTCGCCGCCGCCCGCAGCCGCGTCCTGGAGGAGCCGTGCCCTGCCCAGCCCGAGAGATGGGCTGCCCCATCCCTCCTTTTTAAGGTTATTATTTTTTACTGTTTGTTTGGGTTTTTTAATATATATTTTATTATTTTTTTTCTTGGTTTTAATATCTAATGAGGTCCTCAGTTCGGGAAAAGCACGGACCCGAGGGCTTATACCTTCAGAATGAGGAGGAGCGAAATGCAAAGCGGAGCTGAGGAAGCTCCTTGCCATTTTAACGAGAGCGGTTTTCTCTTGCCCTCACATCTCTTCCCCCCCCCCCTTTTTTTTTTTTTTCCCCCTCCCTTCCTCTAAAAGGCCGACCAAAACAAACACCGCTCTTGCTGGTAATAAGCAAATTATTGCGATGCAGCCGGCCACGGAGCTGACAGGGACGGGCGAGGGCTGAGCCGAGGCTTCCCCGAGCGGGACTTTATTCTTCCGTGTCACCAAAATTCACACAAGGAGGGGACAGACTCGCCGGGGTCTACCTGAGAGTTACACACTGCAGCCGAGAACCAGTCAGCATCAATATTAATTATTGCCTGGCGCTGCTTTTCTTAAAAATTGGAAACCTTTCACTTTAGTCTACGGAAAGAGGTAAAGGAATTCCCAGACCATCTCATCCCATTCATCCCTCGAAAGTCACCCAGAAAAAAATGGTTTCGAGCCGCTCAAAAACAAAACAAACCAAAACAAAACAAAAAAGCAAAACAAAACAAAAAAAAACAAAACACCAAAAAAACCCCAAACGCAGATGCAAATAACTAAACAACAACCGAACGACGCGGAGCTGCCGCCGGCCGCTCCTCGGTGGTTTATTTTTCGGCAGAGAAGGAGCAGCCCGGCGGGCTCAGCCGCTGCCCGCTCCGCGCCCCGCGGCCTGGCACCTCCGCGCCCGCGGAGAGCAGGAGGCGGCCGGCCCAGGGGACCGGTGCGCGGCCGCGGGGGCCTCCGCGCCTTGCCCCGCTTGCCGGGGCAGCGTCCGGCTCCCTTTGTGCGGGAAATTCATGGATTTGCTTATTTATTCGATGCGGCGTTATACAGCACAGAGCGGGGATGAAGAGGGATCCCACGCAACGCTCTGCGGGTTTTCCTCGATTTCTCCGGAAAAACCAAACACAACAGAAAAAATAACCCCAACACGACTCCCATCTCCCCCTCGACGTTAGAAATAAAGCTCTTCCCCAATCAAAAATATTTTTTTTTTTTTCCCCTTCAAGTGTGAGGGTCTGGAAGAAACAAATAGCGCGACAAAATAAAATCAGCGGCATTTTTTTTCGGAGCCCCGTCTCGGCGTGATGATAAGCGGGGCTGGAGGCTGGGGGCCGGCGGGGCAGTAACACAACGCTGCCGCTTTCCGATCCCTTCGAAGGCGAAATCCAAAACCGGCCCATTAAGTCAATGAGGTTTGTGTTGTAGAGGGCTCCTTTCCCATCCACTTGCTGTTCTGAAAAATAGATCGCATTTCGTTATCTCGAGTGAGGATCTGCAACGTGATACCGGATCCGCGCTGCCTTCCCTGCCGAATGCGAGGCGCAGGGGAGACAGCCAGCTTCCCCGGCTTATTCCTAAACAATAAAGGATTTGTATTTGCTTTCTCTCCCTCCCTTCCCTCTCCTTTATTATTCTATTTTTTAATGAGGAAGGACAAACCCCTCTCCATATGCATCGCTCTTCTCTTGCGGGAGCCTTTGGCCCGACGCGCCTGCAAACCGGTGCAACCTTTAATTACTTGTTAGTAAATTGCCCTCCAGACACCTGTAAAAACAAAGCCGGTGTCCCTGCCCCCCCCGCGCCCCGGGGGTCCCCCCACCGCCGCCGGGGTCAGCCTGGGCCGGGGCTGGGAGGGGACGAGCGCCGGGCCGGGCCGGGCCGGGCCGGGGGCGAGCCCCGGGGCACAAAGGGCTCTTTCTTCGCGCACTTACCGGGACATTTTTCAAAGGATTAGAGGTGATCACGCGTTGGGTTTTTTTCCTCTCCGAGGGCCGATACGTCTTGCTGTCCCTGTCCCCCTCACACCCTTAGTTTGTTCTGCTTTTGCAGTCGAACACCCCCACCCCCCCCACCCCCCCCGCCGTTCTCCCCCCTTTCCTGCTCGCTAATGTACCTCCTGGATGCCGATTCTTTTAAGCTACGAAGAATTTCCTTTTGGGAGGTGAAACCCTCCAGCTCCTCCTGTTCAGAGGAAAGTGCTAGTGATGGTAATACAGGGTGACACTAAATAAACAGTTAAAGCAGGGCTGGAAAGATGGAGTTAATTATCCAGTGAGCTACATTTAAACCGAGACCAGGAGGGGCTGATTTGTTTTGGCGCAGGGAACTGAGAAGGAGACGAGCCACCGAGTTCTCTTTTCTCCTCTTTGGAGGCTCCTTAACTTGTCCTTGCTGTCGCCGGCCCGGGGACGAGCTTCCTTTGGGTGACCCCGGCAGCGGGCGAGGGCCCCTGGCTGTCCCCCCCCCAGCCCCGGGGCCGCGGCGCTGGGAAGTGTCGGTGCGAGCCGTGCGTGGGAGCGGGCGGTTTCAGGGGGTCCAAAGGTGGGGTTTTTCCATGGTGGTTTGCTTTTTCTTCCCCACAAGTTAGGTACGTTATCGTCTGTGCGGCTGGCCGGTGCCTGTGCTCCTCAGGTAAGTCTGCATACGAGCCGCAGCCCCGCGATGCGCTTTTGTTTTTTAAATTTTCCCTCCTCCTTCCCTCTTTTTCTTTCCCTCTCTCTCTCTCTCTCTTTTTTTTTTTTTTTTCCCTTTCTTTTTTTTTTTTTTTTTTTTTTTTTTTTTAAAGGAGTCTGATATTAATAATCCCCGTATGCCCCTCTTTCCGGGTCATTACGGTACTGCTGGTCTCTAATCAATCCTAATGCGATGGCAATTGGAGTCTCTGATGAATGCATCTCAGGTTTCTTGTAATGGCTCTACCACATTTTCCTGGACCTCCTTCTTTAACCTGAGATGCCAGGGGGACGTCTCCCTTCTCAGCTGCTGATTACTTCAAGATGTTTGGGCTGGTGTGGGGAGAGAGGGAGCGAGAGAGGCAGTCTGCCCCTGAATAATCTGGAACTGAATTGGATGAGCCGTTTCCTAAATCAAAGGACAACGGCGGGGTTTAACTCCTTTTCTGCACGGAAGCCTGCCGGCTTGCCTTCCAGCCGGCACCGGCTACGCTGCATCTCTCCTGCGTGTTCGTGTCCGTGACACGGCCCCCGGGTACCCACACACCTTTGGAGCGTCCAGCTCCCCCCATCAGTTGCGGTCCCCCCACGCAAAGGGGAGACCTCCATCCCCCGCCGCTCACACCTCCCCAAACCCCCCAGCGCTGCCGGCTGGGTCCGCTCACCCCCACGCCGGACGGTGGGAGCCCCCGCGGGCGCGCAGGGACCGCGCAGCAGCAAGCACGTTATTAACAAGTCGATTCGCATTTTCGCGGCATTGTTTTCCTCCTATTTCTCAGCATAATGGCATTTGCCGTAACCCGAGACAATAATAATTGCAATTTTTGCCTTTTTTTTTTTTTTTTTTTTTTAAATAAGATATTGCGGCTCGAATTGGGCTGCGGATAAACTGGGCGCTGGGCTGCCGCGGGATCGGCCGCCGCTTCCCCAGAGCACAACCGTCCACACACAGGCGGGAGGTTTCCCCGAGGTGCTGCTCCTCCGTGGGAGAAAAACACGCTACGGCTGCCCCTCTTGCAGCCGCTCTGCGGCCGGCAGCGGAATATGCCCCAGCGCAACCCAACACGCGTGGGCAGCTTCGTCTGCGCTCCTATGAAATGAGGGTGTGACGGAGGCGGGGGGGGGGGAGGGGGGGCGGAATAAGTATTTTAAGCGAACAATTTAATTTCTCTGCGCCGGGATGCGATGTAAAAATAAATACCCGGCAGAAAAGCAACGAGGGTTAAAGACAGCCCCTCCGGCGCTGCGTGGGGAGACAGGAGCATGGCTGCGGGTGGGATAGATGTACTGCGCGTGTGGGTGAGACCTCGCCGCACCTCAGCAGTGCCACATCTCGCCATAAATGAGTCACTCGCAAAACCGAAACAAACCAAGGGACGCCCGGGTGAGGCTGCTCCGCGGAGCCGCTGCGCGCTCCCTCCGCGCCCGCGGTGCCGGCCCCGGCGCGCCCCTCCCCGGGAGCCCCGCGGCGTGATGGGGCACCGCGCAGCCCCACGCGGGACAAAGCGCAGGCGCGGATGGAGTGTGTGTGTGGGGGGGTGAGAGAGCGGGGAGGGCAGGGGCATTGCAGCCCCCGCCTGCATCGCGCACGCGCTGCAGCGCCCACGCGTGTGCACACGCTCTGGGGTGCACCCAACCACCACCTTCCACGCGCAGCCCTGTGCGCCTTTCCCTCCCTCCCACGCGTGCTGACACTCCGACGTCTACCCACACCCTCCCCCTCCCCACCCACGACACTCGTGTTCAGAGTCCCTCGGGTTCGCATACACACCCACTCACGTGGAGGCATATCCCCGCGCACACGCGCTCCGAGCCATGTGAGCACCCCCACAGCCCCGTGCGCCCGGCCCCACCCACGCGTGCACCACCCCCATGCCTCAGTGACATCTGTCCCTGTGCACACGTGCCTCCCCCACGCGTGGGGGGGAGGCAGGAAGCCGGGTGCTCGGGAGCAGTGTGCGAGCAGATCCCTGCCACCCCTTAGGAGATGGCCGGGAAACCTGCAAAAACCCCTCAATTTTCGCAAAAATAAAAAAGATGAGTTTGGCGGTTGATTTTTGTTTTTTTTTCTTTTTCCCTGCAACACATTGCAATGGTTTTTGTGTAAAATGCTGAAAAACAAACAAAAATTTAATTTTTTGGGGGGGAAAAAAAAAGCCAATTTGGAAGGGGGCTGCCAGGCTCCCTCCCACCTCTCCTGCTGCTGCTGCCGCTGCCCAGCCGGGGAAGGGCCCCCCCGGGCCGAAGGGGTCAGCCTGGGGACAGCGTTGGCGGGGGGGGACACACACACCGAGGTGACCCCATCGGCCCATCCCGCAGGGCCCCCGCCAAGGCCTGACCACCTCGCGGTGCGGTGTGATATAGGGGGTTGGGGGGGTGCAAACCTGGCACTTTTCGGTAGATCCCCCCCCCCCCCCGCCCCGTGCCACCTTCGAGCCCAAATCCGCCTCCTCCACCCGGCCGATGCGAACGGCCCGATCCCATAACCCAAACCCAGGGGACAGGATTTACATACAGGCCCCGGTGTGCCTACGCGCTTTGCATTCGGGCACTGAACAAATATTTTCATTGCCAGGGGACCGCGCCTGTTGCGGTTGGGCCAAGGGAAGAGGCACCGTCAAGCCCGGGATTGGGGGCGCGTGTGATTTCGGGAGGGCGGCCGAGCGGGGCAGCGGGTGCCTGCCGGCGGGGATAAGGGGTCCGGGGGGGGGGGGGGGGGGGGCCTTGTCCCACACCCGCCGCCTCGGTGGGTTTGTGAGCGAGCTGCGAGAAAGGGACCTTTCACCTCTCATTAGTGATGCCATCAGTGGCTTGGCAGAGCAGAGCCGAGGTCATGTTACATATGGCACACAGTCTGTTCAGCGCCGGCAACGCCAGCTTTGAAATTTTAGAGAGGGGAAAGGTCACCTTGCGTAAGCCGAGGTCTGGGGGTCCTCCGCTCTGTCTGCGCCCTGGGTGGGTCTCCATATGCCTCCACCGTCGCCAGCCTCGCTCTGTCTGGCCCTGGGAGATGCTCAGCCCATCTTCTGCCTCCCAAATTTGCAGGGAATCATGTAAATGAAGGGAATATTTCCACACTGCCTTTCCTTTTCCCTTACAGAAAGTGTCTCCTAGAACTGATTTTTTTTTTTTTTTCTTTCTCTTCCCAGCATAAACCTGTCTCTAATGACTGATTATTTTTTCAAACAACATATAACACAGCTTTCCAGGAGAAAATGAGTTGTCTCTCTTTATCAACAGATCTGCCCAGACGGATAAGTTTACCCTTCTCAGACCTGGGTATCTAATTTCATAGACCTTCAAAAGTGTTGTGCTTCCATGGTGATTAAAACTTCTCGCTCCTGAATCTTGCTGGGGTATTTCAGGTTTCATGCCACTGGGTCTTAGAAAAGCACATCTGTACAGTTGTATTTCTTTCAACTGAAGAGCTGGAAAAAAGCAAACCCAATCTAGTTTGTGTTTGGAAATATACAACACATTATGTTAAATTAATTCCTGTTGTAATTCACTGCATTGAATTTCGGTAGAATCCTGTCAGAGCTTCATCAGGAATGATTCCAGAGGTGGTGACTGCAGGAAAGAAGTTACAATTTTCCCACATATGACAGCTGACAGCACAAGTTGCCCCTTCTCAGCCCCGCTGCTGAATCTTATTTTGCAAACTCTATTTTCTAAATACATGGGGCCTGATTCTTAACCTCTTAAAGTAACTCGGATGGGAGTTTCTGGCATGCAGCTGTGGCAGAGAGATCTTCAAAAGGACATTTGCTTCTACGCAGGTCATCACTAAAAAGGCTCTAAATGAAATAGATGCTTATCTTGAGAATCCTGGAGAAGCTGGAGCTGAACCAACATGCGGTGCAGATTCAGGATACACCTTTCTGCCTGCTCCAGCGAGGCATCTGAACAACCACATTAAAGAGAGGTTGTTCCAATTTCCTACTAATAGGGCTACTTTCGTGGATTTTAATTTTTAAATAGGACTAGTCTTCCGCTGTCTGTCAAAGAGAGGGGTTGGGAGCGGAGGTATGAGACGGCTTATTTCCAGAAATGGAGATGCTGAGATCTGTCTACAGTTTTTGTCACAAACAATGTTTTCCTAGCACGAGGCTAAACTGCACTCTTAGTTATTGAGCGCAATCTGTCGATTTAAATGGAGTTCACTGCAAGTGGGAATGGAGTTTAGCCATTATTTTCCTCTGCTGTCTAATCACTGTAGTCTGAAGAAAGCAACATATGTATAATGGTAGCTGAGATGCAGGAGGGGTGGATGCTTTCTACCAATGAGAACCACATTAAATAATTAATTCCCAATTGCCTTTCTACATTAGTGCTTTCAGCTAAAAAAGCCGGTCAGCTTTGTAAGGCCCCAGGCAATGAAACATTTGGTGCATTGTCAGTCCAAAAGTGGAGGTAATAGATATCCAGGGCGGCTGGAAAAGTGCTACTCCATCCTGCCATTTGCATATTCCAGCTGCACAGCCTTGTTCCTCATCGCCTCCTTTGCCTTACTTAAGTTTGACAGGACAGCATCTCTTCTGAGGTGGCTGCTGAGGAAGCCAAAAGTCTATTTATTTTACCAAAACCAGAGGAACTTAATGTTTAAGTCTAAAAATGCAGTATACAAAAGTTGGTCTCTCTTTTATCAGCAGACCAAATCTGATGGGTTAATAAGGAAAGGAATGAATTTCCCCCCTCCTTTCCATTTGCCCCCCTTACCCCATCTGCAGGTCCCCCAAGCTCAGCCTGTCATCTCAGGTCAGGTTGGGATCTTTCAGGCTCGTACATCATTTGCAATAAAGATCCTGCCATGAGTAGTGAGTTAACAAGCCTTTTGATGTGCAAGTCATCAGAGACCGCTCCGCTCACCTTCTGTGATAAATGTACGGGTGCGTGTGTGTATAAAGCTGAAGAAGAAAAAGAAGCGTTGGAATAAATTGCCTGGGGAGGTGGGAGATTCTCTGTTAAAAACAGGCCTAGACAAACATCTGTCAGAAAATACCGACGTCTATTTGATCTTGTCTTGGAGCTGGTGAAAAGATTGAATGGTGTTGTCAAGTCCTTTGCAGCCCTGAGAGACCATGGGTATACACATATATCCGTGTGTGTGTGTGTAGATGTACATATGTGTATGTATATATTTCCACACTTTCAGTGACAAGCTCTTGGCCTCCATGATATTTTGTGGCAGTGAATCATGTAGGCTAATTATACATACGTTTGCAGTCTCTCAGTTCCAATAAATTTGAGTTTCAGTTCTGTTTAATGTCCTTTGTGCCTTGAGTGGATCAGATCACAGTGTCTAATCTACCATCCATATTTTTCTCCCCTCTCCTTTTCTTCAGCTCTTTTCATACCAAGTGAAGTCCCTTCAACTCTGGGAGCTTTTTGGTGATTCCATTTACTCCCAAAGCCCATCTGTGAGCCCACTTGGGGTTGCAGTGGAGGTAAGGTCATGATAGTAGAAACTTATCTTTATCACTAGATGCAATAGATAGGTGTCCGGAGAAGCTGTTTGGCTGAGGAAGAGGATGACATGAAAAATTTGGGGTTTTTTAATATTATTTTTGTACATGATCTCATTCCAAAGCATCCCCATGCTTTAAAGACAATGTGGTCGCATTTGCTGCTGGCACCCCTATAACTTCTTTCCAAGCATGCGAGCCTCAGCAGGACTGCTGGAGCTTCAGGCTGCCTTTGAGGGGTGTGTTGGCAGCTTACTTGTGTTTATGCACAGAAGACCAGGAGTTACCAAGGGCCAGGACTTGCGATCCTTTACACAGAAGCCAATATTAAGTGCTTCTATTAAAATTCATTTGAAAGTGAGTTTTATCACTGTGACACATGGAGGCTTCCCTAAAGA
Organism: Tyto alba; assembly: GCF_018691265.1. Lineage (NCBI taxonomy): Eukaryota > Metazoa > Chordata > Aves > Strigiformes > Tytonidae > Tyto > Tyto alba. The sequence continues at coordinate 7,496,235 of NW_024881303.1, forward strand.
CAGAGTCCTGTGCAACTCAGCATTGGAGATGCTGTTCCGTGATAGAAAGCTTATACTCCAGGTAGGTGAAAAAGGATTTTGTAGGGTTGGTGTGGAGGAAAACTATAGTAATTCCTCTGGCACTATCCCCAGAGCACACCTACACTAGGCAACGCTGGTATTCCCTGCGACACCTCTGCCTCCCAGAAGCTGTGGCCCTGGACCATGAAACATAACTACACCTCCCTGTCAAGGGCCAGATGGAAGCACAAGGTGCTGCAGTGAGTTGTAGGAATCAACACCAATGTTTGTAGCAGAAATTGAATCCTGAATTTCTGAAGCCACGTGCTGGGATGAGCCAGGCTGCAAAACTCTTTGTGATCTGGATGTTTGCACTCGAGTTGGTGTCAACGGCTCGATGTCCAAGTGGAGAGCAGTGGTAAGCGGTGTTCCTCAGGGGTCAGTACTGGGACTGGCACTGTTTAACATCTTTGTTGGAGACATGGACAGTGGGATTGAGTGCACCCTCAGCAAGTTTTCCAACGACACTGAGCTGTGTGCTGTGGTGGACACGTAGGAGAGAAGGGATGCCATCCAGAGGGACCCGGGCAGGCTTGAGAGGTGAGCCTGTGCAAACCTCATGAAGTTCAACAAGGCCAAGTGCAAGGTCCTGGACATGGGTTGGGGCAATCCCAAGAACAAATACAGGCTGGGCGAGGAGTGGATTGAGAGCAGCCCTGCAGAGAAGGACTTGGGATAGAAAACAGACTGTGAGCCAGCACCGTGCGCTCACAGCCCAGAAATCCAACTGTGCCCTGGGCTGCATCAAGAGAAGTGTGGGCAGCAGGTCAAGGGAGGGGATTCTGCCCTTCTGCTCTGCTCTGGTGAGTCCCCCCCCCTGCAGTGCTGGGGCCCCCAACACCAGAAGGACACGGACCTGCTCGAGCAGATCCAGAGAAGGCTACAAAGATGATTGGGGGGCTGGAGCACCTCTCCCTTATGAGGCCAGGCTGAGAGAGTTGGGGGGGTTCAGCCTGGAGAAGAGAAGGCTCCGGGGAGACCTTCGAGCAGCCTCCCAGGGCTTAAAGGGGGGACAGGAAAGATGGGGAGGGACTCTGGATCAGGGTGTGTTGGGATAGGACAAGGGGTAACGGTTGTAAACTGAAAGAGGGCAGATTTAGATTAGATGTAAGGAAGAAATTCTCCCCTGTGCGGGGGGTGAGGCGCTGGCCCAGGGTGCCCAGAGCAGCTGTGGGTGCCCCCTCCCTGGAAGGGTTCAAGGCCAGGTTGGACGGGGCTGGGAGCACCCTGGGCTGGGGGAAGGGGGCCCTGCCCGGAGCAGGGTCGTTGGAACAGATGATCTTTAAGGTCCCTTCCAAAGCAAACCGCTTTATGATTCTGTGAAAGGGCTGTGATGGGGCGTTCTCCTGCTCTAACCTTTAGTATTTAAGCATCACTTTTCATGAGATCTGCCTGCACAGGGTCAGACAGGCATGACACCGAAGGCAGAACTGCCTGCCCAGCGAGTCCTTATTTGCCCTTCTAGAATTGGCACGTTTTCATGGAGTGCAGGTGTCAGCCATGTCAGATAGTCTTTTGGGGAGAAGGTGGGGGAGGAAGGGTGGGGGTCTTCCCCCCATTTTGTTCTCTACATTCCTTTTGCTGGTGAACCATTACCATTGTGGCTGAGATGGTTTGTCTGATGTCTCTTGGGTTTGTATTGCAGCCAACACTTCTGATTCTGTCTGGCCGCATATTGTATTTGGCTGGTTGGCTCTCTCTAAAAATTCCTCTTTTTTTTTTTTCCTTTTTTTTTTTTTTTTTTCCTCTGTGGCATTTTAATATCTCACAACAGGCACAAAGAGATTCAGGATATAAAAATGAACAGCTCTTTCATAGGCAGGCTTTAACACAGATAACAAGCAAGAGACCCTTATAAAAGAGAATTTGGGGAGAATTTCTTGAGTGCAGGTAACACTTTTAAAACATTTCTTCCACAACACTGAGGAATCACAGAAAATTCCTGAACTAATGTTCATGCAAATCAGCAGGAATTATTCAGGTAATTAAAGACTGAATACCATTTTATGAGAAACTAGGAGGCAGTGAAGCTGTGTTGACTGTTGTTTCTGCAGTGATGAGAGAAAATCTATACACATTTGGATGGGAGCGGATGCAGTTCAGCTACAGGGAAGGAAAGAGAGGAGCCCCAAATCCTTTACACTATTCATTCATTTAACCCTCTGGTAGAAAAAACATTTCCAATGTAGTCGTGGCTGTGCTGGAACTGGCTCAGCATCACAATCCTAGACTTTTTATTGAGTTTTGTGAAAGCACTTCAGAACCTTCCTTGGCCCTGGGAGGAGGGGACAGTTGGATGGTCGTGTTTGCATACCCAACGGGCTTGTGCAAGGAGCAGGGATCCCTTAGCAGGGAGATCAGGAGTGGGTTTGATGTACTGTGGACTTTTATTAATGAAGTTTTAATTCAAACCCCTTTGTTTTGGTGATTTTGAGTAGATTTTTTTTCCCCTTCCTCACCTGAGAGGATTTTTGGGAGGGTACAGTTCCCATGCTCTCCCATTCTCCATTAAAGCTTTCCAGCTGATAAGTCTGGGATCCTGCTGGCCTGGCAAGGAGTTTTTTCCTTCTGCATCCGTCCTCTCCTGCCTGGCATATGGGGTGGGATGTGTTAGCAGGTTCTGGAAGCCTCCCAGAGGAGGTCAGGAGTGCCCACAGCACAAAGCCCTTCCCAAGGGCTGGTTTTGGCAAATGCCAGCCTGGCCCAAGGGCACGGAGGGCTCCTCACCCCAAGGGAACAGCGAGGTCCTGGCCGCATGAAGATGGCTCGGCATGGAGGGGCCGAGGCTGCACTGCGGCCGTGCCAAAAGGTCCTCGGTTACAAGGACTCCAGAGCCGTGGTGAAATGAAGCACAGGGGGACAGCAGCGTGGAGGGGGATTAGCTAATTAATGCACAGCTTGATTAGGAAGTCAGAGCCAGGCATGCAAGCCTCACTCTCCTCTCCTGTTCCCGGTGCTGACCCTTCTCACCATGACTGTGATGTAGGAAGCTGCTGGAGTCCACTATAGGAAAAGTAAATATTGTCATTTCAAATAGAGAATGGTTTATTCTATAGCAGAACAGAGGGTGCCTTCTCTTTGAGGGGCCACACTGAGCTCAGGGGGGGGGGGACACTGTAGCCCACACAGCTGGCAGCAAGGCTGCTCTTTCTGACAGTTGCAAGCCCTGGTGCCAGGCGTGCCACCTTAAACCCACAGGTGACAAGGGGGATGTGTGTGGCGCTGGTGTGAACTTGTCCAGTGGCTCCAGAGACTGTCCATCGCCTCCTTCCTGCAAGCAGCTCCTTTGCTAGTGTTTGGGCTCAGTTTTAAGCAAGATTCCAGGGCAGGATGGGGTCACTGTAGTGGGACGGGAGCTGTGCAGGGCGCGTTGAAGCAGGAGATGCTGGGAGGAGAGGAGAGGTACAAGATCTGCCCTTCCCCACTGAAGCTGTGTGACCCTTTGTATAATCCCTTTAGCTTTGATGGCACCGTGGTGATTTACAGCACTAATGCTTTGATCCAGAACATGGGACATGAATTAAAATATGAGAGATGACTGTAAAGCACAACTTTCCATTCATAGCCAGCTATTTTGTGAAGATGTGACTGCAACCAGGTGTGAAGATCTTGCAGAAGATGAGGGAAAACCAAGCTAGTCTAAACAGATTTGTTAGAACGTGAATGGGAACGCAGCAACGTAAGTGCTATTAATAGGATTTACACAGATTAGTAAACTAATCTGTGCATTTCAGATTGGATTTCATATTATGGAAAAGAAAATTAAGCCACATACCATGCAGACTTTCGAGGCAGTGATTTGTGAGTGTGATCTATTTGCTGGTAGAGTTGGCTGCTCAGAAAAGTTGTGGCAGCTCCATCAGGTTGGTCAGTAACACCCGCTGTGAACCCAGGAGGGGAGAGTGTGTTGTAGGGTGCGGAGCTGCACTGGAAGATTCAGGAGGCAGACAATGAAAGGAGCAGCACCACACTGTGTTTAAGGAATATCTCTCAAAATGCACTACCAGGCGGTAAAGCAGTGTCCAGGCTTGGCTCTATCACCACCGGTGCAGAGCAGTCCTCCCGACTCAGCTAAAATGAACAGGGAAGAGAGATGTGAAGAAGAAAGGCTCATAAGTAACTTTCCATTCTCTGCATGTGGCCTGGAGAGGAGCAGAATTGAGCAAATGCTGCTGAAATGGGAAGGAAAAGGCCTCTTCAGAGGGGAAGGACGGGGTGCTATTGCTGTGCCCTGCTCATGCTCCTCCTGGTGCCAGTGTACAGGAGGTGGGAGATGGGCAGGAATGGGGAGGTGGGAGGTGTTAGCACAGTTTATGGAGGGACTGAGCGCCCAGAACCACTATATAATATCTGTTCCATCAGTAGGGTCTAGCCTCAGTGTTTTGAGTGTGCCACCCCATCTGGGCGAATCTCAGCCCGGGTGTGCCTCTCCCCACAAGGGAGGGAAGTGCTGTTACTGCTGTGGTACTGACGGGGAGATAGAAATCCAGATGTTTAGAAACTGGACTTTTGGTTCCAAGAAGTTAACATCAGCTATTCTTGGGAGATAGCTACAGTTCAAGTTGCCTCAGAGTCATGTTTGAAAAATAAAAGGTAACCCATCTTTCTCTTTGTATACCCTCTTATTTCAAAAAAATACAAGCATTTGGAATATTTCAACCTCCGGGCCAGAGGAAAACCATTACCCTTTCAAATTACTGTTTTAGGCCAAAGCTTTAAAATTCAGAGTGATCTGAGCAGCCCAGTGATTTTTCTTCTTGCAGCACTGTGTTATGTTTCAGCAAATAAGAGTCCTGAAGTCAGTTTGATTTGTCTGGGAGAAAAAATGCTTCAGAGTTCTCCTGGACCAGAGTTGAAGGTGGTAGCTAATACAAAACACGTGATGAATGTTTCTCTCTCTGCCTGCCTCCTTTCCCACAACCCTTCAGGTTCAGGTTTGTCTTGTCTTCACTATTGGTGATAACTCAGCTGACGACCATTTGTTACAACTAGGAACCATTTGCTTATGATAATTATGTCTACACTGAAATGCAGGTTTGTATGTAGGTGTGTATTTAGATGTGGTGTTGAACTGGGGCTTTGAGTAACCTGGCGTGGGACTGCCTGTGCTGCCAGTCTCGGTGGGAGCTGCCAGGAACAGGATGCTCGGGAAATCCTGCCTGAGTTACACAGGGTTGTAGAATGAATTTGTTTGAAGTCCTTAAAAACAAAATTAGTCTTACAATGCTGATTTGAAGAAATGCATTTGTGTGCTCTTTTTGAGAGGTTGTTTTTAGATCAGTGAAAAGTTTTCTTAACTTGAGTTATACAGAGGTTTTTCAAAAATCAGCTACTATGTTTAGACTGCAATAATCTAGTAAATTAAACCAGAAATCTAATGTTAAGTTTATGGAAATTTGGATCCAAAGGCAGCTTTGACAAATATTCTCCTGAATTTGTAGATCATTTATTAATTTCATTTCTAAAATGACACGTTTTTGATACCCTGGTTTATTCTCTTGAAGTGTCCTGTTGCACACAATGTTATCAGACCCAAAGGTTCAGAGAGTATGAGGTGACACCAGCTTTGAGATGTTTATATACGGTTAGATAGATAAATGTGATATACCCATATTGATAAGCATTCTGGTTTGGAGACCTTCAGCACCTCCAAATTTATTTATAATTTATTTATTTTAAACCCAAGAATTTAAGAATGAAGTTGAGCAGGGAACTGGCCATATCGCTGCTGCCTACTTCCTCTCTCTCATCAGCTACTAAGTATTGCAAAGCTCATAAATTGTGAAAGTTGGCAAATCAGAACATTGCTTAAGTTTAATACTGAGACTTGGGGCCAGGAGATTTCAATCCTGTATTACCTGGAATATATCATTACTGACAGACCTGCTGGGATTCGGTTTCTACCAGCTATAAAGTGGGATTCTCAAATTATGTCATGCCAGCCTAGTTGCCTTTGATGACATGATATGCCGTTTGGAAAGGGAAGAGCCATTAGATATGACACAACTTGGCATCTGTCAGCCTTTTGATGCTGTTCCATGCCCTGATGAACTGAGGAAATGTGATCTGGGCAAAGCCCCTGTAGGATGGGTGGGAAATTGTTCTGAAACAGTGATTATCTTGTGGTTCCAGGTCAAAATACCACAATCTCTTGAGCAAGGGTTTCTACTTAGCACAGTGCTAGTCAGTTATTTTCAGGAACATCCTGGATGTTGGAAAAGGGTGTGCTTATTAAATTCAGAAGTACATCGAGGTGAGAAAATCTGGAAGGCAAGCCGATGATTCTGCACGAGTTTCACAATGTAGAGACCTAGGTCCTGAAACATGGGCTGTGGTGTCTATAATGAAAGTAGAGATTGCAGGGCAGGAGGCATTTCTTCCACTGGACCTGGCTCTGGTAAAACCTAAGCAGGAGTGCTGTCTAGTTTTGGGATTAGGTATGGCTCTCCTATTGCTCTCTGATTTTGTGAGTCTATGTTAATAGCAGCTGCTTATTTCACAGGGATATTTAATTTATTATGGCTTGTAAAAAGATCCTAAAAGTTGAGCATAGTTAAGAAATTAACAGAAATAGGCTCTACACTGTACTTTAATCTGAGGCGCTAGCCCTCCAGTCCATCGGCAAATGACTATTCCTGGTTCATTGTGAGCATCATACACCTGAACAAGTCTTTGCTTTTGTAACCCAAACTGTAAAGATTCAGATCTTTGCGAGGAAATTCAGAAGGAACAAAAGCACTTCTGAGCCATATATACATTATCAATACTTGCTGCCATTACTGCATAACAAACATTTAACCAAAGCAACTGGTCAAGTTGCTTCACTTGCTAGGACTGACATTTCCAAAGGAATGGGATGAAGCTCTCCTGGCTTGGCATTCTGGTTAGTTGTGCCTTTGGTTTGCACAACCCCCCACCAGCAGCTGTAAGAAGCTATTCCCAGAAGCTAAGGCCAGAAGGGGTTTACCAAGACTGCCAGCTCCGATGCCGGGCATAGCAGGAGGTGCCAAATGACTGCCTGGCACCCCTCTACCAGGCCAGTAAATCATCAGCACTGCCCCAGCCGAGCCTGGGGAGGGCTGGCTGGCATGGCCCGCTCTCCGTCCTGGGACCAGGCATCCTGCAGCGCTGCCGGCCGGTGCAAGGCAACCGATCCCGGTATGTGCAGCATGCCCTGCACTCCCGGGAGCGCTTCCAGGCAGGCTGGGCTCTTCTTGGTAAAGCGATACCTGGAAATAGGCTGTTGTCGGCAGCATGCTTCCAGGTACTGTTGTTTTGGGGAGCCCTGGGTCCCACCTCTCCCATATTGCAGAGGTCTGTGAGGCTGAGGGGCTATGGGGAAGATGGCAAATGAGAGCAGCCCCTAAACATCCCCCTGGGAAATTATCTGGGGGGTCCTGAGGCATCCCAAGCAAAAGGAGCTGTGGGGAAGATGCCGTGGGGGCTTAGCTGAAGAACCTCAGCGCTTGCTGACCTGGAGGCCAGACCTGCTGTGGTCTCTCATCCAGCCCACGTCCTTGTGGGCAGATGTGCAAAAGAGTGCTTTACTTCTCTGGCCTGGTGTTGCCTTCTTTCTTGGCAAATCTGCGGGAGACCAAGCTCTTCAGGTGACATAAGAGGCAGAAACACAAGAAACAATGTTTTGAAGCTCTGGTGAGAACATGATTACATTTATAGGCATGAGGAGGAGAAGGGCCTTCAGGAAGCTAATGTCATTCCCTACATAGGGGTGTTATGTGCGTAAATCCCTCCACATGCAGATGATATCACGCCCCTAGAGTTTGCAGCTCTCATACCGATATCAGTCGAGCATGCTTCTCCTCCCAGCACAGCACTAATAGGGCTGTTAACCCCTGCTGCCTCTGCTGCTGTTCTGCCACAAGCTCTGAGCCAGGGGACCACACGCTCTTGTGCTGTTTAGCAGAAGGCCAGGAATCTGCACCCGTCCAGGGGTTCTTGAGCCTCAGCCGGATTCACTTGTTGAGTTTCGGGACAAGGCTCTATTATATGTTGCCTGCAAGAGGGAGCACAGGCTGCCTTTTCTGCAATGTCATAGTGAACCACAAAAACATTTGGTTTTTTTTTCTGAGGCTCTTTGGTCAGTGTTCACTTCCCCCTGCATGCATACAGCACAACAAATAAAGTTTTTTAACACAGACAACCTATTTATTTGTATCTCCATTGCAAATGTGCTTGGGTTTGTATAGAACGCGTTGACTTCCAGAACCACCTTTCTGATCCCCTGCCTGCCCTTGTTTGCCTAGGCAGCAGTAAATAGTAAAACCCCCAGCATCTTCCTAGGACATGGGTAGGCTCTCAGTTGCCATTTGTTCTTGATTTATTATTTTAAGAAACCACTGGTTTAGGATATATAAGAGCGGGCACAGCTCAGGCTCTGGGCTAACCCCTCCTCACCTCCCTCAGCTCCTGGGACTCGGTGTGAGATGAGTCAAACCTTTCTCAAATTGCCTTGATCTGGAAGCGGGTGGCTGTGGAGTCCTTCAGGGCCCGTGTGTGCATCACCCTGATGAGGTGATTCATGCAGGAGCGGTTTTTCTGGAGCCTGAGTGTTTGCAGGCTCAGTGATCCCAGTCCACGGCCAGTCTGTGTAGTCATCGACAGGGCTTTGCTGGAGGCTTATGTGGCTATCGGTCAGCACCAGAAGGTGGCTGTAAACAGTGAATAAATAAATGAAGCAAACGTAGTCTTGGCATAAGCAGCAAGTCCTCCTGCTGCTGTCAGGGGGTATCGCATCCCAGCTGGATTGGGCTCCTGGGGATGAGGCGTTGAGCCAGTGGGCAAAGCAACAGGGGGAGTCAGAGACCCGGCTTTGCAACCTGCCTCTGCCACCCACTGCCAGCACCGCCCCGGGCAAGTCACCTCTTCTCCCCCGCACACCTCTCCCCTCACAGCTTGGGTTGTTTTTATTTCTGTATACTGTAAGCTCCTCAGGGGAGGGGCTGCATTTCACAGCTGCAAGTCGTATAAGGGATACCACTAACATAGAAATAATTGGCTGTCAGTTTGCAGAGTAGAAGAGAAAATGGTGCGGTGTAACATTCTGGAGTCCTTTTGAGTAACGTAAGATCTATTGCAAAGCAGTTTGGCTGCAACAACAAAGCTTATTGATTAGCCCAAAGTATTCCAAATTAGGTCTTTCTGCCTGAGAAGTAGCAGGATGAAGAATTAAAGTACTTGCACATGAGAATATTGTACATGAGTTATTAAGTAACCATCAGCTCTACTCCGGCGCTGCTCAGTTCCTCTGGCCTGCGTGCAACTTCTGAACATTTTATCTTTTTCCTTCAGCTTTCACAGGCGTGTGCCAGCTTCTGCAGCATATAAACTAGGTGCTATTTTTATTGAATCTGGCTTTAATGTAGTAGATTTTTCACACGTGTGTTGGTTTTTTATTGTTGGTCTCATTCCTGAACTTTCTGGCACCTCTAAGTGTAAAGTCAGTTATGTGCACATTGTTTGGCAGATGAATTCCTATTTCTGGGAATAATTTTCCTTCTAAAATATATTTTTATATTAAAAATGTGATCTGTATCCATAACTGAGATATACTGTCCTAAGACTCAGCCCAAAGCTTTCTGCAGCCAGAGATCACCACAACAGGGGATGCCGCCCTGCAAGGAGACTTCTGCTTTCCAAGGCATGAGCATTTATATTAAGATCTTGTTTTACTGACCCAACCTCTGCCTCTCCGAGCAAGAAAATTCCCTTCTGATCTGGCACCGGGGAAAATCCAGCCAGAAACAGAGGATAAAAATCGCTGCCTTCCAATGTTGCCTCCCTTCCCAGCTTGTCTCCCTGCTAGATCAAGAGCAACCACTCGTCTCGCCCAGCCTCCCTACTATCAACTTCAGCCCAGCTACTGCCTTGGCAGCCCCCCGCCCTCCCTCCCGCATCCCCAGCCCCCGTGTGAAAGGTGGGGGCTCAGGGAGCCAGCCGCCCATCCTTCTGAAGGTGCTGTCCCCCTTCTCTCCATCTGCACACAAGCTGCCAGGGAAGAAGTAACCGTGGCTGTGTGTGGTTTTCTCGCCCAGGGTGACCTGGAACACATCTGCAGAGCCCTCCAAAGTAGCAGGAATGTGCTCCGTTAGGACATGATTCATCCTGCATACCGCATGGGTGGCTGCTCAGGGAGAATTTTGACATTTGCATACACTGAGACTTTCCGCTTCTCAGTTGCCCTGGAACCCCTGCGCTTTGTCTGGTTGAACGTGCGGGTCTTGAGGAGCCAGAAACCCCCTCCCAGAGGGGATCTCCCCTGGCTGGAGCCAACCCAGCAGCAGTGGTTCTCCCCCTCGGCTGCGTCATGCAGCAGAAACGAGAGAAGCTGCTCACAGCCAGGTTGAAGGATGGCTTCAGACCCTCAGCCCCTGCTCCAAGCAAAGCTGGGACAGAGCTGCCGTCCAGGGATCGATCAGGAATTTGGCATCTGCAGGGCAAGAAAATATTATCACAGTCCTACTGCTCAGGCAAAACCAAAGCACGGCAAAGGGAAGCGCTACGGACAGCAGGACTGAGTCACGCACGCTGCTTCTGGGAAGGAAAAGGAGTTGGGCAACAAGGCGATTGTCTCTCTACCTGAGGGCTGCTCCCGGTAACTGGATTTATTTCGGCAGCTGCAGAGCGCAAGGCGTGTCAGACCCCAGGCAGCCAGGGGAGAGGTGCTCCCAGGGCCGGGAGGCGGCACCGTGCCAGCGGGACCACCGTCAGCAGCGCTGCGCCACGCCGAGCCAGCGGGACGCGGCTGCCATCGACGGGAGGGATGGAGGAATGGTGAGGAACGGTAAGGAAAGGTAACGTCTCAGTGATGAAAAATGTAATAGCTATCTACAACTGGGCCTGACTATTTAAAAAAAATTAACCTCCCAGACCTTGTCTTGCTTCCCGTGGCCTCAACACAATTTAAGAGGTGAAAGGGTGTTTTCCTGCTGGCAGGTGCAGGCTGTTAAGTATCTCTAATGTATATATAGCTTCAGTGAGGGAAACTGTTTCACCTGTACAGATTAGTCTGCTTGAACTTCCTGTCATTCATTTAGGCATCAAAACTGTAGCTAGGCAATCCTGGCATGGGGAACACAGATCTAAAGTAATATGGTAATGTGTTTACATCCTTTATTATCAAGGGAACATAAATTTCAGGCTGTTCTCAAAAGCCTGCGCAAACCAGGTCTGATACCAAGGGCAACATTTTAAAGAGAAATTTTGAGAAACACAAATTTAGCAAATAGGAATTTACCTACCCAGAAAGAAGGCCTGATGTAGAAAGCATCCCAATGCCACAGGAGCCACGAGTAAATACTGACTAGTTCTAACAAGTAGGTGGAAATATATTTCAATAGCATCTATCTAATTATGGTATAAATTTTGTTTAAGACACAGATTTAATAGCTAGGTTCGGTATGAAATAGAAGATTTATGGTTTTTAATTTAGTAACTTAGAAGCAAAGTTAGGGTCTGACAAAACTCACTTCAGTCAACAGAAAGTCTCATTCTAGCTTAAGCAGGCTTTAGATCAATTCCCTGGTGAGCACAGGGGTTCCTAGTTGCCATCACCTTCACGATGAGTCATTAAAAGCTGAGTTTCTATTTCAGATTGCTTTTACAACACAAAATTCTAAGCCCTCACATTATATCCGAATAGAAATATTTACACAAGATGTGTATAAATATAAAGTTTATTCAGTATAGTGTTTAGAAAAATAAGTTCACATCATCTCAGAATACAAATAAAACACTTAATTGTCCAGGCACAAACCCCTATTACAGTACAACAAACATACATACTTTAGATCTCTTTGGTTGGGTAATTAAGCACAGATATGTTTGATGATACACTCCAGGGCGGCATCACCTAACAGTGCAGCAAAGTCTTCTGATTATTCCCTCCTCTAATGCGTACATTCTGCTTAAGTTTCATATTTGTTGTAAGGCACAATAAACCCATATCACAGAAATAACTGGTTAGTTCTGGACAAACAGTACATGCAGCAAAAGAACAAACATCCTCTGAATGTGAATCCCAAAAGTCAGAAGATTCACCCCCTCCTTGAGTTCAGAAATTTAAGAAGCTAGTTTTAAATTATATGAAACATACAAGTAAGGTATAAAATATCCTTCAAGATAACTGCTAGGAGATACAGGAAGACTTCAGGTCTCCTTGCCTTGTAAAATGTCATTTATTCTTTTTATGATTTGAGATGCTTCTTGACCACAAGTACTAGACGATTCATGCCCCTGGGAGTCCTGCACACCTATTTCATATGAAACTGAAAGGAAGCACCCTCTTGGCTGTTCATCTGCCCCTGCTAAGAAAAGTGCACAGGCACTGGAAACCTGATCTAGTGGAAGGTGTCCCTGCCCATGGCAGGGGGCTGGAACTAGATGATCTTTAAGGTCCCTCCCAACCCAAACCATTCTGTGATTCTATGAAATCTACATATGGAAGAAGCTTCTGCACACATGGGGCTGAGTTTTGCCCCACTTAATTTAACTGAAAATAGTTATTGAGGTGATTTTGCAGGATTTGAAGCCAGAATCTGTCCATTATTGTCATTAATCTTGGACTGATAGTAATAACAATAAAGATGGTTCCAGCCTTACTTCTGAGTAAAGTAGCTTTCTGAATGCGTCTTCTTCCTGACTCCACAGGTAGGGTAAAGCAGTAAATGAAAGAGGTATATGCTTGGATAGACTGTGACCATTCGGTTATAACTGTCAGTGTCAGCCTTGTGCACTGGTTCATACTGCCACCGTATACTGGGCCAAATCTGTCCCTGACCCAACTCCAGTGAAATGAATGGACCATATTCTCAGCTGGTGTGAAAGGACATTAAAGTCAGTGGAAATGTGCTAGTTTAGCCCAGCCGAGGACCTGGCCAGTAGATGTCCATGATTTATGTGGCTGAAATGTCCCTTCAGATAAGACCACAGGAATAATGCTGCAAATAGTCCAGACAGAGCATTCATTTTAATGTATTTCTGGTTCTCTGCAAACCTTTGAGTGAAACAGAGGCAGCTTTAATTAAAAGTAGTAAAGAACAAAGGGTTTTTTAACATCATGCTTTGTAGGAATTTGCTTAAACTTTAAGCGCATTTTTCAAAGCTGAGTCTGGGATCAGCAAAGTAGTAGAATTTGGCAATGTTTCCTGTTAAGATTTCCAGTGGACTTACAAGTTACAAACATATGTGAAGTTGAAGCAATCCTTTATATTCTCATCCGTAACAGAGAGAGAGGGAGGGAGAAGGAACATGTATGCCAGATAGACACACCTTCCATTTAAACAACAGAATGTGATAATAAAGACTGTCTGTGGGGCTTGGACACTCACTGCCATTCATGTGTGTGGGACATGAGCATCCATATCCCCTAAACACCGTGTAAAATCCTCAGTTTGGGAATCAGTGGAGCAATGCCTTATTTACAGCAGCCAAAGATCCAGCCCCAGGTGCTTTTCGGGACTTTGTGTACTGTCTATTTAGAGCAGCTAGCCTGCTTGCTTGAGGGCCACATAATAAAAACTGACCCTTATTTTACAGTAGGAGTAAAACTACTATTTAAATATCTATTTTAAAAACACTGTACCGTGCAATGAGTCTTTATATTGTGCATATGTACCTGCAGAAAACATGAGGTTATAACTACGTTATCTGGAGGGAATGACACTTATTTTCAATGGGAAAAAGAAAGAGTAAAACATAATAATAAGTTATTTGATATCTGGAAGACTAGAATAGATTAATCTTACTTTGTCCCAAACCACTGCTTTTATGTACATCCTCCGCTCCCACTGAAGAGTGAGAAGCCTCCTATTAGAAGTACCAGACACTCCAAGATACGTGCCACTGTAACAACGTACACAGTTTTCACCTTAACTGTGCTGCAAAGCCATGGAATTCAGAGCCTCAGTAACACAACAAATGCAAAGGAGGAAAAATTAAAAAAAAAAAGTAACAGGTACTGGCGTAACACCACAGTCTTTTCAGTTATGAGACCTGATCATGTCAACAACTGAGAGAGTACTCTGAAATACTCTCTAGCTTGCCTCCAAATATAGCCTGAGCTTCACAAACAAAATGTTAAAGCCCTAAACAACTCCTTCAGAGCCATGCACGCATTCTCTATTTACATGACAATGATACAGGGTCCTTCTAATTTTCCTAATGGTTGAACAAATTCATGCAAAGCAGATACAGCTACTGTTATCATCATCATCATCATCTTGGTTTTACGGGCAAAGAAGAGGTGGGAAGCAGATTGCTCATGCTGGAGCCCAGAAGACAGCTAAACAAGCAGAGCAGAGAGCAGAACTCCGGACTATCCAATTCCTGGCTCACGTGGAGATCCCCTGAATGTCAAGGGAAGTTGTGCCAGGGTAACATATAGCTCCATGTTCTGCTTGTGATAATCTCCACTTTAAAGTGCTTGCCTTAAACACTCTTTTTGCTTGGGAGCACATGGGGACAGCCAACTGCTTATGGGCTGCTTCTGTGTGCAGAGCATCAGTGACTCGGTACAGCTGCGAAGTGCATGCCTTGCACACTTGCTCTTCCCTTTCCCTGCACTTCTCCCTGCAGCTCTAGAGACTCTGGTTCACAGCGTAGACGCCAGTGCTTACCAACAGAGCTCCGCTTCAAGGTTCCACAGAATACGTTGCAAAACACACTGTATTCAATATAGTGCAAAACAATAACGAGGATGCCTATGCCATGCTCATGGTGCACAGAAAAAAACCTTCATTCCTCAAAGGCTTTCCACAGAACCAGTTAACAACCATGACAGAAACAGACTGGGATGTGCTACCTCTATTCTCTTTCCTTTCCATTTTGTTGTCCTTTACAAGTGATCTTGTTTTGTGCTGAGCCTGATTTGGAGCCTACAGAATTTACGAAAACATTTCTCATTGCCTTCCAAAGGCTTTGCACCAGGCCCCTGATGAGGACGAATACATGCTTCAGTTACTTTATATATTCACGTTAGAATAAAAGTTAACAAAACAAAACCACAAAGATTAACAGCATGTCATTTTTATACATCTGCATTCTTCTTATTATTTTAAAGCTTAAGGATGTGCTTTTCCATGCTACAAAAACTCCTTTGGAGGAAAGGTAAGATCTGTTCCACCTGCCCAGAGCCCGCCTGCTTCTGCTGTCCTCGGCGCAGCACAACAGGGCGAAGGGAGAGGAGACTCATCCCCAGCCAGGCAGAGACCACGGCTGCTCCTACAAGCCCCTTCGGGCAGCTGCAGCTCCCACCATCGGCCCCCACGCTGCTTCTTCTGGAAGGATATATAAATACACAATCAAGTGCACTCCTGGATGGGGGCCTGCTTGCTTGAAGAGCAGCTGAAGCCCTCCCACATGGGCTATCTGGCCAATAGGTCCATGTAAACATGGGGCTCCCTTCCCTGGCCTGCCCACCCAAACTCTCCTGCTCATCTGCCCGCGCCTGGAGCCAAGACCTTTCCCCTGGCACGACGGCTCTGCCCATGGTCCCTCTCTGGACTCCTCCTGCCCTACTGACGTGGTATGGAAGGACCTATCTTTGGCGCTCTGCACCGCTAGAAAACGTCACCCACGATGACCAACAGACTTAAAACTCTTCTTACTCGTGCAAGTAGGGGCACCGAAGTCAGCGGGTCTACTTGCAGAAGTAAGGCATCAGGATTTGGCCCTGAGGACGGATATTTGCAAATCAGTGTTTTTATTCCTCCTGCCACTGTGCTTTAGTAACAAAGATAAGGCCACTAGGAAGAAAGGCACGTGGAATTCTGTAAAAAATACACAAAAAGGTTCAACTAATTCGCAAATTACTAACAAAACAAACAAAAAACCCCTGAACACAAAGACAGAGGGGATAGAGACAGGGACCTCCTGGGTTTGTGAGACTGGGAGTTCATTTTCTAGTTTCAGTGTGATTAACATTTTACTTTTACAGTCTATTGCTTGAAAAACTACAAAAAAGTAAAACCTTGTCAGAAATAACTATGTTTACTTCCTGCTCAAACAATAAAAATAAATTAAACAGCCAGAAAATGTTTTCCTTTTCAATGCATTGTGTCTAAAGTGAAAGGGAACATAAACCATAAATAAAATCCATTGTACTAATTTTAAAAAAGTCTCCTTTATAAGAACTGAAACAATATTTACATTCATACTGGAGAGAAAGCTTCTGAGTTGCATAATTAGAGTTTCAAATGATGCTTTTTCTGGTGCACTGACAAAATGCTAGCTGTAGCATTTAGAAATTTGTAAATGTTTGATGTGAGATTTTTGGTTTGAATGAAAGTCTGCTGGAAAAAAGCAAACACACCAGTAACAACATTATTTATGATTTTGTTTCGTTTCTTAACCTCAATCAACATAAAAGCAGTTGGTGAGGTATCGTCTAGAGTTCCTTAAAAATTTCTCAATGCCCATGGACTAGAAGTAAACAGCAAAAATGACTGCATTGTTTCTACCTTTTTGGAGCGAGATTTTTGTTTTCTATCTAAAGTTAGGAGTGTATACTTACTGTTGAGAGTACGTCGTACTATGGAGAGTCTAGTTAAATTATCAGGGTAGTATCTCTTAGCCAAACCTGTACCCATTCGCTCGGTACTTGCCCTGGCATTTTCTTTCTCCTTTAATCTGCTTAAAGGAGAATACTGCATGCAAACCAAGTGTGGCAATCTAATTCCATTGCTGGAGATTCCTCTGTACATCGATTCAGACCATTTAAATGTTCTTCTGTTTTCTTTAAATGAAAAAAACCCACCAAACAAAACAAAACAAAAAAAAACCAACCCAAAAAACCACTTGGTGCTTGTTAGGGCCTCAACAGGAGACTTATCTATTAAAACAGAAAGCAAGAAGAAAAAATTACAAGTCTTGCATATCTTCATCCATCTGAACTGTCTGCAGTTTGGCAAGTTCTTTTTTGTCCGTTTCCAGTTCTTCACAAACCGTGTCAACCATGTTACTCATAACATACTTGGATTTCGAATCCAGCATCATTAAATTGCCAGTTGACTTACTCTCAGAATTAGGTAAGAAATTCTCTTTGACATCAGGTACAGCTTGCAGAACTAACCTGTGCTCTCTGACAAAATCTTGATGTACTTGTGCAGAGGGGTGGCTCACACGGTCTCCACTTGTAGAAATTATTTCTCCAAGCGTGGGCTGTGCTGTAGAAATGGACAACAGATCTTGACTGGTAATGAGGGAACAGTTCTGAAGGGTTGCATAGTTAGTGTTGCTGATAGATATCACGGTAGAGGTACTGGTCACGGGCGATGACATGGACTGGCTCTCCGAGATACCAGAGTTGAGTTCTGCAGCATTTAAAAGAGTTGGTGTCAGGGAAAAGTTATGTGAGGGCGTTACATTCACTAATGAGGAGGCCAGGGACTGGAGTCCTCCACTGGACATATTTTCTGAAGACATGTTCACATTTAGTTGTGTGTTCTGACTGACGGGCATCAACTGAGAAAACACAAGGCTTCTTTCCAGTCCTTCTTGCTTGACAGAGCCTACTGCCTGGCCAGAATTGGGAACCGTATAAACGACTGCACTTGGAGCGAGGGGGCTGAAGAAAACTTTTCCTTGCTGCACTGTTGAAGATTCAGTCGTAAAAGTTCCTCCATCAGATGTGCTGGGATTTATTGAAACATTACCTAGAGAACGGGAAGCAAAAGAAAACACAGATTATAGTTGGCAGAGAGTTGTGCAGGCATTTTGTTAAGATGTTTTGGCCTTTTTTTATGTTTGCACTACATACATATGCTATTATTTCATGCAACACAGAACTGCATTGTTTATAACAGGTGAGACAAAATTTGGCATGAAGAAATAAAAGCTGCTAATAGAAACTGCTTCTAGAAGTTAAAAAAAAAAAAATGTTCTGGTATATTAGGTATCTTTCAGACTCATTAAGGAGCCAACAGTCCCCAGCCACGTGATTAAAATGAACGTGCTTTGGCCTTCACTAGTTGCCACCACTCAATTTCTATCTAAGAATAGAAACATGAAAAGCTATTAAAGATAGTTCAGTGACAGACTACAGCTTGTGTGTGGGAACTGGAGACACGTCACATGAAATCTGCTACTGCTGGGCAGAACCCACCTGAGTCAACCTGTAGAGAAAACCAATAAATTCTATTGGGTTAACTGGGTAGTCCGTCAAGGACTCAAACGTACTGCCTTTCACCTTGCTTTATCACGTTTTTCTAAAAGCCTAACCCTGCCACATCCACCACGCTGTGTAAAGTCACCCAGCGACCGCCCACCCTCGTTGAAAGCCGTGGCACTGCTCACGTGATGTTGTAGCTAGCCAAAGCTAGAAGGGGTGGCCAGAGATGACCTGGAGTTAGTTTTACTGGACGTGCCATCTAAGTTGTCATTATAATCATTCCTAAAATAAGATATACTGGCTCTTGGGACTGGGTCCTACTTCAAACACCACTCCTTCTCAAAAGCAGTTTAATTATAATTTTAAGAGGTTACATTTGGAGACACCTGAATTTTTCACAACAGCACTGAAGATGAACTTCTTCTCACCTGGGAAATATTTTAGTTCCCTATTAATTTCTGTTAATCAGTGATGATTTTTGGAAGATGTTGGTCACACACATGAACTACAAGAATAAAGCAAGGCAACCTGAAGTTATCTGGCAATAAGATACCATTTACTGTAGCTTACTTAACATAACCTGCAGCACACTTCACTTGGAATAGGCAGCCAGCTATCCATCCGTCTTGTGTTAAGAAACACAGAAAAAAATCAAAGCAGCAAATACAGACCTTGGCTTTTCTCTGCACCAGACCAGACATATGGCAGATCACTCTCCAGTGGGAATTAGTATTTTTAACAATGGGGAAAATGTTCACTGAGGAGCTCAGCATGAATCCTAGGACTTTTGAATACAACAGTTCCACACTACTTAATGGACAGA
This sequence comes from Tyto alba, assembly GCF_018691265.1. Classification (NCBI taxonomy): domain Eukaryota; kingdom Metazoa; phylum Chordata; class Aves; order Strigiformes; family Tytonidae; genus Tyto; species Tyto alba. The sequence goes on from NW_024881303.1 coordinate 7,515,242, forward strand.
CCTTTCTTTCTCACCTTGGCTGGCTATCAGTTTATGCCTCGGAGCACGTGGATTAAATGGCTTTTGTAATTACAGGTGGTATTCAGACTAAACATCTTCTCTTTTTCATCTCAGTTAAACTATGTAGCAATAACTTCCAGTGACTGTAAATGCCACATTTTAGGCTCTCATAACTATGCACCCACTTAAAATGTGTTTGTGCAGCTACAGTGCTCTTCCCCGTATTATGGAAAGAACGATTCACTCCCTATACACGAATTCAAATAAGCTCACATGAGCACAGTTTGATTTTCACTACTGTGCTCACAGCTCCTGAAACTAGAGAGATTCATCCAAGTTTAATCATTTTCATAACCGAAGATAGAGTGGCTAATCAGTAACAAAGCTGTTCAGATGTGCTTTATAACTGACCTGCTTCAAAACAAAGCCAAAACTAGGCTTGTGCTCTCTGGGATTCTTCCTGGCCAGCCGCAAGTTTCAGTCTATGGTATGTTAAGAAAAACTCTAAAGCAAACTTGGGGAGGAGCCTGCACACTTGGCACGTGAACCTGTGATGACATATTTCCCTTGGACTGAGGGCAGTTTTATCCAAATACCCTCGCATTTTATATCTACACGCTATTGCGTATTTCTATTGTTTCCCTGCAGTTTAATCTTTTTTAATTATAGGACTGAAAATGTATGAGCATAATTGCTTGGTCTTGTTGTGTCTATAGTCATTTAAAATTTATTTTTATGAAATGCTTTGGTTAAAACAACAAAAAAACAAAACAACCACCACAAGAACAACAACTGTAACAATTTCCAGCTGCCGCAATTTTCATTTTTACGAACTTTCTCATTAAAAGAATTCAAGAGCAAATGGGGAATATTCTGAAGTACTGAAACGTGTAAAATTTACAGATATTTGTGAAGGCTGGTATCACAGACTTCTGAGAAAAGCATGAGATGAAAGGGATGTAAAATACCAGACCGCCTTCTCTCCTCTTAGTAGAGGAGTTCAGCCTCATGTAACAGTCTGCCCACAAGCATAACCCACTGCAAAGGAAGGTAAAAGGTATTATTTGACATACTGTGTGTGGCCATGAGAGAAATTCAATCCTGGTACCTTGGAGGAAAAGGACCACAGCTTCTAAAATGCTAAGTGTGCCTGATTCCAACTTTTTCTCATACCTTTTACAGCAAGAGACAAAACTTTTACCTTGTGAAGCTGCCACAGAAACAGGAGGCAGCTGCAGAGAAGAAAAACCAATGCTTCCGTTCAGCAGCTGGCCATTTGTTCCTGAATTGGGGATCTGGACAATGCCATACTGGTTTATTTGGACAGGAGCAGTAAAAGTAACTACAGAGCCTCCATCTTGGGAAGCAGCAGTTTGTACGCTTTCCCTTTTCACCTCTGAGCTTGGTATCAATCCTGGAAATGAGACTGGGATGTTGCTGGGGCTGAAGGTGGCTGCCGCGGCGCTGGGGACTGAAGCCTGAAGGAGTTTGAAGTCCTTAACATCTTCTGACGAAGACGACAGTATGTCAGTAATGGACACCCCGTTGCTCACAACGCTCGACGTGGTTTTGGGTGAATTTAAGGTAACCGTCTGCGAAGCCCCCACACTGAGTCCATTGAGAATGACGCCGTTGGGTCCCTGAAGAAAGGAGCTACCATTGAGAAAGACGGGAGAGGTACTGGCAGGCACGAGGTTTCCATTCAACAAGACGCCAGATGAACTCAAAGCTATTTTAGTGTTTCCGAGCTGTTGCATGTAGACGGGTTCCGTGTGGCCGGGAAGGCTGAGGCTGGTAACACTGTCGGATGAGCTGGGGAGCGGATGGGGAGATAAATCCTCCTGCCCCTTACTGGATTCATCTTCTGTGCTAGGGTTGCCGTCTGACTCGCTATGAGAAAAGACAGAGAGATGACATTGCATTACCATGGTGTGCCAGCGAGCTCTGCACCAAGGGGGAACTCCTTGCTTTGAGAGAGTTTGCGAGAGTCTTCCTGAATATTTTTTTTTCTGTGTTACGCCTTTACACGGCACTTGAATTTCAAGTCAAGGGGGAGGTTTCTTAAAAGAAAAGCACACATCAAACCAAACGCTCGCCGAGGAGAAACTTTACAGATCGGGTAATGGATTTGTTAAAGCATGCCCCCCTCCCCGGCCATCCGACCCGGGTGACCGAAGGGGGGGCTGCCCGGGACCCCCCGCCGCCGGCCCGGGGTGCCCACATGTGTGGGACCGGCCGCAGCCATTTGGTAACTCCCCGGGCGGCAGCTGCGGGAGGTGAGCGCAGGCCGGGCCGCTCCGCCCGACGCTCCCGGCCCCGGCCCCCCGGCCCGGGGAGGCAGCTCAGCCCGTGTCCAGCGGCGGGGGGGGGGGGGGGAGGTGGGGAGGGGGGCGGCCTTTGTGCCGCCGCCCCGGCCCCGCCGAGCCCCTCTCCGCCGGGAGCTGCGCCGGGTTTTTTTTTTTTGCTGACTGGTCCGCCCTCGACTGCATTTTTCGGTCGCTCCCTCCCCCCTTCGCCCTTTGATGTGTCCCGCGGAGAGGGGGCCGCGGCGGCACAATCGCGCCCTTGGTTGAGAAATGCCTTGGGGCCCTCCGCCGGCCGCCGCTTCCCCCCCCCCCCCCCCGCCCCTTTCCCTCCTTCCCTCCCTTCCTCCCCCTCTCTCCCCGCTCTTTCTCCCCTCCCTTCCCGTCCCTGCCCCGGGAGGAAGGAGGGGGGCGGGAGCGGGGAGGTCACCTCCACCTGCCCGCCTTGCGGCGCCGAGCCCCCGCCGCGGCCCCCTCCGCCCCCGGGGAGGGAGACACGGCGGCGGGGGAGGCGGGGGAGAGCCGAGGCAGAGCCCCGGCCCGGGCGGGGAAGCTCTCCCGCCCCGCGGGGAGCAAACGGCCGCGGGGCTGGAGGCGGAGGCCTGCGGCGGGCCGAGCCCGGCGGTGCCGCCGCTCAGGCCCGGCGCGGCCGGCCCCGCTCCCCCGCTGAAACCCGAGCCCGGCCCGCTCCCGAGTCAGGTTTCAAAACACAGCGAGCGGCGGGACCCCACACCCCCGCGCGTCCTCCGGCCGCCGTCAATGATTAACTCTGTCAGGCGCGACAATTAAATAAAAACAAGGGGGAGAAGGAGGGGGGGGGGGTGGGACACGACACCAAACACACCCTCCGATCGCCGGTCCCTTCCCCGGAGCTCCCCCGGCCCGGGGGGGAAGGGGTGGCGGCTGGGGGCGGTGGGAGGGGGGCGGCGGGGGGGCCGGGAAGTTTCCCCGCGCTGCCTCGCATGCCCGGGCCGGGTGGGTGTGTTGGGAGCGAGGGAGCGGGGAGGGGGAAGGAGGGGAGGACGAGGCGCACCGAAGGTAAGCGCCATGTTTGCAAGGGAAGAAAGAGCCGGGAGAGGGAAGGCAGGCAGGCAGGCGGGAGAGGGGGCGGGGAGGAAAGTTTGCCCTCACCTTTTGGACTGGGTCTCGGAAGGGTTGCGGTCCCGCTGCCTGCGGTTCTTGAACCAGTTGCTGACCTGGGTGAGGGACAGCCCGGTGATCTTGGCCAGGTTGCGCTTCGCGGCCGGCGAGGGGTACCGGTTCAGCTTGTAAAACTCCTTCAGCGCGTTGCGGGATTTCTCCTTGAAGCAGTAGACCGTCTCCTCGCCGTCCCAGATCGTCCTGGGCAGAGGGTATTTCCTCCGCAGCCTGTACTTGTCCACCGCCCCCAGGGGTCTGCCCCGGGCTCGCTCCGCCTCGGTGTAGCGAGCCTTGTACCAGAGCTCCTGCAGGAGCGGGTGGTTGGAGGAGTCGAAGTTGTGGCTTTCCAGGATGCTGTAGAGCTCGGCGTAGATGCCCTGGTGGAAAGCCACCAGCGCCCGGGCTTTCATCAGGCTCTCGTTGCCACGTAGCAGATCGCTCGGGGGCAAAGACCAGAGGAACCTGGCCAGGCGGTCCAGGTTCCCACCTTGCTGCAGCGCCTCGCACACGCAGGCGACGTGGTCCGGGGAGAAAGCCAAGGGGGTCTGTGAGGAGGAGGAGGAGGAGGAGGAAGAAGAAGAAGAGGAGGAAGAGGGAGAGGAGGCAGCGTGGTGGTTCCTGGCCAGGAGTTCCGTGTGGAGCAGTACCTGGTCCGCGGCTCCCTCCTCCCCGGCGGCGGCGGCGGAGCCTGCGTGTTCCATGGGGAACGGGGCGGCGGCGGGAGGGGGCGGCGGCGCGGGGTTGAGGGCTCCCGCCGCGGCCCCGTCGGGGGGCACCTTGCTGGCTTCAGAGAGGATTTCCATCACATTTTCCTGCTTGATCTCCACCGCGCTCGTGATCTTGTCCGTGGGGGAGGCAGAAGACATGTTTCGGTTTGTTTTCCTTTTTTTTTTTTTTTTTTTTTTTTTTTTTTTTTTTTTTTTTTCCTTCCCCCCGTCCCCTTCTCCTCCTCTCCCCCCTTCCTATCTCTCTGGAAAGTCCACTCCTCCTCCTCCTCCTGCTCTCGGCCGGCTCCTAGCCGATCAGGTTTCCTCCCGGCCACGCAATAACCATTAAAGATAGCTGCTATAGCAAAGTAGTGTAAACGGGCTCCTCTCCGCGGCTCCCCCCAACGTGACTCCCAGCCCCGCTGCAATACTATATGGCACCGCAGCCTGCTGGCCCGGCCGCGCCCGCCCATTGGCTGCGCCGCGCCGGGGGGGCGGGGGCTCCCGCGTCTCCAGGACAACCGTCAATCAAGCGGCCCCTCTCCTCTCCCCCCCCCCTCCCTCCTCCACCTGGAGCGCGGCGCCCCGCCGCAGGGACGTGTCCCCCTCCCCCTTCCCCCCCTCCCCAACCTGCGCCGCTGCTGAGGCGCCTTTCCCTAAACGAGGAGGGAAAGATTAAAACTGTGAGGCGGTGCGAGGGGCGCTGCGGTAGTTATGCGGGCCGAGGTACCGCACTTCGGCCGGGCCGGCAGCGGGGAGCCCCGTGAGGGGAGCTGCCGCCCCGCAGCGGGAATCGTTCCCCGCACCCCCCCTCTCCCCGTTACAACAGGAGCTCTCGACCCCGGGCGGCCTGCCGCACCCTAACGCCAGGCAGCTGCTGTCCGGGGCGGCTCGTACCTGGTCGGCCCAACCGCCCTGAGGGTGGTCGGGGCCGGGAGGGGTGCGGAGCGAGGCGAGGCGGGCCGGGCCCCCGCGGCGGGCGGAACGCGCGGGGCGGCGGGCGGCGCCGGCGGGCCCCTTTGGCGGCGGCACCGCGCGGCGGAAGGAGGAAGGCGCGCAGGGAGGGAGGGAGGGGAGGGGGTGGCGGCCATGGATGACCAGGGCTGCCCGCGGTGCAAGACCACCAAGTACCGCAACCCCTCCTTGAAATTGATGGTCAACGTCTGCGGGCACACGCTGTGAGTGGGGCCGCCGCCCTGTCTTGAGCGGGGCTGGGGGGAGGGAGGGTACACAGACGCGGTGAGGGGAGAGGCGCCTCGGCCCGGGGGCGGGGGGGGGGGGGGCCGGGGGCTGGGCGGCGGGGTCTGAGGGGAACGGTCGTTCCTCGGGTCGGTCCAGGGGTTGGGGGCGACCCCGGCCGCCCAGCCTGGCCCGGTGGAGCTCCGCCAGCCCCGTGCGGGCGGTGGTGAGGCGGCTCCGGGCCCCCTCATCTCTCCCCCGTTTGCTTGCCGCGGGCAGCGGCTCCGCGCCGGGCTGGGGGCAGGTCGCGGCGTGGGGCTGAGCCCTGCTTTCGGCTGCTTCTCTCTAGTGAAACGCTCGGGGATGGGGCGGGAGACCCACGGGACGTGGCGTGTTCGGTGTGGTGGAGGGTGCTGGCTCCTTCCCGAAGGGGTGTGAGGCTTCGGGGCGTGAAACGGGGCACGGAGAGAAAAACATATTTGTCATCAAGTTAAACATTTACTATTTCTATTTAATACTGTGCTTGGATAATTAAGAAAAAAAAAGAAGCCATAGGTTTTTTGGCGTGTTAATTCTCCTGAATGAGGAATGATTTGTCTGAAGGTTTGATGATGGTTTAAATGTTGGAAAATCCTCTTGTGAACCTGTGCTGATGGTGTTGTTTACTCATTTGGTATTTTTTTGCAACAGGAGTCATTACTTTTTTTCTTTTTTTTTTTTTTCCAAAGATGAACACTTAGATAATTCCTACCACTGGCTCTCGATGATACAAGTCATACACTGTCTGGACTCATTTACTTTCAGATCTGGAGAACTTCCTTAGTTGGTGTGGAAGTTTTAAAGGCTCTAACTTCTTTCTAGATACAAATGACATAAGCCTCATGCTGCAGCCCTTTCTGTGTGTTTTTTTGTTTGTTCGTTTGGTGGTTTTGTTTGATTTGTTTTTTGCATCTTTTAATCTTCCCTGGGATGTGTATATTTAACTGTTTCTAGTTTTAAGTTACATTTGAATTGCATTCAAAAGATGCACTCTGAAAGCTTTACTTAACTTGATACAGTGTTGTAAGTGAAAAGGAGGAAGGAACTGCTTTGCAACAAATTATGTTATTTTCTTAGAAGAAAGGGTTAGCTTTCCTCCAGTTCCCTGATCCTGTTCTCTGTGGCCACATGAACGCTTCTGTTGCCACGAGAGCAGCCGATGACCTCCTGGTAGTGGTGGTGTAGGAGAGGGTGGCATCAGGAGTGCCCCTTTGGTGACAGTGATGCTGGCTGCATAGATAACGCAGCTTTACCTGGAGTTCAGAAGGTAACAGCTCCATTTGGTCAAGGCTGTGCCGCTTTCAAATGATGCTTCTAGTATTCCAGTGAAGGTCAAAGGACTAATGGTCTTGATGATCTTCTGCTTTCAAGTTCCTCCAGAGCCACTTCCAGCAGAGGACAGCATGTTTCAGTTTGCTCTCCTGCTTTGGTTGCCAGTGTTTTTTTTTTTTGTTGTTGTAGCTGATCTTTGCTTGAGAAAATTAGTCATGTTTTGTGCTTTACTGGGTCCAGCTGCTGATGCTATATTTGGGGTTGATGTCCTTGTCTTGCTTTCCTTGTTTCTTCCCAGCTGCACAAGGAGACTGCCTCTTCCCCCAGCTCGTGGTGTTTGCACTTTTGCATTTGACAAGTGTTTTATCCACGACCAGATCAGTAGTCTGAAATCCTTGTGGTCCTGGGTTGAGCCAGCTGGGTGTCTCTGCAGGGTCTTTGCTGGGACAGGGCTGTGCAGACTCACCCAGACTGACCTTACCTGGACCCAGCAAGATCTCTTAGTCCCTCCTTTACCTTGCCAGCAAAGAGTGTCTGTGCAACTGGGCACCATCGCTTTAAAGCTTATGTGTATGAGGGTAAAGCTGAAGTCACTGTGTAAGTAGGGTCTTTGGATTTCTTTGGTTTTGTAATTAAGGACTCTCCATCTTGATGTGGTTCAAGTGGGTCACTTTTCCTCTGTAATATCCTTCCAATAACTCCTTTAAGGTTGTGCTTTTATTATTATTTCCATATGATGTTACAAAGCCTTTATGCTGGAAGTCATTTCTTAGTAATGGTTAATAAATTCTTGTAATAACTGATATAAAAGCTGAAAGCTCAGATGAGGCATCTGTGAGTGAAGTATGAGGGGAAAAAGGGGAAGTAATTGACATTTGTTCTTTCATAAATTTACTGTTTCAGGCACAAGGGAGGAATGTTTAACTAGTTCTCAAAGCAAATGAGCTAACATAAGTTTCTGATGGAAATTTACCCTTCTTAGGCAATCTATTCTGATAGTTTGCTGTTCCTACCACTGAAAATATTTCTCCTAATTTCTAATTAAATTTATTTGCTATAATTTAAGCATTTCAGAATTCTAACATGCATTTTATATACTTTGTGAACTCTTTCTTGCACCTCTTCAGCAGGAATGTGTTACATATTTTGGGGGCTTTCTCTTTAGTGTTTTCCACACTAAAAAAATGCCATTCCTTCAGTCTCCTCTCTTCAGTGATTTTTTATTTTTAATACATCCGTGGGCTATTCTCACTGCTTTTCTTGAGGCTTTTTCCACTTCGTTTTCATTTTTCTGGAACACTGGAACTGGACACGGTGCTCCATCTGAGTCCTTAGTACAACAGACAGTCAAAACTATTTCATATGATACCTGCATTTCGTACATCTCAGTAAGATGATAAGCCTTTATGTATTTTTTATTTTTTTTGCAGTGATATGTGTAATTTATGTTCAGAATAAACCCCAGATTCTTTAGCCCTTTACCATTCAATATATCTCTGGGCAGAACAGTATTTAACCTTGCGTTCCACGTTTTTCTTACCTTTTTGCTCTGTCAAACTACATCCTGCTTCAAGTGACTTTTGCACTTGCTTCAAGTGACTTTGGATTCTGAGTCACTCCATCCAAGTACTTATAACTGTCCCCGATTATCCTCTGTTAACTTAAGAAAATGACCTTTCTGTCCTGATATTTTCCAGTGTGTAGTTTGTGGACAAGATATTGTCTGGGAGATCCTCAAAGTTGCTGCTTGTGACCATAAGAAATCAAACTGGGGCAGAGCAAAATATGGAGTTGCCAGCAGTAAGTTCCTTGCTAAATAGCTTTTCCTTGCCTCCTGCCCCACCAAGTTACTTTTTGTAACAGTGGAGAAAGCTAAAAGATTAGCCATGTGAATGGGCTTGCTACCTATTTTCTTTCTGACTGAAATAATGATAACTTATCTCTGGGTATGGGTTTCTAATCATCTCTCAGTACTTCAGTATTCACCGTATTTGTTTAGATTATATGAGTGTCAGTTTAAGAGTGTCAAAAGTCCAGTTAAACCAAAGCTATATTGCCTTTAGTTGCTGTTTTGCTACCTACGTTGTTACTGTGTCATTGGAGGAAATGATATTCATTCGATATGATTTGTTCACAACAAATTGTGTGTTTGATCTTATCTGCTTTGTTATCTGAAATATGCAGGAGATACGTTGTCTGTCTGATTATTTATTTCATCATCTTCTCAGGGACTGATGGTAACCCCGACTGGTCCATATTTCCCCATGTATTTAGTTTCCTGCTCTTTAGAGGCAGGTGCTTTTGCCCTTATTCAGGCTGCTGAAACTTAATGCAGAGAGCAGAGATGATATTTGGTAACTGCCTTTGTCAGTTTTCAAAGGGTAAATAGCATGTCCAGCAGATTTGAAAACCTTGAAGTACTCTTTTAATGCTGTAACCCCTGAATATAGTCCATAGGTTTATGGACTACAAGTCCATAGGTTTATGGAAGCTTATTAAGTTGTCTGCAGAAGCATATTGCCTTTATCATGCTTTCTGTTTGAAGTTTGCCGATAAATGTGCATGGGAAATTCAGAGTCTTGACTTTGTTGGCTCAGGACCTTTGGAGCAATTGCTCTAATGCATTTCCCGCTTCTAGCTTGTGCTCTTCCTCATTTTGCTGTGATATGAGTTACATTAGCCAGTTAATCTGTCTTAGTGAATGAAGATCGATGCAGAAAATGCCCCAAGTGCTTTGGCATCATCTGTTAGAGATTTTCCTTCCCATTCAGTAGTGGGTTAATGCGCCTCTACTTTTAACTGCTCTTTCTTTTACTGCAGATGTTCTGAAGGAATATTTTCATGTTTACCTTCAGTGTTGCCTCCCAGTAGTTTCTTTCCTAATGATTTGACCATTCCTCTTTTGTTAACTGCTCTGATAACTTTATTAAGTGACCTCCAGTGATTTGATTTGCACTTGTGCAATATCTCTTGACTTTCAAATCATTAAAGAGCCTATACTTAGCTGAGGTGATTTGTCAGTAAGCTTCACATTTTTCTCCTGGGTTTCTGATAGCTTGTGGTTTTAACATTAGTTCATTTTCTTTATCTTATGGCTTTCTGTTCTGCCCTTCTGAAAAATTGCAAGAGTTGCTGTCTTATGCCTTCTGTTAGCCAAGTTGTTTCTACTTTCACATTCTTAGACAGTTCCTCTTGTTTGATTAGAGTGAAACGAGAAGGGCCTTCCTTTTATTGTCGTGGTGTTGTGTTGGTTTTTTTTTTTTTTTTTCTTAATTCCTATATAAGCAAGGTTAATCTCAAAATACTTGAGAACTTGTTGGGCAGTGTGTGTCCTGTTTGTTCCTTCTTTTTTGACAGATAACCTGCAGTGAAGTTTCTTCTTACTATGAAGTGGTGTGCTTTGGAGGTTTGGCTGTTCATTTTTCTTCGGTTTTCTACTTTATTAATTTAAACCTCTCTCATCTGGAGTAGATACTACATGTTAGAGTACCTGTGTTGGCCTCCCATCTCTCTTTTACTGTGACCTTGACCCTGACAACAAATTCATTCTGAATCTTAGCACCAACATATTCAAATAGCATTTCTCCTCCCTCATCCTTTGCATATCTTCCTGTGTTGGTGTGCTTAACCCTACGTTAGAAGAACTCACAGTGGCTTTCTCCTAACTCTGCGTGTTTGCCGTGTTCAGTTCCCCTGTGGTCAGTGGGGCTCTGGAATGTGTTTGTGTCCACTTGTGGCAGAGCAGGGGTCAGTGTGCTGATAAGCACGGCGGTGCTGCGGTGGAGATAAGGGATAGACAGATGAGTGCGAGAGGATAAAATCAGACATTGGGTCTGAGCTATAAAGATCCTTCAAGTTGGGCTTCCATTGCAGTTTATTCTAATAGAACCATGCCAAGCCTTACACTTATGGGAATGTTTTTTGGGGAGAGGTTATTTCTTAGTATTTTGTTTTTCTTGGTTATTGCTTCTTGACCAATATCGCCAAAAGTGTAATACCATGTGTTTTTGGCATTAGAGTTATGTTAAATAAGCCCTTTCCACTATAAATCTTCCCTGTCACTGGGAGGGAGTATGATAAATCAGCAGTTAAAAGTTGTTCTAGGATGGAACTAGTATGAAAATACTCAGTTCAAGAATAATGAATGTCTCTAAGTTTATTTTCTTAAGTATAACAGAGGTTGAAGGCATCAGATACTTGGCTTGAAAGATACTTTTGTGCAGGGGAGAGTGTGTCTAATTATGGAGCAATGTCTGATTAAAGTTCTGCAAGGCATTAGTTTCTAAGGTGCACTGATGGCTTTGCCTCCTTCTAAAAGTTCACTCTCAAGAATTATATTCAAAAGCCTTTGTGCATGCATGACAATTTTGGATTATTCAGGTGATTCCTAATGTCTTTTCTGAGTGTACAGATGCTGGGTGCGTGCTTGCCAATGGAGTTGTAATCCACCTGGTTTAATTTGAGACCATGAATTATCTTTTACTCTGCCTGCTTGGATTTCATGGCCTGTGTTGAGTTTTAGTAGGCAGGCTAAGCTTATCCCACTGATTTACTTACATAAAGAGGAAAGGAAATGCATCCACCCAAAACTGCATTAAAAGAATGTTAAGGTTGTTACTGCAAACAGGACTGGGTAAAGAAATTTACTGTTGGCTGTAAACTTGGACCATATGGTCTCCAACAATCAGACACAAAAGTCTTAGGTAAAAAAGGTAGTTAATTGGGGCTGCTGGTTCAGCTTTGTTGTCCCACTGCCTGCTATAGGGAGGAGGAGGGAAACTGGTATGTAAAGCTTCTAGGTGTCAGTCCTGCTGCTCCAGCTACCTGTGACCCATCCTGACTTGTAGAGAGAGGAAATCTGGATGTCTGCAGATCAACAAAAGCAAAGAAACTCCCTTTCTTCCTAGTCTCATGCCAACTGTTGCGCTGTCTCTGCAAAGTATCTTTCCCATGCTTGACATCTCTGGAGGACAGGAGCACAGGTACCAGAGGAGCCTCCACAGAAAACTAACAGACGTGCTTTCAGATGCTGCCAGTGTAGTGGTTTTAGGTTTGTTTGTGTACTGCTGCAGTCTTAGATGGTAGTTAATGAACTTGCTCTATTATAAGCTTTTCTGGTGTCTTTTTCCTGTCTGCAAGAGACTTACGGAAAGGTGTCTAGGCTCCTTATTAAAATGTCTTTTTTTTTTTTTTTTTCTCCTTTTCCCAGAGGGAGCTGTGATTATTTCTCATTTAATTTGTTAATAAGGCTTCAAAATGAAGACAGCATAAAAATGCTTACTATCTCTAGGCCCAGCTTTGTGTTGCTCAGGGGAGACATCAATTCACCAAGTTGTGTTGTGGGGATTCTGTAATCTGCCCTGCACCCTGTTATGGTTGTTCCAGGGATTCATTAGGGGGTAAGTGCATCCTTTGAGAACTCTAATTGCAGTGCTAACGGCTGCTAAAATGAAGAAACAGAGGTTTCATTATTTGTGTATTTATTTAAATGTTAGGAGCATTTGGAGTTTTGCGGCTGTCAAATTCCCCAGGAGTTGGAAGTAGGAACATCCCTGGTGAATTCGGGGGAGTGGGGCTGGAGTCGTTGGAAAAAAGTTTGGAATCTTCTTGTTTAAACTCCTTCCAAGTGAAAGGATCACTTGGCTTCCTGCTGCATTCTTCTCTGCAGTGTGGTTCAAGAAAATGCCTTTATTCTAAGATGGGGGGAAGCCCTGGAGATTGTGGAAAATAACATAAAACTGTATTTCAGCCAAGTGAGTTTGAGTGAAGAGGACTAACTAGAGGTGTAGGCAGCAAGGATCTATCAAACCTGTAACTTTTAATTTGAGCATATGCTTAATTAAGTGCTTAGGGAATGAGCATGTTCTTAATTAGGGAATTGGGTACTTAAATACCTATTTTAATTTTATTTGGCAAGTTTTTTTCCTAAAGGAAATATCGTGCATTTAATATATACGAGGACTATGATACCATATTGAGGGCTGTCATTTGTACAGTAAAGATTGGCTGTGATGTATGATTTTTAGGCCACCAGATTTCTACTAATACAGAAGTGGGGCTTGTAAGTGCAAATGGTATGAGCAGTGTTGGTTGAACCATAGAAATGTTCATGTGGATGCAGGACTTGAGCAGGCAGCAGGCACGAGGAAAAGAGGCACCAGACTGGTACTTACTGGACCCTTGTAGGAGCTGATCTGGTTTGCTCACCTGGCAGAACAGGAGAAGCTTTTTTGATAAGTTAGTCTGGTGGTGTTTGTACAGGACCAGTGAGTTGAAGTGGCTTGTGAATGGTTAGACAGGTACCAGGGGTGGTGTAAGGTTATCTGTAGGAACGTGTGTCCACAAGTAGGGTGGGAATAGGGTCAAAGGAAGGACCTTCCTATGGCACAATGTTAATTTAGCTTGCACCATTTTGCGAAGCTGCATGCTCAAGGAGCTGGTTTATCTGGGAGAGCAAGTGCTCTATTTTGTCTCTTGGGCTTGTTTTCTTGCTGCTCTTTTTACATCACATCTCAAATTAGGTTCCTGGGTGGTAGATCCTTACTTGCATGAAAAGCTTAAGTAGTCTTGGAGGACTAAAAAGTAGGTTGGAACTACATATAGCTAAAAATCTCAACCAGAACAGGACCTTTGTGTGGTCCTAAAAATGCCTACTTTGTTTTGGAGAACTAAGTAATGTTTAATATTTAATTCCCAATGATTTACATCTTTGAGAGAATTCTCTTCATTTCTTCTGAGTGAGTTGGGAGACACATCAGGGAGGTTTTTGCTTGGGTTTGTCAGATCTACCATGGGAAGTTAGGTTAACTGGTGCTTGTTTGAAATAGTTGCACAATCACAGCCTGTCTTCATCTGCAAAGGAAGAAGCAAAATTACTTTTTTTAAAGTGGAAGAAAGCTTTTTTCTGACTTCTTAGGGAATAAAAATCTAGGTCATCTTTCTTCTTTGTCTTTTTGGAGTTATTCCTGGTTTTATTAATTGGGATTAGATGCAGTTTGGACTCCGTTCCATCCCATTACTTTTCCAAAGTCTCTCCGAGTTAGTCATGGGAGGTGATTAAATCATTGTTGAAATACCCAAGAGGTTATTTCCTTCTGCCGTACAGTTTTGACAGTGAATATTTGCTTTTAAATTTGACTCTCAGTCATGGTCTTAATACTTCTGATGAAGTGGTGTTAATGCTTCAGTTATATTATTCTTTTGTTTAAAACTGACATACTTAGAAAATCTTTTCTCTGAGCTATCAGTTGGCATGTCTGTTTAGTAATACTTCTTGTCTGCTTAGCAAAGCTTACAGAGCTCTACTCTTCATTTCTTGTAAGTACGTTTTTGAAATTTAAGTTGTGGTTCTTCTCTGAGATGTAACCTTGGCAAAATGAAAGCTATTGTTTATATCCTGGATCTCTACTCAGTAAATGGAAAAGTAAATTTTCTTTGCTGAAAATTCAGTCTGGCTACAATCTGCAACCTGGGATCCTAAAAATGGCTAGTGGGTTTGGGTGCCCAGCTTTGAGGAGTCTTCAAACATGCTTTTTATTAGGCAAATACTTGCCATAGTAAGGTTAAATATGGTAAATGTCCATCATGGTAATGATCCAACACAGGTGTGGTAAATCTCTATGGTTAAAATAAAGCTTCTCAAAAAGAAGGCAAACACAATAACCTTTCAAAAATTTTATATTAGGCGGGTTTTTGTCTCCTTTCTTCTAATTGTATCTACTGCATTATAATTCAAGCCAGTAATTCTGAAGGTTTGTGAGGAAGAAAGACATTTGACATGCTTCTATGTGGTTGCATTAGTAGCCAAATGTTGGTGATATGCATAGGTATAACATTTATAAAATTAAGCAAATATATTAATGAGTAATTTTAAAAAGGATGTCTTGGTAATTGTAAATTCCCATCAGGGCAGATCTGAAAGTGCCCTCTTGGAGTACTCAAAAGTTGCATTCCTGTGTATGCTCATTGTTTGGGGCATTGGTTGGTGTCCTGGGTTGAGTGAGTGGTGGAGTTTTTTGGTGGCAGGGGAGGGGGCTATCGGGGTGGCCCCCTGTGAGAAGCTTCTCGAAGCTCCCCCAGCTCCACGTCAGCTCCACTTCTGTTTGGGAAATTGAGCCAATCAGCTGCGCCTCTGCGATAACGTATTTAAGAAGGGACGTGGTGACAGGCAGTGGGACTTGTGAGGAGGAGTTGCTGAAGCTGCATGAACACCAAGGTCAGTGGAGGAACGGAGGAAGAAAGGAGGGGGGGAGGTGTGCTGGAGCAGAGACCCCCCTCTATCCTGTGGTGAGACGGCAGGGCGGCCCCCCCCCGCCACCCATGGAGATCTACGGTAGAGCAGACATTGATTTGTGGCCTGTTGTTCCTGCTTGGATGATCAAGGTTCTGTGCCCGAAGAAGGCCGGGGTCTCATGGGAAAAGGCAGCCCCGCTGCTGTAATTCAGCGCTGGGAGGATTGCAGCATGCGGGGGAGTCCCACGCCGGAGCAGCTTGGGAAGGGCTGCAGCCGTGGGAGAGAATCCAGTCGGAGGAAGTTAGTGACCCATGACGGAGCAGTGTGGGGAACGCTGCGGCCCATGGGAGGAATTCAAGTCGGAGAAAGTTTGTGGAGGACTGTCTCCTGTGAGAGGGGGACCATGATGGAGCAGGAGGAACAAGTTTTGGACACTCCCCTCACCGAAGATGAAGGAAGTGGCAGCGCTGACTGCACCCCCCACTCCCTGCCCCTGCGCCACTGGGGGAGGAGGTAGAGATATCGGGAGCAGAACTGAGCCCGGGAAGAAGGGAGGGGTGGGGGGAAGGTGTTCTCAAGATGTGGCAATGCTTCTCACTGTCCTACTCTGTTATGTGTTGTTAGTGTCTGTAATAAATGTATGTTCTTTTTTTTCTTCCCCTAACGAGTCTGCCTTTTGCTCGTGATCATAAAAGGGGGATTTTCCCCCATCCCAGTCCTATCTTGAACCCCAAGCCTGGCTCTCTGTCCCTTCTTATTGCCGGAGGGGAAGGGAGAGAGAGCTGCTGCATTGTTGTTGGCTGCCAATCAGGCCTAAACCATGACAGTTTTTTGTTTTTTTTTTTTGCCCAGGACAACTGAGGGTGAAGTTTGAAGAAAAGCTAGGTTGGCATTTTGGAAATTGAATTGTGTAGTCCAGTGTTCAGATCTGGTTAGGAAATTAAGAAATAAAAAAATCTTCCCTGATAGTAACAGAATATGGGCTAGGCAGGGGGCTCAGCTTGTGTTGTGGACACTTAAGTTTCATATTACCAGTTCCCTCTTTGGTTTAATGATATGCAGGAAACATTAGATGTTTCTTCACAGAAAGGCCATTCTGGCTTTAATAGAAGTCATAAGTAGTAGTCCTAAGAGTGAACTGAATTTTGGAATGACATCTACTTGTTTTTTCCTTTTTGAAAAATATTTTGTAGGAACTATACTTGACAAAACCACATCTGAGAAAAGAACTCAGCAGGAACTGCTGCTATATATGACAAAATTAGACTTTAATTGCTGTAGCTAAGAATATTTTTTGATGATCTGAAAATGAGATTCTAAGTTGTTCTTCCTTTGAATATAACACATACAGGGGATGGAATGTATTGGGAAATTCTTGTGTTTTTTTCATGTGGAATGCAGGTGAGTTCAGAGAAGTGAGAACAAAATGCCTCTGCCAGAAAGGAACAATGAGCAAGTCATCTGGTCTGATAAATACTTTGGCTCCTAATTGGGAAACATGTAGGTAATGATTTTTGCAGTTCCCACAGTCCTGCCTTAATGTTTGGCAGTAAGGTTAAATTATATGTAAGCATTTGCAGAATTCTGGGTTTAATATGAGCATGACTTCTTTAACATTATGGAGGAGAAGTGGTTCTGCTGAGAGTTAGGAAACAGTGGGATGGGACAGAGTGCGGAACAGGTATGTTTTTTTTTCTTGTTGATTTTTGTTTGTTTGTTTTTTGTTTTTCACATTTGTAAGAAGCAATGTTGAGGTAAAAGTTCCCAAGCCCTAAGAATGTTCTATTCCCCCTCTTTTTATTAATGCCAAGCAATACGGCCGGGCTGTCAGTCTCTCTGCCAGAGTGGCAAAGAAGGACTGATGTTCCTAGACAGCAAAGGGCAAGGGAGTGGCTTGGCTAATGTAGACACCTTCCGACTGAGCCAGAATGGGAAGTGTTAGGTCTATTTGGGCAGGAAAGTTTGGCACTGGGCTTAAATGTATTGCAAGAGCTGCTGGCAGAGCTGGGGTGAAGAAGGAAGACCTCTGGTCCTGGACAAGTACAGGCAGACAAACGTTTAATGTCTTTGTCATCCTTACTTGAAATGTGTCGTGTGTGTTCTGTAAAAAAAAAAAAAAAAAAAATTGATATCTCTGTGGGGATTAGGAGTTGAACAATCAGTAGGTGTAATGAACGAGTAGATAATCTTTAGTGTGAGTATATGAATAGCCTTGTGTAAACAGAAGAGTTCAAATTCTTCTGGGAGTAGCTGTCTGCAGGCTTAAAAACCCTGAAAAAATAGTCCTTGCACACCCTGGATGGTGTCAGGAAGGACTGTCGGTGGCAGTTGTGTAGTTTGATAAACCTGTGACTGATATGCTGTGAACTAGAGATAGGAGGCTGCCTTTAAATCCCCAAGATCCCCTTGTTCCAGGCAAAAAAAAATAAGTTATCTTTAGTTTTGGGATATGGCTGTATTTTGTAAAGGGAGAGAGGGAGGTTAACGGGGCTGAGGGCAATGCCAGGTTGATGTGATGTTGCTGTGAATGTCGTCAGCTGAGCAGGCTTGGAGGAATTCAGGAGCTGGAGAGATACCTGTTGAGCTTAGTCTAGTATTACTGTATTTGTTTGAACCTTTATGTTTCCACTCTTGCAACAAAGCCTGGCCTAAAATTTTGTTAAATAAATCCTTGATTTCTATTCTGTCTGCCTGGTTTTGGGGAAAGGTAATACAGGATGAAACAGCAGACATGGCCAGAGTTAGCTGGCTCCATGTAGGAAGTATCTCAATGATGTACGAGTGGAACAGCCCCATGGAGATTTGTTCCTTGGGATGAAGTTAGGGACCTCAAATTGCATGGAGTCTGTGTGGGAACCTTTGCTGCCAGCTGACAGATTTTGAAAAGAAGCCTTCTCTTTTGCAGGGAACTGTGAGTGGGAAACGTGTCATGACTCTGGGGGAATTCTGAAATGCTATAGTGGAGTCAGGAGGAGAGGTTGACTCCCGGTGTGGCAGTAAATGAAGCAGCAAAGACCATGAGAAGGACTTGCTTATAGAAAGGGGTATGCCTACATGAGGACTTGAGAGGAGGATTGATGGCTGGGCTAGAGAAGCATTTAGAACTATCTGGGAAGCCTGAGTGAAAATTGGAACTAAAGAGCCATAGGGGAAGGTGCAAGATTCTAGGGAGATGAATGCTTGTGGAGCCCGTGGCTACAGGAAGATCAGAGGTAAGGATAGTGAGTATCATGTGTGCGTGTGTGTGCGTGTGTGTGTGTGTGCACGTGTGCGTGTGCGTGGCAGAGCCCTGGGGTGAAGCTGGCCAGGCATTTCACAGGGGCTCTGGCTGTGCCCCTTGGACTTCCCTGCAGGAGTGCAGGCTGTGTGCAACTGCGCCCGTGCTCCCTGGGAGCTGGGCTTTGAGCAGAGGAAATCCCGTGTAGCACTAATGCTAATCGCTCTCAAATCAGGAATGTGAAAATTGGGCATGCTTCAAGCATTAATTATTCTGGCTTAATTTCCTTATCTGGTAATGTGGGGCTAACACTACCTCATGGTGGTTTTGAGAAGGTCAGTTCTTTAATGCTGACTACACAAAGAAAACTGGAGGGGGGGGGGAATAAACACGTCAAAGCAGGATTTGAACAGAGCAGAATAAACAAGGTCTGAGGATAAACCAGCATTGTCTGCATGCATGTTAGTTGAGCATTGCCTATCCAGAGGGCTGAAAGAGGTGTAGCAAGTTGGAAAGAGCAACCTTACATCTTGGTTCTTGGCAGGCCATGCACATTAACTGTAAGGAAAACATGTAATGCCCAGGCTATATATTGTGCAGGCTTGTTAGAGGAATAACATGACATTGAGGCCTCTACCCACTGACTTAGTTGACATAAGGTAATGGCTATCGAGGGGGGTGGATGGGGAGGAGCTGAGTAACAGCCTGATTGCATAAGCCTTTTTTCCAAAGGAAACCGGGCTAACATAATGTGGAGGTGTAATAAATTTATATCATAGTGCATGACCACAAGAGGGATCAGACCACTTGAATTTTCACTTTTGCGTGTTTGGTTCTGCATTCTTTCATGTAGTTTGGTTATGGGTGTTTTACATATGGAGATTTTAATTGTCCAGCTTGCCAATCATAATACTAGAAATCTAGTTCAAACAATCTAGGCTGATGTCTCTCTGTTTTCTGTCACAGGACGTTTTCTTGGTTTCAGTCTCTGCAGTAAAAATAAGGCTGTATTACTGCATGAGTTTGATAGATAGTTTTACATTTCTACTTGCACAAGAAATTATGTCTTATTGTTTGCTAGGTAAGACTTCATTTCCAATATTCTTGTTATGTCTTTTTAAGTGAATATTTTTAAAAGATTACTGTGCCATTAAGTGAGTTCAGAACCTGTACAGTCCATTTCATACGAGCTTGATCATTTGAGCCTGATTTCTAGCTTTCTACCAGTTTCCCTCTTCTTGAACATCAGCTGTACTATTGGCAAAATTATACAAGACAAATGCTGATCTGAAAGTAACCATTCACTGAATGTAATGGACCACAATCACTTTCTCTTACACCTAATTAGTTCAACATTTTATTTTAAAATCCCTATGTTTTTTAGGGATAGTAGCAAGATGCAAAGTTGCCTGAAGGAGAATTGCCCCAACTTCTTTCTACTCTGTGTCCTTCCTTCACAAATATAGAAGCAGCTATATCATTGAAAATTTAATGAAGCTTTCATCAATATAATGCTGTGCCTCTACATTCTCTGAAACGTATACATATTTAATGAGCTTCTAATTCTAATTTCAGGTAACAGGAACAACTGAATATAACCATAAATCTGATTTGTTTGTGAACAGCATGTCCCATGTAATTTATAATTCGTAAAGTCGTCATTGATGACCAGTGTGGTGAAGCACGGAAGAGTTGTACATCTGAGCATCAAGCAGCTGCTATTTAAATCAGCTTTTGACTGCATTTGTTAGTTTGTTAAAAATGTTTTGTCTCAAACCTTTTTTTTTTTTTTTTTTTTTTAATTAAAAATCAGCCTCAGGAAACAGAAGCAATGACCTTAAAGCAACGAGACTGTTGTCAGTGTCATATTTGAGTATTTCTGTTTTGGTTTTTTTTTTTTTTTTTTTCTCTTTTCTAATTCTTAGCAAGCCTAAGGTTAGTTCCTTAGTTAAAAACTACAATAGTAGGAAAAGATTTTGGATGTGTGGGAGAGCTGGTAATACTGAGCAAAATACAGAATTGTGTATAATTAATTACAGAAGATGGACATGGGCTAGGAATAACTGTGAAAATACCCTACTGCACTTTGGACAGTCTCAAGATTTCTGTGAAGCATCAAATGTTGCACTGCTAGGCTTGACTGGAAGAAGCAACAAGGCTTGTTTTGCTCTTTCTTACTGGGAGTGAATCATAATGCTGAAAAGACAGTATTGTTTACCAAATTTTATGCAGTAACACCACCTATGAGTACATAATTACATTTTCAATTAGAATAAGAAAACATTCCCACTGAAACATCATTTTGGTCATGTGAAAATACTTTATTACTCTATCTACATTATTTAATTTATGGTCCTTTTATTGTTTCTCATAATCATAATTGACACTTATCCATTAATATTTAATTTTTGTTTTGGAGGTTAATTGCAGAAAAAGGCCGTATATGATGTGATGCCACTGAATATAGAAACATAAAATTTAATAACCAGAAACATTCCCTACTACACATAGTATTGCCTTTGTAATAATACAAAAGGCAATGTAGAGAATGGTATTCACTCCACCCCCTTTCTGGGCAGTATGCAATTTTCTGTTTCATCTATTAAGCTTTTAAAAAAGAAATCATAATATAGTACCAAGAGAAAGCTACACTTGCATGGCACGTGTTAGTATCCTGCTTGCTTTTCACTGTTCTTTTCTTGCATTAACTTACTTGGAGCATTTCACTAGCAGAGCTAATCAGAATGTTTTCTCACTTATTTTTCTAATCCAAATTTTTATGCACATTCTATCAGCCTTGCAAATGGAACACTATATGCTGAGCGTATTACATGGATGCTCTTACTGGTTCAGGTATGTATAGCAGCCCCAGAATTTTATTCAATCTTTAGCAAGTCTTAACACTTTGACTGTCACGGTCTCCTTTTAGAGAAGACCAAGAGAAGTTTTTGGACTGGCATCTCTTGGGAGGTGCAGCTCTGGAGCCGGCGTCCTCGGAGCTGCCAGTGTGCCGCCCTCAGAGTGGCACCGGCACAGGCTTGCGGGGAGTCTCCGGGAGCGGTCGCGGGCAGCCAGCTAGAATGGGGCAGGAGGAATCTGCCTTTTGTCTCCTCAGACAGCCCTGCCCTGCTGTGGTTTGAGCCCTTGCCTAGAGGAACCTGTAGCAAATGCACTGCAGGCAGCAATCCCTGCAGCAGGCTGGGTTGTGATCCCTGGTCCTGATGGTTCCCCAGTCCCTAGCGCACGTCCCCGCAAGAACACTGCTTCTCTACCTTCTGAATTCTACCCTACCTGAGTTTTAAGGCTTTCAGAGACTCTTTCCTTGCTAGAAAAGATGTGGTGTGGGCAAGTAAATCTGGTATCTCCTGAAATAGGAAAGAGAATTTACTTGCTGTACTAGTCTGTTCTAGGCATTTCATGCTGGGCAATGTCAGATATGTATCAGTAATAGACACTTCCATTGTGTATTGATTTATGTATTTACTGAATTTATGATGGCTAATTAAAAAGTACAAATTTCTAATTAAAATTCTTGTTTCCTAGCCAATTAGGATGCAGAGCAGTACAACAGTGGAACAGATGAAAGAACTACATTAGCAACACTGTTGTTTCAAAAGACTAGCTCAGTTCATCAGGTGCTTGAATGCCAGGGTAGCCTCACTCATGCAAGTAGCCCATAGAAACAGTGAAACTCCTCATGTGACGATTATTTTTAGGATCAAAACCATACTATTTATTTTCACTTCTAAAAAACGTACATCAGTTTTTCTGACAGTTGTTTTTCTGTCAAATAGTCTGTGTGTTAAGTAAACACAGACAAACAGTTTATTTAAGATAAGTCGATGGCAGTAGATTTGGAGTTTGTCTTAATACAGTCACTTTTCATATTTGGCTTTGACTATTTATAGTAGAAGCTGAAGGTGGTTGAGATGAGGGAAGAGGTGTGAATGGTGTTTTTGGTTCTTACCAGTTTAGGGGTCTTAAGTGGGTGCCCCTCATCATCTTCTGAGTGACATCAGATCTTTTACTTGCCAGTCTTCAGCATTGACCTCTTTTGATTAGGTCAGTTTTTGACGAAAGACTGTAATAAATGTACTAGTCCAACTTCAGTCCAATTTCATGGTTTTTTTTTTTTTTTTTTGGTGCAGGCTTGGAAGGGCTACTTTAAAACTTTATTTATTTTCCTTTCCTATTATCTGTTTTTTAAAATTCGGATTCTTTAAAGATAAGTTGAGTATTTTTACCTGCGGTCTCTTGAGATGTGTGTACATTGCATATAAAAGCTACATTCCAAGCTTTGTTTTGGAGTTTAGCACCCAGAAGTTAGAAAATGCCAAAAAAATGATTCCTTGTTCAATCTTAGCTTGATTCCTCTGTATATATGGTAGTATAATATTATTGACATAGAATGCTGTTTTTCATCTTGCAGGACCGGTTTTGTACCATATTCAGAGAATATTTTGTTCACTTATTTTCAGGACATTATCAAGCATATGCAATGAATAAGAGGATCATTGATTTCTTCTTTTTCTATAGTGCTCAGTGTCCCTGGATATAAAACCTCTTATGCCTATGTACTTCTGTGATATAAAACCATTGCTACCTCTACCTTTATGATGAGAAAAATCCTCATGATTTTACAGGGATCTCTAAATTTTGAAGTGTGCTATAAGGGGAATGTTAGAATTTCTTTCCCATTTACCCTTCATCTTCAAACATACAAACTGCCTCCACATCAAACAAAAATAGCCTTTTGAGAGCTTCATAATGAAAAGTGTTAAACTTTGACTATGCCAATCCTATGAATAGCTGTCGGGCATTCCAGAAAAGGGCATTTGCATTAGTTAAGGTCATTATATTTCAGCTTTGCTCTGCAATATAGTTTTAGAGTTCTTTAAAAGGTTTTATTTTGTGTTACAACATTGAGCTCATAGATGACCGAGTTGTGCAACCTAGTGTTTGGGCAGGTAATAATCCATTGGATCATCTCAGTGCTACTGAGCAAGATTAAAACTGAAGTTTTGATCCTGGGGGAAAGTAGGTGTAAAAAGGAACAGTAGAGTTTCAAAAGGAGTGGGGTTATTAGGGGCATGGGTTTTTTTCCCTTTGTTCCACCCCCCCATTTTTCTGTTATGCTTTATTGTCCAGCCTCTCATACAGTTGTATCGATGCATCCAAGGGGCAGGAAGCTGCAATGCCAGTGCAGGTACAGGGAGGAGCTGGGGATACACAGCAGCAAGGCCTGTTTGGCCACCAGAAAAAGCCTATTATGCAGCTGCCCCTCTGTGTCTTTTCCTTGGGTCCTCTGTGTGTTTTCTGAGGTACTTCAGCAGCCATGTGCCTTCACATGCAAGTTTTGTCTATACATTCATTTTTAAGATAAATCATGCACAGAACAGTTGCACTTTGCCAAGCATCTGTGATTGTGCCCTTTCAGTGGCATTGTTATGGCTTGAACACCAAACATTATGACTCTTCCCACGTTTTGCTTCTAGCACATACGAGCCTTGTGACTGGCCTTGTTGGTATAAAATATTTTTATGCTTTGTACATGAAGACATCAGACATCATTGGTTGTACCTTTTATGTATAAAGGTTACAGGAAGAAAAGATGAGCACTGGTGTGGTTAAAAAAAAAAAAAAATACTGGCTATGTGTGTGTGGTGACTTCCACTTGAGTCTCCATGGTCACTCCAGCTAACTGAAGTCCAGATGTTCCCTGTGACACATGCCTGCCCATCCTTGTGTTCCTACCCTTTTTTTTGGTACTTAAGCCTGAACCAGTTCAGGAAGGTGATCCATTTTAGGGTTTTAGACTAGGTATCATCTGAATTAGCTCCTTGTATGGCTCCTGGGCACGTGTGCTATTGTACAGGTATTAGGACTTGAATATGGGGTGGGGAACTCTGGCAGCCCAGATTTAAAAGTGGTATAAGCTACTGTAGCACCAGACTTTACCTTGCACTTGTAGTAGCTGTATGTGATGCCAATAAAAATAAATAAATAAATCTCCATATTAGTTACTTGTATGTGTCTTTGTTGGTAGCTTCAGTGCTGTGCCAGGACGGTGCTGTCTTGGTGGCATTCCTACAGCATAAAGTGGTCAGGTAGGTGTGTGGCAGCCATGCAGAAAAAACCCTTTGATCTCTGATGATGGCATGCAATTTCCCCAATACATACTGAGGGAGTTAAGATGTTTGTTTAGCTGACAGCCTGAGCGTGCAGAGTCTCCGTTTTTCCTTTGCTCAAAAACCGTATAGCTTGCATTTGGATTTAGCTTAAACAAATTGCAAGGAACTGTCTCTTCATGTTATGTAAAGTTTATGTTCCTGAGAATAAAAGGATCACTTCTGGATTACTGGAAGTGTTGCAATTTGAAAAGATCTGTGCTGGGAGGGGTACAACTTTCTCCTTGAAGTGGGGAGAGTTTTTGGATCTATTCTCATTCAGATCTTTTCACAGTCCTTTCAAAGCTTGGGCAGGGGAATGTGGTTTACAGTGGCCTTCTGGCATTGTCACCAGTGTGAATGAGAAGCTGGTATGAGATATTACTTGTGAGGATGACTACTGCACAGTATCATACTTGATAAGAGTGGTGGTTTTAATTTTGCTTACTTCTCTACATAACTGAAAGTGAAGATAATACAAAGCAAAATCCGTTTCAATGATAGTGGGAATGACAGTGAAGCAAGTTTGATATTTGATGCATCACAACTGTTATTACCAAGCTGCTTTTTCTCCTTTTTTTTTTTTTTTTCCCCTTTTTTCCCCCTTTTTTTTTTTTTTCTTTTTTGGGCAGTGTTTATATTAGTAGTAGACAGAAAACCTTTCAGGAGTCTCAACTCATAGTTCTGTGCAGGTAAAGGAAAAATCCTTCATTTAGCTGTAGTCTAAAAAGCAAACAAATTTGAGCTGGGGAGGTAAAGAAAATGTATCTTCAAGATACAGGGAACAAGAAAAGCAGAATTTCCTTCTGAGTTAGTTGATAGTGTCTTGTGCTAAAGTGCTTGCTCAGTTTTATGTATTTTTCAGCAGAGCTGCAGGACGGGATGAGGAGTAAAGCTGTTAGAGCTTCATGGAGGGTAGGTTTAAGCAATTGGTGACTGCATTTGTGGCTCTTAATCTCTATATTGTTTTTCTTTCCCCACTTGGAGTAGAGTAGGTGGGCTGGTGTCAGGGCGTGTTTGTGCAGTATCAGAGAGTGATCGGGTGTGTGCAAGTCCTCTTTGTCCTCTGGCATGGGAAGCCATCCCACAACTTTGATCTGCAGTGTGTGCAGGTGGAGAGGAGGATGAGGAAAAGTCGTGCTCCTGAAAGTACTTTGTGTCCCTGGAGTGCTAAACTTGGGGTCTTTTCAAAGAGTAATAGATGCCTTACAGGTGAATCAGCCTTTTGTGCTGAGGGCCAGGTGCTTGACTTGTTTTCAAGCTGGCATGGCAGGACACACTGGCATTCATCACATTTGTAAACACTCCTCAAAGTTGGGGAAGGCTTTTGTCTTGTAACCGGTTTTCCTTAATGCTCTGGGAGTGACTGGCTTGACGCATTTTCCCCAGGTGGCATCAGCAGCCTATGAAATACAGAGGAAGCATTTCTACTGCGTGACCTTTACTGCAGGGTGATCTTCACAAAGGACAACCAAGAGTGAGTGTCTTTGTATTTTTGGTACTTTGCCCAAATATGTACACCTGTGACTCCAAAACAGGGAATGGAAGTCTCCATGTCTTGGACCAGTCGTTTGGGCAATGCAGTTCTTGTCCTTGTTTTTCTGCTATGTGTGAATTTGATGGTCATTCTGCAGAACAGGAAAAAGGTAACTTTAAGTGATAGAAGGATCATTGCTGGTATTGCCAAGTGGAACAGAGCAGGGTTGTAGACTGTTGTGCTGAGATTTATGTCAAGTTTAGGCTTTCACTTTTCTGAAAGAGTGGTCAAGTTTCCCTTTAATAATGTATTAGTCCTTTATAGCCTTTGTTTTTGAACAAAGACCTGAGAGTATTTGTCTGTAGCAAAGAACAAGTTAAAAGTAGTTCCTGGTGAGTTTTTTACAGTATTTGGTGTATGGCCTCACTGCTGGGGCTGCTTGCAGAGGGGAATGTGTAGCAGTCCTAGACCCCCACACTATGTTGCAAAGGAAAGCAAAAACTCCAGTTAAAGAGGAGTTATCCAATATATGTAATAAGCATTTTCTCAAGTGTCTGGATCTGTCTCTTGATTTTCTTTTCTCCTTTCTGTGCAGTGTTTTTTTGTTTGCTTGCTTTCAGTAGACCCTTGTCTTGCGGAGACTGATCTTGCAAACGGTAATGAACAGAGTTTTTGTTTACTGGTGATACCTGTGGGACTGTTCAAATAAGTATATGTAGCTGAATCCAAGGCCTCCTTGAAGACCACCAGCTATTGAGGTTTTGTTTCCCTTCCTTCCTTGAGACCTCTATTCCCAGAGGGACATGAAGCCACCTTACCTCTCCAGTAGTAGCTGCCTGAAAGATTAGGCCACATTTTTTTCACAGTAAAAAAGACCTGAACATATTCATATTTTGACATGTTATGCCTGAGAATGGCAAAGCAATGGTTTACACCTTATACGCACATTTTTAACTTACCTGTGATGAAGTATTGGGTTTTAACATGCCTCTTAAATGGGTATCTTGGGGATGGAAAAGGTGACTTAATTGTATATTGTCAAAACCAGATAACTTCTTTTGGCATGGCCATTTAACGGACCATTTAGCTTCACTTGAATCTGGTTTTGCTAAAGGCTACTAAGCAGAAATCACATGGGTTTCTCTCTCACTGTCAACTGTTTGCTGTGTAGGTGGGGGTACGATGCAGGTGCGGGTGACAGTTTGAACTGTTTGACTTTGTGCCCAGAGTGACAAGTGCTGCCTAGTAAGCAGAACCAAAACATACTATTATCTTATTAGTGCATTCATATCTTTATGCAATTAAACAGCATTGTATTTAAGCTGCCTCTACTATTCATGTTCCCACAGTTTTAACACGTTATAATTTAAAGCCCATGAGAATTTGACTGAGATTTAATTCCACGTATGTAGTCTGGGTAGTAGTTGAGTGTGATTGTGTGGTTGAGGGTGGCTGTCCTGAGGAGTGAGCGTGTTC
Source organism: Tyto alba (assembly GCF_018691265.1). Lineage (NCBI taxonomy): Eukaryota > Metazoa > Chordata > Aves > Strigiformes > Tytonidae > Tyto > Tyto alba. The sequence goes on from NW_024881303.1 coordinate 7,542,452, forward strand.
CAGTCAGTATAGTCAAGGTCTTCAGCAACCAGGTAAGAGGGAATGACCATCAGGAAATACTGCTTTGTGGGGGAGAGTGTCTTTCTTCTATGGGAGCACTTTCAGGTAAAAGGTGAAAATTGATCATCTTGGTATTTGCAGTAAATTTACATAAGGGCTGATCAGCAAGGAAGTTCCCTTCAGGTGTTTAATAATGCTGATTTTTGCAGTTCTTGAAGAAAACCCATTATTTCACAGGTGCCTCGGTTCCATCGCTTGAAAGTTTTGCAGCCAAGTACTTGGCAGTTCTGGAAATGATAATATAAATTCCTATTAGAGGTGATATTTTGGGGTGGAGTATTCTTTTGAGTAAGCATATATGTCTTTAAACCATCTGAGTCATGTGTTCTATGTTTTAATACAAAATGGTTTTGAGGACTCAGCGTTTGGGGTGGTGGTGATACGGCACAAAGCATAAGGTGACATGCAAAGGCCTCCTAAAAGGAGGGAAAAGAAGTGAGAATCTTAGTACATCTGATCACTGACTTAATTTACGCATTTATTTATTTCTAGTGACCCCATCAACCCCCGTTGGCAAGCTAAATAGGGTAGGGTGATGGTTCCAGTTTTGGGGCTGACATCTCTCCTGTCCCAGTTAACTAGGATGTTGAGGGAAGATGGTAACGGTAGGGCAGCAGGTAATGGTTACTCTTCACCAGTATAGACAGAGGTGTGCTTTTTTTCTGTGTTGAGTTCAGTCATCTCGGGAATGTGGCCTGATCTTTGATTTTCATGACCAACTGTAGCATGTTTTTACTGAGGAATTTTGTTCGACTGGTTAACTTTGTACATTGGATTCAGGTCATGCTGCAGTGGGTGTCACCAAACTTGTTTTACAGTTTTTTCCAAGGAAAACACCCAATATGGTGTTTTCTGCCCTGGGTAGGCTGATAGGCTGTAAATGCAAAAGGCTTTAGTGGTTTTTCAAATACTTCTGTTGCTCAATGGCACCATCAGTCATGAACAGCAGCCTCTGCCATAACTAGATTCTTTTCAGCGTTTAACTGTTGAGTGCATGATAGCTGCACTAGCCAGGGTGCAATCTTCAGTTTCTACAAACAACCCATCTCTTTCTTCTCTTTGGATCCCTTTTTTAATTTTTGACTAGTAAATTTGGCTTACACCCTTTGTGGAAGTAGGTAAGATGATCACTTTTCTGTAGCATTGTAATGTTTCTTGGAGAAAATACTGGTAACAGTAGAACACCTTTATACCTCTATCCAAAGTGGTGTATGTGGTTTTAAGTGATGGACGCAGCTTGGATTGCCCTTTAGATAAAGGTTGCAAAATTTAAAGAAGTGGCTTAAGTTCATGGGGATATGAAAGCTTTAGAGAACTTGCTAGAATTGTCTTATATATAGGAGGAGTGTGGATTTAAATGAAGTCGACTGCTAATCATAGGTATTGGTGATGAGTTGAAGGACTGTATTTTGCAAGGACAGAGTATGGCAAGAAGGTCTTTTTTGCACTCATAACTGAATCAGAGAAGGACCTTCATTTTTTAGATGCTAGTTTAATCTATAAAGCGGGGAGCGAACCTTTAAATGGGAGAAGCCATCTCTGTAAGCATGTTACAGAACAGTCATGGACCTCAGCACACAAGTAACCACCTACCCAAATGTTTGCCACAGTGCTGAGCCTGTGCTTTCAAATCTAAAAAATTAAAATTTCACACAATTGTTCTGAAAACTAGCCCCTTAGTCCTGGCAAAAGGAGTCTTGTTTGTCCTGGTTATCCCTGTTGGACATTAAGGACAGTTTGTGCATTCAGCTTGCAGGATTGAGCCCAATAATTCGTAGCAATACATAATTCCATCAAATAGTGAGAGTAGATAATTCACAGTCTGCGGTCTCCTTCGAGGTTATTTTTTGAGTAGAGAGAATTTTTATCTTTTGTGCATAATCAGTTTGCTTTGGCCAAGAAGGTTAAACGTGGATGGTGTTAAGTGGGTCCCCCCATCATTTCAGCAACTGGAAAGGTCTTTGTTTTCTGAAAAACTGATCCTTTGCTTTTTTGTGTTTCTTTACTGCATCCCCCAATAGCCAATTTCTAGTGGCTATTGCTTTGTTGGAGGGTCTGCGGAATCAAAAATTCATTTGTAAAACAGGTATTTTGATTGAAAGTGGGTTTAAAGAAGAAATCCTGTCATTATCATGTCTAAGCTTATTATTTGAATGAGGCTATAGAAAAAATGCAAAAAGGATAAAATTCTGCTTTCAAGGACTTTTGATCTTCCTATAAATACGTGCTCAAGGGGTATAGTCTCCTGGTTTGTTTTAATTTGACTGCTTTTAGTGGCACTAGATAATATCAAGTGTTTACTGTGTGTGATTTATATGGATAAGGAAAACACTATACTGTTTCTCAAACCAGGAACAATGTTCTTTACACGTGGCTTCAATACAGCTGTTGTGAGCCTAAATAAATGCTGCTTCTGAATATGTGTGCAGATCCCGTATAATTATGGAGCAGTGTGGTGTTTATGAGAGAACCTGCAGCATTGTTGAATGTTTCTCAGCTGATGTTTGGATAAAACAGATAAGCTCAAATATTGTCTGGGACTGATCATCTGAAACTTGGGCCAGATTTCCATTTCCTTACTTGTTTCCAGTGGCTCTTTGCTTAATCAGTGGGACTAGTGGGCTATGGTGCCGTGCAGCACAAGGCTGTAGCTGGTGCTAATGGTGGGTTTTGGTTGTCTGCTTGATATTTGCAGCTGAAGTAGAGAATGGAAATTTTGAGAACTTCTTTTTCACTTAATGTTATGCAGAGATCAGAATGAACAGAAGTTTTCTGCAAAACAAATAAATTGTACCAGTTCTACAGAGGGTGGAAGGTGTAGTTTATACTGAAACACACATTCAAAAATACTACTTCCAAGCTATTTACACACACACATAATGAGCCACACACAAATGCCCAACAAATCTGCACTGAGTTTGGTGTTTATGCATGGGAGGAACTCCACATAATGAAGAACAGATTTGTGGGTATTTATCTGACTTCATATTGTTAGACAACGATCTGATCATGATCAGTTTAGCAATGTGGGGAGACAGCTGTGTGTCATCCTCCCCGTATCCTCTGCAGTCTCTCATCCGGGTGTCTGCATCCAGTGCTGAATAACTACACTGGAGTGTTCTGTTTTCTGTGGTTTGTGGCGTTAACAAGTACTGATATAAATACAAACAATAATATAATTTATTTTGCTATAATCATTTTTTTGCTTTTGTCTTTTTGCTCCTCCATTAATACACGTTGTCTTGCTTCTTGCTCCCACATTGTGCAACTGATTCTCCTCATTGTCTTTCCTACTAAAAAAATATTAAAAGAATGAATATGCATCACAAATTTTCATCACGATAAAATTGTTTGAAATGTGCTGCAACTTGGAGAGAATAGTTTGTGCTCTGTCTTTGGTATGGTGAGTAATGTATTTGTTTACTTAGACTCCTGTTTGATAACCTGTGAAGCTACCTCCAACTTCAGTGAAATAGGGCTGGGTTTCTATTCCCTACAATCTGTAAGAAATGTTTGAGATGCCAGCATAGATAATGAAGGTCTGACACATCCTCCTTATTTTTGTTTAATACCTTCCTCTAAAAGTAGTTGCATTGAACGTGGCCTTACCATTTTAACATCAAAAAGTTTGCATGATGTTCACCAACTGGTTTAATGTACTAAAATAGCAATGGCCATTTATTTTTAAGTTTGAGGAAAGAGCTTTTTTTTTTTTAATGATTAAATTTATAATGCAAAAAAAAAGTTCCCTGCCAGGCTTTAAGTATGTCAGGATCTCTGCCACCTTTCAAAAGGAAATTGCAGTCTGACCTGCGCAATGGCCAGTGTGGGATGGGGGGGAGGTTTTGGTGCATTTTTCCTTTCTTTTTTCAATAAGTCAAAGCATTATTTGTTTTTGAGATTTGTTTCACTGGCCACGTGTTGTATGTTGTAGGGTATTTCAAGACATCCCTGAAATATTTATCATGCTGTGTCCCACCAAGAATGTAATCTTAAGGTCTCCACTGTTTATGAAGCACAGTCTATATTTTATCTCATGCTGAGAAAAGATGTGATAATGGTTGTTTAGGGATTATGTGAAAATGGAGTGAGGAATGACCCTTAAAAATTGGTAGGAAGTAGGAGATTCCCAAATGAGACTAGGGAGGCGGGGAAGCTGTTTGAATTACTACTGTTTGGATTTTTCTAATGAATATTTCCTTTGCACCTATACTGGTGAAAATGGAGATTGGTGAGATAAAGAAGCTTTTCAAGAACATGCAATAAAAATTCGTTGGGTTACAGAAACTAAAACAAAACTTGTAACTTTAGTAACTTGCCTTTATTAGTGCTGTGGTTTCAGAGGCTGCAGCCACAGAGCATGATAAGGTGCCTGTGATGCTGAAGATAATTAGTAGATCAAAAGTGCCGGCTCTGGGAGTGATATGACTTAAATGAGCTTGAGGCACAAAGCTTGCGGGGACACTCCTAAGGAAGCGATCCATTGCAACAAGAGATGCCTGCCTAGTAAAGAATGAACCCAGGCCCATCCCCTTTATCTTTAGCTTATGAAACAAGTAGATTTATCAAAACCTTAGTGCTGGGTTGCAGAGTTTTGTGTGGCCCGTGGCACTTTTGGGGCAAATGCTCTGCAGATTTCTCTGAACAGTCTAACACATGGCTCTACAGAAATGCAGGGAATGGCCCCGGGGGTCCCTTGCACCACTGGCTCTCTGTGTGATTATGTTGAAGTGAACTTGTTCAGCAAGCCCAGAATAGTTTGTTAGATTTTTTTTTTTTTTTGTATTATATATATCTTGCATATCAAAGATATATTTTTTTCCCTACGTTTTCAAAAATAGAAATACACAAACCTTTCACTTTTTGCAAGTGGATGTTTGGTTTTTTTTTTTTTTTTTTTTAAATGCCAGTCTGTCTTTTTAAAAGACACTTGCCCAGGCTTATTTCTTTAAGGATTAAGTCTGTATTTGGATGAAAGATGGCAATAAAATGTTATTGAGCTGGGTTTTTTGTTTGTTTTTCTTTCTTCTGATGAGATTTTCTGCAACTTAATGTTAAGAATGATTTAGACTCTCCTCTGTAAGGTATTTAAGGACTGGGTAGAGATTATTCTTCCTTCTCTGACATCCAGCTATTCAAATTGTAATAGTAAAGGCAACAGAGATTTAGCAAGTCATTCTAAATGGTGCTTTAGGGCAGGAAATAAATAATGCCCCAATCAGTTGAAATTCCAGTAGGGAATTGGGATATGGTGTAAAATTACCTACACTAGTCTGGAAGACCGGTGTGTTCTCAACAACAAAAATACTACTGAGTCCTTAGTATTCGAAGGCTATTGGTGCTTTTGGTTTGACTGACTGAAAAGGCAGCAGTCTCAAGAATCAGGTTGTTCCCTAAGGCTGTGTGGGACTGATGAAGAAGAGGGAGTGATGATTTGTTGAGTCATGACCACCACCTTTTGCTGCACAGAAGTCATTCATCTAAACTTGTTTTACTTGTGAGCTGAGGTATGGCATAGTACAAGGTGTACAGAAATACGCATCAGCTAATATGTACTTGCTACCAGAGGATTTTTTTACATCCTAGTAGAATATATATCCATATTAAATTACACATTAAACTACATGCACTATCTGAAATAAGACAAGCTGAGAATGCTTACTCTCTAGTTTTCTGCTGTGCAATAGTATCAGCTATTAAAGACAAGCAAAATGGTATGATCTTACCTCTTCTTTTTCCATAAGGTGAAAGAATTGATCCAAGTGAATCAAGTTTGGATCTCAGACATGTGCATATTATGGTTCATGCCAGATAAGATAAATTAATTGGTTATTGATAAAAGAATATGAATCTGTGTAATTTATGAAAGACTGCTCTAGACTGATGGTTAGGAGCTATTTCTGTTACGAGCAGAAGCAGCAGATGCAAGAACACGTGTATCATGAATGTTGTCCTTTAAAAAATATTCTCAGTATTCAAAGATGCATGTAACACTTCAGTATCTTCACTTTCCTTTTTTATTTTTCTTCCTGAGTTGTTGTCTCAGAGTTTCAGGATTTAGAGCATGTAGCTAGGACCATAGATAGGACTGGAGGCACCTTGGTTATCAAATCTAGTTATCTGTTGAAGACAATCAGGTCAGCAGATCTTCCCTGTGAGCTTATAAAACTACATTTGAAACAAATTTTTGCCCTGTTACTTCTGTCGGAGGAAATTCCAAATGCTCACTGTTGTGGCTGGTAAAAACTAAATTTGCCAGTATAAATTTTTACACTAGTGGTTGGACTAGTAGTGTTTTAGTTTAAGCAGCTTTTTCTGCTGTTTCTCCTCTGAGAATCCAGTCTTCCCAATTTTGTGATCATCCTAGTTGCCCTTTCCGCATTTATAGTGTGAGGTCATCTGTTTCGAGTGTGAGTGACTGAACTACACATGCCATTTTGGGTGAAGTCTCCTCACATTCTGTGGATGATTCTGTCTTTCTGACAGCAGCAGCTCTTCTGATACATCCTTGGGTTGAATGTGGCTTTTCATGACTGCATCACATAGCAGAGGGACCATGAGCTATTATTTAATTGGTATAGGGGTGTCTCGTCCTTGGTGCTTTTTACGTGATGAGTTCTCAGTGATGTTGTGACTTGTTTCAAATGCATGAATTTGTTTTGTTCAGTTGTATTGCCTTCTGTTTCTATTGTGGAAGGACTTGCCTGTAAAGTAATCTTGTATGCTTTGTTTAAAATATTCTGAAATGATGTGACATACGTTTTGGGTCTTCGATTTTTACCAATTCTGAAAAATACTTCTTATCCTCTGTCTGCTACCCTACCTGTTCTTGCATTGCTTGTGTTGTAACTGTGCTTTGACTCACCTTTCTAGAGGTGTGTTGATCAAGCAGCTTTTAGGGTACCCTGAAATAATGACGGACACTTTTTGAGTTGTATTCTCTCTCCTTATACTTTTGGATCAACCTAAAGTAGCTGGGTATGCCATAAAAGCTTTGTAAGAGGGAAGGGAAGGACAAATTTTAATAAACAGCATTGGGTGCTGTTGAATTCAGAGCTTGGGAAGAGAGGAACAGCTTTTTATGGTCTCTTACCCAATGACTATCCATGATAACTTAGTTCTGGTGTCTTACTCAGACTGAAAGGACCTTTCTGGGAGTCCCTGGCCATGCTGGGCATCTCCACAGGTGTGATTTGCTGTGGTTACTTCCATCGACAGTGGTGAGGGGCCCTTTTCCAGGGGAAGTATTTCTCCTACAGTTGAGTCGTCTTGCCTCAGATGTTATTACCCAGTTTGTAAAGAATGTGGTGAATGCTGGGGAGGAGCTTTTATTGCCAGGGTTTTTGAGGATGTTATCCTACATCAGCCTAAGCTGTTCAGAGGTTGCGTGCTGGAGTGCTGTCCTCTTCCATTGCTTTACATAGACCCAGGTGCTCTGGTGCTGGTGCTTGTGCCACGGGCATGTTGGCAGTTGAGGTATCTCCCCCGACAAAGCCCTCGCAGTGTCAATACATGAGTGGAAGCTGCCTGAATGGGAGCATTGTTTGTGGGATGCCCTAACCTGTCTGAAGTCTGCAGCAAGTTTGGCTGCTCAACTTGTTGGGACCTGGAGTTCACTTGAGGGTTCTTTTAGTTCCGCTTTGAGAACATATCTGCAAAGCTGTGTAGGTACGTAGTGATGTTTACAAAAGTGCCTAACCCATGCTGCTGGGCACCTAACTGCATGGTCTGGTACTAAACACGGTTCCTGTTCCCTGTCCTCTTCATGCTTCAGCTTCCCTAATGGATCAGTCTTAAAGACGTCTGGCTTTCAGGACTTTCGCGATAGTGGTGTGATATGCTTGCTGTGCCTGGAATCTTATGTTTGACAACATCCCGCTTCAGCTTTCTCACCCTGGTTGCTCATTCCTACCTTCACTTTGTCCATTGATATGTGCTGCCACAAGCATTTGTGAACTATGTGGTGAACCAAATGGGAGATCATCTGGCTGAAGAATAACCCAGCAAATAACCACGTGGCTGGACAAATGTTTCTCTGGCCTGTGGGAGAGGACAGCAGGGGAAGAACAGCGTATGGCAGGGTGAAGGCAGATTACAGCAGCTTCTTTGGCATCAGTGCTGACTTAACAACTAAAAATACAATTTTGGTATTCCTAGACTGCATATATAAACTCAAGGTTGTTAGGAATTTTTCTACTCATGAGAATGGAGGTTGGTGTCTTGACCTTTGAGTTTGGTCACTCATTTCTGACAAATTACACCCACAAAAAAATCCAGTTGATTTTATTGTATCATAAACCAAGGTTTATGCAGGAGCTCCCGCACAGCACTTTGTCCTGGCAGATTGTTCTCTCAGTCTTTTCAAACCAAGCAAGCTTAGTGGTAGAAAGGACAGCTCTCCATTACATGTTGTTTTTTGAGTATTGACAGTATTTTCAGAGCTATTCAGAACATGGATGAAACAGTTATTGCTCCAACAGGCTGGGTTTTTTTCCCGTTTTTTTTTTTTAATTGTGTGTACATACACTCACACTGTCTCTCTGTGTTTGAATAACTTAAAGAAACTGGACTGTGTACTTTCTGTTTCGAGTGAAATACAAGCCTGTGCTCTTGGCAGAAATTTGGCTTAGTTCCTCTCAAAAGCTGGGAGAGATAGGTCAACATATGCAGATCATTCAACAGGTATGTTTGCAAGAGATTGGTAAAGGTTTTGATTTTTGAGAGAGTTTTAACACTTACATGTTTCCCATTGAGACTCCAAACCACTGTTATTTTTATTGGAAAACCTTGGTCATATGCCTGGTTCTCTTACAGATGTGTCTCTTAACTACTTACTTTCTGAGCTTAGACATGAAATATGGGAGTGTCTTGTGACAAGCCTTCAGTAATGTGGTCAGGATACCTTTTGAGTTTTTTTTTTTTTTTCCCTTTTCCTGTGAAGCTGCATTTCCCTGTCTTGCTTCTACATGCCATTGTTGCACTACAGAATGTGTTGAAAGTACAGAACAGAAGGTAGAAGCCTTGTTTTGGATCAAGTAGAGATTTGTCATGATTATTTTGGGTCCCAAAAGCATTTATTTTCTGTTGTCTGTGTTTTAGTTTTTTTTCAGTGTCATTTCTGGCCTATGCAGGTGTTTTATAAGATTGAGTAAGCGAAGGCTTAAAATACTTGAGTGTTGGTAAGACCTGTCGGCTCTGGGGGCAGTTCAGCTCGCACCATGGCGTAGGACTTTCTCACAAGGTAACAAATGGATACAGAAGGGAGCAATATGTCTTGTAAGGAGTTTGGTGTGTGATCTTAAACTTGTTAACGATAAGTATGTCTTGTGAGACAATGGGCAATGTTGAGCTGGATCATGTCTAAAACCAGTGCTGTTTCTGCATTTTAAACAGACGTGAAAAGTTTCGTAATTGTCTTAAGTTTGGGTGTGCTGTGGGCAGCTGCTAACCCCGATAGCTACCCAGTTTGATGGTTGTTGAGAACCCTGAAAACTTGCAAAGGTTCTCATTCAAAGAGAATAAAGCATAATAAAAGGGTTATTGACATAGTTGAATTATTACTTTAGTGCATGTGTTTGCCCAGTAGACTGTAATAGCTTTGAAGTAGTTGTTCTGGTACATTGAGTAAATTCTCAGTCGATTTTGGTATGCTTAGTCATTGTGAAAACACTTATTTCTCAATGCCACACAGCTGCTCTTGAAGTGTCAAGAATTGGCCTGTCAAGTATTGGCTCGTTGTTTGACCAAATTGACATAATTGTGATGTAAGACATGTTTTTTATGATTGTGTGCTTAATTGACTAGGCAGAAGTATCTCCTAAAGAATCACTTTTATTTAAATACCTATAGAAATATTTTCTCTGTACTGTGCAGAGTTAATATCATAAAAGTTTCTTCTCTATTTTTTTTTTTTTTCCTAGGAAAAAAGAAAAGGCTCATCTGTACTTGGATAAATGTGAGTTAAGTTTCAGTTTGCTGCAAACTCTCTTGTCAGGTCCAAGCCACTTGAAATGGTTTTGTAATGGAGATGTTGAAACACAATGGGTGGTAGAACTGTTTCTGTTTATTATAAATTGACTCAGTATGTCTTTTTTTGCTTAAAATGCCAGTCATTCAAGGCTGTAGTTCAACCACTACCTGGTCTGCTTTCTTTCTAGTGAGTGCAGTAGAGATGAACTGGTGTATCAGGGTATGTATAGGAGTGTTTGGAAAATAGGCTTAACTGTGGCTGAGTGTCTCCTAAATTTTTGAGATGTCTGGGCTCGTTTAACCTCCTCCTTTCTGCAATATGGAGCAGAACTCATCTGGAAGAGCAAAAATGAAACAAAAATATGTGCATGCATCCTTTTCCCAAAAGATACAAATAGTCTAAAAGAAGGATTGTATGCTCAGAATCTTGGCAGATGATGCTGAGAATTGACGTAATACAGATGTAGGCAGAGTACTGGAGTCTTCTTTTGGTTTTGCTTTGCTCTTTGAAGGAGAGGTTAAGATCAGCTCTCTGGAGTCTCAATACTTTTGAAAAAAAAAAAAAATGTTAGCAAAGTAATCTCTGAGATTTTGCTTTACAGTGCATGTTACTGTGGGTTGAATAGAGAGGAGCTGCAGACATCTGAAGATAGCTTATCGACAGTGTTTAAAACCCAGAAATTCTCATCTGTTCATAGATAGGAGCTGTGATTTCTGCCTGAAACCCCAAGATGCATTTTACTGCCATGAGGAGCTGTAATCTGTATGTGGCGCATGAGCTGCTTGTGAGACCTGTTTATTTACTAGTTGAAGACAGATCCATCGTGGGTTTTTCAGCCAAATAAGGTTTTGAGAGCATTCTCAAATTGTCTCCTTACAAGGTGAGGACAGCAAAATCCCCATTGGTAGGATTTCACAGAATCTGAACAGAAGAGGGAAAGAGTAATTGGTATCTTCTACTTCCAAGTCCCTCTGATATTTGGTCGACAGGGAAGAGATGGCCCAAAACACATAAGCAGCAGCTTTTGCCAAGTACTCGAATAAAGATTTCTGAGTTCCTGAAGCTGAGGTGTGAAAAGGAAAAAACTTTTTTGTTCCCAAGTCCCTACTCATCTGGGAGATACTGATTGCGTAAGCTCATTTATTCCGAGGCTCTCAGAAGCATTTGGTGTCACTGCAGTCATGCTTCTTTCTCTTTCCTCAATTTTTGGTCCCTAAAAAAACCTGCTTTTGCTCAGTTCCCTTAGCTTTTTGGATCACAGAGATCATCATTGCTGCAGATTCTGGGAGGAACCTGCCTTGTAGGCTATGGCTATTAGTCCATCAGCCTAGAAAATAAACCTGCAGTGATCAACTGCAAATAGTAGATGAACTCTTGGCTATGTAGCAGAAACCACTGTTGGTTATGAGGACTTGCTAGATGTACTGAAAGTTGTAAAATAAACCAGGTTTGACAGCTGCTCACTCCGAATTGGGCTGTTCTTGTCTCAGTTCAAGAAACTCTGTACAAGAACAGAAAATTGTCTAACCCAAGCTAAGCAAAAAGCCCGTGCATGTTTCTAGAAGCATCTTTGATTTAAAAATCTAGATGTCCTTCTGTAAACTTTTTCACACTTGTGTGTTTTCTTTTTTTTTTTTTTTTTTTTTTTTATGTTCCCTTGCTATAAATCAGGAGTCATTCAATTTCTCTAAGTAAATTTCCCTCTGACATCAGAATTGAGGAACAAGTGAAAACACAACTTTTTTGGATGATTCTTTCTATTCCATTTATTTGTAGTTCAGGTCTTGGCTGTACGTTGAAGGCTGTATTACTATTTTTTTAATCTAAACTTTTTTTTTTCTATAGTAGAGGATCATTTGTTCTCCGTGTTACTTGGTTATAAAAGCTGAAGAGGGACTTAGAGATTCTAAATATTTGATACTATTTAATAAGTATATCTACTAAAAATAGCCTTTGTAAAGAAGGGTAGTAACTCATTCTGTAATATTCCTAGTCAACAGAAAAAGCCATAAAGATTTTTTTTTTTTTCCCTGAAATGATTAATGGCTGCATATCAGAAGTCCTGCAAACTTTTGCTATAGTCAGCAGAATCTGAAATTTTGAAAGAAAGAATATCTTGGACTCCTGCTTGTGAAAATAGCTCTTGCTTTATTCTGTTCTGTTTGCTCTTTTGCTAGCCAAGCTAGAAAAGTAAGCAGCACCATCAAGCAATGCTAATCTTGTGAGCCATTTTCATCCATTTAGTGTCCAAGAGGCTTGGTTCCTTATCTGCCATCATCCCTCCATGAAGGGTATGTGTGCATGTGTGGGGAACGCAGGCTTGGGCACAAATCTTGTACCCTTTGAAGACACTGTCCAAAACAAACACTCAGTTCTAGTAAATGTAATTTAGTTGATAAATATCTAACAGTTTTCTGGAGAGGAACTTCTGCTTGTTTTCTGCAATGTACCAAAAGCATTGTTAGCACAATCCTGAAGTCCTTGAACACTGACATGAGGGCATGTAGTGCTATTTGTGCACTGATGGTGCCAAGCCATCTAGATGCTTTATTATTTGCTTTCCTCAATAATGTGGCATTATTCTAGACTGCTTAGAGACTGAGCTGTTTGTTTAATATTTCATGTAGATGAAAGAGAACAACAAGGCAGATCAAACCAGTGTCCATGGAAATGAAGATGAGCATACTGATGTTTCTTATCCTGGTGTGGAAGACCAGGAGGCTTTATTGTTGCTGGAGGTGTTGTGAGTGGTTTTGTTAGTGACATTATGAATAGTTCTCCTGTCATCCATGCACGTGTAACTCCATGTCCATTTTCTATTGATATCTTCACCCAGATTACCTATTCTCAGGATACAAACTTGAATCCAAAAGGTAATGAAAGATTTTAGTGCGTGTGTGAAATAGAATACCCATCACAGAGGTCATACAACCTCAATGTGAAGAGGAGAATCGGCAGTATCACCAAGTGTTTGTTTAGACCTCATGGAAAGCTGTTGTCTTCAGACATACTCAGTTTTGAACAACTGTATAGACCTGGCTTTTAAGCATGAACATTTGTCATTTTTACTTTATATATGTAGTATGTATGAATGCATAACATATATGCATATTAAAAATCACTGATTGAAGGTTTCTAATTTAAGAAAACACATGGCACCTGTTTTGGCCATGATTTGAAGGGAAGTTAAGCAGGTGTTTTGGTGCTTTACTCATTGGGGGAAAGCCATGTATGATGTGTCAGCCAATAAAAGATGCACTGAATGATGCCTTGCTTCTATGGTCAGACTGTCCTTATACAACGGCAAATGGAGAAGAGTTGGACTTGCAAAGAAATGGAAGGATCACCTGAATTGATGTGGTCTATGTGCCAGGAAAGAGCTCTGTAATGTCAGCTGTGGTGTTGGGGTGTTGCCTCATGCTGCCTGGGATGTCTGGCTGTTGCATGGGTTGGCTACTTTTGGTGAAGTCACACAAATTGCTGCATCTCTTTTATTAAAAAAAAAAAAAAAAGTCATGCTCTATTTTAAAATTTTACAGGGCAAGATAACATTTTTTTCAACTCATGCTTTAAAATTTTTATTTCAAGACATGAAATAATTTATTAAATCCATCTTTATTGAAATCTGCCTTCCTGGTGTTTACATATACTCTGAGTTTAGCAGTCTGCAGCAAAATCAAAAGGAAGGCATTTGAGAGGGATTTGGGAGATAGCTTTTTTCCTTCCGCAAGAATCAGATGGAAACATGTGACCAAACGTGCTTGCCATCACTGGAAAAGTGGCTGCAGTTTGTGGGAGCAAGAATGACAGACCTGCTAGGAAGTAAGGTTGGGATCTAACTGTGTATACTAAATCTATCTGGAGATGGAGAGGAGGCTGGATTTGGAGAGAGTCCCGGTCTGCCTTTGGCTTGTCCCATATAACCCCTGTTGAATTCAGAAGGAATTATCTATGAATAAATATAAGAGTGAATGTGCATGAGTGAGTGAGAATATGATCATCTGATGTGGGATTCCCATACTGAGGTGTTGACTCATCTTTTTTTGTATGGAAAGTTATTTTCCAGCCTTAGAAACACTGGTTCCAGATTGGGAAGACATTGAAGCACTTGTTCAAAGTGCTTTTCCAAGGAGGGATTTTTTCCATAGTCAAGTCCTGTGTAAACTTGAAATGTCTTCGATTTAGGGAAGGGCAGGGAGGGGAGGGGGGAAAGTGAAGTAAAGTAGTTTCAGGTGCTAATGTCTGTGCATAATATTTTGCACATGGAGACCCTGTTCTGTTGGTCCTTAGGCAATACCATGATTAAAAAAGCAATACAAACACCTGGATCCACCTGCCAAGTTCTGTAGCTTTACACTCCCTTTTCTATAACTTAAAAATAGGAAAGAGAAGGCAGGTTTTTTTTTTTTGTTTTGGTTTTTTTTTGTTTTTTTGTTTTTTTTTTTTTTTTTTTTAGCTGTGATTTGGCTTCTGTGTTGAGACACACATAAACAGCATGAGCTGCCAAAATGAAGGAGACAGTGAAACTGTCCTTATGTACTGGGCTGTTGCATGCACAGACAAGTTAGGGGAGGAAGGAGAAAACCCATTCCCTGCCTTGCCTTCTCTCTTGCTTTTAGTGTTGCTTCTGCCATAGTGGTGAGCTAAATTATTTTCATAAAGAAGTGTGCTTCTTGAATTGATGTCCCAGTAACTTCTGAATTTCAGGCCTAGTGTGCTAAAGTTTTTGATCTTTTCATTCTCAGGTAAACTGTATTTAAATGTGCTTAGTTTTCTAACTAAAGGAATTCTGGAGCAGGAAAATGTCCAAGTAAATTCAAGGTTTGCTCTTTAACATTGGCAGCTGCTGTGCAAGATGTATTTTGAAACTGTAGTTCTACTTGTGTTAACAAAAAAATTGCACTCTTTTTTTTTTTTTTTTTTTTTCCTTCCAATTGTAAGATACAATTGAGTTTGTTTTGCACTTTCTAATCTTGGAAACAGAAGCTGGGTAGAACTGGTTGGCTCTAGCTAGTTCTGCCTCCAAGTATTGGAACCAGTTTAGTTGGTGGTAGGTCAGTGGAGTGAAAGTTTTGTTTAAGATCCTTCGCAATCCCGTCAGTATTGTTTCTCTTAACTTGTTTAGCTTTTGTGCTGGGCTTGTGAAGGTACAATACAGCTTAGCCCTTAATACACAACTATTCTGGCTGCAGTATAGCAAAGTTATAAATAGACACCCCCTTGCCACCCCAGCAGTAGGAAATGACTGCAGCAGGTGTTGTCCTCTGCTAGAAATTTGCACATTATTAATACACAAGCACTTTTAAAAAAATTGGGTTTGTTGTCTGTTCTTCCTTTATTAAATACCAACTGACTGGTCAGCAAGTATATTGTTAAAATCTGAAATCTTAATGAAGACAAAAGAAATAAAACCAGAAAAGTATTTTTGGTTTATTTCTGTGTGGCCTCTGTATAAAGTATATTTTATGTTCAATTTTAAAAGTATGAACAGAAGGCACAGGAGAGCGCATAATGCAGGTTTCTGGTTAAAATGGCATTTTGATTCTTTTAGCAGTGTTGGGCTGGCGTTTAGCTCAAGTTGGTTACAGCTGTTGCTCCATTGTAGTACTGGTAGATGCTTGGAAGGCTGTGGGTAAGATTTGTATCCCTGCTTGTGCTGTATAGTACCTTGCACTGTGAATGGCATCAAGAAAATAGATGGGGCTTTTTGTACAGCAAGGTAGTGCTCAGAGTAAATAAGGGTATTGCAGTCTGGTCCATGCAAAATGAGTTTGATGGTGTCAATAAACAAGCTTCCCCTTGACACAAACCCCATCGTTGTGTTTGGATTAACTTTAGGTCTCAGCAAAGAGGCCAAGTTGTTTGGGCAAGGAGAATAAATACATTTGTGCTGCTGAGATTGTTTCCTTTCAGCCAGGGTGGAGAGCCCTTGCTGTCCTGCCACTATTGGGTGCTACTATTGAGTGAAATCAGGGGGAGATGTATTGCGTACTTAGTGTGTGCGTAAACAACAAGAAAGGGGGACAATCCTGTGTTTCAGTTACTGTTTAACACGTATCTGCCTTTATACGCCTTCCTTTCTCCTGAAGATGCGAGAGCTGTGTGGAACTGCTGTTTGTGAGAGGGGCTGGGAACTGCCAGGAGTGCGATACCCCTCTGCGGAAGAGTAACTTCAGGGTACAGCTCTTTGAGGATCCTGCTGTCGACAAGGAAGTGGAAATTCGGAAGAAAGTGCTGAAAATGTGAGTGTCACTAGTTAAAAGAACAGAAGGTGGTCGTATTTCATGGATCACATAAAAAAATTGAATTACTCCTCCAGTAGTAGAGAGGAGATAATGTTTGTGGGTTTTTTTGTTTTTGTTTTTTTTTTTTTTTTAAAGTGACAACCCATAAAACTTGCCTCCTTTTAACGTGGAAGGATTTCAGAGAATCTGATTTTATGCAACAACTGAGGGTTGAATTTTCAATTTAGCCTTGAGGGATTCCTACTTAGCATTAGAAAATGTTGGGTGTTTCCATGTGGCCTCCTTTGGCAAAGACTTGCCTCCTAAATGGAGGTTATTAGATATTGAGGACTACAGCTGCTTTCCCTTTGAGGGGGTGAACATGGGAGTGGGGCAAGAAACAGGACCTTGATTGTTTTGTTCCTTGGGGACCTGTTCTGAGAGTTGAAGGCCACTTCCCTTCAAAATGAAAATGGACAAAAGAGAAGCCATGTTCACACTGTTTTCTACTTCGCACAATGATTCTTAGTGAAAATGCTTCCTTACAAGCCTTGTGTTACTGGTCATGTAGATTTGAGAGCTCCTGGAGTTGAGATAAGTGAGGTCTAAAATTGCATCAAAGTCCTTGTGGACAAACCCCAACATTTTTATAAGGAAAATAAGCAAGCCAGTTAGTGTTTTGGTAGAAGAGGGTCTGATGGAACGTAACAAACCTGGAGAGGGTTGTATGTGCAAAAATGAACATACAGATACATTATGAGCTTGGCAGCCTTATTTAAGACTTAGTACAATACTAAATAAATTGTATGATGTTGCTGAGAGGTAGGGAAATTGTGTCTTTGAGTACCAAGATGTTTATGTGGAAAGTAGTAATAATTTTGATGTTTGACTATGAAGTCTACTGAAGTTAACAAAAGTCAAACTGGAATAAAGTCAACTTAGTTGACTAAATACAGAATGAAGTGTAGTTAGAAAACATTGTAAAATGCTTGGCCCACTTGGATTTGACAGATTAGTTTTTAGTAGGCAGAAGAAATGGCCCCAGATTGGAATTTGGCCTGAGAAACTCCCTTTTCTGATACTTTTAGAAAAGCTTTTCTTGTGGCTGTTATTGTTGTCTGTGCCTTTGTTAACAGGTTTTTCATGCTGAAGGGCTGGCTTGGAATTAGTATATTCTAACCTCTGTGCTCCTGTTTACCTGTAACCCTGGAAGAGGAATGGGCAAACAGTAGGCAAAGATAGCAGCAATTTATGCCAGGCAAGCTCCTTTCCTTCGAAACAAGCACTTCTGTCTCCTTTTAAAGATTCTGTATGTCAGTCAGTTGTGGGAGCCACAAAGCACGTAGTTGATAAAACTAGGTCAATAATTAATACACTTGCATCAAGAACCTTGCTGAATTGAAATTGCATCTTTGTGTGTTACATAAATACTTGTTTCTTTTCTCTCAAAGATACAATAAAAGAGAGGATGACTTTCCCAGTCTAAGTGAATATAATGATTTCCTGGAAGAAATAGAAGAAATTGGTGAGTCTTAATGCTTGCATTTTTGATGTGCTGTGCTCATGAGACCATAGGCTTTTATCTTGTGACTCAGCTGCCTATAAGAATGTCTTAAGTTGAGTTTCTGTAATAGGATTTATCATAGTATCAGATGTTTATCTAATTACTTTTTTTCTGTACATTTTTAATCATATTTGCTGAACTGAAGGACATAGTTAAGTAAAACTTTTTATCTGCCAGAGACAAAACATGATTCAAAGTGGGAGCAGTGCTTTATAGCTGGAAAAGAAAGGCTTGCAGGGGACTGCCAGTGCTGCACTGGGAAAGATTAAACAAAGAGAGGAGAAATTGAAATTTTCATTATATGCCTCCATTAGCTTTATCTACCATGACAGAAGCCATATGGTGTCTTTCATCATTTTTGCTTCTGCAAGTACAGTAGTTGAAGCTGCTTTGAAGCTGATGACCTCATATACCACTGTGGTAGCATTTTAAGTTGCTGTGCAGAGGGAGAAGGTTTAGGAACAGACATTGATTTCTTTCTCTTTGGATTAGTTGAAGCAGAACTTTGCCCTCTAGGGAAGGGACTATGTTATCAACAGAGATTATTTTCTTCTTCGTTAGGGTGACTTGTGATTTATGGTGGAGTGATGAATTTTGCTTAGAAAAACAAGGATGTGTTCAAAGGAGTGACTCCTAAATGGTTTGTTTCTTGTGTTTTATGAGCTTCTGAGGCTTTTCTTTTTTTTATCCTGGAGGAAGGAAGAGGTGGCGTAGAACATGCAGGAGGGTCAGTGAATGTGATTTGAAGGAAAAGATGGAGATGCCACTCCCCTTTGGTTTCTCAAAGGAGCCCTTGCTCCTCTTTGCACAGTGGTGTTTTATAGAAGTGTATCCAATACACTTACTGCTCTGAGTAATGTATCATGTTATTGTTGGCATCAGAAGGCGGAGGATGGAGAGGTAAATTGTGTGTCTGGGAAATACCAGGCAAACTCATACGGGTCCAAATGTCTGGAGGAGACATTGTGGGTGTAGTTCTGTTTGTGTATTTTTTTGGATGGGGCGGGGGAAGGAGGGAATGAGTAGAAATAATGGTTGCACCTTAGCCAGAGGATCCTGGAAGAAATCTGTGTGCTCATGGAAAGGAAAACTGCTTTTTATTTATGTGGCATTACATACAGGTTTCCCAGTTAATGCTGTTGCAGGGCTTTTCAGTATCTGCAGCAAGGGAGTTGAAGCTTTGCCTGAAATTGCCTTAACCTCATCAATTTGTGCAGAATGTTAGGATTCTCCAGCTCTTGGGATTAGGTTGTTAAATTTCAAATGGTTCCAGAGCCTGTGCTGGTAATTTGGTTTAGAAGCAGCAGAAATCAAGGCTGGTCTTCGTAACCTTGTGCAGAAGAGTGAATTTGTCAATAATTGTGCTGGCTCTGCAAATGCATAATGAAGAAGCTCGATAGAGTTGTCACGAATTGGAGTTAGTTGCCTGAAAGGGACACCTAAAATACTAAAAGGAATAGAAAGTCTGACTACCTCCTAGTTTCTTTGTGTAGCAGCCAGGGTGATGAGATGAAAGAAGGGGTGCAGTCAGAGGGCTCTTAATTTTCACTGTCAGAGGGGTCACTTACGATATACTAACTTCAGGCAGATCCAGAATCTGGAGGACGGGTTAGATTCAAGAATGGGTAAGAATTCAAGCCCTGTTCTCCTTTCCCTGGGGACAAAGCTCATGGCACACATCTTGCTCTCCCTAAGCCCGTCCCTGCCTGTGTTCCTGGGCAGTGTTCTCCACCTGACAGTTGTCTGATACGTAGCAGTAGTGCGACTTCATCCAATGTTTTTGCTGTGCATGTTGAGTGTGGCACGGCTGAACTATATGTTAAAGGTGTCTTCGACTCTGTATGGTTACTTCACATTTTACTGCTGAGAGTATTTATTTCATTTTTTATGTATGTAAATTCCCTGCTTATTTGTGCGTGTGAAAAACGGGAAAGAAAGGGTGTAGTCCTGCAGCACAAAATTTTGCCTTGTGGAGCTAACGTACAGCAGGTTGGTAGTAGCTGGTGGTGATCGTTCAAGCTGCCAGGTTAGGAAGCTAGGGAGCTGGAGAACTGGATTTCCCCTTTCTCCCCTCTGCCCCAAACTTTAAATTTTCCTACGGGAGGGTCAAAGTGCAGCTTTACTCTGTTTTCTTTTTGCTGCTAAGTTTTGTTTTCTAAGTTGTTGTGGGGGATTAAATGAAGCAGTTGCTTGGCAGAGACAAAATGTAAGCATCCTGTATAAATATACTTCATGTGACCCTGGCGCAATTCTGAATGTTTTTCCAAATGTTTCAGGTAGGTCAGCTCCAACATGCAGCAATTGCACTGTCTTATTCCACTGATGTGATATATGACCTCACTTGAAACACATTTTCTCCCCTTCATATCAGGCATGTTATACCTACAGACCTTTTCTATTTAAAGAAAAGGGTTGGGTGGTATAGCAAAAGTGTGAGAGGGGAAGGTCAAACAAACATTAGGGTAGTCACCTCTTAAGATTTCTATTATAAAAAACACGTTTTTGAAGTGGTTTAGAATGTAGCCACTAAATAATGCTTTGGGCTAAAATGTGTTATACAAGGCTTTAAATAGAAACCACATTTTAAGGCAGGTTTTCCCCAGAAGAAAGTCAGTTGGATAATTTGAGAACATTGTAAACACAGTTTGTTGTCATTAACACTAGGAAGAAAAATTAAGTGAAAGGGTTAAAACCTGCCTTTGGGAAAGGTATGGACAACATCTATCAGAATAAGTCAGGTCTATGGCCATATGATGAACTGGGCAAAGTTAGACCTTGGAGTGTTGGTACAAGTTACAATCTTTGGATATCCCATAAATTTTGCTTGCTCTTTCTACAAAGTTTTCTTCTTCCCCAGAGAATCTCCGTAGCCAGTTTTTCAAAACCAGGTGTGTGAGCTCTCCAGAGCAGGGCCTGCCTCCTAGCACATGTATACGCACTGCCTGGCACCATTCTCCTGATACCTGAATGGGGCCTCAAGGCATTACCGCAACACAATTGCTAATAGTAATTATTGCTTTTTAAAAACATTCAGTACATTCAACTTGGAAGGAGGCTACTGTATTTGTGCCCTTTGGATTCCTGTATCTCATTACTCCTCTAGCACTTTATGCAATACCAGCTGCCTAGTGTCTTGCTCAGAATGTTTATCTCAAGTGATCCTTGGATAGAAAGGATTTTGTTATCTGTGATCACTTGTGGGTTGTGTTGTTTATTGTTCAGCGGGTGTTTCCCTCCCACCCCCACCCCGGTGTGTGTACATGAGGATTGTATTGCTGGTCCTGACAATGGGAATAACCCAGCTGGAAATGGGGCAGCTTCATCAAAGATCCATTTCATTCATCTCATCTGAACAAAGATTTCAGTACTGCACTGTTCCAGCCAAAGTGGTCTTTTAGACTGATGGGGGCTGAGTGCTTTCAGTCATTTGCTACTATGCTAAGGTATTTTTCTGGAAAATTATCGACCCAATAAAAGACAACTGAGGATAAACAGAAATAATTATTAATACCTGACTAGATTTTTCTGGCTTAGCTGTGGGTTTTCTTTTGTTTCTGATGATTATTTTGTTTTAATCACAGAAATGTTGGTTGGAAGAGACCTGTTAAAATCCATTTCATCTTTCCTCCCCCTCACCTCTCTCCTACTTGTCTTAAAAGTGAAGCACCCAGGCATCAAAAGCACCAACAGAAGGTGCCACAGTAGCCCTGGACGCCCTGGGGAGACTGAGGATGTTGTGGCTCCCTTTGCAGAGCTCTGCCCAAAGCAGTTGCTCTTCTGCCATTTCTGATCTCTAGCTGATGATTTATGAAAATGATAATTAAAGAATTGTTTGTAGTTGGGTGGGAGGAATATTGTTTATACCAAACTACTAATTTTTAAATTTTCAGCTGGCTCATACCAGCAATGCAGATCGAACACTGTCAGAAGAGTAACCAGCTGCTATCTTGCCAGAGAGGGAATGTTTCTACTATTTGAATAGCAATATTTTTTTGGGGTAACATAAAGAAAGACATCGTCGCAGAAAATTTGCAATGTCTCAGACTAAAATAGGGAGATTTTGGTGGACTTGAAGTCCTGCACTGAAGTGAAATTCATTCATAATGCTGCATCTCTGGACAAATTACTGTGCCATATAATTAAAACTTTTGCTTAATTTTCTTTTATAACGAGAAAAATATTTTTCCATTTATTGTAGAATTGCATAATGAATGTTGTTGTTCTGAAAAGCAGCGAAAGTCTCCCTGTAGAGGCCGAATTTCAGAAGTAGGGAGTTTTACCTAAATAGAATGAAATGTTTCAGAAAAACACAATAGTCTTCCTGTTATACTTCAACAGATGTCTCAAGGCAAGTCATTTTATAAACCAACCAATGTGAGATGGATAAGTAGATAAATAATTGTTGCATACAAAACAGCTTCTGTTTCTTTTCCCTGAAGGGTTTCAGGCCTCTTATATCGGCTTATGCTATATTTCAACATGGACAAAAATAAGTCTGGCTTTTCTTTGAAACCTTTTCAAACTAGCCATCTGCTTTGCCAGTCATACTCAAATCTATACCAATATTTTTTCAGGGTAGGTGCAGCATATGAGTTAGGGTTTTTTAACTCTTTCTGCTTCTTCTAGTTTTATAACTTTTGTTGTCTTTTTTTTTTTAAAAAAAAAGGGAACATTTGGAAGAATTATATTTAAAATAAATTCCTGGCAAAACCAAACACAGAACAAAAAAGCCCCCACAAAGCTGCATAGTCCTAGCTATGTAAAAGGTAAGATGTTGAGTAGTAGTGACTGCATTCTTTGATTTGTTACTTGTTTGTTTTTAAATGCCAGGTAACTTGTGGGGTGGTGAGAGAAGAGAAAGAAATAATATCTTAATTATTTTTGTGGCCTAGTGCCCCTCTACAAAATGGACTTGTCAGCTGTAATTGCGAGGATACAATGGCAAGAATTTGTATTCTCTGAATATTGATGAAAAGATGTTTGAAGCCTATGAAAAATATATTAGAAAAATATGTTGGAAGATGTTGTGGCTGGCTGATTGGCCACTGATAACCATGCAGTGTCAAAGAACATAGTTTGTTTTGCTATTAGGGTGTTTATTGTAGGAGAGAAGATACTCTTCATTTATTAAAGAATAACTATGGTCACTGATGTCAATATAGAGACATTCAGTTCTTAACACTGTTGCAACAAAATTTAGCTCTTCAATATTTTGAGTCTTGATGTGTTTAAAACTTAGTGTTGAGGCACAGGTGCTTAGGACCAAGATAATGTTTCTCTTCAGTGACTGTGAATTGATACTCAGTGGGAGAAATCTGCTCTGGTCTTTGAGGGTGCTGGAAGTATGAATCTTTCTGATTACTGATGTTCTACCATATCCTCAAGCGACAGGGCAGAACAAGACTAACAGAGGAGAACCATCATTGTGTGGGCAGATCTGACCATTGAGAGGGTTTTATTTGTGATTTGCTTCCAGCCACAGCAGGAAAACGGAAGAGGAAATAAACCACCTTTCACCTTGCTGCAAGCAGAGCAGTGGACATTTAAGGTGGCTATGCAGGTGGATACTGAAGATTTCTTAAACATCGACGCATAAACATATCTCTAACATGGAAATGTTACTTCATATCAAGTAGCAAAATAAACGCGCTTTTGTAAGGAGTTCTAAATAAAGGCAGGCATCTGCACGTGTCTAAAATTTGCCTACCTTCCCCAGTATGAGTTTTAAATAGTACAGTTTTTGTTTTACAAACCTAGATTGTGACTAGTTGAACCTCTTAAAGGTAGCTGAAAAAGGATTAAAAAAACCCCTGAACATTTCAAGCAGCAATAGTTGCAAAACCTAGATTATCATCTTATTGCTGGATGTTTTTTAGAGAAATACTCAAGAAGTTCAGGTGCCCAAAGACATTTGGCTTCTCATCTTGCTCCTCCGCTTGCACGTGAAGGTGACATCTGGGCAGCCTGCTAGCACAACGTGTCTCATATGCAATTTCTTTCTTGTGTTGTCATTGAAGAGCTTAGAGAGCTGGTGTGTGGATTTAAGTTGTAGGAAGTGCTGACACTCCTGTGCAGCTGCTGTCACTGCAGAGCCATGGTCTGATTGTATGCCAGCATTTTCACATGACAATTCTCTGCCGTAATATTCAAATATTAAGCTGCTTGTCAGCAGGGAACTGTAGGCTGGGAAGTTGGAGGTCATATCTCCATTGAAATGCTAAAAATATAGACTAAAGTGTTTTATTAAGGAAATGCTGCTACGACCAGAAAGTGTATGTTTGTTGCAATATAAAATTGGAAGATGATGTTATGCTTTTTGGAGAGAAAATAAGAAAATACATTTGAAATGAGTAACGTGCTTCTGAAAACCAAGAGCTGAACTTTGAAGGGCTTGTTTGGGTTATATCAGTGCCCAGAAGTTCCACCTGAGATAAAGACTATGGAAATCGGTCTTGCATGTAGCTATAATAAAGGAGACACAGCAGACTGTGTATAGGAGAAAGGAAGATTTATTTCCCTGTCCCTGGTTCTTACAGGTGGGAGACTTCCAGTGCAGCGTCCCAGCGATCTGCCCAGGAACAGTAGCAAAGTTGGAAATTGAACCCAGGTTTGGATTCCCGACCAAATGCTTAAACCACAAAACCAGCCTGCATCTTGGATCACTTCTGAAATGAGGATAATAGGGTCAGGATGGAAGAGTTCAGCTGATTTAGGAGCCAGGCTGAATTAAAAGTCAGTCGTCTTGAGATTTCTCATTGTTTGGAAAAGAGGAGAAAAAAATTAAATACAACATTTTGTTTGTTTAAGGTTGGGAATTTCTTCAACTATATCTGGCCTAGCCCTTTTTGCTGCCGTTCAAGGAAGGGCTGAATACTTCTGCTAAGGATAAGATGATATGGTGGTTCAGTGGAAAGAGAGTATTCCTATTCCCATCTGTACACTTTTCTTACTTCCCTTGCACTGTCTCTGGCACTTGCCTGACCCCTTTGTTGAGCCAGTTCAGGTTACTGGAGGGTTTCTGTTGATGCTGCAAAGCATCCACGGAGTCCTGGAGTCAGGTCAGGGAAAGGGGCGAGACCTATGCCTGGGTAAGTGGGACTTAAGAGCAGGACTGCCCCTTTTTGGCAGTAGTGAGCTGCTGTGTAGCTGGGTTCATAGAACTAAGCTGTATTCCACAACTATAGCATTTTGGACCTTCCCTGTTTTTTCCCTCTGCCCTCATTTACGCCCTGCTTTGGTTTCTTCTTGTTTCCTTTGCTGCTTTCAGCTGATTTGCCAGTATAGGCTATTCATTATTTAGTTTACCTAGAACCCTCGTAAAAGCTCATTTCTGCCATGTTACCTGTGGAGAGGATGAAAGAAGGGATATACTCTTTACCAAACTGAGGTGTGTGCTCTTCTGATGAATTAGAACAGACTTTATGCTTCCTTCCATTTCTCTCTAGCAGCCTTATACAGATGACTTGGCAGTGGTGCATGTGCCCAGGGTTTATTTGGCCCAATCACCTGAGAACCCAGGAAGAGAGAACTGAACCAAAACCTTCCAAGTTTTGTGCTGGCATTTCCTCTAGAACCTCCTTGTCTTCCTTAGGGTTTGACTTAGCACAGTTGCTGTGCCGGTGTTTTCTTGTGAACAACTTATCAATGGCAGTGCAACTTTCTCTGCTGCTCTTGTAAATTTACTGTAGCCACATGGAAAAACTCTTTGAAGGTTTGAGTGCTGCACGTTGGCAGGCTTCAATAGCTCTAAGGCCATGAGCATGAGCCCAGCATCCATTCTGGATGGTGATCACCAAGCGACTTCCCAGTGATATTGGCTTTCAGTTGGAATTCACTTGACCCACAATTGAACCAGTGACCTAGAGGTGAAAGACTTGGCCATTGTATCAAATTACTAATCATCCAAACCATCTACATCTTTCAAGCTGTTGATTATCGAAACAGTTCAGTTTCTTGAGGTATCTTCTGTGCCATGTGTAGATAATTGGGAATGTTGTGCTAAACTATGGAGCTTGCTGGCCAACCTTGCTTGTTCGTAATTATGTGAGATATACTCTGTCAGTATTGAGAGACATCAAAAGAATGTCATTTAACCTATTAATCTGGATGTATCTGCAGATTTCTCATAATAAAGGTAATTGTACCTTGGTGCCTTTTAAGTTACCAGGTAATGTGAAAATTTTTTGTGTACCTGAGAATTCAAATAGTCTGTGCACTAGATAATCTTATGAAATGGAATAACTTAATTTCTAACCTTGTCTTAATATGTATGTGTTCAGTCTAATTTAATTTTACAGAAATGACTGTGTTCTTAGCTGTAACTGCTACTTGAAAAGGTTAATGTTTTACAAATGATACTATGATTATTCATCAGTATCAAAATAGGATGCAAGACTCAAATTTTTATCTTGTACAGATGTATAAATGTAAAGGAACTCTGGCTTCTGTTGAAGTTTGTAATGATTTAGCAGATTGTGTCTTGCTTTACAGGGCATATTTAAATAAATTCTGTTGTTATGATGTTTATATCTGGTGCTAGAAGGGATAGAAAGCATGAGTAGTATTTCTTTGTCATAGTCATGCATGCCAACCTAATAATTTTGCTTTTTGTCTTTGTAATATTTATGCAGTATTTAACTTGACCAACAACGTGGATTTGGAGAACACCAAAAGGAAAATGGAACTGTACCAGAAAGATAACAAAGAAGTCATTCAGAAAAATAAGATAAAACTGGTTAGTTAACTTCTACTCTCCTCTACAATTTTTATTCATTAGTTAAAGGATTTTTGAAGCAGAATACTTTCTGTAATGTCTTAAACCAAGTCAAAACTGAAGGCACTACGTAGGTTGCACTTTGTATTCAAAAATCATAATATGCTGATATTCTGCAATACTGATATTTAGTGCTGTGTAAAGAGAGTAAATCGATAGTTGGAATGTAGTTACACTTTATTTGGGGAAGGGCTTGAAAAGAGGGACAGGCAGTAAAGTCTGCATCTAATACATCATCACTGCATGTGTGCTTGCAGTGTCATTGGACAATATCCAGGAGACACCCAAGTTCATTCCTGTACCAGGACAATCATTCCTTTTTCTTCCGAAGGAAAAAATGAATTCAGACACAGACTTTATGAAGCTCCCAGGAGAGAGCTGTAAAAATGAGGGGAAGCACAGGTCTGGTTTATGCAAAATTTAAAATGAAAGATGTTGAAACAAACACGAAGACTTTTGTTCAAGAGCTGATAACAATAACATCAGGACTATTGTATACATGATCTGTATGCAAAACACATGGTTCTTTGAAGATTCATTCATTAAAATACAGCTCAGATATCATTTGGGTATTTAAAAATAAACTTGCAAGCATTTTTTTCTGTAAGAAAAGTTTAATTTGTTAAATATTTTTTCAGTTTAAAAATACACATTGTTATCGGTTCTTGAAGGAAAATGTCTGCCCAGAGTGTGACATAGCAAGGTTTTGTGTTTGTATTCCAGTTGCACTAAGGACTTGCTTTCAAATCAGTAGGGGTGAAATCCTCACTCCCCTGAAGTCTGTGGCAAAACTCCCAGTGATTTCTTTAGCTCTAGGATTTCACAGGAGGAGATTGGAATCTGAAAAATGTTTGTTTGAACCTCTTCCTTTTAAAGGCAAGGAAATTTCCCTAGGGGTCCATCTCTGATCTGTTGTCCTGTCTCTGACACTGTGCAATATCCTATGCTTCAGAGCTTGAAGAGACCTGCCAAATCTTTGGCTACATGTCTTATTTTACATCGTAGGTGCAACCTCTAGGGTCGCCATGAGAATAGTGTGCTTTGCCTGCAGCCCACCTTCCGTTCATGTACGTGACTCACAGCCAGCCTGTGCACTAGCTGTGTGATCATATCAAGCAGCACAGTAATACCCTGAACCCACCCCAGCCCCCTGGGCCTTCTGTTTTCTGTACTGCATGGTCTTGCTGTGCTGTCTAGTGGAAGCTGGGCAAGCCTGCTTGAATCCAGACTTATTGGAGACCTGGAGACATTTCTTTTTTATTTCAACATTTGAAACATTCAACATTTCTTTTTCAACAATTGAAACAATAATAGACTTGACGCAGATGCTATTACAAAAACTGCATGATGTTGCCTATAAACTTACCCCTCTCCAAAAGCTGAAAGGGTGCTTTCTCTCTCTAGCTCTTTTTGGCAAGTTTTGGAATGTCTTTAGTGCATAAATGGTAAAAGGTGTCCTAAAATCTCACCTAAACTTCTCATGACCAGTCATTGTCCCTTCATTCTTGGACTCACACGAATTTTTCTGTCTACTGTAATAGCTTGCTTCTGAGGAATATAGATATTTTCTGTCCCTCTTGGTGTTTTTCTTATCCTTTGACTGTTTCAGTTTGAATTTGTGTTTGGCAAGCAGAAGGGACCAAAATTGAATGCAGTATTGTAGCTGAGATATTAACAGCTTCTTATGAAAGACCTCTGTTTTCCCATCTCTACTGGAAGTACGTTGATGTGATTCTAAGACTGTTCTCTTGTAGCAGTGTCATACAGGAGGTTCAGAATCAGTAGTGGTCAAGTAGTACATCATGTTTTCTCCTTTTCGGTTTCTAACTGATAAATTAATGTATCCAAATCCATGGCATTGTAAGTTATTTTGATCTCACTTCTTCTACTTGTGTCCTCATAAGTGTGTTATTCTTTCTTACAAATAAAAATATTAACTTACTGAACCAGTCCTGTGAATTTACCTCAGAATTTTAATAACTGGTTATTCTTCTGTCAGTACAAGCCATATTTTTCATCTTTGTAGCCAGTTCCTAATGACCTTTGCTACTCATGTACTAACCCATCTTTTAGGTCTGTAGATTTGACGCAGGACCATTCAGAGAAAAAGTTTCAAGTAGCCAGGTTTGGATGGGAAGGTGTTCTTGAAATTATAAATTGATTTTTTAAAAAAAATATATATTTATATATATATTTAATATATCTAGAAAGCCTTGCACTTTGAGTGGACTACAGTTTTCCCAAATGTGCCTTCTTCCTTAAATATCTGCTATTCACCAGTCATAGGGTAACTTGTTACTTCCTATTTTGTCCCTAGATACTGAATTTCACTTGCTGCTTTGTTCAGTCTTGAAATAGTTTTGCCTGAACTCCATTATATGAATGTCTTTAAGTTTCCTTGATTATCCTTTCTCGAATGTGGCAAAACATCATTATACTTTTCTATTTACTTCTTCCACTTGTCTTCCTGAGTTCATTTCAGGCTTCACCATGATCATCTTTATTTCTTTAGATGTTGGGGCTGTGTCTAGATTATCATTAGGCTTGACACAGCCCTTGCTGCCTATTGAACTTCTCTTTTGTTTTACTGTTTTGGTTGGTCTTCCTTTCAGAAAGAATTTGATCGGACTTGTGACAATTCTTCCTTTTTCCTGTAGTCTGATTCAGTTTACTTATTTCTGACTATAATGTTTTTGGGCTGGTTCTTTAAACTAGGACTGTCAGCACTTCCCTACAAGTTTTCTTCTGTTTCAGTGCAAATTCCAGGTAGTCTTTATACATAAATGTGGAAGAGGCTTGGAATGTCTTAAAGACCCTGAGCTTTTCAGTTCTGTTGACTGAACTAACTAGATCCCTTAATTATCAGAAATAATGTCAATTAGCAACTTGGAGATTCTCTTGTTTGTTTCCTTTCATTAAATGCAAAGAGAATCCAGCTTCAGGTGGTCGCTGGTTGGTGACCAACTTTTCCCCAGTGTCACTGCTGATTACAAAATGAAAGTAGCTTCCGCTGGCTCAGTGGCAAGTGATGAGATCTGCCAACTCGTGCACCCAGGAGTAGCTGGGCCTCACTGGGACCCACTGGCTTGACCTTCCTGGTAAAGGGATGTTTTTCAGCATCTCCTAGCCTGTATCAGATAGCTATGCTTTATGGTAAAATGTTATGATAAGAACAAATTTTACTAAGCTCTTGGTTGCAATGATGTTTTGCTGAAGCTGCTTCCACTGATGAATCATCTATTTAAGTTTTATGAAATTTTAATGCGTTTTTACTGAATTTCCCTTTGCTTTAGTATTTTTGGTGAGGAAGATTTGGAAAATGTTTCCTGTATGTTTTATCCTATACCTTATTACAGTTTACGTTCTTTTGATTCCCCCTTCTGCATAAAATTGTTGAAATCTTATGTTTTCCTCTGTCTCTGAGCCCTCTTCTTTTTATTCTTTCACTGTGACTTTCAAATACAGATTACTTAATAGTTGACAGGTTAAAAAAGATTTCTTGAAGTAATTCCTGAAACAAAATGTAGTCACTTCATACTAGTAATCTCTTTCTTTTCATCTTGTGTCACTTGACTGCAGTCTGGGTTATAGAAAAAACTTCTCATTTTCTGGAAATGTGACATTTTTACAGTTCATGCTGAAATATATTTTAGATTATAAGCTTCTCTATTAATACAGATCTGTAATTTCTTATTTTTCTTCTACACCACTGATAAGCACACAGTGTACTTTGCACAGAAGATGCAGCTGATAGGGGAGACGATCAGGAACAGTATTGTGGGATTATATTTTTGGTTACCCCACTTACATCACTTGAAGTAGGATGTGTGGGAACAAAGAAGAGCTCATTTTAGAATGAAGGTTTAAGGAAAACCCACTGTCATCCTCTAACATTTAAAAAGCCAAGATCCAGATGGTTACTTCCTACTGCAGAGAGCAGCAAGGAAAAAAAAAAAATCTAATTTTGCACTGGACAATAAGAGGAGGTAGAATCTTCATCTGTAATTACCTTAATTCTACCTAATATACTAACTTATTAATACCTAAAAGTCTACCTTAAAAGGTAGAATTTGGCTGCTTTCCTATTGCTTGTTCTGTCCTAAGTCCTTTGGTAGGAAGTAGAGTAGAGGGCAAGCTCTGTCCTCCCAAGGAGGAAGATTGCTATCAGTTGATTTCAAATTTCTATTTCAGACGCGTGAGCAGGAAGAGCTGGAGGAAGCTTTAGAGGTAGAGCGACAAGAAAACGAACAAAGGCGACTCTTCATACAGAAAGAAGAACAACTACAACAGATGATAAAAAGGAAGAATAAGCAGGCACTCTTGGACGATCTGGTGAGTAACAAAACCAGAGGCCTTGACTGTTCAGTAGCAGAGCAAACAGCAAGTACATTGATGTTCATCTCTACTGTGGTTAACTGTGTGGAATTAAAATATCTGCCCCTTTCTGCTTCCCTGTCTTGCATGTTTTGTGTCACTGTTGTCTCACATATTATTAATTTCAGTGTTGCAGACAACTCTGGTTTTGGTAAGCTAAGGACTGAAGGAAGAGTGTTTCTTGGATTCATAGACTTAACTGGACTCATTTTTCGGAATAACCAGTGCTGGTTAGAAATTAATTCTAGGAAAGCTTTCTTGGCTGTTTCAACACAAAATGAACCCTGGATAAGATTCTAGCAAAGAAGAATGCAGGAGGCTTTCTTGGTATTTGAAGGAAGCTATTTTCCTGGTTCTACCTGTTTTACTTTTTTGTTGTTCATTTATTTTTCTAGTGAGCTTCCATTGAAAGCTCTTTTCCTGTCGCCAGTTGACATGTGGAGGTATATTTCAGAAGTTACTTTAGTGAATTCAGCCATTCTAACAGTTTACTTGTTAGTTGACATTTGCATATCTGAAGATGACCTAGTATGAAAGTCTAGATTTCTATTTAATTTATTGACAATATGAAAGCCACAGGCTTTGACTGTGATCAAGGATGGCTTGCATTAGCATAGCTGATACGGTGACTACTCTGTGAACCTGGTGGTGGGTGAGGTTCTGTCATGTCTGAGGCCATGTAACTGCCTGTTTGTTTTGCCTTCAGCTGATGACAGTTACATCTGCTTTGCATGGCTGATCATGCAATTTCTGAGGGAGGGGGGTAGAGAGGAGCTATGAAGTTGGTTCAGCCATAATGTGAACTCCTACTGCTGTTGGCTTGTTGAGTAGTCCCAAACAGTGGTTGATAATCTGGTGTGTTGAAGCAAGAAGGTGATCAGGAGCTACTTCATGAGCTCAGCCAACTCTACAATGGCGAGATGGTGGAAAACGGGACAGTAACCTCACTAGTTATTCAAGCATTTTTCAACCCTTTTTGAGTCAGAGCACCTAAGTGGTAGGTGGTCCCTCTGTATTCAAAAACTACTGAAAGAAAAATGTATCTTGCATTGAGTGTGTCATGTTCTGTGCTGCCAACTTTTTGTGTATGAGCTGCTCCTTTTGAAGTGAACGAAGCTTGCATTCATTTGAGGGGTGTATAGACAACTGAGGAAAAACTCAGGCTACTTCTGGAAATTGTGTCAATCTTGTCTTTGGCTGAATTTACTACTGAGTCTGCATCTCAAATGCGACGAAGATATTTGTCATAGGGAAGCTCAATAAATGTGTTATTTAACCAAGATTCACATCTCATTTTTTTAAATGCACATGTGTGCAGACGTGCATGCATACACATTCACATGCTCCAACAGCCTTCAGCACAGTCTGTGTGTAACCTTGAAGGAAATCAGAAAAAAGAAGTATGTATGCATGCGTACATAGGTGCAGCTATGTCAATGTGGTTTAAAGCTGCTTGGAAGATTTAGATCAGAATTTCTCCCTTATTTCAGTTTATCTCACATTAATATAGTATTAATTCCTGCTTTGTATTCTCAGTTCTTATTCAAGATACAGATGCTTTTCTACTTTTCCTGGAAAAGAAGAGTTCCTCTTTGAACCAGTGCAGAAGGCACTGACATGAAGAGGGAGCATCGATGTGCAGTTTAGGAGTTTCAGGGCCTCCTGAAGAGCTGCCTTTTTCTAAGCCGGGGGTCCTGGCAACCTGTCATTGGCTTTGCTGAAAGGAACTGGTGTTTCATTTTTTGTCAGCAAAAACAGAGATGAGCAGAAAGGTTCTTTGAAAATGCCTCAAGTCTGTAACTTTGCATCCAGCAGTCTCTCTTCACTGAAGTTTAAGTAGTTTGAGTAGTGGTTCAGTTAAAAAAACCTCCACTATGAACTTGAATTTAATGGCACAGAATAGGGATTTTGAAGTGTTTTTTGGCATTTCAATCCTGTTCTAAAACACACTCTTAACTTACTAGAGACCAGTGGTTGTATGTGTGTGTGTTGTTGTTTGTTGTGTGTTGTTTTTGTTTTGTTTTGTTTTTTCCTGTTTGTTTGTTTGTTTGTTGTTGGCTTGTTTTGTTTTTTTTTTGTTTTTTTTTTTTCACAGCAGTTGGTTTTACTGAAAACCTACTTCACCAGATGGCTTGTGGAAGGAATGGTTATAAATAATCCTTAAAACATGACCAAAATACGTAGTTTTAACTGTGACTGCATATGTATTGCTATTAAAACATATATTAATATTCTAAAAGCAACGGAAAGGTAATTTTTTTTTAAAGGCTGCAGAAAGAAACTGGGCA
Organism: Tyto alba; assembly: GCF_018691265.1. NCBI lineage: Eukaryota > Metazoa > Chordata > Aves > Strigiformes > Tytonidae > Tyto > Tyto alba. The sequence continues at coordinate 7,575,705 of NW_024881303.1, forward strand.
ATTTTAAATTGTGTCTCTGTTTATGAAGGGGCACTGTCAACTTAAATATGAGCCAAAACTTGTTTTGTAATACTAAAGGTTTATAAAACCAGCACTGAAGTGTTTGTGTAATGCCTTACAAAGTCTCTGGAAAACCAGCAGTTGTTAAACAAATAAACATTTCCTATGGTCTCTGAAATCCCTCTTATGCTGTGCTGCAAATCAGAAAACGGAACTGATCATAAGTAAAACTTAATTGAAAAATGCAGTGAAAGCCAGGCATAAGCAGTAACAGTGTAAAGAATTATATTACAAAAAAATAAAACTCTTCTATCCATGGTTGCTGGTCCTGTGCTAAGGCAACAAGGATTAAATTCTGGCTACAGTGATACCAGTGGCAAAACTACTGACTTGGCAGGATTGTGGGTGAGAGGAAGGTGGGAAGCTGACATTGGACATGTTGGTTTTGAATTGTCTCTTTTGTATGTGTCACCTGGCATTGGGAACCTACAGCCTGCGTGACCTGGGTCTTGGTCATTTTTTTCAAGATTTCCATGCCCCCCATACTGGGCAGCAAGAGAAAATTTAAGACAAATTTTTTGTGTGGTGCAGGTAGAGATGTTGGGTCTTTCATCTTCCAAAAAGAGAATTTTGCCTTTGATGTTTAAATCCTAATGACTGAGGAGATTCACAGTTTCTTATATGTATTAGTTATGGTATTATCATATTGAGGAAAGGTTTCAGTTTTTTACAAAAGTGTATGACAATACTGTCTCATCTGCAAAGACCGTATAATTTAGATAATCCAGAGGCAGGGAAAAAGGCACAGAAATGTTTGATATTTAAAATTCAGGGCAGCAGGCTCTAGTTCTGGTCAGCCTGGGGAGCGCAGCGGCTCGTGCAGGATAGACTGGACCTGGGGCCAGGGCTCCACAAACGCGTCCGGGGCTGGGAGCGGGGAGGGGAGGGGAGGGCCACTCGCTGGAGAGGTGAGCAAGGCGTCGCGGGTGGCTTGGGCTCTGCTGGCTACTGGAAGAGCAATCCGGTGCTTTGCTTAGGCTGTTACCTGTTGCCTGTTTTGCCTCCCAGCACTAAATGAGGCAGATTTTATATTACCTTCATTATAAGTGACCTCTTTTACAATCAAACCTCTCACTTCAAAAGTATACCACCTTGTTCTAATTTAGACTTGTAGTCTCAAATGCATTTTACATATTATTGGAAGAGTTATGTGTGTGTTTTGTTTGGTTTTTTTTAACCTTCTAGACTTGGATAATTTGGGCCGAGTAAAATATTAAAGCACTTCCCTTATTTACTGTGTAAACTCTCTCAGCTGTATACAGAGGATTATAGATCTGCTCTTAAATGTCCTCTGTGTTGTGGGACTTGCCCTTACCTCTTCAAGAGGCTGTATTTCCCAGGCATGAACAAAATGGCATTGCAGCACATGGCTAAGAGGCAGATTTTCTGCTGTGGCAGAGCTTGGAGTCAAGCAAAGGGCAAGGTGCCTTAAAGACATCAAGCATCCCCACTTGTACCAGAACCTCAGGGTTTTTGGAGACAGATCTTTCAGAAATTTTCACATGTGACTAGCTTTGTTCATGCTGTTGGACAGTTTGTTTTCCCATACAGAAAATTGCTAGTATGGATAAATGCTTACAGGATTGGACCTTTCATGCGTGTTAATAGTTAACAGAAGGGCTATGTGCATATTCGAAAGAACAAACAATGACCGAGGGTGCTGTGGGTTTCCCACAGTTGTGTAATCTACTTACCGGTCATTGTGTGAACTCTCAAGAAGTTGATACAAAAATTGGCTTCCTTTTAGTTACTGTATTAGAAATGCAGTGAAAGTTTAAGAAATATTAAAGGACAAAATGGACCAGAGAACAATTCCCACTCCTTCCTTCTCCCCCAGTGTATTATATCTAATGATTAAAAGAATCCAACATCCTTAAGCTGCTGATGGATAGCAGCACATGCTGCTGCATGGTGGTTATGGACATGTACAATACTTTGAAGATGCAGACTGTAAACAAGTGCATTTGTGGTCTTAATTTTCTCCTCGTTGTACAGAAATTAGACGTCTTATTATGACAATTTAGGCTTTTTTAACCTCTCCCCTTCCCTCCTCCCAGTTAATCACAGAAATGTGAGTAGCATCTTGTGCCTTAGTTGTTGTTTTTGTGACTCTGGATCTCGTCATGTGAGATTTTTTTGGTTTTAGCACTTTCAATCTAGTTGTAAGACAAAGGGAATGTAACAAAAATAGAGGGAAGAGAGGACTGGAGAGTGATGTAAAAGTCAGCGTACAACATCACTGTTTTTCATGATCGCTTCAGAAGATTTCTCTAGGATACCATAAACAACAAGGCATCTCGAGGCATTAAAAACTTCAAATGTCTTACCCTGAACTGATTAAGTAAAAACAATCGCAGTCCAGTATATTCAAGTTTGTTTGGTTTGGTGAGTAACAAATATTGTTCATAGTTCAGTATTTGCTTGGTTCCCTGAAACAGAAGTGTATGTGATGTTTTGAGAGCTTTAGGAATAAAATACAGTTCTAGAGCCATCAGGTGAGAATCTCTCTGAACTTCTTCCTTGCTCTCAACTTCATGGCCATTCTAGCTAAGAAGTCTCAAGGATTTCAGTGTGCATGTGGATAGTCACATTAGTTGATTAGAAAATTACTTGGCCAATACTTTTCCGACTCTCTCAAGAATGCAGTTACATACATGTATGTTAATAATCATTCTGCTCTGAGAGTTTTAAGTAGTTCATTTGCTTAACTATTCATTTTACTACTTGTTATATATTTTTTTAAAAATTGGCTGACTTCCCTAAAAATAAGTTGGTGGAGGAGAAAATAAATATGCTGTTGGTTGCACTTACAATAGTGCCATTGTGCAAAGCAGAGCAAGGATCGTTTCCAAACGGCCTCAGGTGAAATCTAATGGGAAACAATTTCAAACTGGTCTGCGTTCACTGGTAGAAAGAATGTGTCTTAGATAAACATCTGATCCAAGTTATACTACTTGGTATTATTTCTTCTCTGATTAAGTTCTAATTTTTTTTTATTTTAATAAATATAGTTGCATTGGCCAGTTGGAATAAGGAGCCTGTTATATTGTCTTTAATGTGGATTCTATAAAAATGGTTGTTTGCAGGTTACTCTGATTTATGAGGTTGCTGCAGCTTTTTCTTATTACTGAAAATGATCGTTTTCTGTAAACTGTTTCTCATAGAGAGGATGCTTAGCATTAAGCTGCTCTGCTAGTGATGGCCTTTCAGGCACAGCTTGCAGTTTTGAAGAATATGCAGTGTTAATTAATGTTTGTTTTGGTTTAGCATTCAAATTTGTTCCTCATATGTTTACAGGAGAGCTCCAGTCTTCCTGCTTCACTGCTTTTAGCTCAGCATAAGGACAGATCTACCCACCTAGAAATGCAACTGGAAAAACCCAAACCTGTCAAACCAGTCACGTTTTCTACTGGCATCAAAATGGTAAGACTAGCTTATTTCTTTTTTTTTATGTCTTTGAAAAGACCGAGGATTACCTCTTAGGGAATTTAGAGGTTATGTAGACCTGAGTTGCGTATTATATGAAATAGACTGTTATCTTCCAATTAAATAATTAGGAATTAATAAAAGAATTTCATAATTCTGCTTGTTGGAACATATGAAATATTTTCATTGCACAGTTGTCAAAAAACAAGTTATGCCTCTTTCCCTGCAAAGTTGTGGTGTCCTTGAATTTGTCTTATTGTACTGATTCTAGAAGTTGAAATTTTGGAAGTTCAAGAATAGCCTCTGTTATCTTCAGATATACTTTAAGCACTGGAATAATCTGTGAGTATGAGCGGGATAATTTAGAAAATGATGCTGAATGGCTAAGGACACTATTTTCATTGTTATTGAACTCTAGGAAGCAGCATGCAGTTTTGTAAATATGTGACTGCTGAGGTAACAGCTAAAGATCTGTCAGCATTCCTGTTCTCTATCATTACATGGTACAAACATGCATCAGCCTCTGTGTGGAAATGTAGTTGGGGGTGGTTTAGGGATGGGAGCATGAGTTACTGTTCTTTTTCACACCTTACTGCTTTCCTTTTTTGTTTTGTTAGATCTCTGCACTATTTTTAGACTTTGTATTTTAGAATTCATAATGGTAAATGATGTCTTGAAAATAACCAACATTCTCTACCCTCCTCAACAAACCAAGAAGTCAGCAAAGCAAAAACCTTTGCATCAAACTAGTCTCCTATCAATTAATTTTGTCAGGTATATCTGTGCTGTGTTCATTATTCCGTGAAGAGTTCACAATGTAGAAGCATTTGCAGCTTATTTTTCCAAAAGTAGTGTCAGCTTTTGCAAAGTTGTGCAGATTGTTTTCTTGTTTTCCTCTAGTATAAACTCTTACTCCATTTTCTTTTAAAATCTAAGAGTTTGGGGGAGGTTGATAGGCTTCGTGAGATGTTTTCTGTTTGTGTAGAAAAGCTGATGGAAGGAAAATGTTCTGTTTAAAAAATACTCTAATTGAATGCCTGCATTTTTCTTGTTGTTAAAATACATTGTCAGAATTTCTTAAAGCTGTTGGCCTTCCTTCTGGGAAAAGGAAGAAGATAAGCTTATGCTACATGATGAGGCCAATGGAAGTGCTTTCTAATTCCTTTGCAAGTGGATATTGTGCAGTATGCAGTAGTGGACATTCCAAATCTGCAGCCCTAAGTAAACATCCAGGAATGGTGAAGGACTTGGGTGAGGAGATCTCTAGCATCATGACATTTGGAACAATAAGGGATATTCCAGATAACTGGTACTTTATCAGTGTTCAGAAAGTGTGAGCAGATGACTAATTTGTTTAGTCCGAAAGAAACAAAAAAACACTGACTGACCTTAGTCCTAGATTAAAAAAGAACAATAGAAAAAAGAAAATATTAGGAATAAGTACAGTTAACAATAAAGGATAGAAATATTTGAAGTTGGTGACTACTATTTATGGAGAATGGATTACATCAAGCAAGACAGATTTTACACTGATAAAATTACAGGTTTTGTTGAGAAAGATGAATGTTTCCATCTTTATAGGGTGCTTGATTTAGTTATTGCATGACATTGATTTTTAGAATTATATAGAAATTACATTACACAGTAATAACAATATTGAGATTCAGCACAATAAATTAATTCAATGGCTAACTAATAATTTCTAAAGTAGTTATTGGTTACCACAACATGGGAATATTTCATATGGGTGTTCTGTTAGGACACAGTTCAGTGTTTGGAAGCAGATGTTGAATTTCTATGGATGACATGCAAGTTGGCAGCTTATAGGCCTCTTTGACACGCTGCCCTCATTTGAATTAAATGTGTTTTAATATGGCTAAATGCAAAAATATAAATAGAGGAGAAAATAACTAGCTTTGTGAAGAGGATTTGGAAGTTTAGCTAAGCAAATAAAGCAATGTGACCCTTAACCACAGCATGTGTTGGGGGGGGGTGGTGGGGGGCCTTGGCTATGTGAATAGTACAGCAATAAATAGGAAAGGACTTTTCCTTCTGAATGCAGTATTGGGAAGACTGCTGGACTGAAGAGTTCTGCTGGCTGCATTTTGAATGCAAAAACCAGAAAGAATGCAAAGAGAAGCCACAAAGGTCCATTCAAAGGCAGAAAGATATGCTCTGTACTGCGTTCTGCTTCTAGTTTAAGAGGAGGTTAAGGTATGACTCAATTTACAGTAAGTACCTCCTTAACGTAGAACATGCCAAATCTGAACAGTGCAACAGTAAATGTGGCAAGAACCACTAACCTTAGTTAAACAAATAGGGTCTAAATAGGAACTGAAGGAACAAATAAGACCTAAAGTTTAGAATGTTCCGCTGGTTAATTTGCCTTAATTCTTGATGTTTTCAGATTAGGACTGGGATGCGTCTTGGAAAGTTACTGTAGTCAAATGCAGATTGTTTGATTGGGAACAGAGTTAGTTTTGTAAAAAGCAATACTGCTCATTGTACATGATTTGGTGTGGTTGATGATCCATGACAGTGTATTCTACTGACAGCATAAGGTGGATTCCCACCTGGGCACTCACTTTGACATGCCTATTTTCCAGGTTGAGTGTTTCTAAAAACCCAAGATGCTCAGTCCATTTGTTTTACAGAGGCATACGCTTGAAATAGGTGGAATTTTGTTGTGCTGCCCTTCGAGGGCAGCGTTCTTTATAGTTGCTTTAGTTTTGTTCCTCTGTAAGCCAAGCCATGGAGTTCACACCACCTCTGTAGGTGAGGACAGCTCTAGGGGAATACTGAGAATTTATTAAAAAAATACAATTCTAATTAATGTTCTGTTTGACCCAACAGGTTCTGCAAATTAAGTACAGTTTTGGTGAAAAGTCTGTTTTGTGCTCACTGTTAGAGTTTCAGCAGCACAACTTTAATGAATCACTGTGTATGTTCTTCCCTTGTGCTTTTATTTTTTTCTTAATAATTTGGCCATTGACCTTTTCTGGTGGGTGTTTTCCTTAATTTTGTTTCAAAAGAAGGGAATCCAGATAGAGCTAGTTGAGATGCTGGCTAATTCAGAGCTTGTGTTTACACAAAGGCTATAAAAATATGCCAGCTGTGTCAATCCGCTTGTTATTTTTCAGCTTGAACATGAGTGTTTTTCCTGGGATGGTCTTGGTCAGAGATGTTCTTCAGCCTGGCTGATAATCGGACATGTTTCTCAGTTTCTGAATGAAGAGGCATGCCCATTCTAGTCTCCTGGGCAATGCTCAAGGAAGTTGGCTCATTTAAGATGTCATGTTAGTGCTGTGGAGTTCCTGTGCTTGCAGGGAGAGGAGGGAGTGTCTTTCATTTGTAAGCTAAGCAAGAGCATCCCCTATAGCACAAGACAGACAATTAGCTCCTGGGGATAGGGTCTCCTTTACTTTGCCTTTTGTTAAATTGGGGTTTTTTGCTCCTTTCGAGTGGAAGCTGCTTTTTCTTTGCAGTCTGCTCCTTAACTTTTAAATTTTATTTCAGTAACTTACATCTTCTGTGCACAAAGCATGCCTTCCTAATCAATCAGTTTGATTTACCACTGTAAGTGGGGGGGAGAAAGTGCTTCAGAGTTTTCTGCTTATCATGCTCATCATATTAAGAAATATGCTTTCAGCATATCTGAATATTTAAAATAGTATTATTAAATCTAATCTCAAATCAGTGTAAAGCTACCAAAGAAACTGTAGCAATCTTAATTGTTGCAGTAGTGCTAAAAATACTCTTTCCCATCAATGCTTGTACTTTAGATTTTAGTAGCCATCAAAGAGCAAAGATTGTCAGAAATTAATGTAATTTCTAACATTTCTAGGGCTTATCAGGGTGTGCAAAACCAATCTAAGAACTGGCAATAGAACCATTCTGTTTCTTGGTGAATATAGTGACCGTTTCTGGTTGGGAGGTGACTTTAATGTGAAGCTAATTTTAATGTCTAAAAGATGTGCTCATATGCATTGCACACAAATGGTAATTTGCAAATGCAGCAGGAATTAATTTCATTACAGTAATTTAGTTTTCTTTTTATGTCTGTGGTGTTCACAGGACTGTAGGAGCCTTTTGGTGCTTGTAGATCTGTGCTTTACATTACTATTGTGGTTAAAAATGCATAGAAGTGTGGACGTATTTAACTCCTCTGTAATTCATTGAACTGGGAACATGCAAACCTCTGAGTCTGTGGCCCATCCATTTACACGTTTGTGAAAAATATGAATGCCTGAGACTGGTTCAGCTGCACACTCTCTTCAGGATGTTTCAAGCTACATGCCCTGTTCTTTTTCTGTTCCTTGCAGTTTTAAAATGTTTCTTTGCTCCCTTCCCCCAGCCTCCCAGGAGACTTAGCCTCTAGTGATGGTATTCTTGAAGTAATTTCATGTAGTTAAAAACTCAATTACCTCTAATTGGGTTACCCAAATATTCAGGAAAACAACATAGGTGTCCTCTGGCCTGCTACCACTTGGGAGAGTTTGCCTTTTTACATTTTATACCCAAATGCTTCAAAACTAATATAACGCATCATTGACCGTTCAATTCACAAAACTGTTAATGGTTTTTGTTTTATTACTTAGTAGCAGTGGGAATATTTATTAATAGAAATATTAGTGCAGACTGTTGTATGTGCTTTGTCACTACCAAGATGGTCGCTACTCCTCTAAATTTGCAGTTTAAATAGATGTATCAAGGAGGGAGGGGAACCAAATGCCCGGAGGGGATGTACTCGCCCAGGATTAGACAGCGGAGCAGTGGCGGAAGGAGGAATAGGATCCAGCCCTACTAAATTCCTAGCCTCGTGTCTCTTCCGTTGAGCCAGGCTCCATCTCCTGTCAACAGCACCCCTGAATGGCAGTGAATTAAGAGTGAAATATCTGCTTCAGCTTCTGCTTCCCTGTCCAAATCACAGCAGCAATCTTACATTTAACTTTCTCTGTGTCTGAATATGACCAGGAATTCGTTCCAGTTCTTGTAGTTTCAGGCAATTAGTAGCTGAATGCTGGGGAGAGCAATGTGCAGTCTGAAGCAGCCGGAGCTTGCAGGAGGGAGCAGTCGAATCAGTATTTCAGAGGAATGGATCTGTGTCAGACACAGGATGTCTAGGACACCTCAGGAATGTACGTTACCACCAAGCTGAGCATAACAAGTGTTGGGGAATAGATTTCATGCAGCATTACACATACAGTATTATTCTAATGGGAAATAACGTTCTTATTTTGCGTTATATGGAGCTATTTCTTTTAAAGCATTGACCTCATCAACTCAGGTCAAATTAACTGTTCTTCATTATTGCCTTTTCCTACAATATTGCTTCCTGTGCAAACAACTGCTCAACGGCTGCTCCTGGTTTTTAGTCTGTTTCTTTTATAGCTTGTGGAGCAATTATCCAAAATCCTGCTCCAAACGCAAAAAAAAGTCTGTCAAAATACCTTTTTAATCAGTTGTGCTCCTTCAAAGTTGCTTAGACATATGCCAGGTACTCTGAGGTAAGTGAAGTGCGTGTCACCCTGAAGTTTAGACTACAACTATTCTGTTGCTCCCGAGTGCTTTGCCCACCCCATCTGTGTGATCAGAAACGGTTTCAGCCTTCCAGCCCTGCTTTGCCAGTTCTTACTGCTCTGGTTTGGTTGGTTTGTTCATTGGTGCAGTGTGTTTGGTTGTTTGTGTGTGTGCGTTTGCTTGTTTTAAAGTGCTTTTAGTATTTGCCTAAAGTTAAAAAATAAAGAAATAGAAAAAAATCAAGCCTATTTCCTTCCTTCACTGTTAGCTCAGCTGGTCTATTTTCATCCTACAACACTTCAGATGGTATTGATTTCTTTGAGATTGGTGTTTTGGTTTTAATCTTCATTTGGCTCATACTATGCACATTTCTTTTTTGCAGCTGGGTGGAATATTTCCCTTTTCACAACACTTTAATTTAGAATCACAACAAAATCACAACCCTTATTTGCAAGAGGAAGTAGTGTGTTTAGGCATCTAGATCCTCTCAGAATACATGCATGCTCTCTAAAATAAATACATCTAAAAGTAAGATTTTTTCAGTGGGACTGAGCATTATCTCAACCTCCAGCAGGAGTCTGGCTGAATCTTTTCTATGAGGCTGCTGCGTTGCCCTTGCAGCCCCGGTGTCTGCGTGCAGGGTGGCTGTATCCCAGGTCAGTGCTCAGACACGCTGGGCTGGGAGTCAGTCCCACAGAGCAGAGTCCCATGGCAGGGGAAACCCGAATGTGCTGGTCAGAGGGGAGCCGCAGCGCTTTCCAGCAGGTCTCTGGATGAAGATGCTCAGAGAACCAGCATTCTGGCCAAGCAGCTTCCCTGGAGTAGAGATTCGCAGGGGTGCACGTTTGGAGAGCAGGTGCCGGTGGCCCTGTAACACCAGCTCTGCTAGTGGGATTCTGCGGTTCCTAAGCACCTTCTCATGATTCCTAGTAAGAATATATATTGCGTGTTGCTTTAGCTTTGACTTTTTGTCATCAATAACAATATCTTGTTTTTAACAATGAGCATGTCATCTGCATAGAAGGATACCTGTTTTGGAAAAGAAACTGTGGCTGCTTCGTTCTCTACCATCTCTGACAATACATGGGTATGGAATTCAAATATGTGAACTGTGGGACACCAAAAATGCTGAATGATAGAATTCAGGTTAGGGCTAACATGCTGGATTTAAACAATGATCTAGAGTCCTGTGATCCACATACTGCTCACTTAAATCTCATGGGATTATAGACACAATATGCCTGCAACTTCAGAGTAGCATGATGGAGAATGATTAGCAGAAGTAAATATGTATGTCATACTAAATCTCTAGCCCTCTATTTAAATAAAGATGTTTTGTTAAGAGTCAAGCACATACATGCTGAACTGCGCTTAAAGTTTTTGAACTCTGGTTTTGAAGTGTATGCCAGATAAACTTTATTTAAGCGATCTATCATCGGAACACTTCCTGTGCACTCCAGCCCACAGACTGAAGTCTAAAACATTTAATTGAGTTCTGGCCTTACCAAGCAATTACAATTATATCAAAGTGCATAAACATTAAGTAGATTATGTTGACTGAATGAATTTTTTTCCTAATGTAGGTAAGAAATGTTTATTGGGGAAAAAAGGCAAAGTAAATGATAGTGTTTGTTATTTCCTCTCCCCTCATTTACTCATTGCTGGCCTTGGAAAAGGAGACTGGATTTTGAAGATGCAGTTCTATGTATCTGTATCTCCTTGTAGGATTCGTGTTTGGAATGGCTTAGGAGAGATGCCATAGTCAAAATTAAGCTGTTTGGTGGACAGACATAATAAGGGCTGCTTGACCTGATTCTGTTTTACGGTTGGGCTCTCTTATACTGCTCTGTTAGAATAAATATTTGTTCATTTGCTTTAAGGCTCCTTTACATGGCTAAAGCAGCACATGTTTATATATACATATTAGTATAAATACAAATTAGGCCCATAAGTTTGCACAGCTGTAATGACTGGAATTTAGTAAATGAAATACTGCCAACACTGTTAATTGTACAGGAGTGAACAGCAAGACCAATGTACTTGTTAGTAGTGTGGCTGTAGCCAGCAGTGGATCAGATCTGCTCTTCAGCTGTCACTTTTTGGAATGGAACTGACCTTAGGGTTTGGGTTTTTTTTGTTTGGTTTTGTTTGTGTCTGTTTTGTTTTGTACTTTAATTATTATTTTTAAAAAAATATTTTGTTTTTGCTTGTTTTGTATTTTTTAATCTCCTGTTTGATTAATGGAGTTGCCTGAGAGCTTGCTTGCCTGACTCTTTACCATCAACTGTCAGAAGTACATCTGTGTGGCACGCAGCATGTTGTTTTGATCCCATGAAAAGATGCCACGTAGGACGAGGCTCTTGGGGAGAAGGCTGCTGGCAGGGTTCAGCCAGGCTGTCGTCTGCTCCCCTGCCTGTATGGGAGCCAGCACTGGGACAGAGCAGCCGTGCCTGGGCTTTAGGTCCTAACGTAGGATGCCCAAATTCCATCCTAAGCAACAGCTAGACCTGCCACTAGCTACGATAGCACAAAGACACACTGTAAAGTGATCTAAGGAAAATGCCATTTAAATCAGCCTGACATCTTCCTATTACTGAGTCTTATAGCTCTGAATATGCTATTGCTTGAGTAGGTGTTACTGTGAGCAATAGGGAGAGATCTGACTGCAAGAAAGAAGGTGGCTGAGAGGAGAGTCCAAAAAAACAGCTGGCAGGGAAATAAAGAATAATAAAAAATTTCTCAATCATTGTTTGTTTTGGAAAGATCATGCTTTAAGCACATGGAAATACTTTACACATTTGAGAAGTGCTGACTTCCTACATGCCTTGTGAAGGAACAGCAAATCACTCATATAATGTAAACACATTTATAGATTGTTCCAATATAACTTTTTCAGTGCTGCTGTTCTTTTTAACAAGATACAATTTAGTGCATATATGCTCTTTTGATGCTATGCTTTGGCCAAGAGTTGGAAACATCATAAATGTTAAATATTAGAGTTTGTGCTAAATGAGCAGTGCAGAGTTATTGAACTACATTTTTAATGCAAAAAGTTGTTAAATAGTGCTGCTTGATGCACTGTTTAAAAGTAAACATACCAGAAAGTAGTGCTGGGGTGAAACAGAAATAAATAGCTTGTCTAAAAGTGTGCGTATAAGCGGTCTCATTATGTCTTAATAGAGATGATCTAAAAAAATGGGAGCAGACATAGTTGCTCTGTAAGAGTGAAATTCTAAGTTGGGGGAGAAAAATTAATAAAATCAGAAGCTTTGGTGCCAAAATTGCAGTGGGTATTTGTGGAATTGTATAATCATAGTGCTGGACAGGGGTCTCGAGAGGCCATAGGGTCCTTTCTGCCGGCGTGAGGCAGAGCTGGGGGTACTTCATGCCAGGTACCTGTCTAACCTGTTCTTAAAGATGTCCAGAAATGGAGACTCTGCAGTGTCCCAGGCAGCCCTTGGTAGCATTTACTGCCCTTGCTTTTACATTTTAGGGGAGACTTAGTAACTGTGCATTTCCTTGATGTGATGCAAGTTCATTTTCTGTCTAGGTAGGTGCCAAAAGCAGGTTGTTCTCTGCCTCTTTGTAGGAACTTTTTATGTACTTGAAGATTACTATGTAAAGAGGACTTTCACAGAACTAAATATTTTAGAATTTACATCTTACAGAAATAGTTCAGATGCCTTAGTAGTTACTTAACATTAAAAGCATTGATTTCTTCTGCAAATGTTTGATAGACTGTCTCCACTCGACAGACTAGATGTGAAATGACATTCATCAGCCGAGGAGGACTCTATGGAGAGGAAAATTCTTTTAGAGAGCAGTGAGAACATTTAAAGACTTGCAGGAGTAGCAGTGAAGGATTTGAAGCCGTTTAGGCGAGCTGAAGTAGTATATTTGTATATGTGAATAGAAGAATGTGTTATTTTTCTGCCATGATCCTGTTTTCTTATCACTTGTCTGCATTTGTGAGAACACTACATGTTTCCTTCAAATCCTTTCTTCTGTTGCTGCTGATCAAAGTAGTTTTGTGTCATTCCTTCATCTTCTCTGTGGTGTACCTGGCGGAGGGCTGGTGGCCTGGGATGGCAGAGCTGGGCTTATGGCTTCACAGATTCCTCTGAGTCAGTGGTCAGTTGGGTTGTGTGTGTGTGTGTCTGGTTTTGAGAGACTTGCCGATTAGGCACATGTGTGCAGACTTATCTCACAGACTAGTTTTATTCCTGGTTATTCCATTCCTCAATGAACTGGAGTCTATTTGCTGATGTTGTAGAGTATATTGACCTTTCAGCACAGTTAAAAGATTTCCCATATGTCAGTATTTTTTTCCTAGCCTGTTCTCAGTGCCTTCTTCAGACAAATTTTGTGTAAGCACAGCCTACATCTGGCTTTTCTGAAATTCCTGCCAGACTTAAAAAGTCATGCAAGGGGAGCCAAGAGGAGGACAAGAGGGATGGCCATAGTGGGAGGTAGTTGCTGGAAGAAATGTGGCGGGGAAGTTGTATTGAGTGCTGGCAGCAGCAGCAGTGGTCTTGTGGTAGAGCAGGGGGTCAGGGCTGGTGGGGATGGGGAAGCATAGGGCAGCAGGTGAGATGGATGGAGGAGGAGGTGAGGGCTTGGATGTGAGGTGCTTTGGAGAGAACATGCAGGAAGACGGGGCCATCACTCTTAAGGGGGGAGATTTGGGGCAGAGTTTGGCAGAAAGGCGGGACTGAGTGGGACAGAGGAGTTTCTAGGAAGAAGGAACTGAGGGGCTCCTCTATGGGATGGGACTTATAGGAGAGTTCTGGGACAGAAGGATTTGGGGGTTCTGGTTCTCATCCGTCTGGAACAGTTCCTGTGTAAGAATTCTGATATCTGAGGACAGCAGGGGATGGTGTGTACACACTTGGGTGGTTTCGAGTGTGACACCCTCCCACCCCCATCCTGCCACTTGTTAACAAGCTTTCTGGCTGTAGGCAGGGGTGTACATGCAGGCCTTGTTTCCCACAGCATCTTCTGTTTTGTGTTAATCTTTGTTACAAGGTACACTAGCCTTACTAACATATAATAATTCCCTACAAAGAAAAAATCTTCAGTGTGTTGACCGAGGCCGTGCTCTGTGTGTGCGGGTACCACCTTTCTGCATTTAACACATGCCTAAGTGAACACAGCAGCTAAGTGGATGGTTGCTGCAGTGTCTCAGAGGAGTCTGCTTTTGAGCTTTAAAATAGCACATTTGTATATTAAAAATACATTTAAAAATGAAGATGTATTTCAAAGGAGCTGTTGGGGGCCCTAGTTTTCAATAGTCAGTACTTATCCAAGATGCACTCGTATCGTCCTAGGGTACTTGCAGATAAAAAAAAATAATTTTGGATCAAAGAGACAATGTTCTGTACCAAGGAGACTTCAAAAGTAATTTTCCTCAAGAATGTTTGTTCAGGTGCAGAGGGTGGGAGAAAGGAATATTGTTTTAGGCAATCAGCATTGGACATCAAAAGGTGAATTTCCCCATATATACCTAGTCCGGACTCAGAGTGTCAGTCAAGGTGTTGCTGGAAAGGAATATTGACAGCATTGGCTACTAATGAAAGAGAAATTATCCCCATGAAGTGCCTTGGTCTCTGAAAGCTTGGCTTATCTTTATTCCTCTTAAATGTTTAGAATTTTTTTTTTTTAAGAAGAAAAACCTGGATAATGGAGTGTATCAAAGAGAATTGACCACTTTAGTTTATTATGCTTTGCCTGAACATAGTTGCTACATGGGTAACTTGTATTTTGAGGAAATGTGAGGCTCAGGTGTAGTTTGTGATGTGTAACAATTCAGCAGAATGTGTTGCAGAGCAGTAAAATCCTCTGCCTCTTGCAAAGCAGATAAGAGCATGGTATTAGGTTGTATTTTATGCAGGCTCTTTTTAAAAAATTATAAAGCATGTAAGAATATTGTGACTACAAAGAAACCTGCTTTGACTCACTTAAACAAATGTGTGTAGTGGTATGGGCAGGAAATGGAAGGACAGAGAGCACATGTGGAACCATCTATCTAAATTAGCTGGATGGGGGCCAGGAAACTGGAACTTACAACATTTGCAATGATTAGTAGAAAATGAAATGATGGCTTTGTGTAAAAATAATGATTCTTGCATTATTCTGGGACAGCGAGATAGATCCTGCAGGAGGCAGATGGTTTGTTTAAAGGTGGTGCGTGTGGAATTGGAAGACAGTGAAAAGGTAAGTAGGTTGGATGGAGGAACAATTTAAAACTGAGGGCTGTGCACAGGAGGAAAGCAGCATATATTTTTAGGTCTGAGGTCCATTCTCCTGTTTCATCCCTTGAAAGAGAGGCATAAATAAATAGAGCACTGCTCTCTTCTCCAAAGCATAGAAAGAGAATCACAGAAACGCGATCCTCTGTGAGACTGTCAGGCAGTGCTCAAGTGAACAAGAGCTGCTGCTCTGTGCTGTGTAGACGTGCTGACAGATCTAAAAGGGATCAGTGCAGGCATCTGAGCCTCGCCATCATTAGGCAGTCTTTGGCATGGGGGTTAGTGCTGCCTGTGGTTGTGTACCTGTGGGCATGTGTACATGGCTAGCACTAAAAAAAAAAAAAGGCCACTTACATCCAAGGATATATATAAAGATGGCCAGCTTGTAACGCTTCTCTGTGATAGGCCTTTTGTGTTCAGGCAAGCAAAATTTGAATAATGGATTATTAAATATTTGAAGAATCCTCTGTCTTTCCAAAAAGGTGGCGGTTTCTGTAAGAGCGTGATGGTAGTGGCGCTGGTCTGTTGGCAGTATCTTGGCCGTGCCTGCACACCAGGGATTCCCCTTTGTGGTTGCTCCCATTAAAGTATGATTAGGGTTTTCTTTGTTTTTGAGGGGAGAAGAGGAGGGCTTGGCTTGAGAACTGACGGGAAGATGCAGAGGGGATTACAGTGGGAACCTCATGCTTCCTTCGTCTTCACCCATTCCATTTTCACTTATTCACCTTAATCTACTTCTTTGTGGGATAATGCCTTGAGCTTGAATTCCCATTTTAACTTATGTAGGATCTGAAGCCTAAGCAGGATTAGGCCAAGACTTTATCTCAAATCAGACAATTCTCAAATCTGTTTGGAATAAGGGTTAAAACACCCCCCATCCCTTAAGGTGTGGTTTATACTAAAGTTTAATGTTGTATCAGTTTAGTTTCATTGATAATGTTGTGTAGAGCATCTGCTTCATGCTGATTTTTAACCTGTTTTGTGTCTGGTTAGTTAAGTGAATGTGAAATACACTTATAAAGTAACAGAAATGTTCTTGAAGAGTGCTGTAAGTGCTGTACACATTTAATTGTTGGTTGCTTTTCAACTCTCTGTAACTAACTTCAGCTGTAGCTGAGGTGCCAGGTATAACTTTGGCATTAAATTAATTTATCACCTAGTTGAAAACCTTTGGATTTTTTTTTTTTTAAAAAGATCCTGAATAAAGTATTGGTGGTATCTGGGTTATTTTGTTTGTCATGAAGAACAAAGTGTAAATGTGTCTGCACTTTAATTGATTTTTATTTAGATTGTTTTTATTTATGAAGAGGCAAAGTACACTACAACTGCAACTTTTTAAAATGTGAAATTTCTTATATAAGAAGAAACCCCCTTTAGAACTCAGAATACTTTATCTTTGTTGTTAAATCCAACACTACGTGACCATGCTGGTTTACCTTCTGTTGTCTTCAGCTCATCTCTGCTCCATCTCACAGGTAGAATCAGGCTTAGGAATGAAGGAGTGGGCTGTGCTGGAGGTAGCGGAGTTGGATCTACAAGGGGAAGAGAATTTAGACAGTAAAGCCCACTGCTGCATATTCTGTTTGGGGAAACCTCTGTCTGCAGCTCTGGAGCTGTAAAAAGTGTGGTACAGGCTTGGGAAAGGTGGGAGGAGAGTGTATTTTCTTATATTTTTGTATGGGGAAGTTTTTGCTATTGTGAGTTCTGTGGTCTTTGATTTTGCTGGCAGAAAAGGAGGAGCAGGAAAGGTAAGGAATGGCCAGCTGAGACTTTTAGGAAGGGAAGAGAGAACCCATACCTGACATCGCCCCTGGTTGACAGGGAGACACACACAGAGCAGTTCTTTATTTTTGCAGTCGGAGGTATGTGTGTGTGCATTGTCAATTGTCGGTGACAGCTGACGATGGGGGGAGGGAGCTTTTTAGGGGAATTCAGAGATTTAGATCAGGGAATATTTGTTTCAATCAAAATGCTTCATTTCCGGTTAATACCAAGCGACTGTCAGATAAAGCCAGTTGGAACATGATCTTTGCACTGGAATATCAATGCAACTTTGTTTGTGTGGTTTTTGTTTTGGTTTCCCCACCTTCCCTAACAGGGCATGTTTTACTGAAGGATCAATTAGAAAACCTGAAGGAATGTGGTTAATGTGAATGATGGGGTTACTACTCTGACCACTTTGGCAGATTCATTGCGTTTGTAAAATCTGCCCCTTTCACAATTCTTTCGTGCTTTTATATTTTTTGATTTAATTAAGCTTGATTTTTTTTTTATTATTTTTTAAATTATTATTTGCATAGGGGGACACAAAGTATTAAGCTAAGGCTGTGGAAAATAACTTTGTAAATACTTTCTTACTGTTCTGACATCTAATTAAAAACCTGCTAAGTTCATCATTCATCATTTTACCATAGGAGTGCATTTCTTATGGAGACAGTCTAATATCCTGCAGCAACTTCATGGCATTGCAAAAATAATTAATGGACCCTTTTAGGGCAGTGTGTGTTGCTACAATGTGGAATAATACTTCAGTGTTGTAAGTGAATGGTGTGCTAGGAAACACTAATCCCTCGTGTATAGTAACAGGAAGTATGAATATTACTTATTAATAATAATATAAAACACCTTTGCACACATGCTTTTTTTCTGGGCATGTCTATGTTTTCATAAGCAACAGTGAGTTAATTACAGAAAATTGGTGAGAAACAAGAATGATTTGTGTAATTAAGAAGATCTGTTTATTTAAAAGACTTCAGAACTTGTAAGAGATGGAACTTTGCCGTGTACGAGGGATGAATGTTGTGCAATAATGCCCCTTCATTCCCCTTTCATAATAAATCTCCACAGAGTATTCATCTAAAGGGCTGGATGCCAAAAAGAACAGGTTCGACTTGTCTGTGAGGATTTACACCACAGTAAAATGCACAACTGCTTTTGTAGAGGTCATTGTGAAGGTCACGGAGCCAGTATGCACCAGTGAATGAGAGCAGCCTGTAACAATGGTGCGAGAGGTTGGACTGGGTGAAATCAATATTTAAAACCTCATATGAGATGTAGCAATAAGCTGGAATCGTTAAAACACATGACTTCAAAGCATGTGTGCTGTTTTGCAAGAAATGAATTGTCTCTTTTCCAGAAGTTTGCATCTCATCCCCTCTGCTGAATGTAGCTCTTAGGTCAAAATGCAAGAATTTGCTCGATTCCTGACAATTAACAGTGAAGTAACTTGGTACGTCTAATACCCTCAAACAGGTAACAGTCGCCTCTGCCCAGGCGATCTATCCACCTCTTGTTGATACTGACGTGGATTTAATTACCTGAAATTTGGCACACCTTTTTTGACAGATAAGGTCTGAGTTTGACCATAGAGTCTCTATGTCTTTAAATAAAAGATGATGATCATTTCAAGTGGCAACCAGCCATCAGTGGGGTTTAGTGCAGAGATTAATTAGTAAACTTTGGAATGCGCTACAGCAAATGCAGCTGATTGGCAATAGCATATGGAGCAGCAACTGGTGGAAAGCTAGTGCTGCTGAGCAGCAGAGGTATTTCCAAAAAGACTTAAGGGTGCTGTGATGTGCTGTGCTTTAAATGGCACTGTGCTGATTGCATCAAACCACCGCTTTTCTATTTATGCAGTTTAGTAAATGCACCGATTAAAGAAATCTGATGTCCATTTGGAAAGAAAGCAAGTTTTCTTTTGTTTTGATGTGACTAGGTGTGCCTCATCAATAAACAGTGATGCCTCTGAACATCAGTTTACAGAGGATTGTGGTTTATCTGCAGTGCGTTTTGTAATTTTTTTAACTAGGAAGACAAATGTCAAGCGTACTGAGGTAGGAATTATTTGAAAAAGACACTGAAGTAAATATGATTAATTCAATGGCTATGGCTATAAGCCATTTCTTAGAGTTCTAGTCTACTTTTTAAACTTATGTGGATTACTGAGTATGTGTCTTTACGTGATTTGTAATTGCTTACTGTCTTTCTTTTAAGGTTTTAAATACGTAAGTAGAGAAATTTGGAAACTCTCTGTAAATTAGCTTTCTAAGGATGCTTGATCTATTTAGTATGAGTAATGGACCCCATTACACATAGTCCCTAGTGGGACTATTTTCTCAATTTGTGTGGGCCATGGGATTGGGGCCCAGATAATAAAATTAAGATGATTTATGTAGTAAACAACTATTCTTGAGAGATTACTTGGAAGCCATATATACTTATTAAAATCTCCCTTAATATTATTGTATTAGTCTCTTGATGTCCACCTTCAGTTAGAGAGGCATGGTCAAGCATCCATTTAAATCAGTAAGAAAATTTGTGCCAATACCAGTGGGTCTTTGCTTAAAAATGGCCCATGCAACTTGACTAGCCTGGTAAAATTTATCCTACTATATGTGTCCTGAGTAATGAGCAGAAGTCTGCCCTTGTGGACTAGTTAATGATATCACTAAAATAGTCATATAAAATATTTGATCTAAAACTGGCGGAGGTGCTTGATCTCATAAGATATGGATCAGCCTGGCTTTGACTCAGAATACCCTTAAGCATGTGCTTTAAAATTAAGCAAGCATGTACTCCTCTTGGCTTAATCCTCAGTTCTGCTACTTTGTCCTCGTATTTCAGTCCATAGGGCCCATCAAGATACCATGGCAGACCTGGGGACCAGGCAATAGCAGACACTGGCATCTAGTACCTGGTTGTGAGCTGCTCTACTTCTGAGCTGTTGGAATGGTCTATGAAAGGATGAGGAGTGGAGATCGGAGTTGTCAGGGTGCTGGTTGTTTCTCTGGAGGCCTGTTTCTGCAAGCCTCTGCTTCCTAGACCATTGTGTTTATTGCCATAGGTAATTGCAACGAAGCGGATGGGCTCAGTTTACGCAATCAGGTTGAGGCTTGCTTGGCTTCGTTGGGCTGGACTTGTAGGCCACAATTCAGACAAAATAATCGGTATGCAGCTGCTGCTTTGACTTTGCAAGGCTCTTCATGCACTTAAAGCTGAATCATTTGTGGTTTTCTAAACTAAATCAGTGTTCCTGAATCTGGGTCTGAGCCCCAAGTAAGCGTAGGGTAACATTTTCTGATAGCAAATAGATTTGTTAGCTTGATGTGCCTTTAAATGAATCATGTGTAAATCTGCACAGGATTGAGGCATTACAGGGTCTTGAAAAATGTTCAAAGATAATATTTGTTAGAAACTGTTTAACTCAGGCCTTTTGATTATTTGTGTGTGTGCATCTGTGTGTGTACATGTATAACAGAAACACTCATGCGCACAAAAAGCGCCTCATTTAAAAATGTGGTATCTGAGCACTGCAATCAGCTCTCTAATTGCTGAGACTTTTTTTTTTTAAAAAAAAGTACATCTGCTGTGTGTATGTACAATATACACATCCAAGTACATTACAAAGCATTATGAATATTTAAAAGCATACTGTAGCCCTTGATAGAAACAAATGTAGGGACATTCAGCGATGCATTATCTTGGCTGGGCTGCTGGTTTGCTGTGACTCACCTACCTGTATGAATTAGAGTGCTCTTTTTATCACTTGAGGGTTGCCTTTTACTATTGGTCTAAATCTAAGATACGAAAGATTAAACAAAGACTGAATTTCCTTGTCTTGATAGCAGCAAACAGTCACAGCAGCTTCCTAGTTTTGCCAGTGCCCTGGAGCAGACCGGCATAGCCTGAGGGTTTTTAGGTGGTTTCATAAGGTGAGCTGCTTTTAGGCTCTGGCAAGCTTTTTTCCTTGTAGGTCTCAGACACTCCAGCTATCAATGCTCAGTCCTAGCAATGAATGGTTCAGCTGACACAGCAACGGCTGTGAAAAGGACATGGGGGAGAGAAAATTTGATGCAGTGTCGTGTTTTAACTGTGCCCCAAGACTAATGTGAAACCAATGGAGAAAACATGGTTTTCTCAGTACGTTACCGGTTGATAAATGTTTATGTCCAGAACTAGGGCAAAGTTATTTAGGCTGCTGGTGATTTAAAGGGTTTGGTTGTATGTTAAAGCTTTTAGATATGGCCTTGCCATCTTTTGCTGAAAATATAATTTTCCTGAGAGTCATACATCTTACCTTCATTTTCTTTTTCTTGTCAAATCTTGGACAGTTCAAAACAAAACCCCAAAATTCGACTCTGGATTATTAAGCCAAACATGCCGTGAAAGCTTCTTGAACAGCTTGCCTTGGCACAATGAGATCAATGTCATTGTAGTCCAGCAATGGTGGTGGTGGGGGAAATACCCCTCCAGACCGTCAGCACTTGGGAAAGGAAATACAAAAACCTATTATTATTCATATGTACTCTAGAGTTTCTGATTTGCTCCCATGGACTTCAGTGATACGGTATCAGTTACCCCGATGCCTGTAGCGACGGGTTTGTGTTTCATGTAATGAAGTGGAACAGCAGTGCAGATGCACAGTAGCCCAGTGTTGCTGGATGGGTGGCTTCCAGGTAGATGGAAACTTGGGTTGACTGGCTTAGGAGGCAATTTTCTGTGGTCAGCCAAAAATCAGCTCTTGCTGGTGAGTGTGTGCGTGCGCGCTGAGTCAGTCTCTTAGATACCTGTATGATTGTACCACTGATTAGACTCAAAAGGCTTGGCAAATCCCATTTGTGTGGGAAGCTCAAGTGCAAAAACTTGCCTAATTTACTTTATTTAAATCAGTATAATCCTGCTTAAGGCCTTTTGGAAAGCACATCTAAGTGAACGGTGTTTTAAGTTAACACAGTGTCTTTCGTGTTCACAATAAAAGCTAGTTTCATTTGAAAAGGGTGTGTTTATGGTTATCTTCTACAAACTTTTGCCATATTAAATGTGGAAGGACTTAATTCTCTTGCATGCACACATCGTCTTTTGTGAAATTTGTACTTAGAAGATTTAATATCTCAAGTTTGCTTTATGATCAGCAATTCTTTGAACTTGCAAACAAGAAAGTGTGGATAACTTCAAATATCTATTTGAAGTCTGATTCTAAGGAATGCTTATGTTGGTTTTGACCTTAAAAAGTGAAGTTTGATCTCTGTCTTGAAACTGCAGTATTCTAGCGGAAATGTAAATACAGTCTGAACTTTTTTTTAGATATCTTTAAAATATGCTCTCTCCCTCTTAAAGACAGGGACTTTATTTCAAAGATCCTGGCTATTCAAACCACGAAAACATACTTCTGTTCATAAGGGCCCAGATTCAGCATCTGATCTCTAATCAGCAAAGCTCACTTGCATGTGCTTTCGTTCAGGAGACACTGATCTATGGTGGTTTAGACTTGAATATAACCTTTTTGGTAATTGTGAAGCCTCACAGAATAGACAGGGGCTGAGGGTGGAAGCTGACTGAGATGATTTAGAGTTTTATATAAGCACATAAAGCTGCAAGTTGTCTTGTTGTGTTTGGTTTTGAAAAGCACTTATTAACTACTTTGACATCTCGCTTTTATTCTTGAACATCTGCTTTAGATTGTTTGCCATAAAAGTGTAAGAATTAATCTTGCCCTCCTTTTTGTTATTGCTACCAGAAACCAAACTATTTTTATTACTTCTTGTATAGGGATTTGGACCCTGAGCTATTTTCAGAGTTGAGGAGAAAATTAGTTTGTATCTTCCCCCCCCATGCTCCCCCAAGCTTACTGGTAATGTTAATTACATTACAGTTTTTAAGTGCACAAAGATGTTAGGCATGGCTTGCTAAACTGTATTGTAAGCTCTACTTTGCTTTATTTGGTCCAATATTACGAGTTTTAAGGGAATTCAAATGATCAGCTCGTTTCGGTTTGTTTCTCAGAGCAGCAGCTGCCCGGAGCCAGGGTAGGGCATTTGCATCGTTGTGGAGAGCTTAGTATGTATTTTTACTGTATGGAAATAATATATGAAAGTCAAAGAAATTAAAACCTTCCTATAGGTTTAGTCCTTTGATTAGCAAATGTTCCTGATAGTTGTTCTTGGGGCTTCCTCTTCTTGGATTACAGTTTATGTTTACTTACTGCTAAGAAGCAGTAAGTAGCTGTGAGATGCGATGTCAGTGGAAGCCCAGATCTTCAGCACACTGCATTTGAGTGATTTCTTTCCCTGTGTTGTGTATTATTAAATTTCAGGGCATTCTGCTGATGTGGGTTCATCCAGTTCTTGTGTCAGAGCATATAATAATCTTACTTTCTACAGTGAAAGTGTTGTTTTTAAGGCAAAACTGTCTTGTTATAAGCCGATAGCAGGAAATACTTAGGCAGCCTCTCTAACTTGCTCGAAATGTGATGTTTGTGCCGCAGTTGCTTTCACAGCAGTCTCCTCTTTCAGAATCTGTGGCAACACTTGCTGTTTTTTATTTGAATACAAGTGTTTTAGCAAAAGGGTTCAGAAAGGAGCCAGTGAACAAGATAAAACAGATGCGGCATCTCTTTATAAATAGATAAATAGGATTTTTCTGCGACTAAGTGAAATTATTGTGTGATTGTGTTGCTGTTTTGCTGCCAGCTTCTATTTTCTCTAAGTGAGATTGTAGATTTTTCATGGCGGGAACCATTCCTTTTTCTTTGTACTCAGGATGCCGTAGATGTTTCTGGTTATTGTACTTCAAGGAGTTACAAAGCCGTAGCCATTGAAACCAGAGCAATGCAGTAGGCCATGATAGTTCTTGGGTACGTGGAGGGACTTTCTGGAACGCCCTAGGGATCAGCCAGCTTACAAATAGACTTTCTGATCCTGTGAATTTCTGTGAATCCTGTCCAAAGTACTGCTAAAATTCAGGTGCCATTGGAATTATACACAACCTTAAAAGCTGTCATGTGCCTGTGGTTCAGATTTAGGCATCATTTTGATACAGCCACTTAAAACATAGATGGAAACTTGCACATAGAGAAACTAAACCTCTCTGGAAGGACAAAAGAGTATGTTTTGTGCAGATTAAAAATGCAGTTGCTTCTGCCCCAGGGAGCTTTTTTGTTTAGTTTGACAAAATTAACATGCATTTTCAAAGCAGTGCTGTGAACTGTGTGTTACGTTTGCTGTGTGTCTCTTCCTGTCCCCAGAATAATCAGCTAATGTCTACCTGTGAGCTCTGCATGCAAATGAGGAAAAAAGGCTAAACATAAACCACTTTCCATTTTATGTTAAAAGTAGTAATTTCTAAATATACTTCTAACAGGTTTGAGTTTTCATTTAAAATTTGTAGTAAGTGTAGTCCACAAATATTGTGAAGACATATCACGTATTGCTAACGTCTGATGACACTTTCTTAATATTTTTACTTTAGACTTAAGTTTTTCTATATTCCTTTTTATCTTTTTGCCTGTTTCCAATAATTCACTCTTCCTGTTTTTTCTTTTGTATTCGTGACTTCCTTTCATCTGCCTTTATTGTCCTTTTCTTCATATTTTATTCCCTTTTTTTTGTCCCCATTGCTATAAAAGCTTCCCTGCTTTCTTTTGCCAAACGGTTATCAACCTTTAGTAGTCCCTCCTTAAAACCTAACTATTCAAGGAATGTCACTTTATTTCTTCTCTTTATCAGGCGGACATAAGCCATGCTGAATGTAACGTTTTGCATCTTTATCAACATTTATCTGGGTCTAGGCTGTATGCTCAGTGAAACAGGGAATATATAGATCGCTTGACTTTCTCACACACACACACACACAGAGTTTCTCATCTTCTACAGACTAAGGTCAGCTCTCTGTTATTTTAAGCAGTCTTTCTTTTTAAATCATCCATCAGACTCTACATTCCTTAAAAATGATATTGTATAGCTGTGGCTGTTTGGATGGGGGGCGAAGCTGCTGTAGAGGATCCCAGGAAAGAGCAGATAGTGGAGTACAGTGATGTGTGGTTCTTTATGAGCTTCTGTTCTACTAATAAAGCAGCTGATTTTTGCAGGTTCCAGTGTTCTGCAGGAAATCCTACATAATTTTCTTGCATAATGGGAGGGATCATATCAGCGTAACACTCTGCTTTACTGCAACAAAATAGGAACATCAGTAGATTGAGCTGTATCAAGACTCAAACAATTGCTGCTGGTTTGGTGAGCGATGTGCAGCTACTGCTGTGCTCTGACCTCCGCTGGTGTGTCTCTCCCTCTCTTAATGTTACGTGTCATAATACACAAAACGTCATTTGTCAAATTGATTCCTACTTCACATTCCTTGAAAAATTAGGCCCTTAAAATGTGGATATTTAAGACAATATTATATTAAAGCCTTTAATCCTGTAATTAGACTGGCTACTGCAGAGCATATGCTTGTTGATAGCCAAAACCAAAACAATCAAGGCTCCAGAAGTCTGATGGTCGAGATGCAACAACAGTTTGTTTAATTCTGCTTAACGCTGTATTACTAACATAGCACACTGGGAGTTGGCGTAACAAACCTGTAGCAAAACATTGTCTCTGAAAACTAGGCAGAGCCTCCGGTTGTATGCTGAGGAAAGGGCCATGTGGAGCCCTGTGAAAGCCACAGTAGGAAAAAGAGTGTGAGAGCTGGTTTGAAAATGCAGCTGGCACTCCCAGGGTGCCCAAATGCCACACAGCAGCCAGTTCATGGCATGGCTCTTCAGTCTATCACAAAGTGGCCAAACAGCTACCACGTGCAGGGTAGAGGTCCTGCGAACCAGCGCAGAAGGTGCAGAGGCAGTTGAACTTCTTCATACAGCACGGTGCACAACAGTGAGTGAGTGCTTAGACACTGAGACAGAGTTGAAAGCAAGATTGAGGAACGAGCGCTGAAAACCAGGATGGTGACCCATGGGCTTATTAGTTACGTGAAAATGCTCTTATGTTCTAATTAATTGTTTCCAAAAATGATGCTGTTTTCTGTACCGGGCTTAACAGTGTCGGAGATTTTGAGGAAAGCTTGGCAATTCCTGCCAGAACTCTGGAGTCTCTGCTGAAAACAAGCAAGTGACTCGTTGCAGCAAACATCCAGACTATCACCTAAATCCTAACAGGGCTCCAGCAGCCAGCACTGGAGAGGAAAGCACCAAACGAGCACAGTGGTCCACTGATGTGAAGAAAGGGCACCAGGCTTTTCTGTGCAGAGAGTAGTCACTAAATCCTGGTACTGGCGCTGATGCAGAAGAATTGTATTTCGGCATGTTAGATGGACACGGGCTTTCTTCTGAGAGGTTAGAGAAATGGTGCTTTTTGGCAGGAGCTTGAAGATAAGTCTGGTCAGGTAATTATTCATGTCAGAAAGCTGTAAAGGAAAATTTTGGCGGCAGATAAAACTGATGGTGTGATTTAGCTCATGTCACTCCGGATAATTCCTCAGGTACCTGCTTGTGTGTAACAAATCACATATATGTGACCATCTTTGTTAATAACTTCTTTGGTGCTGTCGATCTCTCAGTTTCTTTCTGCCTTTCCTAAAGAAAGCACATCTTTTAAATATGTTTTCGCGTTCAGAAATCAAAATAAGTAACTGTGGAGGGAAAAAGAGCCTAAATTTAGCCAGATTGTTACTAGGCATCTGCAATCATCTACCCCAGAGAGAAGGAGGGGATGTGACAATCTTATATCTCTTGTCCTGCCACGTATGGTCAAATTCTGTTTGAGATCAACAGGAAAACTTACACTGATTTTGTTGGCTTCTGTCAGATCATTTGTTCTTTCTGTTTTGCTACTGGGATATCCCCATAGCACTTTTCATAATTGAGTAAAGAAATTAAATTTGTTGTTGGTTTTCAAGAGCGGAAGAAAGAGCAGTTGGTTTCAGATATTTAAGCTTTTGGAAAAGCCTCCCTGGCATAGGAATCTTAGGCTAAGGAATGGAATTATGCATTTTAGTTTGACATTCTTTGTGTTTATTTTAAAAAGCTGTGGACGACAGGGAGGGTAAAGGTTAAAATAATATTAACTGAGCCCTCCAAATCTATCAGTTTCATTCTCCTTTTCCTGAGTATTACTGTAGTCAAACTACGTGGTTAATCAGAATCAGAAAGCCATGTTAGCTTTGTTGACAGGGATTTGTCAATAGTGAATTGGGAGGGTGGAAACTGGGGGGGGGGGGGGGGGGGGGGGGGGGGGAACAAAAACCAAACCCAAAAAACAAAAAACAAAAACCAAAACAACAGAAAACCCAAACAAACAAAAAAACCAAACCAAAACAAACAAACAAAAAAAACACCAAAAAAACCCCCACACTCAATCCCTCCAGTTTTTGGCTCGGATAAAAAGATAGTTGCATTAATATTGTTCTGTAAGAAGTTCTGTTAATGTGAAATCTTTCCCAAACCTGAATTCTTTTGTGAGCTTAACAGTAAAATAGTTTCCTAAGACTGCTTATACTGAAAAATTCAAGGAATTTATAGTTTTGTTTTAACTTTCACTTGAAAGCATTTGGATAATTATACACTCGGATGATGGTGTATCAAAAAGGGTCTTTGTTAACCTTTCTGTTGTGCTGCATACAATGGAAGCAATGCTCAGGATGTGTTTTAGCACTGTCATGCCCTGACATCCCACAGTGCTTGGTTTCTTTTCGACTGACCGCACAGTCCTTACACCAGGCTGGGGAGGGCGATCTGGTGGTGAAATGAGTTGAATAAAAATAACATTGCTGCAAACTGACTTAACAAGATGTGACACATAACTATTACTCTTTCTGTTATCTGAGGTGTGCTGTGTTCCGATAGTGTGGTGATAGCAGACTTGAGTAAGTTCCTAAGCAGAGAAAAATTTAAAAAGCAGAAAGATTGGTTACATCGTCTAGTCCAGGCACTTCTCATACAGAAACATGCTTTGTCTGGACAAGTTTTACTGACCCCAACCTCTGGCTTCTGTCTCTTGCCTGGGGATATTTTTGTGGCATTGCTATTCCTCCTCTTTCCCCTACTAGTGCATTTTTGGTGTCAGTCTCCTTTCTCCTCCTCCCTGGCACTTGAGAGATTTCTGAGAAGACTGTCAGTTGTTATTTCTTTTTGCTGCCGAGGGAAGGAGATGAAGGAAGGCAATGTCATTTTGGAGACAGGGACAGGGAGAGATGACAGGGTGGGAGGAAGTGTGAACACTGTACCTTGAGCTGTATTTCTGGACTCTGTGTGCTAGAATAACCACTTTCTGCTAGCAGACAAATACTGATCTACCTGGAATTTGCCAGGAGTCGGTTTCCAAACCCCTGTGTGAAAGGTGCATTGATACACTATAATTTTGATGCTCTCATAGCTGTGACTTTTCCTAAAAGGACATTGTTTTTTGTTTAAAATAAGCTCTTTGTCACTGCAAGGGCAGTTTTTCTCTGTATAGAATCCATGGCTTTTTTTTTCCTTACCACCATGTTGTATCACACTCTGAAACAAAACTTGGCTATTGCTTTTGTTTCTTATTATTTAAACTGAGAGATGCCTCAAACAGTGTATGTGGGACACTGAAAAGTAAATCAGCCAGTCAGTTTTATTTGTAATGCAAAGACGTTATTTAACCACCCCTCCTAATTTAATCTTACATTTCTCTCCTCTAAAACCATACAGTACATGAATGGAAAGTCAGTTGCTCACAAATCCCATTTCTGTGCAGTCTCTTACATAAACAAAATCATAAGGATAAGCAAATGCCTGCCTTCTAATTAGCAGTGTGTTTTGTGGTTCCATACATTCCAAAATGTAATGGACAGCTAGGGTGCCTAAAATAATCCCAGAGAAAAAACTTGTATGCCACAAAGATAGGGATGGGAGAGAGAGGAGGCAAGAAAATCTGTTGTCTGTGTTCTTGGAAGCCTTTTCTATCTCCATTTGGATACTGTCAGCTTCTTTTACACAAACATTACAGCATCCAAGGGGAATTAGAAATACTTACCCGTGACCACAACGTCAGATCTTAGGTTTGTCAGGAGAAAGCAATGCAAAAGCAGGATCTTGGACCCACTGCTTTCACTTTGGTTTTAGCATGATGATAAATGCCTCCTAATGCTGGAAAGAGGTAAGGCTGTCTGTCTAGGTGGAATACAGGAAATTTTAAAATCTTACCTCATAGATGTGAAATGGTTTCTGGGTCTGTAAAAGTGCTGTGTAAGTCCTAAGTAACAGTTATTGTCTCTTGTGATGTCTCTGAAGTTACACAACAGCTCCCCTTTTCTTTTATACCAGTCTTTTATGGAATGGCTGGGGATCACTCAGGGCAGGGACACAGAACTCAGATGCTACTGGTCAGATGGCTTTTAACCGAGATAGTATTGGTCAAATTGAGCCTTTTAGCTTCAACAAGATTCTTCTGTAAATGTACCATATCACAACATCAGTGAAAAGAGGAAAGACAGAACTTTTCACTGCTAAGTTTTCATTGGTTTCTGTCCCAGCCTTTTTGCACCAGTCTGTGCCATGCCCAGCGTTGTGACTGCAGTGTAATCTGCACAGGGCTGAACAAGTTGGAAGCCTGCGAGCTCAGGAGCCTGCATGGCCGTGCTGCTGCGCTCACAGTGCAAAGAGTCGGCGGCATAGGTACAGCCTGTTTGTATCCAGAACATCTACAGAGCTTATGTGATGGCAGGGCTTCACCAGGCTTCAGCCCTTTTCAGGTGGGAATATATAGTGTAACTCCTACACTTCCATCTAACCCATTCCCAAATCAAGGCAGACTGAAATCCAGTTTATAGGAAGCGGCTTTACCTAAAGGCCAGGCAGCTATAGGGCAGGAACAACAGCTGGTCATGAGTTTTGTTGGTTTGTTTTTGGTGTTCCCCCCCCCCCCTTTTTTTTTTTTTTTTCCCTTTTCTTTGTTACTAGATGGAATGTAAACCGTGTTGCCAAAGCCCATCAGCTAGATTTGTGATTTGGGGAAATGAAAACAAATGAGCTGTGTCATACAGCTGCACAATCTCCTTGAGGTGTAGATCTGCTGGCTGGACGCAAACCAATGCAGTTGTTTTGCCATGTAAAAGTACATACTGGTTCCTAATGCTTGCACCTTGGCCCAGTATATAGGTGATGAAGACATAGGAGAGAACCAGTGCTTTGAAACTGATCTCAATGAACTGAAAATGAGCTGCCAAAATTGAAGGGTGAAGATAATTAACTATTGGAACAAGTTACCCAGGGGATGTGCCTGGACCTTTATGATCTGAAATCTTTAACTCTAGATTGGACACCTTTCTAAAGAAGGTGCTTTGGCTGAACTACCAGTCCTTGAGCTTCATAGAGGAACACAAAATGTCCTGATCTGTGCAGGACATGGGGACAGACCAGCTCAAGGATGCACAGTTTCTATATGCTGCTCTTCTTTTAGTGTTCTGCTGTTCTCTGGGCCACCGCAGTGCGTTGTTTTTGCAATACTGCACTTCACAGAAAGGTCCTGGCATGCCTCGGTGGCTCCCATGACACATACACCAGTGCCCACCATACAGCTGGTGTCCTGACCAGTCAGCCTCCCCGCCGTTAGGCACAGCTCCATTGTAGTTACCAGGTGACCATCTGAGAGTAAATGAACATCATGATCCCTTCTGACCTCTGGCACCTTGGGAACCCCACAAATAGAAGACAACAAATGAAACATTTTCATCCTATTCTCCTAGGAGTCCCCAGGCAGAGATTGGCATCTGTAGCAGCATAAATAGTGGTGGGGAAAGAGACTTGTGATGAGCCCGATCCATTTACTGGGAGCCTTCCCATGTCTCTTGGCCAATGTCAGCAGAAGTTGCTCTTGTTAAAAAAGTGTTAGGAATGCACCAGTGGCAACTCCGCTAACAGCGAGCAGCTGTTCTGGTGATGCCCTCCAGAGATGTGGCTCCTGCAATCTGAGCTGCTCCCTTTTTCCACATACAAGTAATTTCCCAAAATATTTATCATGGTTTTGATCTTTGCCTGAAACTGAATTTTCTTCTCTATGGCTGGAACGACATTGCTCTCTGGATTGGAAAGACTGAGACTTTTCACTTACCAGATGAGGGTGTACATATGTAAAATGTTGATATGTCTTTCCCTTCAGTTTGGTTAGACACACAAATATTGTTAAAACTTTGAATCTAAAAGAGATTAAACATTAATCTCTTGCAATAGGTCTAACATGCCCATATGAATGTAGTTAAGTGTAATATTTTCATGAATTAGAAAAGTTTGTAAATTGACAACTTCTAGCAATGTAGAAAGTCCCTGCATTTGTACCTTAAAATATCATGAAGTAGCATTAGAGCTGAATTTTTAACCTTTCTTTTCCTATGTTGTGGGTTTTTTGGTTGTGGTGTTGTTTTTTTTTTTTGTTTGTTTGTTTGTTTGGTTTTTTTAATTATTAAACGTGTGGTTCCATGCTTTTAATGTTGCAGCAATAGTTTGTGGCCCAGAAATAACAGTATGCTAACTATGAAAGTTGGAGTGATTCATGGCTGACTTCAGAACTTTCTTCACCATGCTTCACCATCAGGAGCCTGTCACCATAACAGTGTTAGCAGCGGCCCTCCCAGGCTCCTGAGCAGTGCAGAAAAAGGCCAGAACTATCTGTTCTCATCATACATGCAGAGTTGTTTCTGTGGAAAACTTGAGCTGCTGATATTTCCATAGAGATCGGGTGAGATCCATGATAGTACTTCTCAAGGACTTACGTCTTCAATTTTCTTAGCTATTTTCTGCATCTCTCTAAACAAAAATATCCATGCTCCAAATTCAGAAAGGTCACTGTCCTCAACCACAAATTTAATTAACAGCTTTCCCCTTCTACTGACTTTTTTTTTTTCCTCTTTAGTTAATTTTAACCCAATGTTCCATGTTAGGAGCCTTTAGTTTCTACTTGAGGGAGTAGAAGCTTACATGAGTGGCCCAAGGGAAGCGAAGCTCAGTAAGTGATCACCAGTGGGAGCCAGGGTTATACACGGCATTACAGCGTGGAAAGCTTCCGATCTCCTGCTGCAGACAAAATGTCTACAAAAACAATACTGCTACTTTCCTAAATTCCTGCATTTTGCAGATGTGAAGCTCAGTTTCTACAGGGGAAGCCAGGCTGTTTTGGGGGAGCTCATAGTGCTCTGTCTTTTTGCTGCTGCTGCTAATTTTTGTGAGCACCATAGAATACAGTAGAAAATTGAAACTGTGTGAAAGATCAACAAATCAGTGTAGAATGTCACGCAGCAACATCTGTTAACTTTGGCTCTATCTCATATCCTCCTGACCCTTCCTTTCCAGCCACAAGTCTCCTGTTTTGTGAGAGCTCGGAGTGATAGGGACTTGGGGGTGGGGGGGGGGGGGCCCTGTGTGTGTGTGTGAAATGTCTAGCTGTTTCTCAGTGGTCTGAAGGGCCTGCAAAAGTACCATCTGGAATAGAAGTTTTATGTTTGTGTATTTCTATATTTTTAGTTATGAAACAAATGGGAATTTGCTGAATGAATTAATTGTATTGCACTGTAAAAGTCTATCTTGAGGACTATTATATATGGGATCTTACAAAGCCTGTAGAGGGAAGTGAAAGCGGCTTCCCTTTCTAATTAGGGCTTTCAGGAAATCATTGATTACAGAATCAAATAGGGTTACTCAGAGACATTTGTTTGATATTACTTCTGATAAACGAAATTTTTTACCTAATAATAATTTTACTAGTGACACTGGAAGCAGCTGTACTCTTTTAACGGTAAGCCTGCCTTCAGTAAAACTTTGCCCTTTCCTCCTACCTTGTCCAAACAGTTGTAGCTAATGAAACATTATTTCCAAACTGTAGATCCCATTAAAAAGTTTAAATCATGAAGAAATGAGTGATATGGTAGACAGTATGTTCTTAATGGGATAGTCTTTGTCCAGACCAGGTTAATGGTATAAGCTGCTTCTTGCATTTCATTTTAAAAAAGTCAAAACAAAACCTTGACCCAGCATGTAGAAATTTTTTACTACTTTTTTTATTTTTTTTTTAAATCAGGGTCAGCAGATTTCACTAGCTCCAATTCAAAAGCTAGAGGAAACTTTGTATGAGTATCAGCCTCTGCAAGTGGAGACATATGGACCACCAGTTCCAGAGCTTGAAATGCTGGAAAAGCTGGGGTAAGTAACACAGCAAGTTTTAATTCCTATTTCATGGCATTATAGCTGCGTAGCTGCGACTGTTACCATCTTCAGTTTGCCAGCATGTAGGGTTTTTTTTTCTTTCCTTTTTTTTTTTTTGTTTAAGGATCTTAACGAAATAGTAGACTTCCTGCCCAGCCAACATTTTGTTTGGGTGGATAAGCTGAAATTTTTGGTTCTCTAGCCTTTATAGATCTATTGAGAGCTGAACTGGATTGCATTAGTGTTTTTAAGGTTGTCCTTGGCAGTCGTAGTGAAGTAGCTGTTCATTTTCAGTTGCACGGTATTAAAAAATAAATAAATAAAAATCTGGGGCTTAATTTACCCAGCTGTAAGCCAGTAAAAATATTAAAGTTGGGCTGTTTGCCATGGAAAAGGGTAGATTTACTTGTCGACTGCTGTCTACAGTCAAATTGCGTTTGTGAAAAATGAAGCACAGAGCTTAACTTTGTCAAAAATATAATGCAAGGCTGGTCCGGCAGCTTGGCGGCATCGTGGTGCGCAGCCATGTTTGGAAGGGAGGTTGGGAGCCTGCTGTGCCTGGTCAGTGGGGGCTGGCAGGTCCAAAAGCGAGGGGTCCCCTCTGCGGAGAAGCGTTCATAGCTGAAACGCTACCTGAAAACGTGTAGCTGCTGGGGCAGTAAGTGTCACCCAACTCGTCATGGCCTAAGATTCAAGGTCAACAGCACTTAGAAAACTACGTGGCAGAATGAATGTGCAGACTGGCAAGGCAAGAAAGAGTTTAAAAAATAACAGTTTACGTTTGACTGTGCAATATGGGAAAACTGAAGCCACAAAGTACTGAACGAAGTTGAGACAAGTTAGTATGCAGTTTCAGAGACCACTGAAATCCAAACAGGAATCCCATCTAGTTCACTGGTGCAGGAGAAATTGTATCTCATCCAGAAAATGATAGAGGTAGACAGACTTTTTAAAGTAAATAAACAACATAATGGTGCTTCAGAAAATTCAAGGCTGTCTGGGTTTGAGGTTGTCTCCAGTTTTATTGCTTCTCTGTCCTCCTGCTGCCTGTAATTTTTATTATCTGATATCAAGCTTCTGAGACTAAAAATTAATTAGCAGTTTAAGCTCGGGCAGGGCCAGATTCAGCCTTCACCACCTGTCTGGATGGAGCACAGTTGTGAGGGACCTCCCGTGCGAGGGGAGCTTCGAGGCCCTCTCGGCCCTAAGCCTCGTCACGAATGAAAATTCTTGGAGGAGGAGGAAAAGATGACTTGTGTGGGGATGGTTTCCAGTCCCTGTCCCTTCACCTGTGCCCCCATAAGGTGAATGCCACTGCCCACATTTGGCAGTAGCCCTGTGCGATCCGTGTCCATCCCATCTAACTGCCCGTGTCACTGGCTTGAAGGCAACCCAACACCTTGCAAAACAAAATCCTTTAAATACTGCGGTTGCGTCGCAGCGTGTGTGTGCGAGCGTGTTTGGAGCAGGGTTTGCAAACAACGCTCACAGTCTTTTCTTGGAGACGCCTTGACATGTGTCATTTTACTCCCGAGCATGAACAGCCAGGGTTGTTCGGCTTGGCTCTGGAGGTGATGAAAGAGTTAAGAGCAGCAGGGGTGCTGGGTGGCGGTGGGGGTGAGGGGTGGCGTGTGGTGGGTCGTGGTGCCCACCAGAAGAGTTCTGCTGAGTCCGGAGGCTGTTTGCAATTCCAAAACAAATATATCAATGCTGTGGGTTCCCAGCTGGTACAACTCTAACCCTATTCCATGGGGTGTCTGAAATACCTTAAAGCATGCAAGGCTATTCGTTTATATATTTGTGTTTCTGTGTTTATATGAACTCATGCGCATTTCCTGTTGATGATGAATGCTTAACTAATGCGCCTCCGTCCCCGATTTGGGTTTTTTCAGGCAGCTGCATACAGCTGCCTGGGTAAGGCAGAAGAGCTGGGCACAATGTGATCTATTCCTGCTAAAGATTTTTAGTTTCCTCTTCATTTGGGCTCATACAAGAACATGTTAAATCTAAATTTTTTGTTGTTGTTCTTTTCTCTTTTCATGTTCGTGTTAATAATTTTGCAGTCCAGCTATTTATTGCTGCTATATAGTTCCCTCAAATGTGCAGGCTGTTATCATCTGTGTTTCTGGAGCCAGAATTACTGCAAAGACACTGCCAACCTGGAGACTTCAAATTGACTTCTGGTAGCAAAATGTATTGACTTTTCTTTTTAAAGATACAGTTTATTATCTTCAAAACACTAAGTGAAATGGGCTTTTTGAATATTCACGTATTAACCTTTTACCTTCTGCAAGACACACTTTAGGTTTCAGCATCATTGTTGCTTTTCTTTCTTGATAAACTTCTGTAAGGAAGGAGACAGATGGCAAGAAGGTGTCTAGCAAAGAGCAAGAAAAAGAGTGAATCCCCAAGGGATCATTTCGAACATTTGTTAGGGTTCTCTTATAATTTTAAAAAAATTACTTTTTAAGATGACTTGTATTATTTGCTCATTAGGCTTTTCAAAAAACTTTGCGTGCCATCCAGTAAACTTGATTCTGCATCCTCCTGCTTCTCTTCTGTGTGGATTTTGCAAGTTTTGCAAAAAAAAGGAAATTTATGTTCAAACTGTTCTTAGAAATTTGTTTTCAGTTTCTCTTGGGGCTATAAATTTTCTTTTTTTACGTGTACTGAAGAAAAGCATTAACATTTTTCTGATGCATGTTTTGCTATTGTGTTGCAAGTCTGAGAATAATGAAGAGATTGATTTTTTTTTTTTTTTTTTTTTTTTTAACAAATGATTGGTATAATATGTAGGGGTGTTTGTCCATCAGGGCCCCTCTGCAATTTTTTTTAATGGCGGAAGATTTTCTGGAAGTAATGAAATATAGGCAATAATCCTGAATTACATGGCTTTCTGGGAGCAATGTGCGCAAACTGACTTGCAGACAGTATTTAACCTTATAGCAGGGGGAGTGAAGCTTTCTCAGAGCCAGCCTCTGACAGAAGTTCCCTCGACGACACATCCGTGGGGTTACTGCACGGAAATCTCAGTGGCTGATGGGCCCGTGAATGCCCACGGAAGGTGCCAGGTTGGTGATGGGTTGATCTGGGTGGTGAAGGCCACTTTGGGTGTTGAGGCTGTGAGGACCAGCTCGTTCCTGTCTCAGCTGTCAAATGGAAACATGATTTGAAGAAGGGGAGAAGACATGTATGAGAGCATCTCCCAAACCCGTGGTGCTGTGCTTGGAGAAAAGTGGTGTCTTGGATCGCTGTAACATACCCGTCCTGGAGACAGGCTCTACAGCTGCCTGGCCCTCCATGACTGATAGTCCTGGCTCTGTGTGAACTGGTCACTACTCTAAATTACTGAAGTGTTCAGTGACGTGCGTTGGGAAATTGTTGGTTTCTGGGTGGGATTGAAGGCAACCTGCTGATGGTTGAGCCATGTCTTATCAAAGGCCCTACTGACACTTCGGCTGTTGTCAGAAACAGATAGTGTGGTGTAGCTTGGGTAAACTGGGGAGTGTCATATTCTGGCTAAAATTGGTGTAAATCTGTTGTACTGCCAAAGTCATTGCAAGGCAGTGTGACCTGCCATGGCTTTCTGGGAGAGGAAGTGTGTGATTCAGAGAGAGAAGATGATCTCCTGGATCCTTGGGCACTCACTGCCATTACTTTAGGGTTTTCTAAGAGGGGCAAAAAAGGCCTCTTTTTTTTTTTTTTTTTTTTTTTTTTTTTTTTTTTTTTTTTTTCCCCACTAACGTTTTAGCTGAGCACACTGAATTTGTGTGGTTGGAGGTCTGGATTTTTCACTGCAAAAGAAAAGAAATTAAAAATATAACAAACTGACATGCCAAGTAGTGAAAGACCAAAACAGAATGGGGATAGGAAATTAGGTTTGGTTTGGTTTGGTTTGTTTTTTTTTTTAATGTATGTTTGTTATGTAGTTTTGATTAAAAAGAAACAAACAAATAAAAAACCCATGAGGGTCAAAATTATGTTTGTTTGAGGTCCTAAAAAATGTAAAGATATTCTTGGCATTAATTGTAAGTCTATATGGCTAGCAGGAGTGGCCACACAGCATTTTCACACCAAGTACTTACAGCTGTGGAGGAGCCATACACAAGCTACTTAAAAACTGACTAGAAATTGAAAATCTGCTTATGTGATTAACATTTTTGGGTAAAGATGTGTGAACTTCATGTCTCAAAGTTTAGAAACAGTCTCCTGTAATCCAAAGTGGATTGTACCCTTAACACAGTGCCAGTCCTAGTCTCACAAAATAGAGGTAATTTACAAGTAAGATTAAAAATTCCTGTTTGTACTCCACTTAAAAATCCTCTGCCTTAACAGAGGATTTTTGTGCAGACCTTGTAATCAAGCCAAGCCTGGGCTGCTTAAAATAAAATTGTGTTTGCCTACTTAACTTTGTCTGTAGAGATACATCCTGAATATATACATGTGTATATAAAAAAAAAATCAAGTTTGCTCCAAAAGTCTTGGTTTTCTTTAGGGAAAAATGTGACTTCCCTTTGATCTATCAACTTGTTTCCATGTGTTACCACATTGTTAGGAGCACTCCAGTTAATTTCTGTTTTGTTTAAATATGGTGCAAAAATGAAGTTCGGTGGTGAATGCTAATATGAGGATAGGTAATATACTTTGATAATTTAAAAGTTAAGTCTAAGTAAAATGTCATTTTAAGAATTGAGGGTAAGTACTGAAGCAAAATCAGAGTGCTGTGGAAGTCTGTACATACAACAAACATGGTTTTGCCCACTGTGCTTTTTATAATGAACAACTGGACCAATTAATTCTTTTTTTTTTTTTTTTTCCTAGTGTAGGACAGCACAGTCATTTTAAATTTCAAATTAAGATGAGATTGGATTTCATATCTGTTGCAGCTTTGTTAGCATTTAATTTTTAACCTTCATTTCAAGTGGAAAATTTCTGCATATTTCTTTGTTGTACAGTGTTGTAGTGTAATTTGAAACACATGTAGAGTTCTGGCACTTAGTCTAGAAATGACTCGTGTAACTTCTTTGCTGTCAGTCATGGCGATTTTTATTTTTAAGTGAGGCAATAGTAAGGATGCTCTCCAAACTATTCTTAAACCATAGTGGAGCTGGTGTTTGGCCAGATTAGTTTTTGCTAAAACCCGATCGGTGTCTGTGTTGGGTTCAAGACAGTGAAATAACTGAGAATTGATTTTGAATGGGTGACAGGACTGCTGGGCTTTAAAAGTTGTAGCAGGTGATTTTTCACATCTGCTGTCTTTGTCATTGGGGTAAGCAGATATTTCTTGAATCTTGGAAAAGGAGAAAAGCCACAAATGAAGGGCTTACTTGATCTGCTTTGGCCCATTGATTTTGAACACTGAATTCATTCTGCTCCTTTGAATAGAATATAGTTTCTCAGTAAGCTCAGTAGTCAGAGTCAAAAGATTGAGTAAGAGCAAGGAAAGCTTGTCTTGCTTTGGAGAGCATGTAGAGGGCTGTACTCCTTCTTGCAGGAATTCTCTTGGCTACCGAGGCATATGGTCTGAATTTCCCAGTGTCTCCTGTTGCAGGGCCTGATCCTCAGTAGCAAGATTCCTGCTGGCTGCAGTGCATTTTGAATCAGGCGCTTAATGAATGTGAATTGGCAGGTAAGAAGAGATTATTGCTATAAAGACACAGCTGTATTTGTATACAGACTTTTAAAGCTAAGTATTTTTTGTTTGTTTTATCATGAATAATTGAATAAAACCCCATGAATGACAATAGCAGTACTATGTGAGTACACTTTTTAGGAATAGTGAATATGGCCAAGTATGCTGTCTTTTTCAAGAGAGAATGGAACAAGGAAACAGAACTGTGTGTAAACCATCTTAATTTTGGTTCGATGTAGAAACTGCCTTGTATTGCCTTAGCGTGCTACAAAAATCCTGCAGGTTTCGTCGTAGGCCTTTGGAAGGATGCAAATTTAATATAGAGGAGGTAGATTAGCACCAATTTTTCCAACCAAATGGAAGTCGAAGAAAGGAACACAGCCTCTAGTAAGTCTGAAATCTTACTGTTTAAGAAATCAGCTTTCTGGCAAAAATGTCTATGAACATTTCAAACGACACCCTGTAGTATATGGTGTTTTGCATGGAGCTCTTCTGTCAAGGTCATTAGCAATTGAATATATTAAAAGTGGACTGCTTATGAAATGGAGAGTTTTGCTTCCTGCCCGCCCACCTGTGGGTATAGTGTGGGTTCTGTAGCTGTAAAAGGTCTCGGGAGGGTTATAAAAGCAGAGAATATGGAAAATATATAAAGAAACAAAGAAGGAAGCCTGCATATACCGTGTAGTTTCTTATATGTAAAGTTGGCTGTAGTTGTATATGTACCACTAAATTAACCTCAAAAGCTGGCCATGACAGCAGAATGTCCATAGTAATTGTTTTTGTTGGCTTTCGGCTTCAAAATTAACTCATCGATCTAACATGAGTCTCTGTACTCAGAATCCTGGTCTGGTAATGTTTTTTTACTTTTTCATGCAATCATGGAAAAAATATGTTTCTGCTCGAAGCAGTTGTCAAACAAGCTTCTTTCATCGACAATCAGACATAGGGCAGCTGAGTAAGGCTGTTTAGTCTAGAATAAATACTCGAGAGATTACAAGGTCACTGTAGGAAATGTAATTATACCATTTATTCCAGAATAGTCTTTTTGTAGCGTGGGCTTGCAGAATACTAAATCATGCATTTATTAAAATACATAGAATATGAAGAAAAAAATTCAGAGTCTTAACCTAAGGAATGGAGAATTGGCTGGCAAACTGCACTACAGGATTAACCAGTAAATATTTAAAATTGCTTAAAAAAATCAGGATGGTAATATTGGCTTTATTATTGAAAGTTAGTAGGAGGTGAACCCCAAGCTGTCTACAGGTGTAGAGGCAATGCTGCTAAGTAGGCAGCTGAAACAGTGTCAAGCCGAGCTCCATAATGTGGCAGGAGGCATCCAGCAGTTGGGCGGGCCAAATACCCTATTTTCTGCACTCTTTGTGTCTCACCAAATCAAAGACTTGTTACTACCAGCCACTTAAAAATGCCTGATCGTCTCTGATAGTTCTTGTCTGTTATTGAAAGCCCGTCTTTGCTTTCATCCTTCCCTTCATCCCCTGCACCGATATCACTACTGATGTACGGTTCTCCTGTGACTTTGTATGTCCACAGACTTTACTCCT
The DNA here is from genome assembly GCF_018691265.1 of Tyto alba. Lineage (NCBI taxonomy): Eukaryota > Metazoa > Chordata > Aves > Strigiformes > Tytonidae > Tyto > Tyto alba. Next base: position 7,616,094 of record NW_024881303.1, read on the forward strand.
TAGCTGTTCTCCATCAGCTTAGAAAAATGTATTTTTGTAGAAGTTAAGTTTTAGATTTTCTGTTGCTTCTCTGAAATTATGTGGTAAGTTTGAGGTCAGCAGTTTTTGTGCTCAGTGTTTTCCTTTACTTTTTTTCCTTCTTTGCTTCTCCCACACTCCATCATATTGCCCTTTTTGACTCTCTGACTCGTCAGCCAGCTGTATAATTGCATTGGGAATTGTGTAGTTGCACAAGAAAAACAATACGTTTTGCACATGCGGGAGTGAGTGATCTTTCCTGCTTATCTCCCACTTCAGCAACAGGAGGGCCTTAGTGTCCTCAGCTTTTGTTGTTCTTCCTGGGACAGAGCCCCCAAATGCTTTCTTTAAGCCCTGTGTTAGACTAGAGGCAGGAACACCTTAGTGATGAGGAACAAAGTCTGTCCAACGATGGTCCCGGAGGATATGGGAGCTCATCGAGGGCCACTGCTGAGAGGAAGAGCTCCTCCTCCTCGATCAACATCTGAGCATCGCTCATACTTTGTCCTTGGCTGTAACAAACAGCAGAGAGATGTCATGACAAGGAGTTGGTCTGGGGCAGTCTAGGCAAACACTGTCATGGTTTTCTGAAGGGTCTGTTTGGATGGACTAGTCTTTTAAATCAATTATTTAGTCTCAGATGTAGTTGAAGTAGAAAGGTGAGGAGCATCCTGCTTTGAATTTGCCCTCTAAGGGATTTGTAAAAATTCATTGTAATAAAAATCCACGAAAGAAGCCTGAAAAGAGGAAGTGAGAGGGGCTTCCTAGACCCTTCAACACTATTGTTTCAGGAAGGGGGAGTTATGTATAATGAAAATATTCAGACTGAGTGGGACATTCAGCAAAATAGACTCCTGAAGAGGAAAATAAAGCCAGAAATGATGCATCTTCTTGACTCTGACACTGATAAACATAGTTGTAAAGCAGCCTTCCATAAGAAAATTGTTTGTTCAGGTATTAAATGGCTGAAAAGATGAATTACAAGTTTCCTGAGATGGCAGAGGGAAGCATTGGGGTGTCTTGCATGAAGCTTTATGCAGCTTTTCAAGCTGTTGCTTGTGATTCTTTAACCCCCTTCAGATAGCTTTGTTGCAGCTTTATTCTTGATGAGTAGTATTTCTTACAGCGATCGGGAATCAAGAATGTTTAAAGTTTCTCTGAAGAGTGATAAATGGGAGGAGTGAGGGATCTCTTCCTGGAGGAGCATGCCATTTGCCAAAGTCAGTAATTCCATTAATAAATTTGATCCTGGGTATGTAACTGATCTCACAACTGATGCGATGGATGGCAAGATTTTTAAGGGTTGGGTTGGTAGTCTCTGTTTTCTTACTCTGATAATGGCCCTGATGTCCCCTAGATTAGATCACACTGGAGGAACTTTTAGGAAAAGTGGAACTGGAGAACTTCCCTTAGAGTTAATGGTATCTGATCACAGGTGTTCTCTTCTTTTTAAAGCCTTGCTAATAGTTGAAAACTGTTCTAGATAAACAAGCCACATAGTGCCAGGCTTCCAGAAGGAATTGAGTTGTTCACTTCTCTCTTGTGAACTGAGGCATTTGAGTTAGGCCACATTTCTAATAATAAAATAGGGGTTTGAACATAATCGGACTTCACAGATGTACTGTTGCTCAGGCTTGAAGGTAACGGCACCATATTTTTGTTTCGTTACCTAACTGGTATTAAATGTAAAAACATAAATCCTTTTCAGTGGGAGAGGAGAAGGGGAGATGGTTTTCATTTGGCATAATTTCCTGTGAGACGTAGTTCTAAACAAGGCCCATATTTACACAAGACAATACAGTTTTACATGTACTAGTGTATCCTGCACATTTTAAAATTGTTTAGCCAGCCCCGGGTATTAAATACCTTCACAATAAATGTGTTTAATAAAAGTAGATGAAGTTTGAAATAATTTTTGAATAATTTTACAGTAGAAACACCAGTTAAATCAACCCCATTGCAGTAATAAATGTCACAAAAACAATTAATTATACTTGCTTGCCACTGCAAAATCAATTGTGTAACTGTTCGTCTAAAACTGACTTTGACATTACTAAATCCTAAACACTACACTTCTGTAACTTGTCAGAATCAGGTTTTGGTTAATAGATATTTTCAGTGATGTAATGGGAACTTCTGGCATGGAGTCAGAATATAATGGACTGTGATTAATGTTTTAATAAGCACTTTTCTTCTACTTATGATGCAGCAGTGAAATGGTTTCCTGCTTAGATTGATAGAACAGCAGGTGTGCGTACATACTTTTTTCTTTCAGTAAGAATAAGTTTTTCAGTTCTTCTGCTTGAAAATATTTAATGTTTTTCCTTGAGTCAAATGCTGCTGATTTGGGGGTTTCAGTTTGTTTGTTTTAAATCCAGCTATTGCTGATATTTGTCATTTGGAAGTGGAGGGTGCCTTGGAAACCTTTTTCAGTACTTAAAATAATTGCTTTGCAAAAAGGAAACCCATTAGTTTAAAAAATAGCTTTGATATATTGATGTTTTCTTCAGTGAAAGGATTTGTTTAAAAATACTGTTAGAGTAATTCAAAAGTGTGCGAGAACAAAGTATAGTGTTGAAAGTATTAACAGGTTAGATTTATTATTTAAGTTGATGTAATACACTTGTTACATGCTTGGTTATTTCTGTACTGGAAGTGGTTGTGTTTTTCTATATGTTAAATATTTCTACCAAAAAAAAAAAAAAAGATTCCAATTTAGTCACTGTTTTTCATGACCCATCAATCCAGATATGTTGCAGAGATAAGTTTTTTTGCTTAGGGATCTAGTCATCTGCTGTCCTGATGTAGAGGTAGTGTTTCTTCTAATATGCTGCTTAAGGTGAGCATATTTTCCATGCTCTTAATGCCCTACTAATACCAGGTGATGGTTGCACACTTGGTCTCCACTGTTCCTGTGCAGAGGAATATATATAAATGACCACAGAGCATGAGGATTACCTTCTGCTGAAAACAAAGTAGTCTCTTCTCTTTCCTTCTCCTCTGTCCTTGTAGACTGGATGGTAGCAGTGAATATACCTGTGATAAGGAGAGAGGAGAAGAGGGTGAATCAAGTAGAAGGAGGAGGTCCCATATGTCTTGGCTATTCCTGGCATTAGTCCATTAGACAAAACTTCAGGTGCCTCTGCTCTCTTATTTCAAAAAGTTGGGTGAGCCTTTCTGGAAAGATAAAAAAGGTGCTGTGATCCTGGCTCCAATGCAGGCTCTTTTCTCTGGAGTCTGTTGACATTAGTTGAGGTTCAAGATAACAGGTAGTTCCTCCATCTCTTTGTTCTTTCCCCTAAATGTGGGAATCTTACTGTCTCCTCTGTTCTCAGGAGTATCAACCCATGCTTTTATTTTTCCATCAACTTTGGAAAAAATGCAGATGTCAGCATACTCATGTTTTTAATATTTATTGAGAATTTCCCAAACAGACTCTATACCTTGGTTTTGTGCCAACTCTCTGTACTGGGATAGCATCTGCCTTGCATGGAGAAGGTTACTTGTGTGTGTTTTTTATTTGCTACTGCTGCCTTTGTCTAGTTTTCCCTTAAAAAGACGCAGGAGGTGAGTTCTGGCTGCTATCTATATTTCCTGACTCTCTTCCAGAATTCATGAGGAAATGCTCGCGAATAAAGCCAAAAAAAATCTACACCTTTTCTCCCCTTCTGTCGTTAGAATGTTCTCTGTCTTCTCCTCCTCTTTTCGCATTTAGGCTCTGATGGATTGGGCAGACTTCTTGCTCTGTGGTCATTGATTCTGTTAATTGTCAAAAAGTATTCCAAAAATGAAAGAGAAGAGGAGATCTGCACTCTGAGGCCATCTCAAAATTTGGAAGCATAAAGGCTCTGCTGTTCCAGATTCGCTTCAGCACACAGTTAATTTTGGAATGTAAAGTACCACAGATACAGAGTCTGCAAACAATCTGAAGTATGGAAAGAAAATATGGCTTTTTTTTTTGCTTTTTTTTTTTTTATTCCTTATTCCATGATGTAGGTGCATCCCGCTTTTTTTCTCACCAGAAGAGAAGCAAGTATCGTTGGGAAGGTGTGAGTATAACAGGGGAGTTTGCTTTCAAGAGTGTGCTGTGATTGAATAGTACTCTACCTTGAGTAGTCCAGGCCATAGGATCCTTCTTATTGATCTTTTGGCTTTTGTCTAAGAGCAGTCACTGAAGTTACTATTTTTGTGAAACTTCTCTCTTTCTTGTGTACCCAGAAGTGATCTATGGACTTTTTAGGTCTGTTGTATCTGCTCAATTTATCCAGCCCTTAAATATGCTTGGAGAATCATGGACTAGCAGAATAATATATAAAACTGGTGTTGTCCACTTATACAAACATCTGAGCAATCAATAGTGTCTTAACAGCTGGTACTGACCCTGGAGATGACAGCAATGATAATTCAGTGCAACCACCCTCCTCACCATTTCCATGAGTTCTCGCAACTAATGCTGCCAGACGCCTTCCCCGCCTTCTCCCAAGGGATGTAGGAAGTTCACATGTTCCTTGACTTGTTTTTGGCTCTAGTGTCAAAATGCCATTCTGAAAAATTCCCACTGAACTTGCTTGGGTGCTGAGGGGCAGCAGGATTAAAAATAAATAAAAGCTCAACATCGTTCCAGTTCTGCTCCCGGCCCCGGCAGAGGGGATTTATAGTGTCTTTGGTGGGAACAGGATTAGGCCTACAGAGGTGCCTTTAATGTTTCTACCCTTGGGCAGTATGTGTGGATACTACTTTCTTTTGCGACACAGTGGATGAACTGTGTGTGCTCACAGGCACTTTCCTATAATTGAGGAGTGTGCTCAACATGGCTCGGGGATGTTTGCAGTGGAGCAAAGGAATGTGGCTACCTGTATGACAGAGCGCCGTGTTCGCTGGGCTGAGTTAGTAGGTATTTGGCTTCACTGCGAGTTGTTGGCTGCTTGTTGACTTCCCTGTGTTTCGAAACAGAAATGCTGAAAAATCTGTATGGAGCTGTCTCCTAAGATCAACTGCCCAGATGTACTATGGTAGCAGGTTTTACAGGCTGTCTGCTCTGGGAATTTAAGATTGGAAAAGAAAATCAATGTCGTTTCTTTCTTTTAATGCTATTTTTATCCCCTTAGAGAAATACTTTGTGAATGGGGCTAGCAAATAGATGAGATTTCAATACTCACGTATGGGTCCATTTCATGCCTTCCTCATGCATGTGCACCTCTTGTTTCCATGGCAGTAGTGGAGCAGTAATGGAGTTTAATGTAAGTGCCAGCCTCTGCCCAGCAGCCCTGCTGAGGGCTGGCAGGTAAGTGCAGCAGAGGCTCGAGGCTAGACCCCAGAGAGGGAGCTGGTTTCATGGCTACATTGGTGGGTTTGGATGAGCTTGGAAAAAGGTAGTAAGGTCAGATTTCTGAAATCTGAGCTCCTTATGAGACTGTCCTTTTTTTTTTTTTTTTTTTTTTTTTTTTTTTCCATTATTTCCCCCTCCCCCCACTAGTGCTTTCGTTCATATTCTGCAAAATGGGAATATCTGTTTGGAAATATCAGCACTCGGCTCTGGGAAGTACTTGCTACTTATGGTAGAGAGGACCACATAAGCTAGAATGGCTCGGTGGAGGTGATAATACAGGCTACTGATATTTTCAAAGCACGTTGAATCCTCTGGACTGCTCTGGAGGATGGTTATTTGCGACAAATCCCAGATTTTTTTGTTGAATCATGACTTATATTTTGGGTTTATTCAGCGTTTTTTTTGTCCTTTCTGAGGGCTTCAACAGCTGAAACAGCATCGTCTTGCCACATGGCAGTTTCAGCTGAGTCTGGTGTTTGAAATGGCAACACTGCTAAATGTTTGTGACTTGTTTTTAGAACAGCATTTCAGCTGCTAGTTTCCTTAAGAAAGCAAAAACAATATGAAAAGCAAGGAATACAAATAAAGGAGAGGTTTTAAAATACTTCTCATGTTTAAAAAAACAAAAAAAAAACAAAAAAAACCCCAAAAAACAAAAAAAAAAAAAAAAAAAAAACCCAAACCTAAACAAAAGAGGTTTAGAAGGCATGTTAAATTTATCAAAATCTCATGAAGTAAATAGGAAAGCAACATCTAAATAAGCATGTGTGCTCCTTTATCCCCTTCACCTTCTTTCCTCCCCTTTTCTCCAACCCACACATAAACTCATTGATTACATTTTCTCTTAATGAGCTATTTCAAAAAATTTTGCTTTTCCTCTGGTAAAAGGTTTGAATGCTCCCAGCAGGATAGCTGCCACATGGCGGGGGTAAATATGGAAGGGAATGAAAGCTCCCAAAATCCTTCTGCTTCCTTACAAAGTGGTGAAGAAACTGCAGTGGTACCATTAATTATTCCAAGAAGAGGGTGGGATTTATGGCATCAAGAATAACAGCTTTGAGGCGATGCTGTGTGCACCCAGAAAAGCTTTAATTTCTACTGGAATGATTTTATTGATATGTATATTTGTGTGTGCATATGTGTATATGCATATATCATTTTACATTTACAATGTAATAACTCCTTGTTGTTATTGCTGTCATATTATTAGGTGTTTCTGTAGGCATGTCAATGCATTGATTGTTTTAGCAACTACAGGTGAAGATAGGTGTTTTGCCCCAGAAGAGAGAAGCTAATGCTCAGAGAGCTTACTGCAGAAAACCAGGTTGAATGCTGAATAGACAAAGGTAACATTTTCTAGAGCAACTAATTGAATGAAGAGTCTGTCTTGCTAGTTTTAATGAACTGTAGGCTCTGAATTGATTAAAAACACATACTAGCTAAGGATAATCAGACTAGAGAAGGAAAGGTGTTGGAAACACGGCGTTAGTGCAAAAGGATGTATTGGCGCATGGGGCAGTGCGTGCTGCTTGGAAAGGTGTTTGCAGAGCCACAGAGGAAGAGACTGACCATGCAGAGAGGTAGATCAGATCTGATCCTGTCGCCAGTTTCTCTCTACCCTTCGTTAAATCACATAGACTAAAATCCTCAAAGGCAGTTAAGCACCAGAATACCTTTGGAATTTGGCTTCAGTCCATATGTAAATCCTTCTTTTTTTTTTTTTTTTTCTTTCCCTTCCCCATTCCCCTGCTTGATATTTGTGTATCTATCCACCTCCTTAGTTACAGAAGTAACCTGAGTTTTCATTTTGTAAGTTGGCCATTATCTCTGTGTTGTTTCCAGTATTACTTAATGTGTGTGGTGCTGTGTCTTGTGTGACCTGGGTTCTTTGCTTCTAGCTGCGTGACCTTTGCTATTAAGCTGTCTCTAGTTGGAAGAAGTCCGTGTTAGTAAGTGCTGCAGATTAGCCTGAATAATTTATCTATTTTCCTAGCCCCCTCAGATTTTTTGACAGCTGTGCATTTTACGAGGAGTGACTTTTATATTTTCTTTTAAATCATAGATGAAAGTTGTTGAGTATCACTGGAATAAAATGAGATCCCCGCAGGGAAAATACCTCATTGGATGATGAATCCCCGTTTACACTTAGTTCTTGAGATCTATCAGTGTAAATGGTGCTTAAATATTTTTTGGTGTTGCACCTATGAAACTAATTTGAATGTGATACTTCAGGAAAAAAAATTACTGCCTGATTTTGTTATAAATGTAAAGGTGCACTTGATCTTTCCTTTTCACTGAGCGGAATCACTGAGGGATATGTTAGTTCTTGGGGTAAAGAAATTTGAGACCAGTGTTGGTTAAACAAATCCATAGGTCAGTGTGGAATATATTCAGCAGCAGTGCATTAAATACATTGAGCATATAGTGGGAGATTTTACACTCTACTGGGATTAAAGGATAACTCTGATGCAAAAAGATAACTAACTTAGGGAGAAGACCCATAGGATTCCTTTGGAAAGCTTACCAAATCTTTTTTTCCTTGAAAAACTGGAATGCACTTTTTGTACAAAAAGTGAGGGATTTGCATTGATAAAGCTTTAACCCTCATAAATAGTTATAGTCAACTTGTGTAAAACTGCACTCACGGTAAAGTGTGTGTGGGAGGCCACAGTTTCTGGGGCAGCTTGAGCTTGTGTGTGCTCCAGTGTGTGGTGGAATAGCACAGAGGTGGTCAGGGAAGAGCTGGCTCTGCTGCTCCTGTGGTATTTGCTCCTCTGTGGCTCCAGCTGATAGCACCTTTCTAGTACAAGAAGTTCTTGGTCACTGAGGACATCTCATTAGCCCGTCGTAGATTTGTGTGCCAAAATATTATTTAAGTCTTTGAAAACCTCCTTAGCATTTACGTGGCGGATAATGAAATACCTCTGTGTAGCTACTTTAAAGTCAACTTATAAGAGTGCTTGTCCTACTGATGGGAGAAATCGATATGGTGGTTTGCTCTCTTCCCACAAATCACATCAGCAGCCTGTCAGATGTGATGCACTGCACTTCACAACCTCACTAGAAATTTAGCTTTATTTTATTAGTAATTTTATTTGACTAAACCCTCTTTCTCACTGGAATGTCAGAGTGACTTTGGTGAGGAGAATATAGCTTTTTACTTAAGAATAGGTCCAAGCCCAAATGAAAGTGACTGTTTTTCTTCTGTGATATGCTCTTCTGTGCAGCTTGGAGACTTAAAAACTGAGAAGCATAGGTCCGCAGAGACCCTGACGTTTCCCAGTTATGTGTCCAGTGAATGCTCCCAGTTCCTGGCTGCCGTCTGGGAGAGCTGGAGCACTACTCAAGTTGCTTTTAATGGTGGATTATGAGGAGATGCGTTTTGTCAGTTTTTTCAACACCTGTACTACCCACCGTGCTGCTCAGTATTAATTTGTGTTTTAAGTGAAGAACTTCATTAATCATGTTCTATGCATTATCTTTCTCTCCTCTGCTGCTGTTAATTAGGAGGTTTATACACTGATGTACAACAAACACAAACATTAAATTGGGGCTGATGGGAAATGAGATTGGCCTTGAGTTATAGTGACCACAGAGTGGGATGAGATCTGGCACTTGGTTTAATGATGGCAGAGTGGCATGACATGTAATCTAGTGACATCACATTGTATGGTGTTGAATAAAGTACTAATATTTTATGTAGTCTTAAGAAAAGAAAAAAGCTTGGCTATAACGTTCAGTGCATGTTTGTGTACAAACATCCATATACCTGTTTATGGCTGTTAAAGCAGTGGCCTACACTGTTTCTTAAATTTCTTGTTATAGCAAGGAGGTTTTATATCTTAATAATATGAGAAATTAAGCAGTTCAAGAGCACAAAGCAGGAAAATGGCCTTCTTTAATTTTCTACAGATGTTTATGACGATTGAAGACTAAAGGAGTTTCATAATGAAATAGCAAATTGCTTGAAAGAAGTTAAGCTTCAGTGCAAAGATACACTCTATTTTAATATTCATGGGGAGTGTATCACGTACTAATATAATAATCACTCGCCTCTTGTCTTGCAGCTTTTTGACTTGACGTAGCCATGGAACTTCCCTTTAAAGCGCAGTAATTCCTTTAAAACCTGTTTGATCTGTCAAGTAGGTGTAGAAGCTTGTGTCAGACATGAAGAAGATAGCAGATTCGGCTCTGACAGATGATATGAATACAGTGAAGTTAATTGACTTTGCCAGGGGAGAAAATTCTTCCTCTCAATTATGTCAAATGCCAGACAACTTTTCAGAGGTGGGGAGGGAAACATGCCTAAAGGACAATACTGACACACTGCTTTTCTATTGGGTGCTTTCTGTGCTTTATTTTTACTTTTATTATTTAAGTTTTGGGGGATAAAATAATAAAATCAACTAGCTCAATTGCATCTTTGTTTTGGGATTCTCAGACCTCATAAATCCATTGCCCTAGGATTTTCTGCCTGGTTTTGTGAAGATACAAACTTTCAGGAAACTCTATGAAACAATGAAGTCCTAGACCTTTTATTTTTCTGCCAGTTTTAGCAGTTGTGCTGCTTTGACTTCATATTAGTATAATTTAAGCCCTGTTATAATCAACAGGTTTCTGTCACATTCTAAGTTTTTAGTATTTGGAAGGCAAAAGAGAGGGCTGAGCTTTTTACTTTGTTCATTAATCCCAGGTCAGGATTATAGCCTGTCTCATATATGAAGCTCTGCAGTTTTGTGTTCCAGCACCACATGATTCTTTTACAGAAATTTCCTGTCAGTGGAGAAGGAGCCAGCGAGGCTGTCATGGTAGGGGTTTTGGTTTTGAGGAATAAAACTCCTTTTTCTCCACTCTGACACCTTTTCTTCCTTCAGCACAGTTTTTGCTTCTAGCTTGTGGGTTTTTCCACTGCAACCCACAGTAAATATTATTGCCAAGAAATGATAAATAAAATAAATAATAAAAAGAGATTGTTGTAGGCAACTTTTTATTCTCTGGCACCTTCTTCTGAGATGGTGATGCATGACAGCACAGTGGCATGCATGCACATGTTTATACAAACATTTCGCATGCTCAGCAGGGTATCTGTACTACGATTAAAAGGGTCTGTGTCTCTGATAAATATTTAAGTTCATCCATAGTGAGACTGGGTAACCAGACTGTGTTCCCTCTCTCCGCTAAACACTACAGGTGGTCGCATGTTGCGGCAGAATAAAGATAAAACTTGCAGGAGTTAGGTTTTACAGGCTAGGAAGACCTGCCTGGCTGGCAAGTGTTGCGTTTCTGTCCATGGGATGGGTTTCTTTCTCACTGGATGAGCCCTTTAAGTCATCAAGGCCGAGGATGGGTGCTGTTAATTAAGGCTGCAAGGTGATTGGCATTTTGGGGGGAAGAAAGAACAGAAGAAATCACAGCTATATCTGGGTTTTTTTCACAGTGAAGGTAGACTCTTGTTTACAACGTCCTTTTCTTTTGTAGCACAGCTCTGCTATATATAACCAGTCTTTTTGTGTCTTATTGTTCAGTAACTCTTATGGCTTCTTCAGGAGTATGTTGGTAAATGTGACAGTGTTTATATTTTATGTGGTCGGATGTTTTGTTATTTATTGCTGGTTTTTGCTTTATGAAAGTGCCCAGGAACATGTAATGCAAGTCTATTGTACTTGCAGTGTTCTAGAGGTATGTGGAGGAACAGTCCATGGCCCAAACAAACTACCTAAAAGTGGAGAATACTATCTGTAAAAGAAAAAAAATAGATAATATGCAACAGTAACAAGCTTTTATTTCTCCTGCACTTGACTCTCTCTTCTTGCAAAATGTGGCAATGATATCAAAACTTCTAATTCTTATGGCTTCTCCCTGTCAGTATAACTGTTCCAGACCTTTCAGTGGCAAAGAACTCCATTCTGTTTGTGGAGTCCAACTTTTTACTCATCCTTACATCTGGTTTTGTTGCCATAAAACCCAGATATTTTCAGATTGACACAATATTGATCACAGTTGCATTTGGTTAAATTTGAGGTTAGTTTACATGAGTCAGTGATGAAATTTCATGTGACACTCTTTTGGACATCGGGTATTCATTATCTTTAAAATATATTTTTGAGGAACTTTATTCAGCCATTAAATGTACTTTTATTAAAACAAGCCCTTAGTATGCATAATTTAGATTTGGAATCATGGTAAGTTTGTTTTTTCACATTTCTTGGAATGTGCTTTCAGTTTAGCTAAACAACATTCTATTTAGGGCATAATTTTAACAATAATTTTTGTAATTCTGGCAGCAAATGCTGTAACATTATAATTATGCCATAAGCATTTAATGTTTTTCCATCATAAACTGGCTATAATCCCAATTCTGGAATACAGCTTTCTTGTTGCTCTCGTTTCTTCAAGTGATGGTGCAATTTTGTCCACAGAAATGATTTCTTATTAAAGTCCACCATTTGGGTTAGCTACATATTAAAGCAGTTCAAGAAAAAGTCTCTCCTTCTGAAGTCATAAATGATTTTTGAACTTTTCTTAAAGGAAATTAACTTTTAAGAATGATTTAAGTCAGCAGATAGTGTTCAGAAACAGACTTGATTCTTGCATACATTAAAATACTGCACTCATTTAACCATCTTAATTTAAAAATAGGAATTAGTTAAGCCAATACAATCTAGTGATGTTAACACTGTTACATGTTGTGGATTTCAAAGCAATACAGGACCTGGTGGTATAGCCCAGGGGTCAATACTGGGACCAATACTGCTTAGCTTCGTCATTACTGCCAGGCTGATAGGAAAGAGTGTATTCTCAGCAAGTTTGCAGGCGATAAAAAGTTCAGAGGAACAGCTCATACACCAGATGGTTGTGCTGCCCTTCAAAGGGACCTTGACGGGCTGGAGAAGTGGTCTGACAGCAATCTCGTGAAGTTCAGCAAAGAGAAGTGCAAAGTCCTGCACCTGGGGAGGAATAACCCCATGTACCAGTATAGACTAGGGACCAACCAGCTGGAAAGCAGCTTTGCACAGAAGGCCTTGGAGCACACCAGGTTGACCATGAGCCAACAATGTGTCCTTGTGGGAAAGAAGGCCAACAGCCTCCTGGGCTGCATTAGGCAGAGCATTATCAGCAGGTCGAGGGAGGTGATCCTTCTCCGCTGCTCAGGACTGGTGAGACACATCTGGAGTGCTGGGTCCAGTCCGGGGCTCCCCAGCGCAAGAGACATGGACACACGGGAATGAGCAGGGACTTGAGGCATATGCTGTGTGAGGTTAAATTGAAGGAGCTGGCCTTGTTCAATCTGGAGAAGGGAAGGCTCAGAAGGATCTTGTCACTGTGTGTAAATACCTGACGGAGGGCAGGCGGTAAAGGGGACAGAGCCAGACTCTTCTCAGTGGTGCCCAGTGAGAGGGCGAGAGGCAGTGGGCACAAGCTGAAATACAGGGAATTCTATTAAAACAGGTTTACTGCGAGGGAGGCCAAACGCTGGAACAGGTTGTCCAGAAAGTTTTGAAATCTACCTCCTTGGACTTGAATATGTGCTTATTGTGATAATTAATTTCAGTCAACAGTTAGCTTGTTTTTCAAAGTTACTGTACAGGACGTACTATTGGAATGGTATATTGGCAAATGACTTTATTAGTTTTTACTGAAAATGAATATGCCTGTCAGCTTCTCACTATGGTGCGAGTCTTGCTTTCCAGATCAGTAAGACTGCTGGCTTCCCTTTCAAAACTAATTCTCTTTATTGCCGTATTTGTTTATGTGTCTTGATAATCCTTCCAGTTACTGCTTTAGAAGATGTGGGAAGGGGAAGAATACTTGTTCCCTGAAGGTTGCTGTAAACCGGTCATTGCTGTTATGGTACTCGATGAATGAAATATTTCCATACACCATAAAACTTTATCTCGAAGAAAGTCTTGAGAACTTAAAATAATGGTAAATATTCTGCAGACTAACTCTTGCAAGGGCTAAATAGCCTGGCCTTGATCCAGGAAGGCACTTAACAATGTGCTTAACTTTAAGCACATTGAATATTCTTACTGGCATGAGTGAAAAATCAATGAGACTACTCACATGCTTAAAATAAGACATGTGCTTAAGTGTCTTTCTGGACTGCAGCCAGTGTGTTCAGCCTGCAGGATGGGCTGAATTCTAATTGTGGGCAAAAGCTAGTAGTGTTTCATTTTGCTTGTCTTGTGTGTTTCTGAAGAATTCATTGATATTGTCTGTGTTTATTTTAATTGGCCTCCATTTCCCATCTAAGCCCTACCAACTCCAAATCTCTGGGAGTAAAATAGATGTGCAACTTAGGGTTGTCAAACAGCTTGTCAGGGATAGTACTTAGACTGTATATATTGCTGTGGAGCAGGAACTGAACTTCAGAAAAGCTGGGAAAAGATGAGGTGAAACATGATTGTTTTCTTTGGTAGCCAAGGTTTTAATATAGAGAGAAAATGAAGAGGAGAGAAGAGAATGACTGGTGACACATCACACCTTTTCAGTTAACATAGTTGCTTCTTAGGAAACATTAAAGAATGCAGACAGATGCATTAATAATCTGCTGGCAGTGGCTGTAGCCTTGGCAAGTAGGCTTTCCTACCTACTATTGATTTTTCTGATTCTCAGGCAGCAATTTGCAATGGGTGGCTTGATCCTTTACCTTCAAAATGGGCAGCGAGATGAGTTGTCATGGCCAAAATAATTTTTACTTTCTAACCAACCCCTCCTGTTTCTTCAACAGCATCTTTTATTGCTTAGATGACAATTTCCACTGCTGACAACTGTGAATGATAAAATATGCTATATTTAAACACAAAGAGCCTCCATGACTAGAGGTGCAAAATAACCTGCTACAAGGCTACCGAGCTCTTTGTTGGCACCAGCTACACTTGTAGAACCCAACCCTCAAGCGCTGTAAATCTGGGGTGTTACTGGTTGGCAAGTGTAAAAGCAGTGGAGCCACAGTAATCTAGAAGAAATCTTTGCTGTCAGCTCTAGTTGTCTGAGGAAATAGTGTGTCATTCCCCTCCCACCCCCTTTTGTTTTTCAACATGTCGACATTGGTTGTCTTCCACTTTTTCTCTCTGTGTTTGTGGCTTCTTCCTTACATGTGACATTGCTTTCTTTTCTGTCCAGGTTGTTAGAGCCCACACAGCAAATTCTTCTTTGTATAAAGACTTTGAGTTGTGATTGCTGAAATTTATTCACCTGTCTTTTTTACTGGAAATTAAAATTTTTGTTCCTTATATATATTGGTTTTGGACTAGACGAGAGAGAAATTTAGTTGAAAAGAGAGTAGCCAAAATAAAGGAAAATAGAGCACTTTAAATGAGGGTGGTGGGGGTGGGAAGAGGAAATGGGGAAAAAAAAAAAAAACAAAACAACCCACCATGGAATTTTATATGTAATTACAAAAGTATCTCCTGAGAATGCATCTCCATGAAGGAGCAGCTTCCATTTTTCAGAGACCTCTTCCACAGTGACTCTTGTGCAGTTTTGACTTGAGTTTGCTTGTAGGTGGTTGGGTTTCTTTCAGCATCAGAAGTGTGCTTGCTATAGCACTCCAAGATCTGTTTCAAGCATCTTTCAGGGTAACTAGCAGTGTATGTTTTTACAGTGTACTTGCCCTAATGGCTATTTATTTCTTTAAACTGTGAATTCCTCTTTTACTTAAATAAAAGCATAACAGAATAATTTGTCACATACAGAATTTCATGTGAATTGAATAAGAGTTGATTTAAGGTTCAAGTTTAGAAGGTGTATTCAGATTCAGGGATAGCCAGTGATCTTTTAATCAGTGAAATGATGTGTGCTGAAGGTATCACAGGCAAAATTAGAACTGGAAGACTGGATGGAAAGTGATATTTTACAGCTATTTTGCTTTCAACTGTTTTGCCTTTAGTTTTTCTAAAATGAGCTATCAGACTTAAGTCTAGGTCTATGAGTATATCTGTTTGCAGGTGTCTTCAATGTGACAGAGCCTTCTGCCACCTAGTGTTAATGTGAGTTCTCTCCTCAGCAGGGTATCACCAGATAATTTATTAAATGTCATTATTTATTAATATTCCCCGCACAATTGCTAGGCACTCTCAGTGAACGTTTAAAAATGCAGTTTCTGCACCAGAGGGTTTCAGAATCAATTTAATCAGTATGCACAACTTCTTTGGTTATGTTTATTGAGGATGCACTTTGCAAGGTGGGTGAAGTTGTTATACAAATAATCTATGGAGAATTTCAGTAATTGTGAATGTCACTCCTCTGTAACAACTCTGTTAGCACTTTTCTCCCCCAGGTGAAGCTAAGGGATTCTGTCTAACTCAGCACACTTCTGTGCTCCTGCTGGTTCAGGAAATTGTATTATCCTGAAAGCAGCAGAGAATAAAAATTAATTCAACAGGAATTATATAAAATAAAGAATGATACCATTTAGACACTTAATTCATTGTCTTTTTGGTAGAGTAAAATGAAAATCTCCCATCGTCACTGCTTTTTCCCATCTAGAAATTCCACCAGGGCACAATAGAGGAGGACAATAAAATACAGAGATTTGCACCCAGATTTCACAATAGCAGTGTCAAACCATTAAAATAGAAAAATGGGCTTAAAATGATACTTTATATTGAAGCCAAATAATAATAGCTACTACCATATGTTGACAGATAGGAAGAAACTTCTTAGGATTGAAGGAGTGTTTTTTTTTTTTTTCTTCATTCTCCTATAACAATATTTTTCAAGAGAATGGAGCAACTCTTTCCCCGTCTCCCCTCCACCTTTGTGACCTGTTCTTGACTGCTCTGTGGTACAGAGTGGGGCTGAACGGTTCCTTTGCAGGCTGGTGTTTGAGAGCTCAGCTAAAGGCTGCACATCACTTGGGCAGATGCTTCTAATCCTTAGCCCAGCCGTGGTTTTGAGGAAAAGCCCTGGCGCCTCGCTCCTGCCCTCCTCTCTTTTGTCCCTCGCACCTCTTCGGGCCCTTCCTGAGGAACAGATGCCAGCATGGCTGAGAGCTGTAAACCTGATCCTCAACATCAGGCTGAAATGCTGACCTGATCAGCAGCAACCAGAACCTGAAGAAGCCGAGGGTCTAATGCATTAGAGCATTAGTCAGCTGCAATACCAGGCAGGCTGTTTTTTTCACCTTGTTTTGACCTGAACAGTCTCATCTTTGCAGCTTGAATGAAACTATTTAATCTTTTTGCTTTCAACATTTATGTTTTTCAAATGCCCGAAGAAAATAACTTTGAGTTCTTATTATCTCAAATGAATAACTATGAGCACAGAGCAGCTCTGTGCTCGTAGTTATTCATTTGAGATAATTATTAGGTTTGGCAGCTTATTTATCTGATCAGTATCAGAGGTTAAAAACCCTCTAGAAATTCTTGTGCATCTTGTGCTATTTTGTTTGAGTCATACTGAACTGGAATTACCATATGACATGAATTCATTGCTACTCTGTCAGAGCAGAGGATGCTGTGTCACAGTGAAAACCAAACAGACCAACTGACCTGGGGAGACAGTATTTTCAAAGCTGAGGTTATATCCAGCTTTTTCTTTGTTCAGATGATGTTTTCTCCATCAGAAGTGGTTTGGGGGCAAAGGCTGTGGCTGTGGTAAATGCATTTCTGGTGTTATTTTCCTGCTCTTAGTCCTTTATTCTGGCAGAGGGGGGAGAAGGTGATGTTTTTTTCCCCTTAGGTCCAGCCTCCTCGTTCTCACTGGGATCAGTGCCCTGCAGTGGCATTTCAGAGCCGTGCAGCAGCGCAGGTAGATGGAAGAGGCAAACTGGGGGAGCGTGTCGGGGCGGAGGCGGCTCTTGACTTCCATGAGTTTGCAGGCGGCCTGTGCCCATGCCTGACACCTGAGTCACCCAGGGGCTCTCTCCTCCCTTGCTGGGACTAAAACACAGTCCTTCAATGTGGAAAAAACTCTGATCCATTTCCAGCCTCCGGCCCAAAGTCAAGGTCCTTACGAGAGCTCCTGGGGCAAAAATATCTCCTCTCTGCTGGTAGCAGGTCATCCTGTACTCTGCAGTTGTGGTACAACCAGGAACCATCCTTGTGGTCTGTTGCCACAGAACTGCGCATCAAGCAAAATGTACTGAATAAGCGGGGGGGGAAAAGTCCCTGTGCATCTCCATCCTCTTTCTGTATATGTTACTGACTGAGCGCTCTGTTCAGAAAGGGCTCCGTTTGCTTCACAGCTGCATAATTTACATGGAAGCTGGTCCAGGAGGAATGTCTTTCATGTAGCCCACTCAAAGCCCCGGTTCATCAATATGGATTGCTTGCCGTGCGCTGGGGGATTTATGGTACGCAGTGGGGTGTGCGGAAGTCGGAGAAAAAGGCAGAGAGTTGGAAACAGTAGGGAATTTTTATCCTAAACGAGGAATTTGTGTGTCCAACAGAACTGTCTTTCAGAATAAAAGTTTGGTTCTCTCTTTTTGCCTACAGAAGAGATGCTGTGTTCCTGGAGTGGAACCCAAGGAAATGTTCCCCTAGCCATGGGGAAAGACACAGTGACGTCTTTAAGTCTGAACTTGCCCTATCCTTAAAAAAAACAAGATAAGCCTATGAAAACAATCCTGACTCAGGTAGTGAGTTACAAAACAGTGGTTAACTTCCTCAGAGTAATAATAATTATTAAAACATATCCATGTTCTTCTGGTGACCTTTGTCCTAAACGTAGCATGCGGGAAGAGGAATGGAGTTGGAAGGCAGGGGGAAGGACAAAGAATTTGAAGATCAAGACATGCCAAAACATTTCCACAACATGTTAAAGGTAGAGCTACTTCACAATTACAGAAATGATGGTTTAATGGTCTTTTCAACCATTGAAAAGAAAAAAAAATACAAGATCATCCTGAGAAAAGTCCCTTGTGTTCAATGACATTCTTCTCAGGGTCAAGTATGAGTGGAGCCTGATTTAGTCATAGACTAAATGTAGCTGCAGTTCTGCAGTCCCCTGAAGTGTAATCTATACTAGTCATGCAGAGCGAGTGCTTTGCTGGATTCCAGCTAGGACTGCAGTGTCCTTGTTACGCAGCGAGGCTGCTCAAGGGTGTTAAAATGCTTACTTGCACTTGTTTGAGCAGTTTCTGCGATGGCTGATTGATTTACTGTATCTGGAAGTTCAGACCTGGAAACCTGAGCAAGGGAGAATGCCTTCGCCACGGTGGCGAGGCTGGGTGTTGAGAGGACAGACAGCTGGCGGGTGACCTCAGGAAGATGACAAATGGGGGGCCAGGTGCCCCCCGCTCATCCAAGGGCGCTCGCCACCCCTCTGCTCGCAGAGGCACGAGTTACGGAAGTCACTTGCGCTGAAGGAAGGCTCCCTGTGAGCAGGGCTTCTGGAAATAAATGTTAACCTTTTGTTACCAGCTAAGTACGCAGGGGATAATGAATTCAAGCAGCTATTTAGGAAAGAGTTTAAGTAAAAATCCTTTCAGTTTGAAGGAGGAAAAAAAAGAAGAATCATCCAAATGGTAGTGGTTGCGCGTGTTTCAGAGATGGTGTCTGGAGCACCAGCGGGAATGTGTGGTGCTGAGACGTGGTGAGATGCAAGAAGCAAACTGTTTACACAACCAAATTGGTGATGGTTCTTGACTGACATGTATGGAGCCATTAAAGGAGCTAAGTATATTACTGGGAGGAAAGTGGGATTTGAGGAAGCCCCCAACAACTGAAGAAAGAAAAGTCATCACAGAACATGTATAAAAATATCCTTTATAGAGTAGAAACACGTGAACAAAAAGAATAGGGCTGCCTTTAGTTTTCCTTTGCTTGTGAAGGATTAATGTATTTGCAGGTTCTGCTTTCCGTTTCCCATTTCTATTTTCAAACAGGCAGTCACTTGCTAAAATGAGAACTTTCAGATAATGGTTGTCTTGAACCTGCCCTGTTACAGCACAGAAATCTATATATAATGTTGATTTAGACCAGCTGAGAATATGCTTCCTTTCTCTGAAGTTTGACTCTTGGGGATTATGGTGTGCTCTAGCAGGTTCAGAGGTTTCTTTTTTTTTTTTTTTTAAACTAAAAAACCCACAGCAAAACAATATGACCTCTGTTATTGCTTTAACTTTTGAAAGCGTATTCAAGATCTCCTGCATTAGCTCAGATCACTGAATCTACTGCAGAGACAGCAATGGCTGCTCACTCCCACTGGTATTTATGTTTTCTAATATTGAAACTGTGGCACCTCATCTGAAGTGATTCTGCCTGGTCAAATGTTAAAAACCTACATAAATGTAGCATTTGATTATTATCAAAGTAAATATGCAGACACCACTTGTGAATTCTGGACTCACGTGAGCTGCAAAATGTGTTTATCAAGCATGCACTGGATTTATATACCTGAATTCTTATTGAATATAAATCTCTAGTTTGCATAATTCCTCAGTGAAAAAAAGAGGTTTATTTCATTTGTTAACATTTTTAAAATATTGTCTACAGGTGTAATTGGATTTGCAGTTCCTCTGAAGATGGATATAGTTCAGCTTGCACCATTTAAAGGGTTTATGTCCCATTTCAGAGTGCTTTAAGTCTGTAGTCTATAGTGCTTTAAGTGGATAGTCCTTGAGTCTATAGTCTTTCTCTTAATGAAATAATGTATTAAGGCTGGTCCCTTCCTGGGTAGGACCCTTCAGCGGGACCGGAGTTGTCTAGAAATTGTTGTTATGGCATTACCTGCAGGACCCTGTGTGCGCTGCCTGCAAGTGGTATCCCAGGACTGTCATTCAGCCTGGGGCATAGAAAATGTAGAAAATGCGTATTAGGTCAGAGTAATACAAAGCTTCCTTTATTCTATAAAACCTTTTTTCATCATTAGTTTCCTGTCTTTACACTTTAAAACACCCAGTTCTTTTAAAACGATATCAGACAGCTTCTGTGGGTCAGAAGGCATTTCTCCTTGTTCTTTTGATCTTCATTTCTCCGTGCTTTTTCATCTTACCTTTAGGCTATAGTACTGGCTTCTCAGGTACTCCAAAGGCAAATGTTTATCTTGTTAAATAAATGTGGGTACCTGATTATGATACCTCACATCTATTTAGAATTTAGAGCAGCAGTAGAATTGCAGTGCTAGGAAAATGCTGAAGAACCAGGTGTGCTCTAAAACTTTTCATCCTTTAAACTTTTGTTACTGGTAGAAGAGTTGAGGTTTTTTAATGATTCATTTATTTAGGAGCACTGAAGATGTATTTTGAGATAGCTGTCACAAGAAAATTTCCCTCTTCCAATAATGTTTAATGTCTTCATCAATGACATAGACAGTGGGATCGAATACACCCTCAGCAAGTTTGCCAACGACCCCGAGCTGTGTGGTGGGTGACACGCAGGAGGGCAGGGATCCCATCCAGAGGGACCTGGCCAGGCTGGAGAGGTGGGCCCGGGCAAACCTCATGGAGTTCAGCAAGGCCAAGGGCAAGGTCCTGCCCGTGGGTTGGGGCAACCTCTAATATCAATACAGGCTGGGGGATGAAGGGTTTGAGAGCAGCCCTGCGGAGAAGGGGATATTGGTGGATGAAAAGCTGAACATGAGCCAGCAGCATGCACTCAGCCCAGAAAGCCAACCGTGTCCTGGTCTGCATCAAGAGCAGCGTGGCCAGCAGGTCGAGGGAGGGGATTTTCCACCTCCGTTCCATTCTCGTGAGACCTTCCCTGCAGTGCTGGGTCCAGCTCTGGGGCTACCAACATCAGAAGGTTATGGAGCTACTTGAGGGAGTCCAGAGGAGGCCACGAAGATGCTGGGGGGGCTGGAGCAGCTCCGCTGGGGGGCCGGGCTGAGAGAGTTGGGGGGGTTCAGCCTGGAGAAGAGAAGGCTCCGGGGAGACCTTCGAGTGGCCTCCCAGGGCTTAAAGGGGGGACAGGAAAGATGGGGAGGGACTCTGGATCAGGGGATGTGGGGATAGGACAAGAGATAATGGTTTTAAACTAAAATATGGTAGGTTTGGATTAGATGTAAAGAAATAATTTTGTGATGAGGGTAGTGGAACATTGGAGCAGGTTCCCCCGAGAGGTGGTGGATGCCCCATTGGAAGCATTCAAGGCCAGGTTAGACGGAGCTTTGAGCAGCCTGGTCTAGTTGAAGATGTCACTGATCATTGCAGGGGGGTTGGATGAGATGACCTTTAAAAGTCCCTCCCAACCAAAATTATTCTATGATTCCATCCCCCAGTGTATTAGCTTTTCAGTGGAAATGTTTGGTGTCTGGATTTTGTTACAAAAAGAGGAAGTTTTCAGGGAAAGTAGTATGGGAAGATTTGATTCTCTTCTCTTCCCCCACCAAGGATGGCTTCTTTGCCTTTGTGTCTTTGCATTTAAAGATTTTTCTACTGCAGGGTTCACAACTGTACTTACCAACGTCATAGGTAATTTCTAATAAGATCTCTGATACAGGTAATTCGAAATATTTTACAGTTTATGTATGTGGTTCACCATTAGAAGAGGAAAGAATTTATGTGAAACATCAAATATAAGTGCCTTAGTTTTTATTGTAAACACACTGGAAATTCTTTTATCGGTCACTGCAGTAACTGAAGGGTGAGGATTTGGAGCGGGAGCACTGAGCCCGGAGGTGCTGCGGGGTTGCTGTTGCAGCAGGACACGTGTGGCTTTGGGCTGCCAGGGTCTGCAGTGTTTGCACTCTGATACAAGGGAGAAGAGGAATGGGGGAAGAGAGGGAGGAATAATTCATCACTGATCTCTACCTTTGGAGTCAGAACTGGCTTTGTCAGAGGCAGCTGTTTCATGGCTAATATTACTTATCTAGGCTTTTTTTTCCTCTTTCAGTGCCTGGTAGCAGACCTCTATGCTGTTCCATCTTAGCTGAGGCAGACCTGTTTTATTTCAATTTTAAAGAACTTTGTTTCACTACACGCACTTGACATGTACTCCTGCTCCGAGACACTGACAGCAGTTGAAACAAATTGCTATTTAGAAAAAGCAGATGGTAGAGACTAAAAAGAATCACTAGAGGTCCTAGATTTCTTTTATTGATTTGGTGGGTTGGGATTTTCTTGGCTTTTCTACTGGGAAAAGTTATTTCTGGTAGAACAGGGTTCTTTACTTCAAGACCTAAAACTGAGAAATAATAGTTCTAGGAGCCATGAACTCAAACTCCCAATTAAGAAGCTTTTTCTACGTCTTCACTGTAATAAATAGAGACCCATTAGAGTCAGTAGGCATCTGATTTTTAAAGAATTTATTGCAAGATGAAAACTTTAACTTTTTCTTATTGGAAAGTTCTTGAAGTTTCCCTCTGAAGTAGAAGGGGGAAAAAATACTCAAACATCATCTAAGTATAGATATGTTTATTTCCAAGCAATTCCAGTGAGCCTCTGAAAATGTCCTCGAAGGTAAAGTCAGTTGGAACTGGCAGGTTTGCTGGTAATACCAACTGTGCACTCAGCAGTCAGTCCTGGCAGCTTCAGCCCCTAAATACGGGGGTCACTGCTGTGTCCCCTGTGTTGGAGACATAGGTGGTGGTTTTACAAGCGTGCTGGAGGCTGCTATGCCCAGCCACAGGCTGACTGGAAGGAGAGGAGCTGCGGGCACAGCTCTGCGAATCATGACGATGAAGTGACAGTCCTGCGCAGTCTCCTGGCGCGTGGGTGCGTGGAGTGGGCTGAGCGAGTTTGTGGCAGAGAAAGGGCCATGTCTGTAGTATTCCTTCCTTTGTGCTGGGGTCTGGCACTCATCTGACACCTTGGTGAGCAATTTCTGCTCACTAAGCTCTCAGAAAACCAGCATAGCTAAACAGTATTATTAATAATAACATAGACTGGCTTACTAAGCTGAATCCGAACGGGTAAAAACGCTGTCTGCAAGTGGGATTGCGGGGGTTTCAGGGGTGGTGTTTATGGTAGGGTCTCTTGCCCTTGGCAGGATTCATCTGTAGCCAAAGCTGTATTGTGGTATTTTGATTGACTTTTCCTTGTACCCCTGCACTATGGGTTGCGTTTGGTCTTGTCCTGCTGCAGGACTAACACGTGACATAATCGGGTTAAAAATACGTTATTTTTCTGTTTGCCTTGGGATCTCATACCAAGACCTCATTATGCTTAACAGTTTTTTGACGTTCACACTGATTGCTGCAATTGTATACACAGAGGCTTTAAAAAAAAAAAAAAAAATCAAAACAAACCCTACCCAAACCACCATCACCAAAACAGCAACCAACCCCCCCCAGCTATCGCAGTGGGTAGCTACCTGCCTGTTCGCTGGTGCTTGCAGCAAACCCTACATTGTGATAATTTGTTCTCCATTTTAGTCACATTCAAATTAATTAAAACTGTTCTCCATTCCTGGTCACATTCAAATTAATTAAAACTGTTACGCTGTATTTATCAACCGAATGATGGTCTTCATTCCTTGAGGCAGCCATGGACCTATTACTTTCCAGAGAGCATTTTTCCCATTCCGCTATTAAATGGATTTATTTCTGCCATTTAGTTCTTCTTGCCCTGGAGGGGTGATGGTAGGAGCCTCGCTGCCGTCAGGGCTGGAAGCGTGACCTTGGGCATGGCACAAGGCCTGCGGGAGGTATGGAGCTTGGCTCGTGGGGAGCCTTTGTCGAGTTCATGGTTCTGTTAAAGTTGTATTATATGTTGGAACAGGCTGTGCTGGCTGGTGTTCAGCAGGAATTTCTGACACCAGTAATATCTGGTGTGTTTGTTAAGATCTGAATACGATGATAGTGCTCAAAGAGTGTCTGCTAAAATAGATGAAAGATTGCTTTTTGGCTTTTGAGGACCTGGGATCAGGCTTGTAGCTAGTCTGTGGAGGGATGAATTGCTATTCTGGATGACTTGTTTGATTACCAGCTTTCGGTGTGTGGTGTTTTTGTCCTAGCTTAGATGTTACAGTCTCTGAAAGGGGAGAGCCACACCGTTTCTGACTAATACCTAGGGAAGACCTATTCCTAAATGAATTTCCCAGGGCTATTTAATGAAAAACAGCAACAAACTCAACTTATTTTATAAGCAAATTCTGCTTTGGCTGCATGGACTGACTGTGTGGTAGAACTGGTTCAAGCAAAACCACAGTTGCTTGGAGGAGCTCTTTTTACCTGCTCAGGGGCTATAGAGTAACCCAGGCTACACATTTCTCAACAAAAAACAGGCCAGAGAAAATCCAGTTTCTTGCGTGCCTCTCTCATTTGCCAGTCTCTACAGTGATATTCCGAATAATGCATCGATATCTCATCTTAGAGACTTGGTAAATCTGATGAAAATATTGTCTCCAGAAAGGTTCAGGAATGGAGCGTATGCTACTGCGTTACTAATGCTTTACACAATTTTCCAGGCTGGAGTATTTTGCTTGCTTTCATGCAACCACTATTTATTATTTAAATGATGAATCTGGAAAATTTCCCAGATCTAATGTCTGCCCCATTACTTTCTGTCTTGGATACTGCAGATAATCAGATGAGCAGTAAATCTATTCTGTGGAATAGAACTACATTATCTTTTTATTTTTTTTTTTCTGTCAAACAACTCGTGAATGATTTTTCTTTTCTTCACCCCCATAAAATACCTAATAGATCAAAAAAAGTAAAATCTGTATGCCAAACACACAGTATTCCACATGTACCTCCAATGATGCATCTGCAGAAATACCAGTGGGAGTGCATTTATCTTGGGTAGACGTGGGAAGATTATGTGAAATAATCCAAAGCACGGATACGCTCAGTTGGGTGGATAGAGGGAAGGACTGAGGTTGTTTTTTTTTTTTTTTTTTTGTCTTGTTGGTTGGATGTTCTACTTTTGGATTTTTTTGGTTCGTTTCTTTGGCTAGTTTTTTTTACCCTGGTTTCATTGTGCTGTTTCTCCATCCTCTCTGATGGGTTCTGAAGTCTTTGCTGAACCTCTCTGAAAGGAGACCGTCCTTCCGGGCAGTGAGGGGCCGTTTGCCAGAGGTCTCGGGTGTCACCGCCTGACGAGCGGGTGTTTGTGTCCCGGCTCTCAAACCGCGATGCCAAGCGGTGCGGGGGCTGCGGGCGGCACGGGGCGATGGCGCCCGCTGCCGCGCCCAGTGCTGCTGCGCGGTCCTCCAGCCGTCCCAGTCGTTCCCAATGCAGGGATGGTGACACGGCCTTTGGAAAAGAGAAAACACGAAGGAAACCCACCCCCAGGAATGACCATCTTGATTCTGAGCCTCTGCACCGAGTGTGAATTACACCTCTTTCCTTGAAAACAGGAGGCTTTTTTTTTTTTTTTTTTTTTTTTTTGCGCATGGTGATGAGAAACTAAAGGTCAGGAATGAGTCCCCTGAAGGCTCATGAAGAACAAAATACGATGTGTTTTAACTGACGTGAAAGGTTAATGGGGAAGATCAACATCCAATGGCTGCAGCTAAGGAAAGGGGACTTGTTTGGGCAGAGCCTGAAGCAAAGCGTAGGCATTACAGTGAATGGGAAGTGTGAAACCGTGGGGCAGAGAACACACGGCCCTTTAGCCCTGCTTAAAAATAATAGTGCAGGCTTTTTTTTAACTTTAGTCTACCCTCAGTAAAAACAAGTTACATTAAAAAACTGTGCACCAAAAAAAAGCAAACCTCTTTTTCCTGGTTTCTGCTTATAAGATTTACAGGTACTTAAAATAAACCTATGAAAAACAGACCTAGTGTGCTGGAATTTGCTAACTAGTGAGAGCAATTACCTCCAGGTCCCAAGACCTAACGGAGCTTGACTTTTTGGAAATAAAACTTGGCAAGCGCTTCTTCCTGCTGCTGTTGTAAAGGTGTACATGAAAAGATGTGCTGACCTCTGCCAAAAACCCCAGGAATCCAGTTCAGAGAGATTCTCCTGCGAAGGGCACGGCCGGATTCAGGCAGCACAGATGGGGATCGGTGTGGAAAAGCCGGCGAAACATTCGCTTCTCATTGTGTGGCTTCAGCGTGGCAGATTCTTTGGAATTGCCTGGTGTACCACAGTAATGAAATGGGTCAAGAGCAGTAAGTTTAGATACTTAACAAGAAAATAAAGACCTCACTTGACAGCCAGCAGCATGTCGTGCTTGTTTCACAGGAGCAAGGAGAATTAATGCAGGTTGCTGTAGTAAAAGTTGATCTGAGCCTTTTTGGCAATGATTTTGTATTGCTTCAGAGATCACATAGCAATTAACTATAAATGCTGTAATAGCTGTTAATCAGGCCTGCTTATGAAACTAATGCCCCAACTTCAGATGACCTGAAAAAAGGGAAAACATGGACTCTGCCTCTGTCCCTTTAGTGATGTGTAAGTAACAAAAGGTAAGTAATGAAGAACACACAACCAACCTTTGTTAATATAGAAATGTAAAGTAATCCCCCGTTTTCTCTGGACTGTTCCATGCATGAGTGGAAAATAAACTTTGTGCGATGAGATAAACACGATAGAGGTGAAATCTGAGATGGGAATTGGTTTTTATAAGACTCTTCAGTTTGGAGGGTGGAAGTAGTTTCACACTGCTGTTTTGAAGGAAATTATTTGTTGTCAGTATCCCTTCTTCATTCCTGGCTGGGGGAAGAAGTTCCTGTTTCCCACAGCAGTTGTAAAGGGCCTTTGGGAAGGATGAGATTTTCCTCCTAAAACATTAAGGCACAAGTAACAAGAATGTTTAAAAAAAAAAAAAAGAAAATAAATTAAAAATCTATTAAATGCACTCTCCCACAAAACAAGAGCTCTCTGCAGATCATCTTCCCTTGCAAATTAAGAGACAGGACAGGCTTTGCTGCTGTGTTTATAGATTCCCTTTGGACTAAAGACTATTAAAAGGGTTTGTGCCCTCATGCCTTTGCCTGTGCTGATGGGAACCAGTGCCCGGCAGTGGGGACCAGACTCCATCACGAGGTGGTACAAAGCGGCAGAGCTCACCTCAGCGTGGCCCCAGGAGGCAAATTCAGCCTCTCAGCTTCAGCATCTCACCAACAATCACTCAGAAATGTTGCTCATGTCTGTGCATTGTGGTTATTAGGTGCAAGAAATACAGTTTTAAAACTGTAATTAATCATTTCTAAGTAACCTCTTTTTCTACACGTTTATGGCATCAAGGGGTATGACTATTTATTATGTCTTACCTATAAAATCTGACCTGTTTTATATACTCTTTATGGAAACAGTGTACAGTCATAAATTAAAAGATGCAACTGTTTTGGATATTTTACTGGTGGTCCTGTATTTTCCTGCCAAAAGTGCAGCTGTTTTAGGTTTCTCGGGATAACATTATAAAAGGCTGTATGCGTTTTGCAAGTTTATGCTTGAATTGCCAAGCCAGAGGTGGAATGACTCAACCTTCCCAGGAGCAACATGTACCAAGTGATGAATCAAAACAGCTAGCTGAAGCTCCGTGGCTTACACAGCCACTGTGAAAAGCAGCTCTCATTGATGGTATTTTATCTGGTGTTCAGCGTTTGAGACGGTCGCTGTGCTGAGCGGGCTAGCCCGCAGCCTGCGTCTGCGTTTGATGGGGTTTTGGTGCAAAAGTAGCTGAGGGTCCGGGCTTGCATCTGCCCTACGTGTGGTGCAGGAGCTACAGGGTTACAGCATTGAATGAAGCCATTCAGGCCCCCTGAGCAGGCACCTTTAATGGGATTTCTCGGCGTGCACGGCTGGGTTTGAGCCTTCAGAAGGAGCCGAGGGCAGCCAGGAGCCACAAGCCAGGAGCTTGCGGCAGTGCCAGCGTGGGCAGCTGGTTCAACGTCGGCTCGTCGGTCTGGCTGGTTTGGTGTAAAGTCAGATGGCTCCGCAGATGGGTGGTGGCGGTTAATTAATGGTGAAGTTTAGAGGCTTCTTTAGCCAGAATGTTGATGCCGGGCTCCCATGGATCTAATTCCCCAGCGTCAGTGGACTTACTCCAGATACAGACAGACCCAGGAGCGGGAAGGTCAGCCCCACCGTCAGCAGAGCAGCTGGCAGAGCCGGCTCTTGGGAGCGCCCAGTTACCTGGGCAGAGCCGAGCCCCCCCGGTTCCCGGGGGAGTGAGGAAGGCCTGGGTTGTCCTCGTTGTCTTAGAAGGAGCTACTGAAGGGGGGGAGAATGCAACCCCCGCCCCAGCGCGAGCACAGAGCACCCAAACCAGGGGGTGTCCTTAACCCTGTGCAGCCTGTTGCGAAGAGCCAAGGTTTTTCGGTGGGCTGGCAGGGCAGCGTGGCTGGAGGTGCAGCAGCACCGGCATTGTTTCAGCTGATGGAAGTTTTTATACTGACATGTTCATCGGTGGCAGCAGGCGGCCTGTGTCTCCTTGCTTGCTCCCAAAAAGCAGCTTCAACTTCACTGTACTGTCAACTGCGCAGGTGTTTGACGTGTTTATTTCTGCGCTAAAAGAACGCCTGTCTTTGTTCTAGGTATCTCAAACACGTACGAGCTGCCTCTGTGCAGGATATCGCTGGAGGCTACACTTCTGCTCTTGCTTGTTACCGAGCCTTACAGGATGCTTTCAGTGGTCTCTTCTGGCACCCCAGTTAGCCAGCGTGCATCGGCCTGTGATCAAGGGACACCGAGCGGAGCGAGAAGCGAATCAAGCTGGCAAAGGTTGGGTAAAACTGCTGCCATCTGTACAACAGCTAAGCTGCAGTCACTTTTCTGTGTAAAACCAGGTGTGTTTAAGTGTTGAATAAAAAAAAAAAAATCAACCAACCAAAAAAACCACATCTGCACGAGAGCTTTGTAAAATGGTAGATACATTTTTGTGGAGGGGGAAACTTGTTAGTCATGTGGCACTTTGCTGAGGGAGGCTGAAGCAATAAGCCACATCTAATGGAAGATGTGAATAACTCAGCTGTGTATGTTTGAGGTTTAAAGAAATACACTTGTAAATTTTTTTTAAATAAAGCCAGACTTTTTTATTAAAGTTTGTGGTTTTACTCTTATTGCAGGGTTTTATTTGCACAAGCATTTAAATGCCATTTTGATTATAACATTTAGTGTCAATATTCAAGCCTACATTTTCTTCCCATAAAACTAGTTTCCCCAGTTCAGACAAGTGGGTTTTTCCTCCTGCCAGCTGGATGAGAAACTCTGGAACTATGCTGACACAACTCTTATGCAGAATCCTTCCTGATGTCACTTGGTTCTTACCTTTGTCTGGAAAACAAATCTTTAGCTGAAAGTTTTTTGACTGAGTTCCTCTAGAAGCAATCTAAGAAGCCTCAATACAAGGCTGGGTCATTCAAGTAGTCAAAATTTGTTTTTTTCCTGTCTAGCTCTGTTTGCAACTTCTTTGTCACTTGTTCAGGAGCTTCTTTTAGTAAGAACATCCTTTTGTCTGGCTTTAGGGATGACCCTTGCCACTTGATCTGCTACTTTAACGTATTCCTTCCCCTCTTCTTGTAGTGGAGCGTAGACTAATTGCAGCAGAGATGGGCCTCTGTGGCGTGACTGGTCTTTGCCACGAGTGTGTATAAACTGCAGGAGACTGGAAACTGCTCAGGACAGTGAGAGCCTCTAGAGTAAAGCCTGGACCACGTTTTATGGGTCATCTGTTAATAGTTGTTGAACACTGCTCTGGAGCGTACTAAATGAAGGTATTTTTTCTATGTTGTAGTAAAGAGAAGAATAAGCTCTATTCCAGACTTGGTGCTTGCTTTATAAAGGAAAGGGGAGGAAGGTGCCAAAAAGTCCATTGTCTGTGCCCAGAATAGTTGCCGACAGGTAACATTACACACGAGGCCGAGGTGTAGCAAAGCTCACAGTCCGCGGAGTCCTGCTCCCTGCCAGGGGCAGGTCCCGGCCTTTGCCAGAAAACCTCTGGGGGGGCGTTGTGGGGCTCAGCCAGGCGGCGTGGGAGAGCCCACTCGTGCCCTTGAACTCGTGGTGTAGTCTGGCCCCGAGACCAGTGCTGCGTTCCACCCGGGGTCCTTCCTCCTCTCCCCTTTAAACCTCTGTAAGGCTTAAAAGTTGACGCGTCCTTTATTTTTCCATTCCCTTGCTCGTGGTAGTTGGCTGCCACCAACGCTGGGCCTAGCTGATGGTTATTCTAGCAGCCAGGAGCTGTGGGAGTTCGCTCCCTCTGTCACAGATGCCCGACAGCCTGTCTCCTGCTCCCAGACAGAAGATAGCAGCGGTCCTCCTGGGGTTCAGCTCTGGACCCTGGGAGGGAGTAGCAGCAACTGGGGAGGGGAGGCTGTACTACTCCGGGCTCACCCGGGCTGGTAAAGAGACACCTCTCCGATGATCTGCTTTACATTGAGTACATAAAGCCTCAGGTCATTGCCCTCATGAATGCAGAACTGCATGTGTGTATTAATATGTATCATGTACATGCGCTCATGCAACTTGTGTGTACGTTTGCTGTTGTTTGCTATTTCATGTGGGAGGGTTAGACACAGAAGTGGCAACTGCACAGAAATATGGAAAAACCCCTGGTTACGAGTATAGCTACATATAATTAATCGACTTGCATTTAAAGTGATGCTAAAACAACAATGGCATGGAATCCTCAAGTGAACAAAAGCTGTAAGAGCTAAAATCCTTCCCTGCCCTGGGATACTTTAGTCACATGCTGAAAATCAGAGTTAGGTAGTTGACTT
Source organism: Tyto alba (assembly GCF_018691265.1). Lineage (NCBI taxonomy): Eukaryota > Metazoa > Chordata > Aves > Strigiformes > Tytonidae > Tyto > Tyto alba. The sequence continues at coordinate 7,646,937 of NW_024881303.1, forward strand.
GCTGAACACAAAAACGGCGATCGAAGCCGGGTTTCTGCGAGTGCGGTAGCGCCAAGGAGCCCTAAACTCGGACTGAGAGGCAACGCGCCGTCAGAGGGATCTGTGGTCCCCAGCCGTACGGACGGGCACGTTCACACCCGTCGTGGGGTGACTGCCCTGTCAGAACGGCCGAGGGCCTTGTCGCGACAGCAGCGTTTAGGGAGGGCTCTGCAGAACAGGAGCAGCTTCCCGGTATTCCTGGGGAACGCAGCAGGAGGAAGGGATGCCGTGGTGACAGACAGCAGAGGTGGCATCGCGGGCTGGGGGCACGAGGCCGGCGCTTGCGCTCAGAGGAGCGGTGACTGGTAGGGAGAGGGCGCGATGTGCCGGCCACGGACAGCCAGGACAAACAGGCTAGAGCTGCTGTGACACCGCTTTAGAGGCCAGTGGAGAAATGCTCAGGCTGGAGCGGCGGGCCGGGGAGGTGATCTGTGCAACAGCTTTCCAGATAGTGCAAGGGAGTCATAATGATTTTTCTCCCCTGGTTTGATAAAAGCAATCCAGCAGTAACCAAGCTGTGAAGGCTTGCTCGCAAGAACGGGCTGTGTAGCCAAGGGAAAGGCCGTAACATGGAGCAAAACAAATCCACGAGCCTCGGCGGTTGTTTGGGTGAGGCCCAAGACATCAGGTTGCAGGCCCCGGGGAGGCAGCCGCGGCAGCAGAGCCAGGGAGGGCGAGGGCCGTCTGGTGACAGCGCAGCTAGGCGTGAGCGCCCAGCCGGGACTGAAGGAAAAATCTCAGAAACCAAGGGGGTGATCCAAGTTCTCTGTCCAAATAAACTATTTGTGGTCGACGTTGCCCAACAATAGTTTGGATGGGTAAGAAAAGGAAATCAAAGGCAGAGGGTTTTGGAATCCCTGCAGAATACAGGCAGCCAGAGGGATCATCCAGGGCCAGAGCAGCAGGCGGGGAGGCAGGGGCAGAGCTGGGAGCCAGTGGGGGCACAAAAGCCCCAGGAGGATGCGGTTTCAAGACGAGAGGACTGTTCAGCCAGGTACTGGTTCCAGGCTAGAGCTTCAATACAAGCGTGTGCTGAATCTACAACTGCGCAAATGGCACTAGTCTTTCCTGCTTTAATGGTGGGCAGGCACTAAATTAGGAGTCAGCTAATCCCTAACTAAATCTCAGTGTTAAAAAGTGTTTATTACTCAGAAGCCTAGGAACAAGTATCTATGGTTACTTGAGCCTTTTTGTATCTCGGGTTAAGTTTCTGAAAGGTTGTCTTGCTTACACAAGAGCTGTTTGTGCATCTGCTAACAGTAATCCAATATTCTTAAACACTAAAACCATTTTTCAGAGAGAACCCAATGCAAGGGTTATACAACTCATCTCGCTAGACCTGACAAAATGAGAGATCTGTTTCTGCCACAAACTGCACATTACCCAAATGAGACCGCACAAAACTACCCCAGTCTGTGTTACTGAATTATCACAGGGCATGAAACAACAGACAAAAGTACCAAAACATCTGAAAAGTACTAACACATTTATTACAAAAAAGCGGTTTATTTTTTTGTAATAAGAACATTTTCAATCTGTTTATTGATCCCACAATTAAAAAAAGGTAAATGCAGGAAGTAAGGCTCAGAAAGGAAAGCTGCAACAGGCTTTATGCATCTTGGCACTTGGGATGGACAACACACGAATGCTTCAAATAATTCAAGGGATAAACCAAAGGTAACCTAAGTATACCTTACACAAACTACTAAGGTAGTTACCGCAACTCTGGTCTTCAACTTTTCTTCAACTTTTCTTCAGAATAATCTTTGGTGCTACACAGACGTTTAGAGGCTGGTATTGCTGGAAGGTTAGAAAAAGCAAGTTATTTAAGGTACAGTAAACAGATTGAACTAAACCACAAGCCATGTAACACTTAAGGGATTTAACAGGAAAAGATGAGAGTTAAAATCAGGATTAACAGTCACAAATGAAAACTGTTAGAACAATAATTGGAGGTCTTTACTAAATGCTGAAAAGGACTTTTAAAAAACCTATACTGAGCTACATTTTGACCTAAATGTGCTACCCAGCAACAGCGTAAAAATATGTTTCATGGCATTAAAGCTTTATCAAAACCTCCCTTCCCCCAGTTCAGGTAACTGCAGACTGGAATTCTCCCCCCTCTCCCCCCTTGTCATGTAGTGCAAAGCCCAAGATCACTGAAACCAACCTGCTTCTACAAGTACTTCAGGAAACAGATGATCAATTATATTTAAAAAAAAAAAAAAAAAATCAACTTCAACATTAAAGATCTGTAAGGATACCTATTTCTCCATTAAATTGTACAGAACCTGATTCTGCTGCTGTAGTGACACCAGACCTAAACTGCGTCTGTGCAAGCGTAAGGGCGAAGGTCAGAGCTGGGACCAGGCCCTTGGAAGTACGCCAGCCTACCTCGGGTGAAAATGACGCTCCAGTTTTCAAGTATTTATCTAACAGAAATGTGTGCTGGGCCTTGACGCCCCATCCTCCCCCGGCACGCGATCTAAAGCATAAGGGTCTGGTTTATGGCCTGCAGGATGATCCTCTCCAGTCCCCCGTTTTTCCCGCGGAGGCTCACGCTGGGATCAGAGGAGCGGGCAGGGCGCAGGAAGCCCGGCAGCTGCTGCGCACGTGCAGGCGCTCGCTCCCGCTCGTCCGCAGCGCAGCACCGCTGCCACGTCGCGCTGGCAGCGCCGGGCCGGCCCGGGGCAGCGAAAGGTGCAGCCCGAAATCTGAGTGGCGCGCAGGAGGCGCGTTCCTTACCTCCGTCCGGGCAGGGCCTCTTGTACAGCACGTCTGCTGGAACCTGGAAACTAATGCACAGCATCTCCTTGTTCGGCGCAACGTTTCTAACCAGGTACGTGGAGCAGCGGCCAGCCAAGGAGGTTCCCAGTGAAGCTTCAGCTCGTTCCTGAACATCTTTGGCGGGGTCGTCGTGTTTGGAGAAACTGTAGCAGTGCACCGTGGGGAGGCCGGCAGTGCTGCCTGGCTCTCCGGCTAAGAGATGCCTGAAAACGTCTAGAAATTCAATAGCCAAAGCTGGTAAATTCATGACAATATGAAAAGAGGGTTTCTGTTCTTCTTTCAGAAGTGGGAGCTCTTTACTTAGTTCTTCTCTTACTGGCCCCAGGAGGAAATCCCTGCCATCCATGTTGAACGCTTTTATTTTGGTGTCTACTTTGTTTAGTTTGCAGTTGTGCAGGAGCCAGCTGTAGGAGTCAGGGTTGAGATCGTTCGCAAATACGCGGCACTTTTTCTTTGCTGCTGGAATAGCAAAAGGTCCAATCCCAGCAAAGACATCGAAAAGGACATCACTGGGCTTTAGAAGCTCAACGATACGGCCATGTTCTGTGGAAAGACGTGGGTTCCAGTAGACTTTAGAAAAGTCCAATTCATATGCAATATTGTTTTCTTTGACCTGAAAGTCCAAGACATTTTCTTAAGCCTCTGCGCTCAAATTCCAGGGATGTTTAAGCATTATCAGTAATTAAGACAGCTAAAAAACAAGGTGCTCTGTCAAAAGGTAATGCATACACTGACATTTGTCCCATTAGTAATACACATGAATCTTGTATAAACAGATCTACTCATCAGAAATAGCCATAAGGAATGTTCCAACTGTCAATCCAGATGGCTGGCTTATGCATGTCTCAATCTCCAGGTGGAAATAACGCAGCAACTTAAAATGACCATAAAAAAAAGTAATCTGAGGCTTTTCAAGAGCTCTGTGGCTGGCTGACAACTGCTTTATTGAAAGCAGACCTTGGGAAGATGCCTCAAGCCCCTCTTAGCAGAGTCCACATAGTAAATAAGTGTCTGAGAATGATACAGCACACGAATGGCAACAGTCAGCCAAATTCAGAGCCACTGGGAGCCAATTCTGCAGTTTGAAAAAAAATACTGTATTTTCTCTCTGAAGGTGACAGAGTCTGGAAACTGATCCAAACCTAAACCTTGGGATGACCACTATCTTAAGAACAGACCTAAAAAGAAACAGTATTTATTCAGACAAGAATGGGATGCAAGGTAATACTTTGCACCTTGAATTGTGGGACTCTGAAGTAAAGCAACTTTGGATCCAAATCACTGCATCATTTGCTTTGCCAGCAAGAAACACAGTGAAGCGTATCCGCGCTGCTCAGTGTGCAGCTCAGCGGTATGCTAGATGTATGCTCAATGAGCTAATGCCATCTGCATAATACTTGATTGTCACTTCTGCCTTCACAATTCAAATGCCTTCTCTGTGCATGTACAGGATGTTATACCAAGCTATTCAACTTTTTTATTTGGTAATCTGAAGTTTTCTCTTCTAAAAGTATAAAACTGCTAACAGCTAGGAAAAATATTTTTTGGTCAAATCAGTGGCCAAGTTTCCAGCTGAAGACAAGAAACCCTATATGAATAATACTTGGCAGTTGCATAGTGCTTTATACCTGAAAAATGTCAAAACAGAGGAGAGATGAGGTTTGTCTTGCTGCTGACAAAAAAGGAAAAAGGCATAAGCAAAATCTTCCCTAAGTTGCAAAGCCAGTGAGATTTTAAGACCCAGTCTTATGTTCTATACCAGCCACTGTACAAGGCTTGGTGAAATTAAGAACCAGCATTTTCTTAGATCAAATCCACTAAATATTCTGGCTTTAGAGTGAGGACAACCCCCCCCCCAAGTTTGTAATTAGTATCTCTCTAAGAAACCTTTACTTCATCTGCTTTTACGTATCATTAAAATCTAGGCTGTGAACTTGAAAGAATACTTGTGTTCATGATCCCTTTGGATGTCAGTTTGCTCTTGGCAGACCAGGACAAATGAACGTAGAAATAACTGCCAACTCTCACACTCTAAAAGGAGGGTCAGGAAAGGGCACTGTGCAAAGCAGTGGTCTTAACAGCATCGCTTCAGCACATCTCTCCAGTAGATGCCTTTGGGTTTTAGCATATTAAATTTAAAATAACAGGAGAAAAAAACCCTGTACCTTGGTTACTAGGTTGCTCTCTCCGGCGAGCACTTCCATTTGAAAATTCCTGTATGTGCTGTCAATAATATTGGTTTTATTCACTGCACAGGTGATTCCTGGATTCTTGTCAATTATAACCTGGCCTGAAAGAGAGGGCGAAAGATATTCCGGTTAAGGAACTACAACTTTTTAATGTTCTACAAGAGATACAAACACTGCTGTTTACAGTTAAAGTAACAAAAGTAAGATTGTAGAACAACCTTCCTCTAATGATTCAGGGTTGCAGATGTGACATCTTCCTAAGGCACATACTTTACCCTGACCCAATGCTCAGTGAGGTGAGACCACAGTTACTGTGAGAGATCTGGGCTTGTGTGCACAGCTACAGCATCAACACACAGCTGTTTAAAGTCAAAATATAGAGCAATGAAAAGCGCTCAAAAGTCTTCCTTGCACAAGTAATAATTTACCAGTAGAATAATTGCTTAAAAATCTTTTTAGTGATATAAAAAATATATTAATTACTTTTTTGAGTTGTTTTACCTACCAATCAAATGTCTGTATGGTAGCTGATGATCTCTAAGATTCATATGAGCTATGTGACCAACACGGCTAAATCCAGAGGTGACTTCCTGACCTTCAGGCAGGACTGCTCGGAGGATCTCCTCTGACTTGAAATTCTCATAGGTCAGCTCCAAGTTATACTTGGACACCTCAGGACGAACACTAAGCTGTTTCAATACTTCTTGCTCCGATTCTCCCAATGAGAATTCCGGTATTTTATGAGGATCCAGAATAACAAGTCTACTGTCCTCATCTTCTGGATCCTCAACCACTCGCTTTAGACCAGGACGCTGCAGTACCACGTGTTTGAGGGACTTCAGCAAAGTATTTATAATTTCTTTCTTGACTCTAAGAACAGGAACAACAACTGTCCTTTTAAACACTTCTCTGTTGAGTTGTGTCATCCCACGCACTTCAGGATGCGGCAAATACAGTTCTAGATTAGCTTTATCCTCCACAGTTTCAGGCATTGTAAAAAAGCTGTTTTTTTTAACTGCTACAAACAGCCCAGGTGTTCTGCCAGAATATTGCACCAATAGCATCCAAACTGCTGGAAATGATGTATTTGATGCAGCTGTCCTAAAACGGTTAGTTTTCAGTAGTCTGGCAGAGTATCCAAATCTCCATAAAGTCCTAGAAGAGAAATTATTCATTTTATAGACATTATGCAATCATTCCATTAAAAAGGTTGCAAATCACATGGATTTGATGTTCTCTTAAGCTAGAATTTCCATCTGTACCAAACAATCCACAATAGTTTAGTAAAGCTCTCTATTATGAATTATTTAGGACAAATTTCTGTCCTTTTGCAAATGTATTTTCAGACTTTAACTTTAGGCAGTGAGATAATCCCCTCCTGCCAAAAATCAATGACCTCTCTTTGTTCTAATAAATGTGATATTAAACGCAGTAAGCCAAATGGAAAACTTTCTACTGTCCTGATGCTCCTGTGGGATCCCTTCTGTCTCTGATAAAATTCATTAGTGAGCAGTAGTTGCTAGAAAACAGTTATTAGCAGTTGTGGTCATAATCACTCTTCAGCAATTTCTGCCTTCTGTACCCCAGTGGTAAGGGGTTACACGCTCCATGGCGTCTGCTTCACGAGCTACATGCCAGAAAGACCATGAGTTAAATGCAGAATTCCCCTAAAGATACAGGGAAGCATTAGTAATGCCTATTCAAGTGACTGAACCCCTCTCCATAGTTCATTCACAGGATGGGGACTTGAAAAGCAGCTTTACGCTTCTTGAAATAGTTGCCTCCACTAGAGTCAGTCGAAAGGGGCCCAGCTTTTCTGACTCTGCATCAGGTGCTCCTAGGCAGGAACCAATGATTTAGGCAGTGTGTGAGGCTGACATTTCTCCCGACTTCTTGGGAAGTTTGTTTTAAGGTTGGGGGTTGATAGGAGAGATGCAAACCAGCTCTGGAAGGAAACCATTTCTCATGCCTGCCTCTGACACCTACACACCACCGCACAGGGCTGCTGCCCTCCTGGTCTCCTTCAAAAAAGGAACTGTGCCTGACCCTTAGCAGGGCTGGCCCTGCTCCCATCCTCCCTCCCACCCAGATCCCAGCTCCTCGCTGGGACTCCCTACATCTCCAAGCCAGCTCATTTCCCTAAACCAAGTTTTTGGCAAAGCACACCTCCTTTCCCTGTTGACTCAAAAATAAACATTTACATTCTTCACATCTGCTACAGCGGAGAAAGACTTCATCCAGCGCCTGAGCATCCCAGTGTTTTTCTGAGGCATTCCCCTTCTCCCTGGCTGGAAGCTGCTGGCCTGGCGCGCGTGGGCTCCTCGCTGTGCAAGATAAAAGCCCCCCCGCTGGGTCTGGTTGGAGGTCCCTGCAGCCGAGCGGTCGCAAGAAGAACAACATCTTCCCAGCACTGCCTGTGGGGAGCTCCCCCGTCACCGAGGGCCCGCCGAGATCCCCGTTTGCCCCCCTCTTCCCTCAGAGGGAGGAGGTGAACCGGGGCCGGGCGGCCCGAGCTCCCCCAGGGGCGGGGAGGCGCCGGGCAGGCCTCATCCAGGGGAAAGGACCCTCGCCAGGGCCGGGGGCCGCTCTGTCGGGGGTCACCGCCCCTCCCCGAGGGGAGCCCCGCGGGCAGCCGCCGCCGCGGGGTCCGGGGAGGCCGCGGGTCCCCCCTCAGGTCGCAGGCCGCAGACGGGGGGGGGGGGGGGGAAGCGCCGCACCGTTGCCATGGTTACCGCCCCCCCTCCCCGCCCGCCGCCCTCACCTCATGCCGAGCCCCTCACGCGCGGCCCTCGCACGTCACCGCCGCCAGCGTGACGCCGCAACCGCCGCGCCGTTCCGTGTGGGCGCGCCGAGGGGGCGGGAGGGCGGGGGCTGGAGCGGAGGCCACGCCCCCTCACCGCCCGAGGCTCCGCCCCCCCCCTCCCGGCGGCGGCGCTGCCCTCAGAGCCGGGGCGGCGGGGCGCGGGCTGCCATGGCGGCGGCGCCGCGGGGGGCCGGGCGGCTCCTGGCCGAGCGGGGCTGGTACCTGTCCGCCCGCCAGCAGCGAGGGGAGGCGGACGAGGACGGGGAGTCCGCCCCGTTGCTGGCGGTGCCGCCGGGCAGCGTGCGTGTGAGGGGGGCGGTTGGGCGGCGGGGGAACGGAGCGGAGCGGAGCGCTCCTGAGGGGGCTGCGGCCGCGGGGGGCTGGCGGGGCGCGGCGCGGCGCGGCGGGCGCCGGCTCGGCTTTCCTGCGCCGAGCTGGGGCGGTCCCGGGGCGGGAGGCCGCGGGGACGGCTGCTCCCGGCCGCGCTGGCGTTCGGCAAGGGGCGCCCGGGAGGGCCGCGGCGGAGGGGGCTGTGCAGGGCGGGCCCGTGGGGGGTGACACCGGCTGAGGGCAGCGCCGGGCCCGGGAGCCGGAACGCCTGGTTCTGGCCGCGGCTGCTGAGCCCTTCGGCTCTGTGGTGACTGAACGCTGGGAAGTGCTGCCGGGGGCTCTGCCCCTCGCTCCTGCGGCGGGCGCGCAGGGATTGCCCGCTTTAAGCCTAGGTCTTGCCACGCTCTTCTTGCTCTTCAGTATTGCTCTACGCAGAGGTTGTACACGTCTTGAGATCCTTGTGGGACAGCATCACATTAGCGTGCATGCATGGGTGTTTGCATGGCCTTAGAATGAGAAAAGAGATTTTCTGATTTAGATTAGGGAAGGAAAAGTTGATTGTATTCTCTCCACCTCCCTTAGGTTTACTCAGATGAAAGGCCAAAACACGTCTCTCACTAACTGTACTTTGTTCTGCCCTTTTCACAGAATCCTCCAAATCATGGCTCTTCCTTTGGTTTCTCAGTATTTAATTTAATGAACGCGATCATGGGAAGTGGGATACTTGGCTTATCCTATGCTATGGCCAACACAGGGATCATGGGGTTTAGGTAAGCTTTCAGTTTTTACATATGCTTATTTTTAAACTCGGCTGGTAGTTTTAAATGGAACAGAACTTGATTACTAAGACTCCTGTGCAAGAACTGAGGAAGAAATAAACAGCTTGTGTGTTTCAGCATTGTTGAATAAGATATTCCCTCTTTGGTTTAGTCATTCACATCTGGCCTAACATAAGTACTACCCAGACGTTGCATTAAATTGCCACATGGTGGCAATTTCTTGGCCATTACTCCTAATAGATTGATGTTTACATTTCAAAGCTGCTATCTCCTTCAGTTCCAGAAACGGGCCTTCTGGAGTAGGATGGCTACATAGCTGAAAAATGTGAATGAGCTTGTGCTTTTGATTGCACTTCTGCTTGTTGCATGTACTAACTTATGGATAACAGGGCCAAAGTCACCAGAATTTTTGCTTTTAACATTTTGTAAGCATTAGATTCACTTCATTAGAAGATACGTATTTGTCTGTGTATATGTATAAACACAACCTCCTACGCTTCTGTCCTCTTTGTAATTTATGTATCAGGCCTTTACTCTGTATAATATGTGATAAGCTTTGGTGAACAAAATAAGCAGTGGAACTTAGCATGTATTGGGAATGTCAGAGACCGTATGAACCACAGTCAGCAGATATAAGCCATAAAATGAGGAAATCTGATCTTGTGGTAGCTTACTTCTTGCAGCAGTAGCGTTCTTAAAGATAGAAAGTGCATTGTACTGCAAAAGTGTTGTAATTGTGTGTATTTTGTGTTTTTTAGTCTCTTGCTGCTGATTGTTGCTAGCCTTGCTTCTTACTCGGTATTTCTTCTGCTCAGTATGTGCACTCAGACTGGTAAGTGAAAAGGATTTCTGTAACAGTGATCTCTGAAATACTTCTTCACCTATATCACAAAGATATGACCCAGTATAATTATTATAAATAACAGCATGTTAACAGGTAGTCGTGTCTGATTCACTGATGTTGAAATATTTAACATTTGTAACGATTACTATTTGCCATTTAAAAGTACAATTTTGAAACTTGTAATGAAAAGTCAATGCTAAATTGACTGGTTTCTAGATCTTCAGTTTTAATTTTTTCAAAATGCCTCTTTCCTCTTTCCAAAAAGATAGTTCCTGTATTTCTGTAGCAAAGTTATTTTAGCGCTGGCTGAACTGTGTTACTTCAGTGTGTACTGTTGCTTTCAGTAAAAGCTTAAGAGCAATAAAATATCAGACTTTCATTCTTCTACTTGTAATATATATTTTGCTTATGTTTTGAAATGGATACCTTTTAGGTTTTATAATCATACTGGATTATTATTATCCTCATAGCACTTTAGACGCCATGGTTTTTACAGCATTTTTGGTACTGAATGAGAAGTCACTTTGCAGTCCCTTAGAAATTATACTGCTTTGAGAATGTTCAAGCAGTAGATTCTAATATCTGCTGTTAAATCTGCTAATGTTTTTATTCTTGCTATTTTTAATTGTTATTGAAACAACTGACTTATTCCTTGAGTTCTTGTACACAGAGTTCATGTTATAGCAGGAGGGCTCCATCCCTTTCAGTCACCTGGTTATTGTTTCCCTCTCATCTGTTTTCCTCTCTTTTCAAAGGTGGTGGGAGAAAGCTTCCGTTTCTTTCCTTACTGGCTTTGTTTTCTATAGCTAGCTTTGGTCTCTCAGATGATTGCTTCCTGATTCTTCTTAAATCTGCTGCTCCTGTCTTCACCTGTTGACTGATCTTCATACATTCTTAAAAAAAATTCTTCAGAGGTAGGGTTACTTTTATGGTTGATACTGTTGGCTGCTTGATGATTTGGGGCAAAGTCCTTTGGTAATTTTTTTATCCTCTTGGAGTTCTGCATATTAGAAAAGAATTGGAACCTGAAGTAAGTGGCTAGAAAGACACATAAGAAACAAAAAAGGGGAAACTTGAGGTAATTCTTGATGATCTCTGTTTACCTCGTATTTGAGGCTGAGGAGTTCTGTATTATGTAAGCACTAAGTGGTATTATGTTGTTATCTCGTAAAATAATAATAGAAGAGATCCTTGCAGAATAACTACTGGTGAGAAAAAAAAACTAAGGATTTAAGCTTTTTGAAGTAAAAAAAAATTTCTATGTTAAAACTTGGAGACCTAGTATACAACAATGGTTTAACTCCTCAGTTACTGTCCAAAGGCACCACCTCAAGAAAGCATTTTTTAAATACAACTAAAATCAGGGAATACCACTGAAATGACAGGATGAAGCATTTCTCTTGTCTGAAACTAGCACTTTAGGTGATAACTAATTATTTACTGTAGTGTTGACAGATAATACTAGCACCAGAACTATGTCTAGATAAATTTGCTGGATTTATGGCCTTCTGTGTTTTGATTTTTTTTAAATTTTTTTTTTTAAATACAATTTCTCAGACTATATGTAGTATATTTCCTGTAAACTACTGAAATAATTAAATGTTACATAGCATTCTGAGTTTTTTTCACTTGGAACATTGTCTTTAAAAAGTGAGAAATATGATCTTTTGTGCCTTGACAAAGTAAAATCTGTGTACACGTTTGCTACCGAAGTAGATAATTGAACGTTTTTCTTTATAAAACTTACATGCATTTGTGAACAATGTTATAGTATTAAGTTTAAATTAAAAATGAGCTAGAAAAATTTAAAGGGTGAAGAAGAAAAACCTTTGAAAGCGTTTGTAAACTATTTGGGTATTCAAATCATAAAAGTAATCCTAGGAAGGAGCTGACCTATAAAATGCCTCCTAAAAAGAAAGCTCTAATATTCCATTTTAAAGAAAAACCAGAATTTATTAAGCACAGGCATTTTAATTGTAGTTTAAAAATAAAGGAGTGTCATCAATTTTTAATTTATATTGGTCTGGACTCTGTCAAACTCCAATGATTTGCATAGACCAAAAGGCTTATAAAAAAAAAAAAAAATACTCCCAAGTGTCAGGTGTTAGATCTGGATTAGTTTAGGCAGTGTTTTCTCACAATGTTAATTCAGTGTGACCTGCATTGTTTTGGGGTTTGGGCTGACAAAGGCTAAGCTTACTCTGTAAAGCAGAGGAATTGGGAACGTGAGTGGGATGTACTTTGAAATTTTGTGGCCTTTTTTCTTTTCATTTTATGAGTTAGTCATGAGTATTGCTCATACTAAACTTGCTAATTTCACTTTACATTTAAATGGATAGTTTCCATTTAGTGTTAATAACGTAATAGAAATCAAGCCAATCAGGCAGAATTTTTTTATCTTTATACCAATTTTGCTTAATATTTTGCTCCATATATTCTTGAAATTACAAAAGTATTGTGTTTAAGTATTAGGGCTTCCCAGTGTTCACAGGACTAAATTGAGTAGAGAAACAGTTATTACAGAGAATATTCTAATGTTTTACATGGCTCTTTTGGAATTGTGTGGAAAATCTTCTTCTCAGTGTTGGTAACTCCTCGTGTGTGTGGTGTGTGTATTTGTTCCCACGTGGTAAAAACAACTCTCTCCTGAATATGCTTAACATTTTACTGATTTATTTGATGCCATTGGAGATGACCTTCTGAAATGCTCTTTTTATTTCTTGGGATCAAAAAGATTTTATATATAGAAATCTAAGAAAAATACAGGTTAAAATCTGTTAAGACATACTTCATGTTTAATTATATCTCTATATAACTTTTATCAGTGTAATGAAGATTAGCCCAGGTTTATGCTGAGACCTGACTCTGGCTCATTTAATTTTGTCATTTCATTTATTTTGTCATGGCATACTGATGTCAGTAGTAGAGCAGAATATGAAACATTGCTCTTGAGAAAATTACATGAGAAAATGAATTTATTTCCACCACCCCACCCCTCCCCTGCCCCAGAGCATTGATCTGGTTGTGTGCAGAACTTTGTGAAATAAAAGCGCCTAAGCTTGGGCAGTCGGCGGTCTGAGGCCCGAGTCCTGTCACCGGACCCCCGTGCCCTGCCTGTGTCTCCTATGCCTTGTTCCATTTATTTCATCTGAACTTCACTCAGGTGTGAAGGTCTGCTCCTAGCAGCTCAAATTGCAGGGCTGGGCCCTAAATTAAGATGCGGCAGGAGTAGAAGCAGCAGTGTACCCAGTGGAACCAAGGAAGAGAAAGCAAGTATTGTGACGATACAATTATGTGGCTTTGAGATTAATTTTTACCCTTTGAGGCATTTACAACTGCAGACTGTTTTATTCTGTAGCGAGAAAGTGAGTGGTATTTCTCAGACAACTTTCATCTTTTTGATATCGCTTGAGTTTCTAATAACAAAATACAGAGCAACAATGAAAGACTTTAATATGACTTCCTTCTTTCTGAGAAGGGATTGGTTTGAGTTACCAGCAATATTAGAAGTGAGCTTCAGCTAAAACTCAACAAAAGCATACAGGAAACCACAGGCTATTTTAATGTGATTATGTAAGTCAGGTGCAGGTAAGGGCAGGATTTTTGTTTTGTTTTTGGTTTTGCTTTGGTGTGTTTTCTTTTGTTGTTTTATTGATAGTTTTCAACCGGGGAAGGTGTTTACCTTCAGCTCTCTTGAAAATAAATAGTGCTGAGTTTTTAAAAGCTGGCAAGATGGTGATTGGTGTTTATATACATACAAATGGATCCTCTGTTGTTGTCTTCATTTAAAAAAAACTGTACGCTTTTAACCAATAAAATATGGGACTATCTTATATCTAATTGGTGAGGCTAATTTCAGAATTTTTCACCTGTAGTATCACTTGCAAAAATCTTTGGGAGAAAGCAATTTGCCATGAGTGTATTATTACTATTTTTAAAATGTTACTTCTTTTAATATTAAATTGAGTTTCTGGAGAGTCTCAATAGTTGAGCATATAGCTGTATTTTGTAGCAACAGTATAGATGTATATAAAAAAATACTATAAAATTCTGCCCTGAATTATGTTCATTTAAAAGGAAAAAAGGCAAAGCTAGAGCTTTCAAGTCATTTTGAAGTCAGAAATATTTTAGCTTTTTTTTTTCCGTACTAACAGCTGTCACTTCTTACGAAGACCTTGGCCTGTTCGCATTTGGATCAACTGGAAAGGTGAGTATTTATTTTTACCTGTGTGTTTTTCTTCTTAGTTTCATGCTTCCGATACACAACTCTTCTTTGCATAGTAAAGGGATATAAATGAAACAAGTAGTATAATTACTGACATTCTAGTATACTGAAAAATCCATTACATTCTGAAGCTTTTCACTGCGTTTCCGTTAATGTGTGTGTGGTCTGTGGAAGCCCAAACTTTAGGTAACTGTAAAATAGACATTCCTTCAATACAAGGTTTTGTGCTACTTTCTTGTCAGTGTGTTCATCTTTTATTTGTATGTACAAGTCCATGCTCACTGGCGTTGTTGGCAAGTTGGCTCAGCCATCCATTTCAGGTTTGTTACAGTCCCCTTGTACCTCTACTGTAAACTTTTAAGAGACAGGTAAGTGATTTACTGTTGGTGTTCTAGCATTTAATAGAGGTAAGTGTTTGAGATAAGTGTTAAAGATAAGTGTTTGCCTTTAGTGTACTTTCCACAATAGGAACAAATAAGAGTACATTTAATGCATGTTAATTTTTTTCTTTTATTTAATAAACTGTTCAGATGAATGTTTCTTACTTGTTGTTTTCGCTCATGATTAAAAACAAAACAAACAAACAAAAAAACCCAACCAAAACCACTGGCAAACTAACCATTTCTGGTATAAGCATAATCATGTAAGTCATGCCTTTAGTAGTGTACACAGAATCTGTCTTTCCTAATAGATAAAGTTGTCCAGTAATACTGGATGCACAGGAGATACTACTTGTGAATATTGCACATTTAATGTTGTGATTTCTATGCTCTGTGTTACACAACACAAAAAGCAGATATTACCACACAGAAGTGTGATTTTAATGTTTTACTGAAACAATGTAAATTTTTTAAAAATGCCTTCTGCTAACAGGCTGAAGTCTTAATTTCATCTGGTTTAATGTAACTGAAAATTAAATCTGAGCTATTAGATGTTTGTAAGACTTACATTAGCATTAATAAGTAGATACCAGTGTAGTCTGTGAGGATCGATATTTATTGATCAAAGTTAAGATGTGATCAACCTCAAGAGATAATAAACCTTGATATTAGCAGGGTACGAAATAAAATTATTTTTTACAGGACCTGTTTTGTACACATTAACCACAAACCATTAGATGCAGTCGTAGGAATGTAGAGCTTTAAGGAGATGGTAAAATGTGACTTCGTCTGCCTTTGCTCTGAAAGCAGGGCTAAACATACATACACCACTCTTGGCAGATGGTTGTCTAATCTGTTATTTGAAAGCTTAAATGAAGAAGAGTTCACAGCTTCACTAGTAGTCAACATCAGTATTTTTTTTTTATTCTACCTAATATACTTCATAATTTTCAGTTTAAATAATTTGTGCTAAAGATCATCTGGTCTTTTATTTTCAGTGTGTATGGAAAACACTGGAATATTTCTAGGTTGGGAAGCTGTTGCTTTGATAAAATAATTAACCAAAGTCCACCGGGCTTTTCTGATGAACTGATGTTTTCTGAAACACCTTTCTCGCTTGAAGTATCTTTGATATTTATATACCTTTCTTAAAAGTTGCCTGCAAACGGGACACCATAAGCTGGCTGAGAACTCAATTGTGACAAGAAATTTAATTATTACCTATATTTTAGGTAGAACATAGTTGGTACTGCATCTCAAAACAAGATTTGCTATTTCTGTGGGTGCTTCATGCTACTGATTGTGTTATCTCAAACTATTTTCTCTACTTTCAATCTAATAACTCGGTCATATATTTTAGATCTACTTCCTGAACATATTGCTTCTAACTGATCTTGCTGATTTTTAGACTTTGTTTACCACAACCACTCTGAATTCTAGTGCTGTTCCTGAATGCTTCTTGCTTCAGTCAGGCACAGGTGGCTTTTTCTTTTTTCTTTAGTACTTGCTCTTCCCTCACCTGAGTCACTTGCTGATGATACAGACAGACCACTGTAGGACTGTGCTTGAACTGGCATCTTAGGTTGACAGTAAACTACTGGTTAACTGCTTTTGAAGTAGAGCAGTTATTCAACCTTATGATGATTTCCTGACAAACATTTTTCTGAGATTTGTGGGAATGGAGATTTTCTGCTGTTGGAAGATTGCTGATTCTCCCTTTCCAAAGGCATGAAGTATTTGTTTCCATCTATGGCAAATTCCACGATACCATACTACTTCCCCCCTCCCCCCCCGGTGACTTTTGAACTGACTTTGAAGTTATTTAAAATTTGATACGATTTTTCTAGCTGATCAGTTGAAAAAATGGCAACTCTGCTTTCAGATTTTATTCAAAAGTACAAATCTGGTTTTCTTCTCATAATAGTGGCTTAATTTTTTCCAAGTTGACTTGATGGTAGCAATTGTGTAGGAAGGTCCTACTACATCAAGAAGAGCAGTGGGTAAAAAGCAAAACTGTACTAGATGATCATACTATTTTAGAACTGAACTGAAAAGAAAACACTGGGAAGACTTTACACACTTTTAGGCTTTCTTTAGTTAGAAGTTAATTCTTTGGATTCAGACAAATATTTTAATAGCCTGTGATCGTTTCCACTTCCGTATCAGTCCAGTATGAATAATCACAAATGCTAAAGAAAAGCCTATCTAGTTTACAAGTTTAAAAGAATAATGACATTTATGACAGTCAAAAATATTCGGGTTTTTGAAGTGAGGAAGTAGCTTGTACAAATCTCTTCTAATTGTCTTTTCCTAGGTGAACGATAGTTTTCATTAGTACTCACCGGACGTCAATGAGCATGCACTTATGTTTTCAGTGATTTAAAATCCTCTTTTGCAGAACAGGCTTCACTCTACACCTTACCTTCTTTTGTCATCTCACAATGAAAATGCAGTATTTTCAAGGATTTTCTGCTTTTTGTATTACTTTTCGATTGCGTTGGTTTCCATGTGTTAAACTTTTTAGTAAGGAGAAGATGCCCTTCCTTTCAGTGCTAGTTATCGCTTCTACATCTGGTCTGTTTAAGATAATACATATGTGTTTTATGCCTGCTATAGGCATACGATTTTAGTTATCCTTACCCTTCTAAAGAAATAAATTTTTTTTATAGGTCCTTGTTGCAACTACAATCATTATCCAGAATATTGGAGGTAAGAAGCTTCATATGCTCAATATTAGCTGAGTGGAGTATAAGCTCTACAGCCTACAAAGCTCCACAAACACCAAAGGCAGGAATTAAATGAAAGTGTTCTTAAGAGACTGATTAGAAGGACAGAAAACTTAAAGAAAAGGCTTACGTTATCATGCTAGTTATGGAGTAGATGGGGAGACTTACAGGGATTGGATTGTGTGCCTGATACTGCATCCCAGAGTGTGGAGCACATCCATTATAGCTGGCATGGCTAATTAGAAGGGACTGAGGAAGCATAATCTCCTCTCCCCTATTCTGTACATTTGCATCTGGTAGCTACATTTTATCTTACCATCTGTTTGGTTTTTGCTGTTGGAACTTAGGTGTTTTAGTGATTTGTGTAACAACTGAGTATTTACTTAGCCGTGAAGCTTCGTATGTTCTTTATTAATGGTAGTTTTTTGTTAGTTCAATACCTTGTTTGTCTTTTGGGGGGAGTGTGGGGGGTGCATTGTTTAGTTTGCTGATTCTCATCAGGTGGGCTGATAATCTATGTTGTCATATGCTGGACTGTCCAGTTATATTATTCTTATTTTGCCTTCTTTGATGCATGACACAGTAAAATAACATTAGCTGTCTTTGTATTAAAAAAATCGCCTAAGCATTTAAAGTCTTGCTCAGGTATGTTCACATACTTGACAGTGACTAACTAGTAGTGCCCTTCGAAATTAATTGTCTGAAAGTAGGCAGTGTTTAACAGAACAGTTTTAAATTTGGGGGGCCGTAAGTGTTTTAGATACTTTTTTTTAGATGAGGGAATTGTGTGAAAGCTGCCTCCTCTCTGCCCCCAACCCTCGAAGGTACACGTGTTCACATACGTGGACAGAAGGAACCAGCATTCCGGGGCTGCTGTTCTTTCCTTTAGGGTTACATGTTGAGTCCAGACAATTCAGTGATTGCTGGGTTTTGTCACTGTGTAGAGACCTAGAACTACACCAAGTAACTGCTTTTATGATAAAATTTAATCTTTTTATATTAAAAGCTCCAATAATAAAAACTGCCTGATTTGAATGGCTACAAAACCCCAAGCATTAATTTCAGGCAGGAGTGAACATATTAATTGCAAGATTAAGGATTACTTATTCATACAGGTTTTAGAGGATGTTCTGTAGCAACGAACAAATCTCTTCGTTTCCTTTCCCATTTGAGTGGACCTCTAAATAAATGGTGCTAGAGAAGGAGGGGTACACAGTACAGGTCCTGGAGACTCTGGGATCATATACAAGACTCTGTGGTCAAAGAAAATATGACTCTCTTTTCTTCTTCACAGCAGTTCATAACCTTCTTGGTGTCATTTCTAATAAAATTCAGCTCAGTAACTCTAAAGCACATGCTGGATATTATCAAACTACTTATTCTCTCTTCTGCAGTGGCCTTCTCTGCCAACAAGTTGGGCCTGGTTTGCCAACCAGTGGTTTTCTGTTTAACTAGTCAAAAAGTAGATTTTTGCAAGTTGAAACTCTTCTTTCAAATATTTTAGTGACCTCATTTTGATGGAAGCTTTCAAAACTTTGTTTTGGTTCTTTTGGTTCCAAGGGCAATATATTTCACTGCGAGAGTTCGTGCATCCAGTACATTGGCTTGCAAAGATTACTTAGTTTGAAATGCACTGAAAAGAGAAAACTGACTTTCCTTCACCCAATCAGTTAGCGTTAGTAGTGCCTAAACATGCCCCAGTTTCTGTGGAAACATGGGTTGCAAGTTGGGCCTCCTTGGCACCTTCTCCCATACAGAAGGTGTATTGTGCTGTCACTGCAAGGAGCTTTCACAGCGTACGTTTAATATCTAGATTTCTGTTTGGGAACAGAGCTCATAGCTGCTTTATTTCTCCCCTTAACCAGCTGCCTTTGGCAGAGTCCAGTGATGCTGCTGTCCAAGTCAGCAGAGCAGCACCGTGTCGGAATTGTTTTTGAAGATGACTATACTGCAGGCTAGCAGGCACTTAAAAAAAAGAGAGAGATGAAGAGTTCCTTCACTTCCCACAGAGCTTGACTCTTGAAGAAATGCATAGAAAGAAAGAAATTTTTCTTGCCTTTCTGGTCCTTCTGCAGATTTTAAATGGGAGTGGTGAAACTGTGGAGCGTAGTTTGTCCTGAATGGGAGCCATGCTGGAATGAAGTGCAAAACTTGGGTTCTGCCCTTAGTGCACTTTGGTAGGTGTTCCCATCTTTTTTGGTTTTCTGTCCGTTTGAAGGAACCAGCAGCACTGTGCCTGTTGGGCAGACATCCAGACTCTGTCAACATCTTTAATTTCAGAGTAAGGCTAAAAATAACATTGTGTTCTGTTACCTCCTCCATCATCAGTCCTGGGTACATTGCATCATACGCTATCTTATTTCAGAAGTGATCAGAGAGCATGAGATAATGAATGATGGTTTGTGTTTAAAATAAGCAACTTTACTAGGGGTATTGTCACTATCAGCATCTAGTCTGGGCCTCTTTAAAGTTTGGTCTAATTACTTACAAAAATAATTTAAGTGTGTGATTCCCATTCATTTGGGGTGAAGAGAGCTTTTTAGTAATCATTTTAATATAGTTATGCTTTCCAATTTGTCATTGTGCTTTTTTAAAAAGAAAGCTTAAAATGCAAATTTGAATTTGACACCCTAATTGCACACACTTATGGTTTTGTGTAGATAGGGAAGTTGATTTTTCTACTAGCAGGATACCCGAAGAAGAAAACCCGAAAGATTGTTGTACAGCTACAGGAAAGCACTGGTTGGTCAAATTTGGAATTTAAAAGGTTTAAAAAAAAAAATTATTTCCGGTACATTGCTTGGAATTTTAACATGCATCTCTACCATGAGTGCTCAGTTTTCCTGCAGTTTTTTAATTGTCTCTTGGAACATTTTGTGTTATGTTAATCCAAGTAACACAAATCGAATCTCAAAATCCATTTAAATACCGAAGATTAACTAAGGATGCATCACGATAACTTTGGGTTATCTTTGCAACATCCAAATGTAAATTAAGCTCATATTAAATACTGTGACTTAAAGACTTTATAGAATATATGAGTTCTTAGCTTAGAGAATATTTACTTAGCTTTCCTTATATGAATATATACTTGTTCTTGCAATATAGATATTTGTTAATAAAGTGAAACCAAAAGGTTGAATGGGTTGGCCAGTGCTACTAATTTTTATATTGTTTTATTTGTCAGCATTTTGGCCCAATCCAGCGGCCCTTTAATCTAAATAACTAGTGATTAGTTACATGTGAACTGCCTTGTTTGGAAAGAGCTAGTTAGTGTGCCTGTGGGGCTGCAAACTGAACGCTAGAAAGGAAACTGTCAAATTGCATGCTGCCAGGCTGTTATTTTGTTCATCCACTCCTCCCGACCCTTTCCTTTCCCTCCACGTCTGGAATGATCTTCCACGTGTCCAGTTCTCGCCTGCCATGCAGAAGATAATCTTGAAGGATTTCAGATCTTGTCACGTGCCCTCGGAGGTGAGCCCCGGGCGACGCTGTGTGTGCCTGGAGGTGAAGAAGGAGCGAGGGAGGCTGCTATCAAAAATGCTAAGTTACATGGCTCTGCTGGCTCTCTCTGTAATCCTTTCCAGGAGCGACGGTTGTTGGATGGAGTCCCTGCTATTGTTTTAATAGCGCTGTGCTTCTAGGAAGTGATGGATGGGGCACAGTGGGCCAAAGCTGTGGCTCGGCGTCACGCAACCCTTCCCCCTCTCCTGGCAGGGAAGGTTTGGGAGCTTCCTAGATGCTTTCCAAAGGGGGGAAGGAAGACAGGAATTTTTGCTCCTGGAATTGTCCTCTTTGTGGATGGGACTGAAAAGGACAGTCCATAGCCATGTGTGTGAGAGAAAATTGGTAGGAATCTTAAAGCATATGCAATGAAGTTAGAGAAGGAATTATTTTAGCAAGGCTGGTGGAAAATGGAGACAAACACAATAAAGCATTGCACAAGAGCAGCTCTTAGGCTGTTGCCAACACTAACAAATCTTCAGCATTGAGGTCTAGCAGGAAGTATGCGGAGAGTTTTACAGCATACCGCTCTGGGCTGCGGGCTGGTATCAGCTGAAGGTCACTGCTGTAGGGAGATACGACGGCCCAGAGGGCCTGGTAGCTGTGATACACAGAGACATAAATTGAAACTGCTGAGAACATGAGTTTAATTATTTAAAATTTATTAGCAGTGGGATTAAGTGCAACAGGAGAACCTGCAGAACAGCCACGTAGCATAGGTGGTCTGTGTGAGGATTTTTTGCAACAGACTTTATTTTTTTCAATTTCTTTCGATAGGCTGAGACACACAGAGGAATTCTCATGCTGCAGATCGGTACGAGTAACTAGTCTGTCTTGGCTTGTACCCAGACGATCCTTGCAGTCACTCTTTGGAACTAAGCTTTCCAGACAGCTATCTTAATTTTGCAACAAATTACTTGCTTTCTAGTATAAATACAATTTAACTGAGTGTAATTTCTGTAACTGATGCTTGTGGATTTTGTTTCAATATTTTCTAATTAACGTGTCCTCAAAGGTGTACAAGTTTTTCTTCTTTGTAAGAATAAGTTATGACAGAAAAAAGATTGTTCTGTATCCCTGGAGCGCTGTTTTATCCTTGGGTCTACTTGAATGCTGTAGGCAGTAAATAGAAGTTACAGGATTAGTTCTGATGGGAGATTCAGTTCTTGAGCTAGATTTTACAGCCTGTTAATATAGCCAGCGGGATGGACAATACACAGAGCCCTGCTGTGAATGTCATACATGCTAAATATTTATCTACATAGTTCATATTTTTCAAGCTTCCCGAAGTAAATCTAGAGGTGTAACCACTGGAAGAAGCATGTATTTAAATAACAGCTCTCGCACCACCATCTGCTGGCCTGGCCCGGCCGCGCACACCCAGGGCCGCCTGCTGCCAGAGCTGCTGCCTGCCTCGGGAACCTCCAGCCTCCTCCTGCTTTATTCCATCCCCCCCCACCCCCGCTTTTTTTTTTTTTTTTTTTTTTTTTTTTTTTTTTTGAGTGTGTGAGGTAGACAATGAAATATTTAACGTACGAATTTGCTTGGGGGGGAGGTATATGTGTGCTCTCTGTGTGTCAGTACTTATAAATGCTGTGCATGGATTAAAAAAAAGACCTTGTTTTGTCAAGCAAATGGGGTATTTTTCTTTTGCAAATTACTTTGTGGTGTTTCGCCCCCGCCCTGGCCAGAGTTCGTCCATTCTGAAGTTTAGTTTTAAAAGTGTTTACAAAATTTCTCTCAAATTTAAATGGACCAAATAGTTTTTGAGAATGGAGAGGTGGGTGAGAATCAAAGTACAATACTCTATAAACTTTGAAAATAAGTGAATGGTGTGAATCATGGAAGAATAAACCAGAGCTTGTTACATGCTTAGACCTGCATAGACCTTAAGAAATTACTGAATTTCCTTTAAGTATGGGAAATCTAATTCTGTTTTCAAACTAACTTGAATGTTTGTTTTCACAGTGTGGTTTGCTTTTGACCTGAAAGCCTAATTATCCTTACTGATTCAAAGTGAGGATTTCCAGTGCAGAGCAGCCTTAATTAAGGGCAAGTTTGTCAGCTCCTGTACTGATTTAACAATTGATGACCCACGCTCTTATGTTTTTGTATTTCAGTGAATGGTTGCTGAAAGGTTTGTTATTGTAAAGAACATTAAGCTTGCTTTAAATAAAAAAACCCAACAAAAATCCCAACCTGCAGCTATACTTCAGAATGGAATGTATGATGAGCTATGTAGAAAACAGTTTTATTCAATTTTCTTAGCATAACTGTACAAATACGATTCAACTAAGGAAATTTTACCAGAATAAATCTGCTGCCCACGTGTTCCCTGTAGAATAAGGAGGACTTTTTTTTTAAGCCTGCCATAAGTAAGTTCCAGAATAATTCAGGTAAAAGCTAAAGTTAGAAGGAGAGGGAAACAGGGGAGCAGAAATGAATTGGTATGAATGTTCATCACATGAAGACTAGCAAAAAAGTTGGCAACTTATTTCTGTTTTCAGAACTTCTCCTTATGGGCAAGCATTACATCTCCTTTCATGCACTCCAGTCTACATTTGTAGTTAAAATCAAATAAATGATCTCAAGTTTTTTCAGTTTTTAAGCATCTACTAAGAGGGAAATATTAAAAAAAGAATACATCAAATAATTGTGAGACTTCTTAAAATTGAGTATGTGGGGGATTCATTGCAAAATGAAAACAAGAGAGTCATATTCTTAAGGCCTTATGATGTGAGGGCTAAAATAGTTGATGGTTTTTGGCGGCATCCATGCATCATTCCTGATGTTTCCACACTTAGAATTACTTATGAGGAGCTCAATGCAATCCTGAGGTACTTCCTATCTTGCTATTCCATTCTAATTCTTTGACAGGAAATACAGGAGCTTGCCCAGAATCTTCTCTAGTTTTATTTTCTTTCTTGAAATCCTTCCCTGCTTTTCTTTTGAACTTTGTCACGTTGTTTGGATTAGGACAGATTAAATTTTAAACAACTTCCATACTAGCAAAGGGAGACACAAGCCCAAAGGGGTTTGTCAGATGCAGTTGCTGTGAAAGATCCAGCTCAGTTGGGCTGGAGCGTGCAGCGGCCGGTTGTGTTTATTCTGCTATTTCTGTCTTTCGGCCTCTGATCTTTCCAGTATTTTTGGAGAAGCAGAGATCTTGCTGACTGAACTCTTTAGAGGATGAGTTACATGCGTTTTCATGTATTTTAATTGTCTGTAGACATTTGTGATGAATCTCTGTTTTACCTGGTATTTCCCAAGATGAAAATCAAGATTGCTCTGTCTGTTTGTCCTGACTCCCAGATCAGCACCCCTCTTTTTTAAGTAGGAGCTGAAGAGCCAGTGTGGCTGTATTGATACAGTCTGGTTTTCCTTAGCCCGCTACCTTCTGTGTGAAGTTTGGAGGGTAGCTTGGTTCCATGTTCACACAGTGCTCAATAATGTAAGACCTCTTGATAGCGTTCTAATATGATCACCTACAGTGGTAGATTAGGAAAAACTAACCACAAGAGTTATTCAGTCCCTTCAATTAAATTATTTGAAGGAATTTATCACCAACCATTTTCTAAGCAAGGAATAAAATATATGTTTATACATAAGTTTAATGTACATATTCCCTTGCATCATTGCTGTGGACTTCAGCAGTTGATTTTTTTTTTTTTTTGGGGGGGGGGGGGAGGTAGGGTAATAAGGAAAAGTTACGCTTCTTTTTCTGGTAACTAAAAAGCCACTCATATTTGATTTGAAGATTGGACTACCTTCAGAAGAGGTGTTTTGGGGACTATTTTAAAAACATAACCTTGGCTTTCCGTTTTTCCAGTAAGTAATGTTTTTCAGGTAGGGGCACATATGCTCAGTGTTAAGCAGTATTGTATCACAATAAGGACATTCTGAATAACGTATTCATGGTATATATATATTTATTGAGAGTTATATCTCTTGGCGGCACTACACATTATAATAATGAAAGTGTAAAGCAAGTACCCTGTTTTACATTTTAACAAACATCTTTTTTTTCTCAGAAAGAGCTAATACCAAGTTTTTAGAACATGTCAAAGTCATTTGTATTTTAAGAATGTAATTTCTTGCTGCTTTCAAGACAGTGGTAAGCTTATTTAATAAAGTAGTAATATTTTTATTTCTGCTGAATACTGTTTTATGGTGTTTCTGTGTTAAAGCCTGTTGAGAATTTCAGACCTGCTTACTTCTCCATCAAGTGGCTCTTGGTGCATACTGAAAATTATTTTACTATAACATAATATATGCAAATTCAGGACCTGAAAATTACGAGAACTATATGCAGGTTGCTTACGTAGTTCAGCACTTGTTACATCTGCATATTGCTAAAGCCTCACTACATCACTGTACACCATTCTGCAGGAAATCTGTCTCATTCAGTGCTAAAGATAGATGTCTCATGTTGCAAAGAGAAACTGACACCAAGAAAACATAACACTTTTTTAATTTAGGGTATGACACTGGGTTGTAAGAGCAGTAAGTTCTGCTCTCTCATGCTGTGTGTATGCAAGGGGAGTGAACTCTGCAGGGGATGTTGCTTCTGACTGGCTAATTTTTTTTGAACACTTGGCTTCTAAAGATGAATGTATGTTTATTGTAATTTTTGTATGTGATAAAAGGTGCCTTAACAGCCATTAAAACATTGAAATTATTTGACAGAGGAAGTCAGTATTTCAAAGTGGAATAAATCAAAGCACAAGGTATGTTTTTTTGTTGTGTTCATTTGCCACAGTTTAGCCTTGTGACAGTGTAAGCTCTTCCTTCCATTATGCATTAAGACTGCCAAGGATAGTTGACGTTTAATTTTTACAATATAACTTGACATGGCTTCTATCGTGATAGGCATCAGGGAAGTTTAGTAAAATTTCTTATTTGCAGCAAAGGTTACATGACTTCATTATACTATCTGCACATTTTTCCTACTTGAGATAAATTTTTTCAAGTTACTATGCCCTGTTTTGGTTTCAGCTTTAAAAAACAGTGTTTGCACACTTGGTAGTGTGTTTCAGAGCTATACAGTAGTTACTGTCCTCTTTCACACTGAATAAAGCTACAAGGAGCTGTTGCTCCTGAGGAGAATTACAACTGTGTTGGTAAGTGAAGAAAAAGCAGGATTTGACTTTTTAAACTGTATTTAGCATAGGCATCCTGCTCAGGTTTATGTCTGAAATGCACGTCTTACATAACCATCAGGAAATAAATAAAATTATTTACTTTTGATTTTCTTCTTAGAACAAACGAGAATATAAATGGGGAAAAAAAATTCTACTATGTGAGATTGTTTCCCATATGCCCAGGGAAAGGAAGAAAGATGCATACAAATGTTTAGCATGTGCAGGTTTCTTGGTGCATGATTGGCTCTCTACTTAGGAGTGGAATTCAGTGAAATAGGACTCCTCTTTTAAAAACAAAGAGTAAGCACACAACAAAGGATAAGTGATCAAATGATTAGCCAGAGGCTAATAGGAATGCAAGGGAAGAGTGACAGATTGCATATTAGGAGGAAATCTGATCTGGAAATTAATTTGAAGCTTTTTGCAGCTGAGGCTGCAAAAGAACTAATATTTAAATCTTTCTGAAGGACATAAATATATGAAAATTCTGATTTGCTTGTGTATAAAGTATTGTATAAGACAAGAAAGAAGGCTAATGGATGAATAAAGTTGAAGTATAATTTAGAAGAATTCTCCTCCCTCTCCTCCCACTTAATTTTTTTAAAAATCTGTCTTTGCTTAGGATGAAACATGCATCTGCCTGTAGCTTAGCGTGAGAAATTATGTTAATTTACTTACAAATTCTGGTGATTTAGAAATATGCATGCTGTAAGGTTTTCCGGTTGAATCTACATTGTGTTGTATGCAAATAGAGTAAGATCAGGACAGCAGATAAATACCTCACCAGACACAATCAACAGTTACATGTCAACAGGGAAATGTACTTGAATATTGAAAAAAATAGAGCTTTTAATTATGAAGAAGTGAATATTTCCTTATTTAGTGACCTACCAAATGGTTTAATTTAATGTTGTGGTAGGTAGATGTCACTTTATATTAATAGAATTTGCTTTCTTTATATAGAGACCACATTACCTTTCTTCAAAATTTAACATTAACTGCTGTAGTACAACAGTGTCTGAGTCCACATGGGTTTTTTTACAGGTCAAAGCATTCCTTTTGAAAAAAAACCCACAAGCTTATTCAGAAATCAGCTTACAGAAGCTTGATGGTTTACCTTTTTAAAATCTATGTTTCAATTTTAAAGCATGACTAAATTCTAAGAATTACTAAATGCAGAACAGTAAAATTTGAATACAGCAGATGACTTTTTGTCAAGCTTTAAATGTAAGTAAACTTTCATCAGCACATTAGTAAAATTAATTGCTTCTGAATGATGGAAATTAGTTTCATGTAGGCTTTGATATTATTTTAAGCTGTTTATAAAGCCTGATTTTTCTAAGTACTCTGCTGTTTTTTGATTCACATAAATACTTGCTGCTTATGGAGAAGAAAAAAGTGACATGAACAGTATGTCATTTAAGGTCTTAGTAAGGTATTAAATTAGGATAAGTTGTAATTTAAAAACCCTCTCATTTATGCCTTTGATCATTTTATATAGAAAAGGAGACAAGTGATAGCGAAGTAGCTTTTGGAGTTATGTGTATGCATCATGGCTTTCTTCTGAATAGTATTATAAACACGTCATTTCAGTTTGACACTCCTCCAAGAGTAGCTAACAATTTATCTTCTGATTTGCAGTTCCTGTATAGTTTTGTACTTGATGATGTTGTTGGGATCTTCTTGGTGGTGGGTTTAGCATGAGAAGCAGAGATCTGTCACTGATAATCCTCTTACCTCCAAGGGCCAGACCACGCAGTATATAAAAAAACCTTTCAAGTCCTTTTCTTGTTTTTAAATTATGTATTTATTTCACGTATTTATTTAGTACAGCAGTTGAATAACAATAAAAACTGAGTCTTTAAAAAAGCCTGTTGTATTGATAGAAACAAATCTTATTATTTAATCTTCATCATTAGCAATGTCTTATAAAGAGTAAAGAGGAAGGAGAAGTGCTGCAGTCTCTAGCCTGTAGGTCTGTATTCCCAGGTGAAAGGTCAGGCCTATATTTTATATTGTTTTGCCTTTTAGTCCTTTGGATTATGTTTTCCTCGTTTCAAGACTGACATTGTAACAGTCTCTTTGGAGGCATTAGCTAACATCAGTACAATACTCAGGGATTTGTAGCTATTTTTAAAGGAAGTATATGAGAAAATTAATTCTAATTCTGGTGCCATGGTGTCTAATATATAGCAGAGATGTTCCAATCGTAGCCACTCTGGTTAAGCCATGCTAATTGTTACAACCAGAGATATTGGTATTCTTCTACTAAATCTGTTCTGCTTCTGTTTGCAGCTATGTCATCTTATCTTTTAATTGTTAAGTCTGAACTTCCTGGTGCCGTTGCAGGATTTTTAAGTGGAAACGAGAGTGGGTAAGGAAAAATGCTTCATACATTCTGTATTTCTCTTGAAGAAGAAAGTGGTTCAGAACAGCCGAAAGAGATGGGTACTGACACTTCCCTCTGATCTCACATGCTAAAAAAATTAGTTCTTTACAGGAGTTCATGGAATATGAAATGTATTTGGCATGTGCAAGCCTTCTGCAGCACACACAGAGAGCATGATTCTTTCCTCATAGCAATTTCCCATCAGACGACCTTAAAGTCAGTGGCAAAACTCCATGTACAGAAATCTCCCTTCTGTAAAAATTTAAAAGGGGAAGCAGGAGGGGACAGGAGGGAGAAGAGGAGAAACATTTAAACTACTGTCATGTTATCACTTCACATATTTCAAAACCACAGTACAAAAACCAGCAGGCATTTAAATTTAAATATTTTGTTGTCTTGCTCCAGTCATTGGACTTGCCTTGGGAAAAATGCCAGGTTTCCAGACTTGGTTTATAATTCCTTAACTTGGCTCCCAGTAAAGAAATTGTTCTTTTCAATTGAGCTATAAAGCTGTATGTAAGGAGTGTATGCCTCAGAATTCTGTCAAAACTGTTGCAAGAAATCTCTGCCTGTGCTAAGACAAACATTGCAGCTTCAGCACTGAAATATCTTGTTCAAGTTGTGCCAGTGCTGCTGTCATTCATAACAGTGTATCTTAGATTGTATTACAGCTGTTTTTTCCAAACTGCTATTTTCAGATGCTTTGAGCTCAACACTTTCTCTGGACTGAAACGTGGTGAAAATGTCTCAAGGCTGTGTGATGCCTGTATTATTTCTGAATGTTGTGGGTGAATTTTGAGTTTGAAATTAGTTTTTTGAAAAGGTACTTTAGTTCATTTTATATTTTCTCATTTATAACTTTCCCATTTTATAAAGAACATTTTGAGAATTAAATGTGGTAATCTGACTTTCTGTCTTTCCAACTTCCTGGCCCTTGCAACAGTATGTTTTTAGTGAGGGGCTTTTTATTTTTTTTAACTATTAGGTTTTATGTGTATATGTCATTTTTAGTCTTCTAATGTACCTCTTACAGCTGTGGTAGTCATCAGATTTTCATCTGGGTGCTATCACCTCCTCCTTCAAGATCATACTTATAAGTGTACTCTTCATACGCAGGGGCATTGAGCCTGCTACTGTATCTGCTGCATGTGCCTTCCAGTCTGTCTGTTCCCGGATTTAGTTTATAACATCACTTCCTACTGGTTTTAATTTTGTCAGCTCTGTTTATGCAAAGTGACTTCCCAACAAAGATAGAGTTTTAAGCAAACAGCTTATGAAACCTCGTAATAGGTAGAATCTGGAGGTCCTGCATGCATGCATACTGCTCAAAGGATTGATCTGCCTAAAAAGGGCAATATAAACAACTTCTTTATTAAGGTGCCTATTTAATAACACTCCCACCAGCTTTGTTTATCAAGGTCCTAGTGCAGATCTGGATGCAAACGCTGGCGAACATGCAGACAGGTTACAGTGGTTGAACTGGTTATTATAAATCATCTGAGCCATTGTAGTTCGCAGTGCGCTCTCAGCACTGCCACCACCCATACCTCTTCCTTAGCTGAAATTACTGTTTAAGATTAGAATGAAGTTCAATTTTGCATTTAGGAAGAACTGAAATTGTTCATCGGAATACTAACCACAGCTCAAGTGGTAAGCTGATTGTCAGCCAGGGTCTCATCCTGTTTCTGCCCCTGTTCTTGGGAGTTCTTCCATTGATAAATGTTTATTCGACACAATTTGACTCCTCTATTCTTTGCCCAAGCAAATGTTTCAAATGCCATGGTCGAGCAGTATTCCAGGTACGTCCACACAGCTGACCTTCTCTGTATGCCCACATCTATATTTCTTACATTTTGCCATATGAATTGCCATGGTAGGTCATAATCTTTTGTTTCTGTGTATTTCTTTGTAGATATTAAGAGTAGGTTTTTTTACTGACAGAGTTTTCAAATTGTAGGAAATTGTCCCACAAAAACAGGTAATCACATATCAAGCCTAAGTAGCAACTTATTTATGCAAAGGGCATAAATATTGACTAGTTTGATTAAACTTCTTTAACTAGACCGCTTGTTTCCAGATGTGGTTGCACAACTGTCCTCTTTTTGTTAAGTCATTATTGCATCCGACATGCTTTCATTTGGGTGCAGAATTTATCTTTAACTGTACTTAGAATGTATCAAAAGTGTCAGTTAAACTATCTGTGAAAATATTTTATCTACATAAACCAAGCCACACATTTGGGAAAGCCATTTAAAGACTATTTTGTGCACTGACTTATTTTTATAGGTAAAGGTTAGCAGGTGTGCATGTGTTTGAAGGGCTCAGAGCCAGTGTATAATACATCTTCATGTCTTTAATAAAAAACAAAAACATACAATATGAACACTTGTTAATTGTGAGTTAAGATGTTTCAGTCTGTCTGCATAACAAGAATTCAACATAGTTTTGATGACATAAACACAATCCTCATTTGAAACTGTGTTCAAAAGTTGTAATTTGTGAGCCCTCTGTTAACATTTAATGACCCTGTCAGGAGGGTATGATTGATGCAATTAAGTTGTCTTGCTTGCGAGTTATATAATTGATACGGACTGAGAGTAAGATCCTAATTTAGAACATATGAATCTCTTGTCCTGTTGCATTCAGGAATGAAATTAAAGCAATTTATAAATGTCTGCTTTTAGTTAGAATAGGAGGGAGGGAGGAGGAACATCTGCATGCCGAAGCATTTTCAGTAGAGTCAAGGATTTATATTCCATATTTCATATTTGGAACGCTTTTATCATATAGGATTAAATTTGCAGATCAAACTGATTTTAAAGGCAATATCAAAACATTTATTCTGGCTTTGGAACATAAGTGTATTTCTACAACAGTATTTGGAGGATAAAATGGACACATTTTTTGATAACCAGTAAATGGTCCACTATTAAGTTTTTTTGAGATCTTTTAAAATATAATAATTGGCATTCCAAAATTAAGCAGTTTACAAAATTCTTTTTTCTCCTTCCCATTACTTCACTGAAGTTTTTCTCTCTTTTCCTTCTTCCCCACCAAATGTTTTCATTTAACCGTAAGGTAACCAAAATAATTTTTTCTCTGGCCCACTGAGCTTGTGAGCTACAATGGCAACTGTAGATTTGCTGCATGCTTAGAATCGGGAGACTTAAACCAGACATCCCACATGTACACATAGTGCAGCATTCATTATACTTTTGCCTACTGCTCTGATACTGTTCCTCCTAATCTGATCATCCACCATACTAGAGAGAATGGAAAAGTTTAAAAATATGCGAATGCTAAATGATAACATTGTGAAGAATGCTATCAGCAGGGAGCGAGTCTCAGCAGTGTTGCTTTTCCACTGTAGTAGCAGCAGACCTAGCTAGTAATACACCTTTCTGAGTAATTTTTAATACAGACATTGTCACTTAAGGGTTGCATTGATTTTGCTGTGGTGAAGATGCCCTCAACCTTGAAATTTCTCTGTTCATTTATATTACATAGTTTTTCAAATAAGTGACACAAGTAGTTGTCCACGATATATGACAGTAGTTAATATAGGTATATGGTAATTTTTCTTCAACACAGGTGTTATGCTACTTTCCTTATGATAACTTGAGGTGCTGCCTATTTATTAGGTGCTAACCATATCCTGGACTAAATAAACTTGAAGGTCAAAGGCCAAGGTGTTTATAGGTAGTAAAGTCAAAGGCTGATGTGCAAGATGTTTATCAGTACAGGATATGGTTATTACCAAGTTAGGGGGAGCCACCCTCAAGATGTTTCTGTTTCTTAACAACTTATCCATCTGTACTTTCCTCAGTTTGGAGATGAGATTTTGATACTTTTAATAGATTTTAAATGCATTAAGACTTCATGTGTCTCTACAATGCTTTTTTTATATGTATAGTTTTATGCTTAAACATTATAGCAGATTTCATTATCATAATTTCCATCCCTTCTGTCCTTTAATTCTTTTTGTGTATGTGTACACAGAACGAGTGATCACTTTGAGGGGAGTTAAAGATAAGAAAGCCCTCTTTAATGCTGTTCTTTCTTATATCATCTCTGGACAGCAAACATAATTTCAAATTAATTAAAGTTGATTTACTTGTTGTTTTCTGTTATTTGACCACTGTCATGATAGGTGTAACGAAACTTGGGCAGAAAAGAAAGTTGGTATGTTTAGAAAACATAACGGTAGTTCCAAAGAAATAGGTTGGGTACCTGCTTAGCTTTCTATTTGACACCTCTTGGAAGTGGTAAAGAACTAAGGCCATGCAGGAGTGAGTAATAAACTGGAAGTTCAGCAGTAAGTGAGAATTAATGTTGCTGTTTCTTCCACTTGTGTAAATATGCAATTTGGTGTAATGCAATTCAAGGTATATGTAGCCTACTATGTAAGTACTTCTACTGGAAATCTGTAACGTAAGAAATACCCCTGCCCTCTCATCATTGCTTTGACTAAAGGCAGAGATTTACATATTGTGCTGCTGAGAAATAACTTCACACACATCAGACTCCTGATCCATGCAGACACTTGCCTGTAGAACATTGCCTGCAATGCTGGTTCATTACAGGATGGTGCTCCGCTTCCTCAGTATCTAGGAGCTCTATTTTGTATCACAATATAGAAACTAGGAATAAAAATTCATGTAAATAGTATGTGAAACTGGAAATTACTTATTTTTCTTCTCCAGTGGTAATTTTGTCTAAGATCACAGTTTTAAAGTAGAACATATTTTTTTAGGACTCTTGAGCTTTGTATCGATCATAAATAGATTTTTTCAACAGGTCTTGGTATCTTGATGGGAGACTGCTGCTACTGATTACTTCAGTCTGCATTGTTTTTCCTCTTGCACTTCTTCCTAAAATTGGTGAGTAATTAAAGGAGAGAATCGAATATTATTCTACTTTAGTAGCAATTACCATTGAAGACTTTAAAAACTTAATGGGTTATTTATTTATTTTAACTGGCAGGGGGCTGGTGATGGTGGGGATTACTTAAGTTGTAGTAGTGTGTTCTACCTTGCAGCCCTGCCTAGTTAACCTATTACTTGGGTTGCAGTAGTATTTTGTCTGCAATACTAAAATAAAATCTTTACAGCAGAACATTAAAGAGCTGCATTTACTTACAGCATGCCATTAGTGGTAAGCCAGTTCTAATTCTGCCCTACAAAACTACATAAATGATCTGTGACAGGCAGTTGGAATGTTGTTATTTTGAGTCCTAAGCCCCAGATACCAAGCACTGTAATAGAAAACATGCCTAAAATGTAAAGCTTTAGCTGTACATTAGGATCACTTTCCTTATAAATTCTCTTTTATTTTTACTGTTATTTTACAGGCTTTCTTGGCTACACAAGTAGTTTATCATTTTTCTTTATGGTGTACTTTGCTCTTGTGGTAAGTTAAAAATCTGTGCCCAGCTTATCTATTTTTTCTTTCTTATTGTTTGAATGTTTTCATAAGCCTATTTTGAAATGAATTGTCTTCCCCTCCCCCACCCCCCCCTTAAATTTTTATGTGAAATTTAGAGTTTTCCTCAAGTTCCGTATGTGCTTGCTTGGACAGACTACATTTGTTTTGCTGAGGCATGGAAATGTATATGAACTTTAAATCATTTGAAAAGATTTAAAATAATTATATTTTGGACTGGTAAATGTAACAATATTTTTGTTTTGCTGACGGTGCAGTGAAGGGAGCTGGCACATACACTTTTGTTTCCCTACTAGTAGTGGAATGGAATTCTGTTTTCCTAGCTTCTAACTATTACTCACTGCAACTAGTGCAGAAGAAAATTTAATATACTCCAAATAAATTAAATTTACATGTATAATGGAGTGACAGAGTTCAAAAAAAGGCAAAGAAAACTAGAACTTCATTAAGGCAGTTTACAAGATTCATTAATACGTCAATGACCTTATTCTTCTTTCCCGCTGAAAGGAAAAGTTCTTTTCTCTGAGCCAGATGGGGGCTTTTGACCCTGATGTTCACCCTCTCAAGGCCCCTGTGAGGTGGATGTTTCCAAATATCAAAAGTGAGACCTGCTAGGCAGATCTGAGAGAGAAAACGTGCCTTTAAGTTGCACTATTTTTCTTTTTACAGAGAAAAAGTATGTTAATGCACATGTGTAATACGTAGTATAGCCAAGCAGCTCACACTCTGTCATCTAGGTATAGAAACAAGAATCTTATTTGGGAGCCTGGAAAAATGTTCCCCCTCTCCCCTGTCGTTCTGGCTTGCATTGACTTGCATTTAATACCTGTTTTACAAAGGGATAAACAGAGTTGAAGGCAAGTTGAACAAACATGCCATCCAGGAGACCAAGGCAATCCATTAGGAACTAAACCATGTGATAAAACCAAACTTCAAAGCTGTCAAAACATCTCCCTAGGGTATCCCTGGAGAGTTGCAGTGTTTGTAGGACCTTAGGAAGTATTCCTCCTAAGCTGAGCATGGAGGAGCAGCCACAGCCTCTCCAGAGCTAATGGAAATTCATTTGTAATATTTATAAATTACCTTAACTTTTGACCTCTCTCCTAAAATTTATCTGGAAAAAAAAAAAAAAAAAAAAAAGAAAACAAAAGAAAAAGCACTAACTATAGTACTGAAATAGGTCTTTACCTGAAGGTAGTTGCAAGAGTTATAAAACAAGTTCAGCTCCTGGATTTCAGTGGGGATGTGTATGCATCTCTGGAGAAAGCTGTTGTAATGGGTGGATGCAGTAAAAAACAATTTTGGGCTCAGAAAGGGGAAGTGTGTAAGCAAGTCTTGTGTGCAGACATGTCAGACTGGGATGGGCTTAGTTCTGATTATCAAAAAAGTAGGTAAAAAGTACACGGGCTACTGGATTTCTTACAAAATGGTTAAATTTGTATGCTTACTCTTTGTTGTTAAATGACAAAGAAGCAGCCACAGTAAATCTAATTGAGGTCAAAATTTTTAAAAGCCGTTACAGATATTTAAAGAAAACTAATACTTGTCACAGAATATTCTCTCTGACTTCTTTAGGCACTGAAACTCAAAGGCATTAACTGTGGTTTAGTTTTCATATCTAATGGCTTTGAAGTGGATGATATGTGCTGTTGAAATGGTGTTTTAGTTTACACAATGTTAATTTCTGCATGGCAGATATGTTTTAATTTGTTCCAGAAGAAAACTGTGTTAGTCATATGGAAGTAATACAATTATATTTTGCATATACAATAATTCCGTGCATTTTGAAGTCCATACCATCTGTTCAGCTTTTTGCCAGCAAGCCACAGTTTTAATACAGCCTGCAGAAAAGATAGGTACAATAGACAGCATATGTCTTGGTCAGTAGGGTCTAGTGAGTGCACTGAGCAAAAGGTCTGGAGACGGCTCTTTGTTACCTGTGCTAAGCTGTGGGGCTTGGGCAGGTCACATATCTCCTCTCTGTGCTTCAGCATCTTTTCCTTTAAAGTTAATATGCTGCCTGTAGTCCTCACTTGGAAAAAAGTGAAAACACTGAGATGAGCTGGTCTGGGAGGAAAAATAAAAAAGTAACTATTAATTCAAAGCCAGATTCTGTGAGGTCCTGAGCACTTTTTGTTTCTGATTGTTGAATACTTCTCTGACTTGAATCCTAAGTGAAAATAAATTAAATGTGATCGTTAAACTTTTTTATTGCCTTCCCTCTTGCTATATTGAATATTGGTGAAGAGTAAAGACAGATTTTTCTTTTTTTGTGGAGACAGCTCTATTGGTAGCTTGTTCAACAAAGGTGTTAATGATTCCTGATGGTATTTTTCTAAATCTCTTGTTTATGTTCCCAGAACAAAATGTGTCGTAGATTGGGAACCTGCCACATGTAATGAATGATGTTATGCACAGAGCGCTTCACTTTGCCGAGTGCTGTCAGTACTGCTGGAATAAAGGGAGTCCTCTTTTTCCTCTGCAGGATACAAAAAAGCAACATCACTGAGAATATTAGAACATTTTGAGCCTCTAACTTCATTTTCTAGCAGTGTTTTTGTGTGCATTTAAAATACCCTATTTCCACTAGAATATCTCTTTAGGTTTTAGGTTATTTTCACTCAAAGCCAAATGTTTGTTATACTCAAAAGACAATGTTCATATGAAATAGGCTTAAAGTTCCAGAGGAAGCTTGTGCTGCCTGCATCACTGCTCAGCTAACCAGGCTGTGCTGCCATCTTAAAAATCTCTTCCTGTTGGGAGGGACACCTCATTACACACAATTGGAAACCCAAACAGATTGGAATAATTCATCAGGTGGGCAAATATAATTACAGATTTTTAAATTGTACCTATTGCATTATATTTTGTCTCCTTTTATTTCCATTTCAATCTGTTCTTAATCTGTATTAATTTTATTTTAGAAAAACGTTCTTCAGCTTTTTAGGTTTGGTTTGTCTTGACCTCCCTCTGTAGTGTTTATATATATATATACATATTTGTTCTTTAGCCTGCAGCAGACCCTGTCCCACCACTGCCAGGCACACTTTCCTTTCCCAAAAAGCTTCATCCCCCTTTTCATTGCTCAGGAAGGCTATTCCATCCTTGGCCAGAGTTCCCACAAAACTTTCTCCTTTGGAGCCTTCAAGGTGTCTCCTGTATTTCCCCTATCTGGATGCCTTTAAACACAGGGATCTTGAAAAAATATTTTGTCACCTTCCTCAGCTTCATAAATGTCTTCAGCTAGCCAGCGAGCTTGGGCTTCCCGGGGAGATAGCACAGCCGTGGTGCAGCAGCAGCAGCCGGCATCTGTCTCAGCTTGTAGCTTCTCGCTGCTTAGTGCTCCAGAAGGAGATGAGGCAGAGGTGACCCACGTCACAGTTATGAATATGTACAATGCAGGCCCACAATATATTTTAGTGTTTGCTTCTTTCCTCCTTCTCCATTGCTTGCTCTTCAGGTGAGCTTCTTGATGTACTACCAGTACGTTCTTGTCCCTTCTTACACCCTTCCTAAGATAACCTTGCAGTTCAGATTGCACAGAGGGAGGCAGTTTAGCCAATAAATAAGCAGGTAAGAACAGATCTCCTGGTATAAAGCAGTGCCAGTTGAGTGTCAGAAGCATGGTTGGAGGATTTCCATTGATAATCCTCTTTCACAAAGTGTGCAGACTGCTGTTGAGCAAGCCACTACCCAGTTCCATGGCTTGAGTTGTTGTGAGTTGTTCTTAGTGATGCAATTTAAGACGTGTGTTATTGCCACAATGGACTGGACGTGCCATGTACCCACAGTTTCCTCTCCCCACATGTTGTCCGGAGGGGTAGCATTTGTTTGCTTCTTCTGGCACTGGTGACAAGAGGGGGAGCATCTGATCCCTATCCTCTGCGAAACACCACTTGGCTGCAAGCGAAAAATAGTTCTCTGAGCCAGGAGAAGAGCTCTCTTCCATGTTATTCTTCTCGTGAATCTGAGTCTTTAATTAAGTTTTTAATTATTTGCTTTAGGCTTCAAAAGAATTATAAACTCTAAAGCCAGGCAACTACAATAGGAAATTAATTACAGTGAGGAGAGCAATGCAACTATCATTTTAAACTAGGCTCCTGAAAAAGGAGGTAACATTTCTTATTTTAATTTCCCTTTGATTTTCAGCCCTGTTACTTGGCAGTCCCTAAACCAGCAGGGTGTAGCTAAAGCCCCAATGACATTCTGGGACAATAATTGCATTTATTGTTTTTCCTTTGCTTTCTAGTCCAAACCATATGTTTCTGCCTTTTAAGATTAGCCCTAGGCTCTGCTCTATCTCTGTTAAGGGCTTGTCTACTTAGGGAAAGAGCCTGGGATAGCTAACACAGCAGCTATTCTGTATGGGAGGCAGTTAGTGTGGAGCACAGAGAGAGTGACTGCGGAGTGCTGGTTGTATTTCAGTTAATGTCAGAGCTCATTTCAGTGCACCACCTCCAGATCGGCACGCCATAAGGCTGCCAGCTGTGCGTAGGGAGCAGCTGTATGGAATGGCACTGACAAGTTTTTCTGTCAAGTTTCCTCCTTGTGGCCTAACTGTCTACCAGTCAAGCCTGTTAATTTGCTATTGGTGTATCTCCCTGCTTTGTGTGCCAACAGTTTGGTATTTTAGCTACCTGCACTGAAATTTAAACTGATTTTTAGGGTATCATTCGTACATTAAATATGCTGTCTTTGCAGATCATGATAAAAAAATGGTCGATCCCTTGTCCTCTACCTCTAAGTAGTGCCATAGAGTCTTTACAGGTAAGGGTGCATGCTGTTTTGAAGTTCTAATTTTATTAGTAACTGTAATGCTTTTTTTACATTAACACTTTCAGAATTACTTGTAATTTAAATTCCTTCTTAATTATCACAGAAACTAAAAAGTTTCATGTCTGTGGTTTGGACTTATTCTTTCATTATGCCATTTTTTTGCATGTATGTCTTGCAGGTTTCAAATTCTACTGAGGATTGTAAAGCAAAGCTCTTTCATCTTTCAAAAGAGGTAATCTCTATTAACAATACGCAAACTTAAAGGGGGGTGGTGGTTTTTAAAGAACTGGGGTTTAAACTCTATGCAGGGTAAGCTATTCTTCTGTAAAACTAGTTATAGGCTGCTGAAGTATTTCCTATACCTGCTGCCAAATGTTATCCAGTCTCACTCTTTCCTTTTTATATGAAGGCTGGCTGTCCAAGTTAGCATTTATGAAAACATTTTGCAAATATGACCAAAGTATAAATTATAACAGATGCAGCAGTGGTCAGCTTCATGATGCAGTTGAATCAAGCCAACTTCATATGCCCTCAGCTGGAAGTCAGTGCTACTTGGCTATATGGACACTTTTAGTTCCTGGAGAGGTAGAACAGGCTTCTTGAAACTGCCTGGACCTAACCTTAGTTTTTCCTTACCTGAAGGTAATTCTTCAGGCCTAATGCAATCTTGTGCATTTCACTGGATGCCAGCTCTGATATTTGTTAAAGTGGCATTTAAATCATGTCACCACCTACCAAAGCTTGCAGGAGAGGAAGTACTCTAGTCTCTGTGGGGTGAAGAGGAAGGGAAAAAGGGAAGAATAAATCTAGGATAGGCCTGTAGTGTAGTGGAATTTAGGAGAGACACAGTTGGTTGCATTTGTCCAAAAACCCCAAAATCTACCCCCCACCCTCTGAAGAAGGAGGGTGGGGGGGAAGCTTGGGCAATGCAAACATGAGACAAATGTTATCTATAGATCAAAGAAGAAATTTTGTTTTGACCAGAAACATCTACTGTGAGATTCTGGCATTTTGTCCTTTGAAGAATCTTGGGACTCCTCTCTACTTCTTTTTTTATCTTAACTTTATCAATAGGAAGTGGCATACTTTTACCAGTATGGGCCCAGTTACGTCAGCACAAAAGTGTTTGTTACAGTTCAGCTTATTCCACTTGGCAATTGAAGTAAGCTATACTAGATGGTTCACCTCTTCTGTTTCAAGTTTTTGGAATAATATACCACTAGTTGTGTGGTTGCAACTTTAATGATATAACTATCTTAAAACTTCAGATGCCAAAGCATATTATGTTTTCTGGATGCTGTATTCAGATTTTTGTGAAGCAGTAATAACAAAATAGGGAAGTCAGGATGAAGGAATGAGTAATTTGACAGGTACCTATGAATATTAGAATTCAGAACACTTCCTAGAAAATTTCATGAATGATACACTGACTGGGGCAAATCCTACTCTTTTTACCTAAGTACTTGACCTCAGTATAGCTAAAAATGAATCTTTCAGTTGTTGGCTTAGGGATAGCATGGCCTCTCCTGATCGTGAAACAGTAAGTTATGACCACCACTTGAAGAGATACCGGTTGAAAAGGTCTGTTTTTTGTGAAATTATTCAGGGACACCATTCTCTGTTGTGGAGATTTTTGACAAAGCATTAATGTGGAAAGAGTTCTACTGACTTGCAATGATTGAACTGAATTCTGAATAAATCCAGCTATTTTTCCAAACTCTGTAATAACAACCTACAAAATGTTTTTCTTCTATTTTAGAGTGCTTATGCAATACCAACTATGGCCTTCTCTTTTCTCTGCCATACCTCAGTTTTACCCATCTACTGTGAGCTCCGAAGGTAATGTGCAATAACACCTGCAATACTGAAATATAATGGTAGTATTTCTGTAATATTTCCCATAATTAATCTTCAGTAACTTTTATTTTCAAGTCAGTGCCATCAAACAATGCAGACTTAAGTAGCTTTCATGTTTTGAGGAAATGTACAGTTTTAGTCTGTACTCGCTTTTCCTCTCTTACAGGAGAGAAAAGTAGCAAATATGGTTCCACCATCAATGTCAGTACATTGTCCTGGCCTGGACAATCTGGAGAAAAAAGGTCATTTGCTAAGGTACTTAGTAGTTAATTTTTATTGTTGTGACTGAATCTGCATTTAGCTACATGTGATTCAGTGTTTTTTGACCCTGTTCCTGGCTCTGAATATGTATCATCATGTATAAATCAAAATTTTTATTTAAAAGATACTTTGGTATGTCTGAATTCCCTACAAGATGGGAACAATGTTATTTGTCTGCATGAAAAGTGCCCTTTAATTACCAGATTAACAATACTTTTGAAAAGCCTAAATATTAGTGACAGCACAGCACAGACCTCAGCAAATATTCTGTGGCCATAAATTAAAATGATGCTTGCTTATGAAAGGCAAGCTGCTACATAGATTGCATTGTGTTTAATAGGCCCCAATACAGATTAAGCAACACTAATTTTCTTTTTTTTTTTTTAATTTATTTTTTTTTATTGTTTTAGTCCATCCAAGAGTAGAATGCAAAATGTAACTGTCACAGGAATTGGTCTGAGTTTCCTAATTTACTTTACGTCTGCCCTGTTTGGGTACCTGACATTTTATGGTAAGTATATTCTTCAGATGTTCTTTAGAATGAAGGCTAATAATAGATGGTAAATGCATTCTGTCTGGAGTACTTGAGGTTTGTTTGTGCATTGATACGCCTGAATCTTCAGAAATCTTGCTCCTGTGAAGACTTAAGAATATGCCTAACACGGCAAAGTATTACAGTCTCACTGACTTCTTAAGGTGTAATGTTGCTAAATTTTGCAGGGCTTATACTCTAAAATGCTATACAGACAAGATACTGGCCCCTAAACTGTAGCTGATGGTCTGTTGATGTCCTCTAATGCTATGTAATTAGACTACTCATTGCCACTAAATGTTGGACTATATAATATTTTCACTTAAAAGCTGGGAATGGATCTGTCATGGTCTGTGAGAAATTTTGAGATCTGATAGTATTCTGCTTGTCCAACAAGTTTGAAAGGTCTGTTCTAAGGCTGTATCATCTAGCAACATTTATCACTTAACCCTGTGATATCCCAGCATATTTGTAGTCTCTAAGCACTGAGAGCACTGAGACCTTTTATGAGGATACAAAGCATGTTTGACTTCTTTGTTTTGGTTTTGTATTTTTACAAATTAATTGGAACTTAACACTAGCTGTCTCACTAGAAATGTGCTAAAAGTGGAAAATACTTTTCCCATGAATCATCCAATTTAGGAAAGTTTTATTTTAAAGGATTGCACAAAGTGATTTCTTTATGATATCTGTTACGTGTAATGTAAAGACAGACTAGAGGACTCTGAGAGAAAAAATGACAAGGAATGTAAGAAAGTTAAATGGTTAGAATCAGAGAAAGCACCCATCTAGTTTTGTGTATTGACTTCAGTGGAGGGCAGTGACAAAAGACTATGAAAGGATTTAAAAATTTAAAAGAAAAAGCTTTGAGTTGGGCTTCCTAGCACATGTTTCCGGGCTTCAGTAATCTGTGTTGCGTCCTGCTGCCGAGCCAGAGACGGTGTCTGATACATGAACGGAACCAAGAAATGCACATTTCTTAGAGATGTTGTTGACATAGTGCTTAATGAAGTAAATACACCTTTTTATTTACCAAACAGAAAAATGGGTGGGGTATGACACTTGCCCTACCAAATTCTACAGACATCTTTAATTTTCATTTGCTGTAGGGTTTACGTGGTAGTGTGCTTCAGTACCAGTTTAATAGCTCTGCATTTGGACTTCTGAATACTTCTGGGTACAGATTTTTAGTTGAGCCTAAACATAGATGACTTTGGCATTCTTGCATTTCCCAAGTAAGTACACAGAAAGATTTCAGAACCCTTATCTACACAGTCGCCTTTTTTTAAAGGTCCATCATAACCTTGGCAAAAGTAGGTGTCTCTTTCATACAGCAATTTTAGTATCCTGTCATACAACGTCACAGTTTGATGCCAGTTTGATATGAAATGTCATTTGGCTCTATGTATCCTGCTGTAAATTTGTGTTATGGTGTGTTTTGCTCACATAGCATGCACTGCCATAATGAATTGCCTCTACTTGGTGATCTGTCTTTGGAGTAGTTCCATGCTGATGCCATCACATAAATGTATCACAGTCATTTATGAGGATTCTTGGAATGTCTTCTGAAAACTCACCCTTTTGCGAGATAATCATGTGCTAACCTGTGTTGACTGAAATGAATAAAAAGTCTTAAAAGAGACAATAAGGCAGTGAGACAAAAGTGTTCTGATTAGGATTTCCTCTCCTTTCAGAGTGTTTTATGTTTTTGGATCGTTTTGATGAGATAGTGTCTGACAAAGTACAAAGAATATGGGATTTCAGCAGCCAATAATTCCAGATTTCTAGGGAATTTTGCACCTTTTTTTCCCCATAACTGTCTGAAAATGTTCCTTTGACACTCATAATCCTTTGAAAAATTATATGGGGAGTCTTGAAACCCCAAAGAGCATATAGGCCACTATTACTGTCTCTGTGTGGTTTGTAGGAAAATATAATTTTGAGTGCAAGTCTGAGAGATTCAGCAGGCAGTGTGGAATGACCATCTGTCTCCAGATGAGATCTCAATAAGAAGTGGAAAAAAAAAAAAAAAAAAAAAACAAAAGGAAAAAAAGAAAAATGGTAGTAGTCCTAGAAAACATCCTGGTTCCTGTTACCTTCACTGTCATGATTTCTTTGGGACTAGATGCTGGCTTGACCATAGTCTTTTAGTCTGTTTCACTGGAAACATTTCTGGTTTTCTGCAAGCCTGATTTCTTTTAGTACCTTAGACTCAAGAGCCTAAGACACTGGAACCAACCTTGGATGTCTGCAAGAGATATCCTCCCCCCACTCCCCTTCCCTTGCAAGCAGCTTCTCCTTTTTTTACTTTTTGGTTGTCTTGTTTAATTAACTTATTTAAGTAGAGGGAATCTGTTCCCTGTTCCTAAAACAGCAGTCCAAGAAAATGTAAAACATTTTATTTTAAATTGAAAACAAAAAAAGAGTTTTTGAAATGAGACATACTTCATCTTTGTGTGATTCAGAGAGTTTATTCTGTTTTCTGTGAATTTGAAACTTCATACGGTCACTGGACTTTGGTGGAAATTTTGGTCCATTCTGAAGTCC
This sequence comes from Tyto alba, assembly GCF_018691265.1. NCBI lineage: Eukaryota > Metazoa > Chordata > Aves > Strigiformes > Tytonidae > Tyto > Tyto alba. Next base: position 7,690,488 of record NW_024881303.1, read on the forward strand.
AAAAAAGCATAGAGTCAAGGTATGCTGAAAAGTCAGGGTAGCACACGACTTTCAGGGCTCTGACTTTTTCTGTTAACTTAGTGAAAATTTTCACCTTAAAAGGGCAAAAATCAAAGGCGAAGGGTTCACGACTCATTCATCACTTACTGCCCCACTTCTGCCTTGAGTAGTACAAAACCAACACCTGTGTTGTGGTGGCGTATCCGTGGCATATGGTACTGTGGGAATTCCACAATAGAGTCAGTTTTGCAAAGCTAACGATGCATGTGGCAGAGAGCACGTGAGATTCTTACAGCTGAAGAAGAGAGAGCTGAGATTTGAGAGTGTCTGGCCTGGTTGGGTGCGTTGCAGCTTCAGGCCTCTGTTTTTCTCTGGGTGCTGCAAAAATCCAAACTGACAGCCCTCAGGTGTCCTTGTGCTGCATTTGTCTATTTGCTTGACACAGGGAGAAATCGATCTCAGTTGTCAATAGTTTTGTTGGGGTGTTTGTTGTTTTTTTTTTTTTTTTTTTTTTTAAGAAACATCTTCTGGAAGTGTAACTGACGCTAATTGTCCTTTTCCATATCATCCAGCAATATATTGCTAACTGTAGCCAGTACAACACGTGCGTTAACATAGTTTTGAACATTTCTTTCTTCCTTTAAATCAGGATTGCGGCTTTTCTTTCAAATCACGAAATTTTACCTTTGCATATCACTTAACATTTCTGGGGTAAAAAAAGGAAATGCAATTCAACCAATTTAGCAAAACTAATTTGTTTCTGGCTTTTAGTTCAACCAAAAGAATCCAGTGGTGACTGTTATAGCCACCTAAAACAATTTTTACTGTAGAGTTGGCTTCATGTCACATCATCTTTCTTTTTAATGCTTTCTCTTTCATATTTGTATCTTTTCTTTAGGTAGCTTTGGCTTCAGCAGAGGCTCTACAGAGACTTGCCTGCTGAATTTTTTTCAGTTTTCTCGAGGTTAGGTATCCTAGTGTATCAGTAATGCCAGTGATGTGCATCTGCAACCCTGCTCCACTCTGCACTAATCACAAGCAAATTGATCAATTTAAATGTAAGCTTAATGTGTGATTAACAAAGCAGTTAATTTTTCTTATTTTCAGACAAAGTGGACTCTGAATTGCTGCAAGGCTACAGCAGGTACCTGCCACATGATACTCTCATCATGACTGTTAAAGTAGCCGTATTGTTTGCTGTGCTTTTGACAGTCCCTCTCATCCATTTCCCAGTAAGTACTCCTAAATGTTTTGAAGCTGGCCATAAGCAGTGGTAACACTAATGCTTTGCAGACTGCAATATTTGAGTCACATCTAGTCTTGTGTATCTTATTCACTTGTCAAGTGATTGATCAAAGACCACATATTTGCATATGTTCCATGAGAGCTCCAAAATAAAAACCTAACCACTAAGCTAATTTGTGCTCTTGAGACAGATTTCAGATTAAAACTAGCCCACAGCATTGTTTTTAATTTAGAGAATTCAGAACTTCTAAAGTTTACTTAGTTTTTTTTTTTCTTTTTTTTTTTTTCTTCCCCCTCTTAAATTAAATTTTGCTGACTTGGTTTTTCCTTTCTACATGCACGCACCCACACACAAATACACTTACACTTGAAAACTCAATTTAATTGTAAATTAAAAACACATATTGACTTATTTCACTAAAACTCCCTACTTTAGTTTATCAGTACCATGTTAGAACTGAAAATTCATTTAGATAGGACAAAAAAAAATTGCATGCAAACCTATGTATATAGAAGTGTATAGATGACGTATCAGTTGGCAGCATGCCAGTTGCTACCAATCATGCTGAAAGAAACAAAGCATTATCCCCCCAACCTTCTTTTGTCCCTGTAAAAAAGGAGTAATTCCTTAAGATTAATGGCCAAGTGATAAATATGGCTTTAATACTAAAGTAAACTCTGTGCTACAGAAAGGTAAAAGAGTTAACTATTGCTAAGTTTTTTGCATTTTTAAAATATTATTTCACATCTGGAATTATCTAATTCTTAAGTTTATGAATTTGAGATAGGACTTAAATATATGTATGTATTTACCCATGCAATGTTTCTCTTCATATTATGCAGGCAAGGAAAGCTGTATTGATGGTATTTTTTTCCCACCTTCCTGTGTCGTGGATTTGCCATATCCTTGTCACTTTAACACTGAATACAATTGTTGTTTTGTTTGCGATGTACGTGCCGGACATTAAAAACGTTTTTGGAGTAGTTGGTAAGTTGTGGTGGTGACTTTTTTTGGTTGTGTTTTTGTTTTTATTTTTTTTAATTTCTCCTCAAAAAATTCAATATTATGATAAGCTAATATATATACTTTAATCTTGCTTTAAGTAAAATCTTACTTTCTGTTTTTTAAAGGTGCGACCACGTCAACATGTTTGCTTTTCGTATATCCGGGACTATTTTATCTTAAACTTAGCAGAGAGGACTTTTTATCACCACAGAAACTTGGGGTATGCTTTTTTTTCACGTGCACTAATTATATTTAAACAGGCTCATTTTAGATGCATCTTGATACACTGTAGAGCACATAATCCAGGGGGCAAAGTTTTTGTTTTAATTGCAGTTCACAGAATCTGTGAGCATTTTCTTTTATCCTTCATGATAGATCTAATCTTTCTGAAACTCCTTCACAAGAGATTTTTGACTAGCAGTATGTCCATATGCCAGACTGTTGATCTGAATACATGCTTTTCCCTATAGTTTTCAGATGTTGACTTTTAATCCAATTTCTGCTCAGTTTTTACGCATTACTCTGATGTTGTCTGGACAGCTGGGACAAAGCCAAACTTCATTTAAGTGACACGGTGTTTGTGCTTGTTTTCTATGTAAGCCTACTCAAATTTTTTTTTTTTTTTTGCCTCTTCCTTTTTATTTTCCCTTCAGTTTTAGTTGGAGTTTGCGCATCAGCCTGATTTTTGCCTTGTAACTGTCTGCATTTTAACTACTGCTCTGCCGAGCAACTTCATGACAGTGGCTAAAATGCCGACAGACTGTTTATACATAGTTCTTCTGCCATTCTTGTGATTCATAGGGCTGTTCTTGTATTGACAAAATAAGGAATCTGAAAGAAAATCTAATACTGATGCTCTCTGACCATTTAAAGTCTTGACTACTTCCAACTGATTTGAGGCCTTGTTATAAACCAGCAAGCTACTGTGTCTTGAACTGTAGTTTCATTATCATCTGGCTATTCAAAAATGTAAAAAATGTATTTTAACTGTAATTATGAGTAAAATACAAATTCATTTTCTTAATTAATTCAGAGTTGTATAGAGCAACTTTTAATTATTTTTTTTTCATCATAGTGTAAGCAAGCACACTAGACAGGTCTGAGAGTTCCCAGTGAAACTATCCCAAAGGAGGCTTAGTTTAGTTTCCCCCTAAGCAGGTACCTTGTGTTTGATGACTGAGTAATTGAAACCCTAAAGATTATTTTTAAAGACACTATACAAACCTGTTCTTACAGGTTTTTTTTCATCATTAGTAATAAGCCTTAGAAATGTAAAATGCTTCCTTCAGTAAAACATTAATTTTTGCTTTTCTTTCTTCACAGGCATGCGCATTGGTTATTTTTGGCATTTGTGTTGGCCTTCTCAGTTTAGTTCTAATAATTTTCAGTTGGATTGATCAATAACAGCCTATTGTCACTGTCTGAACTGAGCTTCAGAAGGACAGCAAAAACGAGAGATGTGTCAAAACTACTGAAATGAATGCTGGACATCCTAAAGAAAACACTGACCCAACCTGTCTGTGGGAGAAATAACGTTCTTTTTCACTGCATTAGTGAAATTCCTTCTTTAATCTTGAGTCACTCTCTTCAGTTATTGGACAATTAGTCTTTTCCATTCTAAAGTACTAGTTTTTAATGACGTATTCATGACAGGTAAAAGGACTCTTGATAATTTCTGCAGTGCAAAAATGGTTTAGTGCACATGGTGAACAGAAGCAGAACCTTGAAGTAACTTCTCTTTTAAAGACAATGAGATGGATAAATACACATCAGTCATGATGGACATACTCTGATGTGTACACTTAGGATAATGCACACATTATCCTAAACCGTGAAAGACATCCATTGCTGAATAATTTCCAAAATTTCAGCTGGTTCATATTAAGAACTTCTGATTCCAAATGTTTACCCTAATTTATCCTAACATGGATCCAGAAGCCAGCTGCCTTAGCCCAGTTTAATGGGCACATCATGATAATACTTGTTAATTGTTTTTTTAAATACAGTTTTTATACCTCAGTGAACTTGAATCATACTGAAGTCATTTTTAAATTAGAAGGTTTTACCCATCTAGCATAATAGCTTTCAGTAGCATTAGGAAATATTTTCAGTTTGCAGTCAATAACAGAAATTTTTCAATTAATATCTGCTTTTGAATATCACCCAATGTACCTCAGTATTCCTCCCAGTGAAAGACTTCTTTTTCTCTCTTATTCCCATTTTTACATTTTTTTCATATTTGAAATAGAGTGTTTCTACATTTTATGTACTGTTGTGTGTCAGAGAATGTTTGGGATTGAAAGGTGAAATTCTGCCTCTGTTGAAGACAAAGGAAATTTTACATTTATGGAACCCTAATTTTGCCTTGGATTTTTATAAACCTCCATGTATCCTTTTATAATTCCTTTTTTTTTTTTTTCCTAAATGAAATGCAAATGCAGTTTTCATCACCAGCTGGGGTCTGTTAAATATGGTATTCAGTACCCACCACAAAAGTTCCTTGTGTTAGTAGAATGAAAGCAGTGGTTGATACTGTGGTAAGGTTTTAAAAATTTGTTTCTATCAGATTGGATCTTATGTCTTTAAAATAGCCTAATATCTTCAGAGGCTTTATGCCCTAAGGTAGCTAAGCCTCCACAGAAATTACTTGTGTAAAGTTAAGAAATAAGACCCTAGCCTCAGAGAATGGGAAAGTTCTTCATTATTTCCAGATACAATATTTCTTTTAATTTAGCTTAGCACTTTCACGTCTGAGAAGTGGAATAAGACACAAGAGAATCATAGCAAAGTAATAGATTTATGTATTCTGAAAGAAGCTAATAAGTGACATTTAAATAAATTGTTCAGTCCATAAGGTGCAAAGTTAGCAGATTAGTTGACTGTTGCTAGAAAGTCCTGCTGAGACAGGCGTGTCCATATGTTGACCTGTGTTTTATCAGTTGAGACAGGGGAGGTGCCCCAGAGCTTGGCATTTCTAAGGTCTTAGCAGTGGGTCTGTGTTATTAACCTTTTTAATTGTGTCACATTGGATTTGGAGAACACTGATTGATGTGCCAACTTTTAACATAACCCAGATTGAATGTGCTTGATCCTCACCTGTCTAACAGGGGAGAACAGCAAATAGCAGAGTTGGAATCACTTTCTTTATTCCTCAGTTGTCAACCCTAGTATTTTCATGCCACTTGGCTTTCTCAGGATCCATAAGATACTTTTCATTTTCGATACATGGCCTGAAGGCACCCAGGTGATGCAGCTTGGTACTGCTTGAGGAATCCTTTTTGCCTGGGGAATATTATTGTACTTACGAGTTTAGTATAGAAATAGACATGTGTGGTGAGGTTTGGTTTTGGTGGGATCCCTGGAAAAGACTGCAGTTATTTTTATAATAAAGCTTCTAGCAGAGGTTTCATGACACAAGGTGAGCCTTCTAATAGCTTGTCAGTACCAGAAACAGCATGTCCACTCTTGGTGAGAAGTTCACAACTACTTCTGTGGCACTGCCAGTGGCTCCTGGTCAGCACGTTTAACTAGCGGAAAACCAGTGTGACCACAAGATGTGACACGTTATCTCCCAAAAAATGAACCGAGTGAGCTCACCTAGGGGACAAGAAAAGTGAGGGGATGGTAGGAGCAGGACCAGCTTTCTGAGCAGCCTTTAGATAGAACATTTTTCTCATAAAACCCCACGTTTTGCCCAGCAGTTCTGCTTGAGCAGGTTAAAGTTTTTGCGTGTGCACGGAGGGGATGCCTCTGACTTGAGAGGTCTCTGGCCTCCTTTGATCAAGGGATCGATGGGGTTTTCTCAGCATTCTCTGAGTATTAATGGCTGAGGCTCCCCATCTTGTCTTTATTCTTGTAGCTCTCCCAGCTTGTTTAAGTCCTGATAACCAGATGTAGCTGCCTTCCTGCCTGTGGCTACCCTCGAATAGCTGTGTGTCACAGGCTTCGTTATGCTACAGGGATTGAGCCACTCAGCGTATCTCTGGCAGTAGTGTAAAAAGCTGAATATTTACCTCATAAAAGTGAACCTTGAGAAAGCAGTGACAGCTGTGCATCAGGAACTGATTTTCTCTCTGACTGAACCAAAACTTTTTAGTAAAACAGGAGACTTTACGCTCATGTGAATGAAGCGTAGGGTTTTTTCAGACACTAGAATTTAGGAGGAATATTTATTAGAAATTTTACAGAAATTGTTTCTCATTTATCATACGCTGTTGTAGCATACTGTTGAGTAATACTTGTAATCACTGCAGTCACTTTATTTTAAACTCTGACCAGCAAGACTTAACACTGAAGACTTAGATTATCTGTGAAGATGCAGAAAGTTGGCAAAGTTTTGCTAAGCTTTTGCTCTTTCCTCCTCGCCATGAAAAAGCGGAGACTTTCCCTGCACTGTAATGCTCTTTTCGTACACAGGCAGTTGGGTTTGTGTGCATCAATTGAAAAAAATGTGACTGAGAAAATACCTGAAATACGGTGTTAATTTTACAGTTGATTACTGTAATGCTTCGGAAATCACTACAATATTGGTTTTAATCCTAACTAGCCTGGCTATTAACTATCATAATAGGTAGACTTTGGAATGATGAATACCAGTGAAGTTAATACTGGGTGAGGATGAACGGAAGCAATTCACACCTCTGCTGGAGCACTGTTATTGCATTTTGGCTGTGGTGCAGAAAGGATAGCAGCACGGAGGGTTGCAGAATGTGTGGTGCCTTTCACCTGCAAAAGAGTTAGAAATACTGCTACTTTTAACTTTCTATGATACTTAATTTAAAATATGGAGAGAGGGAGAAGAACAAAAAGAGAAAGAACTTACATTTCCCAATTGAGAAAAAGATATGAGTGTTTTCCACAATAGAAAAAGCAGAGTAAGGGCACTATTTTTATCCTTTGCATCTCCCACAGACTGTTCTCTTTGTTGTGTCTGTGTAAAGGTTTCACTACAATTGTGCACTCACATGAATTTTTTGAGCAAAACAGGCCTCCCATCTGAAACTCTCTGCTCACTCACATTATGCTAAATATATTTTTTTTATCTTGTGTACCGATTTTTTGTTCCCTGAGCTTCCAGATTTATAAATTTCAGTGGTTCTGCTTTCCTGCCTGTCATTAGCATTTTCCATCTTTCTTTTCTGAAGACTTAACAGGAATGGATGAAGGGGACTGCAAAATTTCTGAACTCACTTGGAAAGGTTGCCTTTCCCCAATTCAACAAGAACAACAATGTAAGAGATGAAAATTAATTTGTTGCCTTTGATTTGATTTCTGTTTTTCTCCAATTTCCATTCCTTGCCCATTTGAAGGCTGATCAAATTTCAGATGGACTTTGGTAAGCTGGGTGTGTGGAGTGTCTTTTGTAAACAGCAATGTAGGAGCTACTACTGCAAAACAAAAGCACTCTAAACCTGTCTTTGTATTGTGGCAAAATGCTCATGTTTTATTCCCGTGCTTCGAAGCAGTTTGTATCTTAATGTATTGATTTTCATGGCAGTAAGTTTGTTTGAAATTCTCTCTTTTGTCCCTGTGTAGTGAAAATTGAGACACTGTGAAACTCCTATCCTCTCTCTGTCCCTCCTTTCACCTTCCCTTTCACTTCAGTTTTGCCTCAACATCAGTTAGGTGGCACCGAGCAGGAATGGGCCGTTAGCTGAACAGGCTGAGCCATCCTTACGGGGAGGGTGGCCTGGGCGAGAGGGTGTGGGTCAGGGTGAGTGTCACGGGATCCATGCCCTGCAGGCCTGGTCTTCCCTACGTGCCTACCACTGCTCACCACTGAAGGTCAGTGCTACACCTAGGCAGACCTTTCTGGTGTGCCCATTTTTTTGTTCTTGTAAGAATTTGCCTTTTTGAAACGTGGAGGCGTTTTAGCTTTGCAACAGGGCAAGACTGTGGTTTGGAGTTCCTAAATCACTTGTGTTGTGTAGTATACTCAAGGTGCCATAGTTCCTACTCTTGCAACCCTCATAATGAGGGTGAAAACACGATGGTGCAATGGCATCTTTCTGATTAAGCTGCTAGGGTAAATGTTAAATCCCTGAGCAGCTCGTAAGCATGTTGTTTGCATGAGAGAGAATATGGGCTTGTACTTTATCAGTGTATTTCTCAGGCCGTGCAAAGTATCGTTTTGGTGTGGATCTGGAAGTCAGTGCTCCCCCAGCTGTAGTCCCTGGGGGCTGTGAGGATACAGTGGGGGTGTCAGGCCACGCTTGCCTGTTTGGAGGCTCCATAGGCATAGGGTTATGGACCTGTGTGGGTGTTTTGCCTGACCCAATATGGCCAGTCTCATTGCAGCTAAATTCCTGAAATAAATTCTGAGGATTATTTGTGAAGAAAATTAAACACTTTCATTAGCATGAGCTGATGCGCAGTCAGCGTTATACATGGTAGGGGAGGACAGAAGTATGTCTGTGCTGGATAAGAGTGATGTCCCTGTTACTGCAGAGGTGTCCCTCGCTGGCAGGCCAGCTCCTGAGCCAAAAGGAGGTTTGAAATTCAGAGTGCTGCCAGTTCAGCAGCCTGGGGTCTGCATGTGGCTCACACTGATATTTCTGTTAAAAAATAGAGACATACTTACCAATGGATCACTACAAATACATGAAGATTAACCAAGTTGTTTCCAAATGTCCCTACTTAAGGAGATGAAAATTAACATAGTTCTATAGTGGGCATCCTAATGTGCTCTGTAATTGCAGATTGAAATTCACATCAGTCCAGGAGCTAAAGGAACATTGTTATAGAACTCTTTTCCCAATTAGATTTAATTTAACACTTTACATGAAACTGTTGTTTTACAGTTGACCTTCATGTTGAAAATGTTGAACATTAGTTGTAGTTGCTCCTCATACTGAAAAACCTTTGGACATGTTTACTGCTACTTCTTAATGACTGCCGGTGGGAGAGAATTTTCAGTATTACTTAAGTGCTGCCTAATTTTTACAGCTTGTGATGGTGTGTTTTGTTTTTGTGTTTCAGTAGTGATCATCCAATCATGCCTCGTGTGAAATTAGAATTCTTAAAAAAAATTATCTGTATGTAAAAATTGCCTCGGTCATGTCAAACCTGTATGTTGTATAAGAGATTTCCTATTTTGAGTTCTCCTTCCCTCAGCTTCCTTGCAGAACAGCCAGGGCATGTTCCAAAAAAACCCAGAAAATAAAGAAGAGTACTTGTGTAACTCACGCAGTTGTCATCTTTGTGTGTAACGTGCCTTAGTGAAATAACCACACGTTGCCTCTGCAGTTCGTTGCTGACGCGCAGTGGTGTTGCTGCTAGCCCCAGCTCAGGCAGTAGCATCACTACTGCCAGGGAAGGGTGTTGTTCCTAAAAACCATTCCTGGTTTGGTGGTGGTAGCATATTTGTGCACTTACATGTGCTCTCCTTCATCTGCGTAGTTCTGTGTGACCCTCACCCTGTTCTCTAGGCGATGTCTTGCAGCACCTGGCTTGAAATGGATGCGAGACATTGTCTGGGAAGCTGTTACAAATTGCTCCTCCCGGACCCGTCTACTCTCGGTGCTTGGTTTTACTCTCTGAATGATGCTCTCCAGAACACAAAGGATGCAGAAAATAACTTGTCCGGTGAGAACTGCAGCTGACGTCCTCTCAGGTATTGGTGTGATCGACAGCAACCTGCCTCTTCTGCGCTGTTCTGCTCCCCCTCTGTAACACAAGAGGCAGCAGAAGAGATCTCGGAGGCCGTGGCCGTGCAGTGTGCCGCCCCGTGCCAGCCCTGCCTCCGGGCCACTGGCAGCGGGTGCCTGACTGGCCTGCAAGTGCAAAGCGGGGTGAAAAGCTGCTGGTTTGGGGCAGTTTGGGAAGGGTCAGCTTGTGCTGCAAGGTGAGGGTCAGCCAGGGAAGGCAGAACAGTTTGTTGCAGGGTAGTAGCGAGAGGGATGGTGCCCTGGAAGGGCTCTGGAGCAGGGACGTGCTTTTTGGCTGTAAATCATGGTGCTCTAATAGCTGTGACTGACAGCCTGTGAGCGCTTTGCAAGGTCTAAGGGAGTCCTGAATAGAAATATAAAGTGGAAAAAAACCCCTCATTATTGTGCTGCTGGCTTGATTCCAGAGCTGTATGAATGCTCACACAAGTGGAAACGAGGATCGGCAAATTTACGTTTTACTTAGTAACATTTGACCCAGCAAAACTGGTACCAGATCACACAAACCCCAGCTTTGTCAAGCGCAATGCAGAATTTGGTCTTGCACCACACCGGCTGCTCCTACCTGGTGGTGTTGCCAAGTGGGTCCTCTCCGTGCTTGGCATTTCTCTTGCCTCCAGCACTGCTGCTCGCATGTCAGTGGTTTATACAGCAGCCGCATGACACCAGGCAGCTCTCCGCACCTGGTTTAAATTTAAAGCTCGTTTGCACATGATGTCACACTTTTATTGTCAGCTGGGCGAAGGTCAAGACAGTTCATTTTGGGAAGGTTTGCATTGTTGAGCCTTTACAGTGCTGCCATTAATGCCTTCACCATCTGACTTCCATTTCAGTTTTCTGGCATGAGGTAATCGAAGGCACTAGATTTATATGACGAATGGGGAGGCTGGTGCAGTGGCTAATCAGCCCAGGTTGCAGAACTACTTTTCTGGATACCGAGGGTGGAAATTATTGCTCCCCGCATCATGTAGCAAATCACAGATCTGGCCAGAGGAGAGTTAAGGAGCCCTGGAAGCTCGGAGCAGTTGTTACAGGCTGTTGCCTTTCAGGAGCCGTTGATCTGAGTGGGACGGTGTTCCCGGGAGCCTGGTCTCTCCACCCTCCCAGGTAGCTCTGCTTGATAATGGGATTTACACGTGGGGATGGAGAAAAGATTTGGGATGTGGTTATGATGGTGCAGAACCCATAGGTCTGGAGTTGAGGGCCATGAAAATCTCAGGCCTTATTCTCGCCTCCCGCAGTCATGATCTGCTGTTTCAGTTTGTACGTCGGTCCGGAAGCAGGGCTGTAGCTCAGCGTTTCCCCAGCTGGGATTGTGCAGCCCATGGCTGTGAATCTCCTGTAGGAAGGGTTTAAGCAGCCTGTGTTTTATAGCTTCTTAGAGGTCTGGCACTGGGGGGTAGCTCATGGGACGCGTGTTTAGGGTTTTGCTTTGGGATTTTGATGAACAACTTCCATCCCTCCTAAAGGGAGAAATGGCTGAATTAATGCTTTTTATTGTCTACCATTTACCTCTCTAAATACATAAATTGATGTTTGATCCTTCAGGCCTAAGCTTTGAAGAGCCTGAGCGGTGAGACAGAGTCAGATTCATGTTGGTGGGTACCAAATGTGGACACAGAGGCAGTCTGGGCAGAAGTTCTGCTGGGGGCCTACCTGTTTACCCGTGTCTAAAGCATTGGGGTGAACTTCTGAAGTAGCACTGACCTCCTCCTCTTGGCCTGTTCCAGTTGCCAGTCACTGGGCGGTCATAGGAGCCCGTCCGGAAGCTCCCTCGCCCCTGAGCTTTGGGTAGGGGCGCAGGGGAGTTTCCACTATTGCTCACTGACCGGGTGCCGGCCAAGTTCTTCAGGTGTGGAGAGCTATCTAGGTGAAGTCACGTGGTGGGTAAGAGATGCGGATGGAAGGTCTGTCTGGAGGTGACTTTGCTTAAATGGTGAGAATTGAGGTCACTGGCAAGCATCTGAGACTCAACACTTCCACAGTCCTTCCCTCTGCCCAGATCCAGAGGAGGTTACAGCCTTTGCTGCCTCTTTGATGTTGTCTACATGTCTGAGTACAGGCTCCCTGTGCACATTCCTCTCAAGGAAGATATGTGGAATTTATGCCCCAAACATCGCTGCATCTTCAGGACTTTGGTCCTTTTACCCCTCCTGGACGCGTGCTCTTTTCAGGAGCGAGGCAGCACAGCACGGTCCTACTTTCAGACTGCAACTTGCCAGGCACTCGTAGTGCGGAAAGGCAGAGTGAAGAGCTAAGAGCCCTTTTATTGTATCAATGGATGTTCATCCATAAACTGTTGCATGAAAGTGGGGTGCTTCAGATTCGGTGGGCGCTGAGACCAGCCGAGTTATTCCTGTGGCACCAGGGTTGCTGGCACGACACAACGGCAGCACATCCCAAGGCTCCGAAAGGGCTCGAGGTGGGGATGAGTAAGAACGGCCTTGGCCGCTACGCAAGCGGTGATACCGCCAAGGGCAACCAGGCCTCTTGCACAACGTGATCACCAGATGGGACTAGGGAGAAAGGTCCACGTCTTGGGGGACGGCATCGCACAACGAGGTGTGCCCCGTGGGGCCTGCGATGCTCCCTGGCAGCCGCAGCGGGACAGGCCGATGTGTGGATACGGTCATTTTTAATGCTTATTAGAGCGTCACTGCTGGAGCCAGCTCCAAAATTGTTGTTGAAATGGTACGGTTTTCCTTTTGGTATTTGCTGGCACAGTTTCCGCTGATGTTTACAAGTTGTTTCTTCTGGAACCATCTGAGCAATGGGAACATTCGTCTGGTCCGTTTCCAAGGGGAGATTACTCGAATGATGGTGGAATCAGAGAATTCAGTGGAGAGACATTGTCTTGGCCTGGCTGCCAAATGTTAGTCGAAGACGTCTGTCTTGCCATTCCTTAATCTGACAGTTCAGTTTGGTGGGTTGGAAGCCAAAGAATGACGTTTCCTCAGGGGATGCAAAGCCTCAGGCTGGAACTACATGGAAACCATGGACTGATATTTTTTCCCCACAAATTCTGAAAGTTGATATTCAGCCTTCTTCCAGCCACTGCAGCCATTCCACCAGCGCAGGGGCCTCGTGCTTGCCACGTCTTGTCTAAACAAGGCCTTTCCCTTTGAGCGGAGGTGTCGCCGCACATTCTCCAGTGTGCTGCGAAGGGGGAAATACTTGGCTTGAGCACTTCCCCGCCACCCCTCGCTCCCTCTGCGGGGGTGGAATACAAACATGAGGGTTTTAGGGGTCCCAGGAGAGACCAAGTGAAATTCCTTACTTTGAAATGAACCTTAATGCCGAGAAACTGAGTCTTTTAAAAATCTAATGCTAAGCACAGTGTTTCACTAGGCATAAAGAAACTCCACGTCCATTAGTGTTTTGATAGCTCAGTGTTATCCATTGGGTTCCAGCATCTCAGATTCAGGGGACTGCGGAAGCAATCTATTGAGTGGTGATTTTGAGGGGTTTGAGGTTTTTGTGCACGTTTTAGCCCGACCTTTGACTTACAGGGTTTGCCTCTCCTGAATTCAAGAAGAATTGGATCAGTCCTTTGAAGGTGTTTACTTTAGGGATCTTACCTCTGTGAAAGGGTAGCAGAGCAGCCTTGGCCATATAAATCAATTTGGAAGTGAGTTATAAAGTGTTTAACTTGCCTTCTATTAAAATTCCTTGTCGTCCCTCCAGTCCCTACAGCTCGCTGTTAAATGAGCTCTTGGGAATCTGGGGATTGAAGTCCCTTTCTGCGCTGCAGAGGGAACGTGCTTGACTGGGAAGATCTAAAAAGCAGAGTCCGATGGACGTTGCCTGTAAAAACAGGTGAGGTTTTGTCAGTAATTTGGTGAATTTAAAAGCTCCTTGTCCTGTGTCAACCCGGCTCAGGGGGAGGACACAGCTGAGTCTGCCTTCCATTTCTGCACAGTGCCTGGCACTGTAGCCTGCTCGCCCCGGGGCTCGCTCACCTCTTGGCTTTGGCAAACTGGTCCCAACCCAGCGCTCTGTCGCTCACTGAGGGCTTTGAGTGATGAAAAAGGGTGCCCAAGGACATGGGTGCCTGAGGACCGGTCCCCTTTTCTGCTGCTGTCTTGCTGCTGGGAGAGTGTTTAAGAGCCTAAATGCTGGAGGCTTTCAATGCAGCCTGAATCTTCAGGATCCAGCCCCTAAAGAGGGGTTCCCTTTGCCTGGGTTGGGCACAACTGGGCTGGTCCTGGAGCAGCCGTGGGACTGTTGGGTTGCCTCTTGAAACTGTTGACCTGGAACAAAGCGTACACTCACAAGAATGTGGCACCATCCCTGCTGTGCAGGGGGTCTGCAGGGCTGGACAGGGGACATCAGCCCCCTGCTCTGTCACCCTCTGTGTCTCAGCTGCCTGCGCCTCCCCGGGATGGTTGCCTGGTCCATCCTCACCCCCGCGATGGTCCTCTTGCCGTGACCCATCTTGTAGCCTCATCCTTCGCCTTCAAGGAAACCAGAGGAGAGCCCGAGGTCAAAGCCTGTCGCTCAGCCCCTTCTGAGCTGGCCATAAACACACTCCCTCATCCCTGCGGGTCTGAAAAAGCCACGGGTGGGTGGCTCAGCAGGTGGGAGACCCTCCCAGGGCCAGCATGGCACCTCCCAGGCTGCTTCACCAAAACCACTCCACCAGCGTTCACGCTGGGATTATTTTAACCACTGTTGCTTCTCTGGGGACCAAGCAAAGTTGGCCGTCGCAGCCCTCTGCCACAGGCACCTTGCCCGGGCACAGCAGCCGCAAGGCTCGTCGCTGCACCCCAGCAGCTCCAGCCGGTTTGGTCTCTGCTGAGCTTCACTGAGCCAAAACTTCAGCGAGCGGCTGTGGGAGCTGCCTCCCACCCACCTCAGTGCGGGGACACGCGTGGGCCTCGGGGTCGGGGTGGTGAGAGCACGAGGGACTGGGACCAGTGCCCAGGGTGGTTCTGCAGGCTGCTCACCCCCAGGCATGAGGTCTTGGAGCAAGGTAAACCTTATTTCTAACTTTCTTTACCAGGTAGTTAATGTTAGTTGCTGCCGATAGCAATAAGCAAAACATAGCTTCAGCTGGGGCCATTGCAGCAAACGTTTTGACACTTCTTACCCAGGCTGATCTGTTTAAACACTCACCTTTTTCTGCTTTAATTGGATCCACAGAAATGCCCAGGATGCTGGAAGCATTTTTAAAATGAGTCCAGAAAGCAGCAAGTGTTGTTATCAGGAGCTGCTGAGCAAACACCGAGTTTAATAGGGTGGCACAACTCTCTTTGCTCCTAGTGTCTGCAAAAAAAGGTTGAAACACAAGAAGTGGAGGAGGCCCATTTGCTGAACCTGCATATCTATTTTTAGTCCCCTGCTTCATAATGTCCCAAGAAAAAAATTTTTTAGTGCACAGCAGGGTAGGAAAAAAATAGTGCTGATGGCATCTCTGCTATCCCCATTGTGCTGCGAGGAGAGAGGGCAGCTGCTTTGCTGACCTGCCACTTGCATAAACCCGCATTCCAGGTACAGAGGCCATTTGCTCATTGGGGTTGGTTTGACGAAATGGCCACTGAGGTTTATATATAGATCCTGCCTGTCCTGCCAAGTTGTCTTAAATTCTTGTAAGTTGAATGAAGTTGGAGGGGGTGGGAGAGGATCAGCTTGAAAAATAGAGCTGCTAATCTGCCGGTGTCTCTGGGAGAGCCTGCCGGGATGTCCCGTCTCCCCTGGGGCTTGGAGCATCCGCGGGCATCCCGCTGGGAGGGGGAAGCAGGTGGTGCCCCCGTGCTGGCCCGGGGCTGCGGGTTGTTCCACAGAGGCTGCGGCCACTGCTGAGGTGCCAGGGGCTTGAGTGATGAGGGAAGGTTGGGAAGAATATTTATAGCTCGTCTCAGCGCTGGGCCTGGGGGGCGATCGCCATCCCAAGGATGTGAAGGGCACAAGTGTTCAGGGCAGCTCCCCGAGGACAGCGGGGCACAGGAGCCAGGAGCACAAATGTCCCCATGGTACAGCCAGGGGTCTGCAGCGTGGTCTTCCACACCCTGCCGGGGCAAGCCCCCAGCCCCTCCACCGCTGTTACCTGCGGAGCAGCCGCCCTCTTGTTTACCTAAGGAGGTTTTGAGGATCGCATGGTTTGCCTTGGATCGTGCTTCTCTTGTTGTACCAAAACACCTCAGCAAAACAAAGGTTGTTTCGAGGTAGGAAAACGTTGCCCTTGCTCTCAGCGTCATCATGGTGGGAAAAGCCCAAAGCAGCCCCGGCCACGCAGCCAGGCCCACGTCTGCCCCCAGACACCCACTGTCTTCCCCTGGAGATCCTGGGAAGTGACCAACAGGGACTGGATTTGATGTTAGTTCTTGTGTCTGCCTTGTTGAAATAATTAATTTTTTCTTTCTGAAAACGCTATGAACATTTAAGGTATTTTTCACCTTTCCTTGAATGGGACATATTATGTTTATCTCCATCAGAATTCAAGTATCTGCTTGACGCTTCGTTAATGGCACCGATGTGGATTTTTTGTTTTGTTTTGAAGTGATCCCATGTCTGCACCAAAATCTGACTCTGAAGTCCTGGGATAAGCAGCAGAACCATGCAATGTCAGCAGTTTTCACCACTTTGATATGAATTAGCAATACCTGATATTCATACAGAGGCCTTAGGCTCTAAGATTGTGCCAGCAGACAGAATTTCAGCTTTGAAAAGAAAAAACATTTTTCCTCTTGTGACTGTCGAGCAGCTCTGGGACACAGAAAGCGCAGTGAAGGCGTGCTCAATGCATTGTTATCAAAAACCTCATGGTGTTCAACACCAGGAGCAGCGCGTGGGGCCGAGTCAGGGCCTTGAACGCTTGGATTTGGTGATGCCCTTAGCAGGTCTTTCATCTTTGTTTACAGATGAGCTTCTGAACGATGAGCCAGCGAGGGTAAGAATGGCAGATGGCCTCAGCCCACCGTGCAGGGCAAGGAATTACCGCAGGTTCTTCAGTGAAGGAGGGAGGGAGCTCCTGGGTAGAATAAAGTGCATCCCATCTGCTGCTTGCGCTGATGTGTGTGTGGCTCCTCTGATGGAGGAAAGATAGTGAGGCTGCTTCTCCGTGGCAATGTTGGGGGATTTGGAGGTGGCTATTTTTGGGTTTAGGGAAGATGAACACCAGTTGACTTTCCAGAGGCTGGTTCCACAGCACACATGCCCTCGGCAGCCACTGCCTGCGAGCAGTGAGGTTTCATTCCTCGAACTTGAGTTTGTTCGCTGCACGGGGACTATTTGACTCTCCAGTGATACATGCCTTGTTTGCTTTGTTTTTTGGCCAGCTCTGCTGGCAACTTTTCATTTCTCCCAGGGGTGTCAGTAATGGAGACATTGAGCTGACAAAACTCCCCGTCCATCCCTGAGGGCGGACACAGGCCAGGCACCTGTCTGCCCCGAGATTCCCCCAGCGTACACTTGTCCGGGAGCTGCTGCTTTGTTCCTCAGGGTAGTCTGACTTTGGTTTCAGTTCAGATGAATTCCTCCCTTCCTCTTCCTCAGGCTGCCAGGCCCAGCTCCGAGACCTGCCGGATCTGGAAGCCCTGGGCAGATACATCTGAGCTGTCAAAATCCACATCAAATTGTGAGTCCTGTTGCCTTTGTTGCTTTCTGCAGTGAAATTTACTGGTATCTGTGCGCACCGATGGGCCACTTCAGTGTTCACATGCAGTGGAGGCTTAGTACCTGCTGAAGTGGGCACACAGTTCCCTTGGGTCTGGCCATGCACAGTCTTCATCCTGGAAGAGGCAGGTTGCCACGCTGTGGACATACCCTGCTTTTCTCCAACCTGCTGGTATCCCAGCCTTTCAATAAACTCTGATATTGTTAGAAATGTGGCTAAAATATTCCTTTTTTTAAAGCCTCATAACTTGGTCATCCCACGTACACTGCTGGGGCAGGAAGGTTGAGGTTTGCTTTTATTCCAGGTCAAGTGCATTTACCATGTAACCTTGGTGGGGGAGTAGCTCCCCTGAAATCGCCAAGTTTGCTAATAGATGAACACTTTGTACATAGGTGGTGTGGTGAGGTTGGTGCCCTGCAACTGGCTTGTTTAGCGCAATAAAAATATATTGGGTTCCCAAGATGTTGACCAATGGGTTTGGGAAAGAGATGATTGATTCACACAGCTGAGAAACAGGGATTGTAATGTGTTTTGCCAGAGGAGGCCAGTTTGACGGATGAGTTCATTTAAGGATTATGCTATAGATAGAGCTGTTGACAGAATGAATTTGTTTTTATTTTTCATCAGTAGGTATAACACAAAGCAGAACTAATTGAAAGTAGTTTCCTTGTGGCATCTGGTTGTGTTTCTTGCTTTAAGTCTTTCACACGCTGTAAAATTACACCAACGGCTTTTCTTCACTTCCATTTGCTTTCCAAGTTTTCCATCACTGCTTTTCGAATGGGTTCCCAGTGTGTCAGACACGTTAAGAAATTGCAGACAACACAAGAAATGGAGCTGGGCCGTTGTTTCTGCTTATTGCACAAATGTTCTGGTGCACATCGCAAATCCATGCCTTGAGCAGACGCGCCAAGGTGTTCTCACCTTAGGGCTGATGGCAAAGCTGAAACATGAATGCTCTTCAAGATATTTTTGATGGCATTTTAAACTGTGACCTGTGCTAAATATCATTGTTATGCAGACTGATCTCTCTCTGTGTAAGGCCCAAACCTGGGAGGTGATTATGTTTACCCAAGGAGGTGTTCTGAGGTTGAAGGAAGGTGTTGAGTTAACTTCTGGAAATAGCTTTTCCAAGCAGCCAGAGAGAACAAATCCCAGTGTTTCTTCAGGAATTTGCCTTGCTGTGTTCATTGCTCTCCTGGTTGGACTGCTCCCGCCTGCCTGGCTCAGGCTGAGTGATTGCAGCGGGGTCTCAGCTCCGCGAGTGCTTCCTTCGGTGGTTTGTGGCTGTTGGGGGGACTGCACCGGGATCTCTGAGCTGAGATCATGCAGGCTGTCAGGGGAGAAAACTGGACTTTGTGGCTCAAACCCGTCTTACATATTTGATCTGTGGGTTTTGGCTCGGCTGTTTTTCTCTCTTTCTTTTCCAGTTGTGGTCAAGCAAGAGTTTTCCAGAACTGACTCACATAGGGCCAAAGAACAGGAATGCAGCAAGCACAACGGCGCCTGCCAAACTGATGGACTTGCAATTGCAAGGGAGAAAATACCAGCAAGGTCTCTGCCACTGAGTTCAATACCTGAGGAGAAGAGTCCATGTGATCTCAGGATTACATTGCAGACTAAATTCTAGTCTTCACTTGGCCTCAGACCTGAACTTTAAGCACCAGCCAAAACATAATCCAGATTTGAGCACTGGCTATTGGTCTATCTCATCTTCTGCTCATCATATGTGCAGTCATTCAACAGAAGCTGAAATGTATTTTCTCTGCCAAGAGCCGTTGGTTTCCAAACAACTACATCAGCGCAGTGAGTGATGGAGTTTCCATAAACTGCTGTAGGCCAAATGCAGTCATCTGAATTCAGGTCTTGGCAGGTATAGAAACTTGGAGTTGTCAATGGTTTTATGTGAAATTGTACTTAATTAAGATTTCTTATTCTGTGTTTTAGTTCTGTTAAAGCTCTTGGAATTGCAGGTGAATGGGAGCTTATTATCTCTTAGCTAGTGAGATTTTCTGTTCTTTAATTGACCTTTAAAATAATTTAGTCTGAGCCTGGATCTGGGTTAAATATAGCTGGTTATTTTCACTCTGAGTGTGTAATACATGAAAGAACCTAGGTATCCTTTGAATGTGTTTAGACAAGTGCCCTGTCTGTGTGCAGGTATGTATTTATAAACATTTGTGATGTGTGTATTAAAATGACACTTCCAAAATCAAGTATTTTCTCTCCCGTAGCAAAATATTTGTGTAAGAAGAGAGTAAGACACTTGCTGGAAAGAAGCTAGAAAGGAAGGGACATGGATTGTTCCCTCAATAGCTGTGAGGTGAACGTGGAGCTGTTACTCACTTTATCCCATAAAACCAGGACTAGATGGTGCCTAAAGAAATTGCCCAAGAGCAAGCTGAAAACAAGCAGAAGGCACCACCTTTCTAACAGGCTTCATGGTACTGCAAAACACCTCGCCAGTGATGTTGTGGTGGCTAAAACTTTCAAAGGGTAGGATTAAACAACCTCATGGAAAACAGCACAGTGTCTGTTTGCTGCAGAAGCTGTATGGATACAACATCTGTCTTCAGAAGACCCTAAACTACTGTGGGCTAGAAGCTGGCTGGGTGTGGGACAACTGCTCTTCCCTTTCTGATACTTATTTCCAAAGCATTTATTACTGACTACTGTCAGAGATGAGATGCTGAGCTCCTGGTCTTATTACTTATGATCAGTCTTATCTTCCTAATTTATATGAAAAGCCCATGAATTCCAAGGAACTACTGCCTGCAAAACAGAAGCAAGGTTCCCAAAGCCTCTTGCCTCCAATCCCTTGCCTATGGCTGATTTCAGTTCAAAAAAAGCACAACAGAAAAAGAGAATAAATGCAAAGGATTTGGCAACAGTTTACTCTGTGTTTTCCAGACACAAACTCTCTCTCCCTTGACCTGCTCTTCACTCTTCTTCCTAATAGTGGAGACACCCCATTTGACCTGGGAACCCCCGTCTTTCCATCCTACATAGCTGGAAAATATTAAGCTGATTTCTTTCTTTCCCTGTACCTGTTAATTCAGCTTCTAGTTTTAGGGACCACGGGCCGAACCAGTGTGAAGAGGAGTCAGGAATACCAGTCTTCAGCAATGCCAACCCTTGGTGTTTTGAAAGTGTTGGCTAAAGCGATGCCACGAGTTCTGGGGACCATTCCTGGTGCACGGGTGAGGCGTTCACTCCAGCAATGCTTGTCGTCCTGCAGATTGCTCTCCTGGAAGGTTTGTTCAAGCAGATGCTTCTTCTGACAGCACTGCATGCAAGTATGTATCTTGGGGGCAGTTAAATGTGGGGACTACAGCTAGGTGGGGAGATTAAGATATTTTTGCTTCTATGAAAGACATTGCTGAGATAGCAGGGTACTATAATAAAACCCAAGATTAGCTAGTGAGACTTTAGCCACAGTCATGCTTGTACAGTCTTGTAGTTTATAGGAATAGGGCCAGATTCCTGCAAGCAGATTAATCCTCTGCTGGTGTTCACCATTTCTGATGTTTTAGGAGTCACCAGGAAACCATCTGGGCAGCAGCATGTCAATACTCAGCCAGTGCATATTTGCATACTGTGTAAATACAAAATTCGAAAATTTGGAACTAATTCTTCCCTTGAGGGTCTTTGCTCTCTGGGGGAAAAAAAAAAAAAAAAAAAAAAAACAACAAACAAACCAAAACAAAACAAAAAACAAAACCAAACCAAAAACCCCAACAAAACTGTTGAATCTAATCCATAAAATGAGTCTGGGGGACCAAGTCCTACACAGTGGAGAAAAGCTCTGGTTCTGAAAGAGCGAGTGAGTTTGAGTGGTGGCAGTGCCAGGACTGAGGACTTCCTCGCTCCTCTAAAAGCCAGTACAAGAGGCAATCTGGCTACAGGAGGAGATACCCACCCAGGGAGCTGGTCCCTGTGAGCTGGCCCACTATTTCCTTGAGTAGGAACAGCTTGGAAAGAACCTGAGACTCTGAGCAGGATCAGATAGAATGTAATTTCACATACCCATGTTCTTCCTACCTGTTTTTTATCTCCCAACCGTCACTTCTCATCTCATGTTTGATACTGGAACAATGCCCCATCTCTGCTTGTTCAAGGCTAATGCCCAAAGCCGCAGCCTCCCCGAGGAGCTGGCATGGGTTCATCATTACACTGCTGTTTATGTAGCTGTTTATACCCAGATTCCTACTCAATTGCATGGTGCATATGTCTCAGATTGGTATAAATGAGTGTCTGGAGTAGACCAGCATCACGTCTGCTCTGCTTCCTACTGCCTGCTCTTCTCCAGAATGAAAGACTTGGTAGGCATTGCTCCAGGGGCCTTCCACTGCTCTTACCCTTTCCCTTGCCATCAGGGTGGGCAGTGCAAAAAAATCAACCCAAGTCAGAAACCGTGGGTGCAGCAGTGAGAGTGAAGATGGATGTTACCACGTGCATTCTTTGGGACGGAAAAGGGATGGAGGGAAAAGGTAAAAATGGCCCATTCTCAGACAGTAAAACATAACCTCTGGTCCTCTCACCTAACAGCCGGTGATCAGAGTTATCAAATTCCCTCCTATAACTGCTGCTGTCACTTTTCAGGGGGTGGAAAGCCCCATTAGCTCAGCTCTACCAGTGCCACTTGGCAGCTGTGGCGATTTACAGCAGAAAAGACTCATCATCTGTAACTGTCAAGGCAGAATCTCCAACTTCATTTGAAATACTTTTACTCCTCCAGATGATTTACTGCTCAAGCACAAGGTGGTCATTTTATCTCTCTTTTCTTCCCCCTTTGCCCACGACAGACTGGATCCCCTACACAATCCCCTTCCAGAGCTATGGTGTCAAACAAGCAAGATGAAAGCTGCTCCATTTTTCAGGAGCCCTCCTGAGCAACGTGCTAGAAGTCGGCTGCATATCCAATTGCCGTGTCCATTTTGCTGGCACCTCCAGCATTTTATGCGGTGTCTGAATCTCAGCAGGCACCTCACGCCTGCTAATGGCTTTGCGAGTCAGCCAATCAATTGGTTATTTATGGCAGGCATGTCTCAAAACTGCCGGGTCAGGTTTTCCTACCCTGATGTATTTTGTCCAGAGGAACACATAAATCCACTTCTGCCATTTGCAGCTTAAACCTTCTGAGTGTGAAGCCCGTGGGTTAAAGTTTCCAGCGATAGTAGCAAACTTTATTTTAAAAGGTTGTTCTCCTGACTCTTATGGACTTGGACACTTCGGGTCGTGAATCAGTTCACACTGCAAGATTTATAGGCATTAAACTCTTTTTGGTGTCCTTTAGCTCTGGAGTTTGAAGTCATAACCAAAGGAATTGAGACCTCTCTGCTGTTCCAGTGTTTTTCTATTTAAGGTGCTCTTCTGAAAAGTCACGATGACATCTTAATTAGGTGCTCTGACGTGAGGTACAAGAAGTGGTGCAGAACTCCTGCACTTGCAGAGTTTGATCCTGCAGCTCCAACATTCATAAGCTCATGAATGGGAGGATGAAGTGCTCGTATAAAGTGAACTCTGGATTTTGTTATCAAGCCTCTAAAGACCGTAATGCTCCAGTTATATGGATGTGTGTACATCTAGGTGCTACAGCAATCTGATTCAAAGTTAGAAGACTTCCCAATCTTGAAGACTTAAACACTAACCACCAAGGAACAACTATTTATAGCAGCACCTATTATGCACAAAGGGCATCTCAGTCAATCAGAAAGCATGGGATAATTCCTGGGCAGACTGTAAGTGGATGAGACAGGATCACACTCATCTTTCTGTTCAGCCTGTCCTGGTATCTTTTCAACATATTTGCATGTTTAGAAGTGAAAAAATGTCTACTGAAAAATCAAGTGAGGGAGATTAAAGTAAACCCACTTTCTAAAGCCATGAACACTGTGCTGCATTTCAGTGATTTGAACAATACATTGCTTACAAAAGAAACTAGCTGTTAATGACACAAAGTGGAGATCTTGTTTGGTCTAATGTCAGAAAATAAGCTTTTTACCGATCAGGATGTGAACAGTCTTGTAACTGATAACATACTGCAAACACACTTTCAGCTTTCAACATTTTTAGACTTTGGAAAAGGTAATCTCACAAATCAAAGCTCTTCAAGTGGCCTTGCCACCAACACTTAAAATTAAATCTGATTCAACTGATGATAAAAAATACCTGCTTGTCAAAATTTGGACTGATTTACAAAATTCCCTGGAGATACAACCAGGGGCACCTCTCTCTGTCTGTGGCTGGGAAGCTGTGCAGAACTGTATGGGATTCATCATCTTCCCCTTCCCAGAGCTCTCAGATGGAGTGACTGGACCCGCTGACTGGTGATAAATCAGTTGTAAAGGTAAGGACAAACATGACAACAGGAGTCCAGCCCTAGTGTTAATGTTTCTTCTTTCAGCCTTCCCCAGAAACAAACTCAGTACCTGGCAGAGCACCTTGAGCTTTCTCAGTGCTACAGCCCGTGCAAGGTGGCCTCTCTCATTCTCAGACCTCAGTGACTTTTCCAGCCCTTCCTGACCCTCCAAGGTGTAATGATTTATGGACCTTGTCCCCCAAGGAGTAAGTTTAAATCTTGACATAGGATCTTCCAGCCCTCACAGCACTATTTGGGTGACAACAGCACAGGAGAACAGGTCTAGGACCCCCAGCCTTGCCCCAGGGAGGGTCACCGCCACCCTCTCCATGCAGCCTGCTCTGGGGGGACCATCAGCTCTGGGTTTTCCCTGAAGGAGAGGAGGAGGACCAACTGTTTTGGAGCCAGATTAAAATGTACTGAAATTGTGCAGACTACTAGTTGCTACGTGATGGACTTACACACGTTCTTTTAGGTCTGTGCTCTGGAAATTATGAAGGCCCATGTCCTTCATGGTACTGATGACGGCTTCTGCTGACAAGAGGAACAATTTCCACCTCAGATGAGTCAGGATTTGCAAGGTATTTTGGCATTTCTCTGTTTACAAATGGAGACCACTTAAACTCTGCCAATTTTTAAAGCATGGGCATTTGAAAGAACAAACAAAAACTAATGAGAAGACATAAACACTGAAGTGTTAACCCTTGAGTGACCTCTGAAACAGCTGCATGGGGAATGTGGAGCTTAAAAAAAATTCCTTTTGTGCCACTTCTGTAGGTGATTTGATGGGTATTTTCAAAGATGAACAGGTCCTTGTTAGCGGGTGGCAATGCACAAACGTTTGCGTGTGTTTATAACTCCTTGATGAAAGCCAAGGCAGGCACCTGGAGACACTGTGGAAAATGGAGGTTCCTTGGCTGTGATGTTCTGTTATCAGCTCCACGGCTGCGCAGGGAACAGCGCTGTGTGTGGTGGAAGTTTTTAAAATGATTTTCATCAGCATGATTAAATACTTATTACATGAGTCAGCCATACGGGCTTCATTAAACCAGTGAACTCAGAGGAGCCTCCTCATCTGTTTATGAAAGCCATCTGGAATTACGGATGGCTCAGAGAAGGAGGGTGAATGCAGCTCAGTGTGACAGAAGCCCAGTTCCCCCTCAGGAGCCCGCCTGCACCAGCCTGTGTTGCACTCCTCGCTCCGTGCTCAGGGAAAGGGGCTTTTATTTTTCTCTCTGCACATTTCTGGGCAAAGAACCAAGGCCTGACATGACTTCGACAGTGAGACTTTAAATATACCCTGTCGGGATGTGACACAGGCACCTTTTTCTGGTGGCAGGATATAACACAGCTTTAAAAAAGAAAAAAAAAAAAAAAATAGATGCAAGCTTTTGCACTGGAGGGAAGTGTACCTTGAAAGGAAAGGCTTAATGAACTTTAACCAGCCTTCCAAGATCTTTATTAGTTGCCCCTTTATCAAATTAAATTCACACTGTGCTAGGCAGCTTAAGTACTGCAAGTTGATGTCATGTGCTAAGTGCCAAAGTAGGCTTTAATTGGCTGTTTAAATGAGAAAAGGGGTCCTGCTGCGCAGCACATGCACGTACACACAGATATAGCGAGGGGGGCAGGCGGGAAGGAGCCTGGCTCGTGCTCTCCCCCTGCTAAATTAGCAGAACACGGTACCAGATTCTTCTTGCACTAGCTGGAAAGGTTTTGCTCTGTGTTGGCTTGAGCCTCTTCTCTACCAGGCCAAGTAACTGAAGGAAAAATTGCATGAACGTCCCTAAGCTCTGTCCCCAGGGTTACAGGTGAAGCAAGGTGGCTTCTCCACGTCTGCGAGCTGATGTGCTTCAAGGTAAGCTGGGATGAGGTGCTCATTCCAGAAGTGTCCTGTGGCGTCACTCAGAGACCACTTATTCTGAGCAGCTTTCCTGAGAAAGGCCTGATGCTCAACCTGGTAGGGTTTTAATAAAGATTTTTTATATTGGTCACAGCTTGGTTTCATAGATCACGAATTAGTCACAGATGTCAACAAGAGTAGCCAGAGCAGTAGAGGCCAGACGAAGACGAACAGGTCACTTGTCCTGCAGAAGAATTTTGATCTTAAAAATACATTACAGGGGCAGCAACGGTGACTGTGGAGTTAAGATTACAGACAGCTCTGCCCCTAAAATGGGGAGTTCTTTGCTTTCCTGATGGGAAGCTCTGGCCTCCCAGGAGAAGCAATTAGTCACACATGGAGAAATCCTGCTGGGATTGCTTGTGTGGGATCATCCAAGGCGACCACTCGCATGACTAACCGCTCTAACCCTTTGCGAGAGGAATGAAAAATTAAGTGGCAGTGGTGTTTCCTACTCCTGCAACCCAGACGTAACAAGGGTGAAAGTGGTGCTGGAACTTGCTAAATTTGAACAGTTGTTTTCTGTTAGCACATGGTCTTAAAAAATGCGATTTGAGAAGCTTGTTAGAGAGCTAGTGTTAACATCTAGTCCCAGTGCAATTGGGCCCATCTGGGTGACAAGCCCCTCGAGCATCCTGCTTTCCCCGTGCAGCTGCATCCTCCCATCCCGCTCATCTTCCTCGCTCCCGCGCGCCGATGCTCAGCCTTTGGCTTGAGCTGCCGTGGTGGCAAGCTCCGGTGCTGCCTGAAAACACCCTCCCTGCTCATCCTGACCCACGGGGCTGAGCAGCACTGGCAGGGAGCCCTCAGCTTGCTTTCCACAGGACCTGGGGCTGGGGAGCAATGGTTTTTGAGCACCCTCAGCTGCTGCCCTGCTGCTCTTCTGGGCAGCGAGGCTGGTGGTGCCTGGGGGACTTTGCAGCAGGGAACACCTTCATCGCAGCAGCATCGTGGCCCACAGATCTCTTTCCTTTCCTCTTTTGTTACACAAGCAAAAAGCATTTCTCCACTGCTGAGAAGCCTTGAGGCAGATCTATTGTCCTTCCTCTCCCTCTCTCCTTCCCTCTCTTCTCCTTCCCTCGCCTGCTCTTCCAACCCTTCTCTAGTTTTCTCCCAGCCCCTCTCATGTCCCCCTCCCTGAGTCTACCTTCTCCCTCTCTCCTTCCTACAGACCCGCTTCCCCCATTAAGCCGGACACTTTGGGGAACTCCTGTCTCCTCTGTAACTTGCAGCTGATTTTATCTGCCCCCGGGGGATGGTTTTCATAAGGCAGCAGTCAGCGCGGAGGTGCGGAGGCTTCCGGCCCTCGCACTAACTTGCATTCCAGCATTAAAGATAATGGATACAATGGAAAATCAATGGAGAATATGTAACTTTATCCCATTCATAGCTTCATATTGCATTACACCATGGCCCTCAGATACATAAAAGTGATATATTGCTGAACTTGGCAGGAGAAAAGAACAGAGGAAACAAATATCTTTGGTAAGAATCACAGTCTAGGTATAACCTATACAGCGAATAGGCCTGCATATCTTCTGCTTTTCATGAAATTTCCCTGCATAATTGTTTTCCAGTAATTTGTGAGAGTGTAAAAAAAAAAAATAAAGGCTTTGTGCATATTACAGATTTCCCTTGAGTGAGATGAGAGAGGGAGAAAATGACTGCTTGAGTTTCCAGCCTCAGCCAGATGCCAAATATGTCAGAAATACTGCTTTTTTGTATTATATCAATGGAAGGAAATTATTGCCGCTGTTATCTGCCCTTTGGTCAGAAGCATATTCTGCACCTTGGCTAATGTGCCTTTGTGGTGCAGCCACCTGCACTTTTTCGAGTTCATCTAATTACAGGGTAGATGAGTCAGGCTGCATTTCCTATGGGCTGTCTTCAAACATAGGAAGTTATTAATACCGATTAGCTGAAAAAGTCCAGGTCTTCACCACGACGTTTCCTGGCTAATATTAGACACACCTTCTATACTTTAAGGTGTGATGGCTGATAAGAACCAGTAGTATGGCAGCCGAGGTTTTACGGCGGTGGGTGCAGCATGGGACAGGCTGTCCCAAGAGGTTTTTTTCTTACAACTTTGAATGAATTCAAGCAGACAGGCTGGAATGACAACGGGAAACTAAAGGTAGAGAGCACAGCCTGGGATGTGTATGTCCCGTAGGAAATGATGAGGGAGCAGCACGGCACTGCCTGTGGTCTTGGTGCCTGGCAGCAGAAGAGTTTTACTGGGAAATTTTCCCTTCAATAGAAAGAAATATCCCCCCAAGGAAGAGTTGAAAGTTCCTAGGGGATGTTGTTGTAAGGCTTAAGCTCCTTGTTTTGTAAGAAGATTAAATGAAGCTTGGCTATTTAATGAGAATTAAGTAGCCATAGCTAAGATCAATGAGCATGACAGAGACCTACTGGGGGCAGGGGTCCCTGCACGACCCCCTGGGATAACTAGAATTTGGAGGCAGAGAGGAGTCCATGTGGGAATGAACAATGCGAGGCAGCAGGGTCTACTTCCAGGTCTTCCACCAACATGCAAATACACGCTGGGCTGTTTGCAGACCCTTCCTTCACCCTTTGCTTATCTCCTCTGTGCAGGCTGCCAGGGCCAGGGGCTGTTGGTAAAGCCTCAGCTCCATGCTGGGGTTGTGGTGGCTCCCCAGGTCTCCCACACTGACCTAAGCTACGCTACTTGTCATCGCTCTGGGTGAAGAGATGGAAAAGGGGATGCACGATGGCACAGTGGATGGATGGACAGACTGTGGTGGCAATGGTAAGCTCACCTCACGCCTGCCCCTTGCATGGGGGGATATGGGGGTGCCTGTCTGCCTGAGCAGAGTGACTGTGGCTCAGATAGAGACACCTGGCCAAGCTCTGACGAGGCAGAAAATGGGTGGAAATAACGAGGTGGTACGGCTGGCCCCACTGGTGACAACGGGGACTTCACTGGTGGCATGTGGAAAATTTTCAGATGGTAAATCAAAAGGCAGAAATGAGGGATAGAAGGACAGTGTTATGGAGATTTAGCCAAATCATGCACAGAGGAATATGGAATGCAGCCAGAAAATTCTTGAGATATAAGTGATTACACCTTGCAAAATAGGTAAAATAATAAAACCCGGGCAACCAGATTTGGAAGCCAGAGGGACAGTGATTAAATGCTTTAAACATTCATGAACCAAATCTTGTATCACAGATGCCTTGCTGTTTTATCTCTTGATTTATTTCACTCTTGCAAGCCACAGAAAAATTGTATGTGATGGTTTTTCCTTTTCGGTTCCCACTACTGAGTTTACAAAGCTTGCCAAACGTGGAGAACTTCACAGAAATCAAGAAGAAAAAGCTTCCTGGCTGACTGGATTTTCCATTGCTTTCTCAGCTGTACTGTGGTGGCTCCTCTAATTTATTCTGCAACCAGAGGGGACAACTGCACACAGCACAGTCGTGTGAGATAGGAGAGAGTCGCTGGCACACAGCACCACAGCTGCTCTGGAATCTAAGGAAAATTGATTTTAGGCGAAAGGACTGGATTTTCCTCACACACTGGGTAAATGAGGAATGGCCTTACTGAGGACCGTGGCATTGCATGAGCGCAACCTGGTGAAAGGGGGGAAAGCAGCCTGGAAAAACATTTTCTCGCAAGGTCCCTCGGTTTTATATTCTTAGTTACACTTGCAGAGTACATCATGCCGACAGGAAATTATGCTTCCTTTCTCCCTCGCTTTACTGGTTTAGATTTCAGCTCCTCCTATGTAATACCAGCTAGTACAGATACAGTTATTTTACAGTATGAAGTCAGTGCTTCTCCAAATAATTTAACTAATGTTTATAACACTATCCCCTGTAAAAGGGATAAGTATTATCCCTATTTTACAGGTGTGAAAATCAAGGCAATTTGGTCATGGTGTTGAAAGGAAATTATGTTGAACTGGCAGCACTGAATTCATGTAACTTATCCCACTTCTTGACTGTAGATCAGAGTTCATACAGTCATTCTCTAAAAATATCTACCAGCAAGTATATGTGGGCTTCATATGAATGTAAAAACCTACCCATCCTTCAGACTTTGATTCAGTGTCTGAATGTATCTTCCTCGTACCTAGTTTTACTGTATTTGGTCTAAAAACCCATAACTCGAGTCACACACGCAAACTTTGGAAAGAAGATTGCCAGAAATAGGGCTTCTGCTGTTGGAGGCTGCTGCCCAGTCCTAACCTGCACTTTTCATGTCTCAGCTGCAGATAAGATGGAAAATCTGAACTGCTTTGGCCAGAAGCCTATCCTGGATTTGGATTCTCCTTTTTTTTTTTTTTCTCAAACAGTATGTGCAATTACTGCTTTACTTTGCAATACAGAAAAGCAAGATACTCCCATTTCTGTTTGGTGGAACTGGGATGGGTCTGATATATACAGTAAAATGGCACGCACAGAAGTAGGCAAGTAAGTGGGGAAAAAAAGTTAGTGAGAAGCTACTTCTAGGGAATCAGGAAAAAAACAGGGGATACGATTTCTTTCTTAGTGAATTGTTTTTGCTCAGCAACATTTTAGTCCTAAAGCAAATCCAGAAACTGTTGTGAGTTTATGACATATGACTAGTATCTTGAAAGTTTACAGCAGATTGCAACAGACTTACTTAGATGACATTTAGGGAGCTGAAGCCACATTCGCTAAGTTATGTTTCACAGGGAAAAATATACTGCCTAGTGGAAATGTTATGCTGTTGTTGGGTGGCAGCTTGCATTATTATTAGAGATGGCAAGGATCTATGTGGCATTTGTACTTGAAATAAGAAATTTTAAGCAACTCAGAGCTTATGGGCTGGGCACTTCTTTGTTTGCTTGCTTTTGTATCGCTTGGGTTTCTGTGTGTGCATATTTTAGCTAATGCAAAAATAGAGCCTCTTTTATTGCAACATTTCACAGAATTTTCCAGCTTAAATGAGCCAGTTTCCAAATCAAAAGGATAAACCCTGATGAAAAGTTGGCCTCTAAATGTGAAATTGTTCATTGTCCACATTCCATTGACTTTTAAAGGAAAAAAAAATAAAGTATTTCTATAATGAAGGAAACTAATGTTTTAAGGGGTGGTATAGCCATCCTCTAGCAAATGGTAAAAAATCCATGTCAAATTGAGAAGGGTGATTTTTTCCCACCATTTTACACAGTTCTGGTTGCCTTATTTTGCTTGCAGAATACAATCAAAGACACCCAATGGGTATGATGGAAAAGCTCGGGAATGAAAAATACCTTTGATTTCCAAACCTCTGCTCATCTCTGAGGAGCTGCCAGGTCTTGTGTTACTGGTGACTGTGTAAATGTAAGCGATATGTTGCCGGTCTTCCGGACGCAGAACCCCTACGCAGAGCCCGCTGGCCCCCGTGAGCACAGCCAGCTCCCGGCCCCGCCTGCCCAGGGTGGCTTTCCTGCTGTCACAGCCCAGAACCACGGGGCCTGTTCTGCCCCACAAGCCCAGCACCATAACCCTGCTGGCACCTCATGTTGTTGGGGGACCACTGATGTTTGGGGTCCCCAGCAGAAGGGCAGGGTGGTGGCACTGTGCTGCTAGGGAGGATGACATTGTGTCACCAACACAGCCCCTATGGCCAGAGGTGTCCCAGGAGGAGGCACGCTCCCCCACTCCAGTCCCTGCTAGAAGACCCAAAGTGTCCTTTTATCCCTGCATGTGACCTGCCAGTCCAGCTCACGTCCTGTCCTGTGTGCTGGAGGCTGAGACATCGGAGAACGCTGGCTATAGGGTAGCGATAAGGGGAATATCTGTGCTCCCTCTCTCCCTCCCACAGCCTGAACCCATCCCTGTGGCCCGGAGGGGTGGCACAGGAGAAGGGCTCTGCACCCATGTGTAGATCACTGATGCAGGGCCATGTGTTACGGAGGGGAAAGAGGGCTTTAGCCCTTGGGGAGGCTGCCTGGGATGTTGTGGGGTGCTCTGGAAACAAGTATGAGATGTCTGAGGTTCTGGCAGCCCCACAGGCTGCCACACAGACACTGCAGGAGTTAATCTGCAGGGCGAAGGTGTTTAGGACTCATCTCTCCCCTCAGTAAATCAAGGCCTTGGTTATCACGGCAGATTTCAGTTTTCCTAATAAGGCTGAGAGTTTTCCTAAGTATTTCAAAGGCAGATAATATCTCTGCAGGTTTGAACACTGATTCCTCCCAACTTGAGTCAGGGTGACTCAGATTTAGTAAAATAGATCCAGGAAAACTACTTAAGGGGTCTTAATTATAAAGTGCTCATCTCCCTTTGCACTGTTTTTTTTTTTTGGGGTTTTTTTTTTTTTTGGTGGTATGTAATAGGTTATCTGTGACAGGAATGGGAAAAGCCCCAAAATCTTACAGTGCTTTTACAGGGCCATAAGTTCCCTGCCAGGTTCTCGAAAAGAGCAAAGTGGATGAGCTCAGATAAGCAGTGGTTAGGTTGTGTCCCAAAGGAGTAAAAGACTCACAAGATTTTCAAGCAAGGTGCTCCACTAGAAGAACTGGCTCTAACCCAGAAAATCCTTGACTGTATATGAACAGAGAGGCTAAAGTCCAGAGGGACTTTAACATCTACTCCAATGTCTTGGATATTAAATTTCATTCACTTCTACCTCCTTTCTGAGTTAAATAGAATACATTTGACTAAAGTTTATGTTGTGTTTGCCTAACATGTAACTGTCTCCTCCCCCACCACAAGCTCCATCCCTTCATCTGACGAGATGACAAGATACAAACCAATCCACCTCTGCCCTCCGGGGTTGCTCCAATGAGTAAGGGCCCCCACTTAAACATGTGTGCAGAGCTGCTCATGTGAATTTGCTGGGCTTTCATGTCTAGTCCCTGCTTCTCACTATGGCTTTTTCTATGTTGAAGTACCATTTAATATGCCATCACTTCATCTCTTAGACATTTTACACCATCTAATAAAACTGCATCACTGACTTCTTTAGAGTGGTTTTTGTGTTCTGTTTTTTTTTTTTTTTTTTCCAAAAAAACAAACTCAGACTTTGAACCAAGACTCAATTGCATCACAGATCATGCTGCATTATGGGAACTAACATTTCTTGTGAAGCGCTGTGGACCTTCTGGACACGTGAACGGCAGCACACATTTAAACTCACCTATCTACCTGCTACATTTTTTACTTTATGTGGAAGGAAACGTGGTGGTTGCTGGTCCTCGCCTCCCTTTGCTATGGCCAGACACACTTTCTCCATTATGCCCTTTCCCTGTGCACCACTTCGGCACAGAGTACTGGCAGCTGGAACGGAGGACGAGAGGCTGCCCTGTACACTCCCTTCTCAACATAGGCTGCGTACACCTCTTTCAACAATCCTCCTGCTGTCAGGACTAACCAGCAGAAGGCAAGTAAAGAGGTTAGTTATTTAGTCTAAAAATAGATCGATGTAACCTGAAAAAGCATAAAAATATAATCTAAAAAAAAAGACCTGTGTATTTGCTTGTATTCTTCCAGTGATATAGTGCCTGATGATGCAGAAGATGATGATGCAGCAAATTAATTCCTGATTCTTCAATTGCTTTTTGAGAGCTGAAAAATTGCTTGACTAAGGTGACAGAAGGGTCACAGAGGACAGTGAAAGTCAGCCTGCTTGATGTGGGAGCTGGGCCAGTGCTGTGGTTTAACCCCAGGCGGCAAGTAAGCACCATGCAGCCGCTCGCTCACTCCTGCCCCTGCCCTGGTGGGATAGGGAGGAGAATTGAAAAAAAGTGAAACTCATGGGTTGAGAACAGCTTAATAATTGAAATAAAATAAAACGTAAACCATAAAAATAATAATAAAAAGGACAATAGCAAAAAGAGAGAGAAATAAAACCCCAGAAAAACAAGGGATGAACAATGCAATTGCTCACCACCCACTGACTGATGCCCAGCCAGTCCCCGAGCAGTGACCAACACCTCCCAGCCCACTCCCCTCAATTTATATACTGAGCATGACGTCCTATGGTATGGACCATCCCTTTGGCTAGTTTGGGTCAGCTGTCCTGGCCATGCTCCCTTCTCATGGCAGAGCATGGGGAACTGACAAGTCCTTGACTTAGGATAAGCACTACTTAGCAACAACTAAAACATCAGTGTGTTATCAACATTATTCTCATACTAAATCAAAATACAGCACTGTACCAGCTACTGGAAAGAAAATTAACTCTGTCCCAGCCAGGACAGCCAGCTAGAGACTTTGGCTAAAACAAGACACTTGTAGCACTTTTCCGTACCCATAAGTAACT
Organism: Tyto alba; assembly: GCF_018691265.1. Lineage (NCBI taxonomy): Eukaryota > Metazoa > Chordata > Aves > Strigiformes > Tytonidae > Tyto > Tyto alba. Next base: position 7,724,521 of record NW_024881303.1, read on the forward strand.
CTGAGAAGTGTGAATAAGGGAGGTTTTATTTTCTCAAATAATGCAAAATTGCGCCAGGAGGGGAAGACTCCTGCAAGGTTTTTCAGCTTAGCTCAACATTATGGCCTAAAAGGCTGACTGGGGAGGATGAACACAGGTGGGTTCGTAAGCATGAACCTGAGTAGCCTGGCTTTAGTGCTGCTGCAAGATTTACTTCCAGATGGGAAAAAAAAAAAAAAAAAAAAAAAAAAAAGCTGAATTATCTAGGGTTTGCACAAGTCCTGAGTATATAGTTTGGCACCAGCCACTAACCTAAGCCAGCCTGGGAAGAGTCAAAAGCTTGAAGTGTCGGGAAGGGAGATGCCCTACTTGAAAGGATAGAGAAGCAGAGGAAATGTGTGTTCCTGGCACAGTGAGGTCTTCCAGGATGAATTGGCAATGGATCTATTTATAAATTCACAAGTGGGCTTTGACATTCAGTATCAGCGAAAGAAAAAAAGCCACTCCAAGAGGCTGTGGAAATGGTTTACAGAACATGACTTCGTCTTTGCAGCTATTCATTAGAAGCAGCAGCAGCTTTTACAGAGGAAGATGCAAGTAGGTCATTCTGAAAGTAGTGCTGCTGAGAGGGGATACTTGGTGGCCTGTGACTTGAAACATTGTTCAATCCCCATAAATCCCCAAGAAAAACTGCACTGGCATAAAAAGGAGGGAAAATAGTTCTGTTACAGTCTTTCCCTTTACAATTAAAGAAAAAAAAAAAAATCCTGGCTGCATAAAAAGCCTTTATCCACACAGCATAGTCCAGAACAGAATTTCAGACGTGCCCAATACAAGCTTCTGCCCCAGCAAGGGCGAGAGAAGGAGGTGACACAAAGCTGCAGAGTCAGCTCATGGGGGTTCAGGTCATGGCAGTCAAACAGCAGGAGAGGAGGCACGCTGGCAACTCAACGTAACCGTTGGGAGCACGCGCAGGCAGTGGACGTAGGCATGTGAAAACAGGCAGAGAACAAGCGATCTGAAACTGAGTCTTTGATTGGTGTCAGTGATGGGGGCAACTGTCCAGAAAAAAAGGCTTAAACAGGGATCTTAAACTGAGTCTCTGGGGTTGGAGCCCAAAGACCGATTAGCCAGGGTGGCAATGAAATTACTGACCACTCTGCATTTCATTAGGGCAGAGTGAGGAAAGGTGTTCATTCACAACAATTTGGTGGAAATTCCCTTTTTAATATGTGGTTCAGGGTTGGGAGGGCAGGTACAAGCACCTCATCTGCCATGCATGACTTCTTTCGCCTCCAGGGACAGAAATAATCGTAACAACTTCTTCCTGTGATAGGTTTCCAAGAGAGGAAAAGCGCAGTATGGTTGAGACCTGCACAGAGGTTTGGGGAATCGGAGCTTTTGTGAGCACGTATGGGTTCCCACTCATCTACTGAGCATTTCTGATAGCTGAATATTATAAAATGAGGAATGACTGCAAAACATGGCTATCATAGCCATATGTGTGGAGAGGCAAAGGGCTAAAGACAAAGGTGGAGTGCAAGTGAGTTCTCAGAACTGTCCTTGGACCAGTGCCAGCACAGGGCAGTAGCTCTAAATGGGGGAAAACAACGGTTTAGGACAATTTCTGAAAAGGAAGCAGGATTTCTTTTCCAGATCTCATAGAGGTATATGTGTTAAATTAAATAATTTTGAAAGATGGCTATTGCTTGCATGAAGAGATGGTGTTGAGAATGCTGTGGCGGATTCAGATGGGCTTTCCTTATTAGATCTGGACAAACAGTGGTGGATACAAAAGACAGGAAGAGAAAAGCCCTGCCCCTAGTGCAAGACAAGGCTTGTACTCATTGAAAGAGATGCCTTTCAGCTTGAAAATGCACCATCCACTAATAAAGAGGCTGCTGTGTGGTATGTCTTTTGTCCAGTGTGTTGTATCTAGCTGATATCCTGACGCATGCTGAAGCCTTTGAAGGGGAACTAATAAACTGTTTATAAGTGGTCTGTGATAAGCCTAAGGCAGCCCATCTGAAAGAAAAAGTAATGTGAGGAGCCCTGAAAAGAAATAATTTACCTTTCACACATTGTGGGGGAGAACACCAGGGATGGAAAAGAGCTACTCAAGTTAAGGCACAACCGCAGCATGGAAACAACTGGGTATAAACTGCCCAGGAATAAAATTAAATTGGAAACTGGAAGGAGTTCTGTCCTGGATATGTTTTTCTAGGAGAAGTGAGAAAGAGTTTATGAAAGAGACAGCAGATTCCAAAGAAAGAATAAATATTCCTCAGGGACTCTCTGAAAAGACAGATGGAACAAAAACAAGCAGGAAGATTAAAAATCCCCCAGGAGGTTTGTATAGGAGAGAGCTCAGACTGAGCTCGTGGTATGAAAACATCATGACAAAAAATAGTGGCTGCCTGATTACGCTTGCGCCATTTGTAATCTGTCCACAATCCTTTTCTCTGCTTGGTGTGGACCCAGAAAGAGGCAGGAGAAGAGGGGCAGAGTGTGCTGTTCCCCTGGAAATCAGGCTCCAGAAGAGTGTTTAGTGTCAGGTTAATGGTGGTGGCATAACTGCTGTCTTCCCTTCTCCTGTGAAACAGCTCCTTTATTTAGTGGCAGCTGAAAAAAATGGAGCAGAACACAAGGTGAATGGTTAAAAACAGAGTTGTGAGGTTAGAGACATTCCCAGGACATTTCTCTTTCCTATAATAAAGGGACTGATGCTATTTGATAGAGCAGAGTGGGCAAGAACAGCAAGGGATAAAGCAAACATAAGGCACATCCTGAAAAAGAACAAAGAACAAAAGCTTCGGGGCAGTGTGGCAGTGAGCAGAAGGCCTAAAGGGTGAGCAAAGAAATGGCCTCCTGCTGTTTGATCCCACCGTGTCCTGGCACATGGGGATCAGTTTGCATTTCCTAAAAATAAACAGAACTGCAGTGAAGTGGCATCTGACTACAACTCAGCATATGCATTCTCCTCGTGGAAACAGTCTGAAACCATCTGGGTCGAGGGAGGTGACAAGACACCCACGTGTACATACACTAGCAGTTACAGGTCTCCACATATTTATTATTAAAAAAGTTATCTGCTATAGAATTGTCCTGTGACTGCACCAAAAGCAAGACCCCTTTGCTTTCAGCTCCTCTCCAAAGAACTTAAAAATCCAGTGCTTCTTGGGTCTGATCTAGACCTCTGTGTGCACAAGATGCCCCTTATATCACAAAAAGGATGCAAAAATAAGAGTTTCTTTTATGGTAAACTTCCCAGTTGTAAAAGAGGAACATGAATTTCAGATATGCCAAACAGCCTGGAATGCCTTTGGTTTCAATACTTCTGCTCCCTCCTTCTTTGAACAGACATTTCTTTGGATCCTTTTCTGTTGCATTTCAGTTTTTGATACCAGAGGACAACTTTTGTGAAAAAAGTGAATTCTGAAGTAGATTCTGAATACTTTGATTTTCTTCACCCTAAAATTCACAGGGGGACATTTACGTCCTCAGTCCATGCTGGGTTTAAGGGAATAATCTGCAATCTGAATGAGAATTGCCCAGGAAGTATTTTTCTACCCCACCCAGAGGTTTGGGCTTGAATATGTGAGCAAAGCCTTTAGTTTCTTGGCAAATTTGGGATCAGCCAATACTGTCTTGACCAATGTGTTCCCTGGGTGTGGAAAGGATTATAATTGCTTCTTGGCATAAAACCCAAGCAATTGCACATGCAACATTAAAAAATGTGTGATAAAACTCTAACTTGATCAGAGACTTGTATCTGATTTTAGAAACCAACAGAGCATGCAGTATATATAATCTAGTAATCTTATTTCATAACATATCTCTGTATGTCAAAGCACAGAATACTGGTGTAGTTTTTTTATTTGTTTCCAGAAATGAGATTTTTCTGATAATCCAAGAGTCTAGGTCTCACTGGTGTAAATTACTACTTCACCTTAGCAACCACTATGACTCTCATTGTTCGTATGCACTGAGAATTTCACTTAAAGAGCTGTTCGATAGCTGTAAACCTTAATGCAGTCACAGTAGGCCTCAAATGAGCGTCTGGAGAAGAAGAATTTGAGCACATTTCACGAGTGTTTGTCACTAACTAACTAAAACCCCAGAATATCTTAAAACATCAGAGGGCAGTTGTTCAAGAGGGTGTGACTCTCACTAGATGCTTTGCCAGCCTCAGGAAAGAATGTGTGTTTTGGTTTGTTTTTTAAATGCCTATTGGGTTTTGCTGCTGAATGCTCTTCTAATCTACAAGAAAGTTCTCCACTTTGGAGTTATTTTAAAGCTTGCATGTAACGAATTACTAAAGTGAACAGAGTTCAAATTTTCCACAGGATCACACTTTTTTCTTGTCTTTCAAAACATTTAGGAAAACAACTCTAAAACGTTAACTGTGGATTAAAATGTTTTTCATCATCCCAGGCCTGCAGCTCGGCCGGGAGTGGTGGTGGATGCAGAATTCCCATCCTTTTTCCTAGGTCAGTGCCTAAGGGCTCAGACCACCTGCACAGCACCTGCAGGCAAATTATTCAAGGTAATTAGCCTGAAGATCTCCACCTGCTATCAGCTTTCCCCTCATTCATATCAAATGCTGAGCTGTCACAGAGAGCCTGTGACAAGCATTCTCCTTGAATGTGAGGGCCTCTTGTCTTCTCTGGAGATATAATGGAGGATTTACCCATGCTTCAGCTGTTGCTGTTTGCAAGATGGACAGAAGGCTTAGGAATACCACCAGCAACTACAAATTATGTATCTCGGGTAACACCAAAATGTAGATATTCTGAATAGACCCTCAATTTCTGCTGAGCTACCTTTGCTGTGTCCTGTTGGACACCCCCTAATTTTAGTCTGTTCCCATCTGTGAGGCCATTTGTGCTTACAGGATGTGAATGCATTAAATGGGAGGCAGAGGGAGCAAAGCACTGTGGTGTATGGGGTCAGCAAAGACTGGGCACTGCTGGCCCTGAGACCTAGTGAGATGCAGGAAAATGGCAGAAATACATTATAAGGGACAGTTCTTGACCTCGTGTGTGTTCAGGATAAATGCAAGCTAGGCTAAGAGCCAGCTGAGGCTGCCTCTTGGAGAGATGGTGCTGTCTGGATTGATGGATTCCTGCTCTGCGATGTGCTGCACACACAGCAGAACAAGGTGGTGGTGGGGTGCTCTCTTTCACTGTCCAGGCAAAGGGACTTTCTTGATCCCATTCTGGTAGGGGACTGGTGACAAACTAGGACTCAGCCCTCCAGTCTTGCTGTGTCAGAGAATTGTACTGATCCCCTGTGCAGAGCTGAGCTGCTGCTTCTGCCCACGAGGTGTGTGCGAGCATGGGGAAAAAGGGGGCAGCTGTGGAGGAGGCTCCTGCAGAACGGGTCCTGCCAGTAGCTGCATGAGCTGGACAAGCTCATGGGCAGTGGTAGCAGCATGTCTGGATACTAAGCGATGCAGGAGGCTGAGTTCAGTGTTGGGAGAGACAGAAGCACTACATCTTGCTGTGTCCCTCTTGCTCAGATGCTCCCTCTGTCTCACAGGTTTAATCTGCCTGTTTGATGCAGGAGTAACAAACTAGCTCAGAGGGTTGTATATAGCAAGCAATGCTTGGCAGGGCTGCTAACCTCCCATATAATACGGACTTTCTCATATTGCAGGTTGAAATCCTGCGTCTTTCCCTGTGGCGTGTTTGCCTCCATTTGACCCCTCTCTTGAGTTCTGGCCTCGGGAGCTCTCATAGTCCCCTGGTTGCATCAGGGGACAAGTTTTAATCCTGACATGTGCGCTGTGTGGCAAGACCTGAAATAAGGGGCATCCCCATGACCACCCGATCCAACCAAGGGGACACGGTCCTCTCATGAGACCTGGGCTGGCTCAGGTGATGCTTGTCCTGTGTCAGCCCACACGGTGGGGATTGCCCCTTGGCATGAGACCTGTTAGGGACTGGGGCAGGAGAATTGTGTCCTGGGCTTTATTATCTCAGAGGAGGTGGGCGCAACAGGCTATCAGCCCTCGTGGTGCGGGTTGGTAGCTGCTGGGGAAGAACTGCTTCCCTGAGCTGCGAGGGATGAGGCTGTGCCCAGATGGCATCCTCTGGCATGGTCTGTGTGGAGGTGCTACTTAGGATGTCAGGGGTCTTCACACAGAGGAGTCAGGAACTGCTCCGGTCCATCATTTAGAAGTGGTTTGTGCATCAGTATTCGGGAACATCAGATTTCCCAATTTTTCTGGCTTTCAGTCTTGTATCTAGCAACCACACCACACCTTTTGGAAGGGAAGGCATGCCAGGGTAGTTTCCTCTAAGGAAGCAGAGCTCCAGTGTTTTTCTGCAGTGGCTTACCATATGATGTCTTTTCTTTTTTGCAAGAAAAATAAATGTTTAGAAACAAGCCCAAGCCACAGATTTCAGATCAGGATCCAGATTTTTTTTAAAATACCCTAAAGTTGGGAAGTGCTTGCCCTAGAACAACAGTTGGACTGTGTTCAGCTTTCTAAAATAACCCTGCCCAAAATCCAGACTCCGGACCCCACCCTCCAGGCTCATACCTCTTTCTTCAGCAGAAGTGGAAATAGAAGTTGAATCTCATTCTATCTGAAATTTTCACTTCACAACACATTTCAGTTTTTAGTTTTGTTTCCTTAATAATTCCTGGCTGCTACAAAACTCGTCTTTTGACCTCTCTTGCCCTCTCAACCAGCAGCTTTCCAAGCCTTGTCCTTCATGGGTTAAGCAAAGGAGGCCTGAGAGAAACTGCCACTAATTAACTGTGACAGCTGAAATCCTTGAAATTGCTATTGAACTTGGAACCTTGTGTGCTATTGTTCTTAGCTCCTCTGCTGGAGTCTTGAGTGATGGTGGTTTGGATGGAAACATTTTTGGGCAGGTCCTTGGAAAAACAATGGGTAAAAGCCCTTTTAATCAACCCTGTGAAAGCCAGCAATGGCAATATTGACCAGAACTTAAAGACTTAATTTCATGCATCTGGAACTGAAGGGGATCTTCCCCAAGGTTGATGGCAAAAGTCTGCCTGTCCATCAGGGCTCAGGGGAGGAGGGACCAAACTTTTTCCAGGCACAAGGACTAACTGATGGTGCAGTGTATCTATCCAGGTGACAACTATGGGTTGAAATTATAGTTTGGATAAAACCAGTTGCTGGTTTTAGCCTACCAGTCAACTGCTGCTTATAATTGCGAAAGCATCACAAATTAAAAGATATCTTGAGATACTTTTCAAAGTATCTTGAGATGCTTTTCCACCATTCTTCCTGGTACCTGTCATGAGCACAAAAGATCCACAAAAAGTCTGCAGAACTCAGACTGAGCATTCAAACCTTCTGCTGGGTGGCTAACTGTAATTGTTCTGAAGATGACACAGAGAGAGAGAGAGAGGAGAAAAAATGAGTCAAAACTCTATCTTCTCTGATTCTCAGACACGGGCAAGCAATATTGGTTTTGGTTGTGTACATTTATTCCCTAACGGCATATGGTGGGGCAGCCTGTAAAACTACTTTGCTATATTATTTCAGCTTGGCTAAGGGATATGGTTTGTGATCCCTCGATAGACACTGTCTTTGTTTTTGTGGAATATTTTTGAGCGAAGAGGACTTTTGGATTTGGCCCAATATTTTCCTTCTGGGGAATTATGGTTTTCTTGCCTTTCCAAATAAGAATACCCTATCCATGTGTGTAGTTGTGTCACTCAGCCCTTCTTTTTTTAATTAAGATGAGCACTAGATTCATACGAATCCAAGCAAAAATGTGGGACAATGTCCATGAGTTGTCCTCTAGCTTACATAGGATGATTTTCTGTTACCACAGAGTAGTATCTCAGGAACCAAGCAGGATATACCTGCTAAGACTGTTTTACGCTAAGAGTGTTTTAGTTCTTTTTGGGCAACCTCAAAATGCTCCTGCTGGGACTCACAAAGGTTGCTACGTTCTAAAGGAGTTGCCCCCAGGCCTGCCTGGCTGCAGCACAGTGCTGTACCCTCTGCTCCCCAGCATAAATTTATGCCCAGGTATGGGACAGATAGAAATGATTTCCCTTCCTCAGCATGAGGTCTCATATTAGTCACTGCAGCAGGCCCAGCTCAGCTTCGGAGAGCTATGGAGTCTCAAATGACCCTGGATGATCCATGTAATAAAGTAATAATAAAAATAATACAGGAATATGAATCCTGTAAATCACTGACCAGTTCTGAAAATAAATTGGATCTCTTTTAAAGTTTTTAAGATTCATTTAACACTGTCTTTATGGCCAGCTTGTAGGCTATAATGGTATGGCCCGGTCTTCAGCTGATATAAATCCCAGAGGCTCCACTAAAACTGTTGTTTCATTTTTGATTTACAGTCACCTTAGTGAGACAGTCCCTGTGCTATTTCTGTTCGGATAAGGAACTTGTGAAAGTTGTTATCAGAGCACATTACACTCAATTTTTTCTGACTTTGGAGACAGATAAGAAAGCAGATTTTTGGAAGCCTCTTGAATTAGACTGATGCAGTTAGATTTCTAAATAACTTCTGATTTGCAACTGTAATTGCTCTTGCAAATTTATCAGGCCCTTAAAGTTATTTCAGTATGTCTGAATAGCTCATTTTATTTGCTTGCTTTATGATTAAAACTAATGAGAGCAGACCACAAATTCATGCTGTGTTTCCATATAGCAGAGTAATTGCAGTATAGGCTTTGAAAATATATTTGCAATTCAGTTTCTCAGTCAGAATTTTACTAGAGAATATGCCCACTTTTTCACATGTATACTTACTCTCCATGAGTTTAGAGCATTTGTGGGGTTTGTTTATGCTTTAAATCCTGGCAAGAACACTTGTCAAAATATCACTTCTGCTCTTAGAGACTAAGAAATAATTTATTGTCTTGCCATTTGTTAACTTATTCTTAGCTTGATATCCATGTCACCTACTTGATAGGGACATATCTGTAACTGGAAAATTCAAGTTTCCATGAAAAACTTAACAAAAGTGTTTCTGACAACACAAGCAGGACTGCGTACAGCTCTGATTGTGATCATGTGTATGTACATGAGAGGAGCAGCAGGGTGGGCGAGGGAGCAAACGGGAAAAGTAGTAAAGGACCTGAGATGCAGCCAGAGGTGTGCTTAGAGCCTGACCTTGAGAAAATAACACAGAAAGGGAGGGAGAATATGGGTGGGCAGTTGTTTGCAATAGGACCAGGTGTTGCCCCCCGTGTTATTTGATTCCTGCTTTGCTCAGAGAAACAAGATTTGGGTAATAAAGAGGATTTCAGTTCATAAAGAGGTTTTGATTATGGAGTTAAAAAAAAAAAAAGTGAATTTCTTCTCATAATGGAAAAAAAAACCTAGTGAGATCCCAAATACTATTGAACTGCTGGAAGACAGCACTGCAAGGACCAGCTATAGGACTTCAGCAGTACAGAACAATAGCACAATTTCTATAGCACGCGATGACTTCATCCCTGTTCTCTCGGACTCCTTTTGTAAGAGCAGAATGGCTGAGGGGAGGCTGAGGAAAACCAGCTACTTGCCTCTTCATACAGCTCCTGCTTGGTGCATCAGAAAGCACAAAAGTGAATCAAGAGGCCAGCTGCCTGGAGTCACCAGCACTGCTGTGCCAGCGTGCAGCTGAGCCAGCATGCTGCTGAGCCTGCTGAGGTTTTACATACCCCCTCGTGCGAGTTGTGGCTGGCCAGGATCACCCAGGGCACATGTCCTGCCACCAAACTGGTCAGGTTATAAATCTTCACATGAACTGGACAGCATGATGTCCAAGCCCATGGAAAAGGAGCATCAGCCTTTGGTCTATGGTTGTTGATAATGGCTAGAAATGTTCATTTTAGAAAATGAGGTAAGTGTAATGTTACTGTAAGGTGGAAAGCTTCCAAGTCTGATCCTGTCTCATGCCCCTGCTGCTCTTAGGCCTGAGACCATAGTGGCAAGCTTTACCCTGCAGCAAATATTTACTGTGACATTGTAGTCCCTCAAGGGAAAAAAGGGTTTATGATGGAAATGATGCTGGAGTATTAAGTGCAGCGGTGCTCGTGAGCTGCACAGCTACAACAACAACCCCCAAACCGGTCAATAGGAAAAAGGCCTTCTCTGTCCAGGTGGTGAGGCAGGCAATATAGCTCTACTGTATGCAACACCAGAGACTTTCCAAATCCTACTCCAAATCTTTTAATCCCTTCAGTCCTTAACGGTTCAAAATTACATCATCATTTCCTCCATTTCAGACAGAGCTTTACCCCTTCTGCTTCGTAGCTGCAATGCAGACTAATAGGACTCATACTTCTTAATCTTAAATGGAAAAATGTATGTCAAGTCAAAACAAAGCACAGTTTCTAGATCTCCACAGGGGGCATGGAGGGTGTCTCATAAATCTGTATATGATTAAAGGCAGCTGCAGATTGATATGGACATTTTGAGCTTGTCGGTCCTTTGTGTGATGTATAGCTATTGGAGCAAACCAGCAGTGGCAAGCTGAAGACAAGGAATTTCCTGCACTTCCTAGTCTTATTGCTGAGGACCAGGAAATAGGTGTCTAATCAGCCTTGAATTTGTAAAGACCCTAACCCAAACCCCAGCACAAGCGCTGCTAGTTTTCGACCTGGACATTTATTCTAAAATCTTTCAATCTCTTGTTTCACTAGCAGTGAATGTGGAGAAGTACAATGAATTCCTTTCTGGTAACCTGAGAATATCAGTTAATGGAAAAAACAAAAAGTGCTCTGCAACTATATTAAATTTTCAGGGTTTTTTCACTCCTGCCCCCAACTGGCTGATGTTAACATTTTTCTAATGTCCTTGAGATTACAGCAAACAGCTTGCAGGGAAACAAACCCAAACTTAAACTCCCCAAACAGCTTGAACCACGTTCTCAGCTGGCATAAACTGATGCAACTCTCCTTTTTATACCAGCTGAGAAGCCAGGGTACCGCTGCTTTTATTTTCAGCTTCACAACATAGTCACCATAATAAAAGTAAGATTTTGAGATGAGTTTTGCTCCAAGTGACATCATAAGTTAGTGGGGATCAAGAAATGTACTGGCAGAGCTGAATGGGGTGCTGTGCACAGAGTCCTTTTGGCACCAGCAGTCAGACTCCAGGATCTACAGAGATGCATCCAAGGACACTGTCTTGCATTTTGCCCCCTGTTTTTATGAACATCAAAATGATCTGTGTATTTATAAATGGAAGAAGGGAAAAATAATGTTGAAAACATACATCTGTAGCATGGCAGCATTTCTGATTATCTAGTATGTTTCACTACAAAAGTTGAGTGATTTAAGACTTATTTTGCTGTCTGTGAAGTCTAACCCATGCTGGTATTTCTAGGCAAACAGTTCCCCACCGATGTTAGAGACAAGTAACAGGTACATGAGGAAAGTAAAAAGATATAGCTGATGGAAATGATCATGTTAGACCTCCAGGGTCACCCCCACTCTTGCATTTGGATATTAAAATTTTGGCTTAGACACAAGCAGTTCAGATGTTTTCAGTCCCCCACAGACATTTGAGCAGCTGAAAATTAGGATAAAACACAAGCTGCCCCTATTGAGCAGTGAATGTCATGGCTGAAAGCTGTCTCAAGACATCATCTTTCACCCCTGATGGAGAAATCTCCCAGCTGGGCAGATTTGACCAACTCTTGGCAACTTGGAGCCTTCACTGCAGCATAAAGAGGAGAGAACATCTGGCTTACACCTATCTTTAATTTTCCATGCTTTTGGGAAAGTCACAGTACTAACTTACCCCTGTCTATCTCCTCTGCAGGATAATTCCACATCAAAGGTATCTAATAGAGGAATTATTGGCTTTGGCCTTTATCAGCATGGTATTAATATTTGAAAGATGGATCAACATTTTTCAGTTTTCCTCCTGCATTTCAGGGAGGCAGTAAAGCTTAGGTTGACATTATGATACTTTAAAGTACATGGAAAAAGCCACAAAGCAAAGTTAGTTATTAACTTTCTTCCTGTGACAACTCATGAGGAAACATAGGCACCCGCAAATCAGATGTAGCAAACAAGTTTACCAAGCTGGAAGCTGCATAGTCTGGTCAACAGGAGAACCTAAGATGAGGTTGCAGCAGTAATCTCTCCTCTGATTTGATAATTAGGCCCCTAAGCCTGGTTTCAGAGAAGCACCTTCCTCTGTCCACCATTCTCTGTTCAGCTTCTGTTCCTCTGGTGATGCTGGTGATGTCTAACACCATCTGGAAGGAGGAGGTGGCACCTAAGCATGGATTTAGGTGTCCAGGGGACTCTGCTGGTGGACACTCGCAGGGTGTGAAGTGTATGAACAGGCGTTTGGGGATCTCAAGTTTGGATTTAGATGCAACTGCCGAAGTTCTCAAAGGTCTTGTTAAGTACTCATATTTTATCTCGGAAAAGAGATATGTGGACAACTGCTACTCCAGGGCTTAAAAGGTGAAGAGGTCCCAACTTACTAGGGACCTGCTGATGTCACTAAGGGCTGAAACAAAAGGACCTGTTAAAGTCAGAAGTATTCTAATGTGCTTCAGAAGACCTTTTGGAAAAGCTGACTCCAAATTTTAGTATTTGCTAACTGGAAGACCACATAGTTTGCGGGGGGGGGGGGGGGGGGGGGGGGGCTGAAAATTACTGCATGGAATTTGGAAGCAATGTTTTCAGATGTGAATTTTAAAGACAAAACAAAAGAACCTGAAGCCCACTGTCATCTTGCATAAACTGGGTAGTAATTGCTTTTTGGGCAGTCTCCCTGTATTTTAACAAAGCTGCAATACATATTCCAAATGGCTGTAGCATAAAAAACTTTGCCTGGCCTCAGATACCAGGATTGGCAGCATCTTGTTTCAGAACTCTGAAAGTGAGATTAATCAGGAAGAAGGTGTTGAAAAAAGGAGCCAGAGAAGATGGGAACTGATGTTTTTTGTAGCATGGACATCCTTGTAGCACTTATCAGGATTTCCTGCTTTTAATTTATTCTTTCATTATTCACCTGGAAAGACAAAAATCCTTGAGTTCATGCACTTCACTGGAACGTGCTGGTCTCCAAGAGATACGTTAGCTATTTTCACATGGGAATGGTTACTACTTGGCATCTATGCTAAATTCACAGCACACTGGGTCAAATTCATCTATGTTGTAGCCTTCTCAAATTGCGGGATTTCCAGTCAAGATGCATTTGGCCCAGTGTGCTCTGCCTGTTTTGGCTCCAGTACGTTATGAGATTGTTAGTTCCAAATCCCCTGAAGGATAATATTCTTCCTTGGGCACAAAGCCCACTCAGGTCTCTGTGCACCACTAAACTAGACTATAAAGGATAGGTGAAAACCCTGTACAGAACTGCCACTGATCATGTCAATACCTTTTTGAGTTGCCTTTAAAAGAACATATTTAGTGATGGGCTTGCTGTGCCCTGCCCAGTCATGAAAGCTCTGAGGATTGAGTCCCACACAGCTACCCTTAATTTTGGGAAAAGTATTTTTCAAAACCAATACAATCATGCCAACCCCTTCACCACATTGCCCATGATAAAAGCGTTCATTCAGCCAGTGTAGTTACAACACCTGCGCTGTTCTGCTGTCTGGGACATGTCCTGCAAGTCTGCACCTCCAGTCTGCCCAGTGTTCAGCTCCTGTTGGGAATTCTCCAAAGTAAACTCTTCCCTCCCCCTTCCCAGGTGCCATACCTTCTTTGTTCCTGAGCCGCACAGAGCTCAGACAGTGCCCTCTCTATACCAACAGACAGTGCCACTTAAGGACAGAGATAAGGAACTCAGTGGGCACTTTGGCTAATGTGATGTGGATCCCATGTAGCAGATTCAAAGATGAGGCTGAACATCACCACAGAGGCGTTGCTGTAACACAACAATATAGATGCCTGAAATACAGTCCCTGCCAAGGAGAAGAGGAGCATGAGGTGGGGTCAGGGCTGTGTGTCTTACACTCAGCGCATGAGACTTGACTGAGCTCAATCTGCTGGTTACAGCCCAGGAAGTCTGAAATGACCCTTGTGCTGTGTTTCTGTGGTGGGTTTTTTGGCAGTGGAGGGAGGGACTACAGTGGTGGCTTCTCTGAGAAGCTTCTCGAAAGCTCTCCCAGATCCAAGCTGGACCCGCTTCTGGCCAAGGCCAAGTCAAATAGTGATGGTGGCTGCGTCTCTGTGATAATGTATTTAAAAAGGGGAACCTGAGAGAGGGTTGGGAGGAGGACACCTATGTGAACACCAAGGTCAGTGGAAGGGAGGAGGAGAAGGGGATACCCATGGAGGTCTACAGTGGAGCAGATGCTGATCTGCAGCCTGGGGAGGAGCCCACACCGGAGCAGGTGGCTGTGCATCTGAAGGAGGTTTGGACTCTGAGGGAAGAAGAAGCTCCTGCTGTTGTAGTTTGGTGTGGGGAGGACTGCAACATGGAGCAGTATGGGGATGGCTGCATCCCGTGGGAAGGACTCACACTGGAGAAAGTTTGTGGAGGACTGTCTCCAGTGAGAGCTGAGCCCAGGAAGAAGAGATGGGTGGGGGGAGGTGTTTTCGGGATGTGGTGGTGCTTCTCACTGTCCCACTCTGTCTGTTAAGTGTTGTTTTTGTTACTGTTCGAATTAAAGTTTTTTTTTTTTCCTTCCTCTAATGACTCTGTCTTTTGCCTGTAATTGTAATGGGTGAGTCTCCCCTTCCTGTCCTTATTTCAATTCCCAAGCCTTTTGCTTCATTTTCTCCTGCCCAGCACTGGGAGGGGGAAGTGGGGAGTGGATGGCTGCGTGGTGCTCAGTTGCCATCTGGGCTCAAACCACGACACCCTCTTGACTGAACTTCTCAAAAATCTCCCTCAGTCATGCAAGTCTGAAATGGCTCTGTACATTGAACAGGTGGGAAAGGAGAAGTAACAGATAAGAGCTTTGCTATTGTGTTTTGCTGCTGTTTGATGAGAAGTCTTCATCAGGAACAGAAAGTGAACCTGCTGTGACTGGGGCTCTAGGCTGGGATGTAAGAAGCATGTATGAAGTCTCCAGGCATAGTTTTCCTACAGTCTTGAGTAAATCACTCATTTCTCATTTGCAGAAAGTGATGGTAGGCCTGTCTTTATCTGGCTTACCCTGGTAGACTTGAAGGTGCTTTGTCAAGGCCATGGTTTGGAAAGTGCTAAGCAGGTTTGGACAAGGCCCATAGGTGCTTCTGTAATACGAGACAGGAAGAGCAGCAAAATTTAATGAGATTCTCCCTCAGGAGGGAGAGCCTTTCTAGAGCTGATACTGCCATAGTCTGTATTTTCTGCAAAACTAGACTGAAATTCAAGGTAGTTTCCTTTTTTGTTGTCTTTATTAAAGGCAAAAATCCAATAACTTTTAATAAGTATAAAATGTAAATCTAAATGACTTAAGATTCATAAGAAAATTGGTCTCCCATCTGGGAGTAGCCTGTGCAGTTTTCAGTGTAAGAAACAGGCCATAACCCCTTCATAGGCAATACAATTAATCAAATAATAAAATTATGCTAAGCCAGTGCTGATGATCATTTCAAGGGATAAGTATAGTTATTCTGGCTCGCAAATAAAAAACAAAAGTAGTTGAAAGTTAGAACATGGAGCAAATGGACGATTCTGAATCCTCCCTCTATTGTTAAACTGTACAAATCTATTGCTTTTCTAATAAATAATCCCAGCACAGAGCATTTTCTTGCCAATATTTTCAGCAGCGGAAGCCAAGTCAGAGGTTCTGAAACCAACATATTGGCATGGGTGTTTTTTTTCTCCTCCTTCTAATATACCATG
The DNA here is from genome assembly GCF_018691265.1 of Tyto alba. Classification (NCBI taxonomy): domain Eukaryota; kingdom Metazoa; phylum Chordata; class Aves; order Strigiformes; family Tytonidae; genus Tyto; species Tyto alba. The sequence continues at coordinate 7,740,251 of NW_024881303.1, forward strand.
GAATCTAGTTAAATATTTTTCCACTCCTTACTTCTCTCTGCGTCTTCTGGAGAAAATGTGAGTCCTATTTCCTCATAAAAATATCTTAGCATTTGACAGGTTGGGTGTCTTTGATCCTGAAATGTTTTTGGATGATTTTTCTCCCCCACTTTGACTTTGTAATATAACGCTCCATAAAAAGTATATGCATATATGCAACTTTAAAAGGGGATCCTTATTTGAAATTAAACTTTTACACCAATTAACCTCCTCCCAGTGCACTATAAAGTGCAGTAAAAACAGTGCTCTTACAGAGACCCTTGCAATTCTCAGATTGATGCCTCCCTGGCTGTGGAACCCAGAACATCTGCTTTAAATTAGCTCTGATGGAAGGTCTACTTGTAAATGCATGACTTAATCAGCCTTACTAAAGTAAATGGCACATACTGTAGCAGAGGGTGCTTCAGAGTCAGACTCAAACCTGTCTTTCTTTTGAAGCAGAGAGGGGGGAAAAAGGGGGGGCACAGAGGGGGCAAACTTTAAACCAAAGGCGATTTCTTTTTTTTCCTTTTATGAGCTGACATTAGCAGACGTGTGGCTGTACCATAGCCAGTCTAACTCCCAAGCACCATGTGCAGCTGTACAGGGTAAGCCTGCCTTGCTCCTCCCCACGCTCATATACTCATGCTTTCAGGTCCTGTTTAGGCGAAGACTGCAGTGCATTCGTGGAGGCGTGCTGGGTAGTCTTCTTGTTTGCCTGCAGGCTCTTGCCCAGCTTCCCTGAGAGTGCCCACTTTGTCCTGAGAAAAGTGTAACAGCAGCTCATTCAGATGACTTTGCACAAAGACGAGTCTCTGCCTTGCTCAGACCCTGCTAACCTTTCCTAAGAAAAAGGAGCCACAGGCTTCCTGTTGGTTTTTAACAGTGGGGATTGTGAAGGGTGAAGAATTGCAGAAGGTCCTTATGAGGCTGAGTGACTGGGCAATAAAATGACAGATGAAATTCAGTGTATATAAACATAAAGCGATGCATGTGGGGAAAAACAATCCTAGATTCATTATAAAATGATGGGCTCTGAGCTGACTATTACCACTAAGAAGTGAACCTTGAATGAAAACATCAGCTCAGGACTCAGAAGCCACCAGAAAAAAAGCAAATCAAATGTTAGGAATGATTAGGGAAGGAATAGAAAGCAAACCAAAAATCACTTAATCACTCTCTACAGCCATGGTTCATCCACACCTAATAATATGTGTTGTTTTGTCCCCTCATCTGAAAAAAAAAAAAAAGATATAGTAAACTGGAAAAGGTTCAAAAAAGGGCAAAAAGGATGATCAAAGGTTTAGAATGACTTCCATGTGAGAGATGACTGAATTTGAAAAAGAGACAGATTGGGGGTGGGGGTATGACAGAGGTCTCCAGCACCACAAATGGCAAGGAGTGGTTGAGCAGGGATCAATCTGTTCCCTGTCTTTTCCAGTACAAGAACTGATGGGCACGACATGGAGACAGTAAGAGCCAGGTTAAAAACAACAGGAGCGTTTCTTCACACGGTGGTAAAGAGCTGTGGAAACCCCTACAAGAGAATGTTATGGATGCAAGTTCAGTGGTTTCAATGGGAGAATGGATGAGCACTTAGAAGAGATCAGGGAATCAGGAGATAGGTACGAGAAAAAATACTGACAAAGAAAAACTAGAAAAATTAGAAAAAATATCTAGAAAGGAAGAGAACAGTGAAGGAAAAGGGCAAATGAGAGAAGACACTGGGGAGACAGAACAACTGATCTGGAAAGGGACTACTAGTACTTGCAAGCTATGTAAGAAGGGTTGTAGAATACACGTGGAAGGTACAGGGACACAGACCAAAGAGCGTGTGAAGAAAAAGAGGAGGAAGCCACAAACGTGTGTATAGGTGGGAATGAGGACCATCAGGATTGGAAACTGCTGGAGAGGAAAAACAAGGTAAAGTGAGAGGGGAGAAATACTCAGGGAAGTAAGGACTGCTGTTTGTCTGGCAAGGAGAGAGAGCTCTATGCTGGGGGCAGCAGAATCATACCGCTTTGGGACAGTTCATTACTGCATACTGGTTGTGCTGAGGCATTATGCATCCCATATAAAAATAAAGTGGAGGAACAACATCATAGATGCAAAACAGGGTCCCCAAAACCCAGAAACTACCCAAACCAGGGTTGTCTGTACAATCTTAATTTGGTCCTATCGTTTTTTACAGTCTAATTACTGAAGCATGTACTTTTCACAAAATTAACCCATACATCTTGTTTCCTCTGGCTTTACCCAGAGCAGCTTTTGTCCCCTCTACATTCTAATAAGGCTGCTCTCTACTTTGTGCTGGCTGGAGAAGCCACAGAAGAGACAAGGACCTGTTCTCAGTGCCCATGTCCTCATACCCAAATGACAGAGCAATAATTACAGAGACACTCCTTCTGAGCCCCCACAGGCATCTATAACTGCCCTGGGGGAGGTCCCAGTCCAGTCTGAGAAGCACTAGGAGCTGTAAGGTAGTTGAACATTCTCAGTAAAAGTGATTTTTGTGTTGTGGGATTTGTTTTGGTTTGTTTTTTTTTGTTGTTGTTTTTTTGGTTGGTTGGTTTTTATTGTTTGTTGTTGTTGTTGTTTGTTTGTTGTTTTGTTTTGTGTTTTTTTTTAGCAGACATCTAGAAAGTGTTTTCTGAACATATGGGAATTGTGAGGGTTTTGGCCACTTCTTGCTTGTGCCGTATGGGGAGATTTTCATAGGCACAGTAAAAGTCACCTTCCAACAACCTGCCAGCTCTTGAGTTTTTCAGTCAGAAGGTAAGAGGCACAACAGCTATTTACAGAAAAGGCACTAGGATTGTTTTAACATAGATAAAACAGTATGTTTCCCCCAACCCTTTTTTTTTTTTTTGAAAGAGACAACTCCTTTCTTTTGATTAAATGCCTCTTTTAAAAAGTCCCAAATATTCAACCTGAGGCTTCTGGTATATATGAGAAATCTTAGTGCATGCAATTGCATTTTCATAAATGATAAGCAATCAAAATCAGGACAGTACAGTGGCAAATGCTAAGCAATTGTAATGAAGGGCAGTGCAGCTGGTCCCACATGTACCACAATTAACATCAACATCATTATGCCTTTTTTTTTTTTTTTTCTTATTTTGTAACTACCTGTACTTGGGAAGAGAGAAGTTTTAAAATAACAAGTGTATACACTAAGAACACTGGAAAAGTGGAAAACATGAATGCTGTGTTACCAAGTGTTATGTATTTCCCTTTACATGGATATCATTATTTTCTACTGTGTGCTTCTGGAATGCACATTAGGGCATGAGATTGGGTCCTGGTGGATTCAGTGGAACTTTAATATATGCTTAGAGTGCTCCCTTAAACAGGATTGAGGCTTCTTCAACCCAGAAATCATATGCTAATACAAATCTCAATAGGCATGTTAATTTAACATTACCATTTGTATCCACACTCATTGAAGTGGGTAGATAAAGACTTGAAGACTGAGATAATTTAGGGTCAGACTGGACCATCAGACTATGTAGTCTAGTTTAGCAAAGAGTAATCCACTTACTAAGGGTAACTGTCTTTTGAGAACAGTAATTTGAGTTTGGCACGAGACTAAACTGGCTTTGGCTGAAACCTCTATTCCAGAAAGGCATCATGTCCTGATCTGAACACATGAAGAGAGAGAAAGCCTTCCACTTTCCTTGGTGGTAAGTCCCTGAAACTAGCTGTTCAATATTTCCTTCCAAGAGTTAAAAACTGTTCTTCCACCTATGGGTTTTTGTGATGCCATTGCTTTTTGGGTTAGAGAGCCTTCAGTACTTGGTGTTTTGATGGAGAGACTCATATACTGTCATTAAATCACTTCTCAGTCTTGTTTATTTGTTTTTGATGAGCAAAACAGCCCAAGCTGTTTAAGTGTCTATCCATCATTTTCTCCAGCCTTTGATCAGCATTTTTGGTGCGCAAAAACTCAGCATCCAAAACACTGAGTGACTCCTCCCATTCATGTGGCTTACTGTATTACAGACCACACTTCCCACCCCACATATGGATGCTTGTTCAGAAATCCTGATAAGCCATACTAGCAAAAGGCTTAGATTTTCTTTTTTCTGAAAGGAAAGCTCTGAAAACATAGCTAGTGCATGTTTGGCAAGCAGCTTTGTCTTCCATTTCCTCTGTTGAGATGACTGGGTCTCTTTGAATTGCTCTACACTTTACAATAAAAAAATATGGCTTCTGGGAAAAGCCTCCTCTCCCTCTGCTGGTTCCACTCAAAACAGAATTAAACCAGAGCTCTCAAACCCCAGCATTTCCTGGGGGCCTGCTCTTTGCTATCAATCCATCATTTCTTTACAGCTCATTTTTAGATGCATTTGTTAGAAGTTATTCTCTGGCTACACCCTTTATGTCATAAATCAGTTGCTTCTGGCCTGCCCAGACACTGCTCAGTACTCCCAGTGCCATTCCTGCCAGCCCTCACAAAATGCAGCAGGCTGAGTCATACCTCAGCAAAAGGTCTGTGATTGCCTGATTTTATGTTATTTCTCTTCCATTAGAGAGCCAAACAAGGAGTGACCATTTACTTTTTTGGGGTAATACATATTCTAAATAATTCCTTATTTATGTTTTCTTCCTCTTCTCCTTTCTTTCTGTTTTATTCATTATATGTTATTCTAAAAAGCATTTATTTAGCATTGGCCTTTTAGTGTTAGAAAATGGGAGGCATATTGATTAGTCATTGCTCATGTGAAGTTGTTTAAATAGTACTTTAAAAGACATTAAGCAGATTTCACATCAAAAACCACTCAGACACATCTATTTGGAAAGATACTGACTAGACTCATATTTCCTGTATTAAACTACTTGTATAAAAATATGTTACTTTCTGATTTATCAAACAAGCAAATGACCCTCTGGAGAGTTTCTGGTTCAGACATGAATACCTAAATAAAACCTTAGTGAATCATTTGAACTTGCTAGAATTTTCCATATGAAGACCATTATACATGTATCAATATTATGGTGTGCACATATTCAATACATGCCTGAAATCTGCGTCACTACAATGTTAGCTTGAGCTGTACAAGTACAAATGCATACAAGAACACCAAGATGATCTACAGAGAATATAAATTCCTTATTCACAATTGTTTTGCTACATGCTGACAAAATGTTTAGCCTAACTTATCTCCTCAACTCGGCACCATAAATTCAAGCTTTAATTATAATTTAATTATAATTTAAGCCTTTTTCCTTTTCACATAATTGTTTTGCACGTTTAGGGACAAGAAAACACTAGAGTGAAACCCACTGAGCAGATCTGAGCAGATAATTTGACCCATCTGTAGGATTTAGGAGTAGGTTGGAAGATGTAAAAATATTTTAAGCAATTTAAAAGTCATGTGTCTAATTCAGTCCTCAGATATAGATGCATAAAAAACTCTAACAGATGTTGTAAGAAAGACAGACAATTGTGGCAGACATGGGAAAATCGAGTGAAAAGACAGAGGACAATGTACAGATTTTGGCTTAGACCAGGAATTCAGGTCCTGATCTGAAACCCAATGGGGGGTGATGGAAAGACTCCTATTGTTCTCAAAGGCTTTTGGCTAATATTTCCTAATATTAGCTAAAAAACATTAGAAGCAGTGAGGCACTGAAATATCACAGGAGTGACAGGCACAGTGCCTGATAGAGATTAGAAGGATTTTTGCTTAGGGCTGAATAAAGCTGAGACACAGACATATGGACAATAGATGTGTGTGTATGTGTATGCATATATATATGTGTGTGTGTTTAGCACGGGTTTTATGGAATTATCTTGCTCTGAAGCCAGGGAGGAGCATGGTCCAGCCCCACAAACCTCCAGCACTGAGTAAGGGTAATGGATTAGGTGTACTTCTGGTCCCTAGGTTGTTGACAAGGCACTAAATGCCCATTTAGGCAGAGTTGAGGAAGACTGCCTGAACTGCTGGTACTAGCGTAAGATGCTATAGCTTGTTTGGCTTCTCAAATGTAGAACCTCCTAAACTGTAAAAGAAAGTTAAAAAAAAGTCCCTGTATAGGGTATAAAATCTCTGAAAAAGGGTTCATGAGAAAGGAGAGGAGGTGGATTTCCCCTTCTACCACAGGAAAAGCCTGGCACAAACCACAGCCAGGAAAGAGCAGAAACTAAAGATTTATTTGCTTGTATTGTCAAAGATCACAAGCTAAAACTTAGTCATTAAGACTGTGAGATTTGAACAGTGTGGTGAAGAAATACTAATTAGGTACTAATGAAGGAGAGAAAGCTATGGTTGACAGGAAGGCTTGGCTAATGTATGTAAGAATCTCCCAGTGTTCCTCCTGCTAACAGAAACCTCCTGTGAGTAAACTGAAATGCTTTTGGAGCAGAAGAGCCTGGAAAGAGAATACAGCTGGATCTGGTTACCCTTCAGGTACACACCACCCAGTAATGCTGAGCTACGATCACTGGCATATGTGCCTGAGAAATCCGGGAGATCACTTGGGTGATAAATTCACAAGGTCCAAACAGGTCCAATACCAAACTTATAGTGAGGTTGAGAGGCAGAGGAAAAATTTCCTAATATCTGTTCCCTGTGGTTTGAATTTTTATACTGTTAAAATATTTCCATAATCCAAGTGTTTGAACACCAGTTGATTTTGGACATTTTTATGAAATATCTCTTTTAGAGGTGATTTATTTTAGTATGGTGAACCAGACAGCACAGGAAACAGCTAGAGAGCAGCTGAAAGAGCAAAATTAGATGCAGTTATAGCACTACCTCCACGGCAAGACTCAGTGCACAAGGCATTTCTGAATTCAGGACCCCCCATCACAGCACGGACAGAGCTCCCCTTCCACTTTCAGACCCTCTCAGTTATCAAATGGAGCAAAAAGTATTAAACCCTGCTGCAGTGGTTAACAACACAGAGAGGCTAAGGGAGAAATATGGCTTCCTATAGCTTGTCTAGTGTGGGGTTTTGGAGCGGACAGGCTTCAGGGCCAAAGACAAGACTCTCCCCCGAGGAGAGTCCTGGAGATTTGTTCCTTCTGTGTGTGTGTGGCTCTTGCCCATGCTTCTAATGGCAGCTTCACGGCCATGGCATGGATTTAAGAGGCTGTGCAAAGTCACCGTGTCCTGCTGCCATCCTGCCCGCCCCCGGTGCTGTGGGAGCTTCGCGCCCTGCGGCCCGGCCCGCTCCCCGGCGGCACCTGCGGTGGGGAGAGCCCGCCTGTGCTGAGGGAGGGAGGAAGAGCAAGCTACAGCGCCTCTGATTGGCTGTCTACCACAGAAGCCCGCCTCCAGGGCGTCAGAGCAGCCAATCCAAGCTGGCGAAAGGGAGAGCAGGGTTCGCATCTGCGTCTACCACAGCACTCGTCTGTTCTGCCTTCTGTGCTGCCCGGGGGGGCTCGGGGGCGAAGCTCAGATGGGCAAAACGGACAGGGGCTGGGGTGGAGGGGGTGCACCAGGGTGTGTGGGTGCGAAAGATGGATTGGGAGGGTGGGGTAGGAGGCAGGGCAATGCCGGGCCCAAATCTCCTCACAGTAAACTGGATGGAGAGCTTATGGCCTTGTGTACATCTGCTAGGAGGATTCAGAGATGAGGTGAGAGACTGCACATCACGCTTAAGTTTTGCTTAAACTCTCCTGAGCTCAGGAGTTTGCATTGTGGTCTGTGCAGCTTTCTTGAAGTCAGCGCTACAAGTTGAGCTGTGCGGTAATGTGTTGCGAAGAGTTGGCTTGTCATGATTTCATTCAATCGGTTTTTGCTCCCCAAATAAAGGTACCCACGTTTTGTTACCTTACGTTAAAACTGACTTTTAACAGGCAAAGCTGAACCAAAGCTAACCCATACACAAGTCAGATGGAATTGTTGTTTCTCTTCCTTCAGGTTTTTGGGGCAGGGAGGTCTTCCCTTGTAGTGTCAGAGCTGCAGTAAACTCAGGGCAATTTGTGACAGTTAACAGCAGTAGAAATCCCCCATCCACACTGGTCTCTTACTAAGGGATTCACATCTCAAGCCTGTTTGGTAGGTGCCTGTCCCATCACAACAGGCCTAAATATACCAGTTGTACTGGGCCAGCTTCCCATATTTGTGCAGGGACCATGTTAACACTTTTGCAGATTTCTGGTTCATACAAGTGTCCACCTTGAGTTAGCTAGGAAAATAGTGCCAGGAATTACGTATATTTCTCTAGTCAGTAGTGAAAAATATTCCCTTATGGACCCTTGGATTTCTAGACCTCTGTGAAGGCAAGGCTGATCAGCCACTTCTGGAACAACTGTTAACCACAGGATTTCACTCAGACTATTTGTAATGGAGAGGCATTGTAGGCCAAATATCATATTAAGTGCCTCCGTGCAAAAGCGTATCTTTACTAATGGTTAGTGCTAGCATGTGAAAAGCTTAGATGAAATATTCTCTGGTTCTGCATCAGACATGGGTGTTGCTAGATATCCTCCATAAACTGATACCTGATTATAATAATGAGCACAGTGATCTCCAGTTTGGCTCTTTTGCTCTGATCCTGAAATATGAGCACATCTAAGTTCATGTGGGTGTGTGTCTATCCATGTACTTCTGCAAGGGTGAGAATTAACTCCATTTCTGTGTTTCATTTCATAGGAAGGGCCAATTTCCTGCACTTAATGCCCATCAGGAGTTTGTGGGACTCTGCAGCATGAGAACTCTGGAATTACACCTTGTAATTTGGAACTTCAAGGTTTGTAAACCCTCGAATGTTTTATTGTTGCCTTTGCTGTTCCGTATTTGTCTTCCCTTATATATATCTCACATCTTTCTTTAAGTTAAAATGTATGCTATCATGGCCTGGGATAAAGTGTGTAGACTGTATCTGTGTATGGGGTAAGCTAGTAGAAGCTACTCCAGAGTTTCCCTTTCAGTATGAGGGCTTTGCAACAAGAACATAAATCTTTGAAGTATGTGTTGAGCCAGCTGCTACATCATTTAAAAATAGTCAGGTTGGTGCCAACAAGACAGATCACTCAACTTGGGGGCCATAAACAGAAATCAAAGGCATGCATTAGCAATGCCCCAGTGTTTGTATGGTTCCACGACGAGCCCTCTGCTCCTTCCAGCACGTATGTGATGGTGTTACAGAATACTTTGCTGTCCCTTCTATCAATGTATCAATGTTGCTCAGGCTGGAAAGGTGCTGTATGAGTAGAAGACTTTTTCTAGCTTTTTTATGTTAGATTGCAGTCAGTTTTCTCAACTTCATGGTAAAGGAGAGGTTTTAAGTGTTCTTGTTCTGATAGCCCCAGCAGCTTGGGTGACATGCCATTTGGGTATTAAATGCTTGAAAAGGGTCAAAGCCTATGAAGTGGTCAAAGGGAAAAGAAACAAGGTCAAAAGTTTAAGCCATGATACATGGTAGGCAAGGAGAACCTATATCTTAAGCAGTCTAGACAGCATATTAGCAGAGAAGGCTTACTGTGTTGTACTCTGTTTATGGGAGTTTTCCATAAACTGCAAAAAATATTAGGAATGCAGCATAACCAAAGCTTTGCCTTTTCCTGTTGAGAATAAATTGTGCAGTTTATGTTCAAAGAGCATGCCACCTATACACACTTAATTCAAGTAAAAGGACTATTGGGCCTTAGCAGAAAAGATGCAAAAAAAGGCTTATTAAGATGATTTTTTTTCTCCCTCAAAAAAAAAAAAAAAGTCATTTACGTATCTGTCTGGAGACAGGTATAACATAGCCATTGGTGCTTTACAGCAGATTTAGGAAGCGACTGCAGTATTTGGGCACCTGTGTTTTTTATGTTCACATGTATATATTTTCTTGTTTGCAGAATGAAAAATATGCAGTCTTGATTCATTTGCTTTGCTCGGCTTGTTTCAAGCTTTTTTCCTCACTGAATAAAAAGCAAAGTATGTGGCATTTTCAGTCCATAAATCTTGTGTGCTGTGGGCTAAATTCTGCTCATAGCTCTTATTTAGAGTAAGTTAATGAGGCCAACACGTACCCCAGGGCAGAATTTGGACCTCTGAGGCTACCTGGGTAAAGCCTCCTAAATGGAAGGATGGTTAAAGCACTGGCTTGGGACTTGACAGACTTGGGTTCAGTTCAGTTCAGCTCAGCTGTGTGATGTGACCTGTGAGCTCTTGGAGGAGGTTGCTTACACTCTGTCAGGCTCCATGGGAGTGCCCCACAATGGTCCTGGATTGCAACACATACACCCTTTCTTTCTTTCTTTCAGTTTTGTGCTACAAAGTCACACTTTTATCTGCCCCTTTGCATCACTACTGAAGTGGAAACAATTGTTATTATGGTCTGACATGAACGACAGTTCTTTGAGGTAGGGACCACTTTGTCATTTGATTCCCTTCTACAAGAAAGTAAAATTGTCTGACATGTTCTGTTAACAGCAGTGCTGTCAAGAAATCTGATTATTGATGTACCATACAGTTAACATCTGTTAGCTCCAATCAAGGAACTCCTGCCAAAACTCACTTGAGAACTACTGCACTTATCCTCTGAGGTTACCTGCAGATACTTAACTAAAAAGAGGGCACTGAAATAGCTGCTCATGTGGGTGCATATCTAAAACACAACTGTCAAGACAGTTTCATGCAAAACACCTCAGCTATTCCAGTTCTGTCTTTCACTCGGGCAGACTGACCGTCTAAATTGTGAATAAGTTCATAGTCCTCATGAAGAAGAATCTGGACTCTGGCCTGTAAGCCACCACCATCAGTTATGTTTTTCAAGAAACACAGTATTCTCTAGGAATCATTTCTGAGCTTTAGATCAGGAGTTTAAAATATTGCAGTGGGATTTTCAAAAGCTCTCCTTGGAAGCTGTGCTGGGCCAACACAGCAGTTTTGTAAAGCTCACCATAAGTACTTATAAGAGTCACACTGCCCACTTACTTGCAGGTGTTTACATATGCTGAGCATTTTGCTTGAGCTTGTATGTATGCAAACACTTTAAGGTTATCAGGTTCAGTTGGATTGTGGCTGGATTTGTATTTTGTAGAGGTGAGGCCATGAGAAGAAAGAACAGGGAGAAAAATGAAGTGGAATTGAGAAAGAGGAAGGCAGGAAGATGGGAAAAAACAAAGTTGTGGGAGCTATGTGAAAGACCAAAATGACGGTAGTGAAGAACTATTAATTAACATATATTATCTATATGAAGTATGTAACAGTCCAGCCAGATCCAGCATTATGACATATACTTGATCTTATACAAATGTTATGATACTGCAAAAGAGTTTCAAATTTGAATGATATGTTCTTATTGCTTGTTATACATGTGTGGTCTTAAAGCATCACTGAACAAGGACTGAGAGACAGCAGAGCAAGCAGCTGTTCTCTGCCAGGAAGATAGCTGAGATTTGAATCCCAAATAGGATTATAGTTTACAGTGGCCCTTGCAACAAAGTCAAGGTGCTGCAGGTCTGTTCACTGGGATGGCAGGCTGAGTGCCTGCTATCTCAGAAAGAAAAGTGAACTTTTATTCCCAAGAGAGTAAGTATGTCTGAACTTCTAGCAAGGTAAGCTGAGGAAATTCACATGGATCAGAAATCTCTCTGTGAAGATGAGATGAGGGAGGATTTTTAGCAATGTGCGGTGATGAGTCATTGCAACTTCTATTAATACAATTGGCACGTTTGTAAATAAATTCACATGTGCTCCTCTGAAAAGTTAGCTCATGAGGTCAGTCAGCAGTAATAAACCAAGAAGAAATGCAGTTTCATAAAAACAGTGAGCCATGGCATTATTTTCCAGGCATTTTAGAATGAAAAGGAACAACTTGGTCATTTGAAGTGAAACAAATTACTGTGTATATATCAGAAATTGTCTTTTAGCTCTGCACAGGTATGTCATGCACTTCAGAAACCACATTCATTTGCATGTGGTTTCACAGTTCTCTGAAGAAATGTGTGCGTTCTCTGATTGCTTAAGGACAACATATGGTGTGTAGATATATGGCCAGATCTGGGAATGTAAATCAGCACAGCTCCCTGGAGGTCAATGGAGCTTCATTATGTTATACCTGTTGAGGATCTGACCATGTATAACAGGAGCTGGATGAAGTCCTTTCATGTTTCGGGTAGTGTTATACATTAGCACCGTAATGCAGGGCTGCCTTTCTCCCCCCCCTCATAAAAGCCTGAAACCTGTTGCCTATTATGCCCTTAGCCACCCATTCATAGTTCAGACACCCTTGAGTCCAACATTGTACAAGAAGAAACTTGTGTTCTCTGAACAAAAGCTGCTGCTGCTTTTGGGGCGGGACTTTCCAGACTTATGGGTTATCCTAATAAAACCCAGGAATGTTTTAAAGGCAGTAGCATTAGAGACCACCAACTATTTTATCGTTGAAGCCTAAAAGAAAAATCTATTATACCTGAGATTGACCTTGTAACCGTTTCTTTTAGCAGGCTCCTCAGAAAAGTAGAAGGGCTGAATTTTTACAAGGGCATTGATGCAATATTTTAGATTGCATGAGTCTGGATATTTACACACAACTGTATAATAAGCCTGTGCGAAAATAAACTGGATTCGGCCCCTTCACATCTTCATCCTACCAAAGAACACAGAAGAATCAGTATAAACAAAGAGGACCAAACCTTGCCTGTTCAATATGGCTGTTGTTACTTTTCTAGATGTTTGTCTGTCCTGTCCAGACAGCGTAACATGAACAAAACGTATGTACATGAGATATGTCAAAACATACATTCATCCCCACAATATTCCCATGAAAATAGATCACAGATAATAAATGGGGAATATTATACGTTGAAAACCATCACCAAAACCTGAAAACTGAAAAAACTGAATGAGCTCAAAATAGTTCAGTGCACAATTTCCATTGATGTAAATGGATTAACTGTATCCGATGGATCTGCATTTGCCATGCCCAAGGCTGTGTGAGGTGTCAGGCAATGAATCAAGTTCTCTTGAGAGTCAAACCAATACCATGCACACAAGCCATCATTTAATACTTGTCCTGCTGAAGGTAGCAAAGCAGATGATGTGAAAGCAAGCCATGCTCCATAGTTAATGAAAGTGGCTAGTGGCTGTTGTCCTGGGCATGTGACTTAATTTTTGGAAAAGGTGTGACAGGTTTGCTTATAGTACTCCAAATTAGATTCAGTGATCCGAATGTCTCATCCAGGTTCCTAGATGGTCATATGGTTATGCAGAACCTCCTTCACTAGCCATACCTTCTGCCATTAATTACGGCTTTGTTGGTCGCTATGTTAATACTTATGTCATGAAGTACTCTCTATCGAGGATGTGAATATATAATGCAGATTTTCAGAGGTGAGGATTTAATTACGCAAGTGTTGCTCGCCTCCTCAAAAGAGCAACGTCCAACTGTCTCCCTCAATACTGGATGATGTATGTAATTGAGAAGATCTGAGCCTAGCCATTAAACTCGCTGTAGCACTGACACTTGAGACATAGGGCCAGGTTGTCAAACTCTCAGACAAAGGACATTTGTTCAAAATACGCTGAGGGAACCTGCATCTCCACATGTGTATGTCTGCCACAGTGTATGTGGTAGCCTAATTTACACCTACAAATCCCAGTAGGTATTCATACTGCCTGCCAATAGGGAGGGTTACAGGAACTGATCTGAAAGAAGGCCTACAGTTCTGGCTCCTTGCCTTGACTGTTTTAAAGTTATACTTCAAATGACAGAAAAACAGAAACTAAAAGTGTTGGATACATTTTGACCTTATTTTAAGGTAGTTTGATTTAAATTAAAATGTGATACTCAACATGGGATTACCTTTTAAAACATCCTTGTTTGATTCTCCCTCTACATAAGAGGGGAGAAAAACAGACACAAACAGAACAGTGATCAAGTTCTAGAGATTTAAAAATCAGCTGGTGTGCTTAGTCTGATGTATTCCCTCATCTACCCACACATTTATTCTCTTGCTCACACACAGACAGAATTAATTCATCCCAAGATGCAATTGTGCATCTGTTTTATATATTTGACTAGTCACTTCAGAAATATTTTTAACTTATGGGGAGCATTTACAAGTGTAAGAGCAGGAAAGGTGACAAATAAAGGTGAGAGTATACATTTGCCAGACAAGAATAATGAGACGTAATAACTATGGACAAAAATCTACTTCTCTGTGATCCATCCTATATGTAATCCCCAGTAGGGCTTCAGTGATTTCACCTGGAAAGTATTGAGAGGTTATAAGGAAATCCTTCTGTTAAGAAGGCATAGGTAGGAGTCAGGTCATCTACATCCACGTCTATGGTAGCACAGATTTCTACTGCTTGGTTTGAAGGTAATCTCAAGCTGTTGGTTAAATCAGGCCAGCTGCTATTAGCTGTTCATCTAAACCAGAACATGACAATATGAAGCAATAGACAGGAATGTATAAAGCAGGGCAAAGTCTAAATAAAGGACCCTGTCACCTTCCAGACAAACCCTTTGTTTCCTCAGGTGAACTTTTGTCTTCATTCCTACTCATGAATTCTTAATCTTCCTACTACAAATCAAAGATGTTGTCCTCTCTCTGACAGCAATTGGGTCTTCAGCAAGTTTCCTGGCTTAATTTGCCCTCACACGAATGCACGCTGAAGATCCATCTCTGTTCTGATCCTCTGCTTCTTTCCAGGTTACTTAAACTGACGGGGATTTCTCTTTCCTTCTGATCTGAGGATCCCTACTGACAGGGCTGCAGATGAAGAAGGGAGGCTGACTACAAAATGCTGAAAAGTGAACTACCTCCGGCTTCCTTCAGATCCTTTTCCTAGTCCCAGAGGAATGCATTCAGGAGGCCAAATGTCTCAGGAAGCAGCTGCCACGCTAAATACTTATAGCTGGGGATCGGTCCTGAGATGGTGGGAAAGTTGAACTGGTTTGGAAAATGTTAGTGAAATCACCTTCAAAACCAGTTTAGCAGAGAGCTGCCACTCAGCTCTGGTTTCAGTGGCACAGAGGAGGTAAGAAACCCCCCTCACAGTGCAGAGGCGAGGCGTTTTTAGCACTTGATACACCAAATCTTGTTTAGGGTAAATAAGCAAAATTGCAGTGCTTCATTGCTTTGGCACTGTGATGTTTTTTTTTTTTTCTCCTCCTGAAGGATGACAGTCCATTTTGTACAGTATACTCAAGGGGTGCAATGTGAGGAGAAGATGTCTAGAGTCATATATCTGAGAATTGTGAAGTTAGAGTGGTGTTTAAAGCATGCTGTAGTCTCTGAGATTGTTCTGGTATCTCTTCAGGAGCAAGGCTGCATCCCAGTGTGGAGGACATGTGTGTTCATTACAAGGGAACAAAAGCTGATTGCATTAGGTGCTTGCTCTACTTCATATCTTATGTCCAGAGACCTTGGTTAGTGCAAGTGCAAATGTTGGGCTGAAAAAGGCAATAAAAAGCCTCAATTCATCATATTTATATCAAAACTCATCAGCTGTGACTAGTTTATTCTCCAGGTACCAGAGTTTTGGGGGAAATAAGATTTATTCTTTGGTCTTTGCTTTTCTTGGGATAGGCGATATAATTTAGGAAGATCATCATCACTCTTTTTTCTTTTCCTTTTTTTGAACATAAATTCTTGTAAAAACAATGCATCTCTGTTGTACAGAGAAACTCCAACAAAGCTTTTTTTGGGGGATGAAACCTTCCTAAATTGTAATTCCCCTAATCCCTGAAGTGTTTTAGGAGTGGAATAGACCTGCTGTTTGCAGAGCAAGAGGGCTTGCTACTTTGCGGAGTGTTGCAGGCAAGACCGACCTCTGCAGGTCAAAGTGGAACAAGTCTAAGGAAAATTAGACTGAATGGAGCTGTGGCCTGTAGGAGTAGCAATGAAAAGTATTGTTCTCCCATTTCTTGGAGAAAGTCGTTCCTCTTTCCCTATTTTCTTCAGTCAAACTCATGGTGTATGTTTAGGGAAAGGGGCAGGTGAAATTTTTTTTGTGAGCTCCAGCCCTCCTCAGACAGCTTCATTTGCTCCCACTGATGCACAGAATGGTTGTGAAGGGTAATAAACTCTTGCCACTACTTTTATTCAGGGTGAAAAGCTCCTTGCAAAGGAGTTGTCAGGCCCTAGGACAGGCCATGCTTTGATATGAATTTGAAAGGTTCCATGATGGTGAAGCTCCAACTAACACTGAAAAGGGTGTTAACATTTTTCCAAGCACCCTAGGACCAAACGTGAGATGGGGCCAGGGTATGTGTGGCAGATTGGGAAGTGTTTCTCCTATATGCTGAAATTTAGTTTGTCTTTTTTCTTCTTTCTCTCTCTTTTTTTTTTTTTTTTCAGGGGTCCTGAATCAAAAATTGCCATGACTGTTTTAATGGCTGTTCTGGTTCTTTTCCTTCTAATTACTTGCCAGTGCCAGAGTGAGTTGTTCTTGTACAGTCAGCACTGCAGAATCTTTGGAGACTCCAAAACAGTTGAATAAAAGCCAGTAAATCTAACAAGTTGCTCAGTGAGCAGTGGAACTTGTGAAGCCAGGCTTCCTGTGTCTCTCCAGTGGAGATGCTTTGGTGTCTAATAAAATCACTGTCTCTGAAGTGGTTGCGCATGTGGATTCTCTGATGGCTGATAAGAGGTGAGCTCACACTGTGTTTTTTCTCCTCTGAGGAGTTTTTGACTTCAATCTCTCCTCTTTTCTCATGTCTGCGTAAGAAGTAGGAACTTGATGTATTTGAGTCCTTAGCCCTGCTGAAGGTTTAGTTGAGATTGCCAGACAGATTTAACAGCTGTACAGGGAGAGGGAGGGAAAAGCAAAGACTGATGAATATATGTGCATGCACACACATACACACATGGTGTATACAAATATAAATATAAAACCAATGGTCAAAACATGAAGCTATGTTTTTCCAGCAACCCTAACTTACACAAAGAGAGATTTCTTTTTGCAGGAATAATGAAGGGGGCAGACAGAGCAAAGAAGTTTTGTAACTACATCAAGCTCTATTAAAGTTGGTACTGGGTACTGTTCCACAGAAGTGGTAGTGTTTCTATGAACACTTAATAACTTTACTATACGCCCATCTTGGTTTATATTAGATTTGTATGTCCGTCTCACTTTTTAAAATGGCAAGATAGCGTTACTGAAATTACATCCAAGATCTAGGTGAATTTCTTGTCATCGTGCTGGATATAGAAGTGTCAGGGAATAGTTATATGCTTGTGTTATGCAGGAGACCTAATTTAGTTATCACAATGATTCCTTATGGCCTAAAAATCTGTAAATTTATCACTGCCTGTTCTTTGGCTGCTAAAAAAAACAGGCTATTGTTGAAATGGAGCTTGTGAGACCTGGTTCCTAAGTGTTGGCAAGTTCTTGGTTTTCAGATGCATTTTGTATGTGGTTCTTTCCCTCTGGCATTGAGAAACGTAGCCTTGGTTCCTGCTTCTGTTGCAGTGGACCGGTAATCATCAATTCTGTTCCAATTGATTGTTTTTCAGAACCACAGCTGGCAACAAAGATACTCTGATTCTGGTTTGGATGCCATGCTTCTAGGCCTCTGTGGAGTTTCAGGACTTGCATCTTGAATGGCCAGGAAGATCTTAAGCCCCTACTATTATTTCTTGTTCACTATCCCTGTTACTGTCTGTTATTGTTCTTATTTCTACCATTGTTGAAGCTGCACAAACCCAGAAGAGGAAGACAAGCTCTCTCACCCAGAGAACTGGTTGTTTCCACTTTACACTGAAACGTAACAGGGTTATATTCATGTTATGGCCATCAGCATACTGCTTTCATTCTCCTAACTCGGCACTACGTTATGGGATGTAGCTAAGGAAGACTTTATGTTCAAAATACTATTTTGGGAAGAGGTGTTACCTCTGGTAGAAAAAAATTACAAACTGTGAGTGCACGGATTTGCCCTTCCATAGATGTTGTAACTGTGATTACTGTAGGGCAAGCTGTTCTGGAGCTAGAAATCAGGAAAACCGACAATGTCGTGGTTGGTAATCATCTGACAGCTGGCCGCTGTTCTGCTTGATGCCAGCTGGCAAACACCTATCATAACCAGTGCAGTGGAAAAACGCAGCAATGCAGTGTCCACCAATACCTACATTATTCCTCATATTCCTGCTTTAGCCTTTTACTGAAAATTTAATTATGGTCTTAATTATTCTTCTGTAGTCTGTGCTGCAGAAATACACTGGAATTGATTAAAATGCCTATATTTTTTTTTTTTTTGCCCAAGGCAAAGTACTTAAGTAATTGATTTGAAGCAGGATTTCGTTTTGATTATACCACAGTCACTGGACTCCTGAGCTGCTTCAGTTCCCTACTTGCTCCCAGGAGGCTTTCTTTTTGAATAAACTCAGTCTCTACTCCTCAGCCATCTGGCTTTCAGCTCTTCAGCATTTTCATCCCAATCTCTTCATACGCAAGCCCAGATTACAGGCATTTGTTCCAGCTCCAGATAAGTAGTAGCTGGATTTTTCTCTCTCAGATGCCAAAACTGCCACAGTCCATCACAGGAAACATAGTCCAGCTACGCATCACAACCTACAGGGCCTTGTACTTGGCCTGCAGCCCCTATTTTGGTGAGTCGTGTGTGCAGAAATGAATATTGACCAAAGGTAAATATCCCAGGCTCCCAACAGGAAACTAAAAATGTGTCTGCAAAGTGATTACAGAAATGGATGTTTTCTTTGCTGGAGACATTGAATTTTTGCTATTCCAACAGAAAGTTTGAACCAGCACTAGTTAAACATGAGGAGTGGGTTTGATTTGTCCAGATGGAAGTGCCTACAGTGTAGACCTCTGCACTGTGCCAATATTCTGCATTTCTTTATAGTCCATGGAGAGGCAGGCACATGGAATGTGTGATTTATCTTATTGCAGACATCTGAAGCAATTCAGATGAACCGGACCTGGAAGTGGTATAGTTCATCTTCAATCTCTCCAATGATTAAAGGGAACATAAAGTGATTACAAATAAGACCTTTAAGTGCAAAATCCACTCTAACCCCTTAGAGAAATAAGATATCAGAATGTCTGCAACTTCATTGATTTTCTTATTACATTTTTTTTTTTTACCATGTTCAGGCTGAGCTCCTATTTGTCATTAATATCTTAGGGTGATTCTAACAATCAGGTATTGCAGCTGTGACATTATTACCATAAACCATAGCTTAGAAATGCCTGCAGATTAGCTGAAATGTGCTTTCCATCAACATCGGGTAGGGACATGGCTCCTTCCCTCCTGTTTTGTTTACAGGGAGGGGCAAGGGGGAGCAAGCCATGTCTTTTGCAATTCAAAACTTAACAGTCTCCACTTGTGTCAGAGTTCCTGTGTGACTTTCTTATATAGTACAGTGAGATCTTATGGAATGGAGGATCTTGTTTCACACACATCTGTCTTTTTTGAACCCACATCACCACAACAGCAAACACTTGGTTTTAGTGACCTCCTGTGCCAATACTTATGTCTCATTGGGAAGGGAAAGGATTTTCCTCACTTGGCAGGTGAACATCTAGATTGTGTCTCATATTCCGTCTTTGCAGAGCCAAGGTCTGCAGAACATGCATTATAAAGGCAGCAGTCTTAAGGTCTCAGGAGAATGATCCAATGTTATTAAAGCTGTGATTTTTTTCCTTTGCAACAGTGTTTTTCAGCCTGTGGTCTGTGTACCTCTGGGAGTCTGTAGAATACTCCAAGAGATCTATGAAAAACAACTAGCAGAAGCAAGCCTATTGTCAATTGTTTTAAATTCCCTATACAAGGACACACGCCTCTTTTGGAAAAAAAATTAAAAAAAAAAGTAGGGGGCTTGTAAATTGAAAACTGTTGAAAACTGCAGCTCTGTAATGTTACAAGGAGTAAGTTTTCTAAATGCTTAGATGCGTATAGGGTCAGAGGGTGAATTATTCTAATTTGGTGGTTAGCACAATCACTCACGCAACAGCAGTTGCTCCAATAAGCATTTAATCATTTTGTACGAACAGGAGAGACTGAAAAAGCTCTACCTCTGAATATCCTATAATGCAGTAATTAGGAAAATCTCTAGAAGGTGCGAGGCTTGAATTGGGCAGGAAAAAATGTGAAGTTTAGCACATCTGTGGGGAAAGTTCCCACCTTCTCTATACTGGATATATAAAAGCAACACCTTTCCACACGTCTCTCTTCTTGATACTTTCTACTGTATGGGATCTGGTAAATGTTTCCTTGTGGCTGAACAGTTAGAGTTGTTGTACATGGACTCAGCATTGGGATTGTTGTACATGTGCTCAGTGTTGGAGTGGTTGTACATGTGCCCAGCAACAAGAGACTGAGAGGGTGGTAATCTAGATGTATAGGCTCAAGTAGCACTGCATCTAGGGTGCTGAAGATCTGTGTTTGTGAGTTGGGCACCAAAAATGCTTTACGATTAAGCCTATTGTGTTTCATCCAAGGCCACACAGAAGGTCTTTGGTAGAGAAAGGATGTGAGCCTGAGTTTGCCAAATAGGAGACCAGTACCTTAACCACAGGGCTGTGATGTCTCTACTAACACAAGAGAGGCAGTGACCAGATTAAGTGTGAGTAAGGGAAGCCTTTTTTCCCACAGAGTTTTAAAAGGGAACCAGTAATGTGGGAGTTCTACCAACAAGCAAGCTGTGCCAAGAGGGAGGAGGGGGAGGACAAAGCCCTGCATTGGATGTGCAAAGTACAGAGGTGGTGCAGAAAGAAATGTAAGGTTAGATTTACAAATCCACAGGGAGGCTACAAGGAGGGTTACTGCTGCTCCATGATGTGCTTCCTGTTGGATTGCCACATAGAGCTCATAGCAGCCTAATGAGAGGCAAAGATGGGTTCATCGTTCTAGTAGAAAGAATATTTGGTTTTAAAAAATGGATCAGCTTCAAGGATGAACAGCTTCTTATTCCTCGAAAGAGCTGTAATTGAAATCAAGACGATCTACTACTTCCCAAGGGCTTTGTCATACTGTTCAGACATCTTGAGGAGCCGTAATTGGATTTTTACCATAAACAAGCATTGAGAAACATGTTTCTTATTTAGGTTGGTTCATGTGTTCATGTCCTTTTTGTTTCCCTGTTAGTCAACAGAATTTCTGTTGACACAAGTGGGAACAGGAAGTAAATATTTCATGTGGGGAATGGCAAACCTCCTGAAGTTCACAGAACTCAAAAACTATTAGCTTATTTTGGGGATTTAGAAAACAAAATGTTTACCTTCACACACTTGTTTTGCCTGTAATTTAAACTCATTTTCTCTCCCATGCCATTTAAGGAGATTACATTTCAAAAACAAACAGATTTTCTAGGGAGCCAATTTACATATTAAAGAAGACTGACAAAAGCAAAGCAGCCACAGATCTCTCCAGTGTAAAGGATTTCTGTATGTCCTGTTCTCAGACTTCTTGATTTTCCTCTGTTGGAAAGTGTTTTAGATTTTTATATTACATTAAATATTAAATTATGTATTATAGAAATGTAATGATAAATATTACATAATTATAGGTTTGTTTTTATTACATTTATTGTTTGTATTTATATTTTTTGATTGTATTTATTATATCTATTGAAGCCTCTGTTTTTTTCTCTCAATTTTCATTTGTTGTGTCTCTGTCAACATCTCACACCAGTATGTGTATGTTTTGCATTTTCTAGTGGGAGGTTATGCTCTGTTTAGAAAACATGAATTCAATAATGTGGAAAATAACTTTCAAACCTAATTTGTTGGCATTGTCACAGAATTTGGAAAAATTCAAACTTTAAGGTAAAGACAGCTGAGAAAGCAAATGTTTAAATAGGCTAAAGTTTGGATGATTGTGTGCTATTCTTTATGCTCCCCTTTCTTGTCAGTCTCATTTTGATGCTTAAAATGCAGTCAATTTTGCAGGCAGAGTACTGTGAGTGAATAAGATTCTTGTTTGTATTGCAGAAGTAGCCAGACAACTGGTAATGATATGGAGGTTTTCTTTTTTGAGCCATGAGGTACTGAAGGGAAAAGCAAAAGTTGAGCTTTTGGTTTTAATTTTCCATGTTCTGACAGTTGTGTACTTGATTTCTCAACATTATGGTTATCTGCTAGCCCAGAAAGACTATAATAAGGGTTTAGAAGTGCAATAAGAACATTGGTTTGTACTGTGGTCCCTGAAGGTAAATAATGTGAAAATAATTTGGTTGTAATGTTTTAAACAGTGGCTTGAATTGAAATACTTTTTTTATTTATTAAAGAACAGGAATATTTATAAATCTTTTATTTTTCTAACCTATGTGCAGTATTTTTGTGCTTGTTGTGGCTTCTAAGGAGTTACATTTTATTCTTTTACCTATTCTGAAAGTTTTAAAATATATCAGTAGCCAAAAAAGAAGGGTGGGTGGTTCTGAATGCAGTGCTGAAGACCCAGACCCAAGTCTTGTGGAAATCTGTGGATATATTCTCACCCCATATACATGAAAAGTAGACCTGGATTCACAGTGTGTCTGAGTCAAAACTTCATGAAATCATTCTGAGCTTTCCCTTTGACTCCAGTTGGTTTTGGCTCATGTTCAGTGAATGGGGAGCCAGTTGACTTGTATTTCTGACCCCAACTTATTTTTATTTATTATGAGTGGACACCAGCTGCTTCTTTGTTGTCTAAAATATACTGTCTGCCCTTGAACTTTGACATTTTCCTTCCAAGAGGATGATTTAGACTTTGTCCATGGTTTGCCAAGCCAGCAGGCTACATCATACTTTTGGACTTCCGACAGACCATGAGTGGCGAATCCCCCACCTACCTTTGGAGAGATACATAAAATAAGATATGAAAAACACATACAAAGCCCTATAAAATGGAAATATTGATCGACGGGTCCACAGTTTGTGTGATTACCTTTGCTGTTATGTTCAATTAACAGTCTTGTCAAGGAGAACCTGGTTTTGGTCACTCAACCTTACTTCATTTAAGTTGATAGTCCTCAGTATCCAACAGTGGGATAAACCAGATTCCTTAGCTTTGTTTGTTTTGGCCTACCGTGTCTCTTTATGAGGAAAATGGTCAAAGTAAAGTGCTTCCTCTGTGTATTTTGACAGGAAACAGTACTAATATGCTTTCCTTTTGTCGTATGCCTTGCTCTTTTCTCCCGGTGTTGTTTAAATATTTTCAGTCCAATGACATATTTATTAACCCACCACTCTCTGCATGGGGTAAGACTTTGATTGGCCCATCTGTAAAGACTCTCGGTTAAGGTGGTTTTTTCAGCGAGAGTTAATAATATTACTACTATTCACGTAAAACTCTGAGACAATCTCTTTAAAAATGGAGCACATTTATCTAAAACAGCTGGTTAAGAGAGCATGAGGGCCCAGCTAGAGTCGGCAAGGTCGGGGGTCAGGGTTAACACCAATCTCTGTGGAACTTTGAAGCTGACATTTTACAGATTATATGTGTCTCAGTGCACAGTGGGCATGGCATATAAATTGGTCTTAGAGGCCCCTATTTGTTCTCTGCATTTTTATGAGCCCACAGAGTTGTTCTTTGAAGCAGCACACACAGAAAATAAAAACTCATTTTAATGTTGTGGAACTATTTGCAGTAAATCATGTTAACATCCTGGCTTTTCTTTAGAGAGATGCAGTGTGTTTTTCCATATTCTTGGGTGCTGTGATTGCCTCAGATTTAATCCTGTATTTTTCCTTTTAATCTTGCTTCATACATCTTGTCTTCTCTCCTGTTCCCCACTTTGGTATCTGCAGTTACCCTGAATGCCTGGCCAATTTTAAGGTAGCAAGGACACCTTCATTTTGCCTCATGCAGTGACTTAGCTATTGTAAGTGCTTACTCTCTTCTCTATCGAAAATCCCCTGGCACTATAAACTCTGCTGTATGGCACTGTAGCCTTAGAAGAAAGCATCTGATTTCAAAGAAACTAAGTTCCATTCTGGAACTAATTATATCATTTACTTTATGGATTTTTTTTAATTGTTAGGTGTTTTAACTGGAAAATGCTGAATTCTGGAGAGCCACAAGGAACAGACACTGTTAACAGAATCTGCTGGAGGTATTTTAGCCACCTAATTAATTTTCAATAAATGCTTCCAATAGGTAATTTGCTTCTGGCCAAATGTAAATCAACTGGAGACAAATAGGGTTAAAATTGGAAATGTGTGATGGGGACAATGTTTATGGACAAAATAACCTGGCACTCCTAGAAATAACTTGCTGACAGTAATAGAAAATTAGACCACACAGATGTTAACAAAACCGGAACACTGAGTGTCACATGACTCCGGTAGCGTTTCTCCATCTGGACACACAACCGGCTCCTATGTGTGGGTCCCACCACACAAGGCCTGTTTATCCTTAATCTTTCCTTGGTATGGTTTGGGCATAAGATGGACTCAGTCCTCCTCTATCTGGCATGCTTCCTAAGGTGCCTTTTCTCTGATCTCTTTTGCAAAAATGGACTTTATTGTCCACTTGAAACCTCCACAAAGCCTCAAAGACACTTCAGCTAGTATGAATATCCTCTGCAGAGCTCCAGGCTTTTATGTTCCCTAGTCTTAGAGGTCATATTTTCAGAGGCACATAATAGCTGAAACACAGAAAACTGATTAATAAATTTGTCTAATTTTGTTTATTAATAACGGTACCAATCTACATCAGCTTCTGAGAGAAATACACAGAGTTAAAAAAAACCTAAACACTTCTTGCATATTTGCTTTTTTAAGTTTCCTTACTCCTCTCACATACTCTTCGCTCTGAGCATTCTAATTCTACGATAAATCCCCTTGTCTTCTCTCCAGAAAATGAAGTCAGCAACTGTCCCTCCCTAAAAGGGCTGGTAAGAGATTCTTTTTATAACTTCCAGTCTCCTATGCTGGGTGGACCTTGGACATGTCTGTCAAATGGCCAAGGTCCCCCATGAAGCAACACACTGCGTAAGTCCCTTCCTGCCCTTAAATTCAAACTATATAAAGTTAGTCTGACCTGGGCAGAAGCAGACTCTTTATCCATGGAAACTTTCATATGAAAAGAGGATTGTTAAGGTTTGTTGCCTCTTTCTTATGGGACTTAAGTCACTTAGAATAAATTAGACAACTTGGTTCAGAGAAAATTATAGGATTGGTGTTACTTGCTATTGAGTGTGCCTGTGAGCTGTGGATACTGGAAGAGCCTTCAGAACAGATACCAGTTGCTGCATAAACAGGGAAATCTCTCAAAGTTGGCATTCATGGCAAACCAGCAGCAGTACTAGTAAGACATGGTGGAGTTGCAGTGACATTGCTGGCCTGAAAAACAGGCCACAGATAACTATGTGGTATGGGACATGACAAACATAGGTTGCTATTAAATAAACATAAGGACAAGTGACCTTTGGAGGCATGTGATTATCCTTCTAGAAGGAAGCTTGCTTAAATCTTTAGCATTATCTGAAAGCAGAAGTCAATGACACAGGCTTGCAACTTGTATAAACTTCTCTAAACATAAAGGTGACAAAGCAAGCTATGACAATTCTCCTGGCATTTTCCTAGTCTCTGTTAATGAAAAGATCCTCACATGGTCTCAACATTTCCCTAAGTTTTATTGGATTTAGGTCTGGTCATGCTCTAAACATAGGAACCCTCTCAACTTCAGGAAAAGGGCTTGGGAGCAAATTTGTTGGTTAATCTAGCAATAGCTTTTAACACTGTAAAATCATGAGGGGGTCTGGAAAATTTTGTTCATCTTTTTGAAGTCCCACAAAGTTTATTTCTGTCACTTTATTTTTCCGTGATGGCCAGTGTATGGAAAATGGCAACATATCAGACTCCATTCCTGTCTCAAGCAGCCCCAAACAAGGTTGTGTGCTGGCTCCCACGCTGGTTTCCTTCTTTTTCTTGGCTGTGCTGGCGGAGGCATTTTGCTGACATTGAGAGAGGAGTATTTATTTAGTTCTATACCAATGGAAAGTTTCTCCATCTGCAGGGCTGCTCATCAGAGATCTTCCTTTTTTCAAATGACTTAACACTGGTAGCCTCTTCAGTTGAAGACATTTGCTGAAGCAGTGACCATTTTGTTGAGCAGCCAGTCGAGTGGGTGTCATGACTGAACAACAGGATGTGCATGTCCATCCTGTTCCTGCTTCTCTCCAGTCTGGGAGAGCTCTGCTGGTTAGTAAGAATGCTGTCACAGAAGCTGCTGATGAGATTAGCCATTGCATGGCTTTGCATTTTGGCTGTGGTCACACCTCTGTAGAGCAACATTGTGAAACAAAGTAGTAATACTAATGGCTGTCAACATGTCCAGCTCATACTATTCCTTCCTGGTTATAAGACATGGGTAACATACTGTTGCTCCATCAAAATACCTAGTGTATACAGCCTGTATGCTTTGGCTTGGCCTATTTGTGAGATTAGATGGTGGGGTGAAATACCTGATATGCAAATCCTTGTATATTGACAATTTTTTCTCATTGAGAGCCGAAAATGCCTTGACACCTTATTATATAGCTTGAAAATTCTTAAAGAAATACTTTATAATGACAAAACCAAGCCAGCTGTTCCCTTTTTGCTGGGATAATGCAAATCCAGCTGGAAAGTGAGCTGGATTGACCACCTCCTTGAGGAGCCAGCAGCGCACAACAGAGCAGGGTGGTGGCAACAGTGCTTTA
This sequence comes from Tyto alba, assembly GCF_018691265.1. Lineage (NCBI taxonomy): Eukaryota > Metazoa > Chordata > Aves > Strigiformes > Tytonidae > Tyto > Tyto alba. The sequence goes on from NW_024881303.1 coordinate 7,766,817, forward strand.
AGTATCTTTGAAATAAAATGTGAACTGTACCAAAAAAGAACGCCGTTCCTTGATGTCCTTGATAATTACACTTATTCCACATCCAGCTATTCTTGAGACTTTTGCATACCTCTGGTCTCCAACATACCTGTCCAAGTTGCATGTTTTCTGGATTCATGTATGCTGGAATCAGCCTGAGTTTTCATCATTTCTGATGAGATAACAAGAAAGGCAGGTAGGAGCTGAATTCAACAGGATTGTGCAGCTTCACACAGAATCCCATTATAAGCAGATATTTTAGATGTGTTCCCCAGAGCAATGTTCTAAAGTAGTTTAAAAATGGATAAAGGAAATAACTGGCTAAAAAAGATTTTGTAGAGATAAGGACAGATCCTCAGCTGGGATAAATTTTCTGTAGCTCTGCTGAAGCCACGGGAGCCAGGCCTTTTTATATGAGCTGGTGTTTCAGCCCATAAAGTTGTCCTTTTAATTCCATCATTAATTATGAGCCATTTTTTGAAATTCATAGTCAGACAAATAATTCTCTACTTAACATTGTGACTAATCATGCGTTTAAGGGTTGTAAGAAGAGGGACCAGTAAATCTAAAGACCAATATGAGAGCAGTACCCCTCAGGCAAGAGAATCTAATTCTGTATGGCATTTTAAACATTTTTCTTCTGTATCATGGAATGGATTGATTAATTAAACCTGAATCACATTTAATAATCAAGACTCAAATAATCAATATGTTACAGGAATTCTGATTTTATGACCCATCTACCCACAATAGCAAATTACGTTTGCGGTGTTTAAGTTATTATGAGTTCTTTTCACTGCTAAAAGAACTGATGGTCGTAACATCAGAGAGGTGAATCAGTTTTGGATAATAGTTTTGACTTCTGGAGAAAGACAGTCTTTCTATTCCTAGAATTCTATTAAGATAAATGATAGCAAGTTTTCTATAAGCTTAGTACTATGTAGTAGTACAAGCTAGTTAATAAGGGAATTAGAAATTGCTGGAAATACTTTATTTTTGAGTTTATGGACATTCGATACAGTGCTGAATTCATATATTGCCTTTAAATCTAAAAAGCATAACAAAACTCTCTACATTTTCTGCATTAATCTAGACGTATTTAATTAGCAGTAAAGCACAAGGCTGGGAGCCAGGAGGTCTGGGTTGTAACTGCTGTGGGGATCCTTTGCAAGCCTTGCCTTGCCTGTCACCTGGGAATAAAAGTCTCTCTGGGGAAGGTTTGCCACAATGGAACTTGATTTACTGATGTTTTTAAAACATTTTAAAAGACTGAAATTGGAGGTACGGGAGAAGTGAGAATTGTGTGGAACTGTTGTGCATCCGAGTACCCTGGTAACTGTTAATGATGGGCACATTTCAGAAAGTTTACAGAATAGCTTAGGTAGTCATGTATTTGGGTACATATCAAACATAGAGCCCGTTTCTGCAGAAATCAATAGAAGTCCTATACTAAACCTAATGAAAGCAAGATCAGTCCTTGTTCTGGATCTGTATCAAAAAGTGGTGCAAGGACATGTTCTCTTACAATTTTCTCACCAAGACTTCTTTTATTACATTGAACTAGAAAGTGCAAACAAAGAGGGAAGCAAGAAATATATCTTTTTAAATTAAATGGAATTTTATTTTTAATCTCAAGACAGGCTTCTCTTGAACGCTGTGCACAGATTTGTTTTACTTTACTATTGCCAAATTTCTTGAGCTACTGCCAGTCATAATTCATTTGAGCTCTCATGTCGTGATTAAACACGTTGAGTGAATGAATGAAGATGGGAAATGCCAGCGTGTATAAATCACAGCAGACTGCCAGTTGTTCTCCATTTGCTTCTTCCTCATCCTCGTCATCTCCCCACACCCATGATCAATACTGTTTCCTGTTTACTTCACTCAAATGGAGATGTGGCCTGATCCTGTCTTTCTTACCACTTGGTTTATAAAAGCCTCTCTTGTTTTTCCAAGTAGTCCTTGTTTCTGGGGAAAGCCTGAGTGAGCCCAGCTGTAACACTCAGGTGAGTCAAATCCAATGGCTTTTATTAAAATTGCAGGGGTATGTCTCCCTCAGTGTGAAAAAACACATGAAAAAAATTTAGCTTGACATTTCAGCCTTCAGTCACATGAGAAATGCCATTAATTTACATATATCTGTTCTCATGTGTCTATCGCAGCAGTGGCGCCTACTCCAGGCCAGAGTCTTTAACCTCATAGCTAAAGGAGGAAAATAGACAGAAAGCTGGTGCTACATTTCAGCCCTGGTTGATAAAGAAACGTGCTCTGGGCTGCTGGCAGCTGTTTCTTTCTTTGGAAGAAGGTCACAAAAATGATAAGTGAAACACCAAAAAAAAGGTAAATCACTCAAAGAAAATTAGATCTATTTTGTTTTGTCCCAAAGTGTTTCATTATAATCATAAACTATAAGGTGTTAAAGGGGTTAACAGGCTCTCAACTCATTGTCAACTAATTATCTTTAAGGTGTTGTCATCACATACTAATCGCTGGGTTAATGCCAGTTCCACCACTGGGAGGTGCCCAACCCCAGGGTGACCTTCTCTCACCTAACAGATGCTTACTTCATTAACTTCAACCATCACTTGCACAAAAAAAGCTTTTAGGAACTTTCATCTTTTTAAAAGGGCAGGGAAAAAACCCTAATAAACTGGTAGCCTGGTTAGCAGTAGGGGATAGCTTTAGCTTAAGGCACCATGGGTGGCTAAGATGTATGAGAAACAGATGTAAGGCCTTTGGTGATAGGTCTGCACTTTCTATTTATTGACAAATGAAATAGGCAATAGAAGGCAATTAAAAGCCAATGATTGCACACAAACAGTGCAAACCATAACAGCAGAAAGGAAAGAAAAGCAACAACACTGTGCAGCTCAGCTTGTTCAGGGCCAAGTGACATTGATTTGGGAAGCAAAAATGTGATTTTTTTGTAAAGAAAATGTTTTGAGTTTGAAGCTGAAGAGGCTTGATAGTTGTTCTTGCTTTTGTATTCTGTTTTTCCCCAAGTGCTGCCTGGTTACAAGGCACTTTCCGTCTGTTTTACTCTAGTTTTCTTTCTGGGGTTCAAAGAGGTTTAGTATTGGTTTTAACTGTTAGAATGAGTAAGAAAGATAATCAAACATGAATAGGCAGCAAAGGGACAGTCTTTTCTTACTGTGACTGAATGTGTCAGTGATTTGACATCAAACTGCAGGTTTGATAACCTCTTTACATTTTAATGTTTTCTTAACAGACAGTTCTGACCTGGACATCAAAATATAAATTCAAATGCCTGTAATCAGCTTCTCTGAAGAGAGAGATTTATCCCTTTTTTTAACTAGTCTTCTGTCTGCAGGAAATAAGTTTGCAAGATAATTTATCTCCTAAAGAACTTGAGGAGTGTGTGTTCTGCTTGTAGGCTAACCTCCCCATCCCAGCACGTACAGATAGGTAATATGGGGAAGAGGAGATCATCTTTGTAGGCATTTTAACAACCATTTTATACTCGGACCTGGGATAACACCTACTTTTCACTTAATATGTTGAAGGTGCAAATCCATAGGCCTAACTTAAATGCGTCTTTATTCTGCAAACTATAATTTTGCACCAGAGGCAAGGGGGAAACCAGCTCACCCTCCCAGGATGATGTTACGGCCGAGCAGAATCTCATTAAAAATCAATTCCTCATGTCCATAAAACAAGTTTATTTTATCTTGTGGGAGCCTGCTGTTAGCACTCACACAGTCCCATTGTGTGGAATTCTTGCCTCTAGTTGTATGCCAAACTGTACAGTGTACCATTAACGAGTTTCAATTTTATGCTAAGCTTTTCAATATTTTTGGTGTCATTTACTGCAGGTTATTTTGCCAGCATGTGGTGTCTTATAACATATGTTATTAATAGTGATGACATGTTTAGGTTCTGAAGGTTTAAACAAGACCTCCAATATTTACATTTATAAAACCGGGAAATGATGAGAGCGGGGCTGTGATTGGCCACCGAAGGCTCCAGCTGTGCAGGTATTCATCCTAACCCTTGCAGGTCAGGGCTTGCTAGCCAACTGTTACAAAAACATAATGCAAAACACATTTTATAAGCACCACAAGACAAGTCAATACATGTTAATTATCTATTAATCTGCTCTTTTTGTAGAGGGTAGTAGGAAGCACATGTGTTTGGCCTTGTGCTTTGTAGTACCCCATATACCCATGGTCCACAGGGATGACTGCACCCTTGCCGGGGTGATACAGGGAGTGTCACGGGGCTCAGGTGCCCTAACGAGTTACCCTGGCTTAACATCAGAGCTAAGCAGTACTTCTTCACTGGGGCCATGCAACAAAAGCAAGGTAAAATACATTTACTTATATCTCAATAAGAGAGGTTTGAGTTAGTGCATTTTATGTCTTACCTGCAACAGATTAAGAATATGCACGTGCTCAGTAACTACAATTTTGATGACCCGTGGTAATTTAAACGGCTGGAACTTGATTGTGTCTCTGGGCCTTTTATCTACAGGACTTTTGCATCTCTATTTATCTGTGTTCTGTTTGAAAAAATAGTATGTGGGATCGTAGGCACTATTGCAATTAATAAATCATCATCTCACAGTAATTTAGAAATGTCATTTTTGAAAGCTGGGTAGAAAACATGGTTTGTTCAAAGTATTGCTAATCTTGCGTGTGTGTATTTGGGGCAGGAGGGGTGCTGCAGTCCTAAGTACCATTAGGTCGATTAGTCAAAGTTGACTACACTGTAAGTTACAGGGAGCAAAGAATGGTGCTTGAGCGATGCTTTCTGGTGCTAGGAAATGATTAATATCTAGAAAGAATAAGTGCAGAGTCTTAAATGAATTATCATATATTCTGTTTAGTAATAGCAGCAGAAAAAGTCTCATTTTTTACTTTGGGTGAACCTAAAATTCCAGGGTTAGGATTTTCAAAAGCACCCTTCCAGTTTTATTTAGGCAACCAACAGTTCTTGACTTTGCTTGCTTGAGTAAGCTTCCCTTAGAAATTCCAGTGACAGCAGTGTAGGTTTTGGGTTCACCAGAAAGTACAGGCATGGAAAACTGCAGCTTAAAGTGACGTCTGCTGTGAGTAACACAGAGTTGCTGTATTTATAACAGGCAGGTGTAGGCAGCAAGGAACTGATGGTCACAAATGTGCCTATGGGCCCAGCTGCTGAACTTCCCATATGTTTAACAGAACTAGGCATGGGCATGAGACCTCTTGAGGGTAGAAGACCATTTTTCATTCTTATACATTGTTTGGCACAATAGCATCCTTGAGGGCCACATCTGTTTTATTTATTCAATGCTTTAAATAAACGTATTAAGTATAAGCCGATGTTTTCTTCTGTTCAGACAATTATGTCAGGTTTTAAAACACCTTGTTTTGTAAATGTCCTCCTTACCAGAATGAAACAAAATGTATTGCACTCAGAAATCAAGTGCAAGATCTCCATGCATTAAAATCACAGTCCTTTTCACTGCACAAGCCCTAGCAATATAGGAGCGTCACTACTTATCTTCTGTTCAGTCGAGGGCAATGGCACGTATGTATAAAGTGGCCTTGAAAACCGGCAATCTTTATACTACATTGTTCTGTGCAATTTCACTACCTAGGAAATATCTATGAACCTTTTTATATCTCACTGTTGTCTGGTGGCTGAGGGTGGCAAGTAAAGGACTGAGCAATTATTATGCTTTATATAACAGTGATGTTATTTTCTGTAATCTCAAATGCTTGAATTAAAATACAGATAATAAAAATTACAACACGACCTCATGCTGTTATCTCTGAAATGGGTGGTCAGAGCCCAGCCAGGAGTTTTGTGACATGTCACTAGTGTGGATCACCAGGGACCCCGAGGTCTTGGTTTCTTAAACTTGTATGGGCATAGGAGATGTTACGATTAGTCAATTTATTTTATTTTCTCATTATTTTGAATTGAAATTCCACAATAAGTCAACTCATTGATAAAATATAGCCAAAATTATCCTTACGGTTATAGATAAGGAAACAAAAAAAATTACCTAATACATTATATTTTCCTATGCCTGTATTTTTGGCTTCCACTTACCCAAGCAAAGTTTTGAGATTTTTAGGGAATTTCAACCAAATCAAAGAGGAAGAAGATTCAAAGGAAAGATTCACAGGAGATTCCTACAGGTTTTATGGAAACAGGTATCTGTATAAAAGGGAAAGATGCAAATGAATGTCCCCCCCTGAGAGCAAGGCTGCAGCCCAGTCTCTGCTGTATTCATGGAAACGGGAAATACATGAGAAACAGTCATACTGAAGACTCCAAGAAGAGGAGAAGCCTCTGCTGGAGTTCATGCTATGTTAGACACCGGATAATCCAAGCATGAGAAACAGCCACAGGAAACCAGATTTCACAAGTTACGCTGTTCACAGAACCCCTTGCTTTTAGACCCCCACCCCCAGAAATTACAATTCAATTTGAATTCAGCATCATGAGAAAGCATCTATGAATCTGTGAAAGCATCTATGAATACTTGCAGTATGGTCAGGACTCTTGGGAGTGGTTTTATTTTGTTTAAAGGCTTGTTTTTATGAGTTCCACAAAGTTCCCTCAAAGGTTACACAAAGACGAAATAATTTGTTCTTAAATTTCTTGAAGTCAAGAAAAATCACCTAAATTTTATTTTCTTTGTAATAGTTAATGAATTTCAAAATAATATTCATTGGAGTTTTTCAAGGCAAATGAACAAGTTAGGCATGCATCTCCTGCTGGCTTTCAGTGGGAACTCAACAATTCACTGTCACATTTTTACTTTAAAAATCTCCCCCACCGGTATGAAAGTATTCATTTAAGCAGGACTGATTTTGTGTAGAAGGAAGTGACAGAACATTAACACAACTTGCAAATAACAGAGGTCTCAGCTGGGTGGTGAACTAGGTCCTGTCTCACCATGCCACAGCGCTCTCACAACAGCTAATCCTGGATTTAGGCATCCAGCACTAGGAGTGCAAACTTGAAAAATGCAGCTGGTGACTTTTTGTTTTATTTTTATTTATCTCCTCTTCTTAAAAGTCTCCAGGCCAGCTAGAATTTCACAGCAAGGCCCCCTGCAGACAGTGGGAGCAAAGTAGTTGGTTGGAGTCGGAAAATTTTAGAGAACCAGAATGATCTGATCTTCATTATTGATCCTCTTGGTTCATACTTTATTTCTGTTTCAGGAAGTTGTCACCGCCTCAGTACAGCATCCCTTAAAGGTCACTCATGAAACTCTTCAGATTTTTAAGAGCCTTTGGCTTTCTCCAGTTCATCTGGTAACACAAAGCTGGGGATAGCACAGTACTGTACCTGCCACAGGCGAGACAAGGTAGGCCTTGGGAGGGGAAGTGGAACATGGACCCAAGTGTGCCAGCTGCTTCTTTGCCAGCCTTCTCTTTGTCCACGGTTGTTGCAGTTGAACAGGCTATCGGCAACATTTAATGACTCCTTTTTTTACTAGCCCTGTGCAAAGGCACAAAAGTTTCTCTCATCACCCCCTGTGGATTCTGGGACACTTCAAGCCAAAGGGAGCCAAGAAAGAAAAAGATTGCTTGCATAGAATGGATTTTGTAGTCTCTGAGACACACAGAGAGAGTCCCCTGTAGCAAGCTGAATTCACAAACTGTATGTGGAGAAATTGCCCAAATTGTCACTTAAGTTAACATGAATTTTTATAGTCTTTCCCTAGGAACATATATTACTTTAACAAAATAAAAAGACTTTCCCCTTATCAAGCATTATTCTTTTACATTTACAGTTTGCCTGACATACAGGAGTAATATTCCATGGTTTGCTACAACTTATAAGTTTATGACCCTTCTGTGGCAGATCAGACTAAACATAATTCATTCACAGCTACTTAGTGTTCTGGGAAATAAACCCCTGAACTTAAATAACTATAGTGTGACCTCTGTAAAATATTATTTATGGGTTAAGAACTATTATTATGTACATATCAAGATGTGCCAAAGGTTATAAAACAAACACTAGTCAGCAAACTGCACTGTTTACTGGCCTAGTCACTCATGGCTTGCATTCTGGTTATAGTCCTACAAATATCTGTAAATGGAGAAAACTATTACTTGGCTGCCTTGGTAATTAGAATGAAGTTGGTGCTATGGACCACTAAGGATTCAATAACAAATAATTCTCTGTCATAAACAGAATACCAAAATATAGCAGAGCAATCCAGTTGAAATACATGGTGTCTGCCATTAAAAACATAGATTGCCACAAGGGTGCAGCCTCTGTCAAAATCAGCAGGGAAATGACAGCCATTCATCTGCTATTAATTTTTTAAATCAGTTGATCAAATGCAGGTAGAAAGCTCCGAGCATGTATGTAAGGCTTCCAAAAGGGAATTTCAGGTTCTAGTTTTGACATCTACCAACTCAGAGGGGTTTTGAGCACCATGTGAGCGTGCATTCATTGCACTGCTTGTTCATGTATAACCCAGTATATCAGCACACATCTTGTGCACAAGGCTTCTAAAATGTTTTACAGGCAGAGCTGTATAGACACATACATCAGAAATGTTCGTATTAGTCAAAACCACATCATATAATTTTATGTGAGAAATCAGTCATGGTTTATTCCCCTTTCTCCACTCCTACCTCCCCAAGCTCCCCCCTTCCCCCTCCCCCCCACCCCCCAAAAAAAAGACAAAAAATGTTTGAATGAAAAATGAACCACAAACTCTATCTGGACACGTTTTATAACAATCCCATTTAATGTTGCAGGACAGATCCTTACATCCCTTTTTCAGACAGGAAAGTTCCCCAGCAATGTCAATGGGGTTTCAGTGATTTCTGCAGTAAGGACAGGCATAAGTACCTGCATACAGGTTTTCCTGGCTCTCAAATGAAGTCCACTAGTTCTCGGCTCACAAAAATCCCTTCCATTCAACTTGGTTTTTAGACATCAGGGACAGTTTCAGGCATGTAAGGTAGATGCTAAGTAATTAGTATGGGGAAGCAAATAATTTTTCAGCCCTCTGAGGAAAACTTTTTTCTGTTACTGAGTTTTTTTAATTTTCTTCCTTCACTACAGAAATGCTGTGTGAGTAAGAGAGCTGGTACCAAAATAGCAAACAGCCCTGTGGTTAGGGCAATCCCTAGAGATGTTGAAGACCCAAGTTCAAGTCCTTTTGCAAACCTAGGATTTACACGTTGGTGTGCCACATCCCATAAGTGTGCCTTGTCTGCTGACCTCTTTCTAATGCTGACCTGGGCTGAGCCAACTTTCCCTCTGGGAGATGGGTGGGAACCAGCACATTTCCCATCAGAGGTCTTAGTTGCGGTGGAATGTTTCAATTCATTTTGCTTGACAATTCTTTTTTGCCCTACCAGTTAATGATTCTTCTACTGTGTCTGCTGTGAGGGACCTTAGGCTGTTACGTATCTGAACATTTCCTTCACAATTTGAACCCATTGCATCAGTGATACCCCTGCAGCAACTCCAAATATTCACATAAACTGCCATTTTCATTGGTTTGAGGCTGTTGAAAGATCCCAGTTTAGTAGAAAGCAAACCAGGTCTTGCACCAATATGGAGCAGAATGGGGGCATGGAGCTTGCTCGCTGTAGCCAAGAGCTGTCACTTCCCATGGAACTGAGATAGAGTTGCATGAATTCCAGGACAATACCCCAAATCTGGATGAAAAATTGACTGTTGGCGTAACCAGTAATGTGAGCCAAACTGCTCACTAAGTCCTTCTGAGCTTCCCTTAGAACATGGCAGGTGTAGACTTAGCCACCAAACTCCAGGGGTATGGGAGGTATTGGAACAGGCAGAGCTTGAAATGCTGAGTGTATTTTCCATCAACATGAAAATTGGTGGCATTTCCAAATATTTGGTTCTTTTCGCTAGGTCACAGTTTAGGCTAATGTTTACTCACGCTAAGTCTTTCCTGTGACCTGCTTGAGTTTAGCTGAAGCTGGACTGCAGGGGACCTGGCTTTCAGAAGAGCTGTGTGTCCGTGTTTGTAACCTAGCCGGAAAAAACAAACCACAGTGAAACCAGGGCATGCTGTGAACATGAAGCATTTGAGATAGTGTGAGCCAAGGAGGAGGACCCTGGTAGGGGAACTGGGTGAGCTAGGTCCCACTCCTGGCTCTGTCCCATCTGCAGGGTAGTCTCAGGCCACCACTTTTTCCCTCTTTGGTCTGTTTTCCTTCTTCCCTTATGCCTTGTCTGTTTTGATTGCAAGATATGTGGGATAAACTGTGTGCTCCTTACTAGGGGTTTGTCCAGTTCCTAGCAGAGGGCAGGCCTATGCTTATTTGATTCCCCCCAGGCACTGCTATAATGCAAATAATACTAGAGATCTGAACAGTTTTGCTCTTCTCCCTTTAATAAGGTTAAATATGTATTTTAAATGTGAGCTCATGCGGGGCTCCTGTTTTTTTTCATTTACTCCCCAGAGTCATTTTCAGCTTGATTGCACAGGAGGCTTTAACATTTACATCCTTGGAAGAGGCTGGAGCTGTTAGTTGAAAGCACAACCGTATGCTGTACGGTGCGGTCCCAGCCTGCCCAGGGGGCTGCTCTAACTAAACAGAATCAAATTAAAACGCATCATAAAATTACAGCATGCTTTTCTGTAAAGTTTGATTTTTACTTTCCTGGGCCTGGCCTTCACGTTTCCTTAGGAGCAGCGCTCAGCAGAGCTCCCTGTGCGGCACCACTGCGGGGTGAGGGTACCCTCTAGCGGAACAGGCACTGGCAGCACTGAAATCCAGAGGCTGCCGAGGGAGGGCAGGGATGCCCTGCCTTCCCAGGGGCTTTTTTAGGGCCGATGAGAAATCAGAGGAGATGAAATGCTGACTCTGGACCCTGACCATCTGTGCTCTTCATGCTGTGCAAGGGTGCAAGTGGGTTTGAGGGTCATCTTTAAAGGGAGACGTATGCTGCCTTAATCCTTCCAAAATCAGGGCTTTGTGATCCTCAGGACTGGTAGAAATAGTGCAGTGCAGAGGGACACAACTTCATTAGTATTTCCTCCTGTGCATAGTGCTGGCGTGGTGGTACCCTCAAGGCTTGTTCTCCAGGCTTGCGGGATCAGGCAGGCTGAGCATGACACTTGTGCAACCACTTGTCCTCAGACTGGCTGGCCCTGCTGGGAAAATTGCTGCCGCTGTCCATGGAAGGGGTAAACCTTCCAGAAATGAAGCCCCCTCCATCATGGGAGGCAAAGGAGTTCTTTGGTGTCCCAGTTTTTGCGGCCTTTCCCCCTTCATAGGGACCTAGTCCAACACTGATCTCAGCTCCCAGGCTTCTGTGTATCAGCGCCACAGCACTGAGATAAAGTAGTCTGGCTGATCTCTGTCCAGCTGGGGATCTGGCACGTTGTTTACATTCAGATCTCAGCAGTCTGAAGTCCAGTTTGACACTTTTCACTCCCAAATGTTACTCTTCTGGAAGGGGCGACTTTTTTAAGCAATACAAGGGCATTGGCAACACAGCTGGTTTCTCCAAGGATTATGAAAAAGCTTAGAATAGCTAACGACAGCATAATATGCATGCAAAACGGTGCTTCCACGTACATTGTTGCAAATGCCTAAGCTTCCTTCCCTTACATAGCCTTATATTTCTCTTGCTTTGCTTTATGGCTGGCAGTACCTCACTAGCTGTTGCTTGGTTTGAAAACGAAAGAGGTAGCTCCATCTAGAGGTCTTTGATAAGGGAAGAAAATCTGGTTTTCATAGCTCTGCACTGAAGAGTTTCTGGCTGATGCAGTTGTGTGCATGAGGGTGCTTTTTTTTTGTGCAGTGTGGCTATACCTTCTGGTTTCTAGATTTTTTTTTTTAATTCTAAGATTTTGGAGCAGAGCCTTGAAGTTTTAGAGTAATCCTGAGATACTTCTTTTTTCCTCTGCTTATTATTCATGAGTTGCAGCTCAGCAAGAGCATCCATGTGTGTACAGTTTGCTGCCCGTGTGCATAGTTTGGGGCAGAAATGGGATGGATGGGGAGATCCTGACCATTGTTTCTCCCTGTTTCTTCACAGACATCTCAGAACTTCTCAGTGCAATATGTGAGAGAGGACTGCACTTGAGCCTACCCATGTATTTAGTGGCTGAGACTACACTGATTCAAAGGAAGGGTCGAGTACCACTTGGTAACCACCATGGAGCGGGAATGGGGACATGCAGGTAACTTGTACTCGTAGGTGTGCACCAACAGAGATGTTATTTTGAGTAACTATGAATCTAACAGTTTGTCTCAATGAGTACTTGGGATGGCATCTTGGTATTACAGAGTTCTTAGGATTTACTGAGATTTTAAAACTCTCAGTAAAAGTGCACACATGGCATCTTTTCTTCCTATCAGTAATGATTAAAGCAGAAACATAGAGATCCATCTGATGCACAGCAAGTCCCAGAGTGCAGGCCTGCCACAGCAGTGTAATCATATGCTGGGGATGTTTTGGGGTTTGGTTCTGGACCAAGAGGAGAGTCCTTTGTAACAGACTGAAGAATAAAAATTGATCCTCCTTATGTAGAATTTAAAGGTTAATAATGACAAATACCTCCTATGGGTTTATTTTTCTTCTAGTCACCTAGTCCAGGTAATTGTTCCCTTCTCCCTTTGAGTATTCTTCATCATCATTATATTCTCTATAGTATGTTCACCTCAGTATATTTTTAACTCCATTCATTCTAACCCTTTCCTTCTGGCTTTTCAACTTCCATCTCCTCTATACGTATTAAAGATGATAGCTCTTGTGGTTACTAGAAAATGTACAGATAAATAGAGATTATTGGTGAACTGCATTTCAGTGGAACAGAGTTCAGCATTTGAGATGAAGAAAAGAATGTGCAGCTCTTGGCAGATGGGACTTTTTTTAAATAAGAAAAAGGAATTTAATGAGAGACAAGGCAGGAAACTGAAAGACCAGACAAAGTCTTGCCTGAAAAAAGAACTTTGAGGGCTTGCTGATCCTTTGCCAGTGTTGAAGGAGTCAACTCAGTTAGGTATTATTAGCTAACATAATGAATCTGCAACATGTAGTCATAATAGTCCCACAATGTTAATACATTTCTTTTTCTCTCCTCTTTAGCCTACTTACTGTTAAAGAATATCTACTGTTCTTTTAGCACAGGTCATAGTTCAGTCTTGTGGGGACTTACATGCAAAGTTAAAGTACTCTGGAAAAGAAAAACATCCTACTTCTTAAGGAATAATATTCATATTAGATAAATCTTTCTGGGGAACATTTGGAGTGCTAGTTCTTAAACAGAGTTCTGGCAACCACTGCAGTGGTTTTGTGTGCCAAGCTCTCCATCATTTGCTGTTTCACCTATTTCAGTTTCAGGCTCTCCCATGAGGACCAGGTAGGTGGGCACAGTTCATCTCACAGAGATTATTCCTCACTCAGTGCAAGCAGATGAGAGTGTTGCTTTGTCTCCTCAGGACCAGAGATGGCAGCCCCTGGAGCTGCCTGCCAAACTTCTCTGAATTTCCTCAGCAACGCAGCCCCCAGCTCTCCATAGCCAGCAGAGTTCCTCTCCCAGAAACATCCGGCTGACACCTGCACAAGGTCTAGCACAGCTGGGAGCCTGTCCTGTTGATCCAGGAGCATGCAAGCTTTATTTGGCCATGGCAGGTACCTGCTTCCAGAAACTATCTTTCCTCCACGATATCTTGGCATCTTTTACCTCAGAGATGTGCATCTATGCCTGATTGGGTGTGTGCTGCAGACAAGGGAACCACAGGTTTGAAAGCTGAGTACTCATCCTCACTGAAATCTTGCTTCTCTGATTGGGAACACCAGGGCTAAATCTCCTTGATCTGAAATAAAGCTACATACTGTTGCAGTGACAGGCCTTGGCCTGACTCTCCCCTCTGAATCTTAATTTCCTAATTCACATACTTTTAAAATCAGCCTAATGTGAAGCTCGTACCACATGCATCTAAGGTTCATCAGCTTGGCTTAGGCAGCAGATCCTGACCAGAGTATTATGGAGAGTATAAACAAAGGTATCTCACAAATGGAAGGATCAGCCTGTAGGTGTGCTGTGGCTGGGTGCACTGGCAAATCATAGATTAGTTTGGGTTGGAATGGACCTTTTAAAGGTCATCTAGTCCAACTCCCCTGCAGTGACCAGGGACATCTCCAACTAGATCAGGTTGCTCAGAGCCCCCTCCAACCTGACCTTGAATGTTTCCAGGGAGGGGGCATCTTCTGCATCTCTAGGCAACCTCTTCCACTATTTCACCATCCTCATTATAAAAAAATTCTTCCTTATATCTAGTCTAAATCTACCTTAGTTTAGTTTTAAATCATTACCCCTTGTCCTATTGCAACAGGCCCTGCTAAAAAGTTTGTCCCCATCTTTCTTATATGCCCACTTTAAGTACTGAACTGCTGCAATAAGGTCTCCCTGGAGCCTTCTCCTCTCCACGCTGGACAACCCCAACCCTCTCAGCCTGTCCTCGTAGGAGAGCTGTTCCATCCCTCTGATCTTTTTTGTGGCCCTCCTCTGGACCCATTCCAACAGGTCCATGTCTTTCCTGTGCTGAGGACTCCAGAGCTGGACACAGTATACTGGAGCAGAGTAAAGGTGGAGAATCACCTCCCTTGACCTGCTGGCCATGCTTCTTTTGATGCAGCCCAGGACACGGTTGGCTTTCTGGGCTGTGAGTGCACACTGCTGGCTCATGTCCAGCTTTTCATCCACCAGTACCCACAAGTCCTTCTCTGCAGGGCTGCTCTCAATCCCTTCATCCCCCCAGCCTGTATTGCTACTGGGGGTTGCCCTGACCCCGGTGCAGGACCTTGCACTTGGCCTTATTGAACTTCATGAGGTTCACATTGGCCTCCTTGAGCTTGTCCAGGTCCCTCTGGATGGCATCCTGTCCCTCAGGCATGTCAACTGCACCGTAATCATAATGTGATTTTCAGTTGCCGTGGCAGGATCTCTTCCTTTGCTGAGCTGGCACCCGGATCCTAGGAGAAAGAAAAATGATCCAGTGGGAGCAAAAAGAAGGAATAACATGCTGCATGAAGTGCACAGTGACTTTGTTAGAAAGACCCATTTCTGCAAGAGGAGCTTGAGGGAGAAGGAGAGGAAACAGGAGAGGGAGGTTGGTACAGTGACACACAGGTCTAGATGACAGCTCTGGCACCTACTTTCTGTATGTAAAGCAGAGACTGTGGGGTCTCCTCTGTGAACAGGTTCATGGTAAATCCTGGGATTTATTATGTTCTGAGCTGTACCAGGAGCTGAAAGAGACAGAGATGCTCTTTTTATTCTATCCTGTTACCACAAGGTAAGGAGAATGTATACACATCTGACAATCTGGGGCCATTGCTAGCAAGTCTCTGCTTCTTAATGGCATAATGTACACATCCTTGGGCTTCTTACATACTTCTAAATTTCTTGTTCAACTGGTTCTGTTGCACAATACGTTAGCACGTGCTAGCTTGGGAAAGAGGGTAGGAAGGAAGTTGTTATCAGAAGCTGATAGGAGAGGAGTTGTATCAGAAGTGCCTTGTTTATACACAGGAGCAGATAAGCTGACTCATGTCTTTGAGTCCCCAGCACCACAACACTACACATCCCCATGCACATACCACGTGAGACATAGGCCTGGGCATACAAAAGAGGCTTCAACCTCTGCCCCAGGGATAATAGAAGCACTTTCTAATCACCTGTGCTGGTCATACAAACTAGCAATGTCTTGAGCCTGTTCTTAGCAAAATCTCTCACCCTTTTCCTCTTGATGCTGCGTTGGATTCATTGGCTGCTATAGTATCTGAATGGGTTTGCAGATAGCACTGGGATGATGTAATTTGGCCAAATTTGCACTCCATGATCATCCTTTCCCACTTGGTATGTAATCAAGCCATGATAAGGCCCTATTTCACAAACCAAATGAGGATTGGTGGGGCATCTCCAATGCAGCATGTTCAGATAACACATTGTAAATCACTTTATTTGGAAGAGTGTAGCCTTTCTTCTTCAGAGAGTTAAGCACCACATGTGCCACTGATACGCTGTGTCACTGTGCTGGTTGTGGCCCTGTCTGTCTGACTGACACAAGCCTTTAGTGGACATGTAGGATCATTTATACCAGGTGTATCCTTGTGCCTTTGTAGAAGGAGAGAAGAACTCCTAAGTACCCTTAATAACTGCAGTACGGCAGAGAAAGACCAATAGCTCAGAAATTGAGTTATTTCAATCTCATTAAATATACCCATCCCTACAGACGGTAAACCACAGTCACTTCACATATCTCCACCTCTGAAGTACTGGTAGTTGTCTTGCAACATCAGTCAGGTCTAACACTGATTGGTGAGAGTCCAGAAGATCCTGTTTCCAAAGAGCACTAGCAACACGTTTCTGGGTGTCTCCTCCCTCATTTGTGTATCATGGCTCTGCAGGTTGAAGAAAACTGCTCAGACTGCTTGATGAAAGCCACTTTCATGACAAGCTGTTGATGGTCCTTCATGACAATTTGACACTGGTATTGTTTTTCCATTGCTTTGAACTGAATCAGGGTGAAGAAGCAGAGCAAGGAAGATGTGAATCAGGGGTCTTTAGCATTAGGAATGTGGAAGGTCTTTCAGATCTTGTTAATACTATTAATAATGTTCCTCACATACAAGCATTTACAAGACTGTGGCTCTAAGTTTACTTGTAAACCACAAGACCAGAAGAGACCTCTACAATTACCTGGACTAAATGTTTGTGTAAGACAGAAAGAGATCACCCTTACTTGTTGCATCAGTCCCAATGAAGAGGAAGTAAAAGTTATTTTTAAACTTGAATGTTGAATTTCAGTGAATTAGAAAGAGACAACCATGAATGAATAAGAAGATTTTACCGCCTCCTAGGTACATATTAATATCCAAAAAGCAGAGGCCTCTCCAGATGCCTGGTGCCTCAGAGCTCTCTGGTTTAAAGGAGTGGTTTGTTGGGCTAGGTGGGGCTGGCAGGAGGGGCTGGCATGTGAACTGACTGTCTACATGGATGGCTTGAACCCATTTCTGAGTGCGTCAGTCATGTTTGGGAATAAGTGAGGAGCTAAATTATAAATAATAGGGCAAGACTGCTGGGAAAGAAATAAACCCCAGTAAACCAAAACAATCAGTTTGTTCTCCAGTGTTTCCTGTACAAGTAATAAAATCTAATAACTGAGTTGCTGTTAACAGTTAATGACCACTGCATTTGTTAATGGACCCAGACAAATGAGAGCAGTTTAATACAACAAACAGGCCATTAGTTGTATTAATGGTTGGCTTGTAGGAGTTAGTGCTCTTATAAACTATATTCTGCAGTTTATAATACCAGCACTTTATAAACTGACCTGGTGTTTTCCAAAAAATAAAAAATAATAAGGATCAGGTGAGCTCCAATTTACTTGTGGAAAATAAGTATGCATGCTAACTAAGAAAAGCTGATATTAGGCTAAATCTCTTTTTCTAGTGTGCACTGGAATAAATCAGGAGCAACAGCAGACATACAAACTAGGGCTGATTCTTGTATAGCTTAAATCAGTGGCAGCTTTTCTTCAGACTTCAGTGAGTTTTGGATCGATCCCATAATTATTATCATTAGAGAGGAATTTGATCTTTTTTTTTTTTCCCCCCGACCACAAATGATTCCACACATGGGATATTCAGTTTTTAGCAGCTGTCATTATTTAGAGGTTTAACAAGCACTCTTACAGAAAGAACTATAAAAGGGAAGTTGTATAAATAGACTAGAATTAATAGAGGAACCAAATAGAGTTAGTTCCTGCTTCACTAGCCTCTACAGTTCTTTTAATTTTTGTATTTTTAAAGTGTATTTAACTGCAGTTCCATTTACAAGAAATGTCAGTAGCATTTTTGCAATGGTAGTTGTGAAAGCCAAAGTTTTTCCATTGCTTTACAGACTCACTTCTGAATGTAACCAGTGTTTGGTAGAAATCTAAAGTGGAGCAATTTAAGCATTTGCCCTTAACTTGCCAAACGGGGACGATACTAAATTATTACAGAATTATAGGTTACTGGTGAAGGGAATAATGCACACTTTGGTAGGAAAAAGAAGTGGAGGTTTTAAATGGTGCATGAATGGGCTCTATTTCGTGTATAGCTGTAGTGTGAGATGAGGCCAAGCTTAAATCATAAACTTACAACAGGGCTTAGCCAAGCTCTTTGGCTTTGTTTGTGGAACTGAATTACAAGTCCTCCAGATAGACTACCAGAAACATAAGAGAGAACTTGCATAAACTTATCCTTAAGGTTACTGTGACCTGAAGGAAGAATGCAAGAGTAAACCCAGAGGGTTGTTCCTATCTTTGGCCGTTCACCCATCTACAGGGAACTGTGGCTAATCCAGTCTCAAGGGGTGACGTTCCTGAGTTTATCTCACTTAGATATAGAAATTACATTCCAGAGGAACACAACAGGCATACTGCGTCGCTCCTAGATTCATCATACCTCAGCCATGCTGCTCTAGAGAGTGGCCAGTAATTGAGGCTTCAGAATAAGAAGTAACATGCTTAAGCAGAAAAGGATAAGAAAGAAGAGAAACAGAGAGTGATCCTTCCTCTGTTCAATCCTCCCAGCTGGCAATTTGTGGTTTAAGAAGTTCCTGAGCCAGGGTTTATTCCGTGGTCAGTAGCTACTAGTAAGTCCATCTTCCATAAATGTCTAGCCCCTTCAGGAGGCTGTTTATATTTCTGGTCTCCATTTTTGGCAAGGGATTCTATATTGTAGCTATGCACTGTGTGAAAAGGCATTTGCTTCTGTATGGTTTAAACCTGCTACCTCATAATTTCTGCAAGTGCCCTTAGGTCTTTCCTGGGAAAGAATGAAAAATCCTTTCCCATTCATCCAGCTCATATGGTTTATGATTGGACAGATCTCTCTCACATTTTCTCCTTCAGTCATTCTTTTCCTGACCCAAAATCTTAGGCTAGGCAGCCTCTCTCCCTTCACAACCCTGTTTCATGCCTTTGATCAGCTTTGTCACCTTCTTCTGTGCCTTCTCTAGCTCTAGCGTGCATTTTTTGAGACGGAGGAAGAAGCAGATTTGCACACAATATAAATGGTATGGGTGTATCATTTATACACTGCCTTCAGTTCTATTTCTAATGATTACTAATAGTCTATTTGTCTTTTTGCTAGTTGGTGATCACTAAGCTGTTTTTTCCAGTAGGTTTTCCACCACTACACTAAAATCTCCTAGAATGGTAGTAGAAGGTTAGTAAGATTGCCTATTACCTGTTTGTTTATCCTGTAATTTACCTATAATTCAGATCATATTCCCTCATGTTCTTTCTTTTGTATTTGTTGCCACTGCATGCCATCCACCATGCTGCTGCTCAGGCACAACATCTGGAGATCTGTTCATTCTTCTCAGTTGGTTTCTTGAACAGCTATGTGTCGTCGGCTGACGGCTCAGGAAACCATGCAGCTTGGCAGGAAGCGCTAGGAAGAGCTCAGCCTCCCTGAACACTTGAGGGCACAGAAGTAATCAACTTGCCGTTTCTGGAACCTGGTTTCTGAGCTTCTGCTGGGGAAGAGAAGAGAAGCCATGCTCCTGCAGACCTGCCTGGCACCGAGAGCTGTGCAAGGAGCTTCAGTGTAGCCATCACCAGATGGTGCTGCTGCATTCAGCCTTGCAAGGTCATTGTGTGCAGGGATGTTTTGATTCTTGGGAGAAAATACTGAACTGGGGATGTTTTTCCGCTGCTTGGATGTCTGGAGAGTAGGCAGGGTATGTTCTGACTTCATGTCACTAGTCAGTTCTCTTTGAGAACAGGACATTTGGACTTTGGCTGGGAGTTCGGAATAGGGGTGTGTTCAGATGCTGTTTGAGATGATCTGTTCCAGACTGGTTCAAGTGGATAAACAAAATTAATTAGATTCACATCGTATGAGTCCACAGGATTTTTTTTCTCCAATGGAAAACTGGCTAGCAATGGGTACTGCTGCTCATCAGAAATATTTATAACTAAGGTTCACCTGTTTTTTCCGTAAGTTTTACAATACTTTCTGCTTTCTTTAAAGGCCCAGGTACAGGAATCATGTTATCACATGAGACTTTCTATACAGTGGTTCACTGGAAAGTTCTTTAAGTCCCCTTTCCTATTGCTATTCTATATGAAACTCCAGTGCAGCAAAGTACTTCACCTTGTGTGATTAAGCAGAGGAAGTAGCACTGTCCGAAACTTTAACTGCTGCGTTTTGATGTTCTCCCTGTTTGTGCCAGTAAATACGTGAGCCAGTCATTACTTCTAACAGGTTGCTTGGGAAGGCTTTTATCTCTGCTTCCTCAGAAAACTGAGAAAAGGTAAAGAGAAAAATTTTGACAGTATTATAGCAGAGATGTTAATTCATGTTTATCTATAGTCTCCGATAACAATTTGTGTTTAACTATAGTCTCCAAACTCCAAGAACTCTCATGAACCTATGTTGATATTCAGACTTCTAAAAAGGGCTTATCTGCACTGTTGGGGGAGCCTACAGAGGGTTTAATTTTCATAAGGCAAGTAGATCCAGCACAAAAAACGGAGGCAAACCAGACATGCTGCACTAAGCTAAAATTTCTTCTTTTAAAATCATCATTCGTCATTGCTATTGTGCTGAGCTCTTTGAAGGCCTCTGAGCAAAATAAAATCTGTTTGATGATTTGGAGTTTAGAAAGTAAGTGTTCCAGCCTTTATAAAGCTGTCAGCCTCATTCTGTGGACATTCATGCTGGGTGCTTTAGGTTCAGGCTGTCTTTAGGTCTTGTCTGTAGCCATTACAGACAGGCCTGGTGAAGTCTTCCAGGAACTGTGGGTTGCCCATGATGGTCAGCATGGATTCGGCCCTGGCTCATATGGACTCCAAGGGACAGGTTCATGACTAGGACAGATAGAGGTGTTAAAAGTGCAAAATGGCAAATAATTATGATCTTGAGAAGGGAAGTGAGAGGCTTTTTTGTTTTATGGTGTCATGAAAGAAGAATGAACAGTGGTGAATCAAAAAATTAAAGTGATAGCAGATACACAACTGATAAAGACATGTGTATAGCTGATCAGCTCACTGCTGTGGGATGGAGGAATCCAAGAAGGTATGAAGATTATAAACAGGGTACCTGTAGGGAAAAGAAATCTACCCAGAATGATCATAGCTAATACTAAAATGCATTTCGGAAGGAACATCAACCCAACAAAAAAATTCCTAAATCTTGAAGTCTTTTATGGGAACAGACTACACTGTGTTTGCTTGGCCATACCTTCTGTTAAAAGACCTGGTGCTGTGCTGGTTGCTCCTGGAGACAAGATCCCAAACCCTGTGGTAGCTGGATTTTGTGCAGTTTGGCAATTTCTGAGATTAAGCCTGTGTTCCTTCTTCCCCAGGCTGAATTGTCCTTACCAAGCTCAAAAAATTCTTAAACATGTCTTTTCTCCAGATAACACTGACAGATCAAGGAACTTAAAAACTTTTCAAGGAGACCTGTCAGAAGTCTGATTTAAGGTCTACGAGTTTTTCTGGCAGAACTGTTGCTTCCATGTGAGGAATGATCATGTTACTGAACCTGTTCCACCTGCTCTCTCCCGAGGAGGCAAGAGGAGCCCTGCTCTGTCTGAGACTGGAAGGAGCCTTTGCTTGGTGCTGCTGAAAAATGTGCAGTGTCCAGAAGGAGAAAAGGGTGTGGGGAGAAGGTCAAGGAGGAAATGGGGTGGGAAACCAGAGGTGGTCTGCTAGGGAAGGGATAACATGTGAAAGATGAAGGGCTGAGAAGAGAGGAACAGGCTGGAAAAGTAAAAGAAAACTAAAAAAAATGAAAGTAACACACAAAAAAAGAGGCTGCATGCTCTCAGCCAGCCTCGGCACCATCAGGTGGTGGTGATGACCTTCAAATGACCACATCTTCTGCTGCAGGGATTGCAGCCAAATTCAGAAAACATTGGCCAGACAGTATCACCAGGAAGGCAGGATTTCACTGCTCCCCTACCCAGCCCACACCATTTCGCTGTCAACTTGGGAAAGTAATTAAGAGTATTTAAATTCCGACTTTATGAAGTGCAATGAAAAACCAAAAGAAATCCACCCCAAAACAAACCCTGCACGCCGAGCGCCAAGAATGTTAATCATATGCAATTAACCCCAAACGGCAGAGTTGTAACAATAAACTTTTCAACAGCAACATCAACATATCTTTGCATTCTCTCTACACGTTCTCCGAGTTAAACGCGCGGCTCCGGCGCTAGGATGCTGGAGAACGCCCGCCGTGAGCGACAAAGTAGCTGAGAGCACGGGGCGCTGGTTCACCCCTCTCCCCGTGCCGGCGGTAACCGCGCAGGTAGGACCTGGTGCAGCCCCCGCCCCTCCCCCGGAGGTGTGAAACGGGGCGGGGAGGGGCTGCGGCACCCGGGGGGTGTTTGGGGGACCCGGGGCCGGGGGGGGGGGGGGGGGGGGGGGGGGTGTCTGTCTCCCCGCGCAGCGCTGGGGCAGGCTGGCGGTTTTCCCCGCCGCGCTTCTCTCGGCGGGGCTCCCGGCCGCACCTGGGCGAGCGGCGGAGGGGCCGGGCCGAGCCGGGCCGGGCCGAGCCGTGCGAACGCCCGTCCCCACCCCGGGCCCGCCCTCGCCGCGCGGGTTCGCGGCTCCTCCCCGCCTCGGCGCCGTCCCACGCCCCGGGTGTTCCCCGCCGAATCCCGCCGCTCCCCTGCGGTGGAAGCAGCCCGGGCCGGGCGCTGGGGCAGGGCGGCGGAGCGGCTGCCCGCTGCGGCGGGAGGTGGGCGGTGCGCGGGGGGGGGGGGGGGGGCGGCGGTTCCGGGGCCCCGGCATGGCGCGGGGGAGGGCGCGTCGCCGCCGCCCGGCCCCCTGAGGAGGAGCGGCGGGGCTGGCGGGCTGGCTGCCGGCCCGGCTCCGCGGGAGAGGGGACTGGCTCTCCGCCGGGCTCCCGGGGGGGCGGCGGCCATGTCCGGAGCCATGAAGTTCAACGGGTACCTGAAGGTGCGGATTGGGGAGGCGGTGGGACTGCAGCCCACCCGCTGGTCCCTCCGGCACTCGCTCTTCCGTAAGGGCTACCAGCTCTTGGACCCTTATGTCACTGTCAGCGTGGACCAGGTGCGCGTGGGGCAGACCAGCACCAAGCAGAAGACCAACAAGCCCACCTACAACGAGGAGTTCTCCGCCACAGTTACCGACGGCCATCAGATCGAGCTGTCGGTCTTCCACGACACCCCCATCGGCTACGATGACTTCGTGGCCAACTGCACCTTGCACTTCCAGGACCTCCTGCGCTCCGCGGGCCCCAGCGACAGTTTTGAAGGCTGGGTGAGTAGCCGCCCCGAGGAGAAGCTGGAGCCGGGCTCCTCCCGGAATGAATGGAGGTGCTCGAAGGGTGCCGGCAGAGCCGGGGCTTGTTCTTGCACGCCTGTGCTGCAGATGCACGCAGCCCCGTGTGTGTGTGTGTTTGCGGTTACACGGGTGTACCCCTCATGCATCTCGTGCCCCTGCGCGTTAGATTTGCTTAGACTGCTATTTCAGCTGAGGCACTTTGGGACCCTAAGAACAAAAAGTCTCAGCTGTCATAGCTTGAGGGTCCAGACTCTGTAGTTGGGAGCTGTGAAGTCTCTTTGTAGACCTAGCAGAACACTTGTAATTCATAACAGTCACAGTACACCTGCAGACTCACACGATCTGCGTACCTTCCTTCTTTTACTTAGTGCACAGAGACATACTTAGAGACTTGAATAGCTGGCGTTGGATGAATTTCTGCTCAGATCTACACATGCTTGCACAATTGTTTGATGTGTGCATGCAAATATCTTTGACTTCTCAACAGAATGGCAGGACTAGTCTTGTGTCTGTTATGTACACTGCTGTGCTGGTTGA
Organism: Tyto alba; assembly: GCF_018691265.1. Lineage (NCBI taxonomy): Eukaryota > Metazoa > Chordata > Aves > Strigiformes > Tytonidae > Tyto > Tyto alba. The sequence continues at coordinate 7,790,657 of NW_024881303.1, forward strand.
ACACAGTTTCATTTACAGCAAATTCTAGGTTATTTCCAATTAGATACTGCTTGCATCTGGCTCAGAGAACCTCGTTTGTGTCTTAGTTCTGATGGTAAGTGAAAGGAATAGTATGGGCTCTAAAACTGTGGTTTTGCTTCCAGTACTGTAAAGGAGGAGGAAGTAACTGTATTGATCCAGAAAGTAGTTTGCTTGTGTTAGGTTAAAAAAGAAAAAAAAAAGAGGCATTTCTTCTGGGTAGAGAAGGTGCAGAAGACCTGAGACTTTCCGAGGTTAAGGTAGGTATTAACTATTTGAAGCTGGGAAGTTCAGCACATGTGGTCAGGTAACCACCACAATCAAATCAGACCTGGCGGAAAGAGAGCTGACACTGTAGAGAACAGATAGGTATCTTGATGGTATCACTGGGGAGAATGCTGGTGCTTTCCATTCTCAGCCCGTGTCTGTGACTGAGGTGTGAGAATACACCTCTGGGGTGACTACAGGGAAATACCAGTTGCAGGATTGATTAATAGGTGTGTATTGGTACTATTTTTTTTTTTTTCCTTCTTATGGTGTGCTTAGGTATCTTATGAATAGGCTTGAGGTTCATGCACTAAAGGTATTCTCTCTCAGAGGGTCACTGATTCTGTGTTGGGCAGAGGGGTCCAAGCTAGCCTCAAACAAGTTAGCTCAGGTGTTGCTGCTGGCAGCACAGCCAGAGCAGAGTTCATGGGGGTTTTGCTCAGTGGGTGCGTACCCAGCTTCCCAGGCTAGTTGTGCCACTGGAGAAACTGCTCCTGGGACTTGTGCTAAAACAGTTTTAAATACAGAGCGGGCCCCTATGGGCCAGGGCAAGGAGTGAGCTCAGGATAGAGTCCTGTGGTTTTGAGGGTTTTCTTTGTGTTTGATTTGCTGGGGGTGTTTCCTCTTGGCTGTTGAGAGAGGCCCTATCCTCTTGGGAGGCTGGAGTCCCGGTCACACTAGGGCTGGCTACAAGTGGGGTTGGATTGCTCTGTTGCAAAGGTGGTGGCCTTATTTACATTACTAAAATATCTATAATAATATTGCCTCTGGGGCAATTGCCAGGGGCCCACTGTTTCTTTCATTTCATCCATCCTGCAGTGCTGATTTTTTTTAAGACTGATGCAGTCTGTGGCCTGAAATGATTGTTTGATCTTTGGTGAGGGAAAAGTTTCATATCCCTACTGGTTACGCATGTGTTTTATAAACTGTACCTGTGAGTTGACGGGTGCAATGGGGTGGGAAATCAGTGAGTTTTTTAACTACACTGATGTAAACTGATGTTATATCTGGGCATGTAGACAGAGACCAGTAACCGCTGCTCTCCTTTTCAGTTAATGTCTAAAAATTACAGCTGGTGTGGATTTAGCGAGGAGTGAGCAAGTGTTCATCTTCCGTTCCCCTTCTCCTCTCGCCTCCCTTTTTTGACTTGCTTCGTTAGCATCTTGCATAGCGTGCAACCAGGATCACATGATGACAGGGAACAGCATCTTGCCCTGATAATTTAATATGTCTTGATAAATCTAGCAAGGCTGTCACGGGGTTTTATGTAATCAGAATAGGAAGTGCTAGCTTGTACTAACCCAAGGTCCATGAACTGCTGGCACAATACAAGACACCCCAAGGGATTAGTAGATGATTTGCAACACCTCCACTCTGAAATCCTTCATACTGCCCTTTTTCCATTTCCAAAGCAAAAGCATATATAGGCAATGGAGGAGTGAATGGAGTGAGGGGAAAATTGGTGAATCCTCAACATTTAACCTGGCTTATGCTTCCACTTGTCTGTGCATGATTTTTTATTTTGATTTGAAATAGAATTTTATGTTAATTTTTCAGAGACAAGGATAACAATATATTGGTAAACTCCAAATGCTTCTTGGCTTGATAAAAGCCAGACAGGACAGGGCAGCTGGCTGCTTCTGCTTCTTGAGCTCTCCTGTGGAGAGCCAAGCTGCTGGGGATTTCCTGGGACTGTCCCTCAGCTCACGTGCTGCCCTATAAGTTTCGATGTGAACTCTCAGGCTCATGCTGCTCTGTTTATAAACGTGGATTTTCTCCTGCTGAAGAAAAATAGAAACTGATTAGTCGTAACATTGGTTAGCACCTTTTGTGAGAACTGTAGGAAGTGTCAGTGAGAGGCAAGTGGGAGCAGTTGGTGTGTAAGCACTGGTGCTTCCCAGATGACTTGCAGGTACATCACTGCAGTTATGACCCCAAACACTTATGCAGATGAGTAAGTGTATGGACATGAACTGTCTCATCTGTAATGCTTATACATCTGAGTCATCCCACTGGGTACTGGGACAGAGTTCTCTGTTCGTGGTTTGCATTAAAATCCATGTTCCAGAAACTCTTCAAAACTGACCCTTTCTCTTCTAACCATTTTGATTCTTTTCTGATGTATTTCTAGTAAACACATTAGTATGGTCTGGATATTTTTTTAATTTGAAAATTGGTTGTTAAACACATTTGATTAATTTTACACAGATCACATCTGTAACAGTTTATTAACTTCAAGATCCTTCTCTCTGTTGCCCATTTCTTATACTTACTTGTCAGGTCGCAGACCAGTAGTTTTTATGAATACTGTCAATTAAATGCAATCTTGCCTTCAGCATGCTTTAATGTAGTTAAAACTGGGAGCGATCTCTCCAGTACCATGTTCTTTCTGGTAGGCATTTTCCTGTGTGGGTGTGAAATTGTGCAAACCTGAATGGTAGCATTTTACACAGGTGCACATGACCCTGCCAGGTGCAATGCAGTAGAGAATTAAGCTGGCTTCTAGCTGAGAGCCGTCGTGTTAGGACTTACATCAGGGCTGAAACTTGTCCTTTAAAGCATTTAATTTTGCACTAGCATGTGCTACGATATTTTTACTTGGCATATGCATCTTTAAAAGGTCGTATCTCCTCTTTAACTGTTTCTGAGTGCAGTACAGGAAGCAGTCATATGTCAGTCAAACAACATAATTTGAAGTACCAAGTTGTAACTGAGAGGGAGGAGATACATAGGATTATTCCTGTGAGTTTTATGTAGTAGCTGAAGTAATCTTTAAGTTTGAGGAAACACTGTGTAGAGGCACTGAATTGCATTGTTACTAGGGAATTATTTAATTATGATTGTAAAAATTGTTAGTCCCTGGGTAGAGATGTCATAATTTCTAGGACTTGAACAAGGCGTTAAGATTAAACCTTGATCTTGAAGTAGCAAATTATCAGAGTATGCCAAAGGAAATTAAATAACAGATGGACTATAAGATTAATGAGCCAGTTGCAACTTCCTGATGAGTTTGTTACCATTTGCTCATGTGTGCAGGAAGAGATTAAAGCAAATAATTCTCATGCATTCCTTAGCTTGAGCTCCTTCACCTGTATCCCTTCCTATGATTTTTTTTCCTTCTTAAGGCAAAAAGAATTGTGTTTTACTCATGTTTATATGCAATTGTATTTATTGAACATTAAATTGAAGAGATAAAGGAGAATGCAGCTTTTTCCCTGGAACATCATGACCTCAGCAGGGAGCTGGGGTGCTGGAGGTCAAATACGATAGGGTTGATTTTTGTTTTGACTCCTGCTTTGCTTCAGAGTGTTCTGCAGGTGGGTAAAACTTGGATCAGGAAGCCAAAAATGCTTTATAGATGTTGACAGAGGATTTTGCAATGCAGTATTTTGTGTCTGCATCAGCCTATGCCCACCTGTAGCGATGGACTGCAGCTTGTAGAGCCGAAGTAAATGGTGTCTCCTTCCATAGGTCAGTAGCAGGCTGAGATAAAGAGCAATAGCAATCCGTGCATATGATTTCTGTTTCCGTGCATACAACAGCCATGTACATAGTGCAGATCTCTGATCTGTGTGAAATTCACACTGCACATTAATTGCAAACTAGACTTGAATAAACTATGCTCCTTCCCTATTTCTTGATAAGCTTTAAGTCATTTCTGTAATTACTGTTGCTGATATGCAGTTATTATGTTGAATGGGAATAGTGAAGAGAAACACCTACTGCAGAAGGTAAGATGGTTTTTAAAAGCTACCAGAATTTCAGCTTCTGATTCTTTCCTTTAGCATACAGCTGTCCTTTGGCCCTATGAACAAACCTTTCAAAGTGCCAGCAGAGTCCCGTGCACCAAGGCTACCCAAAAGTGCCCTGCAGCCTAAAACAGGAGCTGTAATAAATAAATAAAGGAAAAATTGGTTGCCATTTGTCAGGTATTAAATAATCCTAGGGCGTATGATGCTAATAACAGTTTTACTGATCAAGGCACATGGGAACGACTAGAGCTGACTGCGTCACGAAGAGCTGTGTCGTTACTGCCCTGTTTCAGCATCTGAAGTTGAGCCAGTTCGAAGTCCTATTTCTCACTCATCCACAAGCTCCTCCCCAGTAAAGGGCCTGTCTGGCAACCGTGAGCATCCTTGGAGACAACGTAGGCATTTTGCTTGAGAGTGTGTTAGGCTGGGAGGATTTGGTCAAAGCGTGGGAACAGCCGGTTTCCAGTGGTCAGAGCCACTGGGATGCCAGCAGTGTTCTGTGGGACTGGAGTTCATGCCCTGGCTTTGAATTGGGTACAGCGGGATGTGCGTTTGGCTGTCTTTCATGCAGCTGGATGCCTGGTCCTGCTGCAGTACCATCTTTCTAGTGGGTTCCTTAGTCTGTTTTTCCACAGCTAATGTCTTGAAGACTGTTGCGTTGATGCTGATGGAGTTGGGAAGGGCTCTGGGAATGCTGGAGAGGTGAGTGGGAGAGGAGCACGCTTTCCCACCCACTGCAGTTTGGCTGGGACAGGCTATTCAAGCATCGCTGTGTCTCTTTCCCTGGCTGCAAGCAGCCGCTGAGCTGAGAGCTCAACACAAACCCCACTGAAAAGTACCCAGGCCCTCTAGCTCCATGACATGGTGGGCACATAAGTTTCCAGGTGGAGGCTGGTCTGTTCCCTACACAGTTGGCTTGTCAGCCCACGCACTGGTGCTTTGGCTCTCCAGCTCGGTGGCAGCTTCTCGGTGTGGGGTGGAGCGGGCGGCTGGGAGAGGCCCCAGCTCATATAGTCACACAAGGCTTTTTGGAGGTGTTTGTCGAAGCCCTAGCTAATGTGGTTGCTGGGGCGTGAGGCTGACTTTGATGCCAGGGTTAGCTTTCTATTTCTGCTGCTAGCTGTTGCTCAGCTGGCGGTGTTGCCACTGAATTACCTGCAAGCCTCAGTTAGGGGGAGAGGGGACCAGCCAAGGGCTGATGCCTGCGTCTCCTTCAGCTACATTAGTCACGGCAGAAGAAGCTCCCGAGGGTGTTTGCAGACCTGTGACCCCAGCCCTGGGGTTGCTGTTTTCTGAGAAGCTGCGTGCGGAGGAGGAGGGGGCCAGTGAGGTGGCTGCAGCACGAGTGAGCCCAGCACCCCAGGAAGCTCTGACCCCAGCTCGGCGCTCTCTACCCCACCAGCCTCGCTTCGCTCTGCTCACATTTCGTATTTAGTTTTTACCACAGGTCTTTCTGTAAAAATGCATTTCGTCCAGGCTGTCTGAGGCTTTCTGTTTGGAGTATACTCTGAGTAATGATTTGGTTTCTGGCCATTTTGAGCTTATAGGCAATAAACTCCACAGAAAAGATTGTCAAGGGGGCTGTTTAAGCTATTGAAATGCCATTAGAAAGTCTACTGATTTACAGTGTGATTCAGTATGAAAGCATATCCCTTACTAGAAGTGAATAAGACTCCCACCCTTTCTTTGCATACTATTAAAGCTCCTTTGATGTTTCAGGCTTGATTGTAGCCATTGTCCTTCGCTAATAGAATCAAGAAATAGGGGACATTTTGTGTAACCATGGAGAAAAAGACGAACAGAAGAGTTATCAAGTGAAATTAGTTTCTGGCAGCTTTTGTAAGGGATTCTGGATCAGGCATCATGCCTTCTTGCCTCGCAGATCTCAGCCTATTTAGGCACGCAGTTAATTTACGTCAAACCATGCTGCAGACTTAATTTCTTCTGGAGACAGTGGGCAATCATTGTTCTGATTGCTTATTCCACCCCTGCGTTATTTGTGGGGCTGTGCAGTGAACCAGGCTGGAGTCCTGGATAACTAACCTGGCGTTGTGTCCTGGTGGAGCTCACCAGGCGGTTGTTCCTCTCCCGAGCCATGCCCTTGCTTGTGCTGGTACAAGAAGCCCTGGCTCGTTGTGAGGGAAGGACTTGCTTTATAATTATATCAAAGATAGCAAATGTATGTCTAAAACAAAGTGCTCCAATTAATGTTGCTAAGCCACTTAGGGTAAGCCAGACAAATGACTTAACTTTCTGCAATGCCAGTGACATTTTTTTGTTCTTTGATATCATGAGATGTTCTCATTGCTCAGGGAAGTCAATTGCTGAGGTAACCATCCTGCTTTATTTTGAAATCCAGCACGGTGAACAGATGTAAGCCAGGTTTTGTTGCGTTAGTGCGATGCTGTGCGAGAGCAAGCGTTCCTCAGCAATTCTGGTGCTACCGATATTCAGCACTAAAATCTCAGCATCTGTGCTGGACCCAAGGTGATGGAAAAATTTGCCTTTTCACTGCCCCTTGTGTGCCCTTGTTCCACTAGACCAGAGGCATCTAATCAATGACCAGATCTATCCCCCAGGCCTGCCAGAGCAGTGTTGCTGGCTGGGCTCTTTCCTGGGGGTTCTCAGGTGTGGGGCGGGTTGCAGGCAGAAGAGTTGCTCTGGCAACTGCCGGCTTGTTTTTGGCCACTCTCTCGTGGGACCCACTGCATCTCCAGAAGGCCTCGTGATCCTTAGCCCACTGGTGATCTGCGTCCTGATGGAGGGGGACAGCCCTCATAATGGAGAGGTGCATCTGCCACAGACAGGGGATGCCTGTGCCTTGTCTGTGTGATAGATGGATGTTGCATCCGGGGTTGTCTCCTCTTGCACACCAGTGAAGCCCAGCCTGGGAAGGACAGCAGCCCTGGGCTACACAGACACCGGGCCTCTGGGACTTCGGGTCTGGGGTAAGATTTCAGCTTGTCCAGTGGCCTTGCTTTTCACTGGATGGGAATTTCTGTGCTCCATTATATGGTGTAGACCTGCCCTTCGGGCTGGCACAGCTTGCACTGGAGTAAGTGTGCGCTGCTGTGACTGTAGCTACACGTGAGCTTTGCCAATGCAAAAAAAATGTGGGCAGGGGAGAAGGGAGGGGAGTAGGAGCCTGCAGATGACATTACATAAAGACTTTTTCTTGGTGTTCACCTGCCAAGTTTCATAAGCATTGAGTTTCATGAGTGACTTGATTGTATTTGTACCAGTGATACGGTGGCAGCTCTCCAGACTCCTTCCAGGAGAGGTCTCCTTGCTGTTGAACAGACAGGAGATGAAGTACTGGTATAGAAACAAAAGTTGGGCAGCTTTGGTAGCTACTTCAGTTTGTGAGATGGGAGATGGTTAAAAAAATAGAATAAATAGTCTAACATAACAATGCTGTGTAGGCCTTGATGGAATAATTTTTTACTCTTCTTTTTTTTTTTTTTTTTTTTTTTCGCTTTTTATTGCAATACCCGTATTTTTATCAAAAGGAAGAGAAGAGAGAGAAGAGGAAAAGGCATACATGGAAGATGTATTTCTAAACGTGTGATTTGGTGTATGAGTAGTACATGTCTGCTGTGCATTTTTAAAAAAATAATTTGATACAATCATTTTCAGTGTGAAATCACTTGACAGATCAGCAGAGCCCTGTAACCTCTCAAACGGAGGCAAGTGAGGGAGAGGATGTGAGAAACAGGCTGCGTGTCTGTGCTGTCCCAGGACATTGCGCATAATAGTAAGAATTATACTGACAGTCTGACAATGTGCATCTAGGGGCTGAGAAGAGGTTTGAGATGGTAGTTCTATATCTGAACACTGAGATGTTTTTCCTGCTGTTGTCTCATATGTTTAGTATTAGCCATCCTCAAAGGCAGGATTTTGACTTGTCAGCTGGGTTGATTTGGTCTGAAAAAGCAGCTCATACCATACCTTACTACAGCATTTCTGGTTTCTAGCCTTTGCTCTGGCCTGCTCTGTGGTTTCTGTTTTTCCTTTGCTTGTTTCTTGTTTTTTTTCTTAGGTCTCTGTCATTAGTCTCCATTTTAGGAAGGTACTGTATTTTGTGTTTTTAAGTAAATTTAATTTTACTCTGTCATGTAGGAAAGACACCATTTGTAAATTAAAGTCTTCATAAACATCTCCACTTCCTTGAGTATCTTAAGCCTCCTATGGTAGCAATGGGGTCTTAATAAAAAGACTTCCAAACTGCTTTTGGATAGAAAACATTTGCCATCATTCACAGTTCTATAGATGCTGTAGTAAGTTCAAGCAGGGACTAGTCATAACTATGCTGAGTGCTGTAGGTATGAGTCAGAGACGTGCACTGTCAGAAAGATCATTTAGGGTTGTGTCAGTTTGCTGGAGCTGGCTGGCTATATGGTCTGGACAGGAAAGAGGGTGTCAGTTTTACTATGACAGTAAAAATCAGCATGGGATGTCTGCACTCCTGAGTATCTGGCAAAATAGTTGCAAATCAGTGTTGCCTCTGATAGCATTGGAGTTAGTTTCTAGATGGATTCTCTCCACCTAGACTGGTCAGTGTGCTCATCCTGTACTAAATGTATTCAATTCTGGGCTAAGATCCTTCAGAATAACGATGATCTAGATCAAGAGCAACTAATGAAAGTCTAGCTTATCCTGTTTGAATTCCTACTTTGTCCTGCATTTATTTTCCTTGGTAAATAAGGCCATAGACTGTGTTGTTTTTTTCCAAGGATTGAAGAGCAGAGGAAAAATGCGTTGTTCTAAGTGGTGAAATCTATGAATCAATTTACCAAATGTTTTCTTCTATCTCGTATCCATTAATTCTTTTAAAATTTAAATGCTTTAAACCTGAAGAAGAGAGGGAGAAACCCACACGCCATGAGAAGCTGCTCTCCATACCTCACTTCTTTCTGGCATCTATTTTTATCTATTTTTAATAACATTGATGTGAAAGTTGTATTCTTCCTTTCTTACTTGTAAAATGTCACTCCGTAAAAAGCTTGCCTGTGTCTTCTGTAAGATTTCAACAGAATAGGAGCCTTGTGCTTGCCTCTGCGTTTGCTTGCCAGGTTTATATCTGTGAATTCCCAATGGCATCGATGGAGTTACCATCTCTGCTTTGCACCAGTCTAATTGGTAGAAGAACTGGACATGTTTCTTTCCTCCTCCTTGCACGCAACAAGGGTTTATAATGATGGCTGGGTTGTACATTATTTATTGAGCACAGTGAGTGCTCATGGAGCTCTGAGAAAGAGGAAGGAATTGGCTTCTGTGCAATGAGTTTTATTATCTAGGTCATTCACAGACTGAGGCATCTAACATTAATATATTCAATGAAAATTTATTCTGTAAGGCACTTTGCTTCTGAGCCTGGAAGGAAATATAACCATGTGAGGAAAATGTTCCTGTGCGGTCCAAATCTGTGATGGGATTTCTTGTCAAAGCTACTCGGTTGGAACATACAAAAGCTACAGTGGTGTCAAATGTTTAGGGTGATCCTCCGTCTCCTAACAGGGCTTTGTGGGAGTACTGCTTTTGATAATCAGTTTGCAAGATGGAGCCCTATACCTATCAACTACCTGTTTACTTAGTAACAGTAAAAAGTCCAGTGTAGGAGCTTTGGGTACTCCCACAAGAGTTGCTCACAAGACTGGCTTGTATTGAGGGAGTGTGACTTGCTGGAGATTGTTGGAAATGACCTTAGAGTCAGTTTCCTGTCTTAGAAGTTTCAACCTTTTGTTTCTGCAAGGGACTTGTGACACGGCAGCTTACAGACCTATGTTAAGAAAAAATGCTGGTTTATTAAGTCTTCCTTGATGTAGAGGGATGTAGTTGTGGTGGTTTAGTAGCTACTATAGAAGCAACTAAGTGATTCTCAGTTTGGAGTGGAGCAAAACTGGGTAGAAACCCAGCTGTGCCGGGATAAGCCATCTTTGTCTCAAAAATTAGCCCCTATTATAATAACCCCATCACTACTTAATGATAGTAACTAATTTTGACCACATTTTCAAATAATTATCTTAAGTAACATTTAGCCTGTCTTGCCAGTAAAAATGATAAAGTCTTTCCCCATCTTCTTGATTCTAGGAAGGAACATGTTTCACTTTCCTTTACAAAATCTTGCTGAATGGTTTTTGGTGTGAGCCTAGAAGAGCATCAAGTTCCTTGTGCTTATGTCCAAGAAAGGAGCAATTTCTAGAGCTGCACTAGTGAGCCCAGACAGTAGGACTGTATTCTTTCCCTTTGAGGGACAGAAGGGGTGTGATGCAGACAAAGGGATGGGCAGCAATGTTACAGAAGCAGATGTTGTTTCTCTTGTTCCAGATCTCTATAGGTTGTGGCTAAGATCTCTAGCTCTACCTGAAGGACAGTGGGACCCCCATGTTTACTGTTATGGTGCTGTCTTTGCACACCAGGACTCACTGTATTCAAATCCTCAGGGTTTGTCATCATCTTGGAGTGACGGTGTTGACATGGAAAGCAAACTGTCAGATTCTGGAGTGTCTGGCAGGCGCTGGAATAAGGCTTCGAAAATTGAGGCTATGCTGCACATCCGCACTGAATGGTTTTTAGCCCTTTGTAGACAAAATATGTTCATTTGCTAGTATGGATGAAACCCTTTTCATTTGGGCTAATGCTTACAAAGTCATCCAGACTAGAAATGGCGTTTGTGTTTAACCACAGCAGGCTTGTGACTTGTGAGCCTGTACAGGGCAGATGTAGGAGTGTTTTATCCATACCCAGCAGTGTTTTATCCATTGCCCCATGGGCAGTTGCTGTGCAGCAAGAGAGGTAGAGTGTTTTCTGCTTGTGTCTCTGCTTCTCGCTTAGCCATTTCACAACCAAGTGTCCTAAATAAATAAAACATCAGTCAAAGACCTAATGGGTTAATGTGGTGGGCTGTGAACTGTGGTTTTGGTGTCGTGCAAAAGCAGCGTCCATTCTGCTGTCTTTGCAGAGGAGTGGTGACAGCCGGAAGAAAAGTGGGGGGAAGCTGTGGGGGTGCTGAGTACAGTAATCTCATTCTGATCAAAGCTTGATACCAAGATGGCTTTTCCCTTTATTTTGTATCTACTGATGAACTTGGTTAATGATTTAGCAGTTCATAATCAACCGCGTGCTCTTCCCAGCAGTTAACTACAACCCCTGTTGGACACGTACAAAACCCCTCTGATGTTACCTGTGTTCCACTGGAGGGGTGTGGGGAGCAGTGTCTGTTAGCTTGCCTTGGGTGAGTAGTTGCTGCGTGTGGCTGCACATCTGCAGGAGCGGAGGATGTTAATGCTCACAGTGTAGAAATGCCTGTGAATGTGTGCGTGTTGTAGGGCAGGCAGGACCCAACTCACAGTCATTTCAGTTCTCACCACTGCTTGTAATGAGAAGAAATCCCTTTGGCTGGTTGTGTTCCCTCTGGCGACCACTTTGTTGAGTAAAACTCTTAGAATTAAGAACTTTAGAACTCCAGAATTTTAGAAGAGCCTTAGAATGGAGAATTGAAGCTGTATCCAGAATCATCAGATGGTTCATTTTAGAATTGCTCTCTTCTGACTTTGTCAAGAGCAAAATTGTAGGGCCTGGGTGGATTTCTTCGAAGAGAAGCAATGATCATACAAATTATCACATGTTCTGGCTTATGTGGATGCGATCTCAGAAGGTTTACGATGTGTCCTTGCAAGTTTATCATTTCCCTTTGTCATAGAGAGAAGTGTTTATGATTAATACGAGGTCAGTGGATCTACTTCTGTATATAAATAAGCTTACTGCAGAGACACTTGCCTCAGCAATGAATACACAGTACTCATTGTTTTTAAGCAATGCCACTTCTTATTTTAGTAACGTTTTGGAAGTGCCTGTTCCTGTTTGGAACATGAACATTAGGTGAGAAAAGAGTAACTGAGCCTTGCTGTTTTTAAACAACCTTCGATGCCCCTGTGTTTGCCTCCTGAAAGATTGTTCTGAAACAATCGTTAACATTTTCTCAGCATAAGTTTTGTGGTTCATTTCTAGGTGGACTAAACAGTCTCCTTATGTTAATAGTCCTGGGTATATGAAATTTTATTTGCAGAGAAATGGGGGGGGGGGAGGGAGGGGGAAGGAGGTTATTGGTTTTATTTGTTTGTTTGTTTAATTACTTCAGCTGCACAAAAATACTCTTTCTGTGCCTGATAATTTTTTTCCACTGTCAACTATAAGAATAGGACCCTTCTTTTTTTTTTTTTTTTTCTTCTTTTAAATATATGTGTAATTTTAGCCAGTAAATGATTAGTTGCAAAATTCAGTACACCTATAATGTTTATTCTTACTCCATCTCTAACAATATTAAGCAACTGTTTCCACAGGAACAGTGTTCTTTACAATAGACAGTGTTGTGGCTTGCTTCAAAGCCACAGTCAGAACATGTAGGTGTTTGAAGAGTATCAGATCTTTCCATCTCTTGCTGTGAATTTTCCAGTGGGTCATTACTTGTTCAGACTTTCTATCTCAGTATCCGAAACCACCCCAGTGCTTCATATTACTGTGTGTGGTAATGTTGCAGAAGCCTTTCAAGTGCTGTTGGGCTACAGGAGGAATCTTTTGGATTCATAAAAAGCCAATACTCATGGTGCAGTGGTGGTAAGGATCTAGTCAGCACCTCCAGCACAGCCAGTTCAAGGTCTAACTCTTCACTTCTGTAATCTTACCTAGAGCTCTTTCAATATCGTGCATATTAGAACAGCTTTAGGTGTTTTATTATCTTTCTTAGGGGACTGTGTTTGTAATGGTTCACTTCATTGGATGTCTGGCAATTATCAGAGGGACTGCATCTCTTTCATTTTCTTCCCCCCAAGGTAGTTACTGAGCATCCTGTTCGTACAGAGGAGAGGAACTGTTTGACTGGCTTCTCAGCTTTGTATTACAGGGCTCAGTAAACCTTAAAGAAGGGAAGTTATTTGATTTTATTTTGAAAGAAGATAAATGCTGTCCAGGGGATTTATGTCCTTGGCTGGTGAAAGCTCTCTGGTTAAGGTTATTAAAATTGATGTGACTTTTCCTGGAATGAATAAAATTTTGCTTTGGGAATTAAGGTAGTGTGTCCTCCCTCAGCAAGGGCTGTTTGTGAACGGGAAGAGGAGCATAAGGTCCAAATTAGCAGTACCACCCAGGTAGGGAAGTACTTTTCTCCAGAGGGGAATTTATACTTTTAGGTGTATTAGCTAGTGGGCTGGAGTTAAAAGCATGTGTGTTTGTAATATAAAGCACATGCAACGCTGGCTGTGGCACAGATAAAATGCCAGGCCTTCCATTCACAAGGAAATGAAATATTTATCAAGGAGGGAACATGACAACAGTTGTCCTAAGTATGATGGCCTATAATGGAGCCTGTCCTGCTCTTGGTTTACCTAGGATTGCTGTGTGTTTGGACTTGCAGTGATCCCCAGCAAAAGATCTGTTTAAAAAGAACATTTATTTGCAGCTTTGCAGGTGATGTTGAGCTTTGGATGGGAAATGTGGTCGGTATCAGATTACATTCTTGATTGACATATGAGCAAAACCACTCCAACCATGTTCTGACCTTTTCCTCTACAGACCTTTTTTGGGTCCATCCTCATTTTTTTTTTTTTTTTTTTTTTTTTTTTAATTCAAGGGACATCTTGGCCACATTGGTTGAGAAGAGTTTCCTCGTCTTGAAACCATGCTTTGGAAAGGGAAAAAGAAATACTAAAAAGGGGAAATAGGTGACAATATACTGTTGGTAGATGCCGTCAAGCTGCCTGTCAGCTTTCAGTTGCATGCAAACCCCAGAAGTGCCTCTTCCTTCAGATGGAGGCAGATAGCTGGGTCAGCGGAACAGCACATCCCAGTGACACGTCACCTTGTCACCCATCCAGTGGCCTGGAGAAGGCTGGAGGCCGATGCTTTTCAGCTCCTTCCTGTCTCAACTCAATGGCTGGAGTCACAGCTATGACTTTATTGTCACAAGTGGGTAGTGAGATCATCTCTCTCATGAGGTAGATGAGGAAAACTGTAATCACAGACTTGATGGGGCTAAAAATTGCTTGGTCTTGGACAGTCTCTCTTACTGCAGTGCTTGGCTTCAGGATTTTGGGACTTGCCCTCCCTCCCCCCCACCCTGCTTTCTCTACAAATATACAACCCAGGGCCCTTCACTATGAAGAACTTCATCTATGCATCCTTTTTTGAACTGCTGTTTTACAGAAATATTTTTATTGTACTCTTTCCCATCCTCCCCACCAAAAAAACCCGAACCTCAAACAGAAAAACAAACCCACAAACAAGATCCACTATACAAATAGGATATGATCTAACTTGGCAAAGCAAATGTTGGCAGTGGGTACTGGGTGTTGTCAGCTGCATACTAGATCCCAACCTACATTCTTTTTGCTGCATGAAGACTTGAGTGTGACTCCCAGAGCTGGACCTTGTGGGATTAGCGCCGAGATGTGAGCAGTAACATCTGGAGACCAGGAGCAAGCATCATACCTTCAGGAATGCTGGGGGAGTGCATGCCTTGGCACTCCTTTTTTTTTTTTTTTTTTTTTCTCCTACCTTTAGAAACATCTAATTGACTGTGTGGCCAGAAACTGCTACTGCTTTTACACAATGTTCTGGGATGCATGTACCAGGGATGTTAAACAGTTGCATAAACTGTTGGCAGGGAATGGGAGAGGGATTAGTGTGTAGGCTAAAGTACTTTTAAGCTTCCTTTCCATCTTTCCCTGTGTCCCAAGCAGATTCTCTCCTGTGAGACAGCACCCATATTTGATAGTTTGCTTTTCATCCTTCAGTCTCAAGTAGTTTGACAGATCATCTTGCAGCATACAGTGTGAGAAGAGATGTGGTGGATTAGTACTGGCTGGATATAGATGTTAGACCTTAATAGTTTCAGTGTTAAGAAATTGCCAGGTGAGGAAGTGAGAGTAGGAAGAAAGAAATCACTGTGATTTAATCCAAGATCTGGAAAGAATGGTCAGAGCATAGGTGCTTAGGCTTCTCCATGGCGTTACAGTCTGTGCCAGGATCTGGGTTTTGAAAGTTGCTGGAATTAATCCCTCCTTTTTCTATCCTCACTAAGGATGAGTAATGCAGTTAGGGCTTTAAATGGGGATATCTGTGATGGCAGCTGTAGTTCTAAAGACTGGCGTGCTGCTGACACATGTCATTTGAAATCTTATGTTTAGTCAGAAATATTGCTGATAACTTGATTTTGCACATAAATTAATTCATTGTGATACAGGCAGGGATGGTGGTGATGTGTACCCTTACCCCACATGCACCCCCCTCAGCCCCCTGCCATACACTTGGTGCAAGGCTTTGTAGTCACTGAAAACAATGATGGGTTGTTTTTTGGTGCTGGGTGCTGTGAAGCAACTGATTTTTCTTGACATCTGGACCACTGTGCAGCCCAGGCACGCATTGCTTTCCTGGGTACTGCAGAGTCTTCCTTGCACTTTTTCAAGGCGGTGTGCCTGCTGTGTAGTGTGCTAGGTCCGGCTTTTGAAGACCACAAGCTCCATTTTCAGCTCTGTTCCTGCCATTCCCATACGTTCCTTTCCTTGTCTATAAAATTGGTGGTGTAAGGTTTCCTCAGCACCCCAAGGGGCTTTGCAATCTTTGGCTGAAAATGTGGAGATGTGCATGATCTGCTATATGCAGCTCCTTTAGGAGAGGTACAGCTATACCGCTGTAGGAACGTGATACCGGGGTTCCAGCAAGGGGATGGCAGATTGTGTGGGAAGCTTCCCTGGGTGAAAGCAAGCACCGTGGGCCTACCTGGTATGGAGGTTCCCTTAGCCCTACCATCCACGTTTTGGAGTTCCAGCTATTTCCAGTGTAGTGCTACAGCAGCTCTGGAAGTCAGGCTGAGGTCGGTAGGCGATGATCAGAACAGATGGCTGTTGGCCCCTCATGCAGCAATCAAAACATTTGCCAACCAAACAGCTTAGTGCTGGATATTGCAAGGCCCTCTAGTAGGTACAGATCTTTTTGACAGTTTGTGTCAAAGGGAAGAAGAGGGTAAGTGTCTGCAAATCAGGCCCTCTGCAGAGTTTTTGGTTTGCATTTGAATCTCTGTATCATGGAACCCCAGCTTCCTGCCATCAAGCTGCAGACATCAAGATGCTTATCGCATCTTACTTCGGGATCCTCTTTCTATTTTACAGCACCTATTAGTAGTGATCAAACACCATAAATAGCTGGACTTGTCCAGCAGATTGCCTTTTGCTATACCACCAGGACTTAACTTTTTAATTATTATTAAAAAGATGGGATTCAGCTCTTCAGAAGTGAGTCTCTGACAGAAATGGTTGGAATAGCAGAAAGTTGTGATCTTTCCCCTTTCTACCTGGGGTGTTGAGAAATTTGATGGATTATATTTGGCGGACTAATGGATTTTAATGGGTCATGATCTCATCAGCTGTGGTCTGGTTTTAGAAAGAAGAAAGAGCTGTTAGACAAAAATGGAAAAGCAGCAGTTCACCAAATTAATTATATGTAGTAGGAAGATATTTTAGAAATAGTGACATACCTAATTGAGACTTGAATGAGAAGAATTTTACAGAAGTTTGAGATTATGCAAGAAAGCCTATGAATAATAAGAAAATGTTTTCTAGCACTGAATATTGGAGAACAAAACAAGTATGCAAGTGAGCGAGGTGCTGGGGAGACAACTGCAGAAGGGTTCTTTGCAGAGTACTGCAGCTGGTTTAGGGGTGCACAATTCCTTGGGTTGGGTCCATAAACAGGATTTTGAAGGCCCTGTCTGACATTGTACAACCCCGTGGATTTCCCTGAAGTTACACAGCGCTCTCCTGCTGTAGGTGTGTGGTGACAGCTCTTGGGCGACCAACAAGAGTGCCTTGAACACAGAACCTCAGACTGTGATGCAGACTTTGCTGCTTAATGGAAAGTCATGAATGATTCATAAGTCTGCCTAGGTTTGTTAATAATGTTAATTAAAACTGCAGGTGAAATGCCATGCCTTGGAAGACTTCTGAAGACCGAGAGCATTGTTATTGCTTCTCTGCCCAATCTTTTTGTTTCTCCTGTATTTCCACCTGGTGCCTGTTCTGTACCTCTCCAGGCAAAACTGGCGTCTCTGGTGTGTGCTGGCTGGTACATGGGCTACCTGGGCTTGCTCCCTTGCTACCACTCATCTGCCCTTTCCCTGTATCATTGTGAAGCTCAGCTATGTCAGTGTTTTACTTTGAGGAAACTCCTCTCACCAACTCATTGCTGTGACCCTTGGAGCGTTTCCAAATGGGGAAATGCCACCGACTTGCCTACTTGGCACCCCTCAGTGATTTATTTGTTTATGACTGTAAACATCAAAACTGGCACAACTTCCTGGGTTTTATGCCAAATTATATTATGTTAATATATGTAATGGAAAATACATTTGTTGATAATCTCCAGAACTGGGGGATAGAAAATGGTGTTTCCTCCATTGTATACTTGGTGAGAGACCTAAAACATGAGCTGTCAGCATCATCTCTTTGCAAATCATGTGTCCAGAGTGCAGTAGCAAAAGTGGTGTCCTAGGGCTCTTTAGCTGTTGAAAGATTTTTGTTTTGTTGGTAATAACTGGTTGTTGAGGTTTATTGACTTGTTTTTACTGTTCTTTGAATGGAAATAGAAGATTTTTGCTTGTTTGTTTGTCCAAGCTCCTAAGTCCTCTTAAGAGTATAGACCCTGTCCCACTTCCAGCCTCTTTTACCTGCAATTGTATATATAGGTGTTTGCAGGCAGGTTTCCATACACTGCATATGTAAAGCCGATAGCTTGATACCGACTACCAATTGTGTGTGCATGGGTGTATTTGCTGTAATTAAGTGTTCAAACAGGTGAAAATGAAGCCCTACATTTGCCATCCTGTAATTTAGTGGTCCTGCATTGATGTCAGTATCTTCCTGTTAAGAACTGAGAGTAATGTGAATTCCCCCACATCCCTTAATGAAAAATTAAAAAAAAAAAAAAAAAAAAGCTGTAGGAGGAAGGCAAGAGAAGTTGGGAGGAAAATCCAGTGATGGACTAGACATGGTGCTATTTGGCATGTTGTTACAAAGCAAGATGGATGTTTAATAACTTGTGTGCAGCAGCAGAGCTAAAGCTCTGCTTGTATGTGCATGTGGTACGGAAAGGCAGAATGTGTCCTGCCCACGCAATTTTGGTTTCACATGGGCTATGGTCGTACCGGCTGTGGGAGGGAGGCGGCACAAAGGTGTCGAGAGGCCCCTGGGGAAGCGGTGTCCTGCTCTTTGCAGTCGGCTGGGGTGCAGAGGCTCTTCAGGGAGGCACAGAGCAGCCTTTGCTCTCTGTCTGACGTCTCCCCGGGCTGCCACGTAGAGCAAATGAGATGCTGTTTGTCAGCTAGGTGGGAAAACGGAGCAGAGTTGCCTGCGACTTGATGTCTCCCGGGCGCGAGGCTGGTTCAGAGCAGGCTTTTTTTGATGCCTTGCTCCTATCCATCCCCCAAGGCTTTGCCCAAAAGGGAAGACCTTGGCCTTCCAGGGCTCTTGTACCCCAGATTGCTCCACCAGCGGACCCCGCCTGGCTGTACAGGGCTCTCCGGCAGCGGGGGGCTGGCTGCAGGAGGGGCGTAGGGCAGGGAGCTGCTGCCCGCTGCGGCATGGCTGCGCCCCGGCGATCGCAGAGCCGCCTGCGGTAAGCTCGGGCCGCGCACGCCGCTGCGAGAGCTGCCGACAGCGAGCTGGCAGCAGCCTGGGAGACCACCTTCCTCCCCTGACCCACGGGCCCGGCTGGGGAGGGGGGCGACAGACCGGCTCGTTCAATCTGGGGCGGGAGTTTCAGCGCCTGCTTTGGCGGTGGGGGGCGGTTTGAAGAGCCGTCCCGTGCTCGGCATGTTCTGTGCTCTCGGAAATTGGACCCTCGCTGCTAGGGTCTGGTCATCTTTCATGTTTCCTTCTTGCCCCGTTTACCACCTTAGTCATTTCTAGCCCCTCGCTTGTCATGGGGTTGTGGGTGAAAGCCCTCCCCTGTGGCTGACCTCAGTGTGTGCATGGGACTCTTAGACTCTCTCCCATCCTCCATTTCGTATTGAGTTTCACTTACGTTTCTGAAGGAACGGGTTCTTGCTGGGTCGTGGTACTGTTGGGGTCAATGCCCGGTCTTTGAGAAACTTCAGTACTGTGGAACTGATAAACAGGCAATTGGATTCCCTCCTCCTGCCACATAATGCAGGAAAGAGAGATCAGAAATCCCTCCACAGAGTGATTGTTTTTTGTTTGTTTGTTTTTTTTTTTTAAAATATAAGGGGAACAAAAATACATTCCTTAAACCAGTTGTGTGTATGTGTGTCTCTCTTTTTAACTTTATAATCTTACAATTTTTTTCAAATATACTGAAGAGCAGCCACCTGCAACTATTACTTAAATCATTCATGTTTTAGAGGTGGGATTTCTCAAAAGCAATATAAATTGGTGTAACTCCAGTAGGAGCTGGTTTTGGGTCATGCTTCTGAAAACTTAATTTTTTGAAGATTTGAAACCTTTTTATCTATATTTTATTTGTAGCCCTTCAAGTGGGTTTTTCTGGCAGAAATTTTCATGGGATAGATAAATCTCGGTGCAGCCCTTGCTTTTCCTATGTGAGCAAATATGTTGAGGTGGGTAACCTCTTGGATTAAACCAAACTAAAATTGATTAAAGAGTCCAGGATTGGCTAACAGGCATTAGTTATGCATGATTTTTCATGGCTGGTGCACAGCTTATAATTATGCAGCTTGACTGAAAACAAAAGTAATATTTTAAACGGCTGTCCTGGAATAAAAAATTAGAATGACAATATTACAGTAATATCTGGAATAACTGGTTATAGGAGTTACCAGAGAAACTAACTTTCCACCCATTTGTGGGTTTACCTCCAGAGTGTTAAACATACGGCACTAATAGTTGTTTGGAAGGGTTTCTTTTTCCCCGTGAAACTTTGACAGTTACTGTCATTTGCAGGAGGCAGAAATTTTGAGCCTTCATCCCCCACCAGGGGATGGCCAGGCTGCCCGGCAAGGGAGCAGGGATCATCTCTAGGTCTAACCGTGCACCTCCTGCAGCTGGAATCAGTGAGCTGTGAGGGCTCCCGCGCTCTGTGAATTCAGCACGGTGTGTGGACCTGCCGATTGGAGGTGGGATTGGCAGCCTTTTCGCAGTGCTGTGTCACCCTGTACTTGCTCTTTGTTTGGAGACCTGGCATCAAAATTAAATCTTGGTGGGTGCAGGGAGATGCCGCTGTTTGGCAGCACCAGACTCGAAGCTTGAGTGGAACAAGAGCTGGGGTCGCTGCCATTCACCAGATGGCATCTTCTAGGGCCTCTCCTGCTTGGAGCTTGCCATGGGTGGTTTGAGAAGATGTCCGTGTCTGCCCTTGGCACCTGTGGTGGAAATTACTGCCCTAAGCACTTGCCAGCCTTTGCAGGAATGAAAAAATACTTGGCATCTCACTTTTTTTTTTTGTTTGTTTTTAGTCACAATGATCTGAATCTTAAAAACTGCATGCTGTGCATTTGTAGGAAAAATACTTTAATGTATTGTTATGGAAATGAAAAATCCCCTTTAAACTAGAGAGCCCTAAGGATTTTTCAGAGGTGCTTGACTTGATAGACAAGTGTCTGTCAGCCGCAAAACATACAAGAGGGACTGATTAATCCAGACACCATGCATTTGGCTGAGAAAGTTGTTGCTTGACCTGTCCAACAAAGGCATGCTCAGGTCGAGGTGCTAAAATACAGAAACATTTGACATTCTGTAAGCATGATCTGTTAGGAGCTTAAACAAGAAAAATTAAAAGAAATAACTAGAGGCATGTGAAAAAACAGCTTTAACCTAACCCAGACTTTCAGCTCTTTTGACTGAACAGAGCCTTGGGAATTGCCTCTACAAATGACTGATTATACATGCAGTTCTGTTAATTAAATTTAAAAATTGTGTAGGAAGTCAAAAGATATAGCTACTTGTTTAATTAAGCTAATTAAGTCCCCAGGTAGCTTTTATATTTGCTTTATTCACTGCAAGTGTCTGGCTTGTTCTGGTTTTGAAGCCACGTCAGCATTGACATGACTTAGAAAAAGGTTGTACTTCTAGGATGCTTACTAATTGTGCCTGTGGGGAAGAAAGGACAGAGCAGCAATGGGAGAAAGGATGTTCTGGGCCCCAGGGTAAATGCAGTCGTCTTTTGTGTCTGATCCAAAGACAACAAAAAAGATTCCCACTGATTTCAGTGTACTTCAGGTCAGACTTCCCAGACTGGATTATCTGTTGTGGGGAAGGGAGGAAAAAAAATCTTCTAAACTCGTGTTTGCAAGTGCTCATGCCAGATGTGGTGTTGAAGATGTCTCTTCATCCTAGACGTCCACCTCGTCTCCATTTTGGAGCGTGAGCGACTCGCAGGCAGCCAGCCACCCTTCAGACCTGCCTCTTCCCATCCGTGGCGAGTTTTTCAGAGGCATGCTGGGCTCTCCGAGGCTGACTGACTATACCTGCTCTTCGAGTTCAGTGGATGCTTCTGCTGGGTGTTGATATGTTACCTGAGAGATTACACTCCTTCTGAATTTGTTTTCCAAGCCTCTTCCATTGATGAATCACGCGTGACCAGTTTTTATTATATGTGTGAAGGCATATGATTAAGGAGCCCTGTTTCGGTCTCCCTGAATCTGTTCCCTCGTTTACTCCCAAACTAGCTTTTTTTGTGATGTGGAGAAAGGGAGTTAATAACACCAGCCTAGTTGTTAGGAACTCTACTAGTACAGTCCTCTTCTGGAGAGGGTGTGCGAGATGGTTGACTGGGGCCCCTCCTTGTGGGAAACCGATTCTTCACCGCTCCCTTTGAAGTCACGTGGGAGCTGTGCGATCTCAGCAAGTTCAGGCATGGGGCACCGTGTGAGTGGTTTGAATTAGGAGTGAAGTCCTCCTCGGCCCTGTGTTCAGCCTCGCTGCCAAAGAGTTGTGTCTCATGATGGAAGGGTAATGAAACCGCGGCTGAACTCATCAGTCCTTACCTGTTCATTTCCAGATCACTTGCCAAAATCCTCCAGTGCTTGTTTTCTCTTAGGTATGGCTGTGAAGTTCAACAGAAGTTAAAGTGTATGCTTAGCTCTGGGCCAAAATCCTGTGTTGTTCTTACAGATACAAAGGGGGTTCCTGAGCTCCAGCAGTTGATCTTATCCACCCTTTGTGCTACGGAGGCACGTGCTGTCTTCCATTTCCTTGAACGAGAAGGGAGCGGTGATTAAAGGCTTTACTGCACTGATAAGCACACTTTCGTCTCCTGGTTAGATAAAACTTGGCCAAGTCACCTCTAAAGCAGCCAGAAAGTCAGTGTTTTCCTCCCAGTTGTTCTCTGGGGGACCAGGCTGAGGATGAAAGCGCCAGAGAGAGGGGAGGGTGGTCACTGTTCACAGCTCTGCATGCCAATGGTGTGATGCCGCACGCCACCAGTTTAGTTTGATTTATTTGGAGATCAGTGCACCTCATAGCATTCACAATATCATGCATGTATAGAAATTCAGACTTCTCCTTTGCTTCTCCCAATACAAACAGGACTTTCCCCAATGTGTTGCAGTTCCTGCTCTGATACTAAACCTTCCAGGTGGAATTCTGCAGTTCTCTAAAAGAAGTATCCTGTGCTGAATAGGTTTTGGCATTAGGAAACTTTTCTCTGTACTTATTACTCTTTGAATATTGTCATCAAATACATGAAGATGGTTACATTTCTGTATCATTTAACTTCTGTATTATGATATAACAGCTCCTGTTGCCCCTTGGCATCATCTGTGCTGCCTCCAGGCTGCTGAGTTTCTCTGAGCCTCTCCTGCTTTCTTTGAAAGATCAGCATCATCTGCATTGTTGACCCAAACTGACTGCACAGCCTGCTTTGGACTTTAATAATTATGTCAAGAATAATACTGTGGCTCCTGCTTCTCTGTAAAAACGTGTTTTATTTTGTATTTAAGCAGCCATGGTCAGCACTGGGGAAAAAAAAAAAAAAAGTGAGAAGCAAAACTTGGCTTATGTGTGATACTTGTGTTACGCCCGCACTGCTGTGGTGAGGCTGGATCCCAAGGGCGTTTGCTGATGCTGGGAGGTACCTACATTGCCGGAGCCTTGCCGGCATGCAGTCAGGGCCTGGGCTGCCAGCCAGCCGTTGCTAGATAAGGTTATTCCTTCCATGGCTGGAGGGCCAGTCCTTTGGCAGCTGCTTGCTTTTGACGTGCTTGAATCTTATTAAATAACAGAGCATAGTGAGCAGTCCTCTCAGTCTGTGAAAGTAGGTGCTAGTGATAGAACTGACTGAAGGGATTGAAGGAGGGCTTATGTTAGGAGTTCCTCCTTTTGGGGAAGAAGTAGGGTACCACAGCCCTCGTTTGTGGGCATCTGGTTTCAGATGGTTATAGGCCTATTTCCTCATGCCCAAAGGTGGCTGCAGTTGCTTGCTGGGTCGGTAAATCTATCCTGAAGCATGTGCTATTTCTGTAGCTTCACCACAAAGCGTGAAGGCAGTAATGAAGGTGTAAAGCAGGGGCAGGAACACGGGGAACCAAGTAGCAAGGGTGGCTGAGGTCAGCCCCAGGGCGCGGGCTTAGCAAGCCACTTGCTGTGCACCCCGGCTCAGCGTGTGAGCATCCGTCTGGCTGCACGGGCATCGCGGCTTGTGGTCCAGCAGGTGTGAGGAGCTCACAGGAGCTAACTGCCTCCAACGTGGGGGCCCTCCGTGTTGTGTGGCCGTGGTACGGGGGTGTCTGTGCAGTGGTCAGAGGAAGCGCGTCCCATCAGGTGGATGTTGCTTTGCGGGAGCTGCTCGATCGTCTGATCTCGGGGAGGCTCGTGGCAGGGCAGGTCTGCAGTCAGACATTTTCCATTCAGTTTTCTAGGCCAGAGATTATTTTCCCTCTCTGGCACGCTCTGTGTATCTGGGAGTTGATCTCAGATATTATATTAGCTGCTGCTTAGCTGGTCAGATTTCATCTTTAAAGGAGATGACAGCAGGTCCAAAAGCCAGGGTTTTACCAATGGTCTATTAATTTTAATTATTTAATTTCATTGTACCTTAACTGTTGTTGTTGCTGCTATCAATTTAAGACCAGAGAAACTCTTAAGACCGTCTGGTTTAACCTCTTCTATAGGACAAGATTTCACTATCAGCCACTGGCCACATGCAGTGGGGTGCCAGTGTGCCAAAGTTTCAGCAGCTCCCGGCATGCTGGGACTTCAGTCCCCATTTTGGAGCCTTTCAGCTGGAACTTTTCATTAGACCCTGCTAAGATGTGCCATGAGAAGATCTCAAGTGTAGCTAGATCCTCTTCACTGAGTGTTCTGGAACTGTGGTATGAGCACAGCTGCTTAGTTGGTGTAGAGGATTCAACTGACCTTTAATCTTGGAGTCTGGAGGGGAGAGAGATTGTTTTATAACTCTCATAAATCTCCTACTGTTAATTTAAGAGTTATTTTGTTTCTGTTTTATAAGACAATGCTACTCTGGGCAGAGGAATCCCATCTGCAGAGATGGAGAGCAAGGTGTGTCACAGATTTGGGACCAATTTTTGTTTGTGCCTTGTGTTGAAGGCAGATGATGCTTTTGTTACATCTCCTGGTCTCAGCCCAGCTGCTTATGTCTTGACAAGCCTTCACTTTTAAGAGTAAACAAGGAATGCAGGATTTGTTCCTTGTCTCACCAGAAACCATGTATGTCAGAAGAAGGGAAGAAGGATCCTCTTTGTGAATGTGAAAGCAGGAGTCTAATGTATCACTGTGTATGGAGACTGGCAGAAAAATGATAAGCGCTGAAGAATGATTTTGGAAACCTAAGTAAGGATTTTCACATAAAATCTGAATTTTTGATATCACAAATCTATTTGGGTGGCTGTATATATATTTTATAGGTATTAGATATTTTTGAAAGAATGATTTCTTTACAAAGTGTGTATTTCACCAATGAACTGAAATTTAGGCAAAAATGATGCATGATATCTCTGGAGTTGAAATATATTTGGGGAATGCCTTCCATATTAATGGAGACAAGGGGATGTTCAAACACATCTTCCTAAATGCAGTGTAGGAAGCAGCCCAAGCAAATGCAAAAATTAATATTGTGTCAAAGTTAAATATTGAATTTAAATTTTCCCTGTGATATTGATTTTTTTTAATTTTGAAATTTTTTTTTTTAACTGGAAAATATAGTGACCATAAAATCAACATTTTGGTCGGATTTTTTCCAAGCAGTTCTAGCTTCCCTGTTTTGTATCCCATTGATAGAGGTGTGCCAGTTCTGGACTGTAGCTGGAGTTGTGTGACTAGGATGTTCTCTCATCCTTTCTCTGACATTATTTGCTCTGCTTATCCTAACAAATTCCCAGTAGCTCGAAATATAATTTCTCTACATCTGCAACTAATTGTAGGCTAGGGAGGCACACAGTGATGGTGTGTGATGTCTCTGCTTCCCCCTCACTTACCCCAGAAGATTGTTTTCTCTTGTCTCATGCTAGTGAACTGCAGTTAGCATCCCTAGGAGCGGAGGTGCCAGCAGACAGTGCTGCTTTACCTTAACACTGCAGAGTCAGTCTTCAGCTACTCTCTGTCCATTTGCAGCGTGGCTGTTTGGCTCCTCCATTAGATACACAGAGTTCAACTTTCTCTTTTAATCTTAATGTTATTCCCTTAAAAGGACGAGTTGGTGCATGGCAGGGTTTTGCATGCCACGGGCAAATGTTGTCTGGGTTACTGGTGGTCAATACACCATTGCTCTGGGAGTTTACTCATGGTTAGTGGTTTATTTGAATTATGTGATATGTGTTAACACTGGAGAGGATTCAAAGTGATGGCAGGATGCATCGTGTGTTATCTGATTAAAAAGAGGGAGCCCACGCTTATCCTTTTTTGCAGTACTGGGAAGTATTTTTCTACTCCACAGTGTGCACATCAAGGTATATTAAATTCTGGGCACAGAAACTCAGTGCTGCTGATGTAGAAGACACACTTCTATTTCTGCCAGACCAAGGAAAGGTGGCTGTACAAGAGCAGAGAGGCCTTGAACAATCATGTTTAGACATTCCTCCAGAGTGCTCTGTTTTCAGAATTTCTGTTCTGCAGAGATTACTGATACCCACAAGGTGTGAAGCTCCTCTTTGCTAATTTTAACCTTACAATTTGGGGATGTGTGAGGGTTGACTTGGTTGGTTGGTTGTTTTTTTAAAGCAAGATTTGTATGTGACAGACTGACTCAAGCTTCAGGGATCCTTAGCTGTGATTTTTGCTAAAAACTAGCTGGTGAGCAAAAAAAAAAAAAAACCAAACCAAACTAAAAGCAAGACCTTAATTAAAAATGTAACTAAAAATTAAAAATCTACTCACCAAAAAATAAATACCTTCTTTCAAGGACATGTGGACTGACAGTGGGATTGAATCTCTGATCCCTAAAATTATGTTCTGTATCTCTATCTAATTTAGATCAAACAACAAGTCCTTAGGTAACAGCACTAACAGTTTCCTATTTTTTATGGTTTAAGGCCAAAAGGTGATTTAAGTAAGAAATCAGCATTTACCCCAGCACTGGTGGCATTTTGAGACACTGAAACAATTTCAATGGAATAAGATATAATAGGGAGGAAATATCCATGTAATTCACCAAACAGATATGCGTGGATCTTTCAAGAGAATTGCATGTATTAAATATTACTTCCACTTCATTTATCTGACTAAATGGAACACTATTAACCTTTTTTTTTTTTTTATTTTTCTTTAATCTCCATTTCCTCTAGCAAGGTTGAGATTGTTCACCACTTCTAGGAAAAAGAAGGGATCAAGTTCCTTATTTTTTATGGTGCTCTGAACGTTGAACAATTTGAGCCATGGATGCTTGATTTTTTTTGTAAAATTATGGGTGTGCATGACAATATATTTAGAGCTTCAAATATTATCAAATGTTGGGAAGAGTTATCGTGCAAAATGCTGAGAAGAGTCTTTGCCTTGAAAAACAATCTTCTAATGTTTTCTTTACTTTTTCAGGTGGATTTGGAGCCAGAAGGCAAAGTGTTTGTTGTCATAACTCTTACAGGCAGCTTCACGGAAGGTAAGGGAATTATTTTGGCTTGTTTCCACTAAGAGCTGGACTCTGGTGTGTATATTCTTGCCATCAGTTAGCAAGCAGTGTATAAGTGGATGGCATTCTTCACGTGGGCCACGTGCTGTTCCACAGTGGAGATTTCTTGAGTGATGGGGGAAATCTGGAAGGGGCTGTTCGTAACGGCTCACTCTGTGTGCCCTCTGCTCTGCTGTTGCTCTGATCTTGGATCCAGGGAGCTGATTCGTGCTTGATCTGGTTTAGTTATCTGAAGTTGCCCTTCAAACGGATTGTTTTTGTCACCCATACTTTCCACCTGGGTGCCTCTTGAAGGGCAAGCTAAGGAGCATGTAGAGCATGTTTAAAATAGAACAAGTTTAAAACATCTGGATGATTTTTGTTCCATAATGATTCCCATCTACTTCATGTGCAGATTTGTTTCCTGAGTTCACTTTGCACAGGAAACTTAGAAGTTTTTAGTGTGACAGCTGCCCTGAAAAAGTATCCTGACAGATTTTTTTTTTTCCTGTAACTGTATTTTATAGTGTGATGTTTTTAATTTCCCTATTGTTTATTGTGATACCAGCTATGAACATGGATATGAGCTGTGCTGGAGGAACCCAGGAAATCTGGGATGGGGCACAGAAGAAGCTTATTTACTTCAGGTGTACACCATGGTGGTTCTTTGTTTTAGCTATGGCCTCAAACTGCATTTGTTGGGGGGGTGTTTTCTGTACAGAGGCTGAGAATTGAGGCAGGATCTGCTCTGCTCTGACCTGCAGCCTGGGGGAGCTGGATTTTTAATGCTTTCTCTTGTTCTGCCCCAGAAACCAATTGCTTGGCACGAAGGCTGCGCGGAGGGCTGCAGCACTGGCATCCCACCCTGCCATGCTCTGTCTTGGACGCGAGGAGGGTGCAAGCTGGAGGGGGGCTTGCTTCAAGGGTTATGGGAGAGCTCTGCTCTCCTGCTTAGCAGTTCCCCTAGCTAGGTGCCCAGGCCTGTTAATGCCCCTGCCTTTGTTTTTCAGATGCAGGTTTGAATACAAGCTTGTGCTTTACTTGGATGCTTTTGGGGAGCTGTCTTGCATTGCTGAGCCAGCAGCCTGATGGGCAGCTGCTGCATCAGAGAAGCTGGTGAAGTTTTTGGTTTTCTTTGGGGGGTTTACACCCCAGGAGTGCTCTGCTCTTGGTAGGATGCCTGTGGCCTTTTAAAACATTTGAACTGATTACAGAAGTGATCATCTGAGCCACACCTGAGGGTCCAGCGAGGGTTTGCAGGGAAATGGTGTCCTTCTCCCCAGCAGCACCCCCAGTGCCATGGTGTGGAAGCGGTGCCAGGGTTTGCAGACATCCTTTCCTGTGTGCAGCTGTGGCTGCTCTAGGAACTGTGGGCAGGGTGTAATCCTACTTGCAGAAGGTATGTTAGGAGGCAGACATGAACAGAAAGCCTGACTTTGACTGCTGTCAGGAAATGTATAATCTTGGAGTGATGGAGAGGACAAGGAGTGTCACATGCTGGCACTGCAGCAGAGCAGAGAGGACCAGAAATCCCTTTTCCAGTGACAATCATTTACCATGTAAAGTTGGGCAGGCCACATAGCATCGCTACAACTTTCAGTTCTTTATCTGTCAAGTAGGAGTGCATGTTTTCCTCTGTCCAGGTGTCAATTTTGTGATCTGGGAATGGCTCTTTCATTTATCCATGCATAAAATGTTAACAGATCATTTACCCTTTCTCATCTAGGGAGGTGCTCCCTACAACTGAAGATTACTTTTTCAAGTCGATCTGGTAAAAGCTTTCTATTTGTAACCAGAGAACAGGGAGAGTGCAAAGGTGTGCTAGGAAGGCCTGGACGACTGTTTTGCAGGTCCAGATGCCATGGGTCTTAGGGGTGAAAAGGACATTAGAAATTGGCTTTAATCGTCTCTGACAAAGCTGATGGTGGAAAGGGGGAAGGAACTAGAGGGTTTTTACTGACCTGCATCCCAGTTTGGATTCACAGGCAAGTGCGTCATGCTTGGCCATTTGAAGCAAGGTTGAGGAGGGATGGTGGGCTTGAGCATAAATCCAGAGCGTGCTTCAAACTTGTGCTGGTGGATAAGATGTTAAGGCATGTTGCTAACAAGGTCTCAAAGATGAGAGTTGGAGAACTCGAATGTTTGTATTGCTACTGCTTTCCGAGGAAAATGGGAAATGTTGGAAATAGTTTATTTCTCTTTCCTCCGTCATATTGAGGATGTACGGACTTACAGAACAGGAAGATCAAAGGCAGCTCTTAGGGGCTTTTCCTTGACTGGTTAGTCCCACGTGTGGTCACATTTAGAGTTTCCAAGAATAGATGTAATCCAGGGCAAGCCTGATTGCAGATACTGACATCTCCCAGTCATTGGATAGTGGAGACATCCATCAGGGAGGGGGGTTCCTTCTGAAAAATGGTGAGGTCTCTTTCATAACATCGTATTTGTGTTGGTTTTTTTTTTTTTTTTACTGGAAATGTGGAGGCTTAGAATTGTATTTGAAACTTAATTTTTTGGGAAGGAAGTCTGAGAATAACTCACAACTTGAAAGCACAAAAAGTGGCTTTCCTCTTGTTTGCTCTAATGTGCAGGACAGCCCCTACCACATCCTCCCTGCTAGCTACAGCTAACGCGGCAGAGACCGCCTGAAGGCTGTGTGTGGCTATGGGCACGCAGAGAACCTCTGAGAGCTGACTGGTAACTCGTTGAAACAGGGACTGAGAAAACAGCCTGAGAAAGAGATAAGTGATGGCGGGGAGCGGAGGCCCGCCAAGCAACGCCTCAGACACTCACAAGTAATGAAACTATAGTCTCGGGGTGAATAGTGTGGAGTCTGGAGCTGATAAGGCTGCCTGGGTAGCACAGGATGGGGCTGGGGGGGGCTTGTGAAGTTTCAAGGGCCATGTGTCCAGTGAGTGACCTTTTGCTTCGTTATCCACGGAGTGCGTATTAAAATTGACATCCCCTGAATATGCTAATAAAGATTAACGAGGTCATGCTAATTACATCATCCCATCAAGCACCTTACCCCTCCCTATAGATGCAGGTATGTGGGGAGACCTAGGGGATGAACCCAAGTAAAGTGTGTATACACTAAGGGGGGGGGGGGTGAAAAGTGAAAGCAAGCAAGAAATAGAAAGAAAAAAGAGGATGTGAAGAAGATGGGTGCATCCCTGACAAACTCAGATGGGGCCAGCACAGGACCCTGGAACAGTGATCTCTATTTCTCTATTCTTTTTCTCCCATTTTTTTTTTCCCCTCTTTTCCCTTATTACCGTTAATTAACACAAAGCACACTTTATCACTTGCCATAATTTGTCATATACTTAGCTAATTACCATGTATCCAGTTAGTACATTGTGGGCAATTAATAAATGTCTGTGCATGGACTTTAAGACTTGTCTCACTGTAGTCCGCTCCATTGGATATTTACGAATCTCAGTCACTTGTCTCCCTTGTCTGAGTGGGATGTGACAGAACCCAACGATTAGTTCGTGTTAGACCCCATCAGGGTAGCATGTAGACCCACGTGGAGTTTCAAGCAATATGATGTTTGGGACTTTTGATCATTTTCTTGTGACTTATGAGTGATTAAGTGTGTAATTCCAGGGCGTTTCCTGCTCTGGAAGGGATCAAGCAATGGTGATGTGGTGCTGAAAAAACCGCAACAGACTCCAGCAGGCAAAAAGAGCAACATGGCAGTGTCCGTAGACTGACTCTTCAGCCACCCACATGCTTTTTTTAGCAGCTCTTGCCTCACTGCTTTCAGTAGATCATGGGGACCGAAGGATAACATAATGGAGTCAGTCTGAACTGTGGGGAGCATCTTCCTTTGAAAAGTTTGAGAGCTCCACTGAGCAAAGGTGGAGGGTCAGAGGCTGCTGCTGGTCCTCACACTGCCAACACGTCATTTGTCTTGGAGAGGTTTTATGCCAAGCTAGTTGTTTTATTTATGAAAGTAGCCAAATTCACAGGGTCTCAGCCACCGTCGTCTAACTCCAGTAAAGTAAAAGCCCAAAAAGTGGCTAAAGAGAGGAGAAATAAAATGAAATAAAGCAAAAAACAAAAAACCAAAGCAAAAGACAGAAAACCCAACCAAATAAAACAGACCAGGATGTTAGGTCCACCCGAGACTGTATTATTTTGTTGTCCTAGAGAGCTTACCCAAAATAGACAGTCCCAGTGGTGTTGGCAGCTTTTACTTTCTTTAGCTTTGGGAGTGGTTGTTTTTTTTGTTTGATCAAAAGTTCTTTTGACTAAAAATTGAATTTGGTTCTGCTTACCTATGGTGGGGATGAGGGAGAGGGGTGGCCCTCCTGTGAGGGGCATGGCATGTACAACAGAAGCATTCGTGTACTGTCAGGATGAGGGCAGTATAGAAAATGGACAGCTGAAAAGAAGTTAGTCCTTTGTAGGTTCCCATATGGATCTTCTGTCCATCAGTGTTAACCTGCTGTTTTGAGGCAGGGAAACATGCCTGTTTCATGTGTTAAAAATGCATGTAATTTTTCAGGAAGAGAAAGGAATGGAGCAATAGGAAGCAAAGGAGGTCTAGTGAAATTATCTCTGCCTATATTTTCTCTGCTGGACGCATTTGTTGCTGTGCTAAGCTATATCTGATTATATTAACTCCCCTCATTGAGCTGACATTTCCTGTGTAAAGCGACCAGTCCAAAATGAAAATGAAAATCTCCTTACCTCAAGAGGAGATTACCTCTCCAAGCGTGACCGTGTCTCTGCTGGGTCCTGGTGGCCCCAGAAACTGGCTGGGGTGGAGGGGGAGCACCCTCTCCTCCAGCCATCTCCCTCCTTGACCCAAGAGCTGTTTCAGTCCAAGCTGTTTTATAGAGAAGCTGAGGACTGACTTCTGCCTGCCAGACTTCAGGCATTGCTTAGGGATTGATTTTCCCCCAGCACCTCACTCGCTCAAATTAATTTATGTACTCTTTCCTGGGTTTTCTTTATTTCACCCTGCCTGATAATAGGATTTTTTTCAAGTAACCGAAATTATGATTTCATTTAAAATTTCCTTATTCTTTTTACTCTGGGTATTAATATTTTTTTTTTTTCCCCCCAAAGGTGTCTTTAGCATTTCTTACTTCTCTCTGTCTCTCTTTGTGTCTCCTTGTACCTGTCTCTTAAAAATAACAAACGTGCCTTCTCTGAGAGGTCTGTCTTTGCTGTGGACGTGCCTCATCTGTGGGCAGGAGGTGCACTGTTGGCTGAGGAGCTGGGGATGGGAGCGGAGCATGGCGTGTGGGGTGATTTGTGTGGGGCCAAGGAAAGCTGTAGCTGTCAGGGCAGTTCAGCTCTGCCCAGCCCTGGGGACCGCAGGAGCTGTGGTTTAGGGGAACCTCTAGTGTCCTGCCTCCCTCCCTCCCTGTGATGACCCATGTGTGTGCCAGGATCTCCGAGATAATCCACAACATCTCAGCTCTGTTTTAAGCCTCCTTTAAAGGAAAATTTCTGCTTTATTGCTCTCTAAACCAGGTAGTGCTGTGTAGGGTGTAAAGCTTCCTAATGTTGTGTCTCTTCTCCTAACCCTGTCTATAACCATTTCCAGGTGGGCAGCTTCCAAGTAGGATCTTCTTCCTCATCACTCCTGGAAAGCACCTGAGAACACCCTGGGAGGAGGACACTATTGACTGGGGGCTGTTGGGGTTCTCCAGCACAATGTGCCCAAGCACTGTTTCTGTGCATTTCTGGGGTGTCATCTAGGTCCCCCAGGCTCTGGTTGAAGGTGACCTGGTGCCTCTGAGGAGACTCTTTGGGACTTGTGTTGTTCATAGCAAGTGACTGATGCTATTGGGGTAGCCCCATCGGGTGTTGTACAGTTGGTGTTGGTGACATGAATTCAGACCTGCTCTGCATTACTTGTCTCTCCTTGCTACTGAATTCCAGTTTCAGCTGTGAAAGGGCAAGGCATGAATTACTTTGGTCTTGGGCAGGGGCTGATTCATTTGAAATTAAAAGCCTTTCAGTGAGTGTGGGTGAGCTACTCCTGCTGTTGGTGCTTCTGGTTACACTTGTGAGAAGTTTGTAGAGAGACTCGAGCAGGTGATTGTGCATGGGTCAGGGTGTTTGGCTGCAGCGAGGTCAGGCTGGACAGCAAGAGGGCCCAGGTATGTGCCTGAAGGACAGCATGAACCTCTCACTTGTAACACAAGTCCCAGAGCAGGCTGAGTCCCCTTGCACTTTGCCTGCAAGGTGTGTTGCTCTGCCCTCAGTTTGCCACCTCTCTTGCTATTTACTCTTTTTAATTTTGAACAAATAATGCAGATTAATTATTTGATTGAATTAACGAATGAAGCAAGCCCTATAGAAAATGAAGTGCTTCTATTTTAGTGCTTTGAACTCTTGCAATTTGTCTTTTTTTTTTTTTTTAATTGTCACTTAAAGTGATAATTCTGGCTTGAAGTTCAATTTTAATTTCATCATTGTGAGGTAAGCGGTGGTTGTTTCTTTTCTTTCAGTGTCAGGAAAGACATAGACAAATTTGAGTTCTGGGAAGAAATAGAACAATGGGAATACTGAAAAGCCAAGAGACTTGGCAGAGCTGATATAGCACCCATTGCTAAATATTTAATATTGGTAGGCTTTGCAGCAGCAAGGAAGCCTGAACCTGCCTCTAGAGCAGGAAATGCTTCTTTATTTTGCAACTGTCGCATCATGTGTTTGGGATGGTTTGTTTTCAAGCACAAAGACTTTTGGTCTTTTGCTTTCCTTTTTCTTAGGATACATTTTTTCTAATGTGAAGCAGTTTGTGCCTTAAGAAATAGCATTTTCTCAGGCACCAGTAAAGATCTGCAGCCTTAAAGTCTTAAATGATATATAGGCTTTGTCCTAAGATGATCCTTGTTCTGTACTGCAACGTAGCACTTCAGCCCCGCAGAACTTCTATTTGCAGATACAATATCAGTGCAGAATAGGGTTAAGAAAGTTTTGCTATCTTTCATTCATAGTCTGAGAACATGGAAGTTTTTAATATCTAGCCCAAAGTCTTATGTGGCAGAGAGCAACAGGAGATGTATTTTTTCTATTCCCCTGTATGTTTTTTCCAATGCCTATGCTTTTTCCAGTGCTTTACACTTGTCACACATGTGCATACTGCAGGCAGGGGATTTCAGGGTGCTCTCCATGTTGTTTCAACACTGTATTTCCAGATGGAAATAGGTCAGAACAATGTCAAGTCCCATGGGGAGAGAGTACCCCCTAAATGCACCTTGGGGAAGGTTGGGTCCTTGCAGAGACCGGGAATGTCATTCACAGATGCTGTGCATCTGTGCGTGGGAGGCAGGTGAACTTCACTGGTTCCCCACCTTGCTGGAAGATGTCAATCAATTTAAAAAGTAAAAGACAATTCTGGAAGCTGATCTTGAAGTCCTGAGCAGGTATGGCTCTCCTGGGGGTCAGACTCTGCCACCCTGCACTCAGAGGGGGATGTGTCAGCCAAGCCAACAGGAACAAGAGCAGCTCTGTCCTCGTCATGAATCCTCCGTGAGTTAAGCACAAGGATGTTAAAGCTTCTCAGCAACACTGAAGATCTCAGGAGAGAATTTAATGAAGAACCTCTTGGAGGCCCTTTTCCCAGGGAGGAACCTTTGGGTGTTCTGAGAAATGTCCTTTGGGCTGTGAGTTGCCATCAGGTGAAGGGGCTGTACCGCATCTTCCTGAGCGATGCCTTTTGCTTGCCCTGCTCAAGCTGTCAGCAGCGTGAGAAGGGGTCACTGTGATGAGAAACAGCCCAGCCTTAGAAGATAGATGAAGTGGATGAACTTGAGGATAATGCATAATTATTACTGTTTATGGTGGGAGGATAGGGTGAGCAACTTTTTTTAAAGTAAAGCCTTTGAAATTTATATATTGCTTTTCACATTTGAATATTGCAGAGAGAACCCAAATATTTTTGCACATTTATATCTCACATATGCTTCTTGTCCATTAAAAAAAGAAAAAGAAAAAAGAAAAGGCAAGTTTCATAAATTCTGAATTTTCACAGGAAAAAGGGATTTCAACAGGGGAAAACAAACTAACCAGTTTATTCCCAATTGCTGGAAGATCTAGGCCCTGGGAAGTGAAGTGGTTTGCTCAGCGTTGTGGAGAGTCTATAATGCAGAGCCAGGAGGTGAACAGCCCACTGCATATCCAGAAGACCACCTTTATTTCTTGGAAAATGATTGATTTGAGCTCCACAGCTATTGCAGCATATCTAATGCTGAGAGATTTTTGGCAGTAATTCACGACTTGCCAAGATCTGCCAGCTGCTTAGCTATCCAGACACTGTAAAAATGCAACAGACTGCAATATCAGCGTTAACTTTACTTCCTTAGTCGGCTGTGTTTTGTCTGGGCTCTGAAACCTAGATATAAATATGCAAGTTTGCAATCTGCTCTGGGATTTCGGTGTTCCTGGCTGTAATGAGGAACAGAGATTTTTACTTTATTTTAACGTGATTCCTGGAAGAAGTGATGTTGGTTTAGGAGCTTGAATCTACCTACTTTGGCCTTGGAGGACAGCACTGCAGGTGTTTTGTGCTGCAGTGAAGCAGAGTGGCAAATATGGGCTGGAAGGAGCAGAGCACGAAGCTGTTGGAGGTCCAGACCGTGATCCTGTGGCCAGAGATGATGACAGCAGCCCTGTGCCGGGGGATGCTTATTCATGACCATCTCCCTCCACACCCATTGCAGTCAAGGGCACCTGGATGATACCCTGGTCTGGGATGAGGGGGGATGCCCCACACACCAGCACATCTCATGGCTGTGCCTGAATTTCCCCAGACTATAATTTGTGAGGTACCTGACTGATGAAGTAGGTGAATGACTGTCCAAAAGCCCCAGTAGTTTACCTAGGGTGACCCTGTAAATCTGTAGCAGAAACTGGAGAGAGGAAAAATACCAACAAAGCCACACTTTTTTTTTAAACTTCACCTCCACCAACTATCAAATTGGGCTGTGTCCCATTTAATATCCAGGTCTGTCAATGATGTTGGCTGCTGGAGAAAACTCCTGATTTAGTCAGTACCACCACAGACAAGGGTTCCCCTGTCATCCCTGTCACCTGGCTGCTACATAGGGCAGTGCTGGACTGGGTGCATGGGTGGATCTTCTGGGCCTGTTGGCATGAGAGGATGCACGAGGTAACAAGATGCTGTTGTGCCACATTACTTAATTATCTTAATTTATCTTAATTTATCTGGAAGGTATTCATGCATTGTTAGTGTTTGCAAGGGGCAAAGTTCCCTCTGGCCCTGCAGACACAAGGATGACCAGCAGCAGCCATCTACTGTGTGCAGTGGATTTTGTGACATTTGATTCCCAGCACCTCACTGGTATGGGGCAAGATCTCATTGATAGGCAAGCAGAATGGGGTCTTCAGCCTTAGGTGAGCTGGCACAGAGCTGTAGGAAGCAGAGCTTGTCTTCTAGCGGTGCTTTCAGAGGCAAATACTCATGCTCGCAATTTTTGTACGCCCCTGTTTTGGGTTGTTCCTGAGTGTGCCCAGCATAAAATGCTAAGTTTCCTGTTCTTCAGAGCCAGCTGAGAAAGTTTTTTTGTTTTTTGTTTTTTTTTTTTTTTTTTTTGTTTTGTTTTGTTTTGTTTTTTGTTTGTTTGGGGTTTTTTTAATTTTATTTTCTTTTCTGGAGTGCTTCAGCTGAAATGATTCGGTTGTTTTCCAGAATGAATTGCTGAATCAAAACACAGCTTTGAGCAAAGAGATCCTGATGTTGCTTTGCCAGGGCAACCTCAAGCTTGGCAGAGGAGAGGGTGGGAGGGATGAGAGCCTCTGCTGACTCTGCCTTCTGTTGTCTTTGGGAAAATCTACCCACTTTTTATCTTCTGGGAGAAACTGCCTGAGATCAGTGTGGCTTTGAGGTCTGCAGACACCACCTGCACCGAGCGGGTTCCCACCTTGGTGACTGTTCCTCCTGGCAGTGCCGACGCTGCTGGCCATTACAGATACAGGACTGAGGCGGTTTCATAACTGAGGGTAAATCTGTCTGAAAAGGATGCTTTTGGGTTTCTCTTGGGCTGGCCTTGGGTGGGGCCAGGACTGCACGGGCTGGCTGGGCTGGGGAGCTGAGCAGATCTCGACCAGGGGTGTGGATTGGTTTGGGGCCAGATTCATCCTCGGGTTGAACTCGGCGCTGGCCTGGGATGCTGTGTCAGGGCAGGTCTGGCTGAGTGGGTGTCCTGCTTTCCATACCCCATCTGCTGGGACGCAGGGCAAGGCCAGTGAACAGTGGAAACACTGGGAAAAGTCACTTGAAGTGGGAATAGAGCCATAAGAGTCTGGAAGAAGGACAGAGAAGAAATATAAGGAGAGATAGAAGGAAGTAGGAGACTTGGCTGGGGAGTGGTGATGGGTGGGTATGGGCAGGAGCTATAAGGAAGAAGATGCTTTAAGAGGATTTAAAAGTTAAAGAAGCTGGGAAGGGGAGAATATGGATAGATGGGTGATAGAGGAGCTGCAGAGGATGAGGAAAGGCTGCAGCAGAAGAGTTGTGACCAGCAAAGCCCATTTCTTGCTAGAATCTGGAACCAAGTTTTTAATCCCAGAATCTCAGCTCTTTTCTGCCGTCTAGCTGTCAAAGTTGTTGAGCAAGTGTGTCCATCTGTCGCCAGTGCTGGATCTGCACAGCAGAGCATAGTCCTCTTCTGTGAAGTATTTCCCCGTTAGTGCTACCCTCTCTCCCTGGACCTGTGTGTCTGAGACCACAGTTGTGCTGGTGAACCAGGACCGTGGAGGGGGAAGGCAGATCCAGTTCCAGTGCATGAACTTATTTCCAACGATAGTTTTCTTTTTTTAGAAAACTTAAGAAATTGTCTTAAAACCAGAAACCTTTTAATTTGAAAGATACCACTAATGCTACAAAATCAAACTCTCAGAAGTCAGGAAATGCTGAATTTTTGTGTCTAAAATTTGTCGTTCCTGAATGTTCACAATACAGACTTACAGATCAGCAAGAACAGAGGCAGACTTTTTTTCTCCAGGCTGCCCAGCTCAGAGTGCTTAGGCGGTGGGTGAGGAATCTGGGGCCGCAGTCTGGTCCTACACAGGTTTTTACCTGCATTATTTCTGGTTCTGTATTTCACTTCTGAATGTGAGGTAAGGCAAGAAAAACAAGTTCTTCGGTGGAAGGCCCCAGTGTTGCATCCAGAAGGGCTGATGACAATGTGCACGTGAGGGCCGTGGCACACCTCGGCTGCAGCGGCAGCCCATGTCCCCGGCGGGGGGCACGCAGGGCTGAGCCCAGCAGCACACACGTTCGGGCTGTGCTGTAAGGAGGAGTGTGGAGCCTGGATGCTAGGGACACAGACACTACAGAAGGCACAAGGAAGTCTGGCTGATTTTTTTCCCCCCAGATTGGTTTCACACCCCACATAGTGCCAGTGCAGCTGTTTGAGGGGTGCATGGCAAAGCAGATTTGGGAACTGATCCGGCTGGAGAATGACCATGTGGAAGGGAGTGCTGGGAGGGAGGCAGGGTGCCTTATGGGGGTAGAACTGCTTAAATCTGTGCCAGGGCTGTTGTGAGCATCAAATCACAGGCTAGCTTTCATCTCCTGTCATTTAAGCCTAAGCAAATTACCTCCTTGTGTGCTCCTTCTCTATTGAGGGACTGGGAAAAAAAGATGAAAAGAGGTGGAGATTTAAGGTGTCGCTCACAAGCTGTTGGAGAAAGTGACTTTCTTCCTGCTCATCCACCTCTGCTTGTTCATTAATTGAGAGAAGTGAGATGGGGGAGCCTGAGGGGAGGCAGAATATGTACTTATTACTGCTGCTGTTATACCTGGTGGAAAGGGCCACCTGTTTGATTGAATAAAATTGGTTGGTGGCACTGGTGGCTGTTATGGAGCTGGTGAAACTGGAAGCGTCCTTCCTTCTCTCTGTGTACAAGGAGATACTGAGCCAAGGCAAACAACAACTTCTCCATGTGGCACCCATGGCACAGTTTTTAAAGCTGTCTTTGCATTGGTTTGGGACATCTGCTTTTGAAATCTCAGAAATGGAGAAATATGTATTGCAGGGTGAAAACTGTTGGGGAGAAGATGGGGAGGGGGGGGATAGGTCAGGTCTAGCTGTGTTAACTGCCTGGGTAGCTATTGGGGACAGCTGTGTTTTCTGAACGCACCGCTCCTCTTGGCCTGCAGCCCTTGGGAAATCCCTCTGGGAAATAATAATAATCTGCTGGCAGTGGGAGGGGTGGTGTGTGGCAGAGCAGTAATGGTCTGTGCCATCTGCGGTAATGTTTTAGGTGCACTGAAGCCAGGTGTGACTGCTAGCCTGAGCACTTGAGCACCGAGTATTCCCCAGCGGCATTACCAAGGTGGGGACTGTCTTGAGAAGAGGTGCTGCTTTTTTGGCAGATACCTTCATGGTAGGAATAAGCTTGGAATACAACAGGCTGAATTTATTTTTTTTGACAGATGCTTTGTTGCGGCAGTGTCTTGCTCAGCCCATGGTGTGTGGGAATCTGCGTGGGAGAGGGACGTGGTAAACAACCTGCTTTTTAAGGCTGTTGCAATTAGAGAACTTATTAGCAAGCTGCCACATGGAAATCTCATGAGTACTGGGCATTGGCTATGTAATCAGAGCTGAGTATGTGGCTGGACCACTTGGGCTGGGTCTGTGCAACTGTTGGGTGACCAGTTGACCAGGAGAATCCGGGTGTTGCAGGGTGGTGATTCAGGTGTTGGCCATCCTCCTGGGTGAGCACAGGGCCAGTGTGCCTCCAGGGACTGGGGAAAGGCTGAGGAGGCATTGCACGACTGCAGTCAGAGGCCCTGACAGCAGAAAAAGGGGACTGTTTAACTTGTCCTACTTAATTAGCTCTCCCAATTAATTTCTTCCTGACTAGATTTCTGTTGTGCTTTAGGTTACAATTTGCTTTTGCATTGAGAGGTGCAGGTGCCCCTGGTGAGGAAGGCTTGAGGT
This sequence comes from Tyto alba, assembly GCF_018691265.1. Taxonomy (NCBI): domain Eukaryota; kingdom Metazoa; phylum Chordata; class Aves; order Strigiformes; family Tytonidae; genus Tyto; species Tyto alba. Next base: position 7,830,714 of record NW_024881303.1, read on the forward strand.
TTTGTCCTAGAGATGGCTGCTGTGTTGAGGAACGTGGTTGCCATTTGTGGAAATGCTGCAAAACTTGGGTCCCCCTGGACATAAGCTGCTTGATACTCTCATTTCAACTAGCTTTCTGTCAATCCTGGTTTCTTTGTGTTTTTTTGTCTCACGTTACGTAAAGAATATTTTCCTGGCCCTCCTTCTTTGAGACAGATGTTAAGCCCATGTCTCTGGAAAATTGCACTGCCTAAATATAAAGGTGTGAATTTTAAGCAGATTTAGTTGAATGTAAAACCTTGTGTGGACACTCTTGTTTTAATACCCAAGTGGCTGATTTTAATTCTGAACCTGGTCGCATAGCCCAAAAGAAGGATGTCCCTAGAGCATCTACTTAAAAATATCTTTAAACTGCATCTGGTTAAAAATAGGTTTAACTTGGAGCTCGTGCTTCCCTGTGTGGGTAGGGCCTCCTGGTAGCATGTTGTGATACCTACTATGGAGCCACGTACGAGCATGTGAGTTGCTGATGGTTACAACACACACAAGCCCTGAGGCACTGGGAGCAGGGGAGGGTTCAGGATCTCCCTGCTGTTTGCATGGCCTGCCAGTTCTGCTTTTCTCAAGGATTTTGCACAAGTGCTGGTAGCTTTGACCTATAAATGCTGTCACTCCGTTAGTGCTACTACTGCACTGTAGCCATCGTGGTTCAAAATCTTCTAAAACTTACGGTGCAAAGGGCTTCTGGTGCATGAATTAATCATGGAAAAGATCAAAGTTGCTTTGTTAGTTTTATTTTCCTGTTTTTAATGAATAATGTATTTAAATGGTTTCCTTCCCTAATAAATCACATCTCAACATTTTTCTCTTTAGTTTAATAGGTGGGAAGGACTAACAGGAGGTTTTACAATGGAAATTCACTTGCCTAAGCACAAGGAAATAATAATGATTATAATTGGTGAGGGGAGGAGGGAGAGAAATCAGTTCATTAAGGCTTTAATGAGCAATGCAGTAAGAAGTATGAGGTACTAGTATTATTTGCACATCTTAAAGTAAGGAGGAGGATTGTCCACATTCTATGATAAAATTGAGACTGCGAGCAGATGTGCTGTTCTGTCTGCAGCTAAGGAGGGGAGGCAGTTACTACTGCCTGTTTCTGATTGTTTGTGTGGGTCAACTTAAATTTTTAATAATAGGAGTTTTCTGGGGTATTTTGTTGCCTGTTCTTACAGCAGATCAATGTGACAGGAGTGGGTTATGGAGCCAGTTGCAGATGGAGTGATGCTGGCAGATCTGAGATGGTAGAGAGGAGACTCCATCGTGAGGAGAGAGCAGTGGGGCTGGGGTGTCTTTTTGGACCTCTACTGCTGCTGGAAGACCATGTTCAGCTACAGCCAGAGGGAAGCATGTGTCTGTTACCTTGCTGGTTATGACCCAACTGATTTATCTTGCTTTTCCAAACTGCATGGGTATCATGTGTCACCTGCTGGGCATGGGACAGATACAAGGTGGCCTTCTAGTTACAGTGCCAGTCTGGGGCTCTGAAGGGCTCAGTTTGGTGTTCAGGTTTCTGCTGTCTCCCTCAAGCCCCACCTCTATTGTTAAATAAAACCCTTCCCTCCTGGCATCTCTTCTTTGTGCAAGCTGAGACAGTTCTCTGCCATTATCACCCCAGCCTGGTCTCTCTTGCAGGCAGAAGTATCATGAGGTTACCATCTCCAAACAAATGCAAAGACTTGCATAGATGGAATGATAAAATGGAGTGCAGGTAAAACCTTTCTTGCTCTTGGAAGAGAAACTAGCACAGGGTGAAAAATGGGGCTTTCCCCTTTCTTCTCTCACAGTGGTGTGGCTGTAAAGAGAGGGGAGAGGGAAGTGCAGGGAAGTGGCTGTTGCCTTCAAACACATCCTCCTTGGCAGCCAGCAGCATTTCTTCAGCCTGTGGCCTGGAAAGCACAAATGGGCTGGCATGTAACACTGAGAACCTGGTCTCTTAAGGCATGGGGTTGCTCATGTTTGCTGAAATCTTTTGTTATCCTCAGTATCCCATTTGCTCAGTTCATTGTTACTCACTGCAGAAATTAATGGAAAGGCTTTTCCATTCATATTTTTCAGCCTTGCGCAACATGCCGCAGTGCCTCACTTCTCAGCTGTCAACATCCACAAGCAGACGTCTAAAAAAATTTTCCCAGAAATAACTTGTAAAAGCACATGTGGAGAATAATATTTTTGAGCTGCTCTGTGCATGTCTGAAAACCTGTGTGGCAATCATGATTAAAACTCTATGCAAAGTGACCTGTATGGTATTCATAACTGGTCGGTAGACTCGAAGTGGCAGCAGAATACCTGTTTTAAGAGTTTCTCAAGCCGTCTTCTTCCTCCTTTCTCATGTTCTCACAGACCTTATGCAAACAGATAAAAAGCAGCTATTCCTCCTTCAGCTCCAGCACTAGGCTCTACCCTCTGCTTTTCAGCCTTCTCCCCTCCTGCTCGTGTAGACAGCCCTTGGCATCCACATACTGGTCACTCAAGCTCTGCAGAGCTGTCCTGCTGTCCCTGGCACTGCTACATCCAAGTGCAAGAGACTGTGAATGAGGAAAAGTGAACCCCCTAAAAGATCCTGGACCCCAGTTCCACACCGGTGGGGTGGATGGTGAGGTTAGCAGTGATGGATGGAGCAGAGCTGTAGGTGGTAAGTCTGAGAAACATGGAGATGTGTCCTCTCAGCTCTGCTGTCTCCCATACTGGTGCCACCACAGCCTTGGCATCGTTGTGTAATTCTAGAAATAAGCCTATAAGGGGCTTTTGTAGCAATAGCTGAGCACTGTTATGCTCACTAGTATTGTTGTGTGAACTTCATTGATCCTGTTCTCAGTGCTGCCACACTGAAAGGTATTAATTCAGCTTCAGTGCTCAAGTGCTGCTAAACACTGAGAGCTGAGGGTGACAACTGGGATGAATTTATGTCCTAGACCTGGCATGAAACCAAGGAGGATGGATCTGCCCTCCTTCAGCCCTTGGATGAGAAACAGAGACCTTGCTTTGAGTGCAAAGTTCTGTGTGATTTGATGCTGGGCTGATTACATGTTTTTGCATTTCCAAGACTGCTGATTATGCTGTTTCATACTCATGAGCGGGAAAACTATTTTTTCTGGATTCAGAGCATCTTTGTTCCTTCTTATTCTTTCAGACAATATTGACAGGTTGGCATCTTAAAAGTTGAACTGCTCATTAACATGGGTTTTCTGTGAAGTCCTAGAAGACAACCTAGTGCTGCCAACACTAGCTGGCTCTTTTTCTGGTCCTCGTACAAAACTTTATCCAATTTCAGAGGGGAAAACAGCAACTGGATCAAATGTAAGTCCCAGCCTGTGTTTGATGTGCCACATGTTTGCTTTGCAGTGAGCCTCTCATGGGTTTTGAACTGATCTGGTTTCATGCACAGGCTGGCAAAAGCAGCAGAAGGACAGAAACTTCAACAGGCATGAAGTAGGAGACAAACCCCATGTGGTTAACACGATCTCTGTGGATATGGCTGTTTTCCAGCTGGCCAATACATGCATCCAACTGACTTTTGAGGGGAACTGAAGAAAAAAACTTTGCAGTAATTAACAAAGACAAGGCTTTCACTCTGCAGCACTGATGCTAGGGAAGCAAAACAGTCAGCAATGGAAATATCACTTTGGGTCATAGCTTTAATCCTTTTTCCTTTTCAGAGTCAGACTGTCATCCTCTTTTTTTTTTTTTTTTTTTTTTTTTTTTAATGTTGTGTTGTGTTTATAATGTTTTAATTAGCCAGGCTTCCTGTGGTTTTGACCATCCTCAGGATTATGGTGATAAAACTCCTGGTTAAAAGATACCAAGCCTTTGTAAGGGATTTTTGTCATAACATAGCTGTTTTCCAGCTTGGAAAATAAACATCTTGGTTTAGCCTCTGTTTATATTCAGTAGATGTGAGGAAGCCTGCTGTTAGGTAAATATTGAGAGAACACCTACATACTGATGGCTGGAGGGGGTGGGGGTGTGCGTTAATTTCCCCCCATTTACTTGATTTGCTTGATATATTCTTTTCTGAAAACACCCACCACTACTCACCATTAGGGCTAGATGAGCATTTAGCCTGATCTGAAATCGTTGTTCAGAGCTGCGATGCTTGTGAGAAGTGAGGGGCCTATCAATCCTCTATCTTGCTTTTAACAGTCTGATAAATTCAGTGGTTGGTCTCTGCTCCGTGCTCGTGTATCACTCAGTGCAACGGGATCTTGCTTGCAGTTCTCCCAGGGGAGCGTAGGAGAATGTGTATACTGTTACTGCTACTAATAAAAAAAGGCTTAATTAAGTTTTAATCTGTTAGCATTATTGCCTTAAGGCTTTTTACATTGCCTTTTGAATATCTTTATTTCTTTCAAAGGAAAATTCCGTTGATGTGTACAGGAGTATAACACTAGAAAAGGTCATGTGTCAGGATGTACCCGAATGCCCTTTGCCGTGCCGGTGTTCCAGCAGTGGTTAATAGCACGACGGTGAGATTGATTTCCTATAGATGGGACCTGACAGGCTTTAACTACTTGAGGCAGACAGTTACACACACCACACTTCAACCTGAAGCTCTTCCTCTTATCTTACTGCTATAGTTACACCACCACTGTAAAGACTTACCTGAAATTACCCCCTAGAATGGAAAATGCGGGGGGAGAAAAGGGGGATCTCTGGTGGGAAGGGCAGGATCAGGTAAGCTCGGGGGGCAGGTTGGGCAGGGGAATGAGGCTGCTGAGTGGGTGACTAGTGTGCTAGAGCATGCAGATGTCCTCAGATGACTTGCTAGGTTATTTTTTTTCTCCTCTCCCTCCGCGTGCATAATTTCCACTGCCATAAACACGTGTTAGGCATGAGTGAAGAGGAGGAAAGGGGAAGAGGCTTTTTAGTATCTAACTTTGTAGTTACTTTTGCACATAGCTAGGCACAGTAAATAACCCCATAGTTACAGATGTCCAAATTTAACCACGGATGTGGAAACTCCCTTCACTGAACAATTACTTGCCTGTTTTTATAGCAGTATTTGGACATTTGAACCATTCATGGTGGTTGTTGCTTTACCAGAGATTAGAGGCTTTTAAAAGTCTGGGTCTCCTAAAGTGGTCTAGAGCTGCTTTGTTTTGTAAAATGCTCTCTGCATGCAGAAGGAAAACATATATCCTGTAGGAAACTGGCCAGAACACAGAATGTGAGCAGGGAAGCTGTCTGTGATGACTTTACATCCTCTGGCACTAAAGGTGGGAGGCACGAGGAGCTGCTGTGTTGGCCACTAGCGGACTTCAGCGCTGCGCTGAGGGTTTCTGCGCACAACCTCTCGCCCAGCAGCACTGGGAAACGTTCAGCAGACGTGATGGGTGCGAGCTGAGGAACTGCCATCTTGGTGGTTGGGGGGAAGGTGGTTTTGGCAGTGATATGTTCCACCATTTCAAAATCACTTGTGCCTTGTTGGAGGGTTGAGCTTGCTTGCTCTCCGTGGTGTGGTGCATGGGATGGGTGAGCGCCCAAGCCCTCTGAAAGAGGTTTTTATTCTGTGGGATGTGGTTGTGTATGTAGATCCACTAGATCGCATGGTGGATGGTCTCCTGCAGCTATGCCTGGGCCTGAGGTGTGGCTGAAGTTGTGCTGTGCTCTCCCTCTCCTTTTCATTCAAGACAGCATCAGGAAATGAGAAGAGTAATGTCCAAAAGAGCCGTTTGCATGTGAAAAATATTCCAGGCCTTCCTGAAGTCAGTCTTCTGCTTAGTAACAGATTTATTATAGTGCAATGAGAGGTGAGTGTAAGCATGGGTGAGGATCACCTGGAAGATGCGCAGCATCTGGAGAAAGTTAGCAGTCAGGTAGTGTGGGAAAAATGTGAAATTTGAGAAATGTTTTAAATATGAATTATGCTTTAAGGAAAAAAAAAGACAAAATACTTGTGGGATGTGTTTTAATGAAAAGTGGGTCTGTAAGGTGGAAGCCATTGTGCTGCGTGAGATGTTGGTGGCTGGAGAACAGGAGATGGAGGCCAAGTACAGCTGAGAGGAGAAGGCTCAAAGCTGGCTGTGGATGTGATCCACTGGTGCAGGCAGCGTGGAGACTTCTTCTATTGCCCATGAAAAAGTGAGTGCCTGTCATTTTTTGGTCTTCCTGAGCCATTTCAAAATTGCAGTCTCTCTGAAGTCAGGCAAACCACGGGAGCACACAGCAGTTTCCCACTCAGTGGCTTTGTGGGGCACCTTCAGGTGTCCCCTACTCCTGGTGCAAAGGACTGGTTTGCTCTTGGCTGCGTGTGGGCTTCTCACTGCATGAGAGAGCACCAGAGAGGCAATTACCCCATGCTGATTCTTGAGGGGAACTGTAACAAAACCAGAAACTACATGAGCTAAATTGGGAACATACTCTCTTAAACTCTGGTAAATGTGAGTGCATGAACTTAAAGGGCATCAGCTGTTGGGCTTCTAATGGAGCAGCTGGTAAGAAGCAAGCTGGTAACGGGATTGCTTCTTTAGTGATTTACTTACATGTTCACCACGCGCTCACAAACCTTGCTCTTCCCTTTCCATGTCTTGGAAGTTCTCCTGTACACTAAGACAGTATGCTTTGCCAGTTGAGGTGTTTGGCCATGATCCAGGAAAACACTTAAGCATATGCTTGAACCTAGTTCAAGATACTTCTCTTGAATCTAAGGGTGGGTAAATTCTGTAATGCTATAAGGGATTTCTTCTTTTTTTTTTTTTTTTTTTTTTTAATGCTGCCGTGAAGTTGCAGGAGGCTTGGACTCAGCAAAGTGACTGGCTCTTGATCTTTCTTTTGAGGAAGAGGGATGAACTGGTTGACCTCTTGATGTTCTTCTTGGCCATGTTTTCTATGGTCGATAATGAAGCTATTGAAATTGTGCAATGATGATTGAGTGTTTGGAAGGGATATTAAACCTCTGCGCATCAGCTCTCACTCGTGGAGATCAAAATGACATCTTGTGTGTGGGAAAGAGGCAAATTATTTCCCAGCTGCAGGGTTCCTCCATCTTGTTGTCATGTGTTTCTGGTTGCCCACTGACAGAGGCAGGATGCTGAACTAGATGGGCCAATGTTCTGATTCAGTCTGGCAGTTCTGTGGTCCCCTGAGTCCTGTTGACTGCAGTGAGAATTAAACGCATGTTTGAGCACTTCCCTCGAAAAGCAGGCTTTTCTGTGCCAGTCTCTCTGCACAGCTGCTTGAAGCTCTGCAGTGAAGAAGGCAGTTAAGTGCTTGGGTCAGCCCTACCACATCCTTTTTATGTGTTTTAATGGGACAGTCCTAATTTATGGTGTGCTTCCATTTTAAAAATAAATGCAAGCTTTCTTAAAGTCCAGCCATGCTCCACGTCGCAGTCATGCCATCGGGTAGGAGGTTTCCCTTAGTGCCTGTGGAGGGGATGCATGCACAAATGGCTGGGAGAACACATCAGGAAAAAAACTGCCCTCCAGCTTTATGGCCAGTTTTGCTTCTAAACCTGTGTGGCAAGAGTACCAAGAGGGATACATTGTGTGGCTTGCAGCCCTTTGAAGTGGCTGGGTTCAGTACTGAGAGGATGGCTTCCCTTATCTCCACTCCTGCGAAGAGGACCAGGAAATACGCCTGTGATGTGGGACTTTTAGATTTCAAGCCTTGATCAGGTTGACAGCTTTTCCCCCTTTTCCCCCCGCCCCGTAGTGGTTAATCAACAAAGCTAGTTGAAAGCAAGGAAATGCTTTGCCCCCTTTTTATGGGTAAATGAAGTGGGACGTTAACAGCTGTGTTTGGGTACTGCTGCTAATCCACCGCTCTGGAATAATCAGATGGGTTGGAAGTTTACAGACCGCCTGTCCCTTCCTGTGTCATTATATCCATGCAGAGGGTTTGGCAGTAGCTGGTGTTTGTCTTGCGTCCAGTCCATGCTCAAAAGGAGTCCTGAGTACATACCTCAGTGCACAGTCACCTCTAGCAGACTCCAGTGTGTGCCCCCAAAATGCATTTGTTAGCGGGGCCTTTACTTTGCAAAGCAACTAACTTGAAAACTGTGAATTTCATTTCTTCCTCCTGAGGCGAGTGTGCCCCAGATGAGGCTTTGATCTGGGAAGCTCAGCTGGGTCTGACCTGGTCTGTGTGAGGATCCCAGAGACCAGCTGGCTCTGGTTGCAAGTCAGATGGCTGCTGCCATATGGGAATGGCTTTCTTGATCTAGAGTTTAGTTCTGCCTTTTAAGAGTGACTTGTTTTGTGTAAATTGAACTTGGCTGGGATATTGTTATATGGCTGAACTAATTCCAGTAAAAAAAAAGTTAAATTAAATTTTGAGACAATTCAGATTTGAATGCTAGCAATTCCAGGGTCCCTGCTCCCCAGAATTTCAAAATATTATCTACCCTTTGAAAAATGAACCCTTTAAAGAAGGGTGAGAGTGGCACATGTCAAAAAACTAACAGTCCTTGACAAATTAAGTTGTGCCTTTTTATCCAATATAGGAAACAAAATTTCTACAAATGGTGATACAGAAGTGTAACATGGGTATACCAAAGGTGGAGAAATACTATTCACCCAGCAAGGCACTGCTTTGTCTCAGCAAGAGGGGTGCTGGTCAGTTGGTTACACAGAGTCTTGTTTTCAGGAGTATATTGCCCAAAAAGCTGTGAGTTCTAAAAACTTGTTATCTTTGAGCTTCTGGTCTGTTTACAGTTTGTGAATTAATGGGTTAGTGACATGTCTCAACATGGGAGAGGAGTGAAAGGAAAATGGAAAGAGGCAGTTATTTCTAGGTGAAGAATGTAATTTTGAGCTCAAGGGGCCTTTGCGATTAACTTCCTTGCCTGCCCCAGATGCTATCATCATTCTAGACCATGGCCCCCCATCTTCTAAACCAGGGATGTAATTGCAGCCTCGTGAAGCATTTTGTACCATAGCAAAACCAGGCATAATAACTGCATTATAATGTTAATGTTTTGTTGCTTCTTTTTTTCCTACCCCATTTATAGGGACTCTCCAAAGAGATCGAATTTTTAAGAACCTCACTCGGAAACGCCAGCGGGCAATGCGAAGGCGAGTGCATCAGGTGAACGGGCACAAATTCATGGCAACCTACCTGCGACAGCCCACGTACTGCTCGCACTGCAGGGAGTTCATCTGGTAAGAATGGCTCGAAGGTGGTGGTGCAGAGCTTCCCATCCCTTCGCGTCCTGGGGATTGACATGCCACCCTTGATCCTGAAACAGCCACCCAGCACTTCACCGTGGGCCACAGATGTGATTTCCCCTTTGCCATCAGGTTTAGCCGGGTATATTTATGCTGCAAACTGGGGTGTGCTGCAGGGAGGCCAGAGGTGATGTGTATCTTGGATGCTGGGGTGGTGTGGGGATGAGGCAATGTTCCTCACTTGTAAGCATAGATGTTATTTCCGGGTGGGGGGAGGCGGGAAGCAACTCAGACAACCTGAAGAAAGACCCCAGATATTAACTTGAGTGGAGCTTTGAGATTACACTGAGAAAAAACAGTTGCTTGAAAGACTAGAGAAGATGCCTGGGAACAGAAAAGCAATCAGAGGTGTGAGGTGAGACAAGTGGGGGAGTAGGCAGAACAGGGAGAAAAACTTAGATATGTCTCAAAAGAGTGTGGAGTGGGAGAGATAATAACAGGGTGTGGGCTGCTGGGATCAGTCTAATAAGTGTGGTGTGTGTTGTAATAAAGTGAGGTATTTCAGAAACTAGAGTGAGGGGGAATAACTTGCATGTTGACAGCCTACCCTGTAAGCTACGGCCCTTGCAGTGCTTTCTTATGCTCTCACACCCCTGTGCTGAATTGCACCATTATTGCTGGGCAGTTTTTCCCCAGGGATCTGGTCATTGGGGATCCTCTTGCATTTTGGCTCTCTCTTTTGTAAACAATCTGATGTTAAATTCTGGTTCATATTTTGTTTTGAACAGGGGCGTGTTTGGGAAGCAGGGATACCAGTGCCAAGGTAAGGTGCTCTGCTCCTGCGTGGTGTATGTAGGACGTGCTGTTTCGGGAGCACTTTCCTCTGGTGCTGGGACATCCTGCAGTTACAAGCTTCTCTGAAGCCACCACTCCTCTTCCTCCCCAGCCAGTCAAAACTGTGCATCTGAGCAGCTGTCAGGCTGAGCAACCACTTACATTCATACAAATACCATGGGGTCCAGTTGCTGTGTTTCATCCTGTGCAGATTCACTGAATTACTGAGTACATGCAACACCCAGCTAGGCTTGAGACATCCAGGTCCCTTCAGGACAGTGTTCAGCTGGTATTGGGACACAAAGTACCCTGCTGGAATGGCCATCCTCTTCCTTTCTCTCTCTGTGAAGTTAACAAAATGAAATTAGGGATGTGACTCCAAAGGGCAGCCTTGTGGGCTGGTGCAGCACTATTGTCTGAATGCATGTTTTGGCCGAATGGCTGTATAGATGTACGTGGTGCTTGTTTACACTTAATTATTGTTCTGCCTTTCCCTTTTTCTGTGGTAAGATGACAGAATTACTTGCTTCACAGGTGCATGGTCATTCAATATAGCCTTCTAATGCAGCCTGTTTCTTGTGCAATATAATAGAGCACTAGTGTCCTTATATGAAAGGAAGCTGCATGTAAACAAAACGGGTATCTTGCATAAAATTTCTGAGTGAAAGTGAATGTTATTGATATCCCTTCATGAGTGCAAGCTTAAGTTAGCAGCAAACAGAATAGTGTGGGGCCTCGCAACATATCTACAGCTTGCATTTTCCGTTACAAAAATCTTACGTAGTCAGTATCTACAGCCCTTAGTGGTGTCTACATTGTATGCTGGGTTATGGAGTGAAGGAATCAAAGTTCATTCCAGCCAAGCGAGCTTCAGACCTGGAGAAAAACTCTGTTTTAGGGCTGATTAGCCCTCTTGATGGGGACTAGCTAGTTAGCCTAGACAAAGCACCATTCTGCTGCAGTTGTCCAGCTTCACAGACCCAAGGATTGCACTGAGCCTCAGTGACAAACTAACCTGGGCAGGACTCACTTGGATATCCAGCGCAAGGAGCACTATGACAGTGAGATGTAGGGATGGCTTTGGGTATCTCAGACCTGTGTTCTCTAATGTTGTTTGTGTATTCTGTGTGAAGTGCTCTCCACTGGGTAATTATTCCAACAGCATTTTTTTTTAGTTCTTTTGAGAAGTTAACGCTGTTGTTTGTGTGTGTATCACCCGTATTTTATATAGGTAGCTCTTGCCTAGGCTGTATGAATGATCCAGTGCAGAATTTCTGTTTCAGGGGGTTGGAGATGCATCTCCAGATCTGTTACAAGATTTTGGAAATCCCAAGTCACTGATTATTTTTCACATCTTTACTGTGTTGTGATGATACAGCTGAGCCTTGAAGAACTCATCTGGTGGGTTGATTTGTTCAGAGTCTTTCAAGAACTCTTTTCAGCATGCCTCTTTTATTTCCTAGTATGCACCTGTGTTGTACACAAGCGCTGCCATCATCTAATTGTTACAGCTTGCACGTGCCAAAACAATACTAACAAGACCGATCTCAAGGTAAAGTCACGTTGGTTATTTTGAATCATCATAATTTGTGAATCTTCAGGGTTATCTGGGTTAATGGGGGATGTCCTATAACAATTTACTCTGTATTATGTTTATTCATGGATTTAAAAGTGAGAAAGAGTGATAGGGACATGCATAAAGGCCATGTGATATCATCTGGTTGTCCTTCTGTTAATGCCAATAACTGGTTGGACTATCACATAGGTTAGGAAGGCAGGGTGTCTTCACTGGAAGACATCAGGAAATAGTAAATCCACTATTTTCCTTGGTAATTGTCTTGCATGATTAACTGTGTTGTCAGCAAAATTTGGTGCTTGGTTCTTAAGGTGGATTTCTCTGGCTTTAAAGTCCAACCACTGGTTTTTGTTATGCCTCCTTTCTTTTCTGGTAACTTTAGTCATTGCTCCACACCTTTACTCTATGGAATTATTTATGTTGTAATAAAGAACCTTTGCATAAGTTGTGTTTCTGAAGGTTTTCTTTCTTACTAGTTTTGGCTGTGTTTGGTGGGAGTAGCATCCCCACATAAAACTGCCCTGTGCATTGCATATGTCATTTCTATAACTGGAAATTGTTTAATAAATGTGCAAGGAAAATTCAATTGAAGTATTTTTAATTGGGATGTAGCCCTTTATGGTGTGCCATGCAGAAACCTTCTTTCCAGTGCAGATAAGCAATTGCCTTTGCTCATTATTTCTTGCCTCTGAACTACTGAGCTAGACTTCTTAAAATGACCCCTTGCCAAACCAGATGAAAATAAGTTAAAGTGCTTAAGGCTAAAGTGCATGTTAAATGGTGAGTCTCATAACGCCTCTTTTAGGATTGTGAAGGGTTTATAACACCTCTAAGCTACTTTAAAAGAAGACAAAGGTGAGGAGGCACTGTTCACTTTAAACTCATTGTTTCAGTGCACCACTGGCTTTTCTTTGTGAAGTGGTGGGTTTCCCCTCCATCTTCCAGGACCTGCATGTTGAGACACAAAATGGAAAGTAATGAAGAGGTTCGATGGGGGTGGGTTTCTTCAGCCTGTAACGTTTTCTAAGTTGTCTTTGAGGTCTGAATTGTCCACAGTTTGAAAAGAACAAGGTTAAAAAGGGGGATGAGAGCAAGTGAAATCTGGGCCTGAAATGAGACTGTTAATAACAAGGAGGGTGAGAAGAGAAATGAGAACTCTAGGAGGAGCTGGGAAAACTATTCTATATTAAACTTAATAAAATCAACAGTTCTATCTAAAGTTACATCTTTGCACACAGTATGCAAGTTAATAATTTGAAAACTGGTTAGTTACAAAATACTGTAGCTAACATAATTTATATGTAGCGCTCAGTGTGATAGGTTTGTGATGAGGTAATCCACACTTCTAAATCTAACTTGGTTTTAAGAATTTAAAATTGGCTAGGCAGCTCTTTTTAAAATCCACTTTGTCAGGTAGTTCAGCTTGCCTATCAAGGCTTGTAAGAGGTGAGGTTGTTCATTTTGTTCACTTGCAGGAGACCTCAGTGAGGTGATGGATTGGGATGTTTTGTCAGTTGAAATTAGTTTCATAGTTTTGCACTTAAATGCCTGTATGTAAATGAACATCAGAGTGCATATCTATCTAGCTATCTATCTAAAAATTTTAAATCTGTGCTTTTCTTTTGGTCCCTCAGGTGACTGAACAGAGGTTTGGAATCAATATTCCTCATAAATTCAGCGTCCACAACTACAAAGTCCCAACTTTCTGTGACCACTGTGGTTCCTTGCTCTGGGGAATCATGCGACAGGGCCTACAGTGTAAAAGTGAGCAGCTTCTTATTGTAGTCTTTTCACAAAATATATATATTTTTCGACTCTTGTTGCACTGTGTGGGCTTGATTTCTGCAACCTTCAAGAGAAAGCTGAGCAATGAATATTCATCTTTGCAAGAGTTAAAAAACCACTGATCTACTTTTTAATCTCTGGCTTCCAGAAGGACTCTACTTTGCACTCTCAGCACAGTTTTGTTTAAATTGCATTACTGAAAATATTCTTGGGTATTGCTGCTTCCTGCATTCATTTTTCTGTTTACCTGAAGGTTATTCCTCAGCTAATGAGATAAGGTAATGAAAAGGCATCCAAGGGAAAAAAAAAAAAGATCATTGCTTTAGGTTGACTGCCCTGTTTGTCATGCTGTTAATTGATGACAAAACATGTCCTGGTGTTAGGTTTTTCTTTCAGTGATCCAGACTGCAAAATCATAACAGTCTCCATTTGCCTTCATCTCCCACAAGAGGGGGTGTGTGTGTCCATGAACAAGAGCAAGAAAGATTTTAGTTTCCCACTGAACAATATGTCTTTAAAATTAGATACCTGCAAACGCAGAGGAAGTTTGTTGTGAATTCTGTGGCATTATAAATACTAATTTTACCTGCAGGCATAGCTGCAATGGTATTGATATACCTGACAAACGTGCTTATGAATAGCTTCAGGCAATGTGTCATCCTTCTTGGAGAGTTTGGGGTGTATTCCTGATTTTGAAGAGTTTATTCACTGATGAGAGTCCCAATTTTGTTTCGGCTGAGATCAGTGGCAAAAATCCCTATAGTTTAAAGGCATAGAGTAGATCCAGATGCGTATATTTCCTGAAGCAGAATTGCTAAATTATTTCTCAGCAATAAATCCCTCCAAGCTATTTTAATTATTCCTTTGCTTTTACTTTCTGTCTTTACCATCACCCCTGTCAGTCTGTAAAATGAATGTCCACATCCGATGCCAATCAAATGTTGCACCAAACTGTGGGGTGAACTCAGCAGAACTTGCTAAAACCTTGGCATGCATGGGTCTGCAACCAGGAAGCATTTCCCCAAATTCGGTGAGTCCTTTTCTTTGTTCTTTTTTTCCTTTATTTAAAACATTTACATGTAAGTCTTCATATGGGTACAGAAGTCAGAGACTTCAGTTATAGCAGACGGTGTTGGGTGGTGGACTGCATGACCAAGCTGTTACTGTCTGTGGCTTTTGGCAAAGACTTCACCAGGAAAATGGATGTCCTATGTCCAGGTTTACCCTAACAGAGGCTTTAGTCTGTAGGTGTTGCTTAGTTGTCTGCTTACGTTTCACAGTGATGTGACTTCATCAACTCTTTTATCTGTTTGGCATGAATGAGAGGAGAATAAGACCCCAAACTAATTAATGGTCAATATAATTCAGGCCATGCCTTTTTTTACCTTTCCCATGAATGCAAATGCACTGTCTGCTTATGCTCTATTCCAAGCTACATATGAAGAGCTCAGCAAGAGGACTAGGATCTCTTCCCTGCTTTGTCACTGTTTTTTCCTGAGTGATTTTGGGGAAACTGTTTCACTCTTCACTACAGTTTCCTCAGCTCAACAGGGCCCAGGTCCTTGTCAGCACAACCTCACCTCTGGCCTTTGCTGCCCGAGACAGGGTCCCAGTGGGATTGTTGCCAGACTTGGGACATACGTGTACAATTTCTGCTTGTCAGTACTTAAGGCATCCTAAAAGTCTAGCTGTTGTATATCTGAGTCTATTCAGACAGTTTAAAACACACTGTAAGAGCTTGAGTGAAAATGCCCATAAAGGGTAATGGAAATCAGAGCTGTCATTTGGTAACCAGTTTTCATCACGTTTCCTTTGTGAGCAGTTTTGAAAAGTGAGTTTGCTTGAGACCACAATAACCCATAATAAAATGTCGATCTATTTATTTTTAATTGGACAAAAATTAAATATTAAACCCCAAAACATACTTGCCCAGACCTGGTAAATCTTGGCATACAGTCAGCTACATTGGTTGACTACATGATACTGTATCAGCCTAGCCTGTGAGCTGCCCCTTTTGATTTCAGTTGGTTTGTGGCAAATGAGACTTTCTTATCTTTGCTCTTCATGCTGTAGTAGTTCAGGGGGACAGTTATCCTGGGAGTTACAGGGAAATACAAGTCCCACACTCCCTTCTCAGTTCCGTAAAAATCAGTGCTTGTTTGCATTTGTTGTTTGCATAATCTGCACATCAAAAGGAGATGGAACAAGGAAAATAAAAATATCTGCTTGGTGTTTAACAATCTCTTCTCGTTATTCATGAGATAAAGGCTCTTGGTAAGTGTTCAGACTGTGCTGTAAGCTTAAATCTACTGGGAGTTTTTCTGGGTACTGTACTGAATCCTCTTGGTTCCTTCCCCGTAGCTGGGATTGCCATTTCTGTGGCAATCAGACAAGTCTTCTGTGCAGGAAGAATTTTGCTTTACACCAAAGTAGTCACAAGGTGGAGCTCAAGAAGTCTGTGTGGCTTTTTTTCTGGCTAATGAACTAGATAAAAATACTCGTGGCTTATGTGCATACTCATACCTGGAGAGTTGTGAACTGAGGGCACTGGAAGTTTGTATTCTGCAAAAATAGGAACTCTAGAAATGTGTGCTGGTACAATTCTTGAAAATGCAGACACCTTACTGCTGGCGTGGGAATGAACAGCCTTTCATTGACTTTACAGCAGTGGAGGAAGCCAGCAGCCCAACTGTGAGGAAGAAAAATATTTTAAGTTTGGGTGCCACTGAACTGGGTTTTGAATAAGAGTCTTTTAAATCAGGTAGAAACTTAACAGATTCAGATGAAATCTGCTCGCGTTCTAGAGTTCTAGATCTCACCAGCACTTTGCATATTGCAGAAATTATGCAGTTCTCCTTGCTCTGATGTTAGATGGGAAACTTGGAGTTCCACACTCACTGTCTTATTTTTCTGGGGAGTAAGGATGGAGAGAGGCAGGCTTGCCTCTTGGATCTGCTGGGCAGTAGGCTTACAACTTAAAATGCCCAGGTCAGGAACCAGTGTTGACATCTCAGCACAGCCCTGCACAGTGCTGAGGTTGGCTGGCCACACGTAACAGCTGTGTGGGGTGCTGGTACCAACGTGCTTTCTGCTCCAGTGGCCCAGCAGTACATCTGAACAGGTCCTGAATGCCCAGGTTGGTAGGCTGACTACTTGTGTACACCTCTCAGTCAAAAGTGTAATTTCTACACAGACTGATACTTATTTAATTTCCTCCACAGAAATTGGTTTCAAGATCTACTTTGAGACACCAGGGAAAAGGCAGCCTGAAAGATGGCAACAACGTTAGTGAAAGTTCGGCAAGCAAACTTGGGATCAAAGACTTAACCTTCCTTCGTGTATTGGGAAAGGGCAGTTTTGGAAAGGTGAGAGTTATTTGTGCCTGTTCTGGGGAAAACCGCATTCCTCATTTAAGAAGCTCCAAGGTAGATGAAGTTATTTCATAACATGGCACACAAGCTGTCCAGTGGAGTATGCTTTGTGCAGCAAGGTTGGCTACAGAAAGCAAGGAGAAAATGGAAGAAAGTTGACATCAAAGTGAAGAATTGGATATCATTAAAAAAAAAGAAAAACTTTAGCAACCAAAGAAGTAGCTGCATGCCAGGGCCCATACCAGAAATTGCAAGTGTGTGCATTAACACTCTTTTGGGCAGCATTTCTTGGAGCATGTAAAGACTTTTCCTTTAAAGGAAACAGGGCAGTGGTTTCAAATGCAGTGAGATGGGGGTTTTGTTTCTCTGCTTTGCCACAAAGCCAATGTGAAATGGTGCGTTTGAATTTGATAACTGAGGAGGGCAGTGGGATGGGTGGCACTGCTCAGGGGGTTTGCCCTGGCACAGCGGATGAGCTTTGACCAGCTAGCTCCACACCAGACACTGGAGCAACGTGTGTGGGTATTTCTATCTGGAGAAGCCTGCTGCAGGCAGTAGCATGTGTGTCATTGATTGTACACTGATGCCCATACTAACAGGCTGACTCACCTGCAGCCACAAGCCTGGTCATGAGATAACTGACCTTTCTTGTGTGAGAAGGTGTGAGACGCTCTGTGTTGCTCATAGAGGCTGAGGGCCCAGCCCTTGCAATTCATCCTCCCCCTTGGTTTAGGTGATGCTTGCCAAGATGAAAGAGAGTGGGCAGCTCTATGCAGTGAAGGTGTTGAAGAAGGACGTCATTCTTCAAGATGATGATGTTGAATGCACCATGACCGAGAAACGCATCCTTTCCTTAGCAAGGAACCACCCATTCCTCACCAAGCTCTACTGTTGCTTCCAGACTCCTGTAAGTATAGCCTAGGCAGTGGACTGCCTTCCTCCTGACACTGGCTGGCATGCTCAGGACAGAGAGGCTCTATCCTGTGTATTTATTCCCTGGCCTGGTAAAAATGTCCACTTTAGACACAGGAGAAACCTCCCTGCTCAAGGGTGAACAGAACCCTCTGAGGTAATCCACCTCTAACATCTGCTGGACATTTGGCAAACAAAATCCTGGCTTGTTCTAGGCTCCCTAACAAAATGGTAGTAACAGGGAAGCCTTTCTTGGTGTATTCCCTAGAAACATCTTTGTGCCACTGAATGGTTCCAAATGCGTATGCACAAATGTCTACAGACCTACAGCGTCTTCCAGTTGCTGTGGGATCTCAGGCTCTGTGGTCTGGCTACCTGAATTTTAACAGGACTATTTGCATTGAATTTTCCACAAACTTAATGATTTGTACTTGGAAGCAAGGGTAGCCTCCTGTATTTACCAGCCATTGTATAATGCTCAGAACTGAATGAAAGATCCATCTGGGGTTACTGGAAAGGATCTTACTGACATGTGTGGACACTGAATCAGATCTATATACAGTTGGTATTTCTTATGTAGATAAGACAAATGATGGCACTGCTGTCACTTGTGGTGTGTATACCTCCACGTACGGTCTGCCTGTCCAGCTTAGAGCCTCCTCTGGTGTGTGCGTGTGGGTGGAAGCGTGTCACTGATGTGGGTGGTGGAGGGAGGAGTGGCTGTGATGGAGGCAGTGGCCACAGCCGTGTCCCAGCAAGGTAAGTCTGGCAGTCCCTGAGCTAAGCTGTTGTTAGAACTAAAGCATTTTCTTCAGTGTAGCTCTTGCAAGCTGTCTGGGCTCCTTTCCAGTTGCTTTTTGTCCATTGCTAAATGATAGCAGAGCTTGTTTTCCTCTTAGAACAGTCAGGAGAAACTTTGCCCTTTTAACTGTGGCTTCACTCCTCCTACATAAGCCCAAAATACTTACCAGAAAAAAAGTCATCTTGCCACCCACCCATTTCTCTTCTCACTGGGGTGATGCAATAGCCAGCTATGGAGTTTGAGAGTTTGAGTTGTGCTCTTTTAGGGTGGAGCCCTTGGGTAGACTCACATAATAGAAATAAGGTAGTTTGGTTTTGTGTTGTTTTTTATATACAGCTTACATGGTTCACAGAGCAACTGTGCTGTATAGCAGAAACAAAACTTAAAGCTCACTGTCACTAGTAACCAAGGAAACTCCTATTTTATTTCATAATATGAAGACTCAGGGCCCAAATTTTAATGGTTTTCCTGAAGTTCTCATGTAAAATATCAGAAATGTCCAGTACTGATATGTGCTGTTTGAGGTGAGATGTGGGATAGCAGTGGTTTTTGCTCCTCGTGGCTATGCTTTTTGCTATGGCTTTGCTTACTGAATTGCAATGTAGATGCGAAAATACCAAGTGTGCTTCTGGGCTGTGTAAAGTATTTCCCATGAACTTCGGGAAGTTTTAAGGTCACTGTGCTAGTACTGTCTGTCATGTTCAAAAAATGCATGCAATCTGCTATGGGTGCAGGCAAGGTCTGCTGGGCTGATGAAGTAATTGCAGTGTTTTGCAAAGCAGAAAAAAAGGGAAGAACTCAGCCTGTTTAGACTAGCAAATTGAAAGCAAAAAGAGGATCTGATTGATGTCTGCAGATGTTGAACACTGAGGAGGGAAACAAAACTGTCAAGATGCTGGCTAAGATTAAATGAGTCTAGACTGGCCATGGATACAGTTAGACTGGAAATGAAAGGGAGGTTGCTAAACAGTAGAGCAGCCTGGAACAGGAATTTCTGGACCAGCTTGTCAGAGGAGCGGAGGGAATAACCCTGCAGCCTTTGCTGCCCTGAATGCAGAGCTGGTCAGTCTCGGAAAGGATGCCAGCAGAGTGGTGCTTGTCACAGGAGGACCCTGCGATCTCCAGCCTACCCCAGATTCCTCTTCTACTTGAATCCCACTTCACCCCATTATCTAGATTGTCAGTAACAGAAAGCCACTTCAGTAATAAACAAAACCAAAAAGGGAAGCATTTACAAAGGAAAAAGTAGATTTCAGACTAATGTGGTTCATCATGTGCTTCGCCCATGTTCTGCACTCAGTGGCACTCACTTCAATCCAGTATAACCAGATTTAAATTGCTTATAAAAGCATAATTAAATCCCTTTGTTATCGTAGAGAAATCATTGCAATAGCAGTGTATTCATTGGACAGAGTCCTTTCAGGAGGTCTTAACCAGGCTGTGATGCAGTGCTTAGGGTTTCTGCTCATCCCGTACATGGCATTGGGTTATCCCCTCCATTAACACTAACTTTACAGAAAAGAATATATATATGTATGTTTTACATTTAAAACATATATTTAAAACATATATTTAAAAAATGAGTAACCACTTACTCAAAATGTTGGCCTTCAGTCATATTTAAAAATGTTACTTACGTTTGGAGTTGGGGCAAGGTTGCACAAAACAATACCTAGTTTCACTTGCAGTTACATGGAAACCACATTGCATGTATCACACTTACAGCCCACACTCTGAAAATGGTATTAATGGTTTACGTTATAAAGAACAAATCATGACTCCAGTCTGCTATGGAGATCCTGGATAAATAATGACCTACTGGGCCTGCCTTTAGGAATTTTTCAAGAACTAGTCATTTTGAGGCTTCTTACGATTTGTTAAAGCAAAGTGAGAGGCCGATCCCATAAGGTGCATCAAGGCAGGCTGGGACTAACTGGCAGGGTCCGTAGCCCAGCTGGAAGGTAGCCGGGACTTATGGCAGGTGCCAAGTTCAGTATGAGCCAGCAGTAGAGTCTCATTGCATGTAAGTGAAATTATGTACCAGGCTGCTTCAGGAGCTCAGGGGAAGTCATTATCCCCTCTGCCTGGCACTGTTGAGGCTGTACCTAGAATAGAGGTGTCTAGTTATGAACATCCACGCAGTTTAAGAGGAAATTGTGGAAACTGGAAAGGAAGGACCTTGGAAGTGCCGGGAAAGCTGCAGCAGTTTGAGGACAGAGCACTCGAAGGGTTTGAGGGTTTGTGTGGTTCTAGAGCCATTTGAATTCTGAGTCTTGTATAATATTCTACACAAATCAGCAAACTCTTTCCTGGACTTAAGCAGCCTAGGGGGAATTTAAACAGCCTGGGGCCTGTCTGTGCTGCGTGGTGCTATGTCGTGTAGTGCCAATAATCTAGCATTAGCTGAGCTGGCACAAGTACAGAAACAGCAGTGCATCACCTGAGTTCATCTATATTGCTGCTACATTTGCTTGCCTGTTTTAGAGCTAGCTGAGGTTTTTCTGTACTTACATTAGCTGCTGATGGTTTTCTGTTCTCTTGTGCTGCCTCTGTCCTCAGTGTGGTCCTAACTTAGTCTCAGCTGCAGCATAAGTGATACCCGCTAGTGAGGGCTGCTTTATTTCCCCAAGGTGAGCTGATCTGCCTGACCTCCAAACAGCCTCCTTGCACCGTCACAGATAAATACTTGCAGCCACTAGGTGGTAGGAGCTGCAAATGTTGTCTCTGCCTGGTGTATGGGTCACAGTTTTCAGAGCCTAAGGAGGAAATATTAGCTGCACTGCAGGCTGGCAGAGGCTCGGCATGGCCCTCTGCGTGCCCTGCGCTAGGCTGGGCAGTTTTAAACTTGTACCTCCAGATTCCTTTCCTTTGAACGGCAAGGAAGGAGTCCTGCTGCTCCCTTGCAGGGGGGACAGTTTAAGTCCTGCTCCAGCGGCATCTGTGTGAGGTCTTGCTTGTTCACCACATCTCTGATTTTTTTTTTTTTTTTTTTTTTTTTTAATTGAAAGCCTTGCCTTGGGAACTTTCCACCTTGCCTAAGCCATTTACCTCTGCTTTTTCTAGGGCCTTAGACTCATCCTTTAGTGTCAGAGAGGATTATGCTCCCACTCCAGTAATCTGTGAGTTGCTGACAGGTGCTGGGGCTGACCTGCGGATAATCGTGGATCCCACGTTAGGGGTCACAAGCACCAAAAAATGCTTGCTTCCGTTTACCTGACACCGGTGTGATCCAACACCTCAGCAATACTGTCCTAGAATGGTTGAAAGAGGCTATATGTATAAATAGCTAAGTCAGTAATTTAATCCTGGGGAATGGGGATCCTGGAATGTTTTAATTAAAATGGGTTTGCAGTAAATAGGTCCTGTCTTCTTTGGGGTTTAGGAACCATCCTTCCTGCACAGGTGGTTTACTTTTAAATTCTTTTGTCTCCACTCGTATGCATGAGAATGAAAAGGGCTGGGGGAGATCAGCTTCCCATGCAAACAGTGTCAAATAGCTTCTGGGTTTTATGTTTATTACCCTTATCCTTTTCTCATGACTGCAGGGTGCTTCCAGGGGACCGTCCCCCAGGCGATGCTGTTTCCAGCACTGTCCTTGCTAACCTGATCGTTATATGGATTTGCTTTCCGTGTGGCTCTGCTGACAGTTGCTGAGGCACAGAGCCTGCCCATGTTGTTCCAAAAATAGTGAGACACGAGAAGTTGGCAGAGGGGCATGATTTTCTATAATGAGCGTCCTTCCAAGATAATAGCTAGCAGGGGTGCTGTTGAAGCTGGTAGGGACTGGCCCAGGGACTCCAGGGCAGCATAATCATTGAACTGCTCCCGTTTTATGAGGGCAGCCTGCTGACTGGCACGCAGCATTCCGCTCCCTTTACAAGCTGCGGGCTGATGTCACGCTCTCAACATGGAAGGGGAAGGTTTCTCCATGTCTCTGCTGGCTATTGGGGCACTCAAGCAGTTCTCCCAGGGTCAGTGTGGGCATCTTATCATGGATCACCCAGATGTTTAGAGAGATGAGCCTGTATTTCACCTCCTAGAAGTGTTAGAGCTAACCTGGAGCCTTTGACGAGGGTATAATTTTCAAGGGTGTGCCCACCAGCCACAGTGGTGGGACTGAGCAGTGGCAGGTGGCTGGCTGCTTACCCCACCCCTTAGTCCCCAGATGCCAAAGGAGAAGTCTAGGTGCCCTTGTATGTCCAGAGGAGTCCCTCAGTCATGATCCCTCCAGGGGATCTCCGGCATGAGCCTGGTTGTCCACCAGCCACTCCGCTGTCACCAAATGGGTAGAGCACAGGGCAGCCCTGGGGCAGAGCCTGTCACGGAGGAGGTGAGGAAGGCTGGAAAGGCACTGGCAGCCATCCCGGGGCTCTGGTTGGATGAGCAAGTGTCCTGACACAGGCCTTGGAGTGTGCTGGTGGGCGGTAAGGAAGCAGCGAAGCCTCTCTGATGTTCTCTTTGAAAGGCGCTGAGGGGGAGCCCTTTGGGAGCAGAGAGGACAGCTTTGATCATCAACCAAGCTCTAAACCCCGAGACTTCCCTCTCTGGCATGTTGGGGAGGCACAACTCCATGCATACATACATCTGACAGACGAATGCAATTCTTGGATGCTTTTCTGCAAGCACTGAGACTTCTTCCCCTGTTCTTGTGCGTTGAAAGCATTGCCAGCCCCAAGCCACTGTGCTGGAAGACCAGCACACACTTCAGTTTTGTTGCTACCAGGCAAAATCAAGCCAAAATGTTGATGGGGACATCCTGTTTCTCGGCCTGGCATTTTCCAAAAACGTTGGTACAGTCTAGCATGCTTCTGGCCATAAACACAGGTGCCCTGCTGAGGTCTTGCTGCAAAGTCTTTCCAAAGTCAGGCTTGAAGGAGCTTGAGTTGTGCTTTAGCTGGGGCCCTGAGGCAGCAATTTAGTTTTTTTGGGGGTCTGTTGGGCAGGGAGGTATAGGGAAATTTCCTCTCTCCACCTTCACTTTCTGGCGTGGCTTATGCAGGTGTGTGTGCTGCGACGCCCTCGTGTTGGCTTTGCAACCATGAGAAGGGCAGTTGGTTTCTACCTTTCTCTGGCTCCTGGTCCTGTCTAGCACCAAACAAAGGCTGACTGGTCAAAACTGTGTTTTTCTGTGGTTTTACAGTGTTCACATCCACCAAAGCCCCATGACATCTCTGCTGTCATGCTGGCTCAAGTTGCTGGTAAACCAGATGTGTGAGGCCTCCAAAGTTCAGCCTGAAAGGCTCGGCTTTTCTCTCGTGTGCACACCTTGCGGTGGTCTCTTCGTTGCAGGAACATGTGGGGTTGGGGGCTTTTTTTGTAGACGGAGTGGTTTTGCTTACAGAAGAAACAAGATCAGACTGACATTTCTGATTTTATCTGTGAACACTGAGTGTCCACACTTAGGCTGCACACTGAGGTGGTATGAGCTGAAGTGAAAATATGAACAGAAGGGTTAGCTGTCATCATCATGTTGTAGTCTCTGAGTGTAACTTTCCCCCTTGTTGTTGAGGGACTTCGGATACTTGCATTTTTATGAAGCTGAGAAAATGCCTGTCTCCATCTGCAGTGGCTTATGAGAGAGATTGTACCTGTTAGACAAAATTATCAAGCTTAGTGCAAGGGTAGCTGAAGGAGATGCTGTTGCTTATGGTTAGCCACAGTATGTGAAACTAATATTTTTCTTTGGACTTAAAATTGAGGAAGTTGTTGCATAAAGAGGGGTCAAAGGTGAACCCAGTCACAAACAGCCTGAGCAAGCAGGTGCCAGTCAGTTTTGAGGAGGAGTAGGGGTAAAAAAAAAAAAAAAAAAAAAAAAAAAAAAGACAATCATAGCTCAGAGGAGAGGTAACCAACCACCTGAGGTGTGACCCAGTGCCGCTTTAGGTTTCAGTCTCTTTGAATCTGTACTGCTTTCCAAGTGATGTTTAAGGTGAGAGGATGGATCCACAAAGCCCTCATAACAAGCTGTTTTGATAAGTGTTTTGGCACTCTTAATTTTCCTGAAGATCTTTGACAGAGCTTGGAGAGGTCTCTAGCCTTCCCCAGCATAGTCTGAGGGCAGCAAATATTGCAGACTTCAGTATTTTTAAAAACAGTCCAGAGCTGTCTCAAGTTGGTCACTCCAAACAGGAAACAATAATTCCAGTAGCTTTTCTTCTGAACTGAGGGCTGTAAGAAGAGCATGATCTTTACAGAGCTACTTTCCTCTGAGACACCATGATACCAGCAGCCAGCTGAGGGGTGCAGATGTCCTATAAATCTTTGATTAACAGGTGATGTCTATAGTTTGATATATTTTAGTTCCTTATTCCTCAATTTATTCCTCTCTAAGTTCAGCCAGCCCTTTGTTTTTTGATCTTTCAGGTGGGAAGGAATGTTTATGTAGTTTTCTGTGCAATAATTTTCAAAGGTCTGGTGGTGAGGATTTAATTTTATTTCTTCTTTCAATTTGTTTTGTATTGTTTGGATATTTTATTTTAATGGTGGCCAAGCTGGCTTTTATTTTTTTTTTTTTTAATTGGGATTACACAAACATTTTTGGTACGTGATTTAATTGGTTGACCCAGTACATGAGATTTTTTTTTTTTTTTTTTCCCTAGTTGGGGTTTTTGTTTTGTTTCCAGTGGAACAGTTACAAATGAAAGAGTGATAAATATCATCCTTTGGCATGTATGTTGAGTAAAAGTTTCTGGTCATAAGATGAGCTAATCACACGATGGTGCTGTGAATTAGACCATCTTGAGGGGAGGGAATGAGGAGGAAGGATACATGTATGGTTCACTCACATATCCCAGAGGTTGCATTGGTCCAGAGAAACGATTGAATTTGTGTGTTATAAAAACTGTCTGGCCTGTGAGCTTGAAATTTCAGCCATGTGGTTAAGAAAACAGGGGCAGAAATTTGGAAGGTGTATTTAGATTCGTGATTTTTTTTTTTTTTTTTTTTTTTTTTTTTTTTTTCCCCCACCCTGGGGCAGGTGGGAACCCACAACTCCCCATCAGCTCACTCTGGGTCGTGGCTGTCGTTTTTCAGCTCTTCTGGAAGGAACTCAGCGTTGATACCGTGCTGTGCACACATGCGCGTGGCAGGCAGCCTTCACCCCGAGGGACCCCGCAGAGTTTATTTATGCAAATGGCAAGAGCCAATTTGTTGTTCTCTAGGCGATGTTTACGTGCCTCGCTGCCCCGGCGTAGGAAAGCCTGCGTTGTGCCCACAGTCATCAGCGTCAGATAGGAGAGCGGGGTTGTCAGTGGTAGCTGGTGATAACTGCCCCGTTCCCGTAGGTGTGACGGTGACACCGGTGGCTCTTTGTTAAAGGAGCTAAAAATGAGCCTGGTGTGAGGGGAAGTGACCTGTGCTTCTCAGAATCGTGCTCACCAGCTGCCCAGCCTGGAGGAGCTGCTGCGTGCACTTTCTGAGTTTGCTTAATACTCACTGCACCTCTTTCTGGCTAAACAACACCCCAAAACCAGCAGAAGAAATAAACCTTCCCTTTCTCAGCCTTTGAGATGTGACACCATGCGCAGTGGTCTCCCCCCGTCTCCGCAGCCCCAGGGCCGTGTGTGCCACCTGTGGCACGGTCCCTTGCCGTCGCTTGGTTTCTTCTAAGCAGAAGTGGTTCCTGAGGCTGGCATCTACTTCTGCAGTCACGGAAGCAGAGAGGTGGAACGGCTAACAGAGCGCCAAAAATCAGCTAGCAGATGGCTGTAAAACCTGCTGCCTTTCTGCCTCCGCCTGGGAGCCCTGGGCTGCGGCGGCGAGCGGCGCGGTGGCCGGTGCCGTGGCGGTGGTGGCTGCGGCCGTGCTCAGGGAGCGTCATTAACACCTGTAATTCCAACTGAGCAAGCATGCTGTGGAGGTGTTTCTTCTCCCCTGCTTGCTGTAGTCACTCTGATTTGAAATCAAAGGACCAAATCTTCACCTAGCCTAAGTCAGTGTCTTGCTCCACCGCAGTCAGGTAAGTGCGGCTTTGACACTGCCTGGAAATTTGGGGCTGAGCTAATTGCATCTGCTTCAGCTCTTGTGCACACGTGTGTGTGTGCAAAGGTTGTTTCAGCAATTCCCTCTCGGTGAGCCCTTTCTTATGACACCTGTGATCCTCTCCGGTTTTGAAACACTACCACACGTAACCCCCCTGAACAGCCTCTTAGCTGGGGCAGCAGGCAGCTCCCGAGGATGCGGCACTGCCTCGTCAAAGGGCGGGTATGGAGGGGAGGCATTTCGGTGTAGAGCAGTGTCTGAGCATGGTTCATGGTTGTGTTACTCCTATGAAGATAAATATTGAGAAACAAACCTTCCTCCGGGTCCTGTGCTGTGGTGTGACTTGACCCAGGTACGGATGGCCACTCATGCTGCTGGGGGAGCGGGACATGCGGCTTTCTGAAGCCTGGTACTGAGACAGCACTGGTTTGTTTGCACACTCCCAGCAAGACCTGAGGCAGTTTGCTTTGTGTGGGGGTTGTGGACCACAAAGGGAGAACAGGAACATTGAGACCGAGGGAGCCTGCCAGCTCTTGTAATTATCTTGTAATAATTTGCTTGCAAGCTTCCTAAGCCCTGCTACTCTTTTTGGAAACAATAAACTTTCTCTGGGAAGCAGTGACACAGCTGTCTCTGTATGGGGATAATTTTGAAAGCCTGCCTTCTGCTCTGCAAAGCATAAACTGCCAAAACAGTGAAAAATTACTGTTTTCTTGGGGAAACCCTTTGGCTTCAGTGAACTCAGATTGAGCCTAAAGCTGATTTTCTAAGGAGTTGCGTGCATGAGTTATTTCCAAAAAGATGAAATGCAAACTTAGCAGAATTTCAGAGCCAGACTGATTTTTTTTTTTTTTTTTTTTTCCCCTTTTTTTTGGAGGGGGAAATTGGACCATTGCTCTAAACAGCATTTAGCCAGATCTCCATATCCTCCAGCTGCTGCCTTATATGGCAGCTGCCAGCTAGAGAGGCTGTTTGGGTGAAATTACTGCTGGGATGCGTCCTTGGTGGGATGGCTCAGCCCCTTGTCCTGCAGAGGAATTGGAGTGGGCAGAAGCAGTGTCTGGGAGAGCTCTGCTGTGGCAGGGATGTGCAGAGCTTGTCCTATTCCTGGAGGCTGGAGAAGCCCCATGGGTGTTTTCCAGTGGGTCTCCTGGACCTCTAGCGATGACTGTCTTGAGTCAAGTCCCCTCTGGCCTCCACGCTGCCCTGGCACAGCAGCTCTTGTGGGGTGGCAGATAAGGGAGGCAGCTTTGCTATTACCTTCTTCCATGTCTGCACGTAGGAAACGCTTGTCTTTCCCCATCTCCTCCCTCCATTTTGCCTGAACTGGGGCAGTGGTGCTGCCCTGTCCCATTTACTTAGCATGAAAGGCTATGATCGGAGGTAAGGCTCTCACTGTAGCTGTCTTCAGAGGTCTTTGATCTTTTGTGGATTGTACATGGACATCACCTACAACTCTTCTTAACTAGAGGAGGATGGAAGTTGCCAGAAAAAGGCCAGTGTAATGGTTAAGGGGAGGGAAAGGATGCTCTTTTAATAAAATCTGGATTATTGATTTTTTTCCCCTATGATGATCAAGAAGAAAGGTATGGGGGTTCAAACCAGCTTTCTAGTAGAGCTGGTGAGGACAAAGGGCTGAAGTGACGTTTGAGTTGGATTTCAGTGTGTGCTCCTGTTTGCGAGGGGAAGTAACCAGTGTATAGATTGTCCCACCCAGTAGCTTTTGCAACCAGGGACTCTCTCCAAGCCCCACCAACACCCCACTAAGACAACAAACAAATAAAGTAGGTTTATGTAATTGCTATCAAACACTGTCCTTAGGACATAGTGTGTTCTTTCAACAGCCCCTGGCCTGCTAATAGGTGAACAAATACAGATGGCGAACTGAAATTTAAACACATAAAAAACAAACAAACAAACAAAAACAAACAAACAAAAAAACCCAAACGGTTCTCTTGCACTGAAATGCAGCCTTCAAATGAAGCCACCTGATCCCACAGACTTTATTTGTTTCCTCCAAATTTTTCTTTAATTTACAGTAACAATTGCTCTGCATCTTTACTCATCTCAATCCCAGTTGACAAATGGTGCAATGTGATTTCCTCATGTGGCTGCTGCTGCTGCAAAGACTTTTGCGTCACTGTTTCCTGTTGACTCAAATGCTCTTTCTTACTTTTGCCGACGTCAGATGGAGATAGCAGATCAGGGGAGACTTCTGAGCAATGCAAAATGGTAAAATAGAAATGTGAGGATTTTGGCATTAAGCCCTGCCAAAAAAACACTCCAGCTTTCAGCTTCTCCTAATTCCCACTGGTAGTCCCCAAGAAAGGAGGCATCTAACTCTAAATCAGGGCAAATTTGCAAAGTATCTGAAATATCTACTGTTTTAAGATTTTTTTTTTTCCCCTGTCCCGTTTTTAAGCTATCTGTTCACTCTTACTCTGCCTGCTGCAAATTGCCTTTTTTCATAAAATACGACTGTTTAACTTCTCAGTGATTCCTGGGAGAATGGTTGATCCTTTGCAGCTGATGGCCTTGCTTAAGAATAAAAATGGAAGACCTTGCTTGGCTTTTAGATCCTTGTCCCCGGAGGGTGGTCATTAGTGCTGATCTTTCTAGTAATTGTTGCCAGGTATGCAGCAGGCCAATGCAGAAATGCTGCATTATAAACAAGCTGTAATACCCATCCTGATCTTTTCTTCAACAACCCCATGAGATTTCTAAGTGTTAGGAAACTGGACAGATAAATAGCTGAACCTCTTTTTTAAAAAAATAAACATTGAGTAGTTGAAAGTTTTGTTAGATGTAAATGGTAGAACTTCAGCATTTAAGTAAGCCATATTTCTGCTTGACCTGTGAAATGAGACCGTGGGTGGAGGTGAGGCGTTAGCTGTTACACTTGTGAGCACCATGTAACACATGCAATGATACTTGCTCAGGTTTTCAGTTAGTCTAAGGCAAGAGCTGATTGTAACAAAAAGTTGCTAATTCCATGCCAGCAGTGCTGTGAATTTTAGAACTGGCTGTTTCTGTGCTCACCTGGACGTTTGAGAAAGAAGTAGTGTCTTCCTTTAAGCATCGTAGTACAGAGAAGTGCATCCATAAGTCTGAGATGGACTGTGGAGTTTTGCCAACATGTGTATGTTTAAAGATAGGAAGAGTTAACTTTGTTTCCCTGAAGCTCACCTTTAAGGAAAGAGTAGAAAATACATGCATGTTCACATAACTGTATGCATGTTTATACAAGCATATATATTACTTAAATACACGCACGCACATCCCTCATCAGGTTGCTGGTAAATTAATTACTTCCTGTTGGAGATATGGCAAGAGGGATTTCTTTTTTAAGTATGAGCTTGAAGAGATGCCTGGACAAGCTGGGCTAGATAAGCATGTGGCATGTGGAGAGATCAGCAGGGAAGGAGGCAGAAAAGAATATCAAGGAGATGTAAAAGCTGGCCCGACTGGCAAGACAGAGGTGATATCTGCACTGCAGCTGGCGGAAGGGCTGATGAACAGGTAGGCACAGCATAGCTAGACTCAGTTTAACCAACTGCAGTGAAGATGTGG
Organism: Tyto alba; assembly: GCF_018691265.1. Classification (NCBI taxonomy): domain Eukaryota; kingdom Metazoa; phylum Chordata; class Aves; order Strigiformes; family Tytonidae; genus Tyto; species Tyto alba. The sequence continues at coordinate 7,860,687 of NW_024881303.1, forward strand.
CATCAGAGATCTGATGTGGGCTGAAGAGCCAAGGTCGCTGGTGGATTTGCAGAGTTTGTGCTGCTCTGGCTTAGACTGCTGCCGCAGACAAGCCAGCTTGGGTGTCTTTCAGCTGCCCTGTAATAAAGGCAGAGTGAAACAGTGAAGTATTGTTGCTTATATGGACTAGAGATTGCACTTAACACGTGGCCTTGATGCTATAGGCAGCAGTATTATGAGATTGCTGGGAACATATCTGTCTTAGCTTCTGGAAGGAGCCCAGAAGGAGCTGTTGAGCAGACCCCAGGACAGTGACAAGAAGTAAACTGTCCTCATCTGTCATGAGCCATTTGCTTTCCTGCTCATGTCCAGAGTGGAATGAAAGGATTCCTGGTTGCTTTTCTTTTGCTCTGTGCATCTCAAATGTTAATACCAGTAGTCATTTAAAGCTGGCTGACTGCCAGAAAGTGGAGCATAACAATTTTTATTCTCTTAAATTTAGAAAGGGTTTAAAACTAGCTTGTAGATGATTAGCATCAGACCTGGGAAGGGGCTTGTGGAGAAAGACGTGCAAATAGTACCATTAAAAGGCTGACTGGTCTCAACTGAATTGTATGCCTCTTTTTCAGTCTGCTTGTTCCTGATATACAGAGTAAAGCTGAAGCAATCAATACCAAATGTCCTGAAACAATTACTAGGGGAAATTTTTGAACCAGACTGAAACAGTTCTAGGTTTAGTTTTATGACAAATCACTGCGTGTCCTTCCTCTCACAATTAAGCGAGCACCCCTTTTGCACACATTAAACCCATACCCAGACTGTTGAGCATGCAGCTTAAGCGAGTGCTTCCCTATCTGTAGACTTTTGCAAAAACCAGAACAAAGGCAAAAAAGAAACCTCAGAGACAAGCAGCTGTGGTTAATGAACTGAACTTTACTGAACAAGTTGCTTTTCTGCCCAGAAGAAACTTTGTTTTATACTTTGTCCTTATCAGTTCCTTCATCACCCAGAGGTTTCTGCAGGTTAATCAGAGGAAAGGTGAAATCTGAGGGCCCAAAAGGCAGCTGCTGTGCATATGCATGGCACGAAATCTCATTCTGGAAAACCACACACATTCCCCAGAAATAGTGTTGGTATACCCTCAAGGTTGTTCCTCAGCCCTTGTGCTGCTGAGGTGAAGCTGCAGTCTGTGAGTGGTCTGGTTATGCACTTTATATTCTGGAGCATCTTTGCTCAGAGAGCTGCAGTGTTTAGTATGGAGTGAATGACTTTTTACAGATTTCTCTTGTGCTCACTCAGGGGTAGCATCCTCTGCTGATTCGGGCTAAGGACAGTTTGGGAAACCCTCCTGGAGACGGTTAGTGATGAGCACACACCTACTGGTATGACTACTCCACATGTGAACAGGAATTCATTTCATTACTGGGGGCAAAATTTTGGGGGGGGTTGCAGGGCAAGGAGGTACTAACAGATCTTCCTGGTATTGAGTTAATCTTTCCTGAAAAAGTCAGGATTTTTTTTTTTTTCCACCTCAAGGTCTCTGCTTAATCTGTTTTTGTTTGGGAGATAATAGTTTTACTTAGAATTTTCCAGTCCTGACAGAGGATATGATTAATGCTGTTCATATCTGTTGTGTTTGCGTGTGTGAAGGATCGCCTGTTCTTTGTGATGGAGTTCGTAAATGGCGGGGACTTGATGTTCCATATTCAGAAGTCGCGTCGCTTCGATGAAGATCGGGCCCGGTTCTATGCTGCAGAAATTATTTCAGCCCTTATGTTTCTCCATGAAAGAGGCATCATTTATCGGTGAGCTCTGCATTCATTCATTCATTCATTCATTCATTCATTCATTCTCTTTATCTGAACCCCACGGCTGAGATGATAGCTTGAGTTTTCTGCTTGAATAAATAACTGCCACCCACTAGGAACAAGTTGTCAACTGGGATTAAGAGTACCTCCACTTTCCCCCTGCACATTGTCCAAGGTGCAGCAGCTTCCAGGAAGGAGTGAAGTTTCTGGCTGTAGTACTGATTACAAGGCGAGTCGAGTCTTCCTATGATGTGTGTGTAAGCACATAGAAAAACAGGTTTTCCTTTCAAGGCACAAGGGCTGGATTTTGCACTGGTGTCAATTCACATTACTGGTTTATAGCAGCCCCAGAACGGCCCCTTGTCTGCACCTCAGGTGCCTGCGTGGCTGCTGGGCATCAGCTGCTGAGCGACGCCTCTGCTGGGCTGCTCTGGGCCTGACCTACCGCTGGAATCAAACTGATAACACAGGGACAGGCATTAAGTGAAACCTTCCTAGACTTTCTGGAAGGTAAATGCAAGGAGCTGTTGCTTTTGCCATTGTTATTTAAAGACCAATATCTGCTGGCTACACCCAAGCCTCTTTGTTTCCCTGTATTAGCTATGGACCTGTGTTTAAACTGTATCTATTTGAGATACCTATCTAGTGCCACTCAGCTCAGCCGCTAAAAATCTTATCATTCTTGCCATGATCCTACAGCAGAAGTTTTTCCTTCCTGTCTAGACATGCATGTTTTTGTTTGCGACAGGATCGGAGCATCATTGCCTCCCTGCGTCAGCCTCTGCTCCCAGATCTCAAGGCTGTTCTCAGGAAGGTATTTCCCATAAGTAGCTCTCTTTTTATTTGTCATTATTCTGTACTCAGGGGGGCAGTTTGGTTATATTTTTTCCCTTCCGTACTGCCAAAGTGCTCCCCTCTTGGCTCAAACATCAAGGCATAGACGAGTTGGCATGGATCAGCCAGCCAGTCTTCTTTGCAGAAGCCTCCCTGGCCAAAATGACCATTTGACCAGTGTCCTCCTGTATATGCCAGGGGCAGAGCAAGACCTCTTCTGGGGTGGAACAGGACAGCTAGAGCAGAGAGATGTCAGCACTGAGACAGTCTGGTTATACAGAAAGGTTCCTTTCTGATGTGCTTTGCAGAACATCCCTGGCATTTTCTTGCCCAGAGCACTGGAAAGGAGGAGCAGTCAGTTGTTTTTTTAGAATAGTGTATGTGGGTTCCAGCAGCAAATCATGCACATTTGGGTATTGTTTGCAGTAGCCCTTGCTCAGTCCCACTTGTGGCACGCCAGCACTGCAAAGAATAACGCCAACTCTTTTTTTGCTGCTTGGTTACAGTTGTGCAACTGGGACCCACAACTGGGTCCAGGATGGGACCAGTTCCAATCCCAGTCAGGCTCTGTTAGTACCATTTCAGACCGTGGGTTGGGCCAAATGCCGTTTGGTTTGAGGCTTTGCATAGGTTAACCCAGGCAATGCAGTCCTGTGTTTAGTAGTGCATCCTCTGGTATCAGATAAACCCATGTTTGAACACACTAAATCCAGGATAGCTGAGGACTAAAGTGGCCAAAGGGCTGGGGGCTGTGCAGGGGACACTTTCCTCTCTGATAGTAAGATGGTAGGATAAATCAAAAGCAACTTCCCTTTCTCTTTCTAGCTTGAGCTCCAGTAAGAAACAGATGGTCAGGTGAGGACAGAGAATATTAAATTATTTTTAAGTATGAAATCATATGATATATGTGGCATGGCGAAATAGAGAAGGAGTATCATTTTAATATTCTCTGGGTCCTGAGAGTATGAAAATTACTAGTGATATATACCATATGTATTGAGCTTCTCAAGCACAGTGATCATCTGCATAGAATAACAAATCTACTTTACAGCTGGATTTCAGTCTAATTCTTCCCTTGTGAATAATGCCAGCCGCTGAAGAGAGACCCTGCCAGATAATTACGCAAATGACATTATCCTTAAAATAGTGACATCCAGTAGTTATTGTCAATCATTCAGCAGCAAAATTGTGTCTGTGCATAATGTAATACCACTGTGCTTACAGCTTGTCCTGTCCCCCCCCAGCCTGCTGCCTGTCACAGAGGAGGAGTAATCGATCCCTCTGGGTTTTGGCACTCTTCAAGTGCTGCCATAATTCATGATAGAAACTGGAGGAGTAATTGAAAAACTCCTTGAACAACTGCATGGGCTTTGATCTTGTTGGAAAACTGGTTGAGCTGTGGAGTCGGAGCTTCAGCTGCAGGAGGCAGATTTGAGGGGGGATGACTGTTTTTTTTGTTTGGGTTTTTTTTTTTTTTTAATTAGTTGGGGTGACTGTTCTGGAAGATGTAAGGGGAGAGAGCTGCTGGCTGCAGCTGTACTGAGCAGAGGCTGCTTCTGTTGGGTCCCAAACACTGGGCTCCAGGAGAGAGTCTGCAGGATGGAAGGAGATACTCAGGAGGGAATCACTGCACTTGTGTAAGAGAGTTTGGAGATTTTATGATCAGAATGTGAGTGCTTGCTTAGGAAGCTGGAAGCAGGGGGGAGAAACACCGGGGAAAAACCTGACCAGGAAGTGTTTTGAGACAAGTTGTTCAATGTGCCTCTTCTTTCTGGATTCCCAGAGTCAAAGGAGTAAGAGAGTTGCTGGTCTAGAATACTCCAGGTCATTTGTTTTTTTTCTGGCAAAAACTTATAATACTGTATTTTTCCTTGCCCCCTTCAAGATTAAGCAGTTCAGGAGAAAGTCTGCATCTGCCAACACAATAAACTTTCTCTCAATTAAGTCGAGTTGCTTTTGCCCCAAGCACTGCCAAAAGCTGGGTCTTCTCTCCTTTTAAATGACAGAGAGACTTGAGAGCTGGCACTGAAAGTTCTTCGAAATGTAGCTGAACTGTGTCACTTTGGCATGGGGTAACAATGCTGGTAACAGCTAACATCAGGTGTTGGTTGCTTTTCTGGCCACACATACGCAATTTGAAAGAATCATACTGCAGTATTTCTGCAACTGCTTCTGTGAGAATGGGGTTCCTGAGGCAGATGGTGTATTTTGATTATATGTGACTTTTTAACATTAAAACCAGGCTTACTACTGGATCATTGCTCTCATAAGATGGTTTTCATGATGCAACTGAAATTTTCAGTAAGTTTTCTCCTCACTTCAAGGAAACTGCTTGTTGTTACTAAGCCCTGACCAGAATAGAAGTCCCATAAACTTACTTATGTATATTTGGGTTTTTTTTAAAGAGTTTTACAGTTCTGATTTGGTTTTGTTTTTGTTTGTTTGGTTGGTTGGTTGTTTTTTTTTGTTTTGGTTTGTTTTGTTTTGTTTTTTTTTTTTTCCATTTGCAACACTGCAAAGGAGGGATGGCTTTCTGACCTTATCAAGGAAACATCTCTGTCTTGCCCTAAGCTGAGCTTTAGCTGTCAACTCAGCAGCACCTATCTATAGTTGCTTTCTAAAAAAATGTCAACAAGTACAGTGTGGTTCCTTATCCCATCATGCAGGGGATAGGACTAGAATGCATCCAGCCCATGAAAGCAAGCTTTTTAATATGTCAAATCTTAGTATGTTGTGCACCCCTAACCACAGAGGAGTAGGACAAGGACATATTTGGGATCAGCTCATGCTGGATGTTGCCAGGAAAAGGTTAGGCAGTAATCAAGGCTATTGTAGATAAAATCTTTGCTCACAGGGAACTATTCTTGCACTGCTGCTTTCTTTAAACTTACTTCTAAAGGAAAATGGTATGCTGGGTCCTGTTGCAGGTAGGGAGGTTGGTTTGTGATTTTTATCTAAAGACTGTGTGTGCTATTTTTCTTGAGGCAGCTCTTCCCGACTTTCACTTTCCAGTTGAGCAGTTCCCAGGGTAGGGGAAGCATATTTTGGCTTCTGTGCAGGCTGGAAACAAAACAAAACAGCGTGCACATCTGAGCAGTGTTGGATTGCATAGTGGTTTACTTAGTGCAAGTGAGCTAGTCCACTCAGTCTTCTAAAAAGGAGAGAGATAGTAAATTATTATAAGGATTTATTTTGAAAGCAGGGCTTTTCCTTCCATGTAGCATTACTGTAAGAATGGCTGGTCTGCTCTGCTGTCCTCAAATTAAAACCTTTGCACAGATTGATGTACAGCTTTGCTAGTGGGTCCACTTGCCAAGGTCACCTACTAGGTGTTCCTCAGTAGAGGCATCATACCTGCATATTGAGGGCAAATGCAAATGTTTTCTTAAACTGGGCTGTTGTAGGTTTTGGTGGGCTTTTTGATGACAGGGCTTAGGGGTTTGCCCTTCAGACTTTTTCAATTTAAGAAAGATAATGGCCTTTTTACAGGAAACGTAGAGCAATCAACCCAACCTGGTGGCATGGTCTTGATTTTCATGACAGTCCTTCTTTCTCTCCCTCTGCAAATGTGTCTCACTGGTAGGATGCATGGGCTGAGACAGACACTTTTCAGAACATGTCTCTGCTATCTGCAGAGGTAATAAAACATGCAGTACATGGTGACATACCTGAACTATTTCTGGAAGCAGAGGCAGCCTTTTCACCCTGCACTTTAATACTAGTTTTGCCAGGCTTAGGCATGGAGTTGGGTAGTAGAGATACCTATGTGCCCCAGCTCACTGCTTGGCACAGCACAGTGGCAGATACATCTTTAAAGATATAGGCAGTGTAGTATGTAGGTCATGTAGCTGACCAAGAGCCAGAGGAGCTAAAGGGCTGAGCTAGAGGGCTTGCGAGAAGGACTGGTGGCTGGCTGGCTGGAGAACCTTGGTTTTGTCCTGAGGGCTCATGCTAGTTAGCTTATTCCACTGCTGTTGTGTCTATATTGATACTTCTAATGCAACTGGCCCTTCTAGAGATGCTCGGGGTCTGCTTGTGCCCTGTAATGCCTCTGAATGTGGGATGGTGTGCGTGGAGTCCCCATGCTCTGATGTGGCACCAGCCACCATTAAGTATGTCTCGTGACTTGATTGTGTTTAATAGGATGTGTGGTCCCTTTGGAAGGCAAAAGATAATTATACAATTACCCAGATGAGAACATGGTTTTGCCCTGGGGCTGAACACTAGCTCTTGGGTAACATAAGATAGGCTCATTTACAGGAAGAGTTTACTTTTCTGCATTACCTGAAAGCACCACCTTCATGTGTGTGGTACTCGTCACAACAGGGAAAAGCTCCGTCTCCTCTGGGATCTGGAAAGATTGCTAGATACTGGCCAGGTCTGTGAATTCATCACCTTTCTTTAGTGTAGGAGACCCGTCAGGTCTGCAGCTGTGTCTCTCATGACTGTTGGCTTTTATAGGGAATGAGTTTTTTGCAACAGGTTAATTCCCTGCCAATTCAAACAATAAGCCTGTGACACTTGAAGGAAGGTTTACATAAGCCTTTTACAGAGACCAGTTTTGCTGGAAAGACTATTAGCTGAAACAACACCAAAGTTTCTTTCAGCAAAATCAATTAAAAATTACATGCTGAAAACAGAAGCTGAATGCCTTTCCTAATTACAGACAGCCACTGTTAACAAAGAAACTCTTATTATTGTGTTGTTTGCTTTTTCCATGGGTCAAGACATTGTATACATGGGATCCCTCATGTTCTCTGTTGTTTTTTGGGGGGGTTTTGGCAACTGGTGAATTTGTTTATTCTCATCTCATGCCCTTTTTCACATATGGAGCCAGATCTTGTTTCCCCTGAAGTCAAGGGGCTTTCCCCAGGGAGGTAAATTAGCAATTGAACTGGATCTGTGACTGATACCAGCGTGCCCTGCAAGGCAAACTGGCTGGCTGGGGGGGGGCTATCCAGGGATTACCATTGGTTTGCTTAGGTGCTATGCATAGCTCTGTTTTTTTAGCAAATAAAGATCAATATTTTGTTTAATTGGGTGCTTCTAAGCTTTTCTGAAAGGTTTTTGCTTGAATGTGCTACAGTAGATGCATCTGTAGGTAGTCCTTGCTGTATTTGATGTCTCCCTCTTCCCCACCCTGATTCAGCAACATGCAGGCAGGGGCATGTTGTTTGCATCCGAGAGGAAAGGGTGGGATACAGCTCAGCCAGTGCCAGAACGGGTTTGCGTTTGCGTCTCCACTGCAGAGCACCATGACCTCAGCTGTGGGATCTGGTCCCTGTCGCTTCGGGACCTCGATTCAGGAGAGCTCCTGGGCTTGGTGCTTCCCTGGAGTGGGGCCCTGAAGGCAAGAATAGATACGCGTAAGCAGAACAAAATGAAGGATGTGCTATGTTATGAGAACAGCGGAAAGAATGAAATATAAGCTGCTTTTACAGTGAATGAGTGAAGCAAATCAGCTAAAAGCTGCAAATTGGCACAGAAGAGCGAGCATACCAACAGCCCCATCCCTACAACAACCGCTTAGTGCAGATGAGAAGTTTTCATGCTGGAGTCTCTGGAAATGCTTCCTTCAGCTTTAGAAAATATAAAGGAATGTCTCTTAGGGTCAGGAGTGTAGTAATGTCTGTAGCTATCTCATCTGACAGTCAACAGCTCGTGTAGACTGATTTGTGCTTCTAGACAGTGCATCTTCCACATTGTTTTCCACTCAGATGTGGTTGTTGGATGCTTACAAGCTGGGCTCTTTTACAGCCCCTGGCATGCACTGTTTAAAGTGTTGTTTCTCTGCACTTGATCGAATGGAAAGTGCAGAGAAAAAAACCCAGCCTCTCACGTTTCCATGTCATGTTTAATCAGTCACTGTGCAGGACAGTTTAGTCCTGATTTACAGTTATGCTTACGGAGAGCAGTCCTGTTTTGAGATTCACATATCGGATCACTGTGCCCCATTGACTCCACTGTATATAGTCTGTGAACTTTAATGCAACTTTCCACATGACTAAGGACTACTGAATAGCCTACAGAAGTTATTGGCTCTGCTAGTGTCTACTTTTCCTTTATGGTTATATAAAGGGATTGATTTGAAACCTGCAAACCCTGCACATAATGAGTTTGTATAAATCATTAAAACCCAGAGCTTGAAGGGGCCTCAAGAGTTTGTCCAGTTCACCCACCTGCCTGAAGGCTGGATAACCTTTACCTAAATGCAAGTCTCCTACTTTCACTCTTCTCCTTTGGTGTAGTTGTTACATTTGCATGTAATAACTTGTGTACTGCACTCTTACAGGCACAGACTCTCATTTACTGAGCGTTTGAAATGAGAGCTCAGTGTTCATTGGAAATTCTGGTACTGGTGCAGTAAAAATAAGCAATACTGCTCATCTGTGGAGGGGATAAGTGATTAGACATGACTTGTGTTCTGTCATTCTCTTCTTGACTAATAAATCCTTGTGAAGGCATTTCACAATTAAAAAGCATGCAGATGCAATTTAAGAGGTAGCTACTGTAGTAGTAGTAGTGATTACAGACAAGTTCTTAAAGAAAGGAGTCCAGAATTAGACTCAATCTTTAAGTCCCAGAGCACCTGGGAATTTTTAGGTTAGAACTTCTAAAACTAAGAAGCTTTTCTACAAAAAGACTGTTTTTTCTGCCTCTCCTGCCCTCTTCATTCTTTCTTAAGGACATGAAGGTCGTGAGAAGGAATAAAAATAAGAATTGAAATAGATTTTAAGATGTTACGTAAAATTTATTTTTAAAAACTGCCCCTAAATATTATTGCTACCTTTTTAGCCAGAACTGCTCATCTGACTTTTAACATGTTCCCTGATACCAGGGGTATTGAGGCCTATGATTTTAAGGACACAATTTTGAAAACTTGCTCTGAGATCTCCAGGACTGCCTAGCATTAATCCAGTCATTTTATTGATCTTTGTACCCACCTCGAATTGAGGAAGCTTTCAATATTAATGTCAGAGAATATGACCCCCGAGTTAGCATTAGAGAGGCTGATATATATATCTGAGGAAAAGGTCTTTGTCAACCTTAATAAATGTTTTGTTCAATTTTTTATAACAAAGATTATGCCAACAAAATGCTGCTCCCTCTGACTTGCTGAAATGGAAGATTTCTTTCAACGTGACGTGTTGCAGCAGGTGAAGCTACTATGTATGTAAGGGAGACAATGAGAAAATCAGTATTGTTGACATTCTTGGCCTGCAGCAACTGCTGTAGCTATCCAAGGAGAATTTGACTTACTCTTTTAGCTGTGGTAGAGATCAGTGTCTGATGTTTCCTTGGTCAATAATCCCAATGTTTAGATTTTGTCTGTTATGCCAATGAGCATGTAGGTACTCTGGTTTTATGCGAACAGACGAATTTTGTACAGTTATTCAGCAACTTTTAATATCAATGGTGCACCATTGTAACACCTTCTCTTTAGATTCTAGTTCAGAGTCATCAGCTGCCTGTAACGATACAGAAATAAACCGAAAATAGGAACACAGTAGAAAATTTCAGCTATTACATCGCAACACTGCAGTAATAGTTGTGTTTTACAACGCAAAATTTCTGTGGGAGAAAATTCCATCTTCTGCCAGCGGTGTCCTGGGCAGGACAGCGGGCACAGCTTTGCTTCTGCCCTCTGCGCGGCAGCCAAGCTGGTGCTGGGGCTTGTAGTTAGCTGCTGGTGCAGGCCAGGATGTAGATGGTGAAGCCTATTCCCATGGAGCAAGGGGAACACATTACTCATCATTTGGCCTCTGAGTCATAACACCTTTGCTGTTAATAGGATCAAGAACCTCCTCTTTTATGAGGCTGTGCCTAAAGGCACAATTTAGTCTCAGAATTGTATTACCCGATTATTATTCCACTAAAGCAGGTGGCGGAATTCCAGCTGACAACAATGGAAACGGGAGCAAGCCTTCAAGTCTCAACCATGTACAAGGTGTGATATATTCAAAGCCACAGAGATCCCCCATGCTCTGAGCTGATTTCTTCTGAATCAATTAAAGTTTCACAAGCATGATTTATTATTAATATCTAGAGCCACTTTCACAAATCTCTCAGCAGCATAGTAGAGAAGTGCTCCTGAATCACCAAAATTCCCTCCAGCTAGGAGAGGTTATTTACTAGCTAAATCTCCCATCCAGGCATACTGCCACGGCAAAGCCCATACAATAAGGATGTGAATGTCTGCATCTGAACCATTTCTGATCTATGCCATTTCAAGGAAGGCAGCAGTGTCATGGGCCTTGCTGAAGTGGGTCCATGGCTTCTGTGTTTATTGTGTTGGAGAATGAAGGGGGATGGGAGACAGGGCTGAGGCTGGGGGGAGAAGGAGAGAAATTGGGAAAAGCAGGGTTAGCTGTGCAAGGTAGCAGGGGGAAATTATTCCCCATGCAAACCTGTGTGGTAGAAGGGGTGGTAGGAAGTGATCCTTTCAAATAAGGCTGTGTGTGCTGTTGTAGGAAGGCTGCAGTTTCGGTGTGCAGGCTCTGTGCCACCTGTGTTAGCGTGTGTGTGTGACATTTAGCATATGGGCTTTGGGTTTTCTCCCCTCTTCTCTGGATCTGGTTACGTTCCTTTTGACATTTACCTGAGTGTGAGAATGTAGCAAGGTCCCGTGTCCTTGCTGACTTGGGCCTAGAAGCTCAATTAGTGTGCTTTGTATTTCTGTTTGTCAGTATCTCTTGACCATAAATTGAGGAATTGTATGCTTATCTATGTTTTGGGGATTTTGGCACAATCTTGGCAATTGAATGTAGCCTTAGACACTGCATGCACCTTATCTTAGATTTTCCCTCTTCTTTTTTAAGGATTCTTCTCAGCTGGAGTTCCCCTTTCAGTACTTCTCATATCACTAGTTTGAAACCTAGTGCCCAAACATCAACTTTACAGCCAGAACTTTTACTTTCAGCCACTGTTGAGCACAGAAGGGAGTAAAGATCTTGGCAGCTGGCTCCTGCTTCTTGCTTCTCTGCCCAGCCTTGATAAATGAGAAGTCCAAGGAGCTGCTCTGACTCATGCCAGCTGGCCGAGCTCCCAAAGAGACAGCCCACCCACCACGAAGGTCAGAGCGTGGCACTGCCCAGAGCAAGAGCCAGCCCTGCCAGTGCTGATCCTGCCGGGGTCTCTTTGGGGCCAGGGCCAACCCCCCCAGGAGGGTTACAGCTTTCCAACTCCTTTGTGCTGCTTTGAGATGAGGCAAGCCAGCAGAAGCTTCAGCTGGTCCAACTCACACATTGAATCAGAGAGTTAATTGCAGTGTTGTGATGGCCGATCGATGGCAGCCAGTAAGCTGGTGGTAGGTTTGAGATGGAACTAGTGTAACTCATACCTGAACTCTCAGGCTTTTTCCCTACACAAAGAGCAAATGCCCAAATAAGCCTTTATTGCACCATATCTGTTAAATGGATAGCTTTTATCTATGACTGAGCCACTTGAAACATACTTTCCTGTCTGCTTTCAGAGAGGAAATACTAACCTGTGCTTCTTGTTGGAAATCATGACGGTTTGGAAAAGAATTAGAGCAAGGTGAGATCTGCTTTGGAACCTCCTAAAACCACAAGATGTCTGCAACTCAAGTGGGCTGAAGTCTGATTCATGGAGAGTCTGTGTTGCACATCCCCCCCCACGCTCTTTTGATCTAGTGAAACTGCCATCCTCACTGATGCTCAAATAGGTGACTACCCTGAGAGGGATAGCCCCAGGGGGAAAGACAAGTATTTTGTGATAAAAGTAAGAGCAAACTGTCTTGCAGTCTGCCCTATTTACTGCACCTCATCATCTCCAGTCATAGCTGCCTTTGGGGACCTTCAAGACTGACGGCTTTCCCCAAGCCACAGGGCAGCTGGGAGAAGTTCCTGCCAGAGCTGTTGAGTGCTGCTTCCCAGCATCAGCCAGTGGCATCTCTGGATCCCCGCTGGCCAGGAAGCAAGACAGCAAATTACAATTATTGCCATGAACCAGTTAAGCAACGTTGGACTGGAGATGTCAGATGACAGTTTCTGGAGGCCTAGCTGTTACCTCTGCATGAGTTACCTGATACTCCATGCCACATTTATCTCCATGTTCTGTCATGTCTAGGATGGGTTAATTGAAGTCATTGTTTGACTGACTGAGAGACTGACTGAGAAAGTAGGGACTTTCTCTTCATTTTCTTACAACCAGACTCATGCTGAAATTCTTCACGTCTTCTCCAGGGAAGCTCCTAATATTTCCAAGTCTTTGCTCTGCTTGTGTCTTCCTTGAGACCTTGCTGTGTTTTGGGGTGGTTCAAGCTGTTCTCCTGTTCCCTGGGGGGATGCATCCAGTTAGAAGACTGCTGTCTCTCGACAGAGTTGGCTTACAGATGTGAGCCCATAATTCCCATAGGCTCCTGGTCCCTAATTCCCTCAAGCCCACGCTGAGTGTGTGAGGGTGACTGTAGCCACTGTATATAACACAGGCACCACTCGCTCGCAGGCTTTTCCTTGGTCTGTGTTGGCAGGGCCATTCACAGCATTGTCCAAGTGAGTGACTGCGACCCAGGCACTGTTATGTTAGGAAGAATTTCAACATCAGTTACACATCTTGGCTTTAGGTTTCATTCTGTCTCTCCGGACATCAGAAGTAGTCTCAGAAGTTTCAGTGTGGCTTCTGCAAATGAAAAAACAAACTTTATTGTACAGGATTTGAGCTCTATTGCTTTCTTGGGGAGCATCTGCTCTTTTGGGATGTTTTCCCTTTGTTTCTCTGCCACTGGGAAGGGACAGCATTTTTTCTGGTGACACTGCTGAGCATAGCTAACATGCTGAAGTATCTGAGCTGCAGGAAGGCTGGCACTTCCAGTCAGATAGATTAAAAAGGAAAATTTACTTTCCCTTTGCTCTCAGTCACCTTCCTTATTCTGAAGGGCTGGAGGAGGGACGGATGGATGGACCCAGTGTGCTGTTGCCAGCATGGCTGTAGAGGTTGTCTGGGGAGAAGTGTGTGCTGGGTAAGAGACGTCTGTGTGGATCATGTTCTCGCCCTAATGGCTTTTCTCCCCCCATCCTCCTGCCACTGAAGTCATTAATGCCTGTTAAGCCAGGATGGAAACAAACCCAAACAACAACAGTCTACAAAATAATTAAGTCACTCCAGACTGTTTTGTTTGTTTTGTTTTTTTTTTTTTTTTTCTTCAGTGAAGCAGTTATTCTCCTGTCATCCCATTTTTAGCCAGAGTGGAAGCAATTGACAGGAGAATATCGATTCCCCTCCTGGCAGGGCAGTCACTGGATCTGCTCCATGATGGGAAGGGTGAGGGGCCTTCCCTTGCCTTGTCTCTGGGGGAAGAATCTCCCTAAAGAAACTCCTGTGAGCCTTGCTGAAAGCCCTGGTTTTGTGCAGCCCCTCCCGGTGAGTCACAGCCTCTGGCTCCTCTGAGAGCCCTCTGTACTGGTTGTGTTTTCTCTCAGCCCACTGCAGGGTTAACCCTTCTGTGGTTTCACCCAGGCGCTCTCATGCGTATATACGACCCATCCCACTCACTGGCTGATGATGTAGATTGTGGGTGCCAGTAATCTGTGGTTTATACCAACAACAGGCCAATATATGGGACTCACACAGAGTGAGGGAAGATTTTTCCAGTCTTGCTCATCTGAGTAGGACTTGATCCTAGGAATGGCTGAGGCTGTGTAATGGGACAGTGCTGTGGAGCAGGGTACTGCATGACACGAACAAATGCATTGGAGTTTGGCAAAAAGCAGCAGTTGCAATGGGGAGGATGAACTCCTGTGGTAGCACTGCAGAGAGCCATGACACAGCTCAGCCGGAGCAACCCGGGAATCTCTCAATTCCTATAGCTTGTGACACGAGTAATGTGAAGCGTTGTCCTCTGCTGAGGGCGAAGGCTGCAGCTGTGACATGCACAGGGCATTTCTCTTGCTGCTGAGGTTGGTTGTAGCATGTGGGGAAGGGCTGGATTCCCCCTCCATCGCTGCACCTCCCTGGCACACAGCACCCTTGCTGCCCCGAGAAGCACGGATGGGACAGAGCATGGAAGGGCAGGTTCAGGTAGGGAAGCAACATGGCCATGCTGCTGGAGGAGAAGGCGACTTAAATCACCAGAAAGAGGGACCTTGCTGTCTTTCACTTCTAAAAAGCAGCCCTGATGGCACCTTAGTGGCTGGCCAGTGCTAAACCTGAACGCTTTCCTTTAAAGATTCAGGAAGAAGCTAAGCCTGAATCCATGTTCTGTCTCGTTTATGCACATGAGGTAAAAGCCACAGGGTTGCTAGTCAGACGCTAGAAAAAGATCCAGCTGCCCAGGGCAACTGAGGACAAAGGGGAGCTCTGCTTGCTCGACTGCTGGTTTAACAGTAAGTCACCGCATGTTTGAGTAATGCATCACTAGTGCCAGAGCTCTGACGTCTGTGGTACGAAGGTGCTGTGTGGGCACCGGAGCCGTCGGGCTGTGGAGCGCTTCACCCCAGTGTGGAGAAGCACTTGGCAAAGAAATTTGCCATACAGGCTCATCTGGGGATGCACAGAGGAAAGTGTTTCTGCCCGATCCCTGAAGCTTGGATTAGCTCTGAGGCAGAACCTGCTGCATCTGAACATCATACTAGTAGTTGTCAGCTGCGCCTGGTCCGTGTCTGGGCAGAGCCCCTCTGGAAGCATGCTTTGGTTGCTGTGGGGGAAGGAAAGGGTGTTGATAAGGGTTGTCTTGTTGGGCGATTTCTGTTTTGAGTCATTCCGGTCATGGTGGAGGTTGCCGGTGATGCCAGGAATGACAGCAAGCGCTTGGTCAGGGGGACAGCAAACCAAATGCCAAAGGGTTGAGTTGCAGGGGTGGCTGTAAGAGACCCAGACATGAGTGATGGAAGTGCAGAGATTCAAACCCAGTACTACAAAATTAAGGAACTGGCTGGAAAGGAAGCAAGCTGGGTTTGCATTCATAGCACTGTGGTGCTTCCCAAGTCACCACAGGGACATGTGAGGTGGGAAGTGAAAGTAACCCTGTGTTTAAAAGCTGGTGCCCGATGTGCATGGATGTAATCCTAATGTGAAAGTGGCTGCTATGTCATGGTGTGGTTGCTTTCCTGTTCCAGTCTAGCACAAAGTACGTTGCAGCACCCACGCTACCATCCCCCATGCAGCGTTCTCTGCTCTCACAACCCTACTGTGAAATCATTTCTCGTGCAAAGTCATGAAGAGGTTTGCAAACCGTTTGTGAAGTAAAGCACTGTGAAGTCTGCTTGAAAACAGAAGTGGGGGACAGGTAAACCACATGTGTATGGTGTCCCCAAAATGCAGAGAGGACATGGGTCATCTCTTGTTCCTTGTCTGCACAACCTATCTAGAACAGTTCCACGGATTCATTAGCTTTAATGTATCTTTTGTGGGTGATGCATTTCAGCATGTTAATATTAAAATAATTCACTTTTTGTTCCTTTTTCTCAGGGCAGTAAAGAGACATTCTGCTCTTTCAGAGCCTCTATGGTCTTCCATTAGTCCTCAATCAATTATTTATTCATGGAAAGAGTATCTGAAAGCAGCAGTCCAGTCTGAGAGTAGCAGCACTTGACTCTGTAGATGAGTTTGAAGTACTTGTTGACTGAACCCACTGGAATTGTCGATAACATTAAGAACTGCTTTCCTGCCACAAAATAAAAATACAGCCTTGTAGGTGGAGTGTGCTAAACTTTGATGAGGATATGAGCTAAAAGCCAATGCACTTTAGAAGTCACCTAGGTGTACCTTTAGCAAGCACAGACAAGGAGTTTTTCTAAAAAACATCTTGCCTTCAAGTTGACTAACTTTTCTGTTGTGATAGAAAATGTGTATTGTTGTGTAATTCTGACCTGTGTAAACATGGAAGGCTTAGATACAAAATCTTCAGTACTGAGTTTTGATCTGGTTTGGTGCTATTATACCTCTCAGCAAAGATTTCTGTCTGATTTGCCTGTGTCTTGTCTCCCTAGATTAGAAATAAGTTTCAGTGAGGATGTGTGGTGTCTTTTTCCTGCAGAAAAGGATTTATAATCAAGACACTCAAGCATATAATCAAGGCCTGTGTAAGTGAGAGGAACCTGGCAGTTTCAGATCTTCCCCAGTTAAGACAGTAAAATCCGAGCGCCCTGTTGTGCGTGGTAGCCATGTCAGCTGAGCATTGATTAACTTGTGCTCTAGGTTACTTCTGTTTTTCTTGCAATCAGGCAACCAAGACACCTAATTTGGGAACTTAGATAGCCTTGCCAGCTGGTGAGTCAAATTTTAGAGGGTCTGAACTGCTTAGGGAAAGCACATGTGTCTCCCTGTGCTAGCTGAAGAGGAAGTCCTGACCAACATGACTTGTGGGTTAAGTAGCTGATGTGATATGGGGGCAATACCAGCCGGCATTGTTCATGGGCAGTTTGGGGTCTGTTTGCTGCCTGCATGGCATTTGGGGTGACACATGGGATATAGTCTGTCCCTGTTGGCCTGGCACAAAGCTCAATGTCACTGGTTCCTGCATGAAGGCAGCTTGGGAGGAGTCCCCAGGAGTGGGAGGGGAATTGCAGAGAGCTCAGCATGCCCAGCCAGGAATTTCACCTGACTCTGCCCTGCTTATCCAGGATATTTGGGCTTCACACAGCCCTGGATGAATCACTTATAATGAGTGAACAGCAACAGTAATCCACATGAAACAAGTAACTAAATCTTGGGATAATGACCCATTTGCTAGGCTTCTACAAATACCTCTTCCATCTGATTTCACTGCTGCTATTTAAGTGATTGTTGTGGTAAAAAGCAGGAAGATCAGAGCAGTCAGAAAAGCACTTTGTTTGCCCTAAGGTTCTCTGGAGTCTTAGAAAAAAGAGAATCAATGATATTGGTAACGGTCCCTATTTTTTTAAGAAACCACTCTGAAGATATCATCTCCTAGAAAATATACTTAAACTATGTTCCGAGGGAGACTAGGCAGGACCCTTCTTTCAGAGTACTGGGATGCCTGTGTGCTTTGTGCCCACAATGTGTCACTAGTATGGAGATTGCTCTTTTGCTGTGTGCATAAAAATTCAGTGCGGACGGTGAGATTTTCGAAAGCATCCGTGCTGGCCTACTGTTGCTCCTTCAAAAGTTAATAATTTGGCAGTGGAAATCTACAGCTTGAAGCAAAGTGATTTTAAAAATCCCATCTAAAAATACAGTACTTCTGCCTTCAGCTTTGTTCATTCCATTATAGAAAGGAGATTAGCACCTATAGCCTTAGTTTTATAAATCTGGATCTGTAATTCAGAGCCTTAATAAAGTTAAGTAATTTTTTTCTGAGGTGCTAATCTAAAATTGACATAACCTGACAGGACTTTTTTCCACCGATTTCTCTGGATTCAGGATCAGGCTCAGAGTAAAGTGAATCTTACCCGTATCAGATGAATATGGATAAGTTTGCCTGACTAGACATACAGGTTCAATGCAGGAGTGTCTTCCCCACAAAACCCTGCTGGCATTACCAATACTAGCACAGGTTGGTTTGCTGCCCAAGCTGTTACCAGAGGCAGTCTGCACACACGATTGTGATGGATAGGGCCGCCTTTATTTATTTATTTATTTTTTCCTTTGATATTTCCTGGAGTGGAACATTCCTCCTAAGACTGGGAGTGTGGGGAGGGTGTATTTCATTGCAGCTGTGAGATCAGCAGTGAGAACACAGGAGAGTCCCTTTGGTGTGAGCTGCTCTCTGATTCCCCCAGGGCAGGCTTAGTGGCACGCAGTGGTGAAATGGGGACATGTTACTCTGTGCTGGTGGAAGGAGGAGCCTTTTCAGCAGTACGGTCCAACCCTGATCCTACCAGGAGATCTTGGAGCAGGGACAGGGCCTTCATGCAGCTCCACGGTGGGCTGGGGACAATTGGTGATGGTTAATCATGGGTAACTCCTTCACTCCATCTTGAAGCACTGAGGCCACATTATACTATGGGCACAAGCCTGATGGCATTTTAATTTCTGTATTGGTCTTTGAATCAATGTTGGTCTATTTTTTGTCAAGATGACATAACAGGGTTATGCTTTTTTACCTCATTTGGCACTTGGTCATAAATCCACACCTGGTTCTTGTTCATGCATTTGGGTCTTGAGTCCGTTGTATGCCTCCTCTGAAGACATCAGGCAAGGGGACTCACAGAAAGAAGCATTGTGGTTTTTTTTTTTTTTTTTTTCTTTCCCTCTTTTTCTGGCAAGGGTAAAATAGGAGCTCTGTTGGGACAAACTCAGAAAGTGATGTTTCAGGGCCAGCAAATTCCAGTGTCGCTGCCCAGTGGGACCGAGGAATCTATCACAGGACTAGGCTGGCGGCTCATCCGGAGAGGGAGTGCGTGGCGTGCATACCAAGAGCTGGACACGAAGCCTTTTTCTGTCCAGCTCTCCCCTTCCAGCAGTAAACGGGAGGACGTTGCTCTGGGATTCAGGGAAATACCTCAAGTGTAACTTCTCTTTCCTGACTAGAGTCCCACATAAAAGAGCACCAAGTAATATATATATTATATACACATATATATATATAAAAGTACTCGCACAAATGTGGACATACCAATACATATGGATTGCACCATCTTTGGGATTACTCCAACGTAGCAATCTCCAGCGCGTCTGTGTTTCAGCAGTAATGGCTCCAGCTCTTGGCTGCCCCATTTCACAAGAGTGTCTTTTTGCCCTTGTAAAGCTGCCTGTGGAAACTATCATTAGCTCTCTTACAGCTGCTGTGCATATAATAAAGGGGAAGCTTATAGGTGTGCCTGACCCTGAAGGGACTCAGGGCACCTGTGGGGTCCCACTGGGTCTGTACCACTACGGTTCAGACCCACTAACGTGGTGGAAGCTTTGTGATTATCTGTTGTGGTATGCTGAGGGTTTTTTTAGTCAATGCCTGTATACTTTAGCCTTCCACTCTAATTTAACTGGAGGATGAATCATGCCTGTTCATCTCAATAGCAATGAAATCATGTCGGTATTTGTGTTAGCTTCCACAGACGCTTTTCTGAAGTGCCCAGAGGGAGGGTAGGTGGGACTGCCGGCGCTTCAATCCAAGAGAGTCTTGGATCCTGGGTAATGCCAACTCCTTTTCAGCGAGAGAAGTCAATGCCTTGGGCACCGCTTCATCTGTGGAGCTGCAGCCTGGGGAGTGCCGGGAGGGGACTGGTGCTCTGATGTGGTCTGGGGAACCGGCTTCCAGAGAGACCTCGCCAGCAGGAAGGGGTCAGGCAGATGGGGGAGCCAGCAGCGCTGGGTTCCAGCCCATCTCCACCAAAAACCCATGGTGCTGCCTTAACCTGGGCAGATGGCTTGCAGAAACTTGTCTTTATGCTTGAAGGGCTGCTTGACTTTAAGATTAAAACGTAATAACAAAGTGCTTCTGGATACAAGTGCTTGCCAATGAGAGTTTAGTCTGAAGCCCAAGCAACAGAGCAAGAATGTCTTTTAAAGCTTAATCAGACATCCCTGTGAGTGCCTAAGACTGGTACAGAGTGCCTTTGGACATACTGAAGATCACAGGTGCAGGTGGGTATGAGGATCTCCCTCTGCTTTGCACAAATTCAAACACCCACCTTGCCCTCAAGATCAGTTGTTGGCCTGTGCTCTGGCATGAGTTTTCAGAAAAGTTCAGCCACACGTTCTGTCTTTGTGTCTGACCCCAGACACGAGTGCATATTGCATCACTCTCTACCATCCTGATGTCTGCAAGAGAGGTGGAGCCAGTTTTGGAGGTTGTGTGACCGTAATCCACCATTCCTTTATCCTAACACATGGGCACAGAGCATTTCAAAAGGTTTGTGCTCTGTGTGCCAGTGTGGGTTGGTTAGGTGAAGCAGAGAAAAGCCGTGAAGCTCTGTTGTATTCTGCCACATTCCCCCTCTGCAGCTCTCTGCGGAGTCTGTAGGATGTGCTGTTGTGGGATGAGGCCATAAAATCCCCAGGAATGGTGCTGGGTTCCATTAACTGTCCAAGAACTGCTCAGGTACTGAGATGCCTGTGGGATCAACCTTGCCCACCAGCCTCCTCTGCCTCCCACAGCTGCACAAATCAGCAGGCAAGGACAGGCAGCTGTCTCCTGTTATATGGCCTAGCAATGAGTGTTAATTTGCAGTGGAGTTTCACTCATACCACTTATCCTGGGTCTGAGTTGGATTCTTGAATCATTAAGTCACATTTCTGGTCTTGCTTTGTTTCTGAGAAATGCAGTTCATCCTGGAGCTGTTGTGGCTGTGTGGAAAGATTTTGAAAGCAAATTCTGGTTGTTAGGACGGTGCAGGAGGGCACCTTGCTATGTTTTATTCCTGCTTTCTGGTAATTTTGAATTATAAATACCTGGAAAGATCTTCCCTTCATTTCTGTCCCATTACATTGCACTGCAAGTTGCAGTGCGCCTGGTGTAGTTGGGCTGTCTGTGTGTGTGCTGGTGGTCTGAATGGGTTTGCACCTTAGAATTTCATTGGAAACTAGAAGGAACGTTTTCTTTACCTGAGAGAACATTTTTCAAGAAAATAAGGAGTTGAAGTTATGTTTTGCATCCCCCTCACTATATTTTGACGTTACATCGTGCAGTGCCTGGAAGGACAGAGTGCGTGGACTAAATCCCACCGGGTTTAGGGATTGCATTGTGAAGCTGGAGGTGCATAAAGCAACGCTTTCCTTCGCCGCATGTAAGCCCCAAGTGGTGGCTGCACACTGGTTACATGCTGTGTAACAGTGCTCAGTCTTACCTTTGGTTCTGTGCCCTCTGTAAGCTCCAGCAATCCTGATTTCCCCCTTTAAAGTACGACAGGAGTCAAATTAGAGGAAACCGCTAAGGCTGGAAGGGAGCAACAGCTCGTCCTTTCATTTGGCAGCAAAACTCAGGATTTCAAACTTCTTTTCTCCAGCTCGGTGCAGGTTGATCTTTTTCTGATCTCTGTTTTGTGGCTCCCTTTTTCAAAGGCTAGTAACCTGTTTTTTTCATTTGTGATTTCAGTATTTCCCTCTACCTTAAAGATGGGGTGGCAACTAAGCAGCTGAGCCCGTGTTTTTGTGTCTTAGCTCTGGTAGAACATATTTCAGGTGTCTTCTTTAGCCTGTATTTACTGGTGCCTGCTGACACTACTTTACTACTGCCTAGGAAATTTGCTTGAGTTCTTCCTTGATGCTGTGAGAATATGAGTTTCTGGTTATAAAAACTTACATGACCATAAAAATAAATAATATTTGGTTTTTATTAGAAAAATGTGGGAGATGTGAACATTTCCTGTGAAGGAATTTTTAAGCAAATTCTTCACAACCCAAGGCACATGGGATTGGAAATAGCTTTAGTTGCCAATGTGGTATGAAATCTTGAGAAAAAAACATGGATGTCCCTAGTGCAAATCTGGTGGGAATGGAATTGTGAAAATCATTATTTGCTTCGAGTTTGGTAACTGAGTCTCCAAAATCTGGTGTGGAAAGAAAGATAGAAAATCGTTTCAGATTTTGTGAGCCCAAAATAATTGATAGGGCTTTTTAAAAGCAACAGGGCTTTTTTGCAACTTGAGAGTGTTAGTTTCAAGTAAAAGAAAATATTTTGGTTTAGGTTTTATTAATGAATGTGAAGGAAAATGGGAAATCATATTAGCTTCACATGAGTATTTAGGGCTTTACATAAAAGTGAGACCTCCATCTGTTCTCCTCCTCATTTAGTCAGAATTCTGTTTTAAATCTGTTGTCCACTGTATTTGGAGCAAGGCCTTCAACTTGAAAAATCCTACCTCTTCAATAAGTATCTTACCAACTGTGTGATTCTGCAGGTTACATGTCTTTCATTCTCTTCTGTTGAAGTTGCTTCATTTTGCAAAAAATAATTACAATCTCACTGGATCAGGAGCTGGAAACGTGCATTGCTTTGGCTACCAGAGCAGGCAATAGAAACACATTTTTCTCCATCGTGATGGAGATTTCAGTATTTCTGTGAAGTAAAATGACTTCAGCAGAAGAGGTGGAGAAAAATCAAAGTCTACTCCTTGCTTGCAAGGGGGGTTAGAATGCACGTTTGCTTACGCAGAGGTGTTTCCAAGGAGTGTCTAAATGGCCCTGCATGCTGAAGGCTTGAAAAAGCAAAATTTTTCCCTTTCAGAAATACCAGAATTACTCATTTAGCTAATTCCAGGCTTGGGGATTTTATTTTTAATTGTGTGGTTTTTTTAAAAATGTTTGGCTGGAGTTTTACATTAGTCGCACCTATGTTTGTGACCTTTGGGCTTACCAGATCTGGGAGAACCTAGAACGGAGGCAGGAAGCCAGTTTCTGCCACTGCTACTTCTGTGAAGAAGATCCTTACTACACAGAGTGGTAAAACCAAAAGAGGAAAAAAAAAAAAAAACACAGAACTTCTTCCTTTCAAATATAGTGTTTATATCACAAATGAAAAGATCACAGTACAGTGAGTGGCAGGTACGTGTATAATGCCTATTCACTGGCAAAACTCCATGGTGCAGGGAAATTGTATTTGACAGAGGCTTCAAGATCATCTGCAATTGTAATTTTTTTTTTTTTTTTCTTACGAATGTTAAACTCAAGTGGCAGATGTGTAAAGAACACCTCTTCCAGCATGTGATGCTGAAGCATCTCATTTTGTCATTTCTTCTGGGTCTAGACTAAACTGAGGCTGTTAAACTGATGTGCTATAGCTGCCTGTAAGGACAAAGGCTGCTTTTCTGAGTCAGGATGAAACCTGTTTTCCAGTGAAGGTTTGCCAGTGAAAGGCAGAACCTCAGCTGGACTTTAGAAACACGGCCCTCAGAAAACCTTTCTGCCGTTATTGCTTCACTGAACTGCTAAAAATATTGAATGGAAAATGCAAGTATTAAGGAAATGAGGTAGATTTGGGCTTTCTGAGCTGGATGACTTCCAGTTTCATCAGCTTCCCGGAATCCTTGCTGCAGAAATGAAGAGCTCCTTGTAAATCTCAGAAACCTGTCAGTGTTTTTCCTCTCATGTGGCTGTGCTGGTTCACCGGGTACGACGCGCAGGGAGACCTGTCAGCACTGAGCAGCGAGTACAGAGCTTACAGCTGCTGGGATTGCTTGAGACAAATGCTCAAACACAAGACCAAACCACAACTTTCCCAGAGAATTATTTTACGGTGTAGCTGGAGAGAACAGGCTCCAGAGGAGCCGCGTGGCTGACCCCACGAGACCTGTTTTGAGAGGGACGTGTGGGGCCATCTTCTGCGGCCTTGCCAAGCGAAGAGCGTTTGAGAAGTCGTCTTTGGTCATGGGAGGTTCTCTTCTAAAATGATCCGCACGTAGCCAGAGCGCCTGAGCAAGCGAGAACAGATTAATGTCACGTTACGGGCTATGTGAAAATAAAAAAATGCAAGTTTTGGATTTCATGTTGCTGGAAAGGAGTCAGGAGAAGCTGGTATCCCAACTGCAGGAGGAGGCAACAGGCGCTTTTAATGGGTTTAACGTGCAGTGTAGAGAAGCCAGAGAGCTGGAGGTTTGCCTGTGTGGTTAAAACTGTACTCACTCAGCGAGAGGCAGACAGTTTAAATTTAATGGCAGTTGCATATAGAGAGGCTCTCTGGGAGGATGCAACAAGGGCAGAGTGCGCTTGCAGCTGCAGAAGCTCCTGCCATCTTGGTGCTCCAACGGGCATGGTGGGTTATGCAGCTGGCAGGGGTTTGGGGCCTTCTGCAGCACGCCCTGTGGGGCAGAGGCTGCGAAGTGGCAGAGTGCCTGCTGATGTGGTCGGCAGAGCTGGCCCTGCCTCCTAGCTGTGTCTTGCCTCTGCTCCTCAGGCTCTCCATGAGGGACTGTAACCTGCTCACTCAACATATGTGACTGTGTTTCTGCTGGCTCAGATATAAGAAAGGTGTATTTTGAGGTTTTCCCAAAGCATGCCAGGACGTGACGGATGTTTTGGGGAGTCGGGGAAGGTTTGCACAGGGGATCTCCAAGCAAATTCACCAAAATTCCCCTTCCAGTTGCACCTTTAGGGGCACCCCTCAACAGTCAGGCCTGCCCAGGACCATAAAGGTGTTTGCTGCATTTAAAACCAAGCCAAGAATAAATGCGCATTTCAACCGCATCATTGCAGATTCCTGGAAACAAGGCCTGCCTTCATGCTCGGAGGGCTTCCCTGCTCTGCCAGGAACCACAGGGAAGAGCAACAGGAGCTTTGGCTGTAAACTGCTGCTGAAGGCGTACTGTCGTGGGCGAGCACGTACAATACCTCTCACTGTGCTCACCTAAAGTCTTTCCAGGACAAGCCTTTGCCCACATGCCTTAGCAGCCATTTTTGATTCTCAGAAGGGGAAAAACAAGTGTCTTCTGCTAAGCATCCCGCCCAGAGCAAACACTGCAGCGTAAGACAGGCGTGGGCACTGTCCTCAGCATCCAGATTTCACTGGCCACTGGCTAGCTGGTGGGCCTGCTGGGAAGGGCAGCATCATTGCAGAGGGCTTTTTGCTGGCTTGTGTTGCCATGCCGTGTTAAAGTTGAAGAGAGAGGATGTATGATCTTGTGATTAAGGTCTGGAGCTGGCATTCAGGAAGCTGGTCCTGGCTCTGGGGAACACAGGCAAATTTCTTAACCTCTACCCCTCTCTTTCCCATCCATTCAAAAGAGACTAATAATATTTTTTCTTACCTCTTTAGGACAGGATGTGGCTCTGATTGTCTGTGCGTCATTGACCTTTCCACTGCAACAGTGAAGTTGAGGGAGAGCTCCAGAGAGGCTTCCCGTGGTGGTGGTGTGGGCTGCAGAAATGCCAGTGCACGATAGAGCAATTGAGCACCTGATTTTCACTTTAAGATCATAGATGGAGGATGAACAGGATCAAGTTGGATTCCGATTTCAGCTCACCCATAGGTTTTCATATTGATATGGAGGTGCCACCACCTGTGTTACCACCCTCCCTGTTGCTCCCCCTTCACAGGGAAATAGGTGTCCAGCCAGAGCACAAAATGGATCAAGTTCCAGCATGGATTTCATGAAGGGGCTCTGAGACCCTCAGATGTATTTAGTTATTTGATCCTTATCTGGGCACTCTGAATGTCTTTAAAAGTGACTTTGTCTAGGCCTAAAAGGAGTCCTCCATCTCACTAAAATGGCAGTGGTAACGCTTCCCTGCTTCAGAACTGCTGTGAGGGCTCTCTGCAACTCTTAGGCTGATACCTGAGACAGTTCAAAAAATGAACTGTGACCTCTTTGTACTGCACAGAACTCCTATCGTAACTCCTTTTCTCCATCTGTGATGGTACCTAGAGCCTGTCTGGCAGCTGAAAAACAGAGGTGCTACGAGCGGGTTTGTATTTTTAGGAAGGCATTGTCAAAGTCTGCAGACGACTCTGGCCATGTTCCTGACAGTGCTGGCTGCGGGCTATTCCCTCAGGCAATCTCAAGGTCAGGCAAGCTGATAAGCGTTGTGAGGGCCCTGTCATTCCCGCAGCTCTGCTTTTGACGAGGAGCTCCGAGGCTGTTAGAGATGACGTGTTGGAAAATGTACCTTTCTGCATCTTGTTTGGCCGCAGATCTCTTGTGACGGTGACAAGGAGGTCCCCCCCAGTGAGCACTATGGAGGACATTCTTACATTACATCGCTTCTTAAATTAGCGCAGTCCTGCTGGAATCAATACATCTGGGAGGACTTTAAGACTTTGCATCTCGTGCTGACTGAAGATTCCCCCTGCCCATGTGGCATGGTCAGCAGGAGCTTTCTTTTCTTTTCAGCTTGGATAATGCTCAGGGTGGGGTTTACCAGTCAGGCTTGACTGGATACAGGGAAATCTGTGACTTAACCCCCAACACCTCAGTAGAAGAGGAGGTCTGCTGCCCCTCTGAAGAGGCCTTGCACGCCTCCCTGCTGTGTGGTCCCAGCACGGCGCTTTGCTGAATCAGAGCGTGTCCCGTGCGGTGCGTTCTGCTGCATCATAACACCGTTACGCAATTTGACAGCTCTGGCAACCTCTGCTCCAGTGAGTCCCAGAGCTAAATGAGCAGGAGCTCTGCCAGCCAGGCTTGTGGTGTGTTTGGAAAGCCATGTGGGCGAACTCGTATAGCACCTGCCCATATTAAACACATTTCGGCAGAATGATGTTTGTTCCTCCCTCCCTTTTGTAAGAGATGAAGCAAAAGAAAACCCCTCCTGCATGACTTCTGTTTATTTTTTTATGATGATGAGGCTTGTCCAGTTTACAGGTTAAGCTTCTGAGGCCTGGGATGCTGCTGGTTTGTACTGGGGCTGCTCCAAGCACGTAGTGACTCAGTAAATGATTCTCGTTGCAGGGACTTGAAGCTGGACAATGTGCTGCTGGACTACGAGGGTCACTGCAAGCTGGCAGACTTTGGAATGTGCAAAGAGGGCATTCATGATGGCATTACCACAGCTACTTTTTGTGGTACACCAGACTACATCGCTCCAGAGGTATAAGAAACCTTCCTCTGGCCAGGAAAACTTAATTACAATATAGAAAGTGTAGGTTAGCTTTGTGACAGCAAGTGTACTCTCTCGTGTCTTTAGCTACACCATTTTGATTGCCAGGTGCAAGATTTCCTCCTAGGTGCATGTTTGTGTTAGTCCCCTGTGCAAGCAAAGCACCAGTAAAACTTCAGGCTGCTGATAAGCACCAAGATAAGCCTATATTTTTCTTGAAGAAATGTGAGGTGAAAAATGGAGGCACAGCTGCAGAAATCTTGAGAAGCACACACAGATACTGGCCTGATTTGATTTGAAACGAGATTGAATTGCCCCTTATTTCCCAGTTCCTTTTTCTACCTCCTCCCCTTCCCTGTCATTCCCCAATCTCACTACAAAATTGCTAAACACCTCTTTAAGGAACAGCTGCCCTCCAGACACTGCCAGATGTTCTGACAGGGTTTCAGATCCTTCTTTAACACAATTGAATTTTTGTCTGTGTTTGGTGTTCGTGCCTTTCTCACACACTTGTGCTCCTTCCCCTCTCCAGCTGAAAGCCTTGCCATTGGAGCTGGGTAAACATTTCCATCCCAGGGGCAAGGAAAAAGTGGTGTCAACCCACACACATGGTTGCTCTGCCATTTCTGGGGCTCAGCCTGTTTTGCTGAAATGCCCCTTCTCCTCTTGATAAGCTCTAGCATTATTTCCAAAGACTTGTTTCCCAGGTGACCCTGTGAGCCGCCAAGCTAGTTCAACCCTTGTTTAATGGATCTGATGTACCTTAGTGCAGATCTGGAGGTTCCCAGCTTGAGATCATCTATATGTTCCTGGACATCCAGAGAGCACTGTTAGGACGCAGCGAGAACTTCTGCATTAATGTTTCCAAATCCATTTTCTTCCTCTGCTCGGTTTAAGAAGCTTCAAGGGTTGATATTTCTTTCCCATCCCTTCTTCAGATCCTGCAGGAGATGCTGTATGGCCCTGACGTGGACTGGTGGGCCATGGGCGTGCTGCTGTACGAGATGCTGTGTGGCCACGCGCCCTTTGAGGCGGAGAACGAAGATGATCTCTTCGAGGCCATTCTGAATGACGAAGTTGTCTACCCAACGTGGCTCCAGCAGGACGCAGTGGCAATCCTCAAAGCAGTGAGTTGCTTTGGCTGTTCTCGTGCTCTCTGTCCTGTCTTTCTTCAGCCTAAATCTAGCAAAAGTAAACAGGGCTGAGGTATGGGCACTCAGAAATTGTGGTTACCCTGACCCTGACCCTTTTCTTATCTTGGATTGAAGGGTAAACAAAAAAAAAATCCTGCCCCACTTAGATGTGTTTGCATAGTTATGTCCTTCATACAGTTCAGCAGCCAACTTGGCAAGAAAAGTGTGTGCATATCTGTGTGTCTGGGCATTCCCCTGCTGACTTAATAATTTGCAACATATGGTCAACTTCCAGAACAGAAGCAGCGGGTATACGCAGTATTTAATCAGTAGTGACCATATGATTTCCATGAGACTGGAGTGGCAAAGAAGTGAAGTCTTCATGATAATCCTTCGTTCTGACTGTTGGTAATACCAGCCATCCCCCAGGGATTGCTGTCTAACTGCATACAAAGACAAGGGTTTTATTTCTGTGTGTTTGGGGAAAGAAAATGAGGCTGTACAGCAGTTTGACGAGAACTGTTGCTGGCTACACTTAGTCATTGTTCTACCGTGTCTTCCTGAATTTTCCCAGGAGCTCTCTTTTCCATGTGCCTCACATGTTTGTGACATGGGAATGAAGTTTTTTAAGATTTCAGGCTACAAACAGTATGGGCTACAAACTGTACACGCAAAACAGTTTGCATGTACAAACAGTGCCTGGTGCACTGGAAATGCCCAGCTTTACTGTAATGAATCAAAAGGTGATTAAATATTGAGGGTGTTAACCTACAAATCAGGAGACCTAGTTTAGTTGTTCTGCTACTGACTTCTTCCTGCCCCTTTTCAAATCACTTAATATCTCTCTGCACCCTTTGGAGAGAGAAAGATCAGAGTATTCCCTTTCCTTGCAAAAGTGCTGTGAACAAAGATGCTTTTAAGACTGGATACTACTAATTACTGAGGATCTAAGAAATAATTGGATAAGGTAGTAATTCATAGTACCTTGTGGAACACTGGCTCAAAGAAATGAGGTAATGAAGGATGGGGACCATTTAAAGGAAAGAGGAAAGTTTGTTTTCATCAGATCTCTAGTAGTAAGAATCTGGAATTTTTCTGCTAAAAGTTTTCTGGTGTATATGAACTGAGAAACTACCTTCTGTAGCTGAAAATGCATCTAATAAATTCCACAGAAATTAATGGAGAATAAAATCCACTTCTTGATGAGGCAAAGGATTGTGCTTTGAAATCCCAGGTTGTGTTTAGGAGTGATTATTTGTCATGCTGAAGGCCCTCTTCGGTTTGGAAATAACCTGCAACATAGTTAAAAAATTATAAAGTTCAGACACGTAGCTTCTGGAGCAGTGTTCTTGTTGTTGGATTGGGACTCTTGAATGCCTGAGCCTGTTGCTCTTCTGCAGTGACAAGTAATAGCAAAGTGGATTTGTTCCAGGTATCTTGCATAAGTATGAGATGGAGGTAAAATGCAGCCAGATAAATGCTCATCATAACAGGAATTTCAGGCTATGATAAAAATATGATTTGTGTTCTAGCCTCTTGATTAAATGCTTATTTTCCTAATTCTGATAGGAACCTCACAGAAGCAGCCAGTGCAAGCTGCAGTTACCCCAGGCTGCTACTTTTAACAACTTTTAACAGCGGGTCGCTCCTGTGATTAACAGTCAAGCAGCATGATGAGAGGCACTGGAGAAAGAGGGCCGGAATTGAGGAGGGAGCTAAGAATTTAAATAAAGATCAACTTGGTGTCTCCAAAACGGCATACACTGCTTAGCAGTTGCTGGCTACTTGCCTGAAAAAGGTCTCCTCTCCAGCCATTCTGCTTGTGTGCTGTATCATGTGTTGCTGGTGAAACCCAAATGAAAGCAAAACTGCCTCTCTGAAATGCAGATGTGTTGTTCAAGAGAAGCACTATGCTGTGTTTGCTCTGGGGAGAAGGCTGAAATTTAGGGCATTAACCAGGACCCTTGTGATTAACTAGTGAGAAGTCGCAACTGAAATATTTACTGGACCTTCAGTTCTTCAGTGTTTCTGTTCCCTGAGTGGCTGCTACCTGGAGGTGACTTCTGCATTTTATTTTACAGCACTGAGGATAGTTGGCTACAGCCTGAACTTCCGCAACTTCACAGTCGCTGCTTTTGGGATCAAGAGCTGTTCACTAGAAGAGCTCCTTATTTCCTTCTCCCTTTCTTATGCTGAGTGTTTAGAGGCATCAGAGCATGTTGGCTTTAACAGGAAGGAAACATCCTGTCATGAGATTGTCTGGGGCTCTAGATTAAAATGGAAAAAACCCAGACACTTTGATTTCTTTTCCATGATAACAAATGTGATCGCTGCTGAGGTATATTTGCAGCATACTGACAATGTTTGGTCAGTGTTTTTAGGTGTCAGTATTACACAGAGTGGTGAACTCGGCTTTTTTGTTCCATTGCGGTCATTTTATGGAGGAAGAGAGTAGGGTTGCTAGCTGCTAAATATGTAGATTTTTTTTTTTTCTCACAGATTAATATTATTTCTCTTAGATACAGCATTATTACTATGTGAGCATCTTCTAATCACTACTGTGTTTGTCCCCAACAAAAAGTGAACTCAAGCTCCCTGATTTGACAGCTTTGGCAGCGCTTTCTAACCCATGATATTAAGAGCTCTGGAAAATTAGAGCATTCAACTACTGCAGTGACATAAATGATTATAAGTAATTACATGGCACGGGAAGCCTATGGAAGAACAGGGAATTAAACCTTGGGTCTCTTGTATTGCAGGCTAAGGCCTTAATAGCCTTTATAACTGGATTATCCCCTCACTAAAACTTCTGGCCTCTAACCTTGAACAGGAGTAGTGAGAATTCACTTAGTCAAGAGTGGTACTAAGCTCTGAAATGAAAATCAAATTCTTCTGCCAGGAAGATGCAATTAGGTGTAGGTGCTTGTTGATGCTCTACAAATGGATATATCTAGGTTTAGAAAGCACTTGATCCATTTGCCTTCATGAAAAACTTCATTGTAAACAAGGATAATAGTTTTCAGGACCTGTTTCACGGATGCTGTTATTTTGTTTTGCTTTCATTTACCATAATTGTGCTTCACCAATTTCCCCCCATCAGAAACCACCTGATTTCTGAAGGTTGCATCCTGTTCATCTTCACAGCTTCTTGATAATAACCAAAATATGTTCTTAGGACCTCATTTAGGTCACTGGGTGTTCCTGGTGTGTTTCTGAGCACTGGTATAAAGGAAAGCAAAAACAAACTCAATGCCCAGGGACCTTGTTTAGAATTAAAAGCAGAAATATTTGTGGTCTAGAAAAATCAGTTTTTATCTATTTCCCTTTTAAATGTTTTTTTTTGTCCTTGATATTTTCTCTCAAGAGCTGGGGAAAGAGTAGGGCAAAGCTAAATCAGTGTAAATCAGCAGGATTTTGCTGGAGTCGATATTCCCAGAGGAAGGAAGTAGAAAAACTCACTCGTACCCTGTTTGAGTGTGTCACTGGGGAATGTAGGTACTGATGGTTCAGGTCAGGCAGAGAGGACTCAAACTGGGGTTCTCCCCTGCTTGTGTAAACAAGTCGAACTGGGCATGGATTTGCTTGTGGGAGTTAAAAAAGTGCAGAAAAGAATTGCTGCTAAATGGATTCAGACCACTTCAGCTCATTCTAACTGTAAATTTTGCTTTGATTTTGATTCCCCCCCAAAAATCGTTTCTCCAGAGCCCTACCTGAATGCAGTCATACAGAGTCTATGCCAGAGGAGCTATTGGGTTTGCGTCTGTAAAATAAATGCTTTCAAATACTCTTTGCCGTCAGCTGATAGAATAGTCACCCAGGTCTGACGATGAAAAGACTGTGAAAGAGAAACTTTGTGAGCATGCAGAGAGCAGAGACTGCCACACCGTATCTGTTACAGTGAGAGTGCAGCTGGAGTTTGCTTTGTTACAGCATGTCGATGTTCTGAATTTGTAAATTGTCACTAGCAAAAAGGGTGGATTTCCAGGCAGCCAGAGGCCCTGGGATTCAGCTGAGTGAACTGCAAAATGAAATACAATCCTCTCATTTCCCATAAGGGGGGGTGGTATTTTGGCAGCATGTTTCACTCGCTTCATGTATGACTTTCTCAAGTACAATTCAGTCACGCTGTCTTGCTCACGGTCAGGCTTAGTTGGAGGGGAGAATGAAGGGACACAGTGAAAACTGGGTCTCAAAAGTCAGTGGCGTAATGGGAAACAAATTCACAAGGAAAGCTGTAGGGATTTTCCTTTCAAAGTCTGGTTTCAGTTGATGAGAGAAGGGCTAAGCCAACTGAGTTGCTCCACAGACTGATGATCTGAGGTAGCATTGGTTGGCCCAAAGGCTTGGAAACTTGGATGAGCAATTGCAGCTTAGATGTTTTCACTCTCAGAGCCAGGTAACAGCGTGGGCTAGTGGTAGCATTGCTCTGCATTCAGCACCCTGAATTGCTGTCGCAGCTGAGTCTGCTGAAGCCGAGGGTGTTTCTTGATGTTTGTGTGCCAACCTTCAGTCTTAATGTGAGCTCTGAAACACTTCTGGCCTAGCTGAAATGCTCCTTCCAAAAGTGAGGCTTGGGCAGGCTTGCCAGTAGCTATGTATTTTGGGGACACAAATGAGGCTAAAGCCCATTCTCCCTCTGGCTGGTTAAAAACCATGCATTTTGAAGAAAACACTACTGGAGATAAGAGCTTGGGAAAAAATGGTTATGTACCCCTCCAAGTGGTTTTCGTGTGAAAAATAAACACCAATCAAGAAAACAGG
This sequence comes from Tyto alba, assembly GCF_018691265.1. NCBI lineage: Eukaryota > Metazoa > Chordata > Aves > Strigiformes > Tytonidae > Tyto > Tyto alba. The sequence goes on from NW_024881303.1 coordinate 7,893,589, forward strand.
AAGGGGCAGAGGAAATGGACTGTGATTTTAGCAGCCTGCACTCCCGCCCAGTGCAGGTGCAACAGCGCAGGGGAATCCAAATGCCAGTGGATTAGTGCGAAGAATGAGAGGGATTGAAAGGTGAGGAAGCTCAGCTGAGAGCAAACATGACCCGTATCTTGGAGAAAAATTATGTCAGCAATACAGTGCCAAGGATGCAAAAGAAAAACTTGATCTGTTTTTATAGAGAACAATGTCCTGGAAGTGACGCTTTCTGAAAAGGCAAATACTTTGGTTTGGTGAACTCTCTGCTGCTTCGTGTCACTGAATTCACTTCCCCCCTCCAGATACCCCGGCGCTCTCTGCACCCAGGCAACACCACTGAAGTCTGACACATGCACACCACTGCCACTCCACCCTTTTTTAGACTCTGCTCTTGCAAACTTGCTTAAAATCTCCTTTGCTTTGCCATGTAAACATCAAGGGGCCGGTGTGTCTGGAAATTAGTGCTTCAGACTCAGCTGCAGCAGTAATGGTGCTCAGTGGGTCGGCAGGAGCCAGGTACTACTCTGATGACCTGTGCTTTATGGGCTTATTTTTGTCTGTTGGAGCACAACGTGAGGGAGTTGGGATTTCCTTCCTGGCTTCTGCCAGCAGCCAGGAGGGAGCTTGCATGGCTCTTGAAAGCAGCCAGAGGGAGAATGGTTAAATGTGCCACAGTTTAAATCCCCAACCTCTTTACATCCAGACAGCCTTGAAGCCTGATCAAGAAGTCAAAAAAGCCCTGATCTAGAAAAGAAACGCCTCTTCTCCCATTCCTGTGAACCCATGTCACAGACTGAAACCCAGAAACTAGGGCTTTTCAGTTTGTTCCTTATGTTTTTTGGCTTGTTTGAACAGCTAGCACACAGGGCAATATTCAATACTGAGGGCTTGCCAGCAGTGTAATTTATCCCCCTTTGCTAGGAGGCAGCACACGTGGGTTTTTGTAAGAGCAAGAAAAGGGATCAGGAATGTTGCAATGCAGATGGCAACTGGCAACTTCATCTTCAGCAGGAGAGAGGTATGGCAGCCCTTCCACAACAGTTTGGCCAATTTTCATATTGTTAATTAAAAAAGCCACTCAAAACTTTCTACAGAAGTATTTAATTCCTTTGCTATCTAGAAGAGTGAATATGAAGCTGCCTTAGGTCCCTCAGTCACTCAGGTAACCATCAGACAAAAGAGACTTTCTGACAAGGTACTATAATGAGTAGTGTATCGCTCCACCAGCAATTTCTCTTGAGTTGATGGGGGGAAGCCTGTGGATATTATTTCAAAATGTGGCCCAATTCTACCTTAAAACAGGATGTTAAGTTAGAGGGCACTGATAGTGAATTGTAGAAATGCTTTGTGTATGCATACACACATGTAGAAATAAGGTAACAGTTGTGAAAGTGTGTGTGTGTGTGTGCATACATTAGGGTTTTCTTCTTCCCTAAATTTCCAGGTGATACTAGAGAAGGAAAAACTAAATCAGAAGTGTACTCTCCTCTGCCTCTCCTGGTGAAAAGCCCATTGTTTCTCAGGAATCTTGCGTGATGGCTCCTAATGAAAGATAAATTTTATTACTGTGTTTGTGTTGAGTGTGTGTGTGAGTTAAATCCAGGACTCCCTAGAGAGTACGGGGTTCAGTTGCTTATTTCTTGCCATTCTAAAGAAAGTCTGAGGAACTGATGTCTCACATGGTCAGAGCTCAGGACAGTCCAGTCTGGCTGGATGCAGGATAACAGCTTCAGCAGAGCCCTTGGAGATTCAGGTTGTGCTGCAGGTACTTACTATAATGGGCAGAGAAGAAGGAAGATTGGAGAGATACAAAAAACAAATTTTCTTAGGACATTCCACCCGGGCCCAGCTGAAGAAGAGAAAGCAAAGTTAACATTGAGCTGTGCTGCAGGAGGAGTAAACTACCCATCCTAAAGTGATGCCACCATGATTGCCCAAACCCTCGGTGAGGACCCCTTTTGTGTGTGCCGTGGCTTATTTTCAGAAAGGCTTCCTGGATGGTGAGTGCTCCGTGCTGAACCAGACTGGCCCCAGCACTGTAAGCAACTTGAAAATGCCATTAATGAGGAGAGAAGACAGAGGCCAGGGTTTTCGCAGCAGAAGGACTTAGAGGCAGATTTTTTAACGTAATCAAAGTGAACAGTCTGAGGTGAGAGAGTAGTGGAGGGGAAAGGGCTGGTTTTGGACTGCTGGCAAGGATGTCTAAGTTCAGGAGAGATGGGGATGGTCCAAGCTGCCTACTCACTGCAGCTGCTCACCCTGAACATCAGCACAGAGGGTGAGATCTTCTGAACTGTTCTTTGGAGAAGTTTATTCTTGTCATGCCCTGCAGTTGCTTGGGTTCCAGCACCCCTGAGTAGTGTGAGACCAGAACTAGCTGTCATCGGCTCACATACCACGGTAGGTGTCTGCACCCTCCCTGCACGCTACAGCAAGGAACACGACTCAAAATACCTGGACCGTGCTCTGCTTGGCACATCCAAGCTCAATGCCTGTGTTCTTCCTGCTGCCTTTGTACCTCGCCTGTTTCTTAAGTCCTGGACGGGTGGTTTGGCCACTGTGTGAGCTAAATCAACCCCCTCCCCCATGTTTGTGCTCCCCAGTTCTCTCCTGAACACTTAAAAGATGTGAAAAGAGGCAGCCAGACGCTGCTGGTGCAAGGTGGCCTACATTTCGTTTACATCACTCTGCACAAGGCATATGTCTCTCCTTTGCACTTACATCCTACGGATCTGGGCCAGGTTCTTTCTTTCTAACAGAAAAAGGCAGATAATCTGTTTCACATGCAGTGCTGGAACGGACAGAATGAACTTCTTTCTGAATGAACCAGATGCTGGGAGTATTTTTTAGACAAAGATGAAAAGGAAAAAGGACAACACAATGGTGGACCCACTGAAATCAAAGAGGGAACTAGATGAGTTCATTGCTTTATCCTCAGAGCTGAGGAGCCTGCTAACAAAGGCAGATATTAAAAATGCCTTCAAATATGCCAACAAATTATTCCTCTTTGGCATCTCTTCAGAGTTGGCAGGCTCCATAAATCCCCTTGCACAGTTTGATTAAGCTTTGGCTGTCAGAGTCAGGCCAATATTTGAATCTCTCTCTGAAAGTCTGGCTGATCTGTGGAAATGTTTTTTTTTGGGGGGGGTTGTTTTTTTTTTCCCCTCTATTTTGTGTTTTAGAAATGCTTTCATCTTGCATTTCCTGGTTGGCTCTGGAGCCTCTGCAGCAAAAACAGGACTCTGGAGCCTGTTGTTTCCCGACTGGGAAGGAGTTCTACAGTTTTAAATGATCTCTTGTCTAGACCATTTTTGCCATAAACACACACTGTGGTGAAGTGACAAGGCTGTGCTCCACCACAGATTGCTGTCTTACTCTTTTGCCTGAGCTTGCATATCCATCTCTGTAATACGCTGTCTCTTGCTCTTTGCCTCCTAATTCTCAGACAACAAACAGCTTTCCCCAGTGATTTTAATCTCTTCAGTCAATTGATCACACCCCTTTCTGAAGTGCTCCTCTTCCCCACAGTAATAGTCCCACGCTTCTGAATAATTCACTGTGAAAGAAAACTAAAGCCATCTCTATATAGCTTGCCAAGGCCAAATTCATCTTGAAGTAGTCATTAGGTCTTTCACCTTTCCCTTTCCAATAGGCTGAAATTAGCTTCTTGTTTAAGTCCGCAGCAGCATGCAGGCTCAGGTTTGCTTTATACCAAAAGTTCCTAACCCAGCCTATTGTAATGTCAGGTATGACTCAGCCTCCTTTCCTGCCAGGGATGGGGAAAAAAAATGAAGGAGCGTTCATTGTTCCGACTTTGTCTTCCCCCTCTTCCTTTTCTGCTTGCTCCTCGGTGCTTGGGAAGAAGCAGTTCCCGTGGCCAAGCCTAAGACTTGTGGCCAGGGCTCCCTTTTCAGCTCTGCCACAGTTAAACAGTGCGATTATAGACCCTCAAAGGTGTTTTGGTAAAGTCCACTGAAATTCAATCTTGAGGAAAGGCCCGAGGATTCCCTTGAGAAGCCGGGTACAACCTGGAGATGGGAATGATTGCTGAATGATGGGGCCAGCTCTTGCTGTGCAGCCCCCAGCGAAGGGCGACAGTCCATCTAACTGGGAGGTCTCAGCACCGCTACAGGCGCAACAAATCTCTGACTGACCAAGCTATTCAGGACTGTAGGTCTTACTTGTCCTTCCAGCTTTGAACTTTCTGACCTGCTGTGCCTTTTCAGGAACTTTAAAATTTAAAAGAATCGAAATATAACCAAGACCACAAAAAAGCTCCTTTGAAGTATTTTCCTGTGATACTTTTTTTTTTTTTTTTTTTTTTACTTAATTGGCTTTTACAGGTTTGTGTGGGGCACTTTAGTCCCCTTTGTACTTGACCCTATGTAAATAGGCCACCCAGGGTTGTGTAATAGATTCCCAGTTCCTCTTGACAAGACTATCAGAAAAGGATTGATTGTCCTCCCGTGCAACCCTAGGGAGATTTTACCACTGCTTAAAACGAGAGTGGGATCATGCCCCCAGTCTGTTAATAAGTGCGATGCTCATTCTCCCCCCATGTTTGTGTTACTCTGATTGATGTATTGATTTAGTAATTGACCTGCATATCCCCATGTTGTACCTATAGTCCAATTGGGGTAATTGAAAAACAGCAGCTGGAGTTTGCTATTGTCTGAGCAGCCCGGGCAGCTGGTGACCCACGTGGGAACCAGGGTTGACTCATCAGTTCTGAAAACACAGATTTCTGGAGTGACATCTTGACCCAAACCTATGTTAAATATTCTGTATATCTAATGACTAAAGTTAATTTCTGTTTATTATTATTTATTACAGGAGTATCAAAGAGAGAAGTGTCAAAAATCAGTAGCTACCATCAGAGGCCAATGTGCATTTGATACTTGTGGCCTTTTCATTCTGCGTTAGTGTTGATAAGTTATGTGTTGATAAATGGAGAGAGACAGGGAAACAGGTAGTTTTCAGCACAGCAAGGAAGTTTTTAGCTATTCAGATAACATTTAATTTCCATATTTTGGGCCAAGTTCTCTCCTGGTCATAGTCAGCAAAGTTACGTCAGTTTACACCTCCAGGAGATTTGGAGCCAGATTTGTCTGTCCCACACGTGAGTTGCTCTATCTACCTTGGTTTATTTTACTAGTCTCTCTTGCTCAGCACTGTTTGCAATACAGTTAATCCTTCTTGTTCCCTCGAGCTTTGACTGGGCGGCATCAAGCAGCCATTTCTGCACTAGGGGAAAGCGAGATCACATTTGTCTGCTTAATATCCACTGCACTGACATTTTGTCCTTCTTGCCTGTGGCTGGCACATTAAACATGCAACTGCTGTCATGCTTATTGTTACAGACTTCTGGCTTTTAAGAGCAGGGTTGAAGACTGGTTTTTACCTCCCTTTCCATTCCTTTTCTATCTGGAAAAGGAAATAATGGATATCTCACACTCTCTTCCTTCCCCGCTCCTTAAAATGCTTTCAGGGCAGTCTTGTACTTCTGAGCTCTGACCCTGCACTCACTAGACCTTCTCTGCAGTGAAGGATTTCACTTGCTTACAGTTTTCTGTAGCCAGGCCCCCAGCATGGGGGGTAGAAGCACCCTGTGCATGTGTGGGTTGCATTCTGGCTCCGCACCACAAAGAATTGCCCTGGTACAAATCAGGCTTTTTAGCAATCGATCCTGCCGTGTGCAGGGTAGGAAGCTGAAATGCTGCGTGGCCTCTAATGGCTGCAATCAGACCAAATCCCCAGTGTACAACAGAGGTAGCATTCCAGAGAGCCGCAATGACTCCAAGTCCTATTCTCAGCAGCACTATCCTCACCGAAGGTCAGTAGGACTCGGGCTCCCAAGTGCCTGGCTCACACGCACAGCCAAATTGCTGCAGCTTAAGTTACCAGGCACCATCTGAGCTGCTGTAAGTACAAGGACTTTCATGGGAGACCTCTCTGACCACCCTCCTCCCAGGGCTGTGCAGGTTCCGCTGACACCATTTAGTGAAATCAGGCTGTGCTGACTCCCTCGCTCCCTGTAAGCCACCTGTGTGTCTGGGCCCTGGTCTGCTCTCATGTGGGGAAGTGAGGCACGCTTGTGAGCATCGCCCTGGCAGGACTGTGATGGAGGGTGATAGGAGCCTTGCCCAGGAGAGCAAAAGACAAGACTGGCCCAAAATGAGCAGCTTTTTATTTAAAAAAAAAAAAAAAAAAAAAAAAAGAAGTCTTTTTGCTACACTAATCCCTCCTGTCTTCCAGTTATTAAAAATAATACAGACATTAACAGACGGACCCATAGAGCCATCTTCTCCTTTGTTTAGAGGTGGATGATGGCTAATGAAACCCTGGGCTGTGAGGTTGTTTGCCTTACATAATAGGCGGCCAAACTCTTTTCAGCAACTGCAGCATTCAGTTGAGAGATTCATGGAGGGAAGCCTTAATTAGAGTAATTGCTCTATTTATATAACGATTCCCTTTTGTCTGAGATCAAATAGATCTTTGAGAAATCTTATTTCCTTTCGAGTTAATTTCTGCCCTGTTAGTTTAGCTCATGAATCTTAATGAAGATGAGCATGTTGGGTATCTCCTGATCTCCCTCCTCTCTCTATTACCAGAGGGGAGTCTGTGGGGCATTAATCTCCTGTGCTGCTGCTGTTTTTCACTTTGGTAGCAACATGGGAGAAACACCAACAGGCAGGAGATGTTAATGCCATGAACAGGGAAATCTTGCTTTCCTTTAACGGTTTGGGCTTGACTATTGCATTGGCACAATCCTGGATAGGGGTCCTCTGAGGCATGTGGGGTGATGGAGAGGTGGTGAGACTGAGGGTCTGCTGTCGTATCCGTGACAGGCTGCTGTTGGGCTCCTGGCAAAATAAAGTATGATTTTTTCTGGGTCTCCGTTCCCTGCCTGTAAGATGGAGCAGAGCCTCCATCTCTACTATGTGCTTGCATTTGAAAGATGAGCTGCCCGGGGACACAGGCTTTCTCTAGCAAGGTAAATGCACCCTGCCCAAGGCAACAGGGTCCTGATGGGAGCTGATGCGTCTAAGACTTTCTTTAATACAAGAAATAATGATTTCTTCTTTGTCCAGATAGCTGACAATGTGAAGGAAATGGTCGAGCAGAAAGTTGTATTCCTCTTCCTGAAGTGCATTGCTTCTGTGAAGGGATCTGGGCTTGTTAGTGTTTTCTTAGAACGTGACGCAATTTCACACAATCTAGTCACAGCAATATTATTTATGAAATTAAATATCTTGATGCAAATAGCACGCAGATGGGTTATGTAAAACCTATCAGGGATTCCAGTACTGAGAAAAGGGAACTTGTAAATTCAAGGAAATTAATGCTTGGAAACATCTGTTTTGTGCAAACATCCCTTCTGCGACTTCCAGGCCGTTAGGCTGATTTGCAGCCTCAAGAGGCTGAGACACAAGTTGCAATGCTGCCTGTGAGCAGAGGGGTCCAGTACAGCCTTGACCAGCAGACTGGGAAACCTGGAACCCCTCTCGGCATGGTCCAAGCCGTGTAGTGGGTGAAGGGGAGGAGTGGTGCATGTCCCCTGCTCTCCCTCACCTGCTCGCAGGCTGAACTCTCAGGGCTGATGCAGATTTTTCCTAGTGGTTGGCACTGCTATGTCTGTGTTTTTCCCTTGTAACTTCACGGGCCCTCCGTGGACTAATCTGCAGCTTTTAATTTCTTGTCATGGCTTGCTGCATTTTCTTTCAGTAAATGTTTTCAAATGATCTCATGAAGTCATGTTTTTGGCTCATTCCAGCTGCTGGTTTTGGCTGCGATGCTGCCAAGAGGGTTAGCTGAGGTCAGTGAGACTCTTGCTCAAGTTTGCTGCTCAGCAAACTGGTGTAGCCCAAGGAGACCCAGTCTGTGGGTGCTCCCGAGGGGCCCTTTACACTAGGAATGGAATAATTCCCCATGGTTGGATGTGATCACAGAGCAGTATCTTGGTGGCTTGGTTCAAATTTAAGATTGATATTCTTGCTATTGGTTTTGGTGGAGGAATCTTGGATTTGGGTGATTACATGTTTCTTTTTGCTCGGGAACATCTCTGATTTGCCTTCTTACTGTTGAGTTTTTTCTCTGTGTTTCTTCACTGAGCTCTGTGTGCCAAAGATTGAGATTCACGCTGGATTCTGGATTATCGTGCAGAATTAGAGATACCCAGTAAACATTATGAGATGACATTCTGCTACAAAATACTTTCTGCTGAACATCATCTTTCATCACTTGCAAAAACGTTGAAGGATAGTACTTTGAAGGACATTTAGGGCTATCCAACCTGTGAAGCAAGAGTCAAATTCTGACCTTCCTGTAGATGCTAGGAACAGTCAACACTTTGTAAGACATTTTCCAGCTGTTTCTGAATGCAGCCGAAGGGATCAGGTGAAAGATTAGCTGCCCTTCTGAAAACCTTTTCCCTGCACGGCCTGCATGAGTGCAGAGGGCAGCGTCTGTGTGCTCTGGGCACTCAGCTTTATCCCTCCTGCTGCAGAAGTGCCTCTTATATGGTCAGAGACAAGGGTATGGGCTCCAGCTACTTATCTCAGAGATGAAGGCTGAGCTTGTAATTGTTCCTCAAAAATCCCAAGTTCTTTGTTCACTTTGCTGGAAGTGCCATCAGATAGCAGAGGCAGCATGAGACGGGCTGTCAGGTGCTACCCTATTGCAGCAGAGAAGTGTCAGTACTGCCTAAGGCAGAGAGAGAAGGATTCTTGGGCTTTTGAACCTTTCAGAGGTCATTATAGTCTTTTGTTTTTTCCTGACATACTGGACAACACAGACTGAAACTTAATTCATTTCTTCATCAGTGCAATAATTTGTGGTGAATTCAAATAGTGTTTGAGAGGGTTAGTTATTCGTTGGAGTGGAAACTGGCTTAAGTTTCATCCTTTAATTTTATATACCTGTTACAGTAAGGCAAGTAACTGTTCCAGTGCAAAACATCAGTACTGTCTCTGTTGGAGTGACCGTTTGCATGCCTGCTTTTCAGCCCAATTGCCAAATAAAGACTGGAGCTGCTTCCCAGAGAAAACACCCCACCTTCACCAGGCTGTGATAGATCTACCGCCTCCAGAATTCACCAGGAGATTTTACATAAGGGAGGAGGAGCAATGGCCAACCTCTTGTTTTCTGTCGCAGCCTCTGGGCGTGGAGGTGTGTGTACATCCACAGGCTGAGTAACTTGCCAGGATGCTGTGGCTGCCCAGAATATGGGACCATAATTTCTTGTACTGCATGATACCATTCAAAGGCAGCGTTCTCAGTGCCGGTTCCCATGTGCAGATGCAACTGAGAGGTCTCAGCACAGCGTATGATATGTTTATCAGGGATGTGAGTTAATGATAAGAGACCAACTGTCCTTTGAAACGATATCCGGCCCTTTTGCTGAAGCAGCCTAAGTTCAACTGCCACAAAAGGGAGGTTTCTTCACGTTGTGTTGATAGTCTTTGTAGAGTGTGTGATTTACTCACTTTCAGGGTCCTGCTAGCCTGCTTTAGGCACTTACAGTGGCTGGGAAACAAGCTTAGAGAAACCTGTCCAGAGTGGTGCTGGTGGGTCACGCCAGCCCTAGATACCCGTGTGCTTCAAAGTCCTGTTTTTACAGAGCAGGAGAGGCAGCAGCACTGAGCTCGTGCCTGACAGCTGGGGAAGGTGCTGTTTGATCGGGTGTCCCACAGGTCTGCTCACTCCATGCAGAGGCAAGGATGAATTCAGAGGGGTTTCGTGTCAGCCCGGCATTGCTCTCAGCAGCCAGCTAGGGGAACGTGTTCCAGCAGTGGGTGAATTTGAAGCCTTCGCTCTCCTCCTGCCTCCTTTGGGCACGCGGTGCGGAGTAGGTGGTGTCTAGAGTTACCCAACTGAGATTTCTCAATCTGCGGGTCCAATGCTCAAATTGGAGCTGACTAGTTGAATTTGAACAGGCATTTTGTTTTGAATGTAATGTTTTGCTTTTTCAGAGCTCAAAACAACCCACCTGAAGGGATGGCCCTTGCCTAATCCCCATTGTCCCAACAAAAACCGTGTTTTAAGCAGCCAGGAATGCATTTATGTTGGCTCTCAGCTCGTTGTGTTGCATGCCTTCGCTTGGTGCAGTTTTGGCATCATGTGGAATAAAGCAAGCAAAGAGGAATGTAAACACACTTTTATGTCCCAGGGCTCTGAACTGGTTTGGGAATGGGCGGTCCAGTTCAGGTTTTGGTCTTATATGGTTGAGCATGAATGGGAACACAAGTGTGATACCAGCCCTTTTCAGAGACATTTGCTTTCATGATTTTGTTTTTCCTTTCCACATTTAGCAGAAGTTTCCTGGTATAATGCAGGCGGTGAGAGGTCAGGAGCCAGGAGACATGGGACTTATTCCCAGCTCCTTTCTCTTTTTTGTCTTGTCTTTTTGGACTGTTTTGGTCTATACCACTCCCAGCATCAGTGAGCTCTGATCTTGTTTGAGCCTTCTAGATGTTCCAGCAATGCAAATAAGAGCTAGTGAGGTGCAGATATCCATCTGTGGGGACAAAGAAGCTGGGCAGGGAGTTTCTAGAGAAAGACAGGGCTGCCAGGAGAATTCTGGCCTGTTTTGCAAACCAAAGAAGTTTAGTTCAAGACTTGAAAAGGCTTGTCTGAACCAGGTCTCTGAGAGATGTTGGCTTGACCCATTTCTTGTTTGGAAACCAAGCTGTTGTCTGGGGGTCTGTATCCCACAGAAATTTGGGGGCAGTCTCTTGGGAAACAAATCGTGTTTGGGTTCTGCTGGTAGAAAGGGAGAATAACAGGTTGAAAGAGTTGGAAATAGAGAGAAGTTCTGCTTGTCCTTGGGCCTGACCCTGGAAATGCTGCATAACTGAGGGCTTGAAGAGTCCGGAGGAGCATGGGGAGACCCCACCTGCATGGAGCCATGTTGGCTTTGTTCCTCTCCTGGTGGCTGCTCTTACAAATCTGGATGCACCCAGCAGCTCTTTCTGCTGATGTTTTGGGTGGAATGGTGGAAACCAGTTCTGCCGTAGGGAGTCCCATGGCAGCACACGACCTTGACAGACTCGGGAGGTCAGGCTGGAGCTGGGGTTTCTGTGCAAGTGTCAGCAGAGTCTGGGGTCCTGCAAGGCCTCAGCTGCTGATGCCTCATCTGCTTTGGCTCTGAAGCCCTCAGGGTGTGGTATTGGGGAAGACTTCTAAAATGAATCTGTCAGTCATCTGTCTTCTCTCTGCCTTCTCTCTAGGTAGGGAGTGACTAGACTTTTTATCTGCTCATCCTGGGAGAATTTGTACCTTCTGAAAAGCTCCTACAGTCAGAATGAAGTTGGTCTCTTGCTGCACCTCCCCTTCTTTTCATTTCCCCATTGCCGAGATGCAGCAGACTTGGTCATTCCTGAAACAGTGACCGATTGTCTGGTTTGGCTGGTTCAGCTATTTGCTAAACATAATGCTCTTTCATCTTCGAGGAAATCGTCTGGACACCTCCACCAGAGTGGAGCTTGCTTTATGCTGCTCTTTCAATAGGCAAATAAAAGCGGCTGTTTTCCCAGTTTAAACATAACCTCATTTCTCTAATGAATTAGAAATACTTGTGGGGAGGGGAAAGATTGTTTCTTTACTGAAATTTTAAGAATTATAATCCTAAATTAACAAGCCAACTAACCCTTTTCCTGCCTGGGGAAAGGATTCCCTTCCTCCCCCAATATTTCCCTTCCCCTTAAGAAATACCTGCAGCACTCACACTTCATCACTCTTGTGGGGACCTACAGGGCACCCGCCAGGGCCCTCTCGCACCGTGTGCGTGATGTATGGCTTTTCTCATTGCTCCCTGGCAAATCAGGGCACTTTGGCTGAGGGTTGAGATTTCTTTTCACTGGTAGCAGAGTAAAAATGTTGCAATAAATTAATCCTCTTTTAGAGTTTCGCTATCAAGAGAGGAGATGGTCACCTGTCTGCTCTCATCTGCTCAGGGTTTGGGGGGGCTCTAAAATCCAGCGCCTTGCTCATTTTCCTCTGTTTCCTGAGATGACAGGAAGGAAAGCGTAGGCTTCTGGCTGCGCTTCAGCAGGCTGAGGTTTAGGAAAAAGACACAGCTCAGGACTGACTCCAGTCCAAAGCCTGGCTGGCTGGTGAGCAGCATTTGAGAAGAAGTTTGCATTCCTGAGAAATTGATACAGAAATAAATAACCACCAAACCCACTGTACAACATTTATAATGTTGCAAACAATGCAATTCAACTTTCTTTTCTTACTGTGGTAACCAAGGATTTGACCAAAAGAGAAAGAAACTAGAAGAAATACACCCTGACTTTTTCCTCTAGAGAATGAGTCAAGTTCCTTGCACGCGGTTCCAGTAGAATGAAATTGAGAAGTCTGGCCAGCAGCTGGGTTCAACAGGAAAGCTGAGGACAAGCTTTTGTGCGACTGCTAATAGGTCCCTCTCCCGTGGCCCTGCCGGATGGGAGGAAACAAACAGCCCTTTTTGTTTTGCAGTTCATGACGAAGAACCCCAACATGCGGCTGGGCAGCCCGGGCCTGGGCGGCGAGAGCGCGATTCTGCGCCACCCCTACTTCAAAGATCTGGACTGGGACCTGCTGAACCAGCGTCAGATGGAGCCGCCGTTCAGGCCCCGAATTGTATGTGAAGGAGGGGGGCGGTGAGGGAAGGGATCTCTGTTTTGTTTAGTTTGGGTTTGTTTTTTTTTTTCCCCATTTCTGGGCTCTATAAACAGGTTTATTCCCACGAGACAGGAAAGGATGTGAAGGAGGGGCGGCCTTGACACAAAAAGCCCTGGCCCAGGAGCCAGGAGATGATGTCTCTGGTCTTGGCTTGGCTGCTGGTTCGCCACCTGATGTCGTGCAGGTTGCTTTTCCCCTCCACGCTGGATTTTCAAAGGCAGCTCAGCCAAAAGTTGCAGGTTTGTGAAAGCAACTGCAGCAAGATTAGGCACCTGACTACCCTTTGCCTTGCCCCAAATATAAAACGGTGTGAGTAATCCTCATCCTGCCTGCTCCACCTACCACTTCACAACTGGGCTGTCTGTCTCTCATCTCTCTCTGTACAGCACCCAGCGCAGTTCCCTGCGCAGGCTGTTGAGTGGTTCAGATGGCAGACAGGCTGCAGAGGACACAGCACTGCCCCTTCTCCCAGCGGTGCTGCACAGCCCTAAGGATGCTCTGTGATGGGAGAGTGCTGCTCTCTGTTGAGAGCCTTTCCCAGGTTGTCTCTCTGGCTTCTTTGCCTTTGAAATTGCCACCTGGAGTGGCTTTGTCTCGTTCTGTGGTTACTCTGCAAGCTCTTAGTGGCAATGGTCAACCCAGTCCTGCTCCATGTAGATCACAGGGTGCAGAATCAGGCACTCTGGGGAGCTGCTGCAGCTCAAGATCAGGCTCTTGAGTTGTTCCTTGACCTGAATCAAAGGCTACGGGAGCATCCTCATTCTGCCATCAGCTGGGTAGGATCTGGAAACACTGGACTTCAATGTCAGTAAAAAAATCTTGTTCTGGATGCAGGAAAAACACACGCCTTGTCAAAATGTGCCACAAACCCGGTTTGTGTGTGTGCATTGTAAACAGTCCCACTCTGCGGTGTGCAGTAAGGAATCCAGCACCTGGAGGCAAGCCATTTGTCTTCCCACGGCCCAGTAATTCACTATTGTGCAAGTTTAACGGCTCGCTCACAGAGGAGTGCACACACCCCCCCCCCCCAAAAAGACGCTCTGCAGATAAGGAGGGACTCTGTGGAGTCAGCTAATTGGAAACGCGGCTGGTAACGGCTCAGAATGGCTGGGTCTGTGCTGCCACTTGAGGGAAGGAGCTGATTTATGTGCCCTGTCCTGCCGTGTCCAGGCAGGCAACACATCAGATGTGGTGTCAGTTAAATCAGAGAGGGGTTCGCCTGTCAGAAGCCTGCAGGGGCTCTAAAAGGGTTTACGCTGGAAGAGGCTCTCTGGGGCCACTCAGCTGCTCCCAGTCCAACCCCAGAAAAAGCTCTCGGTAAGCTCAGCCTGGATCATGGAGGTGATGGTTTATTGCACTCAAGACTGGACTAAAGATGCAGAGCAGGGATCAAGCAGATGATACATACTTTTGACATATCTTTCCTTTGTCTTTTCTGTTTGACAGAAGTCCAAAGATGACGTGAGCAACTTTGATCCAGATTTTATAAAAGAGGAGCCCATTCTGACTCCCATCGAAGAAGGGATTCTTCCAATGATAAACCAAGATGAATTTAGAAACTTTTCATTCACAAGCTCAGAACTGCAGCAATAGCTGTGGCTCTGGGGAAGGGCTGCTGAGAGGACTGGGGGGAAATGAAATGAAAACCAAGTTTACCAGAAATTTCATTCTCAAGGAGTAACAGTGCACTGACTTTACATGATACAGCAGCACCACTGTCAACGTTACCTTAATGTGAAATAGAAACCTTCCTGTGTTTATAGGATTTATGCAGCTCTTGGATCAAATATTGACGGGGTGGAACAAATATGATATTGTAGATAGCTGATGCAGACAGAGAGTTGAATGCTGAGCTAGTTGGCTCAGCCTGAATGTCACTGCTTGCAATGGATTCAAGGAGTCAGCGTGAGCATCAAACAAGTGTCTTGCAGCTCTGAGCCAAACAGACTTGTTACAATTCTGATTGTTTGCAAGACTATTTTGAGGAGTCCCAGCACTGTCCAGCGTTTTAGAGCTGTGATCCAGCATCCCATGGCCTGACTGAACCAGATGTTCCTACTGACTTTACCTGTTTCTGCAGTATTTATTTCTTTCTGAAGGACAAATGGCTCTCTTTGCCACTGTTTAGGTTTCCATGTGAAATATTTCATTGTGCTGACTAGCAGAAGGAAAAAACCAAATGCCCTGTGCCCCACACAGATTCTTCCAAATCAAAGGGAAGTCATGTGCTCGTAGTGTTTTACTGTTTGTGCGATATGAAAAGTTTTAGTGTTTGCATTCTGTGAAATGCCTTTTTACATCATGCATCTTCAATGCTCCTTTCTTTGCCTCCCAGCTGTTTTCGACTATAATGTACCTTGTAAAACCTTACTGTTTATTTAGGCCCGTTCTATTTAATTATGCTATACAGAGCCCCTTTTGTGGGTTTAGTGCCTCATTAAAATTTTGATCCAAAGTGGTAGCGCTTAAATTATTTGTAGCGTTATTGCGATGGGAGCCGCAGAGCTGGAAAAAAGCTTGAAAGCAGAATTGTCGGCCAACAGGTAACACAAAAGAACAGCTTTTTCCCATGAGAATGATAAACCTTATCTGAGAAACAGGGTGCTTTGGTTTGGATTTAAGGACTTAATACTCACAGGGCACTTCTTATCAGTTGCAACATCAAGCCTCTGCTACAAGCAGACTGAGATAATTTTTCAGTGCAGTTTGTAGAAACCAGACACCCTAGAAGGTGGTTCAGTGTTGTCCCTGCTCTTCAGGAAGTTGGATGATTTTCTGTAGCTCCATGGCACACCTTTGCACTCCTTGCTAGTCTTGAAGCTGTATGTCAGGATTATAGCCTCTTCCTTGGGCAGATATGAATTACTGGAGAAGAAGGATTTATAAACTCTTGCAAAGCTGCTTATGCTTGTATAGTGCTAGTGACATGCTTTAACTTGAGAGAAGGGTGAGGTACAGCAGAGAGGGACACTTCTGCACAGACCTTGCACCACTCTGGAGGTGACGTCAGGGAGCATAAGCCTTTGTCAAGGAAATCACACAGGTACAACCCCCATTACAGCACAGACCCACCAGTATTTACGCGCTCACCTTCTGTGAGACCAAGATAAAAACAAGAAATCAAAGCTGAGATCCACATACAAGTGATACCACTTCCCACCCAAGCCCTCTCTACTTGGCTGAGTGCCTTTTACTTCTACCCCTAAACCATCCACTGAACTGTTTGGCAGGTGGGGCAGAAGTCCAGTTACCCTTGGACTCTTCTTGCATTTGTGCTTGTGTATTATGCCAGTTCTCCCTCTTTCTTCCCTGCATCTTCTCTTTCAAGTAAGCACAGCTTCATCCGCTGGTCTTCCCTCCCTTCCAGGGACATCTTCTGGCCACATCTCAGCCGGTCAGCCTCTTGTCTCTTTGCTAGTCCACAGATACCCAGCTCCTTCAAAGTGGGGCAAGAGAGAAGGAAAGACAGCTTGTATAGTGTAACTGGGAGAAGGAAGAGCAGATATCCAGAAAAATGATCCAAGAACCAGTCATGCTGGCTAGCTTGAATTGCTTTCCCATATAGGAAGAAATGGTACAGGGATGAGTGCATTTGCATGAAGGTGCAACTGTGGCATCTTATTCACATGTGAATTAAGAGGAGTGTTCACCTGTCTGGTGCAGACCTGACCCTAGGCGACTCCTGGCTCAGTTTCCCACCTGGTTTCCCAGCGTTATGACTGCAGCAGTGCTCACTTGCTGGGGGGGTAAGTGCAGTGATGCTGGCCACTGAGAGTGGGAGCACCAAAACTGTCTATGAATTTTGTGTTGACAGCTTTTTGACTCTCCCACTGTCAAGAATTATGAATGACCTCTCCTTCCCGGGAGATCAGTGCAGAAGAGCGGTAAGTGATACACCTTTTTGCCAGCATGTTTGTATCATCCCAGTGTTTCACTGCTTGTGTTATTCCTTGGGCTCTGGAGAGCTGCTGGAATCTTTCCTGCTGGAGAGGGTAGTGCCATAGTGTTGCCTTCAGCATCAAAATGTGATCCTGTCTCCATGGCCCCAGGATCCAAGCAGCTTTGCTTACACCACTGACAGTATGAAGAATGTGCAGCAGTCACCTCTGGAGACCTTTACTGGGGTAGCAAAACCCACCGGTCTGTGTCCTGCAAGCTTGGAGAATGGAAACTAAGACACCTCTGAGACGCTCTGTTAGGATTTTTGTGAACTGTAAATCAGAAAGCTTGTAGATCTCTGGAAGGTATAGAATGGTGTCTAGGGCCACCCTGGGGAGCAGGAAAAGCTCCTGCCCTGGCCAGCCAGTACCTGCTTCGGCCCAGGGCTTGTTCGCTTGGTGGGGCAGGGATCAAATATCAAAGGGAGATTCTTCCCCAGTTTCACTTTTCATTGCCAGCTCCACTTTTCATTGATTTCAAGTGGCGTCAGGGTCACTCCACCCTACCATCACCCTCGCTGCAAAGCACGTGTGCAGATCTGTGTTTGGACTAGAAGCCTAATGTTCTGCTATAAAGTAATTTTCTTGATTTTCACAATTTCACCTGGATCTTGCTTCATAATTTAGGTCAGCTCTTCCTCTCCATTGCCTGCCTGGAACTTGCATATCTACGTAATGATTTCAGCCACTCAAGTCAGCAGATCCTGAGTCAGCCACGTTTGGCTGGGCTCCCTGAACTCTCCCTTCCTTTTTATGAAGAACTGCCGTTTTGATCCTGTTCCCCCCAGACTCTGTCAGTGACATGGATGAATATCAGCTCATTAAAAAGTATCTATGGAATAGCATTGCTTTTGAAAAAGTTGAATCAGTGTTTACACCGTCATTGAATATGTAAAGAAATATTGATTTTTATTTTTATTTTTTTTTAACAAATCAGAGATACAAAAAAAGAGTTTTTCTATGAGCTAGCCTGCCAGCTCTTTTGGTTTCATTGCTTGCCTGAGTGGATTCAAGATGGTTTTAGTCTATTAATTTGGTCCTGGCTTTAGGAGTATATTAAGCTGGCAGCTTTGGGTTTGTAAGGTTTAAAAGCATAAAATGCTTGTATTTGCTCCAGTGTGAAAACTGGCAATAGAGCAAATTATAATTAGTTCCCTTTGCACTGCTTTTGGTGCTTGCATGAAAAGGGGAGGTCCCTTTGATGTCTCTAAATTTGTGTTCTGTGCAATCCTTTCAATTTCAAAGAGGTTCATGAAATTTAGCTATAAAATTCAGTGGCCTACATCTCATTGAAGGCCTTTGAAAGTTGAGGGTGAGAAGCAGATGGTCTAGAATGAATAGATGAAAATCATCTTGCACCTACTCAAGCTGGCTGTGCTGCCAAAAACATCATTTTTAATACCACTGCTTGATAGGCAATGGAAAAAAAAAATCTCATAGACTCCAAGTGCCTAAGGGATTTTAATGTAAAAAATGCAATTCTAGCTGCTGGATGAAGATGCTTTGAATGCATTCTCAAAGACTGGCGCAGGTTTCTTACTCCTTGTGAAGTCCTAAATGGTTTGCAACAGTATTTTCCCTTGAAGCTGCATGCTACTCCTGCAGAAGTTGCTGTTTCGCCAGTTAGATGTGAGAGAGGTTCCAGTGGCTGTGGTATGAGGACTTGATTAGCAATACCCAGAGCCAGGAGAAATGAAGGGGAAAACGTGCCTGGGATCATCTGCTCTGTCCCCTGGCCAGAAAGTAAAGAGCCATTCGCTGCTGCGTGCTCTCTGTTGTTTTTTTCAGCTGGTCAAGTGTGTAGTCAGGAGGTTTCTGATCCTCCCCAAGGAGATCATTTCACAGCTTTTACAACTCTTGCTGTTAAGTAAATTTCCTGATATTTGGAAATGACGTGAATGAGATGAAAATCTGTCTTATCATGCCATTAGGATTCTCATTGGAAGCTGCAAGTCAGGGTTTGTATTACTAAATATATACAGGGCTGCCAAACCGAAGCATTCAGAAATGATGAGTCAGGTTGTCTGAAAATCATAGCTCACTCTGAAATCAAGAGCTTTCCAAGATAATAAATGTCAAAGTCTTTTTTTTTTTTTTTTTTTTTTTTTTTTTTAACATCTGGATTATGAATATTTCATATTCCGACTTGCACTTCTTCTCCACATCAATAGAAGCTAGAATGTGTAATTATAATTTTTTCAGATGAAAGCTGGGGTCTGTGAATTGATGTGAAGCCAGCCTTGGAGGAAAATGCCAAGCACCAAGACATGGGTGATAAAACTGCAAGAACAGAGGGCATGGGTTTTATGTATTTTTTCACCTCTTCCTATTCTTTATGTATAGTCACCACAGTGTGGTCCCTTGCCTCCCTGTCTCAAAACCCACGTTACAGGGCACGCAGCATACAGGAGGCACAGGAGTGAAGAAAGAGAGGAGGAAGGCTGGGGAAGGCATTTATGCACTGTATAGTCACTGTGCGTAGGGCTTGTTCAGCAGCATTTCTGAACTTGTGCATCAGTCCTTGCACAAGCCTGTCACCTTTTGCCTTCTGCAGCCCGTGCTGCCGTTCCCTGCCCGTCCTGCCGTCCCCTGGGCACAGCACTCTGCATCGCCCCTCGGGCCGCTGCCGTCTGGAAGTGTCCTGCTGGCAGATCCAGGCCTGTAGGCAGAACATGAGGTCAAAAAGCATGGAAGAACGACAAGTTGTGTTGGCAGTTGGCTACCTGGGTGTCTTCGGGTCCTGAACGAGATGGCGGGGACTCCAGTGTAGCCAGTGTCCCAGTGACGTCCTATATGCCTGGAAGTTGTGGGAGAAGGTCAGGCTATCTCCCCTCTTGCATCTTGTATTAGAAGCTAGAAAAGAGAGGGGACAGGAGGGTGTCCTCTAAGAAATGGGGTCACAACTCTGGGCCGTGACCAAGAGGGCACAGTGTATTTTAGAAATGCCTAAGGACACTTGTAGGCAACTAGTGAAGACATGAGAAAGTTGCCCTTTCATCCCTGCTCTTATCCACACTGGTTGCGGCAGATGCCTTTGGCTCAGTGAGGGTGGTTTGATCGAGGAGACTTGGGGACCCCAGACCTTGGGCATGATGGGAGTTAGAAGCTGTTGTAGCAAAAGGGTGCTGGGCAGAATTGCCCAGGAACATCCCCAAACTCTTTCGTCACAAGAAGGAAGCTTGAAACGAGCTTGGGTCAGACAGAGACAGAGGCTTTGCTGTGTGGGATCCCACTGGGAATATGTCAATGTGAAGGTTTTAGCCCTGAAACAGTTTTAACTTGCCTGTAGTGTCAGCTCTTCTGCTCCAGCTCTGACCTCCCACGGCTGTTGTTGGCAACAGGTCTTATAAAAGTGGAGATGAGAGATTTTAGCAGTGAGTTCAGGATTGCTCAAAACTAGTGACTCAGTTCCTCCAGTGCTTCCTTCCCCGCTCCTTCAAATGAGGGGTTTATTCATCACCTTGTTTCTCATTTCCAAACGTTTAACGTGGTCTGGGGTCAAAGCCTCAGTTTTTCTACAACAGTGAGAAATAGAACAGTTCCCTCTTAAATGAAACCTGTTTCACCTTCATCTCAGTTGATTCCAGGAACAAGATCTCAAAATATTCAAACCACTGCAACAACAGCACACCACCACCATAGTCACTATACATGCCAAGGTAGAAGAACATTGCAAGAGTTGTCAGTAAAGGCATTTTTGGTGACTAGCCAATGTGTGCTGTGGTTGGACTGGGAGTGAGAAGCAATTTTAAATATCTTATCTGCCTCTAGACTCAGACAAGAAGCAGTTCCAGGCCTCCTAGTCATTACGGGCCTGTCTACTGCCCAGAGATACTGTCTTTCATTCTCTTCCCAAATGCAGAGTCTAGAAGAAAAAGGGTGTTAAGAACCCTTATTAGAGTTTGGTGCTAACCACAGATTTCTTCTGAACTGAGACATAATGTCATGTTCACCCTAAGAACTGGGTCATCGGGTTTGCAAATGCCAACAAGACTCTGGGCGATGTCTCCTCTAGCTTCTGGGATGTTGGTGTCTCCCAAACTTGAAGTGAAGGCTGGACCATCAGTAGTTCAATCCTTCTGACTCGAGGCTGGAGGGCAGTATTACGGCTGAGTAAGTATTTCACCTGGAGCTGAGTCACCATTATTTTTAAGCTGTGTGAAGACACTCTGAGGCTTGGTCTTAAGTATTGTTATCTGATAGACATATCTGAACATGTTGCTCTCCTTGGGGCAACCCTTCTGTTTGCCGCTTCTCAGGCCCTTTATTCTTGCTCATCGCTAACCCTTTCTCCAAGGGGAAGGCTGGATGGTGGTTTTGTTCAGCTCAGTGCTCCTGCTGCTTCCCTGGACAGTGGAGAAAACCTGCCTTCAACTGCCTAAGGAAACTGGTCAGGTGAGCCATATGTCACAGGTTAATGTTTCCTTTCAAATGTTAATCTCAGTAGTTTAAAACTCAAATTTAACTGGAGTTAAAAAGGCAAGCGTGACCTTTAAACCTGCTCAGCTAGGCCTGGACTTTAGCAAAATCCTTCTACTTGTGGGAACCTTCATCACCAGGCTTCACCAGGGCTCCCTGCAGACCCATGAAAATTGCCATGTAGAGCCCGCATCTAAATTACACCCTGGCAATTGAAGGCTGTCTCTTGTTTTTGCTTCTAATGAGCAAGAATTTCCCCTGCCAGCTCAGGATGCCTTCTCTAATCTGTTACCCTCACTCCTTTAATTTTCCTTGCACTGCAACAACTTACCATGGCCCACGGCAGGCATTTCCCTCGCGCACAAGGAGGGGAGCTGTGCTGGTGCTGATCGGGTGAAGTTGTTGTAACCCAAAATGAAGCTGTCTCTCAGCTATTCTGGTGGAGCCTGGTAATTTGAGATGGAAAACCCCAAAACTGCAATCACCGCCTGGGACACTTGAGTGGAAAATGACAAAATTACAACATGGCTCATCTCCCCGTGGTGAATGTGTCTGTGTATAAACCTATTGGCGTTGGTCTGGGACAGCAAACACGACTGTAAAGGTATCTGGGCCTTTGTTTTGGCTCTGTAGCCTCTATATTGGGTTAAACATAGAGGAAGCGAAGCACCCATGACTCTGCTAACAACAGAGGGTTGTTAGACCTGGGTGATCCTCTGTTCCTCTTGGGCAAAAAGCCAACAACTTCTTCTTCTGTCCCATTTAGTCAGGCCCAGGCAGAGGGACTGGGCGGGATGGATGGATGCTCCCTCCTCCCAACAGGAAGGGACATGCGTCCTGGGCCAGAGGGAGGTCTCCAGGGGGCCTGGAGATGGTGGCCAAATTCTGGGGTGACCTCATGTAGGTGTTTCTCGGTTTTGGTGGAGCACAAGTGTATTGTAGGGACTCCTGAGGTCTGACAAATGGCTTAGGAACCCCCAGCAGCAACCGGAGTTCAACATGGGGCAGCTGGCCCTTGGCATCCTGCTTTGGAGACTGGTTCCTAGGCAGACACAAGGCATGAACAAGGAGGTGCCTGGAGTTTCACTCCCAGACCTGGAGTGAAAGCCTACATGCAGCGAGCTTATGAGTGCTCAGCTGGGCTGGACGATACCCATGAGGTCACTTGGGGACTTTGCCTTACTCCTCCACCCACCTGTGTTCTCAGGCCAGGGCCACAGTGAGCAGCTCCTAGGGGAGTGGACTCTGCCTGATGTGCAGGACCCTGCAGCTGGGCATGGTGACGGCAGGAAAAGGCACCCCATCCAGCTGGTTGCTGGAATCAGGAAACTTCTTTTAGACAGTATCTAGCAGTTGACACCTAAGCTGTTGTTTGTGCCAAGACCTTCCCCTGCTCCTTGCTCCCAGCCTCTCCTGCTGGGCACTGCTGCCCGTGAGTCGGTTGTTGGTGGGGCAATGACCACAGGCAGCAGGAGCCCTGCACTGATTTAGGGTCATCAGAAAAAGCTCACACAGGCAACACCTGCGTTTCTAAATCTTGGTGTCTGCATAGAAGCAGGATTCTGCATCTTATTTTTATTATCATCATAAAGTGAATCCCGCAGCTTTCAGAGATAGGGTACAAGATAAGGCTCCAACAAACCCAAGTAGACAAGTTATTTTCTTTTAATTGCTGTTATAGGGCAGTAGAAATGAAAAATCCTGTGTCCAAGGGTATACACGCCCTCATCCCTTGATTAGATGCATATAATGAGATGGAAAGCTAATCTATCATATTTAGAATCAGTCAATTAGAGGGTTAGGGCTGTAGATGCATTTAGCTTTAGCATTAGGGAGATATTTAAACCGCATGCTGTACTTAGTCATTACCATGCTAAGTGATAGGAGATGCGGGTCATCCTATATATGGGCCGTAGTAATCAGCTTGAAGTATTACTAATTAAGCCTTTTCACCTTTGGGCTCCCTTCCATGCCACCATGCATAAAATGGGCCGTTGAGGTCACGGTGAAATGCTCTTTAAAACCCAACACCCACTGCTTATTGTGGAGTGGAGAGTGATTCGGCCTTCCAGTTCAGCCTCTGCTGCGTGGAGAGAGTTGTAAACAAACAGCTCGTTCTCTTTACCAGATGTTTTGCTGCTTAGTTACCAGCAAAATAAGCAGTGGCAGATGCTAGCCAGGCACTGCTAGCCCTTCGCTCGCCTGGCTGCCGGCCTGCCTGGCGTTGTTTGAAGCCCATGGACCATCCAGGTGAATAAACCACGTCAAAGTGAGTGCGGCTCTGGCATCTCCCTCCTGGCGATCCTCACTCTCGTTTTTGAAGTCCGTGAAAGCTGCAAATGCTGTAGCTACTCTGGAAAGCAGCTTGCACAATTAGGTGGAAGGTCAAAAATAGAAAAGCCCACAAAGGAAGGCCTCAGAAATCGTGGGTGCAATGCAGCGATGCCAAGCGATGGCTTCGCTACCTCCCTGCGCACCCCGTGAGACACAGCTGGGTGCCTGAGGTCCTCGGCTGGCTCTGGTACCGGCTGGTTCACCACAGGAGGTCATGGACTCTCTGAGGCCAAAATCTCTTGATTT
Source organism: Tyto alba (assembly GCF_018691265.1). Lineage (NCBI taxonomy): Eukaryota > Metazoa > Chordata > Aves > Strigiformes > Tytonidae > Tyto > Tyto alba. Next base: position 7,917,213 of record NW_024881303.1, read on the forward strand.
TTATATGAAGGGTGTTTGCAGCTGATTGTAGGACTCTGCTGTGTCAGGCTGGTGGCAGAGCCCCAGGCCACCCCACTGCAGGTGACCAGGAGAACGGAGAGCTTTGCAATGCCTCCCAGCCCAGGAGAAAGGCAGCAGGTGGCTGTGGAGAAGGAGGTGCAGCATCTCTGGGTGCTCTCCAGCCCAAGAGCAGCTACTGTTTTGGACCAGCTTCTCTCTCACAGTGTTGCTGAGGCATTCCTGGCAGCACCCGGGCCCCACTTTGCTGAGAAACAACCGTCCCGCCCTGCCCTTAAACCTTCACCTCTCCATCCTTTCCTCAGAGGCTAATTGCTCCACTTCTGCCTTTGTTTCTGGTCTCCCAGGAATCTGAGTAAAATTGTCTCGCTTGCAATAGATAAAGCTGAATATGTGCCCATAACAACCCTTTCCAGGCACTTGAAAACCCATCAACCCCATCCCTCTGGGGCAAGTCTTTGCAAGCTGGCAGGAGCTGGTACACAGGTCTTAGAGGAGGTTGCTCCCTCTTTGTCTCAGGAGAACACCAGGAATGGGTGCTGCTCACCAGGAACTGGGAGAAGTCTCGGCTTTGGCATAGCCTGGGACCAGGAAATGATGCAAAATGTTGGGTATTTTCTGGGACACAGGGCAAGCGTTGCCCCAGCTCCTCTGGGCTGGCTGGGGCCAGCTGGCGAAGATGCCCCAGGTGAAGCTGCCAAGTTTGGGGCTGATGGAGACCTGCTCCAGGGAGGTGGAGCGAGGATGATGCAATGGGCCGTGGCTCTTGCACCGCCAAGGAGCCCAGGCAGCTGGTTGGGGCTGGGGCACGAGCGGGGAAAGTGGCCGTGGTGGCTGGAGCAGGCGCTGGGCGATTCCGGGGCGGTGTGCGGCATGGCAGCAGCTCTTCACCAAGCTCGGGGGGGGCTGCCAGAGCTATTGGTGTTCTTGGCAGGTCCCCCGTGCTTCTCTATCTGTCTTCGCATGGGCAATGGACTCTAGATGGAGTACAACATCTTGTTCTATAGGCAATTTAGCAGCAAGCGCCTGTGGCGAGAAGCCTGTGGCAAACATTTTGTGTTTTCCCCGTGTGCAGAGCAGTGCGTTGGTAACACGTACCCAGACTCGCACCGTGTCCCACTTATTGCTCTCCCTCTTCGCTGGCAAAGCCGCTGGAGGTGGCTGGGGAGGCTTGGAAGGGGTGGGAAGCACAGGGCTGGAGCCGCAGTGACGAACGCAGCCGCAAAGCAGCACGGTGCACTGCCAGCCGCAGGAACTGCAGTTGGCCGTGGCTGCCGTAACCCAGATGATATTTGACTTGTGTTGACGGGAAAGCTCAAATGGTCAGGCAACAGCGAGGCCGTGCATTTTTGTCTCATGAGCTGTGCTCTCCAGGGGGGGTAAAATCCTCTGCTTGCTTTTTTTTTTTTTTTTTCCCCTACTCCTTAGCCGGCGACTGCAGGTCTTGTAGGGACTTTCTGTCTCCCGCTAATCTGGTTAGCAAGTCAGGTCCAGCTGCATCTCAGCACTCCCAGGTTGGTCAATCACTGGACAGGTCTTTGCAAATCCACATTAAGTCATGCCAGTCCGTGGGCATGTCTCAGTATCTATATGATTTTTGTATTGTCTTGTTTATCCTCCTCCCTCTCCTTTTGTGTTTTTGCTCAACTGTGATCTTCCAGTGGCATTTTGGCTCCATGTTTGGGGAGGAGTAGCATTGTACCAAGGAGCAAGTATAAATGCGTTCCCTGAAAAATCGAATTTAACACTATTTGTGCCTTAATTTTGGTTTGGGGGGGGGGTTATTTTGTTGTTCATTTACCCAGCTTGCCAAGCTACTCCTGTGCTCCGTCAGCACCGGGAGCTGGTGTAAATAAGCACAGCTCTGCCCGTCTGGGTAGGGACGTGTCCGCCGTGGGTTTGCATCGTATGAGCAGAGTTTTGAAACGCCAGCTTTGGTGATGCCGTGGCTGGGAGCCCCTTCCACCGCTGGCTGGGAGAGCGGACACTGCCCCTTGCTCCGCACCACAGTGGGGCTGGAGATGCTCACCTTTCCCCGTGAAGGGGGATAGGCACGCTCAGCCCAGGGAGTTATTCCCACTCCTGTTGCTGCGGCCGAGCAGCTTCCAGCCCCGCCGCAGCACCTCCCCGATGGGCTCTCCCAGCCGCCCGCACTGGCCCGGGGGGTGCAGGGAGCGTGGAAAGGAACCTGTGCAATCAGGGAACCTGCTCAATCTCCGCCGTGGTGTGGTGTGGGGATCCAAACGATCCACCATCATTTTTTTTTGTTGCCGTTTTGGCTGTTGCCCCTGTCCTGAACTTTGCTGGTGTTCCAGAGGCACCAGAGGTGTCCCGCCAGCCTTCCTCCAAGCCATGGCCCAGCTGCGATAGCCAAGAACAAAGGGGCTGAGGGTGTGGTGGTTCCACACATCAAGACCCCCAGCTGTGTCTCTGCTCAGGAAGATGAAGATTTCTTTGGCAGCTGGGTATTGTGAAACAATGGCTCTGCTGCAAGAGAGTGGGTGGAGCCAACAGGAAGCACACTTGTGTTTTATATATGGGGTGAGAGCCTGAATTTTCAGAAGCAAACTTTGGGTCATGGTTTTGGGAGGTGTTGGGGTTGGGTTGTTTTTTTTTTTCCTGTTTCCTTTCTTCCACTGCAGCTCTAGGTCTCATTCAAGGGGTCTGAATTTCTGAATGGGGGGTGCTTAGCATGGGCTCCAAGCCTGTATTCGTGGCGAAAGCAATAGAAACCCACCTGTAACCTCAAGCACCGTTGGATTTTCAAAGCCTAAGCCCAGCAAAGCCCTATGTGGAGCATTATGTGACACCTCCCAGTGTCTCCCCAGGGAAAAGAACAAGGTAGCCCTCTCCTAACTACCTGCTGCAGGGATTTGGGGGGAAAATAAAAGGCAATAGCCAGGCTGGGCACCGACCCAGCTGCCAAGCCCAGAGCCGAGGTGGTGTGAGCATTGTGGAGACTGGCACAGTGAAGTGAGGGCTAAAGGCAGACCTCCCTCATGTGAGCTAATATCACAGGCTTCGGGGACATTTAGTTGCCACTTGGCTATCTGCCCCCGTTCCAAGGCTTGGCTAGGAGGGGATTATGTTTCTTGAAACGTCTCCCGGTGCGGTAACGTGGGTAGCTAGCAGGATTTGTCTACCGGGACACGCAGCGACCAACCCGGCTGTTTGTCCTGGCCTCCCGCCCCGGCGGCCGGTGCCGAGCGCTGCTGCCATCCCTGCGGGGCAGGGACCCGCGCTTGCCGCAGGGGGAGGCACCTTTGCAGCTGAAGGAAGCCCAGAAGCCGTTTTTTTTGGGGGTCCCTGCTACAAAAGCTGAGCAGATGCTGCGGCGAAGGGGGGGGAACCACCCGCTCGCTGCATTTGCTACTTCACTTCATCCAAGGCCGTTGCAGCCAGCATGCCAAACATTGCAGGTAGTATACTTTATTGCTTCCTTGATCAGCTGCTGCTGAATCACTATTTGTTCTGACTACAAGGCCCTTCTTATCAGGGCTTTTTACTACTTTCCCCCTCTATTTCCTCCTTCCCAGCACACCGTGGTTCCTCTCCTGACCCACCGGGCATTTCCAAGCTTTGTTTGCAAACCACTGGGGTTTCCATCCTGGCCCTGTTAGCCGGGCAGGCTCGGCATCCCCACCGCCTTCCCGAGGTGTGTGTCAGAGCTGGCTGAGGGCTCTGCTTCACCATCTCGGGGATTTAGCTGCAGCATCCAGCATGTTTCTGGCTCCTGCCCACCCGCCCCGTGTGCTGGCATTGCCGCCCCCCTGTTGCTCTGCTCCTTCTTGCCCTTGGTTTGCAGATCCAAGCTACTAGCACAAAACGCCGGTGATCCCAGTGGCATCGCCTTGCTGACTGGGAGGCCAGCAGCCGAGCTCTGCCCAGTGCAGAGCCAGCGCCTTTGGCATCGCGGCGGGCAGGCGGCAGGGCAGCAAGGGCTCGGGCAAAATCCACCCTCCGGCGTGAGTCACAGCCCTCTGCATCCGCTGAGTCAGCTCGGCCTCTTCAACACCCCCGTCTGCTTGGACTGGCAAGTCAATCACTGCCAGCTAGAGTTGCCCAAGAAGCCAAGGATGGGTGCGGACAGGAGGCTGCAGAATATATGCGTTTTCCCCAGTTAAGTCTCTCCTGGGACATTTCAGGCCTCTGCAGCGTCCTGGCTGCTCCGCGGCGTGCTCTGCTAGCAAAATGTACCTGGGGTGTGAGGTGAGAGCATCCCAGAGGCTCAACCCTCCCTGAGAGGAGCCCAAACCCCATGCGTGTGAACATGCCCGGTGTCTCATTCTTCTTCCTTCCACAGGGCAAGAGGGTTGGGGTCCATGGGAGCACGATTCATGACTGCCCGCCTCAGGATGGGGGGCCTCCCCCTGCCCCCCCCCCCCCCAACAGGAGCGTGCCCAAATTTCAGCTGTGACCCCAACCCAGGCGAAACCACACAGGGAGTTCCCAGCCGCCCTTGGGGGTACGCGGCGGCCGTACGCTGGCGAGGCTGCTGTGCAGAGCAGGCACTTCCAGAGCCGCGGTCGCGCCCCTGCAGCATCCAAGAGCTGCCCTCTGGGTCTGGAGGGGTGAAACTCTTCCCCCTCCTGCCCCACACCATCTTGTTGGCTGCCTTACACAGCCCCTTTTTCTCCTCCCTGCCATCAGGGAGCCTGAGCAAGGTGAGGCTGCCTCCCTGCCAGCATCACTTTACTGTGTATTTATGCTGCAGCTGATTAGAGCTCTGAGCTGAGGCAATTATGGGGTGCAGGGTGTATAAATAGGAGGTGCTGGGGTGTCGCAGGTTGGGGAGAGGAGCTGCCCAACCTTGTCAGAGAGTATTTGGGCGTGTTTTGGGGGCTTGCTTCTGCCTTTTTCACACTGCCTCACACCCAGCCTGAGCCGCTGGGTCACCTTCATGGCCCAGTGATTTCCAGTAGTGGTTTGTGGTGGCCAGCACTGGACTTGAGGGATTTTTTGTGTCCCTGACTTAGCGGTGTCTTCCCTCCCTGGCAAGGATGCTTGAAGCTGCTGGAGAGCCTGGCCCTCCTTGTGTAGGCATCCAGGCAAAAGTGGACTATGGAAAACCATGGCCGAGTGGGCTTTGCTCTTAGAGTTTAAGAGTTCACTCTGATTTTATTTTCAAGGACTTTTTCTCAAATTGCAATAGTGAACTAATAAAAGATAGAGAAGGAAAGGCGACCCCAGCCCAGCGCCAGGGCACTGAGCATCCCTCTCACATCTCAGGGATTTTTTTTCTTTTTGATTTTTTATTTTTTCTTTTGGTTTTATTTGGATTTTTCTTTCTTTTCTCCTCACAGGTCAGCTGTCTGTGTGCTGTGCTGGCTTCCATCTGGATGAATCCAGCTTTTCTTACTGCTGCCCCACCTTCCTATCTCCTGGAGCTAGAGAGCAGTTGAGACATGGTATTCATGTGCATATACATGTTGTATATGAAGAGATTCTCTATTAATCTTAAACGTGCTTTGATCAGAAAAGTAATAACTTGCTGGCATGAATTATTTTACAAATTTTGCTTTTGTGGAGAGAAGCTCGTTGGCTTGATCTTTTCCTTCCTAACAGAAACAAGTTATATCTGACAAACTAAACTTGCTGCTTTCACTCACAAAGCAGTAATTTACTCTTCAAGCAGTGGCATCACAACTTATCATCCCTGCAGCACCATTTATTCACCAGCGCAGCCAGCCAGGAGGATAACGTGGGGTGCAAGCAATGGGGTTACTATCTACTCTGCATGGTCTGGCATGACTTTCCCCTTCTTGGTATATTTTAGGACACATAAACTAGAGGGGAAATGTTTTTCTTCATGTGAGGAAATTCAAGTCACCACAAGACCAAGTTTAGCCCACAGAGTAGCAGCTATAGCTCCCAGTAGATCCAGTGGAAAATAGTTGTAGCCCAGCAAATTCCACTTTGGCCCATACAGCTGCGAAGCCATAAAACACTTGGATATTTCCCTGCACAAAGCTCCTTGTAAAGGCTTCCTGCAGCCTTGACTCCTCGCCAGCCCAGCCTCCAAGGCTGCCTGAGCCCAACACGGACCTTCCAAAGAAAATCCTGTCAAAACCTCCCCAGTTTCTCTGGTTTGTGTTTTGTGCAGCACTCTGATGTGAAAATATTGATTCTGGACTTTAAGGCAGCTGCTTTGTATATTTGACCAATTCAGTGGTACCAAAGTTTGGCCTGAATTGTTCTTGTCTGGTTCCTTTTTTATCTTTTTAACGCAGCCTTAAAAGCACAGTAGGTATTGACATTAGGAAGAGCCAAATATAACAATGATGCAGCATAAATCCTATGACCAGCCAATATTGTCCATCTCAGCTACATGGAGATTTATTTTTTTTTTCCTTTTACCCTCCAGATTGTATTTAAAATGGAAAATTTTTAAAGGCCACTTCAGGAGAATTTTAAGCATTTATGCAGAAACACGGAAAAGCCAGGCTGAACTGTTTGCTGACTGAAAAAAATGCAAAAACCCAAGGAGTGTTTGCAGTTCCACGGTGTTTCTGCAGGCAATCTGGGAGGTGCTGAGCTCTGCTCAAACTGGAGCCAGTTGCTCTCCCCAATGCTGAAGAAGCTTTGCCCCAGGCCAGGATCCTTCTTCACCCCTCGGTGCCGATGCACTGCTGCTACATCTGTGGCCAACAATGAGGGGTTTGGTACAGAGGCTTCAAAAACACAGGCCTAAATTCCTGCTAGTGTGAATTAACACTCTGTGAGCATCGGCCCCTCTCTAGCAAGGCATAACTCATCCCGTGGCAGGGGCTCAGCTCCAGCCCCAGCTCCAGCTATTGCTTTGTCTTCTTCCAGGATCATTACAAAGGGCACGTCCTGGTCTCTGTTATCTCGTAGGGACCAAGGGCTTGATGCTGCCCAGCACTGTCAGGCGGCGGTTTTCTGTCTGTGCCCAAAGGTTTCAGAGGACCGGGGTGTAACAGGCCAGCCGGGAGGCTGGGGAACCGCATCCATGCTTTGCATCTCTGACAACAACCCTTACCTGCTTTAATTGTACTGTCTGCTTCCTTTCTTCCCAGCCTTGCAATCAGCAAATGAAGGCAAGTGAAAGGCATAATCAGCTGCGTGTGGCTTTATAGTCTTCTGCTCTGCCTTTCGGGCTGGCTGCAGCTTGGCAGCCACGCACGGGGAGTCGGGAGCCTGCTCTGCACCCTCACCACCTCGGCCTTTCGCAGGGTCTGATCCAGCCAGGGCACGGTTTCACTCCCAAGGCCCCCACAAGACTCAGGTATTTTTAATAGTCTCATTATATCCACTAACAACTTGAAGAAAGAAGACTCAAAGCATGCTGGTCACAGATGGACCTGCCCATGAATTTCTGTGCCTTGTTTTTTTTCAGCAATTTCTGCGAGAGCAAACCTTTCTAAGGAGTTGAAGCTGAACAGGTTTGTTACAAGGAGCTGAAATGCATCCCTTGCTCGCTCTTCTCTAGGCCCCAGTCATAACTCTTTTCTGTTTGATTAACATCATCTCAGTTCGTGCCTGTGCCTGCTCCGCCTGTGATTTGGGTGTTTGGAGGTGGTCTGGCCCCATCCCCTGCACCCCACGCTCCCTGGCCCGGTGCACCCTCCTGCCAAGCAGCCCTGAGAGGGACTCTGGTGATGAACTCTTTTGGCAAAGCTGCATATGATCCCACCTGCAGCTCCAAAGCCCTGCAGCAAAGAGATCTGTGCACCAAAACCCACTTTGCCCTCACTCGGCGGTGTCCGAGAGAGGTGCCATGCTGAGCCAAGATGAAAATTTAACCCTTGCATGAGGGAGCATCAAAACTACATTTTCTTTAACTTGGAAGTGGTTTGGTGTCTCTGAACCAAAACCTTTCCAGAACTTGGTCCCACTTGAAACTGAGCATGTTGTGTAAATTTTCCTAACAACTGGGTGCCCATGCTGACCCAAGGGCAACTCCCACTGTTGCATCTCCCACCATGGCTCTGCACTGATAAAGGAGACTCACTGCACGAGGGCAGATGAAGAGCCAGGGTGCATTTTCTCTTCTAGCTCTCCATGCGCCATATCAGCACAGGCCAGCCCATAATTTTGCAGCCAGCCTTGAGGACAAGGCATCTGCAGCGCCTGGCACGGGGTCCGGCTGGGGACTGAACATCACCTCTCCCTGGAGCGGGACTGCAAGTGTCTGGGCAGCACGGGAAGGCAGCCTGACCTGCCCCCGCCCCAGCTCCATGCCTGCTTGATGTTAGAGGAAAAAATTATTGTCCCTTGCCACCTGCAGCCTGCTCTTATCTCCACTTGCCAGCATCCTGTCCCCTTACTTGGTCCAAGTCTTTTTAAAAGGCCAAAAGGCAAAGTGGGAGGAAAAAGGGTGGGGGATTTCCTCCTGGGCATGGCTCGGTGACGCCGCGGGTTGAGCGCCCGAGTGTGGCTATTTTGGACACAAAGCAGACAGAGCGAGCCGTAAAGGGGTGGCCCCTTTTGGTGACAGGGCCAGGTATGCCTGGGCCCAGCAAGGGGCCCTGGGGATGCCTCTGCTGCCATCAGTGGGGTCCGTGGGGGCGTGCTGGAGCTGGGGTTGATGTGGGGGCTGTGCTGTCCCCCTCACCAATTTTAGATCCGTGAAATCCAAAAACTTTCTGGATCACATCCCAGTGTCTTAAGCAGCATTGCAGGAGGGCAGGACCGAGGAGTTACCGAAGGCGGATAGTAGGCTTCCTGTTGAGCCCAGTGGCAGCTTCGTGGAGAAGCTGGTGGGTCTTGTGAGGCTGCACCTCACCTCTGCATTTGGGGAAGAAGGAGGGAAAAAGATCCAGCGTTCTGTTTTCAGCCTCTTTGGCTTTCTCACAGAGTGAAAAACACTCAAAGTGTGGGGGAGAGGGAAGGAAAATCTTGTATAAGTGAGACGCATCGCGTGGCCTCCGAAGCTGGGAGCTGTTGTCTCAGTCGCGTGGGAAGCTGCTGGTGCAGCAGGACTGGGTCTGATGCACACCGGGCGGCTTTGCAAGCGTCCTCAGGAGCATCACGGGACACCTTTACTCTCTCCAGTTCATCTTAAAAGGCGAGGAGCTGATGGGAACCTGCCTAGCATGGCTCTTCACAAGCAGCGGGACGGTGCGCCGTGAGCAGCCTGGCATGGCTGCAGCTCAGCGCAGGTATCACACTAGGTTTAGCTCATGCAGGGGCAGAGGGGGAAACCTGCACTTCAGATAACCCAGCAAGACTAAAGCAAGATCAGCTGAGAAAATCATCCCGGCTTTCAACTGCTGCCAGTCCCAGCAAAAAACAGAGATAGAGCAGTCCCAGCTCAGACAAAACAGCTCGCTGGGCTTTGTTGCTGGCTTTTGCCTGCCTGTGGGTGGTTTTCCACAAGGCTGGCTCCCCGCTCCCTGTAAAGCTGTGCAAAACTTGCATATGGCCTCAAAACATGAAGGGGTGAGCTAAGAACCAGAGCTCAAAGGTCTCTGAAACTCAAAGCAAAGGTGAGGGCTGTTCCTGACCCCACATGGGGATTCATCTTCCTGGGGGCTACATGAATACCCTGAAAAAAATGAAAGCAGGGAAAAAAATCTTCAAATTGAAGAGCTTTTGGAGCAATCCCAGGGGCTCCGAGTTAGTTGCTTGGGACAGAGGAGCAGGAGAGGGCTAGAGAGGACTTAGAAGAGAGGCAAAAAATGAAACTCATCACAGTATTTGAAGTTATTCATTCCTTGTCTGAGTTAGTGCTCTTGATGGGTGTCTTCCTTATGGCATTTGGTGACAGGAAGTGTGGAGCTTGTTTAGGCTGTCAGTCTATCCCAGAAGTTTATTTTTATCTGAGATGGCTTGTGACAGTGCAATGGTGTTGCAACACTACAGTTCTTGTTTGTGGTTTCCCTGTACTGTGGTGCTGGAGTAAGTGATGACTTCTGGCAGGGGCTCATTGTGCTAGAAAATAGAGAGATGTTGCAAGAGATGGTTCCCTCCCAAAGAGGCAGCATCTAAGAGAAAAGACCTGCTAAAGCAGAAAGGAGCTGGCCTGGTGTGCAGCCTGCTGCGAAGCAATGCTGCTGGCGATCCAGGTCTTTGTTCCAGCCCCACAGACTCGCTGTGGCACGAGCCATCGACCCCAACCCCAGCACTGCCACGTGCTGCCCAAGTGACCTGTGGACCTTCTCCTTCAAGGGGATGGTGATGAGGGGCTCCTGCCAAGGGTTCTGCCTCCTTCCAGTTCTCCTTCCAGCCTTGCTGTTTCTTGCAACCACTGCAGGGCTTGCAGAACTGCTTAGCTTTCCCCTCCATCCCCTCCATAAGCATGAACCACACTTCTGAAATAGTTGTTCTAACTCCAGCAGTGTCATCATGACCATTTGAAGTGGCAGCGAGGGAGCCAACACAGGATCAGGGAGGAGACAAAGATGAGCTCTGAGGGCCGAAAGGAAATCTAAACCTACAACTCAACACTGTAACTAAATTTGTCTGCAAAAAGCAGACTCCATAGTCCAGCTTCTTACCTGGTGTAAGATATGAAACGTCAAAGGAATAAGGATCTGGCCTTCTTGGTTACTCTCCCTTTGCTTGCATGTGCTTTATGCCCTTGTAAGTCCATTAACTCCTTTGCAGGGCAATACAGAGCAGAATGAGGTGCCTGATCCGCCTCTTTTTAGGCAACACAACCTGAGATTATAGCTGTGCTAGCTTGGTACGCCGCGCTGTAAATCCCTACATGTTGGTTCCCTGTCTCCTCCTCAAGTTTTATAGGATGCTGACAGCTTTCTGCTTGTTTTATGATTTCATGGCAGTTGCTCGACACATCAATATGAGAATTAATTAATCTTGGCTACAGGGTAGGCAGCAGCTTCGGCAGCCCAAGAGCAAACAAGGTCAGGATTTCAGCAACAGCCAATTTAGAGAACTTGCTGGGGCTCAAGCAGAGCAGCCTCGTCTCTCTGATTTTTATTTGGATCACTGCTCTCTTGCCTTGTTTGCAAGTTCTGTCCTGTCGGCGAGGCCAGTGTAAAGCCTAACCCAGGAGACTATGGCAGATGACTCTGCTCCATACAGGGAGCGAGGATTAGGACAGGGGCAGTGTCTGGCTCGCATACAGTCACTACACAACAACTATTGACTTGAAATCCCTTTGCTGATGTCCCAACTTCCATTTGATGATGTTAAAAGGTCAGAAGGAAAATTAGAGCTTTTTTGCCCTAATCCCTTTAAGTGCTAAATTCATGGAAAGCAATTGAACCAACAATTTAGATTAAGTCAATAGCTTCAGATGATGGAGAAACTCTGATCCTCAAAGGATGCCTGAATGAAATGCGGCTTTTCAGAATGAGATTGGAATTGCCCTTGGCCTCCTGTTACAAAGATCCTCCCCGTTGGCTCGGTAAGTGAATAATCCAAGACTACCATGCTTATTGCAGTGCTCAGCTCTGCAACATGCCCTTAGATCATACCGAAAGACTCCGAGTGGTAACAATAAATACAGGGAAAAAGAAAGATCTGTGTCAGACTGGCTCCAAATTAATCTGTTTCCCAAACAAATCGCTACTGCTACTAGTGAATGGCATTTATCAAGTTGGTGCTGGTCTTTACAGTCCTTGGTAGGGCTGAAATACCCTTTTTTTTTTTGGCTTTTTCTCCTCCCTGTCTAGCCTTTTTCCAAACTTTCTCTGGGCCTTCAGGCTGCAGAGTGAGGATGCCCTGATGGAAAGGAGGGATGCCCTCCCTCCTCGGGAAGGAGCCCAGCGAGTACAAAGCATGCCAAGGTGGCAGATGCAAAGGCAAACCCAGAAAAGGGCTTGAGGGCAGTTTGGCTCCTTTCTCCCCTGACCCCCAGTCCCAGACCCTGCCCCAGCTGAACACCCGCAGTGCAAGCAGGCAATGATCCAGCAGGCTGTGAGATGGTAGATAGGATCTTGTACAGTTTAGCTGGGTTTTAGCCAGCTTGTTTCCTTGGTGCCTCTGTTGATAGAAGGGCTTTTACTGCACATACAAGCCTTAGCAGAGACAAAACTCATGTCTCCTCTTTTAATAAGAGAATTGACAGATATGATGCTGTCAGCAAAATATATTTTCCATGTATGGCTCTGGGTAAGGAAAAGAGCCCGTCACTTTAGCTATGCTTAACAAGCAAGCGGAAGGCTTGGGGACATGCTCCCCACTGCAGGGAACAGCCAGCCAGTCTGCGTGGGGGCTGGATGTCGAGGGAGATGCCTGGCTGTACCCCTAAAACCAGAGCACCCCTAAGGGCTAAGCTGATGACATGTCCCGTTAGCTTTCCGGAGCGGTGCCAGTGCCACGGGCTCCCTGGCCGGGCCACCTCTGCCCACCCGGCTAGAGTAGAAGGCACGGGGCTGGAGAGGTGGCTTCTCCAAAGCCCTGCTCAGGGCTGGAGAGGAAACCATGCAAAGAGAAAACCATCCTGGACTTTCACACCCAGCCTGAGGGGTGGTAGGTAGTGGTGTGTGGATTTCTGTGGCACAACCCCTACAAAGCGATCGTTTTACTGTTTTTATTCCTATGTGAGATGACCCTTTGTAATCTAAACAACAACAGCTAGCCGTCCTGGTAAAGGAGAAAAACCATCTTATTAGTAGCAGTGACATGTTAAATTCCCACATACTGCTCTCGAAGGGCAGTTCCAGTCATCCTTCTATCCCAACCTCTTGGTTTCAATTTTCATTTTTTTTTTTCTTGAGTTTTAGATTTTCCTAAAAAATTTCATGTCCTGAAAACAGTTCTGAGAAACATGTTTTCCATGACTGTTTCTTTCAGAAATGTTATTACTGGCCTGGGATAATTCTTATACAATAAGATTGAGTTTCTCTTGCTGGAAAATTCAGACACTACAAATTTTTAATATCAAAACCCAAACAAGTAATAACAAGTAATTTCCTAAGAATTTACACAATCTGTCATTGGTAGTCTTTCATGGGAAAATGCTTCATTCCAGTATGTGTGTCTATTTTTAAGGAAACTAATGGCAAATGGGGTGAAAGGAAAAGCACACAGGATAATTACAAATCCCCACTTATCAACCTGCTTCTAATCATTCTTTGGAGTGGTAGGTAAACATGCAAAACACTGAACCACTCTGTATTTTTATGCTGCTTTGAAGTGTGAGTTCCAAAGAAATTTTAACTCGCAGCACTTTGGCATTTCCATAACTGACTAGTGCCGGTGTCTTTGGGTGGCAGCCACCATTTGGCTTTCCAGAATGAAGTCCGAAACAAATTACCTAGTTGGAGATACCATGTCCTTAATCAAGAGAAGAGCTGGGCAAAGGAGGGCACTGTCCAAGTCTTGCCGGGCAGGTCCCACCTCTGACCTTCTCGTGAGCTATGGGATATTCCCACCATGCAGCCCCCAGTGATCCAGGGTGGCATCTTTGGAGCACAAACAGGTTCTTGTTTTTCAGAAGGGGATCTGAGGTCCTTGAAGCTTTTCAGAGGTGATTTTTCAGGGATGCCTTAGTCGGGGTATGCTCCCTGCTTCAGCCAAGCACGTGCGTTTCACACTCCCCCTTTTCTTCTGGCTGCGGCACATAATCTTGTATAAATCTTCGTGGTGGTGTGGCAACAAGAGGTGCTGGGTGGCTACACTCAGGAGCCTCTGCCATCAGCAGATGCAGGTGTTGGCAAGTGCAGGCGGGCTTCTAAAAATATCCTGCGTGCTTTATTCTTGTTTCAAAGGCCATTAAATATTTCTGTGAGAGTCTTTTTCATCTTCAGCATGGAGAACTGCCTAATACTCCCACGCATCCTTTATAATCCCCTGAATCTCAAGTTATTCCAAATGGGAGTATCTGGGCTGTAGATCTGTGCAACAAAACCTTTAGAGCTGTGCAGCAGCACCAAGTAATAGGGGCAACAAACCTGAATTTCTTCTCATTTCAGCTGTCCTTACAACATTGTAACTCGACTGAGTGCAGGCTGTGGGTTTACTTCCCATATTTGTAAAGAGCACAATCAAATCCAATTACTCTTCCCATAAGCATAATCCACACACGCGACTTTTCAATGCAGAATGTTTAGGTCTGCTTCATAAATAGCAATGAAGTGTCACGAGGAAGTATCAGCTCACCCACAGGCACCGTAACAAATCCAACTTAGAACTGTGCGAAAACAGGAAAGATCAAGAGCCAGCCTTAAAAGCAAAAGCATGTTACTTTCCTCTTGCTCTGTGTCTGCTGCTGTGTTTCCAGTGTGTGTGCTCTGTCATTCCTTGCAGCCTGGGTGTTTTAGTCATCCGAATGTGTTTGCTTAGGCACCAACATTAGTGTCAAACGCACTTAATGTAAAGGAAACTTCCCAGGAGTGCACCAGTCACTGCCAGAGCAATCAGTCTTGCGTTGGGTGCGTATACACCGTGTGGCATTTACTACTGTGGGCTGGATAATGAATTACCCACAGTCTCTGAGTGCAGCTCATATGTTCACTTCCCACCAGTGAAAAGCTGCTGTGCCCCATATTGGATGCCTGTGGGTTCTCCGCCACTCACATCAGCCTCTGATGACAACAAATCTGAACTGAAATTGGAAATATTTCTTCTCAGATGATGCTGCTATCTCGTTTCCAGCTGATGATTCAAACCAGTATCACTGAAGCTGTGATATAGTGCGCCCACCCTGGTCCCTGTTCATGAGAAATCATGTTTCCCATCAGGCTAATTAGGGCTGAGTAATTACAGGTGAGGTTTGGCCACTGGGAGCCCCTGGCAGACCCTTTCCCAGCCCCTGGCAAACACTCTGCCCTGCTGCCTCTGGGGCTGGCTGGCGTTCCCCTTGTGCCCTTTTCTTTTTCAATGCAGGCAGCTGGGTTTGGAAGCGTGGCTTTAAAACACCCTCTCCTGAGCCTACCTGCAGGTTTTGGGGGCGGAGGATTTAGTCAAGAGCCTTCCCGTGTGACCCCATCTTTTAGTAAGCAACAGAAAGACTTTGTGTTTGGGCTCTCCTTAGGCAAATTAAGAGAGACCTGGCTTGCTCACTGCTTTAAGAAGCCCTTTTTCCTTCATGATTTGTTTGCTGCTTTGATTATTTTTTTTTTTTCTCAATTTTCTCTGTCTTTGATGTAAAGGAAACAGTTATGAGGAATTTGAACTGTGGAGGTGAAGAAGTAATTGGAGATTACATTTAAATCTGCTGCTGGAGTTCTGCGGGCAACTCTTAGAGTAATTTTTGGTTTCTAATCTCTTCTTTGTAGCAGAAAATGAGCTTTCTAGGGATTCCTGGCAATCACATCTTGCCAGGGATGGGGGAATCCTCTCTGTGTCCATCTGGTACCTATCAGGAGATGCTGCTTCCCTGTCATTCACCTTCTACAGATCAGCTCTGCCTGAAAGGTGCCTCCAGAGCAGCCTTCCTACCATGCATGCTCCCTTCCCTCAGGGCAAATACTCATTAGCTGTAAAAAGAAAAATACAATAATAATATTAATATATATATATTAAAAAAAAAAAAAAAAAGAAACAAAACAACAACATTTATGTAGCTCAAGTGTTGTGGTTTTTTTTTTCTCTTTTTACAGGTGCCAGTGCCAGAACCTTACACCTGGAAATATCCAGAGCTAATTCATCTTTATAGATGCCAGAGTCGTCCTCATAGCAGCTGAATCAGAAATTTGTTTCCCTGCCCCTGTGTTGTACCTGCGTGTGGTGTTTCTGGGCACTTCAGAGCCCAGCAGTGACTGGCTGCGACTCGCAGGGCGCAGTGGATGTGGAGGGTGGAGGATCCCAGGCCTGCGCGGGGGCTTTTCAGGAGCTTTCCGGAGGGAGCGGGGAAGCGGCGAGGCTGGTTTGCTCTTCCCACATGGCAATTTACTGTAACGCAAGGCAAGTCGCCTCATACACTATCATCAAAGTAGTGGTGTTTGTTCCAGGGGATTTTTGGGGAGGATTTGCCTAAGGCTGGTGCCTGAGCTGGAGAGGCTATTAATTAGCGTAAACAATATTGACTTTCAGCCTCTTTTAAGAAACTGAGGATCATTTTAAAGAGACAGATCCTTCAAAGGGCCTTGTGCCCTCACCATGCCAGGAGGGTCCGAGCCAGCCTGGCTCATCCCATCCTGGGCTGCACCTCCCGCTCTGAGGAGGATTTAACATTGCCACTACAAATCTGTAGTTTTGGGACTAGGGGAACTGAATTTCATTCCATGTGTAGATCTGAGAAAGAGGGAGATGACCACCAACAGTAACTTGTGATGTGAATTTTGCGAGTACTATTTAAACCCCAAATCCCAGGATTCTTCATCCTGTAGAGGGGTGCAAGCTCCCACTTCCCCGGCCAGCTGCCTGGGTTGAAGGCAGTGGTTTTATGCTGCCAGGGAGCAGAATTTGGAGTATTTGGGTGCAGAGAGAATTTCTGCAGTGGCTGTGTCTGTCACCGTGTGCTTTGGCAGCTGAACTGCAAAGCTCCTCATAAGGCACACCGTCAGGTTTCCTGGCATGGTGCAATTACCCAGACCCTTGGCATTTTGCAGCCCTTAGAAAAGGTTTCTTGCTCAGGGCTTTGTTAGTGTTTGATGTTTTAAAAACATTAAGCAGACACTACTCTCCTAATCCTGCCAGACTTGCAATGAAGCAGATATGTAATCCTTCATGGGTATTAAATTTAATAGCAATAAAGTATATTTAGGAATTACATTGTCAAGATGCCTGCCTAAGCAGAGGAAAATATTCTTAATTTAAACTTCTTCAGAAACCCATTTCCAGTTGTTATTGCCTGTGAAAGTCTCTACTGCATGGGTGTGAAGGAAGATGAGAAAAATCAGCAACAGGCAGTCTGAGATCACTTTTTTCTGGACACCTGTGGGAGAAACATGTCCCTGTAATATGTGACCATATTCACATGTGTGCACATACATCTATACAACTGCTTTTTTTTTATGCATATCAGCAGATGCAGATGTATTCGGGGCACCCCTGTGCATAGGGAAAAGCCCCGAGATGCATTATACATATTCATGCCAGCTGAAGGATCTGGGGGGTGCAGGAGGGAAGTGTGCTTGGGGCTAGGAGGGGGAGGAGGTGGGAGCCCTGCTACAGGCAGGATCAGCCAGCTCTGTAAGCCATCCCTACAGAGGTATGAGCAACAGACAAGGGGGGGGAATTGAATAAGGAATGGGGAGCACACCCCTGAGGAGGGGAGCAGCAAGGAAAAGTCCCCAAGCCCCTGGTTTTGGATCCCCTTCTAAGTCAGGAACTGTATCTTGGATTTGCTTGGGGTTTGGCCCAAACGTGGGGGCAAGCAGCTAGGTGTCCCAGCTGAAAAGCAGGTTTCTCAGCTGAGTAAACAGCTGAGTTAACTACCTAATTTAACAATAATTGTAGCAAGTGGTTAAAAGCTTTAACTCGGTCTGCACCATTGACATGAAATGGATGAAAGGTCCTTTTCTGACCCCCAGGACTGTGGCCAGGAGCACCAGTGCAGGCCAGGGCTGAGGTGGAGCTGCTGCGGTGGTGGTACCCAAGGCATGGGTCAGGATAGGGGGTGGTCCTACAGAAAAAGGCTTGTGTGAGACTTCAGGTCAAAAAAAAAAAAAAAAAACAAAAACCCAAAAAGAGGAGGAAAACCTCAGCTACCCTGGCCATGAGCTACGCAGCAGGATGTGGTGGGAAAAACACAGAATGGTTGTTTCAGATGCTGAGCGACTTCTCTCCGAGCAGCAATTCCCATCCTCCTCCCACCAACCATGGCTCAAGGCACCACGAGTCAGGAGTGGAGAAACACTTCAGAGGTGAGACCTGCTGAAATCCAGCTCATCTAGAGCCTGTAGCTTCCTATCAGGTCATCGCACAAGAAATCCTGTCTGACACGACTGCCCCCTCTCCACCTCCACCCACTGCCCCCCCCCAGCCCGCCTGGTAGTCAGGCAAACACAAGGTTTTGCTGTGGTTTACATGAAAACTTTTTCCATCTGACAAAATGAACCCTGTGGTATCACCCAGACCCATCTATCAGTCAGCACAGGAACTGTCTGAGGCCACAGGCTAATTAAGAAGTCTTTAAATACTTTCCACCAGCAATATGATAGAGTGCTGACTCTCAAGATGAGGAAACCTGGAGAAAGGTGACAGGGTTTTCCATGCCACCACCCTCTCCTTTCCTCTCCTACAATCAGCTAGCGGCGGCTGCCTTCCCAGGAAAGCTGTTTAATGCTGAGGCAGTGCTGGAAGATGCACTTTCCCTATCAAATGCACTGATCATCCCCCCCCCAGGGGCTCTGGATGCTGCAGAGGGGACCGCTGCCAGCACGGGGCTCACCCGATTGGGGTCAGAGGCAGCTCAGCCCCTGCATCTCCGTGGGGTTTATTCGCACCCGACCTGTGCCCGGCCAGCGTGGGCATCTCCTGCCTGCCGGGTCTCAGCAGGCTGAGCCTGCTCGAACACAAGCTCCGCATGGAGAGCCGGGGCAAGAGCTGGAGTTTGCAAGTGTTTCCCCTCAAAAACCCGGCAAAGCGGGTGGGAAATCCTCTCCCACACCCCGGGGCTGAAGCAGGGGGGTCAGGCCCAGCACTGAAATGAGTTTCAGTTTGATCTTGATCAGAAGAGGGCAGGAGGAGCCTCAGCCAACGTGGCCCCTGTTGCTCTTAACCTCAGATGACCCCATGTAAAATACCGATTGTTAAAGCCCTGCAGCTGCAGGAACCAATGGCTGCTGGCAACTTTCCTCCCTACCGACCCCCATAAAAGTCCTCCGGAAAGATTCTGGGGTCCCAGTGAGGAGTTTTCGTGCCTTAGGTTGGAGCATTGGATGTATAATTGGTCTTTTGCTGTAAAATAATATGTTATGGGGACAAATCTTTGCAGGATTTGCAGGTCCCTCGTCATCTTTCAGGCATGTGCTGGAAAACCATCACCTAGATAATGATGCTGGGTCCTTTTTAAAGCAACACAGGTATTGTATTTCCTACATAAAATACATACCTCTCAGAAATCATTCAGTCTATACAGTTTGACATTAGCTAAAACCTGTGAGATAAACGTCTTTTGGATGGAGAATTTGAGTTGAATTCCACAGTGAAATAAGGAGATTGAAGTCTCCTAAACTTGTTTTTTTACAGAGTTAGAAATGTATGATAAAAGGCACATATTTATGTGGCTGAGTCACCCCTTGCAAACAGAGTGTCACATTAATGTTTGCCTAGAAACACCTTGCCTTGGAGCAGCCAGCCTTGACCCTTTCAGACAGCATGAAAAAAAAATATATAATTTCAGTGGCTTTTCATACTGTCCTACCAACTGCCAGAAGCTGCTTGAGGCAAGGACATAAACAGAAATATGTATTATGTCCTTGATTACCTCTTAAAAGGCAAAATGGACTTTTTAACAAATTAGAGAGGTTGGCTGATCATGGACTACTATGTGATGGATGCTGTGTACCTGCTGACTGATGAAGGCTGTAAATCTGCTCCTGATGGAACAGCACTGATTTCATGGGCTGAGGATTGGGACCATCAAATTTAT
Source organism: Tyto alba (assembly GCF_018691265.1). Taxonomy (NCBI): domain Eukaryota; kingdom Metazoa; phylum Chordata; class Aves; order Strigiformes; family Tytonidae; genus Tyto; species Tyto alba. The sequence continues at coordinate 7,936,645 of NW_024881303.1, forward strand.
GTTAGTGTGACTTTTGACTCCCAGTTATGTCCCGGGGAGTGAGGGAGAAGAAAACTTACCCGAGAAAAGGCGGCTGCTCGCCTCCATGTCTGTGGCAGCACAATGTTGGCCTCTTAATTTCCTACTGATTAAACTGTAGGAAAACAAAATCTGCTTTGCCTAGAGCGATTTGGCTTCTGCTCAAAAGCTTTCTCATCAAAATGAAATATCATTTGCTGTGAAACCGTTAGCAGGAGAATAAATGTAGTTATAAAAGCGGTTATTTGTAAAACGCAAGCGGGGAGCAGCAAAATGCTGTAATTTAGGGCGAAATCTCCGCAAGAGCTCTGCAGGGCAAAACTTCTTATAAAGGCTATGTTTCCTCAGGATTGTCTAGTTAGTGGGTTTGCTTGGCTGCCCATCCTGCAGATACAGAAGCATTTTCTTTGCTAACATCTCTCTTGGCTTGTCTAAAGGATGAGCTGGTTGGCGTGGGGCTGGCCGGAACCTCCAGTTTGACATCGGTGTCCCCAGGCACAAAGGTGTGGTTGGTGGCATCTTGTTGGGAAGCACAGGGGCAAGAAATGGTGGCGTAGCCTCTCAAACACCCATGTACTGTCATCAGCGGGGCCTGAAGCTGGGCACTGAAGTGTTAGTGAAAGAAGCAACCTATATAATCCCATATAATGCAGAGTAAATAGCAGGTTGTTTTAGTCCTGGGAAGTAGCCACAAGAGGGAGATGTGATTGGATGTATCAAATCTATGTCTGTAATAGGCAGAAATATTAAGGAATTGAATATTAATTCAGAGATCACTAGAAGCCCAGAAAGAAATTTCACTGCAGGAGCACGCAGTTTTGGGTTGACCAAGTACCTGATCTGAATTTATGAAGTACTTTTACAATAGCAAAATTCTTCATGATGATTTTTTTCCTTAAAATCTCCTTAGTCCTAAAGAAAAACTGTGGGTTTTTTGAATATTGCCTGAATTACATTAATAATTTTGAGTGAAAAAAGGAAAATGTCAACTTTGCCAAAACCCTAACAAAACAAGGGGTCATATTTTCATTTCAGGTTGATTTAAAATAAATTTTTGATCAGTGAACCAAAAAAAATCCCCCATTCAGAGAGCACAGCTGTAATTATCTCACCCTTAAGTGCAGACTGACCGGGTGATGTTGAGGCATTTCGGAGTGTGTTGTGGAGATGACTTGACTCTGCAACCTGCAGTCTGTGCTTTAGGTTTAAACAAAATGTTTCCTGAAAGATAACAGTCTATCACCTCTTCCCTGTCATAGAATAATTTCTACTAAAAATAAACATTTTATTTCTCCTCTTATTTTTTCCCCTGGCCCCTACAAACCCAGACTCTAATATTAAGAGCCCTCTGGGGCTAAAGATTTAGAAAGAATGGTCAGTGCTGTGGATGCTCCCTTTAAAATCATCTCTATGCCTTTTAAATCATCTGACTCTGGACTGTCATCATAACAATGGGGAAAAAAGCAGCATTTTTTTCTCCTCTTAGTGCTGTTTCTGTTACGTAACTGCTAACACAGTATCTGGCTCATCCAGCCCATCGGTCCTTGGGGCTTTTAGACCTAGTTACACATAAACAGACTAACATCCATCTGAAAGTCATCTCGGGCACAGAGAAATGATCCTTTTGCCTCCCTAAAATAACAATCCTTTTCTGCAGAGCACTGAATAACTGTTTGGCAAAGCAAGTGCCAGGTTGGTGCTTAGATTAAACTACTTAGATCGACTAACACAGTTGTGCAAGCATAGAAAATACCCAGTCAAGTAAATTACATCATCCAGGGAAAGGCTATTCTAAAGAAAGCACGCTTTATAAGCCCGAGCAAAATCCTGCTCGGTTAAACATTTACATATATTTACAAGCAGGAGTAGAAGCTCATTTCTTCCCTTGTGAAAAACAATATGGGATCTTTGAAGTTTTGGCTAATAGAAAACCTTCTGACTAAATTAATCACTGGCCAAGATCCAGAATGAATTAAAAACACATTATATTTTTTCTCACGTTAGTAGTACTAAGTAGGTAAAGCCCCCAGCCCAGAAGAAAGGAGATCAAGGTGTTGCATAGCATTGCATATAAGAAATGGCAAGGCCTGGGCTAAAATTGTTTTTGAAATGTTGCATTGCTTCTACTGTCAGATTGTCTTTCTAACAACTCCCATCAGTTGATGCTTCAGTCCCTGCAGTCTTAAATATGAGAGGAAAAAAACTGAACTTTGAGGGGAGGAGGGAATTTAGAGCCCCTAACCACATCTGGATTTAAATGCTTAAATCCTGATGGCTTGGTTTTTATTCTTAGTGAAAGATCTGTTGTCAGTGGTGAGACCTGAAAACAGCTGATGGTGCAGCGCTTGGCTGCAAGAAGCTCTCAGGTTCGATCTGAAAGCATTCACCAGAGGAACTCTTCAGGTTCTAGCAAAATGAAAGATGGGATCAAAACATAAGGTTTTGTCTTACGACGGGGCCTGGGCTCTTGTCGTCATCCCCAGTTGCAGCATGGAGGTGAGCTCTCACAGCATCCCGCTCAGGTGTGCCGTTGGGAATGACCTCCCAGCCGGCGAGCACCACAGCGGCCCCAAAAAAGAGGGAAAACTGCCACCACGAATGTGGAAGGGTAGCAGAAAGCGCTGGAGACAGACCAGATCTTGGGGTCTCTGCTACATTCCCTGGACCAGAGCCCATTCCAGCCTCCCAGACCCCTTGCTGGCAAACCCCAGCATAACAAGGCAGCGTGCCGGAACGGAGCGGCGGTTGTGCAATAACAGCCAAACACAACACACAGCCAGGGCCACGGCGGGTCAAGCTTCGTGCACAGACCCCTGACCCCAGCCTCGGCGGCTGCACCGTGCCTCTGTTTTGGTTTTGCTTTTGCAGAAAGTACTGCGTCATACCAGGAGCTCTGCGTTGGCTTCCTGAGGTTTTCTTGAAAGCTCTCCTCTAGCAAAGCTCCTTGCCTCGGTTTGAGCTTTAGATTACAGTTTGGGCCCAAATATGCAAGTGTGTCACAGGGGAAATTCCCACCGAATGGAATAGAAGTATATAATGTGGTTGGAGTAAGACTATATTTAAACTTGTTGGCTTTTTTTTTTTTTTTTTTTAGCCCTGGTTGAACTTCAGCTTGATAGAAAATTAGATTTAGGTTAGAATTATTCTTTCTTTCTTTCTATTCTTCCTTCCAAATTCACCTGATCAAGCCCTCTTCAGTTTTAAGAACACCTAGATACTCCATTTATATTGATTTTATTTTGGAATAACTTTTGTTTGATACCTTTTCCTCCCATCCCTTTTCATCCTCTTTTATCCTGTGGTCTTGATTCACTTTAGCTTAAACTCACATGAAATAAGATCAGCCACATTAGTAACAAAACATGATAAAATCTCTGCAAGTGTAATTGAGCCTTTTAGGATTTTATCTGTCTGATTGTGTTACCAGAAGGACTATTAAGCTAATGTGAATTTTAAAACTATGTATTGTATATTATATATTGGTTTCTACAGTGTATGCACGTGATCAACTGGGAGCTAGATGAATGATTCATCATTATAAGACTTAATATTGCTCAAGAATTGAACAGGACAGCATAAATCAGGTTCTTCACACTGATTGCCCTGCCCTGGCCTGCTTCTCTCCAGCTCTCCTCTGGATCCTCCTTCCCGCTTACGCACTGGTTTGATTTCCCAGCTACTCTCAGATCTAACTTCATACCAGCACTGCAGATAATCACGTCTATCCAATGTGTAAGTACAACCATATACGTGTCTTTGCAGGGTGACGGTCATAATATCATGTACATATTATTATGTGTTTCATACAAGAGTCCTTCTGTTTACAAGAATGAGGAAAGTCCTTAATAAGTGTTATTACTACTAGTAGTATTTAGTGACAGTCTTGTCACTGGCATAAGTGTTCCTGTGTAAGTGTATATGAAATGCACATTTAAAATCCTCAGTCTATTTTCTCTATGCTGGAAATGAGCTGATAAATGATTGCAGGCTGTTGGGATTATAATGTGAATTGACATTTGAAAAAAAAAGTTCCAGCTCCATCTGTTTGGGTTACATAACTCGTGATCTCAAGCAATCTCAGAGGCAGGATTTTCTGCATAAATAGTACAATTTCCAGTAAGGAGATTAAGGCTTCTTTGCTGGGAAAGGAAGAAATTACCAGAAAAGCTGTCATTTCAATGAATAGAAATAAATCATGTTCCAAAATACACAGGAAGACAAATTTATGTCATTGAGTCCCTTTGCCCCAGATGCTCCCTCCCCACCTGTCACAGAGAGCAGTATTTTGCCACAAAATACCATTCATCTTTTAAACAGTTATGAAGTGTGGTCAGCTATATTTTCTACATATGTTAACTCTTTTAAAAATCAGTGCTACTATTAATATTGTACATTTTTACAGTTTTAATCCTAGTGCCTTTTTTTAATATCCGGTGGCTTTCCATAAGTGCTGGACTTCACTAAATCCAGGCATTGGGAAAAATATATTCCATGAGTATAAACAGAGGCACTCAGAGCAGCTACTATATGGCAGCCTGGCAGCAGATCCTGCTGTGTGTGATGGAGAGAAAATCTCTCCCCCAGCGGCTGACAGCGCCGTCTCTGTGCTCCGTGAAAACACGTGAGTTTTTAATTTAAAAAAACACCTTTATTTTTTTGGTGTGATTGAGGAGAAAACTCCATGTTTGGGCTGTTTCTGCAGACAGACAGGCAAGTGTTTCTGCAGACAGACTTACCACACGTCACATCCTCCAGAGGCAAAAGATCCCATTAAAAAGCTGTTTGCCAAAAACATTTATTAAAGCAACCCGCAAGGCCAGCTTTCCTGATGGCAGTGATGGCAGCGCAGCTCCAAAACCAGCAGTGCATAGCGAGCAGCTCCTGGATACCTGCCCCAACACAAATTCTCTTTTCTAGAGAAGAAAACCAAGGGGACCCCACCTGGGAAAGCCCCAGCTCACGCTCGGGCTCTGCGCGGGACTGGGAGGTCACTTCCCCAGCGCTGCCCGGACCTCTGCCAGGCTGCGGGCTTTCACCTGGCTCTCTCCAGTGCTGTCCCCGTTTCCACCCCTGATTTATGTTTTATTGCCTGCTGCAGCTCTTGTGTGTACCCAGACCCCTCTGGGCTGTGATAGGAGTTTCTCATCTTTTACATTTAAGGTAACGTTTTGGCACCGGTCGAGCTATGGCTCCTCAGCAGATCCCTCCTTCCTCCCCCCGGTGTCTTTTCCTTGGAAAGCCGGGCAAGTCTGGTATGTGGTTAACAGGAAATATTGTGCTGGTAGGTCCCATTTTATTGCTTGTGCATTACTATCCCTCTGCTGAAACCACTTCATGCCTGAGTCATGTGTTTACCATCCCTGTGCTCCCTGAACACTTCCATCCTATTACACGTCCCCCGCATGGTTTAGGAGCTCGGGGACCTCCAAGGGCAGTTCAGCAGGATGTCCCAGGAAAGCTTCCCTTTTCCCAGTCTTGTCTCTTTCCTTTTCCACCAAAACAGTGTGTAAACAAGCAAGGGGGCCCTCACCCTGCTCTCACACAGGTCTCCAGGACTTTAAAATGACTCTATATCTCCTTATTTCACTACAGGGAAATGAACTTGGCCGTGCTGATATACAGAAGAAATGGAGCAGCAAAGGGGGAACGGCTTGCCTGGAAGCTCGTGTGTTCATCAGCACTGGCAGACCGACTCAAACTTAACATGCTTTGGAGAAGCGTCCCGTTTTGTACCCGGGGAACTGCTGTTTATGGCCTGCCACAGCAAAACGTCACAGATGTTACTTGGGAGAGCATAGATTATTTGTGTGTGGGAGGGGTTACAGGGTCAGCACCTACTCACTGCCCATCCTTCCCTCTGCCACATGTATCCCCTCGACTTGGCAGCGAGAGAGTCCCCGCTCTGCCCGGGTTATCACACCTGGTTCTCTCCCCAGGCACTGCAGACAATGGCCTCCCAAAAAAACACATTTGCCTCAGCTTCACAAAAACCCCACTCCAAATTGCTGTACACCCAGCGAGGTAAATGGAGACGCAGGTTTCCACGACTGGTCCCTATATTCCTGGAGATACGGTGAATATTGAAGGGGAAAGCCCAGGGTTTCCCTGCCCTGCCGGGCTCTGCAGGCAGCATGAGTGCCTGCACAGGTGCTGCAGCAAGCACTAACCGGGGAGTTGCAATATGCCATCACATGTATGATGGACTATGAATGCTTTCCATCATCCGCAATGAGAAAGGACAACTTCTGGCTGGGTCAAGCGGAGAAGAAAGCAGTTGCTGGGGCAGGAGCTGCCTGGGAGCAGGGAACAAGGACAGCCACCTGAACCTGGCCCCATTTAACACCACACACCCTGCGGAGGCTGCAGTCATTTTGTAAAGGTCAAAATCGTGTTATAACGGGCCGTGAACTCTGACGTCGTTTCAGAGTGACTGATCGATATTCCTGGCATGGGAAAGCAGCCAGCAATGAATGAGGCAGAGTCCCACTGTCACGGCCAGGCTTGGCAGCACCGTGTGGCTTGTATGCAAGTTTATAATATGGAGTTGCTAATGTATGTATGCTTTAATTGCTATTTAGCAATGAGGCATTTGGGAGGAGTTGCCCAGGCAGGAGATCTTAGAGAGGGCCAACAGGAGAGATACTAATCAATGAGATGATTGACTTTCTCTGGTCAGCTGTGTTAGCTAACTCCAGGAAATTATATTTTCCTCACACCCCTCCTGTGAGCCTGCAAGAGCTTGGCCTGATTTCACTGACACCTAGCACTTCAAAGCTGGCCACATCCAATCTCAGGAAGCATACCTGTGTCTGACACAGGCCATAACCCTGTGACCAGCATCTGGTCAGCAGCATTTTTTAGGTGAGCATGCATATGCACCAATTAAGTACTTGTACTGAGATGTGCAGTTTTATAATTTACTTTAAAAAATAAATGGGTTGTGTTGTCTCAGATATGATAGACAGAACTTACTCTTTCCAAGGGGCTGCAGTAGCAATTTCTTTACCATCGTACGCAGCGGAGGCTGCAGGGCGCTCACACACGCTACAGAAACTCTGAGGTCATGCGGAAACTTTTTAAATTAATGAGGTCTCCTGGACATAAGATGACTATGTTTTGCAAAATAAACATTGCTTCTGGGTAGTTTTCAGCTCATTTAAGTCATTTTCAGCCCATTTTTTAAGACAAGTTTGCTTTACAGGGTAAAATAATAAAAGTTGCATGATGCAAGCTACTTGTGTTTTCCTGATGGGGTGAAAACATGTGAGGGACTTTTTGTCTGTAAAAGATCCCTGCTAGGAAGATTGGTGGTTACTGCACAGATCTGTGAATTTGGAAACTTGGGATGTACCCCTGAGAAACTGACTGGCTGCCTACGTGATCTTGAGGAGGCAAGGAGTTGACCTTTGGATTGAGCCAAGCCTGTGTGTCTGCATTTTGAGGGAAGAGGGGGTGTATTCTGTTGAGCTTTATCATTGTGGCTATGCTTCTCTGTTTCCAGTTTTCCACTGAGGAGCTGCACAGTTGGAGCAGCCTGCCTGTCCCTGCCCTTCCTGCAGCCTGACGCGCTGGGGGCACCTCGCACAGACTCTGCTCTGCCCCCCCCGGCACGTACCCGCGGGGAGGCAGGATCACAGCCCTAAGAGGGGCTGCTCAGTCAGGGAGGCTGGCTATAGAGGAGCCTGAGATGTCACCGAGGTGTTTCCTTCCCCCTAACTCTGTCCCTGGCAGTCCTTTTTCTGTCTGTCTGAGCCTCAGGGATGCTTGGCAGGTGGGTGAGGGTGAGGTGCTCTGGACATAGACTGTGCGTTCCTGCCCAATAAATTATAGTGATACATACGCCTCTAACAGCTACTGAGATTCTTTGGCTTGTGAATTCTTCAGCCCAGTTCACCTCGATAATGTCTCCTATGGATCTTGGTACCTAAGGGGTTGATTTTTGTTTTCAAGCTTAAATCAATTTTAAACCCTGCAAAAGTGTTCCTATTACACCAGAATGGATTCTTCTCCAGAAACTATGCTCTATTCTGCCAATTAGATTTCTTTTGCTACTGCTTTGGGAGGAGATGATTTAATGTTCAGCCACTAGTCCTATCAATAAACCATGAGCTGCTGTATTTAGGCCTATGCTTGCTTTTACTTGGAGGAGATTTCGTGCAGTACTGTCTTCTCTCAGTTTTGTGTAGCTGTTCTAGTATTATAAATAAGTAGTAGTGATGCTATTGCTATAGTCCTGTTGCATTTTTTTTTTTAAATAAATGCAGCAACCATGAAATAGTGATGAAATTTAACTGGTTTCTGACTTTGCTGTCTAGTTTTTTTGGTGAGGTATTTTGTTCGTGATGAACTGAGGGCTTCTCATCTGTCTAGAAATGAAAAGTACATCTATGAACTAAATTTTTTTCTCCTTTCCAAGACAACAGAAAAAAGATTAGCTTGTGTGTATATCTCTCGTATCTCTCTGTTGGGTGCATGAATACCTATATGTACTAAAGGCTTGCACTGAGCAAAAGCTGGCAGCATAAACAAATTTTCATTTGGTTTTGAAAATGGTGAGGTCTGTGGTCATTCTTATCTAGATCCAGTTCCTATGAGATCTTTGTTTCCCACGCTCATGAGTTGCCTCTTATTGATAAACAGTTTCATTACATGTGATCTCAGATAGCAAAGAGAGGTTTGATGCACCAACTTTGTCATTATGGTTCTGAATTTTGCTTACTCAGTTCCTTGGCAAATTCCTTCCATCCTGTGTTGACATCTTTTGACAGAGGAACCCAGGGTTTTCCTGGTCTCTAAAATGCTGTGCTTATTACTTCTTACCTTAATCTGCCAGGATTGCCAAATTCTTCACTAACAATATTGGAATGCTCCCAGTCCATTCTATGCCTCAGCTATTTATTTGTGGTTTTTTTTTTTTTTTTTTTTGATTTTTCCCACCTGCCAAAGTGCCCTGATGACCCAGCACTTGTGGTCCTTGTTTCACCACCCTGCACTTCACCTTTCCTGCACTCCACAGTGTCTCCAGCTAAAGTCCTTGGGAATGAAGAGTTTGAACCAAGAAACAGCTTGGAAGCGATCAGAGGGGACGTTGGTCTCTGTTACTGCTGGCTGAGGCGGGTAGCACTGAGGAGAAGACACTGGGCAGAGTGCTCAGATGCTGCTTTGTGGTCAGATACCCTGGAGCTGTTCAGTCGCTGCCTTCCCTCAGCTCTTGCTTGGTCTTTGTGTTCCGTGACGGGAGTTTCTGCAGTTCTCCTGGAAAGTACCTATTATCCCATTCGTAAGTGGAGAACTCAGTCTCCCTTCCAAAGAACCAGATCCACAAACTATTTATGCATTTAAGTCCCACTGATTTTTATCTCGGTTACCTGAATATCTTTGCGTATCTGGACCTAAGTGTTTTGTCTGTGGTCAAGCAGGAAGTCTATGGTAAGCAGAGAAGTTAAAATACAACCCAAGCTAAAGCTGTAACTACTTGTGCCATTCTTCCCCTCACTGGGATTTTTTTGGGGCAGGAGAATATCTCAATTTGCTGTGACTAACAGCAGTATTTTGCCTTTGCATTTTAATATTTGGCTTTAAAATAAAAACCCGTATCACTGCTGCAAATGATGCCTATTGATTAGCCTCTCATAAACTGGAGAGCTCATTTCAGCTGGCATTGCCATGGCTGGAAGCCAATACTGCAATTGATCATTTAATTAACTGGAAGAAAATTAAAGGAACTGTAATCTGTGTCTCAGCTCTGTTGTTATCAAGCTGGCAAAGTGCTTACTTCTGCCTAGAGCAACAATCAGTTCCTTGACCCTGCAACTCAGAAATAGTGATTTAGGCATCCCCCCTCACCTACCTACCTGGCTTTCTGCAAGGCAGGAAGCCATGCGACCCCGTCCTTCCTTCTTCTGCCTGTGGATCCCAGACTCTGCGGTACCTGACACCTCTCACAGCTGGCTGGAACAGCTAAACTCACGTCTTCTCACTGCATCTGTGAGGGCTGTGGTTCTAGCTTAATGGGTGGAAAAACTGAGTCTGGAAAAAAAAATGGATCTACTATACAAGTAATTTTTTAGAAGCTGAAATGAGAACATGGGAGCTCTTGAGTTTACTTGAATATCAACATTTCCTTAAAGGGATTACAATACTGATTTTCATTTTGCTATTTCAAATAAGTAAGAAAGAACAGTGTGTTTGATTGAGAAATTACTGGTCCTGAACATATGGTGAGCTCTTAAAATTTTGACTTAAACAAGCAACTTGAGTGGTTTGTGAACACAGAGAGGGGAAAAAAAAAAGATATAAGAATCCATTGTTTTAACGATTGTGTTGCCATATCAAAAGAAGAAAGACAGCTGCTTCCAACTTGTCTTTGCATGCCCAAGTAATATATTAATTACCTCATTCCCCCATAAATGCCTACAGTCCTCTAAAAGGCATGTTAAAACAGACATAGTTATTAAAGCTTGCACTGCATTTTCTAATGTGTTGTGGGACAACAAACAAACAAACAAATAAAACCTCAAGTCCTTTGTGTTTCAGCGAGATCCAAGTTGGGGAAATGTTAGGTAGAAACACTTAAGAAACTGTATCATTAGAAAGAAAGTGTGGTTTAATGTCAAAACAGGGAAAAAAAAAAAAGAAAAAAACCAAAACCCAGAATTTGAAACAGTTCTCAATTTTGGATCAGGTGAAATAGTTTGGTCCCCTTTACATTTTAACTACAAGTGAAGTCCATTCAATTTCATCTTTGGATTTATTTCCAAATCTTTCTTGCTCTGTGTGAGAAACTCGTGGTCCAGTCTGTAAAATAACAAAGGGCTTGGTAGGAGGGACGAGAAGGATCAAAAAAAAGGAAAAAGAAACCTCTTTCAGAACATTCCTGCGGGTCATAACTAGCTGTAGAAGTCAGAAATCTGCATGAAATTGAAACCACGTCTCCTTCTGAGAAACGCATTTTCCCTCTGCTCTGGGTTATAACTTATGCAAAGAGTGTCGCACGGTTCACGCTGCATCTGCTGACTGGTTGTCTGGTTTCCCTTACGTGTCCTCAGAGCATTTCACTTGTGTTTATAGTACCTTCAAAAGGGAAGCTGGGCAGAGAAGAAAGTAAAACTAGCCTGGTAGGTATGAGGTATTACAGGCTGATTGGCATATTGGGAGTGTCTTGCTGGCTCCAGAGATGTAGGTTAAGAACACTTTGCTGGTCACAAGCAAAACCAGCCGGTGGCCTGCTTACTGGTGTGACGACAGACTGTGCTGCGCTGGTCACCGTGGCCTCACGAGAAGGTCGTGCTTGGGATGTGTGAGCAGTGGCAAGGGGGAGGAAAAGGAAGTGTTTGTGTCTCCATCTGACACAGGAAGACCGATGGCCATGAAAACAGCGCTTGGTATGCTCAGGAGTGCTCAGGACCAAGATGAGGAGCACCAAACCTGCTGCTCAGTCAATCCTGCACCCTCCAAACGCGGCAAACCTGTGCCCAAATCTCTCTTCTGTCTGGTTTGGAGAGAGGATTTATACCCAGCTCCCTCAGGTCCACAAGTGTCTCTGTAAACAGCAGTTAGGGGGCTAAAGTGCAACAGCTCCCAGAAAAGAGATGAGCTTTGCCCAAGTGGGTGCCAAATCCTGGTCTGAGCTGGACAGGACAGAGATTGAACAAGCATCTCCGACCTCCAAGACAGCACTTTGACTACTCTTTCCAAGCCCCATTGCTGTGCCTTGCTGCAGGGCGGAGTTACCAGCTGAGGATCCTGTGAAGAGAGAAATATCTTGAAGGCCCAAAACTGGACCTGGCCTTGGCAAGGCCGTGGGTCGAAGCGGCACTCCTTTTTCCAGTGTTTCCATTGTGGTTATCTCAGTCACTCCCTCCTCAACCGGTTTCTGAGGCTCCTGCTCAGATCCCCAGATCCCCGGTGCACTGCATGGGGAGCTGGACTCCACGCCCGTCACGCAGTCAGCTCCTCCACTCGGCACTGTGGCAAAGGATTGCAGCACTGAAGTCCAAAAGCCTTTCTCTAAGTGATTGGGTAGAGTCCAGTGGGAGGCCTGGAACCAAACCCTGGCTCCCCGAGTCTTCGTTCAGGGCTTTGACCACAAACCCATCTTTTCTGTAAGGACAGTTTTAAAGTTCCGTCCTGCTTTTTGTCCACATCAGGAAAACTACCACACAGTTGGCAATATCTGCTCAGCAGTGGCCTGGGCTTGGCAAGATGCAGCCAACTGGTGAAACTATATGGCGTAGCCTGCTGAGCGCCTGCTTGCCTTACGCTTTCATCTGGCAAATTCCTTTCACGGGTAGAAAAATCCTTCCCCCAAATCTAATTATGCTGAATTGGACATAGTGCTTTTACTATACTGCAGAATTTGTTATCCACATTGCTGTATGTCTCTGTGCAGAAATCACAGTCAAGACAGTATTTCCAAATGTCTAAATGGGCACTGAGTCAAGCACACTTTAGGAGATGGTCATAGTTTAAAAAATGTGGATTGTGCAAATGCAAAAAAGAAAAATAAATAAGATCCTGGAACAAGAAGGAGAGAAGTACTAAGGTTAAAAAAGATCAGAGGAAAGAACAATTGCCAAAGAGAGATTGACTCCCATCACGTACCCTGTTTCAGAAAATATTTCATGTTTGAGAAACAGCAGCATTAGGCTTTCACCACCAATGTTTTGGTTTGAATTAGATTCAAATTTCAGTTCGTCTTTCTATTGTGAAAGGAGTTGACTACCAGAGATCTCAGATTCTTGCATTGTTAAGCATAGTAAGTCATAGTAACGAGCATTAGATCATTGGCAGCTTGTGTAGCAGAGCCACAGGTCTGCACAGTGTTAGAGACCTCGTGGCACTTCTCTTTCAAGTAAATGCTCCCACAGGGGTGCTGTGGGTAAGGCAGGTTTTGTGGTCAAGTATCGATAGACCCTTCATTATAGCACCATACTTATTTATTGAATAAGTGACTATTAATTTCCTAAGCGTAAGGGGCTGTACTAAGAAGCAAATGCCCAGGAATGCCAGTGCTGCAGGCGGGTTGTTACAGTGACATCCCACGTGTTGTGAGCCGCCAACTCAAGAGAGATAAATGGAGGGAGTCCTCACTTCTCTTCAACACCCTCCACCTGGTAAGTCCATGCTCAGAAATGGTAAGTGTTCTTTGGAGGGAAGATGCCTGAGACAATTAAGCTCCTGATCTCCTTCCCACTGAAATCGGCAGAAGTTTTACCAGTCGTTACTGATGGGGATGCATTTGGGTACCGAGAGTTAAAGCGTTCAGAGCCCATCATGGTGAGATCTGACCCATCAGCAAACGGATCTGAAGCCACAGGCGGGAGCATAGCTCACACCTTCACATTGATTTGTTCTGCTGCCGAATCCCTGCCACTGTCCTCACCAAGCTGTTTGCTGACTCATCACCTTGTTCATTTGCCCTAATTAGTCATAAGCAAACACTATTTCATTCAGGTAGTTCTTTTAACGTAAGTTGGAGCATGAACTTAGCACAACAATAAAGGTCAAGAAAAGTGATTAAGGCACTATATACTGTAATAAGTTTCTGTTATCAGCCACTGGCAAAGCAGGAAAGAAAATGTATATGCAGAATTCCAGTGGAGTGAAGCAAAAGTCAAATAAGGGGGAGGATGTGTGTTGGGGAAAGCGTTTGCTTAACTTCTCTCTAGAGATGCTGTAGTGTGAAATGTTTAACTGCAGAACAAGTTTCCACTAACCTCCTCCTGAAACACAGTTGGGTTTTGAAGTAGTATTCTTTATTATGAGATTGGGGTAAGCACGTTTGGCATGAAAGCAATGTGTCTAATAAGGAGACCACAACACTTACTCACAGCTCCTCAGCCAGTTCATGCTGGGAAGTCTGACATCTTTGAACAATCAACTTGAGCAGTGTCAGTAATTTGTAGACCGAGATTTTTCTGCGGTGTCTTTTACTCAGGGATTGATAACATATCTCAAGCCTTTGTGCCTGAATGCTTTAAAATGATCAGACCCTAGTGTGAGAATAGTCAACGAGGAACCCTTTTGATGTATTGCAGAGTATGTGAATTTGGATAATGGTAATAATGGTGCACAAGTGGATCTGAAGACCTCCATGGGCACCGAAATTGTCATTCAAAGGAGTGACAGCTGTAGGATTGAAAATAAGAGTTTACTGGGTAGGATAAGCTGGGTTCTGCAGTGTTACAGCTAGGCATCCCTGGTCTGGACTGCATTGGTGTTACTTGGTCTTTGGAGGGGGTGTGAGCACTGGGGATGCAGTAAAAGTGCAAAAGAGGCTTTCACTTCTGAGTGAACCGGGAACCGTTTCATCCTCACACTCAGGTTAGAGAAGATGCAATGGCTGCTCCGAGTGGCACTGGCCTCCTCTGAGGCATGGGAAGTACCTCTGGCAGCACCACTTCACTACTGAAACGCCCCTGATGTGTTTCCCATGGCAGGAGCTCCCATGGAGAAGGCAGCACAAAGCTGGGTATGTCATTTCTGCACCTGGTAGAAGATCTCCCTATTTCACCACGGAAATTTGTTAGAGGCTGTTATGGTGACTCCGTGGCTGCACTAAAATAATGCATGGCTGCCATGCACGAGTGAATTTCTTTCTATGTTTAAACTGCCTATACCTCATTTTGAAAGATGAAGCTGGCCATGAGCTCTTGTATGGGGCTTCTTGGTAGTTATGCAAGAGTTTGAGTCCTGCTTTGATTAATTGTCTTCTTGAGGCTCCAGTGAGCACAGAACAACAGAAATATCAGGAGTCCACAAGCACACTGCTGTGGGCTACCCTGTTGTCACATCTCATAAGCTAAGTAAAGCTGGGCTTTGTCAGTGTTTGGATGAGAAACCTTAAAGGAATAAAAGGAGTCTCTAGCACCTGTGCCTCTTCTGTATATCTGACTGCTGCAGGCAGAAGCAATTCATTTCATATAGAAACTCCTTGTGATTTCAATCAAATGTCATGGTCACTGATTTTTCTTCAAAAGAAATTAAAAAAAAAAAAAAAAAATAACCAACCAAAACCACAAGACACCCATGGTTGTATGCAAAAACGACTGCTCATTACCTGGCAGTTTGGACCCCGCCACAGAAATTTTCGGAAGGCGCAGTACTGAACCGACATCACTCTGCCCTGCAGGTGTTTCTTACATCACATGCCCACACAGCAGCGCAAGGATGTCTCTTGTGCCTGTCAGAGCTGCTTTTTTTGAAGGTATCGTTACCTCCGAGCTGCAAACCGAGTAGTCTCATACGGGTCAGCTCCATACGATCACTTCAAGTCCTTGCTGGAGGAAGCCCACGAGATGTAAAGGAACCCGTGAGCGCTGTGGGGTCCCTCCACCTGCAGCTACACCCTTCCCGCCTCCCCACGGTGCTCTGACACATACCACTAAGGGTACATAGCTAAGACCACTGTAGACCCTTTAATTTTAAACGCGCGGGCTCTGGCCCCGATTTCCCTCCCTCGGCACTTCCACGGCTGCGGCCTGGCTCCCGATCCGAGGGGCCCACTCGAGAGCGCCTGCGTGGCCGTGTCCAACGCCAGGCCCCCCGGGAAGGTTACAGGCCCTCCCTCCCTTGTCCAGCTCACTCGTGAGGAGCCTCCAGGGCCACCCACGGCCGCGGGGTGCCCCGGATCGCTGAGGGCAGCAGCGCCCACGGCGCGGGGGGGGCGGCCGCGCCCTGAGGGGAGCGATAGCGGGACCCGCCCCGCCGCCCGCTGGCTCCCCCTGGCGGCCGCGGCTGGAGCCGGGGCAGCAGCGCCGGGGAACGCCGCTGTGGGGCCGCGCTGGTCCTAGCGCCGCCCGCCCGCCCCCGGGGGCACGGCGAGGGACCGGGGCGCTCTCCCCAACCGCGCCCCGGCGGAGCCCGCGGTGCGGCGGCGGGCGGGGAGACGGTGCTGGGACCGGCGCTTGGCCGGCGGCGCTCGGGCCCGTCTGGGTGTGGAGGGAGGGAAGACAGCGGGCAGCACTCCCGTCCAGCCTCCCGGCTCTGCCTTTGCGCGGTGGGGGGGGAGCGTTTGAAGTTGTAGAAGTTGCGCGCAACTCGCTGCGCGTTGTCCTTCTGGCCCGACCGGCGGTGCGGTTGCCCATTTCTCTTAATTAATATGGGGGTTTGAACGCTTTAATTGAAAATGTCCTTTTTGGGGGACACACACACACGACTAAGGATCCTTTGGGAAAGTGAGAGGAGTCACGCCTTGAAAAAAGTTCAATGCAATTAAAAAAAAAAAAAAAAGAAGGAAAAAACCCAAAACAATCTCCACCCGATATCCCCGTAAAGGCGCAGCCGTGCCGGCAGGCTCTCGGGGCCGGCGGGCTCCTTTTTAGCGATTTTTGAGCGCTCGGCACCGGCGTGAAACCCGCCCAGCGACCCTGGCTGAGGGGACGCCGGCCGCTCGGCGGGCCGCGGCCGAGGGTCCGGGGCCGCCGGCGGGGCCGGTCCGGGCGGCGGCGGTCCCGCCCCGCACACAGCGCCACACGTGAGGCGCCGGCCCCCTCCCAGCTGAGCGCTCAGCTGACCCCGCCGGCCGAGGGGCCGGGCCGCGCCGCCGCTCCTCACTGGCGCAGCGCGGGGTCCGGGCCGGCCGCGCCCGCCCCCGCCGCCGCCTCCTCCTCCTCCTCCTCCTCCTCGGCGCCCAGCCCACCGCCGCCGCTGCGCCCTTCGCCGCCCGCACCTCCCCGCAGCCTGCCCCGATGCTCTGAGCCCGCGCGGCCCCAGACCCGGCCCCTTTTCCCGGCCGCGCCGCCATCTCCCCGCGCCCCGTTGGCGGCCATTGGAGCCGCCCGCCTCGCAGCTCGGGCAGCCGGCGGGAGGACCCGCTCAGCCCGCCGCCATGGAGAGCCCCGGCGGCGTCACCGACAAGAAGAGGTACCGCCGGCCGACACCGCGGCCTCCCGCCCGCGGTGCCGGAGCTGCCCGCCCGCCCGCCACCCCCCCCCCCCCCCCGCTCGGCCCGGGGGCCGCCTCCCCCCCTCAGCCCGGTGCCGCCGGCGCCGTCCCCCGCTTTGTTACCGCTGCCCCCTCCCCGTCCTCCGTCCCCCGCTTTCCCTCCCTGCGCTCCCCCAGCCCGCGGAGCGCTTCGCTCTTTCATTCCTCCTCCTCCTCCTCCTCCTCCTCCTCCCCGCCGTCCACGTCGCCATTTTGTCGGCGGGGGGAGCGGGGCCGGGGCTCCGCCGCCGGGGTGAGGGGGTCGCTCCCTGCGGTGCGGCGGGAGCTGTCCCGCCGGCCTGGCGCGGCGTGGCGTGGCGCTCGGGTCCGCGGGTGGGAGCGCGCTGCGTGTTTTTTGTTTTTTTTTTTTTTTTTTTTCCCCCGTGGGTCACGGTTGTGTGTGGGCCCCGCTCCTGCTCCCCGCGCCTTCGCCCGTTGCGCCCGGGCGGCCTGCGGGCCGAAAGCGGGTTAAGCGGGTTGGGGGGGGGATGATGAGGGGAGCCGGGGGGGGGGGGGGGGGGGGGATGAGGGGAGCCGGGGGGGGGGTGATGAGGGGAGCGGTGGGGGGGGATGATGAGGGGAGCCGGGGGGGGGGGGGGGATGATGAGGGGAGCCGGGGGGGGGGGTGATGAGGGGAGCCGGGGGGGGGGGGGGATGATGAGGGGAGCCGGGGGGGGGGGGTGATGAGGGGAGCCGGGGGGGGGGGGGGGAAGAAGCGGGTGGCCTGGGCCGAGCAGCGGCGGTGCCGGGGAGCGACTCGGGGTCTGTGGGGCGGGGGGGGGGGGGGGGGGGGGCGCTGCCTTTGCCTCTGAAAACGAGCGGGTAGGAATTGATTGAGCTTTATTCCAGGCGGTCACCGAACCTGTGGTGGTCTGGTTTTGTGCAGAAAAGGGCCGCTTTGGAGTCTGGAAATATTAAGCTTAAAAATAATAATAAAAAAAAAAAAATACCAAACCCCTCCAAAACCCACGACGGTGGGGGGCGGGGGGGGGGGGAAGGCGGGGAGGATGGCGGCTGGACAATGTGAGTTGAGGAGTATGAATAATTCACCAAGGGTTGTTAGCTCAAATTAGGAGGGGGAAATAAAAGCCTTAAAAGCCTTTGTTGCGCGGTGAAGTTAGGGAGTTTGAGTATTTGGGTGACCAGATTTCTGCGTTGGTGCTTCATCGGTGCGCTTTGTGGAGGGATTAATTGCCATAATCGCCATCTGCAGAAGACGCCGTTTGTTTATATTGATACCTTTTTTTGAGTTTGTTTTTTTTTTTTCTTTTTTTTGAGATGGATTTTTGCTGCTGTTGTATTGGAGGGTCATCTGAGTAGGTTAAATGCAATAAGTATTAAAGCATGTAAGTTGTGTTGGAAAGGAGACAAGCTGGCTTTTAAAATGGATGGTGAGCTTTGTGTTGAGCTGGGAGTGTGGAGTGCCGGGTTGGTGAGCAGGGAGCATTTCACCTCTAGGACAGCAGCATCTTGCAGGTGATGGGGAGTTGTTAGGGCAGTGTGGGGTGGGGGAGAGGCAGTTCTTAATCTAATGAAATCTGTGCAGAGGGGCACCTGGGGCTGGCACCCAGTCTATAACCTTTGTTTTTTCTACTCAAAGCTAATGGCTATTGAGAAGCCCGGGAGAAAATGGAGAAAATGTTGCAACAGAAATGATTATTCTGTGCTTTGCTCTGCTGCTCTAATTTAGTGGCAGGTCTACAAGAGGGAGTTTGAAACTTCAGTTGTTCTGTCTTGCTGGTTTCTGGGTTTGTGGTTTTTTTTTTTTTTTTTTTTCTTCTCCCTTGAGTGTTTGTTATTTTTTACTTACCATTCTGTCCCACTTGGGTACTTTTTTTGCAATTTCCTTATCCTGGATGTAATCTGCTTTCTTCTGAATGTAAGAATCAGTATGCAAAGCTTATCCTTCCTTCCTAAAGGCAGGGCTTAAGACAGAGAATTTGTTGTTTTCTGTTTCCTGTAGGCTGAGTTCAAAGTTGGGAATGTTTCTTATAAAACAGTAAGGAATATTCAGATTAATTCTGTTGTAGGGTTTTAATCGAAAACATAAAGCTGTATCTGTGGTACGCTCATCCTGGGGGCTGTGAATATGCAGTTGAGCAAAGATGGCTAAGCAAAAAAGGAAGGATATGAGCTCACCAGAGAACTTATTGAAAATCTCAAGCATTTCTCAAGAACCTGGATTGGTTTAGAAGGGTTTAGGTTTGGTGTTATCCATGTTCAGAATACCTTTAAGGGAGAAGAAATTCCAGTCCTCTTCTTTGATGATAAAGCTTTGGTTGATTGTATATATAGTACACCTCAATTTTGGCCTGTGTTAAGATCCTTTAATTCCTTGTCTTCCCCTGTGCTTGTATTTGAATAGTGTTTAGCTCTTGATAGTTAAAGTGAAGCTTGTTTACTTAATTATGTGCTGTGAGATGCAGAAATTATGGACCAAGTGTGTGTCTCGGTCTTACATAAATTAAATTTAGTCATAATAGTAACTGGAAGTATGGATTCGTTTACTGGCTTGTTGAATCCATTCTCTGATGTAGTCCTATGCCTCTCATATACATAGAGGGGTCCAGATTCCATAAGAAACCAAGTATCAGCAGCATGATTAGGTATTGAGCTGTTTGGGTTTTAGGTATTCTTCAGTACTTGTATCACTTTCATGTGCTTGGGGGTTTTCCCCCATGTGCTACAAGGAGTGAGTTTATTTCAGTGCATGGGGTGGGTAAAACAGCGTTGTTAGGAACTTTGCTTGCTTATTGACTCTCATTTGATTAAAATTTAAGGCTTTTGTTGAGAAGTATGCTGTTTTTTCTCAATATTCTTTTAACAAACTCTAGTACACGGATGGCTGATGCTATGAAAAGTTTTTCCCCAGGTCTGTGGTGTGACATCTCACTACTAGCAGAGTAATTCTTGCACTATTTTAACTAAATGAGCCATTTAGGGTTACTGTTTACTTTGGTAGTGGCTTGCAGCTGGTAAATATACAAGAAAAATGGGTCTTTGATTGTTTTAAGTCCTTATGTGTAGTATCAAGTATGTATTTTTAATGATACAGTTGCTAATTAAAAATGAGAAGTGGAAGGTTTTTAAACAGTGATTTCTTGAGTGTTCATTCTGAGTCTTAAGATTGTATAAAACAGTGGAATTTATTATCCTGAATTGAGTGCCTGGCAGAAAAACTTCAGGTATTCAGTTTCTCAGAGTTGGGCTTTGAAACTTCTCATTTAGGGTCTAAGGGGATGATTTGAAAGACCAGGGGTTTGCTGCTGGATCTCTGCTGCTGAGGTCCAGCTCCAAAATCAGTTTGGGAAACGTAGGTCCCATGCTGCTGGCTCTGAGGTGCAGTGGTTGCTGCTGTTTTTTCTTAAACCTGTGTGAGGTCTTTGGGATTGTACATGTCATTGATTTTTGTCTGCTAACTTCTTTCAATACTGGTGGAACTGAACCACCATTACTAAAGTCGAAAACGAGTACAAAACCCTTTTGTATATACTCCTAACTGTACCTCTCTGCGTTGTAAGAAGAGGAGAAATCCTTCAGTAAATATCCTGTAGAGTCTCTCCACAGGTATGGGGAGGGAAAAGTGGTTTTTGGTTTACAGAATGGTGTTTTTACTGCTTTCTGGATTGTTTGCCTTGCCATAGGGCTCACCTGGTGGTAGCGCTTGTATTGTCTATTCTTTGCCATGTTCTCAAGCATGAAACAGTTTTGAATTCCCTCAATAAAGGTGATCAGAAATTAATTTCCAGTGCCCTGCTAAGGGTGAAGGCAACAACATAGTGATAAGGTCCTTATTCCTTGTTATCAAGTCACTGAAAATCAGGAAAGAATAGCTGTGGAGGATTTGCCTGATGCAGATATTTTGCTCTGTTGGTGCTTTGGTTTCCTTTTATCAGTGGAGGTCTGAGTATTTGTCAGTATGTTGATGGAAGCAGTGGGAGAGTTTTCCAGTTTTTGTTTACAGTCATGCTTGCTTTGCCCTTTTAAAACCTAGTATCTCTAGTCTGCAGCCTGGGTCTCTTCGTTATCATGCCTAAAATGCCAACAACTGCTCCACACTTAGCGGAGAGGTCTAGTGTAGATGTGATCAGATGGTCCAGGTTGTCAGCTGGTCTGTAATAGGGTGATGGGATGGTAAGACATTTTTATTTCAAGTGCTTTCAAGCTTTTTTAGCAATTCTGCTTTCTAGAGAACCATTCTTCCTTTCTGGTGTCTCTGGAGGCACGTTCTGGACCACTTTTGGGGATGGGCACACAAATGTAGCTGCATACTGTTATCAGCAACTTAAGTCTGACAATTAAGTCAACTATTGGTTTAAAGTTGGAGGTGTGAAGTGGGTAATCCATTTTACTCCCTCATTTAATTATCCCCATTTTCTGGGATTTAGGTTAGGCTAAGATCATGCTAAAGCATGTCCTTTGTAAGCCTGGAGAAGCATAGTTGTGTGCTGTGTTCCTTCTGCCACTAGAGGAGAGGCCAGAAAAGACCATCCTGCTATCATATGTAAGACCTTGGTCAGAAATGTAACAGTGTGGATTTACTTAGAGGTGCTTGCTTCCTCCTCTGCGCACTGTGAAAGCAACCATAGACCTTTGTTCCCCCCTATCCTTGAACTCTATAATGTGTCGAGTTTATAAGGCTGTTTCCAGGATTCTGATTGCTGATGAAGTGGGGAGGAAAAAAAAAAGTAAATATTAATAACCCTAGCAAATGTCAGCAGTGTTTCAGTATAAGCCCAAACCCTTCTGAAGTTCTTAGGAAAGTGAATGTTCACTTCGGTGTGCTTCTGACCTGAAAGCCTCGAAGACTCTTGCTGAGTCTATGTAACACAGTGAATTGAATTCTTGAGTGTGTCCATGTTGTTCAATAGTAATATTGCACCAATTTATGTTAGGAAATGGGATTTCAAGTAGGCTCACGTGAGGTTTTTTGGTATTAAAGGGGACAGTGAAGGAAAGAAATGGCTGATCTTTGAGGATCTTTCTTCTTTTTGCACCACAGAAGAGTATTTGGCAGTATTATTGCAATTTATTCTTGAAGAGCTTGGTGCTACGATATGCCAACAAAATAATTCTTACGTGATTGTAGAGTATGCATTGTTAAGTAAACCCAGGAGGGAAGTACTGCATGGTTCAGTGGTGGTATATGAGAGCATCTAGATTTTCCTGATGATACTGCTCTTTCAAGGAGATGCAAATACCGATCTGATTACAAGATATATTATTTAAAAAACAAACAGCTTCAAAACAAAAACAAATCTTGCAAGAACCTTAGCAAGAGGGTGCAGTAACCTGTTTCTAGCAAGCTGATGTCCAAAAGGAAGGAATGTTCCAGATTACAAGTCATCAGCTCAAGTGTTCCTTTTATCTTCACATACACAGTTATATAGGCAGGTGTTTACATGCCTCAAAAAAACCACCTAGGTAATGCATGGAAAGAACTTGGACCATAATCATCTTTTCATGTTATAACAGCCCTTCCTCTTTTGAATTTGAGAAAGTTTGAGCATTTTGAGCCTCTCCTGAGAAACTTCCTTTGTATTAGAGCAGGCAGAAGAGCATTCAGGAGAATCTGAGTTTTCCACTGAGTACTGCTCTGAAACAGGAAACGCTTGGGAGGTTTATGACATTGGGGAACTACAAAAATGGCCCAGGAGAAAAGGTGAGCCTTTGTACTTTAATGACTGAAAATTCAGGAAAGATACAGGTTTCCGAATTACCATTGGATATGAAGGCTATTAAGGTTTTCCTCTACTGAGATCTCTGCTATATAGCTTAGAATAAAAGTCTCTCTGAAAATTAAGCTCTGAAGTTATTAGAAACATGAACATGAATTCAAGTGAATATATGCCAGCATATGTCTTTTTTTAAATACAGTTTATGTAGGTGACGAACACTTTAGGGTTCTTTGATGTGGAGCCATAGCCTCAGCTGAAGCTACGCCTGTTCCTGCCAGCCTGGGGGGTTTGGTCCAAGATCTCAGAATAAGTGCATTGATAAAGAGGAGTTTGATCATATGCATGATCTGTCATTTCTTTCTGTTGAAGCCTGATAATATCAGGACTTTTACAAAAATGTGGCCTTTTGAAATGTTGAGATCTTTTAGTACTAAGACATTTGAAATGGCTCTGCTGCGCTTGAGAACTGGTGCTTCAAGATGATCCATTAGTTGTTCCTTAAAGATCCAATACATAATAAACTTTGTGTGTGTAAGGAGAGACACTGTGCAGCTTCTGTTTAATTTGGTGTTGTGTGAATGAGTGCTCTTTAAGCGTTCTGAGGAAGAATATTACAGCAGACCTTGTAACTCACTACATAAAAATAGAGCCTGAAGTTCAAGTGAAGAATTGAAGAAACTGAATCAGCAGCACTGAACTGTGCTATTATATTTACATCAGTGGAAGGTTTTACCAAGTAACTTTAACCTTTTCAACTCAATTTGTAATAACCCTGGAAGTGTTACTTGAAAAAGGTGACCCATTTTGTTTACCAGAATGAGTCATTTCACTGTCAATCCTGAACCAGATTGGTGTTACTTTATGAAAATTCTTGCATTTCAAGAAGCAAAACGATTTGACGCCAACGCTCCCATTTTTGTGAAGTTATTTCATGCTGCTCGCAAGTGAGAATAGTAAAAGGACTGTTATGCTAGAAAGGGAGTTACTAGAGGATTACCTCCTTACATTCTACCCCTGCTCACATCCATTGGAAGGAGATGAGAATGTGCTCCAAGGAACAGAAGACTTGAGTAATCCACATCAAATACAAAGGCTGCAGCCTCTGCTAGCTGAGCTAAAGAATTGAGAAGCTCAGTATGGTTTAGCTGAGCATAGGAGTATTTGCTCAGTTCTTCAGAAAGGACTTTTTCCTTGCACCCTACTCAATCTACTGGATGTTGAGCTGACATTGCTGCAGGCTTTTTGTCCTAGCTATTGTTGTAAGTGTTTTTCTTGATGGCTTAGTCAATCTGTTTGTTCTTTATTCATACAGAAAAATAAAATTTTCTGTCTTTTGTTTTTTTAGTTCTTAAAACCTTTGATCACAAAATACCCTCTTAACTGAAAGCAGTTGAAGAATGTGAGGTGAAGGGACAAGAGCTTGGAAGGAAGCAGGGAGACAGAATGTCCAGCCCATAGTCTGGAAAACCTGAACGCAATGATGTATAATAAATGATACATTTTAAAGCCATGATTTAGACTACAATTAGTTACTTTAGCAGGAGTCCGCATCTGTCCGAAGGTAGACCAGTTCGTAGCTAAAACATTGTTAACTGAGAGCCTGACAGATACCGGGGGGATATGTTTTGCATCTTTTTCGGGAGTTTGGTAGAAGGAAAAGCAGGAGGGCTGGAGGGAGGGGAGCACTTGGTGGCTAGTTCTGTCAAGCCCATGTCCAGATATCTCTTTTGAATAGCTGTGGTTTTTCTGTAATAATAAACACAATTTAACCACCCTGTATCTTTCATCCTGAAGGGCAGAGCAGAGCTATTTAAAAGAAAAAAAAAGAGTAATGCTGTATTGTAGGAAATAGCCAAATAACCCAGTTGAAAAAAGTTAGAATTTTCTTACAAACAACCACTGTATGCCATGTGGTTATTTTGAAACAGTAGGTTACTGTGCAAAGGTATAATATCAGTGGGTTATACTGTATAGTAAGACAGCAGAATTACTTCACCACGTCCTGAAATAGAAATACTAATTTTGGAAGCTTTTACCTTTTTACACTTTCTAAGTGGGGAGGGAGGTGGGGTTTCAGGTCAGTTCAAGGCCAAATCAGGTGACGGATAATCTTGGCAGTGTGGTCCTGTGCTGGCTTCAGAAGTTTCAGGCTCTGCTGCTGGCTCTTACGTGCCATGATTTACCTGTCTGTGAAATGGCTGTTTATACAGACTTCATGGTCTTGATAGTAAGACTTTACTTTGTAAGTTAACATGTAGCTCAGTGGACTCTCTTCTCGCTACCTCTCCCCACTATCATTTTGCAAACGGCAGTGGGTTTCAGTGTTCACTCAGGCCGATTGTGCTGCTGCAGCTAATTCAGTCTGAACTGCCTGCTTGCTCTCTTAATTTGTTAGGGTTTTTTCAGTTAGAGTGTTTTTTAGTGGTAGTCAGGTTAGTAGTAAACGCCTGTTACTACCCTCATGTACAGAAAATGGTTTAAATTGCTGTGTTAGAAGGTAATATACAAAGGAGTGAATTTTAGTAGTTTACATACAGAGGTGTTGTCTCTGGATATTATGCTAGTTTCTGCAGTTGAATCTCTCAAGTCTTTCCGACTGTATGTAAGAAATTTCTGATTTCCTGAGTTGGATTACTGGGCTGTAGTGGTTGTTAATTCATAATGACCAAGGTTTTCTTCTAGAAAATCACATGCTCGTGATTACACATGAGATTCAGGTGTGGGTGTTATTTTTGTTCCTCACAAGAACTCTCTACATAAACTATAAAATAAGGAGAATTGATAAAATTGGTCATAATGTTGAAAACAATCATACTTAAAGCAAATCACGTCAAAGCATGAAGAGACAAAGCTGTAACCCCGATTTAATTGTGAACTGGTAGCTGAGAGATTGCACTAATTCTGTAATGCAGCTATATAGAAGGAAGGAGCACCTCTCCTAACCAGTTTGGAAAAAGTAAAATTAGTGGAGAATTTGCAAATATATTACAGTTCTCAGAAAGCCTGACTATTCAACAGAAAATTCAGACTTTGCAGTAAGTGTTTGGGAGCGCAGTCTGAAATACTTTTTCCCCCACTATTGGGAGGAGTGTTTGGATACCAGAAACAAGTAGCCCCGTAAGCTGGCGCATGAGATGAAGCTGGTCCTCTGGCCCTTTCCTTCCCCACTCCATTGCCTGGGTTTTCTCATCTTTAAACAGCAAAGATTGGGGCTCCCTTGCAAGACCAATTGTAGTAGTGACCCTACTTGTAACCTATTTTATTGTTTGCCTGCTGGGCGATGGACAGTCTGGGCTGCTAGTCAGGCCAGACAAGTATGTTACTGCTGGGCTGGGAGGTGAGAGGGAATGGGGCTTTTGGGGCTGCCTGCGACTTGGGGCAGTGTTTGTGTGGGTCTGTCTCAGGACTTGATAGTGTTAACACTACACCTCTGTTGCCCCTAGCTGACCAACTTCAATTAAAAAGTGTTTTTAAGGGGATAAGGGGGCTCACTAACATGTTCTCCATCTATGCTAGGTGGAAGATGAGGGAGTTTTGGGTTGGTTGTTTTGGTTTTGTTTTTCTTTGGAAGAACGCTTGCGTCATTAGCTCACCATATATTTCAATAATTGGAATAGATTGAGCAGTGTTCTCTTACACTATAAACCCGTTTTTCATATGAAGTTGTCTTTAGGGAAGTTGAATCACACTATTTTAGTTTCTCTGTGCTCAGCACTGGGCTTGCCTGGAACTTCTTTCCATGGAAGAATAATTCAAGTATCATGGTTTTGTACAAAACAAAGATCTAACAAACAGTGAAGAAAAATGAATGGCTGCATATTCAGCACTGTCAAAAGAGCAGAGCTCTGTTGTAACACCCTCTGGCAGGCTGTGCCTTTTCAGTGAGCTTGTGTCTGGTTGGTATTTTCTTGGTGTGCTGTTGTGCTGTGGGTGAGAGCGGTTGGCATGGACGTGCCGAGCGTTAGAGCTCTTCAGATGGTCCATGTGAACACAGCTACTTACACTGGTGTAATGGTACCAGCGTTAGGGTGTTCTGCTGGGGTATGACTGCAAAGTGGGAGTTGCACCTCTGTCCCATACAGCTGTACTGGCAGAAATACCTGCTTTAGGCTAGGCATGAAAAGACAACCAAGTTTGTACCAACCGCAGGAATGAGTTCAACTTTAAAAGCTAAATACAAGGCCACTTAGAGGTCTACTTTCTAAGTTCCAATACTATCATGATCACATACTGTTAATTTATTGCTGTACTGTAATAGCTTTATTTTTTTTTTTATTTTTTGAATAATAAAGAAAAATTGAAGCTGTGTTATCGTGGATATGGTCTTTGTGACTCCATTTTTAAGCCAGATATTTCCCATACTAGTTTTACAGTCTGAGCAGGGCTTGTATCTAACACTGAAGTATTATATGTGATTCTTGTACTGTGGCAAATGATGGGGATGAATGACAGAACTGAAAACTAGTTAAAGCTCAATAATGAGATGTTACCAGATTTGAGAAGTGTTATTCATTTGGACTAAATTGTTTCCACATAGTATACTTCTATGAAACTTCAAGAACAGATACCATGATAAATACAAAGCCACTCAATTGTAGAAAACAATTCTAGAGAAAAGGGTGAATTACTATCAGAAGATGGTTGTATTTTTTTTAGTGTTTTCAAAACCTGGATCAAGAAAGATGAGCATGGATTAATTAATACATGCACAATAGCTATTTTACATGGGTATTAAAAACACCTATAGGGCAAAATCTACCTGATTAGAGAAACAGTAAGTTAGAATGGGAGAAAGGCTAGAAAATAGATAACAGTAAAAAAACATACAGGAAACCCCCTGAATTCTTGTGTTAATCTAATATTGTGTACACAATGTAAAAGTTTTCTTAACGCTGGGTGGTGATTTAGAAAGCTGGAAGGATACAAAGTTGACATGCTACATGTTTTAAAATATGTCCACTGACCATTTTTAATCTAGTTATTTTTAGCTGAAATTTATCAGTTACTGATGATATTTTCCAGGGATCTTTTTGGTGGTGTTTGCTGGTAGTAAATAATCAGGAACAAGTCAGATTTAAATGTGGCTATTGATTCGTTTTATACTTAGGGAGATGAAAACTGTGAGCTGTATTTAGACAATTGGGAAATCACTTGTAGAAATATGCAATGGTGGGCGAAGGGGTCTAGGATGATATGGGGAAAAATACATTGAGATGCTCTGGCCCACATGGTTCATATGACCATAATGACAGGAGCTGTGCATTCGAGTGGAGAGGCTGTGTTAACATCTGCAACTGGTGTGTGGGGATTGCTGCTGGCGTGCTTGGTTCTGAAGGCTGTTGGGCCAATTCTTGCTTGCTGTAAAACTTCATTTATATTCACCTTGCTGTATATTAAAGCCTTTTTGATTTGAGGTAGTGAGTGGGAGCCTGGGTAATATCCTTCAGCCAAGCTCTCTGTTCAGCTGCAGTGAATCCCGATGGTGAAATACCTTTTTGATCTGGCTTTCTAACTTGAATACCTTTTGGAACTCTGATGTTTATTCAGCTATTACGTGTAAATATCTCTTACGTATAACAAGTGCCTAATACTGGGTTTAACGCTGTCAGTGAAACACTTCTTGCTGTGAGCTGTGATGCATAACCTCCTTTGGATTGTGCTCTACTTCTGTATTCTGGTGATAGAAATACAAAATGGAAATGAATGTCTGGCACTGAAATTGTGCAGGAAAGATCATACCTGAAAATGCATGCAATTTCCTGTGTAGCACTGGCATTTCTGATATTTTCATTGCATGTATAATCCGCCCTTCAGCTGAGATTTTCTTCTGAGTCTTTAGGTGTTTGTCTTTCATGCAGGACTGATAGCAGAAGGTTGCAATGAGTCTCTTAAGTTTGGCGGTTCCTGTTTCTGCAGAATGGTATTTCTGTTCTGAAGACCATGAGATTTATGCATGGACAGTTCTGAAAATCTGTCTAAATGATGCAATTTATTTAAGCTGATCTTAAGGTAGTTCATGTCTTGCTGTTTAAAGCCCTCTTCCTTGAGTTTACTTTTTTTCTCTAGGTGAGAGAGGGACCACTTAGGAAATATATTTTCTTTACAGGAATTCAGCATACTTCAATTGACTGCACAGACATTTGTGGGCAGCTACATATCCCGATTGTGTGTTTTTTCTTTTACTTTATGCAACTGTAAGTAACAAAGCTTAGAGTAGCTGTAATGGTAAAGGATTTTATTTTGGGGGGGCTTTTTTTTTATTTGGTGGCATCCTATGTTGAGGCAACTCTGACTTCACTTGGTAATTAAACCTCATTTGTGAAAGACCTTTTCCCTATTAATTTGATCCATTAAAGAAATGCTCTTTGAAGCTAGTAGTTAATCTTACTATTTAAATTGCTGCGTTTTACTCAGATTGGTTACAGCTTAGTTTTAAGCAGCAGCTAAAAATAGCAAACTGTTGTGCTGTATAGTTTAAGTATCTATCTATAGTAGCAGCCTTTCTAGAAAGGAAATACCTGGTAAGAGGGAGAAGAGACTGTTGCTTGGACAGCACCAGTTGGTACCAACTTTGCACTTTTCCTTGAGTTTTGCCCACTACAAAGTCAGGCAGCGCTCCAGCAGGCAGCACTTGATTCTCTTACTCCAGGATTAATTTTTAACAGAAGCACTATGAGCTCGATTTGAGTAGTGTTTCAGTCAGTAATTAGTAATTCAATGGTTGTGAGAACTTTTGACTGTTCATGTTGAAGTGTGCTAAAACCAGGCAAAAATCTAGATACTAGCTGAAATATTTTCCAGAACATTAGGCTTTCAGAAAGAAAATACAAGGAAAGGGCCCGAAATCACAACTTGTGAGGTTAGCATATATTTTCATCTCTTATCCTCTATATGTCCTTTGTGATTCACACAAGCCTGACAGACTTGAAGTGCATGGCATCATTGCCAAAGCATGGGGTTTCTAACTTGGTGTCTGCAGTTTTAAAGGAAGCTGTGACAAAACTGCAGGCATCTAGGCAAATGGACAGTGATGACTTCCAGTAATTACGCCTCGAATTTCTATTGTAGGACAAACTT
Source organism: Tyto alba (assembly GCF_018691265.1). NCBI lineage: Eukaryota > Metazoa > Chordata > Aves > Strigiformes > Tytonidae > Tyto > Tyto alba. The sequence goes on from NW_024881303.1 coordinate 7,966,344, forward strand.
TCTGTGGGTGAAGGGATCTCGAATGAGTAGCTAACAAAGAAAAATCAGAGGTATAAAGGTGAATCTGTCTAAGGCACCATGATTACTTGTATTACCTTTGTCAGTGAAATCTGTGGTCCAAGAAAGAGGACAAGGAGAATCTGGCTGTTTTTTTCACCTCCACACTTAGTTTTCCACCAAGTGAAAAGTTACTTTAGGCCTGTCTTCAGTAAGAAATGTTTAATTAGTTAGATTATATAGATAAAATATGCTTTTGGTATTGTTGAAGGTCAGACTTCTTGTAGTGGCTGATTCCGGATATACCTGTATGTCAGGAGCCTCGAGCTTCTCAGACCAAGATATCCATGACTAGAGCAGGAATATCTGTTGTCACAGGGAAACTGAATGTGAAGAAATCTGTGAGATGGGAAATATTATCAGATATTTTAGGCAACATGTCTGAGGAACATGAACTTATATTCACAGAAATCAATAAACTACTATATGTCTGGAATTTTTTAAACTGTAATACCCACAAGTTAGTTTTCCAAAGTTCCCCATTGCTATTACGTTGATTTATTAATGTTTCTTATTACATAGAAATAGTATTTCTGTGATTTAGTAGCCTGAATTTGCCACCAAATGAGAAAACATAATCCTCTCTTATAAAATTTACGACTCTGAAAATCAAGCTTCTAGTGCTTCCTTCTGCTGGCAGTGGCACAGGGTAGGAGGAGAGGATGGTGGGGCTGGGGATGCTGTACAGTTTTATGAAGCTGGAAAAAATGAAGGTAATCATAGAGATTCTGATGGCTTGCTTTGTCTTTATCGCAGCTTACTAAACTTCTTTTGTCTTTCAAGCCATTCATGCTTCCAATGTCAGTCTTAATAGTATTGTTGCTTGCATGTTTCTGCACAAACTAAGCAGGTTTTTGGCTATTAAGGGTAACACATCAGGTAAAGGACTGAAGAAGTGTTCCTTTTGAGTATGTATTTGACTGCTTACATTGAATCAGGTTCATTATTTTCCTGGCAATATCAGCTTGTGAATTGCTTTCCTCTGTTATTTGTGATACCTCTTGCAAGATGCATGCTAATTAAAAGGTGCTTTTGCACAGATCCGCAGACTTAGAAATGTGAATTTAGCGGTGGTAGTGTGTGTGACTTAAGTCTAGTGAAATTTGAAAAAAGTAATTCCTAAACTGTTAGTAGTAAATAATGCAGTGGTTTATTTTCTGTCTTTTTCAATTAGTGACACTTAATCTCTTTATGGTAACATTAAAAGGCATACAACTTTGAATTCTAAAAGCGGTGTTTATAGGCATGTGTTTATTTTACAACTTTCATGTAAGTCAGTGGAAAAAAGGGATCTTACAGATTAGTGCACCTGCCTTTGTATCACAGGTGTATGCAAAGTCAAGATAGGGTGCCTTCAGAAGACACAAAAGTATAAAAAGAAAAAATGGACAACAATACCATATGGTTTTGTGTTGCACATTTAACTGCAGTGGCATGATTTCCGTGGGGACCACAGCAGCATTGAGTTTTTGTTCAAATGTAAGAAAAATTTGGAGCTCCTGTCTCAAAATGCTTAGTTCAGAACTCATGGGACAGATGAACAAGACAAATGTGAACTGGTTTGGCTACTGGTGTGGTTACTGGGAAAAGGGAGAATTATCCATGTTATTGACTGACAGAGGGTCTCAGTTGTTAATGTGCTTGCTCTTCCTTTACTTCATGTGTCCTGGGGGAGGCAAGTTTAGTGGAGGCAATGGGAGAAGCATGAGGCAACTTCTTAACAGCTGGAGTTTTCCATTGTAGGGGAGAGTGTGGAAGAGGCTATACTGGAGAGAGCGAACTGGGAAAGGGACTTTTTGGATCACTTGAGAAGCAGGACACCTTATGCTAAATCAATATCCTTGCTTATCTGACCCATTAGATGGGATTTGTAAGGATGGTAAAAAGGGAATAACTTGGAGAATATACGTGATAGTACCGGAGCATTGAGCTGGAAATAACTTATGTGGTAGTATTTGAATGGACTTAAGGGGTTAGGAAAGAGGGGGGAAACAGGATTTGGAGGCTGGAGAGGCAGCAGTCAAGGTACAAGATAAGAACTTCAGGAATGGTTCCGAGTATGTAGATGTCTGAAGAACTGATCTTGTTGGAAGACTCTGTGGGTTTGAATTTAGTTCTGGCAGGACTCTATACACAGAATTATATTTACACTTTGAGATTTTAAATTACTCAACTTTGATAACTGGTTAATTGGCTACTGGGCAGCTTAGTTTCAAATTTAACTTGCACAGAGAACTCTGTTTCCTGTATTAACGCCAAACTTTGTTTACATAGGATTAGCTCAGAACGCAGAAAAGAGAAGTCGAGAGATGCAGCCCGGTGCCGAAGGAGCAAGGAATCGGAAGTATTCTATGAGCTTGCTCATCAGCTGCCCCTGCCCCACACCGTGAGCGCACACCTGGACAAGGCATCCATTATGAGACTGACCATCAGCTACTTGCGCATGAGAAAGCTGCTAGATGCTGGTAAGCATAGCAGAATCTGGAAAAAGGGGCTGGAGGTATATTGAGGAAGAAGCTATTTCTCAAACCTATCAGCAGTTGAATAAATAGTTGCATCCTTTCTATGGAAAAGTGGAAGGCCTTACAGTAGGAATAGGCTGTTGGTGATGGCACAGGAAAAACATGGCCACTGTTCAATGGACTTTGTTTTTCCCTTTCTAATCTGATGACCATAGTTGGCACATCACGCCTGTAGTGCTGTTTTCAGTCTCATTTTCCCCTTCTCCTACAGTCACTTTCTTTCATTTAACCCTCTTTTCCCCCTAGAGTTATTTGTTCCAACTGTTTTACTAAACTGTAGGTGGTTGGTGCAAGTCTGGCTTAGCTAACTGTAGGTGTTTCTCCTTAATGTAAACTGCAGTGAATTTTTTTGTAATGTCTACTCCACTGAAGGCGGAGTTATCTGAGGATATGTCTGTCTCTGCAGTTACACCTACCCAGGCAACTGCAGGAGTATCTGAGTTATATAGATACTGGTTCATAAGCTAGCATGCCATGGATGCTGTACTGGTTATTTGTACTCATGCATGCCTACCTGTACTGTATGGAGAAGTGACTTTGGTAGTCGTACTCTGAAATGTCTCCTAGGAAGCCCCTGAGAAAAGTTTGCAATGCCTTTTTGAGATAAATAATAGTACTTTTGCTACATAGACATTTTCCTTGAAGGGGAAGGTTTACTGGTTTATACATAAAAGCACAGAGCGTTAACCTCACTGATTTTTCTGTGATTTGTGATACCATTAATAGAGCTTGAAGAATTTACTTGATCACTTATCTAAGTGAATTATACTGGTTTGGAACAGTCCTGCAAGATTGACTCCTTGCAGACTGGTGCCAGAAGTCACTCCTGATGGTAAGTGAAGAATGGCTAAAGTTTACTTAAATGAAAATGTGTGGCTGCTTGTAGGTGAGCTGGAGACAGAAGCCAAAATGGAGAAGGAACTGAACTGTTTCTACTTGAAAGCTCTTGATGGATTTGTCATGGTTCTGTCCGAAGATGGGGACATGATTTACATGTCTGAAAATGTGAACAAGTGTATGGGACTCACTCAGGTGAAACACTGACATTTCCTAAGACTCTTTCAGATCTGTAAAAGTTGTTACATTTTTATATGTGTAAAGTTAGACACCCATATACCTCTTATTTTTTGCAGTTTGAGTTGACGGGGCACAGTGTATTTGATTTCACTCATCCATGTGACCATGAAGAGCTGAGAGAAATGCTTACACACAGAAATGGTGAGAAGAAAGAAAAAGTCAATTTCATTTACTTATCGATAGTTCCTGTTGGCATTAGTACAGTTGGCTATCTGCCAGAAAAAGGTGTTGAGAGAACAAACTAGTTTGTTTTGCTGCTTAAATCTCAAAATAAACCTTGTTCAGAGATACTAACAACAGAAATAACCAGAATGTTTTGGCAATATAATTGTAGGAGACATGAGACTTCACTAGTACTCTTTAAAACAAAATTAATGACTAAAATGGAGTTATTGAGGGTTGAAAAAATTGGTGCGCCTACAGGAATAAAATTAGAGGTAGGTTGAATGAGAATGATCTTAAGCAATTTCTGTAGAAGGATATGGAGAAGTTAAATTGGTGCATTTGTCTTGGTCTGGGCTTGCCTTTACAGGGCAACCTAAAACCATATGCTTGCTTCCAGAAATCTCTGGTGGTATACTTAGGACACAAAAAAGATACTATATTTAGGACACTGAAAAACTAATCAGGGAATACTTGGACAGTCCCAAAAAGGACTTTGGTACTGATGCTTCTCTGCACCTTTTAATTGGTGCATGAAATTGGTATCTTTTCACAGATTTCTAACTCTTTTCTCTGTCCGAAGGAGTAGAACACTGTGTTCACATGTTCCGTACGCTTTTGAATTTAACAAATGCCCATGAATTACTGCTTTTATGTCTTCTGAAGGTTTCTTAATGACTATAAAGACTTGGCAGCTTGCATGCCTCCAAACAAATCTTCTTTACTCGGTTGTTAGAAATCTAAAATCTGACCTCTTAATTCCTGTTTCATCAAACAAGGGTTATATGGACTCTGAATCTAGATAGTGATAAATTACCAAGCCTGACCCCTGCTTTTGTGTAGCACTGTAAATCAGAAGTCTTTTATGTTGTCATTCTATTTAATTCAGTGGAAGAGACCAGATATACCATAGCGTTAAGGGCCCCAACTTTGATATTGTAAGCATTTTCTAAACTTGTCTGCCCCTAGTATTGAATTAAGTTTCTAAGGCTAAATTAGACTTGTCCCCTTACCCCTTTTGGAATACTGTAATGCATGTGGGGAAACAGCTTCACTAAAGCAGTGTAAAAAAAACCTGGTCTTGTTGCAAAACCTTATTGTTAAAAATGTCATTTTACAGAGTTACATGCAAACCAACTCGAGCGTGTCTAAATTGACCAGACTGGAATAAGATGTCTAGAAAGGATTATTACAAAATCTGTTTTGCAAATGAAGTTGGCAGACAAAAGTCTAAATGACAGTAATAATAGTACATTTTTATATTTATTGGTACTCCTAGGTTTCATTCTACTGCAGCTCTTACATCAGTGGAATTATTTTGGTTTTGAATTAATTACTCCTCTTTGGGATTGTACTGGTGCAAATGAATGTAAATGTGATTGGCAGAAACTGAGCTGCATTCTGATTTTATGAAGTTGATTTTTAAAAGCTTTCAAAGCTGGTGATTTTGAAAATAATGTCAAATACTGAATCAGACTTGAGAAAGTTGCTCCATCTTTTACAGTTGCTGCTTAAAGCAGAGCTGTAAGGAATTGGTAACAATAATGTTGTGTGATCTTCAACTATGAATTTCTAGATTGGTTTAACTCTTTCTAAAACATACTGAATTAGTTAAGTTTTGGTGGCTGCTTTGAACTCTGCTTTATTTTCTTTTTTCCTCCCTTCCTTTTCTGAGGATATTTTAATGTGGCATAAAATAGGCTTGTCATCATTAGTCTTTGCCTCTGCTAGAAGCAATAGACAATGTAGCATAGGGGCTTTAATGTTTTTCTAATAAGTTTTGTCAAACTCTAGTACCTGCAGTGCAAGCCACTGTGAAGAATTTCATAGCTACTATTGTCTGTGGAGGATGAGAGCAAATTATTGTATAAACTTGTATCAGAAATAAGCCCACATGTTCTAAACTTCCACTGTCTGCCATGATTCGCTCCTCACTCCTTAGCATGCCTCGGCAAACTCTGTCTTCCACTGCTCCTTGTCCTAGGTGCTTTATTTCCTTATTCCACAGTGAGCTGCTTGCAGCTCTCCTGATAGGATCAGTTTGCATTTTCTTTGCCCAGAATAGCCTAGCTAGTAATGGACTCTGAAAAGTTCTCCCCTGTAAAGGCAAAAACTTAGTCTGCTGTTAGCAAGTAAGACTTAAAAATGAGTGCCACTAATATTGATTTATATTAGGATTTCTTGACTTTTTTTTTTCCCCCTAAGAATGCTAATAATGTGTTTTAAAAACTTGGTCCCTGTTTAAGAGTGTAAAGCATTGTGGAAATATTGGGATACATGAAAACAGCAGAGTTGTTAATTCTGAATTAAAAAACTTAAAATACTGCAGTTCTGAAAAGCTACAGGCTCAAAACGTTTCATTTGAACCTCCCTCCAGCAAGTTACTGATGCATTTTAGTGGACACCAATTCAGCAGTACTTCTCATTCTGCAGGTGCTTTTCTTGTCCTCTGTCATAATTTAAAATATATTAAATTTTCAAGCAGTTTGTCTCCCCACCCCTTTTTCCTGAAATCTGGGAGTGTGGAGTTGGCTACAAAATGATACTAATCTTAAAACACTGAACCTTCATTTTTTTTGCCTACCTCACAACAAAACTAATTTTGAAAAGTGTTATTGTCAAAATTTAAGTTTTTATCAGTCCTTTTAATTTATTTTTTGGATCTTCCCCTCGTCTTAGCGTTCTATAAGATGTGGGGTTTTTTGGTGTTTGTTTTTTGTTTGGTTTTGTTTTTTTTAATGCCTTTGGAAGATGATCCATGAGCTTAAGAATTGGTTTACTATTTGCTTTTGCTAGGTCCTGTGAAAAAGGGCAAAGAGCAAAACACGGAGCGCAGCTTTTTTCTCAGAATGAAGTGTACACTGACTAGCAGGGGAAGAACAGTGAATATTAAGTCGGCTACATGGAAGGTAACTAATGCAAAGGAATATTTACGTAGTTTGGCAGCTTCCTCTTCAGATGTCATAACACTGTATTTCAACATTTTTACTTCGTGTAACGAGCTTGAGTTTTAATAAGTACTTAACTAATTTAATGACTGTGCTTCAATATGCTGAATTTTAATGCTGAATACCTCACGGAGGTAGCTGAAACAATTTTTTAAAATTAGATTTTCAAAACTTTTAATGAATTCTCAGTTTTAAATTATAGAGGTTATTTACTTACTAAAAATTATAATTAGTAAATGTGTTTGCATAAAGCCTCCTCTGAGGGAAAAAATACTCAACACCACTTATGCTGATACCTGATTTCTTTTGATTTCACACTGTAAATCTGACAGTTGAGGTCTCTGAAGGACTTCAATATTGTTCTTTCTGAAGCTGCTGGCTATCCCTTTTGTAACAGTTGGAACAAAAAGAGCTCAGCCTGATAACTTTCTGCAGTGAATGCACTTTCTCCTCTGGACAAAAAGTAACCTTTTACTGTATTGAGTGGTATTATGCTCACAATTCTCTCTTAAAACTCAAATTTAATTATTCTGGTTCAAACAATTTCTTCCTTTGTGGCTAACTGTGAACAATTTCTACTTATGAATGGTTAAAAAACAAAAAACAAAAACACAAAACAACAACAACAAAAAACCACCACAAAATGCAAGACTTGAAGGTTGATATTTGATCTCTAACATTGCTTCTGCAGAAGATCTGAAATGGAGGTTGCCATAACTTTCAAATTTAAATAGTAAGGTATCTTTTGGTGAGCGAATTGCTTATCAGTGTGTTGTCATTAAGGTAACTTTTCAAAGAACAGCAGTTCACAGAAATGCCTAGTGTTGCTTCAGCCAGTGCCTGAGGGGGAAGCGTTGGCAGCCTGTGTATTTGTCACAGTCTGCGCTGCGTGAGGAGAAGTGCTGCTCTCCTTTAGCCATCCTTTTTAAAATATAACTTTCCCACAGGTACTTCACTGCACTGGACACATTCGTGTATACGACACATGTGGTAATCAAACTCACTGTGGCTACAAAAAGCCTCCCATGACGTGTCTGGTGTTGATCTGTGAACCTATTCCACATCCATCAAACATTGAGGTCCCCTTGGACAGTAAAACGTTCCTCAGTCGTCACAGTCTTGATATGAAATTTTCCTATTGTGATGAAAGGTAATACATATTTTGTACTTTGAAAAAGAATTAATTTGTAGGATTTGCAGGGTTGGTATGCGCTGACTAATGTTGGCCTTCTACATTTATGTAGTCTTACTCATTAGCTTGATTCCTCTGCACAGTGGAATCATTGGTAGAATACTTTGGCTTTTACAAACTGATCAGGATGCCTTATTTAAAAGCCAGATTTTTAAATCAAAGGAGGGTGCAGGGTTATTACTTTGGAATAAATCCTTTGCCTGCAGTTAACTGCCTGTTCAAACTGGTCTTTAGTGTAGTGGCAGCGGATAAGTTGAAATTAGATTTTTCTGGATGCTGAAAAAGCAGGAAGGATTTAGGTTTGTCAAATACGGTGGTGCGTTTTAGTAACTGAGAAAAATGTGTGTGTAATACTTGTCAGATGCATTTTATTGCTACCATTTCCCCCCTCTCCCTTCCTCAAGAGATCAGTGTCTGCTTTGTCCAGTCCAAAAAAACCCCAGAAGTTCAGCTGTACTTTTAATGCAGTACATCTGCTGTTGAAAGAGATTTTGTGTTCTGGGACAAATCATGGAAGTAGTTGAATACATAAGACTGCTTTGACTATGCTTTGGAAACTTAGCTTGACAAATATGAAAAACAGAAGTGAAGGAAATCATTGGCCTGAGATTTTTTTTGTTGCTTAGGGTTTTTTGTTTGGGTTTTTAAATGTTTTTAATTGGGTATTATTTGTTACTGCCTGTTTCCTTTTCTTTATAACAAAAACCTACTTCTAATTAGTTGCTGCAGTTAGATGCAGAGAGATGCTAGGGCAGGTTATTTTCTGTCCTCTGCAGTAACTACCTTTCTAGGACTGATGGTGTCACCATAAAAGGGACTGACTTGGTCACATTCTGCATGTGGAATAGGGCAAAATGAAAGGGTTCCCCCGGTTAGCACTGCCCTCTAGGGGCTGAAGAAAATACTGTTTTCTTGAAAAGCTGGCAGTGGTTGGGTGGGAAGAATAAATCTGATTCCTACTTAATTGCAGGTTTAAAACTGTTGAAGCATGTCTTTGTTATTAAATTCTCATATTTGTGTAAGATGGATATGCTAGTCCATAAGTAGCTGGTCTACCTTTAAGCAAAAAAAAAAAAAAAAAAAGTCTAGAAAGCAGGGATTTACTTAATCCTATCTACCACAGGACATGATTTATAGATCTTCAGTGAGAAGTAAAATCCTATGCCTGCTGAAATTTCTTTAAAAATGAAGCATTAAAAATAGCAATTTATTTCAAAATGAAAACTCTCAGTAAACCAAAATTGCTGCTAGTGAGTATGGAAGTGACTCTTAGGATTTTTCTAGATGTGCAGGAATCCAAATGCTCTAGTATTTCTGCTAGTCCACATCTGCTTTTACTTAGCAATTTTTTTCCCTTGTTTTAAAGAATTACAGAGTTGATGGGGTATGAGCCAGAGGAACTTCTGGGTCGCTCAATCTATGAGTACTATCATGCACTGGATTCTGATCATCTCACCAAAACACACCACGACAGTAAGTGAAAAGATGTATTTAAAGCCCTCCAACTACAAGAGATGAGATACAGCACCAGGGGAAAGCAGCAGAAGAACAAGGGCTTTCTTTTAATTACAGATAGGAATCTATAGCGAATACTTATCTTAAATGGTTTCTGTTTTTTCTGCCTGTAATTAAAGCTGGTATCCTTTCTGCTTTTAGTGTTCACAAAAGGGCAGGTGACAACAGGACAGTACAGAATGCTTGCTAAACAAGGTGGCTACGTCTGGGTTGAAACTCAAGCAACTGTTATATACAACACTAAGAATTCTCAGCCACAGTGTATAGTGTGCGTAAACTATGTGTTGAGGTAAGTTGAGTGGACGTTGCTGTTCTTTTGTCATCATTTTTATTGAAGACAAAGTCAGGTTTTGATGGCACTACATCTTTTTTTCAGCTTGCTGAGACTGTGATCCCTTGTTGAATATGTTGTGATGTTACTGTTTCCCACCAATGAAATTTTGCTTAGAATACAACTCCTAATCCTAGGACTGGCAGTATTTGAAAACAAAACACTTGTTTGATCTGGTGATGTCAGTAGGAAGATCTCCACAAGTGAAAGCGGGCCAGCCTCTTCTGTACTATTGCAATGGAAGCATTTGAGAATTGGTGTGCATTCTAGACAACTCTCTAATCTCTGTCCGCAGTTAATGTCACTCATAACTGTTAGTCAGGGAGTCAGGGCAGCAGTAATGGTGTCTGTCTTAATCCCGTTTATCGCTTTCTTCCTTTTAATTTTTCTTTCACTTGAAAGCCTCAACTGGAGGCAGACTTGTTAACTGTTTTTCTGCAACTGTATAATAGTCCTAAACTATTTTTTTCAAAACTTTAGTGAATGTACCAGTATCAATCCATCAACATATTGCACATTAATTTAAAACAAACGTGTTTTAGGAAATAGCAACTTTCTTGTTTACCTTACTTTCTCAATGTTTTCAGAAAAGCATGTTTATTTTTGTTACTGTTTTTGATGGCACCACAATTAGTGCTTGTTTTGCCTATTACATTTGAGGAAAGAATGAGTAAGAAGAAAAGAATCCTTAAAGCTCCTATCCTTGTAATTTTGTGGTGTGTATAGTGTTTCGAGTTTTTTGTTTGTTTGTTCTTTGTGTTTTGTTTTGGTTTTTTTTTTTTGTTTTTTTTTTTTTTTTTTAACTTACGAAACTGTTAAGCTTGAATTTATTCCTGTAGCTGTTCTTTTAACAGTTATCTTCCTCTCTGTCTGACAGTGGAATTGTTCAGAAAGACTTGATTTTTTCCCTTGGACAAACTGAGTGCATGTTGAAACCAGTGGAGTCTCCTGATATGACCAAAATATTCAGCAAAGATGACCTGGATGATACCAACAGCCTGTTTGAAAAACTTAAACAGGAACCAGATGCTTTAACTGTGCTGGCCCCAGCAGCTGGAGACACAATTATCTCTCTAGATTTCAGCAGTAATGGTGGGTGTGCGATTAAATTGGAGAGCACGCTAGTTAGTAAAGTTAGTATTTTACAATAAATTTCAAAAAATAAGATCCCACTATCACTTGTCTAGTGGTATTTCAGCCGCTGTTTAAATTTAATGAGGTCCATAGACACGCACAGTATTGTTACTTAGGTTGATGGTTTCTTTTAATTTTTATAGAGTCTGATGAACAACAATGTGATGAAGTTCCTTTGTATAACGATGTAATGCTCCCCTCATCCAGTGAGAAATTGCAGAATATAAATATGGCAATGTCCCCACTACCTGCCTCTGAAACTACAAAGCCACTTCGTAGCAGTGCTGATCCTGCACTCAATAGAGAAGTTGTATCAAAGCTGGAGCCAAACACAGAGCCACTCGAACTTTCTTTTACCATGCCTCAGGTGCAGGAGCGACCAACCAGCCCTTCTGATGCAAGTACCAGCCAGAGTTCACCTGAGGTTAGTTATGCAATTTGGATATGCTGTCATTAAAATGTATGTGCTGTTGGGGCATGTGGGGAAATCTAGTTAAGGATGCAGTAGAGACAGGAATTGAAAACTATTTCTGTGTTGTGACCTAAGCTCCTCCTATGATCCTGAGGAGAAACACAAATTTTCATACATATTTTCATTAAAGTGAGTCTTGCAAATGCATGCAATACCACTCAATAGAAATATGAAGAGCTTGGGACTGGTCTCTGAACCATTCTTTTCTAGAAAGACAGCTTCTCTAACAGCTTCTCTAAACAGCAAATAGTTCCAATAAATTACTGTAGAGGCTACTTCCAGATTCCAACTAATCATGTGCTTCCCAAGTGGGGTAGATCTGAATCTATGCTGGTAAATGTGTTTTCCCATTATAATGTTGTGCGACTATAGTTTGGAATTAGTTTTTACATTAGAACATTTTTCAGAGAATCTGTAGATACAATACAAATGATGTACTGACAGAAAGTTAAAACTGTGCTCAAAATGTTTTCACAGCCCAGTAGTCCCAATGACTACTGCTTTGATGTGGATAATGATATGGCTAATGAATTCAAACTGGAATTAGTGGAGAAACTCTTTGCAATAGATACAGAAGCAAAAAATCCATTCTCCACTCAGGTAATGTATATTAACTTAAAATTCTGTATCATCTTAATACTTATTTTCAATGCGCTTCTCTTTCTTAGAATGTCTTCAGGAACTTCCTCTTATGTAACATTTTCATTACAATAAATTGCAAAAAAAACATTGTAAGGATTTGGTAAAAAGAACAGCCTTAATGAAGCCATGAAATTGTAGCTGAGATGTTCTTACATATTACAATTTTTTGCCTCTCATCTCTTCCAGGAAACTGATTTAGATCTGGAGATGTTGGCTCCTTACATCCCAATGGATGATGATTTCCAGTTGCGATCCTTTGATCAGCTATCTCCTCTGGAAAGCAGTTCTTCTGGCTCTCAAAACGCAGCCACCATTACCATATTTCAGCAGACTCAGACACCGTCAAGTACTGCTGATGAAATAAAACCAGTGACAGAACATGTGGATGATGTGAAGACGCTAATTGTTCCTTCATCTCCTGTCCACATAATGAATGAAACGAGTAGTGCCCCAGCATCCCCTTACGGCGGGAACAGGAGTCGAACTGCGTCTCCGGTCAGAGCAGGAAAAGGAACATTGGATCAGACGGAAAAATCTTGTCCAGGAGCGCCCAGTTTGCTAACAGTCACTCTGAATAAAAGGTATTTTTAAAAGTGAAGCTTAAGCCCTAGTATCTGTTAAAGAAATAAGATAAAATATACTTTTAAACACTGTCCACTATTGTACGTTGTCTTCGGCATTCTACTTCAAAGTAGAAATTGATACACTTAAATTTGGACATTTCAAACAAGGTCGCTTTTTTATAGCAAGCTTCCCTAAAATTAATTTTGCAGTAGCTTTTACATAAACATCTTATGTCATAGGCAGCTACAACATGCAAACCATGTTCGTAATTTTGTTCCACTCTTGTATCTGACATGTAGCTTTTTAAAAAGAATGCAGTAGGCAATTTACAAGTACCCACACAATATTTCTGGTGCTTTTCTTGTCCACTTTCTTACGAGGTAAGAGGCGACTACGCAGTCTTGGTGCTACATTTATTGCTTTTAGAATGAGCCGTATTTCATAATAATGGACTGTGGCATATGTAATAGATGTTTAACATGATAAAAAACTCTACAAAATCAAACATCAGACTTTTGGTACGTAGAAGATTATATATACGTAGAAATACTCAGAATAGACTTTTCCTCACCCTTCCCTACCTTCTTTCTGTTGAAAGTGAATTGCTGAACTTTTATGCTTTTTTTTTTTTTTCTCCAAAGACTTTAAAATTTTTAACTCATTCTGAGCTTCACAGCAAGATTAAAAGCTAACATTTGCTATGCTCATAGACCATGATTGTTGAAATAAGTCAATTATGAAAGAAAAGTAGTATAGTTCATAAACTCAGTACTGTGATATTGTATATAAGTGTCCACAAAAGAAGAATGGCTTAAGGATAGCTGGAAACGTCTTAACAGCCTGAATCAATTTTTCTTAGATCTACTGCAATGGATGAAGAACTAAATCCAAAGATGCTAGCTTTGCATAATGCTCAGAGAAAACGAAAAATGGAACATGATGGTTCACTTTTTCAGGCAGTTGGAATTGTGAGTTTTGTTTTACCGTTTTCAAATATTCACTTTTAACCTTGCAATTTCTGAAATGAGGCATCAGTGCAGACTCCTGAGGTTAGCTGTTGGTATGCAGTGGAATCTTAGGGTCGGAGATAATTGTTCTATCGTGAAATTCCCACATATATTCAGATACTCCTATTTTAGTTCTTTTACTGTTGGTTGTTTCAAGAGTGCCTTCTGTACCCAAGCACATTTCTTGATTAGGTAGAAGATACTCTTTTGTGAACATATATGTTCTTCAGTAAATATGCACACGTGTAAGACACACCACATTTAAATCTGTAATTGCCATATTTATTTTACTTTTGATTTCAAACTCAGTTTTCATATTTGTCAATACTGGACACAGTGTTCTTATGCTGCTATCTATGCTTTCATTTTTTAAATTGAGTCTGAGATTCTTCTATTTGATCAGATAAGACCATCTGAACCATAAGGGAATAAAATTCATATAACCTCAGATATGTATATTACTACCACTTTAATTTCATGCACACTCTCTCTAGTATTAGTGTGTGTGATCTGAGTGTGTTGTTATCTGTCCTACCTATTCAAAAGAAACTTTTTAGGTATTCTTAAACTTCTGTCACTTAATTTGGGCTATCCAGATTGTTACTTTCTACACGGGTACTTTGGCTCCATAATCTTTGTCTCTTACTGTCAGTTCTTAGTAGTTGGAAATCTTGAGCTTTGCCGTTACATACTGTTCTCTCTCTTCTTGCCTTCATTGCAGATTCCCACTTCTCTTGAAAGTTTTGCACGGTTAGTTCTTAGTTCCTCTACTGCAATGTAGCCTTTAAGGTTCTTTTGTTTCTCTAGTGGTCCATCTCCTAGGTATAGTCATCTATCATGTCTTACAGTTCAGGATTATTTTTCCTCTGAACTGTGAACTATTCCTGTATTTGCATTCTGATTTGGGCATGAGACAAATCACTGTAATTTGTCTTTATCATTGCTCTCCTCTAGAAGAGCTGAGAGCTTGTGTATATCCATTTTTTTTCTGAGGCAAGTAAACTTTATTTAAAAAAAGAAAAAATCATACTTATGCCATTGTTTTCATTCGCTAAATGCTTTGCACTTTCATGCATGTTGCTCTGTTGCTTTCAGTAGCCCTGTAAGAATTCACAGCTCTGCAATAAATTTTACTGCCTTCCATGCCTTTTTCTCATGGGATGGTTCTACAGCTGTTCATATAGTGTTGCTGATAAATACCCAAAGTAGTGTGGGATGTCATTAAATACACAGAACACAAGCAGTTCTGTATTAACTGCTGTCATCGTGTTCAGACTTCTATACATAAGGCCATTTTAATACTTATAGGTTTAAACTTCATCCCTTGCTAAGCCTTTTTCTTTTTTCTGTATCTGACAAAAGTGTTATTTTGACGGTTTCTGCAGTCAGAAGCTGAATTTTCAATGTAGCTGGGTCTTACTGACATTATTTCAAGCAAGTGCTTTTGTTGTTTGGCTTCTTTCTCCACAGTGGATTTCTGAGAGGATGAACTAGGCTTTGCACATGCACAGAAGAAAAAGGATGTTAAACCCAGGTTTATAATACATGGTATTCTGAGATTGTGCAAAAACTTGCCACAGCTGCTTAGCTGTAAGGAACCAGGACTTACTTTGCAAAGAGTAAAAATAAGTTAAAACCAAAGTAAAGTACTGCTTTAGTTTTCTAGGAAATAAGAGGATGAGACAAGGGCAAGATGTGTTTTAGTAAGATTGTGAAATAATGACACAAATCATTACATTGAAAAAGATAGGAGCCATGTCTTTCTTAATATGAAGGTCTGTATTGCATTCACAGTAACAGGAAAAAATAAAAAAAAAGAAAAACAAAACAACAAAACCCTAAACCAACAAACCCCCAAAACACCAACCAAACCAAAACCAACCTAGCAACAATGTAGGTGATTGACCTTACTATGAAATGCAGCTTCTAAATTTGGGTTGTTTTAACTATAACTTCTGTTACGCAACTGTCCTTTTGACTTGCATGGATGTTCTATAACCTGAAAATGTATGTTCTTTACTATTTTCAGTGCTCAGGGTAACGTCAGTGTTCTGAAATACCTTTTCCCCTTTTTGCAGCAGTCAGTACTACTAACAAGACAAAACTTTGCAGATTTAACTGTATTTGCTAGCAAACTTGATACTAAGATGGTGTTTCTTCCTTCCATCCCATCTGTTTCAGTGGCAGCTTCTTCTTACTTATCCTAATTATATGGAGCCCTTAGGAGCTTTCTAATCTCCATATCTTCTATGCTGCTGTCAAAACAATATGCTTAGGAGCCGTATCTGCAATAGAATGGCTTAGGACTGCATTCCCTGCAAGACTTGGGTCAGATGGCTTGGTGGCAATAACTGGAATGCCAGCAGAATTTACATCTTAAATTTAGATAGAATCAACCTCCTGAGGTTCCTGGGTCTCCTGTCTACACTATTAATTCCAATGCAGAAAACCATTAGAGACTTCAGTGAAAACCTGATGCTTACTCACCCAAGAGCAGTGGTAATTAAATGGGTGTGTATGTGTACACGTACATGCTAACCTTGAGCATGGTAACTGATGATAACCAGGATTTAGTAATTGTTTTCTGTAAGGGAAGGTCTTGAAATCTGATTCAATTTTTTTTTAAAATAATTTTCAAGGCCAGTGTACTTGGAAATATATTTCTCCACAAGATCTGAATGAAGTCCACTTTAAATTATAACAACGCCTACATTAGTGATTAGTGACAGGAACTGTTGGTTTGGAAGAGGGATGAGGAGGGCTAGAAAGATACGGTATTCAATAAAGAAGATTTATTTTCTGTCTTTCTAGGGGTCTTTATTCCAGCAGACAGGTGACCGTGGAGGAAATACATCACTTGCTTGGAAGCGTGTAAAGGGATGCAAAACAAATGGTCATAATGGAGTAGAGCAGAAGACAATCATTCTTCTATCAACTGGTTAGTATCTTTTAATATGTGGAGGGGGACTGCGTGAAAGGGAACTGAGTGACAAAAACAGAGCCAAACTTACCTCCTTTATGAACAATTTTGGATGAAAGGTTAAGCATGGTGAATAAAGTACACTTTTTCTCCTTCCCCTCCTTCTTTAGACATAGCAAGTAAACTTCTAGGGCAGTCGATGGATGAAAGTGGACTACCCCAACTCACGAGTTACGATTGCGAAGTAAACGCTCCCATACAAGGCAACAGAAACCTGCTACAGGGTGAAGAATTGCTCAGAGCTCTGGATCAAGTTAACTGAGCTTTCACAATACTTGTTCCTTTTTTGGACACTGGTGAATCATCACCTAAAGCAGTCTATTTATATTTTCTATATCTGATTTTAGAAGCCTGGCTACAGTACTGCACTAATTCAGTTAGTTCAGTTTTGATCCCCTTTCTACTTATTTTGACAGTCTTTTTAATATGTTCTTTATGTAACAATAACTCAAACTACAGTGCATTTTTATAATTCTTTGGTACATACACTTTTAAGTCCATTACATTTAAAACACACTTGCAGTAGCAGCTTTGAAATATGCACCTGATTTTAAAAAAATATTTATTTTTTGGCTGGGGAGTTAGTCACCAAAACTTACCATTAGTAAAATGCCAACACAGGAAAAACTGGGAATACTTTCATCCTGCTCTTCATAGGTAGGTGGAAGACTTGTGCTCTCTTACTCTTTATGTTCAAATAAGTTTTTTATTTTAATAGCTTTTGTAAGAACAACAATGCTTTGCAGCAGTGCATTGTAGCCACAATCGCACAATATATTTTCTTAAAAAATACCAGCAGTTCCTCATGCAATATATTCTGCATTTATAAAAACTAGTTTTTAAGAAGAATCTTCTTTTGTTCGCCTATTAAATCATGTTTAAACCTGGATCATGTCATTATTTTAGTCACGTTGTAATATAAATCGTTCTTAAATGCTGTCTTATGCTTTTGACTTAAATGAGTGTGGTTAGTCAAAGGAAAGGCTTTATCTGGAAAGGGCTAGCAGCATTTCATTTGGATAAGTTCTCAATTTAGAGAGAGATTGATGTTCTTAAAGTAGTCACTTTGCCAGCTTAAAAAAAAAAAAAAAATCCCTGCCTGTAGTTGTTGAAGTTAATGCTAATATTGTGTATGATCTTAAATCTAAATGTTCAGCTTACCCTGTGTGGTATAGGTGATATTTCAAGCAGATTGTAAAACATCTTGCATTGTTAGCAAAGTTTTATCTAGTACATCATTGAGTTGCTCAATATTTTGATGTTTTGGTTTTATGCACCTTGTTGCTATTAACATCCATATGTTTTCATGTAGATTTCAGTAACTTGAATATATTTAGAAGCCTTTTTATTTAGAAATATATAGTTGTCACAAACATCTTATTTTCCTATATGTACTGTACAAAACCTTCATTCACTCATTCTTTTGCTCTTTGTGGTTGGATCTAACACTAACTGTATTGTTTTCTTACATCAATAAACTATATGTGGACCAGGCCCCCCTGGGGAGTGTGTTATCTGAGAGAAATGAGATAATTTATATTTTTGTTAGTGGTTATTGTTCATCCGTGTTCCCTTTTTAACTTAGAGTTGATTGGAAATCACTGCTTCTTTATTTTGATTGTAACATCTCTGCATTAATTATTTGAGCCTATTCAGTACTGAAGTCTCCTAGACAGTGTTGTACTACTGCTCGCCAAAGATGTTAAACTTTTGAATCTGTTGTCACACCAGTTAGCAAACTTGAAAGTGAGAAGACAGCACATTTGTGTTACTTCAGAGTGGGAAGATTCTTCCTTATGAACAGCTTAAAGGTTTGTCTCTGGAAGCTTTATCAAGGTAACACTGGAAAGCAGGAAAAAGTAAAATTCATAGGAGTGATCAATTAAAGATGGATTTTTAATCACAAAACTGCATGATTAAAAAATTAACCTGGTACTTGATGATAAAGCTTGTTCTACATCCTTGTGCTGTTGACTCAGTAACTTTGACTACGTGACTCTTCTCATTTTGCTGTCATAAAACAAAATGCTACTGATATAACCTTGTAATGTGTAAATATGGGCAAAATATTCTGTGCATTCTTCAAACTATTTTTAAAAAACCTATCTCCATGTAAGAAGTTAACTGTGGAGTGTCAGAAGATTTATTCTGGTTTTATTTTGGAGACTTCATTTTCATTAGACTTGAGCGTTTTGAAATCAGTATAATGGTACATAAGCTTAATGTGTTTTCCAAAATTACTGTTTCACTGAAATGAGCACTTTTCAAACTGACACAACTGTATTAAACTAAATGGAGACTATTGGCTATCATCTGAAAAAAAAAAAAAAAAAAGGCACTGGTAACAGAAAGCAGTTGCATACTTCTTAAAGTTTGAGTAGAAGTTGCACGAAGAGAGGAGCCTGTGTAGGTGTATTAAGCTAGAGTTGAAGCTCATGCAGAGAACATTTTGACCATATACACCTGTTACTATTAAAGATTTTTAGTGCAGCCTTTACGTGTGCAGAGTTTATAAAGTTCTCTGGATAAAAGCAGCAGAGCTACTGAATGCCTGCTGTGTGAGGTCTCGTGGATGGCATTCTTTCCATGGCATCTCTCTCTGTCAGCAGTTAGAAGGTTTAATAGTGAAGTTGCTAAAGGCTTAAGCAAAGCACCAGCTGTTAGGGGTATCCCTTAAGCTTAGCTCTGCATGGATTGACCTGATACTTTGCTGAGATAGTGAGGAGAGTCTTGCAGACTTGTGAAGGTGTTCTGCTTTTCTCACTGCCCAGGCAAGCTCTGAGCTGGCCTGGCAGGTCATCCCGTTTTATCTTCATACCATCTTGTTTGATGTTGTTCTGCTATTCTCTTGACCTTATTTTGGAGGAGCCTGACCTATTTGGATCTGCCAGTTCCTCTTCAGTGTACTTTAAGAGGGCAGTAAATTTTCATAGAGAAAAATCTATATTAAAAAGAGGAGGAAAATTTAAGTGACCCACATCATTTCTGGTTATGAGCCTGCTGGAATCATCTCTGGTCTTAATGACAGCAGCTGTGGATTTAAATGAGCTATGTTTCATCTAAGAATCTTCCCAGCTGTTGTTCTTGATTATACATAATAACAAGGCATAGCATTTTGTTTGCTGTCCTGGTAAAAGTGACTGAAACAAGCAATTAATGGAATGAACTGCAGTAGCTGTATTGATTTACTCTAGGGGAGAAAAAAACCCAAACCAAAACCCCAACCACCAAGCCTCCTAGAGACACTGAACAAAGCATGGGAAACTAACAGTAGTTGCTCTGGCCTTTAGAGCTTTGCTAAATGCAGGTGTGAGTTTGCAAAATCTACAGTTAGGCCTTTTAGGTGCCTTTTTTTTTTTTTTTGTTTTACTTTTTTTTTAAAAAAAAAAAAACCAAAACCCTAGGAATATACAGCCTGATTCTAAACCTACTTTGGAGGACAAGATTCTAGAATACATTACTTCCTAAACATTTTCTTAGTGATTTTGAATAATTTATTTTCTGACTTGCTACCTTTTAAAATGTTGAGCTACTACACTAGAGCACTTATTCTGTGCCAGTAGTAAAGAAGAAACTAGATAGTGTTTCCTTCTGTATCTGAACCATGCTAGATCGTGTGGAGATGATAAATTGAGAATAACAGAGGTAGCTTCCAGAAGGTTATTGTAACTACAGCAGTAGTCAAGCCATGCCCTCTTCATGGCATTAGCACAACTACTAGTTTTACATATGGATTCTAATTGATGTTTTTATCAACAGCAATAATGGTTTTGTTAAAAGGTAAAGGAATTTTTAAACTAGTATTTATGATGACATCATTCATTCCTTTACCTAAAAGTAGTTTTAAGTAACTACAGCTGTAGATCCCAAGAAGTCACTTAAGCCTGCTGTCCACTAACTTGATCTCAGATGTAATATCCTGAGTAAATTAAGGTGTCCTGGATCCAAAGTACGCCTTTCTGCCATACATTGCTCCCGTCTAGTGAGATAGGCTTGAACTATTTTGACCTTTGAAAACCTTGGGGTGAAACAGTAGTAAATTGCTTCTAAGTTTCCTTTCCTGAGCAATTACTGAGTACAGATTAAGGTCAGAAAGAACAATTGAATCTTTAAACATAACACTAGTGACAAGCTAAAGGGTCAGAGCTTATTTTGGATGAATTAATTGGCTCTGCTTCCAGTGAAATACAACTGTAGGATCAAAAATGTCCAATGATTACAGGTTAAACTAATGCATATTTAGTAGTAATTTTTCTTTCTTTAAAAAGCTGTTCAATTAGCTACTGTTGTTTAGCTGTGTCAAGGTAGGAAGGTGGGCTGTTTCACCTGTATCTGCTGGCAAGCTTTCTCCCCTGCGAACCTGCTGAATAAACCGTTTCCTTTGACAAGCAGTGCTGTGGAAGCTGGGAGCTGTGAGTACCCTGCCACTGCTGCCCAGGCTGGACAAGCCCAAGGTCAAACGTCTGTCCTCATCCCCGCTGACTAGCTGCTACTGAACAGAGCACACATCTCACACAAATGTCACTGCACTTAGGCACATTATTCAAACCATAATTGTCCAGCATGAAAGTCAACATTTCAGAGGCCAGGACTACTTTGTAGGAAGACCGTTTGAGTTGGGTACCCAGCTTTCATTAAAAATACCATTAGCAATTAGGCACTTGACTCTCTGGAATTAATTTTGGAGAACTGTGATTTATTTTTTTAATCTAAATTCTAGAAATGTGTTGTCATTTTCCTTCTGCTTCCCTGTTTACCTTGAGGAAGTCTTGCCAAGTTACCAAAAAGTTAAAGAGTTTGCTACTGGATTTATACAGTATGGTAGATTTTGTGAATAATAGCAGTATTCTCTCATTAAGAAGTGGTATATTTTAATGGAATTCTTTTTTTGGAACCAAGTACAACGTATTGCAATTGATATTTCTCTTGAAACATTTTGACATACTTGTGACTGTATTTCTTTTTGATTGTGTAACAGTATAAAATTCAATAAAAGAGAGGGTTTGTTTCTAATTTGTGTCATCTGTGATCTTTCTCTTCATCTGTTATCCCTGTTCATAGAATGGTTGGGGTTGGAAGGGACCTTAAAAACCATCTAGTCCCACCCCCTGCCCTGGGCAGGTCCCCCTTCCCCCAGCCCAGGGGGCTCCCAGCCCCGTCCAACCTGGCCTTGAACCCTTCCAGGGAGGGGGCAGCCACAGCTGCTCTGGGCACCCGGGGCCAGCGCCTCACCATTCTCACAGGGAAGAAAGTGTTCTGAAAGATGGAGATGGCAGGAGGTAAAAGCACTTTTTAGTGAACTAAATAACCGTGATGCAGCATAACTAAAATGCCCTACGTGTTTGAGGTCTAACTTGCCTACTACTGAAGTCAGAAACTTCGTCACCAAGCATGGGTGTGTTCTATTTTTCAAAAGTATGTATAAATTCTGTCTTGCATTTTTACAGCTGAAGCCTGTTCACCTTAGACATGATAGTTATCTCCCCTGCCTTAAGTAGACTACATGCATGAACAAAAGAGGTTAAGCATACAATTTAACAAGACAGATATTAGAGATGGTGTAGGTTTTCCTGCGGAGAGCTAAACTGAGAAGAGAGCAACAGACAGGGAGCCAGAACATTTATGAAAACTCTGAGTAATCACAAGAAGAATGCCCTTTGTAAGAAAACAGAAACTAGTTTGGATCCAAGATGACATCTCCAGGTGATTTCAGTTGCTCTCAGTACATGCAAATAACTTGACAAGAACTTGTGACTTGCTGTCTTGTTGAATCAATACCACTTCCTATTGCACAGATTAAAAGTCTTTTGCAATGTTTTTGGTTGGTTGGGAAGTCTGAAAGCAGAAGGCATGTGCAAGTGCTGTCGCAGTAGAGTATGATCCTGTTATTTGGCATTAGTGATAGGTTTTTACGTACAGAAGTTTGGATGTGGTATTTAATAAAACATATCCATTATTTATTTTAATGAAAATCCATTAAAACATGATTTATTTTCATGTTTTCAATTTGAAAATGTGTTCTAATACAATAATGCAAGCTATTAAAAAAAAAAAAGTTGTGCCATGTGCAACTGGTTATTTATGCAGGATAAATGGCTTTTTAACTTTCAACTTACAAGTTAGGAATTAATAGGGCAAACAAGACTTCATCTTTTTGTTTAGGAGTTAAATAAGAATACAAAGAAGATACAGTAACCAGCATATAACCAGCATATTCTTTACATCGTCCAATTACCTTTTTTGTTTTTACTTTGGAAGGCATTCAAATATACTAGTGAAAAATCTGACAGAACACTAGACGAAAACACACAATTTATCAAGAAGAGTAGAGTATTAATTAGCCTAAAATTTGACACTGTATTTAATTGTATACACCCCAGAAGGGGAATTTTACAAAAGAGACCCTCTTGCTTTTTTGTTTTTATTCCTCTGCATTTTCATTCTTTACACTGTAGCCAAACTTTCTGCAAGGAAAGACTTAGCACAGGTTAACATATGGGCACATCAGCCTCATCCTCACCACATCTTACGTCATCTTACATAATGTAAGTATCATGACATGCAGCTCCATCTGCCTTGTCAAAAAAAAAAAAAAAAATTTCCATCTAGCGTTCTTGAAACATCATCTCTGAGAAATCTCAACACTCACTGCATGCCTAAAATCCCCAAATCAGAAGAAAGACACTCAGGCTTTACAAACTCGGCATCACTCCAGAGCCAAGCTCCTCCACTCCTTTTAAATTAAGGGAGAACTCCTGTAACCAAGTAGGGCTTGGCTTGACCTGTAAGTAATGATGAACTTGCTCGTCCTTTGAATCCTTAAGTCCATTGGCGGGGAGGGGGATGTACTTTATAACCGTTTCCCAAGAGCACTGGCATTCTCTTTCAAAATCAGTACAATCTGTTGAAGACAGGGTCACGTACAGGATGAACACAGTCACTGCCCTATGTCTCTAAACAGGAATCCATATGATAAATAAAAATGTCCTGTCTTTACAGGAAAAAAAAAAAAGGCCAAACCAAACCCCAGCAGGTGCAGCTCTCCCCCTGCAGCTGCTAAAACCTGTCCAGTTCATATGCAACAGCTCTGCTAATGGTCCTGTTCCTATAACCAACGACGGCGGTGGTCAGTGGTGGTTAAAGACAACAGCTGTTTGGCTGATGGCCGTTCATTTCCTACTCATCTATAAAGGCTGCTAAAGGTTGGATTCCAGCAACCTTTTGGGGAAATATAATAAATATGGAAAGATGCTTTTGTGCCTGAAGCATTGTGGAAGCTGGTGCCATTGTAGGAGCTGATAGCTTGAAGCGCCTAGCTTTAAGGAGTGAACTTTTGATCGATTAGTTGATGCTAATGGTGAATTGGAGAACATCACGGTACGGGAGCCAGAATTTAAAATCCATCTTGTAGCGCGTGATTATTTGAGAAAGCGGAATGTGAATGTTTAACCCGGTCACAGTGCAAAACTCCTGCAGGTTTCAATATCCTAAAGGCAGCACCCAACGCACCACCCCATGCGTATGCGCTATGCTTTTTCTCCCTGCCGTTTTTTACCTGTCAAGGTTGCTCCAGCGCAGGGGCAATCTCCCCCCCCCAAGCCGAATTCACAGCTCCCCCCCCCTCTCATCCCTCGGATGCCGAGGAATTCGGGCGCTCTCCTGCCAGCCCCGGGGGCCAGCGCGGGCGCTGCTGCCGCCCAGCCCCGCTCCCACCTGCCCCCAGCCCGGCTCCGCTCCAGCCCCGCCCGCAGAGGCGATTCCCCCCGCTCCCGCGGGGGCTGGTCGCGGCAACGACGCCCCCCGAAGCCCCGTCCCTAAATCCCCTGGGGAACTGCTGCGGGGCTTCCCGGGAGAAGGCGGCACCAAACCGCCGCCCGCCCGACAAGGCCTCGCCGCTGCTCGCCCGCCTGCCCCGGTACCGCAGGTCCGTACTCACTGAGGGCGCGGGGCTTTCTCCGTCGCCAGCGCTGCTCTTCCCCAGCCGCCTCGGCAGCCGCTCGCCCCTACGGGCCGGTCCCCGCCGCCGAGGCCGCGCCCACCCCCCCCCCCCCCCCGCTACGTGCGGCTCGGCAGCCGCGGCCCCCTCCCCGCCCGCCTACGTGTGGCCGCGCACGCGGGGCTCGGAGGGGACGGCGGCCGCGCTCCCTCAGGCGGGAAGAAAGGGCCGCCTCGCCGAGGGGGGCTTCTTGCGGGGAACACCGGCGGCCTCGAGCTCCCCGCGGCTGCCGCCCCTTTCCCACCCAAACCCCCGCCCCTCCTTCCCCCCCAGGGCCAGCCGAAGGGGCACGGCGGGAGGCGGGACAGGCGGCGGCCCCCCGGGGCGGGCGGAGCCAGCTCCCGTCCCCGCGGAGGCGGCGCCCGCCTGAGGGAAGCCCCGCCGCACCTCCCGGCCGCGGCGAGCGCGCATGCGCGGGGGGGGGAAGAGAGCGGTGTGGGGGGGAGCTCGGTGCCGGCGGGATGAGCTCGGTGCCCGGGCTGCAGGCCGACTGCGAGGAGCTGCTCGGCGCCTTCCAGCAGGCCGACACCGTCCGCTTCGAGCGCTTCGCCGAGCTGTGGCGGGAGCGCCGCTTCCACACCATCTTCTAGTGAGTGAGGAGCCCTGCCCGCCTCCTCCTCCGCGGCCTGCCCGCTGCCAGCCGCCATTAGCGGCCCCGGCTCCGGCCGCCCTTTCTCGCCTCTCTGCGCGGAGCTCAGCGGCTGAGTCTCGCCTCAGGGAGTCGGGCATCCCCCTCCCAAAGCCCTCAGCTCCCCCTCCGCTGAGCTTGCCCCTTCGTAGTGCGGGGGAACCTTCCAGGGGGCTGTTGGGGAGCCGCGTTTCCTTTCAGGCGTAGCGGTCGGGAAGGGCTTGCCTGGCTGGTGTGTAGGTAAACGGCAATGAAGCGTCAGTCCCTGTGTGATACTGAGAAGCAGATATCAGTTCAGTTTATTTTGTGCATTAGTAATGCATGTGACTTTAATACTAGTGCTTTAGGGAGTTTGATGCAATGCTCACGTTGTGAGATAGAAATATGATTGGGGGGTATTTAATTTTTAACTTTATGTTTAATTTGATACAAGGAATTACATGCAGTGTTGTGTGAGAGCTTAAGGTCTGGCCGTCTTTGAAAATGTCCCAAAACTTGAGCTTTGTGGTAATATGTTTTAAAATACCTAAAACTTGTTTCTGCATTATGGACTTTCTAAAGCCTTCACTTTCATAGTTACTTGCTTTAACATGCTTCTTTTTTGTTTACTTTAGTGGTAAAATAAGAGCTTTGGAGAGGAATAAGCTCACAAAGAAGACTTTAGAACTGGCACAGCAGTACTTCCTGCCCCCCTACGCTTTCCAAATTAGAGTTGGTGCTCTGTACCTTTTGTATGGGCTGTATAATACACAGGTTTGCCAGCCAAAACAAAAGGTAATTGTTCTTGAGGTTTTATTGTCAGGTCATACTAGATGTAAGATATATGGTGTAACTGTCTACTTTGTCAGCATAAATGGGTAGGACATTTTCTCTCGCTGTCTTAAAATAAATATACTTAGAACCAGATGGTCCCTTTAGAAAAGGTCACCTTTCAAGTACCTTTGGATTTGAGAACTTACATGGTGGTGACTAAAGTATTGTGTATACCTCCTAAATTGTAGCTGTGATCTCAGAAGCCTAGTTTGCCAGATAGGAATCTCTTCTCTATTTAAAAACAAAGATGGCAAGCTTTCAAGATGGGAACAGTGAATGTGCTCATCAGCTCTGTGGAGAGCTCCATTACAGCCTCAGTTGTTCCTTAGAATATCAACAGAATGAAGACTGGCTTAATTATTTCCAGTTCCTGTTAACCAGAAGCAGAAGTGGAATTTGTAAATAGGTTGAAAGGACAAATGCCTGAATAAAATGTCTCTTTGCTGCTTC
This sequence comes from Tyto alba, assembly GCF_018691265.1. Lineage (NCBI taxonomy): Eukaryota > Metazoa > Chordata > Aves > Strigiformes > Tytonidae > Tyto > Tyto alba. The sequence continues at coordinate 7,992,834 of NW_024881303.1, forward strand.
TAGGACAGGAGATCAGTATGTAAAGTCGTTGGAAACTCGCTACAAGGAGAAGTGTTTTACTTGGAAACTGTGATGTATTGAGTCCATATGCACAATTGAGTCCAAATTCTTTAAATAAGAAACTGAAGTATTCTACAATGATGCAATTACATCTCATATCTGAACTTCAAAGAAGTCAATACGTTTTACGGAGATGAATTTAGGAAATTTTGAAACTACTGCTATATAGCAACTGTTAGAGAGTCCAGGAATTATTAAAGAAGCTAATTTGGGTAGAGAGAATGAAGTGGACAGAGTACATGGAGAGGAAGGAAAGCAAGGAGCTAGGGATACTTTTATGAGCATTTCACTGACAACAAATCATGGTACAATTATTATTTCCTAATCATCTAGTGAGTGAGTGAGTGTCTCCTAGGTGTGTATTGTTTCCATCATCTTGAAATGTGAAGAGTTAACTTTTTCAAATGTCAGAGAAAGCAACTGCAGTGAGAATATTTAACACAACACTATAATAAGCTTATCTGAATAAAATTTTGATAGTAGTAACTTGTTATAGTAGGATCCTTTCTGTAGTTCTGTGATCACGTCACATGTTACACCCTAGACATCCAAGAACTGCGTGTAGTATAACATGATCACAGTAGTCAGCTGAATTAATTTTGTTGAAATATGCAGGTCAGGATGACAATATACAACTTTTGTTGCAGATCAGAATTGCGCTCAAAGATTGGCCTGAAATCCAGAGATTTCAACAGGATCTGATAGACTCCCAGCATTATGACGCAGCATTCATATTTAGGACACTGCGACTTGCCAGAGCATTCCATTTCACAGCAATGCCAAAGCTGGTGAGTTATTACATTAATGATTTGCCATTTTTAATAAAATATCTTCAGCTTTCAATAGCTGACAGTTCAACAGCACTCATGTATTTAGTTTAGCTTTGGGGCTGTGTTGAAATGTAGTAAGTCTTGTTCTGTGTATCTAGGTACGTGATGTAAAGCTTCAAGAATATTTGAATGTGTCATGCTTCTCACTTGAAAATATTTTTTTGAGTATCTAATGTTCTTATTAGGTTTGAGATGACTTATAATTTCTAGAAATGTCATCCTCTTGAATCTGAGTGCTGGATTAAATTCTTGACTAGGGAGTAATTTTTTTTAAATGCTGACTGAGCACTCGACAGTAAAGCTGCATGGTATTGTTGATGAGATGGTTTTATGCTTTTTGGCATCTCTTGATGGTTGGGTATGCAGTAAGAATTTTCAAGAGGGGGTGTCATTTTTAGTTTGCTTTTAGGTTACAAATCATTGTTTCCTGCTATAGCTAAACTACCGAACTAAGAAGGTGATTCAGGAAAATGAATTTAAAGAAGAATTTAAGGACCCAAGTAACAGAGTAAACAGCCTCATCACTAATGATGTATTGGAGGTACAGTAACTTTTAAACTACAGATTAATCATGTTTTTTTTTGTTGCTTTGTTTTATTTCTTCTGTTGTCCAAGGGCTAGAACTTATCTAATGAGCACAGTCTTGTCCTTTGTAAATCTTATGGAATGCAGACTAGGGTAATCGTCCATCCCAGCAATTTTACCGAATGCTCAAAACCACTGCATTTATTATGGAAGATTTGTGGTACCATTCTCAATGCTGAAATATGCTCTAATGTTTTGTGATTTTGCCTCAGTAAGATGTAAAAGGGGAAGGGTATAAATAGTTAATTGTCACTAAGATAGAGAAAGGGGAAGCGTGTTTGTTTTGATCTGTCTGCAGGTTGCAGCTGGAAGCTTGATACTTGAGGTAATACTGAATTTGGTTATCTGCAAGTTTATAGCCTTCTCTAACCTTTATTTCTCCTTTTAAAACTTGGTTTTGTTTAATATATAATACATTTTATAAAAAATAGGGAATTTAAGCTGGGTATAGGTTCTTGTATTACTTGTTATGATGCTTTGTTTACAGGTTTTTCCAGGTGCTGTTACCAAATAGGTATCATCAGTAAGGTTCACTACAGTGGTACAAAAATCAGTAATCTGTGAAATGTCGGGGTGAGAAGACCTGCTTCCTCAAAAGGAGGAATTAAAATGTTGTCTCCAAAGAGATGAAAATAGACCACCATATCAGAATGAGACCTCTGTGAACACTGATCCTGAATATCACTGAAACTTCCTTCTTAGTTTAAATAATTCAAGATACTCTTTCTTTTTTTTGCTTATTTAGTGGACTGATGTGACAGTGCTAGGTAGCATTATTGCTAGGCTCCCTAAACCTGAACTGATCTAAACACTCCTGCTAGTTCCATGGTCTCCTTAGAGTGGTTTGTATAACCCTGGTTTTGTTCATTGAGGACCAGTCTTGTTTTACTGCTGGAATCTGTTTTTCCTGAGAAGAGTATCTTTTTCTATTTTAGGAACTGATGAATATTCATGACCACTATCAGAAAATGAAGTGTGTCATTTCAGCGGACAAATCCCAGCCAGACAAGGCGCTGAGCTTGATAAAAGATGAATTTGTAGTTACTCTTAAAGACATAACTTTAGAACATCAGGAATGGCAGCAGAACCGAATGGTAGGTGAAAACACCACCTGTGCTCTGGCAACTTAACAGGTTGTGTGAACGTGCCAGAACTGTCTGTCTTTGGGTAACTATCTCTGAACATACTTTTTAAATATCAGATGTAAGTAGAAGGAACTGTAACACTGAAGATATGGAATGAGTTAAAACCCCAGGCAGAGTTATGGTGGGGGGGGAGGGCTGTGGACTTGTATGTGGTACTGCCTCTGTGATAATGTAAATGATTGTTGAGAGGTAAGCCCTGGAAGATGTGACTTTTGGGCAGTATTAGAATGACCATATGAAACACCTCTGTAACATTTATTCTTGGATCAAGGAAAGGCTGTAGTTTAAGATTGATGAGGAAAATGGGCATATGTATAAATATTTGTTTTTCACAATTCTTGGATTTTAGCTGCCTTGCATGTGACAGACATTTAAAAGATGTTTTATTTTTCAGAAATTATTCCTAAATGCTCAAGAAACTAATGAAGTATCGAGCAATAAGGAAGAAGGGACTTTGCTAGAATCAGAGGTAAGAAAAATTAATTAGTTTGCTACATTGCGCAGGCCAAATCTGTTAGTTTTTTGGCTTCTGATCACCGGCTAAGCAGGGCATGTCAGGGCTTGATAGTGTCAAAGTAGGTTCCAGGAATAGCTAGTGGGGCTAGTTGGTTGTTGTTTGGTTTGTTGGTTTTGGTTTTAAATCACATTGTTTTCTGTTAAGCTGTGAGCATTCACTGCTGTGATAGGTTTTTGATGCTTGTAATAAAAAGTCTCTTTCAGGTAAGGAGGAGAAAGAGCTGTATTTCCTTGGCCAGACTCCTTTAGGTTCCTCCTGGAGTTTCAACTAAATGCAATATCTGTTTTTTATGCTACAAAATGATTTCATGTGGTTCTTACCTGCTTATTTCAACTTTGAATTTGAGTAGGATGTGAAGTTTCAAATTTTACTTTTCTCCTGGGCTTTGTTACAGTGAAGGTAACAAAAATTATGGTCTGTTTTGTGAAGTGACGGTTTGGTGGCATTCTAATTATATAGGACTAATTCTAATTCTAGAAATACAGCTGTAGTGGGATACTGCTCATGTGATTCTCTGATGCGATATTTAATTTCAAGACTGCTATAATAGAATATGAAGACTTTTTCTGACGTATTTTTTTTCTTTGCAGGGTTCTGAAAGAGCAAATGCATTGGCTAGAATCAAATACAGGTCTTACTCTGCAGTTGTTGAGGTAGGTATAAAATTAGATGATAGGGATGTATTTATTTTTAAAGAACAGTTTTAAGTACCAGTTTAATGTAAATGCTGGGTTGGAAGGGAATGAGTTAAAATTGCATTCAGTAATCAGTGGAGATATGGTCTATGCTTGGGGGATTTTAATTGATAAGGTAACTTTTAATGTCTGTGTTCTGCTTAAGTAGATGGAGTAAAAATACTTGTGAGTGTAATTGCTCAAATTCCTTGAAGCTTAGGTATTGGAATTTCTGAAGAGGCTTATGAAAATGATCTTGAGGGGTTTAAAGTCAGTTGTTTCTCGAAAACATTGTTTCAATAACTGCTACTTTAAAAATATTGTTGATTTGTCTTTTTCATAGCAGGCCTCTGAGAAACATCAAAAACTTTCCTTGTTTATTAAAATCTCTTACTGAAAAATGCATTATTAAATGAAACAGAGCTCTGGAATGTATAACAGTCCAGAATTTTGAATATGCAGTGATAAAGTGTTCTAGGCATCTGAGGAAAATATGAAAGTAAGGAGGCTTTATGGTTCACCAGTTTTCGGAAGTGTTCCTTTTGGTTGCACACGGTCGTGTGTGGCATGATGTAGGTTGATACCAAACAGAGAATGGTTTGAAAATAGATGAGTGTTTCATTACCTGAATTTTAAGTGATATACCCATTACGTCATAGAAAAATGTTGTCCTGTTAAAACTGAAGAACAGTAACTAGTGGGAATCCTCTCTCCCTCCTCTTACATCCCTTCTCCACCCTGACATGAAAGTTGATACTTTGGTCCTTGCTGATCTGTAAAGTACTGGATGTCATAGAGTAATATCTGGCTATGGAAGTTTAGCTTTTTTTTGTATCATTCGTGTGTATGTTTGGGTTCTAGGCTTCTAAATCGAGAAGACATCGTCAAGTAAAATTAGAATCTTCTGAATCAGGATCAAATTACGGGAAATCTCCAAGCCGAAGTAAAAAAAACAGTAGGAGACCACAGCCAGGAAGGGGAAGAGATTCTTTGGAAGTCAAAGGTATTTTTCCATTGCATTTGTGAACCTGGAGAGACTGCAGAAGTTTATCCATTGCTTTGCAAGCTGATACAGTTAGGTTAAATTTTACTGTTGATCAGTGGAGGAAGAAGTTCAAAGAAATGTTCTGTGATGCCACTGTCGTAATTTAATCTTTTTGTGTGTTTTTCATGGACTGGTGAAGTAGAAAGACAACCTGAGTGCATGCAGTTTATTGTTAGTCTGAAATCTCATACATTGTCCTGCTAATTTTTCTCTGAAAAGGCATGACCTTGGAAAAGCATGTCCTGTGTGGCAGTGGCCTAATTTTTCCTATTGTCATAAAACAAACACACTGGAGATTAGGATATGCGTCTGTTTCTTTTCTGACAGATAGCTTCTCCATTTGAAGCTATCTTTTTGATGAAAGTCAGCCTATCTGATGGTTTTGGTGGTTAATTCTATCTTCATGAACTCCAAAGTAAACCTTGCCTTTTTCTATTCCGTTCCTGAGCTCTTGAAGGAATATCCTCTAATATTTCTGAAGAGAAAATGATATTGATGTCAATGACGATGATTGCTTTGTAAAACCTTAATCTCAGTGTTGCAGTTACTACGTTATCACAGTTCTAGATTTGTGTAGTTTATAGCTAGACTTAACTTCCCTTGTTGACAGGAGGGGTTTTTTATACACCTCTGACTTGTTTTTTGTGGTTCTGTTCGGTAATTGTTTTATTTCTCCTGAGCATTATAACTTTAGGAATAAAAACAATTTTAAGGGGCAAACTTTTCTTTCTTTGAAATGCACCCTAGAAGGAAGTACTTTTAACTGCTTGTACTTGATATCCTTCTGGTTTATCTGTACTGATACAAGAAGCATTGAGATGCCCCTATATGTGGTCCATGAAGGCCCTTGGTTAATGTAGTCAGAAAGACTTCCAAATTTTAACAAGAGATATTATGAAATATTAAATGCAAATGCCTGTAATCTCCCCTTGAATACCGTGGAGAAGATAAAATTTTGTGCATGAGAAGAATGGCTGCCTACAGAGCAACATTGCCTGTAGGGAGAAAAAGTACAAGCAGAATGTAATGGAGTAAGTGAGGATATGGTGAACATTTTTAGAAGTAAGGAAATTGGACTAGGGACTCCCTTCTGCCTCAGACCAGAAGTTTTTTCAAAAAGATTTACTTACCTGATCCAAAGCTGCTAAATTAATACCTTTTAAATTTCTTTTATTTGTCAAATTTGTTGAAAGTATGATGCTGAGACCAACAACTTAAAGGATTAGCTATTTATATGGATTCTTGTTGTATGGTGTTATCATTTATGTTAATACATTCTGAAAGAGATCAAGTCTCAGAACTTGAGGACTGACTCATTTTGATGTGAGATAAGACTGGGGCTGAGGGTACTTAGCTAGATCAAAAGAGGAGGTGAGGAAGGAGAGAGAGATTGGCTATCTCTTTCAGATCTCTGCCAGAGAGATTCTGTCTAGTGTTGCTGATCTTTGGCATATCTGAACGTAAATCAAGTGATTGATTTACCTATTTTACAGTCGTAGCATTTATGTCATCTGGATTAGTGCAGTTTTGCTTTCTAGGTATTTGCGCATCCCTGTTTATGCATCATTTTTTTGTCTTCCAAGACTTTCTTTAGATCTCTGTCTCCCAGTTCTGAAAACATAGGAAAATACTTTTCTTAAGGAAATCATCTTTCTGATATCCAACTTTTAAACTGATAGAAGTTGCTCTGCCATTTAAGTTTTTTTTCATTTACTTATTATATATTAAAGGTTAAGTGAAATTGAACAGCAAAATAGTTTTGAATGAACTTTGAAGACAGGGATTGTGTTTCAAAGTTTCAGACTGTTTTCTGACTTCCTTAGCTTCTGCTAGAAAATAAGGAATAAGGCCATTTTGAATTATCTCTGGATTGATTTGGTGATTAATATGCTTTAATCTTGTAGTGTCAATTACTTGTTATTGTAGGTTTCTTTAGTGAGCCATATGAAGGTACTGTGGAATGTAGGTGTTTATCAACAGCCTTTGACTAGAAAGTCAAGAGAGCAAGGGAACAATCCTTTTAACTGCTGGACCTGAGATGCAGAAGAGAAAAAAACCAACCAACCAAACAAACAAAAAAACCCCAAACCTGATAGTTTTCCATAAAAATCTATTCACAGGTGAAATGCAAGTGGCAAAAGAAACTGTTACTCGGCATATTGGGATGCCTATAATCACAGAAGAGGAGAACTCAGATGAAGGAGGTACAATGAAATTCTAACAAACCAGTGACTTGTGTTTTAATAGCTCTCTACTATGATGTATTTTTCTGAAATGAAAGCTGATATTTTGGACCATGTGTTGCTGCCTTGCAAAAGCTAGATTAGTTTTTAGTGTGTAAATTGTCACATGAAAATTGAAGCTTTGATTTGAGACTTTGTTACAAGCACACATGTGGTGGCAAAATCCTGAGTCATGTTTTTCTGCATATATTTCATTATAGTGTGTTCAGAGTTAAGACTGGTCCAGTTAAAAGGAGACTTACTCTTCTACAGTACAAATCTGGCTTGAAGAGTTCCAAGTTCAGGGAACAGTGATTATTTTTTTTTTTTTTTTTTGATCATTCTCCCACTTGGAGAAGATACCTGTTCCAGTTGCTCTGGGAACTTAGGTAACCTGTGCTCGAGGTCAGATTAGTCCTTGCTGCCCTCACCTTTGTGGAAGTGAGGGGATACAGAAGTTTCCCCTCTAGCCTTAGTTTTAGCTGGGCAGTTCTTCAAGGATTAAGTTCCAGTATACGTGTACAGTAATAGTGTCCTCTGCTGTATTACAAGTTGTCTGACATAGTTGGGGTAGGATTCTGGGAACTGCAGCAGAAGAGTGGATGACTTTGCTATCACTCACGTTCCTGAAAATAATGTAATTTTTATTTGGATGCAGTGGTAAAGCAGGTTTCTCAAAGCTGATGATGGCATTGCTCTACAGATGCATCAAATGGATGTAGTACAAATTGAGATGTTAGATGATCTTGAACTGCTCTACAACTCAGAAGCTTCAGGGTCTGTTTTCAATATTGCTTGAGGAGAGCATAAGCACCATGGAACAGACACTGTACAAAGAAAAGAATCCTATTTATCTTGAGGTACCTTATTTAGCTGTGCTCTGGGAAGAGCCCAGGGTCCTGCTTTGCTGTCATGTCTCAAACATGGGTAGCATTCCTGGGAAGAGGATCTGGCCAGCTAAAGGCACAGTTTCCACTGGCAGTTCTAGCTAGTCTAAGACGGATGGCAGGCAGACCTGATAGACCAGAGGTATTGCTTCTTAATCTGAAAGGGTAGGATTTAATTAGGTTGCTTAAAGGGGGACCAAAGGGTTAAGTACAACTTCTGGAAAGCTTTAATGACATTGATGAGTGAGAGGAGTGTATTTTTTTCAGTTAATTTACAATCCAAAATTGTACGTAACTGAAGGATATTTCATACAAGGGAGCATAATAACTATTCAAATACATTTGTAGTAGTAGCATGTTTATATTTGCTCTTTTTAAAAGTAAAAGAGTATCTTGCAGTACTGAAATTAGATTACATTCTCTGATCACCTCAGTTGTAAACAATGTGAATTTGTTCAATTTTAAATGGTCAGATTGAAGGCACAATGGTACATTTAATACTGTACTTTATTTACTTTTCCTTCAAGTTGTTGCAGACAAAAGGTTTCTTTCTAAATCAGGGCCATTCTCCATTTCTCAGAATTTGCCAGCAAATTCTGAAACATTAAAAATATCCAGAAGCAATCTCCTCAGGTATTTTGTGCTTAATTTTGTGAGTATTCCATTGTCAAATTCATAATGAAATCTTAAAGGTGTTCCTGAGGAGCAGAAAGCTCTCAAGATTGAATAAGATTTGAAGTATAGTATTTTGTTCATCAATGGAATTTTAATTGATGTTTTGAATTACAGTGTGCTGTAGAATCTAGAAAGATTTTTCTCTTGTTTAAAACCGTGGGGAGAGGGATTGGGAGGGGATCTCAAGAGCTCATCTAATTTACTTCCTTTGCTAGGCAGAATTAATTCTACTTTAATCATTCCCATGAGGTAAGATAGATTGAAAAGCTTGTCAGAAAAATCTCTTTATTTCCTTTCAGAAGTATCTCTCCCCAAGAGGAAAAGAAGATGTTAGAGGACCCTGTTGGAGAAGCACTCATGTTAATTTTTATGTCAAAATGTAAATGCCAGAGGTAACACAAAGTACTTGTTTTGGATGCCTTTGAATGTACAAGAAGTGGTGTCAGGGACCAGAACTACAGGTGATGCTGTAGTACTGGTAGTGACTGGTATACCTTAGCTGTCTCATGGTGCCTTTATTCACCTAGTGACTGCTTCTTGGGGGAGACAAAGTGCGTCATTTGAGATGGAAAGAGAAGATGGTTGCTTGTTGTATTTAGCTTGTACAATGTGAGTTATCACGTGGAACTTATGTCAATCTGCAATGATGGTTTTAGCTGAAACTGTTGAAAGAACAGCTCACACAATATTTGTCCATATGGGATATGTTTGTAATCTTTTATCTCTGAACATAAAATTAAGGTTACTGACTGTTGAAAATTAGTACAATAAATTATTTTTCACAGTTTACTTGATCCATTTTATGGCGTGTAACTTCAGCAATGTTTATCATGGTTTGATCCCACAGGTGTGGGAAATTAACTTTGTGATAAGCCTTTTATTGTACTCTGTCTCCAGCAGATCTGGAATAATTGTATATTCAAATGAAGAAATGTGAAGTGCATTTATTAATTCTGCAGATGACTCTCAGCTGTACAATAGCAGGACTGGAATTCAAAATGATCTTTATAAATTAGAGAGGAGTGGAAGAAGTGGGTGTGGAGGTAAACAAAGCTCAGTACTGAGAACAGGTACAGGATGGGGAAGTGATTGCTAGGCAACAGTACTGCAGAAAAAGCAAACAGCCTGGGAATCATAAGTTGGAGTATTTTCTGTAAACAATAACAAGCACTAGAATTTGTCATTCAGCCCTAAAAGTCTATAGCCTTAAATACCCCCATCTGACACAGCAATTCAAGAAGAATGTGGATAGTTACTGTCATTATTTTCTCCAGCTGATCATAGCCATACTGTCAGGAAAGGCCAAAGGAGTTGAGGTGTTCTCTCCTACAAGAAGAAATATAAAAGTATAAATTGGAAATATTTTGAATATAAAAGGGACCTAAATTGAGTGATTTTGTTTGGTAGTATGACTTGTAAAAGCCAAAGGAATTGAAGTGCCCTTTCCTAGAAGAAAAAACACTAAGTGGAAATATAAATGATTTGACTACAAAAGGGGCCTGTGTAAATGTGTTGGTTGGTAAGGAGGAGTGGGCCTAAATGACAAACAGGTTGATCACTGGAAAAGCTAATAATTAAGCACTAGTGTTGCACTCAACCTTGTAAATGGGAAAAGAGGAAACACTTTACAGTAAAGTTTTGGCTTTATTATGAACTGAACAATTGAATATTCAGTTAAATAACCAAAATCTTTACAGTCTAATCCAGAAGTCATTATTAGTCCAGATCTAAGCATTACAAAAAAATAATACTTCTATACAGAAAAAAATCTCTATAGTGGTAATAATATAGTTAAATTTATCATACATGCACTTCATTTCTATCCCTTTTCCTGGTTTAACCTTCATAGCACTTCTGGTCCTAAGGTTGTTGGCCTTAGTCTGTGGCTAGCACATGCCATAGATGTGGTCTGTTTAAAAAGGTTCCTCTGTAGTTAAAAAGGTTTTGGAGGTGTCGCTTCTGTAAGTTTTGAACAGTTTGATTTTAATTGTTTTTTTCTGACAAAAATGATGCTTGTGCTTTTCTGTTACCAGCACAAACTCATTGTCCCTCTATGCATTTCTGCTCCTAATTTTGATGAGCAGATATGAGACAGAGAGACTTCTCAATGAAAACTTAACCAGACTTTTTTTGCTCAGTGTTTTCTGCTTGTCTTGATGTGATTAGGATCCTGTTGGTAATACCGCATTTGTCAGTTTTGTCAATTCCAGCTGCTGCTTTGGGTGTGGGTACGCAGGCTTATGGAGAAGCTTTCTGGGATCCTCACATGGCAGGGGATGGTTAGCAGTGTAGGTGTAACAGGGGAGCAATTTGGAAATGAGCTGCAGTGGAGTACTTGAATCTCTTCTTGGGAAATTCCTGGCTGGCTAAGAAAGATATAGATGAAGAAGGAGAGTTCTTTCTAGCAGATATTGGGACTACAGCTTTAAATTCATCATTTCTTATGAGTGTCTTCACTTAGGGAGTTGCTTAAGGATGAACTTTACAGCACCAATCCTCTTCTGCTATTTCTAGGCACCAAAGTTAAGGCACGTTTTCCAGCTACAGGGTATTGGGTTCTTCCCTTGAAGGGAAACCTGAAAGTTACCTCTTTTTCTGTTTCCTTCCAACTTGCAGGTATCTTTCTCAGGGAAGATAAAGATTAAACACAGCTACAAAAGCTTATTTTTCATTTTCTCGACAGGCTATTTTCAACTAAATTATTATTCCATATATATGGCATAAGTTTAAGATATTTAAGTTTACTTTAACATATTTAAGGAATATATTTAGTATTGTACCTTGAAGTGGTACTTTTTCATAATGTGACCATCTTTTTTTGCCTGTCCTTGTATATTTGAACCATCCCAAGAGCTGAGTAGGAGAATTTTTCAGAATTTTTGATATTCAGTGACATGAGTTGTGCCTGGACTTGCTTTGGAAAATTGTTTGCAAATCCACATCGGAAGCATGCCAAAGCTTGAGTAGGCACAAAGATGGGTGCATTTAACTGTTATTTTAATATTGTAATTATGAAAACAAGTGTTCTTTGTTTATAAAATTATGTAGATGTAAAATGGAAGTTAGGCTTAAGAATAGACTTAGAGCTGCTGACTCTACACAGTGGTAATATTTCAAAACAGTAATTGTGAGAATGTAAAGGCAGCTGTAAGCAAAGTTTTATAATACTGGTGTAATATTAAAAAAAAAAAAATCTCTTGCTGCAGTCTGATGGGCAATTACAGGCTTTTAAAAACAGGAGAGGGACTTCCTAAAATGCTTCACTGAAGCAAGGAGCTGTCATTAAACAAAGCCCCAACCTACCCCCACCCCTGCTGACAACAGTAACTAGACTTCCAAGGATATTGTTTTCTAGTATCTAAGTTCTCACCTGGTTATAGCCTCATCTAATACAGCAGCCCAAGGCTGCAAGGAAACTTTGTTGCTGTAACAGCATTCTAACTTCCAGCTGACCTGGTGGATGGGAGTGAGGCAATGTGAAGTATGTATCTTGATGTTGTGATAGTTTTCAGAAGTAAGTTAGAGAAATATGGTTCAGCTAAAACTTCTTGAAGATGGATATACAGCTGACTGAAGAACTACATTCATACAATAGTAATCACCATTTCTTTGGCCAAGCTAAAGGATCCTCGGAGGGGAGGTTTGAGCTAGTGCTATGAAGTGTTTACAAGTATAATGTGGGTGAGAAAAGCAGAATAAACTTAAAACACTTAAATGTAACATCAGTTTAGAAACTGTTTACATGGAAGACATTTTCCTGTATAATTTTTATTCTTATAATGGGAGAAATCAACAAGGTCTAATTAAGTAATGGTAAGTGCAAAAGGCTGCAGTTGGGAGGACAGATTAAATGCAAATACCAGCTTGGGAGTGCTTGTGTAAGCAGCTGTTCTCAATCTGGAGATTTTTGCATCGCTGAAGGTGGATCGGCAATATGGGGGTGATGTGAAAAACTCCAAATGCCATGGATGGCAGCGGTGATCAGTGTTTAGTTTGGGGAGGATGTAGACATCACCTCTAGAATAACTAGATAATTCTAAAAAAGGGGACAAGAACAAAACAGATTTGTAAGAGTTTAGTCTGGAAAAGAAAGGGTTTGAGAGTGAATAGAACAGTCTTCCTGGTAACAGTCTCTACAGTTTTGTAATATGTGTTTATGCAAATAGTGATTAATTGTTCTCCATGTTCACCAAGGCAGAGCTACACAATTTGCAGCAACATGAATTTACTTAAGAGATTTTTTTCAGTTAAGTAAACAGTTTGGCCTTATAACAAACAGCAGAATCACTTTTACTATAGGAGTTCAAAACAGTGTTGGAAAACATTAGTGATGAGGTAGACCTAATCCTGCTTTGGAGGCAGGAATTGGACTAGATGATACCTTGAGGTTTATTCTAGTATTATACTTACATGTTTTACATAAGAGGAGCCTATACAGAGAGTTTATATTCTCTCATCACACATGCATAACAAGTTCTTCAAATGACAGATACTTTATCCCTTCTTCTCTGGAATGTTCATTCTACTTCTAGAGTTGCCTATTCACATTTTACAAATCTGCCCTGTGGACCTGTCTTCCTCACCCCATTTTTTATCTTTGTCCTCAAAACAAACAAAGCCTGGTAACGGAATACTTCCCTCTTCCATCTGTATGCAACCCAGTACTTGGAAAAGGGACTGCAAGGACTTTATCAGCTGCAAGGGGTTGAGACTCTGTCTTGGTCCTGGTACTTCAGGGCTTGGGTCAGTCTTTTCTATGCTGGAGTTTGGCTGCGATAGAAACACAGGCAACGCAAAATTATGTTACACCACCTTGAGCTTTCTGTAACAGACACCAAACTGCTTGCTCTTTAGTCATAGAAATGTAAACTTGGATATGGAAAATAAAGATGGACATAAGGGCCAGCCATCAGCTATTAAGTGTTAGGAGAGAGGGGGAGTAATTTATTTGTTTAGAAGAGATGAAAAGTGTGGTAGCATTTAAATCTTAGAGACAGGCTCAGTGCAAGCTGTTCTGTCTCCTCCACCTTAGCTTGGACAGAGGGCTGCGTCTTGACCCAGGCCACCTGAGCGCGGGTGGGGCTGGCTGTGGTATTTTACACGCCCCTAACAGGTCAGGGGAGCCCCGAAAAGAGGGGGCACGGCATTTCGGACGACGGGGTGAAACTACGGATTTTTTTTTTTTTTTTTTTTTTTTTTTTTTTTTCCCTGGGAAATGTCACAGATTCCCGCCTGCGCAGCCGGCGTGTGCCGCCTTTCGCGCCTTCCCCCCCCGCCTGACCCGCGGGCCGCAGGCTCCCGGGGGCAAGAAGGCAGAGCTGTTCCTTCCCGCACCCCCCCCCCCCTTCCCCTTCCCGAGGTGGGCAGGCGCCGTGCGGGGCAGCGCGCCCCCTCCCCGCTGGCGGCGGCGGCCCGGGCCGCCTCCCCGCGCTCCGCGGGGCTCCGCCGCCATCGGGCAGCGAGCGCGGGAGGCCGGGCCGCCGCCGCGGCCATGGCGACGGACGGTGAGTGCGGGCGGGGGCGGCCTCCCCGGGGGAGGGGGCTCAGGCACCGGCTGCCGGCCGCGCCCGGCGCTGAGGGCGAGGGGCTGAGGGTGACGGGGGGGGGTGGGGGTGAAACCGGGCCCTGCCCCTGCGAGCGGCGGGGAGCGGGGGCCGGGTGGGCGGGAAAAGGGGCTCGGCGGGGTGTCTGCCCTTCGCCCTAGGGGGGCCCGGCTGCCCCCCCCCCCCCATCGCTCCTCCGGGGTCGCACGGGGGATGCTGGTGCTGGGTGTGCCCCTCCGCACGGGGAGAGAGGGGCAGGTGCACGCGGACGCGAATTTTAGGGGGAATAAAGGGATAGGAAAGCCTGCTCTTAAGATATTAACGAAGAGCGGGTGTTCTCGTAATTATGGGAGACTTGTCTGCGTCTGAGAGACTTGGAGTCGCTGGGTTTTCTGGCCACGCTACAATACAAATGATTTTAGGGGTGATCGCTTTCTGTGTTTTGATTGATCAGGTTGTTGCCCGATGACACGTACCACCCCGTCTTAGGTCTTGGCCGCGGTAGTGGTGCTGCTGCACGGAGGGCAGGTATTTATTTCTCTTGATATTTCAGATCACAGCGGCAGTGGGTTAAAACCTTAATTGCTACTGTTAGCCACAGTCATGGCAGGCTCCTCCAGATTTACTATAGAAACACCAACATCAACGCTTATTGAAGATTGCTGGGTTGATTTTGCTACATCTTTTGCCAGTTTGGTGGAAATTAATCACGTGAACCTTCAAGAGATGTCAGGATGGCACATAGTTTATAATCCCTCAGGAACAAAATTCTAGGTTTGAGCTTTTCAAAAAGGTTGGACTTAATGGGACTCTAACTTCTCTTTTCCTTTCGTCATTTGCTGATGTTCACTTGTGTTTGCTGACATAGTTTTCTTTCAAGGCTGTGTCCCTAAGGAGGGGTCTTCTCAGGCAAGGCCCAGGCTGATGTGATGTGGAGTTGTTCAGTGCTTCAAGGTGGCCTTAGGAGAACTAAGAACTGATCTTGTTTTTCAGAGTAGTAGTGCACTTTTACCTAGCAGAATCTGTCCTTTTATTAGTTACATCCTCAAAGCAGAGATCCACAGGCAGTGATAGTGCTCAGTACATAACTGAATTATCATTAGTTTATATTTTATAGCATTTTACAAATTAATATAAATATTGTGGGTTGGCTTCTCACCTCTGTTCCTGCTGCACAAATATGAACTGGCTAATTGTACAATATTTAATTAATTAGACGTTCTTCTGACCCAAAAGTCAGCAGAGCTATTGCTTTGTTCCTTAAACAAAACCAGCTCTGTCTCCTCCAAATACTTACGGGAGTTATCTATTGTTTAATGTACCTCTTCTTCTCAGTCTTTGGGCTGAGGTAGTCGGTGAGCACCTGGTTAAGATGTGGGGACAGCTGAGCTCCTACCACTCCAACCCTGTGCTCTTGGTTTTGGGTGTATGGGGCACTTGGATCAGGCGTGTGGACAGGCTCTCCCAGCCTGGGATTACTGCAGGAGTGAGAAGAGCACCGAGTAAGACTTCATTTCGTAGGTTGTAGCTTTTGAGATCAGACCTGATCACCCACAATGTTGGTGTTCTTTCAAGTCAAGGAGAATTCAAGGAATATTTTTCTAGAATTTTAACTTAGTTACATTATGTTCTTTTTTCTCTTATTGTGAGGAGATTGAACTAAGGACATTGAGCAAACAGCATGTTAAGCAGTTACTTACGGTGGTGTAAATTGATTCCTCATAAGCCTAACAAATACGAGGGATGGAATTCACCATGAAGTATGATCAGTGCATTGGTCACTGCAATGGTGGAATGTGGATACAGTGATTTCAGCGTAAGAAGGCAGCCTGGAGATGTATGCATTGTCTTACGGTTCAGCTGCTGAAGCTTTGGTGTGGATCATCATCTTCCAACCTACTTTTAGTTGAGTTTTTCTTGAGAAAGTTGGAAATGTTTGTGCTTCGTTGATTGATGTTCCTTGTGGTTCCTTCCATGTGTTGCTGTCCTGGGGCTGCCACTGCTTCTGACTGGAGCCGCAGTGAGACCCAAGCTAATAAACCCTGCTAAACTCATCTGACTTAGTCCAGAGCCACTGGAGTATCTTGCACTGCCTATTGTTTTGTGTGCCAGTCCAGATTTGACAAACTTATTTTTTTCTGCCCTGCTCTATGTCTCAGCCTTAGTTGTCTTGTGGAGCTGAGATACTTGCTCTGGGGTGTCCTGCTTTCAAGGCTACCTATGTGTTTTTCATTCATCAGGTTACTGGGTGGCTTGCAGTATCTAATCTTGGTAAGCACATCTGACAGTTAATTTATTAACATATTTTATTATTATTAACATGTAGTAATTTGTTTCAAAATTACTAAATGTTTTGATTGAGAAATAATGACCTGAAGTAAAAAAGACTGGAGGGAAGCCTAACATTACAGTGAGTAAGCTGGCATTCCTTGGACTTGGTGTACTTGTATTAAATTCTACTCAGCTATAAACTATCATTTTTATTGAAGTGGGCAAGTCTATATTGTCATGTTTTAGCTTTCTATACAACAGACAGCTCAGCAGATGCCAACCCTGCCTGTACTTGCGTGGAGCAGTGGCATCATTGGCAGAACTCGGGGTGGTTCTTGATTGGGGAGCTTTGTGAGGAGCAGGTAGTGTTGACTTCTGTCCTTGTATCAGAGCTGTTCCTCAGAGAAGGGAGTAATAGGCAGAGGGTCTCTCTTCCTCTGTGATTCTGGGCTGCCAGAAGCGGTGGTGGTGATGACTCGAGATGATCAGAGATTCTTGTTACAACAGTCTGCTCTGATTTTTATTGTTAAATAATTCATTGCTCTTGCTGGCTGAAGGATCAGAAGTGAGGGAAGTTTGGTCTCCAGTACCTTTGGCTTCAACCCAATTTGAAATGAGTACAGGTTGGACGCAGTTCAGGTCAGCGCTGAAGGGAACTGTGGATTGTTTGAATGCACTTCTAATGGTATTAAAGGCACAGGAGCAGGCTGTCCCCATGTGCTGAAAGATGAGATGGTGGAGAAGACTGGCCTGGCTGAACAGAGAGCTTTGTCTGGAACTCAGGAAAGAAAAGGAGAGTTTATGACTTTTGGAAGAAGGTCAGGCAACTCAGGAGAACTGCAAGGATGTCATGAGGTTATGCAAGGAGAAAATTAGAAGGGCCAAAGCCCAACTAGAAATAAATCTGGCTACTGTCATAAAAGACTATTAAAAATGTTTCTGTAAATACATTAACAACAAAAGGAGGACTAAGGAGAATCTCCATCCTTTATTGGATGCAGGGGGAAATATAGTGACAAAAGATGAGGAAAAGGCTGTGGATGCCTTCTTTGTCTCAATCTTTAATAGTAAGACCAGTTGTTCTGTGGGTACCCAGCCCCCTGAGCTGGAAAAGAGGGACAGGGCAGAATGAATCCCCCATAATCCAAGGCGAAACAGTTAATGACCTGCTATACCACTCAGTCACACACAAGTCTATGGGGTTGGATGGGATCCAACCAAGGGTACTGAGGGAGCTGGTGGAGGTGCTCACAAAGCCCCTTTATCAGCAGCCCTGGCTAACCAGGGAGATCCCAGTTGACTGGAGGTTAGCAAATGTGGTGCCCATCTACAAGGAGAGCCAGAAAGAGGATCCGGAGAACTACAAGCCTGTCAGCCTGACCCCAGTGCTGGGGAAGGTTATGGAGCAGGTCATCTTGAGTGCCATCACATGGCACATACAGGACAACCAGGCAGTCAGGCCAGTCAGCATGGGTTTATGAAAGGCAGGTCCTGCTTGACTAACCTGATCTCTGTGACAAGGTGACCTGCTTAGTAGATGAAGGAAAGGCTGTGGATGTTGTCTACCTAGACTTTCATAAAGTCTTTGACACCGTTTCCCACAACATTCTCCTAGAGAAACCAGCTGCTCATGGCTGGGATGGATGTACTCTTCACTAGGTAAAAAGCTGGCTGGATGGCCAGGCCCAAAGAGTGGTGGTGAGTGGAGTTAAATCCAGTTGGTGTCTGGTCACGAGTGGTGACCCCCAGGGCCCAGTACTGGGGGCAGTTCTGTTTAGTATCTTCATCAGTGATCTGACGAGGGGATCGAGTGCACCCTCAGTAAGTTGGACGATAACACCAATTTGGGCATGAGCGTTGATCTGCTGGAGGACAGGAAGGTTCTACAGAGGGCTCTGGACAGGCTGGATCGATGGGCCAAGGGCAATTGTATGAGGTTCAACAAGGCTCAGTGCCGGGTCCTGCACTTGGGTCACAACAACCCCATGCACCGCTGCAGGCTGGGGGCAGAGCGGCTGGAAAGCTGCCCGGCAGAAAAGGACCTGGGGGTGCTGGTCAACAGCTGGCTGAATATGAGCCAGCGGTGTGCCCAGGTGGCCAAGGTGGCCAACGGCATCCTGGCTTGTGTCAGCAATAGTGTGACCAGCAGGACTAGGGAAGAGATTGTCCCCCCGTACTCAGCACTGGTGAGGCTGCACCTCAAATACAGTGATTGGTTTGGGGCCCCTCACTACAAGAAAGACACTGAGGTTCTGGAGCGTGTCCAGAGAAGGGTAACAAAGCTGGTGAAGGGTCTGGGGCACAAGTCTTATGAGGAGCAGCTGAAGGAACTGGGGTTGTTTAGTTTGGGAGAAAAGGAGGCTCAGGGGAGACCTTATCCCTCTCTACAACTACCAGGAAGGAGGTGGGGGTTGATCTCTTTTCCCAAGTAAGAAGTGATAAGGTGAGAGGAAATGACCTAAAGTTGCCCCAGGGGAGAGTTAGATTGGATGTTAGGACAAATTTCTTCACTGAAAGGGCTGTCAAGCATTGGATCAGGCTGCCCAGGGAAGTGGTTGAGTCACCACCCTGGAGGTATTTAAAAGACCTGTGGATGGGCACTTAGGGACATGGTTTAGTGGGACTTGACAGGGTTAGGGTAACAGTTGGACTTGATCTTAAAGATCTTTTCCAATGTAAATGATTCTGTGATTCTGTGGTATCCTTACGGTATTAAGTACATTCTGAACATTTCTAAATTAAAAACCTCCCAAGAGAATATATTTAAAAGAGAGGATATACATGTGAGTGTTCAGAGTAGTTTTTAAATACTGGAAATATATTGGCTTTCGTTTGAAATTTCATGTCATTGTATCTGGATTTTGTTTTTCCTGGCTTAGGATGTGTAGAGAAACTGGCAGCGTTATGGAGATGCCCATGTTCTCTACCACAGGTTGGTGGTCCTGGGGCTTAGCCACATTTCACACCAGCAACCCTGTTCATTGCATGGATGAGTGTGCTGGCTGTATTGCACCCAAAGGCAACTTCACTTTGCTAAAGGTCAATTGGTCATTTGAACAAGCTCTTAATTAAACAATCTATACCTGTGTATTTGTATCACTTCATGTACATGGCTATCACATTGACCTAATGTGGCACTAATACTTATTAGTGCAGTAATAAGATCCCAGGCACAGTAACTGAATCCTGAGTGAGTTATTCCCTTTAAAGGAGATGCTAGGAAGGGGATGTGGGTCTGGTATAGCAATCCAGATACTCTTGTTCTCTTGACTCTTAAGATCCTTGTTAATATGAAAATACAGGCAAGACTGGAAGATGCTTCTTTAAAGAAAAAAGCAAATAAACTGCCAACAACAATTCAGAGTCTTGTCGATAAGCTTCCCATGTCTTTCTGGATGGCATGAATATGTGGGTCTTGAATTTTTATGGTCGTATTAGGAGTTAGCATGCCTGACGTGCAGTCTGGGAAGATACATACCTATGACAGCTCAGTGTCTCTCAGGTGCAGGTAAAACTCCATTCTGTGGCAAGGATGACCCCTTAGTACTGTGTTTTCCCAGAGCATAGTACTGTGTTTTCCATCATAGCAGAGTGAGCTCTGTCTCCTGTAATGTGTGGTCCTGAGTGGCTCTGGGAGGAAGGAGCCTGGAGGATTTGTTCTGACCATAAACCATAGTGGTCGGGGTGTCTTGCCTGAGGCTATGACTCAGCTGCCCTTGTGAGCTGACTGCCCTAGGAAATTACCTCCTTCACCTGTGTTCTTGATGCCTGACTGTAAAATTTCATTTTAACTGCAGAAGGCTTTCTTGACTACTGCTACACTGGTGCATATGAAAAACCTGCTACTGGAAAATAATCAGAGCTGTTAGAGTCTTTTTTTTTGTTTTTATATGTGTTACCTCTCTTGTTTCATTTTGACATAGTGTTGCTTAAAGTCTTGCTAATAATAGACCTGCATCACATCTGGCTGTGTTGAAAGCAAATCTTGAAAAATGCCTGCTTTGTGGAAAATACTGAATGCAATTGTATGTTCTTTTCTAAATACATGAAACAGTTACTTTTATAAAGAGCTTGTATTTGTGCTTACGCCCATGTTCCCATGAGAAAACATTCAAATGCATAGTCAGACTTCAAAATAGCTTGCAAAATACATTGGAGAACATTTTAAATCTGTTTCCTTCCTGCTTTGATTCAAGTGGGGGATATTCTCCAGGGATGCTGCCTCTTAGGAGAGTTTGTTTTGGGCATTATTATTTTCAAAGATAGGCAACTTTATATGCCTAGAAGGAGAGGATGGGCAGTGCTTCACGTGAAGAACTGGGATGCAGTTGCAGGGGTGTAGGCAGTGTTCCTTCTTTGACAAAGTAAAACCTAAAGGGCCACTGGGCTTGTGGACACTAGAGCCAGGCTTTTAAAAAAATATTTTTAGAGAGTTGAATACACAAGTGAGGTACTAAACCAGACATTTTCGAGCATGCAGGACAACTTAAATAAAATCTGGCCCTGGAGCCTTACTGATAATGGCTGTAGCACTGATTTAGTATGCTTAGGTCACCATGAGATTGTTCCCGTTCAGTGCAGACAGGCAATTAAGGAGGAAGTCTTGTGAGTGTGGTGGTGCATCTGTGGATGTACTGAGGCTCCATGCTAGAAGCACTGCAGCAGTGAGAGCGTTGTGAACTGTGTCAGGGTTTGCCAAATGAAGTGCTGTGGTTTGCCTTTGCTCTAAGTGATCATGCCAGCACTTCCTGAGGGACTCATCTGCAGTAGTCTGTAACGGTTATTGCACGTTACTTTCTTGAAGTGTTCTTTTGATTCCCATGCACCTGGGAAACAAGTGCGTACCATCTGGCCTGGTTAAGTCCTTCCATGGTGCTGCTCAGCTGTAGGGATGACTCTTAGGTAAATAGGAGTAGTCATAATTATCAGGGGAGGTTATCTAAAAACATCAGGCGGCTTTATTTTGAAAAGCAGCCTCTTATGTGCCTTAGATAGGTTGACGTCAGGATCTGTGGGGTTAAGTAGTCATTAAGGAGACCTTGTGTTCACTTTCCATTTGTATGATCTTTTGCTGATTGATCTGATAGTGCACTGAGAAAGTTTGATCAATTATTCAGCAAGGGCTCAAGTCTAATCTGTCTTGGTGCTGGGAAGACATTAACTCTACAAACTGGTGTGGTTAGTTGCTATTTAGGCACTCAGACTTTGCAGTGACTGCTCTGCATATAGTTTTGGGAGATGAATTCCCAATCAGAGGAGAATACAGTTATCAACCATTTATCTGATATGTATGTAGTCAACCTATTACAGTGCCTGTAGACAAATCCAATTAGACATGTTTTAATTAGACACGAATACTATGTTAGCTGTGCCATCCAGAATGGGCTTCTTGGATATCTTCTTTTTTATGTGTAAGATAGACTGGTTTTGTGTTAAAGGCTTAAATGAGTGGGTAGACAGTTGGCTAAAATTGCTAACAGCAATGTTACCCATCAGCAGTGTGACCAGCTGCAGGACTTGGTTAAGTCAATGGCAGCCTTCCCAGTGGGTATGAGGAAGACAAGATGCCATTTGTGAAGTCCTGAGAATAGCAGATTACAAGAATCAAAATGGGAAGGACTGGGAAGGGAGTTGAGAGAGTATGGGTAGTTTTCAAAGTGCATAACCGTACAGACATTGTACAAAAACTAGGATGCTTCCTCTGTGTGAAACCCCAGAGCAAGTTCTGAGACAAGATGATATCCTGATTTTGGGCCAAACAAAATTAGGAGCTGTTCTTTTAGCCGTGTTGGAGTTTCAGCTGATTCACAAGATGTATAGCAAGAGCACTGGAAAGGCATGCCAAAATCTAGTGTGGATGGAAAGATAATCTGTGAGTGGAGGCAGAGCTGTGGGTGGTGAACAAAAAATAGAGGCCGAGACTGGAAGTAAGGTGAAAGGGAGAAAAAGAAAGAATAGTTTCCTGGGAAGCTTAGGGAGATGGGGAGGAAGGGAAGATCACACAGAGGAATGATTGGAGGTGTGAAAGGAGGGTTGCATAAGCCAAGAGAGGATATAATTTCAAGAACAAAGTTTGTGATTGCATCAGAAGCAACTGACAGGTCAAGGAGGATGTAGACAGAGTGCTGGCCAAAAAACGGATATTGGAAGGGTACCATGGAGCCTGCTCTCCGTATGCAATCACAAAATCACATTTATTCCTTCTTCTGCTTGTGGGATCACAGCTGCATTGCATGCATGTGTGGAACAGCTGGACGGCATCTTTTCATTAACACAGTCCTGATTTCTGGCTTGGAATAAATTGTACAGTGCTTCCTGATGAAAGCTTCTAGGGAGAGGAGTTCAGGGGGTCCAGGCGGCACTGGGAAGGGGTGAAGATGGAATGGGACTGGTTTATTTTCTTACTTAGGGCACCTCTCACCATTCTGATGCCTCCGTTTTGCAAGTACCTGTCATGTCTCTCTTGGCCCTATGCGGAAGGCATGGCTGAGACTTGGGCTGCTGAGTTCTTCAGAGACCATGGCATTTTATTTCCCTGCCCCCCCTCCCCATTTCCCTTTGCTGTTTGTTGTAATGAAATGTCTTACAGATACGCTAGGTATTATTACACCTATGTTGTTGTTGTTGTTATTATTATTATTGAGCTTTTGTGACTCAAATGTATAAGATACTCCAAAGAGTGTGAGGGGGGGATCAGCCTTAATTATCCTTCATTGGCTTTGATAGGATTTCAGAGCATCTGGGAACTTGCAGAGAGTGCTTATTCCTACAGCTGGCAGACATGTTTTCAGATGGCTGTTATTTTAAAAATATAGTTCTGTGGATATCAAAACTACTTATTCTGGTCAAAAAAGGAGTTTTGAAACACTTAAGCACTTCTTATGAAAATGTGGAAAATCAGGACATGGTTTACATCTCAGAAGTGTTTAGAGAGCATATTCAAATATAAAGTATATAAATTTAAAAAAATCCCCCAAACATCTCTTATCACATCATCCTGAGAACCAAGTGCTTGTGCAGTTGAAATAAAAATGTTTGGTGACTGAACTAAAACCCAGTAATTTTTACACAGATCTACTTGGCTCTTTGTGGTATCTCACTGTGATTGAAAGAAAGTAACTTTCTAAAAGACTTTATTGTACCTGTGGTGTGGTACTTTTTCTCTTCCTAAGCACTAGTTCTTCAAGTGGGGCGGGGATTCTGCAGATGGAGAGCCTCTGCACACTGCTCATCCTTGCTGGTATTGTGAATTTGGTCAGAAGGATTGGAGCCACTTTAAAAAAGGTAATTATCAGGATCTTGCAGTTGGTGTCAGCAGCAAGCAATTTCTAATAGATCTTCTATCTTTTTCAGTAATTAATTTTGCTCTGAGAGAGACAAGGAAGTGAGGCGTGCAGCAGAGTAAATCTCAGGAGCAGCTATTGAGGCCACAAGCCTTGCCAGCAAACAGACCTGGGAGGAGGTGGCAGCTCCTTGACCTGCTCTGTTGCTGCCTTGGGGGCATTCCCTTTCCACAGCATTTGCCTGCTTTGCTCATTTCAGGTTGTTTCAATAGTTTGTGCTGCTTAAACTGCTAATGTGAATTATTAACTAACTAATTAAGACCCAGCACTGGTTCATGGACAGATTCAGGTGTGCCTCAGGTATCTTTGGCTGGCCAGATGTGCGTGGCTCGCCTGGGAAGCAGAGAGGGGGCCAGTGTCCTGCTGTGCTCTGCACTGTCACGTGGCTGGCTGAAAGAGGTGGCAGCATCCAGAGGGATTTTGCAGTGTTTGCTCTTCACTTCTGTGTTTTGTGGTTCTAGATGGGGCTGCAGTTTCTGATGCAAAGATCTCTGGATCTTTGCAGGGTCCGAGTTCTGAGATATGGTGACCCTTGTTTTTTAATGTACTATTTAAGAATCAAAAGTATGACTAAGATACCTCATTGTCTGTGTGTTGGCTGCAGATACAATATACCTGCTTCATTAAACCTGTGTCTCAAAGGCTTTAGTGGTTTTAGACCAGGTGCTGTAGTGGTTTTACAGTGAGTTGTCACTGAAGTTACTTGGTCTCTCTTGAGAGCTAACTGAGCTATATACAGCCTCTCTTAGCCATCAGTATAAATTGCTGCTTGTGCATGGGATGTTTAGACGAGGTGAGCTTTGAAGTGTAGAAGGAAGTTAGGCACTGACATTGCTGGCCTGGTGGGTGAAGGGGAAAGGTTTTTTTCACAGCTGGTTAACAAACTATCAGTAACTCAGACTCAGGACAGTCATTGGTAGAAGACCCTGGCAAGTCAATGCTCAAGAAACACAGGTTTTAATAAAACTAAATGTGGGTAGAGTGTTCTCCTTTGGAAGAGTAGTATAATGTGGTTTCTCAAGTTGTGAGATTATAAATTGGAAAAAAGCATGGGAAGGAGTGTGGGGGGGAAAGAGGAGAGACAGTGAGCTAAACAGAGGCTTTTGGAGAAAACGGCTACTTGCTTCTGCTGGCAAAGATCTCCTTCAGTGATGTTAGGGTGGGGATCTTGTCTATAGACTATGTGGTTTTCCATAATATCTTTGCATACATCTCCAAACCAAGTAACTATGTTGTTTAATGTTTGAGTTGTAGTAAATAAATGAAAAAATTCATTCAGCCCAGTTTTTGATAATTATTTCAGAGGACTTGCAGTCATGAGACTTTCCAATTGGGAGGACCAGACAAGACTTAAAACTGGGGAGTGGGATTCTCTGGCAACACAAAACATCCCAGGAAAGTTCAGAAATACCCACACGGTAGCAAGGCCACTGCTCAAGTCAATTTGAGAGAAGTTAGTGCAGGACTGATGCTTGAAGAAGGCTTGTCTTTCTATGATAAGCACTAGTTGGAATATTTTGGCATGTGTCAGAACTGTGGGTTAGAGTATCTGGAACTCAGGAGTTTCCAATTAATTTCTGAGAAGATGTAGTGGCTTTTCTACATTGAGGCTGGAGTGAGTTGGTTTGTTTGGTTGGTGTTGGGTGGGTTTTTTTGGTACTCTTTTGTACTGGACAAAATGAGCCTGAAACTTTTTATCAGACAATGGCAGAAGCGGATGAAAAACCTTTCTAGAGTGGGTATTTCTTATCTCTTGTTTCCTAGTAACTCTTTGGAACCAACATTTTCTATCAATAATTTTTTTTATTATTATTACTTTAGAAGCTTCGCTTTTTGAAGCTGTTTTGTATAACATGCTGTGGTTATGCTTTGTGCTTAAAAACTTTGAGTCAACCCTGAAGCACAACACAGTTACCATGAAAATCACGCACAAAATGTTTAATGTGTGGGAGGTTTGTGTCCTCTTTCTTGTTTTGTGGCACTTGAAATCCTCCGAGTTTCTTTCCAGAGGAGCAGATGAAAGGAAATAAGGCATTTTTTCCATTGCCACAAGTACTAGATAGTTATTTGCTATAGCAGCTGAGATTCTCACCTCATTTACTTCAGGATCCACACATTTAGGCAAAATACCTATTATTGTTCAGTGAAGGTTTAGATTTTAGTTGGTGAAGTTGTGATAGTTACATTTAAACAGGCCTTTAAAAAAATGTGCATGGTCAGTGAAGCATGGGTATACTTACAAGTTATTTTATTTTCAGTTGCAAAAATGACTTTAGAAGTTCTGTACCTTTGACCCTGTGATTATATTAATTGGTTCTCATCTGGGTGATACACCTGTGCGGGGAGCCCTGCTGAGAAATTAGTCCAGGTGGTTCTTTTGCTGTACTTCAAAGTAAATGCTTGTTAGGGTTTTACTGAAGCTGTAATAGATGAGATGTACAAATGCTGACAGCATTTTGCATCAGTGATTTGATTTTTGTTCTGCAGTTTTAATTACTTGATTTGTTACCTGCATTTCAGTATAAAATTAGTAAGTGTTCCCCCCCTTAACTTGGATTTTGTATGGTTGTATATGGTGTATCATAGACTTTTCAATGGAAGCAAAGTGCATTTCGTGATGCTGAAGTCAGAAGACAGCCTGTAAACAAATTAAGGTGTATTGCCATAATTTCTGTTGGGAAGTTCTGCCACATTTTTTAAGGCAGTACATGATGAAGGATCTGACAGTCTGCAAGCTTTTCTGTCTATGCTATCCATCATGCTGTGTATCAAGGGTGGTCCACCTGCCTGGCTCCAGAAGCCACATGCCAATGTTTTCATGCAACTTAGAACCATGTGATGTGCACCTAAGATCATGGAGAGCCATCGTGAAGGACACTTCATGGGTGGGAAAATACAGTGATCCCACTGCTCAGTCACAAAGTCTTGACTGTATCTGATGATCCTCTTGTTTTAGCCCAAATGCTGGCAACTTCCCACCTTTTTGATTACCCAGGAATCCTGTGGCTGGCCACATGGTCTGTTTGTCCAAAATGACAACAGGCTCCAAAATGACCAAGGAGTTGTAATTTGGAAACGACAAGTGGAAAGTGCTACCCTGAACAACGGGTCCTCAAACTGATGGTTGTACTGGCTATGCTGATACAGCTCAACATGTCTTGGTTTGGTGCTGCTCATGGATTTCCTCTTTATCATTGGGGCATGCTCTAGTGTGTGCTGAGAAAGTCAGAAGGGGCGGAGGAGGCAGGAGGTATGTCCCTGTCACTCTGAAAATTGGTTTAGGTGTGTCTGAATGGTATCCTTCAGGCCTCCTGAGGAGGTTAAGGTGACAGGACTGCCACGTGCTCCAAAACCATGACCCAGGCTTCCCGAGCTCCTGTAAGCTAATGTTGAAGAATAAGTAGTTTCAAGTCTCAAAGAGAGCACGCGTCCTGACTGACTCTGAGCTTTAGCCTGCCTATCTCTGTTTTTTGGGTATTTTTCCTGCAAACATGCGAGCTAGAAACAAAAATATAAAACAAAGCTGAGTTTCCCTTTTGTGATTACATGGTTCCAAGTGTTACAGAGTTAAGGAAACCACCAAATAACTTAAATCTGGCAACAGAGCTGCACCCCTTTTAGGGTAAAAGGAGTGGATTAAAGGTTTCCCAATAGGCAGTCTCAGCAAGGGAGGAGTGATTCTTGTGAGCACATTTGTTTTCAGCATTTCCTCAGCAAGAACTGTGCAGGACACATAGTCACTATTTGCCCTGCTGAAGGCACAAGGACAGACCTCCAGAACTGTTCTTCTTCCCATTTGCCTTCCCATTGCTTTCTTGCCGCTTCCCAGTTCAGTTCATTACTCTCCTCCAAACTTTCCCTGTCTCCTGCCTGGCAAAGGGTTACTGTCAGAGCTTCTGCTGTTGCCTTGGTTTGTGGTTTGTTGTCACTTGAGACCCAGGAGAGCCGTGTAGAGCTGGTCCCTTGGGAAGGAAAAGGAGCAGTTGCTCATATGGTGTTGCTCAGCGACCCTTGTCTGCCGGGAGTCACTGAGCACCGTTCATGAGTGTCCCTTGCTGAAGCCAGGATGAGTCATAGGCAGTCTGAGACTTCTCACGTTCATTTGGAACATTAAATCCATGACTAGATGGTTCCAGAGTTGGGGCAATGGAAAATTAGGAGTTGTGCTTGGCATACTTGCTCACGAGTTGGAGATGCTGGAGGTATGTTTCCTTCCTAGACAGTGCAGCAAGATCCATGACGAGCTCTTGTCAGACCATAGTCACACAGATCCAGTGATCAGCCAGGCGTCCCCATGGGAAACCCTACAGCCAGCAGCCTGCGTGTGAATCGCTTTAAGTCAGTCAGTATGCAAACTGGAGAAGCATAGCGTGGACATGTGCCCCCTTCCGAGACTGGAAAGAGGAGGCTTCAGGCTCCTGAACTGTTGCCCACGTTCTCAGTGGTTGTCATCAGCAGTCACGGCAACACCAGCAAGAAGTCAAGCTTGCTTTGTGTCAGGTAACTCACTAATGCATGATGGAGTTTTTGCTCCTTTGGCATTTTTCTTTGATCTGTTGAGCATTTAAATGGAGCAGCTTCGTCAGGGTGTACTGAGAGTTACTGTGCTCCAAGAGGACTCCTCAGGCTAGGGCAGTGTGGATGCTGGGGTTCAGATCTTTCTAGGCAAACCCAGGACTTCCACTCAGGGCTGTCCTGTCTTCTAGCTGTAACCATGCGACTGCTGGAGGAAGGATGCTGCCCACTTGATCTAATAAGGTGCTTCATCTCTTTGGTAAGAGATAAGCTCATCAGGAAATGTAGGCAGAAGTTTCTGTGTTATGGGAAGGGTTAGGTATGAGGGAGTTCTGGTGCTTTGGTTAGTGCTGTCACAGTTTCCATGAGCAGGTGGGTGCCTGGGGAATTGTAATGCAAAAAATGTCAGATCCCCTAGGATTAGGTGTCAACTGACTGATGATTTTGAGGACGGCAATTTTAAATTTGGTACCTAAAAATAGGAATTGTGTGGGACTTTGTCAGATTTCCTTCGAGAATCAACTCTTTTCTAAGAACTTTAACTTTGGGATTCTCTTGGCATTCAATTCTAGTATGTAAATATTCATTCACCAAATCTCACTCTTTTGCACTCTAACCCCTATGCCTCCTTGTAGCATATACTGTGTAGCTTCAGCTAATGGGATGACAATAGGTTACATGATGCATAGCAGGGTGAGGAGTGTAAGGCCTAAACTGCACATGGCTAACAACATGTTTGTACTGTGATAATCACAAGGTAGCATCTGTCTTGTCCTCTCTTTTTATTTTTATTTTTGAAACCTACTCCACTTGGTTTATTATTACTTGGGCTCATCATGAAGGTAAAAATAACTTGCCTATTTAAAGAGAACAGATGGTTTTTCTAAT
The DNA here is from genome assembly GCF_018691265.1 of Tyto alba. Taxonomy (NCBI): domain Eukaryota; kingdom Metazoa; phylum Chordata; class Aves; order Strigiformes; family Tytonidae; genus Tyto; species Tyto alba. Next base: position 8,022,034 of record NW_024881303.1, read on the forward strand.
GGTTTTTCCTTAACATTGAATGAATTGTGGTTGAGTCAGAAACTGCCAGCCCAGAAACGTATGTTTTCATTAGAGAAATACTTGATTAGGTTAATTGAGTGTGATTCAATGTGATGTACATTTGGCCAACTTAAATGCTTTCCAACCTCATCTTGGACCGAGATAACAGTATCTCAGTGTTTACAGTTTACTCAGCAGTTTCCAAAACATTGCCTAAGGAGTAACAAAATATTGAGGAGACACTACTCAATTAGCTGAGGGAATAGAATCTTTTGTAAAAAAACAAAAAAAAAAAACAAAAAAAAAACCAAGCCCAAACCAAACCCACAAAACAGAAATCCCCCATTTTTTTTTAGAATGATGCAAACAGGGAATGTATACTTAAGTCATGTCCAGACATAAAACTTGCACTGATTTAATTATGCTAATGTTGCCTACACAACATGTTATGCAAGGTGAGTGCTTTCCCAAAGAGCCCTCACCTGTATGTCATTTTGATGGGTCTGAGAACAGAGGTGAGATTCAGCGCGAGAATAAAGCAACGTGGAGGTGTGTGGTAGGCATCTGAGCTCCCATTACAGTTAATGGGGATCTAGTCGGCACAGCCCGTGGGGCCTGGACGGTGATTCATCTCACTTTGAAGGAGACTCATAGTGGGTGCTCAGCTGAGAGGCTCTCTGAGCCCCTCAGGCTGTGCTGGGTGGCGATCCACTGGCTGAGGTGGGACCTGGGATGCCCAGTGCACATCCACCTACAGAAGACTGGGGTTTGGTGTCTTAATTTTGAACTGAGGCTCACCCTTGCTGTAACATTAATGTGACAGCTGTGTGCCTGTAGCTTCAAGGAGCTGCTGGTAGAAAGACCAAATTCAGTGTGTCCAGATATTTCTGAGGACAGAGAGGCAGGAAAGAGGGCGCAGGTGAAGATGGATAAGCCAGAAGAACAGAACACTTTCAGAAACATTTAAAGTACTAGGACGTGTTTGTCCATCACATCTTGTTCCTGACAGTGAGATCTTTGCCATCATTACTAAACAGCAAACTCCTTCCCATTTCCATCAGAGAGTCTTCAGAAGTACGAGCTGAGTTCAAACCCAAACCAAGAGACAGCTCAAGGCAGTCATGGGGACCCAGCCTGGAGGAGAGGGGCAGAGAGCATAACTAGAGTAGGATTGACTTTGGGAAGTCCCTGTGTCATAGGATGTAACAGGAATTTGGTTACACTGAGCCTTGTGAAGCTAAAGACTTGAAGGTTGTGTTTGTGATACCCAGCCTTGTAGCAGATAAGTCACCTTTTCTGACTTGAATAGAAAAGATGATAGAAGATCTCCTGGGCAGCTGCAGTTGTCACGGAAGGTGCTTTAGTTAGGCCACGGGGTGAGTTTAATGTGCTGTAATTTCCACGCAAGCTCAAGCCTACCAGGACAGGGTACAGCAGGGAAAACAGGCAGACTTCAGGGAACAACCCTAAAACCTCAAATTCTTGACTCTTTTATGATGTTTTCTGGAGACTAAGGGATCACGATGTCACCTGGAGACCTCAGTTCTCCTCCAGACACTGGCATGTAGCCAGAGAAACTCTTAAGAGCCATGTTCTGTGCCCCTATCCTCCGTGCCTAGAAATGGCATACACAAAATACAGTCCTCAGTGTTCCTAATGACTTGCAGTGGTTGGTCTAGGCAGTGTCCAGGACCATCTTCTAGTGATGCTTCATTTTCCATGACTGCTTAAGGCCTAATATAAACTTCAAGTTCTTTGAGAGGGGTCCTGACAGTCCTGGTTTTGTAATTCACAGCATGTCTTTTAACAACTGGGCAGTCCTTCTTTTTCTTTTTTTCTTTTTTTCTTTTTTTCTTTTTTTCTTTTTTCTTTTTTTCTTTTTTTTCTTTTTTTCTTTTTTCTTTTTTCTTTTTTCTTTTTTCTTTTTTCTTTTTCTTTTTTTCTTTTTTTCTTTTTTTCTTTTTTTCTTTTTTTCTTTTTTCTTTTTTCTTTTTTTCTTTTTTCTTTTTTCTTTTTTTCTTTTTTTCTTTTTTCTTTTTTCTTTTTTCTTTTTTCTTTTTTTCTTTTTTCTTTTTTCTTTTTTCTTTTTTCTTTTTTCTTTTTTTCTTTTTTCTTTTTTCTTTTTTCTTTTTTCTTTTTTCTTTTTTTCTTTTTTCTTTTTTCTTTTTTCTTTTTTCTTTTTTCTTTTTTCTTTTTTTCTTTTTTCTTTTTCTTCTTTTTTCTTTTTTTCTTTTTTTCTTTTTTCTTTTTTTCTTTTTTCTTTTTTTCTTTTTTTCTTTTTTTCTTTTTTTCTTTTTTCTTTTTTCTTTTTTTCTTTTTTCTTTTTTCTTTTTTTCTTTTTTTCTTTTTTCTTTTTTCTTTTTTTCTTTTTTTCTTTTTTCTTTTTTTCTTTTTTTCTTTTTTTCTTTTTTTTCTTTTTTTCTTTTTTCTTTTTTTCTTTTTTTCTTTTTTCTTTTTTTCTTTTTTTCTTTTTTTCTTTTTTTCTTTTTTTCTTTTTTTCTTTTTTTCTTTTTTTCTTTTTTTCTTTTTTTCTTTTTTTCTCCTCCAGAGTTCCTTACTCCTACTCCCTTTCTCCCATCTGGTTCACGAGGCTGAGACCTTCTCCAAAGCTGAACTCTCACTGTTATTACTGTGATGTTGAGAAAGTCAGCAGGTCAGCTGGTAATGAACAGCAGGAGGCTGGCTCAGCCATGTCTCTGTGTTCTTTCAAGGGTACTTTGCATGTGTGTACCTTCAGGCATGTATCTATTACATATTTGAAATGAATCATCTCCCACAGCATTTGTGCAATTTGATGTGGACAGTGACAAATCAAACAAAATGGGGTTTATCCTTATTTCGTCCCCTTTTTGTTCCTTCCTTAGGCTCCAAGTGATTTTTTTAGGATGTAAGCCATCTCTTACTAGGAGCTTACCAGGGAATCCTGAAATCAGCTACAGCCTTTGAGTACTGTTCAAGCACGAAAAATACAGTTGTGTTTTTAAAAACAGAGAGATGTCACCTGGTGGGACAGTATATGGGCTGCTCAGGTGCATAACTAGGAGGGGTGAAGCAAGAGGTCTGAAATGATGTATAGAAAATGCTCTACCAATCCCAGCGTAGAAAGACAAAATGTATCTAGACCACCTCCTTCTACAAGGGCGATGCAAATGTGTGCATGTGGTTGTTAGGATGTGGTCTCAGTGGAAGATACTTGATGTAGTTTTGATATGTTCAGGTTCAGGTATGTTTTGTCCTCTCCCTGCCAACTTATGAATGGAAAAAATTGATGGTGATTAGCTGCATGCATGTGGATATGTATGTATAGTAGTGAGCTGTGTTGGGAAATATTTCATTATGAATTTGAAAGAAAGGAACTGAAACTAATTTAAAATCATAAAGCACTCATAGGAGCAGTATCTATCCTTCTGTAGCATTACACAGAGTTTGCACACAGCAGGTCTGAGTGCGGCAATTTTCCACCTTGGAGGGAGCCAGGTAGATTTTTCATCCTGTGATCTGAGTTACAGGAATACTTGTGGCTTTTGGGAAGGGAGAAAGTGAAAATACAATATTTGGTTTTACCTTTGTTAGTGTCTTTATTTCTGTAGGATATAGAGATACTGATATTGAAAGTCCTTTGTAAAATGCAATGCCTTGTTTTATAGGTACGCCTTTCTAAGTAGAGGCGGGGACAGTGGAGATATTGTCCAGAATAACACTGAGAACCACTTGAAGAGTCTGAATCTGAACTCTTGTCTTAATTATTGGCCGTGCTTCATGGCTGGTAGACAGCACTCCCCTCTGTGATGTATTTAAAGCCAAATTTGTGAGAATCTGTATCTAGATGCTGGAATGAGTGACAGACTCTAGAGGGCAGTGCAGCATCCCTGTGATAGGAGTACCTCCAGGGTTTTTTTTCATAGCAATCTTACTCGGCAGGATAATTGCTTAAAATAGTTAAAAATAATCTAGAATTAAGTATAAGTTTTTGTTAATATTTCACAGAAAGTTTTGATTAATGAAAATTTTTGTACCAAGAAGGACTTGACCCTCTTTTTACAGGAACTTTGAGCACCTGACTGGCTGTACTAGTGTTGAAAAGGTTTTAATCTATTGAAAACATTTTTAGGATATTTGTGCATGATTTAAGGAAACAAACAAACCAAAACTCATCCCTTCTGTGTATCTAGCAGTCCACAAAAGAACTATTAATTTTCATATTGCTTTCCCTCTAGTCTCATAATGTAACACATCTTTTGACTGGAGGTGCTCTGTTTCCCTTGTAGAGAGATAAATCAATAAATCATCATGTCAGCAGAGCACAGCTTGAAGTGAATTTCCCTGTACTGGAAGGTTTCAAATTAATTTTAGATGGGAGCTCAGATGTGCCATACACACATGTCTACAGATAATATTACAAGGCTGCATTCAAAATGACAGGGTGTTGATTCAGTATGTCAAGCTCCTCTTAAGGATGTTGAGCCGCAACCTAGAGGCTGCTTGTGCTGTCAGAAGGAGTCAGGAGCTCCTTGCTGCCCAATAAACAGTTTGTGTGCAGCTGGCTGATTATCTAATGAGCATTTGGCATGGATTTTTGCTTTATGAGAGAGTTCACATCTCCAGCCTGTGACCTTATATGTCTCTGCAAAGTGAACCTGAACTCAGACGCTGCAGCACACGAGACCTTCAGAGCCTGTCGTCCTCCGAGCACTTGCTTGCTGCGTGTTAAATTGAGGAAACACACTCAGATGCCTCTGCTTCTCTTTGGAAAGGTGCACAAGCACGTGTGCACACGTGCACACACTTACCTCGGAGGATGTTTTGGAGGGTGTGCTTGGCTTACATGACCCTCTTCCCCTGCCAGCTCTGAAGCAAATAATAGGCACCTACAGTAACATCTGCTGTTTTACAGCCATCAGCAAGAGTTGTCGCTTTGTCTCCAGTGCCCTTCCGGAGGTGCCACAGGCTGCCTTTCAGCGCTCACACAGGTGCATGTGCTGGGGATGTGCCCAGGGTCAGGGCACCATTCCCGTGGCAAGTCCCTCCAGGGATGGACAGTGAAGAGTCGGTGCTGAAATCCAACAGCCAGGTGCTTGAGCAGGGATCGTGCTACCAGCATCACTCTGTAACCACCAGTGGGTGATAGATTTCTGTTAACTTTCACAGTAGCTGTGCTTATTCTAAATTAAAATTGACTGCCTTCCACAGCAGGGAAGAGAAGATTATCCCAAATAGTTGCTGTGGTCGCATGCAAAAATCTGTATGTGGACTCATCACTGAGCAACTGACTCTCCTTTGCCATACATTGTTTATGTTTAGGGACCCTTTCTTCCAATAAAGTAATGAAATACAGCTGCTACCATATATCTGTTATGGAAATCACATAGCACACATGCCTGTGCAAAGTGTTTTTAACTCTGATACTTTTGAAATACATATTTGTTTTCTAAGTAGAGTGCACCTTGTTCATCTGTGCAAATTAGGGATGATAGGAAAAGGAGAGCTGTGGGTAACAGAGACAGGACTTTACATGACTGAGCTGAAAGATAAGATGCAACATGCTCTCATTTCAGCCTGAGTGAAGGAAAATTGCTTATCCATACTTGTGGAATAATAATTTAAAAGAAGTGTTTTCCCTCTCTCTTCAATCTGCTTTCTTTATTTTTTTCAGTTCTGCCTTTAAAGAAAAAGTATATGAGACCTATAAACGCCACACTTCTGCCATGTCTTTCTTTTGTTGCAGCAATACCTACCCGCCCTCTCTCCAGTCTTTGGAAGCGACTAGTGGCCTAAGGCTGGAGACCACATCTTACTGCAAAAGGTGGCTGTTACAGGGGAGAGATCAGGGAGTACTAAGGGGACTCTCCTGCTCCTCTGCCCTCCACAAGGCCATGCAGTGTCAACAGCGAGCAGCCAGAGGAGAGGACTCCGCTCCAGCCACCGTATGATGTGGCTCAGGCCCTCAGCTCCTGGCTGTGAAGCGCAGGAGTGTCCTGCCCTGCCCTGCCCCATGCAGGGGGGATGCTGTAGTTGGGAAGGATGCCTGCAGACTGACGGTTGGACAGCGCAGCGGTGCCAGGGATGTGTTGTGCTGCAGAGAGGGCAGTGAAGGTCCATGTGCTTTGTCAGTGAACATGAGATATCGTTGCAGTTTTGTTTGATATGGTCTCTTCCAGACCACTGCAAATGCACTGCTTTCTTTCATTTTCTTCCCTTCAGATGTTCTCCTTGGCCTTCCTTGAGCCCAGCAGACTTTCCCTGTTAGGTTTTCTTCCTTCAGATTCCAGGTCTGCCTGAAGCCAGGGGCAGGTATTGCAACAGTGCAGGTATGCATCAGTCAGATTGATTTTTTTTTTTTCCCCCCTGCCCAGGAAGTGCGGAGTGTTTTTCAGGGCTGGTGGTGTGGAGTTGGTTTGTTCAGCTGGCCAGGTGAACTGAGCAAACTGCCTGTCGGCCCACCCTGGTTTTCAGACACTGAAATGTAGTGTTGTCAAGTAGGAGACCTATTGGTGAGAGTCTTTTTGAATCTGACTGCTGCCAGATGAATTTTGCATAGGTATTACATAGAGATCACTGTTAATTTGCGTTCATACCAATTAATTTCCCTATGTGTTTTCTAATTAACTAAGGTGTGTCTGTAAAGTGGATTAACAGAATGATGCCAAATCCCTGGCTACACAGTCTCCTCCTGAATGAAGGTTGTTATTTCCTCTCTAGTTTAAAACTGAGCCACGTTTGCTGTCTTACTTGATTTAGATAAAAGAGTATGAAATCAGCTTAATTTTATGCTGTTATTTGTCTGCTTTGATTTTTGGATGAGAGATAGCCAAAGGGCATAATGCCATTGAACTGATACGCTACAAGTTCTTGTCTTTAGCATTTCTTTTGTGAGCACATCTCTGTCAACTGCTTTAAAATAAGGGACCTCTTCTCTACTCCCACTTCTACCCTTAGTATCTGCTTGGCATTCTCACACCATTCCTTTGACTGCCTGATGCTCCAGGTGTTCAGAAGCACGTGAATAATGTAGGGTGGGGAATAATTTTCTTCCTAAATTTGAGAGTCAAAGTGCGGTTCTCAATTTTTAAACACAGTGAGGCTTCTTGCTGCCCTTTTTTCCCCCTGCATGATTTGGTCTCCTGTTAATGGGAGTGATCTGCAGTGAACTTGGCTGAGTTCTGCCTGTTTTGACAACAAGAGGTAAACACCCCAACTGCCTCTAAGGAAAAGTTCAAAAAATAAGATTCAGTATAAGAAGTTTGGCTATGAATGAAAACATCTCCCATGCAGTGCCTGGAACTTGTATCTACTGGACACACAAAAAGTTACTTGTTCTACTAACAAGAGATACTTCTGCCTCACTCAGCTGGGTCAGTTGGGATTTTAGAGGATTAAGCATGATGACTCTGGGCCCTAAAGCTTGTGCGGGTGTCACTGCTTTTGTAATTCTTGCTCCTGCAACCAGCAGAGAGAATGATGTCCATTGGGTGGTTAATATTGTCTCTCTTTATGTACTCTTATTAAAGATGTGCTCATGGTTTACAGGCTGGATCTGATGTAATCATCACAGCTCCCTGACTTCACTGGGAGATCTTACCAAGGTTTTAAAATGAAATGCAGCTCTCTTGAGCTAGTTGCGAAGGCTGTTCCTCACCTGCTGGGGCTACAGTCATGTGTCAACCTCAGATAAAATCTGGGCAAACACCTGAAATGGAAAAGCTGAGTTGATAGCAGTGCTAGGAAAGGTACAGCACTCTCCTGTATGGTCACATTCAACACACTTGTTCCTCACATACTGCTTTCTGGTTTGGTACTAAGTGAAACACTTCCCTGTCTAATATGTGAGGAAGCAACCGTCAAGTTGTGTGACGGCGGGACACATCCACGTGTCAGTCATAGTGTGGCAGGAAACCTCCTTTTTATTGCTGAGCTGGTGACACGGGAGAGAGAGTGTGATGCTGAGGCTGGGGAGAGTCCTTTGATGGTGGGTCCTTCCCAGGGAGCACAGACTCATTGGTGCTTTGCTGGGAAGGTGTGATTTGCTGCTGCTAGAAGAAGAAAGTGCAAGACAGGGACTGGTGGGCGTCATGAACATAAACCACTCAGAGACTTGACAAGTCTGTTGCAGTTTTGCCAAGATAAAAGGGCTGGTTCCTGGCTCATCCCATGAACTTGCCTTGCCAGTAGCAGGGAGTGGGGGAGCCATCCAAGCATGCTCTGTATTTTTGTGCCCAGTGTCCTGATTTTAAGGGAAGGAAACTAGGGTGGCCAAGCAAAAAGGGATCGTGGTGTGCTCTAGACGATTACTATAACAGGAACTTGCAGGTGCTTCAGTGTGTGTCTGCCCTGGTGTTTAAATATGGTTGTTGCCAGCTCAGTGTGTAGGAGTGGGAAGAGACAGAAGGACCAGCCTGGCACACTGGCAGAGGGTGGATGCAGGGCCCATCATCTGAAGCACTGGCAAACGCATAGAGATAATGGTTTTCCAGTCTGCCCGTGGGGCTGAGGCAGGAAGCACGACTGCAGTGGTTAGAAGAAAGATCTGTCTAGCCAGCATCTTGTCTCTGTCAGCAAGCAACGTCTGGTGGGAGCACAGGAGCGGGACTGACATGAAACCTGCTTCTGCTTTCATGATTTCTCCCAGCTTTCCCAAATTGCAGTTCAGGTACTCCCCGAGCTAGGGATGGCTATGTCTGCTGCAAGCTCCTGCCACGTTGCTTCACCAGGTTGCAGAGATACAAACTTCAGGCAGGCAAGGTCACACTGCTTTCCTGTAAATGGCAGGCATGTGCAAAGTGTAATGGATAATTCCATGATGTCAACGACCAAAAGCAAACGTCTTGCAGGGTGTAATTGGTTTTTCTATAGTGTCAAGAGCTTTTATGTGTTCAGCATAAATATCTTTGCATTGATTGGGAGAAGGAGATAAAAATCAATGATTTACAATGCAGAAGTGCTTAGAACATGACATTAAAATTACTCTGGAAGACTTAGCTCATAGGGGACATAGTAAATACTCAAGAGATACAGGAAATGAAGAGACTCTTCCCAAGTCCTGAAACCAAGCAATAAATTTAATAGAGTCTGTGTTTTTCTGCCTAATGGATTTTAATACTGACTTTCCTTTTGTAGAATTACTCTCTTTTTTTGTTTTTTAGTTGTGGTTACTTCTTACTTTTTTTTTGTTTGGATGTGTAGGACCTGAGGCTAAACAAAGACATTATTATTTTGTGAGGAAACTCTCTAGCCTGAATAAAATGGGAACCAAATTCTATTTTGGCTGACTTTATACAGTAATCGGCAGGAGGGTTGAGTTGAGCCATGAGTGTTGAGGAGCACAGATAATCATACAAGATAAAGCTGGAAAGGACCACAGGTCTGTTCCCTTGCCTCACATCCAGATGAACTGTATCTAACTCACTCCTGATGGGTTTTCTTGCTGCAATTTAAGCAGAGTATCTAGTAGATACAGAGATCAGGTAATCCCCCTTCTATCCATAGTGATGCTTTATTTCCCCCTCTCCTCGTTTCAGCTTAAATGGTCTCCCTTTCTTTGTATCTCCTTGTGTGTCATGTTTTTCACAACCTTTCATTTTTGTGTTTTTTTAAATGAGCATATAAATTGTCCTTTACTTCACCCTTAGTATGCTACCAGACACTAGATGCAGTACATAGCAGTTCTGAGAAGAGAGGGGAGGAACTGCTTCTTGTGCCTCATGCAAGGATGGTCACAGCTCCATACTGCCAAAGGCAAAGGCAGCCAACCTCATGGGATGCCCCCATGTCAAATCTCACCTAAGTGGAAGAGCAAGAACGTGCAGCCCAGAGGTGTCAGCTGGACATGGCACTGGTGTCTCTTGGCTCTAAGTGCACCGTAGTTGTAGGGGACTCTACAGATGAAAGGGCTAGATCTCAGAGAAGCTTACAGGCTTTTCTCTGTCTATCCTACAAACTAATCCTTGGCAAGGTTAATTAGCTGTGCATTTCTGCCAGGGCTAGACTGTCTCCACTACTTGTGCAAACTAGCTTGAAGCCAGCTGAAATCTCTGCTGTATCGTCTAATGCAATGCCATGTTTGAAGCAGACAGACAATAAGCCAATCTCTTGATCCTCTTTTGCAGAGGTTGTTCTATGCCAGGCCAGGGGTGCCTTGCTAAAGCCCTGCCACAGCCGAAGGCTTTTGCAGAAAAGAATGTTTGATTCCCAGTACTTCCCCAAGACTAATGTGTTCACTTTGCACAAGAGCGTCCCAAACTTTTTGCAAGTATGATCATCTTGGGGCTCATCTGGGTTTTTTTGGTGATCTTTTCACTTCCACCTTCTTTTCATATGAGGAGAATTTGATTCATCTAGGTCTGGAGAATGAGACACAATCGTAATGTTTTTTGCTGAAAGTATTTATATACTATTTTTATGTTAATCAGGAAAATCCTAACTGCCTTTCATTGCTGTCAACAACTTGTGTGATGAGCTGTTCCCTGGAGAGGATAAATGCTCTGAGCTTCCTGAGGACTTGAAACCCCTTGTCTGAGAATCTCAACTTGAGTTTGGGCTTTAAAGTAGAAATAAAATTGACAACTTGAGAATGAAGGATCTGGATTTGAAGTATGCAAGTGGATTGCTGGTCTGTTTAGCTGAAAGTCAGATGCTGTATGCTTGCATTTATGTGGGGAGTAGAAAGCAGCATGTCCCTGAGGTACTCTGCTGGCATTGTGCATCAACATTAGCAAAAGACAGCATAAAGCTTTACTCTATTCTTGAGATATCTGTAAGTAACAAGGGCAGGAAGTCATCTGGAGGGAATTGTCAGTGATATTTTCAAGAATTTGCAGTATGATTGCATGTGGCTACCTGCAGACACAAGCTAAAACATCACCTAGATCTAGTGTCCCCTTCTGTCTTCCTCAAGCCTGTACTGGGGAAGGAAAAACTGTTTGGTCAGGGCTTTCTGCCTCTTTCCTGCACAGGTCTAGTTTGACTTTGGCTGCCTGCTTTAATTGCTGTTTAATGAAAATGCTGTAAAATGCCTGTGGAACAACCAATAAATCAGGAATATATATGGAAAAATAAAAAAGCGTGTGCGTTCCCAAAGTGACATGAGAACAACAGGGGATGTGATATTCTAAGATCTTCTGACCTTTTTCCCCAAAAGCTCTGAGGGAGCTCTTGTTTTCCCACCTGGCTGTTGTCAGAATTGATGATTTGTGTCTCTTCATATCCCCAGCCGTGAACTGCCTTTGAATCCAGTCCAGCCCAGCTCCTCTGCCAGGCAGACTGGTGTGGGTGGTGCTGACTGTACACTTTATCTAGCACTGCCAGTAAACTACTGCCCTAGGGTGAGGCCAGGAATACTTTTATTGTTAAGTTTTTAAGGGACAAGTCAAGGCTACTGCTGAACTGAGGATAGAAACATGCTGTGAGCTGAAATAATTAACATTGCTTTGATCACAGAAATACAGATTGCTTTGAGTATGGCAATGTAAGTATTAGAGAGTTACAGGAAAGAGTAGAAGGTGTTAATGATCATTAACTTAATCCTTCAGATTGGCGTTTTGAGTATGAGGTCCTGGTTTCTGTCCCCGCCACCAATGTTGGCATGCAGTCTGCGTTCTACCCCTTCCCCACTGTACCTGCCAGCTCCTGCGCACAGGCAGAGGAAGGTGCTACACGGGCACTCCATATAGCACCCTGAACTGCAGTGTCAGTCTTGGTTGACATCTTGAAAGTGTTAATGCAATGCAAGTTATCATTTTATCAAAATTTGTTTGTTTTTTTTTTTTTTTAAAGCACTTGCCTTCATCTGTCACAGAACTCTAGATGAATGAAGCGCGTCCGTCTGAGAAGGCAGGCTGCCTCTGTCCCTGCAAGGGATGCCGGCTTTTCGGCTCCCTGTTTCTCACTGAAGGCTGGCTGTACTGTTGTGGGAGCTCTGGTTTCTGGATTCCTCCTGCAGACAGGATGACTGGATTACCTGTGTTGACTTGTTTATACCTGCATAACCATGAAAGGTGCAAGGCTGCCTTCTCTTTGGTTCTTGGGCAAAAAGCAATTCTGAACAAAGAGTTAATGATGTTTTTTTTTTGTTAAGTTATTAAATCTGTTTTTCTCCCTCCTTAGTGCTGCTTCTCTTCGTATGCCTTTCCCATTGCTCTCCCTAACCTGTGGTTTGATTAAGAGTGATGCTGGATCACTGGATGGAATAAATTAATGACAGTTCAAAGCACAGTTTAGGTGGTCTGACCATGTGGTTGCTACTGGTGAAGTAAAATCAGGCATAGTGAGCTGGTGCTGGATGAGCATCTGGTCTGCCATGTGTTATCCCAGCCTGCTCTGTCTAGCCATTGCTTGTTTTACACTTGGGTTTCCAAATGCCAGCCCAGCTCATGAATATCTGTGCTGAGTCCACATGTTAATTAGCATGCCAAGGGATGATCATACAAGACCATCGAGGAGATAGGGTTGCAGATGCCATCTGAAAGCAGCCAAACCCCACATTCTCTCTACTCCTGTCCCAGCCAGTTCAAGACTGGGAAGGTGATGGCTGGACACACAGCTGGGAGGTCATACTGACTGTTAGGAAGGCTGGAGATGTGTGATGCAGCTGAAGGAGGAGCAGATACGTTCTGCCCACCACCCAGGCACAGATGCTCAGCAGGAGGAGCGGCGTGGGCTCTGCGGTGCTCCGGGCTGTGGCAGACTGCTCTGGGAAGGTGCAAGCCTGCTGACCCTTGTGCAGGGCCTGCTGCCATTAGTGGAGTTGCTCTATGTGCCACCATTTCCCCTTGGTAAGCCTGCCCGTGTTGTGCTGCCCTGGCCCAGGGAGCAATTCGTGCCTGATCTGACCGGTAATCGGGGTGTCACTGCTGCAGCAGCTCCTGGGTGCCGGTGTGGAAATGTGCTTTGGCTCTCTGGAGGGGGAACGAGAGGGGATGTATTGGTTCCTCCTCCTCTGCCCCCCAAGAGATCTGGAAGGCCTGTTCCTGGTGGATGCTTTGGCCATTTTATGGAGTGGTGCATTGTGTGCATTGGGTTGGCCCATGTGTATTTGATTTCCTCCGAAGAGAATAAATCCTTCTTTATCCTGTACTCCATTTTTATTCTTGCCTGGCCATTATCACCTGCTGCTCACCCCTTCTGTCTTTTGCAAGCTGTGGGCGGCCAGGCTGGGACAAACCATAAGCCCTGTGGTATTTTCCCTTCTCCCTCTCCTGTGTGCCCTTGTAAGAGCCCTAGAGAGGACTGATTGCTGTGCGAGCACATAGGAGTGACTGGGAACATCTGTTCAAGTGAAAGAATAAGCAGAAGTAGTAATTCTTGCAAAGCTGCTGAGGGTTTTGGACAACGGGGGTGACAGATGAAAAAGCTGTAAGGTTATATGCTTTTAGGAGAATGACTTCTCTTCCTTCTGCAAAAATTTGCATACTGGTATTCAGTTAGTGAAATCACGGATAGCCTGGGGAGAGTCAATAGCTTCTCTCCTAGGTTTCTGAAGACTGCATCTCACATAGAACCAGATTCCACGGTTTGCTTGGGGCTGTGGTTTTTGGATTTATTTGTGTGCATTCTCTTTGTCTTTACTTTAAACCAGAGCAGTCTCCTTGAAACTATTTCATCACCGATCCCCAAGTGGACAGTAGAGTCCACTCCAGAATGATGCGTCACGATCACCCAAAATGATACAAATGGTTGCAGGAAGAGAGATTACTGTGAGCAAACAATGAGTCCAAGTCTCAGTGGTGGACTGTGTGTGGTAGCATGCATCGGGGTGTCCTGCTGCCAGCAGACAGAGCAGCCCCAGCAGCAGTGGGCAGGACAGGCAGCATCCCTGTCGGGGCAGCTCCCCTGCCTCTCTTTGGAGACCCGTCGGTGGGGAATGGAGGAGGTGAGCAGAATGAGGTGAGCAGAATCAGCGCTGCGCCGGCGGCCTGCCAGCACCTGCCAGGCGCAGAGGAGGCACAGATGCTGCCAGTCGAGGGCATCTACCTTGGAAGGGCACAGAGATCCTGTGCAGGAGTCAGCATCCACTGAGCCTGTCTGGAAGGCTTGGCTGGAGGAAATGAGGTTAGCAGAAGCAGAATTTTCTACAGCATGCCTACCAAGTGGCGGCTGAAGTTGGCCCAGGATGCTGGAAACCACTTTTTAGGCTGGGCACGTCTCCATCTACATCCGATCTGTGCAGCAACCAGCCGTGCTAAAGAGCAGGGATGTGATCTCCCAGGGCCTGTCTCATAGAAGGTAAAGCACCATATGGAAACTGATGGCACAACCTGGCTGTGAAAGGTGTCTAAAGACAGAGAGGAAACACAGGGCCCACACCATTAAAGATAAAGAAGGGTGCGTGGGTGCCATTTCCTCAGCAACCGAAGCTGTTGCAGTGTTTGATCTGTCTGTGGTTTCAGTCTCTCTTCAGTAGCACTTCTGATAAGGGGACAGTTGCGAAGAACTTTCAGTCCACAGTAAATTTTCCGGGGAGATCAGATTTGAGATCAGAATGTGATTTTTCTTGTTTAGTTCATATTTTCTCAGCAAGTGCTGATTTGTTCAGATTTGATTTCTTTGTTTTTGTCCATGAGATTTCTGCTTTGAACTCTGATGGCAGTGCATTCCTGATATACCCTTGGGTTTATTTTTTAATTTTTATCACTCTCTCCTTTCCTGCTGTTACTAGATTTTAATCCCCCCCTCTTACTTTATGTCTCCTCTTGTTTTTCTCAAAAGTTAAGCACTAGAATTTTTCTCTGCTGAATCCAAACATTATTTCTGCTACAGTGCCTTTTTTTTTAATACCCTGGTAGTTGCTTGATCCCAGATTTCTAGACATCTGTCTCATTTGCAGTACCTATGTTTGATGCTCTTTAGACTCAGCTTCCTTATGTAGAAAGTTTTCTGCAGGCAGTTACCCATGGAAAGTATGGGCACTTAGGACTTTTGAAAATTGAGTTTCTTGTGTCTCAGGGTGGTCAGACAGAGATTAAAAGTGCTTGTGAGCCTGGAGAACTTTTGGAAAATGTTTCCTTCCTCCCTAACTATCTTCCTATGATTTGCAAGATTGGGGTAATTATGCTATGAAAGGTAGCTGTGGACATAGTGAATTAGTTGGCATGTTCATAGGTGGTCATTTTTTGTGCTCTTGCCATTCAGAATGACAAGAGACATCATTAAAACTCAGTGCATGTGTACTTGATATTAAACGAATTGGATAGCTCTGAGATTGCTTATTTCTTCCAGAGATACAAGGATGAATTGAACCAAAGCAGTTTGCAGCCTGGCATGTTTCAGCTCAAGGCTGCTAATGACGCATCCTAGAAACACAGAGCATCAGCAAGTCCTTTGTACTTTGCTAATATTTTTCCTGCAGTAACATGAGAGCAATTACAGCTTGGAAGGATGGGAGCTGGAAGACTGGAGGAGATGAAAAAATTCGAAGAGGAAACCAGGATTTCATGAAGTGAAGGCAGGGGCTGTATGTGGCTGGGTGAGGGAGCAAGCGTCTGTAAATAGTTGGCACTGAGAGCTGCTTTTGAAATATGTAGGAATTTGGAAAGAGAGCGGTAGAACAGCTGCATGTGTGTGTATGTTTTATGGAGAAAGGAGGAGAGCAATGTGCCTGTGAGGGAAGGAGCAAAAGAGCAGAGCTAGACAGGAATCCGTGGAAGGCATGAGAGAAAGTGGAGCACAGACAGAGTGAAGTTGGGGAAGAAAGAGATTAATTCAGAGAGATTTTCAGGAATGGGTATAAACCACAGTGCAGCTGATGTAAAATTCACTGTCTTGCTAGTGACTGCCAGAAAGGGGAAAGCTGCTGTTGCTGCCTGCTTGCTATTCCAGCCTTTCCTCCCTCCCCCTATTTTATCTTTTGATTTATAGTAATAAGAAATTGGCCTTCCTAAGAGCAGGTCATGGGACTCTGCTGAGGGATTAAAGCCGAGTCTCTGACCTCTGAGCATATTGTAATGCTTGTGAGTCATTGACTCATCCTCTGTATTGGCAGGTTGATGGATTCCTAACTAGGTTGTTAGTGGCATCTCAGTGTTGCTGCCTGAGATGTACCTTTTGTGTTTAAACTCTGACTTGGAGAAACAAGTTCATTTCAGGCTCTTTGTGTTTCTCTCCTCCTCCTTTTCTCAGCTTTTACTTCTTTAAATGTAGACTTCTTTTGACAGATCATCTCCATGGTAACTAACAGGACCCGGCTGCCTACAGAAATTGTAGTAATAAAGTGATTGGTTTTTACACATGATGAAAAGATGATGAAGCACAATGATAGGTGATAAAGACACAGGTAATTGCTCTAGAATAATATTGCTGCCAAGAAGATGACTGAACTCCCACACAGAAGATGAACAGATGGTGTATTTATTGAAATTCATAGGCTGTGAGAAGAAAAATGTAATTGATGGCTGTGTAGGTTTTGTTTCAGTTTACTATATACTGAGCAGAGCCAGGAGAGCAGTGTGCCAGCAGATGGAGCCCGTATGCAGAGCCACCGTATTTTCTCACTGGAGAGTCAGAATTCCAATCAGAGCCATAAAAGCAGCAGAACTGCTAATTGCTCTGATGCATTTTGCTGTTTTAGATCTGTCACATAGCCCTGTTTTATTTTAGAAAGGGTGTAACACTTCCATAAGAACAGTGGTGGTAAATTATACTAGCATACCAGGAATGTCGAAGTAGAAAGTGGAAAAGCAAATTCTTGCAAAACTTGTGCTCAGTACAGGTTTTCCAAGACCAGGTGCATGTTTGGGTTAGTAAATGGCAGCTGTAGCTTGTTTGCTAACCTTGCTGCTGGAGGCTCTCTTCTGGTGGGGTGGTCTGTTGTAAAGAATCCACAGGAAGGCAAAGGCAAGGTGTTTTCCTCTGGTTGTTCTCTCTCTGTTTTCAAGTATAAGATAAAACTGGTCAATTTGACGTTGAGGCTCTTGTGAAAATATTGTCTTCTTGTATATGGCAGTGCTATGGCTCTGGTTTGAACAGCTACATTGCTGCTTTGTTGTGTGGTGCACTGGTCCTAAGCGTGGAATGCTGTGGCGTCCCCTGCCACTGGGCTCGGTGGCTTCAGGTTCCCAAAAAGATTACTTCAGTGCTGCCTGAAGAATGTAAATGTTTGTGGGAATCGTTGTCTGAAAGGTCTTTCTCTGAGAGGTGCAAATAACCCTAGTTATGACAAGGAGTGCTAGCTCTGGAGTGTAAAGATTTTTTTCCCATCTCTAACAAATGCTAACTGTCGGGAGAAATATTGTTGGGAGGAACTGGTTGAGCTAAAGTGCTGGTGGCAGACTGTTACCTTCCCAGGGGTGCTCGCAGCTCCTCTGTTTTCAGCAGCTTTAGCACCCCTGTTGTGCCTGTGCTAACTCCCATAGTACCGTGATTTATTGGTGATAATGCCTGGGTCCTGTTTAGTACATTACATGATTCTATCTTCTTCTGCAGTCTGGTGATACTTTATTGATTGCATAACTCATTTTCTCATCAAGTTTGGTAAGGAAACCACTTCTCACTTGGGTTTACATTGACTACATTTGTAGGGCTTGCATGCAAGGGGCTTTGAGAAGGCATATAAATAAAAGAACAAACAGGTTCTTTGTCTTACAGTAGGAATGTCAATGAGAATGAAAATAAATATGTAGGCAGTATGGAAGAGTGTCTCCAGCACACTTTGCCCTAGGGAAGAAACTAAAAGTTGTGGGTTCATCATTTGACTGTGTGTGTGTCAAATTCACCCTTCTTTTTATTTCTTCCCTCCAGATTGACAGTGCCCCCACATCTTCTGTGGCACCTGGAAAATCTGATTTGCATGCAAATTTCTCCCATTTAGGTTAAAACATTGCTGTTACTCTTTTTTTAAATTTCTTTCATTTTTCCTGCAGAAAAGGAAGGCTAGAAAAAGTTACTGAAATGATACACCTTCTTCATAGAAGATTAAACAGAATTGTTCTGGAAGTGAAAAGATGTGCTGTTTTGAGACCTGTCAGCCAGCCAACAAATGAAGCGTTAAGTTAGAGATGCCAGAGAGATGTACTACATTACTAAAGAGAGAATAGGAGAGGAAGGGAGGAGCGTGAATCTGAGCACGGAAAGGCGATTGGCCTACTAGCTATATCTGAGCAGTTACTTGGGTGCATGAAGCGTGCTTAGGGTCATATTAACCCAGCTTGGTGACTGGTTCCTAACAAGCCTCCTGATTTATTTTCAGCACCAGCCATTCCTTTTGCTACATCCAGGCACCTGAGAGTCTCTGCAGACTTTGCTGGGGGAGCTGACAGGGCCTGAGGGACCTACGGATCCTGGTGGGGTTCTCTGGAGAAGGTGGTACAGGGCATCATTCAAAGGCTAAGCCTTACTTGAGATAAAGGGCTGGACAACACAGGTGCTTGGTGGCCTGGGTGCTACCAGCTTCCCTCTGTCAGGCTGGCTTCGTGTGCTGCCCAGCTTCTTTTCTTGCCCGCCCCTCCCTCCCCCCCCCCCATTCCTGCTCTGCCCTTCACCACTAATTGAGTGTTTCAGGCAAAGCTGATCAAAACATTTTTATTCAAAATTTAGTTTCCTGGCAGCTGAGCTTGGCAGCATCAAAGAAAAAGGTAAATAAAAAGATACTGTCATTTTTCTGGGAGAAACTCTCATTTTCAAATTTGGAAGCTGAATTGTTGTTACCCAGTTGGGGGGAGGGACCTTTCCAATTGTTTTTTCCTTTTCGTTTACCTTCTCTCCTTAATTCCTTCCATCTCTGTTCCCCCTCCCCATCTCTTTTTTCCCTACTTGACAGTAAAAACTGCCAGAAAGGTCAAGGGAATCTAGGCTGATGGAAGACTTTCTCTCCAAGTTGAGTGTTTTTCATTCAAAAAATAATTGGATGTTTTCCCAGTCTTCCTTTCCCCCCAAAATAACGATTATTCTTGGACTGGTTTCGGCCTTGGATGGGCTAAGGGTTCTTTGGTTTTCTTGCCCATCAGGGCAAGTAACAGCCAGTTGGGGCAGAGCTGGGCTGGTGCTCTGTGCGCTGCTTCCCAGACCTCTCCAGCAGACACCAAAACCCATCCATGAAACTATTGGTGTCTTTTGACTATCCTACTGATTACATGCACGTGGCTGAGGCCGAACGAAGGATCCTGTTTTGCCTTTGCTGGGATGACGTTACCTGGCCAAGAGAACTAGTGCTTTTAAATGTTTACACTTGTGAGCTGGAGGAGGTCATGGCCTCGCAGACAGTTCATTGCTAGAGCAGTGACCTTTTCCTGTGCTGCTTGGCATGAGTTGAGAGCACCTTAGTAAAATGAGCATGAATAAAGATAAAGCTCCAGATTAATGCCTCACCCTAAGAAAGCTGGGATTATTCAATATCCATGATACTGTTGTATGGTTGAGTTGCAGGACCAGGGGGTTGGTATTGACTGGTGTCAGTTGGGCTGTTAGTTGCTGGGTGATTAGCAGTGTGCACTAGCTTTCAGATACCATTTCTGGTGGGACTGCTGCCCCTGAGCTTAAAGCAAATGATCAGGAGTTGACAGGTAAATCTACTGGAGCAGGTTATTTGTTTGATCTACTGAGAGAAAGCTTCAAACCAAGTGGTTAATTTTTCATCTTTTGTTAACAGCTTGCAATCTTATGGGTTCAGATTATTTTTAAATTAAAAATAATAAAAAAGTGAAACAAAAAAGCAATCTGTGGTACACTGCCAGAAGAATGGTTGTGCTGCATCAAAGCAAAGACCCTGATTCTGGCGGGTAGCAAATACCTGGGGAGAATGTTTAAGAACAGAGTTTGGCAATGTGTTCTGAGCTTCTGACAATCAGCAGTTTGGGGATTTTCTAACCCAGAGGTTTCAGTATGACTTTTATGTTTGATAGCCCATAATGAACCCATACTCCATTTATCTGTTTGTTATTTGAACCCATTTGTGCTTCCAGCCCATGCAGTGTCCTGCAGCAGTGAGTTCCATAGTCTTGTGTTGCACTAAACATTATTTTTGTCCATTGTGTTTTGTACCTGATACCTATTCATTTTGTTGTGTGCTCTCTAGTTGTTTTCTAGAAAGTACTTACAATTCATTCCTTATTTACCACCTCCATACCACTTACCATTTTATTACCACTCCATCCCTGCCCTGATCCCATAATTACCTCTTATGCTATCTGAAAGTCAAGTTTTTTACTTGAGTAGAAGCTGTCTCAGACCCCTCGTTATTCAAGTTGCCTGTCTCAGTGTGGTTCTATTATAACCTTTTAAAGACTTCTACACTGCAGTGAAGAAAGGGGCTACAGTATGGATTCATAGTAGCAATACTGGTTTTGTGGTCTTATTCACTAGTTTTCATAATACACCTTTATTTGCCTTGTTACTGAACACAACTATTTTCAAAGAACTATTTGGGCTGTCACTGAGATCCCTTTTCTGAGTGAAAATAGCTGAATTATGTCCTTCAGCGTCTCCGCAGGTAACACTGGTGCAAAATTTGGCTTTCCTACTCTAGGCCTATCATCATGAGTGTTCCTTTTACACCTTCATCATCTGTGACCCCTCGAGCACTCAGGAAAGCATCCTGTTTCTGCAACACTTGAAAAAGAGCAGTAATTAAATTTTTATGCCATTAGGAAGTTGCTTACCACAGCTGTTTTTTGGTCTGCCCTCCTATGAGTCCACATTTAACTTGCCAGAAGTTCACGATCCTTTTTTCTTTTCCTCCTCTGAACATGATATTCACATTCTGAAGGATATTCTTTTTCCCCCTTTTTCTCTTTACTGCCAGTAATTGCCTTAATCTGCCGTTCAGCCCCAAACAACAAATTGATTCTTTTGGTCCTTTTAAAGTATTTTGAAGTAATGATGTAAGTATACTAATGTTTTCCTATAGTACCTGTACATGGTCTCCTGTAAGTATTTCCACCTTTCTGGCTATTTCTTTTTACTGCTACACTGATTTTTTTATGTAGCTCTTTTTTTTTGAATCCAAGTTTATTGCTTAGATTTCTGTGGGCTATTTTTCTTCTATAGGGTGTTAAAGAATAGCTGTTCTCATGTGTTGCTGGGGACTAGCTGCTCTTCTATTACAGGTTTTTAACTAGTTATTTATAATGTCTAAAAATACAGTGTTTTCATCACCCTGTCAAGATAGTTTCCCAGTCTGTGTGGGGTAACTGTAGTTTCAAATACTTTCTGTTTGCTGTCTACATACCCAGTCTCCTGTAGCCCTGTGGACTGTGACACAATCTGATTGGTTTTAAACTAATCTTAATCCGTGTTTTTTTTTAACACATTGCACCATTTCCCCACCGCCCTTCATTGCTCAGATGTTCTCCTGCTTCTCGTATTCGCAGAGTTACAGCTTCCCACTGGGTTTTGTCTTCCCTTGAGCCCTGTCTTGCTGTGTCCCCTGTATGTGAGTCCCTCTTCTCCTGCAGCAGCACAGGGCTTGCCCATTGGGAGGTGGGACTGCGGTAGATGCAGCCTGTGTCACAGCACTTTTTGTCTCTGAAGATGGGGAGTTGCCTGATCTTGTAAGCCAGCTGTCCTTTATTGTAGGAAACACCACTGCACTGTTGTGTAAACCTAGAGTTTACCTTGAGTACTCCGTGCAGTTGTGGCCCCTTCAATTCCAAAAGGATACAGGCAGAACTGGAAGAGGTCTCGCATAGGTGGCTAAGTCAACAGCGTGGACATTTCTGATACCGGGCATGACTGATTGACTCATAAACTGGGAGAAGAAATTAACTTTGGGGGATCATCAGATGTACAGATTTATGGATTAATGGAGAGGTGGGCAGGGAATGCTTGTTCACTGCCTCACCAGGTCTGAGGGGTCTCAAAGGGAGCCAGCTTCAGGAGGAACAGAAAGAGCTGGACCTTCATGCAGTGGGTGGTAGATCTGCAGAGATCTCTTATCAAGGGTGTGTTGGGTGTGGAAAGTTTACCTGGGTTCAATGCAAGGCTGGTTAACTACCTGGAAGGAAACAAGCCAACTCAGGCTCAAAAAATTCCTTGGAAATGAACGTGGCTGGAGGTCAGAAAGCTACCCAGGAGAAGGCACCATGTGGGTGTCCTGCTCTTGTTCCTTCCTCATCACCCACTTACGGCTGTGGTTGAAGAGCAGGCTGCCAGGGGGAGAGGGGTCCTTGCAGGGAGGAAAGGCTGCTGATACGTTCTCATCTTGTGCTGAAGCTTTTGCTGTAGGTTTTGATTTACATTTCTGATCTCCACTAGACCTTCACCTAATTGAGTAGATTGACCCTGGCTCTTACACAGCAGGCAATTAATCAAAGACTGACTAATCATCTCTCTCAATGGCTGGCACCTTGCAGAAAGGCTGAGAATCACTTATGTGCTACCTCCACAAACCAGTTTTATCCTCTGAGATTTATAGCCAGTTAATTCTATTGAATTCTGTGGATTTACTGTAAACTTTAATTATTATAAGCTCTGAAACGTAATAAAAGTTACCTTACTTAGCTACTGTAAGTGGGAATTTAAAAACTAAGTTCTCTAGGTGCTTTAACTAATTGCACTCAGTAGTTTTACCACACTGTTAAAATTTAGCTGAAATGTGTCATCTCTCCCTGAAATTAAACACCTTTAAAACTGTCTGGCTGAGCAATACAGTCTGAACTTATTCTTTATGGTTTAAAAGTAGTTTTATTCCAAGGTCTTAATTTTCATCTAAATCACTTCCTAAGTTAACGTTTGACACTGTTGAAATCTAGAACTTGGTTTTTGAGCTAAGGTTCTCATTTACCAAGGTGCAGTAGTTAATAACTACTCAGTGATGTTAACTGCCATCTATTAAGAGTTTTAAATTGAAGATGAACTGTGAAACAAGGTAAAATTAAACAAAGCAGAATAAATGTGAATGAACACTTAGTCTTTCTGCACAGCCAACCTTGTTTATGTTAGTGTGGTCTGTGCCAGGGCAGAAGCAAAGGGCAGCAAAGGGGTCTGGTTGGCGGCTGTGGCACTGTCATGAGGGGAGCAAACCACTGTTGAAATCCTTATCAAGAATGACATTAGGGGTGATTTTTTTTTTTTTTTTTTTTTTTCCCCCCAGCCAGCCCTATATACCAGCTCCCGGGTGGTTCTCTGAGCCCCCTCCTGACTTCATTTTTCTGCAAGAAGGGGGTAAGCAGACGGTAGTTTTCTTGTTTTATTGATGATGAGTTTTGCCATAATGCTTCAGAAAATCACATCTATTCCCTTTCTGGTAACAAACGTTAAAATCTCTGATTTACCAGCATTAATACACTTAATTAAATAAACTAAATTCCCATGGGCAGTTATGTAGGCTGGCTCTTAATCTACCATAACTTTCTTTTGGTTCATCTTCTGAGAAACCTGAACCAAGAACTCTGAAGGTTCTCCACTGACTTTTTCCATTTTTTCCCACAAATGATTGACAAGTGGAGCCCAGACATACTCATCTCTGCTATGTTGTTTATGGCCCTTGTTGCCTGTACTGTAGGAGCTTCCTGCTTGACTTGGCTTTCTCTTACTGACTTTTGTGTCCTTTTTGTCAATACGTTGCTATCACTGAAAGCACAGTCTTTTTTTGCCCTCCAGTCAAATCCTGGGCTGGACTACCCTTGCAACTGTGTCTTTACTGATGGCAAATCCCCCGTGCATATTTTGCCTGCACTGTTAGTCTCATGGCTATCTTTTCACCATTTGATTTTCTTTTCATTCCTGGTAGATAACTACATTGCATTCAAGTGGAGTTGCACAGCCTCTCAAAGCATAGTTGATCTGTTTAAAGTGTGGATTCCCTTCGTGTTCTGGGGTATGTTACTGAAAGTTTTTGAGGACCATTGTTTTTATATTTGTTGTTAAAGTATTAATTTCCGCCCCCCCCCCCCCCCAACTTCCCCCATCTACATTCGGACAAATCTTGGTTTCAGAGCACGGCTGGAGCTGGGCTGGGTTGGCAGCTCAGCCCTGGCATCCGCCTTTCTCCTCTTGTGTTGGTGCTCCAGGCAGACCTCTGGCTGTCATTCCCATGCACCGAGCATGCACGGATGACAGTGCTCGTGTGTGGCCAGTACTGTGAAGGTTTAGTGATAACATTCCTGGTGTTTTGGGCTCCTTTTTGGCCACCTGCATTTGCTCATGCCTCTCCAAATGGGTTTACTGTGTACTGTGAGCAGCTGGTCCCTTTCCTTCAGTCTGAAACTGCTGCTTATCAGTGTCGCTGGGATTAGATTGCAGTGTTTGTACATGGCAAGTGTTTGAAGTAGCTAAAGACATTCTGGAGGCATCTTCCTCTTATTTGGCAGTGTTCTCTGTCAGTGCACATGTTGCTGTTTGCTGGTTGCTTTTTTTTCTTCCTGGGGAGTTTGCTTCTGTCAAGATAGCTGTTAGGGTGGGTATTTTCCTCTCTGCCTCTCATATCACTTTCCATGGTAGAGTGGTTGCTATTGACTGTATTCTGCCTGTCTCCTCTGTCCAGCTACACTGCTTTAGCCTGCGTGCTAAACATATTGCCTCCATCTCTCTGCTTGCATTTTTGGAGATTTAGATCTGCCCTTCTCCATAGTCTTCCTTGCAAGCTAGATTCATGTAACCCACAAGCTCTCAATTTAGTTTGATGTTTCCACAGCAGTATGTGGACTCAGTTGCAAGGTGAAAAACACTGATCATATGTTTCTTGATTTCTGATCAAAACCTGCTGTTTTTCTGAGTAATTCCAGCCTCCCTTCATCTTATCTGCAATTGCAATGGTTTTAATTGTATTTCTGGCAACACTCTCTTTCAATGCTGGAATATTATTTATTAAAATAGCCCACCCATCTTTAATTAGAAAAAGAAAATCCTCACCACTGATTTTCAGGTCTCTAAATAGACTTGAACCACCATAGTGTGCATAGACTTTTCTTTGGAAATCCATCTCTTATGGAATTTGAGTTGGCCTGTCTGCTTGCTTTGTTTCTGGGAGTTGATTTGCCTGCCAGCCTGTCTTTGCTGGGCATCCCACTGGACTGAGTGCTGCTCCAGACTTTCCTGCTGTGTCACAGTAGAGGAAATGTGGATTGCAACATTGATCAGAGGCCCTGGGGTTCCCCTAAAACTTCTGCAAATTTCTGTGAACTGGACCCCTCAGATGTACTTCAGATACAATTAAATTAGTAGGAAACTTTTTCACTGGAAAAAGAGACCCAAAGTCCAAGCTAGGGGTAGAAGTCAGGATTGGATCCGAAAACCAATCTGAGAAGTGTGCAGGTACACAGGATTATAGCAAGCCCGGCCATGTATTGGAATACCACAGGGAAGCTGTTTGATCACGTTACTTCTGATTTAATAATCTAAACAGACACAATTTCTCTCTTTGCATACTTTGGCAAACCAGGTCAGATTTCTCTACTACAGGCTTAGTGGGCACGTGGATTTTGTTGATATTTTGGACTTTGTTTGTGGGTAATGGCTTATAGTCTCATTTCAGTTAGTTTTAAGTGTGGTTTCAATAAACAAGACTCTGCATTTGGTCTGTGCCACTTTATAGAAATTTTTGTGAGAAGATGCCATGGAGTCTAGACAGGTGTTTAATTGAAACACTGCTTTTGCTAAGACAGTTTCCTCCTCTTGAGTTCGGGACCTTGTCATCTGTGCCTGGTGAATATGACTTAGGCAGAAATGTGTTATGTGAATATTTCTGCCTTGATGCTTATCTACCACAGGCATCTCCTTTCCAGTATAGTCTGCTGCTGTGTTCTGTTAGCCCAAAGGAGTGGAGTATTGGGCAGATGCTGGGTGAGTTCCAAGATGTTTCACTCATATATTCGTACCTTTGTAAGAGGAGTGAGAAGTGCACAGACCTGAACTCTGTTTCATAAGGTTTCCCAGATTTGGGGCTCTTGACTCAGAGGCCTGACTCTGTTGTACACAGTTCTCTCTTTTGCGTTGTATTTCTTTGGAATAAGGCTTGGGGCAGAGAGGGGAGAGTAATTTTACTTTGAGCCCAAGAAGTGGGAGATGTATTTGTTTTTGCAAGTCTAGAGAATGTTGAGGAAGGCTTTATGTAGTGAACAAAGTAAAAGTGCGAGTCATTTCTGCTTGTGTGCAGTTTTACTGCTATCCTGCTTTTCCTGCACATTAATGACTTCGTTTAGCCACCTTTACCTCTAGCAGTGCAGTGATAATTGTTTTGCAAACGAACTACCGTGACAGTGGTGCATCTTAAATACCGGTGGAGTGTTGTGGCAGGTATCCCATGGCTGCTGCTCTGTGAAGGAACAAAATAGGCCGTGCCAGTGTAAAGCCTCTTTTTCTTGGCATTACTGGGCCGTTCTGGGGTTGATCTCTTGCCCGGGCCCCGGGCGCTCACGCTGTCGGGGTCCCTGTGAGCCCTTTGCTCTCCAGCAAGGCGTGCGGGGACACGCGGCCCGGGGATGGGTGAAGGGCTGCGAGGGTGGCAGGGGCAGCCAGCAGCACGAGTGGGGCTGCTGAGAGCCCTCGGGAGGGCTGGGGTACCCCCCGGCTCCCTCCTCCTCCTCCTCACAGGATGTGCAAAGTCTCCTCTCTCCCCTTTCCTCACCACTTGATAATGGGTCTGGGTCAGTGCAGCTGTTGCCCCATGGGGTGGCTTTGACAACAGTGAGCTGAATTAATTAATTAAAGGGCGAGATGACATTCCCTGGCTGGGAGGTGACTACTAGGCATGTGCTGGCCCAGTTTGTACTCCAGGTTCCTCACGGGGTGACATGCCATCGGGGCAGAGGTGGTCTGAATGACGCTTGTCTCGGTTGGGTTCAGCGCGGCGAGCCACTGCCTGTCTGGGGAGGAAGAGCGTGGCGTGCGAAGGCAGTGAGGACTTTGTGTGGCTTTAAATTAAAAAGGCAAATTCAGATCAATGAAGAAGCTCAGATGAAATGCCCTCCCTCCCCCCCCCCTCCCCGAGAGATACAAGCGTGGTGCACTTTGAAAAAGAAGAATTAGAAATCAATTTATGAGGGGTTCTCTCAGAGGCACCTTGACAAAGGGCTTTCGGTGGAGCTTTGAAGGAGAACGTGGCCGGCTGGGTGCCGGTTCGGCGGTGGACGCCTGAAAAGGATCTTGCTGCTTGGCCGGGCTGGAAGCTCGTCACATTGCTGGGGGAACTGGCCGTGGCGTGGCTCCCAGGTGAAAGGATTTTTAATCTTTAAAATAATGGTGTAAAGGTTTATGTGAAATACATTGTCTGGGTTTTAAAAATAGCGGCTTGACATTTAGCGGGACATAAAGGGAATATTTCTAGAGTTTAGCTGGTGGTTGACAAATGATAATAAAAATGTATTTGAATTTCTGCCAGTTTTGCTCTAGCTCTTTTAGCAGAATGGTTCTGAAAAAAAAAAACAACCAGAAGAAGGACAGTGTCGAGTTGACAAGGATGGGAGTTTATTCTCCTAACATTATTGTGACATTATTTCTGGATTATTTTTTCCGTTGGAACTTTATAAATGATGGATTCAAAAATAAAGTTTAGAGTAGAAACTTAATGTGGGAGAGCAAGGAAAGCAGCTGAGTATGTGGGAGTCAGAGTGGAAGACTTTTAAATGGTCTCCCATTTTCCTTCATAAATATGACAGTCCTAATGAATTTGGAGAAATTTGCATAAAAGTGAATAAATATCATATTACCACTGAAAAGATGTCAGAGGCTACAATGAAAGTTTAGAAGGGAAGAGTTCAAGAGTAAGGGAATAGCAGAATAATCGGTGGGAAGAAGTTTGGAGTAAGTGACTTCTCTGGTGCGTTGCTAACTCGGTGGCAGTGGCACGGGTGGAGGATGGTTTTCCCGAGTGCTGGGTAAGATGTGTTGAACCTGAAACCTTCCTCTCTCTTTGGCGACTCATTTTGCTACCTCTGTTCTGGAGCTGCTACTCAGACGTTGGTTTGCAGTCATGCAGCATTGGCACTAAGTGTACGTACAGGGAATGAGGCACCCACAGACCTGCGTGCTGAACTGCCCTGGCCCCTTCCTGGTAGCCCGTCTCTGCAAATCTTCAGGGGATTGGTGCTCGCTTCTAAATTAGCAGGGAAATTTCCAACTGGCTTAGCAGACAAGGCAAGTCTCTTGGGCAATGCATGAAACTTGCTCAATCAGTTGACTTCAGTGACTAGTCTGACATAACTAGACTTTGTGTTGCCCTTGTCGCTCTGCTGTGCGCTTACGTATTTTTATCACAGTGCCACGGCTGCCACCTCCTGCTCCGGGACCTCCTACGGCTGATCAGCATGATCACTCAGCCATGCCTGATCTTGGCACCACGGAGACAGGGGAGAGGCTCTGAGTCTGCAGTGAGCCCTGTGGAAAGGCTCATGTCCCCAACAGTGCCCTTTCACCAGGGCTCTGCCCATCCTAGGCCTTTTGCCTGCAGCCATCACAGAGCTGGGGAAACCAGACACCCTCTTCAGTTGCCCCATCCATGGGGAATCTGGTGCAGAAAGACTCATGTAAGTCAAGGGTCTTGATGTTTGCTGGAAAAGGTCTTTTTTCACCCTCTTGAACTCTAAGTAGCTTTTATTTTGAAGATGCCAGTCTGAACTACTCTTCAGGGATCTGCCAGGCAGCAGCTTTTATAAACAAGATCATCAGAATGTCTTTTTTTGGGGGGGAAAAAGAGTTGCATTAGGAACACCTACATAAAATTGCCTCAGGGAGCAGTTTACCTTAGAGAGGCAAGATACTCCTGATAGGTGATTAGAGCCAACTTAAAAATTGCTGCAGGTAATGGGGCCAGAAGCCCTTTTGGTTGTGAGCAGCCAGGTCTGCAAATGCCGGCTGAGTGAGGAGTGTACTCCCTTCCTTCCCTCTGTTTTCTGTCCACCTTCCCCACGCTCTCTCGTTTTCATCATTGTGACTAGCTGGGTTCAGATGTGTGATTGTTTGATTTTATTTTACAGCCTTTCCATGCTGTTTTTGAGGAGCACCAGGTATTCTAGAAGCCAAAACCAAAATTTTACACTAATTAATAAATTGCTGGGAAGAGCGCCAGTTTCACTGTAGAGAGACCTTTTGTAGGCAGACAGTGGGGATGGATTTGCCCTGAATGCTGGGGAAAAGTAACCCTTCGTCTACTGGGAATCAAATCTGCATCCAAAATGCACATTCAAAGCAGCAGTTGTGTGGCTAGTGAAAACAGGATGCGATCTCACAGTATCACAGACCCTTCCTTAAAATATACATTAGATTAAAAAAAAAACAAACCAGCAGAAAATAAAACCCAGGAGTTGAAATCTATTCTGTACTTGACTGGAAGAAAAAAAAAAAAAAAAGTGACTTCATAAGAGACAGTCTCCAAGAGGAAATCTCCAACAATTCACAGGTGTGTAGTGGGTATATGACCTGGTAGGCATTAGGATCAGTGCTGCGCTTATACCTTTTGCTCTAAGAACAGGTTTTACCTTTGTGTATACAAACCCCATCAGCAGGCACAGAGGTGCTGGCACAGCTTTGCTCTTCCAGCCTGGGAGCCCAGAGCAATGGAGCCGGGCCTGGCGGGGTGGGCAGAGCTGCTCAGGGAAGTAGTGGCTGGCTGGGACCCAGCAAGTGCAAGGGGTAGACTGCTCCCTGGAGAGGAAACAATTTGTTTTACACTGAATGCCCGCTGTGATCGTTACTTCACTTTTTCACTGCAAATCTGTGGGAATCCAGGATGGAAAAGGTACATTTCTAAAGTGGATCCGGAATATTTATGATCAGACTATGAATTTAAGCCGAGTAATAAATTATATCTCTGTACAGGAAAGAAAAGCACTTAAAATTTCATGATAAATGAATGGCAAAGTTTTTTTTAGGCAAATTCATCAGGAAGATAATTGTTCGAATAAAGACCTAGCACTCATAAGGTGAGAGCAGTAGGAAAGCTATAGGTGAGGCAGTAGTTTTTAAACAAACCCTATCAGAAGCTGCATAGGCTGCTTTATCTTGTTTCGCTGGCTAGCATTCCTTTGGTGGCTGTCACATGTTTACCATCCAGCAGCCTTCCTTCTTCCTTGGGACATTAAATCAACAAGTGCATACAGAGAAAAGAGCAAGAGCAGTACTCCTGTTTTTGAAACTCAGGACTGTGCTTCTCTTCAGCTTTGTCCAGCTCGTGTGAACACTGCAGATCCCAAGGACTTAGCAACCTCTCCCAGGAAGAAAGTTTTGAAATGTGTTATTTGTGACAAAAGTGTTCTTAGGAAATTTTATTGCTGGTTTGACTTCTTTTGCTGCTTTATGTCAGTGTGATTAGGTAAGTCTCATGTTTTGAATGATTTCTTGGTGAGAAGATAGCTTTCCTAGTTTATTACTTTGATGACAATTACAGTGTGAAAACCAAATCCTGTGTTACCAACACTTGTTACTTTGGATTTGCATGTTGCTTTGGTTTTCTTGAAATGCAAAGGTCTTGGAAATTGTGAGTAATGAAATAGGAGTTAGCCTTTTCTTCTGTTTTCTGCTTTGACATTGTGCTGTTTCCTGCTGTCATTTCAGATTTTACTGTAAAGCAGTAGAAAGACCATAATTCTGTATCCATAATGAGTAACACAAGTGTAGAGTGTTTGCATTCCTGTTAAGCAGAGGGCACATCTGATCACTGTGCAAGGGAAGCCATGGATACTTGCAGGTATTTGTGACTGAGGTAGGTTAAAAAAAGGACCTAAATGTAGCATGATGTCTGTGGGAGAAAACAGCTGAAGAAATCCAAATAAAGTAGTAAGTAGACTCCATCGTTTGGCTCAGCGTGTCTGAAAACATCCAAGGAACATGTTGCACTTTATTCTTGTGGTGCTTTATGTCAAGTGTTTTGCAGAATGTGTGTGGGGATGTTTGCTCACGTGGGCTGGCCTGGAGCTTAAGAACTGCAGAAACCCTTGAAATACGTGGAAGCTATTTTAGTCTGTCTCCATTGCATCTGTTTTGGCTAACAGTTGCCTCTATCTGCTTCCCCCCTTCTCACTCTTCTTCTGGCTCTGAAGTGGCATGGCTCTGCATTTAGCCCTGAGAACAGTCCGATGTCACAGCTTTTGATTGAAAGAAACTGCGGGTGGATGCTTTGAAACTTAATGCTAATGAATCCTCCAAGGCAGCATTGTGGTCGCTTTCATCTGGAGGGGGCCCTTCTCACAGGTTTTGTGGTGCTGGGATCCTGCCCTGCATGTTGCTTTTACAAAGGAATTATGGAGGGTGTCTTGAATCATCAACATTTGTTTTCTCTGAGATCATTCCTGCTCCACATTAGATCAGTGACAGTTCTGCTTTTGATTTCCGTGCTTTTGATTTTCCATGCCCTGTAGAGAGAGATATTTTGGGCATAAATCCCAGGGTCCATCTTTGATTCAGTTTGGTTGAACTGAGATTAGGCAAGGCTGAGGGGTACCTGGAATGGAAAGAAAGCGTGATACAGGAAAGAATAAGGTGGGAAAGCACACATAGGGACCCAGCTGTTCTCCTGGCCATTAAAACCAGCTCTGGTTCCCTCTTCCCTATTCTTGAGGGACTTCATTGCCTTTCCCTTAGCACAGAGCCCTTGGTTAGCTCAGCGATGACTTCAGTTCACGCCCTTCTCTCTGCAGCCCTAGAAACAAGTTAACTGGTTTGTTATACTAACGTGGATAGAGAAATGTTCATGGTGACATGGTAGAAGGTGTCAGTACTTGCTAAGATCTTTGCTTTATTAAATACATGCCTCTAGAAACCACTGGTGCTTTTTTCCCCAAGCATCTGTTTTAATGGCTTTTGTTATTGCGGGAACATATTTTCCCAGGGCGTAGGTCACTTGGTCGATACCAGAGGCCTAGAAATCTTCCACAATATGCTCTTTCTTTGAAACCACACCCTACTTTATGAGCAGCCTTCTTCCGCTTCAGGGCTCCCTTTCAAATACCAGCAGTTCCTCCATCCTGTTCCTCAAGAGCTGGAGCCTAGATTGGTAGCTAGCCCAGGTCCCAGGGAGCTGTGTGGGGGGCAGCATCTCCTGTGCAGATGTCCTTCATAGCAGGACAAAAAACATCTAGGGGTCGCCTCCACTAATTGTGGCAATACCATGAGTTAATCTGGCAGCAAACGTGTGTGGAGTGAGACTCAAGTGTTGGGCTTGTGGCTTTTAGGTTCAGAGAGTGGTGGGTCAGTGTCCTCTGCGGTGCAGTAAAGAATGACCCAGGAAGGGAAGGAGAGCCTGAATGCCAGGGTTGACTCTGCTGTTCAAATGCCCTGATTCCCTTTGGCAGCTGTGTGAAAAGGTCTTAGTCAGGGCCATTTTAGGTGATGTGACACTGGGGGTTGTTAGATGGTAATTGGTGGCTTCTCATGGCCATGGATCTCATCACCATCAAACAGAATATCTTGTCTCAGCAGCAACGTGACTAGAAAATTTCTCTCCTGTTTGCTGTTCATGCCTCTTTTTGTGGCCCATTGGTTGTGCTAAATGCCAGACTGATCGTCTGTCTTTGAGGCTGGGCTTAAATGCAGGGGCCAGAAACCTCTAGTAGAGCTATAGAAAGGTTGGCCTTGTTTCTACTTAAAAAAAAAAAATCAATTACTGGTTGTGCTTTCAAGGCAAAATCAGCCACCAAAGCTGTCCTTTTAGCATTGCCAATTAGAAGTTTTAGAATAAAGCAGGTGTTCTGCACTGCAGTTTCACAGCAGTACCCTGTCTAGGAAGGTCAAGAGACACACGGTTGTCCCACTTTTACTTTTTGGTCAGCAGTTTGCCACTGCTGTTAACTGGATGTGTTTGATGGGAGCTGAAAAAAGGGATAGAGTGGCTTGAGAAGGCTCAAAACATGTCGCACCGGGCCTGTAGGGAATGAATGTTACCGATACTGGAAAATTTATTTTTCTTTCAAAGGTCAGGGGTTGATGCGTGGACCCTGTGAGGGTCCTGCTACCTGCAGGCAGCTCTCAGCAGCCTGCGGTCTCCTCGCTGCCTGTCCTCGCTGCAGCCTGCGAGGCAGGGGCTGCGTGCGGGCGTGGAGCTGCCGTGCAGATAGCGAGCGTGTTGTGGCCTCTTGCCGCCCCCTCATCTCGGTCGGTGGCTGCCAGGAGATGTCCACGGCCTGCAGGGAGCCAACAAATAATGGGTCAAGAAGGAGCCAGGGCTGTGTTCGGAGGGTACCCTGCTTTCCGTGGGCACGTGGCCTGCTCTCCGCGGATGGGAAGTTGTCTAAGTATTAAGAGGTTTGGTTTGATTAGCTGAAATCTCCTGTTGGCAGCACATTTCCAGTCCCTGGAGCAATGGAGATCAGACAGGTTGCCAAGGCAACGGACAGCCTTCAGCAAGTTTACTGCTGCATCGTCCTTGGTCAATTGATGGAGTAGGGATTATTTAGGTCTTTGAGAAAAAAGCTGCTGTCCAGCCTTTTGCTGTGGTGAGTCATTCTGCCTTGGGTCAAATTGGTGGAACTAAGAACAAGGTTTTGTGGATGAGAAAAATAAGTATATGGAGCGTAAAGATCCCAATTAGATTCCTCTTTGAAGAGGTGAGAGCACTTCAGTTCTGAGTGGAGACAGCTTATTCTTTGTTATCCCCCTAAATAAGAGAGAAGCAGCAACTGAGATACCCTTTTCTTCTCCCACTCCTCCCCTTTCCTCTCTCCCTCAAATGTAAAATACTTATTTTTGTTTGCTAGAGGACTCTGTACTCACTGTTGAATTCTTGACCCATACCAGGGATCCTTCCAGTTTGACCTCCTGTCTCTGCTTTGCTTGTTGCTCTCCACTCCCTCCTCTATTGCAAAAGCCTTGATAAATTCAGCTTACATAAGTTTTCATTTTGTTATATTATTCCTCCTTTTGCACACCTGGGAGATGAAGAGCCCATCATGTCACCACTGTGAATGCCACTGCGGCAGTGGTGGTGTGGTGAAAGTCATCGTGTCTGTTGTCTCTTCATTGATCTGGACTCAAAGTCAGGGTGTGTGTTGGGACCTGGGAATCTCTCACTGTGACTGTTCCCAGGTTTTACTGAGGTAACAGGGTTGTGTCAGCAGTGTGCAGAGCTTTCTCTGAAATTTTGTGAGGGACCTGATGCAATGTTCTCATATGCATGGTCAAGGAGGGAAATGCCGTTGTGCTGAGTGCAAGGCCTTGATTTGCTCAGTTAGTAAAGGTTTCTTTAAAGTAATTCTGGCAGTGATAGGAAAGGCATGCTATGAGGCTTACAAGGCCACACATGGTGAGTTGAAGGTGGTATATGGGAGACACCATAAGAGTGCCCTTTTTCGTTTCTCTTACTGTTGAGATAAATGTGGGTTGTGCTCAGCAGTAAATACCTTGCTAGTTCAGGAAGAAATCATTGTTCAAGTAAGAATTATGAGGCAGTCACCACATGGTTTAACACGAGGAAGCAGGATGGCATTTGCTGAACATGCAGGTGCTTCTGTTCTCCTGTGAGTGAGTGCCTCAGCTCGTGTCATGTGGCATCAGGAGAAGAGAAGGAATTAAAAAACAAACCTAGACATTGCTTGCAGAGAGACAAGTGCTGACTTTCTCTGATATAAAACCAAGGCATGACCTTTGTAGACAACAATTTGAACATGAAAAGGAAAAGTGCCAAGTGCAAGGTCCTGCACATGGATTGAGGCAATCCCCAGCACAAATCCAGGCTGGGTGGGGAGTGGATTGCGAGCAACCCTGCAGGGAAGGACTTGGGGATATTAGTGGATGGAAAACTGAACATTAGCCAACAGTGTGCGCTCATTGCCCAGAAAGCCAACTGTGTCTTGGGCTGCATCAAGAGAAGTGTGGTCAGCAGTTCAAGGGAGGTGATTCTCCCCCTCTGCTCTCGTGAGACCCTAACTGGTGTACTGCATCCATCTCTGGAGCACTCAGCACAGGAAAGACATAGGCCTGCTCGAGCAGATCCAGAGGAGGCCACGAAGATGAGCAGGGGGCTGGAGCACCTCTCCCTTATGAGGCCAGGCTGGGAGAGTTGGGGGGCTTCAGCCTGGAGAAGGGAAGGCTCCGGGGAGACCTTATAGCAGCCTCCTAGTGCTTAAAGGGGGGACAGGAAAGGAGGGGAGGGACTCTTGATCAGGGGCTGTAGGGATAGGATGAGGGGTAACAGTTTTAAACTGAAGGAGGGTAGATTTAGATTAGATATTAGGAAGAAATTCTCCCGTGTGTGTGGGGTGAGGCGCTGGCCCAGGGTGCCCAGAGCAGCTGTGGCTGCCCCCTCCCTGGAAGGGTTCAAGGCCAGGTTGGACGGGGCTGGGAGCCCCCTGGGCTGGGGGAAGGGGGACCTGCCCGGGGCAGCGGGCTGGGACTAGATGATCTTTAAGGTCCCTTCCAACCCAAAACATTCTATGATTCTATGAATTAAAAAGGGTGGAGGAGCCTTTAAAGGTCTACAGTGGCATCCTTACTTATTTACCCCTTTTGAGAGGATGACAGTTGATAGATGTGTCACTGTGATGATGCATGGTTATCTTCTTTCCCTGTCTCAAAATACTGCATTAGTGATACCATGGCAACAAAGAAGTTGTCTTTAAGGAAAATGAAAAAAAAAAAAGAAGCATGACTTCAGTGTTCAAGAAAGGTGGCAGACTGACAGCCCTAGTCTTCCCTTTCTACCAGTAAGGCAGTGATGGTGTCAGCTATGACAAAATGTATCTGATTATGAACTCTTGTGTTGTACTGCAACTGAAAACAAGCCTGGGACATGATCAAAGACAAACCTACTACAGTCAGAGTGGGCTGAGAATCTTCTGAGCAAACATGCTCTTGTCAGACATTTAAATTCTGTTCAAATTATAACTTTTTCTAAGAAATACATAATCTGGAAAAAACTTTCCTAGACCCAAGTTGAGTCCTTATTCAGGATGAAATTCCCCTCTGAGCAGAGCATGGTGACGGTGAGAGAAACCAGCTGTCCCTTGCCCTTCAGTAGGATTCCTAGAGGTCAGAGAGTCGAAGAACATATGGAAGGGGTAAGTTCAGGTCTCTGTCCTGCTTGATTCAGACTTGCATTTGAGTACAGGTATCACCTCCAACACAAGAGTCCTAAGCATCAGGAGATTGGCTTTTAGGGACTAGCTTCTTTCTCTTAATTGATCTAATCCAGATTGTATAAATAGTTATCACTACAGCCTTTTTCTTGCTTTCCGACATCTTAGGTGAAAGCTTTGACCACTAAGTTAGTCCCCTCACTGCTTTGTGTGATGGCTCTTTTTACAAAGGAAAATAGTTCCAGAATGCAAAACTGAGAATTTGAGCATAGCTTGGAGATCAGGGTGACTGCTGAGATAGAGAAGAAATGACAAAGCAAAGACTTGAGTGTAAGGGTTTCTCATAGATTGTGGAAAGTAATTTTCTGCCCAGTTCTAATTTTTATTCACTGGTCTGGAGAAGGACTGAGACAAACAGCTGTGAAGGCTGTGGTTTTCACTTTGTTTACCTCAGCTGTTGGCCAAACTCTGAGAAAAATCCTGGCAGAGACTGATGGTAGTACAAGAGGACCAAGGCCTGGATGGGTACCATGAGGTTCCTCATGCTGTCCCCATTAAACCTCTTCAGCCCTGAGGTGGAGGGGACTAGCTTGCAGTTCTTGAATGGCAATTAAGTGCTGTGATGCTCAAATTCTCAGTCTCACTGGCCCTGTTAACTTCAATGAATTTTAAATACCATGCTGAATTGGAGCCTTTTCTAAGTTTATTGCTAAGGTTGACAATTAGTCTCTGAATCACCCTTTAGAGGCCTAGGTTGATACTTGAGTCACCTCCGTTAGACGGCGTGAATGCTCCCCTGTCCATTAGGACACACTTCTGTTCCCTTGTTTCATCCGTATTTGTGGTATGTGTGCTTACAGACAGAGGAACAGGGTGAGAGCCGGGACTCAGTGCAGAACAGCAGGCATCATTGTTTGCAAACACCATGTACTTGTTGTTGACTTGAACTAGTGCTCACAGCTGTTAGAAACACATGCAGCAAAACTAATACTTCATTTTTTCTAACTAGAAAATGCCTTTTGTTGAAGGCAGAGTATTTCACAGAACCATGTCTGCTTGGTTGCAAACGTCATCAGGAGCATTGCTCAAGGCCAGGGTGGGATTTCTGATTCTGGAAAAACAGTGCTGCCACAGGGTCGTATATAGCAAGTTATATAGCAGCCTTTGTAAGGTGGAAAATCTGGCCTCAGGGAAAGCCTTCTTGAACTTGGGCCTCCTCATTGCTGGTTTATGGCTCTCACAGGTGAACTGCTGGATGCCCTGAGGTTGCCCTCCCAGTGTTTGTCTTGGTCATTTATCTACAGCAGGTTCTCAGTGAAGTCCAGACTGCATCCTGAGAACTCAAGTCTGAGTCTGCCCTTTTTGAATCTCAGTGAGCAGGTTGAAAATATCAGGTGTATCCAGTGCTGACCCTAAAATGGGCTGCACAGTGAGCCAAGTTCAGCCTAAATGGTAGAGGGTGCCCTCCTCTAGTTATTCACCTGGGAGATACTACTGGGAAAAAGAAAATGTGAGTTTAAAGAAGAATTTCTCTGAGGCCTTCCATTTCCTAGATGAGTGCTTTTGCTTAATGCCACCGCCTCTGTGTCCCCTGATGTGCCTGATGTGCCTGCCTTCCCTTGAACTCAGTGTTGCCAGGAGCTGTCAGGCACCTCTACTGGATTGTGTCCCTAAGAGGAATCAGGCTTTGAGGGAAGAAATGCCATTCCTGTGGCTTTCAGGTGATCTGAGGTGACAGGTGAGATGCCTGGAGGCCTGTGGCTGTTGCTTTGTTGCTTGATGTCATCACTAGGAAGATGCTATAGATGTTCTATTTGGGAGCCTCAGCCTTGGGGTGAAAAGTGACGTATTTCTAGACACTGAAGTGCCTGTGTAAACGGATGGGACTTTTCTTAATTGTTCTTTTGGGCCTAACTTCCACCATTTTGGGTTTCGTCAGTGCTGTGGCTCCTCTTCTGTGGAGCAGTTGTGTTAGCATTTCCCTGCTTCACAGAGTTGCTGGAGGGATAAACACATGGAAGCCTGTAAGGTGTGTGGGTACCGTGGTTATGTGGGTTGTAGGAAAAAGGGAGATGAAGTTTCTGTACTGTCTCTGAGACCTTTGATATTGCATGGCCTTGTCATAGGCTATAAGGGCAGCTTAAATCCTTAAAGGTGACCTGCAAATACATCAGCAGCAGCTATGAATGGGCCCATTCTTTCATACTTTGATCAGTCAAATTTTGAAGTCAAAGTTGGTATGACTGTAGTCAGGCCGTCATATTCCTTACATAAAAGGACTGGAGAACTTCCTCATTCTTGCTATCTGTAAATCAGCACATAAAAATAAAGTGTGTGAAACTGAGCTTTGATGCAGGGCAAGTCCTCCTGCCTTGGGTGGGAATTCCACCCTTCTGCTACAGCGCTGAATGTGGTCTGATTGCATTTCTGATAATGTATTTGCGGATCACCTTGAGGAGAAGAGGAAGAGTTATACAACTCTTCCCTCACAGTGCTGTTAGGAAGGGTCAGGCTTTGTCTTCTTTGAAATAGATAATCAGGAGAGAGCTGCAATCCTGTGAAAACACACATTTATTTCTGAAGTGTTTGTGTATTGTGTGTGTGGTGCACATGAATAGAATTGCCACCTGTCCGAGGCTGATAACGATGATCTGGAGAGCAGTGGTCATGCACTCCTTATTCTAGCAGTTTGCTGTATGAAGAGCTGGCACCTACAGCTTCTCTTGGTCTGCAATTATGAAATGCTGCATGTACTGAGTCGCGTTACCCTTTGTGGCACTTTCTGAGCTTGCATGGATAGGGATTTGTTGGAGGTTTTGCTATAATGGAAATAGTGTTAGCTGTGGCTCATGAAAACCCTTTACTTTTTGTCTGTGTTCCACTCACATAAAGATTCCATTAGTTATCCTATTCCTTTAGGAATCCACATATGGCACTATTTTCCTTTATAACCTTGGCCTCAGCTTATGAGTGGGCAAAGTGACAAGACCCTGATAACCACGTGCTTTGGTCACCAGGTAGAGGAAGTGACTGAGAAATCACCTTGGTGTTTCCACTGCACCCAGCAGGGAACTTGTCCTTGCAGTGGGGCTGCTGTCATTGTTTCACCCCCCATAACTTTCCGTCAGTAGTTGCTGAGCCTTGCTAGGCACCAGCCTTGTCACAGACGGACCCCTGTGCTTTGCGGCGCTGTGAAACTGCTGATAGGGATGAGGATATGTAGGTATGCAAGTAGGTGGAAACTTTCTAATACATCATAATAGTAATAATAATAATGTGCACTTCTACTGCCTTGCAGCTTTCGCTAGAACTTCTGCCCACGCATCAGCCTACTTGGTTCACAATGCAGTGTGCATGCTAGACAATTAGTGGTTGATAATGAAAAATGTCATGGGAACCAGCAGGAAAATCATAGCTTACTCCAAATATATAATGAAATGTAATTAGCACAGACAGTAAAACAGACAATTTATGGTTTTTTTCGTAATTAAAAAGTACCAGTAAACATTCTTTTTGCAGGAAGCTTGGTATCAAATGGAATTAAAGAACTATTGTCTGGAATAGGGTTTTATGCAAAATTTAACCCTTGCAGAGCTTAATGGATTAAAGTTTTGTTAATTGCAGAATCTCCAAGTGTCACAAGTATTGTGACACTTCTTCCGTTCATTCTCCTGGTCCTGGTCTGTCTGGAGGGGCCAAATCTGATAGCAGAATTGCTGTGAAACCTACTAAAAGCCAAATATCCAGACAGATTCAATGCATGTAACAGTGTGGCTAATACTTTCCTCCTGCTTTTCCAGACAGTCTCTCCCCTGAAGTCATCTTGTAGTGTGGAGGTAGCTTTGAGGGAGAGATTGGAGCAGGAACATCATTGTAATGTCTTGTGCTTCCTGTGTTCTCGATCAGATGTCTTCTGTTGATCTCTCTTCCAACTCTGATCTGTTTCCTAGCTTGGGGCCCTTCACACTGCACCTTTTTTGTTCTTAAGCAGTGTATCCTAGGGAGTGATGCAGTTACGCATGCCCTCAACTTGACAGGAGTGCAAGCACCGTTGTTTGGCTTGTGCTCTCACCTGGAGCAACAAAATGTGTGGATCCACTGTGGCATTGCACAACGGTGTCTATGGTATTAATTTCTTAGCTTAACAAAGGGTGAATCCTGGCTGAACAGACTGTTTATGTCCCAAAGCACATGGTGGCCGGGTCCTTCCCTTGACTCGGGTGCCCAGGGTTTGAACCAGCAGTTGGATGCCTCACTACGTCTCCTTGCCCTCCAGTACATTTTGTTGTCTGTTGCCGTAAGACTGGGCATTTTACTTGTGTGAGAAACTCTGATGCACTAATCATGCTTTAGCACAAGTGACCTGTGTGCATTTCTGCTGCTCTTCCTCATCAACACCTTCCCAGTCTCAGACATCTCACTGCAGGCCAGAGCTCTACTCCAAATCGGTTTTACAGTAATTTCCCAGGCACAGTCTTAGCCTAGAGTTTCAAGTCATCAAAGAAAGCCCTTCAGCTGAGGGTTGAGGAGAGCTGGGCCATGTGGTCAGGGCCGTATGCAGGTGCAGCATGTTTTCTGTTTGGTGATGGAGGAGCGGAGAGCCAGCATGCCTCCCATCGCAGAGGAAAATGAGCTTTCAGCTGGAGTCAGGTGCACAGACTGTAACGTTTCTACCCACGTATGTGAGACAGTGCTCAGGTGCAAAATCACAGCCCTCCCTCAGAGTCGCTGTGGCACAAACCTCTAGTATCTGGCACAGATAACGTAGGGGAGAGAAGAGGAAATTTCTGCTTAAAGCTGTGGGACAGGATGCATGAGCTCCTTTGCCTTGTGCTGCAGAAGTCACAGCCACCTCCTTGCAGTCGGGCAGACCCTCTTTAGGAGAGGGACTCTGTGGTTTGCTGCGGGAGCCAGCTGTGTAGGAGGTGTTGGTTCTTGCCGGAGCTGTGGTGGTTCTTCTGGAGCACCTTTCCTCTTCGCCTCGTGCCTATGGTGAAGGATGGGGTGGTGCAGGGATACCAGCCCTTCTTGGTAGCTGCCTGATAGTCTTTGCTGTTCAGGGTGTATGAGGAGGGTTCTGTGCCATCCCTTTTTACCTGTGCTCCTCAAACCTCTGCCTCTGTGTGGTCACAGTTGCTAGTGTCCGGCTTTGAAACCTTCCTCCTAGCTGGACCTTTTGTGAGCTCTGACAAGAGATGCCTTTTACATCTTTGCCTCAAGGAGTAGGGGAAGCCTGGAGGGTTCCAAGTCCTACGCCACTGCACTACTGCTTTCTTGTTCCTCCGTAGCTGACCAGGAAACAAGAATAGATGGGGAATAATGCTGTTGTGCCAGTCTGAGATCCTTTAGAGCAAGTGGATAGCAGCTGATAATTTGTCTCCAAACTTTCTTTCAGGATACCTGGTTTAGTCAAGGGTCTTCTTTTTCCTCTGGGATTTTGCAAGGTACCATGCAGGTCTGCTGGAGAAAGGGGCACTTTGAGGATTTCTGCAGCTGGGGGTCATGTAATATATTGGACCATGTGTTGCACAATTTGTGTTTAGAAATATTGGTGACTTGCTTGTGCCCTGTCTGAGAAGGGGAAACCCTGGCATCTCCTTGGATGCAGAGCCAAAATTTTATAGAAGGGCTTAATAAATAGTAACAGCGGTGACCTTGCCACCCCTTTACATCACGCTCTCTGCAATGAAATCACTCACACAGAGCCTTTAAAACATCATTGTAAGTTTGCTACATATCTGCTCCAACCTCACATACACATGCACACACAGACTCTTGCGTGCCGAGGTGTGGTGGACATAATCCTTCTTCCTGCCTATGCTCAAGAAAAGGAGTCGTCTGTAATGGGACCCAGCCAGGCTGTCGTGTATATTGTGGGGTTATAGCTACTTTGAATTATCCTCAGCTCTTTTGATTTATACTTGGCTCCAACAGCCACTTAATGGTGACTTCAGCAGCTGAAAATAGCCAGAGTAGATGTATCACTTGGCCACTCTCACGTCCCCAGCCCTGCTGCCTGGATTTAGGTGTGAGGAGAAGATAGGGAATATAGGTATGTTCCCGCCAAATTGTCCAGGGAAGCTGTGGAACCAAATTTTGGTGCTGTCAGGGAAACCTACTG
Source organism: Tyto alba (assembly GCF_018691265.1). Classification (NCBI taxonomy): domain Eukaryota; kingdom Metazoa; phylum Chordata; class Aves; order Strigiformes; family Tytonidae; genus Tyto; species Tyto alba. Next base: position 8,064,019 of record NW_024881303.1, read on the forward strand.
TCTTCATGGACCCTGTTTAGTGCTGGTGTGGCACAAGGGGGACGCAGAAGTAATCCCCAGAGAAGTGATTGTGTTTATGCAGAAGAGAGCAAGGGAAATGTAGACTTGATCTTGTAATTTAAGCTGCTCTGATTCAGTGCATATTTCTGTTCCTTGCTTAGGCTGGAGCGAGCAAGTTCAGAGCCACCTCCAGAGTTTGTGTAACCCATATTCCTCTGGGTTCAGTCCCAAACACTCCTCTGTTTTGCATGTGGGCTGCTGCTGTGCATTGGTGATTTTTGTTTCCATTTCAAGCATGTTGGCTTGTATTGATTTAGGTTTTTTAGATCCCCTAGGTTGTAGTCCTACTGTGCACTATCAAGACTGTAACTGGAGACAGTGTAGTTCTTCTAGCCCAAGTCTTTCGCTGAGTCAAATCTTGTAAACTCCCAGTGGGATGTTTCACAGGCAGGGCTGGCTCTGTTTACATCCTTTCCTCCAGCTCATCTCATCTGTGAGCTGCAGCTTTGCAATCACAGGCATCCCTGGTGTGCCACTGATGCTGCTGATGTTTCATTTTTATGGGGTCTTTGACTTGAATTGAACAACTGAACTTCACCCCTCCCTGGTGAAATAATTACCAGAATAACAAGTAATTTTTTTTTTTTTTTTTTTTTTTTCAGATGGCACTTACAGTGTGTGCCCTTGCCATCCACATCAGATGATGTATATAGTGTTTGTCCCTTGTTTTGGCATTTTGATATGTGTGAGAGAGGTGAAATGGCTTTAAAAGCTTTTTGCTGGCGCCTGCGGTTTGTTGCAGACCCAGTGATACAGGCAGAACATGATAAATTGAAATAAGACCATTTCTCTACAGTTTGACACAGGGATGTTGATGTATAGGACTAGGTTGTCAGCTGGTGCAAAACCACTGTATTCCTTACAAGTGGCCAAACCTGACACCAAGGGATCTAAACTGAATTACCTGAGCTAGAGGCTGGTCTTATGCAGCAAAGAATGGTAATTATGTAATGTAGTAATATACTTCTTACTTAAGGATAAAGTAGCAGTTGAATGAGGATCATAGGCCATACATTAACCTGGTTCTCAGTAAATGTAATTAACTTAGTGAGTACCATTATGGTGTAATCTGATGGTTTTAGAGAAAATACACAAATTGCAAAGGAAGTGTTGGGGCCATTTACTTCCCAAGCTAATCCTTCCCACAGCCTCCCCTGAGAATTTACTGCAAGCTGTTCAGAAATGGTTTATCACCAACTGCCCTTTCATGGCTGGATCCTTGTTGCAGTATAGACTGAGAGTGTCTCTCTTGAAACTGGTGGAGTTCTGCATTGATACGAAAGTTTATTAAAGTCAGCTGGAGTCATTCCTGTGTTGAAGTTCATCATGTGACAGAAGTGAATACCTTAATCAGAAACATTTTTGGTGTGTGATGTACCCTGTTGTTGATGTCCTCACTAGACTGTCCCAATGTGGATGTTGAATCCATTTAACACAAGTCCAAGTTCTGCTGAATTTAATTGTTATTTCTTCTGGGGAAAGGATGGGATAGCAGAGCCGTAGATACAGATGTTGTTAAACTACATCTTTCTCTGGACAGTTTTTCCCGCTTGTGCTGATGTTTTCTTTATGACTTTCTGTTCCTAGTTACTCCTGAGGCTGTTGAGTTTTTGTCCGCAGCTGGAGTCTTCATTATCCTCCCTGCAATCCTCTTCCACTTCATCATCAAGAAGCTCTGCTTTGAAAAGAGGTGGACTCCCATGCCTGGAACAACAAGGGAGAAGAAAACACTACAAAGAGAAGTCCAGAGTTCATATGGGCCTTGGTAAGTATCACAGTATTATAGTGCCTTTGATGTACAGAATCTTCTTGAAGCTTTGATTGCTGGGAGGACAGAGATAGATCCATTTGCTGTGTCTCGAGTTGTTTGTGTGGAAAACAGCAGGGTTTTGGATAGACTATAGTAACCTCCAAAACTTGATCAAATGGATGTGCAATTGCTACCATGCTCCTATTATCTTTGTTGTCTGGAGTAATCTCTTGAAAAATGAAGGGCAACTCTGGGGAAAAAGCACACTCCCCACTCTCTGTCTGTTGTGGGAGTGTTTTGTTAATCCAATGAAGAGCAAAATGTGAGCAGTTCTGAGTAACTATACTGCCTTTCTGCTCATGAAGGATATGCCTCTCCTGGTTTTCTTGTAGTAGCTATTACACGCTCTTTCATGCATTTATTCTTCTCTGAAAACATTATGTCTTGGGTAAACACATGAGTCCTGGAGTCAAAATAATGGAGAATTTTACCGTTACACAAAAATACCATTTTAATGTTTCTTAGCTATCAAAAATGCATCCATTCTGATAATGGTGGTAACTGAGAATTTGGTAATGTTGTCGTACATTTGTTTGTAAATTTGCGTGTCATAAGTGTATAATCATTGACGTAATCAGCAAGGAGGCCTCAGAAGCCTCCCAGTTAAAAGGTCTGCTTCTCAGTGGTTCAGCCTTAAAGCTAATTGAAGAACAATAGCAAAACAAGGAGCCCTTGGAGGTGTTTTTTGTTGTACATTTTGCCTTGTACACGGACTGTTGCAAAGGGCATGGTCTAGTCATATCTTAAGAGTCCAGGATTTATGAGCAGTTGAAGGCCTGGCTGCCACATGTGATAGGAAGTCACTGGGACTGACTGCTTCTTGCTAAATGTGTTAGTGAGCCAGGGACAGGCACCAAAAGATTAAAAGTACAAAAGGTACTTGAAATTATTCCCAACCCCCCACCCCCCTCCATTGAAAGTCCTAACTTTAATGTTTCTAAATAAAGACTGGGGTTTTTTTAATAAGTTTCCTTCGTTGATATTATTTTTAAGTCTTTATTCCCTTCTCTTCGCCTCCCATCAAGTGGTGTAAAAATGTGGCTTTTATTTCGGTTTTTGAGATGACACATTTCCCAGGAGTGTGTGGGCGTTGACATTCTATGGAGCTGTCACAGGCTATCATGTAAACATGTATTTGCAATGCTTTTTAAAATGTGAATTATTAATAAACAGGGTGGCTTGCTTTTTTTTGTGTTTTGGTCCTTCCAAATTTTGAAGGACAAAAAAATTGCTTCCCAGCTGACACACTCGATGGCAATTTTCATTTCAGACTAAATCTTATGTGTCTGAGTAATAAACCTTTGAAAGCATGGGTTTATAATGGAAACACTAATTTAACTTTAACTACAGCTGTGCCATACAAGCAAAATACCACACACATTAATGAGGTGCTAAATCTGATACGGCAGAGGAATATGTTGTAATCATTAATTACAATGGAAGCTTAAAGCTGGAGCCTGCTTTTTCCGTTCAAACAAAATCAGCTTGGCAAGTTGGAGCTAAGAGCTATTTAAAAATATGATTTCTATATTTAGTTTAAATTTTACCATAGCATTTTGATACTTGTAAGGCCAATATGGAATATGCGTGTAGGAAATGCTAATGCTTTTAAAGGACAGCAGCGTGAGCGAATAGATTAAACCCTGGGCTAACATAGCATGTCATATGGCGAACATGGAAACCTGGAGCCTGAGCTTGGGCTGGGAAGCCAGGAAAGGCTGTTTCTAGCATAGCAGTTGCCTGGTGAGGGAGCTCTCCCAAGAGGAGTGTTGACAAGCAAGGGTTTGTTTCAAATTCGGAATCTGACTTTGTTGGGTAGAAAGGAGCAGGATGGGAGTGTTTGTAACATGTAAGTTACTAGTTAGTATTCACTTTTCCTCTTCTCAACTTCTGGTGAGCTGTGTTTGTCACAAGGAGATCCTGATTCTAAAGACTCTGCTGTTCTTTAACATGTAACCCACTAATGATAGTTCTTCCCAGTTCTGAGCTCTCAAATTGGGGAAATCTTTATGCTTCTCCACATCTGGAATTAAGAGTGTTTAGAACATATCTGTCTGCTATGTTTATCAGCTTTATAACTGTGTAAATAGGAGAGAAAGCATGTTGCATTTTGATCCCTCTGGCATGACTATAACATCTGCAGTAGGATAAACACCCATTTGTAACAGCATAGGTAAATGAAGGCTGTAGCCTGAGAAGGAGCGTGGGGGTTCATTGCATGAGATATTTCTCTTGTCCTTGGATCTAGTTGATTTTTGAGTTATCTACCAATAAAAAACAGAGTTGGTATAGAAACATAAACAAATCTGTCTACTTTGTGCTTTGCAGGTGCACAGGCTGACATTCAGAAAATGTGCTGTAAAGTGTCAAAGTTGTTGGTTCTGCTTTTCTGTATAGAGCCTGACCTCAGAATGAGGCAAGTTACAGAATGGAATAAGTGTTTCCATTGTCATGGCGCTAGGATACATCTGTCTGGTTTGTTCCTAATTTAATTTTAATTGCATAGTTTGTGTCCTTATGAAAGGAACAAGGGAAGGATCTTTGTAAAAATGAAGAATTAATTGAAAACCTTTCAGGAGACTCCAGGACAAAGCCTCTTAATTACTGGGACACAATGGATAATGTTTTTGATACTTGAGGCTTTTGTGGATCCTATTCTTGACTGCTTCATTGACCTGAGCAACGAGCCCATCTCCTGAGCAAGGATGTGCTGCCCTGATTGCCTCTCTCAGCTGAAGGAGTCCATTCACTGTGGGTCTGGAGCTCATCTGGACACAGCCAGCCTGTATTTAGGATGGACTTGGCACTGCAAGGGAGAGCTCAGAGCACTCTGCAAAGCTTGATAGAGAAGTCAGGTAGACATGTAACTGGTAGGATGACAGCACAGAATCAACTTCAAGCTTGCTTGGCTATGCCCAAGCATGTGCAGAAGGAAGTGATGGCAGCATGAAGCAGTCCTGAGCTGACTGGAGTGATGTAGAGCCTTGGTGTAGGTCGTGCAGAATTCCTTAGCAAGGGAAAGATTAAACAACACACGCTTGGCCTTAATGGAGTCGGTGGGAGTGGTTCCTCACAGCACTGGTGATCTTTCAGGTGGTGGGGGAGTGTATGGGGTGGGTGAAATTTCCATTTGGAGCATCTCCTCATGCAAGGAAGGAGGACCTTCCCTCAAACAGAGGCCTGACAGATGTCACTTGGATCTCATGTGAGACCTTTTGATGCTGTGGTGGTTCGGTGTCCCTTCCTGTAGCGTGAATTTCAGGACCAAGACGTGGTGATGGTGTTCTTATGTGTGGTGTTTATAGTGTTGCTTAGCCCTTTGCTTCAAAAATTCATGGATGAAATGAACTTCACAGAAACAGGTGACAGTGCTGGGCAAACCCTTGTGTAAAGAGTTGTATCTAACCTTGTGCTTCAGTGCTGTGACTCAATGAAGAAAAGGGTCATCTTCGTTCTATACCGTAGTCTTTTTGTAATGATGTGACCTGAGACAGTGAAAGAAATTGTAGTTTCCTGACTGTGCTTTATACAAAAATATTCCAGTTGTGCCTTGCCTCTTGAACACTTGTCATGATGTTAAGCATATACTCCTGATATGTGAAATCAGCTTAAAAATCATGAGGTTTGAAGAATGTTTTTTTTCCATTTTTCCCTTCTGTTTTATCAGCCTCAAGAGTGCTTTTAGTTCATGTTCTCAAGCTGTTCTGCACAGCCACTGCTCTACACTCTGGGGCTAGCAGCACACTTAAAAGGAATAAATGGGGATGCAGTTCTTACATAAACCACTCATCTCCTGTAGCAGCGGCTTTAAGGAAAGCATCAACACCTATAACACTCAACAAAGGCAGGAATGTTAGCAGCACTGCCTGGTTGTTGACCTTGTCAGTGCAGCCCTGAGCCCAGCCAAGCACTGGGGACCTGTCATGTGCAAGCAGAGGCTTAGCTTCATGTTTAGAAACATGTAATGTGGGTGAGCGTGACGGTACCAGTCCGGCCTGAGCAGTAGACTAGCTTCCTCCGACAGCGTGGTAAGTCGTGGAAAGCCCAGGAATGTCCTTCTCCAAAGAAATACAATTGTGGTTGATCTTTGTAACCCTTATGCTAAGTACCTAGTAGCTCAGTTGTCCTTGGCAAGATGCAGATTGGAGATGAGTCTGGGGTTATTCATGTCACCTATTTGAGGTACGTAGCTCAGCCAGGGTGTTAGGTTCCTTGGCCGACCAGTCCTCTTGAAAGGGAATTTTCTCAGTGTCCAAATGAAGCCGCTCTTCTAAATTGCTTTTTCTCTCAGTTCATTCTATTGAGACTCATAGGAAGAGTGGCTGGACATGGGACAATGTGACTGCTGCCACTGATGCCTGCCTCAGACATCAGGGCCTGGTTTGTAACAAGGCTGAATTAAATGAAGGATGAAAGTAGCTGAGGGAGCAGATCTGAAGTTGGTAGGGACAACCGCCTGCTCAGATCTATGTCTCTGAATTATTTTAAATCATCTGAAACTAGGTCTGGTTCTCCCAGTGACCCCTTAACCTCCCAGAACGCCCGGCTGGACTGGTGGTTGACTTAGAGAAAGTCAAAGGAAATGGGAGCTATGGACTTAGCCATGTGTGCGCACAAAGACGGATAACCAGGAGTGGGTAATCATCCACTGCATTTGCCACTCTGGGCTGTGGTTCCCAAAAAGCACTGTCTGCACTGCTCGATGGTGGTCCCTACAGAGTCATTTCCATAGGCTGAGGAACGATGGAGTGTGTGTGTGGGAAGAAGGAGTAACAGTAACTGGGTGACTCCTCAGAATGTTTCTAAAATACCTTCATTGTGTTAAACAGCTAGACATGCTCTCCCACTGCTAATTTCCATGCAAGTAATTGCTCTGATTGACCCTGGCTTGTTCAGTTGCTGCAGGCTGGTTAGCCTGATTGCAGACAGGGTGCAGACTCGGTCTGTTGGGTCTGCTCTATGCAACAGCTTGACAGCACAGGTGGGTGTCTTCAAGTGGTAGTGTAAATTGGTGTTTCTCCAGCCTTTTGAACTTGTGATTTCCTTTTGGCTCTTCTGTCTTCATGCAAGCTGACAAACTACAGCAGCTCAGTTGCAGAATGTGCTCTAATTTCTGTCTGCAGGTTTCTTCTTTCATTCCCCTAATCCAGTAATTACAGATGTTTCTCACTCTAACTTGAAAGAGCACAGTTGCCACTACTAACACCACTTTTTTTAATGCTCCATTGATCTGTGACTTTCTTTATGACCTTTTTGTAACCCTCAATTTGAGAAGTATAAAGTTATTAATTGTTGCTTTTTGTACTACCACTTGGCACAGAATTTTGTTTTGTGCCTATGGTGACAAGTGGCTCTTTAAATGCAAAGGACCTTATTTTTATTTGGAGGATGTCACTGGCTTCAGTGGAGTGACTCTGGATTTAGCACCAGTGCCAAGGCAGAATCTGGCTTGCTGGTATATCCAGGGCAAGTATTATGATCAAGGAAGGTGTTTCCATTTTCTCCCTCCTGAAAATTCCCTCAAGTTTTGTATTAATATTTTGGTGGCAATAGTATCTGGCAAAAGAGTTCCTCTTTTGTGAGTGCACTGGACTTACATGAAATAAACAAACTTCTGAGTTCAGGAGGTCTTACAGTCTAAGCAAAAACAAAGGTGTGAAGTGGTCAGCGTAGGAAATTACTATCAGCTTCTCAGCCCCATTGCTGGTGGAGGTTCAGAGCATAATATTTGGATGCTGGTCTTTCAGGAGCATTTTTTTTCCTGAATTTATCACCATATACTCTCTATGGTGGTGAGACCTGGGTTTTTTGAAAAAGGCTCTGCAGTTCTGAATGATTAATGTCACATTTGCATAATTCCTTTTTTTCTCCTGCCCCTTTCCTCTTCTCCCCATCCCACTGAAACTGTGAGAATCAGTAATTGTTGTCATTATTTTTGACAAAAGGAGAGCATGCAACAAAGGAATGGGAAGAAAGCAGGATACACCATGGGGCTAAATATTCTGATCAAAACCACTTCTGTCATTTGGGTATCAATTTTTACAACTAATTTGGCACAGCATCACTAGTAGCGAGCTGCCTGTAAAGACATGAGATGATTTGGGAGTGAGGAATAAGTCTGCAGGCTTCCTCTGTGTAGGCTAAACCCCATGCAGCAGGGGTGCACTGCTGTCTTTCTGATCTCATCTTTGCTTTCAGTTCACCCTTTTGGGGCTTGCAGGACCAATGTGTTGCAGCAGTGGGTTGATTGCCTTTTTGATTTGTAACCCATGAATGTTTCCAATGAGAGATGTGTGTATTTTATTGGCATAAGCCATTAGATCTTCCTTGAATGCCCTGGAGTTTCTGAATCACCAGCTGAAAACTATTATTACAGGCACATAATCACTTGGAAAATGCCTCTGTCTTATCTTTCTTTTAAATTCAGCTACATAAATAGCATTTTTATGGCACGTAGGCCCAAAAGTTACCAAGATGTTCTGTATTTCTGTTTTGTTTTACCTTAGGTAAACTTGGTGAGCAGTGATGCCCACAGTTGATGTGACCCTTGGGCACTGTCTGTGAACTTCCCTAATAATGCTTCTGCAAGAGCCTCCAATCAACTGAACAGCTTCAAGTGCACAGGCTAGTTTTGGCACCGTGACAATTTTAACTGGAAATACAGTTTCATCACAGCAATGTTAGGTTATCCTTCACTGTGAGGATGGAAGGGCTTTGCTAGCATCTTGTTAAACATGATTCTGGCAAAGACAGGAGGAGCAAAGAGTCCAGATTGTTCCCAGAACTAGAATAGAGGATTTCTTGGCCCAGTGCTGCTGCTGCTGGCCTTCAGTGGAGTACATTTCTAGTTTCCCCTCTGCTGTTTTACATGTGTGCTAACTGGGCTCTAGTTTGAAAGGAGGATCAAGCTCATTATAGTTTTCAATGGCTTAAAAAGAGTTATTAAATTATGTTATCCCTCCAAGCCTTCCTTGCTTCCTCCTTTCAAGAACAGCAAAATGGCCTTGGCTTTTGCACAGAACCTTGATGTTCTGCATGTCAGCTTAGATTCACACCTTGTTTTAGGTCTTTCCTCCTAAGCTTGGAGCAAGGCTTCCTGGTGGACCTGTAACGCTGCTTTTCCTAGGTGTCCACACAAATAAAGCTCCTGTCCATGGATACAATCTGTGGCATGCCAGGTAGGCATGAGGGGCTGATGCTCTCTATATCAGATCAGAAAATAAAGGTAAATCATTATCAGTGTCTTAATTAAATTTCTGAGAAGTGGGGAAGGCAGGAATCATTCCTCTGGGTACATGTAATGTGGCTGTCTAAACTGGTGACCCAGCACAATGCTCAGTTTCAGTTATGGATTTAGCAATTTGCCATATTTTCTAAAAAATCTTCTTGATACATTTTTCTTGGCAGTGGCAAAAGAAGTGCATCTTTCTAAAACAGTGATGTGACAAAGATGTCTTCTGATCTTTGCAAGCTGGGAGCTGATTTCTTCCTCTTATGTCTCTACACAGGACAGTACATTCCCAGGCAGAGAGGTGAGACTGTGGATTTCTTCCTCATCTAGGGTTTTGGAAATAAGCACTCACTTGAAAATTGTTCAGTTGTTATATGCTATGACACTATTTTCAGCCTGTGGTCTAAAGCCTGACTACAAAGGAGGAGTTTGGTAGAAAACTTTTGCAAGGCCACACAAAGTGACTGAAGAAAAGAAAGTGTGAGTACACTCTACAACAGCTTGAATAAAGGAAATTGTTGTAAGAAATGCACATCTGATGGCAGTTTTTTAGGAACCTGCATATCAAGAAGATTGAAAGACACTTTGCTAATATTACAAACCTCTGCATTGTGATAGTATTTGAAATTCTTCTAATAGTCTTCTTTTTTTAGCCATACAGTAATTGCACCTCTCAATGGGAACGCTACTAAGGAATAATGATCCTATCAAGACAAGGGAATATAGATTGTAGTAAAGGTTATGATGGTTTTTGTGAGAGGCTTAACATTGATCCTTTTAGCTATCTGATTTTCCAAGAGGGGGAAAAAAAAAAAACAAAACTAACTTTGAGTTAAGCAGGCGATTCAGTGTGAAAATTCTTGTGGTTAGTTTTAGAAGATGGAACTTGAAGTGAATTTGGTAAACTGTTTTTTTCCCCTCTCATTCTTTTTTGATGAATGCTTTTAAAAAGAAATGGATTTTTCTTTCCCACACATTTTAAATGCTCTTCTCAGTTCTTTTATTTTTTTTTTTTCTAATGCAAGTCAAAATTGTTAGAGAATTCAAAAGTAAAAATCCATTATGTTGAAAAGGCCATGTTGGGAAATAGATCATAAACACCGTTAGAGCAGTGCCTGCTAATTAAGGGAGAGAGCTCCTGGGAAACAGCAAGCTTATAACAGAGTTCATCCCCCTTTGATCCTCTGTTGAGTTTGTAAAAACGTTGCCCGCCTAAACTTGTCTGCAGCTTGTTACACATTTTATCCATCTGCTGCAAGGCCAAAAATAAGCAATTTGTAATTCAGTTGAACTCCAGTTGTTCAACATATCACTGACTGTGGAGTCTTCTCTAAGAGGGAGATGATGGGAGGAAAAGCCGAGCAATGGCTAAACAGAGAGTCAGGCACCCTGGAAATTGCATTGCTTTTGCCTGTAGGGATTATGTAGGCACTGGATTGCAAGTTGTACAGATGTGTTGCAAGTGTTACTGCAAAGCAGTTCAGATTTTGTGGTGAAATATAGTTCGGTGTCTTTCCATTGTCTATAAAAAAAAAAACATTTCTTGGGGCTCTCCAGCTTTAATCCAGACAAATTTCCAGGTCTCGTGTAGAATTGGGGATGTGTATGTATGTGTGTGTATGCATCATGTTTCCCTCCAGCCTATTTACAGCAAGATGATCGGGGCAACTGCTTGGTGTGTGAAAGATGCACATTCAGGTCTTATCTAACTCTTCAGATGCCTGGGGGACTTCATCCAAGCCCTGTGGGTGACTGTAGATCACTGCTTTAATTCCATGACTAAAGCAAAATCTTGCCTTGAAACCACCCCCCACCCCCCACCCCCCCCCACATCTTTATGATGCCAACCTCCCTAACGTGGAGTCTTGTGCAGGACTGCGATGTTTGCCTGAGCTATGGTGCAGTCAGCCACAGTATCCGGGAGAGCTGAGGTGGCTTTGTTGGACCAATTGGGTGTTAGCTCTGAAATCTAGTAACAAGAGGAGCTAATTATTCCCTTGTTATATCACAAGTCTATGTTCTGTTGATTTTTAGAAGAGATCAGCACTTCATTTTAGCACCCGTGTGTTTTATCTGCTTTGGTTAGCTGTCACTCCTGGATACCTGCATCCCTCCAAGGGCTACTGCTGTCATGTATCTTGCTGCTGAGATGAGGGCAGAGTGTTATGAAGTTCTTCCATTCACCAGAAATCAGAGATTAATTTGCTGTTGCCTGTAAATAAATGACAGGTTGAAATTGTATCCAGCATTCAGTACTTAACCAAATTTATCTCCTTCCATGCCTGGGAGAATCTCACCTTTACAAGTGCCATCTCCTCCCAGTGACTCCTCTGGTGCTGTGACTTACCAGTTGCAAACCTCCATTATGCTGCAAATGTGTTGTTTGGAGTGTGTAATCACTTTAGGTCTATGAGAAAATAAGTTGCACAAAGCAGAGAGGCTTTGCCAGGGGCAGGATGGGAAAGAGGAGAGTTGATGAAGGGAACAGCTCACCGGGAATGTTACGCCATGATGTTGTCTGTTCTTTGTCAGAGATTTAATGCATGGCAGGGAACTTTACCTGGGTGCCAGCAGCTGAGCCAGAGGCCAGCGTGTGACAGGTGGATACTGAACCAGTGTATCCCCTGAGCCTGGAGAGTTTCTAACAGCCATCAGCTTTTAAAATGGCTTTAGTAACCTACATTCACTTACCACCCTTGTTAGGACTGTAATTCTTAATACATACTGAAGCTGATAATAAACTTGTCAGAAGTGTCTGCAGTGTAAGTCAACATCACTGAACAGAATAATTCGGCACAGGTGTTTCAAAAGGTAGAGAGACCTCTTAAGTCACTGATCTCATCTGTAAAAAAGCTGCTCAACGAGCAAGGTGGGATCTCCTTAGTCCATGCTCCATTTAAAAATCCAATTTCCGCTGAGATTCCCACTACATTTCTCTGGAGACCATTTCACAAGGCAATACACATGGCTGCTGAGCTTATTTTCTAGCCCCTTGTACTGTGTTTACCCGTTTATAGTTTGATTGCTCCTAGACCTCTAAATTCATCAAGACACTGGTATCAATTTTTGAAGCTTCTTTTTAGTTGTCTTCTAGCCTAAAATCTGCAACTATTTAGTTCTTTCTTCCTAAACCCATCATCCTATTTGCAGGTGTCTCCTTATTCTCAGAATTCCTAAAAGAATATGTGTCTTGTGATAATGTGGGAAGATGTATATCGGGCAAAAAGGCACCTTAACTTTCTGCATGTTTTTATTTAGGGTTTAGATGAGTTGTGAGAAAACATCATACTGACATGATACCAGTGCTTTTGTTAACTTGCTTCTGTTCCCAGTAATTTCATACCTATAATATTCCGCCTCCTGTGTGTTTTTTTTCCATTTCTGTGAAGGGCAAAACAACTCTGACTTGTGTTACTCTTTGGGCAGAGATGTCTCCTGCAGAGCCTTTCTGGAGCAAAGCATTTGAGATAGTTGTCTGCCATGGGTTGGTTCTGCAGTCTGTAGGCCTGTCACTTTAATCAATCAAAACATAATTCTCCCCAGATTCTCCACCATTTAATTTTCCCATCTGGACATGCTAATGCTAAGGATGTTGTGGAACTCAGAGCCAGGAGATTATTTGAGATTTTTGACTGCAGGTTGTTTTGTACTTTTTTTACCAGGCCTGTTGACAGCTGTAACCGGAGTGTGTGCGCCTCAGAAAAGGTACTTCTCTTCTGATGTTCAATGTTTTTAATTTTATATAAGGTTTAGCAGTTGAATTAATTCTTTCCAGATCTCTGCAGGAATATGTGTAATTTGTCCATCATTTCTGGATTTCTAGTGCTATTCTCAATCTTCTCAGTTCTAGACATCTTGTGTAGATGGTGTGTCAACAGGTGTTGATGGACAAGCAATTTACAGTAATCTCTTATGGTGCTTATTCTGTAGCTCCCTGAATTGTAAGTGTGATGCTGGCAAAGCTGAACAACTGATCACCAGAGACTGGCATAGTGTTAAACATGGCTTCTGAGGCTGCTCAGAATTTCCTTCAGCCACTGTCTTCTTGGATGTCTCAAATATACGAAGCTATCCAACAAGCAGGAGACTCTATATCTGCTTCACTTCTGAATTTGAGTGGAGTGGGTCGTAAGTCAGAAGAAGAGAGAAACCAGGACTTGGAAAATAATGGAGGAGTTTCTGAGGATTTTTCTGAGGAATCAGATGATGAGCAACACCTGGACATCTGGGATGAGGAATACTTATATCCTGTTGAAGATGGTCACTTTGGGGGTCCTGATTTTGCTTCCCAAGACCTCCCTCATGGCTCTGATATGGGTCGGCAGAGGCAAAAATGGGTTAAAAATACCAGCAGCTTACCAGAGCACTGTGTTGAGAGCACCAAGTCTTTGACAGCCAATGGATCCTACTGGATGAATGAAGATCTCCAGCCGCTTGATCGGCTTCCTCCCATCGCTGAGGAAGAAGGTGAGCCCTCTGTGAGGATGGGAGGTCATGAGCACAACCTCAGCTTGGGTGGCTCCTTAAAAAGTAATAATGGCAAGGCAAGTTTTGCAGGTAAGCAGCTAGCACGCACCCTGACAGTATTATCCAGACCTCTTTTCTGGTATTGATTTGATTTAGTTGCTAATCTGCTCATTATGTTCTGTGTCGTCTTTGTTTCCCACAGCTAAAATAAAACTCCCCAAATCCCAAAGAAAAATCTAACCTTTCCTCTTCTGTTTCCAATTCTTCTCTCGTTTGTAAGACTAATCTCATTGAAATAACTGTAAATCTCCAGGGTTTAAGGCTGTATATTAGAAGGCAGTCAGGCCCTGTTGCTGTAGCAAGGAGTATTTTGCTCCCCTCATGTTTTGTTTCTGGTAGCAGGACCCTTCAAAGGGAGTGTTTAGCCTTAAGCCTTTGCTTTGAGAACCATCTGCCTTTGCGTCATTGCTATTAAAGATATATATAATCTCAAACCTTGTTTCTTTGTGCCAGGAATCTCAAGATGTTACTGTGCCATGTGCTGTGAAATGCTGTACTAAAAAGCCAGCCATATCTCATGATTTTATGGATGAAAGGCTCCCAAATCGCTTTCCTCCCCTCCCACCACCCACACAAGCTTTTCAAATAAGACTGAAGAGGACAGCAGGCAGGAGATTGTGGGAAAGAGAGCTGAATTTGATATTTTCAGTTTTAAATAGGCCTAACTATGACTTCTGATCGTTAAGTGACATGAAGATCTTTTCAGGTGATTGTGTTCAAGACTGAATTTCAGCCATCTGACTTGTACTCACTAAATATCGCCATAAATACAGCTGGAAGTCATGTGGGTCGTAGAGGACTGATGGAGATGTATGTCCCAACCACAAGCAGGAAAGCTGCAGTCCTGCTGACACCATCCTTGGGTCTTGCTGGGTTAAATCTGCTCTTTCTGAACATCCTTGGAAAGGGGAGGGGGGAATGGGTCTACAATGCAGAGCTAGTGAAGAACTTGAGACTTACTGAGGGTCTTCAGAATTTGGCTTCACATATCTAAATTTCTTTTTTTGTAGCAGGCAGTAGATGCTCTTGAAAATGTTTAGTTTATAATGTCCAAGAGCTTTTAATCACTCTCGGCTTCTAGGGAAGTCTTACATATTTAGCCTTTTCTGTGCAGACTGCGGAAGATCAGCCTGTTTGTTTTCGTATTTAGTAGGAATATCAGACAGGGAGGTATAAACCTTGACGGTGTTCTTTAATGAATGTTAAAATTAGCTCTTTATTACTATTCCTCACACTGTTACGCCGAGGGAGTAAATAATTTAAAAGACCTTTAGATCTAGCTGTTTTGTCTCCCAAACTGGGACTGCTTGTTTCATATTCCAAATGAATGATTGCCAATTCCCAGGTTAAACACCCCAGAGCTGTATCTCTTGGATATAAGTGCTATCCAGGGCGCAACCTTGTCTCCTGTACCCCCAAGAGGTGCTGGTAGTGCGATTCATGGCAAATCCTGGGGTTCCTCAGAGTAGGCTGGGGAGCAGCCACATGCTGAACGCATTATTCTGATGGTGGCCTCCATATCGTTGTCCTGTCTCTGGACTACACCCTTGCTCACAGTGGGTGGGAGAAAAGGTGGTGAGCACTTGGGGAAATGGGGGCCACGAGTGGGCTGCTGTCACTGTCAGAGTAGTTTCTCACCTGCGGTCTTGTCTGCAGGGACATCTGAGAAAGAGGATCGTCAGGAATGTGTGATGGACCACTTGAATTTTCCTGGTGAGAGATACAAAGAGTGACAGATGCCAGAGTAACCCATCATTGCAGCTAAAGGAGAGGGTCACTCTGAGCCCCTCCCCCAGCTGAAAGCGGGTACTGATCGAGTTGCTGTTGGACTCTTTCAGAATATTTATTGGCTTTCTTTCTCAGTAAGCTGGAGCCACTGGACTGAAAGGCTGGCCTTACAGAGCTCCCTAGCACCTACGTTGCTGCTGCCTAGAGCTCTCTACTTCCACATGAAGCACTTTAGAGGGCATTGCATAGCTTTTTACACCAGAGGGAATGTCACTCCAGATGCTCTCAAATAGTTTTACGTCTTTTTATCTCTGCAGTGCACTGCACAAAGGGCCATCCAGTGGCCTCAAGACTTTTATAGTCATGAAGTTGGCTGTTTGAGAGTTGGAGGGCTGGGAGCTGATGCCTTTTTTTCTCAGAACTAAGTTGTATAATGGGAGAGAAAGTGCTGAACTGTGATTTGAAAATGTCTTCCACAAGATCTTTGATGTGGAAGAACTCATTTTGCTCTTCTAAGTGACCTTTCACTTCCAAAACACACACATGCTCTTTGTATTTCATTTTTCAACTCTATTTCCTCTTTTTCCCTTAGATTCATTCTCTAACATCAAGAGTGTGAACCCTTTTGATGGTAACCTAGACATGCAGAGAGGCTGTAATACCCTGGCAACTTAGATTTCAGTCATGGATTAAAATGATCAAGAGAAGATGTTTGAGATATCCTTATTTCTGTTAGCTTTGTTACCTAACCCTAAGTGACAATGTAAGTGAGCAGATGGACTTGCTGACATTCAGCAAAGGCGTTCAGTACCATCAATATTAGCTTTGAACATTTTTCCTTCCATTCGGCATTTTTTTCCCCATTTCTGCAAAATACACATTTCCTGTTTATCCTTATATTCTTTTCAGAACATTGCATCTTGACTTTATTTCACTTAATGTACCATATTTCTCTCCACAATAGAATATTTTAAAGCTAAATTGGCACAAAACAGTAGCAATGCTGAATGCTTTTTGTTACCATGGAAATATTTCTGGGCACTTACTGAAGACCTGGTTGCCAATAGTAATGTAACAGAGAAAATAGATATGCTTCATTTAACAGCCACTGATGATTAAAGAGCCACAGAACCCTGTTACAAGGTCATTCCAATATATAGCTTACTGGGTTTAGGGTGAAAAAAACCCCACCAGCCCTAGATGAGAATCATCTTGTTTTAAAAAAGATGTAAAAGAAAATCCAATAGTTGCTCCCCTCTCTTAAGCTTAGACCATGCTTCTGAGATGAAATAAAATAAAATTGCACTTAAAAACTATCATTACCCCTTCTCCTTTTTATCAGATATGTTTTTGATCACATTTTTGCCTCCTGGAAATGTTTCCTAGCTCCCAGAGTAGCTTTTCTGAGGCCCCAAAGCAGCACATACATTATTAACAACCATTTTTAGGCTTAGGGATCTAATAAAGTGCTTGAGCAATGAAGTTCTTGGGTTCTTAAATCAAACGTCTGTTAGATACTCTAAAACATGCTAATCGGCAGGGTGCAGGTTTGACTGCCACCAAGTCCTGGTCTGTACTTAAATGATGCTAGCAGTGTGCCAAGGTTTCAAACAAATGTAGGGAAAAGTTTTTACTTTGGATGCTTTTGATCCACAGTTCAAAAATGAGGAGGCAGTTCAGCAGGAACTATTGCAACACCAGGTGTTTGTTTTCAGAGGTTAATGATGGGAAGGCAGACCCTTCCGTGCATGCAGATCCCTCCCGCCATTTGCACATCAGGTAGTTGTAAATTTTGCAAATACAGATGAGCTTGCTCTTGCAGCTTCCTTGAGACCCTCCTTCATTGTTTAACCTCATTGTTTCTGATAGAGAAACTGTCTCCCATCGCGGAACCGGGAGAGAGCAGCCTTTGCATCCCCCTGCTGCTAAGATAGTGCTGCTCAGCTGACTGGGGGTGGCTGGCAAGAGTGTGGCTTCCAAATCCATCCTTGCACATTTGGTATAAGAATTGAAAAAAAAAAAAAAAGCAGTGGAGCAACAAGCCACTTCTAAAAGTAGTGCACTGCAAGCAGAGGGGTGGAGCTGGCCAGGCCACCTATTTCCCAGTCTGAATCTGTAGAGAAAAAAAAGTAATAACAGGAAAAGTGAAGAGCAGTAATAATTGTGCCATGAATGCAATGGCTTTAGCCCACTTTTTCCTCAGGGCCTGTGGCCTTTGCAAACAGGAAGTCAAAGTGACCATTAAGTTAGCACTTTCAGCTAACTGCTCTGAAAAGGCATGGGGACAGACAGACCAGGAGAGCTTAAGTCTTCTGAATCAGAGCTGAACTATTTTTGCACAGCAAATTCTGTGATTGAAGAGTCTCCTGAGCTGTCTGACAATATGTTCATAACACTGGTGTAATATATAGGTGAGCACTACACTAAAACTGCATGAAGTCCTTGGAGATTTTTTTCCCATCAATTAGACAATCTCAGTGCTAGCTAAAGATTGGGTTTCAGTTGCACTAAAATAAATTTTTTGACCTTGGAATGCTAGGAAGTTTTGATGTCCTAATAGAAATCTTCTCTAGATGGCTAGATAGTTATCCTCAATACATGTGTTAGGGGAAGCATACCTCTGAGGCTCTGGGAGTTTTTAAAACTAGAAAGCACTATTGCATTTACTTACCTTGGCCTCCAGCTTAACAGGGGTCATTGATTTTTGCCAGTAATTGCTGTAGTAGAGGAAATTATTCTTTCTGCTGTGTATGAGCGCTCGTGACCTCAGTAAATGACCCTTCATATGGCCAGGAATTCCTAGGCAAGAAGTGAGTTTTCATTAGGTCCTATAAACCCCATACAGCAAAATATACCTGTAACAAAAAGATGCTCCTTGTGTGATAAATATAACTTCTGCTTGAGCCTGAGACTGCAATAGATAGATGGCCAGTTTCCATGTAAAGATCCTAAGTGTTTATGAATTTTATCACCTGTCTGACTACGGAGCCAGCCAGTGTTCTAGTCAGAATGTAGCCCTATAAAAATCAGTGCCTGTATTCAAAGCAAGACATTTAAAGAGGCTACACTGAATCAATAGCACCACTAGGACTGAGTGAAGGAAAGCAATGATGAACAGTGGACAAAAGCACTTCACAGCAAATACTCCTGGCTGCTTGAGTGGGAGAAAGCACTAACGTGACCAGGGATATGCATCTGGTCTCTGAAGAATGTGGTACAAGTCCACAGCTTTCTGAAATGAAGTGCAGGAGTGAGTTTGCATTGAATACTTTCTCTCTGGGAAATTCTGAACCACTCAAAAAGTGTTTGTGCACAGATTTTTGTCTTTGTGAAGGTGGTACCATGTTCCTTTTTTATATTTAAAGTATTCCTTTGCAGTTCTGTCTTTTCAAAGTTTCAAATTATAAGGGATCTTCATCCATGATGCCAAAAGTAAGTGGTGATGAGAGTATGCAGTAGCCCTGAAAGGAGGGTGGATTCCGGTATGTCAGCTTTACAGCTGAGGGAATGAAGCCCAAGAGTGGTTCAAAACACAAATTTTCAAAGGTGCTGCCATTGCGGGCTCTGTCTCAGACCTGTCAGTATTGCTGTTCATCCTCATTTGGTGATTTTGCACACAACATCTTTGTAAGCCTGCAGTGGATCAATGGTTTGGGTTTTCATCAAGTTCCTTGTCAGCTGAACAGAGCTTCCTTGTGCCTAGCTCCCTAGGGGGCATGAGGAAGGATGCTCTGTTCAGGAGTACTTGTCATCTGTTCTTGCCATCTAGAAGGTTGCATAAACTGTATGGAGAAGGTTGTATTTGAGAGGAAGAAATGGATTTTGCCATTCAGTGCAGTTACAGAACAAATTGTGTGAGCGTATGTGTTTGTGCATGTATTTTCTGATCCACTTTTGCTAAGTGGCATCCTCTTCCCACTCCCCATATGGCCATTGCAAATCTATCTTCCTCTGGGGAGGTTGTTTAGGACTCAGGAGGCTTCATTTACCAATAAACAGCATCTTGGCAGCATCTGGGAAGTGCTGCCTCTCTCCTAGAAACCCTGCCTCCTCACCTTCCATCTCCTACTACAGGCAAGGCAGGTGTGAATGATCTCACTGCGTTGTGGTGGAGGTTACGTGCAGGCATACTAGCACTCGGTGCAGAGCTGGAACATAGTATTTCTGTGTGCTGATACAAACATTAGTACTTTTTGTCTTGTCTTTTTTTTTTTTTTTTTTTTTTTTCCCCGTCGCAGTTGTTGCTAGCTTGGCCTGCTTTGTAGAAGGCTCCTTATGCCAATCCATGGTGGCAGGCAAATGCTTGCAGAAGGCAATGACCATTAGCACTTTCGGAAGCATGGATAAACCATTTTTGTTTTCTCCTAGTCTCTTTGCATTGCTTAACAGCAGGAAACCCACTAATGTAAGCTTATATGAGATGGGATCACTCTGCCAGAATGTGAGCTGCTGTTGGTCCTCACATCTTGCCAAATAGGGGTGTGGAAATGACTTTCTTGTGCCCAGTTCTTTTTTGGCTGTTGTAATGACCTGTTGGCAGCAGCCGTCATTTTGAGTAGCCTCAGTTTTAGTAATCAAGTGGAGAGACTGCAGTGAAAGAAGAGAGGAAGATTACAGTCGTGGAGTCAAAAATGTGCAGTTTTATAGACAGTGAATGGCATTGTTGGGCTGTGTGGGTCTTCCAGGTAATGAGGAAGGTGTGGTTGGGCTGTACCTCTGTAGATACTATTTGCGTGATTCTCATGCAGTTTCCTCAGACTGAGTTAGGGAGGCTTCATCAATATCTGTTTGTAGACCAACATGAATGACTTAAGTTGAATCTTAAACCAGTCCATAACAAAATCTGTAGAAAATCCCTACCTAAAAGTTCACTGATG
Source organism: Tyto alba (assembly GCF_018691265.1). Classification (NCBI taxonomy): domain Eukaryota; kingdom Metazoa; phylum Chordata; class Aves; order Strigiformes; family Tytonidae; genus Tyto; species Tyto alba. The sequence goes on from NW_024881303.1 coordinate 8,084,252, forward strand.
TTCAGGTGGGCTCTCCCCTGTCTAGAGAGCTCAGTATCCATGTGAGATGAAGCATCCCTGAAAGGATTCATTGCGCTGAGTGTGAGTGCTTGCCCACACAAAGTGGGCACTTGGAGGCATTTCTCTCCTCAGGCTGAGAGATTCAAGCCCATACAGTCTATATGTAGCAGCATAATCTGTGTGGGAAGTATTTTCCAGCAAATAGCATGAGAGTGGTGGTGCTGTAGAGAAAGCCTTGAATTTGGATTAATGAGAGCGCTGAGGTTTGCTGAAACTCTGGGTCACAGGGTCGATTTTGAGGTCTAGACTTACTGCCGTAAATAATGTAGCTATAAAACCTTTGGGCCTGAGGGTGCAGTTTTGCAACTGTCAGTAGCTGATGTAAAACTGCAGCTGAGATATGTTGTCCTTCCCCAGTCACACAGCTGTGCTATTTTCCATGTCTGGCCGCACGAGCATGCCACTGTGTGGTGGACTGGCCCAGCTCATTGCTTCTGCTGCGAGTTACCAGCCCCTTCCCTGTTACTTTTGAATCAGGTGAGTTGGCCGCACGATTGCTGAAATTGAAACAAGGGGAAGAGGGGAAGGGGAGGAGGACAGGGTTGCCCCTTTTGGGTGACAGCTTTGGTCCTGAGTGCATGTGAGTCTTGTTGTACCACATCCTCACCCACTGCTGCTGCGATTTTCTGTGAAAATCTGTGATTTTCCCGGGAGTGCCATGGAAACTGTGGTGTTACAGCGGTGGTAAAGGGGGGCTGTGGTGAATCAACCCTCTGGTAGCAAACAGAAAGCTTCAATTAGAGAAATCAGTGGGAAAATAAATATCTGCCTTGTTGCAATGCAGTTGTTATCCGTAGCAACCCCAAACAAATATCTTTGTGAGGGAGTTGATTTCTACCCTGTTAATCAGCAAACAAAGACTTGAGGGTGTGAAGCTGATGGTTGCAGTGTTGGGTGCTACAAATGGTATGTAATCGGTGTGCATGCGCTGGGTCTCGCAGGTTGCGAATGTGGCGTAGTGAAAGCGCTTTAAAGTGGAGCAAGAGCCAGTGTCTTGGGTTTCCTGGACATTTTCTTGGCCAGTCTTGATTTCTGCTAGGTGGAAGCCAGTGTGAATTCAGAGAAACTTCCTTAAATGTAGTGGAAAGAGCTTCCAAAGTGACTGCTTTGCATTAGAAGGAGCATGTATCCAAGCCAAGCAAACAAGTAGAAGATGTGATTGATGGGTAACCTGAAGGAATTGAACCCATTGTGGTGTGAAAGCTACCAGGAAAATTGTCATAAAAATAACGCTTATGAAGTGAAAGTTGTTTTTTGTTGGCAGGACAGTGTTTTCTAACTCTTCAGCCATTGGGATCCAGCAGTTTGTTTAGTGTCTGAGTCCATGAGCATTTACAGCCCCACACCCCAGAGCATACACAGCTACACATGTGCCCTGTGGTATCCCCAGCGTAGACACGGCATCTGCTGACAGAAGGTGCTTTTCTGCCTCTGCAGCTGCATGTTTTCTTCAGGCAACCTAACCTGGGCTGGCAAAGGGGTGTAGGCTGACTCACGGATATAACTGCATCCACACCTGGGGTTTTCTTGGCTTAGCAGTGTCTCCTACAGTGTGTAATCTCTTTTATTCTTCCACTTTTTCACAAATCCCAAGCCTGTTCTAATAGAACCCAGTAGCATAAATGAAGCCTGACTCATGTTTACTCTACATGTAAAATGTAAAGCAGGTGATTGGGAAAATCAGGAACGATTGTTCTTCTGCTTCTTGGCTGCCATTTCCTTTAGCTATGGAAGAACCTTAGGCAGCAAAGTGAGTCAGTTTGGAGCTGAATCCCATGTTCCTATTTTTATAATCCAAATTTGGGAGTAGGAAAAAAGTAACAGGAAAGTATGTTGATTTTCATGCTGTTTTCTGTGGGCAGTTCTCTATTTCTTTGCACAGCAGTGTGCAGAATTGGAGTTTATTGCTCCGACTGCTGTATTGTTCAGCTATAGAGGTGCTTGATGGTCAGAGCCAAATAATGTCTTGTTCCTGATTACTCTCTGACTTCTGTTTGCTTTTTTTTCTCCTTTTAGTTGGAAATGTCCCTTGGAATGAAAGCTGCCAAGCTGTGATTCTCTCTGCCTGCACTGCATGCAAGCACCTTAATGTGCCTCAGAGAGCTTCCTAGGTGGTTTAGGCATGGGGCGAGGACAGATGAAGAGGTAGAGATTGATGGGTTGCAAAAGCAAGACACTGTCACTGGACACCGAGCAAAGAGGGGTGAACCTTACCTTTAACACTGGGCACCAAATGGTTCCCTGGTTGGTATACATACCAGAAAGGGACAAAAACACATAGGTCTGGGTGCAAGGAGAAAACCCAGCTGAAGGCTGCCTTCTGTTTGTAAGTGAATGACCAGCCCGTGTTAGTCAGTGGTGCACAGCCACTGGACACAATCTCTTTGTCCATAATGGCATGTGTAGAATCGTGGATTTACTGTATCACAGCGCATTCTCCATCAGTTTCACATTCATTTGAGGTCTAGGTGGATGTTTTGGATTTTGTTTCTATTTTATAAAAAGAAGACGGGGGATCAGATTGTATCTCCAAGTAGTTTTGAGCATAAATGAAGTATGGGATGCTCTCCTCTTTAGTCAAGCCCATAAATCAGGTAGTTGTGTTACTTTGTACTTCAGTCTGAACTCCCAGTTCAAATTGTTGACAGCAAGAGTGAGGAGAAGACTCCAGATTGAAGACAGTACAAATCAGAGCTGTAGTTGCATGGGAATTGGTGGTAGCAACTCCACATGTGTTGCTGCACGTTCCCCTTACAAAATGTTCCTCCTTTTTTTTCTGAGAAGCTTTAACAAATCCCCAGTTTGCAGCAGACCTTTCCAGTTTTCCAAAAGAAAAGCCCTTTTCTTTCTGTGTGCGGTTCTGAGTTTTGCTGAGTTAGGAGCCGTTGCAGATCACTGTTTCTCTATGTCATCTTGATAATGAAAATTTTAAGGCCTGTGTGACTGCTTCTATAACAACAAAGAACACAGTACAGAGTGCGCTCCTGGGATCCTCTGAGTATGTGCATTATGCATAGATATACTGATATTGTCTTTGGTTATACGATCAAATACACTTTTTTGGTATAGTACTTCTGCTTCCTTCAGGGCTTGGTGATGCTCCCATTGAAACTCTCACTGACTTCTGTAAAGCAGAATCAAAATATTTAAGAAGAAAGTGGACACACAAGGGCAGCATTAAATGCATAAGAAAGCAGAAATTTGGCATTTGCAATTTTTTAATTGTTCAGACAAAATGACTGCTGCTTTTTCTTCGCATGCAGGCAGACAGGATGCATGCAGTACATCTGTATTTTACACCTACACTACGCATTTTATTTGGTAATTTTTTTTTCTTGGATAAGCTTTGAGAAAATGATAACTTATTCTTTATATTTGGTAACACTGCAGAAAATTCTTGAATTATTTATTTCATGCATTTTAGCTTAGTGTATTTGGATGCCTGTAAGCTTACTTTCTAGCTGATTGGGTGTTTGAAATTTCTAAATAAATAGTGGTAGTTTGAAATACCTTGCCAGAAAAAGAGGTCACCCTCCTTCCTCTTCCACTGTCTCCTCTGGGGAAAAAAAAAAAAGAAATCCCACATGCCTTCTTACGAGTGGTGGGAAGTTGATTTGTAAAACAGATGCTGCATAGAAGTAATTGAGTTGAAGTTGCTAGAAATATGTATATGCTACACAACATCTGCAGATCTCAAGATGTATTCATTATCTTTCCAGAATTTAGATTGTAATTATGGGTCCTTTATTTAAGTTTCCATGGTGATATAGAAAGTGTTTCCCCCTTGTCCTTTCCTAATCAGGACACTTGTATATTTGAATGGTGAACGTTTTTCTCTCCCCTGGGTAAAGTTAGTTTTATTAATACAGAGATATTAAGTTGACACGGAGCTGTCTGTTGCTCAGGAAGAATTTCAGCAGCAGACTATCAAGCGTTGGCTACAGATTCCCCAGTGCCACCATTTAATTAGCCTGTATGCTTCCAAATGCCAGTAAGAAATAGCATCCAGTGTCATAACGAGTGACGCAGTCATGCTTTGGGGATTGGTAAAGTTGAAGTCAAAGTCAAGCGGTCAATAACATATTAAAGTGGGCCAAACTCCTCCCCCTCCATCCCTTCAACCTTCTTCTCTTGTAGGAAGGGGGCTCCGCTCTGTTCTGCAGGGAGTTGCACGCAGGTCGCCCAGGGAGTGCCTGTACGGTCCCGGAGAGCTGCATCCATGTGGCCTTTGCAAAATTTCTTGCAACAACCAGAACTGAACACTACGTTAATGCACATTTATTTAAGTATACAGCCTCATGCCCATGGACCCAAGATTTTAATATTACAGTTGTTTTAGAAAATGGTGAAAAATGTGGCCTAATTACTGAGGATGGTATCTTACCTCGGATTTTTGGCAAACTCTTTGAGTGAAAAGTGGACTTCTGTTTAAACTGGAATAATTTTTATTTTTTATCTTAAATACCCAAAAGATATACACATCTAAATACAACTTACTGGCACTTACTGAGCACTTAAATTAATTTTGTAGAGGTTGCATGAGCTGCAGGTAGTGAATTGACAACACAGTTAGATGAAAAGGAATGTTTAGTTTTTTATGTTTTGGTTATTTGAATAGACTGTAACACATTTAGGCCACAGGCGCCTGAAATCATTTCTACTTAAAAAAAATTCAAAGAAACATATACAGCTTACATAAAAATAATCAATTTTTATGATAGCTGGTCACTGACCATTTACAAACTCGTGTCTAAAACTTCTTTAATTTTTATCAGAATAGGAATGCTTAGCTTTTCCCTCCATCTGAGAGCAATTTTCTAGAGGGAGCAGCAGGCGTATTGTCAAGCTGTGGCAAATCAGAGCAGAGGGTCAAATCTACTGGCGCGGCGGCACGGCAGCAGCCAGCTCTGCGGGGCTGGCGGGGGGAGCGGTTTGCCCCGGTACCGCCGGCTTCCTCCCACTGTCCTCATGGCCCGGGGTGCCGAGAGCTGTCTTCTGTGCCTCAGCAGGTGAACTCAGGAGCAGCGACAGCAGTTGTCATTTAGTTCATACTGCAGATTTTTTAATGGACCTAAGGCAGCGTGTGAAGGCAGGATCCAGTTTCCCTACCTGTGGCTGTGTGGTTGATGTGAGATTTGAGGTGGAAAAAGGTGCTTTCCTTCCCAAACGCGGGCTGCCTCACTGAGAAAGCTGCCCTCCACCCCTTCGCCTGCCGTGTCCATTCGTTCAGCTGCTCGGGTTTGCCGTGGCGATTATCAAAGCGAGTCTTGGCAACCGTATCATACGCTTCATGCTCAGGAGCAAGCGGCAGACGGACCGCACCTGACAGCTGCCTTGCTCACACGCGCGTACGCAGACATGCCCGGTGTCCCCACTGCTCCCTCCTCTGTGCACGTCGGTGGGCCAGAGCATCCTGCTGTTGTGCTTCCTTGACGCGGGTGGCAGGAAGATCAGCAAAATGCCTCTGTGTTTTCATCCTGGCAAAGCAAGGCCAAGTCTATCTAGTACGTACGGAACCCTCCTCCCCCCGTCTGGCGGGTATTCGCGCACTGGTGAGGGTGCAGTCATCTCACATTCAAAGCACATGTTGGTGGCGGGAGGGGAAGGGCACTCAGAGGGACATGCTCAAATGTGTATCTTCACTTTTAAGGGTCACAATTTACATTGGTCTCCCGAGTTGCTCTGCTGCTGGCAGGTGGAGTCAGCAATGCCTGTTAGCCACGTGCCATATTTCTGTGTTAATGATATTACCCAGAGCGCGCTATGTCTCAGTTGCTTTTTCTGCCCAGAAGTTCCCTCTCCACCTTAGCAGGAGCTGCAGGGGAATGGAAGCTTGAAAAGGTTTTTCAAGTCCTTTGCGTACTACTTTGTCTTTGCATATGCTAATGATTTTACAAGTGGTTTTCTGTGTTTTGTGTCTTTCTTTGTGCTCTGCTCTGTTAAGTATCTTAAAAAAAAAAAAAAAAAAAAAAAAGGTAACATGCAGTTGGGCAAAGTCTAATAATATGTAAATATTGCTGCTACAATATGACATTCACAGACTTTCCAGAGGTTTGAAGAAGCAGATGATTCTCAAGTTCATTCCCCAGTCCTCCCTAAACCTTTGGTCCCCTTTTTCTCCCCAGAAGGTTCATCTGAGAGCCAGATGAGTGCCGTGTCATCTGTCTTCTTGGCCAAGGGCAGCAGACTGTCTAAAGACTGAGTTATGTTTTTCTCCCAGTAAACAGTTACGGGGAGGATGAAGAACAGACAGCATCTTCAGGCTGCGATGATGGGGTGATTAAGCAGTTTGAGAACTCTGTGTCATGCTCACAAAGTTTTCGATCAGAAGTATCTGAAAAAGCAACACCACCGGGCGTGGAGCATAGACCCAAATTCAACCATTTGCTCTCCAGCCATGAGGAGTACAGTACAGAGGTATCTGAATGCAAAGGTACTGTTTGCATGAAATGAGATTAAAGAAGTTTGAGTCTAAGATCTGTAGCCTCAACATTGAGATGTTCTTTTGTTTTGGAGAACAAGTCCTGAATCTTGCTTTCTCTCTTACTAAACTTGGTTTCCATATTAGTTACTTGCAGCTCATTTCTAAAATACTTAGAGGGAAGAGTCTGGATCCAAGCCCTGCCGAAGTCCATGGAGATCTTTCCATTAACTGAATATGGCTTTTGAATACTAACTCCTAATACACAGGGGTTTTCATGGATTTTATTGCCAATTTTGCCAGAGTAAAGACTGCAGGACTTCGTCTAATTATTTTTGATCTGTGCCACTTAAGTCATCTCTTTAAGCAAGCCTTTTAGCAGAAGCTGAATGTCTCCTTTTGTAACAGCTTTGCAAACACAAGGTGAACAGTGAATGAATTATGCTGTATCATTTGCCAGCACATATGCCAAATGTCAGGCACTGACGGAAACTAAAAATTTATGGCACAGAAGGAAAGAATTTTATGATCTTCTATGGACTAATGTAATGACTCTTTTATACAAACAGAGATGAAATGCATTTAAAAATGTAGCTACTTAGAAAATTGGCCTGAACACATTCTAAAATCTGGAGAAGTTCATTAGAGGGAAAAGCCATGAAAGTGCCCTTTGTTTTTAGTTCCGTAGAATGTTTTAATTTTGAAATACAATTGCTTGATTTTGATACACCCTCTGATTAGAGCGATCATTTAAAGATATGGCTCCATTGAACTCTTCTTCTGGCACAACATGGTGCAGAGTTGCTCTTTTCTTTTCAGAGGTTGTATTAATATTGTTTAAATAGCTGTTCAGAAACTAGATGAAACCAGATGTTGAAGCCTGCGTTCACTAAGACATTCAGTTCTCTGCCTCATTACTTAGTAAGCTCAAGATTAGACCCTTTGTTACTAACAAATGCCTATAAACTAATCTTTGGGTATGTCAGGTGTCCTTCAAACCCAGAGAGGCTTCTGAGGCATGTACAGCTGTTGTTCCTGGGAATACAGCGATAGCTGCACACCCCCACAGCTCCCGATACGAGACGTTCATCTGGGAGAAAAGCTGAGTGGTTGGGGTAAATCCTAGATAACCCCACACCCTGCTACCCCCCAGTTGCTGATCCAAGAACTCCATGTGTGTGAGAGTCCATTTTGGCCCCTAGCAGGTGCTGTGATCACAAAACACAGAAAGGTTTGTGGGTGTAAAGCCATAATTGTGCCCAGAGGGTGTATCGCTCAGCTGAGCAGATCCTCTGGACCTTTCTGGATGGGAGGGATGAAGGGTTTTTGAAAGTGCTGAGTCCAGACTAGGATCATGGCACTTTCAGACCATCTTTAGACTCTGCCTGAGACTTCTCTTCTGCTTGTGTTCTCTTAACAGACCTTTTACTCGTAGAGCTGGTAGTTTTCTTTTCTTACAGAATCAGAAATCTATAACAAATTTAGGCATACAGCAAAGTTGAACATCTCACTTCTCTCCCACTCAGCCTTGACATACGGCAAAGTCTTCTCACATCATGTTCTTACATGAGATTTTCCTTGACCCTTTGTTTCTGTTATCAATGTCATGACAGTCTGCACTTTGGACTCATTTAGCATTAACTTTTCACCTGTGAAAAATCTTTGTAGTAACCTGAATAGAGCTTGGAAAGAGGAGTACACACTGCAGGAAGTAAGTGTTTGGAGGATGCTCTGGGGAGCTGAATGGCTTGAATGCCAGCTCTGCCCACAGCCTCTCTGCAAATCACCCTGTTAATAAAGAGCCCATTTTAGTTCTGGAAACATGGAGTCTTCTCAGGCTATTACCCAGCATGTGGTAAATTAAACAATCTTGGCCTGATTGCATAATGTCACTTGAAATTTAAGATCCTTTTTCTCTTTAACCCCTAAAATTTACAAGCCATTTTTGTTTCGATTTATTGTAATTAGATAATGATTCTGCTCCTTTGAGGCTCTTCTAGGAAGTTTTTTAGCACCTTTTGATGGCTAATCTCAAAATAACCAGGGGCAGGAGCACTGCTCGGTCTGCCTGCATCTGGTTTGGTTCAGTGCAAGGGAGAATGTGGTGCCAGAGTACTGCAGAGTGATTTGGAACTGGGGCTGTAGCAAGGGCCAGGCAAGAGGATTCCTGCTGTATGAGGGCAAATATGCCTCAGTCCCACTAACTTGTATACTTGCTGCTGCTACTGTCTTTTAGGGAGAGGGGTTTGAAAATCACTGCTAGTAGTTAGGAGGACTTCAAGTCCAGAAGTACCTAGATCCATACTGATATTTTTTCCTCCTCTGGACCATATTTAAACAGATTATTAGCTTTCAGCATGTGTTTACATACAGTCTAGAAGAAGGAATCAAATTTCATTAATTTTCAAAACTCACAAAGAAAAGACATACTTTTTCTTGTAAAAGCACAGTGTTTCACTGCAGCCCACAGAGTAAACATCACCTCAGTCAGCACAGGCACACATTAAACTCTTCATCTTGTTTTTTCTTGCTGGTCAATGAACTGTGTGGTGTTAATTTAGCAAGATCTACTAGGCTTCATCTTTTAACTCTGGAAGTGTGTTTTAGGAAGTGATGAGGCCTCTCAGAACATTTATTTGGCACGTGGTAATGTTTCATAGAACTGAGAGATTGTGTATCATTAAAAAAGAAGAAAAATACTGTAGGTTAACCATGCCATTTACCTGCCAGTGTGAGGGCGCACTTCACAGTATTTTCGCCTGATTTTCAGTGTTTGAGGTGCTGAGCTTTTCCTGTATCTTTGGAGAGATGCTTCCATATCCCAGTACCTGTTAGAGTTCTATTTGGAGGTGATGCTCATGCTTTCAACTGACAAAAGTTACAGTTTCTTCATAGCCAGTTCACCAATCTTGAATACAGACTTTCCTGATTTATTGGTGATTTCTTTTCCCCAGTATTCCCCTTTCCTCCTTCCTGGCTTGTGGACAGATGTGACACAACAGGGAAAGGCTGGGGGAGCAGGGCTGAAAAAGAAAAAATCACACTCTTTTAGTGTACAGTACTATCTGCCCTTAATTTTAGAATTGGCTGCTATTGCTCTGTGGGGACTCTTGACTAATTAAAGTTCAGATAGTTAGATAATGCTGTCTCAACCTATATCCCTGAGGCTGTGCTATTTATTCATGTCAGGTATTCATAAGACAGTTGACATTTTCTTCCTTAAAGATCTCTCAGGTAAATTACAGGCATTTTACTGCTCTGACCTTTTCCTTTACATGAAGAACTTCTGTTTTTTTTGTGAATGTAATGTTAGAAAGGATGTAATTGGAGAGGTGTAGTTGTTCGAGTCTGTGTAGTTGTGCTATTACTTGAAATGATTCTCTAATACTGGTATTTATAAGTGATTATCTCTTACCAAACTACTTCAAATGTGAAGAAAAAGCTAGACTGTTTCACTGAATGGTTTCGGTGAATCACCTTTCCTCTTCCTTTCCCTGAATACTACATTTGCTTTCCTAGCACACGCATTTTGTGCCCGAGTCTTAGGGAGATGGCTTGCTCTATTAATATATTTCTGGAGTTCTCCTGTTATGAATAGCCTTTTATGGCTTTAATGTAGTTTTTGAAAATTCCTCTATTATTGATCTAGATATTATCCCAGCAGGAGTCAAAACCACAAGACAATTGTGTGAGGATAATTTCTTACTACAGTAGCATTTTATTCTGAAAGCCTGCTGCGTGGTGTGTGCTTTGATGGATGACCCACTGTTTAAAATGTGTATTAGACATTGGCTTGCTAATTAAATGCCTTAAGGAGCGCCTGTTCCCATTCAGTCTCAGTAAATTTGTGGAATTTCTGTTATTTTATTTCTTGCTTATGTTCTTCTGTTTACTTCTTTCTGTTTTCTGACTTTGTAGAGAAGAATAAGAGTGATGGCAAAAAATCAAATTACTTTCTGCTCTCATTCAAGAGTTTCAGCTCACGGCAGAGGTGAGATAGTGAAGGCTCTCAGTTTCAGGACTAGATCTACCAGATAGGAGGATGAGAAAAGGTGGGTTTTGCATTTCAGAAGGGAATGAGAAGACCACTCACCTGGAATTTGAAAGATCTGAATTTGGATCCCTCTTCTCACCTGAGGGACTAGGTCCCATGTCTCAGAAGAGGACCATAATTGCAAAGCTGTGAGGTGCTCTCAGACTTCTCTGTTGAAGTGCTCATGCTTGAAGCATTTTACTGGGAGGGAGAATGTGAGACCATTCATAGTTGAAGGAAGGGCATAAAGTTATTCGCCTAATCCCTGAGCTGTTAAGTTAAAAGAGCAGCCAAGGGGAGGGACAGGGACTTGTCCACACCTCCAGGAAATGTTTCCTGAGTATAATCCCCATTCCTCTTGTTGGATTTTTTTTGTTTTTTGTTTTGTTTTGTTTTTTTTTTGTTTGAGCAGGTATGAATCAGAAACAGCATATTTGCTGCTAAGGCCAAACATAGAATTTCTTACTCAGAAAGATCTGGGCTTTTTGTTCTAGACAGGGGGATGTTCAGATAATCATAGAACAGCTTGGGTTGGAAGGGACCTTTAGAGATCATCTAGGCTAAGCCCCCTGCCATGATCAGGTTGTTCAGAGACCCATCCAACTTGACTGTGAATACTTCCAATGATGGGACATGCACAGCTTCAATAGGCAACCTGTTCCAGTGTCTCACCACCTCATAGTAAAGAGTTTCGTCCTTAGAGCTAATCTAAATCTACCTTCTTTCCGTTTAAAACCATTACCCCTTGCCCTACCACTACAGGCCCTGGTAAAAATTCTCTCTCCATCTTTCTTATAAGCCTACGTTAAGTACTGAAAGTAGCAAAAAGGTCTTCCTGACAACTTATCTTCTCCAGGCTGAACAACCCCAACTCTCTCAGCCTTTCTTCACAGAAAAGGTGTTCCAGCCCTCTGACCATTTTCATGGCCCTCCTTTGGACCTGCTCTAACAGGTTGATGTCTTTCTTGTGCTGGGAGCCCCAGAGCTGGATGCACTCCTCCCGCTGGGGTCTCACAAGAGCAGAGTAGAGGAGGAGTATCCCCTTCCTCGACCTGCTGGCCACACTTTTCTTGATGCAGGCCAGGATAGGGTTGGCTTTCTGGGATGTGAGTGCTCACTGCTGGCTCATACCCAATTTTTCATCCACCAGTATCCCCAGGTCCTTTTCTGCAAGGACTTTCTCAAACAATTTATCTCCCAGTCTGTACTGATACTGGGGATTGCCCTGACTCAGGTGCAGGACCTTACACTTGGCCTTGTTAAACTTCATGCTGTTCACATTGGCCCACGTCTCAAGCCTGTCAAAGTCCTTCTGGATGGCATCCCTTCCCTCACGTGTATCAGCTGTGCCACTCAGCTTGATGTCATCTGCAAGCTTGCTGAGGGTGCATTCAATTGCACTGCCTATGTCATTAATAAAGATATTTAACAGGACTGGTCCCAATATGGACTCCTGAGGGACGCCACTTGTTCCTGATCTTCATTTGGACACTGAGCCAGTGGATGCAACTCTTTGTATGAGGCCTTGCAGCCAACTCCTTATTCATGAGATAGTCCATCCGTCAAATGCGTATCTCTCTAATTTAGAGACAAGGATGATGTGTGAGGCCATGTCAAAGGCCTGGCCTTACAGAAGCCAAGTTAGATACATCTGCTGCTCTTCCCTTGTCCATCAATGCAGTCATTCCATCATAGGCAGTCACCACATTGGTCAGGTAGGGTTTGCCTTTTGTGGAGCGATATTGACTGTGTCTAATCACCTTCCTGTCATCCATATGCCTTGACATATCTTCCAGGAAGATCTGTTGCATGATCTTACTGGACACAGAGGTGAGACTGGCTGGTTGGTAGTTCCAAGGGTTGTCATTTTTATCCTTTTAAAGAATGGGTGTGAAGTTCCCCTTTTTCCAGTCACTGGGGGCTTTGCCTGACTGCCATGACTTTTCAAGTATGATGGAGAGGGACTTAGCAACTATATTAGCCAGTTCCCTCAGAAGGTCCCAAACCTGATCTTCTCCTACAATGGGTGGGACTTCATTCCTCTAGTCTCTGCTTTGAGGTTCAGGGACTCAAGAGATGTGGGATGAGCAATTGCCAGTGAAAACTGAGGCAAAAAAGTTGTTGGGTACCTTAGCCTTCTTCATCTCAGTTGTTACCAGGTTCCCTGTCTCGTTTATTAGATGGGGAATGAAAATACTTGTTCATCTAAACTGAAGCAAACTAATAGTTTTTTATTAAGCACAGTATTTAATACTATTTTGTAAAGATTTGAGTTTGACGCCAAATTTAAAAAAAATGATCATTCCATAGTAATGATGTTCTGGAGAACAAACAAGCAGGTAGCCCTGCTTTGACAGGGTCGGTGGAGCAGATGACCTCCAGAGGTCCCTTCCAACCTCAACCATTCTATGAAACCTTTAATCCCTAAATAGTTGTGATTGAAAATGAGATAATTCTCTTTTCATTACTGTCATCAGCTGTCTGGAAGCACAATTTGTTTTCTTCCACTGTGACTGCTCTTTGCTTGTTTGGAAGAGATGGAGGCAGAATCTAGCAATTTGTGTTCCTAAAGCAAGGTCTGGCATCAGTTGCATTAGGAGGAAGGTCCCTGGTTTTCTTCTGAAAGTGCTTGCAGAACACATCCAAGGCCAAATCATGATGTTATTTTCATCTATGTCCCTGCACATGTAATTATCTGTGTTGTTCCACCCAGAGAGCTCACACTGATGTCTAGTAAAGAAAAGTGCTGTGTGAAAATAGAGACTTCAGTGGTGCAGAAAGAATCTGTGGTCTGAACCAAAGATTATTTTATTCTCATTAATGAACCTTACTTTAACCCATGGAGTAAGAATTTAAGATGAGATGAGTTAAAGCTAATAAAAGCAGGAAGAATATTAGGGAACACATCTCTCCTCAGTTGCCCTTGGGACAGTTTAGCCCAAACATGGGATTTGGAGGTTCCTAGTTGGCTTGTGGGGCTGGTCGTGCACACCTGAGCTCTCAGGGATGGGTGATAGGGTTGTGGTGGCACTCTGTGAAACTACTTTCCTCACCAGCACCATCCCCTCTAGGGCAATGCTAACTCCTGTCCTTTCCTCCTCCTCCTCTTGCATAGAAGGAAGTTGCTGATACCTGTTCATCAGGCCTATGCTATGCTTTTCTGTAATTTGTCTGACCTGTGCTTTTATGGGCGTAATTGCTTTGGGGTCACAGAGCAGCCCCAAGGCACTTGAGTGCCCCAAACACTTCATTGATAATGGCATTTGGTTGTTAACTTCTTCAAGTAAAGTCAACCAGTTTCTCAGTTCAGGATGGAGTGAGAAGCAGCCATGTCCGCTCTATCAAGTGCTGATTTATATAGTATTTGTTAAGTCAAATGCTGCAGTTCTTAGAAGTAGAAACTGTCTCTTGCATACACTGGAGATGAGGGGAAAAAAAAAAAAAATAAAAAATAGAAAAGCACATTTTGGGAGGGAGAGGGGGAAGAATGCATTCTAATCCCTCTGAAATTATTTTCTTTCTGAAAATTGTTAGATCTGGATGGACTAAGCCAGCTGAGTTACCAAGACAACCTATCCTACTGTGAAGATGGCCATGTATCTGTTGATTCAAGAACAACGTCTGAGAGTAGGGGCACTGGGCAGCATAAAGGGACAAGGATGGAGTGTGGCACTGCCGATGGCGTTAGCCGGCAAGCCACGGAAGGACGTTTGGAAATGGCAACGGCATTTACGAACCGGGGATTTGAAGTAAATGATGCCATTGACAGCTCATCAGCTTGGAGCCCTGAGGTATGGTGAAATGTCATTTGTAACACATGATGTAAGCTTTTGAAGGATATTGGGGGCCAAAAAATGTTAGAGGAGAAATGAAGCAAAAAATTGATCAGCACAGCACAAGGCAATAGTACTCCTGTGTGCATGTGTGCATAAACTTAACCCCCCCCCCCCATGTATTTCCCCTTTTTCTGGTATTTTACCTCTTGCTACTTAAACTCATTTAGAGAAGCTGCTTTATTGCTTGGTTTCTAACTGCAATCTCTGAACTGAAATTGGAGTCATTAGCTGTCTAACAGCATTTACTATAATTTAGCAAAGAGCACTCTGTGGTGGCCCAGGGCTTTGTTACTGGCTGTATGTTCAGGGTATGTGTCCAGGGACATGGTGTGTGGTCACTGGTTCAGATCTGTGCCTCTTTTTCTGGGTGGTTTCTATGGCTTAGGCAATTGGAGGTATCTGGAAGGCTGGAGGCAACTGGTGGGGGTGGCCCTTGACTTGGCCAAAGTGACCATCACTCTGGTCCCCATTGGTACCAGGGATCCCCCTAGGGAAGGAGAGAGCCGGAGGTTGGAGCTCCTCTGCTTACCCTTACTTCTGCACCATTATTCTGAAGCCTCAAGAAAACATTACAGATTTTAAGGCATTGTAAACACCTGATGGCTTAGCATCCTCCTTCTCTCTCATAATCTTTCTGCATGATGTGTTGGTTTTCATTATTATTTTACCACAAGATTAAATTTCTGAAAAAATATCAGCCTACATCAGACATAATAAAAGAACAGCACAAAGGTCACATCTTCTGCCTGAGTTAAAAGAGACTGTTTTTCAGCTGTGGAAATTAATACCTCCTTCGCACTCTGAGCAACAAGGCTTTGAGGGAAAGGTTCCTTTCCTTAGAGCATGCTGCCTGCAGCCACTTAAAGAGATGGAAGGCAGCTCCTTGGTGCACGTGCTCCAGCCCTAAGGGGTGTTTTGAACAGCATTTTGGTTTGCTGCACAATCCAGTCCCACAGAATACTACACAACACATGGCAACTCGGCGCGGCAGCAGCCTGCCCCTTTCTTTGCTGCGTGCCTCTGACGAGTACTGTCTGTCTGCTCATATGAGGCTCATTTCTTCTTTTCTACATTTGATGTACATTGCCGTGGTTCACATGTGCCGCAGTGTCTCCAGTGTCCTCTTGTATTTCTTTGGAATACATCTCTCGTTTTGCTCCTGGTATCTGTATTTTAAAAATGCGAAGAGTGGTTATGTCATCAGGGGGCAGATATGCCCAAGTCCCAGTTTATCTACTACAAGCATCTTCTCATCCAAACGTATTGTGTGGATCAACGAAAGACTTCTTACTGCAGGAACTAAATGTTCTGACAAGCCAGAAATGTCCAAGTGCTATTATGCTCCACTCAAAGGACCCCTCTTTAGAGACAAAAATGATAATTTTATGCCCCTGAAGTGGAACTACAAGTACCATTTCAAGCCTTGTCTGTAATTAGCGGCTCTTTCAGGTTTCTCTGGCAGAAATGGACTTATTTTACCTAGTGAATTGGATGTTGGCAGTCCCGAACGGCCTGGTTAGACATACAGTATCAGTCGGTATACTTGGCTTGACCTCTCATCTGTGCTGGGAAGAGGGAAAGAAAGAAATTCAGATGAGGTATCTAAAACCCACAGTTTCCTTGGATTCCAGTTTAAGTGTCTGGATAACCAATATGTTCACAAAGGACTCATAGCCCCAGCTGAGCTCCGAAAGCCTAGGGGAATTCTGTCAGTGACTTCCATAGAAAGGAGATTGAGTATCCGTAAGCTTTGTGTGCTGAAAACCTGGGCAGGGGTGAGTCCCAGATAGCACAGTGCTCTCTGAAAGGGCCAGCCCATGAAGTCTCTAAAGCTTGGTAGCCCACGGAAAGTTTACTGCCATGGAGTTTGTCATTTTCATTTCCCTCTCTGTCTCCAGTTCATGCAGTTTTCTCTGCAGTGGATGTGGCCACAGCTATAGTAGCACAATTTGAGATTTCCTGAAATCCAGATCCTTTCTAGCTGTTCTGTCAAAAAACAGATAGCAGATCTTCAGTCTGCCCTACATGCTGCCAGAAGATGAGATGCTCAGCCCTGTTGGGGTAGGAAAGTGCCTCTTGGATCTTCATACCTGTGGGTTTATGATGACGCACGGGAGTTCACATTCTCCAGATCAGACACGTAGATGAAAGCACAGTTGTCTCCACCCTTTAGCAGCAGTTCTCAAATGTGCCTTGATTCCGTCTCCTCAATAGCAAATGCACAGATGAAAGTGGGGAGGAATGAACATGTGGAGGGAGACATGAATCAAGTGCAATCCCATTATGTTCCCTTCTTAAATATTATTTCATCAGCCAGACAGATATAACTTGACAGCTACGCAGCAGCACTTAGCATTTGCATAACATCGCGTTCTCTCCAGGCAACCTGGCCTGCCTTGCTTTTTTGTCTTTGCAGCCTGCTGTTCATACAGACAGGCATTTTTATGGGCAGCCAAGTCATTTTGTGTGCTGTCCAAGCGGTGATTTTTCTCTCTTTGACATTACTTCTGCAAGATGTATGACAGCAGGTCTCCATCACTAATGTGCACACGCATGGACTTTTGTATTCACATGCCTGAATCTCTTAAACACCTATGAAAAATGAAAAGCTGGAACTTTGCATGACATAACAGATGAATCTGAGCACTTGAAAACTAGGCTGACAGGAAGTAGATATAAATTTTGAGGTTTGTCCGAGGTCTTGTCTGAGACATATACCACCCTAGATACTTCTGAAGGGAGTTACATCAGAAGTCCTATGGTCCATCATCTGTACTATAAACAATAAGATTCCTGTGTTGAAAACAAGTGTTACTTGAAATGCAGAAGAAGATAAATGTTTGAGGAGGAGGGTGACTCAGAGTGCTAGTGACAGGCCTTAATTCACCTTCTGGCTATTAACTGAAAATCTTTCCCTAGTACAGTGTATACTCATGTTTAAATACAAATCATTGATCGCTATAGCAACCCCTTTATCACACGAAGCACATTCTAGCTCTAAGATAAAAAGGCACTTTTGAACAGAAATGCGCACGCCCACTCATCAAAGGGTAAGGTGAGCATCCATGTTTTTTATCTTGTTTTGTCAAGATGATTTTTGTTTTAAAAGTAGGTAAAAGATTGTGTGTGAATTGGTCTGCGCATGTTTTGATTGTTTATTTTGAATTTTTATTCTGAATGTATTAGTATCCAAACTGAACAGAAGGAACAGATGCTTCTTTTGGGAGATTTAAAAAGGGAATAAAGAATCAATATGTATTTAATCAGACTGTTTTTCTTGATTATCATTGCTTTAGCTGTAGGAAATGTATTGAATTATAGGGTAGCATCTAGGAATGGAATTTCCATTCTGCAAGAAATTCTGATATGGTGATTTCCCCTCCCATCAAATTGAGCACAGTGCTTATTTTTTTTTTAATTTCCAGCAGAACAAAATACCCCCAAAATTAGCAGGCTTGACTGAATTGTTTGATTTTGGTAACGTAAGAAAATTCATTTTGAAAAAAATCCAGTGTGTGTTCAAAGTGATAGGTTAAGTTGTTTTTTTTTTAACCAGATGAAACCAGAAAGTGTTACTAATGCCTCAAAATTGACTTGAATGAAATTTAAAAAGTTCCTTTGCTCAGTTCTTCCCTGTGTAGAATTTTTGCCAAATTAACAATATTTAAATGTTTGAATGTTGAAACTTTTTGTTGGAAGTATTTCAACAAGTGCTGTTGCTTACTAGATTGTATGGGGAATATTACACAAAATCAGGCAATTAACTCTCACTGGCCTTTCAAGAAACAGTGAGGTCCTATTTTGCAGGGCATCTGCCTACACTTGCAAGCACAAGTGAGAATAACAATTTTTTTCAAGTAGAGTTGGGATCACGGACAGTTGACCTCCAATGGAGGTTTTACTTCTTTCTTCTCTTTGCAGGAACATAATGAAGTGAACAGTGTACCAGCTCATCATGGTGCTCATGAGCCCATCTGTAAATGTGGTGATCTAGATGTCATCTTCAACTATAAAGTCTCAAGTCAAAAGCTTGTAGTAACTGTCTTTGAGGCCAGGAATATCCCAGACAAAGACCGCAGTGGTGTGAACACCTGGCAAGTGCACACAGTCCTGATGCCTAGCAAGAAACAGAGGGGTAAGACAAGTGTTCAGAGAGGACCCGTCCCCGTGTTCAAGGATAAAATTACCTTCAGTAAGCTGGAGCCAGGGGAGTTAAGCACCCACGCCATTCGCTTCCGCCTCTATGCGGTGCACAAGATGATTGGAGAGAAGATGATGGGAGAGCAGTTGTTCTATCTGAGCAACATCAGCCAGGAGAGGGAAGTGAAGGTGACATTGGTCTTGGAGCCGAGGAGTAATTTGAGCGTAAGTTTGATGATAGAAATATGGAGTCCATAAAATTGTTCTTCTGGTGAATGGGGACCAGCTGTGCCTGATATTTTTCATTCAAGGCATGTTATGTTAGGATGTTAGGATGCAAGTGGTGGATCTGTCCTACTGTGACTTAAAAAGTTATCAGTAAGGGGAAGCACAGGGCATGTCTTCCCTACACAATGCTGTGCCTTACTAATAATGGCTCAGCTAGCAAGCTTACACAAAATCATGTAGGTGTACTACATCTACACAAGTCATCAAATGCTCTGCCATGAAGAAATAGTAGGTTGGTTCTGGAACCACCGAGGCTGATTAAGTCTTAATTTCAACGAGGACAGTATTCTTGTGCACTGTAATGTTGGTGGACCTGTACTACTGCCAGTGCAAGAGCTGCCTCGCTTGGCAGTAGCTGCTAGCTTGTGGATCTCTGCGTTGTGCAGTTTCCATGTTACCAGAAATGCTTAGTAATGTTCCTTTTCATGACAGATGGAAGTGGAGATATAGGTCATGTGAGGAGGAACTGGCTCTGCTGCTTCATAGTCTTCCGTGCACATCACAGTTATATCCAGCTCTGGCTATGCCAATCAATTTGTGTAGATGAGCTCTGTCATGATTCATTGTCTACAAAAAGCTCAGTGAGAGGTTGTGCACACTAAATGAATAAAACATCATACTCTGGGTGAAGAGGGGGTAGAGGGAGCATCATAGTAACAAGGAAAGAAAGTAGGAAAATACACAGTACATGACCCAAAAAACCCAAACTGCAAACTGCATTCCATCCAAAAGTCATTGTCAAGGAGATTTACTGTGCAATGATGTACTAGGATATATGCTTATCTCAGAAGCTTTGATTTACACTAGTGGTAACACATTATGCAGAGTTCTTCATCTTTAAAGAGAAAGTTCAGAGAGGTGTTTTTGTAAAAGCGATGCTCTGATTCTTCTGGTGTCCCATAATAATTAATTCTTAGTCATTGTCATTTCTTAAGAGAGATCTTCCTAAACAAGGCTACAAGATATAAATTAAGGGAGGGTGGTGGTGAACGTCCTGATGAGACTTTCAGTGCTCTTTCCCTGCAGAGTGCAGACTCTCAGCTTAGTCTATCAGCAATCTCTCACAGTGATAGCGCTTCTTCAACACAGTCCCTGTCGCATGGAGGGGTGCCAGAGCTGCTCGTGGGATTGTCGTACAATGCCACTACGGGGCGGCTGTCAGTGGAGATGATCAAAGGCAGTCATTTCCGAAACCTCGCAATTAATAGGCCACCTGGTAAGTACTTTCACTGCTATTAAATAACACCATTGAGTCAAAATTTGCTTTTTATTTTCTTCCTCAAGATACTCAATTATGTAATTTCTGAGCTGGGCTTCCTTGCAGAGTATCTGATTGAAAATTAAAAGCATTATTTCAAATACATGTACTGGTAAATTTTACAGTGTAATTGGAGGCAATCATATGGAGACACAGCTGATGGGACAGTAATACCTGAATGTCTCTTTTATTGCATATACCTTTACAACATCTGATTATGGCAAAAGTGTTATTATACCCAAAGCACAGAGTAATTCTCAGCAGATCCATAAAAAGAAGTGCTTTTCCAAGTGATTGTGTATTACCACGTGAGCTGCAGAGGCCCTGCCTAGTGCTATTAAGTGTTTCCCAGGGCTGTACTTTGTTTAGTCCCCTTGCTGTGCCGCTGAGTGCTAGGTGACCTGGTCCTTTGGGGATCCTGCTGCTGTGAATTCTCTGCTGCTGCACAAAATAATCTTCTGCAGAAAGATTTGAAAGTTGTTCTTCTGGGTTGAAACAGTTGAGTTCCCTTCCTCCTAGAGGAAAAAAATGGAAATTGCCTTAGAGTAGGTTTAGTTAGTCCCAGAGCTGTAGCTAGTTGTTGAGTTGTATGGTGAATGGATGGTGCTAATGCTTACAATATAGATGGGGTCATGCAGCCGCAGTGCATGGTGCTATCTGCTTTGCTGCTGGTGTGCCTCATCCAGGGGTTGAATGGCAGTGCTGTGGTCATCTCGTATTGTCCTTTTGCCTCCTGTCTGAAACCAGCAGCTAATGGCAGTGCAAAAAAATTTTTTGTTTGTTGGTCTGTTTGCTTTTTGTGATGTGATTGCCTGCCTGTTAAAGGTAAAAACCTTTGTGTTTGGCTGGATTTGACATAGCATCTCCAGCTTGCAGAATGCTAAGATTGCTTCTGCAAGTTGCTGTGCTCTTTGGCCCAGAGCTAGCAAAATATTTACGTAATATAGTTCAGTGTATGGATGGGAAAACTTAAATTTCCACTAGACTATACTTCAGTGTATTACAGAAATAATCTGTCTCATGAGTCAGTCCCTTGAAAATTAAGGGCAAGTGTATGCAACAGTAAAACACAAGACCCCAGTCTGTGTAGCTCTAGGTAGTCTTACATTAGCTGTGGCAACATAGGTCTCCATGTTACTTAAAGACATATTTTTGTTTGCATGTGCATGTTTTATTAAAAGGTTTCAAGTTGGGACCACAAAGGTAGACTAAGACAAGAGTCTTACCACATGCTCTAGCAAGCAAGCTCACCTGTGTTTATATATGCTGCAATGTAGATACGTCCTAAAGTTTTGTTCTCAGAAATGAAATTAAAACAGTCCCAATATAGGTCTAAGTTAATTTGCTGCCTTTTTTTTTTTTCTGGCATGTTTTCAATTATCTACCTGTGGTATTGGAGTTTTGTCTCTTAGCTGCCCGAAGATGAGGATTATGATGCACTTCCATTCTTAAATCAGGCCCTGAATAAGTTGTCTCGTATCCGGTTGGGTCAGGAATCTGTAATGCCCCACTTTTTTTCCCATAAATTAAATGTCTTCACCACAGAGAACTCAAATGATTGCCTTCCAGCTTACTACCTGCAATATCAGGACCAAATTACTGTCATTTTTTGGTATTCTAAGAAATGTCTTTCTGGGTGCATGTTGTGCAGCTCTGTGTGTTGCAGTAAGCAGAGCAACCCTGCGACTCACGGTCCGTGAGTGCTGGGGAGTTGTGTCTGTCCTGGGCCTCTGGTGGGATGGGGTTTGGCAGATAGCTGTGTGTGCACAGGTTAGCTTTTTTTAGATGCCTCATTCAGCTTTTTAGTTGGCTAGGAGCACAGGAGTGCAGTAGCTTGTTTGGCAGCATCTTCAAACCTGGTAAGTATTTTGTGTTTGTTGATGAGATGAGAACAGGAGCCGGATATGGGAAAAGGAGGTGTTCCTTGAGGAACCTTTCATTTTAAATTCTGCCTGAATTTTCTGTTTCTGTGTTTTCAGGGCTTCGGATAAACCTAGTTCAATTGGTTTGATAAGCTGGCCAAAGTCTTCTGTCAGCCACCCAAATTAATAGTTCTGACATTGTTTCATGACAGCTCTTGCACCTTTGCTGTTAAGGCTATCTTGAGTTGTTTCTTTGCGTCCTTTCTGTATCCAGATCAACTTTAGCATTGTCAGACCAGTATCTCTCAGTGTGAGATCAGTTTTTAGGTGAAACATGGAAATTCATAAATGATTACAGTCAAATTCTGAACCTATCACAGTCTGCTTCTTTTATTCCAAGTCACATTGTTGCTTCTGCATTCTGCATTGTTCTTCTGTGCCTGTAAAGTTCCCAGTAATGTGGTGAGAGAAAAGGAAAACCCAGTGAAGCAGAAATTGAAAGAAGTTAAAAAGAAGGAATAAAACCAGCACTTGTCTCAGATGCTGTGAGACCTGATCGTTACTGTCTGAAACATGCTGGTGGCAGAATGAGATGCTCGATAAGTCCTTCACTAGGTGAAAACTAAAACTGCTATCTCCCTTTCTGGAGGGTGAGCAAATAGCCCTTGTATTTTCTCAAATATGACCTATCTGTGGTTCTGTTGTTTGAAGCTCAGAGGGAGTGATTTATTTCTTTCAAGTATCATGGGGATTTCAGATATTATAGCGCTTCAGGACACTTAAATACCAAGCCCAAACTGCTATTCAGGGCAGCCATTTATGGTAAGGCTGAGAGAAGTCAATGGGCAGAATCCATCTCCATTCCTAGCCCTGCATGCACAGAGCCTATACAGTGCCCATATGTGGTCCTGTTGCAGCCCAGTGGCTTTAGTATTGTCTGCTGCTGGCAGCTGCAGCTGTGGGGAATGACAGGAGAGCCTTGCATGACAGCAGATTCTCCAGCTGTGCTTTCTGCCCACCTTGACCCTCTTGTCTACCACCTGCGGTCCTGCACAGCTGAGCTCAGCATCTCCTGCGCTGTACGTGCTCCCTCCTTGTCACCCTCGCACTGGGATTTCACTGCGTGCAGAAGGAACTGGGTGATTTTAGGTGTTAAAGATTTCAGAGGCTAAACCAGATGGTTTTCTGGAGAAGGAAAGGAAAATTGTGCACGTGTTTCAGTTTTTCCTGGGCAATCATCTCTTTCACTTAAACCTTTAAACTGAGTCAGTTTAATATCAAAGTGGTGGGTGCTTACATAGGTTAGAAAACAGCTGGACAGCTTACAGAGACTTAAATCTTGCAGGCAGTGTCTTCTTTTCAGGTCACATATGTGGGATTTAAGGATAGCCTGGTCAAGAGTAAGCGTCCAGGTGTTGTTCTGGGGAACATGCTGAGTTACAGGCCTGAGTCTACAATCCCTGATCACGCAAATAGATGCATTATCACTCAGAGCACTTAAGAGCACTCAAGAGTATGGCTGCAGCATCGGACCATAAATTATCAGTGTGTGCCAAAAAGCCTCATGCAGAAAAGCATCTACAGTTTTGTCAGATGTGGACACCCTTGGTATTTTAGCGCTAATGGCTTGTCTGCTGTGCACCTCATTCTCTTTGGTTCTTGTAAAAATCATTAACCCGTGCTAGCATTTTGTAGGGGTTCATATTTTGGTCTGTGATACTGTATCTTCTTAGAACAAAACACAGCATGTTCGTTTAAAGGATGTTTACTATAAAAAAAGTAACAAGAGAAGCCTACACCACTGGTAGTCATATCTTTAAAAATTTATAACTAGTTACATACTATATGCATGGTAGTAGTACCTTGGGATTGTAGTGATGGACCAGGAATTATTTGTGCTAGTCAGTGCATAAACATGCAACAGAGAGATGGTCTCTGCCCACATAATGTTTAACCTTCATCAGCTGCTCTGCTGGGTGCAACTCTCCTCTAATCCAGCCTTCATTCTTTCCACTTTAGCATTTCTTTTGGGGTTTATGTCTGTGTGTAATGCAATTTGAGAAGGACTATTGTAAAGTTATTCCCTTGCCTAAGAAAAGTCCTCTAAGCTTTTCAGCAGCTGCGGAATTAATCACACATAATAATTACATCCATACATGATCATTATTATACCAGCAGCATATTAACCTCATTAAACAAATACAATAGCATTAATGCTAGAAAAGACAGGAAGGAGAGAACAAGCTATCAGGATTTCTGTTGAGAACAGGAGAAATTCTTGAAGTAAAGACTTGTCTGAAAACAAACATCTACCTGAGCCACAGATAACAACACCAAGAGTACAGAAGATGCTCCCGTAGAAAAAGTAGGATCCTTACACAGTAATTGTTGCTCTGGTATCAGAGTGCTTGAAAGCCATTAGTGGATTTTATTTTATTGACTTGTTTGTGAGGGATGGAAGGTTATTATCCCTGTTTCATTCCTGGATAACTAAGGCACAGGTTAATTTATTTGATTGCTCCCATTCAGGCCAGGAAGCTGAATAAAAAAGAATAACTTTTTACCTGCATATCTTGTTCTGAACATCGAACTTGCTTGAGTTCCTAAAGCTTTGTAATTCATGCTTCCATCTCATCAGTAGTAGAAGGTGGGATCTATTTTAGAGCAAGCTGGGGTGGATTCAGTCCTCCAGAGAGCTTGGTTAACAGAACAGTAGAGGTGCTGGGCAGCTTCTTGCTGCCGAGTACTTGCCAGTCAGCGACAGTAAACTTGTACAAGACCACCTCTCCTTCTGCACCTTTTAGTTGCCCATCCTTGAAAATATCTTGAATAAACTTGCAGTAAGATCTACCAAGAAAGGTGGAAGATGAAATGTGGATGAATGTAAGGTATTGCATGGGGGCAGGGGTGGAATTCAAACTTAATCTGTATGGGCTCAGAGCCACTTGGGAGTGAAATATTAGGCTTCTAGTAAATAACTCCAGGAAAGTGTCCACTCGGTGATCAGCAGTATCAGTGAAAAAAAAAACCAAGTTAAAGGTTAGAACTATACAGAGGACAAAATGAAAAATTGATATTTGAATGTAAATATACAGTGTACCAGTGTAATGAATACTGTGTACAGTTCTGGCTCCTCTATTCAAAAAGAATGTGGCAGAACTGGAAACATGTAGTGAGGAGTGTCAGAGACAATCGGGGGTATGGGAACAGCTTCCAGTGAGCTGCCGCGGAATAGACTGTGCCTCCTGTGACAGAGACGGGGGGAAGAGTTCACAGAGGTCTGTGAAATCATCAGTGTTGAGAAAGAGAGTTGGCAACAGTTACTTGTTGTCTCTCCTGGTACAGAACCAAAGGATCATAAAATAAAGCGAGGAGGCAGTGGGTCATGAAGAGGAGACGGCTCTTCACTAACGCTGTTGAGTTCCTCGCTGCAGGACATTGTGGACCTTAGAAGCCTGCTTGAGTTTGGTCCAGCACAGGACCCGTTCACAAAGAAGGATCCACTGGGGGCAATTAAATAGGAAAACACTGCCTCTGACTGAGGAATTTCTTGAGTCACAAATCGCTGGAGCCTGAGAGAGTATTTGGTAGAGAGTCAGCATATGCTATATTTGCCAGATTTTTATAGACTTACTAAGACATGTGGTATCGGGTGTTGCTGGGCGGATGGACTGTCTTGGTACAGCTCTTCCCACTGCATGTGAGATCTGGGACTGATTAGGCTCAGAAAAGCAAGTCACAGAAAAATGGACTTTCAAGGAGTGATTGTGTGATTTTGTGGGGAATGTTCCAAGATAACTAGACATCCAGTGATAGTGTGCAGTCATCCAGTAATGTTTTCAATAGTTTTGTATTTCTAAAAGGTCTATGAAAAGTATAATCCATGTTACACTTGATGGGTATAAAAATGAAGATATTTCTGAATCAAAGGAGTACATTTGAAGTGGAATGTATGCTGATGCCTCTCCCACTCCTATATCTCTGACCAACAAGAAAAAAAAAAAAAGAACAACGGAAGTTTTTTCCCCTCCCAAAATAAACAGAAGCCAAGCCATTGCTTCCAGGGTAGAACTCTCCTAATTCCAAATTTCAGTTGGAGCTGAATGTTTCGTGCAAATCTGCAGTGACTCTACAGAGTAGTGTTTGCAGGAGATCTGATGCCAGGCTGTATAATAAAGGCATGCCTGTGGGCACCACTGCTAGAGGTGTGAGAAGCCAGTGTTACACATCCTTACGTCACGCCACTGCTGTTGCTGAGAAGTTGTGCAGTCATGCTTTCTGATGCGCTCTCGGGTAAAGTTCCCACCCCTTCGCGGAGGCAGCAGCGATGCATAAAGCCCAAAGTATGTTGTGGAAAGTGTTGAAAAGCCCTTGTTAGAGGAGAGTCACCTTGCACATCAGGAGAGGTGTCTGTGTTCTGCTTTAGCTGTGTAAGCCCTGACTAAAGCTGCACCTCCCCAGGGCTGGAGGCGGTAAGCTGGCTCTGCAGCCTCTCCCCGGTGAGGGCTGGCACTGTAAAATGGAGTGGACATGGGGTGTTGTGACAGCAGAGGAGGATCACCAAGGAATTGAGCTCAGAGGCTCTCTGGAAGCAGCTTTCCTTCCTGAGAGACCTGGGCATTGCTTCCAGGGAGCCCTCATCTCCTTCCCCTCCCAGCCTGTCCCTCATCTCCTGCCCTCTGCAGCCCATCCCTGCATGAAACCAGTCACCGATGCTGGCAATTCCGTCCCCTCAGGCCAAACAGTGCTCCCTGGGAGCAGTATACTCCTTTCTGCTGCATTTTAAATTAAAGGCGCTGCTGGTCTATTCCCTGATGACTCACATGTTGTGAAGATTGCCAGATACCACCCTCTCCCTGGTGTGAAAGCTGCCAGCCATGGGAGAGGGGACCTGAGCAGCAGAGATTTGGTGGAATCAGTGAAGAGAAATTGGCTCCTCAGCAGTGTATTAGGCAGCTCTCAGCTGTTGTATGATTTATAGAGTAGGCCACAAGCTGCCTCTGGCCTAATCCAGACTTTCACGATGTGGGGTTGGGAACAAAAGCTTGGGTCTAATTCTCCTCTTTGCTCTTTTCCCAATCCAGCTGCAGTGAGCCAGTTTCAGAGTGTTTCTGCCCCACTGCTGATTTAATGGGGAGGTAAAGCCATGACTAATGGAGCAACAGTTTTCTGGGTCTCAAACTGAGACCTCGCTTTGAGCTGCAGTGTACAGAGTAGCACAGAGTCAAGCTCTGGGGCTGCTTTGCCACACAATGCTGCTATTTATTATGTAGGCTAAGAGCGTGGGCATGCCAGCTGGGTGAAATTAAGCTCTAGGCCCAAGGCTTTATTTTGCTGTGGCTGTTATTAGTCTGGATTGCAGCATGCTGACATGGTTATACTGCTTTTGGAAATGAGCTAGCTTGCCTGGAGTGCAGGTGGGAAAGTCTGTACGGCACTGTGTTGTACCCTGCAGTCCACAGACCTGAGGGGTCAGGAGTCTTTGGCTGTTTATTTCCTTTCTAAATATAAATTCAAGCAGGGGGTTAGATGCTTTTGTATTGGCAGTGGTTTTGTTCACAGGTCAGCTTTATTAATAATGGTGGAGCTTAGGGGAAATGAAAGCAGAATGCATGCTATGGTCCCTGCTCTAAAAACAGGAATGTATAAATTATAGTTGATTATTCCCCTGAGTTGTCATTATCAGTTAGTTGCCTTAGAAGGATGATGACAGAAATGGGTCATTAGAAGAATTGCAGATAAACTGATTGCCTTTGCAGATGAGCTCTCAAGAGGTGTTTTATGGTTGGGGCAGTGTTGATGGAGACAGAGCAGTCTGCACAAGAAGAGGTTTGGCCAAACCTCCGGAATAAGATTATGCAGTGCCAGCCTAAAGTATGTCTGGCTTCTTGCAGCATTCCTTGATTTAGTGCTTTTCACGATGGTATTAAATGCAGAGGTGTTGATATTTTATGTGTATGTGAACATTGTTCAATCCACTCATACCAGAGGTGAAGATGAGTTTAGAGTAAAAATGATCTGCAGCAAGAACTTCTGTTCCAAAGCTTATATGGAAAGGAGAGCCTGGTGGATGCGATGCTAAAATTGATCTCAGCAAAATTAGACTTTGTTGTTGCTTCTTCACAGACTTTTGTGTAACTGTGGGCAAGATGCAGTTTCAGACACCTCCAGATATTAAGAGGTCTCACTCTTCTTCATGTCAGTGAGATAGGTCCCTAAAGAGAAGCTGAGCACTTAGGCATTTTAAAGAATATAAGCCTTAATCTCTCTTCTCCTTTTGTGCTTGACAGAGGTGGCATGAAAGTAAATACACTGAAGAGTGTAGAGTGCTGAGATACCACAGTAATGAGGCCATTACTGAATCTGAGCATGTAATTAGATGGAAAATGTTTGCCTTCATAATGAATAGATGCTCTCACACATACATTCCTCAGTAAATTTTCAAGTTCATCCTTGCTGTAGTTCCACTAATTTCACTGTGTATCTGGGGATGGATTTTCTTTGGCAAAGCCAACCAGAAGGGAGAATTTTCCATCTCAGAGGAACATACTGGACCACGGGAAGAACTAGGAAGCGTTTCCTGATGAGACACCTAAAAAGATGCTGCAAGGAGCACAATGCAGTAAGGGCAAACCACAGTCTTAAAAGGTAGTTAGTGAAGCCGAATAACAGCACAGCCTCATGCATACCAGTTCTGCAAGGCAAATTTTAGATGCTAAATATATTATCCACACCTACTCTTTTATTTCTGTTCAGGCAAGCTTGATTCTTTTGGCTGGTAAAATGCACCCAGTAGCATAAATTTGAGAAGAATTAGCAGCCTGATTTAGTTGTCACTTGCACTGGTTTTGTGCCTGTGTTTATACGGGGATGAATAGGGCTCCTGATATTAGCTCTGCCCTGAGCGTAGTCTTCTTCCAGCCTGAATGTTCTTGCCTGATCCAGATGATAGGTGCAGAATTCCCACTGACCTTGGTACTGTATAGGCAGTACTGTGGTATAGAAATCAGTAGCAGATCTGATGATGTGTATTAGAGAAAAAGCCTAATTTTCTGACTGATCTCAGAATCAGCTATATTACTCCTCACTTGCAAAAGTTGAGGCCTCAGTCAGGGATGTGACAGCCTTGAGTTTACGACTGCAAGAAACTCATCCATTCATTGCCTGGAAAATTAACTGTGACATCCTGAAACAGCGTCATATGAGGTGTTTTAGCTGTGGCACTTGCTCTAGTGTGAAAACCTAAATCATCTGTAAAGGTAGCATTGTCTACTAGATCGCTGCTGAATTATGCCACGTGTTTCTTTGGTGGTACTGATGATAAATGGGTTGACTCTTTTGGGGACCGCTCGAATGAATGTGCCTGCAGCTAGGTGTGATGAATCCCTCCTGAGCTGCCAATACTGGTGGCAGTCAGAAGGAAGGATGATAGGAATGTTTACTGAGAGGAAAATCTAGACCTCAGTCCTCTCCCTGTCTTCTCAGAAAAAGAGATAATCATGTGTGGATGACCTTTCCCTCAAGTGGCAGGGGAAGATAAGCTAAAAAAAGTACTTAATCTGCTGTTAGCTACGTTGGACATTGCCATGCTCAGGTGGGATGGCAGCGAGGGTGTTTGCAGCAGTCCCTGACTGTGTACTGCTGCTCCGCTCTGCTCATCCCCTGCCCCAGCACCGCCGGGGAAACCCTCCCAGGAGCTGCCGAGGGGCAGGACCTCGCCGGGGCTGCTCCATGCTCCACCTCTGCCCTTGCTGACCGTACCCAGCCCCTGCTGTGATCCCAAACAAATCCCCTCACCCTCAGCAAAACCCTCAGAGGGTACTGGGGAAAACGACATGACTCCAAGAATATATCTAGAGAAAAATGGAGGGTTTGGGCCAGGAGCAAATAGGAAGGGTCTCGTCTCCATTAATTTCTAGGTCTCGCCACTCGCCTCTCTTGCATGTCAGCAGAAACAAGCCCCTTCAGCTTTCGGCCTGTAAATGGGGATTGGTTTGGAAATATACTGAAATTTTGTAGAAAATGTAAGTGTTCAGTTTGAAAGAAAGAAAAGTTTTAAAATTCGAACAGGGAATTGTACTAATTAGCTGTTTGTATTTAAAATTCAGCCTCGTGGAGATCTTTCACTATTTTGAAATCCCCTCCTCACAAAAAAAGGGTGAATATATGAAAAAATAAAACATAAAACCTCTACTCCCCACTTATATTTATTTCCGGGGAGTTCCCCGCAGCTTCAGACCAGCAGCCTTCCACATGAAGAATGCTTCAGCTCATGTTACGCTTTGTCAGTGCAAAGCAAAGTGACATCTCTATGAGTACTGGAAGAGATTGTGGCTGGTAGTTACCTTGCGTGGTTTCACGTTGAGTCGAGCCAGAAGAGAGAGTCGTCTCTTGGGCTTTGTGTTTCTGATGGGTCTGAAGTTGTTACAGATTTCAGTCCCTCAGTGCCACCAACATTGAATATTGCTGTGGGAATTAGTCCACCTCTTGATAAAGCAGTTCTTTCCTTCCCAGATACAATCAGGAAACTATTTCATGTCAGAGCTCTGCTTTTCTAACGAGTGCGTCTTTGTTGGCAAGATCTACTTCATCTCCAGTGTTACACTGGGAGCCAAGCTGGCACCTCCAGCTAATGATTGGACTGAACTTTCTGTGCAGTAACTTGATAGCTGTACAGCTGTGCAGGCTCATAATTTGCTCCTCGATTGTCAGTCTCCTGACAGCTTTTTCAGTGGAACAGTTTGAGAGGAGCGGAAAGCCCTGCATTGGAGACACAGAAGTGTTTTCACACCTGAAGTGTAATTTCACACCTTGTGTTGCTCAGTAGATAAGTGCGTAAAATAGCACATCAGACGGGAACAGAAGAGGATAGACATGCTGTAGACAAGAGACGGAGGCTTGTTATTTATTTCCTATCTTCAGCACACTCTGAAGTAATACTCACTTGCAGAAACCCAGGCACAGATTTCGAAGGGGTTAGGAGGGGACTTTTCTAGCCAAGTGATCGGTTACTGTCATGTGCAGAGCAAGGTGAAAACTTACACTGAGCTGGGTCTGTGGAGCTTTGGGACCACAG
Organism: Tyto alba; assembly: GCF_018691265.1. Classification (NCBI taxonomy): domain Eukaryota; kingdom Metazoa; phylum Chordata; class Aves; order Strigiformes; family Tytonidae; genus Tyto; species Tyto alba. Next base: position 8,115,226 of record NW_024881303.1, read on the forward strand.
AGTTCTGCCTGAGACCACAGTGTTAACGATCACTTAACAGAGGTGAACTAATTAAAACAGGAGTCAGCAAGAGTTTTAAGAGTGGACTTACAGGAACACTGACTTGGACCATCCCTTCCTGTCTCTACTAAGAATTTTTACTCCTTGTATTGACTTAAATAGTGAATAAAATTGACCTTGAGTCCAAAAAGTAAGATGAGAATTTTGAAAAAGCCTTGAAACTGTCACGCGAGATCAAATAATTCCACCGTCTCTGCAGGTTTCCTTTCCCTCCTTTTTAGGACCCTTTTTGTTTGCTATCTCAAATAATAGGTCATAGAGGCATCCTTCCAAAGGAGGGTGGTGGAGGGGCAAGTGCAGCCAAGGGAAGCCCTGGCAAGACAACCCCAACAAAGCTTAATTGTGAGGGAGAAGAGGGGAAGGTAGAGACACACCATTTGATGTGGAAAATCTGTAGTGATGCTCATAGTTAGTCTTAGACAGGTTTGCTAGGCTTGGCAACCAGATTTCCTGTTCTTTCCAAGAGAGCAGGGCTAAAACACACATCAGTTTTCTTCCTTTTTCTCCCTAGCTGAATATGAGAAAATCCAAGAGGTGCTTTCACCTGCTGATTCTCATCCCACAGATTTTACTAAGGAGAACAGTCCAGACCTCATCTGTTATTCACTGCAGACAAAGATGCTCTACTTGGAGTTTTTTGGGGTGTTTTTTGACCACTTGGGGCTTTCATTTAGTCTGTCATCTGTGCCAAACATATTATTTCCTCTTTTTTGTCCTAGACACCTACGGGAAGCTCTGCCTGCTCAACTCTGTGGGTCAGGAGATGTCTCGCTGCAAGACCTCCATCCGCCGAGGACAGCCCAACCCTGTCTACAAGGAAACTTTCATCTTCCAGGTTGCCCTCTTCCAGCTCTCTGATGTCACGCTAATGGTCTCCATATACAACAGGCGCAGCATGAAGCGCAAAGAGATGATCGGCTGGATTTCTATGGGTCAGAACAGCAGTGGAGAGGAAGAGCAAAGTCATTGGCAGGAAATGAAGGAGTCGAAGGGGACGCAAGTCTGCAGGTGGCACACGCTGCTGGAGTCCTAGGGGTTAGCAGGGCAGCCTGCGGGTCCTGGGACTGTGGGCAGTCTTCCCTTGTCCTCAGTCAGCAGAAAACAGCTATCCCATGGCAAGCGCCATGCTCTGACAGGTCGCATACACTTTAATCTGACTTTTCAGTGTCAGCAGTCATGGGTATTACAGGTGGCAAGGCCTGGGAAGCAAGTTCAGTTCTTGTCTTTCCAAGTTATCCTGCGTTTTCTACATCCAGATAATTAAACCTAAGGAGAAGCAATGGGAATACCTACAAAATCCTTTCCTTGGTCATTGTCTTGCTCATTTTGTTGTAGGCTTAACCATCACGGACTGATTTTAATGCTGTTTTCTTCTGGGGTAAACTCTTCCCTTCCTCCCCTTATTTATATTAATGAAGTTTGCAAATATTCTTGACACGCAGATAGCTCACAGAAAGGCTAACCTGCATGCAGATCACGTTCTCTCCCTTTTATTATCATATTTCTAAGTCCTAGAAGTAAGCATTTGATACCACTGTAGACTGGATGATATATTTTTCAGCAGCATGGGAAAACACTCTTGAATTCTCTGTCAACTTTTAAGTGCCTAGACATTACTACTGTTCTGTACTAACAATTGATATTAGGACTAAACACTATCAGTATTTTTAATTAGGCATCCTGTGCACTTGTTAGCCTGCGTTGCCATAGGTTTGCACGGGAGATAACTATCATCACTTTTATATTGGAGTTATACAATGCATGTGTAGATGCTTACTCGAAGTTCATGGCTTCTGTCATCACAAATACCAAAAAAGACCAGAACAAGCTGCACATACACCTTTGTGCCTGAATCACTCTTTCCTGCATCATTGTTTTGCCCATGTGTTACTTTGGTTTTTAAAAGTGAGGTTCATTCAGGAAAGCGTTTCTGTGAGCATTACACAGGAAGGCTTTAGATTCATGGTTTCTCTGCAGTTCAGTTAAGCACAGCTCAGTTTGCTCAGGGCTCGTCTTCAAATGTGCAATCCTGTAATATCTGCTCGGGACCTGAAAGGGGACCGTTTTTGGCACACTGAGCAGTAGAGGGTGCCAGACCATGTCACCTCGTCTTTGGGGCGAGCTCTCCTGCAGGCAAGGAGTAGGGTCCAGGGGACCCCCCTAAGGGGCTGCTGGCTCTGCTGAACTAATGCCAGAGAAAAGTGTTACTCTTCCTGCCTCTAACTGCAAATGTTGCAAGGAACAGGCTTGCTGGAAGAGGTGATGACACTTCTATGTAGTTACTTTTCAGACAGTATTTTCTTTTCCATTTTAATCTTTTTTCCCCGACTCTGTGAGTTCAAGTCATGGAGACAATGAATAGGGGGTGTGTCTTAGTCTGCTGCTTGACCACTGAAAGTTTACTGGGTGTGAGCTGTCGCGACGCTGTGTGCGACACAGAAGAGGGTGTTCATCCTCTAGTGCAGTGCTGGTGTGTAGACAGTAAGGTGCTGCCACCTTCAAATGCTGTCAGCTGCCCAATTTCCTGTTCTCTGCGCTCTCTAGGAGAGGACTGGCATTTCTCCACTCCTGCTGATAGCAAGACACAGGAAATATTTTTCTTTAAAGGTTTGCCTGTACTGAATCACTTCATGTTTTGTTTTTGTCATTTACTGAGACCTGGCACCAAATTCTGCTTCCTACTGCACCACAGCTGTCTCCTTCCCTTCAGCGGTGCTGTGCAAATCTAACTAGTGCAAGGTTTGGCACTGGCTGTTTGACCAAAACTGAGCCTGGGCGCTGGCTTGCATCGCATCCAAGCTAGCCAGACCCTGCAGGGCAGTGGTGTGATACACACGGGTTATCACTTGGTGTCCTACACACAGGCTTTGTCTGTCCTCATGAGGCAGATGGAATAATCTGCATGTAGCAGGACTTCTGGTATAGGTGAGACAAATTATTCTACACACCATGGTTTTATATATTCTTATCACTTACCTCTCCAAGCATCGTTTTTCCAGTGAGACCGGTGGGTATGCTATGGAGGAGGGTTGCCCTCCACTGCCTAGGGAAGCTAGCGTAATATCTGGCTTTGCTCTACTGGGGCTTTGTGTCACAAAGCAGGATCTAACCCAAATAACAGCTCAGCAAACAAATACATTTTTGACTGCACTGTTAATGCTGCTGTATTACCAATGCGAGATTAAATGAGCATTTGAGTGGTAGCCAGCAGAATAGAAATGGGTTTTTATCATGTACTTTTCTTCTGCGAAAAAAGTAGAGGAAACAGCCCAAATCAAACAGTGCATTTGCTGGTTTCAGTTGTTTTCCAATCTCTGAGTCTTTTTTCCTGAACTGCGTCAAATGTATATACAAGTGTTTATAAGTAATCTTATTACCTGGGATGTGTATGTATAATAAATTTACTGAGATTCTCTTCATAACTTCTTTAACCTGCAAAGTGTTGCTTATGCTTAATGATTAGCTAAGGGAAATGTGTAAGTTGATAGTACGTTTCAGCAGTGAACTGGAGATAACCCAGATTTATAATAGTGTGATTAAAAAAAAACCTTGGAAAAGTTAATTTTAAAAAGCAATGAAGCAAACTGGTTTTGGACTTCCATGCTGTTTTCACATCAAGATCTTTTCTGAAGATACAGCATTAAAGGAATTGAATTTTAATATATAATTTCAGTGTAGAATATTAGGAGTCAGAGGAAAGCAAGTGAAAATAGCTTTCTTAGAGTAAGTTAATATCTGAGCACATTTTAAAACTTTGCTTTCAGATAGAAGCAGGTTGCTGCATCACTGCAAAATTTTGGCCTGATATTTTACCAGAAAAACTTGGAGGGAAGGGAAAAGGGGTGAGACGAGGGGAGCACTGTTTTTTTGGAGCTGCGGCTGAACCTGTTGGTGCATCCACGTGGAGCAGTGCATTTGTGAGGTTCATTAAGCTCCTACAGAAGCAATGGAGGAATTCAGGAGTCTTGGGGTGAACACAGTGATGAGGGTGCTCATGCTTGCTCGCCATTTTGGGGGGATTTTTGTTGATTTTGTGGTTTCTTTTGCTTTTCAGTATTGACACTCTGTGAAGTGAAGGCTTTGCAGCAGCTCCACCGTATTCCAGAGCTCCCGTAATTCTTTCCATTGACAGATTGAATTAATCATTGCTAATATTGATACAGGCTTGGCTTGTGCTCATGGTCTTTCTTATGTAAATACCACTGCCCTTTCAGTCACTGCTTTAACCCCTTGTTTCCTTTAGAAATGGCTGACAAGACTGAATTTCCAGAAAGATTTCCATTCCCTGGGAATCGTGACTTGCAGTTGGCTCCCAGCTGGCCATAGTTGATAGAATTGGGGCCCTGTGCTCCACTGGCCTCCGCTCACATGGGTGCTGATGCTGATACTTGATCTCTGCTTCTGTGGGGCTCCAAGAGGGGGGGAGAGCCGTGGGACATTCAGCGTGCGGGAAAGCAGCGGCTGCCCTGGTTCTGGGACTGCTTGGGCACTTGCAAGTCCAGATTATGGAGGTTCCTAATGCACTCATGTTTTCTAAGATAATTCATCCCCTTTTGACATCACTGCCTTGTAGCTTATTTGAATTTTCTTCTCTTGGGGAAAAAAGAAAAAAAAAAAAAGCCTGAAACCCCACGAAACTATTGTGTGAGAAGGAGCTAACTGCACTGGCATAAGCCCAGGATGTGGTGGGCAAGTGCTCTGGATGCATCTCTATCTCAAACAGCATTGTTCAGCTGGTTGCAGTCTGTTCCTCTCTTGGTGTCTCTCCAGCCAGCATGCCCCTGTCCTGCTAGGCTCTGTGCTGTTACTTTATTTTTTGTTTTTAACGTGTATCAACAACAGAACGGAATGATCTCCCCACATTTATATTCCCTGACTTTCAACTGATGCCCACAGAAACGAGTACCTCTTTTAGCCCATGGACCTACAGCTGTAGCTTACTGAAGTGCCCATTTGTAAAGGCTTTACCTGGATGGTCTGCTATGTCATTTGATTTGTTTGGGTTTCTTTTTTACATATGTCTTTAATTACCTGAACCATGCTGTGGGCAGCTCACTCCTGTCGCTCTGGCTTCTCTGTGTTTCCCTCGCAGGGCAATATGAGTTGTGCAGCTCCTGGGGCACACGAACAATACTTGGATATATTCTTAGCGGCTGCAGATCCTGAGAAGTTATTTGGTGCTTTGCAAAGTGGGCTGATCTTCAGTCATGAATGTCTGTAGATGATCTTGGACACACAGAACCAAAGGCTGCCAGCTGCTGTTGATCAGCTCTCCAGCATAAAGGCTAGGGTGGCAGCTCGGCAGAGGAACAGGCGTTTCCTCTGGTGGCAGTTCATTTTCTCCTTCAGTTGAAGCTGGTCCTTGGTGACCTTGGAGTTAGTGTGCCTGCAGAGCTTTCTTTCCACTCCCATATTTATCATCATCTTTAATCTGTATGATCACTGCACTTCATCTCTCTGCCTCTCAGCTGCCTTCTGCCCTTCACCACAAAAGGTGGACAGGAAGGCTGAGCAAAGAATGTGGCCTTCCCTATCGCATTATCCCAGGGCTCAAGGGAAGCTGACTCCTGGAGAGGTCATCTTCAAGTTACGATGCTCATTGTCAAGACCTTGCCTCCCTGATCTCTAGTCCGCTTGTGGAGTTTGAAGCTTGTTGGTTGGGCTGTGATAATTTAGTAATCACAAAGTAGTGACACCCTTTCACCTCAGTGTGGACTGAGTTAATGACAGAGGAAACAACCTGTTCTGTATTTGCTTTCTTCTGTTTTTGTTTTTTTTTTTTTTTTTTGGTTTGTTTTTTTTTTTTTTTTTTTGTAAGCATTGTGTTCTCTAAAAGGACAACAGAGCCTGAAGGAATTAGTATGCAGGAGCATCCACTTTCCATTTAAAATGTATTAAGTGTGAAGTTTGCAACTATGGTTTGAGGGGGGGAAAAAAAAAAACAACAAACAAATAATAAAAAAACAGCCAGAACAGCCAGGGTTTGTAGAAGAGCTCACACTTTGAATGAGGCAGGTTTTTCCCTTCAGTGTGCGCTACCCCAGCAAATACGTTCTCATACCCCAGGCAGTGACGCTGGCTTCCAACTGATCTGCTTCTGTGATAAAAGCAGGCAGAAGCTGACAGATCCTAAAGCCTGGAAAGACATACAGGATAATTCAGCATAGCTGGTTTGAGTGTTTATTTGGAATCTGGTGCAGATTTAACAAGCTGTCATGCAAGAAATGAAAACCCCAAGCAGTGGCTGGGGAGGCGGTGGGGAGGGAAGGCTCTCAGTGTGCTTGTGCTGTGTAGAGCTGAGAGTTTGCTAACTCTGTACTCCAGAAAGCAGCACAGCCAGGCTGCAGTGGCATCAAGCCTGAGGTGAAACCCGGTTTCTCTGCATGATTCCTGAGCTCCAGATCTGCTGAAGGCACACAGCTTTTTTTCTTTTTTTTTTTTTTTTCTTCCAGTGCAGAGTGAGCTTGTGTCTTCCTGCAGCCTATGCTGTAGGCCTTAAGAAATGAGTGTGTAAATATTTTGTCTCTCACAGCAGCCCAAGGTCATCTTTCTGGAACAGCAAACAGGCACAGAATCCAAAGAAGATCAGTCTGTCATGTGAGTAAGGTTAGCATCTGCACTTACAAATGACAAAGGCTATTAATCCTCATGCTGTAATCCCCAAGCTGTTTGCCAGCTGGCAGCAGGAAGATGTTCCCGCTCAACCCACACAGCTATCCATGTTTTTTCACCTTTATGAAGCAGATATAGGTCAATACTGTAGCTTGGATAAAGAACTTGGTAGATACCATTCATCTCTTCTGGCGTTACAATCCCTCTCTTCTCCACACAAGCCATCTGTACAAACGAGGGTGTAAGAGGATTGCTGCAGGCTGGGCTCTCCCTGTGCTGCTCCCCCAAAATAGAAGGATGAAGGTGAGATTTTTTTTTCCCTCCTCTGCTCCTGAGTTTGTCATGGCAGGATGAATTTTAAGAACTTGCTGCAGAGCTGAACAGCCCAAGAAAAGCTCTGTCACTAGACAGGTCTTTATACACAGAGCAGGGAAAACCCAGTGCTTGTAAAAGGCAGATAAATGTCCCATGTTGAGACTTTTTGATCCTAATTTGGGAACATGCATGGGATTTGGCCGTTGCCCATCACAGGGACCAAAACCCCTGAATCCTGTGAAGTACCACTGATGAAGCACAAGGAAGCCTGCCACTTGACAGCAATGCAGACAGGCTGTGATAATCCATACGATCTTACACGACAAAGAACTGTGCACTCACCATGTTGCATCCAGTGAGCATTAGGCAGCTGAGGTTGGAAAAGGTTGAAGGCACCCAAGAGCCAGATGGGAGCTATGAAGCTCCATTCAGACCTGTTAGTCACTTGTCTCCTTTAGAAAATTGGAAAGCAAATTGTTGGGTTTTACTCAACAAAAGTGATTTAACAGAAACCGCAGATCCTTGGGCAGCTGCAGGTGTGAGGAAGTGAGGACATCACCTCTTGGCTCTTGCATTTCCTCCCAGCTGTAAATGGGTGACCACTGAATAGATAGCAAATACTCTGGCAGTGTCTATCCCCTGTAATGTCATACCCAGTGTGGGCTGATCTCGTTGAGTAACAAGAGACAAAAAGCTGATCTAGGCCACGGGTGAAGAACGAGAAGGATTCAGGATTCAGACAAAAGCTATATTCTTTCCTGACTCCCACAACCATTAATTAGCCTTGACCTCCAGGGAAGGCATTTTACTGTGCCAAATACTTCCCTCTCCCTTAATTTCTCAGACTTGGGAGAACGTTGCAAATCTCTCTCTTCATTAGCAGCTGGGAAAAATCATACAATTTTTCCAGCTTTCCTCACCCCTGTTATGACCTGTTAACGGTTTCCAGGTGCTTTTCCTTCATGCTGTCTCCATCATTGCATCTCCCATCCTCTCATTAGTGTCTATAGTGCTCTGCTCCAAGTCAGGTCCATGCCTCATAGCAATATTTTATGTTCACGGTGCTCAGGATAAAACCTATCCTCCAATCTCTTCCTGTTACTACGTGGCACCTCAAGCACAAGTTTTCCAATTAAACTGGTACCACATCTCTCCCGTGGTCCTCTGCTGGCATCGCTGTGGTTTTTGTCCTGCTGTATTCTCAGCTGTAACCACTTCATTGACTTTTTCCCAGCAGAGGGTTTTGTTTGTCGAGAAGAGTAAATGAAGTAATCATTTGGTAGACTTACCATTTAAATACTGCGTGGCATTTATATGTGTGTATATAAAAATGTTTTTTTGTGGTAGAGTGCTCCCAGGCATTTGCATGAAGCACATCTCAATGTGTATTTGACTGTTGATTTAAATGTCCTGTATATAGTAAGTTATTTTTAGTGTGCACTGGTGTTCTTTCTTATATTGGAACGATACACCATTTCTGACAGGTATGAGTATTTGTTGTCCCACCACTGCACTCCCAGCTGGACACTGGCGATGGGGTGGCTGGGGTGTGTGTGTGCATCTCCTCTTCCCCCGCGCGCCCGGTCACGCAGCGGTCCTTCCCCGGCCTCCCCCCGCTGCCGGGGAGCGCGGCCGCAGGGCAGCGTTGTAAGCCCACTTCCTGCATCTCCCTCCGGGTGTTTAGTAGAATAATCCACCCTTCAGGTTTTTCCTTTCATTGCTCTCGTATCCTCGGCACAGACCGTGGGCAGGTAGCGAGCAGGTTGGTTTTCTGAGTAATTCAGCCCCGTGGCTGAGGGTACGTCAAGAGTAATAGAGATCTCGGATCTCCTTTCCCAGCCTGAGATGTACAAGCACAAAATTTATCTATAAATTGATGACCTTAAATAATAACAGTACAGACAAATTAATAAAAATGCTGGGTCCCTAACTTCTGTCGGTACAAAAGCAAGGCTTCTAGAGCTTGAATTTATTGCTGAATTATTTTTATGATAAATACATCTATAAAAGGAGAATTGCTCATACTGTGAAGGTTATAAGAAACAAATTCATATACCCTTTTCACTTTTGTAAAGTTCAAAGATATGCACTGAAAATTGTACCTTCAATCTAGTTAATAAATGGCTGATATTGACTGGTGAGGCCACCGGAATGGTATGAGCATCAGTTCACTTGCTCTGTGTGTGATTGAAAGAGATATCCGAAGTGCAAAACTGTGATAAAAAAGATGAAAAATACGATGAAAAGATGTTTGGATATTCAACAGGAAGAGTGGTATGGGTTTATTCTTAGCTTTTCATGTACTTGACAATGAAACATTTTTATTCTACTTAAGTGCTAACGTGCATGATCATACAATATATTGCCTTTCGCTAATTATATGCTGCGTTAGGAATACTAATGTCTAGATGATATCTGACTGGAAAAAAAAAAAGCTGCATCTTCTGCAGAATTCTGAGCTGAAATTATCCACACACACATACAACCATCCACACCTTAGAAACAGTCTTATTTTGTTATGGTGAACGCTGTTGTTACAGGTTTTTATCAATAAAATAGAAGCAGATGGCTCATGTAGACATGCAAAACTGGTGTATCTTCCTTTTTGTTCGTATTGTGGCAGAACCGAGTGAATATGCATCAAGGAGAGGTGGATGTGTTTTGTTAGGAACAGAGATGCAGGTGTCCGGTGCATAATGCATAACTGGGAGGAATGGGAAATATCCCCCCCGCCTTGGTCCCCCTGTCCACCCGCATGGCCAGAGGGGCCCTGCAGCAGCAGGTGGAAGCTGCTGGGGGGGCTTTGGGGGACTGATGAGGTTCCCATGCCCCACTGTGTCTCTGCCTCCCCCTCTATACCACTTTCCAGCCAGCTCTACGTGGGGAGGGAAAAGTGCTGGCTACGCGTTCGGCATCTGCTGTTCCCCCAGCTCTCATCCAGCCCCTGGCAGGACTTGGGGGAGCAGCCCCTCTCCCCCAGCTCTGTGGTGGTCCCCCAGCCATCGGTTCTCCTCTACACCCGCAAATGTGTTGGTGCCTGCACCAGGGCACGCGTGGGGCAGTGTCACCCGTGTGTCTCCTGTGTGAGGATACCGGATTTGTGGGCATCCTGGCCATGTGTACGGGACGCGGAGGGATGCCCCTGTAGCGGTCGGGGTGGCCACGGGCTGGATGTGTTTTGCTTTGGAAACAGAGGTGAGAGCTCCAGTGTTGGGCTGGAGAGCTGAAATTGGGCTGATAGGAGGCCAGGCACATCACCGGAGCAGTGAGGGGTATGTCTTTATCTGGCGGGCGCTTGTGCTTGCACGTACCTCTGGTCATGATGTATTTGTGTGTGTTGTGTACTTCTACCAGGTTGCAGCTGTAATTATGCCTGCGTTAAGTCAGAGAAAGAAGTTAAAAAAAAAAAAAAATTCCAAAACTGTGTTTTTTGAACAGGGGTTAGTTTGTTCCTCTCAGAATAGCAGTGCTGTCTTTGAGGGAGACATGAGAAACCACGATTTCTGAATCCCTGCTGGCATCCGCAGGGCTGGCTTTCCAGGACCAGCCCAGAAATAGAGTTTCTTTTTCTGGTGACGGTTGGTAGCTTCAGTCCCTGGAAGCCTCAGCAACAGTGGCTGATACGAGCCGCGCCTGGGTACACGGAAAACTCAGCTTCATCTGAAAGACGGGGGGAAAATGGGGGGTATTCTGGGAGGCTCAGAGAGACACGAGGCAGTTTGGAAAAACTTACCCGCCTTGGTGCAACTTGGTGATGAAATATGTGTTTTGTGGAGGACTAACGTTGGTGGGATGACCAGCTGAGAGGGGTGGGAAAGGGCTGGTGAAGTTTTACGTATTTGGAGACCTGGGGAGCGGGGCTGGCTGCAAAGGGGGGGGCTGGGGGGGTTTCCTCTGGGCTGCAATCAGCCCCCCGGCAGCTCCTCGGGGCACAGAGCGGGGTCGGCAGAACCAGGCGCTGTCTGCGACTTGCTCGGGGGGTTGGGAGCTGGGGTGGGCACCGGTGCCGAGTCAGGGCTGGGCTCTCCTGGCCTGGTTATTCACCGCGCTGTTTCACCCCACGCGTTTTTCTGAAAACCCCTTAAAATTCACCCTGCCCATCAGCTGGCCTCAATTCCCCTGCCAACCCCACCCTATGTAAACCCCAGGCCGAGGGGTTCCGGCAATTACCCTGAGGGACTTGGGCACCCCTGGGCACTCCACACGTGCTTCGCTGTTCCTGCAGTCTGGCGCTGTCCTTGTGGGAACGTCCTCAGCCGCTGTGTGGTGACAAAGGAGCTGGTGGTATTGTCACAGTGGGTGGGTTTTCTCAGCCTGATCACCAGCACGGGGTTAGACAGAATGGGTTTTGTTTTATTCCTCCGGGCAGAGCTGCCTTTGTCCCCGTGTGAGCTCGGCACACTCTACGCTGAAGCTGCTGGCGTTGAACTTGGAGCAGGGAATGGGCCATATGTCTTGGTGCCAAGATTTGGGCAGCTTGGCCCGAATGAGGCTGCCCATAAAATCAGTGGTGAAATACTTGGGCTTTCTATGTGCTTGCTGTATAACACTGCCGTGCAAATACGACGGTGGGCTTAGCAATCCACTTGCTGCTGCTCTTGCTGGGTTGCCCGCTGTTCAGCACGAGCACGTGTGGGTCTTGCCAGGCTCCCTGGGGGCTCTTGGCTGCGTTTTGTTTTATTGTTCCGATTATCCTGTTCTGCCTCCAGCTGCGTTTTAATTCCTTGCTCAGAGCGGCTTCATTCCTTGGCAAAGCACCAAGTATTGTTTTGCCAAGACGTTCCTGATGTCATCCTAATCTTGACCAGTTGGAAAAGTCACATTTTTAATGTCAGGAAACTAAGTTTTGAATTTCAGCAAAAGAGTGATATCATTTTTCATGAGAGGGTGAAAGCATTCCCACTTCTCAATCAGCTCAGTTGAGGCTAAAGAAGCTGAGCTGTCTGCCATCTGTCTCCTCAACAGTCTCTCCCCCACCATCATAATTTTTGAACAGGTTGGCCAATTTCAATCACATTTGAAAGAAGGGTAACTGTCTCAAAGACAATTATGCTTCTACAGATTTCGTCACCTGGCAGAGGATCATTTACAGAGAAGCAGAAGTAGGTTTGATGGCCAAGGGTCAGTCAGCTGGTCCATCACGATGGCGTGCAGCTCCAGACCAGGGACAGCTGGTGCCTCTTGCGCTGTCTCTGGTTGAGTTGGGGGTGTCCCAGGGGATGTGGTGGGATTTGGTTGTTGGTGGTGGGGAGGATGGAGGGGATAAAGAGCACAAATGTGTAAGAAAATGGGCTTCATTAGTTCTGCTCTTCCCCAGCTTGTTTCTGAAGTTTTTTGAAGGTTTTTTAAATGTAAAAAGGTCCAAAAAAAAAATAACAAATTTAAAAATACCAACAAATTTTCTTGCACAATGAACTGGAAGATAGAGCAGAAAAATAGAGTTCTAGTACAGAAAAGAACAGAAAAAAATGGTCTTTTGGGATGAAATGCAGAGGCTGCATTTTAGGCGCAGGCAGGATTAGCCTCCCAAGTCATCTGGTCCCTCTGAGGTTGGCCAACCGTTGGGAGGCACGAGCAGGGTCCAGAAACTGGAGCTCCTTGTCTCTGCTGTGACAAGTCAGCGGCTGGGAAAGCCTTGGGGGGGTCTTTGTCTGTTGGAGGCAGCTGAGCAGGCCAGGCCAGGGATAAAAATTGGTCCAGGATGTAACTCCTCACATCTGAAACTGCTCAGCCGTTCAGGTACAATTGCTAAACGTTTCAGGTACATCTTATCTTTTGAAAATACCTTCTGCATACTGTGTTTAGAAATACAGCACGTGTGTAGGTATATGCTGCCTGGGAGGACTGGTGCTTTTATGCACACATCTGAATGTTTGGTGCTTAGATTCAAAAGGGCACATTAATTTAATTCCTTTTTCTTTAACAGTTGGCTTGAGGAGATGTAACTGCTTTGAAATGAAGGAACTGATTTTTTCTAATTCTGTGAGGCAGTTAAATAAAGTAAATGCTAATGTTCTGGGGTTTTATATTCCCAATTACTCTAAACCATTTAAAAACATATATTTATTATAGCACTGACTATGCTAGGCAATCTTACTTTCAAAAGACTGAAAAAAAATAAAAAAGAAAAAAGCTGCTCTTCTTTTGTCTGCCTGTCCAGGCTTTATCTTGTGGAGTACACATTTAAAGTCTTATCTTTTCAAATAATATCACTGTCAATAGAGACTTTGGTCCGAGTTCACAGTTCTGTTTAATTTCCATTGCATTAAAACGTTGTGTGCTTCAGCTGGGCAGCGATTCCCGACCAGGCGTCCCTGGCAGAGGGGAAAGCTCTTCTTCAGACGAGAAGGGGAGGTCATCTCTCGCTCTCCCATGGCAAGAGGAAGGGGATGGGATGGGGTGGGATGGGATGGCATGGCATGGCACGGCATGGAGCTTCTGCTGTTCATCTTGATGGAGGTCCCTTTCAGCTAGCAGAGCATTGCTGCTTTATACTGGCAGGGGATCTGTTTCCCTGTGCTCTCTGCCCCTTCAGAAAGGGGACAAAGAAAAGCAGCTGGACTTGGATTGTGTAAGAATCTGCTCTGGGCTGATCAGGGCGTGGAAATGCTTCTTGGAGCCAGCTGGAGAAAGATTAGCTGACCTTTTGGCTGTAAATTATTGCCAGCTAAGTCGTCCTGCTTGTGTGCTGACAGGAGAGGTGAAGATGTGTCTTTGCAGCAGAAATTGTGTTGAATGTTAAAAAAAAATACAATCAATTTCAGGAAGAGTGGAGTAAGTAAGCCTGTCGTTCATTCAGCTCTTAGACACAGAGTAGGTGCTTCTGTGTCTTCCTTTTCTATCTCTGCTTACAGAAGTGATATTACTGAATTAATTATGACATCTTTGTGAAGAGCTGAAGAATTGCTCAAGTCCTCTATTCAGCAGCAGAGAAATGTCAGATTCATCTCACAGTAAATTTAAAATTACACCAACCTGAACTATCACTACTGGCAGCATAATAATAAGGTGGGTAATCAAAATCAATTAAATTCCAGTGCCTTCCTATTGTCCTTGAAATTCAAATTTGAAATTACTTTGAGTTCATTTGACTTCTCAATAAAAGAAGTAAAGCTTCAGAGATAATTTGAAGTAAGTATGTGGCCGTGACTGATCTTTTCTCAAACTGTGAGGACCAGAGGAGCTGTGTGCGTGCACATCAGTGCGTGCTGAGCTCCAAATACAACCAGGTACTCAAAGCCAATGGAGTGACTGGTTTGAGGCTGCCGTGCTGCCATATGTTAGCCGGGAGTCAGGCCTGCCAAGACTTGGTTTGTTAAAATCTGGATGAGATACTGATCGAGCGGATGCCAGATGAAGTTTGCCTCCACTGTGTAAGAGGGAGGAGAACTGAGCCTGGTGCGTGCTGCTCTGCAGGACCCTCGCGGAGACCCTGGAGCAACCAGAGCTCAGTGTGTCCTACCGGCAATGACATGCCCAGACACAACACGTGTGAGGCACTCGTCTTCCAGATCACAAGAGAACAGGGGGTTGCCCAGGAGCTTCAAATGCTGCCTAAACAAATGTGTTCCCAAGCACCTTGCCTTGGGTTTTGCACTGGCTGAGAGTTTGAGTCACCTTCAGTAGTAGGATAGGATAACCTCGGTAGCCCCTTTTCCAAGTCTAGAAGTGGCACACTTCTTCCAGAGAAGACCTCTACACATAGCTCATAGCTGTCTGGAGAAACTGGTTTTGAAAAAAATACACCTTTTTTTTTTTTTTTGGGGGGGGGGGGGGGGGGGCGTGGCAGAGAGGGCGGAGGGTAATCTCATATCTGTCAGTATCTAGCTGTAGAGTTAGGATATTTGGGACAAGCATTTCCCCTCTTTGTGCACACTGCTTTACACAGGGAAGATTTTACTTAGTCCTTTTAAACTTTTTCTGAGCCTTGCTGGCTGGACCCTTGGTCATGGGGGTGGGCTGAGTCTGATATCCCACCTATTGCCAGAAGGAGGGTGCTCACTAGTAAAATCCCCCTTTCTGCCTGAGATACAGGAGCTGTCCCACCCCACAGTGACCTGCTGTTTTGTCTAGGAGGAGGTTTGGGTCGTTTTGCTGTGCAACTTTTATTCCTGCAGCAATCCCAGTTTCTGCCCGTGGGATTTCAGGGTGCTGTGGTGCCTTTTTTAGGTCGTCACGGGTGTATATGCCAGGGGGAGGCCCAGGGCACCGTGATGGAGCATCCCAAAGGCTCAGGGAAAAAAAACGGTGTCCCAGGATCTGGTGGTGGCCACGGAGGAAGGAAGGGGCAACATAAATCGGGAGGGAATTGGAGCTCAGCTCTCAGCTCTTACCACCAGGAGTCCCAGATCGGACTCACCGCTCCCCCCAGCCTTTCCAGGCCCTGGATTATGTTTCTCCCACTCTTCTGAAGCGGGCAGAGCTCTCGCCCTCTCCCCGCGCTGCAGCAGGCACTGGCACCCCTGCGGCTGCCGATCCGCTCCGTGCATCCTTCAGCCTGCCCTGTCGGGAGGTTTCACATCCGTCCGTGCCCCCTCCCCACCCCGGGCTCGGAGTAGAGCTGCCCCCCCGCCTCCCTAGCTCTGGCGTTTCACATCCCCATCCCCTGCCGCGACGCCCCAGGCAGCTCCTCACCGCCTTTCCCGCTCTGAGCAGCGGCATCTGCTCCATCCTCTGGCTCCCCGGGCAGCCCCGCGTCCCGCCCGTCCCGTCCCGGTGCTGGGACCTCCCCCTCCTCCCCTCCCCTCCCCTCTCCTCCCCTCCCCTCCCTCCCCGCGGCCTCAAGTCGCGCCAGTGATGGAGAGAGCGTCACCGTCTCCTAGCAACGCTCCTAGCAACGCTCCTAGCAACCAGGCAACATCTGCTCCCGCTGGACCAATCCGCGCCGGGAACATGTGGGCACCCACCTCCGCGGGCTGCGGCCGGGAGGTGATGCGGTCCTCAGTGGCTGCAGGGACCCGCAGGAGCTGCCACCTCCACCGCCACCTCCACCGCCACCTCCACGGCCACCACCTCCTCCAGGAGCAGCGGGCGGCTCCGGGCAGCGAGGGAAGGACGGGGAGCAGCCCCCCCTCTGGAGCCGGGGCTCGCTGGGTGAGTGCCACTGAGCTGGCGGCGGCGGGGGACGGCGAGCCGTGGGGTTGTGGGTGGCAGTGAGGCTCTGCTGCGGGGCTCTGCCGGTGCCTAGGTGGCTTTAGCAGGTGGTTGTCGGCGCGGAGTAAGTTTTGTATTTGTTTGGGAGCTCTCGGCTTTGCAGCGTCGCGGAAGAGGGCAAAGAGCTGAGGGAGGCTCGCCGCTCACCCTGCGGTGCCGTGGGCTGTGGGCAGTGGTGCCTGCTGCCCTGCCGGGCTCTTAGCATGCTCTAGGAAAGGGGACTTTAACCAGAGTCATCTTTTTACGGTCAAAGCTGAACTCTGAAAAGTCACCGTAGCTACTCTTTCATTGCCTCTTAATGAAGTATCATCCTCTGGGATGAGACAGCTATCTAAATATAGGTGTCTTATAGCTGCAAGACATGAATACGCACACATACATGCTCTCTGTTTCTTTCTCTCTTGCAGGATTTAGACTTATTTCTTTCCATCCATGCACATAAAAAGTGCGGGTATCTCTGCACACACATGGAAAAGTGCAGAGTTTGGGTATGCACATGCATATCTGTGATCATTTTCCCCCTGGAGTGGGAAATATTCTTACCACAGTGTGCCAAATGCTCTCCCCAGAAGGCAAGGCATCAGCCTTGCTGCTGCATCTACTTGCAGCCTAGAAACCGTACTGTGTGTAAGGCAAACACTGAAACATGCACGCTGCAATAATTCTGTTAAATAAAAATGGTAATCTGCCTTTCCCCAGACCTGTATTACTCTGCAGGCAGTGTGGGTGTGTATGAGTGTGTGTGATAGGAAATTAATGCTACTACTCAAAATAATGGTGTGGTTTTAATAGTAGCCCTTTAGCTTTCCTCCGAGACTGGCAAGAATTAATGGAGAAAATAATGTGCCATTTTAAGAGGTGGTGTTCAGGGCAGTAATCATGTTCTAGTTCAGGAAACTTCTGGATATTTAGAAGAGCAAGCTATATTTTTTGCAGCATTTGCTCTGAGAGGATTACAGCTGTACCACTGAGAGACTGAAATGATTTTTCTTAATGTTTTATTTCACTTTCCCAATGTTTGAAAGGGAGTCCATGAAGCAAGGTCAAAGTTAGAGAATTGCATGTGACATCAGAACTCTTATTTTTCCTGTTACTAAGCCCTGCGGGGCTGCTGAAATAGCACTTTCCTCTCTTGCAGTCCAGCTACTTGCCATGTATGTCCTGACTTTGCCACCTGAACCATCTGTGTTTCTCCTTGCTCCACCACAGCAGGTACCCGTTCAGCAGTGCTGTGCTGCCAGAAATGCTCGCTGAGCCCGTGCAAGGCCGAAATCTTACTGAAACTGCTGAGATTATCCCAGAAAGACCCTTTGCAGATTGACTCCGCATCCTCAGGTAACTAACAAGTTTGCAGACTTCAGCTGGTCGGGCTTGCCTTCAGAGTGAGAGGAATTACTTGGGTTAGTGTTAAGAGAGGGTGAAGCTGGAAATCTGATTTTATTCTATTGCTAAAAGCAGTGGGACCACAAGGAATGAGACAGGAATAGTGAGTCATTAAGTCTCGTGTCTTCATGCACTCGTGAGAGCTGTTCAGATGCTTGTGCCTTGCACATGTGTGTACCCGAGGAGAATCTGTGATTAGGGAGATCTGCAAAACAATTAGCAAATTAAAAGAAAGGCAGTTTTAAAGTGCAAAGCCAGCAGCTCCAGCCAGGAGACAACAGCATGGCTGTGGGTCCCCACCTTTCTGTGGGTCAATTAAGGGGGGCTCGCTCTGCCTGAGTGAGGAATAAGACTTGATGCTCCTGAAGGACTGCAATCGATCGGCAGCCTGTATGAAATCCTGGGGCTGGCATGTGTTTTCGATCCACATGTTCATCTGTGTGTTGTCTGGTAGCTTTGCATTATCAACTGGGAATCCCACAGTGGGACCAGCTGCTTTTCCTGCCCCTGAAGAAATGCAGCAGCATAGCGTGTGAAATCAGAGGAGGGTTTCAGCTGAGCGTTCCCTAATTGTGAGTGCTGCTGAGGTTAGAGATGGGGGAATTTATCACTGCAGTTTGATAGCAGTCGCAAGGACATGATGATATGTCCTGCCATGTCAAAGTCACGTCTCCTGCTGATAATAAATGCCAATTTCTGTGTGCTCAGGTTTTCTATTTGCGCATGCAAGAGATGCTTAGAAATGGTTTCCATCTCAGCCAGCTTTAGCTTGCATATTGATTATCCTCTCTTGCACTGCAAGAGGAAACCCTGCAGGGCACCGGCACATTTGTCTCGCCGCCTTCTGCGCGCAGCGTCGGCAGGTCTGGCTTGGCCAGCGAGCCTCTGTGCTTACCCCCTGCAGATGTCTGCATCACCAAGCCAACAGTGCCGGCTCGTACAACCCCTTTCACTGCAGCACCGAGCAGGCAGGGATGAATTTTCTTCCTGGGGAGTGGTAGGAGAGGTGGCAGCGCAGGCAGGTGTGGGAACGCTCCCAAGGTCTCACGTACGAGCTCTGGGACAGAGCTTGCAGGTCCCTCTCCGTTGCCTGAGATGGAAAAGCACAAGCTTTGGGTTTTTTTCCCTGGCTGTTCAATCGTTTGTTAAATTCTGCCTTGCCTCCCGTCTCGGCTAGCTTGCAGCCCTGGGGAAATCACCCGGCGCTCATTCATGCCGAAGAGGGGCTCCTGTCGCTGGGGTGATGGGGAAGCACGGGAGCCAGATGAAGAGAATTTCTTGCAATTTGCAGTTCAACTGTGAAGTTGCTGCATTGTAAATCTATTTCCAACCCAATTTAGATAAGATAACCCTCTGTCCAAACATGCCTAATAACTCTGTGGGTACCATGCCGTAGAGCACTGTAATTAGTCCTGGGGAAATAAATAGGAACAGGTGCATTTTGCTCTTTTGAAAGTACAATTAAAGGCCTCGCGAAGCTGCATGCGAGAGATCCAGGCTTGAGACAGAGGCGCCTATTTCCTCACTGCCGCGTGCGGGATTTATGTTGCAAACTTCCATTAGCCTTAATGGCAGCTACAGCCGCCGTGCCCCAGTGTGCCGTGCACTCAGAGCAGGGCGTTACACCAGCGGGGTGTAAACACTGGCCAGCGTGAGCCGGCAGCCCCTGCCCTGGGGCTCCTGAGCCCTGACAGCGCTGCCCGCCGCTGCAGATTTCACAGAGTCCTTGGTGACTAGCAGAGGGCTTGCAGCTGAACGCTGGCGGGATGCTGAATGCGCTTTTCTGAGGTTCATCCAGGCTGGAAGGACAAACCTCACGCTCAGGACTCAGCGCTACGCTGGTTAGTCCCCGTGGGGAAATTTGGCCCTGTGCCTTGACTTGTGGTGTAGCGCTGAAAAAAAACGTAATGTGATTAAGATATAGCTGTCTCTGAGCTTGACTGAGGCAGAGGCAGTGACTCATACCACCTTGCTGTAACTGTCAAAACACTTGGCTCACAAGAATAGCCTTCTACACAAAAAGCACTGATTCAATATGTTTATATTTAAACAAAACACTAAGGGTCTGATTCACTGCGGCATTACTACAGCCTTGTATGCCTGTAACCCCAGCCAGGCAGCTCTTAGGCACACACAGACCCAGTCCGCTCTGACTTTCAAGACAAATGTTAGAGAAAGGCTTGGTCCTTGCAAGCCTCCTGCAGGGAGAGGTGCCCCTTGTAGGCTTTAGCATCAGTGCCGGTGTTGGGGGCACAGTGCAAGGGCACAGTTCATGCTCTTGTTCCCCTGCACCTGCAGACAGATGTGTGGACATCACCAGCAGTCCCAAAAGATGACAGTGACGATGAGACAGTTGGTGGTGGGATGGCAGCTACACTGAGCACAAGAACAGACCTTCATCTTCCGTGGAGCAGCTGTGCCACGGGCAGCGCTTGCCTTCGGTTCACTTTCTCATCCTGTTGCTGCAGGCGTGCAGGCATCACCCCTTCCCTCCTGGGGAGCAGAGGTGGAAGTTGAGCCACCCGTGACAACCCATGGGAGCTGCTGGGCTGGGGAAGTGGATGCCCCAAAGCCCTGAAGGTCTGGAATTGTTGGAATTTGCTAACAGCTAGCATGGTGTCGAGCAGCTTGTGGCTACTTTGCTCTAAGAGCGTAGCCTTTCACTTACAAGTGGGTACATATTTAAAACCAACCTTACAGCCCAGAAGTGCTCTTGGTGTTCATTTGCTGCTTGTTGCCCTTCCTTGCTACTAATCCGGGTTATGGGGGGGTTCTTATAATTTTGCCACTTTGTCTGATGTAAGGTCTTTAGGAATTTAAATACAGCCAACCACTTTGCACCCAAGGGATATGTCCCAGGCTGGTGCTGAGTGTAACCCCAGAAACGGGGTGCCTGTTGGGTGCTCGATGAACCCCATGACAGTATGGTTGTATGTGTCCCTCCAAAAAATACAATTTTTTTTGTCTGCTTCTGCCAGCCAGCAGCAGCCCCCAGCCCATGTTGTGTGCTAAAACACATCCCTCCCTCCCTCCCTTCCAGGGCCAGGGTGCCAGCGCTCCAGCGGCTCCTTGCCTTGTCCTGGCTCCCTGCTCTTTGCTGGTGTCTCCAGGGCCACCCGTGCTCAGGGGACGCTGAATGTCCCACTGTCACCCTCCATCTCTGGGGCAAGGTGAGGAATTCCTGTGGCCAGGAGTAGCAAAGGAGAGGTTTGCAGGGAGCTGGTGGAACTGAAGGACTGAGCTGCAATGCTCTGCCCGCTGTGGTTGTCTGTCCTGCCCCTGCGTGCGGGCTGATTTTCTGCTTGCACTGCACAGAGGCAGTGCTAGGTCTGTGCTTCCAGCCCTTTCACTGAAAACCACTAGGGAGCGAGTTTTAGCATTTAGAGGGTTGGTTTGAAGGGGAAGGATGGGCCTGTGGTTGTCTCATCAACCCGTACGCTGGGTTTGGCTCCTTTCTCAGCCCTGACAGCCTGGGTGGCCACAGGAATGTCACTTCATCTTTCTGTACCTTTGTCTTCCTCAGAGCAATGTGAGGAAAAGTGTAATACTCTCCCATCCCACGGCACTGGGAGGATAAATGCATTTGTGATTGCACTCAAATAACACAACAGTGGGGTTTTCACCTAGGAGGACCTAATATCAGAGTAATTAAATGTCCACAGTGTCCAGGCTCTGGTGTAATTCAAATACTAGAATAAAATCTGCAAGCAGTGAAGGTTGCTGCATATGAATTTAAACCAGTGTTTGCAGCTACCCATTGCTGACAGAGTGGTGAAGACCGTGGCTGTACCCCTGCCCACGAGAGCTGGGATGGATGCAGGGAGCATCTCTCGTGTGTGCAGTCATCCAGGCTGACTAAAACAGCGTTGTCCCACTGCAAGAGCGATGGCTCTTCTCCTGGGGGAGTGCTGCTGTTTCATGCAATCCGTGCCAAGCCCCATCCCAGAGCAGGGCTGGGGGTCTTGGCTCCAAATGAGGTGCTAATCCATCAGTCAAGAGTTTTCTGACCAGATTTGTAACATCCTTTATGGGAAACCTCCATCCGCACAGACTTGAAATTCAGGGAGAAAACACAAGATGACTCTCTTATGAGGGGAGTTCTTCTTCAGCCTTTTCTTGTGGGTTTTTGATGTAGATGAAGGGAGAGCACATTACTCCTTCCTGCCAGTGAAGGAGAGATGCCACCAGTCCCTGAACTAGTTGTGCGGGTATCTTCACTCCCACCTGCAGGTAAGATTCAAGGAGCCCTCTACGCCCTGTGGCAGGATCCTTCCAGCGACATGAGGTCTGTGTTTTGGATTTTCTAGTGTGGCAGAGAAGCAGTCCAGAACCAAGTCCTTTATTTCCTCAGAAAACCTAAGTTTCAAATGCCTTCCGTAAGGAGATCTCAATTTGGGGGAGAAAATATGTCTCATAGGACCCGAATTTTTCTAAAAAGTTGGTCCAGATACTTTCTTTCCCTGGATTGTCTTAAAATGCCAGCATAATAACTTTTTAAAAAATAGTTCACTTAAAAGTAAACAACAGAAATTTCTTACAAAAGAGAGGGCTTGGGAGGTGATGATGTCACCCACAAATACACGGGCTTCCTTGTATTGTCTAGTGAATAGAAAAGCAAAACCCAGTCGTGGGTCTCACAGGGACCCAGTGTTCACCAGACCGAATACCACCGAAGTTACGGATCTCATTAAGACTATGAATTAGCACCATGCCACCTCTCCATAGAGGTGAGTGGACCCGGAGCAGCCAGCCAGGCCTGGCTGTGGGTGTGCAGAGAGCCCTGGTCCCCTGCAGGGCTCTGCTCTGGGGCAGCAGACCTCC
Source organism: Tyto alba (assembly GCF_018691265.1). Classification (NCBI taxonomy): domain Eukaryota; kingdom Metazoa; phylum Chordata; class Aves; order Strigiformes; family Tytonidae; genus Tyto; species Tyto alba. Next base: position 8,137,570 of record NW_024881303.1, read on the forward strand.
ACGGGGCTCTTCTCACAGAGCAAAACCCCAATAGTCCCTTCTCTTAGCCCAGAAGTTGAACCTCCATCCTCTACGCCCTGAAAAACTGAAGCAACCCAGGGACCAAATCAGCTCCATCACCCTCTCACCAGGCTGGGGCTCTCCTGCTTCTCTGGGACGACACTACCATCTAGTGAATACGCTCTGTATTCAGTTTCCAGGGAAAACACGGAGCTCTGTGTATGGTGTGTGGAGATTAAAACCCATCCCTAGTCCCACACAGACCCCAGTGTGGCGCAGGGACCCATGCTCTGCAGATGGGTGGTCCCATCCCCGTTCCTTCCGCAGTGCATGGAGACCTTCCCAGCTTGGGCATCTCTCACGCCCTGCTCTGTGAGGCTGTGCCTGGCTGGGGGGGTACCCGCTCGGTTGTAGGGCCTGGGCACCCTGCCCGGCGTGGCAGCCTGTGTCCAGTGCTGTGGTTGTCACTCTGGAGCAGGATTTGCTGTGCTGGCAAGCCTCGAGGTGGTGGCTCACAAATGCCTGCACAGTTGCCAGCCTCTCAATTATTTTTTCCAGTGGGTTGAGGGCGGCAGGTCGAGGCTGAGTGTCGGCCTGGCTGCATCCCACCTCTGGACCCCTCCTTCCCCTACACCCCCAGACTGTGATGTTACAGCCACCATGGCAGCAAGTGTTAATGAACTTCTTTTTCTTCTTGTTTTGTGCAGAGCTGATCTGATCGGGGCCTACCAAAGACATTAACGACGTCGAAAGTAGCCTACTTTAAGAGAAAATATGCAGAAGAAGAACATTTACATCAAGATTACCATGAGTATTGTCCAAAAGTGAGTAGCTATCTCATTCCGTGACCCCATTCTCCCCTGTTTTCATTCCTTGATGCTAAAGACCCATTTGCTTACTCTTTACTCCCCAGCACCTGATACTACCTGAGGACCGGACTTGTATTCTAAAACTTTCTCTCCAGAAACTCCGATTCCTGGATGACCCTGAAGCTTATCTCCGTAGGTCTGTATTAATTAACAATCTGTTGAGGAAGATTCATCTAGAGACAGAGAGGGAGAGCTATGAATACTTTAAGGAGGCTCCGTGTTATAGGACTGCTTACTCTGATGCACGAAAACGGCTGAAGTTTATGGTACAAGAGTGCTGTTCCCAGTCGCTCTATTATGAAGAGCTGCATTCGTATCGCATCGTGCCTTACTCTGCAGAGAACGCCGTTTACGGAATGGGCTACACGAGCAGCCACTTGGAGCAAAATTCTCAATTGCTTATTTATAAAATGAATTAAAGTAGCTGTTAGACCCACTGATGTTTGTTTCTGAATGCTTGAACTGCTTATTGAGATGTTAAGATGAGGCACTAATTGCAGATATACTTGTGATCAAAGGCGGATGAGTTCAGAGCTGAGTGGAAGGTACTTTGAATAATGCTCTGCAGTCCCCGCTGTTAACCCCCTGGTCATGAAGTACCTTGGCATACACAGAGGGCTGGTGCAATACGGAGGCCCTTACCCACAGAGACTGCGCACAATGTGTTTTGTAGAAACCAAGCTGCATTTAAGTTATCTGTGTGTAGAGATGTTCAAATTCACTTTGCAGTTAAATTATGCTATCCCCAATGGAAGGGGAGCCCCCAAAGCGGTTGAGTAGTCTAACAGTGAGGAGTAAAATGCAAGTTATTTACTGTAAAGGTATAGATAGAAAGTTTCTTTGAGAAATGTTTTGACCATGAAGGAGTCAGTGCCAAAGGAAGCAGCCTTCTGCTTAGGATTTTCAGAGACTTGTTACTTACAAGATACTCTATACTGAGATTTGCAAGGGTTTGTGTTGTTTGTGGTTTTGTTTTGTTTTGTTTGGGTTTTTTTTTTTTTTGTTTTGTTTGTTTTTTTGTTTTTTTAATAATTGCATTCACCTTTTGCTTATATTATCTCTTAGCTGGTATCTACTTTGCTATTTTAATACAAATCAAAATGACTCACAGGAAAGATTGTTTCTTCAGCCCGTCATCAGTGTTTCCTTAACCTCATCTGATTCTTTCCCTAGCTGTTTCCCTCATACTTCTTTGCATGCTTATTTGCTGTTTGGCCAGAGGCTCATGTTGGTGCTAAGGGATAGACAGCAATTTCTTTTTTATGTGGAATATAAAAGGCAGAAAAACAATGATAACTGTTATAGATAGAGAATGACAGTATCTGACAGTTGCTAGTAAAACCTCAGAGGCTCTCCTGATGTAACTGCTCAGCATTAGTAATAGTGTTTCAGGTTAAGTGAAATGCCTAATTTCAATCTGAGAATTAACATTAAAATATGTAAATATGTATTTCACAAGCTATGACATGAGAGATGTTCAGCAGATTGATAACTAAAAGTGGAAAGTTTTATAGCTGCCAAAGCTATGTCATGAAAATACCAAAGAGTAATACAAGGGGAAAAGATGATGCTCCAGCAATGGGGTCAAAAGCAAAGATTGCACTATAACCTGGGGAAATGTGATTAATGAGCCTGTAAACTAGCTGTTACCGATACACCTGCAGGTCAGCTGCGGGTGACTTGCATCCCAGAATTGCTGAACAAATATAGAAGATGATCCAAAGCCCATCAAAGTCCTACAGGTCTGCTGGCTTACAGTGAAGAAACCGGCTTTGCCTCGCTAGCTATCACTACTTTAAAACTTTAAAGCAAAGTAAATAATAGTGCACACTCAGCTGGAGGCAGATACGTATCTAAGAACTAAATCTTTTATTTTGAAAGGCTTTGCTCATGCAGATGTGGCTGATGCTATTTCCAAAGCATTGTACAGTATGAACAAATGCCATTGCTTGCCAGGGATGTGCTTCATGTAGGATTCCTCCTGTAACCCTGCTTAGAGTATCCTAGTCGTGTGTGTCGCATGTATCATCGCAGCTCTCAGGCATGTTAGTGCAGGAGAAAAGACAGAAGGGCAAAAGCAGGAGGTGTGAAGAGCAAAGTTAACTCCGATATCAACAGTTAGAAGTCAGTACAGGTTTAGGAGACAGAAGGAAACAGTGAAATCCAAATATTTTTGAAAATGAAAATAAAATTAAAAAAAAAAAAGGCAACAGTCTAATTCAAAACAAGGATAACCTGCAAACTGGAGAACATAAACAGTGCAGATACTGTGGGAAGGCTGGAGAAACAGGGCAGTGCTGTTTGGGAGGTTCTGTTAGTCATGATGAATGTTCAGGTTTTTGTTTTTATTTTGAGACAAGGCATATTTACTCGTCTCTTACAAAAGGGTGTCTTTAAAGCCTCGGTCAGTATAATTCTGTGCCAGAGCTGCTTGGCTAAGTGTGGTTATATTCCTGCTGGCCCTGGGCTTGCACCAGCCCAAAATCATGTGAACAATTAAGCTTGTGTTTGGCATAGTTAGAGAAATCTCCAGCTGTAAGTGGCCACGTCCATCTCGACAGGGGCTGGCTGAGAAAGGCGAGGCTAATTCTCAGGTGTGTGGAACAGCCCTAATACCACCAGCAAAAGCTGGCAGCGAACCCCACCTGCTGCGTGGGCTGTGGGCTGATGATACGATGGATGTTGTGAGAGGTGCCGTTATCCCCCCAAAGAGCTCTCTGGCCTCTGCTGGCACCTTGCACACCTCGTGCAGACTAAAGGGCTGGGGTAGGGACATTAGAAGACTGCTAGGTGGTAAAGGAAAATTACCTCTGTCTTCTGATTGTTCAAACGATGTAATTTTCTGCTCTGAAGTGATCTGATTTATGCATAGTTTGTGTCCATTTTCGCTTAAATTCATAATGATCTAGCAGCTACATGAAATACTAAAATGCTTTTTTTTTTTTCCTTTCACTGACCTACTTTATTATATTCATAGAATGGTTCTGGCCTGAATAAACAAAAAGTTTTACATAAAATTAATAATGTTTCAATGGAATGAAAAAGCATAATAGGAATAAAGACTTTAACCTCACCTGAAAAAAAAAAAAAAATTTTCCCCTGTCAGAGTCATCTCTGAAGAGTAACTTCCTTGCCTGCTGGAAGAGGCAAATACTTTCTTGCCCATTGAAAGCTTCTCTGATAAGGTGTTACAATAACTGAACAGATATAACACACAAAAACCTGTATCAGACAACAAAACTCCTTGGGCTACCTGTGAAATAGGAGGATATTTTACTCATGTTTTTCTCATGTGTTGTTTTCTTGAACAAAAACATTGTCTGATTTTTTTATTTCTACTTGCTCTAGGAGCTGTTAAAATGGATTATTTCTTTCTAGAAAATGAATTGTTTTTTTATGGTTGACTTTTTGATATGAAATTGAATCAAAGGTCCACAAGTCTAAATACTTTGTCTGCTCAAGTTTTTACTGCCTTCTGCTTTGCACAGTGATTTGTGCTGTTGAAAAGTGGGTCTGAAACATTCTACTTTTTAGTGCTTAAACCCCATATTTTATGGGGTGATAAAGAAGCGCAAAGGTGCAATTACATTGCAAGTTACTCCCCAAATATTTAATTTGACACTTTTTGAATTATATACTGATTTTAACATTTAGTTACCAAGTTACTGGGTACCAGCATTTTAATACAGCTACATACAGTGATTTTTCTTTTTTGGGTTTGTAGCTACAACTCGGCTTTTCTGGCTTCTGATGTGTGAATCTTCTGTAGGTGGTCAACTTTCAGTGATAGATATATATATCTATATTCTATTACGACTGCATTAGGAACTCCCACATATGGGCTATGTTTGCACTGAATGTAAAGAAAGTCCTTCCTTCCCTTTGACTCGGTTGCCTTGGAGATAATATGTTCATCAGAGAGAATATAGACGAGCCGGGTGACAAGGACAGCCTTGGTAATGACAGCTGATCGTTTTGAAAATGACTGGCTTAGGACAATTAATTTTTGTCTTGGATCAGCAGCACACCTGACTGTAATTAGTGTTTCAATGAGTTAAGTTTTCTTCTCTGTAAATGCCGGGCCCGATCCTGGCCGCGGAAGGGGCGGTGGGGGTGGGCGTGGGGGTGGGCGTGGGGTCCCCACGCGGGGCTGTGGGCCGGGGGGGTGCACACGCGGGAGGCAGCCCTGGCTCAGCGGGGCGGCTCCTCTGCCGCTGACACCCCGACACGTTACGGCCCCGCTCGTGTAAACGCAACCGCTATCAGATCTAAGTCTCTTTGCACAGATCCTCTCGCCGAAGCCAGAGGGGCTCCTCGTGCACTTGTCGCTCGGCGTGGGTATGAGCGTGGGCAGGGCTGGGGCTGCTGCGCACCGCAGAGCACTCCTCAGCTGCCTAATTATCGGTGGAAGCGATCATCGAGCTGCCGCTTGAGTTCTTGAATACATTTATATTGCACTGTAAATTGAACTTTTGTTTTCAATGAATGTGTTGAGTATATGGACTATCGTGCCTTAAAGTCCCATCCTCATACGAGCCTTTGTATATGTTCTGTAAATCTGCAAACCGTCTATAGTTGATAACTCCGTGCACTCTATACAGACCTAGTTCGGTACTTGGCGGGGCCTTGGGAAACATGGCCCTGACCTCTGTTTGCCATGAACACAGAGGGGATATGGCAATTCCCTCTTCTCTTCTTTTTTAGATTGCTTTCCTCTTCGCTGTTCATGAAATTCTGTTTTTCTGGTTTCTGTCATAGCTGGGTTCTGGGTCACCTACAATACCAGGCGCCCCTCATGGGAACTCAGAAAGTTGTAAAAAAGTTGTCTCCAGCTTTTAAACGCCATCTGTACAGCGCGCTCTCAGCAGGGAATTACAATTGCATATAACAACTGTGGCAGGTGTTGTCAAGTATATCATCATATATTTGACATGATTAACAAAGCAGAAAAGGGAACACCTATTTCTATTGAAATGCATGAGCCTGCATTATGTTAAATACATGGTGATTATACACCACTTAATTGGAATAATACCTACTGGTTCTATAATAAAAAATGGCTTTTTAATGTTTAAAATTACTTGGGACCTGATTAAAGGTTTTTATGAAATTGTTTTCTAAAGTGAATAGTAGAAAAATGTATATGTATTTTAAATATACATATGATGTGCATGTTATTAATAAAGATCTATTTCTATTGAACCAAATGGACTGTTATTGAGTATATGCTGTTTGGTTTACAAGTTAACATGTAATGTTACTAAAGAAAGGTTTCTAACACCATCCATCCCCTGAAAAAGTTATATCCACAGATTCTTTGAGGGATCTGGATCCTGGCGGGGGGAACCTGGACCCATCTGACCTATCTGACGTGCAGGGCTGGGGAAATTCCTCTGAATGCTGTGCAAACCTTGACATTTATTTGTCCTGTCCTGATCCCATCATTTGCATTCCAACTTGCTTATGGACTTGCAAGATCCTTCTCCCTTTCCTTGTTTATTTAAAAATCTGCAAGGAAACATTTTTCTAATGATGTTCTGCAGGGTACCTTCCAGCTGCTGCAGAAGGGTCAAAAATAAAATAGGTGGCTATTGGAGCAGTTCAGGAATATAGGAATTTTTACTAAAAATCCTGATTATAATGGAAAGATCATGCTCTCCCCCATCCTCAGGGCTTTTCTTTAGGATTATTTTCCCCAAAGAAACTGAAATTAAACTCTGAAAGCATTTAAGAGATATTAATAAGGAGAAATATTTACAAAAGCATGAACAGGCAGGAGTGCCTTGAAGTAGCTACAGGGAAACATCTTCCAGGGCTGGGAGCTTCAGCCCCCGTCCCCACCTCCCCCCAGGGCTCAGGTACCATGGGGGGAGCTGCAGGCCCGGACTTTTAAAGACTGAGCATTGCAACCAGCTGCCACAGGCACAGCAGTAAATTAGCCACCTCCTCTAATGGTGCTGTGTTAAGAGAGAAGAGCTGCGTGCTGCCAATCTGAGGACAGATCTGAAGCCACTGGCCCCCAGTCCCCTACATACCTTGTTTGAATGCAGTGTTACCAGGATTAAGCAGCCACCACCCAAATCCTGAGATGTTCTTTATCAGACACAGCCCTTTACCCATCTCTGAACTACTCCTCCTTTTAACCAAAGACCTCAACATGGGTACGTGCATGACTTGAAGAAATGGGCTGCTTAAAAGAGGTAGGCTGCGTGTTTGCAGGTCTGGCCTGTTTGCCCCCCATTACAATGGCCAAGGGCCTCTGGGGTGGCATGTCCCTGGCACAGAGAGATGTATTCAGAGGGCCGAAAGTCCTCCTAGGTTCTGGGTGGGAGCTACTACCTCTGAGGATATACCACACTGGGAGGAGATGCTGAGCCTTGGGCTTGATCCAGTTGTGGAGGCAACTGCTTTTGTGCAGAAATAAAAGGCAGTGTAGCAGCTTCCCACCTCCCAGCACAGTTGTCCAACCCATGCAAATACTTTCTCACCGTGGGTATTTTCAAAGCCGTGGGAATCATCCTGCCACAAGACAAATTCTGCTGCAGACTGAAGGTGGAGTCCTCTATGCCAATTCCTCTGGTGCTAAAGGAGGTGTTGAAAGCACTGTGGCCAGACCACTGTGGGCTTGTTTTGTTCTCAGCTGTATTTCCTTTTTTGCTCATTATGGCCATTTTCAGCCGATTTGAATGGAAGCAGCTGCTGGGCTGCCCTACCTCAGCACTGCCAGCCCAGACTGGTGGAGCAGCTGGCTCTGGACCCAGGGAATCCAGCTGAAAGCTGTAATTCACCATTACATCCCACACTCCATGCATTTCAGGGCTTAATTAATTCTGGCCCTAAGATATGCAGTGCTGCTCGCCAGACTAGGCAATGCTTTGAGCTCCCGGCTGAAGTGTGCTGCAGAGCATTGCAACCTCTCCTGGCTTTTCTAACACAGCAGGACAGTCTACACTGCCTTGCTGCCTGCAGGCTGATGTGCCACTGATAGTAAATTATCCCCAGCTGGGCTGAATGGTGCCAAATTGTAGCTCTTACTGGTGGAAGGAGGCTTCTCCTGAAACAAACTGCTTAGTGGAAATTGTTGTCATTTTGCAGCATGGAGGATTGTATGTAACATCTGCTAACAGGGAAGAGGAAAGATGTCTGGGAAGGTAAAGATCTCTCTCCCTGTGAGGTGCCAGAATCTTCTGTTCAGAGTGGGGGGGCTGATATTGTACTCCAACATTACCCTTTGAGGCTCAGGACCATGCAGACATTTCAGCTGTGCTGAGACCGTCCACTGTGGTGCCCTCCAACACCAATGACCAGTGCTTGCAGCACAGTCGGGGCATCTGGAAAGCCCATGGCCCTTGCTGGGATGCTGGGGGGAGCCGCAGGAGTTTTCCAGCATGTTCCCACACAGAGCTGGGATCATCAGTCCCATACCCAGGGAGTGTTCCCAAGGGCTGGTTGCCCCCTGCCCCAGGCAGACGGGGTCTCTCCTGGAGCTCTGCAGCACAGGCAGGGTTTGCAGCTTGACGTGGCGTCACCCAGAGAAACCTTGGGATTTGGTCGGTGCATGAAGCCATGGGGTGGGACTGGGCAAACGTGTCCATCCTGACAACGCCATAAGGACTTAGGCGTCCTGCGTTGTGGTAGCATGTATGAATCCGAGCCCTGTGAGACCAGGTCTAGAGGGTGATACCCCCTACATCTGCAGCCTTTGCCTCACGGAATCGAAGTGCCATTACTGATCATCCCAGTGAGATGGGCCCCTTGCTTGCAGCACAAGTGTGAACAGCTATTTTTCTGCAAAATTCTGTGTCTAAGGCCGATGGGGTCACAGGTCCATAGGCAAATAGCCGAGGTGAAGTCCTGTCTGCTCTGGAGGAGGGCTAGAACCCATCTCTGGTTGCTGCTCAGACAGCAGAATGGAAAAGCTTTTGTGGGAGTACCTGAATTAGGACAAAAATCTGGGTTAAAAGAGGTGAAAGGTCTCAGCTTGCAGGAACCTTGCACTGTGCTACCAAGTAGTTACTCTTCACACGTGATTGTTTTACCTGGTAATGTGTGTCCTGGGACACGGGTCTGAGAGAAGTAGTGACCAGAGGCTGATGGACCATCTTGGTGGTGTCTTATCTGGTTCTACTTCAGATAAAAAAAAATCAGTGCTGTGGACATTGGGAGGGAGACTTGTCATGAGGCTAATAAAAGCTCACGTGAATCTGGAATTTGCAGTTCTTAAGGCTGGGGGTCAGCTGGAAATCGAGGGCAGCTAACATGGGGAAATATTAAGTTAAACGCTGATACCTCTGGGGGCTGGAGTCTGCTCTGCAGCATGCCTTGTCCTGGCTCCCTGGCAGGTCCCCACCCCCAGCAGAGGGGTGCAGGGCAGGCTTTCTGCCTGAAGATGGCACTGCTATATTGAAGGATTACTGGAAAATTGTGTTGGAGCTGTGTGTAAAACCAGGTGGAGAGAGCTGTTGACCAGAGCTCAGGTAGGGGTGCAGTGATGGGCGCTGTCTGGATGGGGGTTTGAAGGACCCCGTTTCCCAAGGACAGGCAGCCCCAAACCAAGACTTGCTCCACACCTGTTTTGCAACATCTCTTTGAGTTTTTCCTTAGCAACTGGACCCAGACTGTATCCAAATCTTGCTAGTTTGGTGTAAACTCTTTCTCCTTTGCTCTCTTAAGAAGCGGTATGGTGTGTGCTGGTTGCTGAGTGCTGTAGAGGTCTGACATGAGCATAACAAAATGCAAGGTCCTGCTCTGATTTATTTACAAGAGACCCTCCTCGTGATCTGGTGTCAAGAGTGTGGATGGGAACTTAACCCAGGCTCTGCCCTGGTGCTCACATCAAGTGGTGGCCAGAGCCACAAAGTGTGGATAAAGTCTGTTCTGGACCCATGTCCTGCCCCTCCTCCTTTCACTTCTTGAAGGACCCAAAGTAGTAGCAAATAATCCCTACACTGTGCAGTTAGTCCGTACAGTGGGGGAAAGGCCACTGGCTGACCAGTATCTCCCAGGTCTGCTGTCTGAGCACCAATATTGTCTCTGTTTCAATGCAAAGGTGATGGGAGACCGATTGCAATTATGGTATGTGAAATGGCAGTGATGTCCTTCAGGTATCAGGACTGAGCATGAAGTATCTCAAACGCAGTGTCCAACCCGAGCTTGGTGGCTTGGGCATTACCTGTATGCTAAGAGACTGAACAGGCAGGACTGGGCCTGAATTAGGGTGGGAGGGTGCCTTGATTGCCAGGGTATGGCACACCCTGCATCTGGTTTGAGGGGTTCCTTGGCAGAAGAACAACCTGCTGGGTCAGATGAGGCTGTGCACAGAGAAGTCTTGCTCCTTTGAAAGCTTCACGTGGCTCAGCTTTGTGCTTACTGCTGTCTGTCCTCAGTGCCTGAGCTGTGGTCCTTGTGGGATGGACCCTGTGTGCCCACTGGGAGCCGGATTTATTGTCTTCTGTGCACTGGCACCCCCAAATGCCATCAAGAGAGAGAAGAAAAAGCAATCATTGCCCATTACGATAATTCTGTCTCCTATGCACACACAATAAAAATGCATAGCTGTGTCTCTCTATTTTCACCACTGGAGGGCTACAGCTACCTGCAGACTTTATTTAGGTTACATTAAACCCAGAGCACCCGTCACCTTGAGAAATGGTTGTACTAATGTAATTGGGGAAGGCTGAAAAGCAGAAACTGTTTTCTTTGGGGAAAAACCTGGCTGTAAACTTCATCAGTTTGCAGTGAAGGCACTTTTTTTTTTTTTTTCTTTTTTTTTTTTTTTCCCCCCTGTTGGAAGCTTTGTTGTTAGTTTTAATAAAGGTGTTGGGTTGGGAGGGAAGGGGGGGAAATTGCTTCAGGATAGTGGGGCTGTGGAAATAGGAACATGCATTTGTTTGGAGCTGTGTGCCTACTTTCATAAATTAGCTGCTGGGGCCATGTGCCATTGGAGGCAAAGAGGTCCTTGATGCCCTGAACGTACTGCCAGCCATTTATTTATGTGTTGTGCCTGGGCTGGACAGTGGTACCCTGCAGCTCAGGTCCTCCAGTCTCCAAACCCAGCCCCCTTTGGCCCCTGCGGGCTCGGCAGGTTTCCACAGAGCCTGGCCGATGGGCTGAGCTCCCTTTTTCTGGTTAACTCACCAGAGTGAAATGCAGCAGGTGATCAGCCTGAGCTTGACAAAAGAAATGTCTTATCTGCAGATGCGTTAAAGTATGCTAAGGAGTTGGGCCTCTCTGGGGGTGTCTGCTCAGGCTGTTGTGTTTTTTTTTTTCAACTTCACACAGACTTTGCAGATTTCTATTCCATCTCTGAATTCCCATACTTTACAGACACAGCAGTGTCACTAGGAACATGAGTGGCACACCAGGTATTGGCCCAAGCCAAGTTTGTCCCTTTTTTAACTGCAGGGTGCTTCCTGATTGACTTTCAGGGAGGGCTCCCCTGGCAATGGGAAACCTTTGGGATGACCCCCCCCCTCCAGTGATGGCACACATTTGGCAAGGTGACTTTGTTGCTTGCCCAGTTGGACCTGTCTTCACTGCCCTTTTGTCATGCTGCCTTGATTCGGTGAAGGGATTCAATCAAAAGCAGTGATATTCCTGACATGGATTGAATACAGCTCAGCTTGGACTACAGAGGGCAGCAAATTGTTCAGCATACAGTAGACTTTATCCCATGCTAATTTTAGCAGCTGCAGCTATGTTGGAGAGGTTCACTGCAGCTGTGAGGAGGAATGAGGCTCGGGTGCAGGGACCGAGTGCCAGCCGGCGTGGGCAGAGCAGGCAGGTCTGCCCTGCTCACTGCTGGTGGCTGGTACAGCATGTTGCTCTTCTTCACAAACTCCTGTGGAAATGTGTTTGCCAGCTCATGTACCAGTTAGACACTACCTGGGATCTAAAATTGTGCTTTGTCTTTTCCAGGTTACAATATGATATTTAAAGTTTTGTTTTGTTTTGTTTTGTTTTGTTTGTTTGTTTGTTTTTCTGTTTTTTTGTTTTTGTTTTTTTTTTTTTTTTTTTTTCCCATGTATGTACATGCTCTCTCCTGAAAAGACAGAAAAGCAAGGAAGGGCTGCATGTTAAAATCACAGACAAGTGCTCCATGGATAAAGTCTTCTGCACTGCTCACAAGGGGTTGCATGTGCATACAAACCCCTCTGCACCTCTGTGTTGGGTGCTTCTCGGTAGGTATTGGATAAGGAAGTGTGTAACTATTTCAATAAAAGCTTTTGGGGACTTCTTAAAGAAATCTTTCATGGAACTTCAAATTTTTGAAAAGGTCATTCTAGATGAGAGAGTTTTGTGCTGCATTTCTGTGTCTCTCTCCGTCCCCTCCCAGATGACCAGGTTTCCTTTAAACTCATTTGAAAATACCAGCTTTGATAAATAAATCAAACAGCATTGTGCTTCAGAATCACTAATGGGATCTGATGCTGGTCAGTGAGCAAACTGTTTCCTTTGAAAGCCTTGAAGAAAGGGAACCAGTTGTATTATATATCTTGTGTTCTCTGGCATTTAACACAGTGGGAATGAATGTACATAAATGGAGTGAAATACAGGTCTGTCCATTGTGCATGCTTCTAGTCAACCCACTTTTGCTTTTCCTGCCTATGGGATGGTGGGTGCAGAAGAATATTATGGAAGGCTGTACGATAGAAGTCTGTAAATGGATTGCTTTTCTACGTAAGGCAGCTTCTGTTCCAGTTCAACTGTACACGTAAAAGGATGACAGCAGACAAGACCCAGCTGGGATAAGGTATTAACACAGTGAAACAGGCATTGGACTGGCTGTTTTGGGTGGTCTCTTCATTTCAAGAATAGTTTTGACAGGGTGGTTCAAGGCACAAACTCTGCTAAAGCTCAGGTATATGGGGACCAAAATAGCACTGCACTGTCATTGCTAGGAAAGGATATTTCATCTTTTTTATGGAACTATTTTGGGGGCTTAGCTAAGCTCAGAGGGAGCTGGTAGGTGAGATTTTGGTAAATTCCAGCTGAATTTCCCTCTCAGGGGCCATAAGAGGTGGCTGCAGGACACCTCCCAGAAAGTGCCTGGTATTGGTGTGGAGACTGTCCTTTCCAAGCAGACTGTCCCAAGTGGTCATAATCACTTAAATAGGTGGCTTTTTTTTAAAAAAAATCCTTTTTTAAAGTATCTTGCTTTTAATTGGAACTGGTCTGGCCTCAGCTTCTAGCCATGAGGGTTTTGTTAAGCCTCTCTCCTAGATTAAGAATCCCTTTTAAGTGCCCATTATCTTCCACATGTGAGGACAGTGTAACCAAGTTGCCTCCCACTCTCTCCCTTTTGAGACTAAACAGATTGATCTCCTTGTCTGTGTCTAAAAGGTCTTTTCTAAACCTTCCATCAGAGCTTCACTTGGATATCTGGGGCTGAAATGGGACTGTAATCGCTAAGTGAGTCTTAGGCTAAAGTGATTTTCTAAAGCATGACATGAAACATTAAGGATTTCTTGGCCAATACAGTAGAGGTTTTTTTATCCAGTTTATTGACTCTTACCTTCATATGTTTGTTTCAGTGTTTTGGACACTAAGATGCAAAATTGATTCTGGATATATCACTCTACAATGCCAGGAGACAAGTGTGTTGGCTGGGGGTGCACATCCCTTCGTCAAGACCAGAATATTAACCGTTCTCATTAATTTCAGGTCACACTGGAGACAGGAGATGAAGACAGACAGGCCTGCTGGTCAGGGCCAGGGAGACATCAAGTTCAGCTTTGAACTCAGGAAAGCCTAATGCTCAGTCTGTCTGCTGCAAATGCCAGTGTGATAGCTACAGGGCAGAGGGTGTTAGACAAAGGTTATTTTGGTTCCCTATTGGGGTTAGTAACAGCTTCTCATTGCCTTACCTGTGCTAGGAAAACAGTATCTTGAACTCTGACAATGAAATTCTCCACAAGTAAGTTATCTGTTTTTCCATCTACCCCAAGGGTATAAAAAATTACTGCATATTACAAGAGAAATTAAAAAAAAAGAAAAGAAGAGTGGACATCTTGGGAAAGAAAACAGGCAGGAGAAATAGCCCACACTGTCCCCCTGAGTATTGCTCAAGCTGTTGTCTGTAATCCACCCCTCCGTGTACTGAGAGTGCTGGAGCTCAGCGGGTCGTGCAAGTCCCGAATGCCTCAGTTTTTGCAGCCAGTGCAGGGCTCTCTGAGACAGCCAAAGTGTCTGGGATCAGTGTTAATCAGGAAATCCCATGCCTGGGGAATCCTACTCTGTCCCTGTAAAATGAACTTCAGAAACTCTGAGCGCTTTGGTTGTCAATGCTAAGAGCTGGTACTGCAGAGCAAGAACAGGAGAAATGACTGTTAAATTAACTTTAGATTAATATTTGTAGTGCTATGACTGATGAGGAGACAATCTGCCTTCACACTGATACTTAAAATGTATCCTGATACCTGTTGCAGGAACTGGATCTGCTCCCTCTGGAATGCCCCGTTACACTAATGCTGTCCAGAACATGCCTGCATTAGAAAATCCCTACGTTGAAAGCCTCCTGTGTGTAAAACTCAGCTGACTTCATGCAGCCATTGAGGCACGTTGGCTCCTTTTTTTGAAGCAAACTTCCACTGATACAGTGCAGACTTAAGGTGCGTGTGGTGGGGTGGGGATTGGTACTGGTGGTGGGGAATGCAGGAGCAAGTGAAGACCAGAAACTGGTTTAATGGTGACTTGTCACATGGGTGAGTTTGTGCAGACAGCTTTGCTACTCGGTGATTCATTCCTGGGGATGAAGGAGAAATTCAGGGAGGAAGCAAAACCAAAATACTGCCCTATGCAGAAAGAATTATGGTGGTACATAACATACATCCACATATGGTGTATGTCTAGTTTTGCTCTTGACTGTATCTAAGAGTGAAAGGAAGCATATCACATATTCTCTATTACCAGTATTTTCTTTTTCATCCCAGTTAGTTACTAGTTTATATTACTGTTTTTCTTTTATCAAACATAGTACAAATAAAGGTTCAAGTTTTTTAATAACTATATCAAGAACATAACAGGAAAAACCTCTTTTTTTCCTAGTAGCTCCCCTGCCTTCGACTGAAAAAAAGATGAACTCTCAAACTTTTATTGGGTGGGAGAGAAAATCCGTCAAACAATCCATGTCTGCCAACTTATTTTTCAAGGTCCAAATAGAGGAGAGGTCTAGGACTGGATAACAAAACCCAGAAATATGAAGACTACAAATGAAGCCGAAGGTAGAGCTGTGGGTCTGGCCATGGTGATTGCTTTTTGAGGGGAAAGAAAGCATGTACGGTTGGAGATTTAGTAGTAGGAAGTCAGGCATGCTTCACCTCTCTGAATGGATCAATAAAATAGAGTTTTCTTTCTGGAGACCATAGAAATAATATAAATCACGAGATAAAAAAGAACACTTCAGAAATAAATATATAAATATCATTGTACACTACTAACTCAGTGTCTGTTTTGGTGAGTTAAATTAATTAGCAAACTTTGATTTTCTAGCAACAGTCCTTCTAATGAGAGTACCTTGCATCTTCCTGGTGAACAACTCAAGTCAAACACTCATAACAAGCAAATCTGTTGGCTGTGACATGTCAAGGTTAGCATGTGGCCATGAATGTTTTGCAAAACAAAATGTCCCTTAACAACTCATTAAGTTGTTTTTTGTGTTTTGTGTTGTTTTGTTTTTCTGTCTTATATATTCTCATTAATTTGTCAGCTCAAGGCTTTTTTTCTCTTTTATATTCTTGCTCTCTCTGAGAATCTAACTACCTGTCCAATCTCAGCCTATAGAAAAAAAGTTTTTCAGAAAGTTATGCTGTGAAATCTTCCTGCAACAATGGAAGGATGACCAGATGACTTCCTTGCTTATATCCCAGATGAAACCATCACTGGAGGTAAATTTCCTGGCGTAAGAATTTGGTTTATCATGATGATGTTAAATGCTCCTGGTACTTTCTGCTCTGATCTCACTGAGACATGACTGTGGCAGCGCTGTGGAGCTGCTAAGTGGGACTGTCTGGGAGCCAACAATATTTAGGACACAAAGTAAAAACTACTCATCTGAAAAGTGAAACCTTCATCCTCTTTGGAGCAGACAGGAGAAAACACAGATGGACTACATTTGGGAAAGACTGGCTCCTGTCACTAGTTGGAGTAAATTCTTCTCCAAGGTGACCTGTGTGTGACAGTGAACAGGGTGACCCTCATCTTAAGATGCAATATTACAAGTTTGATTATTTTTTTCTAATTGATTTAATACTTGCCTGTTTTTAAAGCACTTTATGGCTCTACACTTCTGTTTCTCAGTGCTACCATCAGATCCAAGGAACCACTGTGGTAAGAAATTCCACAGATAACTTCGGCTTGGGGCCAAGTGAACTTTTTGGGAAAAAAATGAAACAAAACAGAGAATCAAGTGGTAGAAACCTACAGGGTCTGTTTATTATATTTTTCTGTGAGGGAATTAAGTGCATAAAAGTGCTCCTTGCTTTGGGATGCGTGTCTAGTGCTGTGTTATACACATGAGCCCCAGAACTGCAATGTCATTTGCTCATAGTTTGTGCATGGTCCAGTTTTAATCTTCCTTGTCTTGCAGTCTGTAATGAATTCCAGTTGGGTCCAGTTTCAGATAGGAACAACCCTATGGTCTCCCAGTAAGCTGGCTATGCAAATGAACTAGATGCACAAACTGCATTTGGGTAGGAGAAGTCACCTCTGTGGCTAAATTGAGGGTTATAGATAAGGTTTGATTGTGGCATAAAGAGATTATATAGCCATCTGTGTGCTTAAATGAGAGTGTCAGAAGTGAAATTCGTTACTTCTCTTTATTCCTCCCTTTGTTCCCCTCTCTCTCCCCAGGCAGCAGTGTGCAGGTTGGTTTGCACTTTCAAGCCGTGCTCTGGTTTGAGTGGTCTGGGTTCAGTGCACTGTGTTGTCCCACATCTCCACACCAGCCTGGTCCGTCCCATCCCTCCAACGGGCTCTTCACCATTCTGTACGATGGGGACTGAGCCATCCCCTGTCCAGCGGCACAGTGTGGATCGTGGAAGGGACATTTCTGTGAGTGGAAGCAGTACGAGCCATCAATCTGAAACAACAACCCGCAGGAGTGCATGCAAAATGCGATGTCTTCTGCCATGGGAGAGAAACGACTTCCACAAAATGACTGTGGAACAGCATTAAACTCAAGTAAAGAGCTGAATTAATCACAGGCTCCATCAGTGCGCTGCAGAGGGTGGCACAGATGAAGGAAAATGAACCACCGCTGAGAGCTGAGCCAGCACCCAGCTGATGAGGTGCTCTCCTCTCTTCCAAGAGACTTGCAAAAGGATTTTTCTCCCTCTTGGAAGTAAGGTGGCTTTTCAAATGAGGGGAGGAAGATGACAGTAAACATATGTTCTGCTTCCTGTTAGCTGCTGTCTGAGATTTTGCTCCTCCTGCGTACGACTGATTCTTGATTTGTTTCCACACTTCTCTTGCTGTGCCCAAAAGCAGGAACAAAAGGGCAGAGGAACAGCAGAAATGTGAAGACCAAGAACAGCATTCAACACCCACAGGCCTCACTTTTGGTTTTCTGGTCATATTCTTATGCCGAGCAGGGCTGCATGTGGTGAGAGGATTTATTGATCTAATTCCTTGTTCCTACTTAGTCACCATGTTCTTTGGTCTCCTGATTCTTCAAAACATGTCTCACAAGCTTATTTCAGCCGTCAGCTGGAACTTCTTAGTTTCTGTGTTTGAAGTATTTCTGCCCGTGCTCCCTGATTAAATCCTACATCTCTAACAGCATTTATTTGTAAAACAAGGTATTTCTGGACCGGACACTGCGTTGCTTTCAGAGCTTTGGTGCAACACAGTTTCCTGGACTACTTCCTTCCTCTTGTGTACACCTGGCCCACAAAGGAGGTAGGTAGTGGTTTAACTAATCCCTGTGCAATCAGAGAGGTGTTTAAACCCCTCCTGCAATACATCCTAATGAAGAATTATCTCTTGAATGGCAAACAAGGTTCAGTGTAGTTCACAGTTGGGCTAATGCACTGTGGTCTACTATAAAATGATGCTAACTATGATTAAGTCTTAGAGGTTTGAAAATCCTTAGGAGTCATGGATTCTTCATGGCCAGACCTGGCCTGGCCTGGACTTAGGGCTCTGATTTTAAATAGTGTCTCTGGGAGGCACAAGTGAAGAGAAAGCAGACCTTGTTTTATAATCCTCTCTTTACAGGTCTCAGTCAGTCTTCTTGAGGCTTTAGTACAACTTAGAGATAGGAGCAGTCCCAATGGGATGTAAAAACACTTATGCATGATATTAGACACTGCTGAAATGTGGCTCTGGGCTGTTGTGAAATATGACTCTTGAAAGGGCTGTATGGAACATTACATATCTAAATTAATCCCTTATCTTCAGTTTGACATGATTTGACTCCTTGCTTATGGTGTTCTGCAGAAGATGGAGGCTCCACTGCCCTCTCCAGATGGTGTATTACAGTGTTTCATTCTATGTAGCATTTAAAAGCTCCCTAAGAGAGATCTGAATTAGACCTTACTGCATTTTAAGTCTATTATTCCATTCGCAGTAGATGAAAGAGTTTTACAAACTTTATTTTTGTATTATCTTTCACATGTTGGCAGCCTCTTCCCTCCCATCTCTTCTTCTGCTCTCTAGACTACAGAAACTGCAGCTGTAAAAATCTGTTTATCAGCAGGCTGGCCTTGGCTCTTGGAAAGGCATCCTTTGCTCTCTCTGGCTCATACAGAGCCCCAGCTCTGGGGAAAATGCAGGCTAACTGGCATTTACCTACTTGTAATTGGATTGAATTACCAGTTGCACTGGAGAAGCTCCAGCACTACTTTTTGGCATCTCAGCCGGGTGCTAAAGCTCTTGCTGTCTCTGCTCTGGTGGCACTGCCACTTGTAGGGACACTGGCAGAGGCTTGGGCAGATTAGACTGGACACATTGCCCACTTGTCTGGAGCCAGTGTTTTAGCTCCTGGCTCTCTGACACCTGGAGAGGCTCATCCATCCTGGAGCAGTCCCTTGTTGCCTACAGGTCCCATAGCTCCCTGAGGATCAGGACCCAGCTCCTCGAGCTTTCTCCCTGCAGCTCCTGTTGTGAGCAGGGAGCTGTGTGTGCAGCTGCCCTGCCAAAAATGGTCAGGACACATTTTGATTTGTCTTTTCCCCGCCTCTGTATTAACAAACCATAAAGAAAACAAAAAATCCTGGAACCTTGGAACAGCTGAAATCTTCACCATACTACAACCCAAGCTGTGATACCAGCCATGGAGGTCCCTCTTTCTCAAGCAAAAGAGGAAGCACTCAGGTGGTGATTGCTCACACCCTTCCAGCTCCTCCATTATGTTCATAGGCCAGAATATTGTTCTTGGTGAATACCAAGGCTGTGCCTGCTCCAATATGTACCCATGCTACCTGTTACATAGCTTTTGTCTTCAGCTTCGTCCTGGCCCAGGCAGTTCTGGATCAATGCTGACATTGCTTCATGTATCTCTTGGGTGTCTCTCTCCTGCAGACCCCTCCTATAGCTTCTCCTTTTTGAGTCAAATAAACAATGTCACTTCTCTGAGCAGCTGCAGGGTCCAAGTCCTCTTTGGAAGAAATGTCACCTCCTTTCTCTCAACTTATTCTCGCAAATCCATCCAGTTTGCCTCCTTGTCTAATACTTTAACTTTTTTGGACTGCTTCTCCAACTCATCATGTGCTCCTTGGTGGTGTTTGTGTACCAAAGCTCCAGGGCTGCCATATATAGAAGTATTGGTGCACTGGAACAAGGCTAAGCACAAGAGCAGTCAGATTTATTTATTTTCTCTGACTGTAACATTTGCCTTCTGGGCAAGCAGTGGGGACCTGCCATGTAAGCAGTTACCAGTTGAGCTAAAAAGCCAAAGTTCTGCAGTTGGAGTTGTAAACAGCCTCTTATCTCTGTGCTGGACACAGAGAGTGACCTATTTAACACATTTACCACCCTGTTTTAAAATAGTTTTGAAGATTGCAAGTGCATGTCGAAAAGATGTGCAGAAACAGTTCAAACAAATTTTGCTTCTTCAGCTTCTGCTAAAATCAGTGCTTTTTTTTTTTTTTTTTTTTTCCTCCTCCTCCAAAAAAGGTTGTCTTGGCTTGTTCCTTGCCTGCAGGGTTAGTGCCAGATGGAGTTTAATAGCAGGTACATAATATCCTGCTGTTTAAGGGTTTTTAATTCCCTTTTTTTTTTTTTTTTTTTTAAAAAAAACAAACAAAAAACCCCCTCTTCTCCCTTTTCTCACTTTTTAGAAGGGTCACACCTAGGAATAGACAAAAGCTCGAACTTTGCTATATTCTGCTAATTGGTGGTGTTTTAAAATGGTCTTACCTTTTTCTGGGATGCTGTAATTTTTGCTTGAGTTTCATTTTTTTTTGAAATAACAGAAGTGAAAGTTCCAAATCTCCCTGAGAATTTTACAGTTACTTTCCTACCATTGAAGCTATGTCAGTGAAGTTGTAAGCACAGAAATGACCAAAAATCATCCCACTACTGAAGGACAAGAACTACATTCACCCTTCCCAGCAGGAATACACCTTCAGTATACATTAGAAAGATCTGAGAGAAAGATATGAGTCATTAGAACCTTAACATAAATTCTCTAATTCTAGGCATCTTTTTAGTATGTAACTTCATGTTAATTGGGCATTTACAGAATGCCTATGTTTGTTGAGGGGATGAGACAAGAAAGAAGGGGAAAGATTTTAGGATACAAAGGAAGAATGGCTCAGTCTCCCATCCCTGATGACGTTAAAGGTTAGTTGGGGGCTGAGGTAGGCTATAGGTATTTGTATAACTTTTTTCCTAACTAAGATTTCAGGAAAGCTTATTTCTGCTACCTACAGGGCCACCTTATGGAAAAACAGAACACAGCTCTTCCCCTTAGGTGAGGAACTACTCTTAGATAAGATAGGAGTGCACAAACCCACAACACCTTGCAGATAAAGCCTGTTTTGTGCTCAGGTCTCCCCCCTGCTGCCACTCCAAATCAGAGAATAATTGTGTTAAGGATGGCTAAATCACCAATGGGATTCATCTAAATTCCTTGGCCTGTAAAGCTTTCTTTGCAGAGACACGCAGGCCAGTTTATTTCAGAGATGCAATGATCAAAGGCACGGTACTAAGGTTGTGTTGTTGTGTGCTGCAGAGGAAGGCTGGAAGTAATTTGGGTCAACTAAAGTTAGAAACCGTCCCCCACCTCACAAGACAGATGTGAGCTTTGAAGTCAGGGAGATTATCAGCAAGACAATCCAGTTGAGGCAGTTTCCCCACAATTCAATTTCTAATGCACCGACTTTATGCCTGTGCAGGATTCAGTTGCTGGATGAGAAGAACAGTCTGGCCAGTCTTGTGACCTGCCCTTGACAGAGGTCGAACAATGACGTCAGAAAATATAAAACACTTGAGTGAATGGTGCTACAGCATGTTTCTGGAAAACAGTCCTTCCTGACCAAAGGAATTTGTCATCAATTTAGGATGAAGATCAAAGGAATTTGGGGTGCTTATATTTGCCTGCTGTATCTGATGTGGACTGCAAGAATAACCACAGATCTGACATCTTCTATGTATTAATTTCAGTACTTTGGCTTGTGCCTTCTGGGGCTGGTGGCAGGATGTAGACTCAAAACGACCATCCTGTACAGCTGAAGGAATTCTGTTCACACACTAAATGGTCTTCTGTAGGAAGACCTTTATCTCTGCCTTGAACTATAGATGGATGATGACTTGTTTGGGAATAAGACCCTGGTCTATCTCCTGGATGTCCTCCCCCCACCTCCCTTAGCTTTTCAGAGGTGGAAGCTATGGTTAAAGAGTGCAAGCAGAGGCCTGATGAAATCCAGATCCCTCAGAAACTGTAAAGAGCAGCTCTGATGAAGCCACAGCTTTGTACCTATAAGTGCTCACTACCTCTTTGTCACTTTTTATTTTTTCCTGCCTGGGAGAACATATTCTGTTTGGTTCCTTTGTGCTGTTTTGGTGAGTAACCCTTTTATTGGGGAAATCCCTGACGTATATGTCTGGCTTCTCAGACTGCTCCCTACTGCAGACTCATAACTTCTAAGTGATAGATGACTGCAACACAGTCTGTAATCCACATTATCTGTGAAACAGGCTCTGTTCTAGAGATGCTATCGTACCATTTCAAATAGTCTCATGGCAACACTTGCCTACAAGTTTTAGCCTAATAGATTGTTGTAACATCTTGGACTGTTCTCCCTCTGCAAGTATTTTATGCACCAACTTGTGGACCCAAGCCAAGCACATCCTGAAACAGAAACCACTGGGCCACAGACATGTACTGCCATGCCCAAATATGTTACAAATCACAAAATGCCTTGATTCTATTCCTGGTGTATTGACCCAATTAAGGCTGATCAGGAAGTTAAACTCTCTCAGAAAGTCTCTAACAAAAGCTCTTGCAGTGGTTCATGCACCCAGAACCTAATTCATGTAGAGGAGGCTCACTGCTCCACATCATCTGCCTATGCACCTTCCATGTCTGTGTGACTATTGTCATTGACCTCATAGGTTACCTTGGCCTTCATAGGCAACTTTACTTCCTTTCCTGCCACACCATGAAGGCAGAAGAACAGTACTGATGTGGGTCATGGATACAAGCATGAACTACCTGCTTGTCTGTCTTCTGTTGAAGATCTTCAATATTCTTCTGAAGATGGAAGAGGACAGCAGCTGACAAAATAAGACTTTTTCTGAATAGATTGGAAGAAGGGACTACAAGGCAAATACTGAAGCTAACTCTTGCACATTCATATATAATGACAAACAGCAAAATGGTGGGAGATACTTGTATTTCTGGGTTCTTGCTTTAAAGATACCAAGTATAAATTCCTTCATATCCCCACCTAATCTCTCACCTCTCTCTCCAGTTAAGTGCTCTTCTTCTCTGCCTCCTGATTTCAGTCTTCCTATTTCCTAACCAGTTTATATCCCTGTCTGTAACTTGTCCTATTACACATTAATCCTTCACTTTTTCCCACCCATCCCTTGCCACCTCTGTATTTTAAAGAGGATGAGGCGCTTCCTCTTCCTCCAGCATTCCAAGGCCCAGGAGGACATGTTACCAATGAGAGATCCATCACTCCCATCTAGACTTGGAACTGCCCATAGTGATGTCCAGTTGAAATGGCAGGAAGAGTCTCATCTTCCATGGGAGCTGCGAACAGGGTCCTTGGGTATTTTAGAAGTTGAAATACCAGAAATCACAAATGTGGATCTTCATGTGGTTTAGGAAAGAACATGCTGCTGGTGAATACTAGCCCCTTTCTACTTGCTGACATCCCATATCATAGATGTACTAGAGGTTTTCAAATAAAAGCTTAAAATTCCCTTCATCTTTCTCAGATCTGACATCAAGAGCCAAGCCAATATCTTTCTATTTTTTTTTTTTTTTTTTTTTTTTTTTCCACCCCTGAAAACCAGTGACTTGTTTGGCTTTAAATGCTCTCCAAAAATGCTCCCTGAAGCAACTATATGAACACTTCAGCACCAACACTTGATGTTAAACTAGATAATAGAAGAAGTTGGGTAAGCTTAATACCAAACAGCGTTGTAAATCAGGCCTATAATCTGAGAAGGTCTGGCACATAAGTAATCTTTGGGGAGTCTCTGTGTAGCAACTTGCAGGTTGTTAGTCAGTAAACTCCCACAGGTCTCCTTGGGTTTGGGATTAAGCTCTGTGAGTGAATAATCATCTAATTAATCACTGCAGGCAGGACTTTTAGAGACTTTCGGTTCCTACTTTTGAAACAGGTGTAAGGTTTAAACAAACTCTGCCAAAGTTTCATTATATAGTTCACTGCCAAACCCAGATATTTCTGCTCAGACTATGTCTTACTGGCACTGGGATATGCAAAACCATCCACCATGAGTGAGTGGGAACAAAGCATTTTCCCTATATTTTGTGTTGCTGTCCTCTGCAGAGAGAGTGACAGTATCTGGAGGGATAAATCCTGGTTTCCCATTGTCCATGCACAGTGCTGCCACAGCAAGCTAACAGGAGTCAAGAGAAGTTCAGAGAGGAGGTAGTTTTCATATTAAATGGTGCAGAAGTGTTTGAAGTTCTCATTTATTACAGAGGCAAACTCTTCTCAACCATGAAATGAACCCAGATACGTTTACCTTGAGATGATTCTTGAAAATGATAAAACAGTAGAGCCTTCTTCAAGGTTAACTTACATAAAAACTTTATGACAAAGGCTATGGCAGGTCACTTGCGGTCTTACAGATATTTATAACTCTTTCTGATTCAAATTACCTGTATTTGAGAACTCTTTTGCCAGAATTAATGTTACTTTTTCAGGGCTAAGTACAGCTGTGAGCAGAACATGTGTTACAGCCCCATTATTTGAGTATT
Source organism: Tyto alba (assembly GCF_018691265.1). NCBI lineage: Eukaryota > Metazoa > Chordata > Aves > Strigiformes > Tytonidae > Tyto > Tyto alba. Next base: position 8,161,840 of record NW_024881303.1, read on the forward strand.
TCTGCATCTTGCTAAGAAGCAGCAGCCTGCAGGTTAAGGATGGAAAGGCCATGAGTGATTTCTCTTCTGGGTTGTCAGCTGAACACAGGCTGTGAAGTATCACCCAGAGTTGCAGCTCTTCAACTTGAGCTACAGCTCATCTTCTGAATGGGTGCTCCACCCTCACCCTTGTGAGCAGAGAGCCCCCCTGCTCATGATGAGGTCAACGCTCAGCAGTGCAACTGAGCTCTGCAACTGCTGGCCACAGCAAGGTCAACCATCAACATCATTTGAGAAAATCAGTTTCTCTTCTTTCATTATAGAAAGCTCTCCAATAACAATGTTCACCTGGAATATAATTTAGCCTCTAGATGTGACTGCATGCTGCAGACTGCTCAGGGAAGCCCCTGTTTTCTTGGTAAACAACAAAGAGAGAGCTGGAATTAAAGCCGTGGAGATCTGTTCTGTCTTTTGTAATTTTGACTACTGTCTTAAGATACTGGAAAAATTTTGTGATGCAATTCCTTAAATACAAATTTTCCAGACAAAGGATCTAAAATACGTTTTCAAAACTCTTCAGCAGATAAATCTTAGAAAAATGTCTTCTAAAATTCTAAATCTGGAACTAAATCATTGCCCAGCTTCTGCTCTTTCACTTTGCTGCAGCTTCCTAAATATTTTTAATTCCCTTACAATAAGTAAGAAGAAAGCTAGCATTAACATTCATAATAGAAGAAAATATCTGTTTTAAAGGTACTGTTCTCCACAACAAGGCTAGAATTTAATAGGCTTTTACTGTATTATCAATAACACAATGCTGTGGCATTGATCCACAACTATAGGGAACAATCCAATTACTGTTCAATTGAGTCAAAGCAATTAGGCAGCTTAGGCCAGGGGGTAATGCAATGAGCTGAAAACGTTTAACAATCAGATTTGCAGAGAGCTGAAAGTCACATTTCTTTCTTTCTTTCTTAGCTGACTCAGAGATCTCATTCTAATGAACATGGGCAAACCAAGAATTCAAAATATGGTGAAAACCCCAAAAGTCCCTTTGAAGTTGGTGGCCAAGGTAATGATGGCTTGTAAACAGATAGGTTATTTCTGAGGTACACAAACTCATGGTCCTCTATACTTGATCCTCCTTTAGTGTGTGCTTAACTGCTAAAATACATTCAGACTAGTCTTCAGACTGTGATGCTTATTTTCTCTATGCAATTCTTTAAAAAAGGAAAAGTAATTATGATAATTTATTGTTAGATCTGAGGTATAAGGACCTAAGTGGTTATTTATGGGGATTTAAATTTAGGATCTTTTGAGTCTGGCTAACCAAAAAAATATTTAATCAGATCTTTTCCTATAAATGGTATATATTTATGTTGAGGTCATTAATATTTTCCAGAAAGCTTTTCCTCTAAGCTTTTTTTTTTTTTTTTTTTTGACATGACACTGCATTTTTGTTATTCTGTTGCCTGTGTTAAGACATGAAAAGATTCAAGCTACAGCATTATTCCTGAGTATCCTATGTTATTCCTCGTAGCTCAATGATCTTTTGAAGGCAGAATTAACATAACCAAAGGATTAAAGACCCTAGCATTTTAGTCTCATGCTGAATCAGTAATTGATACATTATGGGTATGAATTCTGTTTCACAAGTGTTAGACTCCCTTTGACTTCTTTCAGATTTGTTGCTACTTGGACTAATGACATACAGCATCCAAATGATCTTGTTTCTAGTTGAAAGAATTGGAAAAGGATGTTTCATAACTCTAGAGAGTGTTGCTTTTGCTGAATACAGTGGAACTGTTGCTATCTGAGGATGATCTGCTTACATATACTTTCTGTTAACCTGCTTTATTACCCTGAAATAATTGACTGAATGGTGCTCTTGTATTTTGTGATGGAGAAATGCTGACACGTTGCTACTACATAAAAACTGTCAAAACACAATTTGAATATTTTAACTCTGGATGTCCTAATCTGACACAGGTGTTTTTCAGGCATGGTTTGCTGAAAATCTATGGGTCTTGATTTCATTACATTGAGAAAATTTAGAAGATAACTTGATTTTTCCAAAGGCTGAATATAATCTGGGTTTGAGCAGAATAGGCTCAGAAGAATTTGTAGTATCATAGATGTGATTTCTTCTGCGCTCAGCCAAATGAAAGACTGCCCTAAAGCCAGTGTCTTTTGTACTCAGTTTATCACTTGATAGGGAGATTATGTCATAGCATCCTCTAGGGTGAGGCTGTAACTCAAATCTGCCCTGGTCTTCAAGTTTGGGTTGGAAAGGAATTGTTGGATTTCTCTGAATTAAGTAAAAATGTAGAAATAATGTACACATTGGGGTTTCTTGAAGACTGAAGTAAAACTGGGTCATGGCAGCTCTTTTGGAATTCAGCCTTTTGCCTGCATCTTTGTCTGAGATGTTGTCTGGAGCACATACTGGGAACTGCTTTTGAGATAGATAGGAAGCCTCGCTTGGAACAGTCTTGTGCAACTCTTTAAAGTTAGCTCAGAAATCTATCAAAGTGAGAGCTTGTCTGGGTAAAGGAGAGTAGTTAGGGTTTTTCCTGCCTAACTAACAGATTGAAGGCACTGATGTGGAATGGAAGAACTTGGGCTAACTTCCAAGCTAATGTACTTCTGTATGTGAAAATTCTGCATTAATAATGTAACTATGGGATTTGCAGACTCTTTCTTGCCTCTAGTGTTGGTAAAAAAGCTTAATAAGCCCCCATGTTGTGTCTTCACATCAGAATGGGTTTACAGTATGGGAAGGGGGGAGTGAAAAAGAGACCTTGAGGTGTCTCCCCCAGAACACCTCATTGCAACACCAGCTGTTTTGTTTTATACTATCTCTGCAGATGGATCTGGCCCTTGTGTTCTGTTGAAGGGGGAAAAACATCATTATCCTTGGAAATTTTGAGTGAATACAAAGTCTGTAAGTGTGAAAAAGGCTTTTTCTTGCTTCTTAGGTTATCTTGAGGCTGTTTCTAAGTTCTGCCCGTTTGCGTTCATGCATTCTAAAGAATTTGTCTTTGGAGTTGTAAGCAACTGTTGTAATGCTAAGTTAGGAATATTTCTGGAACACATTAAAATAGTATTCTAGAGGGTTTATGACATGCTGTGCTATTATGTACTGCTGTGTAAAAGTTGAATAAGAAATCAACTGAATGAGCTGCACTATTCATATAAGACTTGCTAACCTATGAATAATGTGATCACCCTAGACACAGCATTGTAAAGGTTTTATAAGCATCATCACAGTATTTTTATCTGTATTTGCATGTCTTAAAAGGAGGAAAAAAAGCTGCTAAGGTTGTAGAGTCAAACTTTCAGTGCTAAAGAACTTGGATCTGGGTTCTGCATTTCTTTTTTTTTTTTTTTTTTTTTTTGTTTGTTTGTTTGTTTGTTTGAACATTACTTGCCTGTGGTATGAAATGCTGAGTTTTCTTTTAAGAAGAGAGCAAAGAGATTGAGTAATGTTACACTGACTCTATATGTCTTCTGTGGATGAGTCTTCCCATGTTACATGAAGTCATCAAACATTTTTAGTATATGAGCACCATGAAAGGAACTTGTATCTACTCAAGGCAGTGCCCACCTGCCCAGACACCTCTCGGCTTTCCCGTTATGCTGTGTGTTCCTTAAAGTCTTTCTGCTCTTCACAAAGAGAGAGGGAGGATGATTTTATGGCTTAGCACAGCTGTAGGATGCCTTGGTGGCACAGACTTTCCATCTGCCTGGTGAATTCCTATCAGATGCTGAGCAAACCCAGCTCTTTCCAAGTAGCCACCAGCTGTCCTCAGCTTTCAGGACCACTGAGAAAACTGCAATGTGGGAGGGTATGTGACAGCTTTCTCTCTTTAAGTGAGAAATTTCTACTACCTTCCCTATTCACCCTGATTATGCCATTCTGAATTTCATGTTGCTGCTCAGCTCTTGAGTTACAGTAAGTGGTAGCAGGGGCAGGTTGTTACTCACTGTGGCAAAGGCTGAAAGGAGATGACCTTTAACTTCTCAGCTGCCCCCCCCCGTACTTTCAAATGCCTGTGGATGTGAGAGACAGGGAGACTCGGGACTGTATTTCAGGGGGAGGAAGAAGAAGCAGCCCCAAGACTTCCTGTGCATCCCCTGTAGGCTTCTCCTTTTGACATCATCCCTGAAAAGTTTAGTCACCCTATTTCACCCATGCTTGCCCTCTTCATAGATTTCCTGGCCCACACGCTCCCATTATTGTCTCCAAGCAACCCATTTACTTTGCCCTCTGTGCAAATCTGTTGTCTGCAATTTGCAGTGAAAAGCGAGTGAAAGGCCTTTGACCTTCACTCAGACTCTGAGCAGGTATTAGGAGAGACAGGCTGACTTGTCAAGTCTGTGTAAACTCGTTGCACTACTGCAGGGTAAGTTCATCAGTCTGTTGCATGTTAGAACCAACTTTACTATTAAAAAATGCAGGGCTTGTTCCTTACCTGAAAGAGGTTTCTTCCATCTTCAGGGCTTGTCTCTGGGAGACCAACTGGATGCTGTGAGAAGTCAGACTGGTTCCTAAAGGATGTGTGCACGAGAGGGGAACATAAGACTGATGACAAAAGACCTCCAGCTCTTGTGTCCTGCCCCTGCCTGCTGCTACCTGCCCATGGAGACAGGGAGGGCTGGTGGGAGGCTGTCTGCAGAGCAGCTACCACAGCAGTCAGGAGCAAGGCTTGTGGGGATCCAAACAATGGGTTCCTTTGCAAGGTGTCCATCAGTGTTGACTTCTTGACTACACTTCACCTGCTGTGCTTGCTAAAGCCCACAGTCACTCTATTTTATTTATTGTAATTTCAATTTTGGCTGCATCTTTCCCATCCACTTTGAAACAGGTGAAAGCAGAGTCCTCTCCCAGCAGAGTACATTAATTTTCTGTGGTGGCAAAATGGACTTGGCCCTGCTGTCGATCACGCAGTTACCCTGCTAGCACAGCTGGGATGGGGAGAGAAGGAGGCTGTGCTGTAACTGGATCCCTGAACTGAAAAAGTCTCTGAACGGTGAGCATTTCAACCACATTTCAACACAATTGAGGAAATTATAAACTTCAGGGTAGAGATAGGATTGAGCATCCAGGGTTAGGAGAAAGGATAGGCTCTATCTCCAGAAAAGATGGTGGAAACCACTACCTTGAATTAAAATTAAATTTTATTGGCTTTCCCAGTAGATCCAAGTTTCTGTTCAGGTAGAATTTCTACAATTCCTTTCCTGTGATCTTCTGAAGGGTTATCTGGAGTCAGACAACTGTTGCAATAGGGGTTTGGCAATAGTAAAGCTATGTGGAGTGTCTGAAAACCTCTCCCTCTGATGCTCTTTGATCTCCACCCTTTAGATAAGACACGGCATGATACAATCAGCTTAGGCTTGGTAGCGCTTATTTAACTGAGTGGAAAGAAGTAGGAGCATGGATCATATTGATGTGTGACTGTGTATGTTACTCAGCCTGTGGACAAAACTGCTGCTGCTTATTCACCTTTATGATTGATGGCTACTGTATTATGTTCTTTCATGTTGTGAGTCACTTGCCAGATAGGACAGTCCTTCTCTGTCTACTAAACATTGTACAAAGGCTGCTAATTGAGTGACTCACTGCAGTGTATCATTTTTAATGTCAGCACTTTTTTGCTCATTTATCCAACTTTCACTTTGGATGGGGTCATTGATGCTGTGGGACGCTTAAGCATTTGATTACAGTGAAAGCCTCCTTAAAGGCATGACACATCAAGCTGGTCTGGTAACCAAACCACAGGCATTTCTAACACGAGACAGGACTCCTCCTGATCCCAAGAGTTGTATTGTTTTCTATTAGATTGCCTCCTTTGTCGCATCTGACTAGGTATGTTATGTGATAACCTGATGTGCGTTTGTGCTGTGCAGATTGCTGGGATGATCAGAGCTGTGGAGCCCTTGGAGGCACTGGAGCCAGCCCAACTCTGCTGCCCAGCAGGTCACTTGAGTATCTCATGTCCTGGGGCTTTTTGTGCCCAGGTGCATGGAGGTATAAGAAAGTTCATTTGAGAAAAGGGGCAGCAAGCATCTGTTAAATGTAGCTAGGTTGTTTGATGATTTCCAGCTGTTTTTTCCTGGGCCCAGGAAACTTCTTTCTTCCATGGTGAACCTGCTTTATGATCTTGTACTTGAGATGTACTTTATGACTGTTACTTGAGGTGTCTCTGCCCTTGGTGCAGCACAGTGTGCAGAGCCCAGGGGAATTCAGAGACAGTTGGTACGTCTATGTTGCAGATCTTGGAGCTGAGCAAGGAAACAACTAAGGCCTGGAGGCAGCAGAACTATTCTAGGACATCTATTTGCTGCTGTGTCTACATGCTGATATGGAGCTAGCATCTCACATCCCACATGTTAGGGATAGACTTCTGGTGTCTCAGTGATCTCTCTGCAAGATTAGGAAGTATTATTTATTCCTCCCTTCTTCATCCCTGCCTCAGATAAGTGTGATTGATTAAAGATGTTCAAGTTCCAAATACTATAGGGAGAAAAGTCTAGAGCTGTATGGAAATGGATTGTGAGAACACAGAAATAATATCTACTTTGCTGTCACTACATCTCTTGGGGATTCCCTTTCCCATCCACGATTCACTAAGTCTGTGCCATCTGTTAGGGGATGTTCTTGGGAAGCTTTTAGTGCCCAAGGCTGTACTGTGCTCCCACAACATGGTGGGAGTTAGTATCTTTAGTTGCATAGCTTGGCTGAGAAATTGATGAAGGGAGGAATCTGCACCAATTACAAGCAATATCTGCTGAAGAGTAAAGACTAGGGAAGATGTCAGATTGCTTAAAACTATTCCAATACAGTTTTGTTGGACATGCATTTCTTGAGATCTCCAAACTCCTGGTCAGCATCTCTGAGATGACTGTAGTTCTTTGCCACCCCCGTTTTAACATGACATCAGGCAGTGAAATAGAGCTCTTCTAGGCCTTTCTCCATGGCCTAGACACATTGAACTCTAAGAGAACTTCAGTGCTCAGAGATGAGGTCTGAGTAAAGAAACCACTCTGATCTTTAAGATGAAGAGACTTCTTACACATACTTGAAGTGGGAAATATGCAAAGCTCAGATGAATGCCGGAATTGTTTTTAGTGAGTTTCAGCAAGGGACTTTTAGGCCTGAACTATAAGGCATGAGCTCTCCATGTGAGAAGGAAATAATTCTTACTGAACTTACCTAGGAAGAAGTGTTTGTGGTCCTTTGTTATGATGAGTTTGACAAAACAAAAATCTGCTCACGTTATTGCTGGTTCAGTTGCCACAGGAACTCCCATACAGACAGAGTTTTGAGTTTCTGGCAAACTTGATTTAAACAGTCAAAGCCCATAGCTCTGAATATGAATTATCTGCATAGTAGATAGGGAATACAGCTCTCTGTATGTATCCACAGCAATTTGTAGATGCTGCTTGTATCGTCTGGACTTTTTTTTTTTTTTTTTGGTGGGGGGGTTGGTTTGTTTGTTTGTTTGTTTGTTTTTCAATGTTAGCCATTAGGACTGCCTGATTTATTTAAAGTCTTCCTGATACGTGATTAAAAGTCAGCAAAGTCAAAGGGTCCTCAAAAAAGTTAAGATCCTCTAGAACATGGACAGTAGCTGTCTGGAGGAATAAACAAATGAGCTGAAATTCAAAATATAATTTAGCCACAATGCAGATGCCTCTATATCAGCCAGGAATTTTTCATTTTCTTCTATTATGTTTTCTTATGAGCTTTATTCATATTTGAGTCACATGCAGGAGAAGTTTCAGATCTTTCATGTCAGACTATAAAGAAATGTAAAAGCAATAACTTTTTCCAAATATTGTGTTCTAACCTTCAGGTTGATTGCCTGCTATTATCCTGCTGATGAGAAACAGTAATTCTCCCCAATATATTGACATGATGCATCCTTTGAACTCACAGTGATCTGTAAGCATTTTAGCTCCTTGCAGAAAGCCTCATTCACTTGCTGGCTTGTAAACAAACTGAAGAATTAATTGTAAACTGAGAGAAAAGGGATGATTTCTATATATATATATATATATTTTTTTTTTTTTAACAACAGTGAATATTGTGGAAATATTTTGGGTGGAGGAAGGGATAAGACATCCAACAGAGATGTCTCCCCACCTCAGAATTTGGTTCAGGAGTATGTCTCCATTTTTAATTAACCGTAAGTGTTTTCAAGTCCAGATTTGCCAGTCTTCTATACTGCAAATTTGTGTGAGTGCCAGAATTTGGCTCTGTTTGTGTTTTCAAGCACAGTGGCACTGGCCAAAATTCTTCTTTATGTGGTTTCTGACTACCAGGCTTGGCTGGAGACAACTGAGATCCAGCCAAGCTCCAGCTGCTGAAAGCCGGAATTTTCCTGAGCACAGGAAATCCAAAGATGGAATGAGACCTTCAGGTGGAAATCTGTACCATCCCCCCCCCCCCCCCCCCCCTCCTTTAGGATTAAAGGGAGAAGGCTGTTTTCTAACACAGTTGAGACACATTGCAAGACTCAAAAGAGTCTCATCTTCTGAAATTTCCAGCCTGATTTGGAGTCTGATGCCTCCCTGATGTAATGGTAGTGACAGCCACAAGCATCTGTGTGCTTGGATGTCCACTCACATCAGATGCAACAACTAGATTTCATTCCGGCAGAAAGTCTTTAGGAACACTGGGATAGGCAATGATAACAACACTTTACCAGACTTTCAGAACTTCTGCCTTATCCACTACTGCCAGATATTCTTAGAATAAGTAAAATATTTAATCTTGGAACATATTGTTTTCTTAGTTCTATTATGGGACTCTACAGACCTATGGCCTGCGTACACCACATTGCAGGACTGATTTTATTTGAGGGGAGGTTTTGGCCAGCTGTGTTGAATATCACAGGGCCTTCAAGGTGTCTCCTTGATAAACTAGGTAATATTTTTGTAAAGCTGTAGCCAGAGGATAGCACTTGGCATCTGTTCAGGTTAACATGCCATGGACAAATAGGCTGTGCACCAAGGGTATTTCTTATCCTATACAGGCAGTGTGTCTGCACTGTTCTCTACAGACTCGGGATGTCACAGAAGAGTTGTGTCCATCTCGGATGGTTTCCTGATATCAGGAAAGAAGAGAACAACATTAAGCCTTTAGACAGTAATAAAGCAAATTTATGATTCTTCTGAAACCTCATAAGGAGGAGGAGATGAGGGGAAGGAACAGTAATTAAAGTAAATTTGCAGTCTCATTTAGTAAGTTACGATTAGGTTGGGGAAAAACTGGCAGAAGAACATTTCTGAAGCCTTTAAAAACAAAACAATCCCAGCTTGATGGGAAAAACTTTGAGCCTTCCAGGAATAACTCATATGCTAACAAGGATGCTATATTTTGTTTCCTTCCAGTAACTTCTATGGGTGAATCAAGAACACTGTGCCATGTGCTGTATAGACATGGTAGGCTCTTGAGATGGTTCTGAAGAGCCCTCTGGGCAGGAGACATGGGGTCAGGGGATGACATGAAACAAGGGAAGAAATGATGTAGGAGACAAGGAGGGAAAAGAGTAACCTTGGTACCTCTAGAAAGAAATCTAAAGTCAATTGAAGTTAATGGTTTTTCCCATCATTTGCCTCATCTATATATTCCACATTTACAAATACTCTTGTTAAAAATAATCATTTCAAATGGTATGAATCCCCTTGTTTTCTGTAATTAGAAAGCTTTGAATGTTTTTCAGCTTCATATTGTTGAAGACTCTCAGTCAAGCAATTTTTTGTCTTAGAATAATCATATACTCTTGGTAAATAGACACTTATTTAGCTTCTTATGTAGCTCTCTTCATCAGTGTCCTCTTCCCAAAGTGTACCTTATCCTATCCAACAGCAAACTGACTGAGAAGCAAACTGAGAAGTAAGGCAATTTGCAAGAAGGTACTTTGCCTGTGGGATGAGTCAGGTTCTCTCCATTGAGTGGTTCCTAAAGGGAACATATTTACAGAAAGGATGATGGTAGGATGGGCTGTGATGGATATCAAGGAAAATCACCTCTCCATTTGGTGTTAGAGAATCTATCCCAACATATTACTGATAATTTTCTTGCCAAAGGATCCTGTAACACAAAGCTACCTGTGAATAAAATAAATGGGAACATTCTTGAAATGTGGCCCTTCTGTTTCTAGGACCATTGAACTAAATGTGCAAAAAGGGTTTGTGTGGCACAGAATTTAAACAGCTTTTTAAAAATCTACCTCAAGTGAAAGCTGCGAGATAATCTAGTGTTGGGTAGGCTTGAAAAAGTTGGACAGATTAATTTACCAAGGTGGTTCCCTTGCCAGGCTGTATCCTCTCTGGGAATAGGCCAGTAGGAAATATGTAGTTGAGAAGGGACTGTCAAAGTTTTCAGAGGATGACGGTGCAGGTTTGTGTAGCACAGACTGGGCGGAACCCTCTGCAATAGAGTGAATTGTTAGGTTTCTTCACTGGGGCTTTCTAACCTAAAATGTTCTAGCATCTGCATTTCCCACAAAAATATGTGAGCACATACTGATTTGGGTATAGAACACTTGTGTCGCTCTCACCTGTCCTAAAATATGAATAGTTCTATGACTAATGAATTCTCTTAAATTCCTGTAAATAAAAGATGCGAACAGATTTTCTGGTGGAAAGCATCCCAGATCAGCAGCTTTTCTCAGCCCCAGACAACTGCTGTTTGGTTGCATTGCTTTCATTGATTTGTAAATATTGCAAAACATGTTGAGTTTAAATTTTTGTGCTTTAACGTGAGGCTGTGGCTACACTACAGGCTCAGAGTTTGAACACCATTCTCAGTAATTGATAAAAACATACAGAAGGGATAGGGGAGGTGGTTTGCCAGAGTGTAATTGGAGTTCACTAACTCAGGTGATGGTAACAATCTGAGTCCCTTTACTTGCTCATCCTTAAAAAAAAAGGGCTAATGGGTCATATTTGTCTTCCTTTTCACTTTTATATGATATCTTATAGACAGGGAACCCTGCAGAGCCGCGGAAGAACGACACGCCGAGACGGGTTCAGTGTGGGTGATAGAGCATCAACTGACGTGTCTCTTTATTGGTCCAGGATACATATATTTATACAGACAATGATAATTATTATGCCTACTAGTCACTAACTGATTGGCTTAAGCTCTAAAGGTCGTATTCACACGGTCCACCTACTTGCAGTTAGCTAACAGCACAAGCTTCTTATAACACTAAGTTTCTCATGCCACTATTTCTAATTCCTCTTAACCTGTTTTCGACACACCACGGTACACAAGGCTGAAGCGTCCTTGACATTCCTCATGTATCAGCAGCTGCGAGCAGCTGCAGGCAAACCCTAGTGAGGCCCAGCATCAGCGAGGCAGCATCAGCACTTAGAACAGGCTCTGATCGTACAATTGCTCGGTGGGCTCAGGACCCTTGTCTCTGAGCCATTCTCCAACAGAACCCTTTCAACAAAGCAGAGACATAACCTTTGTTCTGGCTAAGCATATTTTTGGGAATGGGGTGTTAATCTTCCAGGTGATGGAGGTGGCCTCTAGCTGTATTAAATGAGTTTAAAGCTGTCAACTGCTAGCTGTGCTGGGCTGGACAGTCCTAAACTCATTCACATTCATTCATTTAAGCAACTTAGACAAATTCCTTGATTTGTAAGAGAAACCCTACGTACTTCATAGCTTTGCTGGAATGGTGTAGACCCTTACAATTTGAAGCAAGCTTGATGCAGACCATTTGCACTGGTCAGATTATGCTAGCTGTTGTGAGCACCTGTCTCTTTCAGTATATGGCTTTTGATCATATGATTAGCCTTTTGTGAGCCAAGGAATAATTTCCACATTGACTGTCTTTTTGTGTAGTTTTTCTTTCCTAAATTGCTTGCATATTGTGTATAAATCAGACATCCAAACTGCACGTAAAGCAGACTTGCTTTTTGGTTTGTGAAGATATGAAATATGTAGCTTGTATTTTGCATTCATAGCAGTTCGAAAGAAAGAGTGTATGATTTTGGAAAGCATCCTGAAGGTATATTCAGCATCTTCATTTTTAGGTGTTTGACTTGAGAGCTTTTTAAAGAATTTCTGCTCTGAAAAATTTGAGTAAGCAACAGGATACGGGTGAATTCAGGCAACAGCAGTCAGTAGTGACTTCGGCAATTCTGAGGCCAGAGGTAAGGAGAAGTACAAGTCCCTGTGTATGTGTTGTGGTTTGGGCCTGATCGGCAACCAACCACCCCAGCTGGTCACCCTCCCTTCCCCCTCCCCACCTGGGAATGGGGGAGGGGATTAGAGGGGTGAAGGGAGACTCGCAGGCTGAGATAAGAACAGTTTAATAATGGCAATAAAACAAGAACAATGACGATGATAGGGGGAAAACAAAAAGAAATATATAAACAGGCAATGTACAGCATAATTGCTCACCACCTGCTAACCAATCCCCAGCCCGTTCCCGGCCAGCGACCCTGAGATACCAAGATCCCACAATCGCAATCCCAGAAGGGAGAGAGCCCCTTCCCAACCACCCCTCCTCTATATAGTGAGCATGACGTTCCATGATATGGAATATTTCACTGGCCAGTTTGGGTCTGGTGCTCTGTCCGTGCTCCCTCCCTGCTCCCTGTGCCCTTGCTCACAGGCAGGACATGGGGAGTCGGAGAGTCCTTGAAGTCTCGGTAGCAGCTGAAAACACCAGTGTGCTATCAGCATTTTTCCCATACCAAACCCAAAGCTAAATCCAAAACACAGCACTCATCTAGTCCCTGAAAAGGAATATTAACTCTATTTCAGCCCAAACTAAGACAGTATGGAGAAGGACAGACACATCAGAAGCAGGGATAGGTGGACCCTGCTACATCAATGCCTCCACCATCATTTGGGATCTGAGAGGTGCAAGACCACCCTACTATTTTTAAGATGGTTTTATCACCCTCAAGCCGATCATCAGGATCTGTCTTGCTCTATTTGACAATTATGGCTGTGTCAGATGTAGGTCTTCCCTGGTTGTAGGGGCTGCTTACTATCCTAAGAAGTGACTAGACAGGGCACCTGTACCTTCTGCATGGTCAAAAATAATGTTTTTCCTCCATGTATCTGGTAGTGGAAGGTGAACTGCGCTAACCACGTTTTATTTGTTTTGGTGATGATAGGTGGGACTCTTACACAGAAGAGATATTAGCTGAGATCAAACCTACACCAGGATGGTAATAGATGATGTAGAGTCATCCATCAATGAATGTACCACTCTTCCAGGCCTTTAGGAAAATCATGCACAAGGGGCTACAGCTTGGTTTGCTGCAATTACGCTCGACTTGTCAAAGAACTGTGGGATCAGTGCTGGCTGTCTACATCCATCTGTGAAAATCTTGGCACAGCACTTGCTCAGGGACTTCTCCAGGATTTGGCCTGTTATTAGCAGTCCTAAACCGATGATTGCTCACAAATCCTTTTTAATAGATACAGAGACTTCTGTGTGTTTCATCTAAAGCCTGATTTCTTGGGTTTTAGGCAGCAGGGATGAATTCCACTCAAAATGGTTTGGGTTGCAAAAAATGATTCTTTCTCGTTCCTAGTATTATTGCATTGGAAATACATAGGGTTTGGCTGTCTGAGAGATGTGTATAATACGTAACAGTGCTATGATCACAGCTCTTAGGGGCTAAGGTTGTTTTTCTCTGTCCATTATACCTCACTGTATACCGAAGTATGCAAAAAATTCCATGGAAGTATACTGACTGCCACTTCTTATTGCTTAATGATGTAGCCAGAGGCAGGCCTGACATTAAGGCCATTCTTTCCTCCCAGTCAGGAATGCATTTTTAAGCCCATCAGAGCAGATACATTTAGAAATGGCAAAGGGAGCTTGCTCAAAGCTGTCACTTTGTTACCTTAATGAGCCCATTCTTCAATCAAGGTTTATTCTCTGGGAGCTCAATGATAGTGTTTGAATACTGGATATTTAAAGCGTTAGTCCCAGGCTCTTAACAGCATAATGGCTGAAGGCAAACATCTCTGCTTTCTTAAGATGGGTCATGTAGGCAAGGGGAGAGGTGGATAGGATAGAGTGCATGAGCTGAGTTTTGCAATTTAAACTGTCTCAAAAAAAGACTCCTGAAAAGCTGAAACCTCATTAATTCCCCTTCCTTCTGGGCAGGACACTAAGCAAATCATGCCAGGTGAGGAGAGGGGGGAAGGAAAATAAAGAGTGTAAAAATTAGTGCGAGCTCTTGCTCTTGAAGCAAGGACTGCAGCACAGTATTGTGCTGACAGTGCTGGGATTCACCTGTCTCTGTCAGCAGCACTGCCAGCTCCATTTGCTTTGCTTATCTTGGTTTTGCTTGTCTTGTTTTGCCTGGACTACTCCTTGAAAATAGTGGTACTTGGCTATGACAGAATAGCTAGACTGGTGGCACGTAGTGTTTGGGGAAAAATCTCTTCCTGGATACCAGTACCTTATTTTTTTCCCACTTCCCCTACTTCCTAAACTCCTCAGTTTTCAGAGATTAGTCAGGATTTAAGCAAGCTAGTGAGGGTGTGTGTGCTTATTCTGCACATTGAGCCCAAACTGGAGCTGTTGTGTAAAGCTTTCATGTGTTTTCTGTCAAGACTCCCAGGACCTGAAACTGTATGGTAGATCTCCAGATTCAGGCCCTGATAATTACAAACTGCCCTCAGGTCAACACAGTGAGGCAAGAGTTTTCTTCTATCTGTAAGCCATGAAAATTCTCTTGGCCTTGCCATAGGGTTTCCATAACCTCCTCCTGAGGTTACTCAGGTTGCTTGCACTTGCCAGGGAGGTAGAGGGCATTGCCAGCCAGCTCTCTGCAACACTTGGTGCTCAGCCCATCTTGCACACTAACATGCTACTTTGAAAGCTGTCAAATGCTTGCTTGCATGCTAAGAAAATGTTGCTGTACAGCTTTTAGATAAAATACTAATGAGTGGTTGAAAATTATCAGTAAAAGTATCCAACCATGGCTGTGCAAAGAGAGTTAGAGCTTTACCAACACCCAACCTTTCTCACCAAGGAAAAGCTCTGCCGGTTGTCTTTACTGCCACCACCAGTACTTTGAAATCAGAGAGTGACTGTTAACATGCACATGGGTTGGAAAGAAGGCAGCAAGGCTGGAAAAATACCAACAGTGCTTAATAATATCCACAAGATCAACTAATAATCTCATCAAGTTGTGGAGCAGACTTGTGGTTTTGTCCTTTGGGATGCCAACTGTGAACACAAGACTGGATAAAAAAACGCTTCTTGCCCAAACCTGTTTGTCACTTAACCTGGCTAAAGTTACTTTGTGTTATACTAAAAGGGAAAATTCTCCATCTTGGGTTTTACTGTTCAGTGAATAATGGCAAACAGTGATGTCCCAGGCATGGAGGCAGTGCTTCCTGTGACTTGTTTTGAGGAAAGGCTCAGGACTCAAAAATTTGTTCCTCCTCTCCCCCTCCGGCTATGCCAGCTGATCTACAAAATGGGGTTGGAGTGTTTAGCCTTGCCTAACAGGTAGTTTCAAGGAGCCTGCCCTCATCTTGGTTTTAATCATCACACTGTCATAATGCAAATAACTTTGGGTGTTTTTGGAGGAAGGTCACTGGTTCAGTAACAGTTTTCCCCCAGGAGCTCTGACATATTCATGAGTGCGTGAGAGAGATGTTTGTGCATGTTTTATCTTCATGCACTTATTGCTTCTGTCAGGAAAGTGCTTGGTTATTGTTTTTAAAAAGTACATCTCCTTAGGCACTGTTTTCTTAAAAAAAGAGGTAATGCTCCATAATTGTGTTCAACAAAGCATCATATCAAAATTGTCTCCAGTCCACAGCCTCGTACTTCAGTTGCTCTCCTCTTCCTGCTTTAATAAAGCTCTGCTGTTGCTCACACCCCAAATGCATGACTCACAGGAAAAAGAATCATAAAACCAAATCAAAACAATATTTATTCATAAATAAAACAAGGTTGTGTAGAAGCTTGTCATCACCACTGATATTGCAAAGAAATCTTGTTTATAATAATCAAATAACCTGCTGATGTCTCTGTACCAGTAAAGAAGGCACTCGGGAGGACAGTGCACAGCAAGCACCACCTGTGTCTGCCCCTACCTGAGGTGGGCTATTTTGGAGCCTAGAACAGTGCCTTGCACACTGTGCCTGGAGATCTGAATTTCATTCCTCAAAGTGTTTATATAAAGGGGTCCTGAACGTGATGTTCTTCCTACTGTGGAGATTTGGGAAGGGTTTGGACTGGGATTGTTCAGCTCAGGCTCATATGCTACTTATTTCAGGGCTGCTGTCCTCCTTCCATGGAGAGATTCAAGCAGATGTTACTGAGGAAGGGCTGGATAAGGGTGAGAGCTCACTGCTCAGTGCATTTCTCTGTCGCTGCAAGTCTGCATGGGAGAAAATTGCAGTGACCCCCAGTTCTGCCTGTCAGGGTTGACTTTCTGGCTGGCTGATGCTGAACTGTGCTCTGGAGTGGTGACACTGGAGCAATATTGAGCAACAAACATGTCCCTGATGGGCTTGTACTGGTTTACTGTTCCACAGCACAAGAATGAAAGGAAGCTCTGCTGAGCCTTTATCCTCTCTAGCCATTGGGTTTATGCACAGAACACAGCAATTTTGCTTCCCAGGAGAGCTGTGGGAGGAGGAAGGTGGGAACCAAAGCAGACATTTTGCTTCTTTCATCATCTTAATTCCAGAGAAAATCTCCAGGAACTGCACAGAAATATACTTACTCTTCTTGAATATTTGAGCTAAAGCCATGACTTGGATTGCAGGGAGCAAGAAACTAAGATCAGTGCTGTTGTGATGAAGATGCATCTTCCCACATAACTTGCTGACAGGGTTGAAAGAAGTGTGTAAGTGCTGGAAGAATTACACCAAAGTTTTCTTTGCCAGAGACCTGAGCTGACTTTGCTTTCTGTATGACTGCATTTAGTGGTTCCTGATAAATACAACATAGGGTTATCTTCTTTCTGTCTCACAGGCAGACAACACAACCTACACCATACACATCCAGAGCACCACAGGTTTCCATCGGAGGCTCCAGGCAGGAGGTAACACAGTCTCCAAGAGACTGAACTTTACCATCCATGAATTTGTGTGCCTGCCCAGAGTGCTTTCATTTGGTAACTGCTATCATGTTAGAAAATATAGGAAACAACTACTCACTGGTTGGCACAGAGGAGGTAATCCTGAAATTTCTGTAGATCCAATATGAATTTTCCTTTCTCTTCCACTTATCTCTCTTCCAGGCTTAAATCACCTAGTCTATTTAATCGCTTATTCCTCTGACTGGCCTTGTCATCCTTTCATGGACTTAGTATCATCCTATGCTTTTTTTTAGACAGAATGATCTAATCAATCAATGTTGTGGGTTTGTGTGCAGGTTGTTGATGGAGTTTGGGTTGTTTTAAATGGGAGCCCAGAAACTGTGGATTGACTTCATGAGTGCTCACACCAGCTTCTTACCTGGCTGAGCAAGCTTGAAATCATTTTAATATGTGCCCTTGCTTAGGGCCCCGATGGTCTGTAAGCACTTCTGTTCCTCACTGCCTTTGTGTTTTGGGGTTTCTGGTGCCAGATGTCTTAAGCAAAAGGTCAGATGGGATGACCAACCTATCCCTAAAGTGATTATAAAGGCAGACAAAAAACTGAGTGGAAGCTCCCTTTGAGTCCCTGAAAAGTTAATGGCTGTGTCATGTAAAAGACCACACATGTCAAGACTTGACATGTGAATTGCCCCTTAATAGAGTCAGGAGAGGAGAAACCATTGCATCAAAAGTTTAAGTCAAAGTTGTATTTATTTGCTATTGTTTTTATTTATTTATGCATTTGTTTACTATTGTTTTGCTGGCTCTTAAACTATTTGCTAGTACTCATCCCAAATTCATGAAGTACTATAAATACTCACAGACAAAAACTTCATTATTTTTTCATAAAGGACAAGAAATATAGTTTAGAAATTTAGTTTAGTAATCATGCTTCCAAGCAACTAAGAGCTTGCTGGGTTCCCATTAAAAGCTTGTCAGATGGTGCCTATGCTCTGAACCCTGGGTGGGCTATTCCAACTGTAAGATGGAAAAGTTAAATGCTTCTAATTAGACATATTCCCATATGTGAGAGAGACAATCACCCTCTGATGGCTCACTTCAAAAATTCTCTAAAGACTGTGGCAAATGCTTGCTACCTATTACCACCTGACAAGATGCATGCTTGATTTTTAATCCCAGGTCCTCTTTTAGGTCCCTTCATGCTACCAAAGGAAATGGTTTTGGTATAAGTAGGAACTGAATTCTGTCCATTTGCTAATCATAGGAAAAGTCTGCCCAAAGCTCTTATCTCCCATGATTAGCCAACAGCTATCTAGGGCATTCTTCTCCCCCAAGACATAATTAATTCTACTTTTGCCATTTCTGACATACCAATTGCTTGACACCATGCTTGAACCCCTTCTTTGAGGGGACCCCAATACCTCCTCCTCATCCATCCGCTGCTTTGCTGAGTGTTAGAAATGTTAAAACTATGCCATCCTGAAACTTTCATCTGTTATAATTTAAATTTACTACTCCTTGCCCTCCCCACTCTGAATGTGGAGAAGAATTTATTTCCACTCTCTTTTTAGCTGCCTTTATGTACATGAACAATGCTCTGTGTCCTCTACGGTTTCTCTTGTCTAGGCTAAATTTTCTGTGTTTCTTCAGAGCTCATATTTTCTAGATATCTGCATCTTCCGGTCTCCTCGAGCCTGTCTTCAGCCAGCTGACATCATGACTGTACTGTAGTGCTGCACATGGGAAAATCCAAGCTTGGCCTCATCACTGGTGAAGAAAGTGGAATAAACATTTTGCATGCTACAGGCAGTGTGCCTACTTGTGCATCCCAGTATAGTGTCTACTGCAGTGAGACACAACTGAGTCAAATTTCTTTTACAGTTGGAAGTGAAGTCTTCTAGCCCGAGAAATCATTTTTATTGACTCCAACTCAGTGCTTATGTGTCCTTAAAATTTTTGCATTTTGTCATTTCCCATTCAGATCATAACAAACCTGGGCTGATAGAAAATAGGTGCTTTTGTTTCGTGCTTGTGGTGACTTGGTACAAGGTCTGTTGTGGTCATGGGGGGCACTGCTGTTATTCTTAGTAGATTTTTACCTTAGATATAATCTGGCTCAATTTTTCATAAACAGCCTTATTTTTCTTTTCTTTTTTTTTAATTACTGTACTTATTATACCCCCTTAAATTATATTTTAAACTTTGTTCTGAGTCATTAAATAGGTTTTCTCTCCTCCCACCCATTCGTAATATTTTCTAGATATTCACTCAGGTTAATGCTCATTAATTTAGGTCCCAAAATTAATAATGCCTTGATAAAATACTCCGGTTAAATTACTCCTTAGGCTTAAGGCAGATGTCATTTGTGGGTAATAATGTATTCCCACCACTTAGAGAGGAATTTTGTTCATAATGTCGCATCTAGAAACATCAAATTATATGTGGAATATTTAGACATGAGTGTATATTCAGTAATTAGAAAGAACAGATATAAATGAATGTTCCAAAATGCTATTATTGTAACGATGCATGTTAGGTGTTTTTATTTGTTGGCTGCAATGTGCAATGTAGTTATTTAAAAATATCTGAATTACTTTCCAAAGTCAAATTGAAAAGACACTCTTAAATGAATGTTTGTAAACATTTTCTAAACTAATTTGCTTGCAGGCTGGATGAACACTGATATATCCCTCCGCCATCCCTTTTACAGCTTGGTCTGTACTAAGCTTGGCTTCAGTACTAGACAGTCTGGGAGACATGAGCTAAACGTGATGCTCTGTCACTGTCCCATTACCAGTTTTTAGGATAGTTCTCAATGTCTTGGCTTTTCTAGGATGACTTTATTCCAAAGTCTTGTTTGTACTTCTTTTCTATATCAGGTTTAATGTCAAGCCTGTGCAGTGCTGGATATCATGTCTGGGTTATGGAGCAGACTCCATATTTCACACATGTTGTTTTGAGGCGTTTGTGGTTTCGGCACTGAGGAGACCCTGACACCGTTATCTGGTTGTCTCCAGCAAAGCATGAAGTGTATGCAGAACCTGATGTGGTCGCTCCTGATCTGAGTAGAGGGAAGCATTTGGTATAGAAGGCATTAAGGCTGAACTTGTATAAAGTTAATTAAAAAAATACCACCAAAATGAACACAAACCCACTGCACTCGGTTTTACTGGCTAGTGTAGTGAAGGAACAGGCTGGAATGAGTCCTGAGACTAGGGTGTAATCTTGGTAGCTGCTTACCTATGGTACCAATAAATATGTGCCAATAAACATCCCTGTGCCCTGAGCTTTCCTGCAAAGAGTCTGTTACATTTCTGCTCTTGGAGAAGAGGGAACAAAGGATCGCTGGGGTGTGCCCAAACCCTCAAAGAAGGTAGCTTTGGCTGCCTGTTCGTTCAACTCACATCCCACAGGGAGGGAGGAACGCTGCTGCTGGATCGCGGCCAGCGGATCCTACAGTCAAGCTTCTGACATGTCAGCTTCTGCTTGTGGAAAACTCCATCTGCAGGTTTACAGGCTGTGATGTCTAAAGACAGATTGGCACTGAAAGCCAAGCAGTGCCCCCGCCAAAGCGCTGACAGTTGGAGAGCATTAGCAGCATCCCTCAAGCATGCCAACATCTTGAAATTAAAACCAGTTTTACCTAACGCAGCAATCCAGAGTCTGAAATGTTCACATCTCCTTCTCTGGGGAAGTCACCCGTCCGAGTTCGCACAGGGACCGAAGGGGTCATGTAACTTTGCTTGTCACTCTCTCAACATGTAAAGGAGTGACAGCAATGCTGGAGGTGCCCGGGTGTGGGTCATTAAAGAACAGAACGGATCTGTCAGGACTAGTGAGGTTTTGGCGTGGTGGGAAATGCAGGTGTTAAAAACATGGTGCCGGTGCCTTGTGGGGCACATCAGCAGAGCAAGCGCAGTGGGAAGGACAGGCTCCAGGTTAAAGGCTCAGATCGAGACCCTTCAGCAACACAAATGCAAGGCAGAGAAAGCAGGTAGGAAGCAGGGAAACCCTACAAACCCGGGGGGCACTGCAATTCAAGAGGGGGGTGATCAGTGAGACGGTCTAGGTGAGGTGTGGGGTGCTGAGCATGGACCTAGAAAGTGGACTTGTTACATGGGAAGATGGAAAGGATGGGGTCTTCAGAAAAATGGAAGAAACAAAAGGAGAAGGAAAACAGTCCTCAGTTGTGTTAAGTGGCTTCAAAGAGCAGGGGAATAATCTGTTCAAGTACATGGTGAGTAGAATCAGTAATAATGAATTTAAATTAAAACAAGGGAGGTTTAAATTAGCATAAGAATTTTGGCTCTGAGAATAGCAAAAAACTGGAATAAGAGGTGGAGCTTTTGTTATTCAACTTGTCCTTAAATTCTTCAAACCAAATCAGTCGAGGATGGCTCAGGCAGAGTTAGATTTTTTTTTTTTTTTTCCCCAGCCTTATTTTTTGCTGGGGGCTAGTAAGGGAGCAACAAGGTATTTATACTGTTTTTCCTTTAATTTTAAGAGTGGGATTTAGTTTTGCTACCTTGTACTTCCTCAAATCATCTCTACTTAGTTGAGGTTGTGCTCTGAAATGATGGCCTTCGATGGAGCAAAGGGTTTATTGATTTAGGATGAAACTGTAAATTTGGGAGTTTCCCTTTGATTTTTGGTAAACAGTGTCTAAACCTTCCCCTAGAAGAAGTGGAAAAAAGTTACCTTATACTGAATGGAGACTTGAATCTTGTTCTTGACTCTGCTACAGTCTTCCTATGTTACTTTGGGTAACCCTCTAGTACACATTAGTACATCAAGGTGAGGACAGTAATCTTTATCCTTCAGAGAAAAAGGGAGAAAGGAGCCTGTGTAACTGCACTTTTAGTGGCAAGGACTATTTCTTTGTATTGTCCCTAATATGTGGAGATACAGTCACACTCGAAACCTTCATACAACTGCAATAAGCAGTAATATTCCTTTGTCAAAATCTGGGATCACTGATGTCATACAAGTACAAAAAGGCTCCCAGACAACACTTCCTAGATGAAATCTAGTAATAATGTGTTTAAAGAGTTCAGAAAAAAAAAAAGAAGAGAGCTCACTGTGGACCTAATGCAGATGGACACGCTCATGTGAGCCCAAGACTTTGCATCTGCAAGGCAGGTGTTTGCTGGTGAGACCTTGTCAGGCATTTCAGTACTGCAGGGTACAGCATGCTGGTTTTGCATTCAAGTGGTTTTGAGTCATTTGCAGCTGTGCGGCTTCATTTGGGGAAGCAGTGTCCCCTGAATGGGATGTGACATCACTGCGGGGAGTTTTGTGCTGTAGCAGGTATGCACTTCTGCAAAAGAGAGTCTTTATAAAGCTTGGGGCTGTGGCAGGGAGAAAGTAGTGCTTTAGGCTTGGAAAATGAGGGAATCTTTCTCTTCATTTTTGTCCTAAAATCTTTGACTTCTCTTCCCTTGAGAAATTGTTTCAGTCTACCTGTCAGGATCATGTAGCCGCTCCTGACTCATCAGCATTGCTCTTTGACACTCCAGAAATGTCACTGGTCATGTGCATGCTGTGAAATGGCACTGTTTACTCTGCACGCAGGATATCCACAGACATGTGCAGGTGCCCAATAAGTCTCTGCTGGCTGGGCAATCTGACAGTCAGATGGGGATGTACTGTTTTTTGGAATGGCAGATCCCTGATTTTGCTCAATTTCTATCTTCTTAATACCTTCTCATGTTGGTAATTTTTTGTGTGCTTGAGTTACTGTTACTATCTCAGCAACTTCACTTCTGTGTTCCCCTCCTCTGTTTTCCTTGCATGGTATTAGCATACAGACTACGGGAGCTCACCACCAGTTTTCCAGGAAAGGAGAGCCAATTTCACATGGCTGTAAACAAGCACAGGCAGGGAGATGAATCTTGGGCTGGAGCTACAGACTTGTTACCTGGTGTAGTTTATACATTGGCCAATGCAGTCAGTCTTGCTAATCTGTGTTGAAGATGTTCATGGTAATTTTTACTAGTGAAGTGCTGGATTGCACTGGAATTTCTGACATTCTCTTCCTTTCCACCTGATAGACAGTAGACTAGGCACTGGAAGCTGTATTGGATTTTTTTTTTTAATTTTTTTATCAACGTATCAAAACCAGTCCCAGGGACACACTGTGCTGGGGGTTTCAGATACTGAAGTAGAAGGCACCTTTTAAAGCACACACTCATTAGCCTTGATTGAAAATTCTCCATGTCTTGGAAAGTGGCAATGGGAACAGCTTATTAGCCTAGAGAAGTGTTGGTCCGATCCTAACTTTGTAGTGTCAGTCTGTGTGTGGCATTAGCATCTGTTTTCCCTGGTGTTGAAGCTTGTGCAGTGATGAAGCTGAGATGGGGAGAATGCAAAAAGTAGGATGGGCTGAGTCCCTACAGACAAGTGTTGAAGTATTTCTGTTCTTAGTTGGTCTGTCGTTGTGGAAATCCATTAATTCCCATGACATTTCTATAAGCTTATGGACAGTTTTTTTTTCCTTTCAGAATTTGAAATCCTGTGACTCTTGTTCCAATCTCTTCCCCATCACCAAGAAAATCCCAGGACTTTTCTCTGGGCACTTTATAAGGTGGCACATCTGTCTTTAGCTGTTTGAAGCAGAAAACTAACAAGAAAATCCTCCCACTGCAGGGGAAAAAAAAAATCCCTGGCACTGACAGTAACAGAGAAGTGAGATTGTACATGGAGGGGAGGCATGTTGAAGGTGAGACCTCTCTGGGGAATGATCCTATTTCAGTGGGGCTGTGCAGAAACAAGGGTGCTTTCTGAGACAGGATTCAAAGAGGAGCAGAAGAGTAAGGGACTGAAGCACTCCTGGATTTGCCTGTGGAACCAGCTTCAAGAAGAGAGCAGCTGGGGCAGTGATATAACGATGAGAGAAGCTGCAAACCCTTTGATTTAAAGCCATTCTGCTTGAATGATACTGCCATCAAGCACCCTTTTTAGGCACTGAAATCTTCATCAGGGAGAAAGGAAAAAGAGACAAGGGACCCATACAAATCATACAGCAGTTTGACTGTCTAGGTCATGGAAAAACTTTTAGATGCCGTGATAGCAGCAGCAGCAAGAAACATGAA
Organism: Tyto alba; assembly: GCF_018691265.1. NCBI lineage: Eukaryota > Metazoa > Chordata > Aves > Strigiformes > Tytonidae > Tyto > Tyto alba. Next base: position 8,185,971 of record NW_024881303.1, read on the forward strand.
GTTGGATAACTCAGTGCCTTCTCTGCCCAATCCCTGTTTTTGTGTAATGAGCATGGGTCTAAGAGCACTTGTGGTTTCTCATGGTATCTGAAATCCCAGATTTCACTCAACATCTGCTTTTGGTCTGGCAGTCCCCTCTGGGGAGAGTTCTCCATTTCATGTCCTGCTCTGCACATGAAAGAGGTGTCTGTCTGTCTGAAGGGATAAGATCCCATCTTGGAACACTTGCAAAAATGCTTATCAAGCTGTGGGACAAAACACAAGGAACTGAAGTGAGAAACGACAATCTGCTTTATGCAGCAGGGAAGCACTTGGAAATGATACAATTTATAAATGAAAGAGTTGCCAAGTTTTTTGTTATAATTTGTTCTGCTGAGTTTTGCAGAAACGTAACCTGGGATATTGTAGGATGGCTCATCTGCAACAGATTTCTGTAGGAAATGTGGCGTAAAAGAACAAGATACAGTGGGTCAAATTCACAGCTTCTCAAAAAGTGCTTTACATTTGTTGTCAAAGTAAAGAAGGTCTGAAGTGAACATAACTGTAAATGACAGATCTTCAGTAATTAGCAAATCATTTTAAATTTGTGATGGGGCAGAGGGATCTTGAAGCAGGTCTGTATACAGTTACTCTTGTAACTGGGGACTTCAAAAAAAACCCAGATCGGTATAAAAGATTATGTGGGGAAACTTTTCGTTTAGCTCTCGTTTATGTGAACTCAGCTGGATTATAAGAAAGCTGGTCAGAAGATTTTCCATGAGCTTTTTTTTTTCAAAGGAAAACCTAGTTGCTATCAAACAGCATAAAAGTGCCTATAAGGTTACAAGTTTATTTCTGTTTAATTTGGTGAATAATATAAACAAAATACTTAGCTTCAGCTTAGATTTGACCTCAACCTAAACACTTCAGGTTGTTTAAACTGATTTGCAGCCTAATGTTGGAATCGTCAGGGCACAGCAAGGGCTGGGGACTCCCCAGGATGGCATGACAAGGTATTGCAGCCAGGACCTGTCCCACCACCCCAGCCTGGATGCTGGACACCTTGGTGGGGATGGGAATGATGGGCCAAGGGCAGGACATCACCCTGCGAGGGGATGTGGGTGCAGGATCAGTGGGGCCTTGGTCAGGCACAGACATGGCATGACCGTGGTGGGTCTGGGGCCGTTTTTCTAATGTATTAAGATCTGATTGTATCTTCCATGTTTACTTCAATACCAGGCAAATTGTCTTGTACCACTGTGTGCATTTCATTAACTATGAGAGGTGTAGCCACACAACCAAGGAAATGTCACACACTGAGGGTTTTGCAGGCGGGCTCTAGTATGAGAAGTTCGCACATCATCACACAGTGTGGACACCACGAAGAAGCAATTTCTCTGACAAAGACATAAAGAAGAAAGTTCCTTGTTTTGCACAGGGAACAAGATTCAAATATACTTTTATTTTTATTTTAAATGTATATTTCAATTCACTGCAGAGTCTATCTCTCCAGTTTGTCTTTCTGTCCATGCTCATCTTCCAGATTTATGGAATATTTGGGGTTCTAGTCTTGCTCAAAAAGGCTTTTTAATTGTTCCTGGATAGCCAGTTGCCTTTTATGCAGGTTGTTTGAATTCTGTTTAATAATTAGTCCCACACCAGATATATAAATGAAACATTTTCCTGACCAATTGGAAGTCCCTTGCAATGGCAAAGTAGCTAATTAGAAAACATTCATTTTCCAGTGCTCTGTTTGATCTGCATACTTGGTTAGTCCATATTGCTTGGCTTTGCTGATTTGTTGTCCAACTGCAAATCTCATTAGGCCCAGTGGTGTAGCAAAAATCAGGTCACTTTCTTAATTTCAGACCTCGTGTTTAGGCAAGTCACTATGAACTGCAACCCTGAACTTTCATAAAAATCTGAATCCTTAGAGCCTGTGACAGAGATGCCTGAATCTGCTGATTGTAAATAAGGGAATGGAGTGCAGGATTTGGATATTGACAGGGGTAAAAAACAGAGTTTGATAAGCGTTTCTGCATTTAGAAAAAGGAAGAAAAAATCCTTAATTTACTTAATTCTCTGTGGCACAACATGCTACCAATAAAATAAGTCTCAGGCAGATCGTATACCATCAGAACCAAAGGAATAACATAAAATGAGTTTCAGAGCAGAACTTGTTAATGGAAAATAAGAGGAGAAACCAGATCCTTGATGAACAAATGCTTGGGAGTTGTTCTGAGTCAGGCATGCAATACTTGCTTTTAATCAGCTTTTACAGTCAAATCTGGGAATGGTCTGGGGCTCTCTTCAAAGCCACCACCGTTCAGAACATCAGATACTGTGAAAAAAATACACATTTAGCATTTCTCCTGGTGCTCACCTTAGCCAGAAAAATTGACTGTGCTTAAGAAGGTGCTTAAGCATGAAAAGAAGTTATTTGCATATCTTTCTTCAAAAGGCAATTCAGTGAGAATCAAATTCTGTTAAAGTCCATTGAAATTGTAAGTTCTCAGCTGGCTGGAAGGTGGGGATATTTGCTGGTTTGCATTGCTTGTGGGGTAAACTGACTGAAATGTCAGACTCCTTTCGTGTTCCCTTTTCTGAGGGGTCCTAATGTGAGAGTGAAAAATAAATGCCATCATGACTGTCAGGAACTGAGTAGTGATTGATACTTCTGTTTTCTCATTTCCATTCCTAGAGTTCTGTTCAACAAACAGTGCGTGGAATTAATTCCTCCCAGCAGTTTCTTTTTTTTTTTTTTTTTTTTTTTTTTTTAATGAATGATAATTTTATATACTAGAGCATTAGCTGTCACTGCATCATTCTGAGCACACAGACTGTAAAATTCCTACCGTGCTTGTCACAGGCTGTGCACTCAGAGTTGTCGTATGCTGTTATTAATGGTTCACAATTGTAAGAAATAATCTCTTACTAAACTTGACCTACTTTATTTTCCCCTCTTCACATCTCCTCTTTTACACAGAGCAGATGTTCTGATAAAGATGTATACTTTGACATGTTTAGCTACTTTACATGGCAGATTTATCAGGTGTAGAACTGTTAAAGGACTTATTTTACAGTTAGCAGTTCCTGAGGTAAGGCTCACTATGGGCTACATGAGGGCTGACTTTACCTTTTTCCCATGGTGGCAGTAAATACACATCCTTATTTAAAATAAGGTCTATACATGATACTAAGCGCATGAGGGAGGCCTATGAGAACTGCTAACCTGCATGTAGAAATTATTTGCCATGTCAAACACAGTGTCAACAATGACAATTATTATTATTTTTGTTTTTCTTACAATTACTCACTCCTCCTCCTTGTTAATAAGACAAATCATATTAGGTGCCTGGTGTACACTTTGCATTTTCAGAAAAGACTTGGCCTAGAGATGTCCCAGCCTTGCCCACGTACTTATGCACAAGTCCTCAAACTGGATACGGACTCAGAGCTATTAACTTCTGCAAGACCAGACCAATACTGGACAAACAGGACTGATTGTTTCTTATTGTAGCTAAGAAAAGGTAAGTAGCAAACACCAAAATTCTACTAAAGCAAAGGCACAGTTTGTAGCCTTGATATTATTAAAAAACCCCAATAATAAATGAGTGAGCAAAGCACACAAGTTTTCACATGGGTTTACCACAGTTCAAATTTCTGTCTGTTAAGAGAAACCAGTTGCTGAAGTGAAGTTAGATAATTCATGCCAGCCAGTACATGGCAAGAGGAAACCTCTTCTGGTGAGAAGAAGCTCTCTCTGCCTGAGAATGATCTACGTTTAACCTTCATCCTTGTCAAAAATATGTGCAGTGTAACCATTGCTACTCCTGTCAATTTAAACTGATTTACATCAAAATCCCATGGAAAACAAGAGAACAACATTTTAATTGTCTCCCACAAAAATGAAACAAAATGAAATAAAATTAAGCATAGCCACTTTTTAGCAGTAAAGATAAAACCTAAGAAGTTAATGGAATGAAAAGTTATATCCTTAAAAATAAGAGCAGACTACTTAAATTCCTACCTTCATATGCATCTTTAGTATTAATTCCTAGAAGGCCAAAAGCCCAAACATAAGAAATGCTGAGAAAAGAATATAATTTGTAAACAAGGGAGACAGAATGATTAAGAAAAAAGGTTATAGTTTCTTTTTTTTTAACAACATCTCCAGTATACTAATTTTCTGTTTTATTCTTAATTTGATTTGGAAGCGTACAGGTTATGGTAAATTTGTATGTCAATGCCTCAATTAAAGTTAGGTTTCTATTCAGTTTATATGATAACTTAAAGAGAAATTGACTTGAATTAGATGACACTGTCATACTTTAAATTGATATATGATGCCTCAAATATGTTTTAGAGACTGTTACCTGCTGAATGGGAATGATAGAACAATTACATGGTTTTATGTTTTTGCAGTTGTATCAAAACCAAACTAATTGGGTTCCTAGATTGAAGATAAAATAATCAAAACAATTACATTTAAAAAAACAAACATAATCTTCAGCGATATAATATGGAAATGATCCATTCTGAGTAACTCCTACTACCTACTTTCAAAAAATTCCCTTCTTCTAAAGACAGTCCAGTGGCTATTATTGGTAGACACTGATTCAAACTCCATCTTGTTCATGAAAATGTTTTGAACAAAACATTGATTGTCTGGTGTTTATAAAAAAAATTTAACACCTGTAAAATGTTGGCATCATTACTATTTGGAGCATGAGAATGACATATAAATCATAGTTTATTGGCACAGTCTTTCACACACTGCAAGAAAAGCGCTGAAAACCGGATTAATCGATGTAGTGTATTTCCTCTCTTACACATGTGTTCTAATGCTACCTGAATTGGCGCAAATTATGAAGTAAATCTTATGCCTAGTCTACAGTGGGAATCAAGGGGCACAAGAAGTCTTTTATAACATGAGGTTAACTACTGTAGAGGGGGTAATTAATATACATGTAGGCAGAGTTTGGGGAAATCAGGATGGATGCCAGGGGCTCAGTGCAAAGCTTTCCATGCAATCTCCACCGTATCTGCATTAGGCCTGGAGACAGAAGTCTGTTGCTCCGTTCAGTAGGAAAGAATCCTATGGGCTCTTTTCCTTCTTATTCACTATGAGGTGTGTGGAGGAAGCCTTTTACGCTGACAGATTTCCCCTATACAGTGCAGGATGTTTCTGGCAACATTTTTGGCAAACCTTGATCCACAGCCCCTCTAACAAGGACAAGGAGAGCAATTGCCTAGCAACTCTTGGCCAAGCATCTGAAGCCGCCCTTGTGCCACATATTCCACTGCTTTGCTTGATCAATGGCTGGTGGAAAGCTATAAACTTCTCCTCCCAATCCAATCCAGATAAGATGTGATCAGCCTCAGGTTTACCTTTGCACATCAATGCTGAACAAGACTGTGCAGTGTCATCTGCTGTTCTAAAAGGTTATCCCGAGGGAAAATAAGTCTTCAGGTCTCAGTATGTGAAGTGATGGAGTGCCTAATTTGCTTGGGTTTTTTGAATTGCCCAGTCTTACTGGCAGGAACATTTCAAAGGTGTTGGTCACCTAATCATTTTAACCATCCTTTGATTAAAGCATCTGGTTAAAAAATTTTTACCTCTTTTACAACATGTAGGATAGCTACAGTATTCTAGACTCAAAGGATGTGCCCTTCTGGATGGTGAGATGAATCAACCACACAAACCACACAGGACCATGCAAGTCCTGAGAACGGAGCACCCCACACTTGCATTACGCCAGATCTACGCAACTACACTGTCACTGAAGTTACACCAGACATGAACCAACCCAAAAATCCTCCCACGTATTTATTTCTTCTTTACTTTCCAGTTTGCAAAATTAGCTCCAGCCATCAGGGGTTAGTGTAATTAGCCTTGAAGTACTGCACTGAAAAGTAAATGCTTTAGCAGTCGAAGCAGTGTTCTGAAACTTTAACAAAAGACTTGAAAGAAATGAGAAATGGCATTCCAAACCATGCATAAAAACACCCTGAAGTTGAAATAAGCATTAGAAAACAAAGATGAAGAATCAACATCAAAGTTTGCTGCACCAGAAGTGCCAGCTATAGCAACACAGATATCAAAGCCCAGTTTAGAAACACCTGATCTGAAAGAGAGCCCATCCAAACAAACACTACAGGCCTCATCAAAATCCCCCCCAAAAATCCAGGAATGAACAACAGATGAAAGAGAAGGTGGAATTCACATAGATGTAATGAATAACATAGCACGAGGACCCATACAGGTAGAAGGTCTGGAATCAGCACTGCTAAAGCAGAATTGCACACAACACCTGGCACACTGGAAACAAGAGAAAAACAAGCAGCAGATAACACACAAATACTAATAATTCAGAGAACAGAATTTGGGATATTTGGGGTGGGGGATGATGTCTGTGCAACTATGAAAACTTAGGAAGGAATCTTTAGAGGAAGTGCCAGAAGAACCTGCTTTCATATAAGATAATGGCTCTGCTAAGAACACTGAAAATGCTGGACATTTTAGGCTAACCAAACATCATTTCATGTCTCCTTCCAAGATGGCTAAAAGTAGTCTGGGAACTGAAGCTTTTCAGTCAGAGTATCTTTCTTATGCAGAAACAGAGGAAACTCCTGCTACTCTTTCAAGGACTGTTTGATCTAAAATTCTTTCTGTCTGCAAGGGAGAAAGAGCCTCTACAAGTACTATATTTTGAATTTCTGATTTGAGTTTGTCCAAAGTTGATGTTGGTTCTTATAAAATTGAACAGCATTCTTCATTACTGAAAGGGGATGCAACTCTTACTAAATATCAAATGAACATTCCAGAATCTGAATCAAAAATGTCATCCCTTGCTGATATGAATCTTTCTGCAACAGATTTTGAAATTTTAAATGAAGATTGGAGAAAAAAGTCTGAAGCCAGGAGGGAAAACACCAGGTTCTGAAATATCTTTGGGTGACACAAAATGTACGCTTAAAATACATAAAACCTGAAATCAGAAATTTAGAATTTCTTACTGTAAGGGAAAATTGTCAGAAAGTGACATTGGTTCTAAAGTGGAATCTGAAACTTCGTAGGGAAAAAAATTCAAGTTCTACTGCTGAAGGTATAATTTAAAAAACAGGTATTACTCAGAGGAGAAGATTCTGTTGAACTGAGGAACCTTGAAACAGGAATCAAAAGATCATCTCTTGTGGGTGGAAGAAATAATAAATTGGAAGGTCTTCAAAGGAAAGTTGAAATGCACATATTCCCAGAGGCAAAGTTTGGAATCCCCTAACGAAAGGGAAAGGACCAGAGCCTGAGATCAGCTTTCCAAAATGAGAAACAGGGCTAGCCCAGCTAAAAATGACACCCAAAATTGTTGACATTTCCCTGTGAGTTCCAGCATCAGGATTTAAATTTGATATGTCGAATCCTGGAGGAGAGGGAGCTGTTGAGAACCCTGAGGAGAAAGGAATCAAATTAAAAGGAGACCATGAGATAAAAGCTGAAGTTGAGGCTAAGGAGAACCAGCAATGTTTTAAAATGCCAAAATAGAGAATATCTGCATTAGACTGGCCATCCTTAAAGGAAAGGAAGAAAAAAAACCCCAAAAAACAGGTGAGGCTGATGTTGAAAAAAGTCTGGAAAAGCCTCAGGTAGGCGTTCCCTTTACCAAAATACAAATTATAACAAATATTCCTGAAAGTACCTTCCCTGTGCAGCCACTGAAATTACAGTTGGAAAAGGAAGAATTCAAAAATTAAGAGATTGTGTGAAGAGTTCTGGTGTTAGTTTGCCAGAGGTGGGAGGAAATATTTAATTATCTGCAAAGATAACAGGGATTAGAATGACTATTCCAAACCTAAATATAGTTATATGTGCAGATATAGTTATACATGGTGCTGAAGGAAAAAATGCATATTTCAGAACTCACTGGGTCTTCAGCAGAATTGTCAAAAACAGAAATACTTGCTTTAAAAATTGACAAAAAGAAGTTCCCTACACATGCTCTGAATGTTCAAGAGTACAAAGTCAAATCACTGGATATGGAGATCCCCAGAGTAGAAAGCTCAACCGAGTTAAACAATTCAGGAGGAGAATTTAAATGATCATCAGCTGAAATTAATGCAGGTGAAAAACCTAGGCCTAGGTATGAATGGTCTACAAGAAAGGGATCGGAAGATGTTGCTTACGTTGCAGCTAAACTGGAAGATACAATTGTAGAAGTTTTAGGAGTGAAAACAGATGTGAAAAAATTTCTAGAATAGATCCTGAAATACAATTTCAAGTGGAAGGTGTTGAAAATAATGTCTCTGCAGGAGTGGAAGAGGGTGCAGCAGAGAACACAAAAGCTCATCACCTAAGGAGCCAACAAAAGGCAGTGAAAAATTTGAAGTTGATGGGACTCCATCTAATGTTCCAGTTTCTCACTCTATCATCATATCTTCAGCAAGAACTGAACTGATCTTGTTAGAGGAAGAAAAATAGTCAATCAAATATTCCTGGAGACACAACTAAATGAGGATTGTCTTTTATCAATTTCTAATGAAAATAAAATAATAATCTACCCATACAGGGAAAAAAAAAAAAAAAAAAAGTGTTCTTAATTTTCTAGGATCTGAAAATGAAGCAAAACCTAAACCTAACACTTATGAACACTTTGTTGTTACATCATTTAGCACGTACAAATTCTCAAGTATATGAATGTGCCATCCCATGTGCTAACAAGTATATTGATTTGTTCATACCTGCCAAAAGGAAACAAAGCACCACTACTATCTGCTGAAATGTCCGTTCAATGACAGCACAGTTTCTAGTTGTGGTGGGAAAGGTTACAAGCAGATCTGAAACTTTTCACAGATTGTGATCCTGAGTTTTATGGATGTGTATGTGCAACCAAGCTTATTTTTGCATTTGATATTGTCTTTCTCCATATTCTGCTACTTAATACAAGGAAAGCAGACACAACAAAACATTTAGAAATTGGCTTGAAAAGGAAGTGTATCTGGTTGTCAGACCATCTCTAAGTTTATGCATTCTTCATTCCCACATCTTTGAGGTAGTGCCAAATATTGTAATGAGAACTGCTGGCAGACTGTGTTCCTCATATTCTCTCTGAAGAGGCTGTTTGACTAAGTATTAAGCATTTATCAGTCATTTGGATCATGCAACATTTCTCTGAAGTTCTTCCTTCTTCACATGTCATTTGTTCAATAGATCCCAAATCCATGTCAGTCAGCAATGGCATACACCAGTACTGAGGAAGAGAATCACAATCAAACCAGGAAAACAGGGAAATACAAGGTATGTGATGAGGGACATCCCACTCTAGCACCAGTTTGTGTCTGCTTACAAGGCAGCCTCCATGTGGAGCTTACCCAGAAACTCTGCCCCACCAAGAAATTTATTGAGTACTTGTAAATTTGAGAAGTTTTCTTCTTATGCTTATTCCTGCAAAATTTACCCCCCATTTTTTTTGCGGATTACAGTGAAAATGTAGCTTTGAGTGCCACCTAGAGGAGTATATACGTGGAAAATACTTCTGTTGGTCAAAGTAACTTTTCAGAAAGATTTTCTAACTCACGCAATACATGTACTTATTGCTGGGCACTAGGAAAAGTCTGTCTAGAGGTTGTTCCTGCATGTAAGTATTAATATAGCTCATAGCCAGTTGTATTTTCTAGTACAGGATAGTAAACCTATGAAAAAGAGTTAATGAAAACCAGCTGGGGGGTGTTTCTACTTTGCAAGACATTTTAATTAGTGAATAGAAATCTCAAAATACTGAGCAGAACCTAAATAGGAAATGAGGGAGGAGAGCACTAAAAGCAACTCCATCTCAGTATATTTGCATGTATATGAATACTCATGAAATTTCAGTGTTATCTGTAGGTATAAGTGCCTCAAAAACCTGCATTAAAAACAACACTCATTGGTTTATAGCAATGAATATATCATGCCTGCGCTGACTCAGGGATGGAGACTGACTGGGCTGCCTGCAGCAAGAGAAGGGACACCGGGACTCGACGTACCAGCATGGTGTCAGGGCAGTGGCCAACATCCCAGTGGGGAGATGCTCTCAGGACCCTTACAGAAGTGAATTTACTTGGTGATGAGAAGCTGAACCCTGGAAGCTGCTAGCTGAGATAAAATATGAGTCCTATATTTAGATACTACAATGCAATGTAGTACAGTGCTACCCTAGAGATGGGTTTCGGTGGTTGTCGTTTGTCCAGGGGAGTCTGTTGTGAAATAATATTGGGTGATCTGAAGAGTAGCACCTAACAGGCTGTTGGTACATGCTAGCAGTTGAAAATGGAGGTTCAGCTGCACATCTGAGCTGTGGTTTGGTCATGGAAAGTGCCTCACCTGGGGTGAACTCAGAGTTAAAGTAAGCATTAAGATTCCTGAATGGAAGAAATGAAAAAATAGTTTGAATTTGAGGTCCGGTTTGTAGGTGAAGTGAGTCAGTTCCTCAGCTGATATTAAGTGACATCATCTCCAATGGATTTAAGAAACATTTGCTAACCTCAAGTTGATGTTACTGTGTCTTCAAATGCAGTTTCTTTTCTCTTTGGGTGAATTTTATCTGGGAGGTAAAATTTTGTTTTGAAACCTCTGAGCAGTACAAGTTGGACTGACCATAATTTTGCTGAGGCATGCCTACAGGCTTCTAAAAATCTTACTGGAGATGATTTATGGGCTTGTAAAAGAAAGATATATACACACACACACATATATATATAAAGGGCAAAAAAAGCATTGATGGAGTGGTCCCTTCACTGTTGAGGAACAATATTCTTTAACAAAGGAAGATGATCTGATCAGGCAAGATTAAAAAAAACATTAATCATCTGGAATGAAAATATGTTGATGATGTGCCTGTGTTTTGATGCATCAATGAAAACACACTAAGAAAACCAAATATTCTGAACTTGATCTGCTGAGCATTGTAAACTCACTCTCCTGAAGGGTGTTGAATGCCACCTGCAATCAAAAATTAATGAGGTTGACAGGAGCGCATGTCCTGTTCTGCATGGCTTCCTCCATCAGGCTACACAAGAACTGGCAGCCCACCATGAACACTGTGGTGGCATGCATGAAGGGCTGTGTGGAGAAGGAAGAAGTGGGTGCTGCTTTAGCTTGCAGATTAACATTGTGGCTTAAATGTCACATCCCCAGCCAGTTTCTGCCATTGTCAGCCTTGGTGGGGACTGGAAAGTTTCACAAAGCCTGCCCTTTTCCCCCAGCAATCCTGCTTCCTAGGAAAGATACTTCATGTTGAAAAGGAAAAGCAATTTGTATCCCCTTCTGCCTCATATGGCTATGCAGCTTAAGCCATTACCTGCTTCTCTTCTAAATGTCAGATTTAAGAGATTAATATTAGAATACTTAATATCAACATGAGTAAGGACCTGACTGGGTCTTGTTCTAACTTCCACTCCTCATTTCAAACAACTTGTTAAAAGTCTTTCCCCCTGAAAATAACAGGAAGATCTGTGTTGGTCCTAGCTCTATGGGGGGAAGAAAAGATCAGCTCCCATTAATGTCAGTGGAAATTGTTAGAGGTCACAGAGTAGTCACTATCACTGTATTAAATATGAACAGTGCTACTGCTCTTGATGCAATAAATATTAATGTTTGTAATGCCACAGGTTGTGTGGTTTGTGAATTTTAATGTGCCCAGCAGAGCTCCGTAAAGGTGAATTACTCCTCAGAATCCATAACAATCTAAAGCCTTTCTTTCTGGTAATTTAAAAACAAAACAAAACAAAACAAAACAATCTTGCACTGCTGCTGTAGCTGTTGGTTTTCAAGGCTTTCATTACTTACAGAGAAATCATGTTTGACACAATACTGTAGTTATTGAGAACACTGGTTATATTACACAGCGCACCTAATATATCAAACTCCATACATCCCTGGATGCAGACAAGATAATTTCTTAATCTTTTTCTGAGTCATGCTGGACAGCTACATCATTGGTAGGGACCACCAGAATTAGAGTGGACAGGGCAAAAATATAATAGAATAGAGTTTGTTTATATATCAAACAATAATCTTTATTTGGCTGTAGGTAGACTGTTCTATGACTTTAGTACCATTGTATCATCTGTTGAACCAGCTGGTACCTGCTGTTGGTAGCGACAGGGTGCTGGAAAAAAAAACCTCTAATTTTGAACCAATTTTCTCTCATTCCTAAAAGCACTCTCTACTTAGAAATAAAAATGTGCTCCATTTTGGCCATTAGTTTCATATATGAACCTTCTGTAGCTGTAGCTCTGTTCTTTAGTGGAGAAGCAAAGTTCAAGGTACATGAAAATGTGTAAGAAGACAAACATGACAAGTGTTATTGATGGTAATTTAATTAATGATGATGTTTCTATACTTCTAATTGCTCTGACTCTTATTTTCTTCCTCTTAGAATACAGGGGGAGAGTATGTAACGTAGTAAAGTATCCTCAGCCATGAGGAAATTGCTTTCATTGAAGTGGTAGATTTTACCAAATAAGGCTGCTGTCAAAATGAAGGAAACTCTGTTACATGTATCCCAGACTATAATTAATTCACATGTGAACTAGTTGGGAAGAGGGTGGTCATGGCTCATGATCAGATTGAGGCTTAAGGAAGAGTAGGACCATCAATTTTTCCTTGAGAGACTGAGTTCCTCATCAAGAAATGCAGTATGTGACTAATAAGTTACAGATTTATTAAGAATCCCCCTAAGAATATTCAGAATGAGATGAAAATTAATTCATTATTCATTAGTAAAACTGCTTAGATTCGGAAAGTGTTTGTGGTTTGGATTAATGTGCAAAATTATCGAAATAGCACTCTCAGTTAAGCAATCTGCTAAAATGCTGCAGTAAGGAGATCATCACCTGTCTGCATGCAGTTTTCTGCAGTTATCTGGAGGTAATTGCATCCCAGCTGCTTTGAGTTCTTTGCTGATATCTTATGTTTTAAATGGTCTGTAAGGTAGTTTTCTTTAAAGAACAAAGACTCCTTTCTGCTTTGCCAGTCAGGAGCTCACACAAAGCAAACGCATCTGATACCGGTTAATATTTAAGAGCTCAGGGGGTTGTTTTGTGCAGAGTTCATAAGTGAGCAAGACAACTCCTCCTTGTTGAGACTTTTATACTGCCTAAGGCACCTCCCGTGGTGCTAGAAGCATCTGTTGTCTGGTTTTAATGATATTCCTCATAACACCCCTGTATGCGTCCTTATGCCTAGGGCCCTTCTCTCTGGTCCCCACTTTCACTATGGCCTATATCTTGCTAAACTGATATTGCCTGATTGTTAAAGCTAAGCTGGCCTAAATGTGCCAAGATAGGTTCAGTGGCTTTGAAGTCCTCTTGAAGGAGCTTAGATGGTCACCACTTGTCAGTTTTTGCCCACTGTAAGTTCAGGGTATTTCCTATCTTTTTTTTTGGAATGAAAAGTTTCTGATGTTTCACCATCTGTGTTAGTTTTCTTAGTTTTCAACTGCTGGAGGTTTGCCATTTCTATAACAAAGTCCCATTTTCCCCATTTAGCAAAACAGTTTATCCTTTTATTTTTTCCAAAATAAAAGGAGATAAAGGTTTCAGTTTTCAGGAAACCTTGGAAATTCTCCCCCTTCCTCTTGCTGTTTGCCAGTGGAGAGAGATTATTAGATAATTTTAGCCCAAGGCACGCTCACTTGGATTTTCAGCCGCTGTGTTTCTAGGAATTTGCCATTGCCTCTGTGCAGTTGTTCTGGTCTTTCTGGTCTCCTGACTCTCCTTCAGGGTTTAATAAAACTTACAGCTTAATATTTTCTCAACTTCTTGGATGCCCTTAACAATTGCTTTTAAGGCATAAGGATATAATAATAATTTTGAATTCTATTTTGTTCCTTTTCTATTCTTCCAGTAGTAAATATGTATGGTCTTGTAAGAATGTTTATATGGAGTCAGTAAATTTATGGAAATCTATTTTCACTCAAAAGTAGGATATTCTTTGCTGGATATGCTTCTCTGATGCTATGTGAGTGCTTTCTGTCTCTTAGGCCTAAATTCTGCAAGCATTTATGCATATGTTTAATTTACCAAATTAATTTCACTGGGACTGTCCCTGTATAAGGTTTTGATGAATCAAAGCCTTAACCAGCTTTCTGATGCTGTGGTACATCCTTTCTTCTACGAGGTGATCTAGTAATGTCTTTAAGGAGAGAAACCCTGTTTAAGTGTGCTATAGGACAGGCATTTGAAGAGACTCTGTCTCGTGTTCCCCAAGGAGCAGAGTTGGGCCTGTTGGGTCTCTAGGTGACCATTAGGAACATGGGCTTCAGGTTGTGCTCCTGCAGGCCAGAGTAATTGGTCAATGAATTACAAGAGTAGGAGAAATGTGTGAGAAGTGTGCTGCAGAAATCTACTGCTCAGTGCATGATAGTTGACAGACACGGTGTGCAACAGAGGCATTCCCATTCCCTGAGGGAGTGTGAGGTTGATCCGTGGCATAAAGATAGGAATTTGGACCTGAAGGAAGTGAAGTGTTCCTGGAGCTGAAGAAACTATGTTTGAGTGAGGCTAGGACCCTCTGTCAAGACCTAGGGGAGCACCTTGCATCAAGGAGGATTCCTAAGATAGAGAGGTATCAGTTTCAAAGGATGAACCAGGAGAGCTGAAGGGGTTGTAATAAGGAAGAGCTTATAACACCCGGACTTGAATGATGGCATAGGATGACCCATGGAACATGCACAAGGACTCATCTCCCTCCACTGAAACACTGAATTCAACAGGAGAGAGACCAGAGCAGGCTCTGGGTAGATGGTCCCTGTTCTTTTCAGCCCAAAGACAAACTGTGGTGATGCAATGCTTTTGCTTGAGAGAGCCAAAAGGTAATTATTTCCCTATTTTATACATAGAAGGAGATGTCAGTTGTTTTGTGGTTTACTATAGGAGTGACAACCAATTTCCTTGATCACTTGGAGGGTGTTAGTTAAACCCTCCAACCTTAAGAGATGGGAGCAATGAGTAAAGAATCTGGCCCATGTGTCTTTGTCATCTTCTGACCCTGGGATAACCATATGTAGGTCTGCTTTCTTTCTTTTCTTCTTTTTTTTTTTTTTTTTTTTTCCTTTTTAGGAGGGGTGTGCATGATAAGACAGAGGAGAAAGAAAATGTTAATGCTTTCCAAACACAGATCTCCAAACATGGGCTTGCAACAAGTGCTGTCTATACAGCAAAAATAGTGTCGAATTTCTCCTTCTCATTCATTTGTAAGCTGTGACCGTACAAATGCATGGCTATTGCAACCTCAGTACTGCAGGGGATCACCTTAAAGATGAAAATATTATTTTCTGAATTAAAATAACCATGAAACTATAGCATCTTCTGGGGATGCTTTCAGCCATGCTTCAGCATTAAAAGCTCGAATTCGGCAAGTTTTTTCAAGGGTGCAAGTGATTCTGTTTCTTCTTTGGACACTGTTTAAAGTGGGTGCTTAACTTCTGCAGCATGGGAGTAATCTTGTCTCATTAATTTTTAGCCCACTTCTACTTCACATACACAGAAAAAAAGAGCCATAGAAAAGTGATGAATAGCTTGCTTTCTCAGAATACATCTCTCATGTTTCCAGAGCTGTTCCTTCCTGTACTAGTGATAGATCTTGAGTTCTTGCTTTCTATGTAAGAAGCAGGATTATTATTATGGGGAAATGACAGTAACTGATGAATAGGTATCTTTATCAAGATTGTTTTCATCATGCTGCTGTGATGAAGAATAATCTGTAATTAGAAAGCTCTGTTGAAGATTTTAGTCTGGATCTTTCCACATCTTCTCTGACAGGCAGGCTTATTAATGTCTTAATTTCAGTTTTGTGAGTGCCCCTTACTAAATCCATGCCTTACTGTGCAGTACTTAGTCTGAACATTTATGTTCTCCTTGTCAATTAGGAAATGACCAAAGATAAGAGTGTGAATTCAGTAAACTTCAGAACCCTGAAAATGTTGAAATCTTTTATCTCCATTTAGATAAATTTTGAAATTCCTTTGGAATTTAAGTAATAGGAGATTTTATTTTTTTTTCTATTTTAGAAATATCTGAAACTTGATAAGTATTGTAAAAAAATTGGCTGAAATTTATTAGCTATTGCAGGTTTCATGTCATCATCATCAGTGAAAGATTTAAATTTATTTTCACCTGTAGACTGTCATCATCAGCTATCCCCCTTAGAGACTTCAAATTTCCTTAAGTAATTATTTGAGGCTGTTTGCAAGATTAGGGAAGTAATTATTTTCCTGGTCTATGTGCAAGTTTGTCCTCTAAAATTTTGTTTTTTTAAACAATGGCATGGTGAAAATAATTTTCATAATAGATACTGGAATAGAGCTCTGGTGAAGGCCACAGTAGAGCCGGGAAGCAAAATGTGTCTGTAAGTCCCATTTTCTCCTCCACCCTTTTGACACAGGCTCCTGGAAATCCTGCCTGGGTGGCAGATTCCTCTTCTGCAACTTGCTTCCTTGTGGGGGATGTGCTGCTCCCTTTCCGCTCTCCAACAGTAGGTGGGGATGCTCCATTGGCAGAACAGATCCTCTCTACTACCTCAAAATGCGATGAAGAATTAATTGTACAGTTATTTAGACTTCAGATAAAATTGTCAGCCCCCAACCCAAAGAATCTGATGCTTATCAAATATCCTGGCTTATCTGAGCTCTGCTGTGTGTGTACTTTGAGGCAGAAACATGACAATTTAGAAATTACAGCCTGGAGGAGTTCTTATTTCTTTTTTCTTTTTTTTTTTTTTTTTTTTGTACTTTTTTTTTTTTTAACGCCCTTCCATTATTCTGATTGGAGTAACTGTGTGGTGGATAGTGACTGCTACAGCTGGCTAGAGGAGCCAGGAAGCTGCACTTCTCCCAGGGAATGTCACCATATGTTTTTCAACACCACCCCTCACACTTGTTGCAGTGATTTCTGCCTTGTTGCTGGTTATCCTGGAGGATGGAGGGACTGGCATCACTGGTTAAGTCCTTTTCCTGATTTAGGCATAATGAACTCATATTGGGGAGACAGACAATGCTAGGATAGTGATTACAGGGAGGAGCAGACTTTAAATGGTCAAAAGTGGAAGGGAGTGAGGATATGTTTGTGACTACAGAGGGTAATGACCTGCATAACTGGTGTTCGCAGACTAAGCTAAAAGGCTTCTTGGAGATGTTTCTAGTGAAGCTGGTGCTGATACTGTCTCTGAGACCATCCATGGCTCTGAGGAGCAGATTAGACTTGTATTAGCCAACCTGTTGATCCAGCACAACTGGGGTTTGATAGACTAGAGATTGTCTTCTGTGTTGGAGTTTGCCCCAGGCCCCCCCAGCCTCACTTGTTTTCACACACACTGAAGCCTGAGCCTCTGCACCAGAACAGCAGTGTGTTTGGTCTTTGCTGATACAGAAAATCATTTATCTTCGTGTGACTTGCTGTGCAGAGCAATAAGGGCTTTAAGCAGACAGGGCTTCTGGTTTCTGGAAAATAAGCTAACAAACACCACTTTGCAAGATTACCATTTCCTCTTACTATTTTTGGAAGTATTTATTTTAGAGCCCTGAAATTAATCTTGGGAATGCCAAGCAATACTTTAAAGTAGGAGGGGTGATGGGGCCTGGGGAGGAGGGAACTAGAGGAGAGCTTATGTCACCAAGTTTTCTTCATGTAATTGGATTTGTTCTTTAATCACAAAAAAACAGTCATCTGGTTCTGAAATAACTGTCATTGCAGTTCACCCTACTCTCTTCTGATTTCTGCCATTTTTGGCAAATAATGCATACAGTACAAAGGCCCTTGCAGAGTTATTAATCATGTTTGGCAGCCAGGCTGCACTAATCTACTGTCTGGAAGCACAGAAAAGTACTAACTTGTGTGTTTTGAGATGTAGTGATTAAAGCCCTTGATACCTTTATTGCTGCAGTGAGAACTGCAGGAAAAAATGGATGATCATGAAAAAAGAAGAACTCATCAGCCCTTCCCTTCTGCCCCCATCCCTAGTCTGTACTGTGCTGGGACCAGAGTTGAGGCCAAATTTACACTGGTTTGCGGGATACAGCTGGTAGCAAAGCACTGAGGAAGTGGTAGCTGTGATGGTGTAATGCAGCTTTTGCACAGAGATGGATGGGAAGGTCCAGACCTCATACACCTTGCCTAAGAGACCTAGACATTTAGGAATGGGGAAGGATTCAGAACTTTCCTTGCCTCATTCCCATCAGGAATTTTGAAACAAGGTTCCCAGTTGAAAGGGGATAACTTGGTGGTAAAGGGATCAAAGTCTCTTTTTTTTCTCTCTAGGCCAGTGGCAACACTCTTCCTGCCTGCATCTGTAATACATCAAGCATGGAAAAGAGGTGTCAGTAATTCAGAGCTTGCAGCCAGCAGAAAGTGACTGCATGTGTGTACCTTACTCCATCAATCAGATATTCACAAACGCTGGGCTAACAGTTCACCTACAAATAAAGTCATTTCTTTGGCTATGAACACCTTCAAGCTTCAGCTGTATTTGAAGTTCAAACACTGACATACGTTAACTCTTCTGTTTTTGACGAATGGCTCCTATCTGTACAGCAAGGAGAAGCTGACTGCCAGCTCTGAAAAGACCTGCAGTGTCTTAAATCTGGGAGGAGATATTTGGTCTGATTCTATGACCCAGCATGCTGGAAATAGAAGCCAGATCTGTGATTACAAAAGGTCAGATTGATTGTGGCAGACAGACCTGTAGTGATTTTTCACTTCACTGATGGCCAGCACATAAATGCTGTGTCAGTTACATGGAGCAGTGTAGTGGCACAGGATACTCTTGGGCAGGAATACTATGATCCATCCTTCACTTCTGTTATTTTCAGTCACTCCTTTTTTATTCATGTACAGTGCTGCAGCTTTGTTTGGAACTTCCTGAGCAAGTGGTTATTAAAGGAAGGTTTCAGTATGCCAAATAATTGAAATGAAAGCTAATGGAGTATATCACTTCTTGTTTAGTGGAAAAAGTGGTCTAGGTAAAGGTACTTCTAACTGAGACTATTTGGCTTCTTACCAATGGTAAAGAGTTTCTTGAAGAGTTTCTTAAATAATTAGCAATTTGTTCAAGGTCTGCCTAATCCCTTTCCAGGACAGTTAATGCACCTTTTTTTTTTTTCTTTTTTTTTTTTTTCTCTTCTCCTTAATTCAAAAGTTACTGTGAAAGTAATAAGTCAATGGGAGACTCTTATTTTACCTCACAAGGAAAAGCTGAGAGTTTTGGGAAAACCAGTAAGATATGAGCACAGTTTGTCCCGGAAGAAATATTCTTCTTTCTCCTGGCTGAGAATTTACGGATGCTAAAGCTCGTCTTCCTGTGGTTAAGGAAGGCCAGCACCAGTGATGTTCCAAGATCACATTTTCTTCATGTATTATGCAGTGACAAGGGCACCTACCGTTGCAGGGAGAGCTCAGTTCTGCAGCACTCCTGGAGACCAGGCTCAGAACAGATCTTGTGAAAACAAAGAGAAGTCCCACAGCAGGTTAGGTAGGATTTCAGTGATCAGTGATGAAACCTTACATGGCTGAATTTCGAGTGGAAATAGCAAATGTTAAGAGTCCTGTGCTAAAATCTCTTATCATCCCAGAACAATTTTAATTGTATTGGTTTAAGATGAGCGTGTAGGGAATTGCTAAAAATTGCAAAGAGTATCTGAACAGGGCAACCTGCTTGAGCTGGACCTGCTTGAGCAGGGGCATTGGGTGAGATGACCTCCAGAGGTACCTTCCAGCCACATCCTTCTGTGGTTCTGCAACAGCAGAGGACCTGAGCTACACAGGTCATTACACCACCTGTTTCCATCATAAATACGGAAAAGCCACTGAAAACTCAGAAGCAGGGCTAAGCAAGCAACTTAATCTTTCAAGAAATGTGGTCTACTTTCTTTTTTTCAGTCTGAGCTGGTCTTTCGTTCAGTCACCTTTTGACGTTTTTCAACACAGTAAGAGATAACATAGGCAGCAGACTTGTTTTCATGGAATTTATATAATGGCTTTAAACTGTATTAATTTACTGCCCTGAAAACATAATAGAACAGTAATGACTCAGTGATCTCAAGTGGAAATTGAAAGAGATTAAACTCCCTTTTTTGCTGTACAGAATGACACTGCTTGTTGCATCATACAACACACAAATAGGTCTGAGATACCTCTTGAATTGGGTGTTACG
This sequence comes from Tyto alba, assembly GCF_018691265.1. NCBI lineage: Eukaryota > Metazoa > Chordata > Aves > Strigiformes > Tytonidae > Tyto > Tyto alba. Next base: position 8,206,132 of record NW_024881303.1, read on the forward strand.
CACAGTGAAATTAGTATGCAAGAGGTACAGAGAGGTCCAGTCTTAATCTCAGTAACTGAAAGACCTCCTCTGGAACAGGCCAATTTTTAATAACAAAGCCTTTTCAAGTAAGAAATGATTTAATGAAAACCACACTCATTCATTAAATCACATTGATTTTGTTTTTCTCCTCAAGATTCCTAAGAGTTTTTGCATCTTTTTAGTTGGTATTTCAGATTTTATTCTGGGATTTATTTATTATTTATTTTAGTTTCCTGATAGGAAGGCTTTGTTTTGAACCAAAATGGTATTTACAGTTTCCATCTCTTCCTCCTCTTTCTTTAGAAACATTCTGTGTTCCACAGATCAGGATGGAAAGAAATTTCCTAATTATGACTGTTTTTTTGACAGCACTGAATTTGTTTTTCATCTATGCCTGCCTGTTATGCAGAGTATCATGAGGTGTCACCGGGGATTTGCATGCCAGCTATTGGATTTAAATTTTCAACTGGTGAGCATTGGCCTTGGATTTATTGGTATCATTGACCAGACTGGATGCCACACCTGATAAAATAATCTACTCTGCCACTGGTACGGTGCTGAACACACCAGTGAAGTGCATCACTGTTTAGAGCACGAAGGGGGGCTGTATGATTGTTTTTCTTGTGGCTGTGATCCCATTCTTCGTTCTCAAGAAGTCCTGGCCCATTTAGATGCACAAGCAGGTCCACAGCGATGCTGAAATCTTGCTCCACATTATACAGGAACAGATACTGCCGACTCCCAGGGTTTGCATTTAATGGACAGGTTAATGTTAGTGGTGCATTTCCTAAGTTCCTGTAGTGACATCTTGGGTGAGCTGTCTCCAGGCAGACTTGCCAGCTTGTTCTGAATTTTAAGAAGAAATTGCGGGGTCACCTCTAAATGTTGAAGTGTGAGTTTCTGTGTATTTTGGTGAAGAAAATGCTAGTGTTCACCAACTCCATTGTCATGTAATGCAGAGGAAAGTGAGAGGTACTAAAATGGCTTTCCTCTGCCTTATGCTTCACCCTTTCTGGTGGTTATCTGTATGTCTTTCTATAAAGTTGAAGAAGAAAAATGTGGTTTTGTTCCCCCCAAATTGGGTGTTTGCTCAGTATGATAAATGCTTGTGTCTGAGGGTGAGGAAGAGGGGAAGCAAATTGTTCACAAAGTCCTCACTTAAAGCTTGACCAGCTGAATCTGTTAGATTTCAAGAAGCTGTGAGTATCAGCTTAACAACAGTGAAAAGTTACATTATGTCTCTGTTTTCTTAATCAAACAAACCAGAGGAAATCCAGTGGATGTACAGAAAGCACAACAGATGCAGGAGTCTCTCCCTCTAATAAGAGTGTGAATATCATGTTAAATCCTCGAGTTTCATGCTAAATCAGATGAGCTCTTCAATGGGGAGTTCCACACGGACAAAGCTATCTGGCTAAAATAGTACCATGGAGACTACTCTCCAGCTGGCTCCTTCCACTGTTAAAGGAACCATATATTTAAGCAAAAAGTGACTGTTGCAAAAGGTGCCTCTGCCAAACTAATTTCCCTGAGCATCTTCCGAGCCATGGATGCATGAATCTGGGCTGGAGAAAACAGGTTTACAAATTGCTGACTGTGTATACTAAGGGTTTGTGGTGGTTAATTACATCCCCATTGCTAGAAATTGTCTTGCTGCATCCATAAACTCACAGTGTAGTGTGGCTGGGACCTGGATAGTTTAGTACAAGGGTGTTTTGATTCATCAGGAGTGTACCTATTCATACAGAAATGTGCCACTGTGGCCTTACTGTTGCTACCCAGATCTGAAGCAGAGGTACTGGAGCCAGGACTCCAGTGGACAGGGGCACTGTGCTGCAGTGAGTCTCACAGCTGCAGGATGCACAGACAAGTATCAGAAGGTCATGTCTGGTAATACAGCAGGATCTCAAAGTCATTATTTTCTGCCTTGTGCCCAGCTGTGCAAGTGAGTAAAATACAGATGAGATAAGTAATGTTGGTGCTTCTGAGCCCAAAAGTGACGGACACCATTAAAAACATTACAGTAAACTGAAAAAACTCAAATAAGAATTTATTAGGTGTGTTTGCCCTGTGGTTGTTCACTGGAGATAAGGGAGGATGGTGCAGAAGATACACGGAGCAGCATCTCCTCTCTCCATAACATGTAAAGGGGTGTGACGTGCTGGGTTGTATTGCTGCAGCCCTCTGGCAGCACAGCATGCGCTTCCCTCCCATATCCATCTCACTATGGGACAGCTGGGATAATTTTATTTAATCTCTATTTGAAACAAGTCCAATACAACTTTACAAAGCAAAGGTAGGGATCTGGGGGCGTTGTGTTCAGTTAGTGCTGAATTTTGATTTGTATCTTAATGTCCATCTCAACCAGCTTAGTTGTTGAAATAATAGAAATATTTACAATTGCTTTTGCTTATTTGAAGTCTACAAATATCTTTGGTCCTATGCCTTTATCTACAAGCATTGGATTTCACATGCAAATCAGACCATTGCCTGAGCAAATAATGACTAAGATTCCTAATTCTCTTGTTTGCACAAATACAACTTGGCATGTGAAAAATTTGGAGTTGTATAATGTATACTGAGCCTTGTCTCCCCAGGCACTGGAGTGGCAGAAGTCAGTTTCTGCAAGGCACTGTCATGTAGAAAGTGATTTTTAGTTTCTAGTGTGACTCACTGTGATCTCTTCCATGACAATCTTTCTTGTCTGCTGAATTAGCATATGGGTGATGTGCGTTAAGTCATGGAATCTCAAATATTCTGCATCTGGCTTCCAAGGGAGACCAATTTTAGCTCAGACACTTGTGAACACTGGGAAGAGGTCTTCTGGGTCATCAGATCTTTCTCATTATCTTCCAGAAGACAACCGAAACCTGACTTAAAAAGTTAGAATTTTCCTTTGCTTCTGTTCTTACTGGAAGATTGTCCAGAAGATCTTTGCTCTTTTTTTTACACTTTGAATATATCTTTATTGTAATGCAATCACAGAAAAGGGCTGAAAAGTACATTTTCAAGGTGTCATATCCAATTGTCAGTTTATTTTGCATGTAAATTCCAGTATTTCAAAGAGTGCAATTAAATATTCTGACTATCATTTAAAATATTTACAATTGTCTCAGTCAGATAAGACACAATATTTTTGGTTGAAGATATTCCCCAGACATCTGCTTTTTTCTAGCCCATATGGTGAAATGTGTGCCACATCTCATCTCTATGTTATGCCATATAATGTCTGCCAAGAAGGATTCTAAATTACTATCAAGGCAAAGCAATTCAGTAATCTTTCCAGAACTCTCATGTTTTTCATAATCTTTGAGCAATCAGACATCAATATCATATTATGCCCTTTGTTTTGAAATAGGTTCTATGGAAACCAAGAAGATCCAGTGTATATTTTTTAATGCAGAATTTAGTTCTTAAGTGCTGTTTAGCTGGTTGGAAGTACCTGTGGCTGATGCTGTTGAGTGTGAGAATCCTCTGGCATGCTTTTTTAAAGCAATGCACATCTATTACACAATTAGATCATGTGTCTTTTGTTGGATGGAAGAACAAGCATGCAGATAGTATTATTTTAAAAGAATTTGGATTACTGACTCTCATGTGAAAGGATAGCATGTCAGTATGGTGCCCTGCACCTGAAATTTCTTAGAATGTTTATTATCAATCAACATCTCTCAGTAAAGTGGCTGTTGAGCCACAGCTTCAGCCAGGTACTTACCAGATCTGACAAACCTCTATGCATAATGTCTGTAGCATACTTAATGGATACTTAGCCTAACACAAGAAAACTGAGCAGAAATCCTGGAAAGTGAGGGAATCGTTAGTGGTGTACTAGCTTAGTCCATGAGTCTTTTGAACAAGGGCAAAAAAGTTAGTCAGAATCTTCCAGGTGACCTGTGCCTGTCCTGCCGAGTCCCCATCACCTCTGGATTTCTTTCTCTGTTATTCCTGTTAGTATAACTGAAAGGCTGCAGTGAAACTCCTTGGTTACTAACTGGAGATTGACTAACAACAGAAACATATACTGATGCCTTCTTGCTGCTAGAGCTAGAAATCTTCACTCTGGATTTAGACTTTCTCTGAAACATTTTGGGGAAATGAGGTTTGCTTTAGGCTATTCTCCAATTAAACTGTGATTTTATAAATCATATTCTGGTATTTCAGCTAGATTAAAATGGTGGTGCTCTATTACCCTTCATGTATAGATTTGGATTCCAAGATTAATGTAATTAAAAATTTGAAATTTGATTAGAGTCATGTGATAGCCTTAGTGCTGGCTGGCTTTTGCTCACACCAGAAATGTAAGTGTGTAAGAGTGGTTGTACATTTTAGCAAAAGCTGAAATAGCCCAAGGCATCGTGCTTTAAAGATGCTGTAGTAGATTTCTGCTTTGCAACAACAGGAGTGCCTGAGACACTCGTATTCAGCTGTGTCATATCTCCTTGCTCGGTGAAATGTTTTGAGCTGCTGAGCACTGTTTACATTAAATGAGGGGGTTCTACTTTTATACCAATGTATGCTATTCATGAGTTAAACCCAATGTAGGCAGCTGGTTAAGTTTAAAATCACTGCTGAAATGTTTCAAAGGATATCTTCTTATAAGCCTCTTTCTTCTCCTTTCTTAATGATGTCAGCTTCTTCACCATCCCTATGGAGTCAGATGCAGTTAGTGGACAATTAATGTAGAAAGACATATGTAGGGCATCAGCTCAATAAACCCGTTCTTGCTGTGTTGCTTGTCAGCTAGGGTCTACTTAGTTTCATGCATTTATGCTGGAGGCACAAGATGTTTGCATGCAATCCTTTTACTGTAAATTACATTTTCCTGTTCTGATGTCTAGTTCAAACATGATGTCTGCTGCAAAAATACTGCAGGAAAGAGGTATTGTACTTTTAACAAGGTGGGGAATGTGGGGCATTCTCTATATTTTCATGTCCCGATCTCGAAAGAGGTGAAATGCAAGCACCACCAATCTGCTAAGACTCATTCCAGTTTTTGCTCACCTTAGCCCTTTCCAATTATTTTTCAAGAGTTGCCTGTTCATTTCCCACTGTTGAGGGAGAGGTGTGAAATGGCCCTTAATCTTGTCTGAGTCCTACAAGTAAATCCTGTTGCTGGATCCTCTCTGTTCAGCTGTTCTCTTTTGAGACGGCCTTACAGACTGTTTCTCAATTGTTGTCCTTATTACCCACCTGTGACATTTACCTTCTCTTGATGTGATTCTTGTCCCTTCCCACACGCATCAGAGGTGGGTGGTGGGGAATAATTGCACCCCTTTTTATTTAGGTTTTGGTGCCTTTCACCAGAATTTTTATAGACCTCTTGATATTCTGAGGACCTGTCTTCGCCTTTCCAAAATGTATAATTATTCTTGTTATATTTAATTAATATGTGAATGTAGGTATGCCAAATTAGTTCCTTTTCTTTCCTTACCTTATTATAGCTCTTGAATAGGGGCAGTTCTGTTATTCTTTCTCTGGTGAAGTTCCTGGGAGTAGCTGTGTAGCTCTTATTGGATGAGGACCATCAGCATAAACCTAATTTTGACTTTCCTGATTGGCGCATCAAAAAATGAGGTGCTTGAGGAACAACACAGCACACATTTTACACTCATCCCACTTCTTGTTTTCCCATTGGCACATGATGGAGTGTGGCCCTGTTGTGTTTTGAACCTCTCTATTCCTGCTTAAGAGAGAGCTTGTGCTGTGACTTGGGCTTGCTGCTTTTGGTAGGGTCATCATCCCTGCTAGAGAGCTCTGGTCAGCATGGTTAGACAGTAGGTTTCAGTGAGTCACTGTTCCGCTGAAAGCTGGCTTAGAGAATCAAAGTGAAATAATGTATTTTCAACTACTTTTTCTTGTACTTGAATGTGACAATGTAAGTTACGTTCATTTACATGTGTGCATCAGTCTGACCTGTAATCAGTGTGGCGTGCCAGGACCCTCTGTGGTGTTGGAGAAAGCTTTTATATGACAAAACATATAAATTTATATATGTATGTATAAATATATATTAGATCCTCAATTTATGGAGGTATTTGCAGTGCTATGCTTTAAACGACAACTTACAGGATATGCTGAACTAGATTGTTCTGAGCATGGTGTGACAATGAATCGTAGAACTCGGTGCCCATTAATAAGTACAACAAAATAATGCAGATTTCAGGAATTCATGAGTTCAGGTTTTTGTGTCTTCCTGGCAGATAAAGGAGCTGGACTGCAAAATTTTGCTGTTGTATACATTTTGTTCCCCTTTAAACTTCCCCATAGGGTGTCAGGAAAGCCACTGGTGACTGAGCTCAAAGCACCTCTGTGGCTGGGGATGGGGCCTGCTTTCCACTTCCTTGCCCTACAGTGATGCAGCCAGCATCTTTGCCTGTGGGCAAAGGAACTGACCACAGAGGAGCATCCACAACTTGGCAAATGAGCACCAATTAAAAACCTGATCTGGTACAACCTAGAATGGGGAAGGAAGGGTAGAATCTGAGGAGCAAAAGGAGGAAAGCTTTTGAAGTAGCCTCTTATGCAAACAATGCAAAAGCCTTTTACCTGCCTATATTAATCCTGAGAAATTAGCATTTAATTTCTGTAATTAGCCTTTCATGCACTCCAAGGAAGCGAGCGTACACTTACACACTCATTCTCATTTCTTTTAAATCTTGAAGGCTTGCCGTTTGGTTGCTAAGGGGAAGAAAAGATTTTAGTAGGAGATGAACAAAAAGCAGAACTTGCTCCCAGGTGTTGGTGAATCATCAGGGAATGAAGCTTTTTTAATAATGTCTAGGGGAAGGGGGGGGAAGTGTGTGGGTGTAAATTTAGTTTTTCTGAAAGGTGCTGAGCCTGACAGCTCGGGGACTGCAGTCCAGTGAGCGCAGAGGACCGGTGGGGGCATGGCTGGCTGCTGTGTACCTGTCCTCAACGTCATCACCTGGACAGGATGATCCTGAGCACCAGCAGCCTGGGTGCTCATTTGGGAAATGGCCAGCATGGCTTGTAACGTGGATGCTCATCCACAGGCAGATGGACTGAAGTAGCTAACCTGCTGCCCATGGATGATGCTGTCCCCTTCTGAAGCATGGGTCAGCACAAAGGATGAATTAAGGGAAATTAGGAGGGTTCAGCACAGGACAATGAGTGGCAATGAAGATTCTTGTGAGGGAGATGGTCTGGAGGGAGGCTGTTTAGCACAGAGAAGAGAGGTTTTTTAAGAAAACAGAACAGGGAAAGGAGGCATGAAATTATAGGTCATGAGAAAATTGATCAAGATTTTCTATTTCCTTAATTTCAAAAATAGGGAGATGTTAGGTAGAGTAGAAAGCTAATGAATAAAAAAACAAGAACTGGAATGAGTTCTCCCACATAACTTGCTAATCCTTGATAACTAAGTCCACAGAGTAAACCTAGGGACTTTTATGCCACAGTTTTTCAAAGTTATTACTATTTCTTAAGTGTATACAGCACTTTCAATATTTGCACCATAAATCTGATCCTGAGAGTTGTATTTTTAGTCCTATGGCTGAAATTCCCCCGTCAGCAAATGACGGAAATCAAATTTTGAACTTCAAATATGTGCAGCAATCCACAGATCAAAGATTGTGTATGGAAATCTTGGCAAACACCCTTTGAGTAAAATGGAAAAAAAATCTGTACTCTTCTTGTACGTAGCCTGCAAACAAGAATAACAGGGGAGTGGAGAATGACTTGAGTTTACTATGAAATATCGACTGGGATGTGGTATGCTATCTGTGGCTGAACATTTTAAAGGACTGCTGCAGCTTTGCTAATAAATTACAGATAGCTGAGTACTCATTGCTGCCCAGCTGAAGTTTTCTCAGAAAACAGATATAATTATTTAGATTCTTTAGTCTTTGGACCTTGATCTTGTCAACAAAGACATCCTGAAGTTATTAGGTGCCAGGTGATCTGTGTTACTTCTCCATAAGATGTTCATGCTTGTCTGCAGTTCTCTCAGCAGCTTCTGCCATGTGACTGAGGTGTGTTACATCATTTTATTCTAGGTCAGAAGACCTGATCTGACTTGAACACTTGCCGGGGGAATGGATATACCACATTCCAGGCTGTATTCAGCCACCATCGCAGCCTCCTGCTCAATGCATTATGCCATACAAGCTCCTTTCCCCGGGAAGGAGTTTTTCTTGCATCTTATCAGTCCCTCTTACATGGATGCTGTGGCTTGACTTGGCTGAAGACAGCTCTGGTGGTGGCATCCAGCACACGTGTCCTCCTGGGAGTCCTTTTCTGACCCGCCTCACCATAGGAAAGACTGAAGGAAGATGGGAATGATTGATTAGCAGATCTTGACCCCAGGTGCTGCTGAAATTCAACTACTCAAGCAAGATAAAGGGCAATGGGCAAATGAGAAACTTTTAGAACTGTCATCTCTTTCTCAACCCACAAAGAAAAAAAATGCTGATATTCTGTACTCTCTGATTGACTGTGCCAAGCCGTCACTTGGAGATGGACGTGGTGTCCTTTCATTTAGTAGGAACTATAAGAATTCAATACTTCGGTAGCCAAATGTCAGCTTGGTTAGTCAATAATATTGCTTCTGACTCTCCTGATGCTCAAATACTGCAAAACTTTGCCAAGGAGATTATTTTCTACCCCTGTTTGTTTGGGGATTTTGGAACCTTGTTCTTTCACTTGCACACAGTGAATGACCTTGTCTTTGTCCTTCTGTTCTGTAGCAGATAAACTTCACAGATTTAATACCTGTTAGGGTTTTAGTGTGGTGCCCAGGCTTTCCTCCTGCAGTATGACTGCTATAAAAAGTGTCTTCCATTTTGAAATATTTTGTTAGATTGAGGCTTTAAAGACAGAAATTCACATATTTTATTTGTTTTGTTTTGGTTTGGTTTGTTTGTTTGTTTGTTTTTTTTTTAACATTCTTTGGTGTGATTTCCTCAATCCACCGTTCCTTGTGTGCCCATCTAGTCAGGACTCTGTTGAATATGTTACTGGTATTTCATCTTGGTTCTGTGAACATCATTACTGAATGTGATGTACGCTCCAGAAAGTTGTTGATTGTTTTTATTGTCTTGAAGCTCATCAGTGAGCTGCCTAGGTCACAGCTGGAATTGGAGCCATTCCCAGTCTGATGAAAACTTTTTTGGGGGGGATTGGAGCAAAGTCATTCTTCCACATTCTGATATCAGAGATGAGAAGCAGCTTGTCTTGCTTGCTCCTGCTTCTAACAGCCTTTCATATTTAGGATAAATAAGTAATTTAGGACTAGAAATGTTACCTACTAATTCCATCGGGAATCACTGAGATAGATTAAAACTGTATAGTTCAAGAACTCTGAAAATACAAGGAAAGCACTGCAAAGTTATCAGTGCTTGAATTTTTTTTTTTGTTTTGTTATTCCCTGCAAACAAACACAAAGCTTGACGATTCAGTGCGTCTGCAGTTTCAGAAAAATATATTGGAGATTAGAAAGGGAAAACAGCATTACATTTCTATGCAAAGCCTGCAGAAGGCAGGAATGTACTCTCACACCTTCTGTGGGACATAAACTGGTAAAATCTAAGTAAAATCTCATCACATTGGATTAATTAAATTTGTTCAAAACCAAAATGGGTCAATTCCAAAATAGGAAGGTCTAGTTCAAGTTTATGAAAAACTTTTTTTTAAAAAAAAAAAAGAAAAAAGAGCTTATAACCAGTCATTTTATTCGCTTCAGTCTGTGACTTCTCCTATACAATCTGTGCCCGGTAGAGAATGTGGCAGGTATTTTGCTTGCTTCTTTCTTCTTTTGCCTTTTAAAAGCAAAGCATGTGGGAGTGTACGAAGAATACCTTCCAGTTTCTAAAGCATTATTTCCCATAAGATTATTATGACAATATCCTGGCAGTATTTTTGTGTATGTATATATGCACCTTGAAATGAAAATCCCAATAAAAACAAAAGCCAAGAGCTAAAATCAGAATCTAAAACTCCAGGTACGTGTGAAATCTAAGCTAAATTCCCTGCAGGGCCAGGGCTGGGAAAAGACTTAGTGAAGCATTGCTTGGAGTAAAGTCACTTCGAGCAGTCACCCCCACCTGCACTGGGCTGAAGAACATGTCTGAAAGAAAAAGACCAGAGTGCTCTACATATCTGCCACTGCACAGGTGTGCTTGCTGCTAGGGGAAGGAGTTACTGCTAGAAATAGTTCAGACATGCTTCTTACAGTATTCTGTGCGTTTAAAAGCTCTGAGAATGTAGCAATATCATGTGTAGCACAACCGAGTTTCTGTAGGCTTGCTGGTTGTACTCATGTTGTCCTGTCACAAGTGCCCAACTGTGTCCTGAAAGCTAAGATCTCAGTCTGTGTCACGAATCCTTTGGTATACTTCAGGTGCACATTTGGATACTTCCCCTGGGAAGGCTGGGAACAAGCTCAAGATACTTAGAATATCTCAGAGGGGTCCCACTTATGTTCTGCAGGACCTCTAGTCCTGAAGTCTTGGTCTGTCAACAGGTATTGTAGCAGGCCATGTGGCACGGTCCTTGCTGCCACAGAGTACCACTCTAGTATGTCTTTTAAAAAGCTTCCGGACTTTGAATCACATCTACAGGCAGAATTATTATTCAGTGGTGCCACCACATGCTCAAGCCCCAAGCTGGTAACCCACGGTGCAGTGTGGTCACTGGATCTGCTCTTGCAGCCTCTGAGTCATTTGTAGGGACTGTGTGAACTGGGGAAAAGGCTAGCAGTGACCACACCAGCCCTGACAGCCCCTCACGGTGAATCTGCAGACCAGCCTCAAGCGTGCCTGACAGCCACAAGACCAGGGCTGAGGGCTGGAGGGACATGTTGCTGTTGCAGAGATGTTTCAAGATAGGTGACATTGCTCAATTTGTGGTACTCCAACCCACCAATTTTGGGGATTAGAGTTATTTGCTCTTTGGCAGGGGCTAACTACTGACTGTGAACTCTTTAAAGGTGTCCCCAGGCAGCAGAGCTCCGTAAGGAGAAGAACAAAGGTCCCTCACTGCTGCCTGCAGCTGTGAGCTTTTGCTGGTCTGTAGCAGTCATGGAGCCAGATTTCATTAATATGGGTGAATTTATCATCTTGGAGTCCTTCACAAGGGAGCTGGCTGCCTTGCTTAGTTCTGTGTAAGTCAGTGCCCAGAATAAAGACTTCTTGCAATGTTGCTCTGAGAAGGAAATGTAATAGAGAAATGAAAATATTGAGCAGATGGCTATTGAGTTGACTGCTCAAAGCCCTGTCTTCAGGCTTGAATGCTCCGATATGCCAGCAAAAATACCCATCTTGGATCTTTGCCTGCCCCAATGATATATATGTGGAGACAATCTAGTTAAGACCTAAGCTTTTTTAGCCATATAAGCTTTTGTATTTGGTGTTAGTACACTGGTCCATGTAGAAAAAAACCTGATTCTCATCTTGTTCTAAAATTCAGATCAATCAAAATGAAGCCCTTATGATATTCTTCTGTTTTGTTTTATTTTGTTGGGTTTTTGTTTGTTGTTTGGTTTGGTTTGGTTTGGTTTTTTCCTTAGCTCTATTGAGAAGACTCACAAGATTAACTTCTCATATAGCTGCTTTCTATCCAGGTGCAAATGTGCAAAACCAGTGACTGCATGTGTTGCATTCTCTACCATTTGAAGCTGAAGCATCAGGACTGGAAATTCTTCTGGAAGCTCTGTGTTGGGTCAAGAAAAAGTCTTGTGGCTATCATGTGAATTATGGGGTGAAGTTCTGTGAAAGTTTACCCAGGTGGTTAGAACTTAGAGTAGGCTAAAAGGTGAATATTTGCTTTATCTGGGGCTCTCTCCAAGGTATAACTAGAACCATTTTTTTCATCCTATCTCCCTGATGTAAATCAGCGGTTGTTTTGTAAATCTGCAGGGCCAGAAAGGAGAATTACTGGCCATCTATTCTGACCTCGTCCATAATGAAGTCAGTAATGCTTCCCAATATGAATACTTATATGAACTAAATGAAACAATTATTATTAAAAATAAAATTAAATATTCCAATATTCAGTTAAGAATTACTTAAAATGGTGAATCTACTGATTTAAAGCTTGGGAGATAAGTAGATGTTCCCAAATTTTAACATCCTTGGGATTTAGCCAAGTTTTTGAAGTTATCTTTTACAAACCTACTTTTAAGGTTCGAGAAAGAAAAACCCGCAACTCCCACAATGAAGTTCTGCTAGACTTACTATCTACTTTCAGTCTTCAAAGCATGCGTGGGTGGTGATTGATGTAGATGTATTGCAGAGTGAATATAAATGCCAAAAATATTAAAGCTCTTCAGATTTTCTATTTCTATAGAGAAAAATGTATCTACTCCTTTTCATTGCTGTGAAATGCTGAAGTTGGTATTCAGTTATCTTGTTTATGGAGACTCAGAATCAACATGTGTTATTTTGTTTGGTTTTGGTCTGATTCACATACTAAATGCATTGCAGTTTTGTCCAGAATTGGAATATAGTCTTCCTTGATGAAAACAAACACATATTCATCTCTTGTTCATGTCTGTAAGTTGATGTATAGGTGCATTTCTTACATGAAAGTTTTATCTGTATTTTATATCTAATAACTACTGCACATTTAAAATATATTGTTAATGTTAACTCTGCAGGAGAAAGCTTTACCCTATCTTTTAATGGGACTTAAAATGATTGTCATTATTTTCCCTTATAGTAAGTGGTGGAAGTTTTTATACTCTGCAAAACAGTGGTATATGGCACTTCATTTGAGCTGTCATGACATTTTGTCACCTACTTTTATGGATACTAAGACTTAAAGCCTCGTTTGCGGTAAGCGCTGCACAGACACCTCCCAGGGACATGGTCTATGACCTGATTACAAATAGAGAAGACAGAACCAGTGCAGAGTGAAGCATCTTGTCTCAAGTCACAGAGGAGATCAAGAAGAGAGCTAGGAACAGGAGACAGGTATCCTGCCATTCCAAGCCAGGCTGTGTGACTTCTTGTGATGTATCAAACTTGAGACTTTCCAGAGAACTGGAAAGTATTCTATTAAGAGCAAAACTTTGCTGATAAAGCAATAAATCAGGTGGTCTCTGAGGGTGGCAGCTAACCAACAACATTACAGTAATTAATTACTATTCAAAGTGCAATAAAGCACTTTTAAATAACATTTTTGTAACTGTTTAAATGCTGAACTTTCAGCAATGACTTTGGTAGTTCAGAGTCTGCAGGTATAAAAAAAGTCCATTATTTTGACAGATGGTTGGCTGACAACTAGTGATTATTTTTCTTGCAAACTATTTTCTGTGTATGAAAATATTGTTTGATAAAATTGGGAATAACACATTACTTGTTTCTCTACATATCATAGGAAACATGGCAAAGCATGTAAATAGCTACCACCAAAACATTACATTTATCCCTACATGTTTGTCTCAAGATTTTGTGGGGAGTTAAGTTATAATAACAATAGGCTTCACCTGTGGTTATCACTGCAGCTTGTTTATCTGAAGTGAGACTGAGGAACTTGGAAGAGCAACATCTTTTTGGAACTCTTTAGATTTACCTGAATGAGATTATACAACTAATTAGTGAATTCCTATAGCTTCAGAGAGAGAAGGACTTTAACATATCCTGAAATATATCGTTTTTAAGAAAGGTACTTAAATATATGCTTTTCTTGAAGCGATAAAGAAATTAAGAGAACTACTGTTTTGCTTTATCAGGGTATAATTGGATAGAAAATGGAGGATTTTGATAAATTGAGGATACTAGAATTTCAATGGAAATTTCAAAAGAAACAACTGAATACGAGGCAATCCTAGAGATGGCAGGTACTGAGGAAAAGAAATAGTAAAGGCCATGGACTTTGAGGAACAGAAATCACATAGCTGTTAGATTTGACCTTGTATATTAAGCTGTGGAGGTGAACGAAAGAGCTAGGCTTCTGAAGTTAAAAAACCCAATTTCCCCAGAATGAGGGACTTGATGTGCATATATAATTGGATGTTGTTACTGTAGGGTCATGGTGGAGGCAGGGAGGTTAGCATGAAGGTAAGACTGCAACTAATAATGGCTCAGCAGAACCTATTCTTTCTGGAAATAAGTGTTTAGAGGGGCTGGAATGACTGTGCCTGATAAAGAAATTATGCATGCAAATTATGAAAGAAATCAAGGCTTATAACAAGATTGGGAGGGTTTCTAAACATGGAGATTGACCACAGACACAAAAACTGACTTGAAAGAGTGAGAAAAAAGAGAAAATTTTACATACAGTCCCTAAAATCACTTAAATAGTCTTTCTGATAACGCTCTGAAAAACTGCTGAAAAGGGATGTTATGTAGATTGCTTACTGCATATTTAAATGTAGGTCAAAATATGTTTGTTACAACAGCATTTGCTAGAGAAGTCTTTGAAACAAGGGATGGGGAACTCATGAATTTTTATCTCACTTGTTTGGAGCAGACTGCAAGGACCCTGGGAAAATGATCATATATTCACATTGCACCATCTTCTAAGTAAGTGGAAAATGCTTTTATACTATGCTGAAGATTTATCAGCTTACTACAAGGGCCTTACATCACATCTTCAACAATGTTCAGCACAAATGATGTACAGTTGTAGCTTGGAGTTTCTCTGAAACATCTTGTCTCTTTTTCTACTTTTCTTTGTGATGTTTTGGATTTTGTTTTGTTTGTTTGGTTTGTGGTTTTTTTTTTAAGTATTTCTTCTCTTATGTTGGCGTTTGCCACAATGTGGTTTTGTTAGGAGTGCTTCAATTTTAGGCTGGTCAACATTCTTGTAATAATGTCTTCTCCAAAGGTGTCTGAAGGAGCATGTGTCTTCACTGAATGTTGTAGTTTATTTAACTTCTTTCATAACCTTACTGTGCCAAACATTGTTTGGAGGATGTGGGATGGATTTCAAAAGAATCTTAGACCAGATTTTAATGATCATTGGAACTTGTAGGTACTTCATGAAATACGTCATAGGGTAATTTGTGATTTAGACCAGAAAGGACTTCTGGAAGTCCAGCTCCCTCCTCTAATTAAGGACAGGTTATTTCAGGTTGCTCAGGGCCCTGACAAATCCAGTTCTGAATATCTCCAACTATGGAGACTCTAGTTTGGGAAAATCATTTCAGAGTTTCACTAACCTCACAGAGAGTTTTATTATTTTTTTTGAGTGGTGGTAGAGGTGGTGGTTTATGTCCCTAATCTCTAATTAGAATTACCATTGTGTCTGGTTTTTCTTGTCCTATTAGCATATACCTCCAAGAAAAATCTGACTCTATATCTTGCTAGTAAATGTACAAGATGTTTCCATTTCTGAACGTTTTCACAGTGAGGAATGTACCTCCTCCTAGAGGTTACCTGTAATTTTAAGTGTGAGAACACCTAGAAATCTGGTCATAACCAGACAGTAGTGGTAGTGACAGTTTCTCCTTGGTTTATTTCTCTTTCACAGTAAATTCCTGAATCTGTTATCAGAGTTAAGTTGTGTTATACCTCAAAGAACTTAGAGAAATTAATGCCCTATGAATGCCTATAGATACAGAATTGTTCCATGCTGCTTTTCTAACAAAACAAAGATAAAATGTGTGTGGAAAACCAGCCTTTCAAATGCATTTTAACTTCCCCCAACAGTGGCTGCTGAGACAGCAGGTTTTTATTCAAATTTGAAATGGGTCAGTTTTAGGTTTGTCAAATAATCCAGTATTTTCCAGACTTAAAGTATTCCAATTTTAAATCAATAATTTCAAAAGTCCCTTTGAGCGAGAGGGTGCATAAGTACTACCACTATATAAATACTACCGATATATAGTGCATAAGTATATCCACTATATATCGGTACGTAATTTCAGTGTACTCTTAACACAAGTTATTAGTTAGGCTAATGTAATGTTCGTAACTGCATAATTTAACTCTGCTAAACTCTGAATGCATTCATAAACTTTTTCTTAAAATTGCATTCAAATTTGTAATTAGTGTCTTGAAACAACTGAAGGATTTTCTTTTTTTCTTCCCCTAAAATCACTTTCTCATTCCCTTCCACTAATTTGTAAGTGAAACTTGATAAAAATGGGGCATTTGCAGCCAAATGCTGGGGAAGATGTGGGAAGTGAGATATGTACTTGGAAAAGTCTCAAGAAAGATTACAGGTGAACAGTTATCCACAGGGAGATGTTGGGGGGAGCTTAAGGCAGAGAAATAGCAGCTGTGTGGGAAATTGTATATATTTAGATGCATTCACATTAGAATTTACTGCAAAGCTAAGAAATTAAGGAGGTCACTCTGGTAAGTGTTACTGATGACTGCAGTCATCAGTACTCCCGTTCTTTTCAAGCTGCTGAAGCAACAGTTCTATTAGCAAAGCTTTTTTCCCCTCCCTGCCCCCCTCTACCCCCCTCCCATTTATTTAATCTTTTCTGGGTTTTGTTCTTAAGTAGAAACAAGGGAGATGAAATTTCAAGGACTCTGCTAGGGTAGCTGAGGCATAAGGTTAAGATTAAGAAAATAAAACAGGCACAAGAGTGTCAGGCTTCTCCAGCTGCTGGTGGGTTTTCCTACATTCTTTTCCTTTGTTTTGCACTGTAGCATTAACAAATGCTGTGGTGTATGTTCTGATGTGCAGTCTTCATGTTCAGCTCCACAGCTTTAGTGGGGTTCAGCCATTCTCCTGGTACTCTAAACACAATCTCAAAGCTGAATTTATTAAAGAGTTTGTTCAGTGTGTTGCAATGGGCTGGAAAAATCTAGACACATTTAACTGCAAATAGATTTATCTCCTTGTAGGTTGAAGCTGTACTAATCACAATATGAGAGTATCCAGGAAGGTTCAACACTTTGGACTAATATAAAGTTAGAAGCTCTGATGTCAACACTTTACTTTTTAGCCTTTCTACAACCATCTCTCATCACCTAGCTGGCAAAAATTTTGTCCTAAATTTTTCTGTGGGTAATGACCCTTTCACTAGAGCTTGTGACAGGAATCTTCTGGCTTATAAAATATTTCCTCTTGTCTTCAGAAGAAGGGAAGCTCCAGATCAAAGAATACAGGCACCTTCAGGCCTTGAAAGGTGACACTCTTCCTCTTGCAAAGTCTTTCTTCAGGCTGTGTCATGCCAAAAAGTGTGTTAGACCCTGAGGTTTTCACCTGGTTGTAAGCACTTAATAATGAGCAACACAATGAGCTGCAGCCTGGAGCAGTCTTATTCAGCATAATTGCTTTGTGAAGCCACGTTGACTTGCACCAGCTGAGGATATAACCAAGTTGTTTCATACTTTAACCTCAAAGCCTCCTTGTTAATACAGCAGTAAATGTGCTCATCACAATTAAAATTACTTCTTCTCAGGTAAACATATGCTGAGGTTTGTGCTTTATCACTTTGAAATAGGATTTCCCCAACTTTGCTAATTAGCAGTGTTGCCCAAACAAAAAGAAACATATGGCTCATGCCATGCTGACTTGATGTCTTTGGAGTCCCACTGGAGAATAATTAAAGTGATTTTGATTTACTGGTATGATGAAGTACGAGCCATTCTCATTTGGCCTTATGTCTAGAAGCTCTGAGACAGTAAGGTACCTTAGCAGGAGAGCTGTAATAATTAACATGAGCCAGATTGTTATTATTCAACTAGCTTTGTTGCCGTTAACAATAATTTGTAATTATTAAGAGACTTAATCCATGCAAGATCTCACATTTACCCATTTCTGGAACCTCATGGTTAGTTGTGCTTTGTTTAGACTGAACGTCTGAGAGATTCCAGCGTTTCAATTCTTCTTGAAATCAGGTAGGTTATTATAATGAAAAAATCTCTCCTGTCAAACAGAATTCTTTCCTTTTTTTTTTTTTTTTACTGATAACACCAAGGAACATGCTGTCCAGTGCAGTTTTTCAGAGGTGTATATTTATCTTTTTCTTTCCCTTTTGGAAACATTTGATGAAAACAGATGTGCATGAAAAGTGCAGATTTCTTCGTTGAACAAGTGGAAAACTTTCATTTGAAAGTTTTGATTAAAATATTCAAAAACAGCTCGTCTGTTTTCCAGAGAAAATGTTAATAATGTTTGTATGAGTGAAAACTCAGCTTTCTGCTAGGAAAAAGTTTAGGCAGAATTTTTACCCAGCATGGGTAATTCACTCTGCTCTCCTGATGCTTACCATGAACTGGAAATAAGAGAGCCTGTTTGCACATCATTGTAAATTTTACTCCTCAAATGGCTGTTTAACAAAGGTATGTGTCATCTCCTGCAGGTTACTGAATGTAAATACGAATGCTGCTGAATAAATGGAAATTAAACTGTGTAATGTAGGCAGTGGATGTCATAAATATCCGCTGCTTAGAAAATGTAGAGTAAATAACTGATGTCAAAACCTTTGTTCACAGGCAAATGGCATGAAGACCATGAAACAGGAAGAGCTTGAGTTTCCTGATTGATAGAGTGTTGACAATTCATTTTCAAAATAGGTTTCTTTGGATTCTAATTAATGTAAGCTTTTAGCAATGCTCTAAGTTATCAGTATGTAAATCTGCATAAATTGAAACTAAGGCCAAACCATGGTTTAGTTTAGAGTCAGGCAGAAAACTTCGGTGCTTTGGAGACACAGGCTGAAACTTAAAAGGTAGAAAGCTATATGGGATCAGGTGTGATCATTAACACTTGATCAGACACAGTCTGATGAGAATGATTCCTCTTGAATGCTTTGTTCTGCCCTGGAACTGGAATACACTGGTTTGCAGCTTTGAAGTTAAAACTATTCGCTCTTTTTCTCTCAGGGCGTGCATCTGATTTGTACTGTCTGAGCTGTAGAGCTTGTTTTGTTCCATAAATGTGATTTTTGGAAGGCTTTTGAAAGCTTTAAAAACAATTGAGTCTTTAAACTTGATTTCTTTTCTTTAATAGTAGAAGGTTTCTGGGCTTCAGATACCAAAATTTCTAAACTGGTGTACAAATCTTACCTCATAAATGGAAAATTGATGTTGGTTCTGTAAATTACTAAGTATTTCATCTGTTCCTTTCAGAAAACAGTTCAAAATCTGCACTTTGGCAATTTTCCTTTCTAATGCATCTGGTTGACTTTGAGTAATGTAGAACTGTCCTTTTTCAGAAGGGATGTGGGGGAAGCAATATATCCTGCAACTCATGTTTTGGTTGTTTTATCTTGCCAGGACCAAATTCTGTGTTGCAAAGAGCTCCTTGTGTTTTTCTTGGTCCAATGCACTATGCACAGAAGTCAGATTTTTGTTTCAGACCAGATCATAGACCTCAGGAAAGTAATATCTTCCTCCTCCTTGCTGGCAACTTCAGGACACAGCTTTCTTAGGACTCAAATGTGAGCCAGCAATGCAACAGGATTTTGCTGGTGTGTGATGCTGCATATTTGAGGAAGTTGCAGAGGATCTGTGCACAAAGAATCAAGAAGCCTTGCATTTTGTATAGGAATTTACCACACAGGTCTCTGCACTGGTGGAGGGCACTATATAGACTTTGGTGCCCGAGTAATTTACAATTAGTTGAAAACTGTTCTGTTGTATTGCTAATATATGTCCTACTCAAACAGAAAATGTAAAATTGATCTGAGGCCCATCCTAAGTGTGAATCTTTGCCTCTCTCTCAAAGAGCATAGCTCTCTTTTAAAAATGTAACGCTGTGTGTGACGCAGGAGTTGCCATGGAAAAATACATTGAGCCAATCATTCATGATTTATTTATAGCAATTAGAATGCACATCCCAAGATCCAATAGTAACTTTGATTTTAAAAAAACTCTAGACAAAGGATTGAAGCATTTAAATTGTCGGGAACATTTGTCAGTCTGTATGGTTAATATATTATTTAAAAAATTGACTATGTATGTTCCTGGACATGGCCTTGAAGTATCAGTGCTGCTGATGTTTGCTTCTATATTTCTGCTGCTGATAATGTTATTATTGCTGTTGTATACTTACCATCTGTTCAGTGACTATATAGTGGGTATAGTAAATATCAGTTCAAAGTGAGATTTTTCTTCTAATCATCTTGTTTTGAAAACATTCGAGTCAAAGAGAATGCTTTAGAGAAATCTCTACACCTGTATCTTGCTGGGAACATGCTGTACAAGGTCCTTAGAGCTGTGGTGCTTAAACTACAAGAGGCAGTGGATGTCTTCCTCCTGATGGCTTTAAATTGCATTCAGGCAGAAGCCTATTTATTTATTTTGATGAACATTAACTTCTTTTCAGTTGACTTTTTTAGATAACTGATGAAACATCAGAACTTCTGTTGTTAACTCCCCCATATGTCCTTTATCTTTGGGCAGTGATGAAAATCAAACAAGAAAATACACAAGTCTTCAGATTTAAGCATTTATATTTATTTGTTTAATGGGAGGACACCCTTCAGGGTTTTCTTTCTTCTTCAGGGATGTGTCTTACGGAGTCCTTGACTCCGTTAGAGGCTACGGAACTACTCTGGAGTTTATTGCCCTTGTCCTTCTGTCATTATGTGGCTTGCTGGGTTTCATTTCAATTTGGCAGTGAGTTGGGAGTGTCAGGTCTCTTTGATGTATAGCTCCTTCAGAGGTTAAATCAATAGTGTTTTAAGCATATCGCTTTCTTTCAATGAGGCCTTTGCTGGGGGAATTCTTGCAACTTTTCAGCTTACGTTTTCAACACAAAATATGAAATGTTAAGAAAAAAATCTGAAAACAACTACTGTATAGCCAGTTTTAATTATCTGGAGTGAATATGTGCAGTAGAAAACTTAGGTTTCACTGCCTTGGAGCTGGGCATGTAAGAGATTTTTCTGATTATAATTTGAGCCTTGTCTCATTCTCTCCCTGTTTATGGGACTGATGGAGACGTTCTTTCCATGGACTGATTTTGTGTTCATCTCTTGAGACCTGTTGACCTTCTTAAGTCTTTGAGTGGGGTGGGAAGAAAGATGGGATTTAGCTGATCATGTACATGCCTGTCAAACACTCAGCAGGCCATGAGGTCTGCACTTGGAATCCCGATGGGAAAGGCTGCCACAGCTGCTGGGGCACGTGGGCTCGTGCTCCTGGGCTTGTAATCTGTGGGCCTTCCTGAGAGTGGCTCCTTACTAGGAAACATGCCCCCATCTGCTCCCACACAGCATCCTTCACATGGTCCACCTCCTCTTCCCAGAGGGTTGTGGGGCTCCACTGCAAGTGTGTAAGGGGTGAAGTATGGTAAGAAATGAGAGAGAAGAGTCAGAAGAATGAGGTTTGGGTAGGATGCCTGGGATTGTCAGGAAGCCCTTCTGCAAAACAGAGGGTCTTCAAGAATTATGCTGGCCATGCAAGCAGTGTGAGACAGTGGTTTCAAGGCTTGTGTGTCCTTGAGTATGCAGTCTAAGCACTGCTGCTTTAGGCCACACGATGCCTTCAGCTGGGTGAGGATCTCCTCCCTCAACTGTCTCTCACATCCTTGTTTGACTTGCCAGCAGACTAACAACAGCTGCCCCTTGACGGGTTTTACTGCGTCACTTATGTGTGCCCTAGACAGTATTTCACTTGCGTGGGGTTTTCTTTGACATGTGCAATAATTTTGCCACCCTGGAGAACTTAAATCTTAAGGGTTTTCTGGAAGTAGCAGTCAAGAGCTGTGTCTCTTGAGAGAACAAAACATCAACAGTGTTGAAGATGAGTGAAAGTTTGAGTGAGTTCAGCTTACCCTCTATCTTGTCTGCAAAACCACAACTACTAAGCTTCACAAAGCAATAAGCTGCCAACCAAGAGATCACTTTTCCTGCTTTGTTACTAAAAATTACAACTTCAGTTGACTGGAAGCTTCCTTTGTCTGCAGGCTTCAAGGTAAAAAGCACTCTCCCATCTTTATTAGTACAGTTTTCACCTCCAGTACTGTAGAAAAATGCCTGGGGTTGGGATGACATTTTGAGCTTGGATTCATCAATTTCAGTGAGTAGACATCTGTACTGCGAGCAGCTGATCTGACTTGTTGTCAAGACTCCCTTCAAAATTGATGGAGAGAAATGGCTATTTTTAAGAGGTGATTTATTTCATGCCATGCCAGCTATCCAAAATCATTCAGATGTATTGAACCTTAGAAGTTTCTATTTCTTCACTGGTCAGAAAGGATTATGGACAACTTTTTCTTTGTGTATTTAAATTTTGCCCAGTTGAATCTAAACCTTGAAATCTGTATTCTTATTCCTCTAAGCAATATTTTGTTCAAAAGAGGATAGCACCTAACAGATAATAAGCTTGTCTCTGATTGTTGTTTTTGGGACAAAATTTGCTGGCCACAGTTTCTTGCTCTGAATGAACTGCCCTGAATTTTTCTGGTGATACAGACACATGGGCTTGTCTGTGAATATTTGCATGGATCAGTTGAGCCCCTGAAAATCCCTTGAGATTACTGTGGGAATTATGTAGCATTATGTGGAAACAAGAGACCAGTGGACAACACTGTGGTGTCCAAATATCAGATACTTTAAGAGACTTTGGCTTATGGCCAGCCTTTAGTGTTTGGTAGGAAATGAAATGTGCTTTCTCTCCAAAAAAAAAGTCCAGTTAAAAAAAAGACAAAGATCCAGCTTTCTTCTCAAAACTTCTTGTTTCCTCCTGAAACAAATGGTTTCAGAAACTCTGAGGTGTTTGGCAGCCTCGGGCCCCAGCAGTTTTCTTGGTGGGTGGGCTGCCTGGGCTGGCTGTGGCTGCAGAAGGGCTTCTGAGTAGCTGGAGCTCTTGAGGAAGCTGTCTGCTGCCCATCAAAGCTTCGGTGGCATCAACACATTCCTGTGAAACACTCCTAATCCTTCTGTAGGAGCATTTTTCTGACAGAAATCTCTTCCATCTGAAAATCTCCAGCCAATTTTGGCAGATAGCATGGATTCACATGCTGAGCCATTCTGGAGAATGTGCCACATGCTCATTGCATTAAATAGGGTGAATGTGCAAAGGGAAAATATTCTCTGAGCCTGCCGTGATGGATAATTGAACGTTATATTCTTCAGTGAATTCTTCCTGTCTTTCTCCTCTATCTGCAGATCTCAATTTAGCTTTCTTCAAGCCTCTTGCATTTTTGTACTGCTCCATCTCCAGAGCCTAGGATACTATGCAAAATTGTACTGAATAGCCACCTGCAGACAAGAGATATTTCCCACTGCCCACACCACACAGTAGCTGAAGTCTGCAGTTCTGTGAAGTACTTAATGGGGCAGAGGGGAAGTGTTGAAGTCCATTTAATCAAATGTGTCACTCTAACTGATAATTTAGCAACCTTTGAGATAAAAATTAGAATGTCCATGAAAAATCAGTGACTCATTCTCTGCTATAGCCCTGCTTTGAAGTCCAAGGAAAGATTAGAGCACAGGAGGAGTAAGGAAAAATGGATAGTCCCTGTTGTCAGTTACAGGGGAGAAGATACAACAGCCAGGTGTTTTGTGTGAGGTTTGTTTTGTTTTGTTTTGTTTTTTTCTTTAATAAAGCTTATTGCAAGTGACACCTTGAAAAACTGGGAGTTTTTCCTCAGTTACAAGCGAAAATAGGAGCCGAATAATAAGTTTGTTCTCTGATCACCTTCAGGCTTCTTCTGTGGAGGGTAGTGCAGGGTGCTGGGGTGTTTGTGTCTTTGCTGCTTTGTGCAGGAGCTCAGAGTCAAACCATAAATTTTTCTTTCTTCTTCCCATTCCAATCCTCCCTCTCTCCCAACCTCAGTAAGGTAGGCAGGCTTTTCCTCATCTCTCAGTGTAAGCTCTGATATTTGGACACCATAGTGTTGTCCGTTGGTCTCTTGTTTCCACATAGTGCCAACTTAATTACATTTCCTTGTAGAGGTTTTAGATTTGCATTTCAGCCAATTTTACACCACCACTATGCTTGGAGTAGGAAAGTAAGGAGGTTTGACTTTGTGCATGGGTGGCTCTCTTATACCTCCTGGACTTTTTTCAAAGCTATGCTTCCTAGAATTAGCCATGAGATGCCAGGTGTCTCATGTCATGCACTTCTTTCAGCAGAAATTTACTATATGACTCAGTTACAATCTTGAGAAGAATTATCTTAGTTCTTATATGCAGGCATGATATCTTCAGATTTTCAGCTTGCTGACAGTAACTGTATCGCAGAGAAGATGCTAATTGAATTAACTCTCCAGTGAGACTTCTGAGAGCTGAGGAAGTAACTCTGCTTCCTGCTGTTGTGGAGGTAAAAATTGCCTGGCAGCTCAAAGAAATATTTAGAAGTGATATTTAATATTAAATGTGTTCAGATTGATCTTTAATGGTTGTGAACAGAAACACTGTTCATCTGTCAAACAGGAGTATGGGTGGAAGACGCTTATGAAAGTTCAATACATTTTTTTTTTTTTTTTTTTTACCCACTCTGGTTCTTCCTGGTAAGACTCAAGTTGCTTGAAATAATTTATCTCCCAAAATCAGGTGAAAATTATCTATGGATATTCTTTAGGTCTTGGCTGTGAAGATTGGAGCCAGATTAAGACCTTCTTATCTCTCTCCCATGTTGCTTCTTCCTGTTCCCTCAGTTGTACCAATATGGTCTTTTGGAGCTAAGCTGTGTTACAGAAACATTCCAAGTAAAAATATCTTTTTAGAAATGAAAGGATAGGGAGTTATTTTTAATCTGATGTGACCTCTAATATTATTTTTGTGCAGAGTGTGGATATAACTGCTAGAAATTAGCCACTGTGGAAGTAAAAGCTACAGAAAGCTTCACAAAGTGACCCCTCTGCATGGGAGAGGACATTTTGCATTCAGTCCTGGACTTCAAGGATTGGAAGCTGAAGACATGATCTGTATTGGAGCAAACATAGACAAAGCACTGCTGTAAATGCAGAGGTAGAAGGTTGCTGACGAGGTGCATTATCCTATTCTAAAGACTGTTAAAATATTTCCATACAAACTAGTTTTGACAGAAAACTCATTTTTTATTAAACAAGGCTTTTTCTGCAGAAAGCTACCCTCCCCACTCCCCTTTATTTTAATAAAAGAAAACAAACAAACAAACAAAAAACCCCAAACCGACTAAAAGAAACCCCAAACCAAACAGACAACTACTTTTCTAGAGATTGTGATCCAGCACTTACAGAAATACCAACGAGTCAAAAAATGTTAGAGTCAGAAGAGGCTGTGGCTTATGTATTTTGAGATTGTAACTGAGGAGTCCAGTCATGTAGCAATGTGAATTGGAGAGTTATGTAGGGTTCAAAATGCATTTACCACGAGGCACGGAGGGAAAGAGCTCAACTGTAGTTTCCTAGGCAAAAGCTGTCAGGGTTTTGTTTAATTTATCTGCCTTAGAGTCAACATTTTCCAAGGTATAGTTGTCAGCTACCTGTTACAGCTGAAGAAGCGAGAAATGGTTTGACTCAAGCACAGCATGGGCCTCACCTGTATGCCCAAAGGCTCTAGCTCCACATCAGCTCGGAGGGTATCTGTAATTTACACCCCTACTTTTTATTAAGCTCAGTTTGCTTCATGTGTCTTTCTAGTCATAATTTTTATGCTCAGGTTTAAAACTTCTAAATATAAATGCAAACAAATACCAGGGCTCCACGTGCCCTTCACGTGAGAGAATGTTCTAGTGCTGTGAACAGCCATAGCACATGGATGTTGCAGTGTCACTTGCTTGTCCTGGGGAGGGCAGAGCGCAGTGCTGCAGCCAACATCTTAGAGGTAGTTGTGCTTCTCTCCTGGTCACGGGCAAAAGAATCAAAATGCAAACTTAAATTATGTGCTTCTGTTGGCAAAAGCAAGAGAGCTCAGATGTTTACTCTGGTGTAATTACCAACTTAAATTGACCTGCAGCCACATACATCTGGAGATGTGTGATGGAGAGGGGCTGTTCATATCCTGCCTGGATGAGCAAGATGCTGGTCAGCACTAGGGATGTGCCTATCCCAAGATACGGACTATACAAGATACATTGAGAGATGGCTGCAGAGACCTTCTTTCTCTATGCAACGCTCAGCTGACAGCAGACTTGCACCCTCTGAATCTTCCTTGAACTGATGAATTCCTTCTCTGCAAGACTAACTTGCCTTGAGAAGGTGAGACTGAAACACTTGTGTGTGTCCCAAATCAATTTCTGATGGGACCTGGAACAGGAAAGGAATTTCCGTAGCCCAAATGAAGCCAAGTGTATGTTCAGTAGTGCCGCTATTTTTCCCTGAATGTGTTGCTTTGAAAGATACTGGGATATGAATGGTGAAAGCACTTTTACTTTGCATGGGAGGACTGTGCATGCAGTAAGCAAACATTTGAATATTTCATGAAGTGTTCATCTCCTAATGACAGGAGGGTTTCCAAACCTGAGGCTATCACGAGTGCCAATGTTGATGAGAACTAGCAAACTTATGGCTCTCTTGCCCCCCTGCCAAATAGGGAGTCATCAGAAATGAAGGCAGAAGTCTTGCAAAAGCTGATGTGGGAGGCAGAAATAAAGCTGTTCAGGAACGGAGCTCATGCACCTTTCTGTCTGCTGTGAGTTCTCTCTAGTGGGCTGTGGTTAGACAGTAATGGACTGTTGCCAACCTCACATCCTCCATGGACTGTGCATGTAACACTCTCTTGTTACCATCCAAATCAATGGTTTATATTTAACCAAATACATGATTCCATATGTAATTCTGATGTTCCCATAGCAGTTAGGAGACAGTCATTATAGGACTCATTTGCTATGCACTTGTAGGTGTTACAGACCCCAGTATTCACCTCTCCTGGCATCAACGCAATGTCTGACCACTCCCATATCCTCGGGCAGCTGCTGGGAACTTTGGCAGGGTGCAGCCTGACAGTGTGTGGGTTGAGTGATTTATGCCCTTGTGTTGTGATGTGTTACTGCCTCTGTGTTGTGAAGTGCTGCTGACTGTGTTGTGGCTGTGACGTCTGTCCTGGCTATGCCAGTCTGCAGAAGTGGGGACATTTGCTTAGGTCATAATTCTTTGGTACTGGATTTTTATTTATTTTTTTTTCTTCTATGATGGGGTGACTTGTGTTTTAGTTATTAGTTTGAAATCTTTGCCCAGTTACCAGTGCACAAGATTTGGAAACATAGTCTGTTGGACAATTTCTTTCTGCTCTTACTTGCTTCTCAGTGCCTAAATCCATCCCAGATCCTCCATAGTGGCTCTTAAGCACTTCTCCATCAGCCTATGCCCTCTTCCTCCTCCTCTCTTTTTTTCTGCAGCTGGAGGCATCTGACTTCACCTCTTTTCTGCAGTGCCTCTGTCTTTCTAGATTGTGACTGGGTATGGCTTGAATGCAAATTTGGGGAAAAGTTAAGCTGAGCCCGGCCCAAGGGTTGAATTAATTTTGGAACATGCAGTACTGTGGTACCTAGAAGAGCAGCAATGAATACTGATTGCACTGTGACCAGAAGGAAAATAAGTTAGTAGCTCCAGCAAATGATGCTTGCCATAACATTTGTATTCCCCAAAATCACAGAGGAGATTAGTGCCATGCTCAGTTTGATGGTATCTGAAATGGGCAACTTCTTACTATTTTCAAACAGCACAAGCGTTTCAGGATGGTGGGAGCCAATGAGCTTGTATGCATAAATTAAGATATCAAATTGCTCATCTATCTTTTTTATGCTCACCTGGGTTCAGGAGGTGTGATAAAAAGCTAGAAATGGAACGCAGAGATTTATTTTGTTTGTTTATTCAACAGTAGCCCTTGGATCTTGGTTTGTGATTCAGATTTCTGTTCTATTCTATATGAATCCCCAAGACTTTGCCTCTTCTTTTCATCTGCTTACTGTATAGGCTATGTATAATACTTCTGAGACAGAGGAAACACTAGGAATAAATACTCCCATGTGCTATTTAAAAACCCCTCAGCATGTGCTAGGTCACTCAAAACCTATCCCAATTCTGCATGTAAAAAGTTGTGTAAGATTTACTCTTTTGAAACACAGTTTGACAAGCTAGGTTCTGGGCTTTGAAAACATATAGAGCAACCAAATCAGCTGCAGGCCCTATTTCTTATTTGGTGGGCAAGACAACACCTATGCATTAGGAACCCAATATTGACTCACGTGAATGTGAACGTACACCTGGAGACTCCCTGAGAGCCAAACTTTGGCAAGTTCATATCATAAATAGTATAAATTGCAAGCCAGTGCAAAGGTTTCTGCTAGAGAATTAACTTTTAGTCTGAGATGCTTTTTGTGGGACTGCCAGGCTGAGTCATCAGCTGATATTCGGAGAAGAAAGGTACAATGCAACTCTAACCTCTCTTGTTAAATATGCTGCAAATTAGAGAAGTAGCTTTTGTCTGCAAGTGTAAACTTCCTTTAAGGTGCTTTACTGCATAATGAGAGTATGAAAAAGGCTCATTACCAGACTTGGATAGACACTAAACTTGATAACGTGGCTAACTTTTTGCTATGACACGGATCAAAAAGAACATTCCTGGGGTCCTGACTGGTTACTGAAAGACAATCTGCAAGAGCTTGTGGCTGTTTTCTGTAACCCTTTCCAGGATGCAGCATGGAGAAAGAGGGAGGAGAGGCTTGAAGTGGATCTCTGGAAGACTACAGGGAGCTTCTGTTAGTAATGTGAGAGGGAGCATGGTGAGGATGTAAGAGTTGCTGGGGTTTGAAATCATAAACATTGTAGACTAGCTTCTGGATAGTTCTGGGCTTTTGACTAGTCTGAGAGAGAAAAAGGAAAACAATGGTGTGGGTGGCTTTGAAACTGAGGACAGATCATAGTATGGTTGGGGTTGGAAGGGACCTTAAAGATCATCTGTTCAACCCCCCCCTGCCCCGGGCAGGGCCCCCTTCCCCCAGCCCAGGGGGCTCCCAGCCCCGTCCAACCTGGCCTTGAACCCTTCCAGGGAGGGGGCAGCCACAGCTGCTCTGGGCACCCTGGGCCAGCGCCTCACCCCCCACACAGGGAAGAATTTCTTCCTAATACCTAATCTAAGTCTACCCTTTTTCGGTTTAAAACTGTTACTCCTCGTCCTATTGCTACAGATGATTTAGGTTTGGTGAAATACGGAAGACGACCTGGGTCTAAACTTTTCGTGTCAACTTTTTGCCTATAAAACAGGCATAATAATCTTTGTTGCTATTGTCCATCTTTCACTTACATTTATTTTAAATGTTTTATGTCAAAAAGATCTCATATATTAATTTCCACTTAACATAATAGAGCACACATCACAGTTGCATTTCTTATTGGTGCTGCAAATACCAGGAGTGTATTACTTGCAAAATCTTTTTATTGTACTGTTCTATATCATTATAGAAAAATCAATGAACTCAGAATTAAGACTTTAAAAGAAATGTAGGCTAATACCATAATCATAGATCAATTTGATGTTATTTCATAATAGCATAAAAAATTATCTGCCAAGAGTATTATTAACCAGTTCAGTTTTTGGAAATCCAGACACAACATTTAAGAAAATGCAAAATGAAATTGTTTATTTCACATTCAGCCTGAAATACCTTATGAAACAACGAGCTTTACTAAGGGAGAGGACTTGAAGACACTGTGTTTGTATTAAAGGGGGAAAAAAAGACCCTAATTACAGAAGTCATTTCCTGTGTCTGAAGTTCTCTTGTCACTGTGGAAATCTAAAGAACATATACTATTGGTATGTGGTTTTGCTCAAGAATGTGATAAATATTTGAGCAAGATCAAACAGAACAGCAAGGGACCACTGGTTTAGTTGTATAGCTTTTTAGAAAAGTAAAACAGATCTGTATCCAGTGAATATGGACTGGCGTCAGACAAAGCTTGGTACTGGTGATATTTAGTCTGGGATATTCTGTTAAGCAGCATTACAAACAACATACTTTTGAATACAGGAACCCATTAGGTGATTTCTTCCCTCTAGATGCTCTCCCATGTCCTGTCTTGTACTTTTGACCCAGGTGTCGGCAAGGTCCATCTGATGCCCTTTGGCTCTTGGATTGAGAGCAGTGGTGAGCAGTGCTTGCCTTCTCTGTGTTGCTTGTAGTTGTAGAATGTGGTCTAAAGCTTGTAAGCACATCACCCTCCTTAGGAAGGCTGGGGTTTTACTCTGGGTTGTAAATAGATGCCAGTCTCCACTTAGGAGTTAAAACGTTGAATGTGGTGTGGATGTCAGTAGGAGCTAAAGCATTTTCCTTCTATGTGTGTAGATGCATTGATAGTACCAGTCCTATACCAGCAACACGGACAGTGGGACCGAGTGCACCCTCACAAGTTTGCTGATGACCCCGAGCTGTGTGGTGGGTGACACACAGGAGAGCAGGGATCCCATCCAGAGGGACCTGGACAGGCTGGAGAGGTGGGCCCGGGCAAACCTCATGGAGTTCAACAAGGCCAAGGGCAAGGTCCTGCCCGTGGGTCGGGGCAAGTACTGTTTTGGGATCTTTCTTCTCTGTTTTTGAAACATGTACTTATTGAAGCTGTATGGATCATATTTTTTGAGATATCTTACTCCTGTGACAAATCGACCAAGGGGTTCAAACCTTTTGGAGGAGGTATCTATGTACACACACTGCGAAGTGGCATGTGTTGTGTAAGTTTAATTCTGTTTGGAAATGAAGGCAAAAATGGGCAATGATGACAGAGAAGTGATTGTCTTCCAGAAGAGTTTGAATGAATGATGAGGTTTGAATTTGACACAGGAAAATTAAATCACTGCTGGAATAGAGAAGACATTGCTGTCAAAACCATATGTTTTTGGACTATTTCTAGAGAAATTTGGCAGTTTTTGCGAATCCCTGTTTATGTTAACAAAGACAGTCTATTATAGGTGGATTGAACTCCTTTACAGAATGTGCTTTGTGGATGATAAAAAAATCTTTGAGATCAGAGAACAAACAGCATAGGATCCTGGTCTGCTCACAAGCAGGCGGTTTGGGTGCTACTGTGTTCTTAAATTGATTTTCTGGCAAGCAAAGAAAAAAATGATATATTTTTTATTGGAAATTTTGATTTATAAAAATAGTTGTGCCCCGCACAGAGATGTAATAAGCTTAAATTCCACAGGTGAGAGATTTTCTCCCCTTATTTTATCTGACATGTTTGGTGATGACCTCTAGTGCTGTGCTGTCTATGTCATACCATTGGAAAGGTGCAGGATGGTAAATTCAGATATTCAGTCACCTGGTTCTGCTCTTCTTTATTAGAAATGATGTGATACAGAGTCTGTACATAACAGCTTCCCTTTGACTTCAAAAGGCAGAGGATCGGATTTATTGATCAACCCAATAGACTACAAACAAGTCCCTTGCAGGGATGGGGGTGGAAAATTGATGCACCTGTTATGTTGTCTGAGCATTGGAGAATCTGGGCTTAAATTCAGTTTTCAAAATCAGAGATTAGTGTTTCACCAGAAAGCTGCTCAAGATCTGATCTGAGCTCACAACAGGTTCTTCAGACCACTCATTGCCTTAATGTTGGAATTGTGTAATATTTAAGACACTTCTCTATACGGTTCACATAATAATGGCCGCCATGCCAGTAATAAAGGCTCCTCCTGAAATCTGCCAAATAAAAATGTTATGCTTTTTTGTAGTAACTTCCTGTGGCATAAATGATGGTTTATCCATCTGAAAAGTAGTTTTAGAGGGCTGCTATCTCCAGCTCAGCTTTAGGGTGCTGGGTTCAGAGCTGTTTTTGAAATTTATAGTCTACTTTGACTTGACTACACTTCTGGAATGGCCTTTCTGGCATCCCTCAGCATGCGAATGACAGAAATGAAAAACATCTGTTTTTTTCCCCCCGCTGATTTCAAATGCTTCTGAACTGCTGATTGCAACTCAGGCTGAACAGCAGACATTTTTCTGCATGTTGCTTTTATGCAAGGTTTAGATTAAAAGCACAAAGAGTAGAGAGTAGCTCATGCAGGTACAATGAGCAGAATTTCACCCATGTTTCTCTGCTGTGGTGGCAGGTACTTCTGTGTCTTATTTAACTGTTACCAGTTAAATACACAACAGTGGAAAATGCATGTTTCAGTAAATGCAGTGAGCTTTGCTTTGTTGTCTGCACCGTGGTCCTGTCCAGAGGGTCTCCTGAGAAAGTCAGTTCTTGTGGTGCTAAGAACACGTCAGGAGTTCCCTGGAGGAACAGCAGCTCCTGGAGCAAACCAGAGCCCTGGCAGGGAGAGCCACTGCACAGCTCCTCTTCTGCCTGTTGGCAATTGTGTGTGATCATTATCACTTGGGTTGATCTGTATGGTTTGAGAAGTAGGAAGAGTGATGCTATCAGAAGAGATACACCATGGACAGGACCTTTGGATTAACAGAGCCTGACACAGAGCGCTTTCTCCTGCAAGGTGGCCCAGTCCTGTCATCCACTCAGCATGCTGGAGTCTTACCTTGTCTCTGTGCACATTTTCTGCCCCAACTGGTAGAGGAGACTGCAGCCTCTTTAGTTTTCTTTGGCCAGCTGAAAAGCCCTTCAGCAAACCTTAGGGATGTACGTGCTGCTATCTGAAGAGACTGGGCTGCCCTATTTCTGTAAGCCCTACATAGAAAGCAGGTTGCTGAAGGACTCTTCTTGCTCTCGGTACTCTACACGTGACTGATCCAGAAAAGGATGGTTTTGTTGAGTCTTGAGTATTTCTGAAGGAAAGGGTGCATATGCATGTGTGTCGGGAATAAAAAAAGAAACATCAGCGCGTTCTGATGGAGTCACGTCCCCACTTAACTTAATGACAGACACCCACTGACTTCACAGGGGTCAAGATTTCAGTATCCTGCATGCGGGGGATCTGTCAGTAATGCTATCCTTGTTATAGCAATAGCTGAACTCCTGTTAGCATAACAAGCTACGGGGAACTGCCAGTTAGCAGCTCTGTCACTTACGCTCCCTAATGTGAATGTTTGCGTTTGATTGCTATCTTGGTTAGCCAAAAAGTCTTCATGTTCCTGGAATGTCCCTGGAACTATCTTAGTGATAAAAGACAAGGAGGGAAGAGTTCTCTCAAGCTGGGCACCTAAAGTTCAGTGCCCTTGCCTTGAGTCTCACCTCACATGAAGATCACCTTACCTCTGCCATCTTTCCTGCCTTACCTCTCCCCCTAGACCCTGAATGCATGGATCCACCTCTGACTCTCATATCGCATTCCAATCCTTCCCAGTCTTGCCTCTGTTTGAGAGAATTCTTCTGGTCTCTAGTCCAGTAGAGGAAAATAATCATGTGCTGAGATATTGCTGGCTTTATCCTTGGGAAAGGATGACCAAGATGGCAACAGCAGTTTAACACTGACTTCATATTCAATGAGTCAAAACTCTAGAGCTGTAAAGACCCTCTGGACAATTAACTCTGCTCAAATCACTTTCTGAAGACGTCTGTTCAAACAAACTTCTAATGAGGATGGTCTCACCTGTGCACAGGTGCTCTGTTGACACTGTATTATTCTTCAGTGCTTAGTTGAGCTTAGTCCTTCTTGGACCCTCTTTGTGCTTGGTGGCATACAGATTAAAAGTCTCTGTCTCAGAGTTATCAGTAGGAACTAGATCTAATTCGAGAACAGCTCATTCTCCAAATAACTATGAGTTAAAGCATGCCTGAGGCATTGCATCCACAGTGGAAGTGTTAATTCCTTCAGCAGTGACTCTCAGACTAACTAATGTCTGCATCCAGGATGTGTTTGTCTGAAGGTTCAGAATTGTCACTGAAAACAACAAAATCTCTCGTGTTTTTGTTCTCAAATACCCGATTCTGACAGTTCCTTTGCAATCTATTTGAAATATGACATCTGATTTCCTGGAAAAATTTGCATCTGTTTTCTGACTTTCTGGTCAACATCTTGATAAATTTCCAGATGACATGATGCATTTTGGGACTCAAAGCCATTTTCTTTTCAGCTTATGGGGAATCTCTTGACTAAGCTGTTGTAGCACTACAAGCTTGAAGAGAACTGGATCTTCTTATTTTTAACACTTGTCCAACTTCTGACATTAGTAAAATTCTCCCCATTTTACAGCTTCAGAGTGTTGCCAATAAAAAGCTAATGTTTTGAGACAGAAATAGCATTTTGGAAACTTGCATTTCTCCAGTTGAAGAGATATTGCTGTTTCTGTTGTAATTGCTTTCCTTCTCTATAAATCTTCTGTTTTAAAACCTGGAAAAACTGAAAGCTTTTGAGATGGTGCTTTTTGGGTCTCATGTAGGTTACGTTTTATCTCTCATGTTCTTGTTTCTGCATTTTCCATGTTCTTTGTATGCATAACAATACCACACTGTCATTGCCAGCTTTGACAAACATGTTATGAAAGTGCTGCAAAAGTTTCTCACCTCCTATTAAAGTTTTAGATCTGTGCTCTAGGGATAGTCTAAAGTCAGCCTTTCCAGTCTCATACAGGCCATTTTCAATTAAAGTCCCTTCCAGTTTCTTTTAATTGGACATCTCTGGCACACTATCTGCTCTAACACCTGAGACAGAGATAGGCACCTTGGTTCAGGAAAGCAATTTGGATTTCTCACATCCTGGAGATGTCTCCATGGGTTTGTTGTCTGTGTGTATTTGTTGGGGGTTTTTTCTGCTCATCATTTGTGATATGTAAATGATAGATATCGGAGAAAATCAAATACTGATGTTTTCACCAGAATAGTATTGAAAGTTGGAAGCATGTAGCTTTTCTTCCTATCAAGAAGAAATCAAGGGCTGATCTTATAGTTGTAGCTTCAGGTTGATGTGGAGAAAGATGTGAAGAAGAGATTCTTTCTTAAAATTTCATAAGGCCAATCTTACTCACTGGAGGTTGGGATATGTAATTGAAAACTGGCAAAATATTTGATGAACAAATTATAACTGTTTCTCTTAGGAGATGTGTGCACTTAAAGGAGAGAAACAAGAATTTATTCATAGCTTACTGATTTTAACCAAAAATCTTTACAAGGTAAATCAAAACAGAAGCTTAATATTGGTATGACATGAAATACACAACAAAACTAAGTTTCCTCTGGCATGGCTAATATCTGATTTATTAATTAGGGAATAGAATTAGAGAGAGTATGAAGTGACAGGTCTGGAATGCAGATAACTTTTCCAAAGGACTAGCTTGTTTAAACTGGGGTCCTTTTTGACTAGATGAAGGAACTTAGTAATATACAATATACTGTGCAGTATTTTTAAATTATAGAATATTGCTGTGATTAAGTAAACATAATTTACTATTGCTATGTCACAAACTAATGCACTTAACCAATTAACTACTCCATATTTGTCAGATTATGTGCACAATACATTATTAATAAGTATATGTAAAGATGAAAAGGGGGTTTAGAGCTGTTTCTAAAGATGATGTGGCATCTTGCCTACTGTTAATCTTGTTTTTGACACACTGAGGTTTAGGCTGGAGTTAGTTTAAACAAATTCTTGTGACGATGGTTTGGTTTATGTGAACAGACTTCTCTGTAACAACTTTGATCCTTCTTAACGTTCAAGGGGTTATTAGTCTGAGATAAGCTAATAAATTGAAGAAATAATTAGGTCTTACTAAGCAGACAGATGGCAGGGTCATGTCCTTTCATACCAAGAATGCCAAAAAGCTTGTCTATCTTTCCAATTAGATTGTTTTATCTAATAATTAAAAAAAGCAAAACAAAACAAAAAAACCCAAAACAAACCAAACCAACAAACAACAAAAAGAACCTTAAATCAAACAAAAAACAGTGTAAGACTTGTTCTTTCATCTATCTGTAATCCTTGCTCTAGCAACATTTTTACCATGTTATAAAGCCTGATAAAGCTATTGGTGGGACCCTAAGCATCAAGACCAACAGAGTGTGTTGTTAAAAAAAAAAAAACCAAAACAGCCCAAAACCATCACAAAAAAAAAAAAAAAACAAACCCACACCAAAAAAAAGATTTCAGGGTTATGACAGCTCTCTTCAAAGGTTAAACTGTTTAAGCTCACCATTTTTAAGAACTAGGTCTGGTGTTAGAAGGCAAGGAAAAGAATATGGATTGATTGAGCAAATGCACAAACTACTTGAATAAGAGCAGAAAGACATTTGCATTTGTACTGGATTTGCATGTGCCAAGTTCATAAGAGGACATCAGCTGGGAGGGTGCCATAGGAAAGTTCAGAAGTAGCACTACAGATGGAGGAGAGGACAGGAAGGTTCCTGCCCTTCTCTGTGTAATGAGAGTTGAGTACAAACTGGGTTGGAAATATCTAAGCAGTACCAAAGAAGTGATACCAATTTTCTTATTGCTAAATGGAGAAGGGCAGTATATTGGGCTTTAAAATGGGATATTGTCCAGGTGCTTCCAAGTCCTTGCCAGCAATGGGATGTCAAAAGAAGGGCTGTGTGGATGAAGCATTCATAAATGCAGCAAAGAGGCTTTTTGGATGTGTCTGCTGAATGACCGACAGATGACGTGGCACTGAGGGCTTTTCTCTTTGTCTTGGTAGAAGGCAGCAGACTGCAGACCAGACCATGGAGGAAAAAACAAAACAAAACAAAACCTCACAAAAAATGTGTAACAAGGGCCAGAAAATGCTGCATCCCAAAGGGGAGGATAAAACAGTGATACCTGATCCACAGAGCACTCTTAGTCATTAGAGGATGTTCAGAGGGGAGTAAAAGGCTGCCATTGAGAGAAATATGGGAATGTCTAATCCTTCATAGCTACCATCTACAAGCATAAGAAACTGTATTCTATGTGAATTCAGGAGACTTCAAGTGCTGATAGATGTCTAATCAAATGATATTAAAGCTTTATATACCAAACTGCACCCATTTACAATCTTTGTCATGCTTTGTTCTCTATGTTGTAGTAAACTCCTCATTGTGGAACAGCTTATCAAACCTTTCAATCATTAAAATAATTCCATACTCACTTCTGAAATGTTATATAATGGCTATAAAGAAGAGAGACTATAAAAAAAGTAAAATCTTTACCTTCTTAAAATAACTCAGAATGTAAGAGAAGGCTTTGAGTTCCGTATTGTGATTCTTGTTCTCTGCCTTACTTTTGCTAATTCTGTTATTGACTAGGAATAATGGGCTCACTTTATGCTTTATCCAAATAGATTCAAGAAGCAATCTGGCTCAAGACTCAGTTTTTTGTTTTACCAGGAGATCCATTATTGGATGTCACAAGGCTCACAGTGTACTGTGAGTACTTATGGGAAGTGACATTTTTATTTGCTTTGGTCACTGCTGTTCTATGAAAAATGAGTATATCAGTGGATTTCATCCAGTTCAGCACAATGTCTCTTTCCATACCAGGCTTTGGAATAATAGTGAAGATCCTAAAATATATAAGTAGCTATGAAAGTTTGTGGACAACCACAAAGGCCATTCTCTTTCTGGGAAGGTTGCCTCTTTAGACTTCATTCAGAGTTGATGGTGAGAGACATGATTCTCTGAGGCTGAATGCAGACACATGAATTATGTTTCTGGACTGACTCTTGCTCTCTGCAGGAACCTATTTCCCTTCACTGACTATGGAGGAAGCTCGGGAGTCTTATTTCCTTATGTTAACATGAGCCTTTGAATAACTGCTGAAGACTATATAACCTTTTTCTCCTAATGAGGTCCATTAATGTAATTTAAACCTCATTAAGCTAATTGCACTCTGTTAGACTATGCATCTCTGAAATATGTTTAAAAAACATGAGGGATGTTTAACGCAGTAATGTGCTATATGAAGTACTCAATTAATATTTGAGTAAATTTTCCTTGCAGTTATGTTTGTATCTGGAGCAGTTAGTTTAACTGAAGGGATATTCCCCATAAAACATCAGTAAATTATTGTGAAGTAATTGTCTTTTTCTATCAGATATATCAGTGTTCTTTCTAGAAAAGTTAATCCTTAAAAATGATAGAAAGATGAAATTAAGTTCTTGGAATATTTTCATTCAGGGTATGGATCTCTATATCCAAGTTTTTCCATCTATCAGTACCATTTAAAACACAAATCAAAGTGCCCTGGCTTCTGGGATCCCTCTCAAGTGCATTGAGATAAATGTTGTTGTCTCCTGATGAATGACTGCTTACCACTTCGTTAAGATTACATTTCTTTAAGAGGTCTTCCAAAACAGAGGCATCCTAAACCCCTGCTCAGCCTTGGAAAAATCTTGGCAACTTTCTGAGGCTATATGACAGAAATAGCAGTGTCTGCTCCTCTGTGTTAGAAAGCTATTTGATACATTTTTGTTACTGCAAAAACTTCTCAGCTATTTGTTTCCCCAAAGAAACGTCAGGCTTCAGCCTTGAGTGAGCGCCTGCTCGAAAAGGTTGGCTTTGCTTGCTGCAGGCAGTTAGTCTTGGTGCAGGACTCATTTCTGACACCAGGAAAGGAAGGTTTGCAAAGCTGTGGGGCCTTTTGGAGGCTCTTGCCAGCAATAAGCTGGTTTTGGCAGGGCAAATCCAGTCAGCTCTGCTGTGCTTGGGGAACGAAGGAATCTCTCAAGTAGGCAGATCTTATTTCATGTAGGTTTTTGTAGGTCAGAGCTTACCTCTGGGCCCTCACGAAAGCTGTGGTTCTGACTGGGAACATACTGGGACTGTGTGTTCAGACTCCATCTGGTGAGTGAATAGGATCCCTCCTTCACCACGTTTTACTTCTGGTGCATATCTGTGATCTGGCCCACTGGGACCACTACATAGAAGTCATGCACTCTAGACATGACAGTGGGTGGAGATCAGGGTAACAAGAGGTGCAAATAAGAGTTAGTGTCTTTATTTATTGAATAAAAACAGAAATTCTTCATTTTTTTCATGTTTAAGTTACTGCTTCCCCATTCCAGATCACCTTCATTGCTATTAAAACCTTTATAAACAGTCATAGGGATCTCAAACTTTAGCAGAAGAACATCTTTTTTCCTTTATTTCTTCCATGTGTCATAGTCACTTAGCTTTGCAGATTTTAATTTTGGTCAGTGGTACAACTCTTCCTTGGGCCTGTACCCTGCGGGGCTGGTGAGGTCTGTAATGAATGGAAGTGGTGAGTTACAATGAAAGACTTTGATATCGGAGAGATAACTGTGAGAGAAGCCTGTACTAATTAGTAAAACTTGTGATTAAAGTAAGTACCGGGTGGGGAATGAAAGAAGAGGGGTTGCTGCAGCAACAAAAGCTGTGCAGGTGCTAAATATGCTGATTATAAGCTTGAACTCCTTGGAGAAAAGGGATGCTAATGACTTATTGCTGACAAAAAGTGTTTTGGAAGGAAAATTGAAGTATAAAATGTTTGGGTATGTGGTAGTGTTACTTGTGCCTTTCAAAGTGGGACACTTGCTCTCTGTTCTGCTTAGCAATGAGGGAATTTAACATTAAACTTGGAGTTTGTAACAGGAGTAGGAATCAAAGAGCAGTGAGGATAATTTTGCTTCCAAAATCAGGATGATAGACTCGTGCAGTGTTTGGTATCAATTTTTATAATGGTTGGTACATTTCCAGTGGAAAAGTGTATCTGTAAAACAAAGTTGTGTGTTTCCTGAAATGACACAGGAAATGTAAAGCTGCTCTCTAGGTTGTGGGAACGTACTGAGGAATAGATGTGGAGGATGAGCACCAGCACTGATGTGGCCAGAGATCAAAGAGAAGCAACAGGAAGGTTGCTGTCAGCCAGAATGTTGCCAAAGTTGTTTTCATCTTTAATGGTCTCTCTATTCCAAGAGCAAGGATTTTATTGTTTGTTTAAAATAAGATGTTCCTTAAATCATATATCTTTCCTGGGAGGAAGAGGTGAGGATAAACTATTGACAGTGTTTTCAGGTTACTTGGTATAGCACCAAAAATGCATCATGATTGAGCTCTAATAAAGGAAAAAGCAGTGAGGTGAAACAAACTCTGAAGGGCATGGAGGTCTGAGGAATAACACCCTAAAAGGGGGGAGGAGAAACATCAAAGCAGTTCTGAGCTGGGAAAACTGCAGGATAACATGAAGTTTTACACAGAACATTAAGAAATAGTAAGGAGATACTAAGCGTTAGTGAGACTTTTTTTGTTCCTGGTATTTTGTCAGTGAGAAGATATTCCAACAGGAGAAAAATGGCATATTGGTCAAATTATGAAAGAGAAGTGACCAGTGAGTAGGCTGGACGTTAGCTCAAGAGGTCAGGCACTCATCAGGTTTTCATCTTGAAGCTATAACTCAGGGGGAGCACTGAATACAAAATAATATTCTTTGTGAAATCTGTTTGAGAATACATTGAGAAAAACATTGAACTATGTCTCTTGTAATTCAGTCTGGCATATCCTTGAAGTAATAACATTCCCCCAAGGAGATGGAAATTGGTATGCAGATCTCCCTGTTGACTGTTGCCTCCCTGGCACCAAACAAATGAGTCTTTGTCCTCTTTGCTCTTCTTCTGACCTTACAACTCTTAGGTTCTTGGCTACAGAAGGATTTGGTTTTTTAATTCATGTACTGTTGTACAGAAGACAGAAATCAGGATGGGCATGTCAGTTGCTAAGTGCAGAAGGCTTCAACCTGAATTTTGATTTCCCTAATGTTCTTTCCTGCAGTCCCAAGATACAAATCTACGTCCAAGAGCATGGCAGTTTGATACTTGTCCTCTTGACTTCAGCAATGGTTGACTTTTAAGTATCACTTATTCAGTGTGCTGAAGAGCGAATCCTTGTGCAATGTGTAACTAAATAGTGTGAATTTTATTATTTGAACAGTATTTTCACATACTGCAGACCTTGACATCATGCCTCTGTCCTTTTGGATTCTGGCCTCAAAATGCTAGAGCTCTAACTGGTGCAATTCTTGAGTTCAGCTAGGATCTTTTTGAGGCTTTTAAAAATGCAACTTGGGTTTTCTCTCAAATATTCTTCTGCCTTTTTCTGCTAGACCTCTAAAGAAAAACATATATTTTGTAAAAGATACCCAATCTTGATTGAAATACCGCAAATGAAAGAGGGTAACACCTGGTATACTTTACCTTGGGTTTTGGTTAAATACACCTCACATTTTGTTCATTTCTTTTTGCCTGAATATATTCTAACTTCAGCTTCCAGTCCTTGAATCTTGTTATGCTTCTCTGTTCCAGTCATGCACTAAACCGTGTATGAAATCTTGCCCCAGTAATGTTATGATAGGTGCAAAGTGCCAGTCTTCTAAAGCAGAGACTACATAATATGGTAAAACACAATGAGCAACCATTTATTAAAAGAGAGATGTATCTATGCATCTCACTGTCTGATTTGAACATCCAGATGATAAAAGGAACCAGCACAATGAGGATGCCGTTTCATTCCTCCATTCTTGTTCTTCAATAATCTGAGAATTTTAATAGCATAAATATGCAATGAATCCTTCCCTCCCTCCAGTTCTTTTTATATCACAATGCGTGATGAGAAAAGATACTTTAAGTGAGGTATTTTAATATTGGCCCTTTTTCAGCTGTTGACAATTGAAAAACTTACAACAATAATAAGCTACAAAACCTGACCATGAGACAGCTTCTAAATAATTACTAGGCACA
Organism: Tyto alba; assembly: GCF_018691265.1. NCBI lineage: Eukaryota > Metazoa > Chordata > Aves > Strigiformes > Tytonidae > Tyto > Tyto alba. The sequence goes on from NW_024881303.1 coordinate 8,247,504, forward strand.
AGCTTGTTAATGTTATATTAAAGCATTATTAAAGTTAAGGGAATAAAATCATCAAGAGCTGTTTATCAGCCTGCTTATGTATCTGGAACAAGTTGGAGCAGACTGGTAAGAGGTTTTCACAGCATGTGGGAAAATGTTACAGTTCTGTCTTTGGGTGGATTGTCCCTAGCAATATTGCTTCAGCAGAGTTTTTCAAGTCTTTCCCTTCTCCTCTTCTATGTGTCCTTGTTTACATACACAAGCAGAACAGGACTTTCTGGGGGTCCTGATTCTGCAAGCTCTAAAATGCCAGCTTTCTGCAAATGTTACTGCTCTCCAAAACAAATAAATTCATCTAGTCGTTTGACTGCAGGAATCCAGACCATAGTAGATGTGGAAACAAAGAAAGATCATCTGGACAGTCAGGCAATATTGGGGGAAGAGGTTCCATGGTGTTTTGAAACATTTCCTATCCTATGAAGAAAACTCTACTTATTTAGGTTTAGAAATCAAAAGCACATCTACTATACCTGCATATGTAAATCAAGCAATCCAAAGGTAAAGCACAGGAGGCATAATTGCATATAATGTGTGGTAGAAATCAAGTACATCAGTATGTCTGCAATATTTTGTTCCCATTTCACCCAAATAAGTTGTGCTAAATAATCCTTTGAGTGACAGAAATTATACCTTTCAGTTCACATATGTATTTTAGTTAGTAAAGTCCTGCTAGATACAGCACAATATACATGCATCCGGTGACACGAATTTACAGTGCTTAACAGGAGACTTAAAATGTGATGCAGTTAACTTCACTGCAGTCAAAAGAATAGAGTAAGACAAACTGTGTAGTTGCATTGAGGGTGCCCCTCCTTTATGGAGGTTTTCATATGCATGGTTTCTCCGAACAAACAGGCTTTTTGCAAAAAGTCAAACATAGTATGGACAAACTCGGAGGCTTCAGTGGTGTTTCTGAATACAGCATAGCTACAGAGTAGAGCAAAATCTTACCAAAGTGGCTCAGTAGGTCCTCAAGAAGACTGGCCTGATTTTTTCACAAGCTTTTTATTGTTCTTTGTCCCTCTTCTTTCCTCTGGAAACCTGGATAGCCAAAAGAACCTGGAAATGCTGCTATAATTAAATATGTGGTATGTAGTGCAGTGGCCTTATTTCTGTGGGATAGGCTCTGGAATGGGATGTGTTTTCTATAGGGCACAAAGGTTACCACCCCTCGTGACAGAATTGGAGGGACAGTTGCTCAGGGGTGGCTGTGGACAGCTAATCCTCCCTCTAGAGAGATGGACAGAGGTCTCTTCTCGGCTCATGGTATTTGCAAAATTAACAGTGTGGTTTGACCATGAGGATGTTCTTCTGTTCTATTAGTTGAGTGTTAGGCCTTTCCTAATGGGAGCACATAGATTTGCATTTGTTCAACTGTTCCTTCTGCAATCTTGAGGAAGACAAGAAGATCAATGTAGCATGGGCCAAGATGGGACATCTTTATGTGAATGTATTTTTAGACCGTGTATTATGGGCACAAATGGGCAGGAAATACTGTTTAAACATATGAAAACTTTTTAACTGTGAATGTGGTCGAAGAGTGAAGAAAGCTGCCTACAGAGGTTGCAAAGCCTCCATCCTGGGAGCTATTCAAATTCGGACAGGACACAGACCTGAGTAACCTGCTCTCCCTGGCCAAGCCTTGAGCAGAGGGCTTCGACTAGACAATCTTCAGAGGTCCCTTCCAGCCTCAGGAATTCTGTGATCAGAAACTTTCCCACACCAGGAATAGCCAGTCTGCTCTGTGTTACCAGTTTGATGCCCTGTGGATAAAGAAAGGTGGAGTGAGCCAAACATAGCATGCACAGATAACCTGCAAAATTATATGTGTTGAGCATCTTTTTCTACCAGATACTTCTGTGTCTGTCCTTTAACTAATACTATTGAACCCTGTGTCCCTCTTCTCAGTATCCCAGGATGTTCCATCCTTTACAATGGCCTGATCCAAAGCCAGCTGAAGTTCATATGTTGTTTCCCACTGACTTTGGCAGACAGGGCTTCAGTTCCTAATCTAGCTTTGTTCTCTGCTGTGAGGAAATCTGGGTTGTAAAGAAGAGGAATTTTCCTGTTTAATGACTGAATCTCATGCTGCTGCCTGGACCTTTCTAGGACAGGGTCTGATGTAAACTGCTGTTCTTGGTCTCACTAAAGGAAGAACCTGAAACTCCTCAGTTTTGTGACAGCTGGTGGTACTGCTTGGCATACACACATTAATCATCCTCCAAAATTATTTGTCTGCAGCAACTACTGCTATGCTGTCACTCCATGCAGCCCCTCACCACACACACACACACACACTTCCCTGACAGTCCATCGTCTCTGACTGGCAGCTATTTTTGCAAAGCTGCCTTCTGTTTTGTCTCCTTCTTTCCTGCCTTTGCTCACATGCGTCTCTCACTGATGCCATCTCTCACAGAGCTCTTCTCCCACTTAAAGCTGCTTTGTTTTTCATCCCACTCCACCATCTTCACCATCACGGGCAGTGCCCTCAGAGATTTTTGCCTTTTCATTTCAACGGACAGACTTCCAGTTTATGCTATTGCCAGACTGTTTCTTTTAATACATAACTGTGTGCCATATGCCTTTCATTTTCAACAGAGACTTATTTTGCAGCAGTCTTTGTCTTACAGACACCTGCAAACTCTTTATTGATTTGTCTTGTCAACTGTCCCTGCTCCGAATCTGCACTGCTAGGGTCTCTGTCTCTGTTTATTTCCTGCAGCTTTTCTCTTCTCTTTGCATAAAAGCGCAGGCAGGTATGCTTGTGAGGCCTCTATTGTCAGCAAAAATGGACTTCCAATGTGGTCAGAAGCATAAATAATGTCCTTAGGATCTCATCCAAAAAAATAAATTTAAACAAAGTCCTATTATCTGTCTGCACCCACAGAAAATACAAAAGGCTCCACTACTGTGTCTTCTATTGCTTTATAAATAGACGGTTCCTTCCCTTTCCTTGCTTTCTCATTACAGCTGAATGAATGCTGTCCAGGGATATTTAGTATCTCCACCCCCTCTGTAGATATGGCATTAAAAAGCAAACAAAAAAGGAAAAGGGTTTGATGTAAAATGACCATTTGCTTCAAAAGAGCATTGATTGAATAATAGATCAAGCTTCACTTTAATGAAAGATGCGCCTTTGCCCGCATGTTTCTGCTCAGCATTAACTTGAGAGACTGAAATGTGTTGAGTATTCTCTCTAATTTAATAATCAGTAGGAAATTCTCCACTGGCCTCTTCTGATCCTTTTGGTAACACTCATTTGCCTCTAAAAATATGAAGGTGAGATTTAAATTGAGCTCAAGCCTCTAAAGCTTTGATCATCAGACTAGGTTGGTTTTATTTGGTGTAAACTAATAGGTGTTGGTGTTCAGATTCCCAGCTAGAGTGAAATAGGAAAGTGCTCCTGCAATCCTTGTAGCAACATTGGCTTTTTTTTGGTGGCACAGCTGATTCCTGTTTAGGGATAGGGTTGATTTCAGTCGCACTGAAGTTTTAACACCTAGACTGTCTCATGCTTTCTGGGGAGTTTGCCAGTGGTTTAAAATAGAGGATTTGGGATTGTGAATCTTTGATCCCAGTCTCATGTCATCACAGGTGACTTCTCTAGGTCCCTTTGCATTTCAGAAATGCTGTTCCTCCTGTCATTCCACATAGTGCGGCTTTAGTTTTTTCTCCCAGTTCCTGTCCCACAGATAATTCCTTCTTTCATCCTCCACATGACACTTACTGAAACTCTCATGCCCTTATCACATCACGATATCCTCTTCCACATGGCACCATGGCTTCTGCTGCTCCAGCTCATGTCCCAGCTGAACTGGATCAAAGCCAGTTGGTCTTCTCAGTCTGCAAACTGACACTCATGATTGCTCTAAAATGAAATTGTACTTCTGTGGGCTAATATGATGATGAACATCACACTGTTTTTTCTGAAAGTGAAAAATAAGATAATTTGTAACTTGTAGAGTGTTGACTTGCTATGTTAGCCTTGACTTTATTAACATTCAGCCCAAAGACATTGGGGACCTTCATTTTTGCTTCTGCAAGAAGCAAAAGGATAATTTCAGATTTTCATCTGATTAATTAAAGTCAACCCCTGTTGTTCTTGAGGTAAAAACAAAACAAAACAAAACAAAACAAAACAACAACAAAAAAAAAAACCAAACAAAAAGAACCTTTATATTTTTTGCAGTTTTCAGGTGGTAATTTTCTGTACATGGTGAGATCGATGTTTTATCTTAGAAACATAAGATAAGGTTTAGTTCTGCTCCCATTTGCTCTTTGTGGAAACTGTCATTTACATGAATGGCAATAAAATCAGGGCATAACTATTGGCATAAACAGTTAGACCACTATTGCTTTAGTCGAAATTCAAATTGTTTCCTCGTAATTTGAGCAATAAATTGGCTTTGATAAATTCCTTTCCCAACATTATTTTATCATCATAATTTTGCTGTTCTGCTTTAAATCTGAAAATTATCTCATATTTACATATGCAATAAAAACTGAGTACATGATCTATTGTCTTGCCAACAGTAGAATAAATAAAACACTTTGTGAAAGATTGTTCCTTACTTTTTGGCAGAGCTGTATAAATAAATAAATAAATGTTTGTCTAGATGATAGATTCTTAGAAGGGATAAGCAAGAAACAAGTTTGAGATGCAACACTTAGCATACACATTGCTGTAGAAGTTTTGTGTGAAGGCTAATTCTAAAGCCATATTCAGATTAGAAATGGAATTGCAATAGATTTTTCTTTTTGAAACACGTGCTGATAAAATATTCCTCTGTAAAAGGAATATTGTATTTGAGTTTGAGCATTTGTAGTTCAGGCAATAAACCTGTCTAAAAGACACAGTAGATAAAGGTGCATCAATCACATTTTATGATTATGATAGCAACATGGCAAAGAAGTAATGCACCAAATAAGTGTTGAAATTGATGGCTGTACCCTTTATAGGTTATAAAGAATAAAGGTTTGTGAAGTGTATATATTTTCAGTATTGTTGGCAAATAATTGGGATATTTTGGATACAAATATTACAAAATCAGATGTAGAATTATTGGCATGCATTTTTATTTCCAAGAATGTTAAAAAAAAAAAATGCTGATTGAGAGGGACCACCAACCACATACAGAATAGAAAGTGACAAAAAGGCATATTTCAGCAAATACATCTTAAAGCCTGCTCTTGTGGTTTCCACAATCTTTTAAATTAATTTTTTATATTTACTGATAAACCAAACTTTTTTGCTAAAAACATTTTTAATGAAAACAGTGAAGTATCTGAGAGTCTCATGTGAACATATTTAGGTAAAAGTTAGCAAAAGAAATTTTACTTGCTTTTCATTTTGTAGTTGACCCGTGAACCTCCACATCACCTTCTGCATTTGGTGACAAATCAGTACACTGTATGTACTGAACAATACATAATTCATGAGCAGCCTTCACCCTGACAGAAGTTGAGAAAGACTGTTGCAGAAGTGTAACTGTAAAAAAAAAAAAAAAAAAAAAAAAAAAAAAGATATCATGGTGGAAGTGATTTGTGAAATGGAAATGGGTCAACAATGTCAAATTACCAATTTCCTCTGAATGACTCACCCAGCTCTAGTGCTTACAGTAGTGTACAGTCAGCAACAAGGAATCAGGACAATAGCTATGGATTTCCTTCCTCCTTCCATCACATTGGGCTAAAATAGAAACTATCCAAGTACTGCCAGGACAGAGTATAACTTAATATCTCTCCTAGGTTTGTCCATCCTCTCTCAAGTCCCCCAAAATCTAGTAGCAGATCTTCAGGTTAGCAATACCTTTTCCATCGCTTCATGTTCTCAGTTTCCCTTACCCAAGCAGAGTCAGGCATGATCCCTGCATCAAAACTTGTGATTATAATAGAGCAAAGCTCTATTGAAATAGGTAGTGCATCTCCTCACTGAGTTAGCGCTCTAGGTATTGCATCCATGTGAACAGCACATTCCCAAAGATGTTGTGGACCAAAGAAGGTGGTAAAACCATGACCATAAAAATCCTTCTGCAAGACTCTAATGTTATCTGAAACAGACCTTAGGTGACCCACTCTGGATAACCAAGAGCCTGTAGATACATTCAGGTGCAACCAAGTCACACCTCACCCTCACAGCTGGCAGGAACTTATTCTCTGCTCAGGGATCATTTACTTGAGTTAGTGGGAGTCCTGTCCAGACTAGGAAGCCCAGCTGAGATATACAATTTGTCAGTGCTGATGTAGGCATTTGCTACAGTCTTTACACTGCTACCAGCCCAGATCTGCCTTGTGGCCCAGTGGCTCAAAGGTGAGGAGATTTTGCCAGTGACACACTGTGTTCTGCTGTCTCGATATGCCTTCAGAGTTGCCTCAGTACGTTCCGTCTGAGCCTTCTGTTTGATGCAGACCTCCCCTCTCTCTGTTAAACATGTGGGGTGTTGTGTGTGTGGAGCCTGGCATGTCCTGACAGAGTCTGCATTTCTACATGACTGAGTGATTCTTGGGTACTTAAAATGTTTGTTGGACGTGCTTTTTTTGTGCTTGTTCTTCTGATAAGTGTCTTTTGATCTTTCACGATAGGAAGACTTACTCTGTAATAAGTCGAGGTTTGTTTATTGTGCTGAAGAAACATTAAAGAAGGTAAAGACCCTTTGGGTTGAAGAAGCAAGCACTAGTCATGACCCTAACCTAGTATATATGCAATGGCTGATCAGTTTGTGTGTAAGGAATTGTCGTGGTTTGAGCTTGGTCGGCAGCCAACCACCACGCAACCACTCTCTCTCCCTTCTCTTCTGGCAATAAGAAGGGACAGAAAGCCAGGCTTGGGGTTCAAGATAGGACTGGGATGGGGAAAAAAATCACCTTTTATGGTCATGAGCAAAAGGCAGACTCATTAGGAGAAGAAAAAAAGAACATACATTTATTACAGACACTAACAACACATAACAGAGTAGGACAGTGAGAAGCATTGCCACATCTTGAGAACACCTTCCCCCCACCCCTCCCTTCTTCCCGGGCTCAGTTCTGCTCCCGATATCTCTACCTCCTCCCCCCAGCAGCACAGGGGCAGGGAATGGGGGGGTGCAGTCAGTGCTGCTGCTTCTTCCCTCTTCGGTGAGGGGAGCTTCTGGAACTTTTCCCCTGTGCTCCATTGTGGTCCCCCTCTCACAGGAGACGGCCCTCCACAAACTTTCTCTGATGGAGTCCCTCCCATGGGCCGCAGCGTTCCCCACACTGCTCCATCGTGGGTCACTAACTTTCTCCAACTGGATTCCCTCCCACGGGCTGCAGCCTTTCCCGAGCTGCTCCAGTGTGGGACACCCCCACATGCTGCAATCCTCCCAGTGCTGAATTACAGCAGTGGGGCTGCTTTTTCCCACAAGACCCCGGCCTTCTTCGGGCACAGCACCTTCATCATCCAGGCGAAAAACACAGGCCATAAATCAGTGTCTGTTCCACCATAGATCTCCATGGGTGGCGGGGGGGGCCGCCCTGCTGTGTCACCACAGGATACAGGGGGGTCTCTGCTCTGGCACACCTCCCCCCTCCTTTCTTCCTCCATTCCTCCACTGACCTTGCTGTTCATGCAGCTGCAGCAACTCCTCCTCACAAGTCTGACTGCTCGTCACCACGTCCCTTCTTAAATACGTTATCGCAGAGGCGCAGCTGATGGGTGCAGAGGTGGAGCTGACTTGGAGCTGGGGGAGCTTCGGGAAGCTTCTCACAAGTGGCCGCCCTTATAGCCCCCTCCCCTGCCACTAAAAAAACCCCACCACTCACTCAACCCAGGACAGGAATCAATACAGACTCGTTGTGCTTACATAAAGTGAGCAAAATGAAGGGCAGAATTATTGAAGGCAGCAAAAGCTTATCAAGTGAATCAATTCAAGGGGGAGCTGCAACTAGAAGCTCAACAGGGTTTTTTAAGTCTATCTTTGCATGCAGATTGCTGCACTTTAATGTCTTATTCCAACATGCAATACTTAAAAAATTACTCTAGATTTCTTGTAAATCAGCACTAATAACAGCCATTGAAGTACTCCTTGCCAGAATTCTTGCACAGTACTGAAAGTAATCAACTCTGTGTAAAGGTAATATGCGTGGAATGTAATGTTCCCTTGGGGAGTAATTTGTCTTCCCATATTGCCTTGCCCATACCCTTCAGGTATAATTCCCTTAGCTGTGATTGCTTTGCAAATAAGGATATTGGCTTTTACATTGCTGCTTAAATGTTGCTGTGTAGTATGTGCCTGGGGTGGTGGTTCTTTCAGCTATTGGTCTGAAAGACTGTTACAGCACTAAAGAATTAGAATAAGTCTTTCTAGCCTTTATCTGCACTTGTAAATGTGGAAAATGATTAGGGAATATGAACTGCATAGGATGCTCTTTTACCTTGTACATGAGGTGTGCAGGGATGTCTGTTTACTATTGGGCATAGCTATTTGCACCCACACTTACTCTGGTGTGCTTCTGGAAGGTACCCTTGAGTGTCATATAGCTTTCCATAAATATGTAGACACCCTTCCAGACACAGGAATGGGCAGAATGGACAGGGGTGAACTTCACTGAGTGTACTTGTAAATGTTTTTGCTTGCCACATAAAGTGTTAAGAAGTCCATATGCCCAGAGGCTTCTCTGGTCCTCATTTGTGTGGTAGCACCTTGTAGTCTTCACTGGACTTCAGCCTTACTAAGTTCTGCAAGGAAGAGATGTGGCATGATTATCTCCATTTACAGCCAGGGAAGCTGAGATTCCTGTCAGATCCAGGTAATTCATGTGATATTGTGCAGCCCATACACAAATGATTTGAACTAGTCTCCATTAGTGTCTGGTTCTCTTGACAGAAATGAAGGTTTTCCACAGTTCTTGTCAGGAGTCTTTTCTAATGCAGAAAACAGAGCTACCATGCTGAAGACTATTCTGGATTACCCACATCTGTTTCCAGGTCTGTATGGTCTTTGGCTGTAGGAGTATAAAGCACAGTTTCTATCTGGCACCGCTGTTCTCTGCTCTCCCTGCTTTTGAAGGGATGAGCCTTGAGCAGAGACAGGTGAATTCTTGGCTGCTGTTTCTCAGTGTGGCCATCAGTGGTGCTCTGTGCATGAAAAAGGGGGAAACTTGGAGTCAGGTGATGACTCCCAGGAACAATATGGTTTGTGTCCCATTTCTGAAGGGCTGGAACATAAGGGTGTTTCTTACACAGCGCTTGTGACCAAATCACAGGATATGCCAGAGCTACTCCCCTGCCCAACCTTTTATCAAGTGTCTGGGAGTTGAACTGTATAGAATAACATGGTTACTTCTTGTTAGCTGCTTCATTTAGCAAAACTGAAGCATGCGTTAACCTGTGAATATGACTAATAACACTCATCGTAAAGACAGGAGAGTAAAATCTCAGTCCCTGCACTGAAGCAATACTGGTAGGGCCGATTATTGTCAATTAATTATGTCCTGGAATCTTGTTGTTCATCTTGTGTTTACCAGAACCCCTTACAAATATTGCTCACCTGCCATTTACACTGTGGCACAATGCAGATATTATGCTCTGAAAGCACTAAGTGCATTGAATAAGTACAGAGGAGATTGGCTCAAATTCCAGGGTAAAGAAATATGTATTCTGCTCTTTAGAATAAACCCAAAGGGATCTTAAAATCTTCCATTGGTTTAAAAAACTTTATAATTCTAGGTCCTCAATATCCATCCTGGACATATGATATTCAGACCTCCCTGTAAGGATGCCCAACTCCACCAGTATATTTGGTCATTCCCTTTTTCTTGTCAAGTTCTACTTTGCATGAACAAATTAAATGCATTTGAAAATGTAAAATGTGAGTTGTGGAAATGGACAAAAGGAGCCAGTAACAGCTCATCTGGAAAATGCACCTGTTCCTAAAAGCTATTTAAATGCTGCCCATCAGATGCTGGAAAGGCACCACCATGCTAATTTAGCAGTAATGGAGTATCTGTCACCTAAATGCTAAATGAAAAGGCTTTATATGCTGGAAATGTGGGCTCCTAGTAATGTACACAACCTTTTAGGACTTCTCCTGCTTTGAACATGGTTGTATGTTTTCAGTGATGTGTCTACATTTCTCCACAGGGGAATGCCTCTTGGGATTTTACCTAGTGCATGGGTGTACCGAAGCAGTGTTGCACATAGACACCAAGGAGTCAGGGAAGTAGGGGCAGGGGGTTTCAGCATGAAAACTTAAGGTGTTTGTCACCTGAATAGCAGAAGCTCTCCACTAGATCAAAACATCATAGCAGGCTACTGTTATAACTTCCAACCACTAGCAAACTCATTAAACCAATGCATAGGTGTTCTCATCTGTGTGCACACAGTATGTATTTGTTGTCTATCTCCTGAATTATATTTAAGATTGATTGAGTTGTACTAGTCTCTATTAGAAGTTATCTGATTCAGTGCACTCTAAAACCAACATAAGTCTGTAAACCTATTTAACCTTCCCATTTGGGAATGTATTTCATTGAATATAGCAGCTTGATGTTCATTAAAATTAAAGATAGAAAATAATATCAGGTAATGCAGTGCTTTTCCCTTGGCAATGTAAGGCTGGCACCTCCTTGATGTTCCAGTTTGACCCTTTGTGGTGTTTTGAAAAGATGTAATTTATTTTCACATGTTATTGGGATATTTTCTCTGGTTGCTCCTTGTACTTATACATCATCATTACCCAGTTTGTCTTTCTCCATTCAGATATATTTGGGAGCATGGAATACCTACATAGAAGGGTTTTATACCTATTGGTCTTTCATCTAGTGCGGAGCCGCGGACAAACGACATGCCGAGACGGGTTCAGTGTGGAAGATAGAGCATCAATCAACGTGTGTCTTTATTGGTCCAGGGTACATATATTTATACAGACAATGATAATTATTATGCCTACTAGTCACTAGCTGATTGGCTTAAGCTCTAAAGGTCGTATTCGCACGGTCCACCTACTTGCAGTTAGCTTACAGAACAAGCTTCCCATAACACTAAGTTTCTCATGCTACTATTTCTGATTCCTATTGACTTGTTTTCAATACACAACAGTACCATAACACAATGTTTCTCAGACCACCGTTACCATAACACCAGGTTTCTCAGACCACTATTCCTAATTCCCCTTAACCTGTTTTTGACACACCACGGTACACAGGGCTGAAGCGTCCTTGACATTCTTCATGTATCAGCAGCTGCGAGCAGCTGCAGGCAAACCCTAGTGAGGCCCAGCATCAGCAGCTAGAGCAGGCTCTGATCATACAATTGCTCGGTGGGCTCAGGACCCTTGTCTCTGAGCCATTCTCCAACAATTCCCCCTTTTTCTTTTTGTATGAGCAGAGCCTGCGCCAACGTTCGTTCAAAGATTTTCTTAATACATGACAAGGCACAACTTAGGCATGCAGGCTTACAATCTACTGGCTAAAGGCACAGGACCCTTGTCTCTGAGCCATTCTCCAACAATCTAGCATATAAAAATAGTCAGTTTAGGACATTGGACTCACTCTAAGACAAAGAAAGGAGATGGAGCTGTCAAGATAAAACTAAATGTTTATTGCATAGTGGGCATCACTGTGGCTGTTCGAATCTGAAATAACAACAGTAATGCTAATTTTGTAGATATTGTATATTGGTAACAACTAAAGAAGTCAGTTTCCAGTGTTTTGCATATCAACTTGTTGGATCAGTAACTACAGGGTTTTTTTCAACCTAACACAAGTTTGACCTACCTCAAATTCTGGAATTGGGCTGATTTCTCCTGGAAAGGAAAACCTGGAAATGAGTAGTAGTTTTAAAAATGTTGGATGTGGAAGATAGTGTTTATAAAGATGTAGCCTTAGGACAAGAACAGTTACAAATCCAGAAAGACAATATTTAAATATTAATGTATATAGACTCTTTACAGAACATCAGGATTAACATAACGGACCAAATACATCCTGGGTGTTAAGCTGTCTGAGGTCACTGTTGTACCAGAGCTGCCGTTGATGTACAACATGAAAGAAAGAGTGTTCTGTTTTTTTCTTTGTGGAGACTTGTTGCTAAGCAATTGGGAAAACAGTAAGGCAAAAGATATGAAAGCATAATTCACTTTGTAAACAATAAAAATCTTTACAATTTTGGAAGAAGCTGCAGCAATAATGCATAACATCAGAAAGAAGAAGCTCTACAGAACATCAATAGAACATTATTCAGGCTTTTTTAAAAAGTGCTAGAAGATTGATGACTCTATGCTGATGTAGAATTGAGTTACCATCACTGATATCAATCATTTCCCACCATGGTATGCAGTACCTAAAACTACAATAAAGTTAGAGAAGCACACACATGCACACTCTCACACTGCAGATTTATTTCACCAACGTATCTTTGTCACATCAAAACTGGTGACAAAGTTTTACAATTTGCAGGTGGGGAATTTTCCTTCACATTAATACAGCTTTGTACAGTTAGCTCTTTACAATTAGTTTTGTGTTGTTGTTTTGTTTTTGTTTTTGTTTTTGTTTTTGTTTTTGTTTGTTTTTTTTTTTTTTTTCCCATGAGGACCAATAAACGTCTATGTTGCAGTGTGAATTAGTACAGCAAGCACTGATTTCGCAAGGACAGCAGAAAATTAGCTGCTTCTTGTCCCTACAAATGAACAGGTTTGGGAGAAGAAAGCAGTAACACCTATTCTTTCCCAATCATAGCAATAGATATTTATTGTTTATCACTTTTCCAAATGGTGCTGACTCTCTGGTTGGGCAATTCCAACTAAGCACCTACCTGGGGGTCCTGCAGCATTATTCCCTGTATCAATCCTTGCCTCATTAAATTGATGTTGCCCTTTTGAAATCAATGAAATGAAGATGTTTTACATTGCCCAAGGAACTGTCCTAATGTAGAAATACTTACTTTTCTATCAGCTCTACTAGTTTCAGTGGCATCTTCATCTAGCTTGGAGGTGATTTTGAAGACTGCAGTATACTTTTATCTTTTAAATCAGCTATCAGTACATTACGAAAGGGTGGCACCATCTGTTCTCCTGTTATCTTTATAAAAAGGATCCAATCTTTTATTTGAAACTCTCAAATTTGGGAGTCCACATGCACTCAGTGCTCCTGGGTATTTTCTGAGAGGTTGCTCAAGCAAGATCTTTCATGTTGTTTTACACACGAAGATGTGGGAAGAACACATCTGGTTATGTCAAACTTTTTTTTCTGCTCGTATTGCTGTTTAGCTATAATTCACCAAGAACTGTTTTTCTTCAGCAAATTTAGGGGAGAAAACCGTAACATTCCTCTTTAAGTGTGGACTGTGGCATCCAGAAAGAGATGGTTTGTTTTAAATCAAAGCATTTCTCTTGTTTACTTTTTCACAGCTAAGTCCTTTGGCTGATTTAGAAAAAAATGTTTCAAGAAACTATATTAATCCTTTCTAGTTGCCAAGAGAATGAAAAGTTTTTGAGTTAAAATTTTATCCTTTCTGCCAGCCCCTCTCATTGACACTTGGCTGAGGAAAAAACCCCTCATTCCAAAGCCCCTCTCTGATCCTCCTGTTACACCTCTGGGTCGCTGCCGGCTGATGCTGGCAGGTGCGGTGTACCACAGCTTGTCAGATCAGTCATCCCTATCACCAAAGCAAACACAACCAAATGCAACTTTTGACTGCATGCATCACCTCACCTGAGCAAACCACCTTGCTGCTACCTTTTCTTTGGCTCCATTCCTCTGTTGGTTTGCTTCGGCCATCTGATGCGTCTCGGTGGGGTGGGATGCCGGCCCTTGCCGAGCTGTCCATGTGTGCTCTCCTGGCATGATCAGGAGAGACTTTGCCTTCACTGCAGCAGAAAGGAGAACTGCAAACAAGATTGTAAATCCTTAGGCAAGCGACGACCTTTCATGTCTGCCCTGAGCAATGGGACGTCTGGTTCTAAGCCTTTAATTAAAGGTCTGAAATTAAATTCTAGCAAGTTCCTATGAAGCCTTATGATCCTTTGAAATCAATGGCCCAAATCCCATTGATTGCAGTGTATCCAGGCTTTGTCCTAAGGTGTTTCTGTTTTATTCCCATCCTCAGAAATGTTAAAGATGCTGCATTGTCTGTTTGTTTGATGAAAAGCCCTGCATGTTCACAGAGGCAGGCCTAAAAATACAGTGGATTTTGGCCTTCTACAGACAATATGGATGTTTGTTTTTAAAAGTTTCGCTTTGGGTTTTATATTTTCATTAACCAGCAGCAATTCAGATTTTATTTTCCATGCAAGTCTGGTAATACGAAGAGTTTGTTTGGTACATAGGTGAATTCATCCATGATAATTTATATGGAAACTATGGAAATACTCTGCTTAATGGAGTACAAGGTCAGGCTGTATCATACTAAAAAATTAATCATTCCTCTGTTTTTTTTTGCACAGGGTTTCACGGGAGGTAGGAGAAAGAGGTTCAGATTAGTAGGACATGGGAAGATTAAATAATGAAATTGTTTAGAGTTATTTGAATTAATCATTGAGAACAAATTTCATTTTTTCCTTTTTAACTGCTTCTCTTTATGTGAGAGAAAGTGTTCATTTCTGCAAGTGTCGATCAAATTAATTACCTGAACACATTTCCTTTTCTGGAACACTCCTGTCACTTAGAGATGTGCCCGTGCATCCCCAGGGACTCATGTGGGACCATTCTGTACTGAACAATTAACAGCCCAAATGGGTAGATTGGGTGGCCCCTTGGGCAAGCAGGAGCTCCAGGAAGGGCTGGGATCCTCAGGCATCTCTTGCTTTTCAGTGGCTTTGCTGATGGTCGTTGAAACAGGCCATTGTGCTGCAGCATGCCAAAATATTTTCAGGGCATCAGAGATGGATACTCTCACTTTCCACTCAGCCTGACTGCAGGTTACATACTGGGTACTTGGATTCAACCCCATAGTGAAATTCTGCATTTGCCTTCATGACAGCAATTAGCTTTTCCTTTCCACATAGACCTCCCATCCAACATGGGTTTGTCCAGCAGGTGTCCTGGGATCACTGTGAGTGCTCAGCAGAGAAAAGACTATTTTTCATGGATTTTATCTTAGATTTATTTGGGTTTTGGGGATTTGATAAGGTTTCCAGTTATTTCCCCCCTCCAGTATTTTCAGATTCTGATAAAAGTAGAACCAGGTTTATTCTTTTAATACTGAGATAATCCTGATGTTTGATATTCAATTTAGTGTATATGAAAATAAAACCATACATTTGTACTCATACCATATGAAAATTATTACTGTGAAGAAGAGATGTTGCACGTCTGCCAACTGTACCTTTCTTGCTTGGTCTTTCTCTTGAGCTGAAAGTGATAGAGTCGGTTCTGTTTAAAAGAATGAATCCCGAATTCTGAATGGGGAGAAGTTCTATGGATTTCAGAAATAGGAGAAATGAGCTGCCATGTATGCAAGCTTGTCACCCTTAGTCTAACTTTATTTGATGCAAATATTTAACATAATGCAACACAGTAGGCTGTACCAAGTAGTTTGACCTCAATAGGATTCCAGTATATACTTGAATGTTATGTTGATTTTGAGTTCATAAATGTAGTTAATTTTGAACATTTTGATGAAATGATTGATTCACAACTACAGTTTACCATAGATGTGCGTTGATTATAATGATATTTTCTTTAGAGAAGCAGAAAGGGGAGGAGGGACTGAGACTCCACTACCAGTAGTTACTACTCTGGCTGGGTTTGCAGGAAGCAGCTTTCCAGGTCTGTACCGTGCCTATGCCAAAACACCTCTGACATGTGAGGAGCTTGGCATGAACAAGACAGACTCAGAGTGTTGAACCTCAACCTTTCGCATCCTCTCCATCCATTTATCCTGAAGAGGATAAATAAGCAAACCTGTATTCTCATGGCTACATTGCCATTCAGAAATTTTCCCCAGACTTGTCTTTACCAGTGTTCTTTATCCATGAAGATAAATGAGACAACTTCGATAATAGGTCCAGTCTTAGAGGCTTTGTGAAGTGCCTGGGCAGTAGAGTTGTCCATAAGTATTTCATGGCTCAAGAACACATATTTCTGCCTGGAGGTTTGGGTATGGAAAGAGGGGAGCCCCAAAATTGCTAATTTACTGGCAGCTGTATTCCCAAGCATGCAAGGGACAGTGTCTGATGCGACTGGTTTTGGTCAGTATGTTGTGTCCCTCTGAATCCTGAGAGCTCTGGTTCACCTCTAAGCTCCGGGCGAAAAGTTGTCATTTTTTGATAGTGCTGAGTGTCATGCAGCTCCATGATGTTTTATTGTTTTAGCTGACACTAATTTCTCAGTTTCATAATAGAGCACTTGTATTCAGTTAAATATTTTGAACAGCCATAGAAAAATGTCACTTATCAATTATTTATGTGGATTTGTTTTCATTTTCACTCTGCTCTTGTTTTCTCATTGTCGATAGCTTTGCTTTCCTGAAGTTAATGTTATAGCTGGTATTCTCTGACTGATGCCTGTATGGAGGTCCTTGCTTAGCATTTACCTAGGCTGGTATGAACTAGGAATGTAAGCCATTTTTCATGAGCATACCCGCTACTCTGTAAGGCCAGAAAATTTGTAAAGATCTTATTTCTACTAAACTTCCCATTTAGGGTTATAGACACAGACACACCTGATGCTTTTCTATCTGAAGCTGTTTATATTGGGATGAATGATGCATGCAGGTAAAGGATAACTTAAACCTGGGAAGGAGTCTTTGGTTACCATTCTAATTCCTGTGATCAGACCCTCTGTCTTGCATACCTAGAAGGAGCATGAGTCAACCACTTTAAGATTTTTGTAGCTGAAGTTCACTTCCCTGCAGGTTGATTCAATATTGCCATAGCCTTATGAAGAAAGGCAAATGTTAGCTTCCTGAGTGTGAGCTCGCTCACCTTTTGTTCAGCAAAAATAAGGCCATATTGAGCATCATTAATAACTTCCCTATTTGTGGATTACAAATGGGTCCACATTTACCCTACCCTCAAACTTAAATCAAAAGTATTTTTGAAATGCAATACAAACTTGTTCTCCTTCTGCCACCCCCTTTACCTCCATCTCAGCAACCTCCTTCTCCAGGCAGATGGTTCCCACTCCCTCTTAGCTCCCCTTGACACCCTGCCAACACCATGCCCAACCACCCTTGTCATCTGTCTCTTGTCGCTAACCCAGTTCCCTCAGATATGACAGACTACAGTCTCCTCTTTTTCCCTAAAAAGAAACACTGCACTGGCATGCCAGTATGCAGAAAACCTGGTCAAACAAATGTGGTCGGGGATCAGAGAGGGGGTGGAAGGCTTCCCTACGGAAGATTTTTGACTTTTCAGCCAATAAAACTAGAAACTGTCAATTTTTAGGCTATTTATTTCTTCCTGTCCAAAAAAGGCAAACACACCCACACTTCCTCCTCCTGGTCTGTTTAGAAATGCTGCTGAAGCACAACGTGGGAGCTCTAGTTCAATGCCTTGTGCATCCATTCTCTCCTGAGGCTTCCTGACTCCCCCTCCTCCCAAAGCATCCCGCTGAGCCTCTTAAATCCTGTCTCCATGCTTCCCGTAGGAAACCCAGCCCAGAGAGACAGAGAGACCATGTGGCGTTTTAACATCATGCCAGTCCCATGTCATTTTTTTGGCTGAAATCTAAGAACTTTTCAGAATCCAGGTGCTTTGGTTTTCCATTTTCTCTAGCAAGTAGAAATTTTTCAAGAAAAGCAGAATCCCTCTTTTTATGGAAAACAAAAACAAAAACAACAAAAACACAAAAACTAATAACCAAACCAGAACTACCAAGAAATCCTAATTCTCTCAATTTCTGTTGAAAACGTTTTGATCAGCTTCAGCAACAAGCTGCCTGCTTCAGTGTGTAAGGTAGTCATAAAATGTGTCTTTTCTTGATACGTCTCTCTAAGATCTCCTGGCTCCAAGCTCAACAGATTTTTCATCTTTGGTATTACTGAAGATATCTGATCATGGTACTCTGGTCAGGTTTTCTTTATGTATTAAAGAACATTATTTTCTCATCTCCCAGCATTAGGCTTACACATAAAACTTTGTAAATAGGCCCCAGAGAGCCTGGGAAATTTATAAGCAGGATTATAATATAACTTCACCAGAGCATCTTTATATAAGATTTCACGTCTGAAATTAGAAACATACCTTTTCAGTTCAGGGAACAAAATGGTACTGCCTCTGCACTTAAACTCATATTTATAAACTACACTTAATCTAGTGCCTTCCACTGGCACATTGGGCTTTCAGTGATCTGTTAGGCAACACCTCATCCTTTCTCTCCATTAATCCCTTGTTTGTTTAATATATTTTGAATTCCTTCAGTTCTACAGTGATGTGTTTTTTTGGTTGTGTTTGGCTTAGTGATACTGGAGAAAGCGTGTTTAAGAAAAATTTTTGATGTTCCTTACTTTTTTAATACCTTAATATGGAAGCTCTGTCAATAAGATTGTGCTGGTACGACATAGGTTTGCTAAAAAAATAATTTTAGAAACTCTTTGAGGTTTCTCTACACTCAATGTTATATATATAAAAAGATGCAACCTCATGTATGAGAGCATAAGAAATCAAGGAAGAGTGCTATAATTTTTCACCATGTCATATATGTATAAGTTATCACATGAATAGATATTTATCTGTACCTTGGAAACATGCCAGTGGATGTAAAGACGTGCATTCATGCTGCATTCCTCAGTGTTGTGGCATCCGTGGGGGTAGCTGTTCTCTGAGTTTTAATTTTGCTTTACTTTTATCTCATACACATAGAGTTATCAATGAGAAATGTGAGCTTAACTTTTGGTGGTGAATCTGCTAACATTTGAAAACTTCACTAATTCCATTTATGATCCTAACATAGGCCTTTGAAGTGGTCACTGGCAAATCGAGTGAGCTGCTTTCTTCTGAGACACTGAGCTGTTATCAAAGAGTCTATAGGGCTGAAAATCCCATCATAAAAAACATAGACGTGCACTCTATGACTTTCAAAAACAGCTTAGTGTCTTGGGTGGCAGATGATACACTGAAAATTAGTGAGACTTTTGCTCTTAAGCAATTCAGATAAAAAATCCCCTCCTGTACTTTGATGCTAAAGCTGAGACAGGCGAAATCCTGAAAGTGAGAGGCGAGTCAGGGAGACACTACTGTTGTTTCCACAAAGCTGAAACAATGATCAACCAGGCTGGGTTCACACTTTCTCCAGAATTATCGATGCCGTCGAGAAGAGAGTTGCATGAAAAGTCTTGATATTTTTGCTTTGTCTAATTCACCCAGGAAGGCTTTTTAATATGTTACTGACTTCCACTGATTTTCACCACTAATTCTGCTTTTGCATTTGTTTCACCCTGGACAATGGAAATGTCATTGATCTATTTCTAGCACAAAAGATTTTTTGTTATCATGTGGTACCTTAGCTATAACAGTGGGAATTGAGAAGAAATTTTAATTTACAGGACTTGATATATCTTACCAAACACAACTGCTTGTATTTTATATTTAACTTTCCTGAAGGGACACAAATCTGTCCTCCTTAGCTTTAACACTGGGACCTGCGATCAGGGACTTTATCTTTCCTAGAACTCTTTTATGAAGAGTTAAGTGCACAATGCTAGTAGAAAGGTGAATAAGTAAACACTGTCTTTCAGGAGCAGCTTCTTCAGGGATGCAATCTAACCAGCTTTCTTTAGAAAGCTTCAGGCTCCATGATGTAATTTTAATGACATTTAAATTTAGCATTCATGTTGCAGAACAAAAATAGTTGCCCCCATGCAGGGGTGAAGGCAATAAGGATCCTGCTCATGGCACCATGGATAATGTCCAGAGACACAGTCATGGCTGCACATGAAAACAACTCCCTGCTTGCCCCCTCACCATTAAGTAAATATTTGGCAAATTAATAAGTGCTCATTATTTAAAGCAGTTAAGTTAGCATAAAAAGGGAGAAAAATAATCAGTCTGTGCTGGCTGGGGCAGCAACCCTGCTGACTGTCTGAGTGTGACAAACAGCAAGGGTGGCAGAGAGAGCAGATATTCACACTCATCCTCAAAGAGTGCAAGTATCACTGAACACGTGCAGACAAAATGTTAATTATTTTTCCATTAAGGAACAAGGAGGCCAGTCTAAGAATCAAGATTTGGATAGTCTATGTAACCCATGCCTCCTTTCACCCCCATCCAAAGACCCACTCAGCAGCTCTCCAAGGAACTGGTCTACACGAGTGTTACCTAACACTGGGGACCTCATTTCAAGAGGTGTCATGGTTTAGGCCTGATTGGCAGCCAACCACAATGCAGCAGCTCTCTCTCCCTTCCCCTCCAGCAATGAGAAGGGACAGAGAGCCAGGCTTGGGGTTCGAGATAGGACTGGGATGGGGGAAAATCCCCCTTTTATGATCACGAGCAAAAGGCAGACTCGTTAGGGGAAGGAAAAAAAAGAACATACATTTATTACAGACACTAACAACACATAACAGAGTAAGACTGTGAGAAGCATTGCCACATCTTGAGAACACCTTCCCCCCACCCCTCCCTTCTTCCCGGGCTCAGTTCTGCTCCCGATATCTCTACCTCCTCCCCCAGTGGCACAGGGGCAGGGAATGGGGGGTGCAGTCAGTGCTGCCACTGCCTTCATGTTCGGTGAGGGGAGTGTCCGAAACTTGTTCCTCCTGCTCCATCGCGGTCCCCCTCTCACAGGAGACAGTCCTCCACAAACTTTCTCCTACATGAATTCCTCCCATGGGCCGCAGCGTTCCCCACACTGCTCCATCATGGGTCACTAACTTCCTCCAACTGGATTCTCTCCCACAGCTGCAGCCCTTCCCGAGCTGCTCCGGCGTGGGACTCCCCCACATGCTGCAATCCTCCCAGCGCTGAATTACAGCAGCGGGGCTGCCTTTTCCCATGAGACCCCGGCCTTCTTCGGGCACAGAACCTTGATCATCCGAGCAGGAACAACAGGCCGTAAATCAGTGTCTGCTCCACCGTAGATCTTCATGGGTGGCAGGGGGGGCCGCCCTGCCGTTTCACCACAGGATACAGGGGGGTCTCTGCTCCGGCACACCTCCCCCCTCCTTTCTTCCTCCATTCCTCCACTGACCTTGGTGTTCACGCAGCTGCAGCAACTCCTCCTCACAAGTCCGACTGCACGTCACCACGTCCCTTCTTAAATACGTTATCGCAGAGGCGCAGCTGATGGGCTCAATTTCCCAAACAGAAGTGGAGCTGACGTGGAGCTGGGGGAGCTTCGAGAAGCTTCTCACAGGGGGCCGCCCCGATAGCCCCCTCCCCTGCCACCAAAAAACTCCACCACTCACTCAACCCAGGACAAGAGGAAACTCTGCATGCTCTGCTCACCATATAGCACGTACCCTTTGCCTGAATTAGGTCCTCCTCGCCAGATTTAAGTGGTCTGCATAGCGCTGAGTACCTGTTGGTGTTTCAGTGTTGCCTCTGTTCAGAGAAGAGATGCGGGTTTCTGGTGAGGCACTGAAATGCTCTGAAAATAATTTTGTAAGATTTTCAAAGCCTACATTGCTGCCAAAATCTAAAGTCTTACCTTCCACAGTCTTTATCCTGTCTCTCTGGCTTCTCAGCCTGGTCCACCATGTGCCTGCCCAAAGGTCTGGGCAGCCACCTTGGGGAGGTAGTAAGGAGACGGGTTGGCTTTAGGGAAGGAACAGGCAGTTGGGTATGTGGGGACAAGTATTCCAGAGAGGTGGCTGTAGAGACACTGGTGAGGCATGAGGGCAGGTGTGACCCTTGGATATCACAGACCAGGTGGCATTGGTTAGGAGGTGAGGAGAGGTGGCATTAGTGAGGCCATCACTGGAATAACGGGTTCAATTCTGGTGGCCATCATGAAAACCAAGATTGGAAAACTTGGAAAAAAGCTACAGAAATGGCTCCGGACCTGGAGTTGTATCCTGGAAAGACTGATCTTGAAAGTGACTTCAGTTTACAAACTCTGTAGATGGGCAGCCTCTGAGACTGGGGGAATGGTCTTCAAATTAACAAAGACGGTGTGATCAAAGAAGTGGAACAGGAAATTAAGACAAAGTTGTGCTGGAAACAAAGAACGTGATTTTGACAATAAGGATAATTCACTACTGAAACTATTTATAAGGAGATATGTGGAATCATCACCACCCTAGACTTGACTGAACAACCTCCTAAAACATGGGCAAGAACTTCAAAGCAGCTGTGGGTTTGATGCTGATTTTGGGTTGGGGGATCTTTGGTCTACAAGCTACAAGATGGTACAAGGCTCTAAACAATTCTGTATACTTCTTTAGAGGGAAGACTTTGCTGGCCACAATATTTTTTCTTTACATACCTGGGACATTTCTGTGTCTTAGAATGAATAAAATGCTAATCTTAATGTTATGTTGTTTTTCATTTAAAATTGCAACATTTGAGAGGAATTCTTTCCCCTTAGAAACTTATTTCTTTTCTTTGTTTTTATGGCCTGGAGGTTTTCCCTCTCTTTTTTATTTATCATCTCATATTGCTATGGTTTGAAGATATACAGTAATGACGCAGGCTGCTGTTGAGTTTTGGTTCTTTGACTGGTTTCTATTTTTAGAGTGTTCTTAGTTGCACTGAAAAAAGCAGCAGCAACTGTATTGGCCCAAATATATAGCACAGTTTTTGTCAGGAGATACAATGTGAATAACACAACTTGCCCTATATTTAGGGACTATGCAGAACACTATCCTTTTCAGGAACATACTTTATCTATGTAAGTAATAGGTCTTGCTGTGGCTGCCCAGGTCCCCCCTGGACAAATGAAACCAGAATTAATAACCTTGGCTCAGCATGCTCACTGAGACACAGCACTGTGATCAGCTGCGTTAGCTCACCCTACAGAAATTGGTCTAACAGGCTATGAAGTAGTTAGCAGGCACCGGAGCGCTTATGTACTGCTTTGCAGGTGGATGCCCTAGCCAGTCCAGAGGATCAGCCTGCCTGTCTCTTCTGCCCAAAGTTTGATTAAAAAGTTGAACATCTCCTCCAAGAGGGGAAGCGTCTGGCACCTCGATCCTCAAAGCAATTAGAAATGACAGAAAAGCCAGGATTAACTCTTCAGTCTGAGCTGGCAGATCAGTGTCTGTCCCTCAGCTTGCCAGAGTCCAGCTGAGCATCCTTCATGCAATTAGTCACTGTCTCTTTTCTTTGCCCAAGTGAAAAACATTGAGTCCTAATTTTCTCCCAAGGCACGATGGGAACACTTGGGAGTTCCCAAAATTTCCGCAGGTCAGAATAAATAAATTTTAAAAAATCCCTGCTTGGTACTTGGTATAGCTTTTTATTAGTGTTTGTGGTTTAGAGGAATCAGGAATTCCCAGTTCTACCCTTTCATGCAGCCACCTTTTGTCAAGCTCAAACTCCCTGCAGAAGAAATCTCCACTAGGGATAAATAAAATGAAGCAATTTTGCTAGCAGTTTCCTGTATAAGAAGCTTTGCCTGCAAAACACTTCTTGAAATTGATTTTCCTGATATGTGATTTCCTTTTTTTAACTAGAATTTCCTCTGAGATTTTATCTCTATATTTTTGCCTGGATTACGTGAAGTAAGAAAGATTTATCTGAGCTGCTTTTGTAGAAGGAATGCCAGTATTAAGAAAGAAAGAGTCTGTTTAAGATTATAATTTCTACCACTTAAAAATATTCCTAAAATTTGGATCAAAAAAAAAGAGCTAATAGTGAACAGGGCTAAGTGAATGGAAATGTAGACTGAACTGTGGTATGCTTTTTGAATAGAGTTTGAAAAGATGCCTTTTCCCAGCCAGTGTGGAAATGTTGTACATGCCAGGCATATAATGCTAAGGCACAGCTCTGTTAGCTATATAATACTGCCCTGGATGGGGGAAGACTGTTGTACAGGCTTGTATTATTTCTCACCTTTTCATTTGACTCCTCTTCCCAGTCAGGTACCCCGGTCTTGCCCTGTTCCTGTGGATATTTTGAGCAGTGAATGTCACTGAGCAGACTGTATCCGTGTTGCAAAGTGAAGGTCCAGGCCCCTTTCTGGTGTTGAGCTGGTGGCCTACAGACCCCCTTGTAGGCATCAGTCAGGCACCACGAGATTTATCTGAGGGAAAAGCCTCAGCGTGCACTCAGACTCCTTCATGCCACATGGGGAGATCAGACACAGTCCAGGTAGTGAACTCGAATATCTGACAGCTCTGTCCCCAGCAGGTATCTTCATAAATGCCTGTTTTAAGTCAAAACCACTTTAATCTGCTAAGAGCCAACTATGTGCTCCACATCTGCATAGAGTATGGCTCCTCTTATGTTTTATTCCATTTGACATTCTGGTTTTATGACCCTTTCTCCATCACAGACAGAGCCCACGGGCCGAGAAGTACAAGAGAGAATCTCACAGTCTTATTTTCCATCTCAAATCAGATCTCATGGACATTTACTCTGTGACTATTCTTAAGTAATTCTGTCTAGCATCTTATTTAAAAATATCTTAGACAAAGTCAAGCTTTATGCAGTATCATCTGTTCAATGCAACACCTAAACTGAACTGTAACTGTACACTCAGTGCCCTTGCTTGTTTCTGAGGAGGAGTGAGTTTGATCCAGGAATGGAAGGATTTCTGCAGCTTCTGTATCTTTGAGTTTAGGGTGTTCTCTGAACTTCAAAAGGCATGAGACTTCTTTAATTCATCTATTTGCATTTGTCCTTATTAATTGCTCCTTTTGCTTGTCCATCCTGAAATGTCACATGGCAATATGTTTTGCCCTAAGTAAATGTACATTGGAAAGTGCTTGAAAATAGTTTGGTTGTGATTTTGCAGCCTGTAGTAATTGGAATTTCATTAAAGCACCCTTCTCTGTATCACCTGTATGTTAGAGGCCCCTAAAACTTTTTCCTATATCCGGTGTTTTGTCTCTTCACATCAGTTGGTGTTAGCCTGAATTGTTCTTTTCCCCGCTCTTGTTCATTTGTGTGTATTGTCAGTGGCTGAGCATCATCCTAATGTCATTTCAAGGCCATGTTCCGCTCTCTCCTGCCTGGTACCGCCTTCTGTAATGAAATACATTGTGAAGCTCCAGGGGAGACATCTGTTACCTGTGTGTGATGAAACAGGCAATACGTAGGCTTAGGTATAGTAGTGCCTTGGTAATCAATGAATAATTTGGTTTGGAAGGGATCTCTGGAGGTCTTCTAGTCCAAAACAGGCTCAGCACTCCAGATGCAGTCTCACAGGTGCTGAGCTGAAGGGAAGGATGACTTCCCTTAGTTTGTTGCCTACACTCAGCTGGTCTTTTTTTGCCGCAAGGACAGACTGCTGATAAACTATAGCCAAATGTGATAAGAGGTTTACAAATGGCCCAGGAGGGTTAGGCACACTGATGCAAGTGGTAATGAACTAAGAAGTTAGTGCATTCATTACTCATGCCCCCACTGCCCTTGTTGATATGAGCATCCTGTGGTCTTCAGAGAGAGAACTGCATCCTCTTAGGCAGAACTTTTGGGATTTACCACAACATTACAGAGAAGCTCCAAAGCAGATGTTAGAGGCACAGATGAGAGTGGGGAGCACTGGCGAGATCCAGACTGCCCCAAAGCTTGAACTCATGTACTGATGATGTACCAGACTGTAAACTAGTGCACAGCACAGATATTCTTCCCAGGGAATTAGTTTGTCCTAATTTCAAACATACCTCTCTTCTCCCTGTTCGTGGTGTGTGATACCGGTCTCCCTTTCTTCTCTCCAAAGCAGCATTTTGGTTTCACTTGTAGTTGCAGTTCACCACCTCATACAGCACAAGGTCTGCCTATATCATCCCTTACTTTGTTTTAAACCTGGAGTTCTGTGCTCACCCTCTGTGTTTGTCCTGTTATTTTCTGAGACATTAAGGTTTGAGTCAGATGCCCTCAAGGGAGGTTGCAGTGTAAAGAAACACCAACATTTCTTTCTTCTTCAAGGCTTTTGCTGTTGTAAAGAGCCACAAATGGGAGTGATAACCAAGATGGTGTGTGAAAGCAGCACTGCTGAGGAAGTTTATTTAATGCTTCTCTGGTTGTGGGCTGAAGCTGTGGATCCAGCAGAACACCAGAGAGCAGGGTAAAGGGTCAAATCCTGTGTGTCCTCCCCAAGGGCTGCATCCCTTGAGAGTCCTCACATGCTCAGGGAGATGAGGTTTGTACTTCCCTGCACCAGAAGGCAGTGGACCAGAAAGCCATAATTTAAATCCAAAGAGGCTGTTTATAATACTCCATTCTCAGCTCCTGCCTAACACAGGCCAGAGAATTCCTCCCAATAATTCCTGCTTTGCACATTGCATCCCAGCCTCTGTTTGAGCCAGAACAGATCTCTCAGAAGTAGGGATTTATTCATGTTTTAACAACACTATGAGATGCAGAATTTGCTGCTTCCCTTGGTAATCTTTTTAATCTAATCAAGCCCCTGAGTGGGAGAATAGGCCTCAGACTATTCCTGAATAAGTTGGGACTTTAAACTCTTTTATGAAATATTTTTTTGAAACAGATTTGCTAACTATTAGGAGCTTAATCGTACAATTCTTCATCTGGAAAAAGGTGACTTAACGTCAGAAGCAGACCTGGCAGGCACTGTAAGTCCATTTCATTTCGCCTTTTCCTCTGGATAGCTAAGAAATGCTATAAATTATTGCTCCACTATTTTAAGATTATTCTTATAGCCATTAGTTTTTCTGGTATGCAAATATTTTACTGGTGTTGATGCAGTTAATTAATCATATTCATTATTTTAATCTCCTTTGGTAACATGCAGTCCAGCTGCTTATGCAAATGCCAGTCAGGCAATAACACCCTCCCAACCCCAAAAGACAAAATCATGATGGATGGCTCTGTCTCGCAGCACTCATTGACTACGCATTTGCTGATAAACCCAGTGCTTTTTCTACATCATTGACCAGCAGCATGAGACTCATGTTCTTTTTTGTCAGTAGCTTGTAAAATGCCATTTTGACATTCCTTTCTTCCTAAACGCAGCCTGAGATCTGGGTGAGGTTTTGACTATGTAGGCAAATGAGTTGACAGCCCTGAAATTTGGGGATAGTTAATAGAAGTGAGTTGAAGCTCTAATATTGTCTTCCCAGGTCTTTCTGCCCAGCCATGGAGTATCCTTCAGGGCCATGCCAGGTATGAACATTTTCAGCCTAGGCCACAGCAACCAGTTCCTATTTCAGATTAAATAATTTCACTTCTCTGCTTCCCTAACAGCAAGGTCCGGACAACTTTGGGGATCTCCAAATGAGTAACTGTTTTTAGCGGGTGCCCTTGGTTAACAAGGTAACCTTGCTAAACTCTGAACCTTGAGGATAATGTGCTGAAACTCCCCCTACCTCTGTGGGAAGCAGTGTGTGGTTGAAAAGGCAGTAATTCATCTGTGTCCCAAAAAGTAGCAAGAAAAAAGGAAGGAGTGTGAAGGAGTTCCCTGAGAAGCTGTTGAGCTGAGGGATCCTGTTAGAATTTGTGAGTCCTGTGCAGATCAGGGATCCTTTAACATCCCAGACACATTCACCACAAATATGATGGTGCTGTTTTGTGTGTGCAGTGCAGCCATATGGTGCATGAGGGCTGGACTTGAGGGACTCCTGAGAGATATTTGTGCATCCATATCAGCCATTTGGAGGCCAGGTCTGCAGCAAACAGTGGTTGCCTCAAAAATTTGTTCCCCGGATACTTTTCTCAAAGTACACTGTGTTAGTATACGTAATAGGGATGTTGTGTATTCCTCAGGGTATCCAGCAATCAAATCAATCTCTTATCTCTTTCTGTCTGAGGCTGAAGGTCTGAGCTTCATGGGGCTGTGGCACAAAGCAGGTGCAAAATCTCAGTAGTGCTTGAACTATGTAAGCAAACAGAAGAAAAGGGGTAGAGGAAATTTCTGCACAAATGTGTCACTTAAAGCCAGAGAAACCAGGGTGATTGTTCTTTTGGAGAGATTATTAAGTTCTCTGTAGTGGATACTGCCATATTTCATTTCCGTAGCTGGAGCTTCATCGTAAACTCTGCTGTGTGATGATTCAAAGCTGTGTGTTGTGAGCGAGGGCAGAGCTGTGTCCCCCTGACAGCAGAGGACCAGCAGCATCACAATCAGGATTGTACTGGGGAATATGATGTTGGTACTTTCAAGTGTCTTTCCACTTGAGTTAACTTTATTGTTATAAACTTCTGACCTCCCTTCTGGGAATTGCTCATGCAAAATTAATACATGCCTCACAAGATTGCTAGTATGATCACATTTGAAAAGCTTCTGGAGACAAGGATGGGATCTGAGATTATACCAGAAACTCTGCAGTATCTGCTTACTAGTTTAAACTGTGATGGTGATGGTGATTGCATCCCATGTCCCTTTTTATTTTAGTCCATTTCTTTAGAAACCAAAATATTTAGCCACATTTGTGGCACAGCCAGGTGTCATACCTGGTTACAGAGTACATCCCTTGCAAATTCCATGTGGAATCACATTTCTTCTGTCAGTCCTGATGAGAGCACACACTCCATTTCACAGTTAAGAGTCTCCATTCACAGAGACAAAAGCTTTTTTATTATGTTAATCTAGAAATGGATTATAGTACCTGAAATACTTACAAGGCATGTCACAAGGGTTTCCCAGAACCTCTGTCACTCCTATCAACCTGCATGTCTCTCCAGGTTTTTTATAGTGTAATAACCCTCCCCAAAAATGCACCTCAGAAACACATTGAAATTACTTTAGGGGGAAGCAGTTTGATCAAATAAGTGCTAGTTCAAACCTCCCCTTTGCTGAGCCCACTGAGCTGGGATGACACACACCGAGCACATTTGAATGGTTAGAGAGAAAAGGTGCCACTCGATCTGCAAAACCACTTTTGCTGGATTTATAAGCTGCTTTGCAGTAGTGACATGCAGTACAAGTCTTAGAGCAACCTCTGAACTTTGTAGTGAGTCTAGTTCAAACCAGTCCTTCCAAAACTTTTTATGACCACTCATTTGTTAACCCAGAAGCAATATTCCACTCACAGTATGAAATTCACTCACTTCACCCAGATGAAAGTCTCATCCTCTCAGGATGTAAAAATGGTCCATGAAAGAGCTGTTACTATCAACAGGTCAGGTAGAATATATATCATGAAACCATACATACCTGGCTATCACATTTAATTGAGTTTAGGCCATTATAATTACAAGGTTTGGTCTCCTGCACAGAGATTATTTTTCTTGGAGCCAGGTACTTTGTGATTGAAATGGAGTATACATCTTAATAAAACATCTGATCTTTACTTACAAAGGTCAGATGATGGTATGCTATATTCTAGTAAAGTATTCTGCTCTGATATTTAGTGATTTTCACCATTCAAAATGTCTTATTCTGTGTTTGGACTTTGCAGACTTAAGACTCCAAGAATTGGAAATTGTTACATTTGCTGGTTTAAAGTGTCTTTTGCATGGGGCCTATTTCCACTGTTCTGTCTCTTGTCTTTATTTAAATCACATCTATGTTTCTCTATGATAAGGAAAATAGCATAAATGGAAATCAGAAATTCTGTTCCATAAATGATAGTAGATTGTGGTATTTCCATAAATTGGGTCAGAGTACATCTTCAATTAAACTGTATGGCAAAATACAGGTAACCTATTGGAGCAACATCAAACTTCAGTGTTTTGATATGACTTAAATACTTCAGTTGGTGTGTTTTTGAGAGAAATGTAATTTAAAAAGACAATTTTGTGTTGAAAACTTTTCTATGAATAGATAGTTTAAGATGTAAAATCATGCTGTTGGAAAATCACTGGTTAGCCCGAGCTCCTTCTCTTTTCTTTCAAGATACGCCTTTAAGATAATGTAGTTTCCCAACATCCTTTTAGAGGCGTGGATGTTCCTTTGGTGAGTTATTATTCCATGTGTGGAGGAGACACCCCTTTCTAAATATATCTAAGGTCCTTTTAAGAGTTCTTGTCTCTATAAATTCATCCTCTTATTTAATTTTCTTGCACCAGCTTCCTTTTCAATAGTTTTCCTTATTTTCTTGGTCAATTACACAAACAAGTTGCTAAGGAAGACATTTGCTGTCTACTCTTGTCATTACTGTTCATAGTTTGACTTGATTAGACTTGCCATGACACTTTGCTTTGAATCTTTCTGCCACTTATTCTGCCAAATGCGATGTTAATCTATTTTTAATAAATGCAGTTTATGGTTTTATTGTCGGCAATTTTATTAGCCAATAAACCACCTCACAACTTATCATTGCCTTCAGCTTCACAACATGATCCTCTTGGTAACCAAATTACTACTTCATAAACAATACTAATTTCTTTTACAAATTGTAGACATCTGTGTATTCTTTATCTTTGCATATATTTACACGTGTTTCTTGCCCTTATTGTTAGGCATGCAGCTGATTGTTGGCATTGGTATATATCCACACAGGTCAGTCTGTTCACTCAGCATGGAGCTGCTGAGAACTTGGTCTGGGATAATTTCTCCTCCAAATTTTATACACTTTCTTTTTTATTAGTTTGGCTTTAATGATGACTCCCTCCTAAAAATGTTCAGGAATGCATTAATTTTATTGCTAGCTCACTGATAAGCCTCTCTTGTGGATGGAAGAGTACCAGGTGTGGACATGAGGGAAGATGGGGACAACACACAGCAAGCAATATTGAAGTGTTTTTCACCTATCAGTCATACATGTAGACCTCAGGAAACTGAGGTGCATGCTACATCTCTGTGGTCTTCCTGTTAAGTGTCCCTCTGTTCTTGTACTGGTTCTGCTGACATGCGAGGCCCCACAGCCATGTTTGCCCTATACACAGGTCGTACTGTGGCATCTTTGGTGGAAAAACTTTAAAATTTCCTTTGATTGCCATATTTTCTTTTATTATTGTATTTATAACACGGGACCAGGGTCTGAAGGGTAGGACTATGCTGACCTGTTTGGTCTGTGATCTTTGTTCCCTGCTATTTTTCATCCCAGACAGGACTGATACGTAGCTTGTGGGAAAAATCTGTTCTTTAGGAGATCAGAACCTTTTGATCTGCAATTGTAAATGGGAACTGTGAAATGTCTGATCAAACGTGAAAGGACTCAGGATAAAGCCATGTCTATGAGATGAGATTCAGTCCAAGTGTGTTTCCAGCTTCAGAATTTATTTCTCCCAATAGTTTTATTCCTCAGATGAACTTATCCCATTTCTAAGTGACAAATGGCTACTTCAGCATGGATGTTGGTTTCTTTTATGTCTGCTGGCTTGCTGACATATAAACTTGACATATAAACACTTCCCTATTCTTGTGGAGTGAGCGTCCTAAATCTGAGTCTGCAGAATTCCTGCTTTCCCCACCACTTTTTATATACAATACAGAAAGAAACAGCTCCAACAAGAGAAATGTAGAAAAGAGGCAGACTATCACCATTAGCCAAGTGCTTGGTTGTAAGGACATTTGCCTAGATTTGTTTTCACAGTCTTTACTGATACCCTATACACCTACAACTGGCACACATATTGAGGAAGAATAATCTTGTTAACAGCCCCTTTCCTATTTGGGTTGGGTGAAACTTTGTGTCCTATTTGAATAACAAATTCTGCACTGATGTTAATAAACCTTGCCTGGCCAAGGTTAAAATCAAAACAGTATATTTCCCTGAAATAATTTGGTTTCAGTCAGTTTTTGATGAACAGCAAAAATAATTTTATCTCCCTCCCCAAAATTTCCAGATAGGTCTCCTAATTACACGTCTAGCAAAAGATCACAAATATAGTTAAAAACTCAGTGGTAGCAGATGAGGTCTGAATCTTTGAAAGATCATCTGTTCATTCAAATATCAGGATGCATAGCCCAGGATATTGCATAAGTATGTAGGCTATCGATGGCAAAGAGAGCACAGGATTGGACTTAAAATAGACAGAAAAATATAGAAAATGATACGTCAGCAAAATCATCTTCAAGCATGTTTCAGAATTTTCCATGAGGCATCAAGGATCTTTGACCTAAGTTCGAAAAAAATTATTCTGCCTTTCGTTATGTATCTTAGTCACAGAGTGACACTTTAGGTTCACTTCAGCAGAGTCTATGCCATGAGAATCCAGCATGAGTTCTTTTGTGACAGCATTAGATCAATCATGTTTTAAAGAATGCAAGTAATTGCATCTACTCCATCTTCCAAGATAGTCCAAAACTGACACTTTAGGTTCATGGCAACCTGAGTTGCAAACACAGGTTGAAAGGTGAGACAAAAGTATCATAGAGCTGTATTTTTGATATTCTTATCTAGAACAAGTTAATTTCAAATTAAAAAATATATAATATGAAAAAAATGCCTGGAATTAACTTTTGAAAAATTAGATAAAATTCAGGGACTTCAGTGAACTCAAAGTACTGTTAGCCCTTATTGAACATATACTGAGGTTATAATTTTAATGGGTAGGTCAGGATATTTGAAGTTCAGAGATCTGCAATAACCTCTGTGAACCAGGTTTTAAAGGGAATTTTTACTACAGTGACAGACCTAAATAGAGAGTAGAAAACACCATCTGGGTGTAACTTCCTGGTGAATTCATTATGAAGGGCTGGTAAACATGGTCTTTGAGAAAAATCGGTTACAAGCCCAGTGAAAGTTTTTCTTCCTTCTGTAGTTGTTCATAAAGACAATCATGATATGTGCATCTTTGCTAAACTTGCAGTTCATTTTCATAGTCTTGTATGCAGGTACTGGAAATTCATGCCAAGCCCAAACCAGACTAGAAACAGACTGTGTTTTTCATGGCGATGGCAAGTAATCACTGGAGCAAATGCAAAGTGTTCTTGTCAGCTGTCTGTTGCTGGCATCTCTTAAAATGAGATTAGATATTTTTCAAAATGGAACTGTACTTGAAACAGGGAGAAATCCCAGGAAGTTCTTGGTTCCACATTACAGAGAGTCAGACTAGATAATAGTAGTATTTCCTTCTGTCTCTGTAGTCTGAAGATATATTTTATACCACATGGCAAGGCTGTACCACCAGACAGGAAAGGCTGTGGGGCAGTGGGAATTAAGACATTTTTGCTACTATGAATTTGACTTAGAGAGCATTCCCTGTAGCTTTACTCCTGCTATCTTGCTAACAGAAATGCCCTACGCATTTCTCCTTCTCTTCCCATATCCCTCAAGGGAACCCACTGTGTGAGAAGGTGCTCTAAGGGTGTCTGATGGCTGCACCTCCCGAAGGCCTAGCTGAATGTTCTTGTAGGTGAAGGAGGATGGGAGACACTAGACCAGCTATTCCTTTCCCCTCCCTTGCCTCATGTCTGGATGAAGCTTATCCTTGGCATTTTGTTCAGGTGGCAGGAGGGTGAGCATTGAAAGCAGTAAGGATTCACATATTCCCAATTCTTTGAGGTTTCTAGAAGATAAGTCAGGATGGGCCAACACAAGTCCTACCATATAGTGATGGAGAAACAAAGGCCAAGGGAATGGTACAGGCACTAAGCTTTCTCCTTTCCACTTCAAAACGTTCTCATTAGTCCTTTCCAGGCTCTGTCCACAGGTAAAGATGGTCATTTGGGAGTTACTGAGCGTGACTAGGCCACGAGTATAAGATCTCTGATGAGGCTAGAGGTGATGGGGACGTATCGGCATAGTTTTGTGTCTTCTCTGTGCCTTAAACATTTCAGTTTTCTACAAATAAATGAAAAGCAAGTTAAGTTTATATTGATAAACTTAATCATCTGAATCTATTTTTCATGTGCCCTTGATGCTTTAAAATCAAAGCACCGCACCCCTGCCAGGCATTAAAATGCCAGATTTGAGGGTCATTAAAAGCAGCAGCGTGCTTAATCAGGAGCCCTTTCAGAGCAGCACAAAGCTGCTCCTCCCTTTCTGTACATGATTTATTTTTTAATAAGAGCGACCAAGATGGCAGCCCATGCAACGCACTGTGCTGTGTGAGCTGCTCTGCAGTGGGACATGATGATTTGCAAACTCTCTTTGCAGTGTTACTGTCTATGTGAACAATGTGGAGGAAACAGTGCCTTCTTATTGCTTTAAATGCTTTCTCCAGTCAAATGGGCCTGCCTCATTCTGGGTA
Source organism: Tyto alba (assembly GCF_018691265.1). Lineage (NCBI taxonomy): Eukaryota > Metazoa > Chordata > Aves > Strigiformes > Tytonidae > Tyto > Tyto alba. The sequence continues at coordinate 8,281,586 of NW_024881303.1, forward strand.
AAGAAAGCCTCTGCAGGTCTCATTATGTAGATATGAATTTTTAAATGGTGTCTCTTTATTGCCTTCTGGTTTCCTACACAGACTCCAATATCTGGTAACCCAAGGTACAGAAGCTCACTCCCTGGGTCTTTTGTGAGCTATCTAGCCTTCATCAGAAGATGCTAGCTGGTCGTTATGGTAGGTTTGGCTTATTAGCTTCATCCTCAAATAGCAAGGAGGATGGATGTGGGATTAGGTGAATATTCAGCTGAGTTTTTATGAGTGCAAAAATGTAATAGAGGCAGCTGAAAGCTGCCCCAGTTTGTTGTAGCTCCAGGGATCCCCTTGGGTGGGATTCATCACTCAAGTTAATTGCAGGGATCCTTGACAAATGTCATGGACCTCACAGTGTCATCATCTTCAGAGTGATTTGGAAGCGAGGCTGTCTGCACTAGCTATCCACACATTTTGTATAGGAAGAATATGGCTTCATGTGTTCCCACCCTGAATAAAAAACAAGCAACCAACCTACCCTGCATGGTCTGCTATCATTCCTTCAGCCTTTCAGGTGAGATTCACTGTCCTATCTTTAATCACCACAACCTCAATTGCTTGGGGGCTGGGTGACTTGCTGCCTCCTCTCTCCAGCTCTGCCAGCTTGTCTTGGAGCTGAGGCCATCAAGCCCAGCAGCAGCTTTCAGCTGGGGCTGCAGCAGGCAGAGCCTCAATGGTGAGGGACCAGTGGATTGCAGCACGTAGCCCCAATACAGGTGTGCACCCAGCTTGACTGCTTCTCCTGTAGCAGAAGTGTTGTAATTAGACCAAGTACCTCAGGGCACGGACACAGGTCAAGCTGGGATATAGCTGGCATGTTCCAGAGGATTACAACGCCTCTGTCTACCCATCTTTTTCCATTTGGGATACATGACTATTATGCTAATTTCATAAAGAGATGAGGTTTTAAGGTGGGAGAGGACTTCCTTGTACAGGGAAAGCAGGAGATGATGTGTGAACAGTACATGAGTGAGATAGGCACCTGCTGTCCTAAAGCATTTTCAAATGTTAAAAAAATTATAATTGGGGGCATAAGTTGAAAGAGTGCACAGGGAGCTTTTAAAGTGGAGGGCTGGTGCTTACAAGAAGGATTGCCCTTTCATGTCTCTGATCTTGACAGCCTCCAGGAGCAGTCATATTCAAATGGCTGAAAGATTAAGAAAAGAAGTTCCATGTGGTGGACAAAATAAGGATCACATTTGCCCTTTCCTTTCAAGTCTTCCTTTTTCATTCTGAGTCTCTGCTAAATAAACAAATCCTCCCACTGCGAGCTACCATTTATTTGTCAGCATTTTAGACATAAACCTGCCTCTTTCACATTCCATTTTGTGAGCCAGGGAGACCATTCTGAAACCCTGGGGAAATGCAGTTGTGCATCTAATATCCTAGTGGTGAAGGCAAAGATTTTCAAACACATCTGATGACCACTTTGTGAGAAACATAAAGGAAACCTGCAACTCAAAAAATGCTGAGCCTTTTGAAAGCTGTCCGCTTATACAGAATTTGATGGAGGGAGAAAAAAGTTTGCTTGTTTTTTCCTTTTTTAAGCTTGCAGATGGAGCTCAGCTCTTATGAGAGCAAGGGATGGATAGCATGGATATGAGCCAGACGTAGGACTGGTAGGCTGTGTTGCGACTGCCCCAGATAGATGTGTTGATCCCTTGGCATGAAGCATCCTCTGTTCTTCCCATCCCAAACAGCTCCCGATTACAGACTAACAGCTGAGCTGTGGTGTTGATTATCATAACACTCAGGGAAGGCTACAAAGGAGCCTGCTTTTTATCAGAGACTGAACTGGGAGAGCTCATTTCCCTTCTAATTGAGCAAAAGTTTTCAGACCAGTTAGGTATATTGTACTGATCTTGTTGCACAAAGTCATCCAACTTGTGTGGCCCTGAGACTGAAATATTTGAAGATTACCCTGTGCATGCTAAGTGTTCAAAAGCTGGTTCTAGAGTAATGAAGACAGAAGCCCCAGATTCCTCTGCCTTTTGTGGTGAAGGATTCAGAGGTATCTCTCAAGTTGTAAATACCTTACACCACTGAAATACCACCATTTTTAGGAGTGACATATACCATGTAGCTGTGGGTACAAGGATAAGTAGCCAAATGATGAGTGAAATCATGTCCTGAGGACAAGATGTTTTGTGAACTCCTGAATGACCATGCAGCACAAGCAGGATTTAGCTCTCATCTGAAGAAATAAGGCTGGTTAAACATTTCGTATTCCTCTTCTGTATTTGGGAATACTGAAGTGCTGAACAGACTGTGCCAGGGTTTGAACTTCTGACCAAAAGACATTGATAAACTTCAAAGATGAAGTGTTATAACGATACCAGGTATTTTGGTGTATATATTCTGGTGCAACTAGGAGACAGATCTCACATTTCCACCACCATGGTAGTTCTTTACCTGCCTCTTGATTTTTTCAAAGAAACCTATCCTGCCCCCAAATCAACCTCATATTTACAACAGGCAGCATTGCTCATAGCATATGAATGACTCCAAGGGAAATATTTTGAAAATGTTGCAACTTGTTATTGATAAAAGAATATTCACTGTGCTTCTGCCAAGAGAGTTTGTCTTGGCTTGGCTGTACTTCTCCTCCATGTAAAGGTCCAGGGCCTGAAAAGGCAATCAGGAGCAGGCAACCCAAGTCAGCACTTCCCCGTGCTCCCAGTCACCACCTGCCACACTGCAGGGACATCCTGGGGACACTGGCCCCAGAAGGCTGATGGCAGTGTAGGCTTGGAGCGTTGTGGGTGAGTGTCCTCCTCCAGTCTCATCACCAGCTTACCACATTACTTTCGGTCTTGCCTTTCTGTCTGTATTGCCCTATTAATGCAATGTAGGTAATACCTAGCAGTTTGCTTGTGAAGTGCTCTGAACTCAGAGTATTACATTATAATTGTGGAAAATGTGATTATTTTCTCCCATGGTAAAGATGAAGCTCAAGGTTGCCGTGAGATGACAAGGGGTGGTATAGTAGATACAGGCTATGTCTGGGTCTGGCAGCCACTCTTTGAGGAATGTGTGAAGACAGCAACCATGTTCATCTGTCAAGAGAAAATGGTTTTGGAAGGGTTGAAGTCCTTTGGAAGGTTAGAAGCCATTAATTTATTTGGGATTTTTCTATATTTTTGTTGTCTGGCATTGTTAATATTCCCAATGTGTGGATTTCTTCTTGTAAAGTGTGAGATAAAAGGGCAGATCAGTAATGTTAGACAAAATAATTCCAATCATTTGAAAAAGATTTTTGGCTGTCACTCAGGTGGAAAATTTAAGGATTTTTTGGCATGACCTTTTAATTTTTGAACAGGACATCCTCCACCCTGCCCTCTTCTCCAAAGAACAGGAATGTACACACAAGCCAGCAGAGCTGTGATACAACTCCAGAAGAGATTTCCTTTGGATCATCACTGTTGCATGGCCTGAAGCAGCACTAGCTTTATGTGTGCTTGCATGCTTAAGACATGAAGCAACAGCGGGGAATACGAACAGACCAGAGTTTGACCTAATGGACATGGAAGCTACACATTTCCCCTGGAAGAAAATCTTCCAGCAGGGTCTGGCTGTGTATAACATGTTCTGGCCTTTCAGACAACTGTTAATTTCTCCCATATACTTTGTTCCCTAAAAATAATGCTGCTTCTTAAAAAGCATTCTGTCATGCTGCTGAGACCCTCCCAAACAGGAGAATATTAGTACTAGCTAGCCCACTTAATGAATATTCATAATTAATGATTAAGCCATAATCTGTATTCACTTAGCTATCCCCCCTCCGTATGGTGGCATCAAAGTAGATACAGGGGTTTTAAATGTGAAGGACTGATTAAGAGGAGTGGGGAAGGCAAATTTCACACTTCAGTTAGTGCTTTTGAGTCAGTTCCTCTGGTTGCAGATTGCCTAACGCAATCGGCTGCTCCCCACAGCTGCTTCTGAACATGAAAAGCAATTCAACCTGCCCTGAAGTCTCTAGTTAACAGGAAAGGTCATGGGAAAGCAATATTGTGGTATTCGACAAGTTAACACTGCAGTTACAGGGAGGCTAGGAAATAAAATCCTGCTGATGGTTGGCTTGTCAATGTCGTATCTCTGAATTCTGGCTGATATTCAGGACAGATGCCTATGAAAAGCAAATGAAATCCATCCCTATTGCACAGCACGCAGAAGGAATATGTCTTTCACACCAGGAAAGGCACAGGCAGGACTCAGAACCACTCAGATGCACGGCCCAGTCACATGCTGGCAGTGTGCCCCTCTGCTGAAAGCGGCGTTTGGTGCAGTGCAGCCATCTCTGCAATCCCTCTAAAAAGGAGTTTGGTTGGTTGTTCTTTTTTCCTGTCCCCAGGCTCATGCCTGTGGCCTCTTTCAGACCCTTTAACTTTACCCCCTCCCGTTTCCTACCCATGTTAACTCAGCTGTAACTCAGTCAGGAGACTTGCACAGGAACCTTGTGGTGCCTCAGACTGCTGTCAGTGCAAGGATCTCCAGAGGATCAGGCTGAAGGACATTGCTCCTCGTTGCATGGGAGGGGTGGTTTGATACAAAGGCAAGACAGAGACAGAAGGACACCATGGGTGTTGGTAAAGGTCACATTAGTAGCCTCTTGGCTGCTAACAACCTCTCTGGTCACCCCAAAAGATATCATTTTGACTTCACGGCGTGCAGCGCACTTGAGGAGCCAGGCAACATTTTAGAGTCTCCCTGGTTGTGACAGATGTCATCTAACAGCACTTTTTGGCTTTTGTATCATGGGGTGGCAGAGAAAGTGGAGGAGCAGACTAGACCTCCCTGCTGTACTTCTCTCCCTCCACAGGGCTGTGCGTGGCACCAAGATGACCCACTTGGGTCCCAGGCCATTTAAATTAAAGCTGATTTCCTTGTGATGCCCAGTGGCTGGAGTGGAACAACATGCCTCCGCGCTGCCCCAGTGCATCACAGTCTCTGCATGTGTATGTTACCTTCTCCCTTTTCTCTTGGGCAAATTTGCTCACCTCTGGAACCCTCCATGTTATCCCCCAGCCAAGGAAACATTCTTTTGAGGTGTGAAATTTATCAGTAAGGGAAAAAAAGAGAACGTTTAAGTGCCCTTAGACTGTGCAAGCCCTTGAGCATGTTGGAGGGGAAGTGATTCCTCAAATAAATCTTTTCATATGAATCTCCCAGAGTGTTTCATCTCCATTGCTCCCACTGCCCAGGTAGGGGTGGTGATCTTGTGCAGGCCAGAAGGGACCACAGAAATACCTGTCTGGTCTGTTGTCTGCAGAAAAAAACCTTTGCAAAGTGCCTCCCCATAAGGCACTCACCCTTGCAGAAAAACAGTCTGTTTAGGAAGAAAATGCACACCAAGTAAGTGGGGAAAAAGGATGCCTCTGCACACAAACTAAGATTCCTGGGGGTGTCTCCCTCCCCTCTTTCTCAGATACAAATAACTTAAAAAAAAAAAAAATTTAGTGGATGGTATGAGGCTAAATTATTTCAGTTATCAAACACAGGGACAAAACACTTGTGAACCATTCTGTCTCTGCAAATTTTGTGCAAGACCCACCGAAGCCTACAATTAGTAAATAGTTCCCTTAACTCTATTTCCTTTCCTTTTCTTGCCTTTTAGTGCTCTCTGAAATAGGTTTCCTTTTCTTTGGTTTATTAGATTTGCCTGAACCTGGCTTTGTAACATTTTAAAGTTACCAGGACCTCTCCTCGCTGTTATTGTGAGCTGATGTGCTGTGTGCAGTTCACTGATCTTGCCCATGAGACATTCCTTGGTGGTTGCCTTGAAAGAAGAAGAGGAGGTTCTGGTAAGGTAATAGGCCAAGAAACAACTGGAGCAGTGCCCCATAGTAGCATGTGAAAATAGGCTCATTTTATTCCTCTGAATTACATTTGAAATGCTACTATTGAAGGTGGCTGGTCAGAAAATGGAATTTTCATTCTGCAGGAAACTTACAATTTTATTTTCAAACCAGCACTAGAAGTCAAAATTAAATAACAGATGAAGTTTGGGAAATTTTTTGTTCCTGAAACAGTGAAATGGCTTTCTTGAAATGCTTCGTAATGATAATTTAGAACATTTTGCTCTTATTTCTGCTTGTCATAATAGTAGCTAAAATCGTTCTATTGAAACAAAATTATTTTAATATATCACAGTGAAATGTAATTTCTTGGTGAAAGCACTGATGGATTTGATACCTTCCTGTAAAATTTCCTGATTCTGTCAAAAAACCACTTATTGTTGTAAAACTTGAAGAGGCAGTCATTTTGGACTTGTCTTTATTCCACTGTCATTTGTGAAATTTTGTGTAAAAACAGCAAAAAATTCAAATCCAAAGAACAGAAAGTCATATTTGGATGTCTTACATTTAGATAATCAACATGGAGAAAGAAATCATAGGGTTTTTGGTCTGTGTTGTGTCTGATTTTCTGTTTGGTTGACCTAATAATTTGGTCTCACGTAGTTGCCTTCCTCCCTTCATGGTATCTTTCTAATTGTGGAGATATAAGTCTAAGCACATGATGACAGGAAAATCCATTAAAGCTTTGTGATGACCATCTTCCTTCTCTTCTTTCTTCTAACATGGATGATGTTGAGTTTCTGCAGCACCAGCCTGTGGTACCAGACCTGAGAAGACATTCTCTCTTCATCCTGACTGGACTGGTAGTCACGTCTACTCCATTCAACATTTTTGATAGTGCCTTAGAATCTGCCTCTGCACAGGATACCTCCAGCCCCGCTCTGCAGTGTGCTTAGTCTCTGCTCAGCTTTCTCTGATTGAGACTCTGACTTTATTTATTTTAGAACTGAGCCCAAAGGGCTGTAACAGCTAGATAGGGTTGTGTGTAGGGGCGGAGGAGATGATAGTTATTAGATGCTGTTTCACAAACTGCTTCTCTTTCTGGATAAACTTCTTCCCATATGTGTTTTTTGAAGACCAGTCATCTTTTGAACCACTTGGGAACTATAAATGATAATCCTTTGCATTGTGTAGGCAGAGGGGCACTGTTAATGCTCACAGGGGCTCTTGGATAGGAAGATCCTACCCACATGGAGTTATTCACCCGCCTTTGCGAGCATGGCAGCTCTCTAACACTAATACTCCTATTACTTCTAACATATCAGCTTTGGTAGGCAGGGGCATAAAGCCCACATTATTAGCATCCAAGATACATTTCTATTAATAGCAGTTCACCAGTTCTTAATTAGATCGGCATATATTGCAGATATGTAAATGAATTAAACTAGACTGAGTAAAGAGCTACTATCAGAATTTCCAGATTTTTAACTGGATTTTCCATTATCATCTTGTCTTTATAACTACAATGAAATTTTCCCTAGGATGCTGCCTTGACAAAATACAGGGCTCCTACAGAGAGATAATAAATAACCTGGCACATATTTCCCCCCACCCCTCTCCTTTCTGCATGATTGAATTTTTCAGCACCTAATAAGAGTTCTTGCCAGCACAGCAACATCATTCTAAATCTCAACACACAGAAAAGAAAGTAAGTTTAGACAATATTGAAGTGAAGCAACTAAAAGTTGGAATTGAAGTCTTGGCACTGAGTATGAAGTCTGCCATTTATTCAACTTCTAAAACATCCCAGGCTCCATTTTGGAATGGACTATTGTGAATATTTTAATTCAATGTCTGAGGACTTTGTGACTTCATTTGGGGTTTTAAAAAAGTCTATTAAATGTTCCAATTGCTTTTGCAGCATTCACAATTGTCCTCTGTGACTGACTGCTTTTTTTATTATTGGGTGGGGTTTTTTACTTCCAGCCTCAATAATTCAGACCTGTTAAGTGCTGACTTTTTTTTTTTTTTTCAATGTCTTGAAGAGCACTAAAATTTCAGCCAGGTTCTGTAGCTAACTTGTTCGTGCTATGAAAATTCATAGGATTTCCAAAAGACCTGGCTTGTTCCCACTCATGATGCAACTATGCCAACTGATTTTAACACTTTTGACAGACATACAGTGATTGGTGAAGGCAGGCGAGGGAGAATAATATATCACCAGAGTATAGGATCAGTCCGCTATAGCAACAACAACGAAAACCATCAAAGCTGTCCTCAAACTGAAATAGAAAGTAATGTTTTCAAAAGTAGACACTCACTCCTCCAGTGGGAGTCACTTGCTCAGGATGCCATGCACCCACATGTTTCATGTACCCTATAGGGGTACCGTAATATAAGCTCCACAGCCAACAAGTATTTCTGGTTTTATAACAATGTTACACAAACTATCTGCCAGATAATGCCTCAGAAATGCCTGTGTGGCCTCTAACTCTGCTTGTGTCAAGGGATTTTATTTGCCTTTGTTACACAAGCCAGTAGCTGAATTCACTTAAAGGTGCCAAATCAGAAATGCTGGAGTGAGATTTCTGCGGGAACTTCTCATCTCTTTGAGAGGTGCCACAGCAAGATGGTGAGCGGGGTTAGCATGGAGGTTTGATGCGTCATCTACGTTAATGTGAAAGGAAGTGAATAATGAAATGACTCAATGACTTTACTGACGGAATTAAACACCATGACCAGAAATGGAAAGTGGTGGAAGTGAAAAGAGATTTCAGGAAATGGGCAAATATATGAAAAGAAAACTTGTCATTTGTCCATAGGTGTTAACTTCAGAAAAGTCTGGCTAGGTGGAGGTATGTTAGTCACTGTAATGGTAGATCATTAGACACCTCAGGAGAAGTTAATCTCATACCCAATCTCTTTAGTCAAGTCTTCAGTCAAATGTATTTTCATTCTTGTATATCCTTAATAATAAAGATGCATGGGTTTCACAGTGCTGAACACAGGAGGGTTGGCAGTCCTTGTGCCACAGGAAGATGTAAAAAGAGAGGCAGGTCAGCATCAGACCTGAAGCTAGACAGCAGATCTTCTGTTTATGTTTCTAACCACTAGGAACTGATGCTTTCTTTTACTATGTCTATCTTGTGAGATTACAAATGAAAACACTAAGAAATAATGCTACAATACATTTACATGTAGCTATTACACGGAATTACACAATGAGTATTATAAGACAACAAAGCTGATCACTATTAAGCTAGCATTATAAAGACATTCCATGGCTCCTGGGCTTTCAGCTGTTTTAGTGTCAGTCTGGATTAATTGACCATATGAGAGAATTTGCCTCAAATTTATACTGTTGTAATCAAGACTGAGAACTTTCCAGTAATGCTGCATTCTTGCCTGAGTCTGTAGTGTTTGAAATACAGAGTTTACTCTCAAATAGACAGCTGCATGTTACTGTTGGTGCAGTAAAAAAACTCAAGTGAGATATTTTCCCATGCAATAGTTGCTGCTTTCAGAGGATGAAACTCAAATACCTGTAAAGCATGTTGTGTAAACTGGCATTGTAGAATTAGCCATTGCTCTAGAGAATCTGGAAAATAGGAGGTGGTAATCAGGATGAGTGGGAAATAAAGTCCTCATAAATGATTGCGGCTCCTAGAAGAATGGCCATTTTGATCATATGGCTAAAATGCTGCATTAAATTGCCCTCGTACTATGGGAAACCCAATGTTGCTAGCATACCCTGAAGCAACCAAAATTTGAACGTTTTTAGTAAAAGTTTTTCCCTCCTCCTTTTTCAAGCCCTTGAGAATTGGGTTTATGGAACTGTCAGAATAGAGTGATTGCAGGAAAAGCATAGATGTTATGGAGCATTGTGGTAAAGCATAGAAGGCAGTTTTTAACTATGTTTGCTAGTTTCCTGTATAGCTACAGTATAATCTTAGTAGCCTGGTAATGTTCCATCTCATTGTGAATTGTTGGTTTCTTGAATTTAATGAAGGATGAATGAAATCTAAAAACATTGACTTGGAAAAGGTCATCCAGGGCACTGAATGCAGTCCTTTGCAAGAGCAGGACTCCAAGCAATAGGCAGCTAGTTGGGAAAAGTCCACAGGCTACTCCTCACACTAGAGAGTACCGTAAAACAAGCTCCATTTGTGATCCATGTAAGACCTTTAGTAGATGAACAAATACCATAAGCTTATGACAGAAAGAAGACAGAAGAGGTTGAGGGAATTGCCAATGTCCTACACTCCTGTAATACTAGAGAACTTGATAAACAGATTTCCCTTAAGATTATGGTAGAGAGATAAAGCACATGACAGAGGCAAGCCAGAAATGGCTCAAAATTTCCTGCCAATCTTACCTGGATGGAAAATTCCCTCCTAGTCCCAAATCTGGTGGTTGAGTGCAAGCACTGCACACTTCAGAGAACAGGATGTCATTAGAAGTCCCAAAAAAGCAGCCTCCCCCTCATGTTGAAATTTGGTTGCACTTTGGTGCCCAGAGAAAGCAAAACTCCTACCAGCCAGAAATCAAATTCTTCAGCCAGTCACCTTTTCTCCTTAGAAACCTGCTTGGATATACTAACAAATTAAACAAAATGCTTTCTTTCCAGAGACAATCCAGGAAGATGAAAATAGAGGATAAGATGCTGTCCTAGGGTGATGTAAGGCAGAGACATTCTGGTTAGAGTTTCAACAATGACTGCAAAACATTGCTGGTTTTGCTTTCTGTTAAGACAATCAGGTAATTGTCTTAATTGCTTTTAATTTTGCCAAGACCATAATTCCCTCAGTGCATCTTTAATTATGTAGTTGATTTGCTGCCTGACTAGGATTGTCTATCTTTTCAGGCTGTTTTGTGCTTTCTTCCTTTAACGGGAATTGGTATGGAATAGACTTTTTTCTGCAAATCCAAGCAATCCGTCTGCTGAGCTTATCCTTTCTAAAAATAATTAGCAGAATATTGGTGATGGTCAGGCAGAACTTCTTCAATAAATGCCCTCAGATGGAGTGGGAGCCTTCAGGTATCTGCTTAAAGTTGATTCTAATCCCAACATAGGGTTTTGAACCTGCATTGGCAGCCTCAGCCATCAAACACAAAGTCTAGTCAGACAGACTCACTAGAGAGGAGGACTCCCTTTAGCTGCACTGCAAGAAGCACTTCTCCATCCCTTATAAAAAGAAGAGTGAGGTTAAATGTGAGAAACAGCAATGCAGCATATGTCCCCTGGATATACAATTTTCCTTTAGCACCTGAGTAATAATACCATAAAAGGGCTTCTTTCCAAGACATGTTCTCCCACTCCTCCAGCAACCACTCTGCAGAGAATGGCTTCATTTTCTCACAGCTGTCATCTTTTAACCTCTTTGGTAATAAGGTCTGTACAAAGCACCTGCTCCTTTAGCAGCTCTGTCAGTAGGCTTCAGGCAGAGCCAGGGGGTGCATCTGCCTGGTTTCCAAATCTGCAGATAGCTTGGCAGGTAGTGTATCAGCTGGTCCTTGGATTTTGTGACAGATACCAATAACCCTCACTTTATTCTAGTTTTCCTGACTGTAACAAACCTGCTTGAAGCCACTTTTGATGGACAGCTGTGGCTAACTGGTTTGTTCTGGGTATCTGCGATCACTAATGTTTCCCTCAAATAAGGCCTGTTTTGGGGGGTATGGGACAAGAAGTGACCGCTAAAGGGCATCATGTAGAGCTAAGGAACTTGGCAGAGGCTTGTGTCTAGTACTTCAGCTCTTTCTGTGATCTCTGTTGGATAACTTGAGCCTCTCAACAGTCCCATAGGTGATTTCTCAGGGGAGCTTCCTCAACACCCAGCTCCTTGTTTCCCTGCATTAGCCGCTGCTTCCGAGACCTGTGAAGAATGGCATTGTTTCTGCCAGCTTTGCCTTTAAGAAAGGAGCTAAAATGGGGAGAGATCAAGAGATCATCCCATGGGGGTGACTAAATCATGCCATTGGTGTGGCCTTAGCTCTTTCCAGAGACTTCTTTTCAGAGACTGCAGATGGCAGGCTGAAGACCACTCTTACCAGAACAGCTATTGGACTCACGGACATTTTAAAGAGGAGTCAAAGGTGTTCAGGACCCTGTTTATTGCCACCTCCAACTGGGTAGCTTCTGCAGTTATTTACTTAGCAAAGTAAAGAAGCTCTCTGCTAAATAGTCTTGTACTCAGACCTCCAACCCAGACTTTTCTGGGTTTGACTCTGGAGGAGTCTTCAGTTGAGGAGACATCCCATGTGTACCCTGCCTTTTCGGGCATGTGTTTTATAGTCTCAGGGGGTAAGACTTTGGTGTTTCTTAGTTTTAGCCACAGCACTGGACTATGACAAAAGCAATTCTTGAAGCGAAACAATACTGAGTGGCTGAAGTTATAGGCTGTGGCACAAGGATATGCAGTGTATGGTGACCTTTACACATCTTGATTTAAAAATATGAAAAAATTGATATCTAAAACTTAGTCTTAGGGTTTTTTGTTCCATTCCAGGATTAAGCCCTGTTATAATAGACTTCTTGTTTTAAAATGAAAAATACACCTGCTTGTGTCACCTTACAAAAATTGCTTTGGAAAAGGCATTAATTCAATGTAGAGGCCTCTGGCCAAATTCATCAGTATCCAGCCTGACTGTGTGCCCAACACAGGCAGGGCGCCAAAGCAATATAAAATGTCTGTCCTCCTCATTTGTGCAAGAGGGCTTGAAAGTGGCATGCAAGAAGATGCTGCACCTTTAAACCTTTAAAAATGTTTAAAGGTGGAAAGGGACCTTTAAACCACTTTCATCTGAGGAGATAAGGCCTTTCAGTAGTGCTCCTACTCCACTGCCCTTCCTTTCTCCCCCTCTCTCCCATTACCTTGCTGCGAAATGTCACCTCCTCCCACTGTCTCACTAGTGTCATAATGTACACTTGGCATTAGGCCGATTATCTAAATGTGGCTGCAAGGCACCAGAGTAGTTGCTGGATTGCAACTGCTTGCTTGCAAGCTGGATCCTTAGAAGGGAAGACAGCAACTGAGTGGTGTGGGAATTGGCCCCATCTCCCTCTCACCAAGAGGTGTTTTTTCCTTAATGAAAACCCAAGTCCTCCGTGCTAAGATTTTTAAATGTCGTTTCCATTTACATAAGCAATGGGCTAAATCTTAAAAGGTAATGATTTTGCTGAAGGGGAGAAAAAGAATCAGGAGTAAAGTTTGGAAATCTTACTGTGATTACCAAACTGCTTGGTTACTGGAATAGAGATGGCTGGTGAGTGTTTGGAAGAAAAATGAGGGATCAGGACCCGGAGGTTCAATACCCAGATCTGATTTAGTTGGTAATGGATGAAAAGTTTCTTAACCTCTTTATGCCTTATGTTACCATAATGGTACACAGTAGTAGTTATCTCCTGGGCATTTAGAAGATTTATGAATGTGAGGCTTGAAAAGTTTGCCATCAGAGAATGAGGGATATTACTACCTACAGATGCCAAGAAGCATTTGTAGCCTCAGAACTCCTGGTGAAGGCTAAACACAGAAAATGTTTAGAAATAATAAAAATAATGACAAAAGGAAGCTGTTAGACTTTCCTGAACCTGCAAAAACATATGATGCAGTTCGTTTTGGAGACTTGAGCCAAAGTTTAGAAAAGTTTAACCACTGCTAATCTAAAATTTCTCACCCTTGTAGAATATTTTTTCTACTGGTGGAGAAAAACAACCATTTACTATTCATTACCAGATATATGGCATTTACAATGGAGTCACTGTACACAGAAAGCAAGCACAAGGTGAGGTGTCATGCAAATCTAGCTGGAGCCACCAGAACAAGAGATGGGGGAGCAGCACAACTTTCTTCATAAGCCAAGCTTTACTCTCAGCAAACTGAGCCAAAGAATTATATGTTAAAGTCTAAAAATATTCAAGTGGGATATCATCCCATTAAAGCCTAGAATTTTAGGCTCTAATTTTAGGAATTTTAGCTTTCACTGACTGACTGTAGTCAGTACAATACTCCATTTTTAGGTACTGCAGGTATTGTAAGTCTGATCCTCTTCTAATACCCTGTTGCTAGGAAAGGCTGCATTTGATTTCTTTTCAAGCAGTTCAGATAGCAGTGAACAAAGTCAAGCAGGAACCAAACGCTTACAAAGCAGAATTATCTGAGAAATATTTCCGGAGTTGAACTTGTGCTCTCTGTCCTTTTTTAACTCACAGGAGTGGAGAACAAGTCTAGCTGAGGCTGTGGTAGAGGAGTGAAGTAGCAAAGAATAATGTGTGGCTTTGATTACTGCTAGCCAAGCACTACAGATGTTCAGATTTGACTGTCTATAGTGGCAGGCTGATGACTGTGATATGAACAGTTTCTCCACCAAAGTGAGCAGCAGGATTTACTTGCAGGCTTGCAGACAGGTAGAACAAATTCACTGCTGTAATGGCCCTGTAGCTGTGGGCTGCCAAACAGATTTGGGAAGACAGGAGTGAATGTCCTGTTGGCACCAGTGACCCAAGGTTTGTGTCAGTGGGGAAGTGCCATGACATAATTTGTATGTCTTCCCATCCTTCCTGATTATTCTTCATCCCTGGAAGACAGTCTGAGATAATGCTTCCCTTAGTTTATCTTGAGTTCCCAGGGAAAATTTTATGTCTTTCAGAAACACCACAGATTGTGATGGGGAAAAGTCTAATGACAGAGCAGGAGATACAGGAGATGTGAGACCTGCTAGTATATCCTCAGAAGGGTCTGCAGCAGCTAGGTTTTTACTTTCAGACACCCTCACACTACTGAGTCGGAACACCCTCATACTGACCAAGACCTCCGCTGTTCCCACAGGGTTCCTTGTGAGAAGGACTCTCCTGTCCAGGTTCAGGCAGCCAGCCCAGGCAGCCTGACAGTCAGGATCCACGCTGCATGAGTGGATAAATAAGCATGGTGGATCTTCTGCTGACATTAATAATTTAATTCAGTCTTGAAATTCAGGGATAAAGGAAGCTTTTGACGTACTTCTCCTTGTAGGTAGCCACCAGAGATGTGGAAATAAAAACACACACGGAAAAGTCAGAAATTCCTTGTTGCTTTAGGCTTATTTTAACTTATTGCTTGGTAGAGAATGTATCAGCCCTTCACTTTGCTGGTATAACTAAAATTATTAGTTCTTCAACTTTGGTTTTTGTGGTGGCTCTGGGGCTAAGAAACTCAACATAATGAATATGCCATCTGACATCAATTTTAGCTACTATTACTTGAATTATAACCAGGAGTGTATGTGACAAAATGAACCAGTCTTCATAAAAAGGAAGGGATGGAGAAGTTGGGCAGTTTAACAAGAGGAAATAGGACATAGAAGTTGAGGATCCTCTGAGCAAGGAGAGGTGCTGGAGGTTTTAAACAAACATATGTGTTTGCCTTCATTTACCATGGTGTAAGGAATTTGTCCCCATTAGGAAGCTTGTAAAGGGATTTATTCCTATCATGCAAACCTAAGTGGAGTCCATGTGTTCATCATGTAACATGTTGCTCATTGTACCAAAGACTCTTCCTGATTCCCTTTGCTGGGACAAGTCATCTGGGGACCCAGGAATCTGCTGCCTTACCTCATATTGAGAAAATGAATGGTATGAGAGGGGGCATCTTTTTCCCAAATCCAGGAGCAGAAGAATGTTCTGAAGAATGCATTTTAGAATAAGAGTGTCTGCCCTCTCCCCAAATCCCTACATGTGCTACTCACTGGATCTCAATTTTGCCACCCGTTTCAGCTTGCCACCTCCATCATTCCTAGAAGCAGCCTGCCACTGTGCTGTATTGGGATATGATCAAGCAGTCACACAGCAGCTCTGGATTTTGGTCCTCTGGAAATGCTGGACAAATGGCTATGGTGTGCACACCCCACAGAAACTCTACATACAAAGGAAAGTTGGTGCTTCAGGTTCACTTCTCTTGTGACACAGAGCACACCCGTGCAGAGTAGTGTGGGGGGGCTAGACAAGCTGCATGTGCAGAAGTGTTCTGCAGCAGAGGTACCCGTAAACCTGCTGTTCCTCATGGCCACAAACTACTTACAAGCTTCTCCTGTGCTGGTTAGTGTCTGCAGCTCCTTGTGTGGTGTAGCTCAATCAATATACTGCACTGCTTCTCTTTCCTGCTTGTATGGTGGAAATCAGTGTCTATATTTCTTCTTTGTATCATTGGAGCAGGAACTGTTTTGTGTGTTATAATTGCAGAACACCTCTTGCTAAGTTGCAGAATACTGAGGGTGACTTGCTACAGAGCAGAGGCGGTCAGTTCAGGCTTTGTGTTAGTCTCTGTGGTCATTCAACCTATTTCCCTTCCTTGTGTCCCATCAAGTTGACAAGTAAGACATAGTGGCACTAATGGGATTGCCTGGCTCAGAGTGACTTTAACATGTTGTTAGTGCTCAGAGTCATCCAGGAGAATAATTTCTGTGGGAATCAGGGACTTGATGGGCTTGTATCCAGATCACTGGATGATAGTATGGAACTACCTACCTGTGGGATTTTCCACCAGTCACATCAAACACACTGAATCCTCAAAACATATTTACAATGGGAAAAGGTGATTTGACTTTGATGCAATTCAATTTCTTTGATGATGTTTCACCTTCTGTAATCCTGGAGAAAGAATCATCTTGTCTGGATGCTGTGTCCTGCTTTTACGTGTCTTCCTGAGAAGCTTCATTCCTGAGACCTAGGAATGTGAGTCTGGAATCGGAAATAAAACAAACCCATGGACTAGTTTGGGCCTCTGGCTCACTGGAAACCAGGCCCACGCTTGTCATCTCTGCTACATTTCTTCTTGATTTGTAGAAGGAAAGATCAGGGAAGTCTTAGGTGTGCACTTGTCTGTTTATTCCCTGACAAAGCCTTTCTCAAGTGTCCATACATTTCGTACTTGATGTGTTTGTACATTTCCAGCACACTCACCCTGGCTTCTCTTGTCTGGAACAGGCTTTTTCAAATTCCTCCACTGCTGCAATGATCTTTTAGAGTAAACATGGGGTTTGTGTTAATTTAGTGCACTAGGCAAATAGTGCACAGTGTAAATGCTCCCTTCCTGTCTCCGGTAGCAAACATCCTCTCTGTGTATTTTATTTTAATGTGCTCTCTTCCCATGCTGCTGGGATTCATAAGCACCCAAACTGCTTCCCTGGAAGTTAGTGCAGCTGGGAATGGTTTAGTCACATCAGGATGATGGTTCATAAACCAGGACTCATTGGCTAGGAAATGATGCCATGTCAATGCAGCTCCAAGCTGGCATCTCTGCATGGTGCAGCACTGTGCCCATGACTAGAAGTGCAAATCATCTGTGTCCCTTTACCTGGTGACAGACTCTTCATACAATGGGGTCTGACCCTCAGTAACGAGCTCTAGTGCTGCTGACTCTCTTCAGGCCTGGCTGAGGAGCTCCTTTTCAGAACCACTTTGACTTTGGATTGTATCTACATCTACAGCTCTCATCAAGCCTCTGAGCTGGGTCTCCTCACTCTATCCATCCCTACATGCTGTCAGCTTTCACAAACCCCCTCCCCTACCCCTGTTCTGTCATTCCTCCCAGAATGTCCCCAGTCCTGCACAGATCATGGATCATATTAGGAATACTTGAGCTGAAAAAAAACCCAATGGTGTTCAAAAGCAGCCTAAATTATCTTCACATTTCTATCTGATTGTTGATTTATGCTGTCATTTCAACACACAGACTTTTTTTTTTTTTTTCACTTCACTGATCCACTGATTTTAACAGTTCTGGGAATCCATAAAAGAAAATGTATTCAGTTTAATGTATTTGATGTGTTTGTTAGAAAACCCTCTGCTGAGTTTGAATAATTAGAAATGGTTCATTTTATCACCACTGTCAGGTCCTGGCTCTATCAATATGAGTCAGTTATACAGATCTAAAGGTGAGTTGAAGCCAGTAGCTTATTGGACTATATTCTTGCTGGAGCCAAAATATGGTGATAAATTGTTCATAAACCGCATCACAGAGACTGCTTATTATGTCTTTGAGTTACATTGCTGTCTCCCTAATTGACTTTGATATTGCTGTGCTTATTTTAGGACACTTCTGATGAGTGAAGAATTTTCTTTCTTCCACTTCGATATAAATATACTATCTGTAGTTTCTTTTGCACTCTGTTCAGATTTTATTCCAATGCTGTGGAGGTCATTAAACCAATTTCATTGCATTAGTTTCTGCCTCTCTGATTGCTGCCCCATTTCTGTGGGCATGAAGTCAATCATTAGTCAGAACTAAACCTAAGAAATGTAGCATACACTTTTAAATATTTTCTGAAAAGTGTCGTGTTCATACAACTATTTTGCTCTCGGGTTGTTCAGTGGGCTCAGCTCTCCTGAACAGTGATGAAGTTCGGCCTTGCACCAGCCACAGATGTAGTTTAGCTGTCAGCATCTGACATGGAGCCCTCATGGACTGGGTTAAGTGCAGCCAGGAGAAGATCCAACTTGATCAGATCACACACAGACATCTGAGTGCCCAAACTGGAGAGTTACAGTGGCTTTCTCTCTAAGGTGCTCTCCCACTGCCTTGTAATTCCTGTGCTCCTGGTTACTCAATGTCCCAGGAAAGGCAGCAAGTGTCCCCCCATCCTCACCCACCCAGCAACCCCATCCCACAGTAAACAAGTGGCTCTGGTACTTTTACACAGGCAACTGAGATGGACTGAAAACCTTTCAATCAAAGACCTACAGCTGAGGTTATTTCAGGCCAAGTCCTCTGACTGTTGGCTGTTATAAGAAAGGTGGCAACTGCCCTACTGGGTGTGTCTTTCATTGAGTATAGAAGTCTGAGGCTTTTGAGTCCCAAATACAATACTTTATCCAGGGAAGTATTGCCTTCTCTTGTGGATGCCCAAAGAACCTTTTGGCAACCTCAGAGGACACTGTAGAGATTCAAGGACTAAGCAGTGCTGAAGATCAGACAGGCTGCATCAGTATGGGGACCTGAGCAGAGTGTAGGCTGCCTGGATGTCACCTGCAGGATCTGGCTGAGGAGACAAAAGAAGTGTGATCCCCATCCATCTCCATCCCTTTCAGGAGCAAGTGCCCTCTGTTGGGTCATGGAAGAAGACTGTCTTAACTTTCATTCTACTTCTGAGTATTTGGGGATGGATGCATCATGTAGCAAATAGATAAAGTATTCAGAAATGAATGTACCAAGTCTTAAGAAACATAAAATAATCATGAAACTATTTCAGCCAGAGAAAGACAGCTGCAGTCAACAGGTCCTTAGAAAGCTATGAAAGACTAAGAAAACCCCCTTTGTGTCTGGCTGAAAATGGGAATGCTGTGGACAACTCATCCTGCTGAGTTTTACTGACCAACAGAGAGCAAGGAGGCAGGAAACTGGTGAGCCTCTTAGTTTATTAAGCATCTCTTCTGTCCCATTGTTTTCATCCCCATTTTTAATGACTCTTGAAGGGCATGATGCCTGAATTTTTAGTCTGTAGTGCCCACTGTCATCACTGTTCCCTCTTCTGATTCACTGTAGGGTTTTACACTCGCTTTTAAGGCTATTTGAAATCATAAACACAGGGAGCAGCCATATTTTCCTGAGCATGAGACTTACTTGGTTCAGATGTTTTGTGAAAGGATAGGAACAGACTTTTGCATGGTTTCTCACTATCTTTACTGTCCTTGCACAGCAGATGCTCCAGCCCATGAAAGGGCTGAAGAGATGCTAAGTCAAGTGGTTTGAAGGGACAAATATGTAGTCCACAGATAGTCTGGTGTGTGTTAAGCAAGTTCAAGGAAATCTGAGCAGTATTTGGAGTCCAAGAAGAGCAGCACTGGCAAAGGTAAGGAGCAAAGCAGATGCAAAAAGTACTGTCCAGAGCTATCAGGAAGAGTATGCATTCCTCTTAAAGAGAAGCAGGTCTACTATATTCATAGAGCTTTACTTTAGAGCAGTATCCTGGCTTTCAAGCACCCTTTGTAAATTGAGTCTGTTCTGATGTGTGCCCTAGGAAAGCTCCTGGGAAAATAAATAGGTGGTTTTCAGTGCTTTCTGCCCTGTAAATAGAGTCATCCTGCGTTTTCCTTCTGAAAATGATACAGAGTTCAATAGTTCAAATGAATCACAGTGAGACTCTCAAATTACTTCTTTCAGCAATGTAAGATGAGCTTGACACAAAGATATTAATTACTGAGATCTATCTTTGTGTCAAACACATAATCAACAAAGAAATCTGATTCTGACAAGTGAAAAGGGAAACTACCATTTCCAACTGCTCCTCCTGAAAGCTACCTCCTTTCAGGGGAGGTTTCTGGGTATCACTTCCAGCCTGTATTTCTCACAGTGTGCACAGATTTCTGGTCAAAAATTCTTGATTATAAGGAGAGATTAGTAAGGCTGTACCTCAGCCCACCATCCTTTGTGGAGAACAGTGTCTCAGTGAGGATGATAAGACACTTGGGGCACACAGAAGCATGGTGAGAGTCATGGGTCATTTCAGGGAAGGTCAAGGATCACAGCCTTCCCACTGCATTGTAAGGTGTACAGAACATCACAACACTGTTTGTGTCATCCATTCTTTCACAAATCTTCTTCACCCACTGATTGCACACCTATGATGTACAATATGATGAATATTGTACAGCTCACCTCTTGAGTTATAGAGATGGGAGGCAGAAAGACGGAAGCTGGTTTCATTACACTCAGGATCCTAACTCCTTTTTGCACTCCCATGTCACTGGAGAGACAGCCAAGAGATTCTTAGATTAGCTCCTGGTGAAGCTTGTGTTACAGCTGGGAGCCATTAGCTTGCGGCATGCTGGAGGTCTGTGCTGTGCCATCACAGAGTGATTAATGTGGCTCTTGGGCACATCCAGTTCTGAAAATCTAATGGAGTTTTGCTTGGAGAGGTGGAATTGTGCAGAGCGACACTTGGTTGCATTTGATCAATGCCAGCGAGAACTCTAGATGGCATTTCCTGCTCTCTGTCTCCACTAATTGACTATACGTGTTGACATGAAGTTTTGGTAAGAATTTTATATGAGAAGTTATAAGGTAAATGTTTGCACCAGAGCTGCTGTATATCCTGAACTCTAATGAACTACCTGCATGCCTTCCTGATGCCTCTGGATGGAAAACCAGAATACATCTAGTAAATAAATTGCTTTCCTTCATGTCTGCCTCCTTTAAATGAGCATGGACGTGAAACACAGCTGTGAACCCATGCCACGATTTTTCATTTTAATTTGTGATTTTATCCAAAGAAATAGTCTTCTTGAAGCTGGCTTCATCACAGTTCAAAGGTGTTCAACAGATCATTGACTATTGTTAATGCAACTCCTTGGGTTTTCAGCTTGCTGGGAGAACTGCTTGTTGCTGTTTTGCATTCAGGGCTAGCTGCATGCTGCTTGGGCTCATTCCACTTCCTCCTGGGTTCATATTTAAGTGGGGTCATCTCTCAGGAGGATTGCTAAGTTAACTTGCTGAAAAAGCAAAGAGCTTTCTTTTCACAGAATGAAATTGCAAGTCTCTTTCAATCTCATTTACTTGGCTGTTACACCAGTGTGGACACCTGATTTACGGTGCTGCCTGATTTACAACTCTCCAAGATCAGATTTAGATCTAAGAGTTTCTTCGGTTAAAGCAAGTGGAAACATAGCTGAAGAAAAGAAAATGGAAAGGAAAATGCAGTGTAATGGATGCTAATGAGAGAAGTAATTATGGGTAAGTGGTGATTCAATATACAATGTGACTGGTCTAAAATAGTGACATTTGGATTTATGTCCAGGTGTAGCAAGAGGTAGAGAGATGTACCCACCTTCAGGTGCAGAGGCGCCATGTACACCTAAAGCTGAGTTTGTGCAGAATAACTTTGCTAAGCTGAGGTCCAGGAAACCCGTTTCTCCTTTTGTGGTCTCATTTTCATATAGGGTCATGAAAAACTTGTCAGGCAAGTGCAAGACCACTTTCTTTCAAGCTGTTAACCTGACGGGAGAAAAGAAAACACTAGCATGCTCGGAAGATATTTGGCTCCAGTGATTCACTCCCTGGGTGACTTTTGCTTTTCATTGTTTATTAAGATTACAGTGAGTTGGCACCAAAACCATGAGGTCAGGAGTCCCAAATTAAGCAAATAAATACAATTTCATATCTACTTTAAAAAAAAATTCTGCAAATATGCTTTTCTATGAGAACAGATGGTTTCATCATTTCTGCTTCTGCAGAATGTTTTGTTTTTGTAGGATACAGTCGTTATCTCTGTCTCTGTTGTTTTTCTTAAGCATTTGTTTTATGTCAGTTTTTGCCATTATCATGTCTCTGGGTGTATTAGAAGCCCACTCTGTGACTGCAACAAAGAGAAAGTAGCTTTACCAATTATTTTCATAATTTCTTAAAAAACTTACAGTTTTCATTCCAATTTGCAATGAAATAGCAAAATTTCCTGCACCTAGAAATTCTCATCAGCTTCCATTTTCAAGCAATGGGCCAAGGGACACTGTTTAAAGAGCTAGATAAATAACTCGTATGCACTGCCTACAGTAAAAGAAGATGGATTACATGTGCTGCCTTCTCTTGTCTTTGTCTCGTAGACCATCTTGTTTGATGGACAGTCAAGCAAGGGCTGAAATGTGCCTTAGACTTCAATAGTTTGCTCTTTTTTGTCTTTCTGACCAGTGGGATTTAACTTGCAGTGTTTAGCACAGAACTGTACACTCCATTTGATACAACTTCAAGAGCACAATAATTACAGGAATAAATCACCAATATCTGCTCAGTGTTTGTGGAAATGAAGATTATAAAGCACTAGAGAGTTGCAAGCACTAGCAGCTAGAGAAGATGGTGCTGGAAAGTAGTTTGTCTCTAAAGTTACCTCCCTAAGGAAGAGAGTCAATTATGAAAATAATATTCATATTCTTTTGTTTCTTTGGGGACCAAAACTTTGGAAATGGGTCTGAGAAGTGGTAAAACCAGACAAATATAGAAATTCCCCCAAATATAAAAACTACATAATTCAAGGCATCACTTCCCAGAGAGAAGGACATAGAGGATACTTTTCCTACCTGTCTCAGGCACATCTGGATCTTGATCTTTAAAAATATTCCACCTTTTGTTTCCTGTGAGAAATAAAGGAGGTTATAATGTACAACAGGTGTTTATGTCTAATATGTAAAGTAATTTTTATGCTCTCTGTCCTCTTGAAGGAGTCACCACTAGCCCAAATTTACAGCCAGATTCACTATACAGCAGATTTAGTTTGGATTGCTTGGTGTGGGATGCAGAAACCTGAAGGCTTTCTGCCCCTCCTCCCCTTGTTCCAGATAAAAGCACTGCAATAGTCGGTATTGCAGCAATGCATATGCGTGGATGCTGCCTCCCAATTGTGGCTCCATACGATATGTTAACAAAAAGCTTTGCAGAAAACTTTCTTGTGTGTATACAGACACTCAAACTGGTGGTTTTTTGGCTTGACATGCACTAAAGCAAGCAGGAGCTCAGCTACTGAGAAGTAAGTTTGCAACAGACAGTTGTTGAGATTAAATGCATCACTTCATCATCCTTGAAGGTTTTTGGAAAGGTTCCAGATCTCCCCATTTTTTGAATGAGTCCTCACAGAAGGATCTGCCACAGCTCCTTCCAGTGCTAGCCAAGAATTGACAGTCAGGGCAGGAAGAGTGATCACTGATAGGGCACAACAAATCATAAATGAGATACCTGGAGGGGTTTTAGACCGTCCTTGAGCATACGGATTGAGTTTCTGCAGTCTTCATTTGACTTACACCAAATGAGGAGTGCCACTGGCCTATTGGTATCGATTTAGGCCACTGCCAAGGAAGAGCTTGTTACCCGGGTGAGACTGTATAGTCTCCAAGTAAAACATTTCATAAGTGAGAGCAAGTGCCTAACATTTATATCACCGGGCTAGCTATTCTCTTTCTGTGATAAATGCCAATGCTGAAAGGCAAACAAGAAACAAAATCTATTCTCTTCTTCAAAAGTTTGGATAATAGAGGTTCCAAACTGTTTAAATTTGAAACCACTGAAATACTAAAAAGACATCAAAACCAATATAAAATATTTTAAAAATATAGTTCAATACGACTCATTCATTTCACTTTGATTAAAGAACAAATCTCTTGTGACATTTTCAAAACAAAATGGGACAACCTCAATAAGTCATTTACTTTTTTCTATCTAATAATACTTTGAAAACAGTATCTAGAGAAGCATTTCACTTTCAATGAAACTGCAAGGAAAATCTCTTCTGGCTAAAATATTTCAACCAGCTCTGGGATTAAAAACGTCCTGGGTTAACATTTATTTTACAGACAGTCAGATCTATTTCCTGGCAAGACCACCTGGCTGGTGAATACCAGGGGATAAAACCAACATATACAAGTCTCAGGATAAAGGTTTCTCTCTCAGATAAATCAGTGTCCCAGAAGTACATAAATGGAAAGTGGGAGAGGAGAGACTGTAAGGCTGTGATTATGTGAATTTATTAGAATTCAGGTCATGCTGATGTATGAAAAATGCTGCCAGGGAACAATAATTCACTTTACTTTGGACTGGATAGATTAGGAAATACAGCATCTTGCCTTGGTTTTCAGAGCTGGTATTTCATATGCAAGGGAAATGTGAAATTCACTGTCAGTAAGGAATGAAGTTGTAGGGGAGAGAAAATCTGGGCCTTAGCCAAAACTTTCAAAGTGGCTAGTGACTTTGGATTGCTAATGGAATCTTATTTTTGAAAGGGTAATCTAGAAACATCTGTGTCTCTTAGATGTCTCTTCAAAACTGGGCACCCAAAAGGTGGGCAACAC
This sequence comes from Tyto alba, assembly GCF_018691265.1. Lineage (NCBI taxonomy): Eukaryota > Metazoa > Chordata > Aves > Strigiformes > Tytonidae > Tyto > Tyto alba. Next base: position 8,306,216 of record NW_024881303.1, read on the forward strand.
ATCCTAACGTAGTAAGTCTTAGTCTTGGTGATTAACTCTAGGCTCTCTCTGGAAGAGAAAGTAGGTACCATTACTTCTCTGGACAAGAGAGATCGTGTACTTGTAAATAATTTAGCAATTGTCAACACTGTTTAAAAGAACAGTAGATACACCCATGATTTTTTAACAGTACATTTTTAGCATTTTGCTTTCCTCTTTTCAGACACCTTGTTCTAAGAACCTTTGTTTATTGCCCAGAAGTGGGCTTCATCAAGTTTATTAGCATGGTGTCAAGTGACATCAAGTGGTCATTTGAAGAAATCATTTGTGTCTTTTCTTCATAGCAGTGGCCTTGGACTGGTCTGCAGACCTCCAAAGGCTGAGATGCACAGAACCGTAGTAAGAGCTCAGTACTGATCCATGCTGCTGTATTAAAACCAAACATTGATAAATGTCTCCACTCTGTGCAAACACTTTGTGCGGCTCTTGAAAGACTACAGTCTTCCCATGATTCCACTGAGCCAAATATTTGAGAAACAAGTTCTTGAAATTACCCAGAATATCTATTTCCTCAATCAGTTATAGCTGTTGGTATCAGCCAATACATTCCTAAATATGTTGAAACAGGTCTTGTTTCAATAAACTTTGTATTCTAACCTTAACACATCCATGGTCCTGACCACCAATGTTCATTTCACAAGCGTCTGAGAACTTGTGTATAATGCAGGTGGGCCATGTTATAGGAGAATGGTGAAACACCAGGCTTGGTAGATGAGCAGCCCTGACCAACCTGCTCTAGGACACCTTTCTTGAGCATGGGCATGGGACTAGACATTCTCTAGGTATCCCTTCCAGCCTCAACTATACTGTGAGCCTGTGGCTCTGTTTGGTTGCAACAATATTGAAATAGTTGTTTTGAAAACACTTTTGTGTGTCAGTTTGTTGTTTTGGTTTGTTGGTTGTTATTTTTTTTTTCCCCTCAGAATGTTCCTATCCTCACAATATTGTCCCAATCTGCTAGAATGTAATTTTCTAGTGTAAAAACATTCTTTCACAAAACTTTCAACTGTTGTAGTTTCCAGAGTTGCTGTGTGAAAAACTTCCAAATCCATAATAATCTGCACAGCTCTGGGGGCAGAGACACCACTATTTGAAACCTTGATGTCTAGACCCGGCCTGATGTATTGCTAACTAGATTCTGTGAATGTTTTTCAGGGAGGCTGAAGACAACATAAATGCTATAAATTCAGCTGAGTTATTCTTCATGCGGGTTGTTGCCATCTCAAAGTTTCAGAGTTCTGGTGACAATCAACTGCAGCAATGTTAAAATTTTCACCTCTACTTTTAACAAGTACTTTAGATTTAATAAACCTAGTAACTAGATTAATGTCATCTCATTCATTTCTCTGGATTCCCTTGTGGTGCTCTGGTGGGGTTATGCAGCTTCAATCTTTTTTCAGATGTTAAGGTTGTATTGATAAATATGTAATAACACAGAAGTGAACAGTGTACTAAAAGTGCTGTTAAGAAGTTGTGAATTGAGATTGCTTATAGCACCAGTTGTACTCCCGAACTGTTCAGCAGTGATTTGTTTTTCCTCAGCATTTCATTTAAGTCATGTTGAAATCATCTGAGGTATAACTAACTATTAGACATGACACATCCCTCTATCTTTAGAGGTTTAAAAAAAAAAAAAAAAAAAAGAGTTAGCTTGTCTAGGAAGTAGGAATATTGACACATTCAGGCAGTGTTTCTTACTCCATAATGTTAATTTCTACCAAATATTCCCTGTGTGTCTGATAATTTAAATGAAAAGAGAACAGAAGTTCCTGCAACTTCTGAAAAAATAGTGACAGGGTTTAGTGCTCTGTGGTGATGGGATGGCTCCAGAACCATCCAAGGAATGTATTTTGGTGTTACTAGACAAGACCTTCTATGGGACCTCTCTTCCAGGCCCTAGGAGAGGGACTTGCAAGTGTGGGGGTCTATAGACAAGCTCTAATGTTTACATAGCATCCCAAGATAGAGTCTGTTCCCAATATATCAAGGTACCTCCTGAATGGTGCCATCGTATAGGGATGATTGAGACCATCAAGAGATGAAGGGACCAGTTTACCCCTGCAAAGCATAGAGATAGCTATGGTAGCTCTCCAGTTCCTGTCTTTTTCCAGATGAAAAAAAAACCCTGAAAAATGGAGTTGCTTTACTTTTTTTAAAATTACCAGGGAAGATAGGCCTTGTCCTGTAATAAAGGCCTTATCCTCTAAGTTCGTTAGGTTTAGTTTTGAACAATGCAGGTATTTCCAGAGAAGGTCACTGGCCCACCTGATTTCTAGGTGCTTAGCCAGTCTTTCGTAGGAATGAGAATTCCAGTATTGGGAAGAGTAGTTTTGGTGTTGGGCAGAAGAAGAAATGTCAGGAGGTAGCTGGAAGAGGTTGACAGCCCAGGGTTGCCATTGAGCAGAACATTTCTGACATGTAATTTTGGACTTTGGGTCAATTTTGGATTTGTCTCCTGCTCTGCTCACCCTCTCCCATAGCAATGAAGCAACTTTAAAAGCTACTGGAAAAGTAGAAAACTCACTTAAGAAGAGTTTCTCTGTTATACTATAAAAATTAGGACTGTGGGAAGCTTTGGCTCAGTACTTCAATGCCGTTTTTTAGATCTCAATACTTTTACTCCAACTCATCCCACTTTGACTTGGGTAACCAGCTACTGAATCCAAACCTTACGAAGGTCCAGCAGTGCCTTCTGTCTCAGCGTACTCACGTTTACATGTAAAATTTGTATCAGTCATTGATCAAACACTCAGAATGTCACTTTACCATTTTTATAGTCACCTCTCTGTGTATTTTCCTTTCCCATCTTGAATTTCTTCCAGATGTTTGAATCTCTTTAAAACCCTTGTTTTTACAGGAGTGGTAGTGCTTTTCCCAACAGGTAAAATTATTTCCATTCCAGGTATTTGTCTAGTAGTTAATAACTATGTCCTATAAATCAAATGATCTAACATTTTCTCAAATGCAATGGAAACTTTTCCATCAGTGGGAATGTGTCAGTATTTTAATTAAATGCAAAATAATACTCATTACATCTAACAATGCAAGTAGAATAAGTTTACATTTTATCCAAATAAATGAGCAAACAGTCCAAATCCCAAGAGCAACAGAATGAAATGGAATTAAGCTGCCTGTGATGATTTCCCCCCTAAAATAATCATTCCTGGCCACTGTATCACAGGTGCTTCCGTTTTTCAATTTATTTCTTAATTACATTTTCCCTTCAGAATTTTTCTTCTGACTTCAAGTGCCATAATTCATCTATTTCTTTTCCTTCCTTTCTAAAGTTACTTTAGACTCAGTCAGAAATGGAAGTGGGGGAGTAAGCCGGAGCACTGATTGAAATGGAAAATGGCATCAGTCTAATAAGGTCCAAAATAACAAATGGAAAAATTTCCAAAAGGTAAAGAATAATAAAAAAAATCAGCTGTGCATACAAAATGTCAGCAAAATACCCTTTGGTTGAGTCTATTTTGTCCTGTACATTAAACCACCTCCACAGAAGAGTCACGAAAAGGGTTGGCATGTGCAAGGGCTTTAACATGCTTGCAAAGCACAACAGGATATATGACAGAGTGCTGCTGCTCGGGAACGGTGAGGTGCCTGAGAAGGGGGATGCAGGCTCTGAGATTCAGCGTTTGGGCACCAGCACTGCAGGTAGAGGGTCAACAGCCAGGAAGGAATTCTGGCCTGCAAGTGGAGTCTTGTAGCAGCCCTACGCTATGCCACCACCCTGTGCACAGGCTTTGCTCGCCAGTATCACAGGGTTTCTCTGTGTTTTAAGAGCAGTCCAGCCACACAGCAGTGCTCTACCTTTTGCCAGGCTTCTAGGGAATATATGCTGCTAAATGAAAGTGCTGGACTTCTATCGTCCACATTTCTTAGCTGATGACTTACTCTCCAACTCTATTGTGGACTTCTCCAACTCATTTCTAGTCAAATTCAGAACAGAAAGGATAAGCTGTAAACAGCATAGATTTGAGCCAGCTGTTTATACTTGCTTTTGGTGTCTGAGGCTGTTTCTTTTAGCAGCACAGACATGGCCTAAGTAGATTTCTAGAGGAATCACCTGGTTGGCGTTGTATCCCAAAATAATGCTTGCAGTTCTTTAGGGAGGAAAGTTATTGGTGAGGCACTGAGTTTGGGAACTCTGGTCATTCAGAGGCTTCACAGAGAGACATGTGGAGTAGTTTCTAGTATCAAAACAACTTGAACTCTTTGAAGTGAGTGGGAGAATTTCCCCTGGCTCCAGGTGTCCCATATCTGACCATGGTTGCAGAGCAACTCCAGGGACTGTTGCGGAGACCAGAGGTGGGCTGGCTGTGCATGGACTTCTCGAAAAGTGCCCACAGGGTTTCTTTACATCAGCAATAGCCTTTTACACATTGCCTGACTGTGTTCTGGCAAGTTGGAGGAAAAGAGAGTTTTTGAGCAGTCCATCATAACATGTTAGTGCCTTTTCTGTCCTGTTCGTATCCCGTAGGCGCTGTGCTCTATTGAGATGTATTTTTGCTAACAAAATCTGAAAGTCTATTAGGATTGACTTTTGTGTCTTTATCAGCAAAAATGCAGATTTAATCTGATGTGAAAACTACAAATCCATTAGGACTTGGGTATTTCATTAACATGGAGAGAAGCTTTTATGGCCTGCTCAAGCTCATAAACTTGTCTCCAACTGGAAGGAAATGGCATGTAGTTTGAAATCCCAGAGTTGGGTAGTACATGTGCTCAGGTGCCACGTCAATCTCACTTGCCCCAGGGAATGCTTGTAGCACTGTACTAAGCCTACGCTTGGAGGTTGCATGAGGAGAGACTGCTACTTGTCATGCTGTTCTGCAGCCAGCAGCTTTGCCTCTGCAGTCACTATGCTGGGAGCTGAAACTTTACTTGGGAAAGTGCTACTTGAGTAGGCATAAATACTAAGCTACTAGCCAGCTAAGCTGTCCCTATGAGCCTCTGACACCAAGGAAGCAGAAAAATTAAAGGAAAAATAATTTATTAAGAATCTTAAGTAAGGACTTGGCTGGGCTTTCCACCCAACAGCATCAATTCCTGCCTTAGACTGGAGGAAGTTTTGTTTCCTTTCTTCCCAGTGTTGCTCTGTGCTGTCTAACCAATGCTCTGCTTACAGTTCCTTTGGCTCTGTATCACCCTTACCGTTGCTCTGCCTCCTTGTCTTCTCCTTTCCTCTTCTACCCTCTCTGCCTCTGCCTAACTGGGCTTTCCTACCCCACTACTTCTCTTAAATGGTTCAGCCAGCTTTAGCCTTAGGAAGTGTTCTTCTGTGTTAGCTCTTTGTCATAAACTGTGGAGAGCAGAGATTTGAATAAGCATAGACTTGAATAAAAGCACTTCTTCAAAGTGTTCTTGCAGTGGAGGAAGGAGGTTTAGGGCTTGCTCTACTCCTGGAAAGAAAAGTTGAGTCTATTTTTTTCTCCCTCTGAATCTTATATTCCATCCAATGATAGAAAAGATTATACAGAGGTTATTACTGTCACAAACATGGTGTAGATCTCTTGAAGGAAGTTTTATGCATAGTATTGTTTGAAAATGACAAGAGCTGATCCCTGCTGCATCTTTTGCCACTATTACTCTGGTGATGGAGCTGAATTTATGGGATGTCAGGGGAATTCTCATCAACACTGGTACAATACCCATCAAAATCTAAATACTGTTGTTCTATTCAACCTCAAGGCTGGAATAAGGTTACTCACAGCACCTAGGATTAGACTCTTGCATTTGAAGGCCAGTCCTCTGTTCCTCTGTATTGCCAGTGCCACTGTACTCCCAGTGGAGGTGGACTGCCTCCCTTAAAGAGCAATTCAGAGTAGTAATACCACCTCTTCAGACCTGCCTCCCCACTTACTAGCAGAACACACAGTGAGGGTCTTCTGTTGTTTCTCGGCCTCTCAACTTTTTGCCTTATAAGCTGTACCTTTAACTTATCTCCTGAGAAATCTGATAGAAGAAAGATGTCGATGAAGTAAAACTCAAAAATCTGATATGGCAAAAAACAGTCCTGATCCACAAGTACCTGATCCATTAGCAGAAAGACAAAATCCTCAGACTATTTATCTGACCACTTCAGCTGTTACACAATAGCTATTTGCAAATCCAGGGTTATGTCTCACAACTGGCGCAGTCTGGCTTAGATAAATATAAAACTTGCTGTAAGGGAATAGCTCGTAATTGGGTTATGCACAGTGTTTTAATTAGATTTACGTAAATGCATACAATGCATTGCAGAAATCAATAGCTTGAAGAGCGTCTTTGCTTTTATTGTTTAATTCAGAAACATCAAGTCAGCTGAATTTAATAGCATGCTTACATTTACCCCAACCCTCCAAAAATGGCACTCTTAGCATGACTGATGGTACACTTGAAATGTGCTGTGCTGCATAATGAGCTTTGCTGAGCAGGTCCAATGCACGGTGCCCTCTTATCAGCCTGGCCACATGCAGTTTTGGGTACTTGCAGACCACACCTGTCCAGTACAGTGAAGAATTTAAGGATTAAACAAAAGCTGTGACATCCACAACAGTACAGGTAAATAGGAATTCATCTGACTTGGTAGGCTGACATAAGCTTACCAGTTACTGGATTTAAAGCATTTATCATCTCTGCAAATGGTAGCAGCAGTAGAGACTGAAACAAGGTCTTTTTGTTATGACTAGAAGTAAAAGTCTATGAGCTACGCATGTCATGTTTCAGAGACAGGGTGTGCTGATTTTCTGCAGAGATCTTAAGAAAAAATAATACTTTCATTATTTATTTCAACTGAGAAATTGAAATTGCTAAAAATACTGGTTTTATTTTTTATTGATAAATATTTTCTTGTCTATATCCATGAACCGAGAGGAAAAAAGCAGAAAGAAAATTATATTATCAGCTATTTCTTAAAGGGGACAAGTTCAAGTGCAGTATGAGATGTATTTAAAATACTCTGAAGGTCCCAAATAGCTCTGTATTTCAATTTTTAGGGAAAAAAAAATAGCAAATTTTCTTTTTGTTTCTGTTTTGTTTCCTATCTCAGTGCGGTTTGGTTGGTACTACTGCTTCTCCATATCTGAAGAAGCCTTTCTGCCCTTAGGAAAACTTTCACGTAAAATAAGAGTGAAACTTTTAGAACAGCTTGATGTTGGGCTCACACTCAATAGAAAGCAACCATCACCAAGTGCTTCAAAACTCTTACCTTAAAAAATCACTTGTTACAGAGAAAACTGTGATTTTCCAGGAACATCATCAAGTGCAGAGTTATACACTCAGAAGTTAACTGCCAGTTTTAAAGAGCTTGTTCAAGGTCCATTTTTACAGACCTTTTATGACACAGTCTTAAATTGACTCATCGCCATCTAGTCCTCCTGCCTTCTTCAGTACCTTGGTGGACACCATTAATTTCTCCTCACTGGACAAAGTGTAGTTTCAACCCTTTTTTACTGCTGCTATAGAACTCCAGTACATTGTTCCTCACTAATAGGGTTTTATCACTGTAGTAACATGATCAGGTTTCTGGTTGTCTGAAGATGCTCAGAGAGTTGTAATGGAAGCTTCCAAAGCATCATTGTTTTTTTCCTGGAAATCTCAACTAGATACTTCTAGTCTTCCGTCTATAAGCCTAAGCTTTTCAGCTCTACTCCTCCCCCCTGCTGTTTTGGTCTCTTTTTCCTATTGTACTATTCAATCCTGTCTTATCCTCTCCCAAGTGCAGATCTTGTCTCGTCTCTTCATTCTTTCTCCTCCATTCTGTTGCTTTGCTGGATTCTCCTCCCAAACTCATCTCCCCCTTTCTTTGCCCCAATCCCTTCCCCATCAGTGCTTCATGTTTTTGGTGTTTAACATCCCCTTCATCTTGGTTACATGTCATTCTAGCTGTCCTCATACAGCCTTTCTGTTTACTCAGTCAAGTGCTACACAGTGCTAGTCAGAAGTAACTGAAGGAAAAGTCCAACTCCACTCACCACTGCAGGGTGCAGCACGTGCTGCCCTCCAGGGCCATGGCCTGTGCTCTGTGCCAGTTGCATGTAAGAGGGTCAAACATCTCAGAGGTGTGCAATCTTCTGAGACTGAAGCTGCCACCTTCAAAAGTATCAACAGTCAAAGTCAGAAAATCACACTAAATTGAGCCTTATAATTTAGTGGAGTCACAGCAGCAGGAAAAAGACAGAGCTGTGACCCCAGTGATCACACCTGCACTAAACTCTAGTATGCTCATGGTTTCTAATGAAACAAAGCAAATAAAAGCAAAACAAAAAAAGGCTTGCCAATATTAGTTTAAAGCACCAAAGGAAAATATGCTTCTTATTCTATTTTATTCTTGTTTTGAAGCTCCAAACTTTGTTCTCAACTGATTTTCACCCAAAATGAAAAAAGAAAATGACCCCAGAATAAGCAAAACCAAAATAAAAAGCCTAAGCAACTCCTGCCTTATATGAATACTCAGAGTGGAAATTTTAGTGATAGTATAGGAAAGCTATAAGCAAATGAATACAGGTTCTCTTATAAGAAGTACTGTATTTATCAGGCTTTGCATGCACACACACACACACACCCTGAAATGGCTCAGAGACCATCTTGCTTTCAGTAAGTGATGTTCCCCTTCATTAAACAACAGAAGTTGGTGTTGATAAATGCATACCATTAATTTAAATCAAAAAACAAGCGCCATGTGTATCCTCAACAATGTTTGATACTAACACTGATTTATACCATCATACATGTTAAAATTAAATTTGATGAAGGATGGAAATTGTCATTGTTGAGGGCTAAACCTTTCATTCTGTCTGCAGTGTTGCGAGAGTGAACAGTAGTGGCACATTTGTACTTACACAGGCTGAGAAATGGGCTGTCTGAGGACTAGGAAAACAAGCAAGTAGAAATAAAATCTTCAGACCAGCTAATTTGTGAGTTTCTATGTTTGCCACTTAGTTCAGCTAATTTTTCCTTCTCTTAGATTTTTTTTTTCTCTTGTCCTTCATCTTGTGCTATTCAGAACAACACTATAGTTCCAAAAAAAAATAGGGTGGTCTGGTGAGACCTGTCTTCATGCAAAAATTCTGCTAAGTGGACAAACACCATAGCAGAGAAGTATCCAAGTAAATATGTTTTTCAAAAAAAAAAAAAATCCCAAACCAAAAACCCCAACCAAAACAGTAGGGAAGATAACTAATGGAGTTCTGTGCTTAAGCATCTTCATCAGACATTTCCTAATAATTTTCAAATTATCTTGGTTATCTCAGTGGATTGAGAACCAGTGACCAAAAAGGTGGTTTTCATGAAGGTAGATTTAAGGTGACATTTATATGAGTGCACAGTCTTGTGCTAATCATGAAAATTTACAGTCACTAGAGCTGTGCAGACCAGACTTAGAATGTATCATCTCAATTAAAGAGGTTTAAATCAGGGGTTACCTAACTAATATACAAGGAGTCACTTTGGCTCTATAAGGAGGAATCATATAACTACCTGGCCATATATGCAGAATTTGCATATGGCAAGAAATATTCAAATATGCCAATGAATTATTTCAAATGAAAACAACAACCACTAGTATAAAAAAGAAATCCTTCAGTTTTAGAAAAACTATGAAATAAATTCCTTTGTAGAAATTTGAAAGTATGTCCAGGCACGGTATATATGAAAAGAAATCTGAATTTGAGGTAGGAATATGCACCTGTTCTATAAAAGTGGTCATGGGTTTGTTTGTTTTGTTTGTTTTTTTGTTGTTTGTTTTTTTTTTTTTTTTAGAATAAGATATTCTTCAATTAATTTTCTAAGATTCAGTTTATGCATGGAAATGCTACTGTTGTGCAAAGGAAGCTGCTGGGCCAACTCAAATCAAGTTTGGACTGCATCCGATAAAGTCTGTCTGGTTAAAACAGGAGTAAGCATATGCATTTTCAGTGCCTGGATTTGAACAGTAGTATCCAAAATAACTTGGTTCAATATCTGGCAGACAAGGAATAAGGAAGAAAAGCTGAATCTTCAATGAAATTGTCACTTGTATTCACAAGAATAATACAGACCAGAGTCAGGTACTTTGAAACTCCACAAAAGAACAAACAGGAAGATGGAGCAAGAGATGGTCAAAACCACAAGAAAAGATTAAAAAGGGTCAATGGTGTGGTGGAGTTGACAGATCCCGCAAATGAAAAAAAGAAAACAGTTCCATATGGCAGCTAGGAGCCAATAACAAGTCAATGATAAAGACAGGAGACAGCAGAAGAAAGAAGGTCCTGGGCTAAGAACTTGAAGAAATGGTACAAGGAAATGGACACTGGAGAATATTTCTTACCTATAGTTTTTCTTACTTGCAGTACATGGGGAGCATATGTAATGTATCCTGTCATCCTTGAAAATAAAGTTGGGTGGCTGGTGGCATGGTACATCGCTCTTTTGCAATTAATCTCATGGTGAGAAGGATAACTATTCATGGTGTTTATGAGGATGCACTAGCCTACCTTCTTGGAGCACTAGTTGGTGCATAGACATGAAGTGTTCCTTCAACTGGCAGTCCAGGTGGTGAGGGTGAACTTTCCCTCCATCAACTGGCCAGAGTGGTGAGCTGTGGCGGCCCTGAACTGTGGTGGTGCATAAGAGACTGAGCACTCTAAAACTTTCAAACCTGCTATTATCCCTTTTATACTTCATTATTCATCCCTGACTCCTTCCAGCTGAAACTGTTCTGACTGTATAGTAGGAACAGAATCAACACGATTTTAGTATTGATTCATATTTTTGCTAAATTATAACTAGCTGCCCATGACGTTTGCTATAGTTAGTTACATTCAGGTAGTCTTTCAGACAAAATCAGACTTGCCTGAATTCATTCATGGACAAAGCTGACCACACATCTGGGGCTGGAAGCTCCACTTAATAAGGGAAAGAATCTGCCACCATTTCTTCCAAGGTTTGGTGTTACAGGCTTTAATTATTTTCAGTTATTTCAGTGAAACTGTCTGTGCAGTAAGGTTCTTCTACATGTTCAGAAAAGTGATAGAATCCAGCTCTACCTCATTACCACGGCTATAGTGAAATGGTAAAGGCGGAATAAATTGCCTGGTATAATTATGTATATGCCAGATGTTCTTAATCATTCCACTTCAAGCTTCCTTTGCTAACTGCAATTTTGAGCCTTTTCTGAATCTAAAGGAATTGGTAAACACAAGTAATTAAAAAGAAATTAAATGGATTTTAGAAGTGAATTACTGTAGTTCCTGCAACACTATATAATATAATTAGCACCTCTAAAATCAATCTACGCTAGAAGATATGCTTTATGTGGCACAAAGGATGTTTCATTTGTGGTTTGCACTAAAAACATAGTCGTTGTTAGTGTGGTTAAACATCTCAACAGAACCATACCAGGCAAGTAAGGAGAAATTTATTCTTACAGATGATTTATTAAAATAGAAACAGAAAGCCATATCTCAGCTGGTATAAATCACAATATTTGCACTGGCTGTTGCATGCTGAACTTGCACCAGCTGAGCCTGTGGCCCATCCTCCTTTTGGATTCATGCAAACAAAGGTCTGTTGTTAGCCCTATTCGTAATAAATGGGTTTTGGCTCTGTAGCTAGAACTCCTCTTTCAAATGAGGCAAAGTTCCCTAAATGAAAGCAGAAGATACCCTACTATTAATTCTTTTTTATTTTTTTATTTTGTTGATATTTGGAATCTTTCTTTTCTTTTCTTTCCAATACTCTGAGGATATGAAGGAAGAAACAAAGCTGTAACACAGAGTGTCCAAAAGAAAATGGATTTATGACCAGAGTTTTCCCTAGAAGATCAAAGACACCTGTGCTTTGCCAGAACTCAGTGACATACCATAAAAGCTCCATTTATCTGGGAGAATACATCTATTACCAACAGAGGAAGGTGCGTAAGCATGGGATATCTGCTACAGGAATCACAGACATAGCAGTGTTAGTTGGAAAAGACCTCTGGAGGTCTATAGTCCAATATACTAGTCAGCCATGATTTTGTCTAGCTACATCTTGAAAGCCTCCAAGGATGGACATTATAGCACCTCCCTGTGCAGCTTGCTCTCGCACTGCAGCACCTTCCTGATGAAAAAGTTTCTCCTGATCATCCAAAATGCCAATTTATGGGTATTTTCCCTTGTTATGTTGTCTGCCTTTACTGGGTCTGTCTTTATAATCTTTGTAATTACCCTTCAAGTAGTTGAACTACCCTTCAAGCCGCCTGATTATGCGTAAGCCTCCTCTCTGCTGGATTAACAAGCTCAGCTCCCTCACCATCACAATGTAGGTCATGTACACTCTTAACTTATATTGAACCTGGTGTTTCTCACCACAATCCCCTGCTCCTCTTCAGCAGGACTGCTGCTCATTGAGGCAGATCCCAGCCTGCACAGGGGAATGGGGTTAATTCCAGCTCCAGAACTTTGCATATCTCTTTGTTGAGCTCCATGAGGTTTCTGTTATCCCAGTCAAGTTTCTCAAGGTTCCTCTTGACTGAAAAGAAGCATCAAAAGAGATAAGAAACCTTTTCTCTATATTTTGTGCTAAATACAAGGAACCTCCTCGATTTGATCCCAGTAAATTTTTCACTTACACCTAATTATCTTATATAGAGTATATAAACTATAGAGTATTGCCTACAGACCAGGAAGTAAGCAACAGTGTTTCTGATAAATATATACAGACTTATCAGAAGTTAGGGTACACAGCTAGTTTCAACACATATACACTCAGGGTACCTGTCGTGTCTGCTGCCTGCCTCTTGACTGTCACAGCCAACAAATGAGTATTTGTCTCATCAGGTTGCAAGTTGAAAAGTGTAAAGGTGCTTCAGCCATCCATATGCTAGAAGTATGTAGGCAATGCAAAGGAAAGACTCTTGCATCATATTGACGAGATGCTCATCTGCTTCTTTTCAAACATGGTGGACCAGATCTACTGCTGCTGCTAAATTGGCTTTTTCTACATTGAAGATATGGAGTTATGCCAACTGACAGCAGGTCCAGAGCAACAGCACTTTAATGGTTTTTGCCTTATTTAACTATTACCATTTGTTACAGGATCATTCATTGGATGCAGCATAAAGTACAAGTATTTTTAGTAGGTTTTCAGCTCTCCTTTCCTGTTAGAGAAGGGTTCCACTTTCAAATGAATATTAGAAGAATATTAAAGTCTTAGCTATCCCTAATCTTTATGGTTTCACTTGAGTTCATAATGTATCTTTTGGTTTATCGTGTGAGCTGGGAGCTATCTATTTGAGGGACTTAGTCCAAGGATACAGTATAAGCAGATAGTTTGGTTAAGCTGATTTCTGCAGTTTAAGTATGTTTAAAGCACATCATGCCTGAGATTATCTTTATACTTGTGGTTAAATTTGTCAGAATTTGAGCATTCTTTGTGTATTGCAGTGTACAGCTTGGAAAGTAAAAGGCAGCTAGGTTAGTGGTTTATATGTAAAGGAGCATTTAAAGGAGTATGTAGATGATTTACATTTTCATTCTTTTGTACATCACTCAGGGAGAAAGTAAATATTTTGGCAGCTTACATCTTGTGATAGCGAAACAAGAGACCTCATTAATTCAGATATTTCAGATTCAGCAACAGCAGAGAGGAGGGATTATGACTGCCCAATTTGATCCAACTGGAAAAATCTAAATCTAGACCAAGGTCAGGTATACCACAAATGAAGGAATAATATAAAGTGTATTTAATTTCCTTAGAGCTGCAATAAAATAAAGATAGGAGCCCTGGGAAGAGAGTCTAATATGCCACTCAGCCCTATCAAGCCTCATATATTTACTAGGCATGCCATAGCTGATTTGAAAGGATGATCCCTAAAAAAACCCTACAGAATTTTCTATTTCTGTTCTTCTAAGAGTTCTTGGCTTTCTGAGCAGGGCCATTCATAGAGTCAAATTATATTCAGTTGTGTAATATTACTTAGCAAAAGCATTTATGCACTTTGTCAGTAGCTAGGGACAAAACCACACTTTAATTTCTGCAGCCAGTGTACAACTTGGTGATACGCTTTGCCTTCCCTCCTATGGGACTGCAAATCATAGCACTGCAATAGTTTTTGCCATCTTAGATTCCACATTTGTCATTCACAGCATAGACTTGTTCATGATAGAAAAGACCCTTCCCCACAAACAGATTAGAAGCAGGGCCCTGGAGGAGTCCTGCATCACTGCTGTTGTGAAGCTTTTCCTTAAGCTTAATTTATTTTGCAGAGGCCAGAAAAGTGGGAGCAGCACTAGCGAGGGGAGAAGCAAAGGCACTGGAAACATTACTGCTTTACACTGCCATCTCCTTGGTAGTCATTTCAAGAATGGCTTTTGTTCGAGGGGGTGAAAACTTGTCATGCACATAGGAATATATGTGTGTACGTGTGTGTATGCACATATATTTTTGTATAGGGGTGTGTGTACTTAGTGATTTGAATTGAAAGCATGTTACCACTGTCTTTTATAGACTAAAGGCTCTGTTCTAAACAGTAAATGTCCCATGCATTCACTCCTGCTTGAAAATAAAACCCAGCATTTTCTTAGCTCTTATTAGATCAGATCTATATAACAGTGGGAAGGAATTTAATTGTCCTCTAACACAAGCCTATTTTTCTTCCAGATTTCACAAAGGTTAGACAGGTCTCTGAAAGCTACTCGTGTTCTGCCCAGTTTTTTGTTCTCTTCACCCAGGTAACAAAACCCCTCTGTCCCTGTCCAAAGAGCAGACTGTAGCAGCTGGCTTTTCAGTTTAAGGAACAGCAGCCAAGAGCACAAGCATCTGTGATTGAAAGTAACCACTGATGGAAGGGGAGGATGGTAAAATACCTGCAGGCCACCGAACATTTCCCAGGAATTCAGCTATGGCCAACTGTGAGTGCTAATTAGAGACATTGCATCACTGACCTGCTATTAAAAGGGAAGGGAAATAGGTCTGTTTATCTTTGTTGTGTTTAGTTCAGCTTACAAAATGAGGAACTGCTTCTCCTGGCTTTTGCAAAGTGTGTTGCAGGTCTGATCCTGCACCCAGAGCTCAGCTCCGGCAGCGAGAGGGTACAGCAGTGCTGGAGAGCAGCAAGGTCTCAGCAGTGAACTCAAAACTCAGTTGGACTCTGACAAAGAAGTCTATATTGCTATGAAATGTAGTTGTGCAGTCTCTCTCATACACACATGCATATCAAAATCAGATTAAATTAATGTTTAGAAAGGAAAAAAATCCAAGGTGCTTTTAGAGCACCAAGTTTACTGTCACCCTCAGTAGTCAGCACTGTGAGCACTGCAGGGGCAGAAACCATGAGCCTGTTTTCCTCCAGAGAACTTGTAGGTGTAAAGGTGGTACCTGCAGCAGTTTAAATGTAATCTTTAATTCTGCAACAGCAAGTCCAGAAGGGGAGAAAGGTTTTGTCACCCCAAAAGCCATTCACTTCCTCTGCTCTCAGGCATTAGAATAAATGAAAGCAATTATTTCTCATCTCAAGAAGAGAGACACCTTGGGGGGTTTTACCTCACACTAATGCAAACCCCTTAAATGGATCTTCAGATGAGATGAGCCCACTGCTGCTTTCAACACTGTGGGCCCAGCAGAGATCAGATGTGAGAAATGTATTTTCAGAATAAAAACTCAAAGTGCTTTGGGAACCAAACTCCTGGTAATTTCATGTTAGCGGTCTTGAGTTACCTTCTTTTGACAGATTTTGAGGTCACTCTCCATTGATTCACGGTTTGCTGCTCTCCAGATGATTGGTTCTTGGTTACAATTGTTTGCCACACTTGTTTTAAGATAACATTTTGCTTCATTTACTTGAGATTTTATTGCTCAGCATGAAAAGATGTGATTAGCTAATGGAAACATGCACTAATTATTGTAGCCCTGTACCAACAGCTTGGTCTGGCTTGACACCAGTGTTCCAGTTGAACATACAACTGCAAGCTGGAGGGAGTGAGGCACAGGTCTGACTATTCGCAGGGGAGCACCGCACAGGGACCACTGCAGTGCTTCTGCAAAAGCAGCCATGTCCTGCCCAAGGGCTGTGTCCAGCTTGGGGGTACCTTGAGTGGACGATCGATTAGGAGTGCCAGCAGTGGTGTGGAACTGTGTGTGTGGAAAAAGCCCCTCTGGCAATTGTGAACCTCAGATCAGAAACCTGGACTGCATTGTAGGCTGAAATTACCTTCTCAGGAAAGGGTTGGAGACCTCCGCTGCAGGGGAGGAATGACCAAGTCATCTTAGTCAGCCCTAAGGAGAAAGTACACAACTCCAGAGTCCTCATTGGTTTTCAAATAAACAACTCAACAAGCTCATCTTCCTTTGAAGGATCCCCAGGTGGATCCCCAGTCACAAGGGTGAGGAATTTGCTGTTTGTTACATGTGAGCACAGAATAACTTGTGTCACTTAGAAATGCCAAAGTAATGCTGATTTTATGGAGAAAGGAACAACTGAATGTTGTATTCTGCCTGTTTTGAAAGCACATTTTCATATGTACTACATGGCAAATGAACCCAGCAATTGTCTAGGACTTTGCAGGTGGGTTTTACCCTGCACTGGGAGAAGAGGAAGGCAGTATCACCCAGCCAGGCTGACAGGGTGTTTTGGCAACATGGCAAACAAAAGCAACTCCATAGAGACATTATGTAAATCGCTTCAAGGTGGGTTAGAAATATGAGCTGGAAATTACAAACCAGGAGCTAATCATGTAAAACTTGCAAAGGGAAGGAGATACTCACAAAGTACCAGTGCTGAAAAAGCCCCACTCTGTTTAAACACACATTAAGCATGTGAGCCCACCAAAGCTTTAAATGACCAAACTGAGTAATGAATGTTCTTCTAGACGAAACATGGACTTGAACCAAGAGGAAGCATGAATGCAGTAGCAAGGCTGCTGTAACCAGAGGCTGGGAGCACTGCTGCACTCTCTACGGGCCCGGAGACCACTGGTTCATACTTATCTGCTGGCTACACGGGAACGTTTTGCCAGATTAGAACCTCAAAGAACAGGTGGGATTTATGCATGCAAAGGCAGGCACCTGTGTCTCAGTGGGGTTCTAGGTTCCTAATTTAAACCAAGAGAAGAAGAGATGTTTGTAAAGCACTGTACATCTGACCTATTTAGTTGTTTAATTTTGAGAAAAAATTCTACTTAGGCACACTGTTGCATGCATGCACACACATGAGGGCACATGCCCACACACAGGCACACGCACATACTTTAGCTTTTTTTACTGCCTGCAAAACAGGTCTGAGTGATGATCTGACATGCAAACAGCTATAGGTCAGGCACGGAAGGTTGAACAGATGAACCCCAAACAAATGTTACGTTGTGTGGAGCTGTGGCAGCAGCACGTACCCATAAGGGAACATCCTTTCCCTACGTGGCACTGCTCAGGACTTTGCTTGCATCCCAGCAAGCTCCCAGTCCTCTATTTAGAGGTACTAGGAAGGGCTATTCTAGTTTACTTAAAGGGACAAGAAAAAAGGGAATTCTGAGACAGAATCATCTTCTCTCTTTCTCTGAGCGATGAACACATCTTTTTTACTATTGCCCTGGTCTTTCAGGTGTTGGAATGGGCAATACCAGTGTTAATGAGCAGTACTGGGCATCAAGTGAGCATGTGCAGGTCAGGGCTGACAAGCCAACGGATGCAGCTGGACGTAGCCTGAAACAGAAATGGGAGCACAGAGGAGGCTTTTGGGGTGAAGCCCCAGCTCAGCAGGTCATCAGGACACTAGCACTGGCAGCATGTTGGGTTTGGGTACTGGCCCCTCTTCGTGACTCCAGTCCAGAACTTGGCATCAATTTTTGAAGTATCTGAAAGCAGTGAAAGGTTCTCTGCACCTTGCTGCTAATGAGATTTCAATGTAAAACAAAAGGAACGGTGCCTAACCCAGATTAAACTGGCTCCTGAGTTATTTTTAGCTCACCTAAACTCTTTCAACCCTTTTGGTAAAACTCATCAAAATTCATCTCTACTAAAAGGCTGTGACTTCAAAGAAGTCATATGCATTAAACGTCAGCATGCTTTACTTGTTATAAATTACAGTATCATTAAAACTAACATGAGTTAAAATGAGAAAGATTTAATTTTACTATCTTTAAAATGAAGGCTTTTTAACAAGGGAATAAACTTTGCTTTTGAAATTATTTTATAAGTAAAAGTTGGAATAAGAGCTTTATTTTACATTGTATTATATTTGTATATAATAAAGGCAAAAATGTAACACTTCATTGTTCTTAGGAAGATGTGGAAATAGTGGCTTACTTCTGCTCATTTTACAACCCTCTTTTTGGATACACTTCTAATTTAAACTATGGAAACTGAAAACGTTCCTTTAAAACTGGTTGTCATGGTTATAAAATCCCAAAAGAAATTATGTGCGTCTGCATCTGCTGAGGGAAACATTTATGGCATGATTTAGCCAGGGGGGGTGAGAGGTGGGGGGGGAAGCAACCACCCACCACAACCCATTTTCAGACTTGCTTATTACATTACTTGAATATAATTCATCACCCTCCCCAAAAAGCCACAGAAACAATTCTCACACATTTTTCACTGCATGCAGTTCATTAGCAAATATCATATGGTGAGGGGTTGGTTCTGTTGAGTTCTAACAGGTTGGGTTTTTTTCTGTTTGTTTGTTTTCTTTAGTTGTCTTTGTTTCAAGAAAGCTTATCTGGAAATATAGAGTGTGCTAGACTACTAGCGTACATTTGCTGTCACAATTGATGTCTTGGATTCCTTCTGTTATTTTTCTTTCCCTGCTACAGTCAGAAAGTTGTCTGGCCAGAATAAAGAGCCAACCTCAAAACTGCAGGTCAAACCAGCCAGAAAAAAAGTCTGCATATCTTCATGGAGCTTGAAAATGATAAAGGAAGTAAAAAAAAATAAAAAAAAAAAAAAAGAAAAAAAGAAAAAAGAGAAAGAAACAACACCCTACTAAAGGAAAACTGAGTTTTTTGTGAAGCTGAAGCTGTTACACTATCATATATTCCCAAGATGAAGTTTCCCAACCTTTTAAAGCTGTAGGTATATTAAAAATGAGTCTACACTGGGCCAGGCCTTATCTTTTACGAGGATGCAGAAGTCTGCACATGTCTTAGAAACTATTGTTCGGCACTTTTAATTTTTCACTAAAAAAAGCTGATTGCTTAGACAATTAAAAAACTACACTGCAAAAGACAGAGGTAGCATTTTTTTAATCTTTAGAAGTAAAGAGAAAGAAAAAGAGTGGGTGATCTATTGGCTGGAGGAAATCTCTGCAGCTCCTGGCCCTGCTTCACAAAGTAAATAGCAGATAAGGAGGATGAGGGCATTTTAGATAAATAATATTCTTTATTTTATCAGATTGTGAACCCCAACTGGGACTCAAAGGGTCTGCTTATACCCATTGATCCAGGGCTTTTCCTAGTCAAAAACTGCTGCCAGAGAAGGAAGTTTGGTGTCCTGAGCATGAAGCAGAACCCTTCTGAGAAAGTATGGAAATAAACAACAGCCTGAGCTACTTCTGAAAGGCTTTGGATATTTCCAGACCCTTTGACTTTCCCTAACCAGGAAACCAGGGACACCATTTTAACTGTTATGTTTCAGTGGAAAATTATTTCTAATGAATATTTTCTACACTCCCAACAGAAGTCTGTAATATATTGTATCTTAATGGAAGAAGAAAATGGAGAAGAGAGGGAGCATCAGGGACAGAATTGTGCTTTTCCAATCCTCTTGCCTCCTTTCTTTGCATCTCAAAAAATGCGAAAGTCTTGTCACCCAGTCTTGAATCCCTGAATGTGACTTCTGACTGTTCATGTGCTGTATCATCACAGATTTGCCCTTTCCCCTGCTGTCTGTTGAGAGATGTGCTTTCCCATGTCTGCACTACCTAGCCCTCGCTCAGGTTCTGCTCAGCCCTAATGGCTGGGACAAATATGAGAAAGATGGGCAAGTGGTGGGGTTTCGTCCATCCAGCTCCCCATAGCTGGTCCCACCGTTACCTTCTGCCTCTGCTGCAGGGTACTGCCAAGTTGTGGCATAGCAGAGCTGGGGTCTTCGAACGTTACAGCACATATATATATGAAAAACAGCTAAATATGTCCAAATTATCCTCCCATGTTGAATAGTCTCTGTTCTGCAGTCTTACATCTCGCATACCAGTGCACTGTTCTTTGAGTAGTGTCTATATCATTGATTTATAATGTTGTTCTAATGCCTACGCATACGTACATGGCAAGACTGATTAATCCATCAAGCCTATGAGTCTGTCTATTTCTCCTCTTGGTTCTTTTCTTGTCTGTGCTTTATTTACTTAGCAGGCAATAAACTGATTCAGGCTATCTGTCTCCTTACCCAGCCTTTCCTTATTTCCCGCTAATAATTAGTAGATTTGGCAACCTATAAGAGGGTCCTCTTCTGCCCCATGCCATGTAGGCAGCTCTTTCACCTGCTCTCAGCTGAGATGGACCATCACACCACTCTGCTCTCTCCAGGGGCTGATGACAGCCTGCTTCACTGCAATCAGATTAATTTGGAAGTATGTTACTTTCCTGGAGAAAATGTCACAGAATTACAGAGGAGGGAGATGGAAGAGGTTTATTAAATTGGTCGGTCCATCTTCCTGCCAATCAGTGGCAGTTCCTGACAGCACACACTCCCGGCTCAGCTTTAGCGATGTTTTCAAAGTGCCTCGTGATGTGCTGCCAGCCCCTGCCCTTGAGGGCTCTTCACAGCCGGCACCATCCCGTGTCAGGAGCACTTAGCTGGCCACACGTCCTGCACCTGCACTCTGCACTCCTGGCCAGTCCCCGTTCCTCCGCATTTGTTCCCATTTGCGAGCCGCACAAGCATACTCAGAGGACCTTGCTCCTGTTTGTTAAAGGAGGTGTTGAGTAGCACTATTCCTGGCAGAAGCACTTGTGAAGCCAGAAAGCACCTCTGGGTCAGCATACTTTTCTGCTTACCAGGAAGGTCACCCTAGTGCCTCAGTGGGCAGTTTCCAGCTAATGTAGCTGTGCTCTCTTTCAAGCCAACAGGATAAGATAGAGAGGTATAGATTCAGACCCTTTGCTATAATATGTAATCTGTCCTAGAGTTTTTACCTTCTAACCCTCTCAGTGAGAGCCTGTTTTAAAAGAACACTTTAAATTCCACTGGTCTAATGAAAAACACACCCTTCTTATGGTCTGTATATACTGGGAATTCCTGAAAATACCTGTGACTTGGACATCTTTGAAAGTTAGTGGGCTAGCACAGCACTGGGCTAATGTGACCAACTTTTGTTCTGACCTGACCACATGAGTCATTTGTTGGTTTCCATGACCTGCTGCAGTAGTGGTTGGACTGTCACAAATGGTGTCCCATCAGAGCTCTCAGATTGATTTTTCCATGCCCGGAGTAAGAGAAAAGCCTGCCAGAATCATAGAATCCAGGATCATAGAATAGTTTAGCTTAGAAAAGACCTTTAAGATCATTGAGTCCAACCATTAACCTAGTACTACCAAGTCCACCACTAAACCATGGCCCCAAATACCACATCTGCACATCTTTTGAATACCTCCAGGGTGGTGACTCAACAACTTCACTGGGCAGCCTGATCCAGTGCTTGGAAACCCTTTCATTGAAGAAATTCTTCCAAATATCCAATCTAAACCTCCTCTGGAAAAACTTGAGGCCATCTCCTCTCATCCTATTGCTTGTTACTTGGGAGAAGAGACTGACACCCACGTCACTACAGCCTCCTTCCAGGTAGTTATGGAGAGCGATAAGGTCTCCCCTGAGCCTCCCTTTCTCCAATCTAGACAACCCCAGTTCCCTCAGATGCTCCTCATAAGACTTGTTCTCCAGATCCTTCACCAGCTTTGCTGCCCTTCTTTGGACACGCTTCAGAACCTGTGTCTTTTTTGCAGTGAGGGGCCCAAAACCAAACACAGTATTCAAGGTGCAGCCTCACCAGTGCTGAGTACATGGGGACAATCTCTTCCCTAGTCCTGCTGGTCACACTACTGCTGACACAAGCCAGGATGACGTTGGCCGCCTTGGCCACCTGGGCACACCGCTGGCTCATATTCAGCCAGCTGTTGACCAGCACCCCCAGGTCCTTTTCTGCCGGGCAGCTTTCCAGCCGCTCTGCCCCCAGCCTGCAGCGGTGCATGGGGTTGTTGTGACCCAAGTGCAGGACCCAGCACTGAGCCTTGTTGAACCTCATACAATTGCCCTTGGCCCATCGATCCAGCCTGTCCAGAGCCCTCTGTAGAACCTTCCTGTCCTCCAGCAGATCAACACTCTCACCCAACTTGGTGTCATCTGCCAACTTACTGAGGGTGCACTCGATCCCCTCGTCAGATCACTGATGAAGATACTAAACAGAACTGCCCCCAGTACTGGGCCCTGGGGGTCACCACTCGTGACCAGACACCAACTGGATTTAACTCAACTCACCACCACTCTTTGGGCCTGGCCATCCAGCCCATGAAGTGTACGCCCCTCCAAGCCATGAGCAACAAGTTTCTCTAGGAGAATGCTGTGGGAAACGGTGTCAAAGGCTTGACTAACATCTAGGTAGTCAACATCCACAGCCTTCCCTTCATCCACTAAGCAGGTCACCTTGTCATAGAAGGAGATCAGGTTAGTCAAGCAAGACCTTTCATAAACTCATTTGGACTGGGTCTGATTACCTGTTTGTCCTGGACATGCTGTGTGATGGAACAGAAGCAGCAGCCTGCCTTTTCTGATTTCAGGTACTCCTATCTTTCTTTCAACATCACTGAAAATCAGAGGGGGAGCAACCAGTTTTGTAGAGAAAAATTCAGGTTTGGGATCTCTTTCTGTATCTGTCTCTCCCATGCAGGATCACAGGCTATCTTTAAAATTGTGCCCTGAATAGGGAGTAAATGAGTGCTCAGCTCTCCATCTTTCTTGCTTAGCAGCCACGGGAGCAATGGGCACTGCTGATGGTGGTGGGAGCTCTTGGGAGGTTGCAAAGTCTGTGAAAGCTGAGCAGGAGCAAGTGACTTTCAGGCATGGGATGAAATGAAGAGACAACAGGCAGCAATGGGTGCGGTGCCTGGCAGACTTGAGCTGGGGAGCTCGTGGAGACAAGAACTGTCACACAGATTTGTGCTTTCTTGCTGCTTTAGTTGCTGTGCACTTCCAAGCAGAGACACTTGTCATTTGCAGGGCAAGACCAAGCCACTGGCTTTCTTCTGCAGATGTGTTTATAAAAAGTCTGGGTAGAATCTCACCTTTCTTCACAGGGTAGCTCTGTCTGTGGCTTCCTTTTCAGCAGTAAAAAAATTCATACATCCTTTCCTGACAGATCCTTCTTTCACTCCTCCTGAAACACGTTCTCCACGTGCAGAAGAATAATGGATACTACCAGTGAACCAAACTTTTCCCTTCATAATCTACATTTTAATAATCATTTATTCAGACCCTCATAACATGTTCACAGAAAGCTTTTGGCTGCTCCTCTAAAACCAAATTTCTTCAGGTCTTTTGCAAATGGGCTTTTCAGCAAGAATAGTCTTGATGTACTGTACATGTTGCTCTTGAAGACTTGTGTCATGACTAAATACTGCATTTCACCTGAAGGATATGTATTTGTAAAGATACAGGAGCCAATGTTTCCATGCCTGTGTTTGTACAGCACAATGGCAATTTATAACCATCAGCCCAGGACACTAATGACAAAAGGGTCTTTTCATCTTAGCCCGCTCATCTGGATAATGGGGACAGATAAACCCATCCAAAGGATTTCAGTGAGCTGGAAGTGCCCTTCTCTTGCCTATCATGAGGGGTCTTTAACGGGATCAGGTTCCAGTTTGGCATTCTCAGTTAGTTGGTTAAATTTTACATGAGAGGAACATAACCCATAAGGAGTAGAATAGGAAACTAATTGTTCAGATATTGTCTCTCTCTTGGTGAACATCAGTAGAGCTTGAGGCTCTGCATGGCCATTTTGGATAGCAGAGAAATTAAGGTGAGTACTTTGCTAGTGTCTCTACCATTTCTTTATACAGCACAATTTATTTCTATTTCATTCTATAAATACATGATATATTTGTATTTATTGGTTTGACAGCCTTTGAAGAAAAGTGGTTATGAACAGGAGAAGCCATTGACAAATGGCTTGCAAGGCAAACCTCTACTTCCCACATCTGGGCTAAGCAATCAGGATGTAATTTTTCTGTCTTTCTATCTAACCAAAGGCCAGAAGAGCCTCTCCAAAAAGTTGTGGCAGTGACTGCTGAGCAGCTGCTGGTACTGGCAGTGAAATGCACTGGGCAGCGCTGCCACAAAGGTGTTTCCAGAGACGTTTTGCTGCATATGAGATCAGCGTAGCTCTTCAAGTATCTGCCCCACACTGCCCAAATACTTCAAACACTCCACCCTCAAGCTTGCAGGACCTGCCTGCTCATGCCTGAAGGTAATGATTTATGAACTCGTCACCTCTCTAAGAGCAACCAGGTGAGCACTATACTCAGGTGGACCTGGCTAGATGGGAATCATTGGCCAGGAGAGGGAGGTGGTCAAGGCGGTTCCCAAAATAGCTGACATCAATGGCATATCTCTCTTTATCCATTTTCTGAGTTGTGCACAAAAGAAGTTCAGGTAGCTTTTAATGTCTGGCTCAGTTTTTACTCTGAAAAGAGCAGCTGTGTTATTTCTAGTCAACAGTTAACCACTGAAGAATTTCCAGCGTTAAAGAGCTTGCTCACTCCATCTTCATTACTTCACCTAATCAGAGATGTAAGATAATCATTCTCTGCCAAGTAACATCACTGTGGACAATTAGGAAAAAAACTTTTGTAAGAAGTTGCCTGTAAAGGGCTCACTGATGGGAGGAGCCAGTCTGAACCAAGCAGCAATCTGCCCTGTGCTCCTGGCCCGTGTTAGCTTATGCATGTCGTTTATAGATGGATCCTGAAACAGTGGGAGCACTAGCCCTGGAGAATAAATCTTCAGCCCATTGTGTTGGATGGTGCTTCTCTAAGGGGAATGAGATGTGCCTATATATCAACTTGTTTCCTTGGCTTTCAGGGCTTGTTTAGACAGAGGTAATATGCACAGGTAAAGCAATCTGCAGTGAAATGGCCACTTTGTCTCCCCCAGGGCCATGGCAATCCCAGGGGCTGATCCTGCATCTTGGCCAGCACCCTTTCTGCTTGCAGGGGTACAAGCCAAACCCTGTCTGGGGTGGGGGTGGGAGGAGATTGGAATGCTGGTGCATACCAGTCCTATGGGTAATGACAGAAGTTGCCAGCTTGCTCAGGCACAGCTGCACTACTGCACAAACCAGTGCTGTCAGTCAGCAACAAATTAGCTCCTGCAAATAAATCCACTCTTGCTTCATCCTTCAGCCTCCCTCCATCATGCCTGGCAGCTCCCTTCCCAGCGTGGCTCCCAGGGCTGGGATGCACAGCCTTGACACCATCCCAAACACCCACTTGGAAAAAGCTGCTGTGCTGATGCTGCCAGCTTCTTAGCTGGCAAAAGCCAACCCTAATTACAAAAGACAAGCAGCAGGAGCAGTCTCTGCCACTGCGTTTTCAGCGATGGAAATTATGGCCTGTTCTACCAGTGCCTGCCATGAAAGCTTTAAGCTGTCCTCCCTCATGTGCTGAGCCTGGGGTCACCTCACCACAGCTGAGGATGATGAGGGTAAGCACTCAGCCAGTCAAGAAAAGGAAAGATCAGCAGTGGGTATTTTTCACCATAAATAGAAAACATTTTATCCCCAGAGAGCATGTCCCTACAGTAAGCAACACCTATCTGTGGATGGCTAGATTTGGATGCTTTATGCTCAAATTGAATTAGTTTCACTCTGTCAGTCACAGCTGTAATTACCCCTCCACACCCTGATACCATCACGGGCTGGGACAAAGCCTGTAAGATCTGGGTCAAAGCTATTTGCAAGGGAATAAAAAAAACTCTACTAATTTCCATTTGGTTTGGTTTCTGAGCTGAAGGAGTGTTGGAGAAACCATGGTTTCGAGAACATGTCAGCAGTGTTGTATATAATTATGTCAGAAAAGCCACTGGCAGCTTGGCACAGGTGATTCTTTGGGGAATGCCACTAGGGAAAGGTAATGCTTTAAGAAGCAAAGGGAGGCAATGTCTTAGAAATTATTTAAATTTTGAATTGAAACACTTCTGCTTCTACCCCACCCTCCCAATCTTAATTTTTCTTTTGGAATGTAATTAACATATGGATTTTTTTTTGAAGCAAAGTTACATTTACACCAAATTAAATGGAACATTTTATGAACAAAAGGTTATAAGCAAATAATTGCTACCTACTTAGATAAAGTATTCCCTCTTCTTCCTAATTTCATTGAGAGAGGGAATTAGATGTTATAGAAGCTTTATCAATGAGATACCTGTGCCCAGCTCAGCCTGATTTATTTCCTATTATCTTCAGGCTAGTGAGGAGGAAGACCAAGCATTATTCCTATTGTTCTGTACAGAAGCTCTATTTAACAATAGATTTATGTGTCTACCCCATCCCCAAGACTCCTAAAAATAAGATTATGATTTGCTCATTAATCTCAACAAATTGTGCTTTTCTTTGGCCAGGAAAACAAAAGTTATCACTTTTATGGTGCCAGAGCTCAAGAGAAGTAACAACACAAACTCGCAAGATCAATAAAATGCACTTTTTATTCTGTATCAATGAAAATATAGCCACATGTAAATAAAGACGTGTGGAAAAAAAAAATTAACATTAATCCTCCCTGAAGAAGTACAGTTCATTGTGCTAAAACCCATAATCCTTTGGGTTAGAAACAGTTGTCTGCCAATGCTTTAAAGTGACCCACATTTTCCTTGTTGTTGAATTTTAGCAAACAGAAAAGTGCAACAAGAAGCTTGCTACAGATTAACCAATTTCAATCGACCACACATGGCAATGTCCAAAAGTGACAGGGTAGTCACGTTTAACCAAAGCATTCCCACACGTTCCTCCTCAGCAGTCACACGAGTGGTCAAGGGAGCATCCACTCTGTACGAACTGATGTGTGATTTTCAGCAGAAAGATGGTTCTTCCTTGATGTAGTTCATGATCACTTGAAGATTTCAGATATGGTAGCAGAGGTGCATTCCTTTTATAGCTGTTCAGTTTCAAATGCTTTATTTTTTTTTCTCTAGGTTTTTATAAGCTTCCTGCTGTCAAAATACAGTTCTCAATTGCTTTTGTAGAAATAATCCTGAAAGGCAGAGGCATTTAAAATCCCCCCAAATCCTCAGTATATTAACAACAGCAAAAAAGATAGCTGGGCTGTTCAAAAATATCGTCAGTAACATGAATGTCGTTTGCATTGGCTAGTGTACAAAGAGCAGCAAGTAGTAACAAAAGAAACATTATTCAAGCAATATCCCTTTCCCCCAATTTCTCCCTTGCAAAAAAGAGTTTTCTCAAAATATTTTTCCTCCCCACAGTCCAGTGTCTGTGAATCACATACATTCAAAAGCTGCAGTTAGTTTGTAGATCAGTTTTTCCAATATGAGCTTTTAAAACCAGTTGTTTTGCCCAACTTCTCCATGAGGGTTGCACAAACACGATTACACCAGCTGGTGCTTTTTCAGCTAATGGGACACCTTGAAATTTGACATCAAAACTAAGAACCTCAGGGTTAAAAAGGAGGCTTTAAAGCCCATTATGCTTTGCTTGGGAAGAAAGTCCTGCTAATTTTAGTGGAACAATTCCTATAAACCAGAGAGTAGCATTGCAGGATCATCCCTGTTAGGTGCTCAGGGGTGCAAAGCGAGACGCCGCAGCGCAAGTGTGGGTCAGTGAGCACTGGGCTGGCAATACGAGGCTGCCTGCTCCCAGGGAAAATAAAATAGAAACAAAAACAAAAACATATTTGCCATGCAGTTGCATTTCAGCAGAGGAAAAGAAAGAGAAGGCAGGTTATGCCTAGAATGGGAGCGCAGCACAGACCAGGTGGGTACCTCACAAGGATGGGCTGGGGTCAGTTTTTAGGTTCAGTCTCTTCTCTGCAGGCTTATATAGCAGCTCCTGCTCAGTTTAGTTTTCAGCTGTCATTTGGGGTGAGGGGGAAAGCCTAAGAAGAAAGCTAGAAAAATACTTCAGTGTTTTAACTGTAATGAGGTCCTCTCTGATGACAATCTGTTTAGAAAAATATCTCTCTCCCTGCCAATAATTGTGAGAATAGCATGAGCATGCTGTTACAAGGATACTTCACCACTGGGGAGCTGGGGGTACACAGAGACATATGCAAGATCATGCCCACCCCTTGTCTCTCTTTCCTTCCAGTACATATTCCCCAGATCTTTCTTCATTTAAGAACCTAGGATGACTGGTTGCCTAAATGTAAGTGGGAACTCATAAGCATTTCAAAGGGATGGGGGAAGAATCCTAAAAACCATTCCAAAACTCCCCTGGCCCTCATGGAGCTAGGACCTCACCCTTTGAAGCCTGGTCTGGGGCAGGAGCTATACTTCATGAAGTCCTATGTACGCTGTTCCTTCCCTGCATGATGCTCTGCTCCATTCCAGGTATGGACAGACATGAGGAAACACAAACAGGACTCAGAAGTTGAGCACATCAGCCCATGTCTGAACCAGCAATGCTTGGAGACAGGGCTGCAGGGCAGGATTCAGAGTCTCACAGTACCTGATGCACAATCTCCTATCTTTGTCATCATCTCTTTCTCTGTGGTAGCAATAATAACTTTATTTTTAACCGTGCTTCTCCCCAGAGAGAGTTTGCACAGCCTATGTACATATCTGGCTTGTACAAAGATATTCTAGACAGTCATGAATTTTGAACAGTTACTTTGGATGGAAATTACTGACAGTTCAGACACCGAGAATTAGTCATTTGGATTCAAATATGTATTAATTAAAAAGTGCCCTTTCCCTGATTGGTTCAGCTGATTTTTATGGCAATTCACCTTGGTAACCTGATCTTCAAATATATCCTCTACACTTCTGCCTGCATTCCGCATGCAGTGTTTTGTAGGGCATGAAATCTTGGACCCATTTGCATTAGGCAAGGGCCTGGAATTAAAATTTTGGTACCCGCAGTTCTCAGTTTTGAGAAAGCTCAGCCCACACTGGAACTCACTGTCCTGGTCCCTCTGCAAGAACTGGGTTAGAGTTAGAGAAAATAATGGCAAGATTTCCACTGACCTTAACAGGAACATTTATACAAGATGCTCCAAGTCTGAAAATATTTACCTTCAG
Organism: Tyto alba; assembly: GCF_018691265.1. NCBI lineage: Eukaryota > Metazoa > Chordata > Aves > Strigiformes > Tytonidae > Tyto > Tyto alba. Next base: position 8,335,430 of record NW_024881303.1, read on the forward strand.
AATGAAGAACATAATTTAGAAGATCTGTTGAGACCATTTTACTGAACCACTTGGTCACTGGCTGGTATTTAAGCAGGACATTAAAAAATAAGCCCTAACTGCAATTCCTATTAGCATATTATTTCTTCTGAACACGAATGGCAAAACAGATCATTATCTCACTAAATCTGCTGATGCAACATTACTTAATTAATCTTCCCATTTCTACAAGTTGCTAGACTAATAATCTTGGCAAAAAAAAAAAGAATTCAAGGAAGCAGGAAGGAAGGAAGGAAGGAAGGCAGAAAGAAAGGCAGAAAGGAAAGAAAGGCAGAAAGAAAGGCAGAAAGGCAGAAATGCGGAAAGGAAGAAAGGTGGAAAGGCGAAAGAAAGGCAGAAAGAAAGGCAGAAAGAAAGGCAGAAAGGAAGGCAGAAAGAAAGAAAGGCAGAAAGAAAGAAAGGCAGAAAGAAAGAAAGGCAGAAAGAAAGAAAGGCAGAAAGAAAGAAAGGCAGAAAGAAAGGCAGAAAGAAAGGCAGAAAGAAAGAAAGGCAGAAAGAAAGAAAGGCAGAAAGAAAGAAAGGCAGAAAGAAAGAAAGGCAGAAAGGCAGAAAGGCAGAAAGAAAGAAAGAAAGAAAGAAAGAAAGAAAGAAAGAAAGGCAGAAAGAAAGAAAGAAAGAAAGAAAGAAAGAAAGAAAGAAAGAAAGAAAGAAAGAAAGAAAGAAAGAAAGAAAGAAAGAAAGAAAGAAAGAAAGAAAGAAAGAAAGAAAGAAAGAAAGAAAGAAAGAAAGAAAGAAAGAAAGAAAGAAAGAAAGAAAGAAAGAAAGAAAGAAAGAAAGAAAGAAAGAAAGAAAGAAAGAAAGAAAGAAAGAAAGAAAGAAAGAAAGAAAGAAAGAAAGAAAGAAAGAAAGAAAGAAAGAAAGAAAGAAAGAAAGAAAGAAAGAAAGAAAGAAAGAAAGAAAGAAAGAAAGAAAGAAAGAAAGAAAGAAAGAAAGAAAGAAAGAAAGAAAGACAACAAACAAACAAGGAAAGGAAATACAGCTTTTCATTGTGGAAAATACTCTGCTTCATATTACATAGCTTTCAATTAGCAGAAACTAACACAAGGTACGCAGTTACACCTGCATGTAAAGGCCTCAGCCAAGTGCTACACGCATAACGACAGTGAATAGGTATGTAAAGTTCATGAAGCATATCATGTCCTATTTCATGTGAGAACAGTTTGCAGTACTAACGGGATTTTATTACATAAACTGCTGATAAGGTATTGGAGCTTTAGACAGTTAGCAAGTGTATTTTTATTACTGGGATGTTTTCCAGAAAAATATAGTGAACCTTCATCTCCATTGCAACTCTACAAGCTGCAGGTTTATTGTGGTGTCCCATGTCCCTCACAGGGCCACAGCTCTCTTAATGGGCAAATAGTCAACCACCAGTGACAAGCAAGAAGGGAATAAACCTTTCCTATGAGAAATACTGCAGTACCAGCTTTAGGAGAATCTTTGAATCACTGTGAAACTAGTGGCAGGGGAAATACATTTAGGTTAGTTGTGAAATTTGCTTATGCTAATAAAATACTGCTAACTATTATACTTGAGGACACATGTTTTGCGTGAAAGTTCTCTGGGAAAGCTGACTGGCCAGTTCTGCATTCCACAGAAACAAACCTTAGTTCCCCTTGACTGAGTACAGGGATTTTATTGGGACAGTTGAAGGGTACATTTACAGAGCTGCTCTGCACTTTAGCGCTAATGAGCTTGTTCACTGGTATCAATAAATTCTCATGCTCACATATTTAGCATTCCTTTGGCATGCACTGCCAGATAAATCCTGTATTGTCTTTCTGGTAGCTTGCCCAATTCCCACAAGGCAGATTTTTAAAACCCAAATCCTGCCTTATTGCTAGCTACCGCCTCTCCCACTCAATAAATTGAATTTACCACTTGATAGAATTATGCAGTTGGTGGCACTCAGCCCTTCATTTAAGTGAGAAAAAAATGTGGCTGGGGATCTACAAAGCATCAACGGGCAGTAGGAAGAGTTCGGAGGTGCCATTGCATCCTGGCACCCACAGTCCTTTTCTAAAAGAGCCATATCTTGGGGGACCCTGCAGAACAAAAACCCTTCTGTTGCTGATTTCAAGAGAAGGACGTTCACACTGATGTACTGATGACCCCAAAGCAACAAGCTCTGAACACACAGTAAAGTGCAATGGGGTTGTTGGTATTCAAAAACTAGGTTTAAACTACTAGTTTAGGTGATGTTTCAGCTCTGTAATTTTTAAGTACCACCTGACTGAATTTATTTGCAATGCCAGTACTCCTAATTATACCTAAAATAAAATAATAATAATAATAAAAAAAGTAGTTGTTGCCAAACAGCATTTGATGATACAAGTGAAGAAGACAGTAATTAATCCTGCAGGGACTACAGAGGGCTAATTAGAAGCAGAGCAGAAATTTTGTTTTGCTTTAGAAAAAGCCCCTAATTTTTCCATGAGAGCTCAGGTAAGACACCCAATTTACAAACTGAACTGTGACCCGTGACTAATGGTTCTGGCAGCAGCCCTGGACACAACTGGATTCCCAACTGATCAGGCAGAAAGAGCAGTGCACTGCACCACTCCTCGCCTGCTTTCAATGAGCCACACGTGTCCTCTTGTGTCCCACCAGCTGCAGGAGGTGGACACCAGCACAGACGTGGTTTTTTTTTTCCTAGGAAAACAAAGTGGTCACAGAGAACAGAAGTGCAACAATTCAGGAAATTCTTCTGAAACCAAGCCCAGGACAGGAAAGCACATGCAAGTCCTGGCATAGGACACATGGAAATGTTGAGCAGAGCCCTAGGGTCAGCCCAAGGAAATGAAGAGGACTTTTACTAGCACTACATGGCATCAGCTAAAAGTGCTGCCAGTGGTGAAGTTCACCTAAGGTGTAACCAGAGGAGGAAACCAGAGAAAATGGTCACCCATGGCAGATGCTGGGCTAAGTGTCTAGCTGGTGTCTGACTTCAGTTCCCTTTCTCAAACTGGTTCATCAAAATCTGCAAACACTGCAACCCCTGCTACTCTATGGAACACTGTATTGTTCAAGATTGTACAAAAGGGCCATAAATAAAATTGTGACGAAAGTTTGTTTAATAAAATGATGCACTAAGAATGGCAGAAGTCTTTCCCTGTAACTACCGTTTAATTTGGAGATTTTTTGTTAAGCCACAGATTGGAAAGGATTTTTTGAGTAACTTTGTGAGACATCACGGATATGGAGGAGGTTAAAGAGTCTGGAGAAGTAGCTTTTCAGTTAAATCTAATAGGCCCAGGTGTAAACATTGGAAAGTGCCTAGAAAAGCAGGGACTAAGGCTGGGAATGGGTCTGGGGTAGACCAGGGATATGCATGGGCCCCATGGACGTAACCAGACCCTTTGGACAAGCCCAGTTTCAACAATGGTGTCCACACACTGACTTTGAGAGGAGCAGACAGAATCCAGTGGGGTGAGAGTCACCTCCAGATCCAGCCACTAATGAGGAACCTACTTGCACCCACCCTCCACATTTCCTATAGCCTTGGGTATGCGTCTGCCAGCACAACACTGAAAACCAGATCAAATGCTATTGATTTTTTGATGGCATTTTCAGACACTGTAATCACTTTAACAGGGCTGGGGAAAAGGTTGGAAGAAGGAGTGGGTGTTGCTGATGCATCTGTATTAGCCCACTGCTTCCAGAAACTGCATGGCCACCGAGACGTTTTTCTCAGTGTTTGGCACCAAGTGTGGATATTGGCTGACACCCAGTGAAGGGCTTAATATATTCATGTGCCATAGTTTTAGAATATGCCAAAATTCTCTGGTTTCTGCTTGATGAGTATCAGCTCTTAGAAATATTTGTTACCTGGAAAATTAGTGCCACATTCCTCAGTATGCTATTTAACTTGAAAACCAAAAAATAATGGAAAATAACTAAGAACCTTCAAATTTTACCTCCTCTCTCTTTGTGCTATTAAAATCTACAGAATCACTGAATGATAAAACAACATAGCTTGGAAGGGAACTTTTGGAAATCATTTGGTCCAACCTCTGGCTCAAAGCAGGGCCAGTTTCAAATATAGGGTCCATACACTGATGCCACTGATAATACATGCTCTCTTCTGACAGGTCTTGGGCAAGCTGGAAGAGCTTTGGCTCTCCTGAAGCCCGCGTTTTCCCCTAAGGGGATCTATATTTGAGTATCCTCTAATGGCCTTTCCCTGTCTGACAGCTGTCACGCCAGAAAGGGCTGCCAGCCTCACCCTTAAATGCCACCTGAAGGAAAGAGGAGTCTGCCAACTTCCAAACAAATAAATTACGAAGACACAAACAGCCACAATGCAGAGACTAGTAAGTATGCACTTCAGTGGAATACAGTCATCATTTTTGCACAACATTCTTTACATCCTTTCTTCTTCCCCTGCCCTCTCTCCCCCCATTGCACAGCCCAGAGCCAGGGCTCTGCTGTGGCCCGGGCAATTGTCTGACGGTTGGTTGCTGTCTGTCTACCTTGGAAGCGCTTCACTACAATTTTTCCCCTTGTTGGGTACTTCCAAGCCTTGGCCTCTTTCCACTGCATGACACAGCTCAGCAATAAAACTCCTAACATCCTCGATAGCCGAGAGCAGCCAAAGATCCCAAAATATCTTTCACTGTCCAAAAATTGACCAGTGATTCCCCTTTGTGCCTTGGTGTTGCACATCGTGATGAAGAGCACATCTCAACTCCTGTACACCTGTGAAAATCGGGGACCCTGAACTATCCTGTCACAGCACTGGGGTAAAAGCTAAAAACCTGATCACTACAGGCCAAGAACTGAGCATCTGAGTGTCTTTAGGGAGCTCTCACTAGCAGTTTAGGAGCTGAACACTTTGTTTCTGGCTGCATGCTGAGACATTGCAGTGTTCCCGGTACTGTTAGTCACACCTATATGAAAGTACTTCTGTGTGGTCCCTTTTAGAGGCGCCTTTTTATACAAGCGAGATCAGGCTGGGATCTTGAATTATGGGTTGGATTCACTTCATTTACCCTCTAGCAGTCTACAAACCAAGTGTCTAATCTAAAGTCATTAATCTACAGTAAATTATGAGAGACTGGCACCTCCAGAGCAGGATTTATCCCACCTGTCTGAAACACCTGTCTTAAATGGGCCAGATCTGAGTCCCCATTCCAAATGGGTAAGTATATGTACATATGGTGTGCCTATGCACCCTTTGCAAGCAGGCAGAAATATATTCTGTCATTGCTCACTGTGAACTGAATCTGTTCTAAATCAGATAAAATACAGTCATGTCACTGGGGGGGAGGGGGCAGGGGCTGAGCCCAAACTAATACAAAATCCTTTTTATAGGGCTTTTAATTAAGGCTAATTGATGTATTCATGGCAGACAGCCAGATATAGAGTTGGTGCACGCCAACAGTCTCAGACTTGTGGGCCAAGCAAGCTTACATCTCCAAGCAGAAAATTATGAAGAAATGCACTTATCTGCTTTATAGACAATGGATAAAAAGGTTTGTGGGAATATTGCCCCAGAAGTGTGTTTCCACCTGCCTTGCATCAGGAAGCTGATTAACATAACATAATTAATAGAATTTATTTGTCATGGCCTGGTCAAGCCCTTTTTGAATGCTTCTATTACCTGAGTATTCAAAATCAATATATGCCTTCTTGGCCCACTGTGCAATACAAGGTCAATTTTCTATATGACTAAACACACCCTCAGTAAGGATGATTTTATTTTGTTTGTCATTTGTTAGCCATCACAAATCTGATCGTTGCACAATATTTTTTATGTCAGTGCGAAAATTTGCTGCTTTCCTGCCAGAAATAACGTGGACTTCTTGTCTACTCCATTCAGCACTTTGCCTTAAGAATGTAATTAATTTTGAAATGCACTATAACATATTAAAAGCAACAGAGCATGTAGAGATCATGTTATGTGTTTGTACCAAAAAAATAAAGGGAAAGTTATAAAAACTATTCCCAGATTAGGAAATCAAACTTTTCCTCCCTGTAGGCTCCATGTGAAAGTGCTGCCCTGGTTGCACTGACATATGTGAAGGACTGGGGCTATCCAGGAAAAGTGTCAACTTTTCTATTTCCTTCCTTACATTTCCTTAAGAATATCAGTGCAGATCTAGAAGTCTCGAGAAAACTGCAAACTACTGTTGTTTAGTGCTCACAGCTCTCACTGCAGCTCAGGACGGGAGAGTCACAGAGCCCGGGCTGCCATGGAGAGATGCCTTAATCCAAAGGAGCCCCACTTCTCAAACCCTTCCTAACAAGTAGGTTAGCAGCAAGACTGTAAAGCATTATAGATCTTACAGACCTGAAGATATGTGCTAGCACAGGAGCTTCTGGTACAAAAAAAGAACCGAATAAAAGCCTTTAGATACAGCCTATTAAAAACAACAGTAACAAAACCTGTTAAAACCCTCTTCCTTAGGAAAATGGTACTTGAACACTTCTTTTAAAAAACAGGTATCATTTTGATGCCCCCCCACTTAGGAGAAAAAATATTTATTTTAACAAATATCTGTCCAATTCTGACATCTAAAAAGATAGGTTTGGGTTTTTTAAATGCTCAAAATCAAAGTAAAAAAGTGTCAAACCATTATAATACCTTCTCACTCCCAAATTCCATATTGAACCTTTGGATTTATATTTTCCTTTCTAGTTCAGGATGTCTTTTTCTCCAAAAAGCCTCCAAGCTATTTCATGAGTACATCTGTTTTCTGGCCCATGCAAATGATGACGTCTGTGTAACGGTCTCAGTTACTTCCAGAGCAACTGCTCACAGCTTGCAAATAGAACATCGTTATTCCTGCAGCTGCCAGTTCTCTAAAATTTTCTGGGATCCAAAATCCACTTTAAGGTCCAATATGGCCATCACATTCAATCTTCAGTTCACACCTGTGTAACAGGGTTGCTTTCCATGGCAAATGAAGACTGAATTTGAATATAGCAACGAGCCCAAACTTCAGTGCCAGCAGCATCAAGTCCCTATAGTTGTGCTACTTCTGCAGAACAGGGAAAAGAAAAATGGGCAAAGCTTAAGTTTGTCACTTCCAGAGCCAGCTCTGCTCTAACCCCTGTCCCCTGGCAAAGACAGAAAGATGAAAAAAAGGATTTTCAAACACAGATTCAGAAGAGCTGAATCTTCACTACAACAATTAACTTTTTTCGGTTATTAATCTGAAGTGCTGTTCTATCTCATATATGTAACAACACACACAAAAAGCTATTAAAGGACCCTAGTTAATTTGCATTGGGAAGTGTTTACTTTTCTGTACACATTTTATTTCTGTTCCAAAGTCCAGGAAGATAAAATCCGCTCGTGGGCAGGTAAAATGCTTTGAACACACAAAGCACAAGGTAAGTGCTAAGAATGCTGTTACCAGCACGTGGCAGGAACATCTGTACAGATACACAGCTTTGAGGGGAAAGGAGAGCATGCAGCCAAGAGCTCCTTCCACATGGCATGTAGCCACCTGAGCACTGGCTTCGGGGGAAGAGACATGCTTGTGTCCTTATTGCACTTAATGAATATAGGTGGTTGCTTCCAGTCAAGACTGAACTACACGGCTATGACTCATGCTACTTTAACAGAAAAGGGATGCCCCAGTCAGCAGCGCGCTCATTCGCATCATGCACAACAGCGAGGGGACGGGAAAGCTGAACCAGTGCCCTGGTGACAATTCCATGAAACAACACGTAACAGTCCGATCATGACATTTTGGAGGCAAAGTGCATCAGAATTGTACAAGCCAAATTTTCAGAGCAATAGCCACCAGAGTCAATCCTGCCAACGTGACCTCCGGCTGCAGCCCCAGCACCCAGGGCCTGGGGTAGCCCGTCTGCAGGCTGCATTTGTCATGTTTGCAAGACACTCATCCCACCACTGCCTCATAGAAGGTACAAGCTGGTTTCACTGAACTTGTGATGGACAATATTGGAATATCAGTCAAAGCAGCACTAGAAGTGGACCTGGAAACTCCGTATTTGTTTCATGAACTTTGTATTTTACACTATTTATAGCTTTCAGCCCCTACGCGTTTTATCCAGTTGTGTAATAGACATTCTGGGCTCGAATCATTTTGAAGGTCAGCTTAATCTTGTTACATGTTCTGTCATTGTAAAGTGGCACAAAGTTACACCTGACTTGCAAGATAAACCTAAATAGAGATCCCTTTGCATGCCATGCAGTTCTATCTAGAATTAATATCAGCTATAAAGAAAGAAAAGGAGTCCTTTGCAGAGGCAGAGGAATGCCATTAAGGCTAAGGCTTTCTAACAAAGTCACCCCCATTACCCTGCTGGCTCTTTTGGAGCATCAAATCATGGCAGATTCATGCATTCAAGGAATTTTACCAAAATTTGGCCCCAAGACAGCCTGCGTGACTCAGCTATTCACTGGGCAGCTCTGGGCAGTCCTGTGTGTCTGTCTTAACCAGCAATCCAAGTCAGGCAAGAACATTCAAATCTTCAAAGCTTGGCACTTAAATTGTACCCACAAGGTCTGTACATACCCCAGCAGCCTGCAGCAACTCTGTAACGACCTAACCCTATAACCTTCGATTTTTTCAGAGTCCCAGGGTAGGATTTAGAGTAGGACCTTGAAGGGCCTGCTGTTTTGCAAGTGCAGTTTGTCCCTGCAGCCCAAAGCATGGCTGCAGAGTTACAGATTTGCACTTGTGTCAGAACAGCAGCTGCAAAATACAGCTGAAAATTTTGACAGCGGCAACTGCAGCTGTGAAAAACTATTATGAGCAGGCAGCCTAACCACCAGGCCTTGGGAAGAACTGTCCCTTTTGGTGGCTTTTTATTCTTCCTTTTTTTCATCTATAATTTCCTAAAGAAAGGAACTGGAGAAGGGGCAGAAACAGGACAGAAATAAATAGCAAGTGAGAAAGATCATAATCTCCCCAAAAGCCTCCATGAACTGACACAACAGAAGCAATGACTTCTTTGGCTTTCGTATGAACTTTTGGGGGCTTATGGGGTTGGATTTCACAGTAGAAGATATGTTCACCCTCAGACGCAGGTTCCTAATTGCCTCTACTGCAAATGATGGTTTGCTTTGTTGTTTTGGGTTGTCTTTTTTTTTTTTTAAGTTTCTCAGGAAGAGATTTAGTTCATTTAGTCTCCTAATGTAAAGTAATGGATCTAGTATTGGTGTCTGGTAAGGATGCTCATTAATTATAAACATGTCTTTTATTTACCTGATTGGTAGTGATGTCTTCTGGTACATATATGTTCTACTCCAGGCACTTTTGAAAACATGGGATCTTGATGCAAGAGGCCATGTAAGTGTGGAGGGGAAATGCTTCTCTGAAGGAGTCAGTGCACTCTGCTGGGCTGGCCTCAAGCTGTACTGGTTAAGAGCTCTGCAGCTGCGATGGCCGTTTCTGCTGTGCATCACATGCATCTGGAGTCAAAACCAGTACAGAGAGGCAAAAAACCCCACCACGCTCAGGTGCAGACCCAGGCAGAGTCCAAAACCTCAGCTCCAAACAGGAGAACAAATAGGATCCAGTGCAAGAGCCTGCCCTGCTGCAGCCCCGCGAAGCCAGCAGTGCCGCCTGGAGGGCGATGCTCCAGCCCAGGAGGTGGAGGTGGGGCCTGCACACAGTTCGAGAGTGGGAGATGCTGATGGGAACCAGCTAAGAGGAGGGTCAGAGCATCTAACACAGACCTAAGGGACTTAGTATGCGTGACGACTGGCTGCGTGGGCACTGCAAGCCTGCTTTTGAAGTCATGCCCCCCTCCACCATGCACTGAAACCTTCCACGAGTCCAAGGCAAGAGCAGCGGGCAGCACCCCAGGGAGGACTTCATCTCCCCAACACACCCACCACTCTCCCACCCGAACATTATCATCCAGGTACCCTGGACTAAAGGAAATTTCATCCTGAATTATTATTTTCCCTCCTTCTCAAAGGCAGTTGCAGACTGATAAACATCCTCAGAAAAGAGAGTGGCAGGGGATTAACTGAAGTCTTTTAACTTCAGGCTTTCAAACCTGCTCACATGGCTCCCAAGGAGTTGAACAACGATTGTTCTCTCCTTTGCTCAGACCTCATGCAAAGTCATTCTGCCAGGGGCACTGGGGGGGACAGCGGGAGAGCAACCTCAGCCCTGCAAAAACAGGACATCCTAATGAAGATACTGAGAGAAGCGGACATCATCGCTGAGCGCTGCAAAGAGAATCTACGGAACATTTCTCTAACAGTTCAGTAAAAATGTCATCAGTAAAAGGAGGCTTTCAAGAAAGAAGTTACCTCCAAACACTCAGGGAGTGCAGCTGAGAGTTTCTGTTATTTTCATTTTGTTACATAAATCACCATTATTATTTCTTACTTATGATGTTAAAAGAGCAGGAGGATACTTGAAATAAAAGGCTGTGCATGCACAATACCCACACAAATGAATTCCAGTGATCCACCCCAGCACTGGATATGATGCCCTTCCCTGGCCACTGAGCCCTCCCTTTAGGAGGAGTAGGGGAATTTATCACCAAATATACAGTATATTGTAATGGAATGATACCAGGAAACAATACTAATTGGAGTCTGAACATGTCCTCCATGTCATGTTAATCTACTGTTTAACTCAGCAGAAAAGACAGTGAGGAAATAAAAGCTCAATTCACCCAGCCTGAGATCAAAACTGTCATGGCAATATTGGCAGGTTAGACCCTGATTCTTTAAATAGTACATTGCCTTTGTTAAACAAAAGTCATTCTTTTATTACATAATAGAGATTATAAATAAATGTAAAGTGTGCATGCAGTCAACTGCATATTATACAAGCAATATCTATGTTAATAATTGTTTTCTTTGGCAGGCCAGAATCCAGCTGGACATGCAATATTTACATATCAAAATCCTTGGTGTGTTCAAGTCATATTGGATGCAAGTGAAAATATATATGTATATATATTTACCGTATACACACACACATATATATGTATAAAGGTATATATACACCTCTGCATATATACTGTATACATATATACACATAGGTATATGCTAAAAGTGGATTTCATCTTTTTCTGATTCAGGTGATGCAGGCCTTGAAACACTAAAAATATCCTGACAGGGTATCTGGGGGGGGCGCTGGGGTGATAAATGAGACGTGGGGGAAGAGATCTGGGGTATGTTCTTTTCAGACAATATTTTTAAAATTTCTGCCACCTGTTTCTCAAGGGCAGCCATCCTACTGCTTAGCAGCTGGATATCTTCTTTGAGTTCGTGCTTGACTTCCTGCAGCGTGGTTTGTAAGGCCTGCTCAGGAATAGGGTAGAAAGGATGCCTAGCATCAGCCTGAATGGGGCTGTGCTCCAGGGGGCTGCGAGTCTCACCAGCTTTATCCAAGCGAAGGTCACTTTTTGTTATTCCACTGTCACAAGAGTCTGTTTTCCTCAGTGGGTTTTTATTTACGCCGTTCTCCGAGTCATTGCACTTGGGGTCATCAGAAAGCAACCCCATGGACTCAGCCTTCGTGACATTGTTCCAGTCCTCCTTCTTCTCCTCATGGGTCCCCATCGTGTTCTTCAGTCGAAGCCACCCCTTCCCATTCCCATTTTTCATCCGCATGGGACTGTTTACTTTGAGACATTTTTGATCTCCGTTTCCATTTGGCTTGAGCTCCATCGCGTCCCTGTTGTTCTGCTTCACGGCTTCACTGGTTTTCATGTAAGCCAGGGACGTCTGGATGGGGGTGATCTGAGACACTGTGACCACACTGGTGCCTGTGATGGAGGCCCCGTTCTGCACGCTCCGGCTTTCCACCTGAAGCTGGCTCCTCTCCGGGTCGATGTGGGTTGAGCCTTGATTACGCATCTCCTTTTGCTGTTTGAATTTCTGGAAGAGTTTCCGCACAGGGTGGTCCACAGGGATGCTCAGCGTCACCTCGTTCTTCTGTCGCAGGCGCTCCTCTTCTTCCTTCTTGACATCGCTGATCTTCCGGAATATGATCTATGGGGGATAAATCCACAACAGAGTCAGTACGCAAAGGACGTCACACACAGCAAACTTTACTGGGAGATGGGGAAACAGTACTGAGAGAACAGGCATTACACCTTCCTTTCTATCTTAATTTCTTGTAGTCTATTCAAATGGAGCTGATCAAGACATAGTAACACCAGATATATGCTACTGCATAGATAGGGTACACACACACACACACACACTCACACACACTTTCTTAAGATTATAGATTAAAAGTGGGTTTCACCTTTATTTTTGATGCAGACAATAGAGTCTTGAAGAACTAAAAATATCCCAACACCAAAAGAAGCAAACAAACTGAATAAAGGGAAGAAAGAAAGCGAGCAAGAACCCAAATACTGTGATACCTACTTCCCGATTACTCACACTCATACCTACTCCATCACTATCTTTAGTACACATCAAAAGGAAACAGTAATTCAGTGGAGACTCTGCACCTGTAAGTTTAATGCAACATACACATCCTTCCAGAGACTGGAAAATACAAATGTGATAAATACTTTTTAGCTACCCTTGTTGCTACTTTTGTAGGAGTGGCTGGAGGGTGCAGTTAGGTTCCTCATGTGCTGTGCTGTGTGGCTTCACACAGCAACACAAGCGTTTCCTGGAAAGTTTCTATGTTTAATATGTATGGGTGTACCGGGAGCACCATGGAGAAGCACCGTAACATGGGTCTGTAATTCTAAAACCCAGCAATATCTACTGTTTCATGATGCCATGCCATTTAACACTGCGGTTATTTCACCCTGCAGCATCTCTCAGACCTCTATAGAAAAAGGAATCCAAGCATCCAAGACTCAAGCTGCTGAAGGATCCACAGAGTAAAAACCTTTCTGTTGATTTATGCATGTCACTCATGAATTTTTTTTTTTTTTTTTTTTTTTTTAGGTTCAACCAGTTTTCTTAAATGTGGGACTAAGGCAGGATAGGGAAACTCTTGTTCGCTGGATGATGATACTGAAGTATCATCACAAGCAGCACATGATTAAATGCAAGAAAGGCAAGTATAGACTGTGTAGGGATAGTCTTGGTAAGAAAAGTAAAAGAAAGCCCATGGAATACACAAGCAAAACTGTGTGATAGTCATATGTAGGTTTTGAAGTATCTCTTTGAGTATCCATATTTCAGTATATATTTACTTTTCATAAAAAGGCAAATAAATAGATTGCAAATAAATAGATTGCAGATAAATAGTTGCTCTCAAGTTTCACAGCTTCAGTAGTCAGCAGAGTAGTGCCATGATGGCTCCATCTCCTTCCCTGCACAAATCTGGGATGAGCTGGACTTCAAAGCTTCATTAGAGAGCTTTCAAACACAGTAAATACATCCCAGTGTGCTGCTGATAGATGCAGCTGCTTATAATAATTTGGAAAGTTAACATGTTTGTTAGAAGCCCAGTTTAAAAAAAATAAAAACAAACAAACAAGAGAGAATCATGGAAGATACTTTCATCTGACTCCTCTGACCTAGATGCAGCGACACTCGTTTGGAAGCTCCCTTTCATTAGTGCCCGCCCTCATGGAGCAACTCTCACTCTCTCAGACAAGCCACTGGGAACAGCAAATAAATGCAAGAGAAGTTGCCCTTGATTCAAAATAAAGTAATTACATTTAATTGACGCCACACTCTCTAAATGAAGATTTGGAAGGTGGGTTGTGTTGCTTTGTTTGTTCCTTTGTCTCCCTGGAGGGCAGCATGGCACCCCCGGCAGACGATGCAATGCTGAAAGCTGCAGGGATGTGTCCCCAAGCCGTGCCTCCGAGACGATGGCTGGTTCCTCCGCTGGGCTCCCTGTCCAGCTGTGCTGCTCTGCCCTGCGCCCCGTGGCTGGCTCCCTGAAAATATCTGGGGAGGGGAAAACATCCTCTACCCAATGTTCCTCTGCTCTCTGGCCATGACCCTAGGTCACAGCTTGAGCACCCTCCTCTCCCCAAAAGCACCAGTTTTTGATTCCTCTCCAAACACTGGCACTTCACTGAAAACTACCCTCACCTCCCTTTTTTTCCCCAATATACTCTTGCTCTTTCGTTTATCCATTTCCTCCTCTCAGTTCAAAACCAGAGGTTATCTCCCTTCACGGAATATAATTACCTATGACTGCTGCTGCTGCCTTCTGCAGAAGGAAAGCCAAGACATCACTAATCTGAGACTGCCTGTACCTCATACTCCTGAAGTGGGCCCTTATGAGAGCCAGGAAATCACTGTGGGTTTTTTTTTTGCCCCAGAACCACTTGGCCAGATGTCACTCAGATGAGCCGAGCCCAGTGGCACGGGGGGCTGAGCCCAACGCTTTGGGGAGAGCCGAACGCGTCCCTGCTGCAGGGACGGGCGGCCAAGGTGACGAACGCCATCTGATTTGCAGTGAAAATCTGCTCTGGCTGAGGGAGACCAAGGACCCAGTAACCATTCACAGCTGTGGGCTTTCTCCCCCCTTTACACCTACACATTGGAGAAGACACAGTCCCAAAGCCCTGCTGTCACCTACTCAGGAGACGTTCCTTCAGCTTCTTGTAGGATGCAGGGAGGAGCCTGGCAGAGCTCTTCAATAAATCGTTTCCTTTCTCTTCTTGAGACAGAAAGTGCTATACCCTGGAACAATTATGGTCAGCTCCTTTGAAGAAGCAAGACTGCTGCACTCTGAGTTAGCACAGAAAATGCCCAGGGACTTGAAAATCCAGGGGTTAGCTGGTAGTCAAGAATTCGGGACTGATCTGTCTTGGTGGAGATATATTTCCAAGGGAGAAAATGCACAGCCCTGTGCCCGCTCTCCCTTCTGCTTTCTCATGAAACCTGGATGTGTTCATGGGTATTTGCTATTTTCTTTTTCACTCTGAAATGCATAACCTTGCAGACCCTCATATCTCAGCTGACACTGTGAGATCACGGCTCTTTGGAGACCAGGATCTTGGTCCTTGTTCACCCACTGTCACCACGAGGAATCCATTTCACCCCTGCATCACCCCATGGAGACTGTCCCCTCTACAGGACACCCACCCTCAACCAAGAGAGCACTATGCCTAGCACAGCAGGACCCTAGTCTTGGTCAGGACTACCCGACATTGTTAGAATATGTACAAGTAAAAGAAAAGAAAGATCCTCTTATATAGACAGAGAACTGGGAAAGAAAATTAGATGTGAATTCTAGCAGTAATAGTTGTTTTTCATTATCAAATTTTTCCATATTAGGAATTTTTTCATGTTGTTGGATTTAATCCACTTCTACAGTGGTTTAACCTAAGCCAGAATAGGATTAAACGTGTTTACATAGAGACTTAATTCTATTAATGTCTAATAACTATTACTGGCTATTTTTCTCTATAAATAAGAACAGAAAAACACCTCATACAATCTGACATTCCTCAGCAAATTAGGAGAGGCTTATTTTGAAATCTTAAATTGGATGAGCTATTTCAGTTGTCCCTGACCCTTTTCAGAGAGGTTACACATAGGCCTGTCCAAATGTATGTCCCAGGAATAGACACAAACCCCAAAGGAGTTAATCAGAAGAAACTGAATTAACTGTGTGCATAGCACATCTCAAGGAGTAAAGAGCCATACCCCTGTCTCATGGCAAGTGCTAAATTCATTAATGTGATGGAGATTCAGTGTAGGACTTAATTTCCTTTATGGATGGGATTGTGAAAGACTGCTGTGTGTGACAAATCCTGTCTCATGAGACCAGGTTCCTGTTTTTCTTGCTTTTAATGTATTTATTTTGGGAAGGAGGGGGAATGGAGGTGACGTTAATTATTGAGCTGACAAAGGTTAAGTAGAAGTTAACCGATGGCCAGCCCTGGGAACTGAAGTATTTGAGTTGTCTACAAGGCAGGCACAGAGGAGACAAGAGAGCTTTGACATGCTCCGTTTGATCTTAACCCCAAACCTCCTTTCCCTCCCCTTCATACCGAGAGGTAACTTGCCATGACTGCAAACTCAGCCCATCACCACTTCCAAAGAGGGACCCTACCAAAGGTACTGGAAATGGGTACATTACTGCTGGAGCATCTCCTGTGAGGTGCCAGCTTGTATAACCAAACCCAAAACCAAGTGCAGATGAGGACAGCAGCAATGAGAGGTCAGGGAGCCAGCTCCAGGCTGAGATGCCACAAGTTCTCCCATCTACTGCTGAATTATCAGTAAAACTGCGGCCTTTCCAGATGCTTTGAAATGCATCCCTTGTCTGCTGTCTTTTTTTGTACCAGTACTGTGAAAATCATCCCTCCACGACCTTGCTCCATTCACAAAGACCCCTTAATAAGTGACTCCAAGGAAGGTACGTGAATGGATTAAAGAATTGGTAAAAGTCTTGAAGAATTACAGTAAGTTCAAGAAAGTGGCAGATATCTGACCAGAGATCATGCTGTCCTATTCCTAGAACATCCCACGCGTTGTTAGTGGCATTCAATACACCCCTGCCTCTCACCACAGAAATTCATGGAAATGTATAATGGTATAGCAAAAGGGCACACAGTTGTCATGGTGATGAATACAGGATGTGTGCACCCAGTGAGAGACAGGGAAAGCCACACATGGCCATCAATGTAAAGATTTTCACAGTGACTAATAAACTCTGGGTGCCCGAGCTGTGGCACCCTACAGATGCGGCTGATGGGCAAGAGATGTTGGAGTCCTGCAGCAAGGGGAGACCCTGGTCTGGGACTGGCTTGACTCAGCTCACTGGGTGTTTCTGCAGTGCCAAAAACTGGACCAGGAAGCAAACATTTCAGTACCCACAGCTACATACATCCATGCAGAGCAGAAGGAGGAGCCTTGCCATGAGGCTGGCTTGGGGTTGCAACCAGTAACCGACAGGTCACACTCATTAATGCACAGGCTAGGCTGGTGTAGGTGGTGGTCACCTCTCAAAAATTGGTTCCAGAGGTAGTTATCTCATCTGTATTAATGTCTTGTAGAACCCCCATCTCCCTCACATCTGGTTACTCACAATCTAATGTATTTGTCCAGATCCCTGTATTTTTGTTCCCATTTAATACAGGAACATCCTAGAAGGCACCTTAATTCAATACTGTGGCCCTGAAGACAACTAACAGTTCCCCTCCCCAGTTGCTCTGAAAATTCAATCAGTGAAATGATCCAGGTTAATAAATTTGAAGAAATAAATGGGGCTCTTTTTAACCTGGACCATGCCAGCTGTACTGAAAAAAAAAAAAAACTGCAGAGTGAGTGAGGTGCGTGGAGGGAGCAAGTGAGAACTTTCCAAGCTGGCTGCAGCGACAGAGGCAGCGTGTTAGGGAAATGCACTCTCCCTTAGACCACTGGCAGCTCCTGGCTCGCTTGCTGATGGCTGAGACCCAGAGAGCAGCTCCTTTACCATCTTTCTGATCCCACCAGAGAGATCAGACCTGGTCCACATCCTACAGGATGTCTATTTCCCATAAAGAGGGTCAGGGTCCTTACAAGGGGTGTTGGTCTTGGCACCCTTTTGGTATAGGTATTTTTTTGGAACTAGGAGAGCTGTCCTCTATCGCCTCCTTGGCTGAAACGATTCAAATGCAAGTCCTTCACACAAGCTTAGCTGAAGCTGGTACATGTATTTTAAAGTTTTTTGATGACATAACCAGTATCAGACAAATACTGCAATTGCATATACCTCATTTTCTTTGGAAACAATGCTGAAAATACCCCAACAAATGCAACTGAAAATAATAAGGAAAGTTTAATTCATGCCTAGGATGCACAACATAAAACAGACTTTTGTAAAGATGTTTGCAAAAAATACTATTCATTTTCACATCTTGGTGTGCATTGTAGAAAAGTAATTGACACTTTTCTCATGCTAATGAGGGAGGCAAATTTGTGCCTGATCCAGGATTTAGACGTAGGATACCCCAAACCATGCAGCGCTCAGATGACTGTGCTATTTTTCAGCTTCTGAGAACAAACTATAAAACACACACAATTTCCAGAGCACTGTACACTCAGAAGAGGGTTCAAGTATGAAGCCTGTGTCTGCATCTGAACTCGTCCTCCAGGAGCCCTGCACAGTGGAGGGAGAGAAAAAGGCACTTGGAGTGTGTGAGTCATTTCACCTGCAGCTAGTTGTTAAAGCAGGTCAGACAAGATGTACCCTGAATGCCAGTTTGTCTCCCGTGTTTATACAGGGAGCTTTCTGCATGTCGCTTGGATGCAGACATCCTCCACACGATGGTGGGTAAGAAGCATCCAAAACCCTGCCTCTAGCAGTGCAAATGTCAGGGTTTGGGGCAGATCGTGTAAAAAGCCTTTCTGTAAAGCTTTTCTCTGTGTGTGCGTGTGTGTATATTAAACCCTTTATTTGATGCTATTTTTATTCCCCACAGCATGCTGGGGTATTGCCAGTTCCCAGCTGGGTTACATTCCCCACCCAGCCTCAGAGACCAGCCAGTCCTTCCAGATAAACACTATTATTTTAAAAACTGCAGAGGGAGGACGAGCAACAACTGCACAGAAGACCATGCCAGACTGACAAGTCCAAGCGAAAGCTTGTGAAAAAACAGACTTGAAAAAATTGTTAGCATGGAGCAATGGGATGAACCACTAAGAGAGAAGGCAAAGTCCCCCTGTTCTTACCCTGTTCACTGGGAAAATCCTCCAGCAGTTGGTGGAGAACTGAGTTGGTCTCCCCGCAGCTCCGAGGAAACTCAAGTCCACCTGGGATGACTGTGGCTGCTCCCTAACAACCACCCTCTTGCATGGCAAATCTCATCCCACTCCCAGATGTTGCAGGACAGATCCTGCTCCGACCTCTCCCACCATCCACACTGTGTTCTGCTAATGGCTGTCATCACCAGCAAACCCTTCCCAGGCCATTGCTTTGAAGTATCAGGTGAGTCTTGGATGCTTCATCCCTTGGACCTTGAGGACTATTCCTCTCTAGGAGTCCTCAGTTGTCAAAACCGGGACTCCCTTTTTTGATATTTTGAAAACTAGGCCAGTCAAATCCAATTTCTCATGTGTACCCTTTGGTAAACAGGCTTGCTCCAAAACCAACGTGTTTTTTAAATCTAGGCAGGTCACACAGAACATGATTCACTTTATACCTGATGTTACAATGTTTTTAAATCTCATCTTTTCAGATATTAAGTGTTTTTGTTTAAATATAAAGATGCTAACAAATCTTCCTTGGAGGTTGGAACCAGATGATCTTTAAGGTCCCTTCCAGCCCAAACCATTCTATGATTCTATGATGACTCACTGTGTCTGGATTGGTTCCCTGCCTTGAAAACCTGTTTCATTGCAGGTTTACTGCCTTTCCAAAACAGAGATGGAGACAGCAGCATTGCCCACAAGATGCAATTCCAACTCTTTTACCCCAAGGGAGAGTTTGGAGTAATGCCTCCTCCTAGGTCAGGGCATGGTAAGGAGGTAGGAGCAGACAGCTAGAATGGGAAGACCAAGACAGCAAGACCAGTAAACACCAGCAAAGGGCCAGTGAAGACCACTGGCTCTGACCCAGCTTCTATTAACAGCTTTTCAGTATGGTTCATGCATGAGAGCAGCCTCCAGCCGTGGTGTCACGACAGCCACAAAAAGCGAGAGCCAACAGAGACGGAAGCCAGGATGCCTCTTTCCAAATGCAAGCTGCATTTAGGCTGCTTCACCTAATTTAGCCCTGTAAATCTCCTTGTCCTATTAGCTCACTTTATTAATCTGCACTCTGAGGATGCAGAATAGATGGCCTGAAATGATGGCTTTATTGTTCTTCTACTCTGTACACTCCTCAGATAGCTTTACTTTGATGTGAAATTCAACCTCAAAAACAAATTGCTCTAACAACTGTTTTAATTGCTCTCCAGTAAATTCTCCTTAATCCTCCTGTCCCAGGAACCGTTTTGTGTTAAACCATTTCTCCATCTGCGTGTGGGGAAAGAATTGCTGTCCTTGGCTGTGCAGTGAAAATGACTGACTGCTGAGCAATTAGTTAATCTCCGGGATAGGAATGTTACACTAAACAGTCTTTCATGCTGGATTTTGGAAGAAAAGAAGATTTTTGTAGGTTAGTCTGCTGGCTGCTTGAAAGAAACAGTAAATAATAGCCTTTCTGCAAATTTCCATTGATCCTGACTTCACAGACACGGTAGCATGCAAAAGCAAAAGGCTGCTACCAAGCACATTTTAATTTTGCTTTGGATAAACTGTATTCATGTAGTTTCCTCCTAAGCGATTACAGAATTGACTTGTAAGAGATGTGAAGATTTCCAATCCAAGTAACAAAGTGATGGCACTTCAAGGAAAGGAGAATTATTTCCATGATACTGAAAAAGCCCTTTTAAGTGAAATTTAATGGCATTTTATGTGCAACAAAGGGGTTAATCTATTCAGCGTGACTTAATAAAGATCTGTGTCCCCCAAATTGCTCATCTAAAGAAAAAGCGGGGCACATAGGGAGGGAGAGACCCTTCAGAATAACCCAGCAACAGCCAATAACTGATTAACCTGAGCCCAGAACTCCCATCACCCTGTTACTACTTGCTTTGTGTTTCAGAAATTGGTTACTGTAGGTCAAATTTTAATCTGGTTCCATTTTGTGTTTGCAATCAATCCACATGGCACCCGACTACTCTTGCAGAGAGACATCTGTGCATGCTGACAGTCAATTAGGCTGATCTGCATTTGTGAACAAGCATGCATATTAAGAAGAGAGTTGTTAAGAGTTTGCCCCATCTACTTCATACTTGGTATGGATCTGAAGTCATCCTGCTTTACTTTAAAACATGTCTGGATTGAAGAAGAAAGAAGAGAAGCAGGCAGAGATCCAAACCACATTTGTCACATCCTGAGAGCATCATGGCCCAACACATACAGCACCATGCTGGGATTCAGGAGAATGGATTATTCTGCTGGCCCGACCTTTGGCCAAGTGGGAGGTCTTGTGCAAATCACACACTGTCTCTTCATGTCTCCATCTCTCCCAGTGTAAGTGAGGATAATAACACTGCCTTCATTTCTCCAGTTAATTGGAAATCCCTCTATCATTGCTAACTATTTGCAACTGAGAGACTAGGAGCCATGATTGATAGCAGAGAGAGGTCACACTTTCGGCCCGTTGCCAAAACTGAGAGAGTTCATTGAAAAAAACAGCCATAAAAAATACACATAGCTGACCTCAGGATTTCAACTCAAGATTAAGGGCCCAAGGAACTGCTGCACTGAGGCATCTAGGGCAGTGTACAACGGATGTACAATGCTACATGAAATCCTTTCCTGATGCCCTGATACATCAGTCAAACCTTGATTAAGGGTAGCCTTCACACCTACTTTGCAAGGAAGGACCAGACAAATCGCTCAGCTTGAGTGATGGGCATAGAGTTGTCAAATGGTGTGATTACATGTTTAACGAAGCATGTGCTTAGCTAAGGAGTCAGATTTCCAGAAGAAATGCCAAAGTCTCTTACTCTGTTTGCATAATTGCACACATTTGTACCAACCACAACAGCATTTTTTGGGAGCAGCTCAGTCTCCTGAATTAGGAGCCTTTCTGTTCTTCCTGTCACCCAGACCTGAGCACCTCCTGCCCATACATTCAGCACTTACAGAGGTCTCCTTCTCTTTGAATCCCAGTGGAAAACGACACATGGATTTTCTGCTGCTGCTGGCTTAGCTGTTACACCTGATGCCTGCTGGGCTCTGTGCTTCTGCTTGGAAAGGGATGCTGAAGGAGGACACTGTGCACCTTTGGAAGTGGGGAGTTTTGCTGTGGGTTTTAACCTAGACTCTGGAATTGAAACTGATCACTTCTTTTGCTGCTTTGCCCTCACTATTTTCTGTTTTCTTTGCTTTAACCAAACAGCAGATGCCTTAGCATGTTGCAGAACAGCCAGATTCAGACATATTTCTCCAATACTACCAAAGCAAAACACACCTTCCACATACAAAATTATTTAAAACACTAAACCAGAAAGGCTACTTCATTTAAGAATGTATGGTATTTTTCAACCAGGGTATATTGCTGGTTGGCCTAGGTTAGGATCTGTTCATTGCAGGGAGGAGTATTGATCTGTGTGGTCTCAGAAGAGATTGAACTGTGACCACGATCCAAAGATACACAGTCCCTCCTATGGGGCTCCTGTGACAACGGGGGGAATGAAACCCCGCTTTAGCCTCCTAATTCCTTTTCAGGACACTAAATCCTACACTGAACTCAATCCAAAGACTAAATTGGACTGAGGAGCTGAAATACTTTGTTGATTCAGGGCCTGATTTGTTTTCTGAATACAACACAGAGATGGTTAAACATGGGGAAATTGAGCAGAGAGCGATTTTGGGATAACTATTGCTGTGCAGCTGTTACTGAGTGGTGTCTCATGGGGATCCTTGTTCCCTCTCACCAGTTAGGTTTATCCATTTGGGGATTTAAATGCATGCCCTCCTTTACTCCATAGCAATTCTCCCATGTACACAAGTTCAGTCTGATTTGGTCACTGGGTGGGTGAGCAAATTAAATGGTTCCTCATGCTCTCTGTCTCTTTCTACCAATCTGTCCCTCTTGCAGATGTGCTCTTGATAGAGGGTATCACATACTCATCTCTCTTCTCCCTTTCCCTCTCCCCTTCTCTTACTTGCTGAAGCAGTTATTAGAGGGAGCAAAGGGCAGGGAGATATTTCTCCTACTTCTTTACCTGGCACTAAGGCAGAGAAGAGCATATTTCTAACACTCTTGATGGAATTTCTTTCCTCCCATCTTGCAGATGTCTCTTGCCCTGTATAGCATAAAGCTCCTGCAAGAAGGGAAGCTCAGGTACTGACAGAGACTGTGGTGGGTTTTCAGCTCCTGGGAAAGAAGATTGTTGCAGAAGGCTAAAAAAACAAGCTCGATAGACCCAAGATCTTTCACTGAATGTGGAGGAGAATCCCAGCAAAGACGGCCTCCACCCACCACAGCAAAAACATCCCATGACTTTTAGAAGTCCACATTGATGTAAACAGCTGGTGACACATAGCACCAAGTGGTGCACTAAGACCATGCTGCCACCACCAATCCTGCCAGCACACCACCACTGGGTGCCCTAGGGCTCAAGAGCTGAAGGGAGCTTCCCACTGCCCCCCTAGCCCAGCTGCAGGGTGGTGTGCTCATTGCCAGACAGTGCCCCTTCAACAGGATCCAACCAGATCAGGCAGGATTGGTCCTTGCAAACTTTTATCAGCCACTGGCTCAGTATCTGCTATTGGCACTGGCTAATGAAATGTCAGTAAGCAGTAGTGTCAACTGATTCAGGCTTTGCTGTGTGGTGCAGATGAGTTACGGTCTGTGCATTTTATTACAGATGATTAAAAAAAGAAACTCAAGGAAAGCAGCGTTCGTTTTGCCCAGTGCAGTATCTCCTAAGAGTGATATGCTTCTGAGCATAAACAGGCAAAGATAGTTCAAAGCCTCCAGATGATAGCAGGGTGGTTTGAGCTTGGGGCAGACTGCAGAAAAGGTGCTCTCTGGGATGGTGAAAAGTGCCAAAAGACTTTTCAAGCTGCTCTTCAGTTTGATTTAACTCAGAACAGAAAATCAATCATCAATAATATGCAATACTAATCTATCACTCTTCTTTCCTTGTATTGGAGAGAGTAGGATGCATGTTGCTGCCTCTTTTGCCAGGTTCTAAAACTAGGGCACAGAGAGATCATATATCACATGCCCAGGGCCACTGAACTGCTTAGTGGATGAGCAAGGGGAATGGAACCAAGTTTCCAGCCCAGAGCTCCCCTCGTACGATAAAGCAATACTGCAAAAAGATGAAACATATAAAGATATTTACTAAAGTAAAATACAATTATTAATATAGAAATGCACTTTCTTTTTGCTACTGTCCAGTCTGGGAAATACTGTTCTGGGTTTGAAATAGTTGGAAGGGCTCAACTGTAATTGCAGTTAATTGCTGAAATGAAATTGAGTCCAGGACAACTTTACTGCTGTTCAGGTTTGTGTCGGAAGAGGGGTGGGGGGTGGGAAGCACCTTTTACTTAGTGAAAATTTTCAGAAAGTCTTGCTTTTATTCCAATGGAAAATGCAAAAATTTTCACGTTTGGCTTCTGGCCAGCCCTGCTTGTGACAGACCCAGTATTCCTGCATATCCCTATCACAGAGTCACACAGAATAAGGGCCCAGAGGATTTGCAGAATTCATGTTTTGTTCTCTGCGCTTTTGCCTCTCATGGGTTTCTGCCTGAAGACCAAATGGTCTCAATAATGCCTAAGAGAGATTCTCCATTTGCAAAGTAAATGCATCAGCAAAAGAATTGAAAATTGTTCCCAAAATGAACTATTTTCTCCTCTCTATGTTAAATGGAAATTTAAATTACTTGGAATCATTATGTTGGTTTGGGTTTTTTTCCTTAAATATTACTGTACTGGACTATAAAGTACCTGAAATTTAATCTGAAGTCTTCAGACCTGAAAAAGTGTTTTGCAACTGAATGCCTGTTGATTTTTTTTCCAGCTGTATCCACTGGCCTAACAAAAGGTAACACCCCTTGTATCAGCCTTGCTTCTGACATTAAGGACATTCTACCTGGCTTTCAGAAACTTTGGTTTTATACTGAGTGTGATACCAGCTACTCTGTTCGCCTCATCATTTTCAAGGTTTTGTTGATTTATCGAAAAGCTTTTATAACATGGGCTTCAATTTAAACATTGCACTTTCAGTGCCACGTAATGTAGAACACCATTAGTTTTGCTCGGAAGTGATGAGTCAGAAATGAAGAAATAATTTTAAAGGGCAGAACACATGAACAACAGGCCCAAATGAAAGGGACAATGGGAAGCCTCTGAACCTCAAAGAGCCAAGGCATCAAACCTTGTTGCATCTTTCCATATTACAAAACACAGAGGTAAAACGTGCTGCTCTGTCACTGTCAGACATTCCTCACCTGAACCGGGTCTAATAGCGGAGACTAGTTTGGTGGGGAGAGCCGCTGACTCCAGAATCCAGCTAATTCAAAAATGTGGTAGTACTCCTGAGTGGAGCAGATTTAGGCTGGTGGTTGGGCAGTCATTTGCTTGTTTCCTATTTGCTTCTAGATCCCGGTGAAGGACCTTATCTTTTCATTGCTCATGGGGCTGAAAGAGAGGGCATGTCTATGCCACACCGCAGGGAAGGGCACAGGGCACCCTGTTATAACACAGTAGTGTTACCCTGCAGAAAAGCAGGATTAATGAGGCTCCATTCAGAACTGCTCTAATCTGGCTCTGCCACTTTCATGCCCAAAGCTCACACAGCACCATGGTTCTGCTTTCAGTGAGCCAATCATGCCAAAATTATCTTGGAGTTACTGCTTTTCCTTCCTCACCCATAAACCCAGCCTACTGCCGTATCAGAGAAGACTGAACCTGCCCAGACCCAGTTCAGGTAAGTGCTGTCAGAGCTCACTCC
Organism: Tyto alba; assembly: GCF_018691265.1. NCBI lineage: Eukaryota > Metazoa > Chordata > Aves > Strigiformes > Tytonidae > Tyto > Tyto alba. The sequence continues at coordinate 8,360,803 of NW_024881303.1, forward strand.
CTTTCTACAGATCTTTTGGATGAAACCCAAGCTCAAATGACCACTGGACGTATCCCCATGTTTACCTTTCCCATGGGATGCCCTGGAAATTGAGCCTCGGGAATGCTGCAAGGGAGAATGAGCTGGGGCAATTCAGCAACAAACATCTCTTCTTCTTAGCTCAGAGATGCCAGAAAGAAATCCACTGGCAGTGTGACCTGGCAATTCTTTTAAATTGAAATCAAGACTCGGAAAAGATAAACATCTATGGCAGATCATTCACTGACTGACAGGGACAGCCCATGGTGTAGTTGACAAGAAATAACTCAGTTAAGACATTGGGAAATCCCAATTTAATAGAAAAAAAGACCAAAAGGTTATTTAAACTTTTAACATCTACTTCATTTAACTATAGAAAGCTCTGTGAAACAATCTTAACAAGTATCCCTGGCAGTCTTCAAGTGAACCATCTCACCCAGCAAGAGCTAAAATTTTCCCGGTTGAGAGCTCTCAGTTGGCAGCGTGTGAGGAAGGGAGTGTTGGCTGTTGAAGTATTTTGTAATTGCCTTTAATATGATCACAGCCAGTGCTTCAGTGTGGGGGAACCCACTGAGAAGAAAAAAAGACTCAAGACATAAGCACGGAAACATTGAAGAGTATCCAGTCAAGAAAAAATAGACTATGAAGAAGATGTGCTACTTTCACCTAAGCATCTCCCTTTAGCCAAAAGTGGCTGGCATAGAGCTGCCATTGAGGGTGCTTTAGCTCATAAGATTGAAGGAATTACAGTTTTACTGGGGCATTTGTAATTGTCAGCAGAGCAGGGGCCTTCTCTTTATGGCATAATCAAATTAAAAATTTTTAGAGAGCACAGACCCCATTTCAATGATGTTGCTAATGATTCTTCATACCTGCATCTGCACCAGTGAAGTGCTCTTCCTTTCTGAGTCAGAAAGTCAAGAAAAATCACCCACAGCTAGAAGAGCCTGGAGGAGAGTTACCCACCAACCAGCGAGCTTCCTACAACATCATGGAAATACTGCATCAGCCATGTGAAACTTCACCACAAAGAGAAGCGCGCTGTTCCCTGAAGGTTACTTGTGCAGAAATGAAGTTGCTAATGATAATTGTATCAGAGCCTCTTGCGGGTAAAACCAGTGGGTTGCCTATGTGACAAACACCCAGGGAGGATAAAGTGCTCTGCCTGTCCCCAAAGGGACCATTAGATGTTTTCTTCTAACCTCAGATGATGTGACTGAGGAACTTGGCAAGTGGTGACTCTGCAAAGATTTGTATTTATTTCAGAAGGGTATCAGCAAGAGGAAGAGACAGAACAAAAGAGTTAACTAGTGGGAGTATGGGGATGGGATAAACAGATGGTGTGGTGAGAAGCCATTTCCTTCCCATTTACATGCTGACTGCATTAAATCAATCCCTGGGCTTTCATGGCAATAAGCTAAGGCTCTGCTGGGGAGGATTTCAGTGACCTGGCTATATCCTAGTTGTGGGTATCATTCTATTGTGTCCCAGCATTTAGCCTATTCCTGGGGAAAAGGTCCCTTGATTTTTTTTCATGTGATTCTTGGTGATCTTCCCTAATATCACAGTCATCATCTATTTTCTAGATGTGGATCTCTGTAAAGCTCATCAGCACTGTTTTACGTTCTTGTCCATGTATTTAGGCACTGACACAGGATGCTCCTTAGGGGCTGAGCCTGCTGTTTTTGCAGCCTTAGCTTATCTCAATGCTCCAGACCCACACAAATTAGTTTGTAATCCTTAGTATTGTATACTTTGGCAAATCTGGTTTAAAAAGTGATCAGAAATGACCTCCTTCTGTAAAACTGGAGTCAGTCCAGTTGATTTGTCCCTTCTTCCTGTCTGGGGTTAGTAAGAAAACCTTGTACCTGCACAAATAACAGGTCTTTGAAATCAATAACATTGATGATTCTGTATTTTCTCATTTGTGACGGTGCTGCACCCTGTCTATACACTGCATCCTTTCTACCACGCCCTGTGCACACACAATTAACAAAACACCAGCTGGTACAGGATAAACGCTGCTGCAAGGATGCAGAGAGACACTAGACAGAAGCAGCACAGATCTCTACCTCTGGCTCTCTTATCTTTTTATCTCAGATGCTGCATTCACTTCCCAGTGGTCCTTTTGACCTCTGAGACTTTGGATAAAGCATCCTCTCTGTTTTTTCTCTGGCTTTTTTTTCTGGGGTCTGAAAATTGAAGATAATCCTAAGCCTTCCACATGAGACACCAGTTCTTTGGTCGTCTTCCCCCAGGAACACCTTGTCCAGGCACTTCTAGGAGGTTGACTCTTCTCAGTGGGGTCTGGCATCCACTTTAGATGCTAGAGGATGCTTACAGGTGTTCAGCTGTGCCAGATATTCCACCCATGGGGCAGGGCTGATGCATGGAGCAAGACCAACTGCTCACAAGAAGGCTAGTAAGGTTAAAGAAGGCTGTTGAGGCTTTTTCAAGGTCAGTTTCTCTCCCAGCAGCATCGTAATTTACCCTATTAGCAGCTACCTGACACACTGGACTGAATTTGAACACAACTGGTTTGGGAGGAAGCTCTTCATGGGATACGTTACTGATGGACCACAGGGCAAAGACAGCCCTGTTTCAAATTTTCTGACATAGGCTTTAAGTTATGGCTGATGGTTCATGCAGATCAATCACACATCTGTTTGGTACATTAATGCATGGCTGCATTGAGCCTGAAAATTATTATTCATGTACTTTTGTAGAACATCTTGAGGTTATTGGCCAAGTTCTTTAATAAATGGAAACAGGAAGAATTAATAACACATGAAAAATATGCATGATTCAGTTCATCCATTTACATTTCTGCTGTAGCCTTCTTCAACAGGAGGGCTAATACAGCCTGGGAGAAAGATGGGGGTCATTCATAATTGAGCTGGGCTGCTCTGAACTACCAACAACTGCTCCATTTAAAAATGGATTTGCCTTAGACACATGATGGAGATGGAAATTCATTACAATGGCAGGCAGTCAAGGAAGGCAGAATCAGTGAAAAAAGTGAGGCTAGACACAGAAATTAAGTGCTGAGATGCCAGGATGCTCTGATAAGGTCAGGGACATGGAGAAAGAAAACTGGATATCTCTGCACCAAGGCGCAAGCAATGGGCATGAATGGAAAAGCAAAGCTAATCTTAAAAATGCTACATTTCAGCTGACTGGTAGAAATATACAGCTTAGAAATGGCTGTTCTTTGCTGCTGTCATCTGCTGGTTGCTTAGGTCCCCATTTTCACATTTTTAAGGGTGTGCAAAGTGTTTTAGGCTCTCAGAAAAAGCGAAAGCCTGTTCCTGTGGTAACAGGAGTGCTGTGTGTAATAAAAAACAGAGGACAACGGACTGTTTCCAAAAGGGGTATGTACTCACAGAGCATAGAGAGGTGAGCCCCTGCTCTCGAGGTACAGTGACTGATGGAAACATTTAGATAGGAAGTACTATACAAAATCCTTTTGGCAGCTAAGTCTGCTTTGTGGACTACTTATAAAATAAGCTAAAATTCACCTAAAAGTCCAAGGGGAGGTCTCAAAGTTCAAAGGACCACTGACAGTTTAATTAATGGAGTTAAGAGAACCAGAGACTTTTATAACTGCTTATACTATGCTCCTTTTTTTAAAAGTAACTTACATCTGAAAACCATATAATGTTTTTGTTATCTTTAGGAAGGGAAACAAATTAAGACTAAAGGCTGTGAAAACTGAGACGTAAAAATATGAGGAAAAAACATGGATTAATAAGATATATTCCTTCCTAAACACATGGAAGATTTTTGCCTTTCAGCAAGTTGCTCAAAAGTGCAGAAATAGGGGACTCAGCTTATTTCAGGTGCTTCTCAGAATCCTCCCTGTCCCTTCCGACAGCTATGCCCACCTCTGGCATATATGTAAATCAGCTACTCTCAAAATTGCTCCTGCAGACTTCCTTTGCATGGGATCTAAACTGAGGCAGCTTGCTAATCACAGCAACTGGCTGACAATTAAAAAAGGCACAGTCAATCAGCCATCATTAAGTTGGAAGTGACAAGGCTGGGTTTTATTTTTAACTAAAACTAGTAGGATTCATGCAAACTTCCCCACAAAGTTTCTCTTGCACTCTGTGTACAATTTAACACTTTTATTTATGCACTGTTTCTTTGCTGTAGAAGGCAGCCCCAAAATAGCATTCAAAGTAAGGTAAATCTAGGATTTGCATGGCTGCAATGATTATCACGTGCTGAACTAGCACATTTGGATTTTATTGCATCTGTGAAGTGTGTGCTGCAAAAAAATAGATGGATGGATTTATACTTGCACAGAAGAGAAAGATCTTATGCGGCGAGTTTTATTTAGCATTTTACAGGCTTACAGTATGTAATGGGTGAGGAGCCTTTTTGTGCAAGCCGAGGCACAAACCTGTTCAGAGAGGGCAAGGCAAGAAAAAAATCAGTGCTCTCTCCAGTGCAAAACAGCTGTGAAATATTTATTGATAATTTCTAGATTGGTCAAAATGGATCCCATTTGGCCAGAGCCAGACAACCCCCACTTGGGTGAGTGCTAAAGCTCTGTCTGCTCCTTGTGAAGCCTGTGGGAACCCATTTATATGATCCCAATGAACAGTCAGAAGTTCTCTTTCCCCAGCCATGGTTTTGGGTGCACTGCAACTGGCATTCCCAGTCTTGCAGAAGAAAGGTTTGGGGAGCAAGAAGTCTGGTGTTGAAACTCATTTTTTTATACCTGCAAGTAATGCTGTGTTGTGTTACTAAAATGTCTGGTGTTCAGCTCCATGAAGCAACCAGAGCAGTTGGAATTAATCATCTCAGTTTTGTAACATTTCTCCCTTTGTCTGTGGTTATTGTGTTGGAAAAGTTGTAGATCTACATAGTAATTAGGCTCAACAGCCCATGCAAGAAGAAATCCACTGCTCTGGGATAATTGTTTGGGGGGTGTGAGATAACACAACAGACTTCTTTCGCAACCTTCTGTGCAAGTCCTACCTGCTAGGATGTAGGTGGCCTCAGTTTAGGCGCAGCTCTACGGAACGGAGGTGGCCCATAAGCAGGGAACCACCTGCAGCAGCAGCTCCTAGGCACGCTGCGGGCATCACAAACAAATTGGCTACTTTCAGCGGTAACACAAATGTATTTGTAATATTCCCATAGCTGATCAGGTACCAGAGGAGTCACACAAAGCTATGGGGAGATCAGCTTTGTTTGGACACCTGCCCAAAAGAGAGCCTGCATCAGAGCTAAGCCTGGCAAAGCAACAGCCCACGAGGGAAGCTGAGGGACAGGGCTGGTGATCCACTCAAGTCTGCTGCTGGCTGAGCTGCTGGTACCCATGTTCAACACATCAAAACACAGGGGGGGCTGATGATAAAAACCTTCCTAACTGGCAATCAAAAACGAAATGGCAATGCTGCTTCCCACTGCATCATACTCCTTCCCTCTCCTTCGCTAGCAGTTGGAGAGGTTAAAAGTGTCAATTTTAATCAACGAGGTGAGGTGAACACAAAATGTTTATTTTTTAATATTCACAAGATTAAAAATAGTAAACCTTTGATGTATTTTTTTATCATCATTCAAGTCCTGTGCAAGCAACCCTACACTGAATCAATATTAGCAGACAGACTGCAGAAGGCTGAGTCAACTAAGGAGAGTTTCTTAATTATGATAGCTTTCTAAACAAGAAAATTGTATTAATTCACAAAAAGCACAACAGCAAATCATCATCAATCTGGATCTTCACTCTAACATAGCCAGTTTACATTTTTGCTTTCCTAAGGACACTCCCCATCCCTGACATTTCCTGTTTAACAATCTATCCACACACAAATAAATCACTAAGTTTGCATTGCCTGCCTGAAGAAGAGGTGCTCATACCTTTTGCTGGGGTAAATCAGCAGAGTGCCTTTTATAACAGCTGCTGAGTCCCTGTGTGCAGAACACAGGGCATCAGCGCACATGAATTTTCTGCAGCCATGCCATGCTGTTCAAAGATCCTTAAGTGAAAAGTATGCTAAATTGTCTTGTGTTTCTCAACAAAAAACAGCAGTATGACAAACAAGATCAAATGTCCTTTTGATTTAGATTTAGATTTAGACAGGGAAGCTACATATCCAGGAAAAATTAAATCTATCTCTGTAATACCAAAGGATTATTAGAATTGGGCTTGTCCTGGCTTCAGCTGGGATAGAGTGAATTTTCTTCCTAGTAGCTGGTACAGTGCTGTGTTTTGGATTTAGTGTGACAATAATGTTGATAACACACTGATGTTTTAGTTTTTGCTAAGGAGTGCTTATCCTAAGGTAAGGATTTTTCAGTTGCCCATGCTCTGCCAGCAAGCAGGTGTACCAGAAGCTGGGAGGGAGCATGGACAAGACAGCTGACCTGAACTAGCCAAAGGGGTATTCCGTATCATAGAACATCATGCTCAGTGTATAAAGTGGGGGGAGTGGGCTGGGAGGGGTGGACCACTGTTTGAGCATCAGTGAGCAGATGGTGAGCAACTGCACCGTGCAACACTTCGCCTTCCTGAGGTTTTATTTCTCTCTTTTTTATGATATTAATTTTCCTTACAATTATTATTATATTTTATTATTATTGTTATTATTTTATATTAAGATAAAGCTCACTACCCTGGACTTCAGAAGAGCAGAGTTTGGCCTCTTCAGGGATATGCTTGGTTGAGTACCATGCGATAAAGCCCTGGAGGGAAGAGGGGCCTAAGAAAGCTGGTTAATATTCAAGAATCACCTCCTCCAAGCTCAGAAGAGATGCATCCCAACAAAGAGGAAGTCAGGTAGGAATGCCAGGAGGCTGCATGGATGAACAAGATGCTCCTGGACACGCTCAAACAGAAAATGGGAAGCCTACAGAGCGTGGAAGCAAGGACAGCTAGTCTGGGAGGAATATAGAGAAACTGTCTGGGTAGCCAGGGATCAGGTTAGGAAGGCCAAAGATCTGACAGAATTAAATCTGGACAGGAACATCAAGGGCAACAAGAAAAGCTTCTACAGGTACGTCAGTGATAAAAGAAAGACTAGGGAAAATGTGGGCCCTCTCCAGAAGGAAACAAGAGACCTGGTTACCCAGGACACAGAGAAGGCTGAGCTACTTAACAAGTGTTTTGCCTCAGTCTTCACCAGCAAGTGCTCCAGCCACACCGCCCAAGTCCCAGAAGGCAAAGGCAGGGACTGGGAGAATGAAGATCAGGTTCAAGACCATCTAAGGAACCAGGAGGTACACAAGTCCATGGGATCTGATGAGATGCATTTAAGATGCTGCTTAAGATTTAAGATGCCTCTTAAACGGTGACAGGCTTGGGGCATTGATCACCTTTCTAGGAAGCCCGTTCCAATGTTTGACCACTCTCCTGGGAAATAAATGCTTCCTAATGTCCAGTCTAAATCTCCCCTGACACAGCTTTGAACCATTCCCATGCATCCTGTCACTGGATACCAGGGAGAAGAGCTCAGCACCTCCCTATCTACTTCCCCTCCTCTGGGAGCTGTAGAGAGCAATGAGGTCACACCTCAGCCTCTTTTTCTCTAAACTAGACAAGCCCAAAGTCCTTAGCTACTCCTCATAGGACATGCCTGCCAGCCCTGTCACCAGCTTTGTTACCTTCCTCTGGACACATTCAAAAGATTTCAGGTTTATCACCCACTTCTGCACCTGTCTGCGAACAGCCAGGAGGGCATGCTGCTAAAGGAAAGAAAACCACTGTGCTCCCTCTGTAACTCCAGGGAAGGGTTCAGAGGTGCAATTGCTCCAGTACGACCGATTTCTCACAGTCTGTATGATCTGAATGGTCCCCAGAAGACACGACCATAAGGGAGACGACGAAGTGGCAAAAAGGAGAGGGAAAGGACTGAGGCACCCAGAAAAGAGTCAGGCTCACAGCGACCAAAAAAAAAACAGTGAGAAAGCAAACCCACCAAAAGCTTTTACAGCAATCGCTCTGCTCAGACAGCTGTCCCATGCCGTCTGGCAGAGGGGCACAAAGGGGTGAAGTTAATGCTGCCGCAGCTTTCTCTTTGAATTTTTATGCTGCTCTTCTACCTAGCAAAGTCACGCACAGTCCTCCAAGGACTACGTTCCTTGCTTTGACTGCCTTAAACTCAAATCCCCATGTCCCTGTAGAGGAGCAAAGACACAAGGAATTGCTCAGGGGAGCAGGAGATGTGAGGGAAAAGCTGCAGAAAGCAATCTAGCCTCAGATCTGTAATTCTGACTCAGGAATCCCATGGGTCTCTTGATGGCAAAAGGTGTAGCATGGACTGTGCCAGGCTGTCCGTAGCCACACGGCTACAGATAAACAAGGAATTACTCTATTCTCCATATCAATAAATGCCTCACATGGGTTTGGCCCAGACCCATTAGCAGTTTCTCAAGAAATTCCTGGGCATGGACCAGCCAGGTACCACTGTCAATTGGCAGTTTGGAAGAGGTCACGTTGTTTGAGTGTTTGAAATGGACTCTTATGTCCCATGCATATTCAATGCACAAGTCTAGACACCATCAGGTGTGGTACCAGATCTAAACCAGTGAAACAGTCCTTTAGAAAATATTGGAATCAAATATTAACATATCTGGAGATAGATGTGAATGCAATGAAGCCAAACAATATTTTTTTTTTTTTTAAATTGTCTTAAGTGAAAGATTCTTCAAGCATAATGGAGGCTGCAGAGTCTGCTAAGATAAGAACAAAATAAAACCAAATTGATTTTTGTGGGTGTAACTTATTTGCTCTATAATCACGCTAAGTTATCGCTACAACTAAACTATAGCTATAGGACTTAATTTCCTGGGATAAAACGTTCATATAAAAGAAGAAAAAAACCAGACAACTAACAACCAGAGAGGGACAGGAAAGGGCAGGAGCATCCAGGGACAGGGTAAAACAACCTTTTCTTTCTTACATGGAGTTGGAGAATGGAATTTGGTGAAATGAAAAGCAAGTCTAGCCAGTGAGCCCTACAGAGAGAGCATGAAGAGGTAAATACCTGCTTTATGTCCAAATTGAACTGACTTTATTGCTTAAAAAAAAAAAAAAATCAAAAAACAAAACCCAAAAAAATGAGGGAAATAAAAGGAACAAAGTGTGTTATTTTTGTTGGAGTTACAGGTCAGTAGAAAGTGAGGAGAAAAAGTAAGAGGTGAGACCTTTGTCTTACACAGCTGAAAAGGGTGTCCCTGGCCATGGTCATAAGAGTAGACTGTTACTGCATTGAGGAAGCAAGAGCTGTAAACACCCAAACACAATGCCAGGGGCAGCACAGCTATGGTCAGTGACTAATGTCACTGTGTTTTGCCCTGGAGAAGTGAACAAAGGTGTCATCATGCCTGGCTGGGGAACCCCTCTGTGTTCCCTTGCCTTGGCTAGGGTCAGTAAGCAGCACTGTGTATTAGCCTGAAGATACTCTGAGTCCCTGAGAAGATACAGACAGGGAGAGAAAACATGCCATACACGTTGCCATCAAGAAATTGATCAAATTAATTTTATATAGGCTTGAGCAAACCAGTAAGTTACAAACAAACTCTGTGTTAAGTGATGCCAAAAGCCTGCTGGCCATGGAAGCCATAATGGAAATTGATCTGTTGGATCTGCCCTTCCAGAGGCTTGAGCCTGCACTCCCCAGGATCCTTGCCACTGGCTCAAACCAGCAGAAGAATAAGCTGCACATGCAAAAGGAAATTACCAGGAGTGAGAGATGGATGAGGACTGCGTACCAGCCTGGGGGTGGGCATATTCCCTATCACAGGACAGGAGTCCAGGACCCCACTAAGCCACCACCAGTTGATCTATATTATTATTCACAGCAGCTCCCTAAGCAGCATGTTTTTCTCCCCTGCTTCCCTTCATCACTAACAATAGAAAAATTTGGGTTTGCCAGGTAGGTTTTGCCATCATTACTTTCTCACATGGAGAAAGTTCCCAATAATAGACAGAAAAAAGGTGAAAATTGATGATGGACTTGCCAGTGCAGATGGATCACTGGGCAAAGGAGGTGCTCAAGCACGTCCTGCTCCACAGGTACCCCACAGCTTTCTGTTTGCCAGTTACCCAAGGACAACACTCCGATCCCTTTCCATGTAAGCAAGTCACTCCCCACAACTGATCAGGACTGAGTGTGAGCACCAGATGGCAAAGTGCAAACAGCTCTGAATTGAGCTGCTGTAATTGTGAACGGCTTTCAGAGCTCAAACCTGTGGAAGTCCTCAGGTTCACTAGAACATGTGCAACCTTCAGGAGCAAGGGCCAATACATAGAGCAATGCTTTCTGCCTCTGACATTAGGACACTTGCTAATAATCTGGAGAGTCTTAAAAATGAAAAAGAAGGGGGATCCTGAATGAACCTTGGTACAACCTTCACTTTTAGTAGACATGAATGCAGAAATGAAATGAAAATAAAGCTTTTCTAAAAACTATGTGACACAGAAATGATGAGTGATTCAGTCAAGAAACCACATGTGATTCATTAAAACCTCAAGCAAAAACAGAAAGCCAATTTAAAAAGAAAATACTCTAATCTGAAATAGAAAGAAAAAACAGGATGTGTGTTAAGACAGGAGTGTGGAGGACGCAGATAACATCAGTCACTCACAGTGTTGTCCCTGGCTTTAAGACTGTCACAGGGAAAAGAACTGAGCCTCTCCGGATGGTATTTCACTGCCTTAAAGGCACTTGTTTCTCCTCGCATCTCCTTGGCTCATTCTCCAGCACACCTTTCAGGAGAAAATACACCAGAAGTCCTATATGGACAATTGTCCTCCTCCCTGGCTGCTCCTGACTTATTTCTTTAACACAGCTCATTTTGCTCATGGTGGAAAACAGCAGTATGTGACAGCATACTTTGAAAGCTGCGAGGGAAACATCTGCTTTACTGAAGTACAGGAGGACTTTAGCTGTGATTTCAAGAAGGCCAAAATTTCAGTCCATTTTTTTTCTGCACTTGCACAGACCGTGTTGGTCTAGCAATTATGTGGAAGTGGTGCATTAGCTGGTGCAAATGGAAGCAATGATGAGAAAAAGAAAGGAACAACTTTAAAAATATTTCAGCTGAACACTTGTTTTCTGTGGGAACACATTTGGTAGCTTGATGTAGGCCTTCCTTCCTGAATTTCGACTATCAATAAAATGTACATTTATTCATACAGGTTTGAGCCTCCTAGAGGTCTGTCTTGGCTCCCCTCCTCAGGCCAAGCTCCATGGCTCAAGCTTACAGAGAGGCTCTCCTCCAGCTGTGTGAAATCTTGAAAGGCACTTAATGAATTAGACATTATTAATATTCTCTTCCAACATCAGAAGGCAGTAATTAACTCTTTGAAGACTCATCACAAACACTGCTTTATAACCTTCAGTCCTCAGAGGCAGCTATGTAATCTTATTGTGATTTTAAATAATATCTTTCCAGATTAATTACTTTCCCTGTTTGGAAAAAAAGTTCAAAGTCCTGGTTCTGCCTTGGAGTATGCATTAGTGATGTTAGATGTGCCATAAAAATTTCAGAGCACGAAACATATGCTGCAATACTCTGCAATTACAGATTAAAAGTCACCTCGCCACCGTGGGCAGGAGAGATGACTAGGGGTTGAAAAGCTAGCAGGCCTGCTCACTTTATGGGCTCATAAATGCAGCGTGATGGCTGAGCTACCTAACACAAAAAAAGACAACAAAAATCCAGAGTTGGTAATAGCATGCTGAGCAGATGCCTTAAGTAGGTCATTCAACATGCCAGGCCTCTAAATGTTATTTGGGAGTGAGAAAACATTATTTTCCCACTTTAGCGAGACTTTCTCTTCCCTGTCATGTGGAACTAACCTTTTGTGCTCAGTACTATTATTAATTTATTAACCTTTTGAACATCTAAATTGTTTTGCAGTCTGTGGACTACATCTAAGTGCTGAGTGAGGGAGAGTGCAGCACAAACGTGTGTGTGTGCACCCATACACATGTATTTGTATTTTGAAGAGCAGGCTTGATGAAAGAATAATTCTGTCTTTATATTTTCGACAGTGAGAACAGCCATCTTCCTGAGCACAGAACCACAAGGACTGTATTTTTGTTATCATTAAATGTCAAACCTTACGAGTGACGACTGCATAGAAAAAGTGCTAAGTATATTTCTACCGAAATCAATTAAAGGAGACAATGATTTTCTTTCCATTTAGATTACATGACTTCAGCACAAACTGCTGCAGTACAGTGCAACTGTCAGCCCGGTCTCATTGCCTGAGCAACTGCTTTCTGTTTGCCTGATGAAACTGTCCTGGATAGCACTGCTTTTCCTAAAAGATGAACTCACCGTCAAACACTTCTGTGCCCAACTGGGAATCATGCATACTTTCAGCAGATATGAGGTTTGAAACAATCCCCTGAATAACTTTATGTAACAGGACTTAGATTGTGTCCCTGGTGTTGAAAGTAGCATGATATATTTTGTGTCTAGGAACAATACACAGAATTTCTGCAAAGCAGGCTCTTGCTCAGCACATCTTAATGCAATACTAAAAGCAAGACTCCTCCCAAAACAGTTCTTGAGTAAAACTGTAGGAGACATCCTAGGTGTAGTTCACCTGATGTACCCTAGGTATTTAAAAGTTAGGGATCATGGACTCTCCCAAAAGTCAGCAGAAAGGGGATGGTTTTCCCATCCCAGACTGGGCACTGAAGAGGGTCCAGATGGTTGCCTTCTGGAGGAACCATTCCTCACGGGCTATAAAGGTGACCAGTGACTAGCTTGGACATCATCACCTGACTTTTACTGAAATGAACTCCACCTTGCACGTACCACATCAACACAACCTTTCTTTGACTTTCCATCTACTCTTACGTAATGTCAACCAACATTTCCTTTCCTTACGCAAAATGCAAAGTTTCCTGAGAAGCTGTTTCTTCTTGCTTTCAGTCACTGCCACCATGGCAAAGTCCATGTACCTAACACTGAGACAGAGAGCAGGTATCTGTACTGGGGACCTGAGCTCAATGAGTGTTTCTACTTGGGTGACTCCCTATGCCAGGGCCCTGCAGGGAACCAATTTTCTTTTAAAAAGGTGTGTGGGAGAGAAGAAAACACATGAAAACCCAGACAGGGGTCTATTCCTTTTATGCATCCCTGGACTACAGAGTTAAACTCCAGCACATTGCCCTGTCAGGAAAAGATCCGCATGTGGTTTTTCTGTAAACAACCTTGTCACAGCTAATGGGGGAAAGGGAGTCCCAGGAAGCTAGCTGTAGTGACAGGTTCACAGTTTTAAGAAGGAAAGACTACACTTTGGCACAATGTATATGGCATTATCTTATCCCATGAAATCACCGTCAGCAACGCCTGAGCAGAATTGTCATCGCGGGACTGTAGCACAGGCAGGCGAGATGGCAAGGGGGGATGCTGAAGTCAAGGCTTGGAGGACATCTTATCAACAGAGAAGTGATAAGCCAGAAATCCCAAACCAGCTTTCAAGCCCCAAAGCCCTTCTTCAGGTCTGAGTTAACAACCTTCAAGTCAGAGGTAAGCTGACAAGCTGGAACCAAACCTGATTATAATTCAGCTCTTTAAGGCTGCAGCACAGAAAGAGGGGGACTATAATCCCATTGCATCTGCTTTTTCAATGGTTATTTTGTGGCATATTTGGTATATTAATGAGCACAAGGAATGCATTACAAATTAAACCTCATTTGAAAGAAGCATTTGTAAGATGCTCCAGTGGCTAGAGAGAAACTAGACTCAGAAAAGTAAAATTCTAGTTGTGTTGAATTCCTGTTACTGCAGTGGCTGAAACTGTCTTGTGAAATACTGAGGTAGCCTTGGTACATTATCAGGTGAGATGCCCAAGGTACAGCTGCAGAAAGATGTGTTTCAGCAGCTAGAGGATCACCGTTAATGCTCAATAATCTATAAATCATTGCTATGAGATTTCTCTATGCAAAAGAAATTTATGATTTTTTTAAAGATTGATGAGGGTTATATAAAGATTAAATTTTTCAGCCACAATGCAAATTAAAGAATCCCTTAACCTGTTTTCAAAATACGTCCTTATAGCTAATTAATTTTTAGATGGAGTGTTCTTTGAAAGGACTAATGGATAGTGAGCATTGCTGATTGATTATAAAATGAGCAGGAGGGTTTAAGAAGTGAGCTGTGAATGTAAAATCACTACCAAGCTTTATTAACCTTGCCACATTAAAATTCTGAACTATGCAAGTGAGAGAAGCAGGTGTTAATACAATACTTTTGCTGAATACATTTTATTTATTTAACATCAACAAATTTCTATTAGTTGGTCTATGCAATGCAGATTTATCAGACTGTCCTCTGACCTATATCTTAGCAGGTGAGAGACTAACCTTAACCTCTGAGGAATCCAGAATCTGGATTCTATCAGACTATAACATAAAACCTTATACATTATGCATTAGGGGAAAAAAGCCAAAAACCAGCAACTGTGAAGAAAAGGAAAAGAAATGTAATTCATATGTCACCCTGCTAGGACTGCTTCTCAGAGATGCACATCTATGGGTAACTTTTATTGAGCCATCATTAAGAAACAGTGACAACATTTATTGAAAGGCTAGTTAATCTGCAATGACCTGAAAACATCAAGAGTAAGTTGGGGGTTGTTAAACACTGCAAACAGTCTGCAGAAGCATGCAATCTCTTGATGAGAAAAAGAGGAAAACAAAACTATTGCCTTACCCGTTTCCTTAGATTGCAGGTGAGCGTGAGATTCCTTGAGAATGAATTTGCAAAAGCAGTATAAAAGTCCAACACTTTAAGCAAGGCTTCTCGTTTAATAATATGTAAATCGCAGTAAGTCAGAGCCCGTACATTGGCACATGCATGGGCCAGACTGGTTTCCTTCCAGAAGATATCACCAAACACATCACCTTTACCTGAAAAACAGCAGGACAAATTTGTTAAAAGGTGATGCTTATGCAGCGTTCTTCAGCACACAAATGATTTCTTCCCAAGCTGTCTTATGCTTCCAATGATTCTAACATAAGGTCCCAACTGTGAAAACTAATAGGGGTAAAATTTTTAAAAGTATCTGAGGTACTTGAGCATCCTTAGCAGTAGCCCCAGGATTGTAAAGTATTTATAGATTGCTCTGTAAAGTGTCACAAAGCATAAAGGCCAGATTGTAAAGGCCAACATGTACCTGAAGATGAAGGTACTGGATTTTTCAAAGGTGCCTGACTATAAGCACTTAACTAACGTTCAGGTGATTGAATACTTCTGAGGGTTGGGTCCTAAGTGACTTAGGAGCCCCACTCTTACCAAAAGCCTATGACATCTAGGTTCTTACACCACCATGGCTTTGCAGTGTGGTTCAACAGTAATCTTCCAGGGACCAAGGACCACATTTTAAAGGATCTTTAAACATTTTAATTCAGTGTGAGTGGCAACACTCCTTCTGAAAAAAACACCAAAAAACTCTCTGAGACTTTTAACCTCTAAATAACCAGCTCTAAATCTTAAGTATATCCAGAAGTCTAGTTCTAAACCCAAACACCCATTTAAGTAGAGGCTTACACTTAAGTCTGTATTTAAATGTTTGCTGAGTAAGAAAGGGTTTGACACCTTAGACACCTGCATGTATAAATAACTTCAACCAAATGTGAAAATTAGATCTGAAGGCCAGTTCTGCATTGGTAGGCAGTGTGGCAGAACAGCTGAAGCTGAGGACCTGCACATTTTGAGGACTTGGGACTAGCTGTAGTACAGTCTGATGGACAGAAGACCTCCAAGGGGTGGAAGTGCATGAGATGTACTCCAGCATACCCCCGAGCCACCTTCTTTCCCCTGCAAGGAATCCACACCCCCAGACAGCCGTGCCAGACACCAAAGCAGGGCAAGTCAGGAGGACCAGGACATCGGATTCAAAATCACACTCCTGACCCAACCAAAACACCAGCATGGATGCAGACTGGAGACATGCTTTCAGGTATGGACTCTATGGTTGCTCTGAGAAGGAGTAGTGGCAGAAACAGAAAGCACACTGAAGCATCTGAAAGCTGCCTCTTGCTGCCCAGCTGCTCACCAGCCACGGGCTGGGCGAGGGCCACGGTGTGCACTTTGTGGCTGATGCCTCAAATCCTGAAGCAGAAACGGTGATACAAAGGGTATTTTTTGTTTCAGACCCCAATGATATCCAAGCTTTTTATTTTAGCAGTTATTAAAAGGAAACTAAAATCAGTCAGTCAGTGGTGATACCACTATTGATTTCAGGTACCTTAAGCAGCCCCCTGGTGAAGGTTAGTGATTTTATAATTTTGGAATAGAAAGGACAATATATTTTAATATTTCCTCTTTTAAGAACTTGTAACATTTCACTCAACTCTATATTGGGAACAGAGACTAGAGTAATAATTTATCCAACCTTATTATTCTTTGGGGTCAGAGGCTCTATTTCTCTATTTCCATTTCTGCTTTAGGTATTGTATCCAGTAAAACCTATCTAACATTTCTCATGGAGAGCAAAACAAAATGTGCAAGTCCTTATCTTAATTTCCTTGTTCTTATATTCTATCAAAAGTCTATATAGCAGAATCATCCCTTACAAAGGTTATAACTGCATTCTCATTGAACTGCTTTTAATTCTACATATTTTGATGTAATTAAAGTTAGCTACAATATATAATATAGCTGGTATAATTTATAAAACAAGCTGCTTTAAAATGCTCTCCTTATCACAGAGTATTTCCTCGTAACATATCATTTATCCAAAGTAATGTATTGAAATTACACTTTGCAGCTAACTGTCCTTGTCTATACCCAC
Source organism: Tyto alba (assembly GCF_018691265.1). Classification (NCBI taxonomy): domain Eukaryota; kingdom Metazoa; phylum Chordata; class Aves; order Strigiformes; family Tytonidae; genus Tyto; species Tyto alba. Next base: position 8,377,592 of record NW_024881303.1, read on the forward strand.
AGTTCAAAACCTGGTTTACAGACATACTCGGCACAGTTACGTAATTTATAGGAAATAGACCATTTCTGAAATGCACAGAATTGCTTAATGGATTTGCTCTCTGAGGTGGACACAGGACAGAATTAAGTTGTGCTTTCAGCGGCTGCAGAATGCAGTTAAAAAGACAGAATTCAATAATAGGGACTATTGCGATTCTCCCACCAAAATGTGAGCAAAATACTTGTTTTCTTTACAAATTTAAGGTAGTATATAGTGAATTTAAGCCAAGGGGTTGAAAGAAGTGGATGCTGACCCTGAAACTCTGCACGATGGTGTGTTACAGAATGTACCCAAACCATGGATAAATGAAATCACTATTCATAAACTTAAGATCTCACTGTCTCCAGTTCAGTGAGTCAGGGAACTGCACTGGGTCCCTCAGCAAGGCTGGGACATGATGAACTGAACCTATTCATTCCTCCATGAGCCATCAGTCACTGGATTTGAACGGTGAAGCTATAAGCTCCTCTTACGTTGGAGTTTATTCTCTTCAGAAAGTACAGAATCTTGAAAGTGTTTAAGGGTTCTTGAATTTGACATTTCCCACACACACTTCCAAGTCTCATTTGCTTGTTATAAATGTGCTAAAGAATGTACTGAATGAAAACAAAAACAACCAGGTCCAAAACAACGTGTCTTTTCTCATAAATACAGAGATTAATGTACTATACTTCGTCCATATTAACCGTCGTTCACTGAGTAGAGCATGGTCATTATTCATTCAAGTTTAATTTTACACAGTGCAACTAAATGAAAAAAAGTTTTCAGAGTCACAACAGAAAATTCAACTGGTAGCTCTGAAACACCAGTTACTTGGAGGCACGTATACGTTGTACACTTGCATGACGTGCACAGCTCCAAGGAAAGCCTGGGGCTGGGCTGGGAACACAGAGGCACTGGGGGCTGATGCAGCCTGCAGACTTTTCAAGGCCTCTCTCCAGAGATTTCTTGAGGACCCAGCATGTTATCTCACAAATCTGCACTGCCCTGAGTCCTGAGCAGTCTTAATACCCCTCTTGAATTGGAGGCAAAGCTCTGGGAAGTCCCCCTGCTCCTGCTCTCACGGTGCCTGAAGCATTGCTGTAAAAGGGAATGCTGTAAATTAGAGTGGGAAATGCTTGCATACATTTTGCACTTGTCATGAGGAAAGAGAGGATGAGAGTCAGGATTTGGATATTGCTGGATTAAAGCCGACAGGAACATGGGTGTAAGGATTCAGGGACTGAAAGAACCACGGAAACCAGGAGGACATGTGTAGGGTGCTTGTGACAGGCATAATTTTTGCTGAAATAGTTACACTAGTATTATCCCAAATACAGACAAAAATTTTCTGGTGTATTATTGACATATGCCTGTGCATAATATACACATATATATTCATGCATGTTTGTATATATACTTAAAGACTATCATATAGTATGCAACTATACAAAAGGTGATGATATTTCTATACACTATTCTATCTTCTATATTATAACTCTCCCATACAGAAGGCAGGGGGCAGGTGTTCTCTGCAGCCTTGCACTACAGACTGACTTGCTAATTTGTAAGACAGCAGCTCACGCCTGGACCTTTCGGGCAGAAAAAATCTTAAAGGCCTTATGAAACTCCCCAGGAGCTTGCAAAGGGAATGAAAAAGTCCTTGGACTCAGACAGGAAGGACTCTTGTTAAACAGTGTCTCAGAACCCATATAAGGCAGAATTTATCCTTTTCCAAATGGGGACAGAAACTGAGCTAAGAAATATCCTAGTAGATACAAGAATTTGATGGGGCCTTTGGGAGAAAGTTTGGGCAGGCCATGAAAGAATAAATTCTTGGTGGAAAACAGCACTGAGGAAAAACACATAAAAAGGACCAAGATTACTTCTTAAGTGTGATAAGGTGTTTTTCTATGCTTTGCAGTCTTAGCTAATAGGCTAGCTACCCTTCCCCCCATTTTACAACATCTCCAAAGTCCCATCATTGGTCACACTAGCAAAAGCCAGAGCTGATGAATAATGTGGGCTTTCCATTATGATATGCTCAAATCTTCTGTTGCTTGTGAAAGCAAAGGCCAATTTTGTTACAGAATCAGTAAAGCTGTATCATGTAGATAAAACATTCATTTAATCAGCTCAGGTACCAATAGCCATGAAGTGATGGCAGCATGCACAGAAGTGGAGGTCAGTGACAAAATACAAAGTCCCCGCAGCCATAATTATGTATACTGGTATGTATACTCATAGAAATACATCTGCCTGTGTCTAAACATCTGTGGTGAAACCTCTGGCTGCAGGACAGGCATATCTCAAACTGATGTAGAAATCCAATGAGCAAGGAGAGAATTGGCTCCTGTTACCCAGAGCAGCACACAGGTCTGTGATGGCTCAGCAAGTAGGTAAGCTCGGCAGCTCCTTGCCATGGGACATATAGGTTTACAAAATGATGGGGTTCATTCACGGAAGAAAATCCATCTGTGGCTACTAAACACAAAAGATTGCGCTCTGGGTGAGGAAGATGTTGAAACAATTCAATGAATGGTTGGAGAGTATTCTGGAGAAGTATCACTGTTTGCTTACTTCACCTTCCTGCTTTCTCCTGCACATCCACTATTGGCCATTTCTGGAGACAGGCTACCGGGCTGACTGGATTTCTGGACTTAGCTGATACAGCTATTTATGTCTGAAGAGGGGATCTGGAGAAGATGGGGGAGGTGTAGTGGTGTAAATTCATCAGCTGCCTCCTGCCATCTGGGACATCCTTGCTTCCTGGTAAGCACAGCCTATCATGTGCAGAGGTGACTACTAGACGGTGAGAGAGGTCGCCTTGCCTCTGTGAATGTGTTAGCCAAAACTTCAGCCTTTTCTGGGGCATCGAGAAGGACCAGAACTCTCTGGAAATTACAGATCAGAGATGAGCCCCGACTAGTCAGAAATCCAGCCCTACAGGACTGCACATTAACATGTGAAATGTGCAGAATGATGGGAGAAAATAGCATTTCTAGCATTTGAAAGTCCAACATAATAGTAAAGAAACAATAACAAGAGACTATGCCAAACATCCAAGTCCATACTGGCAAAGACACTTTGCGTTATTTAACACAGTGCAACCTTCTCCATCTGCACGGAGAAACACAGAAGAAATTTACTTTTCTTCCATTCAGCACTGCTGCAAGAAGAGGAAAAGGTCTATACAGATATCCTCCCCTCATCTCTCACTTTTAGTGCAAGTCTCCTAGAACTTCATGTTTTTCTAGAAGCCCCAGGTCCTGAAGGCAGGATATCTCCATTTTGATTTTATACAGAAATAAATTTCTATCCTTCCTGACTGAGGAAATAAAATTGAAAGTATGACTATTCCAACCATCTTCAAAACTCATAAGCAATCAGATTGCCTCGAACTGTTAGTCTGATTTAAAAGAAACACATCACATGATGATTTGTAAATAATGTTCCTTTTCTTATGCTGCCAAGACTTTTGAGTTCCTGGGTTTGGCAATGAAGCATGCAGGTCTAATTCAAAAACATTTCAATTCAGTGAAAGGAATCTTTCTGACATTGGAGGCTACAAATCACATCTATAACACACCAGCTGGCACTAAATTAAGATTGATGTTTCTTATTATAGTTAACTATAATTCAGATAGAGACGACAATATTTTAAATTTACAAAATAACGTGAAAAATTGAACGTTCCCTTCAGCTCTGTCAGTACGAAGTAATAACACTCTTGAACAAGCATCAGCAGAACTAAATTTTACATAGTACTACATATGCAAACCCAGACCTTCAAGATATGACTTCTTCCAAATGCTCAAGAACTGCACAGTGCACACCAGCATGATACACTGGTTCTCAAATCATTAATCCTTCAAGAATTTTGCAAAATATTGTGGATTCAGCACTTAAAAAACAACCTGCATCACATGAATTACGGCAGTCCTGCTAGCTGAAAAAAACCCAAACTCTTCCTTCATGAATCACTTTTCTCTTAGTTTACTTAGAGATTTAACTCATTAGAACAAAAGGGACTTTTCAAATAGATGAAATAGGACACAGGTTGTTCCATAAATTGCTAGCAGGTGCACATTACTAACCTGGGGGAACTCTCACAATTAGCTTGCCTTTGTTTACTTCATATGAAAAGCAAAACAAAGTTCAGCATAAAATATCAAGAATTGATTTCACATAGGGGCAAGTTCTGTCACTTTCATTCCGCTTGAGAAATCCAAGCTGCAGCTGAACTAATTAAACTACTAACTACTAAAAACTACTAAACTAATTAGCTACTAATACTATGAGATGGAATTGGACTGACAGTTTTTCATGTCACAGTGCACCACATACGGTCAGTCTTGTCCTGCACAAAGCACGTGCCCAGCTGTGTAACACCAAGGAAATTCAAAGTGTTGATGCATGGATCCCAAATACCAAACGCCTGCAGAAGAAAGCTATGGAGCATCTGGGTCTCCTGCTCACCTAAAAGGAAGGTGCTACTTGCTCAGCCTCTAAAGAACACTCCTCTGTGTGATCTGCTAGGAAACTTAATCTTTTGACCTCCAAACACACATAAGATTAGAAGTAGAAAAAAACTCATCCCTAGTCTCAGCTGTCATACCAAATTCAAGACATGCCACTTGTGCTCTTGTTTTCCTTAACTCCTCTGATACTGCATAATATTCCTCTCACAGACCAAACATTTGGAAATAACTCATGAAGCAGACCTTTAATAAGCGAAACTCTGGTTTGCCTAAAAACAACAAATCCAATAAATAACAGGTTGCTCTGGGACTATATGCAAAACATGCTGAGAATTAACATGCAACACATAAAGGCAAGTAACAACTTAATTGAATAATATGGGATCAAGACCCTAAGTGTGGCTGAAACATGAGCTGTTAAATCTATATTAATTCTGTCTTGTCTATCAAAACTGAATTCATTCAGCGGCAGCCCCCACTAGCATTTCACTGCTCAATATATTTTTATCGCTATGCAGTCTGAGCAATATTTTTGATCAATTCCTACAATCAACATTTGAACATGGTGGGTCATTATTTTTTTGCTGGAAAAATTACTTCTTTAAAGCTTGTTAATCAATCTGCCCAGCTTAAGTTACTGTACAACTTATGCAGTCAGCTGTGCAAATGGTGGGAGCTGGAAAGCAGCGGAAGCTGAGAAGAGACACTTGGTTGGCATTGCCACTTACGTGAAACTCCTCACCAGGAGCAAATTCAGGTTTATTGTGGCAGGGTGAATTGTTAGGTGCCCTCTGCTAGCAGATGCCTGGAGGACTTCAAAGCCTTGGTCCTTCCTGAGACTTCTCCGCTGATAACACCTCCCCATGCAGAGTAGTAGCAGTTAAATTGTTTACTCCTGCTTGAGATGGTGGAAAGATACTGATGTGCCTTCTCAGGGTCACCTTGCTTGCTAGGAAAATTTTGATAATTAGAGACAAGACTGTTTCACCTTCTCCATTATCTTGGCAACTGCAGATGAGTTATGTTAAAATGACTGGATCTTGTTTTCTCCAGCAAAGCAGCACCTTATCATGCCAGCTCTGTATGTGGTGCACTCTCTGCTACAGCAGCAGTCAGTACCTGCAAAAGGTGGGAGACTGTCCTCGAGAAATGGAGATAACTAATGAGGGGAACATAATGAGGCACCTGGGTATCTTCATTAATGAGTCCTATAAACTGTGGATCTACAAGTGGATTCATTCTCTTACTGTACCAATTTCTGTAATACTGATTACTGCAGCAGCTGGGAATTTCATTATGCACAAATGAGAACAAAAACAAACCAGGGGAGAACAAAATGTCATGGTGCTGCAAGATGCCCTGTCAATCACTGGGTTTTACCTGCTTTCGAGCACAAGAAATGCAAAAGCTGGGGATGCTGCACCAGGAAAACTGTTGCTGGACAAGAGGGTGGCTGTCTCCACAGCCGAGCCTGCAGAAAGCACCCAGACGGGATGCCAAGTCTCATGAGGACACTGTTTCGGCAGGCAGGGAGGGCAGATATGCCAACCCACCGTGGCTGTGAGGGAAGGGAACATGATAAGGGAAAACAGAGAAGGGAAAAAAGCAGCAACATTACAGAATGACTCATGCTGGGACCTGAGGGAGTATGAAGCCCTGTACTTCGGACAGAAGCATGAATGTAAGAGATGGAAGATGCATGTTCTTAACCCATCTTAGTGTCCCTACCTGATTCACTTTTCTACGATATTCCACCTTTAAGAATACACCAAAACTTCCACCTGCAGGTGAAAATGGTAAAAAAAAAAAAAAAAGACATGCCTTGTCTCTCTAAGGAAGGCAAATAACACTACCATATTAAATAACACTATACTGTTAAAACAGTAACTGCAAAATACCAGTTCCAAAACAAACTTAGAAAAGGGATGGCTCTGCAAGGAGCAGAGGCGGGCTGACAGCATGTCCTGCCATGCTCCTGCTGCTATAGAGAAAATTAATGAGGACAATTTTCCAAAGGATACTTATCACATTTCCACTCTAGATTATTCCTGGGGGATGGAGAAGATGGACAGACTCGTAGTGCAACCCTGTAACTTTACCATCCCTAGGAAACCCAGTGTAACAGCCGATGCTTGGTGCACTCAAAGCAGGCTAGAGAGGTTTCCATGTTAGGCAAAGGTTTTTAAACCTGGTCTCCCCCTTAGGTAGATTCACTTTCCTTGTGCTTGAACTTCTCAAGGCAGAACAGATCAATAAAAATTATGTTCTTCACCATCTGATCTGCAGTTGCTATTTCAGGTGTCACAGCTGCCACTATAAATGTCTTTGCAACTACATCTGGGACAGATTTTCTTCCACAAGTGAATTTTTAGGATATGTCATCTTATAATTACTCAGTTCACTATTCTGTTAAATAAAGTGTCAGAGCATGAAAAAACTCTTCAGTGTGCTCTGAGTAGAGGAAGCAGTTTATCTTGCTTTAAGTTACATTTACACACTCTGCCAATCCCTGTAGTACACAATGAACATAGCTCTGAGTCATGGGATCAAGTGTCAGCAGCCATGGCAGAATCGAAGGCACTTTTGGTAACTAAAGGTAATTCATTTTAACTGGGTATGGTTAAAGGTCTCTCCAGCAAATGGAGAATAACATAGATAATAGATTTACCATATATGAAGGCAGAAACAAAAATTTCTTACTGTCATTCCAAACACACAATATTCATTAGTAAATGCAATAAAGTTTTGCATGTAATCTACTTAGTGATGGCTTCTAGTTCAGTAAATTACATATTTTTTTTTTCATTGTAATACCCAGAAAACCATTTATTCACTTAAATGCTGCTACTTACTCTTAAAGCTTTTGTATTTTAAATAGCCATAAGGAAATATAAGATATCGTCACTGAGATTAATAATAAAAATGAAATGCTCCAGTGAGCTGAAATACAACGAATATTTTACTATGGAAATTGTAGATTTAGAGCTTTCACCATAATGACTTTACACCTGAATATGGAAACAGATTCATTCTTACATTAAAGCTCTCTCTTCAAAAACTTTAGTATATACTAGAATAGAGAAAGCTGCAGCAGGTATTTCGAAAGAGCGTGGATCTTCATTTTCCCGAGTTCATACTCTCCAGCTGGGAAGAGCTGCATTACGCCCTTGGGGAGCCGTCCCCATGCAGCCCCATCCACACGCCTGCACACCGCCCAGCCCCGCTCCAGTGCAGGACACACGCACACAGGCTTGTATGGCAACATTGCCCGGAGTCTCCTTTGGCTATACGCCTGTCCTCATTTCTCCTCTCCTCCCCCTCGCTGCCAGCTGGGAAGGAGCTGGAGCCTTGATTCGTGACCAGTACCGACCCTCCGTGTCCGCCCTCTTCCCATGTGCCAGAGCAATTCCCAAGTGTAACCCTCATCTCCCAGCGATCGACCCCACGAGATATGAAGGACCCATGGAGCTCTCTGGGGCCACCCTTACAGGGGAGAACCAGTACCGAGCTGCAGTGGGCTGTGAGAGGTGCCCTAGGACAGGGCCACACACCGCATCTGTCCTCAGGGAGCCACAGCTCCAGTCTAAGAGAAGGCAAACAGCTAATATTCAAAAGGAGACGAGTTCTACAATAAATGGGTCTATTTTAAACAGGCAAGACAGACTCTGGATCGTTTTGATGCAGAGCCATCAGTCCTCCCTTACATTGTTCTGCCTCTGAGGATGATTCCTGCCTCCACATTGGTGCTGACCACGCGGCCCCACCACCTGCTACACCTTTCCCAATCCCATACAAGCTAGTGAGGAGTCTGCATTAGGCTCCTTCCTACCCACTGCTGGCAAACCAGATACCACAGTGGGGTGATGGGGTGTTTAACCTGGAGCTCCCCCAGCACTCAGACTTCTCACAACTGTGCCTGGATAGGTGGTGCATCCCTATCTCTTTGCATAGTCAGATCAGACTATTTACTTTCTGTAAAGCCAGTTCACTAAAAGCAACAATTTTGCTTCCTTGTAGAGACTGTTTGCAGGTGCTATTCTGGGCTAGAATACAGACAAGTGAAAATCTCAGTGAAGGTTAATGTGGAAATCCTCCTGAGAGATTAATACTAAACAAAGTGCATTTCCTCTACCAGGCTATTTAAAAGATGTCAAGCACACAGATGTCATTCTTTTCTGCTCAGAGATGCTGTAACTGTGACCAGTGAGCCATACTGGGCAGAAAAAGCATTCCCAATGGCTTAAAAGATGAAGGGTTTGCTTCTAGACTAGTATCTCTGGAGACAAGACATCTCCCTCTTATGACAACCACCAGCCTCCTGTAGTGGCAGCTGGTATTAGGCAAGACTAGTTAGTAACTGAAGGTAAGCAGAAGGCAAATATATCCAAACCACTAGCATTTCAGTAGCGATCACAGTACCTAAAATAGCCACCACCTCGTCGTCCTGGATGACTTCTAGGGATCCCGAGACCACAAAGCAAAGAGCATCAACGCTTTCCCCAGCATGATAGATGAGGTCCCCTGGGGCACAATGGATCGTCTGAAACTCCACAGCCAGGGCTCGCAGGCAGCCGTCGCTAGCCAGCCGGAAGGCGGGGTGCTCGTTAAAAACCTTCCGGTTTAGGTGCACGCAGATATCTGCTCTCATGTCCTTTGGGCAAATCGAGAGAACCTGAATAAAAGAAAGATGAAAATTAATCAGCTGGGAATATGACACTGGGCCAGCACGTGCTTTATGAAATAACCGGATCTTAAGATCCATCCATCCGGTTATTTCACAAAGCTTCTCGTGGGAGTTTTATCTTGGATTGGGGTAGTCTTTTTCTACCCATCTGCTGCTTTAACTGCAGCTGAACGGGTGGTGTGGAAGAAGGGACTATTCTGTTACACTGTTCTCATTCCTAACAGTTTTCACACTTGTTTTCCAGAATTGCAGGTAGCACTACCATGTCCCTCCAGACTTGGTGCCCAGACTATCCGCCCGCTGCTACGCTCAATCCCTGCAGGAGCACAGAACGGACGCTCAGAGCTGAAGGAGCTTGAAGACATGCAAAGATGGACCATTCACAATAGAAAACACCACGTTTTGCTCACATCCAGAAAACCTAGTCTTCAAAAGTCTTGATGTAGATGTCCACTTACCGACACGCATCCAAACACACCTAAGGTTTAGTTTCAGTGCCGTACAGATATAAAATAAGTAACCTGCCCTGGAGGGCTTACAGACTAGAAAATCCAAAGATTTTGAGATTAGAGCAAAAAGAAAGTATTATGAAACCTCATGAAGTGTAAAGTAAAAGTGAGTGAAAAACTGTCCTGTGAACATGAAGATGTCTTCATAGTGGATAATTAAATAAGACCTTCAATTAATTTCTTACCTTAAATAGCTTTCCCTATTGAAATAGTAACACAAATACACGTGAAGAAAGAAAGTGAAAACCTGTGGGTCTTGTTAGGTTTGTAAATTGTGTGTTTAATATTTGTACATCCTCCAAAACACACTGATGTCCTTATAACCCTGAAATGGTAGTTAATTGCACAAAGAAACATATAAAACCTTTTAAAGTTTTCCTAGGATAAATAATAGAAAAGAGCATGAAGTTAAGAGCACTCTGGAAGTCTCAAATAAAGAAGACTGCAGATCAATAGTACTGATTCACTTTTCACTGTATGGAATTAATCTGGCAGCTTGCTCTGCAGACAGTGAGAGAGACAGGGACACTGGGTCAGTGTGTTGACTACTACTGAATATTAGCAAACAGAGGGAAACTCTGGTAACCCTGACTAAGCTTTGAGGCAAATGGTCATGTTAATATTGAAGTAAAGCCATGATTTTCATTTCTGTTTAATGCAGAAGAGGTATAAAAGATATTGTTGTTAAGTATTACTAAAGGTCCTAAAGCATAGAATGGGAGAATAGTAAACAATTTCTAGTTTAATGATAACATTTACTCCCTTTTATATTTCAATAGATCAAAGTTCTTTTGTGGTCAAAGATAGAATGAATGCAAAAAGGTAAAGTAGAAGCTATTCTTCTATCCTCTGTACTATGATAGTCTGAGGCTAGAAGCAGCTACTACAATCATCTGCACTAACCTCTTGTACTCAAAATTTTCCTATCAATCCCAGAATACTTGGTAAAATTATAGCCTAGAAGGTCTTGATTTAATGTTTTCAAATGATAAAGGGTAGTTGTTCCAATGGACAGCTACTCTCTCTTTTAAACATGTGCTGTTTCTAAACTGATTTTTTTCTTTTTTAACTTTCAGTCAACAGCCAGTAGATCTCATCATGTTGCTCAGACAAAAGACCTGCAATCATCAGAAATCTTTTCCACATGTGTTTATAGAATATGACCAGGTAATCTCTTGGTCTCATCTTGAATAAACATGAGAGATGATGCTTGTGTCTAACACTATGAAGCACAGTGTCTCTTTGGAAACTTACCCATAGCATAAGGTTTTCTCTCTTATAACCACCTTCCCAGATCTAGCAGATAATTAGTTTTTATTTGATCTAACACAGCATAAGTCAATTTGGCTTAATGCTATTTTTCTGTAACAAAATATTGTACAGAAAACATTAAAATACCCTGCATAAGATTGTTTTATCATAAAAATAATAAACACATTTGACAAGACATATTCTCCATAAACCATCGTTTGCATTAGTAATAATGTCTCGTCTGAGTCATTGTTGACCATATCCTGTATCACATTTCCATACTTTTATTGGGGGCAAACGTCAATTTCACAAACTTATACTTACCTGAGTCATTCCATTTACCATTAGAAATATGGGTACACCTTAGTTTTGCTGGTAAAAAAACAACTTCTGGATCAAACAGAAAGCTCATCCTTATAAAAGAGAAATGTGACATCTTTATTCTCCTTAATAGTATTCAATGAAAAATTATTTTGTATCATAATTGATGATTTTTAACATTTTTATCTACTCTTGGACCTGAATCATGGTTAGAAGTTTTTTACATCCCTTTAATACTTTCATTAATGTAAGTTATTTTGATGTAACAAGGCCATGAGCTATGAATTCTCAAACACTGCTCTTAAGAAAAACGTGTGTATTCATCCATGACTGATTTCCAAATTTTATCTTTTAAGCTTCCAAACTGCAGGATAAATTGGTTAAACTATTGCAGAGGTTGTTACTGTAAGAGTCGGAGATATTCCAGGACCATTTGTTTTTAGGAGTGTAAATTAATTGTGTCCCTGAAGAATAAAAGCCACTTGGATCCAAAGCAGCATGTTGTTTCCTCAGAAATACAGAGTTAAATACAGAATATTAAAAGTGAGCACTCAAAGCATTACTCTTTGTATAGACACAACAAACATATCTATCATCACACGCTGTAATATGAAGAGACAGAAAAAATTCTATTGCACAGAAAAAAGTCTTAGAAAGAATAATTCAGGAATTTTCTGATGTCATGATAAAGTGATTCTCTTAATGACATATTACCGTATGGAGATATACGGAGATATCACTTATCAACTAGTACAGCAGTAAATGAATAATGATCCAAGAGTTAGCCAGGAACAAATAATCTTTATTTCAGTTTTCTTGTCTGCTACACTGCAAGTACTGAGAACAGAGAATGAAACAGATGATAACTAAAAGAAATACTTAATATAAGAGATTTGGCAAAGGAGCTTTGACTGATAAATGTAGATATACATAGGGGAAAAAAAAAGCAAAGATAGGCAATCTCAATATTCAGATCTGTATGCTTCTAGCACATGACTTTAGGAGCTCCAACCTGACTTTGCAGCACTTCTTTTTGTGTTTACGAATACCAACATCATGAAAAAGGAGTCTTAGAGATGCCACCAGCTTCTCTATTAGTTGTACTGTAGAAAGGGGCTGTTGATGACACAGATTACAGTATGTACTAATTTTCCTGCTTCCAAAGAAGACACATAATGTGATATAGAATCACACAGAAGCATCTGGAAGCTAATGATAAATAGTCCAAAAACCCTAAGAGCAGAAAATGAGAAAATGAGCACTTCAAATTCAGGTAAATATTCTTCTGAAAATGGTCCCTTACCAATAATACAAGTCTTTGACATTCTTACTCTGAAATGCTCCTACTGAGATCTCAGCATTTTTAAGGCAGTATGCAACTAAAATGATACAAACTAGTAGCAATCTGGTTGTACATGAGCCCGTATGGTGCACAAATGCACACACATGGGTGTAAAAGAGAAATTAAATTTAAGGGAGAGGATATCCTGTAAAGCTCAGTCTTTTGTTTCACTGTTGTGTCTCCAACGCTTCATGTTAGTAGAACCAAAGTTCACCCAGGACATTTGTTCTAGCCTGTGCATTCTTTCAGCAGTGTATCGAAATCACCAAGACAAATTTCTGAAGAGGAAATTTCCTTAGAGGTTTCAAGACCTTTCTCAGTGAAACCTGTATTTTATAAGCAAGGCAGGATATTAAGGCTGCTGACTGCAATGCTTTACTAACTGATGGTTTTGGAGCACACGACTTGGAGCAGGCAGTCTGCAGGGACCAGGTGCTTGTGCTGCTACAGAAGTTGTTCCATAATAAATCTGTAGTCACAGACTTCACAGTCAGCTTTCCCATATGAATCCAAGCAGCATGAAAGATCAGAACCTGCTACGTTTCAATGAAAAATCAGAGGAGAAAGTGGAATTCTACCCATGAGAAAATGTGCACTGGTTGTATAAACTGTTTATCTACCAGAAAAGGAGCAAGGCTCTGCGGCACACATGAACTGTACACACGTATTCACAAAAGATCTGAACCACTACAAAGCTGAAAGAGGAGAAAGTAAAGCCCAGAATAACATTTATTACTTCCCTTCTCTGCACAGAAAATTAAACCTCCTCAAAGTCAGTGTAAGACAATTGCTGAGCTCTGCCATCACCACTTGGCACCCAGCTGATACAAACCCCAACACAATGACACCCAATGCAGAGATTCAGCACTGCTGTCATCTCTAGAGCACCCTATGGCATATGTAAAATGCTGGCGGTGAGTGAAAAGCTTGTGGTTGCTGCTAGAGAATGGGAAAGGCAGTAACCAGCTCCGGAAGACTCACAGGGAATTGGCACAGAATGTCTCACTATCTTTTCAGCTTGAGATCTGTAAGGGGGGGAATAAAATTCCCAAAGAGGTTCCATTTGATTTTTTTTAACTCTCCCATCCGTTTCCCCAGCATGCTCAGGAGGTTTAAGATAAGCCCCTTGAACAGCTCAAAGAACTCTACAGGGAGCAGAGATTATAAAGAACTCAAAAAAAAAAGTAAATTAATCCAAACAAAAACTGTATAGAGTGTGTCCAAACAGTACCTTTTAGGATGGGTTTAAATATTTTTTAAAAATATCTTCCCCAGCTGGAAAACACTACAGGATGCCTTAGCAAATATTACCGAATCTGTTAAGACTTGTTAACAAAAAGTGCAGAGGCCAGTGAATCATGAACGCTATCTATCTGCAATTTGCTTTCAGCACACAGGATTCTCACTTTCTCAGGGTTGTAGCTAGGGGATATATTGACTGATATTCAAGTGAAGAGCTTACACAGTCTTAGCAGTGGAATAACAAGGACTGTTTCCTAAATGAATAACATAACAAATATTGGAGATACTAAAAAATGTCATCTTTGACAATAAATAAAATAAACTCCTCCAACTTCTAACCAGTTATAGGCCACAGATAGTTCTCTTTATTTTCTGGAGAAAGGCTGCTCTGGATTTTCAGACATATTCAGCAGTCATAACCAACTTCAGTTCTTTCCAAAAAAACACAATACCCCCTAGGCACCTGACTGAGTTATTCAGATTTTCAGAAGGATTTGGCAGTTTGAGTGTTGACTTCTTTTGCAGACCTGGCTAAAAGTGTTACATTTGGCACTGGGTGGAGGCCAAACAGACAAAGGTAAGAAAACAGCTGACTGGCTAATCACAGAGCGTTTTCCTGTAATAATCAGGTAATTTTGTAAGTAACTCAAATGAGATGTATGGAACTGAGCACTTATTAACCCTGCATGCATTAGGGTAATCATTAATACATCACTGAATATCTTGACACTAAGAAATGAATTTCAATAGCTCTATTTTAATTGCACTAAAATCCAAGGTCACTTGGATTTAAACGCTCAGAAATCAAGATCTGAAAATCAAGTCTAATAAGTTGAGTTTGGCTTGTTTTCTTATTAACAATACATGAGCTGAACCAGTGATCTAAATGGTTAGATTTAGGAATACAGTAACAAAATTGACTGTTTTTTAACTGAGTGACAAGTGTTAGAGGCATTAAAAAATTCACAGAAATTTGCTCTAGATTACATTAAATTCAGTATTGTCAACACTGATAGAATCTGGCTAAGAGTCTGAAAAATAGGGGAAGATGAGAAGGCATCATCACGTGTTTTAAGAAATCGAGTAGTTCACCAGCACAAAGTGTGTTGGTTTGTCCAATGCACTGAAAAGTGTGGCACACTAGTAACATTCACTGATGGCCCAAAGTAGCAGATCCTATGTTGCCTACGGGTTGTACAGTTAAAGGTTTTATTGTTTTCAGTTTTGCTATAATATCTATCCCCAGCAGAATCATTACATGACTTTCTAATGTGGCAAAGGATAGAAGACTACAAGGAATTCTATCATTAAAAATCAACTTTTTAGATAGAAGAAAGAAAAATAAACATCAGAAAGAATATGACATACATCAAAGAATCTCTGAAGTCGCAACATTTTTTGGAGTGACAACTTCTGGCACAAAGGTCACCCTTGGAAGAATAAAATCAATCAATGGATTATTTTATTTTGTGCTTCTTATGGAGGTAGTTTATTTTTTCTAACATGCAGCACTATGTAAAGACATTCAAGGGTGAAAGTTTTAAGAAAACAGATCTGGAGAAGACCTTCCCCTAGATGTGGTCTCTGGAACTGATAGCCCCTCTGTCAGCATCATCCCCTTGGTGGCAGTGCTCAGGAAAATGCCTGACCCATTCACTCAGGTACCTATTCCCCCAAGAAAGAAGCTCATGAGCTGCTCCATAGCCCTGGTATTTCCTCAAGCGTGACAGGTTCATAGTTTAATCTGTACCAATCCCAAAATGAACACATCCAAGAGGCAGAGATAATTGTGGGTAATCTTTCCTGGCTCTGCACAGTGCATACAGGAGGTGAATAATCCATACCATCCATAAGGGTGAAAGAGAAAGCCCCACCGGTGCACAGGCCCCGCTCTTGGACCCATGTGAAGGAGAGTGAGACCCTGACCGTCTCTCCTGCATCCCGCTCTCCAAAGAACCGTGGATTGCAACTGTACCTGGTCCTAGCTCAGCTCTGTGAGGTGAGGGAAGACTTCTTGTTCACCCCGTCCCGATCTGCAAGGAACGACCAACAACCCCGCCTCTACAACGAAACAAAAATACTTGTCCAAACGATTTTTACCTTCCCTCTTCAGCAGGGAATTGTATGTAGCTGTCACACCTAATTCTGTAGAAGTTCTCTTTGGCCACGAAGCTTGGAAGCCTTCTACCCCGGTCATCCACGAGGAAATCCAGCCAGCACTCACAGACACCTCTATGTGTTGGGACACCATAGGAATGGCAGCCTGATTCCCCTATTTGTCTCAGGGTATCACTAATTATTACTACAGCTCTTGAAGATCTTATTAACAGCAAACACAACTAAGCTGCACTGTCCTTCTGTAGATTAACATTTAATGAAGCTACAACCTGTGTCTGTTTACCATAAAACCACCTCTCCTGTATGAAAGCTTAGTGGACCAGCAGTGAATAATTTTAATACTGTGTTATTTTCCCATGATTTCCATTTCAGTCATTGCAATGTGGAATTGGCTCTCATTATTCAAATCGCCATTGATGCTTAGGTTGAGACTAAATAGATGTCTTTTTTCTCTTTCAACCTATGGCTTTTCTGAAGGTGACAGACATATATTTAATTGCTTTCTGAGCAAATCCTAAGCCATATAACAGCACAGAGGTCAAGAAGAGAAAATCTTTGGGTTTTACTGACATTTCAGAATGTAATCATTAGATAAGACCATATTAGTTAATGGTTGCTCTGCTTTCATCTATAATGACCTATTTTTTATACAAGAGCTAATATCTATAAATTTTTCATTTGCTGTCTAGAGATTTCAATAAAAACCAAGAGATTTTAATTCTGTGTGTTTCATATATCAAATGATTACTGTAAAGATTTTTTTCAGCTGCTTAAAAATGGTCATATACAGAGAATGTACTGCCTCTTTTTTACCTCTCAAAAAACCCAGGCTCTGTGGGATGAGAGATACTGTTTAGTATATAAAGGCTTCTTAGTTTTGTCATCTTTTCAGCGCTGCTCATTATTATGTGAATAACCCCAAAACCTGTGGCATTAAACATAAAAAAATATTCCGTCTTGTTTGAGCCACTGTTACACCAGGAGATGAGTCCATGTGCATGTATTACGTGTATCATCCCAGCTGTCAGGGGAGGGCTCCCATGTTTTAAGTGATTTAAGCTTATGGATCAGAGGCCACTTGCTTCCCCTTAAGTAATAATAATAAATACGCTAATGCTTTTAGTGTCATTGTTAATTCCTTATTTGTGAACACTCGGAGACAGGCTGAAGCACTGTGGTTTGAAGACAGGATTTGAAGATGAGTTATTCCCAAGGAGAACAGTGAAGCCAAAACTGTGTGCTTAAGGCACCGTCACTTCAATATGGGAGAGCAAATCCTCTTCCACATACAAGGAGAACAGAGTGGGGCTTTAAGATGAAGTTCTGTTTGGGACAGCTTACTCCCACAAGCAGCAAGGATTAGAACTTGATTTAACTTCCACAAGCAGCAAGGATTAGAACTTGATTTAACTTCCTCCATGCTAACTTTCCCTTTGCCTTCAGTTCCATCTAAGGACTCATTCTTACTAGTTTTAGCCAAGATCCTCCTTTGGACTACACACTGAATGTGTCAGTCAAGGGTAGATATTTAAGATCTGACGCAACAAGTCTACACATGTAAAGTGGTAGTAATTCCAATCAAATTATTAACTTACATTTTAGCTTCAAGCATAGTAATTTAAAACCTTTAGCTATCAAAGAATCACATGCACATGTGTTTATTTTTATTCCATCAAATTGCGATGATTGTTCATCACCATAGGAACCTACTGTTACACTCATATAAGAAACTTCATTCTCTTTGTCAGTACATTAACCTACTTGTTCTTTGAATTTGGATTTCAAAACCAAGCCATTTCAACATGCTGAGTGACTGAATGAAATGTATTATAAATTTGTGGCAAATGACATTGCAAAACACATTCCAGTGTGACAATGCAGATATATTTGAAACAGTTTAGGATGTAATACTGTATGTTAGGTTGAAAAACATCCTTGGATGATGGAAACTGAAAAGTTGGGAAGTTCCTCACTAATTATCATGTGCCATGAGCACATGTGTTTTGCAAGATAATTAAGAAGCTTATTGAAAAGTTCATAAAAATTAAGTAAAATGGGAAATCATGTGATGCAAAGATGCCCAGACAACAGACTGGTCAGAATCTCATTATTGGAGCTTTGAAAACAAGACTGGAAGAAAACCCTAAGGTCACGTCCAGGCTGTCAGACAAAGCAGTGCAGAGAAGCAATTCAAGACCTGACACAGTAATCCCCTATTCCTACCTACACTGGAGCACTATCTGGATTTAGCAGCTCAGTTGCAGGTGCAAGGTAGACCCATTAGCCCTACCGTGTCTACGGTAATAAATCTGACGACTCTGCATACCTTGAAGCTCCCATCCACCTGCTGCTCTAGGTTTAGTACAGATGGATTCAATTTAAATGCAGAGGGTCTTACGACAGGGCTTGAAGGGGTAATGAAGAAACTAATGCAAGAGAAACCATCCACCCTACATGACTAGTCTCTGGGACTGTACCACTGTTTCTATCATTTTCCAGCTGGAATTTATAATATTTTCTTATTTGTTTTGGTGAAATACATCATAACACCTTTCTGAGTGGAGGTAAAGGTAGGAAGGCTGCCTGGCTATGACACAGCTTTCCACCTTTTTGCTAAAACAAATCCTGACTTTGGCTAAGGTCCTGCAGCTGAAAGCAAACTTCCTGATCCTTACACTCATACAGACCCAGAGATGCTCAGTGCGGGCACTACAGGCCACTCGTGCTGTTGCTTTTGCAGACTTGCAGGCTGTAAGGGATACAAAACACCAAAATATTCAAACCGGTGCTCAAGTTCTTACGTTTATCTTGTCTCTGTTCTTCTGTAACATGGGCTTTTCTGGGAAGTTCGATTAGATGCAACTACTGATGTCCAGATGCAGAGGTTCCTGACATCCTTCCATTGTTTTAAATAGGTTTTGGATCCAGGCCTAAGTCTAGGCAAGTCTTTACCAAGGGAAAATTGTTAAAAACCTAAGTCACAGATTTTACAGCCATATTAATTATCTAGCTAAACAGCCACTACTATCTTACAGACCAGAGAACACTGCTTACCATGAGTCAAAGATTATGGCTCTAACTGCAATTTTATAATCTATAAAACCGGACATGCGGAAACTATGGAAGGAAATTTCAGTAATTAAAGCACAGGTTCTCCTAAGTAACTGCAAAGCATCATTAAAATCTAATGAAACTGTAGTGGAATAATACAGGATTCTGGCTTAACTGCAAGGAGATAAATGCAAATGAAAGTTGAATTTTCACATGGTTTTGAATTTACACAACAGGACTGAATGCATTTACAGTAGATTACAATATAAAAGCTGACTTTTAACACTGTATGAATCAGCATGAGGAAGTTAGGGTATTAGTGTATAAGAAGTTAACATATTAACAAAAGTGGCATACTGAAGCACAAGAATCAAAGAAATCAAAATCCTTGTTACTTAAAACAGTTGTATTTGTGATGGTAAACCAAATTTCACAGCAGATGATTAATAAGATAACTGCTGTTGCATCAGCATGATGTAAGACTAATTTTTTCAGTGTAGCGACTTCATCTTGGCATATCTGAACAAGCTGCATCATCATCATACCATATTATACAATAGCTTCAACTGAAGCAAGAACTTCAAAGCTCTGCAAGCACTAGACATTGTAAGATATTAATCTGCCATGACGCTTCCTTACCCTCCCTCGGACACTTGCCTTTTAAGTTCTAAGGAGGAAAATCTTCATGGAAACTGGAGCCTGAAATGCTCAATTTCAGCTGATGTGTATCAGGTCCACAGAAGCCACAAAAACATTTCCAGTCTCCACTGACCAAGTATCTAGACTTAAAACTGTTATATCACGCCTATATTCAAGGTATTGAAGGTAGAAACCCTCCCATCTGACTTCAGCTCTAAAATATCCAAAGCTAGACAGACTCACTGCACATATCATGGAGAAAGAGAGGTCCTGAGGACAATTCACTTGGTCTGTCCTGGCACACGATGAATAACTCACCAAAGATGACTTTTTTCTTTAATCAGCTTTTGAAGAAAGCTAAATGACCACTCCTTTCTGAGGGCTAAAGTCCTGTAGGACTTCTACCCTGCACGGCAGCCAGTGGTGCCACATTTTCTGTACCTTCCTACCAAAGGCCTTAAATTCCAGCCGAGAGATTTTAGCTCAAGGAGATCAATCTCTGCTGCCATTAAATCCTGTACTAATTATGCTGATGGATACGTCGATGTCCTGGGCATCAGCAAAAGGTCTGTGCCAATCAAACTCATTTCATTGCAACTTACAGATGCCAATGATTTTTGGAATAATACTGATGTAGGTTAAATACCAAATTATGTTCTTGGACTAATCTGAAGACCAATTTCCCATTGATTTCAATAGTTAAGTACATTAAAATTATTTAGTATTTAGGCAAAGACTGGAAAGCAGAAAACATTTACCACAATGAAAAATAAAGGCATATTTCCAAAGCAGCAAAACATTCTTTTTTTTAAAACATCCAGGTTTTGATCCAAACACAAACATAATAATGGAGTAGCATGCAGTTATGAATTTGTTAGTAAGTTACATGCTGTTATACTGCCCTTTTTCTAAGACAGTACACAATGTACACAAACTCTTGCTATTTAAATTGTTACCTCATGTACTCATACCTTCTCTGTGTCAATTCCTTTAGACATGGACCAGGTTGAGACAATATAATCCATGACTCTTTCACTAAGGCCTTTTGGAACTTGATATAATTTTAGGAAATCCCTCACATTGTTCAGCATCTCATGGTATCGGTTGGTGTTGGCATACATTTGCTGGAAAATAGTGGTGACGTTTCCAAAAATAGTTGCATAAAGAAGAGCTGAAAAAAACCAAAGGTAATTAAAAATAAATGTGTATGCCTCGGTAAATGCTACTCATAATTCAAGGATAACATTAAATAATTTTAAGTATGGTTACAAAATACTGCAAAGACATAGGTGTAAACTGAAAAATTCTATTTATGCACACACTTTCACACACATACATGCACAGTTATTTATTGAATTTACCCATACAGCTCATACAGCCACTCAGTGTGTATTAATTCACAAAATCAGCCATACAGGTAATGTCCACATATGGAGTCAAAAAGAGCTGGTGTATTTTAACTCTATACCCTAAAGTAATCTAAACTAATTTTCAAATGTAACTTCAGCCTGCCAGTAAGCCTTGAAGGCACCATCCAAAGAATCATGTGGATCTCCTGTAAAATCAGCTTATCTAGCATGTGCTATGAGTAGAGAATGGCCTCAATCCCCCAAAAGAAATGAAATGGAGAAGAAAGGAACCTGGGAATCCTGGCAATGAGACATCTATAGAAATGGGGTCCTGTGTCAATGGCCAAGATGTGCACAAGAAAGATTCAGAGTAGTATTTCACAGCCAGCCCCAGCAGATGACTTGGGTATGTTATGTCAACTCCAGATTCCAGTCAGTAATGATTCCAAAGAGGGAAAATTCAGGTTAGTGAGCAATAGAAAGTCTCTTTGAGGAGGGCAGATGACTAGGACAGGAGGAGGACAGGAACCACTACCTCAAAGCCACTCCTGGGTTACCTTCTCTTCTGGTTTAATTCTCGCCGTTCCAGACATGCCACCATTACTGTCAAGCTCATCCATCTGAGTTGTGCAACACCAAAGAATAACATGCTATATTTGAGAAAATCACATATTAAAAGTAAGCCTTTCTCCAAGGCTTTTGATACAGTTTCCCACAGCCTCCTCCTAGAGCAACTGATATATTATGGTCTAGACAAGGGGTCTGTGCGGTGGGTGGGGAACTGGCTGACAGGCTGCACCCAGAGGGTGGTGGTAAATAGCTCTTTTTTAAACTGGCAAGTGGGGTCCCCCAGGGATTGATATCGGGCCCAAAGCTGTCTAATATCTTCATAAGTGATCTGGATGATGGGATCAAGTGTACCCTGATGAAGTTTTCTGATGATACCAAACTGAGTGCAGAAGTGGACGCTACGGAAGGAAGACCTGGATAGGCCAGAAGAGTGGGGTAACAAGAACTTTATGAAATTCAACAAGGGCAAGTGTAAGGTCTTGCACCTGGGAAAATGTAATCCATGAGTGCAGCACAGACTGGAATCTACATGGCTGGAGAGAAGCTCTGTGGAAAGGGTCCTGGTACTCAGTATGAGTGAACAGTATGCTGAAGCAGCGAAGATAACTGGATGTTGGATTGCATCAATAAGGGCATCACCAGCAGAGATAAAGAAGTCATTATGCCACTCTAATCAGCACCTGTCAGGCCAGGCCTGGAATGCATCATGGAGAATGGCTCATTTCTGAAGCCTAAATTCAGCAAACATTTAAGCAAGAGCATAAATGCACATATTTACTAGTGCTGTCTTAGAATCATAGACTCATAGAATAGTTTAAGTTGAAAAAGAGCTTTAAGAGCATTGAGTCCAACCATTAACCTAGTACTGCCAAGTCCACCACTAAACCATGGCCCTAAACACCACATCTGCATGTCTTTTAAATACCTCCAGGCATGGTGACTCAATCACTTCCCTGGGCAGCCTGATCCAATGCTTGACAACCCTTTTGGTGAAGAAATTGTTCCAAATATCCAATCTAAACCTCCTCTGGCACAACTTGAGGCCACCTCCTCTCATCCTACTGCCTGTTACTTGGGAGAAGAGACTGACAGTCACCTTGCTACAGCCTCCTTCAAGGTAGTTGTAGAGAGCAATAAAGTCTCCCCCGAGCCTCCTTTACTCCAGGCTAAACAACCCCAGTTCCCTCAGATGATCTTCATAAGACTTGTTCTCCAGACCCTTCACCAGCTTTGCTGCCCTTCTCTGGACACACTCCAACACCTCAGTGTCTTTCTTGTAGTGAGGGGCCCCAAACCAATCACTGTATTTGAGGTGCAGCCTCACCAGTGCTGAGTACGGGGGGATGATCACTTCCCTAGTTCTGGTGGTCACACTATTGCTGACACAAGCCAGGATGCCGTTGGCCGCCTTGGCCACCTGGGCACACCGCTGGCTCATATTCAGCCAGCTGTTGACCAGCACCCCCAGGTCCTTTTCTGCCGGGCAGCTTTCCAGCCGCTCTGCCCCCAGCCTGCAGCGGTGCATGGGGTTGTTGTGACCCAAGTGCAGGACCCAGCACTGAGCCTTGTTGAACCTCATACAATTGCCCTTGGCCCATCGATCCAGCCTGTCCCAACCCCTCTGTAGAACCTTCCTGTCCTCCAGCAGATCAACGCTCATGCCCAAATTGGTGTTATCTTCCAACTTACTGAGGGTGCACTTGATCCCCTCATCAGATCACTGATGAAGATACTAAACAGAACTGCCCCCAGTACTGGGCCCTGGGGGTCACCACTCGTGACCAGACACCAACTGGATTTAACTCCATTCACCACCACTCTTTGGGCCCATCCATCCATCCATCCAGCTTTTTACCCAGTGAAGAGTACATCCATCCCAGCCATGAGCAGCAATTTTCTCCAGGAGAATGTTGTGGGAAACGGTGTCAAAGACTTTACTAAAGTTTAGGTAATGGTGGATTGAAAGATGTTCTTAAAGTGAAGCAAGTTCAAGGTGCCTTACTGAGTCACGTTATAATTGCCCTTGCAAGCAAGTCCAAAAATACATTCTTCCATTAGGCATTACAGATTTTGAGGAAAAGAGACTTATTCTGATATCTCATAACATCAATGTGTGGCATTACTTCCGCTCTTGACATTATCAAATAGACAGAAATGTGCCTGTCATTTTTAATGATCTTTGCTCGGAGGTATTTCACAGCAGAATGCAGCTATGCATTTCCATATTGCTTTTTTGAAAAACAACTGCAACCTACAAATGGCAAGAAATAACCCACTGTGAAAAGAAAAACTGTCTTCCATCTCTCAGTGCATAATGTCTTCCCTCTACACAACACATTTCCACCTCATTCCAGAAAACTCAATTTGTTTCATACTAATTTACTACTGTTCATCACCCCTATTTGAAGGGTGGCATTTTTAAAGAAACACGGTGCTTTCCTAAAACCTGTCTAGTAGAAAGATTGTACTTCCATTTCTCACAGTGCTTTTTACTATGTCCACGTAAAAATTAGATGCTTAAGTTCATCCGAAATATAATGTTCACTGTTTTAACAAAATCTTGTGATTTATCATCTCAACACACCAGATCACATCAAACAAGGTCACACAATGTGTAGCAAAGATGAACACAAGGTTTCAGTTTTAGAAAACACAGCAGGTTAATACCCTACGCGATGTCCAGAAATTAACCTCTTTGAACAGGTAGCTTTTTTCCTTGCTTTACTGATAGTTGTATCATATCTGCTAGCTACTGAAAGGTCTTCTCTACCTCTATATCCATTCAGATATATATCAACACTCACTCGGTGTATACGAGTTTGTATGTGGATTATAAAAAAGTCTAGATGGATGAATGCTACCTGACCTTTTTCTTTCTTCTTTTTTCAGCTTTCTCTGCTCTTTTAGACTTCTGCAGTAGGGCAAACTTGAGGAAGTGTCACTTCTAAGTGCAACATCCCTCATCCTTCTGAAGAACAGTTGCTGATTTATCATGAACTCAGCTCATCAGATATGTTAGTGCACAACATCTCTTGCCTTGCCCTCTGATGGTAGATGCACCTGCAAATTGCTGTGACTATAAATGTAAAGAGAAGTCATAACTGCCCCCATAACGCTGACTTTCTGCATGAGTAAAATTTATGCAACCCTGTAACTAGACTGCATATGCAATTACAATGCATACAACCCAACTGGCCATGCAAACCTACATAGAAGACAGAGACTGAAAATGTGACACAGTGCCCTGTGAGGTTGGGAAAAAAAAGAGATTCAACTTTGACACCTGCCAGGTTGGAAACAGCTAAGAATGTCATGGTGAAAACAGCTTGCCTGAAGCAAATGGCACGTATTACCTCCTCTGCAAAAAAAATGACTCTTTGGAAAGGACAATTTGTGAAAAATATATAGCCAGAAGAGAAATTGTAGTTCTGTTTCTCCTAATGTAGGGTCCAGGAAAGCTGTACTTAAAAACAGTATGTTTGTTCAAGAAATTAAGGATAGAATAAAGCATTGGATCAATCCTGCAAAATCACTGGAAGCATTACCCAGCAGTACCTCACTGAGCCAGAATCCACAAGCCTAGCTGCTGTAGAGTCTGCACAGACAAAACAAGCACTATGCCTCTGTTGGAAATCACAGCCTTCCTTTGCCTCCTATTGGAAGTGGTAAAGAGACATGGTTGAGTTCATCTAAATATTCCACTTCTCTTACAGGTTATCGCAAGGGGGGCCTTTGGCGAACATTTATAGGGAATCTACTTAGATCTTCACAGCTTTGAAGCTGTGATTCAAAGGCTCTCCTCACTCATGGTGCTTCCCTACACCAGCGCTGGTAGCTGATGGGATCAGTTTGCTGGTTTTTAGGGGAGAACACATTTTTCATAATTTGGCATGGAAAATCCACCTTTCTCTGTAAATCAGCTCCCCATCCCCGTTTTCTATATGATAAATAGAAAAGGGCGTCATTTTAAAAAAGCTAGTACTTATTGTTTTGCAGGTCTTTGTATGCAAAAAAAACCCCCAAGTTTGTGCGGATAAGGAAATAATAAATATAGAAGTAAAATAATTTGCATTGCATTCGTTACACCTGTTGTGACACTCCTCTACAGGGAAAGGGTCCTCTGCTTGGGAAGTTCTAATGAGAAGAGGTTACACTGCCTTAAAAATACGAGTTACCTGCCTTTGCTCTTCCCCACCCAACTTCAGGCTGAGGTAGCTGCATTAGCCGCAAATACGACAGAGATGGGACAGAAGAGAGGTGAGCTGGATCTGCTCCTTAGGCGGCAGAAATGTCTCCGCTCAGGGAGCCGACCACCTCTGGAGCACGTTTGATCCCCCATGCCCAGGCGCCCACGTGCAGGCACGGGCACACACGCAGACACGCTGGCAAGCATAGAACACTGCAGCTGCCTTTCTCAGCCCTCAAAGGTTTAAGGCGAATAACCCTTAGTGCCTGTAATTAGCAAAGGAACATTTCTCAGAGCATCACTATTTAATGAGTAAATGTTGAAGTGCCAAGTGTGAACCTTATCACTCACCTTTAAAAAACAAAGGCAGAGGAGCACTACTGAAGGCATTTCACTTTTGGTTTTTGTTTTTGGCAAGGGGAGCTGGCAGTAAAGATCATTTTCAAAAGGCTCTGAAGGAAATAAAATACTTTGCTTCTCTCGACAGTAAGAGGATTTATACAATCTCTAAAGCTATACATACAGTTCAGTAGTTTTAATTTAGTCCCTCTGTTTACAAGAAACAGGAGAGATGATGTTACAGAGGTAGAAGGCAAAATTACCCAATTTCTTGAAACAACTAGTTAGGTCAAACTGCATTTATTCACCTTCTCTTTAATGACTTGCATTTCTCCAGACATTTCCTGTTATGTTCCTACAGTCATGCAACACTCATTTACTTAATTGTCCTGTGTGTGTAAATCTGGAACAGACTTGACAAGATTTCATACAGATCAATTGGACATGATGATGCAGTCTTAAAGGTGAGGTAGGCTGTTTAACTGTTATTTTAATTTCTATTACTCTTTGGTGTTGAAAAATCTTCCCTAAATTATATACAGGAATCTAAGTGCTATATATTTTTATATATAAAATGTGTGCAATTATATTTGTATAAATATAAAACATTTTGGAATGATTTAGCAGTAGTGTTACATAAATCTTTTTGCCTGTTTAAAACCAAGGAACTTTCCAAAAAAAATTACTCAGAGCTGCCTAAATTATCCCAAAGCATTTCAGATCTCTTATTATCCTGACCGTATGCTAAATATGTCCAGATAGGAACATCTGCTTTTAGGAACTGACGGCTTGGTTGGGATATCTAATTTTACCTATGGTCTGCTACATGCTACTGTATTAATCTAAGCATATACAATATGGCCCTAAACTGTAATCGCAAAGAAGAAGATGAGGCCTTGATCCTGGAAAAATACAGATATTCATTTTTGCATGCTGAGGCTAGCTGTAAATTCTTCGATGAATTTTTGGAATTAGGTATTCCTGTAAAATTATTATATTAATATTATTAAAGCTGTATCATTCAGGAGAGATTAGATACAAACTCCAATATAGAGATACTAGATATAATTAGATATAAACCCAATGCCCAAACACCTGATCTATTATTTTAAAAGCTGAGAAGTTTTCTGTTATTTCTTTCCACCTCACCTTAACACATCTGATTATATTACAAAACATTTGCAGGAACTATTCAGTGTGACCTCTGGCAGCACGGTGCTGTGTTTATCTCCTAAGTTCAACAGCCTCACTGAGATGCAGCAGGAGCAATAGGCTGCTGCTGTCACAATAAACAGATTCCTTCAAATCCACCACCATTACTCAATGAAGCATATTACTTGGAAGAAAATAATCCTTCTAAGCCCCCTCCCTTATCACTGTTTTATAGCACTTTTTTGATGCCTGCTCCATCCTGCCCTGCAGCCTCAGCCTCCCATTTCCACCTCACAGCGATGCTTCTGTCTGCCAGCTGTGCTAGTGAAAGCACCAGCACAACCCCATGGTTTTTGCAGGTCTTCAAAAGGCCAATTTTGAATCTTTGGCCCCAATAAATATTGTGCTGTTAAAATACACTTCCCCATTCCAGCAATGCTGACACCAGTTTTACATCAGTGATCAATCAACGTCCTAAATACAATTACTCCCTGTTTACAGGGAGGAGATACAACACCAGAGCATACTAGCTTTCAAATATTACTTCCAAACGTACCCAAAGCAAAAAAAAAAAAAAAAAAAAAATCTTTCCTCCAGTTACCCCTGCAGTCATATCACTGTACTATCCCATGTCACATAATCCAATATATTTATCCTCCCGTAAGCCAATACATTATCCTCCCAGTAATGCATCGTTACACCCATTTTGCAGAGGAGAAGCTAATGGGCAAGGGTCTGGATTCAAGAGTGAACTTCAGCTCTGAACTTCTCACCAAAATCACCCGACTACTGAAATCAGGGGGAGTCGGATGCCACTGTGTCTAGGTGAATGCACACCATGGCCAGTCTGATTCCACCATCACCATGGCCTATACATTCTACATACAGTGCCTGCCTCCAGATCTATGTCCCATACTGCCAGCGCAGGGAGGTGGTGGCCATCCACGCATTCCTGTATCCCACGCCGCAGTCCCATAAGATGCACAGCTCCTCCGTTGGTCCAGCTGACATTCACCCGTTTTCCTGACTCAACACCTTCCTGATACTACAGTAATGCAAACTCTGAATTAGAGGAAAATGATAATAAAGATATGTCTGCAAAATCCCTGTTAACATTGATGAGATATTATTTGACGAGAACTAAATAATTATGTAATTAAGAGGTTCATCAGAAGTAAGATGTAGGAACTCACACTTGCTGTTCTTCCCTTTATAGGGGACACTGTTTGCACAGCAGAGTGGAACTGCTGCTCTGGAGGCAGTTAGGCATTTTGCATACTTTACACATAAATTCTTATAAAAATAAGGGCTTTCAACTGCACTTGTACAGTCACTAATTTTTATATGGTGAAACTGGGAGCTTCTTCTCCACAAAATCACTTAGCTAATGGAAAACAGTCACTTTAAAGCTCCAATGCCTCTCCACCATGCAAATGTCAGGAGCTGACCAGCTAGATTTTTGCACACAGATTCAATCCAAGACTGGATGAATTGGTATTGCAAAACAGTCTTAAATTAGGGCTACTGTTGTCCATACCTATCAGTGTGTTTGGCTTCTAGCCCTGAGGAAGTGATGGATATGAGATGAAGCTGGATAAGGTTACTCAGCAGTATAGACAACAAAATTACACACTACCCCCCCAGAGGATGAGGGGCCAAGGGCTGCCTGGGTCTGACAACACGGATGCTAAGCAGCTTGAAATCACACTTCATGTACATCTTCCATGCTCAACATCCCCTACCACAGTCACCCTGTGTTATTAGATTACTTGTTCATTCACCTGAGAAATGGTACTAGCCATCAGAAATACAGCCCTGCACAGGTCCAGTGGTCTCCTCTTGGCATTTGGATGTAATTTCCTGCATTTTCTTTCAACTGGAAAGCTTGACGTGTCTCAGGTCTGCTAGGGTCTGCCTCTCCCTCATCATATTATTCAGGCTGTTAAGTATCATATGGGAAGGCACAGCCTGAAAAATGGCTGCAATTGCACCACAACAAGCAGCAGGGCAAACAGCATTACCCTGTGTTAGCATGACCCTGAGGCAAAACTTCACTTTGCATGAAAAATCCATATCTTGTAGTAAAGGCGCTTTAATTCTGAAAACGTTTTTCCCTAAGAGCTCTGGAGTAAGAGGCTGAGTTAGGGCTTTTTCTAAGTGTTTCATATGCAGTAGAAATTGGGTCTAAAGGGTCACAGCTTTTGGTGGTGACAAGGGGGGAAGGCATATTTAAGTTTCCATTTATAAGAACAGTATGACATAAACACAGAGAATAATTAACTAATGAACTGAGCCAAACCATTTCTTATACTAATTCTTCATCATTCCTGTCTCTTAAGAAATCCATTACCTCCTTACCAAATGGCACATCTAGCATTTCACATGCTGCATAAGGTCCCATGCAATGCTAAATGTTAATTACAACGCAATCACCTCCCTGAAGAATTACAGTAGGTACAGAAGGAAGGAAGAAGCAGAAGATGACCAAAATTAATGAGAATTATGTTCACCATGAATGCCAGCAACATCATGCCTCCATCCCTTATTTACAATTTTCTCCATTTTGAATATTAACTTTAACATTGCTTAATTTTCATGCAAATTTCTCCAGTATTTTGAAAAAAGCTGAATTGTGTCTGTCAAACAATCACCTACGTGTCATAGAAATCTTTCTCTTTCCTTTCGCCATCAAAGAAATAAAGAAGCTGCTTTCCCAGAGTACTGCCCTTACTGTTATTACAGGCTGGTGCTGACACCTGTGGATCAAAACCATCCCATGTGCCTTCCTCACTGTGTCCCACCATATCAGAATGTCACCAGTAACAGGCACAGGACACAAAGGGTCTCCAGTATGACTGAATGGAAGCACAGGAACCAAAGGGATCATCTCCAGAAAAAAGTTCTCCAAGCAAAGTTGGCAGCTGTCAGTATTACTGACAGAAACAACTTGACAGCTTGTTGTTGGATTTGAGCTGCCAGGTTTTTTTCTGTCGATTTTTTTTTTCTTTAATATTTTTAAGGGAATTTTTTAGTGGGACACCAAGTTCTTGTCACATTGAGATGAACTCAGGATAGTAACGTTGCTGGAGGCAGGATGCCAGAACATCACTTGCACACTGAGGAACACCATCTAAATTGCCTGTCTTGTTAAAATACAATAGGAAAATTGTAAGCACACCTTCAAAGTATTGGACTGTACTAGAAGATGTTTCTAGCTCTCTGCTCCTAGGTTCCTTTTTTCTCCGTATGTCAGTGTAACAGCTTGTACTGTATAAATCTACATGTTGGTGTGTTTTAGATACTCACAAATATACATATATATACATGTATGTACACACAGATACACCTGTATGTAAGTGTAAAGGTGAACATAAAATATGAACGGGCTCAGACCCTCTGCAGCTGATGATCTTCCTTTCAGTCTTCTAAATTGCTCATTCTTTCTACTTCTTTCAAATCTAACTTTGCTTATTCATTTAATTAAATATTCAATTTTATCTCAGCACAATTAATAAGACAAATGATTCCAACTATAAAACATGGGCCACAGATAGCCTTGAGAGGTGTGGTAAGCACACCTGTTGGCATAACAGTGCATATTTATAAAATATCTGCTTGAAAATATTAATGAGACAGAGAGCAGGTAAAGCAATGTCACTTCCATTCGTTAGTTCCTTCTCTCTGTATTTTAATTTATCAGCCTGAGACCTGTGTGAGGATAGACTTTTGTATGCAATTAGAGGGCATTTTTATGAACAAGAGAAACAAAATAAAGTACTTAACTGTTAATACTAAAAGCCTAAAAATTTGAGATGAAGTTTGCATTCTATTCTTTTCAGAGTAATTTTGCTTTCTACAATAACTACAAAACTGACTTCACTGAGGTCATCTACAGAAGCACTGTCCCTCTAATTCTCAGTCCTGCAAATTCAGCATCTCTGGACAGAGTCAAGCAAAATTTTGTATCTAAAATTTTCTATGTGATGCTGACAATCTCTCTCAAATTAAACTTGCCTTCCCTGAAGTGTCTGCACTAAAATCAGGGGGAAAAAATAAAAACAGAGTTCCCCAAAAAGTTGAAACAATTCACCTCTAGGTTTTATAGAGCTAAAATAATTCTTAGCTAAACATTCTTCCTCCAGTCTTTTGTTTTTAAACCTCTGAAACTTGAACAATGGAAGAAAATCTCATTTTGATAAAAAAAAAAAAAGTGTCTTAACAGCCTAAGAAAAAGTGGAACATTCATTACCTTCACACACCTCCAAATTTATATTATAATAGAATATTTTCCACAAAACCAAACCATGAGTTCCTACCACAGTGCCAGCAATTTCCGAGCACTTGTGCATATGACTGGTGTGAAGCCTGCTCCCCACTCCCACTGAAGCCAACGCCTGGGCAGACTGCTGCTCAGGGCTGGACCTCCGCATCTCTCATGTTTAGCTGGAATGATGCTGGTTTTGTCTAAAAAATTTCACACTAATATTTTCAGGCTTTCAAGGTGAATTAACTTTATTTTGCATTGATTATTCATTTTGGGAACCTGTCCCTCATCACAGTGTGGATTTAGCTGTGGCAGATGCTGAGCTGTCACTGAGCCTGACAGCTTCTTTGGAGCTTCCTTGGTGGTTGCCTTGTAAAATAGTCAATAGCCAAGTGAAACCTAACTGCAAAAATGAGCACATTTCCCACTTTTATACTCTATGAAATCATGTGTGCTACTCTGTACTGCATCCTTCCAGGACGAAGGGGGGAGGAAAAAAATTGGCCTCTTAATATAGCATTCAGCATTATCAATTAAACCTTTATGTATTCCAAGTACACCCACACCCCGAGGCCTGGCATATCGGTGGGACCATGTTTCAGTCACAGGACTGTGGCTTTGCTGTCACTCACCGCTGCTATGAAGCCACTTCCTTCAGTGGAGGGGGTCTTTGGGGAAAATATAAGTATGAACATGCTTCACGAGAGGGTTTCGTCTCCTACACAACATCAATTTGAATCCCAGTATATTTGGGTAGTTTTATGGCACTTGAGAGAACATCCATGATTCTAGGAAGATATTCTCCACATTCACCTTTACAAGTGCCACAAACTGTTCTGCTGATGAGCAGTGGCATGGCAAAATGGCAGGCAACACCCTAAATACATTTTTGCATCGTCTGTCAGAGGATCACAAAGCCAGACAGTAATATATACATAGAATCGAACATCAGCACTCTGAAGATTACAAACAGATCCATTTTCAGATTAAACAAGAGCTGTCTAAATGCCGTATCAAGCACGTTACCTCCACCTCTTTCCACCAGTCCCACAGCTCTCCACTGCTCCCCTCTCCGTAACACAATAAAAACCTTGCTCGAAATATTACTAGTCATTGATGCTGTCCTGGTAGAAGAGGTTTGAGAATATTCAACAGAACAAGAAAAGATTGCATACCTTGGCAAACTAAAACAAACAAAAAAAGTCTGGCTTTTCATTTCAGCCTCTCTGCATGTTTTGGTGAACTCTCCATGACTATGTGAGACTGGAAAGTTGTCTTTATTTCCTGGCAGCAGCTTGTGGAGCTCTCCTCCCTGTCCAACTCCTTCTGATCAGCACTTGTTTCTATCTGATTACCTCTGTTTTCTTGCTCACTATTCCAGGAAGGAGATGCTGGAATTAGATTTGCTGCATTTCCATTCCTACATTAACAGTAATTTCACTGAAGTCAATGAAATTACACTGACGTCTGGAGAGCATGTGAGGAAAATAATTGAGCGTATTTTATCACTTTCCTTCGACTTTTTTGTGCTTGTTTCATAGCATTTTTAAATGTCCTATTTCACTAAAATCCACTTATTCTGCTCTTGGATGCTGCAATGAAGTTACTCTCTTTGGGATGATGGTGTTCGTGCTATAAAACTCCAGATGCCACACGGAAGATGCCTGGGATGTGTATGGCTCACAGAGATGTGTAC
The DNA here is from genome assembly GCF_018691265.1 of Tyto alba. NCBI lineage: Eukaryota > Metazoa > Chordata > Aves > Strigiformes > Tytonidae > Tyto > Tyto alba. The sequence goes on from NW_024881303.1 coordinate 8,410,804, forward strand.
AGCGACAGGTGACACTCAGCATCACACCAGTGGCCCATCTAAGCCAAAATCTTTCCTCTGAGTACAGTCCCTTCTGAATACTCATGTTAAGAGTACAAGAAAGAGGGTGCACAGGGTATCCCCTCCCTGAGCTATTCCTTCCAGATTTCCATGAACCCAGAGCCCAGGGACTTTCTGAACTGGCCACTGCATTCAGACTACGGTATATATTAGCCATCGATTAGATGTCTCCACCAAGGGTATCTATCTAATTCCTTTCCACAAATCCATTTCTGCTTTTTCGCATCTAAACATTATGTGACGAAGTATTCTGTTGTGCTATCCTGCAAGTCTGGCTGCCCCAGCCTTTACACTGGCCACTCCCAGCTACTCTTTTGGGTAAGGGAGCAATTGCTCATCTGTACCTCCTGTGCACCACTCCTGATTTCTATAAGCCTTCCTCCACTGTGTTTTCTCAGCCGTGAAGAGCCCTCATCTATTTGATCTCTCCTCCTGAGAAAATCATTCCATGCTTCATTCTTGTCACCTTTTAGACACCCTTTTTAATCTTACAAAAATTTTGTTGTAGAACAGCGCAGTGTGGTGCAATGACATTCATTTCAATTACTTGCCTAGAAATTCTATTTGCTTTTTTTTTTGACTGGTACTGGATATTATACTGATATTTTCAAGGAACTATCGGCAATAACAGTCAGATCTCTTTCCTGAGTGGTAACTGCTAATTTAGAAACCATTATTGTATAGGCATAGCTAGCTATTTTTTGCATATGTGTATTAATTTGCATGCACTGACACTGAATTTTATCTGCCCTTTTCACGGTTGCTTCTGTGGTGGGATTGCTATATCAAAGGAGAAACCCTAATTTCAGGATTAATCAGAAAAAAGACCTGCAGTACAAGAGAGAAAAGCTGCACTTAGCTACAACTGTGAGGTAAAGAATAAAAAAGGTCTGGACAAAATTAAGTTCTTTCTTAAATTTTTTAGGCTTATCCTAGTATCATGGCTTAGGTCCCAATAACTGGGAAGATTTCATCATCTTTCTAGTACAAGCAGAACTATTCCCCAGAGCAGGGCAAATGCAGACAACGCTGTTCTTTCCTGGATTTTATCGAAGAGTGACAAAGCCAACCCTAAAAGTCCAGTGAAAATAGATGAGAGATTTGACAATAAAAACTTCAAGTTGTGACCCAACAGTTATAACAGTTATGGGATGTCTCTTGAACATTAACTCTTTAGCAACAAGAGTAAGCATTAATTTCTAAAATTCATGTGTAACCCTCCAGTTGGCAGTCCCAGTGTCGCACTGTTGCATGTGCCATTAATGACACTGAACAGCCTCTATTCAAGTAACAGTGAGATCAGCTATGAACGCAATAGGTTCATTTAAATGATCTTGATGCCTTTGATGGTTCTGCTCATGTGCTTATAGCTGAAGGAAATATTACTTAAGGATCCCTCCCCAGCTTATTTTGCCAATACATGAAGCATCCTCATTAATTTCCTTTGTTAGTGGCAATGACATCCAAAATCCTGTATATGATGGGGACTGTATGTGGAATGGGGAGTTTGACAGTATTTTCAGGGCTTTTTGTTCCTTTGCACCAACAACCTAAACCAGCTAGTACTACTAATAACTTCAGGTATTGTTCATGTTCAGTTGTTCCTACCACTGACAACTGATGTAACAAACTGTTGCAAGGCTTGCTGGATAAAGTCTTCAAATGCAACTAAAATGAAATTCAACAACACATTTACTAACACGCCTTCTCAGGCCTTCCAGCCTGCTTGTTTCCAAGTCTCTGCCGTATGGTACATTAATTTTATACTGAACTATTAATTGTAGTTGACTTTGCAAAGCTGTTTTCTTTATTTTTTATTCAGTTTTGCAAAACCAATCCCAATGGAGTTCATTTTATTCCCCACAGTTTGTTTGATAAAATTGCAAATACTTCCTTTAATCTTTTAAGGCATTCAGATTTATTATCTATGGAGCAGAGCCTTTTCATCTCCTCTGTGGATGGTTTGGGAGAAACAATCTTTCACATATTTCTCATTTTATGCAAGTGTTCATTCCTGTAAGTACACATTAGTAAGCAGAACATTAAAACACATTTACCTAACCTAAATAAAAACACTTTAAACCAAATTTGCAAACTAATCTGCCTCGGTTCTTAATGACATTAATTTGAACTCATTTTTCCCACAGGTTGTGATCCATAATTCACTGAGGCCAATGGAAAGTAGCTGCTGATGTTAGTGACTTTAAGGTCAGTAATAAACAGGTATGTTTATCTTTTACTTTGAAAATCTGTACAGGAAGTTTCCCAAAGTCAGGGCAGAAGGCCTTTGGGAAACTATTTTAATTTTCTTCATGTCTATTCATAGTAAGTTATCTTCAACATGGACACTGCACATACAGTAGGATAGATGTTGTTACTAAGTAAGAGGGAACTTTAAAAAAAAAGGAGAATAATTATTATTAGTATTAATAATAATAATATCACAGTCACTCCATATTTGACATTTATACATACATTTTACAATAAACGATTCAGTTTATTATTATTCCATACCTGTCAATCACATCAATTGTCCCTGTTTTATTTTTCATTAAAAAATTTTAGAATGAAATATTTTATAAAATTGAGACATTTGATGATTTTAAAAATTATTATTCCCCACTTTATTATTTAGCCACTTTTTTCCTAGTGAAATAGGGTAAAGTTAAGCAAAAGAATTCAGATTCTTAATCTGAATTCGTAGTTGTAGAAGATCTTTTAAAGTGAAAGTAGAAAACTAATGTCTTATGTCTTTACTATGCTCTACTTTTTCACCATGAAAGTGAAAAGCTTTTTAAAAGTAGAATAACATTTTTTCTCATTTTTAAAAAACTTTTGAGCAGGAAACAAAGGGAAAGATTTTTCTCCAGTTTCTTTATAGTGTAAAAAGACCTAAAAAGCATAGAAAATGAATAAACAAGAGAGAACTCTTCTGTTATCTTGAAACAATGACAAATTAGTTGGGAAGTAAAAAAAAAAATCCTGTGTATATTAATTCTTTTCTTCAAAATATGTCATTTTCAATAAAAATATATTTTTGACAAAACTAAGGGTCTGACTAAATACTTTCCATGTTACCTGAGTGAGTTTCCACCACAACTTACTTTCACTATCTCATTAATTCCCCCCATTTCTTCCTCCCCTCCACTTCTCCTCTCGGCCTCTGCTGAAGTCTTCTAGAAGTGATATACCATATTTTTAATTTTGTTTAGAAGCTTAGCTGCCTCCCACCTGACATAACTCTGTTTATCTTCATTTTACTCAACGTAGTTCCTAATTATTTAACCTAATTGATAAGATGACTTCTCTGGGTAGAGCTGGTTGCCATGACACTGTAAGAAACGACTCCATATTTCTCCATCCCTGGATCTTTCTGAAGGATTTATACAGAACATCTTGCTTTCACCAATTCCCCAGCTTCGCACACAACCATAAAAAATAATTAATGTTCTAACCCTCACATTCAGGTTTTATTGGAATAATAGGGCTAAAAATCTTTTTTTCATTAAGTTTTCTCCTGCTGATACTGGCCAAGATCCCACAGCTGTAGTGCTCTGCCATAGCACTGCAGACTTTTGTCGTGCGAAGCACCGTTAGTCCAGCTGCCAAATGGCAAGCTCTCACCACAGGGGAATTGTTTTACTGAAGTAACTATAATTAACAGCCTCGTAGGCTTCAGCCCTGTTGGTCCTAATGGAGTTCCTAGGGGTACCAAAGACTCAGGGCTGCTTAAGTGCGAAGTTCTGTCTGGTTTCTCCAACCTGCCCACTGCACGGAGCTCCAGAACTTGGCTTTGGTCTAAGACATGGGACGTGTGGCATCACCTGCAGAGTGCCCTGGACAGCTCGCACACTCCCCTCACCTGCACGTTTCTTCTCAAATTTAGACAAAACAGAGGCAGAGAATGTCCCTGTCTGCATCTGCCATCACCTTCCACGTGCCACCACCATCACGTGTCCAGTGGCGCAGGATGAGCTGATCCCATAGCACAACAGCTACGACTGCCCAAATGCTGTCCCAAACTCACGCCCTATCTATGTCTACACTTGTGCTAGAACATGTGAGTCTGGGCACTGCAAGGCAGAGGCACTCTTCCTCCACAAGTTTCCAGACAGCAAAGCACAAGGAATCAACACAATGGCAGTGATTAACCTGACAGAAAACTTCCTCCCTAATGATACATTTTGAAAGCACCTGTGAAGAACAGAAGTTTCCAGGTGTCTTTCTAGTATCTTTGTGACCATGTAAACCTCCTCCTTCAAAACACAAGGGACAACATAGAAAGTAGTACTTACCTGAAAATTTAACAAGTGGCTGCTCAGAGGTAGGACCACCCTGACAGCATACGGCTTCCAACAGATTGGCAAGGCAAAGGGTCTTAGAAGTAAAGGCAAATAGGCTATGCTTGGTGTGACAAACCAAATTCACCAGCGGGAACCAACAAGTGACAGTGGCACAGACACAATACCATCAGCACAATGCAGCTCGTGCAGATATGACTTTGGTGGGAGCCAAGCTGGGTTACAGCTGAGTGAATTTGCAAAGTCCCCCCACCATTCACATTAATAAAAAGTGATGTGCTCTCAGAAACATGGAGGGAAGAAGACAGTTTCTAATAAGTTGGTGTCTAAGCAGCTGAAGCCTAACTGTAAAGTTATAGGCGACCTTCTAATTACAGTAATATGATTTGAGACAGTGAATTTCAGAACAGATGTTAACAGTTTGAGACGTTTTAAGGGCCCTGCGACTCTCTAAAAGCTTTACAGTTGCAGAAAAGGGAGGACATTGAGGGAACCTCATGCCAAGAGCAGGGACACGGTAAGGAGCTCCACAGGAAGCTGAGATCCCTCTCAGGAGAGCCGTCCTTGCTAGAAGTCCCTCACACACCTTTGGTAACCCCAACCTCTACTGTCTGGACCCTAAATCACCCAAAACTTCAATCCCAATTGCCTCACAACCTACCCTGTCTCATAGCCCAGACCTTTCCATCAGGACATTCATTTGCAAACGTGAAATGAAGACGAAGTATGTTAAGAATACACCAAGCATCACTAATGGCTCAAACTCTATGGTCTGTTTTGGACTGGTTTTAGACAGTGGTCACACTGCTTATATTGCAGTATTCTGGACAATTATGTACAGTTTAGAGGATCACAGTTCATACCTCATGCAGTCTGAAATACACAGCGTGGACAATCCTCATAGTGTACTTGTCCTTGTGAAAGTTGCTAGTGAAACAGAGTATTAGCTATATCCATTATTCTTATTTACACACACTGTTAGAACTCTGATTCTGCTCTTCAAAACTACATACTTAATATTGCAGAAGATAGAGATTGAGAAAAGTCAAGCTTTTTATGGTATAAAAATATTACTTTTTTTTAATTTTACATTATTAACAAAATTGCTGAGTAAAACCTGCTTTTATTGCTGTTGATTCATGAATAAGGCTAGAATAAGAATTGTGTCAGAAGCTAATGAAATCTTAACTAACAAGTCAGATATAACAAAATTGCCTCTCAAGTCCTTGATGTTATCTCCATTTCACACTTCAGAGGCATAAGGCTATTATTAAATTTAGTTTTTTTAATTATTATTTGGGGCAGATTCATGCCAGATTCAAGGACTGATTTATTTACCTAATGTACTTATTTTCATTAATGAAAGACATTTCTGAGTGCTCTAACCAAAATAACAACAAATTAAAATTCTCAAAAGCTACCATTTACTGATTATAATTAGTAAGAGCTTGCCCATCTCCCATCTCATCTACACAAAATGAATGTACAGTCCATTTCCAGGTTCATCCTCTACAAGCAATCATCAAACAGTAAGTATTTTAAAGAACATACACTCGGAGGGACTGTGCAGAGGGAGAGAAATGATCCTTTTAACCCTGCACGGAACCCAAAGACAATTTAAGCAAGCCTGTGCCTACCCCACAAATCTCCTCCTGCCTCATGCAGACATACATTCATTAATTGCTCCATAACTAGACAAGACCAAAGAAATTAATGTCACTGAGCAGAGTCAGTGTGCAGCATACATGGCAGAGCACATCCCCTTATGTCCGTGCTAATTAACAGGTACCAAGTGCATGTACATTGAAGACAACAGACTGCAAAAAACCATGGAGCATGGTCACAAAGAGTCACCTCGATGGAAAGGGAAGTTGCCAAAGACATGTAAAAATGCACGTTAGTCAGCACACCATATACTCACTGGAAAAATGAGCCAACAAATGCAGAAGAGCAAGTAGTTTTCTTTATCTACAGATCTTCTTGATGCTCTCTGGCAGCTAAAGCTGTAGGTTTGGTCCCACTCCTGAGCCTGTGGCCAGGCTGTTTTACCCCACCGCCTCCAGCTATTACTGGAATGAGATACTTTGCCACTGCCTTTTCCAGGGACAGTTAGAAACTCACAATTTGACCTTTTTTTTTTTTTTTTTTTTTTCCTGCCACAAGCTTTGCCCTCAAAAAAATATGTAGAGATTGATATGGCTCAGATTTTCTCTCAGGAAACTCTAATTTTGAGACCAAACTGGGAAGAAAGAATAATTTTTAGATTTAAACATTGGGGTTGGGTAGATGTGGATTATGGTGATAGGAATTTAAATGAAATCATTTTGCACTATTTTATATTCCACTAGGTAACACTAAAGAATAAAAAACTCAAAGCAAATGAGGCTTAATGACAAATTGATAGGTCAGTTTGCCTCATATTGCATTTATCAGGACATAATGGAAGGAAGAGGACACAGAGTGCTAACAAGTTTTAAAAGATGTTTTTGCAAAATCAGTTAAATGCTTCCTCTTTGACAAATTAGTTTCTTCTATCAAAATAATATCCTCCCTCAAATATTTTAACTAGCTTTAATAATCTAATTTACTTGCTAGTAAGGGATTTCTGCAATACCCCACTGCTATTTGCATTCAGGGCATTCAGACTTACAAGGGCCACACTCAATATCTTTGTATTTAAACTCATAAAAATGTCCAGACAAGCTACCATTGTGGCACAATCTAGCACTAAACTACTACAAGCAGTTTGAAAGTAAATGCTCATCTAATATCTTGATCTTTCTTAACTACTGGAAGAAGAAAACTCTTTCCTTTTTGATCTCATGATCCTCACATACGCCGAGATGACATCTGGGAAAGGCTACTGAACACATTTACCATGACCGATCTTCTGCATTATATTTTTCATTTTACTCCAGAGAAAAATAAAACCCAGTATTTCTCAGTATCAACAAGTAAAAAGATATATCAGAGTCCAGAAGTAAGTCTATTTCTCACTATGTTTCCCCCATTTTATTTCAAATAGAAACTGAATCATTCAAATTCCTTTTTGTTAAAATAATTACAAGGGCAGTACACCCTGTCCACAGAGCAGCAGTGACTTTGTCCTCTGCGTGGATCTAAAAATATGACTTAAGACTATACTGTCGCTGATGAACTAGTGGCTCTGTAGGCTGTACACCAGGTCTTTGTAACCAGTAGTTTTTCAGGTCACTGCTTTGGACAGAGAGTTGTTTTTTTTTTTTTTCAGGATAGAGCAGGCTGTGATAACTTGGAAAGGAGGTTCAGGATGTGTCAGACATTTTTGCAGTTTCTGCTAGCCAGGGAAGGTGGGGATCATCAGGAGTTAGGAAATAAGTACATGTTCTGCAAGTATACAGAATTTTTTCCATTAAAATATCCCAACTGTATTTGTGCACAACCGTACACAACTCTACATCCCAACTCAATTTTGTATTATTTAATAACATAATGAGGCTTTTATGATTAACTCACCTGTAAGCCTACAGCACAGCCACAAGCTAAGTAACAGCAAAGCTAGTCCTGTAAGAATTTTAATTAGTCTGGTAACATGCACTTCAAACAATTTGCAATAGAAAAGCCTTTTAAAAAAGTTACTTGTGAAAATGTTATATTCATAGAGAGAGAAAGGGGAGGGGAGAAAAAGAACATTACCCAGCACTTTATTTTCCTAACTAAAAATAATTTTTAACAGGTGCTAAATTTATGGGTAGTATATTTAAATGACAAAAAGATAAAAAGAATCTATATTAGGTATAATGTCTTCTTTTTAGAGAAAAGTGACAATAGAAGTTCTGGAGACATAAGTTCCATAAACCTGGCAACAGAACAATCAAGCTCCAATAATTACAACAGTCCTTCCCTATAAATGGACAGACCTTCTTTTCAACAGTCCCTTGCTAAGAAAGAAAGGGGAGGCAAGTAAAAGTGGGCAAAAGATGAGGAATAAGGACTGAGGATTCATTGGCAATACGTCATATTTTTTCCAGTTGTTGGCAAAAAAGGTTTTAGAATTCTTTTATCTTCATTACATGAACATTTCATGATCCATTTGAAATCAATACAGAAAACCTGACATGTATTTTGAGAAACCAAAAACTGTCTAAATCCAGACTGTTTCACATTATCCGTATTATTGGAGGTGCTGAATTAACACTGTTCCAACAGCAAACCTGCAGACTGATTCTTTTGCCTCAAGCAACTTTAGAGACATATTTGGGAGATGTGTATTGATTTTAGCACCAGTAGAAGTAAAGAGGGAAGGACAGGGAAAAACGAAAGAATTTAAGGACTACTTTGCTTTGTTACCCTAGCACTATTTTTGACAGAGAAAAGAAATGAAAAATTGGCCAATCGAAGATTTTAAAAAGCCAGATGCACCAGGATGGTAAACACTAGTGCAACCTTCTCCTCTCTGTCCATACCCCCGATAACCACCTGCCTGTGGTTATTTTCAGCTGCCTGTTTTCAGCTTCTTAAGAAAGATACTATAGCTGCTGCTTTTCCCACAAATAGCAGTAAACAGTGAAAGCCATTTGAGAAATAAAAGCCTATTACTTACACTAAAAAGTATACCTTTTCTAAATACAAGTTATTCACATCATTTTCTCCCTTCTTTATAAGGAATATAAACCGGCTATAGTGCTTTCAGATGGTGTACAATTACACATTAATGTACTCAACAGTTTTTGAAAATGTTGAAAAAAAACCCTTAAAAGTATCAAGCATTTGCACAATAAATAGAATCTGAAAAATCAGATTTTTCAAATTTTTTTGGCAAGTGCTCTAGCCACACTGCCCAAATCACAGAAGGCAAAGGCAGAGACTGGCAGAATGAAGAACCGCCCACTGTAGGAGAAGATCAAGTTCAAGACCATATAAGGAACCTCAAGGTGCACAAGTCCATGAGACCTGATGAGATGCATCCACAGGTCCTGAGAGAACTGGTGGACAGAGTGGCTGAGCCACCATCCATCATATTTGAGAAGTTGTGGCAGTCTGGTGAAGTTCCCACTGACTGGAAAAGGGGAAGCATAACCCCCATTTTTAAAAAGGGAATAAAAGATGACCCAGGGAACTACAGGCCCGTCAGTCTCCCCTCCGTGCCCAGCAAGATCATAGAGCAGTTCCTCCTGGGAACTATACTACGACACATGAAAAACAGAGAGGTGATTGGTGACAGTCAATATGGCTTCTATAAGGGCAAATCGTGACTGATAACTTTGGTGGCCTTCTACAACACAGTGATTGTGTTGGTGGGTAAGGGAGGAGCAACTGACATCATCTACCTGGACTTGTGCAAAGCATTTGACACTGTCGCACACGACAAGGAATTGGCTGGATGGTCACACTCAAAGAGTTACAGTCAACAGCTCAATGTCCAAGTGGAGATCAGTGAGGAGTTCTGCTCCTCAGGGGTCAGTACTGGGACAGCACTGTTTAACATCTTTGTTGGAGACATGGACAGTGGGACCGAGTGCACCCTCACAAGTTTGCCAATGACACCAAGCTGTGCGGTGCAGTCGACACACTGGAGGGCAGGGATCCCATCCAGAGGGACCTGGGCAGGCTTGACAGGTGGGCCCATGCAAACCTCATGGAGTTCAGCAAGGCCAAGGGCAAGGTCCTGCCCGTGGGTGAGGACAATCCCATGCAGCAATACAGGCTGGGTGATGAGTGGGTTGAGAGCAGCCCTGAGGATAAGGACTTGGGGGTACTGGTGGATGGAAAATTGACTATGAGCCAGCAAGGTGCGCTCGCAGCCAAGAAAACCAACCATATCCTGGGCTGCAACAAGAGAAGTGTGGCCAGCAGGTTGAGGGAGGGGATTCTCCATCTCTATTCTATGAAACCCCACCTGCAGTAGTACTGTGTTCAGTTCTGGGTTCCTCAGCGTAAGAAGGACATGGACCTGCTTGACCAGGTCCAGAGGAAGCTATGAAGATGCTGAGGGGGCTGGAGCACCTCCCTGATGAGGACAGACTGAGAGAGTTGGGGTTGTTCAGCCTGGAGAAGAGAAGGCTCCAGGGAGACCTTCTAGGGGCCTTGCAGTACTTAAAGGGGGCTACAGGAAAGGTGGGGAGGGACTCTTTATCAGGGGGTGTAGGGATAGGATGAGGGGTAATGGTTTTAAACTGAAAGAGGGCATATTTAGATTAGATGTGAGGAAGAAATTCTTCACTGTAGGGGTGGTGAGGCGCTGGCCCAGGGTGCCCAGAGCAGCTGTGGGTGCCCCCTCCCTGGAAGGGTTCAAGGCCAGGTTGGACGGGTCTTTGAGCAACCTGGTCTAGTGGAAGGTGTCCCTGCCCATGGCAGGGAGGCTGGAACTGGATGACCTTTAAGGTCCCTTGCAACCCAAACCATTCTATGATTTTATGATTCTATGATCCTTTAAAATACCAATTTTGGAAGAAGCATTCCACTTAAAAATTTACCTTTTCTCATAATGCTATTATGTAATTGTATTAAAAGCTCTTAGTCATTGAAATTTTTGAAAAAAGAATGCAGGACAGGGTACTGCAGATGAAACTGGTCTGTACACACAGCTTTGCCCTGATGCCAGAGTATTTCAGCATAAACATTGCGAATGGAGAATTTCACTTGGATGAGTGCCTTGCAAAGTGAAAACTGGATAATCATTAGGGTCCTTGGACATCATGGAACAGATCCAAAGAAGAAGTGTAAGCAGAAATCAAAGATTAAGCAAATTCAGATGCCTGCCTCATTGTGTAGCAATGAGGACTAACCCTGGAATTACTCAGAATCATTGGCTGCTTGTCTTTTTAATCTAAATATTCCCAAGTCACCTTCAATGTTGCTTTTTTGCAGACATCAACAGACTTGGCAAGAACATGGAAGGGACCAGGCAGAGGCACCTGCAACCAGTGGAGGTTGCTGAAACTAGGAGGATGTGCGAAAGGGCTAAGAAAAATGGCGAGGGTTGGTCACAGGAGATGAACGAGTTAATCTGGGAAAGAAGCAGGCAGGAGCCCCGGGCAGGGTGCAATAACAGGGATAAGTTAGAAAGGTGACCTGGGAACCCTAGAAGGTAAAAGGTGCAGGATTAAAATCCCTCAGAACAAGGGTGGTTGCCCAGGTCCTAGGGAAATATTCTGATGACCCGATTCTCAAATATGCAGGTGAGGGCAGTCACCCTGCCATGGCTCCTTTCAAAGAATAACTACTGACTCTGAATGCATTTGTGGTGGTGGGTCTCAGATAGGCAGAAGATCCTGGTAGCCACCCTGACTTCTGCTCATGGGATTTCCAACATTTGGATACGCACTGTGTTCAACAAGAAACCCACTAGACAATGGCCAACTCATTTGGCCATTTCCATATTGGTCCTGTCCTACACTGTCATCCAGGAAGCAGGTAAAAAGCACCTATTTATAAGAAGGTTTGTAGCTTCAGCCCCTGCTCTGGAGATTTGTTGTGGTGGGGCATTTTTGTAACCTCTGGTGTCCATCATTCAAAGCAAACCCTTGGAGAAGACCCTGTGGATCCAGTTCAGCTGTCCATGTTTATTCACACTTGTAGCAGAAAAGTGGGTATTTATTTTCTGTCTTCAGATAACTCTCTAAAGGTGGTTTCCCTTCACTAATATATTTCTGTTAAATTCCTGTGCTAATTAAAGAATCCAAGGCCATAGCTAAGGAACTGGAAAGTGCTCTAATGGAATTACTACTCTGGGATGGCTTGAACGTCCTAATTTCCTTCTCCCACATAGCAAAATCTTGACAATCACATTAAAGATAAAAAGCTAGAATAAATGCTGCTGGCTTTTTCAAAGAAAACATCATTATGGATATTAGCACCTTATGTGTTAACAGTAATACATGCATTAAATATAGCAGCTTGAGTGACTGAAATGCCTATAAAGCATCTGCCACAAGATAAAGCATAAAGAAAACTCTGGGCTGAGAAACACCCTGGAGATCTGGAATTAAAACAAGATTTCCAGTATACCTAATTTATGACTTCCATCAGACTACAAATACAGTCCATTTCAAATCATCTTCATATTTAGGAAATTATCTAAGATACTCTGACATCGGGCTATGCAGCATTTACAGTTTTGTGATTATATTAGAGCACTCTCTTCCTTTCACTGTAACATTTCTATGCTCCAGAGACACAGTCCTTCCATTTTCTATCACACCATTTTAGGTAAGAGGTTGAATGGTCCCTCAGCTTTTCACAGTGGACACAGGACATGGTTAAAGAGCCAGTCTGCTTGTGCATGCATGGAGGTCTGTGTGTGAACTGTGTATAGTGTCATACATATAATATAGTCTTGTACATGTCTTATGAAAGAAATAGGTATATGACTTTTCCTACCAAGAAAGACAGCTCAGCCCTTCTCCCACAAACTGGGTCACCCTGCTCTCCTTAACCCAGGATAGCCACAGTTTCAGCAGTGGGGCATATAAACAGCACAAGTGTCCCGTGAACCTCAAACATCTGCTAAACACTGTTTTCCCTGTTTCAGATTTTGCATACACACAAAGTCTTCCATGACCTCAGTTTCTTCATAACCACTCTTCCAACATACATAATTCTGTTTCCCTGCTCGAGCCTTCTACATATGGCAATTTCAAAACTGCCAAACAAATCAAGCATCCACATGGTGCAACTTTGCCAAGCCTTGGTTATGACCCAGCTGAGCCATCAGTGTTAGCATGGATGACCATGGGGCTTCACGCTGGAGCTCACGGCACTTGCAGTAACATCACAAACATGTGCACAGTTTTACCAGCAAATGAGACCTCTGACATCAGGTCTGGGCTTCCATTATCTTTGACGCTACCACCGCTTTTGCATTTAACAAACGAAACACAACTAAGACTGACAGTAAAACACAGGAAGCACTGACATCCATGATTTTGGCTAGCTTTTCCAAGGTTTTTTGCATTACAGCTGTTCCAATGCCTCATCTTTAAAAGTAAATGTACTGTCAGGTATTTAATATTTAATTGCTGAGACTACTGAGTGGATACAGAGTTGACATATAATTTTTAAAAAAGGGGAGAAAAAAAAAAGGAGAGGTGGAGGCATAGCAGACAGAATCTTCGTTTTAATGAAAAGATGTTATTTAAATAATAATGGTAATGATAATTTGCACTGATGAATTTTATCCCAGGTCAGGCAAGTTAGCTTCTAGGGAACTGAGTCATTGGGATGGAAAGGAAAGATGTGTTCAGGAACAATTCTGACAATGCATTTCCTCCTCTTTTTTGTCCAATAGTCCTGATGAATGTTTTGTCAGCATTTTTGCCATGTAGCTCTACAGCTGATCAAAAGCTGTGATAAGGAAACAGAAAAGCTGTAAAGCAGTAATCTATGGTTTTTCCAGCAAAGTAAGAGTAAAAAATAAAACAGCATTTGAAAAATACCTTCCTGCTGTGTGGAGGAGTAATTGATCAGCAGTAGTTGAGCATCAAATCCCACATTTACTCAGAGTAGCCTTTTCCCTCTACATCTCATCCAGAAGGTGGAACAGAAACCAGATTGCTACAGGGCCCCAAAACAAGCTACTGCATTGCTCTGAGCTCAAGACTATCCTGAAAACCATCTCAAAGCCACAGCTGCACAACAGCACATCCCTGGGAGATTGCTAATGTGGACTTTGGGAGTCAGTATCATTCCCAGCTGCCTCTACTCCACTCTGCCCTTGGCATATCAAGTCTTAATGTCAAGTACACAAGGACATAATAGTACCTACATGTCTTTCTGTGGCTGCCAGCAAAGGGACTCGCCACAGATGAAAACGTGCAACTTTCAAATGAACTTTCCAAATAACATGATTATTTCCGTAGAGTGAGAGACAGAAGGGGACAAGAATAAAGAAAGGGAGTGAGCACTCAAAGTGACAAAATGTAAACAGCAGGTTTTACATAACTGGCAAAAAGGGAAAAGTAAAGAAAAAAAATCACTCCATGAAAAGGGGTAAAATGTTGTAGATTAAAGTCTCAGTTTAAAAATTGATGCACTGTGGGAAACTGAATAGCTCAAAAGAAGAGAAATGACAGGATGCAAAGTCTTTCATCTCTCCATCCTTGGCCTCTACTATGTGCTGGTCAGTAAATCTATATTCCTCGCTGGGTTCAAATGCAAGCAAAGCACACTCAGACCAAAATCCTCCTCTTATTCTCTGAGCCTGAACACCCAACTCATTTGCAAACCTTCATAGAATCACAGAATGGTCTGAGTTGGAAGAGACCTTAAAAATCATTTAATTCTAACCCCCCTGCCATGGGTAGGGACAATTTTCACTATATTAGGTTGCTCAAAGCCTCATCCAACTCTTCCTAACTCATCCAAATCTCCCTAACTCAAATCCTCTCAGAGGACATAATTGCAATAATATGATAATAAAGTTCACAAGACTCATCTTAAGGGTAGCTTAATGTTCATCTAAGCAAATGATACCCCTGCTAAGGTAACTTGCAATTTCTTGCCTACATTTCCTGCCCTAAATATCTCACAATAACTTCTGAGCCCAGAAAGAGTTGGCTCTCCCTTGGAATATATTTGGGTATGTGCCTAAAAGCATCTTCTAATTCTCTTCCCACCATTTCAGCCTTTATCCAGAAACAAGTTAAGAAGGCACAGTATGAGATTCAAAGATGTGCTTACACAAACCCCCACTCAACCGGGAGCTCAGGATTGGAATTAGCAAAGGGTTTAAAATCATGAGGTCAAGGAATAAAATTTGTGATGGAATTAGAAGCACAAAGTTATAATTCTGCTCCTGCATGCTCCAAGCAGAGGATTCTGTTCCTCTCTTTCCCTTTTTCCACCACCCTGTTATTTTTCTCAGACCAATAAAGGAATTGACAGAATAAATCTCCAGATATAACATTTCAATCTGACTGTATTGGTCCTCTTACTAACAGAAATTTTCCAAGACATAAAATAAAAGAATGTACTATCCCTTCCATGAAGACATTTCCACTGCAAACAGGCCCCGGGCGCAGAACAACCATTCCAGTTTCACCCTAGAGTTTAACATGAACCCAGGTTACTACTGACACTTCAAAATCTGTGCCTTTCTTCCTCCACAATGGAAGAAGCGGCACTCTTTAACATCTCTGTTGGAGACATGGGCGGTGGGACCGAGTGCACCCTCACAAGTTTGCTGATGACACCGAGCTGTGTGGTGCGGTGACACGCAGGAGGGCAGGGACCCCATCCAGAGGGACCTGGACAGGCTGGAGAGGTGGGCCTGGGCAAACCTCATGGAGTTCAGCAAGGCCAAGGGCAAGGTCCTGCCCGTGGGTTGGGGCAACCTCTAATATCAATACAGGCTGGGGGATGAAGGGTTTGAGAGCAGCCCTGAGGAGAAGGACTTGGGGGTGTTGGTGGATGGAAAACTGAGTATGAGCCAGTAATGTGAGCTCGCAGCCCAGAAAACCAACCGTGTCCTGGGCTGCATCAAGAGAAGCATGGCCAGCAGGTCAAGGGAGGGGATTCTCCCTCTCTTATCTGCTCTCGTGAGACTTAAAATACTTTAAGGGGACCTACAGTACTTAAAGGGGGCCTACAGGAAAGATGGGGAGGGATTCTTTATCAGGGAGTGTAGTGATAGGACAAGGAGTAATGGCTTTAAACTGAAAGAGGGTAGACTTAGATTAGATGTAAGGAAGAAGTTCTCTTTACTGTGCGGGGGGTGAGGCACTGGCCCAGGGTGCCCAGAGCAGCTGTGGCTGCCCCCTCCCTGGGAGGGTTCAAGGCCAGGTTGGAGGGGGCTGGGAGCCCCCTGGGCTGGGGGAAAGGGGCCCTGCCTGGGGCAGGGGGGGTTGGAACTGGATGATCTTTAAGGTCCCTTCCTACTTAAGCCACTTTATGATTCTATGATTCAATATATGAGGAAAAGCACGCTTGTCTGCCATTTCTCCCTTGGACCATCTCTGCCTATGGTTTTGCTCATACTTTGCAGAGATGAAATCTCCAGAATCTACACAAAATACACAGAAATGAGCTCTGCTGATGCAACCACTGGAAGGAAGAGGCAAGCTAAATCCTCATCCTCAGAGAATTTAGCACAGCTATTTTGTACATCTTATATTTCTTTAATCCTTAGAGATTTGCCAAGTGGGACAACTTGCTTTTTGAAATAAGTTTGCTGCATTCTCTAAGTGCTTGATTAATAGACAGCTGTGTATGTACTGATTATGAAAAGGTAGGAATCTGTCCTTTTTGTGGGAAAAGTGTGCATCAAATTTTCCATTGAAAAAATGGGCAAGATTAAAGCCAAAGCAAACAGAATGACGCCTATGAAATAGGCCCGAAGTGGCTTCTTAATATATTTTTAAATGTCTCCAATATTCTGTACTTAAAGACTTTAACAACATAATTCTGCGAAAAAGCTTATTTATGATCCATAAAGAACACCGAGCACTAACCTCCCAACATACAGAAAATACTTATGCCTGTTGCTTTTATAAATACTTCAGAAAACCTCTTGTCTAGTAGCACAAAGAACAAACCTCACTCCCAGCCATCACTTCCCAGTTCATTTATATACTCAGGATTGGAAAAGAGGAAGAAAAATTCCTGACCATAATTAATTTCAACCTTTTCTAATTTCACTATGATACATGCTTATAAATATTTTCATTAACTATCCTATGCAACACTCAGATACATACTTAGCTTAATTAGATTATGGAAATGGTTTCGAATCAGGAAGATTTAAGTAGCAGGGATTATTTCACATGCTATTTCCACTATGCTATGGGATGGATAGTTTCACGACGAAACAGAAAAAAAAAAAATGGTATTACAATTCCATATTCTACTTTGATGCCTGACATAGGCTTCACTTTCTGCCTAAACGAATGAATGCTACTAACAGCCACAAAAATGGTCTCTCTAAATTGATAGGTACTCACTTTCATATCTCAACAGCATAAGCACACCCGGAATAAAGTCAGCTTGGGAGAAGGGAAGGGAAAGGGAAAGGGAAAGGGAAAAAGGCGATGGGCCTGAAGCTTCCCATTTTAATGAGAAGATGCCATGTAAATCATCCTCCAAGATAACATGCTCCATGCTCTACTTTGTCAGGAAAAGGGAGCTGAAATTAGTATCAGCAAGACATGTTGTTGCATAGTTGAGCCTATAGATCCTGTAGGTCTCCCCTCATTGTCAAAACAACAGGGGTAGCATTCTGGTTGCATGGAAATAAGCAGAAAAACTATGTCAGGATTTTACCTTGGGACAACATAGATGGCCTTACTCTAATTATAACTGTACATAACTACCTAGCTGCATGTTGGGTCAACAGTTGTGCCACATCAGCAATTTTGAGGGGAAAGATTAGGAAAAAAATTATGATCTTCACAGAAACCATTTCAAGAAAAACAGCATATGAGGATAGAGTCCCTGAGGATAACAATGGGATAAGTGTCAAAATATCTCAATCTGATATATGAGATACTCAGACTGCCTAAGCAGAATTCAGTTAAGTCTGTTGTTTTATTCTGGGTTCTAAAATGAAGTAATAGCATCAAAACCTAAGAAATGGATTTGTCAAAAATTCACTTTGTCCTCCTTTTGTGACACTTTTCCAACCAAATCTTCTGATGAGGATATTAACTTTCTTGATATTTTTAGTCAGGTGTCTTGAATGTGAAGAGTCTATGAATGAAGGAAAGAGAATATTACACATGTAAAGCTGATTGTCAAATTGTATTTGGGGCAGGAAATGGAAGTAAGTTAATACTATGTCTCACAAATGTATACTCAATGTTTCTTTTACCAAAATACGGATATTTAGTTTGGAGTAAGAAAGGGAGTTAAACTGTCATCTACAGAGTGAACGGTGCATTCCCCAGCTGAGACAGAGTTTCGCCTCCCACTCTAATCTTCCTTCCTTTCATCAGACTAATTTGTTTTGGCCTGATATTTTCCAACATCAAGGTGAATGTTTTTAGGAAATCTGAAGGAAAAATAGTTTGGCTGGTTTTCATTTGTTGTAGCTCTACATGAAAAATACGGTCTTTTCCATTCATTTTTGGAAGTACATGTAAGAGTAAGAATAGCTATAGGCAGAAGTATCAAAATAGAAGCAATTATCGATCACATTAGGATAAAATACACATTTTTAAAAATATACATTTTTACATTTTTTTACATTACTAATCTACTATTAAGGCTTAGCACTCCAAGACCTAGTGCTCAGAGGGCAAGGACCTTAGCGTAATGGTTTGATGATTTATCTTAATCTTGCCTGTTTAGTAGCTATTTTCTCACATTTCCTTTTTATAACTAATATTTGTGTGTTGGTTTTGGGGGGGTAAAAAGGGAGCAAGGAGCAGATCCCAAATTACTTTAAAATTTACTTTAAAATATTCTATGTTGGTTACAATGGGAAAGCTTTTCAGAAAATATGAAACATGATGTAAAAGCCAAGATCTCTCTGAGAGTGAGTGGGACAAACTCGCCAAAGCTGTATCAGTGTTTTGAATATGTTGCCTAACACCCTAAACAGCTCACATTTCCAGTGTCTGTGATTGGACTTCCAAACCTTTTGTAGATTTATAGCAGATATCTGTTGTGGCTTTGTCATGCCAGCCAGATTATATCTTGCCATTCTACTAAACAATACTGGTTCTGCCTTAAACATGTTAACATATCAGTTTAAAAGATCAGGATATATTGGACCATTGCATTTATGCCTGCATATGCTCATCACATTCTTATGAGAAGCAAGAGACAGGAATTTCAGCACAAATCTGTACTGTTCCCATGTACCCTGGCTATACTAATCCTGGAACGATTTACCATTTAACATATTGCTCATGGTAGAAAGAATTCCATCCAGTTCTATTTGGTAGGCTGTATTCCCTAAGGCAAAATAATATATATATTTTATTACTTTTTTAAAATTAGAATGAACAAGGTTCATCTGATTTCTCTTCAAAAATGTTGTGTCTCAGACTCACATGAACTTTTGGCTATCATGAAATATCCTGACTGCAGGCTATTAGATCAGCCAGAGCAATGGACAGTATCCTTCATTTAGCTCTGCCTTCACCTGAGCTTATAAACTGTAGATTGGTAAAAATTAAATGCCTCCTGCACTCTGAATTTAACCCAAGGTCTGAACCAGTTACGCAGAGTCAACTACAGAAATTCAGACTAATTCAGTGCAGCCACACTCCTTTTTTTGTGATTGCTGGAACATTTTCATTTGTGTTTGTTGGCTCCTTGTAACTTGGAATGTGGTTTGGTAGGCACTGTACAAAAACACGTGGAGTTCCTGCCCACAACCATTTAACATTAAAACCAATAAATTAGGCATAGGCTTGGAAAGGAAAAAAGAACCACAAAATTTATCAAATGCCAAAGTTCAGGGTTCTACCAAATGTCAGATCTGGAAATGAAACTAAAGGTTTCACATTACTAGATGAGAGCCTTAACCTTTAGACATTTCTACCCAAAAGCTCTTGTTCCTCTGTTAAATGCTACCAATTAAAAGAGACCACAACTGACTCCTCCTCCTTTTCATGTACACACAAAACCACATTAGTTAACAACCTCCATGTGTTGCCATTATACATGAAGATTCTTGCTACAATTATAACCTGAAAGACAATAAATTATGAGAAAGTCTGATGCATTCTAACATTCTTATTGTAGTAATATAAAAACCATGAAAAATGTCGTGCCACTGCAGAGATGTCTGTGTTATTGACACAACACCGCACCTTTATCCACAGTTGAAATTTGGTTAGAAATATTTGTGCAACATGCAAAGGAAGAAAGGAACAAATAACTGGTGCAGAGATAAAGAGCACGTGACTGTTCCCTTTGAATTTATAATCACAAAGTGATATATTTCAGCAAACATCCTCTTTGTTGCTTTGTCAGCTGGCTGAAAATGGATTATAAGGTGAGGATGCATAACTTCTCTACGGTCCATTATTTCTTATTATCATCCAGATGGAGTGTGGTTACTAGAGCACCACTAAAAACTCTAATGAATTGCAATGTTTCAGATTACTAATTCTTCAACAGCGTGTATGTATATCAATTATAGACTGTAAAAACAACAACAATCTGACTAATTATGCTAGATCAAATCTGCTCAGCTCAGCTTCCTGTCCCTCCTATTCTGTGTGTTCATGTGGGTGTTCAGTACTGATGCAGTTTCCATTAAACTCTTTCCAAAGCCTCTAATCACCCCTTATAATATCGCAAACATTTAGTATTTCATGGCTTCTCTTGCTTACAAGAAGTATTTAGACAAAAACACACCCATGTTTATGCCATATAAATAATTTTCTCGCTATTCTGTCAGAAATGCAGAGGAGTTTAAATCTCACTTGTTCCTAAGGTAGCTAGAGAGTAGTTTACTTGGGAGGGCCCCAATATTTACCATTAAGTCCTCTATTTAGCAAAGCTCTTCAGGATTTAATTCATTAATACTTTCTCATATTTCTGGGTTTGTGTTTTTTTAATAAGTTACACAGAAACTTGATTCATGCATATGCTTTTCCAGATCGCTCCTTTAGCACTTGCTGAATATGTAAAACAGCTGCAGTGCTGGATTCCACTCTGAAGCCTGGGAATATATTTTTTTTTTTTTTTCCCCCACAAAAAATGGCCAAAGCGCACTGTGGGATGAAGTCACTAGCTTCCTAAAATTGTAATCCTGCTCCAAAGATCATCAACAAAACACAAACAATGTGCATCTGTTATGATCCTTGAAAAATACTAAGGAAGTTCTGCCAATGAAGATCTATTATTTTGAAATGAAAACTAATGCTTCAGATACATCTCTCAAATCTCTCTGATTATGCCACTTCAAGTGCCATTTTGCTACCCCTAGACTTCCCAGAAGAGATAGCAGAGTAACCTCAACATGGATGTAACCATGCAACCTGCCTCCTCCTACCCAAGGAATAGAAAGGGGACAAGGTGCTCAGTGGCACGGACCACATCAGCTCCTACAAGCTCCCACGGGACACCAGCAGGCTCACCTGTGTGTTGGTTCTCAGCAGGACCAGTTTTCAGCCCCTGCTGCAACTCAAACATATGTGACAGTGTTCAACACGCCAACATTCACATGCAAGCACACACACAAGCGTCTTGCACATCACTATTGGACTTCTCTGTTAAAATGACCTTGTGCATGGGGAAAGGGAACATTGGCCAACGACCTCCAAGGGCTGTGACCGTGCCATGGGTGTTGTAAGCATCTCACACACTTGTTTTCCTCTTCTCTCCTCCTTCATTTCATTCATCTTCAGACAAGGAGATTTGATTACAAGTTCCTTTTTGCTTGACCAATCTTCACCCACATTTAATTATTTCAGACTCACATCCTCCAGCCCTTTCAATATTTTCCAATAACAGCACTGATGACAATGGCTTTTTTCAGAACTTTTCTTACCTTACTGACTTGTTTTCCCTTCCCCCCCACTCCCCGGCCCAAGTGCTAATGTAGAAAGATTGTGTGTGATTAACTGGAAAGGTACATTTCCTTTAGGTAAGGTGGACTATCAAGTTAATCAGGAAATGTCTGCATTAATGAGGCACAGTAGTAACCTTCCTTATGCCTCAATTTCCTATTCAAAAATAATGGAGTGGAAGCATCTATCAGATTTTGTGCTTTAAAATGTTTCCAGTCAAGGAGGAAGAAGAAAGGCAAATGAAGATAGTACTTTCACCATATAAAGGAATGATAGCTTGTTCCCATGCCTTTACCAAACAGGTGATCATTCAAACATATCATGTAAAAAAATAATTTCCATACATGGAACATCACTGAAATGGATGGTGAGGTTTTACAATAAGCCTACATGAATTTTAGGCATGAGTCCTAGCGACTTTCAAATGAGACTTACCCTCCTAATTCCCTACTGACTATATTTGGAAGATCCACCCATAAACCTGAGACATCAGAAATGTTCCTTTCATTATGGCTTGCGGCCAGAAAAACACTTAAAGGTAAGCTCGCATTAAGCAACAATAAGGTCAGTGGGACTATCTGATTGCTTAAAATACACCATGTGTTTAAGGTCCCAGATCAGGAAGGACCAAAGGACCTGATTAAATGCTTTTAAAAAATAATTAAGAATTCATCACACCTCACTCTGCCCTCCCGGCCCTTAACCTACTGTCATTTTGAAAGGACACAGATATGACTGCTACTTCCAGTGTTCCAACTTCAGGAACCAATTTAAGGGGCTTTTACCTCAAAACTGACCATCTTCCACTGAGGAAAAACTGACACAGAGCTCAACATAATGCCATTTACATAGAGCTGGACTTTTTTCCAAAGAGAAATTTAGTCTCCAAGCCATCTCCAGTTGTCACATCACCATGTAAAAATCAGCGGCAGATATTTATAACTCCTTTTCCACCAACTTCATCCTATTTCAGTTCTGATTATGCTTCACAATAGAGCTTTGGAATATGCTTTAATTTTCATTACAAACTTTAGAAGAAGTTAAATATTCTTCTCTATTAGAAAATCCTTCATATTATGCAACAAAAATGTAGACCAAATAAAATAAAAGCTTATTAAAATTTCCTTTTTTAAAAAATATCTCTTTCTATTTGTTGACCTCCTCCCTTTTACCTAGTTGCTTAGTTTCCCCTGGAAAAAGAGATAAATTGCTGAAAGTGAGAAAATTGCTCCTTTCTGTCTTTTTTTCTCAATCTTTAAGGAAGATTCTACTTCAATCCTTCTACTATTCTTCCAGTGGTTAATACCAAAAGATGTGGAATTTTTTTTTTAAAACATACTTTAAAGGAATAAAGACAGGAAAAAAGAGGCAGAAAATAAAATTTCTAAGATAAAATATTTTCTCTTTCTTTAGTGTAAGCCTTTATTTTCTTAATGAAAAAGTCCTGATTAAAACACTGGAGCAAGAGCATTTAGCTCAGAATTATATTTCAGTAAGAAAAACTTTTAAAGCCAAAAAATGTCCAACTCCTCTACTGAAATTGATTTCCCTCTGTTTCCTGCAGATGGACTTGATTCAGACCCACAGTGACAACAGGTTCATCTTCCATAAATATCTGAATTAAGATTCATCAGCTCCAAACAATGCCTTTCAAATATGTTAGAGAATATGAAAGCTACCATGTAGCCCTTGTACTTGAGAAAAAAAAAAAAAAAAAACAGTAAAACTTTGGTTTAGTGTTGGACACCCCCGTTCATCTCAATGCCTCACATAATTTGTATGATAACACCATTTCCACAGGGAGCTGAACTTCCCCTGGATGAGTGTACCCCAGCACGTGCATACACATTTTACACTTCAAATATAGAAGTGATATAGGCTGAATGCAGAGCAAACACGCAGCCACTACATCACTGACCACAAAACATCACTAAATGTTAAAGGAAGGTCAACCCTCTACAGAAAGCAAGCTTTCCTAGCTTTGCCTTGCTTAACACATAATAGAGATTTTCAGTTGTACCTTATTCTCCCAGCAACATCAGAGAGATGTAGGGTTTGGAGGGACCTCAAATGATTTCCTGGTCCAATTTCCATACTGAGGCAGGAGCAAGGACACCTGGATCAACCCTGACAGATACTCATCAACGAAGTAGAGTTTACCAACTCGTGGCAGCTTTGCCCATGGTCTGAATCCACCCAGAGCTGAAAAGTTTTGATGGACTTTCTTTCATCCCCTCCTAACTGACCTGACTGCCCTTCAGAAAACACAGGGGACCAGCAATTTTTTTCCTTTTCAAGCACACTCTTTCCATGGTAGAAGTCAATCTTCAAGTTCCCCTTCAGCTTCCATCAACTTAAACCAAAGTCAGCTCCTCCAGCTGTTTCCCTAAGGTCCTGTCTTGTAACAGATTTTTATTGATCTCCTCTCTCTACCGCTGGGCTACAGCTTTCTTAAAGCTCTGTACCCAAAAAAAAAAAAAAAAGGTCTCACCAGCCCTAATCCCAGCAGAATTAATGCCTTCTTCAGCTTGCCTATGACATTGCTCCTGATACTTTCCAGAGTAAGATTTACAGGTTTTAGCCCACTGTTGTTTTACATTCAGTCTGCAGTTACCTGTCACTTCTCCCCTCCCCTCCCTTTTCCTCCAAGATCCTCTCCAGCCTCACAGCAGCAGAGCCAGTTATTCCCTATACTGTGCTTATGCATTTGATTTGCCCTCTGCACACGTGGTGCATTGCATTTGCCTTTACTGACATTCACCTTGCTGATTTCAGGTCACCTTTACAATTTATTGGGATCATTATGGATTCTGATGCTGTCATCTAAACTGCTTGCAACTCTTCTCATAACTCTCCTGATGTACTGCCTCTGTTCTGTCACTCAACTCCGCTAATGAAAGTGTTGAATAAAATCACACATAGGGCAAAGATTTCCCTGGTAAATCCCTCCAGGTTTGACAGTGAAGCCCTTGATTACTTTCTGAGAGAGATTTTTCAATCACTTATCACCAACTTTGTTATGACTGTATTGAGATAATTTTTCACTCATTTGCTATGAGAGCACTATGTAGAAAAGTGTCAGAAGCCTTTAAAAAAGTTCAGATATATCGTATCTACCAAATTTCCCTTTTTCACTAGGCAGTTATCTTGTCAAAGAAAGAAATCAGATTAATTTGCAATGAACTCACCTTGACAAATACATGCTGGCTGCTGACCAGTGGAAGAAAACTAGTTTTAACCATTCATAACCAAAAGATTCCTACTGAAACAGAATTGGATTTTTCTGACCCAGCACTGGCAGAGTGCACAGCAGGTACTCATGGGAGAGATGCCATTTTGGATGCTATCCATCCTTCCTCCAAATTCAAGGGAAAGGGGTAAAGCTCTTTAAGAAGGAACCTGCAGTCATATTCCCATACAGGGTGCACTTCCACCAGTGGAAAATTTCTCCTGACTCTACAAAGGTTCTTGCAGAAAAAGCTGCAAGAAAGATGAATGAAGTTGAGAGATGTTCAGACCCAGTCCTCAGTGCTCTTAGTATTTTCAAGAAGAACATGACATTGTACTACTTCAGACCTACAGAAATGAAGCAATGAGAAACCAAGAACTAGTAACTGTCATCTTCTATCCAACTACCTGGTATCACTTAGTACCACCAAACATGTGAGAGCACCACAGGTGTTAGTGCAATAATGAAACCTCCCACAGATTTGGGCTTTTTTTTTTTCTCTTGCAAAAACAACACAAAAAACACAAAAACAACACAAAAACAACACAAAACCCAAATCTATCAGCCTCTCTGGATGTGCAACAATGTCACACAGTTTTTCAGTTCTGAACATCAACCTAACAAAATCTAGGTAAGGAAATCTCTTGATTGACCTGGAAAAATAATATTTTAAGGCCGGATTTACTGGTATGATCCAATTTTTTTACAATGGGACACTTCCTAAAACAACTTGTCTGGTTGATAAACCATAGCACTTGTCTGCAAGTAAAGCTAGGCCAATATTAAGGAGATTTGAGTTTACCCACTGAAACGCAGTGCCCACTGAGATGCACAGCTCCACTGAAATCAGGCAGGATCTACCTGGGTAACCGGCCTGACTTACTCGGGTAACTCTCCCTTTTGAATGCTAGCCACACATAATTATTATCTCATGAGTATAAAAAATTAAGCTCTGCAGATTTCCAAGGATCTATGTGCAGACACAGGCCTAGATCACGCACTTGGCTTTCTGAAACTTCAGAACAGAAAAACATGAATAATCTCCCTAGCCCCTTCCATCCAAGTGGTATAATACCTTGGCAGTTACCTTTTATCTAAGATTTGTTTATCCCCCTAGCACAATATGCTATAAAGCTGTGCTGTGTCATGGGCTAGTTGGATATATTTGCTGATCTAGTTGGAGTAATTAAAACTTTTTGCTTTCTGCAAGATACAGATGTTATGAGCAATCCAGGACAACCTGATAATCCCTCTGAGACCATTTCAGGTGGTTGCTTGCACTGTGTGTGAGCAAGAGCACTGCGTAAATGTTGATTTTCCACACTTATGTATCATTTCTTTAATATCAGTTTTCATTTGTTTTAAATAACATAGCTCAATAGCATGAAATAACATTTCTTTCTTCATTCTTACCTCTCCCACTCACTGCCCCATATCTCTTGATACCATAAATTCATTTAAACATATCAAGCCAATGATAATAAAAGTAAAGCTTACATAAACACATGCTAGCTATAACCTTGTAAAAAAAAAAAAACAAAAAACCAAACATAAAGCTTCCCAAGGAGATTGTTTTACAGTTTTAAAGCTCTTTATATAAAGATACATGTTTCTGCTATAAACTAGAACCCGAATATCTAAAAATCTACTGTCATGTCAGAGTTAAAGCAAAACAAGATGCCTAGGCCCCCCATGGTGCTTCTGCCAATTATCTTTATTTATCTCTCTTAGACTGAAGTTTCATGAAGAAGTGGACGATGCTCCATCTTTTACTCCCTAAGAGTAACTTGTTTTTTACTGTAAGCTACCAATACATTTATACTCTAAGCCTTTTCCATGCAGCTGTTCAGAGAATATTAAGATTCCCAAGTTCAGCTGCTGTACTGAGACCAATACCCTGCCACCCTGCCACCCTGCCTGGAAACGCTTCATCTGCTCCAGCTATGAGACATAAATGAGATGGCTAACAATTAAAATATATCACAGAAAGATCTTTATATCCTTGGTTTGTAGAGCTGATAGCACTTGGGCTATGGTCCAGCAGTCCAAAAGTGTAAATGCTTTTCCAACAGCACTCATGAGGAGAAAATTCCACTGAAAGGCAACTTCATGTAACTTTCTGTGTCACATCCTTCCGTGTGTGCTGGTGGGTACATGTGAATGAACAGTTTTACCCTCTCCTGATTTGGATGTTGAAGAATTTACCACCTTTCTCATTGCCTCATCTGAAATACTAAACTAATAAATTTATCCCCAGTTTTACTTACAACTTGTATCATTGACTTAGTTGCATAGAAATCTTTACCCCTAGTCTTCTAGGTGACTTGCAGCCTTATGAAAATTTTTTTTTCAAGCTCTGAAATATCAAGATACACTCACTTCAAAGACAAGAGGTAAGGGTGATGCACAGCTTTGCTTCTGCTATTTCATCCAGCAGAATATTGGTGACAAGGCCAAATGCCAACCTGCTCAGAACAAGACAGCTAGAAATACACCCAAATCAGCCCTTCTGGGAGAATCTGTAGCACCTTGTCTCAATGTTTAAAACCACTCTGTGTCAAGCAGTTCCTTACTGCAAGGCAGTTCCACATCACCACCTCCTCCTCTATTAGCCCTACAACTCTTAGAAGTCCATTTACAAACTAATGATTTCCTCCAGACGACCTCCACCTCCCCTAACTAAAATGCTCTGTCTTTGAGATGTCATTATTAATTCACAGCTGAGATTGCAGCCTTTCCGGGTGAATGAATGCTTGTGCAAAGGAGTAGGAGGGAAGCAGTTGCACACAAAAGAGCTCCTAGTTTGGAAGCATGCTTGTGCCCTCAGTGGACCTGAACAGGGCAGTTTTGCCAAACCATGTAGTAGATTCACATGGTACAATTTAGAATTACAGAATCATAGAATGGTTTGGGTTGGAAGGGGCATTAAAGACCATCTAGTTCCAACCCCACTCCCATGGGCAGGGTCCCCTTCCCCCAGCCCAGGGGGCTCCCAGCCCCGTCCAACCTGGCCTTGAACCCTTCCAGGGAGGGGGCACCCACAGCTGCTCTGGGCACCCTGGGCCAGCGCCTCACCACCCCTACAGTGAAGAATTTCTTCCTCACATCTAATCTAAATCTACCCTCTTTCAGTTTAAAACCATTACCCCTCATCCTATCCCTACACCCCCTGATAAAGAGTCCCTCCCCACCTTTCCTGTAGCCCCCTTTAAGTACTGCAAGGCCCCTAGAAGGTCTCCCTGGAGCCTTCTCTTCTCCAGGCTGAACAACCCCAACTCTCTCAGCCTGGCCTCATAAGGGAGAGGTGCTCCAGCCCCCTGCTCATCTTCGTGACCCTCCTCTGGACTCACTCAAGCGGGTCCATGTTCTTCTTATTTTGGGGACCCCAGATCTGGACACAGCACTGCAGATGGGGTCTCACAAGAGCGGAGTAGAGGGGCAGAATCCCCTCCCTCGACCTGCTGGCCACACTTCCCTTGACACAGCCCAGGACACGGTTGGCTTTCTGGGCTGCGAGCACATGCTGCTGGCTCATAGTCAGTCTTCCAGCCACTAATACCCCCAAGTCCTTCTCCTCAGGGCTGCTCTCAGTCCACTCCTCACCCAGCCTGGATTTGTGCTGGGGATTGCCCCGACCCACAGGCAGGACCTTGCCCTTGGCCTTGCTGAACTCCATGAGGTTTGCCCGGGCCCACCTCTCCAGCCTGGCCAGGTCCCTCTGGATGGGATCCCTACCCTCCTGCGTGTCACCCACCACACAGCTCGGGGTTATCAGCAAACTTGTGAGGGTGCACTCGGTCCCACTGCCCACGTCACAGACACAGATGACTATGAAGCAGTGAGGATCTGCTTCATCCCTCCCTCATCGGGCCAAATTCTGCAGGGCATTCAAAACTTTGACAAGTCCAACCTGGTAATAACCTGCAAATGATCCTCCCTGCAGGTTGTCACCCAGTCCTCCAGCCACTTCACACTGATTGCTGTGGAAGCATCCTGCACCCCACCTGCCAAATACAATTTGAATGTTACACCTGTATGTAGCTGAAGCAATTAAGAGTTCACTAGCAGGGCCATGACCTTTTTGAAATAGATTTGAACAAGGCACACATTTTAATAAACTTTAAGGAGCAGCTCAAAAATTGGTACAAGTCCTCTACCACTAAAGAGGTCAAACTCTTCTCCACCTCCTGGACAGGTGGTACAGAGACGTGTCTTTCCCATATCCCAGATTCCTGCAGGAATGGAAAATGCCCTTACACAGAATTGACTCTTGTAGAACACCATTAGAGCAGTGTTGGATTTCAACCATAGCTAAACACTTGAGCCTATAAATTCCTACAAATGTAAAGCCTTCTCACATTACTATCTGTTGCTATAAAAAAATATGATTTCATCTACATTACTGGTAGCGATTTTTGCTAGAAGGTGCTATCTTACACACACATTTTCCTCGGGATCAAAAATTAAATCCTATGGACTCTTGGGATTGCTTGTCTGGAAGTCTGCCAGACAAGTGCTTTCCTACAATTACACACTGTTGTGTCAGTGCGTGGGCTTAGCCACTGCTTAAAAATTTACTAGATAAACCTCCATGATTCATACAAACAGCACTCAAGTGGCTAACTACCATACATTGGCAGGGAACTGACTAATGTTACTTGAACAATGAAAGAACCCACTTGAATAATGCATTAGGTTTTGGCAGATCAATGGAGAGATGACTGACAGCCTGCGGCAGTCCATGTCACAACTCCAAAACAAGAGCTGAGGAACAGCAAGGGAGAGTGTCACAAGCAAGCAGCAGCTTTTCAGCATTGTTCGCCCATTGCTCAATACGGGAGGTTTTAGAACCAGAGGAGGTTCTGATGAGAGCATTTCACCCAACCTCAATAGGAAAGAGCATGTCCTATTCTCTCTGTTTAGTAAAATTAAAAGCAGAGCAGGGTATCAAGAGAACCCACCAATGCTCTCCTTCATCAGCTCTCCCCTGAACAATAACAATTTGGGGTCAAAGTGTCATCAATCACATCTGTTTTCTTCTCCAACCTGCAAATTATCATCCTGGGTATTTCTAAGACAAAAACAAGAAGTCAGAATTTCAAGTAATGAAATCAGAAACTGAGTTTTGGAAAGAGCTCTCTAGAAATTCCTCCGGTAGCTAGCAGAAATGACCAATTTTCCAGAGAAAGTATCCTGTACAATCACCACAACAGATTCTTCTGTTCATACATAAAACCAGTTCGAATTAACAAGACTGTCTTCACCATAATTTAAAACCATCCATTGAAAAATATCTCCCCCACAACCACCTCCCCATAAATCTGGAAGTTAATAGAAGCCAAAGCAAGCTATGCATATGAGATAGAAGTATTTCTCTAAAGCAAGAACAACGAAGAACCCTCTCTCAGCTCTTCTGGGGACTGATGGATGGCTAAAAGATTCCTCTGGGATTTTCACATCCTGAGAAACAGTGAAGTATTCAATGTTCATTGACATTCCTGCCTTCGATATCTTGTTCTGATCTTCCTGTGTAGCAAGGATCACTGGAGCATTTCAGTGGCCAGTGGAATGCACTGGATTTCTGTTACTGCTTAGAAGTGGTATGCACTGGGTTGGGCCCACTCAGTGGGACAAAAAAACTCATCTAAATGCCGTATTTGCAGGGCTAGACTGACTCTGCAGCCTGCTCTATGTCATTCAGAGCAATCTCATTGTTCCACATGGACAAGGGCAAACAGATTGCTCCAGGTTGCACAAGAAGCATGCAGAAGTTTATCAGAGACCTTTTGAGCTGCACGCTGGGAAGCTGGCCACTTTTCTGCCAGTGGAAGCACAGGAGGGAAGAAGGCGTATGGCAGTACACAAAGTCTTGTCGTTTAAACATTCACACTTATTTCTTCAGAAAACCCCATCTCTCCTGAGTTCTGCAAGCTGTTTCACCCTGCCATATTGCGAGCTTCCCCAAAATGCCTTTTCCCTTTTACAGACTTTCTGCTCACTGAAGTCCTGATTGTGCAGAGTTGCAAGTAATGGTGTACAAACCAAAAGTATCTTTCTGGCTTCTTACTTAATACATTTCTTTTTGTAAAAGGCACAAACACAGTTAGTTTTACATCTACATCTATGGCTGTGCTGCAGAAGCCTAAAACCTGCATGTGGACTGAGTTAGAGCAACATGTAGCAGGCAGAGACTGAGTTTCTTCCTAGAGGCTGTGAGCTGACAGAAGATAATGGGAAGTTTACAAGAAAGGTCCTTCCTGAATGATAAACAATTCCTGGTCCATTCAAACTATCTGCCAGATCTACCTATTTGTTCTGTTCTGAGCAGAGAGGAGTTGAAATGACCTATATCAACACAAAAGGAGGTACAAAAATCGGATTTTCAATGCATATTCAGCAACTCCAGACAGCAAATGCAGAATAGGCATTTAAACAATAACCCTTGTAAAAACCTTGCTCCCTTGTCATAGGATGTTTTATGTTTGCTATTTTTAGCTTTTCAAGTGTCAAGAAGCAACAGAAAAAAATATTGCTGAGCAGCACTGGACACCAAGAAAAAGCAAGTGAGGCAAAAAGAAATCAGAAGTAAGCTCCACAAGATGAGTTTAAGTTATTCAAATCTCCTTTTCCTGCAAGACAGGTGATGTGTTTCAGTCTAAATACCCGACCTGATCTGTCCTCAGTGACCAAGTGACAAACCACCAATCAAACTGAAAAGCATCCCCATTCATCCGGGTTTCCCCGGCCACTGCCCCGCACTGAGCAATGCTTTATCAGCAGCTACAGAATCTTGGCTATTTTTAACAAGTACGACATTTTGCAGTCCTGCCCACTAGAAGGATTTGCAAATCTCTCCAAGTATTCCTCCCAGGTCCTGATAACTTTGCCCGAGTGAATAGGAAACTTTGGGCTTGCAGAACAAGCCCTGCTAGCTGACAGCGCAGTGAAGATTTTCTTTCATATCTGCAGTTTGCATGAGTAGGCAGCTGGGACTGTGATGAATTACTATCTCCGATTCCAGTGCTAAATTTAAGACATTTATTTGGCACAGTCTGTCAGGAAAGACGCTGCCAATACCAACTATTGGTATTAGCAAACTTCTTCAGGAAAACTACCAAAGGTATTTCACAGTCTCTCTCTGCTTATAACAGGAGTTAGTCGAAGGACCAGAGGTTTTATTGATTGAATTGTAATTGAATTTTGCTGAATGGTTATCTCAAAACATGTTTTCAAAATAAAAAATGAAACAACTTGTTTTGAAAACAACTCAAAAAATTTTCAGTTCTTAGTTACACCTTTGGGGGGGGGGGGCGCAAATTCTTCTCCCAAGCTCACTGGCCACTTTGACTGCCTGAGTAATTTCACTCTCCGTTGCCTATTTGTTGTGCCTTCCTGTTCCATTTTGTTGTTCATACTGCCACGTTTTCAACAGCTGGCAATGCATGCATGTTTACACAATCCTGCAGGTCTAATCTCTGCAGAAATATTGCAAGCATAAAGCCCATAACCAGTATCTATTTGGAAGTTGGGATATTTTCTAACCAGTACTCAACTAACCAAGCAACTCTTTCAGATTTCAGGAGCAGTCATCATACCAATGTGCATTAATTGAAAATCTTTAAATCTTCACTGATGTTTGCAAAAGATTAAATCCTTTGATCATCACTGAGCATTTTTACACTTGCAAATAATCTAAAAAGAAGGCTTCTTCTATCTGTAGCCTTCCTGCATGCCACAATGCTCTTCACACCACTCACGAGAGAAGCCACATTTATTTTGACAGCATTATTTTTATGCAATATGCAACTTAACTGTCCTTTTGCCATGCTGCTTGAATTTTAGTTTCTACTTCTGACTTTGCCCAAAAGTCTATAAAGCTACTCGTGGTTTCCCAACTACTAAGCTTACAGGTACTACTTACAAATTTGACATGTATATTTAATAATTTTGTAGGTAAAACTTATGAAAACTATTAAAATCAGCCAGTGCCACATACACAGATTGTTGTAAATGTCAGCTTTGATACTGCTGTGTGTACTCCCCATCTTTAACATCTGTTTCAGAGATGAAAAAGCAAGAGTACAATCCACCTAGAACAAATACAAAGTAGATTACAAGTTCCATTTCCTTCTCACTTACAGAGGCCATGTATCTATTTTTAAAAAATTAATATCAACATCATTATCATTATTCATTATGTTTTTATGGCTCTTACCCCACTCTAAACTATGGCTGTTTAGTTCTTTCTGTGGTACCCTTTTCTGCAGGGCAACGGAATTCCCCACAAAAGACAAGGGAGTAAATATTACAATATTTAAAATGTTCTATATCCACTTTATTCTCCAATTCCCCAGCCTTCTGTAAATAACACAAAGCAGTTTCAACAAATGGCTAATCAGCACCTATAGGTTTTCTACACGTAGCTGCAATAGCTCATTAATGCTCTAGCTTGGGGATTTGCTTTTTATGGACTTCGAAATGTTTTGAAACACATCAACCCATCATGTAAAGATGCTGTTCAGCAGAAATTTCACTGCATCACGCTGCAAGAAAAGTCCTAAAACTGCAACATCTCTTTTTAAAAAGCATTAAAAAATCTCCAAACAAATGGTTTTAATCTTCTAAAGACCTAGAAAGACTGTAGCAAGAAAACTTCCTTTTTATAGTTCACTATTTCTCTGAGATGATCTTAAAGTGTTAGCTGAGATAATTATCAGAGAGCTTATGCAGATCTTATTTTCAAAAGGTTTTGTTTGCTCTCTTGTTGCATAATTGCTTAGTGTTTGCACGGAGCTCAGAAAATAGAAAGCATCAGAGAAATACCAGGAATTATTTATTTAACAGAAAAATAATTCTCCCAAATGATATTAACATTTTCAGCAGTCTTCACTATATTTTGAAGATTTCTGTTAATCTGGAGAGCTGCTCACTGATCTAACTTTATCAGTACATGAAATGAGAAATGTGCCTTACCACTATTGTTTTTAGACTATTTCAGCAGAGCTGTAAAACAGCAGGAAGCAGAGAAAAGGTACAATATAGTGCCTTATGATTTCCTTCACTTCTAGCTTTGCTGGTGGCGAAGGTCACCACATTCAGGAGATAAAATCAAGATTTGTTGTAAGTCAAATCAGTGCCATAAAAGTACACAATCATGTTATGGAATCACTAAATGTTTTGAGAATTGTCTAAAAACCACTTCAGACATTTCCAAGCCTATGCAAGCTTATAAGCAAAACTCAGACAGATGACCTGAATTTGAAAATACATTGTAACTTTTAAGCAAATTCCAGCCAAGACCTTTCAAAAACTATCAAAGCCATCTTTCCAGTGTAATGAAGAGGCCCTGAACTCAATATAAAATTGTCGTCAGGCACACTTATGTACATACTACACTTAATCTCACAAACAATTTAAAAGCTACAGCAACTACACAATTTCAATTCCTGTTTCCAATAATTCCAAGTTCATTTCATAATTATTTACGGGTACTTCAGATTGTTTAGGATGTCAAGAAAGCTTACAGCAAGTGTGCTATGCAACCATCATACTAGCTATACAACTACCTTCTCCTTAAACAAAGTAAAATCAAATTCTACTTACAGCCAACCATCATCATGGCCACCGAAAAAATCTTCTCTCCATCAGTTGTTGGCGCTATGTTTCCAAATCCTATCGTTGTAAGGCTTGTCATGGTAAAGTAGAGAGAGGATATGTACAAGGAGTCTTTACTGGGTCCTCCTTCCCACTGCCCTGAGCCAGTGGTGTTGTATCGATATGGTGTCCCGATACTCAGCGCCAACTGGTAGAGCCAGCTATCTGTTTTGATTGTATTAGTGACTTCATCTATAACTTCGTAGTCCCCGATGCTGTACCATATGCAGGCTAGCCAGTGGGCCACCAGTCCAAATACACACACCAACAGTACCAGTACAGCAGCACCATATTCCAGATAATGGTCCAACTTCCTGGCAACTCGACCAAGTCGCAGAAGACGCACCACTTTTAAGGAACTGAAGAGGCTACTGATCCCCTAGAAAAGAATAAAAATCATTACTTCACCTGAAATATCCTGCTGGTTAACACAGAAGGCTATGCAGTGATTCCTGCATTTGCTTTAAATCTTTCTATACAATTTTTCATGCCCCAGATGACAGAATAAAAGATCAAACTCTCCTCCCTCTCCAGTACTTTTGTCCTCATCAGGGTAAATCAAGTTTGGCACTCATTAGGTAGATAAATTACTTCATTCAAGCTCAGTCTTCCCAAGTAACAGAAGAGTTCTGTGGGATCCAAGATGAGAAATGGTATGTTTATTACAAAAAGGAGTGATCCAGTACTTTGCCAGTGTGAGGTAAACAGGAGATTCTGCTTTGACCTCAAGGACATCAAACGTGGAGGGAGTGCAGTCACAGATGGAACCATACCATCCAAGTGGAGTCTTCTCAAAGCCTCTCCGAGAACAATATTCTACTAAAACCAACCAGAGGATTGCTATTCTGGCCAAAAGTGTGGTCCATCTACTTCAACAACCCACTGCATTAACAGATGCTCAAGAGAAACATCAGAAAATAATTGTAATGGGTAACTACAGAGAAATCTGCCTATTGTTCCTCTCATCCACCAGAGAGTAGCTGGGTAACTTCCTCTAGTCCAACAGTCTCCACCTCATATTATCCTTCACTGCAGCTAATATAACTATGGATGTTTTGGTATATATAAGAAGTCTCACTGACTGAACACGGAACAACTGTGGGCACATCATCTTTCTGAGCGAGGTTAATACAGATGACATGGCACTGACAATAAAACCACATGCCTTTGCATATAGGGTTAATTTTCTTTCCAATCTACAAACATTGCAGATATCTTCCTAAAGCAAGTATTTGTACGGTGTTTTTTTTCATGCAAGATAAACAAAGTAGGGGCAAATGGCAGTAAAAATATTTAGGGAATAGAAGCACAGGAACCATCAAAAAGTTAATAGAAATATCTAAGAGGGAGAAAGAAATATGTATGTCCTCCCCAATGCACAAATGGTTTGCAATGTATTTTAATAGAGTTTATAGATGCAGAAAGAGAAGAAAAATATGGTCCTGATCTATTGCAATCCCATGATATACCTAACCTGCATTAAATTAATTAGTGGCTCAAAATAGAAGGTTTGTAAAAGAAGGTTTCTAATATAAAACATTCAGAAGCTGAAGACATTTAATTTAAAGTAGAAATTAAGACATAGAAAGCAATGAGGCAAACATTCCTAGTTACTGTGCCAAGATTAAATTGCCCTTTTCTATGCATCATTATCAAATCAGTCTAGTCAAAACACTGGCTAATTATATTATCAAACAGTAAAAGACTGGAGTTTCTGGAGTTTTCCATACCAGAAAAACATTAATCTCTTTTGCACCTCTGTTTCTTTTCACAACTAACATTTGAAGGGTAACATACATCTGATATTTCTAGATGTAATCTGATTAACAAAGTTCTTGTATGCTTTTCAAATCCTGTTGGAATTTGTTTCAGATCCCCAAATCTTCAATAAATTGAAGTTCTATATTTGCATTCAAGCTCTCATGATGACTAATACCATTGAGGGAAGTGGAATTTTCCCATTTTGATTTCTCTATTTTGCATTTACACAAGACACAGGTCTAGTTTATAATTCTTATTTCCATCTATTTGCCTTGGGACATATGTCTGTGAAACACTCTGAACTGCCAGCTTGTCCAATAAACTGGGAAGTCCCTTATAATGTTCATTACACAATGGACTGGGGTGAATGGACTACTGAATGAGGGTCACACCCCACAGAAACAACATTTATATTAGAAAACTACAGAGTAGTTTAATGATGTATTTCATGAAATCAATCTGCAGTGTGTTTCAGTGAATTAACCCTGATTCTGAAAGCTTTCAATTTGCTGTGAAATCAGAGGGAGAAAACAGCAGGGTGGTTTTTTTGTAGGATCAGGTCCTAATTCATTGGTCAAGGAGATTCACATTATTTCCATTTTACTTGAAGAGTCACTGTTCATTAACAAGATTAAGGCTAGGGAAGGAGTTAGAGACCTGGAATCTAAACTTAGGAGTTCCCTTTTTGCACCCAGTAGTTTAAGTTCATCCCAGTGGCAAGGTTTACACTGCACTTTCTACTCCATAAACCCAAACCACAAACCAAATCAACCCTTGATCAGGAGTTTACAGTCTGATGCTCCATCCTCCATCCATATTACATCTTCTCTCTCTAAGTACATGGACAGTTCAGCAGTTGTACATCTAATATAAAACTACAGCATTTATTTCAAAGTCTAGGAGAAAGTTTGTGCTGTGATTATTTTTTTTTCCTAAGCACAGATAACAATCACATCTCTTATGTATAAAAGAGAAAAATTTCATTTTAGCTGACACTGAAATGTATTCTTTTCAAAGAGTAATTAATTTAAATAAGTTTCACTGTAAGTCTTAAAGCCAGTTCTGTCTAACCCAATACTTTAACGCAGAAAAAATCAGAGATATATTTGAGCATTTGCATTTCACGTCTAATCTTGCAAAATATGAAGACAATATTGGAAGCTTTAAAAGCCTGTTCCGTAAAGCACTACCTTGAAAAAAGCAATTAAGCACATACTAAATGAAAATGTGATGCATTGCACTGTTTAAGTACTGGATTGGGTCAAGCTGCTACCTTTATACTTAAAACAACACCTGACAATAAATGCACAATCATTAATATGTGCAAAGTTCTGACTAAGATTCAGCAACAATCTCTTGGGTGGAAATTATGTGAAAGACTAACTGCCTTGAATTAAGTTTAAGCTATTAAGAAAGTCTGTGTTCTAAACTCAACTGATTGCTGGCTGCCTTTACTTTCATTTTTCTTTTAACTGTATTTATGCTCCATAATGAATATTTTGGAAACCCTTCTACTAAAGGATGAGTTTCTGCTCTAACTGAAGTCACCTCAGCACTCAAGGAACAGAGAGGCGATTAGAAACCTTGAATGGAGCATGTAATCCCATTTGGCGCTAGCATTATGTAAATAACACATTTTCTATACTGCAGATCCAAGCTTCTGGGAGAAGCATGTGTTACTCTATCACCATATTTAGTCAATTGGGCCCACTGTCTGTAATATCTGCTGGTCTGTATTCTCTGACTGAGAATATCTCATTATGTTATGAACCAGTCAATCCTGCCCCTTAAGGTTTTGTCTAAACATATTTGATCACGTCTTAACCAGATGAGGACATTCAGCTTGCTCATCTTCAACCACCTCTGCTGTAGAAATCTTTTAACTGAAAAACCACCTACTCCAGAATTGTGTCAAGTTTGGAAACAAATTCCAATCTGCTACACATCATCAACTTAACTGTTAAAAGTGTGAGTCACGGGAGACTTTCCTAGTGACTTCTAAGGCCACTGGATCAGGAGAGGGCACGAACAGTATCTCTGAACCAGTCCTTTTTGTACCATCATTTCTACTTAGCAGACAGCTGAAGATACCACAATGTGAACTTTATCCAGAAAGAAATTTTTGAGGAATTGATGTTCAACTTTGGAATTAAACTAGCCATCCATGATTAAACAAAGCCCAAGTTTATTGACATAGGCACCTTGTAAAGTCTGTATGCTCAAGTTCCCTTGATATACTAAGAAAGGAAATTCAGTTTGATAGTGGAGGCACAAGTGATGACAGCACTCAGTCTGAAATGCAGAGGGACCACTTCTTCCTATTAAAATTACCTGAATCTTGCCATTTCAGATCCTAGATGCTACCACATTGTCAAACTTCAGTCTTCCTGGATGAAAGAAGTGTCTAAATTGCGTGTCTGTTATCTCACTAAAATTCTCTGAACACAAGGCTGAGAAAGATGTTTC
Source organism: Tyto alba (assembly GCF_018691265.1). Taxonomy (NCBI): domain Eukaryota; kingdom Metazoa; phylum Chordata; class Aves; order Strigiformes; family Tytonidae; genus Tyto; species Tyto alba. The sequence continues at coordinate 8,449,716 of NW_024881303.1, forward strand.
CTGCAATTGCCATACACGCCGTGGGAACGGACCTTTGCACCTCAAGTAAGAACAAGGAGCTAAGTCCTCTTGCACTTAATGAGTCCCTGATGTGCCATGCAATAGGACGGATGAAGCTGTCAAAGTCATGTTATACAGGGGTTGAGAGTCAAACATGCAAGAGGATAAAGGGAACATTGTCACCAAAGGAAAATTAAGTTAGCAAGTGCAGAAAATCATTCAAGTTAGTATGAGTGCCAGAGATGTCCTCCTAAACCAGGAAAGAGAGAGTGGAGTCTGTTCTACAGTAAAGGAGCAACAGAATAGCAGAGCTGCATCGGTGTAAAAAACATAAAAGATTTAATCAGCTGGTTACTTGATAATCAGATAAGTCTTTTATTCAGTAGGAAATTGTTGCATAAATGTTTAAAAAGGTAAAATAAAAACAAAACCAGCCATTAGTTTCTACCATCTAAATATACTAAAATCTGCTTAAACCTCAAAATTAAATTCCAGTATGCTGAAATGGTAAATTTGTGCATTTTTTTTTTTTTTTTTTCTGTTAAGGAACAATGTGTTTTTAACTGTAGGCACTTTTTCGATTAGATTTCACTCCATGATTTCTTATTTATTTGTTGTTAGCTGTGGGCACATATGCAACAGCAACAAAAAAATGCATTTTAAATGTGTTCTAAAACTCAAATCCTCCCGGCTCTGAAAATGGAGATCGGTACTGCATCATTTAACAGAAAACACTGTCTCAGAAAAGGTCAGAGGAAAAAATAGAAGAGCTTTTCACTATGTTTTGATGTTCAGCACATTGTAGTTTTGAAGAATTTATGGAGTGGATAAGAACCAGAGCTGGGAACCTTTCTATGAAATGCTGTAGGGCATGTTGCTACTGCAGTCAAAGGTGTGACTGCAGTATATACAGACCTTCTTAAGATAAATTTAAGCTAATATGCTTAGAGCTGCTAGATGCAAGGCAATTACGGCAACCTGCATTCAGCAAAACTAGCCATTAAAGTGATCAAATCCTCTGAGGAGTTTGCAGCTCGGGCTGAGCTTTCTATCTCTGTGCAAGAGCAAAATGGTTTCATGTAAGTTTAGCTTGAGCACACATGCACAAGCCGCAGCCACACCATGACTGAGCTCCAACCACCCTCTTGGGGTGGGATTCCTCTCACATAATGCTGCAACCTTAAGGCCAACCATCCAGTCTGTGTGAATTGTCCAGCTTTCCTCCCTGGTGAGTGAAGAGAAAGGCATGTCAGAAGAGTGATTCACCCAATCCATCTCAGACAGCCTCCCACTGAATATAAAGAAGCTGAAGCCTATCGCTTACACAGCTTACAGGAGGAGAAATTAAACCCATCCTTAGAAATCTGGATAGCCCGGATCTGGGCAGCATCCAAACCCGTATTATGTTATTACAGAGATAGATATTACAGAGAACTGCTTCACAATATAAGACTTATCTTCCTCAATATGAGCTTGGAGAATAAATGCTATTAATAACTGTAGGCTGAGATTTTCTGTAGATGTAATAGCATGCTTATTTCTTCATTGAATAGCCAATTACTCCACAGAAAGTGATGCTACACTACATTTGGTTCTGATAGGATTTTGCAGAAGTCCCCATTGGCTTCAAGAAGGAATTGAATCAGTTCATGAAAAAATGAACAATCACAAAGTAAACTGGAGTGGGGTTCTTGATCTCAAAAGGGCAAGAGCTGGTAAATTATAAATGATAGTATACTGAACTACAGACAATAACAGGTGGAGACAACTGGACTGTGAGAGATAGGAGAGTGAGACACCTGGCAGCAGAGGACACCTTGAATGATATCTGTATTATATCAAAGATGGGGGATGGTTCATGATGTTTGATAGTGTGGTACCTGGGCGTGATGTAAATGGTATGGAATAAGGGGTGGAAAATGTGCTGCATTTGGCTGGGATAGAATTAATTTTCTTCACAGTAGCTGGTACAGGGCTATGTTTTGGATTTGTGCTGGGAACAGTGTTGATAACACAGGGATGTTTTCGTTATTGCTGAGCAGCACTTACACAGAGCCAAGGTCTTTTCTGCTTCTCACCCCACCCCTCCAGTGAGTGGGCTGGGGGTGCACGTGAAGTTGGGAGGGGACATGGCCTGGACAGCTGACCCCAACTGACCACAGGGATATTCCATACCATATGGCACCGTGCTCAGCATATACAGCTGGGGGAAGAAGGAGGAAGGGAGGACATTTGGAGAAATGGCGTCAACATGTGATAGAGCCCAACTGTCCTGGAGATGGCTGAGCACCTGCCTGCCCATGGGAAGGAGTGAACAAATTCCTTGTTTTGACTCACTTGCATGCATGGATCTTGCTTTACTTATTAATCTGTCTTTATCTCAACCCACAAGTTTTCTCACTTTTACTCTTCCGATTCTCTCCCCCATCCCACCAGGGGGGAGAGAGCGAGCGGCTGCATGAAGCTGAGTTACCAGCTGGGGTTAAACCATGATACCTTGTAAAGGACATTAAAACTAATACCAAAGATTCTTCACATTCATAAATGAAAAAAGAACAACAAAAGTGATCAAGCTGCAATGAAGTAAAAATTATCCAGGCTTGGGCTAAAATTTAAATTAATTCTTAGATTTAGTTTTCAAAGACAATGTTGATGTTTTCCAGAAAACTTAATGCATCAAGAAGGAAATAAATAGATACATTACCTGAACAAATGTTAAGGGAAAGAGTAATTAGAAACATTGACATAAATCAAAATGCAATCAGTGCAGCAATAGGTTTTCTAAGCTTAGGTTAGCTGGGATCTAGCCAAGTTTTCCTGATAGCTTTCTCTAATAACATATCCTGTTTTCTAAATAAAGGAAATGCAGCATTTCAGTAACACAAGGGGTGAATCTAGTAGGAAACACAGAGAAAACAGGGACCACAACTGGGTTGTAAGATGACTGAGAAACTTGTGAAAAGTATGGCAAAACGGAAACCATTAAAGGGAAGTCTAGCAAGGGTTACAAGTGGTGACTCTCAGTGGTTTCATTGGTTTCTTAGTGAAGTAAGCAGAAATATTATATGGTCACAAAATCTGCTGATGGTAGACCTTTGGAACACACTGTCAGTGTAAAGAATAAGTGGCGGGAATCAAGAAAAATGTGATAAAGCTTAACAATACAGAGCCTCAAGGCATCCATTACAGGGCAAATTGATAAACATTTCTACAACTACAAAACTACAAACATTTCTAAAACTCAGCTATTACTGATAAAAAGAAATATTTGGGTATATTTAATCCCGCAGTGACTCAGAGCAATCAGTGGGTTGCACTCACAGAACAGGTTAATCCAGTTGTGGGAGTTTTTCCACCTTCAAGAGGAAAAGCCAAACCCCAATTACAAAGAAAAGATTAATTCTCTGCCTGGAGTAATACATACAGCTCTGCCCTGAAGAGATTTATTCCAACTTAACTCCATGCAGAGAGAGACAGCAGGAATAGCCAAGAAAATTTTCATAAAATTTCACAAATGAGGTTTCTAGACAAGATCAGTCTGTTTACACTAAGGAAAGGAAAATAGGTGTGTTTATGCAGGGGGAGGGGAGATGACTGTTCTTCCCAAACACATTGAAGAGTGTCCTGGTTTGAGCCTGGTCAGCAGCCAGTCACCACGCAGCCACTCTCTCTCCCTTCCCCTCCAGCAATGAGAAGGGACAGAGAGCCAGGCTTGGGGTTCGAGATAGGACTGGGATGGGGAAAAATTCCCCTTTATGATCACGAGCAAAAGGCAGACTCATTAGGGGAAGGAAAAAAAGAACATACATTTATTACAGACACTAACAACACATAACAGAGTAGGACAGTGAGAAGCACTGCCACATCTTGAGAACACCTTCCCCCCACCCCTCCCTTCTTCCCGGGCTCAGTTCTGCTCCCGATATCTCTACCTCCTTCCCCCAGCAGCACAGGGGCAGGGAATGGGGGGTGCAGTCAGTGCTACTGCTTCTTCCCTCGTTGGTGAGGGGAGCTTCTGGAACTTTTCCCCTCTGCTCCATTGTGGTCCCCCTCTCACAGGAGACGGCCCTCCACAAACTTTCTCTGACGGAGTCCCTCCCATGGGCCGCAGCGTTCCCCACACTGCTCCATTGTAGGTCACCAACCTTCTCCAACTGGATTCCCCCCCACGGCTGCAGCCCTTCCCGAGCTGCTCCAGCGTGGGACACCCCCACATGCTGCAATCCTCCCAGCGCTGAATTACAGCAGTGGGGCTATCTTTTCCCACAAGACCCCGGCCTTCTTCGGGCACAGCACCTTCATCAGCCAGGCAAAAAAAAACACAGGCCATAAATCAGTGTCTGCTCCACCATAGATCTCCATGGGTGGCAGGGGGGGGCCGCCCTGCCATCTCCCCACAGGATACAGGGGGGTCTCTGCTCCGGCACACCTCCCCCCTCCTTTCTTCCTCCGTTCCTCCACTGACCTTGGTGTTCATGCAGCTGCCACAGCTCCTCCTCACAAGTCCCACTGCCCGTCACCACGTCCCTTCTTAAATACGTTATCGCAGAGGCGCAGCTGATTGGCTCAATTTCCAAGCAGAGGTGGAGCTGACGTGGAGCTGGGGGAGCTTCGAGAAGCTTCTCACAGGGGGCCGCCCCTATAGCCCCCTCCCCTGCTACCAAAAAACCCCACCACTCACTCAACCCAGGACAAAGAGATAAACACAAGGGAAGGAAAGGAAATATTTAACCAAAAAGGCTGGCATGGGGACAAATTCCCAGACTGCAAATTAAGACAGATTTGCAGATACCGTGCGTTAAGGCAGATTTTGACCAGTTTATGGGAAGGGTGATACAATGAACCTACCTATCAAAGCCAAGGACTCAGTGAGTCCCTGTGAGTTTTACTCCTATCATTTTTTTCCTGCTTTTGTTTTTACCATTTGAAAAGGTGAAGTGAGGCAAATACAGTCTCAAGGGGAGGATGCATCTCATCTCAGCCTAAATTATACCATGCAGGGGTCTGCATCTGAGCTAGTCATCCTAGCATGTCATTACAGTCCATGGTGAGAAACTGGCATTTTAGGGCAGGGTGACTCCTCAGACCTATTTTGGAGATGCATCTTAGAACATGAGGAGCGATGCCTGTATCTCTTTGTGGACTATGCCTGGCCCTGTGTTTCATCAGATGAATTCCATGTGTAGTACCTTTTGAATTACAGTCCACATACTTTATCTAAAGAAGCATGAGGAAAACTTTCATTACCTTTCCCTCACCAGAAATAATTATATACACAAAAAATCCAGCCAAACAAATCACTTAGCTGATTCTGTAAAGTCAACGTACAGCTCAGCATTTGGTATTGAAGCAGTGAAAAAGGCACCGTTTTTGTAAACTTTGGGCAACCTTCACCGAGCAGTTGCTACATGATGGTACACAACATAAAAGAAAACAAAGTGCGTATGGATTTTGGGAACAACTGAAATGGTGAGTCTTGCCAACACAAGCAGGTAAGCCTGACGGCACACACCCAGAAGGTAGTATTCTGTGCAGTACAGGAGGAGTATCCAGAAGGACATAAAGGCTGTTTGAAATTTAACCAGCAAATCATTCCCAAAAGAAATTTTTGAGCTTAGCTACTTAAATAGAGCTTAGTTCTTAAATCTCTGGTTAGATCCTTAATGCTTCTTTGCTGGAGTTAATGTTAAAATAAATCTTCCAACATATCTCAGAAACCCTTCTTTTTAGGTAAACAATTAACATAATACAGTTGCGTAATTACAAATCAAAATGCTGGAATAAGAAAAATAAAAAGGCAACATTTCAGATTTATCACCATTTTAAGAACTGAATTTAGGGTTGCATTCAATTATGTAAATTCACACGGGAGCATGGGTCATTTTTTCTGCACAAGCTATCTAGATACTGGGTCCAGATAGAAGCAGAGCCCATTTAATACTTGACCCTGCACCACTGGTAGCAATGGGAGTAGTGACTGCAGCGAGCAAAAAAATGAGTCCTTACAGCAAAATGAAAGCAAGTAGGTTTCCTCATTCAGTGTCTGAAAGCACCTCTAAATTTATTGCTTGAGATTTATCTTTTTTTTCTAGGAGGATGGGGGAGATCTTTTTTTTTTTTTTTTTTCCCCTAACACAAATGTCAATAAGCTACAGCATTATAAATAAACCTCTAGTGAATTGTTTATGGCACAACCATATAATACAATACATTTCAAACAGTGAAAGGCTGAGCATATAAAAAGAAGAGCAATTTCAAAATATTTCTTCTAGATTCAAGTTAAAGGGGATGTGGCATCTCACACTATTTATTTGTTAGTGTATTGGTGTGCCCAGCTCGGGAAAAAAGAGGATAATATAAAATCTGATAATTCTCACTTACTTAGGGAAGGTGGACGGATGATAAAATGGGAGGGAGAGGAAGGTGTGTCACATTGGCAGGGACAGCTTCTGAGCAAGATACTGAACTTAGCTGATAATTTAATGCCAGCAACAAAATACAAATTTCCTATGCCAGTATAGGAATAAAAAGAGAAGAGATATCTAGAGAGAGTAACCTGAGCTGCAATGTTTCTGTAACTACACATATCCCTGATGCCAAGGGGTACACATAACACCAACCCAGTCTTGTACAAAATACTCACATCAAGTTACAAAGCTGTCTCACTAGTTAAACTTTGCTAATCCTGATATTACCCATGCAGTTAGTCTCTCCAAGGCTGTACCTTGGCTCCATGTTGTGCAGAGAAATTTCCCATCCCGAAGCCTGTGACTCTTTTCCTCCCATTGATGACTGCATACAGCAATCTTAGTAATGTGGATTTGCACTACTCCCATCAGCGTTATTTCAGTGAGTATCTGACGGGATTATTTGATTTGCCTCGTCTCCTTTGTAAGCCTTCCCCTCCTTTGTGAGCGAATGGATCACACAGGACACAAAGGTTCCCTTGAAAGTACTCCACACAATTTGCCCTGGTTGGACTCTGCATCACTTAATACGGCTCTGACTAAAGATTTTATTTAAATGGCTTGTACCCAACATCTGCTTCCCATTAACACATACAACACATTAAAAAAAAAAAAAAAAAAAAAAAAAAAAGAGGGGGAAAAAAGACCACTGAGACATATAATTAAAAGTTCAGTATGCCATAATCCACATCAGAGCAGTGCAGCACGAAGCTACGAGGTCACATCCATCTCGTGGGACAACCCTGCCCGACCTCCCACCACCCCTTCCATCGACTCCAGGCCAGGCCCTTCCTTTCACAAGTTGCCCCTCACATCAAGATGACATTCATGTGTCTCCACAAGGGAACCTACAGAAATATTCCAGACCTTGTATAGCATTTAAAAAGCTGGTAATTAAACAGTGGCAGAACTTGAATAAAACCTTAGCTTGAATAAAAGCTAAAGAGACATGGTGCAATTCTGCAACTAAGTGCAATAGGGGAGATAGGGGTGAACATGGTTGACCATCTACATAATATATGCCTAAAGTGGATACATTTATATTCGGACATTGTAACCAAGCCATTGTATTATTATATAGCGGTTTTCTGCACACTACAGCAGGATGACAGTATTCCTCATATTTAATTGCCTTCCAACTGCATAACAAAGGGGAAAATGCCAGGTCCCAGACTTAGTGTGTCTGTCATTATGTTGCTAGGAGTTTTCATCATAGTTTAACACTTGGCTGCAGCAGGGATTTAGTACTGGGAATTATTTTCTCCATGTCAGCCACCTAGATTTAAAAAAGGTTGCTAGCCATAGACTTTATTTCAGAGACTAAGCCACATTCTTGAAACACACCAATTTATCTTTAACTTGCACATGCCACTCAGACTGGGGTCCATAAACTCTTCTTCAAATATCTCCTGAAAAGGGAATCTTTTCACTAAAGCAGTGCAGATATGAATACAGCTAAACTAGATGTATCAGCTTTTATTTGCTTTCAATTTACAGACATAGCTATTTTAGTTGCTGTTAATTGCAGTGATGTAAAGAAGTTTCTGCCACTGCTGAAACAGATCTATAATAGTAATTAAAAGAAGATTACAATTGCAAGGATTCCATGCTTTAATATGTCCTGTACAGATCACTAAATTTTAAAGGCCATTGGGTCATGTAGTCTTACATTATTAAACAACAGACATAGAACTTCAGAGTTTTAAGTCATTTAAATTTATCTGCTTTCACTTCCAACCATTGGCTCATGAAAACTAATTTCTGCAGAAAGAATGATCTTTTATACGACTCATTTGAAAACCATTTATTTGGCTATCTGTATGTACTATCCTGACATCTGGTCCCATTCTTCGCAATATGTGCCATGCCATTTTAGGGCCATGTTTCTGGCAGAGATGAGATCAAGCTTCAAGGTCTTGTTTCATTCCAAACTCAGAAATCCATGAATCTTAGTGAAAAATCCCAGAAAAGACACCAATATTTTTCCAAATAGCAAAGGGGGCTTTTTCAGCTGTAGCTAACACTTCAATTGTGGAAGCATTTTCCATTTAGCCAAAATATTTATTCTATACCCTGATTTACAGAGGCTCAAATGAAGCCCTCTAGCACCGTATCGGCATGCCTGTAACTGAGTGTGGGTACCTGAGGTCCTTCCAGCTCCAGGTGCTCTCCTAATTGCATGGCTCCACGGGGGGACAAGAGCCAAGCACCTGCACAGCAGCCTGGTTTCCCCGGGGTGTACATCCATGCGCGGTCCCTAAGGGAGCTGTAGCATGGTTCCACCATATCTGAACAAGGGATGGAACCAGCATCCTCAGGCACACTGTAACCCATCTGCTGACAATTTCAGAACAGTGTGACTCTGATAATTATGACTTGTATGGAATTGATGGTTAATCATACTGTAAACAACCTTTCAGTAGCCCAGACTGACAGAGGTTTGACAGTCATCTCTCTCTAGTAGGCAGAACACATATAAAGGCTAAGCCTCGAGGTAACATAGTTCTCTAGCTTCAGAAGTAGGGAGTCATGATTTTAAAAATGTAAGTGATAGTGCGTACACCGATGTAAAGAGTTGTTACATACAGCTAAGTATTCAGGAAAAAAAAATAGAATCACTTTATATAACTCCAAGACAAAAATCAAACTTTCAGTCGCTACACACTTCACAGCCTAGTAACAACAGGAACTTCATGTGACCACTATCTTTGGATCCAAACACCGTATCACCCATTACCCCAAACCTTTTTTCACTGTCTTTTTTTAATTTAGAAGAGACAGATAGACAGACATGCACTTTTGGACTAAATCTGAAGTTTCAAAGAACTCTTTTATTTAAAAACAAAACAAAACCAAACCACAAAAAAAAAAAAAAAAAAAAAACACCAGAAAAAAAACAGCCTAGTTTCAGAGACTCTGAGCATACACCCTCCATTCCGATTTGTACTTTGAAAATTGGATGGATTCCTCAAGTATGATTTATAGTGTCCCTTCTCACATTTCTGTATATGAAAGGTTTTCTGTATGGCTTTAGTTTAGCCAGAATGTATTTCAGTACAAGTAATGTTTCCCAATTAGAAAAGATGCCATGGATTTTTCTGATTTCTAGGACTATCTTCCTACCAATTTTCTTAAATAAAGTACATATCCCACTAAGGATTCCACTTTCCTCTCTCTTAGCTCATTTTTCTACAGCCTATTTTACCTTGTTTTCCTACCCTTTCAATACCACTTAGCCACTTAATTCCTCATCTGTCACATCAATTTAGATCACTCTATGCTGTGCAAGGTATCTTTTCTCTCTCATTATCTTACCTTTGCCCCTCCATGTCATACATTCAAATTCCCCTGAGCAGACTTTAATAGCCTAGCTCTGTAACTCTAATTCTGCCTCAAATCATCTTAATCCGCCCCCAATTCTCAATTTGTGTGTCATAATCCCTTTCATCATATCCTTCTACTGAGGCTCTACATCCACTCAACAACAAAATAACTTTGATTTGCAGTCATGTTTGCCTCAGGTGGGAATTTCACAAGACTCCAGTCCTGGCCTAATGTTGTCCATGATGGAAACAGCACTGTTCCTACTCTGACCAAGACTGACTGCATTTGAAGAACACCAACCTTCAATAAGAAAACTCACATTTCCTTTTCTCAAACTCCTTTTTTTAATCTTTCAATTTATCTCCTTGATTCTGACATTATTAAATAGCACTCAAGTGTATAAGGTATCTTATACAATGACTCAGCAGGCTCTGCATGGGAACCTTCAAGCACCTGTATCACATATAGTGGTCTACATCTACCGAGACACAAACCTAAACTTCCTTGGCTGTATTCTCCTTTATGCGGAAGAGACCTGCCCATAGGGAGCAAAAAACCTGCCTGCAGTAGTTTCCTCCCCTACTCACCTAGTCCCTTCACAACTAGCAAAAGTGCATTTGATGCTTTATGTGGAAAAAGGAGGGATGGAGGTGGGACACACAAGGGAAATTTGGAAAGTCATCTTTGACTCAGCTGGCTTTTAGCGCTGCTCACTCTGATTTGGGTCCATCTTTTGCCACCGTACCAACAGCTCAAAGAGCACGAGGAACTGCCCCAATGTCTTTACCACTAAACTCTGATTTTCTATTAACATCTTCTGAAATGCCACAATCACCAACTTCAATGCTAAAGACAAATGTCTTTATCCAACATACTGGGCCAAGATAAAGAACTAAAACCTACCAGAACCAAGAGCTAAAAGAACTCTTCTCTCTCCTACCCTTCTAATGAGAAATACACTCCTTTTAATCAATCAGAATTCCAAATTAAGCTTGTTGATTGACTTATTCTTGACCTATGAACAGTGTCTGAGCACACTGATGCTAGTGGGCCAAAATGTTAAATCCCAGAAAATAAGTACTAGTTAAAATAAAAGCCAAATGAAGATAAAGTACCTTAATAACTACAACCACCCAGAACACACCAACCAGCTCAAAAGACTTATATGTCACAAACTAAGACATACCACCTTAAAAAGACCTAAAATTCTCCCCTGGAAGACAGAAAAAGGGAAAACGTAGATCCAAGGAGGAAAGACTGAGTGTTTACATCCTTGTTTTCAAAATCACTTCAGTTCTTTTCAGGCACTAGGGAAAACTGGAGTTGCAGGGGTTTGAAATCAAGTACATAAGCAGTTCCACTCCAAGGTTTGCTGGAGGCTCCAGGGCCATAACACACCATCATGAGAAAGAAATGTTACTATTGGTTCTGTTATTTAAAAGAGGTTGATATTTCATTTGTTTGAAGATAAATGATAGCAGCTCTAGGATCACTGGAGCTCAGGATACCTTGTTACTGTTATTACATTTTGGTTGAAGTTTGACACTTTAAGTGTGCCTCAACCATAATGCACAACGCCAGTGAATCTTTTCACTGTCATAAATACTGCAGATGGTTTATTTCCCATCTATATGCTAAAGAAAGAGGTTAAGCTCATCATTTAAATCTGTACTGTTTGAGCACAGAAATTTTCTGTTTGTTTTACATATTAAAGCATGAAAACCAGAAGATAACACTGCATTTTTATAAAAATCAGTTTCCTCTTAGTTTGAAATTGGTTATCTTAAAAAGCTGTATTATATTTACAACCTTGATAATACCACCTCCTTACACAGCCTGACTGTACAACCTGCTTCCAGACGGGCAGCCCTCATATGATCTTGAATTTAAGCTGCAAGTATTATCACTTCTGTCATATTTGCTATAAATAAAATGGAACAATGTCAAAAGATGGTACTCAGCACAAAGACAGGGATGGAATTTTAAAGGAGCTCTACACAATCTGCACCAAAGTCTGCATTAAAAAATAAGAATGTAGATTTTATAAAGTGAGGACATAACTGCAGAATTTGAGAATTTAAAAAAGACACAAACAAACAAATCCACTCAACGGTGCTCTAAGAAAAAACTGTTAAAATCTTAAAAAATTAACAGAGGCTTTATCATCTGTTTATAGCCCTAAAGATAAAAGGCTCTAGAGAAAAATTAAAACAAGTCCTAATACCGTTATAGTTGCATTTTAATAATGAATTTTCTCTACACTGACTTGTGCATGCATTATTTGTCATAGTTATTGCTTGTTTTCTCTATTATCTTAGGCTGAAAGCTCGATTTCGTAAATGTTAATACATTTAGCAGTTAAAAAGCCTTAATTCAGCATCAGTTTAAGATATTTATGTTTTCTCTCCTCAAATAGTTTCTAAAATATCAGCAGTATCTCAAGAATTGTTTTAAGACATTGAGATACATCTCCCTCTCAATCAGACATTTAAAAAGTCATCACGAGAAGAAAACTACAGCATGGTTGAAAAAGTAAACCTAGGTCAGGATTTTAAAAATGTTCATTTGGAGTTATTCTCTACTTTTGTATAAGTCAGTGGTAAATTTCCCACCAGCCTCAGCCAGAAAAGACAGAGAATTTTGATTATTTAGGTCAAGCCATATTACTCTGTCCTGCAATGGATTACAACTGCTTAAAGGCAATCACTGTGTATGAGCTGAAAAGAGAGTCTGTAGCAGGGGGACATCCCAACTGACCCAGCCCATTTTGATGTGGACATGCAACAGTGTTTTTGGATGACAAGCAAGTGATTCTAAAACCCGCATCCATTAATGTACTCATCCATAGGTGGTACTGAAATCATAAGACACCTCTTCTCCAACATGGGAATGCCAGGTAGGTAAAGCCCAGCAGCTGAAGGCCATCCCTGCATATTTGCACAGAGCGTCAGTTGCTTCTTACTGCTGCCACAGGCCTGGGTGCATGCTCCTGAATTCCTAATTAAAGCAATCCTTTTGAAGTGGACTACAGTCACTTACCTCATCCACATTCTCAAAGGCATTGATGATGTCATATGGTAAACAGGACAGAAGATCAATCACAAACCATGTTTTCAGGTAGTTCATCCTTATGAGTTTGGGATCAGATATAACCTCTCCACCAGGGCCAACAAAGGTCGTATGAAAGTTCAAAACGATGTCAACCAGAAAAATAACGTCCACGACACTGTCTAGCACGAGCCAGGCAATGTTGTTCTGTTTTGTCTTGAAGGAGACATTATATGGAACCATAATTGCTGTATAGAAGGTTAGAATTAAGATGACCCAGTCCCAAGTGGTCTTAAAAGCACAATAGTGTAGTATAATGTGTGGTGGAGTCTTTGGAGCTTCCTGCTTGTACTGAGGAAGAATATCAGATCCGAGCTGGAGAACCTGTAAAAGACAGAAAATCAAATGTTACTGTTTTCAATTAATATGATCCAATAAGGGGTCTAATGGATGTCTGTAAGGAGCAGCACAAAGACAGGACTGTGTTCATTGGACACTGCAAGTCAACACACAGTATCTAAATTATCTGATTTATTGAGGAGTGGAGGCAGCTATCACTTGATGAATGGGAGCAGCATAGCATCTAAGGATATTCTTGCAAAAAGGGAGGCCTTTGCAGATGGACTGAGGGGAAACCATGCCAATAGCAAGGGCAGAGAGGCTCCATAAACAGGTTGTGGGTACTGCCATATCAGCTTATTCTCTGCAGTTATGAACATGAGTATTCATTCATATTTGGAAGTGTTACAAGACTAATCCTTCATGCCTGACCTCTTTTTTAAACCATTGTTGAGTCAGAACAATATGCTATCAAAGGTAAACCAGACTTCAGCCTTGCTGGCTGACCTCCTTCTAAAATAAAGCATTGAGTGCACAATTTCTGCCTTAACACACTGGCAGTATCATGCTTCCTTCTAATTTTCTTCAAAAAGATGTTGCTCTTACAAGCTCAATATCACTAGTGGGTTCTCTTTTATTTCTTGTAATTACTTTTCTTTTCGTTTTTGCATATGACTATAATCTCCTGCATGCGCACTTCTGTAAAATGTGGAACTGGAAACATTGCAAAGGAACCAAGCCAAATTCACTTAAGACATTCCTCCCAGCTAATCTAATTACCTCTTATCTCAGTCCAACACAAGAAACAAAAGCACAAAGGAATACACAACGTGGAAAGGCATTGCACTGACAACTGAAAGATTCATATGTATTTTGGAACTAATAACACCTTTTACATTTGGGGATCTCAAGTCTGGATGTGATAAAATAAATAATTCCAGCAACTTTAAAACTCATTTCAACCCTACACCTGTCTCATATTGGAGCTGATGCACCATATTTCCAGGGACAGTTGGATTGCAAATAGCACTCCCATATGTGTAAAAATGACAAACACAGGATGCTTCCGCAGTGGAGAGGAGTAAGTGGCTCTGATTAAACAGCACAACAACTAAGAATAGGTACCATAGGTACGGATTCTCCATTAGTTTTAGTCTTATTTTTAAGATGAGAAAGCTGTTACTGAGATCAGACAGTAAAAGTCTGGCTCTACTGAAAATTTGTTCTTCAGAAATCACCAAGGGACAACAACAGCAGCCTCTCTCACTCTGTGTTGGAGGATGTGGTCCAATGTTAGGCTGTAACCTGACAGGATGCAAACCTATCTGTAGGGAAAGTCAATCAAACTGATATGATGAAAAACTAACTTATTGTTACATTAGTCAGCCCCTTCTTTTTTACAGAGTCAGCTGAGTTGCACAAATTTATCCTGTGGCCAGAAAACGACTTCACCCACTACACAGACAACAGTGAGAGTGCAGCAGAGACCTTCAGGAGACCATGGCTGCTCCCTTGGCCAACAGCCTCACATCACACCAGCTTTGGTGTAACACAAAGCCATGTGTCGAGCTCCAGCTGAACAGCAATACACATTGAATGGTGTGGTCCCAACGGCACTCATCAGAGACCCTCACAGATGTCAAACCCCTGGCAAGACCCATAGAAATATCAACCTCCAGGTGTCCCTTCCCCAGTGGCCAGAACAAGACTCACTAACAGCACTCATATGACCACCCAATGGGCAAGGTACAGCTGGCCACTGCGGCACACTAGACTCACTGGTGGGTCCATGGGTCCTTCCCTGGAATAATCAATATAGTCATTTTTTCACAGCAGCCTTTGTGCAAATACATTAAACTTCTTTCAGTGCCAAAACTGTCCCCTGCATTTAGCACACCACTTCGGCTTTGACTTGTAATCGAGCCATTATCTCCAGCTACCTCTTTGGGTTCATCTGTGGTCAACACTTTACTGTCATGATAAATCAGGACTGGGACTTCTTTCCTTGGTTTCTCCAGACCTATTTGTTCCCTGCCTTGTTCACTGGGACAGGATCTGGAAACAGCCTCACTATAGCAGGAATAATAAGCTACTTAGGGCTCAAGCCGAATGCGATGAACATATGCTTGACAGTTCCCTATGCCTCTGGTGGTGGAGTGCTTAGGAGTTCCCATGATACTGTAAAAGCATAATTATTATTCTTAACATAATATCATGCTGAGTTTGACATGGTGAGTGGGTGGCAAGTGGCTGTGGAGACCACTGAACTATAATGATTATTTCTTTCACGCTGCATGAATTTTTAATTTTAAACCACTAAAGAATACACAATATCTTGTTAGTCAGCTGCATTCATCACAGACTCTCTGAATTATTATTGTATACAACTAATGAAAACGGCTGATTAACTGTTAAGCCTGATAAAGCCGGGCAGTGTGTTCTGCAAGGGATGAGCTGTGATGATAACGCTCCTCCTCAGACACAGAAGTATGGAAAATGGGGCCTGTACAGCGATGGCGTACCTCCACTCAGTCTGCATTCCTCACAGCACTTTGCCTACAAAGCACTTTGCAGCTCTGAATGACCTGTAAGAGAGGAGATTGCACACTCTCCAAGCAACCTATTCCTGAGTACAACCTTCTTCCTTGACTGAGCTTTTCCTACTGCCTGATCTAAATCTTACTTACTGTGACTTAATGCCATTACTTTTTCTCTAGCTATAGTGGTCCTGGTGAACAATTTCTTCCCTCATTCTGCACAACTACTTCAGACTGATTTGAATGTTGTTACCATATCTTCGTCTTCCCTTCTCTAGACTAAACCAATAATGGATATAACTAGATTTACAGAGCACTGAAATGTCATGAATTAGAAAAGCAAGACAAGAGAGTAACTCAGCAGTCATCCAAGCTATTGGTATGGGATAATTCAAGGGAAAACAACACACTGACAACACCTGAAAACTGTGGGTTTCCATTCTGATTTTAATTTAAGCAGAGTTTTTATTATCAAAGTCCACTAAAACCAGAAAGGGAACGAAAAAAAAAAAAAAAAAAAAAACATTTAAAGCTGCTACTAGTTCTTAGCATCAAACATAGGACAAGCTCTCTGGAACAAGGTGGCTAGGGCTGTCATTTTCAGTAGCCCATATATTTTTGACCCGTATATTTTTTATTACCAATGGACATGAAGATGAAAGCAGTACCTCTGTTTCATCAGTTAACCTGAAGGCATTCACTTGTTGCACCATCTGCACTGTTAAGGAGATGTTTGCAACCTGCCAAAGAGTTCATTTCATCAGTTCTGAAGAAAAAAATGATGAGCAAAATACTGCAGGAATGACTTTGCAAGAAAGTTGAGATTAAAGTATATATGTAGTCAGTGTGCCTGTACAACCCCAGGGACCCAGACTTGGGATGCTTCCAAAGAGGTTTCTCAAACAATCTCATTTCCCTGGGAGAATAGGTGACCATTCACAGGGCTCAAGGACATCCAACGTGGTTCCATATTGCTGTGAGACGGCATGTAGGGGAGCACACTGTGCACCCCAATTTAAGCAGCAACCAGCAAACTGAGAATTGCATGCACAGAAATAGGGCCTTGTGAGTAAAAAGCGACCTTTGGAGACTGTTTTCATGACTGAAAGCCCATGACCTGTCCCAGAAACATGGGCTTGGCACATAGTGCTGATTTAGGATCCGCCGAGGAGAGGTTGAAAAAAATCAGAGCTGGTAAATATTTTCCTCTAAAAATATTATTTATTAATGGGAATTAGGGTTTCCCCCCCCCCGCCCCCATCTCTTCCTGCCTTACGAAGGGAGCAGGATGGTGTCTGTCCCACTTACTTCGGCTAACCGGGAGTGTTTGTGCACCACCTCGGCCTTGTTCATCGGCGTTAGCTGCTGCAGTACGCTCCGGCTGTTCGTCAGGGCCCGCGTCAACCGAGCAAACTTTGTCCAACCTGCAGGAAAGAAGGAAATCACGTCAGAAGTACTCAGACCTAATTCATCACTAGTAAATCTTTGTGTTCACTGATATTAAATCTCAGACTTGAATAGCTTCTCTAAATTGCTGCACAGAGCAGCTTCGGGCAACAGGCTTAAAGACCTTGCAAAAGAGGAAAAAAAACTGCTGCTTCAAGGCAACCATGAGTAAATCTGAGTAAAATCAAAATGCCCTGGCTCGTTCTTTCTTCTGCCTTTTGGAGACATTCTGTTAGAGGGATCACATTGTGCTTTCAGCCTTCTAGGGAGTTACTCTGCTGCTGAAATCTAATTCTAAGCTACTGAAGTTAATGCAAAGGCTTCCCGAGTCTGCAAATCCTGCTGAAGTAAAATCTCCCCAGCTACAGAAAGGCTCCTGCTGATTCAGGGATGCTGGAGCAGCCCCAAAAGTCTGATCCTTAAGTCTTTACTGTTTCTTGCCCCAACTAGACTTCAGGGAAAAAACTAACACTTTTTAAAAAATTAAAAAATTAGCAAAATTCAGGGCTGCATCAACAGCAATGCTTCAGACTAAAAATAAAAATCATTAAGGCTTGAAAGAGAGATTAAGCACTAGATTTTAAATGGCATTAAGAAATACAGTTAGCTGTTAAACTAATGATAAAGAGCTGCCTTAATGGTAGCTTGAGACCCACACAGTGGGCTGCCCCTGGGGAATTTTTTCTGCAGTGTTCGAAACAGAGCAGAGTTTGTTACTGACAGCCACACTGACCTGGGAACATGCCATCAAGTCATTCCTGCTGGAAAAACACCCAAACATGACAGCTGGCGTGGATGCATCAATGGATGAGGTAGATCAGTGGTAGCAAAGAAAATGCCAGGAGTTTAAGCAGTGTAGCACCTCAGTGATAAGCAGTAAAATTGAAAATCCAGATATCTGAAGGAAGGAAATGCCTCCCTGAGAGTACGGAATGAGATGCTCAACATTCGGTCTAGCCAGGTATAGCCTGATATTTTACTACACAGGTATGTATAAAATATCAAAAGTTATGGTCAGGAAATGGGTTCAGGAGAAGGTTTTACTTTTATTTATCTTGAATGCTGAGTAGGTGAAAATTGGGGGAAATGGCACATCTCAGAAAGGAAACACAACATTTCTATGTTAGATAAGTTTATTTTGAAATGCCTGTCGTCTGATAAGAGTGAGGGACTTGGAAAGTTAAGAGAAGACCTGTGGCAGATAAAATGAAGAGCAGAGAACAGACAAGACAATAAAACTTCAAGAAAAAAAAAAAAATTACAGTTTGGCTTTGCAATTTGCTACATATATATCACATTCACACAAATGTAAATCCATTGTTCATCATTTAGCAATCAGAACAGATCATGTATCACGCTACACCACCAGCACATCACAAACCATTTGTGTCTGACTATTTATATATGACCTCAAAAATGCACTGAGAAAAGGTAAAAAAACAGAAGTATTTTATTAACTTTTCAAATCTAAACCTTAAATGTGAACTTCAGATATGCCTCATGCTTTTCGCGTTTACAGGGATATTCAATTAGGAACATGCACTTTCTGTATTAAACAAGGTCAAGAGATACTATAGTGATCCAAGTATGAACTATTAATTTCTTGAAAAAACTCTTGTGGTTTTCTTTTTCCTAATTGTCTATAAAACCGTGGCAAGGAGACAGCTTTAAAACAAAAGTCAGAACTGTTCTTTATCTTTCTTAGCCAGTCATTTCAAAGAGCAAGTGAGCATGGTAACAGCATCGTGACAGCTCTGCCTTGACATTTCTCACAATTGCTGGAGGCCACAGTGCATCCAGCTGATTGCTTTTGGCATGCTGCAACCACACTGCAAGAACCAGAGAAAAAGAGCAGCTTTCCTCCCCTGAAAAGACACGTCCCTGTGGTCCATCGGGAAAAATTCAGGCCGGTCCCCAGGCTTTATAGTTTGTCACCCTGCCCCACAGAGCTGATCCAAGAGTGACGGAAAAGTGCTCAGCAAAGCCAAAACCACCAAAGTCAAACTGTTTGATTCAGTCCCAAACACCCTCATTTGTCACATCTCAGCTTTATCAGCTACTCCAGCTCTGACAGGAACTTCATGAAGTTCAACAAGGAGAAGCGCAATGTCCCGTACCTAAGGAGGTACAACCCCATGCACCAATATATGCTGGGGGCCACCCAGCTGGAAAGCAGCTTGGCAGAAAGGACCTGAGGGTCCCAGTGGACCAGAGTGAACATGAGTCAACAGTGTGACCATGCAAAGAAGGTGAATGATATCCTTGGCTACATTAGACAAAGTACTGCCAGCAGGTGATCCTTCCCACCTACTCACCTCTGGTGAGGCCAGTACCTAGAGTGCTTTGTCCTGTGTGCTGGGGTCCCCCGTACAAGAGAACATGGACACACTAAAGAGAGTCCAACAAAGTGCCACAAAGATCAATAAGGGACTGGAGCATCTCTTCTCTGAGGAAAGACTGAGAGAGCTGGGATTGTTCAACCTGGAGAAGAGAAGGCTCGGGGGGGCAGATCTCACTAACATATATAAATACCCGAAGAGAGGGTGCAAAGAGGACAGAGTCAGGCTCTTTTCAGTGGTGCCCAGTGACAGGGACAGAGGCAATGGGCACAAAACCAAACACAAGAGGTTCCATCTGAACATCAGGAAACACTGTTTTACTGTGAGGGTGACCAAGCACTAGCACAGGTTGCCCAGAGATGTTGTGGCATCTCCATCCTTGGAGATATTCAAAAGCTGTGTGGACATGGTCCTGGGCAACTGGAGACAGGGGGCTCTGCTTGAGAAGGGGGATTGGACAAGATGACCTCCAGAGGTCCCTTCCAACTTCAACTATTCTGTGATTCTGAGACCCTTCTGATGGCTGATGGTTAATGATTCAAGGTTTACTTTATTTTCTGATGTTTAGGGCACTGATCTGTACAGTAAGTAGATGAGGGTTTGGAGAACAGTCAGGGGTTGGCTTCATGTACTATCTAGAAATTCTCTCCCACGGTGCTTCACAGGCTGAGAGATTCCACTCACAAATATATGGATTTCAAAAATGCCTCTTCTCTTATAAAAGCAAAACTGGTAAAAAATACCCTGTAATCATCTTAGGTAAGAAAAACATCTGTTCTGCATTAATGACAAACACAGAAAGCCTGAGGAAGTTGGGGAAGATGTACCAGAATGAGCTGGAGAAGTAAGACACATACCAAACAACAGTGATCCTTTTGCTATAAAAATAAAAAGAAAGGAAGAACTATGACTTTTTCAAATACTCCCTTTCCACCTTGGTGAGATCATCAATGTCATGTGAAAGAAAGAAGCCACACATTTTAGCATTTGGGGTTACCACTCTGCTCATCTGGTCTGACCTCTTCTTTTAACAGGGCAAACCATTTCATCATGTCCTTTCTCCACCAAGACCAAAGCTTTGCTTTGTGATAGAGGAGACCTTTTGCAAAAACCCTTCCAGCCTCATTTAGAGACTTTACATTTTCACATTTCTTTCAGCCCTGTGAAGCCCATGATTCTGGACACTGGAAATAAAGAATACACTAACATGACTTTTTTCTAATTCAGCACAAAGTCCATCATTATTCTACCTGCTCTAATCTATCCATCTGCAATGCTGTGAAAAAGTACCAACTTCTTTTGTTTCCTATTTACAACCCAAAAGAATTAAAAACACAGCAACAGCAAGATGCCGGGGTATGAGTGGGAAGGTGAAATTGAATACAGGCTGCCTTGTGTCTGAAATAATCTGTACAGGGTACATTTCTCTGTTTCTTGACCTTGTTGTAGACTAGACAAGTTCAGAATTATATTTAAAACCAATGTGTATGTTTAAATAGACCAGGCAAAATTTGCATAGCTGCCTACTGCTGTCAATGTTTTTTCAAACATTTCTCTCCTTTCTTTTCCTCTACAGAGACTTGAAAAGAATGATAATTTTATCCCATGCATTAGTGACCGCCTGTCTTCACAGATATTTTCAGTCTGGAAGGAGTAAAGGAGTGGCACAAATAGCAGGTGCAAGAGGGGAAAAAAGAAAAAAAAAAAAAACACAACTACTCATGAGAAAGAGCAACACTGCTAATGCTCTCTTCAGCTCAGCTGGATTGTGTGTGTCTTCCACAGCATCATTTGAAATACCCTGAACTTGCACCACTGCACTCAAATTCTTAGGAGTAAAGGCAACATCATCAGATCACACTCCAGATCAGGCCAGCAGCTGCTTCTCCTTACAAGAAGTTAAACTGGGTATTTCAGAGGAAGACGCTAACTACCTCAAATGGAAAATTCTGAAATAACATACACATAAAATTATTGTTTCCCCTGGTTCTCTTTAATTACTTGCTGATTCATGGACAAAGCCAAAAGAATTTGCACCCCTGCTTAAAAAAAAAAAAAAAAAAGCCCTCACGGTCTGCATTCAT
The DNA here is from genome assembly GCF_018691265.1 of Tyto alba. Classification (NCBI taxonomy): domain Eukaryota; kingdom Metazoa; phylum Chordata; class Aves; order Strigiformes; family Tytonidae; genus Tyto; species Tyto alba. The sequence goes on from NW_024881303.1 coordinate 8,471,300, forward strand.
TCTCGTGATCCAGAAGCAAGGGTCTGTTCTTAAACAGGAGCCAAGCAAAATATTTCCCTGTTCCTATCCGTTACTTAAACTAAAATTGCTGCATTGACAATGAATTGAAGATGCAGGCTTAACAACTCTATACAGTTATAAAAATAGGACATGAAGAAGGCAAGCATGCTGACATACATGAAACTAAACTAGTTTCTGCCTTGGCCCAGCTGTAATGCTGTTCTTCCAAGTATGCAACTTTCTTTTTCCTCCATGCGTTTTAGTCACAATTAAGTATTTTACATCCACAAAATACTCTCCATGTCTCTTCCTCTAATAAGGGTTGCCAGTTTGACAGCCCTCTGACTGTGGAGTTAACTGAGACAGGGATGACTTGGTAGTGTACTTCACATAATGACTGAGCCAAAAGTTTCTCTGAAAAAAAAAAGAGTACTAAATTATTTTTTTTTTAAATAAGTTGGTATTTCTTTCAAACCTTAGATGCTACAACATGAGTTGAAACTGTTAATGTTGTGCAAGGATGCCTGAGGGAGTGCAGGAGCACGGAAGGGAAGGCAATAGTCGAACAAAGCACACAGAATGCCCAAACACCTCCTGAGAGGGGGAAGAGCTTTCCAGATGGGTCTAAAATGATCACTCAGGCACTACATAGATTCTCAGAGCACTACAGAAATTATGTGGTGTCTAAGGTAGAAACACTATTTCCAACTTGTTCCTATCATCCCTCCACCATCAGAAAGTCCAAACTATCCTACCTGAAACCTCTTATTCACTATAGCATGTACCTTTCCATCAGCTGCTCCTCCAACAAGAGTAGTATTTTGGCCACACATTTTTCTTCCTGAGATCCTGAATCAGTCATTGTGTGTTATACTGGACAGCTGGGATGGGAACAGTTCTGCGGCAGCTGCTCTCCCAACAGCTCCACTCCACCGCCGCACTCACTGCTTACTCTGTGTTCAGCGACCTCCTGCAAACCGCACTCTTGCATCACCATAGGGACCTCTCTCTCTGCCATTCTGGTCACCAATCTCCTTCCCATTAATACACCCTGCAGATCGATCCAGTACACAAACACTCTCATTCATCTCCAACACGCGCTCCACTTCTCTGCTGCCTCCTCTAAGTAGGGAGAAATGTCATCCAGGTCAAAGATGCTGCTGCAGTGTATCACAGAACATAAAAACGACCAGGGTAAAAGCTGTCCAAAGAAAGTACAAGCAGAGGAGGCTTCCCCAAGCAGAAGTGATGCTGGAAGTGAAGGGACAAAATCACTGTTTCCTAATGGCTATCTGGAGACAAAACCTTTTAATCCCTCTAATTCCTCCCAAGGTCACAAAGCAGGCAGAGAATTGCTTAGACTCCACTCAAAACCGTGAGACTCCTGACGGTGCTCCCACACGCACCAAGGAGCAAGTCCTGTTGCCCATCACACACGGACACTCCTGCCAAGGCCCTGGGTCAGACCATGGCAGTTCCCTCCACTGGGGAGAAGTCCCTGCCCAGGAACAGGCTAATGAGCAAGAAAGACTTTGGCTCTTTTGCTCCACTAGTGCTTATGTCACCTTCCCTGTACAAACCTCAGCAGTCAACAGACCTACCCATTGCCTTCAAAGATAACAGCAAATATTTCAAATATAAGTATCTATAAGTGAGAAAACCCTTCAAATTCTCCTCATAATTTAACTAGGAGTTGAAAATTTGCAATTTCTCTGACTGGATTTGTGTACAGGTCCAAATACAGATTTAGCCACCTACCTAGCAGCTGCACTGAAAAAGAAAATATAAAATCTCTAGGGTCATAAACTATATTATGTTATTTTAAAGCTAAATTCATACATCAGAGTTTATGAAGAGTTTAAAAATCTCAAGGTGAGATGTTAATGCTCTTTATAGTACACTTGCTCTGAAAAATCTAGATAGGACTAGTTCCCCCTAATAAAACATTAGTGTAGCTCTACTGGGTTGCAATTAACCTTTTTGACAAGGTTTGTCTGGTCTTAAAAGGATCAGAAATAATGAAGGCTTTTAAATCAGTGTAACAGGAAACTATCCAATATCTTAGACTGCAGTGAAAACATTTGGGTTAAGAATGATGGCCTATGTAAAAAACAACCACAAAAGGTAATTACAGAAATGCTTGTGTTGATTCCTGCCTGCAGGAGTGTAACACCTCCAGACCATAGAAGGTTGGAAGAGACATTTAAGATCATCAAGTCCAACCATTAACCTAGCACTGCCAAGTCCACCACTCTCCTCTCACTGTGAAACACGAAACAGTTAACATGCAGAATGCTTAAATAATATATACTCTATGACTTACCCACAAAAGCAAAGAGCTAGAATCACTCAGAAATAGGTAGTTTGGAATTAAATTGGTAACATGGATCATCCTTTTGCATCAATAGTTAGCATCTACAAATCTCAACTATTTCTAAATTTTCAGACAGTAAAATCATTGCGATAGCTGTCTGTTTGCTCTTTATTGCAGGTAAAGTATGGCTGAAAGAACTCATTGTTTCTTCAAAAAACTTAGAAAAAGGCATAAATGGGATTCCTGAATAAATAGAATAACAGTCAAACAAAGCTCAATCACCTCCATGATGCAGTCAAACTATCTACTGACTGAAGAACCAAAGAGTCTATTCAAATGTAATTCAAAATATTAGGATAAATTTCCCTATTTGAAATTCTGTGCATTCCACTGTCCGATAATACACCGCAGTCTCTGGATAATTTTCACATCTGACCTCTGTTCTTGCTCAGTGTTGTACTTCCAGTTACCATCCACCCACGGCAACTACTGGGGAGCTCAAAATGGGTGAAGAATCACTGGGCAATCTTGGACATATCACTTTACCTCTCTGAGCTTCAGTTTCTTCTTTAAAAGATAATGCTAATGACCTACTTTGCAAGCTGTTTTGAGATCTACTGATGAAAAATGTTAAGATTTACACACCACTAGACTACTTTTGGTATACAATGTATTTTTAAATTTAATTCTGACATAGCTGTAAATTTACAGTGCACAACTTCTTAAATTTCAGGTTTCTTCAACTAATGTTAAACTTTACACACACAGGGCCACCAAGGACTTATTTCCCATAAGTATATAAAAACAAGTGCAAATTCGGGGAAGGAAAAACAAAACAAAAACAAAACAAAAGACTAAGTACTGTGAATGTCGGTCGACTGGCTCTTAGGAGTTTATCAGATAGCAAAATGGTTCCATTCAATGGTCAAGGAAAAAGGACTATACCAGCCAAAGGCTCACTGTCAAAAGGAAGGCAGGCAGCTGCTAGAAATGAAGAATCAGTATACAATAAAGCACACAGGGATGGGAAGAAAGAAGGAACAAGTAAGAATGTGAATAACAAATTATGGATTATGACAATGGACATGGAAAGCTAAAGCAATGGGAAAAATCATTCTGTGGCTAGATTTATTACAGTAACAATGAAGTTTTTAAAGAACTCGCAGAGTACAACCAAAAGACTTTCTGCACCCATACGCAGAAAGGGCAAAAAGGCTGACCCAAGTAATTACAGGTTGCTCAGCTTGATCTCAGTGCCAGGCAAAATGAGATAAAAGATGATCTGAGTTTCAATATGTTTAATAAAAAAGAAAAGGAAAGGAATGTAATGAATGGCTGTCAATACAGAATGATGTAAAATGCCCCACAATGTTAATTTCATTATTTGATAAGAGTATAAATTTGCTTCAGGAAGACGGCCAAACGCCTTGACAGAACAAGCTGCAAGCCAAATTCAACAGCCAGCCAGGGATGCAGCATATGTATGATGCATGCCAGAGAAGCATGGGCCAGGGCAGCTCCCTGTACCAGTGCTCTCTTGCTGGGGCTGGGCAGCAACATGGACCATTGACTTGGTGACAACCTCAGCAGCTGCCCCTCGTTTGCTCCCACCTGCAGTCAAGGACCCAACAGCTCCCAAATCAGCACAGCCACGGTGCTCATCACATAAGATCACCTCATCCTGGTGCTTCATTTGAATCACCTAAGAGCCACAGATTGGCTAAATCCTCTTGTACAGTAATCTTCACAGAACTGATACTGTGACACTCTCAACAAAATATTGAGACTGTGCAGTTCAGAAAATTACAGGTTAAAAGGATGGAGAACTTGCTACCTTGCAAATATCAAACAATGAGTAGTGGAAAATAGTGAAAAATTATTACTGAGAGCCTTCTGGACCCCAGTGGACAGGTCCTCTTCTATTCCGTGCTTCTCTCTCTGGCTTGAAAGTCATTATAAAATGACTGATAAAATGCCCAGATGACAAGAAGATTAGAGGAATTAAACACTAGTGAGGGCAGTCACACAGGATGATGTGCTTGATAACTGGGCATGTGCCACTAAAACGTGTTTTAAATGGAAATCAGATATCTAGGCAAAAGCAATGCAAATTGTGTCTCCAGCACAGGAGGAAACATCCCCAGCATAGAACAGTTCTGAGAAGGAACCAGAGGTCTTCGTGGATAGCAATTCAGCATGTGGTTTGCTTTGGCAAAACATCATCTACCCCTTGGATACACAACAGTAAGAGCTAGGCTTGGAGGGGCTGAGTAATGGGAATATTGAGGAGTCAGCTGTGAACCCACCTGGCTACAATAGCGGCTGCAGAAACTGGCTGGGGACCAGGGAGGCTGAAATCCATTGCCACCACAGTTTCATCCCTACTGCTGCCAAGGAGCTGGGTTAAAGTGCTGCTAAAATGTCTGTGTACCTGCCATCACTAGACCTCCAAATTCAGGCTAGACAGAATTTTAAGGAGTTCAACTGATTTACTTTATCAAAAGAAGATGGAACAATGACTTGATTGTATGTGGAAGTGCCTGAATGGGACTTTTTTAGTACAGTAGAAAAAAAAAATGCATAAGAAGATGCCACTGCAAGAAGCTGAAGCCAGGTTAATTTAATTATGACACTTTTTTAAAGCCAAAAGTGTAAAGAAAAAGCAAGAAAAATATGAAGGAATGTGGTGGATCCTCAGTTGCTTCAGACTTCTAAATCAGTACTGGATGTTTGTCTGGAGAGCATCGTTTACACAAAAGTTCATGGGTTCAGCAGAGGAGTAACAGTGAAATGTAATGCCCTGTGATATACAGATTAGATTCTTAAACTCTCTAACTCTACTATATCTATAGGTAATATTTTATATATGGCTTACAAGTGTTCAGTTTTCTACAAAGGAAGTGTTTCCATCTATAAACAGTTACTTCTTTAAAGATCAACTTCTAGTTCAATCTCTCACAGGGTTAGATTTGATTTCAATGGGATTTCTTTTTCATTGCACATTAAACTTTTAGAAATTTACAGACAGTTAATGTGCATTGTGGGTTGCTGATGGAGCACACAAAGGCCTCAAAAGGCAATACCAGATTCAGAAAAGTACTTGATTTCTGTGAAGGAAACTAAACAGCCCTAGATATGGAAATTCTCTCCTCTTCATCATGGTGGGTCTCTGACAGCAGTAAAGCAAGAAAGGGAGGCACAGGGGGCAGAAATAAGGCCTCAGAGCATCACCCATAGGAGCGAGGAAACAACTACTGCTTCGTGACTGTTCAGCTTTTGCAGTGGCTGCTAAAAGCACCACCAGCATGTCACTGAAGACAATAACAGGGATGCTTGTCCTGCAGGAACAGGAGCAAAGCAAGCTCAGAAGGTCTTCCTAGTTACTAGCAAGCTGTGCCCATCCAAAACGGATGGTTTCAAATACCAAGAGACTATATATCTTAGCATCATTCCTCTGACTTGTTGACTCTCGACGCTGGAAGCCCACCTGCTGTCCTGGCAAATGACCACTTCTCTTGCCATCTTCCCCAAAGTCCCTTCTCAAGACCCAGGTGTCCCTGGATGCTGCACTCTAGACCCAGGGGAGAATGGAGAGCTGGAGGTGATCTCCTCGGTGCCTGAAGGCACTGATGGGTAAAACTCCGCAGAAACAGCACCAGAACAAGTGGGCCTCTATAGCACCAAGACCCTTGCTACTACAGCCATGAAAAAGTGCAATAAAATCATGGCAAGGATATCCAAATTGTGACATATTAAATTACTGTTATGGATTATTGTCAAGGTGATGTATTCAACAAGGTACACTGTGCTTCAGCTAAAGGTAGAAACCCCATTTTCATGCTCTAATCCCTCCACCCACTTCTTCTATTATCACCAGGATTGATACCCCCTCAAGGAAAAAAGTTCCCATGTGCAACTAGTTATATATGCTTAATAACTTGCACTTATTAAAGATAAAAAAGGATCAGAATTATAGGCTTAGCGAGGATTAGCAAGCGTAAGTGCGTATTTCTGCAACTACTACACTTTTTATAGCCCTGTCACACTCTGAGATAGAGTTGTATCATTATATAGAGTTATATAACTGTAAAGAGTTATATCACTGGAAGCATTACAGCATTGTCCCAGACAGTCTTGATTATCAAAGTCTGGCTCTATCAAGTGAAAAAAGAAAAAAAAACCAAAACAAAACAAAACAAAAAACCCACCAACTTCAGGATACTGCTGTGCCATCTCCTGATCCCATCTGTTAACAGCACAGCGTCCTGAGTTGCAGGGACCTCATTAACATATCTTTGCATCCTAATTCAGTGGCCCATCAGTATTCAGCAGAACTTCCCAATTACTTCCAGCAGGTGACAAGCTTGATACTTCACTCAAAAGACACTCAGGATAACAAGTGAGAATCCTACAACTTCCAAGTTTACTTAGAGGCCACATTTTTGATTCACTGACGATAACAAAGGGAATAAAGCCATTGCACAACTAGGTGAAACTCCACTGTTAGCCAAAAAATGATGGTCTTTTTTTCTATCCTTAAACTTTCAGTTCAGTATAACCTACAGCACTCCTGGCTTCAAATGGTGTTAACATTTTAAGTGGCCCCATTTGCCCTTCTAATAGTTAGGGCCCAGAAAAACGACTTCATTTTTTTCTGACAAATAAACATAAGATTATTACCACTCTGAGTCTTTGGAGGTACTGAAAGTCTTCAGATATTTTTAAAAGGCCATTGGGTAAAAACAGAATAAAAGCACAGCAAGCTGATAAAAGCATCCAACTGTGACCCTACAATGCTACAAACATTAAAAAAAAAAAAAAAAAAAAAAAAGAAAAAAAAAGATTCTTTGGGTTTTATTCTCTGGAAGAAAGTACATAATATAATCTTTCATATGCTTGTAATGGCCTTCCACCTCTTCTGTGTAAGGCATTCAGCCAGGACACCTGGGGATTTGGCCCTCTACCACCACAGGTAGGATCTATTGCTTGGTACCAAATCCAGATCAGACAAATGTTCATATTACCAAAGAGAAGCAGGAGAAGGAAAGAAAGAGAGACCAGACAAACATAACACAGCTCCTTCACCAGAAAATAAGGCACTGTCCCTATGCACCAAGTGCAGTCATCATCTAATTCTCACGCCTCTTCTTCCACACTGACACCACTCACAGCTCATCTAGCCACCAACTCAGGAGCTTGGGCACCACAAACAATGAACCCAGTCACTGGAGGGTTTCCTCCCTGCTCTCCAGACCTGTACAACTGCTGGTGGCATCTTCATCCAGGGGTGAACACGTCAACCAGGTAGCTGATGCTTCCTTCTGCTACCATCCTCACCGCTTCTACTTGAGATGCTGTGGTTTTTTTGATATTTTTTTTTTTTTTTTTTTTTTTTTTTACACTTTTGCATGGCTAGACACTTTTTAAGTAATTTTCCATTTACAAGGATACAACAGTACTTTTTGGTCACTGCTACATTGCTATACATCATAGGTCTCCCACACATTGCCCAGCAATAATAGATAGCAGCATGGGTACCAAAACAAGTCAGTCAAATCTTTAGTGTTGAACTGCTTGTACCCTCACAGAAAACAAGGTTTTTGATCTCTGCAACTATATTTTATCAGAGGACGGTAGCTTTTAAATATCCTTTTTCTGCAGTCTTGCTTTTAGTCCAGTAAGTTCCAACAGCTTTCTGGACTGCAACAAATTCACAGTCTCCTGGGTGACCCAGGAAAATTTTTCATTACTTTTACTCCCTCCTGCAAACAAAGCCCCGTCCTCCTCCTCTCTGACAGCGTTAACACACAGCAAACGGTGAGCACACAGGTGAGCAGAGAGATGCACCATCTGTCGCAGTGCCCCAGACCTAACTCCCCTTGCTTGCACAGGGCTAGTCCCCGTGATGTCAACTATATTTTTTGTATTGAGCCTGTAAACAAGCATCCTTTTGAGACCATATAGGGAAAAAAATCCCACCTCTCCCTTGCAATCTGCTCTGTAGTAAGACAAGTTTCCTTTTATTTTTACGTCCTGTTTTCACAAATCCAAGCTCCTCAACTTCTGAGCTGTTCCACATCCTCAGCACCAGGGCACCGCTCCCAGCCCCCCAAAACTGCTGTTCCCTTGCAAGGTCTACACAAGATGCTGACGGCATTGCAGCCACCGCGAGCGGATCTGGCAAACCCAACCATTTATTTCCAAGAGCCAGGACAAACAGACACTCTGCAGTGTAGATACCCCCATTGTTATGATTTAAATACCAAATCCTTGTTGCTCATAGAAGCATGATATACTGAAGCTTCACAACAAAGCAACATACCTTTGAACAGTGCAGAATATATTGGTACAGAGAGATTATTGCATAATGGCATCAATATTTTATTTCTGTTGAATTTTTTATCTCAAATTTACTGCTCTCACATGTAATAGACAGTAACTCATCTTCACCATAGTTACTTATGTATTATGTATTGCATGGTCCTGCCAGATTTTCTGAAGAAAAATCCTTCTTTTAAAAAGAAAAAAAAAAAGGCCCTTTTAATGACAAATCCCAGCACTCAACAGCAGTATTTTACTGAAATGCTTTTTACAAAAGTTTAAAAATTCTCCACTAAATTGTAATATATGTTTACCAATCTCATAATTCAAAAAGAAAGTGGCCTGGCAGCTTCTAAGCACACTGTAATGTTATCTGCAAGAACAATGAATTATGCATCTCTCATAGCACTGACTGACAAAATAACACTGTGATCCCAGTGCCATGGGATCCCACAGATCCACCCAGTTGAGACACAAAGGGTAATGCAACAGTGCTGTTTTCCCATCCTTGGAGTAAAATAGTGCAAATATTTGAATATGACATTTTTATATGAAGAATATAAAAGACAAGCTCTAAATTATGCAAAAGCAGAAGAAAAAATGGTTCAATGGTTTGTAAATATGGAGCTTGTTGGATGTATTGATCAATGTTAATCAATGCTCTAACTAAAACACCCTGAACAAATTCTTAAAGACTCCGATCATATGTCTTAAAGGCACTTGAGAGGTGTGGCTATCCTGCCTTCTGTGGTGTTTTGTTTTGTCGTTTTGTTTTAAAGTATGACTTTCACAGAAGTAAGTGCTCTTTAAACATGCAGTCAAACCTATCTGGCTGCTGATGACAATATTTTGCAACGTTCATAGTTAATATCTGCCATTTTAACTAATGGTACCCTTCACTGGAGAACAGCAGTACACAAGTTACATGCTCCACAGCTATCGCTCTTTTCCATAGGAACATACCTTGTTCCTAGAACAGATACCAGGTGGATTCTGCTCCTCCTCAGCCACAAGACGGGGAGGGGAAGAGCTCAGCCCCCCCCAGCACATCCCTGCCTCCCCAGGGAAAGTAGCAGAGTATGAATCTCCCAGGCTGAGAATCCAAAGGAGGCAAGATTTATAATTTCTGCATTTGGGAGCCACATTCAATACATTTTCCCTGTCCTGCTGCAGCCACACACTCCCCAGTGCAACTATGTACTGTGGAAAATAGGGAAGAGCCAGTGAAAGGTGGGGGCTTGAGGGCTGGTTCCATGAGCGATACATCTTGGTCCCCCCAGAAAGCATCAAATAGGAAATCCTACAAGAGGATCCTTGCAAAGACTGGCTTTTTCCTTGATGAGCTCCCACTACATATTTTATACACTGCAGCAAGGAGCCAGTCCCTTGCCTTCACACCTCTACAATTAAAGTACTTTCAATTAACTGGCATTTATCCTAAAAAAGTCAGATTACTTCCAGGCAGAAGAATTCCACGTTATGGAGATAAAAGTGAAATAAAGGAACATTTACAGGTTGATAACTAAATTGTAGAGGCAGTAAAGCTTATCATGGCTGAGAAGGTATTGCTATATCAGGATCTTATCACTTTATGGATAATACTCTCTAGACAAAAAAATTCTCATATTTAGTATCAGCTCAAAGAGAAGCCTTTCGTTTTATTTTAAATCTGCCTTTACAGATTTACTTTTCAGTTATCCAAACACATACAATAAGTGTTATATAGATCACAAGAAATTAGTTTAAATTCTGTTTGCATTCAAATGACAGCAAGTTTATTCTAAAGACGATGGCTTGAAGCACACATGGTTCTCAGTGAGAAATCACACCTTCTCCAAGCATAAAGAGAAAAATCTAGCAAGGAATTAACCATCAGAAGACAACTTCCAAGAGAAGATGGGATGCGGATGCTGTACCATAAATGCCCTTCCTTACATAAGTGTGCATTATTTCACCCAAAATAATACACAGGTGAACCTGACACAAGACACACATCCTATACCCAACGCAGAGGATGCTGCCAGATCCTCTGCTCCTTTCCCCAATTCTCCCTCGTGCAAGGCTGCAGGTCTGGCCATGGGTTGTTAGTCAACAAAAGAGCATGGCACATCTCAACAAATACGATGACCAGCAGCTGTGAGGTAACAAGCATGATACCCACTGCCACAGTCATCATTGCTGACTATTAATATAGGACCCAAACAGGCTGTTTCTTTTGCATTTCATCTCCAAGAGTGAGACAGGGAGGAAATACCAACATCTCAGAACAAAGGAGCTGAAATTATGTTTTTCTGAAAAGAAGATACCAGTCCCATAGGAGAAAGGTCTCCCAAAACAACACAGCATTAAAATGACTCAAAACTATGCAATTTTTACCAAATGCCAACTGCAGTGAAGTAGTAGTGAAATTACAAAGATAAAAGAAGACTTGTGACTCTGGAAAAACGTCCACTCATGGAAATTTATCATTTATTTTTAAGCAATAATTTAGGAGAGTGGCATTGAAATTCTGACAGGCCAGAAAACATTTTCTGAATTCAAGACACAGACCACAGGCATGACGTGTCCCTGTCACAGGACTGAGCTCAAGCACGTACTTCATTATTTACAAAAAATAATAGCATATTTCATATTTACCTTTTGTTGAATCATCTTCAATTGGTTGTTTGAACAAAGTGATATCCTTAAAAGTGCACAAGAACAAAACCACTTTTTCATGCTCATTTCTTATAGGTGCAATTTGCATGTAGAACCAAACTGGGGTTCCTGAAGCAGAGAAAAAGGTGACATTGGACTGTGGTGTAGAACAAACTTTCCCCAGCCCATACATAGAATACTTCATCATTTATATGTTATTATAACACACACGTAGTTTAGGATCATATCTCAATATTTCTACATCTTCCAAATCTTTTAATTTTACCTCTTCAAAGGAAAACAACATATTCACATTTTTACAGATTCATTAATCTAATCAGATATGAAGCAGAGACAGAAGCCTTTATAAATCTCCATTCTAAAATAAAATACATTATTCTTCCCCTCTTGCTCTTGTTTTTCCCTGCATGTCTCAAGCTTAGTGTCTGCAAGGTAGGAAGGCAAGAAAAAATGGGCGGATGGTATCTTTGATTCTTTCTTCATGTAATATGGAGCTATCAAATCCAAAACTGATAGAGTATATGTCAAATACCCTAAATTTTATACTACTCCATTATTTAAGAGGACCTGAGCGAATCCAAACATAGACTCTAAATGTCCTATCAGGACAAATCAGGAGATTTTTATTTCCTTTTTATGTTTCAGGTCATACCCTCCACCTCCTCATTGTCCTGCTGTCCTGGGCTGAGTGAGTGGTGGAGTTTTTTGGTGGCAGGGGAGGGGGCTATCGGGGCGGCCCCCTGTGAGAAGCTTCTCGAAGCTCCACTTCTGTTTGGGAAATTGAGCCAATCGGCTGCGCCTCTGCGATAACGTATTTAAGAAGGGACGTGGTGACGGGCAGTCGGACTGGTGAGGAGGAGTCGCTGCAGCTGCGTGAACACCAAGGTCAGTGGAGGAACGGAGGAAGAAAGGAGGGGGGAGGTGTGCCAGAGCAGAGACCCCCCTGTATCCTGTGGGGAGACAGCAGGGCGGCCCCCCCTGCCACCCATGAAGATCTACGGTGGAGCAGACATTGATTTACAGCCTGTCGTTCCTGCTCGGCTGATCAAGGTTCTGTGCCCAAAGAAGGCCGGGGTCTCATGGGAAAAGGTAGCTCCGCTGCTGTAATTCAGTGCTGGGAGGATTGCAGCATGCGGGGGAGTCCCACGCCAGAGCAGCTCGGGAAGGGCTGCAGCCGTGGGAGAGAATCCAGTCGGAGGAAGTTAGTGACCCATGACGGAGCAGTGTGGGGAACGCTGCGGCCCATGGGAGGAATTCAAGTCAGAGAAAGTTTGTGGAGGACTGTCTCCTGTGAGAGGGGGACCACGATGGAGCAGGGGGTAACAAGTTTTGGACACTCCCCTCACCGAAGATGAAGGAAGTGGCAGAGCTGACTGCACCCCCCATTCCCTGCCCCTGCGCCACTGGGGGAGGAGGTAGAGATATCGGGAGCAGAGCTGAGCCCGGGAAGAAGGGAGGGGTGGGGGGAAGGTGTTCTCAAGATGTGGCAATGCTTCTCACTGTCCTACTCTGTTATGTGTTGTTAGTGTCTGTAATAAATGTATGTTCTTTTTTTTCTTCCCCTAACGAGTCTGCCTTTTGCTCATGATCATAAAAGGGGGATTTTCCCCCATCCCAGTCCTATCTTGAACCCCAAGCCTGGCTCTCTGTCCCTTCTCATTGCCGGAGGGGAAGGGAGAGAGAGGTGCTGCATTGTGGTTGGCTGTCAATCAGGCCGAAACCACGACACCTGCCCAGTGGAGCACTCTCCCAATGCAGTTATCGCCATTTAGTTTTTGAAATAAATACAAAATATTGTTCAAGTCCTATCACTCATCAAATAAACAGCCCAAAAATGCCTATGGTATTGTGGCAATTAGCATGGCTTTTGGTAAATCCTCACTGTTCACATGGGGCTCCTGCAGGTGCTCAGAAGCCAAAAACGGTCTTGTTTTCTCCTAGGCTGAAACGCACATGGCAGTCCCCTACATACTCAGGTCTGCTCTGTAAGGGGTGAAATCCTAAAAGACTTTAAGCAATTTTCCCTGTTCACCTGCAGAGACATGAATGTCAGAGATGCTTTCCATCCGGCAACGCTCCATGCCCACGGCTGTCTCCCTCCCCTCCCCAACCTGCACCTATACACACTGCACTATAAATGCCTTCACAGCCAGCTAATTACCTCTGGGATTTGATGTGCTTCCATCCAGTTGACATAATGGCTTTTCTCCTGAGCTGCCTGAATGCCCGTCTGAGATCTGACACATTGAGACAAGCCACTCGCCCACTGTTATCCCATGGGCACCACTAAGTCCCCCCAAATCTCCTCTAACGCACCACATCTGGGAGTTGTGCCAGGAACTGCAGCATAGATGCTCAGAGGGCAAAAAAATCCATTTGGACTAGGAATACTGTGTGGAAGGTTAAAATCCACAAGGGTTCATGATAAAATTCAGCATTGGTGAACTGGGATTAAACCACTAACTCACTAGCAGTAAACTGGAGAAGTGGGAGAGATGGGGGGCTACTTTTTCTGATAATTCCAAAGCCATTATACTGATCACTTGATTATCTCATTTCTCAGTTGCTAAGCCAAGATAAAAGACTCTTTTCTTCTGAAATAGAGTGCTGCATCTCTCTGGAATAACACTGTATTTGCACTTACACCTGGGAACTTATCGGCACCCTTTGAAAAGCTCTGAAAGTAAGTAGGCATAATAACCCGTACAACAGTACTGATAAAAATAAAAGATGGAGGCAAGGTGGCTACTGCTACAGAAGCAGCAATCTATGCAAAAGCAGGCAAAGAGGTTTCCTGAGTATTACATATATATATATGTATATCTAATATGGTTGCTGAATAGTTGGGTGCGTAGAGCTGAGAACTATATATGAGGGAATGCAGTAAAGCAGAAGAAAGTTGTAGCAAACTTTCAGGTCTGAACCTGAAACCTGCAATCTGGGTTAAAAAGCCAAAGGGGCGTGTGAAGTCAGCAGTCATATGGATGCTGCCAGAGAACATCAGCTCTTAAAGAACACCTCTGTGCCAAATGAAACAAGGATGGGAAAGTAACCTGAAAATCTCAAAATCTCCCTCTGACAAAAGTATAAAGGAATGGGTGAGGAAAAAAAAAAAGTTTGTGCCACATCATCAAAAATACACAGCACCTCTGGACCTACAGTTTGGAAATGTGGGTGGGAAGGTGCTCTGAGAACACTGCAAGCTCCATGCAGGGTCTCTGCAGGTGATAAACACAAGGCCTTCCACAGACCGTCTATATTTTGCAGAAGTATATCCCTGGGATGTTCTTTGGAAATCACACAGACACAGGACATGGCAGCACTGGGCACCACCACCTGCAAAGGCACCCAACACAACTGTCCTGGGAAATTCCCCTAATGTGAGAGGGTATCCAGGTGACCTGCACAGGAAACAGGCAGAGAAGCAGAAAATCTAGAGAACATACACATCCATAGGTTGAGGAACCAAAAAGACGTCATTTGGAGGGCTCTCCTGGGCACCTGCAGAAACAGCTGGACTTCGAGCTGCTCTTGCTTCTCTTTTTAATTAGCGCTGCCTAAAATGCTTTGAAGCAGGCAGAACTGGAGAATTCTAAAAACATTTCCTACTTTTTAAGTACACATACAGGAAGGTTTAGTCCAAAAAGGAGAAGTGGATGTTAAAGCATAATGCATGTGACTCTTTCAAGAAGACAAGGTATCCAGGATGCTCTCTTCAATATCATGAAAGGTCTATATGAGTTTGCAGTGAAATGAGCCAGTGAGGCAGAGTTAGCTCTTTCCTGAGGCACACCATTACCTTCCCTCAGCCACAACATGCGGGTGAAACCTTCAGCCTCACCCCAGCACCAAAGTCCACCCAGGGGGGAGAGTGGCCTCAGCTACTGCACTCCAGGCAGCTCAACCAGGGAGAGGGCTCCCCAGCCCCATGGGACCTGCACCCCACACTGGGCAATGAAAGCCAAACCAAAGAAAATGTCTCCATCGAGATTGCTCTTGGCTTGTGTTTGACATGGCCGCTGAGCCAGTCAACTAGACTCATTCTGCTCAGGGCAGAAGAAGCAGTTTTTCTGGAGTGTGTTTCATCTGATAGTTTTCACTTTCTATCTTGGGAAGATGGCCTGTGCCAGGCGAGGAGGCTGCTCATCTCCGCTGACAACAGCGGGAATTTCAACCACCAGCCCGGGAGAGATGTCCACCCTGCACAAGCCCAGTGTGAGACCATACTACAGCGTGGGTTTTGCTCAGTACGTGCTATAACATTGATAAGCCAAAAGTCGTACTACCCACATACATGGCAGGACAGAAAGTGACAGGAATGATTCATGTTTAAGACAAAATGAAGAAAATCTTCTCTACCTCTGGCAACCTCCTGTAATCCAATGCCACCAGGAAGAAGAGACTTAGGTCCTACATCTCATTAAGTTACAAAATTCCCTGATTTTCTAATTAATCCCCAGTTTATGCACCAAATTTAGTATTCTCACCAGAGCTCATATGTATTGGTTTACACACCACAGAAGCATCTCAACATTGCTGGGAGCATCCACTCTTGGCAACCAGGGTCTGGGTTCTCACTTGTGGAGACATGAGGGTGTTTCCTCAGGGGTGTGGGGGAACCTCATTCAGGATTTCATTTCACTTAACCCAGTCAGTTTCTCTTCAGGGAAACAATCCTCAAAACTAAATATATTTTGGAAAGAAGGAGTCAGACTAGAGACAGCAGGCAACAACTACTATTCTTGGCAATCTGAACACTTGTCCTGAAAAAAGAGCTCTCTTCTTGAGCTGTGGCAACCAAAATACCCGTTTCTTCTCCAAATCTTGCCCCAAGTTTACCCAACATGTCAAAATGAAAATTTATTTCAGTCTATTATATACTTTAAATATATTTTATCACTCCAAACATCATACACAAATATATACATACTGTTTTTCTTGTAGAGGAGGATTTCAAAGCAGTTTGACTCATAGTTGTCGAAAGTCTGTCTGACTTTTTCAATGGTCTTCTTGTCTGTCAGTTCACCATACATAAAACTGAAAAAGAAAAAATGTTTCTCTTTTTTCTAGACAAGCAACAACTTTGTTACAGTCAGTTTAAACAACATAGGCATTGGAGATGCTATTAACCGTCATTTACCAAACCTTAATTATGATTTACACTTCATTTAAATATTTAGTGTCACAAGGAAACCTACAATATTGAGTAACCGTGACCGCTTTTTTACTGTAACTGACAATAAATAAATCTACTGTAATGTTTCATTAAGTGCTTTTCGGAACATAACCTTAAGGATATATGGTTATAAAAAGAGCTGATAGCCTATAAACCATTTTTGTCACAGCTGAAGGCCATGAGAATATTGCTGTCAAACAGAAAACTGAACAAAACTTCTAAAACCTCCCAAATTTTGTTCAATCCTCTTGAAAAGGCTTCTGGAGGATGAATGAAAGCTACTACAGGTAAAAGTTGATGGCTGAATCAATGGCTACACATCCAACCTTGCCAAGATGCATCTGGGATAATAAGATAACTGGAATCCTTTTACTAATTACCAATTATAAAAGGAGGGAGGATTTAACCAATAAGAAGTGATGACTAATTATCTGAAAATTCAGCACAGAAAGCAAGTGTATGAGTTGTGTTTGTGTAGCTATGTCTGCACTACTACCAAACATAACCATATTCCCCCCCATTTTCCTTATTGTATACTGCATCTCTTTAATATTTCAGTGAAAATACAGAAGACATTAAAATGCTTTTGGAGACTCATTCCTCTCCATGCTGATAACATAAAAATGTAATTTTAACTGCTATTTTTGCCACTTGACCATCTCATCTTTGCATTCTTTTCCAGGTCACACTTTCAGCTGGTGTAAGCAAACCCAACCCCCCGACCTTACTTTTAAAAGCTTTTGTAAGGAAGCAGCCAGGCTTTTATTGTCATCCTTCCCTGGATACAAAATAAGCGAAGACCACTCTGTGAAAATTCCAATTACAGAACTGAAGGAAAATGGAACATGGGATAAAAACTTTCAGACTCTTGAATGAAAATACTTTTAATTGATCAGATATTTTTTTTTTCCCCGTTTTCTTTGTTCACAGTTTGAGCTTCAGCTGAAACCTACAACAGACAACCCCGACAATATGAAATAGAAAAAAAGCTATCAGTGCCTCTGTGGTTTCAATGCAGCTTCTCTTTTATTGATCAACAGACCTCCAAAAGTTCAATAAACATTTATTTTATGTCTACTGTTCTGAAAGAAACAATAAAACAGCATAGTGGTTAGTGACCTGGCAAGCATTAAAATACTCAATGAAGGCCAGACCAGGAATCTTTTCTTTACACAGCCAACCAGGGGAGGTAATGGGACTGCTCCCAGAATAAGGGGCTGCCCAGCATGGGTGATGGAGGCAGATGCGGGGCAGAGTGACTACATCTCTATGTCACTACAGTTGCTTCTGCACTGTTAACACGGGGAGAGCTATTGTTAATGACATTTCATAACTGTCACCTTTGGGACAGCACCCTAATGGAGATGCCACTATGGCGCCTGACATCAGGGAATGGTTTTACCAGGGCACAAGGCTTCATTAAGGTACTGCTTATCATTAGCATACGTGGTTGTCTAGGAAATGCAAAACACAGCCTACTGCTCATTTTCAAATGACCTGCCTTTGTTTCCTGAGTTCAGGTGATAGCCTTTTATACATTTATACGTGAGATGGCAACAAAAGGAGTTTAACTTTTTTCTTTAATCTATGCCTTTTTTAATGCACCGATGAGGTAAAGCAGATTGCTCTCCTGTCTGCAAAACAAAATAAGAGCTGGTAGTTTTCACACAGCCTGCTGTGCAATGGAATCCTCTTTTTTGTTTTCTTGAGATTTAAAACAATGTTTCTCTTAGTCCTGAAGGAAAAAATAACAAGAATTTGTTAAAGTGCTTTTACATGGCTTATAATACAGAAAGTCACCATTAATTGGTGTTAAAATGACAAATCATGCTCAGCTGAGTATACTCAGTTCTGAGTAGTGGACAATACCAGTTGGCACTGCTAAATATGATTAATCAATTTTATGTTTTAAATTAAAGGCAGCTTATGATTGCAGTAAACCTGTAATATTCAAGTCTTACATTATTTTCACATGTGAAGAGACATTATAAAGGCTTGTGGAATAATAAAAACGTTTTTCAGAAGGTGATTTTAAAAGCACCGAAGAAACCTCAAAACCACTCACTATAAAAGTTATGTAAGACCTTTGCTTATCACAGGTTTAATTTAATTTAGCCTGTCCTATTTTGTACACATGGAGGGACTCCTACTTCTTCAGTCAATCACTCTGTCTTTTTCTGCCTCATGTTTTTTGTTTAGTGCTTGTCAAGCGCCTTCAGTGCAAACTGTACAAGACATAAATATCAAAACTACTCTGCTACTGGGAATCTTACTACATAGAAAACAGACTTATCAAAGAGAAGCAAGACTTACTGGAATACTCAGAGAAAGGCACAATCTTAGATAATTTCCCCATCTCTGAAACAGACCATTTGTCATTTAAGACACCTGGGCTCCTGCCTCCCTTTGAAAGCATCTCTTGGCACAAAAAAGCCACATCTGAAGCTTTGTACAGTGCTCTTCTGCCCTTTGTCAGGATCTAGAGCAGCAGCATCAGAACAGCTCCAGGTTGGCAGTGCGTGCCAGGGCGGTTTGTGAGGAATCATCCAGGACAGAGGGCAGGTGAAGCCCAGAAGGCATATGATCCTATATCTAATTTACAGTTCTGTTCATCCAAAAGCATTGAATGAAAAGGCATCAATTACAACAAACAAACATCCACCCAGGAGGAACAGCAAATACAGATACATGGCAATAGCTTCAAAACTTTGCAAGTTAAAGATAAAGGCACCATTCCTAAGGAGGAACAGTGTAGCTCCCTGTGTCCCACTGGCACCTGCAGCAAGGTTTCTTTGCACAGCTTTGTCAGTGCAAGGATGCCTTCTCACACACACGGAGGTGACATCCCAGAAGCAAATCTAACTTTCTTCAAGTCCAGCACCACCGTGCCCACCATGCAAAATTCCGTTTCTTTAAAAACAGTGGGAATTTTGCCATTAGCTTCACTGGAGCCAGGATTTCACTCACAGACTTCTTTTAATCCCACTGGAAATGGCAGTAAATCAAAACAAGGGAGAACAGAGATGCTGAGCGGAGCGCTGCAAGTGTTTCAGTGGAAACACTACCTGTAAGCAACTGCCTCGGCAGGGAGATGCAACTCCCTCACCCTGTACAGCTGGAAGGCAACACACAAACAGGGCCTAAGAGCAGATTTCCTCTTTGAAAACAAAACCAGCAACCATCTACTCCCAGCCCAGCACGAGGCTCTTGGGTGCAAGGAAACATAAGCAAAGCAAAGCCTGGAGCAAATGCCAAGTGTAAAATGCCAGGGTAGGTCTACTAACCAGCCACCCAAAGGGTGCCTGCTCTTCCAAAGGCTTCATGAGAACACAAAGCTTAACTGATAAGCAACAATACGTCGAAAACACTGATACTACTTTCAACATTAAACTGGATTTTAATGTTTTATAACTACTCATTCCTGCAAGGTATTCATGAAGACGTACATTGTTATGCCTGTGGGCAACTGGGCATAAAACAAGTGGTTTTCCTTTGTGCTGGCTGATCTATCCGTGTACCTCCAGGCAGGGGTTTTTGCACATTTAATTGAAAGTTAGAGGTGTCACAATTACAGATGCCATGTTCTTCCTGGACTGTCAGCTCATTTTCATTTGGCACAGCAATGCTTCACCAGCACACAAATTCTTCCACCTAAATATCCTGTGCATTCTAGCACTCACTTATACGAATTATTCTATGTATCAGCCCCAGCTACACGCACAAATTTGGGTGCCACGTGCAGAAAGAACACACACTTATTCCCATCACACAACAGTCATGTAGCCTGACCCCTATGTACACTGTTCCTTTTATATATCACCCATGAAACTAAGAAGACTAGCACTTCTGCTAAGGTATTTCTAAGTGTTGCTAATTAAAAAGATAAGAGAAATGCAAAAACAAAGGGATAATCAGTTTGTCACAGGACTAACTCATTGCCTGAGCTGGAACAAAAATCACTCACACCTTCAGTACTTTCAATTCATCTATCCTTCCCTGTGACCAGTATCAGCCAAGACCACCTGACACTAAATATAATGACATATGAGCAGCCCCAATGTAGGTTATGGAGTGGGACAGACAAAAAGAGGATATAGTGAATACTCAATGGACTACCCAGGAGAAAAGCTTGGGTGAATATTGATTTGAAGACACTGTACCTTACAGGCAGGGGCAAACTGATCAAATATTGCAAAATGTATAAATTGTCCTTTATCACACTCATGATCAGTAACAACAGTAACTCAAATCAGGGGCTAATTTACATTGTATCTATGTATTTTTCCTTGGTAGGATTTTTGGTACTAAAAAGCCATGAAAATAGACCTTCCCAAAACCTGCAATAAAGGTGTGGCACCATAGCACTCTTATCCCAGGGCACTTGCCTTAGAACAATAAAGGAAACGTTATATAGAAAGCAATTGGTTTATGTATGATGTAACATAAACTGGGCATAACATAGCAAATGTATACTGAGAGTCTGACTCAGAAAATAATATAAATAATAGCCCCAGATATCAAAAAACCTCCAGTGACATTCTACTGAGTAAGCCTGAGCAGGCAACATTGGCCTTCAAGACTATTTTCTATTCCATAAGCTCTTCATTAGAGAGCATCTGCAAAGACGTTGCTCTGGAAGGCTACACACAGCATGTCAAACCGTGCCAAAAACCTCTCCAGCTCTTCTTTAATCTGAAAAGACTGGGATGTCTCCTAAGAAGCAGGAAACATCACATTGCATATATAACTCCATCACCAGCAAAGACCCAGGCACAAAAGTACTAGCCATGGTTTGAATTTGGAGGCTCTTCAAAATCCAGAGATGGATATATAGAATGATGATAAAGGAAAAAAAAAAAAAAATCTCTGCTACCAATTCTATTTTCCACAATAATTCCTCCTTGAATTTGCATCTGTATGATTCACCTGTATGATCTACTTGAATGCGGTCAAAACAGGATCTTTATAAATGGTAACTAGAGCCCCTCGTATTCACAAAAAGTACTCAGATGGAATAAACTTTTTTGGTCTCCCTAGTATTTGAGGCACAGAGGAATTATTATCAGAGAGGTATTGCTAAACCTTCACTTCCCCAACATTTTCCTATAATCCCACTCTGTATTTTTCATGATTTCAACATGCAGAGACCATAAAAGCGCTGTCTCACAGAAAATGTATACAGTTCAATATACAGGATAGCAGGGAGCAAAGGGGAAAGCATGCTTGTGTATCCAGGACGGCCGAGATAAGGCCGTTTCTTTCAGCCTCACTGAGTATATCGACCGTTGCTACTGTGCGAATGAGTATTTCATTTCAGCAGCACGTGCCCATCTCCTCTCCGTTGCCTGTTAGGGGACACCTGGCTGCAGAGGGCAACCCTGGACCCCCAAGGCTTCCTCCCCAGCCTGGGAGGAGAGCAGTGACCACACATCAGCACGTGTTGCTTTTTGGAATAAGCAGTGACTGATATCCGAGGACAGGCTCACTACCTACCTGAGCATCAGTCAATGACCAGTGTCTGGCAGCACCCCTCTCCCAAAAATCATCGCTGTGGATATGCAGCCCCCTTCTCCCAGTGCCCTGGAGCTGGTCGCTCCCTGAACACGTAAAGGGAAAACCTACACAAGCTTTTATCTCAGCCATTTCTTGTTGCCTCTGCCCCCGGTTTACTTTGCTCACACACACACACATTAGGGATTTAGTCTTTCCCCAAAGCATCTCCTTTTAAAGGATGCAGCAGACAAGGCGCAGATGCGTGTCTAACCATAAATCACAGCTGCCTGCTCCTGAAAGACCACCAACAAAAGGAAAAAGCCATAAAGCTACAGTGCTCACAGCAAATAGATCAGCTTAATCACCCTCTTGGGAATAAAGATGCAGTTTGCACGTTTCTGTGTGCTCCGTGAGTGTGTGTGCACGTGTGTTTGTGTGTGTGAAATAACAGGGAGGGACCAACCCGGGCTACAGAATAGCCCACCACCTCCTGACATGGTAACAGGAGAATTAACAGAAATCTAGGAAAAAAAGTCTTTGAAATAAATTACCTAGAAACCCGCTTTCTCTACTGGATCATTAGCTAGAGTACATTCACACGGATACTAATCAGGATACATTTCAAATGAGAGAAGAATAAGATATAAATCCTCATAATATTTACCCCCTCTTTTGGGGGCATCTGGAGTTCACCTTAATTCACTGTTAAAACTTTTAAAATCTTTTCCATCAAACAGTCTTTATTCCTTTAATGCTCATCACATTTATGCAGTTACCAGGTGACGACAGGAATTTCCAAACTGGGCAGATTTGACTTGATTTCAAACAGATTTGGGTGAAATATATTAAATTTGTAGATGTTCTAAGTAAAACTTAAAAAAAAAAAAAATACAAGCAACTTGAATTTAGCTTTCTTTTATTTATGATTAAGATATTAGGATCCTGCAGGATCCTAAACACTACCCCAGATTTAGCAAAGGATTTAACATTAACTATTTGAGCAGTTTGTTAATCCTGGTGGAACTAACCATTGATTTCACTGGAAGTTAGTCAACAATGCACCTAACTGAATGCACACCGTTAAGTGCTTTATCATATCCTGGGTAAGTTGCTGGTTTCATTCATTTAAAGCCTGTTTCAGTAATTTAATTTCTGCAAAACAATGCTTTTCTTACATCAATCCTTTTTTCAAAACCTAACTGTTCTTCCCAGCAGACTGTAATTGTAAAAGTGCATCGAGTGGCAACGACCAGTCGACATACCTGCAAGTGCTACTCTTCTGCATGACGTCAGCTCGATGATATCCAGAGAGTTTACAAAAACCGTCATTACTATAAACTACCGGCCAGTCCACAATCTGGGCGTTTCCCAGCAAAAAACTGGATTCTGAAAAGAGAAAGATAAGAGAGAGAAAGGGCTGTTGTCAGTGGCAAAGTACATTTAAATCCTCCGTGTGTTACACAGCAAACACAGACAGTTATTCATGATAACTTCTACCATGAAATTTCAAAGAGAACCAAAATGAAAAACGGCATCAGAAAAGAAATCATGATGAAACAGGGTAACTCCTAGTAACGTAAGTAGCTTCTTGCACCCCAAAATACTGATATAAGCACCAACACTTTAACAATTTAGAAAGGATTCATTTATTCACAACATTTGAGCAAGGTGCCGTGTTTCATTTTCATTTTATGTGTCTCTTGAAATCAACCTTAACTTGCAAACTGAGTTTTAAATGCTGAACTGTATGTGTGCCCAACGCTGATGACGACTCTTGCATAACACAAGAAAGTTTTTCCCCCTGGCAGGTCGCAGTCTGTTTTGCAGGACACAGCCAGCATCCCTGGGATGAGGGACAGAGAGCACCGGGAGCTCTGGGGAGGGGCGAGATGTGCCCACCACATCCACCACAAGCCACATCACACCTGGGAATGCAGATATTAAGTGACCTACACGGAAATTCAGTATGATCAGGAACTGATGTGTGCCAAAAGGACTTACACATTGAAATAACACAAAACAGGCATTGAATTTCACTGGCTGCATAATAAAAATGAGAATAGGTGGGTTTGGCTCATCCATGCATCCGTTGCTGTAAATACAAAATATGGGCAGGGGGTGTTCCTAGGAGGATGAACTCAGGTTTAAATATCGCTTCAGTCATCTGTTCTTTCAGTCAGTGACTACAGTCAATACGCACGGACTGGCACCAACACTTTACAAGTTAGTCCTAAAATAGTTTTATTCACTAGTTTGGAAAGATTCTTCCATCCCTTCTTTTAGCAAGGCATTTTCAAAGAAGGAAATACCCATTTCGCTTAAACACAATGTTGTGGGATTTTATGTTCATCGACACCATAAACATTCCCAATTTTGTTTCAGAAATAATATTCTCACTTAGGAGAGGTTCTCAAACTGTGGTCTGTGATAATCTTCAGAGTTTTCTTTATTTTTACTGTTATTTTTCAATTTCATTTTGACTGCAGCTATGAAACTTACCTGTCCCATTTACTGATGCTAAAAAGTTATTAAAATGTAACTATTAACAATCACTGCTGTATAGAAATTATAGGAAACATTCCTTTCAGTAGTTTGGGGGGGGGGGGGGCGGGGGGGGAAGATTTTTACAAATTTTCCTCATAATAGCCCAAGAACAGTTATGCCACTTAAGACACACTCAGATGCACACATTCATTTTCACATAAAAGTGACATTGGGTTTGCATGAGCTACACACACCCTTCTCGGAGTGTTTATAACTGTGACTGCATTGTACATCATGCAAACCTGATTCTGTTGAATAAGGAAAGTGTACTGAAAAAAACAGTATTTCTTTCTTTGTTTTTTCCAAATTCATGTTTATAAAGAAAAAATACGGAGATTATTGGATTTTCCATAGAAAAGCAGATTAAAAAATATTTTAAAGCCAACCAATGTGAGAAACAGAAGTTTAGATTTTGTTAAATCTTATACTTTTAAGCTCAAATAATTTATCTGAATCTATCACAAATATTCTTAAGCCTAAATGCCAACTTTAAAAATCTGCTTTCCTACCCTAAGGAAAATGCCCTTGCTACAAGCAGCAGGAGACACAGAGTAAAGCCTAAGCATTACATAAAACCTCCCCGGCTTTCCGCAGCCCTTTCTGCACCGGGGACTCGGCCCAGCTTTCCTCAGCACAGGTACCAACACCGGGGACATCCTAACCCCCTGGAAACCAAAGGGTTTGCTGGAGCTCATCCCACTGCATTGACGGTCCCCCAACACCTTGCATCTTCTCTGATTTGGAAACGGGGAGACATCGCCAGCCCCCTAACCCTGCTGGGCTCCCGCCGTGATGGCCACCCTACCAGCACCGTACCCTAGGAGCGTAAGCAATTCTTAATTTCCCATCCCATAGGGGAACAACCAGTGTTACGTGGTTAGATCCGGAAAGAGACTCCTTTATAGGATTATCTTTCACCGAAGTTTTGCTCATGGATCTAGACACAATGGGCACAACCTGGGCGAAGAGAGACTGCAATACCAAACTCACTCGTGGATGCTGTGCACATCTGGGTGCTCCCCAGAGGACCACAGTCCAAAAGCAGACAACCCTGCTTCAAAGCATTCCCCATCCGACAGACATAACCTTGACTGTGTATTCCCACCACCTAATTGTTTCAGGACACAGAGTACACAGCAGAAGATACGTGTTGCAGCCAGTAGCTGACATACAGCATTTAATGGTTGTTTTCTATGGATTTTATACTGATTTACACCTGAGGGTCTCAAAATACTTGATAAGGGATTCACTAAACTGATCAAATCCACCAGAAACCCGGAAGGGAACAAAACATAAAGCCAAACTATTGATAGTTAAAAAAAAAAAAATCCTATAAAGTTAAAAAAAAAAAAAATACACTAGAAGTATCTGTAAGGTTAGATCAGATATATATTATATGTACTAGAAACCTGACCAGATATTAGAATAGGTTTTCTTTTGTCCCCAAAATTTTCCTTTACTTAACTGACATCTTTTTTACCTTTGTCTCCTAAGCAAGTAAGGCTTATTCATCCATGCTCATCATGGGAATATGTATGTGTGTGTCCTATTCCAGCTGAAGAAAAATCTTGAATCAATGTTTGCATCTTGTTAGAGACCAATGAATTTAACTGTGGGCACAAAGCCAGAGGAATCCATGCTTCATTAATGCTGCTGCTCAGTGAGTAGCTTGAAAAAATTTAAGTAAGAACAAGTCAGCATCTGACCCTTGGGTTTTATTGTGAACCCAAATCTCAGCATCCACAGCTCTCCTCGTCTACTCTACATTTTTCCAGGAGTCATGTTATTGTATCCAACCAAGACACATAGTAATCCTTCCTTATTTCTACAGTTTCTCCAGATCACAACTCCAGGCAGATTTAACTTCACATTAGCCAGTCCATACCCAGTTGTAAACATCCAAACCACGTACTGGATGACAGGACACTTTGAAAGAATTTCTTTTTTTGGCCATAATTCCTTAAAATTGTAGAGTGCAAAGGGACACGGGAGAGTTTTTGCTTTGAGTCCTCTGCTGTGACTCCATCTGTATTCGCTAACATGTCTTCATCTTGGAGCCTAACCTTGGTCAACAAGAGAGACTCCTTAGTAAAGGATACAACCTTAGGGTTTCTAGAAACTTTGTGTATTGTGTACTTGGAGAAGAGACTGCTTTATACCACGTCATTACCACTAACCACTCATGAAAGTCTTTTTCTGCAGTTACCTCTCCCAAGGCTGGGTTCTAACACCCACACCTGGACTAAACCCATCTGCATGCCTGACTTTCCTATTTCTACCACTCAGTTACATGGCTTCCTCACTAAGAAAGGTCAATCACAGTTGTGTCACGGGTTAAGATCTCCATCAGCCTGACTACGGCAAATTCCACTCTCTTCAATTTCCAGCTGGCTGCTTGAACCTGGTGTAAGAGGCAAGAATTGGAAAAATCTCATTTCTTCTTCATCTCCAGTTGCCATAGGGCAGCCTAACACCAAAGATGAGTCTGTTCCCTTCCAAACACAACTGGATGCTCATTCTTCCCGGCCTCCCTTGCCAGCAGCTCCATATCAAGGACCCCCAGCACCCTGATGTCCCCCTGTGCCCTGCCGCGGTGGCTCTGTGGTGAGGTCCTGTAGCAGTCTCTTGGCACAAGCCAAGTCTTTGATCAAGCAGATCAGGTATAGCAAAAGACAAAGCCTAACTTGCACCTTCCCAAGATACATCCACACTCATTGCACGCACAAGGGAGGCAATGTGCCCAGACCACAGCTCATCACCCAACGGCAGCCAGGGATGTGCCCCAGCAGCAGGCAAGCACTGGGTGCACCTCCATCATCAAATCCCAGGTTCACCCCCGGTCTTCCCCTGCCCCTGATGGCCCACACTCCATATCCATTAGCTCATACAAAAGATCTTATTTGGAGTGAGCCAAAGGACTTTTACACAATCAGTCTTGAGCCCTGCAATGCCACACACCAAAGGATTGCCCCCCCTCCCCCAGGGCTGATGCCTGTTGCAAGACAGACCCAGGCTCAGACTGCCTTCATGAGGGAGGAAAGCTCTCCTTGCCTGTTTTAGTCATCAACAGATAAGACTGGTGTTTTGTGCCTTCTACAGAAGAAAAAGAAAAGGAGACAACAAAAGGTCTGCAAATTGCAGGGTAATGAGCATAGTAAGGACACCAGCACTGGGATCTTCACAGCTGTCTTCTTGCTGGATTCAATACACAAGAGCTATATTCTGCAAGCTGGTTTTTTTTAAAGAATATATTATATTGTCAGTATTCTCAACGATAAATATTTCATAACAGAATTTAGCTACTAGTAACTGGAAAACACCAAATTCAGACACTACGCCTACACCAGAACACCTGGATTGACACAGTTTTAAGCACACCATGCTTCCACTGAAAGAACAGTATCACAGGGATTGCCAAGGACAGCCAAACTTATGGATGGCAATGTGTAAATACAGCTCATATTCTGCAGTAAGACACTGGTAACCAAAACTTGTGAATTATCTGTGCTGATGCCCAGCAAAGAAAGTCTTCTCTCTCCATGTACAGCAGCACCCAACCTCCCAAGTATTTTACTACGGAGGCTGGGAACTTCTCCCCTGGTCCACCAGATGTTGGCCACTGCTGAAAGCAGGACAGTAAATCTGACAAACCAATGGTCTGATTCAGTATATGAAACACTATGCAACTATGATCCAGGTTACCATGTAGTGATATCTCATGCTATAAAAACACGAATGTGCAGCTAACTTCAAAATTTGCACAATGATTAGCCTGAAATGGCCAGTAATGCATTCATCCTTGCTTGATTTCTCCAATGCACTGAAAATGCATTTCCACTTCCCATTTCCTTAGAGATAAAATTAAATTTTTATTATTTCTATGCTTGCCTTGATGTCATTGCCTCCACCAATCATCTTCTCCACCTATCTCCCTTTCTGATATGTTGTAGGGAGCCCAAATCACAAATCTGTAGGTTGTATAAGTTCTTTGACCAGACACATCTAAACACCAGTGTCTGTAAGAGAGTGGGGAAGCAGGGCTCAGCCAGCAGACTCGCCTGTCTCAGAGTTGCTAGATTCCTCTTAGGAAGTCAGTGGGCTTTTTATTTGCTAATATAACTGTCCTATTTACAAGGTTTAATACTGATGGCATGGAACTGGGATATTAGAGGCATACAGTTAGCACAATTTCAGGTTGCAGAACACAACTGATGAAAACAATTGTTAAAGGCACTGTATTTGCTGTTGCTGTGCTTTATTTTGTAAAAAGGCTCTTTTGTATAAAGGCAGCCTATGCTGTACAGCAGCAAGCCTTTAATCTTACTCTATCTTGCAGTAACTAATATTCAACACAGTGCTGAGACTTGTTTTGGTTAAAAAAAAAAAAAAAAACAACACAGTATGCAAGCAATTTTTTTTTTAACCAACGAAATGCCCAAAGCAGTGTGAAATTCATGTTACGTAAACACAGGAGAGGAAGAACAGCTAAACCATTCCAGGAGATGTTTAGCCAAGTGAGAAACGTTGTCTCTTATCATCTTTTCTCAAGAATGCTTGGGTACCACTTGTAAACAAAACTGTTTAAATCACCATTTCAGAATTCCATCTCATCCCGAGAAAACAGACAACTAATCTTTTCTAAAAATTCACCACTGAAAAGATGTTTTTTAAAAAATTAAGCAGTAGCAGAAGACAAGTAATAATAATTATTATAGTAATAAAAAGAAGCAGTGCTTCCATCCAGGAATAAACTACTAACTCAAGCAACTTCACACAGAGCTGTCCTTCAGAATTACAGCCCTTCCACTGCAGAGCAAATGCAGCCCGGACCTGACAGGGTCTGTGAAACATCAGGAATTTGCCTTTTTTGCTCATGTTGTCTTATAAAAGCCCCAAACCACTTAAACTGCTCTCAGCTGACTCTCCTTATAACTACACCAGGTCAGCACATTGCTGCAGTCTTGTTTCAACCATCTTGGAAAATTCATGGGGCTCCTCTGTGTGTGCGCTGGGGAGAGGAGTCCTAAAAAAATGTTCTCATTTTTAATTTTTTTAGCTCTCCTGAGCAAGTCTTGGCCATGATAATACATACATCTACTGCTGTTGTTTACAGTGACTCCAACCACACTCAAGACGTACTGCATCCCCACAGAATACAATGGAAAATCCTCAACCCTTTTAGAGGGTGCTGCCCTCTGAAATCAGCCTCTACGGGCACCAACATCCCTCCAGCTCTGGAGTCGGCTGCAGACAAACCCCTGTGCTTGAAGCAGCAACTTCCAGCAGCACTTTGTACTCCTTACTGTAAAACCACACTGCTGTTTTCTAACAAAGCTATTATTTCCCCGGTGTCTTTAAAGCATGCAAAACAGTGTCATCCAATTTATCCAGCACATTAAGCATTGCTTGCCTGAAAAAAAAAAAAAAAAAAAACTCTCAGAGGACTAACTCTTTACATCACCTTTCTGTACCAGTGTTGTTTTTATTTAATACTCATATTATGAAAATGCAAAGAGGGCTAAACCCAGAGCAAGATGCCAACATACCGACTATGCTAAAATGATCTATTTCCAGCCCCAAATAAATGCTCCTCACATAAAACAAAAGATAAATAATCCAGCATTGGCTGAAATATTAAATCCACGTGTAAGTCACTTAGCTTGGAACACAGTAGCTTTCAGTGATTTAGCAAGCAAGCTCAAGAGGAGGGATTAGAGTCTGCCTGGAATTTACCTCCTGAAAACTTAAAAACTTAACTTTAATCATTCTGAATGTGAAAGTCCACAAACAGTGTGAACCCCTGCCTTTATTGTGGCACAACATCCTGACCCCAGGAAGAGTTTTGAGTCAATAAGGACAACAGAGTGTCCCTACGAGTCGCCTGCGAAGTGACATTTCACACAAGTCTCATCACAATTTCTCCCCCACACATTCATTTATCCTAGAGTTAAACTAATCCTCACATATCCCGGTTATCATCTAAATGCCACCACTGAATCTATTCTCTATTAAAATTATGCAAAACACAACACAGACGTAGCGAGACTGAATTTAAACTGGAGCACACTGTAGCTCTCACTCAAGGCACACAGGCACCCTCCAGGAGCAACCGAAAATCAAATGTCTACTTTTATACAAACGAGAGTGCTTGCTTCTCATGCACAGATGAGAAAATTCTAGTAACAGTAGTTGTTCGGACACGGGGGCTCCTCTTGCAAACCCTCAGCCCGAAGCTAGTCCTGGCTGCAGTTTCAGAGTCTGGCTGTATCTCAAAAAACCTGTTTTGGCAGAGAATTGTCTGCTTCTCCCATGCTCCCCTCTTTGTGCAAGTGACTGAAGCAGAACTATCAGCGGGACAGAGCCCAGCCCGGTACCGAGGTGCTGCTCCGGACGAGTTTCCTCAGGGGCGTTTTGCAAGCTGGTGGTCGGACTCCCTCCCGCTGCCACACAGGGGTGCAGGATCGGGCCCTGGCTACCTGCCTTACCCAGGGCTTGGCAGTTAAAATAGCCAGTCACCGAGTGCGCTGATTAAACGAGTAACAGACTTTTTTTCTGAAAAGCTGGTTATTATAGTGCTAACTCCAAAACCACCTTCTATTACTCCATTTTATCAAACAAAAAAATCCTATTCCCTTAGCCTTGCAGGAGAATAACTTAAAATTACGGTTTAACCACGGAATAGTACCCTGTTAAACAGTCTAATTAAATGTATTTCCACATCTCACTTAACTTCCTGACATTACTCTTTGGCAGTATACTCCTTCCAACAGCAATAAGAAAACTGGACATTTACTCTTAAAAAAAAAAAAAAAAATCAATAATTTCATTTTTTCCTCTTCACTCTGAGATTTAAAGATGAACCTGGGAATGCAACAACTCTTGCAGTGACCTCTTGTGGCAAACGCTCAGCAGCGCTCAAGCCTCCCCCAGCAGACGTCTCTCCTGCCGCCCCATCCCACCGCCACCATACGCACAGAAAGAAATATTAGAAAGAGAAAACCCACAAATTACAAAGCAGCTGATCAGAGCTCAAGGAAATCCAGCCATTAATTTAGCTAACGATATGGCATTATTTGGGCTTCTGCATTAACACAATGGTAGAGAGCTGTCATAACCATTATTTTTTTAAATAAAACACACAGAAAATAAGAAAAATTAGACCATGTAAAACTCCCCCAATTTCGGCAGCAGTCAGATATGGCTAATCTTTCAGCACTCAGCAAACCAACTTGAATAAGGAAAGCAGGGCACTTGCAACTGAAAACTCCTCACAAATGCCATCTAGTTATGCCTCTTAGTGTAAAAATCCACTTTGCATTAATTTACGTATCAGCAGGCCCCCTGCAGTCATAGAAGTTGCAAAAGGAGCCCTGTGCCTTCATATGCCAAAGAAAAACCTAATGACATAAGCTCGTTAGTCATCCCTTCGCTAACTTCTCCACAGTCAACTGAACTGGAAGATGGAAACTTTCACCCCGTAGTTTATAGTGTCTTTATGTAGAGATTTAGGGAATTGAGGTCCGCATTTTTTTTCAGAGGATCCCCAATAACAGACATCCTGTAAACTTGAAGTAACTTGCTTTAAAGAATTTTCTCTCTCCAGCATGTGTAACTTGGATCAGATGAAAATGCAGCTTCTTTTCATTTAGGGGAGAAAAGCCTACATGTATCATGTCCCATAAGAACAACAATGTTTTGTCACCCTGCCTGTAAGACATCAGGTATGACACACAGGCTAGTAAGAAGGACAGGAGAGACAACAGACACTTATTTTATCTATAATATGAGTGTAATAAAATTGAAAAAGGTGTCTTAGAGCTACAGATGTGACACCCATTTCCCTCTCCCTTCCTGGGTAACCTGCCTTGTCCACACAGCGCCCTGCAAACAGGGCTGATGCTTTTACCCATCAAAGTCACAGGGACCCATCAGGGCGTAAAACTCTGTCTGAAGGAACTGCTTTGTAGGAATGTGGCATAAAGCTGAAAAAGGCCAGGAATTAAATGCTAGCTTCATTAAAGCTCACAGTAAAATTCCCATGTAAGCCTTACGGAGCCAAGATTTCAGCCCAAGTGTCAAAATACATTTGTGAAAGACCCATTTTCCTGAGGAAGCTTCTAAGAGTTATTGCAACAGAAACAATAACCAATAACGATGACTCTTAACATATAGATAAGGCTACAAATAGTCTTTCACTAAATTAAGCCCCTCTTCCAGACTGTTAGTCCTCTTACTGCATATTGCTGCACAGTCCCAGAGTTAATCTTTTCCCAAACTCATCCTCTGCCGTAAAAGCAAATTATGCCATTAACACAAGCTTAACGCTTTTGCTGCTAGAATACGTGACGCTGGACAGGCAAGGCAGACCTTCCTCCGCCCCGGTGTGTGTGGCTCATCTCACTGGGTTGCTCTGCACCAGCTCTGGGCCAGGTCCACAAAGCCCAGCCGGGCTCTAGAGACTTGCCCCGTGCTGCACCTCCACAGCCCTGAGCCGAGGTCAGGACCAGCAGGAGCCCTGAATGCACTGAAGAAGCAACCAACAGTATTACTAATAACGGGCACAGACTGCTGAGAACATCTTCGGAGAGAACATTGCCCTAAGGAAGGCCCTTATTAAACGTCCAAATTACTAATGGCAGCAAAAGGTAGTCACCTTAATGTGATTTAACCCAGTGCTCTCACAAAACACTTCTTTCAGCTTAGCAAAACACCTGGTGCTCTTAAGATCCAGGGCACAGTTAAGGCTGTAGTGAGATTGTATCAGTCTTTGTAAGCCTCAGATAAGACCTTTACTCAACATATTTTCACTGTGCTTTCACAGAAGGAAAAAAAAAAAAAAACATTGCAGAGAGTACACTGAGATTACCCTGAAGATAGGTCTGTGTGTCCTGAGGGCTTGTCCCTCTTTACCAACCTCAGCAGTTGGTCTAACAACGGATCCTGCCTCTCCCCACAGGCTTTGTCTCTCCACGAGTGGAGCTCAGCTGTGGTGCGGGCAAAGGATCTGCAAAGCAGCTTAAAGGTCACTGTCCACCATCAAATGCCTTGGGAAGCACCTGCAACCTGCTGCTGCCCAACAAGCAGAGTGTGCCGCTGCTCCAAAACACTTCACAAGCTCCAAGGTATAAAGTCACTTCCAAAAGAGAGGTTCCCCAGGCAAGGGGACACTGTGGGACACCCCCCCCCCATCACTTTGGCAGTTGCTCCATCCTTCACACACACAGTGGATGAGAGGGGAATGGCCGGCAGCGCAGCCCAGAGCTCCCACCCCTCCGTACCAAGGGCAGAAGAACCAGAACCATGGCCACCCCCTTCCTCTCTGCTCACCACTTTGATGCTTTGCTCACGACGGACTCGCCATGAGCGCCTCTCCCACAATTTCAAATCTGATTTGTAGCCAAAGCTGGGGTGAAAAAGAAAGGTTTACAACATTCCTAAACATAAAATGCATAAGTAATGATGAAAATTTAATATATGATTGCTTTTAACACCAGACTGGCCACCACACTAAATCTACACACTGTATTCCCACTTCGCTAGTTCTAACTTTCCACATTTTAAAATTATTGCAATTTTGTCTATAAATTCTGTTACTCAGATCCATCTCTGGCAACTCTGAGTAATTTGCCTCCACCTACATTTCATTTTGAAACCATTGCTTCCATTTCACCTGAAGAAGAGCCTATATGCCAAAATACCTGTATAATTTTTCCAGCCATACCTGTTACCTAATAGAAGATATTACGTCTATCTACAAACATTTTCCTGGTTGTTAGGAAAAAATCTATGCTTAAGAAATGTCACGGGACTGCGTAAGTATGAGGAATCTCAAAAGAGAGTATTCTTTAACCAGGAAAGGTGATTGAAGGGATTTTTTTTTTGAGGATGCTGAAGACATATTTTAAAAAACAATCATCGATCCTTCCTTCACCCCATTCCTCAACTTGTCAATGAAAAATCTCTTGGAAACTGGTGAACCCAAGTATAAATACAAAACCCAGCACATAGTCAGCAGACCAACTCCTTGCCTTCTATTGAGCACTGGCAGGAGATACTTGAACTAGATTTGCTCTACTGGATACCATTAAGTTTGGGTTAAACAGTGCTGAATCCAATGAAAATTACTATTTCTATAAAGGACAAATAAGGTTATGTCCTGGATGACAAAAATAAGAGCTAAATTGTGTTTCAGGGCACAACAAAGACCACGTACATGAGTTAAAAATACTCCAAATCCACTTTTTGTTTTGTTGTCCAATAGGGCAGATTTGCCCCAGTAGCATCACGCTTAGGCATCATCAGTAGCAGAGAAAAAGCAGAATGAATGACCAGATCAGCATGATTTATGCTTCCAAATTAGATCAGGTTAAAAACTGGAAGGGATATGTGCTTTTAAAGTATAATGTTCGAAAGCCGCCTGAGCTTTTCCAGTTCTTGAGATCTCAAAGCTTTACTGAGCTTTCACCAGGGAGGACATGCGACTTAATTAGAGCATGATACAAAAGCATGGCAATCCCAAACTGGGTTCCCAGCTCTGCCACCAGCTTGCCGCATGACCTGGGGAAAACAGCTGCGATGCCCCGAGCCCCCGATTACGCCACAATTTGAAAAACAGGTTGGGAATGTCTCTGTGGGTCCTCTTCCACACGGAGCTGTGAAGCGTAATTAAATTCCACCCAGCACTTTGAAATTGTCAAAGGGAAAGTGCTATATAAACCTCTATTAATTAAGCTTGCATTTAATATTCTGGTAAATAAATACACTATTGCAAGAAACTAGCTGTTAGTGGTCGTGCAGCTACAGAGCTTGACAAGGAGTCAGCTGCCGATCACAGAACTGACACAGGCAACATCAGAGGGAAGAAACCCCCCCAAAAACGGTCGACGGCTTAATACAAGGCTGGCATTTAAACTTTAAAACAAATTCTAAGTCTTTGTCCCACTCCGGCTCCTGAGGAAGTCAATGAATCACTAACTCACTACCTGCCATCAAAATCAACTTCAAGCCAGCACACCGGACCACATTAGTATGAACGTGAGGTAAATCCAGAATCGTGCAATCGAAAGGTGGAAGGGCACACTTTTCAGCATGATTTCACATCACATTAGCGTCTTGATTAGTAATACATGTGGCAGCTTTTCTCCACGCTCTGCTCTGCCCACCCTTCCCATTCATGTCCCCAGGTGCACGCTGGCACAGCAGCGCTTTGGAATGGCAGAGTCACCTGAAACTTGGGCTGTGCAGGGAGAAAGCTTTTAGCAGATCCAAAGTCCAGGTCTCTTACTGGACTTCATGGGTGCAAACGCTCCTATGTTTCAGTAGTTACCTGCCAGAGCAAGGACTATGTAAAAAAATGAATGTAACTAACAAAAGACTTGCTTACAGCATTACCTGCATTAATACACCCGGTCTGAAATACACAGTGGTCTGAAACCACACCATAACTTAAATGGAGCTGTATACAGCGCCCATCAGTGCTTTGCACTGGATCAAAGGGCGAATTTAACTCCAGCAGCGAGGAATAATTTGATGGCCATGCAGTCCTGAACCAGTCCTGTAAATATTCACCTAACAGAGCAACTGTAGATGAGCAACAGCAGACGGTTCTTTACATATTTGCTCAGCCACAGGATTACCATCGCCCAAATCACAGTCACTCCCTCCTCCTCCTTCCCGGTACATTTGCCACAGACTTTAAAGTGTCACAGAATCGCAAAGACTTTGAAACCCTGAATGAAAACGGTTGCGAGCTCGATTATTAGAGAACTAAAGAACAACAAGAAGAGATAAAAAAAAAAAAAAGACCCGACGAGCAGAGAGGATATTAGAAACGTAAACGATGACTACTTATTTTCAGAACCGGCTCACCAATAAAAAAAAAAGAAAAAAAAAAAAAAAGCTACAAATTCATAGTACCGATAACGCTGTCGGGGGGGGGGGGGGGGGGAACGGACGGACGGACGGACGGGACTGGGGAAGGCCGGCGGGGCACGGCAGACCCCCTTCCTTGAAGGCGCCGCTTTGGCACAGCCCCATCAGCGTGGCAGCGGGCGCGGCGGCTCCGCGCCCCGAGGGCGGAGGGACGGAGGGAGGGACGGACGGACGGACGGACGGACCGACAGGACGGGGGGGCGATCTCTCACCGCTCGAGCGCCGGACAATGTTCTCCAGGAAGGTGTTCTGCGGTGCCACCAGCCCTCTCTTGCCCCCCGGCATCCTGCAGCGCCGGGCTCGGGGGCCGGGGGTGCGCGGCGGCGGCGGCGGCGGCGGCGGGGAGGAGGCGGGGGGGTGGGGGGGGGTGCCGGCGGCGGCGGCGGCTGCGCCCGGTGCCCGTGAGTCGCGCAGGGGCGGCCGCGGCCGCTCATGGTAGTGGCGGCCCCGCGGCGGCCGCAGCGCGGACTGGGGCCGCGCAGCGCCGCGCAGCGCTCCGCCGAGCGCCGCCGGCCCCCCCCCCCCCCCCCCCCAAACCTCCAACCCCCACCCCCCCCCCCCCCCGCGCCTGCGCGCCCGCCCGCCCCGGGACGGGGAGGGGAGGGGGAGGGAGGGGGCGTGGGAGGCGGAGCGCGGACCCGCGGCGGCACCCCCACGCGTGGCGCTGGGGGCTGTCCCCTGCGGCGGGCTCGCCCGGGAAACGCCTTCGAAGTTTTGCCCTGGCCCCCTGAGCGAAACAAGCCCCCGACCCGCTCTGCATTTTCATTTCTACGGGGAGGGGGGGGCGGTTAAAGACGGTTCTTCGCCCCCCCGTGCTCAGAGGGTGGGTTTCGGGAAACCAGAGCAGGAAACGCTGGATGGCGGAGCGGAAGGTGGCTGCGGTTCGCCCGCCAACGGCAACCGTAAAAGTGCAAGGTAACATGTAAAACGCCAGCCTTGCATGAAGCCATCAACCATCGTTTTTGGAGGATTCCTCCCTCCCCCAGTGAGAGGTGTGAGGGGGCGGCAACAGGAGGCAGATTTGGGGCTGGAGCCCCCTTTTCTATCATTCTATTCAAGGACCCGGCTCTACCGTGTAACTCCTGTGCCGGGGCCCCAAAGGAGCAGAATAGTCTGTGCAGCGAGACACCAAACGCCAATTTCTGTGTAAACTCTTCCCTCCTCTTGCCCCCGGCCTCCCTCCAGCCTTTCCACCTTTCGGGCCGTGTCTTTTAAAGGCATGGACAGTAAAATCCTGGAAGGAGCTTCTCCACCTATTGCTTCTGCCTCTGCTAATTTCGTGTGTTGCTACAGACGAGAAGGAAGCAAGAGGTGGAAAATCGCTGGGTGTCTGGGGCAGGATCGTGCCCTGCAGAGCACATCCCGGTGTGCTGCACACTCCGGCCGTAGTTGGCACAAGCAGCAGTGTTTCTCCCAGAGGACATTATTCTGCTGTGGAGAAATCAAATTTTTCATTTTTTTTTTTTTTCCCCAGCCTGTTTTCAGCACCTCCTCCTTCCCATGCTTGAGTCTTGATCCAACAAGGCACACTGGGGTCACCTGCACTCCTCTGCTTAAAGTTAAGTGCATGTTTAAAATCTCTACCACCCCGGGAGCTGTTGCAGGAGCAGCTCTTGGAACCTGGGTGTCAGGACTGCTGTCACTGCCAGCCGGCCCCCAGGCAGCTGCTGAAAGGAAAAGGTCTGGTTCTGCTTTCATTTCAACAAATGCAAATCAGGAGCAGCTTCATTACAATCAGCTTGTGAATGCCGATAGAAAACTGGCTTGAGAATTGAACCAGACTCTATTTGTCAAACACTTATTGGCTCCCCCTGCCCTGCTCTGAAATCTTCAGGGCTTTCCTTAGAGTGGTGTGGTTTAAAAGATGCTCCTGCTGAGCTCTGCCCCAGATACAGGGAAATTTGGCTCCTGACAGCTGGCAGGTGGCCGGCAATACCTTTGTTTCTTTCAAGTGAACAGTAGCCATGTAAAAACATCTGTGCACAGGCAAATACTGTGTGACTGATCTGTCTGAACAGTGTGACCAGGACTTCTGCTCCTCAATTCCATTTGTTCCACCCAATTGGAACCCAGTTTGAATTCTTCTACTCATTTCCCATCCTTGTTTGTAATCCTAGATTTGCCTGCTTACCACCTTCTCCCTCCCCCCCCCCCTCTTTTGATTAATGCATCAAACCCCTTCTTGTTTACCCTTTCTACCAAACTTCTCTATTGTGGTGTGACAGTCATGCCTGAGACTTGCTCCATCCTCCCTGCTTCATCTCCTCAACTTCAGATCCTACTATTAAGTTTTGCTGCTCTATTTCCAGTGGCACCAATTAGACAACAGGTTATGGAGAGGGACAAGCTCCAAAAACATAGGATAGAAAGGGCAGGACATGTGGTGGGATGCTTGCCTCTACATCAAGGTAGCAAAAAACTCCAGAGGACCCCTCTTTTTTTTTTCCCTGAAATGCTGGATGAAGCTAAAGATAACCTTGAAGAGAAGAGTCTGATAAAGAGAGAAAACTGGGAAATGCAAAGAGACTCTTGTCTTCTTTTGGGGATCTTCAAATTGTGCTTGGAAACAGTGTCAAGCCACCACACAGGAAGCTGTCAGAAAGGTTTGAGATCAATGTAAGTAGGGAGAAAAGGCAGCTAAGCAGTTTCTTTCCAAAACAAAATTACCCCAGTCTCAAACAGCTGCTCTTAAATGTGGCAGAAAAATCCACTGTGGTTCAAAATGCATCTATTTTTTTTATCTCAGAATAGGTAAATCAACACAGATTGAATTTTAGGGAATTACTTAGTTGTTAAAATATTAAAAAAAAAAAAAAAAAAAAAAAAAAAGAAAGCTAAATGTAATGACATTCCTGATGGAAGATCAGAGAATTCCTAGTCCTTCTTTCCTTCCAGCTTTCAAACTGTATTTCTTCAAGCAAATAAACTAGTTTTCCTTTTCTAAAAGGAAAAAGGCAAAAAGGTAATGAGCACATTGTTGTACCAGGGTAGAAGAGTAATCATGATTCCTTCCTCTTCTCCTTCATCATTTCTTTTCTTCTCAGTTTCCAAATACCTGCTCAGGGTGGTTTACCTCTTTATTGGTATTTCTATAAAAGGCATGATACCCCATATCCACTGAGCAGTGGGGAAGCATCGACTCCCACAGCAAGTGGAGACAGTGCACGCTATGCTATAAAGTTCAGCTGCATCTGGTGAAGAGCTGATCCTTTAAATCTAAAGAAGAGGGTCATTTTAATTCAGACATTAAACATTTCAGAACCTGTCCTTATCCACAGAACAGAGCTTTAAATGTATCTTCCATGATTTTATGAAGTGAAGAATCACCACCTGGGACTCAGGGGCTCCTAGAAGAGGAGGGAGGCATAGGCCAGCATAAAGAGGTCAGACACTGATCCACCCCAATGTCCTGAGTCATTAAAACATACGGGCTGCTGAAACGATTCACAACACTGCCTTTGATTTCTGTGTTTGTATGTAAGAAGGTGAGTCAGGAATCCCAGGTCCACCTTGGTCACCCAATGAGACCCACCCACATGGGTCTAAAAATATTGTGGGCAGAACTGAGTGATGGGATACCCTCGGCAAGGCTCAGAGCTCTTTTTTAACCCAGGTGCACACAGAATACTACCCATTCTAAAAATCATACTGAAGATGACCACAAGCTTTGGTTATAAATAACATGAGTTGTACAAACCAGCTGATGAGCTCCAAAACTAGCAGTGTTTGATTTCCAATGGATTTGAGTCTCATGACTTACAGGTATATTGCTGAAACAAGGACTAAAGTGGGAAACAGATGCCAGAGGGAGATGTTTGAAGCATGCTAACTGCAGGAAAAGCAGGTAGGGTTTGCTCCTCAAATCCCAGAGAATGTGCAGAAGGTGACAAAAGAGACCTTTCTGGTATCTGTGAGGCATGAGGTCTTTAGTAAATCTTTCTCCATGATTAAAATACACCTGATGTAAGAAACTGGAGTGGAACAACAGGTGAGCTTGTACTGCAACTTTCTTCTCCTCAGCAGGGAGGACTATAATGTCAGTTCTCTTCCTGGCTCCAAAACACTACCCAAAAAGTGTGCATGGGACTCGTTCAGAAGTCTGCAGGAAGCAAGCATCTCCGAGCCCACTGTCCCTTTCACCACGCAGGTGGAATCTGAGTTCGAAAGTTACTCAGGAGATGCCATCAGATCTGCTTAGGTATGACAGCATTTCTTCATTTTGTTCAGACAGTAGCCTTCAGAAATAAGGGGATACATCTACTCATAGCAACAGCTGATAATACCAAGAAAGAATACTTAAAAGAAAGAAAAAAAAATATATATATAGGTGGGGGAGGGAATAAATTACAGTTGCTTTCCTGTGTTTTTGTCTTTTGCTTCTTCTCCCATTAGAAATTTGAAAAAGCAGTTTGACAGAGAGGAAATCACTAAAAACTTGACAAAAGTTGTTACTTTTGGTATAAAAATTGATGGAAAATATCAGTGAAACCTCAGAACCAAAGGACTTGCCAGTATCTGATTTGGCACTCTTCATTCTCTGTTGTGTGGCACAAGTAAGTCTGACCAACTAGACCTGGAGGTATGGATCTCCTGTCCCTTTGACAGTACAGAGCAAAGGGATGCAGAATTTACACGAGGCAACAGCATTCAGAGAAGGTTGGATAGCTGAGTCAAGCATATTAGGAAGAATTAAGGCTTCCTGTGTATCACACGCCTGGGATGCACTCAGGATGGTGCTCAGTGAATGGGTAATGGCTAAGTATTTCCCCTTTTTTACTTATTCAACATGGCCCTATGCCATATTCTTGGGATGCCAGACAACCTCTGCTCAGGTATGGCACGATTAATTTCTTCATGGTGCTCATCACTAATCTGCTGGTGCTCTGTAGGCATCAGTTAATATCTTTTGCATTTACCCTGTCATACAGGGATCAGACAGAAACTGGGGCACAGTAAGATTAAGGTCAAAAATCATCTGGTAATTCATAGTGTCCAACTTGAGACATCCAGGATCCTATAGAAGAGGAGTCCCACTTTAGTAGAAGATTACAAGTTCAGTGTCTGGTGACTTCAATTATAGTTGTGAGAGCAAAGCATTTCTCCAGATTGCAACCTGAGCATTTCCCACGAGCTTATGAAAAAAATAAGAAGAATGGGTACTGGGAGGCATTAGGTCTAAGTGTCTTGTAGAGCTTCATGGAAGAGCCCTGTAACAGATTTAACAGTTACAGATCTTGTTTGCTTTTCACATGAGACTTTTTATAGATCTTGCCTTATTGCTTCATACCTTTCATTTTCTCTAACGAGCACACCAAAGGCATTACAGGCCAAAGTTGCACAGAAGTTGGAAACCAGGGGGGAGATGTATATAGACACACATATATGAAATATTGTGGGAAATGTAACTGAAGACTGTGTTGCAATGAATAGACATAAGGGCAGAAGCATTCTAACCATCATATAGGCATTGCCTCACTTTGGAATGTTCAGAAACCCCAACTTTTCCACAGGCTTTTCTTAAGCCAGAATCTGACACTTGGGGAAAAAAGCCTTTAAAATATCATCATTTTATTAATGCTGTTTTTCATATTCCTTCACCTGCAAAGTCTGTGCTTCAGTTATCATCCACCCAGCTGTGCAGTCACAGGGAGCCATTAAAGCTTCTGAAATGACCTAAAATAACACCTCAAATTTAACAGCATCAGAACTTTCCAAGTCCATTATCACAGCACTAGGCAGGTGCTGCAAGGTCCAAACCAAGACTCCTGTGGCCTTTCTCCCTGAAAAGAAGGGAAATTCTTTCTTTTCAAGGGTACAGGGTTCAAATTTCTAACCCTGCGAGGAAACCATTACAGATGTTGCAGCACATTTACATGTAGAAAAACATACAATGATAGGAGTGAAAGTTTTCACGTCTTTCAGACTTTCAGGAGAGGAGAGGTGGGAGCCTCAAACTTAGAGAACAGAGGAGGAAAGAGTCTTCTCAGTTAACCCAAAACAACAGTAAGACCAGTACCACAGGATGGCATCTTACAGAGGCCCGAGAAGCAAGTTTTGGGACAAAAGTAGATGGGGCACAGTCACAGCAGTCGGTGATATAGATGGTTGGTGTTCAGGAGATCAAAAGGGTATGTGGGATAAGGGGTGGAAATGTTATGGCAGTATAAGGACAGCAAACGTCAGCACTGAGGTTAATCACTGGGTTCCCTGATGAGCCTGTGGCAACTTCCCCTTCCAGGGTTTCTTCCTGAGAAATAAGGTGATGGGAATCAATAATTTATTGTCAGACTTTACAAGGTTAGATCACCAGATTAATTACAGAAAGCCAAGAAAAACAGACTGATGTCCTTCTCTTGACTTTTTTTTTTTTTTTTTTTTTAAGGGGAAAATGTTTCTGCCCACAGACAGGTAAAGCCTGAAATAACAATCATGTGAAGATGGGATTACACAGCATTCCCGTGCTTCAGAATCATAGTCTTTGGGTTATTTTTGCCAATAGCTGAATCATCACAGAAAAGATCAGAACAGGAGACAATCCACAGTTATATCTTAGAAGTGTTTTGCATTTAAAGTAGTGTCCAGCTCAAAACACCTCATGGAAGCATCTTCTGTTTCTTTTGGCCTTTTTGACTAATCCTAAATTCTTTATAGCCCCAAAAAATCCTTGCAGGCATGCTCTGAGGAAATCCATAGCAGAGGCAAGAACTACACCGGCTCACAGGTCCTTCCAATACACAAACTGCTTTCAACACCAGGGTACAGTGCTTGTGGGGGTCTGTGGACCACCTGAACCTTGGACTTTGGACTCCTTGACACCACAGGGGCAGGGAATTCATAAATAAATGGTATCCAAACAGCAGAAATGGATCTTTATTTTTGGCAGCAGTGGATAATAGTCTGGATTAAGTCTAAGAGAGGCCCCAAAGAGCATGATACCCCGCTATCACACCCCCACAGGTCCCAACCCCACCAGAAGGGAGCTGGGGTAGTATGAAATGAAGAGCTGGAAATAACCCCCACTCTTCTCCAGCCACGGTCACACATGGGGGACAGGAGGAAAGCAAGCATCCTGCTGGAGGGTGGAGGCATTTTCTGCATCAGAGCTGTTTTTCAGGCTTCCTGCACACTTAGAGGTAGAGATTGCTTCACGGGCTATGATCTGACCATGTTTTCAGGCTTTTGGGGGACTCTCAAGGGAAGGAACTTTTTTTTTGTTAAAGAAGTGAAAGCTGAGAATCTCTAATCCTATGACTCCAGGAGCTGGGGCTCTAGGTCTGACCTTGGCATTTGGGGGGGGGGGGGGGGGGGCGGGTGTTGAATCTTTTTTCCTTCCACACGTGGCAGCATGCATGTGTGGAGAGCAGCCAGGAGAGCTGTGCTGGCAGGAGGGAGGGCAGACCAACCAGCCACCAGTGGTGCTCATGGCAAAGGCAGGACAGCCCCGAGACAGACCATCACTTCATTTTCCTTCCCAGAGGTGTTACAAGTTATTCCCACATCTGACACCTTTTCTGCACCCCTCTCTGGGTGAGAACCATGTCAA
The DNA here is from genome assembly GCF_018691265.1 of Tyto alba. Lineage (NCBI taxonomy): Eukaryota > Metazoa > Chordata > Aves > Strigiformes > Tytonidae > Tyto > Tyto alba. The sequence continues at coordinate 8,515,280 of NW_024881303.1, forward strand.
ATTCTGAAGTGTTTTTCTGAAATGAGCAGGAGATCAAAAAAACCCCTCCTCCAGAACTAGAAATCCAATGTGTTTACCACATTTTACTATTATAGGAATACCTCTGAGAGCCTGAGGATTGTGCATCAAGTACACTAGAAAAATCTCAAGACTTTTTGTCAGCTGAAGCATCAACATAAGTGGATGACATTAAATTGTCCTGAAAATTATGTACTTAAAAAACAAAAAACTAAACAAAAAAAAAAAAAAAAAAAGAGAAAAATGCTTTAAACGCAGCGTTTGCTTCTAATGTAAGCAGTCTAAGTTAAGCATTTTATGTTTTGGGTAAAATGTTATAACAACAGTGGTGCAGTTAAGAACAAGGTTTTTTTCAATTTTAAACCTATTTATACACACGTTTATAAAAAAATTTCTTTGAGAGGGAAATTACTTACACCAGGGTTTAGCTCAACTGTGCTTTTTTTTTTTTTAATTGTCATTAGAACTCAGCAGGGGGCTAAATTTTGAGTTTAAACATACTTATTAAAACTTGTATTACTGGAAAGCCATAAAGTTTCAGCAATAAAGACACTGTACCTACATGTGCATGTACCTACATGGTTCAGTTTGAGCTAAAGATAGGAAAAAAAAAATATACTGTTCTATAGACAACAAAACAAGACAGAACATTTCAGCTAGCAAAAAAATCAAGGTAGACCCCAGGACTTGGATCCTCTTATTACCAGCCTGATGCTTCATCCACCTGCCCCAAACTCTTTTCAGACAGAGAAGGGTGACACCAGCTGCACATCCGCACCAACCCTTGCTCACATACTCTTTCTCTTCAGAGACTGATTTAACATGGAAACCTTAATTCCAATCTATGGTACAGCAAAACCAATTACCTATGGATGAATCACACACAGAGGGAGCTGATCATTCATGCCATTCTGGAAGGCAGCTGAACATTGCCCCTTCCATACACATAATCCTTCAAGTTATGTCTAACTGCAATAGGAAAAAAAAAAAAAAAAAAAAGTTATGTGTCCTTTTCCTAACTACTAAAGTAAAAGATCTGCAGGATAACAATGTAGATTCCCCAGTAAACATCTAATTTATCTAAATATTTTTGCACCAGTGAAGATTTCCACTGAGCTCAGCGCTAACATGGCCTATGCACAGTTTAGCTGTCCAGGTTTAGGATGAGTGGTAGCTGGCTGTCCGCCTTTTCTTCTTTAGATTAATTCTGTGCAAGTTTTCATATTGATTTTCACAGAAGCAGAAAGAAGTCCTTAAATTGGTACGTTTGTAATAGTGACTCTTCAGAGAAGTTAAAAAACTTAGCATGGAATTGCCTCTTTTGAGAGCAGTTAATCTCAACCTATCACCTCACTGGCAATGTTTTCTTGCATTAGATTTTATTAGGATTTGCTGCTGGCTCTGCAGAAAACGTAACATAGATGCAGAATCTGCTGACACACAAACCTTTCATAACAAGTAACACGGCTGCTACTCCAGCACTTCTTTGGAAAGCAGTAACATCTTGCATGACTAATTGATTAGCATGGAAAAGGTGTCCCTAATTTGCTGTTCTATTGGATACACAGCATAACACAACTCTTCGCTTAACACAAGCAGGTCCAACAGATGAGATGCTGTTTAAAATGCAGTTCAGACTGAATTTAGTATTGAAGGACACTAAACGCTGATTTACAAGAAAGAAAGGATGTGCCAGGGCATTGACCAAGCAACTTTCAAAAAAATCTTTCTAGATGATCTGGTTGCTTCCCTTAAGACTACAAACATACCAGGTAAGCAATGTAAGATAAAACACACTTTTGCTTTTATAGTGGGTGGCCAGTCTAAAGCCTACAGATCTTCTACTGCCTGAAGCATCTTTGGACTATGGAAGAAGTCTTCAGATGTGGTGTCCCTCCAAGTCAATTCACTGCAGCTGGAGCAACTAGAGGGTCCCTCCTGGGCCAGGACACTCATCCCAGCACTCAGGAGACCAGAGCTACCACCACTCAGGGGGTGAAATTGCAGCTGCAGATGCTGTCATGCTCTAACCATTCCTCAAGATCTTCTTACTGCTCTAGAAAAGTGCACAAGAGCAAGAGAAGACCTGCAGATGTCACAGCTGCTTCCGAGTCCCACACAAAATGAGACAAGACGACCAACACATACATATAAGCACAGGAAGCTGCTCCCAAGCTTGGGCCAGACTGTCATGGTTTAACCCAATGGGTAAGGGGGCCAGCTCGCTGGCGTGGAGCTGTGCCATGGAATGCCAGTGCTCAGTGAGCCACTTTTGGTAAGCAGAACTGGCGCTGCAGGATTTTTCCCTTTGTTTGGTTTGGGTCAGCTGTCCTGGCCATGCTCCCTCCCAGCTTCTGGTACACCAGCTCACTGGCAGAACACGGGAAACCAAAAAATCCTTAAGTGCTACTTAGCACCAACTAAAACATCAGTGTGTTATCAACATTATTTTCACACTAAATCCAAAACACGGCACTGTACCAGCTACTGGGAAGAAAATTAAGTCTATCCCAGCCAAAACCAGGACACAGAGTAACCCAAGGCCAGCTTTGGAAGAGGTTTACAAGCATCAAAGTAGGATTTAATTTTGTTACTTGGTCCCTGGGCTCAAGTCAGACCCATATATTATCTCTCCATGATCCATGCTTTGGAAATCCTGATCAAGAACTTCAAAGTGCACTAGCATACACCCACAGCAAGCTTTCAGGCTTTGAAATTTTACAGACAAGTTGCAGTCTAGCACCATCCACTCACTGATACGAGTACCAGGCTGCAGGAGAGGAGCAATGCAAACGACAGGAAAGGTATCCTGGAAAGGCAAAAAGAAAACTTATTCCATGACTGGTAAGTTGTTCAGAACATAGATCCAAAAAAATAGACATCAGGGAGGGGGAAAAGCGATGAGGAAAGAGATGAATATGTGCGTGTTCTTTCTATTGATGAATCTGATCCAACTCTCTTCCTGGCTAACGACTCTCCTTTTTCAAATTACAAGCTGCTCTTGTGTTGAAGACTTGAATGGGAAGATCAACTCTGAGCATTTGGAATATAGCTGGAAAAAAAAAATCACTGTTGTCATTAAGAAGATAGGCATACTCAGAAATACAAGCAGATTTCAAGAGGAAGCTGTTGTAGCAATTACCTTTTAGTAACTTAAACTTTGACATCTGTAAGGGTTTCATTTACTCATGCAGGCAAACCTACAATCTGATAGAAGCAATTAAAACTAAGCCACTTCTCAGAGTGCATTGAAGGGAGTCTGGGCGGTTCTTCTCATGTGGATATGGCACTTAAAGGAACTGTCTGTGAGTCCCTGCTCTGGGATGTCTCCCACAACCTGTTTAATAATGTAGAGCTGTCTGTTAAGGTCCAACACACAAACTGGAAAACAGGCAGAGGTCAGAAACACCGGGCAGCAGCAAACTGGACATGCAAGCGTTTGCACCCTCCTCGTGACTTCCTCGAGCCAACGAGGCTGAGAAATGCTCCGTAAATGCCGCTGCCCCGTACCCACGTGCAGGGAACCCAAACGGAGCCAAGTGCTGCAGCGGAGAGTGGTGGGAGAGCAGTGCAGCCCCCACTCTGCTGATCAGCGGGGCCAGTACATCAGAGCAACCCAGGCGTTTGAGAAAGGCCACCGCTGGGCATTTCCCACTTCCAGCAGAGCAGTTTGGGGTTAGGCACCCTGGGGAAGACACCGACAGAATGCAGTTACCACCAGGACAAATGCTTGGGAAATGTCCAACCCTCTTTGCTTTAGGCACCACCTAAAAAGACCTGCTGAAAACTACAACTTCCCTTATCACCTGCAGGTTTGCAAAGTTATACCCATTTTTCTTGGGCAAATGTTATGCTTCACTTCATAAACTCTCTTACCTCTGTAGCACCCTGCTAGAGGACTGGCTGATCGCCATTGTATCCACCTCACCTTTGTTCTTGCTAGATAAAAATGAACCAGGCTCCTCTTGCCTTTTTTTATTACAGGGTTATGAGAGGTCTCAGGGGAAGGGAGATACTGTGTGCCACTGATGCAATTAGAATTTCTCTTCTCTGACTGTGGGGGACCAAGAATTGCTCACAGCATCCCAGAAGCACTGGCAGACAAAAGCTCTGCAACTGCTAGAGGTTGCTCATTTGTTTATTTCAAAATCATAACTGTCATTTTACTTCAGAAGAAATTAAAGTTATTAGGTTATATAAAACCCATTTTAACAAAAGGCAGATAATTAAATCCACTTCTTGAAGCTTAGAGCGTCTGTACATTTTAGCCAACAATTTGTTTTGACATTGTTTTATGACAGCAGTTCTCCTCAGCTGTATCACCTAATTATTTAACATCTACTTCCTTAACCTATTTCCATATTTCCAAATGCAGCTCAAGTTAGCTATAGATGGTAGAAATCACTTCACTTAAAACAGTTATTGAGCTGCTTGTGTGTGACAGGAGGGCAGAGCAGGCTACAGTTTTCCAACTTCATGTATGAAGAGGAAAAAGTTGCTGCTACAGTCAGTGCTGTAAACATAAAAAAAAAAAAAAAACACATGTCCCTCAGAATGTGTATATGAATAGTCCCACATGCAGGAGTATGAGTGGTTGTAGCCATAATAATTATCTCTGTAATAAATATTACTTTCATTTTCAAAGACCACAATTTGTGCTTGCACTGTAGCTCCTCACTAAAGTCCTTTGCATTCAGTAATCAAATAGCTCAGGGCAAGGTTTCCTACATAATGAAGAGCAGCAGTTGACTGTGTATTGCTGATTCTAATTTCCATCAGAAAGATATAATTGCAGCCTTACTTTAATTTCTGGTTAGAAAACTGGAAATCATCAATACAAACCAATCTGCACCAGAAACACTTAAATTTTTTCAAGTGCTTTATGAGCTACAGATCATACAAAAATAATCTGGTTCTTAATTACATCAATCTCACTTATTTTCATCTCAAAATAGACACAAGCTAGAACTAAAGAAAACAGAACAGACTTACACAGTTACTAAATATTCTGAAAGAACAGAATCCTATCTCTTTTGTAGGATACAGGATTCCCATCCTGCTGTTTTCAATCAAACAACTTTGATATTTTTCTCTTCTAGGAGTAGAAATACACATTTAATAAGCATAAACCTAATGCCCCCTGTTGGTTATATATAGCTAAAAACCTAGCCTGTGCACATGGGGATTCCTTCATCTCCTACTGCTAACAGAAGCAGTGTACAGAACATTAAAGATTTTACACAGGCACGGAGATTATGCTCCAGATTCACCTGGATGCATTTCTCACCTCCTCTACAGGCAAGGAGCCACATCCTGGTACACGTGATGCTTCTGTGTCTGCAAAGCTAGCCCTCATCACAAGAGTGCTCTGAAATAACTTGTCCTGCAGGCTCAAACCCCGTGCACAGCAATCCACAGTCATACAGCCTAGGGCCTCTGCGTCACCTCTTTCAATAAGCCAAAAGGCTAATTGTGGGTCAGGTGCTTAAAACAAATACCACTTGAGGATTTTAGCTTTTCCATCACACATTTCGGTAGTTTCTGAGACAACACCCAAACTGAAAACTGATAGCATCTTCAGCTGATCAAGTTTCCTGTGGTCATTTTATCCTAAATTTGGAATTGCCCTTTTTAAAAATAAGGCCCAAACCGAAAATATCCAAAATGAAGTGAAGCTTTTTCACCAAAAAAATTATATGGCCAACAGCACTTTTTCTGTAACTGAAGGTTGGGTAAAGCGCTTCGCCCCGGCTCTGGACAGCAGAAGGTGCTGAGAGACTCCGGCTACCTGAGGTCTCAGGAGCAGTAACAGAGCAAATAATTTCAGAGGTGAGAATCACTTCTGCGAGTGACAGGAGGTTGCTTGTACCCATCTCTGGACCTTTGCCTTTCATCAAGGATTACAGCTAGCTGCCCACAGCTGAACATGAGCGGTCCCTCCTAGCTGGCAGGCACAGCCCCAGAGGAGGGTGCTGGACTGATCCTCCATAGCTGGCTGAGCATCTGTCCCTCAGAAAGACACCCCTCTGTATGGAAGTGATAAATAGCTCAGACCTATGTGGCAGAGAAAAATGCAAAGACCATTCCCTTGTCTTGACCTGAAAATAGCATCAGAATTGGAGACACACAGCAGGAATTATCATCCTCTCACATTTTGCTGCAAATGCTGCCATTGAAATAGTTACACTTGTGACGAGTGCTGTGCCATCTCCTGTACTTTAAGTCTATGATGTTACAAACTCCAGGTTCATCAGAAATGAAGCCCAGAGTTGGGTATCAGCAAATGCCAGCATCCTCCTGGAGACACATCTAGTGTCCACCATACAGATGGCTAAACTGCCCAGAGCCTACGTAACTTCCACTGTTACACTGCGAAACCACAGCACAGCCAGGAACAGGAGGCATAAATCCCATTTAATTCTCTTACCTTAGCTCCTGGAGCAGCTGCCTCTCGTTCGGGGATAACCTAGTCTCTGTCTTCAGGTTAAATGCATGCCAGTGATATCAGGATTAGGACCAAGAGGGACAAAATAAACTGTTTATGAAATGACAGAATTTTGACATGCAGGGGAACACCAGGAGGCGTTTCGTGACTGCTGGCAGCCCAGCAGATGCCTAATGCTGAGCAAACTTGGCAGGGACTTGGGCACTCCCTTCACCCTTTCTGAAAAAATGGAAAACATTCACACGCCCAAGCGAACCTTGTCTCCCTCAGCCACACCACACACAGCCAAAACCTGTATCTTTTCACAGGCCACTCATTTCACCTCCTGCCAGGCTGTAAGTGGCACCCATCCACAGCAGGACCCTGGGGTGCTGAGACCCCTGGGCACCCAGGATGACAGCCCGTGAGCCCCCCAAATGCTGCCCAGCCCCCCAGTGCCCTGCAGAGTACCAAACGTGACCAGAGGCACCAAAACTCTTCGTGATAGTGAAGGGTCCCTGGAGCGGTGCCTCTCTGTGTGTCCACATCAGCCATCACCACAGTGACATGGGGACACCCTCCCTGGACATAAATCCCCTCAAGATCTCCATAGGCTCCAGCACTAGCCATGCTGCAATGAGACATACAGCTGCTGCAGCACTGGCAAAAACAGGCCCTATTTGTCCAATTTTTATTATTTACACAGCTGACCCAGAGGAGGGTGGATTGCTGTTCGTTCAGTCACCTGGATCTCATCCTACCTAGATCAGAGGGGCAGCTGGTGCTGGTTTTGATATTGCACCCTAGGAGCCAGTGAGCAACATCTTGGAGTACCCACCCTCCAGTCACTTCAGTCCTCTGCTGGGTTTGGTCAAATCCAACTTTCATACCCAAAGTCTCCCAATTCCCCATCTCTGGCATAGCTGAGCTGTGCCCGAAATCTAAGTGATAAAACATACAAGTTCCTTAATTGCAACAGCACATGGAGGAAGATGGCACAACTGGAATTATGGTATAAAACTTGGGCAGCGTAGAACCAAGCTCTCAGCATTTCTTTGAATCAAATCCAGCAAAGCCTCATCACTGAAACAATTTTGCAATATCTATCTATTCCTTCAACAAAAGCAAGTATAGTTTCCTCTCTGCCCTTAATTTGAATGCATCCTACATCAGATGATTTTTTTTGGACATTCCTCAATGAAATATAAACTCTGTCATTAAAGAGACAGCAATATTCCTCTGCTGGTTTTGACATAAAAATATCTTTCCTGAGCCACTCTTGAATCAGCATTATTTGGATAGAAAGTAAAATGTTATTTCAGGTTCTGTGATAGAGACTTGGGGATTTTTTTGTTCTTTCTGGCACTCTCCCCTCCTGTCATTTTAAAATAAATTCAAGAAATCTCATCAGTGATAGGAAAGAAGGAAGTCACTGAGAAGAGTATCTGGCTTTATCTGTTAAAGTGTTTTGTGTAATCTGGTCTGACTTTATTCCATGCTGGGGAACCTGATGTTTATCCTCATATGTAGTCCTTTGTGACCCCTAAGACCACAAAGATAAGAAGAGCAAAGCTTTTAAAATAATGCAGTGTCATATCTCTCAAAGATGCCTGTAAATCTGCCTTTGAGGCTGGAGGAAGGGAAGAAGAATCCAACTGAACAAAAGATTTAAAAAACACATGATACTCTACAAATCCATGTAACCACTCAACAAAACCGGAAGAAAAAGAGCAAAGAAACACCTCCAAAGCAGCACTGCAAATGGCATGTGATGCAAGCAAATGATAAAGAAACCCTTGCAGCCTTTAAGGACATCAAGTGAAATGCAGAATGCTCACAGTTGGCTCAGCTTGCTCTCTGCTTGATTTGAATTTCAAGCTCTGATGTACAAAAAGCATTGTTTCAATACAAGGTTTTGAAATCCTCCAGGACAGGCTGCCTGGATACTTTTGCTTTGAAGCTGTCTAAAGATTTCCCTGTCATCGCTGTTTCACATTAAAACATATATTATCCATTGCAGGACTGAGCAAATAGATTTTCAGCTTTTCTATTTCCCCTTCCCTTAGTCAGATTGTTTTCTTCCGGCTTTAAGTATATGCAGTTTTAATGGAGAGATGTTTAAAAAATAATGTTTTCCTTAGAGAAGACAAGAAGTTAAAAGCCATTTATTGTCTCCTGCTGTCAGATTTTTGCCAACAAATCCAGAAAACATAATACAATCAGAATGATTGATGCTGTAAAGCAAAACTGTCTGCTTCTGCTAAACCATTATTTTGTCCTGGTTGCATCAATTCTTAACATGTTTCCATGATTTCAGCTGCCTTCCAGTTGATGCCTAAGCCCAGTCCCATGAACTGAGCAGAAGACAGTGAGTGCACATGATGGTTAACATCACTGGCTCTGCTGCTTCCCTGAGCCCTGCGTTTCAGGCTCAGTGCTAGGTCCTGGCCCTCACCCGAGACCAGTGCTCCCTCTGCCCAGCTCCAACAGCTCCCACGTCCTCCCGGCTCACACAAAGTACGTTTGCCTTTCCCTCCTTTTTCAGACTTTTCTTTCTCCCTCCACCTCACGTTTCTGCTCATCCCACTTTCCTTCTGCTTTTGTCCTTTTCATGACCCAAACTCCTGGTCTATTGCCTCTTAAATTCTTCTTCCTGGACTTGAATCCTCCACCTGCCTCTTCCAATGGTGGAAAATATTCGGAACAGATAAACACAGATTCAGAAAACAGCACTGCAATTAAATGAACCACAAAACTTACCCAAGGGTATAATGTTTTTCCAAAGGAAGAAACACATTCCCCTTTCATGTTGTATGTAATGAGTAATAGCGATCAGGATCTGAAGATGATCTTTACCCATCACCAATTGTAAGAGGATTTTAGGCAAAGCATTATGTGTTTTAGAAGTGTAAATACACTGTGAGGAATCGTGACCTGGCATAATCAGACAGATCAGCAAGGAGCGGTGTCAGTGAGGAACACCCTTAAAAGAGACTGGAGCAACTTTAACTGTCGCCAGTTATTCCCTTGCCTTTGCTTAGAAGGCTGAATTTCACCTACTAATTAAAAAGCAGATAACACACCCCTGCTTTTAATTAATAAGATTTACCAATCCCAGCTTGTGCTGTCTGAATAGAGGCTCAATGTATAAAGTATTAGCTCCAATTATTTTTGTTCAAATCCTCTATGATTTCCTTTACTCCACCTACTCATTTATTTCTCAAATCCTTCAGTTCCAAGTCACCCTTATGTTCTGGAGCCCTGTTTGTGGTAATAACCCCAGACACCCAGATCCTGTGTAATATCCTTTGCAACACCCCATATCTGAGGGGGCTCCCAGTTCTTAAGGAGTTTGTCAGAGTAGCTTCACAATCTGGCTCTCTGTCACCCACTTTGCATGCTCACCTACCATTCCTCCTCTCTTTCCCTCCCATAGTCCTGGAAATGCTTCTTTGTGACTGGCAGGCTGTTCCAGGGTTTCAAATGTGATGATCCCTTTATTCTCCTTCCCCAGCTGCCAAGATGGGAGCAAGCTCTGCTAATGTCATTTGCTGCTGAAGAAGGACTGGCTGCAAAAAGCATTCTCTGCTTCTTCAATCTCTAAATTCAACTGTAGGTCATCTCCTCCACATCTGCCTCTGCTTTCTCCCCCCATGCCTCCAGAAACTTCTCTTCATCTTGTTCCTCTTACCTCCCCTCTAAGAAGACACCCCTACACCTGCTCCTCATTTTCCCAAATCTCATTTCAGCCCCGTACATCTCACCATGTGACCTAATCCCTCCCCATCCCCTTCCCTGTCCTGCATACAGCAGCTCTACTTTATACACAGGACCAGAGCATCACCCCTTGTTTCCCTTTGGTGCTGCAAATCAACTTCCACTCCCTCTCCTGAGCACTCTCATACAACCTACCATCCCTTTGGAAGTGAAATAACCCAACTGTTTGCAGTATTTACATCTATCCAGCAGCTCTTGGTAGAAATCATTTGAGCAGCTCTGGTTTATATCCTTCTGAGGTTTCTTAAACTGCTGCCCAGCTTTAATTAACTTGTCAAGCCCCTAGACTTTCTGTATTACTCCCTATTCCCTTGTTAACATAGCTTACCTACTGTTGTTAGCTTTTCACAGCTGCTTTGCATTGTGGAAACATTTTCACTAGGTTCACGGAGATATCTAAAGCTGTTCTCTTCAGCTAGGAGGCCCCAAATAACTCAGACCCTGTGTGCAAGGGTGACACTGTTTTATGCTGATTTTCAATTTCCTCCAGTTTTCTTAGCTCAGGCATCTCAAATGGCAGATTTTGAGGAATTAACATGAATCTGGAGCATAAGTAAATTTTGCTGGAAATTCACCAAGCTCCAAGACACATGATGTCTTCCACATTCCTGCAGGACATCTCATATTTCCTACTGCTTTCCCAGGCTCTGAGGGTCCAGCGTGTCAAAGACAGCACGCGATTCTGCCTGGGCTGTTGGAGGCAGAAGCTGAGTACTTCTTCCTGCTGAGTGGATTGCTATAAAAGAACACAGAAGTCCTTAATAAATAATAGAAATATTGGTACACTTACTTGGAGGGTGCTGGTGAGAAATAGGCATAACCTTATTTTACGTCCTTCCAGGATTCTTCAAGCAGCTGTTCAGTTCAGAGTAACTTAAGACATTTGTTAAGGCAAGTTTAAGTTGTAGTTTCCTTTTATGAAAGGTGTTTCGTTTAAATGGATTTTCACTTATGAATCTTGAAACTTTGAATATAAAATTTAGAAAAAAAAAAAAAAAAACACACACCAGAATGATGTACAGGTTTATTTAGACAGATGGGATATTTTCCACACAGGTTAACACAAGACAGCGTGCAAACACACCATTCCAGTTCCATCAATGTGAACGGAGCTAATCCAAATATCATCAGGTAAGGGCAAGAGCCTCTCAGTACAGTTAAACTGGATTATTTAGCCATCTGCAGAGAGGTCTTTTCTTTCCTAACAAACAGCTGGGTGCCCCTTCAGCCAAGCTGAACTCCCACTGAAGCACCACCAGTGGAGCAGATGTTTGTCCTGACAGTGATTGTACCAAGGGGCATTGACATGTCTCCTCAGCTGGGGATCGCAACCTCTTGAGGGTCCACTGAGTATTTATAATATGAAGTTTTCCAAGGCTTATATAGCCAGATGACCCCACGTAAGTGCTGTAGCACTCTGAACCATTTCTTTAAACTTTCCACTGGACTGCTGCTACCACACGCTTCTTCATGCTCATCCGGTCCAAACACTGTGCATGCCAGAATGACATCTGAGACTGAGGAGAATACAGGGATCTTTCTAATTCCCTGGCAGCACTGAAAAATGATAATCTGGGCAATCTGATTAAATCAGATATATGAAACTAACCCATACTTTTTTCTGCATTTGAGAGCAGCTCTCGCAAGGAATTTCATCAAGAGAAAGTCAAGCCACAAATGAGCTCATATGACCAGAAACAGCCACAAATGGTTTACTGCTCTGGTTGTTATTTAATGAAATATGTGAAGCAGTATTAAGCTTTTAAAGGGATTTTCATGAGGTTTTGTGACATGTCTTTTTAATTTTTAATGGTTATTTTCAAAATGTGACAGTTTCCAGAGTTACATGGGGGTGTACCTAACTACACCACCTTTCTATTTCAATATACCTGATTGTTTTTATGTTTCACATGCAAATTTTGGCATGCAGATTACCATATCAACAACTGTTTTATTTTGTGTTGTGATGTATAGCCAAAGTAGCTCCAAAAATCAGGTGTGTTGCTGCTGGGAAACGTGTTAGAAGCAGCAAAGCTGTTGTGTTTTTACGACGTGGAATGAAAACATGAGGACAAAAAACTGAGATACCACCTGTAGTGGGTTGACCTTGTCTGTGTGCCAGGTACCCACCAAGCTGTTCTGTCACTCCCCTCCTCAGCAGGACAGGGCGGGGAACAAAAGAAGATGGAAAAAACCACATGGGTCAAGATAAAGTTCAACAAAGCAAAAGCAAAGGCCATGCATGGACACAAGGAAAACAGAAAGATTTATTCTCGACTTCCCATCAGCAGGGGATGTCCAGCCACTCCCCAAGAAGTAGGGCTTCAGTAGGCATACTGGTTGTTCCTGAAGACAAATGTTGTAATAATGAATGCCCCCTCTCCTCCTCCTTTCTTAGTTTTTATTGCTGGGTAGGCGCCATACGGTATGGGATACCCCTCTGGTTGGTTTGGGTCACCTGCCCTGGCTGTGTCCCCTCCCAGGATCGTGCCCACCCCCGGACTGCTGAGGGGGGAATGCTGGACAGACAGCGCTGATGCTGTGGGAGCACCGCCCAGCAGCAGCCAAAACACTGGGGTGTTCCCAACACCTTCCTGGCCGCCAGTGCCGAGCACAGCACCGGGAGGGCTGCTGTGGGGAAAACGAACTCCATCTCAGCCAGACCCAATACACTGCATCAGATGAAAGATCCATTGTCCTCTTTCCAACAGTGGATGAGAACAACTGTATGGGAAAGAAGACAAGAACATAGCAGGCATATGAAGATACATATAGTCCCAGGCTACTCACCAAAACTGTGATATTTTACAGTTCAGGAGCTTCCTAAGCCAGAGGTGTTTCCTCTGCATTTCATACCTACAGAAATGTTCTTCTTCCATGACTTTGTCTAGCTACTTTTTGAACACCAAGCCAAATATATGAGCCAAAATTTTTGTTTATAATAGCTAATCTGAGGGCACCAGCTGCCATCAAGACTGATTCAAAGAAATAAAACAAACAATACAAAACAAAACAAAAAATATAAGTCTCATTATTGATGCACTTGGCTTCCAGGTAAACAAAACCAAAACACTATGCCAAACAATAAGCATTTATCAAAGAGGTAAATCTTACACATATAAAGGTAAAGAATTGGCTGGATGGTCACACTCAAAGAGCTGCAGTCACCAGCTCGATGTCCAAGTGGAGATCAGTGAGGAGTGGTGTTCCTCAGGGGTCAGTACTGGGACCAGCACTCCTTAACATCTCTGTTGGAGACATGGGCGGTGGGACCGAGTGCACCCTCACAAGTTTGCCAATGACCCCGAGCTGTGTGCTGCGGTGACACGCTGAGGGCAGGGATCCCATCCAGAGGGACCTGGACAGGCTGGAGAGGTGGGCCCGGGCAAACCTCATGGAGTTCAGCAAGGCCAAGGGCAAGGTCCTGCCCGTGGGTCGGGGCAATCCCAAGCACAAATACAGGCTGAGTGAGGAGTGGACTGAGAGCAGCCCTGAGGAGAAGGACTTGGGGGTGTTGGTGGATGGAAAACTGAATATGAGCCAGTAATGTGAGCTCGCAGCCCAGAAAACCAACCGTGTCCTGGGCTGCATCAAGAGAAGTGTGACCAGTAGGTTGAAGGAAGTGATTATCCCCCTCTACTCCGCTCTCATGAGACCCCACCTGTAGTTCAGCTCTGGGGCTACAAGTCCAGAGGCCACGAAGCTGATCAGAGGGCTGGAGCACCTCCTTTATGAGCACAGGCTGGGAGAGTTGGGGGTGTTCAGTCTGGAGAAGAGAAGGCTCCAGGGAGACCTCATAGCAGCCTTCCAGTACTTAAAGGGGGCTACAGGAAAGATGGGGAGGGACTTTTTATCAGGGAATATAGTGATAGGATGGGGGTTAACGGTTTTAAATTGAAAGAGGGCAGATTTAGATTAGATATAAGGAAGAAACTCTTTACTGTGAGGGCAGTGAGGCGCTGGCCCAGGGTGCCCAGAGCAGCTGTGGCTGCCCCCTCCCTGGATCGGTTCAAGGCCAGGTTGGAGCAACCTGGTCTAGTGGAAGGTGTCCCTGCCCATGGCAGGGAGGTTGGAACTAGATGAGCTTTAAGGTCCCTTCCAACCTAAACAATTCTATGATTCTATGATTTTATGATAAATAATAAGGTGTAAATAAAAAGACCCTTTTCTATAGTTATGGCAATTTCCCGTAAGAGTCCTTGAGATTAATGGGGAAAGAAAAAAAAAAAAAACAAAACAAAACAAAACAAAAAACAACCAAAACAAAACAAAAAAATCCCTCCAACTGAAAATTCTAATTGCAGACAGTTTATTCTTTCTTTTTTTTTTGGTTTAAAAAATAAAAAGACATTTCAATCAATACTACCAAGCTCTGTCTCAGAACAAAAATATCCCATAGAAACGAAAGATGTCTGACAAATAATGTCACTTCATCTTTCTTGATCTTTCTTCACTGTTTGCCAAACACATTCCCACAAAATGAACACCTTTTGTGCGGATCCCCAAAACCCAGGTAACCCACAACTGCTGACTCCTGGGACAGCCACTGTACCACTGAAATGCAGTGAAATGGCCAACGACAGCTGAGCATCTGGTATGGTTGGGCTCTACATTTTTTACCTCACAAATGCTACACAGTCCAAACAACGTCAATTTACGCCTGAAAATATCTCCTAATTGTTTTCCCCTGCCAGAAACCATCTGATCAAGAAATCTGTATGGGGTATATTTTCTCTTGGTCTGTATTTAACCACAGTAGCATATTTCTACAGGAACATCACTATGTTTTATAGATGTGCTGGTGCTGCCACAAGCTTTTCTCATTATTGCTTCCAAAAGCTTATGGTCAGAGCCAACCACAGCTTTTCCTGTATAAGTGCTCACAGCTAGACGTAGACAGACATCACTGTATGGTATGGGATACATCCTTTCCAATCTGTGCATCGTTTACTTTTGCAAATGCAAGACTTCTGAAAGGATAAACAACTGATTTCCCTCTTTTGCAGCTGTAGAACTCCAAGCCTTTGCACAGATGCATCCTTTACATCTTGTTTCAAATGAATTGGCAAACCTTGAAGGGAAATGATGCTTTCGGCATCTCTGAATCATAATGAAATACTTCTTTTATAGACATGCGGCTTTCTGATGACTTTAAAGATCATTGTGGTTTACTCTTTGATCACACACACAGTGCAGACATGAACTTGAGGTAAGAGTTTTCATATCAATTCCACATAAGGAAAGAGGCCACCCAGAAGGGCCAGCTGAGACTCGGACCCTTGTTTTGGACAACAGAAGTAAGCCTTTTCATATTAATTATATTATATTATATCTTAATAAAGAAACAGTTATAGACTCAACTTTTACTTTCAGCTCCCTGGAACCTCTAAAGGATCAAGCCAGTATGTCACATTTCAATGAGATTATTTCTCTTCATATTATAATAATGTTACATTCTTATTCAATGCTTTCTTTAAACTCTCTATTGTGTTAGTCAAGCCATCATTGTTTGGAAGACATTAGGTTATTGGTTCTGCTTTTGAAGCAAGACACATTGAGGAATTATTTTATTTTATTATGCTATAAACTGTTCACAACTGACTGCTGCTGCTTTTCCTGCACAACCCCTCCTGCAGGACCTGTGCCACATGATTGTGGCAAGCAGGAACGGCCATTGGGCTTCTATGGCCTTAAAATTCACTTCCTTTTTGATTTTCATCTTTGTTCTCTTTTGTCTTGCTTTTGCTGCCTTTCAGTTTCTGAATAACCCCCCATGGCGTGAGATGCAATTAGATGGAGAGCACCCTCTGAAATATTCATCAGTCCATTTCTGCAAACGACTGCTTGAAGCAGGACTGAAACAAGCAGGTTCCCCAATGGGTTAAACATTTTTGTACAAGATCCCATCACTACTTCTGAGAGTGGTCCTGAGCCCCATAGAGGCCATCTGTGACAAGACAGAAAGCTGATTGTTCACCTCCCTTCCTTCAGTGAAGATCTCGCCAGTGGAAACATTTCAGCCTCACTACCTGGCAGCAGTGGTTAGCACACAGCGTGGAGGGACAATGAGCTCCACTCATGGGGAAGGCAGCATGGCTTATCCTCCCCACCAGCTCCCTTTATCTGTTCAACAGTAAAACCTTTAAATCCTTTAGGAAGTAAGTCTTGACAAGCTGAAAGGACTAACCCAGCCTGGGGTTGGGACAGCTTCTCAAACTGTGTTGTGGTTCACCCATACAGTCTCCTTGGAAACTTCTCCATCATATGCGGGGGTTTTGTTCCACCCAAAAGTCCTTCTCTTTCCATGTCTATGGCAGGCAACCTTCTCACATGTCTCTCTATAGCCTTCAATCCACCCCAGAGCGGTGAGGAGTTGGCAGGACAACATCTGGTGCTTTGCAAGTTCAGTGAATACTTGACCTCAGGCTCCTGCAGTGCTCACAGCTGAGGAAGACCTTGGGGAAAGTTGCCAATGTCCCATTAGAGCATTTTCTGAGGTTAGGGAAGCCAGAAATAGTGACTGCCACTAGCTATGGCATGAAAACCTGCTCTAGACTTCAGCAGGAGAGTAAACAAGATACTCAGAAATGGTGGAATTTGGGGAATTTTCAGCCAATTTAGTGCTGTTCTCCAAAATTACCTTCTTGTGATTTTTGTCTACAAAATGGTTCTATCATAAACCCTCACCTAAGCACCTGAATAAGGGAATGTTACACTGCTTGCCTAATTAATATATATAATCCAACTATGAGACAGAGTACTCACCACTGTGACTAAAGAGATTTGTTTTGTTGTTTTGAAAATTTTACCCATACAGACATAAATCTATTTCAGGATATTCGAAAACAGACATAGGAAAAAGATAAGCAAGTATATGTCACAGGATGATGAAAAAAAAAAAAAAAAAAAACAAAAAAAAAAACAACACACAAAGTATTGCACCTCATCATCTTCCTAAGGTAAATTTTTTTAAGTTTTCCCACACAACCACAATGGAGCATTCTGTGCAGTTTTACACAGATCCCCAGGTGGTGTAAGACAGTGTGATCTCCAATAACTCTGTTTATGTTAATGGAGGATTTGGCCCAAGGTGTTAAAATATTTACTGCAGAGAGACTCACAGATCTGTTATAATTACGTTTTATCTACTGATCAAACCTCTTACTGTTCCCAGTGCCTTAATTACTAAGCTTGGATTTCTTCCAGGAAGAGATAAACAACAGTAGACAGATGGGCAAAAAAAGAATAATTTAAAATTTCCCTGGAGAAACAACAGAGAAGAAATCATTTAACAATAACCAGAATTAAGCAAAGATTAAGATGTTCAGTAATCATTGTTCATGAACAAAATCAGATGCACTAGAAAGGGGCAGGAGCCATGTTACATCCCTGTGTGCCCAGCTGGTCCCTGGTGCCTTCTCACTGAGACTCCAATCGACCAGGATCAAATAACACCTTTTACTGGACTTTTGACACTCCTTACGTGGATCATTCAAAGGCCTGATACAACACACCATTGGGAATTTTTTCTTGTTATTCCACCTGAGGTTTTACTTTCTGATCATCATGACTTTGGCTTTAAAAGATCTGTGACCTGTTGGTTCCAGTTCTGCTACACTATAGGATTTTACTAGTCTCCTTGCAATAATTTGTTTCATTTTTCATCTGGGGATGGAAATTAAACTTAAAAGTAACACACAGGTAATTCATATTAATCAACACAACTTCCTGATACTACAAGGGGCCATGATAAGCTTTCCTGTAAACTAACATCAGGATGGCAAAAAGGCATCCAAGAATTTTGCAAATTGTAGTTCCCACGGAACATTTCTTTCAGTGGCTAGGGTGTTTGAGGTCCGTGAACAAGAGCACCAGGAAATCTGCTGCAAGTCCTTTCCTGGATGTGTATCACACACATATGCTGTTGGCTGCCAAAGATCTTTCCATAAAGACCTCACATGCATATGCTCAAAACCCCCAACCTTAACAAAACACGGCTCTACCCGTACTTTTCCTACCCAATGAGAGGCCAAGAGCACAACCTATACATAGGTGATAGTTGGTTTATTTGCTGTACTGCTGCAAGGTGCTCAGAGACAGGAAGGATGTGCCAAGCTTGCAGACACTCTGTTGGCTGCTTCAAGCAATGTGGTATGGTGGTATGGGATATACTCCAGCTGGTCTTTCAGTTTTCTACCCAGGGGCTGCAGGTTAACTTTTAAGGCATCACAAATGGTAGTAAGAGGGTAAGACTAACATCAGAGCATTTAAATGCACAATCACACAAAAAACATAGGAATCTGTATACGAAAAGTGCTGAAAATCCCTGTTCTTGAAAGTCAACGTGAGAGTGTTCCCTATCCCCATACCAAATCCCTGAAAAAAGCCTGAAGGAAGGAAGATGAGCGTGTGTTGCTCTGCAGTTTCATCTTTTCTGCTTCACTGCCCCCTACTTCCCGGGGGAACTATCTATCCAAACTCAGTAAGCTGAGAGGAAGTTCAGCCTAAATCTTACCAAGACCCCAAGCACCAGCCAAGAACACGATGTGCATGTAGAAAACAGGGACTGAGAGGGAAAACATCCCACTATACAGTCATCGGTGGACAGGCGGTGTCAAGAGTTCAGTTCATTTGTATGAAATGGTTGTTAGGAAACTTGCTGAATAACATGCAAGGCAATGATTTCACTGCTAGAGTGTCTATTCCCTGAAGTGTGAAGTAATTAACCAAATCTAGACCTTGTCCCTGCACAGCACCCAAGCTCGACTCTTCCTGACTTAATTCGGTCTGTCATTTTGCTATTCCTGGTGCACAGTATAAAACTGTAAATCACATTTCCTGGAAGAGTAGAGGAAACTACATGCCTTGCTCATCACAAGGCAGACACAATTTAAATACAGATGTTTTGAAGATGCTGCGTCGGATTTCTGCTGGAAAATCAGACTTAACTCTAAAACCATCTGGAACTTTAAAATGAGCGCAGATTTCTCAGTTACATCATTACAGTTGTAAAAATAGTCCTCTACATCAGATGCAAAACAATTTACCTGCATTTTGAGTCTTCATTAGTTGTATTACTAAACTACTCAGAAGCCTTAGCTGTGAACAGCAACCACCATGAGCAAGGCTCTGTACAAATAGCATAGATAATTATCTTTTGACCTGTTTTTGACATTTGTAGAATTTGAGCCAAATTCATCCCAGGAGCAACACAAAAGAAGCCAGTGAAATGACATCCTGGGTCAGTTTAGTCCTCCCCCTCAAATCTTCAGTCAATACTCATTTATTTTCTTAGATACATTTCCTGTTTCCCCTTTTTAAGCACAGTCTGGCTCAGACATCCTCTAACATTTGAATATATCCTGGAATTTCCTTTTAATTTTTTTCCTATCCAGCACTCCCTCTTGGTCTTCACAGTGATACCAACTCTTTCCAAGGAAGCAAAAATAAAGCAAAGCCTTAGTTCCAGCAAACAGCTTGCTGTCTGCCTTCAGGTGATAGATACATAATGGATTCCCACTTCCTGGTAAAGGAGGAGGCTGCAGCTTTCATATCCCTTGTAGGTTATTGTATATTGTGGAGCTGTGCATTTCTGTGCCTCCACAAAGCCGAAGAGAAATGTCCCTTCAGTTTCCTCAGTAGATTGTACCACTGTACACTACGTACCTTCCTGAACCAGCTTCAGAGGCCCAGCAACTGGCCAGCCTGGGTTATAGATGACCTTACTGCTCAACAACCAACATCCCTTAACTAGCCTTTATTTAAAAAAAAAAAAAAAACAAAACCAAAAACAAAACCAAAACAACTCAGTAGGATAGGGCAAACCAACCAATTAACCAAGAGAAAAAAAGATGTACCTTTTCCTCCCATCCCTCTCACTGACTTAGGATCTGGATGGAGATTCTCTCCTATGTAGGTGAGAGTACACATATTCCAGATTTTTTAACACTCTCTTCATAAAGTGTAATTTTCTCAGTCTCTGCCCTTTCTAGGTGGTCAGTGTCAGTTTGTCATCTTCAAGTAACACCCCGTGGCTGATTTCTGTTATTTATTTGATGTTTTCATATTGTCAGGGACAGATGCTTCCCTGAGTCCTGTTAGAAGTGTTGCACCACTAAATTAGTGAGGTACTAACATAGAGGATTCTCTGCACTAAAGGCTGTTCAACGCCTCCAGTGTATTCTTAAATTCCCAGCCATGCCAGTGCCACCATGACAACATTGCAGTTATTGCCCACTTTTATCTCACTTTTGTTTAGATACACTCTTAAGATGTAAGACATGGTTTCCTCCATCAGGGCCATTTCATCAACCACAAAAGAAAGCAAAAAAGTGACTGCATGTCTTGCGAGATGTCTTCACAGCTATGGTTTGTTAAAAACTGAAATAGATCTTATTATGATCACAATTCTTTCTAACCACGGCTTCTCCATTACCAAGGAACAACAGGACATAAAAGTACTGAAGCCAGTAACCCTTATTCCACATAAAGCAGAGGATTATTTTTTCTGGGTTTACCTGTAGGTCGCTTCCCCAAGGTGTGTATACTTTGCAGCTGACCTCAACCATCTATTGCACAACAGTATACTCATAGCTTTCTCCACTACAGTCAAATCTACTTCTAAGTACTTTTTAAGGTAGGAAAGGGGCATACCTACACAACTGAGCTGCAGTATATCCTGTGAGCCTTCCTTATATCATCTCCAATACGCTATGAATTTGGCTGTGGTTCCTGCTCATTACGTCTGCAGACACTTGACTGTGAGCTCCCTGTAATGGAAATATTTGGCAACTGGGTTTTGTGACCATTACATGTTTTCTGCTGACTTAATTTCTGTTGACAAAATACTGAAGGAAATAAGAAGAGATCTGTTTTAAATAATCGAGATATTTGACTTGGGAACATCATGCAGCTGTTTTAGTATTAAGAAAAAATAATTACTTTAAAATGCTTTTGTCTGTAACATGGAAAAACAATGCAGAAAGGCAGTTGGAAAAGAAAGCTTCTTGCTAACAGCAAAGATGGGGACCTGGCCCCCAATACTCTTCCATGCATGATATAGGAGGGCAGATTTACAAGCAACAATAAGGACATGACAGACACACATACCATGCACAGTCTCTCCAGAGGCTATGCCAGAGAAGTAGCCTGTCTGTCAGGCAAAACTGTGCTGCAACGCCATATGGAATAGCAAATAATAATGTTATATTTGCTACAATAAGTAATAAAAAGGGAATTGAAGTTCTACTATGAGATAGAAGATTTCTTCTTTGGTTGTTGTCTCTATACAGATAAAACTGATAATTAGAAATAGCAATGTCTTTTCAATGGCTTTGTTCACTGTGTAGGCAGTAGCCCAACACACTACAATGTGTACTGTAGTTAATGCTTGTGGTTTTACTCTAAAAGAATAATGTCAAATTAAGGAATTGATCCCACAAACACTTAAATATGCCCTCACGTCCAGGAATTCAGTCATCCCTTTGTTTCCTTTTGTGTATCAACTTGTATGCCCATACACAGGACTGACATTTCATATCAAGGTGTTAAGGTTGAGCCACAATCCTACACTGTAAAGAGAGAAACTCAAGAACAACTGCAATACCATCAGAACTGCTGCTCAGTGTTAACTGAACAGATATTTCATGTGTTGTTACACATCAAAGGTGTTACAAACTGAAATTATCACCAGAATGATAAGATTTCTCTGAACTTTCCATTTCTAAACTGTGAGAAACAGACACTATAAACACAGATGCAAACTACCAATGGTACACTTGAATTTAAACATTTTCTTTCTTAAATGCAAAGACATGCAAAGGAAAAATTATAAAGTTATTGATGATACAGGTGTCTTCTGGATTCTCTGTTCTTTTGTCTTGTGTTCTTATGTTCTGAATAATAAAAAGGATCTCATTATCAGCAGCAAGGACAGAATAGTTTTCTTAAGGGATGTTTGTGCCTAACATAGCTTACTGAGAAAGTTTTTATAAGTATCATGTCCCAGTACCTAAGCCACCAAAACAAGTCAATAAAGCAATGTCAGAGATAAAGAAACTTTTTTTAAAATAAGATGTTTGGGAAGTTAACTATTTTTTATTAAGCTACAGGGTTCTTTTTTGAATACCGGGGATTAATGTGGATATGATCAAAGTTACATGTTGAACGCTGGCCCCTCAGTTCTTTCAGGCCATCAGTGCTTGCTGGAAACGGACAATTTGGCATTTCCAGAGTGGGAGTTGGACAGCTGTGCACCAAGTCAACATTGCACTTCCAAAATATCAAAATACCAGGAGCCACATACCCAAATGTTTGGACACCAGCGATACTCTAGCGTATGCAGTTTTGTCTGACAGCTGCTTTTCTGTCTGCAGCCCCTCCTGACCGAGCCACCGCTGCTGCCACGCAACCTCTGCCAAGGTGTGACAACGCTCCCTGCATGGCCTCTCCCTGCTGCTTTCCCTCCACGCTCTGAACGTCCAGGTCCCACCACTGCCGTTGTTTCTGATTAATCCTCAGGACGACTCAGAATAGATGTCATCATGCAATATCATTTTGCTGCTTCTTCGCATGAAATCACTTGCACTGCATACCAGGAGGGTAAGCAGAGTACCTCTCTCTTTTAAAGGTGGAAAATGAGAATCTGGGGAACCGTAAAACTGTCAGTCTGGAAAGAGACTAGTGCAAATTATTAAAAAACCCATTTATAGACACCAGGTGAACAATAAAGTGGTTAAAAAAATCCAGAGTGGATGCGTCAAAAACACATTGTACCAGACCCAAACTAATTTCCCTCTTTGACAGGATGAATGGGAAAGCAGGGGGTGGTAGATGTTGGATGTTTTGATTTCAGTCATGAGAAACTAGGAAAGCATCGTTTCCAAAATCACCTGCCTGCAAAAACATGTCCCAACAAGTTGTCCTCAGACTGACAGCACATTGCCATTGGACTTCTGAAGTGGTCTGTCCTGCTCTGTTGTACACAATACTTCCATTAATCATGTTAATGATGGAAAGTAAAATTTCAGGTACCTGCAGGTGGCCTCAATTAAGAAGGCCGTACTCACCAAGGAGGGCAGGACATGAGCATGATGTCTGGTCAAGCAGAGACTACAGACAAACCAGAACCAGATGTGATGGGGCAGGGAGAAGGAAACACGATCTGATGGGGAAGGGGATGCACTCCCCTACCATGCTTATAGAGCTATGCTGGACAAATGATGCTTCATCAACTACATACTCCTATAAACATAGCTTCTATATGTCAAGGTGTAAATTAAGGTTAGCTGTCAACCTCACCTGATTTGAGATTAATTAGTGACCTACTCTGCCTTTGACTAGCTTCTCTGATACCCTCTGAAAAGGAAACAACTATTGAAAATAAAAATTAAAAAGTCCAAGATATCTAACATTGGCTGTCACTAAGATCTTATTTAGGTAAGACTGTGCCCACAGCCCTGTCCCATGTTGTTATTTATTTCAGAAAAGTCAGCAATAAATATATGACTGTATGTTTAAAGAAAACAACGGCAGCTGGTAACATTGACAAGCAAGCCCTGTTTTCCTGTTATTTACTGTTGTACAGAGGTATTGATAAGAGATCTGGAGGGAACACACACATTTCTCTCCATCTGCTTTATTATGCCACTGTAAGGCACAACATGAAAGGTCTCTTCAGAGTCAAGTGGGAAAAATAATAACTAGGTTTGAGATAAGGAAGAAATTTAACTTGCACCTCTACCATCCCAAATTCATCCCACCATATGTTTCAGAAAGGTGGTATGACATGGAAAACCTCTGCCAGACTTTTTTCTCCTCCTCGCCTGAGCCACAGAACAATTTGATCCCTTCCTGTGCTGTCAGAGGGCTTTCAGATTCCCTTCCTATTTTAGGGATTTATTAAAAACAAACTTAGTCAGATAGAGGAGGCAGTTCATGGGAAGTCCATGGCAATGGGGACCCCTTTTCTAAGAGGAGAAATATCTGTCTCCTCTCCAGAGAAGTTTGTCCTGAACTGCTAGGGCTCAGAGACATTCAAATCTCAGTTAAAGGGCTTTATTAGTGTGCAGGAAGGGAAGGCTCATCGGTGGGGTCTGAAATGTGTATCTTGGGTGAGGTGGTAGAGTGGCACCATGAGCAAGCAGCCTCTGAGTCCCTCCTCCACCAATGTCCCCACGGGTCACCTGGGTCTGCATTCAGAGGTAAGGGACAAAATGCTCAGTGCAGCCTTATGCTCCATGGATTTTCTATGAGGGTCCTCTGGGAAGTTTGTCTGTTGGGGGAAATAACAGCAGCATGAGCTGGGACTCCTGCCCCAGCCCTGCCTCTGCATGAAGGACAAGAGAACTCAGCCACTGGGTCTCTGCTGTGCCTGTCTAAATGGAGGGAAGGATATCTGAGCTGTCCTGCAAATAGTAAGTCTCAGCCAGCACTTTTGATGAAGTTGCAGGCTTTAATTATACTTTTCAGCTTTCATTTTCCAAATTTTATTCACAGAAAGAAAAATATCATTACCCTCATTTCACAGTTACAGAACAAAAAAATTACAATGAAGCACTGGAAAACATAATGAGAGATCATCTAGCACAGAGGCAGGGAGCCATCCGTGGCTAACCCAGTCAGTGCAAGGTACCACTGGGGCTGCTCTCTTTGTTGTGTTTCATGACCCACTCTAAATGGGGAGTAGCAAAAAAACCCACTGCTTTCCCAAAAAGGACCACTCCCCATGTAACAGTCCTGCAGTTTGTGTTTGTAGGAGCAGTCTCAGAAAGATAGTGGAATGTCTTGTGTTAATATTACAACCACATTTTTGCTTCATATATATTTTACCCATGTAACTGATAACATTTTAGGGCACCGGAATGGGAAGAATTCAAACAACTCCATTTGCTTTCACGACTTACTCTCCTAGGTCCCTTATTCAAATTTAGGCAAGTCGGTATCAGCTTTGCTTAACATCCATATTCATTTTAATTTCACGTTCTTCTTCCCTCACCCAGTGTCACATTGTTTGCAGAAAGAATTAACCACAGCCAGGCCAAACAAGCTCTCAAGCAATGAAGATGTTTCTGTTCCTGTCACATTTTAAACTTGCTGTCACTCACCACAAAACCCATAGAAGGACGATTACAGAGGGAAGAAAAATTAGTGGCCACTGCCCAATAGTTTGTTACAATCATCTCCTACCAACAGCTCAGTTTCTTACCACTGACCTATTTTGATTAAGAATGTATTGGAAACAAAGGGAATCTTCCAGAAATCCTCCTCACTGCTTTCATCTCAGCTAGATAATCCACAACAAAGGGAGCAACCATCTCCTCCCTGTGCTGGCATGGAAAAAATGCAAAAAGCATCACTCACAGAGGGTTGTTAAGCACCCTGGCTTAGGCTACTGCTCTATTAAAAGTCTCTTAATGACCACTAGGTGGGGAGAGAAACTTATTGTCCCTAAATCCCTGAAAAATGTGTAAGCAGCACAGTGCCTTCTCACTCCAAACCCACAGTTTTTTACCTGACCTTTTCCTTCCCTCAGCTGCAGATGAGTGGTGAGGCCATGAACTAGATGTGACCAGAGACAAAGAAATCCTTCAGTATGATCTGCAAGTTTCATTTATGATCTGTAGCTTTTCTGAGCTCTGTTGCAATCCCTGAGATATTTGATCTTAAATTTGTTGATGGTTCAGGAGTGAGTTTAATATTACGCGTGGGAAATGTTGGACCAAAGTAATTTTTAGGGCTAAGTTCCTTACTGAGAGATTTATTTGGCAGAGGGCTATTGTTGGTTTCTTCAATTATTAAATAGAAGGTATTTAAAGAAAGAACTGGGTTTGCAACATGAGAGTCCCAGGAGAGAAGGAACAAGTTCAGAAAGATTAAAAAAGGTGATTCAAGAGACATAAGACATGAGCTATCTTTCCGGTTATCTCCGAGATGCTAATATTACCTATTTCCAAAGATTCAGACATCTAAGATCTCACTAGATAAATACTTACAGAGGTGTCTAGGGTCTTTGAGGGGGTAAATCTCCCTAAGGTGGTATCAGTCATTCTCCATTGGCAACACCACAGCCAGACCCCCAAGTCAGGCACTTTTATGAATTGCATGAATCTGGGCCTATGTGTCTACATGCTGCCATTGCAGAGTACTGTGGTCCCTAGCAATATTAGCTCTAGACAGCAATACAGGCAAGATCAGGCTTCAGAATTTTCCAATGAAGATAGTTACACAAGCAATGAATTGATGAAGGTGCTCTGCACTGCAGTGGCTGGTCTCTACTCACACCCAGCTGAGTTTAAAGCTAGATTAGATCTGTCTCTACCACTCTGCATCACAGGCATGGCTGCAGCATAAACATGTCCTCAGAAACCCTAACTCCTGGTATTTACTTTAGCAACAGAACCAGAAGTTCTCCTTCTCACTTGCAGTCTTAGCTGAGAACTACAACAGCACCCACAAACAACTGTGGTTGCTATAAAAATTATACCAGCCTCTTAGTCACCTTTCAGTAACAAATACCTTGAAAGAACTTGGCTTCAGTTCCTGTAAGTTTCTCACTTCATTCCTGGTAGTAAACAACATCATCCTCCAAACAAGATGCGAAGGTTACCATGGAGCTCCTAAATCTCTTTGGTCCAGGAGAAGTTAATGTTTCAACTATAACATTTTGATGAGAATATTCTGTGTGGTCTTTTTCCTCCACATTCCCTGGTCAAGGGATCATTACCTATGACCAAATAAGAGATGTACTTGGCAGCTACCACACTCATCTGCCAAGTTCAGTGTAATGTACTTCCAAGAGGAACATCTGGCTCTGTAATTTTGTTCCTTGGCAATGCAGCTGTTGTCTACATGGCTGGCTACCCTGGTCTGCTGGCAGCTGTGAAACTGCATTGGGGTATGCTTTGGACACAGATCACTGCTTTATGATGTCTGAATATTCTTTGTCCTTTCCTTCATCCTGAACCTCCCTACATCTAGGAATGATTTTGCTTTGGAAATGAGTTCAAGGTGCAGTCCCTCAAATTACACCTCACTGCAAATGGAAGCAACCAGGGAAGAATAGCAGCGTGGGCCTATTTACCTACTCACCAGAATTAGCAGCAGGTGTTAGCAGGCTGAAGACCACTGTAAGATCACTTGCAGTTAACAGACACACACAGTCATATATGCTGTCCCCATAGGGTGTGAGAGAGAAGGGAACTCCTGTCTCGACTGCAAGCCATTTTATGGAAGCTTCACTGAGATCTTAAGTGGATCTGAGACAGAAGCTAATGAGTTTTCAAGAGGATTTAAATGGAATATATATCTGTTCAACAACAGTAAAAATATAGGATGTACAGATCTGGGGCCACCACCATTAAGTCTGTCTAGGGGGAATGCAGCATTAACAACTACAGAGCTTCTTAAACACACACTGATCACTGACATGGTGTGTCACCTAATCGTCCAGTGCATCCAAAGCTTTTCAGAAACCATCAAGGTTTTACTCAAGACTCAGAGGATAAACACCACGGAGGTAAAAGAATTAGAGGTTTTCCTTTATGTTGGAGGAGAAATTTCTAGGCAGAATAACCAAGGTATGAGCCAAGAACAGGTGAAAATGTGGGTAGTACGATGGATACCCTGAAGCCACCTTCAGCAGGTGGGTGGAGAAATGATCCCTGCAAGGGGTGCATGAAACAAATTGGTTAATGTTATACAATATTCACTGTTGGATGGAGGCTCATACTGTACAATGCTGAGCCACAAGATAGTACTGAATGATGCTTTTATGTTGAATAGTGCCCCCTTCCATGCTGAAGGGAAAACAGATGAGTAAGGTGTTTGCACACTGGACAACAAAAAGAGAAAAGATAGAACAGGCTGTAAATTACAAAATAATTAGTATGGTAAGGATAAAGTCCTTGATTACAGCAACAAGTTCATCACTGGAATTTGGAGTAAAGTCAAGACTCCCTATGAATGAAGAAATATCTTCTGACATAGAATATCAAGTTCGTCAAGGAAAGGAAGAAAGGTTATTCTCCTGTCCAGATAAAGCATACACTGGGTGAATGCTAACACTAAATTGCATTCAAGGAACCTGAGGCAAAACACCACAGGAAATCAGAAGCATAAGAAGTCCACCAAAAAAAACAATACCCAAACTTGCATACACTGTGGCCACCATCACAGTGTCTGGCCCAAATAAAGACAATTTGAGGTGTCCAAACATTACTATGCAAGAGTCTGCTCGTGCCAGAAGTGGATAGAGCAGAAGAAAGAGCACTGGAAATGATGGAAAAGCTCACTGCAAAAGATAAAAAAATTCTCCATCAGCTAACAGTAAAACATGCCTTCATTTTAAGTTAGTTTACAGGTTACAAGGCAGTGTCCACTCAGGAACAGTGACATTAGGGGTTTTAAAAGTCTCCTACCTGCCTGCTCCCCAGAGGGTAGGAGTTTTGAAAGACCATGATAACAGAACTTGGTAGCTCAAAGTGACACAACTCTTGCTTTTAAACTGCAATGTTCCCACTTTAATTCTCCATGTTTTTTTCCGTCAAACAGTTGGAGCATTCCCCAGGATTTAATTCTTAGTTGTCCTCGGATGCTTGGTATAATCTTTTGAGCAGATAAACCCACCATTTTCTGTCAGGTACAGGCTGAATATTTGTTGCAGCTCCCTGGTGAGTTGCTATGAAAACTAGTGTCAAATTAATAAAAGCCTTAGCAAAAAAAATGTCAAAGGGTCAGACACTGCACTGTAATTTAGGCTGCTAATTACAGAGCTGCAGGGGATATCACCTACTGGTACTCAGCTCAACGGTACTCTTAAACCAGAAAATGCCTTCATGGCTGGATGTGGAGGTCAGCTGTGTGAAGAGACAGAGAAGGAAAAGCGAATAGCTTGCTAGGGTTTGAAAGCTCAAGTTTTCCCCCTGCATCATAAAAACAAAGCAGTGTGTATCCACAGTGGGAAACAACAGCTGTGAGCATCTGCCTATTGCGAGAGGTAATCTCATGGCTATGTGAAAGTGCTTGCCTGATCAGATCCATTCTGCTCAGATGTAAATGTGGTTTCTATGCTCTAGAAGTAAGGAGAAGAGGTGGGATACGGTTGTGCACCTGAGATCTCATAGCTATATGGTCATATCCTCTTGAGTTTGAAGCCCATGTGGAATCCACCTTTCTCAAAACCCCAAATCTGCCAATCTGTTTGTTCCCAAACTGATTTGTGTTGTCTGGGAAACAAGGGACTTGCCAGCCAAAGAAATCCAGTCACAGAGAAGTGTCCAGACATGGATTTTGTCCCTTGGGTCAGAATGGCTGCAGCTGGCATGAGCTGTATGATGCAACAAGTTCAAATCCAAATTCAAGCCCAGCCAACAGGCATGGTCTCCATAGGGACAGGCAACAACAGGAGGATGAAAGAGCTGAACTAAGGGAAGGTCCTGTGTCATCAGATTTTCATTGTTTATTTCTTTACAGTCCTTGATACTGCTAGGTAAGGAGAGGGAATATACTTTTCCAACTGATATTTCCAAGGAAACGTCTCAGCTGTTATGGAGAGACTCAGAGGAGCCCCAGCCTGAGCCCATGGATTGTCTGTCCTGCAGCTAAGTGGCACCTAGAGGACAGCTTTAGCACCTTACGCTCAGTCCTCCTGAAATGCTGCAGTGACAGGTCCCACATCAGCAAAATCCTATAAACAGCTAGTCTGGGCCTGGTCTTCTGTTCGGAGCAACGTGTTGTAGGCACAACACATGACTCAAAGGCATTTAACTCAGCAGGAGATAACCGCTGATTTATGTGTCAAGGGCATGGGCTGCTATTTCTAGCAACACCACTACCTCACACCTCAGCTGGACAACCCTTCCCCTTCTGGTTCCCCTGCTGTCGTTTGCACCTTTAGACTGCAAATGCCATGAGGCTGGCGCTGCTGAGTTTCCCTATACCTTTGTACAATGCTTAATGTAACACTGCGGTCTTCAAAGCACTGCTGAATGCAAATCCTACACGCCAGCACAGAGCAATTGGAGTAGGGGCCACAATAACAGAAGGGCAATTAAATTAAGATATTTTGCAAACGTGGAATGAGAACACAAGCCAGACCTTATACTGAGATAAAAAGCACTAGTTGACTTTTTTCTTGTTTCCACAAGCATGTACTCACCCCAGTTCCATCAAAAGTGAGGCAGGCAGTGACACGGTTGAGTGCTGAAAGGCTGTTGCTCTGCTATTCACGGCATGACAAGTCGCAGAAAGATCTGTCACATGAACACACTCTTGTATGATTTCCCAATGGACTGTTTTCCAATCCCCCTTACTTCAGTAGAAATTTGGAAAAGGACTATTAACTGAACCTGGTCAAAAATGTTGGGAAATCTCATGGGGACAGATTTTCTGAGGAGCTTGGCAATACCTTACCTGGGAAAACCTATAAAGTAAGTTTCCTCCTTTTTTTCTTTTTATTTCTTTTTCTTTCACCTCTTTTCTTTTGTTGTTGTTGTTTTCTTCCCCACCAATAATCAAAATATTGCCCAAGATGGTCTAGATGAAATGAAAAGAGGTATTGAAACATGTGGTGGCAAGCTGTATTTCCAGTCTGGTAAAAAAATTAACAGTGCTTAAGACACCTAAGGAAGAGGAGAAATGTATAAAAGCACCATGCCATTATTCATATGTTTAGTGAATGACTTCAACTATGAATTATTATTTATATTATTTATCTAGTAACTAACACAGCAAAACTGGTCTCTATGGCCATTTTGAAAGCGGATAAAGCTCTGAAGATGATCTACAGGAAGGATCAAAAATGACTGGAGCATTTCAAGCAGCTTAATTGTAAGAGGCTGAAATGAGGCATCTTATTCCTGATCATTTGCCACCAAAGGAGAGGGCTCTCACCCAGGACAGAGGAAAAGACATAACGTCTTCCAGGACTCCAGTGCTTTGCCTTCTCAGATAAGGCTGAGACGTGGCTGATAGACCTGCAGAGAGGACAGGAAGGATTGAAATGCTTTTGGAAGCCATCAGATTTCTTTGCCGTTGTGTACCTAAACTACACCTGCCACATGGGGCTCTCAGCTCAGCTGACGGCAGTGATGAAGGCTGGTGTGCTCAAGACTAAATGTGGGAGCCTGGCTGTGCTTCACCGTCATCACAAACTCTGTGGCCAAAGCATTAAAGATGAATCACTCTAGAAGGTATGATTACAGAGTGGTTCCTGCAGCAGCACACTCTCAGGCTGCTTGGATGCCGGAGTAGAAAAAGAAGTCAGTCTGTGACAAAAGGAAGGCTTCACAGCTGGGTCCCCTGACAAAAGCCAGTGCAACATATGGTCACAGGGCTCAGATGAGCACAGCAGGCCCAGGGCTTTGGGAAAAGCTTTTCCAAGAAAAAATCCTACTGGGTGATGCCTACTGAGATCAGGCTGTGTCTCCAGATCTCCTGCATTAGTTACAGCACGTAAATTGGGCCTGTTCTGCTCCTGTCACCAATGAGCAAAGTCCATCAAAGGCTGAAGTTTAAATTACAGATGCTTATCAGCTGCTTGCTGTTTTCAAGTTAGTTCCTCTAAAGTTTTGCTTCATATGTTAAATAAACCCACTTGTTTTGAGATGTCTGTTCATCTCCATACTGTATTGATTCCCTCTGGAGAGAGGACGCAGATGCCTCTGCCCAAAAGCCACTTCCACAGGCAAGGAGGAGAAATTACGTTCTTCTCTGCATATCAGAAAATGTAGAGTTCATCCCAGCACAAGACAAATAATCAGGTCTGATGCCGGCAGGGTGTCAATCAGAGAGACAAGAAAAAGAATGGATCCCTCTGATCTTCCAAACGTTTCTGTAACAAACAGCAACCTGTATCTGACTATTAGAAAATATGTTCTGAAGACAGCAAAGAAATTATGCTGGAGACAAACTCAGTCAGCAATAGTTCACTAGGAACTGATCCCCATATTATTCACCATAGTTGTAGTCTACATCATATTTGTTTTGACAGAAACAATGATATGAGATCCTAATGATAAGAGAAGCCATGATTTCCTTAGTGACTAGAGGGTTAATTCTTGAAATATGCTGCAGTGCTGGTCCTCAAAGGTACATGTGGGAAGAGGCATACAAAATACATATGCATGGCACTTCGTTGTACATTGGGGTAGAGGAACAGGTCAAGCTGCACGGTGCATCTGACCACAAGATCACAGGGATCACCAGTTGTCAGGGACTATGGCTGGACAACTTTTGAATACCTCCAAGGATGGAGACTCCACAGCCTCTCTGATGCATTACAGGACCTTCAGCTCCAATGAAGTAAAACAAAATTGGAAATTCTTAAGAATCAGCTTTACCTGCTAAATCTCTTGAGATATCACTGTTGCAAAGTATACTTTCATGAAGACAGCATGGTCTCAGGTGCTTCTGAACTAAAGAAAACAGCCCACAGGGAGTTCTGCCATTTAATGGCAGACAGTGGAAGCAAAGCCAGACAGTTCTGAGATGGTAGCAAATGTGCAGCCAGGCTTATTTTACATCCATGTGCCTCTGTGGGAGAAGGAGGAGCTGGGAAATGGAGCCCTGACCCTTAAAAGCTTCATGGGGCTGCATCACTTGGTTGTAGCACAGTGCAGAGCAGAGCACCATACTGCAGTATTTTACAGTCATAGTTCCCCAATGATACACTATGCATAAATTTCACAAATGGCCACCACTAAACAAAAAGAGCTTCCTACTGAGAGATGTCAGTACCCTCTCAGAGGAGGAATGAGCCAGACAGCGAAGAGAGAGAGGAGGCGCAGATGGGTAAAAGAGTTTCTGGATCAGCCTGAGAGAGCCAGGAACACGTACCATTGTATGTCTGCAAAGCTGTGACTGTAGCTCACGCCACACTCAAACCAGGTAAGTTAACAGAGGTACCTTAGCAGCTGTGTTACCTGCAGCAAAAGCTCTACTGAGCTTTGCAAAGCCTGCATAGACCTCTTAGAAAGTGCTGGGGTATATGCTTCAGAGAGCACAGGAACCATGGAGCCAGCTCAGAGAGGCCAGGCTGTGGCCCTGGAGCTAGGTACAATTTGTAAACCCTTCACAGACAGCTGAGGAGGGATGCAGGGCTCTGCAGGAGCCCTTGGGACAGTAACATGCCTCCACGGTGGACAGAGACTGAGTCACCAGGACCTGCTGAAGGTGATGGCATCTGGCTGTGGCCTCTGCAGTGAGTCTGGAGAATCACTGCAGCCACTCCCTGGAGCTCTCATCTACCCCCCTCCCACAGCCCAAGACATTCAATACATGTCTGGTAGATTTTGGCCACAAGAAAATCTTGGCATGCAGTTCATTAGGGCAGAAAGATTGCCAGCCAATAAGCTGTTATCAGCCCATCCCCACACATGCTCTGACTCCACTTTCCCTCAAATGGTGAGCTGATAAGAAGTCCCTTGCATTTACTGTGGCTGCAAAAATGACCTGCAAGTAGCCAGCAGACACTGCAAATTAAGGCTTTGACTATTTCTCCACCTCTCCCTCCCTTTCCATTGCATGTTCAGGTACTTGTAGGTCCCAAGGCATTGACCTGATGCTCTAACCTTAGGCCTCATGCAATTCTCGGCATCCATTTCAGCAGCCTACGTAGGGTGCCCACATTCCTCACATGTTTTACAACCACACCCAGACACCTTTAAAGCAACAGGATGATTTGGCAATGCAAATAAAACCTCCAATTGCTACAAAAGGAGCAAAGTAACCCACTGCTGCCAGCACTCCTCCCATAATTGTCACTGGTGGAGAGCCAAGCTGTCCCCATAGTGAGCTGGAGAAGTTCAGTCAGCAGAAAACCAACATGAAGGGGAAAAAAAAAAAAAAAAAAAAAAAAAAAAGTAGAATTTCCTACACATTTTCTGCTTTAACAAGCTCACTATGAGGTTAGACCAAATATTTTCTTGGTGACAGTCAGTAAGTAGATTGGTTTAGCTTTGTCATGGACCTACCACACCCTTCAAACAATGCAGGAGCTGGTCCCTGCCCTGTAAGTTAACAGTAAAAATAGACAGAAACAAGGAAGCATTCCTCATTCCTGTTTTACACATGAGATAAGAGCATCGCTTAAAGGATCTGCTCCACTTGTGCAACTCTG
This sequence comes from Tyto alba, assembly GCF_018691265.1. Lineage (NCBI taxonomy): Eukaryota > Metazoa > Chordata > Aves > Strigiformes > Tytonidae > Tyto > Tyto alba. The sequence goes on from NW_024881303.1 coordinate 8,549,614, forward strand.
AGCAGTAGGTTTGGAAATGGTGTTCCCAGATCTCATTGCAGTGCCTTTGCCACAAGGCTTTGCTGAGAATAGGCTCAGCAAGGAGACACAGCAAAAGAACCGTGACATCCCTTTGCTTTCCACCTTGGTCCTCCTCCCGTCTGCCTGCTCCTGGAATGTGGAGGCAGCGCCAGCCTTCTGCTTATTTTTGAGCGGAGGCAGAAGGATCACATGAAGCACAAAAGCACATTCCCTCCCTGGAAGCAGCCCTCTCCCTTCTTTCCAAGAGAGTAAAAACTCTGCATGAATGTTTTATGAATCAGCCATGTGTTCATTTCAACGATAAAGCCAGCTTGGTAATTTGGCCTGAAAAGGGGGAAGCTGAAAACCTGCAGATTCCAACTGGCATGTTTTTAGACACGAACTTTTTCCCCCAGTTGGAGATATTACATTTGGTCAATCTAACTTGGGGAAGTTTCTCTGCTTTTAAAGAAATTGCAGATTATGTCCCAAGAATTACTCAGAGGTGAACCAAATAGATTTGTCCCTTTAATGACTTCATTGAATGCATGCAAGCACCATGCTAATTGGTCACAATTTGGGTGCCCTCAGTGCTGCTTGATTTCCTGATTGCAGCCCTTTTACATTCCCAGCAGTCCACCATCTGCAGAGGCAAATGTCATTTCAAGATGCAGAAGAGGCATAGATGAGATTCCCCCTTGTTTAACCTCCTGCTGTATTGCTCAACCTAAAATAAATGTAATTTAGAAAAAAAAAAAAAAAACTCTATGGAAAACATTGTAGGTAGGGAAGAAGAAATTGCCTAAAGTATTATTTTTCCTGCTATGTTAATCCCATGCTGAATGCTTATCTAAGTCTACTTCTCTCCACTGTCACAGGGAGAGAGGTAAACAGCTTTTGTCAGACATCAGCTCTACTCGAGGGAGAGAGGAGAAGAGGGAGGGTAGGGGAGGGGAGAGAAGAAGAAAAGGAGAGGGAGAGGAAGAGGAAGAGGGAGAGGGAAGAAAAATGTTGTAATAAGACAGCCATGCAGGAACAAAACCAGAAAGGACAGAAGGCAGAGGCAACAGCCAGCAATTTTCTGGAAGGAATCAAGAGAACCCTGATGCAAACAAAGGGACGCACCAGACTATGTGCCAGATGCACATATTCCACCATCAAGAGACAACTTTCACACCTCCAAGGAAAACTCATCCTCAAAGTCCAAATAAAAACACGTATGAACAGAACAGCTGGAAATACAGACTCTGGATGAGATGAACGGATGGGTAAGCAACAGCACTATCTAAGCTGGGAAGTACCAGCTGAATAGATGGGTAAATAACACAGCACTATCTACAGTCAGTGATGCAGATTGAACTGTAAGGTAACAAGCTGATGACCATCTCTCCTAGCTGGAAACAGCCCTCGCCATTCATGAACACACAAATACACCATGTGTAATTCTCATTATAAAGCAGCCCTCTCTGAGAAGCAAGAAGGTACTTTGATGGACAGGACATGAATCATCCTTTGCTTGACCTCATCTCCCGAAAGTCACTTGTTTTATAAGCTCGTCTTTCCAAAGGGAAACCCAATTACAGTAATTATATCCATGGCAGCAGCATGAAACGGGGAACCTCCTGCTGCTGGCATGGACCACCATGGTGGTGGTGCTGGTGGCAGCATGACTGATGACGTGTGATGGCTGTGGAGAGTCTTGCTCTCACTCAACAAGCCTCAAAGCTGAACCTCAGCACCTGCCCTTCAGCAAGCTGCCTCTGAAAAGGCTTCACACAGAGCACTCCCACCCATCCCATGGCCACTGCTATTTTTCCTCCTTCATTTGCTGCTTCTGCTTTCAATATGTCAAATTCACTTGAGATCTCAATGACTGCTTCACTGGGGTGAAAGGCTGATGAATGGGGCTGCCAGCAAGGAAGGAGAAGAGAAGATGGAGGGAATAGCATTAAAGTGCCCCCCATTTCAATTATTCTTAGCACAGTGTGGAGGGCCATACAGGCAACCCAAGAACAAAGAGAAGCCACCCCAAGGCTGCTCCATCTAGGACTAGGGGTCCTGCTCTGACAATATGGTGACAGTGTGGATGTCTTGAAGTCCCAAATTCTTGTAACAGCAGCAGTCTGGCTCTTACCATAACATAGTCCAGGAAAGGTCCAGAATCTTGTATTGAACAGCACAGTGATAGTTAAACTTAATATGGTTCTGGTATGCTCAGTCCAATACCAGCACAATCACTGCCCTAAAAAAACTGTCACAATCTCAACAGATTAGACAAAGGATAAGAAAAAATGTGAGAAGATTTGCTTGAAGTCAATTTACAGTTCAGTAATAGTGCCAGAAACTTCATTCCCACATCAACACTGGTAGGTGGAAGGAGGATGGCTGGACATGGCTGTACCTAGCAGTGAGACATGGGGAGAAGAGCTTCACGGTGGTGCAGTGACCTTCAGAATCACCCACCCCATGGACCTGCCTCCTGTGGGTGAGAATGTAGAGACAGATATGCTCAGTTTAGGCAAAGAGGGGATGGGTTTAGGAGGAGACCTAAGAAAAAATAAGGAACATAAGGAAAACAGTTAATGAAGAAAATTCATCTGGCTGTCAAGTTTTAAGCTCGTAAAATTGCACATAGGAAGACCACTGCATTGCAGGAGGCACTGGCGAGATGTGGGAGTGGCAGAGATGGACAAGGGAAGAGAGCAGAGAGAGCGCAATGGAGCATCATATCCTTTATTTCCCTCTGCAAGCCTGCAGGGAAATATAGAATAGAGTTAACTGGCAAGCATATTTCTCATTGCAGAGCTAATTAACAAATTTGCAAGTCCTTTATCTCATACAGATCTTCACACCAAAATTTCTTGCACCAGCTTTGAACTTGGTAATCGCCAGGGAAGCAGCTGCAGGGACTGTCCTGTCAGACCTGTGCTGATGAAGATGAAGCTGATGCTTCTACACAGTCATGTGGGAGTTAGACATACTCTGCCGTCCTGGGAATAGATCTGCTGCCAGTTAATTTGTTAATTAACAAAAGGTCAGAGGCACTTTATCTAGAGCAGAGCCCTTTGCTTGAGAAACTTTGCTAGAAAGCGCCTCAGGTGACATCACTTCACAGTGCTAATAGCACCTGCCCGTACCTATTATCTTTTTAGCCTCCCTTTTTGCCGTAGTGGTCTTGGCTAGAAGCTTGTAAAATGATTAGGAAACAAAACTAGGTTACATACACAAGAACCACACACATTTAAACAAGCTTTCCAAGCATTCAGACTAGTTAGGTTAACTTCCTTACTTCAGCCCCATCTTTGCAAATTTTGTGGCTTGGAACCAGTCTGCTCTTACTGGATTTGTGAGATGGGAACGACTGAGATCTTGTGAGCAAATCTGACCATTTCTAACCTGATTAGTGAAAGAGCAAAAAATCCCTGGATTTCGATTAAATCACCAGACCTTCCGATTTTAGATAATCTTTACTAATAACCCTGTCTTCCACGCTGGAGCTCACAAGCATCTCCATTGTGCAGAAGCAGTTTTAGGGGAGCTGAAACTTGCAGAGCAACTGCAGAAGGGTCAGCTTAACCTAAAGCATTGCCATTTGCAATTTGCAAATTAAGAAATCTTTTGTAAAACATAACAGGATTGCCTCAAACTTTTTTAGACTGCTAAATGACAGGACAGGCTGTTAATCCACACAGCAGATTCAGGGCCAACTTTGCAAGTAAAAGATACAACCCCAGAGTAGCAGAGGGGTTAATGTCTCAGTCTCTGGAGAGAAAAGTGTAAAATTGTGTGATTATATTTTGTTGCAATGAAATCAGCTCTTAAGATGTTTTGGTCCAGCTGATCTGAATTATGCCAAACCAAGTTAAAGTAATGAGATTAAAGAAAACATGGTTTTAGTCCAGATACATTTTATAAGTTTATCATAACTCCTCTAAAGCTGTACTTATCATCTATGTAGGTAAAGCAAAAATCTAGCACTGAATTTGACTTGTACAGGCACGATGTCAGCCTTCCCCACCTTCAAGATAAATTCAACCTGTTGGCCTCTTCCAGGCAAGCTGTTAGGTAGGCTCTACCAGTGTAGCTGCACTTCCATTATGCATGCTAAGGGCTGCAAGTTCTTTTACTGATGCATCTTAATGAAAACTGGTTCCCCACAAAGCTTCCCATACCTCCGAGCTTAGATTTGGAAGGGTTTGCAAAGACCCTCCAGTTCAGTCTCTTGATATTTTGCATATCACAAAAGCTCAAAAGCTATCACCTTTAAGCAATTTTCAAAGACCCTTTAAAGAAATGTGGAGAGGATAATAAAGTATCTTAAAGCCTCCAGGGAAACAGCAAGGGAATTTCATTGTTTAATCTCTTGCAAAAAAAATAGAGGTGGACACAGCCCTGCTGAGCATAGAGGAATGAACCATGGGTGTTTTACTGTAGGCCTAAATCTGGCCTAAGTAGCATTAAAGCTTTCCTTAACTGTAGTGTGCTTTATGTCAAAAAAGCTTGCAGATAGATTATACTTTTGTAAAATGGGAAGCAGGACAGCTGTTGCTTTTGTCTGATAGAGGCAACAGGGAACTGAACCATGAATTATTGGCATTTTGTACTTCCTCAGGCTCTGCAGTTACCTTGCAACAGCATGTACTTACTCATATATTTGGCAAACTCACCCAAAAGGTCACTATGTTGGTGAGCAAAGACATAGAAGGTGTCAGTGTGCTGGTACCTACTTGGCTGCATATAATAGCTAAACAGAGGCACAGGCTTGGAGTTTGACCTCAACTGCAAATAGAAAGAAGCTTAAAGAATAAATCCTTGTAACACTTGATGCCTCCTCAGGATGACCCAGCTGTGCTGCTGATGGTGGAAATGATCAGCAGAGTAAATGCTTGGAGAATGGTGGTTTGGGTGCCCAGAGCTCACAGGTTTTCTTGGATAAACCTCAGCCTTGGGCTGTAGTTTTGAAGCTAAGAGGATGCCACCTGAACTCCTAACTGTGGGAAACCCTTCACTGATGCCCGGTGACAGCAGGTACGATGCTGGGCCGAACTCTGCCTACAAAGAACCCTTTTGTCGACAGGAAGGAGGACATGAAGAAGATGAAGAACACAGGGCATGGTGCACAAATTACTGAATGACCAAGACTCCTGACTAGAGACGACAAAAAGAGCTCCCTGGGGCTCTCCAGGGAAACAGACAGATTTTGTTCAACCTTGTTCGCATGTTTTCTCCATCTACCACCTCTTCAGGAGCGTGTTCAGAGCTGGTCGAGAACACAGACCACTGAAGAGCTCCGACAGACGTGGAGCTTAGCCTGTCGAGGAGACAGCATGTGGGTCTGCTGCACCCCTCCACTGCAAAACCTAAAGGACATGTAATGTGGGGATAAGAACATTCCTTATTAAGGTTCTGTTTGTCTCTTCTCATGCAGTTTGGGGCTAAGACAGTTCCTTTTTAAGGTTGTGTTGGTCCTCATGCTTCCAGGTGTGCATCGCTCCAAGCCTGTGTGTGCTTTTGGGCATTTCTTTCTAACCAGGCATGAGCAAGGCAGGGGAAGCATTTAGCACCGGTGTGCTTCCCTGCAGAGTCCCAGTGTGGGGTTGTTTCCCTCTTTCAAAGCCTTTGAGTGTCGTGGAAGGGAAATGCAGCCAGTGGGATGTGCTGGGCTGTTGTACTGGGGTTTATGTTAATGTCTGGCTCGTTTCTGCTGGAAATTGCAAAATTTTTCCTGTGGAAGGAGCAGGCAGTTTGACCCTTCATGTTCATATAGACTGTTATATATTGAAATGGAGAGAAGACTTAGGAGGCACATGAAACACCAGAACAAAACAGATGAGGGGGCAGGAATCATACAGTTCAAAGCTGGTTTTCTACAGACTGCTATACAGTGTTTTTATTTATTTATTTATTTTTGTTTAATTTTGTAATTCTTGTGACTCAATTATACATTTTATCTCTGTCTGTGCTTACATATTTACACTAGGAGGGGGAAAATCCCTCTTTTTTTATTTTTCTAGGTGGATGAGGGGAAATGCAAGAGAAACTTTCTGAGTGCCTGAATTGAAAAATCAATTATTTATTCTTTCTACAAAGTTCTTTGAAGAGCTATAGACACAGAAAATTGACATTAAACTCTACCTACTCACTACAGCTCCTGTCTGCTTTTCCACCTCCCCCCCTTCCCCTCCCAAAATGAAGAAAATACCTATCCTGAGATCAGAGGAGATTGTGCCTGGGAACAACAGACAACCCTGAGACACAGGCACAGCTTGCAGGCTCCTCGTACCCCGCCTGGCCGTGTAGGTCCAACACCCCTGTTTCTCAGAGCCTCTCCGAAATCCTCCTCGCCCGTCTCAGTGTTGGCAGCCCGGAGAGCAGCTCGAGCGCGGGATGGAGCAGGAAGCCTAAAAACTTCATTCTGCAGAGAGACCTCTAGTGTTTTTCTTTCTCCATGTCCTGGCAGAGTTCCTCCAAAGTACAAATACACACAGAGCTCCCATTGTTTGCAGCCCTTCACAAGCCCACTGATCCTAATATGGAATTCAGCAGGAAACCCATGATTTCCTGACACACAGCAAGCTGGAGCAAGAAAGGAAAAACTCCATTAAAAACCTCCAGGCTCTCCTCCATGTTAGAAATGAAATGGAAAATGGAGTGGATTTAACAGGAATCCCTGATTCCTGTGGCCAAGCTGGAAGAAGGGAGGCACGAATCAAAGCCGCAGGCTGCTGATATTTTTTAAGTCGCAATAAATACCGAGAACTCCTGGGCAAGATGAAGATTTCCTGACTCGGACGAACGAGAAAGGACAGATCGCTTCTTTATGATATTCCTGTCTGTATATTTAATTTATTCACCTCGATGATTCTCTTGACTGATCTGGTAATTGTTAGAAGCGGCTGTGACAGCCTGGAAATATTAGTATGATTTCCTGAGTTTGAGATTTGCTGCCCCCCCCTCCTCCCTGCTCCAAACTCAGGAAAAGTCAATACAATCGCACTTCATTTTTCCTTCATGTGCACTTGGAAGTCCTGGGAGCAGCAAGAGCAGCGGCAGCGGCAGCAGCAGCAAGAATGAACTGCAAGGAAGAAGATGACAACTGCACTGACGGGAGCAGCAATAACGCGAAGAAGATGTTAAAATGCGTGGTGGTTGGGGATGGTGCAGTTGGGAAAACCTGTCTGCTGATGAGTTATGCCAATGATGCCTTCCCAGAGGAGTATGTCCCTACTGTGTTTGATCACTATGCAGGTAAGAAAGTGCTTTAAAAGAAATTTAATGGAGAGCTGCAGGAGGGTCAGGTGGGAGGTAAAGGAAGATCAAGGGGAGGAGAGGACGGTTCAAAGGGGATGCATGGGTTACTTCTTGTCCGGGAATGTGGTTCAGGCCTGGATGGTAGCCAGGTAGCTTAGATGGTAGCTCATACAATTGGGGCAATGCAGGATTTATTGAGAGAACCAATTTGTTTTCTTCCAATTTTTATTTTGGTTTTGGCAAATAAGCAGCGTTAGGGATGCAATTCAATCCACTGGGGTTTTGGGACAACAAATATAATTCAGCCTCCATCGATTTGTATTCTTGCTTTGTTTTTGAAATTCTGAACTTCTGAACTTCACAGGCTGAAGTTATGATGAAGACTACATATATATATACATAAAAATATATGCTATCAGTGATCTTGTACCTCATGGCAAACTATGCATAAATTACAATATTTGTAACCTATTTAAGGAGTAATCTTTGAGAAAACCAGCATAGTCTCTTTCAGTGCTGTCAGAATATGTCTCCTTTCAGACACATTTGTTACTCCATCTATAAAAACATTTTAATACTATAAATTAGTATATAAGGGAAAGCAGAGTGGTGATTGGTTTGAGTACTTTATAGTGAGGGAATTTGTAGTATAAGAAAAAAAATATGAACGTAATCAAGATCATTGATGAAGTCCACTGCATCACTGTGCAAAACAGACCCACAAATTCAGTATAATATTCACAGGCCTCTTTCTGTAGCAACAACTTACTTTACCCAGCTGTGTCCAAAGTTATCATGCAGTTGGTGTGACAGGCTAAAACTGTTGCTCAAACTTTTGCTTAAATTCTCCTATCCCAGATTCTGCTGGTTTTATTCTCTCACTGCTCCTTTGGCTTATGGTTGTTGTTGTTTATGTGATCCCTGAAAAACAGATTCTAGAAGCACTGCAAAACTCATTGCTTATCTTTCAGCAGCAGTTGGAGTTTCCCTCATTTTCTCCCCACCTCCTTAAAAACTGAATTTTCATGGCGTGGCTTATCATAGATTTGGTATTCTGTAATGGGAAAATCTCTGTTTTCATTCTGGCTTCGTGTCAGGTTTAGCAGATGAACTGGCCAAACAAGCAAGCTGTGTAATTGCAGATTCTGATCCATGGAGATGTGAAGACCTTTTCCTCCACAAGAGTGGGCAGCGTCACTTCTAATGCACGCAACGGTCTCTTTCCTCTACCCTTCCCACCAGATAGATTAAACGACCAGTTTAGAAAAAAACCCTTTACCCAGACAAGATACAAGAAAGAATATTGCATGTTGTAAATATGTACTTCCATGAGCCAAAAACCGTAAAGAAGCTTGGCTGCATGAAGTTATGCCTTATATTGCAACAACAGCCGCTTTCCCATGATAAGCTGAGATCAGCTTGTCCCTTACAGCCTCGCTCCCCAGCAATACACCGGTCCCAGCACCCACTGCCCTTCGCTCTTTCCCATGCCCTACGAATGCCTCTGCATATGGAAAAAAAACATACAATAGCCAGTACCAGACCACGTATGCATCGTTCTGTGGGCTGGGTGGGTTTGCCGTGAGCGTGGGGGCACACGTGTGTGCACACACATAGGTGCTGGTGCCAGCCAGGCAGGCTGGCACTTGCTGGGGGCACCATGCCGAGTTTCTCTTCCCTACCCATCCACAGGTGACTCGCAGGGACTTGCTTTGGTTTTGTTTCCTCTCTGACAGAAGTGGTAGAAATTGCCAGTGGTCTCAAAAGTTACTGAGGAAGAGGAAGGCTGAGAGAAGGATGGAAAGATGAAGTGTGTTGCTGTATAATCCTTATTTCCTTAGAGTGGCAGGTAGAAGTAGCATGCATGAACTTTAAAATCAACCTACATTTTCAGCTACATTGAAGACAGAGACCTCTAAAATATATCCAGCTATTCTTATTTGCCTTCTTAGCTATTATAGCATATAAATATAAACTAAGAATGTTTTCAGTGAGAAAGTTCAGAAAGATAAGGGGAAAAAATAGCTCTGTATATTAACATGCTATTCTGAGACAAACTCTGTCTAGCAGCAGTGGTCAAAACTAGCATGGATCAAAAATGGAATTTCAGTTTTTTGAGAAATCCCATCATTTATTAAACCAACTTCACCACAAAACTGCACACAGAACTGAGCAGTGGAAATTATTTCTAGAGCAGAGTGCTGGAAAAAATCCCATTCACAAAACATAAAAATATTACATGGCATAAAGTATAACATAACCTATTTAAAATACTGTGGGTATTGAGAGAGGAAAGAGCTCACTTCAGGCAACCTTACTCCTAATCTTACAGTTTTTAGCATATTCTGTTGCAAGAGCCCCTTCCACCTCTGTCTGCGTGGCTGCCCACGGTCAGGAGGAGCGGTGGCATGGCAGTAAGATGGGCACAGCTGTACCACGGGCATGGTGATACCACAGGTACCACAACACACAGGGAGCCCTCACACATGGGCAGATCCTGCAGGGTGCTTGAGGCTCTGGAAAATCACATTTGAATTTACCCCAGGGAACTGGTTTGTCTGCCCCTGCACTTGCCCCTGCCAAAATCCACAGTTTCAACTTTCCCAAACAAGCTGAAACTGTCTGATTCAGTTCTTCTGTGCTGGAAATGCTCAAAAGCAATTAATTGCTGCAGATTTTTGCAAAACTGCACTTTCCATTGAAGGCTTTTCACCCAGGCATTATTACCAGCAGTGGTGTGTTAGCCAGCACTTCCTCTTGCCTCACCGGGTCACAACCTGGTTGTGAGTCCCAGGGCATTTACCAATTTCCTTCTTTCTAATAGAAAAAGTAGGGAGGGGGAAGCATTAAAAATTGAGGATTCCAGTGGTGATCTCAGAGCAGTTTCTCACTGCCGTGACTCCAGCAACTCAGGAGAGACAGTGATGCTATCCAGCCCAACATTGGGAAAAGCTCCAGATGCACCATTGCCATGGCCAAGGCATTAACCATTTACGGACCCACTGTACCAGTTACATTTACTCGCCCTGCTGCGTTGCATCTTTTTATTCCTTCCCTGGGCAGGTTTTCATGGCACAAGTGAAACAGGTGAACATACTGACATGTGTGGCTCAGAGGAAGCAACCAGCATTTCAAAGGGCTGAGCTCCAATAGTATTAGATCTGTACAGTACTTATTCAGTGCCTTTCACATGAAAGGGCTTGAAACCACTTTATAAAATTTGGGCCCAACCTGTCTCTAAGAAAATCAAAGGCATTAGATGGATTTCACCCAGGGAAGGGACAGGATTCCTGCACATAGCTCATGCAGCATTTACAACTCAAATGCCTGGGACGAAGGGCTGTTGGTGTTTCACCATGTATGCAGCCACACTGTACAAAAGTCCAAACCAGTTATTAGCTCCACACTAGTAATATTCTGCCACAGATTTCACCCACAGTCCACAAAAATGAATTTGTTCAGGGCCTGTTGCCAGGGTTGGGGTGTGATGGATGTAGAGTAGGGTCAGAGGCAATGCCAGACAGATGGGGAAGGCAAATTTGTTACTTGGATATGAAAATGGTTTCTTTTGTTGGATGTGTGGAGGTTTACGAGTCCGGTTATTTCTCAAGGCATTTTGAAGAGGTTTTGTTGGAGGTCAGAGCCCTGAGCAGGTTTCCTTACCTTTGGTGAATTTCCAAGTCCCACACTGAAAGGGTTTAGCCACAAGGTAAATGGCTGCTTCTAGGTCAGGAGAATCCAAGTGCTATCCCAGTGACAAACAGGATATTCCTGGCAATAATGTAACAATAGGGACTGTTTGGATAATGAGTAGATGCTTTAACATGCTGGTTCCATTCCATCTTTGGAACATCAAATGCTGATTTTCCGTGAGCAAAGGTCTCCCAGTCAGGGTGACTTGTATTGTGTCTAGCTATGTGAGGTTATAAATGTTTAATTAGGGCTGAGGTTGTACCAACAAAAAAATTCAATTCAACTACTAGCAGAGTTGATTTAATAGTACCAAAAGTAACTGGCTTGATCTGTGAAATACAGAAGGGATATGTGTATCATTAGTTACTTAGGCAGCCACTGAGCATCCTTTTTGATATTCATGAACCCTAAAAACCCAGCAATTTTTAGCACAAGATTTATTCACTGTAAAATGTATATTCAGGATTCCTAGAGCAGTGGTCAATGCCCCAAGCCTGTCAGTGTTCAAGAGATATTTGGACCATGCCCTTAATAATATTCCTTAACTTTTGGTCAGCCCTGAAGTGGTCAAGCAGTTGGACTAGATGATCACTGTAGGTCCCCTCCAACTGGAACTATTCTATTCTATTCTATTCTATTCTATTCTATTCTATTCTATTCTATTCTATTCTATTCTATTCTATTCTACTCTATTCTAAAAGTTACTTTTTTAAATGTAAAAGAACTCAGTGATTGAGGAGTAGTACCAATGACAGGCAGCTAACTAGGCCCACTGTACAGACAAAGGTGAATGGACTCATTAGATGGTTGGAGTCTAAGGAGAAAAGGATGATGAGTCTTAAACTGTCTAGTTCAGGCACAGTACATACAAATAGCTTTAGGATCCAAAGTTGCATCTTTGGTAAACAGGAGAGGTCAATCCCTCCAAAGGAGAACTGCAGAACATCTGCACTAAAGACATAAAGTAGATGGCATAAATATGTCACTCCCTCCCCTCATATGTCGGCACAAACCGGTGAACATTTATAAATAGTGAATCCATTTGAAAAAAATTAGCAGTGGCATGTGATCAGCTAATGAATAGCATACAGAATAGCTCAGCCATGACTGAAACTCTGTAAATTAAAAGCAATATAGAAGAAGACAGCCATTAATTACTGTTAGCAGACACATTTTTTTGTTCTGGAGTGATGATTCAATCTAATCTGTCTGACTGTGCACTGAAGTGGGCTGGGGCACTCACTGGTCTCGCAGAGCAGTGATCCCAACCTTGCTGGACAGGCAAGCCATGAGGGAAGGGGGGGTCTTCTGCTCTGGCATTATTATTAACATGGGAGCGGTACCACTGCTCTTGCCCAGAACAGTCAGCTTGTACCTGTGCAAATCTATAAAGATATTATATCCTGCCTGTATGCCACAGCACTGACTCAAATCCCTGTTCCTCATGTCCTCACATGAAAGAGGGCAGTTGGAAGAGGGCTGTCACTGATCATGGGGCTGCCCATGGCTGGCCACTCTCCTGGGGCAGGCAGGAGCACCCGAGGGAGACTGGGACCACCCTGACACCGTCGACAGGACATGCACAGAGTGTATTTGCCTTGCAGCCTCTCCCCATGGGGGAGGAACCACCAGTCAAGACATGGCAGAAAACAGATGGGAGCTGTAATATCCCAAATTTCTCCAACTACAGGCACAAGACCACATCTGTCCATAGTTTTAATGTGCTAGCTATTTTTAACTGATTGCTAATGCACACTGATTTCAACCCGTCCCTGCTTGCCATGGTGTGTAAGCAATGACTTAAACCCCATACCATCACTTCTCTCCCCTGCTGAAACTTTATTAGAGATGAAGAGACTGCCCAAGGAGATTTGAAGTTCTGCATGGGTGCTGCTGTGGGAGTCTTCACACTACCACATTCTTGAGACAGTTGTCTCCTATAAACAGCCTTGGTAGCACATTAGAGGAACCCTTCATGCAATGTTTGGGGTCATTAAACTGAAAGAGCTATAAATAGCATTGAAAGAGAGCTGTGATGTTTATTTGCATGGATGTTTGCACTGGTGGTTTTTTTTTTTTTTTCCTTTTAATGTTCATCCAATTTTGATTGTACAGATTTGAACTTTATCCCTGAGACAAGAAAGCATTGAATCTTTTAAGATCTGGCTTTTTAGACTAGGAGCCACAGAAGAGATATGTTCATTTTGCCTCTCAGGAGCTAAAATGACTTGTCTGCCAATCATAAAGAACAAACCAGGGATCTCAATAAAACATTTAAGGTACGACACAACAAAAATCTACTAGTGGTATTCAAAGGTTTTAATGGCTGGCTTTTCTGAAGATAAATTTTACACAACCACTAATTCTTAGGCTCCCCACAGAAGTTTTAACTCTGTCCTGTGTCTCACAAGCCAGGAGAGATCTAGTGATCCTCAGGCTTTTTCACTTCCAGGAAGCCTAGACAGTCTTTATACTGAAAAGGTGCTTTTTGCCTGAATCACCCTGGTCATTCCACATTCAGATGGAATAGGCACCATATATATCCCCAAGTGTCTTAAGACCTTTTCCTTCTGAAGGTGTTTTATGGTATGTGAAGTCTTGAGATAACTATCGCTCATATCTCTCTTCCTCACACACATCCCTGTATTGTCCTGCGGGTGCACAATCCACTTGAAGCCCATGGACACAGAGGTGTGTGCTGCTTTGTGATCCTATTTACTCAGGGCAGATTGTTTCTGCAGCAATGCTCTGAGTGCTGTGATGACAAAAACCCCGTTGTCCCCTGGCACTATTGAAATGCAGCTGTGGCTGGGGAGAAGCCTGCAGCACCTGAGCTGCTTCCTACCTTCACCTCTGGCTCTGTTATACAACTTCTCTTTGTATTATTTCTATTCCTGGTTTGATTTTACACTGACAAAAGCTTTATGCTACAAAGAGACACAGAAGAGCTCTGCACCAATCCCTCCCATACCCACCAGCATCTTGCTGATCACCCAGGACTCAACTGACAGCCCAGAAGCTGCAGCAGCCCGACTCAGAGAACCGAATTCTTCATCCAGTATCAGCACTCAATGGATGTCCTTGTACGTCAAGCACAGCAGGGGACAACACTGCACCATGAATAATATTTACAGTCTGAAAACTAGATGTAGAGTATAAGCAAACTACAATGCAGATCAGGAAGGATAGTGCCAGGAATTAGAGATGTAGATGAAGCAGCCATGTTACTTTATCCAGGCTTATCCACCATAAGTTCCACCTAAGGCCCTCTGTCTACTATTTCATATTAGCTTTGTGGTGTTTGAAGGGCAATAGGAAACACAAAGAATACTAAGCAAGGAGCTAGACCATTTTAATGTGTATTGGTGGTTCAGATGTAGAATGATGAGGGGTTTTTTTGAGGTCAACCACAGTCCTGAAGGAATGAGTTGGAAAGATGGGAAAGTCAAATGGCTTAAAAAGAAATATTTCTTTGCATGGCATGTGATTAACCCAAGGAACTTGACACTGGACAGAAGTTACTGACAACAAAATTTTCACAAGGTTTGCAAAAAGGGAGGCTGAATCAGACATCAGGGAGATTAAGTACCAGCGTAAGCTAATGAAAAGTCTTCTGCAAGATATAATAAAATGTGAGCTGACACCACCTTCTGTTAGAGACCAGGATAAGACCTAAATGTGGACTGATGAACAGCACATTCTCTTAAATCTGCTCACTGCTACATCAGAGATTAAGACCTGACAACCTGCGCTGTGAGTTTGGCCGAATCCAGCATTCTCATACTCAGTACTGTAGAAATTGATGATTTGAAATGATTCTTCTGATATATAAATGGGAAAACAGATTTTGAAATTTTGCTTATGCAGCAGTGGACTGCTGCAAAGACACATGGAAGGATTTGTCTGGAGCACAAAAAGGGTTAACAGTGGAAATGATGAGAAAATAACCCTTTTCTACTCCACTACTCCAAGATAGTCTTGGTCTTTCCCTCCCCTTTTAATCAGCATAACACTGCAGGAGGTGACATCAGCTGAGGAAACCAAAAGTGAAACTGTGGCCTCCGGCTCTTGCAGGACAATCTCTACAGCTTGAACTAGCAATCACATCCGCTATCTTAAAATCGATAATTGACTCAGTACATGTGTCCAGCCATCCACCCCAGGGGGCAAAACCATTTACAGGTGGTGCCAGACCAGGTACTGACAGCCAGGCAGATGCTTTTCAACAGCAGAGTCTCTACATGTAGGAAAAAAACCCAAAAACTTAGCAAAGAAGTCCAAGCAACCAAAACTCCTAGACATGTACAAACTTCTTCATTTCTGCAGGATGTGGCAGTGCTTTTACTAAGTCACCTTTACAATGGTTTAGTCACTAATTAAAACAATGCAAAATGCCTTCACTAAAACTTCCTTCTCATTTTCTATTCTCTTAATAAAACTTGATACTTTGCTGTCTGTACTAGTGATACATTGTTGTTATCAAGCATCGCTGTGTATATTTTGCCCTGCAGTCAGTGCCTTTCCTATGTTCTAACTTTCCAGTTGTCATGGCCAGACCTAATGACATCATGGAAATGGCAAGGGATGAGGAAGAGCACACATATTTCCTTCAATTGTTCTGTTCAGACAAAGTCATTAAACAGTAATGACATCTCCTGTCAAATTATTATTTATCTTTGCAATGAAAAACATCCAAGTTATTATATTTCTAGTCTGCTTTTAAGAATGATCACTCACCAGTCTCCTGTCAGATATATTGTTCTTGTATCCCAAGCTATGGGTCTTCCAGCTAAGTCAGGGAGTAAGTTACTGAAGAATGAAAGCCTTATGAATTGTCACCCCAAATTTTATCCCAAGAGACACTGAATGAATGAATTCTAGACTGGGTTTATGAGCTGGTATTCATATCTCTTTTTTCCCCAAGTAAAATCAAGGAAAATGGGTTTTAAAATAATGTTTAATAACTGAAAACTAAAAAAAATATGTGTATTTACCCTACATAATGCCAAGCATTATTCACTTTCAAACTCAGAAATCTCTCACCCAAGACAAGCCATCCTACCAGCAGCCTTGGCTGAAAGCAGGGACTAGACCTTATGTGCAACTTCTACATGTGCTAAAATGCTCAAGCACCATTCATCAGCCAATGACTTTCCCATGTACCCAGGTGGACAGGAAAGCTCTCCCAGATCTAAGAATGAACCATTACACCTCACTTCAATCCCAAATACCATCCATCATGTCTCAGCAGTGAGGACACAGCCAGGTGAGCATAGCAGTAGGGAGGACCCAATGGTATGATCCAACCTTGTGGTTGCTACCACCTTTGGCTGAAATGGATGCAGATCTCATTATGCAGTGATAGTTTTTCTGTAGTATTAGTTCTGTAGCATACATATTTGTAGATTTATGACCACAAGAAAAAGCTGTTCTTAAGCAGATATCACTGTGGGCATGGGAAGTTACCATATGAGAGCAGGCAAGATGGCTTGGAAGAGTCCTGGGGGACACAGTGCCACCTGCACCCTGTGGCACTGGCTGGGAAGTAATATCCCCAGCTAGTCCCCATAGTCACAGTGGTGTGTTTTGGATTCCAGGGAAGAAGAAGGCATGAAAGACTCTGATATTTCAGCTAGCACAGTTCCCTAGACTCAGTGTGGGTCCAGTGCATCAGCAAATCCAGTAGGGTTGCCCCAGGGTTGCCTTTCTGCCTTGGGGACTGGCACAGCAATGAATCCATAAATATGAAATGCACCAACGAGCCTCATGGGAAGAGGAGGCTGGAAAAACCATTCACTGACAGGAGAAGCACTGGGAAAAAAAAAAAAAAAAAAAAAAAACAAACAAAAAAACAGCTCCCAAAGGAGGGAGCTGGACAGCTGTAAAAATATTCCCAAGCACAGTGGCACAGGAGGCACAGTCAGGAGGGTGATGACTTGGGAGCAGGAGAAGAGCAGCGCAGCACTGTCCCAGGATCCTCACTCCTGGCGCAGGACAGTATGAAAGTTTATCATAGAAATAGCAGTCCCCGTGATGAGCACAGAAGCCAGCACTTAAGCATGTGAAAGAGTTAAAGAGGACTGTGCAGAGGGGCTGGACAGAAGGGTCCTGCCACAGTGCAGGAAGATGCCTGAGATGACTCACTAAAGCTACTTTCCAACCCCTGCAATTCTGAGGGGACAGAGGCCACGTCTCTTATTAAAGACTCTCTGGCACAGACTTCCAGCTATAACTTTGAAGTAATGATATTAACAGTATCTGCTAATGCTCAGCTTTCTGCAGACTTTAAGGAAAAGAACAGCTTCAGCAATGAGTGGGAAAACATACATGTTCAAACATAACTTTAATTTTTATCCCCTGGGAGATGGGACAAAAAGAGCATCTATTTACAATAATAATGCTGCTTTGCTGAGAACAGACCATAAGGAAAATCCCATAAGGTTGGAAAATGTGTTTTAAGTTCACAAACTGTCCCATGCTCCAGCTCCAGGGTGGGCAGCCATCCAGCTGCTGTGAGCAGCTCTGTCCTCAAAGGCCAGACCCTCCCCGTCTCAGACACTCTTGGTTTTCAGAGAAATCTCCCCAGCTCTGTTTGGGAACTGGTTAGGTTACCTCAGTGTGTTTTCCTCCAATAACTAGGCATAGAGTCAATGTATTTTTCAAATTTGGGGGGCCCAGTTGCTTGACACCCTGTCCATGAGCAGCAGAAAAGCAGAGACCTGATTTTTCATTAAAAAAGGTGAGACATTTCCACCAGAGAATCTCAGCTCTGGAACAAACTCATGCTGAAAATGCCTCCTGGGACCCTCTATTTTATGCTGTATATATCAAGCAATGGCTTGTGGAATTAATGCCCAGGACTTCACATTGTTCATTCAAGCTTGCATGAGAGCGCTGCTATTGGCAGGTTGGGTTGTATGATCCCACTCCCCAAATGGCTCCATGTGGGCACATTTTTGTGTAGTTATAACTACACATAGACCTTTTCAGCTACATCAAAACATAAAGGATACTATAGAATTGCATGTAATTTCTTTGTAGTTTAATCCCATTTTTGTTCTCTGAAAGGTTGTCACTAAAACTTTCAGCAAAAGCATGAACAAAATTTAGGAGGGCACTTGTATGCTCTTATTTAAGCTCTTGGAAAGACATTTTACCTTCACAGTGCTGCTTTGCTTTGTTCTGTGTATCTAACAAGTAAATCTCAAAAATCAAGTCCGACTCCCTTCATCTCTTTGCCTTCTAGTTACTGCTTAGAATATTTTAAGCCTGTTCTAGGAATACAAGGGAGTAAAACCTCTCATTAAAAAATATATGTGAAATACATCTTTAAGAAAGTAATTTTCCACAAATACCATCCATGAAAACAGGATCAAACTCAACATTAAGAGAGGAGTTCATATTCCAAAAAATGTTCAGCTAATCTGCCAGAAACCAAGCCTTACGGAAGAACTCCAAATTAGCTAAGCCAGTACATGATATCATTAATATGGAGAATTTCCTTTGCCATGAACAGTAATATTCTTTGATGGAGTATGCCACTTGGAGATCTGATGGGAATTTACCTAAACCATGCAGTTTGGTTCAAGTCCAGAGGGGTGAGGTTGCTGTGGTTCTTGTTATTTTAATATTTTAGAGTGTTAAGTGCATTTTCTCCCTCTATTCTCCCTCCTGGGAAACTGCTAAAATGGTGAAATAATTCATTCTTCCATTATTTGAAGCATATTGCCCAATTTATTTCTTTTCCTGTAAAGAGCTGCTTGTAGCAATACCATAAGTCCCTCCTGATGCTTCCAAGGAAGGAAGAAGCAACGGGGAGTGTGAACGCAGAATGAGGTCCCCAATCTGAATTAATGTTTGACAGAGAAAATCTATGCCAAGGAAATGGTGGAACAGGAATAACTTGTGTTGTCTCCATATGGTGCTCCCAACTGGGTTTCTCTCCCCCTGCCCTCTATTTAAACGCATGAACATGAGAGAATTAAAAAAAAAAAAAAAAAAAAAAAAAAAAAAAAAAAACCACCAAAAAACACCACACAAGTCTTGAGACAATTTTGCAAGAAAAACAGTATTCTGAGACTACGCCCAGCAGGGTAGAAACTCCTGAGGACACAAGGGAACCTTGTCCCTGGTTGAGTGCATTCACAGGGTGTCATGGTGAGGTGCATGAGACAATTCATACAAAGACAGCGTGACTAGAGAACACTGTGTACCTTCCATCACACTGAGTCCTTCCAGCTCTCGATCTTCTTTCTTCAGTTCCCTCCATCTTTCAAAATTAATAGCTGAATTTCCTTTTCTTGGTATGTATTTTCTACATTGCTTTTTTTCTCAAACTATAGGGTGTTCCCACCTGAAACGTCACAGAAAGACAGTTTGTCTTCCCAAAGCTTGCCTGGGTGCAGCATGGGACACGGAACTGGCCAGAACTAGATATGGGTCCTGCAGAGCCATTTCTGAGACAGCTGAATCCAAAACTAAACCACAGACATTGCACACATAGCAGCTGCCCCACAAGCACTGAGTGATAATTATTACCGTGTGTCTCTTCTGATTTCCTCAAGCACTGCCGAGCTGGCGAGGGCTGCAGCCGGCCAGGGCATGAGAGCAGATGTTCTTGCCTTCTGACAGATGTCAGCTCTGCCCAGTGGAAAATGCCATCTGATATGAGTGAAAACCAACAAGCAGCCAGACAGGGCTTTGCAGGACGGTCGTGGGACCACCCTGCAGTGACCACTATCCATGGCAGAGACCATCCAGCAGCCACCTCCTTCCTGGCAAACCCCTGCCACAGCATACCATAAAAACATTATCTCAGTGTTGCTTCTTGTGTGTAAGAAAGGGAAGGTCAAAAGAACCAAGGAGTTGCATGAGAAACAAATAAAAGCCCAAGAAAATGAAATAATTGGAGAAGGGTGGGAAACAAATGTACATCCTTAAACGATGGAGGGGAAAGGTATATTTAAGAGAAGATAGTCCAGAAACAATCCAAAACCCATGAAACATGTGATTCGTAACAACTGTGTTTTGGGGGATATGACTCAGGATTTTGAACTTTTAGGGTTAGCAAAAGTTCTGGCCAGAGCATTTTTGACAAACTATCCCACCAGGAGAAAATGCTGATTCATGAAAGTTGGAGCATTTTTAAAATACTTGGAAGGACAAATTATTGAGGTCCAGGGCCCTCTGGTTATTTCTGACAGTGCAGCAAGAAAGACTTAAATTGAAAACAAAATATCTGAAGGTTTTGTTTTCATTCCTTTGTAAAATGAAAACAAATTGTAAAACCTCAGAAGTTGTCGCAAAGCTGAATTATCATCCCCCTGGCCAGTTCTTGTTGGTTACTGTTATTATCCATTTTACAGTTATTGTACTGTAATCATTACTATGCAAAGGCAGACTTACTCCCATTTCCTCTAACAGAAATGTTTGTGCAACAGAGATGAAAATTTCTAAGGAAAATGCCTCAAATAGCATGAGCTCAGGTGTCATTTTAGGCACTATCAATATGAAGAGCTACAACAGTTGCAAGGAGAGGTTGGCAATCCTTGCAAGCCTTGGAAAACCTAATGATAGCACCAGGCAAGTGCTTAGGAGAAGAAAAAAAGTCTTGGAACTGAGCGTCACTCATTGTGTCTTTAACCTCTCTGGTACAGGCTACCTTTAGGGTGTGTTTTTTCTCCTCTTCTCCTTTGATGACTTTTGTCATCACATTACAGTCTAATAAATCCACATTTCTAATTCATAAGACCATCTAGGTTTGATTTCCAGAAGAAGGAAGTCAGCTCAAGTGCTCTCTAAAGTTTTCAAAGCACATCTTCCCTCTGCTTGACACAATCTTGCTCCAGTGAGTGGTCCCCAAAGTCAGTGACACTGGGACAAGGACTTCAGCCATGATGCTCAGTGGACGTGGAGGGAAGTGTCTGTGGCCACATTCTAGTGATGCTGCTTGTAGATTATGGAGGAAATATACAGTAAAGGATCTGTTTGGGAGCTCGTGCTGCATTAAGTTAGGAAGGGCACTGTTGTAGTGAGGGGAATTAGGTTGTGTGCAATTAGTTTGAACTTGAAACTCAATCTATATTGCAGCTTCTGAGATCATTTACTGTAGGGTCACTTTCCAGATTCTCCCTGTATAGCTGCATTTCTATTATCTGTCATGCTAACAAACCAATATGCTGCTATTTGATAGAAAGGATTCATTCCGTCAGCCAGAAGCTAAAACAGTCTGTCCTTCCAGGAGCTTCTCAGCAGAGGGCTCAAAATCCTGTCTTAGTATGAATTACATCTGACTTAAGGAAGTTAATTTGGGGTCTCTGAGGACCACTGAATTTCAGATTTCCTATATGGGCAACCCTTTTTAACGTGTTCCTGCTGTGAGCTGTCAGGCAAGAATAAAAACAGAGCCATCAGAGGTAATGAGAAGGCACTACCAACAGTGCCTAATGGATTTTCATCCTTAGAATAGCTGGAAGCATATCCTGAAAGAGACTGGTTTAATTTCCCAGTGAGCATGGTGGGTGTGGGTACCTAAAATTAGATATAGTCTCTATTAGATGTAAATATTTATGCCTATTGCCATAATACATAGCTTTTCATCTGATGATTTTCAGTATGAGGAAATAGATTTTTAGGCCATTCTTTTGAAGGTTAGCTATGCCCTCACAAATTGCTGGGTTCATCTAGTTTTGGAAGACTCACAGAGCTGGGGCCAAGCAAATCTAGTCAGGAAACTCTTGAAGTAAATGAATGCATGGCATATAATACAAGGCCAACAAGTAAATGAATAAAATAAGTGAAAGAAGCAGATAATCTCCTTAACACATTTCTGTGCAAACTGCTGAGCTCCTAGGAAATCGGAATGAAGATATTTATGACACACAGCAGATAATTTCTCAAGAAGGAAATATCAATTTTCCCCTTACACATTTGCAGGAGATGCAAGGAAATGTTCCTAATTAATAACTGCAGGATTTATTTTTGTCAAAGACTTATCAGGTTACAAAGAAGCCATATGTTTGGGGATTTTTTTTTTTCCCAAATTTCTTTCTTTGCTATATTAATTTATATAAGCAGTTAGAGAAGTGCCTATAGTTACTACTTCAGAGAATTTTCCTCCAAATCATTTGCACGATTTCATTTTGCTAAACAAAGACAACAGTCCTAATGCCGCTCACCATTTGACAGATGCAACCCCTGTTAATTACAGGGGCTAGCAAATGAGCTTTATTTCTCTCCATGTTTTTTAACAGTATGCACAGAAGAAAAAGTCATTGATCAGCAGAGGAATACATATGCCACCTCAGCATGGGGCAGGGGCCTGGCTATTGCATGTCTCAATGTGAAATAGTGGGCAAAGAGCAACTGCAAGCACAAGGAGAGCTGCTGATGAAACACCGCCCAGCGCAGAGGGAGCAGGAGACAAGAGGGGTACAACAGGGTGGAAAAGCAAATAAGTGCTGCCCCTGCTTTTCTCCTGGCACTCCAGCATTGGAAAAACTCCCATATACCTCCTATAAAAAACAACTCCACCATAATCCTGTTAAGGGCCAGAGTTCACCAGCAACAACAGGAGAGAACAGTAACAGGAACCAGAAAGTCAGGGCAGATCAGGCAAGATAAACACCAACTTCAAAAGCGTGCAAAGCCCAAGAGGAACCTGGACCCTGGCATTCACACTGTACAATAGAGTTGTTCCTGAGTTAGAAAAAATGTAGCTGGCTGGAAGACTCTTCTCTCTTGCCTAGGCACCTCGGGCTGTGGCCAGATGGGAGAGAATGGAAAAATCTTCTCTCTCTTAAGAAAACAGGTCAGAGATTTTGAAGCTACTTTGTAGAGCTGGGGACCTCATTTGAATTAAATTTGAAAATAAGTATGTTGGGTTCCTTAGAAAATCTTCTCCCCTCATTTTGATTCCCAAGAGGTTCAAATCCCCTTGTGCAGCCTCCTGAGCTGCTTAAGTTTCCCCATTCCTCCATGACCAACCATCAGGGTCTTCTCTGCAGGACAGCAGCAAGCCCATCCCTCAGCACCCACCCCATTAGTTTATAAAATGGCTCATTTAGATGCTCATTAAACCTTTGGCTATGGAAACACAAGTGCTAAGCAGGAGTCTTGGTATCAGAGACTCTTAGTAGCTGTAGAAGAAGATGTTAGACATATCACAATTTTTGCAATCACCCATTTGGAGTGAAGACCACAAATTCTCTTAGCTCAGCAAAAATATATGGTAACTGGGTGATGATCACTGACACTGGGAGTGCGATGGATACACTCCAGATGTCTCTTCAACATCCGCTGGGATTTATATCCACCCATTGACAGATGGGAAACCTCAGTTCTGACAAAAAAGGTCTATGGGCTGAGTTTATAGTAAGGTAGCCAAGACTAGAATTTCTATCTATTTGTTTGTCATCTTGCTATTTCTAGAAATACCTCTCTCTGCCCTCTTGGAACACCAGAGTGTATATTTCCCAGACATGTAGCTGGCTTAAAAGAAAACAGATCTTAAACTAGGAAGAATCAAGCCTATGGAGATCAATATGTCTGAAGGAACAAGGGTGGGAAAAACTCCAGAGAAAAATGTTTATGAAGGAAAGCAAATTTGCTAGGAAAAACTCTGCAGTTTGCCATCATCCACATATCCTTGGGTAAGGAAAGAGATTTTTTTGAAGTGAGTGAACATAGGCATACATAGCAACACAGGCTGAAGAACTGTTCAAAAGGGCATGACCCTGACACTATTCTTGAACGTATTGCTTCAACTTGTTAAAGAATTACAAAGCGAATAGTAAACTTATGATTATGAAATTATATGTAGGATCAAATTAACTTGCCTCCAGCGTTTTCTTGCGATTACAAGAAAACATATTTTTTCCATAACCAGCCCCCAGATTAGCGCTGGCTTTCCGAGTACCAAACTGTCATTGACCAGGTATATCCTGTGAAGTGTCTGACTTCATCAATCTCTTTGTTAGACAGGGAGTCTGCTCAGACACCCCAAGCTGCCTTATGAACACAGCAGTAACAATTTAGCATTTTAACTGAAGGAAAGGAGTTTGAATAGATACATGGGCATACATTTCTTGACAATTTTCTCATCTTAATTTCTCCAGAGGGTCTCAGCAGTGGTTGATCCATCTGTTTTCCAGAATCTGCTCCCACACTCAAAGTCCAAAGACCCTGAGTGTACAGAGGAAGGCTGCTGTCCTGAAAGGGCAGAGATTCTGAGAAACCTCTGAAATCCTCTTAAAATCAATCCAAACCAGTTTCTTAGTGGTCCTCAACGGTGCAGTATAAACAAGATTTAATTCTCATATCTTTGCCATTTGCTCACTGCTTTCCCCACTGAAATGGCACCAGCTGGCCATTATTATTTCACACTCCAGAGGGTTCAAATGTTCATCAGTTCTCCGATTCTGTGAGCTCTCATTACCAAGAGCAAGTGAGATTTCTGGGCTGCTTGGTCAAAAGCCACACTTCATATAGGACCACAGCATAATAATGCATAAACTGCCTAATGTTAAACAATTCATTGCACACTATCAAATGCTTAAAAATAAAATGAACCACTGTTATTTTAGAAGATCTTGATCATTAAAGCCCTGTGGGCAGCAGGCATCACAGCAGGTAATAGTAACAGTATGTAATATCAAGGAGTAGGGTATATTAAGTAAACATTAAGTTCAACCCATAAACAGTCTCTAGTATAAGCACAGTAATACATGAGAGCTCATGGGTTTTATAGAAAAGCAGGTTTGTGTCAATACTCACATTTTATATGGAGGGAAACACTGGCATGGGGAGGGTCACACAGCTGCAGGGCAGGAATCAAGGCCAAATCATCTGTGTTGGACCAGAGCTTTACCCACAAGCAGCCCCACCTGCCATCCCATGTGCACACAAGTTGCTCCTGCCCTTATTTTTCACCTGGAAGAGTTCAAGGTTTAAGCCCCGTTTCATTTGCCAAAACACTTCCCAGATGGCCATATACATCGTGATTGCTTCTCTCTTTGTTTTGGCATCTCTTCATGGCCAGGATGGGGATTTCATCCTCTGCCCCAAAGCCTCTCCAGCTGCGTAGCCAGGCTTTCTGTTTACTCCTCTCCAGGCTATTTCTCACAGTCAGTGACCACACGAGTGTTGGAGACCACTAAAATCTATCCTGAGGGAAGCAACAGACATACAGGATGAGGGGCCACAGACAATTGCAACCTCATATGCTTTCTGCCACTAGCACTCACCCTCCGTATCTACCTGCAAGACTTCATCCAGCCCCCGAGCAGGTGTAAGCATATGTTTGCCTCCATGCATGTCAGGAAGCCCAACCCTTAGGGAAGTCCTTCCCATAAGTATGTTACAGACATCTGGGCTTAAACACTAATTCAAGATAAGCACATGCTTGCGTGTTTTGCTGAAACAACCCCAGAATGAGGAAAGTCTGAATTACGCAATATGAAAAGAATACTCTCCATTTATTAAGCATGTCTTGACAGTACATAAAAAAATTCTGGAGCTTTTTTCTTGGCCAAATATTTCTCCCACTTCATACCATAGGTATGCTCCAATTGTGCTGGGAGCAGAATGGCAATATTATGACTCACTTCATATTGTAGGCTGGAAGTACCATATTTTGTTCCAGAAAGAAATAGATTGTAGGAATAAGATTTAAAAGGCAGCCTTTTGTAAACTATACTCCAGTATATTCTAGAGTGCATTTTGATCAGTTGCACCATCCAGTTTATCTTCAGCTACAGCCCTGGCTGTGCATATTTTTAAATTTATAACTGTGATGGGAATATAGCATGTCCAAATTAACTTACAGTGGTGAGTGAGGGAGTTAAATGAATTTTTTGTGTTTCCTTCTAGAGAAACTCTCATGGAAGTAATTGCTGCCACACACTTTTGCCATCAATTCAATGTTGTGTTTGTGCTGAAGCACTCAGGCACAGATGAAACGATGCTGTTTTTGTGTCTCATCAGGGCCTATTAAAGCAATCCAAATCTTTTTGTTTGCCAGCCTACAGGGAGTGGAAATTATCATCTTCCTCCTTTGGTTCTGCATAAATTATAATGTATTTGCCCACCAAGACTACCATGGGCTGAAGGTTTAGATATAAGTTTCTTTTAGTGGTGGGGTAGAAGTGAAAATCAAATTAATTCCTGGTATTTAACAGATTATGTAAAATCCCTATGCTGTTTTCTACCAGCAAGTCTCATTTGTAGTAATCCATCATTGTACCCTTTGTGTAGGCTCAGACACTGGCTACTACCACTGATCTCATCAGATCTAAACACTGGAAGTTTCAGGAGGCCACATGGCAATTCCTAAAAAACATCAGCAGGGTTAGAAACAAACCCTGGGAAACGGTACCTTGATGCACAGCCTCTCTCACTAGGACTAAAAGATATTCAAACACCACTGCCATGTCTCAAAATCATAGGTACATGGACTTTTGCTGATATTTACTCTAGAAGTACCCTAAGCACTAATCACATTTTTCACTTGTGATGAGCAAAGACCATGTGTCAGGGCATTGTGAGCCATATCGACCAGCAATGCTGTCCAGGGCTTGCCTTTTAAAGGATAGAATCAGTATACTTGTCTGGAGCACACAGAAATCATGCACAATGTTGGAGGCTCCAGGCTCAGCAGCTGAAAAGTATGTCTCCTTCCTGTGATTCAGATTTCATACCTGCAGTTTGTGTTTAACCACCGAAACCCCCGCCACCCTCCGCACACCTCGGCAACCGGTACACATCACAGAAATCAGTGCAGATAGGACAGTGCTGTAAGCCTCCAGCCTGCCTTGGCTTGGCTTCTAGCCAGAAATCCTTCCAGCCTCCTCAACCCTCTCAGCCCTTTGTAAGCCCCAAGCTTTACTGGGATCAGCTGCACCTGACACTTTTGGCTCAGGGCCCCATTCCTCGAGGGAACTTTGAATCCCCCAAAGGATCTGCTCCAAGCAGATTTTTTTTTTCCTCCTAGGAAACCGACAGTACAGGATACAGGAGACTTCCTTCAGGGGATATACGTGCAGATAAAGCCTTAAAACTGTTGCTTATGTAGAAACAGTTGAATGGCAGACAGAGGCATTTTGCTTTTGGTGGCAGCATCCTCACTGGTCCAGAAACAGCACTCCCCATCTGAGTCTGCAACCTGCACACCTCTGAGAAAGCACCACGCTCACGTGGCTGCAAGCTGGGGCTGCACACAGCACCTGCGTGAGCGTGGGGAAGGACAATGCAGGATTAAAAAAAATTTAAATTGAATTATTAGAGTATCAGGGTGGAACCACCTGTCTGGTAAGACCGGGTTGGAATTATTCTGCTCTGTATCGAATCAGTCTTCCAAAGAATGTTCTTGAAATAGGAAGTATCCCAGAAGGTCACAAAAATAATAGAAAGTTTAGAAAATAAGGCCTGTAGGAAAAAGCTTCCAGCATTGCAAATATCAAGGCTGGGGACTGTGTGGAAAACATGATGCAGAGCAGCAAGGTAACAGTTCAGAGGGATCAGTGACAAGCAGAGAATAGGAAGCTGAGGGCAGAAGGGAACCTTTTTTTTTTCAAGGAGTTCATACATACAGAATAGCCTAAATGACCTTCAACTGACCAAAGTTTAGAATACGTTTTTTTGGTAAAATGCATACTGTAATCTGTGGGCCAGTTGTAAAACAGAATAAACTGCCCTGTGAAATTCATGTGACAGTCATTTCAGGTCCACTGTTCAGAGCAATACAGGGCAGGAAGCGAATGCTCATTCACATGGCCCGACAGCACTTCTTTACCTCCAAATGTCATCTTATCTGGTCTTGTTCTGCTTATCTAGTCGAATAAGAATCCACAATAACATCCAAAAAAAAGCCATTATACCCTCAATATACTGTGATGGTTGGAGAGTGCACAAGCACAGTAAAACAACCTTCACAGCATCCCTCCAGCCTGAATTCAGTGAGAGGCTCAAGTAGAAGGGCATGTCTTTGATATCCCATTTGCTGTTGTTATAGCCTCTGGTTTTAGGTTTTAAACCTTCTAATAGTGTAATAATGAGCGTTCCATTTCTTTACTGACGTGGTTGATGCCTGCAGGTTATTGAGTTAAAAAGCCAAAACACACAGACATCGAAAATTTGCTTCAGGGTTGAAAAAATATATATCCTATTGGAAGGGTGGGATTTAATTAGCCTTCGTTCTCCCAAATCTCACATAAACAAGCATGCTCATATATCTCCTAGTACAAGGCAAACAAAATCAAGAGTGCCTGTTCGAACTGGAATCTTACTAGTCCCTGGTGGGTGGCAGGAACATATGTGCAAATTGCAAGGCTTGAAATTTAGGACTTTTCTTCACAAAATGTCCACATGGATCAGATGAGAGATTGCCACTCACTGAAAGAAATGCTGTGCACTGGGCCAGATCCTGACAGCTGTAGCCACGTGGGCCAGCATTTCCCTGTCCTGGGACTGCAGTTGCATTTGTGGTCGGTATGTGCATCAGGATTTGGTGTAGAGCTATTTTGGTCTTCAGCTGTATTATTTGCCAGTGGGTTGTTCTCAACAAATTTACAGTGACAACCTGCAAGGACTGATGCAAAATAAAATATAAAAAAAGCCACAACAAAACAAAACAAGTAATTTCCAGATCTGGTAGTGGATAATACTTTCTGATCCATGAAATAGCTGTAATAGAAAAAAAAAAAAAAAAAAAAAAAAAAAGAGAGAGAGGATTAAAGGGCTTTTTAAAACTGTGATAATTATCCATATCACTACACTGTAACCACATAATTATACACTGAAACACATATTCTGCTTTTGTAAAACTTCTGGTGTTCCTCAGCCATTCAAAGCAGCCGTTAAATGGTGCTGGGAAACAGTCCACATTGTCTGCTGTATTGCCTACCTCCTCCCCCTCTGCTGTTGTGTTTTCTTTCTCTCTCCTTCTCCTCCTCCTTCCAAACAATTTAGAAATATAAAATGTCACTGCCTGCCTCAGATTGTGGAATGCAGGAGTAACTCCATCAAAATCAAACATGGGTGAGGTGGATCTCTTCAGGCAGCGAGGGAGTCTCACAGTCAGAGAAGGGGGCAAATCCAACTTATGGCAAGTGTCTAGGTGACTAAGGCCAGTAACAGCAACAAGTTAATGCCAGTAACGAGCACCCGAAAGCATTGTTAACAACGCTTGTGAACATGAGAAAAGAGTGCTGTAAATCAGCAAAGTCTGTCTGAAAGTCTTTCTATATGTGTATGTGAATGTATGTGTGTGTGTGTAAATATGTGCCTCATAAGAAACCAGGCATTTTAGAATACTAATTATTCATGCAAATGAGTCCCCTGAGGACAGTAACAAAATATGAGTCTAACCAGATCCTAGGTAGATCCTATGACAGATTCTGGTTTGCCCTATTTAGGAGGAAACACAACAGACATTCATATCTTCATGAGATGTTATATGTGTGCAGAATATTAGACCCTGATTTACCTGTCAACACATCTGGGATGGTATCTGCCATCTGCATTTTCCCTGTCGACTGCCATTTTCCTCTTTCCAATGCCTTGCCCTGAATTGTCAGGTAAACATGCAGTCAGGAGGCTTCCTGGGACCCTGTTTCTACCCAACCCCTCCTCCTGGACATGCCTGAAATTATCTTTCATCCTCACAGCATTCTCTTTAGAGAACCACGTTGTGTGAGCTGAGAGCTTTCTTAGGGCAACACCAAAGGCATTTGCTCTCTCTTAAAGATTATAAGTCAAAGGAACAAGGACAAAAGATAATAATTAAATCTAAAGACACAGGGAGGAGAGATAGAGAAAGACAAGTAAACTAAAACAGCTTCCACCCCTTCCTGTAAAATTATGTGTAAATCTCTGTGAAAAACAATTTACATCTAAATATATATGGCCAGATGGATATGGTAACTCAGTGCTGCTTGAGTCACAGAATCACTGAAAAAAAAAAAAAATTATTAAAACAGGCCCTTCCCAAGCTATCCAAGGGCTGGTTTCTGGGTTTGGTAGTTGTTTTAAATGATGTTATGTTTTGCTTGATAATAGAAAATCAAAAGCACAACTGAGTTTCCAGAGCAGCACTGACCTCTTAGCCAAAATAATGGAAAATTTTCAAAGAACACCAGGAGAGCATAGAAAAGCCCATCACAATGCTTTTGCTGTCATCATTCACTCTGTTTTCCCGGGGACAGCTGATGGAGGACTGTTCCACTGGAGGTGGAATTTCAATTAAGGACTTAACATTTTAGTAAGTAGGGACTGTAAGCAACTTGTGGAAAGAAGACAGCCATATTAACCATATTTATGAATTTGCATTCAGGCTGTGCCTGGAAAGGACAATGCAGTCTTTTTTATCAAATATGGAAAGCTGGGTACAACAGAACCATTTTCCTGAGTATGTTGTATACAGTGGAGGCATTGGCTGGTTCTCACATCATGCACAGTTCAGCCTCACTACTCTCAGCAGACAGAGTCTCCATTACATTCCAGATGCAGTACCACACATCTGTGTACAGCATACCGTCCAGATTTGCCTCTTTTCTGAAGTGAAAATGAGTCTTCACTTTCTCCAGCACTTAATACTTCTGAAAGCTTCTTCCTGAAGCACTTTTTTTTTTTTTTCCTTTCCCCTACTTTCTTCGGCCATATATATGAGATGAGCAACTTCTCTTGCACCTGGGCTGAAGCCAGGAGAGTATCCCAGCCAACAAGCTTAGCCACAATCATGTTTATTCATCATTACGTGCGGTTCATAAGCCAGCCTGCAGAGCAAGAACAGCCTCTGCCCTGGTGATCTCAGAGTTCAAAGCAGTGCCCTAAACTTTGGCTGTCATTTGGTGTTGGATCACACTGGCCATGTGCTACTTGAAAGGTGATTTCTATATAGCCACAGAAGGGGCATCAGCCCATATCAGGCTGGTACCTAATGAGTGTGGAGCTGCTGTAATTTCTTAACAGGACTGAACTCCGAATGAGCATTTTCTTCTGGTTTGGCTGACATCGAACGTGAGTTTAAACCACCTGACAAGGCTCATGATTTTTTTTTTTTATATTCAAAGTGGCTGCTTTTAAACCTTCTGGGCAAAGTATAATTACTATCCTAAAGAAGGATCTCTGAAACCAGAGCATAATGGAGTGCAGAGGGGGTGTACACACATACTCACTCTGCACCCTGATTTAAATTTTAAGGGTGACAGTTAACCCTCATTACTGGGCTGTTACAACTCTTCTGGTTGCATATGTTGTGAATTACAGTCAGTGTCAAATTCAGACTAGGAAGACAGTCTTAAAAGCCAGTTCCTGCTTCCAATAGAGTCAACAGGACTTTTCCATTGACTCACTGGGATTCAACCCAAGAGAGATTTCAGAAATGCCAAAACACCAAAGAACAGAAAACATAACTTGAGGGATAGGCTGGGTGCTCTGGGCATATATGCAAAAGTTACTATGACAGGAGAAGAGCGGGCTGGAAAACACTAAATTTGGTAACAAAGTTGATGGAATTTCTCTATGATTTTAAGCTTACATAGCGATGGGAAAAAGACAACTTACTTAGACTCTGAGTGTGCTTAACAGATTGTCCCACTGTTTGCTGACATTTAAGATTTTCAAGTCTTGTGTTGAAGTATGACCTTGGAAAGCCTGTAAGGGAAGAGATCTTTTAGGAACAGATGTATCTTGAGAGCACAGTTCCTACATGTATCGCTGACAGAGGGACAAACAGCCTCTTTGGCAGGACAAACTTCTAGGGCATTTTCTAGCAGCAGTGTCTTTAAGAAAGAAGTGGTTTGTTCTCACTTAAAATTCACTGTCACAAGCCTTATAGGAACTATGTTCACTTAGTTCTTACCATTGACAAGAAAAATACCTGGGTTCACACACACACCACAGGTCCTAATATCTGAAACTAAGTGTTCAACTATTATTTTAATGCCTGGTTTGCCATTAAAAAGATTTGAATGAAAATCAAGATTCAGTTAAACATAATTTTATATTTAGATAATTTATTCAATTTTGTATCCTTCAAGATTCACTGCATATGCAACAGGCCTATGCAAACTCCATGGATCTCTGTATTTCCATGCAAGGCTAATCTTTCATCTGGTTGATGTCTAGTTGGTTGAAGATAGGGGTTTGTATAAATAGCTGAGGACAAAGTTCAGGCCCCCATGATTGGTAACAAGGTCAGATATATTGGGGAAGAGAGTAAATCTTTGGGGGAAAAAATGGAAAATTAGAAAGGTTTAGTCAATGTGTCTTAAATAATAAAGCAAAATTAGAGTTTCAAAAGAGCCCAAGCCATTTATGAAGTACAGTTCCCGGTGAGAATCAGTGGCTTTGTGCTGCCTTTCAAAACCCTTCACTAAGACCCTGTCCAGGAAAAACTCAAGGCAAATAGCTGGCTTGAAAACACGTGTCCTCTTCCAGCAGTCAGAGACGCTTTGCAGGAACACACTCATCTCCCCACACACATCCAACCGCAAGATAAGGGCCAAAGTGTTTATCAGTGGAACCTTACCAGAAACTTTTTTAGATCTGTTTGCCTTAACATCAACACTGGCTTCTAAGCTTTTCTGCAATTTGACAGTAAGTGACATTTAAAGGGACAAAATAGTTTTTTACAAACAGTGCAACATGGCCAGCCATGCAACTGTAAGGACTGTAGCGTAACCATGGGAATGCAGAGATGCAAGCACCATATCCACTTCGATAAATGTTATCATTTCTTCATTCTTGTGCAAGGAAAGCATGTGCCTGTCAGATATGGTTCACCGTTTGTTAACTCTCCTGTCAGCACAAGTGTCAGCTGTTTGCAAGTCCCCGTGTGTAATAACCGTCCTATGAACAGTTTTAAAGTTTATGCCCCTAGATGCATTTTGCCATTGCACTGGATTTGGACTGCACCCGCAGCCTGTGTCACAGGAGGAGGAGAATGTCGTACATCTTCCATCCAGGACCAAAAAACATTCTTCCTTCCTTCTGAGGAGCGGATAAAAGAAATTGAGCAAGCCGCAACTCTAGAACAGAACTGATTAAAACCAGGCTTCCTTTTTTTCTCCCTATAATTTTATTAAATTCAGTATTTTCCAAATAAACACCTAAAACTCCTCCTTTGTCTATCTTTAGAGAAAAGTAACCAGTTTCACCTTTCAAATACAACATTCCCTTTTACAGACCTTCATTTAAAAGGAAATTTCTTAGGAAATGGCTATTCTTTTAAATAACATGTTGTAAAAATCCATCATAAGATATAAGGAAAGATTTTTTTTCAGCATTCATTCGCTGAGTTAGTTTTGGTGCTCCGGGCACCTTGTTGGTCAGAGGGACTTCAGAAGATACATTGCTTGAAGTGGACCGCATTAGACTGAGCCATAAGCACATTAATCACCTCCCTGTTTTCCAATCCCCATTGTACACAGCACAGCCGGGGAAGCCACGCAGTTATTCAGAGCACTTGAACCACGAGCTGCAATGACAAACAGCAAATCTGAGTCATTGTTGATGTACCTCCATGACCGAGTGTGTCTAATGAGCTGATATTTTATGGGTATTTCCTAAACACTGTAATATGAGTCCTACAGATCCCCATGCGGGGAGTCAGCCTGCCGTTCGCTAAACACAAGCTGTGGTGCTGCAAGCCAGCATGGAGCAGCAGTGTTGGAAAAAGGCTGGGTTGCTGCAGCTGGAATGTTCAGCACGTAGGTCAGTGTGGCGTGGCGGAGCAGGGCAGAGCTTCCCCCCGTGTCGGTGCCCATGGGGAGGACACGATGCCTGAGCAGAGCCCACCTCTCTGTCCGTCTGCTCGCTCGGGTCCCGCTGCCGGGCTGACTCAGACGCAGGAAGCCTCTCCCCACGGGGAGGGGTGCGGGCGTGAGCCACCCGAGCAAGATTAATGGCGATGATGACCCCATGGGGAATTTGATGGGGGGAAATGAGACACTGGGATTTGAGGAAAAACCTTCTCAGAAGGGATTTATCAGGCCTTTCCTGGTAATGTTTTGAACGGGGTATAAAACCAGTAGAAGTGTGTCCCCCTCTGCCTCTGCACCCACATCATAAGATCAGTCCCCCTGAGCAAGGACCCCAGAGCAGTGGTGGGATCAGAGTCAGCCTGCTTTACTGGCCAAGAGAAAGATGACCTTTAAGTCACGATGCAGCAAAATTCCTGGAAGAAAAAAATGCCACCGACTCAGAGAAACAATTGGCCTCTGGCCCTCAGCTGCCTTTTGCGCAGACACATCACAGCTCCTCTCCCTGCAGCTGCTTTGGATTCCCTGCAAGCACCAGCCACAGTCGGGGCCAGCAGCAAAGTTCAAGTATTAAATGATGCTTTTGACTCTTCATTGACCTGTGGAGCTGGATGATCTTCTACCAACCAGATTAGAGGCACGTTACCTTTTTACATTAGGCAGGGGGAAAGACACCACAGTGGGAGCTTCCTAAAAATAGAGTGACTAGAAACCAGGAACAGAATATTTTACCAACCTGTCCAGACACACAGAGTAGCAGCAGGCTCCTGCTTTCCAGGCTGAACTGCTGCAGTACTGTTTAGGACGACAGGAGGTGTGCTGATATTTCAATATCTAGGGCAAGGTGTTGTTCCTTCCCGGTGGTTCAGGCAGCAATGCCTTGCAGACATCTCACTGCATGTGGATTAGAGACAGGATTAAAAACAGCTAGCAAAGACAGAAGTATGGCAAGTTAAGAGGGAAACAATTCAAGAACATACACCAAGCAGTAGTGTTTGCCATATGAGCCTCAGCAGCGAAGCGTGCCAGTTTGCATCAGACCAGACTCATCACTGACCGTGCAGTTAAATTGCCAAAAATAGCACTGTGCATCTCAGCTAACGAGACAGCTCTAACCATCCCGCTCCCGTGCAGGCTGCTGTGTCTCATACCTCTGCCACTTAGCTGCTGCCTCTGTTGGGTTCGGGCAGAGGGATTTCCACTGCTGCTTGTGATTTACACTTTTTGTGCTGGTTTTGAAGTGATGCCATGTGGTGCAGTTACATCAACTGGCAGGGGGAAATTCTGCAATGCAAGAAGGCTGCAATCCTGTCTGTGTGGTCTCTTTTCCATGCTCCTCCAGATCCTGGTTCTGGTTTACAAAGGATCCCTAATCTTTATGTATTTCAACAGGCACTTAATCAATTACTTTACATGGCCACCTCCATCTGCAATCTAAGTTGATTCCAGGGATGAAACAACCCAGGAAGCCACTCCCAGACTTCTGTCTCCAAATGCTCCAGGAAGAGTTTCAATCTTGACGTATTTATATTCATTGAAAGAGCTGCCCATTTGCTCTAGCATTCCTCTAAGAACCGTCACAAAATGAAATTCAGCCGTCACTCTGTTATAAAAGTATGTGCGTCAAGCCAGAGAAAGCCGTGATCTCCATGCGTATTCTCAGTGTTATTTAATAATGTAGGTATAGCTCCCAGATATTACAGCTTGCTTTATTGCTATGATGATAAATGCTTTGAAAACAAACAACAAAGTGTTTGTACGCCAGAGGAGAAATAGATGAACAGCAAGTTTGGTTTGTATAGTAGGAGAAGAGAGTAATTGGAGTGCATCTGTTGCAGCACAGATTTGGTATATGCAGGAGATCAGATTGTTAGGAACAGGAGCTGTAGGCATGGGGAGGCGGGGGGGGGGGGGGGAAGAATCTAAAAAGAAAAAAAAAAAAGACCTTAGGGATGAAACCACAGTTGTTCAAACAAAGGGGCTAATCACAGCCTCGGTTACACACACGCATGCAGGTGCAGACTGATCTTAGCCAGCATTTGTGGGAAATGTCACTTGGCAAAGGAGCACGTCACACGAAAGCCAATGCTGCATGCACACACACAGAGTTTGCTGCCGGCAAGCTACGCTAGGAGAGGGCCCTCTTCGGTCCCCACTGCCTGGTGGCCTCTCCAAAGGGCTGTGCAAAGCGCTCGTTGTCCGGCAGCGCTGGGTCAGTTCAGGTGTGGGCAGAGCTTGTTTACCTGACACGCAGAGGGGCTCGGGCTGAGGGCGATCCCCCGGTGCGGGGCTGCTGTGGGAGCTGGCGGGGGGCAGCGACCCGGGGAGTGGAGGGGCTGCGAGGCTGCGCCTGGGGTAAACGCACTGAGCAGCACCTTCCTCACCCTCCCGCTCCCAGTTCCCATGAGGTCGAGGTTGCGCAACCTTTTCCTGGCATCTACTCCCTGCCTGGTTGCGTAAATACTACAGGCAACGTGCTGCCACCATTTTGTGCACTGGTTTTGTCCTGCTGCTTATTTGTTTGTAGGAGCTCTGGATAATCCTGAGATCAAAATAAAAGATAGACACAATAAAATGCACTAAGTGAAAGCAACAGAGTTTATTCTGCTTTCTGGGTTTTGTAGAGTGGAAATCTTTTACCCTGTCTCCCTGTGACAGACACTGGGTTGAAACAAGAACAGAAAAACACAGACAGAAGGAAAAGAGAAAAGGTGCTTTGCTCAAAGGACTATAATTATAAGCAATTAAAACAAAAATTGTTATTTTTGTTACCTTTTAGCAGTGTCTTTGGGCTTTTGGACAAAGCTCTGTGGTCTATGCTTGCTTCCTCTTCTACTTTTTTTCACCACAAGCTGTAATTGAGCACATGATGTGGTCACTAATTGCAGAGCACAGTGCCCCATTGCATCAGAGCACTAGCAGGCAGCTGGGCAGGCAGATTTACACATCCCAGCCATACAGGCTGCTTCCTCCACCTTGTGCGGGCAGCATCAGAGAGGGCTTAAAACTCAGCATCATCCTCCTCCTTGCATTTGCCTCCTGATGCAGCTCAGTGTCAGCTTTCCTTATGTGAATGGGTTTGAAAGCAACCAGAGATATATCCTTAATAATGCCAGTCTGTCACAGCAGCAAAGGCCTCTGGAATCAAGCCCAGGGTTGGTACCGGACAGCCCTGACACCACTATAACCCATGCAGCCACCAGCTCCCTCCTTCGCAGCAATGCTAAACCAGCACTTGGCCCCAGAGCTTGCTCATGCCTGCTGGCAACACAATATGACTAAGCTCACCCAAGAATATCACAGCTTGCTTCTACCTGCCTTTTTTTTACCTGCTTTTACCACGAAGACATTTAAGATCAGGTAATACAGTGCTCATCTGCTGCTGTAGGAAAACGACCACATGGGCTCAGCCACAAGCCAGCCTGGTTTGCTGCTGCCCTTCAAACAGGCACTGGTTCTTTGCTGGACTTTGTCTGAAATGCTGCATACTATTTTGTTCACTCCATTTTTGTGGCACCAAAGTAGAGAGTTGTGGGTTTCTCAGTGTGTTCTAAATTTGTCACTATAAGAATGCACAAAAACTCTCAAAACCCTTTTAAACTGCCAAAAATGCACAAGAAAAAAATGTTTTCCACGATTCAGCTTTTCTCCACGTGGAAGAGTCCACTTCAGCTGAGTTTATGAGTTAATACCTGTTTTACTTAATCTGGCAGCCTGATTTCTTCGTGGATGTACTTTCTGGATGTATTTGTGGGCATCTATCAGATGTGTTATTCTGACAGGCTGGGAACAATGGAAAAACATTATCTGATGAGTTCAACTCTGGACAAAGTCAGCGCAAGACCCCAAGGTGCCTTTTTATACAAGCATCAGCACGGTTTCATTAAAAATCAATGGAAAATTACAGCATGCCTGAATACTCAGCTACATCCCAGCCACTAAAGAGAAACAATCCTTGCCAGGCAGCTGCGGCCGAGGCGAGCGCCTGCTCTGCTGATGTTCAAAATCAATTTCCAGCGGCAGCGATGTTTAGCCGCTGTAATCTTCTTGTCAGGGAGATCAGCTCGAATAACATATTGCAGGCACTCCTGCTTTCTGAAAGTACATGTGGCCAATGCTCCCTGTTCTCTGCTGCTCCATGCACCTTCAAGAGCAAAGGAGCCAGGCCTGTCCCGCAGGGATGAGCAGGACATGATGGCCAGGCTCTGAGCATCACCCAGGGGGATGTGCTGCCTGCAACGATGCCCAAAACCAAAGACTCCTCTGGTTTGAGACAGAGTCACAGACTAAGGCTCAGGCTTTTATGCCCCAGCTGTCCTGGGCTGCCTGGTGTGGCCCTGAAGAGCCACGTCCCCTCTGTGCACGTTGTTTCCCTTGCTGCGAAACAGGAAATTTTCTTTCTCCACCTTCATTGTTGGTGTGTTTGTTCTGCAGAGCCAGGCTGGCCTCTGTCTGCCTGTGTGCACCGGCCTAATACAATGGAGTCATAATCCGAGGTGTTGCCATCGTAAAAATAGAAACAGAGAACAATGTCTTCCTTAAAAACAAGCCTTTTCATGTATCTGATTGTGTAAAATAGGCTGCTTAAAACCTGTTCACCATGCTAACCAGTAACTCAAATCAAAGGCACAATTCACATCATATTTGATAATCATTTGCAGGAAGTAGCTGTGGATTTTCTACCTTGATTCATTTCTCCTTTATTTGCAATGTTCTGTGATTTTTTTCTTCAAAGTCCCTTTCCTCTGAAGTCAGATGTGATCCCCATTAGTTGTACTTTCATGTTGCTGAAGAAGTGTGACAACATTTTCTAATACAGATTAAAGCTCCAGAAAACAAGGGGGAATGAACTGCTCGCCTCTCTGCAGAGCAATGTGAAATAGAAAAAATTACCAAGCATGATGTTTAAAACTGTCTCTCGGAATGCCTCTTTTAAGAGCTGCGTATTTCAGTCAATCATCAAGCAAATACAGCCTTAAATAAAGCTAGGTGGAAAATAAATAATATTTCTGCCAGATGAAAGAAAATTTTGGAGAGATGTCCAATTTCTTATTGGCTAATATTTAGATTTTTAAATGGAGATATCTATTGCTATTATGTATTTTGTTGACTGTGTTCCTTTCTTGCTTAAGGGAAGAAAGGAATTGTTATAAAAATAATCATTTCATTATAAATTTCTGCTCTTCTGCAACTAGTGACCATTGCTTTTTAAGATCAAAACATTTTAAAAGCAATCTACATAAAAACATACACTGCTTGTTTCAGAATTAGTTCACTTTTTTTTTCCCAGCTACAAGACATTATGATTGATGTTTCTCCCAACCAAAAGTAATTCCTCTGAGCTCAGCAGAGCTGCTGCTGATGTTCACAAGGTGGAAGAAAAACTGAATGAAGCCTAATAAATCTTTTCAAGAGTAAATACAGTCTAAATAGAGTTATAGCTAACAGAGAGAGCAAGATATTCCTGGAAATTCAGCCGAATTAGAACATTTGATTTGATTCAAAAATAATATTCAAGCATGGAATGATTAACAGAAAAGTAAAATTAATTAATCCAAACCTAAGAGATAGAAGTTTAGACCTTTGGTTAAAGCAGAAACCCATCACAAATTCCTGTTGCTTGAAAAAGCTACATATTTCAGAATTAATTTTAATTGCACATGGAAACGAATGGTTACAAATTATTAAATTTTATAAGAGTAAACCTTCTGGATATAAAAAAGTAAATAAATGGATCTGCTAGAAAAACTCAACAGTTTCACTTCAAAACATTCAAACCAATGTGGTGGTCACAGCTATCCATGCCAGCCTTAGGTCTAATGCATTTGCAAAACCTGAGAATTTTAGATTCTCTGTTAAACCTTGTTTTCACCATCGTGAAAAGCACTCCATGGCAGCTGACAGCCCAGATCCAGGTACTTGGCTTTTTGCTGCCTGTCCAGGCTGCATTGCCCATCGCCCCGCAAGCCACCGGCTGCGGCGATACCCGCGGTGCCCCCCGGCGTGCGGGGTCTGCGGGGCTGGCTTCCCCCCGGGGGTCACTGCTGCCAGGGCAGGACTCACCGCTCACAGAAGCGCCACCCTTACAGCAGGGAAACAGCTTTACATAAACTGGTTCAGGTCTTTTTGACAAAGGGAACAGTTCAGACCAGGGTCAGTTATTTCACATAATTTCACTTCATTTCTCCCAGTGGAAACATCTGAACTCTTCTGTTGAAAGCAACAGCTTCCCATGGAAACTTCTGATTCTGTAGAAATCACATTTTCTAGCTGAGAATTCCTGTCCAGCTCTATACAGGAATTTGAATTTATTTTTTCTGTCCAAAGGAAAAAATCCTCTGGCCTCAGCTCAACCAGGCACTTCAACGCCTCTCCTGTACATTCAGGGCTCGGCAGCAGCCAACATGAAGCCTCTTGCTCTCCTGCAAGACCCAGTCTGTGCTGAAAAGGCCACCAAACCATCCCTGGTGGTAGGAAGTACCCTCCTTAGAACATGGGGGCTGGATCACGCTCCGCTTAGCACAAGTGCAATCATGTTTGAATAAAGGATAAGGATAGCCTATGCTCAGGTTGCACTCACCCCTCCCTTGCACATATGCACACACAAACACGCAGAGGGTTAAGACCAGGCATTTCATCCATCTGCATCTGTTGCTTTTCCAACGTTACAATCACATCATTGTCTGCAGCGGCTGCTACGCTGGAGAGGAAAGTGGAAGGCTTCTCAGCAGGACATAGAGAAATCACTAACAACATTTAAAACCTTTGTGGTAGCCCAGGGGGGAAAAAAAAACAAAAACAAAAACAAAAACAAAAACAAAAACAAAACATCCTAACTTCAGATTTTCTTATCAGAAAGTTTAAATATTTCCAAGATTTTTGTTTACGTTGTTTAACATTTCTGCTTCCTAAGTTATGCAGGTTTAGAGCTGCTGCACAAATGTTTGGCTAATTTCTGCAAGCTGCAGGGTAAATAGCAGCTGAAGTTTGGTCCCGGTGCTAAGTACAACAGGCCTGATCCTGTTTCTGGGAAATGCAAAGCAGAGGTTCTGTCACGGTCCTCCTTGTGTTCAGGAGCAGGTACTTGGTTTTCAAGTCCTTTCAAGCAATGCCTCATGGGGAAACATGCACGGGCAAAGGCAGCATTAAGGTTAAATTTAAACAAAATGTAGACAAAACATCAGAGAGGCTGGTGTTGGAAGGGGCCTCAAAATGTCATTTAATCTTTCCCCTGCCCAAAATAAGACTGATGGTATGTAAAATATCAGCTACAGAAGCACTGGAGTTTGGGCAAACCTAATGCTCCCGAGCTCTCACACTGACTTTAGCATGTCATACAGTGCTTTACACTGGAGGCAGCCAGGTTCAGTTCAGTGTGCCAGTGTGCCCCTGACCCAGCCGTTCACAGCTCAGAGGATCAGATGTTATTTTCAGTTACGCTACCAAAATTCTGGACTGATGCCCGAGGCACCGCTCCTCGCTCTGAGCAGGAGAGCAGGTCCGGCTGCAGGTGACCTGCTCAGATGCACGTGGCAGCGCCTGGGACATGCACATACACACACATACATGTACTCCACAGGTCTGTGCCCAAATGCAGCACCCAAAACACCTCGTTCCATCACTACCCACATCTTTGTATTAGGTATAGCAGCTAGCTCAGGGCAGATTTGGTCAGCTTGCCTGGCACCTGAATGTAAGAATAGGAGCCTCAGACTCTTTGCACAGACAGCAGCCAAGCTAGTGGCTGCTTCCTGGTTTATATTCCTGCACATCAATCACATTTCCTCTAATATCAGGTTCTTATGGAAGACACACTTCTGTCCCTTTCTGTGTATACACAGGTAAATTTTTCTTCTTTTCTAGCTTTGTCAGCTGTACTTTTTGTTGAAGATGCTGGTAAACAGAGAAGCCATTTTTTCCCAAATCACATCTGGCAGCAGTAGGATGTGCCATAGTGTGCTGCAAGCTGTAGTCCTAATGATGCTGCCGAGGTATTCTCCGCTACCCTGACCCAGCATCCAGGACAGGTCTATCTAAGATCCACGTCCCTCATTCCTTGCCTGTTTTACCACAATCACCAACACTGATTAAGGTGGGACAATACTGAGGACCAGAATGGCCAGCATAGACTATCTGCCGTTGTTCACTATTAGCCAGGAACATTTTAGGAACCCAATAAATGAAAGCTCCTCAATTTTTCAGCCTCAGAGAATTCAATCCACTAAAACTGTAGCCACAGAAGATTAAAATGCTTTTACTGAAGTCTCTTTCTCACCAAGAACCTGGGACCTCTGTCAAATTCAGAGCATAGAGTTTCCTGTCAGTATAAGTCACTGAGATATAGCTACTCCATTATCTGAAAATCCAGCTCACAGTAAGGACAACCCACCCACTGCAGAGCAGAGATTTTGTGCCCTTCCATCAGCATGATTTGCATCCACTGCCATCTAACCCACACCAAGGCAGATCACCACAGTTTTTAGGAAGACACTGTTACAGCGAAGAGCTGAGCCAGTGCTGTTAGGCAGCACTGCCTCTCCAGACTGCTTTTCT
Organism: Tyto alba; assembly: GCF_018691265.1. Classification (NCBI taxonomy): domain Eukaryota; kingdom Metazoa; phylum Chordata; class Aves; order Strigiformes; family Tytonidae; genus Tyto; species Tyto alba. The sequence goes on from NW_024881303.1 coordinate 8,591,868, forward strand.
CTCCCTGCCAGGCAAAAAAAAAAAAAAAAACAAAAACAAAAAAAAACCCAAAACAAACAAACAAAAAAAACCTGGCTCTGATTCTTGAGCAGGACAAGAAGAATAGCAGCAGAGATCTGCCTTAATTCCACTCCACTATGCAGAGACCCTTGCCCTCCCATGCTCTGGAGTTATTTTGTGAAACTCCCTATGGATCACCTGGACACATTTCAGTGAGATTTGTCCCATTTTGCCACTGATCTTCCATTTATTCTGATGCTATTTACCAAGTCTCATGTTCCCTTGATAACCAGATGCTTGACATAACTTTGGAGATAGTCTTTTCCCCAGCACTCAGTTGCAGCTAGAGGAATGACTTGTTGCCTTACACGGACAAAAGAGAAGAGCTAGGCAAATGGTCAAAGGCTCCGTTTATTCACACGTTTTCTCCTTGGAGTAAAATTAACACTCCTTGATCTGCTTACCATGACCCCAGCATCACTGTTAAGGAACTCCAAACACAACCTTCACAAAATTTGGTTTCAGTAAGCAGCTGATTTTAAAAGTCTTGACTGACTTTATCTGTGTTAAAATAAATTTAAAATGCCACAGCATCTAGTCTTTTGCAGGTCAGGTCAGCATAGATAGTTAAAATACTAATAAAATCACTCCAATTATCAGTTACTCTTTAATATTCTCAAAGCTCTACCACATTTGCTATTGACTTGAGCCCAGCTCTAGATAAACAGATATTCCTAGATACTGTGCTATGGTGACGGAAGCTTTAAAAATATTTAGAAGAGCTAAAAATACAGATATAGACAATAATCTACATTCTGCCTTTCGTTATTTGATTAGACTCACATTGAAGTCAGCCAAATTTTTATTCTTTCATTCATCCCAATGCCACAAGTAATTGTGTGGTCTCAGGAGAGGATCTCCCCCTCCATCAGGGTTAAGAAGATATCTAGTATTCTTCATTATATAGGAACAATCACAATATTTTTTAATAACATGTTCAGATTCTATCTATTTATATTACTTAATGCTACACTTGTTCCTCTGTCTAGCATTTGCTCAGCTTTAGTGTTATCACTTCCAGTAAAAAGTACAAAGACCCTCAATTAGAGTATCATTGAAATGAACACATCAGAGTCTATTTTTCTGCAAATTTAGTGCCTTTACCTAGACAGTTATTATTAGTTTCTAACTCAGGAGCAGAACTGCCTTCCATGGGGACAGCTGATGGTGCACAGTGGGCTGAAATACTCCAGAAGCACCTCCCAGTCCGCTGGAGTGCACAGCCCTCTATTTAAGACAGAATGAAATCTAACAAACGCTCTCCTAGATACAACATCAATTGTTCAATTTCCCAAGCACTATAATTGTGTTAGCCTTTTGCATCTAGCACAGCTTTGCATAATGTCGAGGTCCCAAGAGCTCCCTTGGGATTGTATTACTGGGGAAACTGGGCACAGCTTTTCTTGCAAACAGAGACCCCAAGGTTCCTTGGACTCTGCTATCAGTGAAGCTGAATTTGTTCAAGGATTGATTAGCACAGCAATAACTCACTGAGATGCAGGGGAAATCCTCCAGTGCTGATTTTACAGACAATGAAGTCCATGATTACGATAAATCAACTTCTTTCGTGCTGTCTATAAATAAATAATGTCCCAGACTGGGAAGAAGCTGGCTCATGTTTTAGTGTTGTACTTGTTCTGAAAGCTTGGGGAATTTCCATTCTCCTTCATCCATTTCTGGACCAGATTCATTCTGCTTGATCTTCCTAATTGATCTCCACTGCTTTTATGTTCTTTGTCATGTAAGCTGGCCAACACTGAAGTCTGACTTCTCAATGCATTTTGAAAGATTATTAGCACTTCATATCAGTTGATTGAATAAAAATGGTTGGTGGACTGGTAAATCTCTTCTGTTTGCTGTCTCTGCATAGCAAATACCCGACTGTGAAGAGCTGTAGCCTTTTTCCTCTCAAGATGTTAAAAAAACAGATAGTACAAGTCAGGAATCTTCCTATAGGATGACACTGTCCAGATGAATCTATTCCTGTTGCAGAATGGGACAATAGAGCTGTCGTTTGGTGTCAGCCTCCTTCCCTAACACGGCTGCAACATGAGTCAGGCTTGGGAATTTTCCCACCAACTCCACTGGAATCCTCAAACCCGTACGGATGAGGCAGAGAGGAGGGGATGCCTCTTGCCATGCATGAGAAACAAGAGTCCAAGGTGAAGAGCAATCCCTAGAGGCAGAGGAGAGATATCAGGAAAGGAGACATCAAAACGTGTTTAGATACTGCTTCTCTGATGCTTTCCAGAAGAACCTGAAACATCCTGCTGAAAAAGCTTCTCTCTGCATAGTCAATCCCAGACTTCCAAAAGTCTTTAACATTGACTTCCATACTATGAGAGTGTTGCAGGAGTGTGACTGTTTGCTTCCCCTTTTGTGAGATGCCTTCAGTGGGCATCTGAGTTACAGTCTCCAGATTTTCCACACAACCACCGCATTAAAAAGAATGTAATAAAAAGGCTTACAAATACAAAAGCCAAGAATGGCTTGACTTTGGCCTTAAGAAAAGCATGAAGTACTGCAAGACTCATTAAATAACGAGAATAATCAACCAATGCGAGCTTTAGATCAGCCATTGAGGGATGACAGGTAGAAATAGGAAAGTCATGTTACCTCTGGCTAGATCATTAATGAAACCATTGCTCGACCACACTGTCTAGTCATAGAGATTGCCTGAAAAAGAATTTGGAAAAGAGCTACAAGAATGATATAAGAACAAGAAAATATGCCTTGTAGGAAGACACTAGATAAGCTATTTAGAGCAGAATAAATGATGTTATGAATCCTATCTGGATTTAAGATCACTAAATGTCTGTGGCCTAAAGACAAAGAAGAGAATTCCTCACCACCTCATTAGACCAAGAGCCGAACTGAGTGAAATCAGCTGAATCCCAGCCCTGGAGGCCTCTCTGTGCTCCCACCGTGGGGAGCAGACTGGAAATGTTTTTCAGACATTGTAAATATCAGATGGGCAAAAGTATTTGCTCAGCAGAACATAGATCTCATCCATTGATGAGGTGACAGAAAATGGTGAGGTTTACTCAGTGCCCTTCTTTTGAAAAATGCTGGCTCTCAGAGACCTGTATGAGCTAGTGGTAGATGATTACAGGAGCAATTAAAGAAAGGCATTTAGTACAATTTACATCTAAAGTGCAGTGTTTAGGCCAATTACGGGGCAAAATAGCAGGGTTTTGCTTTTTCTTTCAGAAAGAATATAGTTAAGCCGCAGGATAAGTCTGATGTAGGAAATCAATTTGGCTGTAATCAAATCTTGTTTGTCATGAAGGAGGAAATGGGGGAACATGCTATGAGCAATGTGTGACTCAATTTCCTGGAGATGACCCTCACATATGGAAGTAAAGAATGGCCCAGGCTTGAGTCACAGGGCACTGGCAGACCCTGGTCGAGCCAAGCGTCCTGTAACACCAGCTCTTATCTGCCCTGTGTGTGTTGGCCACACAGTATTGTAGCATTGCATTCAGTCAAAGCAAACGGAATATTTCCAAGGAGGAATGCTGCACAGACAGCCTTTCTAGCTAAAGTGGCAAGGAGTCATCAGAGCTCTGCTGAATTGATTGTTATTCCTGGTCTGAATGATGGGGACACGTCATTAAGGTCTTTCTTACTCTCTTTTTGACCAGCTTCCTTTGTTGGCTGCCAGATTGTGTCATCCCCAGAGCTTTCATTTGCAGAGTCCCTAAGTGTCCTCAGCTTCAGTTGCAGCAGTGCAACATCTCCTGAAGATTCATCCACAGCAACTAAAATTAAGTTCCCCAGACAATGACCCAACCAACATTAAAGCAGCATGTGAGAGATTAGTCCCTGACAGCCCTATTCTTACTTTTTCCACCTGGATCAGCCAAAGAAAGATATTTCTGACCGTAAATAATGACACAAAATAGGATTCATAAATGCACCTGAAGCACTTAGAAGGTCCTACAAAAATGTACCACCCACATTTACTTTGTTTTCCTGTTCAATATTCAAAGCTGCTATTTCTTAAAGTCTGGGATATGTATTTTCAGTTCAGTTACTTACATGGCTGACCATTATGGGAACCAAAGGGAATTACAGATCTAAATGTCTTTGAGGCATGTTTGAGTTTCAGTCCCTAGTTGAAACATAACAGGGATCCTCACTTTTCAACTACAGAGACCCTTATTTAGGAGCCATGCAGTACAAAAAGAAGATAATTTAAAAACAAGGTTTTTTAAATCGTTCTTCTTCAAACAAACTCCTACAAAAACACTCCTGTCCTCTCTGGGGTAAGCCCCAGAGATAGAAGACATCTATGAAGAGGAGAGGGATTCACAGTTCATTACAAAAGCTTTCACAAAACTACATTCAGGAAGGAAAATGTTACCCAGCAAGCAAACATATCGTCACTATCCCCAGGGATATCAGCTGCTGAAGAGCACACTGCATTCAGTATATTGATAACTTTACTTCACGGAAATCAATCTGAAAGGTACAAGAGGAAGGAAGTCGAGGTCCCTGAGACACCCTGGCATTTGCTGCACTCCACAGACAATGCATTTGCTCTTGAAGATACAGCCTGGACTTGAATCATGCCTTGCAAAGTTGATTATCAGAGAGGGAGTAAAATGTCCTGGGGAAATCATTGACTGGTGCCCCCTTCTGAGCAGTTCAACTTAAACCCCAAATCTATGCTGAGGAAAGCACAACAACAACAACAAACAAAACAACAAAAATTCATGGTCCAGACAGCTGATCCAGCCCACAGAATAACTCCATCCAGCACCTTGCCATTCTGATGTGGTCTTCAAGCAGGACAGGATGTTTCAGAGCTCTGTGTTGAAGCCCATTAGCAAAACTTCCAGGTACCAAGGCCTCTGACAAAGTCCTAGAGGTGACCCAAAATAGTTACTCAAACTCTAACAAGCAATATCCAGATAATTTATGATCTAACTAACATTTTAAAAGCAGTGTTTTACACATACTGCACTTGGTTAAAACCACCCAGTGAAAGGAGGAAAACGTCTGCCTTGTCACATCATCTGATGCAACCCAGACTGGAGCCAAACGAGAACCAGGACTGTGCAAGTATTCAGCCACATTTTATTGCAGTCCCCACTGCACTTGGTGTTAAAGGCCATGCCACTTCAGTGCTTAATCAATATATCAATATAACTAGTAAATGTCAAGGAGAGTTTGTATTTATCTTGTTTCTTCAAGACTGCTCATAAAGTCAAGTTCACAAGCCCATAAAGGAGCCTGCATTACCCCAATGACTGGGAAGGAATTCCAGATTGGCTTCCCATAGGCTTGGCCACTGAGAGAACAGGAAAATGTAGTAACAGGTTAAGTAAAAGTAAACTGAGATAAAGCCAAAAGTAAGGCCTACAAATCTAGCACAGCAATCTCAGCTCGGAAATACAACTTACAAAGTGGACAGGCTGAACGGCCTTTTGCCTGACAGAGGTGGACTGATAAACTCTTCGTATAAAAATATCATGATGTTTTCACAGGCAAACACCATTTGTTTTGGCATCTGTTTTGCCTGCATGAAAGTGTGGTGGAAATTTCAGCACAATATATTAATGTAGATATTGCTGTTTCAAGAGCCAGTAATTATTTGAATTGTCAGTGTGGGCATTTGGTCTCCACTGCATTCAGAGCCAGGAAGCCAAAGAAAACAGTTTGCCTGTTGCTGAAGCTTAGCTAACAAGACAGTTTTTCTGTGGTAGTAGCTGTAAATTTATCTAAGTGATGTGGACAGGAAGGATATCTTCTAATGATGAGACAGATTAGAACAATTGACAAGAAGAAAGAAAATACAAAGGTTGCTGGGGAAAAGAAAAAGAGAAAGTGAAAGAAAAAAAATAAAAAAGGGAAAAAGAAAAAGAGAAAAAGAAAAAGAGAAAAGATATGACTGGTACTGCACAGAAATCCATGGCAGGACATTATAAGAAGAATTAAAATGTGATGTGCAAGCTGGGTAGCCTCAGGATGCATTTTTCCAAAAGCCCTTGCATTTTTTAGCACTTGTGTATATGAAGAGTAATGGTAGGACACCATCAACCTCTCTATTCCCCTTCAGCATGTCCCAGAGGTCATCAAGAGCCAAACTGACCTGTACAAACTATCAAAAACTGTTGGGTGTGTGGCTTCACAGACCTGTTGCAAAATGTCCACTGTGACTTCATGGACCACAGAGTACAGATCGTAGTTTAGGAGCTGTTGCAGCATATCCTTCTGGCACAGTACAGCACACTGGAGACAGACTGGACCTATATCCAAACAGCTTATCTCTGAACCATATTAACTACTGGAACAAGGCAGCAATTTGTATCTGCACTGGGGCTTTTTGCCAGTGTAGCTCTGTCAGATGTCACCAAGAGATGGGCCAGCAAAGCTTCACAGCAGCCCGAGACTGGACAGAGTAAATTTCAGTGTGACTTCTAAGTCTTCAAAACACTGAAGACCAGAGCTGATCTTTGTAAGCAGGACCCAGCTAGCTCAGTTTGCCTACATTCGGAGTTAGCCAGCATGAGAGATAGAGCTGGATAACTATGTCAGTACTAACATATGGACAAGCATCTCTTCATATTTATCAGACACATTAGATCACCTGCACCTCTATGCACCCCATGGCCACACAGCTGTCCTACGAGCATCCCACTTTGGAGATGCTCTGCAGACTCCATACAAATTCAGCCAAGGACCGACAGTGTGACTGATGCTCATGTGCAGTCCTGACCACCACGTGCAGTCCCAAATGCCACCTCAGCCAGCTGAGCACTGCATGGCTAATGCACCACAGCTGGAAAATTGCCTTCAGCTGAAGGGGACATCTTCCCACAGATGGTCCTTGAGCAGAGTAAAATCAGCAGAACAGGTCTGGCTCCTGCACTTCTTGGCACAAGGGCAGATTGAAGGCTGGCCAAGGTTGCAACTGGAAAAAAACCGCACACCTCCTGGCTGCCCCCATTAAGCTGTGCAGGACCACCTGTGACCCCCACTGCTTCTGTGAAGGGAACTATACAAAGCAAGCATATCGCCAGTAGACATACAATTCATACCCCTGCTGGGACATTTTGAGACTCCCTAAACCACAAAAAGTTAAAAACCAGGGCTCTGGCAAGGTTTAGTTCAAATTGTTTTATTCAAGTCACATTGAAGAAAGGAGATGGGGCATCTGGACAACCTCCTGCCTGCGTTGATACCCATCTCCCCACCCTGGTACCTCTTCTCTGGCTCTTCCACCCATGGACATCCATGCTCAATGGTTAACCCCATGTTGAGTTCCCCTGGGAGTTGCACTGTGTATGAGCTACCTCCTGAACTGAGGAGGAGGAGGGGAGCTCTTGGCCCCTTTCTCATCTCCTCTTTCCCCTGCACATCACAAGGCAGTCCCAGCAGCGGGTGAGTGCAGCCCGTCCTGCTCTCATCAGCAAGTCTGGTCCTTGCTGAGCCATTGTACTTTCAGGATGTCAGTTTTGTTCTGTTTATATGCTAGCAAAATTACCATGTCACTTTGCAAGTAAGTAAAGCTGCTGAATAATCAGTCTGTCCAGCCACACTGACAGAGACTTCAAGTCTAAGAGATTTCAAACAGGACATTGTTCCCTAGTGCAGGAGCTACTAACTTCTATAAACTGGTAGGTGCTTTCCTCCTACAAATGTCTTATCACTTTACAAAAAAATCATCAAGAACCTGTGTGATTTTTTCAAACTTTCTCTTTGACCAAGGTAATTATTAATCTTTCCCAGCCCTCATTAATTGCAAGTTGTGGTCAGCTGATGGGCATCAGTCTTAACCCCCCTACCCCAGGCATAGCTATATGTTCATTACTGCCACTTGTCCTTGTGCTTAAAAAATGTAATAGTCCATGGGCTTCAAGAATATCATTATTTTGAACAACTTTCCCAATGAATGTTAAAAGTCTTCCTCTTGACTAATGAGTGGAACTGGGTTCCCCCCATTTCTTTCCAGTTGAGTAATAATGATTTAAGAAGATTAACAGGTTAACTAAATGTCATTAACACAGATCATAGCCTTTATACAAAATAACACTGATTACATATCAGCTAATAATGGAGTTCATCCAAAGGCAATGAGAAAACATTTTCATCAATGTCAATGGGGTTAAAAAGAAGTTCAAAGTGAATTCTGCTAAAGGAGTAAATGTGCTGAGTGTGATCAATAAACTCAGCCATAGCCAATAAAATAAACTTTCCTTCATTTGCAACAGAATCTGTTCAACATCCCTGCAAATATTAGTGCTCCTTTTCTTCCCTGTCCTTTGAAGCATCCACCACAGAGCCCCACATATTAAGCCCTGCCACTTGACTTGTGGTTGCATGACACAAGACAGGACAGGACAGGTTGTCCAAGAGGCAGTGCACCTCCACTGAGACCCACCAAACATCAACCACTGCTGAATGCTTCATCATTTCACAGCCTGGAAGAATTAAAATAATAAAAACTCTCTCAATGATCCATGAAAAACCTACCCCAATGCTCATGGTGGGGAGGCAGGAATTCTGCGCTTTCAAGTCCTAGCACCTCATGGGGTTCAGCTGGTGGCTGCAGAGACAGAAGCAAATGTCCTCTGGCCTCTGGGTCCCTGGTAGCAGCAGTGTGTGCAGCTCATCTCTATTGGCTGTCTGTAAAGAAATAAGAGCTTAGCATAGATTTGCTTTTGTTGTGATGTTAGGTTGCCTTCAATTTGTGTTGAATAGATGTGCTTGGTTTAGGATGCACATTGCAAGACACGTGCTAATGTGTCTAGCTCAAGGGTCTATTGGCTTTTCAGGATAAAAACACGTAAAAACGAGGCCACTGTCTTGTGCATAAACAACATCTCTTGTTTCTCTCTTCCAGTAACTGTGACTGTGGGAGGACAACAACACTTGCTGGGACTTTATGACACTGCAGGGCAGGTAAATTACTGCAAAACATTTACAATTTTCCTTTCCCATGGTTTGTTTGTTACTACCATATACTGGGGTTTGTTGTTCATGCTGTTTGTGGGGGTTTCTTTACAAATATTAACAATCAGTTGTGAGTTGTAATGGTTGATCTGCTGACCTTCTCCTTTTTGTTTTATACATAGAGCTTTCATTCTGGTTTAGCAATAAGGCACACACAAATACACTGACCCTCAAACTGAATTTTGTCTAAGCAAAAACTAAAGCTTGATTAGTCTGTTCATCCTCCCATATATCTTCCTCCTACTGCAAATATGACGTTTCATATAAAGTCAGTGTTTTTTTACATTTACCACATGGTGGCATTGAAGATACAGAGAAGAATTCCCATTTCCAAGATCAGAAATCTAATCAATATACATCACTAGCCTATCAGTCACCAGTTATTGACTTTTAAATGGTAACCCAGCCAGACTGGCATTCATCCTAACATCCTTCTCCCAGGACAAGCGTCTCCATTACAGGAGAGTCTGTACCGCATACTTACTTACATATATAATGCTTCTACTATTTCCACTGTCCACGGTCTGATACAGTGTGCTTACAATAAAAGTTTGCAGAAGAGCTCTGGTCTGTGGGCTGATTTCAGCCCCTGGAGAGGAGGCTTTGCTCTACCAGTAGAAGGGAAGAAGAGGGTACAGGGAGCAACACATCTGCATGGTGAAATTTCCCTCTCCTACCTCCAAATGCCAGCAACTGGCAGAATAAAGAAAGGACCACAATCTGCACAAAAACCTTGCAGAAAATCACCTGCTGAGAAGGAGGGAGCAGGTCCCAGGTCCCTCCCAGGCTGGGAAGATTGCAACCCACATCCACCAGCTCCTCTGGTCAGAGCTGGCACTGGAAGCAGTGGGAGAGGAAAGCAGATTTGGGAGCTTGCTTCACTTTCTGGAACTCAGCAGCCGTGGATGCAGGGCTTTGCTTTCAGGAACACTTCTTGGCTGTGCTTTTTTTGGACATGACTGACTGCTATAAAGTGCATAAACAACGCAGAAGGAGACCCTCCTGTCTGCAGAAGGCCATTTATTACAGAATATAATTTGCAGCAGTATGCAGAGAGGTCAAAAACCTCATCAGGACATACTGTCACTTCCAGAAAAACCTGCACTCAGCAGGGTTGGGGTTTCTATGCTTTGGATTACCCTTTTTTTCATTTTATTCTTATCACTTGTATAGGCAGCAACAGTCGCTTCATAGCTAGCTTGGTGCCACTTACAGTCCACCCATCCTTTCTATTCACATGGTACAAACAGATGATCCAAAAGCCAGTCCCAAAATATGACCCAAGTCCTTGTCCCATGTTCACTTTTCTATTCTGTGTTCATAAATGCAGAGCCCGGAGCATGTCCAGCACCACTGCAAACCTTTGCAAATGAGGCTGGGGTTATATTCAGTTCTCAGTCAGATTTTACCCAGTGTTTTATTATTTCCACTTGTTTTGTAGGACTGACATTTCCACCTGCCAGCCATTTCCTCAGTAACACATCCTCTTATTTGTCCTCCTGAGCCAGAAGAAACACTAATCTGTCTCTTTGACAAACTTCACCCCTCCATCCATTCCTTCACAGTCATTTTGCCACCTCCTGTTTCAAACTAGCCAGAGCACCACCTGCCTCCATGCACCATTCCTAGCTCATCAGGCTCATTTCCCTTTCAGACCTTGGTCCAGGGGACGTGACCATCTAGTCAAAACTCAGAACATGAATCACTTCTTGATGACTCGATTGTATCTCCGTGGAGTCTGAAAGGGTGATGCTTCCCACATGCTCAAGCTGTAAGGACAGATCATCTGGGTTCTTTCCTCCCTCCTTCTCCTTGTGTTGTATGGCTTTCCAAAGGCATCGGTGTGAAGTCATAGCCAAAAATAGCTCTTGACATTACCATGCTATAAAACATATGCTAATGAAATAACAATTGGAAAATGTACTCCTGCAGCAGGACCCTCTGTCAGCCTGAAGGGAGAGCTGGCAGAGACCCCAGATCTGGGGTATCTGGTTTTCTGCATCCCTGGCACAAGCAGTCCTAGGAGAAAAAACAAAACAAAACAAAACAAAACAAAACAAAACAAAACAAAACAAAACAAAAAAACACTGTGGTCTTTTTCCCCCAGGCTGGACTCAGGTGCAGAGTGCTTTAACAGGCTGACGTGGCAGGGAGTGTACATGAGATCAGCACAGGAGCAACATAAAAAAATCAAGTTTTGCTCTACCTTCTGGGCCTGAACACTGCAAGGCTGATGGCAGTCATAGAGCAGGGGGTTAGCAATACCAGTCGATGTATCTCAGCCCCAGCAAGTCACAGGCATGTAACTCAACAGGGCCATTTCCACGCCAAACCAGTGGCCAGGCAGTATAACTGGGTAGCTGTGCGCTTCCTAAATAACACGTAGTAAAATGCGAGCATGAGCTAGGGAAACAAATTAATGATCAGCTATAGCCCAAGCCCATAAGGACTCGTGTCCCTTCCCAAATGCCACTGTCACTAGCTGCAATACCTCTGAATATGCCCCATACACATGCAAATGTCCTGTCCCTTTTTTATACTATTTCTTTGCTTGATTTCAACCATCTTTGAATGAGAAATGATCCTGACGTGCCATATCTCATAACCATCCATTGCAAGACTTTACAGCCTTCTCCTGGAGACCAGGTACGAACAGAGACAGAGTCCTTGTCTGATGTGATCTGGAGGCTCCTGCCAGCCCACAGTCACAGTCACGACAGCACGACATTTGTGCCTGTGCTTTAACACATCCGTGCAAGCTCCCATGTGCCCTGACAGGAGATGAGACCTCTGCTACATGATGCATGGCTGTCCCTCCTTACAGTTTATATAATGTTCTGTGCTGCTAATACAAATCAGGAACGCTCCTCCTGAAAAAGGATTTTCTAAGGGCTCTGAAGGAGCAAGCAAAATAAATTCGTGGAGCTACCACCACCAGGCAAAGCACTCGTGGCTTTTAATTTGTAATTTTAATGGTACAGTAAGTTCCAGCCCCTTTATATATGCACGTCTGGAATATTGAAACTGCTTATATTTAGCCAATTTCTTTCCAGAAATCCTAAATCACGATTCCTTGAGGGCTTGCTGCCACCACGTGGCTGTTTTAGGAGCCTGACTTGCAGCAATTACCCAAAACCACAGAAAAGGCCTTTGCCAAGCACCTAGAATTAGCCCACGTTGATTGTGGCATAAACATACTTAATCTCGGATTTGATGTTCTGGGTTAAAATAATGTCCCATAATCAGGCCAGGCCTTCTGAACCCACAGCATCCACATAAAACATGTCTGTCTCTATAATACAATTGCTCAGTTGATCCTGTCATCTTGACATCCACTTCGCCTCTATTAACTCATCTGCTGGAAGATGGGTGTCATCTCCAGAGTCTTGTATAAATCTCCTCTCACTGACTTTGCTCCTTTGTGGCTGCATCACTGATGTTCCCACAAACATCTCTGAGATTCTTTTCCTGACATTCTCTGAACGTGGACGATCTGCTCTTTCTTGGGGACTGATATGTCCAAACACCTCCTCTTGTCTTGTAAACCCTTCTTCAGCTCAATAGTTTCTATGACACTGGAAAGACATAGGTCAGTTGGCAAATACTCTGGGTTTACCCCAAATACTGTGGCTGTAGAGCTGGAGGTGATAACTGGGAATTTATTCTTCCTGTTGAAGGTGGGTTTGGGACTATGAACATTCAGTTAGACAAAACAAAACATTTTATTTGTGGTTTAGGATGTTTGTTTAAACTTCTTTTTAATGAGACAGAGCCAAATTTGGCCTAATAATTCCTTTCAGAACAAATAATTAATATTTTTTGTTTAAAAAATGTTGGAGAAATTTGGTTTTGCGTAATCCATTAGTATTTTTTAGAAACCAGTATCAATATAGAAGTAGTCCGGGTCATCTTATCATTGCATACTCAGTCAACAAAAGACTTTGGAAAGAAGATTTACCAGTCTCAATTCATAACTAAGCCCTCTCGTTTGTTGACCCAACCAAAACAAGACAGAAGAAAGGCTGAATCAAGACACCACCTTTTCTGGGCACACAGCGATATAGTCCTGCATCAGTTTCTCCTTGCAGGACAGTGAGCAACTTGCGTGGCTCCTGACCCTAATGTGGATTTTCCCTAACTCAAATACATGTTATCAAGTCTGAGCTACAGTGTCTGGATAGCTTTTTTTTTTTTTTTTTTTTTTCACCCTTTTCATTGAGTTATTAACTATTTCAGCATCTGCAAAGCAAAATTGTACCAATTGAATTTTCATACAGTTATAGCCAAAAGCAGCCATACTGCAGACATTTGAGGCTTGCCCAGAATGCAGAAACTATAAACTAAAGACCTAGGTCTCAGTCAGGCTTGACTGCAACATGTATTGTCATTTCCCACACTCCAACTTCTTTGTGTTGCTTTCCCCTTTTTTAATTCTGGACCCACCAGAAAAATCTTCAGAACAGGTGTATTCCCCCTAAAAGCATCTCTTTTGTTGCACTGAAATTTTCTAGCAGGTTTCATCGAAAAGTACCCACCAGACACAGCTAGATATGCTCTATCAGAAAGATCCTGTCTATCCCTTTCACACAGCTTTCAAAAACTCTGCTCGCTCTCAACATCTCAAGCCCCAAAACAGATCTAAATTCCTCCTTGAAACTCAGCTATCAAAGCCAGCTCATGACATAACACAGCTGCGCTTCGAGCTGTTGGAAAATTCACCCTCTTCACTAGTCCATGGAGAAAAAAATCTCTCCTTCCTCAGTCCAGGGCCTGTGGAAACACCAAAACATCCCCAGTGATTTACCCAGCCACTACAGGCTGGATTTGATCTGCTTTGTGCGTTCAAGATGAATGTCTTCTGCTGACTGGCCCATTGCTATGTACCATACATGACTGAGATGTAACCAAATAGCCTGGAGACCCTATTTGTTGTGTTTGGTCATGTCTATAATGTCTACTGGGGAATAGAAAGGCCATAATATTAACAGAAAAACCTTTAGAGATGTGTGTCGTCAGCAAATATTAGCTAGCAGTGACAGTCAAATAATACTTCCCAGGATGGGATCACATTGTTGAAGGGCTGAGGCCAGTACACACAGCCTCAAGATCAATTTTTATTATACCACCAGCAACAGCTGCTGTTTAATGTTACCTTCTACACCAGCATCACCATGGATAATACACACACAAACAAAATATATCAGCTCTTTTGGCTAAAGATGCTGACAAAACAACACCTCTGGCCCACAAGGGGTGATTTCCCCCACAGCAGTTCCCCAGAGGTTATAAATGTGGATTAAGCATGGAGAGACAGTGTTGAGGAGTTCATCAAGAGCCAACATGGTGCCCACATGTGCAATTATCCCCCACCCCATAATACACTTGCTGTTTTCCCCCTGGCAGGAGGACTACAACCAGCTGAGACCCCTGTCCTACCCCAACACGGACGTTTTCTTGATTTGCTTCTCGGTGGTGAACCCCGCCTCATACCACAACGTCCAGGAGGAGTGGGTGCCTGAGCTGAAGGTCTGCATGCCCAACGTGCCTTACGTCCTCATTGGAACACAGGTAATGCTCCTCCGGGTCACTGCCAGCCACCATGGGGGTCTTCAGAGTGAGGGAGCTCCTACTCCGCCCCAGGGGTGGCTGGAGGCTGAGCTCTGTGGAAAGTTTCCAATTTAACTTTTTATGTGATATGCGGACACTAGAGGACAACTCAGAGGCTTGGAATGGAAATCAATGTGCAGATGTCCCATAAAGCTAGTCACGGAAAAACTCATCCCATCTTTTGATTCAAATGTATATTAATGTGGTATCAAGGCATAAATACCTTTAGGGAGAAAAGATTTCTGAAAGGTTTTTAATGAGGGGAAAATATCCCATTAAATTCTGTGGTTGGAAGCAGAAACTAAACTTCAAAATAAATTTTAAGAATGGGAATAATTAACTAAATGACTGACTTAGAGACATGTGAAGGAAATAGCCTCCCTCATGCTTTATATCAACACTGCAAATAGTGACTCACTATCCTGCTTGTGTTATAGTGGATGTTAGACTAAACAAGCAAACCACTTTATTTTGTCATTAAAATCTATGAATCTATCAGTCAAATAAAAATTCCTTAAATATGGGTTTGCTTCCAAGACATAGAGTGGTTAGAGACTGTGAGAAGTAGGGATACAAGTCTGGAAAATGTCTGAACGCTGGACAGTAACCTAAGCCAAGTTAGAGAAACAGATCAAGTTCTGCTCAAAACCAAAACCTTTATGCCATAGGAAAGTCCGATCGTTCAAACATGGGATTTGTTTTCCACATTGGAATAATCTAAAACACCCATTTTAAAATAAAAGTATTACCCTTTGGAGCACACACTCTGAAAATGGATGGGTTTGAAATGCCAGAATGCTTCACTTTGATGTTTTCCATGGAAATTAAGGATTTTGTTTCAAGTCAGTCAGACTGAGCTGTGTCTGCCTGGCCTGTCAAGGTGTTTTACGGGTGATGCAGTGCAGGGGTGCAGCAGCCTCTCCTTCCAGTGTGGCTCAGGCTTCCACCAACACTTTCCAAGTTGTACTGTGAGTGCCACTGGGAACTGCATCTTTACCGCAGCTATCCGAGCTGTGGCCCAATAACCCACCAGTGAGAACTAAATCATGTTAAGCAGAAAGAAAGAAAGAAAAAAAAAAAAAAACAGGGGGGGTGGAGGGGTGGGTGGAAATGGAAAATACACGTGCAATTAATTTCTAAAGTATCATCTGAGACCAGGAGGACAGGTGCCCTTATGTGAGGACATGACTGTGGGTTTGTAAAGGTATGACTATCTGTTTCAAGAATTACAGGAAAGAAGCATTGAGCATGGGGTTTGTGTGTTTTCTACTAGATTGATCTCCGAGATGATCCCAAAACTTTGGCTCGGCTGCTTTATATGAAGGAGAAACCCCTCACCTATGAGCACGGCGTGAAGCTAGCAAAAGAGGTAACAGCTTTTTCTGAGATCCCACAAAACCAACTGATCACAGCTTTCCACTGGGTTTGTTTCATTCAGTGTGAACTCCTCTGGGGCGCGTTGGTTGGTCCCAGACAGAGATTAAAGCTTCAGTTCAAACAGGCTGGACCCAGACACGGATTGCAACTCCCCATCCTGCTGATTTGCTGCAATACCTGGTCAATATCCATGGAAAGCAGCACAGGACAGCAGTTGGTAATTGGGCAGCAAAACAGATTTTACCTTTACTTTACCTACGTCAAGTGTTTCTTGTTCACGCTTCTGCCAGGAGGTGTGTGTGGCAAACCTCTCTCTGCAGTTGCCTTCTGCCAAACTTGTCCCTATCCTTTACAAAAGCACAGACAACTTAATTCTCACTTATTCATTGCACTTCAAGCAGTAGGGAAGGAGCTCCCAAGGTTTTTGAGCAATTGTACCTTTCTCCCAGGAAGGTAGGGGGATAAAAGCCCTCCCCAAGGCCTGAAATGCAGGCATCTGGACCCCAGCCATTTCCATCTTACATGCTTCAGGTGCTGTTACAGGCCCTGGCCTTCAAAGGTCAGTGAGAGCATCCATTAACAGAATAAGCTGAATAAGCAACACAGTTGCTGAATAATCTCAGGCTGCTTTCTCAGGCCACTGTGTGTGTTTGTGTCATACCGGCACCTCCAGAAGACTCCCATCTCAACATGATGCTTCCCAGATACCAGCTGGAAGACCTCTCCTAGGTAGCAGCTCCCTGGTTTTGCACGAGGCAGGACACAGGGGTGACAGGTCAGGGGAGAAGAGCCAAGTATATTAAGGGGTTCAGCTAACAAGCCAGCATCTCCTTGAAACCCTTCCCAGCTGCACAGATGGGAGGCCAAGATCCTGGTCCAGCACTCAACAGGGACGAAGGGGATGCAGCCCCTCCTCTCTCCGGGGCATTGTGCAGGGAATTCCTGTCCTGCATTAACCCCCTTCGATAAGATAATGGTGTTGATGATCATCCCTGCTCCCTCACTCAGGATGACCACCTGAACTTGTCTCTTAACCCCATAGACAGACAGATACAAAACAGAGCAATGACCTGATCCCCTTTCTAAAGGTCTGGGATTCCCTCTCTGGCAGAACACATATGCAGGTAGAAGGATGCTGGAACAGGGTCACTATGTCTGCCCCAACAACGGGTACTCACATTTTCTCTCTGTTCTTTCAGATTGGAGCACAGTGTTATCTGGAGTGCTCAGCCCTCACACAGAAAGGCCTTAAAACTGTCTTTGATGAGGCAATCCTGACCATTTTCCACCCCAAGAAGAAGAAGAAGCGTTGTGCAAAGTGCCACAGCTGCTGCACCCTTGTGTGAAGTCACTTGGAAAGAAAAACAGGATGAGTTCAATGAAACCAAGCAGGTTAGAAAGGCAATGAAGGTCACATGCAACTGAAATGGGGAACATGACCAGAAAGGGGTCCTTCTTACCCAAATATAGGAGCCCTCTGTTCTGTGAAACCTCCAAGCTGTATCACACTAGGCCAACTCATGTCTATGTGCTTTCCTAACCCTCCAGAGTTGTACACAGCCTGTTCCCACTACTGCAGACTGCACTGAGCCATCAGAAACGAGGATACCTTCTCCTGCTTGACTCTTCACTTTAGGAATAAAGTGAAGGTAGTGTGTGGAAAAACAAAGAATAAAGGTGGTAAAAGAAACTCCATTTGTGGCCTTAAGCAAGAATTTATCAAAATTAGGAATCTGCAGTACTTGGGATTTGAATCTGAATTGACTGAAAGCACATGGAGATCTGTAGAAATCTAATATGTAAGATATACACTATAGGTAGGATGTATTTTTAAATTACTTTTCTTTTATAAGACTCGTTAGTTCAGGATATACTTTAGTTTGTTCAAATCACATGGAAGCAAAGGTGGAATGATTCCAGTTTGTTTTCACTTAATGACGAAACTTCACAGCATCAGGATGTTGCTGCACCCAAGCTACCAAAATGGATCGACATTTACCTCCAGACTTAAGGAATGTTCTTACAACAAAAAAAAATGCAAATAACTGTATTTTTACAGGGGAATGTTCAGGCTGAGCCATGTTTCCATAAGCTGGGAAAGGAAGAACAGAGTTGTAGCATTAATGTACTGAAACAAAGAAATTTTGTCACCAAAGATTATTGCCCTAGACATGAAATAGCAGCGTGGAACAATCTCCCTTCCAAACTGAGAACATGAACAAGACACATTGCTATGGCAACTGCAAATTTACCTTATAGATCCTCTGGATTTCTACATCTCACCCAGCAGACAAAAATAGCAAAAACGAGAAAGCCAAAGGTCACACTGACTTCAAGTGCTTTAAGGTGACCCAATTGCCTTAAGATTTTTTTTTTTTTTAATGGAGTATCTCATGTTAAAAAACTCAACAAAGTGGAGTTGTAAACATGTTGATTTATTGTAGTCTTCCTCCTCCCACTCATTACTTCTTTCTTTGCTCCTGTTTTTCCATCTTCATCACTGTGAGTGCTGTTTAAGTTGCTGCGTGGCTGCAGCCCTCAGGAGTGAACTTTCACATGAGTCGCAGATGATGGGCTGCAGCCAGCAGCACAGAGATGGGAAGTCCAGACCTTAAGGGAAGGGAAGCTGCCTGTTAGCTCTCTTTGCTGTTGAAGAAAGCGTGCCTTTCCACTAAAGCCTCTCCAGGGAGCCTCTACTTTTGCACATCACAGCAACACAGACACTTCAGAGGTGAATTCAAAGGGCGTCTTGTTACTTGCACCTGCCTTCAGGTACCCTGGCAATGCCACAAGACTGTCTTGTTATGGATTTCATTCCCCAAACAGAAAATCACAGTGCCAGCAAATATAGATTTCAAGACCTCTTGTAACTCCTTGCAGGAGAGTCTGTAGTCAGCGTTTTCCAGAAGTGCTAGGAGCAAGCAAGTAACAGCAGTGCACCCTCCCAGCCAGGGGCACATCCCTGCGCCCCACGCACCCCGCTCCACGGAACTGCCAGCCCACTGAAGCACAGTAGCATGGCTGAGCACATACATGCAGCCAGAAAAACTCTGGTGATTAGTGGTGAATTATAGACCCAGTGTTACTCGGAGCGATTAGTGACTTCAGCCAGACTGTAGGAACTGCTCCCTTGGCGCAGAGAAGGGAACAAGCGTGATGCAGTGCCCAGTCCTGCAGTCAGCAAGGCTTATGGATACAAGCTCCTCCTTTGGCACAAACTTAATTTACCATGGACATGTACAGACACCAGCTCTGACACCCTAAAACGTTTCCAGGTAGAAATCAGCAGTGCTCTCTGACCAAAGAGATCAAAGTTGAGGCAAACACCTTGTTGCAGTTCCCAGCCCAATCTCACTCACCATGTCTTCCCTACTGCACACGAGCATGGATGAAAATAATTGTGCTAAATGAAAGACAGACGAAAGAAGGATTTCCTCACTGCTGGCATTTTTGTGCATATTATATATTCACTTTTGCTATGTTCCAGACATTTGCTTCAAATGGACTGGCCGATAAAGCACAGCTCAGAGCTAGGACAGGGCTGAGGCCAGGTGAAGGAATTCATGTCTTGCTGCAGAGGCTGCATTGCCATTCCCAGGCAGAGCAGTGAGTATTCACACAGCCAGGACACTGGCAATCAGCTGAACTATAATGTGTAAGGAGATATTAGAGGACCATGAGCAAAACTAGAAGTGGATTAAATAAATAAATATTTAGGTAATGTTTGTTGGCTTACAACATGATTAGAAGTCCACTGAAACCAAAAAAAAAAAAAAAAAAAAAAAGTTTTAAACAGATTTCAGAGAAAATCAGAGCTTCACTGTGCTGCCATTTACTTCAGTGGAAATAAAATAGGATGATTCATTTTGTTTAGCTCATGTAGGTTGCTGTAGAGCACTAGCCTGTATACAAGTCTCTGGTTAAAGTAAGTGAAGTCTGTTTTAGCCGAAACACAACGCAAACACTCAGGCTGAAGCTGCCAGATATTCTTAGAGCTTCACAAAATAGAGAGGAAATAGGAATCCAGACTGACAGCTGAGCTTGTCATAAAATAATGAGCACACTGGAAAAGTGCAATATAACATTCCCCGCGTGCATCAGAGAAAGCCACAAATAATCAAATGATACTTCTGTGTGCCACCGAGTATCAGAAGTGTCTGTTCACACTAATGGGATGGCATAGGATAAGCATATATAATAAAAAAATCACATAGGAAATCGTAACATTAACGTAACTGCAGCGGTTTGAGGAAAATTAATTAAAAAACATATGGTGATGTAGAAGCTGTCCTGATGTATTAAAATGCAGCTCCCTGCACAAATCATTGCACAGTAGCAAAATCAGATAGAAAAGTATTAATATGCATACAAAAAAAATGTTAAGACTAACCAGAGTTTTATTTGCACTTACAAAACTAAACATATCACATTTGTGAGGTATTAAAATTTCAAGTTTTTCAAGATGACTGTGGCAAAAATTTGACATATGGGAGCTGCAAGGGAGAGAGAGTGGTCACAATCCACTGAGAAATGGCCTCTGCACTCCATTTGTTTTTAACTTCTCTTCCAACAAAAATAAATGTTTTAAAAATAGCCATGGTCCCATAAACATTATTCCTGTGTTAGGTTATGTACACACACTTATCCATGCAATGTGGCACTTCTCAAGGATCTGCCCCGTTACACTATTATTTTGGAGAGACAGGAATAGCACAGGCCAATAGTCTTTAGAAAGGGATTGTAGGCAGATGTAAGGAGACTTACTGACTATCCGGCAAGTCATACCTAATACCTTTTCTAAAAGCCAACAGATGGTGTGTGAACAGGCAGCAAACTTATTTTCAGAAATATCAAAACACCAGACACAGTGCAAGCATAGACATAAGGCAACAGATACAAACTTCAAGTTACTTTCAAGCACCGTTACTAACAAGAAAAGAAAATCAATAAAGGATTGCCAGGTGAAAAGAGCTGGGTTTTCTCACTGTAAGTTGAGCTAGAAATCAGACCCCGATTTCACCTTCAAAGGAACATGGATAGGGGAGTTGTAAAGACTGTAAACCATCCCAGGTACCTATTTGACAATGTCCTCTTAACGCAACTGCTGTCAAAACCTTTCGTGACAGAGCTGCCTTTGCTAATAGTCTGCTATCATTTCAAGAGCACTCACAGCTTACAAGAAATCTGCTAGATCCTGTAAAACCCATCTCCTCTGGACTCTTCTGAAACCTTAATGTTCTACCAGGAGTTGTTAATTTGAAGCTGTAGTTTCAGAGTTCCCAAAGGGACTTCATGCAAAGTTCTTCAAAGAGATATTAAAGATACTAAGTATTAGAGAGATATCTCAAGACATTAGAGAGTTGTTATCACATTAAAGCAACCTACAGATTTCTCTGTCCTTCAGAGCACTGATAAAATTCCAGGCCAGTGGAACTAGGGCAATCTGTGCACCACATCCAGCATGGCCTGAAGGAGGTCTCACAAAGACTTCCATAGTTTGTCCTATGTCTCCCAGAGCTCAGAAAAGTTGGGGAGAATGCAGAAACAAGGTTCTAACTCCATGTAGGGCCACCCAGGAGCATTTGTTCAACTGTGTATAAGTACCATGTACTTACAGCCTCCAGGAGTGGTGGGGAGTGGTTCTCAAGATGAGCTTCCTTGGTTGTCCTATGTGCCAAACACTCCCAGACCTTCTCTCTCTGCCCTGTAAATATCTACTGTTACAGTCATATGTAGTTTATGAAGAACAACCAGCTACGAGCTCTTGCCTCACATTACCCTGTAGTAGGCATGATGTGAATCTTTCCCTCAACAGCCACGTGAGCTGGTCCTGACGCAAATCTTCCTCTTGCTGGTGAGAACTGCAGAATTCACTCGGAGTCCAACATGATAATCAAAACAATAATTTCAGCAGCTGTTATTGATATTTCTCACCTTTTTTCTCTTTCAAAGCACTGCTTCAGATCAAAATAAACACAGAATTAAATATAGTTCTGCATCTTAATATGCAATAAAGTTATTCCAAATACTTTTATTAGGGGGCCAGATTTTGACGGTCTTCCTCATACTAAAGAGCACCTTACCTTCACAAGGAATTGTCTCCAACTTCCTCATGTCTCATTCAATCCCAATGATACCACTCATGTAAACGAGGGAGGCTGAATATGGCCATTGGTGACCTGTCCTTCAGTTAACATACAACAAAATCTCTTATTGCTGCTTGAGTGTTGGTGGCCTGTGCCCCCCCAAAAGCAGTGATTTCCCATTCCCCGCACACTGTACAAATTACCTGGTGTTCTGTCATGCTCAGCACCATGATCTGTCTGGTATCTGCCATCTCTAAGGAAGCATGGCAGAGCACTCAAGAAATGAGTTGAGAAAGGAGACAAGCCTTGGGCATGCTGCTACAAAAACCAAGAAGGACTCCCCCAGAAATAATCACTGCAACAGAACTCTAGGCAAGTGACTAAAAACCCAGCTCAAGGGTGGGAAAATCACTGCAGCAAACAGAGAGCAACAGGGAACAAATATTTCACTACCAGTGACTGTCTATGGACAAGGATGTATGGGCTCCACTTCCCATCGACTGAAAGCTCTTAAGGTCCCATCCAAGATATTGTCCCAAGACTCCAGAGACCCAATTTGAGAACCCTTTACAGGAGCTTGGAAAAGGTTGCAGAAGTTCTTGCAAACAATTTCTATTGTTGCCTCCCTTCATCACACCCAACCTCATACACAGCAAGTGCTACAGTGGCCAGTTACACAATATGTTTCTAGCAGATGTATTTTCACCATGCAGGCTGCCACATCCTTACGAAAATGTCCCTCTAATTCAGACACGAAAGATGCTCATTTGCTTCCATAGATTACCAACAGTCCATGGCCTTTTCTGTAGCTTTTTTTCCCAAGTGGCACAGCAAATACCTCTTGGTTCACCATACTGAAACTTCATCTGTATTCAAAATAAATTGCAGTGGTATCAATCTTTCTCAATACAGGCTTGTTTAAAAGCACATTTGTCTTCTCCAGCAAAGAAATCAGCATATGCTCATGTTGACCCATGGACCATTTGTTCAAGAAACAGGTAGAATGCAGGAATCTGGATCCATATGCCTTTCTCCCTGTATTTTCCTTTTTCCTGAAGAGGATTTGTAATGTATTTTATCCTACATAAAAAAAAAAACAAATCTGGAAATAACAGAACATTTTCTTGGTTCACAACTCTGTAGGACTGGAGGAGCATCTGCTGTGACAGGAGGTGAGCATGGAGCGACCTACGTCAGACAACTTCTTGACACATTTGAGCTCTACATAAAAATGAAGACAAATCTCTACTATAAATGTTTATTTTCCTCTTAGTGAATAAAGACCCTCTGAAAGCAGGAAAAAGCCTCCCACTGATTTCAGTAGTGGCTTGTGATCTCAGCTGTCTTCACCTATCAAAACAAAACACTAAAAGAAATATTTTTGCATTGAAAAGTTGGGACAAAACCACTGATTATAAGCAATGAGTGCAATAGAATAGCATCTACACTTCTGCTCTGGGGAAGAGCTGCAAAATCAGGGCCCAGAGCCACAATTAGTCAGTTTGATTCTAAAACTTAAATTTAATTTTAAGATGTTAAGGGGAGGCCTACAATTAGGATGAAAAAAAATATTTAAATTCTCTTTTTTTTTTTTTTGTTTCAGTTAAAGCTTTCAGAAACATGTGAACAAGAATCTATTTTTCCTGGGAGGTTCCAGGAACCCCACCAGAAGAGCAAAAAGAGTCAGAACCTCATTCTAAGAGGAATATGAGCTTACAAACCCGTATATCACAGAACAACAAGCAAAAATTATATGAATTACTGTCAGTGATGAAAAATCTCTTTAACTTTGAAAATATGTTAACAAAAATAACTTTTAGCATAATCCCCACCCCCTTCAAGAATGTGCAGACCATAATGCAGTGTTTGGCTGCTTCTTCTAACTATAATTTTAGGGTGGGATTTTCAAAGATGCTGTGTGTTGGCTTCATTTCAATTCTCGTGAAGACAATGGAAAATTTCAATGGGGTCTACACATGACTAATGTGGAAAGCATTTGAGCGTCTTTACGTTTCCTCCTATTCTGCCCTTTATTGTGGCTGACCAAGCTTTGAGTACAGATACACCAAGCCAAGTCCAAGAATCTTTTATACCTTTTGGCTGCTGGATGTGGACTCCCAAAAGAAGTTAGGCATCTGGAAACTGCTGATCTGATCTTTAGCTTGAGCTTTGGATACTGGATTTGCACCTCCTCCTTTCAATCACTACTGATATTGAGGATGAAAATGATCACATCAACAATGTAATATCCAAGACAATTGGGTATCCTTGCTGGTTTTAACACTGCACTCAATGTTGTCACTTAATTTCATCTCATCCCATTCAGGATGCCAGATTTAATGTCTGGTTTTGCCAAAGATCAGTTTGAGCTCTTGCTGATTTCAACTCTGGTGAATTTTGACTTTGGTTGGAGGTTAATGAATTCAGAGAAAACAGTTGTCACCAGCCTGCAGTTTCCAGATCTTCCTATAGAAAATTTATTTGTACTGATAACATGTAGAAATTTTTGTCTGATGTCTGTCAAAGTAGTTTGAATGTAAGCCATATCCATAAAATGACTGTCATAGCGTCTCTCCCAAAACTTTTCCCCAAAATAGGCAGCTGCTCTAACCACATTATAGAACTGGCAGGCACTGAACTGCCTTGTCATTATGGAGTAAATGAGCCCAAACTTTCCCTAAACTTGTAAATATTAATTCATTAATAAGCAATAACATAAAGCTATGTGAGAGAGGAAAGACACTGGCAAAGTCTTCTGTCATGAGCAAAAGTGATCCAAGGTGGTGAGCCCAGCTTGCCAGGTGGGAAATGCTACAGGCAAGGCACAGCATGGTGTCCATGCTGCCCCAGCAAGTGTGGTGTGACCCTGGCACGGAACCGCCGGGGAGTCACACCAGTATACAAGGGCTCAGCAGCACCTTGAGACTGGGAGAGCTTCAAAGAAGGTTGCAGAGAGAAGCAGGTAGATGGACCTGAACTGTCCTTGACTGAAAGGATAACTGAATCCAGTTTAACCTGTTACGACGTTGATGCACTTGTCAAATACAAGAAATTCACTGCAAAGAGATTCTCTGCTTCCCTGAGAACAGAAAGACAAGAAAATTCCTTTCCTTTTTTTTTTGCATAGTTCTTCAGCAATACTTAAAAGTAAGAGTGCAACAAGTTATTCTAATTGAGTAGGTGAAGCAGATGTAATGACCTCGGCACAAATCAGGACCTAACACATCATCAATCAGTTCTCAGCAAGTTAAGAAGAGAATCATTTACTTTACTTCATATGAGCAATTGAATTTTTCTCTCTTAAAAGTTGCTGCGTGCAATATCGCTGGAGCATGGGGCTGGTAAAACCAAAGGATGAGTGCTAAAACATTGTGTCTGACTTTTGAGTGGTATACCTTCTTTCAAAGATTAACCAAATCTTCAAAATTCATGTCAAAGCAATAAACTTTCAAACCAAGAAAATTCCGTTTTCTAGCAATTATGTTTTGCATAATTTAAAAATCATGTAAACAGTATTAGTTTCCTATTTACATCACACAATTCTGTACTCTTTTGCTTATTCTCTTTTAAACATGTAATTATTGTATATTGTAACTGCACATTAATATCATCTATTGTACATAGTTTATTTTAACAAAATAAATGTATTAGGAAGTATTTTGACAGCATAATTTTGTGAAGGTGTGGTGCTGTGTTTATCTTCCCAGGTGCTAATCACATATACCTTGCAGGACCTTTCAGGTAGAAAAAACAGATGCTAACATCTAGGGCTGCTTTTGGATGGTCCTGGAAGTGCCTGCACCTCCCAGTGTCACCTGCAGAGAGTCAGACAGAAGGTGACACCTCAGAGGTTTGCACATCTCAGGAATGTTCCTCTTGGGAAACTGCTGCTTAACCAAACCCTGTGCAGCCTGGGAACATGGGAAGGTGGAGATGTGGGACCTGCAGGTCTGGCTCTTGGTGGGCACTCAGCCTTCAGCTCACTCTGGTCCCAGGGTATCCCTAAGTGGCTTGCCTGGAGATATCTAATCTCCCATCTTCCACCAGTATTAAGATGGCTGGTTGGTTACTCTTTCAGAAACAACTTCCTTTTTTCTTTATTTTATTTTTATTTATTTATTTATTTTAATAAGGGGTTCTTACCATTACTGTCTGTGGTCTCCACCACCATATCACAACATCATAAGAGGATTTTTTTCTCCCTTGAGTGAATATTTAAAGTGTTTTGGAGAGAAGACAGCATGTGGCAGCCTAGCAGACACTGGAGCTCTCTTGGTAAAGCAGCTAGGAAAAGCGTTAGCACAAGCACTAAGAGTTTTCAGGGGAGTTTGTTAATCCCTGACAAACCTAATACATGGATAACAAAACCCTCCAACAAACCCTAACTGATGCAAAGGAAGATGATGAGATGTGTAACCTTCAGGGCAGGGAGAGTCAGTGAGAAAGTTAAATGCTTAAAGAGCTGAAGAAGTTACATGAGGAAAGACAGCTCTTAAATGCTGGACTGGAATCAACAATATGACTGGCTCCAGTCTTCCAGTGCGAAGATGTGGATCTTGGATTAAGAAAAATAAAAATTTAAATTAAAAAAAAAAAAAAAAAAGATAGAGATTTTGTTACCCAGCTTTTCATTACAATTGGTTTCAATGCCAGAAGCAATTTCATTGACGAGCTAGTCTGGTCTTCAAAATTAAGACTATAAATCCCACCATTCCTGAGCAACATCCCTAATACTGACTGGGCTAAAGCAAATGTTGCCAGGGAAAGGCTCTTTTCATGTTTCTGCAGCTTGTGAACCTCAGCAGGATTAACCAGCCCCTGCCTGGGGCACTCGCTCTCAGAGCAAAGACAAAGGGTAGCAAGGCCTATTCCTAATAAAAAGGCACTGCTGCCCTGGCTGCTATAAATGGATACATCCCCAGAGGAGCCAGGACAATTCAAGAGGGCACAGCATGTGGCCTGGAATATATTTTATTTACCTGCCCCTGGAGGAAGTTGGTAGTAGTCACCAGACTTTCCACGGCCAGATTCTGTCTGGGAAGAAGCAGTGTGAAGGACCCGCACATCTGGGGTTAACAACAAGGTGCCAAATGCACCCTGCAGAGCAGAAACTTCCTGAACTGCTGCCAGCAAAATCCAGGGAAGGATGCCTCTACACAGCCCCGATGCCTTCCCATTTCCCTGAGGATCCGTGGCTGGCTACTGTCAATGGCAGGATATTGGGCGAGACAGCCCCTTGCTCTGACCCAGGGTGGCGGTTCCTACGTTTTCATGTGAGGACAATGAGAGCAGGGTCCCCCTAAGAGAAATCCAGTCAGTGCAGGAAACATGTGTCCTGGGAGGCTTCCTGCCCTCCCTCTCACTGTAACTCCAGTTTGAAGAGGGGGTAAAATGTACTGGCATGGTCAGTCTGGCTGAGCACACCAACTAAAGCACGGGAATGAGGGGAGCTGAACTTCAAGATCCGGTGGACTTTTGTAACCATCGTATACAAGGAAAGTATTGTGAAAAATCAAAGAACTGCACAACTGTGACTATTGCTGTTCAGGTTCAAAAAGCGACAACAAACCTGAGATGCTGAGTGCTGTGCAGGATACAGATACGACTTGTCACAAGAGATCTTAAAGCCTATACACTCCAAAACACATCACTAAGAAAAAAAATGAGCTCTACCATCACTCCCAGTGTCCAGAAGGGAAACTGAGGCACAAAGAAATCCACTGACTTGCCCCTCCTCACCTGGCATGTTTAGGGCAGAGCCAAGAGCCAAATACAGTCCCCAAGTTGCACAGTCATGCCTTCTCCAGATCTGCACCTTATCCTTCCTGATCAGGCAGATGCAGCCATCTCCCTTCTTACAGAAGACCCTTCACTGCAGCAGATATTTCATGATGGGGCTGCAGAGCTGTGAGGGGTTCCACACCGAGGCTTTGCAAAGGAGATTTTCTCTCTCTCTCCCTGCTTTGCAAATACAGTTCTCCCAGGGAAGTCAAGTTCCCCTTACACATGTAGAGTAAAATTTCCTTCCCTTGCTTTTAGGTAGTAAAAATCATGCCAGATTAAATGTGCAGTGGCAAATTACACTTTTAAGAGGCCCACATTGCAGTCTGTGAGGATTTTTGTCTGGTGCTGCTGGTCAGTGTCCAGGTAAAGGGAACAACCAATGTGCTACAAAAAAAAACAGCAGCTGTTTTCATGGGAGAGATAATATGTGAGAAATGACAGCCTCTGTGACAAACACTCCCTGCAATTTTATGCACCGAAGACAGAAGGGCTGTTTAACTGCTTTGGACAAGTGAGATGGTGAAATTTAAATCTGTGGCTTTAACGAGCGTTAAAATGCCCTCAAGGAGCTGTAGGTGACCTGGGAAGGGGCTTCTCATGCTCTGAAATGTGTGGGCCATGTAGCCTGCCTGCAAATTCATACAGGACATACCATCCCATTTGCAGCATAAAGGATGTGAAAGCCAAAAGACCTGGTTGCAAGTAACAAAATTGGTGGGAATTTAACAGAATGAAGATCTAGCAGTGTAATAACTTCTGGAAAAAAACCTCCAGATTTGCAATTACCAGCATCAGGAATGAAGCTGGCTCCTTGAAAGTCGCTGTTGTGTGCCCACTTGTGGAAACCCAGTAGAGCTGGATGAAGAGGGATGTGCACCAGTCAAATGAGTTGGTGGGTTCTGGCATTAGCAGTACTTTTGTCACCCACAGCAAATCCATGGCATCTCCATTAGCTTTTGCTCTTCTCCTTAAAAGACCATCTAGAAGTGTTAGCTTGGTTTCAGTCAATACATCCTTCCCACTCTTCCTCTTCCGCCCCCCAGCCTGGCTGCTACTGCATCATTCAAAACCCTCTTTCACACCCTGCAGTGTTTTCTTCTGAACACTTGCTGAGGTTCCTACTGTCTCACCGTATCCGGGTACAGCGCATATTTCCTGTTGGATGCAAAAGAAGGAAGTTTGCCACTTTCTAACCCTACTTCTAATCCTGAGACTATAGCACAGCCAGACTCCATGAGAGAAATCCAGTGAAGGAAATGACTTCCCAACAGCATCAAGGAGGTGTTTCACAGGTGTTCACAGCTCTGGCAAAGAGTTTGTAGGAGCTTTTATATATTCTACATAAGAAATCTCTATGTATAAATAAAGAAGGACATGTTGCTTAAAATTGCTTTCGTACTGAAATTTTGATGTTTATTAAGGACACAAAATAATTTGCAGGTTTCCCGTAATAGTTGTGATGCCAGTTAAAACAATAACAAGATCAGAGGGATTGTGAGATGCAATTTGAAACAAAACACAAGGACTTTTTAAAAGGCAGTTAAACTCTCCATCAGCATAAAACTATTCCTGCTGCTGTTTGACACAGCAGTCTATTCAGAATTACAGAAGGTAGAGTGATAAAATCACCTCCTTCCTACTCAACTACAGTGCAGCTTTTACGAGTTCCATAGACAAAAAAAAAAAATACAGCAGCTAGTAAATTACAGGTTAAATTAAATCTGTCTCAATGAGGACAGGACACTTGGGGAAGTTTCAAGCATGCATCCCTGGAAATGAAGAAGACTGCATCCATAAGACAAGACACTTAACCGGGGGGAAGGCAGGTGCAGATATTACTTTCAGCAGCAATTGTCTCTTAATGGCTATCTGAGAAGCTGTCTTATTTTTTTTTTGTAAGCTCCTGTGAGCCTCTCCCACTTGGCAAATCTTCCTACTTTCACATAATTTTCCATTTTGTCCAGGAGAGAAATGAAGGATGAACATGGATTTGTCCTGCAGGTGGGAACCAGAAGACAAAGGCACTTATGTGGCTGTGATCACCGGGGGGCTGTTGCAGCAGCTCCCAGGTGTCCCCTAGTTTATAAATAATGGGTCTGAGGAGGTGTGAACCATCCTTGGGCATGTCTGCTCTCTTTCCTCTCCTGGGTTTCTCTCACCCACACTGACCACGTTACTGGCCACTCCACAGCTTTCCCGTGAGCGTGTCTGGCTGCCCTCAGCACTGTGTGCATCCTCAGAGGAGCAGGTCTCCACGGAGCCGAGCAGCGCAGAGAAGCGTGGGAACACTCTTTGTAGCCCCCATCTTTCCCACCACCTCATCCAGGGGCTCACTGAAACCAAACCATCATCATCGTGTTTTGGCTTGGTCTCTCTAACTCTGGAAATTGTCAGGAGAGACTCCTTGGGCTCTGCAGAGTCTCGCTGATTCTACGTGAAGCCAGTTCCCCTCCTATCCCTGGACAAAAGTAGATGGGAAGATATGCACTTTTGGCTCTACAGATTTAATGTGTTTCTCTCTTTTTTTCCAAGGAATTGTCTCTTGCAAGGCAAGATTTTTTTCAACAAAATAGCTCCAATTAAGCAAATTACTGAAATATGCAGTTAATTAAGAGTCCACTGATATTAAGCAAAGCACTTAATCATGACCTTAAGTACTTTGCTGAGTCAGGGCTGAGTATACATTCACCCTAATTTCAAGGTAGCAATTTGAATACCCATTTCCATTTCATTGGCCTTAAGGCCTTTTCATTGACTGTTATTTCTGATAGACCTCAGGATAAGGAGAACTAATGGTGGGGTCATAATGGTGGAAATGTTGGTAATTGCTTTTACATTACTGGGAAGAAGCTAAAACCGGACATGTATAGAGAGGCATTTAGAGAGGTGGTAATGCCTTTGTGGCCTGTTTTCAGCCCCTGGTGACTGTTCAGTCCATATGCACTTTGTGCATGAGGAAAGGTCACACAGTGTGAAAAGCCTGTAAGGAAGGGAAACTGCATCTTTTTTTTTTTTTTTTTTTGTGTACTACATTTCTACAGGAATAATGCACTGAACAGTATGAGGAGAGGGGATTAAACCTCATCTGTCCAGAAAAGCCAATGACTAAGAGCAGTACAAAGTGAGATCAAATTCTGGACTGACTTACACCCTCTGTAATGCTGGTGGTACCAGGGGTATGAAGCCAGGGAAGAATTTGGTCCCTCCTCACCTGACCTGGGGAAGGAGAGCTCAGGCAGTCTCGCATTCGGTGGTGGCAGTGGAGCAGATGTCGCAGTCGCAGCGGATGGCCACCGGGTAGGTGTAGAAGGGATCCACGTCAGGGGCACACCTGGGCAGCTTCACCGTCATCATCTTGGTCTCGTTGTAGGTGCAAACACGGTGGTAAGACTCGATGTAAGGGGGTTCCAGCACTGGTTTCTGTGAGGGAGAAATGCTGGCCTCAGGCAAGAAGCAAGACAAATCTGGAGTCCCAGTTTCCTCGAGGGGATTAGTGTAAACAGGGTAGACACTGGATCAGGTGGAAGGGGCCGTGGAAATAATTTTTAAGTTACATCCTTCAACACCTGCCTCTTGGAGGCCTGCCATGGAGAAGAGTGGGTGTACGTGTGTGTTTCTGTTCGTTTAAAGCATAAAGCTCCAATTAAAGCTGCTTGAGGAAGACAAAAGCCTATCCAAAAAGCTGGTTTTCAGCAGAATGCTAGTGTTTCAACCAAATGCGCATTTGCCAAAAATAGCTGCTTTCTTCCAAAAGGACAGGTTTTCCATCAAAGAAAACACGTTCTGCTGGAAACCTTCCCATGTGCACAAGTTGCCTAAGAGCAGAGGTACATCCAGGTGCCAAATGTCTGTTTTTTTCTCAGCCAGACCAGTCTTCCCAGTCAGGCTACACATCCCACAAAGCCCAGTGGATATACACCATGAGGGATGTACTCGGCACAGCAGACAGCATAGAAGTCTGCAGGTCCTCATGAGAAAAACAGCTTGGCTAGAGATCTCAGCTATCATGAGATGATGGGAGCCTGAAGGTCCTGAAACCCACACTCCCACATGGTATGACAGTGGCATTGTCTTCACTGAAAAGTGAGTTTTTCCTCAACAGAGGCACCCATTTTCCAAACACTCCAAGAAGGGGCAGCACAAACAGGAATGAGAGCCCACTGTCATCCTCTCCCTTGTGCTGATGGGAAACAGCAAAGGTAACACAGCCAGGACACATTTTAATTTCTTTCCCTCTGTGCTGTGTAAAGAGCCTGCCCTGAGAACTGAGAACGATGGCATGGAAAAGAACAGATGCAACGTTTCAGCAAGAAGATATCCAGACATCCTCCCTCTTACCAACCCCCTCATCTAAGTACACCACGGTGCTTTCTAGAAGCTGTTGAGCCTACAACCAGCTGCATTCAGCTTAACTACAGCCCAGTGGTATTGCAGTATGATAAGAGAGTTGGCAAGGTCTGTGCTGTCAGAGGAGCTCATGGGTGGGGGAAACCAGACAACAAGAGGTCCCTCAAAGGAACGTTATCCCACTGGGGAAATCTGGCTAGTGGTAGCTTTTTCCCCTCATCCAATCAAGCAGTGAACGAGAGCAGTCAGAGCTGGCACACAGACCGTGGCTCATCCTCTGATGACTTACACAGAGCCCTTGTCTTCATGTGGACAAAACCCCTCTGAAGACACTCGAGGATTCTCTGAATAAATTAAATGGGTCTGGCCCCTTGAGCCTTCCAGTGACAGAAAGGCAATGACAGTCAGAAACACATTCTCTGAAGTGTGTGTAGATGCACTTATGCTTTTTCTTTCTCCCCTTGTACAGCCCCAAAACATAGCTACTTCATATTTATACAGGGCTGTGACTTAAAACAGGACCAGATTAGAAACAGACATTATCTTTGGGATTTGCTTTTTGGAACTAAATATATTACCTATCAGTTGGGAGCTCCATCTTAATCTCAAAGGAATTTTTTCCAGTAAAGTAATAAAGGCCTCCTCTTCTTAAGTGTTCAAGCTGTAAGAGGCTTTCAAACTGCGTAATAAAAGTATAACATAAGTGCTTCATTAATATCACCAGAGGATGTGCATCCCCCTTTGAGGCAGCGGAGGGAAGGAGGGAGCAACTGACAGCAAATGCTGCTGATAGTGGTAGAGAGGGGATCGTGGAACAGGACTGTTGAATAGGTAGCAGCAAGCTCTGTAATGCTCGGTGGGTTTCTTCCGAGGGCTTTCCTTGGGGGGGGGGAAGCACCACCCAGGGATGTCAGTGCCAGCCAGGCACCCCCAGCCCCAGGCACCCCCAGCCCCAGGCACCCCCAGCCCCAGGCACAGCCTCACCTCCCAGGTCTCGCAGCGTCCCCAGCACGCGTCCGTGGTCACCCGCAGCCCCCTGCAGCCGGGTTTCCTGGCCAGGAAGGTGAACTCTCGCACGGCGCAGCCGGTGAAGGTCCGCAGGTCGATGGCGGAGGCCTCGAGCCTGCCGCCGCAGCCGGCCAGCACCAGGAGAAGCAGGATCACGCAGCGGAGCTTCATGCTGAGGCAGAAGGGAGACAAGTGGAGGGTTGGGAGAGCCAGCGCAGTCCAGAAGGCAAGAAGTACCAGTGCACAGGCTCAGCTCAACCTGGAACAGCCTTTCCTGCCTTCAGACACACTGGTCCCCATCCTCATTCAGTCTGAGAGATGAGCAGATATATGAATGTGGGGTCACCCACTCCCAGGAGTGGAAAGTCTTAGTGAAAAGGTCTATATAACGGCCAGCAACGGCACGCAGACTTTCAGTGGAGAGCAGCGGGGTTTGTCTGGAAGAGATAAAGCCACCAGCCAGTGCCTCAGACCCATTGAAATCTCCATATTGCAAGTTTATTTTGCAGCATATGCCCTCCCACCATTCCATTTGGGTTGCCCAGAGCTTGCACCAGGCCAGTAGCCATGTAGGCCTTTGGTGGTTCTCTCAGTGCACACACATGTTGTTGGCTGAAGTCCCTGACAGAGTCAGTGTGGAAGGGCTCTGTCTGTCTGTCTGTCTGTCACGCACACCTATGGGAGGTGGCAGGCTCCCTGCTTTGCTGCATGGAGGGGAAAGCAGCACAGATGCAGCTCCATGCATTCCACAGGGCTAGGTCTGCATGTAACACCAGCATTTTGACCTGGACACTTAATTCTGTATTTATCTCACTTACCTTTTAGCCTAAATTAGGAGCCAAGCACCCCTGAATTTGTGCTGTAATCTCAGCACCTCCCAGAAATGTTACTGAAGTTGCTGTTGCTAATACCCTGAGTCCTGGGCTTGTGCTGGTCTACTCCCAGGGCTGCAGCCAGAGGGGCTGGTTGTCCCTCTTGCACACACTGCCCTACCAGCCAGCTCAGACCCATCCAAGGCTGCTAAACCAGTGAACGGAGCTGGTTAGACGAGGGAGGACATGGCCAAGGTGACCAGAGAAGGCTTGAACCCCTCACAACTTCTGAGCAGCCCAGGATCAGCCAAGTCCCTCTGATACCTGCTGCATTTGTGTCTCGGTGAAGAAAGCAAACAGCCTCTCTGGAAAACTTTCTCTGTCAAAAAAAAGAGGGCTGGAAAGTACCTCTAAGCCACAAGATCCATTTTATACTTCACATACTTGCATTGCATTAAAAAATGCTCACCTAGAAACCCCAGAATTGACATTTAATTTTGAGAAAGTCAGCTACTGCATGGGGCACAGAGACTTGTGTGTGTTGGCCTGCGTCTCAGCTGGATAGACTTCAGTTAAATGATCTTGGCCTGCCTTTTGCCTGACTGATGCTTGAGTCTCTAGGCTCCTGTTAAACCAAATGCTTTAAATTTGCTAAATCAGAGGTTCAGATCAGCACATAAAGTCTGCTTCACATATATCACCATGCATACAGTCTTACATGTGGTTAAATGACTGTATGTTTATATATAAGCTACAACAGAGTAAAAAATGCTAAAATTCCTTGTTTTTAAAAGAAGACATATGAGAGTAAAAGAGACAAACTTCAGAACAAATCAAACATTTATTCTTTGCCACTTTAGCAAAACCTGCTGCTTTATTCACGAGCCAGAGACATCACATGGAGCAAACACAGAAGCAGACTCACCTAACTTGTTGGAGTCAGATCTCCTTTTGCAGTTTTAAATTGCAGATGGTGTTTCAGGACGTCAGAGTGAGCAGCAGGAGACCTGCACAGCAATCTTTGTCAGCTTTGTGCTCAGTAGATCTCCCTAACAGCTGCTACTGGGTTGCTAAATTGCTCAAATTTATAGAAAGGGTCTTGTCAATCAAAGCAAGACAGAGGCAGATCCTTACTTGAAGTACCCCAGGCATCAAAGTCATTGACTGAAAAGCAAGCCTCTCCTTTCCAACAGTGATTAGCTTAAAGGGTATTGTTTCATAATGTCAGCCCTGAAACAAAAGGAATATATTTGTGAGTGAAATAATGGGCCTGAACTGGGGCAAAATGGATCTTCCTTTCTGTAGTGGAATTGCAACACCTTTGCAAGGAGATTGGAGTCTGGCTCTGAAATCATCATTACCCCCCTAATTAACAAGCCCTAAGTAAACACCCTGAAGGGAGACTTTCCAAATATTTGTGCGAATAAACCCCTGAATTTGTCAACTGCTTAAGACCTTTTTTTTCATTCGATTGCTCTGTACAAGCAAGGGCAAGGTATGGGGGGAGGAGGTGTGAGTTTGCAAGAAAAGCAAATGTTCTCTTGATGAGTCAGGCAGCTGCCACACAGGTAAGCACCACTGTGCAAAGGAAGTATGGAAACTGTGTCCATTGCCTTCACCACACAAACACAATTTTCAGCTTTTCATAGGACAAAGAGAAGCCAAGGAACCTCAGTAGCATGAAAAACTTGCTGGTCAGTGAGTTCATAAAAGATGAGCAGGTGAGAGAAGCTCACGCAGCGAGCTCGGGAAAGTCACCTCCCTTCCCTGCCACCGGCTGACAGCTGGACAGGGACGTCCTGGCACCGACTGCTCCAATACACAGGAACATCCAGAAAAGGCAGAGCAAGTGTCCGTGACTGCAGATCCCTCAGGGTGACACTGTTAAAGGCGGCCACAACAATACAACCCAGCCCTGGGAATAGGAAACCTTGATGTAAATAAACCCCAACCTACAATGTTTTAGAAAAAAACAAAAACAAAAAACAACAACAAAAAAACCCCCAACCAAACAAAAAAAAAACAAACAGCATCTGTTGATGTCCAAAAAATTCAACTCATCAAATATTAAACAGTAATCACTGTGAGTTTGTTAATGTACCTTAGAAGTATCACTTGTATACTTCGGGTGGGTTGTATTCAGGCCTTCAGTAGTACAATCTATGGAAACCAGCAAACAGACATTAAGGAAATGTGATATTGAGGCATTCAAGACCAAATGAAGTATATTACATAGTTGCTCTCCCTTCTTCATGGTGAATAAGCCATGTCTTTGGGTCCTTGTTTTGTTTCTTAGGTCAGTAGTCAGTTTCTTTGGTGCAGCAGCGGGACTTGTATTCCTGCTAACACCTCCTGGAAACCCACAGAGCACTTGCTGTACTTTCCTTTCCAGCTTGGAGCCACCACTGCTTGGCTTTTTTTCTTGCTACTGTATAACCCGGCTATTTTCCTGATCAATAAATTACACTGGTCACATGCACACAAGGTGGCATGAAAAAGGCTGGTTATCCACCCTCAAGATTTGCCTCATCTCTAAATTAGGAAACAGTGATTGGAAGAAGTCAAGCAAGCCTTGCACTGACACTTCAGGGCACTTTGCAGAGCCAAGAGCCACTGTACCCTCTTTAGAGATGACACAGGGCAGCAGAGATTTACCTAAGCTTATAGGAAGTTGTGGTAGCTGCACCAACACAACGGAATCAGACCATCATTCTAACTTTTCTCCTTCTTCCGCCTTTTCCCTCCCCAAAGTTACACCTCCTAAGCACGTACTTCTGAAGCAGCCGCACAGGATGTCCCTGTCAGGCAAAGGCTCTGCCCTGGAGCCTGCAGCGGGAGGGATAGGAGGCCTTGCACACCGAGACAGGGGGGCACCTCAGTGCGGGTCACTCTCCAGCCATCAGTCTCCAGGCGTGACACGAGTCCTTCCTTCCAACCTCAGCCTCCAGCCCGTTGCAAACACCTCCTGAAACACAGAAAAGCAGCAGGCATTAAGTGCTGCTGCCATATTGCCATCACAACGTAGGAAACGACAGCTTCAGAAAATCAATTCACTTAACAGAAAACAAACAAAAAAAAAACTCAAAAAAAATATTTTTTTTTAAAGAGGAAGGCAAGAACAAAGAGGAAAGTAACATGATTTTTACTAAAAATTTGAAAACTGTCCTGAAGTTGGGAGGGAGGAGATGTTTAAGATCTTTCCCAGTATTCTCTCTTATTACTATTCACAGTCTTGTTAGCAGCAAAGGACTCCAGCTTCAAGTGAAGACCTACTGGGTGGGAAGTTGGAGGAGGAATATTAAATGGAGGTACTGTAATTGTCTCCATAGATGTGATCACTAGACACGTCCTGGACACCTTTTTCTCCCATTTGAAACCAACAGGGAAAAACAGGAGATTCAAAGCCAAATCAGATCACAGGGAGGCCAAGAGGAACAAAGTCTTGTCACAGATCTAATAATATCATCAACTTTCCACAAAAAAAACCTAAAACTTTTTTGTTGTAGCTTCTGCTAACCAAAAATAGAACTAGAGCTGTACAGTTTAAAAGTTCCTGACTTACAGAGAAAACAGGTAAAAGTGAAAATATTGGTCATAAGTTCCCTTTATTTGATTCTGGAAATGTGCCAGCAAAAATCAGAACAAGATTAGCACAGGTGCAGGAAATACATGCCAGATGGCAGATCAACCAGATTTGACAGATCCCTTCTCTTCTATGGATTAGAAAAACAGGTGCTGGACTTTCAGTTTGCGTAATTCAGTTTGGATTCACTGACTTCAGCTAACTGAGATTCTTTTCTCTTGTCTCCATTTGTACTGAATAACCTCATAAAGTAAAACAAAACACAAATTGCAGACTGTCACGTTCTCTTTTGACAATCCTGTCTATTCATGGGACAGACACCAATTTCTGAAGGATTTGCATCATGTCTCATGAAAAGCATGTCTTGTGAAAAGCTCTTCCCCAGGCAGAGTTTTGTTGGCTTATTGTTTTGTGTTTTGTTTTGTTTTTTTTTTTTTTTTTTTATTATTATTATTATTTAATTAATAAATATACCACCTACACGTACACTTGACCTTCAGTGTACATCAGAAATTTAAAAGCAGCATATTTTTTCTTTCCCTGGACCTTTTACATTTATTTGAAATTAAAGATAAGATATAGATACTTCTAAAGGAATATCTCCACCATTTACCCATCTGTTCCCTTTTTGAGACACACAGGAGAGAGGAACAGATTGACCAGGGTAGCACATCTCACGAGGATTGCGCATCCACTCACCCATTCAGGCTCGTGTGGCTTTTTCTCTGTATTCTGGACAGGCAGAACACAGACATCAAGTGCGACGTAATGGTCTTGTCTGCTCCTTAGCCAAGCCCAAGTGGATCTCATTGACTTTGCCCTAGAGCTGCCACGGGAGCCATCCGCAGCCCTGTAATATCAGTGTAACATCAGTGGTTATAAAGTACTTGTGGGCTTAATACAGCCAAATCCCAGCAAATCCTGAGGGGGCTTTGGACTTCTCAGCAAATCCTGAGAGCCCACTTTGGACTCCCAGTGATGCCAGTTGCTCTTGGCAGGACAGCACCACTCCCAGGTGCATTCCTGGGAGGTTCTAACAGCAAAGGGGATGCTTTGCTCCTGAACTGGCCCCTCACTGGCCTGTTATTGGCAGAGGTCCCAATATACACCCCGTGCACTCCAAGAGGCTTTCCGAAAAATAGCCTCTTGTCCAGAACACCTGTGGGCCCTCAGCCTAAAACATGGGGGACTCCATAGCTGCAAGAGAGTTTGGACATGCATAGGTTCTTCACTGCCTTCTGGATGCGGCTTCATTCTGTCCTTCCCTATCTCCTCTCCTTTGGGCAGAAAACAGAGCAATACCAGGTGCTGTTCACTTCAACACGACATAAAACTCCCAAATTAAAATTTTCCAAACAGATTCATTAACATGAACACCCCAATTCTCACCCACACAGGGAATTTTTAATTCAATTCAGTGATGACCCTCAACTTCAAACATTCCCTAATGTATCTTTCCTAGTCTTAACCATCTACAAGGTCTATTTATATTTCAGCAGGTCTCAAGGTATTCCAAGTGGTATGAACAATCTGTCTGTATCCTGATAAATTTACAACTCAGAAAGAGAAACAAATAGTGGGGGGGGAAAGGGAGAGCTCACCTATAAGTGAAGCAATACTGACAATGATTATGTCAGTATTTTGTGTAGTATTTGGAGTAGGTTAAAAAAAATTATAAGCACCATTTTAACAAAAAGACCCACCACATTTTCCAATGAAAAATTACTGGGTTTCATATTAGGTACCAAACTTCTGTTTTCAGATTGAAAACATAGATTTATTTTCTTTCAACCTAGCATCACTAGTTTTGCCCCAGATTTCTAGGTCATTCTACCAGAAGAAAAATTTCTCACAAAATTTTGTGGAGAGTTGAATAAAATCTTAAAAACATTTTCACATCAGATTGGTTCACCTGCTTCTTGCAGACAATAACGTTGCTGAGTTTGGAGGAGGAACTGAAAAACAGAGTTTGTGGAGGTCTTTTACAAATGCTCTTCTTGAGATGCCCTGCAAGTAGAGCAATGGAAGAGTGTGTGGAGGGGAGAGGACCTCGGATAGCTGAGGTAACATTACTGTGCAGAGGCTGGAGGAGGAAGACTGTAGAAGTAGGCAAGGAGGTAAAGTAAGGAATGGGGAGTTAAAGGACTAAAAGTTTGAACGGGATCAGTGATAAGAAAGGAGCTGAGATGTGCTATCTAATGAGACAGACCAAGAGAAGCAACAATGTTGAGTGGTTGTACAGAGAAACACATAGGCATCTGGCAGGCCAAGAAGAAACTGGTAAGTTAAGCCAGTGACTGGACAGGAGATACTTAATGCACTGCACAGAAGAGAGATCACACAGAGAAAGAGGTAGTAAAATCTGTAGTCAGTCTAAGCAGATGAAAAGCATGAGTTAAAGATGGCTCCTACCAATGCTGGGAGTGGAGGCTGTAGGTTCCAAAGTAACAGAGAAGGAGAAATGGATGATGAAAGAAGGTGGTGTGGGTTTGCTGGCCATGTTCACAGGAGCAGGCATCCAAGAGAGGGTAGAGGTCATGTCAGAGCAGAGAGTTATAAAGCCAGGTTTGTGAACTGTCAGGTAGGAGATGAAGTTGTGTGTGCTAGATGTAATTTGATGAACTCACTGAATCACTTTTTCCTACACAAGCTATCATTGGACTTTGTCTCAGTAAGCTGTTTATTCTTTGCTGGTAGTTATGAAAGAAAGATAACTCCTATGTCCTGAAAACAGCATTACAAACAAGTACATTAAGATTCTCTAATCCGTTCCCACAGCTGCTGCGTATTTGTCTTGGAATGGGACTTTCTGTCATTTGCTAAATTTCTAAAGAATGTGAAGAATTGGTTTGCTAAGGGACAAAGTAGGTTTAACCTTCAGAGAGCATGGCCGATCTGTGAATTAAAGTCAAAGGAAACAAGTAAAGCTCATAGAAATGCTCTGACAGAAATACTGCCAACTGCAAGTACAGAAAGCACAATGCAGCAATCAGGAAATGTATTCTCAGATGGTAATTAGATAAACACAGACTCTCTCTGCTACAAACGGGGGCACCGCTCCTGCCTGAAGGTCTCAGACATGCAAAGCCATTCCTCCTGCTTTAGAAGACTTTCTGCTCCTTTTACTTCCTGAGTTTAACACAACACAAACTGGCACTGGCTGAATGAGCATTGGGGCAAGAAAAATGAAGTCAGAAAAGAGGATTTGTCGAGCCTGCTGTGGAAGTAAATCATACCACACTTGGTTCCTAAGGGAATGACCCATCTTACAGAAGAGATAAATACTTCTTGCTGCTGTACTTGTATTACAAATGGCAGAATGGCCCAATGAACAGACCTGCAAAATCTAGCCCAGGAGATGTGAATTGCTGTGAAATAACATTGCACTGACCACAGCAATATCATAGCTGCTGCAGGACAGACACTGCCTTCCTAACATTTCTGGCGCAAGGAAACTGTCAAACACTATTCATCTCCTCCTTTTCCATCCAGACCTGGAAAATGAAGTCCAAGGGTGAGGCTTAACAGGAAGAAAAAAAATGCTAATCCACATTTTGCTTGAGGCACTTCTAACCTGGTGAGATAACACTATTCTGCTGAAAAAAGCCTGTAGCTATGACGGATTCAAACAAGGAGAGATGTACTGAAGGCCCTACAACCACTAGAAGAGCTGGAGCTTCTAAAAATTTGTAGTGAGCATCTCTATCATACAGGTATTGCACTCAAACCAAGGTGCAAGAATAGCCTCAATTTAAAATAAAAGATGTGATACAGCATACCAGTTTGTCTGATACCTCTCCTGTTCTTGGGGAGTTCCCTGAAGATTTAGGAGTTGTCAAATATGCAGTTATGTCAGGAAAAAAGAAATCTACATATCTGAAGTGGATAAGGATGAGAGTAAAAGCACAACCCCAAGTCCAGGATGTGGAACTCCTTAGTCATGGTCCTTAGGAAAATAAGGAAACTCCCTTCTTAAGGCTGCAGTATCTTTGTTCTAGAACAGTGTATTTATCAAGCATAGCTCCTAGTAAAAAGGAATAAAACACCACAAATTAGGGGAAAAGTAGATTGCTCTCCCTGGTTTGCCAATGCCAAATACATTATATGATCAGAGCTTGGAAATAAATATTTTGGGGAAAAGTGTCAATTTAAGACACACACACACAGCTCCCCCACCCAAAAAAAAAAAAAAAAAAAAGGGCAAAACCACCACCTAAACTTACAATTGACCATGGTTGACCAGCATGTCCTGAAATAATATAAAAATGGGTCTCATTAATTCAAAACTCATCCTCACTACAGAGATGTGCAAACTTTCCCAGAGAACACAGGTTTTTGTTTGGCATGAAGTCCCAGGTTCTTGTCAAGTTTTGAGCCCTTTTGACATCTATAAGGCAAGGCAGTATGTGGTTGAGTGTGAAAATAAATGTCAACACTATACGACAGCTTCCAAGATTAGCATTCCTCTCTGTTTAACGCTTCCCCCTGTTTCAGGAGAAACTCAACCAAGAAAAGTGCCTGAGCAGCACCTGCAGAACTATTGCCAAGGGCAGCTACCCAAATGGGCAAAGCAACCACTGATGTAAACAACCATTGATAAGTCGTTACAATGCAGGGGGAAAAGCATTCACAGATCTTGAACCATTTCTCACAAAAAGGGGTTATTCCATGGTCACCAAGACACGACATCTGTGCCTCTGGACATGTGTATCAAAACTGATGCACAGGTTGCCTGATGTCTGCTGGGGGTTGCAACTGTGCTGCAGCTTTTGCTCAGGAGAGCAGCAACAGGGACATGTATCCACAATACTCATAATAACTGAAAAATACCAAGCACTATCATTCTGCCAAATTTGCTATCAACAGCCAAGGGGCTTGGCAGAAATAAAAAGAATTAAGGGGAATAGACTGATAGACTTATATGCAATATACTTTTTATAGACAGCCTGGACAAAAATGCTATAAAAGTAGCAGAACAGTAGACATATACTCTGAGATGATAGCATTGTGTAACACTTTATATTTTTAAGGATCTGGAATGCAGTCTTTAAACA
Organism: Tyto alba; assembly: GCF_018691265.1. Lineage (NCBI taxonomy): Eukaryota > Metazoa > Chordata > Aves > Strigiformes > Tytonidae > Tyto > Tyto alba. The sequence continues at coordinate 8,634,547 of NW_024881303.1, forward strand.
CTGCAGCACTTTACTCTTGTACTTTGTTTTTGCCTTATCATAACTGTACTAAATAACTGATTGTGTATATTGCACACTACTGGTAATGCGCTTCTCAGTTTTCACAGCCACTTTTGAAAGTGTGTATACCTTTACACCATCCTCAACAGTAGACATATTTCCTTGCCTGTGAGACTGTTCATTTATGGTGATGATGCTGATCACATTCAGCCCAGTGTAATTCAAGAATTCAAATCCAGTGGAGTTGGCTAAACACTGATGTGGGTGAGAACTGGGCTCTAATTGTACACCAGGTAATTGCCTGGAGACCTGCTCTGAGTTCACTGCAATATGAAAAGGTTCTTCAATAAACATAGATGCTGTGTAAATTATATACGACTGACAACAAGAAATTTAACTCAAATCACTTCTGCATTCCATAGCTTTCCTTAATGGTCTTTTGAAAGGACATTTTTGGCTTTTATGATGGACTAGTGGACAATGATGTAACTCCATTAATCCTCTCATCTGGGCTCAGAAGTTGAAGGTTTCTTAATCAAAACTAGAGAAGTTCAAAGATACATTATCTTAATTCATTAATTTCCCTCTTGTTCATGTCGAGAGCACTGGAAAAAAGACACCTCATTTTGACATGCATCACCACCAGTGATTAGCAAATGCCCCATTTCCACCATAGCCTTGGTGATGAGTGAAGTTCACAAATTAGACAAAGCTGGAAATGAAATCTCCTGAAACAAAGCTACCGCCTCTTCCTGTGAATCCTGTTAGAATAAACTCATAGAACTACTGAACTAATCAAAATCCAGCCAGGAAAACAAATATGATGAGAGTCCCAAACCCCAAGGAGGCACTTGGCCAAATCAAACCTCAGCACAGCATAGACCCAGACAGTAACAGGGAAGAAGTTCCAGCAGCAGACAGAACCAAATCTTCCAGCCTGAACTCTTTTCACCCTCTGGGGAAATGCGGATCTCAGTCAACACTCTGAGTCCTCGGACCATTTCCAATTTAAATTCATCACCCTGTTCCCACTGTTTTTAAACTTGTGGGTGCAGTCATCCCATGCCACAGGACCGGCAGGGCTCACAGAGACACAAGGTCATAAAGAAAAATAAGTTCCAGCAATCCTTTGAGAAACAAACTCTACCATCATACAGAGACAGCTTAGGTGTCCACAGGGTTGCCAGTTTGCTGTTGTCTATCTCAGGTCACCAACTTGTCAGCAATTTAAGAAATATGAGGGGAGGAAGACAAGAAGAGCAAGAGATAACGAAGCTCCTTCTTTCACCTGTGAGCATCACTGCCCCAGCCACATCACTCTGTAACTGTCTCATTGCAGTCGTGCCCGTGTCCCTTCTGCAGGGGACTCTATTTTAACCCCGCTGTAGCACAGCTGGAGAGAGCCAAGCATGTTCCTTGTGAAAGAAGAACACGGAAGCCATGCTGGGAGTGCATATAGCATCTCCTTTTTTACAACTATCATAAAATAATCCTGAATATCATCTCTTAGTCACAGTCCATCTCAAAACCACTCTTATAAACCAAACAAAGAGCAGGCACCCTATCGCATAGCAAATTGTTTGTGCTGTCACACCTGGCATGACCTGTGAAATGGCAACTCCAGCCCTGACCATGGAAGGTACATACAGGGCTTTCTGAAACACAGCTCTGCCCCAGAGGGAAACAGCCCTCTGCCATTGGGAATACAACATTCATTGTAATTTATAACTTATTTACAAATCCTGATATCAGAGTAGTAACAGATCACAATATTCTACTTGAGCTGAAAGTTCAGGTCAGAGCCTGTAGTCTTCTGCATATGGATTATTTGATACAGATTAACTGAAAGAAAACCACAAATTCAATTTCATGGTTCTATTGCTACACACTTCTGCTTTTCTTCAAGCATGCTTTATATTCAGCACTCTGTAAGCTATGTCTACTTTAATTAGATTAGACGAATAATTCCTGATAAAAACAAAATGCTTTTGTCATTTAAATACCCTTTTGAACCAGAGATTAATTTATAAAGATCTGACGGTCTAACAAGGCAAGTTTCATACTTCACAGGGCTTCATACTGTATTTGATTCTGACAGTGCCTGCTATATCCTCTTATGCTCAAAGGTCAAATGTAAATCATGGCCCAGTATAATAATTTCTTGCTTTGCCAGTAGCTGGCATGTGGCAAACAGACACTGAAATCCATCTGTTTAAATCCTTGATCAGCCATTTAGTTGAAACCCAGCAGTGAAACAACTAAAAGGTATGTTTTCAGCATAGTGTGCCAAACTGTACCCCAGGGATTCCCACTCAGCTTGAAACACTGAAAGACTCTGAACTCCTTCAATACATAAAGAATACAACATACAGATGTTGCTCTATAAGGAAAAAGCGTTACAAATGGCTCACAGATCAAGCTGGATAGATAATAAAATATTGGGTTTGAACCTGAATATAAGGCTAGAAAATTAAAGTTCAGGTTTGCCTCTTTAATTAGTGTCAGTGATGACTGTAGGAAGGGATCAGATGTCCTGCAGGCTCCAGTTGTATGGAACTGAATTTCTGAACTTATGGCCCTTTAGCGTCACTCAAGAGCCGTACGCACTGTAGGGTAAATTTTCAGCAATGGACAAAACTCCACTGACACTGAAAGGGGAAAATTATGCTGGCCTACACTCCTTTTAGAAAGTCCACCCCACAGAGATTGGTCCCAGGGTGCTACAAAGGCATAGGTACTAGTACAACCCCATGGGCCACAGTCCAATCAATTTTCCTGCTTTGGGTGATATTTTATGCACAGCATGGAGAACTCCAGTGGAACTAGCAATGTGCCTCAGTGACAATGACAACTTCTGTACGTCACAGTCTTTTTCAACAGAGCTTGCATCTCTTCTTTTTTTTTTTTTTTTTTTTAATCTAAAGAGCCACAGTGTTGACAGATTGATTGACTAGTCTGTTGCTTTCCCCCATTTTGGTTGTTTGATTGCGTGTGCTGGTCTGTGTCCAGTTCCTTTTGGAGGCAAAGTTTTCCCAAACCTCCTTTTAATACATAAGAAATGAGCAGTGACTCTAAGCTGAGCAGCAAAGATTTTGTCTACTCAATCTCCCTCTCTGACCCAAGGGCAACTCTTGAATGAGAAGGATTCTCCACATCACGGGAATGCAGGAACTTCAAACCATGGTCCAAGGAACTCAGTTTTGGGGTTTGGTCTTGTTATCATCATCATCAAGGGGTTTCTATCACTGAAGTAGTTGGGCACTGAATCTTTATACATGTCTGAAGAAGGCTGATGGCATTTCATCCAGATATGGTTTTATTCAGAATTTCTCCTTTACCAAACCTGCTTGGTACATGGAAGTAGGAAATGAGTGGAGGCATGAAATACAGTTCCCTGATGCTTCCATGACCCTGTCTTCAGCACTGAAGAGAAGGACCCTGACTTCTCTAAGCCCCACACGGATTAAAGGAGCTGCACACCTATGGAGATTGGGGAAGGACGGGTAACTTCTCAGGGTGCTGGTCCCTCCAAATTCCTATCGTATGGCATGACATTTCATTAGGGCTACTGCTGGAGAGATGTCAGATGCACTAACCATGTATTGACGAAGTGCTCGGTCACACCTGAGAAATTGCAGGCCTGTGAGACAAAACTATAGTGTCCAACCACCAGAAGAGCACCGGCAGACAGAGCAAGAGATCCAGACTCTCAGCCTTTGACATGGCTGTGACAAGCCTATCCTGATACACTGGGATAACTGGAGTAAAGCATTTTCCTGGACATAGAGAGAATTGACATGTTTAAAAGTTACTTATTTCTCTAATTTCTTAAACTGATCATCCCAGAAGGAAGATAAATGTTGGAATGAATTTTGTCTGATCTTCATTTTCACCTCATTGTAGCACTCCCAGTTATAAAACTTCGTTCCAAACCCACATTTTTACCTAGTGTCCTTTCTCCTCTGCAGGTGTGAGTCAGAGCAGTGTTCTTCATGCAAGCTCCCTCCTTCCATGGTCTACGAAATGTCAGTCCACTTCCATTACAGGGTGCCAAAACAGGCAGTACGCACCTTGCTTCTCAGCATCATATGGATGTTTACTGCAGCCTGTACAAAACACCTCTCCTGTAGGCATTTGGTATTCTCCAAAGAAAGTGAAGTTACACTGAGTAATTTCCATTCTTTCTCACATCAGAGACTAGGTAAGCAGTTTTTTCTCAACTCAGCATGTTTTAGGTAAGTGATAATAATGGAGAATCTCAGAGGAGAAAATACAGTATCTTAATAACACTGTTTGCAAAATGACAACAGCACCAGGAAAGGGTAGTTCCCTGGTCTTGAAAGCAAAAAAAAATTCCTTTCCATTTCCCCACTAGCAAAATATCGTCTTTTGAACAATGCTGCCCTGTTCATAACCAAATTCTTTTGTATGCAGACATTGTGTCTAGACAGCCTTAGAAAAACTGTCTCTACTTAACATCAAGGGGTTGGGTTTTATTGTATGTGCTTAAGAGTTTAACTCTGTGCTCACGTACCATTCACAAATAATGCAGCATAAATTTATTCAATTTTTCTCTAGAGCCTATGGGTGCATCACTGTGAGACAGGCAGGAAGCAAACCAGGATCACACACTCTCTCTGCAGTTTACATCCATAAAAGCTTTCTAGAGGTCACCCAGCTAATATACACACAATAGTAGATGATATTAATAGGATAAATTTACTGCAGGAAGAGGAAATGAGTCCACATCACTCCTGTTAGTACTGACCAGTTTCCCATATAGACACAGCAGATTTGTCCAATCTCCTCACAGATCTTTATTTTACTTTTGGTGACAGCAACAGGACTTCCATCACTGACTGGCAGGAAGAGAATTAAGCCCTGCAGTTTATAGAAGAGCTGTACTTAATCTGTCTCATCATGTTTCTGTACTTAGAAGAGGGAAGTTCTCCATTATTCAAGCAAGTATGAGTGCACCCAAGGTAAAAATAAATTAAGTATTATTTATTTTTTTTAAACTTAGCCAGGGATAGAAAAATAAGGGTTTTGGTTTTGAGATTAAACCAGAATCCTCTTCTGCAGAGGGACAAACTGTTCCAGACTAACACACACCTTTTTTCTACATATCCTCCCCTCTAATCATCTGATCGATTTGGGGCCATTACTGACTTGCTATGTCCACGTCTTTCACATCCTCATGTTAACAAAGGAGAGAATGTCTTTCTTCTAGAAGATCCAGGTGAGAGGCAGGACTCAGCCTGCCAGGGGACCCAGCAGAAGGGTGGGTAACGAGGGCATGAGCTCTAAAGGGCAGGGCAGGAGGAGCAGGCTCAGACAAAACTGGAGCCTACATGAGCTCCAGATCAGAGGCATGTAGTGTGGGGCTGCAGTGGATTTGACAATAAGGAGTAAGGATTGCCTCTTGAGGGAGAGAGAAGAGTTTAGCGTAGGGTGGATGAAACATGGACTCTGATAAGAGGAAGAAAAGGAAAACTGTGAATGAGAGAGGGCATGTGCCCGGTTGGGGCAAGGAGGGATCAGGTGTCTGGTCCCTGAGGTGCTCAGGAAAGTGTGTTGTGGGATGGAAAACCTAAGGACTGGGGAGCCCAGGGGGAGGGGGTGAGGGTAACCCCACAGCCCTCTCTCCCCAGGGCCTGGGAGGAACCATACCCATACAGAGCATCTATGTCCTCCCCGCATCACTCACATTCCCATCCCACCAGCACGGGGATGCCAGAACACCTTCTCCTCCCACCCTGCCTAGTCCTCTTTTTGCAGGCAAAAAGATAACCACCCCAACTCTGCAAAGAGACATTTCCAGACAGTAAGATGTTACTTGGAAAATGTATTAGCATGAACAAACCGATGAGGAATAATGGATGGGAATGACAGAATGAGAACACACGGAAAAGAATTCAAAGTTACAGCAAAGGAAAATACATTTCAAAGCTGTGTTTTGGCGACTTCAACCACCACCAACTCAGGCAGTACAGACAGAGACAAGCCAGTGTGGAAGTGAGGTCATGCAATTTTAACTGACTGCTAGCATTTCCATTGCAGGCTTGAAATCACTGCTCCTAAGCCTTACTTGTATTTTGCACATCCTGAGTACTGAAAAACATTGTTGTAAAGGAAATGCTTCCCCCGCATCTGATTTTTCTGTTGCTGTTGTTCTGTTCAATAATGCACTGAGATATAATACTTTTCCCAGTTCTGCCTTGCAACTATCCTATCATAATGAATTAAGGTTGATCAAACAGTCCTCCCATGAAATCAAGCTTATGCAGAAATGACAGCTTAAGCCTTGAAAATTGAGCTGTTATTTATTACTGCAGGATCTGGATTTCATGCTAACACTTGCTGCTGCAATAATGATGCAACCAAACAGAATATCCTATGTCAGTGACTAATTGAAGCCCGATCAAAAGAAAATAGCAGTATGATATTACATAGCTTATTTATAGGTTCTGTTTTCCTAGACAATTAATCCAAGTATTTACATTTAATTGTTAGATTTCAAATCCCAGTAATGGATTGGATATTGTTCCATTAAGTTATATACTGCATACATTTCACTGCCAACAAGTTGAAACTGGTTTGGTAATTTAGAATAGGAAAAGAGAAAGCAGTTTAACAATGGTGGATTCAGCAGGAATAGAAATTGTGCTTGATTAAAAGGGGAGAGAAAAACAGTGGGTGTGTCTTAACAGTTTAATTTAGCTAATCTCTTTTCCTAGGCACTGAATTCATAAACAAAAAGGTAGACTCTGTACATACCTGATACCTGCTGCAAGACAGTGTGCTCCTGCATTTGAATGGTAGGGGCCCTTCTTGGTTTGGTCAAGTCTGAAGCACTTGATATAAACCCGGGGGCTGCTGTTGGAACAAGCACTTCTCCCAGTCCAGGCAAGGAGCCTAATATCCCTTCATGGTAAAGTTTCCTAAGGAAATAATTCTGTGTTATCACGCCACATGCACCTGACTGCTGGCAGTTCTCTGCTCTCCGTAGCTTCTGTCCCAGTTAAGTTCAGCCACGTGCCAGAGGGGTCAGGGCCTCGGGCCTGGCCCCTGCGGGCCGTACCTACAAAGCCTTGAAGGAGAGACAGGGAAAGCCGAGCGCTGGTAGTTGTGCTGCTCCTGGAACTGCTTCATCTTTGTTACTAAAATGCATTTGGACTGCTTGGAAACCTACTAACACAGATTAAAAAGAGATGAACATTCAGAAGTTGAAGAAGTTGAAAGTTAATGGATTAAAATGCCACAGGACAAGCATCCACTTCTGACAAAAACCTGCAAGCCAGCAGGAATTTTTGCACATGGTTGGCCTGTCTAAACTGTATTAGCAGAAAAATCAGAAAGGCTTACACAGACTGTGAGAATCTGATCTCTGCAGGTATTGATCACAAATACCCCTAAATTAAGGCGTTTCATCTCTAGGAACTTTGGGGGATGACTGGACATTGATTTCCATGCACAGAGGAGGGCATGAGGGAGGAGCGCTGAAGGTTGTGCAGTAAGGGGGACTTACACAGAATCCCTCTGGAAGCACAGCTCTTGAAAGCAGCTCCTTTTTTCTCTCATTTGGCTTCTGTGTTACACATACTCGACTTTACCATTGGCAGAATTAGTTCTACAGCAACAGAAAATGGAAATAGGTTGGGTGGGAAAAGAAAAACAGGAGGACAAAAAAGTATTTCCTGGGTGATCTTACATTAACATGTCAAATCAAAGCCCTTATTTTCTGTATCTTTAGCTGTTCTGTTCCATTTATTGCAGAAGCATTTCTAAATATTGGATCAAATTTATAGATTTCAACATTTTCAAAGTACTTTACCAACAAACACTGAATAATCATATAGACAGCAGTGGGATCTGAGGCAGGGGAGGGGTCTTTTAATTATTCATGTTGGAAATTTTAGGGAGATTTAATAGATTGAAGGTCATAACAGAAATAAAATTGCAACTGAAAAAACCCTTCAACACAGTTTCTGCTAAAGCAGAGTTGCACTATGAGGTCCAGTGAGAACAAGGCTCCACAGGACTTCTCAAAAAAATAACCCCTGTTCTTTAGCTGACCACATGGAAAGGCATTTGCTTGGATAAGGCTAAAATACCCACTGGTCCATTGTCACCAATCCTGTCCCCCTTACGACAATTTAGAACAACAAATTTTGCTTAAATTCAGTCCATGGCAAGCCTTCATGCTTGTGTTTGCAGAGTCTTGTTGCAGAAGGTTGGCATCGCGCAGCAGCACAAGGAAAGGGGGGCAGCGTAGGGCACCACACTACAGTAGGAAATATTCTATTGTATCCCTGAGAGTAATTTCAGTCTGGTCAGAACTGACACTTGAAAACTAGTGCATAATCACTAACCCTGACAATTACCATCTGATGAGTGTCATGGACAGCAAAATAGCAGTAATATCCCTTTGTGTTTGTGAAATAGTCTGTGGACTAATAAACTAGCTACCACTGTCTGAATTCCACATTTCATTGCTCCAGAAATTGAGAGTGTGTTTTGTGAAGTTTCAGTTTACTCTGAAATCTGTCAACTGCAGACTTTAGCCTGCTGCCTCTAAGATGCCTGAAATGGAAGACTATCTAACGCAGGTGCCCAACTTGGTTTGAGATAGTTAAGTATACAGCGATTTTCCACTTACATACATTACCTGCATAGCCAAATACCTAGAAAAGCATGGGAGTCATTGCATAGTCTTAGGGATGACAGATGATCATAAGCTGTAGTCCTACTCAGTACATTTTGCAAAATTAATATTAAAAAATACCCAAAATTGAGCTGGACTGTTTGCCCAGTTTGCTTGCATGGCTAAACCACGTCTGCTTCACCAGAAAACTGATCCAAGCCTGCTCGGTTCAAAAAAGGTTTGCAGGTAACCTCCGCCTTTTGCTGCTGAAGGTCTGCACGCATCCTTGTACAAACGCAATGTCTCTCCTTCCTTGCTGTCAGGGCAATTACGCTTGAGCCTCCTTCTGCTTTGGCTGGCAGGTTGGCACCCGCACCCTCACACGCCGCTAGCCGGGTGCTCTGAGTAAGCACTGCCCCTTGGGTGGCTGCTTTCCCTGTCAAAGTGCAGGGCCTTTGTACGCAAGCGGAAATTTGTCCCAGGTGATGACAACGTAAGAATTTCAAAACCCAGAATTCAGAATATCCCTCTTTCTCATTCTCTTTTTGGAAGACCTTTCCAGATTCGGGGATACTGCAAGACAAGTTCCCAGACATTTTCAAGTGTGTGTCAAAGGTATGAGACGCTGTCCAGCAATACAAAATATATACTACTTGAAATGTATTGCAAGTTTTTCAACCTTCCTAAGTGATCCCTAACCTCACACCCTTGGTGATTTCAAGGAGGGTTGTGGGGTAAAGTACTGAAATAGACAAAATGAAGGCAGAAAAAAAAAAAACAAAAAACAACCCAAACCCCACCACATCAAAACCAGAAAAATAGTAAAAGATAGTTTCAGTATGACAATTTTTCATGAGATGGAGACTTCCAGAAAAGCCCACAGTCACTACTAACAGTGGGTTAGTACACTTTCTATCAAGGTATTTACTAACAAATTCTGGATATTCGCTCTGGCTTCAGCATTTAAACTTTAAAACCATAGATAGCTCCAAACTCTTAATGCAAGACCTTCTATCAGTTTCTAGTTTAATACCCAAGCTATTGCTTATCTATACATTGAAGCAATAATTGAATACAGACTTGAGAACAGCTTTTACCTGCACACAAAACTACTTTTGTAGGTCACAGACTTGTGACCTGGAGTCCAAACTTAATGTAAGATAAACTAGGCACTCTGCTATTATGAGAAATCCTGAGAAGGGAAGACAAAGATGAAAAATTAGTGAAGCAATTATTACCGAAATAAACTAATTTAAGTTTTTCATTCCAGTCCTTTAAAGATTGTTTCCTAACTTGCAAGTACTGAAGACAAATCCTACCCTGAAGGCCAAGTTATTGCATGTTCTCTTTTTTAAACTTCTTTGGAAAATACTTGCCCTGCAACAAGAAAGAGACGATTGTTAAGCGATCTGAATATTGTTTTACAAGTATTTGAAGAGATTTGTGATAATGAGCGCTTGTAACAAAGAACATAACATCCAACTGCTGAAAACTTAATTGAGAAGAAGTCAAAACGGCATTTTTAAGAATTAGGCTACTGGAATAATTTGTGTAGGAAACTGGCATTTTAAAATCAGAAGTAATGTTTAATACATCTTGTCTCCAGCTTTATTGCAGCACCCATATCTACTGGGCTTCTGCTAAATCCGTTCATCAGCACTGCCCCTTACCAGGCTCTACCAGTGGATCCCTCCTGAGGGTCTTTCTCACATATGTAACCGTCTTAAGCCTCTGTCCTCGTTTCCAGACTGCAAGGCAGAGTAGCACGAGGACTGAAACAGCAGAATGACGTTATAAAAGAACAAGTTCCTTCACCAGCTGCAAAGTGTAAGGCGCGAGAGGTTTCTAAAGCACACTGTGTGGATCTAATGCCCATTTTCTGTACCCACTGTTCCCCACCTCCCTCACAGGCACAGCTGTGTACAGTGCGGATGCTCATCATCGTGAGAGAACCTTTAAAAAAAACCACATTTAATGAAAACTAAGTGTTTACTATGGTAATTCTGGCAGAAACTTAAACTACCACCTCATTGTTTGGGTGTTTCTTAGACGAGTATCCTTACATTTAACATATGAGAATGGATATCCGATCGCTTCAAGTTCACTGTTGAAAATGTACATGGAGTTTAGAAGGGAGGAGGTGGAAAAAAAAGCCAAGCACCTGGAAAACACTTCATTGCTTCTTTATTTAGATGCACCCACAGTACAGAGCCTCTTGAGCATGTGCAAAAGAGGAGGATTACACATTTATAGCTGGGAGCACCATTGAGTTTGAGTTTCTTGATACCATTTTTAAGAAAGTAAACTATTTCCAAAGAATGACATTTGAATCCAAGAGCTTAAGACTTGCTTGTATTTTATCCAGAGGTGGAAGGTATTTTTCTTTTATTATTACTTTGATGTAGAGTAGAAGACATTTTCACAGTCTGGTTGGACCAGTCTATATATTTTCATATGCACCTTTTAATATATATAAAAAATGTTTCATTTTTCCCCCCTACCCACTGATAGTTAAATGCATCCAAGTTTAAAAACAGTAATGGACCAGAGCATTCCTATGGGGAAAAATGAACTTTTGCTGCCCTCTCCTGCTTAAACAATGAAATGCTAAAATATTAAGATCTATGAATCTAATGCTAACCTTTAAACAAAAAGCATGACAGGTCATTCGCTATACTACAATCAAAAATAGGACAACAACAAGAAATGTATCGATACTATTTATATTTGAAAACTCCTCATCGTTACATGAGGTTATGAATACAACATATTTACAGTAAGTGATCCAAATAACAAAAACTTGTATTCAGAGAGGTCATGATAAAAAGTGTATGCTTCTGTGGATGGGAAGCAACACTTGGATAAAAGTTTTCAATCAAAATTAGTTCCATTCCATTTCAAGATACTGTTTCATAGACTTCAAAATGAAAAACTGGGCTATACAAAATCTGCTGCACATATCAACTTGAAAAACTAATTTGTGGCTCACTACAGAGCTGCTATGGGAAGCAAGTGAGTCAAAATAAAAAAGCCAGATGTAAATAAAAACATTCTTCAATCTTGCGCATTGTCACCTTTTTATCATTTCAGGGCAACTGCTTTGTGATGATATTGTTACACAACTAAGAGAAAAGGCCATCTTTGTTCTCCAAGACAGAACTAAAAGCGAATTATTTCAGTTTTATCTAGGGGGAGAAAAATCTAGTCTCTCCTCGTCCTCCTCACAAAACAACAAAAAGGTTTTTAAAGCTCCTAATATGTTTTCCTTTCCATAGAGTGAGAGAGCCTGAGGCTGTACTTATGCACGTATAATGTAAGTACAGCTGCTGTATTTCTTACTCAAGCAATTCTTGGCTCCAACACCCTCTATTTTTCCATATATAGGAGGAGATAAAAAAAATAAATTAAATAATTTCATTTCTCCTAACAAAACCAAGATTAAATTTACTGTAACCCTGCTAGTGAACACTCCAATGGCATTAGAATACTTGTATTTAAAGCATTCCAACCTTTGGAAGAGAGACAAAAAACACTCAAAAGCAATGAAAGGAAAACAATAAGGGAGACTGGCAAGACGAAGAAAGCAATGTGTGCTCAATTTAAAGTATATGAGAGGAACTTTACTTTTACAGTTGTTTTATCCCCATGACCTGATGCAATGCCCTATTATTCAAAACGCAGCTCTTTGCTTTTACCAGAGAGCATTCAATCCTTTCTCCTGAAACCAATATGGTACAGGACATGAGTGACCACCCAACAACTGCTGCACAAGCAGTTAATCAAAACATTTACACAAATAAAGGTAGTTTCTGGAACTCAAGAAGCAAACGAAAGCATAATTAAAGAGACGCACTGATCACACTTGGGCCCATATGCTGCCTTCTTCTTTGCCTACAACTCCAACTGATACCAAGGGAGCTCTGCAGAGTGGCAGGACATCGCATTTGGATTGCGGCAAACAGCGGATCCCGGGGGTACGGTCGTATCATTGTGGCAAGTGCTTCTTCACGTACATCGCACAGTGCAACCTACTGTCATACCAGACTTTTAGAGTCAAGTGACTAATATCACATTGTCTCATTCACTTTAAAGAAACATTCCTTCTCGGAAGTGATAAATCATCTATAAACTTTAGATACTCCCCACTATCCCCACATTAGAGGTAACATCAGAGGTAACAAAATATTGCAACCCATCAGGTTCTCATCAGTTTTGTATGATCAATACCAGAATGTCATGTCAAAACCAAAAATAGTTATGAACAAACAACACTCACCTAAACTCTAAGTATAGGACAAGGTGCTTTTGCTAATTTCACATTGTTGTGTTTTACTCCACCAGGTGGAAAACATTCTTCTCTTTTCCTCCTCTCTATCTCAGTTTTTCACAATTGAACATAGTCTTTGAGCATGAGTTTAAGTCCACCCTCTTGCAAAGCATGATCATTTCACACAGAAATCACACTAGCAAGTATTTGTTTGGTAACAGAAATAAAAGACTGTCAAAATCAATGGGCTAAGGGACATGATTTGTTATAAATTTATTTAATCTTCAGTATTTAAGCTTGCACCTTTGCTTCAGCACTTTAAAATAAAATGTTTCAACTATGACAGTAACTGCCTAATTTACATTGCGTCCCAGTCAGTGTTCTTAAAAGAAGCTCATATTAATCCCATTAAACCATGTTGTGTTTGGTGTTGCATATGACTAATTCCACTTTTTTTCCCAGAATTAACAGTGTCAAGTTTTTACAAAATCATTGAGTTTACAACATTTGTCTGCGCAGACCCAGGAGTACAAACTGTGACCTGATAATCCTGAAACAGTCAGTAGTCTAGGAGGGAATTCTTTTTTAACTCTTTTCCGTGCCTGAAAACAAGAAAACTTCAAATCCTACTGTATATTTAAATGGTAGGAAGAAAAATATACAAGCTTGTGTTTATACTGTATTTCTACCAATGCAACAGGTCATAAATTCATGTTTGCAACTATCACAAAGACTCATGAACACCAATTCAGTTTTATACTGTAAATACTGCTGGATTGATGGTTTAGGATTATCAATTCACTGTTGTCATATGTCTATAACAGTTCAAAAGCATCCTGGAGAAAAATCCTGAAACACATACCTTTCGGTATATAATAATGCAACTGCATTAGCTAAATATATACTGTACATAAGTCTTATCAGCATTTTACCTACCAAAGATGTAAGATTCCACTTTCAAATACAAAGCAGATAGCCAATAATGTATACTTATAATACAGCCCTCTTCTTTGTTTTTGTATTTCTTTTTCTTTTGTTTTAAACAATTTGGTCACAATGCACCTTTGATATAAAAGCATTTTAAACTTTATTATTAATACTCAGAACATTAGGATTTCCAGAATTTTTTTCAGTAGCATTTGTAGAACCACTTTTGGTAACAAATACAGTAGTTAGGAATGAGCATCCAGATGAGAATGCAGAAGTATATTATCTAGAATCCTTTCCAGCTAAGACCATAGGGCTGGTACTGTGATGAGTAATAGTACTATAACCACAAAAACACTATAGTATGTTTCCTAGAGGCTACATCCTCTTTTGCTGGAACACTTTATAAATACATATTAAAAAGTAAGGCAACAACTCCAAACAGTCCAAACTGCTATCTCAACTCAATTTCCAATTAGATCCACATCCACTGGAGATCAATTTCATGCTTGCACTGTTTAGTGTCTGTCTTTATTCTTTTGAAATGGTCCAATATAAACATACTGTAATAATTTAGCAATTAGTATTTCTAAAACAACTCCGGTATGTGTGTCCAATGCCGTTTCACTAATACTGGTTAGGTACTGAAGTCCAGGGTGTTACCACCGCCCGTTTTTAAAGGATTGTGGACACTCATTTGGATTTGCAATAAATAGGTGCATGAATCCAAAGCTCCCTTTCCTACTATGTTTATCACCTACTTGTTTTTTAACTCCTAATGTTCAAATTAAGGAAGCACCAGAGACTGCCCGGTACTAACAAAAATGCTCACACCAGTAAACAAAACTTTTATTCAGGACCTATGCTTTTCATGGCCCTGATCTAAATGGACATTCAACTTATGAAGATGTGCAAAAGGAAAAAAAGTCAAATTACAGTAAAGTTATCCAGAGAAGGAGGATGTTACACAAACTCATAAGGAAATGACAGTCTTTTTTCTCTTTTACTATAAATACACTTAACATTTTAGCAGAAAGACAAGCTAAATTTTAAGATTGTTCACATTTGAAAGTTGTATTATACTCTCTGCTAACGATAAATAAGGAACAGGTCCTGACAATGGAATTTGACATCGCAATTTTCATCAACAGATCTTTGAAGACTGGATTTAAAGAAGGGTTAAAACAATGATTATGTTTGCAAAGTTCTGAGAAGTCCATCTGCTGTCCAAACTTTGGATTAAAGTCCTTATTTTTTTCCTTTACTTAGAGACAGGTATATACAGTGCTGTTGTAATAATGAAACAAATGTGAAATCTACTGTAAAGTTGCACAATACAGAAAACTGTTGCTCCATCTTCTACTACATAAATGTGTGACTCCACAGGTTAATAATGCTGTTTTGTTTTTTTGTTAAGTTGGAATTATTCCATCACGTCTAAGACCTCTCTTTAATTCCAAATCCTCCAGTTTTTTCCACAGTTCTTCACGCTCTTTCTCTTTCTTCTTCTCACTAACAGATGAAATAAAACAAAGAGTTAGCAGGAGAGAAGGCTGTAGAATATTTATGTTTAAAAATATACAGTTGACATTAATTAGCAGCACTAATTTTGTGGAACATAACTGCAATTTTCCTAACATGCATTTAATTTTTAAAACAATTTTTTCTTTTATTTCAGTACCTACATAAATTTCACTAAACAAAGCAGTACAAAACCAACATAAAATGTGAGCTGAACAAGGTGACAGTGTTCATAGATGCTAATTTGTAAAGCAGAAGGAAAAACTGCACTGGACTTTTATTATGGAACAAAGATGATATGATTATAAAAATTAACTTTTCACGACTAACTGGCCTTTATTTAAGCAAGTGTCTTTTTAATCTTATAAATAACATCCACTTTCTAGAACAAGCATTCCCTTATCCTTTTAGAATCACTGTTCGTAGTTATATTGACTGATGGCTTTCATATAGCTTAGGTACCAGCCAAGGGAAAGTTTTGACCTACAAGACGTACCTGTTTTTTGTTCAGTGATTTACTCTTTTTCCTTACCAAATTCCTACAAGGTCTATGTAGCACTTGCTTTAACAACAGACTTTAACAGCTGATTTGATAAAATTAAACAGCTAACCTAACATTTATTTTACCTGCATTATTTGCTTTCTAAATTTCCTGTCTCTGACACAGCTTGCTTTAAACAAATCTCCTTGATACAGCAAAGCACAAAATGCTTTCAGTTTCTATCACAACACCTTGTAGGTTTAGATGAAATGGAAATCTAACAATTTCAGAGATAAAGATTCTCTGACAGTCACATTAGAGAATTCTTGGAAAATATTTCAACAGATTAGAAACATTCCTACACATCTTGATTCGGTCAAAGTACCAACATCTGGCTCAATTATTTGAAAATTCAATTTCCCAAGAGTATTTTAAACACATAAAAAAATACAAAACTTTCTGATAAATCCCTGAAGAACAGTTTTAATAATAATAAAAAAAAAGTGCTCACTGTCACCAGAAAGTATTTAAGATTGAATATAAGTGAAATAGCCTGACATTTTCCTGCTACTTACCAGGTATTTATCTTCTAATCATTACGAAATACATGCCTGCTTACCTACAAGACTGTTAGAGGATGATCACCTCATCCAACTTACCTATTTGACCTATCCTAGTCATTATTATTGAACATACTTCTCCCTCAAGCTTTAAGTGATATCAAAGCTACCCTTTTGAAATGTGGTTTTATTAAGATGTTAAAGATTTTCTGTAAACATTAAGGTAAATATACCAGTTTATACATTCAGGTATTTACAGGTTTTAAAATACTAAGTAGTAAATAAAAGCAGTGAAATGGTTAGCACCAACCTTGATAGGAGATACAATGTCAGTAGGTGCAGAAAAATTCTTTGTGCAGTTCAGTCAATAAATCTCACCCATTATCCAGACACAGGGCATGCTACTACAGTGTCTAGTCCTGTTAAGAGCAGTGTTCCTTATCTTAAGGGGCAAAGTGCAATCACAAATTGATTTAAGTCACTGAGGTCACTCAGTAAATGGCTGGATCAGATGGCTGGACCAGTCCTAAGATTCTCTGCCTTTCCTGCTCTAAAACCAAGACAGTGTTGTTTCATCTGCCCTTATTGATTGAGCCTTATATATCAACATCTATCTAGAATTCATCTAGTATCTTAGCTCAAATATAGATCTAAGTCTCTAAAAGTAAAATGCTGTATTAATGAACTAACCTGTTACGTGTAGATTTTTTGCATATAGAACTTTGTATTTTACAACAACAAAGCAGAACAAAAGGACAGCGTGACTCCAGTCACACAATTCAAAAAGCATGGCCTCCGAGAGCCTTTAGAGACTACACTAACCTAGCAAGGTCTAATGACATACAGTACCCTTTTCTTTGCTTGAGGGAACCCCGAGTCACAGAAAAGGGAAGACTTAAATGAAGCTGCAAACTGTTCAGCGTTCCTGAAGTTTACTCTTTTTTTTTTTTTTCACCTGACGCTTTGGATAAGCTGAAACTTGTGAGAAAAGATGCTGCACTATAATTGGAAAATTAAGATTAAGAAAAACAGGAGAAAAGTCAAAAAGCATTTTACTAGGGTGGAACTAATGATCATATGAGTGGTGTATCTAATGGATCCTGCATGCTAAAAGACTCAAATACCGCAAGACCTCTGAATAAGAAATTAAAGGGTTGAGAGATTCCTCTCTGCTTTAAGACCACATCTAGACTACAAACAGTAGGTTGGAAAATCAAATGTTAGGGGTTTTCCTCATGTCTCTTGTGTTACTTTTTTTAAGTCTTTAAGCAAAATGCTATCTTCAGACCCTTGTTTTTCTTTCATTTTTTAAGATCTTGATACATTTTAGTGTTTCAGAATGAAGAGTCAAAAGGAATTCCATGAGGAATGTGGATTCCCAAGTGATGCACTGGATACTGTATTTTATACGGGGTAAAGAACAATCTGTACATGATCATATCTAACATCTTGCAATGAGAAGGCTAAAGAGCACGTAAGGGGAAAAATGAGGCATTGTGTCTATTATGTGTGAGATTATGCAATTGCATCTGAGTGCAAGGGAAAAACTAAACAGCAGGCCTTATGCACAGCTGACAAAAAAAGCTTTAAAAAGTTACCGCTGACGATCTGACTTGTAAGTGGCTGTCAGCTCGTCAAACATGGTGCTGTTCATTTCCATAAATGCCTTCAACACATTGTAGACTAAAGCCACAATAGCCCTGTGAAACATTAAAAAGGAAAAAAGAAAGGAATCCATTAGTTTCGGGTGAAATCAAACATGAAATAGTCTTCTCGTACCAGCATTTCTGCAACCAATTCTGCTCTTGCAAGTATAATGTAAATTCTTTGATTTCAGTGAAACTACTTTCGATTAATGTATTTAAAGGTGCAAATCATCCTTCACGTCTCTACCAACTATTTAAATGGAGCAAACCAAAACTCTAGGGTAAAACGTAACAGAAGAAAGGTACTACATATAACTACAGACTCATGCTGTGGAGCAATTCTGAATGCAACTCCAGGGATTCAAATTATCAATGCTAGCAGAAGGAATAGAATTTAAACACAAAATGGGAGTGATTCATATTTCCTTATGATTTTTCTATGAAACTGAATATTCAGTGCATCTATGCAAAATACAAGGCAGTATTTCAAGAGTCATTTCCTTGTACTCGTACGTTTCATATTCATTTTCACTTTGGTACAGCAAAAAAACACTTAAAAAACCCTACAAATTCTTCATATGAGTGCTGCAGTATCTGTGTAAAACCCTCTGTGTGTATATATATATTTGATAGATTTAAAAACTATATAATATCTATATCTCTCTCTCTAACCTCCACCTACTTTGCTTATTGCTGTTCCTGACCTTACCCAAGAGTCAATACACCACTGCTTATGTGAATTTGAGTTGTTTAAATGCATAAAACATGATAGGCATAATCTTTTCATACAGGAAGAAATTATGTATAATAATAATTTCATAAAGGCTTCAAAGGCATTCTGTCCCCCAATAGTTCAAAAAAGGTAGAATCAGTTTACCCTTTTATACCATCTGACTGGGTATCTAACCTAAAACATACTAGAATTTCTGAAGCAAGATGGGTCTGCCAATAGTCTGATTATCTAGAGGTCAAAATTCCTTTCTGGCAGAGTTGAAGATAAAGAAACAGCAAAGTAGCTGAAAAAAAAGAAGGGAAAGAAACAAATCTAAAAAATTTTCAAAGAATTTGAAATAGATTATCAATCAAGAGATCCCAGTTCCTGATCCACTACTATGGTTGTCATATTCAGACATGGAGCTGCTTAAGAACCAGCTCTTCAGCCAGGAGGCAGCGAATCAACATCCCTGGTGCTGGGAACCTTTGGAGCTAACCTACACAGCAGACACAAACTATGTGCCATTTCCCACGCACCCCTGTCTATCATTCACCTCTTTCAGTAAAATTTTTGTTGCCTACATTTAAAAATGTTCATAGAAACAGAAAATTTCTTTAAATACCTTCATTATTTTACATGTACCTTAACCTATCTTGTGTGTCAAGGCTACAAAATTCCTGCTGGTATGAAAACTCTGAGAACTGGGATACTGGAATATTCTCATTACCAGAAGCTTCCTAGTCCATAGTATAAAAGGTTGGGCAGGAGCACGGGCAGGTTGGAGACTGTTAATGCGGTACTATGCCACGGACAGTGTCTCTTTGTGACCAGCGTTAGCCACAGAAGCTTTTCAGTAGCATTAGATTCATCATGTAATCACACAAACTTGAGGGTTCAGGTAGGTACAGAACAAAATGATTAATGTTTCGAAAGATTAAATATTTTCCAATTACTTTAGAGTAAGGTCTTAAAGCAATTAGGACCTTAACACAGCACAGCTCATTAAAAATACTGAGTCTACTAAATGGTAACCATCTTGACTTAGAAAAACATTTCAACTGAAGTATAGAATACATGGCATCTAGCAGGAATAGTATTTTTCATTGAAACACTTTCTATTAGGTCACTCAGTTTAAAAATAAAAATGCCAAATTAACAGCACATTGATACGAAGCAACTGCTCTATTACTGTGTATAATAGAGAATAGCTGTACTTAATTAAATTTAGAAAGAAACACCTAACCTAAGAATATACTGATGTCTAATATGCTTCATAGATATTTAGAAAAAATGCCAGTACCAGAGACCTACCAGAAGTATCAGAATCATCCATGATAGAGACACAAAGTTTTATTAATGCCTAGCAATACTCTTCCTTAGACAATTTACAATCAGGCTGAAGACGTTATCCAGTTTATAAAAAATTGCGTAGGAGAAATGCTTGATGAGCAACACTTTTTCTTCAATAACAGAGTAACATCTAATTTATCTTTTTTCCAACTTGTGAGAAGGTCTATTTTTATCCCATAAGGTACTGATTTTTGCACATGTACCAGGTAATTGAAAACATTTTGAGACCAGCTCAAGTACAGACTAACTTCTATTGGCATTAATAGAGTTGCACCTGCTCCTACCAGCTTTGAATTTGGATCTCTCCCGTTCAGTTGTTCTTCAGCAGACATAACCCAAGTTAATCAGTGGTATGTCAAATGGTAAGATAAAGAAAGTGTAACAGCAAAAACTTACGGATTCCAGTGCTCTTTAGAAATCCTATAAAGGCTGGAAAACATGATGGGAAGTATAACATTTGAATTCTCTTCTATCAAACTCATGATGTATTCGTTATTCCAATAATACAGTGCTCTTTCAGCCACCTTTGAGTCAAAGGAATAAAATATTAACAGGAATTCACATACCTATAATTTTGTAATTTTCTGAAGGAAAAACAAATCACAGAGAAATTTCGCAAAGATTAATTAGCAGGAATCATTAACTTTGGAATTAAAACTCTAATCAGTAGTGTAACATGCATTAATGGAATTAAGTTTTTATCCTATAATTCAGATCCACCAGCATCCACTCTCTCTTCCCCCTGAGCAATATGTTGTTACTCACTGAAGACCAGGTGCAGACACTGCATTAATGCTGCAGCTGTGGAAGGAAAGGGAGAGCAGACAGACTTCCCATCGCCCCTTTCCCTCACTCCTGTGACTGCAGTCGCAAGACAGCAGTGCTGGGATCCCAGAGGAAGGAGACAGGGAAAGGCCCAGTAGCTGGGTTGAATAAGGGGGGAGAAATCTCAAGTGTGGGGAGGGTACTAAGGATAATAATCACCCTGGGAAGGAGTTGGGGGGGTAAGAGGGAAAATACTGATCTAAATTATGCTAAGAACAAATGTAGTCCAAGGAAGAGCCTTAAAGAGTCATATCTGCCTTTGTGCCAGAATATGTCACCTAGCTTAATATGGAGACACTACAGGCCATAAATCCTATCTCCTCTTCACATATGCTTCAACTTCAATCCTATTCATCCCCCTTCTTCCCTTTATGCAATATGAAGAAAACAGACTATGGGTAATATCACCTCTAACCAGACTCCTCCTTGCAGAAGGAAGTAGGAAAACAAGAATGCTGCACAACACAGTGCTAAAAAAGGGAGAAAATACATCCTATGTGGTCTATCAGCCCAAAGGCCATACATTGAGTACCCGTCACCTACAGTCAGAAGAGCTCAAAGTCTGCTTGGATACAGCTTAAGGACTTATGTGGCTCAGAATGTCAAGGTCTGTGCTGTAACCCCAGACATATCTACGGTTATTCACGTTTCTCAGAACTCAACTTCCACTGCAACATACTCTCTTCCATAGAAATCCAGAAGACAAATATTTAAAACCACATAACCTAAAAAAATAGTTACGTCTGGGGGCTGTTATGTTTTAAATTGAGACTATACATTCCTATACAAACGATAACCTCTACCACTGACCTGAAAATGAGGGCTAGAAACACACTTGGCAATTTGTTTAAACAAGGGTTCCTGGATTTTGACAAATTGTGATGGTTCAATTACATCCAAGATTTCCTCCAGCTCTCCTAGGAACATGACCTAAAGACAAGGAAAGAAGCATTGAATATAAAACCTCTGAATCATCTTGATCAGCAAAATGCTGGTAACCCTCAAATTCCACCACTTCAGGGAGAAATGGAAGCCTCACTAGCTCAGCAAGACCCTCTGAAAAAATGTGACCGCTTCTACCTTCAGCAGCTTCTGGATTCAGTCTCTTAAAAGAAGGAGGACAAGCATGTACAAATGCTTTATTTAAAGCAGACCTTCACAACAAAATTCAGAATTGCACCAGTGTATCCATGCTGAAAATCTAGACTCATAGAGACAAAGAATTTGACCAAGGCTTAAACTTTCTTAACTAAGGAGAGTCTCTTAATTTTACGTTATTTTTGGAACCAATATTTAAAATAACTGTTCTGCTGTGTCACAAAATCTCATTAGGGAAACTCAGATTTGCATCAAGAATTTGAAATTAAAAGGCAAAGGTGTAACTGCATCGTTTACATGTTTAGTACATAAACATCAGACAATAAAATATCTTTCATCCTACCTGGAAAAATACTATCCTCACTTATAAACAATTCCAAATCTAACAGGGTTTTCCAATCTATCCTCAACTGTATTTATTTTCTCCTTTCTAAAACAAAAAGAAATTCTCTGCAGAACCAGCAGTGCTTATTTTGTGAATAAAACCCACTGTTATCAAACTTTTCTCTCTGTAGTCAAAACTGCCCCAAAAAAACAGAATTCAAGTATGGAAAATTCACCTACAAGAATTAATACCAAGATCTACCACAGCATGTGCTGTCTACCTGGAAATCTCAAGATTCCCCGCCTATTATACCATAGAACAAAATAACTCTTATGTTTTGTTAATACTAGCATATCATTTACCTCTTTCTGACTGCAGGTTTTTGGCCAGAATTTCATTAAACCCCTAATGACCTGAAATATAAGGAGAAAAAAGTTAGATTTTTTTACTTTTCTCTCAACAGGGTAAGCAGTTTAAGATGCAAAAACAAGAATGAAAGAAATATTTACTGGTTCTGTGAGTGAGGGGTCTTTCTCCAGAAACTGTACTATGCAATACGCCAGCTGTGAAGTAGTAAAGATTTCAGAAAATTAAAGTTAGAACATTTCTATAAAGAAACCATAAAGAAACAATTTAAAAAAAAAAAAAAAAAAACAAAACAAAACAGAAAACAAAACCTCACGGCAAGATGCTATACAGCTTTCTCAAACTGCATTCAATTTTAAACTGAGATGCATAGTTTGCACTGTGCAAATCCACTCTAAGATCATTACATAAGAAACAACAGATTACCCCAAAAAATTAGGGTGACAAAGTAGCACATACAATAAAAATCAGAGCAACTTCGAACTCTAAACACAGTCATACAACCAACGTTGGAGCTTCTGCTACTCTCTGAAACTGCATTTTTCTACACATTTTATACATTGGCAAAGTCATGAAAACTCTTGCGAGATGAGCCAACACAAGTAAACCTGAAATAACGTATTTAGAAAGCACAGCTTTATGAGCATAAGAAAGACTGCACTATCCGAATCGGAGAGAAAGGCACCAGGTATCACTTATTACACCATGAAAGCTGAATGTATGAAAAGATATATCAGAGCATATATGCAGTATTAAGAAATCTATGAGGGAGAATGTTAAAGATCATGAAAAATGGGGGTATTAGTATTCAGAAAGTTGCCTGGGTAAAGAAGAGCCTGGACAGCACAAGACTAAGGAAACCCAAGCATCCCCTAGGAGAAGGAATGGGAAAGTCAAACTTGTGAGAATGAGAAAATAGCAGAAAGGAAAACATAGAGAGAGTTTAATTACTAAACAAAATACTAAACATACTACAGATGCATGTTACACTTAATTATCTAATCCGAAGCAAGACATTTATCATACAGAGCACATTAAATTAATTAAAAAAAAAAAAATCTATTGCGTTTTTTCCACATTTCAAAACTTCCCCCCCCACCTTTTATGTGCTAAGCAATTTCATTTCCAAAGCAACCTTAAAAAAATTGTATCATTCTAACTGAGCAGAAAATATTTTTATAATTTATACCTGTGCATGGAAGAGTGATAAACTCCTGACAGTATGTAAAGGGATCAGCACCTTCACCAGAAACTGTTTATGCTCTGCCTTAAGAGGTAAAGCAAACCCATTGATAATACTAGAAATTAGAAGAGAAATATTTATTAGTGCTATCATCACAGAAAACTCTCTTGATGTCTGAACAAGCATTTTCTAGATTAAAATAATCTAGCAGTCAGCACCTGTTTACAAATAGCAGACTCGTGCCATTTGTAAACAGGTGCTGACTTTTGTCCTGCTTTCTATCAGCAGTGCAGTACATATCTCGGTAGCAGTTCAGCTCTAGCTTAGGAATAACCATATAAACAGCTGCACAAACCTGTTGCCAAACAGATAAGACCTTGTCTGTCATCTGTAAATTCATGTAAGCAAGGTGTTCTTGAGTAACTAATTTAGCAGAGTTAGATTTACTCAAAATATTCACAGTGTTAGTGTGCTTCAAAAAACCTAATTTTACAGTATGTAAGGACGAAGTGCACAAAATTTAACACACACACACACACACACACACACACACACAATCAATCCAACACTTTTTGGCTTTAAGCCCACATGCAAATCTCTGTCACATCTTTGCCAAAAGTATATAACTGGATGCAAGTTAAAGATGAGCATGTGTGAACATCTGTTTTCAGAATCAGGGCTTATAGTAATACTTTTTCCAAATCCAACACTATTCTGACGTGCCCAGCTGGGAAGTTTGAGATAGATAATAAAGAAAGACTCATTTACCTCCCTAAAATTTCCAACAGTTCAGCTACACCATTGAAGTGTTCAGTTTCATAAACAAATCTAAAAAAAAAGAAAAGTTAAATACAGGTAACTATCAATTACCTAAAATGTTTGTAAGCAAAAAGTACTTTCTTTCACAACTTACCGTAGAAAAATATTATTAATCTGTTTTCGGATAAATGCTCTAAGACCCAGAAACTTGCCATAAATTCTGTGCAAGACTGTTTTTAGGTAGTCTCGTTCTCGAGGGTCTTCACTGTCAAACAACTCCAACAGCTGTATTTAAAGGAGAAAGAGAACTGAAACAGTAGACCTTTGACAAGTATGACACACAGAATTCTATACAAAAGTTAAATTCATGAAAGCACACACACGTAAGAATGTGATATCCATGTTGCCCAAGGTGTAGAAATACATTATTCAATATCTGCTGTAACCCCAGTACAACATCACAGAACTCAGTTTATTAAATTTCACTTCTGACATAACAAAACTTTGGAAATGTTCAAACTACTAATGAACTTTTGACTAACTGGCTCCAAAATGCTGCCTTCCTTCTCCCCCAAAATAAATTCTTAAATGCTGTCATATCTACACAGTAAGACAGTTTACCTCTTATCATTCACCATTCCTTCAATCTGCAGAACTAAAAGATCCTCATTTGCTATATTTTGTTCCCAAAACCCTGTGTCAAGATCACATTTTTCTAACAGCTTATAATTTATATTATGAGCTCTTAAACGTTCCTAGTGATTGCATGGCCTTCACGCTGTGGAAAGACTCAACAGTGAAGTCTATGCCAGTATGAGATTTGCTGTTCCAGGATCTCCACCAATTGACACAAATCGAAGCATCGGGCTCATTAAACCTCCAGGTTGAACAAAATGGTAACTTCAATATCCAGTTTAAAAAAAAAAAAACAAACAAACAAACAAAAAAAAACACCAAACAAAACAAAGCACCCCACCTCACCCCCCTCTCCCCCCAAGAAACCCCACCCACCCAACCAAAAACAATAACAAATCACCCCCAGAGAACACACCTTTACTAAGTAATCCTTAAGTAAGATTGTTTTTATGTGGCACTCAGTCAGAAGATAATGCCATATGGTGACTTGTACTGTACAAAATATATCCTGTAACACTGACACCTGAAAATGCCTCTAAGAATAGAGGCATGAAATGAGCAGCAGGAATATCACCTGCAGATCTTTGCTCTATTCCCCTTGAATCCTCTACCACAAAAGTACGATTTTCCTCTTAACCCTTCATCTTTTTTGACACCACAACATTGGCTATTCTGGCAGTCATTTGGAATAAGTCAGAAGGTAAACTTTATTTAAAAACAAAACAACCGACCAACAAAACAACAACAACAAAACCAAACCAAACAAACAAAACAAAAACAAACAAAAAAAGAACAAATACCCCACCCGCCCCACACCTAAATGCACAGATAATAGGGAAGTTTAAGGTGCACACTCATTAGCAACCAGTATATCTCTTGCATGAAAAAGAAAGTAACTGTCAATCAGTACCTATCTTGCAAGAGAACTGAAGACAGTTTGCCAAAGAGGTCTTACAAATGTGTAAGATAGTCAGAAAATTATTACAGGAATGGCAGAAAACAAAATTATCTTGGATTCAAAATAGATAAATTATAAAGACCCATTATAAGCAGATATGTCAGTTTATGTATACCACCTGACCTCTGTTAAACTGCTACACAACTTTGGGGAGGTGGAAAAGAAAAAAGACAGAAAAATATGATTAAAAGTTGTTAAGCTGTCTGGGATTTTGCTTTCTAACATCCAGGTTTAGGACTGATGCACATACTCTTCTGCATTGTTTTGGATGTTTCTGTAGCTTGTAATGAGAACTCACTATCTTTTCCTTGCAGTAAGAATCTGTGGTGGGAATTTGATGAAGAAACGATGAGGTCTGTCAGCTGCCTTCCAGAGGTTATAAATACATTGCTTTGTTAAATTAGTTCTTCAGTTAAATAAATAAATAGTCACCTCATCATTCCCCACATAGCAAGTTTCACCCAAAGACAGCAAAGAGCTGGAAACATGTTTTTAATTTTCTTATTGGATTGCTTCTAGGAGCAAAATATTTATATTTCCAGTTCTCTTATATGGATCCTCTGTGGAAACACTGAACTAAGACCAATTATTTTGAGATGTCCAATTTGTTATCAGGTTTCAACAATAAAGTCTTATTTTTATGGATAAGCTGCAAGACTTCCATAATTTACGTGACTATTCTGACACTAAACATAGATAGAAATGGG
This sequence comes from Tyto alba, assembly GCF_018691265.1. NCBI lineage: Eukaryota > Metazoa > Chordata > Aves > Strigiformes > Tytonidae > Tyto > Tyto alba. The sequence continues at coordinate 8,661,515 of NW_024881303.1, forward strand.
AAATAAATTTTCCAAAATAGCAACCTACATAACATAGACACTTGTGGATATATTTGAATAGTATGTCTCTTAGCAACCACTGCCAACCATTTCAGACTGTATATAAGCAGGCTTCAGAAATGAACAGTTACACAGTTACGTACAGCATTTTATCAAAACATACAGCTGAAAGCCAGAAATGCATCTACATTCAAATAACAAAAGGAAAAAGCAAGCAAACAAGAAAAAGCTTGAAAATTGCCCATTACAAGAACCGTGTTATTTTTTTCATATAGGCATTCTTACTGCCAAGAAACAATTCATTATTTTTCCTCAAATTAAAAAAAGAACAAAACAAAACAAATTAATTTAAAAAGAAAGCTGGTTTCAAAGACTGTCACACCTGTGTTGTCAGTGTCATGAAACACCAAACATGCTTAATGTTCTTAAGTCTCAAGCTGGTTTCCTATGTAAGCGATCTGCAGTCAAAGATTCTTAGGAGTTACTCTAAACAAATAACACAGTAAGAAGTGGAAGGACACACCAGTTCCTACAGGCTAAACACAAACACTTATACACACCAAAACATATCTACTTGCATGTAGACATAAGACTCATTAGAACTTTTTACAGAAAAATGTGAATTAAATTGACACACTGTGCATAGCAATATATAAAAACACACCACCTAACCATGGGACGAGAATTTATGAATTCTTAGAATTCTTTTGAACTCTTAATTGTTGTATCATACATTTTCAGATGCGTACGTTTTAAAATCTCCTATTTCCCTCTTTCAGTAGATACCATTCTTTCATTTAGTAATTTAATAAAGACTTAGAGGATTGAAAAAAAAATAAAAATCCTTGGTTTAGACCCATTCTCCTGTGCCAAATCGTAACAGGTTTGAATGCCTTGAAAGGGTGTGAGGGGGATGCTGCCAGTCATGACCAAGTTCAACAGCAAATAACAGGAACATCTAAGAATTATTTTCTTTACATTTTGAAGTAGAACACAAGTATTCCTGCTATATCTAAAGAAAATAAAATCAGTCTGGAAGAAACTGTCAAGAGTGATTACCTCCACCCCCCCCCACACACACATATTTTTACATCTCCACCAGGTACTGGATGATCAGATTGCTGCACCCCTTGTTCAAACCAATATTTAGATGAACAAAAAGGAAACTCCACCACAGAGGTTTGATCCGGATGACAAATGCTCTTCTATTTAGAAGATGGATAAAATAAAAACGTAAGTATATTCCATTCCTTTTGTAGAGTGAAGAAAGTCTTATGATATTAAGAAGAAAACTGAGGTCCCTTCTTTGCATCTTTGAATTGAAGGATAGAAATTGCTCTCTTTGCTATGTTTTTCGGGTATTCTTCATACAAATAACATAGAAGAGCAGTAAAAGTTCTTGTATTGCATCAGCACTACAGGGGAAAATAAAAGCTCCATGACAAAGGGGTGAGAGAAAGATCTTCAGAAATGCTGAGTATCTCCTACCACTTTTAGTTTGGCTTTTATTCAAGTCTTAGGCTGCAAGGAAACTCCCTCTTTTAACTAAGTGGGAATCTTTCTAAATTTCCCTGATTTCAAAAGCAAGTTCTAAACAGCTTCATTCTGACTTTGCGGTTATACAAAAATTCATGAAGGGAACAGAAAACACGAGACAGGGCTATTCCCGAAAGCTGAAGACAAAAGTCACATCTGCGGAGTTTTCTGGCTTATCCCAGAAAACATCTTCCTTCAGCCATCTCTGTTCTGGCATCTGCCAAGGCCTGGTTGAAAATAAATTCCTCAGTAGAGAAGACCAAGTACTGTAGTTTAAAGTGAAATAAGAAGGGACACAAGAAGCCTAGCTTGTACACAAAGAGGAGAAAGATGAAATACATGTAAAATATGTGGCTACCAGCTGACTGACTGACAGAGGCCATCTCTTCCATTTAGCCGGAAAAATGGCAAGCAAACTACAAAAATAAAGCTACCCATTCTTTGCCAATGATGGTCTTTCTTCTTCCATGCTTTTAATAGAGCTTGAACTTTATAGGGCCTTTTGATTTACTTTCTCCCCAACTACTGTTTTCAGTACTGTGCTGGGAATAGGTTTGTTAATGAACTTCTGCCCCTGTTGCCAGCTCTCTAGCAGAGATAGAAAGGAGAAATATTCTCCCCTTCCAACAGAAATATTTTAACACTATTAAGACACTTTAAAACTAGTGTTTAAGTAGTCTCTCTAGATAGCAGCATTTTTAGACTACTTGATAGAAAACCTTTCATTTTTCAACAGTTACTATTTCAGCTCCCTCTCATAACCAGTAATCAAATATTTTGATTAAAGGATCAAGGCTGGATCCAAACTATTTTATATACGTATAGCAACAGAGACTGACATATAAGCACACACACATATTGCCCCTACCTCCATAGATTGAAAACTTACATTGTATATGCTTGTTCAGCATTTTGCTGTTGCAGATAAAGTTACGCTTTCAAATTCTAAACAAAATATTTTTAAAGAAATTTTTTTCAAAGGCAAAATGAAGCTTTAAAGAAAACAGATCAGCTTACCTGCAATACAAATTTCTGATCTATGTACTTTTTGGCAATGCTGGGCTGAAATTCTTGGCTTTCCAAAAATCGTATGAAAAACTCATATACAAGCTGCAAAAGAAAAAAAAATATCCACGGTTTCGTCTATGAATTGCTTCCTCTTTCTATTTTTAAGTATTCCCCTGAATTCTTTTGCTAGAAAATAAAAACCTTTTGCTCTGTGGAAAAATAAGTATAACAAAAAAAAAATTTCTCCTTTATCAAATTGCTACCTTACAGTTAGTTAATTACATGAGCTTAAGTTAGCTTTGCTTATTTCACTCCAGTCAAAGACATTCCATCACCAAGAACAGGCACTGCCTCCCTGTTAATGCTTGTTATCATCTTGTAAAGCTTCCTAAAGTAATTGAAAAGCACATTTAAACTGCCCTCTGAATTACTGCAGTCACATCAAACACATACATTACAATTTTTAAAGAGGTGGTGAAACAGCTGGAAATATTTAAATTAAATTATAAACTGCTTAGTGTTCTACTACACCTTGAAACACAGAAGAATACAAACCAGATTTTATTCAGAAGTTCCTAACTTACTGTAAAGATTAGCCTCAGGGCTGGAGAATACCTTCTTACTTCCATGCAATTCCATCTCTGCTTAAACTAATGAGTGGGACAGTAACAGACTTTTAATTTAGTGGAGAAAAAGAAAAGTATAAAAACTAGGCAAATGGAAGTGAAACAGGGACTACTGTGGCCTCCTAAGACAGCAACTCTGACCTGTCACTGGTCGGATGAGCTACCAGCTAGTAATCCTCTTTGCTGAAACTTTTCAAGAAGAGCAGCCATTGACAATTTTTTTCCTTTCTAACTTCAGTGAGCATGAATATTAATACCGGAAGGAGACAGGAAGCTAAAAATTATATTTTAAAGTAATTTCAAACTTTTCCATGCAAATACAAATATGTTGCAATACTGCTGCTGTTGCTTTATGTCAGTGTACACTTGACTTCTAAAAGGAAACAATAGGAAATCAAAACAGGGGAAGAGAGGTTTAGCAATATGACATGGAAGAAGTACCAGCTTACATAACTAATATTAAATAATCAGGAAATCATTTCCACCAACTCTTGACAAATTCTTTGGTGCATTTCTTCCTGACAAGGGTAAATCATCCACTGGCTAAGAAATTCCATCATTTCCATTAAGTAATGATTTTTAAAACTACAGCACTAGTGTCAAAAAACATAAGACAAGACATATATGCCTGTGCTGTTTCCAGGCAGGCAAAGAAACCTCTTCAGAGCTGCCTTGAAGCTTTTAATTTTTTTTTTTTTTTTTAAATTTGAATATACATGAGGGATGAAACCTACATTTCAACAGATTCTAAATTTGAGACCACAAAAGAGTGAAACAAACTCCTCACAGGCAAGGATTGCACATGCAACTGTCAAATAAAATCCTCATTTGAAGCTGAGATCACTTGTGCTCCTTTGCTCACAGAAGCTAGCAGACTCCACAAACTGTAATTCAGGTAAACTCCTTCTAAGTTTATTAGTGGTGTAAGTCATCGTCCTAACCTAGCCAGGATCTGCATCTATATTTTCTATAAAGGAATTTACTGCATTAGTATCAGTGATACTTTCTCCAAAATAAGTTTATGTTCTTTGTTCAAAATACCTTATGTTGACACTTGAGGTTCAGAAGAAGGGATGATACAAAGCAGTGAACATGCATCGTACTACAAACACCTGAAAGCAAACCTCGGCCCGGTGAGAGGAAGGACTTAGAGAGAGATGTAGCTTCTCATTCATTTTTCTCATAAGCTGCCAACACCTGTGTAGTTTTGTATGAAAATTACCCTCGGTAAAGTGAAACTGCTAGCAGTATCATCCCCACAATGCTCTTGCTGAAGCTGCTGAAAAACACTTGTGCATCAGAGCAGTTTGGAAAGTAAAATGATTTTTAAATCAATGAAGGAAAACAGGAATATGAGGGACACCATTAATACAATTTTGAAAGAAAGCTTTAACATTTTGTGAAAGTACTCTCCTGTCTTTGTAGGAACCATATTATAGCCATGAACAATATTAATAAATGTGTCTCACAAGCTAGTTCTGATTCACAGGTTAAAAAAGAGATGAGAAAATTATTAGATACATTAAGCAATGATAAGCATTCCTCTGAGATAAATGATCAAAAACCTGTAAATGGGGCCAGGATGCCTCCAAGGTGGGTTCATCTTCTTCTGGATCAAATTCATTGCTGTCACTAGGTGGGAGAGTTCTGAAGATATTGCAAGATACCTGAAAAGTGAAAGAACGAACGATGAGATCTGTTTTTCAAATAGGTACTAGATTTCAGGACTCAGTATGTCTATAACTACTCTATCCTCCATCACAGAAGCCGTATTTCTTTTGCCTGCTGTCTTACAAAGTTCTTCAGCAACAGCACACATCTTAAGGAACCTGTCACTTTACAAACCTGTCACCAGCCTTGTCTTTCCCTTCTCCAGGTCTTTTTGTTTCTTCTTTCCACTGACAGCCCAGCATTACCCCATCTGTCACCATTTCTGTCCACAACATTCCAGATGAGCCCACTAACATGTAATTCCCAATCCTGCTGGGCATCAGTGGGCTGAGAGCCACCACCGTTTAGGAGTTGCGGGCAATGCCACCAACATACATTTACAAATGTTTTCATACACTTGGTCATTTTCCTTTGCACAGGGAAAATATTAGTGATATCTGCTTAAGGTCTTGTCTGTCAGCACTTGTTAAAAGCTGCCAGTGCTACTCACACATTATATGCCTGGACACCTCATGCCAAGTATAGAACTTGGTACTAAATGCAAGCAACAAATAGTATTTCCTTGACACTTTGCCTACATTTTATTTCATGGTTGGCTCGCTTTTCTTAATCTTATTTAGAGGTATTTTTCTGAGACTGCTTGGCTTTGTGAGGTTCGTGGTATCAGCAAAGACTGAACCATAGTATTTTCCTGGGTTAATTATAGTGCTGAATGGTGTGTACAGCTTATTATGCAGCAAACATAATAAACTGCAACCATGCTGTACGGCCTCTTCTGCACTTTGAAGGTGATGTTGTGCCACCTTTACACTCTGCTCCTGCATTTGACCCACCTCTAACTGGTTAATCACACATCTGGGGAAAGCAGCATGTTATCTCCTAATCCCATCTGTACATGACCCCTTCACAGTAGTTCAGACAAACTAAGCTATTTAAGAAACAAAACTAGTATGTTCTTCAACATCCTTATTTATTTTTCCAGTCTTTTACTCCAGTGAATGTTTTAAAGTTAGTCTGTAAGGCATATTTTCAATATGCTGGCAAGTTAGTAAGAAAGGGCACTTTAAAGCCAAGAGTTTAAACACAATCCAAATACTGATAAAACCAGATTAAAACCGACTGACTTTTTAGAATTTGTGAGATAAACAGAACAGATTCAGGTGCCACATAAACAGATTAAACAAGAGGGGAAAAAAAAAATAATGTGGGAAAGCATGTGGTGCATACTAGTGAGGAATATTCACTGACCGCAAGGGAAAGAGAAAGGAAAAGTAAAGCAAACCAGTGGGCATATTTTAAAAAAAAAAAAAAAAAAGGTCAGATTTCTGCTTGGACTTTTTCCTTCTTGCCACAAGAGGGTGTATTTCACTACAGTTACAGTAAAACATACTTTTACCAAAGCCTTCACTGTATATGTAAATCTCATGTTTTCAATTCACACGGCTTTCAGCCTTAACAGATACAGCACTTACTATCACCTCTGCTGATAGACACTGAACTCCACTTGCCCTGTATGCATATCTGCCAAGTTACTATCATTTATTAGGAGATACTCTTTTTCTCTCTTCTCCATCCTCTTCCCCTGACTCATTCACTTCTCTCAAGAGAATATACATGTTATAGTTTGTCTTTCCTCAAGGATTCCTGAGCTCCTCCTTCTACTGTTCCTGATATGAAAGAGCTGGGAGAGGGAGAAAGTCATCAGAATTAGTAAGACAGTCGTTTCTGTGTTAGAGCACAGGGAAAAAGAGGGTAGACAGCCCAAAGGATTCCCAAGTGAAAAGGGTGAAGTGTGTCTGTCAGTGCCTTGGATCCAAACATCTGGGATTCTGCAATACTTACTGAAGCATTTTTGGTTAATGCTTAACATTCAAAGTTCTCAGCTTTCTCAGGATTTGGACCAAAATAGGGAACTAACAAAACCAAAGGCATTCTGCAGCTATGTTTTTTTCTGCTTTAAACTTCATTTGAAACAAGAAATAATTTTTTCTGCTAATTTAACCACACATAAATTAATGAAACTTATACCAACAGATCAGAGAAAACATAAGTGTTCATCAGCTGTTATGTTTAGAAGCTGAAACAAATACTGAATTATGGCACAAGCAAAACCTGCAAGGGAAAGTACATACTTTCAGAATGAAAAGCTAAACTAAGATGAATTCCTGTAACATTTAAATTAAGTCAAACCAGGCCTTGAGCAGTCAGTGCCAGGGCCTTAACAGCATGACAGAAGTACGAAGAGTTCAGCAACAATTAGTTAAGTGTCAGCATTGACACTTGAATCCTGAGCTTGTAACAAAACCAGTATGATTTCTAGAGAGTGCCTATTAAATAAAGGCCAGTCTCGAGGCAACTCAAAGACAGCTTTTTTGCCTAAGAAAATTAACATGCAGGAGTAAATGCAATGCAAGTTAGAATATGGTCCTAGAAAACAGTATGCTCTCTTTAATTTTCTTTTTTGCATTAGGAGTAAAGATAAGCTATATGGAGCTAAAATGTAGATATTCTCCTGGGAAGAACAGACAGAACAGGTTACCTTTACGTGATTTCCCCAGGTTATCATAATTTTAAAAGATAATGTGTGCCATTACAGCTACATTAATCACCACAACACAGCATGATAGCTCATTTACATGCAGCGTCAATTTATAGCATGCTTATCTAAATCAGTAGCCTCTGGGTGGGTAATGTTTATAAGCCTCTAAGGGAGAACCGAAGACAGCAAGTTCTTCCATGCATGAACTGCCCAGCTGCACGTTGGAGACTTTGACAGCCACCAGACAAAGATGGGAGTATGCTACATCAAATCTGGAAAGAATAATTTTTCTCAGATAGGCATGAGGTAGCTATTTGTTATTTATCCCTGGGCCCAAGCAGCATGCCCAAATTCCTTCAGCTGGATAGCTGAATCATTTCTCTTCTGCCCTCTCTGTTGGATCATCAAGCCAAAGGACATCCCTGCCAGCCTGCATAGACAATCCCTGATGAATCCTCTCCCATAGCCAACACAAATGACTATTGATCAATACTGACTTTTGTCTTCCACGGATTAGGAATGTTTCCAAGCCCAGATGATGTTTTTGTAAAGCAAACCAGAACTCTAATATTCTAGAAAGTTGTATCATGACAGATCTCCCCTATTATGTCCTCAAAGACATCTGCATGCTGTTCTCCTGACCCTTTCATGACTGACCCTTTCAGAAGCACACGCCAAACTGGGTATAGAAAAGTACATCACTGCTCCCCTGCTATGCAGAATTTGAACACCCAAGTGCCAGAAACCTATTTAACAATTCAGTAAAACCTATCTATTGGCATTGAATCTAAAATTTCCAAGATCAAGTTGGAAATGCCAAAATGATAGATTTTGAAATCAGAGGTGCCAAGAAACATCTAAGCTCCATGTCAGTGTGTCAGTCAAGCACAACTCTGAGGAGAAGCAAGACAAAAACTTTTCCAGGCAATTATAAATCAATGTCAATTCATTAAAAACAAACAGGATAGGGGAAGGCTGCTCTGATACCCTCACAAAGAATGAGCTGCAAGTTCTGAACAGATCCGATGATTGGTATCTGGCAATGCAGAACTATGAAACTATGAATGTACAGTTAAAGTAACAAGCTCCAAGAAATCTTTGATTTTATCACCACATTTATATTTGAAATAGTACTTTATTTTCTAAAAGTTAAGAGGCTTAAGACTGAAGCCAGGAATAAATGTTTTGAGAAGTCCTCTCTTTATCACTGGAGTGCTATAAAAATGACGAAGCTGTAACAGAAACACTTCACAAATTTAATTTCTGCTCCTACCCTGTGCTGTTTGAAACAAAGATTTTTATCAGTAATAGTTTTCCTGAATAGAGCTTGAAATGAAAACATACATGCAGGGAAGCTTTATGCGTTAGCTACATAAAAGCAGGCTAAGTGAATACCAAATTAGCTCATAGGGAACACCTGTCCTTCTCTTGCCAACATGTAGAACCACCCAAAAAAACCCCATGTAGATATGAAATTGATACCAAGTATCTCTGCACACACAGTGTTTACACTACTGTGCTTATTACAACATACAGTAACAATAACATGTAATTAAGCCATAAGGTGAAGCCATGCTAACTGGGAGACAACAATGGCCCCCAGACCAGACACTAAACTCGTCCTTCTAAAATACATCTGCATATGCATTTTTTTTAATATTGTTTATGGATTTACATATTTTGGAGCCTGAAGTGACTATTGCAGTCACTCAGCTGTATCATCTCTATATAACTCATTGAATTGTTCCCAGAAGTTTGGTTAAAGTACATCTTAGAAAAAGTAATACCTAATTTTATCTTAAAATATTTTAAGTGATTCCACCAGATCTCTTCTATAGTTTTATTACAAATTTAACCACAGCACTGTTTCTGATTGCAAGGTTGAAACTCCCTGATTCCTCACTGGTTCCCATTAAACCACCAGATCTCTTCTACATCTGTATATATATTTGCATATGCAGTATATATCTATTTATATAATGGTATTTTTATATAGACATGACACTTGTCAACCTCTGTGCTGCTAAATGGAAAGACAGAGCTTCTGAACACAGGCAGTTGTTGGTTTGTTTTTTTTTTTAATCCTGTGATTATTTTTGCTTCCTTCCCTTGAACTCCCACCTGTGCACAAGTGTGCTAGGGCAGTATAAAAAGACAGACATCTCCCTCTTTTTTTTTTACATGTTGCCATTTTAATTTATTGACATTCAATTCTTTGAACAGTTGCACTGTACCAGAAGCTCACATTAAGATACTCATGGTAGTAATTCACAACACTCAAGTCCTTTTCTGCACCACTGCTTGCCTGAATACAGTCTTTCAGGGCTTAATATTATATGCCTTCTTTTTGCCCAACAGCATTACTTTTGATTTGGCTGCATTAAAATGAACCACATTGGACTGCGAACACAGTCAACAATCCAGATCTGAGAGTGTGGGGAAAACAGCCCTTCTCATCTTTTCTTGACCTTTAAGTCTGCTGAAAATTCAATCAATAACCTGCAAGAATTTAGCTCTAGATCAGGGCTCCTAAACTTGTTAGCTTACCATCACCTGCTTCAGCAGCAGTAGCAGCTTCCATCCACACAGATGAGTGAGCAGCAAAACTGAGATGCTTAGGCTACGCTTCTGTTGGCAGAGAAGTGCAATAGGAGCAAGTTTGTAGAACAAAAGAGCTGGTGTTCAGGTGCAGTGTCCACATTACATATGTTTGGACGGAGGAGTTTCTTTCTAGGGATCTCCTGCATTGAATGCATTGCCCATTAGCAAGTTGGAAGTAATCAGGTACCCTCCTGCACTAGACGTTTTGTCCAAAAGGAATCCACTTTACAAACCCTAAGACTTCTCTATCACAAGCATCAAAGTGGAGTGAGAACAAATGGCAGATCCACGACAGGGGCACACTGACAATCCGAGTCAGAAGTGCTAGCAGAGGCCCATCCCCAGGCAGCACTCCCCGTACACCTGGCTGCTGGGAACCGGAGCTTCGAAATTCCACTCTAGGTCACCTAGACCTGAACCATAACAGGGTACCTGACTAATAACCACCCTGTTCATCGCTGTCTCCATGTCAGTATGTTTTGAGAAGATCCAGTGAAACAGTTATGTATTTAATGTGTGCCCAGCTAATTCTGTACAATACAACCTAAAAAAAATCATAGCAGTAACCCTGGAACAAATGAAAGCACAGTACCAGCAAAAAGAGCCACTCATCTCTAGAGCAGACACAAGATCAAGTGAAAGCCTGCCAATACATGAACTTGAACTCCAGACAACATTACAAAAGTCATACTGTCTCGGACTCCAAACTGAAGAACAAAACAAAAAGTTCAAAACCCAAGAAAACGATCCCCGGAAGACTCACATCGTGCTTATCGACAGACATAATGCTCAAAAGGTATTTAAGGAGATGACACAGCCAAAATGGGGGGGTTGAGGGTGTACACTTCTTTTAAAAAAAAAAAAAAAAAAAAAAAAAAAGAAAGCGCCACAGTCAACACAAGTACTTCTTGGAACAAAAATGTTTTTCCAGTTTATTTCTTTGCTCTAGACCTAGTCACTGTACTATTATGCAGATAAAGTCTGACGAATGAAAGGCCTGTGTAATCAACAGGAGGAATAATGGATACGGGTAAATGTAATTACATACTGTCGGGAAAAATTATTAGGGACAACTACTGCAAGAGGAGCTGCCTCCAACTGATTTTTTGAGAGGCGTACAGAACATTGGAGGCTCTTCTTTTAATAAGCATTGTGTTTTTTGTACAAAGTAGGTGAATAAAGAATGTGAATAATACAAAAGCATTTAATGGAGGAATTTGGATATAATGCATAAAAAACCAAAGTTAGATTATTTTCTTGCTTCTACAGAATTGATAACCTTCACATTAAAGAAACAAGAACAGAGTTTAAAATACGATGTGATTTTTATCTTTTTTTTTTTTTATAGCATGCTTGTTCCATCATGGCTGTGCCTACATGACAATTTTTAATCAAAATCCATTTTGGGGGTCAAAGGACACTGCATCTTCCTTTCAGCACTTCAGATAGTTTCAAAACAAACTATTCAACTTCTACTGATTCAAGTTGAGTTTAAGATTAATTCCTAATATTTTATAGAATTCCTGAAGTCATAAAATTCATATTAGAAAAGAGACATTATTTGTTATTTTTTGTAAAAGCATATGATTTCCTTTATTTCCCTTAAACTTAAAATGACATTCAGTATTCTATTTTTAAAACTAATACAAGAACCAACAGGAACATATTCCAAAGGTTTTTGCTAAATCAAAAAAGTAAGACTGAATATAGATAGACTTGCATAAAAATCTCTATCCAAGAACATTTTAACATGGAAAACCCTAAACAGGATGAACATTTAGCAAGCAGAGCACCATACTTAGTCATAAGCTATAGTTAAAGCTATAGAAAATAAAGAAATTCATAATGCCTATGAAGTCTAACAGCTAGAACACTTTCTAAAAATAGGTTCCTTAACATGCTAAAAAAATCATGGCTTAACAAGATATTCATTATGTTTAACAGGTCTGTCACAAACAAACTCCTGATCAGTATTTGCCTCCACATCAGTTGAGACAAACCTGCAGGAAAAGGAATGCAATCCCTCTAGATTTATGTCAGTAGAAACAAGAAGAAAGAAATAAAAAAATATATCATGTGATTTTTAAAATGTTATTATTGGTATTGATTTGGGTATTCATTTAACCAAGTTTCTTTCATCGTGTTGTTCAACTCAGCTTCTGAGCCACAAGACATTTAATATGATGCTTCATTTTGGCTATAGAGATTACAGTCTTATTTTACTTGATTCATCATCGCAGAAAAGATAAAGACAACAACAACAAGCCAAAGGCATTTCTGCACTTAAAATAGAGGAAAACAAAGTAATACTATTCCATTCTGAAAGGTGTATCTTAAAAAAGTTTCCTTAGCCATCTCTTATGGGCTGGCAACCATCCACGATGTTGCATAAACATCACGGAAAACATCAGGGGTTGAGTTTACAATTTTTGAAGAAGCAAGTAGGAGAGCTGAAATGTGTCCCACCAACAAAGAGATTCACCCAGATTTCTCAGTTTAACAGCTTGTCAATTTTTCCCACCCAATTTTTTAAATGAAATAAATAATTTTCCCCAACCTGTGTCTTAATACCCAGAAAACAAAAAAAGCTCTACTACATGCACCCTTTAGGATACCACAGATATTAACAAACATTTATTTTATTCAACTACCATTGCTTAATCTACCAGCAAAATCAGCATCATTAGTTTAAGCCTCCACATTTTGCTCAGACAGGAACAAATTTTAGATTAAGTGTCCAATTATTGGCTCATAAAGTCATATTACTGGCATTTCCTTCTTAGCTGAGTGTGGTTTAATTGGCAAGGGCCTTTTTTCCTAAGACTAGCCTAATTTTAAAGAATGTCGCATGCCCTTCTGAACAACACATCAAACTGCAGGGGAAGCGCACTGAGCAATACCCTCCTGAATATATCTGTCCGTCTTATGGCCATAAACAAAAATCCCAACTGCTCTTCCCATCCACTCATATTGATGACAGTGACGAGGCCCCTGCAAGCTTGATTTGGTGGCCATTACTAAATTCAATTTTATTTTGTTTTTTTAAATAACCAATAACATGCCAAACAGTTCTGTACGTATCAAGCTAGAGTGGTTTAGAGAAGTGGACATGCACACAGGTTGACAAATAGCCAAGTGATTTCACATTTAGCTATATACAATATAATATCATATGCTCAAGAGAACAAGATGAAAATATGTGATATTACGGTTAGGGATTAAGGTATTAACGGCATGAATTTAGGATGACTGGCAGTAAAAATATCAGGGAGCTGTTATGCTGGCTACCACAAATGACTGTTTTTCAAACCCATACATCATAACATCACCGCATTTAGATGTAATTAAAAATATCACAGTTTCTGAAGAATTTTACAGGCAATCTTTCTATCCATAGTATCTGTAAAGCCAAATGCCTTGTCACTCATGAACAGAGAACAGTAATATACACCTATGTTATAAAACTTTGAAACAAAAAAAGGCTCTTTCACAGGTATCACTTTTTTTGACATTTTAGATAATTAAGATAAGAAAGCACTTAGCCATTAATCCTTCTTTATAAATATTGGTAACTTTAAAAATATCAGCTTCAGACTGGTGCGCCTTTTTTTCTGCTCTTAAATGATGCCAAAACTCACAAAACAGCTTCTTTCTTTTTCACTTGTTTACAATACTTCACTTCCCCTCCAAATCACAGTAGCCCAAAGAGCCAAGCAGGAAATACTAATTCCTAAATTCATAAACACTAACCATAACAAAGAGGAGACCTTCCAAAGGGGCAAAGAAGGCTTGTGCTCCATTTTTATCAGTTTTAAGATACTGGTCTTTCAATCAAAACACTCCCATGACAATTCTGGCAGGCAGTCAATGGGGACACTAATTTGGTCAGGACATCGATACCATGACAGGTCAGGGATTGTCAACTTGACAGCTCCTTTGTGAACACAGTTGGAGACCTAGATGAAAATCCTCAGAAGCAGATAAAAGTGGCAGTTGCACTCATGAAGCCAACTGCACGCAGTTACGCCTGTCCCAGTCTACAATTATGAGCACAATTCTTCATGAAACAAGAACATGCGCTTATTGCAAAGAACAAGTTACACCAAACATGATGCTTCAGCACAAAGTGACTAATGCCATCTATTCACCAGGCAATATGTGCCAAAAACTTATTTCATGTAATATTAGAAGTCCTACCTTTCCCTCTGGGACCTGTATAACTGTGCTCAAAGTGATGGAGGTGTCTTGCTTTTATAGGCAAAGACCAGGAGAAAAAAATAACAGTTTTACCAGATAGCGTATCTGTAAGATACAAAATACCTGCAACGCACAAAAGCCCTGATGTTGTGGTTTAGTAGAAACACTGCATTAGCATTTGTTGGGATGAGCAAAAGAAATCATTAATGCATTTGCCATGGATTCACTCACATAAATTCAATAGCAGAGCAGAGCACCCTGCTCACATGGAATACAACCTCCAAAGTGTCTTTCTCAGAGCACATACACCGAGAACACCGCCGGTTGCCACAGGCACAATTAGGGTATGCCAACTTTCCAATTTTGAAACTTTCCTTCCACTAGCTTACATCTTATCAAAGCACAGGTGTCCGTTGCAGGCCAGAGTTTCCTACAAAATTTAAATATGACAACTTTCTCCAGAAATTCTTTGGGGAAAAACATGTCTGCTTCCCTAATTACTTAGACATCGTTTTATTTGTGAAAAATTCACATTTGGGCAGTCAGGAGCCATTGAGTAGCCAGATGGAGGACTTGAAAATGTCCTCAGTCCTCCCCTGCTTAAGTACTCTGGCACTGAAGAGAAAACATAGCCTGACTTCAGCACTGGGGCCCAAATGCAAGGCAGAAGAAAGCAAGATGAAGAAGGGCATGATGCAATGAAAGGATCAGGGGAAAAAAGAAGATAGAACAGTTTTCCATCAAAAATGAGCTAAGCTGAAACTGGAATTCCTGAAGCTCCATTAGCAAATATCTGTGAAATCCACTGGAAAAATTCATGCTGTATCTTTAATTCCGGTGACTCCTCCATATCACAGTTAACAGACTATATTTAAGAAAATTATTTAAAACTATGCTTTTCAAACGATTTAGGCAATGCATCATTTCCTTAAGATAAAAACTGTTTTGTGAATCAACATAAGTGACTGCAGGGACAACAGGACATGCTAGCACAGGGGTTTTACATCTCTTCTGCAGTTCAAGTTCAGATTGCTTCATAGGTTACAACTTATGATTCAAATTGAACTTTATGAGCAGATACAGATCAAATTCTTCTTCTTTCTTGGGCCCAAACCTAAGATAACACTAACTTGAAAAGTCTTTATTCTACAAATGTTGCTGAAGTAAACAACTATAACCAAAGTCAAGGCAAGAATACAACCTCGATAACAGAAACGTTATTAAAAAAAAAAAAAAACAAACAAAAAAAGATTCTCCCAGGAGGTGAGTTTGGAGGCAACTTCCACACACAGAAAAAGTAACCAATTTTATTGAAGTTACCTGTGCATCAGTGTCCTGTCTATAGAAAGGGTATGAGATAATTTGTTGATCACAAGTGTTACAAGTAAACCATTTAGATACTACAGTGCAGAAGAATTCAGCAAAGAACTAGTAATTCTGTATTCAGAGTGGTATTTGAATGGTGCATTAGATCACATGCTGAACAAATAACACAGCGGACTGAAAAGCAGTTCATTCAGAAGATTTGTCCAGTACAGAAGGGAGAAAGGGAGGGTGAGGGAGAAGGGGAAGAATCTGATCACACAATTATAGGCTTTCTGACAATGCATACACACAAAGAAGTCATATTAAGATTTTTCCATACTCCCTTAATGCTATTTTTTTTTTCACTATTAACCGCTTGATGATTCTGTCACAATTTACAGCTATTTTTAAATATTACAATCAAGCAACACAGCATGCATCTCTGTGTCAGAAAACAAATAAGGTGCATATACAATGCAATGTAAAAAATATGTATTTTTTTTTTCTTACAGCACAGAGCCAGCGGATTCCCCGAATCGCACAGTACTATTAGGAGGCAACATCACCAAATCTGTATTTAACTAACTGTTTTCTCATTTAGATAACAGGTTATAAGGGTTCTGTATGGTAGTACAGACTAAACATTTTAATGCAGTGCTTGATTTTGCCAATCGCAATGAATGTTCTTCACCATATATCTAGCATCTGGTACTGTTTCCATTTTTACATTTAAAATTGATATTTAACAATATATATATATATATATACACAAGGTATGGCTTTATTGTTGAATAATCTTGCTCACTCCAGCAGCAGCTGCTACGAATCCACATAATACAACCAGGAAATTTTCACACTGATTATATACAACATTTTTAGTATTTATCATTTAAAAATCATTATGCATGCAGGTTTTAAGCTCTCTCTGCCTAAAGTACACACTCAAGAGCTTGGATAAAATTCAAAGAAAGTTAAGAAACTTGCAGAAATTATTCCATTATTTACACTGGGGAGAGGAAGGGGGGTAGGTGGAGGGAAATGTGAGGGACTGATTTTATGGCTGCTGGCTTTCTCCATCAGGAAACAATCCAGGTTTCCTTTCATACATTTGTGACACTATAATAACCATCATCTACTTGACTTTAATTAAGAATATATAAAAATTAATATTTTTGTCTTTGGAGAATTATCCCCAAGTGATGTCTAGTAGAAAATACAAATCAAAGGCCTCATTTAATCCACCTACTCCAGGGTTCAATTTCGCCCACAATGCGTAACTGGAATTGCAAGTGGATTTAAAGAGACCATGAGAAAGAAGGAACTCACCATTCTAACTACTTCAGGGTAAGTCTGCTCTGTCAAACAGCCTCTGCTTATTGTAATGTAGTCCACCAGTTCATTAAGAGTGGAGCGCTTGTATTCTTTCATTTTAAGGTCTGAAAGCGTGTCCATGAAGTCAAAAATGACACAGCACTGTTGAAGTTTCTTTAGGAACAGTTCAGGCTGCTCTGAAGATGGAACGTCTATGAAACAAGAAAGGAAATCTTTGTGAGTCTGGCATCTTATTATACAAAACAGGATTTCTTTTTGAAGATCAATTTCAAAGGAAAGCAGCATTCATACAGTTTTTGTAAAACAGAGCTCAGATTAACAAACGAACCTCTTATAGCAACTGTATTCCTATTGTGTGAGATCTTGAACAACATGTTGCAGAAGTAATTTAATCATCATCTGCTATTATGAAAATAAAGTTCACCAAAAAAGTCCAGGTTGAAGTGGAGAATGCAAACACAACAGCATTCAAGGCTTAATTCTATGATATACCACTACTTTCACTGGAGACTGACATTCCCCATCATTAACTTACGCTCCAAAGAAGGATGAAAGAACTGTCAAGCATATCAAGTTTGATTAATTGCGATTTCTAAAACCCGTGTCATTTATAACTCTATATGAATATACATGATATGTATATGAATACACAGCAAGACTATAATTCTGCAACAAGTTTTCAGATTGAATCATTACCCCCCATGTTGATGCTTTCCAGAGCAAAATCAATTTTACTGAAATACAGTGAGGATTTTTTTCTGTACTATGAACACATAACATGCATCAATAGGAACATTTTCACACAAAATAATCGTATGTGCTTGACCAATAAAGTAAGTAGACTATACTACTTACTATTTTTGCTCTGTTTTCTTAATTCTCAGCAGTTGAAAGACTTAATAAAATAATAAAAGGAATGTCAGTTCCTTAGTGGTTTGTTAGTTTACCATGTGCATCAAAAGAGTACACAGAGAGCTTAGTTCATCCCATGTTCATATACACAAGAGGCTAACAATAGCAGAAAGTTGCAGAAATGAAATATGCATTTTTACTCTGAAAGTATGCCCTCAGATTAGAGGGCACTTTCCTTCCTTTCATCTACTTTTTTTTTTTTTAAAGGCACAAATGCTCTGTCAGCAGCAGAATTCAGAGAATGACCTTCCAAGCCACAATACAACACGTAAATTAAAAATTTTGCTGATTGCAACTAGAAAAGTTTTAATAGTAAAGAACTGATGTCTATTACTTAAAACTTGGACGTACTAGGAAAAAGCTAGCCTAAGACGGAACTTCTTATTGTTGACACAAGAGTATGTCAAGTTAAGGAATACTTGGTAAACAATTAAATCTGTAATTGTATAGTAGTTTTAAGGACAAAGTGCCATGAATCTGTTTTAATTAAAACCATGTACGCAACAGTTACTAGCTTCAAGTTCAAAAGACCTATGAAATATTACAAGGTCATAGCATATAGCTGCATAGTTTTAAAAAGTTCTGATAGAGATGCAAGGACCCCAGGGCACTTCACATCAACTCTCTGCATTGCTTAAACACTGAAAAGAATAAGTATGGATTGCAGCACAAATAAAGATGCTACATGCTTTCTGACTTGACACAGTAAAGTACAGGAGTTGATTCAACCTTCTGCTCACAGCACTGCCATAGTGACAGGATTCAATAGTTTAGCAAACTGCATTCCACAAAAAGCAACCAAGATCTTGGCAAAGTTCAGTTGATGATACCAGGCAGCAGTAAGCTCTACAATAACTGTGTCCAAAGGAAATTAAGAGTGGGGTGAAAAGTGGTACAGTTATGACACCACACTTCGTATCATAATTGTTCACCCCACATTCCCACAGGCTATATTCATCTGTGGCACAGAAGATGCAAGAAATGTGATCCTGAGAACTCCAATGAGAAGAGATACACGGGAAAACAATCCCCCTAAACACCTCTGGAAAAACTGAGGGTTCCAAAAGCAGGTCACCCTAAAGCCGTTCCACTGGCCAGGTCTCACACACACAGTCAGACGCTTCACAGCAGGCAGCACTGAAACCCAAGATAAGCCAAAGAGTCAGAGAAAGTCATTAGCCCTCACTCATTACAAAAAAGACCACTTCTATTAGCAACCTTTCTAAGGTTACAGTCTTACAGGAGATAAACGGTCTGGGGAAGCAAAGTACTTGCGACTTCTCTCTTGATTAGCTGCCTTCATGTTATAAAAAAAAAAGGAGAATGGTCTTCAGAATTCATTGTTATTAGCAAGCAGGCAATAATTAATTGGTTAACAATTTCTCCCAAAAGATAGAGTATAAATACAAGCTGGAGGAGGAGGGGAAAAACAAAAAAGGAGAGAGGGGGGAGATAAAAGTTCAATTAGTTACTTTCCTCAAGAGTATTATTATGTTTAATTCTATGTTTAATTCCACTCTTTCTTATGCTATCTATAATCTCCCATAATACTTGAAAACATATACGTGGTATCAATAAAATCTATGCTACATGAAGATACTGGGGTTTTGGTTGCACTGTTCTACATGGCTTGCACACATTTACATTGACTGACAAGGCTGTCTTAGTCAAAGAAAAACAGCCTGAAATCAAATGGGAATCCATTAAGATACAATACAGTACAAGTTATAACCAGACTCAAATGACTCAAGATCATACTCATTTTAAGGTAGGGTTGGTATTAAACAAAAATTTTAAAATGACTAAAGCATTAAAATAACTAATAAAAGTTTGTTTTCTTTTTTTCCTCAAGTTAAGTATGTGGAGGTGTGGGGAAAAAAATGAAAAATATAATTAAGTTATTCTCAAGAAAAACCACTCTAGAACACTGCATGAATTTCATGCCAGCATTACCATGTGAATGAGCCATGCAAACTATAGAGGCAAACGAAAAAAAATAAATAATTTAAAAAAAAAAAAAAAATCACCACCACCTAAGCAAAAAACCCACAAAACCCCGTAACTCAATTGTTCTGGTCATATCTACTATTCTTTATTAAGGAAGTTGCCAGTCACACTACAAAATAAAATTTCAAGAAGTTTAATGCAATAATATTTCTTATTGCTCTTAGGAATTTGAGGGTGCCTTGGGAACAGGGTAACACCTATTTTTTTCTACTTGGAAACAGGAAAAATATATGAGATTCAATTTTAGGGGGTCCTAATATGCACAGCACACAAAGGTAGGCAGAAATCAAAATCAGTATTCCATATATCCAGCCTTGCCACAGAGACCATGCCATTAGTTGGGTTTGGGGTTTTTTTCTGCTTTGGGGTTTTTCTGGTGGAGTTTTTTAGGTGTTTTCCTTAATTCTCTAACGCCTCTTTCACAGCTGTACAACCCTCACCAAAACATCACTAGAAATGGACTTCCCCGGCCACCCTCATGGCACCGTGCGGAGCAGGGAGTGCACTGGTACTTGGAGTACAGACAATGGTACTTGGAGCTCCACAGCAGAGCCGAACTCCTTAATGCAATGCAGTTCATTACACATGTTCACACTTAGGTGATGAAAAACAGCAAATCATTTTCTTCTCAGCAGATGGATACTCAGAGCTTTCAAGGAATTCTGCAACATTTTACTCTTGTGCTAATGCACAACCAAACATCCAGGCCATCATATTTTAAAACCTTCAATATTACCACTGTATCCACTTTCAGTTGAAAGACCTGAATATTAAACAACTTGTCTAATAAATCTGTGTAAATATGCATGATACTTAAATAATCTATAAAATAAAATCAAACTGACACTACTAAGTGGCATGTGTGGATTACGTCCAATGCACAAGAGAGTATACCTTTATTAAAATCACAATTTAAAGAAAGATAAAATTCCATTTGGATGACTGTGAGAACTCTCCTCGTTTTCAGAAGGTCTTTGCTACAAGATGATTTTCAGGCTTGCCAATTTTCTCTTTAGCCATTTAAAACTGTACAGAGCTTTTGAAACACAGTGAGTATTCACAGATTCAAAGGAAACTGGCTTAGTGAAAGCAAGTACTAACACATCTGAACAATGATAATCAAGACAGAGTCAGAGACTTTAACAAAATCAAGTGTTCTATAAAGTTATCAGGAAAACTGACAAAGTATTGTAAATTTTTTTTAGGCATGGACCAGCAATTGCTACTACAAGGGCTGATATATTAATTCTAAAATGGCCAAAGCAATTGATTTTCTCTCTTAATGGCCTTTTTCCAAAATAATCCTAATCCAACCAGCCCATCCCTTCTCATCAGTCATCTCTGCAGTCTCTCCCTTCTGCACCCTTTTATCAAATAAAGACATAAAAAACTGATAGCATACGTTTACTGCAAGTCTATAACTTATATAAAAAATAGTTATGTTTATACTATATTCATATTTTAATTAAAAAAAATTACAAGTAACCTATTTTGGATCATAGAAAAATAAAACTATGCACCAGATCAGCAAGGTTGCGTCTAGAGAACTGGGCTATGTGTCTCTTCTCAGGAAAAAACTAAGAGGGAGATACTGAATACCTGGATCAGTTATCTGATCCACTTCTGCCTGTAGGTTTGCAATGAAGGGTATAATGCAGGGAAAATGGGGGGGAGGGATTGAGCTGCTTAAACCAGCACAGCAACTGTAAAGAAAAGTCACGGGACTGGAGATACAAAACTAGGATTATTATTGTTCTAGTTAAATACAATCTCCTTGCACCAAAAAGATCTAAAAAACCAAACCCCACCTGCCTTGCTGCCACTCATCAAGCTGCCAAGTTAAACAACCAACTACTAAAACAAGGACCTAGCTGCACAAAGTAGGCAGTTTTGCATAAATTTCTTTGTCTACATCTATTCCCCACAGGTCACTATGAAGATTCTATTTTGTAAGAAGCTAACTTTCTAGGTTTTACTCAAATAAAACTTGCGAATTTAAATCTGAAAGTCTTTTGGTCTTTTTTGAGAAGTTCACTTCAAGAGAAGGTCTAGTGACATCCAGCTCAACACTTTCGCTAACTCAAGGTCCTGTCATACATATACCCTAGTACATAACGAGCCACATTTCTATAAGCCACTTTTCACAGCAGAATATTGGTCTTAAGATGCCAAGAAGTACAAATGTTTGCCCTCTCTTTCTTACATACACACTTCTTGAGAAAAGTAATCACTATCCTGATTGCATTCATTTAATTTTACTGACTTGCTGTCAATATTATGAATGCTTTGTGAAGTCAGTAATCATTCATTTATAATAGGTGCTTTTTTCCCAACTCATTCTCTATAGTTAGTAATTATACAGGCAGGGCAGCAGTTAGGCATTGTGTTCCAAATATATAAAGTCTAACCAGTACCACTTTATTCACACAGCAATAAATATAGTGGGACAAACTCAAGCTGACTTTCATGAGCAGACACACAAAAAGAGAAGTGCATCACTAACGTACTGTTTGCAGCACATTCAAAAGGCTTGATTAGAAGTCTAACAGAGGACATGCTCCACCACTTTTCCAGATAATCAGTGTTTCTTCAGATAATCAGTCATAAAATTGAGAATTATTTCCCTGACCATCAATTTCTCGTTGATCAAACCAAACAAGTTCTCATCAAGTGGGAGTCTCCTGGGTAGTTTTGCAGGGATCCTGGATACTGCAAATCCCTCTACTGTTGGCCAGTACTCCCTGATCATTTCACAGAAGTTTTCAACAAACATCATTTACTTGGATGAGTAGTATGAAAGCAGTTCAGATGTATGACTTGAGCACCTTGAGTGTATATGGAATAGCACTAGAAACAACAGGGGATAAACATACTCTTAGCCTTATACACAGCCAAAATTTCATAGCGCAGATATACTTCTAAATATATTAATCAAAATTCTGCCTTTACCCACTTATGTAAAAATCTTATGAACTTTATCCCCCTAATAGAACGCACAGATGAAAGGCTGCAGCTTCCTTCATCTCAAGACCAAGAATTAAAAACAAACGGACAATAAAAAATGTCAACAAAGGGTATTTTTAAAAACTATAAAGTTTATGAAACTTCAGTTAAATTGTTTGCCTACATCCACAGCAGGCATGGTGCAGGCAACAGTTCAAGCCCCCTCTCATTCACCCATAGGGCTCAATGCAGAGCCACAGCAGTCAAGGTTTCAATGAAAAGATTTCTTCAGGATACGTTTTGTCAAACTGTGACCAATACTTGTTCATCCCACCACTGACTAATGGTGTCTGTGCTGTGATCATCCTTCAAGTTGGAAGTTGACCAAGACTACAAGCTTGGTTGTCAAAGCTACTGATGAGCCATAGCAAAATACTATTACATCCATACTCGTTGCAAAAGGGCTGTATTAGCGCAAATCAGCATTGATGATGTGTCACCCTGAAGTGAGCAGAGAGCTTCCAAGGTGCCACAGGTTTTACAACTTTGTGTACTCTTACTCATCACTAACCTAACATGACAAATCCATTCTGAAACAGAGCTATATAAAACATCTTGGATAATGATAAGCAGTCGAGGAAATACATAGCGGATAGCAGAATTCGTGAGCAACTAATGGGAGACAAGATTACCAGGGTACCATAGTGTCCCTCATGCTGGTACTAATAATCACCACCTAGTAGTAACCGTGTCTTTCCATAATCAAGCAGCAATGCCTTCTTCCTTAGGTACATTGACAACACTTTTCAACCCCTCCTCATTATTTCTTCAATGATTTGGAACATTTTAGACTAATGGAGTAATCCAGACAGTCAAAGTTTACCTCTTCTACCTACAAGTACATTCAAGACAAAAATGACCCAGGTCAAAGAAGATAGCAGAGAAAGTATGGAAAAGGATTCAAATGACACAAACTTTAGAGAAAAACTGATGGGAGTAAAGCAAGTGGATGAGTACGAAAAATTTCAGAAGAGATGGAAGAACGCCAAAGCAATCGTGAGTGTTACGAGAAGGGATCAGAGTGGGAAGGCAAAGAAGGCAGTGCAACAACATAAAAAATGTATTAAAAGACCAAGAGAGAAAGAGAATGAGGTAGAGCATGAGCAGGACACTTGGAAAAGACAAAGAGGAAAAAATTATTTGGGGAATAGGTAACACAGTGAAAGCAGCAGAATATTTTAAAAGTAAAAAACAGAAGCTTAAAATGTTTAAGCAAAACAGGAATGCATGAGTTAGTGGATAGGAGCTAGATTTGACAGAGCAACTACATATCTGGAGGTTCCTGACACTCCAGTGTCTTTAATATATCCCATTACATTATTTATCATGAGCTTGCATGGGCATCAAATTAACACTTATTTTTTATCACAGGTTTTGTAGGTTGCTTTCTTCCCACATCCACTTTTTACCAGTATTTTAAAAATTATGATTACCAAATTTTATCTTTTTTTGAAGGGAAGCAAAAACTCTGGCAAAACCAAACATAAATGTTATTTCAATTTCCTGAATTGAATACGTGGCACAAAATCCCCAAATAAGACAAAAATACTCTACTGAAACACTGAGAATTATTGTGGCCAATTTTCCTGGACTGACTCAAGTTTCTTTTATACTGGCTCAGAACGTTTAAGCTAGTTGTTTTAAATAGGTTATTACCAAATTGTACTTTCAAAGTACAAGCTAACCTTCATTCAGAAGAGTCGAGGTCTGTAGGTTTGCTGAACAGTCACCAGAGAGAGCTGCTGTCCGTGCTTGCCCTGCCACTTGAGAATACTGACCTGAGGTAGTGAAGAAATTATTGGGGTACCTTTGTCACACACCTTCAGCCTAACCTTCCACTGCTAGATATGAAAGACAGAACTGTTTCATTTCAAAGTCTAGTCCAAAGGCAAGAGGAAAAAAAAAAAAAAGGGGGGGGTGTGTGTTGTGTAGAGGGTGGATTTTAAATGCTCTTTAAAACAAGACAAAAAAAAAAAACAAACCAACCCACAAACCCAGAAATTGTTTTTCCTGCACTTTCTACATTTATAGGATTTGTGGGCAGGTTTTTTTGTTTTTTGGTTGTTTGGTTTGGGGTTTTTTTGGGGTACTGACCCGTTAATTTAGCTAGGTATGTAAAAAAACAACCCAATACTATGCTGGGACACAACACTAAAACCTGGTGCAGTTTCAGAGCTCTCAGAGCTGTGTTAGAACATTCTTAGACTAAGAATCAAGATATCCACAAACCCAAAGATCTCACAATTTTAACATCATGTTCCATCACAAACACAAGACTCTACAGGAAAAATCTTTGCCCCTGGGTTTCCTGAGACTCCAGGATTAGTATGTAAGGAAGTATCACTCCTTATACCTTTGCTTAATACAAGCTGGTAATGCCTCCAGTGATGAACCTTCCACTGGTTCCTTTCAGCTGTTACCAGGAAGAGCTGTACACCAGAATTAAACTCAGGCTTTTCTGTAGACATTTGAACAGAAAAAGCTACAGTTAAAGCCAATGCAAATCCAAAATAAACTGAACTTATCTACTCGCCCAGCTCCTCTACCCTAAAATACATCATCAAGACCTGAGACAGAAACACCATGTAAACAAAGCCATCTCCTTTTCCAAGTGATTTCTCAAATTACAGATGTAGAGCAAAGCTACACAATAGTAACTTTGTGCTCCACTGGGTCACCTATTGTTGTCTTCCTTACTTTTAAAATCATTAACAGCCATTCAGGGTGTTTTTCAGTGTATTTTTAATTGCCTAGCAGGTCTTTAGGACCCTGCCATCCTCCATCCACTCCCAAATTCTCAGTAGAACACTGGAACTCCAAACATCAATAGAGATACAAGTCTCGGCTCATTATTTCAACTTTGTCATGCTATGCTCATATCACTTTCATCTTGTGCTTTATTTCTGTTAATTTTAGAGAGAATGATGGATTACACTGCAGCTTCAACTTTATCTTGTTCCATCATGTGCATTTTTTTTTTTTTTTGGCATTGTAAATTCATGGCAAATATCAGAAAATGGTAACACAAGAAGTTTATAATGAACATCTCATGGTTTCCAGGTTCCTTGGATGGTAAAAAAACCTAAAACCCTGAAAAGTGTTTACAAGTTCCAGGCTACTAATAAACACCTTTGCAAAAACACCATGATGGCCTGCTGACCTAAGACAGAAGAATCCTTAAGAGGCTTATTGTCTTCCTCTTGATAAGATTCTTATCAGATCATAATTTTTTTTTGCATGACATTAGAAGCTTTTGCTCTATAATGACCATTAAATACAAGAGAACAAACATGTCACGGCAATCTTATAGTTACCTCCCATTCTATCTGCACTCACAAGGCAGTTCAGGATTTCCACCAGAATTTGTTTGGTGCATTAAGAACGTAATGAAATCATGATAAAATTATGTATCTGTACATGCTTCCTCTAAGGGTGAGAAAATTATACCTTGCTTAGTAAGTGCTCTGAAACTGCCATCCATCCAAATAAAAATATGCAATATTCATTTTGCTCAAACTACAGAGTTTCTCTACAAAATTTATTCAGAAACACTTACTTGTAAAAAAAATGAACCATAGCATAGGAAACCCAAACCATAACTCTCATCCAGATGAGCTCAGAACAAGTGCCAAGATTGCTACTCTGCTTGATACTGACCCACTAATTTATCCCAGAAGTCACAGGAGTACTTAATTCTCCAGTGAAAGAAGTAATTAAGTGAGAGCTATTATACATACACAACCCACTAAGAGCTCATGCTTTTATTTAAAAATATTTACATTTATTAACTTAAATAATATACATACATATAAAATACAGATTTCTATAACCCTATTTATACATTTAGAAGAGTTTAATTGAACCCGGAAAACAACTTCCATTCCCTTCTCATTTGATAGTATAAATTTAGTCAAGAACATATTCTACTCTGTGCTAATTTACCACAAAAGCCTGCCAACATTTTCCAGTAACACACTACGCAATCCAACTGTCCATCATGTGTTTGCTCTCACCCTCTCTCCATACAGGGAGCAATGTGTGTAATGGAGTAAGAATTTTATGGAACCGCACACGTGTAAGATGCTATGTTTGTGTAAGAAAGACAAGTTTTAATAAACATACCCCAAAGTTATGATGGAAAATGTGGAAACAAGCTGGGAGTTAATTCTGAAGTCCCCAAGCGGCCCCCACTAAAAGCTCAACTTCTTACACACGTTCCCTCTTGTCTCCCGAAGCTCCAGCATGACAGAAGAACAAGATTATTGGGTTTGGTGTTCATTATTCATTTAGGCTTCTAAATACTAGTTTCAGCCCACTGAGATCCTCTAAGATCAGAAACAACACCTTAAGCTGGACCCGATGTTATGCCACAAGCAAGCCCGGGTTGCAGGGGATGATGTCCCTCAGGGACACCAGCCGCAGCACTCACTGCTCATCTGCCTTTCCTGAACACGAGAACACACACACACACACACACCCCGCCACATCCCAGCTGAGCCACGAGAGAACACAGGAAAACCTGAAGGTACATCTTGATCTACACGCTGGGATGACCTCTCTTTGCCAATTTAGAAACTAGAAAATATTACTCAAAAGATGCTACGTGAGGACTTTGCATCCACAAGCAATCCACATGGTTTCTTTGCCAAGAAAGGAGGTTACCACATCATTCCCTCCTTCAAGATAAGTCCCTTGGCATAAGGCCTTCTAGTGTTTAGGCTCAACCAGCTCCCCTGAGATATGCCCATCTGTAAGGCTCAGGCTATGTTATTCAGTACCTTATGACAATAACTCAAATTAGTCAAGCTGTTAGTTAAGGGAACACCCTTTCTCACATTGCCAAGCCCAGTAGATCTATCTAAATGACAGAAAATAAATAAATCAATCTACTTTATTTTGCTGTTTCAATTACTGTAGAGCTCTCCCACATTCCTTGGTACACAGAAATATATCCCTGTTCTAGGCCATTTCTACAGCAACCTCCTGATCTTCAGATTATTCAGAATCTGGAACTATTCATAAATAGATGGGAAAAACATGACATTTGTATAATACTCCCCTATAACCTGTCAAGTTAGTCTGTGTCATGCCGGATATTTTATGCTATTTGTATGATCATTAAATAAGTCTATGTAAAAACACCAGCTATTTATTCCTTTAAAAATAGGACCTTTTCCGTCACAGAATGGCACTTTAAACCTATGTAAATGAGAGACTCATTTACTAGTAATTATCATTCATCTTTAGAGTCCTGTTCTGTTATACCTAAACCAGGTTTTTTTGCTAAAGCTTGGAAATCTGACTGACATACAGCATTTGGCCACTCTTCTGTCTTTTAAACAGCAGCTGGTTTTTTGCTGCTTGAATCCTAAATGGGGTAGACATTTTATCTCCCCAACACAAGGTTCTAGAGACCAAAGACCTCATTTCTGAGTACTTGTATTTGTCTAAAGGACAATGATTATCATAGCCTTGTATCACCATAATGTTCATGGATGTTTTTTCAGAACTTTACCTGACCTCTTCCAAAAACACTCAATAAAAATAATGCAGTTTACTTTGGGCAGAAGATATTTACCTGTACACATGCATATCAACTATAGGGGGGTTTTATCCCTTAAAAATACCATCTGCTGTTCGACAGACAAATCTATCTGATGATGAGTGGGCCTTGGCACCCGAAGTGAATTTGTCTAGCCCCTCTGGAATATGACTATCAGTATACAACAGTATATTAACTTTAAATATTTGACCTATTACAAATAAAGAGTTTCGTATTAAATTCTTAAGATTCATAAATAAGTTTGAGAAAATCTTGTCTGTGTAGTTTTCAGTTATGTCCTGAAACTAATGTAACCAAATGTATCGCTCTGTGGTGCATCAATTCACTTTGCAAAACTTTATTAGCTTAGACCGTTACAAATATTAACCAGACGTAACAGTTTAGGCATTAAATATAATTAAAACATTTCTTCTGTGGTTACCAAACAATGCTCCTCACCATCAACTGCTACCCTCTCTACCTCTTTCAAACTAATCATTAGTTAAGGTGCTTCGGTACTGAAGATAAGCTGAAATTAGATTACCAACAGTATTTATCCTCAGCTGTACTGTGGTCGAAAGCTTCATCTTCAGTTGGCATCCTGTCCAAAGTGAAATCAATAGGAGTGTTACGCTGGTTCATTTGAATTGCGATTACACCTTTGCTCTAATTGGCAGAAAGCTCACTGCTTACTAATCAAAAAAAGGAAGAGAAATCTCACCAGTTATGTATTGCATGAAAAATTGAAGAAAGCCTCAGCAGAGGAAGTGTGTGTTTTGCAGGTTTATACACACATAGATAAATCAAAGATTTTCTTCATGAGGTGATCCAAATACTCTTGGTAAATTACTGTAACTTTTAGAAGGCATTTTTAAAGGGTTTTTAAAAGGTTTGATCACTGATCAAGAAAGCATGTAGTACAGCATACATGCTTTGTATCTGACCGTATGAATACACAGATCATGCATTCTCTAGCTTACTTCCTAAAAAGTGTAGGCATCAGGCTCACTTCTAGACCACTAGCAAGAGCTCGTAACTTACACACATCCTTTGTGTATTTAAAGGTAGGACTTCAGGTACATACATCCTTTCTTGCCTTTATTTTTCATGAAATATCAAATTCACTAATGCATTATTAAGTGACAACTAGAGCATGCCATTTACAGTAAAAATTAGTATTTTAAGTAATTAACTCCACTGGACTGAAGTTTATCAAGGGAAGGAAGCATTCTATATCGCTTTACATTCAGGCTCTATCAGCAGGCACATACACAGACAGCCCTTTCCCAATCCAATAGCTAATGTGCAGTCAAAGCAGGTCAGTAAAGAACAAAAGAGTCTTAAACTACACTAACCCAGTGGGCTTCAGTATCCTCCAGGAATGACAGAGAAGGACCATCTAAACTGTTACAGTCACAGGACGGTTATAACTGTAAAGACTAGAAAGCAAAATATAATCCCATGCCATCAAGTTCTCCTCCCTGTACCTGGCACATTAGTCAACTAACCTAGCAGTAGTCAACTAACTGCTTTCAAGCAAACCTACTGAAGCAGCACTTGTGTGCCTTACTCCTGCCTCTGACAGAGACACGAAAGTATCAATCCTTCACAGAAGACCTAACAATCTAGTGAGCTTTACACCCACTCCTCTGGGTCCTGTCACTTTCAGAGGATGTTACAGCTTGTTTCATTTTAGTATCAATGCTAGCATTATCTCTCTTGTCAGAAGGGAGTGAAGAACCCAGCTCAGGCATTCCTTTGGCAGCAGAGGCCCTTCCCTTTGAGGGTCCCATTTGGTATTGCTTCATGCCAGTCCTCTGGGTTGCTCCTACCTTTGCCTGTTCATGGAGTTTCTCACAATCATGTCTGTAATGCTTCTTTCTGAAGCTTGCCTCTTTGTCTTGCTTCTCTCAGTCTGCAGCTGAAGACCTTCTCCAAAACAGCCCCCAGCTTCTCCAAATGCCATCTATTTTTACCTAGGCAGTGCCGTCTCATTCCGGATGCTGCTAATTGGCCCCTTAGTCACAACTGGAAAAGTAACCTAGTTGAGTAACTCTTTCTGAGCTGCTGCGCTAAGGAATTGGTATGCCTCATACTTGCATAAATTAACATGAGGAAGCTTCCAGTAAATTTGTTCCCATGCAGGATGAAGCTCAGCGTTTAATACAAACGAACAGAATTTAGCCTCTAAGATTCTATAGCAACTTCACTCACACTTCTTTTAAAGTAATGACCTTACCACATAAGTGTTATGCATTTAAAGTTCTAAATCCTGTAAGGAAGTACCACATTAAATAGGCGATAACTGTAGCTCTAGAGATCAGCTGTACTCTACCTATTATTAACCAGTCCTTTCCCCCCCCACATATTACCTAGACCACTCTCTACACTTGCAATGATCTACTCAGAAGACAAAAAAAAAACATGTAAAGTTAAATTTTTACAGAGTGAAACAAGTGACAACAATACACACATACAAGCAAACCATCCTGAAACGTGTTTTTTCACACAGACTTCTTTCTTATATACATGACATAAAACAGCTGGCTTCACAGTTACAAAATGATGTTTCAGACAATTCAGGGAGCCCTGCTTGCTTCTTCATCATTTTGCTAATGCAAAATTAAGTTGAAACATCTTGGAATTT
This sequence comes from Tyto alba, assembly GCF_018691265.1. NCBI lineage: Eukaryota > Metazoa > Chordata > Aves > Strigiformes > Tytonidae > Tyto > Tyto alba. Next base: position 8,692,441 of record NW_024881303.1, read on the forward strand.
TCTCCCAACTATTCTGCTTCTGCATAGTTATCAAACAAATTGGTACAAACAGAAAAAACAGATGATGAGACAGACAGACTAGTTAGGCAGCTTTTACTAGGAAAACACTGGGAAAAGTAAATAACTAAATGATCTAAATTCATTCTAAATTACTTTACAGTCATTGTAATACTTTATTATTCCACTAGAAAGGCAAATTTAAATGCTGAGTATTTAAAAGCCATTACTTCAGAAATATAGAATGCAAATGAGAAAATTACCATTTTATTAAGAGAACTTGACTCATTTTTACTAATGAAAACCACAATCATTTAATACTAATATAATTAATCCCCCCTAGAAATTCTGAGGTTAGCACAGACAAACACAGCATGAGTTTTTGACAACATGAATGCAACTATCAGATGTCCTGAACATCATCTCTAAAACTAAAAGCAGATCTTTTTGACAAATTAGTAATTCTGGATTCAGTTAAATACTGGCAGATTAGTACTCTTTCCTAGGACGAAGGAAAGATCCTGTTCCACCCCATAAAGACAGCCCGGGCTGCCAAGAGTAAAGGGAAGGGCCTTCAGCTGTGGATCATTAAGAAACAGCCATTTTAAAAAATGGGATGTTTTGGAGAACGTAGCATCCAGTAAAACGGTGGAGTACTTTTTCCATGAGGACCCAAGAGAACTTGAAATCATTTATTCTGTAAATGAGAAACTGAATGCTTCGGTGATGGCTTGTTTTGCTGAAAAAGGAACTTATTTTCACCTGAAATGATAGCAAAAAGGATTTGCTTTAAATGTGATTCTGCTAAAAAGAATGAACACATACAGCCGACTGCAAAATCCTTGCCCTGCAAACCACCATCACCATCAGCCTTGCACATCCCTACTTCCCAGTCTCACATTAGTTTTGTTTGGTTTGGTTGGGGTTATTTTTGTTTTTAAAGAAGCAGTTCTGTATGGCTGTGTACAACTTTGGTCCAGACTGAGGACTCAAGCAATACAGCAAAAACTCAAGTTAACTATACTGTAGAAAAGGCATGCACATCTGTTTTTGGTTCAAATATATGGTGCATCAAAACCAGTGAGGAATCCTCGTTTCCCACGACAGCACTGTGAGGGACATTCAGTACCTGGAGGGTGCAAGGAGTGAAGAGGGAGAGCAAGCCCCCATAAGACAAGTAGAGTCCATCAAAGGAGCACCAGGCAAACTGGGATCTAGAATCCATCTCAAGAGCATCCCCCTCACTCTTTCTCCAACTCCCAAAACTCAATTTTGGTGATTCAAAATGTTGGGAAAACGTCGAAGGGTTTCTAGCTGTGGACACAACTGTGATGGGACAGGACAGGGTTACTCCCAGTTACAGACTCACATTCTCCATGGGATGTTTAGTTACAGCCAAAGTAATTTTTGTGCAGACCAAGGCCTGAGGGTTGTTCATCATTTTAAAGGAGGCACCTCTTCTTCGATCTCCGAGGCAGATGTGGCAGGCAGATGAGTCAGCCTCAGAGCTATGATATCTGTGACAAGCCTAGAGACTCAAGGAATCTCTGGTGGTCCTCAGCTCCAGTCAGCCCAAGTGCCACGGGCTGGGCCCAGCTGCTATAGAGGCCACCACTGACCCTCCATGGCACCCAGCACACTTCCCTCCTGGCTTGGATTTGCAGATCCCTGCTGCCCACGGGGCTTTCTGCCATTTCAGTGTCATCTCCTGCACTCAAGCAGGCCTGCCAGAGATGGAGGAGCTCTCCCGGGTTGTTTGTCCTCACTCTGATAAGGTGCAAAGAGCAGCTCCTGTCTGTCCTCTCTCCACTGCACGCAGCCTTATCTGGACACACAGGTTTCCTTGGCCTAATGCGAGGGTTTGATCAGGATACAAGGCAGAGTAAATTAAAAGAGGCTGCTTGTGCAATGAAGACGAAAATGGCAGGTTCTTCTGCTTTGGGCACTATGAGATAATCCTTCCTTGAGGCATCGGCACCACCTTAGGGCATTCATGGTACAAGTATTTACCCCCAGCCCTCCCTTCAATAGCTCAGATCACCTGAAAAAAAAATCAAATTACTCCAAAATTCAACCAACTTGTAGACATATGCAAGTTTATGCATCAGTATTTTCAATTGAAGTACTTGTAAGACAAACAAAATCATATTATTGTACAATAATGTACTTCAACTGTTAATGAATAAAATTTTATAATAATTTCTCCACAACCTCAGTATCTCCAAGTAACAGCATACTAAGTAATCCTTGAATCTTCTTCTTTTTCCACTGTTAAAAGTGCTCAGAGTTTAAAAAGTTGCAGGAAAAGTGGCTTAGATATTAGAGCAAACTGAGATACCACAGTTTGCCTGCAGTAGCACTTCCCTCTCACTTGCAGAATAAATTAGCTCCAGCAGAGCTCACTGTACTCTCTGTACTCGATCTGGTTCTGGTATCGGGGAGCTCAAATTCCCCTCTGCTGCACCGCACCTGACACAGCCCAGCTCCTCTTATACAACAGGTCTGTCCAGTTCCTCTCTGCTTCCTGATCCTGTGGCTGAGCAACAACTTCCCTTGATTTTCCCCCCTCCCTGATCACCCTACCTTTTCTTGTCACTACCTAGCAAGCTGCCATTAACCCTTTAGTTTTGGGTAGGTCTGAGATAACAATAGTAACCCATGTTATGTTTCTGGGTTTCCTGACCCTTATTAAAAAAAAAAAAAAAAAAAGCAAAAAAAAAAAAAAAGCTCTTTTTTCTTAATTTAAGTAATAAACTCACAGAATTCTGTGGAAGAATTTTAGAACTATTTGAAAATAGGGAGAAAAACAAAACAAAAAACTGATAACCAGAGAAATGTCTGAATAACTGAAACTCCTAACGTTTTCAGAATGTCCAAGGGGTAGAATACACCAGCTAACAGGAGGTGCCCACTGGACTGATATTTTGAAATAAAGCTTCTTTTTCATTATGTCTAATAAGCAGTGCCTGTGCCCTTTCTTAAACCAAACAGAAACATAGTATTTTTTTTCCTATAGAAATACTTAAGAACACATGACTGGTAGGAAAGCTCCTGGATTTGTAACTTTCACACAAAAAACTTAAAAACAAGTTAGAATACCATAAAGTCAGTTTCACCTTTATTCTGCACATAATTCTCTACCTCCAACTGCAGGAGAACCAGCTCAGGCCTTGGCATGTTCAATGACAATTTCAAAACTTGTCTTAACTTCAGCAAGAAGATATGCAAAAAATAAAATAGACTGCAATCTATATTTTGAATTAAAATACAAATACAGTCCCTCTTAACATCCTTCACCAGAGATATCAGCCCTTGCCTTGTCAATGTTACCACTAATACACTAGCCAGAGTAGCACAGACACTGGCACACTTCTCCCTTTACATGCCTACTTTTCAAATAGTGAACCTGATTCAGCAATCCTTCATCAGGCACAGTGCTAAAATAATCAAATTAGACTTGTTTCTGAATAACGCAAAAACTGGTCTTAATTCTGAAATGCAGGAAAAACTGTTCCAGTGTGGAGACGGATCCTACGCTTTCTCGGGTTTTAGGGCTCTCCAGTCTAGAAGAATTATGAATACAGGATCAGATTATAAATTCATCTCATTTCTGCTCACTGTCTGTCTCATAAAGCTCATCCTACATCTGTAAATACAAGCCAGATAAAAGTATAACTTAAAAAAATAAGGATCAGCTTTTCTCTGAGTCCACTGCCTTGCTACAACATGCATAGACAGAACATTTTTAAATGATACCTGTCAATGAAAGTTTACACCTGCTAAGGAAAGCTGTCTCAAGTTATAAACCAAATCAAAAAGCATCCTACTCAGAACCTAAAACATAAACAACTAGAAAAAGCAAAAGAACAAAAAACAACAACAAAGTAACACCAAAAATAGCAACATCTTATCCTTTGATTATGAATAAAATTTCACAATGAGTCACTCAGAATAGTACCTCAGGAAATCTATCTTTTAAGTACATAAGAAACTGTAATAAAAAATAAAAATTTCTTATTTGTTCAGACCTCTACAATTTTAAGAACCTTACCTTCATTACATCCACAAGATGAATATTGCTTCTTTTCATCAACATAGCACTCTAAAAAATATCCCACCTTTTAACCTGAGTGCTTACTGAAGGTATGTTTAAACGTCCAGCGCTAGCCTACAGTCTAATTCACTTGTCTAACGAGTGAATTATAGTCATAACTGGATGGTGATTAACACTAAACAACCCAACGCTCACACAAACAGCACAGCAAATCATTCTTTTCAAACTGCCAATCGTTGAGGTCAAAACATTCATGCTTTTAAGTCAAATTACAATCAACTTCCTCCCCACCCATTCTATTATTTGTTATTCATGCATTGACAAGAGCATGGAAACCGCTTCACAAAAAATCATGGGTATCTTGGAAGCACCTACAGTACTTAAAGATGAAATACCATTTAAACACCAAGAAAGGGAAAGGGCTTACTGAGTTTTAAAATCAAACAAAAAAAGCCCAGTCAAATAAAACCCAACCAAACCTAGTTTTCCCTTTCACATTTGGTTTAGATACTTCCTTTTTTATCTCTCATTTTATCCATTACTGTGCCCCCCACCTTCAATATCAAGCCAAGCAATCGCTTCCTACGACAAAATTTAAAAACAAAAGTCATGTAAAGATAGCAATGCTTTGAATCACAAGCGATTCACAAGGTTCAGTGCTAGCCTCTGAGAAAATGTTGGATTTAGATCTTAAAACTGAAGTTCAGAAAATTAAGGAAAGCAAAAAAATACTGGGTTTCTATTTTATTTGCATTCAGATTCATGCTATAGCCCCTCTTTATCTTTCTAATCTATGTCAATGTCTAGGAAACTGCTTACAAATCAAGTATTTACCAACAAAATATTAGCAACTTCCTTAAAATACTACTTTAGGCAGCAGCAACAGCATACAAAAGACAACATTACTAGCGGCTTGGAAGAGATGTAAGTTTTTCATGGTGGAAACTTCAGGTAATACTGCTGACACATGTTTCTGAACCTGAGAGCGTTCTCGGTTTCTGCTTACCAACCCGGGATGTTTAAAGCAGCCGTGACGTAGGAGCGACGGCCATCGCCCGGCGCGGAAGGCGGCTCCCCAGCTGTTTACTGTCTCCAACTTCACTCCAGTTTTCATGGGTAAACACACGCTGGCCAGTCCTTTCATTATCTGCATAATCCCAGCCTCTTTGATTACTGGACTGTAATACCAGTGCTCGAGTGAGCTTTCATTCCTGAATTATGGCCGCACACAACACGGTCGGGGGAGTGCCAAACAAGATGATTAAGCAGCAAAATATGACAAGGCATGAATTATATTATTAATATTCCTATCTATCATTAGCCACTGAAATGAGGGTTTTGTGCAGCCAACACTAATTATGCATAAAGAAGGCTCCTCCACTTTGACACGCTTTCAAAATAAGAGCAACTATTTATTTTGAGCAATTTTATTCTTTGGTTGCTTTGACACTGAACTGCATTTCAACAGCTTACAAATTACTTCCTTTTTCAAACTCTACCCTGAAACAAGGTTGGAGGAAAATCTTCTTTTAAAAAAGGCAGCTCGAATTACAATCCTTTCTTTTCAGAGAAAGAGAGCATAATCATTTTTCAACAAGATATGAAGAACAGCTTTCATTTCAGCAATTGACTGCATGTACTTAAGTATATATCAAGTCTCCACAAATTTTGGATTCATCAGTGTGTTGTGTTTCATTTCCCCAAATTCATAAAAAAAACCAATCAAAAAGCGAGTTTTAAGGAGTTTGTATAAAACAGCCATGAAACCTCCTTTTCAGGGTTGTTTTTTTGGGGGGTTGTTTTTTTTTGGGGTTGTTTACACATCAGCATCTCTGAGGTTTCACTCATTTCTGTAAGGGCAACCATTCTCTTCTACCCTCAGTGATCTGTCTGACTATTTTTTAGACATTTGTTTGGAAGTGGGAAGGCAAATGCCTTAAGAAAGGCAAAAATTAGCGCAAGGACATGTAACACATCACAATAAATTACTACATGTTACACCACAAAATTAGTGGAATAAACATACCAAAGTCCTCACAGATGAACTTTCTGTCACTGAAAATTTCACTTCACAGTATTGGGAGAAGTTGTTCAATATCTCCTAAGATTTTGACCCAAAGAAGGGAATACCAAGCAAGCATACAAGGCATTTGCCACTGAACTGCTTTCAGTTGACAATGAAGATCACAAACGCACATTACTGGTGTTCTCCACAGTAATAAAGACAGAGAGGAGAAAGGGCATGAAAAGATAGTTGTTCTCAGGGCAGGCAGAAGGAAGTGAGATAACAGAAGAAAAGCTTAAGCAGGATTGCAGTTTCAAACTATTTTAAATCTATAGCCCTACTGTAACCTGGCACAACTTGCTAAAATGTGTTAATAACAAAAAACTGATCTGACAAGGCAACAAAATAAATTATGGATTTTAGTAAAAGCTACACAGCACACCACGCTTAGAAAAAAAAATGCATAATTAAATAGTGAACTAAAATAATGAATAAAAACAGAAAAATTCATTTAAAAGTTTTATTACTTAACAAAAAAAAAATCTGATTGTGAAGGAAGGGACTTGGCACTCGGGGTGAGCCAATAAAGCGACTGTGCTCCAGCCTGGATCATACCTGAATTTCACTAGCCTGCATCATTACCTTTAATCAAGACTTTTGAAAAAGGTTTGTAACAGTCTGTGATTTTTGAAAAGAAAAACAGAAATAATTTGATCACATTTTTTTTCTATTAAAATAAGATTAGAGCAATCTTTCAGTTACTTGTATGTAATAAAAGCGGTGAATCTTAAAGAGTTTGTATAATGTCATATTTAATTTTTGTCTCTTGTTTTTCTCAAGTCAAACAAGAATAACATTTTTAAAGACTGACACTTTTATACTGTATTACTCACAAGTTATTAATTTAAAAGAACACTGAGAAATAAAAAGATTCATATTAAAAGCATCCATTATTTTTCAATGCCCAATTTGAGACATCCTGATTTTTCTGAATGTTTACTTAGCACTGTGTAGTATTCAGGACTAGTTCCCACTAAATTCACTTGCATTTTGAGTCATCATCCACTCTGTAAATCACGACCCAGTGTCTCAGAGTGAGCAGCAAAAAGAGTAAGCACTTCTGAACAACTAGTAGAGCATCACCCAAGACCTACAGAGCAGAAGAAACAACAAAGTCTAATTCCTCCAAGGAAAGATCCAACTTGTCTAACTCATGAAAGCCTCATTTTTCTCCCCAAATCCCTTACTGCCCTTCCTACAAATTTTCAAAGCTTCTGAAATGGCTAAAGCTGGGGGTCTTCCAGCTACAGTTAGGAAACCACAAGCTGGAAGCAGATAGTCTAACCTATATGAAACAGTCCCTAAGATTTCCTAATGAAGCAACCCTCTCTGAATTAATTCTGGTAACTTGTGATCAAATAATACAACTTTTAGAAAAGTCATGACTCTTGATTTGGAAGCACACAGAGAATCTAACAACACTTTAAGTGTTCCTGCCCGTTCATATTTTTCCTGACTATTAAAAACGCATGCCTAGTTTCTGGCTTTAGCCAACAGCATTAGCTCTTCTTGTATTTGACCAGTATTTTCTCCCCATAAGACAGTATGACCATATCTGCACTCAAGCTTTTTGATAAGCTATGCAAACAGATATTTTTTAAATTGTACTGCATAAGGCATCGTCTCTGGGTCTTCGATCATTTAATGGATCTACATCTCCCTCATTCTCCTGCAGCTTCTTCAGGTATGCCAAGTTCCAGATGCCATGATGCATACTAATATTGATCTTACCAGTGTCACAAAGAGAAGTAACACTGATGCCTCTGTCACACCTAAGAGGAAACAAATCATCCTTATTTGCTCTGAGAGTATGACACACACACACACACACTCTAGTTAATGACAGATGCTAAATGCCTGATCATTCTTAATTATGATAACCCTATCTAGCTGTTACACACAAAATAATCTTCCACTGTCTCAGAACTCTGCCACAAGCTTGGGCTGGTATTCACAAACAAAGCCAAAAGCTGATCCAGGGCACAAAACCCACCCCTGACAAAGAGAAGCTCTAAAGCAACCATTTCAGATGAGCAAAAGTACACTCTTTCAGAAATTATCTTTTAGAAGTTCTATAAGAAAAAATGGCAATTTATAAAACGGTGTGTACAGTAATTTCAGTCACATTACTGTATAATGTAGTAACAAACAAAATAGTAAGCAATTGACAAAGAACATATCTGGGAAAATTGAAAACCCTTTTCTATCAGAAACAGAACTAGTAGCCAAGATAGATCAAGACAGACTCTGTGAAAAAACTCTTGCTATTTCTTTGACTCACTTTAAAACGAGAACAGTACTTTTTCTTTCAGATAATTCTGCAGAAACCTCCTAGGTTTAGTTAAATTTGCCTACAATAAAATTATCATTTATGGAATAACTGGGCCATGGAAAACTGCATTTTCCATTTAGATTCAATCAAGAGGTTCTTGTTCATCTGAATATTATTTTGTGGCTCAATGTGAAGTATGGGTGGAACATGCTGAAAAGATGATTTCTTTCCCCCGTTTCTACAGCACCTGCTAGATGCTTTAGGCACACCAAATTAAGCCTATTCCAAATGTACAAAACATTAATCACCTCTTTTGACTTTTTTCCAGGTTAAGTATCAAATGTGTTCTACTGGAAATGGTTATACCCACACGTGTGCAAATATCACCATTGATGTTAACTATTTAATGAGCCAGCACAGAGCTCCTGTAATCAACTCTCCCCACGGAACAGGTCATAAAGGGAACCGCACTTCGAAATGAATTAGAAGTCCATACTCTCTGCTAAAATTAACTACACTGGTCCTGAGCAATGGCTTCCTTAGGCCTTTTCTCTGTGTTTAGTCACGCAGCACAAGAGCTTCACACAACTTCTTTATCTCCCCTCTCCATCCACCAAAAGGAAAACCAAAAAATGCTGGGGTAGCTCATTTCATGCGTCCCACCCAGTATCTCACAGGTCAGAGATGATACAGCTAAAGAACGTTTACACTCTGGCTCAGCAACGAGTCGAGAAACCAGGGCAGCTCCCAGGACTATCCAACCTGCAGAGTACTCCAGTGCAGGGATGAGGAAGGTAGAGACGAAGAAATCTTCCCCTCTTGATCTGTACACAGAGGTCTGCATGTACCCTGCAGAAATTCAGGCCCAGTCCCAGCACCTCGCTTTCAGCCTCCTTATGGTGCTCTCAAAGGCTGTAGCACAAAATAAACCCTTTAGGTAAATTTTCAGTGTTGTAGTTTAGAAAAACACTAATAGCAGCAGATACACTGAGCTTTCTGAAAACTTCAGGAGACAACACTCCACAGCTTTCATCTTAACTTACATAATCTGAAACAGTACTACTCCCTTTGAAAATGAAAGCCAAAATGTTGCATAAGTTGACATAAATTACCAAAAAAATTGTAAGACAGGTGGGAAGAGAATGAAGGGCTTGGGGCTAGATTTTTTTCTCCCCTCACATCAACACTGGCAAAATATTTGTAGCTGACCTCTGCGGTTTTTTTAGTACATCCAGACAGTAAGTACATTTTTAAACCAAAACTCCTCTGTCATATTCTTCCCAGCAACAGTTCCAGCCATTAAATGGTTTTTAGACAAACCTACTAAACAGCTGCTTAATATTTTCAAGTAGTTTGGTCCAGGTAGCATCTGCCAACCTCTTAGCTACATTTAGTATCCTCCCACAGTTGAAGCTTAACAGACTTCTCTATTGAGACTTAAATCAGCAGCCTCTTTGTCTCCATGCAACTGCTCTTTTATGGAAAATGGTATGGCAGCACAGAAAGCACAGTATGAATTTAAGCAGTGAAGCTGGTAGAAAACTTCTTGTTGTCTAAAAAGAAAAAATGCAAATTCCCACTTAGATTCTCACTGGAAAAAATACAATGCAGGCCTTCCCACCCTACAGTCATGTGGATGCTATTGCAATGGTATGTGCAGGTACAAAATAGACATTTCGGTGTTCAGATTCACCTGCTGCCCTGTTAGCCAGTTCCCATCCCTTCCAGGGAATGGATTAGATGGACTTGGTTTTAAGGACAAGTAGCAGACAAGGACCATGCTGCTTCACGTGGTATCTTTTTTTTTTCTATACAGGAAATCTCCACTCAAGTAAGTAAGCTTCCATGCAATCTACATATACTTGCTGGATTCTCTGAAGTCTTACAACTATAGAATGCTGAAATTCCACAAAAACTTTTTCTTTCTGTTTAATATTATAAGAATGTGGGGTTTTCAGTATTATGCATGTTCCTAACCATTTGTAAGAACAACAAACATTAGGACTGATGCACCAGATTTCCTTAATATTGCCGATCATCTTCGAAAATACAAAACCAGGAATATTTGTGTTTAACACCAATTACTTTAAAAATAAATTAATAAATAAATAGAAGTACTGGTGGTGGTGAAGTCAGGCCTGCTATATAGTGTGGCTTCATTAACAAAAAAAACTGTGCTACGCAAGCTTGCCATTTAACATGATCACTATCCCCAAACCCAAAGACCTTGTAAACATCAGACTGTCACTAGGCAAAATGAGAAATCCATCGTCCCCTGACAAATGGTACTTAATACCTTCGTATTAGACAAACACAGAAACCTGACCTTTGACAACTTGTTTTATTTAACGATCTTCAATTGCTGTCAGTTACCAAAACACAGAAAAGCAACAGCAACACTTGGAAAAAAAATTCAGCTCTATTTGCATCTAACACTTCAATACTCACCTAATAAAATATGCTACCTGAAATTTACACACAAAAATAGTGGTTTTAAATAAAGTTTGTTTGGGGCTAATTAAAAAAAAAATCTGAAATTTTGATAGCTGACTGGTCTTCCCCATTCTCCTACTTGAAAAATGCATAGTTTATTAAGTCCATCAAAATAGACACCCTCTAACAGCACCAATGATTTTGTTAAAGGGTCACACTTTGCCTTTTAATACATGTAGACTACATGAAATTTTTTTCAAAAGTTTTTCTCCTCCATTATTTAATGAAGCAATCACAACAGAAGCTCATTGTGCGATTCTTAACAAAAACAGCACTTCAAATTGTCCAAAACTCTACTAACCAACACCAGGATGCATTCATTCTTCCAAGAACAGACTTTTAAACACGCATGTGCATGCACACACATGCCCCTCCTTGAACCCACAGCTAAATTTGTTCCAGGTTAATGCATTCACTCAATCTCAAGTGGTCAGTGCTAAGAAATACGCACTCTGGTTTCTACCTTGGTCGTGCATATAAAGACAAACATTTTTAAGTTCAGTTTGACTTGACACAATAACCATAATGAATCAAAAGAAAATAAATCAATTCCTTTCCCTGAGCACTGTAGGAGATGTTTAAGATTAGCCAGGTGGTAAACTCCATCTTTATTTTTATCATACTTCCAGATATGAAATACTGTAAAATTTCATTGTTACTTATTATTTGTTCATTCCATAGGAATAGCAATATAAGTAGTATTTAATTTTCTTAACTAGTCATTTCTTCTATCTGTTATTTGGCAAAATCTATCAATACTGACCTCAGAAATTGATTTAATCTTCCCAAACTTTATACCCTTAGATTCTACCTATCACACTATATTCTTCCCTGTTCCAAAGATGTAGTTCTTTAGGAGATAAAGTGGATTAAAGACATATTGAGGATTATAGATTATGCAGTGAGAACAAACACAGGCAAGTATTTCAAACAGCTGACCCTACAGAAAGGAATCACATTCTGTTCTCAAGATGATATACAAAAATAGAAAGCACATTCCACCAGGAAAATATTTACTTAATAATTTATCATTTAAGAACTTCTACTGTACAAATTAAAGTACAAAGACAGCATATTGAAATCAATGTGAAGATATATATGCAATGATTATAATACAGCTTCAATTTCAACTTGTGATTGGTTTTACAAAGTTTATTCTACTCCAGCATGATCACATTTCTGTTTTCCCTGGAAGTCGTACATTTAAAACTGATTCCAATTTTTATGGGTAGGAGAGGCTGAGAAACACAGTATTGCTGAAAAGTCTAGAAATAAAAGCATAAAAATCTCAAAGTATCCAACTGGAATGAAATGCCAGTGAGTTGTAAGAATCAATTTAGTCCAGACATTAATAGCTTCCTTAATGATCTATATGATTAAAATAGCATATAGATAACATCTTCTGAGGATATTAACTAGGGAACTTTGAGTAGCAGTAAAGTCAGAAATAATACAAAGGAACCTATGCAAATTCCTTACATGACCAGAAAATAAGGTGAAATTCAGTTTGGAAAAGCACCAAATAATACGTCTCAGAAAAATAATCCCAAGTATAGGTATTCAGTATGGACAAGAAACCTGGGAAACAACAGTGCAGAAAAACTGCATTAACCACAAATGCAGCACGAGCTCAAGAGATGAGGAGGCATTGTCTATCTAGTCACTGATTCTAGGAATGGGGAGGGGAAGGCTGAATTAATTCTCTTTCACCCATTTGACTCCTTTCCAGAAACAAAGCACACACTGGTGGCCACTCCATTCAACTATCTTTGCTGCAGCTCTGGACATGAGATAGGTCCTGTTTCTCAAGACATTTAAAACTACATGGGCAAAAACATTATCAATTAATGAATGCTTTATCTAAAAAGACCAACTGTAATGAAAAAACAGTCTGTGCTTTATTACTGTACATTATGTCTTGTTGTAGAGCTTTTCTATTATATTCAAAATATCACGGGGTTTTAATACAGAAGTATAATACTTATCCAAAACCAAATAAACATGGAAGTATGATCACTTCCAAACCATTTACTTTTTATTGACCATGAAGTTTTGACACATTTCACTACAAGTGAAGGAACTTTTAAGATGTTGGCTCTCAAATGAATTTGTGCTGTAGCGCAATGCCTGTTCATGCTAAGATCAACTGTGCAAAACAAGGGGAGACCAACGATGCAGCCATGTCAAATGAGGTCACCTCAGGATCTCTACTGAAAGGCATGTCAGCCCTCCTCTCTGCAAAATCCTTGATTGTGAAAGTTTCTGCAACAGGAATGACTGTTCCTTACTAAACAGGAAATAAAAGAAACTTGCTTAGAGATACTTCAAAACCTGCTTCTAGCCACTTCTGTTTCTAGATATAATGGCATTCTTTCATTAAGAGAAAATCCTGAAAACTTAAGAAAAATACTTTTACCTTGCTAATATAAATTAGAATCTCTCCCATTCCCTTCAACTCTCTCAGAGTCAGCTCAGAAGCATATACAAAAATTCTGAGAATGATTTGGGTTTTGTGAATTTTTTTCTTTTGTAGATGGGCTGCTTTGGGGTGGGGATGCCCCCCTCAAGTGTGTTAGTTTGAAGAACCTGTCCAACTTGAGATTTAGAGATACATGAACCAAACTTTAAACTCGGCCCTTCTTGCCCATGAAGCAAGGTGCTCCAAATGCTGTTTGTTGAATTTGACTGTGCACATTATGCATGTGGTAGTTTAGGGACAACTGAAAGAACAGGAAGAGGAACAGACTTGTCCTGAGAAATTCAACACATTTCTTCTATCTTTGAAATTTCCTACTATTAGAAGGAGACAAAAATATTGGGATATTCTGACAAGATCACTGACTCTGAGGTTGTCTTTTCCGTAAAAGAGTGCATTCTTATTATTCTTTATTTGGGTCATTCATTTGCTCTTCCTGAAATTAAGGAAGAATGAGAAATTTCACTCCGTGACCTGAAATTTCACGGTTAATGGGAGGATAGGGTAAACATAATCTCAAGTATTTTGTTCCTTTCTCCTTCCTTGCTAGGACTCCTTTTGACTCATCGCAATGAAATGTCTAGAATTTTTCCAGGAGCCTTTTCACTGCCTAGTTTATGCCTAACCCACAATGTAGATCCCGTTTGCTCATTTCTCTAGTATTAAGGGACTCACTGCAGTTCTTTTTACTTGTGGCTAACAAGATTTAATCTGGCAACTCAGATGATATTCTGAAGCTGTTTACAGCAATGGATGCTTTTTTTGAAATTACGCCATCTAAAATACAGGCTAACAACCACCTTGATACGCTCTCTTCCTTAAAGTACATGTAAAAAGCCCTGCAACCCAACGCTCCCCCACATAGCTAATAGCTCTGCTCCTGTACCTTTGCCATCCAGCACACCCTGAGACAACTGCACCGCTCTTCCAAGAGCCAAAGCCAGATACCAGAACTTTAGCCACAGTCTCCATCACTTGAGACAGACAATACTAGAGCTACTCTTCTCAGAAGGTCTAATAACCACTTCTCTCCATCATACTTCCTAGACTTAAAAACTAGATTGGCTTTTAATCTTTAGTAAAATACCTGTTAAGGTCTAGGTTTTGCCAAAAGCAGTTACAGATTTCTCCTAAAATCCTCTATTAGAAGCAAATCACAGTGGTGGCTATTTTCTCTCTCCTTGCCTTGCCTTTTCACCCCTTTTGCACTTTTTAAAGATGAGCAGAAATTTCAACCCCTGCAGTTTCTTAGCACTGGTAGGAAAGGAGGGTCTGTTTCTTCTAATAATAAGCAGGATGGGGAAGAAAGGAGAAAAAAAAAAAAAAAAACTCAAGAGATTACATGGAGGAGGAAAGACAAGGAAAATTTTTGCATGAATAACATAAAAGGAAGAATGGCTTGTAGTAAGGTCTGATTACTGCAAAAGAAGCAGGATGGAGCTGGCACGCTCTTCACCGGGTGGATCTCCATCCTGACAGGTCTAGTCTTGTCTCCAGAAGTGCAGACAAACAACCACTGTAACACATTGATGAAGCTTAAGAAGATGAACAGATTCTTTTTTTTCTTTATAAATATAACTTATTTTATTACATTGAGATTTTCAATAACCTCTGCAATCCACTCCACATGGAATCCTCTTACATGTATGAGCAAGTTTTATCACCCTCTTGTGGAAAAATATGTGAATTGTATCTGTCAGAGGTTATAGGAAGTAGAAAGTGGGAGTAAGGAAGGCAGTGCTATAGAATAAGCAAAGAAAAAGAAAGGAGAAGTATGGACTGTGTGGAATACAGGGAAAGTAAAGGAGAAGCAAGATGACTAGTAACAGTACCACCTCAACTTCTTCAAAAAGCTATCCCAAAAATGTTATTTGAAAACACCAAAGATAACAAGGTGCCAAATTTACTCTCCCTTGGTAACACTGACAGTATTCAACAAATAAGTTATATTCTCCACAGTGATTCAAGTACTGTCTCAGCTGTAATAACCATCTTTTGCACCTTTGTTTCCACATAGATGGGAAAACATAGTCTCTATAAACAGTTTTGAACAGTTAACCCTGTATGAAGTCAGAAAACACTTATTAGATAGACTTTCTTATTTATAAAGAGGCTGCATATAAATCTATACCCTGACATGGAATGTGAAAGTGGAGAGCATGTGAGCTAAACCTGCACAGAAAACTAATGCAAGTTTATGCCTTCACATTACATCCTACTGGGTAACATAGAAGAAAAATAAGAATATATACTTCCTTTAAAAGCTGTAGTCATCCTTTCCTGAGTTTCTGACTATCCCCAATAACAATTTGTAATATGATACATTTAACTTGCAGTAGACTTCCTTTACAACATGATCCATATGACAATATATTCAAAACCTTGAAAGAAACAAACAAATTTACTGCCACCTAGATTTTAAAACTTGGAAATCCACATTTGGTACAAGCACACACAAAAAAGAAGCCAAGAAAGTTACTAAAATGTTAAATTAAGCTCATGATATACTGCAAACAAGACACAGAAATCCCAAACAACAAAAGGCCAGTTCTGACCAGGTAAATATCACAAACAGGGTGAAAAAATAAAGGGATCTCACACAACTTATCCCTAAAACTTCCTGAAAATCTCCCAAGAATCCCAAAGAAAACTACAGACCACATTCAACATAAACCACATTCATTTATTCTTAATGACACAAAACATTTTTTCTGATGCTCCCCAAAAAGAGTTAGAAACCCATTAAAAATAACAATTCTAACGACAAATCTTCTTAATCTTGTGACAAAAGAATACCTAAAGAAACACTTCCCTATTACAAAAACCACATTTATTCCTAGTCACTATTCACAATGAAAGGGGTAAAATGGATAACTGTGCAACTTACATTTATTTGTTTAATCGAAACCTGTCAGTAAAGTACTTCTCCAGACAAAATACAATTTCAGCTTAACCTTATTCTTCATGGGTACCTGTTTTTTCTGAAGAAAAATTATTGTATCTGAGTACTTGACCATCATCTCCAACTGGGGGATCAAATCCTAAAATTAACACTTTTACCAATATATAACCAGAGCTATATGCTTTTATTCATCATCCCTGAGATACCACTAATGATTTACTTTAGCTTCTGCAAAATACCCATCAAGTAAGGAAGGCTAAGTCTGCGACTGATATTTTGCAGCAGATGCATCTTTTTAAATTCATAATAATCTTCAAAACCAACACGCTAATTATGCACAAACCTTTATAATCATAATAACAAACTGCTTGCATTCACCTCTCTTATAACTTGATCAGTTCTGAAGTCCAACATTAAGTTTCTAGAACAAGCTCTTCAGATCAGGGAACACAAGAAGCTGCTGTTACAGAAGAGCTAGCAATATGTCCAATGATGTTCAACAGACTTTGCAGCAATCTGCTATTCTATTTTTTCTTCTAGAAAACTACCCAGAAAGGGGATCCCTTTCACTTTCTCGCCTTCTGTCCATTTAACCAGGTACACCAACTCTCTTATCCCGTGTTCCTTTTCTGCCCCAGGCTCTTGCAGATGCTGGGGGAAGGACCACACACTTTACATGCAAGGGAAATACCAGGGATAAGAACCTGTCATACAGATTGGAAAGGAAAAAATAGCCATAAAAATTAATAAAGGGAATACATGCAAAATAATTACCCATTTTTATAAAACTGTATTAATAAAAAACATCATAAAACATTAGTTTTAAAATGAAATTACTAAAATACATATATTTTCAAAATTATACACACATCACTTTTGATTATAAAAACCTATTAGTAAAAAACCTTCCATTATTGTAAATCATTATTACTCCTGATTAGAACTGATTCCCCTGTAGCTTAACTTCAAGACTTCGCTCAAAACAATTTGTTCAATCAAGTGCAACAACTAAGGGCATAAAAGTATTTCACACTGGTTCTTTGGACAGCTGCCTTATCTTTTGAAAACGCTCGATCAAGATCCTGATTGTAACTACAGTAATTTTTTCAACTTTTTTTTTTTTTAAACAGAAAAACACACACAGAAGCTACCAACCCTATGTAACAGTTCACTATTTCAGTTCTGCTGAGTCAACTGTTTGAGAGGACACAGGTTCAAGCACATCACTAAACTTAGGAGGAGGCAAAATGTTTTTAACACTCTGGTCTACATTGTGGCCTTGCAGACACTTGTCTCGGCACAGATGAGGGGCAGTGCTCTGTGGTGTGCGCTTGGAAACTTCTCCAAGAAGCTTTGCCACCAGAAAAAACCCTGATGGAACTGCACCTGCAACGAAGACTGACACAACCAGTGAGGTTTCAAACTTAAGATAAGCCCTGCCATATCCTTCTGAAAGAAGACTCTAGTATCTTTCTAACAAATTTTCCTTAACCTTTTATGAAGTAATGTGTGCCCATTTGCTGGTATTTGTGAATTAGACAGTTACTAAGATGACACTGTCCCACCACTAATCCATAAATGCCCAACCCTACCAAAACTCACTCAACTCAGTGACTCCTCTCGTCTGCCACTTCTAAGGATTTTTGCCTGATTGAGCCAAAGAAACAGTAATAACTTGAATGAAAAAACTGTAGGTGAAAGAAAGTTACCCTGAATCTAAAAATAGTTTTCTGTCCTCCTCCTACTCCCCAGAAAGCATAAATGAAAGTGCTCTTTTCTCGGGGAGGCAGTAGCTTAAAATGGATGAACGTGAAAGGTCTGCTTACTTACTGTAAAGCTCTACCAATGAACAGAATTAATATCCCATTGCAAGTACTGAATTTTAAAAACACAAAATTAAGTAAGCTCAAAATCTAAACTTTATATATGACATTCAACATATAACTTCGTTATGGACACAGATATATATTATACACATTTAATATACACAAACACAGGTTTTATAAATACACACATAATTCCAGAGATATGGGAAATTACTGTAGTGAAAGGTACAAGTTCCATATCGTAATCAGTTATAAAGGCAACACTGTACTTCAACAATCATGTATACTATATAGAAATAATTGCATGACTAAACCATAACTTACATTTGTCAAAGGTACTTTGGGAAAGGAACATAAAGGAGGTACTTATTACAGAAACAGGAGGTTCTATTACAGACCTATAGAGTTACACTTGGACACAGAAAGAAAATTGTAGTATTATTAGAGAAATAAATAATACTGGGCAACATATTATAGAGACATACTGTACAAATACAGACTGTAAACAACACAAGTTTCTACACAAGTATAAGCACTCCTGAAGAAAATGATCAAGATTTCAGACTCAATCCTGTGACAAGTACCAAAATACATTTTACACAGTGAATGCAAGTTACTTCACTTTTAAAATAAATTGGAAAGAAAAAAAAAAAAAAAAAAGAGGAGGTGGGAATAATCTTCACTTAACATTTCCAAAAGGTAGACCGAGGAATTCCAGAGGTAAAATAATTACACTGAAGGCTTCAGGTTTAAAAAGAAAGCAAAACAAAACAAAAAAACAAACAAACAACAACCAAAAAAAAAAAAAAAAAAAAAACACAAACAAAACACCTTCAACCTACAGGAAAATCACCATATCTAAAGAAACTTAGAAATAAAGACAACTGAATGGAAACATTAGCAAAACAGGGCTAAGCTGACAGAATTTCTCACCAACTGCAGTTTCACTAAGACACTGTATTCTTTTACTATGAACTTAACTTCAAGTCAGCATTTCTACACATGCCCATCCTCTGCAAGTGCAGCTCTCCAAAACTACATTCCAAATGTGGGAGACAGTAACAAGGGGAGAAATATTCAGAAATACAGAATATAACTAGTATATGGCCCTTTCTAAACACCATCAAACAAATACTTTTTACAAAAAAAAAAACAGAAACTTTTCAGATTTTTGGAAATAATTACTTTACAGTCACCAGATGTTGAAAAAAATAATAAGAAAGTTAAGTATATGTTCAAGAAACAACTGCCAAGAGCACAACAGAAAGTGAATAGATTAATTGCATATGACAGGAAGCTCACACATCTGAAGAAAAAATAATAAATAGGCTAAATCCTTCTCCCTTTTGGGATTGTGGCCCTATTACCAAATCTTACACAGAGATGGCCCATTATGTCCAGATTTATTTCAGCCAGAATGAGCACAGATTTCTTAAAAGTAGTTCCAGGACTGATGCTTGATTCACCATTGATTATGTACGGCACAAACCAAGTTCCAGGATTCCTTCCACACCATGAATTAAGAGTCCTGGGATCTATTTCCAACTATGGAAATAAAGCAAAATTTTGTTTTGAAAAAGTCATAACCTCTATGATCCTAAATTTCTATTTATACATAAGGAGAAAGTATTTAGCATAGGTGTATTATTAACAATTTATTGATACCTGTAAAGTCTTAAAAATTTCACAAATGGAGAGTAGCTCAGAAAAGACAAGCAGCCAAATCCCATGGAAGTCAACAGAAAATAGAAGCTGCATCTTTCTTCTTCTACAACTTAAAGCATAACTATTTCCCATATATACTGTTCTGAAGGCAGTATCCATAAGTCTGAAAAAGCCAGACTTTTTTATGATAAAGGTGATTTAAAAAAAAAAAAAAATTCAAAAAACTATATTTGAAAAAGAAAGTGCACATCTTGCAGTTCTCACTTAGTCAAAAGTCTTTTGGAGTTGGTAGGATTTTTCATTCTTTAGGAACTTCATTTGACCTATAGATAGCATTCATAAGAAAAGCTTATAATAAAACCTGAACTATAGGGCAATGATGATCAAAAGCAAACAGCAAATGAAAAGAGATTTTCCCTTTTTGACTATGCAATGCTCTTTTGTTGCCACTACAGGAACTGTTTAATGCCATGGAAACTATCTGATAAATGTATTAGAAGCTCAATAAATTTCATAATATTGAGGTAGCAAAGCAATTGGTATTGTTGACAGAGAACTTCTGTTCTGCATGCCTATTTTAAGGCAGAAAAATTATCTAAAGATAAAAACTGTACTTTGAGCTGTCTTCCACAAAAATACACAATACTTTTAGAAAACCTGAAAGTAAACTACGCTAATTATATTACATCATTGGAAAATGTGGGAGGATAATAGGAAAACATAGGCACACCTTGAAATTATAAAAATGGGATACATTGATTTAAATTTAACAGTCTTACTTTTGGATGGTTTGTTTTACTTAACATGTATTTTTAATGAGGGCAAGGGGGATAAGGAGAATACTGTGAATTACATGCAAGTATTCTGTCCAACTTCTCAAGATGCTAAAGATGTATTCATAAGGCATATGATCTTTTTAGTCATTTGTATGTATGTTTTCATCCTCTGGACACTCCCCTAACATTACAGATACTGGCAGAAACACAAATGAACTCCCCACTTCCCCTTTTACAGGTAATACTGAAATTGCTCTGTTTTCACATGTCCAGTACTACAATACACTTTTTTCCAACTAACTTATAACACTACACCCCTACCAATCTACCTCTAGAGACTTCTAACTAAAAAGTCTATCTATACAAAAGGAAAGTAAAATAACCCTCCAATAAATAATACTCTCACCCAATGTACACACAACACTATCTTCCTCTGCAGAACAAGCATGATTTGAGGCATGCCACGAACTTGGTTAACAAACTTGGTCTGGGTTTGACTAAGGCAGAGGTGGAAGTACTCATTCCCAGAAACAGGACCTTCCCCAGGACTGCTCTGCCACAAACCAGATATCTAAGGAACCTGACAGCCTTGATGATACCAATAGCCTCTTTAAAAGTAAAGCCAAAATTAAAAGCCACAATGCGCTGAAAGATACACAAGGCAAGAGCATGCAAACATACAAAAATGCACGTGAGATGGAAACATAGGTACAAGTACACATATTGAAAATGCAGGACAGTTATATCACAAGTCCCATATGCACTTCTTGTCTCATTTCTCTACACTTGAAACAAAGGAAAAAAGGCTGGTTTTAAAGTGTTATATTGGACATTAGCCATATTAAAAAGATAACTCCAAATCAAATTTAGTCACAAGGCAACAAATAAAAATATAATTAAATTATCAGAAAAGTTTACTATAGGCAAACAGAGCAGCTTTTTGGCTCGTGGCTATTGAAAGCCTAAACTCGGACCAACAGAGCCTCAGAAGGCACATCCTATTTTCTAAATACATTAAATGTTTGTTTACAAAAAGATACGATACATACACATCTGTTAATAAATAAATAAATACAACAGTAACAAATTCTCTATACTTTTTTTCTGGAATGAGCAATACTGAAAATTCCAGTTCTTATTCCATTTCCTAAATAGCAGATTATCCTTCAGACTTGTACATAGCATCAACACATACTGTCTCTTCTATTTTTCTTTCCCAAAACATTTTTATTACCAAATAAACAACAACACTGACTTATCTATCTGTTTTTCCAATACAGGCATGTATGCTCACAGAAGGCAACAGACTGCATTAAAACACTACCAAAACAAGCCATTTCACTACATGTGACTCTGCCCCTAGGGAAAAGAATGAGAGCAGATAAGATGTGACAGATGTGTAGTCACGTCACTTAATACACTACTGGAAGGTGCTCAAATCATTATGGTGACAGGCATAGTATAAAAACTTGCAAAGAATGGACTAAGTATTTATCTAGTTTTCTGCATACATGATTCTTGTAATCAAAGAAGATACTGAATTCCATAGAAGTGCTGTTTGAAAGAAGGTAACCTGCAAATGTCAGTATATAATATAGTTATAAGAAGTAAGAAAAGGGAGCATAGCATATATGTTTTTGTCAGCAAAGCCCTTCCATCATGAATATGAAATATGTCTAAGGTTGCATTTGAGGTCTGTCCTCTAAAAATTTCCTGTACTGAAATATTTCTGAAGAGGTTTAATTAAACTTTAAATTTACCCAAAACAAGAAGTTTATTAAAATTAGCAACTGTACATCCCCAAACTGATTTCATTATTTCTGAGACTTTAAAAAGCTACTGTGCTGCAATCTCTTCTCTGTTTTGGTTTGAAAGACCCAAACAACAAAGATAAAAGTTAAAATCATATGGTTACTGGCTTGAAGTAATAGGATGAGTCACTTGTTTGAAGAGAAGTATAAACCTAAGAGTTTAAAAAATTAGGACTTTCAGGCAATTGGCTAAGAAAAGTATGAAAAATTCAGGAGAAAATTGTTTCCTGACTTTTCATGTTTAGTAAACCTGAATGTTACAAATGTTAATGTAGGTCAAGAATACTTCCCAACTGTAGCATGATTTTTAACTGCCAGTGTCCCTTCAGCAGGAAGCAATACCACTGCTGTTTCAGATAGATTGTTAGGCCCAAATCTTGCAAATTAATGTGCACAGGTAGATCCCTGTGCCTCTGGGAATCCGCATTAAGTCAAAGAGGGAAAACTAACTCACAGGATCAGATTCTTAACTTGAAGCTGGACCACTGTAACTCATTATGACACTAATCATAAATGTCTCACCAACACTCTCTGCTCCCCATCTGTTTGTTTTATCTTATTACGGTTTTATATCTCAATCCACAGGACTAGCCACAGTAGTCAAATTAAGCACCTGCATATGCCTATGTTTCTGTAAAACCAGGTCCTCAGACAAAGGTAACGTTTTTCTTTTGCTCATGCACATGCCTACATTATTCCCTGAATGGGACTACACAACAGAATGAAATAATTGTAACATCAATTTCTTCATTTACACAAATAGAAATCTCAGTGTTTTCCAGTAATCTAGCCATTTAATCCAAAGGATAAACTCCATTCACCTTCTGAAGTGTAGCAACTAGTATTTTCAAAGAAAATGACCTGCATATCAAAAATGACCTGTAAAAGTATAAAACTGAGCTCTAAAATTATTTTAAAAGAGCATCTGCTTCTTTATCATACTGTCACAAAACAATGAGAAAAATTCATAAAATAATACTCATTGCAGACTACAAAGTCAAATCCACTAGCACCAACAGGCCCTAAACTAAGAAGCACTGAAGGGGGAGAGCTTTTGGGTACAACATCGCTCCAGGCCTCCCACTCTTCTACTCTCCTCTATGATTCCAAGTCAGCCACTGTCAGGCACAATGCAGTGGGGTGAGATGGACCTTCCTTTAGACACAATATGGCCATTTGTGCATTTTGACAGGTATCCCAAAGAAATTCCCATTTTAATGACAACTCCACTAGAACTAATCCTAGAATCTCACTTTTAATTAAGACACACATTAAGGTGTGAGTTTTGTGGGGGGTATTTTTTGCAACTTCTCTCTTCTTATGAAGAAGTGAGGTTAAGATGTAAACCAAGGTGCAATTACACATTTATTACATATTTCAGTAGTCTGACTAACAAATTTTTCACACAGGTAGAGGAAAGAATATACTTGCCCACAAAGCAAAAATGGGACAGACATAATATTAAACTTATTAATCTTGCTACTTTGCAGAATTATCAGTACCAACCATGCTTATTTTCACTACTAGTAGAAAAGTAGAATATCAATTTAAAAAAAATCCACAAAACTAAATAAACTATTTGAGAATTCAGTGTAAGAGAAACACTTCTGAAAGGCAATTCCCCCTTCCTCACCTGACAGACATAATTCTGTGAGGTTCTTTTGGCCCCTAGAATTGTACTGAAATTCACCGACAACTGGGATTTAGGGTAAGCATTCAAGATATTGCAGCAATACTGGCATCCTTTCAAGAGTAGTATGCTGGATCATAATTTTCTTTCCCAAATTAGAGGTTAAATCTGCCAGCAGAAACTCAACCGGAGCTGGGATACTGGAAAGGCTCTCCAAACAGTAGCGTCTTGCCTAAGACCTGACTGGCAGCATCTGTCCTCTCGAGAGGCTGCAGCTCATGGGACCTTTTGACTTCAAGACTCAGCAGCAGCCAGGAACTACCCATGTACAAATGGTATGAGAGCAGGTCCACTCTTCCCACTAATACCTTGCTGTAGAGCATTCAAAATATTCCCATGGGCTGCACTGGGCACCACTGTCCCAGGCTGCAGACCCACACATCAAGGATAGACACTAAAAACCAGTTTCACTCTGCTTACAAGTCAATTCACCCCTATCAAAATTACTGTTCATTTACATCAACTGTTGAGGATTCACAAACTAAATAAAATGCATACACACAGCCTGAGTGCCTTGAAAAGTCAAGTCATGGTACGGGTTAACGTTAGAATTAAAAACTTTAAAAAGTATTGCAAACAATTACCACACCCTCAAGTCACAGATAAAATATTTTGTAGAGCTTAAATACATACATTTCTGGCATGAAACATTTCTCATTGCTGGCAAAATTTCCCTGCAATTTCTGGCAACAGAACACTTTGAGTTTATAAGTTGGCTGTAGAGTAAAACTGTTTTATTTATTAAAAGTCATTCTTGATCTTACCTTTTAGCAGAGGCAGGGGAGTTAACTCGATAGGCTTGCCCTGAGACCTAAACTGGGAGGAGCTTTGTGACCTCTTCTGTCTGGCTTTTCTGACGGACTTCCGAGAAAATCCGTCTACTTTATCCACTGATGGAGGAGTAGTTGGTGCTGAGGACATATCCCTACTGAAGGAAAACAAGTGTTACAAACATATTCCAAATGGATGAAATCGGTAAGGAGTAACCTAAATTTTCCAAAAATCTTCTTTCTGCACCACTCTCCTGCTGACAGCTCACCCAGATAGACTGCTAAGAGAGCTAACCTACCAACATATGTACAAATTGTATGGAATAAACTTAATGGAAGAGTGAAATAATTCCTCTCACTTTTTTATCTGTGTCTCCCATTTGCCAAAAATCCCACAACAGGAAAAAATTCAGACCTAATGCTGACATTATTATGTCAGCAGAACTTCATACACCTGTAGACTTGATACAGGATTATAGCCTTCAACTATATCTTCTTTGGGACAAAGTAATTTCAACTCATTCTGCAAGCAACCCATGCATGCTAAAGAATGGGCACACAAAAAGGTAGAAATGTTTTTTTGGCACTAAAGTCATCCATATGCACAAGACAAAAAAAATAGGACAGAAGAAAAAATCAGTTTATTTGCCACACCTACATACAAGACTTTATAGACATTTTTAAAAGTATAGCAAAAAGTACTGCTATGCTTCACAATTTCACTGACAAATTTTACATATTACTTCTTTATTTGCTATTTTAAAAATACTCAGTTATTTTCTTGTGAGTCTCTTTACACACAGTCATTCCGTGTTCTGGCATTTCTGTAAGAATAGCAGTGTGGTAGCCATACCTATTCTAAGGGCATAAGCCAGACAAGGTTTGCAGGGAGAGGCAGAGCGCCAAAATAGGTTTCTGCAAGCAAAAGTTTGTTTCCCAACTCTATCAGCTGGTCTAAGAAATAAGCATTGCTTCTTCCTATAAAACTTGCACTGGTAGTTCTCCTGTAGCTGATTCCATACTACCAAGAAATACCAAAAGGAAACATTTAAACAGTGAATTAATCCATCCAGCTAGTGCATTTACCAGTCTTGTCCTGTCTGTTAAAAAGGCCCATCATATCTTGGCGAAATACATGAGTAATACTTAAGGGAAACAAGATAGGAGGAATTTAGGCCTACACATTTCAAGCAGCTCTGTGTACAGTTAACTTCACCAGCATGTGCACCTCTACTGAAATCAGGAGAGCTATCTGCATTAATAACACGATCATTAACAACAGCAGCTCTGTTGATTTCAGTACAGCTACACACTCATGCAAAGTTAAGCATCGGCATAAGCATTTGCAGGATCAGGGTCTTAGAACATGTCCTTGGAAAGCATTACTCATCCTCACTGTCTGTTGACTTCAATTACCGAAGTGACTCGTATGCTAAAAGAAGTTGATGCCACAATATAGAGAACACTTTCGAGTACTTATTTTATTAAAATATTTGGTTACTCATATGCTTCATAAATTATTAAATCCATTGAAACAGACCTTATTTGGGTTTGTCTTCTGTAAAAAAGTCTTTAGAAAGTATGATTTATTGCAACAGTGTAAACAAGTTCCAAAAGGTAAGAACTAGCTAACACAAAATTACATATACATGCACTAAATCTATCAAAAATGGAAGTATAAACTCCGTAGGTTCTTTGAGGAAGCATGTGCAACACCCAGAAGCTGAACTGTGCAGCTGGCATTACAATAATGAAAAAACCTTATTCCATCTTCTTGATTTCTCCTGAGGTATTCTTTCACTACCACCTTATGCTTTCCAAATATAATATACTGTCAGCAACACGAACCTGTACTTTAAACTGGTCTTGTTTATTATCTGGGGGGAAAAAAATGCCACCATCACCAGGGCATTCAGGCCCCAGCCAAGATTAGTAAATAAAAAAGTCAGATAAACTGAAATAGAATGGCCTGTACTTCAGCAACCTACTTCTAAGATTTCAACAGTCCGCCAAAAAACATAAAAAGTTACCTGTTACATAAATCAAATTCTGGAAATATCAGCAAAAATATATTCTTAAAACCTGAATTGGTTGGCCCTGTTTCATCTCATCAAAAAGATTCACCTCCCCATCACGTGCATCATTAAAGTGTAACCATTTCTGCAGAAGTGTCTGCATGCTCTCTCAAAATTAAATTAAAAAAAAAAATAAATAACAATAATGGACAGGGACTAAAGTAGATCACTTAAACTGCAGGATCATTGTGTCAGCAAGAAGCTTTACTGACACTTCTCTGCTGTAAATTTAGTAACAGTTTCCCTAACCTGCTTTATAAATTATTAAAATCTAATTCTAATTCAACAAGACTACATCCAGCCTAACAACCTTACAGTAAACACTGATCTTTTTTTTATCTCTCCAAATGAACATTCGCTCCCCTGAATACACTATCGCAGTGAAACACACTGTTTCAACCAACCGGGGGGGGGGGGGGGGGGGGGGGGGTGGGGAGAAGCCCGAGATTATTTATTGTGTGCGAGTGGGAAAGCTGCAAACCCAGCCACTGCTTCTTGTTCATTTCAGCAGGGGATCTTATTCTATTCCCGAAGTATTTGGGTAAATACGAAGCCACGCACATCAGATCTGCTGGCTCCCCGGGGGGGAGGGGGGGGGGGGGTGGTGTAATGCACGGAGAGGCGAGCGGCCGTGAAAATACCGACGGATCTCGGCGGGGAAACGAGCCAGAGGCTCGCCCCGCGCCCGGGGAAGCGGAGGTGGAACGGGCTGCCTCCCGCCTTGCTGCTCTCGGCTGTCATTTCCCGAAGGGAGCCGCGGAGCACCGCGGCTGGAACATGTCCTCCCCGCAGCCCCCCGCGCCTCCTCACCGCCGCCTGGCACCCCCCCCCCCCCCAGCCCCCCCCACCCCCCCGCCGCCTCGGCCCGCCCGCGCCTCCTCCCCGCACCGCCGCCGCCTCGCCGCTCCCCCGCGGGCCGGCCGCGGAGGGATGGAGTTACCTTGACCCTCCTGGTAGAGAAGCCGGAGACGGGAGGGAAGGCGGCGGCGGCGTGAGCCGGGCTTGGCGGAGCGCGGCCGATGCCTGGCGGCGGCGGCGGCCCGAGTGCGATACGCGCCGGTCTCGGTCCCTGCCGCGGCGGCGGCGGCGCAGGAGCCTGTAGGCCTCGGCGGCGTTGGCGGCCTCCCCAGCGCAGGGCGGCGTTGGCGGCGGGTTCAGGAGCGGGCGGCTGCTCGAGCTCCGCTCAGTCCCATGCACTCGGCGCGGCCCGCTGGCTGCGATGGCTGCTGCCTCACATTCCCGGCGGAGCGGCCCTGAGGAGGCTCCGTGCGTGTGTGTGTGTGTGTTTGGTGGGGGGGGGGGGTGGGGGGGTGGGGGGGGTGCGAGGGGAGCCGAGTGCGGGCCGAGCCGAGGGGGAGCGGCGGGCGCGGTGCGGGCGGCCGTGGAAGGGAGAGGGGTGGGGGGGGGTGGGGGGTTAAGGCCGGGCAGGCGGCGCGGCGGTGCTGCGAGGGGAAGGGAAGGGCCTCTTCCGCCGGCGGCCGGCTCAGGTGAGAGGGGGGGTCCCGGTGGGCGTCGGGGTCGCGCTCCGGCTGGCTCCTATTGTCACTCTCAGCGGGCTCCGGCCATGGCACTCACTCACACACACTCACTCACTCACACACAACCGAGCGTGCTGCCACCGCCCCCCCCCCCCACCCCCCCCCCTTCCCCGGGCCCGCGGCCCGCCCCCCGCGCCCGCCCACTGGAGCTGCCGCCGGGACGCGCCGCCTCATTGGCGCCCGCCGCCGCCGCCGGGACAGCCGGGAAAGGGGAGCGCTGCCGGAGGAGGAGGAGGAGGAGGAGGAGGAGGAAGAGGAAGAGGATGAAGGCGGCGCCGGTCGGAGCGCTGCGGTGCGGTGCGGTGCGCAGCGGCGGCGAGCGGCTCGTCGTCATCGCCATCATCGCCCTTCTCGTCCCTCTGCGGGCCGGGGCTGAGGCAGACTGAGCGCCAGAGAGAGGGCCCGTCGGCTGAGGTAAAAAACCCGGCAGTCCTGAGGTAAAACCGTGCTGATGCTGAGGTAAAAATCGCGGCAGTACTGAGGTAAGATCCTGCTGATGCTGAGGTAAAAAACCCAGCAGTGCTGAGGTAAGACCCTGCTGATGCTGAGGTAAAAAACTCGGCAGTGCTGAGGTAAAACCCTACTGATGCTGAGGTAAAGTCCGTGTCCCGCCGCACTGGGCCTTCTTAGGGGGCCCGGAGCCCCCTTCCCGGGGAGGGCTGCGGGCGGGAGGAGCTCCCTCCGGCTCGCCGAGGGGCCCCGCGGTTGGCCCGCACTTTCCTTCGTTCGCTCGGAATGAGAGCTGGGAAGCAGTGGCTTACTTCTCGACTACAGGGTTTCTGCAGCCCTGCAACCGTTGTCCTTGGGTTTGTTTAGCCAGTGGCCAGGGTAGGATTGTAGTCTGAATCGTTTTACACCTTTTTTTTTAACAAGTGTATTTATATCTATAGCATCCAGCACAATAAGTGCTTGTAGATAGTATTGTTAAATATCATAAATCTTGGTTCAGTTTCTTTATCAGAAGGCTTGCTGTCTGGTGGGGTTTTGTTGTTTTTTTTTTTTTTTCCCCTAAAATACAACTAATCATGTTAATGTGATTATTATGTTTGAAAATGCTATACACCGTTTCCCCTGTATTTCTGGAAGAAAAAAAAAATGACTCACATGAGCAGCAGGTCTCCTGTGTTGATATGACAAAAACCTTCCAAGGTACACTCATATTTTTTTTTAGGAAATGAGCTCAAGGGCAGTTTGAGAGATCATTACTTTGATGGGTCAGTCACGTCCCCCCTGTTTGTGCAGGTAGTGAGTGTCTGAACCCTCTGAAAATTACTGGTCCTACAAAAGATACCTAGTTTTTGTCCCACTCAGCTTCTTGACCGCTTACCCTCCAGGTATGTGAGTAGCAATATTGGCATAACTGAGGAGGTGGGACTGTGGCAGACTCAATTTACAGTAATTTAAACTGTTGTGAATCTACTTCCAGAATTGCTAGTTTTCGGCCAGGTAAGCTCCCTGGTCCAGCTCACATTAAGGAATGTGGAACACTAGTTGAAATAAAAGCTCACTGCTTCTAAAGTATGACTAATGGATGTGAACAGTTTGGTCTTTCGTCTCTCAGTATGCCTCTTTTATATCTTTAGAAATAGGTGTCCACTAAATTTTTTTACCTATAGATTAAACAATTACACTTCATTTCAATCCTTCCTTGTGTGTCACAATTTTAAATCTCTCAGGATGCTTATTTCTTCTCCCTGTGTTGTCGCAAAATCATTCACAATCTGTTTAACTGCAGCACCCAAGACTGGACACAGTACTACAGTTAAGGCCTCAACAACACCAGCATCTGCTGTCATGCCTGTCACAGACTGCATTCCTGTTTACATGTGCCAATACCAATACGGTTGAGTCAGTATGATCTATTCACAATTTTGCTGACCTGTTTTATAAACAAAACAGGTAAACAGAAATTATGTACATTTCTGCTGACCTACCAAGCCAGTTATTTCTCCCTTGCATAGACAGTAGTGCTACTTGAGAAATTATTTAATTAACAGCCCTAATGGTATCCCTTCATTTTTACTACTGGATAGATGGACAATCAAGCAGTCAAGACATCTTTTAAAATAAAATTCCACATGATTTTAAGTCAGAAAACTGTAGAATTTGTCATCCTTTGCATATCAATTGCATTTCTCAGAAGAATTGTATTTAAAAAACAAAACTTTACTAAGATTGAACTGTGCCACAGTTACAGAATGGTTGTGTAACTCTGAATTTGGAAGAGAGTTATGTACATATTTGTAAATATTTAAAACGTTAAATTCACTTAAACCAGACCAGCTAAAATAATCTAAATGCAAGCAAGGGTTGATAACAAAAAATGTAGGTCAGTGGGTTTTTATACCAATATAAGGTAGAATTTGGCAAAAACAGTGTAAAGTCCTGTTGCCCCATCAATGAGGGATAGAACCTGCAGATGTACATGTGTTGCTTTGTTATATGTACTTAATTCTGTTAGTTGTGTTTGTCAGTGACGTACTTTAATTCTGAGATTTATTCACTGTTCTGTGTGCTGCCTTTGATGTGGATTGAACAGTGCAATGAGCAGCTCATAAAGTTATTGATAGCATACGCTGAAAAAGTGAAGTTCTAGTACAGTGATGCCTAGACTGGCCTTTAAGATGATGTTGAGTATGTCATTTTACATGGTTTTACTTTGGTCTTCCCAGTATGAAATGAAATCCATCTTTCTAAAACACTGAGAATCTAAAACTGAAGCATGTGATGTGGGTGTTTATTAAAGTAATTGCCACAGAAAGGATAAAAACCAAGACTGCTGTCCAAGTCTACTATCCTGTGCACAGAGAGTTTTTTATTTTTAATTCTGTGTTTGTATAATAGCTAGTGATAGAATTAGTTCCTCAGTATAGCTGAACAATCTGGTAGATAATACATTCAGCTAGTTTATTTCTTACATGAAAAATGCATCATGTGGTATGTTTTGTCCATTTTGAGTGTGTAAAGCATTTTTGTGATATGTTTTATATCAGGTGATGTTTTTATGGTAACAATTCAAGAAAAATAGAGGTACTATCAGTGAATAAACAGAAATCTTACCTTTTCTTTATCACTTGGCTGTCAGAGTTTACAGGGTTGGCTTCCCTTTTATTTCCAGGTTGCTTTCTTTTTTCTACTTTGATCTGTAAAGTATCCATCTGTGAGGAGATTTAAGACCACAACATAAGATATGAATGTTAAACTGCTAATATTTCAAAGGGTCACTGTTACTTGTCCATCTTCTATTCTCTGTTTAGTCTGTGCTTTGTAAAAATTGCTACTTTAAAAATGATTATGTGAATTCCAGAGATGGAGAAGAAATAAGTACTATAGGTGTTTTACATAAATGTGTATCTGTATATGTTTTTATATATGTTTGTATAAATAAATATAAATGTGCAAGAATAAACATTAACTGTCATCAGATAAGGTTCACGTGACCAATATCTCACATACGAGTGGGTTGGCATATATATAAAAATATGCACACGTTCAATACCTGCAGCCCTTCCTGAAGATCTACAAGCAATAAGGCACACGACAAGCCTATCCTTTTTAAAAGTTATACTGCCTTACTGTCCTACAAAAGGGATTTTTTTTTTTAAATAGCTTAGAAAGGAATTTGCAGGGCCAGCTCCTCACCAGTTAGACATTGTCCTTTTTAGCACCTGAATAGTCAGAACAGCAGTCAAGAGTCTTCCAAAACAGAGATTTTTGTACCAGTGACTCAGATTTGTGCAGCTTCATCTTTTTTTGTGTGACTGAAGTTCCACTATAGACCATCTGTTATGGCCACCCAGGCAGGAATACAGAGCTCTCATCCACATTGGCATTCTGCTCTTTACGTAGCAGCTTATCAAACAGGATTGCTACATAGATACCACTGTGGAAGTCCTGCTTCATTGAGTGATAAACATAAATGGATCTAGCTGGAGCTTGTAAATGTTTTGTGTAGCACATCTGACACATACTTGTCTACAGTAAGGGTCACATAATGCTCCATAGAGGATCTCCTCTATGTCAAAAGGACCATTATTGGGGGTACCATGGGATTAGTTCAGCTCTTCCCTGTTCCAGTACTAGTAAGCAAGAAAAGACTTGATCTCCCCAGAGAACTAATTATTCAGACCAGCAGGAAAAAGACCAGAAAGAGAAAGCGTTATGGAGGAAGCAGCAGTGCTGTTTGAAGAGTCAAATCAGCATGCAAACAAGGCCTTTCTGATCCATCTTTTAACAAAAATGAACATAGTGGAATAGTGCATCAAAGTAACTGTCCTGCCTCATCAGTTTGATTGAAACAGAACAATCTGAGATTTTTTGTTTACTTTTGAAGCAAATTCATGTGGAATGAGAAAACATTCTATTTAGCCTGTTTACCCCTCGGTTGACTTCTGATTCATATGTTTCACATTTTGGGGAAGATTGGTATGTCCAACTTTTGGGCAACAATTGTAATCGCCATACCAAGTTTCTCTAATAATAAGCAAGTGCTTGTTACTTTTTGCCTACTGCTCCTCCTTGTATCAGCTATGTGATAACACTGTCAGTGCCCTCAGGAACTGAATTCCTGATGCATGTGTGGGGTAAGGATTTTAGGGTTATAGACACAACTACTAGAATGGGAACTAATTCTTCCTCTCTGTTTATAGACACTGTGTCATTTGAAGTCTGTTTCTGTAGTCAACATGGCAAGATAAGTAGGAGCTTGCTTGCCTCGGCAGCTGGCTAGCTGCCTCCTCCTAGCACAACACTGCTTTCACTTATTCCCCAGTTCACATTTTTGTTCTTATTTTGTTCCTCTTCCCCAGCATGTTACCTTGCCTTTGGGCCCCAGGTGTTCCTTTAAGCCTATTTTATGAATTGTTAACTTTCCTTTGCTGCCCATTTACCTCTGCCTTCTTCAGGCTTTGCGGTGTGTTCCTCAGCCAAAGGCCTCTCTCAGCTGTCACTCCCCAACAGCACTCACCCCTTCGGCCCCGGGGCAGCACCCACAGGGCTGCTTCTGGCACCTGAAACGCCTGTGTTACGTGGTCCCCATACGTGGGGTATGGCTGAATCCCAAGTGAAACAAGGTCTGCTTCTGTTTTATGACTTTGTGATAAAGTCTCATTTCCATCATCTCTGCATTTAATGTGTTATAAGCCAACGTACACGCTGTTACGATCACCCAGTATAAAGCATCCTCTTCAGATGAGCACCCTCTGCTGTGGCCCAGCATCATCACACCCCAAACCAAACAAATAAAATGAGTAAAAGTGTGTGGTTAAGGTGTCCAGGAGTGCTTCAAGTGAGCTGCTGCTCTCCTCGCTCTTCCCACATCCCTAGTGAAATACCCACCAGCTCCCTCCCAAACTCGGTGCATCTCTTGGGGTTATAGCAGCAGTTGATAAAACATTTGAGATTTTCCCCGAGTACAGAGACCCTGAAGACAGAGTAGGATGAGGTAGAGATACTTGTTCTCTGTTATAAAAGAGAACAAGCAAGTATTTATTTGTGTTGTATTTTTTTCAACTTGCTTTACCTTCATGGTACAGCTTTAACCTATTAGATACTTTTAAAGTTTCCAAATTATGGCAAATAAAAGTGTTCTATAGTTTGTAGCTCAGCTTACCATTGTAGGGAATGCTTAACATCAGAGGGAGTCTTTCAGCACTTAAATAAGTTTAAAATATAAGTCTTAATGGGTTCCAAAGGTTGCAGTAGGAAGCTGGGCAGAGGAAGGGCTGTACAGGTGCCGAGGGCACTTTCACAGAGCTTTAGAACAACTTGTTAAAAGGCATCGGGAACAAAGCTACTTGGAAAGAAGTGGCTGAGTGTTAGTCAGAGGTCTAAACACAAATCCTGGGAGTCTGCTGCATGAGCAGATGTGCCCTCGCACGGAGCAAGACAAAGCAGGCCCCTCTCCACCCACCGCAAGCGGGGGGAGCCGACAGCAGTATGGGTGCGAGCCAGGCAGCCATGCTGTCCATTCCCTGGCTGGCAGATACAGCAGTAGAGACATTACTGTAGGGAAGCACTGGAAAGGAATCTTTATAAACACTGCTGAAATAGGAAGGACAGAAAAAGAAAGGTTACAAGAGCATTTTCTAAAATCTTCCCAGATCCACTGTCAGGGTTAAACAAATAGGATAATTTTGCCGCTGAGAAAATTATGTGAGTAAGGAGGCTTGTAGTTCTTTCATGACGCTGTACAGGAATTTCACATGAGACAAAATCCAAAAAGCTATGAAATCCAAAAGCTATGAATCCTAGAAAAAGACAGAAATCAATTAGATTTAGACAAAAAATAGCAAAGAACCACCTAAACAATCTCCTAACCAAGCAGACCACACAAAAATAGATAACTGGAGCAAGAACAAAAATGGTGGTGTTCTCTGCAAGTCCTGGAAGTTCACAAACTTGGTTGAAGACATGAGAATGCCTCACTTTAAAGGAGCACATTGATAGAACTGATTTTTAGGAAACACTGAGAAGGAATGGCATTAAAGCCTCTCCCGTACTTGATGACAAAAAGAGATGAGAATGCTAAGGTTGGGAAAGGAATAGCAAATAAAAGAGGAAACATCATTATACCATTGTACAGATCCATCATGCATCCTTCCTTATCTTTACCTCTGTGTAATTTGGTATAGACTGTATTTAGAGAATATAAAGCCAAGAAATAAGATGGCTTGATACAGTTCCCAAACAAGATGAGGATTACTACAGTGCGTGTCTTGAGCTCAGAAGGAAAAAACTTCAGGCTGAATTTGATGGAGGTCTGTCAAGATCTTCGATGGAATGGAGATAGGTGAACGAGTGACTTATTTTTCAAAACTGATTTGTATTATTTGTTCTTGTGTTACCTGGCAAGATGGAATATTAGAAGCTTTCATGTCCTGTTATAGAGGCAAAAGGTATGAACAGGCTCAAATAAAACAAAATTTGAAAAAACAGCTGCCGAAGGGTACCAAGGAGATTAAATTGTCCTTGTACTTTAACAGGCTACCATAATTGCAGTATACATTACATATACAACACATTAATGAGTTTAGAAGCTTAATTGCCACTAAATAAAAATGCACCACTATCAACTTTAAAAATCTGTTCTATAGAGAAGTCTAGACACCAGATTTAGGGTAAGACAACTCAGTAAATACAGAAGAATTTGAGCCAATATAAAATCTGTGATACGTACGATAAGATTTGGCATCATTATTGAGTGGCTTCTTTGACATGCTATCTGGTCCCTATACTTAGGGAATTTTCAACATTATCCAGTGTCAGGTGGGTCCTGGAAGAATTTATAGCAAGAACCTATAGCCAAGACTGGAATGAGAAAAGATCAAAAATAAGAGTTGAGATTTTCCTTTCTAAGAAGCTGAAAGGAGGAGTTAAAACCATGATTTGCTAAGGCACCAAGCAGCACCAGCAGACACCTCTGGAAAATTCATCTAATGCTATATTTAGAACATTCAAAGGAATTGTGTCTCCTACTTGAGCCATTTCAGCTCAAATACAGATAAAAAATAATCAGATCACATTGACTGTTTGCTCATCTTGAATAAATAAATATTTAACGGAATTGTGCACTTCTGAGTCATATTTAGTTCTAATATGTGCCTTTCTAGGTGATCTCCTAGCTCTGAGCAGATTTGTCTCTAACTGCAGTTCTGCAGGTGTGCATTTGTAGTTCATGTGTTAAAGTCTATCAAAAATACACTAGACAATGAAAATCTAATATTGAGAGCTTTTAGTACACAAATGGCTAACGAGAGCCCTGCAAGTTTGTTTTAGAATAATTCCAGTGTCTTGCAGTTACTGGGGTTTAATGATGGGCTGTTGAGACATTTTTTTAGACCTGTAATCTTTGTAGAGCTTAGTTCTTGAAATTTTATCACCACCTTGTAGCTTGAAGTGTGAGATGCTCCTGGTCAATACTGCTCAATGCCTGCTTGAGTACATTTTTTAAATGTGATTTTTTTCTTTTTACTGACTTATACCTAGGTAAAATTCATATTATGATCTTAGGTTTCTTTCTTGAAAACTCACTGCAGCTTCATTTAGGATTTGAAAATATTATGTAAGCCACATGAAAATATATTTTCTGAAAATAAATTTTCTCCATGTTCTACATAAAACATCCAGAGTTACTGAACTTTCTTCCAAAGTACACTATTTTTGATCCAGAATTTCATTCATTGACATTCAAACTATTCTGATTGCATTAAGTGTAATTCCACACCTACTGAAACCCATCTCAGGCCTTTTCCTAATGTGATCCAGCTGGTTTTCTTTGGGATGTCGTAGGAAGTTGCACACTACTGTTCTAATACACAACACTGAATATGTTTTATGGATTTTTTCATAATTCCTGGTAGCACTGCACTTAGCAAGCTGTTTTGATACATATATGTAAGCAATTTAACTTGCCTCCTGTTCCCCACTACAACTCACTGCTTTGCTTTTAACAAATTGACAGAATTCTAACAAATACACATGCCAAAGCTTTCATACAGTACCATTGCCTATCATCCCATTCAAATTGTTTCTTCAAGAAATTGCCATCTAGTGTTGGTCCAGTGGGTGATCATCTGCAGGATATTTCAACCAGAATGCCATGTATGCAGAATTCTTTGTTATTTTAGTTGCAAAAATATTTACCATCTGAAATGTTATCTGCTTATTCAAGTAATTAGACAGAAATATAAGTAAGGTAGTCTGCTTTCAATTGAGATTTACAAAAATGCTCATTACCTTCAGGGGAAAAAAATGGTAAGAGACATTTGTGAAAAAAAGTAGGCCATCTATTGCTGCTACATGTTTAATTTTATTTGAGTTACTATACTTAACTTTTTCATTTGTTGGCAAAAACAACCTTAGCTGTTGCTAATGCTGTTTGTCAGCGTCTCCATCTGCATCTTTGGTTACTTCTTGGATTTGTTTTCTTAGCATTTGCAGAATTTTGCTTGCATCCTCTGAACTCCCATGGGAATTTTTTCCCTTTGGTGGTTAACATTTGCAGCAGCAGGAAGTTATTCCCATTGTGGATGACATTTTCCTGTAGTCAAAGGCACCCGAGCCCAGTTCCCTCTCAAGTGTCTCATGTGGTCTTGCTGATCACTGTCAGTGATAAGGGACTGCCTCTGCCTCATCTTTAGAGGTCTCGGATTCGCGCTGTACGCACCCACGTTTCAGTTTTGTTGGTAATGCCAAATCCCCTTCAGATGAGTTTATCTAAATATCAGCTTGTAATTTCACAATGTAGGTTTATTTTTAAATTGGTCTCTTCCTTATCTTACCTGTTGTAGATTATATTTTTGGGGAGTGGTGTCCATAAAGCACCTCAGAAAGCAGTCAGTTTAGTCTCAAAGTTAGTGTCGTATTTGTTTGGAATTTCTGTCTGACCTGTTTTCTACTGGCCTTTACTTACATGATTATGTATATGCATATGTGCATGTATGTTTGTGACGCTTTCTATCTTGCTCAAGTTCAATTTTAGTATGTAAAACAAGCTTTTTCTCTTGAGCTTAATGTCCCAGTTGTTTTATCAGTATTGTAACAAGTCTGCTCATACAAGGCACATCCATCGCACATCTCAATAAAAGTAAACATCCTGTGTTTCTCAGCCTTCTATAAACCCCAGCAGATGGCTGCTACTTTTACAAACCGTGCTGAATAGGATGGCTCACATTTCCCATGCAACAGACTTATTTCTGGAATCCAAACCCAGTATACTTATTGTAGGTGGGAACACTGATCCAGCCACAGAGCAGCTTAGCCCAAATCCATCCTATGTGGTGACTCTTCATAGCTCAGACCCTCTTGCTTTTTGGAATGGGGCATACCCTTTATTGGTGATCCATCCAAAGTTGCAGGAGGACTAACAGCTTCCACATGGAAGTCCTTGATCATCAAGCCTAAAGGTCCTTTGTGCAGTATTTCTGTTTGTTAGAATCTTTGTGTGTTTATTTTTTTTCCCTGAGAATATGTATATTTTTGGAGATGGATGGTATTCCTTAGTATGACTGGGTTTCACCTTACTGCTCAGAGCCAGTCTCTGCTCAGGATACTGGTAGAATCTGTAGGAGGTGGTGTACGTTTTCTCTACCTCAGCTAACGTTCAGGAGCCACGCCACAGGCACATGTTGCAGCCTGATTTCCCTGCAGCAGCAGTACACTGACGTTGTCTGTGCTTAGCACTGTCTCTTGAATCAAGAGCACTTCAATTCCCTGAGTGAATTAGCAACAATGCCAGCTTGAGACTTGACTCTCCATGCGTGTCTGTTCAGGGACCCATTACCATCTCATTTTTTTTCCTAAAAAGAGGCAACAAGAAGGGAGATACTTTGGCTGCAACTCCAGGCAAGTAGTCTCTACTAAGTCTTAAAAACAATGCTGAGGGTGTTTTGTCCTGGGGAAAAGGTACTTTGGGAGTGAGCTTCATCTTTTCTTTTGAAAAACTTTTCTCCAGTGAATCACAGGCTTGGTCTCAGCTGCTTGTCCCCACTTTCATTGCATGTCAGAATATTAAGCATCAGAGGAAAAAGCTTTTGAAAGACCTTGCATTCTTCTAGAACTTCTGTACTAACTTTTTTGCATGGATGATCTTCAATGGGCTGCACGTCTGTTCTGTTGCAGTCAGAGGCCCTAAAAATTATGCCATTTGTTTAGGAAGTAATTCTGAAGAATTAGGAAATTTCTGATGTTTCTCCTCCAAATACACTATTTATCAAAAATGGCTGAGTGCAAGCTAGTCTAGCATTAGCTATCCTTATGTACCTTCATCAGCCAGAGCCTCTCTGATTCATGAAAACCTAATACACAGTCGGCATATATCATGGGGAATTTCCTCTGTCATACCAATGTAGAAAGCTCCCAGCCGTTCTCAAATGCATATTTTCATTAAGGATCCAATCGGCTGGTCACACTCCGAAACCCATCAAGTCATCATTATTTCCTAAACCAAAGTTATTTACATTTTCAATTTCCTTTACAATTCATTGGGTTTTTTTAACAAACTATTATTAAGCCCAATTTCACTGTATTTTAAGATATTTTGTACCACGTGCATTGCACTCTATCACTTTATCATTAGCCATCTTGCCCATCAATTCACTATTTGGTCATTTCAGAGTGACTCAGGAGGCAAGACTTGTGAAACCAGTGATTATACTGGTCTCTCACCAGCGCTCTGGTCACGATGATATTTTTTGTGTAACTCCCCATAATGGGAACGTCCTCTTGGAGTAGATTTTCTGTGGTTAAACAGAATACACTCTTGGTGAAAATCTCTAACTAGTTCGAGTAAGAGATGAGACTCTGTTCAGCTTGTCTTCCAACAGCTTCTTCTGTTTCCTTGAAGAGGGACTCCCTAGGTGGTTTTGTCCATTTTCCCACTAATGGGACTAAGTGTCACTGACTGGTTGTCACATCCCGCTGTTGTCTCTCACACTGGTATACCCAGCCAGAGAGTTTCTTGAGATGGTAATTTTTTTACAAAAGATTGTGCTCAGAAAAATCAATATTACAGAAAGAAACAACCTATCAACATTTTCCATTATATACAGGGGAGTTTCCATTTACTTTGTCCTACCATGTATCCTGGCCACAGAAGGATAACCACTAAAATAAGGTGGACTACCTGCATTCATTGAACTCTGCCAATAATTTAGTATATTTTGCTAACTGCGATATTCCAGGTCTTGGTTTTGTTCTTTAATACAGAAGAAAGATTTTAGGACTGCTTGTACTTCCCCCCCCTTGCAGGTGTTTTTAAATAAACTGTGAACCACAAAGTTGTATCTACTTCTTGCCTTCTTTTTTGCAGTTTTTTACCAAAGCTGTGCCTCTTCAGAGTTTCCACTGAGTTTTTCAAACTCAGCAAAAGCATCCATGAACCATTTTTCCTAGTACAGCAAGACACGTTTATGTATGTAGACTTCCTTTCTCATCTGGGAAGCTGAACAATAGTATAAACCAATGTACTACAAAACCAGACTAGCTTTTTTACCTGTACAAAAAATGATGGTTCTGGCACAAGTGTGCTTGAGTAAAAACATCATTAATTATACCAGTGGTCAAATGAGGCATCAAAATCAGTTATTCCTCACCCAGGAAATTGGATTCAAGTGTAACACAAGATATGAGAGCATACATGATTTCTACAGATGCTTGCTGTATTAGGAAGCAATGGGCCACATACACAGTCTTGCAAAGTTTAAGTGGGAGAGAAGTTTCATATGAAAATGCTAATTGTAATCACAGCCTAAACCAGATGCTGCCAGAAGCCATTAGTAAACACTCAGCCTCTTGCCTTCTTGCTTCATATTCATACACAGATCCTGCATTATCTGTATATCCTACCTCTAGCTCATGTTTTTGCCCCATTAACTTGGAATGACTGTGCATGCCTTACAGCTGACCAAAATCTATTCTACCCAGTCAGGGGCTACCTCACTGCTAGAAAGGAAGAAAACAAGGTCAAGTTAATCAAGCCCTTGAAGAGGGCAGCAACCTGTGTGGCTATTAAGATTACAGTAGGCTCACACTTTTCAGAAGAGAAACACAAATGACTCCTTACGAGCGTAAATAAGGCATATTCAAATGTGTTTAATTGTGGATTCCTGTCTGAAAATCTGGCTTATGATTCTTTTTTCCATTTTTCGCTCAGAAGGTCACTAGTGCCTGAAAACACCGATACGCCAAGAAAGCCGGTTCCTCATGGGAGCATGACTCTGCTCCACACAGACTTTTTCCCTTCTGTCACTTGGCATAATTCAGTATGTGACTTGAAAATTCAAAATATAAACAAGAGAGAGGAATCAGGGCCAATAGTGTTGCAAGCAGAATTCTCAAACCTTCCCAGTAAGTGAAAAATACCTTTCCTCTAGAAATACCATCCATTTCTCCGTTGTTTTTAGCTCAACCAGAACTATTTCTTTGCAGCGCTTAACTTAAGAGGAAATGTGGGCAAAAATACCATAGTCAAACATACATGTATTAGACTGTAAAAAAACACCACTCAGTGCCTCACTGTGCAATACACAATTTAGCAGCCAAGTTTCTCCCATCTCATAGTTCTCTTCTTCCTGTGAATGGCTTATTTCTTTCCTGTTTCAGGATCATTTTTGCCCGTAATTTTGTTGTTCTTTAACACCTTATAAATATAGTTATGAAATATATAAGTATGTATTTAAATATATCTTTGTTCCTGCTGCTCTCGGCTGAGTTACAAATGCAAGTTAAAAACCTTCAGTGTATTTATGCATCATTCTAAAGATGAAACAACTGTCCCCTGTACCATCCTTTACTGGCTTCTGGTCATTCCTATGTCCCAGGATGCACCAAGTTATGGCAGCTTTGCAGGTATTTCCTGAAAATTGATAAATGATGCATCTGAGCTAAACAAATGGAAAATGCACCATGAGCACAGACAGGCATCTTCTGAAAGCCAAATTTGAGGTGTTACCTTCAGTTCCTTATCAAAGGCAGTGAACAGCAGGAGGCTGTAATGTTAAGGTGTCTCTAGAGTATTTGCTTAAATAAGGATGTCTCTTCTTTCTCCAGGTGGAGCACCTGGTTCTGCTCTGGAAGGTGAAACCGGGAGCTTTCTTGCTTAAGAGTGACACTGTCCTACATGTGGAGAGTCTTTACTAACAATAATGGCATCTTCCTCAGAAATTGCTTTGGTAATTGCTCCAATACTTCTTTATGCAAGTTGCTCTTTTGGTACTCACCAAATCCCTCCAACATCCATTCAGAGCTGTTAATGCTTACATGACGTGCTGCTATCAAGGCAAGCAAGTGGACAGGGAAGCGGTTGCAAAACCAACTTGCTCCTCTGGCTCCTTCCTTTCTGCAGAAGAGCTTGTCTGTAGTTTTATTGTGAAAAGTA
This sequence comes from Tyto alba, assembly GCF_018691265.1. Classification (NCBI taxonomy): domain Eukaryota; kingdom Metazoa; phylum Chordata; class Aves; order Strigiformes; family Tytonidae; genus Tyto; species Tyto alba. Next base: position 8,734,727 of record NW_024881303.1, read on the forward strand.
CTCAAAACCTAAGACAAAGACACTAAACAAATGCAACTTTACCCTCACAGAGCTGCACCTGCAGCATGGACCGTATCCACGCCGTCCTGAAACAATCCAGCCTTGCTGACAGCTCAAGTGTCGCTTCGGAGCCAGATTTAGAAAGGTCAGGCTAGCACAGGCATTTTAAGGGAGATGGTTTCATCTTTTTAAGTGTTTGAATTTGAAGTTCAAACATTTAATCTTTCAAATTAAGGAAAGCTGAGAATGTATGAGCGTGTAGAAGGCATGATGCCTTTAAGAGAATTATTAATTAAGAAGAGTGAAAATTTCTTAACCTGGGGGAAGAGAAGGGAGAAGAATTCAATGAAAGTTAATATTCCTAGCTAAAGAGTGCAAAGATCCATTCTCCTGAATTTTGTCTGTGAAATGACTTTAAAGAGAGAAAAAGAAAATATTTATCAGTGTTTAAACATGATGCTGTAGTAAATGAGTAGTTGTCATTTCTTGTAAAGAAAATCCCGTCTTCATTTTAGTATTTCCAGTGCTGTGGTCTTGCATGGGTGGAGGCAAGTTGCTGGAATGGTTAATTCTGGCCTCTGCCATCATAATGTACCTTATTTCTAATTTTATTTATGTCCCATTTCAGCTCCCGGGCATTCATCTTGTCATAAGTTGATTATTGTAATAAATAGTGTTATTACTAAATTTTATTCCTATATGCAGTCATTAACTGAAGAGCAGAGTCTGCAGCACTCACAGGCTGTTCAAGGAGGGGTAAGAAGCCTCTTCGCAACCTTCTGTCGTCTCTTCTGTGGTTTTCTCCAGCACACAGGAGAGGTGAAGGACTACAGGGTCTTGTGGAGGAGAGACCATGGAGCCAAGCTTGTACTTTCTAAGGGATCATATCTGAACCTAAGGTCCCAAAGCAGCACGTACCCCTCAGAACAGGGCAGACACTTTGTCTTCAGATGGCCCACGCTCACATGTGCTTCAGAGAGATTGTAAGCTTCCTATCATTTTAATGTTATTTGGAAAATAATTCTACAAAGAATAGATTTCTATAATATACACACATAAACCACAACATGCTGCAGGGGAGGGGATGGGGGAGGTCGCTTTTTTTTTTCTCTACATTATGACTTCTGCAAGGAAAATATTGATGAGTTTAGGACAGGACTCTCATTCTGTAGTCATCCCACCCAACCTGAATTCAGCAGTTCTCACAAATGTGTGGCAGGATTAGATACTTATATTCTTGCTGTTAATGAATTTTACCACTAATTCTAATGTATCTACAGAAGCCTCTGTTCCAAAAGAAATTTTAAACATGGCTGAAGTCTAAGTTTTATATCTTTAATGCTGGAGGTTTTTCTTATGTAAGTAGATTTCAGTGGTACACAAGCTGTATTATATACTGTATTTGAGTTAAACCACCATAAGTTAGGGAACTGACAACTATTTGTAGAGTTCAGTCTGTTGTGTATATTTCTACATTACTAATGCAGGCTGTGTTGCTACGTGCACATTGCAAGACAACTAAGGATTTACAACTTGCAGGTACGTAATGATATTGGCACTCACTCTTTGCTTCCTTATGGAGAAAGCAACAAATGCAAAACTTCAGTAAGAATGAAACAAGGGTAAAACAAACATCAGGGAAGACATTGAAATACAAATTTTTACTCCAAACATTTAGACAATGTTGAAATTAATGAAAAAGTTGTCTTATGGAGCTAAGTCAAGATCCGGGTCAGGCTAAGTTAGCTAAGGACAGGAAGAAATTGGGAAATTCTTAGTCCCAGATGAAAAACACATTAGGTAAGTTTCTTTTACATAGTAAGTGTAAAATCCAGTGGTACCACTACCCCACTTACAGAACACCAAAAATGCCCTCTAGATGAGAGTCTAATTTTGACAATAAACTAGTGTTGGGGTTATTTTTGAGTCTCACTTTTGTGTCTCACTGGGAGAGCTGCCAGCTTCACCAACCCTGTTTTATTTCTGGAAAAACTCCTTATTTCATTTCCAACATCCCAGGGCCAAAGTTTCAGTAAGCACAGTCTGAAGCTGGTCCATGGTGCAAGTGATACAGTAACACCACCACCACCTTCTCTCACAGGGGAGGCTCCTGCCAGTTGCCTCAGCAAGGGGCCCCGTCCAATACTGCCACTGATAGAAGTGACTGAAGCACTTGGGATTGCATTGGTATGCCCCAAACACCCCAGAGTATAATTTTATTACAAAGCATTATAATATACAAATATAGTAGAAATGTTACAAAGCATTCAGAGGCAGTGTAACACCAGGGGATTTGTACAATTTTGTTAAGGGGCAACAGCTGCCCTTGCCCCATCTGAGAGCAGCTCAAGAGGTGAGGGCTGCAGTTCCGTGAGGAGGTTTTCTCTCACATTATTTAAGTATACAAAGGAGACAAAGACAGTATGTGACTTTGCTTCCCAATTAACATTTTTCAGAAGGTTTTAGGGTTTGTTTCTTATGTTTTCCATGGCTTGGGAAAAACCTAAATGCCTACTTGTGGTGGGTTGACCTTGTCTGGGTGCCAGGTGCCCACCAAGCTGTTCTGTCACTCCCCTCCTCAGCAGGACAGGGCGGGGAACAAAATAAGATGGAAAAAACCTCATGGGTCAAGATAAAGTTCAACAAAGCAAAAGCAAAGGCCATGCATGGACACAAGGAAAACAGAAAGATTTATTCTCTACTTCCCATCAGCAGGGGATGTCCAGCCACTCCCCAAGAAGTAGGGCTTCAGTAGGCATACTGGTTGTTCCTGAAGACAAATGTAATAATGAATGCCCCCTTTCCTCCTCCTTTCTTAGTTTTTATTGCTGGGCAGACGCCATACGGTATGGGATACCCCTCTGGTTGGTTTGGGTCACCTGCCCTGGCTGTGTCCCCTCCCAGGATCGTGCCCACCCCCGGACTGCTGAGGGGGGAATGCTGGACAGACAGCGCTGATGCTGTGGGAGCACCGCCCAGCAGCAGCCAAAACACTGGGGTGTTCCCAACACCTTCCTGGCCGCCAGTGCCGAGCACAGCACCGGGAGGGCTGCTGTGGGGAAAACGAACTCCATCTCAGCCAGACCCAATACAGTACCAAAAAACATCTTCAACCTTCCGGTGATGGAGGATATGAATGATCACAGCCTGGTTTCTAAGAATGAAGATTTTAAAGAGATTGTCAGTGCCTTTAGAGCATTAACTACAATATGACTAAACTGTTACTAACAAAACAGACGCGCAGGAGAGCTCCGTGGGTTTATCAATTTTAAGTGAAATGAAAGAAACGTACTCTATCATCTCTTCTTACATAACGAACAATGGCAACCAAGCCCAGCCTTGGCTCCTGCACACACCTCACGCTGTTATCCCAAGTGTGTGTGGTATTAAGAGCTACCGCTGTTTATAAAATCCACACGGGAGCACAGCAGGCAAATCAAGTAACTGCAACAGAGGTCAGAAGGCGACAGCCTCTCTGTGCCCCACGATCTCTCGGTTCACGCCATCTCCTTCATATCCATGACTCAGACTTGCTGTTAATGCTCTCCCCTCTGGCTCTTTAAGGACAAAACCACACAAATAAAAACCCAATAAGATTGCTTTAGCATCACCCAAGGTAAAAAGCCTCATTCAGCTTGATCTCAGGGCTACATAGGATCACAGCCTGGACTTTTCTCTCTACCAACAGGTTTCTGCCTCTTGTGCTCAACATGAACCACTTGCTGTTGAGCCACACTCTACAATTAGAAATTTTTTGCCACCTGCCGTAGCAGTCGCGCAGGCACTGCCCTGTCTGCAGAGCTGCCTTGAGTTTCTGTCAAGCAGATCCCACCTCAGGGTTCCCCAGCTGCAAGTCACTGAACTGTGCAAAATGGGTCATTTGTGACGTTTGCGACATGACCTCAGAGGTGTGCGGCTGGGCAGTGGGCGAGAAAGCGGGGCCGAGCTCTGCGGTGTTTTACTGGGACTGTTTGTACTCGAGTAATATGACACGTGCATACAGGTGCACAGTGGAAAGAGGTCTGAGGGCAGAGCTTGGCAAAAATCCTTCCTTGGGGGAGGGAAGTTGAGCTAAGCACAAACTTGAGCCCCGCTTCCCCCAGACGCAGGCACAGCTGCCTGTGGGACTGGCACAGGCAGTTGCTTGTCTGTGCTTGCCTTCCACTGGCGCTCATTAGCAAGGAAAACAAAGTTGGTTGAATGGAGCTGGCAGGAATCCTGCCACTGCGTCTGCTAAATGGATCTATTAAAATGTAAACAGAGATCACATTGCAGGGCATCATCATAAAATACCGCGGGTGACAACTTGGCTGATTTCCAAACAGCACCACTTCCTCCTCGGCCGGCCTGTTGCCTTTGACACTGGCTGCCACCATGCTGCTGTTCCTCTTGCACGTCTCATTGCTGTTATCTTGACTTTTCCTCCTCTCCCTCCAAACGGTTGCTTGCTGGGTCCTCTGAAGGCTCTTTGTTATCCATCGGTCACCTGCGGCACCGTACTGCAGTCTCACACCCAACAGAGGCCTCGCGACCTCGCCAGCACGTGGTGGAGCCGTGCAACCTCTCCGAGGCTTTCTGCTTTAGGAAAACAGGACTGCGGGGCCTTAGTGTCCCCTTGCCATCCTGACAGAAGCCCTTGAGTTTGCAATTTAGCCTTGACAGCGGGAAGACAAGCCACACGAGTTACACCTGTCTTCCTCAGTGACTTGCTGATACACATCTAGTAGGAGTTTCTGTCACCTCTTTGACTTTCAAATGGACCTTTTCCTGCCTTCTCCCCTGCTTCCACCCCGTGCTCTCCCCAGGGGCTCTCAGGAAGCCAGCACCAAACCATGACTTTGTTCTCTGTCAAGAGTTCTTTAAAGCCATGCACACATTCTCCTCCCTGCCACCCGTGTCTGCAAAAGCTTGACAAAAATTGGTAAGGGGCTGAGGAAAGGACAGGGTCTTCTGGCTTTACGACTGTGACTTAGCTGCCTGGTGTTCTCACCTCTTTACTATTGGTTTTCTGTTCATGTGTGGTTTATTCCCTCCGGTATATTGGCTGCGTGTTCCTTGCGTGTTCCTTGTGTCCTCTGGGGTTCTAGACCTCAACCCAGGCTTCAAAGCTTTAAATTAACAAAATAAATTACCTCTGCTGGTAACGTTATAAACTCCAGAAGAGGCCACAGCAGCAGCAGCCTTATCGTGCAGAAGAATGGGAGAGAAGCAGGAGTTCTTGGCCTCAATTCAGTCCTGGCACAGATTTCTTATGTGCAACTGGGGAGCTTTTTGCCTCACTTTCCCTGTCTGTAAAATGAAAAATACCACATCCGCTCTCTGTTTGATACACTTCAGTGATCTGCTCTCTGGCAGGACCACTCACTGCTCACCCACTCAGCACCAGGTGCAGCAGTTTATCCGCACAGGGAAGCCTTGGCCTCTGCTGCTGCCGCCAGCCACAGCAAACCAAACGAGCAGGTAGGAACCTGGGTTAAAAGTCAGGTAGTGGCACTCAGAGGAGAGTTCCTTAGGGAAGCTAAAGAGAGATGCTATTTTATATCATTCTCTGAAAGCTGATATCTATTAATGGTTTTTAAGACCATTCTGCTCATGAAATGTATAATAATGAAACCATCTTGATGGAACAGAATGCATATTATAGATACAAAATACTGCACTTTTAGAAACCTAGATTCTGCTTTGGTTCTAAAGTTTAGAAGTTTTAATTTCACTCCTTGAGAATAACTTTGTAACTTACCCTTAAAAATTAGATGGTTTATTTTAGTTATACTGGAGATAATGGGGAAAAAAAAAAAAAAAAAGCTTAAATCCTGTCTAAAATCTGTGGAAAATAGTCTTTGAATGGCAGAGCACCATTTTGTTCCAGAAGATTAGCAATAGTTTATTATTCCAAGTGTATATTTAGACTATTCCACTTACACTATTGCTTTAATATCAACCATAAGATGACCTTTCCAATAACTGAACACATCCAGAAGCGATTCCAAGCTCCTCCATGTGATCTGTCACACAGAGTACCTCTCAGAGGCCATTTCAGCAGGTGTCTGTACACACGGGATCCCTTTGCACACTCCGCCAGGTATCAAGGCAGGCAGGTGCAACACCACACTTTCCACTCTTTTTTCAATATGCAGCATGAAGCCTCATGGCCCAAAACACCAGCAAGCAAAACAGGGATTTTGGAGCACGCACTCAGCAGCATTCTTGCAGTGTGGGGATTCAAACACCGATTTTAAACCTGTTCCTTTGGTGCTGTCCCAATGCTTGTGCGGGGGAGCTGGAAATCATCCTGGTAACTGTCAAATTCACCTTTGCCTAAAGAACAGAAATAGTATGAGGTCCAGAAGAGCAAGGCAGGGAACAAACACAGGAGGTTCTTAGAGCTATGGCAGAACTTCAGTAACTCTTCCTCTTTTGTAGCAAGATGACCCCCGAGTGCACAGTAAGTTAAACCACCTTTTAAAAACATAGGAGAGAGAATGGAAAGATGACACACACGCAGCAGTAACTGCTCTTGGTATTTTCTGCTGCAGGCCAGCTCCGTGTGCACGCTTTATTCTCCTATTCCTTGGATTCTGACCCAGCAAAATGCTCTGGTTTGCGTCCGCACGAGCAGTCTAGAGCTAACTGTGGCCCTTCTTCTCTGAGGTTTTGTAGGAGGGTTCGTGAATGTGCTGCGCATGGAAACCTGTGATTGACAAGAAAAACCTGTGTAGTAGCTTAACTCGCCCAGCAGTGTGGAAAAAACGTTAAGAACTTGAAGGTTTTTATATTTTACAAACAAAAGGAAGTTCATTTCCTCTGTTAGCTCACCGTAGCATTATGTGCAAAAACACGCCTGGAGCTCTTGAAATACCTTTATTTATTTCTGCATCTACCGAATTTACTTACAGAGCCATCTGGGGAACACTGGCTTCTCATTTAGAAGATACTATGGAGCTTTTTGGAATTGTTTCATAAACCAGCTCTTTAAAAACACCCACAGCTACAGAAATTGTCACCTATAATCAAGTCTTGGGACTCTTTGTTGGTGTATTTAAGGAGTATTGACAGGACAGTTAAAACTGCCATATTAATGCATAAATAGGTAGCTGTCCATGTGCTAACTGTACCACATGAATCAACCTAGCGATCAGCAAATGTGTCTAATAATTACACACTCCTGTAAGAAACCACAAATACATCAGTTATGTCTCATTTGACTGCAATCTTGGGGCATTGTAACAGTTTAGAAAATAAATGGGAGCAAATGCTTAAAGGAAATATAATAAGCATGCAGGGTTAGAACATGTGAAGTAAAAGTAAGGTGAAAACTGGGAAACAAACACGAGTGTCCTGGATGGCAGGTGAATGCACAAAGGGAAGAGAAACTCACTCGCTCCACATGCCACCGAGCTAGCTCCTAACAACCCAGAGCTACAGTTCACTCACTGTCTGGGCATCCTGGCAACAAACGACAACAGAAATGTTAAAATAATAACACTAATAAAAATAAATAAGCATTGGGTCTTATTTTAGCCAAGATATTTTCACAAAATGCCCCCCTTCATTCCTTGGCATGTGGTAAGATGTCTCTCTGCTCCTATTACACTCCTTAATTGCCTTCATACTTGCTTCTATCTGCAACAGTTAGGACTCAATACATTCAACCCAACTACAAGAATTAATTCTAACAATTATTTTATCTTCTTGTCACTCTAATACCATACACATATAGATTACCCAAGATCTTTATTACCACCTCGTTACTGGTTTGCTATCTAGCGGTATTCCTTCTGACCCATACATCGTTATATGTCTTCATTTAGCAAAATAAGATTGTTCTATAAAACGCTAATTTATTTCTAATAAACATTAGGTTGTCTAGTATTAGATTTTTGGGGTGTGAAGCACAAACCCCATCCTAGTTGATCCAAGACACTGTTGTCCTTATGGGTATTGTCTCTGCCGTGCTGGCATAATGACAGGTATAATTGTTCCCCGCTTACTTTTGTCAAAAAGATCGAATGTTGAAACATACAACTGCTTGGCATCTACCGGCTCATTTGGTAGTGTAACTGTTAAATTTACATGTGCAAATGTACCAAGTATACATTTTTTAAAAGTGTAGCATAGCAAGTGCAAGTCTATTTCTACGTGTTCCTACTGCAAATCTACAGCTACACAAACCTTTGAAAAACAACTGTACCTCTGCAAGGAACACGCCCCTGTTTCTCCTGATCCCTCCTTTCTCAGTCCTAAATTGAGACAGTTCACCAAGGTCATTGTTGTAGTGAAGTCAAGTCTTGAGGCTTCCTTCTTCAAACCATCCCCAAATTACTGTTAAAAAATGTTGCACTATGCATTCTCTAGATGCCTGAGTAAAACAATTTTAAAGCAGCATTTGAGATCTCCAGGTATGAGTGAGCGTTCCCATCATCAACACGTGTCAGCCTCAGTTTCTCCCAAGACCCGGTGATCAGCTCACACATCATCTAGCATCCTCTGCAGCACTCCGGCGGGTACTGCCGGCTTCGTGGTGCTCAGAGAGACCCAAGAGACATCTTAACCCGTTACCAGATTCCAACACAGGAACACAGTGCAGAGGCGTGCGCAGCTGGGCAGCTGCTGACAGAGCATCAACAGAACCCACATTTCCAGTCCAGGGTCCGTACTTCTTCCTCCCTCGCTTCTGATATGAGAAGCAGAAACAAAAGCACATCAAGGAAATCAGTTTTCTCTAAGACATGAAAGTCTGAATGCAAAATTTACATCCATCAGCACAGAGTCAATTTTGGCAGGAGTAATTACAGTTTAAGGTAGTGTTACAAACACTTTATTGGTTCACCTCTCTGCCTTCATTCTTCACGTACCTGCAGCACTGAAACCAAAGACAGAAGGCAGACCCCCTGTACTCGGTATGTGTAAGCACTGCTCTCCAGCACCCTCCAGAAGTCCCAGTAAAAGTCCAGTGAGTCACTTCCAGCTATTTTACCTGCTATGTGTGTATTCACTATGTCTTAATCTGAAGTAGCGAGTTTTGGTGAACATTGTACTCGCAGGTACTCAGCTCCATTGGTAATTAAGAATTCCTGTATTAAAAACATCCAGAATAGTGAACTGTGGGTCTGTTTGTGCTTCAGCTGTGGTCTGACATACTGGCCAGCATTAGTAACATCAAGTGTCCTACCTGGGATGCCACAGCCCTTTGGTGATCTACTGTGAGTTCCCTGGATCTTCATTTTTTTTTTTTTTCCACTTTTATTCAACTTCCCCAAATGATCACTTTACATTAGCACTGAGAATTCTCTCAAACTCCTCCCAGCGTTTCTCACTGCCAGTTCCGAGTTCCTGTGGCAACCGGCTGCTCAAGTACCACCTTTATGGGATTTTAGCAGCATCAAATTTTTATTCAAAGCATGAGAGAATAAGACTGAAATTGATATTGAATTGAAAATGCAATATATTCCCATAATATATTGGTGCCAAGATTGCAGCAGGAGTACATAGAATAGTATTTTCTGTCATTCTGTTTCCAGAAAAGTAGAAAACATTCAAAATACAGATTCCAAAGTATCTAAAGACAAGAGGAAGCAAGACTTGAAGAAATGCATGTGTTGAAATCCTGGCAGGACAGAACACCGTGACAGCAATCTGAGGCCAAGCAGTCCGTGGCAGTGACTGAAGTTAACCCCAGTAGCCCACACTTACCTGTGCCAGTGTGCAAACCGGTATAGAAAAGGGAAACAGAAAACAAGAAGTCACCAAAGACTCTCACAATTGGTTCTTAGGTTTTCTGCCAATAATACTGCCAAGGAACCGGGTACATGCTGTGTGACTGCCTACCAGAGCTGTAAGTTCACAGACTGAACCGCGACCTTTAGCTGTCACCTCCACACTCACTTTTGCCTTCCCTTTTGCCGTGGTATGGGAAATCCCCCAGTCCCCCGGCCCCTGCAGGGTAGAGGTAGCGGTGCTGGTCTGAGCCGTGGCTTTCCTCCCCGCGAGCAGGAATTAAGAGCAGCCAGCCCCTGCGAGCAAACACCTTGTGCCTCTCTCGCGCGCTGCGCTGCCAAACATCTCAGCTCGCAGACAAACAGGAACCGGCTTTTATGCCTGAACGGTCTTTATGTCTTGCCTAATTTATTTAAGGTCCTATCCTGCTTCCATCAAGCTCAAGAACAAGCCATTGCACGTATTTCAAGGGTAGAGGGTCCGACTCCTCAGCCGAGGAGCTTCCCTGGACAGAGACCCCGTCAGAGGGTTGGCTGGGGCCAACCTCCCTTCTTCCTCCCTCTCTGCTTCCCAGCCCCCACCTGGGTGTAATGAGAGGCGCAGAGTCCAGCAGCCCACACACAGGACAGGAGAGCGCAAGGGGGAAAGGGCAGGACTCAGCCTCTCCAGAAAAGCAGACAGCAAGACATAACTCCCTCCTACCCCCAAAAAAAGACCAAGCAGCCGAATAACAGCCATTTCGAAGGGATCGAGAGAAGTAATTCCAAATGAACAACGGCAAATGCAGATGAGCTTTGTGAGGTGGGCCAAGTGTCAGTTCTTTCAGGAGTCCAAAAGCTTTGCTGAACAACTGACACTGCAATTAACTGCGTCCTTATTAAGCCTCCGTTACACTTGGGCTGGGGCCCATCCCAACAGGCAAGGCACTTTCCCATGAGGCACAAGATGCAGCCACGTCAGCGTGGAGGTGCCCGGCTCCTAACGCCTTTAAAAGCCGATTTCTGAGTCAGCACTTCCCACGACAAAACACATGGCTTCATATAACAGCATGACCTACAGAGCTACATAAGATCGCTAGCCAAGAGAAAGCCGTCAGTCAAAAATGTAGTATAAAAGCTTGCACTTCAGGTCTTCAAACTGGTTTACTCTATCAGCATCTTTCCTAATTAATATTTTAATGTAGGCATGCAGGTATGTCCATTTGAATACACAGGTCACACCCCATACACAATCTGGCCATAAAATAGCTTATGACTGACAACTGGCTAAATAAATTCCTCCTAGAAATTAATTCACACCTTTAGATTTGTTAAATAATTTCCACCACCGTCCCAAAGTGGGGGTAAGATCCTACACTCTAGCAAGATAATTGCTGAAATTACCCACCGACTATGGGATGTCATACTGGTAGGTCTTTTACTTGAACAAAAATGAAATAGTAAAACAGTACAAGAAAAGGCAACAAGCTCATATTCAGTGGGAGCACAGCTTAAACACAGCAGTGGCGAGTGTGCAAGTGCTGGATTTTACTTACAGTGAGAAGAAAAAGAAACAAAGAGGAAATTTAGGAACGTACCAAATGCAAGTAAGTTTATTTTCATGTGTTCGCAGCAGGATAATCTCCTGCTGCTCAGAAATCCTGTACAACGGGTTTACTATCATCTCTAAATAAAGATGGACACTGTTTTCTGCTGCACTTAGGTAGTCTATCTGGATTTTTGCTTTTCATTTACTGGAAAAAATCTGATACTGCTTCCGGAATGAAAGCTTCCCCTGGGGTTAAACAATTCACAGGGTGATGATTTCTGGACGCCTGCTACTTGCACATAGTTTCAATTACCTAAGTTTTATAAAGGTCAAATATGTTTCTTAACAATGCTGGAGCCAATTTACAGACATCAAACCTAACCTAAGAGATTAAATACAGCCAGACACATTAACCTGCCTAATTTAACGTCTGTTATTATTTATATGCATATATACGTATTCTGCCTGTGCTCTGTGGTCTATGAAATAGTGTTTGCAGTTTACAAAAGCAAGCCAGGCTAATTACTCATTAACATGTAGTTTCCATCTATGTCTATTTTATGGATATTAACCTGAAATTAAGTCAACATAAAAGAAAAAAAATAAAATAATCAAGCATTTTCAGAGGCAACACAACACTGAGCCTCCTGACAGCTGCTGTGCTGAATTTTGCAGAATTTTAAGATACACACATACGTTCTCCCCCTTCCACTGCTATTTGAGCCATGTATGTAAAAGGGAGAAATCAGCCTCCCGGGGAAAAGCAGCATGGCTTTAACCGTGATGGACATCGATTTGTTACATATCAATCTACTTCAGAAGCGAGGGAACAGATACAGGTTGCAGAGTTCAAACACCTCAGTACCAGAACTTCCCCTCTCTGCTGCTTTAGTTCAGTCAGTTGCCAGGATCCAGCAGAATCTCGCCCAACAGACACTTGAAAACAAGCAGCAGCAACCAAATGCTCCCTCACTCTGCTTTTCTGTAGGTAGCACACAAAATCATCTTCAAGAAATCAAGCGTTAGACAGACCCAGTGACCTTATTCTGCTGAGTGTCTCCAGGTACCAGGAACAGAGTGGATGAACACCTAACATGCAAGTTATAGATCGTACTTGCAACGAAACGGGTCTCAGAATCATCCTTTAGTTCCCCCCCTCCACTACTGGCACCGAGCCGAGTCACGGTTCACAAGGGCCTTACCAAGAATTCAGAGGGGTCTGAAGCTTTTGGTCCACAGTGACAAAACTGTGACTTCCACAGAAACGGGCAATAACTGGTGACCTGAGAGAACAAACCTTGAAAGGGCACGTGATGTAGGTGGCCCTGACACTCGCCGCCCAAGTTGTCTCGGAACAGCACAAAGCAATTTGAAAAGCAACAGATACGGATGTTGGCTGTAACTTGAATCCGAGCAATACAAAAAGTTTAGAGAAATGTGATTTTTAAATTGAAGCTGCGCTTTTAAATAACCAGCAGTTTCACACCCAAGTGATTCATCTTAATTACCACCGGCAGGCAGACCCAAACGAAGTGCGGACACAGAGTTGCGGCTGAAGGACATTAACAATTTGTAAAACATATCATGGGGAAACTCGATACTTCTGGTTAAATAGGATTTGTTTCCAGAGATCATTAAGACACCTCCAGCACGGCCGTAACCATATACCAGAGGTACCTTCTGTACCTCGGAAACCCGTTCTCAACTCCAGGCTAATCCTCTAAACATGACATTCAAAACTTGTTTTGAATTAGCTATCCACCCTCGGGCAAAAAAATAAACCCAACCCCTCTTAATTCCTTTGCCAACTGTTCTATAACATACAGCGATTCTTAAACACTCCTGTGCTGTTCCCAGTCGCAGCCACAGGCGGTACCTACGGCGGAATTACCAGCCGCCGTTCCACTGCAGCGCTCCTCGGAAGGCTGAAGGTGCCTGTGTGTGCAGAGCAGATGCGGGGATGGTGGCCTGCCAGTGGAGCAGAATAAGCGTAAAGACTCAGCTGCTTCCCCAGTACAGCCCAATTTTGGCACTACTTAACAGGGCTTTGATGGAATACTAAACCGAAGCTGTCCGAGGGAGATGTCTAAGCATAAAACCTGCACAGAGAGACATTTCTTGAAGGATACACATTAACCTCTAAAAGGTTTTGTTAAAGTTTCCTCACATCGGTCTGTTACTCCAGAACTACAGCCTCAGAAGGCAGCGTTCATTTTTGGTTTAAACATTCCCACTTAGCATGTGGTACTACCTTATTTCAAATGCAGGATTTGGAATTTTAAGCGCCACTGGTGTAATTACACCTATCAACTTCTTTAACCCACTGAAGATCTCCCCAGTCTTCCAGATGCACCCCCCCGAGAGGCACTTACCAGGAGAGAATGAAGCTGCTTGCAAGGTTCTTGGGTATTTTCATGCAGGAAATGTGCCGTAAATAATGCCAATTTAACAGTTCTCTAACACTTAAAAATTAGCTGCTTGGAATCGTGTGTTCCTGTTTGAATACATTCATATCTTTGCTATGAAAAATACGGCTCTATCAACTGCTTCTTTATGAGCTTGTTATAAACCAGCGGTATGACAGTGCAAAACAGGACTTATTTTCTGTTTCATCAAGAAGTCATTCCCTCAGGCATTAAGATGTGACATAAAATCTTTTAATATATTGAGCAATTTCATTAAGTTCTCTGTAAAGAAAGCAAGATACAGCATGAAATACAAAAGCTCTTAAAACATCCCAGGAAATTTCAGTGGGAAGGTAACAAATTATGCAAGCCATGGGCCTATATTACACATTAAAAATGTTGGCTGAGGCATTAAACTGCCACCAAAACATTTTTATACAATTTGATTTAAGATCTATTGTTCAAGAACTTGAGAGCAAACATTTATTCTTTTCTGATTAATATTAGCAACTTAAAAACAAAACAAAACAAAAAACAAACAAAAAACCCCAACCAACACCAAAAAAAGCACAAACCAAAGAGGTGCACTCCTCCGGTGACTGAAATGCATTCCCAGGTAGAACTCACGCATCTCAGTTCTCTCCACAGATTACCTCCAAACAGAGCACAGCCAAGCACTGCCCAAGAGATTAAGCACCAGGAAAACTCGACACAGCAGAGACTCCCACTTTCAGGATTTTACTTCTTCCTGCTTTTGAGGGAGCTGTTGTGAACTCTTACTCTCTTCTGCACGGAAGAAGCAATTTTCATAGAAGCTTTCTTTGCGAGGGACCTTTCCACAGCTCCGGGTTTCCATAGCAACAGCTGAGCATCCTCTCCACCCGTCAGCAGAGACTCATCCGCCAGGCTCCAGCAGAAGGAGCGCACAGGGGCGGCGTGTCCTCCGCAGAGGGTGCCCGCCAGGCCCAGGCCCGCCCTGCCGCAGCCGACCAGGTGGATGTTTCCTGTGGATGTTCCCCCAATAAGAAAGAGTTTGTCTGCCTTTTCGTGGTAGAAGCCACCTACCAGGTAATGCAAGCTGTCGTTTTCAGGGCAGACGGCGTCTCTGACATCTAAAACGTGCAGTAGTGTTATTGGCTCTTCTGTATCTAACTGGGCAGTGTCCCACCAACAAAACCCCTCGTCGTGTGTCACGCAGTAGACCTGTTTATAATCTTTCCCAGACCAGCCAATAAAACTTACTGAGGAATCTGAATTGCAAGTTGATATCAAAGCATCATCTTCATTATCCTTGTTAATGTTGAACACGTTAACCAACCCATCAGTTGACCCAGAAACTACCAAATTGGGTTCGACAGGATGAAAACAAATTTTAGTGATATCGTCATTGTGACTTTCAGAATAGACTCCCAAGGGTTCCTGAGTAGCACTGGCACAGTTTGTAATGCCTCTGGCATCCCAAAACACCAGAAATGTGTCCTTTTCAACTTTTTCTGTTCCAGCACAAATTATGAGATCACTGCAGTTGATATCAAAACTGATGAAAGCGTTGGAAGGATAGCCACTAAATACCTGCACAGCTTTCTGAGCTGCTGAACGAATATCCCAA
The DNA here is from genome assembly GCF_018691265.1 of Tyto alba. Taxonomy (NCBI): domain Eukaryota; kingdom Metazoa; phylum Chordata; class Aves; order Strigiformes; family Tytonidae; genus Tyto; species Tyto alba. The sequence goes on from NW_024881303.1 coordinate 8,749,985, forward strand.
CATTTTACCGTACCGTCACTGCACGCTGAGAACACGGTGCTGTCACACGCGTGTGCAAACCTGACTCCATGAAGTACCCCAGGACGGCCACTGTACTCCCGCAGGAAGTTTAATGTTTCCCTGTTATATACCCTGATTGACTTATTGGAACACGAAACTGCCACAAAGCGACTGCTTGCAGACTGAGCAGGTTTGGAAACGTCTATATCCAGTAAGTAAGCGGGTTCCGCACTCGGCGCAGCGCGCTTCGCTATGCGCAGGCTAGCAAGCTGCTCCTCAATCACTGCAGTCATCTCAGGTGTCGCTCCTAACGCTGCCAGAAACCTGTAATAAATAAAATCCAAGGCAAGTTTCAATTATGACGTTCTACATAATATTAACTTTCAAAAGATACGTGAAAAAGCATCTTGCCCGGAGATAACGCGTGAAGTAAAAATTCCATTGTCCTGAAGTCCTACCCACTGCAACTTTTACAGAAACAGAGAACTGGAAAGGGCTCCCCGAGTTAAGGAGTTCAGTCTCTTGTGACTCTAAGCACTACGTCGTATCATCCCCTTAAAAGATTAAACAGTCTGTCTGTGAACCCTGTGAAAGTCACTTAGCTAAATTTGCTTTATTATTTTTATAAAGTAAATAGCAAAGCGATGTTCTCCATAAGTGGAAAGAAAATAGAAGTCATCACCACTACTTAAGGAGGAATAATTTTTGTTCTAAAAAGTTGCTAGGAGGCACAGCCCGCATCAGTACAACCGCAGGAGACTGCTTCAGTGAACTCTGCTGCTGGGGGAGGCGCAAAGGGGAGGCAGAGAACAAGACCAAAATTATGTGAAACTACAGCTGGAAATGGCCAGATGAAATCAATTTTACAAGTATTTAGGTGCGCAATGACACACATAAACACCTGTCAGCGTACCATGGACCGCCTCAACAGCCTACCTGACATCAGTGGAATTCACTGGAACTGAGCTTTCTTATCAATTCTCTTCAGAATCTAAATGGTTTTTGAGCCTCCTGTAAAACCACGTAACGCTGGCTGTTAGTGCAACTGATAAAAATCTTGCCTTCACAGGCAATTCTTCTCTGACACTGCTGAGCCCTCCTAGAAACCCATACTATTTCAGTGATGTACGCAAATTCAAATTTTACCAAGGAAAAAAAAAAATTAAAATATTCTCTCAATCTCATAGATTGTCTTTTAAAGAAAGGGTGTGACCTTAAAAAAAAAAAAAAACAAACTCCTTTCTATAACACAAAGGAAAATTCAATTCTGTACTTGCAGTAAAGGCCTTCATCAGCTTACAGTCAGAAAAAGTAGTGAAACATTTAAATTTAAATGAGGTATTTACCATCATGAACAATACATGTTTTTAGTGAGTTCACAAACTACAGTCATTTTCAGAAGAAAGATGTGGGTGGGGTACGTTAAGTAAGCATAACCATCCACATGAACGACTTCTGTTACAATTACAGGTTCAGTTAGACTTCTCTTCCACTTAAAAAAAAAAAAAAAAATGAACATTGAGGGAATCACAGCAGGTTCCAGGGTCTCAACACTCCGGTGACTTCTCACTGGTACAGATATTTTAGGTAATACAAATAAGCGTAAAGCAATGCTCAAAAATCTCCTTATTTCCTTAAGGACTATGCCAGCACCCGACCTTAGTTACCACATGCATGAAAAGATCCTTTCTGAAAAAATTCAAACAGAAATGGAGTAAAAATCAAGCAGAGCCAGAATGCAAGAAAATATTCTCATGCCTTCCTGGCTGTCCCATCATAAATTTTTCTGCAAATTCTTCAGGCTGGATTTTTGGAGGTGGAATGAGCAAGTTTCCATGTATTACTTGTTTTAGGGTAGTTACTTTAGTGGTCCATGAGAGACCAGCAGCAAAGAAAAAGTTGCTATGACAAAACTGCATTTGCTTTTTTTGCCTTCTTGGTGCTGTTTGTAGCTTCAGGATTTTGCTTGCCCTCCTCCTCTTTGGTACGTACAAATATTCATGACACCATGTGACAAACAAGCAAATTCTTAAAAAACAGCTTAAGTAGGCACACTCATAAAAGCTTAATTCCCAAGTCACAAATAATCTCACTAAGATATTTGCCTCAGTAATATCCTGACAATGAGGTCCCCAGGTTAATCTTCTACATCAAAGCAACCTTTCAGAGCACATCTTCAAGTAATTTTTGCCATAAAACGCAGACATCCTGTGGAAACTCCTTTCCCCTCTGAAGAGAAGTTCAACATGTTTTCTGGCGTTAGCCTGTGTACAACCCTACCCACAGATTGCTCCTTACTTTTCTGGGTATGTCCTCAAATGGAACCAGCTTTTACTAGAACTATTACATAAAGCAAACTGTTCTCAAACAGTGCTTGCTACACTGCTCAAACACAAAACGATTAAACTCCCACGCAAATAAATAATTTAAATTTAAGAAATAAAATATTTTCATATTATTAATAAGGACAACTTCTACTTAATCCAATTTACTGAAGAATTACGATGGAAGCTTCTATTTAAATACTGTTTCAAAAACAGATGCTTGAAGGTGGAGAACGGAGTTTGCATAAACCAGCTACCCAGTAGTGCTATGGTTACTGAAAAAATTGGGTTCTCTCTGTAAGCTTTTTGTAAGATGTAGTTTTCCAGACTGACCTGAATTTCAAGCTCTAAATATTCAGACTTTTTATACTCAAAAGGCCAAGTAAACTCAAACAGACATGTTCCTGACAAATGTCATCCATTTGGAAAGCAAGCTGCAGTTGTTTAAATATTACTGACTTTGATAGAGAATATTATTCAATGAGCAGTTTATACAACATTCATGGCAGAGATTTTACTGCTGGGGAGGGAAGGACGAGGGAACTCTACAAGTACCCAGAAGTTGTAAAAAGCCAGAGTCTGCAAAAGCATGCTCATTCAGATTTAATAATATTTTCTGGGAAATAAAATTAGCCCAAGATAGCCCTTAAGCTTTTACTCCCAAATGACATAGGTACTGCTATTCTGAAATACCAGAAAATGCTGTTCATGTTTCCAGATAGATGTGCAATTTATATCATCAGGAAACCGGAGGGTACAGTTTTCAATTCTATTTCCACTGCAACAACCAAGAAGCCTTAAAATTGCACTTGATGGCAGCCAGGTTTTTGCTAAAACCTCAGTAAAATGTCTGCCCTAGTAAGAAAGTCTTCAGACTATTATGAAATTGTGATTGAAGGTTATATAAACAATTCGTGCTCAAACTTCAGGGTGTAGCTGCCAGTCCTTCCTCTTCAGAAGGGGAAGTCACTGTTGTATTTTGATGGGAAAGTTTAAATGGCAGGAATAGGATCTGTGTTAAATTTGTGAGACAAATAGGAAACAATGGTCTTCCAAACACAATAGGAGATAACTAAGCACTGGACTGCAGCCACCTACAAAGCACACGGTGCTCTGCACTGCAGAAGTGAAGCACTTTTAGCTGAACATTCCTTAACTTCAACAACACAGGTACCTGTTTTGTTTCTGCCATAAAGAATCCTTTGGCAAAGTCAATATTTTTGAAACCTGGCATACTTTGGACATAGCCCAACAGCCACTTGCGGTGATCAATGAGAAAAACTGCTCATGCTAATGAGACAAACCGTGACACGAAGACTCTGCAGGGCACAGGCCGTTTGCTCTTGAGCTGTTCCAGTCTCAGAAGAAATTGCAGATAGCACTGACCAAAACCTCATCTTTCCCCAAGGTACCTCCTTTGCTCAGAACGTGAGGTAGTTAATTAAATTCAGGTTCTTCACTTATCTTAGCTCACAGCGGCCCATGGAGCGGCTCTCCAGTCTCAACACAAAGTCCAGGTGGTGTCAGGGTGCCAGGGAAACCCCACCACTTGGGTGACACACAAGCATGTGGCTGGAGGTGCCTGGCTACAGCCCAGTCACTCATGTTTGAAGCCAAGTCCAACCCCATCCTCTGTGACCACCGTTCCTCGTATGTGACACCCGCATCTCTCACCTGCACTCCCTGAACAAGGTAAAGCCACCTTTTACACATTAACCCCGAATCTTCGGTGTGACTGTATCGAGTCCTCTGGAACGACATTCATGTGAACTTTTCTATGAATTCACTTTGCAGTTATATGCAATCCCTGCACATCTCCCTGATATCACAACTACCAGAAACAGTAAGCTTCCTGAAGGACACTCAAAACTCATTACATCTTGGGAACTCAGAGTACAGTACTTTGAAAAAACCTAAAACATTCTGACCTCCAGGGCATCCTACAAGGCTCCTTTAAAAAAAGAAATAAGCTCGATTTTTAGAGTAGAAGGCATGAAGTGGAAGGGATGCCAAGGAGGCAGGACGGGATTTTCAAATGCCTTTGTTACGTATTTCTCAGTAGCGGAGTGTGGAAACAACCACCCAGCCAGACTAGAAGCAAACAGCCAGGGGTGCTGAAAGCAGGCCTTTCCAGCGGCACAGAAACGAAAGGCAGGCACCTATCCACACAAACTAAACGTAATATTGTCTCGGTGTGTACTGCTGTGCTCTTTGTGCCGTACTCTAAACGCTGCAGTCTCAACTCCAGCCAACAGGCTCATGAGTCCTCTTCAATCCAGACAGTTTTTCAAAAAATAAACTAGCAATTCATAAGGTATTTTCCTTCACCTTTCAGTGGTGTACACAAGATGCTGCCAAATTGCATAGCTCTCATTTCCAAAAGGCAATGTTGGCTCAACAACATACAGAAACATAGAATTACCTCTCTGAAAAATACCATGGAAAATGTGGGAGAAATGGAACTTTCTCAAAGATTTAATCAGTAACGTAAGAGTAACTCATGAGTAGGAGGGTAGAAACACATTATAAAAATTAAAACAACCTGTAGGTTTGGCAATCTTCTCTGTAGAGGTCAAATACCAAAAATAGCAAGGGATTTGAACAGCAGTAGATGAAATCTTGCACTGTTCTTTCCTACTATAAACAATACAAACAGACCCTCCCTTTATTTTCACTATTACTAAAAGTTCAAGAACAAACCAAGTACAAACCTGGAGCTCTGGGCAGTGGAAAGTAACCCATGCATGCAACATTACATGTGGTTTGCATTTTAAAACAAAAATGCAGAAGGCAGGGTTGGCTGAGGAGAAGGCATTAGTACGCTGCACTTCACTAATGCAAAATGCCTTCAGAGACCTCCCCGCACTGGCACCGCTTCACAACACAAGACGGATCAGCCCAACGATCTAAGCACTGAGGGGAAGCACAAAACACCCATCAGGCATGCATAATTTCTGCAGGATGCAAACTCCTGCAGTTGATTTTGTTATTTTACCGAAGCAGAGAGATAAGGTGTTCTTCCAGCATTCCCACAAAGCCATTTTAAGGCAAAAAGAGCAGCATTTAGTCTGTCAAGCAGGAAGGGAATAAGATGTGCGAGAGGCTAAAGTGCAGAGACAAGATGTAAACTGCCAAGAGAATTATTTCATCCTTTCAAATCAGCTGCCTCTAGTTTCCAAACGCAAAGCACAGCAAGAAAACAACTCCACGTAATTTTGCATTTGCAGTACAGAGAAAAATATTATATCAAGACAGCACAATGAAATAAAACACCGCCACAACAAAGTCTATGGGAAGAGCAAAAAAATTAGGTCTAGCAAACTATCTGCCTTCCATGAAATCAATTCCTACCCTCCCAAGAGCACTGACCTTGGGGGTACAATCCTGTTCAGCAACGGAGAGAAGAGCTGGAGGTGGGACAGAGAAGCAAGGAACTGGGCTTAAACAGCGGCATTGGTTAGAGGGAACAACGACGAGTCAGAGCTAGGAGAGAACAAAGGGGAAAAGTCACAGGTGCTCAGTGCTTCAGGGCTCGATGATTTTTTCAAAAAAGGAAACTACAGCTTTTGTGTACTCATCTTTTGAGGGCATAAGCAGGTGTTCATGTCAATACAGAAACAAAACCTCTTTTTGAATATTATACCTGATATCCATAGACAGAGAACACAAAAACAACTTTTGGATTTTACCGGGCATAGTTTTAAATACATAAATCATAAAAGCTGCACATTGAATATTTTCAACAAAAGAAAGCTTTCAAAATTCAGTTTTTTGGTGTAAGATTTTGCATTCCAACTAGAAAGACATATTCTGATCTTTCATCCAACAATGCAAAATACAGTGGAGGCAGGCGAGATTTGGAATATTTAAGTATGCCTTCAGCTCCAAATTGCAATTAATTTAACATTCAGACTTGAGTAACTGAAATTGATATAAAAGTCATTCAATATTGATATAAATCAATGAACCAAAGAGATGGCAAAGAGCTGCAAAGGACCCAGATGACAAGCCATCATAAGAAAAATCTAAGTGTAGAAAAATCCAGTGTACAATTTAAAAATTCAAATAAGCCAGAAAACACCATACAAAACTATAAAAATGCTCAAATTACTGATTTTAGCTTCAAATTTAGTCAAAATTTTTAAAATCTGATGCTCAGACAGATAAACTACCTTCTCTAGAACAATTTAGGAGACCCTAACATAAAACATGGGAAACATAGTTTCTAAAAACTCTAAGAAGCTGTGTCAAACATTATTTCAAGTATGTTTGAGAATTTTCCTTTTTCAGTCTTCTCTTTTCATTCAATTCCATGCTAGTGACATAGACCCACTAACGGAGGAGTAGCAAAGCAAGCTGGCTGTCACCAAAATCACACTGACAGGAGCAGCTGGATCTAATTGAGAACTTTCTTGTGAGGGGGAGGTTTCCTCGCAGTGACCTCATCAGGCAGAGGATGATGCTGCATCCAGGTGCTGGGGTGGTCATCCAATAAAGGAGTCTGTAAAGTAATAAGAGGATAAGAGATGCTCTACTTTACTCCCACAGCTATTCTCAGATCAAGCTGGCAGGAGCTGCAGCAGGAGCAATCCTATTGTAGAAGATTCCCAGGCAAAGGCTAAATTACAGAAAGCAATACTGTAATCAGGATATTATCTTCTAAATTCTATACATTGTCCTTTGTTTTTGTAAAGAATACTGTGTTTTAAAACCATTTGCAAAAGTTGATCTATCCCTAAACTACACACTCGTGGCCTCTGGACAGGGAAACGACAAACTACATCCTCAGGTGGATTCTAGAGAATGGGCAAGAGCTGCCAGGAAAACTGCCCTAGCACTGGGCCTTGGCTTTTGCACTGGAGCAAATCTCTGATGATGGGGAGATGGGGGTCAAATACGAGGTTTGTTCCCACCGCTCCTCCCTCCCTTCTCCCCTCTCCTCCCAGGCACAGACAGGGCCTAACCTGGACTCCAGCCCAGCATGCTTACGACGTACGGGGTGAGGCATGCAGATCACCTTCTAAAAGAAGGGCAAGCATCTACCAGGGAAGTCATGGCCAGTTCTGCGACACTCACCCTTTCTCTAACAGACACCTCCTCCCAGGATGGGGCCTGGGATGCTGGTTAACATCCCCATGAGGAACGGAAGGTGAACGATGTGTACGCATGTGCTACGCAAGCACCAGTGCTCCCACCTCCAGCAGGTGCCAGGTAACTCACAGCTTCAGAACACAGCACCTTTGTGTCCTGGTGTCTGTCTGTAACGTAACCACGGCTATTCAGTCAACTCGTGGCAAAACTTGAAGAGAATCCGAGTCTCAGCCTTCTGCATTTGTGCTTATCTCATCAGACCACAGTGACCACAGAGAAGTCATTTCCTTTCTCTTGTGAGCACCTCCCACCATAGACACCATATTGACATCACTTTTTGTAACCACAAACATAGGAAAGAAGATACAGAACTAATCAGTCTCTCAATTACATACAGCCAGTTACTGCTGGAAATCAAACATGTGGAGTACAGCATCCTCCTGCACCTAGCATTAAGTTTTTCATCATTCACGTTTCCACAACGTAACTATGAGCAGCCAAGTGAAAGTTTGTATCTTTCTCTGAACTATTCCTCACCCACATCCTCACTAATAGCATTTTCTTTTGTTAAACGGTCAAACGGCTTGCTGTTTGGCTTGGCACTAGAGCTATGCACCAAGACAGTCATCTCACAGAAAAAGGTGACAGAAATAAAGCTATTTGCCCGAGCGGATTTGAACAAAAGCCTGGCCTGTGAACACTTATGAGTCCTGATTCTGGCAGAACAGCATACTGAGTAATTCCCAGCAAGACGCAACATTCACTCTGTACTTGCTTAATCAGTGAAAAAAAGACAGTGTTTGCCTAACTCATAATACTTGTGCACACAAACATTAGTAAGTACAGTCAGCAGCAGATTTTTGAAAGAAAAAGCCTTGTTCTGAACATCTATGCTACAAGATAAAATGCAAAAGTTACAGTAACACCGTAATGCACCTGCAAATTCCACAACCACAAAGTGCTTCAATGTCCTTTCTCCTTTGGGATTACAAGAAAGGACTCCAAGAGTGATGATTTTCAGGGCCATTTTAAGCTTAACAAAACCAACACATGAATGGGCAACCCCAATCATCCACCCTACATAGAAAGGTGAAAGGAAATAATTACTTATGCAGCTGCATGAATAATTTAGTGACTATGAAATAACACCATTTATTTCCTTCAATTTAGACATTGTCACTTGGCACCAACATCTTCATATAAAAAAACTGGAAATAAGAAAGAAGATTCTTCCCAAATATTAATAAATTTTGCTGAAACTCTTCTAAAGAATTTGTTTCTACACCACAGGAAGCCAGGGAAATTTCAGCCTAAATTTAGCAGCAACTGTAATAAAAAGATATAAAGAAACTTAGCTACAGCAGGAAAAATAACTCCTACTACCACACACTGGTGCCAAAATACCTACAATGAGATAAAATGTTTTATTTACCAGAATATTTTAGAAATTCTTTCACAACAGTAACTTAGCTTATGTATATTTTGTTACCAGAGCTCATTCTTCAAAACACAAACCTATTATGTTTTCAAGACTCTTTTAAAAACCCAAGCTTAAATCAGCTACTACAGGTAGCTCATCTGCACTAGGGATGTTGCTGGTGAATGCTAAGATGACATTCCCCTACATGTGCAGATGTGGCACCAGTATTTTCTGAACACAACATTCATGTGCTTGGAAATTTTTAACACTATGCTAACATCACTGCCTGAACAATTCTCTGCCATTCCAGATGCATTGCACAAGCACAGACATCTGTCAAGCCTAAGGAGGGGAAATGACTTCTCCTCATTTTCCTCACGTGCTTCCCCAGGAACATGCAGACCACTAAGGTATCTTCGCCAGTCACATCATACAATATCTGGGTTTGATATTTAGCTAATCCAGAACACCACCATGTCAAGGTAATTTGTCAGACCCTCTCCAGTATCAAGGCAACAGGAGAAACTGGAGATCCTTCTGTACCCGTGACAGTTCACAGACTATCAATTTCCAAACATGCTCTTCACGCATAGCTGGACAGCTGGGAGCTCTGCTGAATCCTTATCATGCCCTAAGCTCAATTCTCAGTGCTTTGTAGCAGGCAAAAGGAAAAGATGACATCTAAGTGACAACAGTAGGATGGAAGAGGCTGAAATAAAGGGATTTAGAGCTATGTTGGCTCTATCCTGTTCAAAAGAATTTACTTTTCAGTCTCTGTAAAAGATACTAAGGCATCACGTATGTGCACATTGTACCTATGCAAGGTACTCTCTTCGGCTCTGTTTTCAAGAGTCTTTAGACAGTGTTTGTACTTAAATCATACGCAGCACTCCAGTACTAGCTTCACCAATGCCACACACAGATAAAAAATAATTTTTCCATTTTTATAACATCCAAGCACGCAGTGATTTTCCACCATACTGCACTGGAAGTTCATGTTCAACCACCTTTCACTGTGAGCATGATTTAGGACTCAGTCATAAGAAATGGAATCGCAAAAGGGAAAGGACAAAAGAGCAAGTATGTACGTATTGATACTCTACCACTTTCTGATCAAGAAATTACTGTATACAGCAACACAGGCATGCCCTGCTGGCAACTCACAGCAAAAACTATATGCTTTTGTTAGCACCCACAAATCCCTAAGATCTGGGTGGGGAATTTATTTTTCTGAGATCCACAAAGACCTTTCCAACATCTTCAGCAGACAGTGTTGTCCCAAAACAAGACAAGGATAAAAAGCAAAGTTAAGAGCCTTATATATTTTAATAACCTTGCTCTGAAGCCACATTTGCTCTCAATGCTTTAGTCAATCCATACTTTGCAGGGTCACAGCAGGTTGCCAGCAGAGCTCTTTGCTGAAGCCGATCTCTTGATAATGAAACCATAATCAAGTGCAGAGGAGGACGGGTTAGATGATCCAGGGAATGGACTGTTTATTTTACAAGAAGTAGCGGGGATGCTTTGCCTTGTATAGCTTGGCAAAGACAGAGACTGAAAGGGGATACGATTACTATCTACAAATACATCAAAGGAATAAATGCTGAGGAGGGAAGGGAGCTACTCAAGAACAATACTGGCACAACAGTTTAAGAGCATAAACTGACCACAAATAAAATGTAGAGCAGAAATTATGAAGTTTATCTTTCAAAATAGTTTCCAATTAGAACAGAGGGGGCAAAAACTTTGACTGTCTTCATCTCTTCTTTACAGCCTCATCAGCCTGGCACCCACAACTGCCCTCGCAGAGCAAAGAACAGAAGCAGGAAGGCAGACTGAAACACAAGCAACAAGAGAAGCTGGCTCATCATTTCTTCCTGGAAGACACCGCATTGCCAGACATCAGGAAGACACACCACTTGCTTACTGCACAGCTTCAGCAGCGCTGCTGGGACCCTCCTAGGAGGGCGTGTGTGTGCACGGTGAGGATGCGGCGGCAGCGGAAGGCGGCTTCCTCTCCCCACGCCCCTGGAAACCCTCGGAATAAAAGTCAATGGACTCGAGTGCGCCCCTCCGAACAGCCACCTCCTCTCGCAAAGACTCTTCCCGTGGGAAACGCAACGCCCCCCTCTCCGGTTGGAGTGTTTATCGGTCACTGCCACGTAGACCTGAGGAGTTTTTGTGCTGCGGGGGCCGCCCATGGGCAGGCGCCGTCACTTCGCTCTCGGCCCACGGGGTGTCACCAGTGACCAGCACTCGCGAGCAGCTCGGGTGCTCCTCCAGGAGCTGCGGGCCTGGACCGTGCGGTTCAGGAGAGCACTTGCTCTGTTTGTTGCATTTCTGTACCGCAACACTCATTTTAACCGGTTATGATAAGCTGATTCTCTCCTCCAGCAGAGCGACATTCAAAGAAACAAAACGTAATTTACAGTGCAAGGCACGGGAAATAAGCCTGAAGTACTACAAAGAATGCTATTAAAGTACCTGCATTTTATTTTCCTTTTAAAAGCCTCAGATCATCAAATCAGACTATTAATCAAAAATCACAGCCTTCACTTAGAACCAGAGTCTAGGCCTTCTCTAGCACCAAAAACAGAAGGAAAAAACCCAAATTCAACTACACGGCAACCTTCTCCTTCAGATCTATCGAAGAAATTAAAAATAAATGACACGTTCTTTTTTAAAATCTCATTGTTGTGAATTCAATTCAGACCTTTTGATCTTCCAGAGTTCACAGCAACGCAAGATGTGACTCTCCTATTTCCATGCAACACACACAGAAGCATACAGGGGACAACTGACCTTTGTGCATTTGTATTTGCTCTTTAAGCATCCAGCAAGCGTCAAGTCCAGAAACACCCATCACTAAGTTTTCCCAGGGAAGGGGGGGCAGTAGGAACAAACCAAATCCAACAACTAAAAAACCTTTCTTCTCTCAATCTATTACACTCACATCTGGCTGCTATGAGCATTCAATACAACATGATAATAGTTACCTGAGACATTAAACCACTTGAATTAATTTTTCCCCCTTTCAGAACTAAGGGAGAAGTGGATAGTGGGTCAGCCTAAAGTCTGAAGAGGGCAAAGGCATGTTTGAAGTCGAGCTTCCTAACCCCACATGGCTATAGGCAACATGCTCTTTTCCTGCCTTTCTTGTGTCCTTCATTGTCTATCTTGCACCTAAACTGCTTGCAAATCACGATGAACACTCACCTCCAAAACCTGCCCTCACCAAGTCTCTGATTCACAAGGCTCAACACTTTATGACTGGTGTGAAACCCACTAACAGACTCGTCATCACACAGGAGCAGCTGACCCACACAGAAAATGTCTTTTCACTCATCAATTAAAACCAAGTCCTAGAAGCCTGCACAGGCAACTTTACATTAACATGGTTAATCAGCATGGTAGTGCTGATTTCATTATGCTCTGCTTTTTTTTCAGAAAATCTCAGAAATCCCATTATTTGTATAGTTACAGTAAAAGCATGACAAAGCTGCAGAACCCAGCTGGGAAGTGCTGTCAGCACGTAACAACAATCTGGTTTTACATGAGACCTCTCATGCAGTCAGGTACAGACCAGATCCCAGCAAAGAACCCCGACACTGATACAGTGAAGGGAAAAAAACTTTTAAAAAAATCCTCTCTACTTAAGGCATTTAAAAAACTACCTGAACATCATCAATCACTCCATGTAGAGTAGAACTCTTATGTGGCAAAAAAAGAAGATACTTGTTTCCAAAATGTCTGAGAACATACAAGAAACAGCCAGGCCCCACGCCAGTGTCTGTGTATGCAGAATCTGTCGAGGAGTCCTAGGCCCAACTTCCCTGCAGGGCTGTTCCTTGACCCCATAAAAAGATATCTGGAGAAAAACGCAAATAGCTACCACAGTCCTTCAACAAACAGAAACCAACATATAAACTTTAAACAAGCATTATGAAAAATTAACAAGCAGAAAGCAAACCTTGGGATAAACATGAACAGAAAACTTTTCAGTTACTCTGTCAACAACACTTATAGGAGCACACACACCTCACTGAATCTAATGGTTGATCTCAAACAGGAAATCCATTTAAAATATTAGGAAATAAAAGACATTAACATTGCTTAGTTCTAAGAATAAAGTTTTTACAGACCCAAAAACCAGCATACTAAGAAAAGACCTTGTGTTTCTGCATTCTTCTGTATATACATTTCTAGGGAAAAATAACTTAGAATTATAGAACTGTAACCATGAGTCAGTAACATAATACAGCATTGACAATTCCACTTCCCATACCTTGTGGGAAAAAGTTAATTCTCCAGCATAGCATGTTTTAAAATACCTGTTGGTTATATAAAACATCATTAAGGATATACGTATTACAGCTTTAACAGTAGTTTCTCCATATTTTTCTTCAAAAACATAAAAAAGTTTCTTTTTACTGAGGAATAAAACAGCCGAACAAAAAATCAAAATCATAACATTTATTTTGTCTTCTGACCTTTTCCCAATTTTTTTTTAAGACTATTATTAAAAAAGATCCCCATCTTCACCAAACCTAGGTGAGGCCAGCTAGTACTAACCAGCATAGCTTCTTAATAAACATATTTTATCTGCCAATACAGACCCTAACTTTAACCCTGACAGCCTGTCAGTGGCCAGTCACAACCCTAATCAGATGTGCCTGCCCAAATTAGCAATACACTGACCCAGCCCTCATGACAGGCTCAATCCCAGCCCACTCCCTCCCAGACACAGCATCAAAGCTAGAAAAGGTGGCCAGGCCAGTGTCCACCCTCCAGCAGCCCCTTACCCCAGCTCAGTGCTCTGAAAGCAGAGCCAGTGAGTGTTTCTAAGCTTCCAGGCTTCACTGAGTAACAGGGTAAACTCACAGTGTAAACTGAGCGGTTTTATTCACGCTTCACCAGTGACAGAGACAGCATCGCTACCAGCGGAACCAGAGATGCTTCAGTTTAGCCTAACGGAAAAAGAAAAGGCAGCGGTGAGGGAAGGAAACCTCAGGAGCTTCCCCCTTCCTCCTCCCTACCGCCAGCACACTGACACACACGCCGGGAGCAGCCCGACCCCGCTGCTCGGGGGCGGTGGGGGCCGGGGCACTGCTGGGCGGGGGCTCCCCCAGCTCAAACCCCCCGCCCTGAGCAACCCCTGGCCTCCCTCCCCACAAACCGCACGGGGCAACCCTCGGCCAAACCCGCAGGACACACTGTGCCCCCCTCACCCCCCCCCCTTGCAGAGGGACCCCCCACACACACACTCCCCTCCCCCACAGCTCTCCACTAAGTACCCCCCCGCCCCAGGGATGACTCCCCTCAGAGGCGCGCGCGCGCACACCCACCCAGCCCCGCCCTCCCCACGGCAACTGCCCACGAGTGGCCCCTCGCCCCAGAGAACCCCCCGCTTGGGGGCCCTTCCCGCGAGCCCCGCTTCCCGCCGCCCACCACAACCGGCCGCCGCCTCGTGCGCCCGGCCCCGCCTCCACAGCCCCCCCCCCCCCCGCCACCTCATTGGCTGCTGACGCCGCTGACGCCGGCAGCCATCTTCCTTCCGTGGCGGAGGGGAGAGGAAACTACACAAAGGGAAGGGGATTGGTGCAGACAGCGGAGGGGGGCGTGGCCCACCCGCCCTTCACCGTGATTGGCGGCCGGCGGCCGTTGCCGTGGCACCGGGGGCGGGGCCTTCCCCGGCTGAGGGGACCCGGCGCCATTCCCGGCCCTCGAGGGAGGAGGCATGGCTGCCGCTGCGGGATAAAATCGCGGCGAGGGGCCCACGGGGCTCCGGTCGGGCCACGGCCTGGGTCCTCCGGCAGACCCCGGGCTGCCGGCGGCGAGCGGGGCCTCGGGGCGGGAGAAGTGGCCGCTCGGGCATCGCTGCGGTTCGCTAGCACCGACCTCGGGAGCCCCAAATAGAAAATGATGTCATGTTCCACAGAGCAGAACCCGAAAGACCAGCAAGCAAACGGCGATTTTGTCCTTTAGTAATTAAAATCAACCTGTTTCTTGATTTTTTTTTTTTTTTTCCTGTCCTTAACGAGTGCGCTGCTCCTGTGAGGAGAGGCCGGCTCTCCCTGCATACCCCTAGGCACATGAGGCCAGATTTGGTCAACTGGGTTAGGGACTGAATTTTCCTTTATAGCTTTTTAGCAGTAACTAACACTGCCTACATAGAATACCTGTCGAGCAGCTGGACCACAGGGGTGACGGAGATGCACAAGCATCTGCTGCTGCCCAGCTGCCCTTCTCCAGCGAAGCAGAACAGAAAGGATTATTTCCTGGGAGGGATTCAAACAGGAAGGGGGACAGGAGCATTAATTATGTTTCCTTTTCCTTCAGCTTGCTCTTACATTTTGCCAGACTCTCATTTCTTCCAGTTAAAGTTCCAAATAGTATTTTTTTTCTTTTTTTTTTTTTTTTTTTTTTAATTACAATTTAATAAGCTAGCACATACAGGTTATTAGAAGGATAGCATACTAACATTTGCTAACATTTAAGATGACTATATATTTTTCTAGCAAGATGAAAAAGAGATTTATCTAAGCCCAATAATGTAGTCAAGTCACACTGATAATAACCACAGAATATTATAAAAACCATGACTTGGACCTCAGTTTAATGTATTTTTATTTAACTCTGCCATGTAATGAAAGCAGAAAGTCAATCAAAAGGTACTTCAAAGTACTGACAATTTCAGTTGCCTACCACTAGTAGTGTGCAAAATTTTAATTAATTCTACATGCAGTATATCTACTGTTATTTTTATTACTGCATCTATTTATGTACCTACCAGCACAATAATCTTTCTGTGAGTAGAGAATACCCTTCTCGATGATCGCTCTGCAATACTGTGAGATGGTCAGCTTGACTTGTATTTCACAGATGCCTTAATGATTCACCTAGAGTTCAGATTAAAGTCTGCTCTCTAAATAGCTTATTAGGACCAGATATTAATGCAACTATTTGTATTCGTGAGGACTCACAGATGCACAGCTCACAGAACCCTTAGCCAAGCAGGTATCACAGAAGACAGAGCAATTCACCAACTGCCATGAAAAAAGCACCATTTTTGTTTATTTTTGCTTCTTAATTATTTCTGGGGCCACTTTTTTTTTCTGTATGGTGCACTGAAGATAGAAAAACATCTAAGCACATGACATCAAAGCACAGAGACCCAAATTCCACGCTTACTGTTTTCACAGTAAATACCTTCCATCATTGTGAAGCCTGGTCCTGCTGAAGTCTATCACCCAGGACTAATCACTGCTCAAACTAGTGAGAGTTGCTCTGAAAATTTCAAAACAAGATGTATATGCTTTCACTGAAGACAATATTGAATTTAACGCAACATACATTACAATACTTAAGGCTGTATTGTAAATACAGTAGTAGTAGTTAGTAGTTTTTCATCCCAGTTTCCTGGGGTGGTAAGTATTGCCACAAATTCAACAAATACCTTCTGTTCATTGTTCACACAGTAAAAACAGCTGCAAGATCAACTGGAATGACATACTTCAACAGCCACGGATTTGGTATTCAGTACTCCCAGATGAAACCAGCTATATTAACAGAAAGTACAACTTTCTTGATAGCACACCAACGCTGCTGAGTCACCGTACATCCTAGGTAGAAACACATCTGTAAAGTTCACCACAGTAATTGCCTGGCAGTTGCTTCAGAGATCGCTTGTAACTCTTGACAGCTACTTTACAGACATAACTTAAAAGACATTTTGAGAAAGGAATCTTTATGATTCCTACCTTAAAAGAAAGTGAAGTAGTTAGGTTGCATTGTGTGAAATGCAGGTCAGTGAGAAGTGTTTCTTCCCCTCCACAAAGTTATTAAAAAAAGGGAGAATGAAAACACCATTATTTTTAGAGTAATTTTATGCATAGCATTCAAAGCAGAGAAAGAAATGAGAGTATGTAGTTGTAGTTGAAATTACTTTTTCCAAGATCTTTCATAAATAAATGTTGGTAGAGCTTGATAATTCTGAATGTTGCTTGTTGCAGTTTTAACTGGAATGATTCAGGTAAGGGCTATCAAATCAAGCAGTTGTACCCTAACTACTTGGCTATCTATGTCAAGGTTATTTATGTGGCAGTGTATTTTGGCCACCTATACCAACTTTTACAGTATAGTGATTTGCAATTAACGTGCATGTAGATGAAGTGTTACATACCAGGGATTCATGAACATAATTCCATTAGCAAATTCCTGCAGCTGAAGTAGTAGAAGGTAACATGATTTATTGGAGAGAATATTTTGAACATCTTTAAAAAGTTACAGCTCATTGGATCGTTTCACATTTCAGTTCTCCTCTGTTTGTTGGGGAGGGAGAGTTGGCAAACTTCTCTGTGTCACTTTTTGCAATTCTACCTGCAGAACTTGACACAAAATGTAGAAATGAGGCAGAATTATTATGACGGATGATTATCAAGTTCCTGGATTTACTGAAGGTACTTTAATGCTTAATTGCCACTTAGTGCTGAATAAGCCCTTAATAAACCAAAATCAAATGTTTGTTAAATCATATACTCTAATTACATAGTACAATAAAATGATGTTTTGATTGCAAAGTCAAGTTGTTGGGTAAGGACACCATTTCTTAGAGGTCAGCTCAGTTAGCAGCTTCTGACTTCAGAGACCCTTAGCTAACTTCTGGCATCCTGCAGTGAATAAGCTGTGTCCGTCCTGTCTGCTGCAGGAATTCTTAATTTTAATAATGCTCTTATTGGTAACAATGCTTGCAGTTTTTCATGACCTGCACAGAGCACTAGTGTAAGATTTTGTATCTGATCCTGTTAAAAGCAGAAAACTGGGCCATGCGCTGTGCACTGCTCCTCCTCATCCTCCCCAGCTGTTCTCTGTAACTATCCCTAAAAGGCTGAGTGGATGTTCCAGGCATAGCTCAGGCAGGGAAGAGAGCCTGCAGACACGTTTCTGTTTTCATGGTCATACTGTCTTTTTGAACAGCCATGCTAAGGGTATACATGTTGAGATTTTGGTTTTTTATTGGAAATTTTGTCAGCGGCAAGAATTCCTTATTCCTCCCTGAAACAGAAAGATCAAACTGGACACAACTGCAGGAGCCTTCCATCTAAGTGGTAGCAGAGGGCACCCAGAGCGCACCAGGGAAGGTTCACCTATCAGCATTCTCTGGGCTTTTTGTATTTGTACAGAGACCAAACAGGACAACCTGGCTCTTCTCACATGTGAAGTTCCTGAACACAGCAGACACGCATTAGGAAACAACCCAGATGTGCTACCTATTGACTTTGGGGGAGTGGGGGCAAGTTCTTAAGAACATGGATTTGTCAAATTCCATATGCTGTACGCTTTTTTTTTTTTGTGTGTGTTAGGGAATACCATTTTTATGTTTGCTTCAAGCTCTGGTCTTCTAACTCCAATTGAAATTGGTTGACACCAAGAACAATTACAGATGACTAACACCCCAAAAGTCCAAGTTCAAGGACAGAGAAGCATCAGACCAGATACATATTTCAGAATTGCTTTATCATAGCTACAGCGTTTGCATAACTACTAAGTGTCTTGTATATAAATTTTCAAATAAACCTTTATTTGCATTGACAAGAAAGAAATCTCAGTAACCATATGTTTAAAAGAGATGCCTGGACATGCCTTTAAGTGAAAAGAGACAAATCTGACCATAAGAATTTTTAATTTTTCTTTCAATTATATATTAGGTTAGTCAGCCTGAAGTCTAGTCACAATCTCAATACCATCACAAGGCCCATACATCAGGAAACAACTGCTGCTGCAAGGCAAGCACAACAGAGGGCTAATTAGCATTGGTATGAAATCAGTCTGAATGCTAAAGTAGTTGACTTTGTACTTTTACCACTGTCTTAAAGATGTTGGCAACTTTTACTCCTTCAAACCTTATTAAAGATTATCAGAGAGAGCATTATGTTCTATAAACATCAGCCCAGAGAAAATATTCTAGCTCTTAAAGCAGCAAGTGTCAGTTTGAGTAATAGGCTTTATTTAATTTATAGTTTCAGCATCTGCAGCTGATCCACTGCAGTCCACAGCAATAATTGCTAAGCAATTAGTAGGCATTACAGCATGAATAATGCTGTAAACAGTAAATCATCAAAAAGGAGTAATTAAAGTACGTGCTGTGTGCAGGAGAAGCACAGGTTACCACCTCTCTAAATTTTTTGTTTAAAAATCTTTGCAGGTTAGTTGAAATCTGGGTCATCATGTTCTGAAATTTAATCATTCTGTACGAGGCAAACATGATTACATCCCTTTGCTTAACCATATGAGATTAGCAATTGAGAAGTAACTCTTCATAACGGGCATTTTTTTGGCAATCTTCCCAAGGCTGCTGTGGCCTTCACTAGCCACCAGGACTGAATTCTCTACAGCAGGAATTACCCAAATACGGCTACCAGCATACCAGGAGAGATGATTAGACATGTGATGGATTAAATAATTCAGGGGACATTTTTGTCTTTATCTGATACGGAAGCAGAAGGTACTTTCTGCCTCTGCTTGCTAAGCTATCATGTCAAATTAGCCTCATATATTGAAGGGGAAAAGAACCTTTAGAAAAAAAAACAACCAAACCCAGCCAAGTTTAGTTTTGTTTGTTGTTATTTTTTTTAAGATTCTGAGAAGATTAGCTGCTGAATCCATCTACAAACTCAAATTTGAGACTACCTTGAATGAAACTGCATTAGAATTAGTACAGGTGATAGACTGTTCTCTCTCTAACAGATGACCACAACTCTAAGCCAAAATAGCTGCCCACTCTAACTTTGGGAAACTCTTACCTACTTTCTTTTGAATATTCAGTATCATATCAGCAGGGGAGGGGCGGGGGTTAAGGAAAAAAGGAATTTTAAAAGTTATTAGAAGATTATGAAGATGGAATTTATTTTGTTCCTAACCCCAAGGATGTTCTCAAAAGAGCAAAGGATTTACAGCTCATGCCTTTTTCACAACTCTCAATTTCTTCCTTAGTTTACTACTTCTCAACACCTCTGTTAATTCCTTATGTCCTCCGCTCTTGCACATTCCCACAACCCTTTTCTCCTCCATATGCCAACATCCTACCTCTGCTACACACAGGTTTCCCCCTCCCCCTTTTCTTTCTACAATGCTCTAGTGACATACCTCACTGCTATTTCTCCTCTTCTGCAGTCTTACTCTGCACGTTTCACACCAGCTGCATAGAATGGAAACATCTGACTAAGCAGAGGATGACTGCATGAAGGAAACCAGATTGGCACGTGAACGCTCTGCGCTGTGAGCTGAAGGACCTCGGTGCTGTGGTGTGTCATGGAAGGTGAAGCGTGGCTGTAAAGTTTGGTAGGATTCTGGTCTTTGGAGCTACTTGAAGGGAAAAAGCTGAAGAGTAGATGAGAAATAAGTGTCCACAGAAATGAGTAAAAATGGCGTGTAGGACACAGAAAGGCTACACCTAGAAAAGCACCAGATGGCTGGGAGGCAAGAGCAGCCACTTGTACAGAATCAGGACATCATTCCTTTTCTACCTGGGAAAGGCTGACCAGAATCTAGGTGTAAGTAATTTCACCTATTGCAGACTTACCATTTTCTATCACTATTCTGTAGGGTTTTCTAGAGTAGAATAAATGCCTTAATTCCTTTGAACTAATAAGTTTACCATAGTATCCACAGAAAATAGATTCTCTTGAGTTTGCTGTTGTCTAAACTTCACTGAATTTCATTATGAAGCATCTATTTAAACAGCAGCCTTTTACTGATTTTTATGGCAGCATGAAAGAATTTTGCTCCTTTCCTCCTGAGATTAAGAAAACAAGTTTGGCTTCCCTACAAAATGCTGCAATGTAGATGCAATTAGGGGAGGCAGGGGAGGAACTAAAACCCCACAGATTCAGAATCCTTTCTCCTACCTGGAAGATTTATTATGTACTTGAAAAAGAAAACATTTGTCTTTAGGATGTGATAGATCTTCAGTAGTTGTGGGGACAGAAGAAACTATTAGTCACAGAAGCAGAAGGAAGGGTCAGAACATTAGGGGTGAAAGCAAGCATACCAGCTATAGTTAGCAAGGGCTGCCATGTACTGTACCAAACCCACATCATTTGTAAGCCAAGTATTTGCCACACCAGCTGGAAAGGTTATTGCATGTGGTCAGAGTAAGACAGTTGTATAAAGCCAGAGCATCCATTTAAGTCAATAATAAATATTTGACAATTGAAAGAGTGATAAGAAGATCCTTCAGAGAAAAAAAAAAAAAAAAAAAAAACCCACACCAAAAAACAAGTGTCTACATCCAGCTGTTCTTCACAGACTAAGGCTAAAGCACTGGGAAGGCTCTATTACAAAATGTAAAATGGAGGAAGGGACAATTCCCAGTGCACTGCAAGTTTAAGCTTTTGGGCACGAAATTGCTTTTACTTTCTGCAAAATAATTAGCAAGCAAAGAGTCAAATCGGATTAAACAATTTATATGCAAATCATGGCTAAACTGATGTCAAAGGACTATTAATGATCTGTACCAACAAAAGTTTACACAGTTGCCCTGTATCTGGGCCACTTGTGATCTAAAAGTCTCACAGAAAGAGCAGCAAACAAAGTATACAACTGAGGAAGATCCCAATCACAGGTCTATGGAGATTTAGTTATCAGTTCAGTAATATTTGGCCAGGATGTGATGATCAAAGGAGTTCCAATTACACCTTTCTGGTTTTGGTTCATGACATAAGCTAGAACTGCCATGAGGCTAGCAATTCAGCTTCATCAGCAGTTTAAGCAGAAAAGGAATGCTTATTCCAAATCACTTCAAAATTATTTTATTTAGAATGAATAATTAGAAAGACCAAGCACTTTGTCATTTTATGAAACGAGGGACCAGAACTCTTCTGTGGTAACAAGTTACATCCTTGTAAGAAACCCATGTTTACCCAGCAAAGACCATGAACAGGTATAAACATCCATGGAATGATGAATTAAAATCTTGCCAAAGAGGTGTGATTTAGTTACACTTGTTGAGGTTTTCATCATGTACTTTCTTCTGAGTTTATCCTTTTTGAGATTCTTTAAGTCTTTGGGGTTTTCTTTTGGTTTTGTGTACGTATGTGTGTTTGTTTCGGGTTTTTCTTTTTTTTTTTTTTTTTTTTGTGTTCAATTTTTTTTATCTCGGCATCTTCAAAATTATCTTGAGACTTATAGAACAAACTAATAGCCAACAGATCATACATTTCTGCAGTCCCTGGAATTAACATCCTTGTTATCTACATTTTTGACAGCTCTACAGGACAAAAAAAAGTCACAGCAATCTCTGCAAGTTTTAGGAGATTGGCTTAGCATAAAAGTATGAGTTCTTACCTTATGTAAAAAGTAGAATCTTGTGCACTAGCTCCACATAAATCCTTCCAGTTAGCAAAATGAAGAGGAACACTCTACAGTGTACAGTAAGTGGAATTGAAATATCATAACAGCTTCCTTCTAAGGGGCAGTTCCCACCTCTTCTAGTGTGTTCTGCAATACTGTTCAAATACATTACTTAACTGCTCAAACTTCCTCACTGGGCATTGCACAACTGCAGGAAGAGATGAAGCAAGAGTTATGCTGACTAGTATTTTTTATGCTGCACTTCAAGTAGCTTAAGGCTACTTAAGTTAATACAGACATACAAATGAACTAATACTTTCTCATGCTTCTATATTACATAGCAGTTAAAGAATCTTGGGACCATAGCGAAACAAAATTCACAGTATTTGAAATTAATAGTATTCTGCAATTAGTCTGGTTTACTAAGGAAGCAAAACTTATGCAAATATACTGCCGACATGCATTCCATGAAAAGCTGTACATATTCAGTAGTCTAAGGAAAAAAATACCCACAGTTGGCCAATTTTCAAAGCAGATCTGGGAGGTGAGCAGAAGTTACTGGAAGGTGACCCAACAAGATACGAACTCATGGTGGTTTTCTATAAGGATTCTGATTTCAAATAAGGACTGAGCTATCTCATTAAAGTCACCCTGCAGCAAACGAGTCAAAGCATCCATCAGATATCCACTGGAAACCCAGACTTCAGTAGGTCCAGAATTTGTGAAAGTCTTCTCCAAACAGGCACTTCCCTAGAAAGCAAGTTTCTTGTCAATTAGAATAAGAGCATGCTTCCATATTAATTTATCAGTGTGCAACAAGTGGCAAAAGCTACAGAAAGATACAATTTACATTTTTGTATACAGTTTAATCAATACCTTGTTTTATTATTCAGTATATGAAACTAAACAGTCCAGATTTTAAGGCAGTGGGAAATAAACAAACCCCTCATTTCTGTATTTCCTCATTCTTTTTCCTAAACTTTTGCATCTAAAGCCCACACCTTAAATGCCAACATTATTCTAACAATTATTGCTATATGGTAATACGAATGTAAGCTTTCTTGTGATCAGTGTTTTATACTTGTGGTATGTGTCCAGCCATGTATCCCTCAGCACTGGAAGGAATAAAGACAACAGAACACATTTGAATCCAACAGTAGTTTATTACCCACTCATTGCCAATGAAGTTAGACACTTCAGTTACCAGTCAATGTGAGTTTAAGTATTAGTTGACAACTGCAGAAAGTGTACAATGAGTACAAAATCATTAACGATAACAAAACGTTTCAATGTATTAATTTTTAAAACATCAGTTGTACACTATTATACAGCAACCATTATATAATTCTCAATCCTCAACTAACTCAGGGCTTCCATTTGAAAGTACTTTTTTTTTTTTTTTGAAAGTTCTCCAAGAGGTTGAGACACAGGGGATTACAACTGCATTATTTCCCAAAATACTGCTAACATACAGCCTTACCTTATACAGACAAAACTGTTTTCTATGTTATGAACACTTGCTTTTTATCAGGGAATGCAGTAACAAGAAAAAAAAAAAATCTATACATAAAAAATTAAACTCCAATACACAATATATTATATATCTCTATATATATTGTACTACAGATTTCATATAAATCAAGTATAGGCCAAATTTTGGCATCATTTTTAAGTGCATTAAGTTTAATACAAAATCCCCCTCAGACTTTGCTCTTATTTTTCAGGTTACTACCTCCTGAACTGATCTCTTTCAGTTATGATACTTCAGACATCTAGAATTGTCTTAAGATCTAAATTCTGTTTCAGGAATATCACCCTTGTCTTTCACTACACTTTCTGACAAAATAAAGTTGTGGGAAAAACTTAGTGACTAATTTAGTCAAAGTTTAGTGACTAATAAAATTCTCCAACTTGATAGGACTTTTTATTTACATTTACTGATCAATACCTTTAAGGTAGTATTCTATGTACCCTCTATTCTTCTTTTATCCTACAGGAACAGTTACTAATTACACACTGCAAGCACATATTGCTTTGCTTTGTTTTGTTAAATGGACTCTTACCAACATGCAAGTCGAGTATTTCTGGTGCAGAACGGAGTGCAAAGAAATTTTTCCAATGCATAGTTAAATCTGCTTCAACTCCAGCATGTGATACTGGCTTTTTAGAGAATACCTGAAGAGCTATATCCTCTCTGCCACACTATCACATTTTGTTTCCAAATTAAGCTTTGTTTGCCTTTGTTTTGAGAAATATTATACAAAGAAAAACAACATTAGTATCCTAAGTAACCTATCAATTTGACAAATATGTTATTTACAGTAAATTTTAAAATAGGCTTATACATTTTTACTGAAACAAAAAGGCCACTTAAGCTTTCCACTAGAATAAAGTTCTGGCATGGAGTCAAAGAGATTTCCTCCCACAAAAAGTCCAAGTTTCCTCAAAGCTATTTGCAGAATAGAGAAATAAATTGTATAACCTAGAAACATTCTACATTAGACAAAAAAAAAAAATCTAAGAATCTATTACAAGTTGAGCCACAATACCCCAAGAAATCAATTCTCCTGTCATCATTTTATCTGCTGACATTATTCTGGGATCTCGTCATTCAGCAGAATTATGGTACAGAGGGGAAAGCATCAATTAAGAATTGCAAACGTAGAGCCAGTTCCAGCTACTAAGAAACAGCTTCCAAGTTTAGCCCTTAAAAAGTCTTGTAAAAACTGGGCTAAGTATGATTTTTAAAAGAACAATCTCAGACCTCAAAAGCAAGGATATTACATTTATACCTTAGAAGGTAAGTCCTTTCACACACACCGATGCCTGTACGCATGTCAAAGCATGGAAGTGACCTTCAGGGTTCATTCCCAGTGTAATATGGGAAGGAACTAGGTGCAGAACTCCCAGTAAAGTCAACAGGAGTTAGACAGCGATGCCCCCCTCATACCACTGAACTATTAAATCTCTTATGTATTGTGTATGAAAAATCTCAATTTTTTTATTGAGAAAGCAAATACTGAAATAGAAACAACTTTTCGCACAACAGATGTATTTACTTACAGCATGCAAAGTTTGTTTTTGTTGTATTTGAACAGCTAACAGCCACTGACAGCCCTTAAGTATTTACAAGTTCAAAATTACAATCTTCACATCAGTAGCAATTACTTACAAAAAGTTCAGGACACTCCCTGGGAAATAAGCAAGAAATAGAGTAAAAAATACATAAAGCAGTGATAAAAAAAATAGTAATAAAAGAAAACATAATAGCTCTTAAAATCCAGACAATTTAACACTGTTCCTGTAAAAAAAAAAAAAAAGCAACATACCACATTTAGAGATACTATTTTTAAAGAAACTTTTTTTTTTGAGAAAACCTGTACATAAGCTTACAAAAAATTCCAAGTAAATAAACAAAATACAACTCCCTTTGGTTTGCCAATTTACCTTAAAACAGCTTCTCTACCTTCCCCTTTCCTCCCCTACCCAATTTGCAAGGTAAGTGATAAGGCAAATGTGATCAGAGACGGAAGAGCTTCATAAGTGATCACACAGGAGAAAGACATTTCAACCCCAGTTTGTGGTATGGGAAACACAAGTAGCAGCTTTTTTACAAGCATGAAAATCTTTTCAAAGTAACAGATTCTAGAACTTACCCAAGATGCAATGCATATGTTAGTTCTGATTGAGGGCCAAGTCAGAAAATTCTTGCTCCTATGTGTAAGGCAGTCTAAGACTAACTCAAGTCTCTTCAGCCTCTTGGAAAACAGAATTTTGTGCCAGATTAAACTCTATGTGACTGTTAGTTTCAGGTTTTATTTCATACAGTAATCAAGTAAGACAAATTTAACTCATAGCTTTTTGTAATAAATGTGTATTTATATCTGTTTCTATAAAGTAGTAGCATTTCTCCCTTTAGGACTATACAACCTGGAACTGAGGAAGTTCACTAGCAGTGACATATGGATATGTTTTTGCACCACTTCATGAAAAGTTTCAAGTGTATTCTCCTGAAAAGACATGCAACTACCTTTTAAAGCTAGGTTAAATTTATTTATAAATAATTTGGTACCAGCTGATGCTCATACTAGAAATATTTTTTCATGTTCAACTTTAGGAATAGCTTAGGGCAAAGAAAGTGCTCCAGTTTTACCTGATGTTTTCTTATGCCTGATCTGAAGGAATCTTGGACTATTATTAAACAAAAATATAATAAAATGCAAACATTTAAGTTGGATTTTAAAATTTTTGCATTTTTGTGATTCTTTATACTATAACAATATTCATACTGCATGATATTTTGTGCTAATCTGCCCTCTTGAGCCTAGCCCCTTATAAAACATGAAAATAGATTAGTAAAACTTTTTTCATGTAAACTTCAGTAAAGTAGTTGTAGTCTTAGAGACAGGGTTGTAAAGGTGCTGTATAAACATTCTGATATACATTTCCTGTGTACTAGACTATGTGGTACATGGAACGTAACATTTTGAAGTTACCCAATGCAATGTATAAAAATATAAAATATGTATGTATGAGTAACAGTAGAATAAGCTACAGTGCCATTCTCCTTAGCCTGTTGAAAGCCCTACCTACATACGATTTTTTCCCCCAGTCGAGATCTTCCACAGTAGATTTTATTTTCCATTAATAGTACAACAGAGCAAGCACAGCTAGAAAAGACAGCTTCAGGAACACTCTTATGCTGTAAACTTGAAGTTCCTAGAAGTCAGTTATGTACCTTAAAAAATTAGTTTTGCTCGCTTGTCTCTTCTGTGCGAAAATTTAAACATTTTTCACTATAAACTGTAAAGCTAGGATATTTAAGGAGAATATGCCCTAAATTTCAGAGAAAATTATCTACTATTTTCACCAGTCCTCAGACTAATTTACTATAATTGGAACTACACCACTTGCTCAGGGCTCTAAGCATAAGGCATTTCGTGTACATTCCCCCCAGCTATTTAAATAACTATCTTAGTGTGCAAAGCCACACCAGTGGAAATCCCTCCCTCAAAACCTTGGAAACCAATTTACCTTTTACTGCACATTCAGCATTAAACTGCAAAAGAACAGATAGACAAATCAAATCTGGAAATACGCACTGAAACAAGCTAACCATTTTCTACTAGGTAAGGTCTTTTCAACTATAGAAGTTGTTTAACACACTATCAGTTCTGAATACATCAGTTTGAATACATTCATAGTGGTGCATTCTGAATGCACTGAAAAAATGCATCAAAATTTAGCTTTTCACATCATCTAATGCCAGCGTACCATAACTTTGACTGCTCTGAGGAAAGAGATACAAAGTTAATTTTGCTAATTTACATATGAACAATTTGGAGATAAAAGCTCCAATATAAAAAAACTTCCAAATACCGTTTACAATAAAATGCAAGCTTTGTATTCTATCTAATCACTCTATTTCCCAACCAAATTATGTTTTCCCTGAAAAAAAAAAAACATACAATGCAAGATTAAGTAATTCATGTCTGGCCAGACAATAAGACAGCTATTGCTGCAATATGACCGTTCCTGACATGGAAAAAACAAGTTAGACATCGCATTAACAGACAGAAAATGAAACACAGAAGAGGCACATGAAATTACAGTTGAACTCATCACTGGAAAAAGGATCATGAAAAGCTGAATATAATAATAATTCAGTAAAATTTAGATATGCACAAACCGTTTATGCATTGACCAT
Organism: Tyto alba; assembly: GCF_018691265.1. NCBI lineage: Eukaryota > Metazoa > Chordata > Aves > Strigiformes > Tytonidae > Tyto > Tyto alba. The sequence continues at coordinate 8,777,877 of NW_024881303.1, forward strand.
ACTGTCATGACTGCTCACAATCTGCCTATCAAAATGATTAAAAAATTAATTTGACCATTATATTGTCTTAAGCACTTTTACCCAATTTAGATAGCTATAACACCTTTAAATGTTAATGCATAAAAATACATATTTTTCTAGAATACAGATTATATTTTCTAAGCAAGTATTTAAAAACAAGGGTCCTTCTAAACTAGTTTGGAACCAGTGAGGCCCATTTCTTTCCAGAATGGGGTGTTTTTATTGTTTATATGTTTAGGTAATTAATTTTTAATATCTGTCCACTGTATAAACAATCTCCAGAAAAATATATCCTCTTCCAGTAACTTACAATACACATTAAAAATACTTACAAAAGGGATTATTGTCCATTTACAACATCATGAGCTTAAGGACACAATTCTTGGGTCATTTCATTTATGCAATTTTGATCAGGCTAAACTGAATATTCTGGTTAACGTGAACCATGCCAGCAAGGTGGACAATCCAACAATTTAAAATATCTGCCTAATCACGTAGGATTTTAAATAAAATTAGGCATTTTTACATCACAGTACGTATGGCATTTCTTAATTTAGCAACAGAAAGGCACAGTTACTAAACCGTAAAATACAGTACCTGAATGATATATATATATATATGCTAGTGATATCTACCAATGCCAATCCAGACATTTTACTCTGTAGAGTGTGCTAAAAATAAAAAAGGCTTTTGTTGGGTTTTGGTTGGTTTGTTATTTGGTTGTTTGGGGTGGTTTTGTTTTTGTTTTTGTTTTTTTTTTACAAAAAATTCAACCACATTACAAGTTTGGTCCATTAGAAATGCCTATTAGCTGAAACCTCTTGAAGCACGACTTCAGGAAAGAATAGAAGAAAACAAATTTAGCAGTCTATGGTCCAACAGCTTGAACAAATTACTATGAAATGGCAAACAGATCATGAATAGAGCTTTCTGATCAGCTGTCAGACATACCTGTTAAAATGTCAATGTATACAGGTACAGTATGACAGACATTCCAGATACATTCATTGCATCACACATACACACAGATTTCGTTACAGCAATGAGTCTAGACATAGCATTTATAGAGTTCAGCACTTCTCATGGACTGATATTTGACTTCTGGCCCCATACCGTACCCAAAGATGTGCAAAGTTCTGTAAATGCTTTGCCTGCTATGTATTGCTGTTAAAGACCCTGCTAAAGCCAAGCTCACTGGCCTTCCCTTAGCAAACTAGTGCACCTCTTCGAAAAGCAACTAGATCTGGTCTCCCTATCTAAAATGATAAAACTGCATCAGGAAAGACCAATAAAATGGAAGAGGCAAGGAACAATAAACATGAGGGAAAACCCAACCATTCCATATGTAATATAGCGATAGGGAAGCTCAACTTCCATGCGTTGTCTTGCTTTCCGTACATCATCATGTGGTATGCAAAATATTTTACATGCCAGTGGAATAGTGGCTTTTTTCATCCCTACTTTTGTTAACAACAGAACTATTACTCCAATCAACAACCGCAATATGGCTTTTCCAAACACAGTCACAGTGAGAGAGGAAAGAGATAAAGGTAACGTATCAGAAGGAGGATCTAGCTTTAGACCCATTATGTAGTTAACGTGAGAGCCACAGGCTACTCCAGCACCACAGCCCAGTATCTGAGCTGTGTCTCCTCTTGATGTGCTCCAGGTGTCTAGAGTAAAAGAGAAGATGCCCAGGGCTAAATGGAGACTGATGATAATTAAGGGTGCATATTTGTAAGTTAAGTTGAAGTTATCAATCAGGTCCACAACTGGATGGAAGACAACCAAGATAAGAATAGCATACAGAAATCCAGCAATAACATCCTGTTAAAGAGAGAGAAAGATATGGTTTCAGTGTAATAACTATTAAAAAAAATTAAAGTTACATTAGCAAGAAGACAAGCCTAGTTGCTCTGTTGCTAAAAGCAACTTGTGGATTCCCATCTTTTCCCATTTACCATACAATATTAAATCTTTTTAATGTTAAAGAATTACATCTGATCACCTATCAATAGGACACCTGCATCATGATCAGATCATGGATGAAGCTATGACCAAGCGATCCACGATCAAAGTTATAGATCTACAGACCTTTTAGTAGGGGCCTGTAGCAATAAGACAAGGGGCAATGGTTTTAAACTACAAGAGGATAAATTCAGACTAGATAAGGAAGAAAATTTTTATGATGAGGGTGGTGAAACATTGGAACCAGTTACCCAGAGAGGTGGTGGATGCCCCATCTGTGGAAACATTTAAGGTCAGGTTGAACAGGGCTCTGAGCAACCTGATCTAGTGGAAGATGTTGCTGCTCACTGGAGGGGGCTTGGACTAGACAGCCTTTAAAGGTCCCTTCCAACCCAAACCATTCTGTAATTCTGGGATTCTATCTGCTGGCTACAACAGTCCTTGTCCAGGACCAAGGCACTCCAGTCTACAGTCAACACAAAGCTGGCCCAGCTAAGTAAGTTCTGCCAACTTAGTTTGCTGGAACAGCTCAACACTGGACCTAAGCGCCTGGGTGCCAACGCGCAGGCACGCTGGCAGCAGCAGCTGGTAAGGCAGTCAGCCCCTGCAGCTCAGCGTTAGAGCAGCTTCGACTTTCCACCCCAGCTTCAGAATTAACAATACTGCAAGAATGGAGAAGTGTTTCCAACTATTAAAGAGGAAGATGTAACTTCTGTGGCATCATACTTGATTTTTAGTTTTAATATTGTTTAAAAAAAAGTCTTTTCTTAGTTAAAAGGTTATTCTATTTTAAATTTAACATTAAATTTCAGTTACTGTTGATTAACTACTCATTAACTACTCAGTTGCACGGTATTACCTGCAACTGTTGTCACCATTAGTTGTTAAGCAGAAATGTGTTGAAAGTCTTTTAGAAATCCAAGCACTAGAAACCACACCACTTTCATTCATATGCTTATCAACTCCTGCATGAGCCAGGGCATAGGACTTTCATATGCAGTATTTGTATTGCTCCATCTTCAATGAATCATTATTTATTCACTAACTGAATGCTTGGTAAAAGCTCTAATACAATTGACTGATATGAAAGTCAGACTTGCTCATTTCAGAAGCAGCCACTACAACTTCCTGCCATATTTGCCACCCTACACCCTCCTCCTCCACCAAAGTTGGGCACCATGGTTGATTTATATTACAGGCAACACATGGTTAATTGTATTCACTCAAACACTATAGAGGATTCAGCTATAAAACTGCTGAATAACCTAGTCTACATGATGCATCACTATTTGTTGCGTGACTTTGTTCTAAGACATTATCTGTCAGCTGACATTATCAGCTGAAATACCAGTTCATCCCCTCATCCTCCATACAAGTGGTTCTGACTTCGAAAGCCTTCTAATCACTCATGCAAAACATGTCATTCAGTTTTTCTGAGCTGCCTTATTTTCACACACTCCTTTTACACTGTGTTCATCTACCAGCTTTACAACTCGCTACCAGGCTTTCTGCATCCAGTCTGTTAGCTTTTCTTCTTCTAGCAACTGATTCTCAAAAACCTCTTTAGCCATCCTTATTAGTGGTTTTACATTCCGATCACCATTTTGTAGTCTTGTTTACCCCTTTTTACATCTGTGCATCTGTTTCAGATTTGGTATTTTTTTAATACTTTTTAATAAGTAAGTCGGTTTTTCAAAGATGACAACTTTGTTATTTGGTTTTAGGAACTCTGGTAAGTGAAACCCTGGCATTTAACATGGTACTCTGATATGCACATGTTTTGAGCAGCTGACATGGAATCCAAGTGGACATTAAGAGCCACTCTCTCATCCTGAAAAACTATTTCTACTCTATAGAGGAAAGCTTAAGTCTATGCTTTAGTGCGGTCATCAATTTCTGCACTAAAACTGCTATTAAATATCTGCTAAGCTTCAACTGTGGACTGAGTTTATGAACGAAAAGTACAAATTCACAGAAGTTTGACATCCACTTTTAGCTATTGTATCAATTTCTCTGCTGCAGAAATATAAGTATTCTGTTCCTATATGGTAGCACTTTCTAAAAAAAAAAAAATCTATATACAATTACTGCACTGTAAAAAGTGTGAGGGAAATCTATAAAATCAGAAAAACATTAAAATTAAAGTTTAGTAGGATTATTTTCTTACCAAAATTGAATGCATTCCCATATAAATTCGACTACAGCAAACCAAAGAACACCAGCAGAATGCAAGGATCAGTCCAAACACAAGGGGATACTGGTAGGGAAAAAATTGAGAGATTATTTTAGAATTGGAAAAAAAAAAAAAAAAGGTGCCCAAACAAAGAAACACCCAAACCACTTTATAATAATTCTATAATTAATTCCTGTTAACGTAATTTATGCTAACTCTTTTCCTTGTCCTAGCCTACCTCAAGTAAATCCACTTTTCATAAAGTCAAAACATCATGAAGTCAAACGTTTTCAACTTTTTCCTTGTTCTCTTCCTTTGCATTCAGGATATATGAATTTCAGGGTGTTGGCCATATCTTTTCAGACAAAGCAGTAAGAAGTTAATAGATCTTTGTAGCAGTTAGCCTTGCCATATTATAATATCCTAATGGATATGGGCAGACACAAGCCTTGTGTTATAAACTCTGCAACGGTTTTACACTAGGTGAAGCAGTTACATAATATACTAGCACTGTTAACAATAATCCAGGCAGAATCTAGCTTCACCTTTCTCCTGAAAAGGAACTACTCATAATAATTTACAAATAAATTCAATTTCTTACACACTGCTTTAGAGTTTCCACAATCTTTGACTCAATCTCTGACCATCAGTATGAAACTCCTAGAATAGTAATCTTTTCTGTCCTCTGCAAACCCATGTAAATTCCCTCTTACAATCCACATTAATTAAAAACATCAAATAATTATTTCCAATTATCTTCATCTTCTGATAGAAGATTTTTTATTAATAAGGACCATTTACCAGGAACAAACAAAGTAATTGGTTTTAATAAACACTCATCAGCATGTGTAGAAACTTAGTATTTTAACCTTCCTAGGTTTTGGATAAAAGTATGCTAATTCACATCTTACAGCACAGTAAGAAATACATTCCCCACCAGCATATTGCAAAATGTTGTACAAGACAGGATAGAGCTTCCTTTTTTCAGCATTAAAAATAAATATCAGTTCTATAAAAGAAGCAGTCACAAGACAAAATGGCATGTTTCCAAAATTGCTTCACTTCCTACATGAAAGCAGTGATAAACACTTTCAATATAAACAGGCAGTCTAGATGTACTCAAACCTCAAAATTAAAGCTAAGAATTACATATGGTTTTCTTGCCTTTTCCCTTGCTCGTCTTACAGGTAACCTGAAGGGCAGAATATCCAACCAATTAGAGAATGTATCTCTAATCTTACTGAAGAAAACCGTAGTCCTCTGAAGGCAATTTAACAGATTGACAAGCTTCATAATCAGTCTTCCAATGGAAGGTTCGAGAGAAGATTATCAATTTTCTGCACCACTCCAACATTTTTTTGAATTCTCAGCTCCAGGACCATGTTAGCATGACAAACCTAAAAGACTTTTCTCAAACTAACAGAAAATCAGGAAGTTTATGTTTCAAATAAGAAACAGATTTCACATTTAAATCAATTCTTGATGTCCAGATCACAACTGTATTACATATTCCTGTAGCAACATTCATCTTTGTTTATACTACTCTCACCTAGAAAGTGTACCTAAACAAAATTATGTACTTAATGAAAACATTTCTAACTGAAATGATGAAGGAACAAATTCAGTTTCCTGCCTTTCAGAATTATGCCAATAACGAGCAACACACCAGTGACTAGGTCACACTCAAGACATGATTGCAGAGTTATCAGATGCTGACGTTGTAACAGCAGCCACAAAAGCAATCCTTGTACCCTGTCCTGGACCACCAGAACACACTACAGGTGTAGCCCCACCACTCACCCCCATCATGCCTCTACCATCACTCCCTGGGTAGCAGTAACACTGCCTGCACCAGGCAGACGCTCAAGCCACACAACCTTCCTGCATGGTGTGCCTCCACTCTCCCCCACGGAGGGCTACCAAAGCAGAACTGCTGGTGTATACAGAGATAGCATACCCTATATCCTCTGAAGTAAAGAGGAGCTTCTAACACTCCTCTTTACATGCTCTGCAAGATAAAAGCCTGGGAAGACAGACTTCTTGTTTGTCAGAGACTGGCATGGGAATATTTGCTACCTCCAGAAGCAATGCAAACATCTTGACCAGAAAATTTAATAGCATCACAATTCCTCGGTGGTAGAATGAACTCGCATCTGTTCACACACGTCAGAAGTTTCAAATGGTTTTGCCCATCACTTGATACCATACATCCATTCTTGTTTCCTGGCATACATCTTTTGTGCTTTCAGCCTCCAATTAGGGGTAAGGCTTTTCTCGATTAAAGACTTTTCCTGCGTTTCTGAAATACCCGACTGAAACAGAGGCTGGAGCTTTAGCAGAAAGACCAATGAAGCGCCAGGCTCAGCGGGCTATAGCAGCTAATGATGCTTGGGGTAGGAAGTTGGGATCATGGGGGAGGCTAGAGCAGCTAAACAGCAAGACCCTAAGAGCAAGGTGTATGAAATTAAAGGTTTATGTGAGGAGTCTTGTTTTGACAGTCCTGGTCAGGTCAATGTAAACAGCAGGGAGAGCAGGATAAAATTCTGAAAATGAAAAGAAATACTTGCTTTCTGTTAGGAACTCTCAAGGGAGGGGTGTTTGAGGAAGAAAGAAATTGTCAGAAACTACAACTTTGAAGAAAATTTTTGAAAGAATATTTGGCTCAGTCCTATCTTACTCCAATTCTGTTTTTAATAGTATTGAGAATAAATATCCATTAAAACATCTGAAAACACTGGCTAGTTTAGTTCTTCTGTAGCAAAGTATCTGTACCCATGAGCTCAAACACTTCCCTATTGCGTCCCCAACAAAAAGCCAATTAAGAATATATAAATCAGTGTTAAATGTATGAAGTAATGAAGAATTTTTAACTTAAACCCAGAAAAATTATTCTTACTGAAATAGCTTTAGCATGACCTGTCCACAAATGTGTCTGCTGTATTAGGCACATACTGATTTACAGTATTTTTAATGTATGTTAATCACAGAAGGCCTAAACCCAGTTTCTTCCCACTCAGGAGAGCTTATTCACTACAGCATACCTAGCTGCACTATATCCAGTCCACCGTAAAAAAAAAAAAAAACAAAAAAAAAAAACGACCAAACAAAAACCCAGAAGATTGAAACCATTATTTCAATCCTCTCTGGAATAATATTCCAGAATACAACAGTGAAGTTGATTTTTGTGATTAGTTCCCACACAAAGCATTTTCCTTCATCCTCCCACTGTGTAACCAGCATACTTGGACAACTGTCAGTTTATGTCTGAAGTTTACTTATCAGTCAGTAAAATAACTCTCAGTTTAGATAAAGATATCTTTATGTATGAAGCAAAGAAATAAAATGTAATCTAAAGAAGGTTTTAACCTTCATATATCCTGCTTTCTTCCAATGTTATAGCCACACCTCCCTGTGTTGCCAACATAACTGCTCTGATTTTCTTCCCACAACCCCAGTACCCACTTGCAGAGCATCATAAAGCTGTATATCCCCTTTAGGACTCCACGGTTCACTGGCCTCCTTAGATACTAGCTGAATTCAAGCAGAACCAACCCCCCTACTTCAACACAAATCAAGCACAATACCCTGCCTCTGCCTTGGCCTGTATTCACTCATACCTTTTAAAAGCAGCCACTGGGTTCAAGAACTCCAACAACACTGAACTGGTTGCACCTGCTTAAAATCTACCTTGAGGTGGTAAGGCAGCTGCATATTTTGTCCTCACATGTAGGGATAAGTGTACAAGGTGACTAAAGGAGAATATTAACACTCCCACACACCTTTTAGCTCAGCGGCATGCCAAGTCATAACAGGGATCATTACCTTGATCCTTATAAAAAAGGCTGATGCCATAAATTTACTTCCAAAGCATTGTCTGAAAATAATGCAACATTGAGGTACCAGCAAGCATTTTCTAAACACTGTTTCATCTAGAAAATGACTGCCTGTATTTTGTATATATACCTTGGGTATACCACGGTTGTGTATCTAATCTCCCACTGCCTAGGCATGCAAAATCCCCCCAAATACCAAACATCATCTATTAGTACAGTGCCTTAAAAGGATTAATATTAATCAGCCCTGCTTTACAATAAATAGTGGATTTCACAAAGCTTTTCTCCCAATCACAAATGAATCTTCAAAGAGAAAACCTAAGTTTTTCATAAAACGGGACTATTTTAAGTAGAAAACATAATAAAGATTAGTGTGAAAACTTTAAAGTAACAGTTATCAATTACATTTGAGTTATAAACTTTTACATCTTTTTCTATATAGTTGTATATAGACACACTTACAGTCTCTAAAGATATTAAAACAAGACTGCTGAATTCCAGCAATTTTAGTCCCATGGTTCCTTGCATGCCAAATCACACCTACAGAGGCACAAAGGACAAAAGATTACAAGTTCACTTCTATCGTCTTCCCCAATTCTATCTCCTTTCAGATGAGGGCCTGAAAGGTTGTCAGATCACAGCTGGCAGAGGTAGACGTAAAAACCAGGTTCCATGCTCTCAGCTTGTTCTTTCCAATAACAGAATTGACATATCTTCACTCTTGACTGTACTCAGAGCTGCTCAGAGTCAGATATTCAGGAACACCCCATTTTAGACACAAACATCTCAAACCCTGCCTTTATGCCCTCAATTAAGACCATCCTATGCATATCCTCATATACTCATTATGCTTCCATAATTACCATGTGACCTCAACAATTTTTAGTATGGAGAGTACTGAACCACATACTGCTTTTGTTTTTCCAAATTAAAAACACAAATTTGTGATCTGAAAGTCTTAACCTTATACAAAAAGAAAGACACTCACATACGTACCTGAACTTCAGAAATCACACTGACTCAAAACTCAACACTAACCCAGCATTTTTCTCTGTGACAAAAGTATCCCACATTCCATATTAGATCAAATCACTGATATCCAGCTTGCACAAATATTTATCCAAAGGCCAGAATAAAACTTTGATAATATGCGTAAGTATGTAGTACAAATACAGTATTAGAAGATGAAGCAGAGGCAGATGGAAGGGTGGACAGCAAGGAAGAGACTGGAGATAGAGACAAATGCAACATACAGATTAAAACCCACCTTTGTTGATATTTTGGCTTTTAAATGTTTGAATAGGTATATTTCTTTGAAGACATCATGCCCATTATGAAAAGTGTCCCAGTCTTAATGCATATGACTAAGGGACAAATCACTAAGTATTAAAAAAAAAAAAAAAAAAAAGGCTAAGAAAAGGTTAACTTCTTAAATTCACATATTAAAGAAAAAGCTAGGAGTAAAGCTGATAGAGTAGACGACTCATCTTCTCTCAGGCTTCAATTTTGTTCCCACATCCAGAATTTTGTTTCAATCAATTAAACTGAATTAAATTGGTCACGTTTGGAAAGTAGCAGCAAAACTACTCCCAGTAAGTCTTTGAGAACCTTATGTCCTGTGTTTTTAATGGGAAATTCCCCTTTTATTCAATTACACACTCAGAAAAAGTCTTGCAAGCTTCTGACTGGATCAGACAGAAAACATTTCCCCCAAGTGCCTATCCTCCTCTGTCTCCCTAATCTGACTTTTTGCCAAGAGTCTTAATAACATAACCATTGTTTAAAAACGCTCATAAGGAAACAATCTGTCCTAAAAGCTTTGACCTAGGTCAGAAAATGCCTTCTTTCAGAATGGAACAGTTAAAACACACCCTGGATGCTCATTTCTTTACTTTTTTAAAAGCATTTTTTACACTGGAGAGGTTTCCAGCATTCACAAAGGGTTCCAAAATAATTTTCTAACATTTTCAGGTGCTCTACAGTATTACTCAATGATCTTTTTTTATCATATGATAGCTCAGAAGTTCAGCTTGTGTTTGAGACTATTTTGGGCCAGAGTTCACTGAAAGAATCCAAGCAAACCTTGCAGCATCATGCTCTTAATAAGGTATCTGGGCTATGTATTGGCAATAGTCATGTGAAAAGCTATAATCAATGTTTACAGGAATGACTGAGACACTGGTTGGCCAGATGAGTACAAGTACAGCATATGAATGATTTTCTGGAGAAAGCAGAAAAGGGAGAAGAGGATGGTTAAAAAAGAAAGACCACTCACGAATCATTTTAGGAAAAATAAACAGACAAAAAAGCATGTACTTTGAAAAGAGGCCAAGTCATAAATAACACTGGTCAAGCTACATTTATCAATTATTTTCTTCTTTCTTTCACTGACCAACCCTTAACATGAAAAAGAATAAAAATTTGCAAGTGCTACATCCAATTACAAGAACCCCTTTAAATTCTAAGATAAAGATTTCAATACCAGCCCTGCAGGGAGTTAAAAGGTTTCATTTTCTGCTACATATCACCTGAATAGAAATTAAAGAGTTACAGTGGGAATTAGAGCCTGTTACTTCGTTTCCTTGCAGTTATTGAAAAAAAAATATCCCTCTTGAACACACTCAGCAAGCATCACCTACAGCTTGCTCTGCTTATGCCCCTAACACCCTAAAAATAGGTTTTCTGCAAACTGAAGTATTCTCAGGTTTAATCAACACACCCTATTTGAAAGTATGAGGAGTGCTTTGCATGTGTACAGTACACTAAGAAAAAGAATTGCTTGAGAACTATTTCCTTTAATCCTTTCTTCAAAAATTCTGCATCTAACCTTACGTCACTTGTTTTTACATATTCCCCTCCAAGATCACGTACATTAAGGATTTGCTTACACAAAACTGAAAAATATATGTAATGCAAATCAACACAGTTTAATAGCACAGGCTAGCAGAGATTCCCCAACGGGATTTGCAAGACCTAGCTATGCTCTTTTCAAACTTTTAAGAGCACCTGAATCAAACGGACCACACAACTTTTACCAGCTTCCTTCACAAATAAACTACAGGCATTAATATGACTCACAAAAGAAGACCTTACAACTCAGACACAGGAGACAAGGTCAGTGCTGACCCTCCAAATTCCCATCTCTCTTTCTCGAGAGCTCTTAATTGCATGGGCAATTCGGGGGTTTCAGATCACCCCTTCAGCTATGCTTCTCGTGTCAGAAGAGTTTTTGTTTGATTGTTTATTTTAAGAAACACATGTAAGAAAACTAATTAGATAAGCATCTCTCTGCCTAAGTTTTTTCATAACATTTTAGTATTTCAGCCAAAATCCATTTGGGCTTCTCTGAGAGATGAAGCATCTCTTTCTGAAAGGAGTCTGTACTTGCTCTTACACACAGACTTTGTATATAAGAGATAGCCTCCTATGTGTAGCTTCCAGTTTTATCATTACATCAATTCTGCTGATAATGCAAGCTTTTCAACAAGGACAGACACTTAAAACTAGGATTTGCCCACTTTCTGTAAAATTCTCACTATAGCAGTGTCATGATTGGACTATTCATCCAACCCTGTTAACCAATTATTCCCCATTCCCAGCGGGGGTCTGAGGGAAGTTAGCCTTTTGGAATGAAAGAACAGGCAGACAATTCTAGAGGTAGTATTCAGTAGCAGTCAATCAGAATCACAGAATGATGCAGATCTCTCTGAAATGCCAATACAGATCCTCTCAAACCCATTTCATTTGATTAGATTCATCAGCTTTGGTTCATAAAAGTAATGGTGTGAATGAAAGATTTCTGGAAGGGTGTTTGACACAGTACCACACAACATTCTTACACATTTGGTACTAAGGAGAGTTAGTAGAGTACTAAATAAACAAAAACTGAAAAGAACTTTTAGGCGTGTCACTCAAAGAAACCATGCCAGAATAAATGTACTTTCCCGAGGGTATAGCAGTAGTGGTGGACAGACAGACACTGATGATAGGATTTGCATACAAAACATTGACAGACAAGTACACAGGGAGGACAACGATGTCATGTTTAGTGATCTAACCTGCTTCAGAAGATAAACCCATTCAAATAACCTTGGTTAATTTAGTACAGAGGCCAGCTACTCATCAATCAAGGCTCTGGGTTCCTGCTGAATATCAACTTAATGAAGTTCATTCAATGGCCTACAGTGAGAGTCAGCAGTTCCTGACTCAGCTCATTAATGCAGAGCTCAGGGAGAAGTAGGACCCCATCACTTCCTAATCCAGCCAACTGCTCCTTGAGCCAGGATGCATCCTGGAGGAACTCTGGGAAAAAAGTTTATTTTCTGTCTCCTTGACTGATTTCTCTCTTCCCCTTCCCCGCCCCTCCCCCCCCCCCCCCCCCATAAAACTGCAGGATTATGACACATTCAAGTACTACCCTAACTATTTCTAATAAAATGTGTTGATATCTGTTTGAAATCAGCAGTTCAAAGTAATCAAAATATAAACACGACTTTTTCCCTGTGGTCTCAGCTCTAGGCTTTTGGAGAGTTTGTAGATAATTATCAGTTCACACTATCTCTTCCTCCCTGTTAAGGACACAATATAAACCAGCCCAGCTCAAACTGTCAGTATTTCAAAGAAAGCAGGTTCTCCCCGATTTGACAAAGGTATACTTTTTCCTACATCATATTAAGATCTATAATCTCACTATCTTTTAAGTGTTTGTCCTCCTCTTTCAGGGTATCAGAATTTCAAAGACAAAAAGAAAATATCAACATCTATAACACTCCTAAATTCTCATGAGGCTTTGGCATGAGCTTTGTATTTCAAGGTTACTGAAGTGTCACTGAAACAAGTATTTTTCCCTGCTGAGATTTAACAATATTAAATAAATAAATCTGTACAGATTATGCAAGTGGAATCCAAAGTTTCAGGCAAACTCTTGTAATACAAGGAGAAATTGAAAAATTATATTCCACAACAGACAGAACAGTTAACTATTATGAAAATTATCCTATCATACAATTTGTTTCTGTCTGGAGGTTGATTGCATTGAGTATTCCCTATGTCCAAAGGCTCTAATTGGGAAAATCTGTCACAACCATCTCTGGTAAAATGTAAAATACATAATCTCTGAAAATATTTTACCTGAACAATTGCATTTATAAACAAATAGTTTTGTTTCACTGTGTACAGTCAAAAATCCTTTTGAATACTACATGAAATGAAAATGAGTACTGATAGGCAATGAAAACTAGGAAACACAAACTTAATTCAACAGGTTAAAAGAAAACCTACTGGAATAAAAAAAAAAAAAAGAAAAGAAGTGTTTTTAAAGCAACAATTTCGGCCGTACCCAGAAAAATAACAGTAGATTTGTTCTGTTCTCTGTGTTGTTGAAGGGAAAGACTCAGACTTTCTTTGATAGACAAGAATTCTTATAAGGTACTAGGAAGTCATAGACTGGTGAAAGCAAACTCCAAAGCAGCTATACAGGAAAGTGACTCCCTTCTCACTGAAGTAACCATTTTTAGAGCAGGAGTGGTTTGCTTTGCTTTAGTATAAACTTCAAAGTTACATGTATTCCAGAATAAAAGTTTTTGCAGAGAGTTATAGCTGTATCTGCTTAAATTCACACTCAGTCTTGCTCCACTATGACTCTACTGAACAAACAAACAGTCCCAAGATGTGGACTCATGATCAGGGTCTGTGTAATGCTTGCTTATACTGAATATATAGAAAGACTGTATCCTAACATTTGCCAACAAGTTTAAATCTATCTATCTGTATCTACCGATAAATGTGTATAATTTAATAAAAATCAGAATTATTACTGATTTAGCATTTATATGCCCTTTACCATTAATAGCTTTCCAAGGAGTTCTGAGGTCAGTCTTTTTTAACCCCACCTACTTCCAAAAAAGTGTGAGAATTTGTCATATAGATTCTGCTCTCTTTCAACACAAGTAAAATACGGAGAACAGCAGAAGCATTAGATGAAAGCTTAACTCTCTTTAGAGGTGAATCAAGATACTCAACATGTCGTAAGTTAACTTTTGATTAACATTTGGAAACAATTTTAAAATCAGTATGGCTGGTTGGGTTTTTTTAAATGAACATTTTTAAATGGTTGAAGTTGGTTTCAAAGAGGTCTGTTATTCATGCCCATTTCATAGGGAAAAGGAGTTACAATTACGACTCACTTTGCTTCCTCATTTCTTAAGCATGGTTCTAAATGAATAATAACAAGGCTGAATGTTTACGATTCCTTAACATGCACTCATTAGAAATATGTTTAGTCAATTAGCACAGTACTTCACAGATCACAGTTTCAGAGTTGGCAAACCAAAGATTGAACTTGGTTCACTGGCAAAAATACCATTTCACACATTGTCAGTTTGCTGGTTCTATAAAAGTAACCAAGCCAAGTTCTCCTTTGTACACAACATCAGTCTTTGCAAAGCTAATCAACTGGTACTACTAAATGAGGTTTCCCACATGCAAAGAGAAATCCGGTTCATTCTTCCAAGTGACATCAGCCCTACACATCTAATAAGTAATAATCAAATATTCAGATTTTAGCTAGTCATTTGAAAAAAAAAAAAAAAATCAATTTGAAGATTAAGCATCTCAGTGACAGAAGTCCAAATATTTATTTCAAACACCCACAAACATGGCATTATCCAATGGCTGCACAACTCTAGCAGTAACACCTCATATTTTCCTAGCAAAGAATATGAATCTGTAGTAGCTTTCTTTTGAGCACACTGTATCACATTGCAGAAGTATATACATAAACTTTGGTTAAAGAGAGGCCAAATATAATCTCTAACCTCCAACTATCTCCTTCCTTTCAGACACTCATTCTCTATGCTGAGATAGAACCCAAAGTGTCACACTGTGACAGCAGACAACTGGTGATTGTAAGAGTAACACATCTGCCCTAAAATAGGCAGGTATTATAATAAGAATTTGTAAACATTAGCAATTTAAGAGCAGACTTATTTCATAACTTCTTACACACAGAGCCCTCAAAAGCATTACACACAGAGCCCTCAAAACCCTACACTGAACATACACTGCCTGGGAAAGCCTATTCCCTCAGTTCCTACTGAAATTGGTGCAGTGATTTAAAGCTGAATATCTGTTGTGTTTTCTCTGGAGTTCTTACTGCTGCCCATACTGCTAACAGCAAGCACCAATGCAAATGCTACAGCTTGCATAAATCAGATTATCAACAGTGTTATTTTAACTCGATCTACTGACCCAAAGTGTAACAGGCAGATTTTAAGATTTTACCGAATGAAGGTAGTGAAAAAATCAGAGATTATCAGTTCCTGCTAATGATTAGCACGTTAATAGTTCTAAAACCATCTGAAAGTGCATGTACTCCTCAAAACAGAAAATAACCATTTCCAGTTAATGGATAATGAAACTAAAAGACAGCATTAGAAAAGAGACTAAAACTACAGACTGACTTAAACTACAAAGTGACTCAAAGCAAAGGATCAGCAAAGGGCCCTTTAATTCCTGGCACTCCATTAAAATCTCAGTCAGTAAAACCGAGTGCCTGTAAAAATAACAGATGCCTATCCAAACTTTGTGCAAAGCACTCACCCTACAAGAAGTAAATTTTCTGAAGTCTCACAAGAACAAAGTGCAGATTGTTAACATAGACTTTCAATGCATACTGAGCTAACCATTCACAAAGATCAGCAGAACTTCCATCCAGAAGACAAAATCATTAGAATAAACCTTGTTACCCGAGCACTCGCTTGGATCATAGAAAAATTAAAAGAAATGGGGGAGAAGCGGGAGGGGGAGGAAAAAAAACACAAATTTCACATTTTCCCAAACAAACCCAGCCACCTCCCCTCTCAAAAGAAATCAAGCCTGTCACATCCTTCTACCCCGAGGCTGAGAACACAGGGAGAAGGACAAGGAGGTGAGCATTACCTGCCAGCGGCCGTAGCTGAGCAGCAGGAGCGCCAGGGGGATGGCGGTGCCCGACATGGCGTGGGTGGAGGGCATGCTGTACTCGGAGTTGTAAAAGACTTCCAGCTTCACCACGGGCGGGGAGGCAGGCCGCGGCCAGCGGATCACATCCTTGGTGCACTGCCCCAGGTACATCACCCACACCCAGATGATGATAAGCCTCCGGCCCAGCCAGGCGTCCAAGTTCCAGATGCAGAAGGGGAAGAAGAGGATGTAGAAGAGCTCGTTGCCCAGCTCCGTGCCCAGGCTGAAGAGATAGTAGAGGAAGCGGCTGCGAGTGGAGAACTCCTGGCTGCCGTCCTCCTCCGTGAGGGAGTTGCGGCGCGGCCTCCTCCTCCACCGCTGCGGGGGGCCCGCCCCGCCGGGCACGGTCCCGTTCCCGGCGGGGTGCCCCGGCCCTCCTGCCCCCTCCGCGGCCGGAGGGCCGCCGTTAACCATCGGCCCCCGACTGCCGGCTCGCTGCTCCGCGTCGGCCCAGCCCGAAGGCCCCTCCACCCCGCAGAGCCGCTGGAAGGCGGCCACTTTCCGCGGGTCCTGCAGGTAGGCGGCCAGCCGGGCCAAGCGCCGGCAGAGAGCCATGGCGGGAGGACAAGGGCGGAGAAGGGGAGGTGGGGGGGAAAACGACTGAGGGCGGCGAGACGCTACCGGGGATCTGAGGGGGCTTCGCCTGAGGGGCGGCGGAAGGGCCGGGGGCTGCCGTGCGCGCCGCGGGGAGGGGGAACCGTTCCCTGAGGATAAACCCTCTCGAAGAGGAGGCGTCGCAGTGCGACCGACCCCGCCTGGCTCCGACCCCTCACGCCCGCCGCTCCGCGCCCGCTGCCTCCCCGCGCCCCGCCCCGTCCCGCCGCGCCGCGCCTGCGCACAACCCCCGCCCCGGCGGGCGGGGACCTCCTCGGGGAAACCTCACCGCGGCGCGGATTGGCCGCGGCTCCCTCCCGGTCCCGCCCCCCCCCCTCCCTCCCGTTGGGCGGGGAGCCAATCAGGGGCTGGGCCGGGCGCGAGGCGGCGGGGCGGTGGCGGCGTGCGGTGGCTTCGAGGCTGAGGCGCGGAGGGGGCCGGGGGTGATGGAGCGCGATGGCGGCGTGTGGCTGCCTGAGGGGCGGCGACGGGTCCTTCCGCGGGCAGGTCAGCGGCGCGGCGGGTCCCCGGAAAGCTGGTCGTTCTTCCTTCTGGCTTCGGGTGAGCTGCTGGTGTCCTCACCTCAGCCGCCGTGTCTGGCATCGGCACCCCCCAGGGCTGCCCCTGCCCTCCTCTGCCCCCTCCTCTGCCCCCTCCTTTGCCCGGATCGACCTCAGAAGCCTAAATCTGGTGGGGTAAACATGAGAGGGAAAGCGGGTTTCAAGGAGGGACTGTGAGTGGTCTTAGCCCCAGCGGTCAGGCCGGTTAAGCGATGGAGGTGGTGGGTTACCCACAAGGATGAGCAGGCGGCAGCTCCGGGAGGTTTCTGCTGGGCCTGAGGGAAGGGGTCGTGCATTAGCTCGGCTCTCCACAGTCAGAAGGAGATTCCACACCACCTCCAGGGTGGATGTACATGGCTTAAAGTTCGACAGGACCAGAAAACTTATCTTTAGATACTTTGAAAGTCCACATTTGCTGGGGTGTCCAGTGTGGAAGTGCCATGAGAAATGAGAGCTTTGGTCACCAGTGTTCTCTGATGCTTCTGCCTGTCCAACTGGTAGTGATCTATGGCTTGCTAATACTCCAATATATTTCTATCTTACCTTAAAACTAGGAGACTAAACAAGTGATAAATGTGCTGTTTTGTACCGGTTTTGAAACGGGGAAGAATTATTAATTATAAGTAGGTATGACTAATTAGCTTAATAGCTATCTTAACCAAAACAGAAAATCTGATGTGGGATTCAAATAATAAAAAGTTTAAATGAAGGAATATATTATAAGTCCACTCAGACCACTTGGTGGATAAGGAATAGTCTGGATGGCCACACTCAAAGAGTTGTGATCAGTGGCTTGAAAGTACTGACCAGTGGCATTGCTCAGGGGTCAGTACTGGGACTGTCTCTGTTTAACATCTCTGTTGGAGACATGGAGAGTGGGACCGAGTGCACCCTCACAAGTTTGCTGATGACCCCGAGCTGTGTGGCGCGGTGACACGCTGAGGGCAGGGATCCCATCCAGAGGGACCTGGACAGGCTGGAGAGGTGGGCCTGGGCAAACCTCATGGAGTTCAACAAGGCCAAGTGCAAGGTCCTGCCCGTGGGTTGGGGCAATCCCAAGAACAAATACAGGCTGGGTGAGGAGTGGATTGTGAGCAGCCCAAAGGAGGTCTTGGAGGTGTTGGTTGATGAGAAGCTGAGAAATTTGGGGTTGTTCAGCCTGAAGAAGAGAAGGCTCTGGGAAGATGTTATAATGGCCTTCCAGTGCTTAAAGGGGGCAACAGGAAAGGTGGGGAGGGACTCTATCAGGGAGTGTAGTGTTAGGATGAGGGGTAATGGTTTTAAACAAAAGAGGATAGATTTAGATTAGATACTAGGAAGAAATTCTCCCCTGTGAGGGTGGTGAGGCGCTGGCCCAGGGTGCCCAGAGCAGCTGTGGCTGCCCCCTCCCTGGAAGGGTTCAAGGCCAGGTTGGACGGGGCTGGGAGCCCCCTGGGCTGGGGGAAGGGGGACCTGCCCAGGGCAGGGGGTTTGGAACAGATGATCTTTAAGGTCCCTTCCAACTCAAACCATTCTATGATTCTATGAAATCTATACAATGTTTTGGTAAAAATAGCTAATAATACTGTTTTGAAGAGGTAATTGCCTCAGATTTAGTGCTGCAAGATATTCACACACGTTGGGTGCATGCAGTGCCAATAAACCATGCAGATGGAATTTGCTGCCAGATCTTAAGGATGTCTGTAGGAAAACTGAGTTGAAAGAGATAGTGTCTAAAGAGGTTCCAGTAGTAGGTCCTATGTTGTACAACATTTTAAGAAATCATCTGGAAGCAGATCTAAACCTGCTGCTGCAAAAATTCATCTCCAGGGTTAATAGAATCCCAAATAATGAGGATGGGGCACTGATCAGAATAGTTGGTAGAAGCATCCCATTCAAACTTAGTGTATTTTAAGCCAGCCAAATATAAAGCTGTCTGCCTTAAGAACCAAGTGTGGAGGCTGTAACTAGAGAATAGAAGACTATATCCTGGGAAGGTAATGACTTTGAGAAGGATTTAAGGGTCAGAATAAGTAAGCAATCAGATAAGGTCTGTCCTGTATGCTGCTGTGGCAGGAAAGGATTAATCAGTGTATAAACAAAGGAATAAAAAAATGTTTATTTTGCTTCTTGTGTTTGACCTCAACAATACCATCCACGGGGTAATGCATACAGTTCTGGTTTTCAGTTTTTAAGAAGCACGTTGGAAAATAAGAGCAGAAGTGAAGCAAAATGTTCTGATGGTTGGATAAAATGCATTACACTAGCAGGTTTTAAGAGGTCAGGCTGTTAAAAGTTTTCTAAAAGAGGATTGGGTGGTGACTTGATTGTACTGTATAGGAACATTCCTGGAGGAAAATACAGAATATTAAAGGACTCTTTAATCTATTGAAGAAATGCATAATAAGATGTAATGGCCGGAGGCAAAAGCCAGACAAATTCAGAGAGGAAATAAGATGCACATTCTTACATGGTTAACCAGCAGAACACATTCCCAAGAGAAGCTGAGGATTTTCCATTGGTTTATGTCTTCTGTTGAAGATCAGATATATTTCTGAAAATTATTTTTTAGATGAGCAGAAGTTATGGTTTATTTTATTGTATGGTTACAGGTTGAAATCTGATGGTCAGTGATAGCCATAGTGTCAGGTTAATCTAGTGGGACCATCATTGGTTTAAGCTTTAAATGCCAGAAGAAGACACTTCATTAATAACCATGAACATTAGAATAATTTTTTTTTTTTTTGCCTTGAAATACTTACACTCCATCAAAAAGCTGATCCGAATTAAGCTTTTGCCTCCAGAATATACTTACTAGGACAATTTCTAAAGGTTTTGGCCTTTTGTTTCCTAAATTTACACTCTTGGGATTACTTGGAAAAAATTCTCTGCATTTCCATTTAAATTTCTGTAGGAATAGATCCTTACAAGAAAATGTCTTACAATGTCTGGATAATAATCCTCCAAGAAATATTTCATAGCCTGAGCACCAACTGTGTAAAACTGGCTCAAGGCCAAGGGAATCAGAATGTACCAAATGAATCCTGATGGATTTCCTATATTGTAGATTGTATATGTTTATATGTTGCATATGTTTACCTCCTACAGTCTTAACCTCACTTGAGGCATTGTCATAACATAAACAATTATAGTACCAATGGAGGAGCTGCTATTACTGAAAGAGAGATGAATGAAATATAAATAAGATTTCAGATCAGCAGCTTGGCAGAGGAACACGAGAAAACCACTCCTGAAATGGTACATCATCAATTTTTCTATCTTGAGAGTGGAAGGTGTGCTGTCATTTCTCTGCCTTCAGAGAAATGTGTGATGCTAATCCTGCAAGATACATGTGCTTCCTGATTTACATGCTTACATTTTTCCTGGTTCTTGAGCGGAAAATGCAAAGACAGGAGCTGAGAAACAAGCTGCTGCCTTCTTTTGTGCATTTTCCCAGAGTCAAGCCACAAACCATCTTCCCTTAAACACAGAACAAACTGAAATCTGTTAATGAACTTGGTGATGAATTCTGGAATGAGATCTGAATAACTGTACAGGGAAAACAAAAATCACAGTGATTGCAAAGGATGAAGTGAGACTTGTCTTTATGGGAAAAAAGCAGAAAGTGTTTGTGTGTGTGTGGTTGAAACTTGTTTACTTTGAACTATTAGTGTGAAAATTATATGACATTAATACTGAAGTAGCTTTTAACTTACCTCTGTGCATTTAAAACAAATAACGATTGCAGTGGGCACTCCAGGAGGAGTGTGGAGTGCACCGTATAACTGAACTTTTCCAGAAAATGTGTTTCTTTGTACTATGTGCAATAGATGGCCCTAAAGCTGTTCTGAATACAATTCAGCTTACCACACAAGTGCCGTCTGAGCATGACACCCATAACACATGCATTTTCAAGCATGCCTGGCAAACCAGCGTACTTGCAGCCACGTTCCCGCAGGCTGTAAATATTTGACAAGACAGCTGTGGGAATCGATGGAAAAGGAGGTGCAGAATACTTCATGCTTACAGCTGCTGCTGTGACCACCCTGCCCAGGTGACAGGAGCAGAACCAGTTCATTTTTGAAGCAGAACATCTTGCTTGGCATCTAATTGGATGACCACTGGTTACTGAGGGTATTTAAGGTACTGGTTCTGTCTTGTAAAGCTTTAAACAATTGGAGACCAGTTTATATGAGTCATCGGCAGCCAGTTGTTTTTCTAATATAACTGAAGGAGCAGGTGGCAGGGCATTCTGCAGGATTGTGGGACTTGTTTTCTGTCATCATCTGAAATAGCTTGAATCTGGTCATCTTTTTGTGCAAAAGACATCTGTTTGATAGCATTTTGTGAAGAGAATTAATGATGAAGAGTGGTGGTGTGGTGTAATCTGCTGGGAAGAAAATTAACTCTATCCCAGCCGAAACCAGGACAGATGGAAAGGAGTATCTGCAGAGGTCTGAATGGCTAGTTTCCTGGTTAAATAATTATTCTAATGCTGCTGGAGTTTTTTTATATTATTAATTATGTTAAAGTGCCTAGAGTCAGAGGAAGACTTCGTTTTACATGATTTTGCATGTAAATTAATAAAATGTGCTAATCGTACTGGGTTTATTATTATTTGTTAAAGAAATTGGTGAGTTGAATACCCAGATTTGAGAAGGCACGAGTGTATTTATCATAAGATTTAGTCTTGAAAAATACATGGGAAAATAAGAAAATGTCTATTCTTTCCAATTAATACATATTACTGTTGGCAAAAAAACCCAGAGTGTTTTAATTTGTTCTTGAGTACGAGCTCTTGCAATAGCTCAGTGACGGAGCACTGGGGAAGTGCTAATGTTCCATTACAGCAGTGGGAGGTAGAACATACAGAAGACTTTTCTGCTCATTTATGCTGTACTTGGTCATTGCTGAGTTCTGCACAGTACTTTCTTAGTAAGCAATTTAAGGTATATAAATACAGCTTTTCTCTGTACAAGTTAACACTCATGAATTCCAGTGATAGTTTTTTCAATAGAACTTAAAAGAATTTAGCTATCTTTTGTAAAAGTTTATTTAATGAACCAGTGTAGCACTTCTCTTAGATGAGGTCTAAGAACTATGTTATTGTCCTTGGGTAAAAAAAAAGTAATTTGGAAAGAATAAGCCTTCGTTCTTGTCTTGTTCTTGTTGGTATTCTGATTGCTATGCTAAAAACTTTACCAACTGCAATAAAAAATGAGTTCAATGACTTGCTGCAATCCCCTGATTTCAGTTTAGCCTGGTTGTGCATTTATTTCTGCAGAATAATGCTCAAAGTTCCATATGTAAGAGTCCCTCTTTATTTTTTCTTTGTTTGGTTTTATAACACTTTCCCTGTATTACTTGCTTCTGTAAATTTGTTAAATTGTTCACACACTATTAGTTGCTGTAGTGTTTGGGTATGATAGGGAAAGGTCACTGAGTACCTCAGAAATCTGATCCATTGGCAGACCAGAGAGACTGAAGCATGAAGGCCCAAATAACATTAACCTAGCAATAGCACCATGGCCAACAAGAGCAGAAGGTACAGGCTTTGTTTAAATGGTGGACGTTTTGCTTCAGAGCTACAAGCCTGGATTTTCCAGGGAATGGGATCGGGTGGCTTTGATGTGCCCCAGTTTTAGCACAGGGTGGCACAGCAGCGTATGTTCTCATGTCACAAGATGTACTTATTATATTGCCGCCTTGTTTAGATGAGGGCCGAGTGTGCCTGTCATTACTGAATCTGCCCAGCTGCTTGCATTGGTTTTTCTTTTTCTCTCCACGTGTCTGTATTGGCACATAATCTTCAGAAAACACAGAATTTTACTGACTGGGTAATTGTATGCAGATGCAATGTGTACAATGTTGTGATTTGTTATAAGAAACAAGAATAAGAAAATTGAAAATAAGCAATAAAAAAAGACTGCAGTGGTAAATTCTCTGTAAAGTCATTCTAGGAATGCAGTTGTTATAGTCTTCTAATTCTGTGAATCTGTGTGTTTATCCATGTCACATGCCATTTTAAACATAATTCAGATAAGGTGACATTATTTAAGGAATGTTTCTATTAGGTTAAGAATGAGATTATTCTATTTTTGACATTATCTTAAATTATTATATGTTCTCAATTATAGCATGGGAGTGTCTCACAATCATTAATTGGCAACTCCTCAGAACAACTCTGAGGGAGTGGAATGCGTAATTACCACCCCTTTCATTTTCAACTGGGAAAGAGATACAGATTTGATAACAGTTTCATTATACTTCCATTTCTTCTATTTTCCCAGGTTCCTGTCATTCTAAATTTTTAATTTTGTAATCTGCTGTCTGTATGGTGAGAAAATGGAAATTTTTTTCCCCATGGTGTCTCAACGAGACTAACAAATTCTACAGTAACAACAAACCCTTGGTCTTTTTGCCTCTGCATCCCAGGATTTGGAATTGAAAACAAATTTGGGAAGGCGGGGGAGAGATTTGTTGCTTCGTGGGTGGATAGGGTTTGTTTTCTCTTTTTTCAGAAACAAGAAATCATAAAAGGAGGGGGAAGTTTAGATTCCTACCTTTTCAAAAGCTTGGGTTAATAATGTCTAATTGCGCGTGTGAAAGTCTTATTTCAGGAAGGTATTTCTTCACTCTGGCTACCAGGGATTAAACTGTAGAATTGCTTGGTTTTACTCAGAATAGCTGACTGTGCCTTCATTCTCGTGTTCTCCTTAGCTATTCACACTGTTTACCTATGGAAGATACAAGTTACTAACTTGGTGCATGCACCTGCTTGGGTACCATCACAGAATTATTTTATAGCTGTATTTTATTACTAGCAAGACAGCAGAGGGGGGATAGAATAATAAAAAAAATCCAGAACTTGTGCATAGCTTTTCATCAACCTACAGCCCAGAATTAGGGGGTTCCTTCTTCCACACATCGTCTGAACTTTTGTGGTTATGTAAATACTGGCAGTCTTTTTATCACTGCAAATTCTGCAGATCCCTTAAAGATACTTGTCCTTTAAGAAAGGAATAAGTTCTTTAATGCTGACTTGCATCAACTGCAATTATTGCATATTGGATTGAATTTTCTGTACAGGAGTGGGAGTTACAGCCATGTCTGCAAGCCAGATGTGCTGCAGGGGCAAACAACTGCCGAGAACTCTTGGCAGCAGGAAGCTTCTTGCTGGAGCATGCCGAGAGCAGCAGAGATCCCGGCTCCCGGTTCTCCAGCGGCAGAACCCGCTCGCTGATGGGCCAGTTCAAAGAGCAGATCCCCAGCCCAAGGATGAAAATAAGCCTCTCCATAGAGCATTGCAGAGTTGGGGAGCGCCCAGAACTCCCATCACAGACAAGGTGATTACATCCTAGGAGTTACAGCTTTGTGGAAAAAAAAAAAAGAAAAAAGCACCTTTTTGAAAGGCTAGACCCATTCTGATTACCTGAACTCATCAAAGGGATGCTCGTCACACTACACTAATGGGAAGGAAATCATGGGAACCAACCTGAATAGCAGGAGCAGAGAGTTTCCCACGTGGCATCCTAGGACATGAAAGGGAGGAGAAAGGAAGCATGTTCAAATCCTACCATCAGGCTCAAAAGTTCATGTGCAGAAAACAGCAAGACATGTACGTGCCAAATAAATCAGCTAAGACATATTTGATGTGATAAGAGAATCGGGATGCGAAGTATAAGATATACAGTAGATGGGAATTGGCCTTAGCACACACAGGTGCAGGTTTTAATCAGTTCTGGACTTCTTTTCTTGGAAAATCTCGAATTGCCAAGATTATGAAATGGAGCCATTTCATGTTCAAGGGTGTGTCACATTACTCATCATTAGAATAGGAGGAATGAAAGCTTCCCTAGGGTTTTTTCTGACAACATTTGTTAATTTTCCATTCAGAGGTGGAAAAGAGGCCACAATTTGAGGAATATGTACATAATTCATGCTAATTATGAATTCTCTTGGTTTTCAGGAGCACCATTTCTAACCATAGCTGCTATTATAAATGAGGTCATCCATATTAGAATGAAGATCTGATCTGGAGCCAATAAAAAGTATATGTGTGAGCATGTTAAGCACTGCGTTATTTTCGTTTTAACTCCTAACCTTCAAAGTACAATCTAGAAGCCAAAATTAAGCTCTTAACATTCCTTCTGCAACTCAGTGGGCAGATAGACCAGGAAATCTACAGGCTGATGAGAGACCTAGCTGTTTGGAGATAGCTGATAACAAATCAATTGCAAGGATGGTTCTGAAACTCCATCCAACACTTCAGGCAGGACTAAAAGTGAGACGTCTTGAATTATGTGCAGTACTGGGTATACTGATGGTGGTCAGTTATGAGTATTTTTATAAATAATTGGGTAGAGCTCACTTTTTTATAGGGTAAGATGCCCACTTTTGATGCAAATGCCTAGTGGTCTTCCCTGGGAAGGACCTTTCTAAGCCCTTTTAACAATGTGACAACCAGTATTAATTCACTCTCTCTATGGTACTGTTTGTTGCAGGTGAACTGAGAACATCCACAATGTCACCGAGAGCCTTCTCCTTCTAATCTGCTGAAAATGCCAGCGAGCCACCTCCCTCTGTCTTCAGGATGTTACATGCTCCCAGTCCTGGGGAGGGTCTCTGGGAAAGGCCAGGCTTGCTCAACACACATGATGATAGTCAGGAGAACTTGCTTCCCTTACTGCTGCACCTTTTTCCAGGTAATGCAACCCATGCATCCCAGGGCAATTCAGAACCTGTAAGACAAGTATTCTGAATGTAACCAGTAGTTCTGCAGGCACTCGTTCTCAGGGTAGCATGAACATTGCTGCGTTTCTTAATTACACAGAAAGTGCTCAGAATTATGTGGGTGTCTGTGATATTTCCTCAAATGTAAATTAACCCTTAAAATATCATAATGAGGTAAGTAATTAAAATTTTAAATGTGGTGAGTTAAAATACATAGGGTTATATGGCTTGCACTCAGACATCTAAGTCCTTACATAAGTGCGTTGTCACGATGGGTAGGTTCTACATGATTTACTTTGGGCACCAGAAATGGGACTCAGGTGGATTCATTTGGCCAAGTTCAAGAAAACTACGTATAAATCTCCTGCTGTGGCAGCTGTCTGACTCTGGAGGTATGTAAAAATTCCTACTGCTTACTCATTTGTCCTGGCAGTTTCCCAGGTCACTAAACTGGAGTGCCCATGACCACACAGGCGGCAGTGACAGGTAGGGCCAGGCTCTCGGCTGAATCCTGCCGCAGTTCAGGAACACAGCAAAGATGTGTCTATTCCACCTGAATTCCTGGCAAAGCCTACTCTGCTGTGCACGCTCAGAGCCTTGTAGCACTGAGTCCAGTGCTGTTCACAGAGAAACCACAGGCTTCTGTGAAAAGGGTGAAGGAAGAGAAGCACCAGAGCTTATACTTCCCATAAGAGCTTAAGAAACATAGTCAACTAGGGAGTGGGAAATCTAAATTCAGTTTCAGTACCATGGCCTGATGGGATGCAACCCACTCATGACTTAGAAGACTGCTGTAGCTACTAGGTTAAAGCATAATGCAGGGCATTGCAACTTCCATCCCTTCTCCTGAATTTAGTCTATTTGCTGTAAAACACAGAGGGCTAGAAGGATCTAGCAAGACAGTGCATGCCCTGCAGTTTGGTGATTGTGATGTAGGAGATCTGCATTTGATGGAGCTTAACTGGTTTGGCTGAAAAGGGAGCAGAGGCACTTGATTAGGTAATCTGAAGCAACAGATATTGGGAGTTGCAGTACTTGTATTGGAGGCCCCCTAAGTCCTGCCCTTGGAGTTCAGTGAGAGTAGTCATGCAGCAGAAGTTAAGCAGATGTAGATTTGAAGTCAGGATATGTAAGTGGTAGAAGTTGGCCAAGAACAAAAGACAGCTGATTCACAGAGCTGTGGTGCAACCGTGCTTAAAGCATAACTTCAGGATGGAGGAGCTCTGTGTTAGTTTGCTCATACATCTTCTAATACCACCCTCATAATCAGCTGTGGTTTATGAAAAGCAAGCAACAAAATATGTATAGTAAGAGAAGCATTTTTTAAAGAAGTTATTAATTTTGGAGGCAGTGGGAGACTGCATATCTTTTGATCACTGTATTTTAGAAAAAAAAATGTTTATAACTAAACATGACTGGAGGAACTTGCAATATAGGTTCATCAGTTACGAGCCTGAGTGTTCTAAGGATTGTTTAGTTTTGCACCTTTATTGTGCTAGAAACTACATACTGCTGATGAAGGGGCTTTTAAACCAGCTTAGCCAGACAACAAAGACAGACAAAACACTATCCATGAAGGGGCTGGAGTTACTGCACTCACCTCATCTTAAATTTTGGAGTTTTTCTGGCTAATCAGGTGGTTTTCTCCTTATTTTTTGTAGGCTGAAAACGCTCACTTTCTGTAATGTGGTTTTGCCATATGACTGTCCTGCTGTCCACCTCTGTATATCTAGATATAGACATATACATGTATACCTTTTTTAAATACGCCTTGTTATCATTAGCTCTGTCTGCTCTCTTCCCTGCATTTGCTTGGTTGATACTGAACCCATGTGTGCAGTTGGGAGAACTCCTAAAACTCTCTGTGGTTTTGTGTACATCGAGTGTCTGGCAGCACTTCCCCAGCCGCAAACTGTACAATTACTTCTGTCCTGCTCTTTAACCCTACCAGCACTGGTGGCATGCTCACACTTCTGGTCATATGGTAGCATCAAGGCTATATTACTATATTTCAACATATTTTTCTCACCCTTAAAGTGCTGGCTGAAAAAGAACACTGGCGGAGTCCTCCTGACAATGACAGTAACAAAGGCAAAATTGGATTTGTTCTGGAAAAAAAAATTCCAGACAGAATCACTCCCTTAGTAGAGTCATTTTTTTCTGGGCTATGGCTTTTAAGTCCTGCCTAGGACAGGACTCTTACTCATTTTTCCTAGTGAACTTGGACTTCATTAAGAAACTGAAGACACAAAGTCGGAGTGACGCAGTTGCTCGAGGACATACCATATGTCCCTGGATGAGTATGAAACCAGTTATCCAATATCGTTTACACAACCAAATCATAAACAAAGCCTAACTAGAATGTTAAAGCTTCGTAGATAGAATCACAAGTTTCTGTGTATTATCCAGTATGTAAATAGAGCTTACCCTTCTGTCCTATAGGAATTTCGAGCCCCTGAGTCCACAAGATTTGACATTCATGTTAGTAGTGGCTTGCTCTGTCTCGTGTCCAAAGATTAATGAAGAGAACAAGACAAACAGTATAGCAATGACTAACAGCCCTATTTCAAGTGCAGATTTAATAAGAACACCTTCTTAGTTCAAACAAAATCCCCGCCCACTATCAAAACCTTCACTAAAATGTGACCAGGACTTCTGTACCCAGAAAGAAATGGTATCTAGATGGTTGAAGAGACTGTTCATCCTGCTGCGATTGCATGTCACATTCAGTGAAATCCTGGCAAATTGTACTTCACTCAAGTGGCAGACCCTAATGTTTAACTAAATGACAACTGACTGCAAGTTTATTAATGAAAATGCAGTCGTTTTTTCTGTAACTTAACAAGCTGGTTTGATTTTTGAAACAAGTGCTTGAAAAAGCCACATGTCAGGCTCTCTTAACATGAGCTTCGTGTCTCTTGGGGCGCAGTCACACAGCACCCCAACAAGCTGAGCAGAACAGCCCCGGTGACAGCAGCTGGGATCAGCTGCAGCCCAACGATGGCTGGGCAAAGCCACAGCAAAGGAGCTAAGGCCACTTTCAAGCCAGGAAGGCAAGTCAAGGAGGCAGGGGCAGGATCAGGCACAAGGCCAGGCATAGCCCAGCCTGGGGGAGACTTCTCCAGCTCTTTTCCCTGCAGTCTTGGCCCAGGTTACAGAGCTGGCCCCAAAACACAGGTACCAAATCCCTCAGAGCAGGGGAAAGAAGTCGCAGAGTGTTTTGGTGAACGAAGGACGCTGACACTGTGAAAACTAAAATGCAGTTGTATTTGTTAGAGAATGCAAAATACTTGCAAGAAAACCTGAATCCAGTGTAAATCACAAATCTGAAACTTAGATCAGATTCTGTGTAAATCTAGCTAAGTTTTATGATGTGTCACTGAACCTGAGCCATGTGTTCAATAAATCTGGCTTGATTTATGTATTTTGGCTTAAATGATTTAAAGACGGAAGTTTAAAAAGTTTGTATAAATAGTCATTTATAGCCTTCTGGTTTCATCTGCTTTTTTGGTCACATACAGTTACTAATATAAGTACTCTTCTCATGCAGAGATGGAGGAAGCCTGTATGCACGAACCTGGCTGGCACTTAAAACCTCAGAAAATGTCACCTCTTACTTTAAGGGTTGTTTCGTACAAGTCAGTCTGTGTAGGTTTTCAGTATAAAGTGATCTCCAAATTAAAGTAGCCACACTATGCTCCCAAATGCATAATTACAAAAAAAAAAAAATACCTCTTTGTAATACCTCACAATGAAATGTTTGATTTCCAGTGAAGATACTAACGAGTGCTGTGATTCTGCAAGGACTTATCTTTATGCATCATGCTCACATGTCCCTTTGGAGTCACGGGAGTTGCATTCAAGTGCTGAAAGTTGAACATGTCTGAATGTTGGCAATGCCATAAAATGTTTGAAAGGAGTTTTGAGAATTAAGATGCAGCCTCCTTTCTTAGTGTTGAAATGCTCTCTGTAAAGACAATAGATTGAAATGTCAAGAAATTATTTAGGTCAAGGTTGATAGTTGCTTAATGGGCCTCCAGGGCTCTCAATTCCAAATAAAGTCAGGAGGAGCCAGAAGAGTTTAACACCTCTTGCAAGCTATTATGTTGTTAGCAGGCATAAACCTTGACAAGTCCTTTTCCTCTCTGTGCTTCTGTAGCAATGACAGGGAAATAAGGACACTGATTTCCATTGTAGATCAACTGATGAAAAGTGCCAGAAAAGCTGTTATCAACTAATACCTGCATTTGTGAATAATTTCCATGTAGCCTTTCAGACGCAGGAACTTTGACACCCATGTAGAAAAATATTGTTATCTTGAATCCACTGATGTTTCCTTACCATGAACAATTAAAATATGAGGTATAAACTGCCAGAACAGTCCTTGATAAAACAAAATTGATACTTTGCAAAAGCTGTTTTTACACTTTTCCCCATACGGTCTAACTGCACTCAGAATAAAATAACTGAGAATATAGAATTATAACAACATTTTTTTGTTGTACTGGAAGATTGAGGTCAAAGTCCTCTACATGTCCTCTAACTATACCAAAACCGTAAAAAATATCACACCATACCATGCATGTGTCCCCTGCTTAGCATAAAACTATTTCACAGAGTCATAAAAACAAGGTAATCCTGAAGATGGCAAGAGCTGCTTACAAGAGGAATATCGGCCAACAGAAATACCGACCCTACAGAAAGCATGTCAAATCTCCCGGCAGCCGAGAGCCACAGCCTGTGTAGTGGGTGTTTCCAAGGGCTGGGAGAAGGGCAGGGCCCTGGTGAGCAGGAGGTGGCCCTGGCCCCAGGGGCTGGGCAAGGCTGGGAGAGGCGTCCAGCTTCTCCCACAGGGTCCTGCGCTGTCACTTTGATGTCCCCATTTGGGTGATGCCTGCTCTGCCAGGGCTTGCGCTCACGGACAGTCATCATACCGAAATCCCTTGGTGCACCCAGACCTGCAGCAGGTCAGGGAACAGCCCTGGCACAGAGACCCCACCTCTCGTCACTCATTCACCGCAGTTCTCTGCTCCTGCTTGTGGGCACAGTGAGTTAAAAGCAGATGATAGAAATTTGTGGAGGGAATTGGTTAAAAACCGTGCAGGGCTGGGATCAGAGTTTGCTTCCACAAAGACTCTTCAGGCATGTGAATAAATCTCCAAGAGGTGGAGAGGGGAAAAGAGAGCATTTCACCTGAAAAAAGTTTTGTATAAAAAGTGGAGCTGACAGAGGACTAGTTTTGTATAAAAAGTGGAGCTGACAGAGGACTACAAAGTTTGATATGAAAAAAAAAAAAAAATACAGGACAAAATTTACAGTCTGTGGGCACAAGGTGGGGAAGCTACAAAATGCTTAGCTAAAAGAAGCCAGGAAAAAGACATGGAACTGTTTTTTAATTACTCTGTCTGGGAAAATATTATATAGAGATCAAAGGAAGCACATGTTTGCAGAGATGATACAGCTTGAGGGACAGCCAAGAGATCAGAGGTTGTCCTGAGGTTTACCACTCATCCAGTGGCTTTCAGCTGGTGAAAACAAATGCCGCAGCACTCACTGGGAGGGAAATACTGCTGGCACTGACTGGCAGAGCTTTATGTTCATGTTCTGCAGGTGCTTTAAACTGTGCTGGGCTAAAGCAAAGACACAGATTATGATAAAAGGATTCAAGCATGATGAAACAAAATATTTTTTTGGTTTTATTGTATCTTAAAGATCAGCTTAGATGTGCACTTACCTAGTGTACTGCAGGTAAGTCTGGGTACGTTGGTGTGGCGTGCACAGAGATACCAGAGATGTCTCTTGCATGTGCTCCATGCCCACTGGAAGCTGTGTGCCTGCATTCATGTGGTGCCAAGCCCCAGCAGAAAACCGCCTGGGAGCGGGTGTATTGACTTTGAATCAGCACCAGGCTAATGTGATAACTTGGCTTTTAGCTGGCTGCTCAGGCAGAGCAAACTTGGGTTTGAGGGGATCATACCATGGACAGTTACGCTACATACAGGTTGCTTGAAAGGTACTTTTATAACGAAAAAACCCGTCACGTATTCATAATTGCTTTATTTATTCAACTATGTTACTACCTTGTTTTACTAAGCACCAGTTTGCTCCAATAGATTTAACTATTATCCTCCTCTTCCCTCAGAAATCTGCTGTTCGTCCAGGGCCTCTGGGAATGCTGCGTATCGAAAACCAGTTGGTGTAAAAAGCTGGCTGCTACAATCAGGGCAGAGACTTGGATCAAAATGGTGCAAGTTGGCACATGGCAACCAAGAGCAAGTAGTGCTGCATCAACGCAGACCAGCTCTGAGCGCATTTCTCTCAGCCCCTTGCCAGCCCAGGTCCGTCTTTTCTGGAGGTGGGAACCAGCTTTTACGCAGGTAATCAAGTCCAAATGCAGCTCTGCTGTTTTCTGAAGCAGGAGCTTTCTCCAGCCTTTTAATCAGCATCTGGCTTTCCTCTTTGAAATCTTACCTGATGTGTGTAAAATTAGTTGCAGAATTAGCCCCCCCCCCCTAAAATTTGCGTGTGAATCCTGTATATGTCACTGTGTTCTGCCTGAAAGACCTGCTGATGCAGCTTTTCATACCACTGAAGGGTGCTTGTCAGAAGAGATCCATGGTTTCTCTCCAGTGAATATATGGCCATTTTCATAATAGAAAACAAGAGTTAAGTATGTGAAAGGAAAAAATGTCTGAAATGAGTGAAAAATGCAAATCCTGAGTTTGTCTGCCAAACTTTTAGTATCTCTCAGGTCAGATTCTGCCCAACTCATCTGTGTTGTGCTTCCAATAAAATGCTTGCTAATCAACATGGCCAAACTTAAAGAAAAACTAGGGGGTGTGTATTTATTTATTTTTTTAACACAGCTGTGGATTTGTGATCCTCATCCTTCCCCTCATACTGTTCTGTACTCTAGTCACTGAGCTCCTCAGGGCTTTTCGTTTTGGAAAGAATTTGAGACATGGAGTGCTACTTGGAAAAGATACTTACAGATTTTACATTGTTTAGGTGTGAGTAAAGATTTATAGTTAAGTTTAAGTAAAGTTAAAAACAGGAGTGAAATATCTGAAAAGGCAAACCTGGATTTACTCTTCCTGAGAACATGGTAAGACAATGTATCTCATGAGATAGCACACAACCTGTTTCTGTGTTACTAATTGTTTTATTCTGATGAACTACAAAAATGTCTATCATAAAATTATACACATGCACTATTTTGCAAAGTTCCATAACTATACAGAAATATATCTGAGCAGATCCCTTATGCTACTCCAAATCTAGAAGTAAGCTAGCTAGCTGTAACTAACTTGAAGCAAAGCATTAGAAGGACAGACAAGGGATCAGTAAAGATTTCACTGTAAAAGTATGGGGAATTGAAGAGTTCATCTGCTGAAGAAGGCCTTAGCTTTCTTCTCTTTTCCACCAGTATGATGGTTGCACTTACAAGCAGATTCATTGTACTTGTAGTGACTTTGAAGAAAGAGTACAAACTACTGGGTGGAAAAGCCACCTAGTGGTACAGAGAAATGGTGCCAAGTAGGAGCAGGTGCCTCTAAATTCCAAGGAAAGGTTTGTTTTCATACTGGGCCGCTGTGCTGTGGCACGCTGTAAAGGCTGTTTGTTATTACTCATGGGAGTCTGGCATGTGTATTACATGCAAGCAGGAAACTCACAAACATATTAAATATTCCAAAGGACATCACTACTGAACTTTATGTTGGATCATTGCCTGCTTTATATATGCTGTAGAAACAATAAAATCTCATTTAGAGCTAATTCAGGGAATTAAAAGAGGATAAATGAGTTTGCCCCATTTTTCTTTCCACCTGTCCAAATAAATGCAGGAGTTACTATAAGTCCAGCTGCCCAGAGAAGAAAGCCCATAAAGCATCTGTACTATTTATTTTAATCTTCGTTATGTCATGGCTTTACAGCACAACAACTCCATGTGTTTGCAGAGCTAAGGAAGAGCACTGGTTAGCTGTATCGCTATTCTGGATCCTACTGGTTACTTTTATGAGGGCAGTTTCTACAGCTGTTGTAAAGAATTGGGAAAGCCATCCAGTTTGGGAAAACAAAATTTCACACCCTTAGCTAAAGGCTGCTGGGTGAGATGGATCAGGACAGCACATGACCAACATGTGAAAGTCTGCCTCTTAAGAAAGGCTGAGAGGAGCTGGTGAATAATTACAACAGCTCCATTCCTTCAGAACCCTTCACCTCAGCACAAGCAGCAGAGAGTTATTGCAGGAATGAAGGCATATCTCCTTTTGCCACATCAATGATTAAACCCAAGCCTTTGTAAAGAGTAATATAATAGGTGGTGTGTTCTTATCTAAATAGTTGAAATGCAAACTTATAACCTGTATGCTGGAGGCTCGGTTTTCATAACGTCAAGGTCTTTGCAACTCTGTGCTCAAACCATAGTGTTTTCTCATTTGC
This sequence comes from Tyto alba, assembly GCF_018691265.1. NCBI lineage: Eukaryota > Metazoa > Chordata > Aves > Strigiformes > Tytonidae > Tyto > Tyto alba. Next base: position 8,812,181 of record NW_024881303.1, read on the forward strand.
AGATTTGTCTGTGAACACAGATAGGGAAGTTTTGCAAACATGGAGGGATTAGCTCATACACATCTGCAGATACCCACATTGCATAGCCAGACCTTGCAGGATTCTCCAGCCTGTACTGGTTATTGAGTGGGGGTGGAGGGAGGGAGAAGGGGACACCATGCTGCCTTATATATCTGCTAGAAATTGTGAGACTGTGCAAGCAAAGACACCTTGCTGCAGACTGCCTGTGACACATGCATCTGGCTCTGGGGATTAAGCAGCCCTACTCACTGCCTACCTCTAGTGTAAGGGCTCATAGTGCAGGAGAGGAGGTGTGGGAAGGCCCTCAGCTGGGAAAGGGTTAGATATGAACGAAGGGGACTGTGAAGATGAGGCCTCTTTAGGTAAATTAATTTCATCTTCAGAATCGGAGTCTTAACAAGTCAAGGTAGGCAATTAGAGTAATTAGCCCTAAATGTTCAATTACATAAATGCATCTGTATGCACACACCAGACCTGAGGTTTACTACATGTAGTAAGTGCGTAAATGTGCCAATCTGTGCATCAAATAAATCACAGCATTTATGAATGTGCGCTGACAGAACTGCATCTGCTGAGCTAAAGAGGGAGCAAGGACGTGTAGGAAAATACCTGGAAGTGCCGGCATTTCCCCGGCCAGCACGGAGCTTGGTAGCCAGTCAGGTCAGGATGTGGGAGCAGGGAGCAAGGACAACTAACTCAGCAGCTTGGAGACCTGCTCCAAGCAATGGTGTGTTGCTCTGAAGACACTATTTCTTCTTTCTGTGGCACTTGGCCACTGTAAGCCTTTTAGGCATCCTTGAGGCAGGTATGGCATGGGCAAAAAGAAACCTAAACCATGGGGGTAGAAATCTGTGGCAAAAGATAAAAGGGATCTGGGAAGGAAATTCTGGAAATCTGCCCCATTTGTAGGGTTGTGAGGAGCAGCGTTCCCAGCTTGTCTGCACAAACATTATACATGGCTTGGAGTAAATTAGTCAACTCTCCAGATGAAGGTAAAGAAAAACCTGTGTGAGTGCGAGAATGCACATAATAACGCTTTCAGGACACTGACATTTGGCTCTGCGTGCTCTGGAACACTAATTAGAATAGGAGGCTAATTGGGGGATGGGTGTGGAGGTGTGTGTCAGAGTGCCTGAAAGCACATTTATAGATGGACTCAAGGCTGCTTTTCTCTGGTTACATCCTTTCTGTTTGCTGAGGATTTCCAGAGGCGCAGCAGCCGAAATCTCAGTGGGTTATCTCCATGAGCACTTCCCACGGGTCAAGACATCCTGCACGACCGCAGGACCTGCACGTTGTGCTGCACGTGCAGCGGGTCCTCCGCTCCCCCAGAACCCCCGGCCACTGCGGGCACGTTCAGTCCGACTGCTTGAGGCACTTCCCAAAACTGTGAGATTTAGGCCCACGTGTGCACCGCCGTCACTCAGGGAATCTCACAGTGTTAGTATCCTTAAGTAAGACTGATTACATGCAGAGCAGCCTTATCATCACCCATTTCCAAGCTTTAGTAAAGGCTGTTGGAAGACTTTGGGAAGTCTCTCTGGTTTGCACTCTGTTCACTTTGGTGATGGTAAAGAGAAATGCAAAAATCTTGTGAACAAACACTCTGATGAAATTTCTTCAGTAGTTTTTCCTGGTATGCCCAGATTCCCAAATCTCCCCCGGTGCAGATCCCTCCTTTAAACACCTTTCCTGCATCTATCACCAAAAAATATAATCTGTAGAAATCTAACAGCCTCCTATTTATTTCAAGGAGGGGAAAATAAACCAAAACCTCTTACCCCAAGCTCTTAGCATCCCTCTGCCTAGTTTTCAGTGAGGTTTCTTTGCCGCCCTTCCACAGGGCAAGTTCTCCTCTGCAGATCCCCTCACTGGCATGAGGAGTCACAGCTTTCAAACTCCCCTGATTATCTGCTCTGCCAACCTGTGTAACACAGGCCAGCAAATTTCACATGGTACTTCTGCGTCGTGTCCCTCATGTTTTGTGGGAAGTTTTAAAAGGTCACAAACGAGCCTGTTCAAGTCAATTGGGTTAACCCTGGAGTGAAGTGCTGCTTGACAAGGATAGCAAGAACACAGGCATAACCTATAAGAAGTTACTGATGCATAATAAACTGCTGCGAGCTTTGAGTAAGGAGAGATTAAAAGGAGCTTGCATCTTGGGAGCCGGACATCTGCCCTTTTCTGTAGATCCTGGAATACACAACTGAGAAATTAACCTTTCCGCTTTCCTCGCTTTCCTACTTCTTGTGTCCTGGCTTGTGCTTTATGGGCGCACAGTGGGGACAAAAATAAGCTGCGGTTGGTAAATAAGTAAAAAAGGAACAGTGCTGCTTAGTCACCTTGAGTGGAGAATGGAGGAGATTTCCCAAGTCTCGGCAATGAGTTTGGTTATCTGTGTGGGCAGCTCACGCCGTGTGGAGGGAAGGTGAGCCCTGAGTTTGCATGCTGAGTGATAACGTTCATGGAAAAGAGAGGTGGGACTGGAAGGTGTTTGATCAGTAACATTCGGGCTTGCCTGCAAGCTGCTGGGAGCTGTAAGACGTGAGCTGGCACACGTAAGATGGCAGCAGCTTCACCACCCTCCGTACTGACGCTAGACAGAACGCAGTGCCGCAGTGCGTGTATCTGTTGTTGTCCATAAGCCCTAAGGTGGATACTGCTGTGCTTTGCCTGGGTGTTTGGAAAGAGAAAATGAAAACATAAGTGTATATGGTTCGTCTAAAATAGTGATACTGTTCTGGCCAAAGAGGCAATGCTGGGAATTGGTTTTCATTCTCTAGATCTGGCATTTGAGGCTGGAAGAGAATATTTCAAGATAGTCAAATGCTGACGTGGTTGCCTGTTTGATATGCCTCGCGATTTCCATGCAGTCCACTTTGCTCTGAGCAAACACGCCTCGGTGCTGGCAGGAATTTTTGTCCTCTTCCATCAGCTGTGTCTTTGCTTTGACTGTGAGCGGCTTTGCTGAGTTTCAAGTCAGGGTCCCAATAAAGCTTTAACAAAGCACCAAACTGCCAAGGCAAACAGCAGAGGAAAAAAGGACACCACAGTGTAATGAGTAAAATCACATTGTATGACTACAAGAACGTAGGACACTGGGAACTGCTCGTGAAGATGATTTGCTTTAAAAGAAGCTATTGCAGTGGAAATCACTTCAGAAAAGCACTCCTGCTGTTGGGTGTTTCTGTGGCCATCTGCGGTATGTGGATGGGGAGGATTCAGCATCCCTCCGCATCTAAGTCCTGTCATTCTTGCTGAGTCAGACAGGGAGCCTTGCAGGGTCTGCAAGTTTTCTGCAGTGGCTGAAAGGGGAATTGTGAGACACAAGACCCTTTATTCGGGGAGAAGCTTTAACGCCTATTCAATACACTCCCAGAGCAGAAAACATGAGTCAAGTATTTACCTTGAGATTTTCACTGAACACGACAGTAATCCTGAACAATCCCAGAGTTATCCATTAGTGTTAGATTTTAATGCACAAGCCTAAACTGAGGAATGCTTTAGCTCTCATTGTAGCTGAACTCATTGTTTTAGGTCTTGATTAAATTTTTTCCTTGTCAAAAAAGGGCATGATTTATAAATTTTCTTTGCAGCCATAGGAATCCCTTCTTTCTAAGGAATTTCCTTAAGTCAGTGAAAACTAGACATTGTTTTCTACATATTGCCTGAGAATATGCCCTATTTGATTAGAGGTCTGCTCTAATTCAAGACTGAAAAAGCAGAGTTTTCACAGTCTCCCAGGCCATGCTCTCTGCACAGTTTGTGGGACTGGGCAGCCGTGCCAGTACTGCCTCGCTGCCCCTCTCCTGGGGAGGCCCCTGGAAGCTGCTTCTGCTGGATCTTGGAGGAAATTTATTAGGATGCTTATGAGTAGACCTCATGCACTTTGAGTTGAAAAAGCAAAATAAACCTTAAAAGCACAGCTCTCTCCTGTTTTTTCAGCCTGTCCTTGCTGGCTCTGGTGGTAGCAGGTTTTCCTGGTAGCCCGCCATGGGCTCTCCCACCTTAGCTTCACACTTGTTTCTAAGCTGTGGGAGGCTTATCATTCCCTTCCATATCATTCTTCTTATCAGGACTATAAACTTGGCTATTGCCTTTTCAGGTTTCTAGGGAAACACCTTCTCCTTTAATGTCTCTTCTGATCCAACTTCTTGGCAAACCATCCTTTAAAAGCACTCAGAGAGGCACAGACTACAGGCATCAAAATTCTGATTTCTGAAGTTTTCACGACTAACGTCAGATATGATTGCAGAGGAGCAGTATATAGCGTGTGCCATTATTCAGTGTTTCCATAAGCATGGAACAGTAATCTCTGTAGTACAAAATGGGCAAAACAGAGTTAAGATCAATAGTGAGATCCCTTCCTTCTGTTGCTTTAACCCTTCAGTTTTAAGACTGGAATGAGAAGGTTTGATTACATGATACTTAGAATGAAAAACAACAGGGCCGGTCTCAGTGCCAGGTATCAGCTCTCTCCCAGAAACTCAGAGTCACGTAACATTTACAAATCATTGGGATAGACTTTCAAAACGTTTGTTGTTGGTGCCTTTCCAACCGCTAGCAACAGTGGTGGTAATTCCGCCTTGGAAAAATCCCTCCCCAATATACCTTGTCTGCTGGGCGGCAGCATCGACTGCCATCTCCCCCTTCGCGTGAATAATGCACTTTCCCACTAGATGTCATCGTTGCTTCTGCAAATCACATGGGTCTTGATTAAAAGCATTTAATGAAGGTCCTTCATTTAGACAGGCCTTCACGGTGCTGCTGGGAGACTCTTCTCCCAGCCAGGACCCGGACGAAGCACTTTCTGTAGATTTGCACCAAAATGCTTTTGACTTCATCAGGAGGATTTGTCACGCTGACACCTGTTGCCAGGAGCCCACCTGCTACCCCAGCTCTTGGCACCACCCTCTGAAAAGCCACTAAGATCATTGGAGTGGTTTAATTGTATCTCGTTCTTTGGCAATAGGGCTATTTTTAATTAAATGTGACCCACAGCAGCCACAGTTTAACATAACTGTAAAATCACTGAAGGTTGCAGTGCCAGTCTCTGGTGTGAGGCTCCAGGACCCAGTGCTGGCACAAGGCAGGGTCCTGGCTTTGACAAAAGCCTGCTCTGCAGGAGCAGAAAGAGTGTTTCTTACTTTCAATTTATTCAGTTACCTGGTTAAGGATGGCTCAAGAAACTGGTTGACAAATGAAAAAGCAGGAAAACTGTTTTCTGCCTCTTACCTAAGAAGGGAAGATGGCTGAGGATAAGAGCTGGCACTTCTGAAATGCTCTGAAAATGCTCCTTTATTTTAAAAATCTGAAAATGCTTCTTTGTTTAAAAAATCAGTTAGTTTTAATTTTTTTTGAAAGTGTAAGATCTGTGTCTTCTTCTGTATGTATTCAGGACATTTAAGATATTTTGTACAGTAAAAATAAATTCTAAAGTATCTGTTTACTTGCAACCTGACCTCCATCAAGTCTGACCTAAGTGAAAAATAACCTTTTTTTAAAAAAAAGCATCATTCACCATTTCTAATAGTTTTATTAAAAAGATAATCAGGAATGTGAATAACTGCATATAAGATACAGGTGCGCTTGAATAAATAAAAGCTACACGTACCCTCCTGGTTAGTCACATCTGATTAATTCTAACAGTCACTAAAATCAGTCTTCCTTTAAAAATTTAAATAACTATCGAGACCCAATGTAAAAAGAAAGTAAAAATACCAGATAGATTTTTAAAATTAAGATTTCCTGATTATTGAACTCTGTCATTGTTAAAATTCCTCTTTTCAATCCATCTCTGGAATACACAGTTAATTGCCTCTTCTAAATACAATGCACAGTAGGCAATTACCCTTTTGCAGCTACATCTCTGGATTCAGCTTTTTCATTAGATTATAATTATAATGGATCTTCGAAGTTGTCATGAAAATGAAGGATTAGTAGCACCAAAAATGAAGGTTTACTGGCAAGAGCTAAACATCAGCAATGAGCAACGTCCCTTTGCATTTCAGCTCTGGTCTCTTACCCTGTTCCCATTTCATTTTCGGACGTGCCTGAAGTGAATAAGGAGCATGGAGCCAAATTATACAGTGAAGTTTGCTATTAAAACAGCACGGAGTAACACTTTGAACTTGAGGGAGATTTCCATTTTGTTTTAGTCCATGGTGGCAGTGGAATAACAGTATCTCTGTGTCACACAGGGCTCTCTCGGAGGCCCATCTGGCACTTACTTGCAGAGAGTTGTTTTATTGCTCTGACAAGTCCATGCTCTTCCACATCCACCTTGCCTTCACTTGCACTAGCAAGAGTTGGGTTTTGCCCCAAGAGATGTAAGAGGTAATATTTATAGAAATACAGTCTGTTCATGCATGTCTGCCTGCAGCTTGTTTTGTATTGCCCGGAGAGACCTGGACCCGGCTTTTCGTTCTGGGTTGGTGAAACATCTGGAGCCCTGCAGTGCATCTTGCGACAGAAGCGTTCGCTGCCGCAGGGCAGGACAGTTCACTGCACAGCTGGTTGTGAGCATCAGTTTCTGCCCGCCGGCTGGCACTGCAGGTCTCCCATGGCCCAGCTGCTGCAAGGCCGTGTTGGATGGGCGGCTTCAGGGTACGGCTCAGCTCATGGAACTGCTGGCAAATCCAGTTCCCCTGATCCCTCGCTTTGGTGCTCGCTGGCACAGAGAGTCAAGGGAGGTCAACCGGCCCGGTCAGAAGCTATTTTTAATTTTTGCAACAAGCTGTTGGTGCTTCAGCTCCCTGCAGGGCGAGGTCTCTGTGGTCAGTGGGTACCAGTGCTGCAGTCCTGGCCAGTCACCAGCGTGACGGGGAGGGGAATGGGGACCCAACCACGCACCTCGGGGGCTGCAGGCTGGTGGAGGGACTCAGCCACATCACAGAACCACATGCTTAAGATTACTCCCTTTGCACTGCAGCTAGTGACAACATGACCATGGGATACATTTGTTCAGTAAGGTGATCTGATTGATCAGAAGCATCCTGGAGAGTAGCTCCATGAAAGAGTAGAATAGAATAGAATATTTCAATTGGAAGGGGCCTACAGTGATCACCTAGTCCTCGCTACCAAAACCCCACCCCACACAAACTCAGCACACAGGGGGTTGTGGGGTCCCACCTGTGGGGCCCTGCAGGGGCTGAGGTGGGGTGGCAGCAGTGCTGCATCGATCCCAATGATAGAAACCCAGCTTTGTGCTGGTACAGACCCTTTTTGTTGTCATTTTCCTTCCTTTTCTTTGTGATGTGAGGGTGACCGCTGATTGCCGACAGCTTGATGTTTGGGCTAAACACAAAATAACAGACTTGGTTTTTTTCCCCCACAAATTGCAAGCAAGGTGTTGCTCTGCAGTCATCCCAGGGCAGCAGATGAGCAAGCAAACCCGTGAGGGGTATTAACGCGTGGCTGGTGGCTGCCCACGCGCAATGCAATGGTGCTTCACGTGCTCCTGTGGAGCAGAAGGTCCCCGAGCGCCCGGCACCGCGGCCTCACTGGCCAAAAATAGCCAGGCCTGTGGCAGGGAGGGCGATTCCGCCGGAGGGCTGGGGCCACGCCTCAAGGGACAGTCTGTCACGTAGTCAGAAAACACAACAGCATCTTATTTACCATGCATTGCCCTTGGTTTCAGGAAAACTATTTACAAGTAAATACCAAATTGTTTGCTCAGGAGAAGAGGACTTAGATAAAAACCTGCCGTGGCACTGCACAAGTGTTTGGTAGCTCAGTAACCTTACGGTGGGCTTAAGAGAGAAGACGTGTGCCCCAATGCTCCTTTTAAAATAGACCAGTGTGTAAATGAAAGAGCAATTTAAGGACTGCAGGCGATGCAGGACAGTGAACGTTTCTCAAAATACGGGAGCTGGCCCCACACAAATTATAACAGATGACAGTTCACTAAATATATCCGCAATGCCAAAAGAAACAGCACTAAACACCAAAACAAGAGGTCACTGCAGTCTGTCTTCTGTGCGCCACTATTCTTTCTGATCTGCAAGAGATTTTCACTGGGAGGACTGAAAGATGAAGCAGAGAGGTGGAGTGGAGGCGAGTGTCTGCCAGGGAGATGGATTCCCATTTTGTCACACGCTACCAGTTGTGCCTTCGAGGGTCAGTGCAATATCTCATGACAGTCCCTACCAAAAGAGTCACAGTCGCCCAGAAAACCTTACACTGAAGACAATGGCAGCTTTACACAGGTAAGGACTGAGTGAGACTTTCAAGCTAGAGACAAGGATAAATTGGAAAATACTAAAGGTAATGAAAAGCTAATTGTATCTCTTGCCCTGAAGTATATTTTAAATATAGTCTGCTTTTCAGGCTTGTGAATAAACACGCATAATTCTGCATCTTTATTTGAATTATGTATTCATCTTGGCTGTTTTTCTAATGACAGCTCAGTGGAGTTACGCTGTTAATAATCACAACAATTATTCTGTGGTATCGCGATCCTGCTAAGAGATCTGAGCCACGCTCTAAGGTTATAGAAACCTCCAACCAAAATATATTCCCAGCCCAAGAGCTGAAATCCAATCATAAATTTTATAGTAAAAAAACCCTTTCCAGCCTTTCTAGCCTAAGGGAGTCAGGAACGCACATCGCACTGAAATTTTTAGAACCCATACATCTAAATCCCTCAGTCTTGCAAATCTCAGCCAACTGAAGAAATAATCATTTTAGTGGGATTCCTAAATAGCCCCCTGCACAGGTCTCATCCCAAGTGAGAGCAGCACACAGAGTAGGGCGGCATTCAGTCAGGCTTATGTTCACCTGACCTTTAATCCCCTTGCAGACAAACTCCTGAACTTGAATGCATGGAAAATTGCTGTTGTTAATCTTATTTTGCAGGAAAAAAATGGATGTACTTCAACCAGCATCTGGCAAGGTACAGGCTTTTAGCTTCTTACTGAGAAGAAAACTTGTATGCATATACGCTTCACTGGCTGGTAAAGTTTCTGGAATTGCTTTTTCCTTTAAAATTTTGAAGATGCAATAGCAGCCTGAATTCCCCTTTTCTGTGTTATGTATCACTGCACAGTGGCAGCAGGGCAGTAGACGTTTCATAGGCCATAAAACCAGAATGGGCTTAATCCTCTTCTCACACTAGATTTACATTTGTGTGGCTGTTAGTAAAGTTGGCAGTAAAGATGTTGACAGAGCTGAGGGCTGGCTGGGGCCCAAGGGCACTGATTTTTAAAGGTGGTGATCAGGATTACTAAATCCTGCTTCCAAAGAAGCCTTAGTCCCACTTCCTACGCTCGAGAGCTTTTTTGTTCTCCATTGAATCATGGTTGAAAACAGGCTGTAGCCACCCAAGATCCAAGTAGGTGTTGCAGTGGGAGCAGAGGCAAATCAAACCGCTGCTGCCTGAGAGCTGCTCAAGGGTGCCGTTGCCTGAAGATGGAGATGGAAGAAGGGTGCCCAGTATAGAGTGAGCGGGAGGCAAGTGCTGACATTGTTTCTGCAGTCCTCAGCCCAGGTGTGTCTAGAAGTATCAAGACCTGCAACTACACAGAAAGAGTCTTTTCCTGGAGGTGTCAAGGAAAGGGAAGGCTGTCAAGAGATTAAAACAGTCATTGCTCAAAGTGAAACTACTGCAGGTCTTGTCTGAGCCTCAGAGAAAGGGCGTCAGGGATAAGAGCTGGCCATCAGACAAAAAATGCATAAGCCTTTGGGTGCCTTCTACCCCATTTTGCTTTACAAGCACCTGGAGCTTGCACATGGCCCACTGGAGCTATTTTGCAAAGATGGTTGCCCAGCTGCTCTCGTTTCCTTGTACGTCCTGCAGGTTCCTGAATCCAGACCTGGCATTTGACCGCTGCACTGTGCTTCTCCAGCTTCTGCTATAGTCAGCTGAATACAGTTTCTTGGCAAGTTTCTCTCACCCAACTTCTAAAAAACAGAGTCAAAAGTGAGAGGCCAAACTGCCAGTGGGATGCAGTGTGCCTGGAAGGCACCAGCCAGCCTTGGAGCACGAGGGTAAAGCTGCTAGGACTGGTGTGGTCTTGATTGCAGGCTCCTTACAAATACACCGCAGTACAAGTGCTGCAGCAGCAGTCTAAGGATAGAAGAGGTAATATTTTTTATTAGAAAGACTGAGTTAATGTAAAAAGTGGATAAACTGTTGGGTTTAAGATAAGGGCATTCTGAGCCCAAAACCTTGCCTGAGTTTACTGACAATATCTGGTCAAGGTCTTACGGACTCCTAAAAGTCCATTAAAACATTGAGCTGATCTTATCAGGAGTCTAACAGACTCCAAAAACACAGTCTGCTAAGCTCACTAAGCCCATCAGGAATGCAAGGCTTCAAGTGGGATCCAAAAAGGCACTCAAGTACCTGAAGCAGGACTTGGAACAGGTCGGAGGTACCTCAGTAAAAAACAGTGATCCAAGAGTCTCCACTCAGCTGGTATTGAAGGCTGGGAGTGCTCAGCTTTGAATTTTAATTTTCAGGGTGGTACCTGTAGTTACATCTCTTGGTGTAACAAACCCACCTGGCCTGTAACCAAGGAGCTGGTGCACTTTGGGAGGTGGGAAAATGTAGACGGGAAACCTTTATTCATGCACAGAGCCTGCATTATAAATGGAGCAAAATAAGCCCTGCTCAGTTCAGACTGCAGGTACCTGTCTTCAGGAGACTAACCTGGGCTGTGCCTCCGTATAAGCAGAGTCTGGTGCCCCTGCTCTGAAAAATTTAGGAGCTCACACCAAACTGTGTGTTCAGTATTGATTACCTTAGGACAGCTACGCCCTTGAAACACCTCACTCATGCAGCGCTGCATAGGAAGATGTAAGTGCACAGTGCAGGCCCCTGGCTGCTACTGTAAGGTTCAGGCACTAATTTGTAAGTGTAGAAGTCTTCAGTTTGTCCTGTCTTTATCCAGGAACCCTAGTCCACAGGCAAAATCAGGAGGAAAAGGGAACTGAAGAAAAGGTGAGGATATTTATTTTGAGAACTGTAGATTTACTAATTCTGAACCAATTCCAGGAGATTTCCTACAGATTTGCTATGACTTCAGTGTTCTTAACCTATTTTTCTCTTTTGGGGCTGTACTTCTCTGTTCTTAAATTAGCTCATGACCTAACAAAGCATTTAAGCATGTGCAACTTTAACCATCCAAGTGTTTCCAGTGACTGCAGCAGGAACAATCAGGTATTAAAGGCAGCATCCACACCTAAGTGGTCTGCTGGATTGCCATCTTACATGCTGGGGTTGGCGTCATACATAAGTGTTTAGAATAAATGGGAGGGGAAAAGGGAGCATTTCTAACATGATTATAGTCAGATTTCCTTTTATGTTTTGCAGAGGAAAATAGTATGCAAATGCTGCACGTGCCTACATGGATTCAACCTTTCTTTCCTCCTTTTTGATCTCCCTAAATCTGACAAACAAGTTGCCCATGATTGCTGAAGAGGAACTCTTCCCAAGGCCATGGCCATGGGCACTTTTTGAGGGACACTGTGGTCTTCGGCAGACCCCCCATTCGCCTGCTTCTGGCTACACCTTCCCACTCCAACACTCTTCCTCCAGTTGCACCTCAGTGGAAACGAGGTGAATTGTCCCTGGGAACTGAGCCAGGGTAAAAATAACTGAGGTGGGGAGGGTGCTGCTTTTTTTTAAAACAGTCTTACCAGTCTGTTTGATGACACAATGGCACAAAATGTGGCACCAGCACAATGGAAGGAGCACAACCCACCTGCTCCATCGAAATGCTGCCACCAAAACCAATGTCTGCAAAACCACAGCATTATTTCCTCAGCATTGCTGTACCAGCAGAGCGGAAGGTAGGAATGTCCAAAGGTGAGTTTCTACTCTCACCTCTCTCTCCCCTTTCCCAATTTCTCTCTCTCCTGTGAGGGATGGGGTGAGCAGAGAGCAGCTGGGCATGGACGCTGAGGTTTCTGGCATGGTGCTGATCCCTTGTTCTCTTCCTGTACCTTCCTGTTCCCAGCTCCAGCTTGTGCTGTGCATTCCTCTTTCTGTGCTGGATCCTGCTGCCCCCTCGGTTGTGCTGACACGCCTCTTTGTGTGTCCGTACCGCAATCAAATCCTGGGAGCAGTCCAGCTGAAAACAAAGTATTCTTCTGGGCTAATTTTCATCTGGCTCCCAGCTCCAGCGCACCCACCATGCCAGCAGGGCACAGGAGAAAGCGGAGGGTCACCAGGCCAAAGGTTTGTTCTGGCAGACTACAGAGCAAACACAACTTGGAGTATCCAAACAAACTTAGTTTACACAGCCATCACAACCCTTCAGAGCTAACACTTTATCCAGTGGACTTGGGGCATTTGATCTCCCTTCAGCACTGGAATCTAGCTGTGCAAATTGTGCATTGTAGAAGGGATGTCCTACCATGAAGCTCATGCCGTTCATCCACACGGGAACTGTGAGTGTGAGATACCTGGATGCCTCGTACAAGAGACATCCAGGTCTCTGAGTTTGCTGTTCAGGGTGGTGTGGGAAGGCCGGGACAAGGCACGCTGCTGAACTGATCACACACTCATTCAGGAGGCACGCGGGAATTGTGAGGGCTTCTCATCCCCACCGCAGTTGCCTTCACTATTGCCAGTTGTAGCCTGCAGTGCTGCTCGGCGGGTCTTTTCCCCAGTGCTCCGTGCATCCCTCCAGGCAGCTCCTTTTGGACACCCGTGGGCAGTAGGTGAGAGCCCTGCTCACACAGCTTCCACAAAGACTGATCCATGGCAGTCACCTGCTAGCCTTGCTGGCAGCACCCACAGACCTGCCAAAGCATTAGTCTGAGCACAGGGTTTTAGCAGTTCCTAGGTGGAAGGATATGTGTAAAAAGAGTATTTTTGGAGTGTCAGGCTGTACTGAGTAACCAACAACAGAAGATTTGGATATAAAATAGGCATATATGACTTAATTCTACCTTTGTGTCCTGCACCTTTTTTTATGGTATTGCTATTTAATTGCTCACATTATGCCTGTCCAATAATACCATTTAACATTAGTAATACTTTGTGTCGTATCTTCAAAGAGCTTTACAAGGCAGTTAAGAAATGCATAATTAAAGTGGAAACAAGCACCTTGGCCTGGGACCTGTGCTTGTGTTTGACAAAGCCTGGCAGGTGCCTGCAGTGCTGTGTGTGCTGGGATGAGGGGCTGTGTGATTCACAGCAGGGTTAAGCCAGCAACAAGAGCATGGAACGATAATGTGGGGTGGTATTCTCCAAGCCACAAAAGGTCCAGACTCTATGAGACTTTTTCTGCTGAATTTGATGGCATGTGGAAGAGTTTCCAGTGATCAAGAAGGGGATCGAAATAATTCTTCAAGTAATAGAGCTTGGCTTTGATATTGCATCTTCTTCTCTCCTCCCTTAAACACAAGACTGAAATCTGGCAGTCAAAAGTAGTAAATCAGTCAGAAATGCTTGTTTCACTTCGAGGACATGCATTGCAATAGCCATAGCACAGAAGTTAGGAAGCTACAGCCCTTTGCCTTCAACTGCGTCCATACAGTATCAAAGACAACTGTGTCACTGTACAATTAATCCTCAATAAAACAAGTAAAAATGTACACAGAGAGCACTCACGGGTCAGCTTGTTGCAAGGACAGCATCAGTCGGAGCAGGTATTTGCCAAGGCAGGGCAGTCAGGTTGCAACCAGCTCTAACTGATGCTTCTGCAAGACATCACGTTCTCAGGCTCCAACTGAAACAGCACTCCAAAAAGGTGCAGGGTTCACTTCTGCCTGGAAACGAAAAATTTTCTTAGAGAAAACCAGGGCTCAAAATCTGGCAGAGTTTCTTTAGACACATCTGTGGCTATAAAGGGAAGCTTGAGTAAGTAGGTACGTTTGGCTTTGTAGACTTCAAATATAGAGCCTGGCTTGCTTCCACTTTTTTAAAGTTGGCTGATGTTTTATCAGCACAGATTGAGGAGAAACCTCATGTATCGGCACTGGCAGGAGGTGGCTTTTGGAAAGTTACATTTTCCTTTGGATAGCTGGCTGACTCCTGGGTGCGTAAAGCAAATCTCAATCTCAATGTTTATATCCTCTCACTTTGAGAAGTCTACAGCCAAAATCTATCCACTATCAAATGGAACAAATCTAGGGAATTCCTTCCTCTCCCCCCTTCAAAGACCCCCTTCTGAAGTACTAAAAAATTTGCTCCATGTTCACATAACTGGCCCCCATTTACCCTTTCAGGGTTCTATGAGGCCAGGCTGAGAGAGTTGGGGTTGTTCAGCCTGGGGAAGAGAAGGCTCTGGGGAAAGCTTAGAGCGGCCTCCCAGGGCTTAAAGGCGGGACAGGAGAGGTGGGGAGGGACTCTGGATCAGGGAGTGTGGGGGTGCGATGAGGGGTAATGATTTATAACTGGAAGAGGGTGGGTTTAGATTAGATCTAAGGCAGAAATTCTCCCCTGTGTGTGGGGTGAGGAGCTGGCCCAGGGTGCCCAGAGCAGCTGTGGCTGCCCCCTCCCTGGAAGGGTTCAAGGCCAGGTTGGACGGGGCTGGGAGCCCCCTGGGCTGGGGGAAGGGGGCCCTGCCCGGGGCAGGGGGGGTGGAACTTGATGATCTTGAAGGTCCCTTCCAACCCAAACCATTCTGTGAGTCCATGATGCTGTCCCTGGAGCTGAGGAAAGAGCCAGGGTCTGACAGAGAGGGGAAGGTGGCTCGTGCCTGGGATCTGTGCATGAGGCAAAGGGAGCTGAGCTTGGGGAGGGCTACGGAACCTGTGTGGGAAGTGGACAGGTCTCCCATTTTTGCCCACTCATATTCCCGATCTTCTAAATTTGATTTGGGGATGCTGCAGATTTGTGACACCACAGAAGTATTTTATTTCTTTGCAGCACCCGCGACCCCAAAGAAAACGGTTCTACTCCACACGCAGGTTTTCCCCCTCACTCCCAGCACAGCCCTTTGCCCAAAGCACAGGGACACACACACAGCGATCGCGGCCTCGCCCGGCTGTTGCCGAGCGGGCGGGGGGTGCTCGGCACCGGGAGGGGAAACGCCGCGAATCCCGGAGCACGAAAACGAAGCCCGAGGAGGGCAGGAGCGCGGGGAGGGGGGAAACCGGGGGCCGTCCCCTTGGCTCTCGCTGCGGGACCCCGTGCCACACGCACCGCCGCGGGATGTCCCGCGGGGAACTGCCGCCCCGGCGCGGGTGGGTGCGAAGCGACGCCGCGGCCGTGGGCAGAGGCGGGGGACGGGGGCCGCCCCGGGGGAGGCCCCTCGGGGCCCCGGCGCGCTGGGTCCCCCCCCTCCCACGCCGCGAAGGGGCGGGGGGAGGCGGAGCGGAGCGGCGATCGGGCCGGGCCGGGCTGAGGGGGCCGCGGCCGCGCCGCCTTCCCGCCCGCGGGTGGGGAGCGCGCTCGCTCGCTGGCAGCCACCGGGGCGGGGAGCGGCCGGTCCCTCCTCCTCCTTCTCCTCTCCTCCTTCTCCTCCTCTTCCTCCTCCTCCTCCTCCTCCCGCCCGCCGCCGATGCCGGGACTGCGCCCGCGGTGAGTCGCCCCGCCGGCAGCCGCCCGCGGGAAGTTGCGGTGCGGCCCGGCTGCGCCCTTTTGTTGCGGGGAGCGGGGGCTCTGCCCGCCCCGGCCCCGCCGCCCCCTTCCCTTCCCCTTCTCCCCCCTTCCCCTTCCCGCCGCTCCCCCTCCGCTCCCCCGCGGTACCTGCCGCTCTTTGTTCCCCGCCGCCGCCTTTGTTCCCTCGGTGCCGGCTTCACCTTCGGCACCGCCCCGCGCCCTACGGAGGGCGCGGAGAGACCCCGCTCCCGCAGCGGGTCCCGGTCCCCAACCCCCCCCTCGCGCCTCCCAGCCCTTTTGCCGGGGGAAGGGGGAAAACAGAACGGCGGGAGTTCGCTGGGGGGGGGAAGCGCAGCGGGGCACAGCCGGCGGCGGGAGCCGGGTTTTGCGGGAGGTGTCCCCCCCCCCCCCCTCACCCCCTTCCCCCCGGGCCCTGCCCGTCCCCGAGCGGTGTCCGCCCGGCAGCTCTGCCGGGAGAGTTTCGGGGTTGGCGTGTTTTGGGGCGGTGGGGAGCGAGCCCGGGGAGAGGCAGCGCCCAGGGAGCTGCGGGCCGGTCAACGGGGCTTCTTCCCCCCCCAACTCCGCGTCTTACAGACGTGCCTGGATTATCTCTTGTAAAGTCGTTATCTCTTGGGTTACGTGTTTGGAGGCTGATGGTGGATAGTTATTCGGACAAAGTTCTCACCAGAGGAAGAAGGAGTAACTACTTTCCTGCGAGGGCCGCAGGAGGTACAGGCTGTATATACAGTGCCAGGTCGGTCCTGCTGCCGCTGCCCTGGGTAAAACGTCGCCTGCTGAGGGCTGGTGCTTTCTGTTCCTCCAACTGCACAGGGGCTCCTTTCTCTAACCCCCCCTTGCATGCCACTCGCCCTCCCACCTTCCCCCCCATCTTTCAGGGGCTCCTGGCAGCCCCCCCCCCCCCCCCCCCCCCCGTTCCCTCTTGGAGCAGTTATTACAGATCTGTGTTGCTGTGGCCCATGGGGCTCTTGGTCTGTAACTCGGCGCTGACTTTGTGTCAGGTGCGGTGTGTGCAGGGATTTAAGGGAAGGTTCTCTGTCCTCCTTGCACCTCCACGAATAAATCCAGGCTCAGTCCTCCCCCTGCCCCCCTCAAACACAGTTGTTCTTTCTTCTCTATTTTGCCTGGGAGCTGCTGGAGGAGTTGGGAGGTAGAGCAGGTGCACGCTCCTCAAGTTACTCAAACTGTACAGAGAAAAAACTTTGAGCAAGTTTGTTTGAGAGTTTCTCACAACCTTTGTCAGATCAGTGACTGTGTGTTCCTCGTGCCTCTGCTTCCCTCTTTCAAGGTGCCTCATGTTCCATCCATCCTCACTCCCCTCTTTAAATCATTCCCATGGTTTTTTTCCCTCTCAGCTTTCAGGGCAATCTCCTGTCACAGGTTAGACAGACAAAGACCTAATTGCCGTGTGCAGGATCTGGGCTAGTTATTGTGACCGTTGGCCAAGCTAACAAAACCGTAGCCTGGTGGGTGCGCCTGTTTACACCTCTGTCTGAAATGCAATACCTGTGGAAGGGATGCACGGGGCCTCTGGCTCCTGGGAAGCTGAGTCACGGGCTTCGTCCACTCCTGGGGTGGTTTTACAGCTCCGAGAAGGAGCACGGTGGCGGCTGCTAACGCTGCCCGCACTAGCAGTATCCACCACCCCACAGGCACACGCACAGAGCCACCTCACGCTGAAATCAGGGCAGCCTAAATAATTGATTTCCAAGGCAGAAGCAGGCATGTCATAGCGGGAGGGGACGGGGTGGTGTGGAGTGAGCATGCGGTGGCAGGGGAGCGGAAGCCCTGGCGCCTGCAAGCGATGGCAACGGCGGCGAGTTGAAGCCAAGAGCTGGGCAGGGACACGCGGGAGTTTGGAGGGGGGGGTGGAAAATCCACGGTGACCGTATCTGATGTGTAACCGTCACAGTGTTTGGGCCCCTCTTCTGCACAGTGCTGTACAAACACGTATTCAGAAGTGTGTAAATGATGTTTGTTCTTCCCTTCCTCATAATGAAGGGTAATGAATGATAATTGCCTTTTTACCCTAGTTATCTACAAAAGCATATATCAAAGTTCTTTTATTTAAACAGTTCTTTACAAATAACCTCAGGAAACTGTATTTTAAGTGCCGTTGCTTATCATACCATATTAAGAATTCAACATGATGGTTTAAGAGGGGCAAAGGAAGTTATTTTTCTCCAATTAAATCTGACTAAAACTTCATTAAGGTAAATGAGAACTTTCTTGGTGTCAGCAGCAATCAGCCAGTGCTGTAGTGTGCTATCTATTTTTTATTTGTCAGGCAAAGATTTTAAGTGTAAACACAATGAAGTAATTCAAGAAGCGGCATGCATTACTGGCTAATGATCTAATAGGTTGAAAATGCTTTATCTCCCTAGCCGCTAATTTTAAGTTTTATGGTATGAGGGAAAGTAACAACAAAAAAAAAATGTTACTATTCATTTTTTTGCAGTTTTTAACTGTGGGTTATATGTTATTTTTTCTGATAGGTTTTTGGGGAAAGTTGCTTCATGTTTCAGGAGAAAAATGCTTTGTTTCAGGGGGATAATGGGCCACAGTTAGCCCTTTTACTGAGTTCATTATACACATTGTAAAACCCCTTTAGCAGTAATTAATTCCATAAACAGAGAGTTCAGCTCTGCTCAGTTTCCTCGCTGTCTGAATATAGAAATGAATTAAAGAAAAAAATCCCGAAGAAGGCATGAGGAAGCACAGCTTGGAAGATCAGGTATAAAGAGCCTCATTCATTTTGGTTTATCTGTAGTACAGGGATATGCCCTGACTCCATGAATCATCTCCTGACATCTGTTTGCAGCGCTGTTTTCTTAGCAACTGCAGCTCTGTTTTAGATCTAGACTCTCAATGACTGGGTTTATACGGAGAGATGTGAAAAGACGATCCAAACTCTTCCTGGCAAAGCTGGACCCTTCAGCCAGTTTACCCAATTCCTTTTCTTCCATGGGGTACAATGAATAGTGGTTTTAAAAGTCTACCAGCTGAGGTGCTTTTTTTCTGTGTATGCGCAGAAAGATGCTTATCTGTTGCTCACCACAACTAAAGTGTTTCCCCAACATGATCTGGCAGCGTGGGAGAGCACCTATCAGGTTGCAGTGGGCTGTGTCGTTTCTCATGTCGGAGGAATGAGCCGTGTGTGCCACCAGCCTTGCCGGAGCTTTCCCGCGGTTTATTTTGAACTGTCACGGGACTTCTAGATGTGGGAGAGGACGTGGTCTTGGAGGAACGCTGGAAATGTAGACAGTGATGGCAAGGACCCACTCCTAGCAACGTACCTGTTTGAACAAGTATTTGGATTACGCGGTGGGATTATACGTGTGGAGCGCTGTATGAGTAATGCTTTGGGGCTGGATCCATAAGCTGCGATTAAAGAGAAGGTGACATTTCATACACCTCTCACCTAATCTTCCTTTGCCTGAATTTCATCCCTGGCCGGTGTGAGTGGGAGACTCCTGTGACTGTGACAGAGGTGGCCACGTAGCCACTGGTTGATCACGTTCATCTGATTTTTGCCAGCTTTGCTCCGTGGCAGAGATCAAGATCTGACTTGGGTCTGGGACAGTTTTTGGCTTCAGCTGATGTGGCTGAATTGGTCTGGAGCGTAAATATATATTTGGGAGTACAAGTGGTATGTCCGTGCTAAGGGACAGGCTGTGTTCACCCCGCTCCCTCCTGTGCTGATGTGCAGCTTCCCCAGGAGGAGCAGGACATTCTACATACCGGACTAAGAATCAAAAAGTATAGTGTATGTCACCCCATAGGACATGGATTTGACTGTCTACCCTTCCTGGACTGACTTGCATCCTGTGGAGCATGAAGGGTGTCAGCAGCAAGTAGTCATGGTGAAAGATGAACGTATTTTGGTTTGGGATAATGTTGGGAGGGGAAAGACCCCCAGCGCCTGGAGCATTTTGTCTGTGAAGGGATTGCAGAGTGAAGATGGGAAGGCTAAATGGTGTCTCTGAACACTGGCCAGCTTCCTGTGACCTTCATGGTTTGCACACAAGTCCCGGTGCTAGCGAGGATATGAAGAAGACAGGCTCTATAGAACACCTAAATCACAGTGTTCGTTCACAGCAGGAGATGAAGCCAGCTGCTTTTGTGGAGATGGTAAAGGGCCAGGACAGGGGCAGAAGAGGGAGTGGGGAAAAAACTTCTGTTTAGCTCAGCTGCACACGCAGGAAGGGAGCAGAAAACTGGGGAAAGGGCTGGTACAGAACAGGCTGTTATCTCCCCACAGGAGGGGAAATGGGGCAGAGCTTTGACTGGGCTTAACTTCTGTCTCTGGTCTCTCATAGGGAGGCATGTTTGCTTTCTAACCTTCCTGCAGCCTGCTGATAACTCCCAACACAATGCAGCCGCACAGATTGGTTTGAGAGGTTTTTAAGGAATTGCTGACCCTGATACAAGCAGTACTGTTTGTGGCCAGGGATGAGGAAGAAGAGGAAAGAATGGTATTGGTTATCTGAGCTTTAAGACTCAGTCTGCAAGTTCTATCAAAGGAAATGACAATTAAGATGGAAAACAAAGCACTTGTAATTACTTTCATGGAAGTGTAGGGAGGAGGCAGAAATGTGGGTTTTACAGGAAAAAGTTTTGCTTTCTGAATCTTTTGGCCTGTTGGTTACCAGTAGAAAGACAAGAAGTTGGTGAATGATGGAGTGAAAGGGTGAGGCAGAGCAGGGAGTGAATATATGCTGCTGAACATGCCTTGTTGGTCTGCGGCAAATGGCCCCTCTACAGCTGGCCATGAAATGGTTGTAAAGACGCTTCAGAAACGGGTTGGGTTCAGTTTGCATTAGTGTGACCTTGGTTTTGTGTCGAGTTGGTTTGTGTTGTTAATAGCCAGCTAAATGATGCAGGGAGAGAAATGAAAGCTGCCCTGCTTTTTGGAGGCTCTCGTGTAGTGAGCAATGTGCAGCTTTGTTCGCAGAAATATTTGGTGAAAGCTTCGAGTTCAATGAGTAAGTGAAACTCTTCTAGCAAAGCCAAGCCCTCTCGATGAAGGTGGTTGCATATGGTCTAGTTACAAGATGTTTACAAGGGAGGGGAGCACAGACCGCTTGCACGATGTGTCTCTAGTGGAGATACCCTTTCTCACTTAAGTGTAAACCAAGGAGGGGTGCTTCTTTGCTTGCTTCTTTTCCCCCAGTTTAAAAGGGTGAGATTCATCTTGCCAAACTACAACATAACTATCTGCGTGAGAGACATTTCTTCAGACTCCTATCACAGTCACTAGAGAGGAACAAACACTTTTGGGCCATGATTCATCCACACTTTATTGGACATCTAAAAATACATTGGACAAACTGCCCTAAAAGTGCCTGTTTCTCTCCATTGTTTCTACAGAGTTCAAACAATGAATGTGCATGGAGGCATCTCTCTTGTAGCTGTTCCGTGTCAGGAGAGCTGAATCTCGGCCAAAGTGTCTCATATCCCAGCAGAGGTTCTAGGAGGGCTCCTAGTGTCCTCATTCCTACCAGCCTCGGTGCCTGTGTAGGTTGTGTGGTGTAAGGCGGCGCGCCTGGAGGGCTTTACGCGAGACCAGAGAGCTGACAGTAACGTCCAGTTCAAAGCCTTCCTCCTCCCCTGGTCAGTCATTGGATTCAGAAAAGCTTTGGGCTGGACCCACAGCGCCAGACAATCTTCTGCTATAAATAAGAGGCCGAAGGGGGATTTGCAGAGTGGCTTTTTCAAGGTCGCACATCAGGTTAGTGGCAGAGGTGGAAGCAATGAGGACGACTGGAGGCTCCCAGGGCTGTGTTGCTTCCCCTGCCCGTGCTCCTCGCAGCTGCCTGGTGATCTGTCTCTGGTGGGCCACGGCACCCGGTAGGTACCCGTTTCCTTTTTGTGCAAAATTATATAGGCTGTTACTCATCCCCCTTTCCCGGCCCTTAAAAATCCATAGTTCAGGCACGTAGTTGAATTACTGTGTATCCACTGGGCTGGTGTGGATGATTGTGTGTGTGCTCTCAATCACAAAATGGATAAACCTTGGAGTAAATACGCTAGAGTCCAGGCTTGCAGTGGCCTAAGGCAGCATGTGTGATTACTCAGTGGTGTTCAGATGATGTGCAGAAATTCTTTAAGCAGACATATCTAAACCTTGCAGTGCATATCTAAATGCAAAGCTCAGGGAGCTGGTCTACTCTGAAGTGTTGCTGCCACTGCAGTGTTATTTAGCAGCCTGGAAAAAAAAATAATCACTGGGTCTAATGGAAAAAGCCTAATTTATCTGCACGGGTAAACCAGGTATGATAGGGATAAAATTTCTCCTGTGCGGAAAACAAATTTACAGCAGAAAGACTTCCTTTGCTAAATGGGCTGAGTGTCTAGGGGGAAAATTTGTTGAAGGAATTTGCTTGTATAGCAGAGATACGAAGTACAGGCAAGTACTGAGTGTTAAATGGATCCTGTGCACTTCTGATTTCAGACAAATACCAGAGCATTCTCCTATCTTTTTTGATGCGTGAGAAAGAATATGATAGCCATGAAATAGAAGGAACGTGGTGTCCGAGCCAGGATTCAATTCCTAAAGTTCTGCGCAGGGGGTCTCTGGGTGAACTCCCAAGAGGTGAAACAAATTGCAATTTGATCCCAGAGGGAACAACTAAGGAGAGGAGGGAAAGAGAAAACTATTAAATAAGAGCTGGGAGAAAATCCAGTCTCTAAAAATAAACATTCAAGATCGGTTCCAGGTATTTCCTGGTATTGTTATCTTGCTTCATCAACCACTTGGACTGTAGCAAGTGATTTCACAGTTAGGAGACTGACAGGTTTAGGGTTGTTTGTTGTTTTGCTGTTTGGTTTTGGTTTGTGTTTTTGTGTTTGTTTGGTTTTTTTTTTTTTGTTTGTTTGTTTTTTTTTAAGAAAATAAGTGTCTGATAGATTGTTTGCAATGTTGTTTCTTACGCAGAATTTGGGTGGGATGTTGGTGATGAAATACCCCTGGGATGGAGAAAGCAGAGCTTGTTATTGTAAGAGGGAAGTAACAACAGAGCTGGCTCTGTTTTAGGGCAGTGAAAAATCTGAATTTTCTTCCCAGTTATGTGCCCAGGGCACCTCAGCAGTTCCTACGGGGGAGGAAACAGATACTTGTGCAATGTAGGTGTGTGCAAACACTGTTCCTGCAGAGCAGTTGTGCCTTACTAGTGCTGTAGGTAGACTTGGAATGGCTTTACAGATAGCGCCTGCGAGGGAAGGCTTCACCTTTGCAAAGCTTGGAGGTGATTCTGAACATGTTTCATCTTGCAAAGATTCTCCGAAAAGCCGGTCCAGAAGTTTACCGTACCAAAAGCTAGTGGATGGATTGTAAGGGAGTTGGAGCATATCCTGTTCCCAGGACTCGTGTCGGCGGTCACCCGGCATCTCCTTGCTGGGGTTTGGTCCTGGGCGGTGGCTCCCAGCGGTGCGTCTCCGCCAGCTGCACAGAAACATCCCTGGGTGGGCTGGAGTTGGCTCGGCCGGCCAGTTGGCTTGGGGCTCACCTCACCTGCCTGGCCACGGCCCTGCTGCAGCTGCCCGGCCCCGGAGAGGGTGGCACGGCGGCTCTGCTTGCACAACATGCGCGCTCTGATGCTTGACTGAACTTGTCTGTGAGTAACTTCTGCGTTAGGAATATCGCTGACTTTCAGCGAGGGAACTGCACGGGCACTCGTCCTGTTTTTGTCTCCCTTGTAAGAAATCCCGGTTCGCAAAGAAAGCAGCCTGGACAGCTCTGTGGTTCCGACAGGGATGAGGAGGAGACTGCCGTCCTGCATGTGCAGAAGGGGAATGCGTGAAATAAGTAAGGCATCTTTTAATCTGGGCTGTGATTTGGAGTCCTTGGCTTTGCAAGTGCAACTGAATTTGCAATGGCAACTGTATTTTTATATTTTTTTTTTTAACTTTGTATAGTGAGAACAGTTTATTCTAGCAGGCTACTGTGCAGCACCATGTTCTTTCTCTTGGGTTGTCTGTGTGCAGTTTGGCTGTTTAGTCCTCTCTGGCAACAGTACTGGTAAGAATAACAGTGTTTGGCCTGGTTTTCACTGCACACAGAAAGTTATTCTACAGGCTTGAAACTATGATATAAATCAGAGGTTTGAGTTTGTTTTGTTTTGATTTTTTTTTTCCCTAAAGCAACTAATTATTTGAGAGCAAAGAGAGAGACATTTTATTTATCTTAAGCAGTAAACAAAAGTGCTTTACTTAGCAGAGCAGTGCAGAGGCTCTGCTGAGTTGTCTAAGTGAAGCACTGGTTTTCTCCCACAGAGGAGGGTCCTGCACAGTCAGCGTGGGAGACAACACCGTCAAAAAGCCCTTTTCATGTGTGCAAAACCAGCACAGACATGCCAACGTGCAGGCTGCGCTTGTAGAAAGGCTGCTTTGCCCACAAACCTTGAAATACATGGGACAGAAGGTGTAAAAACAAACAAACAAGACCCTGACTAGGACTTTTGGGGGGAATTTTCAGCTGGAAGAATTATAATGACATGAAAAACTTGTTTTTTGGAGAGGTGGCCCCTCCAGGTCAGAGCAGAGGTGTGCAAGGGGAAGAGTGGTGGTTTGCATTGCTCTAGTGTCAGTTGGATGGGCTTGACAGAGAAGCTGATGAATTCACAGCTGCCAGGCTAGGACCTATCGTTTAAATTGTAATTTGCCCTTTACATTTGGCAAGCTTCATTTGCCATTTGCTTGACAAATCTCGCTTTTGTGTCCTTCTGCCTGCGTAAAACATCAAGTGCTGCCGGAGAGAGCTACTTGCAGTAGATTCCTTCTCTCTGCTATATTTAGTGATCAAAACAAGTTTGTGATCTTTACAGGAATACTGCCAAAGCAGATAGGTTTAGCATGAGACATGCCCTTTTTCTTTTGGCTCCCAAATACACATTGCGTTTTACTTTCCTCCCCTTTCCTGACACCATCAGTGGCTCTGTCTGTGGAGGTCTGTTGTGCAAACATTGCACTGCTGCTTCCAGTGATTTTGTTCAGTAACAGTAAGTTCCTGCTTTAGTGAAAACTCCTGCCTTTAGATTTCCCCTATCCCTACCTTTCCCTTTTCTTAATTTCCTGAAAGAGTAGTTTACTGCCCTTCAGGAAGATCTTTCTGAACAAGAACAGCCTTATGATTTAATTGAGAAACTCCAGACCTTTTATTGCTTGGGCGAGCTTCACTCAAAAGAATAATCTGTTTGTTAACCATCTGTTTCATTTATTTGGGGAAAAGGGGAATTGGGAAGGCAGTGGAAAGGAAACATTTGTATTCCTTCAAAGGCAAAATATTACTGGGAACCTGATTCTCATTAATGTCATGTCATTAATACTAAGCAGGTGTAGTTATTATATATGCTATTTTAAATACTTTTTACACTGTGTAAAGTGGCTCCAGTGTTAATGGGAAGCTGGCTGTGAGTCTCTGTTAAAACACTAACCAAAGAATTTTAGTTGCAATCCAGGGGAAAAAAAGAAACATTTGTTAAAAAAAGACAAAAAAAAACCTTTTTGCAGTACTTCTTGCTTGGTTAAGGCAGGCAGTGTTGTCCAGTTTGTTCTGATCAGGCAGTCCCCTGCATGAGGGTTAAACTTGCTCTGATTGCAGGCAGTTCCCCCCCACCCTTTCCCTTCCCTTCTCAATTGTAAAAACTGACTTCGGGCCAGGCAGCGCTGAGGAAGGGGGACGGTTGGCTACTCAGCGCTGTGCCTGGCTACTGGCCTCTAGGGATCCCAGGTAACTGGGGCAGCTTTTGTGTGAAAATGGAGAAAGGCTTGTAGGAGTGAAACAACAGCTATTGTCATCTTGTTGCATGCTTTCCCGGTTAACCGAGTGGGTAGGAACAGGCCGTGTTTATGTACTGGATGTACTTCTCAGGTACAGCCCAGATCTTGAAGCGGCTTGTGTTTCTCGCGTTGTTTTTACAATAACCCTCCCCTGCAGCCCCCTGATCTGCGGGAGGTGGCCTTGGGGCTGTGGCACTGCTGGGGTGCTGGGTGGAGGGGAAGCGTGTGGACGACCCCCTGCTTTGGAAAAGCTTCTCCATTCTGGCCTTGTGGCAACACACCGTACAAACAACATGGCTTTTTGCACATAATTGAAGGCTTCTGGGCACTGCACGCGTAGATTTGGGTTGGGATGTGCCTATGGGCTGTGTGTTTTGGAAATTGAATTGTTGTCGCAATCCTTGACTTCTACGGAGCCATGAAGGTGCCATAGTATTTTTGGCTTCCTGCATAGCAGGGTACCCCGGGGAGATTGAGGGGCATGCCATCAGCTTTGTGAGCCTCCAGGCATTCATCGCTCTCCCTTTTTACATTAACAACTGTGATTTTGAGTTCTGAGCAGTTATTTTTATTAACGATGTGGGAAAATTTGGAAACCGGTTGAAAACTGAATGTTTTCTCCAACTTTAGTAAGTGTGCTTTGACACTGCGTTTCCACTTGGGAATAGATAAATGTGGGATAGGATCTTATTCTGAGGGCAAGCAAATGTATCATGCACCTCCATGGATCAACTTTTGTGAATGTGTGAACAAGGCTTAGCTCAGTTAATTAAAGCATTTTTTTGTGTGTGTTAACAAGAGCATGGAGTTAGTGCAGTTTTCAAACTGTGTAGTTGTACCAGGATGACTGATATATTACCTCCCCCCCTCAAAAAAAAAAAAGAAAAGGTCAAGAAAGACACTTTCCTAACCATGTTTTTAAATTAATTAATGCAATGAGAAGATCCATTGTGCTTCTGTAACAGGAAGTATTACCGATGTGTAAATCAAAGACAAACCAGCAACATTTGCTGGTCTTAAAAAGTGGTGTGGCTTTTGTATACTCATATGCTTGTCCTGGCACTTTCTCAAAATTATAAATAGATCACTGGGAAGTCCCTGGATAACAAAAATGTACTGCTGCTGGTTGTCATAAATAAACTAATAAGAGATGTCTGTGGTCTTGCAGCTCTTATTATTTGGAGGAGTCCTTACTTGTCCATATAGTTTCAGTGTGTCAGTTCACACGAGGCAAGACTATTTGAGGCACTGGGGTATAGCTTTGTGCCCATCTCTGTATCCCTTGCAGATCTTATGCTCTGTGGGCTTGGTTCTTTCTGAGCAGAGTTGTTCAGCCTTTTCCAAGCTTTTCCCTTTTCAATTCCTTCATCTCCAGCTGCAGATATCCCAGGAGGGCCCAAGGCCAGACTTGTTTCAGCATTATCCCAGGCACTGCAGACTCTCTCTAATGCCACGTGCTCTAATACCACTTATTAAAGAACTGGCTGATACCTGTCTGAACTGCTGTAGGGTATT
The DNA here is from genome assembly GCF_018691265.1 of Tyto alba. Classification (NCBI taxonomy): domain Eukaryota; kingdom Metazoa; phylum Chordata; class Aves; order Strigiformes; family Tytonidae; genus Tyto; species Tyto alba. Next base: position 8,839,011 of record NW_024881303.1, read on the forward strand.
ATGAAGGATCAGAAGGCTATAGCCTCTTCTCCGTATCACCTTCTAAATGATGGAAACCTAGGGGAAGCCCTTTTCTTCCTCCAGGAAGGCACAGATAATGTGCCATTATTGGTTACTGGATGATGACAAATGTTTTTTTCTGCCAAACAGGGAGAAGTCATCAGCTCCAAGTGGGGAAGTCAGGGTAGATCTGTCAGTGGTGCTGTCCTGATTTTTGCTACCCGAGGATCTGGCTTTGAAGGGAAGGGGATCAGTATGTTTGCTGTGTGATCCCATCCCAGCTGTGGACATGTATACAATCTGAGATCACCCACAAGAGCAATGTTGGCGAGCATTTTAAACATGGAAGGGATGAAGTTCAGTCTGGAGTAGGACTTTAAGGAAAGAGCGTTTTAGTGCAAAGATCTTGGAAAATGCATGTTTTAAACAGTCCTTCCTCCCCACCCTGACACTGGGTGAAAAAATGGTGAAACCCTTGTAAATGAAGGGTTGAGAACCGTTGAACTTAAGTGCTATGTGAACTTCTATGACTTAAGAGGTGTGAGTATATTGAAAGTGAGGGGAAAAAAATACTGCAAAAAAAACCCCAAAACCCAGAGCAACTTGGTGTAAGGGATTTTCTATGATAATTCTTTAGGTCATATTATCATGATTTGGATCCCAACAATTTGCCTTTAGGGAGGCTGTGACAGACTTATAGAAAAATAGTTTACCAAAAGAAGGTGGCTCAGTAGTACTTTGCAAGGCTTAAGACTTGCACTTCTGTATGTTACTGATTCTCTCCGAATGCAAAATAAACTGAGATCTTTGTTAATAACCAAAAAGGGAAAAGGATCTTCAGTCAGTTTGCAATGTGGAGCTCTACTTCCTTTGGACTTGTTCACAAAAGATAAAAATCTGCTGTTTCTGTTCATGACGTTGGCTCCACTGAATACATGAGTAGTAATAATCTGTTGCTAGGAACAGACTTCAGTTTACATGTAGAGGCCTCTATGGAGGGAAAGTCTTTTGAGTCCCTGAGTGGGTCATAAATAATCAGTGGCACTTCAAAGGAGGAAAAGTAAAAACAAGCGGTTGGAGATGCCATGCAAAGATGTCTGTAATTCCTATTGCAACACCAGTGGAAAGCATGTAGCCAACATAATTGCGAAAATATGGGGCATGTGTCTATAAAGGCAAAACCAGTGAAGCAGGGATTTACTAGCAGTGGGTTATAATATTCAGCTACCTCTAGCTGGGTTTGTTTGTAAGGTATCTGCTGCTTTCAGCTTTAGGGAGTGCACATCTGAGCTAATTTCATGCCATATGATTTTTCAAAATTGGCTCGTGGGGGGGAGATCTGAGGGTACATTTGTGCAGCAGTCTGCAGCACGGCATAGGGGCATGCAGGAGTTAGCTGTAAACTCAGAGGCTGCAGATGGTCTTATCTGGGACAATACGGAAATCATGCCAACTAGTTTACCTTGCTCCCTAATTAGTGTGCACAGCTGTTTTGTAGAATTAACCTTCATTAATTAATGAAATACACATTTTATATTTTAACTGTAATTATCTACGTTGTTTTGGAAATGGCAGTGGTTTCACTGTAGAGGACTGTACTGTATAACTGCTATTTTCATAGGATGAACAGTGAAAGACAAGGTTTGCAAACTACCCTCATCCAAACTGCAATGTTAAGGCTATAAAATCCTTGCTAATGAATCCTCCAAATCCATCTGAAACTTTTTTTTCTCCTTTCTTCTGAAACAAGAACGTTGTTATAAAGACCCTGCTTTAACAAGAGCATCTCTTAGGTCTCATTAGGACTTAAGCCTCACTGGAGACATGGTATTTAAATCAGTGTTGTCTATTCTTATGATAAAATCTCCGGACTGATTATTTTCAGGTTAGTTCCTTGAGATTTATAGTCTACTACCTGCTCGTAGGGTTCTCTTGGTCATTATGCCTATATCTGTCTGTTCATACCCAGTACATTTTTTTTTATTCTGCTGGCTAATGTCAGCTGAATTTGAGAAAAGAAGAAAGATTCCAAGGTAGTTAAGTTGAAATTACGTGATAAGACTGTGCTTTATTTCCACCTATGTTTTTAGGTGCCCATTGTGGGAACAGCTGGAGAGGTAAAGCCAATCCCCACTAGAGGAAAGTCTGGCTTTGAGTCTTATGAGTGCTCTTATCATGGGGAAATCTTTTGTTGATGATTGAACCATTGGAGCTGCAGGTTGAGCCCAGGCTGTCAAGAATTTACTCATTTGGAGAACACCATGTGTGTTGAGTTTGTGTGGGGCGCTGTTTTGGTAGTGGGGGAGGCTACACTGGTGGCCCTTGTGAGAAGCTTCTCAAAGCTTCCATGGCTCCAAGTTGGACCCAGCTCTGGCCAAGGCCAATCCAGTTAGTGATGGTGGCTGCGCCTCTATGTTAATGTATTTAAGAAGGGGAACCTGAGAGGATGAGAAGTCGTGAGGGAAATACTTCTCCAAACACTGAGGTCAGTGGAAGAAAAGAAGGGGAGGTGCGCTGGAGCAGTGACCCCAACCCCTGAAGCCCATGGTGAGTGGATAGGGCCACCCCCCTGCAGCCCATGGAGGTCACTGGTGGAGCAAATGATGCCCTGCAGCCCGTGTAGGCCACTGGTGGAACAGATGCCCACCTGCAGCCCACGGAGGACCCCATGCCAGAGCAGGTGGCTGTGCCTGGAGAAGGCAGGAACTATGAGGGAAACCCACGCTAGAGCAGTCTGTGGCTGGGAGGGCTGCAGCCTGCAGCGGGGGCCCACGCTGGAGCAGTCTGTGAAGAGCTGCATCCCGTGGGAAGGACTCGCAGTGGAAAAGTTCATGGAGGACTGTTTCCTGTGAGAGGAACCCCACGCTAGAGCAGGGAAGAATGCAAAGAATCCTCCCCCTGAGGAGGAAGGAGTGGTAGAGACAACGAGTGATGAACTGACCGCAACCCCCGTTCCCTGCCCCCTGTGCTTTTGTGGGGGGAGGAGGTAGAGAAATTGGGAACTAAGCTGATCCTGGGAAGAAGGGAGGTGGAAGGTGCTTTTGAGTTGTGGTTGTATTTCTTACTGTCCTACTCTGATTGGGAAATTAGTGGTGGTGGTGTTCACGTTCAAATTAAATTAATGTTCTTTTTCTTCCCCAAAGGAATCTTTTTGCCCATGACCATAATTGGTGAGTCATCCTTCCCTGTCCTTGTTTCAATTCCTGAGCCTGTTGTTTTAGTTTTCCCTCCCCATCCCTAAGGGAGAAGGAGTGAATGAGTGAGTGGCTGCATGGTGCTCAGTTGCCCTCTGGGTTTAAACCATGACTCCATGGAAAGCTTTCCTCTCCAGGAGGAGGAGATTCGTAAGGCACTTTTCTGGTGTGACTTCTTCCATGCTGAAGAAAAGATAGGCTCACACTAGAGCTCTGGTGTGATTCACATAAGTTAATCAACAGGAAACCAATCCTTTGGAAACAAGGTCCCAGCATTTCTGGAACTGTCTCTTTGGCTCTGTGATACTTCACAGCTTATCCCAAGGTGAAAGCAGTTAATGCTTTCCTGTATTAATGCTGGACTTTCCAGAAAGAGGGAAAGACAAGGTCATCATTTTCACCCTCAGTTTTATCCCCACTGAAAAGACTTTGAAAGCATTTGATGTATTTTCAGCAGTATGGTTATATATTTCCTAGCTGTCCAGTATTTCATGGAAATGAAGGATTTGGTTTAGCTCTGTAGTTCACTGAGTTACTATGAAACAAAGTAATTGACTTAATTACGAAGTAGAAAAGATGACTGTTCCTACCACCTATGAAAAGCATTGCTAAGCAATCTTGTCAATAGCTTCATGGTTTTAGGCTCTTCAGAGGTTGATATGATATAATTACACTTAATATGCTTTATTTGAATGAAATTTGGGGGGGGGGGGGGGCAAAGGGACTACCATATTGTCCCTGTATAATCCCTTCTCAGACGATCTACCTTGTACCTTTTAAAGAATACTAATCCTTACAGGTATGTCCTCCAAGAGAGTGTGTGTGTGTGTGTGTCCCTTTCAGAGCAGCTGTGGAGTCGTCTGTTGGGACAGGGCAAAATGCATGTGCTGTGTTAGGTGGTGAATGGAGGGTTTCAGGGACATGAAAGCTTTAGCATAAACTGACCTGGTAATAGCTGTGCATTTTTATAACCTACACTGTGGATCTGTTGAGTGGATTTCTGCATTTAAAAAAAAAAATATTCAAAAAATTCCATTAATTTGACTTTAAAACAGGAGCATATAGGTTTGGGTTTTGTTTTTTTTTTTTAATTTATACATGTTCTATGATCATGTGCCACAATTTAAATTAATTAATTAACTAAATGGAAGTTAATTAATGCTATAAAGCCTAACATACTTTCTGCTTTAAAATCCTGGAAGTTTGATTAACTTTCATTAACTACTTTTATGCTTAGAGATCTGAACTGAGACTGGGGTCCCATCGTATGAAGTGCAGTACAAGCATGCAGCAGGAGACACTATGTACTGTGTGGTTGCTGTAGCTGGCAAGGGATGGGGACAGAGGAGGAACAGTCACAGGAAGGTTGAAAATGCATTTTGTTTTGTTTATGAAACATCCATTAATGCTATTAGTGGCTCTTGCATATTTTCTTGTTATAGAGGAATTTGAATGCCAAATCCCGTTCCCTTTCTCTGGACTATGTTCCCAATGACTTTAGCATTGTGCAAATTAAGTGAGTGTGACTTGGCTCTGCTGATGTCACCATTGCAAATCTGCACACATTAAAGACGAACAGATATATATGTTTTCACTGTTTAGAGCTTTTGTGCTACTTTTGTTCCTTTAAAAGAAAATCCTTAATCGGTGTTTAGTTTAAGGTAAAATGAAGAAAATTGGAAGTAAACTTGTGTTGAAAAAAGCATGTATTGCCACTGATGTTGAGTGCATGCCCCAGAACTACAGGAACGTACATATGTACGTAGTTTTGGGAATGTCGTGCTTGTAGGTTATGCTGATGTGACAGTGGTGGGTGTCTACATGTGTGCTTCTAATCCTGTCTCTCTTCCTTTACGTGAACACCCAATTTGAATTATAACCTTAGGTCCAAATTCAGGCAACTCCACTAATTTCATCTGTGGATTCGTTGTTGCCCAGTACTTACTGAAATATCTCTGAAGGTCTTCAGTTGGCCACTGGAAAATTCAGGGTGTAGGCAATGTCGCTAGCTCTCCCTCTGTCCTAGGAGCAAAAAGCAACAGATCTGATAATGTGATTTAGATTTTTGCTTACATACCCCCCCCCAACTTGGGTCCTTCTGCTTAGTAGCCTTCAATATGGCAATCACAAAATCACCTTCAAGACATACAGTGATCCCCAAAAGATATTAAGGCCACCTGACATCTTGCATTTTTAGATTTTGGTTTTGTATTGCTTGCTCTTGGGAGAAAAAGGAAGGAGTTTCCCAGTGTCCTGGTTTTGTCTGGGATAGAGCTATCTTTTTTTTTTTTTTTTTTTTTTTTTTTCTCCTTAGTAGCTAGAATAGTGCTGTGTTTTGGATTCAGTATGGGATTTGATATAAGAGAAATGTTCATAATGTACTGATGTTTTTAGCTGTTGCTAAGAAATCAAGGACTTTTCAACTTTTCATGTCCTGCTAGTGCGTGTACACAAGAAGCTGGGAGGGAGCACAGCCTAAACAACAGACCCAAACTGGCAAATGGAATATTCCATATTATCTAATGTCATGCTCAGTATATAGATAAGGGTTGATTGGAGAACTGCTCTGGCTTCCAGGATTGTGGTCTCGGGATTCTCTCTTCTCTGGGATCACTAGCCGAGCACAGGCTGGGCATCAGTCAGTGGGTGGTGAGCAATTGCGCTGTGCATTACTCATTTGTATTTTCTATTATTACTATTATTATTATCATTATTATTTAAATTTTATTTTATTTCAGTTATTAAATTCTTTTTATTTCAACCTACAAGTCTCCTTACCCTTCCCCCTCCAACCCTCTCCCCCATTCCCCGGAGGTGGGGGAGGGTGAGCGAGCGGCTGCGTGGTACTTGGCTGCCGGCCGGGTTCAAACCACAACACCCAGAAAAGATTGCATCGCCTTGGGCATAGGCAGTGCTGCTGGGAGAACTGGATTTTTGCTCAGTGTTTGCTGTCACTCAGTTTCTGTGAGATGCTAGCCCTGGCACTTAAACCCCAATTTTTATCAGTGGTAGCTGTGTGGTTATTTTTTGATTGTCTGACTTGAGACTCGTGCTTCTAGCTTGAGAACTGGGGACTTCTGGGAGCTCTGCAGGGTTGGAAGTCCAAATGTCCCTTTAATAAAGGCAACCACTTCACGTTGTCTATTTCTGAACAATTCCAAATTTAACATCATACAAAGCCTTTGTGCCAGTTGCCTGTATCGGGAAGCTTTGTTAGAACCCAGTATTTAGAAATCTTCTGATTTCCATCCTAACCTCAAGGCATGGCTTATTTATATCATCTTGTTCTTGTGTCTGCCACAGATGAAATACTACTTTTCCTCTTCTTTTTGCTAGGCTAAGCAAGCCAAACTCTTGTGAAATAATTTTTAATTTTCTTGGATTATCTAGATAGGTATCACCTTTACCTGCCCCAGCTAGAACTTCCCTTTCTTGAATGTGGTGCCTTAAGTTGTTGGGGACTTGCAGAAATGCTGCGTACTCACTGCAGCAGGTTGAATCAGTGCTTTGGCCATATGAGCTAATATGTATTTATCTGGAAAACCAGAGACAAATTAACAACTTTTTTCACGCTTTTGTTCTCTCTGTGCCTTTGCTTGTTGACAGTAAAACGATGTTCGATGTTGGGGGGTTTGGACTGAATGATCTTTCAGTGTCCCTCCCAATACAAACTGTTCTGTGATTCTAAATGTGGGCAGTAACCCCTGATCTTGCATAGATGCTGTAGGTGTGAATCGATTGATGTTTATGAAGTGTTCAGATGCCGAGGTGATGAGTGCCATAGAATATCCAGTGAGGACTTAATAATCCTGTCATCAGAGCAGCTCTTGGATAAAGCACAAGGATACATGTTGTTCAGTGTGAGGAAAACAAAATATTGAATAGCTCCTTATTAAATGTGTGTTGTCCTTTCTGTGCAGTGAGGGACACAGGTGGTGTGGAAACACAGTATATAGTGGAGTAAACAAAGGCTGCCTCATGATTCATATGAAGAAGGAACTGAATGTAAAAATTTCTATGGCATTCTTTAATGTATTCCCTCACTCATCTATTCACACCCTTTATTTTGACATATACTTGGTGGATGAGTTACTAATATATGGTGTGTAAATCATCGTACTTCTGGTGAAAAGGTTACAGTTATTTAGGTAATGGAGCTTGTTTAAGGTGAGCATTTATTTAATTTTCAGCTTTATTTCTTTCTGAATTTGCTTACATTTTAATTCTTGTTATAATTGAGTCAGTATCTCAGTATCCAGTTTTTCCTACAGTGCCAAATTGAACAATATAGCTACTGCAGTAACAGAAGCAGATTTACACTTCTAAGAAAGATATAGCATATCATTTACTAAAGTTGCATTAGAGATAGGGGAGTTATCCAGGGAGAGAAAAATGGAGGAGTTGGAAAAAGAAACTCTTTCATGGGGATTGGAGAGTAACAAAGGTACCAGACAGAGACAGCAGTTGTGATTATTCTCATACAATCACTGCTGCTTTTTCATTTCACCTTAATCTTTGCCGATTTTGCTTAAATTGTTTCCATTCTGCAACAATTATCCAGACAGGCAGAGACATCTGAAAAGTACAAAGTTTTTAACAAAAACAGCAGCAACAAATCTGCAGAAGGCACTGTAAGCCTTTGTTGCTCTGGCCTTCTCAAAGAAAGCAACTGTGTTTGAATTTTCCTAATCCTAGTGCCTTTGTTTTCATGGCAAGACACACTAGGATCCGTGGTTTGTGTTGTGGAGTACTGCTGCCCACAGTTAGAATAGAGTCAAGAGACCAAAACTTGGATTCATGCAGCAGGAACAATTGCTTTATTCTGTATAAGCTAAGGAAAGAGCCTACCAAGGGAAGAAAACCCAAAACCAAATGCATGTCTCGGCACCATATACTTTAGCATAATTTTTATCCATTTTTATCTAAAACTGTACTGATTTTCTTCTTTCTTTGTTTTTGTTGTTGTTTTTTTTTTTTTTTTTTTTTCATAATACCAGTTTGGAAATTGATTAAAGAATCTCCATAGAATTCAATATGGCATCAAAGCAGTCATCTCCTTCTTCAGAGGAGCAGGCTTCCTCCGAAATAGATGATCTCTGTCTGTCGCTGCAAGGTAAGTTACTGTAGTTTTCTGTGCCTTTTTAATGTAGGTTTTTGGCAAAAAACTGTGGACAATTTGAAGGGAATTATGAGAAACCTGTTAAAACTACTGTTATGATCAGTGTAGTTAGTTTGTGCTTCTTTGCAGATGTTTCTGTGTTTCATGAGAGGCACTTCAGCAGTGAAATGAAAGATAACAGCTCCCATAGTACTTCTCTGGTGGTATTTTCAGATCTGTTGCCTTCTTTGGTACAGATGTGCTTGCTGTTTCTTATGTTTTGTTATTCAGAATAAATGTTACTGTAAACTGTTTTCAAGGGAACTACCATCATGAAAACAGTTATGCCATTTCATTAGTTTCCTTGTTTTCAATTTGCTGACAATTAGGTGGTTGCATTAAGCTGTCTTAATGAGGCTATTAACTACAGTACTATTTTATTTGGTTTTCTGTTGTTACCTATATCCTCTGCAAGAGTAAAAGCTGGCTTGTGGCCAAAACAAGTAGAAAATTTTTGTGGCTTCTAACCAAATTTCTTACAGGTCAGAGTCTTTCATCCTTACTTGCAATGAGTTATAACTTGTTAAGGAAGCGCTCACTGGCTGATTTTTAATTGTTCCAATTTAATGGCAGCTACCTGGAAGTTAAGTGATAATGAGTGCATCAGAGCTGGCCTCTCGGATGGGCTTTTTGGGTTTTCCTTAATCACATGTTTAATTTTCTTCTCTAAGAATTTCCTGGGAAGGCTGATTTTCTTCTGAACATATTCATGAAAACGTTCATGGATGCTACCAAGGAGGCTAGTCCAGGCAGCAGGACCAGCACTGCTGGAAAGCCCATTTCTGACGTGTTTAGAGCCTGGTTATTTAGGACGGATGGACTAAGTCATGTTTCCACAGAGCTATTTCCTTTTAGCTCACTTACATGAAATTACTATGACGTTTAGTTGAGAAAAAATATGTTTAAAACAGATGGTGCAAAAGAATATTCTGCCAAGTCACTTTTATGATCCATATTTGCACTAATATTGTCATTGAAGCCATGTGTTCTGATGAGTGAGTGTTAACAGTGGGCTAGAGCCAAATGTCTTTAACGGTGATTTTTCTTCCGTTTTGCTTCAGTATTATATTTTCAGGAGAGCAAGCAAAAACTTAGCACATGGGAGCTAGTTTGACTGTTGCACCAAGCACAGCCTGTCAGACACACATTTGCTATGTCAGTCAAACTCAGCCTTCAGTAGGAAGACTGGGGTGGCTGTTGTTGTGAAATAGGTTTGGAAAACACTGTCTAGTTTTAAGGCAGAGGGTGCTGAATTAGTTACATGTGCTTTTAGAATAGGGTTTTATTTTGAAATAATATTCATGCTGTTTTCTGAAAGTCAGATTGGTGTTTATGTTCGATTAACAGTAGGGGTTTTTGGTCAATATCTCAGTGAAAGAGCCCTGCTTATTAAAATTGAAATTACTAAATTGTATTTCTTTGCTGTAATAATCTGAACTCCTAGATTACACTGAAATGAGCACACTGCAAATCTGGGGCCAAGCTGTATGTGCCTGACTGTTGTAAAACATCCAGAGATGTCCCTTCGAAGTGACATAAGCAATTTTTGTAATTAATAAAGATGTAACAAGTGGTACAGACACATCCTATGTATGGAGCTGTGACACTGCAGCATCTGCTCTGGGTCAAACAAACAAATGGCAACACAGCTGTGTTGAAGCACCAAAAACACGTTCCCTGACATGACATATAGAAGCCATTAGTAACTGCCTGCAGATCTGTGGTAGCAAAGGTCAAATAAGAATAATAGGGTCACTCAAGGAAATAGGCTTTTCCATTAATATGAATCTTTGGATGAGATTTGCAAAGTAGCCAGAGACTTTGTTTACTTTAAATCTTCAGGTTCACCTGGAGAAGTTTTAGAGAAATCTCAGATTCAGGAAATAGCTTAACTATCAGAAAAGCAGCTTACTTTTCAAGTGACTAAAGATGGATGTAAAACTGATTATGATCTGCTTTTCAAATTGTTAAGATACTTCAAAGAGTGTGTCCAGTGTTATATAATACACAGCATCACAGGAGATAAATAGTAGGCACAGAAAAAAAAAAAAGTAGGTGTGAGATCTAGTTTAGATTGCTCATATTTTAATCTACATTTAAATTCTTTGTGATCCAATCTTCTATTATTCTTGAAAGGCATCCAGTGGTGATAGAGCACTTCTCTGATTAATTAGGACAAGATCGACTTAATGTGCCAATTGGTTTGGTCATATAACTTTTTGTGAACAAAATGGTTAGCTTTTTTTTTTTTCTTCTCTACCATGTGTAAAATCAAATGCTCATCTTAGGTCTTTTTGACTGTGATTTAAGTCACCGTCTTCTGTGAGGACAGCACTTTGGGGAAGAAAAGGAAGGAAAGAGGGGAAGAAGAACCTCCTTAAAATAATTAGTGAAGAGATTACTACTTAGTAACTCTAATTATTAGAGAAATCCTATTAAATTAATGCCAGTGATTTAATATTGTAAAAACCTGCTATAGCAGAATTTCTGTTAGTGGGCTTTTGTTTAGAAGACTGTTCAAGTATGAACATTGACTTTCCTTAATAGTGTTTGGCCTAGAAGATGCAGTAAAGAAAGTTGCTGGAAAATAAGTAAAAATGTAACTTTGTTTTCAGTATGTCTTTCTTTTCCGCTAAATATTTTAAGGAAGCTTGCAAAACATGAAGAAAATAGGTAAAGAAATGAAAGCAATATGGTTTCTAATGTTCCCATCTCCAGGCATTTTCAAATGATGAAGCTAGTCACAAAATCACGAGTCTGTGAAGTAAAAAGCTGCAAGAATATAAACCCTTATATACGTATCTTTTCAGATTTATATATTGCTCTTTAACCTTTTCCAGTTCTCAGGCTGATCTCCGCAAACAAGAGACTAGTAGTTACCACCCTCCCTCCTTGCCAAGAAAATTGAAATTGCTATGAAATTGCATTATGTCAGGACATGGGCTCTTTCTTTACTGTTCTTTTTCCCTTCCCTCTGTCCTAGATATTATAATAAAATTAAATCAGATCAAGATCAACATTATCTGTGCTCTTTCTTCCGGTATCTCTCTGCTTTCTCCCAGTTTTCTGATGCAGCACAACTTAGAGGAGCTGCAAAGTTGTTTTGTGTCCCTGCACAGCCATCCAGAAGTGCAGGCAAAAAGCCTGGAGTTGGACCTATTACAGATATATCCTATGGGGAAATATTTAAGGGAAGAGTTTCTCCTGCCAGGCAAGCTGTGAATGTTTTGGTGAACAGGGGATGCTTGCCAGGGAGATGCTCTGTTGTGGTGTGTGGACCGTCTTTGAACCCTGAATTCACTTTTGCTGCAGCTATGGGGGGAGCAGGCAGGAGCCCAGGCCTTGGCTGGCAATGTGCATGGGAAGAATAACACAGGAGCCCCGTCCCATATCTCCTTCTCCCATAGCTTTGCTCCCAGCACCGCGTTGCAGCCAGACCCCATCGAGGGGTCCATAAGGGAGAGGTGCTCCAGCCCCCTGATCATCTTTGTGGCCTCTTCTGGACCTGCTCAAGCAGGTTCATGTCTTTCCCGTGTTGAGGGCTCCAGAGCTGAACACAGCTCTGCAGGTGGGGTCTTACCAGAGTAGAGTAGAGGGAGAGAATGCCCTCCCTCGACCTACTGGCCACACTTCTCTTGATGCAGTCCAGGACACGGTTACCTTTCTGGGCTGCAAGCACACATAGCCAGTCTTCCATCCACCAACACCCCCAAGTCCTTCTCCTCAGGGCTGCTCTCAATTCACTCATCACCCAGCCTATATTTGTGCTTGGGATTGCCTCAATCCATATGCAGAACCTTGCCCTTGGCCTTGCTGAACTCCATGAGGTTTGCCCGGGCCCACCTCTCCAGCCTGGCCAGGTCCCTCTGGATGGGATCCCTGCCCTCCTGCGTGTCACCGCACCACACAGCTCGGGGTCGTTGGCAAACTTGTGAGGGTGCACTCGGTCCCACTGTCCCTGTCACCGACAAAGATGTTAAACAGCGCTGGTCCCAACACCAATCCCTAAACAATGCCATTTGTCACTGCTCACCATCTGGGCATCGAGCCGTTGACCCCAACTCTTTGAGTGTGACCATCCAGCCAATTCCTTATCCACTGAGTGGTCTATCCATCAAAGCCATGCATCTCTGATTTAGAGACAAGGATTTTGTGCAAGACAGAGTCAAATGCTTGCATAAGTCTAGGTGGATGATGTTAGTTGCTCTTCCCTTCTCCACCAATGCAATAACCACAGGGTAGAAGGTCATCAAATTTGTCAGGTACCATTTGTCCTCAGTGAAGCCATGCTGGCTGTCACCAGTCACCTCCTTATTTTCTATGTGCCCTAGCATGATCTTGCCGCACACAGAGGTGAGACTGACTGGCCTGCAGTTGCCCAGGTCTTCCTTTCTTCCCTTTCTGAAAATGGGGGTTATGTTTCCCCTTTTCCAGTCAGTGGAATGCCACAACTTTTCAAATATGATGGATAGTGGCTTAGCCACTTCATCTGCCAGTTCCCTCAGGACCCATGGATGCACCTCATCAGGTCCCAGGGACTTTTGCACTGTCAGGTTCCTTAAATGGTCCACATTCTCACTAGTCTCCCTTTTATCACCAATGTAGCAATAGAAGCTATAGCTACTGTATAGGTCTAGAATCTGTGTGCATGTCTATATGGTCATATAAGAATGTGGCTGCTAGGACTTTTTTTGAAGAGTCTTTAATAATACAAATGAATTATGCTTTTTTCATGCAGTTATGTCTAATCCTTTATGAATGATTTATCTTCAAATTAAATTGAAAATATAGGGTCATATGTATGGATAGGTTTTGTTGTGTACCTTGCATTAGATTTCACTCATCTCTGAATAATGGAGGATATCTCTCAGAGACCCGCTTAATTTATCCAAAGGTCAGGTAGACTGCTAATTCTTACCCAGCATTTTTTTTTTTTGTTGTTCTAGCTATATGCCTAATCTGTTGGGGCCAGTATTTTATTACAGCTACACTTGTTTTTTCTTTACCCAGAATGATTAAAAAAGTCCATTAAATGTTTATTAAGATTTTTCAGGGGTGATTTTTACAAATCAAAAATCCCCCATAGAAGCTGCATTGAAATTTATGCCCTGTTTTTATGCTGCCTGCTTCACATGCAGGGAGCTGGTCTGCAGTTCCCCTAACTGCATGGCTTTGTGGCATGTGACGGGACTGATGGCACTGAAGAGGCAACTGACACATGAGACTGTCTAAAAAAAAGTCTGTCATGGGTATTTTTGTCTTTTTCACATGCCTACTAAAAGAACTAGATTGTGTAGTTGTATAAATGTGTTCCCAGCTAGATAAATTTCAGTTTGTTATAAGGTGCATAACTGGTTATAAACTGTCATTAAAATGCTTAAGCAGTGGATGGCTTTTGAGACACCTGTACGAGGCACTGAAGGCCACTTACGTTCAAATCCCTGCTTCACTGTGGATTTTCTTTAGAATGTTAGAAATGCCACTTAAGCCCTTTAAAAGTATGTTGGTATCTAAATGATGTCACTTAGTACCTTTAAATATTTAACTTGCAACCTCTATCTATGCCCTGAAGTACTGCAGTGCCTCACTTCATGGGCTGTTGTGGCAGTAAAGACAGTGGTGATTTAGAGCTGATCCAGGATCCTGGCAATGAGAAGAGCAAAAGTGTTTAAGAAAGCCAGGATGGCAAACCCCAGTGTGAACAGGCTTCCTGAGTTAGTAGGACTTTGGGTAAATTGGATAATTTGCTTTCAAAATGAAAAGAAGGTTGGAAGGAATAGTGTAGAAAGGAAAGTTCCCACTTGCCACACAGACATGCTAGTAGTTAATTTGTTAACATTTATACAGTATTTGGATCTGAAGACACCCATTCTCATAGAAATATTTTTATCACCTTCATTGGGCTTTGGATAAACTTCTTAATCTTGACAAAAAATACTGTGTTTGTTTTCAATTGCTTAACACCATGTTGCTGAATATAAATGCTGGAAATAACTCTTTTCCCTGCTTTCCTGTCTGCAGAAAATGAAACTGTTACGGGGTGGAAGGGGAGGGACTGTATAAAGGGCTCAGGGGTAAATTGCTCACCTTCTCCCTGGTTTGGCAAGTACTTAAAGGTGGTTCTGATAGTTCCCATCATTTACAGCATGTACCTGCTTGGTATTTTAGTTCATACCAGCACTGCTGTCTCGAAGGAGCTCTCCCAGTTATCCCTGCTGACTATGCTCTGGTTCATTTTGCTGAGCCATCAGGGAGTGTGGAAATGGTTATTTTGAATTAAACTGAAATAAATGCTCCAATAAGGTACCATGACTGTCTGTGGACATTCAGGCTAGAACTAGTCCAACACAACCTTTCTTCCCTAAACATGTGGTGGATATGCTACATCCTGACCACCAGCTCTTTTGATCTGCTGATTTGTTCCTTTTGAGCTCCACTGCTTGCTGCTGTAGCCATAGCCTCAGATGACCTGAATGGTGAAAAGAAGGTCTAAAAATATATCATACACGAGGTAATTCCTTCTGGTGAAATGGAGATGGGAGGATGACAGACAGATTTGTGCTCATTAATTTCAAATAATTGTGGTTTTTTTGTTTGTTTGTTTGTTTTTGTTTTGTTTTGTTTTTTTGGTCGTTGTTTTTTGTTTGGTTGGTTGGTTTTTTAAGAAAAAAGCCACGCAATTGTAACTGATTCACTGGCAGTGATACACTGGTCCTCGTGACAGAAGAAAACCTCTTTACTGCTTGGTGACATTGATGAGCATGGACAGACAGGGTATATCTGCTCTGCTGCCATTTGCTTCCCCCATCTCCCTGCCGAGGGAGGAGACAGCACTTTTCTGTGAGCTGCTGTCTCCGGCTTTGGGAAGGGAGGCACGAAAGGCAACAGAAGAGAGAACATTAATTTTAAGTATGACTCTTCTCTATCTCTGTCAAAGGAAGGCTGAAAGTAAAACCATGGCTGGCGGCGCTCCTGCCCTCCCCTCCTCTTCCCCCTGGGAGAGTTCCCTACCGCTGTGGTCCCTGCCGTGTCCCCATGCTCCAGCCCTTAATGATTAGTCTGGTTTGTAGCACTTGTTGATAGCTCATTACTGGATAAAACAGTCATGTCCAGCAGTGTGTATTGATTTTTGACTAGCCTACGTGACACACTGCTTCTATGTGTTATTCCTCCCTGAAGAGTTGTTCTGAAGATAAGCTTTAAAATACAGGGTGAAATGTGATAGATTTTGGGTGTTTTCACATTAGCATGTTCTTATTTTGTTCTCTTACATCCACTTTTTGGCTCAGTGGGTTTTGGCCCAAAGTAAAGAAAATGATCAGTTTTTTCCTGATAGCTTCTTTATTCTAGGTCAGTGACATTTTGAAAACTAGGGCAAGAGAAAACCAAGGTCACTTAAGAGTCCTATAAAAAGGCCTAACAAAGAACCCATTCATCCTCATAAAAATAAAAATCCTTATTAATTAACCACGTGGTAGAGATAAGAATTCGAGAGCTTGATTAAATCATTAGCGCCTCTGAGCAGTAGAGTAGGGGGGGGAGCCAAGAGAGAAAACATATTTGGCCTGAAAATTGAAATATGACTGCCTACCACAGTGCCAGAAGCACATCTGTACTGAGCTGTGTGTTGTGTGGCCTGGATGGAAGCAGAGTGACTGCTGCACTACAGTCCAGGAACATATTGGCAGCCGTGGATTTTTGCTATTGATTCACAGTGAGATTATTATTTTTTTTTAATTATTATTATTTATTTGGGTAGGAAAATAAGCCGCATGACAGCTGAGGCTGCATCAGCTTGTAAGGCAGCCTGGTGGGTTGCACTAGGCAGCGGCTATAGCAGGGGGAGGGCGTAAGGTGTGTTTAGGTGTGCGCAGTGAAATAACTGCTTTGTCCTTTTGCCAGGTGAGACATTTGCCTGAGAGCTGATGTGAATCAACACTTGCAGTATCTGGCCCACATTGCATAATGCTTCTGCACATTAATATGGAGAGATTCAACCAAAACAAGGCCAAATGTCCTCATCTGTAACCAACCCCAAAATCAAGTTCTTGAAATCAGTAGCAGTAGTGTGTTTGGCAACAGCTACAGCTGAAGGAGTCACTGGCGTCAGGCAGAGCAGTTAATATTTGCTTTCTGTCCCTTTTCAAGTGCCAGAAATACCAGCCTTGCCTGCCTTATAAAATTGAGCACAGCTACTCAATAATTGCTCATTAGGTAACTGGAATGGCTCCCGCACGGGTATTCAACCAAAGGGTGTGGTTGGGTCCTGTGCTAACATGAAGGCAATATCTCCATGCTATTTATGTCCTTGTGAGCATTGCGGCATTGATTGGTCTGTGTGGCATGTTTGCACTTATTTTCTGTTTTCCAAACAAAGCAGAATTTTGAGATTGCATTTTTGTCTGTGTCTTTAAGACTGCCCTTATCTTACTGTTCATCATGATCTCTGTGGTATTTAAAAAGAAGCAGGAAACAATCCAGCAAGCAGGGGAAATTGACTGTTTCATGCTCCAACAGGATCATAGTATTGCACATTAGAGGAGGACTCTTGAAAGATGCGTTAGTTGCAGGGTGCAAACCAGCCCTTGACACAGGTAATGTGTGAATGTTTTTCTTGCTGCTCACCCGCCTGGTGAAGCAGAAGGAGGTCTGTGGGTCAGATGGTGGGGTAAGGAGCAGGAGGCCACATTATCCTTAAGCAGCTTGCTCCGCTTTGTGAGTTGTTGAAGCTCTGTGGCCAAGCCCTTCAGGCTGTCTTGGACGATGAAAAGCCACTGAGGACTGGGGTTTGTGTTTGCCAAATTCCCAGAGAATAATAAAGTGTGGGACATTTTCCTGAGTGGCATTTTCATGGGCAGAGCAGTCAGGATTTTTTTCTTTTTCCCCCAAGGGCTTGATATTTTTGGTATCTTTCATCCTGCCTAGCCTACAAAAACATACATATCCATTGCTGAGTAGTCTTGCGCTTGACTTATGATGTCAAACTTGCCTTCACATTAATCTTTTGTGCGAGAGCATGCGTTCAGAGGCAGAGATCATCTGCTCCCAGCCTGCCTCCCAGATTTGCTGTTTCTTGCCGGCTGGTGGCCTGCTCAGAGTCTCCTGCTGCCTCTCCCACACGGTGGGAGGATTTACCCCAGCTGGGAAGTGGGCAGCGAGTACCCCGGCAGCCACCTCGCCCACCACCTCCCTCCAGGCCTGGGCCATGCACAAGGCCATGCCTGCTGCTGCTCCCCAGGTTGCTGCGCTGGGGCCATGGCGCGGGATGTGCACTGTCCTCTCCTGCCCTCCCGGGAGGGTGGTGGGCCGGCATCCCACGGCCCGACTGCCTCCACGCACGCTGGAGCTCCGAGCCCCTGTGTCGCCATGACCCGAGGTCCCATCCCCTGCTCCGGGCTGTCTGCCGCAGCCCCGCCTGCCGCCCGGCACGGCGGGGAGAGGAGCTTGCTCTTTCTCTTGGCTTTGCACCTCTCCTGCCTCTCAGGCCTTGCTTCTCTGCTGCCCGCGATGGGCGGCAGGAGCGTTGGCAGGCCGACCCCGGGGGCAGCTGCCCACAGCCGTGCGTGGAGGGGCTGGCGTCTGCCTCAGCCCTCGGGGGAAGGCTTGGGAGAGCCAAGCAGCTGGTACAGGCCGAAGACGGTGGTTTGGGCAACCAAGTCGACTCTGCTAGCTGTATAGTCTTGCCTTCCCTCACGTAATTGTCTGTTTGGCCTGTTTTGTAATATCTGGGCTATTAAAAAACAGTGCAGCCTTTTGGGGTTTTATTCAAATAAGGAAGGAGGAAGGGATGACCGCCCTTCCACAGCTCCAGGCAGGCCCCTTGCACGGGTGGTACTCTCTTTTTGTCCTGGTTTTGGGGAAGCTAACTCCAACGGTTGCAGACAATGCTGGTGCGAAAATGGAGAGAGAAAGGAGTTTGTGTTGTCACCTGCTCCCGCGAGCCGTTGGGATGGCTGCTGGTGGCAGTGCCTGCACAGTGGTGAGGCCTGAAAGTCTGTAAGCTCAGGGGCGAACACCTCTGGCTGTTACCTCAGACCTGTGTATGGACATCCAGCAGGGACATATGGTTTTGGTGGTGAAGTGTCTTGGGAATGGGGTGGATTTTTGGGAGGGAATGTGGGCTGGGGAGTCGTGTGATCTACCAGCCATGACCAGGGACAGGGCTGGGGAGCTGGTCTAGTCTGCCTGTGCTGCTCACACTCTGCTTCACCTTTGGGGGGAACTAGGCTTTTCTTCATCTCTGCTACCCACAAGCCATGGAGAAGGGCTTTCCCTTCTCTTGATCTCTACTCTGGTGTGAGAAACAGTTTAAATATTCTGATTTTTGAAACATGGACTAAACCAACTTCCCATCTCCCTTCACAACTGCTGGTAGTTTTTCACTGTGTACCAGTGTGAAGGACCTGGGTGAAGAGCTGGATCTTTGCATGACCGGGTCACGCTTTGAGTCCCATTTTACTGTTTTTTGATGGGGCACAAATTCAAGCACTTCCTTCTTCCTCCCTCCTACTCTAAGACCCCGTGTGCCCCTTTTTGGCTGGACTAATGGTCTGCATACCGCAGGGAGGTCCCAGTACTGAAAAGGATGCTGTTCCCTGATGACAGCCCAATAACTCTCCCCAGCCCTTCAGTTGGCCAAGACATCCTGTTGTGTGGCTTCACCTACAGATTCTCATTTATCACAAAATCCCAGTCTCCATCCTGGTCTCATCACCCAACTCCATACATGGCTTTTCCTGAATTTCAAGATGGATCTGGTACCGATGATGGCCCCGAGTCTTTCAAGGAACGTTTAGGAATGGATGAAGTAATTCTAGACTTACTGCTTTGTAGAATGATGTGTTCATACTGCTGTTAGCATTTCTGAGCTTTTGAGAAGATCTTCATTAGTTGCTCTTTGCTGCATCCAGTTGTAGAGGTCCTTGCAGTACCATCTCTGCAAGCAAGAAAATATCACCTCTAAAATGAGAGTTAAGAAAAACTAATATTAAATAGTAACTTAATGTCTGGAAGAATAGACCTTAGATTTTGGATGGATGCCATGTATCTTTCTGAGAGAGTAATAAAACCAGATCGTTTTTTTCATTAACCCTTTTTTTTTTTGTTTTGTTTTGTTTTTTTTTTTTTGTTTTTTTCCCCAGTGCAGCGAGAGTTTACACAGAAGAAAACCTTCACTAGCTGGATAAATTCAATACTGGCAAAGGTAAGAAGGGGACTCTTTAGGAAAGACATGCCCTTTGCCTTTTTGATTTGGTTGTGCGGTACAGAGATTAAAATTTTTAGGAATAAACAAAATTAATATAAGGTTTTTAGGCACTGACCAGAAAAAGTAGCCACTGGAAAGCATTTGTTTAATAGATGCAACAGCATTGTGTTTGTGGTTGTCCAAGGACATTTGTAAGAGATGGTTTGCAGGGAGATGACAGTACCTTTGTTACTAATGTGGTAAAACACACTTGTGCTGGATTGTGGCACACGTCTCAGGGTTTTATGAGATTCTGTATTTATGATTAGCTGTAACTGAGTTTAGATAAGCATTATTCTATTATGCAATCCAAGAACATGAGTTTAATGGGATGACCTGGGTGACTGGTAAATATTAAGACAAACCACACAGAAGTGTAGGTGCTCTTCAACTTTCACAAAGTATCTCATGCAGTGTGTGCTGGGGCTCGGACTTGCTCAGGTGAAAGAATGCTATTTTGTTCCCTCTTTGAGCAGGAGCTGCTGAGCTTGTGGTAAGTTTGTGCTGTCCACAAGTGAGTGAGAAGAGTGAGACTTTAGTTATTCAGCTGTATTTGTACTTGGGGCACATCGATCAAGAAGTCAAAATATGAATTAACTGCTTTTCTTAACTTTTCCTTTTTAAAAGTTTTGGAGTCTTTTGCCACATATCTCCTTGTAAGGTATAAATACTTGAAAATGAGGCATAAAATAACTCTTATAAAACACAGAGGCAGAGCTAGGGCAAATCAGAGGCTAACATCTTAATGGGTTAGAAGAAGCAGGGTACGGCTGATTAGACGCAGGATTTATATTTTAGCTTATTGAAAAAATAAAGGATGCTAACATTTTTTTAACAACAGAGTAATCTCTGTTGTTCTGTACTGTGTTGAAATCAAAAATACAAAAGATGGTGTGACAAGCATTTAAATCTATTTTGCAGCATATACCTCCTTCTGTTGTCTCAGACCTGTATACAGACATACAGCAAGGACATTTGCTTTTGGATCTGTTGGAAGTGCTTTCAGGTCAACATCTGGTAAGACAGAGTAATAAAAATATTACCTCAATTCTTCATCAAGTCCAGCAAAGATTTCTGGATATGCTTAATTGTAACCATGTGAATGATCTCTCTGGGGTTATAGAGCTATTTGCAAGTAACTTATTCTTACACCACTGACACTGAAACACACTGAAATAAGTTGGTCGAAAGTGGTTTGTGAATTTTTGTAGGAATTCCCTTATTAAAATATAAAATAAAATTAAAATTTACAACTGAGGGTGTAATCTGTTCTTTTTGCTTCACAGCCACGGGAAAAAGGATTTAATACCTTCCAGTGCAGAAGTAACATAGAAAATGCTCTGACATTTTTAAAGAGCAGATCAGTGAGTATTAACATCAAAATTCACAACTAAAGCCAGTTGAGCTGGTGGAACATTTTCTTTGTTAACAATGATCCTTTTTTTTTTTTCCCCTAGCTCAAGCTCATAAATATTCATGTTGCTGACATTATTGAAGGAAAACCTTCCATTGTGCTTGGCCTAATTTGGACAATTATATTTCATTTTCATGTAAGTATTTCAGTGATGTAACGGAGTTTTAGTAAAGAAAAAGAGCACAAAAATGTGTTGATTACGTGGTTGCCAAATGAGATGAATTGCTACAAAGTAGAAGGTTATTTTCTGATGTCTGGAAGTGACGGCTCAGGGAGGAGACGCACCAGCGCGTCTTTCCTGTGTCTCTGAACTGCTTCACCAATGCAATATTGGCATTACAGCCTGATGAACAGTATCTAGCTGCAGTAGGAAGGGAAGATACTGAGATTTTTTTAAAGTAACCAGTTAAAAAATAGGCCAAACTTTGCCTATCTACCTAAGGCCTGTAATGATTAAGCTCCAAATAGAGCAAATAGTGAAAAGTGACTGACATCCGTCTCCCTCAGAGGCATCCCCCCTCTTCAGTGTTGGCTGTGCTCACAGTGTGTAATTCTTGCTATAATTTTTTTCAGTACCAGGTGCCTGAAATAACATGAAGGCTGTCATAGTGATGTTTCTTATACAAGATACTGAGCATGCATCTTGCGTGGCGTGAGGTTAGGGGGAAGTTTGAAAGCACAGGGCCTTGCTTTAATCATATTGTAGGACTGTAGAAGATGATGGAGCCAAATTGCCTTCTAGCAAGAGCCCAGTGGTGAATTAACATAGGTGCACGGGGAGTGAACTTGTGACTGGGGCTCAGGAGAGCACTAAGAAGCAAACCTACTTAGCAGTATTGTAGCCCACATTTTTCTTGGTCAAGGTACTTTGGTGCTGAAATGTAGATCTCTGAGGTCTATTGAGTAAGTTTTCCTGCACCCTGACTGAGCAGGCAAACTCCGAACACGCCTAATGCATGACACTGTTGACAGCAGAAAATACATCGGCCCTGGGCTGCTTTCACTGGTAGGAATAGAAAAGCACACTGAGTGAAAAGGTCCCTTGATGCCATTGCTGGTACCCACAGTATAACATGGAAATCTTTGGGTGAATGTTTCCTGCCAAAAAATCACCTAAAGTTGGGAATTCAGCATGAAAAAGTTCAGGTTGAACAGATAAAAAAACCTGATCTTATCTCTGGGGGCAGGGAACTACTATTACAGCTCTGACTGAGTCCTTTCTAATTCTCTATGGGTTTCTGCCATTGATGTCTTGATAATTTTTCACTAAAGCCTGATTAACTCTCCCATCATCTCTGATAGATTGAAGAACTTGTCAGGATACTTGCTTGTACTTACAATCAGCCCTTACCTGATTCTTCAAGTGCTTTTGACTCCTCTCCAAAGGCAAGTCGATCAGCTAAAAAAAGTGCTAAAATTAAGGAGCGATGGAAGATGTCTGCTACAAAGGCTCTTTTGTTATGGGCAAAAGAACAGTGTTCACTGTAAGTTCCATCCAAGACTTATAAACAGTATCTTACAAGTTGTATTTACTGCTTTCCTCTAAATGTGGTGATATTTTCCCCTGGGTTTTTTTTAGCATTATTTAGTGACAGCTTAGAAGAAAACCCTTTAGATTTCAGATATTGTTACAGTACTTTTAGCATCAATCAAGCTCTAAATGTTTTGACGTGAACCCTTTAAATATAATAATGTGAAGCTAACTCTACTAATAAACTACCATAATGTAAATTGAGTTGTTTGGCTTTTCTCCCTTAGGGGCTTCTGTGTGCTAGTGGAATATTTACATGATTTGCTAGTTTTAGTTCTTACTATTGGCACTGGTTACCAAAGTTTCAATAATTTTTTTTCAAATGGAAAATGTAGGATTTCTAGGATTCCTACACCTTGTGTTTTTCTGTCAAAAGACTGCATGATCCCAAAGAAGGACCCTAGTTCTAGAGGTCCTAGTCCCCAGTTCTAACAAGGTGTTTCCTTATGCTTGGTGCTGATTTCAGTGGGAGCATTCACAGTGCTCAATCTGGAGCAGATACAGATATTTCTTGCAAGGGGCAGTCTTTACACTAGTGCGTCACTCCAGGACATTTCAAACATGCTTTACGATAATGTCAGCCCTTTCTCTCCAGAACTTTGGTTGCTTTGTGTTCTAATAACATCCTACTAATATTCCATGTTCTTAGTGGGAGATAAATGCCTTCATCAGCACATAGGACAGTTTCTGCTGGGAAAATGTTTTCAGGCATTGAAGTTTCCATTTTAGCTTTGTTTTAACAGGACGAGATTGATTGGCATGTAAAAATCACCTCTGTGTTCATTTAATCTTCCTCTTTCTTTTGCTTGTTTTTCATTAATATTGCTGTCTGTTTTGTGGCATCCTTTCTGAAATGTAATTACATTGATTGATTTTGCTTTCAGTGAATCCTATAGTTATTGGTAAAAGAACAAATCTTGTAAGTCCTGGCCTGCTGTTTCATAACTACATTTAATCACTTGAAACTCCACATCTTTTCCATGCCATAACATACTCCTAATATACAGGCTGCTTCTGGAAAGTTGTCCCAGAATTCACTGTGACTTGCAGAGCTGGGCACCTCACAGCACTGTCCAGGCACTGCTTAATAGAAGACATTTTAAAGACCCTAAACTAAACAAGAGAAAAAGAAATATTTTCCCGGCAGTAATAGATCACTTTTATGGTCTGGATTTTCTAAAATGCCAGAGGTGATTCAAATACTCAGTGTCCTTACAGATAAATACCTACATGTTCTTCAGTGCTTTGCTTGTTGTTTTTCCATCCCACAGAATGCGTAGATATTGAGCACAAAGGTGATGTTCAGAAAGGATATTGAATCAGCAAGGCTTTATCTCCAGAATGCAACATAAGATAAAAACATTGAGTCATTTTGCAAAAACAGGACAAAAATATATAATTGTAGCAGCTGATAGTACTGGCTGTATTGTTGTCTGACCCAGCTTTTGTAGAAGTTCAGTGGCAAGGTTCTCTATAACTCTTTGGATTTGGTTCATACTCCATTTTACTGAATTTATATTCTATTTTTACATTCATACTTAGGACACCTGAGGAAACAGGCTATAATGTTTTGTTTCTAACCATTTTTGGGATAGGCACGGCTTTATCAATGTGACTGATTTCAAGTCAAGCTGGCGAAGTGGACTGCCTTTTTTAGCCATCATCCAAACATTACGACCAGGTCTAGTTGATTTGGAGAAGGCAAAAGCCAGAAGCAATAAAGAAAACCTGAGAGAGGCTTTCAGCATTGCAGAAGTGGAGCTGAATATTCCACGGCTTCTTGAACCTGAGGGTATATGATCTGCTTTTTTTTAATCTTTGTTATCAGGGGTGAGATTAATATAATCCTATATGTGTTGACTTGTAATACAGGAAAAACTAAGACTGTGCTTAAGTTTGAAATGGAACATTGGTCTTTACTGTAATGCTCAGACCTGAGGTTCTTTATTTTATAACATTGACTGTACTTAGGATTTGTAGGATTTTTGAATTGGCAGCAAATGTAGGAACAATATGCAGAAGAAAGGGTATGAAACTCTCCCATTCATGGGAGAAACTTTTTCATTAGTTAGTCATGTTATATCAAAATATTCCCAAGGAAAAAAAATGTTCATTACATATTAATTTCTGTCAATGGTTTGTTAACTGAGCTGCTGCAAAATAAATGTGTTTATGGTAATGTGTTTTAATAACTGCAATATAGTGTGTAATTATGTGATCAGGCCTAGAAGGCTGCATAATTATGTAAATGGTGTATTGGCTCTTGTAGATGTTGACATTATGAATCCAGATGAAAAATCAATCATGACTTATGTGGCTCAGTTTTTGCAATACTCCAGGAATCTGAGTGAGTCTGAAGAGGATGTGCAGGTATGTCATGTGGTTTATCACTGAGGCATTTTTAAATGAATGTGCATCATGGATGCCAAGAATGTCAGTACTTTCTTAACCCAGTTTATAACCTGTCTCAGTAACAGTTAGATAGTAGATCCTCTGATTCAGTTACTGACAGGACTGAATTGGCTTGAACCTTCTGATGCTCCTGTGTGGTAGTCAGGAGTCAATGTGATAGATTTTTGATGATACAGGTGGAATTTCTGTGTAGGTTGTCTTGTCTTTTCATTTAACTATCACAGAGGACATTTTCAAGCCTAGTTGTCTTCATGTGTGCTCTGAAGTCTGTATGTAAATACTGGGGTAGATGCAGACAGATTTGCAAATGTGCAGAACAACCAGCTTTAAATTTAATAGCTCACATGTAAAGTGGACAGAAGTTGTCACTCACAGATCACACTGGTTGGAAAACCAAGTTTTCTATTCTCTATATTCTCCCATGAGAGTTCATGTATTAATTGGTTACTCACATACTCCATAGTGATAATCTCATTTCGATAGGACTGCAATCAGACTCTTTTTTTAAGATGCCTTCATATATCCAGGTGCCACGTTTGAACTTTGGCCTTATTCTATAATAGTGCCTGACACAAAATTCATTAGAGTCCCCAGGAATTATTTTTATTTCAATAGCTTTGAACGGGGTTTATCATATGGTCAATGTGTGTTGTTTTATGGCACAATGTAAATTAAAAACAAGGCTTACAAAATGGAAAAATGAAATTTTCTGCTCTAATTACCAGGAAAAAGTAAGAGAGGCTATGAGCTGGTTGGCTGAACAGGAGAAGAAGTTAGCAAAGTTGCTGATTGACACAGAGAATGAAACATATTACCAGAAGTACAAAGTAAGTTACCTTCCGTATTAAATGCTTCTGTGAAAAGAAGCTATATTTATGAGAATATTTTTATTTTTTTTCATCTTCATTGCCTAAACTGAAGCAGTAAATAAAGTTTTAAATCAGAGTTGGAAATCTGTCAATGAATTTGGTAAATGTCCTCATATGATTGAGGGAAGGGTAGGATAAAATTCCTTCTGTTGGGAAAAAGATGTATGCTGCTTGGTTCCTGAGCAGAGCAAGGCTTTTTTGGAGAGAGTAAAGTAGTGTCTTTTAATTAATTGATGTAGTTGAAGACTTGGACAAGATTCAAACACATAGGCCCTTTTCAGTGTTACCTTTGCCGTTTCTGTGATAATAGTATCAGTAGGTTTTACCCAACTAATGTTGTAGAGGAGTAGTTGTAGTGTTGGCTATATGTTGTTCTGAAGTAAAACTTCATTTGGTTTATATTGTAACCAGAGTTTATAATAAAGTGGCTCATGGATGACTGTGAGGGGAGAAATTTTCCCTTTCTCTTGGCGGGAGGGAAGAACCATGTCAGGGCTGCACTGACACTATATTAAATACAGATTTTGCTAGTGAATGGCACCTATAGTTTCAGACCCAAATACTGACTGGAGACAAATATGCCTCTTTCCTGCTATCTTGCCTTTCCGTGCACCACACCATTTGAAGTTAATGCAAGTCATACCAATGTATTCAAAAGCAGTACTTGACTTCATGAGCTTCCATCTGAAGTCATCTTCTATGAATTATTTTTCCTTTTTATCCCTAGGAAATGATGTCATTTATGGAAGCATTTAACCAAGGAAAAAAACCCTTTTTGCCTGTGTTGTCATCAAAAAGAAGTGAAGCTGAGCTGAGCGAAGGCCAGCAGCAGATGAGGGAAGAGTGGGATAAACTGATCTCTCAGGTCAGAGTCATTTCTAGCTCACCTCATTACAAGTGTGAGCATGTTTGATGAAGGAGCTTAAGTCTAGCCCAAGAACTCACACAGGGAAAAATGTAGAGGTGATACTTTATTTGAATTGATAAATGAGGTATTGACCCTGAACCTGAAGTCCAGGCAAACTGAGGTGTACAATGCCCAAGAGGAGGCAGAAGGTGACTGTGTAATCCCCTTCTGCCTCCTGAGCCTCAGGACTGTGAGACGTCCACAAAAATGGCCTGCATCTGATTATCTTTGAGCACTCTTCTGATCAAAGTTTTTGGCATATTTATGCTTGAAAGGTTCTTTTGGGACATAATTATGGCTCAGATAATGATGTAGCTGGGAAAAGTGTGTTAATTTATTCTTTCCCATGGCACAGATAGTGATATAGTGAGATTTGGCTGGTCAGTGCTTTGCAATGAGCTTGGCTGTCATCTCCCTCTGCTGCAAGCAGGGGGCACGTATTGGCCCTTGCTGGTAGTTGCTCTTTGTGGAAGAGATGTTTCCCCTGTTAGCTCCATGATGGAAAGCTGTCCAAAGTATCTCTGTTTCCCCTCTTTTGAAACTAATTCACTATAAATTTCCCTGTTTCTGAGCTTTGAGATGGTCACCAGCCAAGGATAGTAACTGACAAATTCTCTGTAGTGTTACAGAGATTACAGACTGAGGAGCAAACCTCAGTCTCAGGTAAACATAGCTGATTTGCAGCTGACTTCCCTGGAAGCTCCTTTTCTGAATGGTGACAGGTGTTTGTTTTTTTCCTGGGACGTCTAGAGCATCATCTTATGGAGTTTATATCAATATCTTGGGGATGGGGAAGAAAATAACAGTAAGAAATTTAATCACTTGTTTTCCTTTTTAAGATTAATGAATGGAAAGTGAAGCTGGAAAAGATGTTGCCCTCCCCTCTGGATAGCATTGAGGCTTGGCTTCAGGAGGTAGAACATCTGCAGGCAGAAGATTTGCCTGATTTGCAGGACCCATTTAAAGCGATGTTTGTCTTCAGAGAAATAATTGTAATATTTAAGGTATGCCGATCACAAAGAAACATTCTGCTTCAGTCTGACCTAGCAAAGCACTTGTTATGGAATTGCTGTTTGACATTTTAGGAAGTGATGTGGATATGTTTATCTTCTGAAGATGAAAAGCTCTTTTGAACATACCTTTGAACGATGATGGGTTTAATTAAATAACTGCATAGGTCTATAAGGAAGATTTCTGACATCACTGGACTGAGACCAAATTGGAGTGCTATCTGAATGAGTAAATTATGGTATTCTTTTTTATGTGGTTCCTGCAACTTGTTTGTTTGTTACTTAATAACACAGGGTAATTGCATCCTTATCTTTAAATCTATGCTTAATGCATACTTATTCAGAAAAGCACTTGTGCTCAGGGCTACATTCCAGTGAATTCATGAAGTTTGTGTGTTTAAAGTTAAGTATTTGCTGAATCACTCTGTAATTCCATTCAAAACAATGGGAGATGTTTTGATACCTTCATACCATGCAAGTTATTTATTCTGATATTAAAATCTTTATACTGATAACAGTTTAAATGTCCTTTTGAGTTTGAAAACTTTGAAAAGAGTAGATGTGTTGATGCCTGGCTGATCATCATAATGCTGTACTTGTTTTTTTTTACAAACAAGGGGGAAGTTGGATGTTTTTGGTCTATGATTTTTGTTGTTCAGTCTAAGTAGTTAAAGCATTTCTAAAAATGAGACAAAGAGAGAGATGTTATTGATTTAGGGGTTTCTTTTTTCCTACTGAACGTGTAGATAAAAATCATTAAGTTCCTTTAGAAGAAGAAACCAAAGATGCTTAAGTACTGTCAGATCTACTTTTCCTAATGGGAAGACATTCTGCTGAGAATTTTTTGCCCCCTCCTTCCCCTAGTCAGTCCTTTTAGTACATCTCGTGTAGGGATCTTGGTGCCAAGGTGGTACCTCATAATGGAAATTTTACTTTCTCTTAAGATCTAGGAAATTACTCACCAATGCTCATAACTGTCTGATCAGAATAGTATTAAGCTTACAAAATAAAATGTTTAGAATCTATACACTCTTTTGGCGTTTGAGGACTGCCCCAGGATTTAGCCATTTCCATTAACATGGTTCCTGGGAGTTCTTATTACATAGAAATGAACTTCTGGCATATTTCTTTATATGCCATTTATGAATATGCTTATATTCTGTGCAATGCATTTTATGTTTTATTTTTACATAGGGAATTTGCTGCTGGGACAGATGCCTGTATAATATTCCACAATCATGTAATACTGGCCATCAGTGGGTTGATGTGATATGCTATCAGCAGGGTGTTAGATGGAAATTTATTGAGCAGTCAAATGAAGTATTAAGCAAGTGTGACATAATAGGTTTATTCAACAGATTTTGTTGTTAGTCTTTCTAACACATAGGAAAGAACAACTTCATGTCCTGAAACTGTTACAATGACACTTTTTTTGTCCTAAAGATGATAGTGGAAGTGCAGAAAACACCTGATAACATGTGTAGTGTAGATTTGTGTTCCTTATGTTTAACTAGATTCACAGTGATAAGAGAAAATGGATAGTACTGCACTAAACATGCACTTTAGAAGGTGATGAGTTAAATACTTTCATTGCACCTTAATGAGTAAAAACACTGGGAGATTGTCTTGTGCTGACTAGTTCTTAATAGCTCTCACCCTAATGGCAGGTGACTTGCAGATTCCCAGATGAAATACTCCAGAATTAAAATGAATTACGTACTATGTCTTTTTCTCTCCAGGGCTTGATGGATTGTTTTGATTCTCACTTGGACACCCTTCAATCATTTAAGAATGAAGATGAGAAGAATATGCCACTAGTCTTGCCTGAAAAGTTAGAGGAAATGAAAACAAGGTTGTAATCCTCAAAATCCCTCTATTTGACTATGTTGTATTCTAGCTCTGTGATTGGCTTGCTCTGCTGTTCTGAACAAAACACATAATTTATCCATGCCTTGCAGAAAAGGAGCGTTTTCCACCTAAGCACACATTGACTGTCATGCGGAGCAGGCAGGTTCACTCGTTGGTCCAATGAATGTCTAATTATTTGTAGAAAGTGGAGCTCATTAACAGGAACTTTTCAGATGCCCTTTCCTGGTGTGAGTAGGAAACACCCACCAGGGGTCGGAAACATGAATATTTTGACTGTGTGTGGATTCTCTAATTTTTAATTTCCACCTTTTAACATCACTGAGATCTACAGGTTGTGCAATCCTATATATCTGTTGGAGGATATTTTAAAAAATGACTAGTGAACTGTGTCTGTAACCTGAGCCCCTTTGACATACAGATGGCAGATGCCCCTTTTCTGGGCATTTAAGTTTTATCATAAATTGAAGAGTCAATATTGACTCTACAGTGTGGCTTCTAAAAAATGAACTGTTGTTACCTTAAAATTTTACTCCTGTCCTAATAAAACAATGTTTACATACATAGAATTATGAGTTTGTAGGCTAAAAATCTTATACAATAATGCCTTCTATATCCAGTGATTTTGAGAAAACTTTTGGAACATTTTACTGTTTGCAGATTCAGCAATATTCGTTTCACAAACTCCAACACCTTTCTTGAATACCACTATGGTCTGTGCTCAGCTATTGCCAATGAGGTAATGTTAAAGCTAAATATCTGGGACGTGAAATATGGGACAAAAGAGTCCGTGGAATCACTGCTGGAAAATTGGAATGTAAGTTTAAAATATATGTATCACACCCCAACAATAATTTTTCTTCCCCACCTCTCTTTGATTCAAGCTTGTTTCTGTCCTCATCTGAAGATACTATGATATTATGTCATTTCTCAATATTGCCCTAGGGCCCTAACTTTTTGAAATAAACAGTCCTGAGTCATGCAGACTGTGACTCAGGCAATGGCATTCAGGAGTTAATATTCCCCTTGAAGTTATTGTCTGCATGAGCAGAAAAAAGAACAGATCTGTTTCACACTAAAGGATGCAAGTGAGTTGCTGGATGGGCTTTGCTCCGTTTACATTTAACCTGCAGGTTATAGTCTCATATTGAAAAAAATTTATCCCGAGCTGCATTTCCTACCTAGTTTTATGTGGGTTAGTGATACCCATGCCAATTACTTTTCACTTTGGACAGAATTTCATTGAAGAAAAGAGACTTGAAACACAACTAGAAATTGCTACTCACATCTGTGAAGATTTGAAAAACAAAAACATAAGCAGTCCTGAATTAGGTAAGTTCTTGGACATAAACTGATATGAAGACCTCTATTTTGAACTGATGTGCTGTCACCAGTTTTAATTCCCACTTATGTTTTGTGTAAAATACTGTATCTATGTAATTAACCTCTCTGTTTCCAAATGTATAATGATAGTCCCTATTTGATGTCCTAGCTGGTGATCCTCAAGAAATTAGCAAACTTTTCAAGACAGTGGAGTCAAAGATTTCTGTGTGCAGAGACTATATTTCCCATGTAAATACCACCCTACAGAAAGTCCTGTCTTCCTGGAGTAATTATACAGAAAACATCCACTTACTAAAGATGTGGCTGGAAGAAAAACGAAATGAGCATCCAAGAGAGGTACGTGGTTGGATTTCTCTTTCTAATCACAGATGGAGATACCTGCAAGCCTCCTGGAAGGAAAACATCATATGTGACAGTGGTGATTGTTGCTGCTTTTCTGTTCCTTATTTTGGAAGTAAACTTTTGGCAGGGTTCTGCTTTAAATTATTTCAATGCCTCTGTCTAGATCCCTGCTGAGATCCTGGCAAAGTGGAATTCAGTTCATGGTTCCTTAAATGAAGCTGGAAACTATCTTATTGAAGTC
This sequence comes from Tyto alba, assembly GCF_018691265.1. Classification (NCBI taxonomy): domain Eukaryota; kingdom Metazoa; phylum Chordata; class Aves; order Strigiformes; family Tytonidae; genus Tyto; species Tyto alba. The sequence continues at coordinate 8,870,544 of NW_024881303.1, forward strand.
AGCAAAGAGCAAGTTGGATCAAATATTGCCAAAGAGCTGAAGAAACTGAACAGGAGATGGGCTAAGTTCATGAAGAGGACACACTTTGTAAGTTACCAGTTTCATATGCTTTTTTTATCAGGCAGCCTTCAAAGTCATATTTTCTAGACTTATCAGCTTGCTAATCAGAGGCTAATAAATCTTCCAGTCAATTCATATTGCCAGTTTTAAAACAGGAGGAACAGAGGCATCCCATCCTTCAGTTTTTGTGACTCAGTTAAATGCTCTTTATGTCACAATGGAAAACGTTGCATTTTTTAGATGGAAATTTTAAAACCACTTATAAAAGGAAATCTTATTACTGAATAAAGCTCTTTATTCAGTTCTAGAGATGGAAGTAAGCAATTTATTGAGAGCTCATGAGCCTTTGCTAAATGGTATAACCTTTGACTCAGCTAGTAGAAAGTAATTATTGCTGCATATATATTTCTAGGGTTGTGTAACTTTACACTAGCTCAATTGACAGGTGTTTAGGCTGCTATAAATCCCTATTCAACCTACTTAATGTTACAGATTTTACATTTCCTAGAATGCTTTCACAAGAACGACATTTTCACTCTGCCTGGAAACATTAGAGCATTTTCTAACTTGATCCTTTTTTTGACATTTATTAAAGGTACTGTTATGACAATGAACAATGGCAAACAGTTAGAACAATTTTGTAGGAGATTAGCTTAGTGAGAATGCAAGAAAATCAAAGGAAACATGTTTCCAAGGGTAAGGGAAATCCAGAGTTTCCTAGAAAAACCCTTAGTAAGAGATGCTTTTAGGAAGTACATTCAGAAAGCAGAGATAAAGAGGCTTCTTGCACACTTACAAGGGCTTAAGGACTTCAGGAGTTATTTTTTTTGGCATTGTGTTGACCATTATGGCTATAATATATATTCTATTTATTTTTATATATCAAAAGGCAAGGGCAAATGCTTGAGCTCTGGCCTGTGACTGTCTACCATTAAACTGTTAGCACTCTTCCTGGTCTGGATTTGACCAACACCAGCTATTGTTCTCTTGGACAATTCCCTGGCATAACCTGGGGGATGCTGCAGCCCAGAAGTTACTCTCTATAGCAGAGTGGCTGTGGCTGCATGCTTATAGGGGAGGGGGCTGAGCCGTATGGATGCAGGTTGTGCTGTCCGACTTGCTCCCAGAGACGAAGAACTAAGCCTCACGTGGCTTATTTACCAGTATGTTTGACATTTATTTCTCCTTCAATCCTTGTTGGGTCCAAAAGCTGGAAAGTAACCTAAGTGGTGACCATGTGTTTCAGGAGGGTAGCAGAGAGACCTGTGAACCGATGACAGGAATGAACATCTTACCCTGCTCTTTGTTTATAGCTTGGTGAAGAGAGCACGGATGCTGCTGAAAAGACCAGGGAGCTTCTGGGGGGCCTGGAGAAAATTGAAGAGCTCCTTGGAGGGGTGGACACTTGGGCAGCAGAGACTGGACGCCTGCTTAGCGAAATCGGTCATGAGAGGCCTGTGGAACCTGAGATGGAGGCACATTTGAAGGTGAAAATGGAAATACACTGCTTAAAATACTTATTCATCAGATTCCTGTCTTTCAGCACCGATTCATGGCTGGGGTAAAATGAGCCATCATCAGTGAAGCAGAAATTAATGTGGATTTTGTGCTGTAACACTGGTAAAAAGTGAAGGCAATGCTAGTGTTTTGATGTTATTTCCCTGGATCACTCCCAGATGAGCTATAAATGAATCGTCCAACATCAGTGTGACAGATGACAAGCAGGTGCCAATGATCAGCAGCTTGCTCTTGAGTGATATTAATTACTCCCTGTCCAGCACAGCATTTGCAGCAGACTGAAACTTTGCAAAGTGCCAAGTTGAGAATTTTCCCTGGTCATACAGTGCTTTCTATCATCTACCCCCCAGTGCAGGGAGGAGGTTTGGGACAACTTGGCTGTACTCAAGGCTTGCCTGTCAAAAACTGAAATATTTTAAGTATTTTCAGCAGCATGCTGGGTAATTTGCGCATCTCAGTTTATAGGCAGTCGCTCTAAACGTCCACAGTGATGACTGATGAATTTCTGGTTACTTCCACTAGTCTCTATTGTTTCCCATGTCTCTCTGCGAGGGATTACTGTTTCCCCTCCAGCAAATGGCAGGTGGAAATATGTATATATAACTCAGCAGCTTCAGTAAAAGTCCAATTTATTTTCTTCACCTGCCAGTGAAGGTGAGACTGAACAAAGATGCCACGCTTTGCACTGGAGAAGCTGAAGCACTGTCTTATGTTGCCTTTTGCTATTTCTGCAACAGGGCCAGCATAATCTAATGGTAGGAAGGTGACCACCAGAGGGAAATTTCACTGGAGCTTCACTGTCTAAGTGCTAAAATTAAACAGATCTTTTGGTACATTAAATCCACCTACAATAACTGTGAACCAGAATTAGTGTTAGTTTACTTTTCGTTTGTGCCTTCTCGCACCATGTTTAGTTGGCAGAATTAGGAGTGTGAGCCTATGAAAAGAATCTGTTCATCTTTTTGTACTTGTGGGCATATGTTTATAAAATTAGCTTTATTTTGCAGTGTGACGCTAGTTTGCTAAAAACAAAAAGTAATAAAAGGCACCCTGAAATACAGCCTCCAAAAATGTGACTGGTATTGTATCTTCATGTCTGTGAGCAGAAGAGATCAGGTCGTTTATTACCCATGAAACAATAGGTCGGGATCCAGAAAGCACTGATTATCATTAGAAGAATGCTAATTGACAACTTCAAACAGGAAAATGTGTTGAATATTCATAGATCAAAACAGCTCTAATAATGACATTTCATGATAAATATTCAAATATGGCACACCACTTTTGCATGCAAAATACCCAGCTGCTTCCTGCCTTTTGGTACTGAATACTGCAAGAAAATCTGAGCCTTGATATGTGCTTACTTTTGGATGACTTCATGATCAGATGATGCATATCCAAATGTGTGGTTTCTACATTCATTTGGAAAGCTGTTTGGATGGAAGAGCATGTTTAAAAAATAATTCTAATTGGATCTGAGGCAAAGACATTGGAGGTATCACATTGACAGAAAGACTGTTTCAGCAAACAGAATCCCCTGTGGATGGCAGCAGACTTCTTTCTGTCTACACAGAGATTTTGCAGTGCAATACACTGCCCATAATTGGAAGATTTTGCTTGACCAAATACTGACTATCCATGATCAAGGCTGGCTTTTTCATTCAGTTCCTTTAAACAAAAAGACATAAATACTGTACAGGCTTCTAATGCTTTTTATTCAACTAGAGTTTGGCTGCAAGGGGAACCTCATGCCAAGAACAAGTTGTGGCAGCAGAAGAGAGATTACAGTCCCTGATGCAAAATGTTTCAAGCCAGGTGTTCCAACATTCTCACACCACTGGGCTGCAGACACGAATTAAAGAAGCCAGAGATAAAATAGAGGTACTCCTTTTTTACTGTTTTTACGCTTTATACACACAGCCATCTCTAATTTTGACATTATGTGATTAAGATGACTTCTTTTAATTCATGTAAAATAAAAAAGCATATATACTATTGGAATCAGTCTCCCAGACTCATGCCAGGCCAAAAAATGGAACATTTCGAAGATCAATATCCCAACTCAAAAACCTTGAGTGATGTTTTGAAGCAACAGTTTTATGTAATTACTGACACTCAGGCATGTTTTGAAAAGAGTCTTTTTCTTCCGAGGCTGTCATGGGTGACATGAACAACATCTTGTCCAAATCTGAGAAGAGACCTGCAGAGAAGGAGACTTGGCTCAGTTTTGAAGAATCCCAGAAAGAACTTGAGGCCTCCATTTCAAAGGCTGTGCAACTTGTCAGTCAAAGATTAAGTCCTAAAGAATGTATTTCGAGATATGAGGTGGGTTTGTTTTCTGAGCCAGCTGAATTTGAGTATTTTGTAGTACTAATTAGTATCCAAAAGGCTAAAGTACCACAGTGAGAAAAGTATCAGAAGGGGTTTTTTTTGGTAGCTATTAATCCTTTTCTCAGCTTTTTGATTTAGCACTGTTAGCATATATTAACTCAGCAGACAGCTTGAATGAAGAAATGTGAATCTGTATGGCAGTTTATTCAGTGCCCTGTCTTAACTTAAATTACTCCATCATCCCATCAGAGCTCATTATGTTCTGAACTACAGCCATTTTTTTTTGCGTGATTAATAATTAAGATTCCCATCAAGAATTACACGCCTGAATTTTTGGACAGGTTTTTAAAGTGTGATTATAAGTACTAAATCACCTCTTTTTCCTAGTGGCTAACTGATTGTCCTGGTTTCAGTTAGGACAGAGATAATTTTCTGGGACAGTGCTGTGTTTTGGATTTAGTGTGAGAATAATGTTGATATCACATGGATGTTTTATTTGTTGCTAAGTAGTGCTTATCCTAAATTAAGGATTTTCAGTTGCCCATGCTCTGCCAGCGAGCAGGTACACAAAAAGCTGAGAAGGAGCATGGCCAGGGCAGCTGACCTGAACTAGCCAAAGGGATATTCTGTATCACAGAACATCATGCTCAGTATATAAACTGAGGGGAGTGGGCCAGGATGGGTGTATCGCTGCTTGGGCATTGGTCAGCAGATGGTGAGTAATTGCATTGTGCATCACTTGTATTTTCTTGGGTTTTAATTCTCAATTTTTTATTATATTAATTTTCACTATTATTATTATTATATTTTATTATTGTTTTTATTTTATTTATTCAATCATTCTTATCTCAACCCAGAAATTTTACTTTTTTTCAAATTCTCCTCCCTATCCCTCTGGGAGGTGAGAGGAGTGAATGAGTGGCTTAGTTGCTGACTGGGGCTAAACCACAGCACTGGTAAAGAAAGTGCACAATCTCAAAATCTGGACATCTTAAAGAGGTCCTTAGTGAAATATCAAAACTGGAAGTGCCCAGAAATCTGTGTTGCTTTACCTTGCACAGCAGCTCCTGGGTGGCTGTGGGCTGGGAGCAGTGCAGAGCCTCACTCCAGGCCATCTCATAGGGTCCCACCGTACCAAAGCAGACTTTTCACCCCCTCTGACAGGCACGGGACATGGCCACATATATTCCCTAGAAATGATGTAAAGTTCAGGGACCCTTGATCTTTCTTCTTTGGTATCAAATCTGTCCCTAAAAGAGGATTTACAAGAACAACATCTGCTTTTCTCCAAAAAGCATACACTGATATTGTCTGCAACCTTTTTGCAGGTATGCAAGGGTAGAGAATGCCCTCATACCCATACAAGGGCCATCGCAGCCCATACATACAATGTATACATGTTTTATGCAAGGTTTTTGTAAGCTATTGATGTAATTTTATTAGGTAAATAAGCTACATTCAGCTCTGTTTATTTTTCGTTATGATGCTTTTCTTTCAGGAGGCTTTTAATGCTCTAGACAATAAAGTTCTTGACAAATATTTGAAAGCAGCTGAGCAACTGAAAAAGATTTCATCTGATCGTGAGAAGCTGGTAGTGGAAGAAAGGAGTGAAGATGTTCGTAAAAGATGGGAGGTGAGGTAACAGGAAAGAGAAACCACTGTCTGTTCTCATTACTCCTGGCGTCTTTGAAAAATAATTATTTTGCCACAATATGTTCTGAGGTTTTTATTTGCATTGTAATACTATCTCACCATCTCACAGGGATAATGTATTTTGAATTTTGCAGGAAGTTCATCATGAAATTATAGCTTTTGTCCAGATCATGGTAGAAAGGGAAAAAAAGAAATTTAACACAACTTTAAAAAAAATCAATAAGCAATTAGGCAAAGAGAAGAAACTTCTAACTACGGATAAAACCAAAGGGCTCATCAAGGAACATGAGGTACCTGCCATACTCCTTTTCTGTTCACCTACCTCTCTTTGTGAATGCATTGTCTGTCCTTGCTCCTTTTTAGGTACATTATTGCAGCCTGTGTTTGTGGAACAGGGCCTTTGTGTTCAATGTTATATAAACACAGAACAAAGAGGCCACCCATATTATTTCTTTACTTTTTTTGACTGCAGCTATTAGCCTTCTTGCAGACTTTTAGAATTATCTCTGTGTTATGTGGATGGTATGTTTTTTTCCTTTTTTTTTTTTTTTTTTTTTTTAAGACAGCCTTAAAGCATTAAAACATTTAACTGCGCAAAGTATAAAAATAAGAGATGGTTATGTGTTCTGTGACTCCCTTGATTTGTTACAGTTCCATAGATGGTGTTAGGTGCCTTCATCTGAGAGTATCTTCTTGCAGTGAAATAGCCACACTTTACCTCTGTGTTTGTGCTGTACATGAATTAATCACAGAGTTAGACATAAGATGCTCATGTTTCACTTGCCAGGGTGAGTCATGGTGAATCTTACATATTCCATAAGCAATGGGGTTTACACTTCATAGCTTCTGGTGTTTTGCTTCATCCTTCTCTTTGAAATGCATTGATATTGCCAGCTTACCACTTGTAAGGGTAAGAAATTGCTCTCCTCGTGGAATTCTGGTCTTCACTGAATTCAGTGGAGTTTTAGTCTTTGCTTTTTATAGGTTCCTGTTCAGCATAGGCAAGAATAAAGAGAAGTAAGAGTTCTCAGGTGTATTGTTAGATTTTTAGTATATCTTGATTTCACACTAGAAAGTATAATTATTGATGAGGAATATTTTAAATATATTTTCTAATTCTACTTTCTCTGTAGTCAATGGGACATGTATATCTGATGTCAGTGTGAAGAGGACTTGGGGCCAAAGTAACTAAAAGTGTAGTAACATAACAAATTTCAAAATCAAGCAAGAGTCAGTACAGTCTCGTGAATTCAGCTGGGGAACATGTTGCCAGAAAGACATATTTCTTCCCTGGCTCTGTTTGAAAAAGAATCAAGGGAAAATAAATGTTTCTTTCCTGGTTTGACAGCTTATGCTTTAAGTGCACTCATCCGAGAAGACAATGGAAATAGAAAACAAAGTATGAGAATAATTGCATATCCTTATGACTTAAGATGAGTTTGTTATATTGTTTGGGCTTTTTTTTGTTTAGGCCTTTTTTTCACATGAAGGCAGCCTGAGGGAACTTAGCAAGTCATTAGAAGACCTTAAAATATTGGGAAGGCTATCAGAAGAAACTGTCCCAGACATACAGAAACTGACTGCAGACTGTGAACAAAAGCTAGAAAACCTTCAACAAACCGTGGCAGATACTTACGCGGCCCTGCTGTCTCGTGCTGGAGAAGGACAGTCCTCTAAGAAAGAGTGGGTGACTGAGTGCATGATGTGTTGTAGCTTCACAGAAATCAGATATATGGATAAATTTTGTGGTATTGTAAATGTACTACCAAGTACATTACTATGGGCAATGGTACATTTAAACATTTAGTATTAAGTTTCATAAACTAGCAAGTACAATGTTTGCTTACCCTTCATCACAGCTGTGCTGCTTTTAATCGTTAGCCAGGATTTCTTTTTTTTCCCCTTTGTATTTCATATATTGTTCTTAAGCTGAAGTTTCTTTTAAACTGTAGGAACTCCGTTGTTGCTTCTGAGAATGGAGAAAAGCCTGGTTCTTCTTCTCAACAAATCAATATCCTTTCAGTACAGGAGGTAAGAAGTCCATATTTACCGTTAGAAAACAGCGCGCTGTACAGGAAACGTCATTGGCAAAAGGAAAACCTGATTATTTCTGTTACTGTTCTTACTGTGGTAGAACTTCAGGCCTCTGGTCAGACACCAAAAACCCATTGCACTTGGGAATGTAGACTAGGTAAACATTAAAAAGTAACATGCGAGGAACAGCACTAGGCATCCTGAGGAGATGTGAGTCTCCAACCTTGCATTATATTTTGCTAAAGGGTGGCTTTCAGCTGGAAGGGTCATGTGTGAAGCTGTGTTCAAGTGCAAATCCCCCATAGTGTCCTATTCATTTGAACAAGTTTCAGAGTGCACGGGGGCAAAATAATGAAGAGTTGGAGGCATTTGCTTTAGAAAAATACAGGGAAAACCAGAACACATATAACTTCTTAGAAATGATTTCAGAGAGACAAGATACTGCAGTTCATCATTTGGATGCTGCAGATGTATTGTTTAGGATAAACATCCATGCAATTAAGGCTGCAGACTGGTGATTTATAGGAAGGGACCCATTTCACTTACATAAAGTTTGAAGAGACGTAGGAATTGGCGGTTATCAAGGGAGATCTCTTGTAAGACTACTAATATTGTCTCTGATACAATTATGAAATCTGTTCTTTCATGGATAATCAAAGTACAAATAATATAAATAACATCAGCCAGCCTCAAACTGAGGAGTGAAGTGTATCCTGGAATCAAGGGTGAGACACATGTGAAGGCATCTGGTATAAACAGCCTGACAAAAGCTGCAGAAGACAGTGCCTTGTGGTTGTCCAAGGATGTCCATGGAGCAGCAGCAAAAATTTGCACAAGTGGATTGTGCTTGCCAAAGACCCAGTATCTGTGGGAGAAATGAATAACCTGGCTGCGAGTGTTCAAAAATTTGCTCTTTTAGTTCATGATTGAGTTTAAGCACACCTTGTATTCATGAATGGTATCTCTCATTTCCTTCAGGACACATGAAGCACTTGCTTCTTTTAGGAGTTCACAGATGTCTGTTGTCTTCACTATGTATTGACACAGCATGATGCAGAGGTCACTGTTACCTTTTTTATTTTCACTCAGGCCTCAAGACCTGCTGCAGATATAGTTTTGGAACCAGATGTGAAACATCACAACGGAGAAAGCTGTGCAAAGAAATTTGAGGAAGACAATGATTTGCCCTTACCAGCTTTATTAGAGAGGTATTTTTTAAAAGGATAAAATGCATGTATATTAAGAGATGATACTATGATAGACATTTATAAATTAATTGAATGTATCAAACATAGGGTGCACTTTTGCTATTCAGAACTCTGTTCCTGTTCTACTCAAGTTTACGTAATACCACTCTGTAATTGATAAGGAAGCACTATAGTAGCTAAATGCTTCAAACATTAGGATATTGTAGCAAGAACACTTAGAGCTATAAAACTTTTTCTTCTACTCTTTTCTTGGGTCAGAAAAATCTCTGTCTGCCTTATTAGTAACTTTAAATATTGCAAAATAAAAAAAAAATGTGTAAAGTTTTTAAAGAACTGTCATTTTTACATGCATAAAACTGAATTTAGAGAATGCAGACAGGCATTCACACTTGAAAATGAGCCAGGTGAGCAATTTGTCGGCTCTTTTATATGTTGCTCACTTATGCCCATTCATTTGGGACTTTGGTAAAAATATGCATGTGTAATACTGTGCTTATTTTGTACAGTAATCTGTTGGTCAGCAAGTCCCATACCCTGTCATGTTCCATTAAATTAGAAGTAATACTCTCTCTGAAAGTGATTTCATCTTTTTTCAGCTATAACACACAAAGAAGTAACCTGGAGGAACTTCTACAAATCAGCAGAGATAAAGTAGCATCTGGCTTTACTGAGGAAATAAAAGGCACATCATGCCTTCAGAATAAGCTGCTTGAACTGCAGGTAAGTATTAATCTTTCAAAAACATATTTGGTGCCTAAATTGTTATTTTCTCATGTAGACCCCTCACCTCTCTGTGTTATGTGTATTGTCAAGGGAAAAGGAACACCCTTACAACCAGTTTTCTTAGAAGTAGAGGGGAAATCAAGGGTTTAGCATTCAGCAGATCTGCATTCCTGCTTAGCAGTGGAGTTTCACAAGTGTTGCAGAAAGAAGAAATTGGTGGCTCTTGGTTTGTGGTCTGCAGGTTGAAATAGGTCTAATGGAAAAAGTAACTATGGAAAGCAGCTTTTTTATCAGCAGGAGTGGTGAGTGATGGATCGTGGTCAGGGCTGGAGGAGTCATCAGAGTTAAACCATCAAATGGAAGTGGTGTATGTGCAGAATGAAATTGTTCCAGGACTTGATTAGGTTTGTGAGAACCTTGCGGGGATGACAAAAGGCACGTAATTGATGTTGGAGAATTTATTATTGCAATTTTTCAAGTCCTTGTTTGAAAGGATTACAAAGCTTATCTAGCATCTCAGAACTTGGTTCAGTTCTATGTTTGTTTTTTGTTCTTTTGAACATAGCTAAGCTGAGGTATTTTCCATTAATTCTTGTAGTAAAAGTTGCTGAACCATATTTATTGAACCTTTTATAAAATGTAGGCAAAGTATGTATCTGACATGGAAATTTTAATAATAAAAAGTTGGTAGAGATTTGCATACAGCTAAAAATGGAGTCTTAATGAAAAAGAAAGCAATAGATACTGTCAGGTGATGTTTTCATTTTTTCTGTAGAGACTCTTGTGACTATTTTTAAGAACTGTCCAGTCCATTGAGAAATACAGATTCATATCAATGCAATTAACGCTGCATATCTTTTAGGTGATAGAGAGTGAAACCAGTTCTGGTTGGACACAGTTGGAAAACATCTCATCTACCTTAGAAAATTTTGTCGATGAAGTACAGCAGGCTGCTATCTCTGAGAGAAGCAGCAAACTAAAAGGAGAATGGAAAGAGCTTCAGGATATTATAAGTACCAGGTATAAACTAACACTTCGTGATATTATCTGAGGAATAGTTCATTGTAACTAATGTGAAAAGTGTGCATTACAGAAAATACCTGCACATTTTTAACCTTTTTTTTTAAATGGCATAAAATTAAGCTTTTCTTAATTATACTTGGTTCATAACACTGCAGATAGTGTGAATCTCTCCAAGAAAAACAGAGCCAGATCTTTGTAACATCACCATGCAGTATTCTCAAGTTTATTGCTATTTCCTTCAACCTTCTGGTTAAATTCACTAGCATTCACACTGCTTTTCTTATTAATCAATAGAAAAACTCCTTTGACCTCAGGAGAAGGAGTAGATCTGTCAGTCAATTACGTTATCTCTGTGGCTTTTTGTGCTGTAAAATGTTGAGTGTCTTTTCTTGCTTGCTTTTCCAGTTCATCTTTTGTTACCTTTCTTGTAGAACAAACTCTTTAAGGACTGCTTTGGAAATTGTTTTGCCAATAGAAAATGAATCCATTCTTCTATGTGAATTAGATCAGCGGCTGAAGAAAAAGGACATCCAGCAGTTTAATCTGATGAATAGTGATCTCGCTTATAGGGAACTAAAGGTAAGGGAAAATGCAGGGACCACACCCTAGTCGGAATAGTTTTTATTATGTCTGGGAACTAGAGAACTTAATGGGATTTTCAGTCAGGAGTTTGGGACCACTCACAAGACTTCCCAAACCTTCTGAAGTCTATTGCCTATTTTACTCCCTTTGCTTTAAATGTCATTGTACCTGAAGGGCCAGACAGGGACCCTCAGTAGGCTCTGCTGTAAAAAGCACAGTCATGAACATTTCATCTTATGTTAGGACTTTCCTTCGATACAGATTTACAGTGTTCCCACCCATCATTATATCACTTCGTGGAGTCATATGCATAATGTGGTGTTAATTTGTGAGCTAAGCTAAGTTGCCTGTGTCAGACCGGCTGAGGTATCTAACTAAGCACACCTCAGGATGGTTTTAGAAGCTCTGCATGCATGCAGCAGCTTGTTCACCTGCTATCAGTATCTTATGCCTAGGCTCTGATCTGTCTGTTAGGCAGGGTGAATATTGTTTTGTTCTTGACATGCACTCTGAGCTGAACACACTGACAGCTACGCAGAAGTGAAAGTTTGCATTTGTCTGCCCTTGGCTCTCGAGTGAAGTGGGGTTTAGGTCTCTCAAGCTGTAGGGCACTCTGTCTGAGATGACTCTTTTTGGCTGGAAGGACCCTGAATTTTTCCCCAGTTCTCTGCACATTTGGAGTTTCACAATGCTGCCACACTGCTATTTGTCTGAGGACTGTGACCAGACTTCACCAAGGGATTTTTAAATGTCTGTAAATATCCTCCAAAAGTATGGCGTAAAGGACTTAAAAGATGGCAGTGACAAACAACTGTGTGCCCATCTGTGCTGTGAGTGATCTCCCACTGCAGGAGCCTGTTGGTTTCAGTCCCGGGACTCTCGTCATCTTTCCATCCTGTTTGGCTGATTGCTTGAAAGAGGCTTGGGCTTTCTACAGTGCTGACCAAGTGCCTTGTGTGTGGATTACCATTTTATTTGATTTTTCTTCTTTTTCCTTCCCTCTACCAAAGTTCAGAGTAGAAAAAAAGAGGTCTTCTTTCTTAACCACTCTGTTTAGCATACTTATTTTGTTGCTAGTATAATTTGGTTTTCAGTCATAGGTTCAGCTTGAATGCAGGATAGAGGTTTTCTTTCACTTGCTAACGCTGTTGGTCGTTCTCTCAATTTCAGGAGCTACAAAGATCCATATTAAATCAGATTGAAGTATGCAAACAATTGGAACATCTAGATAGTTCAGCAAGAGATGAATTTAATCCGATAGATTTGCAAGCTGCAAGTAAAATTATGATTTACTATCAAAACCAGCTTGAAGAAATGAGCCATACAATGCAGATTCGTGAGACAGTCCTTAGAGATCTGGAAGCTTTTATGGCCTCTTTGAGGAAGATACAGTCTTCCATCAAATGTCTCACAGATCCCCCAGGTCAACCTGAAATACAGGGAAAAGCATTGAGAGAGGCTGCACAAGAACTTTCTCACATGGCAGAAGAGGCTAAATGTTTGGATGAACGCTTGAAAACAGTTGATATCTGTTTGGAAGATGCTGAATGTGGGAGAAAGACTTGCTGTGAAAACCTTGTTTTGACTTTATCTGAAGAGCTAAATGGAACTTATGGTCCCTCAAGTGAACAGATGCTTTCAGAGGAAAAAGGCTTATACAAGATTTTTTCCACAAAAAGCAGTGAACTCCTTAAAAACATTCAGGATCTACGTGACAGAATTAACAAAATAGGCTTGAAGGATCCAACAATCCCAGCTATTCAACAAAGGTGAATTATTTTTTAAATTCTTTTAATTTCATAATTTCAGTGAACTCAGAGGACCTGTGTCCCCTTCACAGTAGAGCACTGAAACCTGAATGTGTCTTGAAGTATCTGTGGAGCCTTGAAAGAAGCTGTGAACTTACATTTTATTTGTTCTGTCATAGCCTAAATAAGGAAGCCATCTCCATTTTTTCTTTTCTTTTAAACTCCTGTGTATGTGTGTGTTTGAAGCAGCATCGATGAAGAAAAAAATAGAAGGAGGTTGATTGTTATGATCTTAGTTTTTGGTAAGAAAACTGTTGAACAGGGAGATGGGTCTTCTTGCTGAGCACTGATGCATGTGATCTGAAACTTTGCAGTGTAGAAGCCTTGTGTTATATACCACACCCTGAGCAAGCCACTAACATGAGGTCTATGTCTCTGATACTGTTTCAGAGGAGCTGTCTGCAGCCTTGCAAAGGATGAATAAACAATTCACTGCTGTTTATGTGGAGGGAAAAAGGGAGAGGAGAGTATTTTATAAACTGTGGCCATTTTTTAAGTTATGAAGTCCCATGCTATGGTATAGCTTCCTTTCTTAGACCATGTTTTAACATAGCCAGAATGCACTTATCTTTTAATACAAAATAATTCACTCTGTTCATATAAACCCTATTGGCCTTTAGGATTTTGGACTACTTTTTCAAAGGTCTTGGGTCAGCATAACTCATCTGAAGGACTGTGTCAAATAACACAAACTGAAGGTCCAGTTCAACTTTTTATAATGTCATTTAATATAGTCAGTATGTGCAGCTCAGAATTAATTTCTAGGGACTTGCTAATTGCATTAGGGAAAAAAAATCAAAGACTTACTTTAATATAAGTCTGTATTTCATTTTTTTTCCAATAAAGGGTAAAATCATTAACAGAATTGGAAAAGGAATTGGATTGTGCTGCTGCTGAAATGAAACCTATGCGAGAAATTGCTAATAAGCTCCCACAGATCGAAGAGGAAAAAACAGAGGAAGCAAATGAACAGTGCAGAGTTACAGAGAGGTTATGGGAGGATACAAAACTCTTGCTTGCTGAATGGTAAGGAGAAAAGCTACATTTTAAAGTAGCATTGTACCAAGTAAGAACTTTGTAAAATGAAATGGCAAAAAAAGCCTTAGACCATACTTTGAAGTAGATGAAATACTGGCGCAGTAGCAAATGTTGCTGTTATGATGCTGTAAGCTACTATAAAGCCAAGAATTGCACGTAGAAGTTTGCAGCCAAAGCTCATTAATTTTTTGTATTTTTAAGACATCACAGTCCCATAATTTAGCAGCTATGCAGTGATATGTTGGACTTAATTGGTATCCAAAAGAAAGACCTGGCTGCTGCTGGGAACGGTGTGTCTTCTGTATTTGCTGTGAATTTCATGCCAGCACATTCAAAAAGAAAAGTCAAACTGAAACAAATGGAAGAGGACAGCTGAGAAAGCAGTCTCTTATGCAGGAAAAGACTAAAGGAGCTTGGTTTGAGAGTAAGGACTGTGAAAGCCTATGATTGATCACCCAGGGCATCTGTTCTTCTCTTACGGTTTGTAAAGATGACTAGAGGCTTTGCATGGACTGGCACAGTTCTGGTTAATCCTCATGGCTGACACCCCGCAGGTGTCAGTGGGAGTAACCTGTTTTCATATCCCACTGAAGGCTGGGCTGAGGTGGTATTTCCCACTGTCTACCACCCAAGCTGTTGTGATATCTGCTGTACATTGTATTTCAATTTACTGTTGACTGAGCTCACCTTTCAAGTGGAGAGTATCATATAAACAGAATTCTCAGGTCACATCACAGTTAGATGTGAATCGGAGGCGTATGATGGTGAAGGGCATTTCTGTTTCTAAATACTACACCAGGTATCACACAGTATTGCAGGGTTTATGACTGGTACAGTTTATCCTGCCTTTTCTCTCTTCCAAACATAGTAGTCAAGCTCCCCACATGTTTGAATATAGCAGAAGGAAGCAGACAAGAGGTTGAGGCTGCTGCTTTATGCTTAGGCCATAAATAATACATCTCTCTTTAATAGTCAGGAGCAGTGTGCAAGGGCTCTGGAGCTCCTGAAGCAATATCAAAGCTGCAAAACTAATCTGACCAGCATCATCCAGAAACAGGAGATTGTGCTTTCACAGCAAACTTCTTACATGGGGAAGGAGAATTTGAACAGACTAATAGCAAAGGTGAGTAACAGCTTACTGAAAAGGAAAGAAAAGCCTTTCCTGAGTGCATTCAGGTGTAGGGTTGCCCTGGTACAATCAGCCTTCAGGACAAATGTTAAGACCTTGCTTTTATTTTGGCTTTCAGAATACATTTAGGGACCGTACCCTGGATTTGTTTTAAGTTGATGTCTAGTTTTGCTTAATGAATTAAGGTCTTATTAAAGGGGTTGGATTAAAAAACCCCAAACCATAGAAAAACTATGATCTTATGTGAAAGTAAAATGAAATCCTGTCCTACCAAAAGCACATGTTGAAATCAGCCATATTCAGCCATACCCTTTAGAATATTTCTATATTTTCTACCAAGTTAAAAGTGGACAGTTGGTAAATATACAAAAATAGCAAATTCATTTGTTGCTATAGAAGATACATTAAAATGTTGTACCACTTAAAGCAAAAATAATAGGTAATACAGCTCCTCGGGGCTGCTTGTTTCTCTGCTGTTGCTGTAGTTTATAACCAAGGATTTAGATCCGTATCCTCTCCTTGCTCATGTCGCTGGGTTCCAGGCAGGGCTGTGGGCTTTGTCTGCACCAGGCAGTGCTGTGCACGGGCCTTCAGCGAGCCCTGCGTAAGTAGGATCAGGAACAGGAGCCCAAAGGCTGTGGCAGCATGGCACATTTGCTCCGAGATTGGGCCATGACAGACCTGTCCTGCTTCTCAGTCTGGAGCTTGTGTACCTGGCTGTATGTCATTGCCACTCACTCAGAGACAGTTTAGGGATTGCCAGCCTGGTGCTGCCTTGGGCTGTGGACTTCTGGAGGCCAAAATGGTTTTGACTGGGCTGATGATACAGTATTCCCTTGAGCTGGTTACATTTGCTGCAAGAGTCTCTGCCCTTACACTGACTTTGCAGACCACACTGTTGCAGGTAGTAGCTGTGACAACATAGTTCAGTATTTCTTCTCTCACTTCTATGTTACAAACCTACTTTGAAGACAGGGCTTCTGTGTAAGAGCCTTGGCATCTGTAACCAACATTAGTTCTGTACTGTCTTTGATAGTGGTTAAACATTTGCAATAGCTTTTACACTAGCTGGTGAGACTGAATGAGCAGGTATTGCTGGACACTCCTTCATTTGGTTTAAAGTTTATCACTTTTTTAGATGACTTTTGACAGCCAGCTACATCCTTTGCTAAATGAATACAACCACCTGACATAGCTGTCCATATCATTCATGAACATTTGCTCTGAGGTAGTACCTGGGATGGTTAAATTTAAGAAGGAATGTGAGTGGTTTCTTCCCTCAGGCAGTGGGATGGTGTCTGTGTGTGCCACCCCTGCTTTAGCTGAGGCAGGGTCTTTTCTTGGTTTCACCAGTGAGACCTCTGACACGTCATATCACTCAGGCTCCTGCTGCAGGGGAGATCACCCCCATACCCTGGCCCCTGCCTGTATGGAGACCCCTCTCGCTGGTAACAACCCTTCCTCCTCACCCTAAGTTTTGCAATTGCCACTCTCAGAACTGTGGTCTGCAACAGCTGTGGCACAGTACAGGCATGCCTTTGAGTGCTGGTGATTTGTTATTTATAGTTATATAAAATAGTGGCAGAGAAAGTCCTCTGCCTTGTTCTGGTTTGTGAGCGCTGCTCTGCTGTCCCTTGCCTTACCTCAGTGGCTGACATTATCCTTATGAGAAGATACAATGCTTGTCTTGGTGAAACGAGGAGATCTTTTAATATTGAGTTGCCTAACACTAGAGGTCAGTGTTTCTTTTCCAGCAAGCTTCCATGTTTGTAAACACTGACATCACAATTAACCACAAAGCAGTCTAGTGTTTAAATAGAAAGCAGCAAAAAGGGACATTTCTGTTTCTGGCAATGGCATATTTGACAATGGCTGTGTTTAAATTGGATTTAAGCTTTTTTTCAAAAAAGTAGTTGAAAACCTACATATCAGAATGCCAGGTTATATTTTTCAGAATTGTAATAGTATTTCAGATGATTGTTACATTGTGCATTGTTTATTTCTGTAACTGAGGTTCTGTGTATGGATGTACAGTCCCCTTGGATCTTGCAATTGCAACTGTCAAAGCAAACCATGGTTTTGGCTCTCTTAGAAGTATATTATCCATAGTTCCTACTCAGCTGTTTTACAGTCAATAATGGAATTATATGGATTTTTAACAAGGAAATGTTTTTGTCAGCATGACAGGGATATAACAACACAGGATACGTTCCTATTCTCATCATATTGTGTAAAATAGATTATTTTGTCTAATGCTGTTGTTTCTCTAAACTAAAAAGAACAGCACATCAGTAAAAAATGTTTTTCCTGAATAAACAGTCATAAGTAAGCATGCTTGTAAATATTCATTTGGTCTTTTTCACAGATTGAAGAGGCAAAAGAGGAATTTAATGATCACTCAGAAGATGTAGACAAAATAAATCAGATCTGCAAAAACCTTCAATTCCAGCTCAATAAAATGAGAAGCTTTGAGGAGCCTCCATTTGAGAATGAGGCTAACATTATTGTGGACAGATGGCTGGATGTATGTAAAAAGTAAATTATCAGGGTGGTTTTATCTGTTATGTATTATAATAATTGATTCTGACGCATGTGTAATATTTGGAATAAATTAAGTACAATATGGCAAAGATTCTTAAGAGATAAATCCAAGTGTTTACCAGAGCAAAGCTTGCAGAGTGTCTATTGGTGTAATGTTTCTGATCTTTCAGGTAGTTTATATCATGGACACTCCTTGACAGTAAATAATTCTAGGAAATGCAGAAAGGCAATACTTCTGCTTTCTGGATGAATCTGTAAGCTTCCATAACAACTTCTGTGAATTTAGACTTTGGAGACAATCTGGAGAATTACAGTGCTGACGTTTTTGGTGAGAAATGCTTGCCACTGTCGATCTAAGCAGTGCATCAATACTGAGATTAGATGGTATTTACTGAGAGTAGATAAACATTAATGAGTAAGGCTCCTTCCTAAACCTGCCTTAAAACTGGCAAGCTGCCGTTGTGATTGGTATGTTTGGCAACATGTGTGGCAGGGATTTAAATATCTTCTCCATGACCAGTTCACTGTGAAGACACATGAAATGTTTTTTTTCCCTTGATGCATTTGTTTTTATGGGTGGTTTCATCTCTCTCAGATTTTATCATACTGCGTTTGCTTTTAGAATATAACTCACCATTTTTGAAATCTGTGTGTGTTTTCTGTATATAAATCTCATGGTAGATCAACGAAAAGACTGAAAACTACTGTGATAATTTGGGAAGAGCTCAGGCTTTGTGGGACAAACTTCTTAGTTTATCTGGCACAATTGATGCTTGGGCAAATGCAGAAATTAAGAATGCAGAAGAGCATTGTCTGACTGAAGAGGACCTTACGCAGTTGAAGGTAATTTGAATGAAAATTTTTTACACTTAACTTACATTGTAGTGGTATGGACTTTGGACTATAAACATGCACGTTGCATAGAAATATCAGCACTGCAAAAGCAGAGGAAATTACATTTGCAGTTATATCTGCATGGATAGTTTCATTGTAGATATTGCATAATGTATTGGAGATACAGGTCTTGGAAGCTAATAAATAGATAGCATATGTGTATACTAAATTGTTAATGCAACACTGCAAATGCTGCTTTGGACAAAAGCCCCCTCATTTCTTTGTGCTGTACAAACATAGAGCAAAGAGGCGGCCTGGAAAGCTTGTAGGCTAGAGTACAGGAGTACACATATTTCCTTGTGCCTAGGAAAGGGAAGAGAGTGTGTATAGGCTAATAATTAGTTTTCTGGTTAGAAGTTGCCTATCAATGAAGATACCAGGGCCTCTGAAGTGGCTGGGCAATGCACAGTTCAAGGAAAGGTTTCAGAGTTGCCTTATTTTCTCCTGTGATCCTTGTCCCAGTGTGCTCCCCAATATAAATAAACGCAGCCTTAATAGTGGCTGGCTGCTAAGCGTCTCCAGGGGCTGCGGGTGGCCGACATCGGCAGAGCCGGGCTGCCCATGCCCCTTTTGCACAGATTATAGCATTAACTCTTGGTATCGGGGTGTAGCTGGGTATAAAGACACATGCACCAGTTCTATGCCATTGAAGAGCCTCACATACAGTGGTAAACACTTTAATTTCTGACTTTAGGGTCATAATCAACCAGCTGTGCTGCTTTGTTGTGGTTATAGCCAGGATCTACTAAACAAAAATAATTTCCTGCTTGAATGGGGTCGAGACATAAATATATTCCATATCCGCTTGTTTGAAAATATGCAGACAGTTTTTTCTGTGTTTACATGATACAAATGCCCTAGTTTTTATTACACTTATTTGCAGCATTACTGCTCCTGTTAGCGCTGCTCATTTGTTTTAATTTGCAGAGCAGTAAAAAGACAAAGTATTCTTTGTATGTAGATCTTACCAGTGAAACATGCCATGCAGAGGTGGATATTTTGTCACATTATTATTGCCTTTACCATTGTATTGTTAGAATTTACCTGAGGTAGTTCAGGTCCCCGAGGACTCCAGTAAAAATGCAGCAGCTGGCAACTGCGTCTTAAGAGCCATTTTGTTACCTGAAAACTGCTCAAGCCCAGCATGGTGTTACCATGCCCCTGACAGGCCTGTACTGGTGCTTAGGAAGGGCTGTGCTGGAGGTGGCTGAGCTAAAGTTATTCTACTGCTCCCATGTGAGAGGATAATTCTCAAAACAGAGGGGAAGAGAGGGCAAGGTAGAGGGGAATCATGTTTCCCACTGAACTCTGTGCATCTTTGTAAAATGATTCAAAGTACGGAGGTTGTCAGATTCATTTATCTATTTCTTATTATTTCTTTTGTTGTTGATCCTGAAACATCTCTACATGAATGTTAATTAAGAAAGAACCCTGACTGTTGCAATATGTATCATGTTACATAGGGTTGAAACCCAGGGCCCTTTGTGACCACCCAGCAGAGTACTGGTGCATGTGCTTTCAAGAAGCCTGTCACAAAAGAACAGAGTAATGAATTATTTGACTGCATATTTAAAGATAATTTCAGTATAAATGATGTGAGAGAAGTTCTTCTTTCCCCTGTAACCAGTATGCAAATGGGAACCCTTTTAAGGGCTGTAGCACATGAACGGGTTTTGGTGATTGCTTGTATAGAGACTGCAAAGGAATACTTTATCCTAAGGGAGTTTGGAATATCGATTTGGGAATATGAGACAATATGATTATTTTAGATATATCCTGTTTTGTAAGTTGAAGCTAGTATTTTACTTTCACATTACTGACTCGTTCCAAGATCCATTCAGCTGAGTGGAGGTCTTTTCATATACAAAGGATTTACATTTAAAAAAATGCTTACAGCATGTGTTGTATTTTATTACATCCCTACCAAAGTGTATCATCAGGATGCCAGCTCTTGACTTTGTCTATAACATCTGAGAATATCCCTTTTTAATAGAAGCAGCAAGAAGTAAATACAAAATTAGGATTACTTGGGTTATTATAGAAGTAAAATAATTAAGGTTTGTGAATTTATGCTATGTTTGCATTAACAACTGCTTTGCCTGAGAAACATAGAGTATTTCTGACTCTAATGCAAAAATGTCTAAATTATTAAAATGAAAATCAGGAAATGGACTAATTAGGGGAGCTCTATATGCCAAAATGCAGAATCAGAATATTACTATTACAATTTTCTGACAGAAACATGGAAATTTAATTTTGGGGGAAATACAGTTACCAATATGGTTTTGCCACTTTTAGGCATGCTTACGAGTCCAAGAGCAGAAACTTAAGAAATTTGACAACACGGTGGCTGAGATAGAAGAACTTCTGAATAGTAATGAACCTCCACTGGAGCTACAGGTACGAAGAAGCTTTTGCAGCTGATGTGCCAGTACTCATTACTACAGCCCTGCTTCTAGTATTGACTTCACCACAATCATTTCTTGATTTGGCTTACATATGCCCTCTCTGTCCTGTGCCTTTTAGGGACTTAGACCTGACCCAACTGTTTTGCAGGCCTGCTGAAAGAGGCCAATATTGGTGATATCTGGCTTTTAGCTGTTGGCCATGAACAAGGCATAATGGACCTTGTCATTCCTTTGGGTATCCCAGCAACTCAACATCCTGACTGTCTATTTAAAACTGTACCTTTACCTGGATATGGCTTAATGTAGCTTGTTAGTATGTAGCTATTTGGATAGAGTGGTGTTTACTGTGATGTTTTCCTTTGAGATATCACAAGGAAATCTTCATCTTTTTGTGTTAACTTCACACAGCAAAGAACAAATCCTTCTCTGGTGTTTGAGACCACATTAACCTACCTTGATCCTATACCAGTTCCCTAAGCATCTGCTCCCAGTGTCTGTCAGTGTCTGATGCACCTTGAGCTTGACCTGGTTTGGCTATTTGTGTGTTTATCCTCAGCAGGCAGTGAACTCAGAGGAGTTTCACTGGGTGAAGTGATCTAAGGAGCTTAGGAAAGGTCTCGGCAACCTTGTTCTGTGGACCCTCTGCTCCTTGGGAGCACCGTATGCCCTGAGCCCCCTGGGGTGGTGTTTCAGCATGTGGCCATGATCCCATTGAGTTGCTGTCTCATGCAAATCTGCGGAAGCCTTAAGGATAAGGTTAAGTACCTGTTGCTCCTTAGTGACTAGTTTTGAGCCAGAGGTCCCCAGCTCTCTGCTGTCCTTGCCTGGTTTTAGTATCGGTGTGGGGAATTTGCCCCAGTGGGTTCACTGTGGGAAAGTGTGTTACAGAGAGAGCTGACACCTTCTTTTTCGTGGTGGCCGAAGTGCATGTAAGGCCTTTATCTAGCTGGGAGTAGACACTGGCATAGACTGACAAATAGATTTGTTAGTAAAGCAGCACCGGTAAATGCATCACTAATAAAGATGAACTGAGATCATTCCTCCTCAGAAAAGCTGGGCTTAAATACTATCATTTTTCAATTTGTGGAGTGGGAGGGAAAGAAACTGGAACAAACTGTGATTGAAACGCCTGGACTTCAGTTCATTTCATTGCTTTTTATGTCTATCATGGAGTTCTGTGACGTTCTAGGAAATCAGTCCAGTATAATTTCTTACATATATTTATTTCCAATTTTAAGGTCATCAGAACATCTGTTGTGCAAAAAATGGAGCTAATAAAAGAGCTCTTGTCAGCGAAGCGGGAGACCAGTGAACTCAATGTAAATACAGCAGAGCTAAAAGGAGACCTTGATCTGGCCAAGACACAGATTGGAATGACCGAATCACTTTTAAAAGCTTTATCTCCTTCTGACACCTTAGAGATCTTTACTAAATTAGAGGTAGTGTGCCACAAATTATGTATATTTTATAATTTTGCTCATTATTTCTCTCCTGGGCAAGTCTTCGTAAGTGTTTCTCCTGTATAAGTTGTAACTGCTAGAATAACTCAAGTGAAGAGCCTGGCTTGAATATTTTCTTAAGATGCCAGAAACAAGAAATAAAAGCCTGTTTTCACTGGATGATATCAGATGTAGTTAATTAACCCTTGCAGCTGTTGGAAATGGTTAGTGATAGGCACAACGTTATACCACCCAAGATATGTTGAAGCGGTAGTGGGGCTACTGGGCTCTATCTTTTCCAAGGCTGGGTAATGTACAGAGCTTGTCTTTGTACCACCTGAGCCTGCCTGCAAGGGGAGCTCCCAGTAGTTTCAGCCAACTTTCCATCCTCTTTGCACCAGGGAGAGAGGTGAAGAAAGAGCTGCTTCCTGCTTGGAGGTTCAAGGCTGACAAGATTTAAACCTCCTGTTGAGCAGTGAGTGGATTATGCACATTCTGGGTGTCAGACCACTAGTGTTTGTGACAGTGAAATCACAGGCATTGGAAGAAAGATACATCTTTTAAGTAATTCTCTCAGCTCCCTCTAAATTATCTTTCAATCCACAGGGACTTGACATACAGAATAAGGCACTTAGGGGTGGAATAATGCCTATGGTAGCTAAGACATTGTAGCTTCTAGGTATTATATGCTCTGGAACAAAGTATATTGTTGTGCCTTTTACATATCTATTCTGTGTGATGCCTAAATTTGCATGAGCAAATGTATCTGTGATTATGTATGCATACAGATGTATACACACTGCTCAAGGAGAGTTTAGTGCTTGTATCTATCTATTGATTGCCTTGTTAATGTCAATATACTTTAAGAAATTGTTTTGACACATCAGCAGGACCGAACCATTTTGCAAAACTCTAATTTGTACTAAAACAGCTCTGTACAGTGAACTTCTGCTTGAACTTTAAAATTTTATTTTTTACAGTTGTCCTTTTTTTTTTTTTTTAACTTTAGGAGATACACCAGAAAATTCTGCAACAAGAACACCATGTGACATTACTCCAAGAAGAGACGGATTGTCCTGATGTGGATGAATTAAATAAACAGCTTAAATGTGTTACTGATTTATTTAATAAGAAAAAACATGTATTTCAAGATCACTTTATTGGTGTTTTGAACCGTAAGCAAACAGATTTTACATTCATATACATTTATAGGTTTGTACTGACCATCATAACCACTTCAAGGTTATGCAATTAATTTATTTTTGATTCTGTGTCTGAAAGTGCTTTGATATCTCAAACTGCTTCAGAGTTCTGAACAAGGTAAAGGTTTGGATAAAAATGGCTTTTGAGTCCAACAAACCACTCAATCTGAATCAAAGGATTTTGTTTCTTATTTTTCTGTTTTACAAAATAGATGAAGTACAAAGCATAATTCAGGAACAAATATCAGAACATTTAATTTAAGAATACAGAAATCAAATATTTTAATTTTTTCCAGTCATTTTTTATTTAATCCTAGTTATGAGAGTGGATAGTGATATTAAGTTATTTTTTGATTTGTGCAGACACATGACTGTGCATGTGTAGAATTAGACCCAAAGGTAGTCTCAGCTTCAAATAGTTTTTTGAGTAATATTTATTTGTATGGAAATGAGAAAATTTGCCAGCAGGCTAATCCAGGTCATGTTTACTGAAACTGCTCAGTGTAGCAGACTGTCCTTCCCAAGTGAACAGGTATGTTTATTGTCAATATCAGTTAAAAATAAAGTATGAACTGCAGCATTTTCTGTCACATGATCTGTAGTGAAAAGCAACCTTTGACAGTAGCACTGATAAATGTAATTACAAATTGTCTGAAATCTTCATGTTAAATAGATTTTCTTTTGCAGAATACAGTTAATGAAGAAAATTGGAATGTATCTTTTTTCAGGTCAGTGCAAGAATTTTAATGACTGGTTCAGCAGCACTCAGCTGTCCTTGAAGGACTGTTTTGAGCCCTCAGAAACAAAACTGATACTGGAAGAAAGACTGCAGAGGCTAAAGGTAAAGTATTTAAATGTTCTAATTTCTGAAGCTGATTGTTCTGAAAGTTTTACTTTTTTACAAGGGAGGCTATTTTTGGGAGTTAATTCACCTACAGTAGTTTTGTAACTTGAGATTGAAAGAACATTTCATGTAACTTAAAGCATTAGGACAATAAGTGAAATGAAAACAATACTTTGTTAAAATGAAGTATCAGTGTTTACGTTCAGACATAGTTGGGCAAGTGAGAGACAGGACAGTAGTTAGTGAAAATCAATGGACCTTGACCAAGTACTTGAATGTGCAAAGATGCAGAAAGTCAGCTATGTAGAGAGTAAAATGAAATTCTGACCCCCCTTGCACTCAAACGTGGAAAAATTTGCATTCACTTTGCTGTAGCCAGATTTTCATTCTAAGTCAGACAGAATCAACGGAAAAGAGATGGAAAAGCCCCAACATCTGCAAGAAGCAATCACAGTTAAGCAGCAGAAAAAGAGATAGTGATGTCAGTGTTAGATCTGAATGCTGCTTGCCTATTTTCTTCTGTGTGTATTTGTACTATAGAGAAGAAAATCCAAGTTATCTACTTCACATTCTCCTTATTTTACAAACAGCAGCTTTTCCATTTACAAGTGGAATAGTCAGCGCACTGAATTAACATATATTCCTTTTCAGGAACTGGAATTGATGAAGAAAATATTGGTGGAGATAACAGGAGTTGAAAAACTCTTGTAACGTAAATATCTATTTTACAACAGCAGATTTGACAAATGCATATTGTGTTTGTGCTCTTATTCAGCACTTCCTAACATCTGAAGGCAAAGACAGAGATATCCAAGAGGTTAAAACTTTGTTGAATAAAGTGAAGCATTACTTGCCCAAAGCAAGCATTAACCACCTTAACAGCCGTGTGAGAGATCAAGAAGCAGAACTACAAAGATTGATCTCCAAATGTCAGAAACGGGAGAAGGAACTTGGTGCTTCTCTCCAGCAGCTCAGTAGGTAGGAAACTAACGTCGTTTCTGACATTTTAATCACAAGTGATATAAAATGATTCATTATTAAGCAGCCATAGTGAATGGCAAACAACTCTACTTTTTTTAAAGATGGTATTTTAATAAAGGGCAGTGAGTGTTTTGTTGTATGCTTTGTAGCAGACTCAGTGTTATATGGGAGTATGTGTTTATGGATAATTTCAGTGACATGAACCAAGATACTTAAAATTAAGCTTGTGCTTAAAACTTTGCTCGATCAGGCATATGATATTATGATGTTAGCTTTTCAGCAAAACACTGCTGTCAGCAGGTTTTAGTCATGTAATGCCTCTCATTTTGACCTGTGTCTGTATTTGTACTCTCTTTAGCCTTAAAGAAAACAGCACGATCTTGGAAGAATGGCTCACTGCTCAGGAAGAAAAACTAGAAGAGATCAAAAAAGATGAGACAAAACTTGAAAACTTCTATAAAACACTATTAATGCAGAGGTATTGTTTTCTTTGGTCTCTGTCTAAGAACTATATTCTAAACAACAAATAGATGTTTATTAATTTTTTCGTGTTTTTCAGAAAACCATTTGACTCCATAGCTCAGCTAGCAAGTTCCTTGAGGGAGGCTGGGCTGACAGATGAAACCGTTTCAGAAGCCACTGATCTTATTAGTAGATACCAGACACTGAAAACACATGTAAGTGAAATGTCAGGGAATACTGAGAGACTTCCAGTGGAAGGACAAAATTTTGAAGAACTTGCCCAAGATGTTTCTTCCTGGATCAGAAAGCTTGAGGAAGCTGTTAATAACCTGAGTTCACAGGAAAATGAGCTGCCATCAGACAAAAGGATTGATCAGATAAAGGTATTGTGTTAAATGTATTGCTTTTCCACTTCACAGGTCATGCTATTATCAGAGGAATATAAAAGATACTGTCACTTTGTGGCTTATTTGGGGGCGGGGAGATGGTGTTTGTTTTTTTTTGGGGGGTGGGGATTTCATAGTTTATACACGTAAGGTGAGATTCTCTGCTGCATCTCTGGGTGGAGCAGCACTGAACTCCTAAGGTGCTGGTGGCCGTGTGCCTACTCCAGAGCTGGAGAGGGAGGTCAGTAACGTAGCTGGGGCATCCGGAGAGCTTCTGCAAAGTGTGTGGCTTCTCAAGTGTCCTACAGTGCGGTTGTGCTGGGCTGCTCCACTGCCTGGATGGGTCTCTCAGGCCCCAGTGTCCTTTTTGATGTCTTCTCTCTAACCACTTTAGGAGGCTTGCCTCCCAGAGTAGCCAGAAATGAAGATGTTGGGATTTACATGTTTTACTCTGTGGAAGGGATAATATTGTGACAAATATCTCTCCCTAAGATTTTGAGCATTTTTTTTATTTGTCAGAACAATATTGGTTTTGTTATGTAGAGAATAATTAACAAATCAGCTTTATTATCCCAGCCTTTCTGAAACTAGATGATCTATCTGTTTATACATCAGTTATGTGATATATTGGAAGGAGAATTGTTTTGTCTTGAACAGCCGTGTGCAAAGTATGAAAAAAATAATTGGTAATACCTTTTATTTTGTAACCAAAAATAGTTGTAGATGTACTGCTTCTGTTTCTTGTTTAATACAGGAAATCACAGCTCTCAAAGATGCAGGAGAGGCCAAAATACAGAACATGGTAGCTCTAGGAGAAACTTTAATCAGAAATGAGAAAAATAAGAAGGCGGTGGTTCAGCAGACTATTTCTGAGCTCCAAAACAAGTGGGAAAGCACCATTCGGCTAGCCACTGAATATAGAAGGTAATATGAAATTTTCCAAGAGGCAGTGCAGATCACTTACTGCTATAATGACTTTCTTCTCTTACTCCTGCACCAGTTCCATTGGATTTGTGTTCTTTTGGGGCAGAACAAGATACCTACATAAATACTTGTATTTCTGCAGTATTGTGGAGGGGCAGGTCACGGTTTGGATTGAACAATCAGGTGGAGGCCGTAGCCAGGAGGTGTAAAGGTGGTGGCAGGACAGGTGATGGGGTCTGCACAGTTTACCTCCGATTCCCTTTTGATACTGAAGTAGCTCAGCCACTCTTGTAAAAAAAAAAAAAAAAAAGAAAAAAAATGTGCACTGATTTTAACCACTGCGGCAGCCCTTCCCTGCAGCATGATCTGGGCTCTGTACCCCAGGCATGGTCACCCAGCAGATGTAGAATCTACCTTTGAAAATATTTGTACTGCTTCAGAAAAGAGTTTGGGATAAATCCAGGAGGCTGGAATTTTTAAAGTAGAGATTTTAAAACCTGGTTTATTCTGGCACTTTGAGAGTCTTTTTTGGCTGTGGCAGCTGGTATTGTTAAGTCAGCAAAGGCACTTCAGTGTCACTGGCACTGTGGCAACTGTGTCTGAGAGCTAGATTGATCCTTTAAAACATTTCAGATAATTCCAGGTGTGTTGTGTAAATATAAACTGAAGTTCTGATTTTGCACATGCAGATGCTTTCAAGATATTTGTCTGCTCTAATATCCTTGAACTGACTTTCAATAAAATCACTAGTAACTTTGCTGTAGAGATCAATGGAAGCTAGAGTAGGCCTATTGTATACTTTTTAAAAAATGTCTCAGGAATGAATTATTAAAAATAAGTATTTTTTGAGAATATTCAGTTGTATTCTCTTCTTACTGAGCACTCAGTTACAAGCAATACAAGTGGTGTTCAGAAAGATAGCGTATTGGCTATATTGGATCAACAGAGCAGAATGCAGAGCACCCTCTTCACAGTATGTTGAAGACAGGAGATGAGGTGCTCAGCATGTCTGAAGAGATGCTCAGGACCCTGCAGGATCAGGCCTGAGAATAACAGATGCAACATGGTAACAGCAGGCGCGTGAAGCTGGAATAGGCAACTTGAAGCAAGAGTACTTAACGTATGTGAGACTATGCTTTATTTGTCATTTGCCAAAAAATCTTGAGGGACAAAAAAACAAAACACTTAAGCTTTACTGTCGTTCTCATTTATCCTGCTGTACTTTACAGAATTTTAACCAGACTTTATTTATTTGGATTTGTTTGTGTGGGATCATATTTTCAAATATTGGCATTTAAGTTCCATCTGGAAAATATCTGAGCTTCATCACTAGATGTGAACATACAAATGTTACTTTTGTCTCACTGATCATAGTTGCATATTTCGTTTGGACAAATGCAATATGTTCACCTGGAGCAGAAGAGCATGCATGCTTATAAAGCACACAAATTGAAATCCAGCATCAAGGTCAGGAAAGTAGGCACTGGGCTAATGGGCTAATATGACCCATATTGTATATGCTGGTTTCATTGTATCTCTAAAACACTCCCCCACCTCCATCTCAACCAAAGCAATGTGTACCTTCTACAGAACATTCCCTTTCAGGAGACTGTCATAAGGAGTTGTCAAGGAAAACAGATTTGTACCATATTGTAGTTTTTAAACAGAACTTCTGCTGTAATGAAAAGCAGAAAAATACAGAGCATGAGCATCATATCTGAGATGCTAGAAACTATAGGTTTTGTAGTTTAAGATTTAAGAGGGTTAGTCGCTTGTCCTGCATTTAAGTCCAGTTCAGCAGCAATAACTTCAGTGGTTTCTATTTTCATCACCTTGAAAATTCCACTCTAAAGCTTAGCAGTAATTTAAAACCTGAAGAAAAGTATTCAGTATGCTCAAGTTCATTCTAATGGTTGACTCATTCACAATTTGGCATTTTCTAGGTAATGAATAAAAAAAAAATTAATACTGTTAAACACAATATTTTTTTCTTAGCCCTAAAGAGCAACTTCAGCTCAACAGGGAGCAATATGAGCAAAGCAAAGAAGATCTGAGAGTGGCTCTAACTGAACTGGAGAAACAGCAACAGGAGATTGGTTTTGCCCTTCAGCCTGGTTTGCAGGAGAAGCAAGCTCAGCTGACAAACTATGCTGACCTCCTGCAGAAAGCAGAAGACTTAACTTCCCGATTTAATGAACTGAAAAGCCAGGAAGACCACCTACAGGGTCACACTGGGGATCCCTGCTTCACAGAGGTGGAATGGTTGGAATTAAAGCATCAACATGAAAATCTGCTCAGCCAGTTACAGGTTGGAACCTCACTCTCTTTCATTATGAGATTATTAGTATGCCTGTTGATTGCAGTTCTCACTGTTTGCCTGTAGAATTCAGCTGGCAAGTTTATGGGTAAAGCTGGAGCTGTAGAAGGGCAGGGAATTCCTCTCTCTCTCTCTCTCTCTCTCTTACTGTGGGAAAAAGAGCACCAGAAGCTCATATTTTTCGCCACCATGTGCTTTGCAGAGGGATAAATGTTTAAACAAATGAGACCAAGGTAAGTGTGAAGAACACTTTGTACCTGTATAAACAGATTCAGATAGCTATAATATGAAGCATTTGTTCCCATGATCGCCAAGCCATGGTAGTTTCTTTTTGTTTTGGAAGGATGAATGGGTTTTCCTGCATCTTGTTTGTTATTGGTTCCACACAGTTTAGCGCAAATTGCATTTGCACATTATGTGTCATTCCACATCTAATCTTTCATCCATTTTGAATAGAAAACATTCCTTTTAGAAATAAATTCTTATGGAATGCAACCTCTTCTGCTTCCTGCTAATGAGGATTTTGTTCATGGTGGAGTCCATGATGGGCTGGGAAGAGGTCAAGATATTTTTTGTGCACCTGTGGTTAGCTGGATATTTTATGGGAAACAAGGGAGTTTTTTGTGTTACTAAAGTCCTGGAAAAACTGTGACAGCCTGTGGATGAGTAATATTTGTTTGAGCTAATGGTGAACTGATTCTAGAAACTCCTTGGTTTCTAGACCATAGTGCAGACATTGGAAAGTCATGTTCAAGAGCACCGGCAGTTCCAGGATATGGTAGAAGGCCTGAGCACTGAGCTGAAAACTGTCTCTGAGAAGCTTGCTGATCGTCAAGGTCCAGCAATGGAACAACCATCAGCTGAGGAAAGCCAGTTGAAATCAGAGGTATGCTGCAGGTTTTTATATCATGGAGAAAGTGGGTCCATACCCTAGGGGCTTGCAGAGACCATTACATTTATAAGAGAGAACTGCTAATGCTATTAAACTGAAAAACTAAGAAACCTTTCTAAAATATAAAGTGTATGTGTGTTCCTTTTATCAAAATAATTGTAGGCCTAAATCTACTCTTAACGCACTGAGGGGACCTTTACTGTCAGCTGAACTGAAGGTAGAATTGTCCTAGCTCAAGCACCCAGGCTTCTTCGGTTTGGATGGTTGGGGTTTTTTCCTCTTTGGTCATAATGAAGGAAGAGATCATTAAATTTGGTGTTAGTAACTGTCTTTAAATTAGCCAGAGCAGAAAGCTTAAGAAAATGTCAGTGAGCCAAGTTCAGTTTTAAGAAGTGTCCTTCATGCCTAAGTAGACTTTCTTTAGCACTCTGGCAGAATGGATAACAGTCTTGTAGCTATGATCATAGAGAGCTACTGAAAGCTGAAACCATAGCTCAGATATGGATCACTGTAATTGTACTTGATCCAGAATTTGCTAGTCCTCTAACAAGTAAAAAGGAATAGGTGAAGGAGAGAATTATCTGTTCAGAGTTTGGAAAGATCACCATGCATCTCACAGCATACTATCTGATTATTTTACCACTGTTGTAATGCTTATAGTGTCAGGTTTTCTCTGTTCATAAAAATGGATGACTAAAATTAATGGTTTAGTATTTTACTTTCTGTAGTAAATAGGTCTGCATGTACTTTTCAGCACAGTTTGTTGTTCACAACAAATATTTATGATTTTAGTGATTGACTTCAGATTTTAGGATTAAGTATATTGAGTGAAGATACTTTTCAATAAAATGTTTTCTTTGTGTTTAAAGGAACAACAAGGACCTCTTAGTCAATGCGAAGAGATGTTAAAGAAGATTTTGGTTTTAGCAGAAACTGTTAAACAAAACACCTCTTCACCAGGACAGAAGTTTATTAAGGATGAGATTGAAATACTTCAGAGTGAACACAGGAGTCTGGAAGAAAGACTTGAAAACATAAAGCAAAAGGAGGAAAATATTTTCAGTGAAGTCCTTGAGTTAAAAGCTGAGTTTGGTAATGAAATACAAATGGAAGATAAAGCAGATACAATGTTGAGGAGAGAGATACAGATCACTTCTGATACCCCTGTCACTGCAGAAGAGAGTTCCACAGCAGCGGAGGTAAAGGAGCCTTTGGAAATGCATGATGTGAGTATATTTGTTGACAGTAATTGCAGAGGAAGACTGGTTAAAGAGGCATCTGTCTCTCAAATGTCTTCTATATATTGCATCCTATACTGCATCCTTAATTTAATTGAAATTAAACCTTCTGTAAATATATGTGTATAAATCAAAGATGTGGAGGAGAACTCCCTTAACGTGTTTTAACAAGCCTGGAACAAACCAATAATGTCTATTCAAAAATGCAGTTTTCCATTTAAACACAAATTGCGTATAGCTTTCTCTTGCACGTAATTAAAGCAGGTATCCTTGGTCAGGACACAAAAGGAGAACGTGTATAGTTGAGAAAATTGCAGATACACCTCTGCCAAAGAACTTTGAGAGCTTCTGTTAAACCAGTAAGATGTGTTTAGATCTGCAGCACCAATGTCCAGTTTGGTGTTGTAGATAACATTAAATCTCTGAATGGCAAAAAATATTAAAATACAGCGTTCACAGTGACACAAGCAGGTTTTCTTTTATGTAATTTCTCTTAGGGACAAGATATAAATGGAAATATGCCAGAGAAAGACAAGAAAAATTATCTGCTTTTGGAGGAAAGCAGTGTATTGTCAGGCAGCCCCATTATAGGTGTCATGGTTTGAGCTCAGAGGGCAACTGAGCACCGTGCAGCTGCTCACTTCCCTCTTCCCCCCAGCGCCGAGAATGAGAAAATAAGCCAAGCTTGGGATTTGAGATAGGACAGGGAGGGATAATTCACCCATTATGGTCATGGGCAAAAGGCAGACTCAGGGGAGAAAAAAAAGAACATAGATGTATTATAGACACTAACAACAACAACGCTTAACAGGGTAGGTCAGTGAGAAGCATTACCACATCTTGAGAACACCTTCCCCCCACCCCTCCCTTCTTCCCGGGCTCAGCTCTGCTCCCGATATCTCTACCTCCTCCCCCCAGCGGCGCAGGGGCAGGGAATGGGGGGTGCAGTCAGTGCTGCCACTTCTTCCATCTTTGGAGGGGGAACTTCTTCCCCCTGCTTCAGCGTGCTCCCCCTCTCACAGGAGACAGTCCTCCACAAACTTTCTCCGATGTTAGTCCTTCCCATGGGCTGCAGCATTTTCCTAGCTGCTCCAGCATGGGATGCCAACTTTCTCCAGCTGGATTCCCTCCCACGGCTGCAGCCCTTCCCAAGCTGCTCTGTCATGGGACACCCCCGCATGCTGCAGTCCTCCCAGCGCTAAACTATAACAGCAGGGGCTGCTTCTTCCCACAGGATCCCAGCTGGCTTTGGGCACAGCCACCTTAACTGGTATTGTGAGGCCCCTCACAGGCCATAAATCAGTGTCTGCTCCACCGTAGATCTCCATGGGTGGCAGGGGGGGCCGCCCTGCCGTCTCACCACAGGATACAGGGGGGTCTCTGCTCCTGCACACCTTCTCCCTCCTTTCTTCCTCTGTTCCTCCACTGACCTTGGTGTTCACACAGCTGCTGCAACTCCTTACCAGGTTCTTTCTTAAATACGTTATGGCAGAGGCGCAGCTGATTGGCTTGGCCCTGGTGAAGAGGTGGGGCCGACTTGGAGCCAGGGGAGCTTCAAGAAGCTTCTCACAGGGGGGAGTCTGCTGTAGCCCCCTCCCCTGACACCAAAAAACCCCACCACTCACCCAAACCCAGGACAACAGGGTATCCATCAAAGCAAGGACAGACTCGAGCAGACTGTTCAGGTGCCTGACAAACACGTTCTAATACATGTCAGTAAATATATATACATATATATATATATATGTGTATGTGTCTGTTCACTAGAAATGCAAATGAATTCCTTAAAATCTGTAGTTTACAGGGACATATTTTCCTTACCTGGTGAAATGATTGATAAATTATGTTCTCCAAATAACCCCCTCAGCCTTGCACATGTGAAGTGTGGAAGAGATCAATCTGATGATCTCTACAAGCCCCCAGGGCTTGCACCCCCTTTCTTCATGATGCAAAACCTGCAACATACCTGTGATTTCACCAGGTTTTGCCACTTGCACTCACAAGGTAGGTAATGAGAGATCACTAACCTGGAACAGCTGATCTTTAGGGGACCTCAGGGCATTCACACTTTAAATGACTTCATATGTGCAGGGATCCTGAGGGAACGATTTGGAGAACTCCCTCACTGACCTGACCATTGAGTGATAACAGTAGCTGGGAGAAATGACCATCAGAATATCAGAGTGGAAATGATCCGTACTGGGATTTCTGGAGGAGTAAGATCAGTAGTTATAATTGCTAAATGTGTCTAAGCAGAAACTTTTATGACAGTATTAAAAATCATGTGAACACTTACTCCTTTTTCATTTGTATTTCATAGTGATTAAGGTTCCGATACAGCAAACTGATCTGAGCAGGCGTTTCCAAGAGACTCTGGGTTTGGGTTCCCTCAGCCTTTTTCTTCATTCATTAAGCTAAACTGAAGATAGAGTAGACAGCTTGTGGATTGTGATGTTCCTTAGCAAACTTAGATTTTGGACTGTGACTTTTTTACTGGTTGTAAACATTTTGTATTTTTCAAATCAGGAGAAGGCTGATAAAGAGAGCCCAGGTACGGACAAGCATGATGGGGTCCAGGAGGACATTCTGGACAATGCAGTTCATGATGGTGAAGCAGAACTGGAAAGACATCAGGATGGTGTTGGTATTGAAGGTGATGAAACAAGAAAGGAAGCCCATCCAGCAGAGGTAATTGGAGATGAGATTACACAAGTGATTGAATTTGAGGGTATATGCATATGGTTTAGTTGCAGTGGGCAAGATGCTACTAATAAAATTATAAAAACCTCAAGTTACACTGAGGTATTTTTGCCTCGTGCTATATATTCAGTATGTGTTAACTCCCTGAATCCTTTTCTTTGCATTTAAAATCAGTATGGAGGTAAGGTTTTTTTCATTACCATGGGCTACCACAAAGTGGTTTGCTGAGGGTATTGCATTCCAAGTCACCTGGACGTATTGTGAAGTCTCCTTACCATTTTGCTTGAATACTGTTATTTTACTTGAGTCTCATTTATTTAGATTTCTTAATACATACTTACTTTGCACATATTAGGCTTCATTTGAAATGTGATATACTGTCTGGTGCACCCTGGTACAAGGGGAATTTTGATAGCCTCGAGCAGCGTTTAGGGGCTGGAGCCATAATGAGTGGGAAGAGGCTAAGTTCATGTTGGAGATAAAAATGCTAACAGGGGGTCTTGTTGCTGTCATCCTCTCCCTGAAGGGGTATTATAGAGAAGACAAAGCCAGACTCTTCTCGGACCTTGAGTTTTAGTAGACTGTGTGAGATGTTGAAAGCAGTGTGGTTGTGACAAGATGGAGCACAGCGTGCATTCATGAGCTTGCTGAGAATTGGGGTAAATTTGTTGATTCTGAGTTGTGGGTGGGCTCCTTTCCGTACATAGCCTGTCTGACTTGCAGCCACTAGCTCAGATATCCGTGCAGCACGGATAGGTCCCTGGTGCTGTGCTCTCCACCATGGTCATGCTGTAAAGATTTACCATTCCGTATTTTATGTAGGTGGCTGTTTTATTTCATCTGTCCCCAGATGACAAACAAACTCGGGCATAACCTACAGTCAGCAAATACCTCAGCATGTGCATACAGCAAATCCCTGGGCTGCCCACAGGAATATCCTACCTGGTAGTTGTCTGGATGTCTAACCACAGACTCTCTGTCTAGAGTACAAGTACAAGATTGGAGCCTCAGGACAAAGCTAAACTTTTTAAAAAATAAATTCAAGACTGCATCCAGGAGTACACAGTTCAAGGTCCATGCTTAGAGTAGCGAAACATGGACAGTGTAGGTCAGAGAAAAAACACTTGCATTCTGCAATTTTTTTTAAAAATGTATAACAGAATTGCAGCACTGCTTCTTCTACATAGTTTCCCTTGCCATAACCTTCCCACAGTAAATTATAAGATGTAACTGTGGTTTTCCTCATCTACCTATAATTATGGGCTTCATAACTTTGTCATCTCAAGCACTGTAATTACTGCTCAGCAGGTTTGATTAGGGCTTTTTGATTACTTGGTTCTTTTATTTTTCTTACACCAAAAGGAGAATCGTAGTGATATCAAGAATCAGTCATATAGAGAAGATGTGGAGCAGGTTCAACAAAGTGTGTGCCAGAAGAGTCGAGTCCTGAAATCTGCAGCAGCTGAGAAAGATGATCTGGAATCTAATCCACCAGTTTCTGCACATGAGGTAACCCACATTCTCTTATTTCAAACTGCATTTTTCAGGGCAGTTGAATTTTTGTTTCCACATGGGCTTCAGCTGAAGTTCTGTTATTAAAGAAGAGGCAATTACTGTTGCATCAAAATCAAGACCATTGTGTATACTTCTGCTTTATGTCCATGATAGTTTTGAACCTTATCCAAAGTGCTAGCCACATTATATTTTTCAGTGGATCTGTTCAAAAGAGCAATTTTGGTTTTCAGAGCAAACATAATCAGTTTTTATTTTATGATATTTAGAGTTTCTCTTTAAATTGTTAACCAATACACTTCTTTCCATGTTATTATAGTTAGCTGTGATAGTCTTTGACATCATAAGGAAGGCAGATTAGAAAACTGAAATCCAAGGGCGGTTCAACATAAGAAAATAATTGAAATAAAAGAAAGGAGAAAAATTTCAAGCTGAATGAATAACAGGGTACATTACTAAATGACATTACTAAGTCTATTCTTTAAGTGTAAGAGTGTTACATCACAAGTGCCCCATGACTGCTGATCCCTGGTTACCACATTCTTAAATTGAAGGTAGGGCCAGATCTAATCTTCAAAGTTAAATCTGTAGGCAGGTCTGCAGCTGGCCTGTCCATTGGCAGGTCTTACCTGGGACTTGCGCATCTGCTCTACCTGGAGACCCAAGCAGAATTTCCCAAAAGTCTTGTGAGTCTGAGGATGTTCCTGCTGACTGGAAGCTAGCTGGTGTTGTTCCAATTTACAAGAAAAGGATGAGGGAAGACCCAGGAAACTACAGACCTGTTAGTCTAACCTCAGTTCCTGGAAAAATTATGGATAAGATCATACCGGAAACTACTGAAAAACATTTGAAGAACAATGCAATCATCACAGAGTCATAGTATCATTTAGGTTAGAAAAGACCTTTAAGATCATGGAGTCCAACCATAAACCTAACACTGTTAAGTCCACCACTAAACCATGTCCATAAGTGCCACATCTACACATCTTTTAAATACCTCCAGGGATGGTGACTCAACTACTTCCTTGGACAGGTTGTTCTAATGCTTGACAGCCCTTTCAGTGAAGGAATTATTCCTGATATCCAATCTGAACCTCCCCTGGTGCTACTTGAGGCTATCTCCTCCCGTCTTATCACTTGCTACTTGGGACACCCTTGTCTTTAAATTGGAGAGATGTGGATTTGACAGACAGACCACTCAGTGGATAAGGGACTGGCTGGATGGTCACACTCAAAGAGTTGTGGTCAATGGCTCGATGTCCAAATGGAGAGCAGTGACGAGTGGCGTTCCTCAGGGATGGTTCCTCAGCGTTGGGATCAGCACTCCTTAACATCTCTGTTGGAGACATGGGCGGTGGGACCGAGTGCACCCTCACAAGTTTGCTGATGACACCGAGCTGTGTGGTGCGGTGACACGCAGGAGGGCAGGAATGGCATCTAGAGGGACCTGGGCAGGCTTTGCCCCAAGAAGGCAAACAGCATCCTGGGGTGCATTAAACATAGTCAGTCAAAAAAGGTGATTATTCCACTGTATTTAGTGTTGATGTGGCCTCACCTTGAATACTGTGTGCAGTTCTGGTCCCACCTTAAGTCCTTGAATGCTTCCAGAGGAGGGCAGCAAAGCTGGTGAAAGAGCTGGAAGGAATGTCATGTGAGGAGCGACTCAGGACTTTGGGTTTGTCTAGTTTGGGGAAAAGGAGGCTGAGAGGCAACCTCATTGCTCTCTGCAGCTTCCTGAGGAGGGCGAGTGGACAGTGCTGAGCTCTTCTCCCTGGGATACAGTGGTAGGACACATAGGAATAGTTAAAAGCTGTGTCAGGGGAGGTTTAGACCAGACGTTAGGAAACATTTCTTTACCGAGAGGGTGATTAAACACTGGAACAGGCTTCCTGGAGAGATGATTGATGCCCCAAGCCTGTCAGTGTTTAAGAGGCATTTGGACAATGCCCTTAGTAACATGCTCTAACTTTTGGTCAGCCCTGAATTGGTCAGGCAGTTGGACTAGATGTTCACTGTAGGTCCCTTTCAACTTAAAATATTCTATTCTGTTCTATTCTATACTGTTCCATTCTAAACATGATCTCTAAGTGTTTGTATTCAACTGATTTGGAACTTACAAAGAAAAGGGTAAGTAGGTTCTGCTGATTTCCAGAGAAAGGTCTTGGATAAGAAAGGATTTAGACTGTGGGCTGTGAAGCCTGAGTCACATTTGGCCATTTCTACCAGGCCTGCACTGTGAAGAATCAGCAGAGGAGCTGTGGCTTGGACCTGAAGGACAGTAGCTGGTTAGCAATGTCCATTCTCTTCCCTTCTCATGTTTTCCTTCCTCTCCAACCATCTGATGGACTGAAAAACCATGGGAAACGTTAAAACTATTGTGTGGGGAGATTGACACTTTCTATGTGTCTGTGTATCCAGGGAGGCAGTGTGATGGTGTACATTGAAAAGATCATACAAACAAGCAAATATGTACACAGCAATCCTGAGGTTTTTCTTAGTGTCAGGACACTTACTTTTCTGTGTGTTTTGATCTGCTTATATTTCAATCTGGTAAAGTGGATTTCCTCCTCACTCTGTGATAGCTTAGCTGAGTTCTTCTGCTTACTTCAGTTCTATGGCACTCTGAAGTCTCTTAAGATGAAATCTTATGTCTGAATTGATACAGCCGTTATGGATGTGTACGCAGAGAAATGGAAAAGTTCTCTGATGGACTATTTAATGAGTGGTCCCCTTCAGTTTTGACTGAAAATAACCAGAAGAGTTCAAATAAATAGAGTTATTCTTTTCCAGTAATGTCTACAATATGCTACATGTTTCCCACACTTGGAAACAGGTATATTTTGGATAGCTTATGACCCACAGAGAGACAGACGACAGGGACAAGTTACAGGTGACATGACTGCAGTGTAACTGGCTGCTTCCTAGTAAAATAGTATCTAAAGCAGCAATACAGTAAGTTTATCAAACAGGAATTTTTTATCGTTGCTGATTTTATATGTTGGTACCATGGAGAAGCTCACACTGTAGCCATATCTGTATATTTGTATGCATTCACTCACATGAAGTTTATACATTGAACAGATCACAGTTTACACCAGATATAGACAGGTACTGGGGGAAGGGAAATGCAGAAAGAATTTTAAGATATTGCCATGTGACCTAATAAGCCTGTGACATTTCATTTATGTTGTCTAATAGCTGAAGGTGATAAAGAGGATTATGTTTTACATCTGAATGGGTGCTGGCTAAGAGCATCCACTTGGGCAACAACCTCAGCTCAGCTGATGGGCTGTTAAATCTGGCCACACCTCAAGTGATTTGTCCTTCTGTCCTTGTGGGAACTGATGGTAATGCCAGGGACACTCTCTGGAACTCCCCATTCCCTTGCTCCCCATCCTGGTTGAGACATGGCTCCCTAATGCTCTTGTCTTACCCCAGATTTTGGATAGCACTTGTGACAGCAGCAGCTGTGGCTTTGTGTCACAGCCAAGCTGCTTCATGCATGAGTGGCCCTGTGACCACCGGCTGGAGAGATGGTGCTGGTGAAGGACATTGGTATATCAAGGCAGGTGCTGAGCAGAAGGAATTGGAGGTGTGATGGAGAGGTTGAAGTCCATGAATGTGTAAGGCAGAAGGGGGAGAGGACAGGATAGACCTGTGAATTTATCAGTAGCACAGGTAGTTGCAGGAAAGATACTATTTGAAAGTGGAGATAATCAGTTTCAAACTTAAAATGATGGGCAGAGATTTCATAACTGTCTAAGCAGTGCTGTCAAACCAAGATGACTGCAGAGGTGGTGGGTAGTGATGGAGGTTCCAGCTTCTGGGTCCTGGCTGACCCACAGAGGTTATGGGGGAAGCCACAGCAGGATTTAGGCATGGCTTAAATATGTGATGCAATGTGTTACAGTCAGAAAACTTGTTGGTGTAGGAGCTTCAGAAATAAGAATACTGTTTTGCATTGTAGGACACAGGTGCAGAAATGTTTGTCCAGAAGGAACTATTTCCTGGAGTGCAAGTAAACACTGAATATTTTGAAGAGGAACAAAAGGTCAATGAGTTGAAAAAAGAAGTGGCCGAACTGGATATCGTACTTATAAATGAACAACTGAAAGAGCTGGAGGTATGAAAATTGCAAAGCCATTCCTCATTGTTAATGTAGTGATACACTTACAGAATTATGATTCACTTGGGCAAAACAAAATTGTTGCATATAATCTTATGTGATGTTTAACTGACTGCATGATTAGTTAGCTTGTCTACTAGGTAATCTGCAATCACTCTTCCTTAATGCATGTATGTCCGTGTAAATACCATATTTCGTACTGCTCTTCTAGAGTGCACTAGTATATACACCTGTGATTGCACATGTGCTTCCATGATGTGTGCAGGCATGCATGCTTGTTTGCATGTGAATGAGCAAGCATGTGTTTGTAGATGTGTCAGTATTTAACTGTATTTTGTGTTGAAAGCTGAAAGTGTTTAAGATCTTCTTTTAATCCCCTCTCTGTGGTGGCCTTGATTGTAGAATTTACAAACTGAACTGGAAACATGGAAAGCAAAATCTTCATGTCATAGTCAAGAAGCATTTCCCAGTGCAACAGGATCAAACAGAGCAGAGTTGCAAACCACAGAGCCTGCAGTGCCCTGCTGGGACAGGCTGCTTCAAGAACTAGATGCTGTTAAGGCAGTGAAGCAACAACAGTACTGTTTAATTAATGAATACCAGAAAAATCTTTCTGCTGCACAGTCCTCAATGAAAAATTTGTCAACAGAAAAAGACAACATAAAGATGTAAGTATAATTGAGGGCTTTGGTTAACAGGTTGCAGAACAAATATGGTCCTAGACTGAACTTCAGTAATGCACAGAGAAGAATATGGTTTATCCATCTCATTAACATTAGGTAGTAAGAGAAGTCTCATAGGTTTGTAAGTTCAAACAGCCTTAAACATAAACATTTCTGGTGGTTCTCTGGTATCCTTTAGCACCACCTACGCATTTTTTAGGCAGGAGAATGGTTGCTGTGCTAAAGACCTAGATAAAAGCTGTATTAAAATATTTTTGCAAAAATTTGGCAGATGTGCAATTAATTTTTCTTTAAGGATTCACCATTTCTAATTTTTTTCCGAGTGAAATATCTCATTGCTCTGAAAATTGACCTTATTTGATAGGAAGTATTCTATGGCAATAGCTAAATACTGTATCAGTTCAGAGATAACCAACACACACAAAATATTTAGTAACTTGTATGAATTAGCCTTCAAAACATGGAAGTAGGCTATCAGCGACAGTAATGTATCACAGTAGTTTAGAAATCCTTAAAATAATTTATAGAATTGTTAATTTATAGGAAAGATATTGGAAAAAATGGAATAAAAATCTAGCTCCTAAGTGTATTTTAGATGGGAATTTCAAAGTATGCTTGGAAAGAAAAAATTAGTAGATAAACTCCTCCAAATTAATCTTGAGTGAATGGGAAATTTTGAAGTTTTTCTTATAACTAAGCTTTATCTTCATTGTAAGTCAGAAATTACCATAAAATGTTGCTAATTCACTTGGAGATGACTTAACACTACTGTTGATTTTTTAAATTATATTTACTGTATCTTTAAAGGGAGGCTACATTCCTTTAGGAAATGACACATTCTATATTAATATATACTTCAATTTTAGAGAATATACAGAATATATCTTTCCTGCAGAGGCGTTTAGAAATAATGAATGCTCTACAGATATGCAAGAAATTATGATACTTCAACAGTGGTTAGGAAATTTGTGAGAGAACATTGAGAGATGCATGTGATTGTGTGAATAAAATGAGTGAATCATTTTCTAAACAGTGAAATTATTTTTTTTAAATGTGACTAGTCCATGCTTTAGGAGAATTTTATTTCTTTTTTAAATGCTACTCATATTTTTGGCAGGGGTCCTACGAACAACACAGTTCTTCTGGAGAAAATTAAGGCATGCATAGAGTCCTTACGAAAAGAAAGAGATGTCTTAAACCAGTTGAAAACTCAGCAAGAAAGTTTATCTCAGCATTTAACATGCATGGATAAAGTGTTAACCGAAAGCCAAATGAGGCAACTGGAACAATGGTGGCAACACATGGAACAAACAGTGCAAAAGAAACATGATCAAGTTGTGGCAGAAATTGATGAATTTAACCTGCTTATGAATAAAGCACAGGATATTCAGAGACTAATACAAGAACAGTATTTACAAGCAGAGTTACATTCCTCAGCTGCAGGAAAAGCCAAATACCCTGTACTTTGGACCACAGAGCTACAGGACATTAAACATGGTCTTTCTCTATTAAAAAGAAGGATTGAACTGCAGATGAAAAGAATCTGGAGTGATCAAGAGAAGGTGGCTTTGGAGAACTCCATACATGATTTGCAGAATAAATTGGAAGCGTTAGCAATGCAACAAACTCCTCGAGAGGATGTTCAGATCACTGGTCCTGCTGTCATGAAACACGAAATGGTAAAGAGGCTGAAAGAAAATATTTCATGGGTCAAAGATACGCTGTCCTCTCTTGATCAGAAAGCAGCACTTTTCCCCAGTGATGTTAAATCACAGATCAGAAGTTGTCAGCTTATGAACACAGAAGTTCTAAACAGAGAGCCTGAGATTGTATCACTGGATTATGGGCTCCAGCACATCATTCCTAACTTGAAGCCAGAGGAGATCTCTGATATGACCTTTCTTTTACAAGCACTGCAGAATTCATACAAGGCTCTTGTTTTAAAATCAGCTCAGAGATTACAGCACCTAGAACTCCAGCTGGAGGAGAGGCAAAGACTTATTGCAGAAATAGAAAAAGTTCACTGTCAGCTTCGAAATGCTGAGATGCTTGCCGGGCCTGACATGAACCAAACCAGCACATGGTCAGAATTAATCAATCAACAAGACATTTTAAAGGAGATTTTAAAGGACATACAAGAAATAGAAGGGCTTATCTCATCCCACTGTAAAGAGAGTCAGGTCACAGCTGGGGAACTGAGCCTGTCAGAACAACTATTTTTGATCGATCAGTTAAGAAGTCTGAAGAATAGAGCAAGGAAGACACAGAGGCAAATTCAGAGTAAACTTCATGAAGTAGAAAAAAAGATAGTTGTCTACAGGGAGTTTGCTGAAGGAATGACTTCATTGCAGCAAGATCTTAATGATCTGCGGTGTGGTGAAATGAACATGGAAGAAGAATCAATAGGTGCCAAGCAGGAAATGAAGGATAAATGCAAAGCACTTAGAGAAAAAGTACTAGCTTTTCAGTCCAATTTGTCACAAATATTGAAGTACAGAGAAATCTTTGAATGTGTAGGTCTAAAATGGGACTCACTACAGCTGGATGAATTGCAAACTAAGTTTTTTAAAATTAAAAATAAAATTAAAGGGAAGATAATACATTTTGATAATGTTGCTAGGGAATGCGATAAGATTCAAGCATTGCTAAATGAAATTCGGACTCTGACATCTACTGTAAAAAAAGAAGCTAACATCCTAAATGATAGCTGTAGCTCTTCCCCTGCTGAGAAGCTTATATCTGCACAGATTCAGTTTCAGACAGTTCAACAAATCTTGTACTTAACCCAGGAGGTAGCAAATCAAATAAACAAAAATGAGGTCTTTGATACACCATTCAAAGAATCTAAGAGGAAAGAAATGAAGAGCCTGGAGAAAGATGTTGAGGAATTGAATCAGTTTCTTCAAAACTTGATCTCTGGTCTCCAGTGTGTAAACAAGGAAGATACCCAGAGTGAAGTAGAACATATATTGCACATAATAAAGCATATTCAATTAGAGCTCCAGCAGCCACTTCTGATAGACATAAAAACAATGCAGTATGAAAAGATACGGTGGGATGCAATTCAGAATATGATGCAAGCAAAGTTTTCTGCTATTAAATGTATAATGGAAAAAGAGAGTGAAAACCAAGAAGAAAAATCTCTTGCTGCTGGTGTAGAAACAAAATTAGAGACACTGCAAGATTATGAAATACAACTGAAGACAGACATTGCTGCCCGTGTTGTAAGTATATTTAATAAACGTAAGGTATGGCCATACATCTTTTCCTAATAATTAGATTAGGTGTCTGTGACTAGTGTTTATATTTTCATTACTTATATCCTCCTTTTATTCCAATAACTGAATTGGATCATCATCATCTCTGCATTGGTGAATATTATGGGAATCATGATAAGAAACTAAGAATGCAAAGGAATCAGTTGTATTCTGTTTTATTATAATCAAGCAGTGGGGATTAACACGAGAAAAGAAGGGTAAAGAGGAGGAAGGAGAAAGTTTTCTTGAAATACTGAGCTGAGGAGAGACTGGGTGCAGTTGTCCTGGGATTATTATTGGGACAGGTTTTATGTAACGTTTTCAATAATGACAGTGAAGAAAAAAACAGAAGCTCCTACTTTCTACTATAAAGAAAAAGCTTACTAGTTGAGAATGGTCAAGGAGAGTAAAGTACAGGTCAAACCAATGTGATCAGGCCTCCGTAAGGGTAAGCAAAGGAAAGGCAACTGGAATCCAAGGCTTTAACACTAGTATTTGAGGTATTGCTAGGGTACTGCTGGAGGATTAACCCAATTCTTGATGTCTTTGTCAAGAGAGATCCATAAACTGGAGCAGATGCTGTTAGAGGGATGAAGAATGTTGAGGGCAGTTAATAAAACTGAATTTGCTCAATCTCGCTAACTGAAGACAAGTGGGAAATCCAGCTGAGAAATGTAATTGGGCTGGATGTACACTTAATGAATGGAAAAGGGCTGCTTAAGCTGAAGAACAGTGTTAATTAATACAAGGAGAAGGAGTTAGTGAATAAATTTCTGTTGGAAACCAGAAGAATGGTAACCTTCATAGCAGAGAGGTTCTGGAACTGTGTCCTGGTCAAGAAGACCTGTGCCCTGACTGCCTAAGAGATCAATGGGTATGAACAAGGAAATAGGAGGTAGTAGCTGTAACAGGGGGAGGGACTTAGCATCCCTGATGGACTT
This sequence comes from Tyto alba, assembly GCF_018691265.1. Lineage (NCBI taxonomy): Eukaryota > Metazoa > Chordata > Aves > Strigiformes > Tytonidae > Tyto > Tyto alba. The sequence continues at coordinate 8,915,398 of NW_024881303.1, forward strand.
ATGGTCCTCCTGCCAGATTTCCTGGTTTGTTGTGCTTCTTCACTGCTTTGGTATTGTGTGGGAAGCACAGTGCCAGTTTGTCTGCCCCATGAGAAACCAAGAGCTGTCAAAGTCACACATCATTCTGTGTATAAATACATACAAGAAGAGGATTTAGTGAGAAACAATTTGGTAAGAGATATCCCCTGGAGCAGAATAACACATCAATGTGTGGGCTTTCCTTGTCAAACAGGACATATATTTCCATGTCCATAAGCGATCTTATGGCTTTTGTGTCGTACCATCCTTCTCTCTGGACTTTTCTGGTATTGGCCATTTCCTCATAACTCCTGTTCCTATGGCTGAGGGCAACCAATCTATAGGTTACAGCACTGATCTGTGCCAACATAGGTAGCAGAGTGCATTTGCCATGTGTCCTCCCTTGCCTCCTCAGGCCAATTCTGGGAGCACTGGTCTCAAAGACAGCGAAGTATGAAATTCTGAAAAGACCACCTGGTGATGTAGAGGAGCACAGCAGTCTTTCTTGATTGTTCCTTTGTCTTTTTAACATTTCCAGAGTGCTTTGGAAGAGGCATGTAAGACTGGTGAGCTTTATACCAAGGCTGTTCAGAGGGCTTCCAGGTTCCTTGAGGGCTATGAAGCTCGAGTCCACTCTGCTGCAGCAGAGCTTGATGGCTCAGAGGGGTCCTGTCAAAGCCCACAATGGAAACAAGAAGAGTTCAACTCTGCAAAGGCTAAAATAGAAAGCCTGTACTTCAAGCTGAAAAACCTAGTGAAACCAGAAGACAAAATATGTCTGGAAAATACTTTAACAGAACTAGTCAAGAAGAGTTTGGCATTGAGGGAGAAGGCTCAAAGAAAGGAAGCTGATGAACAGAGGTAGGTTTAAGAGACCTTCCTAGATCATGTTACTTATTAGAAATTTGACTGATAATAAATGCAGGGTTGTTTCTAGTCTGATAGAACCAGGTAATTCAGCAGAAAGAACTGTAAGCATTTCTATTGTTCCCAGATTTGACTGTAATGGAAGGAAAATTACCATACAATAATCATATTTTTACTACTTTACAATGCTATCATTTTTAGTTTTTAACAAAAAGTATGTATGGGGTTCAACTGAGGGTCATAGTGTGCCAGAATCAGGAGAAAGCACGTTTCCACAGTCTCTAGTTCAGTGCTGGTGCAGGTTAGAATCCAGTGCTGCTGGTTCTATTGAGCATAACCTTAAAATCTGCTTTTATAATGAAACAAATACTTTAAAGGCTTTGGTAATAAAAAAGGAAATTATAAGATATAGAAATAAGAAATTGGAATTATACAGACCACACATTGTAGGGACAGATAGAAAGTGTGTTGCAAACTGGGAATTAATTTTTGGGAATGTCTGAGGTGGGTGGAGACCTAGATCGGGACATACAGTTATTTTGAGCAGCTCAGTGGCTGATATATGGATATACGTACCTATATTTCTTTACCTCTGGGGCATTTCTACCTGCATCTCTAAAGTATCTCAGGTATCGGACCTGAAGTGTGTAACATGCTAACTGAAGATCACTTGCAATATAGTAAGAACTACCAGTTCAGAAGATTATTTCTTTTATTCTAGTGGGCCTTATGGTTGGAGACAGGAGCAACCACAACAAATTTTAATTGGTCTATTAACTGTTTCCTATAGGTATTTTGAAAAATACAGAAGCTACACAAAAATCAAAGATAAGGTGTGTGATCATCTTAACAAACTGGAAAAGATGCTTAGGCAGTCTTTGTCTCAAATACCAATGTCTTATAAAGAAGCTTTGGAGCACTTAGAAGAAAGCAAGGTAAGGCAGGCTCTGAAAAACTTGAAAAGTTCATGCAAAATTGTGATGCAGCAATGCACACCATATGGTATCATAGCAGAAAGAAGTGAAATACTTTATCCTGTATTTATGAATATATAAACCCACAGAATATATTTATATACTTATAAAAAGACCAGATTATACTAGGCCATGTAAAATGAGTACCTCTGCTGTAGAAATCAAACATTATCTGTGCTTAAGATAGTGTTGCATTTCTGTTCAGATCCCTCGTTGCTTCTTTGCAGGACCAGGACTGATCAGATTTCTACCATTGCTGTTGTTTTCCCTCAGAAGTGGTGCCGCCACACCAGACCACTGCTATAATCAACCTCTTTGCTGTCTTCTCTTTTAGTGTTCATCATATTACAGGCTTGTCATTTTATAGATCTGTAACTCCTGCTCATTTCTGTTCCCTTCCAAATAACCAAAAAGAAGTAAGAAAATGTAATTGCCTGGGCATACTGTTCTTCTGTTTTGTTTGTTTTATGTACCCCATCTTTCTCCACAGTCTTAGCCAACAGAATTCTCTCATTACAACGGTATTTAACCAGCTCGGTGGAGTGATTGCCATTTTATTAGAGAATCCTCTAAATCATGTTACTGAATGCTTCATTAACACTTCTGACTGTATTATTTTATTTATTTGTTTGTTTTTCCTATAAGATTTTAGTCTCCAACATTAATGCAGCTGAAGATGATCTTGTGAAGCTGAGGCAGGTCTCTGGAGAGCTGATGAGGTTATGCAAAAGAAGTGACAGGGCACTGGGCAGGATTGTAACAGTGCTGTGGGAAAATTGGCTGGGTTTGCTTGAGGCAGCAAAAGGGCTGGAAATTAACAGTGAAGAACTAAAGCAGGAATGGAAATTCATCAATGAAGAGGTGGGTTGCTCAACAAACTAAGTTTTGGGGAACATGGTAGGGATGGGTCCCTTAGTAAAATGGCGTGTAAGGGGCTGAGATCAGTGCAGAACATCGTTTCCCACCAGCCAGTTATCCCAGCCTTTCTTGAACCTGGAGTCAAAAACGATGGGGTTATTTTTAGTACAAATTCTCTGAACCCAGAACAGCTCTGTGTGTGGTTATGTGCTTTGTTAGAGCAAACACAAATGTTTTGGCACACTTCAGAGGTTCAAGTTCTCTGGCTATTTAATTCCCAGTACTTAGTCATGTGTATGAGTAAATGAATAATGTAACTGAACATGATGGAATAAAAAAGCACTTTATCTTATGCTTTGACATGCTGTTTACTTAGCTGGAACGAGAAACAATAATTCTCGATAAGCTCCAGGAAGAACAGCCAGAAAGTCTTAAAGAGAAAGAAAAGGCCACCAGCGAGGAACTGGTAGAATTACTAGATTTTGTGAACTCATTTGAGGAAAACATCAACCAGCAACAGCTCCTCTTACTCTTACTACTTCACCGAATAAGAAACATCCTGAATACATCTGAAAATACTGAGTCAGAAGCTGCCCTTCCTGCCTTATGTGAGATAAAGGCAATGCAGGATCGCTGTAAAAAGTAAGTGGTGTGGAATTTCTGTTGAAGATATGACATCGACTACTTATAAACACAGTGTTTTATTGGGTATTAAAGAATATATGAAAGCTGTATTGCACTTAAAATTATAGTGGACACCCTACTGGGTCAGACCAATGCTCCATCTAACCCATCTGCTGTCTTCAGCATGGGCGTTGGGCGGTAGTAGCTAGGGAGGAGACCAGAGCCTGGCCATAATGTGTGTGGGCTGCAATTTGTGTTCAAGTGTAGAAGGCATCAGGAGGGACGATGGTTGATTTTGGAATTTTCAAGCTCTTGTGAACTTCAATGAGATGTTTGGGTCTTCCACTCTTATGAAAATCAGACCTTGTGCTTTTTGCAACAACGCAACTTTTGCCTGCCTTAGTGCCACTGTTTAAAATTTGCCTCAAGTATGTTTTGCAAACCTGTGATTGTACTCACCCGTCTCCATCCCTGCTTTTTGACGTGGAAGTCTTTGTGAACATCTGCTCTGCCAGCGTTTTCAGACTCTGAGAACCTGAGCTCTGTTTGCTGTTTAAATACGCATTGCTCTCTGATTTGGTCTATGGAACATACTTTGTTTAGCAGTATCTGAAGACTCATTTTTGAAGAAACTGAGACAATGAAAGACAGAAACTCAGAGATTTAGTTACATAAAATAATATTAAAATACAGACAAATGTGGTTCTGGATATATATATTTAAAATACCTGTGTTAAGCATGCTCTTTGATTACTTCTTAGTGTAAAGTCTAACAATATGTTCTTGCTGGAAATCTTTCATAGGTTGTATGAAAAGAATCAAGACCATAAGGATTCAGTACAAGCTGAGATTCAAGAGAGGAACAAGATCACTGAAGAAATAAGTGCTGTGACAAATGTGTTACAGAATGCTGCATCTGTATTATTACAAGATGCAACTGGAAAGGCAGGACAACTGGAGGTTGGTAACAGCTCTGTTACTGGGTGGGGACTTTCAGAATGTTCTTTTATGCTGGGGCTTGAACTTGCTCCAAATAAAATTAGTGACAAAGTAGTGACAAGTGCATATGCACTTTGACTTAAAGAGAATAAATCTGGCTCAGCAGAATATGACTGGCCCTGCCATGTCTTTGGTTTGTGCTCCTCTATGTGGTCCAGTTAGCAGCCGTAGAAGTCTTTCCAGATTGCAGAGAGTTTAACAGCCAGTTGCGTGCCCTTTAGGAAGGACTGCTTAGCATACATCCTGCGCCTCTTCCCCCACTGTGTACCTAGCCAGGGCAGCTTCGGATGCTCTGAAGTTGATGTCCCATGTCAGGGGTTTAAACTAGTAAATGCTTTTTAGAAATCAAATTTTGATCAAGACCACAGTCTCCACCAGCAGCAACCATTACCCTGCAGCTATAATTCCTGTAATTTCAGTATATTTTTGTTACCCTTCTTTGATTTCCTGACTTTATGAAAGGGTATTATTCCTAACACTTCCTGAATGTGGGTTTAGTTATTATTTTAATTATATTTGTTTCAATTTAGTCTTATTGTTCTTTATGTTACTATCTTAAAGTCTTGATCAAAAAATAATTTTTAATTATATTTAATCAACTTATCTTTTACCTGTAGAACTTTATAATTTATTTATTCTAACCTACTAAGTTCTATTACAAATTTAGGCTCTCTTTGCTGAGTCTTGTACAAAAAATGTTTGGCGTTCCTCACCATGTATCTTTGTTTAGAAGATGGATGCTTGAAGCTGGCAAATGGCTAGGAAAACTATAGAAGCCAAAGACTGAGGTGGATGATATGAACATTTTCATAGGGGTTAGCATCTTGAAGAAGTTCCAAAAACCTATGAGCCAGCATTACTGTGGTGAAACCTTGTGGATTTGTCTGAAAGGGATAGTTTTCTATTTAAAATTATTCAGCATTATAATTTAGATTTGGGTCTGTTCTTTTTCTGAGTTCTTTGTATCCAGGAGGAAATGTTACCACTAGAGGTGCATGATGCCTGCTCTTTTCTGTCACATCCAAACTGTGCTCCACTGAGCACCTAAAACTCACCCAGAAGTGAGTTTAGACCTTGTTCCTGTTCCTGGCAGCAAGTGGCACAAGCAAATGTTAGCAGAAATCGCATGAAATTATTTCTTTGTAGCAGTATGTCACAGCAGGCCTGTTCCTTTTGAAAAGATTCACCTGAAAGGGTTGAAAAATTCCTTAATTTTGCCTAATGCAATCGCCAGTAAGCCAAAATCTGCAGGGCAATTTCATCTCTATTTCCAAAGAAAACCTAGTTTCTATAAAATCTATCACATTATTTGTGCCCCCATTGCGTTTATTGAATGGAAATGCCTGTTTCACTTCCAGATGACAAGTCTAGGTTAGTCAGGTGGCAAAATTTTAACTCACCAACATAAATGAATATGCAAAGGAAAGTGATATCATCTAGTCCCCTAGGAAAAAAACTGGGAGTTTTGACAGATATCTGCTTTCTAGCTAAATAATCTGTGAAATGTTAACGTGCATTTATATACAGAAACCAGTTTGCAGAGACGTGCTTTGTTTTGGAGACTAATGTTGTAACTAATTCTTTCAAATTCAAGTCAGGGAATCTATAAACTCACATAAATGTTGACACAATCTTAATTGGGCCGTTTGACAACAACAGCCTTCGCTATGGTAGAATGAGACACTCAGCTGTTTCATGGTTTTGAGGTTTTTAATATCAGACTCAGTTGTCGTGGGATGACAGGAAATAAATCAATCTCAGACTCTTACGTATTTCTTCTGTGCACCATATTCATGCGAGGGAAAAAGATTCCCAAGTGAAGACTAGGAGTTAACGGATTACCATTACCCCTGATTGAAAAAGAAAAGGATATTAATTTTAATGGCTTTCATTGCCTGATAGGAGGTTTAGATCACTTTCCCCAATAACTTGAGTCACATTTGAGTTTCTGAAACAGCTGAGCATTGGGAAAAGGAACCATAAAGCAAACAAACAGAACTTTCCAACTTGAAATTCTAGAAAACGTTCAAAACAAATGAGTTTCTTCATTCTTTCTGCAAGAGGACTTAGATCGGATTTTATTTCTAGGCCACAGGCTGTAGACAGTTGTTCAAGTTTCTTTTATCTCATAAAACCTACATTCTTCATGTAGAACTGGGAACTACTGTTTCGAAAGGAGCCTGCTGTGCTGCTCTGCGTAATTGCCTGAAAGCAGACACTTCAGCTTGAAACCTGTTGCTTTTTGTGGCCTTTGTGTTGTTTATAATAATGAAGGAATGAACGTTGGCTATTAAACATCTTTCAAAGAGAAAATGCACTTTTGGCAAAAGGGAGAGCACAAAGGTTAACATTTAATCATAGGAGCACTTCAAATGATTACATTGCTGTACCTGTCAATAAACACCAGTGCGTCAGTTGCCTGACATGGGAGTAGTATCAAGTTTAATTAATTCTTACAGATTGAAAAGCATCATTTGATTAAATGAGTGAGTATTTCTCAAAGTTTATCTGCTCTCAGAGGTAGTCAAATTAGGTTTGATACAACAAAAACAACTTTTCCAAATCATATTCATGGGAGGATATATAAAACACAATATGTATGTATGTATATATATACATATCTCTGTATACACACATGCATGTACACTCAGTAAAAACTGGGTAAAGCTTCTGAAGTTATTCTTAATTTTGTAGGAGGTCCAGAGTGTGATTGCTAAAAAAAGTCAAACTCTAAAGGATATCATGGAGAAACTCCGGATCAAGTATTCTGAAATGTATACAATAGTTCCTGCTGAGATTGAAACACAGCTGGAAGACTGCAAGAAGGTATTGCAAGACCTAGAAGACAAGGTAACTGTTGATGTAATTATTCATGTTTACCTTTTTGTAATGTATAAGTAAGTATAGCAATATTTGATGAATGCTGTAACTATAAAATTCAACTTGAAACACTGATTATTTTCATTTGCATTTTTGCCAGTATGTAAGTGAAAATGTATGCATGAGGAAAGATTCATCATGTTAACTGTCTCCTTTTAGAATAACCTTACAGTAAGCAGTGTGAATATAATATTTTTCTGTTAAAAGAGGACATGGCAGAACCACTAGCAATAAAGTCTTGGATATGATACTGATCCCATCTTCTATCCAGTCTGATTCTTAAACTAAATTAGTAATCAAAGTTGATTGGGAAGTCTGTATAGCTTAACTGAGAAGATATTTTCAGACTGAGTTAAAAGAGGACTTTGAAACTGGATTTTTTTTTTTTTTTATCTAATTGTCTACATATAGTAGGGTATCGTGGCACAGTTCTTTATACCACCCCTTGGGACATGGTTGCATTCCTTTAAAAGCAGGCAGGGAATTTAAATAACTAAATAACATTGCCTCGGCTTTTTGCAGTGTTTTCTGTCTACAGCAGGTATAAGCAGTTAACCGAAAGCAAAATTAAAGGAAAATGGAGTAATACTGTAAGTTTGGGGTCAGGTTTTAGTTTGGTATAATTATCATCATTGTTATTTATTAATTTGTGTTAATTTTAAATAGAAAAAATCTTTCAGTTCTCTTATTTCAGAAATAATATTTTGTAATGCTAATTTTAAAGGTGAAATCTCAGTTAATTTGATAAAACTTAAAAGTTTAATAAAATGGTTTTAAAATCCAATTACTTGTTAGCATCTATCAAATTATTCATTCATTTTATGCTGCATTAAGCGTTTAGAGATGTATTCATTACAGTCTATTAGTTTCAATTTGGTTAACTTTGTAGTTTCTGTTTCAAAATGGAACCAGTCCTTATAGAACCAACAACTGTGTAGGAGAGAGAAAGATAAGGGAAGTAAACCAGTATATATGCTTTGTGGGGTTTTTTTGTTGTTTACCGTTTCATTTACCGAGGCAAAAGATTATCCCAATGCACTTATTACATGTTGGAGTGAAAGAACCAGTTCTGGAAACTAGATAACATTTGCTTTTCATATTAGGTAGTGGAAAATAATATAAACTACCTTGGAATTTTTAAAAATGCATTTAGGAAACAAAAAAAATTCTAGTGGAACTGGAGATCAGTTTAGTTGCAGACTAGGAGATACCAGCATGTGTTCTATTGAATTAACTTGTCATATTTTAATGACATTCTGTTTTCTTCTAAATCTGCTAAACTAAACATGAAAATAAATTGTACTTTTGATGCCAGGTATTGTATGTGAAAAATATAATAAATTTATGCCAGTAAGAAGTTTTGAAATTAAAATCCTGCCCTACTGATTACCATAGCATTGACAGATGCAGTGTTTTTTCTGAGGAAAGATATGAAGTCAGTGCTTTGCCTGCTTTCTTATTTCCAGCAGTGTCACAGCATTCATACATGGTTCTCTTCTGTTTTGGAAACTAGCACTACAAACATCAATGATTTTTCATGTTTGGTATACTCCAGGTCAACTGTTCAGTGATTACAGTCTGAGTTCCTTTTTCCAAGGAGTCTTAGGTACTAAGTACAGACTGGACTTCATAGCTTTTTTGTATAATTATGAATATTTGAGAGGAGCACCATTCTTCTTTTTGCTATATATTTATTTTGCTTAATGCATTTTTAATCAATACAATACCTTACTATGGATATTAAGTTGGTCTGACACTACATGTTGGAATCTATAAATAATAAATAATGTTAATAAAATTAAGAAAAAAATATGGATAAATAATTTATGAAGTAATTATTTTAATTCCAATTCCTGCAAAAGGGATAAAGTATTTCAGTATAAAGAGCTTCAACCAGAATAATTACTAAACTAGAAATCTTTTTACATCAGTGCAGCATAATGCTGTGCAACGTGCATGTGCCCAATAAATCCTAGGGCTGCAGCACACAAAGAATTTACCATGATTGAACAAATTCCTGGTGCTTGGCTGACCCTAACAGCTATCTGGGTTCAGTAAGAGAAGACATCACTTTTGGCTAAGAACAAGGACTTTCTCACTTCATCTAGTCCATAGTAACTTGGTACCTTACTGTGTTGTTCATTTCTGTGCTCAGGCAATTACTCAACTTCAGCTTACTTGAGAGTTTTCCTCTTTATGTAGAAAATCAGGCCTTCTGCTGTATTGATTTTTCATTTCTGTGGAGTTCTGCAGAGTAAAATTAAGTTCCACATACTTTATGGGGCCCAGAGCCTTTTATTTTAGTAATAAATCTCTACATGTATATTTAGAAATTTACTATGTATTTATGCACTTCCATATTCCCTTATTTCTTACATGGATGTAATAGCTGTGAGCTAAGACATAAAGGTGTCATTCTAGGCTTCTTACAGCACGATTCTAAATGTGCCTATTTCCACAATGCAGCATGATTAGCCTCTGTTACAGATTAGAATAGGGGCAGCTGAAACGAAGCAGCCAGGGAGTTGCAGTGTCTTATTGTTTGTTTCTTCCAGGCTTGCCTCTTAAATGAGAGAAAATTATTGAATAACATGTAAATATTGAACCTGCTCACATTAATGCTTCTCCCTGCAAATGTAATTGCATTCCTGTGTTTTTACGTGACTCGGCAAGAGAAACATGAAAAGAATTTGAATATTTTTGGTGAGGTGGTACACAGAAACAAGCAGATCTTTGTAATCTCTCCTATTGTTTTCTCTTTACTCTGACAGGTTAGTTTTGAAATCTTGCAGACCTCCCCTCAGTATGTGCTGAAAAGAAAAGCGGAAACTATTAATAGTGGCCTTCAAGCTATTGAAAAGATGTTACAACAGAAGAGTGAAAACATTGCAAAAGCCAAAGAAGTTCAGAAGGTAATGTTGCCAAAAAAATTTTGTGCATGTTAAAGATTTTCGGTTGTTTCTACAGAGCCTGGTTTAGCAGGAGCATAAAGTAGCCCTGCATTCATTTTATGTCTGTAAAAGGAGAAGTACAAGAAAGCATTTTTCTGGTGAATATTTTACCAATTCTTTCTCACAGGAAAATACATGGTTTTTTCAACCGTTTTCAATCACACCAGTAGGTGCACAGTGTTCTGTTCTCATCATATCGGTTCTGAAATCTTCGCAATTCCAAATGCCCCACGGGAAGAGCAAATAACTGCTGTTATCTTTGAGCCTGACCTTATATTTCATTTACCCTCTCTCCACATGCAGCACATCTGGGATATGCTGGACCTTTGGCATTACAAACTCAATGAACTGGATGCAGAAGTGCATGATATAGTAGAGCAGGACTCCTGCCATGCACAGGAGTTGATGGATATCTTAGTGACCCCCCTTCAGCAGTACCAACAGGTGTCGCAGCTTGCTGAGCGCCGAACTGCCATTTTAAACAAGGTAGATGCAAATGTAAAAAGTTTTTTTAAAAATCAACATACAGGCTTTGTATAAAACATCATTAAAGGCTCTCCAATGAATAGAGAGTCAAAAACCTGTTGTAGGTGCGTTAGTTTATTGTAGCTCAGAGTTTCTGGAGTGGCAAACATCACCTCCAGCTGCTACCCCAAAGGACTGGCTCTGCACGGTGGTTGATGGGGGTTAGCATGAGGAATTCATGCCCCTGGATGGGTGATGAAATGGTTCTCTATGGCTGCTAATGGGCTATCTATTAAAGTAACATTGCCATATAAATTGCAACAATGTCCCCGTGAAATGTAGCATGTAAGCACCAAAGTTACATCTGATTAGAGGAGATAGCCTGAGATCATGAAACTGTTCAGAAAAAAATATGATCTTTGTTTCACCATACTAACCTAACTAACCTTGATGAAAATATATCCCTTTTTCTTCTCATCTTGTCCGCAGATGTGTTTATCTTGTACAGTGAACAGAAATGCATTTGTGCCTTTTTGTAAAATCCTGTCATTTCCTAGGCTGCCAACAAGATGGAAGAATATGATGAACTCTTGAAGAATGTGAAAGTTTGGATAGAAAACACCAACTGCTTGCTAAGAGCACATGCTCAAAATGACTCTGCAAAAAGCTTACGTAAACATACTGATGATCTTCAGGTAAGTGTTAATGCAGATGTATGGCCTTGTAAGAACTGGTTGTTCTGTACAGACGTGATTTTGCATCCTTAAGTCTTACTGACATAAATTATGTATCATTTCAGTAAATACTCCAAGTGAAAAATAGTTATCATTGACACTCATGAAATATAGATAGATACTTTTCAGTGTTGGACGTATCTATCTTGTGAAAGTGTAGAACTATAGTACATCTATCCTCCAAAAATGTGTGATTGTCTTCTGTTACCATACTGTGTGGCTATAATCAGTTTTTACTGCCTGAATATATATGGTTCTTTCTGTATCGTGTCTGTATGTGATCCAGAAGGGGTAAAGTGCTGTTTTGATGTGTGTGTGCTAGGTGGAAACTTTAAAGTGAATTGTGATTTGGAAGGCAGTTCTCACTGTAACTGGAAGGTAATTCTTACTGGTAATTTCAAGAATCAAATGTTTGTAATGTTACAGGGAAGATCAAGGCCAGGCAAGTGCCAAGAGGGTTTTTGGCAATTTCATATTTGAAATTCAAGTTTTCTATATGTCTACTCCTTGGCTTAGGCCAAGAAAGTTGGTGCTCTGAAGATAGATTTTTGTATTCAAACTAGTAAAAATTACATACAAAAAGTGGCTGACTGTTCTGTACTGTTATGTTACAGAGCATGTAAATGCAATGGGAAGATTGTGATTTCCAAAATCTGTGAATATTTTTGAAACAAAAGCTTATTGTCTCCTGTGTTTGTCATTTGGGGTGTTTTATATGTTCTGGGACAGGAAACTAGTAGATTTGGAAATGCACCCACGTCTTGCATTAGAGTTGAGACATGCATTCAGTCATTTCCTTCAGACACCACAGAGACAAGTGGATCACAAGCATTTCTTGCAACCCTCACTGTTCTTCATGGTGACATGAGCTGTATTTAATCCTAAAGCTCATCCAGTTAGCTGCAGGAGGTGGGAAGAATCTTCCCATCATGCACAACTGGCCAGATACTTTCTGGAGCTTTTTGTTACATCTGCTGTCTGCAGACTGCTGTGCAGAAAACCCTTTTCAGGTGTCTGGTTGACATGTCTTGTTCATGTACTTGGGATCAGCCTGATCATGGCACAGGAGCTGGAGAGGAATCTTCTCCAGAATCTCATACTCTTCTTCTGTGGGGATGGGACCTCTCTCTGAATTTGAAAGCTTCCTTTTCATTCCTTTTGTCATGCTCATGTAGACTTATTTTATCTAACTGATTCCCTTATAATCATGGTGTCAGTCTCTCAGTTTTCTGCCAGCAAGATGCAGCAGTTCAGTTCCCTTAGGAGTGAAGTGTTTTAGTCTGTACTAAGCTTTTGGGAATATATGCAATGGTCAATGATATGCAGGAAATTAAAACAGATTCCTTCTGGTCCTAACCTCTGTGAAGCTTTCATGTTAACCATTGATGGATCAAACTAAGCTCTTATTTTGTCTCCAGATGGCTTTGGAAGACTCAGAGCAAAAGCAAAATCTTCTACACAGTGTTTACTTGGAGCTGGAGGAACTAACACCAGTCTTTGAAACAGACAGTGTCATTCAACAGCTAAATGAAATAGATAATCAAGTAGGAACTTTACAGCATGAGATAGCAGAGATTCTTCCACAGATCCAGCATGTGGCAGATGTAAGTTTGAGTGATCTCTAAGTGCCTTTTATCAGAACTTCACCATATGTTATGGAATATGGCTTATATTGTGTGCATAGAAAAAAGGTGTGCTGGTTTTTAGTGGGTGTGCCAAGTGAGTAAATTAGTTGTTTGGAAAGAAACCATCAGAAGGTATTTGGTGTCTAATTAAGCTGTAAAGTTGAAAAGTATTGATGAAACTCCTTGTTTAGGAAGAGAAATGCAGGGCTTATCTTGGTGGAGGGTAGGGCTCCTATTCAGAAGCACCTGGACAGGCTGGAGAAATGTGCTGAGAGAAGCCTCATGAAATGCAATAGAGGCAGATGCCACATCCTGCACCCAGGAGGGAACGTGTCCAAATACCATTATGGGCTGGGGGCCAACCAGCTGGAAAGCAGCTTTGCCAAAAGGGCTGATAGTCCCGGTGGACAAGTTGACCATGACACAGCAGCATGGTCTTCCAGCAAGAAGGCTAAGAGTATTGTGGGCTGCCTGAGCAAGAGTGTAGCCAGGAAGTCCATGGGAGCAATCCTTCTTTTTGGCACTTGTGAGGTCACATTTGGGTGCTGTGCCCAGTTTTAGATTCCCCAGTGTAAGAAAGACATAGAGGAGCAAGTCCGGGAAGGGCCATCAAGGTGACTGAGGGGCTGTAACACAGGACATAGGAGGAAAGACTGGGCGGGCTGGGTCAGTTCAGCCTGGAGAAGAGACAGCTCTGGGCTAGAGCAATATTACAGCTGCCTGCTGCTACATAATGGGAGACTATAGGCAAGATAGAGCCAGACTCTTCATGGGATGTGCAGAGAAAAGATGAGCAGAGACAAACTCAAATTATAACATAGGAAATTCCATCTACATATAAGGAAGGATATTTTTTTGTGGTGAGATTGGTCAAACATTAGATATGGGGCCCACAGTTGAGGTGAAATCCCTATCCCAGGAGATACTCAAATCTCAACAGGATCAGGCCCCAAATGACCTGCTCTGAGGGGCACCAGAGACCTCCTGAGATCTCTTCCAAGCTCATTTCTTCTGTGACTCTGTCTCTATGAGAGTTCACAAGCAGCTGTGCTGTATGTGGATCCATTTTCTATCTGACAAGGCTCTTCATAAAGGAAGCTCCAACAGTGTAATTAGATCAGTTTCATATGCTGATAAATATCACCACTGGAAAAGTGTCTTCTCAATACTGGCAATTTATACTGTGACTTTCCAGTTCTGTACTCAGGGTTTAAAACAGACCAGGTGACCTTCAGAAGTTATGACAATACATAATTTATAATAGCTAGCCTTTTGATTAGCAGCATCCATTAGCATGACCTGCATATGCTGCACTTGTTTTTCAGGTGTTTCTTTTTAAATTTAAGTAAAAGGCAGAAATGCAAGCTGGCTTTGGTTTTTCGAGGGAGTTTCTAAACTGTACTATCTACAAATATTCTCTTTGTTGCCCAAATCTAGGAATTGGATGCCATTGAATCTCATGTGAAAGTGTTTGAGAAGGATATTGCTAAAATGAAGACAATCCTATCATCAGAGGATCTGTTAGAATTTTCTCCCAAAGACCAACTTAAACATGGACAGGTCTGTGAAAACTCATATATAGTTTTTTTTTCCCTATGTATTTATGCATAAATCAGTATAAATATGCTTTCACAAGCATAAGGCTGTTTTGTGACTGCAGACTGCCATGAACAAGTTTTAGTGTATGACTTGGAAATGTTAGTATCACACAAATTCTAACTCTCAGATCAAAGATTGAAAATATTATTTCAGCCATGATTTTTGGCTACTTTCTAAAGTAGCAAGTAGTGCAATCCAGGAGGAGCACTTTGGTAGAGCAAAACAGTTGGTGCAGAGAACCTGATGTCTGTGTTGTATGTGTCTAGGGGGCTTGCTTTGGAGTGGTTCTGTAGAATGGACATCCATTAGTGGCTGGGTTTCTTCAGAGGCTCTTCTGGAGAGTATCTTTTGCTTTAGTTTCCTTTGAAAGGAGTCCAGTTTTTATGCTCCAAGACAACTGCACAATGTAAACCTTAAGATGAGACTGTTGGGAGATTTCTTCCAGAAGCACGGTTCTTGTCTGAACTGAAACATTCGAAATTAAAGCACTATTGAGAACATGCCCGTAGAGGACTCAAGTATGTAACTTACGTGTTGTCAGACATACCTGCCATATCTGAGTGCCTCCAGTTTTGGAAAGTTTATGTTCTGATTTTCAGAGACACTTCCTGCACATTACTCCACTTAGCATTGAACAGCAAGTAATCTGAAAGTCTGAAAATCAGGCCCTATTTTTCCAAAAATGGAGGCAAAATTTAGCACATGTTTCTGGAAACATAGGCTGGAGTGACTTACCATAAAGCCATTTCATCATGCAGGGACTTTACTGCAAAGATACCTTGGCCAGATGGTTTTCCTTCATCTGCTTGAGTGAAGTAAAGCAAAGAATTATTGTATCTTTTCTTTTATACCACATGCGGTTCACATTGTTAGCTGGCTGAAATGCAAAAAACATGGGTTCAGTTTCAGGGGAGGGATAAAAATCTCATCATACCTCTCATAGCTTTGTTATCCAGAGAACAATTTTGTAATGGCTACATTATATGGAAAAACTAAAGTAATATTTCTTCTGGAAAATTATGTTCACCTACTCCCTTACTTTAAATTGCTGTCTGGATAGTACGCTAATAGCAAAAAACTCCTTATGCAGGCTGCTTATGAATGAGAGAATAAGCATCTCTAGTCCAACTGGGGCCTTTTACA
The DNA here is from genome assembly GCF_018691265.1 of Tyto alba. NCBI lineage: Eukaryota > Metazoa > Chordata > Aves > Strigiformes > Tytonidae > Tyto > Tyto alba. Next base: position 8,931,135 of record NW_024881303.1, read on the forward strand.
ATGAAATCTTGAGAGGGAATTTAACAAAAATATCAGTAATTAAAAGGTCCAGAGCTGGTTTGGGTTTTGTTTTGTTTTGTGGTTTTTTCTTCTGAAGTTCCCAGCTGAATGAGGTCTCCATAAGATTTAATTTCTTTAAGAGAACTAAGAAGTTGTGAGCTGATATTGACATTCTGTCTTTCCTAAGTTGATCACTGAGTCTTCCATAATACATGTATTGTGGTATGATACTGCATAGTTCTGTTCATCCAGAATTGATAAAGATGATTGTAAACTGTGCATCCGCTTGCTGTATTGTGATATAAAGTGCTGTCTTTCACAGGAAAGCCATCTCCAGAGGTTTCTTCTGGCTTCCATCCCCCTTCATCATGTCAACTATGTTGATAAGACTGTTCATAGAACCATCAGCAAATGGCTAGTTTTAACACAGGACTTTTCATGGCTGGTTTACAGCACAAAAAAGAATAACCAGGATTGGCTAGAGTGACATTAAAGGGTTTACACCAGTTTTTTAACTTTTAACTGTCAAAGATATGCTACTTTGAAATGATGCACTTAGTAAAATAATAACCAATCTGAATGTGACCCTTTTTTGTCACCATGCAAATTTTATGCATGTATATGCAGAAAAAGAATTGTAAATGTAAATTATAGTTTCCTCTAGCTTTAGACAACCTCACTATGGATTTTAATGGATTTATTCCAAGACTGAAATATTTTTCCTTATTAAATGGGAAACTCACAAAAGAGAACTTTTGCACATCATGACAGTAGTATAAATTTTAGGTGTTGATTTTTCCAACTCAGTATCACATTCATCATCTATCCTATATCCTAGCAGGTTATACTTGACCATGTTGGTCCCATGCAGAAGACCATAGTTCACATACAGTCCTATGAAGAAACTCTTCAGCTACCAGGGGTGAAAATGCAACCTTTCTCAGTCTTCCAAAGAGCAAGAGAATTCTTGAGAGAATTGAAGAAATTAGAAAAAATTACTAAGGAACAAAATGACCTACTAGAGGTATTTGATTTTTTTTTTTTTTTTTTTTTTACTGTTACCTAAACCACTTTTATTTTATAATAATTTTGATCACTAGACAATGTTGTTTTTACAGGCATACAGTATACTTACTGTGTCTTCCATGTAATGTTTTGGGGAATTTTTTGTTCTGCTTTTTTCCTCTGTAATTTGATACTACATCAAGACACAGTGGATAGTCTTGAAATTAATTTCAGTCTTCTAATTTAGTCACAACTGACACGATGTGTTTTAGCACGTTGTAGAAGAAATGAAGGCATAAGTGTCTTATGACCTAGGTTTGCACAACCGGTGTTTGAAGTCCAGCGTTATATGCAGGTGCTCACATCTGCAATGTTCAGGTCCTTAAACTTATCTAGAATATGGAAGTTCTTTGTTGACGGCCATTAGATATAAACTGCTGACAATTAATAGCAGAAAGACTTTTACTAAAAATGATCTTCCCAAATCAGTGAGCCAGAAAAGTGACAATTTTCTACCGCTGTCGCTTGGTTAATTCACTGTTTTGAGGCAGGACAGCTCCTGCTCTAAGAAGGTCCCATGGAAGGATGTCTTTGCATAAGTGAACATGTGACAGGGCGCTTGGAGATTCTGTTGGCCAGACCAGATTTGGAGACAGAAGTGAGATAACAGCATTGGTGTGCCACACGGCTGTAGGAAAGAGCAGTGCTGGCAAGGTCAGTAAGGGTTAACTCATAGGCAGTATGAGTTATGAAACAGCTATGCTGGCTCCAAACCTTGAAGAAATATCTCTGCAGCACTTCACTGAGCAATGTGGTTGTACCAGCTCAGGAAGGTTTCAATTCAGGGATATCTGTGTCATGCTCCATTGCCCAGGGTAGGTATACTTGAAGGCAATCTGGAGTTTGGTTATTCATGTTCTGACATCAGCAGAGGTTTGTAAATTCTCATGTAACCCATTCATTTCTCCTCAGGATGATAGCAGCACCTAGAAAAATGATACAATATCTTTGTTAATAGGTTTGGAAAACCAAATCAGAGTAAAGCAGAGTGCTTTAGAACGTGTAACTTCTTACTGAGCATTTCAGAGGCCAGGCAGACACAAGTCAAAGCTAAAAGGTTAATCTCCATCTTTGATTTTCAGTTTGTGAAATTAAGAGCACCACACCAAGAGAAAAACTCAAACATGCTGCACGGCTAGTGCATGCTTGGAGTTCAGAAAAAAATAATGACTAAGTGAAATCCATATGATCCCTACTATATTTTTTTTTTCAGTCTGTACAATGTCTTATGTCTGAGAAGTGGATGTGGTAAAACATACCTTTTTCAGAGTTACCAGATTAAATACTCGAGAATTTTCAAAACACTTTAAAACTTGTCAGAAACAGAGTGCTTTACAATTATGAAGTGTTATCATGAGACTTATGTGGAGCATTAGGTCAAGGTTTAGATTTTTTTCCTTTTTGAAACAGCTGTAACCTTTTTTACTCAGCATTTGCCTTTATCTTATAAGCACCCAACAATCTGTAGCTGAGTGAAATTTCTTTGTGAGAAAATAGTTTGGAAAAATTGTAATTCTTGGCAGCTAGAGTATCAAACTGTGCAAAAAAGATTTTCCAGTCCAGTTGAATGGGTTGAAAGCAGCAGTACTACAATACAAGTCTAGTACCAGCTAAGACATAACAAAGGATCGAGCTATTAAAGGATGGCACTTTGAGTGCTGCATTAAAATGGTAGTAAGTATCCTGATAGAGCGGAAAGCAAATGGGAGGCAAGCTTCCTGTACAAATATATATATAGTTATTTTTTAACTGAGAATTAGTTTTGGAATTTCAGTGTTTGGATGTGTTTGCCCATATCTTGCTATCTGTGATGCAATAGGATATTGCACTAGTAACTTTTATATAATTAAATTGCAGTGTAATACCTGAAAAAGTATGATAGAAACAAAACAGGTAATAGGTAATGTAAATGCTTCGCGGCAGGATTTTAGGTGACTTAAGTCTATGTTGAATGACGCCTTCTGCTTTTTACTATGGCCTGTCAAGTACCACTCCTATCACTACCTAAATAAAGTCATCAGGAAGAGGAGCTGGAATCCACAGCTGCTGCTTCTGGTTTTATGTGCAAGAGAATGGCAGTATTTGCATATTTGATGATTTAGTGTGCTCATTTTTAGTAAGCTCTTCCATAAGAAATACGACTGCCTGCACGTACACTATGGGCAGGTGGGACTTTTCCATGGGTAGATCTTCTAATATTACCACAATATGAAAAGTGAAGAGCAGATGTTAAGCAGGAAATAACTCAAAAGAGAGACAACATTTCTAGGAAGAGATTCAGTCCCACATATATGGCATAATTTATGTTACATTAAGAAAAGGATAAAATAAGAATTTTTGCCCCTCAGTGGAAGGCAGGGAACAGATGAGTTATCTTCAGGCAAGTTGCTATATTCACATATTGACCTGTGACAGAAGGAATTGGAGTCTGTATACAAATTAATCATCTTCTTTAGTTAGTCAAGGAAATTGGAGGTAGTATGCATTTTACCTGTTACTGAACAGTCCTACTCATGTGGAAGTGAAGGTATGGGTAAGAGAATCTCTCTTTCAGAAGGACTTTTATTTTCTCATTAAAACTGAGCAGGAGGAGACCTATTCTACTTCTCCTATGATTCTAGCTATGGCATTAAGATTATAGGCCACAATTAAATATCTTCCTCTTCAATTTGGCTTTTTTTATTTCAAGTGGGGAAAATAGTTTCTCCTTCCTTTTAAAACCTGTAATTAATTAAAAAAAAATTAGAACCTTATTAGTTTGCATTTTATTGAGAGGGAGTGCTACTGTGAAGAAGTGACTGAAGAAACAGCACTGTCACTCTTCATAGCAGGAGAGACTCTGCTCTGAAAGGCAGAGTCTGTGCACGTTTCGTGGAGACATTTTCCAACCTGTTAGGCTGCTCAGGTGCTGCTGTCAGCAAAGTTGTTCAAGCCTGTTGACAACAGGCTGCATTTTCTTCATTACCTTTTGCAGACACCTGAGGAATAATCCTTAGATATTCTTTGATTCTCAATCCTCAGGTTGGAAAACACAGAAACACCAAATGTTCTTCAAATTAAATGTTTTTACAAAATATTCTGATTTGTAGATGTAATAATTTCTTAATTATGTGAGACATTGTGACAAGCTGTGGCTGACAATCGTGGGGGGGGGGTGGTGCCAATTTCTGCATCAACAGTAAAGCATGGGGGTTGGATGAGATTTTGCCGTCTCACTGTCAAACGAGTAAAAATGAATTTGGCTGTTTATAACATATAATATGTTTTCCTATAAGCCATGCAAGAAGAGGAAGTTCACACAAAGTGGAAATATTTACCATTTTTATAGGAAGTATTCAAATTGTCAGATACTGCGGTTAGCTTAGCCTCTGCGCTGCCTGGTGTACAGCACAGTTCATGTTTGGTCAGTGCAGGACTAGCTGGCAGTACAGACCTGAGCACCAATAAAAACCAGGTAGGCTTTCTAACTTGATATGAAACCCTGTAATTTCTCTTTTTTTTTTTTTCTATCAACCTGTTCTAAATTGTAGTGAATGTGATTAAATATGCTCCATTTGTATTTTATAGCCAAATTCATAGCTCTACTCTGGAGTAAATAAAGAAGTTCTCCTAGGCAGAATACCCCACCATACTTCGACTTACAGATAGAGCAGTTTGTTTGTCTTTCGCAACTGAATAACAAACTTAGTGAGGATAGGGTTGGGCAAAGTTAGCAGAACAAACAGAGTTTCTTTTACATGTAAGTACAGATGTAAAGGAGACGTTGGTACTCTTCAGTTCAAGTTTGTTTCACTACTGACTAGTTTGTTTCTGTAGTACTTAATTCAAAATTATTTATGAGGATTACTATTTCACAGGAAGCTGTAAAGAAAACAGAAGAATGTGAGCAAGAAATTGAAAAGTTGAAACAACTGTTAAGGAACCACTTGGTTGAAATATCACATGAAGATCAGGCACTGGCTCAGAAGACTCATTGTCCAGAGGTGCGTTTCATTGTTTTTTCTCTCATGTCTGTTACAAGTCCTGACACCACTATTCATGATGATGCAGAGCAGTGTGCTTCCCCTCCCCACCACAGTCCAGCAGGCAATTGAATGCCATAGTGTGACCATGCATATGTAAGTTGACATACACTGAGAGATATTATGATTAATATTAGTTTGCAAGTTGGGTATATCTTTCATAATATACTCCTTATTGATTTCACCGTGTCATTTGTACCTGTATCAACTTCCAAGTCTTCCTGACAGCTGATAGCTGTTTTGGTGAAACAATATGCAGCACTGATAGCTTGCCTATGTGCAGTATCCTGCTAATGTTGCTGAAGTAGCAGCTTGGCATAGTGCACAAGGAGAGAACAAGTCCATTTTTGATCACTGACCGTGCAATGGTACTTCTGGTGATGCTAGTTTGGGTTAGATTCTCTAGACTCCTTTCCTCGCCTTCACTGCCATACTGTGTTTTCATCAACTAATAAACATGTGTTGCTTTTCTCCCTGCAGTCAGCTGCTTTCTATAATGGATTAATTGATTATTTAATGCAAAAAAAGATGTGTTTTAAGGACAGCACTGCAGGAGTCAGGAAATGACTAATTAAGTGTAATAACTATTTATAAACTGCCTCTAAAATGCTCAGCTTTTTGCAGTCAGTCACAATAAAGTTAATACACATACATTGTACTCGCTTAATAACTATAATCACTCAGTAGGCTTCTAAGTACATAGCTGCTCTGCTATGTTGGATGTTGGAGGCTTGATGCTAGTACTAAGCATGACTCATTTCCTGATTGTTACTTGTTTTTGTCTTTGAATGTAGGACTTTCTGTTTAATAGCTCTTGTTTTAGAAGAAAGCCTGCTTCACAACTGCAACGTTTCATAAAGAGAAGCGGAAAATGGAATTGCCCATCTTATTGAGGGGCTTCAGATGAAGATGTGATGTTAATAAATATTTGGTTTCTAAGGAGGTTTTTGACTGGTTAAATTTGCAAAGCAAACTGTTAAATGTGTGCTGTAAAGTCTCCTCCTGCAATTAAACAAATAGAAATACTCTTCTTAATGGACATTTATAAAAATATGCCAAATTATCATGGATGGCTGTTATTCCAATTGCTTTTTCTTTCCTCTACCCTTTGAAGATTTTTACCTTGTGTTTTTGACTGTACAAAAGGAAAAAACATCCTTGTCTGAGCAGAGTTCCCATGTGCTTTGAAAATTTGCGGGGGTTCCTGCCTCCACCTTCCCTGTCATGCAGCCACACTGGTGTTATTAACAGAAGAAGCTGTAGTTGAGACAAAACCAGCAGTCTTACTGCTTTCATCTGTCAAGGATTATTACTTGCACAGCATTATTCACACCATGATAGAGCATGGTATGGAATTATTTCAAGCCTAACATCAAAGCTTGCTCTGATGGGCTGAGCCCAGTGTGCAAATGGGATATTTAGCCACCTTTCAGTTTTCTGAGCAAGCAACAATACTTCAAAGAACTTTAGCACTTTCAGCAATGAAGGGAGCAGGGCATTTTATTCCTTGCCCTGTTTTACTCTGTTACTTGTTGTGCTTTCTTTGCTCACCTGGAGACTGGGTGGTAAGAAAAGGCCCTGTCAGAAAGCTCTAAGCTAGAGCAATCGTCATGGCCAGGGAGAAGACCAAGACAGATTTATTTCCCCCTTTGCTAGTGCAAAGTTACTTGCATTATTGTTTAAATCCCTGCAGAACATTAAATACTCTCCTTGCGCTTTGTTGGTGACCGTTGTTCCCAAAATCACAGAGACATGGGATAGTTTTGTCACTAAAACCCACCAAATGGTTTGTGTTTCTTCATTTAGGCCAACTTCTGCAAAGAAGGCTCAGCCTTGAGCTACCCTTATTGCTGTCTTTGCCCTCATCAAGGCTATTTTGTGTCAGGTTTCCAGAGAATGTAGTTGGAAGTAACATCACCTGCTCTGACACATGGAGTAATGTAGCCTAGCTGCATTCCCTCTGTCCTGAAGGAAACTCATATCCCATGGCTACGCAGCACCTAGTTAGAATTAATTACCCAGCCTTTCACATTTCCTTCCAGACTAGAAACTTCTGCATTACAGGCAGCAAGTGCTGTCCTGAGCTGAATCTGTTGCTGCTGTTTTGCATGTATCTGAACATCTCCTGCAGTGACAATGGGGAACTGTCCCAATGCGCTAAGAAAGGAAAAAGGGGAAATAGCTCGAGTGCCAGTAAGATGCATCACTGGTATCATCTGTTACATTACTGTTTGGTTAAGTAAGAAAAATGGATGCTTACAGCTGTTGTTGCTCCTTAGGGAGAAATGGAAGCTGTAAAAGAAGAAATCATAAAGCTGTGCCAAAGAAAGGAAGATATCCTTACCGGGATGAAAAATTCAATGTCTGAGCTTCACCAGCGCTTACAGCAAGAAGTGCCTGAATCAGGAGATGAACCCACAGCCTCTGTATTAACACAAAGTGATTTGATTGGGACTGATGTTTCTGGTCAGCAGGTAAGTGGAGAACCACGTTGTGATCACTTTACCCAAGAGCTGAAGAGGGAAGGTAAATAACCCTTCTTCCTCCAGGAGGAGTGGCATGTGAGAGAGGAGCACCCCTGCAGCTGTGAATCAATACCACTTCTCCTCCCCTTTGTGCTTCCCGATGGTCCTAGAAGGACTGAGTATGATGCATGTCTAGGAGAAGGCAGGAGAGAAGCATGCCTCTGGTTGTCTCTTAGCATGAGCAGACCCAGCATGATGTTTGCATCAAGCAATCAACAGCAAAATGCCCGATGTGTAGTTTTGTTGATAATCAGTTGTTCTGGGATTTTCGGTAATTTTTTTTCATGGAGCAAAATGCAGTTTGTCCCAATTATAGCTGTAATGTTTCAACATTACAGCATGAAGTCCCAATTTTCAGAGGTACTTAGTACATGCAGCTTTCAATTACTTTAATGTAGGTTGGCAGATGTTCAGTGCTCCTCCAAAAGTGGACCCCAAGTGGTAACTTTCTTTTGGTTTACAGGCAGAAGAGAAGAGGCTTTTACTGTTCTTGTCATGAATAATTGGGCTGTCTCTTTGTGTGTATTTTTGTAGTCGAAAAAAAGAGGAATGGTGTCTCTTCTACCTTCCTTAGATGAAGAATCAGAAGACTGTTCTTTCCACAGCAAGGTGAGTTCAGTGTATATCTTATATATACAGCTGTATATGGAAAATACAAAATTTTGGTACAGAACAAATTATGAAAAATGTGCAAATCCAAAATACTTCAGAACAAATTGAAATACCTGTTATCACTCCAGGATACTAAGAAATCGCACTTGAGGCAGCCTGCCAATATTACAATACCAGTATTACACAGCACCTCTTTCTGTGATGTCTGATCCTGCTGTTGGTGGGATTGTTTATATAGTAATATCTCCTTTATGCAAGTGTTAGGGATCTAAATACCAATGTTTATATGTGGGAGTGGGGTTCAGACAGAATTAGACAGCCTTTGAAGTGCTAAAATTTAAAAGAAACAACAAAAATTATTTGTATGTTTGAGCTTAAAAAAAAAAAAAAGGGGCATGATCAGACTATTGGGAATGAAGTTAATATAGGAGAGATTTCATAGAGAATGGGAGAAGCTTGGAGACACTGCTCAACAGGTTGATTTGAATCTGGAGAGTCTGAATGCCCAGGGGATCTGCAGAGGAGCAAAGCTGGAAGTAAAGTTTCATAGTAAAGTTAATAGCTTTTGGAAAAAGAAAAAAAAAAAAAAAAAAAGAAATCCATGAAGCTTTCTGAACACTTTCCTGCACCCTAGGGACTAAATGAGATGTACTCAAATGAAATCAAGAACATACAGAAGTGCTGGCGAGCTTGTAGCCTGGCTACCCATTTGCACAGCAGTTCCCAGATTTCCTAGATTGTTAGCGACCAGCTACTCTCATCTGCATCTCCTGGGAGGGACTGTGGCCTCAATAAAGTTTTGAAGAATCTCCATTTCTCTGAAGTCCTCACTATGGACATTAATTAGCCTTTTTGCTACATCTTTGCCACAAGAATCAAAAGGAAATGTGGCAAAAAGGTTACAGAGTATTGGAGGGGTTACTTTAGGCTAGGCAAAGATGAAGCTCCACGGCTAGACAGTGTGAAAAAGTCTGAACAGCTTGGATAGAGATGCTGTCTTACTACTCTGACCCAAGCACTTCACGTTCAAGGTTTCTGATTCTACACCTTCACTGGTGCAGTTTTCTTTACATACAGGACTTTAGAGGACAGGACAGGAGAAAGAGTGTTTCTTTTTGTGTTTTTTTTTTTTTTTTATTTATTATTTTTTTTATTTTTTTGAATACTGTGAAAAAAAATAAGGATACTCTGAGCTCTCTAGAGAAAACTATCAGTATCATCTGGCTGCCATTCATCTCGGAGCAGAACTATAGAGCAAGAGAAGTGCTGAGATTTCAGAAACACAATAAAGATAGATAAACAAGGCAGAAATACAGCAAAGTGTTACTAAAGGTTTGCAGTAGTATACCTTGCCTGAAGCAATATCTGAGCTTCCTGTTCACAAGCTAATGCTGAGCTGTTACTGCTTTCAAAGGGATGTACAGCCACAGAGAAAGATGCAAGCTTTTGGCCTTCAGAAATAGATGATGAAAGGCACAAGGAGGATAGCGCAACTTCCTGGTCTTCTGGTACCTTGTCAGATGGCATTGTTCAGGTGATGCACTCAGATTTATCTCCATGGGGATGGGAATTCATCTGTGTGGAAAAGATCTGCACAAGTCCCAGGCATTGCTGAGGTCTGCAAAGCAAGAGAACTGTAGAAATGCAGGACATGATGGTCTTATTCAGATCCTCCATCTTCCATATCACTCTAAATCTTGCCATTTAAAATTTCCTTTCCTGTTGCACATATTGGTTGGACTCAATTACTTTAATGGTCTTTTCCAACCTAAATGATTCTATGATTCTATATTAATTTCTTCTAGCTTGATAAAAACCCCAAAGATAGCAATGCACATTTGGTAACATCAAGTTGTTTTACTGTAAAATGTGCATTTTGTTGGGATGATTTGTGGAAGAGGTTCTCCTCTTCTACGTGAGATCAACATCTAAGACACTCAGTTGGCTACAATTTTGGTAGCATTCTGCTCTGTTCCTCATGGTGTCTCAATAATGATGTAATTATTTGTTTCTGTATATTGATGTTAGAGTCATAAGAGAACTTCTTTCTGTGAATACTCTTGGGCCAGGACCACTCTAGGTTGAGTGGCTAATGCCCTTTGAGGCTTCTTTAACACAACAAGGCAATAATCATAGAATCATTTAGGTTGGAAAAGACCTTTAAGATCATCAAGTCCAATCGTAAACATAACTCTGCCAAGTCCACCACTAAACCATGTCCCTAAGTGCCACATCTACACTACTACACATCTACACTATTAGTGATAAGTACTTACACTGTTGCCTCTCTCTCTCCAGGATGCTGATGAGATAATGGAATCACACAGTAAACATGGTGAGGAAACATCTATGCAAACTTTGCAGAGCACTGAAGGCCCTGGCACAGGTGATGGCAGTCAGGCTATGGTGAGTTTGAAGGCCTGAAGTAAGCTGAACAAGGTGACCTTCTGAGCTCCTTGTATAATCTACCTAGTGGGCAGTGGTCCTGTTTTGTTATGGTTATGCTGGTGGAGTTTGTTGCAGTGTTTATGATATGGCAGGATATCTACAGCCCTTTGTGGGCCTCTTCATATTGCTGCTTTGGATGATAAATATATTTTGATTTGCTCCTCGAAAATGTAGTTTACTAGGGAACAAAATAGAGTATTTTCAGGAAGTAAGAGGCTGGCATTCATACCGGCATGAATGGAGAGGTTCCAGTGATGTAAATGTACATTAACGATGGGATTTTTAAGCAGCAGTTAAAGGAGAAATTAAGATTGACAGTCCTATATGTTACTGCTTTGTAGAAGGTGTGTACAGGCTAAGGGAGGTGTGGGCAGCAGCCTATAGGTTATATGCAAAAGCGTGTATGGAGACAGACATGAGCGCTCCAGGAAGGCCAGGAGCAGCAGACTGGTAGCAGAGCAGCCCCCACTCTTCCTGGGTTTAGAACGTGGAAGAAGACAGAACCCATCATTGTCTGGGGCAGGAACAGGCCCCCAGGTCACTTCGTCTCCCACTACCCCTGACTTCTTCCATATGACATAACTGTATGCAGGACCTCTGTGTTTTTTCTCTCTGCTACACTGTGATGCTGTCGGTCTCTGCATTTGCAGGACCCATCTCAGCTGCCTTGGCAGCCACAGCAGATGTGGTCGCTGCAGTACCCAAGCGCAGCGAGCGGTTCAGCTGAGCTCGCACTGCTTGTGTGTGCTAGGCTGACCTGAACCCCTGACTGCACTGAGTAAATCTCCATTCAGGATAATAGGAATTTAGACACCTGTATCCAATAGACTTAACCTCCAGCTGAATGTTTTTGGGTTTCCCAGAGCCTTACAAGACAACACATGCCAGCTTGGCCCCTCTGTGTGCCACCGCTGTGTTTGGTCAGCGTCTTGCCTTCAGCGGCACCCACAGCCTGTCAGACCCAGCAATGCAACAGTTCAGCAAAGCAGTTTCTTGAGTCAGACACGGCAGGTCTGTGGAGTCCTGTCAGACTGTGAGCCAGGGTCCTCAGCTCCAGGAGACAGGTTTCTTAGAGGAGTTCTTCCTTCCTCAAACCATACCAGAGAGGTTTTTGCTTCCAACATCTTTTCCACTTCAGTGTTTTGTTACACTGTGGCATTTCCATATGCTGCACAACTACCTATAGCATGTGATTTTTTTTTTTTTTTAAATGATTTATTTACAAGATCAATTACTATTTGGAGACAGGAAGACATTTATTTTTATAAATGGTAAATCTATTTGTTTTCCCTAAAGATGTGTGTATGTGTAGAGATTTATTAAATTCATTATATTTATGTTCTCCATTTAGAGCTTAACTGCATGCTAAAATTAAATAATTCCTACCATCTTAGTGATTGCTAAATTATATCATTTCCTCCCCCCTGGCATGTTGTCTCTCCCATGAAAATGTAGCTGCATCCAAATTGAGTTATAGCAACCTAAAACACAATTTAGGATCCAGGAAAACATTTGAAATACTGGATGAGGAAGAAAAGATGGGTTATAGTTGTAGGTGACTCCCTTCTGCAGGGAACAGAGGGTCCAAGATGCTGGACAGATCCTTCACTTAGGGAAGTCTGCTGGCTTCTTGGGGCCGGAGTTAAGGACATCACTAGGAAACTTCCTAGCCTGCTATGGCCCTTGGACCCATTATTGCTCTTCTATGTGGGTGACAATGAAGCCGCAACACGTAGTCAAAGGGCAATCAAAAGAGACTTCAGGGCCTTGGAATGGTTAGTAAAGGACATCTACTGGAAAAGTAGCATGGTGAGCTGTAGGCAATCCAGGAGACTCCTGGAGTGCATTGAGGAGAACTTGTCAAGCCAGGTAATAGACAGCCCTACCAGAGGGGATGCAGTACTGGACGTGTTGGTCATCAACACAAGTGAGCTAATCGATGATGTCAGGATTGGAGACAGCCTGGGCTGCAGTGATCATGCACTGGTGGAGTTCACAGTCCTGAGGGATATGGGCCAGGTGAAGAGTAAAGTCAGGACCCTGAATTTTAGGAAAGTAAGCTTCTATCTGTTCAAGGAGTTAGTCAATAGGACCCCCTGGGAAACTGTCCTCGGGGACAAGGGAGCAGAACAGAGTTGGCTGATCTTTAAGGATGCTTTCCATGGAACACAAGAACTCTCAATCCCCAAGTGTAAGAAATCAGAAAGGGAAGGCAAAAGACCAGCATGGATGAGTCAAGGTCTGCTGGTCAAACTGAAGGGCAAGAAGCAAATGCACAGGCAGTGGAAGCAGGGACAAGTATCCTGGGAGGAGTATAGGGACACTGCCTGATTGTGTAGGGATGGGGTCAGGAAGGCCAAGATGTGGCTGGAGTTGAACTTGATAAGGGATACAATGAATAATAAAAAAGTCTTCTACAAGCATATCAGCCAGAAAAGGAAGGTCCAAGAAAGTATACCCCCACACACTTCAATGAACACAACTGCCAAACTGGTAACAATGGATGAGGAGAAGGCTGAGGTACTCAACTTTTTTCTCTCAGTCTTCACTGGCAACCTCTCTTCCCACACCTCTCAAGTTAATAGACCTCAAGGCAGGGACTGGGGGAGCAAAGTCCCTCCCACTGCAAGAGAAGATCAGGTTTGTGACCACCTGAGGAACCTGAACATATATAAGTCTATGGGATCTGACAAGATGCATCCCAGAGTTCTGAGGGAATTGGCTGATGTAGTTGCCAATGATACTTGAAAAGTCATGGCAGTCAGGTGAAGTCCCTGGTGAAAGGAAAAAGGGAAACATTGCACTCATTTTTAAGAAAGGTAGAAAGGAGGACCCTGGGAACAACCGACCTATCAACCTTATCTCTGTGCCTGGGAAGATCATGAAACAGATCCTCCTAGAAGATGTGCTAAGGCCCATGGAGAACAGGGAGGTGATTCAACACAGCAATTGCGGCTTCACCAAAGGCAAGTTTTGCCTGACAAACCTAGTAGCCTTCTATGATGGAGTGACTACATCAGTGGACAAGGGAAGAGCTACAGATGTCATCTATATGGACTTCTGTAAGGCCTTTGACATGGCCCCCCACAACATCCTTCTCTTTAAATTGGAGAGATACTGACTTGATGGATGGACTGTTCGATGAATGAGGAATTGGTTAGATGATCACATCCAGAGGGTAGTGGTCAATGATGAGTGGTGTCCCTCAGGTGTCCGTACTGAGACCAGTACTGTTGAATATCTTCATCGATGACCTAGACAGTGGGATTGACTGCACCCTCAGCAAGTTTGCAGATGACACCAAGCTGTGTGGAATGGTTAACACATCTGGGGGATGGGATGCCTTCCAAAGTGACCTGGACAAGCTCGAGAAGTGTGCTCATGTGAACCTCATGAGGTTCAACAAGGCCAAGTGCAACATCTGGCACCTGGGTTGGGGCTGGGGAATGAAGGGATTGAGAGCAGCCTTGAGGAGAAGGACTTGGGGGTATTGAAAACTGACTATGACCTGGCAGTGTGCACTCACAGCCCAGAAAGCCAAATGTATCCTGGGCTGCATCAAGAGAATTGTGGCCAGCAGGTCAAGGGAGGGGATTCCTTCCCTCTACTCTGCTCTGGTGAGACCTCATCTAGAGTACTGCATTCAGCTCTGGAGTCCTCAGTATAGGGAGGACATGAACCTGCTTGAGTGGGTCCAGATGAGGGTCACAAAAATGATCAGAGGGATGGAACAACTGTCCTACGAGGACAGGCTGAGAGAGTTGGGGTTGTTCATCCTAGAGAAGAGAGAAGACCTTATTGCGGCCTTTCAGTACTTAAAGGGAGCTTATAAAAAAGATGGGGACAGACTTTTTAGTAGGGACTGTTGCAAAAGGACATGGGTTAATGGTTCTAAACTACAAGGTGGTACATTTAGACGAGATATAAGGAAGAAATTTTTTAAGAGGGTGGTAAGGCACTAGAACAGGTTGCCCAGAGAGGTGGTAAATGCCTCATCCCTGGAAACATTCAAGGTCAGGTTGGAGGGGGCTCTGAGCAACCTGATCTAGATGAAGATGTCCCTGATCACTGCCGGGGAACTAGGTAACCATTCTATCATGCTGTTTGTCAGTTGAGCCATGGTAACTGTGTACCCCATGGTGTCTCCATGGTCTCAGTCTTGGCACACAAAAGCATGATGTGTACAGATTTCAAAGATGAGACTGGTTTGTTTTATTCAACTAATTTGACTATATATCCGAGTTTCTGTTTCTCTAGAGGAAGGGGATAAAGTTTACTGCGGTAACAATGTCTAGCTAGGGAGGGGAAGAGCATGGCACAAGTGTAAACTAAATGCTTATGTACACATACATGTGTGATGAAAGGGTGTCATGCACAGTATTATAGATGTGTCATGTTTTGTTATTTAAATGAATGAATTAAAACAAATGAGCTTAGAACTAGAGCTGGAAATTTCAGGTGGAGGTTGAAGTAAACTGATACTTTTTTCTTTCTTCAGTCACATATACCTCAATAGACATGTTTAGGCTGTTCTGGGATCTGTATACTCTGATTTACTTTCTATGTTTAAAGGCACTATCTCATACTATCTCAGAGGCAAAAAAGAATGGTAGTGATTAAAGAAAGACATTGATAGCTGAAACAATGCATTTTTGCTCCCTGTATTTCTGCCAAATCTCATTTTAACACTATCTCCATTGCCTGAATATATGCTCTAGAGCTGTGGGAGTATACAAGTAGTTTTGTTCTGGTGGTGGTGTGCTTGATTTACTTACTAAGTACTAGTATTTGCATGTATGGAGGTATATACAGACCTGTACAGCCTTCTAAGCAACTGCTGATATCTCCAAGAACTTCGGACTTCTCCTTATTACGGAAGTGTGCAGTATTGCTTCTTAAAGGAGGGCAACTAAGAAGAAAGAATTACACGACATACTTAAAAATACACCATTTTTTTCCATGGGACCTAGAGCCCGAATAAGACATATTTGACTGTTGGAACCAAACACACACAAGTAGCTTGTAAGCATTGCTCAACAGCTTGCTTTGCAGCTTTAAACTGCATTGCGTTTGCAACGAACTCCCACAGAGAAACATCTCTCCTCAGGGGAGAACTGGTTAATGGTGAGTCATCCCACTTCCTGTACGCTCAGGTATACCTGTGCAAATGCAAATCGCTGCCTGGAAACCTGTTACACCAGATCCCGGATCAACTGGCTGCTGAGTTTCCCTTTCTCTTTTTTCCTCCTTCTTTTTTTTTTTTTTCTCCTTTTTTTATTTTTTTTAATCTGGAAACACGGTGGCAGAGTTGTTTCGGAGCTCTGTGAGTGTGAAAGTTAAACATTTCCCATTAGTAAGGGAAGGGAAAAGAAATTAAAAACCGGATAGATAACCATGTTTCTTTCATGTGCTTTGCTTCAGAGCGACAAGCAGCCTCCTGTGCCCAACACCACCCAGGGCTCTCGAGGGAAAGCAGGAGATTCTGAGGAAGCAGTGGATGGCGGCAGGCCTGAGCCAGAAACGATCCTCCAGATGTGCCAGGCCCAGGTTGCCGAGCTGGAACAATGGCTAGACAAAATTAAACTGTCCCTGAGGTCAGACCCCCAGACCCCTCAAATGCAGCAGATGGTGGAACTGCAGCTTGCTGATTACCAGGTAAGACCGAGCGGTCAGTTTGCTGCTGCCATCCAAACAAGTTGCCCTTCCTAGGGGTGCATGTCCGTAGAAAAGCTATGCTTACTGCTTCTCCTCTCCCTGCTTAGTCGGCTTCATTACACTGTGCAGAGAATAGGTAACCGCTTGGCTTCAGTTTCAGGTGCAGCTCTCCAAGGGCTTAGGTAAAATAGCTATTTTTAGAGCTGGGATCTTTATGCATCCAGGGGATTTACGTAGAATTCTTGAGTATTTTTAAAGCTTCGTTTTTCTTTGGATTATTTTCAGAACCATGGCTCAGTATAGTTTGAATCCTTTATTAAAAGGCAGTTTTTCATTGATCTCAATCGTGATAAATCAGCTAGAAAACAAGGAATATTTTTTTCTTTTGACATTTTCATGTTCTATTTTTGTTTGAGTGATTTAAAAGACTGGTATAAGATAAATTCCAAGCTAGTATATTCTTCTTTTGCACCTTTTGCAAAATGCTGCCAGCATACAAGTAGAAAGACAGGGGCTTCTCCCCTGCTCTCTGTGAGCAGTGGTGATATTTGGGCACCTACTGTTGTAGTGCTAGGGCAGCCTCTTGCCCTGATGGCAGCGGAAGGAAAGGAGTGGGTGGTGCCTGTTGGTGAAAACGGGTGGAGAAAAACAGGACTGGCATGAGACGCTGGGGTGGGTGGGAGTCCTGGTGTGCAGCTTTTTTCTCTAGTGTTCAGATTAAAAGAAAACACGCAAGCACGCCACTTTGAAGTTCCCTGCGGTGCCAATCTGGTGTACCAGTTTGCTCCAAGCACTTGAGTCTACCAAAAGCAACAAACTTCACTCACCATAAAAGAGCCAATACCAAAATGTCCCCATTTTAAAATTCTAGGAGACATTTCCAGCTGTTTTGTTGTTGTTGGATTGGATTTTTTAAATTTTTTTCCATGCCAAGAAGTGCCTCTGGGTTCAGGCTGTGATTCAGCCAAGTGCTCAGGTGCTGAACTTTATGGGATTCTGAATGCACTTAAGTAGCTGGCAGTGTCTGGATCCCATTCAGGGTTCATGTCAGCATAGGCTTCAACAGGGCAGTTCCAACCAGTAAAAACAAGTAGGCTTCAGGTAGCTGTAAGCACTGCTGAATTCTTGTCAGCTCAATGTTAAGACGTGAACTTGGGGAGAGGGGGGAGATTTATCTAACCTAGTCAAGGTCAACACAGAAAAATATACATAACATGAAGCAGAAACAGTCTCTAGATATGTATGTATGATGTAAAGCAGTTGATTTATTGCACTTGATTGCTTTGCGGTTGAGCCATGGTACGTGTCTTCATACTCACCTTCAAAACATGAGTTTAAAGTAATGCAGAGATGCACTTTGATTCACAGCAGCTTGAATCAAAAACTGGAACCCAACAGTTTACAGTGGCCTGGCTGACACACGGCAATATTACCATGTTTTGGTAATTCAGCATCATTCCTCCCAAAGGATGATGTGATCAGTCTGTGCACTGCCTCCTTCTCCCCCATTGGGGTGTGTTGTCTTCCTGGTTGCATCCAAATGGAGTCTATAATTTCTGCTTTCCTCTTTTATTACTCCATATCTGAGTTAATATAACTTCCTGCAGAGGCTGTTGTTTGAAACAGTTTTAAGACTAACTCTGTATAAAGTGTATTTAGTTGTTCTGAATAAAAAGATACTATACTGGAGAAAATCTAGGGGGTTTGCAGCTATTTCTCTTTTTGCCTGTATGTTCCTATTCTTTTCAGGCAGGGGAGGTGTGAGCATTGACTTCAGAAAGTTACCAGGAAAGGAGAGTTGTACTTCTAAGAATGAATAATTGACTCTTGTCCCTCCTAGGTGATGTTATCAGAGATTGAACAAAAGGTCCTTTCTTTACTGGAAGATTGTGGAGATAGTACAGACTACCAACAAGAGACAGAGGCTCTTTCCTTGAAGCTGAAGGAAGTGAAATGCAATTTGGAAACAGTCCAGATGATGCTTCAAGATAATAAATACGATGAAGAGCAGGTAAAGCATATGAATGCTATGCAGAGCAAGAGAGAGTCATGGTGCTTTAACATGCTGTAGTTGCAGAAGAACAGTTAGAGGTGACCACCATTTGAAGCAAAGAAAGGAGAAAAGTCAATCAGAAACATCAGACTTGCTATTATTCTACTTTACACTGCTGTATAATTATTTGTAGTTTGCAGCCAGTAGTGGATTTTCAATGTCTCTGAACACCACCTTTTCTGCTTTAAGTGCTCAGTGACAGAGCTCAAGATTTTTCAAGGACTACCAGAAAAGGATAAAAAATTTTTTTGTTTTCATTTGTTTTTTTAAATGCCTTTAAAATGTCATGATTTTTGTCTGTGACAGTATCACAGCAGAGAGGCCTTTAAGCGGTAACTTTCTCTTTGAAGAATGCATAAATGGCAAGTGCAGTGACTCTGCCAGCTCTCCTTTGCTGAGTTTCCCAATGAGTGAGACAGTAACACCCAGCTTCAGAGCTGATTCCCACTCTGTTGTGCAAGGGGCCAGAGAAGCCTGCCTGATGTGTTTGTGTAAGAGCAGCCACAGTCTCCCTGGTGCTGGAGGAGCACAGACTAAAAGGGTCTGCAAGGCCTGGGAGAGAATTAGCGCTGCTAAAGGCTTCTGTTGAAGTATCTCTGTGAGCACAGACAAATAGAAAATCCAGGTGCACGAGCAAATTTGTAAGCATAAATTGCACATCCCTACAGTTTGGTCAACCAATAAGAATGGAGGATTAGTATCAATTAATCTGCTAACGGGAAAAGCAAAACAAGCCTTGTAACTGTCAGGGAGAGAAATGTGAGGACTTTATCAGCAGATTCAGTAAATTTAACTGAACATAAACCTTTGCAAGTGTAGCAACTGTGTTTCTTGCACTGCAGTTTATATCTATGGTAAGTCTGAGACAGCTCCTCTTTTGCTGTTCCCCAAACTGCACCTGTGGGTTCTGCCCTTTTGTCAAGTCCGGAAGCATTCCCACAACGGGTTTCTCTTTACAGATTCACAACAGGGAAAGGATCGACCCAGAGCCCCTTGAGATTCTGCACTCAAATGGTTCCAGCACACCCCAGCGTGCCCTGGCTGAACGGCCGCTCATTTGGCACAATGGTTTCCAGCACCCACAGGTAATTCTCCTGCCATCCAGGAGCCACGCCTGCTCCACATCCCCTGTGGGTGTGGGGACGGCTGTATCTATTACCTGCTGCAATTGCCACTGTGGGATCAAGTCTGACAAGGGCAGGTTTCAGGCACCCCACCCCTACAAATCCCACGTCCAAAAGTCTAGTAATAGTATGAAGCTGGATAGTACCCTGACACTTGCCTTGTATCACAATGATTCAGATGGCATCACCCATCCCTTTGATCTCTTATCCTTGAAGCACTGATGTATTATGAAATTTGAATCTATATATTGACATTGTTTTGAAGGTGAATTTGAAGCTAAAGTTTTGTGAATGTTTTCCCATGAGCTAACTCACAATGACTTTAAGGTTGTTAACACAACAAAAAAACCCCTGTGATGTTCTGTCCTCTGTAAACTATTTCTTATTTGCTAACTCAAAATTAGCTTTCGCCCTTTTCATGCTATTAGAAAAAATGCAGAGAAAATGAATGATCCATCCTGAGCTTCTAAAATTGCTCACTTTTCACTCCACACTCTCTTTTTAACTAATGGAACTCAACCTCACATTTGAGCAAATTCCCATTTTCCCTTGACTTTTTCTCTGTATAAGGATGTCTGTCAATGGCCTTTAAATTTTCATATGTGCATAATTTGTTTCTGACTGATGGTTTTTGCTTTTAAAACTTCAGCTCAGGCAGAAATATATTCCATAAAAATATACATTTTCAGAAAATGGTTTGATAAACTCATGTTTACTGCATTTTATTCTGATAGATGTATTCTTATTTTCTTTGATAAATGAATTCATGTAAAATGTGATTGGAAAAGCACAATCATCGTTTCAGATTAATACAGTGTTCACACTGTGTACTGTTCACACTATTCTCTGTGCACAGGATCCAAAAGTAAAAGCAGCTGAGCAGAAAAGCCTTATTGACTTCATTGAGTCGTGCGTAGAAAAAATGCAGCCACAGTTTGAGGACAACGTGACTCAGAAATTAGAATCAAGGTACAAAATAACAAAATCAGTTACCAGATTCAGTGATGTAAAACTGTCTAAACCTGATGAGACTTTGCAGTGGCTTTGCAGTTTGGTGCGGGGATGTGTGCCTTTAGAAGAACAATTGCAAAAGTGGGGAGATTTCTGCCATCAACAGTCTAAAGAAATGGGGTGTCATTTATGTGACAGCCTGCTTGATACCGGGCTGACTTCAGTGTTTAGAGTCAGTCTTGATATCTGGCAGGACTGACACCTGCCATAAACTAAAGCAGGCCCATCTGGAGGCAAGTTGGGTCTCTCTGTTCACAGTCTTTGCTCTACAAATGCACTGAGATACCCAGCCAGGTTTAAAGGCAGCATCTTTGAAAAGGGGGCATTGGGATTGTGCACCTTTCAGCGTGGAACCAAGACTTGCTACAGGACTATGTTCCCCATACTGTTGTTTCAGAGATGGAGGCTGCCAGCAGGCCCATAGCACATTTAATGGGAAGGGAATAGCCCAAAAAAATGTATCAGAGCTTGGATTAAAGATCATCCATGCACTTGCTTTCACGCTGGTTTTGGGACAGAAACTAATCTTCTACAAGAAGTTTTACAAATCTAATTTTGCTTATTCTGCTTCAGTATTTGCCATTCTAACAATGTTTTCTCGATACAGCAATGGAGAATCTGATCCAAAGAGCAAGCAGGCTGATCCCACCTTATCCCCAAAGGACCAAATGGGTAATAAATGGCAATATTTACAACAAGAGCTGTCATCAAAGATGAAATCTCCTCTTTGCCAGCTTGTGGAACCTCAGGTCTGTTTAAATTCAGTAAAACGCTCTTTCTGCAGGCAGTTGGTTGTGGTGAAGATAGCAATCAGTGTATCTTCTTGCATCATCATATCATGTCTCTTCATCAGATAACCAAAATCTGTGCAAGCCTTCCCAGAGGAAATAGTTTCTGCATATTCTTTTCATGACTGTCTTTTATTTTTACTTTAAGGTAAATAATGTCTCTGAAGTAGTGACTACTAAGCATAGTGTGGGAGGACATAGGCGAATCCTTGTAGTTTACATTCAGACCAGATGTTATCTGCTTAATTCTTTCAAAAGAACTAAATGAGTTAGCCAGCAAGCTCCCAGATGATTTTCCTGGATGTGGATTAAGTTTTATTTCTTGCAAGTGAGAACATTTTGGACAAAGCTAATCTCTGGCTTAAATTTTGTTCTGCCATTGTGTTCTCTCTTTCTCATGTATCAAAAGAAGGGTTTAGACTGAAACAAGAGCACGCTATGTATTTATTCTGAACAGACTGCAGAATTTTGCGGCTTGGACAGAACTGATTTCTGTTATTAACAGTTTTGTTCACATTAAATTAGAATGCCTAGATTCCCTGTTCTCTGAAATTACTGTGTTACATGGAAGAATATCAGTCATGTAAAAGGATGGATGTCAGCTCTTTTTCAGGCAACACTTACACTGCAGTGGGCAGCAGGGCTGCCTTAACACAAACTACAACTTCAAGCCTTAAAGATGGGAATCAGAGGCTGCTTTCTCAGTCAATCTCCCATCAGGGCACAGCCTACCGAACTAATTTTTGCCAGTAAAAAGGGAACCCTGCTATCCAGGTGCTTTATATTAACGTCTTGAAACTTTCATTTCAGTGCTTTTTGAGAGGAGAATTATCTAGTTGCGCACAGCCCTGTCTTCATTTGATCTGTTCATCTAATTACAGTGTTCTTCTTCCAAATGTTAGATTACAACAAAGATGAACATGCTGCCCCGAGGTACATTCGCTAGTTCAGGAACCCCAACTGTGGAAGAACTGAAAACTTACACTGTCCAGCTGGGAGACCTAAGCCAAGAAGCAAATGTGGTGCATGCACAGGTAAAAAGGGCATGTCCTAGTATTGCAAAAAATACCAGGGATTCCAGATACAAGGCACTGTTTGGACACTGGGAAATATAGCCAATAATCATATTATTCCAGATGGCATCCACTGCAGTGTAGCTTTTACATCAGCTATGGACTATAATGTAGAAATCAGTTTAGGATTTTGAGAGGAAAGATTTCAAGTTTCAGCTATGATACTTCTGCTACCTGAATCCAAAGATTTGCTATTGTGGGTAAAACTCCTCAAACTGTATAAAGCAAGGAGCCTGCGAATGATTTCAGGAAATGTGCAGTATTGGAACTGACAAGACAAACTGTGTTGCACCCATTCCTGAGATTAGAGACCTGTAAGACCGCAGCCACTCCTAAGATATAAAGGGTCATTGTCTCAGCTTTGGCCTTGACAGCTCTGAATATTACGTGCATATAACTGTCTCATATAAGTCTGTTCCTCAGTATTTCATTAATTCCATTTTATTATTAGCTGACTAAACCTCTGACCTTATACAAGCGAATAAATCTTAGCCATGCTTTGGGTGAAAGTACTGAAAACTTCTGACTTGCCTTTACCCAGGATAATGTGGCAGAGGAAGTCTCTTCCAATTTGGACAGAAAATTGTTTGAGCTGCTTCTGGCAATCAGCCGATGTTTGAATAACATGGAGGAGATGTTAAACACCTCAGTGCTCTCCACTGAAGAGGCGGCTGTGCAGCAGGCTCTTTATGAGGTAACTGTCCTAAAGCATCCAGAAAAGGAGAAACCCCAGTGGATTTCTGTTACAACATAATATATATGGCCTAATATTTCCTCTCTGTTTTGCTGGTATTATTCAGAAATAACACCACCAAACTATTTGGGTTTGCACAGATTTGGGCCTATGGCTTTTAACAACAATTATCAACTTGAATCCTGCAGCCTTTTCCAAGCAAGAGTCCTTGGACAAAGACCATTTTCACTCATGTTATCTTTCTTTCAACCCTTTAGACTCTTTCTGTAGAGCTGCAAAAACTTCACGCTGATCTGAGTGATAAAAAGGATGATCTTCTAAAGTCTATTAGCTGCGCTGGTGGAAGCACAGATGTGTTCTGCAAGTGCTTTAACAACTTGCAGGCACGGCTGGAACAAACTCAAGCTGCCACTGCTTCAAGGAGCAGCTCAATGAAAGCTGGTCTGGATCATAATAGCAATTATCAGGTACTCCACTGCCAAATGCACATCTTGTTTCACAGCACCTGTTAGACTTGTCAGTGTTAATGCATTTGGGTTACAGATGAGCAATCTATAATGGGCTTTCTGTTTTTTTGGTACTAAACAAACTTGTCTTGGCCTCTCAAGAAGCAAATTAATTTTGCTGTTTACAAGTGCTGTTTGCAATGCTGATTACCTTAGAGGCCTTGATCATAGTAGAAAATTTGCATGCAGAAAGCATGGAAGTAATCTGGGATCCCATGCACACTGAGCTATGGGCTAAACCAAGTTTCTGGGTGTAGTGATTAGGCCAAGGAGGGTTTCATGTATTCTTTCTGCTGCTGTGTGGACTCAGGAGAGGTAGGCTTCTTTCCTTTTGGTGCTCTGTCTGGCACTGGGCTACTTTTAGCTATGTATGGGAGGTTGATTTAACCTTTTGTATTTACTGTTCCTTTAGATTTTGCGCCACAGTAGCAGAAGACATAGTTTTGCAAATTTGCATTATTTTGTTCTTTTTCAGAAAAGCAGATAGTGACAAGCTTTTCTATAGATTCTCAGGATGGGCTAAGCCTACTAGCTATTGCTGGAAAATAATCAGATCAGGTATTTAGACAAGTAAGGAAAAAAAAAAAAGCCTGGTCTTTGAAATACAGTTTCCAATGTCCAGCAAAAATCCAGTGTGCTAATCATCTGCAAGTCAGCTGAGCTCTTCACTGCTGAATAATAAAACAGTTCGTTGGAAGAACACTGGGATGTTGTCTCCAAACAGTAGCAGGACTGGTCTTGCAATGTTTACTTATGCAGAATCCATGAAGCTCTATCAGTCGCCAGTAATGGGCTCATTTTCTCATTTTCAGAAGAGAAGAATTTGTTTCTCTATAAGTTTCAGGGATTTGTACGGTCATAGAGGATCATTGTGACAGAGTAATCTGCTTTATTACACTGTGCAGACTACAGAATTTTTCTCTCTAAATTACTGCTTTAAGCCCACATGCTTTATTTTGTGTTTTTTTTAAAGAGGGAAAAAAGTGCTCTTGCCATAAGAGGTAACCATTTTGTTTGCTGTATAATTTTGTCTGGTCATTACTATATTCCTGATATATGATATACTTTTGATGTTTGTTTCTTTTGCAGAATGAAACCAGGCTGCTCTATGATCAGTTAACTGAGAAAAAAGCTACTCTGCAACAATACTTGAATGCAATACGTGGACATAATGTCTCTGAACAGTTTCAGGTAATTTAATTTGAAGGAAAGAAGAGGAAGCACTCTCATCATTAGCTATTATTTCCAGTTTTCTGCAATCTATTAAGTTTCGTCTTTTCTAAAGTTTCAGTTTGAGAATGGGGGAAAGAGAGAGGTATTCACCACCCCCTTCTTTTTTTTTTACCACACCCCAGTCCGTAGTGAGATCTAATTCCAGTACTTTTAGTAGTTGGAGTGGAGGAACCAGTCTCTCCACAATGGCAGAGAAGAGAAAGAGCTACACAGAGTACAGCATTTCACACATTATGCCTTTTTATATGCAAAACTAGCTTTTTGTTGTGGGAATAAGACTCCAGTATTTATATCTACTCATTCAGCATTTATGAGCACTTTGTCATATGGCATTTGACCAGTTAAGCTATTTTCTTCAACCTTCATGGGTATTAACAGAGAATTAAAAATTAACAAACTGCATATCCTCCCCAGAATGGTCATGGGCCATCTATCTACTTGTTGGTGAAGCAAAGAGGGTGTCCTGAAACTTTAGTTACAAGCTCATAACCTTGTTTACAGGCATAATTTTCTGCCAGGCTGAAAGCTATGTTCAGAACTGCTGAATCCCCTAGCAGGGACTGCTGCCTTAGATATATTGTCAAGTAACCACCCTTGGAAGAGGAATGACAGAAGTACATAACTTCCCTTCCTTCAATCCATCCAACCTGTCTCAATCCATCCCTGACTGAGTCTTTCCACTTCATAAGAAAAAATGGTATTTTCTGAGTCCATGATTCCTTTTAATGGCTGCTCTTGAATTAGTAAACTGAAATGGATGTTGAATGTTGAACTGAGCCACAAGACCTGAGTTACCTTCCTGGCTGTGCCATGTAAACAGCCTTGTCTATTTAGCTTATAAGCTCGTTGGATCTTGGGGTCTCGTGATTTTATGCAGTACTAGCACAGCAGAGATCCAGCCCCTGGGTCTGATGTACTACTAGTGATAATAGAAAGTTTACGGGAACAGAATTCTTCCTAATAGATTACTTTGTCCTTAATTCAGAAAACTGATGCCTGTGCTTTGGAGCTTCAAAACTTTGAAAACCGAGTAGCAAAACTGAGAGGCCATGGGGAAAGATTTCAGTTACCTATCACCTTAATCCAGGAAGTTTATAAATTAGAGGTAAGAGCACAGTACAGTTTCCACTTACTCAGCAGGGCTTGGTTCTTCTAAACTAGGTATTTTTAGCATCAAAAGGCTGATGGTTATTTTGCATCCAGGGAATGTGGGGGAACATTTGTAGGATTCATTTTTGTCCTTTGTGAATCACTGAATTGTGTTTACATTGTAGGATGTTTTGGATGACATGTGGGGGATTCTGAAAGCAAAGTATGTGGAGCTGAACTCTCCTTCCATTAGTGAGAGTCAGTATGAGAACTTACTTCATGGATTTGCAGAGCTGGTAGCTATTGGACAAGAGAAGATTGCACAAGACCCAAAGCAGCTAACAAAAAGCAGAGCATCTCTACAGTCTCACCTGGAAAATCACAAGGTATAAAATGCTTATCACAGCACTGCTCAGATCACCACAGCGGGAGCACTGTTTTCTGTGACTGGTTTCTCCCCAGTGTTATGGAGAAGAATAACTAGCTCATAGCATATGGGAGGGACTGGAGTACATGCAGAAAACAAAGCAAAGTTTTTCAGTAGGCCAAACTAGGACCCATCCAAATATGGAAGTGAGGTTGTTACTGTAACTGTAGTTTTGATGATAAATTAAGATTGGGATTTCAGTTTTGTCAGTCTAATACTACGTTGGCTTACCTCAGAACATATTGATATGTGAGGAAAACATGTCCTTCTAATAATCAGTAGTGAGGTTCCTGAAGTTGCTGTCGAGCCACTGAGAGTTGAGCCTTTCTCCTTTCAACATTCTGTGCCTTCATGATCTGATGGAGAAAACTTACCCACAGCAGCTTTTTCCAAAGGGAGGATAGTTTAGATCCAGCTGCTACCTGCTCGGCGAGAGACGACTGAGAATGTACCTGCATCCTTACCGTCCTGCTGCTTGGCAAGAAACCCCAATCAATGCTAGTCACTCAAAGATGTGTCTGTCATGTCAATGCCTTAATTCAACTGTTCCACATAGTTCAAACTCCCTTAAGAATTGGTTCAGGTTGCTAAGCATTGCAAGCTACTACTCCAGAGTCATAGGAATTGTGTTTGTCACTTGCGAATTGCCCTTAGCAAAGCAAAATGTTAGGTATTTATTTACAAAGGAAAATAAAAAATGTATCTGCAGTCCAAATATACATACATTCCTGGAGAGGTGATCGTTGCCCTGAGCCTGTCAGTGTTTAAGAGGCATTTGGACAATGCCCTTAGTAACATGCTTTAACTTTTGGTCAGCCCTGAATTGGTCAGACAGTTGGACTAGATGATCATTGTAGGTCCCTTTCAACTCAAAATATTATATTCTATTCTTCACTGGTTCTTGACTAACTAAAATGATCAGTAACTGCCCATCTTGGGGTGATGCAGAATTTGGGTAGAAGACTCCTGACTCCAGCTATGAAAGCCTCTGAAACTGGCTGCTCTTCTCAGTGAGCCTTCTCTCTCTTCTTCATACTACTGCTGTGGGTGTGTGATCTCTCTTAAAGAGCAAGCTTTAACTTGTTTTTTTCAGGACTTTTTCCACAACCTCATGACCCACATGTCTTTCATGCAAGCGTTTTCCAAGAAAGTAGCTCCCTCCATCCTACAAAAGAGAGAGGAATTCTGGAGAGAACTGGTGAATGAAGTCAAGCTGCTGGAGCAGAAGGCCTGCCAGTATGGTATACACTTAGAGAGCCTGTTAAAGGTAATGACTCAAAAGAAACCCAGAGTAAAAGCTAGAGGGAAGGAGTTGTGTCTAGGGGAACCCTTTCTGCACCAGTGGTGCTTTGGCTGGTTATTGTCCTTTCCTGTACCCATTGGACAGCAACAGTCTATTGCTTGTTCTGTGTGTGTCAATAAACTGGCTTTTTTTCTTGAAAGCCTCTGAAAGTAGGCATGTTACTGTGACATCAGTGGGAATTTGTGACTTCTTGAGTAAGTTTTGAGTGCCTGGGCTGACAAGAGAGCCATTTAAGGCAGAAAAACACCAGCACCACCTTAAAATAGACCCTAAAAATGTCTCTTAAAACACCCTAGAGAACAGAAAATTAAGTATACCACTTTAAAATAAGAAACCTTAAAGATATTGGAGAATTAACTAACTCGTCTGTCGTGAAATCATGTCTCACTTTAATATTCCCACATTATTCACCTATTTCCATGTTCTGTTTCATTAAGAAGAGCTGCTGATGCTAAAATAAGCATTAAGGCTTCACTCTGGTGTAGCAAAAATGCAGATAGATGTGTGCTATGTTAATGATGCAATGTATTTTTTAGGAATGGATGGAATTTGATGATGAATGCCTAGTTTTCAGTAAGGAGTTAGAGGCACTTGCTTCTACATTGCCTTCTGTGAATTTGGTTGAAGAAACAGAAGAAAGATTAATGGAAAGGATTGTGCTTCTACAGGTATTTAAGTGTCTGTCTCTCTGACTGTTTTTCTTTGTGGATCTGTAGAGCTTTGTGTCCTTGTCTGTGTGGATGCCAGCTGAAAACTTACTTTTAAGAGTAGCAGGAGATTGGGCTGCTAATTTCAGCCAGGGGCTATAAGTTCATTTAAGTGGGAGTAATGACTATAGCTACTTTAGGACTTGGTCTTCAAATGCAAATATTTGGGAGAAGATAGTGTGCGGTCTATATGGATCCCATAGACAGCAGGGAGCCTTGGAGTGAACACAGAGCTACTTCTCTGTAATTCAGGAGCAATTTTCATGCCATGATGTAAAACCTATGGAAGAGGAGAATCAACACAGTGCCTTCAAATATCTAAGCCCCTGGTTGCAACAGGTTTACCAGATCCTTTTAAAATCCTGATAATTCAAATAAGATGTCCTGATTTCTATCATAACAAAGAGAATAAAATTCCTTTTGTATAGGATGGCAAACAGGCTCCTGATTTGTTCCCAGCTGCATCTCTGATGGCAGAGCCACACCTTTATTTAGAACCTCAAGTCCAGTTGGAAACATTTTATCTGCGGTTTAAACACTAAGGATATAAGGATATGAAAGCAGCCTTTATGGTTGTTTTATAAAATTAAAAAGAAATAGTGTTCAATAAACTTAGTGATGTATCTTCAGAGAGTGGTCTGCATTCCTCAAAGGTTTGACCTTTCTTGGTCTTCAGAGGACCCGCTCTGTTAGAAATTTTTGAATTAATGAGTCTTTGGGTCAATATTGAGTCCAGTTTGATATTTAGATTCATAGACTATCAAGGCAAAAAGGACTACTGTCATTTCAGCTAGTTGACTGCATGAAAGAGATCATTGGACATTCCCAGAAAATTCTGAGCTACAGTAAAGATTTTGAAATAAATCAACAGTCGATATCTATAATCACAGTGGCCCTCTCGTGCTTTTCATGCGTGTTGCACTGGGACAGGAGACATGCAATATTTGCATAACCATTGATTGTGAAGTTGTCTGGTTCTCTTTGGGTTTTTAAGTTCTTAACTAGCTTTTCACTCTTAAGTCTTAGTATCTGTCTTTAAAGACATCAGAACAAAGTGGTAAGGCTTTAGAAGACGCTTTTGAGGGGAATCCTAGCACTGGCACTTTACAAGTTCAAGGCCAAAGCAGAACAAAATTCCCTGGGGCTGAATTCCTGTGAGAGAAATATCACTACTATTAATATTGTGCAAGCCCCTTATGCCTGGAGAGAAGTGAGATACTTGCACATCACACAATTGCTGTTTTCCGCCTTCTCCCTAGGACTGATCTTCCTGGGTTTTTTTTCTTTTCATCCCCTTTTCTCATTTTGATCTTCCAGTGAAGTGTAGCAATGGTAAAATGGTGCTTTGTTCTTATTCAGCTGTATAAGCAAACCAGACCACTCCTATGTCTTTTACTTAATGTCTTCACTGTTCACTTTTCATTCCTCCCTGTCACCATTATTCAGTAATATCCCAACAACTTCCTTCAAAACAGTGGTAACATTTTTTTAAATAGGATAGAGCCAGAAGGCCCTCTTAAGAACACAAGTGCAATAACCTTCTGTTGGGGACAGTCATATGTTTGGACAGTGCAGCCAGATCTGATAGAGGGTGTTTGTCCATTGCTTGTGGTTTACATAGGTCAAAAAAGCCCATCGAATCATAATACAGCCATTCAGATAATGTATGAAATTATACTGAACTCTATCTTGATCTACCCAGAGGAAACAAAAAAAAAAAAAAACCAAACACCTATGTCTGTTTTGCCTGTAATAAAGTATAGATTCCTTCAGTTTGGAAAATAAAAAAGGTTACAGAGGAAATGTGAGATTAGGAAGTTAGAGCAAATGATACGTGTTTTGCTAGCTGTGTTTTCAGTTTTTAAAATATTACTGTTTTGCAAACTTCCCACATTCTGATAGCAAATCAAAAATAGTGTTGACGAAAAGCATGCCAGGCTGTACCAGATGGTGAAAGAAGGGAAGAAATTGCTGATTGCTGTGAGCTGTCCAGAAATAAGGAGCCAGATTGGGAAGCTGGAAGAGCAGTGGTTGTCTTTAACCAAAATAGTTGGCCATGAACTACACCGACTTCAGACGTTACTCAAACTCTTGGTCAGGTGGGTATAACTCAGAAAGCAATTAGAGATACCAGCTAGACATTAGTTTCTGATCTTCTATAGATATGTTTTCTGAAATATGGGAATCAATTAGTAAATAACATAGCTCTTTTTACTTAAAAATGAGAAAAAGAAGAAAAGCAGTGATGATCGGAAAAGTGTCCCTTTATTACACAGCTGATCTCACTGGGTAGACAAGTGCCTCACTTCCTTGCTTTTGCAGGAACAGTGTTTTGATTGCTGCCATTGCAAAATCAGTGCACCTTGGTGAGAGTTAGCTGCATCATGCTGCAGTTTTTACATTTAAGTGTTAACAGAAGCTCTGATCATGCTGCTCTAAGCATTCTGGCCCGCTGCAAATGTGAGCTGGCCTCGGTTCCCATGCAAAGGCGTAATGCGCCTGTCTGTGCACGCACACTATCCACCTTACAAACAGTCAAGACCTGGCTGACATGCTGCCTCTATTTGTGTTTTGAAGCTCTCCAAAGGCAGAAGACCCAAGTATGCTCAGTGCCCCAAGCCAACTGCCAGTGCAGTCCTGGCACCCGGGCAGGGGCAGTTTGGGGCTCTAGAGCCCAGTCCACCAGCTGATGTACCAAGCTCAGCTCCCCCTGCCCTTGGTCTGCGTGCTCAGAGCTCAGGCTGGCAGGACCCGTAGGGTGGGCAGGGCATGCTGGTGTGTGTTGGTGTGTGCCTCTGCTGTGTATTCTGCACTATATCTTGCAGTGTGCACAAACTCTTCTGGTGGTTTTAACCTCCAGCAAAGCTCTTTTCACTCACGTGAGCTTGTCCTGGCAACTGCTGGGTGAGTACAGAAAGAGGATGTTTTCAGTGAGAGCGGGCCAGCTGAAGAGAGCTGCTAGGAACAGTCTCCGGCAGAACTGCTCTGGTGCACATCAATCCATGCTGTGGCCATCCTTCTGCAGGGTTATGTAGCAGCATAGGTGCCAGAATAGCACATGCCTCCTCACAGAGAGGACGACTTGGAGGGTGAGAATTGTATCCCAGACTCAGCTAGGAGATGTATGTTTGTGTATTTTGTTTCTTCCTTTTAGCTACAACAGAGACTCAGAGGAATTAATGAAATGGCTGGATTCTGCTCAGCAGAGAATGAAGTTTTGGAAGGAGCAGTCTCTCAATGTGTCACAAGATCTTCCCACCATCAGAGATAACATCAACAACTTGTTTGTAAGTAATTTCTCCTGCCATGTTTACATAAGACATTGTGACTTCCAGTGAAAATTACTCTTTTGAGTGTTTTTTGTATTTGCTATGACCTAGAAGCTGCCCACATAATATGGCACTGAATGGCTGTGTGCCCCAAAGCCACCCCATTATCTGTGTGCAGAACCACGAGGGTGGGAGGCCACCAAAGACCTTCCTTTAGATTGTGAGGCCAGCCAGAGTGTGTAAACCAGATTGGAGTCCTCTCGTAATGAGCTCCCAACTGCAACAGATCACAGCCCAGCCAGGATCTCCTATGCACCCACAGTGTAATAGCATGGTTTCTGTCTTGCTCCTGATGCCGAGTACCTGATACAGCAGTTCAGCCAAGCTGATGGGACACCTACCACCTGAATCCGGAGTGTGGGCTCAGCGAGCAGGGGTGAAGACAACGCTGCTGTGAAGATGGTCAGCCAAAGGCAGGGAAGAGAAACATGCTGAATTGCATGTAATGTCTTCTGCTCCCCCGGTGCTGTGCTCCCCTTGCATGACTAGACAGGAGGTTCAGCCCCAATGTGAGGCCTGACAGAGGGAGTCCTGCCCAGCGGGAAAGCAAAACATCATGAAGGATGGACTGGTGGGAGTGAGCTGGACAGAGTCGAGCACTGGGGTTGCTCCCTGCACCTCTGTGTGAAGTGGGGATCAGGATATTCCCAAGGCCTGTGGAGCAAAAGGTGGCATTGAGCATTGTATCAAGCTAGGCAGAAAAAGGCCTTACCTGCTCCCAGAACATGTTGAGTTTAGGTTTTCTGAACTTTACAAACTTGCTAAAATCTGTTTATTGAAACAGTTCCTCCTGTGATTGAAAACCTGGTTTGTCTTTGTTTAAATAGATGCATAAATATTTACCCTCTCTTGAATTTCTCCCATGCACCCCAGACATTCTCTAAGGAAGTTGATGAAAAATCTTCCCTGAAGTCATCTGTGGTGAGCACTGCCAACCAGCTCTTTCACGTGAAGCAAGCTGATACTGCAGCACTTAGGTCATCTTTGGCAAAATTTGAGCAAAAATGGGGAGAACTGATAACACAGCTCCCAGCCATCCAAGAAAAGCTTCACCAGGTGAGGAGAAACTCTGCTTCCATCTTTCAGTTTGAGCTAAATAATTATTTTAAAATATTGCTGCTGGGATTCAGTTGTCTGCTCCGTAATGCCCTTAAAGCACCTCTTTCCTAATTAGCTGTCTGTTTTGGTTTCAGAATATCCCCAATATTGTACTGCAGTGTAATTATTGCAGTGTTTCTCCTAGGCTGTTTTGGGCATATTTTCCATATTTGCAGTTTTATATTAAAGTCTGTTATAATTAGAAAGAACTTTATTTAAAATTTCTGAATTCTTGAATTTTTCTTAATTTAAGTCATATGCCCTTTTGGAGCACAGGGTTCACTTTCAAGTTCATACCCTGATAATTGCAATTATAGTGCCTGAGCCTTTCTAAAAATACAGATGTCATCTTCCTTGATATTTCTAACAAGCAGAGTGTAGAGGATTCATTATATCCTTTACCCCCAGCTTCAGATGGAAAAACTTTCATCGCGGGAAGCTATTGCTGAGCTAATGACTTGGCTGGACCATGTGGAACAACAGCAGGGACACGAGGAGCCAATAAATTCACAAAGCAGTGCTGCCCAAGTCAGAAACCGCCTTCAGA
This sequence comes from Tyto alba, assembly GCF_018691265.1. NCBI lineage: Eukaryota > Metazoa > Chordata > Aves > Strigiformes > Tytonidae > Tyto > Tyto alba. Next base: position 8,964,444 of record NW_024881303.1, read on the forward strand.
AGTACAAGGTAAACAGCAAGCTCTAAGTCCAGGCCATCTTCAAGGTGTTTGGCTGTAAAAAGGATGGAAACAGCCTACAGGCACTGTCCTTTCCCTTGCTCTCAGGAGGGTTTATCAAACAGTCTCAAAGGTGCCTTAACATCTTCCTTTATAAAAACCTTTTGTTTCCATTCCACACAGAACACTGTCTGCCCTGCAATACAGCTACTGCCTGCTGTGCTATAATCTCCTTTTCCTCATGCTGTCCCATGTGTCTTGCTTCTCCTCTCTATCTCATTTATATTATAAAATGTTTTGAGCAGGAAAGCTTTGCTTCCTTAGGAAGACAGACTCTGTGTTTGTGCTGTGTTTTAGTCTGTCTTTTTAACAAGGAATACCTTGTAATGGAGCTCCATAACCAGGATCCATTTAACTAGAGAATGGGGTCTTTTGAATATTATGTTTCATCAAAAGAGATAACCTGTTGGGAAGGAGGGGCAAGATGAACATGCCTGCAGAGAAAGAGGCTGCAGCAGACTCTTGACTCTGTTCAGATGCTAAAGCACCAATGGCAGAGGCTGATTGCCCCAGCCACAGGAAGGATTCAAGCCATGCTTGTACCTCCACAGATGCCAGGGAGCCCAACTTCAGGGCACGAATCCTCGCAGAGCCATATTTTGCTCTGTTCTTGCAGAGCTACCGAGCAGTGCTCTGGGCTCAGACAGAACGACAGTTCTCAGTATACAGCAGCAGTTCTTGGGCACTTTGGTACTGTGTGTAAGACAAGTGCCAACATAAGCATTTCTTATGAAGTGCTTTAGTATAGCAGATATATAACATTTTGGTCTATATTAGATGGATTTGGAAGTTGGAACATGTAGGTGAGTTGCCGGTTTTGACCGTTTGGATATTTAGAGGTCAGTTTGTATGTGCACCTTCCACACTTCTCAGTAATGTGGGGATGTGTATGCTGAGAAGAAAGCTGGGATGAAAGTCATGAATTCCTACAGGGAAGCAACTATGGCTTCAGTACCTCTACTGTGGTATTCCCTGGCGGCTTTTTTCTGGGTACTACCAGATACAGTCAGGAGCCCTTTCTTCCCCTCTTCTAAGACCTTCTGAAATAAAAAGGCATTCCCTTATGTTGTTCTCCCTTTGTGTGTAGTTTCTCATTCATCTCTGTGGGCAAGAACACTGGTGCTGGAGGACACTTTTTCCTCCCAGATATTCAGATATTCTATTCTGATATCAGCTATTTTGATAAAGTAGCACAAGCTCTTGTCTGCACTTGTCTGTGAGTCACAGGAGTGTGAGAAGGCCTCAGTCTTAGCCTACTCTGGGCCCGTGGCAGTATGATGGTATTGTTCAGTGCATAAAGTACTGGGTCTGATACCTCTAGGTTTTATTCCCTGCTCTAGCACTACCCTGTTCTTACCTTGAGCTACCCACGTAATGATAGTGATTTTTTGCAAAAGTTTCAGTGGATGGAAATAGCTACACAAATATAGAATCGTAGAAATTGATAATTATTTCTAATGGTAAAAATTGATAATTATTCCTACAGCCAAGTCTCTTTCAGAAAAATATTTTAGGCCATGGTTCAGAATAAGCTGTGAATGTCCTGTAGCTATGCCTTGAAGCATCATTGGAACTGATCGGATTAAAACTACCTAACTGTGTTTTATGTTTTTGTTCTTTCTTTCTTTTTTCCTCTCCAGGAGTATATGATGGAAATTAACTTTAAACAGTGGATAGTAGATTTTGTTAACCAGTCACTCTTGCAGATGAGCACTTGTGATGTGGAAAGCAAGCGGTATGAAAGGACAGAATTTGCCGAATGTCTTGGAGAGATGAACCTGCGTTGGCACATGCTGCAGGCATCTCTGAACATAAAGGTTTGATTGAGTTCTCATTGCTTTCTCTCTCTCACAACTTTGATCTTGGCTGTGCTAGTGCTCTGTATTTTGTGAGCAGCCTTTCTCCCAGAGTCTGTAAACACTGTTGAACACAGTAAGACTCTCTGCTCCCTGCTGTCTGTCCATCCTGCTGTCTCATGGGCAGCCTATGGAGTGGTCTCGTAGCACATCAGCTGTCAGGTGGTGGGCAGGCATCCAAGCCTCAGCAAGGTGCGGGAGGATAAACTCTCTTGTAAATTGCGGGGAAGGAAAATAGACAAAATCTAATCTTCTTGACAGCCTGGGATTTACCTTAGATGACTGTATTAGGTGGAAAAAATAAGATTTCTCATATGAAGAAAACACAGTCAGTGACATGTCAACAAAGAAGACCTGTATTGAGAAAACTATGAAAAAGGAAGAATTCAGGGTAGTATCTGCAGGGGAACCTGTTAGTGAAGTCTGTTGAAGCTTTGAGGTGATGTAAAAGTTGGAGCATTTAAAACTTAATGGGAAGAAACACTGAATGGTTTGTGGAGAGTTGCTACACTGCTTGGTAACAACAGCCAGGCACCGCTCAGCAAACGGTACCAAAAAAGCAAACCCCTCCACATGCCATATGATGGGAATGAGAAACAGGGATGTATTAAGCTACCACCCATTTTCCTGTTGTAGCAGTTGAATTTGCCAAAAAATTAATTATTAAGTTAGTGTTGACAGCCATATACAGATGGCGACATATGACACTGCTGGAAAAGGTACAGCAGGGATCAGTTCCCAGAGCTGCCCCAGCCCTCCTGGGTCACTGGAAAAGAGTTACTCTCCGTCTGTCCTTCTCCTGCAGTAATTAAATATACTTTCACAATGCAGTGCTTTGAAGATCAGCAGCTGATAAGCATATTCTACCTGTAGGCTAACTATAGCAGCACATCTTCTGTGTTTCTCTCTAGAAACTCTGTTTCAGGCACTTCCTCAGAATTACTTTATTCTAGTGAGGCTAGAAATAATCCATGCATCCAGAATTAGATGCCACTGCTTGTTTGCCCCGGTGCCCAGAAAAGCTACTGTGACTCATGTGATATGGAAAAGACCAGGGGAAGGTTAGCATACCAAAATGCAAACATGAGGCTGCCGGAATGAATCTCTCTACCAACACTTTCCTCTTTCATATCTGTTTACAGGGTGTCATGGTTTAAGCCCAGAAGGCAACCGAGCATTATGCAGCCACTCACTCCTTCTCCCTCAGGGATGGGGAGGAGAAAATAGAATAAAAGGCTCAGGGATGGAGAAAAGGACAGGAAGGGGTGACTCACCAATTATGTCATGGGCAAAAGACAGACTTGTTTTGGGAAGAAAGAACATCAATTTAATTTGAACACCACCACCACTAATTTATCAATCAGAGTAGGACTGTGAGAAATACAGCCACATCTTAAAAACGCCTTCCACTCTCACCTCCCTTCTTCCTGGGCTCAGCTTTGCTCCCTATTTCTCTACCTCCTCCCCCTGCAGCAGTGCAGGGTGGGCAGGAGATGGGGGTTGTGGTCAGTTCGTTCCCCTGCTCCAGCGTGGGGTCCCTCCCACGGGAGACAGTGTTCCATGAACAACTCCGACATGAATCCTTCCTGCAGGGCTGCAGCACTTCACGAACTGCCCCAGTGTGGGCTGCTGTCATCCCAGTCACAGACTGCTCCAGCGCGGGCTTCCCTTGGAGTCCTGGCTGCCTTTGGGCACAGCCACCTGCTCTGGCATGGGGTCCTCCACAGCCTGCTCCACCACTGACCTCCATGGGCTGCCTTTTTTTTTTTTTTTTAATTCTTTTTATAAGATGAGGACAGTTTAAAAGAACAAGGAGAGAAGAAAACAATAACAACAACAATACTAACAGAAGAATATATAAAGCAAGTGATACACAATGCAATTGCTTACCACCTGGTACCCCGCGCTCAGCCCCTTTCCAAGACGTGATCTCCCAAACCCCTGGCCAGCTCACCCAGTTATATACTGAACCTTATGGCAGTGAGATGTTGAATATCCCCTTCACCAGTTTGGATCAGCAATCCTGGCTGTGCCCCCTCCCATCTTCCTGGGGAAATTAACCCTATCCTAGCTGAACCCAGGGCATTATCCACCCCTTACTCTATATCATTTACATCATGCTCGGATCCTACACTTTCCAATTATTTACCACCGCTTTTTTCCTGTCTTTATATACACACACACTACATATACACACAGAGGTATCATCCCCTTAGTCTATGGGGCCTCCCTCTAACATGTCTGTTGAGTTTATTAATCCATGACTTTGGGGCTCCATCTGTTGACCTTGATGGGCTGCAGGGGCACAGCTTGTCCTCTCACCACGGGCTGCAGGGGGGGGGGTCTCTGCTCTGGAGCACCTGCCCCCTTCCTCCTTTCTCCAACTGGTCCTGGTGTTTGCAGAGGTATTAACCTCACTAATCCTCCTCCTCCCAGGTTCTCGTTCTTAAATACGTTTATTGCAGAGGTGCAGCTGGTTGGCTCGGCCTTGCCCAGAGGCAGGCCTGGCCTGGCTTGGAGCTGGGGGACCTCTGAGAAGCTTCTCACAGGAGCCACCGCCGTAGCCCCCTGCCCTGCTACCAAAACCCCACCACACACAAACCTGACACACAGGGCTTTGGGAGAAGCTGACCTCCCTGAATGTAGACACAAAGACTGCTGATCAGACAGGAAATTTCCCAATTTTTTTGACTCAGAAAGTCTTCCAGAAACATTTTCAAGTGGAAAATTCAGTGCCAGCACAGTTGAAAATTTCCATGATGAAATTTCAATTTTGTGGGTGAAAAAAGTTATCTTCTCTAACCATTTTCAATAAACTGCATTCTAGGATTTAATGGATCATCAGGGCCAAGACTAAAGGTAAGATACTTGAGATCCCTTGCTTATTAGAAACTTTGTTGGTGGCTTTTAGGGAGAATGAGGTTTTCAGACTCCACATGAATGTGTCCACACAGCCCAGGGTCTCCCAGCTTGTCAGGTCCACATTCTGCCAGCTCCAGAACGCACACTGCTTTTTCCTCCCAAGGAAAAGGTCAGATCCTAAAGAGCCAGTAAATCTTTTTAGCTTTTCCTTTCAAAATATCTTCTCTAAACAGTATTTTCAATGTAAATATTGTTGTCTCAAATTTTGTCATGGAAGGGGAAGCCATGTTTCTGCCCACTCTAGGTTTAAGTAAGCTAAAATAGTTCTGTAACTTTCAGATACAAGACCTGGAACACATTTTGGAGGATATTTCTGAAAATGAGAATAAAGCACAGACTCTGCGCAACTGGCTGGAAGCTCAGAGTGATCGACTGAGATCTTTACAAACCCCAGCAAGCCTGATCTCTGCACAGAACACATTAGATGATTGCAAGGTAAAGCATTATATGTGTGATATTGTTGTAAAAAACATATTTAACACTTTGCTGAATCCAGACCAAAGAATTGCACGGATTTTAATTTAAAAAATGTAAAGGAAGTTGCTATTTCCTAGAAGAATACTACAATGTAATTTAAATTAAAGCATGTTAGGTTCAGGTGATAAAGAGCCAGGTCCACTTTTAATGTGAATTGTTATTTTATGTTCTTTTTCCTCTAATCAAAGATGCATCTGCTGTTGTTCCATGGTATTTGGAGCACTGTGCAGCAATACTGTAGGTCTTATTCTGAGATGCCTCCAAAATAAGTAGTTCTCAGTTCAGCATAGCCATGGTAAAAGCTATCAATTCCATTAGTTTCAAGAGCTCTGTGGTGGAAGTGTCGTGGCAACTACACAGTCCCATTTGGAAAAATGGCAACTCGTTCTACTCTTGCCCTAGAATGTAGGCTCTGCACCAGCCTCAAGAATCTGGGTGTCCTTTGGTTTTGTTGTCTTTTTTTAGGCATCAGCTCCTTCAAAATTAGTACAGGTGCAGCCAGCTAATAACTGGCTCCGATTACTCTGACAGTCTTCTGATTTCATTCAGTACAGTGCTCCCTCTCTATTTTTTAACATGGAATGTTTGTTCTTTCATTGCCATGGTTACGTGTCTCTCTCTTGTAGTAGGCTGCTTTTATTGGAGTGCTCTGTTAAACACTGTTACTTGTGTCTCGGAAGCACTCTGAAACATATGGAGGGGCAGAATGAAAGAAAGACACAGGGTATCTTTGATTAAAACACTAACACTTGCTCACAGCTAAGTACAGTGCTAGGATGCAGGTGGCTAAAATGTTTCATTAAGATTAGTTTGCTCAATAAAAATGAGGTCCGAATTTGAAAATCTTTTGGGGACAATAAGTAGAGCAGAAAAAGGTCATGGGTTTAAGCATAGTATTATAGGAAAATGTTACAGCCCATTTTGTGTATGGATATTTACTCATGTTGTGAAGAATTTATTGCTGAGCTTTCCCCAGCATGACAAGACCAGTTTATAATCTCACTGACTGCATTAGTGGAGAAGTTATTCTCCCAGACATCTCCATTGATTTCAGTGGGGTTTCTCCCATGGGAATAAGCCTCTGACTAAGGGGACAAACTGAAAATAACATTCCAGAAGTTCTTAGGATGTCAGGGACCCTCCTATTGCAAAGTCAATTCCTATCTTACCTTCGTCTGCTGGAGCAGAGGAGGGCTTGAATGCTAACCTGCCCAAGGAAAAGTTTGGCTGCATTAATAGAAAAGCTTTTTGCATCTGGAGAGGTACAAAGAGGCCTACGTGGTGGCTGAGGAATTAGCTCCTGATGTTTTCCTTCCCAAGCATGATGTCCAGTGCTGATGCTGACACTAAATGAACTGATTCTAGCTCTACCTGTAGAGGACTGTCTAAAGCAGCCACTGTAACTTTGAATTTCTGTAAAACAGTTGCTCTGTATCAGAGCTGAAATGGTGGTGGTGTTGCATGGCTGAAGAATTGCACCGGACTGGTTTTAAAGAAGGAATGTTTATCTAAGTTCACACAGAAAGTTTTTTCTATGGTCTCATCTAAAGATCTTACTTGTCTTCCTTTTTCTTTTTTTCTTCTTTCATATAGGAACTAGAAAATCAACTCACAGCTAAATCCAAAACTCTTGATGAGCTTAAACAGAGTTTGGCTTTGAATGGTAGTGCAGAACAAACCCCAGCTCTGTCTCTCAGGATAGCTGAGCTGTGTGAAATGGTGGACATCATTGTAAGCCAGGTAAAAGCTTTGTTTGCATTCAGATTTCCTCCGGTACATGTTCTTACCACCAGTGATATTAATCTTCTTCATGGAATGGCAGGAGCTGGTACAAAAAAGGTGCAAAGTATTCCTTACTCTTAATCTTAGCCTTCCTATGAACTTCCTTTTAAGTCTTTACCATAATGTAAATTCATGTATTTCTAAGCTTGAGAGAAAAAAAAAGTCTGAAGCTGCCTATGCCTGCCTCATTCTCACTGCCAGATGAAAGAGTCCACACCACTGGATGGCTTTTGCTATCTTCAAGTCCTGTGTAGTTTCCAGTTGCTTCAAGGAGAGTCTGGCAGATTGGTTTCCCATGCAGACTGACTCCCCAGCAGTTTGCTTTTATAGTTATATTATCTTTATACTTGAAACTGATCTTTTTTTATCTAGATGTAATTGGTAGGCACAGAAGATGTAATAATTAGTATATTTATGGATTGAAATTTGTCATAATAAATAACCATATACTGTAGAGGATTATATGTGACGTAGTGATTGTGTGTATAGTTAAGATTCTCTTACACTTTCTGTGATAATTGCCTTGCTTTTGTTCCTCAAAACTTTGTGAAAGCTGAACCCTTTTGCATTAACTCTTTCACATGAGATGTTGTTTCAGGATGGGTCTGCTGCTTCTTGTTTTAGGTTTCAACAGAAATGATGTGGCTGTTTCTTACCAAGAGAGCAGAGAAATTTGTGTCTGTGTACATGAAAGTTCTTCCTTCTGCTGTAGAGCTGGGGATTGAAATTGGCAGGATTGACAGCCTAGTGCTTTTTTCTTCTTACAGTCACCATGGGTCATGTTAATTTTAGTATTTTTATGACTTAAGTATCAAACTTAAGAACTGCAGAATGTTCTTACAGCCTAGCTGTCTGCATGTGCAATGAAACACCGAGTTCAGCTTTCTTCCCACCAGTGACTGCTCTCGGCAGATCCAGACTGTGATTTCAAATATAGGTCTAAGGAGATGCAATACCTTGATTGTATTGTCTATAGGTTGATCTCAAGACTGTGAGTCTGTGGCCCAGAGACATCTCATGAGCACAATGTCTTTCCATCTTCCTTTTGTGGGCAGTAATTAGCTGCAGGCTACAAAAAGCAAGTAAAGATTCCTCCCACTTATACCATGATTCAAATGAGAATAGGGATGATTAATCCATCTACTTCTGCATGCCTAGAACTATGATACTAGGATACAGTGATCCACGCAGCCTATTTAGCATGCACTACAGTGTAGAGGAGTCTTCATCTTCCATTGTGTGGATGCATAGTCATAACTGAAATCTGACATCTGGCTTTGCCGGGTCCCCTGGAGACATGCTTGTTGGCTTGCCTGGTTTTCATGCTGTTCTCAAAGCATCTGGTACTGGCATGACTGAAAATAGATATAGATGAATATTTTATCTAACCCAGGACATGCCTTATGTACTTACCTGGTACAGAAGGATAAACATGACAAATCGCATGGAAGGAGGACTGTGGGTTTGTGTTTGCAATGTCTAGGAGTATGTGACAAATGGAAACCATGCTTGCCACAATATAGATTAAATGCCTGTAATAATGAAAGAGACATAGAAAACAAAGAGGATATCTGTCATTTAATTTTATCTGAGAATCCTGAAGTTCCTAGACTGTGATTCAGGCAGGCCTGCATTATTAGAGCACAATGGCATATGAAGGATGATAGCTCTCCAGAGTATTGTAGTAGCATCTTCTTCCATACAAAACAATTTCTGTTCAAGTTTTCATTAAAAGAAAACAACCTCTGGATCAAACTATCTGCATCCTATGAAGATTAAGGCTCTCAACTTCTTCCTACTTCCAGTTGATTTTGGCAGGAAGGAATAAGCAGTTCATTATTTCAGTACTTTTTACTTTGGGGGGGTTCTGTAGTTGTGCTGACAGAATAGTGCTACCTTAAACTCTGGTTAAATTTTTATTTCCAGCAAATACTTATACTTCACTCTCAGTACTGTTTATTGCTTGGTTTGAAGTCTGCACAATTCCTTACCAAGTAGGAAGATACTCCAACTGTTAGGTTCTTGCAGATTGTCATGGAGTGAGAATTGAACTGAGATTAAGTCAAATTTAAAGGTGATTTATGTTAGGACTACCCAAGAAATAGTAATAGAAGTGGTTCTTTTGCAGGTTGCACAGTTAAAGACCTCAATGCAGTCAATACTGGAGCAGTGGAGAGTATATGATGAAGTTTATGCAGAAGTAAGCCTGATGACAACAAGATATTTGTACTGCATAGACCAGTGCAAACCTTCTGTGGTATCACTGGAAACTCTGAAAAACCAGGTGAAAACCCTCCAGGTAAATCTACTGAAGTTGTCTTATTTCTGTACTTCCTTCTGTGCCTTTAAACAAACAAATGAGCTCCACTGAAGAAAAGAAGAAAAATCTATCTGAGCAACTACCTCTTTATTATAGTGCCATTGAAATCAGTGGATTTTTTTTTTTTTAACTGCAGAGGCACTGAGGGCTATATTTAGACTCTGTACTTTATTTAGTACATAAGTTAAACTTTGGTGCAATTTAGGTACCAAGTTTTAAGAGAGTACAGGTCAGCTGCTACCACATCTGCTAGCAGAGCCTCCATTTTGGATTGCAAAGATCCTTTGACATTTTAGTCTTCCACATGTGCTGGAAGACATCCCCATATGAAGTACCAGGTCCTGATGCTCCCTTGCACTACAGAGCCCAGATGGACATGTGCACTCCACCACCATCCCTCATATTAATGTCTACTCAGTCCATATCTAATCCATATGGACAGCAGGAATTTTGGCTGAAAATACAGCTGGCAAAGCACCAGCCATCACTGTGTGTGTTTGCCTAAATGTTACTCACCATTCAGGTGAAAGATTTGCCCCCTCACTTGCGCTTCCCAAGGAAATGCCATGCCATAAGGCTGTAGCATAACCTGGAAGGAGGTGCCTGTGCATTGATGCTGGGACTCAGTGCAGAAATAAAGGGGACCTGGGAGAAAATTGATGAAGGGAGCATGTCTCTAGATCTGTGATTTGAACGGTCCCCTTGGGGTACTATGTCCCAGCCACTGTGCCAGTGACCACTGACACATTTTGCATTAAAGTGTTATTTGCATTAAAGCATATTTTCACATAGAAACATTACTGGAGTCAAGGTCCAGGACCCAGGATTTCCCTTTCCAAAAGCTGTGGCTTGGGCTGGGTGGGTGCAGCAGCCCTGGGGCAGAGCAAGGGGGATGCCTGAGCCTGGACAGTTCTGACTGCTGCAGCGCAGTCAACTGTTCAGTCACCCTCCAGAGAGCTGGGATTTCCTGCACAGATTCTGAATGAAGCTGGGCATAAATGGTGAGCATAAATTCTCTGGATTGTCTTTCTGCTCTGCTTGGCTATTACAGACTATAAGTGGGGCATCTAGAGTAGACAGTCAGGCTGGCCCCATGTCTGAACGTTTTACAGATACGGCTAAAATCCCATTACCTGCCTTTAAATGAGTGTTGAAAGGCTGCGTAAGCACTCCCTGTTTCGGTGTAAATAAGGCCTGTTTTGGTTTATTTTCAAGTTATATTAGAAGTGGTTCAGGACAAACTGAGGCTGTGAATCCCAGGTACGTGCCTCTTGGCAGTAAAGCCTGCATAAGCACTTTCCACCCTCACCTGGGGACACATAATAAATGGTGGGAACGGGGCACCTTCTTACCTCCCTCCTTTCATAACCCTCTTTATTTTTAATCTGGATCGGTTCACAGATACGATCCATGGCAGGATTCTGCAATTGCCTGTATCAAGAGGGGGAACATGCAGCTGGAGACAGGAGTTGTCAAGTCAACTTCACTGCCAGTAGGAATTTCCCTGAAACAGTGGCTTAAAATAAAAACATTTTTGGTTTCTAGTGAATTAATTTAATCAGTTCAAGGCTGTGGGTTTGTTAAATGAGCTGTTTCTTTAAGAGCAAATAAGTTACCTCAGTTTAAAATAGGCCTCTTGAATATATTTTTTAACCTGGATCGTTTCACCTCTCTTTTAGCTTCCTAATCTTTAGGATCAGATGCTACATTTTTCACAAACATTTTAGTCTGTGCTTTAAACGTGTGACATTATTGCTACCCCATCCCTACCAATATATAGGGGAACCTATACTTAGGTCATTCATCTGCATAACTAATTGCAATAATTAATTTTACAGTCTCTTCAAGATGAATCGGAGAACAGTGAAGAAAGTTGGGCCAAGCTCCAGGCTGCTGCCAGTAACCTGAAAAAGAGCTGCTCCCCCTCCTTTGCAGAGATTATTGAACAGAAGTGCACGGAGGCACACAGTAGGTAAGCTTGTGAAAAAGGCCCCCAGTTATTAGTATTAAAAAAAAAAAAAAAAAAAAAAGTTGCTGAGGCAGGACTTGAACATCTGTCACATTTTTAAATCTATATTAATACAGCTCACCTGTCTAAGGTACCTGTGTGAGGAGTAGCTAATACTACCTTTTTTGTGATGGATCACAGAGCACAAAATGGTGCTGTGTCAGCAGGCTTTCACTAACATGGGTATGAATGCAAAGAAACTCCCACAGGAATCCTATACCAAATCATGTTCTGGAGGAGAATCTACTAGGAAAATGCTCTTATTCTTTGATATGTTGGCAGGTGGAATTCAGTAAATGAAGATGTCACAGATCAACTGCGGGCAGCGCAAGCAACCCTGCAGCTCTGGGAGCCCTTCAATACTTTATGCATTGAGGCAGCAGTCAAGTTAGAACAGCACAAAGAGCAATGCACTCAGCTCTTGGATGCTCACGTGCCCGAGGATAACATGATAGAAACCCTGAAGCAGAGGATACAGGATATAAAGGTACATAAACATGTTTTTGCTGCCTGGTACAAACCAGGATTTATTTTTGAGAAATAAATCAAAAGAACACCTTCTTCCCTCCTCCTCCCCCAAATCCAGCCAGTGGAAAACATAAAATCTGTGGGTTTTTTCCATTAACAGGCACCTTTGTATTTCCTTTAAATACTTTGACCAGATCCTGACACCAAACCAAACTAAAGTTAGCACAGGATGGGAAGAGAGCAGAAGGGAGCAATCATATTCCATCTCTGCCCCTTTCTGATCTATACAGAGAATAAGGCCTGTGTTGGAAGGAATTGTTAAACCAAAAATTATTTACTTTATCAGGGATTGCTTGGGAGGAGAGATAATATCTACTAGAACAGTAGCTGGGAAAAAAAGATGAGTTTTCCAGAACAGAGGACCATCTTGAGGTCTTCCATAGTCTTAAAATTGGGTTTATTTGGGTTTGGTACTTTTTTTTTGGCCTTGTCTAAGTTCACAGATTTCTGAGCTCATTAGATTATCCTAATTGCTTCTGATTTTAGGCAAACGAGATCTCATGCTGAGACCACAGGGTACCTTTGACTCTCTCAGGCAGCAAAGCTGTCATTAGGTTCTGACATTTTTGGTTTCTTCAGACTGCGGTAAAGAAATATAATAATCCTTATTTCAGGACAGAGCAATGATTCATCACACTTTATGAACCTCTAGCCACATACTGGAAGAAGTCCAAAGTACTCTATTTTGTATGTGGCCAATTAAGAAACGTTACATTATGGGAACAAGAACTCATATATTTCTTCCTGTGTCAGAAACAATGGACAGCAGCAAAGATTAGACCAAAACATTTTCACTTTCTTCTGATCTACCAATGGCTATGACATAAATTCATCAGTATGTCAGCAAAAAAGCATCACATTTGCTGAAAATTTTGGGGAAGAGTTTTGCACCTACTAAGCAAGGCGTGACCATTAGAGTGCCATTAGCACTGTAAATCCTGTCCTGGTATGTGTGGGTAGGATGCATGCAATTTATTGTGTTTTTTTGCAAGTGGTGAGTTAGAAGAAAGGGGATCAGTGATATGGCATATGAGTAACGTGTATTTGAAAATACATGAGCATTAGAAAACTGTATTTTAATCTCTCTAATCTTTTCCTCTAGTATATATTAGGAAAGATTATGGTTTTATGGAATTCTGTCACCACAACAAATAAAGTCCTATGTATACAGTAAGAAATGAAAATGAGTTATTTACTAAATGGCAGAAGTAGCAGTTTACAATATGAGCCATTCCAAAGACAGGGGTCAGGAACTAAGAGCCATTTTGATTTTTAGGGAAATATGTCTGCTCTATCAATCAGAAGTCTTTGTTTATTACTCACAGAAAAGACAATATACAGTGGCAAATTTCAGGGGGTTTCACGGCTAAAAGTAAATGAGAGTTGTCCAGGTCAAAAAAAGTAATCAAGTACATTGAATGAGTATAAAATGACTCCCTTTGTTCTTCTACTGCTTTTAGAGTTTCATTTTGTAGCATAATTTCTGTAGTAAAGGAGAACAAATAAAATCAAAACCATAGTCCTCGGTCACTAAGGGATCCAAAGTACCGGTATGTTTGTAGCATAATAGCATTTCTCATCTGCAGCATGGGCCCGTTTCTCCATCTGCTAGTGTAAATCCATTCTGTTAGAGGATCCATTCTGATTTCTCTCTCTAATCTCCTCTGTAGCAGTAGCATCCCACTGCCTGAAGTCACTGGTGTTCCACTGGACTTTGAACTGTGCCTTTCCCAGCACTAGAGTCGATGGATGCAATTCCCATTATCCTCTGAGTAAAAGACTGAAGCTTTTAACATAGCTGAATTTGGCTCCCGGAGGAGATCAACAAAAAGAGCTTAGTTACAGCAACAAAAGATACTAAATGAAAGTGGCACATGAACGACGATCTGATTCATTTGCTGACTTTTTTTTTTTTTCTTTCCCCTTCTCCCATCAGAATTTACAGCATGGCCTTCAAAACATAGCAGGATGCCGTACCCAGATTGCTTTGCTGGCTGATAGGATAAAGCAGCAAGCTGGGACAGCTGTACAAGCCATTCTGTTGGAGAAGCTGCAGCCGCTCCAGAGGGCATCGTATTTGGAAAAGATGTTGCAGAGAAAGTTAGATGAATTTGAGGTATTTTTTTTTAATATTAAATTAGCTGTCAGTGTGAGCTACCTTCTTCACTAGGGCCCTCTAGTTCTTGAATCGAAATGAAATTTCAAGAAAATAGAACTTGACTAGTTGACTTGATCAACTATGTAAGGAAATAATACAGGGAGCCAGAGGGACAGATGAAAGAAGGGTTTTACCCTTCTTACCTGCTTGTGTTGCTCTAACAAGCCCTTGTAAGTGGACCTATTACAGTCACTCAGTTATGAGACCCTCAAATGATTAAAGGTTAGGAGATGTATTTTTATTCTATGAACTTTGAAGTAAGTTGTAAACTTTCTCAGCTCTGCCTTGGAAAAAAAACTAAGGGCTCAGTTTGCTTTGATAAGAATGCACACTACGTACCTAAAACCAAACAGAAAACTGGTCATTTGATGTAATTTTGAAGACCAGATTCACATTCTTGTTCAGGCAGAGTAGGGAGGGACCTGGAGCCAGGCTTTGCTGTATGATGCTCTGCTCACAGGAGTGCTGTGGGATTGACTTCCCTTCTGCTCAGGTATTCCTGGGAAAACTTCCAAGCAAATGTATTGCTGTACATTTACTGATGTAAAACTGGCCTGTTCCTGTGAAGAAGTCTGGTTTCAATGAATTGTTCTGTTCTAAAGTAAACCCAAATTCATCAAGAAATTTTCAGCCAGCTCTATTTATGATTCCATCTACCAGCACAGTTCAGTGGCTGGAAGCCAGATATCTTTGTGAAAATAACAAATCTCTCATATTTTCTGTGAACAACTTGCTCCATGAAAAATTTTATTTCTGTGTAGTCATTTTCTCTGGTGTAACCCTATAGTATTACCACAGAACTGTCTCTCCCCACAGCAGTTTTTGCCATTCATTCCTTATAAAAATGTTGCTGTTTCAGTGTTCTTAGAGATGTGGAGCTTAATTCTTGCAAGAAAGAAAAAGCTTTCCCAGTGCTCTTCTCCCTGACCCAAAGAAACCAACCTAGTGAATAAAAAATGTTGAATTACAGCCCCAGTTAGTTTTCTCCACAGAGCTCATGTAAGCTGCACAGCCTTGGCCGTAGGCAAATGGGAGCAGGCCCTGTGTGGAGCTCAAGTTTTGGCTGTCCAATTTCACAATAAATCAAGGAGCCCCAAGCTACAGAAAGGTATTGCAGATGACCCTATTCCTTCCAGATAGGTATGAACCTCTCAGGATTTAATGATTCAGTTTCTTGCTCTCTGCTTTGGCTTAAATTTTCCCCTTATCCAGTGCAAAAACGTAAAAAGTTCAGTGAGTTTTAAGTACATTGGAATTTGGATTTAACATGTTTTGTTTGTTGTTTTTTTTTTCTGATGATACTACTTATTGCTCCTTTTTGTATACTGAATATGCGTATTAAATCATAATTAACATAAATATGCAATATTCACCCTAGTTCAATCTTTTACAACTGGAGGATTTCAAGAACTGCCTTGAAAAGCTGGAAGGTCACGTCAAGAACTGCACAGATGCCTTTGATAGTCTCTGTCTAGAGGGAGGAACAGACAACTTAGAATTGCTCGTGGTATGTTCAGATTCCCAAGTGCAAAAAAGATACTGCTTAGGATTTAAGTGTCTGTAGGATACCAGCTTCTGCTTACTTCCAGGAACTATTTGTGTCCTAAGTATCGTAGTTATAGCACTTCCATTGGAGTAACTGTGATCTTATCCAAAACACAAAAACCAATTATTTAAGTTCATAAAAACTCTAGATATGCATTTCAGGCCAAATAACTCAATGGAGGGGAGGAAAATCACATAGATTTGGGGCTCATGGGAGATCTTTTTCCCCAGCTTTGTTTTGGAGCTACCCTGTTTCCCTCAATATAGGGTACAGAGCAAATCTGCATGTACCAACTCTGAGTATCTGTTCAGTATTGCTGGAAATGTAGGCCTTGTGTAAGGGAACTGTGACTTTTTTGTTTCCTATATTCTTTGAAGTTAACAAAGAAATGTGTGTGGGGGGGGTTGGGTTAGCATTTTGGATGCATAACTTTCAGATACTTTCTACAGGAAAGGCTTCTGTATTTATTTGAAATTAAATAGAGGCAGTATTTTTTGCAATTCATTTCTTTATTTTACTTCCAGAATCACACACTGGAGCTCGCTGCACTTTCTCCAAGCATAGAGAGTTTGAATGAAGCAAGCATTAAGCTGCCACTCAGTGACTTCACCCTTAAGAAAATGCAGAGCCTGACTCGGCAATGGAGTCAGAAAACAGCAGCTGCTCTAGAACACTGCAGGTCTGAAATGCAAACAAAAAATCA
This sequence comes from Tyto alba, assembly GCF_018691265.1. Taxonomy (NCBI): domain Eukaryota; kingdom Metazoa; phylum Chordata; class Aves; order Strigiformes; family Tytonidae; genus Tyto; species Tyto alba. The sequence continues at coordinate 8,980,801 of NW_024881303.1, forward strand.
CGACTAACCATTTTATTTTCTGTGAGGAAAATCAAAACCAAATTAAAGTATGAGAAGTCTTGGAATCTGTTCTCAGCTTTCTCAAGGGCTTTCCAAGTTGAATTCCTTCCCTTTCAATTTACTCGATTATTCAGTGGCTATTTGTATTCCAAGTGACTTGAAGCAAAAATCTGGATGTTCATAGGTGAAGGAGGTAGCAAAGTGCCAAACAAAACCCTATTACATTAGTATTACTAACCACCACATTAGATTGTATGCAAACATATCCAGAAAAACAACCACCAACACAATAGTTTCTGATTATTTCTTTTTTTTTTACAGTATGCGTGAGGGAACTCAAAATGATGAAAAGAAATTCTTTCAGAAATGTGAAAACTGGATGAAATTCCTAGAAAAAATGAAAGAGGCCTTAAAAACAAATATTCCAGGACGGTTTGAAGAACTGGAAGAGCAACAGAGAGTATATGAGGTAAATCTAACTCTAAAAATGGAACTATCTTCTTGAAACGGGTGGGTAGTCAGTAGAAAATTTTGAAGTTAAATCTGGGCAGAGTTCACTCTTGAAATTTGGCCTTTTACTTATTCAGAGGAAAATTTTAAAAATGTGAAAATCCTTTTCCAAAATGGGTGGATGGATCCCTTTTTGCAGGGATCAGACCTTCATGAGTGCATCCTCAAGTGCTGTGTCATAGAAGTCCTAGATTTCTCCAGCCCTGAGGTTACTTGCCTGTCTGCCTGTCCCAGAGCACCGAAGCCTCTGGCAACTAGCTAGGCAGTTTGCTGGTGATCAGGCAGGAACCTTAACAGTTTCTGGAAGCACTACATTTAAAACATAATGTTTTCAGAGTGCATTTCCATCTTGACCAGTTGTTGGATTTTGGTGGAAATCTGTTTCACTGGCATTTTTCCAAACACTTGCTATTGGTTATATAGTGCATCACACATGTATGGCAGCATCCATTCAGAGGAGAAGGTACATTGCACGCTAGCAGTAGCATGTGGATGCAATTCTAGGGAAAGTGTCTATCTATAGACTTTGTCCTAGTGGCAGGAGGATGGTAAAACAACCAAACCACAGCAATAAAAATCACATTTTAAATGCGAAATATCATGAACTGTTAGGGTAAGTGTTGTGCTGCTGCAGTGGATCACAGCTTCACACTACCCAAAGTACTGTGGCTGATTTCATGGGGTGTTAAGTCTCTGCGTGTTAGCAATATTCATTAGGATTGATAGAAAGTGATTTTCTCTCTTTTACTTAGACCTCTCCAAATCAATTCATTCATTGCAATGAAATTATTTATAGAATAAACTTTTGCTCGTTCTGATAAAGAGCAAATTCACCCTTATATGTAGCTTTTTTAAACCTTTTATGTAGGTTTCTCTCTAGATTGCATTTCTTGTTAATTAGTACAGCAAACTTCAGGCTTCAGATTACCTGTACCATACAGCTCCTGGTGGGTTCTGCTGCCACATATGTGCAAATCCCTCCTGGTATCCAAAAGGTGTGGAGTCTTTTAGGATGCATTTGACACTAGCACTTGACAATAATAGAGCTTTCAGCATTTAAAATAAAATAAATGTTGTCACCCTGGAGGAGCAGAACCAGCTTTCGTAGCAAAGGTTGTTCACTGAATAGTTAAAACTGTTGTTATGGTATTTTCAGATGCTGCAAACTGAGATTTCCATAAATCAACAGACATTTAATTCTATCATAGCAAAAGTTCTACTCTCCTTGGAATCCGGAGAAGCAGACAAAAGGTAATCTATTTGTTTTTCTCCCCAAGATCTTGGTAATCCAGTGAATAAGCTCTCTTTCTTGGAGTTGGTATTGAATCTTTGCTCTCATGAGGAAATAAACCCAAATTCTTGACTGGGTTCATACTTTAAATAACCTCCTGGCACATTTTGCAAAAGTGTGAGAAGGTGCAATGTGAAAGAAACACAGGTGCCCTGGCCAAACTGCATTTTAGATAGTAACTGGATGTTCTGCCTAGCACAAATAATTGCTCCTGAACAGGAGGCTTCCTTGTTGATTTATACCCTGCAGTTGTTTAAACTGTAACCGTGGTTGAGAAGCTACCTTCTTACAGAGGGTAGTGAAGATGCTGCATATGAAGGATCCTTTCTCTCTTCCTAGACCTCTCTGCTTTCTTAAGTGCAGCAGTGTGAGCCTATCCACGTTGCCCCTGGCACACATGACAGGGCATTGAGTCACTGGCGACTCAACCCAAAATATATGGTAGCCAAACCTGTTTTTTATCGGTATGATCTTAAACTCTTCTTGTAATCAATGTAGAGTGAAAAGCAGGAAGTAATATTTGTGAGCAGAGGTTCAACTGTCTCCGCCGTTTCTTCCGTGAACACATTACCCCTCTCTGCCAGAGCTTGCTCCTTCCAGAGAGTTAGCAGGACAATGTGTGTCCTCCCCTCAGTCACTTCAATATGAAGTCCATAGTTTGGCTTAAAGCTGCCAGGGAAGGTAGGGCAAAACTAAGCAAATCTGATGGATTTTTGTGTTTAAGGTAGCCCCACAAACACAGGTGTTTGTGTAAGGGCTAATCTGTGGGCCATGGCCTCATGCAGAGAAACAGAATTGATAGATGGCAGTTGTCTTAATCACTGCAGCTAGATCTGCTGGATCATCTAACCATATTGTGAGAGAAGCTAAAAAACTGCTTGAATGGGCTCAATAAGAACACAACCTTTTCACATTGCAGTTAGGTCCCACTGCTGTAGGGTTTGTATGGTTGAACTCCTGCTTACAGCCTGGTAAAAGCACCAATCAATTTTGCAGCATAATTGGAGACCTTGTCTCACTTGCATTGACCTTGTTCTTCAGAGAAGTGTTTAGTGCATATTGTTTCTGTGATTGCTGTACTACATGTTGCCATACCATAATAGCAAGAATGACTTGCATAATCCATTCTTGTATCATGTAAAAGGTCTTTTGGATTGCTTAAAAGATGGAATACAGAGAGCAGGGCTAAGCTTAGGGCTGTATAGAGCTCTTTGCATAGTTGGGTATTGTAACTGGAATACAATGTTGTAAATGGAAATCCGTCACAATTACTGTAAAATGCAGCCTTGAGGTCAAAATATATTAACACTCAACACTTGTCATTTTCAGAACAGAGTTCATTTCCAAGCTCACATTGCTGAAAGAGCAGTGGCATAATGTTATCCGGATGGTTCAGCAGAGGAAGAAAGATATCGATGGACTCGTGAGCCAGTGGCATCTCTTCAGGAGTTCCCTGCGGAGTCTCAGCAGATTTCTTGCTGATACAAACAGCTTCCTCATAGCTGAGAAAAGCCAGGACTGCTATAGCATTTACCAGCTTAGAAATCTAATTCATGATTTCAAGGTACTGTGTATTTATTTCTCATACATCTAAATTCTGTGGTTTTTTTCTCAGACTGAAGCAATTTCCGTCCGGTGAGGTAAAAATCTTTAAAATCACATGCTTTCTGGGGATAACCAATTGCTGACACCTTTTCTTAAAGCTGAGCACAGATGAGAAAACAGTGATGTTGTGGAAGGCTCATTATACTAGGAAACTTCCTGGTCAATATTGTCATTTAGTAGCTTTGCATACTTTAAAAATATTACTGATATGAACATGGAAATGCAGGGTGCCAGGGAGATTAGGCAGGAACCCTGGTCAGCAGGTACCCTCTAGGTCTGTGTGCATCTTACGGACATGGGTGCTGAATGCAGGCCTTGCAGTTTGACTGGAGGTAGCAGTCACGTACATGGCAAGACAGGCCCTATGGGTCCCATGTGGGCAGGGGTGGGCAGGAGGTACCAGGAGCAGAGGATAAAGCACTTGCAAGGGGGTTGTCCTTGGAGCCACCGTTCCAGGATGCACAGACCTGGCCAGCAGCTCTTCAAGACCATGAATTCTGCGTTTTACGTACAGTGGAAAAAATATTTTCCTTTGTTAATTTGGGGTATCTTGGTTTTCCATTTAATTATGCATGTCTTTGTTTTATAAGAAAGTAAAAACAAGAAGTGAACCTCTTGGTTGCTTAAGGCAATCTAAAACCTTTCAAAAATACATTATTAAATCCTATTTGCATGGTTGAAGATTTATTGTGTTCCCACACACCTAATGTTGATGGATTAACACATTAGCAGTATTTCATTTGGCACTTGCCCTATTTATTTCATTTTTACCTGCTATGTAAAGATGATTTTCAGTAGATTTTACAAGTTAGTGCTCATGCTTTTCCTTAGTGAGAAAAGCGAGAAAGTCTTCTTCCTACTACTCCAAGTTGCCTTTCCCTCCTGCTCTTGTTTTACAGAAAGAAACAACGATCATATCTGCTTGTTTTATAAACCAATTTGTGTTGTAGGCACGTTATTATTGATGGCTTAGTTCACGTGGAGTATCTCCTGATTAACAGAACTGTTATCTCTGAAAAATTTGTCTCAGTTGTTGGTGCCAGAGATGCTCACAGAACTTGAACAGTTTTTTTATTCTGAATTACTCAGGCAAATGAATTTCCATCTTTTTGTAACTGCTGCACTTTCACTTTAGAGATTCAGTCTTTGAAAAGCTGTTGTAGAGTTTTATACATCAGAAGATCACAAAGAATCTGATTTTTCTGTAATTAAAAAAGCAGATAGAAGATCTATTTGTTACTCTTTCATGAATATGAACAAACTAGCGCCTTGAAGCTCCCTTCACTTCTTCCCAAGTAAAATTTCAGGAGTGTGCATCTAAAGCTTGCTAAGAACAGCTTAGAAACTTAATTTTTTTTTTTTCTTTTGAAGAGTAAGGCAGTGATTCTTCAGAGGTGGCAAGCCATGTACTCCTTAATCATCGATGTTGGGGAGAAGTTGCGCAATGACTCCGATCCTGAGACCAACACTGCCCTCCAGGATGAGCTCAGCCAGTTACAGCAGAGCTGGGGTGACACCCAGGTGCATCTGGAGAAGAAGAAGATGCAGCTCAGCAGCACCCTACAGGTAGATGATACCCCCATTATGGAGGAGTGGCACCTGCTTCTCTGGTCTTGGGCCTCAAGAGCTTCCCTGCCCCACTGTCCCCGGGGCTGGGGTCTGTACAGACGAGGCAAATGTTGAGCTACTGCTCACTGCAGAGGGGCTCTGAGGGAAGTGCCTGTCATGTGCCATCAGGGCTTGTGGGAAGCTAAAACTGTGGTCCCCTGATTCTCCCTCCAAAGGAAAATGGGGTTGGCATTCATTTGTTGCTACTGTGGATGTTCCTGTGCTGATTGTTCTCACACTCCCCGTGTTGTGGAGCTCTCTCTCCTGCTTCAGGCTGTGAAGCCTGAGCTAAAATTTAGCTTAGCGGGAACAGCATGACTTGTTACTTCTCCTGTTGTTGCACCTCTAAACACAACAGTAGGTTATATTTTTTTCCTTAGAGCAATAAATTTGCTTTCATGGCTAGACAGCACATAGGTGTGTCTTAAAATTGAATACTATCGTCGATACAATTCCCAGCCCAAAAACTATGATAAAAGCCTCTCAAGTTGGACAAAATTAGCAGAAATGATCTGTGAGACAAACCTTAAATACAAGAGAGGATGCAAGTTCTTCTGTAAATCCAGGCACCAAATTCTTGTGAGTGGTACAGTGTATCAAAGAGAAAATCAAAATAACCAGAGCACATGAGTATTCATTTCAGTGGGTTTAAAAGGCTATTTTGTAACATATTCATATGGTACAGTATGTCATGATAAAGTATTTATAACTTCCTTGGGTCTCCTTGAGCAGAGTTGGGACTGCTGTGAAAAGCAAACCAAGGAATTGGAAAGCAGGCTGCGAGAACTGAAGGAGAAAGTAAAAGATCCACTTCCAGTTGAACATGAAGAGCTCTACAAAGCCAAGGAACACATTAAGGTATTGAACAGCCATATTATATTTAAATAGATGTAGTCTTTACACAACACCTGATATCTGTAAAATCAGTTTTCCCTCTTACCTGCTCTTCAGTAACACTGAATTTCTCTCCTTTATACCATCCTGATTGCTGCCAATCTGCCAAATTCAGCTGACCAAGAAGACTACAAGAAGATTTGTAGTTTGGATTTTTTTTTTCCTGCTTCTGCTCCCTTTCCACAATCTGAATTTATAAAATAAGTAGTTCCTCAAACAAAAGGGAAAAAACTCCCTGGTCTCAGCTCAATTGCCTGCTATCCTAATGGCTGAACCTCCCTTTTTATTTTCCAATCCATTTTGGACAGGGAGCTCCTCAGGCAAGAGACCTTGTAAGTCTAAAAACATTCATGCACACCTGTGGGATCTGAGAATAATTAAAGTGAAGGAAAATTAAGAGTAAGGGAGTGGCAAAAGCCCTTGCAGCCCACAGTGCACCATGAAAATTAAATGGCAAGGAAAGCATTTCCAAGGGATCTAGGAGACATTTTTTTCTGGACTGGTCAGTCTTTCATCATTCTTTTATGAAGTGAATTGTTGACCTAAGTGGTGGGAACAAATAAGCTTATTAAGGAGCCAAGGCTTTGAACTCATTACCAGCTGTCTGAAATCTTCTTTGTGAGTACTGGCTGCTTTTCCTACGGCAGCAGTCTTGCTGTAGTCCTGAATTATTTGTGTGAGATGGCAGCACATAGCTCCTACCTCTTACTCCAGGAAGAAAAATTCAGCCACAGAGGTGCCAGTGCAGTTGCTGCTCTTGGGTGTTACAGTATAATAAAATAAAGGACCAAAATGGCATAGGGAAGGGACCTTCTCTCCCCTCCCTGGAAGTCTTCTGAAATTCCATTGTTAGCTCCACTAATGCAGGGATTCGACCCTTGTTAAGATATATAAATGAATGTGTTCACATCTGTAGGGAGTCATTTATTGTGAGCTCAGGTAAATTTTAGTCTCAGGTTTGTTTTTTCTCCTCCAGTGGTGAAGCTGATCAGATTGGGTTTTTTTATGATTTAGGTAAGTGACTGGATGAAAAGACCTATGAAAATGCTCACAGGGCTTGGACCCAGCACACTTCTCCCAGTATAAAAACTCACATTTTTTTTGCCCTTTAAAATAAGACAAATCAGATCCTCTGTAAGAGCCTTTTTTGTTAGAGGAGCCAGTGACACGTGCCAGCAACCACCTTGCAAAATGGGACCTAGTACCTCGTGTATAGAGTGTCATGTTTCCCAGCAGCATGCAGTGGTATCTCTCCTTTTTAGGTGACAATTTTAACACGGATAAGGAAAATGCGTAACCTTGTTATATTAGGGGAGGGGGAGCTGGGGTGCGACAAAGCAGAAGAGAGAGCGTGCACCTGTGAAATCACTCCTTAGAGAAGGGAATCAATTTACAGCTTTTAGCATTTCAATAAATAACCTGAAATTGGAACAAACGCAGGTAGAAAGCAAGTTGGCCAAAATAATTACATTAAAAAAAAAAAAAAAAAAAAGTGGGTCTGTGCCTTCCAGGATGCGGAGCCCCAGCCCCAGGCCTGCCCTGGGCTCCCCCGGCCTACCACCAGCGGGCCCGGCCGCAGAGCCCTGCACAGCCGGCTGCACATTCCCCTCCTCTCCTCCCCCACAGGCCAGGCAGGGGATTAACGAGCAGGTTTGGAAACCAGAGGAGCTTAGTGCCAAGGCTTGTTCTGGGTGCGTTTCCATGCAGGAGCTGGAGCAGTCGCTGGCAGACTGGGCCCACAACATGAAGGAGCTGCGGGCCATGAAGGTGGAGCTGGCTCACTGCATCCTCACCGAGGACATGGCGGTGCTCAAGGAGCAAGTTGAACATCTGCACAAGCAGTGGGAAGAGCTCTGCTTGCGGGTAAGTCTTCCACCTCCTCTGGGGCTTTCGAGTGGGATGTTCATAGGGCCTGGCAGAAACGGGGGTTAGCTGATGGGATTTCTAGTGGGGTTGGCTCACTTCTGCAGTCTTGGGTGGGGATGGAGCTTCCTCTGGTGCAGCTGACCAGGGCTGAAGTTTGCCCTTTGTTTCCTGGACACAGACTGCTGAATTTTTTATTTTTTTATTTTTTTTTTTTGCAAATCCTTTGTAACTAGTGAGTGCCTGAATTGCACAGAGCTCAAATGCAGCTGTTTACAGAAATAGGCGGCTTTGTTCTGGGCTGCCAAAGGGAGGGCGGGGGGCGCGTAGAGGGATAAACACAGGAATTGCCTGAGGGCATGAAGCAGGGAAAGGAAGGGGGAGGTATTTGCAATCTGATGTTAAATGCCAGGAGAGCTGATAAAGAAAACTTAAACGTGTTTAAATACTGACTCCGCGGGTTTAAACACATTAAGAACTGACTTGTCTTGTTTGTAGCAGTAAATACTGTGAAACATTTGCATCGTTTGTGGCTTATTGCTGTATTACGCTTAATTTAGTGCTGCATGTAAAATTGCTGGGGAGCATTTACCAGCAGTCACATGAACTTGATTCACTAGGTTATTATGCAGTTTGAATGTGCCTTTTCGTGTTAACAGGATTGGGAAAAGTAAAATACTTAGGGGTCTTAAAGTTACTCTGTATGGCTCTACGTACCAGCAAGCCAAACTCTTGACTCTTTTTACTTACAAGACAATAGCTTTTATTTTATAGTTTGTAAAGAAGTATTGAAGTGAGGTATTATTTCATGTCTAAACCTTACTCAGACAAAGGTGAAGCAATCTTGGTGGGAATATTGCCAGAGTAATGAACAGCTATGCTTATTTCACAAACTTTGATGTGATGAAATAGTTATTTGAGTTTATTTTTTGCATTGCAATGAGAAGGAAGTTAGTTTGCCTTAAACTGGACAGTTGGTCTACAGCCAGTGTTTTCTCTGTTATTTTTTCTGAACTCTGCAAACAATTTTTAAATCAAAATACCTGAACCATTTTCCTGATGGAAGTCTGTAGCTAAGCCTATAAAGGAGAGAACTTTGTTGTTTTTCCTTTTTTTTTTTTGGTGAACTGCTGATGCCTGCTGTTTCAGCTGTGGTGAACAGCCTTAAGCTGTCTTTTGTATGTACCCCACTACAATTTATGCAAGTGGTAATTTTCTGTAGTAATTTAAGTTCAGATTTTATTCAAATTTTCCATTTTAATTTCCTGAAGGAACAGCATTTAGTTCAGTCTATCTCGGAGTGAAGAAAGGAGTGACATTCATGTGACTGTGTTAGGAACACAGAAATCTGTAGTGGGAGGAATGTATTTAGTGCTACAGCAGAGGGAAATACCGAAATGTTTACACAGACCTAATGAGCCTCTGGAGAGGCTGCGCTGATGCTCAGCACTGGACACAGAGTAGGAGAGCAGACTTTATCGGTTCTACTGCTAGCATGACTGCTTTGTTTTGGCTAACAAATCAGAGGAGTCAGGATGTACTGTGTGAAGAAAAACCTTCAGTATAAATGCAGAGAGGTGAAAGCCTTTAAGAGCGAGAGGTGGCTGCAACTGTCACGGCCACAGGAGCGGGGCAGCCAGATGCCAGTGCTGCCTGGGCAGGGGCACAAACACACTTTGTGAGCAGATGTACTCAAGGGATTAGCATTAATATAGCTGCCCTTGCAAGATGCGTGTAGGTCAAAGATTTAACTATTCCTATCAGTGAGCATTCGGTCCTAATGAATGCTAGTGTATGGATTGGGCCTGGGCCTTGGTAGTGTTCTGACCTTCCTTGGGAATGCTCAGGTTGCTCCTGCATCACACTGTGGAAGCAAAATGGAGCTGGTGCCTGGACAGCTGGTCCGAGGAGAAAGTGCTCAAAGCAGTGGCTTGAAGGGCTCATTTTCCTAGAAGTTTATTTGGGATTGTTTCACTCATTCCTGTTTTACCCCCAGCCCATATTACTTAGCCAGCTGAAAGGTGTTCCCTGCTCTTAAAACCTTGCCTTGCCCTGTGCTTAGCAGGCAAAAGTGGAGTCGAGATCATTTCAGGATTTAATGATGGTTTTGTTGACATGCATAGTCTCTTCTTCCACTGACCAAGTTAAATTGTCTCCATGCATGGGAGATGCTGCAAATGGTAGAGAAAAGATGAGGGTACAAGGGAGCATCCCAGAGCAGAGGCCCCCTTGAGGAGACTTTCTGAGGTCCCTGGGGTCTCCAGGAACCTTCTTGCCATTGAGAACTTTGGAGATTGTTTCACCGTGTCCCAAGACAGTGCTTTCAGCCTCATCTCTTTGCTTAGATCATCATGAAAGATTTAGAAAGCACTTTCACCTCCCCATTGCCTCCTTAAAAAAAGTCATAATTTAAACGATAAAAGCAGTATAGTGGGAGTTCACTTGGTGCCACCGATTTTGATCCTGGTGTTATGTGGAGCTGGTCCTGCTTCCGCATTACACATTTAAACTTCACTCTGAGGTACAAAATAGTGTTAGAGATTAGTCTAGGAGAATCAGTAATGAAATTTTGAAGAGTTATACATTGTATAAGGTGAATGTGAGATGTGAAGAAGGAGTGTTTCCTGCCATGGGGTGATATTTAAACAGGCCACTCACAGCCAAAGCAAGAAAAATGTTACACTCGCTCTTTACACAAAGTTTATTGGTGAGGGTGTGGGGTTAGTTGCTTGTCTTTGTTTTAGTAGAACTTGTACAGTTTTTCACATCATTTGTCCCATATATCATAGTAGAGGAATCCATCAAAGTAAATAAATTAATACAAATATATTTAGGAATCCTAGGCTAGAAATAAGTACTAATAGCTAGTAGAAGAGTGACCCTGCTTCTTCTTGAGATGTTGGAGCACTGATAACAGCTTTGCTGGTTCAGACAGCATCAGACCTTAATTTTTCTGTCTAGACAATTTGTTTATCTGTCCTGGCAAATGTAATTTTGAGAAAAATAAGTCCATAGTTTTCAGTAACAAGGATAGATTCTTGATGCTGATATTTTTAGAAGTTCACCAAGAACTGGTAAGCAAATGGAAAGAAGAGAGGGAGGTTTTTATAGAGGTAAAATAATTGCAGTCAGTAGTTGCAAAGTTTCTCTTACAGTTGCAGAAAAATAAGAGCTTGCCTACGTGTTATTGTTCTTGTGTTATATATGAGACAGTACTAAACAGTATGTAGTAATTATATATATTATATTCCTTCTTTGTTTGGCATTTTCAGGTTTTCACTGAGTAATACTTAAGTTGTTACATAAGCTCATTATTTATAAACCTATCATTCAGTTTAATTCTTCTGAGGGAGAGAGTCTGGTGTTTGCTAGTCAACTTTTGGCCCTGCTATCCAAAATAAGATGTAATAACAAACTGCTTGCTGGCTTTGAAAAAAAAAAGCTAGAGATGCTTGATAACTGCTCCTGCAAAATGAAATATGATCAAATGCAGACTAGAAATGAGAAGGCTCATAATTGCTGGTTTCCTTCCTGAGAAAGGCATTGCTAGCAGTTAATGTGTGTGCTTATCCATAGGTGTCTCTGCGTAAGCAGGAGATTGAGGACAGGCTCAATGCCTGGATTGTGTTCAATGAGAAAAATAAGGAGCTGTGCTCCTGGCTGGTACAGATGGAAAGCAAAGTGTTGCAGACTGCAGATGTTAGCATTGAAGACATGATAGACAAATTGCAGAAGGTAAGTAGTAACACCACTTTTCATCAATTGTCTGATAGCTTGTTCCAGAGACACCATTCCTCATTTCTTCCTTGCTTCTCAGAAGCGATACCTGATACAAAACCAGCATATACAGGCTTTTGTGAGAAGATGAGCTTTTCAGGCCTTGGCTCTTACCTTCTTGATGTTCAGACTTGGAGCATAATGTAAAACATGACTGCATTTAGACATGGGGTGTGATGGATGTGAGTTGTGGTGGGGGGGGTGGTTGGGGTTCAGCACTGCTCAGAGCTTTCCCTGCTGGGGATCAGCAGTGCCCTGGAAGCATCTGACTGCTCTCACCACCTCCACCGGCATCAGCAGTTATGACACTGGTAGACAAAGGGCAAAGAAAAGATTAAAGGGTGGGGTAGGTCGTATGCCGGGCAAACAAGAAGTTATCACAACCAAAAATAAAACCTGATTCTACCACTTCTCCTTGATAGTCAGTGCAGTTAGTGTTCTCTAATGCTCTTGTAGTAGCTTGATTTTAAACAGGAGCATTAATTTTGCTGCAGTGTTCTTCCCCGTGGCTTAAAGGTCTCAGTATCTAATTCCAGATCTTCTCTGGATAAGAATACCAGCAAAATAACACCATCCTACATTTGAATTTGAGTTCTTTTGAGGTAGCTTGATTGAAAAATCAGGAAAGCAGAGACAAAATTAGAACATTAAACTGCTATTTTTAGGAGTACTTACTCCTGGCACTTGAAAGTGCTTAAGCTGCTTATTTTTTCATAGCAGCTTCATTGTGAGAGTGCTTTTCTGTTGAGGGTTTTTTTGTTTTGTTTTAAGTGAAAGAGTTCTACATGTAGAAGCCTCAGCCATTGCAAGCCGAACCTGACTTCATATCACACCTGGGAAAAGAAACAGATAGGTTTGGTTTGGTTTGGTTTGGTTGGCTCATTTTGTTTTGTCCAGGAATTAAGCAATGTTTGTGTATATTTATCAGGATTGCATGGAAGAAATAAACCTGTTCAGTGAAAATAAGCTTCACTTGAAACAAATGGGCGATCAGTTAATCAAGGCTAGCAACAGAAGCCGAGTTGCAGAAATAGATGATAAACTCAACAAGATCAATGATCGCTGGCAGCATCTCTTTGATGTCATTGGATCACGGTAAGAAAATAATTTTCAGTGTTTTATATGAGATAAAAGTCAAAGGCTGGTGTCCTTGATGATCAGAAACAGACTGACACATTTCTGTTTTGTTGAAATTTATTATGAAGAGTCAAATTAAACTGAAGTCAATGCATTATGACTTGTTGCTCTATTATGACACCAAATGTCTTAATTTATCTAATGATAGAGGGCAGGGTGCAAGAATTCATATAAAATATAATTTTAATCATGGGAGCTATGTAAAAGGAAGAGTCAAAGTGTTTTCTCTGTTGCACGTTTTGAATTGCAACTTAATTTTAAAGCAGTATGGTGAGAGTTCATGTGGGCTCTTTAGGAGAACCTCGTGTTTTAAGGCAAGCCTCTGTTTAACCCAGTGCCTGAATGCACAGAATTTGGGAATAGATTCCTAGCCTGTCTCTGTAAACAGTCAGATTTATGGAATGATAATGTTTCTATTTTACAGTCAAAAGTGTATGAAATTTAATTTAATATTAGTGTTATTTATTTACTCAGTCTCTTTCCTGAAAACAACTGGAAGACCATAGCATGAGTTTAATTTTTAAATTCAGGATATTCTGTATGATGGTGAAATGGAAAATACTATCAGTTGAAATTAAAACAAAAACCTGCATACTCTAGGCAATGACCTCTTCTTAAAGGATTAAACATCTTTATTTTACCTGACAGAGTTAAGAACATCATGATCATTTTAGTATTAGCCTTACTGAGAAGATCCCATTTTACTATTAGCTCTTGAGTTTCTGCTGCAGCTTGGGAGAAGGATGCTGGGCTGATCTCACTGCCTGCCTGAGTTTATTAGTAATCTAGAAATAATAAGGCTAACAGATGTTAGGTTAAACTTTTATTCCAAGGTTTTGTTTCACCTGTAACCCCCCTCTCTGGGCCCTCAGAAGCTCTCTTGCTTAGTTAACAGTTGGGACAGATAAGGCAGGTGGTTGTGCTGTGACAATGTAGTGCCAATTGTGCTGGATCTTAATCAGGAATGAGATCTGAATTAATGGTGACACGTGAGCTGCCTTCTGAAGATCTAACACTTTGCAGATAGTCTTGCAATGGTTGTCTCAAGGTGTTTTTGTATTTGACCTGGTATAGGAAAGAAAGCTTCACTTTCATAACAGTGCTTTTTCTGTCCTCATCCTATGGTAACATGCCACCTTTAAAGCACTTTTATGATCATTTGTGTTATGCTGTGTGTTCATTTTGAATTGTGGCCATTTTTAAATGCAGATTAAAATGCACTATTTTAAAACTGAGGTAAACATGGCACGTTTCTAGTGATCTTTGGGAAACTATGCTAAAGAACTGATAGGATATTTAGAGAGAGATCTGGCAGTCTTACGTTGTCTGTGACAACAGAGGACTTGTCTGTCTACCTGGGATGTCTTAAATCTTTACCTTCAGACAAGCGTATGGTGGTGCTCTGAGGCATAGATGCCTAGAGCATCAACATAGCTCCCAGTATTGGGTATCTAAGTGGACATTGCAGCTACTGGGGAGTTGGTGTGATGCTTTATGGTTGTTCCTGTGTTCTTAATCCCAAAACGTCTGGAACATGCCAACTTCAGCTTGTGATTTCCACCAACTTTGTCCTCAGGACCAGGGCAGTGAACTGGAAGGACCTGGTAAAACGTGATTTTAAGCAGTTCCCTCAGTGGTCCAAGGTCATCAGGCAGCCCAGTGGGCTCTGCTGGTCCTCTTGGACTTAATACTAACAGATGTTCAGCATATTGCAGCGTTTTGCAGGATGGGTATAGCACATTGTCCTGGGTTGTGTGAGTGGTGGAGTTTTTTGGTGGCAGGGGAGGGGGCTATCGGGGCGGCCCCCTGTGAGAAGCTTCTCGAAGCTCCCCCAGCTCCACGTCAGCTCCACTTCTGTTTGGGAAATTGAGCCCATCAGCTGCGCCTCTGCGATAACATATTTAAGAAGGGACGTGGTGACAGGCAGTGGGACTTGTGAGGAGGAGTCGCTGCAGCTGCATGAACACCAAGGTCAGTGGAGGAACGGAGGAAGAAAGGAGGGGGGAGGTGTGCCGGAGCAGAGACCCCCCTGTATCCTGTGGGGAGACAGCAGGGTGGCCCCCCCTGCCACCCATGGAGACCTACGGTGGAGCAGACATTGATTTGTGGCCTGTTGTTCCTGCTCGGTTGATCAAGGTTCTGTGCCCAAAGAAGGCCGGGGTCTCATGGGAAAAGGCAGCCCCGCTGCTGTAATTCAGCGCTGGGAGGATTGCAGCATGTGGGGGAGTCCCACGCCGGAGCAGCTCGGGAAGGGCTGCAGCCGTGGGGGGGAATCCAGTCGGAGGAAGTTAGTGACCCATGACGGAGCAGTGTGGGGAATGCTGCGGCCCATGGGAGGAATTCATGTAGGAGAAAGTTTGTGGAGGACTGTCTCCTGTGAGAGGGGGACCACGATGGAGCAGGGGGAACAAGTTTTGGACACTCCCCTCACCGAACATGAAGGAAGTGGCAGCGCTGACTGCACCCCCCATTCCCTGCCCCTGCGCCACTGGGGGAGGAGGTAGAGATATCAGGAGCAGAGCTGAGCCCGGGAAGAAGGGAGGGGTGGGGGGAAGGTGTTCTCAAGATGTGGCAGTGCTTCTCACTGTCTTATTCTGTTATGTGTTGTTAGTGTCTGTAATAAATGTATGTTCCTTTTTTTCTTCCCCTAACAAGTCTGCCTTTTGCTCGTGATCATAAAAGGGGGATTTTTCCCCATCCCAGTCCTATCTTGAACCCCAAGCCTGGCTCTCTGTCCCTTCTCATTGCCGGAGGGGAAGGGAGAGAGGGGTGCTGCATTGTGGTTGGCTGTCAATCAGGCCTAAACCAGGACACACATCTCCTCCCTCATTCAATCTACCCTGCCTGGTCTTGGCTCACAGCTCATCTGTTCTCAGCTGCTCAGTCATAAATAACCACTCAGCTGAACACTCACAATAGAATCCAAGTATGGTCCTAGGAGTTTATTTTGCCCTGTTTACAACCTTCCAACTTTCCATTTCAAGGTTGCTGCTATAGTGGAGGCTTGCCACTGAGATTTGAATTCTGAAGGAATTAAACTTCAGTTGACTGAAATTTGCACCTCACTCACAGGTGTGCTTTGGGGCGCTCAAGAGGAGGCTCCTCCTGTGCTTTTGGGTAGCCTCTCTTAAGCTCAGGCAATGGGGAGGAGGCAGCAGTTCTACTGATCACAGATGTGCCACAACTTGGGTCTCTTCAGAAGGGAGCAGAGCAGAGCAAGGAGCCTTGGGCTGGAAGCAAGATGACCAGTGAGCGTAGGTTGTGATGACCCATGCTGATAGACTGTCTCCTTCCTTTTCAGTTCACTTTTGCAAGCACTTAAAAAGTTTGCAAAACTTGTTTTCAAAGGCTGTATTGAAAGAGCACATGAAGATAGAGTGGTTGGTAAATTCATGTTGGCCCTATTGCATGAATCCATCACAACCCAGATACCCTCACGCGATCTCAGACATCTGCAATCACCAGTTTCGTTCAATGGATAGGATGGGTTGGCTCCCGGGGGCTTGGAGCCTGTAGGGCATGGTGGGGGTGCTGTGCACCCACTGCTGCTTGGCAAAGAGAGACTGCAGCGCTGCACGGCTGTGCACAGCCGTGACAGCATACCCAAACGAAGCCCTTTTTATTGGGCACTGCTTCATTTCTTGGGGAAGGTAAAAGGGAAGGAGGAGATACTTCAGGGCAGGGCTGCCAGATGGCCTTGGAAGTTTTGAGGCAATTGAGGTAGGAGAATGCTGCTTTGGAGGGAAATGACTGTGACAGGGAGGCAATCATGTCTTGCTCCTGAAAAAGCTACTTGTAGGAACTTATTTTCACAGTGTGTCCGTGAAATGAGAAGGTGGTTTTGCTCCTGGCTTTTCGGATCAGTAGCTGCAGTAAGTAAATTGAAGTGAAAATTTTATGAGTTTTTGGGTGCTGAACCTGTGACCATTTGAAGCTTTTTTTGACAAGTACTATGACTTCAGCATTTTTTGTTAAACATAAAACCAGCTACTGCCTTTATTCATACTTGCGGGTGCACCACGGCCCACTGCACCACTTCCCTGGTGCCCGGTGGCCATCCATCACAGGGTGAAGGACCAAATCTCACAATGTCTTCATGGCGGGTCAAGACTTAGGCAGTAAGTAAACTACACAGCCGTGCACTGAGTAGGAGGAGAAAATGTACATTGCATAGCTGTGTGTTCGAATCCAATCCCCCATTCTGGGCTCTGAGTGTTTCTATTAAACAAGCACTTTATGATCCTGTGGTTAAAGAGTATAAATTAACCTGTATCCACAAAGGAGTCTGAGATACATAGCCAATTTTGGTTCTGTAGTTCCTGATGTCTCCATGACTGACCCTCCAACACAAGTAATATTTTATCTTTTCTGTAGTGCAGTGTATGGTAGTGTGATATCAATGTGAAACCAAACTAGTCTCAAGTCAATGTATCAATACAAAGCATTCCTCCTGATAGCTTATTTCACTTTTTTAAACCAGTATCTATCCTGGGACAGGTGGGCAAATTAGGTGAGCTCTCCATTTAGTCCTTGAAGTGATTCTCTTAGTTCATGGTAACAAGTTCAGATTTGCCATATGGCTGCACTTCCAGGACTTAACGCTTTCGTTAGATGCCTGTGCTCAGTTTGCATTGTGACAGAAGCTTTGCCGCATTTGTTGCAGCTGGAGAGTGGCTTGGTGCAAACTTGGAAAAGTCTCAAAATGTTAATTCACGTGGGATAAAATAACCATCAAGACATTAGCATGCCTGGAAAGTAGAACAAATGAATTTCTGTTCAGCTTGGAAGATACTCTTACCAGGGGAGGTCCTCATGCTGAAGTCTCTGTTGATAGAGGGGGGAAGCAAACATACTAACAAGCAGAAAGGGAGCGTTGTGCTGACTGTAAAAATGGACGCAGAAAATCTCTTGCTTTTGTTCGCTAGTCACCAGCCTTGTAGCAGCACTCTGCCAGAAAGAAACCACTGCGTGCTTGCACATGCACCCAAGGGAAGGCCTGAAATCATGGGAGGAGTGCACAGGCTGCACACAGGTGGTAGACAGCCAAAATCCCATGGAGTGGGATTTACATCCATTGCTGGTATGCTCTGGAGTAGCACTCTCCAGCCATGCGTTATCTGGCAAGAATTGCCAAGGAGCTGTGTTGTGAACAGCCATGTTCCTCCATGTCCTTCCCTGGCCCATCCACCACTGACACTAACTCCATCCATGCTTTGCCTCCCAGCCCTGTGGGTAGGGGTATCATTTGCCTCCAGCGCTGCTGTTTGCATAGTGCATGCTGGCAGACTGGAGGGGCATCCCGTGTCACCCGAGGGTTTCTGTGCTTCCTGGGGCTATGCAAAGCCTTTGGATGGTGCTTCAGCATTCATTAAAGCCACTGTCTTCATCAGGGGCTGCCTCTGGCAGTTTTGAGTCTGCAGACCAGTCTCTACAGTAACAAACATTGCATTTCTGTACCTCTGGGCATCCTGCAGCTCTTCCCACTGCCGCTAAGCTGTGGAAGGGGGAGGCTGTTTCTCAGCTGCTCTAGCTGTGGGGACACTGATGTATGTTGTTATTTGGTGGGTCTGATCTGTGTTTTCAGCCTTGTGGAGAAAGGCGTATTTTTTGTGTAGGTAGCAGGAATGGGTTCAAATGACTGTGGCCTTTAAAGTGGGCATGAAAATACAGGGAAGCTAGTAAGGCCAAATGTGACTTCTCATTCTTTTAAATGTGAATCCTGGGCAAGTAGGTATTTTCCCTGTGTTCACAAGCGACCAGCCCTCCAGGAAGCTTAAACTCCCACTACCAAAGTCAGCCCTTCCTTCCCACGTTGAATTTAGGAGATTCAAGGTGTTTTCAGCTGGTTTCCTACGTACCCCAGCTGAAATTCCCAAACAACCCAAAACTGCTCAGGTTGCAGTAAAACGGGATAGAGTTGAAGCTCTCCAGTGACCCCACCTTGTGCTGTGCCGGGGCTCCAGGGAGGTTTTACTGGGGAGCTCCAGTGAGCCGCTGCTCTGCGCTTCCCCTTCCTCCCTGCACCCTCACTTGCGTCTGCTCTGGGGAGCAAGCAAGTTCACAGCGCCTCTCAGCTGGTCTCTCTATTTTCCACCACATTGCTTAGCCTTTGGCAGGGCAGACCATCGGGCACCATGTGTTGGTGTGCTGTCCTACCCCGTGGCAGCTGCGGCCAGGCAGCCCCCAGTCAGTGTGGGTGCACTCCCAAGTTCAAAGGTCTATTTAAGTTGCTGCAGACCAATATTGCATGGCAAGGGAAGCAAAATGTGCTGCAAGGAGGCCCCTGCATAAACAATACGGCCATGTTCAATGGAATCATACTGGTTTGTGGCAATACCACTGTAGAATCTCATTTTTGTATTTATTTTGGTGAAAAAAAAAAAAAAATACGGACAGTTGAAATCTTACTCGCAAAGTGCCTGCTTTGTTTTCATGTTGTCTGAGCTCCCTGTCCTTTAGGAATTACGCTTCTCCTCAGTGCAAAAGCTGTGACAGAAGTCATTATCATATCAGGCAGGACGGTTGGGCTGATTTTGGTTATGCAGTGTGTGCTGGGAGCAGGGGGAGCTGGTGGTGCAAGGGGAGTCATTGATTCTGCACCCTGTCGGCATTCCCAGTGTGTGTCTGCCTGTCAAGCTGGGAGAGTTATTTCCCCATTTTCCCAGACCTACCGTTTCAAAGGCATTTCTGAACCTCCCCAGACCATAATCAGGTTAAACTGTCGAGGTGACTGAGCATTATTTACCTGTGCAAATGTCTGAAGCCCTCTCGGTGTGCAATGTCTTCCCAGGCACTTCTTATCCTGCTATGTATTGAATGTGAGTGATTGGCAAGCCAGTACAGGTCTGCAGAAGATTACCTGAATACTGAAAAAACTGATTTAAAAATAATTCCTTGCATTTTTGGTGGGATTATCATAACCTCTTTATTTTTTTTTCCTGATATTAGCTGGGTGGGGAGTGACTTTTAATCCAAGGTTCTTCAACTTCCGCCTTTTTTCCCACCCCGTGATCTCTGGCAGTCATAACACACAGAAATCATGACGGTGTATTTTTCCACAAACGAAATTATATCATAAATGAAGATTAGGGGTTATTTTGTCCTCCGGTGTAACAGGCTACTTGCACTGAAGGCCTTCTGCCTGCACTGGGAGGTTAAAGAGAGGACAGGTTAGTGTGGGGGGGATTTAACATGTACTTAAATACCTGGGATCCGATGGTAAAGGCGAGAAAGAAGAACGCAGGGGAAGTAAGGATACATCAGTGTGCGTGGTGCCTGTGCGTGGATGTACGTTTTCTCGCTTTTTTGGGTTTGTTTCAAACTGACTCTGCTGCAAATCATCTGGGTCTGAGGCTCCAATCCTTCTTTTGCACAAGAAATGAGCACAGCATCTACCTTTTTGGGTGCCGAAGCCTCCAGCCTGCAACCTTTTTGTTGCCAGCGGCAGGCAGCCGCCCGGCGTGCGCTAATTCTCTTGTGTCAGAATAAAGCTCTCCTGGTTTTGTTCTGAGGAGGGATGCGGCCGTTTGCCAGGTAAAATACCAACCAAAACGTAGGGGTTAAAACTGGGGAGAGCTACAGTGTCTCCCCAGCTCCGAGGGTCGGGGAGGAGGATGGGCAAGCCTTCCCCCCCCCCCACGCGGGATGCTAAAGCAGTGAATAAATAGGGCATCTGTGGAGGAGGGGTTTCCTCTTCCATGCCTGCCGTGGTTGCACAGACGATCCCCTTGCAGCTTGGGATTTGCAAGCTGAGGAATGGTTTTTTCTTGCGAACCGTAAGTGCCATGTTGGTAAGCGGCTGCAGGGTTGGTCGGGGTGGGTGTTGTTCGAGCAGGCATCGCTGGTGCAGCGGGACCGGGCGGCCTTGGGCGGCGGGCGGGGGGGCAGGGCACCGATGCGCCAGCGGCTCCCCGCAATTCGCCGTGGACAAGTGGATGAGTGGGAGATGCGAGGCGTTAGCGGGAGGAGCAGCGCCCAGGGGCCTCTCGCTTAGAATCAGCTGTGTTTGGGGGTTCCACACCCAAGACGGTGGGGATTGTGACAACAACCTTTTGGAATGGCCGCGAGAAAAGCCTCCTCCGGCACTCCCACTGTTTGCTCTGCTCACTGTGCTGACACAGCCCACAAACGCGGGGGCTTCCTCGCGTTGTACCAGGGCCAGGAGCTGTACGGAGAAACATCCTTGCGTTTTCTACAAAGGCCTAAAATTTGCCATTGACATCACCTCTTCAAATCGGGTCTTTTGTCCCTCACACGGTTAAGCTCGACCTGCAACTTACGGAACAAAGGTTTCCTGCCTTGTGCATCTCATTTGCCTTATGGCTTGTAAACAATCCTGTCAGCTGGCAGGGCAATTTCAGCTCCTCTTCGGTTAAAAAGAAATGTATGTAGTTATCTTTTTCTGATGGCATTTGTGCTTGTGAAAGAGAATTTGGAAGATATATAAGGATGTTTTTCATTTCTACAGACACTAAAATCTGAATGTTATTTATTACCTTATTTGAGCTTCCATGTGCATTTTCCTGTAGCGTTTTGACAGCTAATGCAATGCAATTGGCAGGCATTTTGCAATTCTTTATGTTTGTGTGAATACATTTCAGTCAACCTGGAAGTGCCTTCTACTGCTAGATTCTTCCTGAGTAGTTACTACGATATATTCTGTGCATTAATGGTTCAGCCTGAAACAGCTTACTTCATTTCTCTTGTAACTCAATGCTGGCAACTTCACTGAGGGTATTAAGACCCAAATCCAATCTCGAGTCAGGACAGTTAGTCCTTCTGTTCACTTTTGCAGTCAGCTTTTAGTTATAATCTCCCAGCTTTGACCTTTTTCTGCCACTTCTATTTTGGTATAAAGATTAAGACATTTCGAAACTGGCTTTGTTTGGCTTATCCCAGGCATCTTATACCTTTCTCTAAGTGCTGTTTTGAATCAGGTTATCTTTTAAGCTGGACCCATCGCAAAATATAAGAGATGTTTGAGTTTGTTGGGGTTTTTTAGATCAGTGGTGATTTTTGCTGGATTTTAAAAATTATTACTATTTTCTTATTCTGGGGGCGTGTTGAAAGGTGGCAGGTGAGTTCTCATTGGGAAGCGAGCTATGGATAGGTAGGCCTTTGTTCAGTAAACGGTAGGCTTTGCCTGTTTGACCAAATAACTTGAGAATTACACTTTGTAGAGGAAGAATTCAGTCAGCAGTGGTGGCAGCCTCTCCTACCTTTTGGGTAACTGGGGGGAGTTTGTTTCCTCTGCTGCATTTTTGATGTTAATTCGCTGCAATCGGTCACCTGGAGGTGGGGGGAGCTTTTGCCCCCAGGCTCAGTGGCTTGCACTGTGCACCCCCACCCCGCTCCCAGGACGCCTGTCTTTCTGGACAAATAGTCCCTCCAGGATGCATTTCAAAAGAGTTCATGAGGTTTTATTCATGCAAAGAGCAGATAATTTGCAAGAATGCTTGCCATGTGCAGAAATGCATCTGAGAAGGGTTGTTGCAAATGTTAAGACTTTTATGGTTGTAATTAGTCTGGTTTAGGTTTTCCTTTGAGCTGTAGCCAGAGAAATGACAGTTCCCTGAGACTTCTGTTCAAGCTGAGGGTGCTCAGGGAGAATGCTCAAATTTTTCATCATTTCATCTGTTGCTTCAGTGTAGAACCCTACCCTGTACCTGGGGCTCTGTGTCTGCTGACTGCAACAAGAGCAGATCAGCTGGTGTGAACATCTGGACAAAGCTGCCTTCCTATTTACACACTGAACTTCTGTTAGGTTTTTATTCTTCTCTGGCAGCTTCGGTCAAGTTTGAGATTAATGATTTGGAGCATTAAGGGTGGTTAAATGACTGACAAATGCCATCTTCTATCCAGAATACGTAGCAGATTAGTTTACTTAATTACAATGGTGTGTCTGTAATAGCAATTGCTAGAAAATAAATACAACCTCACAGTACCAGAGCGGTGCTGTCTTTGAGACTGTTGCTTCTACAATACCAGTGGATAAAGACCCACATATTTATCGTAATATCTGTAAATTGAATTGTAGAGTGATTTGTAAGCCAAAAATAATATGGGGGGGGCGGTGTGTGTTTAACCCCACTTGGATTCTAAAACTGTTGTTTCTTAAATTTATTGAATGTGCTGTCAGTCATAGAGTCATTTATTTATCATCTAACATCACTTGGTTTTGCTTTGGACTTTATTGGCTATGTTCACCTACCTGTTATCCAATATGCAGTCTGAAGAAACATATCTTGCAACCTGTGAATTTTTCTGTAATTCAACCTCAGGACAGAAAGCAGGTGGATACAGAGGAGGGAGTAGAGGGAAGCAGAGGTGATACTGAGCAGCACAGTAAGCTGTGGTCTCAGCACGTCAGCTGTGGCATCAGATGGTCCCAACATGTGCATCTCTTGCAAGTTGCCAGAGAGACATTTCCAAAGAACTAGTGGGGAACATCATAGAATATGCAGAGAATAAATTGCCACTGGATACAGTTAGGGACAGTGCAGCCATCGAGCCTTGCTTTGCTCCCAACTGGCCTGAAGTCATGCAGAGTTAGCGGTGAAACAGCGTAGCTGTTTGGCTCAGATTCTTCTTTGGGCCTGGCTCTTCTAGGGGTTCTTCCCTTTGGTGCTCAACACAGAGCCTGTATCATCCCATCACTCCAGGGAGGTGGGTTCCCAAGTCACCTGTCTTTGGTGGGCCACATCCCCTGGGGAGTCACAGGCCCTGCTGAGCATCATAACCAACTGGATCCAAATTGACTGGTGGGACAGAAGCAGGGGATAGAGTGGATGAAGATTTAGATCTCCTGGGTAAATTACTGCCAGCCCATAACAGCACAAGAAGATGCCGTGCAGTTCCCAGAGTATGGCATGTTCATCGAGTACCATTTAATAGAAGCAAAACCAGGAGCAGGAAGATTTATATAGCAGCTGATGGCTTGGGAACCAGATGCCTTTTGCATACAGGGTTGAACTTAGGAGCAGAGCCCTGGAAATAAGTTGTTAAGGAAAGCGAGAGCAGCTAAATGCTTTTGTCATCTGCTGGCTTCCTCTCTGCCAGCTGCAGCAGTGGGAAGCACCATCAGTGTAAATGGGCAGAGGCAGCTGCTTTGCACTTTACACCACTATTGGTGGCTTTATGGGTGCAGGGCAGGAACAAGGTGGACCATGGACTTGGGCCAAATCCTTCAGGCTGGCTTGCAGGGTTGCATCTACCAGACAAGACTAATTTTATGTTTTGAAAGAGTGCAGAGTTGCTAAATATCTGCCAGGAGGCTTAGTGTAGGACTGTGCTCTTCTTGCTCTCCATGTAAAACAGCTGAAAGTAGTACCTGGTCCTTTTGGGGGCAAGAGGTAGGGGAAGGTGCTTCCCATGCTGCTAATCCAAATGAGACCCCAAATTTGCTGTACCTTCACAGTAACCAATGCAGCTGAACAAATCCAGTAGGATCATCCCCAACATCTCCTCTGTAAATGCTTTACCTTAAATCAGGTGTGTAGCGGACATAGGTATCCTCTTTGATTAATTTAAGGTTGCTAATAAGATCGGTTGTTGCTTACAGAGTGACATATTCGTTATTGATTAGCTGTCCTGCCTATCTTCTGTCATTGTGTCATGCTGCAGCAGGCAACTGCAAAAGCCAATCCGTTACAGGCAGTTTGGACCCCTCTCCTCTAAAACTTGCTAGGATAGTTTGGCAGCAGGCAGGACAGTGGGCCCAGAAACTCTTCATTTCTCTTGCAAGGAGGGGCAGGTCCTGTGCACGAAGCCAGGTACCCTGTCAGCACACTTCTGTCTTTGTGTCACATGTCTCTGCCTGCACTAGATGAGATCACATCCCACCCTGCCCTGGTCCTAGCTTGCACAGTGCTGGTGTTGCCAAGTACATTAGGGTTCATTTCGGACCCCCCAGCAGTCCCCTGCATTTTGGGACATGCAGTGATCCCCTTGGAGTAGCGGCTCTTCCAGTCCCAGCTGCTGGTTCAGTTTAGCTGGTGCCAGTTCCCAGTCATGGTGGCTAGTGAATGGGAAATGTTTTGGCATTTTCACGATGTCTGCTTTTAACTTTCTGCACTGCACTTGACTTAGATAATGAGGATCATCTGGGTAGTTGCTAGACCAGGCAATAACTTAGGGTTTCATTCAGAAATTTGCATTTTATAAATCACATGCAAGGTCTAAAAATCTATCCCAAGGCACAGGGACAGAACGAGACATCAGAGGGATGCCAGCAGCCAGGAGGACAGCATGGGAAAGCAATGCTGGCTAAGACATGGGATCTGTCCTAGGACAGGGTGGGAATGATTTCACCTGACTCGCATCTGCAGTGTTGATGTTTGTAGTAGTGCAGGGTAGATCGTTGCATTTAGTGGAGAGAAATATGTGCTTTTTGGTACAGTTCATCTCATCTTGTGATCTGGATGTTTAAGTCTGATGGAAATCATGATCTAGATTTTTTTTTTTTTTTCTTCATTAACTACCAAGGTCTACATGGCAAGCTCCAATATCAGTCTGAAGTCAGAAGAGATAATTGTCACCCTGGTGTTGGGCTTTTTAGTAATTTTTGTTGGGAATTGCAATAAATGAGAATTTCAGGGAAAGATCTGGGAGCAGAGTGGTGGTTTAACAGATACTCCTCCAACACATGGGGACAAATTTGCCAAAAAGTACAAACATGCTACTTGGATAATTTGAGGGGCTGGTAGGGGGCTCTGACATGACTATATTGTGTAAAGGCTGAAAATAAAGAAAAGTTTGTCTGCAGTTAGAGAGCTATGCTACAAACAGCTGTAAGAAAAGTAAATGGTCTTGATGGTTCATTTGTTTGTCTGCTGCACAGTTCTCTTTAGCCATTGGATATTCTCCCTCTTCAGGCAGGACTGGTTGGGTTTTTTTCATTTTCACCCACCAGGACAGTCGGGCACATCTCCGCACATTTCAGTGCATTGTTTAGAAGAGCTTTTATTGTCGCAGCACTGTAAATTCTATGGTGGCCGTTGTTCAGGCTTTCTCCTCTCTTGTCAGCATCCATTTGCCCAGCATTTTGGACTTGTGGTTTGGGCAAATTCTACCTCCATTGGCAGAGCAGTACCTTCGTGATTAGGGTGGGTCTGTTGGTTGCTGAAGAAGACGCTGAACATAAATCACAGTAGGAAAATCAGACCATAGATACCCATTTTAGTTTAACTGTGACATATTACAGTACTCACTCCCACATAGACAAATGTCCAAGAACTGACTGAAGATCTCACTAGCAGATGAAAATAGGGCTACCAAATTTCAGTCTGCTCATATAGTTTCATTAAAGACTTCACAGAAGACCTTCCTGCAGCTGTAGAGCAGAAGCCTGCTGAGCCAATTTAGGTAGGTTTTGACTAAAACATGGCTCTGATTTACGGGCAACAGCTTGGTGCGACAGTAAGTGCTTCACAAAGCCATGCCTGTCATCGCCTTCTGCTAACATAATTTCCACTGATTGCAGATCTTTGTAACAAAATGTTCTTCCTGGTTTGCTTAGGGTGAAGAAACTGAAGGAAACATTTGCTTTTATACAACTATTGGACAAAAACATGAGTAACCTTCGCACCTGGTTGGCCCGGATTGAGTCTGAGCTTTCCAAGCCTGTTGTTTATGACATCTGTGATGACCAAGAAATCCAGAAGAGACTGGCAGAACAGCAGGTGGGAAATAGCAGCAGCCAGAGTAAATGAGCTAAAATGCTGCTGATTACAATTGGTCCTGGTTTAAAATCACCTGTTTCTTTTCTTTAGCAAGGCCTTCTAACTCTGCTTTTCATGGCATTTTTCTGCCAAGATGCATTACATGGAAAATTTTTATTTGCTTGCTGTAATTTCAGTATTTCTCCCTTCCCCCCTCCACCCAAGGAAAACATGCAAAATACAAAATAAAGCATTTTTACATTTGATAGTTTGCTCAGTTAAGTACACCAGACTTCCAGACTTCAGAAGGGCTAGGACAGGCACAGACAGTGGACAAAATCCCTGAGGATGACTTAGGCTGACAAGGCATGAATGCCGGGTCTTCTGCAAACTGGCTGTGGCAGATCTAAGTGCTGTGATTTGGTATTTTGCCCTCACTAGCTCAGTTCTCTTCCTCTCCTTGAAGACAGCAGAGCAAGCTTGGCAGAGAAGGGTGTTTGAGCTTTGGAGGGTGGACTTGTGCAAACACACCTTTGAGGCCTGATCCAGTAGGCAGGCTCTGAAGGTCTTCTCAGAGTTGGGTGAGCTGGTGCGTGAATCCTGCTGAGGCACAAGTGTGAACCAACCTAGCACTGGTGTTGATTGAGTGCGTGTAGGCATTTATTTGAGACAGGGACTTATCAGAGGGATCTTAAGGATTTATGCTAGTTTTACGTGCTGGAGATGGCAAGGATTGGGCACAGCTGAATTTGACAGCTATCCCAGCCAAGTGGAAGTGTGAAATGAGTTGGATAGTCCTGGAGTAAATTTCTCTCTCCAGCAGCCAGGGAAGGAAAAGGAACTTTCGCAAAGCACAGACTTCATTGTTGGAGTCCACCTTTGCTTGGGCCTGTGCTGTAAGTCTGCCTGGGTTCAAAGTGCCTCCCTAGGAAGGCTGAGAATGACCACAGCTGTCATCTGGCCTTTGTGTTAAACAAAAATATTTGCCCTAAAACTGAGGATCAAGAATAAAGCTGTCAATCATGGAAGCTTTATTGCATCTGCCTTTAAGAACACCTATGGGTGTTCTTCCCATCTTCTGTCCCTGGCTGCTGCTTTCATGTCTAAGTAAAGATCCCTGAGTGACCCAGACCTGAGGGCTGTGTTCTCTGCTGGTTGATATCCATCCATTCCGGTCCCAGACATCATGGGAAGGGCCAGCTCCTCTGTGACAGGAGTGGAGATGGCTCCCACCAGCTCCACTGCAGGAGTTGGTCTAACACCAGAAGTGTTGGCCCAGTGCCTCTTCTGATGGTTTCATCTGCATTGTGAATGGTCATATAAACAACGGGGAACTATTTTCTCCCCATCCAAACCTTTTGCATTCTCAAAGGCTGTGATAAGTTGCCAGGCACAGAAGAAAGTGGGGCACAAAGGAATTGTGTCCAAACTAGTTTATTTTTATTATGAGCATTCAAGCCTCAGCTCGCTAAAAGAGCCATCGTTTGCTGCTCAGAGCTACTTACTGCTTTGTTGTTTGGGATCTGTTTCAAACACAGACCTCTGGGTACCTCTAGACTCCTACTGTAACCTTTTAGCAGGCTGAGTGTGAGAAGACTCTGCTGACTAAAAAGACCACAGTAAAAAAAAAAAGCCTCTTTCGCTCTGCTTTAGAGAAACCTTTATCTGAGTGCAACAAGTAAAAAGATCTTTCCTGGTTTTATCTGAACAACTATTTCAGCAAGAGCAGTGATGGTGAGAAATATGCCCTACAGGCTTCTTTTATTTGACATCCATGACTGGAAAAGCTTTACATGTTCAGTCTTGAATAATAACATTTACAAGCATTGTGCATCCACATAGATGTTTTATGGCATGTTTGTTCAATTAAAGGATGACGATTAAAACATGAGTAATACTAATTTTAAGATTTCAAAGCTGTTCCACTAATGCAGAAGTCTGGCAGCATGTAGTCTGTTTATGCTCTCTGGACAAGTCTCTTCAGAGTTGAAGGAAAAGTGCTTTTTGGGGCTCAATGTATGTTCCTGGCCCTGTTAGTTTGTTGTGTTTGTCTCACCATAATGCAGTCAAGTCATTTGGAATAACAGCTTGGAAAACAGCATGGATTCTGCCTGTGGTTACTCCATGAACACAGGCACAACCAAAAGTAATGAGATTGTGTCAGCAACATTACCACAGTGCAAGTAGAGCGGATTTGTAATCTGTGGTCCAAATTCTCATTTTCACTAATACAGCTGTAAATCCAGTCTCATGAATTCAGAAGAGTCTCTTCAGGTACCAGTAATGGGGTAGAGCCTGCTTCCAGACATAAGAGCCTGTGTTAAAAAGACACTGCTGCCTCTTGTTCAGAAAACAGCTGTGAATCCTTCATAAGCTTTCAAAAATTATGTCGGGGCTGCTTCTGGCAGTCTCTCATCTACATAAAGATTTTGGCTTCTGTATTCCTTAAAGCTGTACATTACCATGAATCCCACAAGCCAAATTTTGACCATTTATGGCTCAGCCCTTTCAGGTACCTATGTAACAACACTGAAGACTGCCACTGGGTGATACTCAACTCCTTGCAGCTTGCTGACTTCTAGGAAGATCTTCCTTCAAATACTTTTGTATTTACTACAAGCTGTGTCTGTTTTGAGATTTTTTTGTTAGTTTTACTTTGTTTTGTAAGTCTAGAGCAAAACCAATTCTGCTTCATCTGTTCGCTGAAATCAATAATACCATTTAATGGGACTTTCTGTTTGCTGTTGTCAGTAAAACACTCATTTGTGTTTGTTACTCTTGTGCTGTTCAAGCAAAAGTCTGCCTATCCTTTGTTAGGAAAGTCAGAGATAAGTTGAAAAAATGGAAATGTAGTGGACATTGCCATTTCCTTAATGACTTTTCAACAAGAAATATTTAAATAAGGCTTTATTTTTCTATTATTCAATTACATTGACTTTAGGAGTAGTTATCGGTACAGAATGAGAGGCCAGATTATGATGGAGATGCAGGCTCTGGAGAAGAAACCTGTAGTGTATGAAGGGTCTTCCCAGACCCTTTAAAATAGTCTGTCAAAACAGGAGCTGTACAAGAGGGAATAAGTAATGTAACACCTTTCGTGGTACCAGCCTGTGATCATATAGTCACTAAAGTACACAAACTGTACTACAAGTTCTCTGTCACGTCTTACAGTGCAGTAGGCTGATATGAGACACTGTCATCTTGGACTGTCAAAATTAATAAGTATGTGTTTACAGTATGTGAAAGATTTGGATCTTGAATGCACATTAAAATTATCCAGACTGCTAATGAGAAGATTGGGCTTTCACTGAGGAAACGAGAGCTGGACAATCCCTTTTTGCATGGCAATTCTGTCCTGACCTGTCAGCCTGTCACCTGCACAGCTCATCCTGCAAATCTGTTTTCTAAAGCTAAATTTGCTTTTCCTGACACACAAATTGCCCTCTCCCCATCCTCTGCCGCATTTTGAAAGGGTATGTCTGAAGTCTCGCTGCGCGTGTTTCCTTCTACTCAAGCTATTCTTTTGCCAATGGCAGGATCTGCAGCGAGACATAGAGCAACACACTGCAGGGGTGGAATCCGTGTTTAATATTTGTGAAGTCCTGCTACACGATTCAGACGCGTGTGCTAATGAGACAGAGTGTGACTCCATCCAGCAGACTACCAGGAGTTTGGACAGACGGTGGAGAAACATTTGCGCCATGTCTATGGAAAGGCGAATGAAGTAAGTCTCTTTTCTTACCCCTCCTAAAGAAGCCTGTGGCAGCATCTTGAAGAAATGCTGTAGTTTTGCCACAAGCTGAGTTTTGAAAAAGAAAAAAATCCAATATTAATAGTTAGCTTGTGATAAAACCTTTCCCTTTTTACTTCTCCCTGTTAGAATCGAGGAAACCTGGCGCCTATGGCAGAGGTTTTTGGATGATTATTCTCGCTTTGAAGATTGGCTAAAATCATCTGAAAGTACAGCAGCTAAGCCTAATTCTTCAGAGGTTTTGTACACACATGCAAAGGAGGAGCTGAAGAAATTTGAGGTGAAGTTTTTAACTTCGTGTTTTTATGCTCAGCAGCATGCTGAATAAATACTTATTGTCTATGTGAAATGGCTGGATCACTGAAAAACACGAGTTTGGCAGCATTTCTGTTCAGAGAATATAAATAATTTGGCCAGTATGTGGCTGCTAGGTATCTGGCTGATTTATCTGTCTGCAGGACTTTTTTTAATATGAAGAATCCAATGGTCTGAACTGACAAGATTCTGCTTATAAGTTAAAGATTTGCTTTTTATAGGCAGAAGACTTTTGTGGGTTGATTTTATTTTTTTTTTTTTTCCCTAATGAGCTAAGTCTGAGCAGACGATTTAAAATACGGGTCCTTCTCTGGATTTAATTTTGGGCTTGGAAGGTCTGTTTTTAAGGGGAGGGTATCATCTCTCTTGATGAATAGTATCATCTGGATCCTTTCTCTTATCGGCAAGGGAACTGAGTTCCTTGATTTGCCTTGCAGGCATTCCAACGGCACATTCATGAACGGCTCACACAGTTGGAGCTGATCAACAAGCAGTACAGGCGCCTGGCCCGCGAGAACCGCACGGACTCAGCCAGCAAGCTGAAGCAGATGGTGCACGAAGGCAACCAGCGCTGGGATAATCTCCAGAAACGAGTCGCTGCCATTCTGAGGAGGCTCAAGGTAATTGCCTGGTGGGGTAAAAGAGTGAGGAGCACTTGCAAGTTTCTGTAGAAATTACCCAAGGGTAAAACTCATACTGGAGCAACTATCTTGTGTTGGTTTATGTCTTCAGTTACCAGGGTAGGAAAGCAGCTCTGGAAAGGTCACCAAGTACAGGGCATAAATGTGTTCTTGGTAGTTGAAGAAGCGTAAGGGAAGAATGGGTGTAAATTTTGGAAGGTGTGTTGCAGGCCTCACTGCTCCTATCCCACTCTTCTCTTACCTGGTCTTGTCATGGGTGGGTGCGTTCATACATTTGCACCTTTTCATAAATAAGAGGCAGAGAGACAAAAGGGCCCCCGTGCAGATGCAGTTTGGAGTTTACAACACAGCTCTACTTTATGTGAAGTTATGATTCACCTACAAGGCTTTAAACGTGGAGATGTGATGGAGAGACATGTTGCTGTCACCAGCTCCTGTTGTGCTCTCTGCCTGGTGGAGGATTGTATTTGTGACACTAAAGAAGTGTCCTGCTTGTTGAGTTAAACTGATCTCTGGGCAGATATTCTGTGCTGTGCCCTGGGGGAAACTTCTCACTGCCCGATTTTCAGATGCACCAGTGCTGCAAGCAATTGACAAGGGAAAATATTAGATCCCAGAAGTCAGTGGATGAGGCTGTGAGAGCACTGGTGGGGTTTGATCTGTGCAGTTAGGAGGTGTTGTGTTTGGGCTGTTAGATGATCCCCTTCCTGGACAGTAAATCCACTGAAGAGAACTGAGGCACCACAAGCTGCGTGTCTGTTGGCAGTTTCTGTGGGACATGGCAGCAGAGAGAGCTCCTGCTGGCTTCCATGGCAAATGATGCATTAATTACACTGGCGTGGTCATCCGTGATCCAGCTTCTCCACTGTTTCATTGATTTTAATGTCATAGTTTTGATTAATTAGAGATGGGTCTTGATTCCTTTGTCTGTCTGTCTTCTAAAATTAGAACAAATGAGATCTTAAACGTGAGTCTGAATAACTATTACACTGAATGTAGTTATATAGAAGCACCTTGAACTGCTGAAATTTTATTCCCTCTCCCATACAGGTAGTGTACTAACATAGGACACTTTGTTCCAGCATCACAACAGGAAGGGAACAGATTTTATATGTGACATGTTGCCATTTGTGCCCTGAAGTCCTTTAAGGTCAACAGCAGTTTTGAAACAAAACACTGTTTCCAGAGGGCTCCTGTGACCATCTTTTTTGGTAGCTGAAGTCTTATAACACTGGCTCCCTTCTTCCTATTCAGCACTTCACCAATCGGAGAGATGAGTTTGAGGGGACGAGGGAAAGCATCCTTGTTTGGCTCACGGAAATGGACCTTCAGCTGACAAACGTGGAGCACTTCTCAAAAAGTAACTTTGATGACAAAATGCGCCAGTTAAATGTACGTATCCATATCAAGCAGTTGTTTAATAGAGCCCAGCTGATCCTACGGGGCTGCCCTCTCTTGACAGAATCATCTACTTTTCTGGAAATTCACAATAACCAACAGATTTCTGCAGGGTTCTCTTTGTTTTAAAACACCAGTAAATTGTTAAGACTTGTCTTCTGAATCCAGATCAAACTGTACAGTATTTAAACTCAGATTCAGTGTTTAAGCTCAGTTCTATCCTGCCGTTTTCTCCTAACACTGATTGTCAGTGACAGTGATAACTGGCCTGAAGAGAAGCACATGCAGGTTAACAGTAAAAGCTACATTCCCAATTTCAAGTGTGTTTTTCTGGTGAGATTTTTTTAATTGGCCTTAAGGTAGGATCTCTCCTCTTGAGTTCATTGTTTGTAGCTGGGACTTTCAAACAGAAATAAGGCATCGGGTATGTGCACTGATTCTAAAGAACATACTAGTTCTTTGCTACCTGCTCATATGCTCATTTCTCCTTTCTCCCTGCCCTGTTAATTGTTTGGAGATGTAGATTTACTATTATGTGGGCTGGAGGCTCAACCAGCCCAACAAACTTCTTTGCTACTAAGAAAAAGATTGTGTGTACCCAACAGAAAAATAAACTCTGATTAGCTGAACTCTCATATCATGATCCCCCAGAGGCTCAGGACACTGCAGTCATATTGATGTACACGTGAGTGGAAGATGCCATTTCATTTGGAACTGTAAGCCTGCTAATAAAACAAACTTCTGGACCTCTTGAGTAAAAAGATTTTTGCCAAATGAAATTATACAACAATGTTAATTGCTGATTTTCTTTCACTGCAGTGAGAGAGAAAAGGACAAACATTAGGCTAGAAAGGGGCATTGCAGAAGTAATTATTTCTCTTGTATGTTCCAAATAGGGTTTCCAGCAGGAAATAACACTAAACACCAATAAGATTGATCAGCTGATCGTTTTTGGGGAGCAGTTAATTCAGAAGAGTGAGCCTTTGGACGCTACACTGATTGAAGACGAATTGGAAGAACTTCATCGATACTGCCAGGAAGTGTTTGGGAGGGTTGCCCGGTTCCATCAAAGATTGACTTCAAGGCATCCTGTAAGAAGCAACAGTTGTTTTGATGCTTTGGCAAGATTTTGGTGTTTAAACTGCAATGCTCATTGCTTATCCCTAGCCACTTGGCTGAGTGGTGTGAGCTCAAAGGGGTCAGGATCTCCTCAGTAGTTGTGCCAACTTTGCTAAATCTTTGTCACCAGTCTTGTCTCCTCACACCTCTCCTGTTGGCACTCCATCTGCAGAATCTGGATAATAGCATGGAAGTCATTCACGGGGTTAATATTCAGATAGCAGTGGTTTGAGGGCTTCAGAAGCTTTTTTGGTGTTTTTAATTTCCCATCGTTTTTTTTAATTTCAATAATGTGCTTAGAATTTCTCTATGGATTAGTCTGTGACTAATTCCATCTGTCCACTTTCTTGTGAGAACCCTGAATGGGTAACAGCATGCTCTTTACTTTTCACTGAGAACATTTCAATGATTCTCAGTTTGCTTTGGCTCAAAAAGAAAGAACATCTGTTAGAAAACCAGGTAGAGGAAGTAAGATGAACATCTGTGAGCAGCTGTTCACTCCTGCCTGAGCATCATTTCATTGCTGATCTGTGCAGTCCATTTGGAACTGGGTACTCCTCCCTGCAAACTAGAGAGAGATCTTATGGTGATGGTTGAGTGTCTTGAAAGAGGGGTGCTGATCTGAGGATTATTTTGACAAAAGAGGAAGGAGGCAGAAATGATGCTTCCCTTTAATTTTTGACACATGGTCTTCAATTACTGCAACTGGCTGCAAAACAGTCCCCAGTAATACTGTAGGGCTCAATCATTAGCTCATTAAGCAGTGTAGATCTATTGTAAATCTTACTAATATGCAATAACTGTTATTTATTTTTAGGGATTGGATGATGAAAAAGAGACCTCTGAAAATGAGACAGATCCAGAAGACTCCAGAGAAATCCAGAATGATCCCTGGCATAAGAAGGCCATCAGTGAGGAGCCCTCTTCAACGCAGTCCCTTTGCCACCTTATGCCCCCTACTCAAGGTCATGAAAGATCAGGATGTGAAACCCCCGTCAGTGTTGACTCCATCCCACTCGAGTGGGATCACACAGGTGATGTGGGAGGTTCTTCCTCTCATGAAGACGAAGAAGAAGCAACATACTACAGTGCTCTGTCAGGTGAGAACCAATCGCCAGCTGTTTGTTTTGAGGTGGACAACTGCAGGATGTCCCTGTGTGGGAAGGGAGGGGGATGGAGGTCTTACTCCCATGTTGTTCGTTGGTTTTCGAGTACTTTTAATAGATGGGAGCAGTCTCATCTCCTAGATGCCTTGATGAAGGGAATGGTATTGTCTAAACCAAGCTTATATTTTCAGAAACATTAGGTTTTTAGAAACCTTGCTTCTTAAGAATGTTTGATGGAAATAGTACCAACAGCCTGTTTGTTCTTTGTCTTTCCTGTCCCTGATTGTTTCAGTTGTTTTTAATAGTTGGAAAATATTGAATAGTGAGGAAAATGACATTATTCTTTTTTCAGATGTAGAAATCACTGAAAATCCTGAGGCATATCTTAAAATGACCACAAAAACTTTGAAAGCAACTTCTGGTAGGCACCTGCTAATGCATGTGTCTGAACATGGCAATCTCCCTGTGCTGCACGCTATATTCCTCAACCTCTCTCATATGTAATGTCTGACTTCCTGCCTTGTGTGGACACCATGTCTCATCCTGTCATGGTGTTCTTACGCTGCAGTATTCACATGTACATTACAAAGCAGTCAAGAACATACCATTTAGATTTTTCCTAGTAAATGCCAAGGTGGTTAATGTGCATTTCATTGTATTGATCCCAAGTCTTTTGGTACTTTCTTGGTGGTTTGCTCTGGGTAGTATCACTTTTTTGGTTGTTTCTGATTTTGATTGCATATTTACTGAAGGCAGTAGTTCCAACTCTGCAAGTACTTTTTGTGTTTTGTGCATGACAGAACCGTGTGTGTCCTGTCTGTTAAATCCAGAACAAACGTTCTCCATATCAGGACATGTCTATACATGTCCCTACTGAAATGCGTTGCAGATGTGGAATATTATTGTTGGGTTGCAAATTTTCCAAAGCCACAGTGCAGCCCTTTTCATTTATTTTTTGAATACTCATACCTGTATTCAAGCATTTTCCAGAAGAAAACAGAATGTCCCATAACTGCATGGCTCTCATCTCATTACCTTGAAACACTGTTGATGTTTTGCAAATGTGCATGCTTTGCAAGGAAAGCTGCAAAACTGTCATTTTGATGCCATAACTTGATGCCATTTTATTCAGAGCGCTTTCTAACTTAATACAAAGCAACAGCTTCCTTGTGGAGATGGGAGTTCACACTCATGGCATACGGCTTTGGTTTTATTTCTTTCAGGAAAGTCTGTTTCAGAAGCTCATCCTTGGCATTCCCCAGATAGCCCAGTCTGCAGGAAACACCGATACAACCAGACAGAGATGGTTGGAAATGTGTTGTCTGGTCCAGAGACAAGTACTCCCTATAAGCCAGACTATGTGAGTTGGAGGCTCTGTGGGCTCTGAACCTGTACTACACAGTCCCTTTGGGGTTCCTGTGTAACTCCATCCTCTTCCCTCCTCCAGCATCAAGGAAAAGATTAGTTGCAGAAGATTAGTTGCCTTATGCAAACTCAGACATTATTTCTGGTGGCTCAGGTAACCAGGGAGAGTCTCTGTCCACTTGCTAGAAAAGCTTCTTTAAAGCAAATCAGAACAGTCACGTTAGGCTCCTGATCAGAGTCAGTGTCTGGAGGAACTTACGTCCTTTATTGCTATAGGAGAAGTCTAGGAGAATTTAAACTCGCCTCCAAGGAGGGGCTGTAAATACTCTCCCTTGATACTCCCTGATGTATCTCCCTTTCCTAAGCAGACCGATTTGAAGGGTCCTTTTCTAGGGTGCAACCCACCATTTAATCTGCTTCTGGGCACTAAAAAATGTGCCCAAATGGCTACTGTTTGTTGGCACCTCAGCCTGGATGGCTGGTTGCCAGCCGTGGCTTCACCAGCAGCTGCCAGGCTCAATAGGTCTGGACCAGCTGTCCGTCCTCTTCCAGGCACAAAATGGTGCTGGTACCTGGCTGCTTTTGTCATCGTTCATCTGGTCTTAGAGCCTTAGAGTCTGGGTCTTATTGCCAAGACCCAGAATCCAACAATCAGCGTCAGCAGATTTACGTTGTCTGGTACATGTAGTGCAAAAGCAGTTGATTTACCATGTCCACTCCTGTAATAATTAGCATCACTATGGCGTGTGTTTGTTTACTGAGAAGGCACAGAGAGCCAGTATAAACTGTTAGCAAAGAAGCCCAGTGCTAAATCTGACATGCAAGAGCTCAACAGCAGCCCAGCCACCCGAAAGTAACACATATGAAGTTTGACCTTTGGTGGCTTGTTAACCTGTAGGGCTGACCCACCAAAATGTCATTCCAGGTGAAGCAGCTCAGCCCTGCAAGCAGCAGCAGCATCAACAAGGAGAAAATTACGTGTGCAAACATGAGTGATGAAGAACCCCAGGATGACCAAGAGCTCGTGAATATCGCAGCTGCAGAGAAGCAGTCAGGTACAGAGCCTTAGCAGTGGCGTTGGTGCTGTGGTGTTTGTCCTGTGACTGGGGGGAGATAAAGCAGAGGTGGCACAAAGGCAGCACATTTGCCTTGGGAGAAAACAGAAGTAAACCACTATTCTCTACATTAATGTATTTTGCTAAGATTGGCTGAGCTGCCTTCTCACCTGGTACTTTCCAACCCGTGTCTGCTGTTCTGAGCTTCCACATTTTCTGCCAGAATCGAGATTTTTATCACCTGTAATATACTTCTGCCTCCTTGCTGGTTGGAATGGATGGGAGCAATTTCACTTTTGTGTGCTACTGAATACTTCAGAGACTTTTAATCAGATTTCAAACCAAAGTGTGTCTCATTGCCTAAAATAAGATTGCTGTGGTTCGTTGTCTCAGTTATTGGTACTCCATAAAACAAGATGCTACAGCTCCCATTTACAGAAATGTCAGAGCTGGTCATGTATTCTGTTCTTCACTGTCTTCACTGTGGTCCTTTCTCCAAAATAGGTGAACAAGCTGGTTCTCTGAACCTCTTAGGACCTCATTCCTGGTTCTAGGTGCTTGAGATTGTAATAACACATCTGTACTGCAATCACAAAAGCAAATCAAGTGATAAACAGAAGACTGTAGCTATGTGCACCAGCTTGCTTAGTTTATGTCTCTGGTCTCACAGATGGACCAGGGTTGAGTTTCATCCATGGGGTGAATAGAAAACCTCTGAGAAGGGATTAGATGTGCTTCCAGAAATGGTGTTAGTGATCACAGAGGTGGCATTTCCATCTGCTAAAGCACTAAATTGATGAAACGTAAACCCAAGTCCTAACTGCTCGATCATACTTTGTCCCATGATGAATTTTGGTGTCTACTAAACCACAGCCAGGCTCACTGAATTCCATCTCCATAGATTTGTTCTGTTCTTCCAAGTGAATTAAAACATTTTCAATGAATGTGATTAGAATCCCATGTGGAATCACTATGTGAATAACTTAACCAGTAATATGAAACTTCCTGACTGCAGAATCTCAAGAGAAAATGTGTCTGGGTAACAGTAGTACATGGTAGCAATTATTTGTCCTTGAGTAGATTGGAGAATAATTTACTCTTAAAACCCCTTGCATCTGTTTTACGCGCTCTTCACCTTACTGAAGATTTAAATGTTTGTTGTTCTATCGTTTGTAGGCATTATTGATAGGTGGGAGCTCATCCAAGCTCAAGACCTCAGAAATAAACTTAGGATGAAACAGAAATTGCAGCAGTGGCAGCAGCTGAACTCAGATCTCAGTGATGTCTCTGCTTGGCTTGATAAAACTGAGGAAGAGCTGGAAGAGCTGCAAAAAGAAAAACCTTCAACCAGCATGCAGGCATTGGAGCAAAGGGTCAAGAAATTGAAAGTAAGTTATGGCACACTGAGAAGTGGGATTTCAAGATGATGATGCTCTTTACGCTCCTAGTGTGAATGCTTATAACAATGTGTTCATTCTTTTTCAAACAAAACAGCCCCAAACTTACCTTTTTAAGCCTTTTATTTTAGAAAACAAACAGAAAACGGTTAAATAGTGAAGGCATAGATTCCCCAAAGGCCTAGGATCAGGCCTTGTCTTGGGGGGTTGGATATTCTGAGCAGTGATATATGCAAACCAGAAACGGATTGAAAACTAGCCAGGTCTACAGGCGGCGAAGTCAGTCTGATTTTTTTTTTAATTAAATTAAAGTGGGGGGAGGGGGTGTTGTAGCTCTAACAAGGAGACTGAAAAAGATCTGCTCTAAAGCTCTGGGTTTTAGGAATATGGTGTTTGCAAAAAATCTTAGCTCTAAGTAGCACCTTTGTTCAATAGCTGAAGGATACATCCTTTCAAAACATGCAGTTGCATTTTTTCACTTTGCAAAAGCAGATTTCTCATTGAATAGAATGTATTAGTTAAAAACAAGAAACGAAATAAACTCAAGTCTCTGCTAATCTTCAGCCAAGCAGCAGAACAGCTAGAGACAATGACAAGAACATTTGTCAGCATGTGTGGTCATGTTATGTTGCCTGCTGTGACTCTCGGCTTCCATAAATTAGAACTAAGTCAGGTCTGCAGGTTACCAGGGTACACGTAAGTGCTAGGTCCTTAGGACTTAGGTAGCAAAATGCCTCAGGTTGAACTCTGCGAGAGCAAGTGTTCCTGACACTTGTGAGAGTGCAGAATCCCTGTGTGCTCACCCTTCTGCCAGCAGCCTCGTATGGAGTCACCCAAATCGTGAGGCTGCGGGCCAGTTTGGTGTCACAAACAAGCCACTGCAGGACAGAGGAGGGATTTCTTGGGTATGTTGAGAGCTTAAGCATGTACCTGTCCTGGAGAAGTCATTAGGCCAGGGAGAATGACTCTGCACTCCAGCGTGTGAGTCCGGTGAGAACAACTCTGATTCCATCAGCCAGTCTGAGTTAGGCACCGAGCGCTAGGAAGGGTTTGGTGATGTCTCGCGGGTGGAGAGAGGCGCTTCCCTTCAGGCTGGAGTTGGGTGTCTGCCTTCTTCAAGGAGCAGAGCCTCACTTCTCTGCATTTTCTGAAGAGGAGTCCATCTGGCTGTGAATTCCCTTTTCAGACAGCTTGGCTTTCTATGGGTGTCTAAAAGAGCCAGCACATTCTAAGATGTGAATTTCATGAGATGTCAATACACCCCAATTGCCCTGGGTAAGAATAAAGCCAGTCTGGCTGCAGACTGGCTTACTGGTGTTTACAAGTCTGTGATGGACCATTTGTATTGTCCGATATTGAAAGAAACTTTGTTGCTTGAAGGAGGGAGGCAGGGTTCTTTGTTGGGTGAAATGTAATTTATACCAGTGGTTTTCAACAAGTGGGACGCAGATCTTGAGAATATATAGATTGACACTCTTAGTCACAAAGGCTGCTAAGAAAAGCAATCTGAGCTGTGTTGATTGCAGGACTCATCTTGCAGCTCTTACTTTTCTACCACAAGAGCCCACAACTTGAAAAAGACTGAGTACCCTTGATTCAAACTGTAAACTTCTTGAGGGTATGAGGTATTGTTTGGCATTATTTTTTTTTTTAAAAAAAACCTTCAAAAATACAGGCTCTACCTTAACATAAAGGTGGTTAGATGATACAGCCATGACTTTGCACATTCCATGTTATTTGCCCCTGCAATTTTAAGGGAGAGGAGGAAAGCAAGCAGGACTGCCATCTGAGGGCACCTTGACAAGTCAGAGAAATGGGCTGATGGAAACTCTGGTTAGAGAGAAGAAAAACAATTTCTCACAGTGGGGTGGCCTGGTGTGGGACCAGGGCCCCAGAGGGGATGGAGAGTCTCTGTCCTGAAAATACTCAGAATTTGACTGAATGAGGCTCTGAGCAGCCTGCTCTGAGTTTGAAGTTGGCCCTCCTTGGAGCAGGAAGATGGAGTACAGACCTCCAGATACCCCTTTCAGCACTATTTGGTATGATTCTAAGATCCTGACTCTAAGGGCAGATGTGGAATAAGCACTAATGCTTGTGACTTAGGGAGGCGCACAAGCCCAGTCAGATTTGTTTTCTTCAAAGTGAAAGTTTTGGCTTTTAAAAAAACCCAAAACAACAACAATAAAAAAGACCACCTTCCTTAATATGTTCCTTAGCAGTATCTGAAAAGCCACCAGATTCAAACAGCTTTCCCCAATACCTGTGATTCTTTTGAGGGCATAGTTTTATTGTAAAGAAACAGCCTGGGTTTTGTTACTTCTAGAAGCTCCTAATCCTCTTTTTCTACCAGGACATGCTTAAAGCATTTGATAACTACAAGGCAGTGGTGCTTTCCGTTAACCTGAGCATCAAAGAATTCCAGAAACCGGATAGCACGGAGTTTAAAGAGCTTCAGAACAGGCTTTGGAAGGTGAACTTGCACTGGGAGAAGGCAACTCATGCATTGGACAACTGGAGGAAAGGTTTACAACAAGCCCTACTGCATTGCCAGGTGCATATGACATGCCAGCGTACGAGGGAAAACTCCTCTTTAGGGTGCTGCTGAGGGGTAGAAAAGGGGAGAGGGCAGAGGGGGGTGTTTCCTGCACACCACTGGAATGGTTGCTCAGAATCTAAGACGCTATTTTCTCATAAACTTGACTCTGGGTTTAAAGGGTTTGGTAAAAATATCTTTCAACTGGATAACAACCTTTTATTACATAGGTAGAATAGTTTAACCAGCTTGCTGTAGCCTCTCTGATCTGAATCATTGGCTTTGTCTAATCTGGGCTAGTCATTTTGTTTGTAGGCAAAGCCAGGTGAAAGCACTGCAAAAGTGTTTTTTCTCTTATGTGCAAATCTTTTGCTTCTTTAGGACTTCCATGATCAGAGCCAAAAGCTAATTCTGTGGTTATCAAGTGCTGATAGCAGAAGGAATGGAGCACAAATCACAGATCCAAGTACTGACCTCAATACAATACTGGAATGCCAAAAGGAGCTAATGGTGAGTGTAGTCTTAACTGCAGCACCTCAGCTTTTCCAGTGAGTCACTCGCGTTCAGCACAAAATGAAGAGCAATGTGTTTATTTCTCAAGATGTCTGCAGCCTCTCCTCAAACCTGCTGTATTCAGGCATGTACTGGTTTCTGAAATGGACTAAGAGATTGCCTGTATGAGCCATATTTTCTGTAATTACACATCATAATTAGGTTCCTTATGAACGGTCTTTATGCTAGAGGAAGACTTCCCATTTCCAAGGTTTAATGTCTTATGGATTAAGTACTGCTACAACTATTTCTAAATATTAGTTCAAGCAGGTACAACCAGTCTCTTGAAGAGAACTTCATTTCATATGTAGCTGTAATAGCCATTCCTATGTATTGCAGATGCTCAAGCAGGTTGAGTTGTTCTTTAAAGCCTTCCAGAGT
Source organism: Tyto alba (assembly GCF_018691265.1). Taxonomy (NCBI): domain Eukaryota; kingdom Metazoa; phylum Chordata; class Aves; order Strigiformes; family Tytonidae; genus Tyto; species Tyto alba. The sequence goes on from NW_024881303.1 coordinate 9,022,757, forward strand.
TCCTCCCTTTATGAGAACATCCTTAAAGTTGAGAGTAAGTCTGTTGCACTGTTTTTTTCATTTGTTCTAAGCAACTGGAGAAAGAGCTGCTGGAACAACAGCTTAAAGTAAACTCACTTCAAGAACTCACTGCTTACCTGCTGCTTAAATCAGATGGTGATTACTTTGAAGCTGATGAGAAGGTCCATGTCATTGGAAAGAAACTGAAACAGCTTATTGAACAAGTTTCACATGACTTAAAAACAATACAAGGAAATCTGGTGAGTCAGAGTTTATATACTTCTTCGTGGATGTTTCTTACTGAAAAGGAATAACATACTAAGAGTAAAGGTATTTATAAAAGACTGACTTAAAACTTAAGTACTTCTACCTTCATAAGCAGAAAAAAAGAACCATTAACTCTGGCAATAGGAAAAGCTTCAGCACCACGAGGCTGGTGCAGAGAGGTTGTGCAGTCTCTGTCCTTCAGGGCTTTGGAGAGCAGACAGGATAAAGCTTTGAGTAAGGCTTTCGGTGCGGTCTCATAGCTGACCTTGCTTTGAGCAGGAGGTTGGACAAGATGAACTTCTGAGGTCGCTTCCAACCTGAATTATCCTACAATCCACACCAAGTATCAGGCTAGGAGTGCGTAACCAACACGTAGGTGTTGTAGTCCTTATCCTGAGAGCTGTCAGATAGAGATTTTTTTTTCAAGTTAATACCTGTACACACCTGCTCCATCGTAATTCCTTCAGGTTGTGAATAGTAAAACATTTCTTTATGCTGGGGAATCGGGGCGTCTGTTTACCACTGGTCATGCACACCTGAAGAGGCAGTGGGCTGTGCACCTGCAGAGGGGCAATGGAAGATGGCTCCTTGCGCTTCATCTGTTGTGAGTTTTGAACGTGCATTTTAAAGAGGGAGGTGTGGTTACCTTTTAGGATGCCAGAGCATTCCTGCTAGTTCCAGAAGACTTGGACTCAGGAGTCTATAATCCAGTCGCAGCGAAATCCAGCCCTGCTGTGAAGGCGGCAAGTATTTTTTTCTAGTGTTTTGCTATCAGCATGCAGCATATTTTGACACATTTAGCCTGAAAGTTCCTCAGATGTAATCATTTTACCTTTTAGATGCATGTACCTCATTACAGAATTTACAGCAGGACTTTAAAGTCTACAACTGTCTTTTTTGAGAAAGAAAAATTCTTTATAGTTTCTGAAACCTGGATACTCAAAGTTTTTTCTCTCAGCAGATCACCATGAGGAGAACTTCAGATGGAAGAAACAGCAGCAGCACAAGGTATTATTTTATATTTGCCTGATCTTTTGAAGGATAGTGAAAATGGCAGAGGAGAGCCGAGTGCCAGCAGAAACCTGGGCAGCTGTTCCTCCTGGGCTGACATACGGGTGGAGGCGATTTCCGCCTACCTGTGGTATCTCCTCCCCTGCCAGCTCTGGGCTGCACCTTGGCGAGTGGTTTCCTCTAGCACTCTGCTCACAGCCCTCCGCACCAGTGTCCAACCCTGGCTTGTCTTTACTCTGGAGAAAATATTTTTTTGTGCTAAATGGGGGAAGACTGAAGTTTTAAATCTTCCTTTAATTCCACCGGCATACCTGGAACAAGAAACTTGCAGCTTAGAGCCACTTGTTACAACCAGACCGGGAAAGACAAAGGGAGAACTTCACCCGCAGCCATCAGGGCCTCCTCAAGGGACCGATCTCAGGGTGCCAAGGCAGAGAGCCTCATCAGCCAGGGTAGCGGCTTTCCGTTGTACTTCAGCATGCGTTTAGCATGCTTTGTTTGTCTCCTGGGAAGAGTTAGGTTTGCATCGTAAAATAGTAGAAAAAAGCACTGATCTAAGCTATTACAAATAAATGTTTCTTCTTCAGTAGCAGGGACGGTAAAGCCAAACCAGGAGCTGGCTTCCCACTGAGCAACCTTGCATGCTTTCCAGTTGCAGTTGAAGTGTTTAATGTGCAGCGCGTTTTCCCGTAGATCACAGCCCTGCATCTTGGAAGGGTGATGTGAACCCTAGAGAAGGGGTTAAAATAACTTGTTTAATTCAAACTCTAAACGGCCTCTTTTTTTCTGTTGTTTGTTTTTTTTTTTTTTCTTCCCTTTTTTTCTCCTTTTCAGAGATGAAAGCCATCCACAACCTCTGCAAGCAATCCCTCGGTCTCCCTCATTCTTTTACCGTGTACTACGAGCAGCTTTACCTCTTCAGTTGTTCTTTCTACTGCTTTTACTCCTGGCTTGCATGATTCCATCTTCTGAGGAAGACTACAGCTGCACCCAGGCAAACAACTTTGCCCGTTCTTTCTATCCTATGCTGCGATACACCAACGGGCCTCCACCAACTTAGAAAGCAGCCCACGAATCTTCAGTTAAACCAATACACACTGTCTGCGGTGTTTTCTTCATTCTGGTAGCACCAATCAAGCAGTGATGTCACATAATTAAATACAGAAACTTTTGTGCTGCTAGTTCCCCAAACCAGCCACTACAGCACCCTCCAGCCTACACACCTCTGCACAGGTTGCTGCTGTTGCAGGGAATGTGTTAAATTTCACATCTCAAAATGCGTCCCTTGACAAAATTTCAGCATTTTTGTACGGAAAAAACCCTTTTTCTATAGATTTTTAAACTGTAAGCGACACACTTTATACTTTGATGCAATAGGTACACTATTTTATAGGTGCAGTGCTCCTAAGCTTGCAAGGTGATTGAATACTGAGTTATTAGATGCAGAAACTACATCACAGTAATCTTAAACACAGCGTGACAGCCCAGCGGTTGAAGAGGCACCTTGACTGAACTGATGACTGCACACACTTCACGTTAGCTGTCTCTTTTGGGACTGCAGTCACTTGCTGGAAACAAAACAATCCACATCTTTTTGAGTCTTTGTTACTGTATTTTATTCATCTAACACATTGAATAAGAGGATGCATGTTTGTTTTGTTTCACATAGAGTGTTCTAGGGGTTAGGATTGCTGTGTTGTCTTTTTATACCACCTTTGAAATAAGAAATTGTTGCATTGCATGGAAATGGTTTATAATGCACATATTTTCTAGATGAACATGATTATGTAGACTATCCCTGATGTATACAAATAATGTAATGACTTTTTTTAATGAAAGATTTTTTCAGTTTTTAACCTGCTGAATAGTGTACAGTATCTTGGGAGAGAACTGTGCATTTTTATAAGCTTCGTTTTTAAAATGAAACTGACACTTGGGCAGTGGGTAGCGACCCCCTGTGTACAGTCAGCGTTGCCGCTGCTTCTCGGTTGTACAGTTTGAGGACTGTCATTAAAATTTTGCCAACGTCTGCAGGGACTGTCGGTGTGTCTAGTGGGGGGCAGCCAGCCCTGTGTTCCACCAGTGCTGACCCTGCCCCTCCGAGGGAGGTCAGCTTATTTGCGTGGTAACGCGAGGGGGTCAGCAGAAGCACAACCCCTCCAGCTTGTCAGAGCAAGAGATTAAAAATTTAGAAGTGGAGCACGTGTTTGGTGGCACAGACCCTTTTCTTTGCAACTGGCTGTAAGTTCCTGGAGGAGGAATACAAAGTTGAACCAACTACTGCTTATGACTAGTTTGGAATGCTGGACTATTTCCCCACCCTGGAACTGATTTTCTAAACCAAGAGTTGCGGCAGTGCTGGAGCGGGGAAGCGCACGTCGAGGAGAACTCAGTGCGAGAGTAAGGGCTTTTGTTGGACACTAAGAATGATTGTGTTTGGTTGCAGTGAAAATTGCCAGGGAATTAGCCAATTTCTTTAATACTCACCTATAGAAAATAGGATTTATGATTAGCCTGCGAGAATTCTCCCACCTTTTCTATACTGGTCACCACTGGTGGTTGCTCATCCCCCGTCTCCTGGCAGGGGGATTTATGAAGCAAGTGACTTTGCATTCTTACATCCAGACGGTCCCTGTAGCAAACCAACAGCTTCTTCCCAACCACGGTGGTAGAGACAGCGTGGTTTCTTTCCAGGATATTAAACTAAACTAATAGTTGAACGGTGAGGCAGGTCGCTGCAAGGTTAGCAAAGCTTGCAAAGTTGGCACGATGCTTTAGCTTTACAACTTGGCACTTCCTAGTAGTGGTACGGTGCAGTGGTGCGCCCGGGCGCGGCCGGGTACGGCAGCCCCCTGCCCACGCGTCTGCCCGCGGGCCGAGCGCAGCGCCCGGGCTCCAGCTGCTGCCCGCCCCGAAGGCAGCGCGCCGCTCCGCCGCGCTCACGCCGTGGAGCCAGGCTTGTGCTCCAGCCACCGATTTCACAGCTACAGCTCAGCCAGAAGTGCTGCATCCGGAGATAAATGATGGGTCCCTCCCCACCCAGTGCTGCACGACGACACACACGCTCTCCTCTCTCCCTCTGCCATCATTATTTTGTATTTCAAAAGCAATTACTTTCAGATGGAGCTCATTTAAGTTTCTGTCTCTGTAGAAGTCAGCCAACTCCAACCATTATTTCATTGCCAGGTTGTCACAAATGCCCATGCAAACCTTTCTGCCAAGAACTAATAGTCAGTTGCTGACATGATATTCAGTTCTTCTGCCATTAAAGAACCTATGCAGGGGAAAAAATTTTGAACAATGTTAAAAGGTCTAAAGAAATTTCATAGCCTGCAATTTCCTTTCATTATGTACAGTTACATCAAATTGTTGAGCTGATGTAATATATAAAATGAGGAGCTTTCATGACATTATCACAAAAGGTCACCAAAAAAAAAGTCTGGGAAAATAACTTAAATGTTTTTTCCCTCAAACCTATTTTAAATCATTTTACTTCCAGTTGATTATAACCACTGCACTGTAGGCTGACACCGAAGTCTGCTTCAAACAAGTCATTATACATACCTACCCATTTCTTAGGGTCATCTTTTGCTCAGGACTGGGTTGTTAGTGTTCAGTGAAAGAAAAAAAAAAAAAAAAAAAAAAAACAAACGTGTAAGAGCAAAAGCGAGAGCAAACATGCACATGTGCACTTTTGCACAGGCATTGCATGTCGGAGTGAAACCAGGCCAAAACTAGTCCTGCATTGAAGCCTTTACTTCTTTGGCAGAGATGAGACCTCAGTCTGTTTTCAGCTATACCTGCCCCGTCCCCCCAAAATAGTCAACGAACTCTGCTGGCACGGGAAGGAGAGGACGGACTGGTGTGACTTGTTGGTCCCTGAACCACAAGGGCACAACCTCCATCCTCTGTAGTCGCTCAGTGCTGGGAAATGTCCCAAGAACTCGAGTTACCTGACAGATCGACCCCCAGCTCGTGGCGCGGCGCCGACACCCTGATCACACACTTCAACTGCTCCTGAACCCCGGCTGAGCTCGGTGACGGGAACGAAATGAACAAAAAGCCATCTAGTTGTGTTTCATGGTACCTGTTGATTCAGCCACAAGAGTCTACAGCTGAATGAACCGCACAAGTACTGTTGGTTCACAGAACTAAAGAGAGAGAGGGAGGAGTTGGGGGGAGGGATTCGCATTAGTAACACACATATAAAGTACTTTAAAAGGCACCAACTTCAGTCATAAACCTGCTCCCATTCCAAACTTGCAGTGAGGGTGAAATGTTTCAACTAAAACCACAGATAAAATAGGACTCAAAATTCTGGGGAAAACGGATATAGGAAATGTGCAGTCAGCACTGTTCATGGCTGTGCCGGCTTCTTAGTGCGTGACATGATGGTAACTGAAGAAGGTTTTGTCTTTTGAGGCAGTAGCAGCAGAAGTTGGCATCTTTATAGCATAGCAATCTTGTTTTCTTCATGCACTTAAATTGAAATTGTTGACACTCAACAGTGCATGAGGAGTGTAGGTGACTCCTACTGGTAAACACGGAAAGAGTTAAAAAATATCCAGATCATAAATAAAATGAAGTCTTGACTATGAAACAGTGTGCCATGTAACTCACCACACTTCAGTTCAGTAGTAGAACACTGAGAAAATTAAGGTAGATAATACTCTGTATGTTATCAATCCGCTTTCTTTTCATATTCCCAACACACTTTAGGCACTGGGTCAGCACAACAGACACCCACGTCCTTAACTGCTTTGCTGAATTGTTCTCTCACAGGACATAAATAACGTCAAACGATTTCTTCTGAGCTGAATGGTGGTGATAGCAAAGGCGTTTCCATGACTTCCAGCTCTGAGCATGGAAGGATCGAAGGACAGTGCACGGCTGAAGGAAATGGTGCAGCCTACAGCTGGGCTGAGGCTGAGAGCAGCTGGGTCGGGGGTGACTGTCCTTGACCGTGCTTGCTTAGAGCAGCCAGGGTCAGGGGTTAGACGCTACTCTGCTACCCAAAGAGCTGGACAGAGTATAGTGATATATGTTGAATATATAGATATGATCGGTATTCAGCCCTATTAAACTAATTCCTGTGGCAGGCCCTTAGACTGTGCTCACTTTAAGGCACCGCAGACAAAGCCGTGCATATCCATACTTTGTTTTTAACTTTACCTCTCAGGGTGAGAGCCACCTGTCTCCCTTGGGCACTTACCTTGGTGGGGAAGGGAGGGAAGGGAGGCAGTGCCGTCTATCATCAGTGCGCTCGCTGTGCAAAGATCAAAATAGACCCATAATCACAGCCACGGTTTTAATACAGGTGGGTTAAAGCACGTTGTGGGAAAGAGCAGCTATTTCATCAGTGCGCCGGTATTTTCTATTATTTGGACAAAGGAACAACCTTGGACGCACAAAAGCAGGTTCTCTGGGCCAATTTTTAAAAAAAGCATTCGGGTCCAGCTTCACGGGCAGAGCTCAGGCTTCCTTCCCGTGTACAGAGCCCCCGGCAGCAGCAGCAGCTTTGGGCCCCCCACGACCCCACCCCGGCCACGGCCACCAGCGGTGCTCGGCACGCTCGGGCTGACCTTCCACATGACACACTTGCGCCAATTTATACACACGTGTACATATGTACATATTTATATATACACATAGCTGTATCTACACATACGTCTAAATCTTCCGCGAGCAATTCTAAATTCCATTCACAGGCCCTGACCCTGACGAGGGACTTCAACCGCCCGGACATCTGCTGGAAAAGCAGCCCAGGCAACTACTGGAGTGCGTCGAGAACTCCCCAGCACAGGTGATGGAGAGCCCAACCACAGGAGAGGCACTGCTGGACCTGTTACTAATGCAGAATAGCTTATCAGAGAGGTCAAGCTTCGAGGTAGCCTGGGCTGCAGCGATCATGCCCTGGTGGAATCCTCAATCTTGAGGGGTACAAGATGGGTAAAAAGCAGAGTCAGGACTCTAAACCTCAGAAAGGCAAACTTTCGGCTGATTAGTGTGCTAGAGCATGGGATAACTTGGAGAAGCGCCCTCAGAGGCAAAGGCACAAACAAGAGCTGGGAGATGCTGAAAGACATTTTTCTCAGGGTGCAAGAGCTTTCAAGCCTGATGTGCGAGAAGACAGGCAGGGGAAGCAGGAGGCCAGCTTGGCTAAGTCAAGACCTCTTAACCAAACTAAAATGCAAAAACAAAATGTGGAGGCAGGGATATACATCCTGGGAAGATTATAGGAATATGGCTGCTGGGTGCAGAGAGGTGATCAGGGAAGCCAAGGCACAGGTGGAGCTGAATTAGACTAGGGACATGAAAAATACCAAGAAGGGTTTCTTCAGGTACTTAGGACAACAAAGAAAGATGAAAGAAACCTCATCTGCCCCGATGAAGGAAATGGGAGAGCTGGCTACAACCGACATGGAGAAGGCTGAGGTGCTCAGTGACTTTTTTGTCTCAGTCTTCACTGGCAAGTGCTCCAGCCACACCGCCCAAGTGGCAGAAGACAAAGGCGGGGACTGGGAGTATGAAGAACCACCCACTGTAGGAGAAGATCAGGTCTGAGACCATCTGAAGAACACGGAGGTGCACAAATCTATGGGACCTGATGAGATGCATCCACAGGTCCTGAAGGAACTGGAGGATGAAGTGACTAAGCCACTATCCACCATATTTGAAAATTCATGGCATCCAGTGAAATTTCCACTGACTGGAAAAGGGGAAACATAACCCCCATTTTCAAAAAGGGAAGAAAGGAAGACCTGGGCAAGTACAGGCCAGTCAGTCTCACCTCTGTGTGCGGCAAGATCATGGAGCAGATCCTCCTGGAAACTATGCTAGGGCACATGGAAAATAAGGAGGTGACTGGTGGCAGCCAACATGGTTTCACTAAGGGCAAATGGTGCTTGACAGATCTGATGGCCTTCTACCATGAGATTACTACATTGGTGGATAAGGGATGAGCAACTGACATCATTTACCTGGACTTGTGCAAAGTATTTGACACTGTCCCACACAGCATCCTTGTCTCTAAATTGGAGAGATGTGGATTTGACAGACAGACCACTCAGTAGATAAGGGACTGGCTGGATGGTCACACTCAAAGAGTTGTGGTCAATGGCTCGATGTCCAAGTGGAGAGCGGTGACGAGTGGTGTTCCTCAGGGATGGTTCCTCAGCGTTGGGATCAGCGCTGAGTAACATCTCTGTTGGAGACATGGGCAGTGGGACCGAGTGCACCCTCACAAGTTTGCTGATGACCCCGAACTGTGTGGTGGGTGGGACAGGCTGGAGAGGTGGGCCCGGGCAAACCTCATGGAGTTCAGCAAGGCCAAGGGCAAGGTCCTGCCCGTGGGTCGGGGCAATCCCCAGCACAAATCCAGGCTGGGTGAGGAGTGGACTGAGAGCAGCCCTGAGGAGAAGGACTTGGGGGTGTTGGTGGACAGAAAACTGTGAGCCAGCAATGTGCACTCTCAGCCCAGAAGCCAACTGTGTCCTGGGCTGCATCAAGAGAAGCATGGCCAGCAGGTCAAGGGAGGGGATTCTCCCCCTCTGCTCTCGTGAGACCCCACCTGAAGAGCTGCGTTCAGCTCTGAGGTCCCTAACATAAGAAGGACACAGACCTGCTCGAGTAGTTCCAGAGGCCACAAAGATGATCAAATGGCTGGAGCACCTCCCTTATGAGGCCAGGCTGAGAGAGTTGGGGATGTTCACCCTGGAGAAGAGAAGGCTCCAGGGAGTGTAGTGATAAGACGAGGGGTAACAGTTTTAAACTGACAGAGGGCAGATTTAGATTAGATGTAAGGAAGAAATTCTCCCCTGTGTGGGGGGTGAGGCGCTGGCCCAGGGTGCCCAGAGCAGCTGTGGCTGCCCCCTCCCTGGAAGGGTTCAAGGCCAGGTTGGACGGGGCTGGGAGCACCCTGGGCTGGGGGAAGGGGGCCCTGCCCAGGGCAGGGGGGGTTGGAACCAGATGATCTTTAAGGTCCCTTCCAGCCCAAACCATGCTATGATTCTATGATAAAGTCCAGACAATACAAAAGTTCTTACCTCAGAAGAGGCTGATCGCTGGTGAGAGCTTGAATAGGACCGAGAGGCAACTTTCTGGTGGCTCACTATTTTTAGGCTCTGTTAAACCACTTTAATGACTCAAACACAGCAGATGTCTTCCATGTTCCTCAGGCCATCAGAAAGAAAAGAAAAAGTTCCAGCACTTAAGAGGATGCTCTCATTTCATCACAGTGATCCCTGTATAGAGCTATCATTCAGTCAGTAAGAAATTAACATGTTATTATTATGGAAATATACATATTTATTGAGGGGGAAAAAAACAAAAACAAAAAACAAACAACTTTAAGTGCTACCTGTCTTAGCTTGCTACACAGCTTATCCAGCCTTATGGGCACTATCTCAAGGGACAATGTTTCAACACAACTTTTCCCCGTGTTATCCTCTCTGACTGGTGATGTGACGGCACTAAAAATGGGTAATTTGCAAGAAGATGGAGGTGTGGGAAAGGTCTCATTCCTGTAGACAATGCATTTCACCTGCCTGAAATGCCCCAAGACTTACCACATTTCTTTTAAAAAAAATTAAGGTAGTTTTACTGTTTGGTTCTAGTTCCACATTTGAGAGGAACCCCAGAATGTTTTTAACAGCATGCATAAGGAAAAGTTTGCGGTTTGGCTTTTTTTTTTTTTTTTTTTTTGAATCCATGGCAACTGGCACACCTACAAGAACCAAGTTTACTCACCTCTGCGAACATCCCACCACAGCAGCATAATTGTCCCAGCTTGGCAGCTGATGCCGATGTCCAGCAGCGCAGCAAAGGAAAGCAATAAACCAGCCTGGCCCCGCCTCAGAGCCCTGGCAGTGCCCCAGCACTCAGTTCATTCATGCTGAAATTGGAAAAGCCCCCCCCGACAGCTAAACTGAAATGCAGCGTGGTGGCTCTGCTCAGGCCTGGCAGGGACGTGGACAAGCCCCACGCCCGGAATGCAGCATCCGAGAGCGCCTGGCGGGTACAGACCCGTGCTCTCCTCACCAGCTCGCTCAAGAGACAAAGGCACCCTGGGTCAGTTATTTTGTCACACAGCTCCCTGTTTATAAACTGTGCTGTTTTACAGAAGTGCACCTTCTCCTCCAAATATGAACACAACTCCATTAATCCAGAGACTCAGCAGCTATTGGCTTTTGCCCATGTTAAAACACCAGTAGTAACTTTTAATAAAATTATGTCCAACAAGACAAAAAGTATCTGTTAAAATCACATCATTTTCCTATTTGCACAGTGCTAGTAACGGCATATATAAATCACAATATGTGGCACAAATCTGCAGCATCGTCCTTTTACAGAGTCAATCTAGAGCAAATTTCCATTAGAAGTTAGTTTTATGATTTATACCCAATCTTTCTCACTTTCTTTTTAAGAGGTTTGTTTCAAGATTGCACATAAATTCAGCACTGCTAAAGCAAAGCAAACAAAAAAAATCACCTAAACATATCTTTGAAAAGCTGTATTAAACCAAAATATTACACAGGATAAAGAAAATCAGAGAAAGAACAATACAACAGGCACTGAGGCCAGAACGTGAGCAAGAAACACTGAAACACATCTTTCACAGCAAAACTTCCCTCAAAATGAAAGTACCAATGAATTCCAGACTGTACGCACATTTTTCCCTTTTTTTTTTGCAGTAAATATTACACTTCATTAGAAGGGCACAGTTTCTTAAAAACAATAAAAAGGTAGCTAGTAAAAATTTAGACCATCAGCAACATCTGGTATAGTACAAGATCAGAACAAGAAAACAGATTTGTCTCACTGAAAACTCCTTATGCCCCTCCTATAAAAAAATACTGTCATTGGCTTTAAAAAAACATCAAGATCAAAGGTTTGACTAATATTCAAAGTATGCAAATGGCATACTAATCAACGTCCCTAATTCAAAAGACTTATTGGCTCAAAATAGACTTTTGGTGTGACCCCAATTTAATTTCACCATACCTAAAATGTCCAGAACATGCATGTATTGTATTTAAACATATGCATTTAGAGTGATTGCAATCCTAGCTCACGTCAAAATGCAATATTGGCAGTTGCCAGAATGAATGATGCCATTCTATGCTCCACTGAGGTCATCAGCCAGGCTATTTCCTGGATTTTTTCCTCAGTGCAGCCTAAACACATGCAGAAATCAGAACAGGGGGGTTTAAACCCGTGCCTTCAGTGAAATTCAAACAAGTCATCACACTTGCAAAGCAAAGGAAGTGCCAGAACAATCACCCCCCCTGCTCTTTGGGGGATCCTATACAAGATATGGAAACCACAGCTAAGGTGCCATGCACTTTGAAAACAAGCAAGCAGCAAACCTGGGGGCAGCAGGCAAAAGTATCTTGTATCTAAATATTATAATAGATTTAACATCATTAATAAATATATAAAACAACATGTTAATCTCACAGACAAAACACATTTCAAACGTCAGCATTGACTGAAATATCCAGGCAGTCTGGTCATTATTTAAAGCACTGAAGAATTATACACAGACAATAATGTGAGTTTTAAGAACAGGATCACAAAATATAAACTTAAGCTTGGTTTAACGTTTCTGAAAAGGCTCTGAACTTGCCCTAGAAGCTATTCTGAATGGCCTTCAAGTGAAGGCCCTTGCAGCCATTGCATATTTAAGAATAGAATAAACTCCTTTACACTGTACGTATCTCAGCACTTTATCTAGATCAGCTGCAAAGCCGGTATTCCCCAGGAACCAGCACACACGGGTAAGAGGATCTGTCCCAAACAATACTGCTCTACATTTCATACAACCTCACACTGAAAGAGGACATTGTCGAGTCAGCACTTAAATGCCTTGGTCTGGGAGACAGAGACCTAGGTGCCCACTCCTAGCCCTGACACAGACTTCTCCTGTCGTCTTACAGCAGGCCCTTTAGTTCTCTGTCTCAGTTCACCTGCCTCTGAAAAGGAGAGGCAGTAATTCCCTGTCTCACACTACTGTTCTGAGGCTTAATTTCATAAGGTGCTTTTGAAGAGTCTCAGAAAAGGCACTATAAAAGTGCAGCAATTATAATGTCAGAAACACAGACAGAGGTGTGCGTCCCACAAGCCTTTCCCAAGACACCGATGTGCAAATCCAGAAGAGATGAGGGCTCACACCAGTTTTGTTTTCTCCCACAGCTTTAACAGGCTCCACATTTCCAGGTCTCAACAGAATTACTGGGCTGCCCCGTTCCGCAGACTGTCTCCAGCCTCCATTTGTTCTAAGGGGCCAAGTTCGGGATGTGTGACTGGGGACTTCCTTTGCCCTCGGAAAGTGTGCGCGTTCAACATCTCCAGCAGCAAGTCATACACCGGGACCACATTTTTACACTTCATGCTCAGGAGATGCTCCATTCCCTTGTTACTGCGAAGGAGAACAGCAAATAATTCCGAAATTGAGTCCAGCAATACAGAGAAGGAAAACAGGCTCATGGCTTCAAGAGAGTCTTCTTTTATTAGGATTAAGAGGATAGAGCTGCTGTAGACCCTGAGATCACTTACCACTATCAACAGTAACAACATCCCAATACTTTAAATCTGTCCTACTATTTAGAGAACCAAGATGTGCTTTACACTCTACAATCTGACTTCAGAAAATAATGCAGGTGTACCAACCCTGTTGAAATCAAAGAGAAAACCTCTCTGATGCCATAAACATGGAAGGCCCACACACTACAGCTCTGTACAAAAGGGGAATTTACAATGTGTAGCTCTAGTGACTACCTGCCTCTCCTGCCTGGCTGGGTAGGGAGTGCAAACTACCTGGGCTAACTTCAAGCAGTTTGTTTCCTCTCTGCATGTCCAGTGTCAGATCCCGCAGGTGGCTACAGGCTTTAAAAGTAATTTTTTTGTTGTTATGCAGTAAGATACAATGACACCTTGTTGTCTTGAATGCTCTGTGGCTGTACCATGATTTGGACTAGCAGGAGATGGCTATTGCCTTTACAGTTGCACATACTTATACTTCAGATGCACTCAAGGTTTTGGGGTTGAAATCTAAGTGCGCTTGCTCAACACCCAATTTATCACAGTGGAAATAGCAGCAGCCAGCCAGCAGATAGCTGACCTGGTGGACTGGATTGGGAGTGGGGCGATGCTTACAGAAAAATGAGGTTCTGCCACAATTCAAAAGTTATAAATACGTTGATGACAAGAAGAAATTGCAGCTCTGCCTCCTACACCCAGCTCTTGAGAGTCCTGCATCATTTGATAATCAAAGCTGAGAGCATCACTTATTTCCAGAACAAAGTTTAATTGACTGACCAGATTTAAAGGAAACAGGTCACAACAAGTAGCCTCCAGACTTTGGCCAAGGCAGGCACAGCATAAAAACTCATTTCAACAAGAAAATATAAAATCTTTGCAAAGACTCACAATGTTTATTCATGCCATGCCAGAACAAGAGCTCCTGCACTGCTGTGATGCAGAGTCACACCACAGTGGGCAACCCAGGTGACAGCAGTGCATTGGAGCCATGAGTTGGGTTCAGCTCTGGCTGCTTTAGCTTCTGTAGGAACAGCTCTCAAACTCAGCCCCGGTTCCCAAACTGGCTGTTAAAAGCTGCCTGTTGGCACAGTCAAGTCCCTGCTGCTGCCACCCCCTCTCCCAGGAGGCTTGTTGCAAAGGTGGCTGTCCCTCTTCCAGAGTCCCTACACGAAGTCAGATATGCTCATCTCTCCTTTGCATACTCCAGCCTGGCCCCAGGAATGTCTTTCCTGGACACACACTCCACAGCCAAGCCATAAGACAGCTTTATGAATAGCTAGTCTGTGGGTAATAATTTAAAATTACAAACAGACTGAAAATGAAAGTATATCTGTTTGTAGGGCCCTGCATTTGAGGCTGCTGTACTGCAAAGAAAGATGAGCAGCTCAAGGAGGTCCAGAAACTGGCAGGGAACAGAGGAGCTGCTTCCCATGGGCAAAGCAGGAGCCTGGCATCACTGTAGCACGAGTCATTTGGCAAAAATGCTGTGGTTCTGAATAAAAGACCTAACAGTTAGTTGCTTCCAGGACACACAACGAATCTGGCCTGGGACAAACATGCCACCCAAAGCACACTTTGCTCCACCAAAGCCTGCACTGCAGATCAGTTTTGAAAGAGACTTTTATTTTGGACAGAAGGGTTTTGGTGGCTGGGTAAGGATTTTCTTGAAAGTCTGAATTTGTGTTACTATTGTTAAACATTTCAGGCAGATACATAATGAGTAATTTAATGTAATACAGCTAAGACGGCTTTTTAGTATCAACATAACAGTTTTGGGTGCCAGCAAGCACTTGATTATATTGCCTATTTAGCTGTGCTGGGAAGGAAAGCCTTACAATGAACAGAGATGAAGAGCAGTACCATGATCCCCTCAGGAGCGCTCCAGAGTTCAAGCCTTGCTTTGTTGCTGTAATAAACAAACACTAACACCTTATGTGCTACACACATTCTGTAAAATTTACCTTGCATGTCTGACGTGAGAGAGGAGCATCAACAAATTGGCCAGACGAGTTGTCTGCTGCTGCGAGGGGATGCCGCTCTTTGCAATAACCCACACCAACGCGTCTGTGACTACATTAAGCAGGTGATGCCGTTTCCTGTTGCTTTCAGGTTCTTCTGCTGACAAGGGAAACATGCCTAACCGAGAAGAGAAAGAAATACTCTCTGCTCATGAGGAAGAAAAAAAAAAGCTATGACTG
Source organism: Tyto alba (assembly GCF_018691265.1). NCBI lineage: Eukaryota > Metazoa > Chordata > Aves > Strigiformes > Tytonidae > Tyto > Tyto alba. The sequence goes on from NW_024881303.1 coordinate 9,037,774, forward strand.
GGGATTTTTTTTCTGATGTAATATTTCAACAGGATTAGAGAAGATACGTTTCCTGACAGCACTCCCAAGACAGTACAAATGATGCTTCATGTGCCACACCAAGCTTCAACTTACGCTCCTTTGCCAAAATTTGGTGGCCACATCATTTGCAAACTGAGTAATTCTCCCAAATTGTCCCAAGACAACATGTTGAATATAGACCCTTCAGTCCAGAGAATGGACATGCTCTCCATTCTCCAGGGATTATTTTTTTCCTTTGAATCACTCTGTACCTTGTGGTTTAGTCACTATTATGAATTACAGAATTATGCTTGCTCTAATTCCTTCTTGCTGAAAAAAATCCTTTTTCTCTGAGTATATCCTAGGGAGGAAGGAGAACATCGTGAGAGACAGTGCTCATAGAGCAGCCTGCCATGGTCTCCCTACAGCTCACTAAGGGTGCCTACAGTAAGAAACCTTAAAAGTCAGCAAAAGGAAAAGGAAGGGAATTGGGGGTATGGAGAGGGAAGAGAAGAAATCACCACTAGGAAGGTCTGGAAACACACAATAACATTATTGATAGAGCAGAAGAGACCTGGGCAAAGAAAAAAAAAATCCTCCAAAAAATACCTTTGGAAGAACAGAGCTCCAGAACACCTTGCAAATTAGGAGTAAAAGATTAATTTTGTCAAGAAAGGAGAGCAGGGAGAGGTGAAATAAGAGATTTTTTGAGAGGTGAGGCTTTGAAGAAAATAAAGCTGATAAACATGAGGTTTTGTTGGGGTCTTTGGTGGGTTGCTTGCTTGCTTGTTGTGTTTTTTTTTTTTTTAAGAAAAAAATAACAGCTTTTGCTGTCTGTTGAAATAATGGTATCCATCTATAAACAACTGGGATAACAGTTAAGCTATTCCCCTTCGGAACGCGGCTGAGAATTATGCAGTAGTTCCTTGCTGAAAACAGTAGATGTAAATAGTTAGCTGATATTTTGTTGTTGGAGTTTTTGACATTCATTTTTTGGGGAATAAAATTATTTCACTGCAGACTGCCCTGAACTAGCAAACACACACTCCTATTTGACTCGTGTAAAAGGCTGCAAAGCAAAGCTCCTATCCTGAAATTTATTTTGCAGAACTGTTGAGTATTTTCAATCATTAATTACCATTAAATGGGAACATTTAAGCCCCATTAATCATAACTCAGCTGAGTAACTAGTTTTATTAGAATTAAGAAATAAGGATAGGTTTGTAGAGCTGTACAGCAACTTTACCCATGACCAGGTTCCACAGAAATAGGAGCAAAAGTTCTTACTGGGGACATACCCACAGCCGAGGCCATGAACCCTGCATTGTGAGGAGCTCTCAGACTTTGGGTCTTTCATGCAGTTCTTACAACAGGACATAGACCCCATATCCAGCAAATGATACAGCTCAGAAGTTTCCTGAGCAAAAATCCTTACAATTTGACAGTTAGAAGTCCTTTCCTATTGTTCTCTTTCAACAGCTCTGATATTTCTGCCATTTTTAGAGGCTGATTTCCCAGCCACCCTTGAAGTACAATTTGGTGACTGTTAGAGTCAACTGCATACTCACTGGAATTGAGGAGGATCATTGCCTTGACACACAGATACTCCTTGTGCTGCAGTTTCAGCTCTCGGAACCTCGAGGTCATGGCCAGGAGCATATCAAAGATCTCCAAAATTCCCTCTACGCATTTCCCCTCGTCCCTATGGAAACACATTTTAAATGGTACCGAAAAAAGCTAGATAAAAGTCAAAGCACAAAGGAGGCTGCAAAAGGCCTACCCAGCTCATCTTTGGGAGAATTCAAAAGGTTCTGTCATGAAACCTCAACTGAAAATTACAGTGTATAAAAGGTCAGCACATCTAAGAAACTGATTTTCTCTTTAAAGCGCGTGCAGGGTTGACTGTAGGTAAGTATGACCATATTTCTGTGAGAGGCTTTAACCTCACAGCCACTATGATTCTGGATAACCAGTTTGAAACTCTGTAGTGCCGGGCACAGTACCACTTTGAATCATTTTCCAGATTTGTTTCATGAGGAGATAATACCACAAGCTGTGACATCACTGTCTGTACCTGACGGAGGCCTCAGGGACTTAGTGAATAAGAAAGACTCCCTAAAATAAGTTTCTTGGAACAATAAGACATTTTCAAAGAATAAAACAACTTTTACCCCCTTCTCCTTTGAAGGTGTTTAAATGTAAATAGATTTTTGGAGTTTTGGTGGGTTTGTGGTTTGGTTATTTTTATGTTTGCAAGTGTTTACTGAATGCAACTTTCTCCATTTTGGATATTAGAAATGGTCCCATTTTCTGATCTAAAAGAAACCCTAAACAATCCTAAGCCATTCCAATGGATTTAAAATTAAGCAGCAGCAAATTTCAAACCACTAAAGTTACGGGTCCTGATTTTCAGTTATTTTTTTTTTTACACGTATTGGACTAAAAAATCAATTAAGCTCTACAACACAGTATTCAAAGGGATGCTTTTTTATACTATCTGTAATATGAGACTTTTTTCTTTGTAATGTTTTTAGGATGAGGCAGAGACTTAAGCACAGCAGCGCAGAAGCATATAAGAATTTTACTCCTGTACTGGATCCCAAGAGGACAGTGCTGAGCCTGCTGGCTGCAAGGCAGGCAGGGGCAGATAACAATAACCAGGTACAGCAAGTACTGCCTGCAGAAAGCCAGCTGCCTCAATATTGCCCAGTTTCCTGTGTTCCTTATAGCAAAGGGGAATTTAAAGCTCTGGAGAAGGACAGGCATCTGCCAGTTTCAAAACAAAGACTAAAGCATCAGAGAAGTACTTGTCTACAAAGATTACGTGGGAAATGTATCTGAAGTTCAGCTAAAATAAACCCAATCAAATTACAGACCAATTTCATATATGCTTGCCTTAAAAAAAAAAAAATTACAGCATGCCCAGATGCTTGCTAGCTCCCACTCTGCTGTGTCTTGTGGAGTGCCTCAAATAACCTCACTCTATTCAGCACATATTAGCTCCCAAGAAACTAAATGTATCATACATTTTCAGCAAATTCTTATCATTGCATTGAACATCACAGTGTGTCCTTGCATTGAATTTTATATGAGCAAATAATAATTTATTTCATATCTTTTATAAATTAAATTTATTTCTCTTACTAAACCATTTTGCTTTCTGTATCTACAATGGTTATTATTGAGCTCAAGCCACAGAACTGGTATGGACCTGAATTTCCCCAGTCTGAAAAATTAAGAGACATTTTAAACCTACCCAAGAGAGCAGATCGTTTCCCTGACTTTTTACTAATGTGAAGCAGAGGTCAAGTCCTCTAAGGTTCTGCAAAAAACACCCTTACTAAGATGTATTCTTCCTTCTTGGTACACGATGTTACAGAGAAATAATTTTTAATCTTGCAAACACCCTGCTTTAGCTTGAAAAAAATATTTTCAGTATTAAACAGCAATCTGGGTTTTTTTAAAATCTCTTTTGACTAGTGCTGCAATGTTCATTATTATAGCTATTTATGAAGTCTGCACTAGGGACACGAAGAAAAACAGATAGAAAATCTACTTAAAAAAATTAAAACATGGCCTGACACTATGTCTGCTTTTTTTGAAGGGTGGGGGGAAAAAAAGTTATCATCTGGAAGGAATTGATTGACAATGTAGTGCATTGTGTTGATGTGTCTACAGTTTCAGCACCTACAGATCTGAACCAAAAGAAACAAAACCAACGAAAGATGTGAAAAATACAGAGAAACTTCACATTGTCATTTGCTATAAGAACTAAGGAACTGGCAAGTTCAACAATACTGTTTATGCTTTTCATTCCTTAAGCCCTTGTAAGGATGTGGAACCTCAAGACATTATTGTTACAAATACAAGTAAAGGAAATTGTTAGATAAACTATTAATGGCATCTTCCATACTTAATCCTATTCCTTTTACCACTCACCTCACCTCCAAACATGCTAATATGAAGTGTTCCCAAGAAGTTTATTTCTCTTACCTGTCTAGTACAAGATCTGGTGCAAAAATTAGTTTCCCAGGATGGTCAATTGATCTCCACATCAAACCAACCATTAAAACTTCCATCCAGCAGCTCTCCAAGAGTCTTACTTGGTCATATAGGCTGAGATCAATGAAACCTAAAATGATGAAAATAGCGTAAAATAAATCAATCTGTTTATTTCTCTATTTTGATAAAGCAGACAGAGTATATGAGAAACGAGAAACAGAAAGAATTATGGGTTTTGAAGAAAGCCAGAAAAGAGAGCACTGACATCAGAAGGACCATGCTGCCATCTGAAATAGGAACATAAATATTTGTTATTATCATTGTCAAATCTTTCACAAAACATTTGAAATAAAGCAGAGTGATGTTCAAAGGGCAATTACTCCCATACAGCTGATGAAACTCAAGTGACTGCAGAGGACCTGTTTTATGCTTGGCCACCTATTTGGATGATGGTCCCAAAGCCTCCTGAGAGGCACCAGGGAATCACTCCGGAAACTCACATTTGTTGGAGAATACTGCATTGCACTGCAGAGGACTCTTTAAAAAATAGTCTGTTCTTTCCTCAGAATGCATATGGTTGTTGCTTGCAGGGGGTTTTATCCAGTAAGACAGGCATGTTTCTGGATCTGTTGGGTAACTATGAAAGAAACCACATCTTGGTGCCTCTGTGTTACCATCCCCTTTGCAAATGACATGTGTTGATCTCATCCCAACCCTTTCCTGCCGCCTCCTTCCCCAAAATTGCAATAAACCAGAAGAAAAAAGACAAGGGTAGTTAGTGAAGGTAGTGGTGTCCCCATTGCCTCCATACACAGCACCCCTGAAGCAAGACCAGAATTAATGAGATTGTACATAAACCTGGTCCAGCTCTTAAGTTCTCTCCAGAACTTACAGCCAGCAGTCAGACAACACTGCAGCACAGCCAGAAGGGACAGACATCATTGCCCTCCCTTTCCCTTCCCCTGCAAAAAAAAAAAAAACAAAACTGGGGAAAAAAAAGATGCATAGAAGCCAAATAAAGAGAAAGAAAATTTACATACCAAAATAACAGAAATGTAAATTATCAAAATGCCAGTGGGAAAGGAGACTGCTCAGTCAAGGAGTAAAACACAGATACGACAAAGAACAGTTCAGTGGTCAAAAGCAGAGCTGCTTTAGATAGGTCTCTTAGCAAAGGTGCTTCACTTTCAGACAAGCTAGCATCTACGACTTTGCACAGTGTAAAATTGTTACAGCCTGGCCATGGGAGACAGCTTTCCCGTAGTTCTTGCCAGTTGTCTGAGGTCTTAAAATATACCCACTACATCTTCACTGTCAAAGAATCTGCTGCCAGTAATTTATATAAATGCTCCATGTTTTTTAATCATATTAAACTACTGGGCTGGAAGACAGTCAGCAACAGCCCCGAGTCGACATAAACTGGGTAATGTGCACTCTCTCTTACCATTGTTACAAGTGCTGCCTTTCAAAATCGATATCCTTGCTCCTTATTTTGTAAGAAGGGTAAACAGGAGCCTATGAGTGGTACCTTCACTCCTGGATTTCGTTGTCACAGAATTTACTATAGAATCCACAGCCAACAACAGATTATCTGCCAGACACAGTCATAATTTTAAAAGTGCTTTTAGACAAATAATCATGGAAGTGTGAATAGTATAAGCTAACAGTGGCAGTTTCCCGGGAAACAACAGCCTAAAGACATTTCAGAAGTTTATTTAAATAAACATTTACACAGGCATGTGCCGATTTCTCTAGCATAAACAACCAGCTATTTGGTTTAAAAAACTATCTCAGTTGAGCGAGATGTCAGATCAAGTCCCAGTGTTCAGTCTACAGATACTTAAAGATCCAGATTTATCCTGGCTGTCACCTGCTAAACTCACATTATCAGCACCAGCCGTATGATTTATGACCACTGAGCACAGCTATTAGAAGGACTATGCCTTTCCTTTTCCTAACAACCTTATGCTTTAGAGATTGAGGACAGCACATAACCACCACAGCTTCCATTGCAATGTGAGAAGTCCTATTTAATTTACTGCAGAGTACATTAAACTCCTTATTTTTCTGTGGCTGTAGTGCACGTCCTTTAAATCATGTTCTATATACCTAATAATTTAGTTATGAATTACTGAGGCAGACAAGAGAAAACTTGTGCCAGATGTGTAGTAACTAGAAAAAGACACACTGCTCCAGCCAGCAACACACTAGGTTGCATAATAAATCCAAATTTCAATATTATGACAACATTCTATCCATCAGCAAATATTCAGCTTTACAGAAAGTAAAATTACTGTTCACTAAGCCATTAGTCAAAAACTCTGTATTTTTTTTTTCTAAGACTCTACCTCCAGGAAGCAGAGCATGGACCTAAGTGATTAACTTCGTGCAAGAATTTTTGAAAACTGAAATTCTATGTCCTAAGCTTTAGTCATCACAGTTATTTTAATGGAGAAAAAAAAAAAATCCACATTCAAGTAAATGCTCTAACTACCATGTAATATGGCAATATTACTTACAAGTAGATACATATTAAACATCACATCTATTTTTGGGACCGTTCTAAAATGGTGTTTACTTCTGTTCTGTGTAACAGAAGTAATCAGAAAAAACAAACATACATGATAAAGCGTCAGCATTCCCAGGAACTGTTTTGAAGGGGTTTGACTGCTTCAGTGGGTTTTCTTCATACAGTTCTCTTACTGCCAAGAAAACGTTTTTGTTTCTGACAAATGTTGAAAATAAACTAAAAGTGATCAAAATTGGGGTTCATCTGGAAACTGACTTTTTATATAATTCTGAAAATTAATCTCAACAGGCTGAGGCTTTGGGTTTGTGGTTTTTTTTTGTTTTGTTTTTGTTTGTTTGCTTGTTTGTTTGTTAATAAAAATAAAGATTAAGAACAATCAGAAAATGGAAAATGTTGTGTTTGTTTTTTTTCCCGTTCAAATACTGCTTAAAATTAGGTCATTTTCTAAGACTTTTTTCTAGATTTCCTTCTCAATTCATTTCCTATGGGATTAACGTACCTATGTGGGGTCCTCTGAAATAGTAGTTTTTAACCAAGTTTTTCTGATCAGAGAAGAAATTACAGCAATAGACACCACTTAACTCCTTACAGTTACTTACTTTACAGTTATTTTCAAAGTTTTTTAAATCAGGAAACATAAGAATTAAGGATTCAGGCTCTCAGTCTAAAACATTCCACACTAACAGCAAGACCACTATCACTTTGCAAATGGCTGGCATGGTTTAAGATGCTCATGCTGTGCACGTATCTCCTCCCCAGCAGCTCAGCAGCTGACCTGGAATTTATGCACCCCAAAACCATCACACCTGTGAACCCTCCAGCAAAGTGGCTGAGCCGTGGAGACTGTAGTCTGCAACTAGAAGATGTGGTCCAGCAGCTGGAGCTGGTAGCACCTTCAGCTGCTCCACCTAGATCTGAAATAGAATACGCTTCCCTTATTCTAAATTCTTAGATTAAGGATTATACAAAATATTCTTCAGCAAGCTTGTTGCCCGTGCTGTGTACACTCTCAGTTTATTTCTAGATGTAAGGATTACTGGTATGTCTTCCTGTGTGCATATTCAAGTGGCAGCAAGTGCTGTTCATCGTGCACAAGCGTGACAAGAGCAGGGCACACACCAGCACGCTCTGGTTGCCTTCAGCATTAAACCCAGAAGGGGAGTCATGGTGTGCTGGCTCCTCAGTCCTGATGGACGTGGGGTCAGGACTACCAGACACACTGCAGAATATATTAGCCATGCAAGGTAAACACAGACATAGGGATCCTTTCTCGCAGGGCACTATATCTGAAATTAAGGATTAAGCCCCATGCTGCTATACGTCTATCGATCATTCAATGCTTCTTACAGTTCACTATTATCAGTTTGTCACCTTAGTTCCCGCCAAAGGGCCACAGTCTGCGGTTTAGCCTATGTCAGCCAGCAAGTTATCCTGCACAGTTTTGCCAACTATCATCTCTGCGGTCTGGCTGCTTTTCTTCTGGCTTTTATTCTTTCTTCTGTCTGTTTTAATTGTGGGCACTTCATGGAAAAGAAATTGCAAATGCTCAGCACTTCCAGTTTGTAAGAAGTGAAATGGTACATTGCCATGATAATGTGGTCACATTTGAGACATTCGAGGCAGTAACACATGTAGTTGTACTTCAGTGCATGTTCTTTGTGTTGCCAACAACCAAAAGCATCTTTATTGATTTTTGGTTTGAAGGAGAGTGCACGGTAATTCTGAGGTTGATACTATGCAGCACTGTGCAATCTGAAGCTCTTGTGAAGCAACTATGTCAAATGAAGCGATTGCAGACACTCAGTGCTTAGACACACTTCAGTTTTCATCAACTGTATCAGAAACCTTCTATCAAGATTCAAGAAAATAATTTGGTCTTAAATTCTTTTTAATAGCAATCTAGATAATACCCCTTTTAATGAACCTTCTAAATCAGATTAATCAGGTATTGATAGTTGATGAGGTAGAAATTACATGCAACACCAACTATGCTTTTTAGCAAAATGAACAAGTATTTGACTAACAGCAAGTAGCAAATTACGGGCTAGGTTGTTGTCTAAATCAAAATACATCCAAGGTGAATTACCATGAGCAATAAATTGTCCATTACTTTATAGGATAAAAAGCTTAAGACTTTCATACTGCACATTTACTGTGCTGTGCTATTATTTCAGGGTAGAGAATGATACATCAACAGTAAAAGCATTGACTAAAATAAATAAAAACAAGCTTGAAAATCTTACCAGGAATTTTTTTGGCCCAGCCAATCATGTGAACCAGCTCTTTGTCTGCCAGTTTTGTCAGGGACATCATCATGGAGGCCTCCGTGAATGGTTTGCTGGGACGACTCACCAACACATTGGGAGGCTCTGCTTCAAGTAGAGTTAAAACAAACTGCTCTGGACTGACTGTGCTGAGCAGGATCTCTTTTACACGGGTTGCTGTCTCACTGTATTTCTTAGCTTTGCCAATACAATGCACCTGATCTTCTGAATTACGATGGCGACGCAGGATCCGATATCCACAACGTTCTCTTCTTGAGCCTGACATGAAATGCACATGATTGCATTGAAGTATTTTTCTCTCAGTGTTGCATTATGTAAATTCAAATGTTTGGGGAGAAGGGGAAAACACTTTAATATTGGATCTTCTAATATTGAACATCAAGTTTCAGAATTTCTGGAGCATTCAGCATTGACTTAATTTTGTTTCCACTGACTTCCGCTGAGGTTTTTGCTTATTCTACTAAACAAAAAATAATGTTAAAAATGTTTATTTTTGAACTTCAGTTAATTCACTTTAAAAGTCCATGGGAAACTTCCCATTGACATCAAAAAGAGATAAATCAGGTCTTTAAATGCAAATAAAGACAGCCGTTTGTCAATTCTGCTTTTAAAATTCTGTTTTAGAGGTAAACTGGGGGAAAGAAAAGATTTCTGAAAGTCTGGGCCATGAAACAGTGTAAATACCTTAACGAGAAGCACAGCTGGGCCTCACTGCTAGCTGGGTGTTCAGCTAGGGACTCGCTGAGATGTAAACCATTTTCTTCCCTATGTCCCATTAAGCCATCAGGAGTTTCCCCAGAGTGAATTCAGATATCTACAACTAGAAGGATCAAGACCCCTGTTTGGAATTCTGTATGCAGAACACTATTTCTGTTGCAAAGAGCAGTCCTTTAAATTACTGGACTTAATTTATTGTTCATTCTGACAACACCAAACATTCTCCAATTCTCCGTCAGTATTATTGGCAGGATCACTTTTATCTATTCTTGCACAGCTGCCATAGAAAGAATCTAAAAGCATCTCCAAAGACATGGTATGGGGATTTGCTAAAGCATTCAGCCATGGTTTCTACTTTCCTCACCCCTTCAGCATATTCTGTAACAAGGACTATGTTTACTGATTGAAAAATAATCCATGGCAGTAACTAACATGCAAGATTGTACCATATTAAAAATCAGGATATTTAAAAATACTAAGTTACTTAAGAGATCCTTAGATTGGAATCCTCCAGCATTTAACATTTTCAATATGACAGCTAAATTGTCCTCTAAATGTTTTAGAAGTTGTTGGTTTTTTTTTTTTTTTTCCCCTGGTCATCAACACTTTCACTGACATATGATATTCAAAGGTTGAATTTTCATAGATATGAAAATGCCGGTGATAATATAAATCAATACCAGACCAACATTTATTATTACATACATAGACACCACGGAGTCTCGGAGTCTTAAAGCATAATACGTTGTCTCATTGGGTTTCAGTCCCACAACAAATTTGACAAAAGCATCCTTTCTGCTACTATCTTGACATTACTGCATTAATGAAGTCTTTTTGGTGTGTTGCCTAAAGACTTCTTGCCCTGGTCACAGCTTCTGGTTCTTCTTCATTAGGGTATATGATTAAAGACTTCATAAAGTGTATGAAGACAAAGCAAATGAACAATGAAGATGGAAGAATCCCAAGAACCCAATCAGTGACAACAAGCACACTGACTAGGCTACCCGAAGGCTATCAAAACAGGATGAACAGCCTGTGGTCTGGGCACGACACCCAGCGGGTGAGTCAACAGGAAAAGCTTTTTGGTTCACCTGGAGGGACCAGGCATTCCAAGCCACCTACTAGAAAGACCAGAGGATCTAGGTGCCAGCTACAGGTAGGTAGGGCGATAGGTTTGGACCAGCTAAGGGAGACTTGTTTGTGTGTGTGTGTGTGCATGTGCAAGAGAGTTTGTGTACAAGGCCCTGGAAGAACAGAGGATCCAGGGGCCAGGTACTGGATAACATTGACTTTAGAAAGTCAGTTACTGGAGGGATACATAGCATGTGTGTGTTTCTGTGACTGTTTGTGGGGGAGAAGAGCTGAGTACCAGCAACTGGGGTGAAGCTGCAGACCTAGAGGCCATCAGCTAGGAGGATATGGGGATCCACAGGCCAACTGTTTGACAAACTGAGTGTCTAAACCCAGCCACTGCTCATGTTCACAAGTGCTGTATTTTCTGTCTGTGCTGATCTGTGTGGCTGACTGTGGATACAGGTATTGTGTGAGTATGTGCCTAATAACAATACATGCTCAGACTTGCTACTCGACCTGGGGACACGGCTATGTGGCAGTTTTCCCTGTCAAGCTGCCAAATTCAGCAATCCCTACCATTCTTCATCCATACCCATCAGAGTTATATAGACCATGAGTTCTCTAAATTCCAATCAGGCAATGCAGTTCTGGCCCTGGGTTTCAGTTAGCAAAGAGGACCAATTGTAAGCCAAATTAAAAATAAAGGCAGCAGGGGCACAAAAAAAAAATAATTTCAGAAGCCATTGATGAGGCTTTGTCATGATAAATAAGATGTTGGATGAATGCATGCTCAGTGGTGGAGGTTTCTCAAATGAGGTGGCTTTTCAGGTCATAGTCCTATCTCACCTACAGCAGCTGTCAGGCACCATTTGAGTCAACTCGTGAGAAGGGTGAGATGCAAAGGCCAGTCGGGTACAACCTGAAGGCACTGAAAAGGCTGGATAAGGACTAACAAAGTCTGCTAGGACTTTAAAGATGTGGAACTTTCAACTGCACATTGCTATCACTTGCTGCCTGTTCAGTAAACCACCTCAGATGTAAAAGAGAATAGGATGACCATTAAAGAAGTTCTCAATACTAGAGAACACCCTCTACCTGGAAACCCAAGAGACTAGAGAAGACAAATAGGCGAAGCTGGTTCAGTGAACAGTCCTCAGGCATAGAGGAATCCAAGCGGAACAAGGCATTTGGAATTGGAATCATTATCAGCTGGAAGTCCAGCTTAAAGTCTGCACCATCTGGGGCAAGGATGGTTTTGCATTCTTAAAAAGAATATGGGTAGGATGAAGTGTGTTGAGTACTGACAGGACATTTGCACAAGTAATGGACTGAAGGCAAATAATCAGTGATTTGCAAAACCAAAAACTTAGCCAAATAACATCTAGCTGAATGATGCCAGCTGGACAGCAGTTAGGGAAAAATAACATACCAGCAGAGATAGTTAGAGATTGAGACTTTATCTTATGGTAGATTCATGAAATCAGACTTGATGATGTTACCCCCCAAGAAGGTTACCTGCAGAACTACACAAGTCACGGAGCAATTTCCTCAACCATCTGTCTGGGCAAACCCTTTTCTTCCTGAGAGAGTCAAGGAACAGCGAGGCACAGACTAATTTCTACAGAGACACTTGGATCGATGTAGTGAACTCTCTGCTAAACCTCACTTTGGACTAATTCACAGAGGTCAAGAGGAAAATCTTAAAGTGCTTTGTCAGCTCCAGAAAAACATTAGAATGGCACAGTGGGCTGCAGATTGTTCTGAAGTCATGTCATGCACAGAAAGTATGTAAATATTTTCCATCCGGGAAGACAAAGAGGAAAGGTTGACAGTGAGCTAAGCAACAGGAACAAAAGTACAACCAGAGACAGATGGGGAAATGCCGAGGTATCAGTGTACTCTAGCTACAGAGACATCCGTGGCTCCGATTTCCATATGAGCATGCATGGTAGAGACCACAGCCACCAGGAGTGATCTGAACTAAAGCAAGAAGCAACACTGCACATTGTTTCCACTATTTAGAAAGCTGAAGCACATTGAACACAGGCATCTTGAAAGACAGAACAAGAAAAATAGCACAGAAGGACTAAAAGGCATACAGAGATGCAAGGCAGAGGAGAAATTTTCTTGGGCTATCAGAAAATACCATCTGCTCCATGATATGCATAGTTTGTGTTCTCCAGTACCTGGTGGAGCTGTGACACCCCCAAAAAGAAGATACATGAACAGCAGTCTTTTAACTAAACGCATGGACAAGTTCACTTACGGATCATATCTAAATTGATAAAGTCAGAAAAACCTACTAGTTTAAGAGGAAGCTGGGGAGAGGAGAAGATGCCTAACACAATGAGGAAGAAATTCCAGTAGTTTGGACACACCTACCAGAGGCAACACATGGTCAAGCAAGCACTTGCAACCATCTTATTGACCCTAGTTCAGCTCCTGGCACTGAAGCGAACCAAGTGCACTCTTGTGGGACTCCACATCCTCCGATCAGCTGTCCTCAGCTCTGTTATACTGTCACCCAGACTTCTCTGTGACATGGAAAATATCAGACCTTCTGTGCCAAGACCCAAGTTATCCTTTCCAATTCACTGTTGTAAAGATTTTTTAATGACACTTTCTAGCCTACCCAAAATATAAACACACAGGTAGGTGACCAGGTACTTTAATGAAAATCAAACAAATCAGTAAAATAAAAAAAAAAAAAAATATTATAAACCAGTTGTCTGGCATCCTGTTCTAATTGTACGATTTTCATCTGTGCAGCTACCCTCCATGCTCCATCTTAAAATAATTCAGTCAAGTTGGGATACTTATTGACAGTATTAAAGGTCTCAGTACTTGTGGAGGGTTCTTACTGAGAAACAGCAAGCCCCTTTAAGTTAGTTACTTTAGGTTATTTAACTAAATCAAGTTTCATATACAAGCAGTACTTATTTAACAAAAACATTGCTCCACTGAAAACATAAAACCAGTTTCTATAATCACATCTCCAATGCAGAAAGCCAAACTAGGAGTGTTATGAAACATCTGCATAAAAGACTTGTTAGCAAAAAAAAAAAAATATATATATAGTGGGTGACAAAAAAAGGGGGGAAAAAAGAACCCCAACCAAACCAGATTCTGAATTATTAATTATATTTTTAAATTACCATATGTTGGCAAAGCAGGCAAAGGCTGATTCACTGAGCAGTGTGCATAAAACAAAGTTCATCAGTAATTAAAAGAGATACCATTTATTTCCGCATTAAAATTTATTCTGCTTGTATTAAACAAAGAGTGCATTGTAAGATTACACAACTAAGAAAACAATATTTAAGCTTGCTAGTCAATTGACACATCAGAAAGTAGCAGCCTTTCCAATTAAAACAAAATTTCAACAAAATAAAGGAACTTTTGTGCTTTATATTAAAATCCAAAGTGTAGGCAGGACTGAGAAATTTTACCTGTACATCTATTAGCATCCAACAGGAATGTATAAGTGCTTATAAAACTATATATTATAAATAATTATAGACCAACTTAATGTTTGGCTTAACTAGACGCAGAAATGTGGATCAATCTGTGTAAAGGCATGGCAATAAATTACTTACAGCTTCCCAGATTAGGGACTATTTCCAACTTTACCACAAACTCCCTAATAATACTTAATAGCCAATATTGATTTATATAAAGGTAATTCAGGCAATTGGAAAGTGCACAAGATGACCAAATCCCTCATTCTTCCTACCACACTCTCCTTATTTAAAGCTATTCTCTGCGCAAGAAAATAGCTGTATTTAGCTGAGCATGCTGGACCAAGGGCAAGACCCTGAGCTACAGCACCACAGACCACCTGGGTAAATGATCACAAGAATATAAGAAATAAGACACAGTTAAAAAAAAAAAGTAATTAAAATGAGCCTGTTGTTCACTCACCCATGAACAAACCACAACAGGTATTACTGGCAGTGAAACACAGTATTTTTAAAGCAACTCCTGCTTTACAATTTCTTTGAAAATCACAAATGCCTCTGCTGTCTGATAAGGTGGGCAGTTACATGTCATGTTGCTCTTAATATTGATTTTGGTCCCTGGCAACTGCTTATGTAACTAACCAGTTCAGCAGCAACTACAGATTCTACCACTGAATACATTATAAGCGGGTTTTGTAAGTGTTTGAGCTTAAAACTCACTCAAGTATACATTAGTAAATCATTATCACTCCAGTCACCTTTGAAAGCAAATGCAAATGTTCCGGTGAGTATGCCTGTATTCATGGAGCAGATCTACTGACAAAGCTGCTGTCTGCCATGCACACATGAGAACACGATCTGAAATTACAGTAATTTCTGTAATAGCTAAAATACAATTAATACATCTGATGTCCAGAGAATGCCATGAAACAATTTTTTTCTCCCACTGACTTTCTGCATGAAAAGTAATTTACAGTATTTCAAAGTGCTATCCAGAAACTGCGCACAGTGGCCAGGCACAGGAGAAAAAGAGAGCCAAAGCCTGAACCATATCAGCCCACAGAGAAGCCTGGTTTTCTTTCTGCAAACCTGTGGAATGATGCCGGTATTCAAGGGTAGTATCTCTCCATCACTTTTTAGTATGGCCCCTCAGCATTCTTATTTGAGTCAGGGAGGGGGCAGAAAGGAGTTTATTCTTTGGAACATTTTCAACATGTTAAGAAGTGGCACATGGGGAAAAAAGATACAGGAGCAGGGCCGAGGTGGGGAATAAAAGGTAAGTCTAGTCGAACAGGGAAACTGAAAACTCCTTATGGGAGAAGGTCTGTTTGAGCCTAAGGAAGGAAAAAAAAAGAAAAGCATGAGCATAGCTGCTCCGAGTGGCTATAGTTAAGTGATGAAGCAACTCCCCTCTTTACTGCCTTTGGCAAACAGCCCAGCCCATTTCAAGTACCCAGGTAAACACCAGAAAGCTCCAAGAGAAGATCAATTTTATCCCGATCTGTTTTATTCAAGTTTGCTGGGCAGAGTTTACTGTACTATTCCTGTTTTCCTTGTTCCTGCTAGTATTCCTAGTGCCAAAATTTATCAGTAGCTGTCTTGATTGGAACAGTAGGTAACACAGACTTCCCACAGAGAAATTTTCAGATGTGGTGTCTAAGAATCTCATTGTCCTTTTGGCACTGATGGTATATTTTGTAAGAAAATCCATTATCGCCTTAATACAAAACACCCCCAAGCTCACTTCCACTGAAATAGCTGTGGCTTGTTGGGTTGACTTCTCAACATTTCTGAATGTGATGACATCCAAGAGAATTTCAGACCAGGTAACTCCAAAGCAACACTTTCCTACTGCCTCCTACTGTTTTAAAGATGACATGTACAACCTAATCACATTTACACACAGAAACATATGTTATATATACACACACACATATATGTGTATTTTTTCTCAAGGTGTCTATTGATAATATACAAAATGAGGATTTAAAGATTTAATGTAAGCAGTGCAGAGCTTTTATGAAGAGCTTTCATAAACTACAAAGTGGTAATTGAGGTTCTTTTATCACTTCTGCTGGACAACAAGTCTCCACTGAGCAAAAATGCACTTACAGACCATTCTATCCTATCAAGGGTTTTAGTGAATGCATTGGTTCACATTTGCTAAGTGATCTGGGAAAGAAGCAGAGATGGGCAAAAGCCTTCATTAAAAAGAAAACGTACTCTTTTGTGGCTTTCTACAATAAAAAACTGGTATGAAAGCATGGCTCTTACAAGAAAAAATTTGAAAGATAATCACTCTGGTCTGCAGGAAACAGCATTTACATTTCATGCAAGAAATACAGTATTAAAATCGGTCTGGTTTAAATGTCTGTCACCATGCGTCCATGCATCAGCTTTACACACAGGTGCCACTTAACTCATCAGGCAAGACAGACAATTCTGAGTAATTTTTACATTCCTTTTCCTGAAATTAAATTGTTAAGACTCTCAAATTAAATTCTCAAGTCTCAGATGTCAGTGCTACTATTAAAAATCTGATTGTTTAAAAATACTATTCCAATGTATTTTTAAATATTGGGTCTGGCATAGTCACTAATGTCCTATAAACATTGGTTATTGTAGGAAAATACGTTTATGAATACATGACAAGATTAAAAAAAAAACAGGCTAAAATATAAGTACATATTGTTATTTATTACTTGTAATATTTTCATGCCTATGAGGTCTAATCACAAACCAGGACTTCCTGGACAATTAGAATAAAGGATTAATTTAAGGAAAGCATTGTGGAGGGTCACCTTAAAATATAGGGGAACCATTCTTTACAAAAACTCTCAATCTCCAGATCTGGGGCTTGGTAGAAAACCCCGTGGGAAAAACTTTGAGTAAAATTCTAGGTCATAAAGATGAAGAAAAGAAAGTGACACCATTCAGAAAATAAGGTTTCAAAATGAGCTTCATCTGCAAGCATAAGGCTTTCCTTTCTGGATGCCAGACAGAGAAGGTAGCTAAGACCATATTAATGAAAAGCACCAATACAATTGAGAGGCATCATCAGTGTAGAAAACAACAGGAGCTTCATATAGAAAGAATTAGCTGACTTGAACAACAGACACTAAATGTACTTCAGGAATACAAAAATAATACAAGAAAAAAACGGAAATTGTAGCTCTAAGGTGGGAATTATCAGCTAGAAATGAACAGGGAGGCTGCAGTCATAACAGATCGTAGAATGATTATGAACTGCCAGCATGATGCAACCATGAAAAAGGCAAATAGAATCCTGGGTTGTACACAGAGAAAAGCTCCCACAGAAACAGATATGTATTAATGCTACTACAGGGAGGAAAGTTCACAGGAATACTGTCCATGATTCTGGTTATCCAAGTGCAAAATTGATTATTTCCACCTGAAGCAGACGGAGGGACAAGTTAACCTGATGACTTCCAGATTCTGTCTACTTTCCTGTCTTGCAAGAGGAGGAGATTTCTTAGTTTATTTAGTATAATAAAACAAAGGTTGTGAAGGGACATGATATAGTCCATAAATATAATCAGACCATTAACAATAAAGAGAAGAGGAGCCTCTAAGCTACAAGACAGTGTTGCCACAAGAGCAAATGGGCATTAATTGTCCATCAATAAATGCAGCTGGAATTCGAAAGAATGTTCCTAATGAAATAAATAATATCCTGCAAACAGCATTCAGATCAAAGCAGTGGGAGGATGAAAACATTGCCTAGGCTTGAAATAGAAATAGGTATCTACATTAAATGGGATGAAATGAGATGCACACCTGCAAATCACAAGGGACCAAGCACAGTGACCTTCTCCTGTACACTTCAGTTTTTCTATGGGATGTTTTTCCAGCCTATTTCTATCATGTACATTGGGGAATCTGTAAGAAACAACAGCAAACCTTGACTGTGAAAGTACATTAGATATTGAAATATCTTTCGTGTTATTTTCTTCTTAAAAGTAACCTTCAAAATTTCATCTATAAATGTACAACTACATTGAAGTTACATCGCTGTAAGTACAAGATAGGAATGAGAGAAAAAGCTGGATAATTCTGAGTGGTGCAGCGACAAGCAGCAGTTGTTCACTACTTCTTTTGATGGAAGAACTGCAGGGCATCATCTGAAAATAGCCTATTCAAACAAAGAACAGCCTGCCCACTGCCTTCCCCTCACTGCCCCACCAAAGCCCCATAAAAAAGCCTGGCAACCAGAGAGCTGGTTCTTCACATGACAGGTGGTCAAGCTGATACGGGATGTTGTAAATGCTAAGACTTTACAGGATTAAAAAGAGGGACAATGGAAAAGTTATCATTATATTAATATTTTAAGACCTATTAAATACAAGATACTACTTCTAGACCAGAAGTCTGCAACTGCTAATTTTTGGAAGCTCAGAGCTGTCAGCAGTAGTTTCACTTAGGTGCTAGTCTCACTCTTACACTCCTCCTGAGGCACTCACTCCTGTCACTGTTGGAGGCAGGATACTGGGTTAATTAACTATTGCTTTGATGTGGCACTGCTGTTCTTGCATTAAATTCAACCAGCAGAGCACAGTACAGGCTCGTTTACTCATTATTAGAAGGGATTTCAGTTTGATTTGAGGCTCAGGCAGCAGCAGGTCTTGGGTTTCCATTCTGCAGAACACTGCATGCAAGAAAACTGCCTTCACAGAGCTCTGCAGAGGTGCTATGGTTTTCACGTGCTTAACCTATACCTTACTCCTTCCCAGAGGTTTTCCTTCTGAAAATTAAAAGTCTTCTTCTGTTTTAAGAATCAGTACATTCCTTCCTATAAAACCAGCTTAAACCTTGCTCTAATTGCCTGTTGTGCCTTTTTAGGATACAAAGGGGAAAAAAAAAAAAAAAAAAAAAAGAAAGCTATACAGAACTGACTGAAGGGAAAAAAAAAAAAAAAAGTCAGCAAAACCCAAGCAAACAGTGCAGACATACAAAACTCACCACATTTCATCATTCCCACTTCATAACATTTCCGTAGCCGGCATGCCTGGCAGCTTTTGCGCCTGTTTTTGTCTATCGTGCATTGATTGGTAGCTGGACAGATATAATCGTTATGTCCTGCAGCAGAGTAAGAAGAGAAAACTTAACATCTCCAACAGTCATTTCCCAAACCAGAACCTTCTTGATTTTAAGCATCTCAGCTTCTTCATATGCATCTACCTAAGCTCCATCAATTTAACAGATGCAAAAATGCATATTTATCCTATTCTAAAAACATCAATCTGTGGCCTCAAAAAGTAACCAAACAGTATAGACCAGCTTTTAGTGATGACTGTTAAATAACCAAGCACCTTCTAATACCAACTCATTTTTGAAAATAGGACATATGCTCTTGTGGAAATTTGTTCCCAACATCCAACTTCTTACTGTATATTGGGACTCTACAAATGGCAGATAGTAGGTTTGTTCTTTAACTCAGCAGAGTTGAAAACAGCAGTGCACACAGCTTCAGTCCTGCAAACTTTTAAGGAAACTATAGCTCTGCTGAACTCTCTGATGTGGTGAGTTCAAGGAATAAAGAAGCCATTGGAGGACTGACTCTGGACAAAAAATAATTAAAAATAGCAGCCCAAGAGAGAAAGACAACAAATATAAAATAATGCATACAGTATAGTATGAAGAAAAGCACAGGCAGAAGGTATAACTTTTAGATATTGTGGACAAGTGTTTCTCTTATTTTCATCAGTTTCCACTACAGCTTCTTCTCTCTTCTCCTGCTCTCCCACATCACCTCACCCCCATGCAAACCCCTTTCTATTATTGTATTTCATTAATCAATAATCTAGTCCAAAGGTTTATTACTGTAAACTGGAGTTCAGTATGCTCTTGGTGTAAATACAGTCAAATAATCTCCTGCCAAATACTGGAAATATCTCTTGCAGTATTTATCAAAGGACACAAAAAATATTCACTCATTTATATTTCTTAATGTCTTTTCTCTCATGTTGTTTTTTAAGTTATTTTTTTAAACTTTGTGAATAGATCAGGCAAAGATACAGCTACTAGAGTTTTTTCACTTGATGCAAGTCCAAGAGTTCATGTCCCCAAGAGTAATTATTTAACTGAACCATTGTGACTATTTCCTTGCAAAATTAAAATAATTTATCCTTGAATTTTTGAACCGACATTTTTAAAAAGAGATCAGGTTACAGTTTGTCCCATTTCCTACTGGCAGATATGACTGAAAAAGAAGTTACTGTTTATCACTCTTCACACAACATGGGGGGAAAGGAGGAGGAAGCTCTCTGTTGCACTATAACCCAAGCACACAGGAACATAAAGTGGTTTAAAACTCCTGTGGCCTTGGGATAATTTAGCTTGCAGGCAGATGTTCAGAGATGTGGGACAAATACACTACACTACAAACATGGACAGGCAGAGGAGACCACACACGGTTGCTTGGTCATACCATCTAATTTTGATTAGACATTGGCCTAACATTTTGGTCTATGGTAGGCCCAGAAGTTTTTTAGTTCTATAAGCAATATCCTTCATAACAACAGTTGCAACTGAGTGCTTGATAGTGTTTTATGCCAAGAACTTACTTTCATTCACTTGAATTACAAACAAACGTTACCTGACAGGGTACATTAAGGTGTACAAAAGGCCACAATGGGTAACTTGTTCATGGCCAAAGCACATGTAAGCAACACAGAGCAGGCAAATAATTTTCCTGACAGAAAACACTTTGAGATCAAATTCTGTCTCCATTTGTGACAAACTGGAGACAAAGTTCTCTTCAATTATTTTAGAAATCGAAAGTACTTGCACCAGTTCATATCAATTATTATTCACCCATGCAGAACTTGCACAATAAATTGAAAAGGCAAACAAGTTTTGAATTAAATTTTATCCTAATGGTGGTACTAACTCTGCCATATTGCTCCAAAATAAAATATCTTGAGACTGTGAAAGGCTTTGTGTGTAGAAGGGGAAGGGAACATTACAGACTGAAAGATGACAGGGTTTTCTGTGTTAGTATCCAATGTCAATCCAGTTAAGTTTCCACCAAGAGGTCCCAGAAGAAGCCAAAGAACATGGTAACTACAGCCAAGGTTAAAGAAACAAAGTGGCCCAAGGCTTCAATATGGAGCGTAAGTCACTGCCTATAGGCTGTGATAACAAACATGGAGACCTACATTTACTTCATACTGCAGCCACTCAGCAAATTTGAACTAATTACCAAATATTTAAGAATTTAAACACTGAATTGGAAATCTTAGAGAGGTCTGGCAGAGCAAGAAATACTGCAGTGTAGGCTTTGAGGGGTGGTGGGCTGAGAAATAACAATAATCAGGTTTGTACCTAATACTATCTACACAGTGTGTAGGATATGAAAGTATGCGTAGCAATTATATGCTATGACTCAACAGCTCCAGGCAATGTACTCTTGTCAAGAATAGTTCCTGGCAAGCAAAGTCTCCAGACAATTACCTACTCTAACTGTGTCTATTAGAACAAACCCACAATTACTACATCTACTTTGGGACACAAACTGCAATCAGATTCACAGCTCTGTAGTGCCATCCCACCAAGGTCTTTGCTGCAGGGTCTTCCCGTGCCATGTATTTTACCTCTTCTCTAAAGAAATCAATGGCTCACTTTGTAATGTTTCCAGATCTTGATAACATAAGAGCCAAAAGATAGAGTAGTCAAATCACGTATTGCTCTATTTTCAGCATGCAGCACCATACACCAGGATTTTTGATCAACTCATTACTAAATCAACTGCTGCAGCCCCTGATCATACAAAATAACTTATTTGAGCAAAGTTATCAAAAGCCGATTCTCCTACCTTGAATACTTCTTTTAAAGAATGCTTTGCAGCCTTCACATGACCAGACCCCATAATGGTATCCTGAAGCATAGTCACTGCAGACTGCACAGAAGTGGGCATCCCTTTTTGAGACAGGATTATTTGCAATTGGGCTTGTACAGTCATTGCCATTAGTTTTTCTTTTCAACGTTTCTCTGACAGAAAAGAAAAATATCTGTTATAAAAGAGAAAAAGTTAATCTACATTTCAGTTTCAGTATTTTCCATTGTCTTCTATTCTCTCTATAGAGTCTTATTACTGAACACAGGATAGTGTGAAACACTGTTAAGTCTTTTTCTGATGACATTATTTAAAGCATATAGTCTGATCCCAGAGATTTCAGTGATGACAGACTATAAAGTTTTAAAATTCTCAAAGGCATAAAACTGGACTACTGATGTGTCATTCACATGAACTGTGGGAAAATCATACAGAATGCTGATGGATCTTGAAGAATTCTTGGAAATGTTCAAGTCCAGGAATTTGTGAACCAAGTAAACTTTGCCTTTGGGAAGCTTCACATGGAAAATGCAAACTCAGACAGCTCAGACTGACATGATAAACACTACCATGAATAGAGCTGCAGTTGCTTCATGCTGTTAGCAAGGCAAAATTCTAGATGGAGCAATACACATCTAATCTCAAGTACTTAATCCTTTACTTAAAGCTTTATTCACTCAGTGAGAGGCTGGAGACAAGTATCTTGAGATGTGAATCTCAGCCTACAAGATCAACTCACAATGTTAGACAAAATTTTCTGTTCAAGGTGATGACCCACGCTGATCACCCTAGTGCTAAATAAAAGGAAGTCTGAATACAAGAACAGTGGAGAAACACAATTATAAAATACTTTCATACATTAAAAAAATGATTGCTCCATATAAATTGGTACGATACATGCATTCCTAAAGCACTGCAAATAGTTCCAACTTACTGGAACTGATCTTAGCAACTGGATTAAAATTAGAACAGGATAAAAACATGAAATAACAGCCAATTCCTGACACCGAGATCCTGTAAACAAACAGCAAGAGGAAAGGAACTTAGATTATCAGTAAAGGTTTTAGGTATAGGAAGCATATCAATTGTGTACTTTTTCTCTGTACCTCATTTTCTTGGTGTTTTTAGCATGTCTTACCTTCATTGTCAATACAATTTCTAGACAGAGAGAAAATAATGTCACATGAAAACACTCTCAGCAGCAGTTTAACTAGAAGAAAGAAGTATAGTCAACTTATAGGTATAAACTGAAGCACAGAGGGAGAAATTAGAAACTGTAAAATTGTCCTCATCCCACCTTCCAGCAGAATTAGGGAAGAAGAAATATCAGTTGGGATATCAGAGGGGGCATGGTTTCTGACTTCAAAGAACACGGATACATTGCCATGGCAGAGGAAACCTGTTCACCAACAAGAGCAAGTTTAAACAGAATAGTAGAAACATGCTGAAAGTGCTGTCAAAGAGGCTTTAATTAACATATTAAAAGTAGACTTTGTGCTGGTTTCATGACAGGAGGTAAGGACAAACACATCCTCATGCCAACTAAAAATCATCATGTTTATAAGTATTTCAGGAGAACATACTCCAATTTCCTAGTAGAAAATTTAGAAAGGAAAAAAATGTGGTTCTCTGAGCAAATTCCAAAACAGAAAAATTAAGGTATTTGTTCTACACTTAAGTTACTGCAAACTTTTTAAAAAAGGTTAATTCATTCAGACATTGCAGGGCATAAGGGTGTTTAGAAGTTTAACAAGGCTGGTCTTTGATTACACATACACACCTGTTAATGAATTGCTGAATCACTACGTTATTTCCCCTCCTGCCGCACCTGGAAGACCAATGTGGGGAAATTCCCCCTTATGGTAAAAAGTGTGTGATACAGTCCCAATATACTGCTAACGCAAAGAGGAAAAAGCATTGCTATTCCCTCCTGTTTCCCTGTGTTTGGAAGAAAAAGTAACTTGGCATTTCACATTAGTAGAAGAGGTATATTTTTAAGCTCTACTGGGGAATCATGATCCAATTGTGAGAGTCAGAAGAGAACTAAAATCAGCTAGAGAGCATCTCAGTGACTGATTCATATGCTGTAGAGTGATGTTTATTGCCCTTGTTAAAGCACCAAGATGTTATGGATGAAAATAAAGAAAAAGCACACACCGTAACATCTCACTGAGGAGTATTGTTTTTTACCTTCCAGTCATGAAAAGTGTTTTAAAAAACACTTTTCCTTTCCCAGCTTAAAAGTTTAACAGCAGTCACCCTGCACACATGCAAGCTGCGTGACTTCCTCAGACTCTGGCAAACAGCTTGCACACAGAGCAACAATCTGGAACTAATTCCTCCTGCAAGCTGAACAGACACCAGATCTGCTCATCTGCGATAGCTGCGGCAGTGCAGCAGGAGGTTCAAACCCAATCATTTTGTTACTGTTGTCTTTAAGGACAACAGAACTAGGAAAAGGTCAAGAGCTTTAAGGTACACGTTCCTCACGCCGAGAACCTCGCCATCAGACAGTGTATCCACACAAACAGCAAACCAGAGCAAGTAGCCCCACGTGTGGTTAGAGACCCCCTCCCAGCGCTCGTGGGACTGGTTCACGCCAGCACGCTCGGCAGACGGAGGAGCTGCCAGGTCCTCCAGAAGAAAAGGCAGCAGCTGGCTGGGTGTCCACAAAGCTCCTGCACCAAAATGAGGGATGTACCCTGGCTGTGGCCGAGGAACCACATGGAGAAAGATTTATTGCTTTATACCTCCTAATACTCCTCTCTATTTCATGATCATGGTTTCTATAAAGAGATATTATGTTTCAATAAAAAAAAGATTTTTCTGAAAGTAACGAGTCAGTGATTTCCTACTAGTCATCAACAGTGACAAGATGATTTCCCTAAAGGAGAAGGAATTAGTAAGTTATACTATATCTATTATTTTTCCTAATTACCTCTAGCTTTGCCACAGTGAGGGTTTGATGCATATGCCACACCTGGAAAACTTGAACCTAAATTCAACTTTTTATTAAAAATGAAGAAGAGTGGCAAGGATTTGATCTAGAAAGTAGCAAGATTTGCTCGTGGCATTTGTTGTCTGTCAGGTTTTTTTTAAACCTAAACTACTGTACATTATAAAAAGAAAGAGAAAAAAAAAAAAAACACTGAGAAAAAAAAAAACTATTAAGTAAAAAATTAATAGTCCAGATTTTATCATTTCTTATAATTCTTCCCTCCCTCCCACAGGCCACTGGCTCATTCAGTGCCTGAAGATAATTCAATCCCATACAAGCCTGAACTGTATGATGACAAGGACTCTTACTTTCTCTCCCAGAATGTGTGCAAGGTGATAGGCAAAAATCAGCCGAAAAATACTTTTCAATCTCTATCTTCCTCATTTTCTAAAGACTCCCTCCACTGTAACTTCTGGAATTGTTAATATGACACAGCTGTCAATATATCTTCAAAGCACAGGTTCTGCTATGCTCTAAACATTGGCTAATATGCTGAAAATCATGTCACAGATATATCAAAATTAAGAGACTTATTTTTGCTTAATCTCTGTAACTATTCCATCATAAAACGGAGATGCCAACACATCACCTCAAAGAGACTTACAGATATGTTTAAGTGCTCTACAGAATAAGCACAATAAAAAAAGAGCATAGAATAATACAAATAATTATCGCTTCAGAGCAGAGTTTAAGCGATGTATAAATATGACATTAGCACACAGTGAATAAGACAAAGTTACTAAAAAATTTATAATTAAGCAAGCATTGCTAGCCTGTGTACCCAGAAAACTTACACACTGTACCTGCAATTAGTCAGAAGCACAAGGAAAATAATAGAAGAGAAGAACAAATTAAGTTCCAGAAACATTGCTCTGGCAATTTCATTAAAGTTTTCTAATACTCTTTAGAAAGTAATACACATGTTCATTTTGAAAAGAAACTTTTTTTTTTTCTTTAATTAAAATACTTTTATTTAGGGGATGAAGAAAGAAATAAATTTCAGACTACTTTTAAATATAGTATAATTACACTGTCACATTCCTTTTCTCTTCATGTCATTTTAATAAAAATTGAGTGATGCTGCACCAACAAAATTTATAAGACTGTTTCTCTTGTCTTCAGTAGGTACAGGGCCTATAATGCAAATAAGTACGGCAGTCTTTATCTCCAAATTATTGATATTTCATACAAAAAAAATGGAACACTAAAACTTCACATCTCTTTTTTACATGGAATACAATTCATTTTTGTTGAACTAACTTTTGTAAAGTAACACAATATTGCAAACATTTGCTTTTAAAAAGTTAAATAAATTTCTTCTGTATTCATATAATAAACCTATTTGTGAGGAAAGGGAATGCTGAGAATTCCAGTTCCTTAAAATTTAAGCTGATCTACAACAAGATCCAAATTACACAGTGATCAGCTTTAGCAAACTGGACCACATTAGTTCAGTTAGTGTTAATGGAAATTTACACCCAGGGAAAATAAACCTTTCTCATGGTAAGACTCTTGCTTTGTTTTAAAAAGCAAAATAGACTGTGTAACAGGCTTAAATATCTAGTAATGCTTTCTTACTCATTTTCAAATAAAATCCCTTTTCTCAAACTACAACACTGTTTAAAATTACTTATGCTTTACAGCATTAGTCCCTCCCTTCACACAGAACTATTCCTTTAAGTTTCAATCCCAAGAACTCTTCCTTCAAGATGTAATCTATGAATCTGTAGTGTGATAGTCATTGTTCCCATGGCAATAAATACAATGTTCATGACATTAATTTAATACCTCACCAAAGGATAAAGAAAAAGGAAACACAGGGCTTTTTTTTTCTTCACAGCCTTATTTCAGGACAGATATCCACAATAAGGGAATTACAGCTCTTGGGTTTTTTGTGTTTCTGTGTCAATTTTTTTTTTTTTTTCTTTTTTACAACTTCTAAACACAAGGTGAGGGGGTTACAATGCATCATACTAAGACAAATGAACCACTGAGAAGGTCCAACAACCAAGCAACACTAGTTACTTGCTGCTGAACAATAAAGAACATCCATAAATTTAGACTCCAGATTTCATTGATTTCTCCTCCTTAAATTAGGTCATCATCAGCTACGAGAGCAATAGTCCTTATGAATCTATACAAATGGCAGAAGACTTATTTATTCAACTTTGGTGTGGCAGCTTTGGCTTCCCTTCTGTTTATGTAGAGAGAACACTGCAGAGCATCAGATGGGGTGTTCTTGCTCTTGGGTTATTCCAGATGCTTCCCATCATCTGGACAGCTTCTAACACTAACCTAGTGCAGCCTTCCCAGGGCTGTCAAAGTCTTGAAACACTAACCAAAGCGGGAAGAGTTTTGACATTAGTCCTATTCACATTAGACCTGCTTGGGAAATTGTGTATATAAGTTCTAGCCAAACAGCCTCTCCCAATCCACACACCTACACTTCAAGTAGATTTGCACTCCAGAACTGCCTGTTGCTCTCTGCTGACTCCAAATAGAGACTAGTCAGGTGGCCGGGCTGAAGATCTGTGCAGCCTACGGGTCCGGAGTAGACGTAGATCTCATGCCTTAGCCCTGTGCAGTCAATGTAAGGCCCACCCATTGCAGAAGGAACGTGGGTAGTCTCAACAGTAGCAGAAATCTTTTATTAACAATTGAACTAAAACTGTTGCCAGGACACACTATTTTTCATACTGACAATGATTGCTGAAGTTAAATAAGGAGCCCTATGAGTAAACATACAGGTGCTAAAAGAGGAACAGCACCTGCAACACCCTGAGCTTTTATCCATCCAACAGCTGTTGTGCCCATGAATGGATAATTTCATCAGCTGATGAGCTACACACTGCTTATGGTTTGTAATATGAATAAATGTGCAGAATGGGAACGTGCTTTTGCAAATTTACAGCTTTCTTTACAGCTGAAAATTTAGCCTGTGAATCTGCTGTTCACAACGCCTTCATAAAGTCAGTTGAGAACAGCAACAAAAAACTTCAGACTTTTTCAGTAGCAGCATCCTTTCGAACATGATGCATGCTGCTGTATGACTGTTAATACTAAACTCAAAAAACATAACATTTCCCTTGAATTCTAAGTTCATGAAAAACCTTCACAGCTGTTAGATGCAGTAAAAGAAACAAATAAAAAAAATCCAGATAAAATGGAATTCAAACAACTTGTAGGAAAAGGAGAAAAGAATGAACCTTTACTTCTTTCACTTAAAGGATTTAATTTGTCTCAGCAAAATTAATTTTTATTACACAAAGTAGTACCAAGCAGTCTTGAAATTTTGTTTACACAGTAAACAGTTTCCACATTGCAGGCATTTGCAGTGCTTTGTGTCAGTGTATAGTTCTCTAACGTGCAATTGAAAAAGAAATCCTTTTTCAGATGTTACATTAAAAAAAAAAAAACAAAAAAACACAAACAAAAAACAAACCAAACAACAAAAAACAAATCCAAAAACCCAAAGAAAACAAAACCCAGGACTGATTTGGTGTTTGGTGGAGGATTTTGGGTTTTGTTTTGTTTTTCAGAGAAACCAATACATAGAAGTCAAATGTAAAATGAAAAGACTTAGAAGAACTAAAGAAACTTTAAATAATTTTCATCATTGTAAAGAAATTAGTAGTACTGACCTGGTCACAGGTAGCACTGGCTCCATCTGTCTAGCTTCATACCACGGACTCTTTGGCTGCTCTGCATACAGAAGCGATGACTGACAGTGCAGTGTCAGCGGGGAAAGATGGCCAGGAGCAGACCATAACGCACCAGGGCTTGATGTTTGCCTCCCAGATGCACTCTCTGAATCACCAAAATTGCTGGTTATGTTGTAATTCATCATAGCAGGACTGCAGAATGCCATTGCAGAATATTCATGTCTGTTTTCCATGTAAGATGAGGGAATATAGACTGGACTGTGTTCTGCTGTCAGTGTGGACTGATTACAGCTGTAGGGAACTGGAGAGACGATTCCAGCAGGTGAGTTTTTAATTTCTGCTTTACTGCATCCAATATCCTGAAGTGGTAGCAACTGAGAAAAGTCCTTGTGAGAAGATGCACACAGAGACATTTTGAAGCAAGACTGAAGATTGTTGTTTAAATATTCATCCTAAGATGGTAAGGTGTAAAAAAAGTTCAATTAAAAAGTAAGAAAGTTCTGTATTAAGTCTTTTCTATAAAAGAAAAAAGGAATCAGCAAAACAGAAAATATAAAAATGTCCTGTTAAAACAGATTACGTTCCAAATGCTCTTAAAGAGTCAATGTACAAATTTACTACTGTTAAGAAAGCTTTCTAGAACTTCCTTGAAAATAAAGACTGAGATACACATTTAGCTTAGACTCCCTTAAAAAAAATATTAATAACAAAGCAAAACAAATCACTTGAAGTCTGTAACAGATGCCAGTGATAACTAGGATCTTAACAAAAGTGATTCATTACAACCAGGGTAAAACTACTTTATGTCAGAGGCAAAATTACTCTGTGGTCCACAACCACGGAGTGAGTGCCCTGAGAAATCAATTCTCTTTATAAAAACTCACCACCTCCTGCTCCCGCTATAAGTGTACTACTTCAGCCTTCCCTTTATCAACACAAACATGTAACAGCAGATATTCTGAAAACACACAGGCACGCACACATATATCTCATTTACCTTCCAAAACCAGAACTTCACTGCACATCTTTCTCCACAGAGGAGGAAGACATGTAATGGATGTCAATAAGCAATGCAACTTCACCACTGAGAGGTCTCTGGATATGGCACCTCTGAACAGAGCCATTATAACAGTAGAAGTCATAAAATGCAGATATTTCCAGAGTTGACAACACAGAACTCAAGCAATTTCATAAGGTCTGGAAGCTTTATAATTTCCTGCTACTCTCCATCCCCATCCCAAATACTCTCCATCCTTCCTCCCATCTGAGACAACTATCAGAACAGTAAATACTATCAGAATAGTAAATACTCTTTGCCAGATTTAGGTATATCCAAATTATTTAAGAGAGAACAAAATTTTAAAAGGAAAAAAAAAAAAAAAAAGTCCACAAAAACCATCCTCCTAAGATATAAACACTGTCCTGGAAGCATCAGTTTTACAGTAGCACTTAAAATTTTTATTTTTATTCTTCACTAAGGATTTCATCTGCATTTCATTCCAGCTTTGAAGATAGACATGCAACCCTCTTATAGCTTGCAAACCAAAACAATTCTGTTTCCAAAATAGCAAGTTCCAGTCCCAGGAACTGATATTGTAGTGTACTTTTGCAGACGGTAAGAAGATCTTAACATGAAAAATCACAGGATAATTAAAAAGTCACCCAAAGCCTTGCTATTCTAGAAGTGGCCAAAGTATTAATGTTAAATATTCTTACCTTTTTTCACTTCACCTGACTATAAAGCAAGATGAGGAAGATTCATACACAGATTTGCTGAAGTAAACCAGCAACCTCCCTGTCCCCAAAATTCTCAGCCAGATGGTGTTTCTAGTATACCATCTTGGGCCACTGACACATTTTTTTTCCTCTAGGCCTAAAAATGCCCTCTTCTACAGAGGGTAGAAGCATTACCAAAAAATGTAAGAAATAGTCTTTTTTAATAAAATGGATAGTTTAGGGTGCATCCTTCCTTCTCACTTTGCACTCTGTTGAAGAAACTGAAGATATCTGTAGAAATAACCAGGAACTAATTTAAATCATCTCAGGCACTTCAGCCCCAGCTGCTGTTTTTTCCTTTGTGGGAAACAGGAAAATGAGATATCTCAGCAGCTGTTTATGTCCTGCAGTTGTTGCACTGGAACTCCAATGCAGCCAAAGCAGGAGAATCTGACCTCACTCTTCACACAATCTAAACACTTCATTTGCCCCAGCAGCCAGATGCTTCACAGTCTCCTCTAAGAGAAACCAAGCATCATTCAATTTTCACTGCAAAAGGCACTGAAAATCTCAAAGTGCTTTCACTCCCAGAGTATGGGGTGAGTACCCCAAATAATTTTAAGCAGCCAATAATGGAACTAAGAAATTGTCTTAAGACTATTCTCAGTGGATAGTACAAACAGGCTCAGTGAGTACACTGTATTCAAAATGCATTTAAAGCTTCTGTGTAGGCAAAGATGTATACTATTTGCAATCTCAGAGGCTGCCTGTATTCAAGCTGTGTGTGGACATGCTGCAGGAGCATCTGGAATGTCCAGCAAGAGCTGACCACGCTAACTGCATCCCTCTGATTCCTGAAAAGGGCACTCAGTGCAGGGTAACCACAAACACTTCTGAGAGATGGGCCTGAAAGGCATTACAACATCTCTGTTCTAGTCAGAGACATTCTGGCATGATACTTTGATAGTTTTTGCAGCAGGTAACTGGTTGTGTACCTCAGACACTTGGAAAACATATGCATGTATGCTGTAGAAGTGGAGAGAACACAGAGCTGGTACTTCACAATTTCATGAACTGAAATCAGCTGAGCTTTAAGTCATGTTTTTCTAGGGAGGTAATCCAGCAGAGTGGTATGCAGGATAACTGCCTATTTAGCAGGACATACTCTCTCCAAAGAGCAACACGGAATATTTAGAAACATACACAGAAGTTACGAGAAACTAAAGTGAAGTTTGTTTTAGAGGGAGGAGTCCACACACGCTTGAAAAGTCAGTATAGGCTTCCTCAAAAACAGACTGCTCATGACTTATTTACAAGAGGGACTCTGGGTTCCAGGAGGTTAAAGAAAACTGTATTCATGGTCTTCAGCAGACTGCAATATAGTGGAAAAAAAAAAAAAAAAAACAAACAAAAAAAACACAACCCAACAGCATTGGCTTAAGATAATTAACTTGGGTTGTAGAAATAGTTTAGACACAGTAGATTATGGATCTACATGAGATCACATTGTTCACATTTCCTTATATCTAGAAAATTTAGAATGGGAAGCCCAGAGCCTCACAAAGTGAAACTGCTGAAATTACCCAGTAGTGCTGAGAAGGTCTTAAAAACTGACTTCTGAACTGTGAAGTTCTAAGGTCTGTGAAGTTAAAGAAGGACTGCAGATTCAGGGAACCAGGTCTTAAGATTTAAGGCTAGAAAAAACAAACTCCACTAACACCAATACCTCAGAACGAAGCACGACCACATTTAAGCCAAGGATTACAACAAGTAGTGCTACAGGCTAATAAATTTGTTCCATCCCAGTATAATGTCCTCATATATTAAGGACTATTCATTAAACAGAAATTAACTCCTACATAATGTGAAGTCCCATTCCAATATCTCCTCCTTCTCTGAAGAAAGATTATAAAAGCAAAGTTCAATTTTAAAGTACATTATTTAGATCTAATCTATCAGCACTCCACTAGATCTGTATCAGACACAGAAACAAAACAGATATGCATTATTTTTATACTACAGCCTTCTGGGAGACTGCAAATGTTTCAGCCCACTTAAGTCAGTGTAGCTTAGCAAGATATTCAACAACTGAAAGGCCATTATGAAGTAAATAGCCATTTTGTCTGATTCCTTGAGCAACACTTACCATTCACAAATCTAAGTCACTAAGGGCAGGGTTCACATCTGGCATAAGAGAAAATAGTTTCATTGGCTCCAGTACACAGATGATGACACTGCTATCCATGAAGATGTAGGAACAAAAAATGTGATGTTATCAATGTTCTCCATAAAAAAAAAAAAAAAAAAAAAAAAAAAAGATGTTTCTGGTCTTTGAATAGTTCTACATATTGAACTCGATGAATCTTGAAAGTCACCATGCAAGACACGAGATCAAGCACAAGAACTGGTTTAGATGTCATAGTCAAACAGATACAGGGGTAAATAATTAAGCCATCTGACCTATTTGAACAAACTCAAAAGTCAGTTATTGCACATTACCTATACCAAGTATCTTTTTAAAAGCCTTGTATGAAATAATTTTTTTTTCCAGTTTTGGAAAGGGGAAAAAGTAGATAGAGAGGGCAGGCTGCCATGTTTTAGACCCTGCTTGGAAAGATAATACAATAGCTTTTCCTAGAAAAATGCAACAGTCTGCAAAAAGCAATAGGTTAACAAATGTAATCAGTCACCGTTCCATCAATATACACTACAACATGCCCAGAATTTTATAGGCAAGTCATGTATTTTGAGCAAAGACTTTTTTTGCAATAGAGAATTAAGATGACCTTTTTCTCTGCTAGGCTTAATTTAAATTGCAATCATTCTTCCTTTCATTTTAATAGAGGTGATTCAGCAAGCATGCATTCCAGTACCCCACAGCCTAAGCCCCTCAGTCATCTTGCAAAGCGTTCTATTCATGTTCTGCTAAGTTAAACTTTACACAACTCACTGCAACAATGAACTGAATCATTTTCTCAAAAACTGATCATTAAAGAAAAGTAATTCCTGATGCATAAAATGGCACTTGTGCTTCAAGTTTTGTGAAAAACTTATTATTCATTAAACACAGCAGTGCCAAATACTGCCAACAGAAGGCATATAAGTAAACAAGTTTATTATTACTTGAGGACTAGATGCAACAAGTAGGGGACACATAGGGAAGCAAAATGAAAATAAATCTATCTGTCCAGACCTCAGATGTTGTACTCATTCCTGCAAAATTAATATCCTGTTCTCAATGAGAGCAAGACCTCGTCAGAAGAAAATAATGCAGATTAAATGCACACAGGTAAGAATACTTCAAAACCCTTAAGGAAAATGAGTACTCCCTTTGGCCTATCTTAGCCTTTGTGTTACTGAGGACACTGACAACTTCTAGGTTATTCTAAACATTCATAAATATATTTCTGGGCTGAATACATATGTCATACACAGAGGAATGGGGTTTGTTCCACTGGAGGAACACAAGACTGCAGGAGGGTCTAACTGCAGTCTTCTACTCTCTGAAGTGGAGTTCCAAGGACAACAAAGCCCAACTCTTTTCAGAAAATTGCACAAACCAGGACAAGAGATTACAGTCACAAGTCAGTGCAAGGGAAATTTCAGTTGGACACACACAAAAAATTCTCCACAGTGAGAATTAAGTACAGAAACAAGATACCTAGAAAGGCTGTGAAATCTCCATCTTTGGATATATAAAAATCTTGACTGAAAAAGGCCCTGAGCAACCTGACCTCACTTTGAGCCGGAGGCTGGATTAGTTGCTCTCCAAATGTCTCTTCCCACCAGAATTTTTTTATTACTATGTTCATCCACTACTGAAGGCATTCATAACAGACAAAATTCCATTTTACCTGTGCTGGAAAGAGTGAAGCTTATCAAAGGATCATTAACTACCCCAGACACTGGCCACCTTGTCAATTTTGTTCAAGAAGGTAAGAGCTGTGGGTCTTGTCCAAAGACAATCAGCATTTAACACTTTATGATACATGAAAACAGCTGTCTTGCATATACTGCAATGGAATTAGTTCACTAGAAGTTATGCAGGCAATTAGAAAAGATTTTCAGATCTCAGTTCAAACTAGAGTTAAGATCGGCTACAGTAGTTTCCAGCCTTTCAATTTGTAGACCCTTAGAATGTAATCAGGCCTCAGAATGGATTTAAGTTTTCTATTATTTGCATTTCTTACATACATTTCATAGACTTAAGGATATAGAGATCAGAAATGGAAAGCCACTGTCCTGCTCAAGAATACAAATTCAAACTGAGACTTCAGCTCCTTTACTCTCCATGTCATTACTTCAAAGTAGAGCGTGGACACTCAATACACAATCCATCAAAAGAATATTTGAATTTCAGTGTGAAAATTTTAGCATGTTCCATTAGAAAAGAAATATTATTAAAACTTTACAAGCATCTATCAGAAGATTTTGTAATCACATTTCAATCCACAGCAGTATCATGGCAGAAGCCAGTACACAGCATATCACCCTTGACGAGTAAGAACTTTAATACTAAAAGAAAGCATCACCCTCTGATGCAAGGAAGGGCAGGGAAGAGCGGTAAAGGCTGGCCTACACCTGGACTCAGATTTTCACAGAGCTGGGATGTGCATCTGTATCCAGCATCTCTGAAGCACACATGGGTCTCTTAGCACATGCTAATTAATTAAGCTAATTCTTAAGAAGTTAATTCTTGGTTTGGTGATCAGAACATAGCTCTGTGCCAACAGCAGGGAATACACCAGATCCTTGGATCCAGGAATTAATTCCTTCAACTAACATTTCTCCCTTAATGACAGTGCCCGAGAATTATTGTATAAGAGCCTCCCTCTACCCCATTACTTTCTAGTCATTAGAAAAGCCTGTATTGAGGGACATCTTTAATTTGTATGACTGCTGAGAAACAGAGTGCCACACTCAATCATTTGCCATCAAAAAGGGCAAATATATATGGATAAATACCCACATTTTGCCCAGTAGGGCTTTTACACAGATTGGAAGGTTACTGAATAACTGACTCTCAGTAATTGGCACAGCGTAGACATGAGCTGGCACAGGGGCTGAGATTCTTCGACTCAAGTTCTTTCTGTTCACTGTTATAACAATTCAGCATCTCCTGTATTAGAAAAAAATAGATTGGGGACTGAAAATACCACTGCATTTATTTACTGTTCCTACAGCAGTTCCCCCATGCAAGTCTGTGAGGATATACAGCAGGCACACACAGAGTAGTACCAGCAGCAATGCACTCATGACAGACAGAAATTTAAGAGAGAAAAGGAGGGGAAAAAAAGTCAATAGGTGAAGAAAAACAAGTAAATCAGGCAATAGGAATAGAGCAAGAATTGAAACTTCTTATTCGCTCAGGGAGAGAGACTGTCTGTCTTGCTTACTGAGGAAAGCAAAGTTGAGAGATTTTCCCTGGCAGCAGCTGTCCATCACTAGGCATAAAAACCTGTGATGAGATTAAGATCCCTTTGGCCAATGGACAACAGAGTAAGGTCATAACTTTCCCCAAAACCTAGACCCCCTGTCAATCTATAGGCAAGAAGATTCGATAGGTGGGTAGACAAACAGGATGTATCCCCAAACTACATGAACTAATTTATTTCTGCAGCACGTGTTATACCACCCAAGGATCTGACCTGCCATAGCTCCAAACATGGCGGGGCGGGGGAGTTTCTGCTTGACACATATGTCAGTGAATGCAGGGTTTAATTTCTCTTGCCTAAGCAGACATGGTGCATTGGCTGTTCCCTTGAGCATGTCATGCCTCAGGCCCCTCAAATGACCTCTTACTTTATGAGGCTGAGAAGGAACGGTGATAACCATAGTTGTCTTTGGCATAAGAAAACCCTCCTTGCAAACATGCTGTCAGGGAATCATTTTTTCAGCTCTATATGATCTAAGGAGTGGATAAAAAGCAGCAGACTTATTCCTGTCAGACCAATGTGCAATAACCCTTGTTCCACTCTCTCTTCCCTCAAATAAAACCATCTTATTTACTGTGTTTTTTCCAGCCAGCCTCTTTACTAAGCAAATTACTTATGCTGTAGGATTAATTTTTGTGGCAAAAGAATCTGTTTCACTAGTGGTATTATTAAGCAACGAGTCCAAAACCTCTTCAACTAACAGCACTTGTCAGCATTGTTTTCAAGACAGGTCATTGTATCTGTCCAATAAAAACATGCTGCATGCAAGATGCCTTTTCCATCACTGCCAAACATGCAGCCACTAAAGCTGAGGAGTTGAACTGTACTTTGGGAGACAGAGAGACTTGCTTCATCTGTGTGACTGTGACAGCAAGGAATGTCCAGCTTACATGTTGTTCTACTCAGTATCCAAACAACACACTTCATAAATATGTGGCTGCTTTACCTAATATATGGTTGCCTTACCTTTTACTGCACAGAACAAACTTTTCTCTTTTTAGTCATAAAACTTGAATAAACAACCATTTCTATAATTGGATAGAAATTTATGTATGAAATGCAGTGCAGTTTTAGCTGCTTTTCTGGTTTTAATTATGTCAGTTTGTTTCCTTATTGGAATTTATGTAAAATTCTATTTCACTTGTGTTCATTTTGCTATGCATCTGAACATTAACAGAAAATTCAAGACTAAATATTTTTGCCTCTGCAATTTTATTCTAACTTCTTTTAAAAAAGAAAGTTTTTGCAACAGAGTTATTTGATACCCAATTCTGATGTCTTAAAAGACTTACAAATGCCTGACAAATTAGTAATTATGCTGTAACTTTTCCCTCATAATCACTAATTCATTGAAATAGCACAGAAACCGAGGTAATGCTTAGACTTGCCTTTCAAGCTATGAAGAACTGTTATAATGCTGTATGGAATCCCAGATCAGATATGTTTAACATCATCTACAAGTAACAAAAGTCCCTTAAACAAAAATAAGCTTTTCTAGATTTATCTCGTCATTAACCTGGACATGAAAACCTCCCTTTTACTGTGGGTAAAATCCTGTCTCAACTGAATTAGTCAGAATTTTGTTGTTGATTCACAAAGGTGGACATTTGTCTAATATATTAATCAAGAATAAACTTGGGTGTCCCTCTAGTCTTATTAAAATTAAATTAGAGAAATTATTCAGGGATCTATGTTCTCTGAGCTTCATATTTGCTGTCTCTGGAGGAACGGAGCAGCAAACTCTTCTATGTGGATATTTCTTGCTGCAAGCAAAAGCATGTTGCAGGTAACTCAAAGCACAGTAAGATACTAGATACAAAATCTATTCAGCCCCCTGGATCACCATCGCTTTTCACTGTAAGTTCTTTGCTACTTGCACCATTAAGTCAATACTCAAGAATGAGAAATAAAACTAAGTGCATTTAAAGAGATCATTTACTAACTTGGCCTCATAGTGGCTTTAATTAATACATTTTAATCCATTCTTTATCTGAATATCATCATAGACACTCACAGTGGCTGACTGTTATTGAAGGCAATCCTGCAACTGCAACATTTTAAGATCACCTCTGAAACTATGAGTATTCTCTTCTTGTGATATTTTAAGTTTATCAGGTTACCAACAAACAAATTCACTGGGATATAAAGTACTTTCTGTGATTCCACTTTCTCCAGCGATACTTGAAGCTCTGTTAACTGATTCTCATAAATTACAGCACTTAAGAGATCAACTGTAAAAAAGGCTTAGATTTAGTCCACCCCTTCAGGTCTAAGATTTTTATTGTTATTTCTCCTTTGAAAAATCTGAGGAAGCTGAACTGTTCACTCACACACACAGTTACCAGACTGAGAATGGAGACACTACAGCTGTCTTCCTCTAAGACTGTGTTACAGCCACTGTGTCTGTAAAATGTCAGTTACATCTCATTTTAAAAGATACAGGAAAGTTAAGAAAGGAAAACAAAAAGGAGGATAGCAACAGAGGGGTGATTCTATGTTTAAACTTTGTTCACAAACATAAAGAGGAATTTTGATAAAGTTCTGAAATAGCAAATAAAAGTTCTAAAGCTTAAAATTAGAAATACAAAATGTATTTGTTGCTTCAGTAAAGACACCATACTCTGCTCTTAGATTTCTCCCATTCTTGAGAGAGACAGATGAACAAGGAATTTCAAGGATACAGACGAGGAAACAGATTGTTGGTAATACTCAGCATATTAGAATCAAATGCTAAGTGACTTTATGTTCAAAAGCAGTTTCTCTTGCAACTCATAACAATATAAAAACTTTCTCTACACATAAATAGCAATTGTGCATCATTCTCCATATGACAAGGCTGAACCCTATCCCAAAAAGAAATAGCACATTTACTAGCCATTCCAAGGTCTAACTTGCACAATTTGCTGTTTATTCCATCCTCTCTCCCGATTTAAATTTATTTTCTTTAATAAAACCTCACTTGTAAAACCTCCAAGATAAAAAGACCAGATCATTCTTGTCATTGGTAGCCAAAAGTCTTTCCTAGAGTTCACTGAGAGGTTCTGATGGGTTTGATGAAGATTTGTGCACATGCTGTCTAATCTTTAATTATTGTTATGCCTTTTAGCATTGCCAAAAGCAAACTTAAGAAACAGACTTGGATCTTCTTGTCTAATTAGGAATATCCTTTTCAAAACTAAAGTTTTCATTAACAGAATGTAAACCAGTATCACTGACCTGAATATGGGAAAAATACTTAGGTAGGCACATCACCTGCAAGGACAAAACCTGAGACATCTATCAGTATGAGACCTGGAATTTGAAAACCTGACTCAAAGTCCAGTCAAGTCAATGAGAAAACTTCCAATAACTCCAATTTTCTTTGGATTAGGTCCTGGAAAATACTATGATGCTAAGAAGTGGCTTTTACCTTTTATTAGCATATTCATTTGCAGTTTCCCAAAAACCTTAAAAAACACAAACCTCTAATGAATGTTCAAAAATACTCCTTCTACTTTTAGTGCAGCAACACCATTCTAATCAGATTCTTAAGCCAAAGTCCTAAAATATAGCAAACTTCCACAATTTTGAATCCTCAAAGAATTTTTAAAACACAAACCTGTTGAAAGATCATTTAATCTGCATACACTGTTAGACTTTAAGAACAAATGTGCACAAAACCTCTAAAGAATTTAACTATCCTATATCACTTATAGAGATTATTGTTCATAAATCCAGAGGCTATCAATTGCAGATCTTTGGCAACATTTAAAATAATAAATATTTCATTCAATATAGCACGTACCTGATTGACACTGAATAGGGTTTCTGCTCTTTATAAATTTTCTGACAGCATTACATGTCAGCAAGGTTTTCACATAGCAATTCTGGATTTGTTTTCCTTCTTTCCTTTATCTCTGATTCTAAGCAGCTGTGCCCACCACCACTTAGTCATCAGATCTCAAATATGAATCTTTTCAAAGCAACGTGATGCCCGCTCATCAGTGCAAGATTACACAGATACTATCAGTG
Organism: Tyto alba; assembly: GCF_018691265.1. Classification (NCBI taxonomy): domain Eukaryota; kingdom Metazoa; phylum Chordata; class Aves; order Strigiformes; family Tytonidae; genus Tyto; species Tyto alba. Next base: position 9,077,517 of record NW_024881303.1, read on the forward strand.
TTTCCTTTCCCTGTGAAGGCAAGACCTAAACAGAAGTTCCTCCTCCTCCTTTCTGACATAACAAGCTTCTGAATTTGTCGTTCACTGCAGTTAAAGCTCTTGCATGACTGAATCATTTTATTAGCCAAGCATTCTCATATTTAGCACAGAAATATGAATGATTAACTAACCAGCAATTCTGGAAGCAAATACTGACATTTTAAAAAGCTAAATCAAACTTCTTATATCTTTGTCACAGGAAAACCTGAAATATAATTAACATTTGCTCTGAACCAGCAATGTACTTATCTTAGACATTTTGGGCAACATAATTAATAAACTACTTTGGCATTGTTTTTAAACATCAGATACATAAGCACAGACAAGGAGGGATTATTATTTATCTTTTAAATTGAACTACATTCTTCTTCAAACAAAGTAAATTAACTGGAAGCCATTTAAGGTAATATCTTATTTTAACAAGTTAACATTTATTTTAAAAAAATAAAAATTGAAAACATGCAGCAAGATCCAATTCTCAATTATACATTGGGATTGCTTTCAAAATGCTTGATTAATTGCATAGCATTAACCTTATTTACTCTAGGGAAGCTGACATGTTTGCAAATTTGGTCAGATAAAGTCTCATGTTATTCATTCTTGCGTTTTAGACCCCAAAATACCTCCAAGTCTATGCAACCTTTTGAAATGTCTTCTCTGAGTTAGGAGATTCATCTGTTGTCAACACATGCATTTGAAATAGTCCTGACCCCTTTGCTATCAGCAGCTTCTCTTCTTCTTCCACTAAACCAATGTACTATTACTATCCAGTCAGCCATTCCCATAATTTCTTTACGCTAATGCAATTTTTCTCAGCAGATTTGTCTTTCTACCTCATTCCTGCATTCTTTTCCTTAAGCCTCTCTATCTCCTCTCCTCACTATTTTGCAGGTCCAAACACAGCTGCTTTTAATCTGAAATTCCTTTTGTTTTAACAGATAAAGCCTTTTGCAAGCTACAGGGGATTAAAAGCCAGCACTTTCCGATGATTAGTTCTTATAGGAAGTTGGACCTGTGTCTATGCAATTCTATTTATTCCTGTAGTAACCCTTAAATACTGTTTAAGGGCAAGGTCATGTTCCCTACCATCCTCAATACTAATGGGATAGGAACATAAAGGTTTACTGCTAGATACTACAGAAGTGCATCTTTGTTGTTTGCACACATAAGGGCTGCTTTGCCCTCACGTCCTGGCATCGCCCTTAAACCATCTGCACCAGACCCTCCACCAAGTACCTGATCCAAAGCTCTGCTCTATTTTTAGCAACTGTGCTCCTGCCACTTTCTCAAGACAGCAACAGAGATTCTACTGCTAAAGGGTCCCTTTCCATAATGGATGGCAAAAACTTTCAAAACCAGGAAGGACAGAGAGGACACTACCCATAGCTGCCAGCAGAAGTTAGACTTGTGAGGACATCAGAGGGGCCAAGAAATCCTTCTGGCTGTCTTATCCCCATGAAATCTAGGGGAAATCAACTAGTATAACAGACACCTGCCTTTTTTGTGGTAAATCTACCAAACTACAGCAGTCACTGTCATCAGTCACATTACAGCACACCAGGTTTCTGCAGAAGAAAACTGTTCCATATTTGACTACCTTCAGTAGCTTCAAGATGTGTTGCTACAGGTATATCCAAGAGCTAACATACATGTTCTGCCTGGCAGGCAGTTTTTACTAAGTTTAGAATAATACATGTGCACCTCTGCAGAAGAGTCCACAAAATGCAGATCTAAGAAGGGGAAGGTGAACAAGGAGTATGGATACCAAATAAGCATTAGGAGCAGCATTAAGTAGTTACCTGTGAATTTTATCTGTCCTCTCCATTTGGATATTCTGTCAGTTAGGAGCCACAGCTATTTTGAGTGAGATAAACAAAAGCCTTCAATCAAGACAAAATGAGATTGTATTAAGGATTTTATGTGTTAGATAACCAGATGGAATAAAGAGTAACTAGGTAAATGATCAGGAACAGGTTGGCAGTAGACAAAGAAAAATGAGTAAAGTTTTCTTCTCTCTCTTTTATATAGACAATGTATATTAATGTTTCCTAAAACAATATAAAATGAGGAAGCCTTTAATGAATGTATTTTTCTCACAGTTCTTTTTGGGGAGAGCATCAAGACAGATGTTTCCATGCATAGAAAGGGATGATTAGACTGAGCTACAACACTTTGTAACTGGAACAGCACCTGTCTAGAAGACACGTGGAGAAGCTATGAGGAGCCTTGAGACAATACACAAGACAAAAATAATCCAAATAAGATGTGGCTCAGGATGGTATGCTCCCTTGTGTGTACAAGTGCATGAAAGAGAATACATTAGTGATAATAGATTCAAAAAGCAGTTCTTTTAGACAAAGGTGTTGTAGTGAATAAAATGGGTAAATTTACCTACTTGACAACTCAGGCCCATCACTGATGAATAGATAAATTCTGTCTTGTCCCTGACAAAAGAGTTACTTACATCATTATCACTTAAAATTATTGAAGGCTGAGCAGGTCCTGGGACCATGCCAATTGTATGGTGCTTGCTGTCTGTATACTCCACAAGTAAAGCACCAAGTTTTCTTCTCAGCATTCCCACTATATTTAGCACCCCAGGTCTCACAGTCACAACTTGGCTTTCTAGCAAATTCACGCTATGTAAGCAATTTGAAGAGTGGTTTGACTTGAGGATTCACCTAACAAAGAACCTTTTTACCACCTCCCACAAGTTTTAAAGGTGTTATAGTAAAAGGATCACACCGAGGGAGGAGTGAAGAAAAAGGGCCAGAACAGAACTGCAGAGGAAATCTTTTTGGACAACGTTCATCATTGGTTACGTGTTCTTGCATACCTATTATTAAATCACTGTTGCAATCTCCTTTAAGGACACCCACTGATAGCTGTAAAAAAAAGCTACACCATTTCATCGCAGTACCTCACATATCCAAAGTAAGAAAAAGAAGTAAACTTTAAGGAAAAGATTGATGCAATATTAAATTGGCAGAAATAAATAACACAATTATGTCTAAAAGACCTGAAGGAAACTACCCATCCCGGTATTATCTTGGGAAAAAGTATGTTCTCCTCATCACCTGTGAATATCCAGTGGGTGAATACCTTGCTTTGATACCACAGCTTCCACCCCAGCACCATACGCTTCCTTCCCTAACTATTGCCGAAAGAAATGAAAAATAAGTATCACAAGGGAAGGCTTACTTCTGCTCCATCCAGAAAAGCTTCTGTGAAGAATTACCAGCTTTAAACACAGCCTCTTGGTTCACAGCACCTCCAAATCTAATAGTTTTCAGCTGTACTAGCTTCAGGCTGAGCAGGGACATGTCTGGATGCTGCAGTACGTTCAGATTGCATCCAGTGCTAGCTGCAGGTTCTGAAGGTCCATTCTTTTGAAGTTCAGCTGTAGTGATAAGCAGCTCTGCCACTGCACGAGGGAGAGACCACTAAACATATGGAGTCCACACTGCTGGGGAATCATTCTTGCTTCCATTCCAGGGAATCCCTATCTTCCTGGTTTTATCCAGGTCTCTTATCTAGTAGGCTGGAATTAAAGAAAACCATTTCTAGCAGGTTCATCCTTTAGAGAGAGAGAGAAGAAAAAAAAAAGTCTAAAGTTTTAAATATTAAATTATTGCAACATACATTAGGATCCAAGATTGCTGTAGTATTTTATCCTCTTTTCAATTAGTTGCAGTCTTGGCAGCAGACAACAGAGGGCAAAGGCTGAAAGTCACTGGCTGAAGCATGAGGAACTTGTGTTTCTCGATTCTGTGCAGGAGAGAAGTCTCTCTTCCTCCAATTTACCTCATCAGATACAGGTTCAACATGGGTGATTTTGAATTCAACTTGATTTTTAAATGTAGGAAACTTGGGTTTCCAGATACTCAACATGGATCCAAAGCTTTTATATAAATCATACGTGATAAAAACAAGCAGTCTCATTCTCAAGTATGAATCACACATACAGTATAGGATATTACTAGCTGGGAGATTTGGTCTGCTGGGTTCAAAGGATTTCCCCTACTGCCGCAGCTCAAACTCTCTTCTGCCCCCATTTACAGATAGAGATACAGCTCCCAGCCATGGCTCATAGTCTTGCAGCACATTGCTGTATCTTCCTTTGGACCTCTTGACCTTGAATATATTGCTATAGTAGATCATATCTGTTGGTACCCCTATGTGCTGAAGTAGCAATTAAATTATTATAAATATTAATTTCTTTCTGAGATCATAAAGTACTGATTGATTGATTGATATTACAAAGGAGGCAGCCCTGCTTCCCTAAAACCAAAAATAGACCTTATTTCTCCAGCCATTCTGCTTCTGTAGAAGTTGGCCTCTAGAGATGACAGAAACAAAGCCCTCTCCATAGCATGAGCTCTTTCTTGACAATACACAACCATGGTCGAGTCACAGAGGAGGATTTTGTTTCTTGCTGTCCTGGAGATAAATGTCCATTTCCCTCTCCTTCTTTTCACTTACCTACTACGTCCTCAGGTGCCCCAACCTGTTACTTTTTCCCTAAAGGAATTCTTCCCTATGTACTGGAGGACTAAAGGCAGCGGATGCAATTCCCATCTATCCTACACTAGCCAAAACTCTCTTTCAAGGAGGATCTTAGCAATTCTTCTCAGATTTGGTCTACTAGACAAGCTCAGGAAAAAAAAAAAATACATATAATCATTACAGCGTAGGAGCCCTTGGAGAAAACTGCTTTCCATAAAGCCACAAAGAATCTGCAGAGTGTGTAAACTACCTTACAACTCCTGGGCAGGTGATATAAAATGTGAATCATGCAATTACAGAAGACAACAGCTGCTATGAAAGACATGACTGATGCCATGCACCTGTTTATTAGATCTACTCTACCTAAGCTTGCAAATGATTGCTGCCTCCTTTTTTACTATGATTTTATGAGAAAATGGGCAATGGGAGGGGGAAGAATAATTGGGCAAGATAGAGAAGGCCTGCTAGCTCAAACCAATCACTAATGAAGTAGGTTTGGTATGGGGATGAAATGTAATTGGTCACACCCACTACTCTTCAATAGTTTTTCAACAGACATCAAGAACAGGTGTCTTTAATTCAGAGTCTCTCTTACAATACAACTAATATACTTAAGCAAACTGAAATATATTTTATTTCCTCAGCAGACGACCTGGATCTAGCTAGCAAAGCAAAGTTCAAGTTGCAGAAAATAACACCAGCGGAAGAACAAGAGAAGAGAAAGAGTTACAAAGCCAACTGAAGTAGCTGAAAGGTTCCCGAAGTGTTTACAATTGAAGTAACTGAGCTTTATTCTTTGATCAATGCAGATACTTAAAAACAACTTGCCCTTTGAGGAATCTGTTTAAAAAGAAATCAAACCACTACAAACACCACAGTGGTGAAAACTCGTTTCTCATTTCAATGTCATCACAAAGAAGCCGACAGGAAAAAAAGTGATTCTTCCCACATATCTTTTTAATTCACAGTCTTCTGAATCAGACCTCATTTTGCAGTAAGTTTAGTTCAACTTCCCCTTTAAAAATAATCAGTCTTCATTGGCAGCAGCTACTGGCTGAGGTCAGATTGGGTCATCTCTTGTATGATAGCTCATTGCCATCACCTGTAGCAGTGTCTCTCCCTTGCCTTCTTGGGACAACGTGGTCCCTCCTTGTCCCGTCTTTGGAGCTCACCTGACTGTCCTGGTTTTGACTGGGATAGAGTTAATTTTCTTCCTAGTAGCTGGTGCAGTGCTGTGTTTTGGATTTAGTGTGAGAATAATGTTGATAACACACTGATGTTTTAGTTGTTGCTAAGTAGTGCTTATCCAAAGTTAAGGATTTTTCAGTTGCCCATGCTCTGCCATTGAGGAGGTGTAATAGAATCTGGGAGGTAGTATGGCCAGGACAGCTGACCTGAATTAGCCAAAGGGATATTCTGTATTACAAAACGTCATGCCCAGTATATAAAAGGGGAGGGGGGAGCTAGCTGTGGGGCAGACTGATGCTGAGGCATTGGTCAGCAGGTGGTAAGCAATTGCATTGTGCATCACCTGTCTTTTCCAGGGTTTTATTTCTCTCTTTTTCTTATTATATTCGTTTTATTTCTCTCTTTTTCTTATTATATTCCTTTAAATCATAATTATTATGATTATATTTTAGTAGTAGTAGTTTAGTTAATAAACTGTTCTTATCTCAACCCACAAGTCTTACTATTTTTTCCAATTCTCCTCCCATCCCATTGGGAGGGGGGAGAAGTGAGACAGTGGCTGCATGGTGCTTAGTTGCTGCCTGGGGTTAAACCATGCACTGACCTGGCAGAATTCACTTCAACTTGGGAACTTTGCAGAAAGCTATCCTGGCAAAAGGAGAGGGGAGGAGAGAGGGAGTTTCTTTTTTTTTTTTTTCCCTCTGTTTTTTCATTTCACTGCTGGGCTAGTAAGATGAATCTACTCCTCAAGAGGTCAGACAAACAGCAAACCAAGAGAAAGGCAGGGCTGCACAAGCAGGAGTGGGGAAGGAAAGACTGCTCCTTTGCCTGACTGCAAACTGTTAGATCAGATCAGCTCTATTCTTCCTGCAAGGAGGACTTCTAGCTACAGCTGAGACACTGGCTGGATAAAATCAGTGGATAAAATTAGATTCAAGTCAGGCCACATGTCCTGTATGCAACCCTCTTCCCCCATCATCCCAAACTGTGGAGGAGTTTGCCCCCTGTCCAAACTCATTAAGAACCGTGGGGTATCTCTCTTCCCCTTGGTCTCCAAGCAAACCCTCCTTTGCCACCCAGGCAAGAAAAGCTACAAATAAGATTTAGCAAGAGAGCGGGATGACAGGCAGGAGGAGCCAGCATGAGGTGTCACAAAAACAACGTTAGGGTATGTATTGCCAGGGGGTTGAACTAGATGACCTTTAAAGGTCTCTTCCAACCCCAACTATTCTATGATTCTGTTCTCTGGTGCTTGGAAGGCCCTGTTGCCACACTGTACTGGTGTGTTCTCCCACAGCACACTCCTGCACTCATCTCACTTCAGTTTCACTCTATATCAGCCTTCTCCTGCTTCTCAAACCACATACCTTTCCTACTTTTCTAGCCAGCTGATTCATGACCAACATCCACCCTCCCAAATGAAATGCCTTCCTCCTTCTATTCCCATTGCCTCATAGCGCAGAGAAGAGATACAGATTAAAATTTATGTGGTGGGAAAAAAATCAAAACCAATTAAAAAAAAAAAAAGCCACCACTTTCTCAAGGAAACCAACAAATAGAAGAATTCTAACCTAAAAGATTTCTCCATAATAAATGCAATAATAAAAAGTAAATGTCATATCCAGTGGACTTATGAAACAACAGCATCTTCTGTGCATTGCTGTTTTACTGAGCAGCTTTAGAACTGAGGTTCTCTGATGCAGAGATAGAACATTTTGGAAGGGGTTGAATTCCTAAAGTGGGGACATGACTTCTGCCTTCTCCCAGGAAAGCAGCTCAAGACTTTCAACCAAGATAAATCTTGAGGGACAGTGGATCTAGTATATTCCAAGACTAACTAATTAGGTTTGCTCTTCACCCAGCATCACTAGGAATTTAGGCAACATCTTAAATGCAGATAGGCTTTAAATGTAATAGAAGTTTAGAGAAAATCTGTGGCCAATCTATTAGCACAGAACATGTTCTTTTCATCTATTACCTTGCTAAAGCAAATGTAATGGAGGAAAGGGAAGTGGCAGAGCCTGATTTGCTTGAATCATTGAAAACTAAACCTCCAACTAAAAAAAAAGAAAAGCTATAATCTCAAAGAAGTCTGCCTGTCCACTTGAGGAGATCAACAAGGATAATCAGCTGGGTGACTGACTGCAGTTTCACACTTGCTCTATTGAACTCTGCCCTGTATGTTGCCTGGTTTCTCAAAGCTGGAAGGACTGGACTTAGATTCCCTATGAGAGGGGGAGAGCAATGGGGAAAGAGAGTAGTAGCAGAAAAGCAACTGGACTACTCTGTTTTTAAAAACTGCCTAGCACTACATAATACATTGGCAGAATAAAATCCAGTCTCCCGAGTCATTTGTCTCAACTGTTTTATACTTTTTTTTCCAAAAGGAGCCTGTTTCTTATGCTTTAGCATGTTAACTCAATAAGGTATGAGGCCAGACAGTCAAGGGAACTACATCTTTCAGTATTCCTCCTGTATTCATTCCTGGAGCACAGTTCAGGGCAAGGATTATACGGCTCGGTATAGCATCAGGAAGTTAAATACAGAAGATACACAGCACCTAAGTGAAGACTGTCCTGGTGAGCTCAGTTGCAGGACTTTCAAACTACCACACACCTATTGTTTTTAATCTAATTGCTTATTAAACAATTTTGGTTTAACTGTTTATGGTCAACCTCTGTTCTAAGTCCATGCTTTTATACTATGTGGGGTCTGTAGTCATTTCTCTTTGTTTATTTGCAGAATACATATAAAACCCTGCTTGTCTGATCAAGATAGCAATCATTCAGAAGTTCTTTTTACTCTTCCAGAAATATTCTGCACAAAAAGCTCCAGATGATTTTTGTTTTTCTCTCAAGCTCATACTAGAAACACTTGTCTTTTTAGTTGCCTCTTCCCTTGCTTACTTTTGAACACACACACACACAAACACACACACACACAAGCAGATCAAAACTTCCCAGCTTGTACTTGCATTTAGAGTGATCTCAGAAGTAGCTTCCCTGTTCCAATTATTGTTAAACAAAGGGGCACATCATTGTTCCCACTTTCAGCCAGAATGGAAAGCAACTAGCACACCCATCAGCTTCAAGGAGATTTTTACCTAGCCTTGAAGGATGTGAAAAGCAAGAAGCAACAATGGTTAGTTTTCAAAGGACAGCTTCCATCTAAAAGTCCAATAATGCAGAGTGCACTTGAAAGAATCAGGGCCTGGACACATAAAATCAGCACCCAAAATTGAGAGAAACCTGACATTTTAACCTTAATCTCTTTCTGTCATTTTCCTCATCTACAAGATGAAGGACAGAGCTCTGAGAGATCCTCACATGCAACCAGGAGGCATGAAGAAAGATAAGAAAGGACATTCACAAAATCCACAGGATTTTGAACACTGAAAACAGCAGAGACAGCAGTCGTTTACTTCTGCTGCACCAGTTATGAATGTAATAAAGAGGGTGTTAGAGACTAGGAACAATGGCTCTAGTTGAGTGCAAGCAGCATTCCTACTTATCTCTGAAAGCTATTTTATCTTGAATTGCCAAAAAATTAATGAACATTAGAGACATTTCAATTAATTTCCTATTTTGTCAGTCTCTGCCTGGGCAGCATTATGAAGACGTTGTGATAGCGATGGTAGGAATTAGGAAGGAATAGAACAGGCCTCTCAATAGAGGCCCATGCTGGAACAAATTTTACACATACAATAATGACTCTATTCAGTTATTCCATACAGATGAAACCTTTGTAACACACAAACTAAAGACATCTGGATAGTTCATCTTTTTTGAGAGATTCAGAAAAAAAAGTCAGTAGTGTGTATATACGAATACATAGTCAAAAGAACCAAGATATAAAAACGCATCCAGTCTAGGGCTAACAGAAAAATAGCCAAGAAGACAATAAGAGAGTCCACTGCCTGAAGAAGGAGGTAAAACATCAGAAATGGATTAGGGGGGAGAAATCTAGGGATGAAGGGCACAGCTTTTCACCAGTCTGCTTTTTTTTTTTTTTTTTTTTTGTGATTCTGAGTATGAAGTAGAGAACAAAACTGTCTTTACTTCTCCTGCTTCCCTATCTGCAGCATCCTCAAATTTATTCCAAAGTCTCTACTTATATTCTAAATTTCTGGCAACATTTCAATCAAGAGGGCACTGAACGTACTTGAAAGAGCCCCACAATCATTAATTGTCAAAAAAATTTTAGAATTTACCATATAGTCCCAGTTCATTTTATATTAGAAAAGACCTTTAGGCTTCTGCACAGCCCACCCCACTTCCTTGCTCCACTGACAAAGAACGATTCCATGCAATTGCAGAGCCCACCACCACCAAGTAGAAGAAAGCTTCAATGAGTGCTCACAAGGGTGGTTCATGCGAAGATGAGAGCAAAGGAAAAAATTTATCTTCCCAGCAAGAAGTAAAAGGCATGCAAGGATCTGCATTTCATGGTCTTTCACCTCAGTTTCTCAGCACATCTCTCATAGGGGTACCATCTAGCAAAGCTAAATCAGGATCAGTATTTACAAGCACTCATTAGGTTTTTTGAGAAGTTAAACTTGAGCACAATAGGTCCTTTAACTATTGGAAGTACATATGCTCCAAATGGCTAAACAGAGATCATGTCAGCTGTAAAGTTTCAACAGTGACAGCACTGACGACAAATGAAGTAGATTTATAGTGAAGGAGGCTGGAGGGAAACTATTTTCTCATACTCTACACCACGTTTCATGTTATAGAACTGAAAAGCAGCTGCAGCTACCTGTATATCTCTGACTAAGTGACAGTCACTCATCTCCTGGGACCACAGATAAAATCTAGAAATATCAGTAGTCTGTGTCCTGTTACATCTTCACCGTGCTGATTTCTACTTCAGGCAAACACTGTCTCTGTGAAGCCAGCTGCTGAGATGCAAATATGAGAGTGCTTTATTCCATCTCTGTTTTGCCTCTGTGCTCATTACTGAAACTTCAGCAGGTGCAAGAACCAGGAGATCTTTCTTTGGCACTTGCTGAATTGCTGTTGTTGCTGGGAAATGCACTAGTCAGAAATCCAGACAAGAACCCACACCAGGGCTAGTGAGACTCTCTCAAGCCAAGGCAGCAGACCTTTCCTGTGAGTGCTTTGAAAGATATGAGCCTGTCTTTGGTAGCTAGCCCTCAATGCTGATGACTATTGTAGAAGTACCAGGAGGAATTGAGTGAATACTGCTGGTTAATCCACTCTCATCCAAATGTTAAACTAGATTTTTTTTTTTTTAAACTGTGTTCAGCACTGAAAGAAGAGCCTGTAATTCTGAAGCAGACAGATTTCTGTACAATGTGTTTGCAACGTTCAAATTATTTCTGCCAATGCCTTCTGCAGTCTTGGAAGAAAGAGAAAGCCAGCACAATGAAGGATGCTTTTGTGTAATTTACATAGTTAGTTTCTGGCTGATATTTAAACTATTTCTCGCACATGCATTGTATATTCTGCATTGCTGACCAGCAAATTGCATTCAGCATCTAATTTGTTAAATGGTTTCCTCTGTCAAGAGAATGTTCCCACTGTAATAGTGATATTTTATCCTGTCAAAAAAATGATTAGGCTAAAACATCTTAGTAAATACCATAAACTACCCAATAACATCAAAAATTGAAGATGTACAAAGGCTATCCAATTACTCAGGAAACTTCTAAATTTTCAGGTAACAGAACTCATTTTCTGCTTGAATGAGTAATCAAGGAAATATCATTTTCTTTTATATTGATCACAGTATAAGGCACAGCCTAAGGACAGGAGCATAAAATGGTCTATTACATTTTCTTTATTAGTGTTAGAAAATCATTTTCAAAACTATTTCACTGATTTTTTTCTGAGAAAGGAACCTCCTTTCTAGATATTTTTGTGACCTGTCTCCAAATTCTTAGCTGTGTAAAACTGTCTCCACTGGAAGGGCATGGTCTCTCTGAGAAGTTCTGTCCTTGCTGAAGTCAGTGGAAGTCTTGCCATTAAATTCACCAGGGCCAGGATCTCTACTTCCATCTGGGATTAAACTGCTGGAAAATTAGCATCCAAAATCCAGAATAATCCCAAGACTTCATTGACAAGGCTTTATTTGCATTCTGTGCCAAAAATAACCAAAGGAGAGCAAACACAAACAGCATATTCAGGTTTCCAACATCTAAATGTCCTGAAGCCAGTTAGCCGAGCTCACTGAAACAAATGAGATTTTAAATCACCATAAGAGGTTTTGATTTGAAGGCTGCTTGTAGACTACTTCTGTGCCTCAGGGAAACTAAAACCACCCCTGGGATGTTAGAGGGATTCTAAGAGCAGCCCCAGCAGTGCCAAGTTTCTTTCCCTTGACCGCACCTCTCTTGCCAAGATCCACTCATGTCACAGGGTGAGTACCACGAGAGTGGAGCACAGTTATGCCAAACTCCACTCTTATAAGTGAAACAGCCTTGATTAAACATGTCTTCCAGAGCTGGAATACACTACTAACATGTATAATCAGAAATATATCGGCTTGAAGGTGATCTGAAGGTAGCAAAAATATTTTTCCCCAGAAGTGATATTTCATAGCTTTGGGGAAACAGACTGTTTTATCATGACGTAGCATGCAGTAAGACTGGACTTGCCCACTGTTTCCTGAGTTGCATTTTCGGGAAGGAAAAACACATGTATTAGACCTACATGTAATAGACCTAATTATCTCCTGACTCCAACTTGCACTCTTTTTGATTTTTTCTTCATTTTTGTTCCTTCCAATTTCCACACACTGTGAGAAGTGGATTAGGCTACTAGGACAATTTATACAATCTTAATTGGAAAAGCACACTGTAAGTACTTTCCATGTTCTGAAATATGAGATATTTAATCTAAATACAAGTTTGTTTAAATGACTTTCTAAACTGTGAGTATTTGCTTATTGCCTTATAATTAATCCTAAAATATTTTACATAGTTTGTAATCCCTAGGTTTCTTTCACAAAAAGCCTAAGGCATGTTCCTTAATACAAATGCATTTTTTGTGGATAAGGAGATAATAGCTGGCAATAAGTGAGAACTTTCCTGCTTTTTCTTTCTTCTCCTAGTAATAAATTTGAAGTTCTTTGGTACATTTACAATGACAGTAACTGGATGTTTTTCATCCAACAGGTCATGTTCCCGGAAGTATCATAAAGAGCAATGAGGCAGAGATAAGAAAGATATTGAACATTTTCTTACAATGAGAAAGAAAATTTTGCTTCTGAACACTTGGAACAACTTTGCATCTCTTATAATCATCATTATCCAGCTGCACCTGAAGATGCACCCAACTTAACAATAAGGCGGCTTGAAGCATAAAATTAAACATACATATGTATACACACACATATATCTATACACACATACTTATATTTTTTACTTGTTTCTACATATAATTCAATATATAATTCTAAGTATAGTTCTGCAAGTACAAAACAAAGAACATCCACCTAGGTGTTTCTCCAAGTTTCTGGATCTCCAGCTGGTCACTTGTGATAATTTCTTCTTCTAACTCCTGTTCAGACACAATAGAGTGGGAGTCATGAAAGTGTGCAGATAAATAGGCAAAGAGGAGGAGGGTTTCTTTTTGAATACTGCTTGCTTTTTTAACATCCAGCCTCCCAAAGGAAGGATGGCAGTGTAAGAACTCCATTACAAGACCAAATGCAATAAGCAAGTAAGTGAGAGGAGTGTATTTAAAAATAAATCTCTGAATCTACATCTAAGTGAGATTAGCATTGCAAGTCTATAAGTGCTATCAAGCAAACAACCATTCCTCTAACATTTTGTACTTTAAATGTCTTAAGGAAAATAAATACTCTGATTTTGTAATATGCTTTTAATTAGATATTTTTAAATTTGCCACATATGGAAAGAATGCAGTTATTAATGACCACATTACATTAAGCTGGGCTACTGGACTAAAGTCTACCAGGAACTGACAGAAGTTCAAAGGCCATCCATTCATTAAATTTAAAGCATGAGAGAAATATATGTAGTTCTTCACTGGCTAAATGATGGAAATCTTACCAAGCATATTTTCTTGCATGAAATTTGACATTCACTTGCTTGTACTACCCTGGATCAAAATAATCTAATTACAAAAATACACAAGAAGAACCAACAAATAGCTCCTATATTGTGATTTATGTTAACCACCATTGCAGATATTAAGGTCATATATTCTTGAGGCCTCAGAAATGCTTAATTTGGTCCAGATATTTGAGGCAGAGACCAAATGAACTGAAAGTAGCACAGAGCCTACCTAAAATATGTCTCTAAGATGGGAGTGCAGCAGAATTCTAGGATTTCTGCAAGACAACTGGTCAGTGAAGGGTAGTGTCAGAAAGTTAATTGGAATGTAATTAGAATTCAGAGTTCCTGATGTTAATTCCTCTCTTTAGGGTTTATGCATATTCTTAACCAGCTTTAAACAATGAGAACATATGGGATGAAATTAACCACTTTAAGAGATCTTAAGAGATTTTTTTTCCAGTTTAACAGCCATTCTTCTGGAATACACTCTTTCTCTTCCTATGTAAGATATTCAAATTCAACAGCAATAGGGATGAACCTTACTGACTCCCTGGCAATTTCAAAGAAAGCTGGTAGACTTTGAGAAGACATTGATGTGGACCAGAATATTACTGCTGGTGGTACCCACAGTGTGAAGTCTCTCTCAAAAATTACACCTGGGAAGTCAGACAGAAGGAAAAGCTTAGCAAAAAAAGGTGGCACAATTACTTCATTTCCTGGGGTCTGAGTTCCGTTCTCTGTGTTTTATCCCCTAGAACACTTCCTCTGACCAGATCCACAACTACATGTATTTATTTTACTATATCTTTTCTGTAGGTTTACTTTCTTGACCAAGCTCACAAGATATTTTTAACTCTCCTATATGTTGTGAGAATGATGAATGTTAGAAAGATGTCACAGCAGTGGGTGTTGGTATAGAAAAATTGTGAGACTGAACTAGGGCAGAACAGTGAGAAGAGAGTTAAGATGAACATAATTATAGACACGTTCTAATAATCCTATTCATAAGGTTTACCTATTTACTGAACCTTTGGTCAGTCTTCATCTCTCTACATTCCTCAGGAAAAGAACCTGTTTTGTCTTAAGCTTAAAACATCCACAATATTTTGAACATCTGCAGTCTTGATACAAATAAATAGAAAGGCAATGGGAAAGAGAGCTACTCTCTCTGCTGTAAATAAGAGCAAAGCCAGACATAGAATCCAGTCTCATATTTTGATCCCTTGAAACTAGTGCCCGTATCATCCCAATTCTGACTTTATTGAAAGTATTTCCTGACATCCAGATTGCTCTGATGCTAAAAAACCCCAATGGTTTGAAAGTTCTAATTCATTAAGTAACTGCAACAGTTACTCTACTTACCTAATGTTTACATCTGATACAAACAATTATACTTATATTAAAGCATATTATCTTTGTAACATATTCAGGTGATGCCAGCAAGCTGTAGTGAACCAGTGAACATGGTTACTTTCACAGCGATGTACTAATAATAGTAGTGGTATGAAAGCAGTGAGACTTACTAGAATGAATTTTAATAAAAGATCAAGACTGTTTTTAATTAAACTTCTAAAATTGTTTTTTGTTCATTTTTTAAAACTCTGGATAAATCAAGTCCTGACTGCCTTGTAAAGGAACAATAGAGTTCTTGTGACTCCTCTTTTACAAACAGTACTTTTCTTCTGCAATGTATTGTAACTCTCTTTGTGACAAAAATCATTCTTTCAGGTTGCTGAAGAAGTCTCTTAAAAACTACTTAAGCCACCATCATATGAACAGAGAGTCAACTTGTATTAGCTAGAGCACCCAAAGACTGTTTAATAAGTTCTTAGTCTCTTAAGAGACCTTAATGGTTTGCTTTAATAGCAATACAGAGAAAAAAAACGTACCTGGCTTTTTTTTTTTTTTCCTCATCTTGCTATTTCTTCAAGTGCTCTTTTGGCTGAGTGCAGCTCATTAGTGACCGCTTCCAGCATATGCTGTCTACATCTCTCTCCATTTCATAGTCTGTG
Organism: Tyto alba; assembly: GCF_018691265.1. Classification (NCBI taxonomy): domain Eukaryota; kingdom Metazoa; phylum Chordata; class Aves; order Strigiformes; family Tytonidae; genus Tyto; species Tyto alba. Next base: position 9,093,306 of record NW_024881303.1, read on the forward strand.
GAGACTTGTTCTGTTTTCAAACTGACCACCTCCTTTCCAGATACTTCTTTTTCTCTAGTCTTCTAAAACCCTTCCAAAATATTTAGGGTTTTGCTGTGACTTTTTTCTGCAAAATATATTACATAAAGACAGGAAATAAATCAGAAATAGCATTCAAACATTCAAATTGTGAACAAGGAGCTAAATTCCCCAAACTAGTGGTTTTGTTAGACACATCTTTAGTGTAATTAATCCAATAAGCAGTTTAAAGTGGAAAGAATAAGATGGGGAAAATCTTCAAATTATTATCAAAATTTTGAGAAATATGTAGGTGCTAGAAGAAACAGATGTACCTACTGATTTGCTGGAAGCACCTGTGGCCAAATGGAGACATCTTGTTCCAGACAATACAGATTTGGGTTAAAATGTTAAAACTGCATTGGCTGATTGTTTTTGCTCACTGCTGTAATTTGGGTAGCACTGTGCTCAGTCACTTGACTTGAAAAGAGCTGCCTAAAATTGTCTGCCGTGGTGCTACTGTGTTAGCAATCTGCAGCAATGTCCTCCACCTGGTCAGTATAATAGGATTGCTGTACTTAATGTTCAGATTGTAAATTGAGCCTGTAGCTGTTGATTTGGTATCTTCCTTTCACTGAGCTATTCATGAAGTTTCTCAGAACCATCTTGAGTTTTGAGGTCCTGAGGAATTTTCAGCATTCAAACAAACTTGTTCCCCTTCATCTTTCTCAGGCTGCTTAAATATCCTCTTGTATTTGTTTATCTGCTGTTCTGCACATTTATTTCCCTCCCTTTGGAAATCTTACCCTTATTATGAGAATTAATTTTATACAGCATGTGTTATGAAAAACTTTAATTCCTCCTGTTGACATTTGACACCTCTTCCCTAAAACAAAGACAACCTGGATAGGTTTGAATGAAAGGGCAGGATGACACACTTGTTTCTCAACATACATATATTATTATTCCAAAGTGCTTTCATGCATTTATTAATTTACTGTTTTAGTAACAACTAATGGTTTATATGATGTTTGGGAAGTAAACCAGAATTGTTTCTAAGCACTGAAATTGTCCTAGTGCTCTAGCAATCTCTGAGAAAATCAGCCTGTTCCTGCTGTAAAACAGTAGGAAGACCCAACTTTCCTCCATGATGAGGCACATGAGGAAAATTTTGCCAAAGACCTGTATGAGATTCATGTGTGATGTGCTCCCTCTCTGTTCTCAGATGAGATTACCAAAGGCAGATGTTTTTTTCAACTGTACTGATCAGATTTTTCATCTGAATTCTGCTCTAAGAAAACTCACCTTAATATATGGAACTTATTGTTGCCTTTTTAGTAGTACTTCACAACCCGCTATTGTATCTGAAGTACTTGCATATTAAAGTTACAGATTTCTATACCCTTTAGGAAGGGTTTGTAATTGAAAGAGGAATATATGTTTGTATTTTTAACTAATGAGTATTTATTAGAGTCATAATCCACTTCTCCATGTATTATGTTTCTGCTCTTCCAGTTCCTACATGGTTTCCCATGGAATCACAGCAAGTGACACAAGATGACTGCAGCCTGGTCATACTGGTTTGCCACCATAAGATAGGAGGAACCAATCAGACTGGATTTTGCTTGTGAAATTGAAAATTTACACTGACTTTCCCTGTAGGTTAGATGTACAATTTGCACTGGCAGAGATAGTCTGGCCTTGTTCATTGAGCTGCTCCACTTTTTCCAAGAACACGATAAGAATCCAGAGCTCTGTTAAACTAAACTCCCTAAACTCCCTCATCTTCAGCATCCACCACCTTTCTTCCATATATGTTGTACAGTATACAACATTAAATTAATTTTGCCATTGTTCTAACCAAGATTACTAAGAAATCAGCTAATAGTCTCTATCTTTTAGAAATCTGCTTAGTGTTTTCCTTCCTTTTTGGATCCCCTTATCTTTAAGGCATGTTATCTCAGATTTTATGCAAAGACACCGATGATGTCTACTGTATCTATAAGAAATGTCATCAAAATGTTAACCCCAAAGCATCACACTAGAAATGGAAATACTTTGATTCTATTTTATTATTCAATTAAATCAAGTTAAAAGATGTACCTAGACATAAAGAATATAATGAGATGTTCCTCTATACTCTGCACAGCAGCAGAGGGAATAGAGAAGATGGATACAAGCAGAAAGACCTCCAAATCAACAGAAGTACCACATGTATTTACTCTTTACCTTCTCACAGAGCCTTGTGTAACACCCTCGAAGAAATAGATGTATGTAATTGGATGAAGCATCAGAGAAAGTAATAGACAATAGAAATGAGAAGAGTCATAAAGAATAATGAAAAAAAGCAGTAATGGAAAAAATGTGCTGAAAGAAAAGTGTAACGGAGTTCCCAGTTCATTCGCTCACTGGGCTCTTCTTTTGCTTTGTCAAAATCTGCCACTTCTCCCTGACAGTGTTGAGTGTTTCAAAACCCATATGAAATCTGAGAGTTGCCAGTGCCTTAAGAGCTGGTCCCCTCCTGCTTTATACCCAGTGTCACTGCCTCATCAAGGCTAAATGCAGTATAAATTAGTCAATGGGATGTCAGAGCTGCTATTGCCAGAATTAGACAGTGGTTTTAACAAGATCCACTGTTCTTCATTTTTAATCTTGTTCTCTCTGCATGCCAACTTTCTTCCTCAAGCTTTCTTTTCTGAGTATTTCAAATTTTTTAAATACATCTCTGGAATTACAAGTTGTCCTCAGAGCCTTGTGGGAGGGATCTCACTGCTATTCTAGACAACAGGTTTGTGATGGAATTTTTTTAGAATAACTGAATAATTTAGGACATCTGGTCCAACTCCGCTGCTCAAAGCAGGGTCCTCTGTAGTTACATTAGGTTGCTCTGGGCAAATTCTGAGTAACTCCAAGGACTGAGGTTCCAGATCCCCTCTGGGCTGCTTGTAACAGTGCCAGTTCAGTCTCACAGTGAAGAATTTTTCTCCTTATGTCTGATTGGAATTTTCCTTGCTGCAATTTGTTTCTGATGCTTCTTGTCCTTTCACTGTTCACATGAAAGGAGAGTCTGGCTGTGTTTTCTACTCAGTGTTTATAGGGGTATTTGAATTAGATTAATTAGATCATCCTTTCCTCTTCTTCATGCTGAAAAAAACGCTCCGTTGGCTTCTACTTGTGCGTCATTTGCTCCATCCCTCTAATCACCTTGGTGGTTATTTGCTGGGCTCAACGTAAGGTGGCTGGAGGGCTGTTACAATGCATCAGTTCTCTCTGGTACTGGATTGTGTGAGCCGACACAGGCAGGACGCAGGAACATCCACAAAACCACAGGTGAAATGCAAAGAGTAAATTTATTCTCATTACCCCACGACCCAGGGGATCTCTGCAGAAGCACCTGGGCAGAGGCACACACACAGAGACGCAGGCACCACAGAGCTCAGTCCTTGCTAGCCAGAAAGTGAAGAAAAGATCCCAAACCTGCTGCTTTTGTCTGTATATATCAGGGATTTTCACAGGCGTAGTTTTCCACTGTGCTTTGATCTTTCCCACAGCAGGGCAGGAATCTCAAGGATGTGCAGCAATGTGCCTCTGAGTCTGTCACAGGCCTGTGTTATCTAAATGCAGCCAAGCACACAAAGCTAAACAATTAGTATGATGTATGTGTTTTTTGACACCCCATCTGCAAGCCACTTGAGAGTGTTTACAATTCTCTTTACCAGTCTTCCCTTGTATTCCCACATGGACACACTGGTTCCTTCACGGCATCTCTCTTTCAGGTTGTTCACCTCTACGAGCATTTACATAGTATCTTCTTTTTGTAAACAAATTCATGCAAGAAGCGTGGAGGGCAGCAAGAGCTACCATGGAAGCTTTTTTCCATCACAGATAATGTTTTAACAGAGTAGTGCAGAAGATGTTCTGCAGAAGGGTGTGCCCATATGTGCCTGCATCCAGTTTTTGCTTACAAAACTAGACAGCTCAATGAGCAAGGGATTGCAACACTTGCCAGTTAACTAATCATTCTCCACCTGAGACTGCATTTCATCAAGAAATTCTGTAGCCATTCGCATCCAGACTCTCAATTAATAGCAAAGTGAAAATGCTGCCCTGCAAAAACACCAGGTAAAAGAGCTGTGCTCTGCCTTAATTAATCTGCATTTACAGTGTGGGGAAGTGAATATCCAGAGTACTCTTATATATCTCCAGAAGTCAAGGAGTTGAGGAATAGTGGACTGCAGTAGCCAGGGAAATCAATTATCCATTTTGTTACTTATTCTGCCTCCTGTCACAACAGTCATCACTATATCAAATAGTATGCCTGTACTGCAGAGGTATCCAAGATAGCCTTACTAAGTGCAAGTTCCAGGAGCATCTGTGACACACAGCCTTTATTTCTCTACCAAGAAGTTCTTACCTCTCTGATGCCGTGGCTAGTTGGCTGCCAGTAGGTCTACATAAGGCTTCCATCAGCAATGCAGACAAACAATGAGGAAAACAAAACCATTCGCAACGTTTCAGCCTAGGTGTCCAATATTAAACAGCATTGCCAGTATCTTCCTGGTTACCAGCAACTTACATTGTAAATTCTGAAGTTTGCATAATCATGTTTAATTAAGTGACAGCAGATGTTACATTAATTTGTGTAGGAGTACATTTTATATTAATATTTCACAGAAAACTGGCTATTACTTAGTTTTGAATTTGAAATTTTCGAGAACAAGACTAAATGCAATAGATTGAATGACAAAAATATTACTAAATGTCTTATTAGCTCTAGAATAGTTTCATCAAAATTATATTACATAATTACTCATCTGCATCTTTTATAATACAATGGGGAAGAGAGGGAAAAAAACCTCTGAAAAATCATTGAGAAAAATGTTATTTAAGTACTTTCAGGAGCAATATAATTAATGAATGATCTTTTCACAATCTGATAGAACTAAAATAAAATCAACGATATTCCATCAACTGTGAACTTTATTATTCTAGTCACAAAGTAAAATATTTTTTGAAAAGATATTTGTAATTTGAAGCAAAGTGATTCCATTACATGCTTATGTCTATTCTTTCCCTTATGTAAGGAGTATGTTATTTGAGAGCAAACAGTATCTGTATTGATCCTATGATCACATTCCACAAGCTAGTTTTAGTCCAGAAAATACAAGGGAAGAGAATAAGGTATTTCTTTTGATGACACTACAGGAAAGCAACAGAAGGGAAAAGACTGATTGTGGGAAGGGAGAGAAAGGAAATTTCCTGACTTCCAGGAAGAAACAAGAAGACAGAATGGTTTCTTGTGAAAGAGCAAAATGAGGAAATTCAGAAGATCATGTGAGGGATCACAAAGAAACATGTATTAGTACTTGAGTTTGTCGTGTATCTTGCTACTACACCAGCCATAGTAATTACCATTTTTTCTCATGAAGCAGGCCCATTTTCTGTGCGGTATAAGGCTGGGAAAAGAAGCATCCTTCCAGCTAGAAAACCTGTCATGCCCTGGGAAGTAGGCTAGAGTAAGAGCTAACAAAATTTTCAGCCCTCCACTTCCTCACCTCCCAGGAATGAGTGCCTCTGAGACTGGTCTTTGCCATCAGGGCAAAGCAGCTTGCTTGTACAGCAAATTTAGGGAAGAGTTACGAGGCTTGCAAGAACTATCCATGCAAGTGGTGTGCATGGCAGAAAGGCCTGCCAAGAACTAGTGCTGTAGCTGTGTGGGACAGCAGGCTTGTGTGACATGCTCCTATAAAAACCCAGTGTGAACATCAGAGGCAAGGAACAGAATGGACACAGCTGGCTTCAACTATTTTGCTCTGTGAACCCATAGCCAGGTTTAGGTTCAGTTACAGGAGAGAGTAGGAAGGGATTCTATAGTTCTCTAGTTTAAGCTCCTTCCAGTGCAGATATAAAAAACACTTGTGCTCAGAAAAACACTCTCACTTCTCTGCCTGCTGGAAGTATACACCAATGAAAAGAGAACATCTTTAAAACAAGACTTCTTCCCATAATAGAGTTAACTTACACAAAAAAATATTTGGTAGAGGCTATAAGCATCTGGAAATTTTGTATTAACACTTTGCTATAAATTGCGTTCGTTTGTTACTTCATGATATTTCTACAATAGATATAGTGGAAGTATATGTCCAAATAACATTGATTTACTGTAATAATTTTAGCAAGAGTTTTCAGGGAAAATTCATCTATTTTACCTTTTCTTCATAATCCATGAAGTTTCTATAGATCAATTTAGCCCATTGTCACTCTGGTTTATTCCAAAAACTAATAGGGCAGACATTTAGAGACTAAGCATTTTTCAACACGATCAAATATCATGCAGGATATATTGCTTTCAGATTTATCAGAAAGGCTGAAAAGCAGCAGGGATGTCTGCCACATCTCATGCAAAGTCATTATGTTCAATTCGTGTCTCACGTAGAAAAAAAGCAAATAACAGAACTGCTCTAGTAGGTATAAGGGAAGCCTGAAAAGGAAGGAAGCTTCACTGGAGTAAACCTTACATATTCTACTCAAACCCTCCCTTTAGTTTTTCTCAAAAGCACATGGCTAAAAAGTAGTCTAAATCTGCCTCAAATGCCTGTGAATTTTCATGATGCTGAAGTGAAGCAGAAAACAGAAACAAAGACATTTTTAGAAAAACACATGTGGTTCTGTATGCTGTATTTTGTCAAATGATGTAACTACAACACTTAAAATCCTTCTACTGGAAATAATTTATACTGAAAAATTGCAGAAAAGTGATGCACCCAGTGTTAAAATGGAAGATATGAAGTTCTATGTTTGAGGACTTACTCTAAATCCTAAAAGTAATGGCAATTTAAAATAGACAGATCCATCTTGCACATTTCTGGACTCTTCATTGCCACATATTTATTATATCATTTTTTTTGACTGTTTTTGTCTCAACTGGTCATGCAGCTGTTGCTCAGGAGTGCAGCCAACCGAGGTAGGCTCTGGGTAGTTTTAGTTTTGTCCTTGGAGGCAAATGGAGTTTTAACTTAGTACTTTTTTTTTTTTTTCTTCTTTATATGGAGGTTTGTGGAATTAGACCTTGGCAAATATTATGCCTGTCTCTAGGAAAATATTGTTGCTCCTTTCAGTATTTTATATGGTCAGTACAGCCTCATCTCTGTCAACAGTACCAAATTACATCAAGCCATTTCTTCTCAGCCTATAAAGATGGTCACAATCAACTAACACCAACTTCACTCAGAAAAACGGCAATCATTTTCCCCTGCCTATTAAATACTGTAAGTTACTGCTGCTTTCTAAGAGGATTGTGACTTTGTTGCATTTTTTGCTAATTTTTTTTTATGACTCCTAAATAGACCAGTATTCCCATAATACAGCTTTCACAGGAAGGTACTCCCTTTTCTTTCAAGTTGTACATCTCCAAAAAGGATAAAAACCCTTTTGTATTTCACTATCTTTTAATTTTTTGTTTTCTAAGAGTAAACCAGAATGTTTTGCTCATGCCTGAGGCAAGGATTACACCTGTACTTTGTGCTCTGACAAAATTGGTTTCAGACCCTCCTACATCATCCAGTACCCCCATAACCTTTTAACCAGGAAGTATCTGGGCACTAAAGCCCAACAACAAGGGAAAGTGACCTACCGTTGAACCTGAGAACAGCAAGTACTATGCCCAGATAAGCACTTCCTTGAGCATCAACAGTTAGCAGTTCAAGGTACCATAAATTAACACTATTTTTCTTACAAGGTAAAAAGGGCATCTTGCTTTCCTTTTCTGCTAAATAACATAGCTCTTCACAATGATACTAGACAGCTGATAGTTATCAAAGAGGTAAATAAGAATTTCCTACCTTTTCTTGGTATCACTTGTTGTTCAGTAAAGCCAGCTGCTGCTACTTGTTCCCTTTACTGTATTTCTCAAAGCAAAATTGCTTTAGCTTCCCTATTAATTTTAAATTTAATTTCCTGAGCAGTCAATGCCTTTTCAAGTGTGCAGTGCTGGTCTTCCCCAGTCAATGTTCTTCCAAGGTATTGTGAATCATATAGTTAAAAAAGGCAGATGCCTAGAGCAAGTGCTACATTTTGCTGTCCTACTTATGGCTCAAGTCAGGGAATGAAAGTAATATTGAACAGTATATAATGCAATATGGGAACACCAGTGTCATTCAACAGCAAACACATTTCATTATTTACACAAACCTTTAATGTACTTGTGGTTATACCAAGTGAATGGCAAGTCAACAGAGGAGTTATTTTGCACCTCTGAGAGGCCATTGACTACTCTGATCTGGAGCAGCTGGGGTGGATGTTTCTTCTAGGGACATTTCACCAGTTGGAAATTGCTGCACAAGAACATGTTCATTACAGAGAGGAAGCCAAGTACATAACACTTCAAAGAGAGCACCTGGTCTCCCTGAAACCTTTTTCTTTCAGCACATGTACCCATGGATGTTCTGCCAGTACTGTTCTATCACTATCTTTTTTTAGATAGAGCTCACCTCAGGCAGGAGTGGAGAGAGACAAATTGCTCCATATTTATAGAGGAGATATAAATTGTTTCTCTTAGAAGAGCTGTTGACTCTCATCACATCCACCGAGGTCTTGGTCCCAAACACAGCATATATGCTGATATACTGCATATACAAAAAGATGTGGTATACTAGCCCACAGCTGAATCCACTTGTGCACTTTTAGAAAGTACTGGTCTCATGTGGGAGTTGGTACTAATAGTTAAGAGATTATTAGGAGCATCTTTTTACATTTCCCCTCAACTGTTACTAACTATGGATGTGTTTACTGAGCATCCATACAAAGCTGCAGCATGAGACTTTAAATTCACCTGTGACTTTACCTGAATGTCACTCACAGTTGAGTACCACAATTTACCTCCTTAACAGCTAAGCCACTAGACTTCATAACTACAAAGCAGGGAGTGTGTGCTCAGTCTTTGCCATCCTGAAGGACTATTATTTCAGCTGAAAGTCAGTTGCGTCCAACAACACAGAAATATATTCCATATGTGCCAGTTTCTGAGCGGGGCCCAAAAGCTCCTTCACCATCTATTATTAAATCAGTGCTGGTGGATCTGACCAGAGACAACAACAAAAGCAAGTGTCCCCTCTGGAAAGAGTTTTATAACAGACAAAAGATTCTTTCCTTTGGTAGCACAGAGGAGCGTAGCCATTAAAAATGTACCACAGCAAGTCACTGTGATGATTCCCCTCATAATCTCTGCAAATAAAGAGAGTGTTGAATACTCTTACCTTTATTAGCAGAAATCCCAGTAGATCCTCTTGCCATTAACATCATATAAGATAACCTGTCTCTGGCCTCTCAGATTATTCTCTAGGCTGTTGCTGCTCTTCTTTCTCTCCCTCTATAGAGACATGCAGAATAAAGCATGAATGAGAATTCTTCAGAACAAAATTGGCTGAAAATGGTGTCTAGGGATAAGCAAATATCAAGGAAGTTAAGACTTCATATATCTTCGATATTTCTTGACTTCTAAGGGGTAAGAAAGACAGTTTAAATTAGGAAAACTTTTCAAGGAACAGTTACTTTTGTTTATAATAAGCTGCAGCATAGCCTATGTGTGAGGGCTAGAATATTTCTCCAGCCAGATTTTCACAAAGACAATGAATGCTCTTATATATTGGACACAGGACTATATATGACAGCCTGTAATAGTTATTTGTTCCATTAAAATATTTGAAAATGCATGTTAAGGCATCAAGATTTTAACATTGTTCAAATTGTATCACTTTAGAGAAAGCAGTAAATTACTTTGTTCACATACTGTTCTCACAGTCATTACTACTAGTAAATTTGATATTTTGGTAGCAACATACTTCTTAAATGCACATGATAGCAATCAATACCAAAAATTATGAGGTATCTATACCTTGATGGTATTTGAAAGAGTATTCTTGTATACCACCTGTGCTGCTTTCCATGGCTTAGCCTGACTCTAATCAGTGTGACCTTGTCATACCATCTCTTCACACGTCCTGCTGTTCAGAGAACACCAGCATCATTTCTGTTGACCCACCCAGGTGTAGGGAAGGAAGCAAGTGAGGTTGTGATCAGGTAAAGTATTCTGTACCACAAGGAGAATGGGAGAATTCCAGTGCCCCCAGTCCTACCTCATGGTGCAACCTCCAATGCAGAATGAAGTCCCCAGGAAGAGCCCCAGAATCCTACTGAAAGAGACTCTCCAACCCACCGTCATCTGCTCTAAAACCCCACTAAAACCTGCATAGTGGCACCGTGACACTATCATGAAAGAATAAAACTGTCCCTGATTATAAGTATTACTTATGGCATTCAAGCCAGTAATCACAGGAAAAGCCTGGATGATCCATATCTGTAACTCCAGAGGTAAAAATATTCCAAATCCCACCATCTTGCACATCCTTTAGCCACTCTGTGCAGTCCCATAACATATGTACTGTGGCTGAGTGATGCCTGAACTCTCTCCTAACTCCTGGCAGAGGTACATTATGGGTGCGCTGGATCCAGACAGTCTATGATGATTCCCTTTCATTCAGAACATCACATGTCACCACCAGTCAAATTGCTAACAATCATAATAGCTGTAAAACTGACACTTTTGAAAAGGATTTGGAATTCTATTTCAGACACTTTTTCAATTCTCAGACTCTTCCACTTAGTTCTCCCTAATGAATATATAAATACTGGTATTTGACTGTGACTCTACAGTGGTTACAGAGGCAGCAATTTCTTTCAGCTACTTTACATGAGCTTTCAAGGATGAGCTTTCAAGGACTGAATGTGAGATGACTGCCAAGAATGATCTTTTTTTTTTTGTAGACGCCTAATTCTGAGTTCATTCCTTGCAAAGGTGACTCTTCAGTTACCAGCTGGCTTTGGAGAAGCCACAGCATGGAAACAAAACGATAGAAAAGAAGTACCTGTACTTGCAATGGACAGAATCACAGAACGGCTGAGGCTGGAAGGGACCCCTGGAGATCATCTAATCCAGCCCCCCCCTGCTCAAAGTAAAATCAGCTAGAGCATGTGCTCAGAGCAATGGCCAGTTGAGTTTTGAGTATCTCCAAGGATGGTGACTTCACATCCTCTCTAGGCAACCTTTTCCAGTGTTTGACCACCCTCACAGTAATAAAGGTTTTTCTTATGTATAAGTGGAATTTCCTGTATTTCAGTTTGTGCCCATTGCCACTTGTCTTTTCCATGGGCACCACTGAGAAGAGTCTGGCTCTGCCTTTACACTCTCCCATCAGGTATTTATATACATTGATAATATCACCCCTGAGACTTTTCTTGACAATGCTAAACAATCCCAGCTCTCTCAGCCTTTCCTCATATGGCAGATGCTTCAGTCCCTTCAGTGGACTCAATCCAGTATGTCCATGTCTATCTTGTACTGGGGTGCCCAGCACTGGCCCAGAACTCCAGATGTTGCCTCACCAGTGCTGAGGAGAAGGGAAGGCTCACCTTCCTTGACCTGCTGGCAGCCAGAGTGCTGTTGGCCTTCTTTATTGCAGGAGCACATTTCTGGCTCATGGCCAGCTTGTTGTCTGCCAGGACCCCTGGGGCTTTTCCTGTAAAGATGCTTTCCAGCCAGTTGGGTGCCAGATTGTACTGGTGCCTGGGTTTTTTCCTCACCAGGTGCAGGACTTTGCATTGTCTTTTGTTGAACTTCATGAGGTTGCTGATTGCCCATTTCTCTAGGACCTCAACAGAGGTCCCTCTGAGTGGTGGCACAACCACTTCTCAGTTTTTAACACTGGCAAATTTGCTGAGGGTGCACTCTTTCCCATCATCCAGGTCATTAACGAAGATGTTACACAGGACTGGGCCCAGTATTGACCTTTGGAATACACCAGTAGCCACTGGTCCAGTTGGACTTTGTGTCATTGTTCACAACTTTTGAGACCAGAAGTTCAGCCTTCAATCCACTTTGCAGTCTATTTATCTAACCTGTATTTCATCAGTTTGTCTATGGGGATGTTATGGGAGACAGTGACAAAAGCCTTGCTAAAGACCAAATAAACAACATGGGCTGCTCTCCCTTTATTCACCAAGCTTATAATTTCATCATAGAAGGCTATCAGATTGGTCAGGCTTTTGCTGTTGATATACCTGCAGAAGTTATTTTTGTTGCCTTTCATTTGTCCAACCAAATTCAATTCCAGGCAGGCTTTGGCGTTCCTAACCTTATTTCTGTACACTTGACAGTATCTCTATATGCCTCCCAGGTCACCTGTTCCTGCTTCCACCTTTTCATGCATCCTTTCCATGTCTGAGTTTATTCAGGAGCTCCTTGTTCATCTGTGCTGGCCTACTGCCACGTTTGCTTGATTCCCTGCACGTGTGGATGGAACATTTTTGGCAATCTTTGAAACTCATCCAGCTCTCCTGGGACCTTCTTCTTTCCAGGATCATATGCTATGGGAGTCTTCCAGGAAAATCCTCTGAACAGGCCAAAATCTGCTCTTCTGAAGTCCAGGGCTATGATCCTGCTATTTGCCTTGTTCCTTTCTCTCAGAATGCTGAGCTCCACCATCTTATGGTCAACTTCACACAGTATCTGTAATCTGGAAAGAAAAGGCAGCTCAGAAACAGTAACCTTTTTCTGTTGGATATTGCTGTTTGAGTGAAGCTAACTGAAGCAACAGCAGCAAAATCACACCTCAATTATGTGTGACAGCTCCAAAACTCAGTAACTTTTAAAATAACTTCTATAGTGGCTAAAGTGGTCTGAAAATCTGTAAACACAGCTGAGATGTTCAGTGCCCCTCCAACACTACAGCACTCTTAGAGTGCAGTACTCCCCAAATCCACATATTTTAGAGCACACTGCAAATATAAGTTAATCAATTATTTAGTTCTCTACATAATCATTGCCCAGGTTCTGGCTCAAGCTAAAGACTTTCTGTCTGGAATAAAGCTGTTTTAGGTTGCCCACAGCTATCTCCTCCTTTTGGTGTGAGGAGTCCACAGGAGACATATCACAGTCAAAGCAGAAAAGCAGGATCCTCTGATAAAACATCATTGTGTTGATCTCCCACATGGAAAGGGAGCACAGAGTAGGAATGACCTCCATCGTGAGGTACCGTGTCCCTCTTTTCTTTCTCCTCTGACCTCTGCCCCTCACCAAGTTCTCTTCTACTGAAACTGAGGACACTGTCCCCGGGTTTGTATCTTGCAAAGATGTGCTTTGCTTAACTAGAATCCCCAGGTGCCAATAAGCAGAATAAAGTACTTAATTCTTGTAGTGGCAGTATTGTTTCTTGATGGGGCTGTTAGTGTTTGTTGTGGGATCTGACTGGCAGTTGACATAAGGAATTGGCAGTGAACCATTTCCTATGTCCTTATTTTGCAAAAATCTCCCTGCGTTAAAATGTTATGTTCTTCAATGTCATGCTGATAGCTCCCTTGATCTCACACACATACATACATGTTCTAATTGCTTGTATATATGAAAAATACTGAAATAGGAAAATTAAGCTAGCTGTTTGGTGGCCATTAAGGTCTTCAAATACAACATTCTGTTCTAATCTACTTATTTAAAATTTCTTATTAAGCAGCCTAGTATGTAACACCAGCCTTGAGAACTAGCAGGAGAGGAATAGGAGTGATATTTGATTTTACTTGACATACTAAAAGTACATTTGCTTTGTGATCAACAAAAGGTCGGGAACATTTTGTTATTGCAGGAAATTGCATCAATTACAAGCTGTCCAACCTCCCCCTGCAAAAGCAACATGCACACGAGTTACCTGCAGCCTCCAGGCATTGTTCCTTGTTTTCTTACAGGTTTTTCCTTTGAGATAAAAAGTTGCCTTCAGATAGGCTCAGCACAATTAACTAAATACTGTTGAATATGGCATGCAACAGCTTATTGAAGAAAGAGCTTAAGAAAAAAGATTGCACAATTAAGTACCTGTATCCAGATACAGGAAAAAGGATTTTACACCTTCACACAAAAACTAAACTTAAATTACTGATTGCCAGTAGTCATATCAAGGAAAGATAACTCCATACATGAGCCTTTCCTTATACTTTTCCCTGGACATCAATTATTGACCAGCATTAGAAACAAGATATTGCTCTAAGCAGAACTTTGTTCTAAACTATGTATTAATTCACAGGTGTTATGAATCATAAATTATGTTTTAAAATACACATTCTGGATGAAGAAATGGTCAGCATTTCTTAGGAGAAAGAGTCAATTTGTGGAAGAAGTAGGAAGCTGTCGTATTTAGTGAAGGGCTGCTCAGATCTACAATTTTGCAAATATTCAGAGATTTTACAGTTCATAATCAAAGTTGAAATCAGGTGAGCTTCGATGGCTTGATGCAGTACCTGTAGTTGCAGTCACTGAGGTTCTGACTTCACCTTAAGGTTATGTTTTTCTTTGCCCATGACTGAAATAGTAGATTTTTTGAAATGACTGCACAAATGGCCACACCTTCATTTTACATGAAAGACATCTGAATGGCAGCTTCCTCAGAAGTATAAAACTCCATCATGCTTGTTATGTTCCTTTCCAGTTATTACAGTATTGCCCAACTAAGTAGGAATTCATGTCTGAATTTTCCATTGCAAAACACTTCTGGTCCAAGTAAATATTTAGGCAAATCACACAGAAAACTAAGACTGTTCTTTGTAACTCACTCCAAGTAAACATACGATTCAACAACACATAAAAAGATGTTTTGCTGGCACAGATTAAGATTAGATACAATGGAATGCCATTAAGGAAAGGATGTAATATAAGGCAAATAAGTGTTTATCAGGCAGTTTTTCAGGCACAGAGTAACACATTAATGTGGTTACACTTAGTATGTCTTTTTCAAGCTTCATGTTGTCAGCTGCTTGAGAAGTGTAGTTTTCCAAAGAAAAATTTTCTTCTTACTAATTGTTTTAGCTTTACATTGAAAATTACATTTAATATCCTCTTCTTTTTGTTGTTGTTAAAAAATAACAGTAATATTAACTGTAATGAATCCCTATAAGTATATTAAGGGATTTTAAAACACCATAAAAACTTCCTCTTCTCCTGACAACACTATGCTGACTAGTCCTAGTGCTTGTATAGGTGGTATCTGCAGTTTCCTGCCTCTGTGCAGCCAACAAGAACCCCAATGACGTGATTTCTAGCTGCTGCTCCCGTTCTCATGGAAACAGGTGTCAGAAGTAGGTACTTTAAACTAATCACAGTTTCATTTTTAAAAAGTCCTTTGAGAAACCATGACTAGGTATAGGCATGAGTGTCCCCCCTCTTCTTTTCTTTAAATATGAACTTTGGTAGATATTCTCTCTACCATCAATTATTTGCTATTCTCTTGGTGCAATCATTGGAGTGAAAGCCAATGAGTTACAATCTGTGCATGTCTGTGGTGCTTGGTACAGTCTCCAGGTAACAAAGTACCAGTTTTTAACATATCTCTTTTATAATGAATGTAGTATGAATCTGCTAGCATTGCTGCAATTATTTTGAAATTTTTATCTATTTTAGCACATTACTGAATCCAAAATCCAATCAGTTACTCCCAGTTATTTCCTGGCTGCTTTTTTGGATAAAGTTGACTACTGCCATACCATAACAGAATGGCTTTCATCACTTACTAAGTATTCTAAAGCCATTATTATTTTTGTATCAGGTCTGGCTGAGTCGCACCAGCCTTAGCCAGTTTGGTAACATCTTTCAGAAAGCACTTGCCAGTGGAAAGGCAATCAGCTGCAGATGATCCATGATCTTTTTGGCCTGAAAAGCAATATTGGTCTCTCAGCTTACAAAAGCTCTCAGTTTCAAAACCAAATCTGCTACTCTGTGGGATCTTCTAAAATAAGCTGCTCTAACAGATGAGCCAACCACCTAGCCACAAAGAAAACCAGTGAAATTCTGACATACACAATGATATACAAATTTCATCTGGGAGACTGGGGGTTTGAAATTGTCCATCTGATCTTAATGTAGCTATGTACCTATCAAAACCATGACTAGATTGCAGAAGAGCCAAAATCATAAGGTGAAATGAAGCATCTGACTGTCTAAGTAGGCAGGTAAAATACATGTAACAGGAGCAAGCAATCATGGTTTAGCATCAGAAACAAGAGATGTTTTACTGGAAATGCAGGACATCTAAAACAGGGAGGACACAAGTAACTTTATTCAAAGGTAAAAATCTTATTTGCCAGAAGAACTAACCAGGTTTTCGTGCAGACACCATTATCTCCTTACCTGCTCCCACAATACCTGTCCAATCACATAGTTCCACCTGCCAAAATGTGAGGATTGTAAGACCCCCAGGAAAATGTCAGAGACCTAGCTGTGATGAAGACAGCACTAACTAAACAAGAAACCATCACATATTGGTGATTACAGGATCCTGACTTGTCTTTCACAGCTAAAAATCTTTGGTGATACCGTACTACTGACCTAACTGGAGTACCATAATATAAAAGAAAACAGAAATCGTGTAAGTTTGCAGCCAAAATTCAAACTGTTTATCATGTTTGGACAGAAAATGCAGCCCAAACAAGAAAAGTTTTTGTTTGTTTGTTTGTGTGTTTTTTTCCTCAAGCTTGAGCCACTTAATCATGCAGATGTATAGTAAGTGAGCAACCAACAAATGATCTGTCATACCAAGAGATAAGCCAGTTAATATCTCGCTCAGGTAAAATTTCCGGATGCTGGAGGAAGAGTACAATTAAAACAAACTGCCTTGTGTAAAAGAACTAAGTGCTCCTCTTTCAAAAAGCATATCAGTTTATTTCTCATTAATTGTGCTATTCAGGTTAAAAGCAAATGAGAAGTATTAAGCAAGTTATCTTTTGGGTGAAAATGAGGAAACAATTCCTGCCATTCATGCTGCAGCCAGGGAAAGGCTGTAATGCAGGTTGTAGTGTTTTAAAAACCCTTGTTAATGCCATGACAAAAATCCAGATGAGTTGTGATCAATAATCAGATCTTTCGCTATCATAACTAGAACTTATAGTAGTCCTGACCAATGATTTCTTTACCCTCCTTCACCATGTCTCTGAAGAATCTATAATCCACGATGCGGCATGACAGTATTTATTTTATATATCTCAGTACGAAGGCAGCATGTTGTCACCTGACTATTCCTTACATGCTGTATCGGCGGCGGTTCCACAGTGGCTGCAGGACCCTTGCCCCATGGCTGCCCCTGTGGGAAGGGGTGGCTGCTGTCAGTGGCGTTGATGGCCCTGACCAGACCCAGCAGGGTCTGCAGTCCTGCCCAAGCTACCTTGTACGAAAATCTGCCTCCAGTCCTGTCTCAGGCCCTGCCTCCTGGATGGGGCTCGGGGCTGTGCCGTAGGTGGACGGACCCCATGAATATACACAGTAGCTTGTCACCAGCCCCTTCGTCCCTGTCTCCTAGAGGGACTTTGGACCCATGTGGTAGCCCTGTCTAAGGCCCTGTCTCCATTTGCTCCCGACTCTCTGTTTGGACTCTGGATCTGGTTCATTGCTTGCCTGGTCTAGAGCTGGTGATGGACCCTGTTACCACCACCCAGCTCTGCACACCATGTTCAGACAGGACATGGCCATCCATCAGTGGGGGCACTGCTCAGACTGGAGTCATTCTCGGCTCCTGGCTCCCTTTGGGAGCAACCAGCTCTTGCTGACCCCTGACAATTATTTTGCAACCCTCCGAAAATTAAGCTAGTCTTAACTTTTGTTCAGCCTTTATCCTGCCCATAAGAAAACTGAAAAGAATTAATAAAATTATAGTATTTTGCTTCCTTTGTTAATAATAACAGGGGCAATACATATGAGATCATCTTAAAACAGAGGATCTTGCCTTCAATTAAAGTATGTACCCTGTTTTTTAGACTAGGCACAAACCAAGGGGTCATAGGGACTGACCTAATGTGTAGCCAGTAGCTGAAACCTAAAGGATTATAAAGACAAAAATAAAGCTTTTGTCTTCAGCCAGACAAGCAGGAGCTCAGCAGCACACAGGCATGTGTGATTATTTCACTAGTTGTATGACCTTTAGCTGTCTGCATAAAAGAGCTCTTTTTTTAACAAATGAGATAAATACACTTTTTTTTTTTTTTTTTTTTTTTCCAAAATAAAGCTGTAAGACTAGCCTAATGCTACAAGCAGCCTTACACCATCTTTTCCTGTTCAGTGTCCATAAAAGATGTACAGCATGTTTCCTCTTCTCTGTTACAAGAGCTCCCCGTAGTGTCAAATGTGTGAATAACAGCTTTAGCTGCACAATTTATTTGCGGTCTACACTGGAGTCAGTCTTCCAGATTCTGGCACGCAAGAGCCACATGGCTACTCAGTGTACAGTGGAGCATATTTACAACATGCTGGAGTGAAAATGCAGTACTGAAATACTCAGATGGAAATGTGTGTAACCTATTCCAGTTTTACAACTGTAGGAGTTCTGAGGAAAAAACCAAAGGCACTTAGCAAGAAAAATCATCCCACTATCTGTTCTCAGTCTACTGGTCTCACACCAGGCGCTGGGAAACTGCTTTGTCTTTTAACATTTTCGATGTTACCAGTTTTATTCCAGAAATGGTTTTGGCACTAGGACAAATGGCAGAATACACAGTCAAGATTCGTGAAGTTCTTGTTCAAGTTAATGAAAACTAAATATTCATAAAACAGGCTTGAGTGGTAGGTCTATGCTTAATTCCTAGGCTGCTGAATTCAGTCTAATATGTTTCCCTTTTTTTGAATGGTACAAAGCTGCAGGATATCTAGACTCTTCCAAGAAAGATTCCCGACTATATTACCATTTGCAGGACATGGCACTGCCAAAAAATTTCTTGATAAGCCAATGGTTTGCAGGGAAGGGACTGATATAGAACTCACATTGCTTTTCTGTAATTAACTGGCTCCCTCCAACTGGAATTGGGAGCATGGAAAAGCCTTGGGCAAAATGCTGTCTGGCCTAGCCAGCTGCACTCCTGAAGCTCAGGGAAACATAGGCTTCACTGGGAACATTGCCACTGTCTGAATGGGTTCAGCATGTGCTGTCACTGCTGCTTGTCATGAGAGGGTGCAGGAAAAGGTTCGGTTCATATCCATCGCTCCCTCAGAACTGGAAGCGACAGCACTGCTTTTTACCAGGAGTCTTTCAGGATTATTTGAAGACAGCTATTGAGGTATTGTGGGAAAGCACTGAGAGGGTGAACTTGTGACATTCATTACGTGCAGCTTAAAATGCTCCTTCTGATCTGTGCAGATTTTTATCCTGTGTTGACCTCCACCATTATCAGATGCAGTATCTGCCACACCTGGTGCACAGTCCAGGCCATATTCAGAAAATCTAAAACACATCTGAAATGATTGGTTTTGGCTGGCCCCTGGGCTTTCAGAGGGTTCAGCCCATAGGAACCAGCATGCCTATGGACAGAGCTGACAGATAACAATCTAGACCTCACAGAGTAATATTAAAGAAGTTCTTTGTGAAATTCATATCTCTACAGCACTGAGGAAAGAAGCACCTATTTCTACTCTTGCTGTGTAAGGAGCATTTACTTTGGACTTCTGCTATAGCCAAAATGTTTCTTACTACCTAAGAAATGTTGACTAACTCTTCTTCAGAGCTCATTAACAACAAGAACAGAAATTCTGTGTGTATCCAGGACACTTTGTAAAAGCTAAAAACAATCCTGAGCAACCTATCTTCCTACAATTCTTTATTTGTCTTGGCTGGTTGCTACTATTACTGTTTGGTTTTTTTGCCACAGGGTCAAGCACCTACATTGTGACATTTGTATCACTGTACCACAGATATTGCAACACCTGAGATAACAGAAGTCACTGACATAGTCATAAAACAAATGGCAAGATTCCCACTGACTTTGGTGGGCTGGGATTTCACATTGTGTGTACTATCACAACACCACAGCAGGAACAGCACTATACAAGGACCCTATGTGGATACCACAGCACCATGGCACCCAAAACTAAACGAGGGACTTTTTAGCCTGTTATCTTGGGCACACCCAGTTTGAATGGGTCTCTCCAAGTATGGATTTTGGTATGGGTACTCCTCACATCACTCAACTCTATTTGTTTGCTTCTTAATTCTGCCATAAAAAAGTATTTGAGATCTACTAATTCTGGGGCATGGGACATAGTTTTGTGACTTTAGCACTGTGATGATTACTGGTTTATGCCTGTATCTTCAGGAAAATCCCTCTTCCCCCCCCCCATGAGAAATGTTAGCTCTCACTGGGCAGTTAATGTGAGTATACAAAGTCTTCAGTAAATTCTAGATTAAAAAGTAATCAGGCTGGGTTGATTTTAGCCTCTTTCCTTACTGATAGCAACCTTGCTGTTACAAAGCCCACAAAAGAAAACAAAAGAATGCTTTGGACTTCTTAAAATAAAGTGTTAAAACAGTATGAAGTTTTACAAGAAGCAATTCATAGAAAGTTACATTGTCCTTTTTATGTACCAATAAACTCCTCATTCATCTCTGTAAGGCTGACTTAGAAAGGCTTTCCTCTGTTTAAGAACTTGCAAGTTTCAGGTGTCTTTTTGCCTTTATGACATTCAGGGCATCTACTGAATTTAAGTATTTAAGAATTTGAGAAGATTGCCTGTGACTGAAAAAGCACAGAAGTTACTCTCAGTTGATAGGCAAAGCTCTTGGTTTATAAAACAGGTTATGGTTTCTTGACTGGTCCAAGCATACATTCAAGAAGTGACAAGAAGAAAACCTTTCTATAAATATTGTCCTGTGGTGGTATTGCCAACTGTTTGGCTTACTGCTTCTTAAATATGAGGTGGGCCTCAAGACGGAGATGTATAAGTGTTAAAGATGGATAGAGCATATAGCGCAGTCCATCATAAGGAAGCGGTTCAAGGAGACAATAGCTGAGACAAGGGGAAAAAATCAAGAATAAGGGAGATGTGTGGGTGGCTGAACACTGGAATAGGTTGCCCAGGGAGGTTATGGACTCTGCATCCTTGATCTTCAAAACCCAACTGGACAGAGTCCTGGGAAAACTGATCTAGCTGACCCTGCTTGAGTAAAGCAGTTTGACCAGATGTTCTCAAGAGGTCCCTTCCAGCCTCAACTATTGGCACAACAGCAGAAAGAACAACTGGTCCCACAGGAAAGGGCTGAGAAGGTGGCATTAGCAATGCCTGCTAAAATAAGGTCAGAAACCACTGTTGGAGAGAGATTATGACAGAAATGTCTCATGTTCTCAACCAATGCTTCTGGGAATAGAATGTTTCTGAAGCGACCACCAATCCAATCAAATTCCTAATGGGTAACAGCAAACTCTTCATAAGAAGTGCGAAGAGCGCCAGAGTTCATCCTGTCTTCCTTAGAAAGTATCAGGGAGGCACGGACGCTTGAACTATACCCACATTTTCTGATTTCTTCACACATGAAGGCACTCCCCTTCAGCCTTTACCAACTGCATAGATACAGGGAGCACTGCAGAAACAGGATACTGGTTCATGTTCATATGTTCGTCCTTCCACCCTGGAGTATTCTGACATATTAATGAAGGGGCATGCAGTAGGTAGCTGGGAGATATGTTCCCATGAAAACCTGGAAAGTACTCCAGCTGACAAGGCTTTCAACACCTTAAATTTTAGATTAAAGAAAGGCCAGTGCCAAAGGTGGCAGTTATTAGAGCAAATTGTCCTCATATCTTCCATTAACCCAGAGTACACTCATTACTGAGTCAACAGAAGAGTATGTCCTCCTCCTTAGTGTCAACTTTTGCAAGAACTAGCATAATGCAACTCAAAAGCTGAGGAAAAATACCTTTTTTTTACCCTTGGTTCCATTTTAAAGTGTCACTGCAGAAAGTGCTTTCCCTAAATGTCTTCCACCTTGTATGAATTTTCTTCTTTCTTCCCCCATCACAGATTCCTTGATTCCAAAGATGCAACAAAGCTTGAACATCAAGAGTGCCCATTTCCCCCCAGCCTTTTTGTTCTTCCAATCTGAAAATTACTATAAAGAAATTTTAAATGTATTTGTTATGCCAGTTTTACACAATTACCTGGAGCTCAAGCTGTGAAGGGCTGAAATAAGCTAGACAGAAGTGCAAGTGATTATGTACATGGATAGGAATGAGGGGCTCCCATCCTAATGCCTTGAACTTGTGGGCCTAACACTGGCTCTGCCCATTGGGAACACTGATCCACCCATGAGGATGTCAGCAGTTAGAGATTGCATACAAATATTTGACTGCATCCCATTATACAAACATAGAAAGTTGGTGTCTCTTTGAAGTAAATCTTGCTGCCACGAGTACAGTAACAGACAGAGTCACAAAAAGTACCTTTTCCCTGACTGGGTGTACTATGTCTGCAGTGATCAGCACAAGAGACCATGAGCTGGGAGGTTTGGTGGACCTGTGTACTGCTGTTGACTCACTTGAAGTCAGCCTGTTCAGTTTTAAGACCAAATTCATCTTGCAGTCAAGCTGCCTGGTTACGAGTCCAAGTTCAGAAGCAATTTGGGACAGTTGGAACAAAAGGCTGAGCTCATCCAGATGATCAGCACAGGCCATGCCACATCTACCCCACTGTGCAGTTTGGCAGGACACTAGTTGCCCACCAGACTCCTCCATCAGCTACTTCCCCGGGCCTTCAAAAGATGTCATATGGTCAATGGCAAGCAGACAAATTGGCCAGGCTCCTTTGTAGAAGCCCTCTGTTGTAACATGATATATATCTTCCAAGACTAAGCCTGCATAATCTGTAAGAAGGGTAGTGGTGGGAAACATCCAGAACAAAAGACAAGCTCCATATCCCAACGGCTTTTCCTGCTCACTGAGCAGTGCTGGGGCAATTGAAAATGGTAAATCACAGAGACTAAAGGAAAGTGTGAGTGTATGTTTGTGTTTGTAAGCAATTTTAGCTAATAACATGGATGTTCTTCCCCTTATAAAAATCCCACTTAAATAAGATGCAATAAACATTACACTACGAGCTGCCAGCATCAGTTGTCACACTTAAAAGGTAGTTGTGAGATGCTTGACACAGGGTACTGTAAGGTGGAGAAGGAGTTGTAGCTGCTGAGATACGAGTCGAGGGCAGTGCAGATGTACATGCAGCTCCCCGTGCCCAGACTAATGTCTGCAACCACACAGACCTGTGACCGGTTGGGATTCACATCCCTGTTCCACCCTACAGCTTCCTCATGTCCATCTATATTACTTACCATATGACGGTTTTCATTTCACCAGCCACACCAGCAGCCATCCCCCTGCGAGGCTGCCCTCAGAGACTCTTGCTCCTCCCTTCCTCTCTGGCGGCCATGACACCTGCCTATCCACCTTGCCAGACCCCACAGTTTCACCTTCAGAAACCATGTTTCTTCACTTTAGTTTTCCTGTAGGGTCTATCTGTGGAGAGACGTTGGTGTTAAACTAAAGAAAGGTCTGGTTTGTACAACTGGATCATGAGCATCTGTGTCAGGATATTCTCTTCCAGGCAAGGATGAGCGCACTTACAAAATGGCGCCTGGAAATGAAGGGGAAAGCTTCAGCAAGGTGGCCCTTGGCATCTAGCTCACATCAACTGAAAAGGACACAGCACAGCAAGTCTAGGATTTGAAAGCACCCAAAATATATCCTCTCCCATGTTACCAGTACCTTAGATTACTGACAGATTGGTCAATTCAATTCCAGCACAGAGTTACTTCTGGTTTCAATTATGCTGCTTTAGCTGTGGCTGTGGGAGACACCAATGGCTACAGGAGAGGAGAGGGGACGCTGCTCCCAGGTGCACAGCTTTCCCATACTCCCAGTAATGCAGCCCTGACGTACAGCAGTAGCACAGCTGCATATGCTGAGTTTAAAAGGCTTAACTGTTATTGGTGCAAATAAAAACTTCTGTATATAAAATTAATTTAATTATTTATGTTAATAATGCCATTGACACCACCCACTTTCAACAAAATCTAAGCCCTTGGCCTAGACGAGGACGGTGGTTTCTCTTTATAGGATAACCACTTATTTTTTATCCTTTTCACTCTTAAAAATGTCATTAATGTTGCTAATCTCAGTGATGATGAACAACAGTTTCACACCTGAAGAGAAATACACTGGTTAAGGGATGCAGACCTGCCTGACACATAGATTTCCTAAACGAACAGGCATAGAAAAAATCTCACCAATTTCAACAGCACTTGGATCCAGCTAAGCAAGAATTCCTCGTGAGGGTTTTTGGCCAAAAAACATACTAAAAAGTGCTTTCCCAAACCAGAAAAGTATTCCTACACAAACAACAAAAGCACAACTACCCCTGTCCCATCCGGCACATTCTGGGATACTCCTTCCTGCAGAGCTGTGTACCTCCGTGGAAAGTGCAAGATGGAACAGTACTGCAGTCACACCTGGGAAGGTGAAATGGAGACCCAAACCAACCCACAGTAGGGCCACAGGCAACAGCTGGGTGGAACAGCAAAGTCTTCTTTCTTTCTCTCCAGCCTCAAGGCCTGATCCTTTTAATTCAAAGCCATTTCTGGGCACTCAGCATCACTGTGGATGCAGGCTGTATGCAGGTCTCTGGCATGTTAATTTTTTCCAAGGCTGATCTAAAGAAAAATAAATATTTTTCAGAGTCCTAAGTCTCAGCATGCTTTGTGCATCCCTGCTGTACAGAAAAACTACCTAGTAAGCACATTTCAAATTAAATTGCCATAAACTTGCCATTAATCTGAGTATTTCAATCAGGAAGTATCCTCTCATAAGAAAGTGTTAATAAGCAAATTTGGGAAAAGGCTCATATTTATATGTCATCAAGCACTTTGTTTTACATCTGCTTTAAAAGGCACAGTGTCACCTGAAAGTATACTAAGAATTAACACTTATTTTCCATAAACTATTTCCTTCATACTCAGAGTTCTAGTTCCAGGAGCAAGCCTCTGTGTACGCATCCTGTCATTGATACATATATGAGTGGTACATGGAGTTCAGACTCTTTCAATCACCAACACCAGGTAACACATTGAAAGCCTAAAGTGAGGTGGGGAACTCAAGCAAACCATTGCTCCTCCTGTATTCCTGTGTGTAAGCTGGTGATATCTGAACCCTTTTTCTCCCTGGAATAGGTGAAGACAGTTGAATACTGATCAATATAAATGCTGCAGAACTGTTACACTCTTCTCTTTGAAAAATAAATTAGCTTATTTATTTGCCTATATGTCACTCTATTTCCCAATCACTGAATACAAGACAACTCTTCAGGCTTTAGAAATCACCCCTCATGTGAAGCCGTAATGCTTCTCTGTCATAAGTACTCATGTTTGCGGTGTCTGAGTGAAGGGCACCTTCCTGACTGAAGGACACCATCTGTGCTGTCTCAAAATCAGATTTTTTAAAGAAAAAATCCAAATTGCCATGGAGTCCTGTGTGAAAATGTTCTTGCTTAAAATGTCAAGGCACCCCTCTTCAGATCCCAGGACAGCTGAGAAAGCAGCTTCTCAGCATTCCTCTGAAAGCCACATGGGCTGCCTGTAGCACAAAACCTCCATCATCCTGTAACTGGTAAAAATGACAGAAAGTAAGATGGACTGGGAATAAAAAACTGTCCATAAACGGAAAAAAATTATTTGCCCCATTCACCAGATCCTTTCACAAAGCTCCAGGAATGCTACTGAATCCTCAAAGGGAAGGAAGACTCAGGCCCCAAATGTGTTCCCGTGGCAGCAGCTCCAAGCATACTTCTTACCTTGCCCTATACTGACATTTCACCACGTATGGTCAATGCCCACACTAATGTCAATGTTATACTGCAGGAAAGGCCTTAGGGCCAAATCTGTTGTCTTGTTGGCTCATTGCTACAGTATCTTCTTTGCTGATCCTGTATGACTAGTACAGGGACTCAGTCTCCTTCAGAATCTGCCTGCCGGTCCTACACTGCTATGGCGGGCACAAGAGACACCAACAACATCACAGCTTGGCACACCTCCTCTTGGAAGGATTATTCATTTTCTTCTCCAGGTTTCTAGGCCGTAAAGAACAATCACAGGCCAAGCAGAATTCCTGCTACTGAGCTCACCATATTCCTGTTCCACACTAAGTCCACAGGCTCGGGCAGGCGTCAGTCACTGCCTCTTCCCTAGGCACAGTTTATAAGCTCACAGCTCGCTCTGCAAAGCAGCAGCGCTCCTAAGCAAAACTACTCCACGTGTAACCCCAGCAACTGCACCGCGGTGCATGGGCTAGAGATGTCAAAATGCTTTCCTTCAAAATGATGTCTGGAGGGGACCAGAGGGCCCTTAATGTACTTTTTGCCAGCTACAGCTGACAGACCATAGGACAAAACATTACTCTGCCCTGCTGGATTATTTAAAGCTCTCTGAGAGCAGCAAAGGATGGACCATTTAATGGCATAGACTTTCTAATCAGATCTCAAGCTGGTTTATGAGTAGGAAAGCTCAGAGAGTTCACTGTAGTATGTATGAGCAAGCCTTACTGTTCTTTTGAGAAATCTTTCTCCAGAGATGTGCAGGACAGATACTAGAGTTCTGCAGACTTGTGAGGTTAATTTACTGTTTTCCTTCCCTGATGCAGCTGACCATGCAGGAACAGACACACTCCACAGCTTCAGGGCAAACAGTAGCAATGTGTCTCTGAATCTGATGCCTCTGCCAGGTTCTGCCTCATTTATAAATGGAGCAGTTCTTGTTTTAAGTACCAGACAAATCACACAGCTTTTAGGCAAAAGGGCAGAAATGTGATTGCTCTGACTAGAGCTGACAAACTTTGGGGATACAGAAGTTTGTAATAGAAGGCATATAAACTGGGAAATAAATGCACACGTATATAGGCACATATTTAAATGAGTGTAGAACAAGTTTACAGTGAGCTCACTTATGTTCATGCTGTTCAGAGTGAAAAAAAAATGAGATACTTGAATAATCAAGCTGTGCTCATTAGAAATTGAAACTCAGCTCCAAATACTTAGATTAGGGGACCTTCAAAGAAAGGAAAATCGTTTTTTTTTCATATATATGTGGGCATGTGTTCATATGAACAGCACATCGCACAAAGGTCTGCTTTTCCAGAGTAGTTAAGTTAGGCATCTTCCTCCTTCAATTTACTGTTTCTTTCTAATTACAAACAGCAGTCATTAAACATGTGCAATGGGGGATAAATATGGATTTTTATTTTTAATGCTAAGAAATAAAAGACTAATTATAAATGAACCCTACAGGGAGAAAATGAAGCACTGTGGACAAATATATCCATATTTCAGACAGTAAAAAATATACACATATCAAATATGGGAAAAAAATAATACACTACAACATGTGAAGATACATTATCAATACTGTTTCCATTAAAGCTAAGCAACAGACTCACATGGCCAAGGGGTGTTATGCCAAAGGGGAAGCACACAAAAATCATGTGTGTTGAGAAAATTGAAACATTCTAGATATATATCATAAAGAAATTACCTGTCTCTTGTGAACCTCTGAGACCAGGAGGCATGGGGCTTCAAACCATTCTGTCTGTCCCTAACTTCACCCTTTTTCTCCCCTGCTTCCATTATCCTGTTTGTCTAGAAATTCTTTCAGGTGTAAATGGTTGGAGACCAGGAGTATCATTGGTTTGCCCTGTTCCTATAGTCTTCCTTACACATCTGCAGCTGGCCACCATCAGAGCCATGACCCCGAGCTGGGACAACCTTTAGTCTGATCTGGTATAGACAGTCTATGATCTAGAGGCAATTACACAGAAAGAAGGACACGTATTGGAATCAGGAATGCTGTAAGTAAAAGCATATTGAAGGTAAAACTTCTTAAGCCTGCTTCATATTATGAACTGTGTGCATACATCATCAAACACCACTCAGTGTTTCAAACTAGATATTAAGACACTCATAAAGTCTGTATCACTCAAGTCTGAAGTGCAAAACTCCAATTACCTGTTTTTCTCTCCAAATACCCCACTTGCTGGAATTACGGTCTGTGGGAAAGCTGCTTTCATGCCAGTCTTGGGCTTCCCCTATCACAGACTTCAAAGGACCTGTTCACCATCCTCCTTTCTCTGCAGGGCACTGTAAGAGCAGGATTTGCCTGGTTGAAAGAGCACCCTGTAAAGGTCCTTGCAGAGATGGCATCAAACTAGCTGTGCAATCTTGCTCTGCCAGGGATGTCCTTGCTTGGGCTGGGGGAATTATCTGAGAGGCTGTGTGGATTTAACTGCAATGGAGACTGTCTTCTGGACATGCTCCTACCTGCAGTCCTGAAGTCACCTTTCTCCCTGCCTACTTCCACCTGTGTCAGTGTGTGCAACCCCCTATGCAGTTAGAAAGGTGGAATTGGTATAAGGAGTACTTCTGTAGAAAATATTGGAAATGTATTTTTCATACTCTTCTAGTGAAATTTAGCAGTTGGGAAAAAAGGGGGAAAATCATATGTAGCCACAAGCTATTAACTAAAAATTGTTAGCCGAAGAAAATTAGGAGGAAGTGGAAATGACAAGCTAGTTAATCACAGTTCCATTGCTTATGTTTGTATTTTGCTTTAGGCAATCAATTAATCCTTCTTTCTCAGTTATCTTATTTAGAAAATGTGGTAATACACTACTCACAAGCAGGCTGGGATAGTGAATCAGGCTGTTGTTTATTGCAGGGAATGCCACAATATCCTATAGAAGTATTAGAAATGGTTATTATGTGAGAGGACTAAGAAAATGGTTTCTTTGCTCTGAATATTCTCTTAACTTCAAAGAGTCACAAAAACACAGGGCCCGTATTTAGTTCAGACTGACTGAACTACCGGCCAGTCAGCCTCACCTTTGTGTCCAGCAAGATCATGGAGCAGATCCTCCTGGAAACCATGTCAGGGCACATGGAAAATAGGAGGTATTGGAGACAGTCAACATGGCTTCACTAAGGGCAAATTATGCCTGGCAAATTTGGCAGACTTCTAAGACAGGTTTACAGCATTGGTGGATAAGGGATGAGCAATTGACATCATCTACCTGGACTTGTGCAAAGCTTTTGACACTGTCCCACACGGCATCCTTGTCTCTAAATTGGAGAGATGTGGATTTGACAGACAGACCACTCAGTGGATAAGGGACTGGCTGGATGGTCACACTCAAAGAGTTGTGGTCAATAGCTTCAAGTCCAGGTGGAGAGCGGTGACGAGTGGTGTTCCTCAGGGGTCAGTACTGGGACCGGCGCTGTTTAACATCTTTGTTGGTGACATGGATAGTGGGACTGAGTGCACCCTCACAAGTTTGCCAATGACCCCGAGCTGTGTGGTGGGTGACACGCAGGAGGGCAGGGATCCCATCCAGAGGGACCTGGACAGGCTGGAGAGGTCGGCCCATGCAAACTTCATGAAGTTCAACAAGGCCAAGTGCAAGGTCCTGCCCCTGGGTTGGGGCAATCCCAAGCACAAATACAGGCTGGGTGAGGAGTGGATTGAGAGCAGCCCTGAGGAGAAGGACTTGGTGGTGTTAGCTGACAAGAAGCTCAGCATGAGCCAGGAATGTGCACTCAGCCCAGAAAACCAGCTGTATCTTGGGCTGCATCAGGAGAAGTGTGACCAGCAGGACAAGGGAGTGGATTCTCCCTCTCTACTCCACTCTTGTGATATTCTACCTGCAGTACTGCATCCAGCTCTGAAGCCCCCAGCATTAGGAGGACATGGACCTGCTTGAGCAGGTCCAGAGGAGGCCACGAAGATGACTCCCTTATGAGGACAGGCTGTGAGAGTTGGGGTTGTTCAGCCTAGAGAAGTGAAGGCTCCAAGGAGACCTTATAGTGGCCTTCCAGTCCTTCCCGTACTTCCACTACAGGAAAAATGGGGAGGGACCCTTTATCAGGGCATGTAGTAATAGGACCAGGGGTAATGGCTTTAAACTGGAAGAGGGCAGATTTAAATTAGATGTAAGGAAGAAGTTCTCTTTACTGTGGGGGTGGTGAGGTGCTGGCACAGGGTACCCAGAGAAGCTGTGGCTGCCCCCTCCCTGGAAGGGTTCAAGGCCAGGTTGGACGGGGCTTTGAGCAACCCGGTCTAGTGGAAGGTGTCCCTGCCCATGGCAGGGGGGTTGGAACTAGATGATACTTACAGTCCCTTCCAACCCAAACCATCCTATGATTCTATGGTATTTATCAAGCACTCCCACGCTGTTCTCAGTGGAATCAACTAGGACACAAAATTCTTCAAACAGTTAACAAGACATCTTTCTTCTGCAGGATCCTTAAGAGGTCAATGAGAAGTGTTAGAAGACTTCTGTGCAAAGGTAAGGTGACGTATCTAAAGGAAGTTAGCTAAAAGAGCAACAAGAAGAGCAGCCAATGGGAAATGCATTCAAGTATGTACAAATTTGTGTCACTGGCATAGCAACACACATGGAAGTTCAGAGATTGTCTGAGCTGGTAGTTGATGTCTTTAGAGTGACAGATAAACTATGGTCAATACAAAACCCCTGCATGGTAGGTAGGTGAGTGGCAAGCTTGAAGCAGGGATCAGAAAAGCACTTCAGAGGCCTGTTTGTAACTGCCACTCTGTTGGACACAAGCAGCTTTATCTCCCTGACAGAAACACCTACGATGAAAGTACCTTTCACTTGCTTTATAGAAAATCAGTTCATAGTACTTAAAACTGCTCTTGGAATTTATTTGATTAATCTGTCCGCCTTTGCACTGAAGTGGATGAGGAGCACTCCAAGTCTCTGTTCTGCTAGTTCAGGCATCAGACCAGGAACCCTGAGGAGAAGCCATAGAGCAAATACCATCTTAACCTATGACAGCTACTTTTGCAGTGATTGTCCAACAGCTGGATGCATCACCAACTTGTTATTTCTGTGACATTTCTAAAATGGATGGGGCACATGAGTTAAACAGATTAGGGGGTAACTACACTCAGGAAACACTTTATGATGAAACAAACGCTAGCTCATGCTACCTAATACTACGTTAACACAGCTTAGCTATAAGGGCTATTTCAAAGCATGTACATTGAGGCCAATCTCGAGCCTTACATCAAAGTTCAGTCATCTGATCAGAGGGAGAGCTGACCAATAGCATGTATTTAATGTATCATTGTTATCCCATTAAAAAGTTGTGTCCTCCATCATGGTAGATAAGGTACATTCTAGAGTAACATCATTCAGTTAACCAATCCGGCTTTGTTCAGCAGGGTATCTCTAAGCAAAAAAGGTTCCCTGTAAGAGTTTGAAGAATCAAAGTCTAATACTGTTTTTCTGGTGTGCTCCTGCAAACAGGCTTTTTCAAAATCTCTTTTCCAATCAAGGTTTATGAAGCTAATCTACCTTTTCTGTTCCTCCTCCACTGGAGACAATGCCCTATCCTAACTGTCCCACTTATCAGGTGAAGCAAAACCTCATGTTCTTCTGTTTGATGATTTGGGGTCAGTTTCTCATACCAAATCGCAGCTTCTGTGGCCCTGTACCATCACAGGCATGGATGTTAGCTCACCAGTAACACTGAAAGTCTTTCTGGCATGCATTTTGCAGCCTTCATGGCTTTTTTTAAAGAGCAACCTCTATGACTTCTGACATGTTGGGTAAGAGGGGGTGGATGCAAAAGTAAACAATCAAATTGTGGGAGTTGCCAAATCAAACCCAGGGATGCCTGACAGGGAGGTGACTGAGGCAGAACAACTGTTCTGGGGCAACACTCAAGAGCAGAGAGGTCTTTCTTACTCTGAGGTTTTTCAGCCTATCCTGAAGTAACTGTTTTTATCCTTGTTCATCCTAACAGTCACTAGAAAAAAGCCTGTTTTGGTACAAAAACAGGCTATGTTCAAAGCTGTCTGTTCTCAAGGCATTAATTTTTCTCTCTTTCTTTTCCATTAATATGGTCAAAAGAATTGTACTGAAAGCATAAAACATTGATCATTGCTGTCAACTTTGTAAACATTTTCACCATGTTTGTCTCCTTTGCCACCGTGTTTCTCTGAGATTTCCTATACATGAATAGAAGCTTTAACTTTTTCACTGCATTTCAGGGCTGGATTTGGCTCTCATATGAACTGAGCAGAAGGGTCTGTTCAGACATTTCTCATCACACAATCCCTTTTCTGTTCCTTTCTAACCACATTTCCAGTATTTCAACCTCAGGGTGACGATATAAGTGTTAAAGAACACGCTCTTACACAAAGGCATGACACACACAACTTCTGAGCAACAATTTCAGCTTCAGTACTTGACTGCCACATGAGACAAGTTAGAAATACAAAGGAACTTCCTGCTATGGTAAAAGGAGGTTAGCTAGTCTGATTTTCTGGCATAAGCAATTAAAATTCATGAGTCTGTCCGTTCCCAAAAATGTGAATCTGGATCAAAAATAATGAAATCATAGAATAAGTTGTTTGGAATTACTTTTATTTCCTTTCCTATTTTTTAGACTCTACAATAAATTCAGGACATTTTCAAAGTTTTATCTGTCATCATGAGATTTTTTTTTCAGAAGTTGGGGCATTATGAAAAGCAGCAAGTGATGTTAATGCTCACACATGCAAATCATGCAAGTTAGCAACTCTGGGTAGGAATCTACAGCTCCTGATAGCACCAGCTTCTTCTGCTCACTTGGCAAATAAGGTCATCTGAATATTTTTAAAGAAGGTGGCTTTCTTCTTTTCTTTTTCTGACTGGTATTCCTACACTATCATCCCAAGTGTCAAATCTTTTTTTGGTAAAAGCTGTTTCTGAGAGTTTATCCTGTCCTCAACTGAAGGAGTCTGCCTTTTGCATTTTTTTTAAAACACAGTTTGGTTTTTTGTCCCCCCAGTAGTTCATTCAGGCCTCAGATAAAGGCAACAGAAGAAACAAACAAGTCACAGAATTTTAAGCAGCCTAGAAAAATCCCTTCTCTCAGTTAATTGAATAATCTCAGTTTTGATTGTATAATACTGCAACTGCCTGTTGGAACATTCCAGGAAATACGAGGAATACATAATGAAAGAAGATAAAAAGAAGTTCTTTCTAGCCTTTTTATTTAGCATATAAAAGCCCCAAAATGTGAAGTTTTCCCTCTTTTCCAAGTCATTTTTAAAGATAAATTTCTGACCTTTAATCCTACCATTACATGTTGTCAACTTAAGGTGGTTTAACTGCTCCAGGTAAGAAGCTCTCCTCTGAATAGGAAAGAAAGCAGAAAAGACTTCTCTTGTTAGGCTATGAAAGGAAACACAAATAAAACTTATTCTCAGAGAAGTTTTGAACTATGTATCATTTAGACTATCCTCCTAGGACACCGGAGAAGCAAACCTAAGGCTTCTGAGCTTCTGAAATAGAAAGACCCACGTATTTCTGTCCTCACAGTTTTGTGCCCTAGGCAGAAGCTGTGAGGCCTACACTTCTCCATTCTCAAAGCCTGAGTTCCCCAAATCCGTTTGTGAACTGATTACATTACGGAGTAGCAGGAGTGAATGCTTTCTTAGCAAACTCTTTGGAACAGACACTTTCTTTTTTCAGACCTCTGCACTCTATGTAAAGCAAAAATCTATGTGAAAGCACTTTACACGGGCCTTTTATGTCTCAAATTCTCAGCAGGAACACTGCTGTTGTAGCATCCACGCCCTATCCTCCATAGCTGGTTAATTTGCAGTGGCGTTACCCTGTTTCTTTGCTGTACTGCCACCTCACTTGGCAGATGTGGCTAGGTCCCAGAACAGCAGGAGTACAGCTTTACTGCAGGCACAGGAATGTGCCACTACTCCCCAACAGCAGCTTAACTCTGTGGGTCCACCCCATCATCTATTCCACTTTGCCAGTTCTCTGTCCCTGACCTTTTTATCATTGGTTTATTGAGTTGTTGACCTGCTCTCCAACCATGTGCTAGATATTAGCATGAAAAACTAACGAGTCCCTTAACTCCTTTGGGTCAGTGTTGTCCGTTCCCAGCAAGTCTGCCTCAGCAATATTAAACTACTTTTCCTATCTCCAACACTGGCTACGTCCTAATCATTTATTAGCCGTATGCGTGAAAAAAAAACACTGAAAGCTGACTCTCTGTAAGGTCCTAAAATGTCAGTGCTGATCTGCAGTTTGGAAATGGCATGGTCAAGTAAATAACAGTGCACATGGAGGACTGCACAGATCCGAGCAGCAGCCTGACAGCAACTACACCTTCATCAGTCCTAACTGGATTACCTACTCCACATACATCCCTTGGAAGTGACCGTTAGGAACCAGTTTCTCACTCCTGGCATCTCCTATAAACTTTAGGCCGCAACCCTGCCCTCTTCTTCATTGCTCTTTCTACCCTGGCTAACCACTGTTGGGCGAACGCGTTGAAATCCTGAAGAGTAAGCATTATTCTCAGCATAACCTCTGAGAAGTACCACAGCACCACCCCAGGGCGTGAAACACTGAGGTTATTCTCACACGGATTTGTGATTCTCTTAAGGACGCGGCCAAGGCCCTCGCTGCGCAGAGCCCAGCACCACCACCTGGGCGGCCATTTCGCCGCCCCGCTCCCCTCCGCGCTGGGCGGGCTCTGGACGCCTCGCAGCGGCGGGAAAGTCAGGGGAGGAGACAGGCAACGGCGGCCACTGTGAGGGGAGCGCATGGCCGCCCCTCTCCTCCCCTCTCCGGGGCGGGGGCAGCGCTTGCGCGGTGGGGCGGGCGACGGCCGAAAGTTTTGGGGGCACGTGGGGTCGCGGGGTAAGGCAGCGGCGGGGGCGGCCGGGGCCGCAGAAGCCCGGGGAGTCGCGACGCGCTCGGCCGCTGCCTCGCAGCCCTCGCCATGGCCCCCGCCGAGATCCTCAGCGGCAAGATAGTCTCCGCGTACGTACCCGCGGGGCCGGCCGCCCTTCCCGCCATGCGCCCGGCGCTGCGCTGTGAGCGCGGGGGGTTCCCTCACGCGGGGACAGGCTGTGGGGAGCCGCGGGGGTTTGTTCCTCTTCGGGGTGGCCGCGATCGGGGAGGAAACCGGTGCGGCGGGCGGGCCGGGGGGTACCCCGGGGACCCTGCCCTGCCGGGCGGGGGAGCGGGGCTGTGGTGGCCCCTTGCTTCGGCTCTGCCGGGGCGCAGCAGGCACCCTGCAGCTTTGTCACTGTGCCGCATTCAGAACCCGCTTCTCCCCGGCTGGAAGCGGTGGGAGTTACTAGATGAAGGCGGTACTAAAGATCTTCAGGAGAACCTAAAGTGCTGTCAGGACTGCATTGCCCCCCACCCAGGGACCCAGCTGGGTGCATCTGCCTGGTTCTCGGTGGCAGCGTCCAGCACCGGTCCTGCAGAACGGCCTGTGGTCTCAGCGTGTTTGCGCTGAGATCGCTGCCCAGGCAGATGTGAAATGGCTAGCTCGCTTAGAGCTTTTGTGTGTTTATGGGGTGCTCTCGAGATGCTTTATGAGCAAGAGTTGGGAACCTGTGCCTTAGGTATGGTCTCTTGTGTTCGTACTGTACAGGCATTGGTCACTCCTTTTTAAGGCAAAATTAATCCATGTATCGGATAACGTCACGATGAATGTTCACAGGTGTCCAGCTATTTGAAAGATTTGTCTGATACTAAAGCAGAAGGGTTCCTTCTGCTTTTCAGCTTTTACTCAGCTGGCAAGCCCTGACTATAGGTGACCCTGTGTTGTATCTTTTAGTTTGCTTATTTCTCCTACTGCTATTATACATACACATCTGGTACAAAAGTGAAACAAATTTCATGAACCCTAGGAAAATGTTGTGATACTCTGTGCAAATGGGGTTTGGTTAGGTAGGTTCATTCAGTACCTCCTCCCCGTAACCAGGGAATTTGGACAGAAAGTGTAAATTTAAATGGTCTAAAGTAATCTCTGAAAAGCTGTTAGACCTGATGTTAGATATGGCTGCATCTGACATCTGCATCCAACTGAGAGTGGACCACTTCTGAAAAGTAGGCCTGATGTGTCTTGAATCTCAATATCCATGATGAAAGGCTGCTTGCACATTTTTTTACCCTGTAATTTTTGGACCAGTACCACTTGGGTATTGCAGCCTCTCAGTCTTGTGTGCTTCCTTAGACCTTATGCTTTTGTTAGTCTTGAAGCCAGCACACTCTTCATGCCGTGTATGTGGTGCTTGTGGTACTTAGTCATCTGCCTACTGCAGGTTTCTTTTTTCAGGCATAGAAAGAACCCCTAAGGTGTAGTAGATCCTTTCAAGCAATACGTTTATTGAAATTTTAAGAGTGACTAGAAATCTGTAAAGATGTTAGCATGAGTACAGTGAATATGCTTTGGAGGTATTCTGAGCATTCAGCTTAAAAACTTTTAGCTTCCTTTGCGCTATATATTATGTTTCTTTTAATTTATAGATACAGTGGTGGCATTTTTTTATTTCTGTTTGTTTTCTGTGTTACATCAGCAGCTGTTTTCAGAGATGAGGACCTTTGTGATGTTGTGCAAATAACCAAGAAGAGGCATAAGATTTCAATAGACACACAGAGGAGAAAGGATTGCTTAGTTTCCAGCACATTTCTAAGGTGTTTGGCTGAAGCCTGTCTTCCAAAGGCATCAAATCGTGATGTGAAGACAACATGAAATGGAAAAATAATTGCAGCTGTATAGCTGTCCTCCTTCAGTTCATGTATTTCTGCTGTATTTATGTCCAGTATAGCAAAACTACCATGTGCTATACAAGAATGGGCCTTACATAGTTTGGGTTTTCCTAGGTGGAGTACTTGAAGGAGGCATAAAGAAATGGGCTATCTGCCCTACAGATACCTGTCCCTTTCTTCCAGACCCTCTAGAGAAGTGCTGACTGATCCAGAGGATTCTCCTTGTCCGTGTCTACCCCCAGGCCAAGTGTCTGGCAGCAGAAGCTGTGATAGGCGTGTGGTTTTTCTAGGAATTTTCAACTGAATTGCCTGTTGCAGAAAGGGAGTGTTTCTGACTTGACTCAACTGCAAAGTCTTTTCAGTTACTATCTTTTAGGAGGTGTTTTTTGTTACTTTATCCTTTAACCGAGAAAAGTGTTTGTAAGTCAGTCAAATATTAACAGATGAGGTGAATCAATCAAGTAGTGTTACAGCTACATAATTCTAAGTTTCTGTGTGTATTCTAAATCAAAACTCTTATGTATTGTAAACTCTTCTCCTGCCACTAAGCAGGAAGTTGAAAAGATACTTTCAGCTTCTCCAAATGAAGCTGAAAAAAATACTTAACTCAGATGTGTCAGTTATTTAAACAAAAATCAGGTAGATAGTGGCATTCTTATTTTTGTGAAACATGTAAAGAGAATAAATACTTTGATAGCACGATTCCTTGTCTCTATAAATAAGGAAAACTTGATGAGAAGATAAAGCTTATTCAGACTTAGAAAGTGAACTCTGTGGTCCAGTACCGCTCAATGCCACTGAGCAGACCCAAATACGAGCAAGAACCCCTTGTGTTAGATGCTCTACAGACACAGAATTAAAAGAATGGGACTCTGCTCCAAAGAGGTTACAAGCTAGGAGAAAACATTGTCTGGTGGGCAGCAGGGCACAGTGCTGTCATCTATGCACATCACTACCAGGTTACATGGAAGGGGGAAGTCCTAAGGGAAAAAACATGTAGGGGACTGCCATGTCCCCTTTGTAGAATTAAGGAAATCTTAATGTTACTCTTTGTGAAGAGTGGAGTTTGTAGATACGGCCTAGAGTATTGTCTCAAATGCTTGCAGCTCCATAAACGTGATTTGAGTCTTTATCTATTTCTGTCATTATGTCCTCTGATTAAATCACCTGATAGTTGGGTGTTGTATGGGGTAGCTGTTTTGGGATAGACGCCTGGTCAGTGTGATTGATGTTGCAGCATGGGAAGCTGGTTGTGCCAGTTCATGGTATTGTAACTCAAGTTTGGGGCAAACTCTTCTGTGTTATGTTTTTAAGACTCAGCTTTATGTGAAATATAAACTCTGTTGTTCTGTTGCAGCAGCCATGTTTGAGAAGTTCCTCAAATGCTACCTATCCCATCCCATATGGATGATTGCATCTTCAGCTCAGCCATTTTGTGGCCATCATTGGACAGGATGAAAAAGCCTATAAAAAAGCAAAAGCATCATCATGTATTTATCTGGTCTGAAGACTGCTCAGACAAGTATTTGAGCTGACCAAACCAAAAGAGTGGTTAAAAACTCTGGGAGTATGAAAGTGGTACAAAGAAGCCAGTAGTTCCCCTGTGAGATGATGACAATGTGCCAGGATCATGCAGTGGTATGGCAGGAGACTTGTGAACAGATTCCAGTGCTGCTCCATTGGGATAGCCAACCTGTGACTCCCACCAGGAGAGACTCCTTTCTGTCTCTTCTTTGGGGTGCCAGTAGAGTGTTCTGTGGGACGCTTCCTTGCTGCCTCTTCACAGTATTTGAAGATAAAGCAGTTGTCCTGCTAGCTAGGATGTGGTGCCATGGAGGTTTGCAGTGTGGAGAGACAAGCTTCCCCTTCTCCAGTTTTGTTTCTTTTCTTCTTGTGGGGGCAACAGAAAGTGAGCAGTGGCCATGCATCAGGCTCAAAGGAGGAATGGCTACAGGGACGACAGCCCTGACCAGGATAAGTGCAGGACCTGGGGAGGACCATGAGCCTTAAACAGCCATTCCTGGAGGGCTGCAGCAAGAGCACTTCTGATGCACGTTTCTGAAACTTTTAGGAAATCTGTGATCCAGGCAGTGGTGCCAAACCCTGCTCTTTAGGGACAAGCCTCTTCTAGAGCATTGTTACCTCTGAAGGAAGTGTTTGCCAGGTCATACGTTTGGCAGTATTCATGTAGACTCAGGGCCCTGTTAGCCAGCGAAGGGACAGAAAGGCAGCCTAGGGTCATCTTCAGGATGGAGATGTGTATTCTCCCAGCACAGCCACTTGAACCATTGCATGTACATAATGTACATAATCCCATAGGTGTAGTGGTGGGGTCTGCCTGAGGAGGCACTGGCATGGGAGCTGTGTGTCTCTCGCCATCAACAGCAGAGTCGTAGGAAAGTGGTTTGTCCTTTGCTGTTCTGGAAAATTCACTTCATAAGTTCAAATTCTGCTCACTGTTGCAGTCAAGAGAAAGAAGGGCTATCAGGTTGTTTTTAATCATTGGAGCTGTTTTTTGCACTGTGTGCTTAAAGCCATGTGCTGTCCTTAACCTGTGTGGACCCTGGACCCTTGTTTGCAGTGGGAGTTTGTTTGTGGAAGAGCATGTGGGCACAGGAGGGTCTTAGTGTCAGAGGGAAGGCTTTTGGAGCAACAGCCACATAAAATTGCAAATTTATGTTTGAAGACTTAAAAGTGTTTCCATACAGCTAATAAAAATGTTGTTAATTTATCAATATAAACTTTTATCTTTGTCAAGACCTGAAGTCCATAATAGAATTTTGTAAACTGTATCACTAATAGCTGCTAGCTTCAAAGATTATTTTGTAAGTCTGCAGAGATAAAACAAGGATTATATTTTTCCTTAATTTTCTCTCAGATGTTGGTACCTGTGGCTTTTGTGGTAACTGGGGAGCAGTGGTACTTAACACTAGGTGGCTGTCTAACAAGTGATTTCTTGGTTCAGGGCTCCTAAAGCAAATCAGCACTGGCAGCACCACTTTGTGTGTTTGTGCATGTTACCCTTCTTCTGTAGCTGAAGGGGAAATGAGCTAGTGCCTAATTACAGAAAATGTCAGCAAGACATATATGTGAAGAGTCATGGCTGCTGGGGGTGAAAGCACGCCATAGACCTGCCTCACAGAGGACACAGGAAAACTAGACCCATGGGTGGGCTTATTTCTCCTCCACTGAGAAGACTGTATTAAAAGTAAAACCCAGACCTGAGACCCTTCCCAGTTGACCCTTAGGAGGGCTTTACTGCATCATAAATTATGATACGTTTGTTTGCATTTCTTTTTGTTCACAGGCCACAAACCAGTGCTGTGCTTTCCTTACTGGAACACTGGAGGCTGTTAGAAATAGCTCAAAGAGGCACCCTGCAGCACCCGCTACACTCAGTGGCTTTCTGATGCTCCTTGAGATCGTTGTGTTGCTCCTATGGGCTGCTGGTGAGCTCAGGCCCCGTTGTGTCTGCAGCAGTAGATTTGGTGCTTTCTCTAGGGGCTTACAGCTGGAGTGTAAGGAGAAGCAGTTGGTTATTTTGCCACCCAGCAGATGAACTTCTGTCACTTCAGCATGAAGAACTGCTAGGACAAGGGTGATGAGTTCAGAAAACAGTGTCATAAAAAGCCAGTCTTTCTGTCAAGTCTTTTACAGAGGTGATAGATAAAGGAAGCCTAGGAACTGCTATTTTTCAAATAAAATTGAAAACAAGCTCTTTTACTGAAGCTTGTTAACAGACTCAAACACCTACAAATACTCTGAACTCCTCAGTGCAGCAGAGCTCTGACCATGTGATTGGGGATGCAGAAGGAGAGACACATGATTTGGGACAGAGCAGGAGCCTGTGCGATTCCCCCAAGATGGTACTTGGAACAGCCTCAGGGCTGCTTCTGGCTGGGCCAGCTGCAGCCTTCCTCTGGGATCAGTGCTGCTGGGTTACAGCAGAGCCCTGTGCTGCTCCCATTTTCCTTTCTCCTTGCCTCTGGCATTTCTGATTCGGAGCTCATAGTTGCAGAGTAGAATTGGCTTCACTGGCTATCTGTCATCCTGGAATTTCCCTATATGGCAGGAATCACAGCCTCCCAGCTGGCATCAGCTACTTTGTCCCCGTACACTTGCTGTTTGCATTTTTAATGAACTGGCACCAACAGCACCTTCTCCAGTCTGGGAAGTCTGGTTCCACTTAGGTAGTAGCAGACCTTGTGATACTGATTTGAGGGTAGATGAGCACAGGGAAACCATCTGTGTTTGAAACAGTAGGCTGTTTGGAGCAAGGCAGATTTGCTAAGTATGGTGATGATAGCACCTTCTTATCTCTTTGAGAACAGTGGGTGGGACACAGGCTGGAGATCTCATGGAGGAGGACAGACCTGTCAAGCCTCTAGTGCCCTGTGAGGTTTGCTTACCTGGCCTTGGCCTCGGCCTCAGAGTAGCTCCTACATTTGCAGTGAAGTGCCACAGCCTCCTTCCAGCACTGTGAGCCCGTCAGATGGGCCCAACTGGTCAGTTCTCTGAATCCTGACTGCTTCTGGTGAGGAGACAGAGCTGTGGTTCTGGGGCTGCACCCAGGCTTTTGGCAGAATTTCAAATTTGAAAGAGCATGCTGGGCCTGACACCAGGACCTCTTCCCCACCACCTTCCCTTGGTGAAGGATCATGCACATGGGGCCAGACAACAACTGAGAAACTAGAGAGTGCAAGACCAGGGAGGTTGGTGACAGTGACTTTTGAGCTGTCTGCGGCTAATTTATCAGCAATGGGTACTTGTTATCTCTTAAAACATTAGGTAGTAAACTGGGTGTGAGTTGACATCTGAGCTAGATTAACTAATCAGTGAATCCTCTCAAGCTTCCATTTCAAAGTTTTGTTGTAGTAATTGTATCCTTAAACTTGCCTTCTCTAAAGAGTTGACCTGAGCTGCGTACCAGGGTTTAGCTAATTTTTCTCACTGCTTCACCTCTGTCCACCTCCCATTCCCCTTCCTGCCCCCATGATAAAATCTTTGCCTGTTTAGAAGCTCTTGGACTGGGGGCATTTTCTTGAATGTGTGTTGGCAAGCACAGAAAGCAAACTGGAGGCAGGAGCGTTAGTGTAGGACTGCAGCCTACCCAGCCTGTGTTAGGCCAAGCAGGCAGAAAATAGAAACACATAGTATTGTCCAGCTGTAGAAGAGATGTATCTTTCGGTACCTCTCGTTTGTTTATCTGTTTTCCAGGGTTCTACCATTGTAGATTCATTAACCTTTACCAGGACAGCACATGTGACAGTGTTGACTGGTGCTTGTGGAAGACAGGTAGATTTGGTACAGCGTATGTGGAAAGAGGAGTTGCTTTTGAGTAGGGATTTTGAAATCCCAGGAATTTCCATGCCAAATTTTGTGGTTTTTTTACCCTTGTAGCCTATGAGACCATGAAGAGGAGAGTGAAGAAGCATAATGTAGACTTTAAAAGAAAAAAAAAAAAAGTTTGAATGACACTTCCAAAATGTCTTAGTGATTTATGGACATTAATCTTCTTTGGAGATTGCTGTGGCTTCTGTACTTGTGGTATAATACATGTTTGCCAATCTGCCTATCTGTCATCTTTTCAACTCCTGACTTGTTGCTATGAGAATTCAGCCCCTTGGCTAACTTCTACCTTGGTTGTTTTTTTCCCTTCTCAGACAAGTGAGAGAGAGACTAAAGCAGCAAGTTGTTGAGATGAAAGAGAAATTTCCGGGCTTCAGACCAGGACTCGCAATTTTGCAGGTATTGTTTTCTTTAATGACAACTACAGAAAATCTGTTGCTTTGCAATGGGAAGTGCACAGCTGATGAGCTTCATCAAAGCTGCCTTGCAAATGGTAATATTTTGTAAGAAACATACCAGCAGAGTTCCCTGTGGGATGGTAACATGGTTCTGTGACTTTTTTTCCCCAAGTACTGGGGCCCAGAAACATTTTTGGCGTTTTGGGTTGTTTTGGGTTTTTTTTATCCTTCCTTCAGACCCTTGTAGTTCTTGGTCTTTACGTTTGTGAAATGGTGAAAGTAGGCTTCTTGCCTATTACAAGGAAGCAGTGCTTATAGACTCTATTTCAAGTCTCAGCATTTGTGTGAACCCCAAAGCCTATCAGATTTCAGGGACGTGTTTGTACCAGAAATCTTTGAAATGGAGTGTTTATTAAGGGATTTAGTCTGCTGTTATGTCAGAATGTGGGGAGACAAGGGGGATAGGGAAAAACAACAGAAAACACCCTTGACCAAGAAGACTTTGAGTACAGGGGATGGAACGAAATCCCATTGCTGATTTTGATGTCTGTCAGAAGTGTGAGTGCTAGAGTCTACACAGAAACACTTGCGAAGGAAAAAAGCACTCCTAAGTACAGGAATTTGTCCTGTGTTTGGCAGAATTAAGGTGGTTCTTTTTTTTCCCTTGCAGCTATAAAAAATGGAAACTCATTATGCTTAGATCAGGTGACTAGCAGTAGCAAGTGTCATATGACAGGAAGGAACTGGATGGCCATAAAGGATTGATGGACAGGACTAAAAGTG
The DNA here is from genome assembly GCF_018691265.1 of Tyto alba. Classification (NCBI taxonomy): domain Eukaryota; kingdom Metazoa; phylum Chordata; class Aves; order Strigiformes; family Tytonidae; genus Tyto; species Tyto alba. Next base: position 9,136,307 of record NW_024881303.1, read on the forward strand.
GCTGCTTAGAGAAGTGGCTTCTGTTCATATTCCATATTTTGGACTCCTGAAGAGCTCTTGCTGCCTCTCTGGATTCCTGTGCTAAGACCACTATAGTACACAAAGATCATGCTCCTCTTCAATGCTAGGAACAAATTTGTTTGTGGGGTTGGTTTTTTTCTGTTTTTCTTTTCCATTAGCTTTAAGAAGATCATCTTTACAGAAGACTTGTTTTCAGGTGTTTAGAAGGATGGAGGAAGGCCTTTTATTTAAAATTTAGTAAGGGATGCTTTGATGGAAGCTACCAAACTGATGACCTTGTAAACTGTCTTAAAAAACTGCTGGTTTGTAGTGTTACTGGAGTTTTTTCTTGGTTGGCTTGTGTTCTTTTCAAACCTGGGTTTTCTCAGTCCTTCATAACCTGTTTGCTCTGGCTTTCTGACACTTTTGTAAGCCAGCAAACAGTCTCGGCTTGGAGTTCATCTCTTAATACTGATATTCTCAGCTGTCTATTTTTCAGATAAATAAGGACAATTAGCTGTTTCTCATATGTAGCACCCCACACAATATGTGCTCTTTTCTTGAGAGGTATCTGGTGTCCTCTGAGCTCAAAGAATACGTCAGTTAATCTTTATTTTTTGTCTTGTAGTGAGGAATGTCCTCTTTTGCACAATATATGTGGTCTGTCTGCTGACATCTGATGCCTGCTCTCTTTCTTCTTTTCTGCCCTGTATGAGGCATACCTTTTCCTAAACCCAGCAGACTTTAAAGAGGAGACAGCCCCTGTGTCTAATATTAGGGAAGAAGAACTAATGTACACTGGTTGACTAGGTAGTGCACTCACCCCTGCAGCTTGTAATCTCTGTGAGAACCAGGAATAGCTCTCCATTACCAGGGAATGAGGTTTCAAGAGCTTATTTATCAGCTTTTCCTTATTTGTTCCTCATTTTCTTATGGTTACAAGGAGTATTACCTTTAACAAAATATACTGGAAGTTGCAATTAGTCTTCTGAAATGCAGTTGTACTGCAGTCAGCCAATACTGCCAGAAACTACAGGCATGTGTTCCACTTGATGCTTTCTCTTTATGCATCACTTTGTTCTTGTTTTGTTGGGTTTTCTTTGGCAGGAATATTCTTAAGGTACAAAACAGCAGTGGAAGAAATCTCTCCATCAACGTGCACATATATGCATAAAATTAAGATGCCTGGGTATCAGAGGCCCAACTTTTCTGAAAGCCTTAATCAGATAATTGGATGTTATCAGCACCTACTGATCATGTTAATTAGCTAGAGATTTAACTTTCTCGGATGAGATGACAGTATTTTTTGCTTTGGAGAGCACTGTGTTTCTAAGGTTTTTCAACAGGTGTAGTGTTTGTGCAGATCAGACAACTTGTCTTTAGCTGCCTCTTACTTGAAAGAACACTTTTCCTGTTAGCTCCAGCTACTTACAGCCTCTATCAGTGTGTTTAAGAGTTATTCACCAGTACCTCTGTCTCCTTGGTGTAGCTCAAAGGAAGCCAAGGAAGCTAAGGGTTAAGCCCATCTCAGCCTTTGACTTGATCTCTACTCTGCAGTGTGACTCAACTGTCTTTTCAACCTTAGGTTGGAAATCGGGATGATTCGAACCTCTACATTAATATGAAGCTGAAGGCTGCTGCTGAGGTAATGCCCAAACTCTTTGATATTTCTTTATAGCCTCCTACAGTAGGTCAAATCTGAATATGAAAAAACAGATGCAAATCAGATAGTTTTGTCTAAGCTTTGCCCATATTGAAGAAACCAATGTTGGCCTGAATTCCTCATTATAAGGAATTAGTATAGGTGTGTAACCTGACAGTTAGCCAAGCGGGCTACTCTGGTAACAATGTGGGTTGGTGCCGCTTTTTGTGTGATCATCTCCTAGATTACATGTTTCTGAAGTGCTGATGCTCGGTCTTTCCTGACCTGTGGCCATGCACTTATCTTTCCTGAATGTCTTGTACCTGCAGTAGCCTCGCGTCTGTCACCGAGTGGCATGTGACATGCTGCAGCAGGGCTGGGAACATGGATGAGTCCGTTTCCCTAGGGGATACATGGCATCTTCGCTGATGGCGTTTCAGGCAGTGTGCTGTCAAGCCAAGGTGATGATGTCAAAAGGTGGACAGTTGAAGTATGGACCAATCTAAGTAGGCAAAGCACTAATTTTCTCTTTCATTGATGGTGTTTCCAAATAATAGGACTGTAGTCACAGGAACGGGAGATAGACCTGGGAAATGTGACAGAATGTAGCAGTGACTGGGCTGGACTGAGAGAATACCCAGATCAATCTCTGATGTCAGTTCGGAAATCAGATAATTTGTTGATATTCTCATTTGCAGATTGGGATTGGTGCCAATCACATAAAACTGCCAAACACAGCAACAGAAGCTGATGTAAGTAATACAGTCAGTAATGAAAAAATACATAATTTTGGTTTTTGAGCTCAAGAGAGAAACTTGTATTTTCCCTCTCATTTTATAAAAAAAGACTACTTGCCCATAGCTATTAACTCATGATAAAAGAATTGGAACCGCTGCAATTTTTTTTATTTTTAAAAGAAAATTAAAACACCACAATATAAAATTTAGAGACTTTAACAGGTATTTTTCTAAAAATAAAAAATAGGAGTCATTTACATTCTTGGGTGGAAAAATTAAACATACCATGTGTGTCTGTTAATCTAGATAGAATTGTGCTTTTTCCTTTGCATCAGTTGTATTTCAGTTTATCAGCCATTAAGTTTTTGGTCTTTACTTGTTGTAGGTCCTCAAGTGCATTGCATCTTTGAATGGAGACCCTGCTGTTCATGGCTTTATAGTGCAGCTGCCACTTGACTCTGATAAACCCATCAATACAGAAAAAATAACCAATGCTGTTGCACCTGAGAAGGATGTAGATGGGTAAACTGACTTCACCCCTGGAGAGCATGACAGCTACTCCAGAAAGAAACTTCTTTTTTTTTTTTTTTTTTTTTCTTTTGAACAGTGATCATGAGGCTGGGAGTCTTACTTGGCCTTTATTCTTTCAAAATACAGCTTAAGTAGCATCAATGCTGGGAAACTCTCTAGAGGGGACCTTGGAGACTGCTTTATTCCCTGTACACCAAAAGGATGCATGGAACTTATCAGGCAGACAGGTACGGAGGTTTCCATCCATTAGTCATGAGCGCAGTAGTCTTCAGTAAGAGGAGAAATTATGCACCTTGCAAGGCTGTGCTTTGCATTGAAACTTGTGTCGAGATGCCACATTTCATCTCTGACTTTTCAGATAGGAAAAGGACTAGTTTTAAAGTGGTCTTTTCTTTCTCCCTCCCAGCTCCAATTCCCTATCATACACAATCCAGAAGAATAGTATCCTGAAGTACCAGAGCCAGACTTAAACTCACCAAAACACTCCAGACCTCTTGGAGTTAGTTTGTACTAGAATGCACAATGACCTATTTTTACTTTCTCCCAACTTTCTGCGGTGCAGGCATCCAGGTTGCAGGGAAAAGAGCAGTAGTGGTCGGTCGCAGTAAGATCGTTGGTGCTCCCATGCATGACCTGCTGCTCTGGAATCACGCAACGGTAACCACTTGTCATTCAAAGACCTCCACACTGGCTGAGGAGGTAAGGACAGGATAGGTGCATGAAGATGTAGTTACCCGCTGCAAGCCAGCGCTGCCTGCTGCTACCTGGTGTATTGCTACCCTAAATCAGTGGGTCTGGGTTGTTTTTCATCTGAAACGGTTTCCCAGTCCTATTCATTGCATGGTTATGTATGCTTCTGCTGGAATAACATCATGATTATTTTTGCCCTTAATTAGAGGGTTTTAATTAAGACAATAAAATTATTGGGTTTGTTTTCTTTGGGTAAAGGCTGAAAATTTAATCATCCCTTCCTAATCTCCATGTAGTGGCCTGCAAGACAGCGTAAGTTTGTGTTTTTTTTCCGAAAAGGCCAGGTGGTCTTTTGCTTTAATGGCAAGGAAATGCTAGACCAAATGTTTTCTCCAGGGTGTTTTTTCCAGTCTATTTTCTATGACTGGGAGTTGGTACCATTTTCCTCTTAAGCAGTGAGAGTGACAGAAATAGTGTGTTACTGTGCTGCCACCTACTTGGATTTCATAGAGCAATCAACACTGCCAGGCTCTGTATGGCAAGTATTAAAGCTGAAAAGGGGGTAGGTGTATTTGAATATAACTCACAAAGAAGATCAGAAACGCTGCAATGCTTCATGCCATTGAGTTGCTGTTCAGTAAGACTGCCATTAGGTTGATTAACAATTGAAGTGCTAATTCGTAATGAAATCTTAATTTTTAAGTTTATCTCCCTTGAAGATTAAAAGAAAAAATTCCAAGGGATAGCAGCTTCCTAAACAAACGTGAATGAAGCAGTGCAAGAACTGATGACAAGCTTTAGTCAATCTCTAGTACCAGCTTTGTGACCAGATCTGTCAGATTCACCACGTACTGTCTGAACGAGTATTAGTGCTGAATTACGATCAGCTTTTCCTGGAGTTGCACGTTACACAGTCCTGTAAAAGCCACAAGACAGTGCTGCCACTAGTGAAGTGCTGCTTAGAGTTCTGTGCAGGGGTTGTTCTTGGCTGCTGTCTGATGGGTGCTGGGTATATTTCTAGCATTGAAAAGAGCAGCTGAATATTCAGGGATATTTGAAGGGAGGAGATAAGAATATGCAGAAGGCTTAAATTATATCTAAAAGTAGTGTGTGTGATCCACTTGGGAATCATGGAGGAGTTCAAAGGAGGTTGTGAAGTGTCGACTAGCAATAGTTCAGGGTAGGAGAGTGAAAATAGGCCATAATTTCTGGCTGCAGAAATTTGTCCTTGCCGAGGAACTGCTAGCTACCTTTAACTGCTGACGATACCCTTCCATCCCTCTGATGGCAATGGGTGAGCAGACAGTTTTGCTGCATTTGAAGCTGACCTAAGTTGCTGCTGAAGCAGCTCTGCGTTTCTCCACTGCCAATGGGATAGAGTTGTTTATTTGACTTTTTTTTTTTTTAAATAGGTTGGTAAAGCTGATATCCTGGTGGTTGCAGCTGGTAAAGCTGAAATGATAAAAGGTGAATGGATCAAACCTGGTGCAATTGTCATAGACTGTGGAATTAACCACGTGCCAGGTGCGTGGGTAATGTATAAAGAGTGGGGATGTGTTTATTTGTATATAAATGCAGTTGCTAAGTAAGTACATGGATACTGTTTCCTTGGTGTTTCTAGTCAATGCGGACTTCCTTCTCTTTTAAGTCTGTCTTAGGTAATGATGCCAACCTCTGAAGATGCCAGAATAAAAAAAGGCTGATCTGAAGTACTGTCCTGAAGCAGATTAGAGGCAGTTTTGTGTCTGCCTTCAATGAGGCTGATGATTGGTAGAGCAAAGAGGAGGCCCGAGAAATATTACAACAGAATATCCATGTAATTTGCCACAACTAGATATTGGAGTCTTGCTGCTGTTGTCACTTGTGAGTGCGCAGCTTTGGTGTCATTACTTTGCATTTAGACCTGGTTAAGCTGTTCTGTTTGAAATACATAAATGGCAGGCAGTCCCTTAAAGTAGCTGTGGATTTGTTGAATCCCACATAAACTTCTTAGTCTTGAATGGCTGTTGTCTTGAAACAAAGCAGCTTCTGCAGGAGTATTGGTGACAGTGACAGTGGCTTTGGCATAGAATAAAGTGCTTTAACATAATGGATTTTAGGGTAGGGTTTCACTCAGCTACTCCTTCCTTATAAAGGAGGAACAGACAGTCTGGCAATTTCTGTTTTCATCTCATTTTAAATCCAAATTACAGATATTAAATGATATGGAAAATTAGTCACTATCCAGCTATCTCTGCTACACCCACAAGGCTTTTAAAAGGTAGTTTTCATAATTAATCAGTCATTTTGTTGCCATTATTTAATGGAATGTAAAGAAACTTCTGTTTAGCAGTCTTGTTCCTCAAAGATGACATTGAGTTGCATTTAAAAATATTAGTCCTGTGTCTAATTAAAATTAAAAAGTCACCTGCTGTTGGTGTTTGTTGCTTGATGTGTTTGTGCGAAACTACTCAAATTTAGGCAAATTGCCAAATCCCACAGGGTCACTGCTGCTTTGCTAACGTTGCAACTAAAACTAACATTGTGTTTCTGACATGGGATGGTGTGACCGTTTTTCCAGGCTTCATGTGAACTGCATCTTGAGGACACGTCCCTGTTTCTTCACAATTAGTCTGACTTGGGCAGTGCACGGAGGTCTGAGCTGCTTGTACAGCCAGCCTAGAGAGTGTTGCATGGCAATACACTTAGTGGCGGTGTGAGACTCGGTAATCGGGGCTTGACAGAGTACCATGGAAATTGTCAGATTTCAAAATGATGGGTGCCATGGACTTTTTTTTTTTTTCCTGTGGTTTTCTGAAGCTGATGAGTTTTCCTGACTCTTTCTCCCCTTCTGATCGGTTACAAAAACGTTTTCAGATTAATCTTTTTGGAAATCAGTGCCAGAATTGTAGGAATTGCAGTGCTACAGAAAGAATGGCAACTAGTTTGCCAGCTTCTCCAGCTACATTACCGTACAGATAGAATATTGCTGCTAGCTGTGATGGTTCTTTGAAGATGGTGGGGGGAGAAATAGCACAGTTGCCATACATCTTACAACAGCTGTAAGTGCACCCAGCTGGGTGCCTCATAGGAGAAGATGTGAGTTGCAGCTGGAGGACATGGCAATCTCTGGATATGCCTATACTTTGCAAGTTGGGGTGCCCTGTACAGGCAAATCCCAATATGATTTGACATATCAGGACATTAACTGCATGTGGGCTTGCCAAGATGGAGTTAAAAAAAGTTCCAGCCATGTAGCACCACGCAAATGTAGCTGTTGTGCTTTTGAATGGAAGATGCCCTGTATACTCCCAAGGCTTCCAGTTTAGAGACAAGAATAGGCAGTTCAGGCACATCTGGCTTTGTGTTCGTGTGCACTACAGCTGAACAGAATTTCATCCAGGACTCCAGGCAGAGAGAGAGGAAGAGAGGATCTCCTGAAGCCTCTATTAAGAGCAATAAGTGTGTCTTACTCCCTTTCCAAACTGGATTGTATTTGTCTTCTCTCCCCATTGTTGCAGTTGGAGGGGTAGTCCAGCAAATATTCTGAATACCTTATTCCAGGCTTGTAGAAATTGTTCTGCTACAGGAGGGGAGAGCAGTGTAGCCAGAGAATATTTTCAGAGATGGCATAATCTCCTGAGCATCTCTGTCTGAGTCCTGATGGAGGAAGCAACCCTGTTCAAAGTCTTCCTCTGCTATGGGATTTTGCAGCCCTAGCCAACAGGGAGCCTTGAACAGTGGGATATGAGAGCAGCAAAGGAGGATCAGCCTCTGTGGATCTCGGTGCTGTGCTCTTCAAATACCAGAGAAGCCAGAAAGATACAGAAAGCCTTGACTTGATGCTCTGTTTATATCTTCATGTACTGGGAATCAAGCTGGCATCACAGGCCTATAAGATCAGATTGTGTTGGATCCCTCATGAAACACCTTTCCCAGTGGTGTCCAGAAAAAGAAGCAGACTGCAAGCAGGTGATCTCATGTTTTATAGATGAGGGACATGTATGGTCTTGTGTGTTTGCAGTCATATATCCACCAGAAATGTGTTACAGTTGCATGTATGTTAACAGAAGTTTGCTTGGAAGTCATGTGGATATTCCCAGTCCTTGTCAGAAGAAAGCAGGCCTGTGGATTAGCTCCGGTCCAGAAGGTGCACTCAGGCTCTCTCTCATGCAGCTGTCTGTGGAGGTAGATGGAGATCATCATACCTGTTCATTGCACGTGTGTAGGCATATCCTTCACTTCTTTGATCTCAGAGTCCTTGGATGCACTCTCTCATGTGTTCCAGCTGGCTAGAGAGCCTAATGCACCAAAGAAGACACAGGCACTGGGAACAGTTATAGTGTCACTGATTCTCTCTGTAACTAGTTTGTTTGGTTTTTTTTTTTAAGAGTGGGATGATGAATATTGTGAAGGTGAAATTATGGGGAGAGACCAAAAGTGTTGTATGCGAGCTTTCCTTCAAAATAATATTTTAAAGGTAATCGAATAGCTCCTAATATGTGCTCAGCAGTGCTTGACGTGAGGTGCAGATGCAGAGGCAGGGACTGGGGATTTATTTGGCTTGTGCTCATCACTGTGCAGCAGATTAGGCTGTTTGTGTTTGGAGTTCATTGCTTGTTTTCTTCATTCTTGGGCCAGGAGTCTTCCTGACCAGGGTGGCTGGTAAGCCTGCTTGGCATCCTTGGAAGAAAATACGATTGTTACTTGCCTTTTGCAACTTTAATTAAATTGGTCTGTATGCTGGAAGGCCAGATTGGTCTGCAGTTCAGGCAGCAAAGCAGACAGTGGCTGTAGAAACACTGTTTAACATCTGTGATGTTGTTCAAGCTTTGAACTTTAGGGAGGAGGAGTGTTGCTTAAAACACAAACACAGCAAAACATCCAAGCTGCTAATTGTCAATAACAATGCAGCTAAAAATTACTGTTGGCAGTCGCTGCTTTTGTTCCCTCTTTGGTTTTAACATAATCAGCTGTTTAGGAGCTTGGTTTCTCTTCCAGTCCTCCCCCTCACCAAATATATGTTAAAGTTACTGATTATGTTCTGTTCAAACACACACTTACTGTATGCAATATAATATTCCAATGTAACAACATTAAAATCTATCTTCAGATTTTTCACACTGCTTAAAGGTTCCCTAGAGTCCTCATATCTGAAATGAGGATCTGCCACTTCAGGAAAAACTTAAATTTTCTTTTTTTGATACGCTCTGTCTATAATCACCGAGTTCCTTAGATGGCTGTGCTAGTTTACTAATGCATTTAGTCCTTTTCTCTCTTTTATGAGTGCTCTTAAAGATCACCACTGAAAAAAAAAGTACTTTACCTGCTTCTGAACTGTCAAGTCATGTAGTGCAGCAGGACATAGCAAATTTTTTTTGTCAGAGGGAAAGGAGTTTATTCTATTGGAGCTCTCTGAAACCACCTGTGAGGTTTGTTTTGACAAGACTGATCTCTGTGAGCTGCAATTTTTACCAGTCCGTCATTAGAATGGCAATGAGTAACTGAAAAGCTCAGTACTTTCTGTCTTCAGTTTCTATAAAGGCAGGTGATTTTATTCAATAGTAGGGCCTAGATATCCTCCAAAATGGAACAGAAAAAATATAAATCTGGGTTTTTGGAACAAGCCGGCCATGTTTCTTCTGTCACTTCTTCTAAACCATTGGTTTATATCTCCTTCAAATTGGAAGCCATACTAATTCTTAAGAGCAATACAGCAGGAGCTGCAAGAAGATGGTTCAGGTGACATCTCTGTTGTATGTCCCATTTGTGTTTTATTATTGCACAGATGTAAGGCTTGGTCTGTGCTTAGGTCCCCCTGCATTTGTTTTGGAGTCATCTTCAGACTGCCCTGTGGGCCACGTGCCACCGAGAAAATACTTGCATCCTCAAGGAAAGGGAGATCTGTCTGTCTGAGGATAAATGGTGCTTAGTGGGAAGATATGTTGCATGAGCTGTTGACAGTCTGACTGAAGTATGATGATAACAGCTTCATCTTGTGATGTCATCTTAACTTTTTATCTTTCTTTACAGCTTCCTGGGTACTCAGATTCTGTTTTGTTTATTCCAACAGAGGAAAAGACTGCAGCTTCAGTCAGTGCTGCTTCCCCTGTTGTTTTGGTGAAATGCGGTGTGTAACTTACTTTTTCCTTAAATCCCCAGACAGCACAAAGGCCAGTGGAAAAAGAGTTGTAGGAGATGTGGCATACAGTACAGCAAAGGAAAGAGCTTCATACATCACCCCAGTTCCTGGTGGCGTTGGGCCTATGACTGTGGCCATGTTAATGCAGGTACGTGGGCAGACTGAGATTGCTGGTCATCTGCTCTGTATTTGCCTTTGGGGTATGTTGCTGCTGACCATCAGCACACTACCAAAGCAGCTGGTGCTTCCTTCTTGCTCTTACAGAGGTCTAGTTAAGATTTCCAACACTTGTCCCAACACTTTGGATTCAGTTAACTGAGGCAGAAGATGAACTTTAAGGAAATGTTAGGACAGAGGGTTTTTTGGTTGTTTTTTTTTTTTGGTGGGGCTTTTTTTTGGTTGGTTGATTTTCTTGAGTGTGGTCTCTCAAAACAGTGAGAAACAAGCTTGTCTTACAATGCTCTGGCTGTAATTCTAAAACTACCCATAGGGTAATTGGATAAAAAGGAGGAGAGTCACGGTATAAGCCAGCTCCCTCTGTTTCCTGATTTGCTTAAGAAACGCTGCTGGCACAGAACACCCGAAAAAATCCAGCACACTGGAAAACAGATAGGTAGGTAGGTAGATAGATAGATACGGTGGGGTTTTTTTTCTTTTTAAGAAAATAACAAGCAGAATCTCATTTTGGATTGTTAGCAAATTCTATCATCAAAGCCCTTTGTGTTAATCCCAAAGTGAGACAAATGGGAGGGGAAAACCTTTCTGAGTCTCTTTGTTAACCAGCATGGTTCATACAGTGGTGGTTGCTATAAAGTTCTCTCATGCTCATTTTAGAGCACGGTGGAGAGTGCGCAGCGTTTTCTGGAGAAGTTCCAGCCTGGAAAATGGAACATCCAATATAACCGGCTTACCTTAAAGATGCCTGTTCCAAGGTAATGCTTTCAAATGAAGCCACTGGCAGTATTCCTGCAGTATAGTATTCATGTCTGTTCCAAAGCTTTGTGTAATACGGGGCATACATAGATGTAGACTGTAGCTGGAACTGAAGTTTGGAGAGGAGTAGAGAGAAAGTGCTGTGAGACTGTCCTAAGGGAGCAAAGCTAACCTGCAGTGGTGCTGTGACAAGTCTCGAAGTGTAGGCTCAGGTCCTCCTGATAATACGGAGGCATAAACATGGATTTCCACACTCTTTAGGCCAGCTAGATAGTTGCTGATTCAGCAAATAACGAGACACTTATATTTTGGAAAATTTTCAGTCTAACTGAAATGGCAAAAAAATCTTGAGGTAGGAGTTGTCCATGTCACATCCCCAAGGAGCATTTGAAAATGTACAAAATACCATAAAGGAGCATAACACATTGTCCACAAAAAGGCATTCTTGGGGTGGGAGGAGTGGGGGGATGGTCGGTGAGGGTTTTTTGTTGTTTGGTTTGTGTTTGTTTTTTTAATTAAAAAAAAAAAAAAAAAGGCAATTCTGAGGATGTGTCTATTCTAATGTAGCCAATATAGGCGGGATTGATTCATTTAGGAGGGGTTAAAGCTTCCATTGAAAATATAGATGAGGTGTTTGTAGTTTATGCCATCCAGAAGCAGGGAATTTGTGAGAAGTCTTGGACTTATAAATTGACCTTGCTCTCTTTCTTTCAGTGATATTGAAATATCACAGTCTTACATGCCCAAGCCCATTGATCAAGTTGCAAAAGAAGTTGGCCTTCTCCCTGATGAGGTGGAGCTCTATGGCCAAACTAAAGCCAAGGTTCATCTGTCAGCTCTGAAACGGCTGAAGAACCAGCCAGATGGCAAATACATTGTTGTTACTGGGTAGGTACTTCCTTAACTGAGGCATCACTTACATGGCATCAAAGTGAAAAGAAATTTTATTAGCATGGCTTGTCATTATATTGTCTTTTGGTCTCTGGGTTTTAGTAAATCACACTGTGAAAATCTAGTCGTTTGGGAAATAGATTTACCTCTGGCAAATAGTGGAAATGTAGTTTCACATTTTTCTCCAGAAGATTAATTGTTTTGGTCTGCAAGGTCAGGGTTATAAAGGGCAGACTGGATTGTAGTCAAAGTTTTCCTAGTCTAGTAGCCTGCCTTCAAAAATAACTAGCAAGTTGTTTCAGAGGAAAATCTTCAGCAGTTATGTGATAATTTGCCAATCTCATTCCAGTTTTGAATTGATGATTAGCTGAATTAGCCAATGGAGAATTTGAATTGGCATTAATTGGCAATCACTGAGTGACTTTGACCACTGCAAGTGTTTTGAGTCTCACCCACTACAAGGTTTTAATTGTGTCTATTCTGCTTTTTCACTGTAGGATAACTCCTACTCCCCTGGGAGAGGGGAAGAGTACCACTACTGTTGGTCTTGTTCAAGCCTTAGGTGCACACCTTCACCAGAATGTCTTTGCCTGTGTTCGGCAGCCTTCTCAGGGGCCAACCTTTGGTATAAAAGGTATGAGCTGTTCTGTTGCTTGCAGTTGGACTAAATGGGGAAAGATGGCATTCAGAGACTATTCTGCTGCACTGTAGTTTTACATAATTCCCAGTTACAATTACGTTTCTTTTAAGAAAGAAAAATCATGGGTAAGTTCTTCAGTGTTGTCTTCAGGTGCTGTGCTGGAGTTTAAACTAAGCTGCTTGACAGTAGCTGCCTTCTTAAAGCCATTAAGCAAACACGTGTAATACCACTCTGGGCTAGAAACACCTTTATGTGCATGATTTGACTATTGTCTCTCTGTAGGTGGAGCTGCAGGTGGTGGCTATTGTCAAGTTATCCCCATGGAAGAGGTAATTCTTTATACAAAGCCTCATTGCATATATAGCTCACAGACCTTGAAGAGATATTGCAATCAGATAACTTACAAAATCTTTTTTGTTTATGGCTTAGTGTAGCACTCCCAAGAACTGGATTCTTAATTTCAGCAAAGCTCTTTGGTTTGTTTTTGGTTTTTTGTTTGTTTGTTTTTTTTTTAAAAAAAAAAAAAAATCCTTGCTTGTTTCGGAAGGGTGCCTGTATGGACAGGGAAATTTGTGGAACTGGGAATTCCCAGTTCCTCTGTTCCCACCCTTTCTCTGCTTGAATTGCTGTATACCCTTGAGCAAGGTACATCCTGTGCCTCTTTTTCCCAGCACTGAAATGAAGATGATAGTGACTTAATGCATTTTGGAAGCATATTAAGTAGTTCTGTCAGCAGCAGTGGTCACTAACTCTTTCTGTGAGCTATTTTGGTGTATTTGTGTTTTAGATTACTAACATGAAATGGGAAAAGGGAAGTTGAGAATCGGTAGTGCCAAGACCTCAGCCTGTGGGGGACTGGCACTGCAGCATATTTCTGACGTGACTTGGCAACAAGTAAAATCCTGTGTCTGGGGGCAGGGAATTGAAAGGCACGTGTAGCACGTGCTCTCGTGCTTCTCTCAGAGTAATTGCCTGTAGAATTCTACCTTTGTCTTGTGCACTATAGACTGACACAGGACAATTTTAGGAAGAAAAGCAGAAATGATCAAAAGGGCTGTTTGTTCTCGTTGATGCAGCAAGTCCATAAAAGGTAAAAATGTTAAGGAAGCAGAATATTGATTTAGTCAGGTGCCAAGAACACATGTGAATGATAGATGTGACAGGAAGAATAATCTCTTCCTCTTTGGGAATGTTAATAAGACAAGCCAAAATACTTCACTGTGTAGCAGTGGGAAACAGCCCCACTCTTGGAACCAAACTGGCTGAAAGGACTTTCTCTAAGTATGACCCACGTGGTATAAATACACATAGTTTTGTGGGGGTGTTTTAATTGATGCATGTCTCATAAAATTGAAGTATCTGGAGTCACAATAATGGAGTTACAGTAATGACCTTGATACATCATTTGATATTTCTGCATGCAGCTTTCATCCTAGGAAAAAATTAGCAAGTGAAAAACTTTTGAGTTCATACCGCAGAACCAAGGTAGTAAAAATTGCTTCTTGTTGCATGTATGTAGAATGAGACAACAATTAGTGTTTACTAATTAGGATTTATAATCAGTGTATGACTAGCTGAATTCTACTTTTAGCTATCAGGTTTTTAAGACCACAGTACCAAGGCTTCAACAAAATGGTATTGTAAGGTCTTCTGGCATACCACCTTTTTTAATGTCCCCTTTTCATCATCTTCCTTTGCTACTCTGCTACAGGGAAAAATTACTGTTTTAACCACACCTTTTACTCCCCTGCCATAATGCCAGTTTGTCACTTAAGCTATATATCCCAAGCCATTTGTCAGTATAGCTACATGCAGCCAGATAACTCATGTAGACAAACCCACTCAAACTATCTTTTAATGAGATAGAACCAAGAAAACTACTAGCAGTGTCACTGTGTAGTACGTGGTCTACAAGTTCTGCCTACGATACTGTGAGTTTGAGTGGTTAGCTTATGCAGAGCTCTGTGCAACCACAGCTCTACTGCTAGCACACTACACGAGGTTGCTAGTTTCAATTTAGCTCAGATATCTTTGTGGGAGCAGCAGCAGCTTCAGCTAATGTATGTGTGAAACCTGTTGTGCAAATAATGAGAGTGGGTCAGAAGGAAGGTGAAGGAGGAGCAATGCAGATGTGCCATAGCACGGGCTTCTCAGGTGTCAGGGAGCCTGTGAGAACTGTTCCCATGGGAAAAAAAAAAAAAAAAAAAAGAAACACGAACCACCTTTGCATTTGGAAGCTTCGTTCTGGAAGTTTGTAAAATGACATAAATGTGGGGGAGGCATTTTTCTGTTTTAGAGAAATTCTTTCCTCTCTTCCACATACTGCACTGAGCAATCTCTCCCCCTCCACCCTCACCCACTTTAACATTGTTATTAATACTTCTCTTTCCATCTGTCTACAATGAATTGAAATAAATGAAAATTGCAGCAGGATGAAGTAACTGATATGTATCTTCTCTAGTTTAACCTTCACCTTACTGGTGACATCCATGCTATCACCGCAGCCAACAACCTGGTTGCTGCTGCTGTCGACGCACGTATATTCCATGAGCTAACTCAGACTGACCAGGTATGATCCTTTCTTATGATGTATTTGAGCACAGCCCACTTTGACCAAGATGTTTTGGGTGTGCCAGCAGTGCTAATTAACTACCTCTTTCATTCTGTTAGGCTCTCTACAACCGTTTGGTGCCTTCTGTCAGTGGTGTTAGGAAATTCTCAGACATTCAGATCAGAAGACTACATGTAAGTTCACTGGTTTCACACTGGTTTCTGGTTCTGTTCCATTTACTCATCCTTTACGTAAGTGGAGCTTGGCAACAGAAACCCTCATGTTGTCCTGTAGGTCATTCTGTTGGAATATATGTTTTACATAAAGTGTGCAGAAGTGTGGTAGCCCTTCTTACAGCACAGAAAACAGTGAGACACATCCCCAAGGGGAAGAATCATTGTTGTAACTATCATATCTGTATGAGTAACACAGTGGGAAGAGGCAAAAAGATTAGTGCCCTTTATTAATAGTGTCAATTCAGTGTCCTTAGTGCAGTTTAAGAAAGGGCCAGAATCAGTCTCTGCACCTTACACATAGTTACAGCTAAAGATTAATAGTTCCCACATGACAGCTATATAGATAATCCAGCACAAAAAAAAGACAATTTATAAAATTCAGCAGAAAGAGAACATAGAGAATTTTTTGTCTTATCCAGATTGAGAAAACAGGGAAAAATGGAAAAAAAGCCTGTCTCCTGCATTGCCCCCTCCCCCTCTCCCAAAAAAATAATTCCCAGTTAGATGAGTAGCTCAGTCATTGAGTGGCAGTCTCTGAGCAGACGACAGCTCCTCTGATCCTCAGAAATTAATTAATGTGAATTTTTATGTGTGTCTGACTTCTGGAAAAATTAGGATTAACAGAGGAATAGTTTTGCACTGGGTTTGGATCTTCTGGCTAGGAGGATAGCCTGGGGCCTGCTAAGCTCATTAAAAGTACAGACCTG
Source organism: Tyto alba (assembly GCF_018691265.1). Classification (NCBI taxonomy): domain Eukaryota; kingdom Metazoa; phylum Chordata; class Aves; order Strigiformes; family Tytonidae; genus Tyto; species Tyto alba. The sequence continues at coordinate 9,151,986 of NW_024881303.1, forward strand.
TTTGTACAGTATTCAGGCTGAATAAGTTGCCCATTTGGAAGTCAGGAGCAATAATCAGATTACATAGGAAGCTAAAACTCTGATTTATTAATTGGCTATAATGTCTCAACCATTAGAGAATGTGTGGTTTGCTTCCACTGCTGAGCAAAGAAGCTATGTAATTGCATGGTGTCCCCGGCAGACTGCTGAGGGAGCTTTGCCCTAACTACTCTTCTGGTTATTAAATGTCAAGATGTGGATAGCATGCTAATACTCCAGAAAGATGGTATCTTTTTTTGTTGTTGTTTATTTCTTTTTCTAAATGATGTGCTTCAAGAGGAAGAGAACAGGCTTTCTTCTTCCCTGCTGTTCTTCAGGAGAAAAATACGACTTAGCTGTGTAGTTAATTAAAAAAAAGCTTGCTCGTTCATAAATCAACTCAATCGTTTTCCTCATTCCTAGACTTGCGCTTGTATCAGGCTTCTTGAGATAATTCTTCTCTCAATTAAGCAACTTGGCAAACTGCCCATCCTCTCAGTATGTTCAAGATCAGCTTTCTGGGATGCTGACAGCCTTGTGACTGAATTGTTTAATTCCTCCTTTGTGCTGCTTAACCAGCATGCTGAAAGCAGTTTCTTAAATACGTATGGCTGTGTGCAGTGACCCTGGGCAAACTAATGAGAAAGGGATGTAAGCATGTGAGACTAATGATTAGAACAAGGCATGCAAGCAACTGCAGAGCTCGCTCTCTTACTCTTCCTGTAGATGCCTTGCACAAAGCTCGGTGACAGCCTGCCCTAATGAGCTCTATTGTCTGCCTTGCCCTTTACGAGCTGGCCAGCAGCAAGCTCTGCTTCCAGATACTCACTGATAGGGATCAGCTTATGTTGTTGTGGGGTCTAGGAGAAGGGGCACCAAAAAGGCAGCCCCTCCTTATTTTTGAATATGCAGATGCTGTTGCCGAGGGCTCAGTGCTCTAGTGAAAGGTTCATTTCTGTGAATCTTTTCATTAAACCTTTTTTTTTTATCTCTGCTTTCTTCCCATAGAAATTGGGCATTAACAAAACTGATCCTACGGCTCTGACAAAGGAAGAAATAAACGTATTTGTGAGATTGGACATTGACCCAGGCACCATAACATGGCAAAGAGGTACATGAGCCATTAAATGAAAGAATTATTAAGAAACAAAACCAGTGTCAAAAGAGAGATTTGCAAGTGCAGCAGGAACTGTGTTTCCTGAGAAAAGGGGAAGGAGGGCAGAACTGGCCTCTCCTGAGTGTTTGGTGGGATAGATGCCTGCAGCTGGGATCCCATTTCTAAAGGGTCTGATGCAGGGGCCTGAATATGCTTTGAATTCACAAAGGTTAAGACTTCACTAATTGCTACAAGTTTGTGTTTCTGGATTCGTCAGTCATCGGGAGAGTTGAGTTTGGCAACTGTAGCCAACAGCCCTTTTACCTGACTGAGAAAGCACTGTGAGCAGGGAGAGGGTTCTGCTCTGGAATTAAGCTTAATTTTTAATCTACCCACTTGCTCTGTTGGGGACTGACAGCAAATGAAGGCCAGATTTTTTTAAAGGTTTTTAAAGATACCTGGAGGTAAGATCAATCTTTGGTCTGGCAGATTTAATATTTCACTAGCAAAAGAAATTTCAAATACAGATAATTTTTTCTGATCTATACCCCAAGAGTATTGCTTTTTCTTCTCTATTAAAATACATGAAACGTATTCTCTAAAATTTGCTTCATAACCTGTAATGGGGCTAAAGTGGTCTGCCTCATGGGAAATATTTTATGAAATACTTTGAATTTTTCAAGCAGATAGTAAGAAACAGCAAATTTCAGCCAGTATTTGATAGTTTGTGTTTCCAAGGTAATTTGAGTTAATGGAGCTGTGTGAAATGATTTTCACTAAAAGGTATAATCTGACCATTTTTTCACTTAACTTATAATTTTATTTCTTTTTGCTTGTAATAATTTCCTGATTTCATATTGACTAGTGATGATGAAAAAGCAACTGGAATAATACTAGCAGCTCTGCTTTTCAGAGAGGCTTTGGACTTGTGGTTAATATACACAAAAGGAGGTAAACTCCCTCTAGATGCAGTGCAGGGTCTGCACGGGACAGTCGCGTTGAGCAGCACTTGCCATTCCTTAGGGGAGGATGGTATCTCAAACTGCCATCCTCTTTTCATAGGTGATCTAGCTGAGTGTAATAGGGCACAGATGTGACTTATGACTTGCAACATGACTTCTCATCTCTCTGCATTCCTCACAGTACTGGATACAAATGACAGGTTTCTTAGGAAAATCACTATTGGACAGTCTCCAACAGAAAAAGGCTTCTCACGAACGGTAATAGTTCCCTTTTCTTGCATGTCTTAAAAAGTACTTTGAAACACATTATCCTAAAGCAAGCTTCTGTAACTCCAGATATTTCCATCTTTTACCAGTGCCTTGTTAAAAGAAAGCAGAAAGTAGTTTCAACCAAGAGGTTAAATTTGCTACCAGTGCAGTGTTTAGTTTTATTGTCTGTTCCCTCCTTCCCTGTTGTCTCCTGAATGTTGGCTTTCCAAACTGGGGTGACTGTGGGATAACAACAGTGATACACAAGTGCCCTCTGTAAATATGATGTGTGGCAATGGCTACTCTTCACCACAGCAGATGCGTTGGGTGGGATGTATCTGGCCAAGCGTAGACACAGTATCTGAGCTTGTTGTCTAGATTCATTATATAATCAATAGAGTATAATAGTTAATCTGGGCTGTGACTCCTCTCATCCGTTAAGTAACTGTCAAACTAATAGTTCAAATGAATTGTGCTCAGAAAAGCTTCTCTATTGACTTTAAATGTCCCTAGGGTGCTTAGCTTCAATGGAGGTGTCTGTGTTATGTCAGATGAATTCTACCCTTAATTTCCTATAGAATCTCTTTTTTTTTTTTTTTTTTTTGTCATTTACTGTACTGTTTAGCGATAGTCAGATGAGTTAGCAAGCTCAGTCTTCAAAAATATAATTTGTTAGTGTTAAGTGTTCTTACATGAATCACTAATGTATGTGTCAGGAGGGAGTCATGTAATAGCAATGGAATAAGTATTTTTTACTTAATTTTGCAGAAAAAAATCCAGTTTAAAATGACCATATTTAAATGAAGTATGTTCTCAGAGTAATGCTTTGGATTTCTTCTGTGCTTGTATATCTGGGGGGTTTTTTGGTTTGGGTTTTTCTTGTTATGATGGGGGTGATAGGCCTTGTTTCAAGAATTTAACAGAGGTAAGGATTGCTGCCAGTGAATCTTGACGAGTTCACGTACTTTGTTCATCTCTTGCAGGCTCAGTTTGACATCACAGTGAGCAGTGAAATCATGGCAGTTCTAGCACTCTCTGATGGGTTGGATGATATGAAAAAGCGACTGGGCAGAATGGTAGTAGCCTCCAGCAAGAGAGGAGAACCAGTTACAGCAGATGACCTTGTAAGAGAGTTATTCAGTTCTTAAATGCTTTTTTGTATTACTTCTGAAAGTTCTTGGATTGAAAAGCATAGAGTCAGTTCTGTACAGAAAAGACCCCAGCATATAGAAGATGAAAGATGAAATCTTAGCCCTTGGAATTGATAAAGGTGTTTTGGTTCAGTGTGGCTAGCACCTTACCCAGAGAGTGGGTGTGCATGACCTGGGTAGGGACAAAGGATCCTGTGTGACGTTGAAGCTGGCATCATAGGAATTAATGGGGAAATACATGGTGGCTTCTAGATAAAAAGCATATTTATGAATTGGAAGAACTCAAAATGTATCCTGCTGGCCATCCTGTTTCTCAGGCTTCCTGGAGTGAGGAAAACATGGAGCAGGAACAAAGCTTTGTGCAAATTTAATTACAGATGATGAAATATCTTATTCTGGGAAACTGTGAATGCTATAAAAGCTAAACCCTCAGCGAAAAATGCAAGGCCTCCATAAGGCAGCCTTTGAGGGAGACAAATCCTTTATTTCCACGGCATGAAATGGTGAATGTAGTAGCACTGGTGATGTCTATTACCAGTATGTAAAGCAGTCCTAAGCAGCAGTTGCAAGCTGCAGCAGCTGTCCATACCATAATTATTAGTACAGTTCTTGGCATGTTTGTGGAGCATGTCAACTACCACTCTCCCAGATGGTTCTTCAGCGTGGCTTCAGGGAAATAGCCTGTGCCCCAACCACTTCTTCCAACACATGTTTTGAAGACGGCAACCCTGTCTGGAGAAGGGAAGGGGAATTGAGCCCAGTATGTGAACTGTGCCCTGCCACTTGGCCTCAAGACAGAGAACAGGCTCAGATGGTTTCACTAGTCAATAGAGACATGATATTGGTGCTTACTGCCATCCTGTATAGTAGATATTTCACAGCCTGCTTTGCAAAAGACAAGAGTATTACAAATTTGCATGATGTGGTGGTAATGAGGCTTGTCCTGTGTTTTCTGAATGAACATTTCCAGTGGGATTGCAGAATCCACAGTGTGGATATCCTGACTTGTGTTTCCAGCAAGGTGGGATACGGCACTAAGGCTTACCCAGTTCTTGCTATCTTGCTGTGGGTTTTTTGTTTTCTTCTGTGTTTGGGTGGGGGGGGTTTGTTTGTTTATTTACTTCCTTCTAGGATAAGCCTAAGAAACAGTAGATTAGCAATGTGGCCTGACTCTGGCCTTGCAGGAAAAGGGCTAGGTTGGGAGCCATTTATCTGTAAATGCCCTTATGACAACATATAGCCAAGTTCTGTAAGCAGCTGTGAGATTTTTAGTTCCTACTGCTAGCATGCTGCCAGTTTAACCTTAAGTACCTAAGTTAAACCCTGTTCTGGAAAACAGGAGTCTTTTCTGCTGCCCGTCAGTAGCGGAGGTGGATGGTACTTGGGTAAGGGGATACTTAGAGTTTTATATAGAGTCCGGGTGATAAAACTCTTTCATCTCAATATTTTTTTTACCTTTTTTTTTTTTTGTAATCTAATTCTGTTTCCTTTTGTCCATTGCAACTGCGGAATGGAGTATGGTATCAGACCTGTCCAACAGGTTCTCTTGCATGTTACATGTTTGCACTGATGGCAGCCATTGGCTTGCATTGCTGGGACTGTGCTACACGCTCCTCGTGCAGGCAGAACTGTGGTGATTGCAGAGACCAGACTGGCACAGTAAGATGTCTGGGTCCTTCTGCTGTGATATGACCAATGTCTTGAGTGTGCTACCAGGAAGTGCAAAGAAGCTGGGAGTAATGTGGAATCAAAAAACGACTACAGGTTTTTAGAGATGGGATATATTGAGTGCTGCTGAGCAACACAGGCCTGAAATGTCACCATGGAAATCTTGCTCTGTAGTTTTCATTATTCTGGAGATGACTGAAGTTTAAAGCTTATCCATTAAATGTTAAATAAGCTTTCATGTAGCAAGAGTAAAACTAATGAAACAAAGCAGTGAATGTCTTTTTTTTTAAAAAGAACCTTTCATATAATTGAGTGCTGCAATCCAATTGAAATTGGAAGAAAAAGAAATAATGGTTCAAGGTTTTCATAACTGCTGTGAACATTTGGCTCAGTACCCATGATAACAATTCTGGTTACTTTTGCAAGTGCTGGGTAACAGCTGGTTTGGTTTCCACTGGACTGTGTCAGTCACAAGGATGACCAAACCGTCATTTTCTCTTCCCAAAGCAGATATGGATGAAATCATAAGCTTTCACTTTGCAGGAAGCAGAAATGCAGCAGTGTATATTGCTGCACCTCAGAGTAAATGTGGGCTCCAGTGTTTGCCTTTCATGATGTAAGCCTAGTCTTTCTCATGAGCACAGAGGTTCACTTTAAAAGTTATTTCTGCACAAGAGACTTGAGCAGGATGTAGCACCTTGTTATGATATTTTAAGTCCAGTATGTAGAGCCTAGTTGCTGAAACCAGGAAGGAAAAAAGTCCAAGACAAATCTACCTGCGAAACCTGAGAACATTGCTCTGTGCCACTGACTGAGCTGCAGTAAACCACATGTACCTAGGAGTAACAGTCTTGCTGCTGTTGTTAACTAACCTATCTATAGCATTGAAACAGCAATTGTTCTTTATGCCTTCATGACAAAGTGATGGCCAAGCAAGGTCACAACCAAGAGGCTGTCCCCAGCAGAAATCACAGATCCTCTTACAAGAATGTAAAGATCATTATTCTGCCTTGCCCTGACTAGAGTTAGTTATAGAGCTAGTTTCAAGGCCAGCTTGGACGGGGCTTTGAGCAACCTGGTCTAGTGGAAGGTGTCCCTGCCTCTGGCAGGGGGTTGGAACTAGATGATCTTTAAGGTCCCTTCCAACCCAAACCATTCTGTGATTCTGTGATATCTAGAACAATTGATGGTTCTGGTCCTGAAATCTCACCAGGACAAAAGCAGAACTTTAACACTGCATAGGAACTGTCTCAAGGTCTCGGTACACCTGGAAACTGATTGCCCTTTTTTTGTTTCAGGGCGTGACTGGTGCTCTGGCTGTCTTGATGAAAGATGCTGTTAAACCAAACCTCATGCAGACCCTAGAGGTGAGCACAGATGATTTGCTATATGTGCACTCTCAGAGCCAGGAAGCAACCGCTTTAGTTCATTCATCACAATCAGCATGGGCTTACTCGGCTTAGAGTTGGAGGTTTACTGTGGTTTCCTACCTAAGGTTCAGGGCTAGGGGAGGAGGCTCCCTTTTTTCTAGGTCTGCCATTGGCATGTGGGATGACCCCGAGGAAATACACGAAACTTTGTTTTGTCTCTGTTCTGTTGCTTTTAATGCCAGGAAGTGTTTTGGGAATCTAAATGGTGTGGATGTAGAAGAATGGTGAAGAGTTGCTGGGGTTTAGCCATCCTTTTCCTAAAAGGATTATTATCTTCACTTGTGCAGATTATTAGTCCTGTTTGCCTTGTAGTCCTTATTACTGATAACAAATACTTGATCGGAAGGCTGTAAGATTTGTTTTCTAAAAGCATTTTTCTTTACCTTCAGGTACCATAGTACTTAGATCCTGAAATGCTGAAGATCTGCTAAACTGTACCCTCTGATTTTCTCTTTCTCTCCCACACCCTGCCTTTTCTAGGGAACACCAGTGTTTGTTCATGCTGGACCTTTTGCCAACATTGCACATGGGAATTCTTCAGTGTTGGCAGACAAAATAGCACTGAAGCTTGTGGGTAAAGAGGGTTTTGTTGGTAAGTATGTTGGGGTGTGGTTTTTTGTTTGTTTGTTTTGTAGGGAGGGATCTGCCTTTTTTTATCATGACTGTCTTTGGGTTTTTTGTTTTGGAAGAAGCTCCAGGTTTATATAATCAGAGCATGATTTCTTCATCCAGCAATGTCTCACAAGCTTCCTTTCTTTTAATTCCTACTCTAGTTACAGAAGCAGGATTTGGTGCAGACATAGGCATGGAGAAATTCTTTAATATTAAATGCCGCTATTCTGGTCTCCGGCCTCATGTGGTGGTGTTGGTTGCTACTGTCCGAGCTCTGAAAATGCACGGAGGAGGGCCTGCAGTAAGTACTAGGCAAGGTTTTCTTTAGGCTTGAGGGGCTGTTAGCTTTGTTCTGATCCAGCCACTTAAAGCCTTGTATGGTTTAATCTGCTTGTAATTATCTTGAGATTTGCAGTTGTAAAAGGAATCTGTACGTCCCTGTTGCTTGTAAGGTGCTTCATTGTAGTATGTTTACAGGGGCATACCTGCTTGTTTTATTGTCCTAATGAAGTGCTTGTATGCTGGGGCACTTGTGATATTACCACAGTCAGTCATTTGTTGTATTATGAGTGCATCTTTCAGTCTTTTGTTCTTCCTTTTATTTTTTTGTCTTAGAAAAAAGGATAAGCCTGGAGTAGAATGTATCTTGATGCCCTTTATTAAGAATCAAGCACGAATCGCTGTCATGGATAAAAATTTTATGGGGTTTCATCTTTTTTGTTTGTGTTTTTTTTTTTTTTTTCCCAGGTCACAGCTGGGGTACCTTTACCGAAGGAGTACATGGAAGAGGTAACCTTCCTTAGCTGTTGTGACAATTGACCAACTAACTGTGGTCATGACACGATATTGTCATGCACTAGCCTGGATAGCTAGTGTGTCATTTCTTTAGCTGCCAAGGAAATGCTTCCTTGTACAAGCTGTAATGTTCTTTTTCTTTTCTTTATTTTTTTTAATGATATTACTTTGGCTCTGCTCTTTCAAGCATTTACTGTACTTGACCTAGCCAGTATTCAGAACCTTCTAATTTCTCCTGAGCTCATGCAATTGTCTGTGTGCTTAGTTTTTCATAGTAATGTCTACTCTGTGTCCCCTGACCCTCTCAGTATGGAGTAATTGCTTGGCTGAAATATTGTCTCTGAAAATATTCATAGTGCCTGTCTAATTACTCTCTTCTTAGCAGCAGCAGTTTCTGGTTTGTTTTTTTTTTTTCCCCCCTCCTCCCTCCTTTGCAAGCAGAGAGAAAAGTGAAGTAAAGTCTCAGCTTATATCCTTGTGCCTTGAATGGTTGTGTACGCTTAGATAATTGGTCTTTACATTACTGCAACTTTTTCACTTGTAGAGCTTCTGTATGGATTATTCTTTGCATAAGAAGGGATGAAATGTCTGGGTTTCTATGAATAGTTTCTGATGCTGCAAAATGTAAATATGTGTAAACTGAAAGCTGTTGCCACAGACTTCAAACAAGTGTCACGAAATTCACTGCTAATGATATTTAATACATGGAATGTGTCAGAGAGGAAAATGAGGCTTTACTTTGGGGGAGTTAATGAGCACAGGTATTAACTACTAAGAAAAAAAAAAGGTAAAAAGTGTTTCTCTAAGCTTGGCTTGGCAGCTGAAAGCAGTGATCATCAGTAGTATTCATTCCTTTTCCTGTCTTCCACCCAAGACCATGCACTGGTCTGGACTGTTCAGAAAGCAGCACTGGGGATTTGCCTTTGTGGTTTCATTCCCATTTTGACATTTTTATCATTAGCTGTGGGCACAGTGGACTTGGAACAAAAGTTTTGCTGCCCCTGATAAAACGTGCTTCCTGCTTGCTGTCTTTACAGAATCTTCAACTGTTGGCAAAGGGCTGTAGTAACCTAAATAAGCAAATCCAAAATGCACGGATGTTTGGTGTCCCAGTAATAGTGGCTGTCAATGCTTTCAAGTAAGTGAGCTGGGCCATCGAAGTGAAGCGTGGAAATAAAATTGTGGCACTTTGTATGCTATGCTAAACACAAACTCTTGTTTTCAGTAATGTTGATGTGTTTTTTGCAGCATTTTACATTGTTGCAAGATGATGAATAAGTGGGGGAGCTCTGCTTAGTCATTTCAAGTGCATTGCATAGTTTAAATGTTCTTATCCTTAGTTAGGTTTATCTGATCAGTGACTATCTGCCATTACTTACACCCTGGCTAGCCAAATTACTGTGGACAAAAAGTGCCTATGACAAACAGAACCATAGGATGGTTTGGGTGGAAGGGACCTTAAAGCTCATCTAGTTCCAACCTCCCTGCCATGGGCAGGGACACCTTCCACTAGACCAGGTTGCTCCAACCTGGCCTTGAACCGATCCAGGGAGGGGGCAGCCACAGCTGCTCTGGGCACCCTGGGCCAACGCCTCACCACCCCCACAGTAAAGAGTTTCTTCCTTATATCTAATCTAAATCTGCCCTCTTTCAATTTAAAACCGTTAACCCCCATCCTATCACTATATTCCCTGATAAAAAGTCCCTCCCCATCTTTCCTGTAGCCCCCTTTAAGTACTGGAAGGCTGCTATAAGGTCTCCCTGGAGCCTTCTCTTCTCCAGGCTGAACACCCCCAACTCTCCCAGCCTGTGCTCATAAAGGAGGTGCTCCAGCCCTCTGATCAGCTTCGTGGCCTCTGGACTTGTAGCCCCAGAGCTGAACTACAGGTGGGGTCTCATGAGAGCGGAGTAGAGGGGGATAATCACTTCCTTCAACCTACTGGTCACACTTCTCTTGATGCAGCCCAGGACACGGTTGGTTTTCTGGGCTGCGAGCTCACATTACTGGCTCATATTCAGTTTTCCATCCACCAACACCCCCAAGTCCTTCTCCTCAGGGCTGCTCTCAGTCCACTCCTCACCCAGCCTGTATTTGTGCTTGGGATTGCCCCGACCCACGGGCAGGACCTTGCCCTTGGCCTTGCTGAACTCCATGAGGTTTGCCCAGGCCCCCCTCTCCAGCCTGTCCAGGTCCCTCTGGATGGGATCCCTGCCCTCCTGCGTGTCACCCACCACACAGCTCGGGGTCATTGGCAAACTTGTGAGGGTGCACTCAGTCCCACCGCCCATGTCTCCAACAAAGATGTTAAGGAGTGCTGACCCCTGAGGAACGCCACTCCTCACTGATCTCCACTTGGACATCGAGCCATTGACCACAACTCTCTGAGTGTGACCATCCAGCCAATTCCCTATCCACCGAGTGGTTCAAAATGTGGAATCTATGCTTGTAATAGATGGTGAGGTGCCTGTGCTGTCAGCCGCACTGTGTTCAGTGTTTCTGCTGTATGGAATAATTATGTGCTGCTAAAAAGCATGTTGGGCTCTACACATTGTGCTGCACAGGAAATAGAATCTCTGTGTGGCCTTTTTATTCGATTTGAACTGGTGTGTTAAAGCTAATGCCACTTGAAGCAGAGTAGCCAGCTAAGGATTCTTTATCTGAAGTGAATTCATATTGACTGATTTAGAAAAATTACAGATTTTAGCTTGTGTACACATGATACAGCACTTCTAAGTCAGCAATACTAATGCCTTCTTGAGTTTGCTTCTGAAAACAGGAGTTGCATTGCTGATACAGGACAGGTAAAACAAAGTCTGGAATGCTGCTCTGTCGGTAGTCATGGGTTTCTGCGTATAGTTCTAGAGCTACTGTTGCTGGTTTTCCTGCGGAGTAGCTTCCTCCACCAAGGTGGAGAAGGCTGTGGTGGATAGCCCCTCAGCAGCTTCTTGATGTCTGGATTTTCTGATTTCTTCAGACAGCTTTTGGATCTTGTCAAGAGAGCAAATGGTTAGAACAAATAGTTAATTTACTATGTGTGCATTTTAGTACCAATGCGCAAATTTTTCTCCTTACAGAACAGATACAAAAGCTGAACTGGCCCTTGTAGTACAACTGGCAAAGGAAGCGGGAGCATTTGATGCTGTGGAGTGTACTCACTGGGCAGAGGGAGGTAAAGGAGCGGTTGCACTGGCCCAAGCTGTTCGGAGAGCATCACAGGCACCTAGTAACTTCAGGTTCCTCTATAATGTGGAGGTAAGAACTTGCAGTATTACAGAAGTACCTTGCTTATAAGGTGGAGATCAGTTGGTTTCACTAGTTTAAGCTGCTGAAGGCTGTCTGAAAGGCTGCTCTGAAATACTGAGAAGAAATTTGGTTTTAGAACCTAACATTTATTTCATCAATCTCAAAGACTGAGTCAGTTCTTGATGTTTTGACTACCCAGTGAAATATTGTTTACTTCTGACACTGAAAGATGCTGCTGTGACTCTGATAGAGATGATAAACATGGCAGCCACCTTCCAGGGTAGGGGGAAGTTTAGTTCTTGAACTTGAGATGTGCATTCCTGTCAGAGTGTGGACTGGAACAAGGCAGACCAAACCTGTTACCTTAATGCAGAGCTTCTGGGTACACTTCTTACTCAGGATGGGAATCTATACAACAGGCTATGGAACAGAATTTGTCCATTGTGAACTTTTTTTTTCTCTGCAAGTAAGGCTTATGGGGTCACACTACAGATGGGGGTGGAAGAGACTGGGTGTGTGTATGTATAATGACCTAGTCCATTAAGCAAATTTGACAGATGACTTGGAGGTAATTAAGTCACTGTTAGTTCCCAGGTTATGGCCTGAGTCCTCCTTTAATAGCAAGCACCTATTCAGGAACCTAATGAGGTACAGAGCTATGTCATTATATCTATTTTAGCTCCTTAACAAATGCTTTCAATTTTTCTTTTTTAACCTGTTTTATTTCTGCTTTTATTTAACCATTAACTTGTATTCCCTCAAATTATTTTTGTCTGCTCTTTGACTTAGACTTGAGAGAGAATAAAGATGCCTCTTGCAGTGGGGACAATTAACATGTAAGCACAGCTTATAAGACATACTGTTGTCTGTCTTTTTGTTTCTGGCTGTAGTAAACTAGTTTTGCCCTCTTACCAAGAGAAATAACTGCAACAAGATAAATGTGTTTTTTAAAAACCCTGGAATTAATGTACAGCTTTGTTCTACAGCAAATGGGAATAGCTCTTCTATCTGCAGATGGGCATTGAACAACACATATGAAGGATTGTGAAGGTGCTGTGATGTTACTGCTCTTTGTAGTTTGTCCACACTGAATTGCCTATCTTTTTTTTTTTCCTAGCTCCCTGTTATAGACAAGATAAGGCTTATTGCACAGCAGATCTATGGGGCAAGTGACATTGAGCTGCTTCCAGAAGCGCAGGAAAAAGTCACCTTGTACACTAAGCAAGTGAGTTTTCCGCATCACCTGATACCAGTGGTGCTTTTCATTTAAAACGTTTATACTGAACAGTGGTGTTCAAACTGTGTATGAAGGCAATCATCACTCAAATCATGTCCTTGTCCAGGATTCATTCAATGCTGCTATGGCAGAGGAGGTGTTATGGGGAGGAAGAAACTGGCCCTGGAGCAGACAGAACTCCTCTGGCCAGGAGCACATCTGTGACAGTGTATGGGGAGAGAAGGGCAGGAGGATTCAGTGATCTTTCTTTACTGTACTCTCTGATCTTTCAGCAGATTGGGAATTAGGGAACCACAAGCGATCACACTGGTGCTAAATAGTCTCTGATAATTTTCTTTTTTTTAAATCTTGTTCCGCTGCATTGTCTAATCAGTTTTTGAACCCATAGGGATTTTTGGCAGTCACAATTATGTTGGGGAAAGAGTTCCACAGGTGACACAATACTCCTTGTGGAAAAAACATCTGCTTTTATATGTTTTGAGCCTGGCATCTGGTTGTTGAATTAGATGCTTTCTGGTTGTTCTGTTGCTTTTACTCTTCTCTAGCGTGATGTTCTTGTGAATTTACCTGCTTCTGCATTAATGAATGTCCATAAAGGGTTTTGAATAGAAGAGCAATGTGAGAACTAGCTGTTCTTTGTTTACAATGTGCTCGAATAATTTTGCTTTTGCAGTCCATTTATTACTGGCATATGTAGTTTCTTGCTTTTGTGTTTCTTGTATATTCCTTTACGGTATTTTGATAGACTTGTAAACATAATCGCCACTTCCTCATGACCTGCAATTACATTGATCAAACATTTCTAATTAACTGACCTCAGCTGAACAAGAACTTTAGTTCTGAGCAGTTTAAATTAAAGTTTTGGGAAGAGAGTAGAAAGTGAATTAGCTATCAAGGTTGTATATCTTACACTTCCATACTTCCATAATTTTTTCTTCCATTGGATGTGCTGGGGGCCATGGTGGTTTGTTCTTTGATACTTAGCAGAGGGCAGAGGAGGAGTATGAGGGAGAAGGAATGGGAATGCACAATGGTCAGCGGATCTGACAGGCTGTGGATAAAGCAGTTGGTGAGAAGTAAAATATCCTAATAAAATGTCTGAAGAGAATGGCAGAATAGAGCAATTACATTAATGTACAGGAAAAGTTACTATTTTTTCACTTATTTCTCTCCTCTTTCTCTCTCTTTTCCTTGCCTTTCCCAGGGATTTGGAAACCTGCCAATCTGCATGGCTAAAACTCACTTATCATTGTCTCATGACCCTGAACAAAAAGGAGCACCTACGGGTTTTATTCTGCCCATCCGAGACATTCGGGCCAGTGTTGGTGCTGGATTCCTGTATCCACTAGTAGGAACGGTACGTGCTTGAGTGAAGCCCTCAACTGTGGGGCAAGGAAAGAAAAAAACTTCATGTCCATTCCAGTAAGCAATTACAAGAGGTATCTTAAATTAGGAGAGTCCTTGTCATTTAAAGTTGATGTTTTAACAGTTCAGTGCATTAGTTGCCCTTAATAGGTTTTTTTGGGAGAGGGAAGAGGGAAGCTAAAATAGACTGTCTGACTATTGGAATACTTAACAAGCCCCCAGTGTACTCTTCAGGTCCCATATCTATCTTTGCCTGGATTTTGAGGAAAGGGTGGGCTCTGTAGCTAATGAATTCTGGGAACTGCAGTCTGGTAGAGGGGCTGGGAGAAATCCTTGGCCCACCTAATTGCTGTTGAGACTTTCCTATCCTGATGAAGGCTCTGCAGTATTGCAGGTGACACTTGTGTACACCTGCAGATCAGGGTAGAAGACAACTGCTCCAAAGCTTACAAAGCAGCTTTTGATGACAAGCCTCCAAAGTGAAGCTGACCTGTACTATTAATCATTTATCAGTCTCCTCTTCCATTTGCTTCTCGTGGTTTTGCTGACCATCTGTTTGCTGTTCAGCCTGCATCAGTTCCAGCAATTCATTTCACTATGCCCTTGAGTTTTTAGTTCCTGTTCTTTGATGTGATTGACATAATGTCAGCTGTGAGGAAAGAGAGTAGCTACAATGGAAACAGGATCCCAGAATTGCTTTGATATGAATTGCCTGGCAGAAAGAGGGAGCTACCTGCAAAATGAACTAACATTCAGTTTTGCATCCGAAGAAGGAATGTTAGGACGAAAGGATCCACTGGAAATCTTATCTGTGGAATCTCTTCTGGGCAAATGTTAAGTAACTTGTTAAGATTATTTTAGGGGATGGAGCAGTTGGAGTAAACAGCTCTGTCTTTTTTTTATTTTTGGGGACTGTATCTTTTTCCGAAGTCTTCATGGCAACATGTTTGTTTTAAGCTTTCAAACACTTTGTAGTGTGTGGCTCAGATGATGAAATTTGCTGATTTAAGAGTGGGATCCCTTCTTCCTTCAAATGCTAGCTAGAGCCAAATATTGGGTATCTTTTTCTTTTAATTCTTCTTCTGAAAAAAAAGGTAGGTAAAGGTTTCCAGATTACCCAACATACATAAAATAACCACATCCTGATTAAAGTCTGGCTCATCCATCTTTTTAAAGGATAAAGTGTGTTTTGAGATAAAATGAAAGATAGCATGCTTATTCCTATTATTAATGACATTTTTTGCAAGCAAAGATTTAATCCAAACATTTTTTTTTTTTAATCACTGGAGAAGGAAAGAGTACACAGCATTAATGAGCTACACAAGAGAAATATGTTTTCAGACATTAAAACTAACATTTTGGCTCTCTTTGTCTTCAGTTTTTGTGAAGTTGGACTCTTTCCTTTCTGCTCCCTTCCCAGATTTCTAATGTTATCTTGGACATGTAGTAAATCATGGTGTTAATTCTGCCAGAATTAATAGTAAGTCTTCTGGTTAGGGACATGAAGATCACTCTTCTGTGGTGTCCACAAAACCAGGGAAGGGATGTCCTTTTGAGAAGCAACCCAGGGCATTTTGAATCAGATCACTATTTTAAACCCATTCAGCAGGAGGTGTGTTAGCCTCGGAATAAATTTTTGGCAGCAGCCATTGAACTGTGAGCTGAAAATGCAGCAAATATATAGTTCTATGCAGAAGCTTTTATGAGAAATTTGAGGTGAAATTAATCACTGGTGCGTGTGTATTCTTGTTATCTGAAGTTAATCGTAAAGGTATGGCACATTTTATTTTTTTCTCAGCTTCTGAGATTTGGGTTTTTCCCTTTCAGGCTCAAAGTTGAAGCTGTTGTACTTTAATGAAATACTTTGAGGTTTTAAAGGAAGTATAATTTCAAATATTATCTAGATTTAACTTCGAGCATGGAAGATAATGAAAGTGAAATAAATTATTGAACTCAGATTAGTTGGGTTTCTTTTCTAGTGCTGCTGATGAATTGAAAACAAATTATTTATTCAGCTCAGTTTTTTTAGTTCCTGAATGGCTTTTTCTTTAGAAGTTCCACAAGTGCAAGAAATAATACATGCTTACTTGGTATTGATTTTATTTGAAATCTTGCAAGGGCATTGATGATATTCATGTAGTCTATTTTTTTCATGTAAGTAAATAGTGTGAATTGCCCTGCGTTCTTTTTCAGCACATGTGGTATTGAAGGCAAGGAGGATAATGAAGGAAAGGTTAATTTCTTCAGCTCTGAAAACAACTGAGTGCATTAAGCATTGTAGGCACTTGTTCGGAAAATTAGTAGCCTGGATGGAAATTACCCAGTATTGCATAGAAATTCAGGGTTTAACAGACTGCCTTTAAGTAGCAGATATCTGAATAGCCACTGTGGGCTGCTCTATGAATAGGAAAGGAGGAAAATTGACCTTTCCTTTCAAAATTGCCCAAGAAATTGTGAAGTCAGGCCCATCTTCAGCGATATTGCACCTCCTGCTCTATTGAATGTCAGAGTCTCAGTTCCTGCTGTGGCCCTCTGAATCTGTAGGTGGAGATCTGCAAAGCTCTATGGTTTTTCAATTACACGTAAATAAATAGGAAGTTTCTTGCTTTGCATGACTGGAGACTGGCAGTGACTATGGTGAAAACAGAAAAACCCCTCCAGGCACTGTGAATGTTGCAATACCTTGGTTGATATCAAAATATTCATACAACTGAACACAAAAGACAAGGAATGGGGGTCTTCTCTGTAACCCCTCTCTCAGTGTGTGGGAAAGCAGCAGCTCTGACAAAAAGCTAGTGCAGTCCTAGAATTCATTACAGAGAGTAGACTTGAAGGGATTTTTGCCTCTGCATAAGTCATGCAAGACCTGCAGTGGTATGGTACATACGGGACTGGTGTTGGCGCTTATGAATGGCTTAGGAAAATGGGGTGGGACTCCAAAAGCTCCCTGAACAGTTCTGAGAACTGCATAAAACATCTAACCAATAGAGTTTTGCCTCCTTGCTGCTTAGCTTATTATCAGAAGGAAGATTGGGAGGTAATTTGATTAGTGTGCAAAATACTTGCTCAGGGAGAACGTACCAGGTTGACAGAGAGATCTTTAGTCTAATGGAGACAGGCATAACAGTACTGATTGTGAAAGCTGAGGCTGGATGATGCAGATAGAAAATGAGACCTGGAAGTTTTTATTGAAGGATTTAATGACCACTGGCACAAACTACCAAGCATGGTCAAAAGTTGCCCACCTTTGTAGAACATCCACGTTTAGCCTACGTGTGCTGCTGGGCTAAACACGGAGTCAGGGAAAGGGAAATCCTGTCAGCTGCATTAGTGAATCAGGCCAAGTGTAGTCCCCACCAGCCTTGTGTTCTGAGCTCTGAGACTGGGTACTGGGCACTGGGACAACTGGAGAGGACTGGCCTGAGGCAGGCGTAGTGCTGGCAGCCGTTTTGCTAGCTTCAGTTCTGCTGCTGCACAGCCCTTCTGACATGAATGCCTCAGAAATGTTCTCATCAGGTGAACAACTGACCCCTCTATCTCTATTTAAGCTTTATCCCACTTTAAAAAAAAGCACAACAAACAAACAAACAAAAAAAAAAAAACAACAAACTATTTAAACTTTCTTCTCAACTATAATTACTCCTAATTATTTAACACTTCTAGTTCTAGACTCTTAAAGAATCAACTGAGACTTTACAGTGGGCAAAGTTGTATTAAAACACGTATCTTCATTTTAATAAACAGGAAACTACCACAAGTAATTATTGTCTCACCACAGCAGAGTCCACGAACAGCTCCTCTAACAGTTAACTGGTCAGCTGGATATCTAAGTACTTTGCCAAATCTTGGGCTCAGTCACTGGCAGAGGCAGAAGCCAAACGCAATCCTCATCATAAATAACAAAAACCCCAGATCTCTCCGAGCCAGGAGTTCCTGATTCTCACAATATGCTTCAAAATGGTTCGTGACCATTGTCCAGCTGCTATGTGCACGTGCAGGGGGCTGCATCAGCTGTTGCCATCGTAGCCTTCAGCAGTGATTTAGTATTGTATCTTCTGCACAAAATTATGCTGCTTCCATTTTAACATTTTATCTTTTGTTGTCCAGATGAGCACTATGCCGGGACTTCCTACAAGACCCTGTTTCTATGATATAGACTTGGACCCAGTGTCAGGAGAAGTAAATGGGCTCTTTTGAAAGGAATTATTAACCAGAGGTAGGTGCCTTCTTGAAGGCTTTCAATATTTAGACTTTATTTATCATCTTGCGATAATGGAGTTAAGCCAATCTTGTATTATGCCATATGTTTCCAAATGACATTTGATTATAATTCAGCCTGAAAGTTGCCTGCAGTACTGTATAATAGTAATTAAATTTATTTTTCTTTTTAGCTCCCAGAAGAACACCTGATGAGTCATGTAAATGGATCTATGCCCTGACTTTTTTTTTTTTTTAAAGTCAAAACAAGATATGACTGAGAATATAGTGCAAGAAGTGACTGGACGGAAGAGTGTTGAAGAATCTACCACTTTTAATCTGTAATAATTTTTAAACTGCTGTGTTCCAAGCTAGTTGACACTGAGCATATAAAGCATACTGCCCATACAAACCTCCTGCTCCATAATTGTAGCTGAAGCAGTATACAGAAGCTTGGATTTAGTGACCTCTTTTGATTCAGTGACATGATTTTAATAATTAAAAATCCTAAAGCTGGAGCTGTTTGTAACAGTCTTGGGACTTAATTGTCTTAACCATAGTGGTTTTGTAGCATATATTGTCTTTGAAAGTCTTGTACACTGCATATTCCTATTCGCCATACTGAATTCTATATTCCACTTCTCACACTATGGGAGAAACCGCTGTGCTCTGAAACTGCACCAATGTCATTTAAAAGAGGGAGCAAGGAGAAATCCCCTTTGCTTCTCATTTCTCTCCAGCAGTGCTTACCCTGGCTTCTGCTGTGAATTATTCCTGCAGGCACCTGAGCCACATCAGGTTTCCCTTGTGACTACCATATTCTACTGTTAATGGAAAACAAACCTCTGGATATCAGATCTGTAGGAACTAGATCTCTGGGCAGTGTCTATAGCTTCTACTAAATGTCTCTTCTGAACCATTTTATGCTCAACAGTAAGTACAGTTACACCATTGATGAGCCTTGTTTCCTAAGGTACCTTTTTGGTGAACAGAGACATCCTGAGTAGTGATCAAGTACACTTGTAGCAGGTTTTGTCAGCAGGCCAAAAATATTTTTTTAACATAAAAATATCATTGCTGCCAATTTTTTAACTAATACAAATAAACTGGTAAATTCTTAAGTGCTTTTGGGGTTTTAATGTATGCATTGAGATTACTGAAGTAGAACTTATTTCTGTGATTAACTGTGCACAGCAGCAATCCTTGTATTGACAAGTAGGAGTGATTATTGCAGTAATAAGTTGCCTGCAATGCACCACTGTGTGTGCGTTTGATCTTGTTGCCTTTCCTAGATGACGTGTGTCATCTATAGGAAATACACTACCTGAATTATTCCGTGAATTTGAGATACTTGCAGTTGACTGCGAAAGATCTGAATCAAGACTTGCAAGGCCCATCTGCTTGCATCAGAACTGAATCTAAAAACATTCTGATTTTGGTGAGAACTGGGAGAATCAGGATGTAGGTGTGCAGCAACGTAAGGGTGCATATGTAGTACACAGATACTGCTTTTATATATATATATGTTTATGTATATATGGAAAGAGAGAGAGACCTACATCCTTCAAGTTATTCAAGAGGGGAGAATAATTATATAAAAATTACCTGGTTATCACAGACGCAGACAGAACAGCTTTAATCATCATAAGAGCATTTGAGATGTATTCACAGCCTCCTAAAATTTTCTTTTTGATGGTATTCAGCGGAGGAGCTACTGGCAGCCCGGTCTGCCAGAGCACGGGGCGGCCACTTGCGGGGGGTCAGGAGGGCTGTTCCCAGGGCCCCTGCCTGCTGAAAGCGCCGCTTCGCCCGCGGCACCCCGGCCAAGCCTTCCCTTGAGCAGGTTGCCAGAGCTGATGCTGCCAAGTCTGCTGTCAGTGCCTACATTTAATCTTCCCCGTTACACTGCTTTCCTGCAAGTGCTCTGCCTTCCACCTTCGTTTGATGCTTATGAAAGATGGGATAAGTGCAAATTTATGCTAGGATTAGCCTCCTTTTAGTTTAGTATGAGATCATAGACATGTGCTGGGGAGAGCTGGCTCAAGAGGTTGCTAGTCCACCTGCAGCGAGGCGAGGCAGCGGCTTGGCACGCAACTGTTGACGGGTTTGCTGTGCACGGCGGGACTGGTGGCAGCCACTCCTATGGGCCAAAAAACAGCCCCCCAGCCTCTCTGGAGGTTAGTGGGGAATGCTTTTCTGGCCTGCACTTTCAACCTACTGGGATGCGAGCTCTCCAGTGTCCCTGCTCTAGGTCTTGCGGGACTGATACACAACTAGGTTGTTTTTTCTTAACTCTCTCCTTTGCAACTAAATATGCCAGCTAGTTCTTGCCCTATCAAATAGGACACAAAGGACGCTTAATTTCTTATAACTGAATATTGGAAGGTTGTCTTCTCTTCCTGTTGCCTAGAGAAAAAAACTAATTATGTACGAGTTTGTTCTCTGTGGGCCCAGAGCCCTTAGCTGGTGTTACGGCCATCCATTCCTCCAGCTGTGCTGTAATGAGAGTCCTGCATCCCGTCATGGAAGAAATAACACGGATTGCTTTTCCTGACTAGCGATAGGGACAAAAGAAAAAAGGGGAAAGTGTCGCTTGGCTGGTTCGCAGCACGTCACCAGCACTTCAGTGTGGGTCCAGAAGGAAAACACTGTTATAGGTAGATTAAGGCAAATCACATCCAAATATGGATTAATGAATCTTTATTAAGGTAAGAGAGCAAATGCAGCGCTGGGGTGGCCGAGGAGTCGCAGCTCCGTCCAGGCTCACCAAATTGTTTAAGTTTCAAACCCCCTTTTCTCCACCCAGCTGCCGGTTTCAACACCTTCAGCACGCCTCCTGGCTCCTTCTACGATCTTATCTTCATCTTTCTTCAGTCCTGTGGTCATGTACACCTTGTCCTTCAAGTCTGGGCCAATTTGCAGCTCCTTCGTCTTTTACGGCTCAGTGGTTTCAGTTCCTCTTATCTCAAGGACAAGGGATACCAGAGATGGCCCATTCTGTTCTTTCTCATTCCATTGCAAAGGAGTTACTGCCCTGTGATATGGACCATCTGGTGAGCATCCCAAGGGGGGGGGGGGCTGTTGGGTTGGTGTTTCCTCCGATCAATTCCCCCCTTTTCCCAGTAGTAAAGTCTTTTCTTAAAATTTGGATCATTGTACTAATAATAGCTTTAGCCTAAGAAGTAATTGTTTAATTACTTTCAGCGAAAGCAAAATTCTTCTATTACTTATCACAACATGAGCCTACAGCTGGGCTGGGATCTTCCTTCAAGCTTGTCCATCCATCGCCTGGCCAGATCATCTGCCTGCTGCAGACCCAGTCATTTATTTCCCTTGCACCCTAGCCTTTGGTGGTACCATTTTTCTCCGGAGCAGCGGGAACGATTGAATTCCGTGCGAGGTGTTTCCGAAGGGGTTTGATGTCACACCTCCCCTGAGGCTGCACACGCCTCAGCCATCCTCATCCTCACGTCAGCCATCCTCATTCCTGCTGCCTCCTGCCCTCCCTCCGCCCTCCGCCTGCAACGAGGGCGAACCCCCTCGCGCCAAGGGGCCTTGCTGGGCGGCGGTGCAGAAACGGATGGTTATTAGAACCCACCACGCAGCCCAGGGAGAGAAGCCACTTCTGAATGAAGATTGTTATCCTGATCGGACGCAAGCAACCACGTCTCAGAGGGGAGCTTTTAGAACGGCCATTCCTGTTGTTACTTGATCCACCTTTCTGCCCTACTGGCTGACATTTCAGCCCAGCGAACCCATTTTGTACCTTTTTTTTCCATGAAGAAGGCAAGGGCGGGGTGGGGGGGAGCACCATGTGTACTTTTTCTAAGGCTAGCCTATGCTGGATGCCACTTGCAGGTTCAAAGCCTGCTGCTTCCCCTGGTTTCTTACGTGCAAATGTGCTGTGGAGTAGTTAACGTCCTTAAAAGTGTTTGTGGGCGTCAGTCAGCTCCCCGGGGTGGAGATGAATGGGGACATTCAGGCATCTCAAACTATGGTTTCATGTAGTTCATCAGCTGCACTGGGTAGTCCCTTTTCCGGAGGCCCTCCCATCAATCATAACAGCTGGAGATTTTTTTTTTTTTAAGTCAGATCTCAGCTGCTTTGGAGAAAAAAGGCTCGTATGAAAGAGGCACTTTCTCTGGCACGTTGGGCGAGGATTAGTTTAAACCCAGCAACTGGCTGTCCTTACCCCCACCTCTGAAGGTGTAGCTCCTCCAGCACCCCAAGCAGCGTGTGCTTAAAGCTGCCACGGTTTCAGGTGGGACAGAAAAACACAGCTGCCAAGAGCGAGACCCCCCTCCTCCCCCCCTGCCTGGCCAAGGCCGGGTCCGCAAATGCCAGGGCCCCTGCCTTGGGGTGCGCGGCTGCTCGCTCGGGGTGCGCCCTGCTGCCCTTTGGGGTCCAAACGCAAAAGCGCAGCTCGGTCCCTCGGACCAGCTTCGCCTCGAGCGGCCAGGGAGGGGGGGTCTGCGCGCCCGCTGCTGCGGCGCACGACCTGGGGGGGGAACAACGGTCCCTCTGCAAGGGGGAGAGGGGTCCTGCCCCACAGGGAGGGATTCTCCCCCGACAAGGAGGGATCCGGCCCCACAAAGAGGGATCCGGCCCCACAAGGAGGGATCCGGCCCCACAAGGAGGGATCCCACCCCACAAGGAGGGATCTGGCCCCACAAGGAGGGATCCCGCCCCACAAGGAGGGATCTGGCCCCACAAGGAGGGATCCCACCCCACAAGGAGGGATCCCACCCCACAAGGAGGGATCTGGCCCCACAAGGAGGGATCTGGCCCCACAGGGAGGGATTCCCCCCCCACAAGGAGGGATCCCACCCCACAAGGAGGGATCTGGCCCCACAAGGAGGGATCCCGCCCCACAAGGAGGGATCCGGCCCCACAAGGAGGGATCTGGCCCCACAAGGAGGGATCCCCCCCCCCCAGGAGGGATCCGGCCCCACAGGGAGGGATCCCGCCCCACAAGGACACTTCCAGAAGGAAGAGCCGCTACCCTGCGGGAGGGGAGGGGTGCAACCCCAGGAGCAGGGAGAGGCGCTGCCCCGCAAGAAGAGGGGGTGCCACCCCACGGCGGGAGGGACGCCGCCTTGCCGAAAGAAAAGGGGGTGCTGATCCGCAGACGGGGAGGGATGTTTTCCTGCAGGAGGAGGGACGCCGCCCCCCCCGCGCAGGGCTGGGCCGAGGTCCCGGACCCCCCGCCGCCCCCCCAGCTCCGCTCTCCGCGGAGGCTGCGCGCAGGTGCCGGCAGAGCCGCCCCGGGGCGGGGGGCGGGGGGCGCGGCTGCGGCGGGGGGCGGGGGGCGGGGGGCGGTGGCAGCGCAGCCGCGCGGAGCGGCGCGGAGCGGGGCCGGGCCGCAGGTGAGGGGTCCGCGGGGGGGGGAGGCGACACGCGTGGGGTTCCTGGGTCGGCCTCTGCAGCCGCGGTCGCTGCCTGAGGAGCTCCCCCCGCCCCCCCCTTTCACCTCCCTCCCCATCCCCTCGGAGGGGGTTCGGCTTTCGGGGGGTCCCCGTCGCCCGGGGCGGGGGGACGGGACTCGTGGGGGAGCGGCGGTGCCGGGCGCCTCCTGCTCCCACGGGCGGCACCCGCCGGCGCCCCGAAACTTCCCGGGGTGCGGGGGTTGCGGGGTGCGGGGTGGGGGGTGCGGGGTGCGGGGTGGGGGGTGCGGGATGTGGGGTGCGGGATGCGCTCGGGGCACTGACTGCTGCGGGCTCCTCGCTCTCACACACGCCTCTGTCAGCTTAGCTCATCTTCCCTTTAAAAAATTAAATTGAGAGAAGAAGTAATTGATTAAAAAAGAAAAAAAAAAAAATCTGTGCCACGGGGGAGTGCGCCCCGCCAGACCCCCCTTTTAATCATCTTACTACTTAAAAGCAGAGCACGAAATGCCGTGTAAAGAATTGCCTGGAGTCACGGAGGCAGTCCCAAAGAAGTTGGGCTGTTTGCAGTAACGGCGTTTGGTGTCTTTATATCCAAAACTGTTCTGATGATGTTTTGAAGCAGCATTTTTATTTATTTTTTTACTTATTTGAAAGCATGACATATATCTTACGATATCGTATATTTGATGAAAATGTACAGTGTTAATTGAGGTTGCCATGGAACGCACGCACGTAGTATAAATAAGCTCCCTTCTCGCCATGTGATTTCGCTTTTGTATTCCATAAGCCTCCTTTTTGTATTCTGTGTTTTTGCATATTGTCATATGGTGCATTAAAGATAAAAATATCTGCTGTCTCAGGGTGTAATTTCCCTAGCTGGAACTATGAGTGCATATGGAGCAGTGGGAAAAAGATTTAGCTAACTGTAGGAGAAGAAAATATGTGTGTGCATGCGTAATATATATTTGCCATAATATGGGCAGTTAAAAAAAAAAGTCCCATTTTACCACATAAAATAGCAAAATGGTATTTTCTGTGGTGGAACATCACTGAGTTGACATCTTGGTGGGCTTATTTTGCTTTTGGATATTGATGATAATTAGTGGAAAAAACTGTGATGGTGCATCCAGAGGTAGAACAGCTTTTACAGCCCTGGTCTGCCTTCCAAAATGAAATTTTAAAAAACCCAAACTTTTTAATCCTTTAAAAGAAAAATATTGCCATATAATTTTTTTTTGTTGTGTTACAGATAAAAGATGGAAGCCTCAGCCATGCTTTGCAGCGAACCTCACATAACCTCCGAGGGCAACAAGCAGAAATCAAAGCTGAGACAAAACAGCGTCTGACCTTGTCACTGGGGGGCAGAGAACAGCCACTGGCTGCGGCTGGTTTTACTGGTGCTTCAATCAAGCTCCCTGTGCTCTGTGGAATTGCAGATAGCTCAGAAAGTGCAAGTTCTTTCCAGGTCCATGGGGTGAATAAAAATTGTTAACTCTTGGCTTGATTTGTCATCCTTTCGGGGAAAAAAAAAAAAAAAAAAAAAGGTAATGTCAGACTGGCAATTAAATAGCCGTGCTCTTAGACCCAGCGCAACTTGAAGTGGGTTGTCCCAGAGGTGAGAGTGACTCTGGCCAGCAAAGCCAAGGAGAAACCTGTGCAACTTCACATCTACCCGGGATTCCTTGGAGAGGTGGTAAAGTGAGTAATCAGACAAAGTGGGAGTTACAAAGCAGATGCGATAGCTTCAGCAGAACTTCTCTTCACTGCCACATCCGCTCATTAAAAAGCAACTAACATTACTTTGAAAACAACTTGAGGAAAAAATGCACTTTGAGCATCTCTGCAGTCCTTGTGTCTGATGCATTAATCAAGAAAATCGATGATGTAACACAAACGAGGGAGAGGAGTGAATGTGGTGAAGGCAGCTAAGGAAATTAAAATGGAGAACCCAAGAGAGGTAGAGACTCACAGTGCGGGGGCGACGTGCTCCCCATTGGAGGAGCAGGCAGAAAAACCCTCCATGCTCTGTTTTAAGAAGCGGAAGAAGTCCTGTAAGAAGGGTCTGACCGTGAAGGATGCATGCGAAGGAGCCTCCGAGGAGAAAAGCCAATGTGTCAGTGCTGACCAAGGGGAGGCAAAAGTTTCTAATCAATCGCGATCTTCCAAAGGAGCCTGGGCAGCCATCAAAAGCCTCGCAAGACCTCGGGGAAGGCAGAAATCCTCCTCAAGGAAGAAGGTGCCCTCTGATTCCCAAGTGCAGCTGGAGGTGGATGCTGAGGAGGGCTGTGCACAAGGCTTCCCAAAGAAACGGGCGAGCTCCGGGGTGAAGATGCCCTGTGTACGGTTCTCCAGAGCCAAGAAAAAACCCAGCCCCTCTGAAGCAGTGGAGGAGTCGGTGGGGAGTGTTCAAGCAAACGAAGTGATGGGCGTTTTGAATAAAGCTAGTGAAGAGCCAGAGGATTTAGCCCCAACAGACAAGTCTGAATCCTTCAGCCCGGTCTCTGCGGGTGAGGACCAGGATACGGCGAAGGAAAGTGCCATTTCTGTTGGGAAGAGTGAGCCCTTGACAGAGCCCACACCTGGCGCGGAGGAACATACGGAGTGCACCGCTCAGTTGGAGATAACTGATTCAGAGACAGTGAACGAAACAGCCCAGGAAAAACTGCAGGAAGGGAGCCGGCCCCAAACCCCTGCCCACGTGGAAGGAGGGGAAGTTGCTCCCGAAGCGCCTGTTTCTGAGGATCAACCCGACAGCGCCCCTGAAACCACCGAGCTGCAGGAAATCCCTAATGTCTGCAAAGAGCTGCCTGAAGGGGATGAATCAGAAAAGAGCGTGAATCTTCCAGAGGAGTGCACAGTCGAAGAGACTGTAACGGGTTTCGGTCAGTCGGCATTTAAAGAGGATGCAGCGAGCGTGCAGGGCTGCTCCGGCCATCAGGTGACGTTAGAAGCAAACACAGGCGCCGGCGTCGGCATCGTCATCACTGTCACCGAAGCTGAGGACTCTGACAACACCGACTCCGACCAGGCCTACGAGCCGTCCCCAGTTTTGCACCGAAATAAGCAAAAAGGGAATAAAAAATCAAGCGGGAGCTTCGATTTTGGTAAAAAAGAGGGCCCTGAGGCTGGTGGTGGTCCTCAGGCGGAGGAGAAAGGTCCGGGCGACCAGGGGCACAGAACTGGGGAGCAGTACGAGTTGCTCCTCATAGAAACCGCGTCTTCCCTTGTGAAGGCGGCCATTCAGTCGTCCATAGAGCAGCTGGTCAACGAAATGGCCCTGGAACAGAATAAACACAACAGTTTTCTGTGATGGCAGCGATGCCCCCAGAATAAAGATTACAGGGAGTGATTTTAAGCTCCATTTGGCCTGGGGGGTTGTGCGGAGAGCTCGAAACGCTCCCGGGGCCGAGGTGTAGTTAATTCTGCATGCCCGTTCAGTTGTGTGTCTATGTGAAACAGATCCTGGGACGTGGGGCAGGCCCTGCTACGTACAGCGTGTCCCCTGGGGCTGGGGCTTCGGACAGTGCCACTGACGGCAGCTGCGGAAAAATGAAGGTGTTGCAGCGACTGTTTTTTCATCTATTGGCATCTTTATGTCAAGGCCACGTTCCTGCTGTCATCCGTGCCAGGTTTGCCCCCCGTTCCTGCTGCAGATCTTGTACGTACCGCGCGTTTAGCGGAAGGTCGCAAGAGGCGGCGAGCGGCCGACCCGCTGCTGGGCTGGATTCGGGGCACGTGGGATGCGGCTGGAGGTTTGCCCTGGGGTTCGGCGGAGATGAGGGAGGGTGAAGTGACTGCAGTGTTAACACGAAGGTGTCAGTGCCAGGCAGGCTCCGGCTGGTGTTCAGTATTGCAAACAGGTACCTGCTGCGCGCAGGTGCCAGGAACCGTGTTCACCCCTGCTGTCCTGTCGCGTGAAGCCGGACGGTTGCAGCGAGCCGTTTTTTTTTTTTTTTTTTTGTTCAGCCTCTTCTGCTGTCACAGGCAGCCTGTGCGCTTCCAGCCACGGCATCAGCCGCTCGCCTTGCTGACCCCGGGCTGCACAAATGCCAACAAAACGACAGCACTTCATTTGCGGAGAGGGGAAGGAGGAGCAGGGGGGGCCTTCTCACACCATTGAGCTCAACGGGCAAAATTCCCAGTGGCATGGGTGGCACGGGCTGGGCAGGAGCGTGCCTGCTGCGGGCAGCCCCTCTCCTTCCTTCGCCTTCCTCTGTCCCAGTCGCGACGTCGTGGTGAAGCCGTCCTCGGATGCAAGCGTATTTTTTTATATATGGCATGCGATATAAATAGCAGTGAGCTGCATGCGTGTTAGCAGTCAACTATTGCCTCGGTGTTGACATAGTCTGGGGAGCTGCGATGTGCTGCGGGTGCTGGAATTGCTCGGATTTGGTGTGAGAGCTGCTGGCGACCCGGGGGGGCTGGCGGCAGCCTGTCCCGCTCAGCTCCCCCCTCGCTGCAAAGCCTGCCTGGCTTCAGCGAGCCCGCGCATCCCTGGGGAAATGTGCATTACGCCTGGCTCGCTGCTGCCAGGCTCTGCCTGGCTCCAGCACGCCACGTAGCTTGCTCTGAAACATGCAGGGAAATGCCGGGGTGATCAAAATCCTCAGGGAAAAAATCGAGACAGGAGGGACCCAGGGACGTGGCTGTAAAACTCCCGGACAGACCAATCGCCGTCAAAACCTACAGCCTGCCCTGCTCCAAGGGGGTTTGCACCAGCGTAGCGTGTGTGTACGAGCATCGCCTCTAACTACCAGCCCTCCAAGAGAAAGGGGCCTTTTAATCATCTGGGATTGCATCTGCGTGGCTGGGATTTACGTACAGCTGCGGGCAAGTCAGCCTGTTCTTCTGAGAAAATTCTCCTGCGTGTTTCTCAGCCGCTACAGAAATAGCAGCCTCGCCTGGCAGTTGCTCACTGACCATAGGCAGTGTACTGGGATTTCCCTTCCCAGTGTAGGGTTTGGATCCCTGTTAAAATACAAGGGCTGTAAACTTTCCTAGTACCTGGTGCGCCACCACATTTTAAACTCTGATAACAGTTTAAACGTCTCTGTTGTTACAAGAGGACAGTGAACGCCACCACAGCTTGTTTCTGTGCAAGTGAAACTTAAGAAAAAACAGAGAATGTTAAAAAAAGTGTCTTCTTTTTCTGTGAACTTATTTAATAAGTTATCAGATATTGATAATTCAATGTATACAATTTTAATGGCTTTGTACTTCATACTGGTCCTGCTAGGTATTTTGCCATAGTTTTGAAAGGGACTTTTTAAAGACTTTTGTATGTACCTTTGGAGCTGCTGCAGCACCCCGAGAAGAGCCGTACCGATGCTGGAGGTTGCCTATGGGATTACAGCAGGCACCACGGCAGGTCGGTTGTTTATGGGATTACAGCTGCACCACGCAGCATCTTTGTGGGGCTGCGCTGGTGCCGGCTGCGGAGGAGGATGTCCAGGCTTTAGTAAAGAAAGACAAAGTGACCCCACAAGGCCAGGCTGTCATCTTCTGTCAGCCCACTAAGCAGTTTCAGGAGGATTTTCTGTGTTTCTGTGTGGCCTTTTAGGCGAATCACATCTTCAAAAGAGGAGGAGAATGGCAGAAATGCTTTGGTCCAGCCTGCCTGTCCCCTGCGACTGTTGCTCCACGTCCAGGGTTGTGTTTGCATCCTTTCTGTAGCTGGTTTTTCACTCTGTTGTAGCTGTACAGATAACTGACAATTATTTCATTAAAGTTGAATGTAACCGTTGTTTTCTCGCCTTGTGATTGAGTGGGCAGCTATGGAGAGATTTTACACATGAACATATAAACTCACAGTGGTGCTCTGCTGTGTGTGTCCAGCTTTTCCAGGGAGCCGTACAGCAGAGATGAGCAGAACAAAAACTTAAAGTTAGTAGCAGACCTGAATTCTTTGGAGGCTTGCTCCTCCTGAGCTCTTTTTATAAGGTTTCCTTTTGGTTGCTGGCCAGCCATTTCCACCAGAGTCCCAGCTGCCCAGGGACTGCTATAAGGTACTTGTGAAGGATCACAAGTCTCCAGGGGGTGTGAAAAGCTGTCCTGCTGCCCAAGAATTAAATTCCCAATTGGATGCCCCCACACAGCCAGAGGAAAATGTTTGAGGCTCTGCAAACAGACCAGGGTCTAAACCTGCCTGTGCGTGGAGTGGCACGACTCTTGCCGATCCCACATGGGTGGTTTGGTTTTCTTTGCGAGCCTCTGGTTCGTGCTTTCTGCTCCCAAGGCTCCGGGCTGCTATTTCCAGGTGCATGGTTTGGTGCTGACGGGGTCCGAGGTGGGGCCGGCACCTCGGGAGGGCGAGCAGCAAGGTCAGTGCTTCGCCATTCCTCTTAGGGCTCAGATGGGCCCCACAGACTAATATTTAATTTTTTTTAATTGCATAACTTCTTTCATGTAGTTTCTCAAGGCAATTTCTAACATACAGAAAATACGGAAAAAAAAATTTATACATTTTTAATAGTATTAATACTATTTATTCTTTCAGGTTTACAGAACAAAATAGAGACTCGTAACAGCCGCTAATGACCTAATTAAGACTCTCTACTCCTTCATTATGATTAGAGAGTTGAACATTAATAGAACATTCACTCTATCAGGGAAGGCATGATAAACTTGTTATTGTGAAGGAGTACCGGCCACCTGTGAGGACGTGACTGCCTGACTGTGCCAGAGCACCAAAGGGTGGCCTGACTTGAGGACCACACTCCTCACCAACACCTGAAATAAACTGGAATAATACATAACCTTGGCTTCTTATCACCCCATTCAGATTGCTTTTGGTCCAGCCGGATCCTTCTTCAGGAATTTGTTGCTTGCTGCCCCTCTGAATTATGGAAGTAGTTGATTTGCAGCATCATCTTAACGAATTATTCGGTTCTTCTGCTCACCCCATGGCCTGTGCTGCTGCTTTTCTCCCAGATGGTTCCAGTGCTCCTCTCAGCGGGGACAATTCGGCTTTATATTCAACAAGTCCCCTATCGCTGCTTTGCTGTGTCATTTTGAATATTGACATTTCACACGGCTTTTTTATATTAGCAGCAAAGAAAAGAGTGTTTAAATAATATAACTTGTGCCCAGGAAGGTTTCCAGGGGGATAAAAAATGCTTTTCTGTTATGTCAACACTAAACCCAGCAGAAAACCAGTGTATCCACTGAAAAGTTCCTCTGGAAGTTGCTGGTGGACAATGATGGCACAAACAAATATTGCATATTCTTTCCTACTGTGGGACACTAAAAGTACATTAGAAATGCACAGGCTGCTTAGGGCCAGATCTCCAGCTACTGAAGGTCACTGCAGCTCCATACACTTCAAAGGACCAAATCTACAGCAGCCAGGAATCTAGCATTTGAATTTAAGATGCTGTCCTTGCATAAATGATGGACATTTTCATATGTGTGCTTATGTATAACAATAAAAATCCAAGCGTTTTTTTCACAAATGCGTATAAGAAATTAAGTAAACTCATGAAATACACAGGAATCTATTCTGTTCTTGGGAGGGGCCGATGGTGGGTGGATGGATGGAAGCCAGATTCTGCTGATAGACCCAGGCATGAGGTACAGTGAAGCCCTAATATTGCCTGTTTTACAGATACAGGGTTTCAACACGAGTAACTCAAAACAATTAAATGCTCGCAAGGACAGATTGATTTAAATAATTTGCTTTAATATTATTTTACATCTGCAGTTTTATTTACCAGAGAAATGGTTCTTGTTAGCTCTTGTTGGGTGGCATTGAAATAATGAAGTGCTTTCATTTGCAACCAGATAAAATCTTTACATTAGATGTGATTTTTTTAAAAAATATATATATATACATTCAGAGGATGTTATTTCTTATACAGTTATTTAAGCAACAATATAGGTTAACATTTTTTTAGGAGGCACAGCTTTCACATTTATGTCATTTTGCAGAAAATTGTGAAAAGCACAGTTCTTCTGTGCTAAATAATGGGATTTTTCTGCAGTTGGGTGAAACTCCATTTAGCTGGAAAGTAGATTTCAGCTAAAATACCCAATCCCAGTATTTTAAAATAGGTTTTGTTACATAAAAACTGACAAACATGCTGGATACAAAAGGGAGGGAGACGTTAGGAAAACACATTTTGCAATTCAGATTGCTCAGATGAAAGTATCATCTGCAGCTAGAGCTGACTGGCAGTCACACTATCCATCCTTAAACTAGACCTAGCAGTTATCAACCTTTCAAACCTCTTTAATCTGGAGGGGGAGGCACCTCCCTGCCCAGGGGGGTGCCCCGGCGGGGTCCCTTCTGCAGGTGCTGCCTTTCCAGCTCCAGGTCCTTCCTGGTGCACGGGCACACCCCGAGCATCACGTTGCCGTTGTCCCAGGGAACAGATTTCAACCTTGAGAGGGATGTCGCCTCTCGCCCCCTAACAACAGTCGCTCGTGTCACGCTTGCTCTCGCTGTTTGCCGTTTTAATGAAGACACGAGGCCGAGCTGCCGATGCGTCAGGGCCCCGTGCCGTGACAGCTCCGGGCGGTGCGAGGCTGGTTGAGGCGGCAGCTGGGTGGGAAGCGCAAAGTACTCCGACTCCTACGGCGCTTCGGAGCGTCCCCACGGGGGAGGAGGAGCGGCGCACCCCCCCCCGCTCCTGCCAGCAGCCTCCGCCGCTTCGCTTTCCACCCGCCGCAACCCCCCCGGGCTGCCGCGGCACGGAGGCGCGGGCGGCTGCCGCACGCCGCAGCCCCGCAGCCCCGACAGCCCCCAGCTGCATTTGCGTTTCGTTTCCTAGCCGGAGCAAGGCAGGGGAGGCCGGAGCGTGGAAAAAGCCTCTCGTGTGTCCCCCCCCGTCCCCCCCCCCCTGAAGTTCGTAGAGCACCTGCGAGCCCTGGGGCGCGACGCGGCGGGGCCGGGGGACCGGCTGGCTCGGCCGCAGCAGGGCCGGCAGGCGTGTGCAACAGGCACGACGGGAACGCGCGCCTGCACCCTGCTCATTAAAGCGATGAGCAAGCAGCTCGTAACCGCACGGCCGGGGGTAAACAGGGGCTGGCAGGGGATGCTCGGCCTCTAATGACAGGCTTCGGCGCCCGCTCTGCTGGGCCCGGCAGTGCTGCGGGGTGGCAGAGGCGACCGGGTCCCTCCCGGGATGGCTGCGGGGAAAGGGGGGGTGGGGGGGGTGACGCTGAGCATCGGCCTCCACCCGCGGCACGGTGCTGCTTTCGGCCGGAGCTCCGTGGGGCTGCCAGCCCAGCACTGGCACCAGCCCCGTGGGGGACCGGCTCGGCAGTTGACATCGCGCTTCTGCCGCCCACGAGGTTCCTCCCCCTGCATCCCCCTCGATGCTTTACGCCCCGCAACCGGGACGTTGCAAATCCAGCGCCAGGAGGGACACGGCTTGACACAGCGTTTTCTTACGTTGTTTCTCCCAGCAGCAGGAGGGGGAACATGGACTAAAATTTGCCCCGTTGCTGCTGGAAGCCTTTAGCAGCATCACCCTGTGCCTCTCGGGAGGGTAAAGCCCCACACGGGCTGCCATGCTGCCCAGGGCCCTGCAAAGCTTCCCAGCAGCATCTCAGCTCCGGTGAAAACCAGCCTAATTCTGCAGACCAGGTTTTGAGCTTTGCTGCACCTTTGTTCTGAGGGTGCAGCATCTGGTTTAGCATAGTTAGTGGAAACATTTCCTCTCTTAGGCTGCTTTTGAAGTCGTGTCATTACTTTTTTCTTAATGAAACATGCAAATCATGTAAATGCTGCGATTGCGTCTTGGGGAATTCGGTCCTCACACAGCTCAGGTTGTAAATATCTAACTGGCACACAATTTGGGCCATATTCGTCCACATTACCCTTTTCTTCTCAATATCTTATTGCTCAGAATATGTTTTCCTAGTGCTGGACTGCTGGGAAGCCCACTCAGTTGCAGTCTTTTTTGGCATACCACAGCAAAAGGGGGAAAGAAAAGGCTGGGGCAGATTGCTGTGGGAGGGCTTTGACAAGCCAAGAAGAAACCTCCCACCTTGGCCACTGATAGTTCACGGGCCCATTAAATGATGCTGAATTGCATCTGCTGAGATCCCTTTTCACTGCACTTCTGAAGGCTTCGCTTACATGGGATTTATACCTTCTGCCTCCAAAATAGTAGAAAACTATTCAGTATCAGCATTACACTCTTTCTAGAAAGCTCGTGATGGTGGTATTTCATAGCTTTATTTTTAACTGCAGCGCTCACTGATTCAGGTTTACACCCTGGCCACAAATTTCTTTTCCCTTTTTAGCCTTCTCAGTGTGCAAAAATGTCCCCAACCCCTCTGGTGAGGGGCACCGCTCCCACGGATGGGCTGTCAGCCCTTCCGCACCCCCTGCATGCTGCTGCCGCCCGATTTTGCAGTGATTTGACAGATGACATGTCAGCAAAGAGCCTGCCTGAATGGCT
Source organism: Tyto alba (assembly GCF_018691265.1). Lineage (NCBI taxonomy): Eukaryota > Metazoa > Chordata > Aves > Strigiformes > Tytonidae > Tyto > Tyto alba. Next base: position 9,185,803 of record NW_024881303.1, read on the forward strand.
GGTGTAACCAGATGGCTGAAGACACATGTTGTGACCAGTCTGTGCAGAAGGTAAAATGAGCTGAAGGTTTTTTTTATCCTGTGTGGAGATGGGGCGAGCACAGCCCGGCCGCCAGCATCACCTCCTGGGCAGCTGGCAGGCGAGTGCTGGCGTTGCTCTCCCCCAGCCACCTAAAAATTCAGGGTGGAAGAGGTAAAAATCTGAACGTCTGCAGGTGAATGCTGAGAGGGGACGGGTTACCTTTCAAGCTTCCAAGGATGACTTGTGCAAGCAACAGGCATCCAAGTCTCACTCCTCTGGCACCAGTAATGCAGGAGAAGTTCAGCCTAATGCTTTCATTGCACAAGTGCTGCCAAGACAGCACTGCAGGTGGCGAAAATAAGTTTCTCAGTAAAATAACTAGACCCCATGCTGCAAGGAGGGGGATAAATGCCCTTTATTCCACACCCTTTGCTGCACGCTAAGCAGCCCGAGCAGCATGGCCCCTGTTGGACCTGGCCCGTTCAGCATCAGAGCACTAAAACTATTCCAAAACACCTATCTCAAAATTGTTTAGCATACTTTGGCCGTTGAGCCAGATAACCTACAGGCCAGCACCCAGATATATGTGAAAGTGATGGTAGCCACTGCAGCACTTACTGGCATTTCAGAGGTTAACTTGAGCTGACTGAGGAATCTGCTCATGCTACAGGGCTTTGGCACGGTCTGAGCCCCAATCTTCCCATTTTTTCATAAAACATGAGTAGCAGAGCCCACAGACAAGGCACCTCGATGCCTGTGCTTTGTTGGCTCTGCACCCTTGACGCTGGGATCCCTTCGCAGCACCAGGCAAAGCTCTGGGGATCCCCTGGAGCTTTTAGATTTCCAGCCTCCGAGTATCACCACCCTGGGGCTGTCTTTGCCTAAGCCCATGTGCATCTGCCAACCCATCGCAGATATCTGGAAGGTATCACCAGTATTGTTATCCTACACACTGTGACAAATCCTTTTATGTTTTCATTAAAAAAAAAAAAAACCAAAACACACAAATAATGAGTACTTGCCAAGCCCGGCTGTGCAAGTCAGGCAGATTTTCAAGCATATACCAGCATAAAGGTTAAGCACTTGGTAATTCAAGTGTCTTCTACATACAGTAGTAAAACCTCTTATGATGTATCCAGGAGCAGCTGCTGTCCTTGCTTAGCAGACGTAATGGCCTTCTAAAATTATTTTCTATTCATAAGACTTAGAGAGAATGATGTTTTTACTTAACGTAACTCGGAGCTGACAACCTCTGTCTCTCAGGCTTTTTCTACTGTTTTAATTGTAACAGCACTTCAATGCTTGCAGCAGAAAACTGCTGAAAATCCATTTCTTATATTGCAAATGATGCAAAAAAATGCCTTTCACAAATGTTTGATGTCACAGATGTTCAGTACCATAAAGCTTACCCTAAAAAGGGGTGTGACGACAAAAAAAAAAAATCACTTACAGTTGTAACTTTTCAAAGACATACTGAGCACGTGCTGATTTCAGTCTGATTTCAGCTCTACTGATGTATTTTCAGTCAGTACAACGGAGTCATTCCTACAACACAAACACACATCTAGCTGATAGTTCATAGTTTTTATTAAAGCTCCCTCTCAATGACCAAGAAGTGAACAAAAGAATCCTGCCCACAAACCTGAAGATGAGCAGCATGTCCCAGAGATGCCTTTGGCACTGCTGCTTGCTGTCCCCACCTTGCTGTCCCCAGTGCTGAGCCCTATTACCACTGCCCCGTTATCTTTGCAGAGACATCAAGGGCCGTTTGACTTTCATTATCAATTAGTTCAGGTGAGTTAGGCATCTAGCCGAAGTTCCAAGGTGCTCATCTACTGACCTAGTAGTCTGAAAACTCACTTTTAGCTCTTCTCTACAGCTATACCCAACCCAGCAGACACTCTTCTCTGTCCATAAATTAAATGTAGGAACCTGAGTGAAGCAAGCAGCACCCAGGAAAGCCAGCCCATTCGGTAAAGTGTTGCACACAAATAGGGAATGGCTATAAAATACCATTTGTTTGGTTTTGTTTTGTTTTGGTTTGGTTTTTTTTTTTTCTAACCATCATGTAGAAATAGAGGTCAGTGGAAGCCAGAGGCCATTTCCCCCAGTTGTAAGCAGTCTGTGCCGGATGTGATTTAGCTGATGCTATTAGGCTGCGAGAGACCCAGGCGGCTCTCTTCTAGGAAATGCTCCACGTGAATTGCTCCATGCTCGGATGCAGCATTTGCAGGCCTGGATGTCGGCAGGATTTTGTTTGTTTGCTTCTTTTAAAGAAAGGCTTTTTAAGCAGAGTTAAAAAGCATTCACACCAGAGCAGCTTTAATGGGTACACACAGTGAGAGGAGCACTCAGTCTAGCAGGCAAGCACACACCAAACCGCAGCGTGCTTTTTGTAACATCATCTGGGGAGGCTCAGAGGCTGTTTGTTTTTCCCCTTTGTCTTAAAACACAATTTGGCAGCCCTCAGTGGCCAATCCATCCCCTGGAGTGTGCAGCTCCCTGCCCAGGAGAAGCAGCAGCCGCCCTTAAAAAGACCTCAGATGGTCTTTTAATTCGGCAGCGATTTAATTGCAGCTCTTGCTCCAGGACAGTTTCAAAGAGAGCTCAAGGGTCCTGAGCACAAAGAACTTTGGAGCGGGCATTCTGACAATAAACTGTTCTCACCATTGTTCAGGCTCCCCCCTTCCGACGGCAATGACTCAACTCCCCCAGCACTGGCAGGGAGCCTCCAGCTTCTCAAAAACTGGGTAATGAGATTACGGGAGCAGCTCGCAAGGCTTTCGCTCTTCCCTGCAAAAGAAACTTCTGTGCTGTAAAAACTTTGTGTGCCTCTTTGGGGCCTTCTCATTAAGAGCATCTCTTGAGGGATGGGTTGGAGACCATCTGGTAGGAAGCCTGGGGTATCTCAGGTAAATAAGTACAGAAGGACAAAATACGAAGCCAAGAGGAACCCGTCTTGGATAAGTTCCTACTCTTCAGATATCAAGTAATGATAAATGAAAGGCAAAAAGTTTGTGTTTCACCATTTTATGGTGGCTCCACAAGCAGAGAAGAAATAACACATTATATGTTTGCTCTTAGCAAATACACAGATTGTAATATTTAAGCATGTGTTTGCTCCAAGCCGTTTATAGAAACAGAAATAATTTTCACTGAGAAAAATCCATGTGTGATATTTAATCCTGTAAAGGCTTTGGTTAGGATGTGCTTCTTCTCTGAGAGGAGAGGACACTTCTTTGCAGCATTCATTCCTCCTTGCAGAGAAGACAATCCAATAATGGGACATGGTCCTAGAGGAGCATCAGAATTTGTCTCTGCTCATGCAGTAGTGATTTGCAAGGGAAGAACAGGAATGAGGAAAAACGCATGCAAACCCCTTGAGTCTAAAAGTAAATTTAAAATATTCTACCGATGAGGACTCCAGGGCTTGTCAAAGTGAAGGGTGCCACCCCTACATCAACGCCACAAGTTCCCTTGAAAAGACCAGCCTTGTGGCTCCCACATGTATTTATGCAGAGATTTATTAACTGCAGTTATACAACACGAACTTCAGGATTCATCTCCTTGAGATATTTATTTTAATCAAAAACAAACTGTTTGAGAAACACAATACATATTTCCCTCTACACTTCCATCTAGTTTCAGAAGAGCAATTCTACAGGACACAAACAGTCCTAGGCACTGCACAGCGCATTAGACGATGCTTAAACCTCACACCTAGCAATATGGTCTTAACTTTAGTAAAGCGGAGCAGGAGTAAGTTTGCATTTACAAAAAATATAACTGAGTTACACAGAGGCTTCCAAGAAGGACTTAGATGGGAATTAGCTTGAGTTTTAAAGTTTTAGAAGTAAAAAAGCAAGCACACAAATCAAAGTATGCAGTTCTTCACAGTTATCTCAGAGGTGATGGGAATGGTGGTTGAAGAAAATCAGCTGCGGAGGGGGGCAGCCGCTTACTAGGTGGAAAATGCCACAATATCCAGACTTTCAGCATCTGAAGGCTACACAGGGGCAGAGCTACTCTACCAGGATCGTATCAACGCTTTCTTGGATGAGATCCGACTCCAGTATACATTCATCCAAGTGGTCTTGGGATAAGCCGGAGCTCTTCCCCACGCTCTCGCTGTCACAGTAGGGATGAAACCTGGGGGTGGTGGGGCTCTCCAGCCGCTGGCAGCGGCCGTATTTGTGCTGTTTCCCTCTGTGCGTGTACATGTGTTCGAGCAGCTGGCTCTTCCGGAAAAACGTGCGGCCGCAGATGGTGCAACTGATTTTTCTCTTTCTCGAGAAAGAAAAGTTACAGTTCAACTCCACCGGTTCGTGGTCCTTGGAGATGAGGGAGAGCTGGCCGATCTGCAGGGGCTCCAGGTCGCTGCAGCTCGGGTGCTCGTCGTCCTTGAGGAGGAAGGCGCCGAGCCGGTGGCCGTCCCCAGCCTCCCTGTCCTCAGCCAGAGGCTGCACCTCCCCCAGGTCGCTGCTCTCCAGGATGGAGGCCGGCACGCCGAACGGCAGCGAGCCCGAGACGTGGGTGTGCAAGTGCTGCCGCAGGCCCCCCCGGGAGTCAAAACGCTCCCCGCAGTAGTGACACAAGTGCACCCTGAGGCTGGCCTTCGCGAGGACGGGGCTTGCTACCTCCGGAGAAGGAGGGGTGCAGCTCTGGGACACCACGGGCTCCGAGTCGCACCTCTCCTGCTTTATGGAGACCGAGAGCTTCGGACGCTCTTCTGCCGGCTTGGCGAGAGCAGCGGGCTGAGCGGGCGGGCGAGCGACCTGCTGGTCCAGGGAGCTGTCGTCCAGGCCGATGGCCAGGGAGAGCTGCAGCTGCGGGTGCTCGCCCTGGGCAGCGGACCTGCCCCCCGCCTTGGGCAGGCTCTCCTTCGCTCCCAGGCGTTCCTTCGCCGGTTTGTGTGCGCTCGAGATCTGGATCCCGTACAGGTTTGACGACTGGACCGGCTCTGGGGAGAACACTTGGTTCATCTCGATCGCGATATGGGAGAGGTGGTCTGCGTGGAGAAAGCGGATGCCCTCCTCCAGTCGGCTCTGGCTGACGTTCTGCTTGGGTCCTTTCCCAGTGTACATGATATGCAACAAGTAACTGAATATGTCAGGCTGGATGTCTGTAGGCTGAATCTTTATGCATTCGCTGCAAGGAGACAGACGATTAAAAACATGCAGAGCTCCAGATTACAGTCCCCATCCACTACCTGCCTGTTCGTTCGCTGCGGGAGCGCGTGCGCTGCTGCCTGCCTCCCGCGTCACCAGCGGCGCTGCCCGCCTCGACCCGAAGTCCACGTGCCCTCTTAGCACAGCCAAGTGCCCGAGCGTGTATTGATCCCTGCGATTCCCACGACCACGCGCACAACCGCAGCCAGGGACGGGCTCAGCTCCCGCTCACCCCGCCACTCGCCCGCACAGCCGCACCGCAGCGGTGCCACGCGAGCCACGCATCACCGCCCTGTGCCACTCCAGTAACACCAGGCAAAGAGTATCTGTGTGCTTAAGCGATAAATCCAGCTGCCGCTACTGCGTAATCTTTATGAGCTCTGCACTTAAGTGTCAGTAAACAACATCTATCGGCAAGGAAGTTAACTGATGGTCTCACTTCGAGCTGAAGGGCTGCGTGGCCGATGGTCAACAATTATCTTGCAAAAGGTGCTGGGGGCCACGACCCTCAAAAAAGAAGGGGGATGGAGAAGGTTTTAATCGATTAAGAGCAGCAAGCACCAGGTCAGGGGTGAGATCAGACCTTGGCACTGCCATCGTTATACCTGCAGAACCACTCCTGACCCAGCCGGGTGAAGCATCTGAACAACAGCTTGAACTGATTATCTCCACCTTGGCCCTTATCTGCAAGAGTCTGAAGCGCAGCACTGTGATAAGGCTACGGCTGCTCGATTGCTTCAAGCCGGTGGATCCTGCCAGAAGGGACAGGCCCACCCAGCTGCCTACAAGCAACGCAAAGCAGCGGACACGCTGCGTGTGGCAGGAGGTACCTGGGTATCCCTGGGCTGCAACCTGTGAGGCTCTCGCTGCAGGAGCACTGCAGTACTTACACGTTTATTTTCTCTGGTCGCACGAGTGTCTCATCTCCGAAATGCGGGGCCTCGTGTTGGCGTGTGCTGACTAAGAGGGTGGCTTTAAAGGGCAGCACATTCCAGACTGGGAATGTTTAGAGAGCCAAGGGGTGTGCTGGGTTAGGAAAATAATCTCAGGCCATCTGACATCCCCCACTTACGCTCTTTTAGACTTTAATACCTTTAGAAAGGGGAAAAAGCAGAAAGTTGAGCAGAGCGGTTAACAAGTAGGAGGAGGGCTGTGCGTCCTTACCTTGTCTGATGAATAAATATCATCTTAAAATAGTTTGAAAAAGCAGCGAGCACCGCTCTGTGGGCTTTGAAGTAAACATCTCCAATGGCAACTGTGCAGTCGCACAGAAAGCCGAACTCCCGCTGCATGTTCAGCTGCTGGAGGAGGAGGACGCTGTGGCTGGCCGTGCCCATGGCGTGAGCCTGCGGGAGGGGGAACAAGACCTTCAGCGCGTTCCCGAAGAAATCCCAGAGCTCCCGAAGGCTCAGACGTGGGTTCCGCACCGCTGAAACGCGACGGGCCCCCCGCACGGCCTCGCAGGGCCTCTCCCCTCCTCCAGAGGGTCCCTGCACCCCGATTTCATGATTTCTCCTGCCGATTCCACCCAAACCCCCGTTCCACGAGCTTAAAACCTATCCGGGACTGTTGGCTGTGCCAGCGACAGGCGGAGCCGTTTCTCCTACAAATTAACCACTCTCCGGCGTGTATCGGGAGCAACTTTAAACCCCGGCTCGCGTTTTTGCGCGGACCCCGGCCCGTGTTTTCCTCCCGCCCCGCTCCCCCCGCGCTCAGGCCACGGCTCCGCGGCGGCGCAGGCCGCGCACACGGGGAGCCCTGGGCGGCCCCTGCGCAAATAAACGCCGATATTTGCTATTGTCTCGGCTGAGAATCGTTGCGCGGAGTGCCCGGGGGGGGGGGGGGGGGGTGTGTGTGAGCCCAGCCTCCCCGCGGAGCGTAACCAGAGCCCTCCCCGGCCCGGCCCCCCCGCGGCTCCTCCGCGCCCGCGCAGCCGCTTACCCGCGCGGAAGCGCAGCGCTGAGCGCGGCTCGGCACCGCCCGCCCCCGCTGCCAGCCCGCCGGATGGGGTGGGCGCTGCCCCCCCCCCCCCCCCCCCGCGCTTCCTGCCGCCGGGGCGGGGCGGGGCGGGGCCGGGCCGAACCGGGCCGAACCGGGCCGAACCGGGCCGAACCGGGCCGAACCGGGCCGCGCCGCCCCGCGCTTCGGCCGGGAAAAGTGACCGCGGGCCCTTGCGCGGTTGCTGCGCGGAGGCTGCGCGGTTGCTGCGCGGAGGCCGCGCGGCCCGGCGCTGGGGTGGGGGCGGCGCGCAGCCCCTGGGGGAGGGACCGTGTTCAGCCCCAGGGCTGCGGGACTTGGCTTCTTAAACCACCCTGTTACAGGGTGCCATCCGCGGAGCTCTTGGTGTAAATGTTTTTTGTTGTTGTTCTGTTTTTTTGTTTTGGTTTTTTTTTTGTTTTTTTTTTTTTTTTTAAAAAAAAAAAAAAAAACAGAAAAAAAACTGTGACAGGCACCTCCTCAGTCTGCCTGCCCATGAAAATGGACGTGAGGGTAACATCTGGCTTTTCCACCAATGTCTGCGGCCTAAGTGCTTTCTTTAACCACCGGTGAATCCTGTGGACACACCGTTTCTCTCTCAGGCCTCCTCCAATCTCATATTAATTTTTAAACCAGGGGTTATTTTGGGCGAGAGCAGCCGTGCTGGGCCAGGCCCGGCTGGGTGCAGCCAGAGGCTCCTCCTGGAGCATCGTCCGGAGCTGCAGCCGGCACTTTGGTGCTCAATGCAAGCTTTGAGGCATCTTTCCCGTGAATTTTATCAAATTGCTTTCTGAAGCTGCTTAGACTTCCAGTCCTCCTGCTGCCACCAGGTTAATTTGATGTCCCCAAGTTGTTTTTTGGCTGGAAAAGGCAGTGAAAATTGCTGTTTGTACGCTTCCGCCGTGTTTTTGGTGCAGTTTTCGAAATCTATCACGCCCACCTCCTCGGTGGTGTCTCTCCTGGCTCAGGGCCTCAGCAGAAGTTGTTCGGTGCCTTGGATCACCCCTCTTGGTTTTCTCTCAGCATTTGACACTTTGCAGTTCATTTTCCTATTGCATTCCCGTAATTGCAATTTTATTTTTTTTTTTTTATTGGGCTTTGCAAATAATGTCCTTGGTCCCCCAGAATCCAGTAGTTTATGGGGCTGTTTCCAGCGGTGCCTCGAGGCAGCCTGAGCCTCGGCAAAGGGTGGAGATGGGCCAAGAGAAAATGAAGTGTAGGCTCTGAAGCATTTTGCTGCACGCAGTGTTTGCTGCTTATCCCACTGACCAGCACAACTTTCTCTTTTCCACTGCTCTCTGTTTTATTTCTTCTATTTTAAATAAAAAAGCCCACAGGGGTCGAGGACCATCGTTCCCTCCTGTGTTTGCGCAGCGGCAGGGTTGAGGGTCAATGGAGCTATAATCCTGCTGCTCCTATAAATATCAGGAGCTGCTTTTCTTCCCCCAAAAGGTTGGCAGTAGGTGGCTCAAGGTTTTGTACTCTGGTCTGGGTTATTTAACATATTTATTAACCCGCATTCGGAGTGAGTTTCTATTTGCAGATGGCATGTTATTTATTTAAATGATTAATTATTTACATGTTATTGAGGTTGACTCTGGTCCAAAGAGGACTTTGAAGAGCTTCAGAGAAACTGGAGCCAAAATGATGGAAGCGATGATGTGAAATTAAAGTTGGTGTTTTGCTATAAAACACAAGCTATGATATCATACATCTCAGCAGATATAAAGCGATACAGCCGATGCTGATGGGTCAAAAAAGAGAGCAGGACATAATCACAGCTATATTCATGAGTGCTTCTGCTTGCTCTTCCTCTGTGGCCAGAAAACAATAATAAATTAAAAAAAAAAAAAATCAGAAAGGCAAGTGTGGCACTGAAAGAGTGGGGACTGTGAAAAAGGGGGACTGCCTCGTGCCCCATCTTACTGGAGGTGGCAGAAGCTCCCAGCGTGACATGTGGGAGGGCTGGGACGGAGCGAGAGGCTGAACAAGCCCCGCGTGGGCGTTCTTTAGTTCTGCTGCCCTGAGATGCGTAAGGAGCTGGAGAGAAAAAGACCCTTGAACCATGAGAAAAACAACTTTTCAGTCTGATTTGAAAACCACGACCGTGTCAGTGTATGGAGGCCATTTATTTAACTTCCTATAACACAGGAAAACCTATGAAGAAGTTGTACTGCGGGGGTCCCTCCATATTTTGCAGGGGCTGGTACCTTACAGCCACAGGTTTGGGGGTTTTTTCCCTTGGTGTTGCTACAGGCGTTGCAGCCCTGAGCCAAGGCTGTAGCATAGTGAGTGGGGAAACAAGGGGATTTTTTTTGAGACACATTTTGAAAGCTCCACTATTATTCCGTAGTGGTTAGAAAATCCCCAGGCAGACCCAGGAGCAAAGGGTGATGTCCTGTTTGGAAACTAGGATTCTATTAATTGGGTCTGTCCCGCTTGCTTCCACAGCATAGGGATGCTTCAGCAAAACCTTGGGGGTCATTGAACCAGGGATTGATGCTAGTACATTTTAACTTGGTGGCATTTCATTTTGTTGCTTTTTTGGTTATTTTTGTCCTTTTCAACTTTGTAACCAAATCTTTTAACTTTGCTACACTTAAATTTTTCCCCTCGGCTTGTCTAGAGCTGAAAGGAATCTCAGATAGTTGCAGCAAACATAAAAATGATGGTATCTCTAGAAACTGTGTCCAAAAGAAGGAGCTGTGCAGATTAAATGCTTCTGATGCTTGCGCTGAATGACAAATGTCACTTTGAGGGTGGAAAAGTCAAGTGGCAAGATCGGGGGGGGGGGGAAAGCCTGACCTGGCTTATGTTTTCTCACAGCCCGGTGGCAGGTAGCAAAGGGGCCACCCACAGCTTCAGGAAATCCCATTTGCTCAGAGGGGCCAGTTCAAGAGGAGCTGGGTCTGGGTGTTGTTAGACAGGAGAGGTCCGGAGGGTGAAGGGAAGAGGGCCTGGGAAAGCTCCTAGAAAAATTGGGGGGAGGGAGGGAGGGGGGAAAAAAACAAACAACCAAACAAAAAACAACAAAAACCGCGCTGTCCTCGGGATCTGTGATACAGCGTGGCGGTGGCTGCCAGCCCCTGTGCCCCCCCCCACCCTCCTAAAACTCCAAGAGGGAAGGTGGTGATAGTAACGTGTGAAACTGCAGCAAAAAGGAAACACTTTCTCACGCAACTCGCAGTTGTTTTTCTTGCAACTGGCGATTAAAACTGTCCCACGCGGGAGGCTGCGGGTGCCCAACTCGAGCGCCGGACGCCCGCGTGGGCGACCGAGGCTTCCCCGTCACCACCGGTGACGGCAGCTTTGGGGGGAAAAAAAGGCGCGGACCCCCCTTCCTGCGAGGCGAGACCTGCTGCGCGGGGAAGGGGCGATTTCCCCCCCCCCCCCCCCCCCCGCCCCGGCTGCGGGTGGGCCGGGATCAGCGAGGGTCTCGCGTGGGCGCCCACCGGCGGGCGGTACTCCCCCCTCCCGCCCCGGGGGTGGGGGGGGAAGGGCAGCGGAGGGGCCGGGCTTGCGGCACATTGGGGAGGGGGCTGCCGGCAGCGCCATCCCGGGCCTCGCCGCCGCCTCCCCGGCGGGATGGGAGGAGAAGGGGGGAGCGCGGCAGGGAGCCGCCCGCCGGGGCCCGGCATTGGCGGCGGCGCAGCAGCGCTGGCAGCGGCGGGGCCGGGAGCCGCCGGCCGCCGAGGGGAGGGGTCCGGGCTCCGTGCGGTCGCGGCGGAGCCGGCGCTGCGGCAGCAGCAGGCGCGGCGGGGCGGAAGTCCTTTGTTGCAGCCGCGGCGGCAGCGGGAGCAGCAGCAGCAGCAGCAGCAGCAGCGGCGGCGGCAGCGGCGGCAGCTCCCCCTCGGCCGCCGCCTCCTCTCCCCGCGCCGCGGGTAAGCGGGGCTGCGCGCCCCTCCGGGCGCTGGGGGGGGGGAGAGGGGGGAAGGCGGGAGGCGGCCGCAGCTCCGCCGGCGGCGGGAGGTGGGAAGTGCCGAGCGGCGCCGGCCGCGGCGTGGCCCGCCATGGTGGCGTGGGGCGGGAAGGGGGGGGGGGGGGGGGAAGCGGCGGTGGCAGGTAGGGGCTCGGGTGCCCGGCCAGCCGCCGGCCCGCGGTGACCTTGCGCCCCGGCGGGGCTGGCGCGGCGCCGGGCGGGCTCCGCGGGGGCTGAGCGGCGGCGCCGCGGAGGCGGAGGAGGGAGGCGGCGGGGCCGGCGCGGTGCTGCCGGGGGCCGCGCTCCCACCTGCGGGGGGGTTGGGGGGGGGGGGGGGCCCTGCGGAAGCGGGCGCGGGATGCTGCGCTGCTCGGCGCCGGCGTGGTAAAAATGAAAAAAAAAAAAAAAAAAAAAAAAAAAAAGGCAAGCAAACCCTGAGAAGCGGCCTAGGGAGGTGAGGCGGCGAAGGGCACCGCGCTGGCCTATTTACTCCGGGGCTTGAAGTCACATTAAACATCTCGAGTGCCGTTATCGCCGCCTAGCCCCGTCCCCCCCGCCAGCAGGCCAGTGGATCCGAGCGCTGCCTTCTCTCCCTACTTTTTCTTTCTTTTCTTTTTTTTTTTAAACCCCCAAAAGTTCGAGCAAGTTGCGATAGTTCAGTGAAAAACTGAGCCGCAGCCTGGAGGGAATGCTCCACCCTGCCAGGCAGGAGACTTGGGTTTCACTCGGGGCTGGCAGCGCACAGGATCGCCTTGGAGGTGGCTGGAAAGGAAGGGGAATAGTTTTGTCACATAAAAACAAGCCCTGTGCTGCTCTGGGAGCGGTGTCGAAAGTCTCGTTCCTCAAAGGACTCTTTTCTTCTCGGATAGAAAGGTAGTAAAAAGAGTAGAGGAAAGGGGACTGAAAATGCTGTGGGTTTGGGGCTGGGGTTTTATTCCTTTCTGTTCTTCAGGATTTTTTTTGTAATTCAGTTCTGAAGTTTGGCCTATCTGTCGGCCGATAGATGAGAGCCGGTTCCTCTTGACACGTAGGCATTGGTAAACGGATAGCCCGGGTTGGATGCTGCTTAATATTTGGGTATTTACTGCCAGATTATGTCATTTGCTTGCATTATTTCCCTTGCACTAGAGTATCGCAAGGTACAGCACATACTGCAAAACTCTCCGGGGCTGCAACAGTGTGGTGTTCCTTAGGCATTTAATTACATTAAACAAACATTCCTTTAATTAAAGGTGTTTGTTTAACATTCCTCATTACAGCTCTTGGAAAAACCCACACAGCAGCCATGAGCAGGGGGGATGTGGGCTTCTCATTTTTACCGAATTACGACTTAAGCTTTCATGGCGAGCGGGGGAGAGGCATTGAGACCATATGGCCGTGGGGAAAACCGGCCAAACGTGAACGGTTGGAGCGCTGGCAGAGATTTTCCTAGGCAGCAGCATAGCGAGTTGACAGGATTGTAGAGAGATTTTTGGATGACTGGCCAGAAAACCCGAGGAGTAACAAGTCGTCTCAGTGGCACCCTGCTGCTGTTTGAGGTAGCAGGGAACCAGCCGGCACCAGGTCCGGGGGAGGCTGCGTGGAGGGGGGTGGCTTTAGGAGGATGTAGGTAATGAAGACGTGGGTTGGTGCTGCGTGGGAAGCACGGAGAAGTAATAGAAGCTCCTTCTTCCTGGTAGCCGGAAAGTTTTGTGTGGAATAAGATCACAGACTTCACAGATGCTTCAGCTCTGCTTGCACAAGTCTTTTCTTCATGCTGTGTTATCACTGGCACAGGAATTTGCAGCAATTACATTGGGAGCGCACACATCTACCAGTGAGTTGGGTTTTTAGATGCTTTCTTACTTGAATGTGTGAGGTGAATTGCTTCTTTCACAGATTTCCATTGTTGTGGAGGGTGGAGAGCCCTGAAAGTCGGGAATGGATGAAGCCTTAGCAGTTACCTATCTGTTCTATGGAAACAGAACCACTGCTCAGAATTGAGAGAATGAAAGTTTCCTGATAAAAATCCCGGTATCCTTTCTCTTGGTTGTTACAGCTGGACCTCTCACTAGAGTCCTTCCGGACCTCACAGGCACGTAGTGTGAGAAGCCCCATGTGCATTTTTCGGTTTGACCGGTGGTTCCCCAGCGGTTGGGTTATCCTGCGCTGCATCTGCCTGGGCACGGTAAACACCGTCACCCACCAAAGAGTTCTGCAGCAGACGCAGCATGTGGGCACAACAGCTGACATAATTTGCATGAAGACCATTTATATCCTCAAATTTGTCTGGTAATTTTCTCATTGTGCATGTTGTACCATTGCAAAACTCTCTAGAATTAGCTGGCTGTTGCCTTTTTTCCCATATTAAACCTGCTTCATTGGATGGAGTCCTTAGTAGCTGCTTTTTTTTTTTTTTTTTTTTTTTTCCCCTTTTAATTTGCTGCAAGTAAAATGTGAAGCATTTAAGACCAGAAAGAGTCAACAAAATCTGTAGCCTGGCCTGTGTGTCACAAGTTACTGTGCTTCATTCATGTGCATCCAGCGAGTTGTTATGCCAAAGTACAACTTGTATTCAACCAAGGATGCTTTCCTTGCCTTCACACTTACCTTCATCTGAGTGCCTCAAGAGATGGCTAAATCCCCAAGATGCCTCTTGAAGTTGAAAGTTAGGATAACTGGGAGAGCCTAGATAAAAAGGCTCATCTTTCTGCTACAAGGCATAAATGGGGTGTCAGAATTTTTTTCCCCACTATTTCTTTCTTTTAAAAGTATCTGACAACTTTTTACAACTGTAAAGGTGTCAGATAAAAGATAACCGTGACTTTCTAGAGTAATCCTTTGTGGCTAGCAAGTTATTTTAAAGCTCTCTCTAATACTTTTACTCCATAGATCTGATCTAAAGTTGTTTCAAGTTGAGATGGGGCTCTAGCGAAAACTCCGTTTTCTTAATTTATTCACTCATGCCTCTCTGACAGCTTATTCATTGTCTTTCAAGGAGTGCTCCTACCTAAGAACATGTAATACATCTTAACGAATTCTCAGTTTGCAGCTGAGAATTGTAACGTGCTAAATTTTGATGGCTGTTTCTCATTTGCGGACATGGATGCTGAATCAGCGGAGAACTGCCTGCTGAGGAGGGGATCCAGTGGCTCCGACAGCGTGTGGGTGGGGGCTTTGGAGCATCTTGCCTTTCTCTGGTTCAGATCTAGCTCAAGTGTCAGCTGAAACTTGTTTCCATACGTTGGCCACAAGTCTGTTTAAAATGAGTTGATTCAGCCATCAGGATGTGTCTGAAGATGGGTATCTACATCATTAGAAATGGCTTCACAACTAGCACGCCTGAAGGCAGCTGATTGGAAGGGCTATGGGAGGAGGATAAATTATATCTTCAGTCCTTCGTAGCCTGAATAATGGAGCTTAATTAGATTTTCCCTGGAAGTACATGGAATTCCCATAATTGTTTTAATTCATGGTCAAGGCTGCGCTTGCAATGCAAACTGCATCTTATCCCTACCTGCTGTTGAGGTGGATGGTGGTCACCCGGCCCCAAGTTTTTTGCTGTTTTTGCAGCATTTGTATAAACTGGGGCACCTTCTTGGACTCTACAGTACCAGAGCAATCTCGGTGGCTTCATCTTGAGTATGTCTAGATAAAAGCTGTAGCCTGTTGACAGCTCCATGGTTAATAAGGCACTACCCAAATGCGTAAGCTTCTCGGGCATCATGCATAGAACTTAGACATGTCATGTAGGATTTTCTCCAGAGCATCTAGGTGCTGTCATTAAGGAATCCAGATTGTCTGAGAGAGCTGACCCTCAGAGGCAAAATAACCCTTTAGAGAGGAGAGTTCTTGGGACCTCGTGTCAGGGTGGGATACGGTGTCAGACTGTGATAGGGAATTTCCTTTCTGTTGCCCATGTGCTTGTTTCTTTGGATAACTGGGCGTTGTTTTCTCGAGGTTTTCCAGTCTCATTTTCTATTAGCACCAAATTCTCCACTCCTTTATTATACTTCTGTCCGGCCTGCTCTTGGTTTCCAAAGAAAAGCAGTCAGTAACTAAGCATGTAAGTGCTCCGTTTTTGTCTGCTCAGCAGTGGAAATGCTGGGTTTTGAAAACCACCTACTAATTTTAGGAGCCGAAAGGCTCCTAAATTCTGAACCTTGTGGTATGTCTTTTTTAAAGACAGAGGAGATAGCAAAAGAACTTCACCAGTTCTTTGCTTGAGGACTTATTTTACTTCTTTAGTTTTAAAACATCTCAGAAAATTTTAAATGTGAGGAAATGACAAAAAGCATGAAGCTATACTAAATCTTGTTAGCAGACTTAGAAACAATGTATTTGGTTCGTGTAATAGTGCAACTTACCTTGTTCATGGTAATGTCTGACTAGTAATAATACACGAGTGGTGACTCAAAAGAAAATAAAAAATCTGATGGCAGACAAACAGTTTGAATCAAAGCGTGGCAGTGTAAAAATAAACCTTTACTAGGAAAATAAAATGCATGTGGAGGATTTGAGTTTGAAAATCTGAGTGAAATTGCCAGACTCAGATATTTTCACTTTTCATACCAGGTGCTTTTCTAGCATATTTTTTCAGAACACATCCGTGTCATTCAGCACTGCTTACGGCATGGCCTGTTGCTGTATTTACTGCACAGATCAATCATTGCTGAAGATGGAGTTACTTGGGTTCCTCATCGACTTTCCTGTGACATTTGTGACTACAGTATTTGGGTGCTTTGCAAAGGCAGTGTGCTAATCAGTCGGGCAAGTGGCTGATATTTGTCCTCTTCATGAAATAGGAGAGAGTCAAGAGAGGATCAGAAATATTTAAAAATTTTGGATTGGCAAACTTGCATGCATAGAGTTTTAACTTCCCAAGATACTTGGTGACAAATACAGACAGAGGATGGCTCCCATTGGCTTCAGCTGCTGCTGGTTGTGGTTCCCTGGGCGAAGAAATTGGACATCCAAAAAATGCAAGCCAGACTCACTAAAAAAAAAAAAAAAGTTGAAATAACCTGTCCTGGCACTGATGGTGATGGGATGCTGTTCTCCAAGACCATATTAATTGCTGTAAGATTCTCCTTTTTTGTACCCCCAGTCTCATTCACTTCACATCCTCCAGCTGCTGTGCCGAATGAGCAGGTATCTTGTGTTGTTGCTGCTCAGATCTATCCCTGGACAGATCCAGAGGATGTGCTGAGTAAGGAAGGGAGCCTTTGGCAAGAGGTAGGCTGGAAGACTGTACTATAATATATACATAAATGGCAGCTGAATTAATCCTGCATTAATTATTGAATTTCTTGTGTATACACTTAACTCTGAAACCTTGGGTTTTCTGTAAAAAGGACCTGTTTTTATTCTAATGCCTTCATTTTTTCCAAAGCAAACTTCAAAAATAGTTTGCAGCATTGAACCGCCCACATGGGTGATAAATGCAGATCTCTGCCATTTTAGCAATTACACTAACAGAATAATGGTAAATGATCATTTTGGGATGGGAAGGAACTTGTCAGCAAACCCGTGATATTTGCTGATGGCAGAATTGGAATTTGGGGTTCAATTCCAGCTCTGACAGGGTGAACGCTATAATGCTTTTCCACCCATACTCCAGCAAAAGCATGTCTATTTTTTTCACCCATTCTGCCCTAGTCTCTACAACTTGACTCCTCCCAAGCACCTTCCCTCTACCATTTAGACCCTCACTACACCTATTTTTAATTTCCACTGCTGCTTCCTAGTCCCAGTCCTCGCCTCTTGGCTCAGCGCCCCACTCCCAGCCTGCCTCTCCCTGCCCTCCCGATTTCCAAAGGTTTTCCCTCCCTTACATTTCCCAATCTCCCTGCGTTTTCACTAAGTCCCCTCCTGGGTCTGGCTCTCATCAGCCAGAACCGGGTGATTCTTCCGTCCAGCTGCCAGGAGGGATGCTAAAGCCCGCTGGCGAGTCGTGGTGCGGAGCAGTCTCCGGCGAGCCCCGCTGCCGGTTTGGGACTTTGTGGAGGTGGCGCACAGAATTACAGAATGGTTTGGGTTGGAAGGGACCTTTAAAGGTCATCTCGTCCAACCCCCCCTGCAGTGAGCAGCGACGTCCTCCACTAGATCAGGTTGCTCAGAGCCCTGTCCAGCCTGACCTTGGATGTTTCCAGGGATGGGGCATCCACCACCTCTCTGGACAACTGGTTCCTGTGTTTCACCACCCTCATCGTAAAAAATTTCTTCCTTATATCTAGCCTGAATCTACCCTCTTGTAGTTTAAAACCATGGCAGAGCTCTGCGTGGAAGGGGGGTTTCACCTCCGGTGGGATGGTGCAGGCAAGGCCCCTGTGTACAAAGGAGCTGCAGGAGGATGAAATGTTCTCAGCGAGGCTATAATCTGAGATTTTAGTAACTAACAAGTGTGAACAAACTGATAATTTTTATCTTCTTCTCCCCCTCAATCTTATAGCTTGTCCAAATTCAGGCAGATTTCTGTATCATGACAACATATGCAAGACATAGCACTCCTCCCATATGAAGTCTCTCTTCAAACATTTTGGAAGAAACTTTTTTAAAAGAAAAAGTAATAACCTACATATATGAAATCTTTTTCTTAGCCTCATTTCTGGAAACGTTTTGGCTGAAATTTTCTGTGGAGGAGAAGAAAAATAAATCAGTCCAAAGCAGACAATAGAGAAGGAAAGTTTTGCCTTTGCTGGTTGAAATGTGTCAAAGTTTTAAATAGTCCAACACATAGTGGGAAGTGTTGGCAGCTGTAAATATATAGTTACATACGGCAGGTTAATACATCATCCAGAGGAGGATGCCAGTACTTTCATTAACATAAATAACTTCAAACGCTCTCTATTTTAATCTCTGTGTAGTACTACCACGGTAGAGGCCAGGTACGTATCTGAGCACCTCGCCATCCTGGTCAAGCAGCCTCACGCTCGGGCTGTTTTTTCCCAGAGTGGTGGTAGGAAGTAGGCGCTGCTGGTGGGCCACTGCTGTGTATCAGGACAGTGCTGAAAGCTCTGCAAGAGTTCCCCTGTCAAAAGAGGAAATATATTTCACCTTTTTCAAAGAAGAAGGAAACTTAGAAACGATGAGTTTGTGCGCTGTCACTCCAGTGGCTGCCAGATCATTCCCACTGTGTGGAAATGCCCCAGTCTGTGGGTGCGTGCAGATAGTTTGTGACCTCCTTTTTTCAGTACAGGCTTGCTGCTTTTACTGCTCTTCTGCTGTTGGAAGGTATGATGGAGTACTTTTAGCTTACAAAAAAATTTTAAATGAAAAAATTAAAACTTGCCGCTTTATGAGGATAAGATTAAAACCAGCTGTCCTCAGCCTTTTCTTGTCTCGATTGCAGTTCACACCAAGAGGCCCATGGTGCCTTAGACTGCATCTTCTCACTTTCTTGTTGATTTTCTTCACTCTTACGATGTGGAAGTTGAAGTCAATTCTTTGTCATTATGCAGCTGCTGTTCTTAATACTTGATATAGTATGCTAAATTATATTTAAGTATCTAATGAATTACCTCAAATCCAAAACAAGTTAGCACTTGGAAGAATATGAAATGCCTGATGTTGAGAGCTCTGATATTTTTCACAGAAACATCTGAATTCACCCAGTGACTTAGACAATAATCAATCTTCTGTAGAAAACAAATGAACCTGTTTCAGAGATTCTCCTACTTTCAAAGCCACTCTTTTGTGAGTTAGTAAGGAAGCCATTTAGGTAATTTCATGCAACGAGTTGTATTTCTGCAGTGGACATCACTGGGCCAAAGTGGTCAGAGAATTATTATGGCAACATGCTTGCCTTGAGTTCTGGGTTTGGAGGATTGGGTTGAGAGGAGCAGCTGCCATTCAGATTCTCATCATCAGTGTAGTTCAACCCAAATCTCGAGGTTCCTGTGGCCAGCCAAGGTCTTGTGCTGGTGGTGATCCATAAGTACTGCTGTGTGAATTGGCAGTAGGGAATATTGCTGGGCATGGTGAACATGTTCTTGTCCTAAAAGCTTGAACATCTTTCTTCCGTGGCAGTCCTTCGTGGAATGAAGAATGGTGACTTAACGTTAGGTTTGCTACTTAATGAGCCAGGCAACGCCTACGAGTTGTGAATTCAACACTAATTGTGGAATATAATTTCTCCACCCGTTTCCCAGCCTCTAGGAGATGTAAGCCGTCAGAGGAATAAGAAGAAATAGGGAGCATTTTTGTGTGTGTTGTCTTTAAATTTTGAACAGTTGAAAGAACGGTTGTAAATCAATCCATATATTTAATTGAGTGATAATGTGCCATTTAATATATGTTGTTTGTTAGCCTGTATGTTATTTGTACAGATCTCTTGTTTGCAATAACCTTTCAAAATGTTAAGTACGCTTGTTATTGCTTGAGGTTTTTAATTTAAATTAGGGAGCTCTTTATACCTTCTTTTGGTTTCCCACCCCCCTCCCTGTGCAGATAGTACAGATTATGTGTATCAGTAAAGGTTCTCCAAAGTGAGTAGTGACTAGCTGTTGGATCTGGTTAAGTTTATCTTCTGTAAATCAAATGCACGCCTCCGGTGTACGATACGCTTCTTCTGGATGTTTTTGTTAACGTAAACTAGTATGTTTTCTTCCTCTTTTTTTTTGAGAACAAATTAGTCCTTTCGCTTACAGCGATCCTCAGCGCTCACACCTTTCCCTCTAGTCTTTGTCGGGGCTTCATTTCGCTGTGGCTCCACCTCCGCCTTGCCGCCCTTCACCCCTTCTCCAGCGCCGAGTTTTAATTTGTCCGGGCTCCCGCCTGCGTGTGTCGGTTCTCTTAC
The DNA here is from genome assembly GCF_018691265.1 of Tyto alba. Taxonomy (NCBI): domain Eukaryota; kingdom Metazoa; phylum Chordata; class Aves; order Strigiformes; family Tytonidae; genus Tyto; species Tyto alba. The sequence goes on from NW_024881303.1 coordinate 9,205,664, forward strand.
AGCGCTCTGGGAGCGCGGTTTGGCGAGCAGCGGGAGGCACGGCGTGCAGGGTCACCGGCTGGGGCGTGGGGCGTGGGGCACGGGGCGTGGGGCACGGGGCGTGGGGCGTGGGGCACGGGGCGTGGGGCACGGGGCACGCCAGCGCCGCCGGGCTGCCCTCTGCTTCTCACAGTGCGCCTGAGCTTGCAGTTCCTGGTTTGCAAGACACCTTGCAGATAAGGTTGAGACCGTCCCGGAGCTGCCCTCAAGAGCAAAAAGTGTGTAGATACAGCCGGTGCAGATGCTCCACTGATGGATGCTCCTTTAATGGGGAGGGAAAGACCAATTTGAGCCTGGCCTGGTTTCCAGTATAGGTTGCATCCTATGCCCGTTGGGCTGTCAGGTGAGGAAGGCAGGTTGAGACTGAAGAGTGGTTTCTTATGGTCAATGTACCTTGTATCGGTGTTGTCCTGGGGCCACCTTACAGAACTACCCCGTGAAGTTTTTGAAGTTCTGCATCCAGAATTCATATCTGAAAATCTTGGCTGTAGGTCTTTGAGATATATTCACTAATTTATATTCTAGCAGCGTCGCTCTGATTGGCATGTGTGGTGGTTATGTTTATTAGTTTACTAGTCTTGTAAGTCTAGTGGTGAGAACATGGAATTATGGATGTTTTCACTGGCATCAATATTTGTAAGTAGTTACCAGCAAAGATTTCCAAACAGGAAGCTGTTCCACAAGCAGTGTGAGAATGGGAAGATCTGGAGAAGGAAAAGATTGCCGCTCCTCCCTATGTTTAAGTAGGTTTTGCTTTTTTTTGCGAGTGATTTAACAGTTGTCTTCTTCTTTATGCAGGGCTATAACTGAAGTACAAGATGGCAAGAACCAGCCACAGCAACTATGTCCTTCAGCAGCTAAACAACCAAAGAGAGTGGGGCTTTCTGTGCGACTGCTGTATCGCTATCGATGATATTTATTTTCAAGCACATAAAGCAGTCCTTGCTGCGTGCAGCTCCTATTTTAGGATGTTTTTTATGAACCATCAACACACTACAGCCCAGCTGAATCTAAGCAACATGAAGATTAGTGCCGAATGCTTTGATCTTATTTTACAGTTCATGTATTTAGGAAAAATTATGACAGCCCCTGCCAATTTTGAGCAATTCAAAGTGGCCATGAACTATTTACAGCTATATAACGTACCTGAATGTCTAGAAGATATACAGGATACAGACTCATCTAGTTTAAAATGTTCATCTTCTGCTTCTAGCACCCAGAATAGTAAAATGATATTTGGCGTGAGAATGTATGAAGACACACTTGCTAGAAATGGCAGCGAAGCAAACAGGTGGGGCATGGAGCCGCCAAGTTCAACAGTAAATACATCCCATAACAAAGAGCCTGATGAAGAAGCTTTACAGCTAAGCAGCTTCCCTGAACAGCTGTTTGACGTCTGCAAAAAAAGCACCACGTCCAAATTCTCTCACACAAAAGAGCGCGTGTCCCACTCGCGCCGTTTTGGAAGAAGCTTCACCTGCGACAGCTGCGGGTTTAGTTTTAGCTGTGAGAAGCTACTGGATGAGCACGTGTTAACGTGCACTAACAGGCATTCCTACCAAAGTGCCAGGTACTATGGTGCTGAAAAAATAGACTTTAATGAAAAGGACTCTACTTCTAAAATAATCTCCACACAAACAGAAAAATACAAGGGGGACTCGAGCCAAGCTGCGGACGATTCTTCGTCTCCTGTGTCAAACATCACGAGCAGAAAAAGCAGCACGGTTGCCTCTGAGACGTCAGGTGAAGAAGGAAGTAGAGCCTCTGAGAGGAAGAGGATCATCATCAAGATGGAACCAGAGGACAATCCTGCAGATGAGCTGAAGGATTTCAATATTATTAAGGTGACAGATAAAGACTGCAATGAGTCTTCTGACAATGACGACCTAGATGATGAACAGGAAGAACCGCTTTACAGATACTACGTCGAGGAAGAGATCAGAGAGAAGAGAAATGCTCGGAAGACTTTAAAACCCCGTTTATCCATGGATGAGGATGAAAGAAAGTGTTTGAAAAGTCCACGGCACCTTAACAGGAAGGCTCCCTCAGTGCAGGAAGACGTGGAGAATGCTCCTTGTGAACTTTGTGGGCTAACAATCACCGAGGAAGATTTATCCTCTCATTATTTATCCAAACACATAGAAAATATATGTGCTTGTGGCAAGTGTGGTCAAATACTGGTCAAAGGCAAGCAGTTGCAGGATCACGCGCAGACGTGTGGAGAACCCCAGGATCTGACCATGAACGGTATCAGAAATTCTGAGGAGAAAATGGACTTAGAAGAAAACCCCGAGGAGCAGTCGGAAATACGGGACATGATGTTTGCAGATATGCTAGAGGACTTCAGGGACAGTCACTTCCAAATGAACAGCCTTCAAAAAAAACAGTTATACAAGCATTCTGCCTGTCCTTTCCGATGCCCTAATTGCGGTCAGCGTTTTGAAACTGAAAACCTAGTGGTTGAACATATGTCAAACTGCCTGGAGCAAGATCTGTTCAAGAACTCCATGATGGAAGAGAACGAGAGGGATCACAGACGTAAGCATTTCTGCAATCTTTGTGGGAAAGGATTTTATCAGCGTTGCCACTTGCGGGAACACTATACCGTTCATACCAAGGAAAAACAGTTTGTTTGTCAGACATGTGGGAAGCAGTTCTTAAGAGAGCGCCAGTTGCGGCTCCACAATGATATGCACAAAGGCATGGCCAGGTATGTCTGTTCCATTTGTGATCAAGGAAACTTCCGAAAACATGACCATGTACGGCATATGATATCTCACTTATCAGCTGGAGAGACTATATGCCAGGTCTGCTTTCAGATATTCCCAAATAATGAGCAACTGGAGCAGCACATGGATGTTCATCTGTATACATGTGGAGTATGTGGAGCAAAATTTAATTTGAGGAAAGATATGAGATCTCACTATAATGCCAAGCATTTGAAAAGAACATAAGTGTAAACATACTGTTAAAGCATTAAGTTGGCAGCAAAGAGAACACCAAAGCAAGGCATACAGAATAGTAGACAAAAATTGAGAAAAAAAAAAAAAAATTGAAAATAAGTCTCTTTTTTTTTATTATTTTTTTTTAAGACCCTCCTAACCGTAGGTGTCTATTTAGGCTCATTAAGTATATAACTTTGAAAAGCATCATGTGTTTAATTATTACATTTTCACTGTTTCCTAATATCAGTTTCTGTTCTTAATTTTATTGTTTTACTAAGTAGATATACAAATCATTATTTTTAAACTGTAGATTAAAAGCACAATGTTACCCCTTCACTGACTGCTATTAAACAGTTCTCGGATCCATGTCCGTAAGATGAGTGCTTTAATATTTCCATGTGTTGTTTCTTCATGTGAAAATTTTAGATCACAGCGATTAATATGCAAGAGAATAATTGTTCATAATCCCCAAATTATTTTTTCAAAATGAAAAAAAAAAAAAAAAACCAACAAACAAAAACCAACCAAAAAACAAACCAAAAAAACAACCCGATGCCAAGAAATAATCCTTTGCTCTCTGACTCTGCTGTGAGGGCAGAGCTGGCTGTCCTGGTCCTCTGCTTCTTGGCTTTGTCGGAACGTGCATCCCAGGGGTGAGAGCACGTAGGCTCAGTTAAACCTTGCAGACTTGGACTGGTGTGCGCAAAGGGAAAGGGAGTTAATGGCTGTCGGGATAACCGAGGAGTTCCCAGCAGAGTGGTCATTTTCCAGACTTGAAGTCCTAGCAGAACTGCACAACTGACGTTGGCCTTTCTTTTACTGTCTGTACCTACGTGGGTATATATAACCTGCTCATGCTACTATACAAGGGACGAGTGGCTGTGGTGGATTGTTAGGAATGCAGGATGGCCATGTGCATTGAAGACCTCATTTTTCAGCCTAGCTGTAAATGGTGCCTTGCTGCTTGTGTTGGAAGGTTAAAAGTGGGATTGGTGTGAAGATAGTGCCATTGCTTGGGCGGGGAGGGGAAGGGGGAGCGTGGCTCATGTGAACCTTAGTTTTTTTGCTTCTTGTTTTCATGATACTTTCGGAATGTTCTGTTTTTCAACAAGAATATAACGAAAAGACTGCAGAGTTTGCTTAATAAATGTAAAGACATTTTATGCCTTTTAAGATTCCTTTCTGATTCTAGTATAGCCCTGATCCGTGTAGTTTGTCTCTTAATTTAATCGAATTTTAAAATCCTACTAAGTACCAGCTGACATGAATTTGGTGAGGCAGTTTGGCCTTTGAGAGAACGACTGGCTTTGACTCTTAGGCACCAGCTGTCTAAATGTTTGTTAAGTGCATGATTTCTAATGGGGGGAAGGAAAGGATTCTAATATGTACTGTTGGAGAAAACTATTTAAAAATAAAACCTCACAGTACTTTTTCCCAGCAGACCTCACTTTATCAAAGAGGGTTGTAATGCTATTTCCCACTGAGCCGTGGAGAGGAAAGCAATTTAGATCAGCAATTAAGGCAATTGAACTAGATGATGGTTGTAGGTCCCTTGCAACTGAAATAATCTATTCTGTCACCTTGCATGCCAGTGGTGGGGTTGAGAATAGGAGCCAGGAGTTGAGGGTCTAGTCCAGGGCTTTCACACACTTGTCACTGAGTTGAGTTTTCATCCCTTGTTGTTTCTTGGGGATTACAAGGGGTATCAAGCTTTAATGTTAGGCTATTTAGAGAAGTGAATACAGTTCAGAATCTCCACTATAGCTATTTAAATTAGTACAAGTTGCCTTGCGTTTACTCCGTTTTAAGTGGAATTTCTTTTGGTTGGTAGACGTGTGTGTTTCTGCAGGGATGGAGAAGGACCCCACTGCTGGACCTCAGTCCTGAGCCGGCCGCTGGCTCCGCAGGCTCTGACTGCTTCGGGTGCCGTTTGGGCCTTCAGCATTTTGCCGTAACTGCTCAGTCCTACGTTTGCTTGTATGATGCTGAAGCCAACCAAGCCTGGGGCCAAAAAGACCACAGGCATGAATGCACTCCAGCGTTTCAGTTAATTCAGAGCTTCGCCCTTCTTAGGATTTATTCCACATTCCCCATCGCAACCCAGACTGAGGCTTAGTGTGTGAGAGTTCAAAGAATAAGCGGGATGGGTATTTTTAACACTTTTTAGCACTGAAATCAGTGCTAAGGCAACTCTAAGACTTTTCAAAAGACAAAATATTGAATTTAGACATGAAGTAGTTAGGTGCTGTAGTGGAAGAGTTGCAGGGGTTAATACACTGCAGACAGCACTTCTCTGACGCGCAGGTCATCCCTTATGGTATCGGCTACGGCTGGACTGGGAAAACCAGCCAAGGGAAGTGAGACAGAACTGGAGGGTCCTGGGGGGAGTTGGCAGAAGAATCTTGTGGCACTGGGGGAGCAGGAAGGCTGAGTGGGAGAGGAGATCCTGAGCGGGAGGGAGTGGCAAAGGCTGGGGGGGGTGAGATTGGAGCTGTGCAGGGAGAAGCAAATCCCAAAGGTGGCATGGCGGAGGCGGGCGGAGGAGTGGATAAAATGTCCTGTAGATGCCTGTGAGACTGGAGTGGGAATGACTCAGCTTGGATGGGAGAGCTGTTGGCCTGGGTGATCAGCTCACTACGGCACAAACTCAGAGTGCGGATTGCGTCCCAAGAACAGCCAGCCCCTGTGCTGGAAGGACTGCAGTGGCACAGCAGAGCCTAGATTAAAGACGTTGTTGAAAAGGAGGAGGTGACCTCTGTGAACTAAGAGATCATTCCTGAATACAGTGAAGAGCTGAGGGTGATTTATGGAGACTCCTGCTCAGGGTCAGGAGCCTTTGTTTACAATGTATTGGTCTGAACTTGACCCCAAAACGTGTCACAAAAGATGTTACTTCCTAGTATAAGCAGAGCTGCCAACTACAGAAGTTAAATGGAGGCACTGGGAATGATGGAATTCATGTGTACTACCTAACTTTATAAACACCCTGGAATACCTTTGTTTTTCCATTATAAGCTGTGTTGTAGTAGTCTTTCAAAGGAAAGTTTGTTAAACCTCTCCAGCTGAACTTGAATTAATGTTTTTTTCCTGTTCTTGTGAAACAAAACCCAGTGTCTTGGAGCTCACGTGTATGAATGTCCAGACTAAGCCCCAAAAAGAGCATGAATTGCACTGCGGGGCAGCTTAAGAGTGGATTTACTTTCATCTAGGCAGAGAAAAACAGAATGACTGAAGTAGCCCTGAAAGTGATCAAGGGGAGTATAGGAGAGCAAATCCAAGCTACGAAGGCATAAACAAGACTGTCTGGCTTGCGAGTAGGTGGGGAGAGTGTTTCTGATGACATGTAAAAGCATACAGGGGAACAGCATGGGACTGCTGAAGAGAAGGCCTCGAGTGACAGGAGGAATTTGGCTGCTGAGAAGGGGCTGAAGGGGCGGGTGCTGAGGCAGCCTGGGGCTGGTCACCCCCGAGGACGGGTGTTCTCCCCAGAAAGGGATGATATCTGCAGGAGAGTGAAATGGTGGCGTTTCAGTGCTCTTACCGTGATAAAAATTATTGTGGAGATGGAATGAAAGCAGATCTGAAAAAAACCCAATTGCAGTTACAATATCCTAGAAGTCTTGTTGTTACTTGAAAGATAGCAAAGGGGAAGCAAAAATGCTGCATTTAAAGTCCTGTTTCCTCTAACAAATTTGTACTTCTCGGTCATCATAACATAGTTCCTTTGCATTTCATTACTGCACTATGTGGACTGTTGGAGTGCGCTTACGGATCTTTAAGGTCTAAGCGTATCACATTGCACAAGGCGTAGCCGGAAAGAAAAAGACTTGCTGGATGCTCTGACTTACAAGAATAGCAAATCACTTAAAAATATTTTTGAAAGACCTCTCTCTGTTCTGTTGTTTTCCTCATTTTGGCACTGGTGTGGGCTGTGACCCTGAAAATAATTTATAAGAAGCCAGCCTAGCTTTGAGCTTTCAGCATTTACTAAAAGTTAAAAAGAGAGAATTCATGAAGACCAGGAATGGGCTTTAAAATATCACAAAAGCTGTGAAGCTTCTTTTTCTGTTTCAGAGCAGACGTTTCAAATGTTTATATACATAAATATATACACTTGTAAATGCTTATTGGCAACTTGTTAATTTGAAGAGTATTTACATTTGTGTATAATGATATTTGTAGCCAATGAGTCTGGGAAGAAATCTTGATTTGAATAGATTAGAATATCACAGAATCCTAGGAATTTATGTTTTTTATTAGGGGACTTCTCTAATATTTTCAGTTAATAAAAATACAATTCAGCATATTTTTTATTCAAAGCTGAAAACAGAAAATGTACTGCCCTGGAGAATTTATTAAAAAATATATTGTTATAAAAGTGAACACTTTGACTACACTATTGTATTTGAACACACTAGTGCTAAAACCATGGAGAGCATCTCAGCGATGGGTGAGGACGCAGGTCTGCTCCTGCAGGCAGTGCCACCGTGAGCTCTGGCAGCCCCTTCCTCCTCCCCACCTCGTTTCAGGTCTCGTATCCCGTGCGTGCCACACTCTCCGTTGTCAAAAAGCACATATTTATGTAGCTTCACAGTGAACTGAATCAAACTCCGGGCTTTATTTTATTCCATGTGGGGCTATTTTTTGGCTGGACCAGTTCCCCCCTGTGCTTCCGTCTCTGGCTCTGTGTCAGGTCTCGTGCTAGCACAATAGAAGGGGTGGCCAGAGGGGAGAAATGAGGGTCTGGGAGGGGGCTCGTTTGCTTAAACGAGGTGTGCCAGAACTCAAAGCACATTTGGAGCTTAACTCTCTCTGTCTCCACCAAGCATCCTCGTGGAAGCTGAACTCTTACATTCATCTCCTATTTCCTGATAAGGAAAAAAGGCAGCCCAGCCTCTTACATACAAATGAGACGCATCTATGCTATCTACCCTCTTTATGAGAACTGGAAACCTTCCTGCATCCAGCTCACCCTCAAATATGCTCTGGAGCTTTCTCAGTCTTTCTTAAAACAGCCTTTGCAGTGCTCCGCGCCGCTGGGCTGGGTTCGTGCGGTTGGCCTGGCCCGAGGCCAGGAAGGAGCTGGGCCCCTTGTCTGGCCAAACACCAGGACCGTCTCCCACCTTCCCCCCGTGTCCGCACCCTCCAGCTGTGGGCCCGGCTGCCCCGTGCCCCTCGCCACGGGCTGAGGGAGGGTCGCAATAAGGGGAGACGGTCGTCTCGTTTTTGGTCTAATGCTGAAAGCTCGGGATAATTCCTTGCGTAAGTTAAGGAGACACTGGCAGTTGCTATCCCCGTGTGCCTGCTTCTGACTGCTTAAGTGCTTCCTAATCTGAAAGGGTTAAAAATCAAATATTCTGATTTCCCTAATTCTCACTTGGTTTGATGCTTGTCACAGATTTAAAGACCTACAAGATGTAGCATGACTAATTTGACTTTATGAAGTCTGCTGAAGGCTAGAAATTAAGAACATGTTTTTAAAAGCTGACATTTCTGTAGTTCTCAGCTATAAACCAGTTTTCTGTGTTTTCTTCCAACTTCCAAAAAACCTCCTAAAATATTGCTGTGCAGTGTATTCTTGAGACGTGTTAGTAGGCAGATTTTGAAGGGGAAAGATGCCAAAAAACAGGACACATTTTATAAATTAAGTGTCTTCTGCCACTTTTGCAGTCATTTCTATAATTCTGGAATTAATTGTGATTTCATTTTACTTTTTCATACAGAAAGACAAATCTTTGTTACAGGGCAACAGAGCTCATGACTCAGGAGTCAGTTCATCATGGCTATAAATATTCAGCCCTGAAGCAAACAGCCCATGTTCCTTTTCATGTACTTGAGTGACCAGTGCCAACTTTACGAGAGAAGTGCTATTGGATCTTTCTTTGGGTCATTTTTGCCCTCAAATGTCTTGTAGGGTTTGATTTTTTATTTAAGTCACGGGAAAACACTTGTGCATCATTCTTTTAGAGAAAATGTTTTCAGTAATTTGTGCACATTCCCTATATAAAAGTAGTGGAAAATGTGTTTTGAAAGTTTGGTGTTAGTGCGTTCAAGGGAATACAACAAAATTATGAGATGAGAAATCAGCAGATAGTCCAAGGCCAGATTTTGACTGGCTGTTTTACGTAGCTAGTATGGCACACCTTAACCAAAGAACCCAGAATTTCAGAAGTGGTCAGCATCTTTGATTCTCTTGTAAGAAAACAAAAAGGTTTAATCCTTTCCTGTGCCTTCTGGCATACTAAAACTATAGTAAATCTTCCTGCAGATACAACCACAAAACCAATGCTGCATTTAGCATTTCCTATGGGAAAAGAAAAAAAAAAAAAAAAAAAAAAAGCTGTTTCAGAGCTGTTCAGAAACTTCCCTCTCTGACAAAGTCCTGATGTTGCTATTGTTTTTACTCAAACTCAACTGTCATTTGCATCAATGAGATTTTGGGGTGTACATTTTTTTTTGGTTGCAAATAAGAGATGATCTCAGATAAGCATGTCTTGTGGTTCTGTAGACATCCCAAGACTCCTGACAGGGAATGAGAGCATTCCTTAAAGGCCTCCAAGTCCTGGAAGCTGTGTGGATTGTGGGAAATCCTCTGGAAATCAGGACTGTCTGCAAATCCTTGGTTTCTCAACTTGTCTCTCAGGCAAAGTGCCACCAGTGTCAGTGACTGCCAAGGTCTCTGGAGCAGCACTGTTCCCACCATGAAAGATGCAAAAATCAGTCTTTCCCCACCTCTTCTCCCCCATCTCCCTTGATGACAAGGTTGCTAGTTTAAAAATTCATCCTTTCGGCTCTTCTATTTGCCTTTTTTGAAATGGGAAGATGTGCTTCCTTCCTGTTTTAAGTCAAAGACTAGGGCTAAGGACTTGCCTTTCTAAATAGTTCTCACATGTTCAATTGAACCGACACAACTCAGTAATTCCTGTTCTCTCCTTTTTTAGGTAACCATCCCACTACGTTGGGGATGGTCACCAGAGGGACTTCTGCTTGTGACTCCCCAGAAAATGCATGGGAGAAATATAATGCCCTTCTCTCCATGGCAAAAGCCCCAAGACCGTGAAAGTTTGTGGAAATGCAGATAGTCTGGCTAAAAATAGTTTGCTGAATACCATAGATTACTTTTGGTTTTGGCAATACATACACCAGTCTTCTGGTATCGGTTACTCTCCTTCCTTTTACACAAGTCATCGTTACAGCATTTATTCAGGATGCTAAAGATGGTGCCTCTGTTTCTTCCCTGCCTGTGGGGTTCCTACTGGTAGAGAGTCCCAACTACCAAACTACCGAGGTTCTGGTTTCCAGCCATTGGTTATTTAATTATTTACACAATGTGGAAACATTTTAAGAGATGAAATCTAGAATATTCCTCCTTCAGGAAAAGGATAAATACAGTAGTATTGTAGAACGAGGAGATACAGGGGAAGACCCCGTGGAACCGACAAAGAAATTGTCTTAGTACATTCCACAGCCCAGGAGAGAGCCTGGATCTCTGAGCTGCATTGCTATCAGGTAGATTAATTTGTGTACACTTACATATGCTGTAAAACATGACACTGGCACAGTCTACATGCCTGGAAGTATGAGGAGTAGCCCCACCTAGTCCGCTTTCAGATGAGGTTGTGTTTCACTTAGATTTTACCAGCTGTTGCTAACATGGCTAGTTCTGCCAGAAGCGACAGAGGTCCTGATGAAGAGTAACTTAAAAACTGAGAAATAGGTCAATTAAGACACAAGAAATCTTACAATAATTGTTACAGTTCTTTCAGCTTTAGTTTGCTGTGCAAAGAGTTAAATAGTTCAAAGGCAGTTTCCTTTGGAGAATGTTTATTTGATCAAGTTCAGTGTGGCTTAGACCCCAAATAGAAATACTAGCTTCAAACAGAGCACCACTATGAAAGTCCGTGGCCTTCCAGACCTCACAAGCTATGTTGGTTTGTTACACAGAGTCAAAACAAAGATGTCCCTTAAAACACATACACATTAACTCAGTGTATTTCACACACCACAATCTTTTCTCTCAGATCTGCTTTTCTCCCCAGTCACCAGGGCTGTGCCAAAGTCACCGAGATCCTGGATGATCTGTAGACTTCTCAGTAAAGAGCATATATGGTATGATTAGACCATCCAAGCTACTTAGATCATTAGCGAACTTTGAGTGCTACTGCTCCTATTTACTAAGCTTCAAGTACTACATCCTTCAGATTTTGGAACAGTGCTTATCTTTGCTTCTTGATTCCCTTTACATTGTAGAAAGCAGGGTGAGGAAGAACCCAGCGGGTGCTTCTCTATTAAATGGAGCCTGGAAGATCTTGTTAGCTGGGGGCTGTTGGTTCTTTGTTTTTCCGAGACCTTAGCTGGCTGAATCTTCAGACTTTTAATAAATGTGCTAAGCATTAAAAAACCATTATTAATACATGGTGGGATACGCCAAGTTCAACCACTTAATGTAGCAGTCAAACCCATGCAGATGCCATTAGTACAGGAACCTGGTATCATGCCAAATCTGGGAAGTTTTCTTTGATCTATCTCCAGATCCTCCTTTTATTTGTAAACATCCAGCTGATCACAGACTTCCTCTGACTTTTATGAAGTGGAAGAAACTTCATCCTTTGTAACATCTCTGAAGTGCTTTAACTTTGCAGATGTTCACGGGTTGGTGTGATGGGGAGGTATGAGCTCCATCTGGTGGCTACCTGGAAATACGCGGATTTCTATTTAAAAAGCTCAAACGTTTCTACTGTTGAGCAGAATTTACTGTGTGAAGAGGGAAGCAGATCCTCTTGCAGCTGTGCATTCCTAAAGCAACTTCTGTTTTTAGGGTAGCTAGAGCATTTTAGAGTCTGGGAGGAGGGCACAACATTTTACCTCTAATCTATCTTACTGTGGGCTAAAAGCTATTACCAATCCCAGCAGTTCTCTGGTGTTCACAGCTCCGTACGTACACCACACCACCACAGTTGGCACTGATGAACAGTGTTTTTGCAGTCTCATCGGAAAAATGTAATTTAATATTCACAGGCAACCCACCTTCCCACACTCAGAGGTGGTCCCACACAGCATAGTTGGTGTATTTGAAGGTGGTGGTGTAAAGAAGCTCAGTCATGCCACGTGAGCTGTGTGTGATCTGCAAATAACAGAGATCTTTGACAGTAAAATGCAGGCCAGCATCTTAATAAACAGCAGAGTTAAACACTGATGTTGCCTGGGGAAAAATAATGTTCACATGCATACTGTAGTTAGAATACCTTTTTTCCTCCTTTGTTAGTTTACAAACAAAAAAAAGGCATTTCCCAACTTCTGAGCTAGTCAGGTAAGAGCAACTTTGAAATAACAGCATCAGTCCGATGAATTCCCCTCCCAGATTTGAAGAATATTAGGCAGACACATGGACTTGCTGCCAGAACCAGGAGTACTTTGAAGCTAGTAGTTTGCCCAAGACCTGCTTCCCCATGTTCACATCACCCTCCTGGCATGAAACAAAAGCCATTTGTCCCAGATTGCTTTTTTTGGCCACCATCAAGTATGTGACATGGCACAGAGGGCAGATAAAACATGCAGACAATTCTGGGCCTGGCATACGCTGTGAGGGCCTGGCCACATGTCACACAGGGCGTCCTATAATGCTCACTGAAGTGTGGAGCACCACTCTCAAAGCTTTCCTCTCAAAAGTGTGCCAGGAAATTCAGCCCTGAGCTGGCCTTGAGGATGCTCTAGCAGGTAAGTAATGCAGACAGCTGACCAACCCGGCTTCACATGCAGCCTTGAGGCCTTTCCTGCTCTGCAGTGTAGGCACAACCACTTGGTCCAGGGCTGCCACAATGTGCATAAAAACATCAAGTGTAAATTAGCCAGAAGCAGGACAATTGTATACTTTGTACAATGTGATTTATATATCCAGAGAAAGAAGTCAGTGTACCAAGAAAAAAAAACCCTGAGGATTGTCTTTAAGTTACATCCACATGTTTCCAATTTCTTGACTGTTTGCATCAGATACAAAGCTGCTCATATTTGTAATAAATTAGTTTGGTCAAAAGAGACTTAGAGGAACTGTAAATATTTACATCATTTATCTGCACTTAACCTCAAATAAGAATTTGGGGAGGGGGTTAAATAAATACATAAGTTACCTCCAAGTTAGGCAAGGGGGAAAAAAACCCAAAAATATCCAAACAGAGGCAAATATGAAGCAGTAGGAAGTATTCCAGGGTGGGGATGTTCCAGGCTATGAGAAGTCCAGGCTGAGGGGAAATACTACTCATGTGAGTTTTTTGAGCATCCACTAAACCAAGCCATAAACCACTGCTGGAAAGTAACACATACAGTATAAAAAATAACTTCTGTGAGGCTTGGGAAGTGAAATTTTTCTTCAGCAAATCTTTAGCTGTTTTGAAAATGGAAGGCAAAAGAGAAAGAAACAAACAAAAGTTTTTGAAACAAGATCAAAACATTGTTTAAGGTTGTGTTTTGGTGGGGTAAGGGTTAAAGGAAATAAACTGTATGGCTTTTAAACAGAGTTCCTGACTGTGGTGGGTGCTCTGAATATAATTGAAGGATGGGTATTTAGAGCAAAACCACACCATAGTGAGGTGGGAGGGACCACATCATGCTAGCAAATACAGTACTGGAGTGTGGGCTTCTGACTTTTAATATTTTTCTTGCATTTCTTTTCTGCATGGCAGTAGTGAAATAGGGACTTCTAAGCTTCTGAACAACTGAGAGAACCAGGTTTGAAGAAGACATGAGGAAGAACTGGTCGGCAAAAGATTTCATAAAATCTCAGAACCGCATATGCCAGATCTGAATTGGCACCACCTTTGCGTTTATTGACATACTGCAGCAGTCGCAAAAGGCACCAAAGCAATCAAATTAGGACATGCAGTAAAAGTTGTTTTGGACTCTTCTCTGTATTATAACACTTACTTCCTTGTGACTATTATTTACATCTGTTAAAAACAAATTTGAAGTCTCCTTTCATGGAGCAGACAGCCAAAAGAGGCAGATGGCAGGTGTTAAGGGCTGCACTGAAATGAGTTTGCAGAATTTGCTATTCACGTGCTGGAGTGCTCCTTTTTTGAAATGAGGCATCTGAGAGTTTCTGTCAAAAACTGGTTAGATTTTTTTAGTCCAAAAATTAGAAGTGTATGCTCATGAACTAGAATTTATGTATTTTCAGACAGTTACAATGATAGACTACCAAGTGTTAAGAAAGATAAAAAAATTAATCTGGAGTACGAGGTGAAAAAAAAAATCTTAAAAACTGAGGACAGAGGGTCCCTGAGAAAGGACAGGATGGTGAGAAAGATCCAGCTGACTTGATTCCCCCTGCTGCCATGATCATCATTTGCAAGCTGAAGAGGACCTTCCATGGAGCACAGTGCTTGTATGCGGAGAGCAAAGAAATGGTGCTCTGGTCTTATTACAAGAATGGTGAAAAATTTTTACCAACAAGGAGATGAGTTAATGTGAAATAATCTTCACAGGGCCCAGGGTGCACCTTGATGTGGACCTAAGCCTTGCAAAAGCTCGTTTGAAGAGGAGAATCAAGCATTCATGTTCAGATTTGAGCATTTTAGGAATCCTGTTTCCAGCTAAATTAATGGGGAAAAAAAAACCTAGCCAAAAACCCAAGGCAGTAAATATTTAAAATTAGGGTCAGCATGGATTAAAAAAATAGTAAGCTCTTTTGCTTCCCCCAGACAACAGTGAATCAGATTGAGACATGTAAGCGAACTAAACATGCTGATCTATATTCTGTTGTAGTTATGCATCTTACTAATTCTACTCATGACTATAAAAAGATGTTTCATTGTTCAGTATAACTGTTATCTCAAGAAGAGTCTGTCTAATTTTATTTCTAATTGGTATACTTTTCATTACTGTTGTTATGAAGTGTGTAAAATACTGTCTGTATTGCAGCTTGTATAGGGCATGTGTCTGTGCTTGCTTTACTCTTTTTGAGTTTATAAATTTGCTATACAGAGGCAAGAAAAGGTGTTCAGATATCTTTGAATGTGGTTGCTTAATCTAATTGCATAGCCCCAAACATTTCAGCATATACATGTTGAAGGTATTAGCTCTATTAACATGTTAACACCTCAAACATTAATATAGGCATTTGAAAAGCCTTCGGTGCAATACTGGAATGCCAACACTTCTGTCCCAGTGGCTGTGCTGGAGCAAAGGGGAAGATGGTGACGCTCTGGGCAAAACCAGATACCGCTGGGGACTCTGCAGGGAGAAGGCACAATACAGCTGGGAAATCTAATAGAAAATGGGATGTCCTTTCCATAGAGAACAGGAAGGACCTACATGGTAGGACCACCACAAAGCAGAGAAAAGGAAATATGTTTATAGCATCACCTAGCAATAGGCTTTCAACAGTATACTAATTGTAGGACATCTAGAACAGGCTGTGACTGTTCTGTAACTTAGCAATTATTTGTAGTCTATGTAGAGTATATCAGTGGAGACATTCCAGGTTAGTCTTCATCATCTTTAAAGCTTATTCTGTGCTTTGATACAGTATCTTTAATAAAATATTCTTAAAATCTGCTTATTATTCTCCTTTAATTACATCTTATACCTGAGTTAATAACAGTCCCAGCAACAGGGTGAAGTTCCAGTTACCACCTGCTTCATCTGCTCCTGTTTGTCCCATCCACCTGCTAAGAAGGACAAGAGGGAAAACTGAGATGAGTAAAAATCAAATAATCATAGGAATGAGAAAATAAGATAAATTTACAGCACTGCTACAGTTCAATTATAAAAATGCTTCACACTAAGCATTTAAGTGAATCTGAGACATTAATCAAATTATATTGATCTCCGAATATGAAGTATTGGTCTATGCCTGTGTTTTCGGTACACCATTTCCCTTAAGACTTATCATAATTTTACAGCTTTACAGTTACTGCCAGTAATTACAGTATGTTGCTTAACCCCATTCACAGCAGTTCTAGACAAAATTCTGTGTTTTAATTTATTCACCCCCTGGACCATACAGAGTATCCTTTTAGTATCTTCAAACAGGACCAAGCATAGTTTGACTTTAGGTATACTAGAAAATAAGATTAGAATTCAAAACAATCCTGGCAAGATGTAGACATGATCTGAAAACAGAGGATGTTATTTAAAAGGAGCAAGTGCAAGCTGGAATCATTAGCTGTGCAAGTAAAGGAAGAGCTGCTTAATTACCTTTGAAAGGATTCAATGTGTTATTTGGGATCAAATTCTGAAAATGAGCCTGCAACATCATGCTGTTGCAAATAAAGGTAAAAACTGAAATTCCTAAACTGGAGTATAATCTGCTCCTTCAGAACTGCTAAGGCATGAGCTAGTACTGTCTCCAGTTTTGATCACGGCACTTGAAAAATAAGATACAAGTTGCATACAATGAATCCAGAAGAAAGCAATGAGAATGTCTAGAAGCTGAGAAAACTTGGCCTTTGAGCACAGACTGAATAATTTTAGGTCATTTTACAGAGGAGATGGTAGAGGGGAAGCATGATGATTTTCCTGTATATGAAAACTGGCTGCAAAGAAAAACTGAATCCACAACCAATAGGAATAGAAATAATTGCCTTAAATTGTAAGAAAGAAGATTTTGGTTAGACACAAAATGAGACTAAATGACCTACTGAGGTCTTTTTCTGATCCGATTCTATGATTACTTGCAAACTACCTGCTTTAAAGTCCCTTATTTATTACTGTCAGTAGAACTGGCACTGGCTGCCAGAAAAGGAAGCTGCAGTTATAGGAAAGTAAAGGACTGCCTAAAATGCACAGCATACCAGTTTATCTAGTTAGCAGTAGTGATACTAACCTCAGCTTTTAATCATGCCTCAGCAAACTGTCAGAAGTCTATGTAAATAAACGCGCTTTAAAACCACTTAATTATAAAATAATTATTCCTTGAAACATCAAGCATTAGTTTTAATCAGTGTTGACAACTTCCACGATCTTATTGAGTCTAATCAATCTGAGGCAGCCTGTTTTTAGTTGTGAGATGGTGTAATCAGCTAGTTTATTTATTAAAAAAAATTAGCTCTGCAAATTACATAGAAAACACTAAAAGTGTAATCTGAACATATGCTAAAGATTAAAAAGCCAGAAGGTGAATAAAGCCACATGTTCTTTAAGCTCATAATTTTAAACTAGGTTTGTAATTTTAGGAGATCTGACTCATGATTTCTGAACTTTGGGTTTGGCAATACCAAATTACTGTGCCCTATATTCTACCATTCTGAATATTTCCATATTCCTGTTCATGCATTTGCGTGATTTGCCAAAAACATGTTATACGATTTGAAGAACTTTATTTTGTTATTCACAAAAACAAAGGAACACTTATTTAAGAAAGATCATGTATTGTGGCTACCTTTCAAATTAACGAGGAGCATCTGTGTGCAAAAAGTGGGGGTATATAAAAACGAATTAACACAGAAAAATTACATAGTGCCCCCCACATACACTACGATTTTTAACACAACACCACCATGTCAGAAGAATCTGTTGTCATTTCATACACTGGTAGTTCTTGTCTGAATTCCAATTACTGGGCATATATTCAAAAATATAAATGAGATTAAGAATTTCAGTGATGAAAAGGTATTATGACAAAGTATTAGTTGTTCTTAGAACAGCTGTTGCTTACACTTCTCTGAACTGGTTGCTGTATTGTAAAATAATTAATTTATTCTCACCAATACAATCTGATTTATGCAATTTTCTGGATAGTTTTACTAGGGAAATGGATACGAGGGAAATGGATACCAAAATTTAAGGTCTAAGATCTTCTGATTGTCAAACCTGAACAGACCATTGCATTTCAGCTTTATCATTTTAATGATCCAAGTGGCTGATCTCTGATCGAGCTGTAACTTGTGTTCACTCATATTTTTATACTACATTGCCTTATGAAATATGTGGGGAAAAAAAATCTTCCTTTTATTGAGATAAAGGGTTGAGCTCTCAGTTCTGCTCCAGATACTGAGCTCTTGCTTCACTGAAGAAATCTAAATATCATCTTCATTTCTGGCTGGGTAGTGTAATGGAGAATAGCCTACAGCATATTCCATAACGCTGCCAAACTGGAGACATGGGTACATTATCAATCCTCAACACAAATAAATGGATCAGAAAGAGGCCTGCTACTTCCAGAGGTACTGACTTGCTGTTCTGGGAGTTACTATGAAAATATGGCTTACAGATTCAGGATGGGGGAATAACAGCGAATGTTTTGTTAAAGGTAAAATCAAACTCGTGCTGAAGTCCTCACCATAAAGCTCACTCTTTAATTTCGGAACCAGTCTGTTTGGCTCACCTATAACATGGCTGCATATGAAGCAACATAAAAGAAAATCATGTGGCTCTTCCCATATGAGAGGATGACTGCATAGATGAGTTGGTTCACAAATGGTGCTGCAAGTCTTAGAGAACTGCTGACAAAAAGCAGGCTTGTAATAGCTCTGCTGAGAAGAAAGAATAAGCCTAATGAGGTTTTAGAGGTTGCTCCCTCTAGTTAGACTGGACTTTCTCTAAGGACATCAGTGAGAGATGATGGCAAGAACTTCACGTGAACTTCTGATTAGGAACAAATGCTTAAAAAGCATCTCAGACCTATATATATTGTTGTACAAGAAGAAAACAGCACCTATGTGCTCAACTGGAAAAGAAATACTTCTGCAACAGGCTAAGTGATTTATTTTTTATACATAATTTACTATAAGTGATTTTGTCTCACAGCCTGAGTCTACGGACCTTTTGATTTTGCCTGAGAAGGGCCATGAGTGTGTCACACCATTAGCATTAAAATGATATGCTCATATGTTCCTCCAAGAACTTCTCCCCAAATTTACTATAGCAAAACAACAATTCAAATGATGAAATAAATAGGACTGAGGGAGTACTATCAGGGTAAGCAGTAATCCAGTCAATGCAAATACCTCTTTAGAAGGTTATCAGCACATCTGGGTATCAGCACAACCATAACAAGGACATACTAGTCATTGGGCCAAGGAAACCCCAAAAAAGTTTTCTCTGGAGCTGTTGTACATATTTTGTGCCTGGGCTGGTAAAATATACAACTAAAAGCTCTGGGTCAAATTAATGAAATGTCATTTCTAAATCTGATAAAACCTGCCTGATTACAGCTACAGTTAAATGAGATACCAAGCTAATTTTGCTGTGAAGACTGCTTATTGTGCTAATCAGTATCATGTTACTTCTTAGTCTATTTGTTCTCTCCATCTCTTGTTTCTGTACATACATTCTGGAGACAGGAATCCCCTTTTTACTCTGAAATAACAGGGTCTGAGTTTGTACTGAAGCTATCAAAACAGGGTTCTTGTGCATGACCTAGCACTCCTAAGGGACAATCCTCACAAGGATACAAATAATAAGTAACTTTTCAACTGAAACAATTTGTCAACCGACTCTCTTGGTATTGCTCTGGCATTTTCTCCCTGCTCCATATTATACCATCAACTGAATGAAGTAGCAATGAATTATAGGAAGAAATAGTTCAGTGATGAATCAGTCACTGGTCTAACTACAAGAGAAACCGACACCCTTCCCATCAAAGAACTATGCAGATGGTATATCCAGAGCAGCTCCTGTTGGAGGTAGGGAGTGCTGACGGTTTCCATTTTCCATTGATTTCTTTTGGATTTCTCCAAGGTCAGAAGCCGTGTGAAAAAAGACCAGGATCTGTGGAAGAGTAATATTTATTTAAGCATGTACAATATTTACTGTCAGAAACTGAAGCTCTTCCATCTCAAAACTACATACACACATACTACACAAAAGAGGTGAAATCCTCATGTCTTGTAAAAAGGCTTTGAAAAACACACTAACTGAAATGAGGATGTTTTTGAATGGGAGTATCTGTAATAACTGCACGAACCCCAGTAATTCTGAGAAAAACTGTTACATATTTTCTATGCGGGCTGCTATAGCATAATGCTGAAGGCTGGGGACAAAATTAATGAAAGATGATTTAAGCGTATAGTGTAGTTAATCCTTCTCTCACCTAACACGTAAAGTCTATGGGTTGCAGACTTTTAGCAGCACTTTTAAAGGCAGTATCCAAAAGGAACTACTCCTTAAGCCTCTTGAGGAAAAAAGATCTGAGAGTGGTATTTTGCTCTCCTTACTAGAACTGCAATATTTTGAAGTGTTTGTCTCAAAGTAAGGAGGAATAATTTGGAGGAACCACAGCCGATTTTCATGTGTAATGTATTTTCATCAAAGCACTTTCCTAGCTCCGAGTTAATAGCTTCATAGCTTTTGCTAAATGTAGGCGTGACGACATTTTACATTAGCACAACAGACAAAAATTTGGAGGCGTTTCAAAAATGGTCGCCACGCAGCAAGGGGCAGCAACAGGGCTCCCCAGACCCCCAACGACCCCTTCCAGAGGGGAAAGGCAGACGCCACAGCTCGCCCCCTGATCCCGGGGCCGGCTGCCCACCGCCTCGGCGGGGACGGCGGCGGCGGCAGCAGGCTCGGCCGGTTCAGGGCGGCTGCGAGGGGAGCCAGCGGGGGATGTGCGCAAGGGGGGCTGCCATGCCTGCCAAGTTCAGCCGAAATAAGGCTGAAAACCGCCTCAGCCTTTGCTCGCCGCGGCACTTTCCCTCAGCCACGGAGGGCGGACACAAAGGCACAGCCGCTGCGGAGTTTTTTCCTCAGGCTGGCGGCGCCTCGGCCCCCTTTTCGCCCTGACAAGCCGGGGGCGGGGGGGTGCGGGGGGGGGGGGGGGGGGCTGGAATGAGGAGGAAAGGAGGGGGGGGTATGTGTGTGCCCGGGTGGGAGGGTTGAATTTCTGCCGCCTCGCGACCAAATAAGGGTAAATTCCCCACCGGCCGGTGGCTGGCTGGGAGGTGACGCTCCGCGCTGGACCGCGCTTTCAGGAATGACAAACACTGGGAGGCGAGCTGCGAGCGCGACCCCGCTGCCGCCGCGCCCCTGAGGGGCCGCCGCCCGCCGGCTACGTGCCGTCGCGGCCAGAACGAGGCGGGGGGGGCGGCGGGAGAAGGGGGGTCGCATAGCGACACCGCCCCCCGCCCCCCCCGCAGCCCGGCCCTCGCCCCGCCCCTCACCCGCCTGCGCGATCTCTATTGGATAATGGTGATGCCAATCCCCGACCTTGCGCCTAACGTCCGCTGGAACGTTCCAGCAGCGCGTAGGGGCGGGGGGGCGGGGGGCGAACGCGAAGCGCGGGCGGTGATTGGCCGAGGGCGGTGGCGCACACGGCGAGCCGAGACGGATCGAGAAGACGCAGGAAGACGGCTCTGGCCGCCGTGCAGCGGAGAGGGGTGGGGCTGAGGGGAGGGGGTGGGTGCCACGGTTCTGATTGGCCCAGGAGGCAGGGGGCGGGTGCTCTACGGCGATTCACCGGAGGCGATTGGCCAGGAGCGGCGGGGGGGCGCCTAGATTGGCCATCGGGGTTCTGGCAGGTTCCAGAAGGCGGCGGAGCCGGCTATAAAAGGGGCGGCGGCGGCGCCGGGACCGCACATCGCGCCGCGGATAGCAGCGGGAGCGGGCGGCGGGAGACACGAGCAGAGAGACCGGTTGTCATCATGTCTGCCAAAGGGCCGGCAATCGGCATCGACTTGGGCACCACGTACTCCTGCGTGGGGGTCTTTCAGCATGGCAAAGTGGAGATCATCGCCAATGACCAGGGCAACCGCACCACGCCCAGCTATGTGGCCTTCACCGATACGGAGCGCCTCATCGGTGACGCTGCCAAGAACCAGGTGGCTATGAACCCTACCAACACCATCTTTGATGCCAAGCGTCTCATCGGCCGCAAGTATGATGACCCCACGGTGCAGTCTGACATGAAGCACTGGCCCTTCCGTGTGGTGAACGAGGGTGGCAAGCCTAAGGTGCAAGTGGAGTACAAGGGTGAGATGAAGACCTTCTTCCCAGAGGAGATAAGCTCCATGGTCCTTACCAAGATGAAGGAGATTGCTGAGGCCTACCTGGGGCGCAAGGTGCAGAATGCTGTCATCACAGTGCCCGCTTACTTCAATGACTCCCAGCGCCAGGCCACCAAAGATGCTGGCACCATCACTGGCCTTAATGTGATGCGTATTATCAATGAGCCCACAGCAGCTGCTATAGCCTATGGCTTGGACAAGAAAGGTACCCGGGCTGGAGAGAAGAATGTGCTCATCTTCGACTTGGGAGGGGGCACTTTCGATGTGTCCATCCTTACCATTGAGGATGGCATCTTTGAGGTGAAGTCCACAGCTGGTGACACCCATCTGGGTGGGGAGGACTTTGACAACCGCATGGTGAACCATTTCGTGGAAGAATTCAAGCGTAAGCACAAGCGCGACATTGCTGGCAACAAGCGAGCGGTGAGGCGACTGCGTACGGCTTGTGAGAGGGCGAAGCGCACCCTCAGCTCTTCCACGCAAGCTAGCATTGAGATCGACTCCCTCTACGAGGGCATTGACTTCTACACCTCCATCACTCGTGCCCGCTTCGAGGAGCTCAATGCTGATCTCTTCCGTGGTACCCTGGAGCCTGTGGAGAAAGCTCTGCGTGATGCCAAGCTAGACAAGGGCCAGATCCAGGAGATTGTGCTGGTGGGTGGATCCACTCGTATCCCCAAGATCCAAAAGCTGCTACAGGACTTCTTCAATGGCAAAGAGCTCAACAAGAGCATCAACCCCGATGAAGCTGTTGCCTATGGCGCTGCCGTGCAAGCAGCTATCCTCATGGGAGACAAGTCTGAGAATGTGCAGGACCTGCTGCTGTTGGATGTCACCCCTCTGTCCCTGGGCATAGAGACGGCTGGTGGAGTGATGACCGCCCTCATCAAGCGCAACACCACCATTCCCACCAAACAAACTCAGACCTTCACCACCTACTCAGACAACCAGAGCAGCGTCCTGGTCCAGGTGTACGAGGGTGAGAGGGCTATGACGAAGGACAACAACTTGCTGGGCAAATTTGACCTAACGGGCATCCCCCCGGCACCCCGTGGAGTCCCTCAGATCGAGGTCACTTTTGACATCGATGCCAATGGTATCCTGAACGTCAGCGCCGTGGACAAGAGCACGGGTAAAGAGAACAAGATCACCATCACCAATGACAAGGGTCGCCTTAGCAAGGATGACATTGACCGTATGGTGCAAGAAGCGGAGAAATACAAAGCGGAGGATGAAGCTAACCGAGATCGGGTGTCAGCCAAGAACTCCCTTGAGTCCTACACCTACAACATGAAGCAGACAGTGGAGGACGATAAACTGAAGGGAAAGATCAGTGACCAGGACAAGCAGAGAGTGCTCGACAAGTGCCGGGAGGTGGTCTCTTGGCTGGATCGCAACCAGATGGCTGAGAAGGAAGAGTACGAGCACAAGCAGAAAGAGCTGGAGAAACTCTGCAACCCGATCGTCACAAAATTGTACCAGGGAGCTGGAGGGGCTGGGGCAGGTGGCTCTGGTGGCCCGACCATCGAAGAAGTAGATTAAAGAGGACTGAAATATAGACTGGTTTATGGACAGTCACTCCATTCTTTGCTTTGTATTTTTTTTTTTCTAACGTTTAAGGAAAACGTCCTTGCCGATAACAGAGTTTATTCTGTTGGGTGTGTATAAAGGCAGATCTGTCAGCTTGGTTTTGATAAAAGGGAAGGCACGTCCTGCTTTATAAGGTTAGTAATAGACAAGTTTTGTTAATTCAGATACAGCTGTTTGTACTCTGGATGTTTGTCTCTGTTCAAGTGTCTCTTCTAAAGTAACCACTCGACTGTTGCAGTTGACAAGTTTCAAGTTATGCATGAAAATCTTTATGGAAGATTAAAAAAAAAAATAATGCCAAATTCGGCTTCTGGAAATTTTGGTAATAAATAAAATGTATTTAAAGCATAAACCTATCCTCCTTCTCTGTGTGAAGGGGCTGTAGTGGGGGCGGAGGGGGGGTGGGGATAAGGAAGACCTTCCTGGCAGTGTCTGTGGCCCTGAGCTCTGCCCCCCGACCCCGTGGGGGGAGCTGGCAGCCCACTGAGCCGGGCTGGGGCTCCGGGGGGGTGGCCGGCACCCCCAGGATGGTGGTTTGGGCAGAAAAACTGGCACGGTGGCTGCTGTGGGCATGATAGCGTATCAGGGCGGCGGGGCTCGGGGCAGCAGCTGCCCTGAGCGGGGCCCAGCATGGGGAGGGGGGCGCCGGTGTCCCGGACCCCGAACCCCAGGGCTGGTGTAAGCACGACCCCCGGCACCACCACGGTGGGGGAGAAAGTTTCTCAGAGGTGGTGGTGGGGGGGTGGGATATTTTCAAGCAGGACCTGCTCTTCATCTGCAAGTCATGGCTCAGCTGTAACCGGCAGCGGCAACGTGGGGCGGCTTGCTGTGTGCGTGTCCCTGAAATAAAACAGCGGGGAAGTACAACAAAAATAGTGCTGCTTGGCAGGCAGCTGGGCTTGATAAAATAGAGACCGGTTTGTAGCCAGCTATATAAATTGCCGAGTTATTCTCGGGTTGCTAGTGTCAGTACTTCACTGATGTGGTTTTTTTCCCTCTTTAGATGTTTGAAAGTACAGCTGCTAAGGACACCCCGAGATCTGGGAGTGCTGAGTAAGGAGCTGGGATGCTGAACTTGATAGAATAGGCAAAATTGGTAGTAGTTAAACTTGTCTGGCTGTACTAGAAACTGTCTCCAGAGCTCTTCATTTGTTTCAGAAAGCAAAAAAAACACACAGTGTTTAGAGTCTGAGGAGCTGCGAATTAATGAACTCTAATGGAGGAGCCTGATGACATGCACATTTTGGACTGGCTTGTCCTTTAAGGGAAAAAACCGCAGAGCAGTGGGCAGCTGGAGGGAATCATCTGCTGTGTTTTTGTTTGGTTGCTCGTTAGTAAGTGGGAGTGTTGGCGTGCTGGGAAATAAGGCCAGCGCTGCTCGGCTGGCTCGCTGTGCTGCAAGGAACTCGTAGGACTCGGAGTCCTTAAGCTTGTAGGTGACGCATATCAAAAAAAAAAAAAATCTGTAAAAAAAATATTTTGTGGTGAGAGGACAGACAAAAATAAATGTGTTTAGTATTTAATAATCAGCAGATATGTAAGACTCTGGTTTACTACATGGATTTCTCTTGGCTGGTTTGTCAGGGAACTGACTGCAGGTTTCTCTTTACTGTCTGAAGAAGGGGGTTGCACAGGGCAAGGCGAGGCTTCTAAAAAGCTTGTTTGAGCAGCTGTTGTTGCAAATGCTTCAAAAGCACTTCAAGTTTATCGAACGGTTCATTGGTAGATGGCAGTGCCATCACAGAGAGACCTGAAAAGTCAGTGACAGCAACTTCAGCACCTGCTGAGTGCTTCAGTGAAATCTGGAAAGCCTGTAATCAGGCTGGGTGCTTTTGCTGTTTATGTACAAGGCGTTTTCCTGGCAATCAGCCTCTTGATTTCCAGGCTGTATCATATGTAGGACACCTAAGAATGAGAAGATACCATGACTTTTAAACATTTTTTTTTTTATATAGGAAATAATAGGTAAATATGTTTATGAATAGCAGTAGATTATCTGTAAGTTGTTGCTGCAAACTGTAATACTTTGTCAGAAACACTCTTCCTAATAGAAATCCCACTTCTGTGGGACGACAGTAAGGATTAGGTAGTACCCATGTTCATTGTAATGCAGGTTAACTATTTTTTCTATTAACTGACTAGTAATTGCCCTTGCCACATAGTTTCCTTTACTTTTCAGCCCTTGGTGTGCATTCCTCAGTGTCACTTCCCAGTTATTAAATACAATTTTTTGTTGTTTTCCCCTAGCATCTATTTAAGTGTGTTGCAGAGCTAATGTAGCTACATGTGCACAGCAGACAGTTTGTCACACGTCTGCACTGTCATCTGTCCTTTCCCTCACCTCGGCCACTGCTGCTCTGTGCCTGTTTCAGCAGTGGGGCAGGCAGGTAGTAACAGAGAGCACAGAAGTGAAGTACCCCTCCAGATGGTTAGAATATCCCAGGGGCCGAGGACAAGAACAGGTTAACACTGGAGTAATTGTTGTGTTGTTTTTTTTTTTTTTTTTTTCCTAGGAAGTGATATTTTTTAGTATGGACACACCTAGACTGTGTGGGATATTTGAAGGACTTCTGCTGACTTATGTGACTGGAAAAAGATTGGAAGTCTCGAGGCACAAAGTAGCCTTTCAAATATGTGAACAACCCCCCAGAATGCAAGAGGCAGAAAATTTGAAGGGCTCAGAGCCTTTTCAGTATATTGTACTTACTGTATAGTGAACTCTGATCCTGTTACTGGAAACTTCACTCTGACTTCAGTGGGTCTACATTTTTCCCCACCAGTTTCTTAAAGAAATAAATGTCAGAGGGAAAAATGCTGCTCCTCATTTGCAAATAGGTGTATTTGGTGCGTACATGTAGTTCCGGGGAGTAGTTGCACATTTCAAATGAATTTGGCAAAGCCAGGAAAATAATCTCATCTAAAATCTGCAGTTTCATTGCTTCCATACTCAGCGTCTCTCAACCTTTGTGCTGTCCTGACTCACAGGGAAAGCCAGCTCCTTCTGTCAAAGTCATGGGCCTGGGTTTCTGAACTTTGCTTATTCTTAAGCAGGGCTGTGTGAAAGACCGAGCTCATAGGAAAGGTATAAAGTGGTTGTAACTTCATAACGCTTGTGTAACTACAGTGTTAACTTTTGATGGCTCCTTATATTTGCTGATCAAGTTTATATGGATGGTATTGTTTCATATAGAGGAACACCCATAGCATTAATACTGGAGAATTCAGTCACCCAAATTAAAACCCTTAAGCGCCTTAGCACCTCCCGGTGCAGCCAGGTGTGCAGCAATGCAAAGCAATCGCTCCCGTGTGGGACATGGGTCGCCCTGCAATTCCTCACCTTCGCTTTGCAAGGGGAGAGGGAAGAGCCAAAAAAAGACAAAGCCGAAAGCATTGCTAAAATAAGCCCTCGGAGGGAGCTGAGGACAAGAGAGCTGTCTGAGGGCAACCCACTCAGGAGCTGGAAAGCCGAGACGTGCTTGGACAGGCTGTGTCCACCCAGCCGGCCGGGTGAGTCAGCCCCGTGCCCTGCCGCCTCCAGAGCGTCTGTTTGAAGTTTTGCACAGAGAATTTAGCAGACAGGCTGCAGCCCTGCTCATCCCTTGTGATACCATCTTAAAGACAGGAATGAATATATATCCCAGCAGCCTTCCTTTTATCTCTCGGGAGACACTGCGTGGAGCCCTGCAGGCTGGGCAGCCTTTCTCTTGGGAGCTGCCTGTCATTTATTTGAAAGGTTCTCCTTAAAGGTTTGGGGCACTGTGGGGCGCAGCCAAGGGGTGACAACTCTGAAGGAGATGTGGCATCTCAGGACCCCACTATAAATTTTGTCTTCCCCATAGCGAGCCACTCCCACAGCTACATACAAAGAACAGGAAGAAAAGGGAAAAATGTTCAGGGGATACACTTCCAGTCTTGGCACTTACATTAAATGCAAGGCGTCGCATTAAAAAGCATGCGCTTACACCCAGCATGCGTACTTCAAGTTCCTTTTTTCAGTCTTGTCAGTGCATTGCAATGCAATAGCATTTCAAGCTCTACTTATTTAAAAGGTGTTCCACATTTCTCCTCCTTTGCCCTGTGCCTGGCATGCGTTTCCCTTAGTGTCTCCTTTTAGAAAGTGCACAGTGGTCTAATCTCTGCCTACATCAGGGACACTGTACCTTGGCACATGAGGATCCTGTGACATTAAACCAGCAAAGCTTGTGGATGCTCTTACAGCAGCAAAATTACGTTCTGTAGCTGTTCATCACAGGAAAGTTATCACCCCTCCCTACCCCACAGCGAAACAAGTTATGCTAGTAAAGCTTCTTTAGCACACCTATGTGGGTCAGGTATCACATCTCTCCGCCGCTCTCATCCACATATTTATGCAGGCAGAAGCCTATAGCGTAGACCTGCCTCTAGAGTAGATTTTGCTTGCAGCAGCATGGTGATTATATAGTTGAGCAGGCCAGCATTTCCAGATGCAACAACATATTTCACTTCCACATATGAAACAGCAGTATTAAAAAACCCTGATCCACCCTGGCATGACCCATTTGCCTCTACTCTCTCCTGTTCAGTAGGGTGGAGACACAGACAAGCTGGTTCCTCTTGTCATCTCAATAACAGCACCAGCCAGGAATTATAGAGGGGATAAATTTCCCTCTAAGAGCCAACACATTTTTTGTAGTCTTTCTTTAAGGAAAAACAAGAGCAGTATAGCAAACTTTTGTTCCTTTTCCACTGCTGAAGACAGCCTCTCCCATCATTCTGGAACTGTTTTTTTGTGTTATCCTGTGCAAAAGTTGACAGATCGCTGTTGCACCCTGGACCAAGAAGCATGAGGTCATTCTTCCTCGTGCTCAGGTAGCAGTTAGCAGCACCTGTACCCTATCTGTTGGAGCAGTTCAAAATGTCACTGCTTCAAATGTTTGCAGGTCAGCAGTTAAAAATCTGTTTTGAATAGGATTAAGGAGACAAAAACACTCCCAGAAGTGCCAGTGCTATGCATTTCAGGCAGGAGTCTATAGAAAAACCCATGGGTTCAGGGGTCTTAGTTGCCTTGCTATTCACTGGCAAGCATCATGAAATATGTTTTATCAATCCCTCTAAGAGCTGTTGCATGGTTG
This sequence comes from Tyto alba, assembly GCF_018691265.1. Taxonomy (NCBI): domain Eukaryota; kingdom Metazoa; phylum Chordata; class Aves; order Strigiformes; family Tytonidae; genus Tyto; species Tyto alba. Next base: position 9,234,290 of record NW_024881303.1, read on the forward strand.
AACTGACAGTCGAGCAATCACGTCATAGCTGAAAACAGCATTTCCTATTGCCAGGCTGTGTCTAAAAATGTAAACATATTTCTTTCAAAACAATGTTTATTTCTCATTTGGCAGACTCCTTATTTTCCTGCTGCAGACCTCATTCACAGCATGTGTGTAATCGTACTCACACAGCCTGGTTAAAAACAACTGATTCTAGTGACTCCTTAGTCCTATCCCCAGCACTACAACTGGAAGATGACTAAACTAAAAATACTAAGAGGCTAAAAAGTCTTTGTAATAAACTAAAAGTAAAGTTCTCTGCAACAATTACCTTCAAAGATCACAGAATTGAATAGAGAAGATCTTGTCTATAGTACACCTGTATTAAATTTTCACTTTCCCCCCCCCCCCCAATTCTATAGCAGAGAGATGGTTATTATATCCTACAGAAGAACTAGAAACTAGGCTATGACATTTTTATTAAGCTCTATGGATTGCTGAGCACCTCAGAATACAGAATCAAAATCAAAATTTTGAAAATCCCTTTTGAGTATGATGTACATTTAAATACCTATTCCTTTCTGTTAGAGATATGTTAATAACAAAAGCTTGATTGTTAGGAACACAAGGCAAATGCCTAGCTGCATGAAAATAGCTGACAACTGCTAATGTTCAATAATCTGATCTGATAAAGCCACGCAGAGGGAGTAATTGCATGAGGATTTCAGTAAAAGAATGTGCAGCTGGTTTTTCTGGCTTTCCAAAACCAGCCTGTGTTCCCGTAAGCGGTGCTAGGCAATCATTGCCTCCTGATTCCCCTTAGACATTCTCTCTGGACTCAGGAGATAATTCTGTCTTTACCTATCAAACACCTGGAGCCAGTTTGCCTCTGTGGGTGTAGTTGCCAGTGAAGGCGGTAGGTAGCCAGGCCACGGGGCTCTGAATCTGGGGCAGGGCTGGTGCTGGTGTCCCAGGAAGATGAGGACATGAGGTGGGCACGGTATCTCTCCAGAAGTTACAGTGCAGCTATCTAACTGCCCTTTGCTTTGGGTGAGCCAAGGAATGGCACCGAAATGCAGCAGTGTTGATACGTGAAAACGGTGCAAATTGCTGAAAACAATGAATTAGGAGCTTCAGCTTTACACAAATCTTTAGTGAAAAGCCACACCAGCGTTCACAGTATTACGCCTAAGGACATCATTTATTCCATTCATGTAGCATGATCCTGTTTTTAATGAGCAGGGAGAAGTACTTGGCAGGTAAATGGCGTAGTCATGGACTAAGTATTAGCTACTGTGAAATTGAATTCTGTACTGGTGCGTCTAATACAAACAGTAGTGCGCACACAGAGTCTAATATTCCCAGAGAAACCAGGGCTGACATTTAACTGCCCCTGGGAAAAGAGGAGGAAATTAATACGGTGGATATGGAAGACAGAGACTTGACACAGCAAGAAGAAACAAGAGGCAGAAAAGAGGTGAATGACTGGATGGTGAGTCAGTGATATTTTTGTTGAGTTTATGCATATGTTTATTTTCTGGGTGTGATATCCGAATTAAACATTAGATATACCTAAAGAATGGATACATATACTGTTGAGTGTTCCCAGCTACTGAGATGCACACGGACACACAAACACCACAAGAAACAACATTAAAAGAAGCCTATTAAGGCTGCAAGGTTGGTTGTTCAGAATTATGATGATCAGAGCAAGCCTATTTTTTGCTTTCTTTGTGCTTATGCCTCATAACCCAGTTTTTAATTACACAGTAACAGGTTTTTTTATTTTATTTCTTCTGTAGGGCACCTGCCTCAGTCAGTGCACACGGTGGGCAGCGTATGCTCGAAGAAAGTAATGTTTCCCAGTTCAATATACATTTTATTTACTGTGTGCTGTCCAGCCCCAGCTCTGGAGAAGAATTATTGCTTAGGATGTTGCCTGTGGAGCTCATGACCATCACATCTTGAGTGCTTCACAACATTATCCATTTAGTTTCCACCCCCGAGATGTGTACAATTCCCACAGAAAGAAGGTGATAAATAAGCAAAAGCCAAGTGCCATCTGGCTATTATTAAGTCTTCCACTGGAAATGCCAAGGAGCTGTTCTTTCAGATAGCTTAGTATTATGCACTTCTTGGACTGTTCAAAGTAGAGTTCCCATTGGCTTCGGTCACAGCTGTGGATGCAGAGTCCTGCATTTCAGACTTCCATGAAGCCAAGCTGTTTGCTCAGAAAGAAAAGAGCATGCAAATAATGGTCATTAGCGTTGAATGTGGGTTGGAGTGATTTGCTTGGCATTCTATGACTGAAGCCCGTATGGAAACCAGTTTCCCATGTAGCCTTCAACTGCTTCAACCATTATGCCTTAATTTCACTTCTTGTAATCTTCTGGCTCACTCATTTTATAGCTTCCAACTCTTGCAACAGCTGAAACAGGGATCCAACAGACACTAATCTCCTTTGCTACACAATTCCAGGCTTTCAATTTTTTTTTTTTTTTTTTTTCAGACTGATACCCATTTGGGCCGTCAGCACAGGTGGGATGTTTGGTGCTCACTTCTGCAGCCTTAGCTCATAAATACTTGGACTGAACTGATCTTCTCCAGAAAGCACTTGGTTAAGTGCTGCATCTGAGTAGCCCAAGTCTCCTGCCCTGGTAAATGAGTCAGTATTGGGGTTCCCCCTAACATCGTTGTCTGTCCTGGCCCCTGTGCTAGGCCAGACCCACAATTTTGTCCCACTCCCCACAAATCCCTTCTGGATTTGTCTTCATTTTCCCTTAGTTCACCTGTCTGCTGCACCCATTCCCAGGTCTTCCCCTCCAGCCTAGCCAGCTCCATCTTTAGCTCTCAGTCCCAGTCTTTACACTCACATTTGTTCTCCCTGTAGGTAGTTCTCAGTCTTAGTTTCACCCCATCTTTCCTCTGGGCTTTTTGTGCCAATTTTCTCCCAACTCTAGTAGAGCCGAAGGGTTGTCTCTCCTGCCTCCTGCTCTGTGAATGCTAACACAGGTAACTCTAAGTATCTGCAACACATCCTTTACTTTCGCCAGTTCTTCTGGCATGACTTTTACTGGAGCCAAGATGAGCCAGTGGTTTCCTGAGGTGGATGACAGCCCCCCTCTATAAAAAAGAGTCGATGAGCCATCAGTTCCATGCCTCCCCCTTCTCCCTGATGCGGAGCCTATTTCAATAATGCTGCCTGGCTGCCATGGATGAAATCTGAGGTCGTTCCCAAACCTGCCTCTCTCATCCTCTTAAATATGTAACTTGGCTGCCAAGTCATGGATATGTGTTTGGCAGCTTGCAATAGCAACTGGAAAAAACAACGTACACAATATGATTGTCAGAAGGAAAAAAAAAAAAAAAAAGATAAAAAAGAGAGAGATGGCTGTAGAGAACAGAGCCAGAGCTGAATTTTCAAACTGATTTCAGATTCTTGCTTAGCTATCCATGGACTGATTGTGTTTGCATGGATAAACCTTTAAAGAGTACCTACAGGAGAAAAGATGTAGTGTTTGGAAAGCTATGGAAATGGGGGGAAGTTAATGGCAGATTGTTTTATGGGAATTTTCTTTCCTCACATTGTATTGTCTATTTGTGCTTCCACGTGGTTATGAACATCCAAGTGCTGCTTTCAGAAGTATTTTCCCTAGTTAAAAGCTATTGCAGAACTGAATGATGCCATCTTTAAGAGCTAAAAGCACAGGAAATGTTCCTTCTGTCTTACTGAGCTGACCTGTCTAAAAGTCTTAGGTCAGGTATTTTCATCTCTTCAAAGTACATACTGGCCTACTGCAGCTATACTAGCAAAATTTTCCTAGATTGTGGCTGGTTTTCACCTTATAGCTGACCTGATCTATTGAGAGGTGTGGTCCTTCCCCTATCCCCTCATTTTTATCTGCATCTCCGCTGGCCCTTCTCTGACTCCACCATGAACTGATGTAAAATACTAACTCAACAGAAAGCTTCTCATTTATTTTTGCTGGATTGCCATTTTTGACAGTTTAGGGAGCCGCCTTGCTGTGGGGAACAGAGAAGATAAAGAATCAACGCAAAGATAAGCGATGTGAAAACTCTGATGTGAGCAAGAATGCCTCTTCCATCAACAACTACCTATTAGGCTGGCTTAGCTGTAACATGAAACCTCATCCTTCATGGGGACTTGACTTCTATTGGCAAAAAGTGCTTTTGTCAATATGACTTGTACCAGTTTTGGGTGTGATTTACACAGTACCAGTTATACATGATACTGATCCACCATGACTGACTAGTATGAGAGATTCCCTGCTTGCAAAAGCAAATGATTCACAATATCCCAAAGATCAAACCCCCTCCTTCATAATCATGCCCTTAAGCGACCTGTCTTAGCGTACAGGAATTATTTCCAGGGGCAGCTTGCGAATCTTGAGCTGGCTGCTCGCATAGGGACATAGGCCATGTCACAGCCTTGTGACCTGGTAGATGTACGTTTAAATCTTGTAAAGTCCCAAGCTAAAGTATGTTTAACATTCAGAGTGCTGTACAGACATCAGTGCCCGTAACAGGGGGACCAGGTGTAGCTGCCTTCACTGCTGCCAGCCCTGGGCCAGTAACCAGGAAAATGTCTGCAGCTCCCGACCGCCAAAAGCACGGTAAGCCCAAATGAGTGGCTGTGGAGATGTTATTGCATAGAAGGCGCTTAATTTCCCTGTTTGGACTAAAACATTGCCCAGGGAAGCTGCCTGGCAGAGCTGGGAAGGAGCAGAGCCCACGGACCGTGAGTCCCAGTCCTCAGAGCAGGCTGCAGTGGGGTTCACGTGCCGGGATCTGCGGTTCCTAGGGGACGGCAGACTGTCACCAGGATACTGCCGTACACGGTGCCTGCCTCACCCGCTTCTCCTGGCCATGTCCCAGGCAAGCACCGTGCTATCTGTGAGTCGCCCCACCCTCCCCAGCTCCATCGTGCCGCTGCTGTTTTGCATTTTGCGTTTTTACATTTGCCTCTGCAGCAGATCCCGGGGCCGCAGGAGGCCCCGTGGGGTGGGCCGGGGCCCGTCCCACTGCCTCAGCCGGGGGGCACGGTGGCCAGGAACAGTCAGTCAGACACTTGTGTTAGCGAGGAGCTGAGGAGATGTATTTTGAAGACAAAAGAGTGGTATTTTCTCCTTCCTGCGATACATTGGTAGGCCTCGCTATGCCGTACTAACATATTTCCTGGTTTTCTTTCATGGTTCGTGATCTCTTGTGTGTAACATAAAGGTACAGCATTTTCATGGCCCTCTTCAGCTGAGCCTTGTGAACCAGTATTAGAAATCTGGAACCAAAGACTAGAACAGACAAGTTGAAAAAACCGCTTTTTGTCAAGGGATTGGAGCCATGGTTTCCTAATATTCATCTCTGTGGTCTAACTATCACATGGGCTCCTGGCTGCTGATGTGAAATTATTCTGGTGTCCCGTACCCAGAGCTCCACTGCCAAATTAGATTGAGCAAGAGTTTGTGAGAGCCTTGTGGCTGGCTGGCTAAATGGTACCTGGCAAAAAGTCACCGAAAGCCTTAAAGTTTCACTCGGTTTAAATTTATAGGCAGACGGATTTCAGCAGTAATATTAATTTTGTTTTGAAGGTTACCTACAAATAATAGTTAAGGGTTTGCAAGTCTCTCTTCTTGATTAAGAAAGGACTAATAGATTGTATTTATTTCCAGGTTTGTTTTTGTTAATAGATTTTTAAAAATATATAGATACTGTAAAATGCTGTTACTAGCAGTTTTGTCCAGTGTCCCCTGAAGGGTCTATCTGGTGTTTATTTAAAGTCCTCAGAATATGATGAAAGTGAATAATGTATCCCATTTTTAAACAAAAGTTTCCTTTTTCCTGATATTTAGTCTCTACAGTAACATCAATAAAATTTAAAAAACCCCAAATAAAAGTAATGTGTTGTTTAATGCATGGCTCCGCTTGATTTCTCAGTCTTTATTGATTCATTGTCAATCAAAGAACTGATGTTCCTCAGCAAACTTTCAATTCTTTATTCATAACCTGAATGACATAAAAAAGGACAGATACATATTTTTCTTTCTTATGCTGGCAAACTTGAATCTCAGAGAACTTCTGCTCACGCACAAACAACATCTGGGTGAAAAGCAGACTGAAGAAAGATAGAAAGTGGCCCATATGCACAGTGCTTGCATTATGAATACTTTCTTAGGGCTGAGAACTTGAACATAGATTTATGACATGTACTCTATATGCTGTTTTCTTGCAGACGATAAAACTAGCTCCAGGTGTCTGGTACTGGAAAGATGATACTAATACACTTGAATTTGCAAGGTAAAAGAATGATGTTTAGTTTCAAATTATGCAGGTTTAGGCCTTGATACAGCAGTTCCAAGTAAGGTAAAATCAGAGTCCAATATTGTTTTACCTGAACATCAACTGCAGGACAAATTCTTACCTTTCTTTTTTTTTTTTTTTTTCCCTTGCAATTGAGACTGGAGCTCCTTAACTGCTGCTCTCTGGCATTGTGTTAATGGAGAAAATCAGAAATATACATTTACTCCATACTGCTCTCAAGCTGAACCCCCTACAGAGGGATGACCAAAAGTACGTGGCAAGTCCTGCCGGGTGTCAGAAATGTGCACATCACACTGGAGCAGCAGTGCTGGATGTGAGGACCAAATGCCACCCCAAGGGTCTATAGGTGGAGGTCCATGGACTGATGTTCCCTGTCGCCGGTGTTACCTATGGCTCTGTGCAGTGGATGAACACCAGAGGACTGCAGACCTTTAAGGAAGCCGCAGATCTGCAGGGACAAAGTGCATTTAAATGTGCTTTGAACGTCTGTGGCAGCTGTGGATTAAGACTTTATCAGGCCATTTAAACCATTGGGGCAACCCCCCCACACACCCCTCTCCTCTCGAGTGCAGGGCAGGGAGCGCGGTGCAGTGTGGCAGCGGTGGGTCAGTCACACACTGCCCGCTGCTGCCTCCTGCCCTGCTGGGCATTTTCCAAGCCTTTGTCACGGTGGAGCCAGGCTGCTCACCTCTCTCCTGGTCACACGGCTACTGCAGGCATCTTTCATGGTCTGTGTCATCAGCAGCTCTCACCAACTTCTCCTGCTGGGCTTGGCAATGCTGGTGACTCTGCCTGGTAGCTCTTCATGGAGAGGTGTGAGCTTCCTGGTGACCTCTGCTTGTCTCTACCCTCAACGATCCCAAAGAAAAGCTCTGAAACAGAGCAGTTTACATTTAAAATCTTCCTAAAGCCACTTGAGACATTGATTGCTTGGAGGGTTTACATGGCACAGTGCATATGGTGGCAGGAGACAGAGCAGCAGGACCTGGGGAAGCCCCTTTACTTTGTACTTCTGTGTTCTTGAGAGCAATGACTCACGTTGATCTCACCACAACCCAGGTTTTCTCAGTGTCACTTACAGACCAAAATAGATATGCCTTTGTATCATGGGATGTTGACCTCTTTGAACTGCTGCTAGTAATTTAAACTCATACTTCGGCATGCTCATACTCTATATTCCAGGTCCAACCCAGCAGCTGAGGAAAACCTTGAGGAAGGAAAAAATACTCACATTCAGGAATTGCGTGTCAAGACATTAAAGAGGTATTTCAGTTTGACTAGCTTAGCTCAAAAAGAAATGAGATTATTTGGGTGGGAATATTTTCATCCATTGTTGGAGGATCATGTCTGAACAAAGCACGTGAAACAGGAAGCCAGCTGTCATTTCAGCAGGGTGGATGAGTGGTCTGAACACAAAAACAGAGTCCAGACTTGCCTGGTGTTGAATGCTAGCTCAGGCACTAGCCTGGTATGACTTTGGTAAAGTCGTTCAACATCTTTGTTGCTGTTTCCAGATCACTCAGAACGAGGTAATTCTCATCTACTCTAAAGAGTATTGTGAGGTAATTAATTCATCTGTGTAGGGCACTTCAAAGATTAAAGTAGTAGTAGTAGTATTATTACTATTATTAATTTTATAAATTCACAACATGGTATAGCTGACTTTCATCCATTACTTAAAACCTCTTTGATCTAAATAATATAGTTGCAATTTATTATATTAGCAACTAAAAGAGCAACTTCAGACGCAACCTTAGAGGTGAAATGTCCTATTTCTCTCAACATCCCCAGCCTGTTTTGTGGTTATAATAGTTGAAAGTTAGTTCAGGATACACACAGAACACATTTCACTGCCTGTCCCTTTGAATCTGAGTGCAGTGAAAAGAGTACATACCAGGTAGATAATCTTAATATTCTCAGACTAGAATTAACACTGTGTCCTTAAATGTTATGTATTGGTCAACCACCAGCATCTTCCAAGATGATTGCAGTGCAACACTGCCTGAAAGAAGGCTGGCTGACAAAGAAGGAAAATTGCATAAGCTATCCAAGTGGATACAACATGACTATGTGACATTGGATGATGTCAAATGTGAGTAATTGATGGTATTTCGTATCAGCAAGGCATTGCCCATACTAGTTGGAGAGCTATTTCTATTAACACTATCATTTTTTTTGAGGAAATACTGGTTTTCTCCTCTGTATGTTTTCAGATGCTGCTTTGCTTTTGAAAGAAGAAAATGAGTTGCATCATGTGTTATCATTTGCAGCAGTTATGAGGTATGTAATTTAGAGTTTGTTTTGAGAATTATGCATGTATAGCTGGTAGTGGAGGGACCAGGATGTATGAGAAATAGAATAGGAAATATCAGAGGTTAAAAATGTCTCATCCTGTGAGGTTCCGTGGGAAAAAATACCAAATGCATGTTGTTCTCAACATGTGCAGAGAAATAATCCTATCACCTGTTTGAAAACCTTCTACTCTGTTACCTAAAGGAAGCTAAGAACTTGGGCTTAAATATCCAAAAGTTGTTGTCCATTTTACTCTAAGTTAAAGTCCATGTTAGCTGGCACATCCGCAACACTGCGTGTACCAGGACTAACACGGCTGGGAGTCTGGGCTGCCTTCCTGTGCTGCTGCTGTTCCCGTCAGAGCTACAGGGCTCATTAGTTGCTGCTGACACTTACCAGCATTGCTTTTTTATAGGCTAAAAGCGAGGAGGCAGCAGGTGGAGCATTGTATCTCAGAGGCATATCCCTGAGATCACCAGGGCTATACGGTGGCTGCATTGCCTTTGACTTAGGAGTGTATCTGTAGACCTTGTTGAGCCTTAGCCACACTCTCCTTTCAGAAGGGGAGAGGTGTCTGCGTTGTCTCCCTTTTCCTTCAAATGTGAATGCCACTCTTCCAGCAAGTTCAGTGCAGAAAACATGCGTCTTGGAAGTATGTCTGCTGATATCCAGTTCAATCCACTCTTCAGCATGTTGACTGGACTCTGTTAGTGATTCTCTCAAAGCCTTCAAAGTCTTAGTGTAGGGTGGAGTGCTTGCTACGAATAGGTCTCAGCCATATCGCTAATATTTGGTATAATGCAGGCCCTTGAGCAGAGACTTTGTTTTCATAATGGTCTGGTGGCATCTATATCTGCAAATCTGCAGACTTCACAGTGACCTTTCTACCTCCCATTTAGGAATGAGAAACTAGATGAGTTCCTCATGGCCCTGCTCTTCTACCTGTCTTTTTACCTGGAAAAAATTGCCCTGGAAAAGAAATGCAGATCCTTGATTTCGTGAGTACAAGATTTTAGGGGTGTAAGCACACAGGACTTGCCTCACCAAATCTGGAATCACAGGGCAGTCTTTTGTATCAGAATCAGTGGGATTCTGCATACGAGCAAGGATTGCTTGCCATACTGGCCCAGTCTATATATGGAATACTAAAGGAGAAGAGCCCCTTGGTCTCACCATTTGTCTCCCACCGCCTTGCCCGCTGTGCTCTCCAGGACATAGGCTTCTCTGATTATGTAGATAAACAGATTTTCTGGGAGGGTTTGAACCCTGCTTTGCCCCAGCCTTGCCCTGAGCAGCATGCACTGTTGTTCATGTGGCGTGGCATCACTGTAGTCTCTCTTTCAAGATGGTGGCTGGATCCAGTCCTGCTGCAATGGGGTCACAAAATAATTTGGCTCTTCAAGGTAATGCTGCAATTTGAATAAGTCATTACTGCTACCACCATTGTTAAATCTATGTGAGTGGTCTGGATCGAATTACCATCCCTTAATGCCATTTCCCATTAATAACATTAGCATCCAGTCATTTCTACCTGCAATAGAGAACAGCAGATAGTTGCAACTGAGTCTGCTGAGTGTTAATTTATGCTGTGGGTCACATCGCTTTAAGACTTCATTTCTAAATACTTTGCAAAGCAGGTTCAGATGACTCTTAGGTGCTAGAAACATGTTACAACATGAGGACTATATGCTAGGAAAGCAGTTCCCAAGTAAGGGTGTGTGACCACACTTGCTACCCTGCAGAATGGAAGTGGGGATGCCAAGGGAATAGTTTAGGAGCTGCTGTGTTAGAGGGTTATATGCCTTGGGAGAAAGCACTGCAGGCTTACAAACCATGATTGTAAGAAAATTCAATGATTTTCTGGAGTCTGTAATAGTCTCTGAGAATTGATTGACCATTTTCTTAAAACACTTAATGATTACTTACTTCACAATTCATGAAGCCATGATATAAAGAGGGGCTGATTTATCTGGTTTGAAGAAAAGACTGTCAGATGATTGCTGGCCTTAAGGAATTGATTTGTTCTATAGCCATAGATTGACAGATGTTTCTGTCATTTTGCAAGGAATAATTATAAATAAAGAAAACCATCAGTGTAGTTTCATACACAAAGGTCATAGATTCAGTTGAGGTGCTCTGGGCAGCAATCTAAAAACTGATCCCCTTGCTCTTGGCAAGTAAGGGACAAGGAGGCCACCCCATGGGTCATGACACCTCAGTAAGGCTCATATCATCTACTGGTATGGCAAATACAGAAACAGACTGAAACAAAGAGGAGTTTGGACCTATTGCAATATAGGGTTGTTTCATGGATCAAGGGGGCTCTGGTTAGTAGGTACCAGCTATAAGCACTGGATGAACTCTGCCAGGAGAGATTTCTCAGTGTGTTCTGCCATGCAGTGCTCCTGAAGTGAGTCCTGCCTTTTGGTGGGAAACATATACTGACTCTCCACTTCTACAACACTCTTTATTTAGATTCATTACCTCTCCTGAAGGGAAGTGGCTTGCCTGTCAGGAGCTTGTCAGGATTACCTGAGTGCAATGTTAGCATCAGAGAAGCTTAAAGAAAAGACACTTACCATGCAGAAGCAGGAATTCAGGATATTGATCTACTGAAGTATAAATATAAGGAAGGAAAATAAAATGACAAAAGGCAATTTTAGGTCCTATTTAATGTTGAAGTTCATCCTTAATTGTTTTAGCATCTTAGCTGACTTGGAGGAACAGGTTGATACTAATCACATTGTGAAGAGCTTTCTGATATTGCATCTTATTTCCCTGTTCAGGATTCTCCCATTTACTCTGTTATCCACCTGGTCTAATTTCATACTTGGTATGTGCTGTATTTCAAATCAAATGTAGGACTGCCTTTTCTCTCCTGTGGAGTATAGTTCTAGTTCTGGAATGGTCTTCTACTAGGAAGTTGTGGGGGCAGGCAAGAAAACTACTTTTTTTCTGAAGGTGGAGCTCTGTGAGCTTGTGAAAGGGATTTTATAACTACATAATATAATCATAATGAGAGAAAATTACACTTGTGATAAGAATCCTTGGGTTTGTGATACGCTGATGTATTTGAGAGAATGTGAAAGAAGATTGCATAGCCATTTGTTTTCCTATATCTATCCCACATAAATCCCATGTTCAGGGATGTTGCTAGTGGCCTGCTCAGGAAGAAAAATCCCTCCCCCTTCCTTCAAGTTATAATTTAGTTTCAGAGGCTTTTTTGCTTTCCTATGTAGCACTGGCTCTGTGCCACAAGTAGAGACAGACTGGAGGGAAGACATGCTGGTACCATTTCATGTTTCTCATTAATGATACCTATAATTTGCTCCCAGTTAAACTGACAGACAGATTACTTGGAGACAGGGCTTGGTGGCCTGCCTAGTCCTTTATCAGCCTCATGTTCCTGTATGACAGACACATCCAATGGCTCTGCAGTCCTCAAGCTGCTCTTCTTGTAGACCCTGTGTGATAACCTAGTAACACAGAAAACAATGCTGGTTATTCCTGCTCCTAGTTGGTGTGCTTTGGGGATCCTGCCATTTGGGCTGCCTATGAGAGATGCCTAACTCATCTGTTGGGTCTACTTTTGTCCACAGTGAGCCAGGCCTGATGGTCTGAATAGCTCCTCAACTGTCTTGAACCTAGACCACGTAGAAGTATCAGTGTCCACAATGCCTCAAGAGAACAGCCAAGACCACCCTGGGTTCAGAAGCCATTGCTTCTGTGCATTAAACTTTCTTTAGAAAATAAAGTATTGGAAGGGGATTCCTATCAGAGAAAGTCAGATAAATCTGGACATCTTTGACTTATTGTGACTTTGTCTTTTGTTGATGCTGTGCTGATTCTTTGTAAATCCACGCCTGAGGCTTTCCTGGCTTTTTCTAGGTTTGGGAAGATCTTGTAACTAACTACAAAAACAACTGACCAATTTTCCAAAGCAGCAGGCATGAGGCATTCCCCCACTGGAGACAGCTTGGGAGTATTCACCTCTGAAATATGTGACTCTAAGAACAAAAACTCACCAGCGGTGGATGAGACATGAACGGAATAAGGGCTATTATTTCTGTCCTGCATTTTCTTTCCCCTTTAGTTTGTTTCTGCTTCCAATCCTTTCATGTCTTTTGGGGAAAATCTGCTGAATTTTATTAGCAATTATCCTTGAGAAGCCCAGAGTAATTGCCCTAATTTATTAAAGGTGGGTTGTGTAGGAAGCTTTAGAGCTGGAGGCCATTAGGGATAGGACAGATAAAACCAACTCTCCTGAGTGTGAAAGAAGGCTGGTAACTTGTAGGCCAGCAGCGCTCCCAGGCACCTGGCAGACAGTTGGGTGGATTACAGGGGAAGCAGAGGAAATAGAAAGCTCTTTGGTTTGGCATTTCCTTAGCGTTTGATCTGAAATGGTTTAAAATACAGGCTTGCGATGTCAGCCGTTCCTATTTAGAGGCAGTCCCAAAAGCACTTTGTGTGCCTTTTTGAAGAGGAGTAAGTGCTGTCTCTGAGCCAGACCCACTGCTCCAGGCTGCCTGGTGACAGAGCCTGCACCCAGAGATATCTAAATGCACCTCCAGGGCTTCTACTGCAGGCTGAAAAAAAGGGTTCATAAGCTATGCAGGATCAAAGACAGCAACCTGACGGACTGTGGGCATGCAGCTTATAAGTTGTGTGGGGCAAGAGAGACTGTCTGGGCCCAAGCCCCAGGCTTTGTGGCCCCACTGGCACTGCCAGGCTGTGCTGGAAGCGTCTGAGCCCAACCTGGCATCCGAGGGGTCCCCTGACGGTGATGTCACGCAGTGCATTGGTTTGTGTGCCTGAAAACCTCACTTACTTCTCAGGAGCTGTCACTCTTTCTAGCATCCCTTCTGACCAGAGCACCTCCCCTGAAAACTTTCTTCCCTTTTTGTTTTAAACAGGACTATGATATTTTTAAAGAACAAAGAAATGGACAATGTGTTGGCGAAGCTAGCGGTGGCCAAGATTCACCTTGCCAAGGTGTACTGTAACCTTATCCTCAGAGGAGGCATGGCACAGCAGCACCACATGCCTCATGGAAAGTAAGCCTGTCCCTTCTGGGAACTCTTGCTATGTCAAGGGCCACAGCAGCCCAGGGCTAAGGCCTCTGTTGAGTGACACAGGTGAATGCCCAGGGGAATAAATGTCCTGTGAGCCAAGCAGTCACAGAGGGCTAAGGGATGATGAGACAGAGAAGTGTCCTGATCTCCCTGCAGCTCTATCTCATAACCCACTCCAGAAGTGTTTCTGGTGAGATGTTGCCAAATGATTTGGCCACAATGAGTTGCAGCAGAGATCTGGATACTAGACTGGAAAGCTCTAGCTCTGGTGTGTGGAAGCCTTGCCAGATACACAGAGCAGGAAACTTCAATGGGTTCAGCATGAAAGTCAGCAGGGCAAAAATCAGCGCCAGCCCTGGATCTTACCCCTGCCGCTTCCACTTAACTAAATCTTGAAAGCAAACGGTTATGTACCTGCTGGTTGCCACTGATCCCTGCATGAATTTCTTCCTATGCCAAGTCTGAGATAGCATAACGCCAGTCTAGCAAGTGAAGGAGACCGTGTTCCTGAATGGTAGTAAGTGAAGGGAGTAGAGACAAGAAGACGTTGCTTGGGCACTGGAAGTGTAGCACTCCTCCCTCTGAGTGGGGAAGACAGCGCGTGGCTTTTTCAGAGTGGTGGAGACCAACTGTTAGATGCAGTGGTCCCAGTGATGAACTGAAAGGAGAGAGAAACCTGTAGTGGGAATTAAAAAAGAAACTGAATGAGGAAAGGATAGGAGGGTGTTTGAAAATGCAGAAAAACCAAGGGAATGATGAGGACAAGAATAGGGGAGTTTTATCAGGAGATGGAGGTGTTGTGGTTTAACCCTGGCTGGCAACTAAACACTGCAAAAAATGGTTAGTGTAAGGAGACTGTAATGACAGAGAGCTGTACCGTGCTAGTGTTAGGGACCCTTTCCTCAGCCATGTATGCTCCTGCACAATGTTTCCTTTCCCTGTCAGTAGAAAGGAGCTGTCAGTCTCCACCCAGCACCCCAGTCCCATGGGATCTTCTTAGAGCAGTTTCAGGCAAATTTTTTCCATCAGTTGGTGTGAAACTGCTGCCAGTCCCCCAGAGGATTCACAAACATTCACCTGCCTTCCTGCAACACAGCTCCAGGCAACCTTGCTCCTGGCTGGGGTGGGGGAACCTGGTTTTCCTTCTAATCAAGAGAAGGTGGTAACCTGTGAAATTATGGAGTCAGAGGGGAGCTGAAATTGTTGTCCCAACAGGGCTTTCATTTTAGCGTGCCCCATCCCACATGGTGCTGGACCCTGAGAATTAAAAACGTGTTCCCTCTGCACCCTGGCAGATTGGCATTCCACCGGGCACTCCGGGGAGCAGCCTTGTCTGCCAAATCCTTGCTCCCAGATTCCTGCTGAGCAAAGGCATCCTCTTAGCCTTCTCGCTGGTTGGACAGGGAGGGTCATGACAGCATTTCAGTATTTCTGTTGGGTGGCCCTAATGTCTGCACTTATTAAGGGACTCAGTTGGAGGAACTTACTGCAGAAAGAAGCTTGAATCCAAGAGCTGGATGCTGCTGTATAAAGCAGTCTGTCAAATACCCAGCTAGTTAGCTCTGCTGCCTCTTCACTCACTCATATTGTCTGGTGGATGGGAATGTGCAGGATTAAAGCAAGGAAGAGGTCTAGTGGCAAAACCCACTAGCATGGGAGTGAGAGCAGAGAGCTGAAACAAGAAACGGTGTTCTTTAATACTTCCATCACAGCAGGGGTTAGGGGCTAGCAGTGGGTTGGCATGTCGGTGTTCAGGCTGCGAAAACAGAAGGAGCTGTTTCTTAAAACCTTCTTGATGTGAGTTGCTGTATGAAGAGAGACCTCACTGAGTTACTCATAGCAGGGTGGTGGTAGCTGGCTACAGCTGACTTCAGAGTTAGGCTAATGCTGAGCTTGTTATAATATAGGGCACTTCCCATACCATACTGCAATTATATAAACATAATCTTTTCCAGGCTGACTCAGTTTAGCCATAAATGTTATCTGGATCCTCCCAGACCATTATATGAACTGCCAAATACAAGAGCTCAGGGACAGAACTGATTAACACTCTTAATTATAAAAGATGGTTAGGAATTTTTTGAGCACACGTGTTTTTGGATGGGAAAGGTTCTTCATCAAAATGGAAACCGTGGGGGTTACTTTTGATAAGTAACCTGAATAATGTTTAGATTAAAAAGCTGAGAAACTATTGATAATGTACCACCCCCAGTTTTTCTATATTTTCTTATAACCCAACTACAGGTTCATGATGGTGTTGAATTTTTTGCTTTTCACTTTAATTCACCATAGCAACATTTTAATGAAATCTTATACTATGTTGGTAAACTGCTTTCCCTTCCAGATCTGCCAAATGTCTATGTGTTCGTATGAAATTATTGATTTTTCATGTAAAAGTTTTCTCTGAAATTTTAAAAAGGGAGTCTTAGGTGGAGAACATCTTCATCTTAACAATTTACATGATTTGTAAAATGCAGCACTAAAAACCTATCTTGATACTATCCCAGACTGGAATTTGAGAGGGTTCCTCCAGACCTGTTATTTGTGTGTGTTAGCATTAGTCCTTTTGTGCCTCCAACGCTGAGGAAGGAATAGGTGTGTCTGGCTTTCTCCTTTCAAGCTGATGGGGATTGTGCAACCTTTTTATGGTGCCAGTTTCCTTATGGGTATTTGTCATAATGGGAAAAATACAGAGTGTGCCCAAAGGTGCATGCATCAATGCCACAGACACAGTCGAGCCAGCCCTTACTGATCCTTGAAGCTGGCTTGACCCATGGGCAGTTAGAGTCCCAGCTGCGGTGGAGGGAGCTGCCAAGTGGCACAGGAAACATTTCTTCCCCATGTGCCCCTATGCACAAAAGTGGTTCTGAAGCCACTATCATCTTGCATCCAAACCCCACGCTTACTGCACTGTCTGCCCTTGGCTGTGCAGCCCTCCTCCTTCATGCATGAACACAGCTTGTCCCCCTCACAGCTCTGAGAAATCAGTGTTGCTGTATTACTAGAAGTCATGATGCTTTTTCCTCACTCTTTCACGTTTCTTACAAGTTCTGTCCTGAAGCTTGTTGCAAGTTTGATGTTTTCCTGACCCTTTTTGTATTTTCCTAGGTAATTAGGAGCTGTGCCCTAGACATGGGAGGTGCCTCATAGTTCAACACTTATTTTAGGAAACTTTACTTCAAGCAGGTCTCTCAGCTTAATACCTCACCTCAGGGAAGAAGGCACAGGGAGAAAGAAGGGTGGAGACCCCTGGCCTTATTTGACTCTAAGTATTAGTGTTATTTTCTGTTGCTGGCCTCTACATAGGTTTCTCTGCTAAACTAGTTCTAAGACACTGCACGAGCTGTATAACGTTAAAAGGTGAAGCTGGGTTTCACATTTAGGTTTAAGAATCTGGGGTCACTTTAGGTTTCTCTGCTCTGGTACTCTGAAGACAGAATACTGTGCTTTAGCAGAATTCATGAGGAATCAAAAGCGTGAGAGCTGTTCTGGGAGTTCTGCTTTGGCAAACAGCCATGCCGTGCTTTCAGAGTCAAGCTGCTTTTCCCTTGCACAATATGTGAAGTGTCAGCAGGATTATGGCTGGTGGGAGTCTGGTCTTCTTGATCAAAATATCAATAAATAGAAGTCAGGAGATGGTAAATAGAGCTGTAGGGCTGAAAGGTATTATCTTCATGGTGTGCTCTGCACTGATATTTCTGAAGTGATGGCAACAGGGGATACCATAGATGTGTGGAACACTTGATGTTATCAGGAAGATAAGGGACATGTCAGGAGCTGGTGAGTTGATGCGGAGACAGGCTTTCCTGTGCATCTGGCAGGACTAAGCCAGATATGTGGGGATCTGTAGGCTAGCAGGGAAAATGTGCTTTCATTTCCATGAGGGTGAGTTGTGCCATCTCCAGGAGAACTGAGTGGCTGCTGGGATGTGTGCATCACCCTCTGCTTTAATGGCTGTTTCCATTATGGACAGTCATTTGGCTTTGTGTGAGAATCCCTGGGCTCAAGTGGGTGGTGAAAGCATCTCTCAGGCTTCCACTGGGCAAACTGCTGCTTCTTTAACAAAGGCCCTTTGTCATTCTAGGGCATGTTTTACATTTCTTCTTGGAGATACATCAGGCACCTCCTTCCTGGTTTTGAAGTTTATTGTCTCAGCATTGGCCTGGCTTTGTGCCCTTGGTAACTCTGCTTGTTACTCTTCCAGTGATGTCAGGAAGAGTTTCTTATTGACTTCAGTGGGAACTGGGTTAGATCAGTGCTGACCACTTTTGAGAAGCTCATGCAGAGAGCTCAGTCTAGGGGAGACTTGCCCACTCATCACATCCAGCTTTGTTCTCTGTCAGATTTAATTAACTGAGCCATAGAGTATTGTGTGTTTTCTCCTTCTGAGGCAATGCAGAAGTCTTGCCTTTCTCTTGGACAGTGGGTCTCCACATGCTAGTAATGAGGATCTACAAGCAACAACTTTACTGCCCTGGTGAAATGCCAGCTTGGCATATCCCCATGAGTCATATGCAATGCTCTGTTCAGAGAACTGAAAGGACGACTGCTGCTATTAATTTTGTGCTCTTGTTCACTGCCTTAGGAGAAAAACATCGTTGCAGAAGGATCGGTGCTTCTTTGAGGTAAGAAAGACACAAAGATAAATGGAGAATGTGACTGAGTGTCAGCCGAGAGGACATCCCTCCCTTGCACTTCCAAATGCTCCTTTCCTTTTTGGTTCCTCCAGTAGTTGTAGGACAGAGTACCTAGAATAAAATTTTACTTCTAGGGCCTAGAAGTCCCTGTAAAATACAATCTCTTTGCCCTTCAGTCCAAGCCTTTTCTCCTTGGATTCCTCAGCCGGGGAGTTTCAGTCCTTCTCTGGCTCTCAGACCCCAGGCAGTTCCCACCACAGCCTGAGGTCCCTCTGAGAAGCCTGGTCTATAGATTCCTTCTCATCATTGGCCTCATAGTTTTGTCTCTGTAGGTAAGAAATTTTACAGCCTTCTTTTATTTCCATTGCCGTGGGCAACATTTCTAGATGCCAATAAATCTTCTGGCCTGCAACATACAGCTGCATCAGCCATTTAAGAGACTCACTATGTAGCAGGGCTTCAGCAAATTAATATAAAACATTTAGGCCCAAATTGTACTGTGTACCTCATGAACTGGGAAGTTTTTTCTTGAAAAAGGGGAACTGTGGATTCATTTCCAAGGATACACAGCAGTCCCAGCAATGCCATCTTTTCAAGAACAGATGTAGTAAAGATGTGATTTACTGGGAGTTGGTTCAGCTTATGACAGGGATCAAAAATATTAAATAGAAGTGAAAAGGTAGATTTTGTTTTTTTAATAAACAAGCAGACATGTGGAGGTGAGATGCAATGAGTTCATATTTTGTGATAATATTTTCTGTGATCATAATGCTGTCATTAAGGGTGGGGATCATCTTGTCTACCTGCAGCTGCCCAAACAATAGCTGTCCAGTCAGACCATGCCCTCTGGCTACCTTGACAGCCCTTGAAGAAAAGAGAAGCTCAGTCAGAGGGTGAATTGTTGCCTCTTGAAATAGATGTGTGTGATAGGAACCCCCACAAAATGACTCATCCATCAGCTTCTTTCCATTGATTACTGAGAGAAACTGGGTGGTGATCTCCGGTTATGTCCTTAGTTTCTAGCAGCAAGACTAAGCCAAATTGGTTAGAGTTGAACAATATGAATTCCGTCTGAGCTAACTCTGTTTCTAGCCTCATCTGTCTGCATACCTTTAAAAAACCAGCCCTTTCAAATCTTCACTGATGCATGCGTGGTAAAGTTTGATGCCAAATGGTTGCTGGCATTTTAGTGGAGTCGTGCCAACCTGCACTCTGGGACGCAGTGGGACTCTGGGCCTTTTCTCAGTGAAAAGGGGATCTGTGTTTTCAATTTAGAGCTTCTACAACTTCTGCAGCTATGTGGCTTGGCTTGTGTTCAGACGGAAGCACTTCCAAGTGATTCGGGAAGAAATCGGCAGGCTTCTTTGCTCCGATGTGTTCAATCCTGCCTTAAGAGACAGGAACAATGTCGGCTTGCAGAAACCAGGAGACCGGACTGCTGATGCAAATGCGGTGCGAATGCCATACCTGAGGTACACACTTGACACACTGGTGAGTCTTTAGAGAACCTCATCTGTCTGAATACACTGAGGTAACACCTGCGTGTTTTCTTTCTAGAAAAATCCATGCCAAGCATCCTTCCATCAGCAGCATGGTTCACCAGCACTCGCTACTGCTCAGCACGCTGCT
This sequence comes from Tyto alba, assembly GCF_018691265.1. Classification (NCBI taxonomy): domain Eukaryota; kingdom Metazoa; phylum Chordata; class Aves; order Strigiformes; family Tytonidae; genus Tyto; species Tyto alba. Next base: position 9,254,238 of record NW_024881303.1, read on the forward strand.
GCCCTTACCGAGGGACAGTGCTCAGTGCCTCTCTCAGAACCACTACTGTCAGGGCAGAGACCCTCAACCTCACACGTGTGACAGCCTGCCAGACTTCTCGGAATTGGTCACTGCCAAGTAAGGGGCTGTTTCTCTGCATAAATAGATTTGGTAGTTCTATGAGGAAGGATGTCAGACAGCTAGCTCTTCCTCACTGGGAGAGGGGCCATTAGAATGAGGATTTGGTCTACACGGGGCGTAGAGAGGGAGAGGGGTGTAGATCCTGAGAGACCTGAGAGAGCCTGGATCTTGCAGGGCTGGTACTCTCGGTTAACTGATGGCCAAGCAGCTACTGTCCCTTGTAGTGCTTTGTTAAAACTCAAAAGTTTTCTGGGGAAAGGAAATGCGCTTTAACATAAATTTGAACAGAAATTAATCAAAAACTCTCAAAACCAAAATAGGATGTTTATTTTTTTCTCTCTTATGATTCATTCCAATTCCTTATTTCTTCTATACTTTTAGTTTTTAATCAGACATTACTGATGTACTTTATTCCAAAAAAATAATTTTGTTACTACACTATACTTTTAAAACATAATTTTGATTGCAATAGAAATAGAACCTTTTCTTCTGATTCATGATAAAAGCAAAATCTTTCAAGCCTGGGTACACCATCCAAGAGGAATTCCATTTCCCATCCAGCCATGGTTAACTGCAGTATTACTACAGTACTTTTTAATGTAATAACTCATCTAAACAGGACCACTGTAAATCACTGTTGAAGTGTATGTAGGGGTCCCTGTAAGATTTTCCCTCATAAGCCTTCTCTTTCTGCCTGGAAATTGGAATTTGAGAACTGCCTTCATTTGTCTGGATCTTCAGAGTTCTGGCAATCTAATGAATGCTACAGCACTGTACATGCAAAATCTTTGGACATATCCACAACACACAACCAGCGAGTCTGGTATTTCTTGAGAGTGTGAAATATTCTACAAATGCACCTGTAATTGTTTTGTGCATGCTTTGGAAGCTGGGTGCATCCTGAGCGTCTTGGCTTTACAGCTTATGCAGAGTCATGTAATTCACATGTAACAGGGCCAACCTTTCCAGGGAGCACTGAGCTTCACTTGGACATAGGCAATTCATGTTGTGTGCGTGCATACTCCAGACAGAAACATGACGTGGTGTGCAAGGTGCTGAGGGTATGAGCATGGTTATTTGTTTTTTCCTGAGGGAGAGCAGATACTCTGCTAAAGGAGGCAAGGTTCCTTGCTGGTTTACCTAGGAAATATTAAAAATCTGTCCCCGTTTCTCCTGTTTTCCTTTGCTTCACTGTGTCAAGCAGATTAACACGATGTTTTCTAACAGGGTGGGCATCATTGGAGCTCACTGTAGTGAGTTAAAATCTTTTATGAGCATGCCTGATGGGATGATGGAGGAGGTGGAGGAGGAGGAGGAGGAGGAAGAGGAAGGACAAGAACAAGGAAGAATAAGGAGTGGTTTCTCCAGCCTGACAAGTGATCGCAGTTTGCCACCTCTGAGGAGCCCCCCAGACAGGCTTAGCAGTCAGAGCACTGCGCTCTCAAGAGCAACAGTGGAAGGTGATTGTAATCAGAGCAACTAGCAGAAGTGGTATCTGTGTTGAGTGGCATGGTTTCACATTGCTAAGTAAATCACTTTGAAATTGCAGCTTAAGAAGCCTCACTCATTTATCAGAGGTGGGGTAGTTTAGCACACAAGGGCACCAACTGGGTGACGGGAGACTCGGAGTTTAATTACTGGTTCTGTCACTAACTATTTTTCCTTCATCTTAATGCCTTCATCGCACCATTTCTGAGAAGATTGCTTTACTGACTTATTTTGGGAAGTGCTTTGAGACCTGCAGGTGAATGAGTATTGGTTTTAATGTCAATCCTCTTTTTCTAAAGGGTTAGAAAAGCAACCAGGAGACATGACTTACTACAGTCCCAAAGTTGCCGAAATTTTGCTTTTAAAGGGAGTTACTCTGGAATCTTTAATATATTGTGTTTACTTCTTTTTTTTTTATTTCCATCATCTCTCATTTTGTTCTCAGATATAGCTAGCCTAATTTATGACTCATTGTGAAATATGTATAGAAAAGAGAAATGCTGTTATTTAAAATATCTACCAAGTCTTCATTTAATTTGATCTTTTAAATGATATATATATACACACCTATTTTTATCATTGGTTTTACATGACTGGAAAAAGCAGATCTTAGATGTTCAAACTTAAAATACACTGTTGGGATGTCAGTATCTTGAAACAAAATGAATTAATGGTAAGTAAAGGTATCATTTTACTTATAAGACTCTCTCTACATCCTAATCATTAGCATCAGGAGGAAAATTTAGGATGAAATTTTGACTTTTTTGTAGTCAATAAAAATCAACGAAAAAATAATGGATGATTAAACAGTGGAAGAAAACCAGAAAGGTAATATTTTCATCATTGTTAAGAGGAGAAATTTGACACATTAGTGCTGGTTTGGAAGTTTTTCAGCAAAATATATCTATGCTGGATAAAAAGAATACAATTTTCCCTTGCAATATGTGGTTCAATTTTTAAAAGGATGAAATTTTGAAGCACAATTATGATGAGAAATTTACTTCTGGACTAACTTCTATGGGGTGGCCCTGCACTGCCTTACTGAGACGGACACTTGAACTGCAGATTCACAGCTATCATTTAGTCTCTTCACATGCCCTGGCACATGTTATATTAATGTCTAAGTAGCATTGTGGCCTAGGCTTGTTTTCCATGTGTCAGGTGCATCCTTTTACCACTGGCTGAGGCTGTTTTGGCCTGCAGTTTCTCTGTCAAGCTTTTCATTAGACATCTGTTCTGGTGCAGAGGAAAAATATTTAAAAATAACCTCTTAGAAATTTTGTGAGATGGAAAACATATTCTCTCCCAAAGGAGAAGAAATATAAAAGTTATATTTAGAACTGTGTGTGAAACTGCTATATCCTCCTCATATACATAATGGGGAATGGTACACTCTTTATTCAAAATTAACATTTCTAGGTTAATCATTCATTTTGGGCAGGCAGGTTAGTGCTCACGTGGTCTGAAAAGTAGTGATGAGACCTGGAGATGGTGCTTTAGTTGCAGTTTTTCTGAGAGCACGGCTGGGCCAAATCATGTGCAACTGTATTTCCCAGCTGTATCAGTGACTCCTGGATGGTGCATATCTGGCTGAACATGCAAGAGGAATTGTGATATCACTGCCCTGCAGCACCATGGTTTCCCTACCAAATGATGCAGCAAAATGTTGGCTAATACCTGGAGCTGAGGAAGGCTACAGCACAGCTTCCTTCTCTTGGTTTTGGGAGAAACCTTTCCGTCCCTGCATCAGGAGACCTGTATATGCTAAAGGATGGGTACAGATTTGTCTCTCAAGGTGTGACACCGGGCCCTCTCTGATCTGTGGATTGACATCCCAGTACACTGGTCCTTGCAAAAGCGCCTTGCTTTGTCATGGCAAGCAAACAGGTGTTGTGTGGGGCCTTAGAAGAAAAAAGGTGTCCTTTGCCACATCAGTCCTGCAGGGCAATGTAGACTGTGGTATGTGCTAATAACTGGGATTTGTGAGCAGTCCCAGCAATGCCCAGGGCAGAGATTTCACAGAGTTGCACACTTGGCCTGTGGTGGGCCCAGGATGACAGGAGAAGACGGAAGGGTGGAGCATGAACTCACGTAGGCAGCAAAGCTCCTGGATGAGAACAAGCTTTTTGTGCACTGTCACATACCTACAAGGTCTGTGTCACTGCAGATAGGAGGAAATGCTGAGCAGCTACTGGTGTTGCTCAAAAGCAGTCGATGAACTACTCAGACGAGAGATGGTGTTCAATATGCTATGTTTGCCTTCTCCAGATTCAAGGCAGGCTCCTCACAGTCTCCTTAATGGGAGCAGCCCCACGGGGCTACTTTCTTGCCATGAAATAGTGAGCAACAAGTGACTCCTTTTGGCACGCCGTTTTCCTTGGACAAAAGGTAGCTCTGGACCAGGCATGGTCCCAGTTAGTTCTGTCTGCACCTGGAACGTGCTGTCTGGATCATTCTGCGGGAGTTACCCAGGTAAAATCTGATGGTCCTAGTGAGCCCTGGTTTAAAACACTGTGATCACACGCCAGTCCCTCAGCCATGGCTTTGGGTCTAAATTCTCTGTGGTAATCTAACAACAACCTTGAACTTTCCAGAAAGGATTGAGAAATACCTTGAAGTTCAGATCCTTTAGTCAGCGGAGTCCTTTCCAGGGCTGTCTTCTCAGCGCTAAGTGACTGCTTCTTCTGAGGTGATGTATGTCTAACACAGACAAGCCATGCTTGTTTAAGCATGTAAGCAAGACCTGGCAGCCTTTCACACATGACAGTGAGTCATCCTTCCAGCAGGAGAGAGTGAGTCAGAAAGGGCAGTTGACAAGCTTTATTTATCAGTCTCCTCTTATTTGGCCCAGGAGAATTTTACCCTGAAAAACCCACCCTTGTTAATGATGGGCAGAGCTCAGACTTGTATCACATGACTACTGGCTTTTTTCCCATAGGCTTTGCATGCAGTTTCATATCAGGAAATCATAGCAGATTGGCCACTTCCATGAATTTTTCTTATTCAAGGGGTTCTGAAGATGCCAGCTATATTGGAATAACTCTCCTGAGATAGGGTTACCATAAAGAGTACAAACTCAAATGCTTCTCGGTGATGAAAAGAGCCTTGGGGGTTCTGTGCAACAGCATTTATAGAGTTCCCATTTACTTTCTTCTCTTAGGGCTGATTTGATCAGAGCCTTAATCTGAATGCTGCTAGCATGGCTTAGTGTCTTGACTGGCTTTTGATTATGCTTCTGCTGCTCACAGGCTCCATATAGGGTGTGTCAGGCTTTCCAGTGTAAGTGTCTATTTTCAGAAGTTATATTGCTCTGTTGTAGAAATTCACGCCAAGCAGAAAGTTGGCAGGAAACATCACAACTCAGAAATGGAAAAAGAGACAGAGGAAAAAAAACCTGCCTGATTAATTAAGGAAACTCTGCCCTCAGAGGTTTCAGGCCTTGCAGCTGGAAGAGAGGTGGCAGTGTACTAAGGGGAGCCATCTAGATGTGGGGTGACCATAATGTGTAATTGGGTGTCTTGAGGTATGGAAATAAGCAAAGTAAGCTCAAGCCCATTCTACTTGTGTTGCAGGTGGTTTTGGAGCAGTAACCTATGAAGGCAGCAACTACATAGTAGCAGGGCTACAGGGTTTAGCAAGGACTCTGTGAGCTGGCATGGCAGGACCTGGAGGCCTTGCAAGTTCCTTGTCTCTGGTCCTTCTGGTTCAGTCCTGTTCTTCTTGTCCTGTTAGGGACCAGTGCCTGATATACATGGAAACCTCAGGCAGTCTGAGGCTGTCCATTTTTCTGTGCAAGAGAGACAGGCCAAAAGCAGCATTTCATCAGCAATAACAGTTTTGATCCATTTTCGCTTGGACTCATACAGGCATTTTAGTAGTGTTAAGCTCCAGTGAGACCAGGGGACTAACACTCATATATGAGTTCAGGAATGTGTCTCTTCGCTCCTACTAACCAAGTGGGGACTCACTGGGTGCTGCAGTGGTGAAAGATGCCATTGTGTTTCCTGATCCTGCCAGTGTTCCCTGTCTGCCTGGGGGGGAAATATTTTTTAGCCCATCTTCTTTCCCCTCTCAATAGACAAAACACTCCATGAATCCTTGACAGAGCTCTGAAGATGCTTTGTATTATTCCTGTTTGTTTGGTGGCTTGTCTCCCTTGCTCTCTGAAAGCCAGTGCTCCTCCTCGCAACCAACCATCCTCCCAGCCAAGTCGGACCAATAGCAGCTCCTTTGTATGGACAGCTGGCACCACCACCTCACTTGCTCCTCACCTGGGGACGGGCGTGTTGCTTGTGATGCCTTTTTACCTGCAGGTGTGCTGGGGGAAAGAGAGCAGCAGTCAAACTGGAAATTGGACCTGGCAGTGATTTGCAGTAGGAAGACAAGTTGTCAGTCTGGATTCCCTTCAGCAAGGCTTCCAAATGTTGGTGGTATGTCTTCCTGCTCTGGCTGGGACTAAGGCCTTCATCCTGTGAACAAACTGCATTGGAAGCACCATGTACCAGTTACAGCTCCTGTGGCTCAGACTAGATTGTAAATTTTTGCAGTGAGATTTTTACAGCTTGAAGCAAAGAATCCAAGCTGCTATTCTCAGAATGTGAAGATGTTCTTACCCTAGTTCTTCTTCCACACAAGAGAGATCATTCAAAGAAGAGGCTGTAAGTATACTATCACCTGTTACAGCCTTTCTATTTGGAAGAGACACCAATAATATAAATCCAGTGTATTTCTCCCTGTGATCTTGTCTGTTTACAGAAGGATAAACAGAGCCTTTTCCCCTTTCCTTGAATACAGTAGAAACAAACACAAACAAGTAGTTTCTGGACACATATCCCCAAGTCTGCTGACAAGGTCTGACCTCAGAAGTGTCTCCCTCTGTGTGGCTCCTTGCTTTTCTCTCTCCTGTATCAAACCAACACAAGCACACCAACCATGACCATGTCTGGGCAAGCAGGGAACTCCCTGACTGTGAAGTCCTGCCATGGAAACTAAATCTTTGAGAGAAGACTTGCATTGTTCATCTGTCTTTACTACATTAGAAAAGGATAGTTATTCTTTCTACTGAACCTGGAAGAGTATGTGTGACATGTTTCTGACTATAATGGGATGCATGGGGATTGTGGATTAAAGACTTGTCCCAAGGCTGTTATTAGCATTTTTCGGCTTAATAATCAAGAGAGAAAAGTGCACCATCTAATTTAGGTGTTCATTTCAAGACAGTGCCCAGATCTCTATATTGACTGGATTGGGAGACACAGTATTGCAGACCTGGATAGGCAAGGGATTGACCCATCCATTGCTCCTTTGCACTTAGAAGCCATAAGAGCTCTAACAGCTGAAGTGCTCTGATGATGGGTATGACCAAGAAAATGTGGGTCCACTGGTGAGTAGGGCAGGTGATCTGACAATGAAGGACACACAAAAGTTTGAGGTTCTCAGCATTTTATATGCCTCAGTCTTTACTGGCAGTCTGCTCCCAGGCATCCATGTCTAATGGCAGAGTTTGGAAGAGAGAGGTACTACCCATGGTTGAAGAGGGTAATGCTGGGGTCACTTAAGTAAACTGGGCATATACAAATCCATGGGACCAGATGGGATGCAGTCTAGCTAGGCATAAGGAAGAAAACTCTTCACAGTCAGGGTTGTCAGGCACTAGAGCAAGTTGCCCAGAAAGTGTGTGCAATTTCTAATCTCGGAGGCACTCAAACCCCAGCTAGATGAGGCCCTGAGAAACCTGTTTCATTAAGCAGAAGATTGCATGAGAGTCCTGCAGAAATCCTTTCCAACCTAATTTTTTCTATGATTCTCAGTAAGCATCTGAATTGAAACTGAAGATCCCCTGGAAATCTGCCTTAAATTGTGCAACATTGAATGTAGCATAGCCTAAATGCCACACAGTCCCCAGTGGCCCATGAGACATGGAAATCTAGAGGAGAGTGTAATAGTGGTGGTACAGGGACTGCAGCTGCCAGGAAGGTCTCTAACCTGTGGTTTGAGGATTAGCAGGGTTTAAACAGTGCTCTCTGCTGCTCCACTCTGATCTGTCACCCTTTAGATGTGCTGTAGGGACTCCGGGACTTCCTGTCCTGAACCTCCTAGTGCTCAAGGTGTTGGTGTCACATCTTCTAAAGTCTCCAAAGACTTCATGAGACCCTAACAGATCATTCTCCAAGAGTCCTGGAAAGGCTGAGATGTCCCTGAGACTGTGTTAACATCAGTGTGAGCAACCGTGGCAGCTGATAGCGGATCTGTTCTTGTTTCACCGAGCTGGCAGAGATTACCATAGCAGTAGAGTGCAGTGAAGGTCTTGACATGGACTAGTCACCAGTAGAGAAGCTCTCTGAGATCCCTGGGTGCATATTCAAGCTGCTAGGGTGGGCTGGCATCCATGCTGCTGTATCTTTGCAACTCTCAGTACCTATCCTGGGAGCTTGCACCATGCACACCTCCCGTGCATAGTGCAAACATACCCCAAGAAGACTGGTTTTCTTGTGATTTTACCTTGCCCCTGAATGGCTGCTGCTTCAGATGTTGCACAGCTGCTGGTTCAGCAGGTTCACACCCTCAGAAAGGCTACCATAAGCACTCCAGGTTTCATTTAGGTTTAATCAGTGTTTTTGACATGTTAACATTCTTTATTTCAACACTATTTCAAGAAGGGCTGCCTTGGAGGCTACTTAAGCTTCTGGAGACTTCTGGTTGGGAGCGTGAGCAGATTTTCCAGGCCCATAGCAGCAGACTGTATCTCAACAAGTGAGACACTGACACTCGGTCCCCTGCTGACTGGAGAGGGGACCATGAAAACATGAATGTCCTGGAGCAAAACTGAGAAATTTTCTGAAGCCTCTCTGTGGATGATAAAATCTTGGTGAGCAAAACCCTACAAGAACTGAACTGAACTGAACTTTGCAGTAAAGATGTAACTTTAAACAGGACAAAGTTGCATGTGCCTATTAGCAATCAAGTAGAGAATTTATATCATCTCTTTGAACAGTAGTCCTTCCTGATGTTGCGTCTGAAGTACTGGCTGATGAAAGTCCAAACGTCAGTCCCATGTATAATCTTTCAGCAGAAGTTGTGTGACCATGGAAATGTCAGAAACCTTGCTGAGAGCACATCTGCATTAAAATAATAGGTTTCTGTGCAATTATAAGTGTTCATTTCGAAACAGGGCTTGATTGCTGTGTTACTGTCCACTTGGCAAGAGTAGAACTATATGCTTTTTTAGTTTTAGACCTTCTCTCCACAGTCAGAAACACCTGACTATTGTGACTAGAATATCACTCAAGAGGGGACATTCCCTTCAAAGAAGGAAAAACTGATGTACAACACTGAGCAGAAGGTTGGTAGCAAAGCAGGAAAGTCAGGTAAAAATCCAGGAATATAGCTTTAATATGAAGAGTCATTTACTGCTTAAATGGGCTTACATGTAGTACGATAAGCACCGCAGGATAAAAATTATCTCTGGATTGGTTTTTATTTTATTTTTTTTTTAGCAAAGATCACTGAAAGATTCCTTTCAAAATAAACATCACTATACCCATGAGAGCAAAAAAGTTATGGAATGAGAACAAATGAATTGGCTCTGAGTTTTGGATTTCTCTATAATGTTCTCATTTAAAACAGAATAAGCAAATTAAAAAGGAAGCAGTGGAATAGTAACCTTGTAGCATAAAAGAACAGAATTCAAGTGTTTAGAGGACATTTACAAACCTTGTTAACTAATGCCAAAACATTTCCAGTGAATTCTAGATGTGAGTCTTTGTCAGTTACACTGAAGATCAGAAACTTGTCCATATATTGTATTTTGACAGAATACTTTTCTGTGGTTTCACATTGCCATCTGAGGTATCATCCAAGCCAAGCTCGTCTCTGATGAATTAATATCCACGGAGTCACACGAGAGGAGTGTGGCTCTTTCAGTATCCATTAGTCTAGAATCAAATTGGTATTCAAGTGGTCCAATTTCCAGAACTGACTCCTGGCTCTCACTCAAGCCACCCACTGCTACAAACCATGAGCATTTAGGATCTGTCGCATCCTTCTCCTCACTTTTCCAAGCACCCACAGGACTTCTCACCCAAATTGGTGAGACACATTTAGGCAAAAGATGCCACTTGGCCTAGCCCAAATCTTTATCATGCTTCTGCTTCTCAATAAGATGAGCCGTTTTTATGTTTTAGTTCATTTGTGCCATCCGTAAACCTCCTCTGGGGGTACTGAGCATGGTTGAACCCCCCAGATGGGGACCTGCGAGAGGGAGGTGCTGAAGAGACCCCATGGCCTCAAGGCAGGGGGAAAAAGAGAAGAGTCCACATGGGTGCTGGTATTTTGCCTGGGATCTCAGCAGATTTTGGAGACAGAGCATGATTACTCACAGTGTACTTGCAAGTGGGTCCCAGTTTCTCAGTGTCACTGTCCTGGAGGGACAGAGAGGACCCCCATGGTTTTTGAAGTCACACATACTCTTTGCCTTCCAGGGGAAGACAAGGACCCTGGTTGGTAACAGCAGCTACACAACAGCTAGTGGAAGGTACTTTCGGTGCACAGCATGGAGTTATTTTGGTCTCACAAAATGCAGTACCTTTGCTATTTATCCTTGAGTGTCTTTTACTAGCACTGTGTTTATTTATACTCACACAACTATAGCACCCTCCGTAACAACATCAATAATTCTCAATGCAATGGCATTTGTAGTGGTGAGCAAAACGCAGGAACCAGCCCTCATCAGTGGCAAACTGTCCAGTGATGATGGTACTATATCACGGAGAGCTCAGTAATTCTTGTCTTGCTCTCACCAGGAAAAGGAACAGAAAGAGGGAGATGGTGCTCAAAAAGGCAAGTCACAAAGGCATCCCCATAAAGGCTTAGTGGTTTTGCCAAGACAATTAAAAATGTTTTACAAGGAATCCAGTAGGTTTATAGGAAACTTGGAGATCTATGAATGTCAAGAGCTTCTCATCCTTACAAGGCAAAACTGTTAGCACCGTGCTTCTTATAGTTACTTCCTGAGGTATCCCATGCTTAGCAAGTTCATTAGCTCATTCAATCCATGTTCTAGTGATGGTATTCTAGTTTGGCAAAAGGGGAATGAATTGTGTCCAACAACACGCCGTTTTACTCTCTTCAGGAAAGAGGTGATACAGGGAGAGAGCAGATTCAACATACTCATTAGTTAAGACTTACATCAAAGAAATGAGCTGGTCTTTCGGCTGACCTCTGAAAAAGGAAGATTAATTTGTTTGAGCAGGGCATTTTAGGGGTTTAAAAAAGTTGTATTTGATAATATTATGCAATAATTGAGGCATACATAGCATGTGGACCTGCATGCTCGGTTGGTAAGTGTGCCTGCCTGTTCAGAGGGACACAAATTTCCTGGCACTGACAAGAGTGATACCTCAGGGCTTTTTGAGGATTAAGCCTTGGTTCCCTGTGCTGACATTCTCCATAAAGGTCAGTTAGCCTTTCCCGTGTCCCCTGTCAAACTCACTGACACTGAGCCCCTTTCCTTAGCTAAAGATGATTCAAGCCTTGGAATATGCCCTTACTAATGAGCTATTTTGGTTTCAGAGCCAGCTGTTTCTCTGGTGCAAATCAGCATAGCTCAGATTTGAAGTAAAGGGAGACAACTGTGGCTTTGACAACCTTAGCTGCTTTGCCAGTAGATCTGTTTTGGCGAACCTTCCAAGCAGAAACACAGCTTATATCCACGAGAGAGTGCTTCGAGCAGTGGGTCTGATTCCAGCTCCCCTCACGAAGGGACGTAGAGCGGCAGAGGCTGCTTGGCTGATGTAACGGTATCAGTGCAAGGCTTTAGCTGTCATGGCTATGAGCATAATTCTTTTGCAATCATGATGGAAAAGGCCAGTCTGACAAACCTCTTGAGTGTGGGCCAGGCCTGAGGGCCTGGCTGTATATTTAGATGCCCCCTACTGTCATTTTCAGCCTGTTTGCTGAAAGATCTGTGGGCTTCTCCATTTCTCGGTATCTCCTTGATGTGAGGTCTCCTAAAAACTTCCCCCTGTTCTCCCTGCCCTCTGTGCCCTCCCAGTGCACAGCCGCAGTGCCATGCTGTCAGACGTGGCTTTGCCTGGTAAAATCTGTGCCTTCCCCACAGGCAGATCTTTCCTCCCCACAGTGCTAATGCTCCTGACAGCTCAACAGCAATCCCTGTCCCACCAGCCCACCACCATGCCATCCGCGCGGATGAAGCCTCTCCTTCAGCCCCCAAGCTTGCCAAACCTGTGCTTTGCTTGTATCTTAGATCAGGTCACGTTCATCTTTGAGTGGATTCTTCCACTTCACCCTTCCCTCCCTTCACAGTCAAAGAAACCTCTCTCTTGGTCTATGTCTCTCTGTAACAAAATAGGAGAGCCAACCCAAAAAGGGTAAGGGGCTTTAAGTAACCATATGTCCATTGTATAGCTAGATAACTTGGGGCCAGCAATATCTGGTGGGTAGCCCAAGGCTATAAAGAAAGTCTGTGTCACAGCCTGCAATTAAATCCAGTTTTCCTGAATCCCAGGCCCTTATCTTAGTCATTAGAGCACCCATAACAGCTGTTTTCTACACTTCTCCTTTCATGTACTAATGAATGTTTTTCTTTCCATATTTAACAATTCCTGTCATGAGCTCTTTATTGTGTACTCAGATGCAGTCTGACAAAACCATGTTTTCTCTTTACTAAAGCAATGGAAGTATATACTTCTGATGAGATTTGGCTTCTTCAGCTAATGAACCAGCAAAGTTTTGTCTGTTGCTGAAGTTTCCTTAATTCTCAAAATCAGTGCAGAGACAAGTCCATTTGCATGTCATTTATCTGCTGATAAATTGGGATCATGAATATAAAATCCAGACTTCTTACATCAGTCTGAACATACCAGACATTCTCTAGGTCAGTATTTGGAAAAAGCTATCACAGGCAGCTTATGGGGCAAGAGTGGATTTTATAGCTATGACTTATACTCTAGTTTTAGCATAGGAATATCTGAAGCATGTATGGGTGACTCATTTGTTAAAATATTGAATCTTGAAGCAAGGAAATCATCTTGCTGCTTGTGTTTCTGTGCTTTCTAGAATGTGTCATGGAAAAAATTGGCTGTCATGCCAGACTTTGCCCCTGAGGAAGGTCATATTCCTTTAGCACCTCTTGATTAACACAATACCTGAAACTCCCTTGCTTACTTTTAATTATTAATCATGATTGAAACCTCTGTGGTTATTTCTAATAGTTGCTGGAATGCTGAGATAGTAGATATTTACCTATTCTGGCCTGCTGGGCTGGAAGAACCCAGAAGCAGTCATTTGTTTACATTCGTATTCCCATTCTGATGAAGGTTTCCCCAGAAGATTACACAGCTGGAGGGTGCTATATCTGCTAAAATTCTGCTGAGTGCTGAACTGCTTTTCCAGATCTCTTTCAGGGCTTGCTAGTTTTTGTCATTTGGGTCTCTCGGGCACCTTTTCTAGTACAGACATAACGCAAAGCCTCTTACACCCTGGAGGAGATGTCAACTAGGTGGGATTACGTGACAGTGAAGGACCAAAGTGGCAGTGTTGTGGATGGTGGGAGGCTCTGATGGGTCATGGTCCTGTGGCAAATAGGTTGAAAACAATATATGAGCTACTCGGTGGAATTGCATAGAGTCAGAAGACACCTCCCTAGCCTGGCTTTCTCTCCGAGACCCCGCAGGGCAGAGGCAGCCCTCCTATGGGTCATGGTGCAGGAGGGCAGCCGTGCAGAAGGGAGGAGGCCGCGGTGCAGTACCGTGGATATGTGTGCTATGAGATCGTCTGCAGGGGAGTTTGGCTGAGAAGGTCTCACCTTCGAGTCACAGGGCTTGATGGATTGGATTGGGCTGATGAGGACATGCAAGGGACCCAGGGTAAGCCATGCCCTTTTACTTGCATGTCAGTAAAGGAAAGCAAGAGCTCTGTTGATGTGGAAAATATATATCTGAAACCAGTTACATCAGCTCTGTCCCAGCTACCAGGCATGTTGTAGCAGAAATGCAGGATTTCAGCAATTCTGTTCAAGGTTCATAGGCTTTTCAAGAGAATTGTCAACCCAGGCCAGTGCTGTTCGCATTACAACTGAGGGAAAAACGGTGGGGAGGGAACCCAAATCAGCAGGTTAGGTTTTTATTTCTGGACTGGAAAAAGAATATTTGCCTTGTGATTTCCCAGCTCAAACTCTATCTGGACATCGCTCAATTTTTTTTCATCATTATTATAATTTAATTGTGGGATTTACTCTTTGAAAAAACCCAAAACCAAACAAAAACAAAATACCACAACAACCTTTCAGTTCTGTTATTCAAAAGAAAATTTTTTAGCAGGATATGTGCACTTAGTAAATTAGAATGTTTATTAGTTGCTCATTTATTCCTTAAATTATGAGAGGAAGTTTTCTCATCTTTCCCAACCTGCTTCTGTCTGGGAAAGCTGATAAAATCTCACTTTTTAACTGCAATTTCTCACCCTGTTTTTAGCAAACATGATGGTTGCAAACGAAAGGTGACCACAGAGGGAGTGGCTAAAATGTCATTGTTGTATATTGTTGTATGGGCTGATGATTATTAGTCACGGTATGTATTGAGAAAGGCTCTTCATAATTTTACATACCACAAAAATAGTTTGTTTTTGCTCTGAGTCCACTAAATTGCTGTTTCAGCTGGATATTTGTTGCAGCTTGTTTCATTACAAGATCGTTGGTCATCTGGATAGTATTTCTGTAGCATGGGTGAGAAGTCACAGTAGTAACCCTAAAGCTTTATTAGGAAGAAAGTTCTACTGTTTCTGTTTAGCATGGGATAGACTATGAAGGAAAGATAGGCTATTCGTTAGAAAGGCCAAAAACTGTAATTTTATTTTGGACATCATTTCTACTCACCCCTTTCAGTAGGAGCTCTATATATGTAAAATATCATAAGCAAATAATATATAGGAACTTCCTCTTCTAGCTTTCCCTTCCAAATGAAATCATGTAGTAGTTAAGCTTAACATTTTCTGAAATGCTGCATGCATACGGGTGTGGAATTGAACATGCTTAGGGCTCTCTGAAATGCCTCTCATGTTGCTACTAATATACACATTTTTACTAACAACTTGCATTATTAACAATGTTATCTACTGTACTCTTTTAAAAAATAAAGGTTTTGTGTAATTCTTGGTAATATACAAATATAACTCATGTCATGAAAACTGGTTCAAAAAGGGACTGAAGACCTCATTGTTCAGTGGAATACATAATCTGCTGACTACTCTGTTCAATTTGGGCTTCAGACTGTAAACTCCTGGGTCAGGTTTTTTATAATCTTGGTGTGAGCTGTCTGATTGAAGCACAGACAATGGAAGGGCAAGCCAAAGGCTCCAGATCTTACTGGTATATTGTTGTATCAGATTCCCAATTTTAATTTACTGGAAAAAATATGTGTTTATCCCATGAGATGGAGAAGAAGAACTCAAAATTGTGGTTTTAATGGCGACGGGTGGTAGTCTGAGTCTGCAGCACTTTGAAACAGAGAGCTAAGGGATGTGAACCAACCGATCCTCCCGGCGTAGTGCTAATTTCCAGAATTTCCAGACCTGTCCCTCAGTCAGACCATCAGTGCTGCAGCTCCCAGTTCCCATCTAAGAGGGTGCACTGTAAAATACACAAGAGAGAGATGATCCCAGCCCTTTCTGAGTAAGGCAGAGATTGGCATGGCCATGGTGACAGCATTCCCTTTTTGCACTCCTGACGTGGCCTTTTTTCTGAAGAAATGGCAAGATTTACTGCTTTGGGGACAGATCCTGTTTTGCTTCTGGAGGTGTTAAAGAGACTTCCTACATTGGGATGAGAGTGGGGAAAGAAAGATGGGGCTTGCAAAATACTAGAATTTTTCTCTTATTTTTTAATTAAAAAAAAAAAATTCACTCACTGAGACCTAAACTGATTATAAATGTCACATTTTGAAAATTGTGGCAGATTTTACCCTTTTGATAATTCCATATTTAAAGAAAATATTTAAATTAAGTGATTTTATTTGGTTTTGTAATTTAGGCTAACTCAAATTATCAGTATGAAATAGCTTGATTTACTCCAAGCATTTTTTATGGCTGCCCTCTGAAAAATGTTAGTCATCTAATTTATTCAACTAATTCAAACTAGGAGATCTGCCAAGTTCTTGAAAATTCTCCAGCGACAGGAAGGGATTATACTCTGGCTTCTCTAAAGTCTAGTGTTTTCATTCAGCCTGCTCGAAGCTTCAGATAGTGGACAACAACTTGTAGTATTGACTAATGGTTTCTTTAGCACTGGGTTAACTTTGGCATATTTGAGGTATGGGGACTCTCCCTACAGAAGAGCAGGCGATGACACACAGCTCATTGAAAGAATAATTCTTTGATGTCTTTTATGACCCAAACAGGAGAGAACTGGCCTCACCCACAGGCCAGCCTGTACTTACCCAAGCTGCTTGCTCCATCGTACCTTTTCCTGGTGCTAACGGGCTGTGTGAAGGAGGACACTGTGTTCCTCACCCTGCTTCCAGCCTTTCTTCCATGGTGGCAAAGGCAGGGGTTGTGTGTGTAGCTGCACCAACGTTCTCTCCTATCTCTGCAGGTTTCAGGCTGAAGTGAGTCCCTGATGGCCAGAGGAGTTGTGACATTTTCATACATTAATACAGACTTTTGGCTCTATGTTGACACACGGATATTTCACGGTCTTAAATAAGACTTGACTGGCATATTCTCCTTTGATGCTAGCACAGTCATTCTGATTACGGCAGACTTCTGCCTATGAAATGCCAGTAAAGAGAGTTTGGACTATTAATACTGCCTGGTGACAGCAGGATTTTTAATATCCTGCTCCAATGTAGCTAGGGAGCTCCTGTTTAAGAGGCTATCTTTTCTCCTAATCCTATTTATGACTTGTTAGGTATAATTTGTAAATGGCCAACACTATCTTAGGCACTTGATAGACATAGTTTATAGCATTATTTTTTAACTGCATTGAATTTACCTTGATGCTAAGCAGCTAATCCACTATTGTGCAACTACTTTTCCAAACTTATTCGTAGGAACTAAAGGAGATTCACTTTTGATTTGCTTTTCGTTGTGCTTCTACAGCTTCACACTTGCTGGTCTGAACTTCTGGCTTGTAGTTCCAAACTCAGGAAAAAGTGGAAACCATCAGTAAGACATGCAGTTTGCTTCTGCATTTGAGTGTGCAGATCCATCCAGTGTAATGTCCCTGTTTTTCTCCCTTGCACATGGATATTAACATTTAGTGAAAGCCTCATATTCAGTCTATATGTAAAATGTATTTACACCAAAGTATCCACTCATCAAGTGTGCATACAAAAATGGCACTTATAACCAGACATTTCCTCATTACAGTTCAATTTCCAGGTACACAGATGGTTGCTCAAATAGCCAGTTAGATGATTGGAATGGTTCTCTGATGGTGAGTGATGAATTCATTAACGTTTGAATGAACAAGTCTCAGAATACAAGAGCTGCAGACAAGTGGAGCTGTGTTTTCACAGGAATATTAGTTTGTGCTTACATCCCCAAGTGATGGAGGCCTTTAGTTATTCAGTGCAGAATGTTTCATTAAAAAGGCTTTCCTCTTAAATGACTTCCCTGAACAGATTATTTTCTGTTCAGACTGTGGCTTATTAGCATTGCACTACTTATCTAGAGGAAGAGTTGGCCTTGTGAAATGATCCAGTTTGAGAAAAGCTGTAAAACAGGCATAAAAAATCCCAACTGCCATGAAAAAGGTGTTTTGGGAGCAACTATTCACCACTCACTATAGCACTACAACTTCAGATTACCAATTTAAATGTTTAGGCCTCTTTTAAACTTTTTCACTTGCTACCCAACTAAACTGTGATACACCCCAAACCACCGGATGCTGTGGATCTTGAAAGCATACATAGATCAAAAACTGATAAAAAGTCTGCTAGTGTGTACGAGCCTTCAGCTGATGAAATCCTTAAACTGCAGATTGCTAGAAACTAGGAGGGCACATCTATTTTTACCTTGCTTACATCCTTCCTAAACACGTTCACTGATCTACTGTGCACCTTCAGGTGGTGTGCTGGCAGGGGGAGATGTTCAGAACAGAAGAGCTGGGCAGCAATACTGCTCACAGCTTCCAGCGATTTGCTGATGAGAGGCTTCCTCGACTGGTGGTGGCTCCTGGATCTCTGTACTCAATAACCTTGGACTTTCCCTCTGTTAACTTCTTGGTGGATTTTCTAAGCTACAGTATTTGTGCTTTTTGCTGTTCTCACGTACTAAGAATCGTATGCAGACCCTGGGAAGGTAACTGGGAAAGCCACGGGGTCTCTGCCTCTTACTCAGGGCTTGAGGCTCAGCCGCAAAGTGCTGTCTCTGAACAGCAGGGATGTGAATGTACAGAGATAAATTCAAGTGTTTGCTAAGCTGGTTTACATGATTTAATAGATGCCAAACCCTTTTCTTCTCAGAATGTTCTTCCCAGGGCTTTTTAAATTACCATTTTATTGATGAATGTCATGAAAACAATGTCAGGAAATAATTAGAAAAGATGCAGACCAAGGAAAAAAAAAAAAAAAAAAAAAAAGGAGCGGGCGGGGGGGGGGGGGAGGGGGGAACAGATGGAAAATTAGCCTAACCTGAGGGAGCATTGCAGCTCCTCCACGATTTCATTTTCCTTGGGTGCCCCCTCGTGTTCAGCACTAATGTAGCCAAATGCATTTGGGCTGACACAGAGCTGGCACAGACAAAAAAAAGTATCCACTTGCTATCACCTTATAAGGTTAATCCATTTTGAAATCCTTTGTTTCCCCCTATGTCTAGTATCCCTATGATTTCATCTCCAAAGAATACATATGCAAATTTGCAGGTTAAACGCACAATTTAAGCCTTATCTTGGACAGTCCAAAACCAAAGAATGTTTCATCTGCTTGTGTTTTGTCCCAAGTTACGTGCATATTCAAAATTTTTGAGAGACTTCAGCAATGTTCTTAAGCCTGATTTTAAGAGGAGCAATTCCGCTTGAAATGCCAAAGAGCTGAGGATGCTCACAGCAGCTGATAAAATCAAGGGATTAAACTTTGTGCCTCTAACTGAAGAAATTTCCCACACGGGCTGCTGCGTTGGGAGGCTCAGTGCCCAGAAGGTTGAGCTACGACCAAAAAGCCAGAGAGTCTCTGGATTTTCTGTCATATGACACTTAAGCATCTGCTTCAAATCACTGTATTTACAGCAGAGGATCCATCTATTGTGGACGTACAGAAATATGTCATCAGCTTGCTCTAGCATATTCCCCGCTGTGCTGTTCAGTATTTGCGGGAGCAGAGTGGGATTCCCTCGCACTCCAGTCTGGATTCATACAGCACATTTGCATTCTTCCTACTGTTGTATGAGCAGTAGGAAAAAAAAAAATCTAATTTTCAATCAAATGAGAACAGTTCCTCTCTTTGAAACCTCAACAACTGAATGTCAAACATACACACCCACGGGTGGGTTATATTCAAGGTTCCTGGAGACACAGCAGGAAGGAAATCGGTCGGTCTGGGCTAACAGACATCCTGATCACCACTTTTTGTCACACTTAGGAGTAAAAATAGGAGGTATGAAATACAAGTGTAGGTGAAGTGGAAGACAGGTCCTTTCTTCCTCCTGACTAAAAGAGCACAATACTGCAGGGAATGGAATTTTGTCAATACAAATTTTTAATTGATTAGCTCTTACTCTCAGGCTTCAAGCAATTTACTGAAAGGTTATTGTTTTGTTAGCCTAAGTGAACAGAGTTACGGGTTATTCATTAGCAGGATAAATGTTATGGGTCAAAAAACGTGTAGTTAACAACTCTTGCAAGCAGGAAGGACAAAAGATCTTACAGATGTGAAAAATGATTTACATTTTGGCTGGTAGAAAATGATCCTACAGAAACGTCTGAAATATTTAACAGGTATTGTATAAGTAAGCTTTCATGAGAGAGAGGCCAAGGACTTCAGTCTTCAGGGCTGGGAACGCATTTTCTCACATCAGCACTGACCTCACCTTGTAAGAAGATAAAAATTAAAACACACTTCCTTCTTCTGTATGACATTAAACGAGTTTTTTTTTGCACAGCAGCTGCATATTATGCTCTCACTAGGGCCCTCTGCTGCTCACAAAGTGAAAAACTCCAAACTTGTTTGGGACTCCCAGACAATGGTGATAATGCTTAAAACAATGAAAACACCAATAATTTTGGAAGGGATGTAAAACGTAAGCCCTCATGGATCAGGACTACATTACTCTCTACCTAAATGAGTTAAGAAGAAACTTGCTAATAAAAGGTATTTCAAAACTGCTTGCTGCAGGATTTCTTGTGTTCATGCTGGCCTCTGTCAAGGGCACAATATACAACACGGTAGTATATGACGCAGGAGCCGATTTGCGTTAATTAAAATATTCAAGGGACTTTGCTGAGAGAGGAAAATTATTTATTTCAGGGGTTTTTCTCTTCCTATTATTGCTAAAAATATTTGTCTATCAGGGATACAATTCCCCCCTGACATTATCTACACAGTTCATAATTTTGTGAGATCACCCTTGACTGCTGTGGCACTCATTACTTCACAGGCAGGAGTAGGAACTTCAGGAAGGAAATATAAACTCCAGAAGCAAAAGGAATCCAAAGAACCCAAAAGTTATTATTTTCACAAATACATCTGAGAACAGAATAAAAAGGACAACAAGAAAGAAGCCAAGATGTGCATATGTTGGCACAATCTCCATTCCGATGTTGCTGTTTTCTTTTCGCAGAAGCCCAGAACCTGCAAATTTTTAGGTATATGACATAATTTTACAGCTATGAAATGCTCAGCTTTTTGGATGGAATAAAGCTTTAATATGTGTCCCAGTGCACCTCTAAATGTGCTACAGCAAGTCATTTTGTACCATCTATGCAGTCAGTTCATAGAGATCTGTATGTAATACTTGGCTGCATCTGACTTATTTGGTGGAAGACAGATACAGGCAGCAGTGAATTTGTAAGAAGGTGAAAATTTCTGCTTCTGCACTAACCAGCGTACTTCGAAAGCAGACGGATGAAGTCTATACAAACATCCAGCTAAGGTATCTATTCTGCTCAGTTTCCCTGCCATCTGTGGCATGCCACGGTAATTTACTCCATGTAGGTTGAGTGCTAAAATGAGCAATAACTTTCTTGGATGGAAACTGAGCTGTTTAATTCGCGAACTAGTAACAGAGAGTTACAAAGCGCTAGACTTCAACATTATGGCACCTTTGTTACGCTGATCTCAAAGTGCTTTACTGAAACTGATTCATTATGCCTCACAAAACTTTTATCTATATATTACAGAATGATTGATTAGATTTGATGAATTAATCCATTTTTGAAGCATAACAGATATTATACTTTTGAAGCTCAAGTGTGAGTGTTGTAGCCTCAATTTTATTTTCAGGGAACACTGGAATTGGCATACAGAAGAGAACGCAAGGCCCACATTTTTTACTGTATGCCATGTATTTTGACACGAATTTTAATTATTATAGGCTTTACAGGGTGTCAAAAATGATGTACCACTAAGCCACAGTGCAAATTTAATTTTTTAGCGATACCCTCTTCCCCACAAATAAAACCACGGGAGGCAGGACAAAGATTGGCAGTGAGGAAGTGCCATCACCCTTGTTTTATCATGCACACACCATGACATGAATGTATTAACTCATGTATGGTTAGGCAAGAAGTCTATGGTGAAATGAATGAGTCCTGGGGAAAATTTTAGGGAATCCTCATGTTCTGCCTTAAGCAGAAGACTCATCATTTAATCCGAAATACTGCAGGCCCCGTTTTGCAGAACCAGGCGTACCAGTGTGCACTGCGTGATGCCGGTAGCTCCTCGCCACTGGCAGAACACTTCAAAACGGAGGAATGCAAATAAAATGCCGTTTTTTTCAAGAGCGGGGCCAGCAGTTGCTCCTCGGGAAGCACCTCCAGAGCCACCCCCCGCGCTCCCCAAGCCCTGACCCGCCCAGCCCGCTCCCTCCCCCTCAGCCAGGCCCCGGCTCCCCGTGTTCCCTTCGGTCGCCCCGAGCCTTTCGGCCCCGCTCCGGCGTGGGGTCCGGCCTCATCAACCGGACTCGCGTGTGCGTGTGGCCCCGTGTGTGTCCCCACCAGCGTCACAGTCGCCCTCGGAGGCCAGGCGTGGTTCGCGGCCGTTTATTTGGGGGGGGAGAAGGGAACCCGCGCAGTGCCGCGGGGCCGCACAGCAGACCCTCCGCAGCCCCCCCACAGCCGCAGGGCGCTGAGGTACCGAACCGACACCCGCCCCCGCTCCGCCGCCCCGCGCTGAGGGAGCGGCCGCACCGGAGGGGCGGGGAGCGGCAGCTGAAATCTCGCGAGAGCGGGCAGGGGCGGCCGCCGCCGCGCTCCCCCCCCCCCCCCCGCCCTCCCCGCTCCGAGCCGCCGGTCCCGGCGAGCGAGGCCTGCGCGGAGGCCGGGCCGGGCTGGGGCGGCGGCGGCGGCGGCGGCGGCGGCGGCGGCGGGCCGGCCCCGGGGCCGCCGGGCAAGATGCCGGGCGGGCGGGTGTGCGCCGCTTGCGGCTGCTCGGAGATCGAGGTGGACGCGGCGCGCGGGGACGCGGTGTGCACGGGCTGCGGCTCGGTGCTGGAGGACAACATCATCGTCTCCGAGGTGCAGTTCGTGGAGAACAGCGGCGGCGGCTCCTCTGCCGTGGGGCAGTTCGTGTCGCTGGACGGTGAGCGGGGCGGGGGGGGGGTGTGTGGGGGTGGGGGAGGGCAGCGCGTGGGGCGAGGGCGTGAGGGGATGGGGCGTGGGGAGGGGGTGTGCGTGGGGCGAGGGTGCGAGGGGACGGGTGGCGGTGCGGGGGGAGAGGGTGTGAGTGGGATAAGGGGCAGTGGCTGGAGAGAAGATGTTGGGGGGACACAGGAGGGAGTGTTGGGGGTGAAGGGACAGCGCATGAGGGAGAGGGTGCTGTAAGGGGTATGGAGGGCAGGGACAGGGCATGGGGGGTGAGGGTGCAGTGCCGGAGGGGTAGGGTTATGGGGGTGGTGCGTGGGGGTGTGGGTGCTGGGGGGGTAAGGACAACGTATAGGGAAAAGGGTGCTGCGCAAAGGGGCGACAGGGTGCTGTGCAAAGGGGGGAGAAGGGTCTGTGCGTGGGGGACAGGGTGCTGTGCAAAGGGGGGAGAAGGGTCTGTGCGTGGGGGACAGGGTGCTGTGCAAAGGGGGGAGAGGGTGGGTGCATGGGGGACAGGGTGCTGTGCAAAGGGGGGAGAGGGTGGGTGCGTGGGGGACAGGGTGCTGTGCAAAGGGGGGAGAGGGTGGGTGCATGGGGGACAGGGTGCTGTGCAAAGGGGGGAGAGGGTGGGTGCATGGGGGACAGGGTGCTGTGCAAACGGGGGAGAGGGTGGGTGCATGGGGGACAGGGTGCTGTGCAAAGGGGGGAGAAGGGTCTGTGCGTGGGGGACAGGGTGCTGTGCAAAGGGGGGAGAGGGTGGGTGCATGGGGGACAGGGTGCTGTGCAAAGGGGGGAGAGGGTGGGTGCATGGGGGACAGGGTGCTGTGCAAAGGGGGGAGAGGGTGGGTGCATGGGGGACAGGGTGCTGTGCAAACGGGGGAGAGGGTGGGTGCATGGGGGACAGGGTGCTGTGCAAAGGGGCGACAGGGTGCATGGGAGAGTGTTGTGCAGAGGAGGGGCAGGGATGGTGCATGTGGGAGCTAGTGCTGCAGAAAGTGGAATGGGAGTCAGGGTGTGGGGAGGGAGGAGAGTGTGCCGTGCAAGGTGAGACAGAAATGGGGTGAGGGGAGGCGGGGGTGAATGGGGAAAAAGAGGTGTGCAAGATGAGACAGATGCACTGCGTGGGATGGGAGTAAGTGCACGAGGGACTGGAGCTCTGCATGGTGTGGGGCAGGTGCATGAGAGAAGATTTGAGGCTCTGGAAGGACTGGGTGAACGGGGAGTGGGGAGGTATATGAAATTATTGGGGAAGAAGACAGGAGAGTTGGGTGCTTGATGGGTAGAGCGAGTGCCTGGAGACACAGGGGCAGTATGGTGGAGGAGGAGGAGGCTGGATGTGAAGGGTCAAGAGTCTTCTGTAAATAGAGGGGTCTGGGTGTATTTGTGAATTACCTGGCGGATAAGGCCTGTGTGCCTGGAAAAAGGCCACATGAAGAGGACACAGTGTTTGAGAGAGAAGGAAAACGGGTGTGGGTAATGTGTGTAAGGAGAAAGAAACATAAGCAAGAAGCACGGGAAGGGGCTTAGCAATGAAACAAGGGGGTTTGATGGTTTGTATGGTTGTGGGGAAGAAAGAGGAATTGTGGTGGAGAGGGCAGCACTGCATACTGGAGTTCAGGAATTTACTGTAGACTAGGATTTGTCTGATGTCATTTCTGTCTTCCAGCTCAGGATACTGGCGTTACTTTTTTTTTTTTTTTTGTATAGCTTATGAGCAGCTCTTGTATGCTGTACTTTTTCCTGTAGTGATGTGGAGACTACATTTTTAAGGGTTTGTACTGCTTTTTCCCTCCCACCCAAAATTATGCAGGACAGATGGCATGCAAGCAAGAGCTCACTTTGGGATGCCTTTATCCTGCGAAAAAAATATCACAAGGGAAAGAGAGAAGTGCACCATACTGAGGATTTTTCTTCTGAATGAATGAATTGCACAGTAGCTTCCTAAGTTCTTTTAAGGGACTTTTTTCCCATTTGTGCAAGTCCTGAGATGCTGTTATTGGCAGTTCTTTTTGGATGAATAGTGCATTAATTCCTTGATCTTGTAGTGCATTAATTTCTTGCTCTTATATAGCTAGATACCTATCAGATGTTACTCTGAAAAATAATTCTAGCACACGTGAAGACAGATAACCACTGTGAGGATATATGGGTGTGTAAAAGTGAAAATATAACTGGAGCACATTCTAGCATGCTTATGGTGGCTTTATCTGGTATATTTCGGTGAAGTGTTTGTGAAAACAATAGAACAGGACTTTCACAACCATGCTGTTTGTAGATTTGCTAAGTTACTGCGAAGATGAGTGTGGATTTTAAGGAAATTGGATATGGGTGGTTTATGCTGGTATAATTCTTTGTATTCCAAAACAGATGCTTCTGTTGTGAATATTTTTTTTTACTTGACTTAGCCTGCATCACTCAGTTTAATCTGAAAAGGTGTATTTATGCTGCAATAACGGTGTCTTCACAGTGTGTGCTTGTCTGTAATGCTGTTGTGACACTGATTTAAGTCCTTGGGAATGGGGAGAAAAGTCCTTTCCTGCACAAGCAAGACAGAATCTGTATCTCTGAGTGTTGTGCTGGCTGGAAAATTTCCAATGCAACATATATTTATTTTAAGTCAGAAAACACATAGTTTCTGAAAGCAACATTTCTTGGTAAGCTGTAGTGTTCAGTGACTTTTGATTACGTAAGTAGGTTTCCATCAAAGTTACCTGGTTTTAACACCTTCTCCTGTCATCTTTGTCAGCTCTTTAGGTCTGTGGCTCTTGAGGGATCCCCTGTGTATGAAATGCCTTGGGCTGAGGCTCCTTGGACTACAGTCTGGTGTTCATGAGCTGCCCTAATGTGTGGAGTGTTTGCAGTGTCAGAGGTGCCTCAACTACTGTTTTTGAGACCTCCTGGCTCTTGGACAGTAGAGCTGGGTGACTTGGAGACAGTTGTCTAGGTTTTGCAAAGTATAATTTGCAATTGGGCCATCAGGTTCTCTGTTGCAGAGCTGGGAGGTGAACAGGGCTCTTGGTGTCTTTGGGAGTTCAGAGCTCCTGTCTGTGCAACAAGATTCCCCAAACCCTTCCAAGATACACGAGGGCTTCTATGTGTGTGCTAATATATGTTGAATAGTTATAGATGCCTTTATTCATAATTTATTTTCATCTTCGTCATAAAGAAGTAAAAGGGAGTAGAAAGCACTGTGATACCACTACTGACTTCTCTTTGGGACATCTAGCAAAACTTTTTATTGTGCCAAGCTGTGTGTTAAGGACTTGGAATCTTGCATTTGTTTGTTGAAGGATGAAGAGTGTTCTGCATTTGTATTAATACATATTATATATATTAATATAAACTGACCTGTATAGATCATGCCAAGTCCTTGCTAATAAGCTCGACAACCTCACTGTAAACCACAGGAAATCCCTTCTTTTGTTCTCTCGGGGATGGAAGAAGGTGTGAGATCACAGTTGAGTCTTCCCAGGCAGTATTTATGTTCAGCTATCAGTGTGTCTAGTGTAGGAAGCCACAGCCTCAACACTGATGCCTTTCTCAGAGAAGTTTGGTGTAACCAGTGTTTTCCAATGCAAGTGTGCAAGTCTGTTTCTTTCCATTGTTTTGCCAATTTTAACAACTGAGCATTGATGTGCAGAGAAAGTGTGGGCTTGTACTTGGATATGAGTGAGAGATTTGGCTTTGCTATTGCACAAAGGTTTAGGGAAATGCAGGCTAGTAAGTCTGTGGGGCAGAAGGGTAGAAGCAGTGAAGGGCGATATAGGTGTCTGTATAGGTAAATATGGGGGAAGAATGTTTTTTGGCAAAGTGGAATGCCTTGCAGATCTTTGGAGCTTTCTAAAGAAGTCAGTGAGTGGACTAAGCAGATCACTGGGTTTGCAAAGGGAGGTCAGTAAGATCCTTCATCAGAAAGTTTGAAGGAGTCTGAGCTGTCATGGTTAAGGGAAAGTCCTTATAGAGCACAGTAACTACTCAAATCATAAGAAACATAGACTAGAAATAAATAGTAAGTCTCTTGAAAGATGTGCCAGTGAAGTTCCCTAGAATCTGGACTGATGATCTGGAAAACAGGTGAATGGTGTCTTAATGAAGTTTACTGGCAACACTAAATTATTTGTGGTAGTAGAGACTGTAGAAGGACTTGTAGCTGCATAGTGGGATAGCAGATGGGACTGAGAGTTGCAGTGAGAGGTAGGGTTGTTCCTTTTTTCCACATGTAGGATGGCAGCATCTGGACTGGCTAGTATAGCTCTAGATCTTAATGGATAGCTGTGTAAAAACATTTAGCTCAATGTTAATTTTCAATACAAAAAACCAAAGTGGGGGAGGGGAATATTAGAAATTATCAGGAAAAGAGTATGACAGCATATACCTACACTGTTATGTATCCACAGCACTATCCGCAACTTAAATACTGTGTGCGGTTCTGGTGTTTCTCTCTTCTTCCCCCTCCTCAAGAAAACCTCTGATAGAACTGGAAAAGATACAGAGAGGAAGATGGGGTGATCAAGAAGAGGGCTTCTTGAAGAGCTTCTCAGTTAGAATAACTGAATAGATTCAGTCTTTTCAGACTGGAAAAGAGATGATTGAATGGGGACATAGTAGAGGCCTGTAAATACAGTAGAATAGCATAGCAAAGATGAGCAATTGTTCAATATAACAATGCAAAAACTGGGGAGTGCTAAGAAATATATCAGCTAGCTTATTTTAAAGGCAGCAAGTAGGAGGTTCAGAAGCACTAGGAAGTTTGTTTGTTTTCAGAAAAAGAAAAAACCTCTTAAATTGTGGATGTTTCAAGTTTACATGAGTTAAAAAATGATTGGGCAGACAGAATCAAAATGTGTTGCAGCCATTAAAAAAAAAAGATACTATTTCTGGCTCAGGAAATCCCCAAGCCACAGATCTCTACGCTCTGGGAGACTGTATGAGAGAAGTATCACAACAGGCTTTCCTCCTACGTTTTGTGTTCACTGGTAGGCATGTATACTAATGGACTTCACAGTTCAGTGGTAGGATACTGGATTGGATAGTCCTTTGGTCTGACTTGGCACAGCTGTTCTTTTGAGTCTTCAGAGGAAGATCATGTTCTTTCAGCTCTATGAAGGTGCTTTTGAGGGTTTTGGCCATTCTTTCAAAACTGGCCCAAGAATTGGGGGGACTATGGTTTTGCAGCATGAAGTGTAGGTGTCCCTAGGTATTAGTACTGGGGTTTTTTCAGCTTGTGTTTCATGAAGTTGTGAGCACAAAACTCCTCTGACTTTGACAGTTATAAGGTATGTTCTCTCTTGAAAATGCTTAGCTAATGCTTCTGATCTTCTTGTGAGAAGTTGGTAGTAGATGTTTACAGTTGTGAGAGTCTGTGGTAAAGTGTCTAGAAATCCAGACTGCAAGGTGAGGATTTATTTAGAGTAAGATTTATAAAGTTGCGTATGCAGTGCTTTGTAATAAGGACCATGAAATCTTTCCTGACCGTAGTTGGGGCATATAAAAGGAGATAGTGTCCTTATATAAAGATGCAGAGAGAGAGCACTAGGCCATTCCAGTCCTGATGAAGTGCTCTTTGGAGGTGGGCATGAGCCGTCTCTCAGCATAACACTGATGCTCTTCATTGCCATGGTCTTGATGGAAATGGGGGATATGATTGCAAGTTAGCCTAATCCCACAATTCTTACTAATGTGGTCTGTCGTGGGGAGTGACAAGTCATCTCTTGTGAGTTACCCGTTGCTTGCTGGGTCATGAGCTGGTAAGTTTTTTCACTAGCAAGGGGATACCATGTTCATGCTTTAGAAGGGGGCTACTGTGTATCTTTATGTTGATCTCATGGTAGGGAAGTCCTTACAAAGCACAAGCTAGCGAAAGCTTTGATAGGCCCTGTACTGGTCCAGTTAATTATAATTGCTAGTTCTGTTGCAAGTGGTCACAACCAGGTAAGAGTCCAGCTTGAGGCTTAGCTGTGGACATGTTATACTCTTGAAGCTCATGAAGACCACGTGTTGAAATTGAGTTTCTGAGCTTGACTGATTTGACCCTGGAAAAGTCTGCAGATAGTAGTGGGAAAGGGTTGTCACGTACATTTGAGCTCCAGGGAACTCTGTTATTTGCACAGGAAAACATTTGAGGCATGCGTTTTTCCTGCCTGATTCTAGTTTCGAAGAATAACTATCCACATTATAATTGATAGCCAGTTCAGACTGTCTCAGAGTAGCCAAAAGAGGTTGCTCTATGTGGCTTCTTCTCAAATTTGGGGAGCATTTGAATTAAAATTCCTCATTCTGCTAATTGGAATGAATGCATCTTGCCTTTTTTTTTTTTTTAATTCATACCTAAGTTCTTAGCAGACTCCTATCAGTCATAACATTTGAATGCATTCCAACATCAAGTACAACAATACAGTGTCTAAGACTGAGCTACGTTTCTCCCTCTCCATTATACTATAATTGTATCCTGAAAAACAGAGCTCCACTGAGCCCTTTATCCAGTCTGCATTGGTTTTATGGCAGCTGCTTTTTCAGAAAGGCGAGTTGTGTGCCGCATTTGAAGGTGGTGAATTTTCTGATCGCTCTTTCACTGTGTCTGGGTGGGAGTCCCCTTCTTGTGGGAGTTGTCGGGAGAAACTGTTTTCACAAGTATCTTTCCTGAGGCTGATAGGACTAAAAACAAGTATGAAGCTGAAGAGAGTGAGGGGAGGAAAGCTCAACACGGTGCAAAAACTGATAGTCTAGGTCTCTCATCAGGTTTTTGTTAAAAGATGCTGAGAAAGTGGAATTTCAGGGCTTCAATGTGACACTAATCAAAGGAGAAGAAAACAGTCCCGCTGGAGAGAGCTGATATGCAGGCAGTGCAGCAGCAAGCTGGAAGACACAGCTGAGAAAATACAGCATGAGAGAAGGGCACTGCGAGGTGTACCGAGTTTGTGATCCTGAAACATACTGTGTCTGGGGAGGCTTGGCTTCTTTTATTCCAGAAATGGCCTGTAAATGGTTGGTAGTAAGTTGAGAAAAATAGCATCTGGTAAGTTTTTTGGTCACAGACTATAAGGCAGTTTGGAAACCTACCGTTCAGAGGTGTTGGGGATCTGTGTGTGCGTATGGTCCAGTGACAGAAGAGCTGCCTGCTCCTCCAGTCACTGCTGGCCCTTACTGTCCCTTGCTGTCCCTGACCAGCTTCTTCCTGGGGCTCCCCCCAATGCTGCCCATGGCTCCAGACCCCATGTCAGACCCCTGGGGACATCAGCCCCTGCCTCAGTGATGCTGTATCAGGGCTGGTCTCCAGCTCCCCACAGCCCTGTCCTGCCTGGCTTTGGGCCCCCCTGAGCCAGGCCCGCGTCCTGCCTGGCTTTAGCCCATCCCTGTGGCCCTGCCCAGCCATCCCAGGGATGTGCCTGACCCTGGTTCCCCTTTCTGGGCCTGATCCTGACTCCCACAGGCAGACTGACATCCCACTGGGGCTCAGCACGCCCTGGAGCCACAGAGGTGCCCGATGCCCTGGGCTGTGGCTGCCCCTGTCCTGCTACAGAGTTCAGGGTCACATCTCTAGTAAAAAATTCAATCAGAATTATTTTTTTTAGAAACTTTTAGCTCATTCTTACTTAGTGCATGTCTTCCCCAACCAGCTGCCTATTTTTACAAAACTGATAGAATCCGCCTAGTTTTGAGACCTCTGTCCCCCTCTTATGGTTGTTTGAAACTGGACAGAGAGAGCAAAGGGGTGGGCAGCGCTGCTGTGTGTGCTGTTTTCCCCAGGGAAACCTGGATTAAAAAATGGAGGTTAGTGTAATGAAATGCAGCCTCTGTAGTCTGAGATAACAGAGCTCTGGGATGGAGAAGACAGGTTGGTGTAGCTAGGGGCATTTTCTGACTCCAGGTAAAAGACCTACAGGATACTGCTTCAGTAGGAGGGTTATGGAGTGACTGTAGGCTGGCCACTGAAGTGGGATTTTTGCCCCACAGGACTTACCCTGCCTTTGGGATCTCAGGTGAATGTACATCACTGGGGTATCTGTGTGAGGTTGAAGTGTGACTGTCTTAAATCAGCTGTACTATTTTATGGTTGATTACTTGGAATTTCTATTTGTTTTGGTGGCTTTTGATTAAAAATATATAATAAACTAAATTACGAATGCATATTCTTTAAATGCTAGGTTGGCATTTGAGTTTTACAATAACTGGTGTGAATTAAAGTCTTTTAATGTACTTTTACACAGTCACTAGGCCAGGAGGCTTTAAGACGATAATAACTATACAGACACAGAGCAGCGGGAGGCTGCAAGGGGCATTGACAGCATTGGTCCAACTTAAGCACGGAGTCAGGATCACATAATGCTCACAGCTCTTGTATAGCATATGTATAGTATGACTCTCCGTCTCTAAATGTACGTGCGTTTGCAAGATATTAATTTGAGGCTGGTGGGAAGAATGTTGCTTATGGAAAGATACCTTCTTGCTTTTGCTGGTAGGAAGAAAGGAAAGTTGTGAACTAGTAGCCCTTAACACACCAAGTGTCTGTTGAAACTCCTAGTCTAGAAGGCTCCACAACTTTTATAAGTAGACTGTTTCAAATATTAGAATATCAAGGAAAAGTTTTTTCCTGCTAACAGATTTTTTTTTTTTGTTCCAAGTAAATGATAAGCAACTTACTACAGTGACCCATTTGTGCTGCCTTAAACGCTGAATGTATACCTTTACTCTGCAGTGTCCCTTGACAAATGTAATGTAACTTACCCTTTAGTAAAGCCTGTAGCATGCTCAATTTTTCAGATGTGCCTATGTAAACTTACTGAAAGGTTTTGTATGTACTATTTTGTCCTTGAAAACTTAGTGATGGTTGTCCATCTACATTGACCACAAGTACAGAACTCGACTGGTATTTGCATTGATCAGAGTATTTCAGTCTTTTGGGATTTGTGGAAATGGAAAGTTACGGTCAGCAAACTGGAAAGAAGAGGGGGACTAGATACAGGGAGGAAAAGCTTCCATAAAATTTATGTTAAGCTTACTAGCCATTCATGTTCTATGCCTTTTTTTCCTCTGGAACTTTGTACAGTGGACAAATACGGTCACAGTAAGTGCTAGGGACATGACTGGTAAAGAGGATGAACTCTGTGTTTTTATCAGATTCAGTATTTTTGTCTGGTCAGTTGTTATGTGCAGAAAAGGATTCTTCCGTATTTTTCATTATTACAGACATGGAAGGAGTAGGGCGTTTGTTTTCACTTGTTAGTTGTTAATGGGTTTCCATGTAGGATATATTGATAAACTGTCCTGGTTTGAACCTGGCTGACAGCCAGACACCATGCAGCTGCTCGCTCACCCTTGCCGGGGCTGGGGGCAGAAATTGGAGGGGTAAAGGGAGGCTTGTAGGTTGAGATAAAACCAGTTTAATAGTTGTAATAAAATAAAACAGTAACAATAATAGAAAGTACAATCAGGTAATATACAATGCAATTGCTCACCACCTCCTGACTGATACCCAGCCTGTTCTCAGATAGTGATCCTGAAGTACCAAGATCCCACAATCACAATCCCAGAAGCAAGAGAGAGCCCCCTCCTTCCCGGCTGCCACCCCTCTATATACTGAGCATGTCATTACATAATATGGAATATTCCGTTGGCCAGTTTGGGACTTGTGCTCTGGCTGTGCTCTGTCCCAGCTTCTTGTACACCTGCACCCGGGCAGGACACGGGGAGGTGGAGTGTCCTTGACACTTCAGCAGTAACCAAAACAATCAGTGTATTAGCGAAAGTCTTTGCATACCAAATCCTAACCTGAATCCAAAGCACAGCGCTATTCTAGCTTCTATGAAGAGAAAACAACTCTAGTCCAGCCAAAACCAGGACATAGACCAAATTCTGACATAAAGGATTTCTTATAACAGCCTTGAACAGTCCTGAAGTGGGTTCCACCTGTAATACACACACTACGCTTGAAAGGAAAACATGGGTACTGAAAAGTGAAAATAATATTAATATCAGCAAAATTCCTCTTGTGGTCCAGATTTCTAGAGATGACACTAACTGACAGTTAATTTTAAATTATGTAGAGTGGTCATGATGTGGTTTGCAACACAGAAGAAACTGGAGATGCTGGATTTGCAGACCTTTTTGGGAAATCCTGAAGAGTATTTACCTGTTATACTTTGTTTTAGGTTTTCTCTTTACAAAACTAAGTCATAATCATGTTGCGTTGGGAGGGAAGTGGGGAAACTTACATCTACTTCATGCAAAAGATAATTATCTGCGATACATTTTAGTGAGATGAACTGAATCAATTTTTGCTTCTCTTCTGAAATCCTCCAGGTGGCAATCTTGCATCAGTGAAGTGTATGGTGGGTTTTTTCTGGCATTGAGTCTTTTATATGATGTCCTTGTGATGGCAACAAATGCTTGCCTGAAGTGCTGCAGAGTATACTGCTGTCAGCTCTGAAAACGGTGCATAGTGCACGTAACTTGGACGCAGTCTGGTTTCATGGACTTGTGCAGCCCTAAACTCAGGTGTGGTGGATGCCACAGTATATTTGTTTGGTTGGTAGTTATGAAAATAAGCTTATAGATAGCTAGCTATGATGGAGTAGATTAAAGGTTTGTCTATATAAGTTTATTCAGCAGTACCACTTCAGCAGTAACGTTTCATGTGGTGCGTGCAGATCTGTTAACTTCCCTGTAAAAATGGCTGAGAAAATCATGATTTTGGTTACAGATTTCACTAGTTCTGTACATTCAGAAAACTTTAATGACATCATTTTGCTATTGTAGGCATGAATTGTAATGGGACACTTACTTTCCTTTTGACTTTTATGGTCTAACTGAGGTAGGAAGCTCATTAATTTTTTATATTAGATTATCTAGTCTACCCTGATTATAAAACCGTTGATGTGCTGCAGCCCGCATTCTTTACCAGACCCAGATTTTATGCTGGGTGTGCAAATAAGTGGGTTTTAAATTGAAAGGTTTTCTCCTGCCTTCTCCTGAAGAAAGGGCTGGTGTTTTCTGGTTTTAATTTCACAGGGAAGGATTTTGGTAGGACTGATCCTATCAAATAGCAGATACACTTCAGTTCAAGTTGCAAGCAGCTTCATTCCCTGTCTTCACTTGCTCATTTATGTAGAGGAAACAAAATCCATAATGCTGGGACTGAATCTGTTTCTTCTCCAGTCTTGAATCTGAAGCTCAGCATGTCGCTAGATCTCAGAAAAGTGCCCTTTAAGCTGCAGGTGCCCGAGTGGCTGCTCTTTGCCCCTCTGTGTGGAGGGATGTGATAAGTGCCGTTCCTGCTACCTGTCGTCGTTTTGTTGCTGTTCACAGACTTGAAGCGTTGCTTGCTCCTTTTACTGCTTGAGGAACATTTTTGTAGAGAAGCAGTGTGATGTGACTTCCTTTGTTAGTGAGTCGGTGGAGCGAAACAGAAGCAGCCAAGGTGCCTGGGTCTGACCCTGCCACGGCCGCTGTGCCCCAGACTGTGCTGCGAGGAGCAGACGTGGGGACGGCTGCTCTCGACGGACAGTCACTCTAGTTCAGCACTTGATTAATGCAGGGTGATGGGCTGGGTCTGGACCTGTGTAAGCTTTGACTGAGTATCATCAAGTTTCCACGTGTATGGTCTCCTGCGTCTTCGGTTTTCTTTTGGTGTCGTGGGGCACTGTAGCCCGCTGGGAGGACCACAAAAAATTTGAGTATCTGTACTTTTCAGCTGCCTAAGACATCTCTCCACACCTGTTGTCCAAAATTTCATATAAATGTCTAAAGCTAACTTGGAAGAGGAGAGGAGGCTTCAGTTATGCAAAGCTGAGAATATGAGTTTGTCATCTACTGATAATTTTTAGAAGCTATGTACCTTGGGAGGTGCCACCTCACGAAGGAGGGTATTTGAGTTTGCTTAGGGGAATGTTAGTGTTAATGTTGAAGATTTGGCAGGCAGTACTTGAAGACACCAAATACTTCTCGGATATATTTTTGTACATCTTGAAAGCTGAATGTGAAAAACCAAAAGTCTGTTTAGTTCACTTTTGAAGTTGTAGAGGGAAAAATGAAAAAGGTCAAGAAATGTAAAAACTTCAGTTAAGCTGGGATGTTAATTTGGTTGTGCCTAGTGATTGCTGTTCCTTTCCTTTGTACTTTTGAAATTACTAGCTTTGTAGGGATTTTTGTCTTTAACTGAATTTGATGATTTCACAGTTCTCTTTTTTGTAAGAGTTTATCTTTTTATTACCCAGCTGAACAGTTACGTTAATGAGTTTGGTTTTCATGCTGCTTGTAAAGCTTAAAGCTGATGATAAGACTTGACAGTCAATGGCAACATTACTTTGCAGTTCTGAGAGTGTAAGTGCTCAACAGACTAGTTTTCTGTCAGTTTTTGAAGCCAAATACTAATTAGATGTACAGTCTTTTCAGTTAACTCGCTGAGAAGTGGGCATATAAATTCTGATAGCAGAATTTGTCTTTCAGATAGCTCTGCTAGTATCTGCTGCAGACTATAGCTTGGAAAGAAATTGCTTTTATGTACAGTGTTACATCTTGATGTCTAATGAAAAAGAATCTTAAAGAACAAAACTAGTAAAATCTCAGCTTAATTTTATTTTGTTTGTATTCTTTCTGGATTTTAGCTTCTGAGTAAGTTAAATTATTTTGTTAATAGTATTGTTTATCACCACCGTAAGATCGGTTTTGCACAAGCTTTTTATCGGTAACAGAGAAACCTGTAAAAGAGCAATGTGGCTGTTTTGACGATGATACTCCAATAGACTTAAGTATTTTGGTGGATTCAGAGATAGAGGGGACTGAAAAGTGGAGCCTTTGTGCACAGGACAGGGCAATGGTGCCTTTGGCGCAAGTGGTGGAAGAGCCTCTGCTGCCTCTGGCCCTGCAGGTTATGGCCACCTCTGCTGCCCTGATGCTTGAGTGTATGTGCTCCTGCTGCCAGTCAGACAAGTGAGGTAGCCTGAGGTAAAGCAAACCTTAAAACAACAGAAAAAAGGAGGCTAGCAGGCAGAATTTCTGAAGCTAAATTTGCTGCGAAGAAAAGACACATAACACTATTGCCACTGATGTATTTTATTTATTTTTTTTTTTTCCAGGTAAACCATTCTTATTAAATATACATAAAAAATGTTGTGTGTGCTAGGGTGGTTTGGTAACTTCTCTGTTTTGCCTTATTGGTTTGTTGTGGAGCATTTGTGGAAATATGAGACTGTACCTGTAAGAATGGCAAGGAGATGTTGCTGTCTAATAATGTGGAGCAAATACAGAGTTGGGAGGGTTACCTCCATATCCAGTGAGGAGGTCACTTGAATGTTTTTAATTTCTAATTAGCATGTTGAACTAAAGTACTTAAGCTGTGGGGCATTTATGTGAGAGGTTCTGATTACTGTTTGTTGAAAAGATCTGTTAATGAATGAAGGTGTAGTTGGTTTCTGTTGTGGATAGCATTGGAAACCTAATTTAAACGTTGTATGGAAAATTAAGCTTCGAAGGCCTATAGACAATAATTCTGCGGGAATATTACTTTTTGTGTTTTTTTTTCCTCAGCATAGATGTGCATTAAATGCAGCTGAGAGGAGTTTAGCTAAGAAAGTCTAGTAAGAGTGAACAATTTAGGTCACATTTTCTCATCACTTGTACCTGCTATGGAAGTACCTTATTCAGGTGTGTAAGAGAAATGTCCCGAACTGCTTTCAAGTGACTCTTAACTCCTCTCTGTGTTTCTATCCTAAAGCCATTCTGGTTTGTTCAAGAGAACTGGTGTAAGATGAGAAAACATAACTACAGGAACTTGAGGAAAAACTGTAGGCATCATAGGCAACAAGATGACTTTTTTCCCTATTCTGAAGAGCAGACTACTTGAATTAAATAGAAGTCCAATTACTAACAAATTGCTTGTTTTCAATCCTGTGCAATTTGGCTTTTTGGTATCACTTGCTGTTAAGTTGATAGATTCTAATATCCTGCTTGAGGTAGCCTGATTGTTTTCTAAAAAAACTTCCTGCTTTAGTGGGAAGCTATTTCTGTCCTTGGTAGTTTAATTCCCTGTTCTGTGAGATTGGTTTGCATGAGTAGCTCTGTTGACTCCCAGAGGACTCTGCATTCAGGCTCCTCAGCATTGGCACAGATGCATAAACCAGCCTCTAGTCTATGCTAATTTACAACTCAGACTTATTTTCGTCTCCAACCTTTCAGGGTATAAAAGTAGCAGTTCCAGACTTGCAGTTTTTGTAGCCTAAGTGTCACTGTGTGTGCCTAATGTTAAACTGACATTATTTTAAAGTAAGTGCTATGTCTGTAGTAGCCAACACAGTCATTATTGAATGCTAAACATATTTTATGTTCTGTAGTGCCAGTAATTAGCTATTAAAATTCTGTATCGAATGTTCTTTGGACTAAAAATATTAACTAAGCAATTGTTTCATTTACTTTGAGAAATATTTTACAGTATTGATTTTCATGTTCTGCCTAAAATAGGGGTTGCAACATTTTTGTACCTTCTTTGGAGCAGAGATTGGAAGAGTTGATGGAGCTGTGTAGTTCTTAGGGTATTCCAAGGAAGAAATAAGTTGCACAGAATTCATACTCAAAGTCTTAAGCCCTTCAGGCAACTCTGTTGCCCTTCTTAATGTAATTTTGCATATTGTAAACTATGCCGATACTGAATATAGTGGCACAATAAGTTTTCTTGTAATATTTTAACTCAGTCATTGCATTTGACTACTTTTTTTTTGTTTCGTTTTGTTTTGTTTTTCCCTAATAGGTGCAGGCAAAACACCGACTTTAGGAGGAGGATTCCACGCGAATCTGGGAAAGGAGTCACGAGCACAAACTCTACAGAATGGTACGTGCAAGCTTTAGTATTGTTGATATGACATTTTTCTGTTAATATGGGTGATTACAAATAATTTATAGTTTTGAATGTCACCTCAAAACCTTGACAGGCCGCTTGTTATTCAGTAAACAAATCTGCCTAGTGCTGATCATACTGTGCTCTCATTTGGTTGTTATACCTGATTTATGAGGTCAGGTATCTGGCTGACAAAGGGTAATGGCACCTGACAATACTATTATAGTTTAAAAGGGCTTTTTCAAGGTTGACATGCCCATTGCACGTTTTTATTATCTGTTAATCTATTGTAGCTTTTTATTTTATCAGTTTTCAAGGCTCTTGAAATGCTTTATGCATGTTTATTTATAAATATAATTGTTCAAATGCTTTTGTTTTTGTGCAGTGTAAGTGTGAAATAATGCATATATTTATGCACGCTTCATAGAATCATGTGCTTAATATGACTGTTGAACAGAGAGGGGAAAAATGGAAAAAGTATTTTACTCTCCAGAGGATATTTAAGTAAATATTCTCATCACATGCTATACATTTTAATTGAGATCTGCATAATCCACACACTTTACAGAGAATGAATAAAAATAGCTTTTATTCCAGAAACAGAATGGTCTTCCAGTTTCAATTGCTGTTACTCATATCAGTGGACAGGAGTTGTCATTTTTTGGCTAATTAATACTCTTGTCTCATGACTTTTGGAGATGACAGCTGATGGACTGTCATATCAAAGACTCAGAAGCTGACATGTAATTAACCAAGGGATGTAGGTGGGTTTTACTGATGGGGAAGATATGTTAGATAAAGGTATTTTCCTAAATTAAAGTCTTATACTTGCAACTGAAGCACAGAAAATATTATCTAATATTATGACTGCATAGGTATACAAAGGATAAGGATAATCTGATATTATATCTCCACAGGAATATAAAGGTTAAGATTGATCTGTGTTATTGAAGTTAAGATTGATTTGTGTTATTGAAATATAGCCAGATTGCTTTACTTGGCATTATTCAGCTGATTTATATACAGATTGTTTTATATACAGAGTGTTTTATTCAGCTGTTTGTACTGAACAGTACTGAGCCTTCTGTGTTTGGCAGAGTAAGGCTCACACTTTGTGTGAGCTAGTTTCACTGTCAGGTCCAAAGTTACTATCTTATGAGTTTTAAAAATACCTGTGTAAAGTGTAACTTGTATAAGCAGTGGAATAAAACCACTAGAATACTTTTTACAGTTAGTCAAGTTTGTCTTTGAATGAAGGCACTTTAATCAAAACTGTAATTTTGCACAGACTTTAAAATAAACTGGCTTGTTGTGCATAGGGTCTGCCTAGTTCCTTGTCTTTAATTGTAGAAAAGTAAAATGCTGAGGGGAGAAAATACTGTCCTATTGCTTCTTGGAGTGTTTGAATCCTTCGAAAGTCCTTTTGGTTATGTTGAAAGGTAATTGCAATTAAAGACAGTGTAGGCGTTTTTCTGTAATTCTAAATTTGGCTTCTTTCTTGAATGAGTATTTGCTAGGCAATATGTCTGAGCATCTTCCTTCCACACAGCTTTTGTGCATGGGGCCTTCCTAATCATACACAATGATTCTGACTTGGCTAAAGTCTGTCAGCATCATATACAAGAAATTATAGTTTCTTTAAATTAAATTATATTCCAAGCAGTTTTGAAACAAGAAAATAATTTTTCTTTTTACCTGTACCTGTCTGAGGCTCTTTATGGATTTTCTTCTCTCTTTTGTGGCTATCCTTTATATAAGAAAGAAGTATTTGGTCTTTGATTTCTGTAGCCAACCTGCATTTGTCATGCTGCCAGTCTGTCTCTGGGAAAGTTCATTTCAATGAACTAAGTGATGTTCTTGCTCAGTCCCAGGCATGACAACAGCAGCTGATATTTCAGGTAGAGCAATTGGTGTTTGAAAGGCTTTTCTTTCTGCTGCTGTATAATGAGCTAGTTGTCTGCTGTATTTAATCACACTTTTAGCTTTACATAGTTTTTAATTGCAAATTGAGCTATGGCAGTGAACTTATAAAATCTTACCCTGTCACTGTGTGCCCATGATCGTGGCTTTTTTTTTTTTTTTTCCTTGCAAAATTATGTTAATAACCGTTGAGTTTAGACTTGAAAGTATAGTGAGGT
The DNA here is from genome assembly GCF_018691265.1 of Tyto alba. Classification (NCBI taxonomy): domain Eukaryota; kingdom Metazoa; phylum Chordata; class Aves; order Strigiformes; family Tytonidae; genus Tyto; species Tyto alba. The sequence continues at coordinate 9,293,560 of NW_024881303.1, forward strand.
AAATGAGCTTACTGTATGTATTTCAGAGAAAAAGTATGGGGTTGTTCATTGAGTGAAACTGAAGTGCACTGATAGCTGACTGTATTAAAACAAACAGTTATCACTGGAGCACTGTGCTGTCTGATCAGCAAAAACGCTAAGCGATTTATTTATTTATTTGCTAGTACTACTACGTTTGCATTTCCAGAGTTAGCTGCGTTGCAGATGAACTGTTGAAATGAGCTCCCGCGGGGATGCTGGTGCAGCACAGCTTGTGAGCACGCTTCAGGAGGCCTGTGCCCGCGACTGGCTGATGGCTCTTACGGCAAGGCCGCGGGCTACCTCCAGTGCTGTAAGCACACGATTTTCTCCTGTCTGGTGCTCTGTACAGGCTACTGCCGAAGGGAAGGACCAGGCCCTGGAAAGCAGGGATGGGCGGCAGAGCCCAGCTTGCTCTGGAGGCTGTCCCCAGTGTATTGGAGAGCAGCTGAGAGCGTGTGTGTGTGTGTGGTCTGAGCGCTGGCAGGACTTGCACCGCGCCTGGTCTGCTCGCCAGCAACCTGCAGGCTTGACACGATGTGGGGAAAAGTCCAGCAACGGAGCAAGGGCTTGCTGTTTTTTTTAAAAAACAACCACCTCTCCCTGCTTTTCCTTCCCTCCCCCATGTAGTTTGGGCCAAATTCTTCCTTGCTGTAATGTCTGTCTTTTCAGGGGAGGTGAAAGGGAGGTGGTTGGGCTCACTGTCTTATTTAATCACTAGGAAAGCAGCTGGGGTTGGCTGAATGTATGATGCTGCTAGTTTTTGAGGCTGTTAATGAAACAGAATTAGATCAAAACCAGTTTTTCATTACTATACCTAAAGTAATAATTTGTCTTTTTACTTTTTTCATTTTCCTCCATTGTAAACTGAAGGAATGCAGAAGTAAAATATCCCAACAACTACTCAACAGTTCTGGACTCTTCTACAAAACGATTATCTTGTGCATTGGTGTTTTTTTATATCTATCTATCTATCTGTCTATATGCACACACGCACACACATATATATATGTTCTACACAAAGCCATGGGCAAACACCAAAGGTTTTATAGTTTCCAGGTATGTACAAGAATGTCTAATACACAGAACTAGTCTCCCTTATCACACATGCCTTTGCTGTATGTTTCCTTGCTATTTATAATGCGATGGTACATGGCAGTTCATAGTCTCTGCCTTTCTTTGCTCAACCAGCTGATGTTTGTGGGTGTTCGTTTGGGAACTGATTGCTTATAAAAACTGGAGTCTTGTTTACACTTGCTAAAATATTTATGTGGGAAAGACCTAATACTGTTGCATTTGTTCATAATCAGTTTGATTTTCAGTGTGCAGTACTGTGCTAATTGAGCATGCCAAGCTCCACAAGCTCAGGTCCACAAAATGCTTCATATCTGTTCATATAGAGCTCATTTTTGTTGTAAAAACCTGCACATCTATGAGATGATGTGGGGAGTTATTTCAACTTTGTTTTAAAGGATTTAACAAAATAGCCAGATAGTATTGTTTTTGTGAGAATTAAGAATTATGAATAAAATACTAGCTCAGAGAGGGAATCCTTTGACAAGACTTCTTCCTCTGTTGTCTGAGCCTGTTCAAATTGCTGCAGTATTGCCCAACTTTTATGGCTGCTTACAGGGCTGAAATGCAGAGTTCTGTCTCTTTAAATCCCATTTTACAGCTCTGCACTGCATTACATAAGCTCTCTAAATAGCAGGTTTATTCTTGTTTCCTAGCAGGCAATCTGCTCTCACTATATCCATGTCAGAGTCGTAGTTACAAGGGAGTTGTTCTTGACTTGGAGCTCTGATACTTTCAGTAGTCTTCAGTGGCCAAAAAGAAAAGGGAGAGGGGAAGGAAGGTCAATGGCATGATTATAACTTGAAAGCTTCAGTTACAGATATTCAAATTTGGCTTAAACTAAGTTTGGAGATTGCAGCTGCATCTAGCTTAATCCAACTTCTGAACTGTTGTGCTGTGTTTTTAATCATTTCTTTAAATGAATGTGTGTTCCCTCAGTTCTCTTAAATACCAAAACATCACTAACAATATTTTCATGCTAAATGAGAAGGCATTTCTGAAGATGTTCTCTAATGCATTTTTGATTGTTTACATTTAAACTATTTGCTTAATTCTTCAGCCTTCGTTGTCATCATTAATTTCATAGCTGGTTTATTACAAGTGATTATGGAGGGCTCTACTTCCTGACAGAACTATACAGTGTGAATTAGACCAGGACAATATATTACATGCATGAACAACAGAAGTATCAAAAGAGGAGAAACAGAGAACACTATTTAAAAAAACCTAAAACAACAAGGGAGGGGAGGATGTTAGAATCTTAGAATAATTTAGATTGGAAGCGACCTATGGAGGTCCACAAAGTGGTGGCTTTAAAGTTGTATTAAACTGCTCAGGGCCTAGTGCAGCTGAGCTTTGGGTATCTCCAAGGAAGGATATGATGCAGTCTCCTTGGACAAGCTGTTCCCCAATGCTTGACCACCCTCACTGTGAAGAATTCTTTCCTTGTATCTAGTCAGAACGAACTTTGATGAAATGTGACTTTTGCTTCTTTATAACCTCCCACTGAGTAGCTGAAGACACCAATGAGACTTCCCCCTTAGCCCTCTCAGCCTCATGCCGCGTGCTCCAGTCTCCTAATCATTTTAGCAGCTCTGTGCTGGACTTGCTCCAATATGTCAATGCCTTGTCTCGTGCAGAGGAGTCCTGAACTGGACAAAGTACTATAAATATAGTCTCGCAAGTGCTGAACAAGGGATAATAATCACTTCCCTTGACCTGCTGGCTACAGTCTTAATAACGCACCTCCAGGATGCAGTCAGCCTTCATCACCGCAATTAGGTGCTGCTGAGTGTTTTTTGTCCATGAGGGAGCTAGATACTTTTCTGCAAAGCTACTCTGTAGCCAAACAGTCCAAAGCCTGTATTGTTGCCCTTCAGTTCCTCTGTCCCAGGTGCAAAAAAAATTTGCATTTGCCTTGTTGAACTTCTGTCAGCTCATTTCTGCAGCATCTTAAGATTCATCTGAATAGCAGCTCTGCCCATCGGTCTGTTGATGATGGTCCCAATGTGATGTTGTCTACAGGCTAGCAAAGGGAACCTCCTGTCCCATTGTCCATGTTGTTAATGAAGGCATTAAACAGTATTGACCTCAGTATCAATTCCATTTGTAAGTCTGATGGCTAAACTTCTGAACACTACCCTTTGAACCTGGCCAGTTTCATCCAGCTTGCAGTTCACCTGTCTAGTCTGTATCTCCTCAATTTGTCTGCCAGAGTACCAAGGGAGAATGATGAAATTGGATGAGGGAAGAGCAGTGGTTACTGTTTACCTTGACTGCAGTGTGGCTTTTATTGCAGTCAGGCACAATCAGCCCTCATTAAATCTGTGCTGGCAGTTCCCTTCTTACCTTTTGTGTGTCTGGAAATGGTTTCCAGGTAGGTTTGTTCCATAGCCTTCCAGCAGGCTGAGAGGAGGCTGACTTGCCTCTAGTGTCCTACTTCCCCCTCTGGAAGGAAAGCCTGATGCTTTCCCTCTTCTAGTCATAGAGAACCTCCCCTGATTCCTACAGCTTTTTAAAGATTGCAAAGATGGATCTTTTCCCCAGCTCCCTTGGCATCCTCAGACGTATCCCATCTAGTCCAACTGACTTGTATGTAGACTTCGCTTAAGTAAGCCCTTGCTCAGTCTTTCTCTGCCATGGGTAATGCTTCATTTCCTTCAAACTCGCATAGAGAGACCTGTGAGACCTGAAAACAGACATTGCAACAAAAGACCAGAGAGACTCACGAGCTGCTATAAACCCAAGCCGCCACGCAGCCTGCCTGCTCAACTTCCTGCACATCAACATGGAGTGTCCTTGTGCTTTGGGGTGACTGTGCTTGAAGGCTCACCAGTCCTCCTGCCCCCTTTGGCCTTCATGGCAGTACCTCAAGGGGTCCTGCTTACCGCTTCTCTGAACAAACTGAAGCCTGCCCTCTGAAATTCAGGGTTGTCATGATGCTACCCATCTTCCTCACACCCCTCAAGATCTTTAACTTTATCATCCTGGGGTTGCTGGAACCAAGCCTGCCATCAAACTTTGTTCTCCACTGCTGCTTCCTTTCTAGAGAATGGTATGTGTATCACAGTGCTTCTCCTTGTTCCAGACATGCTCTAGAAGTCCATGGTATTGCTTGTGCTCCACTATGATTACCTTCCAGCAGATATTGGGGTGGATACAGTTCACCATGAGAACCAGGACATCTTCCTATTGTCTAAAGGCTTCATCTTCAAGATAAGGTGGTCTAGAGCTCGTGCCTATGTTTACTTTGGTTTTACCTCTCATCCAGAACCAAGGCCTGTCACTTGTTTTCTCAGCAAAGCTTCACACATTCAAGCTGTGCCTTCAGGTAAAATGAGTCCCCCATCACCTTCCCTGTCTGTCCTTCTTGTGGAGCCTGTAACCATCCCTCTCATGACTCCAGTCATGTGAGCTGTTCTACCATGTTATCTTGTCACCTCCCAGTAAATTTGTAGTTTTGCAGCTGTGGATAGACTTTGAATTCTTCCAGATTGTTTCCTTTGCTGGATGAAATCTTTGTCTTCCTCCTGTATCAACTGCTGTCTCTGGTTTGTTTCAATAATTAAACTTCTAGTCTAGTCTCTCTGCCATTTTCTTGTCCTTCTTGCTTCCATTTCTGTTGGGATAGAAGCTAATCCTAATTTTCCCATCTCCACCTTCAGTTAATACCCCATCAGGTTTTCTTGTGTTGTCTTTTAAACTGACCATTGCTTAAAGTTCTCCTTTTCTGGTTTTGTCTTGTGTCCTCCTACATCGCTTTACTCACTGAGGCTTTGAAAGATTTCCTCTTCTAGCCAGACCATTGCTTCAGTTTTTTTGATCAGTCTACTGCCTTGTCCCTTATGAATCCTTTGTTATCATTAACAACTTCTGTCTCATTCATTTCCTTCATCTTTCCATTTGATATGTCAAGTTTTTCCATCTCTCCTTGAAGGAGGATAAGGGGGAATCTTCCCCTTTTCATTTGAGATGATCTTACACGTTCTTTGTGTGTGGGTGTTCTGTTGGGGTGTTGGGTTTTTCTGGTTGTTGTTTCAAGTGCAACCTTTTCCTTTGGTAAACTTCTTCATTCTTGACATACCTCTTCCATCTAGTCCTATGTCATGGCTTGAGCTAGGTTGGCAACGTTCAGATGTCTGTGAGCTCATCATTCTGGACTCCTTTCGGGGTCTCTGCATATAGACAGACAGATTTAGGGTGTGATTAATTTAATCAGAAGGGAAGTCAAATGACTCATTCTCTTTAATGTCTGTTTCTCTTCACTCACTGAAAGGAAATCTAGATTGACTAAGCTTGTATACTCATCCCTGAAGATAAGGGTGAGGAATCCTAGGCTTTTGTGTCTGAGTTTGTGTATCTTGTTGACATAGACTTAACATAGCCAAACCTGAACTCTAAATTACATCCTACTGCTGCCCTTTTGCATGTTAACAAGTTCAAGCTTTCTCCCTTTGAGGCCACTCACAGCTTTCCCTCCTCCTGTCTTGTAGATCCATCCTCTCCAGCATCTGCTAAAACACGGATGTGTCCTAGCCATAACACTCACGTATTTACTTGTTGCACAAGTGTCTCTGGACTTTCATTGCTCTTACTCTCTGATCTGAACATGCTCCAGAAACAAGAATGCAGAACAGTTGTGACCTGGGATGTAAATCTTTGGTACCTTAACATCTTCATAACAAATTTTTAAAAGGAATGTTATTTTTCCAACCTGCTTGCCCTTTCACATTTGTGATTGCTGTTACTTATCACGTAACAGTTCATCAGGGAACTCTTCTGGTGTTACTAGGCTGTTGTGTTTGTGTTCCAGCTTGCTGGACCTCTGTCCTTCTGAGGCTTGCCTGAATGTCAGTAAGTACGGCCTTGCCTGGTCCTCTGCTTTGATGCAGGCTCTGGTAAGCCACAGAAACATAAACCACAGCTCAGATGCTGGAGTCCCTGATGACTGATCTTCAGTGTATCTCGATAACTTACCTTTCTCAGAACTTCAGTTTCAGGGTTTGCAGGCAACTTCACCAATCAGCAAAGACTTGGAGACAGACAAACCACTTATTTAAGAAAAGCAAACAAAAAAAACCTCAGGCAGAAACCCTACTCTTTAGCCAGCATAAGTTCTAAGAGTTTGGATAAAAGCAGCAGAAGAATGTATTTCCCTGCCTGTTGCCTGTTTCCCTATTACTCTTGGGGACCGGTGGAGTTTGATTCAGAGGCATCTGAGGAAGCTGGGATCCTTCTGGTACTGAGACTTTTCCTTCAGCACATGGAGAATCTCTTCTTTCTTGGGTGGCTAATGAGGCTCTCTGCTTCATAATCTCCAGTTATCTTTGTTACAAGACTAGTCAAGTTCATCAGCTGATCTGGGACAACCTTTTGGTTATGCATTGATTAATTAAGTTCCTACTTTAGTTCAGATCTTAAAATTTTTATTGTCATAAGCCATGGCCATCTTTGTGTTTTGGTAGGGAATGACGACTGAACTACTCAACTCAAAGATGCCCTTACAGTTGACTGTATCAGAGGAGAAGAATCCACGTCTCCTTTAATGAGATGTTATGTTTCTAGTGAAGAGGGTTTTGGATCCTCGAAGTAAAGAGTTGAGGATCTGCTGGAGGTAGTGTAATGGTAGGAGTTTACCAAGTGACTGACGAACAGGTTAAAACTTTGAGCATGACGTCCCACCTGGTTGAAATATGTGAATCAAGCTTTGCTGGTCTTCCTTATTCTGTTCCTGTGTTTGCTTAGCCAGAAAAGGCACTTCTAAAATTCATTAGAGGTGTTGGTTCAGCCTGTATGGACTCAGGATGATCGCTGTTGTTACTTTTTCTATTTTGAAGATTGTCCTTGAAGTTGAAAAAATAAAGACAAAAAATTGAAGTCTAATCAAATGACTTCTGTTGTATTAAAAAAAAACATTTGCATGTTCAGCTGTTTTGAAATGGCCTGTTCGTGACTTTGGAGTTAAAGATGTCTTTCATGATTCCTTTGCTCTGTCTCCTCTCCTGTCTCTGCTCTGTCTCTTAGTTTATTAGTTGGCTGTGGGCAAGAAAACTGTTGTGTCAGGGAAGCACAGATCTCTGCTTCATTTGACAAAAAAAAAAGAAATGCCTTCTAAAATGCTGCATGCCTGTGAAATTTCTTGCTTGGATATTAAAGTTTTGGCCTCTTGTACCTTCAAATTCCTCCCTGTTAACTTTGACAATTTCTATGTGACATAGAGTAGGACAATATATATAAGTTTGTGGAATTCACTGACAGAGATTTATTTCCCTACAGCCTTATGTAGGTAATTGGAACCTGTCATTTCTCTTGAGAGCAATCCTTTATTTAAAGACAGTTTACCTAGCGGGCTAATGTTTTTTAAAAACATTCTCTTTTTATAGTATCATTCACAAGGAGATGAACTTGGATATTAGTAGGTCTCTCTTCCTTGTACACTGTGGCAGAAAATGGGTAACTGTCTGTCTCTTCTTCCCCCTCTAGTAATATCTATAAAATTCTGTGCTAGTAATCTGCTTCTTCTAACAAGCTTCTGAATTAAACCATTTTAGCTTTGGGATGTTGTTAGAGAAGCTGAAAATATACTTCAGGTGACATTTAAGTTCCATGTAGCTGCTGCTCTCTTTTTTTGATAATGGAAACTATGTATGCCACTTATATGGCATAGGACTGTCTTTTAAACGTTCAAACATGAGTTTTGAAGTGTTTATGTCATTTTACAGGCACTGTATTTCAAAACCTGAGAGGGAGAATGTTGTTGCTTTTTAATGCTGTGGTAGTGCCTATTTTCTGTTTCATGTGTTGAAAGTGCCTTCTTGTTTTGATCTATGAAATAATTTGGAGAGCTGGTGATGCGACAGTGCAGGGAAGCATTCCTTACGTCTAAGGCTCTGCAAGTATGATCTGTGGAGCAATTACGCTTTTATTGGAAGACATTTTTTCTTAAATAATGGCCACAGTGTTAAACTTCTGGATACACTATAAGGTTAACAAATAGAAAAAATCAGTGCCCGTATACACTGTTTTTTATAAAGAAGAGTGATTTATTTGCTTGCGGTCGCGCAGACACGCTTGTACTCATTTCACCTGCACTTTGCAGCTGGATGTGAGTTAGTTGTGATCCCAACCTGCTTTCCTCTCGTCGTGGCTGATGGTCTCGGAGGAACCGCCATGTGTCTGCTGTGGGATGCAGGTGGCGGCAGCTCAAGCCTGTCTGTGAACGGATGTGCAGGCACATTGTATTCCTCTTGTAGGGCTGTACCAACACCTGCCCAGGCGCTTCGGGCACCGTATCTGTCGTGGGCATCCAGTGGTGGCTGAGGGAGAGGTATCAGAGCAGTGCACGTGGTGATGCTTCTCCACATCATCACCTCATTCCTTGTGCAGAAGTGTGTCTGTAGCTTTGGTTGTCCTTGTTGCTTTGCCAGTTGTGTGATGTGTCCTCCCAGATAGACGGGCACTGCCGTTGCATACGTTATTCAAAAGTCACTCAGGCAAAGACTTTGGCTCCTTCTCAGTGCCATTGCTTCAGCAGCGTTTCTCAGGCAAATACATTACGCTGGTGGAAGACCCAAATGTAAATGTAGGTACTAAGTACAAATGAATAGAAACTACAGGGTCCCATGTCCAATACAGCCACACCAGCAATTTTATCAGCAGACTGACGTATGTCAACCCTCACTCAAAAAAAGAAACAACAAAAAACTCAAAACAAAATCCTGGTCTCAGCCTGAACCAGAACAACTCTGCGCACACATGCATGTTATTTTTAACTGGGATGATTGATGTGCTGGGATTTGGTGCGCTCTCAGTAGGTAGTTGTGTCAGCCTGGAGAGCTGACGTGCTGCAGTGTGTGGGTGGGAATGAGATGTTGTGTAAAGGGTCGGGATCTCCTTCAAGTGGTATTGCCATCAGAGGCCTTCGTCTCGTAGAGCTGCAGCTCTGGAGTCCAGTTCCATGATAAGCATCTCTTAACAGCAAATCCAGTTTGATCCCAGCCTTTCCCATCCCTCAGCTGCCCTTTCCCATTCCCTTCATCCAAATATGCTGAGCCTAAGCTTGGCCAATGCATCTGTTTACCGATACTGTGAGAAGATCTGCGTTTCAGAAGCAAAATAAAATAAAAAGAGCCAACCTTCCCCCCGTGCCCCCCTTTTTTTTTTTCTTCCTATTTTCCTTTGATCATTTCACTCCTCCACATGCCACCACAGAGTGGAGGAGGGAATGGATGACGTTGAGATGAGCAGGAGCCTCTTACACCAGCTTTGCAGCAGGGGAGGTTGAAGGCAGGACTGTGTTGTGAGCTTCTCTCTCATTTAAAAAAAAATTTTTTTAAACATATATTTATAACCCGCTGTCCTGTTATGTTCAGTCCTGCACAGTCAGAGTGAAGGAAGGGTTTTCTGTTCTTTTGGCTTGACTTAATATGAGTGGGAAGCTTTTTAGAAATGTTCTGTTCATTGACTGCTGCTAGCAGATGGATGCTCTCTGCTTGAAGTGCCTCAGGCCTTTTTATCTTCCGTTTTCTCCCCCTCCCTCCTCCCAGCGCACACCCTGGAGTGCACAGGCTGTGCTAATTTAGTCACAACTTAAAAAGGAGTGATGAAGAAGAAATGCTCAACTCTAATAGATTCTTGTCGCTCGCAATGTCTTTAGGGATTACTTTTTCATTTCAGGATCCCTAAGGTTTTTGCCAGCAATGTGTATTAGATGTTCTGTAATACTTCACTGGAACAGTAGTAAAATTCTTAATGCGTTAGGACCAAAATGCTAATTCTGTTTATATATTAATCAATTCAGAAAATACAGCATATGTGACATTCAGTTTGATTTTTCAAGTGATTTTAATAACGTAGGCTTGAGTGTTTCTGATTCTGAGGTGGCCTTTCCATCTCTATGAACTACAAACCAAACATTTAAACAAACAGTTAATTAATGTTATGGGTTAAAACATTTGAACCAATAACTGAATTTTACTAAACTGGCTGTTGCTACATCAAGAGCCTTTGCTGCTTACCGGTACAAGTTGGCTGAGGAGTTTGATGGTTTTTTAACAGAATCAGAAAATGTTATTATTTATGGGTACAAATTGCATGTATTTTTAATGGAAAAAATGCCAAATTATACACAACCAGAATTAAAATCTGCTCTTCTATGCTAATTACGATGCTCCAATTTAGTGGGTGTCTGAAAAATACTGTACAGCTATGCTCACCAGGTGGTGCTCTTACACACTGCTTAAAACACTTTGAAAGTAAGTTTAAATTCTGCTATTGTCATAGTTATTCAACTGTAATTTCATGGGAGGAGTGGTGAGAAAGAGAATTTCTTTAATCGTGTCTTTAAAGTAGTAGAATATTCTTGAAAATTTTGGGTTTGCTTGTCTGCTAACTGCTCAGAGTGGAATTTCCCACACATAATTTATGACCTTCTCTGACGTAAAAATGGTACATGGAATAATTTAGGAGGTTGGGTGCTGAGTGTGTAGGACCATATCTGGGCTGTAGCCTACGTTTTTCCTTCCTGGGTTTATGAGGGCTTGCAGTGAGTAGTGGAGGAGGAGAGCATGCAGGTACTGCATGTTTTATGAAAGGGGAAGGTTGAAGAGCCATGTCTTCTCATAAGCTGAACGTAACCTGTTTCATGAATGGCATTTAATGTAACCTTGTGAATTTTGAAAGGCAAGAACTCCAGTCTGCTCTGGAGGGAGGCTCTTTACAAAAAAAATCCAGTCTCCTAATACACAGCCTCTTTTGATGTCTTCAACAAATGTAATGCTCTTCTTATTCAGAAAAAAAAATTAATCATACATATAAAATAAAGTCTTTTTTTCCCTCAACAGTTTTACAGTAGTTAGAGTTGTAAAGAAAGTTGCTTTTTTCCCAAGGGTTTACAGAACTGGCTATTTATGGCTAAACTGCAGAATGGGAAATAATGAGTTTAGAGTTGCAAACTATTTCTTTAAATGAAGATTTTATTCCCCCCCCCCCCCCCCCCCCCCCCCCCCCCCACCCCCCCCCCCCCCCCCCCCCCCCCCCCCCCCCCCCCCCCCCCCCCCCCCCCCCCCCCCCCCCCCCCCCCCAACCCGTACTCAAATAATTATATAATTTTGGGCAACTAAGACAACTAAGTACTAGTCTGCTTAGACTAAACCTAAGTACTGTCAACCATGTAGGTAGAAATGAAGGAAGTTTAAGTAATTGCGGGAGGGGGAAAGTTATCAAATGCATACTTCTCCTGAAGGCAATTACTATATCTGTCAGTTTAGATGTAACTTCCTATATTGAGAATGTAACACTTGAAAAATGAATTTGTTTCCTATATAGTGATTATTTAAAAAAAAAAACCAAAACCCAACTTTGTTTTCTAATAGAAATTGTAAGCAAATGACACTTATTAAGTAGCAACAGAAGTTCAGCGTGGTCTCCTCGAACCCAGGCTCCACTGTGGGTAAGGACTGCCGGCAGTGTGGCAAGGAGTTGGGTTCAGCATCTTTAAACCTGTTTTTGAGTTATGCTGTTTAGACCTATATTGGGTGTCAGTGGGAGCTGTTTGCTTGACATTATTGTTTGGGATCCCAAATATGTACCTAGAAGTCTAGCTTTAATCACCTAGATTTAAAGCCTTCATGCTGTTATAACCAAGCTGTCCCTAACAAACACAGCATAAATTAAGTGAACAGGTAAGTTATTGCTTAGCTCTTTAATTTCAGAGGATTCCTGTATTCTTAACCCAAGGCTTCTCTTAAGTTTGAATAACAGAAAAATCAAACGTGGATCTTTCTTGCAGGAAAAGTCATTAGCACTGGATGCAACAGAACAAGTGGCCCATTATATTAAAATGTGTGACTCCCTAAGAAATAAAATTATACTAATGAGTATATACTTTTTTTTTTTTTTTAATAAAATCAATTAGGAATAGGATTTTTAGAGGAAAGCTGTATATCTTCCTTTATGTGCTCTAAAACCACAAAGTTGATTGGTAATGCTTTTGGGTAGTATATAATATTAAGGAAGCAGTTTAGGATCCTAGTTCCAGATCCTGGGGGTATACACAGAGCTGGATTCATGTACAGAAATTAGACGCACGTGTTCTCCTGTATGATTGTCATTTCTTAGAGAGAATGTATATGAATAATATTTATATTGTACTTTAGATGTGGTATTTGATTGCTTTTATAAATCAATATTCAGAGAAAGCATTCGATGCATTTTTATGGTAGGAATTATGAATTTAGTATTGCTACAAAGGGAGCTTGATAGGGTTCAGTAGTTTGCACTTTGCTTTGTAGTTCATTTAGGATGAATTTCTGAGAATAGGTTGCTCTCCAGACACTGGTCGTTAGGTCTGGTCTGAGAGGTTTTTTTGATATCAGTATAGAACATACTGAACCTGAAGGTCACTTGCTTCCTGTCCTTGTAAAATTGATGGATAAGATGCAGCCATCTTGGATGTTACTCTTTTTAGAAATCATCACAGTATCTTGTCTAAAAGGGAGATACAAACACTGTAGAGTCTCCAGCCACACTGTCATGGGGGTAGCATGGATGATAAAGCATAGGTGATCATCCTTAGTAGTAATGCTGGTAATTATTTTCAGGGTTTTGGAGATCCACCTGATGTAGAAAGGCATTTCTGGTTCCTTTGGGCACACGTGCATATACCTGCAAGTTTAGACAGATGCATAGAAATCCTTCTACATGGGGAGAGACACTTCCTAAATCACGTTTATGTCTTTGCTTATTGAATAAGTGTACTGCATGTTTTGCAGGAGCGTGTGGACAGCTGTAAACTTCTGCTTCCATAATCTTTGCAGTATCTTAGACAAATCAGAGGAGTTGCATGTGACTGATGAACAGCTCTCACGTCTTGCTGCTATACTTCTTGCCAGTGCTTGTCTCACTTCTATTCCTTGTTCTGGCTGATGCCTGTAGAAAACTGATTGCTTTTTTTCCTTGGTTTGTGGCTCAGCAAAATATCTGAAGAGCACTGTGAGCTGGTGCAGGGGGTGATGGTCGATGGGAGGGGGATGTTGGATTTCCCCTTTCAACTATCTGTGGTAACTTCATCCTCTGATAGAATACCTGATTTGTCATAAAAGAAGAAAGTAGATTTCTTCTAATCACTGAAAGATTAGATAAATGCTCTTACAAAATAAAATTATGAAAAGTATAGCCCCAGCCTGTTCCAGTTGCACCTAGTCTTTAGGCTGAGGGTTTTTTTTCTCTTGCTTCTTACCCTAGGTTTGCCATGGAGTGGAAGGGAAAGCAGACTTTATATGGAAAAGCAGTAAATCGGTAACAGGTCTTAGTTTATCATTGATTCCTCTCTAACTACCAGCCTCCATTTTAAATGTGAGATGAATCCTCAGTATTTGCTAATCCAAATTCATCCTCATTTCCAGAGGTGAACACAGCTATCCCTATCATCAGCAAATCGGTATCTGTATATGAGGGAGATTTTAGAGGGGTTGCTTTATTATTCTGAGCCCCATGTAGCTTGCCAAATCCAAGCAGGTGTTATGTTTGCTTACTTCTCTGGCTGCGAAAGCTCTGAGAGCTCAGGGAAATAGCTAGAAATAAAATTATTGAATGTCAGCTGAAATCTTGTGATTTCATAGCAGTACTAGTGTGGGTGAATAGCTTTGCAAATACAGTCCCTTTCCACCTTAAAAAAAAAAAAAAAAGTATTTCTATACCTATAGGCTTCTTTCTTTTCGAAGATGGGAAGAGGGGAAATAATCTGACATTTTTAGCTACATGAAATCTCTGTTTTTAAGCTTAAATACAAGGAAAATAATTTTCCAGCTTGCTTAGTGATACCGTGGGAAAATGTGTGTCTTGAGACTATTTGAAATCATCTCAAAGTAGATTTAGAAAGTATGATTCCTATCATGCACTAGGAAAAAAAAAAAAGAAAGTACTGCTTCTGGTGCAGGCTGAATCGGTCCTTGAGCATGTCAAGAAAGAATACCACTTTTCAAGTGAGTTTTGGAGCAAATCCAGGGTGCTTGTGAGGTGACGTTTGTTGTCTGAGTGGTCTGTGTTATTCCAGCTGGCCCTATACTAAAAGTTAACTCTTGCTTGCTGCCAGCTTCTTTCTTGAGAGCAAATGGGTATCTGTAGCTTTGGTCAAAATAAAGTTGTTAGTCATCCTGTGGATTGTAAACATAATTCTGTCTCTTTCCATTCTTGGTCCATGGTGAGTCTACCATGCATTGATGGCAGATGGTCTCCTCAAGGGTAGTTTGCAATCTATTTCAGATCCTGGAGAACTGGAAATAGAAGTAGTATTCTTTTTGAAGTATTAAAGTGGTGCTCACATGCTCTTTTTGCCATCGACTAGACCGTTTTCTTACTGTATATGTGGGTAGTTTTGTTTTCCTGCAACTCTGCTCTTTACTTTTTGATCTGACATGTACAACAAATTTCATTCCCAGTTCATTGCAGTGTTTGATACCAGCTTTAAGAAGAAAAGGAAACTTGTTGTTGATCTAGGTCATTGACACAGAGGAAAAAAAAAAAGCTTTGAGGTTGATTTGGATTTCTGAGAAACACTGATTTGTCGTTCCAGGGAAGTCAAGTTGTGGGATTACAGTGACACTGAATATTAAATACCAAATATAATCCTAAGAAACTCCAGCAGAAGATAAAGATGAGCATATGGGAGTGTAAGTGGTGACATGGAAACGAAAATCAAGTTCTTCAAAGAGTACATTTGGAGTGGTTTGTCTCTGCATCTTGTGGCAGAAGTGAAGGGCTGCCACCTGCCTCCATGGTTCAATCCAGAGAATTGTGTGTGGTTTTTCCATCTCCTCCAGATGTGCTTGCTATTAAGCTAAGGAGAAGGATCCATATGTCAGATATCCATTCCTGATTTAGTCTGTAGAAAGCATAAAAGGGAGACAACATAATAGCCACTCGGAACAAAATGTTGAAGTTTGAATGCTGTGATTTCAAAACACTAATAAGCACAGTTACCAGAAGGTAAAACCACAGTTGATTTGGGGCCCTCAGAAATGTTTGGTTGTGCGAAGTTTAGCTTCCTATCTATAGCAGCATGGCTTTCGATAGAGGTTGAATGCTTATGATAATTAAAGCTGGATTAAACAAAGCAGCACACATACTTATTGTTGTATGATAATGTAGTAGGATGGCATTGGGCTACACAGAAGTGTTAACTTCAGGGTGTCCTGTTGCTATTGTAGCTGCCAGAGCCATGGATACATGGATCTAAGGTCATATTGCACAAAGCTAGGCAGAATTTCATCTGCCTATCAGCTTTTCCTAACACTCCAGAGTAAAATACAAAAGGTAGGAAGGAGGAAGGGTCAGATGTTTTGTGGAGGAAAAGTGTGGTGGTTGAGGTTGATGAATGTAGCAGTACAACTTCTGAGTCCTTCAGTGAGGAGATGCTTGTAGCATAAACAGGTCCAAGGCAGGTGGCTGATTGAAGTGTTTGTTTATTCTTGTGGTTTTTAAAAGAGGTCAGTAAGTAGCATTTACGCTGTGGACTCTACCAAAGCAGTAAGGTAGTTAGGTTTGAGATGATGCTGGTGTTAAGCGATTCCTTAGGGCAGCTTCCTTGATTGCAGTTCCACAAAGTCAAAGACAACAAGAGTAAAAACTCATTTCTGTGTTTACAGCACTCACCTAATTGAAACTCTGAGGCAGGTAGTGTTTTATAGCCAATTTATTTTACAAAACAGATTTTCCAAATGCTATCACTAATCAGAAAAACACTATAAAGTTGAAACCTCTCTGTAGTCAGACTCAGGCAATATTAAATTCAGATAGATCATTCTCACAACTGGTATAAGAACTATTTCTGGGGTATGTTGCAATCAATATTCTTCCTTGTGTTGAACATCAGTGTCTACTCTGTAGGAGTGACAGTATCAGGGGAGAAGAATCCATGTCTCCTTTAATGAGATCCGTTAGGTTGCTGCATAGCAATCATCACATAAATCCACTGATTTCTGTTTAAGTCTTTAGTCAGTATGTTCTCTGGTAGCTATTTTTCACCATGCCATATTACCTAGGGGAAAATGAATTAATAATGCATCTAGTCTTGGATATGTATGCTTAATGGATGATCTCACATCCTACCTTGGAGTCATACTGCACAGAAAAAAAACCCTGTTGTAAATGATCTTTGAGGTTTAGCACATAAAGAACAGAAAAATGTAGTTGTGCTTACCTAAAATTTTCTTTTAACTACTAAGGACTGGCACACTGGAGGCAAGCGGATTGTCTAGAAGAACAAAGGAAGTTGGTATCTAAAGATTTGGTTACGGAGAGAATTTCTCAGACTTTGTTACATGAACAAGCATTGAGGGTTTTTTTGTGCGGTGTGTTATTAATGCAACATTGAATTTAGTAAAACCAGAATGGAGTGGTGACTATGGAAAAAAAAAAAAAAATTAAGAGGTGGGAACTTGAGTAGGTGGATCTTTGCTGTACAGGTCAGGTTGGTCTGTCTGATTGACACTGGGTCTGTATTGTTCTGCTGCCAAATTGATCAGGCTGGAGGGCTGTTCCCAGTCAGCAGAGACGGCTGTTTGGGTAGGAAACGGTGGGGGGATTTTTTTCTCCCTGGTTCTATACACCCAGAATACAGAATGATTCTGTCATGCAAGCGACCTCTCTCTTAAGCTTACAGTTTTGCAAAAGCATAAGAACTTCCTTTAACCTAGTAAATCTTCTTAGCCCATTTTTCTTATATGGGATCACTCCATATCATGCATTTTTCTTGTGTTTTGCCCCTCCTGGATTCCTATGTTCCAAGCAGTGGGAGTTTCCACCAGTTCCCCTGGGAAACTATTATGATGCCCAGTGAATTCTGTTGGACGTTCCCTTTAACATGGTGCTTACATTTTCCTTTAATTTCCTGTTACTAATCTTTAGGCATGAACTCATGCTTGTATCTATTTATGGCTCTTCTCTTAATCAATCACATTTGGTAATTTGGTGAAGGCTACAAGTTCAGTCCATGGGTCTTTAAACACCCACCCTGTATCCCCCTGCCGTGCTCTCCATCTCTATTTCTGGGGTGATCAGGGCTCCTGAGGAAGAGTACAAAGTCTAGTGAGAATTCCCTCTTCCCAGAACAGTTGCTGATGACATCCTGTATGTAAGCAGTGACACCATATAAGTGGAAGGGCTCACAGCCATACAGATAGATATTATTCAAATATGCCAGATACTTTGTGAGAGGGCTGCATTCGTTCTGTAGAAATACATAGATGGCATTGTAATTTTAATTCTTTACTGGAACAGTCTATACATCTGACTTATATAAATGTTTTTGTTTAAAGAAATATAAGGCTGTTCCTGAAATATCTGCAGTCTCTCTTTAAACCTGAATCTCCTTTGAACTCCAAGCTGAAGTAGATAGCACAAGAGACTGGCTTGATAAATAGCTTCACTGATTCACTACATTGTTTAGCTGAGATTCACTTATTTTTAGTTTAAAAAGGAAGGAAATGCAAAAGTTGAGGCTGAAGCTCTGTCCATAACTTCTTCCATCATCTATGGGCACTTCACAGATAAAATTCTCAGGGGCAGTTGTAGCTCTGATCTAAATAGGCCTTTTGTAGCAGTAAAGGAGAGCAGCCCCCTTAGTTCATACCCCTTGTTATCTGTAGCTGATGGACTCAGCTGCCAGGGACAAACTAAGGGCAGAATTTAATTCTTTAGCTGCAGCCTGAATAAAGATTGATGCTTTCTTACCTAACTGCCAGGTTTCTTATCCCTTCTGTATAAAGGAAGAAGTATTTGACCGCTCTTGTCAGCTTCTTATAAAAATACATTAAATAAGTATTAACCTAATACAATCTTTCTTGCTTTTGTAACGACTCTGTGCCTTTCACAGCTTGATTTTTGCTTCTTTTCTCTTTCTGCTGCCATTTTTAGATCATGTTTTATCTTTTATCCCTTTGATAGCTTTAATAACTGCCTCTTTTTCTTCACCCTCCCTCAACTACTTCTCTCTGCATGCTTTCTTCCTTGATGCCTTCTCACCATATTTCCATTTTTTTGAGATAATTTAAGAGATTTGCCGATCGGTTGATATTAGGAAATTTTTACTTTTGGAATGACTGTGTCATGTATCTTCTTTGACTGCCAATCAGGTAAGGCCTGAATAGGGAGAGAGTGTCACTCTAGAGTTGCATGTATAATAAGGGGGGAAGGAAGGGGAAAAAAAAAAAAAAAAAAAACCAAACGAACCAGAACCTGAGAGTAGCTTTGGGCTCACAGGCCTTTTTCAGTCCTGAAGAAGCATCAGCAACCTTAAGCCAAGTATAGGTTGAGAGCAGAGCTGGTATTAGTCTCTGTCAGTAAAGTCTTTCCTGCCTACACGGTCGGATGATGGAGAGTGAAATGACTTACCACTAACAGTTGTATTTTGACAGAACAACTGGTGTGCAGAGGAGCAGGGTTGAACTCTAGGGGAGGAAAATTGGTCTGTGAGTGTCTGAGGACAAATAAATTCTCAGACGTGTTGCAAGAATTAAGTATTAAAGGTGACCAAGGGAAGGAAGGAAGGTTCATAGAGAGATATGCGGGAGTGTTTGGGCAGGAAAAGGGAGGGGTTAGACTGGCTTTTATAGCAGGGAAGGTGGATTAAACAGGAAGATGCTTTTTTTTTATTTTTTAAACAACCTTGGTATGTGTGACCTTAGCTAATGCTCACTGCAGTGCAGCTGAGAAGTGGTAGTTGTTCAGCTGCAGTAACTCAATTACTTCTGCTCTTGTCCCTGTCCCCTGGGCCTCAGTGGCAGCTCTGGCCAGGGGATGCCTTCAGCTCCTGCGTCCTCCTCGCCCGTGCAGAGCACCTTGAGTCCCAGGGCTCCGCAAGACTCCGAAAAATGGCTTCTTGTCAGTCTTCACTCTTCTTTGCCTTGCAAAAGCCCTGATCTGCAGGGAAGGCACTAGAACGTGCTGTCAGCGAGCAGATAACACTGCGCTGATTTATATGCTGTTCACAACTGTAAAGTTTTCCATTGCAGCAATGGATCCTTTCGTGTTTAGTCTTCATTTTTGTTTTGCTTTAAAGATTTTGATAACTTTTACCAATATGCAACAGAATTTTTTTTTCCCTGTATTGTGCTATTCTTGAATTTTTCTAGCTGTGTAGATTGATGACAGTTGCTTGTTAGTGAAATGCTTTTTTGCTTTGTAGGTATGAAACAAGTTCTGATCTCTCTGAGTGCTAGAATTTTAAAAAGCGATCTTTTCAAACCTGTTAGATTATTTAATGAGCAAATATTTTTCTCTAGAAGTGATGTAGAAATGATTTTGCGTGGTTGAAGGTAGTGGTTGGATCAGCACTAGTGCAGTGTGACAGCAGAAATGTTTCATTTCTTGTTGTGACAAGAGTAACAATTGGTAATTGATAAGTGTGGGGAAAAAGCTTTACATGTATATACATACAGAAAAATCTCTAAGAATAACTGTCATTTAAAGTGTAATTTAAAAAACAAAAAAAATCACCGTCCAAACAAAACAGAGGAAGATTAAAGGAAAGCCTAAGTGATGGTGCTTTCA
Organism: Tyto alba; assembly: GCF_018691265.1. NCBI lineage: Eukaryota > Metazoa > Chordata > Aves > Strigiformes > Tytonidae > Tyto > Tyto alba. The sequence continues at coordinate 9,313,201 of NW_024881303.1, forward strand.
GAAGGAAATCTTGCATGCTCAAAATCTACCACTACCTAAAAGTTCTTGGTATCTTGAATTTTTCTTTCTAATTCCCTTAAGGTCAGATAGGTAAGGGTTATGCTACATTAATCATAGATGTGCTCACAGTTTTTTCTGGTAATGTAGCCTTCCAGCTGTTTTGACTTTGAAACAACTGCAAATCTTATGTGAGTAAAAAAATTCAGTTGACAAAACTTTTGGATATAAAAAAGTCCGTATTCTCTTGCTTCCAAAATGAATCTTAAACAACATAAAGCATTCTAACATACAAACAATTAATGAACATCTTAGCATCTGTTTGAACTGTGATATGTCAGACTTTTGTGTAAGCTCACTTGTATCAGTGGAGTGGCGAGGGCTGGGAGCAGTAGCAGCGAGGCAGGAGGAAATGTAGGGATAGTGTGTACTTTTCTCTTTGACTCATTTAGGCTGCAATCTTACATTTGCTTTAAGTCAATCCATGTGTACGCTGCTGCTGACAGCATTTCTCCTCACCCCAGCCACGTTCTGCTGCTATTAGGGCTTGGGAGGCTGCTTGTTGAGTTATATGAGGGAACGGTCCAAATGAGAATTCAACTTTTTGTTGTTTGAGCTGATTTTCAGCAGAGCAAATTTCCTCATCTGTATCGGCATGCAATCCCATAAATGTCGTGCAGGAGATGGAATCACTGTCTGCAGCAACAGCTTGGGCTTTAGCTTGACTTAAAACAGTCGTGATCCAATACCTTCAGATGCTAGTGAATCAACAGACTGCAATTTTTGCTGTTTTTTTTTAATGTCAGCATTGGCTGTGGTTTTCCAACTCTTGACATCAGAAGTGAAGTTCAGTAAGGACTTCATTAGCATTTCTTTAGCTGTATGAAAAAAAAATAAGCGAGGATAAGAAGCAAGCAAGCTGCTGTCTGAGGATGATGGGACAAGATTAGCAATATGCTGAGTGCAGCCCATGAATAAACTGTATGGCTCTAGTCTGTTGTTGTTGAAGCGGGGGTTGCAGTTAAATTGATAATGGGAATGAAATGGCAACAGTAGAAATACCACCTGCGAGGGAAGCAGAATTCCAGGAACTGAATGCAGAAAGTTGGAGGAAATGCTTACGATGCCAAATTCTTCAGAGTGGGTAAGGCAAATTAATTCAAATGACCAGTTGCTGTATATGCTAAGAAGCTGCCCATGTAGGAGTGGTATCATATAATCAGGGAATGGAAAAAGTGCTTGAGGAGGGGGGTGGGGGAAGCTATGTGGGCGCTTTGCAGGCCTGCTTTGGCATTAATGGAGTACAAGGGCCAATTTTGATGGAATGAATACCTAAAGAAGTACAGATAAGTGCTGGGAAGAGACATTAACAGCAGATTTTCTAGGTGAAAGAAAAGTAGCTTAGTATCAAATATTTAAGAAGTGGTTGGAGTAGTGACCACTATCTGGATTTTTAAGTCATTAATCTTAAAGATGCATGCTAGTTCTCTTTGGTTGAATGAATGAATGAACATTTGATGTGCAGTGGAAGGGCTTTACCAGGAGAGATGGGAGCTGTACCTGGTGGTTGAGGCGCTCTCATGGGAGGCAGAATGGATGGGTTAGATTATTGTCAGCAGGCAGAGAAATTGAATACAGGTCTTTGTGCTGAGACAGTCTGGTTCTGGCCCTAAGAAGATAAAGTGGAGGCATCAATCCTTCAGTAAACAGGTCTGGATTAAGTCTTCTTTATTTCACGAGGTTATTTTTAACAAGGATCAGTTTACCGGTTTGGTTTTCTGTGCATCCCCACAAACAGTTGTGCTGGCGCAGCTGGTGGAATATCACAGGGAAGGGGCCAGGAACTGTTTTACTCTGCTGAGATAACAGAACAGAGTGTACCCGAAGACAGAGCAGTCCCCGAAGCAGGTCTGCCAGGTGACACAGGCACGGGGAGGCATCAGGCGGAGGGGGGGGCCGAGCGTGCGCGGACTCCAGGTTGCTCAGCCCTGGGACTGCACATCCCGTGGAGGAACTGGGGAGTTCTCCTGGGGAAGAGCATGGGTCTGGGGACGTGGGGTGCACCCTGATTAGATGGTGGCAAAGTGGGAGTTTGGGGCTAGGCTGAAGTTAGGCAGAGCGTGGGAATGAGGCCAACATGTTCATCACTTTCCTCATAGGCAATTAGGTGTTATTGGGAATAACACCTAGCTATCCTCAATAAAATTAAAGTTGTTACTGTGCTGGGTCAGCACTGCTGTAATGTCCTACTGTGCTGCTACTTTTGCTGTTCGTTGGCCTTTTTCATTACAAGCTTGCAGAGATAAAGCTGCTTTTCTCACTCATGGTGCTGTGTGCATTGCTGGAAATGCTCTGTGTGATCTCTGTAGCCATCGCCTCAATTTCCTCCCTGCCTTCGCCCATTGTTTGGGCTTTAAAAGTTTTCTTGTCTTTGATCATGGGACTCTACCCTTGATTAGGCTTCTGGGACCAGATTTCATAAGCATATCCCTATTGATATTCATGGACTTTCCCTGTTGTGGCTTTGTTTGTTTGTTTTACTTATTTGTAATACAAATAACACAGAAGCCTGGCATGGAGCAAAGAGCAGGAAATTCATTCAGGCCTTGAGCTGAGACTTCTGAAATTAAAAGATATGACAAAGCATGCAGGGATGCCCACACATACAAACTGGTTTTTCTTCCCTTTTTTGGGAGTTCTTTTGGGGAGCTTTTTCAATGAAAGAAAATGAGTGAAAACCCAAATGCAGAATAAAATCTGCATGTAAAATTCAGTTAGTAAAGTAATTCAAATTCTGGAAATGAATACCCAAGCAAGAATCATCCAAAACATTTCCTTTAATAGATTCTGGTGTTTGTTACCATAACAATCCTCTTTGCAAAAAAAAAAAAAAAAAAAAAAAAGGATTAGTGCTGTTAACATGACTCCATTGCCTGATTAAGGTAGTGCTAGTTTTCAGGGCCCCTCAAGCAAATTGCAAAAAGGGGGAAAAAAACCTGTATGCCTGGATTTTGATTGTGCAGGTTGGTGTCATAATAACAAAGCATTTAAGCTCTGGCTGTGTGCTGCCTGTTACTTCCCTGGAAACTTATGCTTTGTACTGAAAAGTACTACTTTGAAATAGCAGTGTTACGGTCTCAGTCAGTCTGCGGGTAGGGTGGCAGATGAGCAGGCAGAAGCCAGATGAGAGTGATATATAGCCATAGCTGCTTGACACTACTGACTTTTAAGGGATCCAGAAAAAGGTATGATTCCTCTTGAATAGGGGAAGAGAACAAGATGTTTCTGTAGTAAAAAGATCATAAGAGAAAGAAAATTGCTTGTAAAGAATGGATCTGATTTTTTCCCCCTTTTCTATTTTGCTCCTATTATAACTTAAGTGGCAGTTTTGCTATCAACTGCCTCTTGGGTAAGCATTTAATATTACCAAGATTCGCTGCAAATCTATTTTGTGACAGTGATTTCTAGCCTACACGTTTTATAAGAACTACTGTTTCCTCCATCAAAAGAATAGAAATCTTCTGAAATAAAAGGATAGTAGCATTCAGCGGCCCTATCTGAACTGACAAGTTCAGGTCTTACGTGCCAGTTCAAAGCACTGAGGTTGGCATCAGTTGAGAAGATGATGGTGTTTCTTTCAGCATGCTGGGAGTAGATGGGTAGAAACACTGTTTTTTTAGTAGGCTTGGAACTAAAAACTGAAAAGGGCTTTTTGTTTTTAGATGCAGATTCAGGAGCGTGATAAACTTTACTACTTGGTAGCCTGGGAACTTGATTTTGTGTGTTGCTTACAGAAATGCAAGCTTTATTCTCTCTCTCTTTTCCCCGTACCCCTGCCTCCACCCCGATGGTATGATGAGCCTTTGAGAAATAAATGGGAGCTGCCTGGTATGTGTCCTATGTGTTGCAAAATTTGTGTAGTTTCACGACTTTTGTTCTTTTGCTCTTTAAAGGAGAATAATTTTACTGTTTTACTTGGGAGGGGAGGGGAAGGGTTTTTGTAACATTGCCAATGAGCTTGTCCTGTCTTTTTTAAAAAGATGCTGTACCTTATTCTTTTCCTGAAGATACTTAGACACTTTAATGCCAACACTAAATTGCAAGGGCAGCATGAAATGTAAGCTTTGACCTTAAAGGCTCTATTTCATTTGATTTAAAAAAACAATCCCAGGATCAGTCAAAAACCTGTAAGGCCCAAAAGAGGCAAATTTTATTACAAATTACTAATAAAAGTTGCACTTACTAAGAGACTTGTTTTACCCCTGTATATTTTGTCCGAGATGTTGTACTCTTGCCTGGTGATTTAGAAAATAAATGCAGTACTTTTTTCTGACTGTTGATGGTATTCCTTTGTAGTACTGAGATAGTAGATGCAAGTTTTTAGAGTAGTGTCCCACACAAAGTTTTTTAAAAACTGTTCTACTGGAAAAAATAGATAAGTAAGTTGGGTAGCTGTTGTCTTGAGTTTTGTTTTGTAATCCAGAGCACATCAGGGTTTAAAGGTGGGGCGGTTCTTTTCTTTTCATCCAGTAGAGCAGTTCATTTGAGTTTGTAACACTGCAGTGTAATCTGGTGAATACAGAGTTGAACAGATTGCTAATAAATTGCATTGTAATGCTGGATATTCCCACTGTTTTTGGCTGAGATCACAAGGCTTGTTGCATTCTTGCAGATAGCTGGACCAGCTCACTGCACACTGGGACCATATGGTCAAACTGGTGGAAAGGGAGTTAGCCAGCCGTTAGGGCTGATTGGAGCCATGCTGGTAGTCTCCAGCAAACGATAGAGACAGTCAGGGGAGAAACAGCAAAAAGGAGGTTATAAAATGCCACCCAGCTAGCGAGGAGCAGTGGGAGTGGGAGTATGTTCAAGGGCATAATGCAGTATTGTACGTTTGCTGGAGGGAATTGCTCATCTTCCCAGCACTGTAGCTTGCAGCTGCTCTGCAGCTCCTCCCTGCCCTGCCCGTGGTGCTGGGGGAGCAGGCTAATGTGAGAAGGTATCTGAATGCTCAGCAAGGTTTGTGGCTACCATTGCGGAGTTAGGAGGACTTTCCACGTTGAGGACTGGCAGTGTGAACGGGTCTCTGTTCGTGTGTTTTGTCAACAGTAACTGGATCGCCGGGTAGTGAATTTATTTTGATCAGTTATTTTCTTATGCCCAATTCTCTAAGTACGAACATCTGCCCTTAGATACCAATAGATTAAATCACTGTATTTAGAATTTAAATATTAGAGACATGTTTTTCAGCTCTGGAAATGTCAGATTGGTGAGACTGGCAGAAAAGGTTGAAAGTCACAAAATTACATACTTTTGGTTGTCATCTGACTGGGATGAAGGCACTGTACAACCGTTGGGTACTGTACTGCAGTACTGGGGCAACAGCTGTTTAGCCAATACCTGCCTTTTCTTGGAGTTACCTTTTGAATGGAGATGCTTCTTGAATCTGTGAAGGAATCAGGAGGAGTACAACATATTCTGCCTTCCCTGTGGAGAAATCTAGAAGCATGATTGCTAATGCTAAAATAGAATTTTGTTGTTATGTTAAATTCAAGATGTGGTGGTGGTGGTGATGGAACAACAAAGCTTTTGATCTTTCTTTAGTAAATAGGAAACTGGTTACAGAATGTAAATATTTATCTTAGATGATGCTATAAGCAGTACATTTCTTTCTCTCTCATAACAGCTAAGGACAAAACCAAGTTAGTCATCAAGGTGCATAATTTCTAAGATGCTTCTTGTCCTGTGTTAAGTTGTTCATTTTGGGGATCAATGGCAGTGTAACAGTTGTCTTATTTTTCCACGAACTGTATGACTGACATAATACTACAAAGCAGCTTGAGGGAGTACTAACACACAGCATTAAAGCCTTCACTGTTCTGCTGAAGGTTGAGTAGAACACTCAAAGAAATAGCATTTCCTAAGTGGATGGTACCTTTCTGTACTCTTGAATCTCTTTGTTATTTGTCAGTAGACAATGACTGGTCACCCCTAAAGTAATTGCATTTTAAAATATTAATGCTGGTTGAAGAGCTTAGCTTAAAAAGCATATATTACTCAAACAAGCATACTGTTTACCTAGGATGGATCATGATGAATTCTATTTCAACATTTGAAATTAAGAAAAGGTTAAATACTCAGAGAATATTAATGGTAGCTTGGGGGTGGGACCAGCTCCATGGGAAAAATAGCTTGTGAGAAATTAATTTCAAGTATCTTCCTCAATGTTTTTTTTTTTTTTTCTCTGCTGGTATGTTCTTTGTTTTTGAAATGCCCTCCAAGGTGTGGAGCCCTGAATGAGAGTGGTGTTCTTGGGAGAAGGATTAACTTGTAATGGGGATGGGCCAGGGGAGTGTTGGAGGAGAAGGCTTATGGATGCTTGTCCTGTTTGTACTCTGCATCGCCAGCAAATTTGGGCTGTTCTCTGGTGTGCGCCCAGGACTTCATCAGCTGCTGCCATGCTGGTGGCGTGGGAAGCTCCTCATCACCTCTTCATGCGTGATGACCTGCAGCAACCTGGTCCTCGTGGGGCCAGGCGGGCCCTGCATACTGGTTCCACCATGTGTCCATGAAACATTCAGGAGTGTATGTGGCTCTTTCTTGGCATAGGAGACACTGTTCTCATTATGTTTTTACAAAAGTTTTACTTAAATGTTGTTTAAATTTTGCTTTTAAAATTGCTGAAATTTGTTTCTGGTTATCAGCTGCCTTTGACTTTGAGCACATTGACTTGGACTGTCTTACTTAAAGGGAATGCTGCTCACTTGCTGCTGCAGCGACTCCAGTCTGGATTTCCCTGCAGCCGAGGGAGAGGTACATGGGCACAGTTGTGTCTGTTTTGTGTTTTCTTTTTTTTTTTTTTTTTTTTTTTTTTTTTCAAGTAGTTGTATATCTGCATGTAGTGCCTAAAATCTTTGCAGGTGACAGGTGTTTGTGTCTTCATCTTGGCAGCCATGTGTGGCAAAATACAACCAGATAAAATAAGAAGCTTAGGTGATAGGAAGAGGTGGCTTTCCATAGTCTTGCTGATCCACACTGGTCTCTGGAGTGGACTTGCTCAAGGAAGGGTTGATCAGAGAAGCTGCTTTGCTGCGCTGCAAAGGCTAAGTGTATTTATTTTTTTTGCCTACAGATGAGTACAAACTGATTCTTTCCTGGGGACATAAGTCTTGATCCCTCTTCAGCATGCAGGTTGTAGAGTGTGAAATAAAATTCAAGGAATGACAAGTGCTAGTTAGTAACTTAGTTTTAGGAAGATACAATATTTTTTTTTGAGACTGGTGAGCACCAGTCCAGGGCCTGCTGATAGCAGTGGAAAAACTATTCACTTAATGGGCTTTGGATTACTTGAGTAGCTTATTGTACCCACACCTAATGTGGTAGGTGACATATCCTTCCTCTCTCGTTACTACTTCATCCAGATGTGCTACACCTGGTTGACCAACGTGTCTCAAAGGGGATCTTGGTGAGTGCAGTAACTGCCACTTGTGCAGGAAGGAGAAGCTGTTGCTTTGTGGTGGCTCCTGTTTGCCCAGAGTCTTGCTGACGCTGGCTGCGTGTCTGGAGTCACTTTTTATTAAAGCTGAATCGAAGCAGTGTCTTTGGCAGACAGCTGTTTGGAGGTTAAGCATTTTTGCCATGTTATTAGTGATAATGGTGTAGGGGTTTGCATAAAATTAAGGTGTGTGGTCTGTGCAGGTGCTGGCATTGTTCTGGTAAGCACTGCGTGGTCGCCATCACTTTCTGTAGGCAGTGGTGGCTGAGACGCATGGCGGGCGTCGTGCCCCCTCCAGCAACGCTACTCATGACGTCTCTGAAGGGAATAAAAGAACGTTTCCTGTAAATACATGCACTGGAAACATCTGCCCGACACACTGAAGTAAAGGATTTTTCTTGATGTGCCATCTGACCCCATATGCTGAGGAGCTTCAGTGCTCTGTTTTCCTCGTGACTTCCCCCATCTTTTTCTGAAGCTGTCCTTTCGGCACACTCTTGCGAAGCTGGAGCTGTGAGGACAGACCAGACCTTGCTTCCCACATCTGTCCCAGCAGCTGTACCACTTCCTGCCATGAATCATCTGAAACACACTTTTTTTTTTTTTTTTTTTATTATTAAGGGTAAAGGCACATTTGTTTTCCTGAAGCCACAAGCTGATCTTGGCAGCCTGGCAGCCAAGCCTTAAACGGAGGCTGGGGTGCGACGGTGTCAGGAGGGAGGAAGTGCCTCCCATCGGTGGTGATCATGGGCAAGCCCGGAGCAGAGCTCCTTTCCTTGTGGGTTTCGGTTGTGGTCAGAGGAACTGCAAAGTTCATCACTTCTTGGAGAGCTGCAGCAAAATGTCTCCTCTGTTTGCATGTCAGTGTCAAACACGCCTTGACCTCTGGTTTTCAGAAGTCTGTGCTAATTGTCAAGTGATGTTAAGGGACAGGGGTATAATCTTTTGTCTGAGAAGTCTTTGCTATGTTTTGGATCCTCTCTGGGGCTGATGTTTGTGGCTTTGTTTTCCAGGGCTTATTGATAGCATGTTTTTATATTCTAGCAGAATTTGTCTCTCCTGGAACTTGAGAGGTTGCTGTATTTCACACAGAGATGAAATCCAAAATCCACCCCCTCAGTTTTGTCTTTAAAAAAAAAACCACCAAAAAAACCCTAACCCAAAAGCATGCTAACTACAAAGTTGCTAAGCATTTTTTTTCCTTGTTAATTTTTCTAGGGAAACGTCAGATTCACCACTTGGGAAACCAGCTTCAACTCAATCAACATTGTCTGGATACTGCCTTTAATTTTTTCAAGATGGCTGTGAGCAAACACCTAACTCGGGGGAGAAAGATGACCCATGTAATTGCTGCATGTCTCTACCTTGTGTGTAGGACAGAAGGAACTCCTCGTATCCTTTCACATTTAAAAAAAATATATATAAATAAAATACATACTTCTAGCAAATCAACTATCCCAGTTATACCTTGATTCGAACTTTGAAAAGGAAAGTGTTTAGGAGCAGACTTTGTCATTGCTGGTTGTATATGATGAAGTGAATGGGAGTTTTTCCTGTGGTTCCAGTAAAATTTTTCCCTTTCTAAATGTACAATACTTAGTATTTACAATGAGCTATAAATGTCACTCTGTCTCCCATCAATAATGAAATTTCTTCTTTCTCAAAATTTCCTCTAAGATCTCACTTTTCCTTTGCTTTGATAAGGATAACTTGTTTGTGTTGTATTCTTTTATTGTTTGTTTGTCTTGTTTTTTGTTTTTAAAACAAAGGAAAATAAACCCCGAGCCTCCTGCAGTGTCAGCGTTAAAGAACAGATTAGAGTCCTGGTGGATTTTCCGTCAAGATACAATGATCAATGATTTCCATCATTTCCATCAAGGATTTCCTTCTTTAATGCTTGTGGGAAGGACAGTATCACTCCTGTTTTAGTTTGGGGGAAAAAGGCATTTGATAAATTCTGAAATTTGCTCAAAGATCATACAGGAAACCAGTGGCTGGAGGTGGGACTGCACCCAGGCCAGATTCTGAAGTGAGTACTCCTTGCTCTACACCATCCCTATTTTTGTCTTGTAGAACTTAAGATCCATGTAAGCTTTAAATACTGATGACCATCCAAATGTATTTGTTCATATATTTTTATTTCTTTTAAATTGTGTTTCAATTGCTGGAATTTGAAGTTTAGTATCAAACAATTACTTCTGTGTCATTTTAGTTCTTTTCTACTCTAAAGCAGTGTGTGCATATCATCAGGATTCTGTTTGATTTGATGCTTTTTCTAGATTGCTGTTCTCATTCCAAATTTTAGCAGTTGAGCTTTTGTTTTAAGATTGAGGTGATTTTTTTTTTTTTTTTTTTTAGTTTCAGAAACTATATTCAGTATTCTCCCTCAGTATGCTTTCTGACAGTGTTGCGGTCATTGCATTTGCACAGTGTTTTAAAAAAAAGTGGTTTTGCAGGAATGATGTTAATAGAAGGAAGGCTTGCATGTTACACTGGTCTTTTCTAATGTAAAGTCTCTGTGTGAATGTCAAACAGTATAACTCTGTAATTACCATAAAGACGGTGTTGATTTAAAATCATTACCAATACTTTTTATTCCCATGTCACATTTTAAAGTAACTTCTTTACAGTCATTATTAGATACTACTTAATGATAGCTTGGCCATAATATGCAAATCCATTTTTCCCCATGGGTAGTGATAAAAAATAGCATTTGAAGCAGTATAAGATAAGAGGCAAATAGGTACATTGTAATATAGCAGCCATCTGTGCAGCACGTGTGGCAAACTTTTCTAGCAAAAAAACAGAAAAAATCCTGTGTTTGTTTTACATGCTGAAATACTTCAAAGAGGGATATACCTCAGTTACGTGTAAGGTGTACTGGTCTGGTTGACACTTCATACATACCTAAATTAATTTCTGAACTTTTTTCGTTAAATGGAGATAATATCCTGTATGATACTCCACACAAAATACTAGGAGTAAAGTATGAACCAGGCAGCAAATAAGGGCTCTGTCTTTCTATGTCAATATCAGAAATTACTCTATCTTGATTTGAATGGTTACTGTGCCACCTGGGAATCAAGAAGTGGTAGTGCATGACTTTATGGCTCAATTTTGTTAGTGTTCAGTTTGGTTTTGTTTTTTTCTTTAATTCATTAGATAAACTTAATTTTGAGGTTGATACTAAGAATTTAACTTGTGTTACTTTGGGAGAGTGAGTTCAGCTTCTGCTTGTGTTCTGTTGTTTGGGTTTTTGTTTGCTGGTGGGTTTTTTTGGTTGTTTGTTTTAGTGTTTGGTTTTGTTTGTTTTGTTTGTTTGTTTGTTTTTTTTCCTTATGTATTTAAAGTACAGTGTAACTTGAAAACTGAACCCCAAATAGATTATGGATTCTGAACGTTCAAATAGAAGTTCCTTTTCCAGGCACCTTGTCCTTTCATTAGAAACTTGAAAACCTGAGAGCCACAGATGCATATTGCTGACCTTTGAAACTAAAATATGTTTGTTCAAGCCTCCACAGTTTAATTATGATGATCATTATTAGTGTGCCATTTCCAGCCAGATCTGGCAATATAGAAATGTGCTACAGGAGGCAGGCGTGTTCCCAGGGCCTTTGGTCCAGAGGGACCAAGAGCAGGTGTAGAGGATGGGCTGTGTGACAGGATGCTTTAGCAAGAATGAAGATGCACGTTCAGAGTAATAATCTTGCAGTTGGTTTTGGTCTTCTGGAGAAACCAGCGGAGGATGGTATGTGAAGAGGAGAAATATGCTGTGTAATATACTGTACAAAGGTCATACAGTATTTGTAACACTTAAAGGTTTATATGCACTGTGAAACAGATTTACTGAGTTTGTGTTTATTGTCATTGTGTTGATTATAGAACTCTTCTGAAGACATTTGGGAGAAATTTAGAAAAGGAAGCTAAAGACTCAAGATTGGCGAATGTGTTTTAGAGGAAAGTCGATAACGTGGAAGAAGTAGTGACGGGCAGCAGCATCCTCAGAGCTCAGAGACAGCGCCTTGGTGCCGGGTGGCCCAAATGAATTAGTCAAGTGACTCAGGAGTTGTAGAGGCAAGAAAAATTATCTGGGAACAGATTAGTCTCTGAAGTGGAAGACAACATGTTTCTTAAAAAACGTTATGGTAGAAAGAGCAAAGTATGTATGTGGCCTGGGGGGGTACCGTGGGATATAGTTGGGGCTGAAGTGGCAAGAAATGCATTCTCTCCAGGGGCAGAACCAAAGGAGTGGGAAGCATTTGGAGAGGGAAAACAGGATTTAATTGTGTCTGCATTGAGTTCAGTTTGAGGGAGTGGAATGTATTTATCTGACATGGATATCTGCTTATTCTTCTTTTTTCATAATGTACATGTCGCCAGGCAGCCTCTGTGAAAATGTGAGGAAAATTGTAGCCAAGTCTACTGGTGCAGTCTGAATTATGCCTGAATAAACCTCAGCCTGAAATAGGAAAACATTAAGTTCTCCTTGGTTATTATGCGCTGTTTAATTAATGCAAAAATGCAAAATATTCCAGTAACACAATTTTTTTTTACTCTGAAAAAATAGTTCTAGAACTTAGAGAACATAAAAGTTTATTTATCTCAAGTACAGCTTTTATTTATAGTTCTTTAGAAAATTTAGTATGATGTTTGAGATATGAATTGATTTTACATCAGTTTATGGTTTATATTAGCTTATTTGACACAAAACCCCACAATGCAGTGACTTTGTCATAGCTTTTCATTTGACTTGCTTATATTACTTGTCAGTGTTAACGTTTTAAAGGGAAGATGCCTTACTAGCTATTAGCTGAAGTTGGGAGGTGTTTCATCCTTTTGATGAGCTACCTATAAAGACTTTAATTTATTATTCTCTTTACAAAATGTGTCTGTATTACCAGTGTCAGAAGTAAAAGTATAATGCAAAAAATACATTTGAAGGAGATAGTGATTTTTAAATCCTCAGGTTTGATGGAACTGGTTGTCCCCCTCGCAGGGGCTGAGCGATGCTGAGTGATTCCAGTGGCATCTGACTTCAGCTGGCACTGCCAGCACACCAGGCATTTCAGACCCTGGCTCTTAATTTGTTTCTTGGAATAGTAACAGTCCTCAGTTGTTTCTCTTTAATGTTTTGAACAGCTTTTCCACCCCTACATACGTTTGAATGGAAACAAAGGGCTCTTTAGCTGGTGCTGCCATTCCCGAGAGGGAGAACTTGGGAAGAGCCAGGCAGGGTGTTTGAGTGACTTAGGGGCTCGGCTGTGACCCCAGGGCAGCCACGGGTTACTCAGGAACAATGGGAGCCTGGCCAGGATTTTCCAGGTGGGATATCAGTTTGTTTTAATCAAGGAACACTCTGTTTGTAATCCTTTTTACTGTACACAACTGTTAGAAAAACTGTCAACTGTCCACTATTTTGTTTGGAATATTTTCCAGTGCTACCACCTGGGGTTTTTTACAGCAACATTTTACATGGTAAATGTCTTTTATCCCACACATATGCCCTTTTAAATTTTTATTTATTTATTATTTTCCTTTGAAGCTCTCTGGGAAATGTACCCTTAGTTGTAAACCAAATCCTGTCTTGTTAGAGCATAGTAAATAAAACCTTTTCCACATGAGAAGAGTCCTCACAAAGTTTCCTCGCCAGCTATCTTGTGTAAATATCCCTCTGTTTGTCTCTGGAGGTAAACTCAGGGCAGGTTTTTTTCCCTTCCAATAAAGCTTGATGCTGGGGGGCTTGCTGAGCCCTTCCCACCACCTCCTCAGATTGAGGTTGCCTGAGTTATTCAGGTGATCTTCAGCAGCTTTGTGTGTAGTCAGAGGGAGGAGATGGGGTCCTCCCGGGTCAGTCCAGGCAGGCAGGTGAGGCTGCTCTTCTGGGGTGTTTGCAGAAGAACCTTTCTGCTAAACGTCTAAGAAAAATAACCCCTTAAATTTGAGCATTGGGAGCAGAAGACTGACAGGACAGAGTTTGGTGCCTTGGTGTCTTTTACGTGTAAACTTGCATTGGGTGGGAAAGCATAAGGCTCTTTTCCTCATCTGCTTCCTCTGCCCCATGAACCTCCCTTTTGTTTGAGGGAAGATCATGAAGGCATTGCAGGATCCTAGCAGGCAAGAAGGACTTGGGAATAAAAGGGCATCTCTTTGCTGAATGGGGCAGTACTTTGTTATTTCTATTTGTCGCAGTATTTGTACTTTATTGCCAAGCTATTTGAATGCCTCCTGGTTTAATGTGTTTATTTTCATGTCACAGTAAAGGAAGTTGAGAGTATTTATATTCATTTCCAGGTGTAGAACTGAGGCTAAGTGACACATTCAAAGTTACTGGAAAATCTGTGATGGAGTCAGGAACTGGTCTCTTTAATCCTAGATTAGGCAGCAGCTACAGAGCCTTTCTGCCATACTGGTCTTTGCAAGACAAGTTCAGCTAATTTCCTTTCGCGCATTAGCAGGCTCTTTTGGCTTCCATGTCTGGGAAGCTTTGTATAACCTCGCCATGAGAGCCTTTGACGGATACATTCTATGTTTCCCTACTAACACTTCAAGGTCTGTCTTTTCAAGGAAAAGGGCAAGACTTCCTTTTTTATTAGAAATGAAAAATCAGATCCCAGTAATCTTTTGACCTCTACTAAAACTTCCTGGAGCCAGCAGGTCCTAGTGTTCCCAATTAAAAAGTTAACTTTTGAAATTAGGCTTTAATCAACAAAATTTTAGAGCTCTTGTTGGGGAAGTTAATGGAGCCAGTTGCTATTTCTCTTTGGTTAAGGACTTTCTTTTTTACTAAGAGACCTTTTACTTTTGATTAAATACAGTTGCATTCAAAATTTGTTTTGTTCAAGTGTTTAGTGTGACAAGGACATAAAAGATTAGAAATGGATTTTAAATTGCACAGTTAAAATACATGTAATATTTACAAAGGCAAATTACTTTATTTCATTTCACTAGATTTTTTTTTTTTTTTTTGTATGTGTGGTAGAGGATGCCAAGATCTTACTTCATAGGAAGCTGAATGAAATAGAATATTTTCAGTTGGAAGGGACCTACAACAATCATCTAGTCCAACTGCCTGACTGCTTCAGGGCTGACCAAAAGTTAGAGCATGTTACTAAGGGCATCGTCCAAATGCCTCTTAAACACTGACAGGCTTGGGGCATCAACAGCCTCTCTAGGAAGCCTGTTCCAGTGTTTAACCACACTCTTGGTAAAGAAATGCTTCCTAATGAAGCATTTGCTTGGACTTGAAGTCTTGGAAAAGCCTTGTCCACTTCATTTCAAAATGAAGTTTTAAAATTGGTATGCTTTTGAATGGATGGATTTTAGCCGAGGGAGTTTCAATCTATTAATGAAAAATTGCTGCCTTAAATTGGGCGTGGCTATTGTTGCCCCATGTTATTTGCATTTATTTCCAAATAGCTCATGTGTTTGGTAGTCCTTGTCTTGTGTGATCATTCCTATTTGGTACCACAGGAGAGAATGATGGAGATGTAGGGAAGAGGGCAGCCAGGGACAGCAATAAAAAATTAATTTCTGCACCTTAATTTCTCCCTGTCACCCTCTCCTCTAGCCAGTGTTGGAACTGCCGCATTTCAACAGCAGGGCTCACGACCTGAAGCCAGCACATCCAGTCTCCTTTTCCATGGTGTGAAGGAGAACCACCTGATTTTTTTTTTTCGCTTGCAGCCCTCGCTGCCTCACGCTTTTTTTGCCGCATACAGAGATATTTATAAAGGAAGCGTGCTGCTGAGAGAAAGAGGTGTTTCCTGTTTCCCGCTGGTGGGAAGGCAGGGTTTTCCCTCCCGCGTGCGCGTTGGGGCTGCGCGCTCCGTTGGGTGGCTCTGTGCTCTCCGTCCCCTCGCTGCATCGCGGGCGGGCGGCAGCGGGGCTGGGTCACCCTCTGGTCGCCGGCCGGGCCGCCAGCTGTGGTGCCGAGCAGCCCGTGTTTCTGGGGGTCCTGCGGCACATCTCTCGGTTCCCTGTGGACGCCTGTGTGGTATCTGAAGTGATGCTGGGCCCTTGAATTGTATCTTGGGGATTTGCGCTATCATCCCTCTCGAGATGAAAATAACCTGAAGCTTTTCGAACCGGTTGTATGGCCCTGCACCTGGGGGACAGTGCTGGGAGGATGGTTAGTGGCCCTCAGGTCTTCTTGTCCCTTGGCAGGGAAAGCCATAAACCTTGCTTGTGCATGACTCGGATGTGGCAGGAGAACAGTGAGAGTGATTGCTGACTAGCATTATCCTTCAGGGTGCCCTGCTGCCGAAAGTCATCGAAGCTTTCTGTGGGGAGACCATCATTTTAATGTGGAGATTCTGTACTTGGGGGTTTTCTTTGTTCCCTTAAGATTTTGAAAAAAAAAAAGGAAGGGAACTTTACATTATGGTGTGTGTCAACTCAACGTTTTACTGTTTAAATCCTTGTGCTAAATGCCCGTTACAGATGCTGCAGGGAGGGAGGGGAAAAGTTGCTGTAAGTGCAGTAGTGATAATTGACCCACTTAAAAGAGCTGCTCTAATTTTGCATGTTACAGCATCCTGGAAATTCAGATAAGAATGTTGATCTCTCCAGCTAATAGGATTTCTAAATATATCATCCAAAAGAAGCAGGACGACTGTAATATTCAGTGTGTGTGTGTTCAGGCTAATGTTTTGTTTAAGAATCGCACACTCTGAAAATCTGCTTTTCTGTTAACTTTCTACTAACTCAGAATAAAATAGTATTTGACCTCTGGGGCTGGCAAGGGGAGACCTGATCCTGCCTCATTGAATTTGCTGATGGAATTCTCACCAGCTTTTGTGTAGAGGGGTGACCAACTTTTTTCCCCTCAGGATGTTGGTACCCAGCAGGTGACTCAAATTGTCAACTTTTCCATAATGCAGCATTAAACAAAGTATCTGCAGAGATAGAGAGGGGGACAGGGTCACAAGATGGCCTGTTAAGATTAGATATTTTGACTGGTTTTGATAGCTTTGTTTTCCTCGTTTAAGGGAAATTTTGAACAGGAAAGGTCAAAATAATCCTCTTCTGAAATTTGAGTACTTTTTTGCTTTACAAAGCAGAGTGTTTCAAGTCTCTCTCTAGGCAGTTCTTTCTCAAAGCATGTGGATGGATACGTCTGCTGAGGACCGTGGGGTTTGCACTCAACAGAGCTGTTGCACCTAGATTGTTTTAATTTTGGAGATCTTTTGCCCTTGCCCATCATACCTTTCTGTGTTGGGACAAAACCAGCCATCACAGTCCCTCTTTGAAAGGAAGGGACAGGCTTTACTCTGTAGGCTTCTGGATTAGGTCGCTGAAGCCTTTGTTGCTGTGGGCTTAAATTCCATTATGGGCAGGTAGAAGTGTTTACTGTTTGGCAGTCCTGCGTGCCGTCACCAAGTCGGGCCTTGCATAACACAGAACTACTTACAGCAGAAGCATTTGAGCCAGATTTGTAATGCTGTAATAGTGGTTTGTTATTATGTGCATAAAAATAATAATTAATAAAATTCATTGCATGGTCTGTCCTCTTAGTAATTAGGTTCCAGTCTGGAGTTTCTGAACTGATGAGACAATCTCACGGTAAAGGTGAAACAAGGAAAGAAACAGAAGTGGGGAACAGGAAAGCTGCAAAGGCATCTGTAATAGTGGGGCAGACATGTGGGTGGCAGCCCCCACTTACCAGCAGCACGGAGAGGGGGTGATGATGCTTTGGAACATGGTGGCAGAGACATGGGAACTAATGAGGGGATGGAGGCAGGATGAGTTCTGGGTGATGGATGAGGGGAGGGGAATGTGATGGCAGAGAGGCCTCCTTCCAGTGAAATAAATACAAAGGAGGGACGATAAGGAAGGGGATCACACCTCTGATGTCTTTGACCTTCAGCAATCCTTGCATGCTTGTGAGAATAAATATTTAACAATCTTCTTAAAGCTTGTTTAAAAGAGGAAATGATTAGTTTGGCTCTCTGCTTAATTCAGAAGTTTATCTCTGCGTCTAAATTATGGTGCTTATGTCAGCAAAAGCAGCATTATAGCTGGGTGGTGTTTTGACCTGATGGGAGCTAATACGTTGCAAACACTAGCTAAATAAAAAACAGTGTGGTACAGCCGGTCATTGTGTAGCACATTCTTGCTTTTGTCAAGAGGATATGCTGGATGTGGTGTGGGATGTGGAGGAGACGCTTCCCCTTCCTTCCCTGCACACCCACCACCCTTAAGAAGAAAAAAAAAAAAAAAACAAAACAAAAAGGGGGTGGGTGGGACAGGGCAAGTGTTACCTGATGCTTTGTTTAAATAAATCCTGGTAGCAAACATGATCAATTATGGTCGATGTTTTTGATCTGGTCACTGAAAAATATTCCTGATTGTAGACATCACTAATGTTTTCTGCATTACAGTACTTTAGAAGTCAATTAGAAAATTAAATGCTCTCCTTCATTAAAATAATATTCAAGATTGTGTGTTTGCCTTTTAATGCAGTAAGAATGATTTCTTAGAAGACAAAATTAATATTATTAAATAGTTTAAGATCAGTAATGCAAAGTAGGGTGAATAAAAGCCAGTGCATTAAGACCTATAAGCACTTCTGTGCTTGCTATCTGCAAATATTATTTTAGCTTGAAGTCTTCTAAAACTGTGTCTGCTTTCATCATATTCTTAACCCTTATGCAGCTTTTTTTTTGTCTTGCGCTTTTTGATGTTATAAGAACAAAGTGAAGGTATAGCGGAGAAACAGTATTACCTTGCAAATTTTTTTGAAAAACAGGATTCGTTCTCATTCCTGGCCTATCCTCATACCTTGAAAGTGGTCTTGATAATGATTTCTTACATCCTAATAAAGTATAAAACTTTTAAAAATTGGTAAAATACTTCTCAAGAGCTGTCTTATTTCTTCAGATGTCTGTCACTCAGTTTTTGTTTGCATGATATAGACTTCATACACAAACTTCATACTGGAAATACGTCTCCATTAAAGATCTTAAGCATTTTGTAATTTCATGTGAAGTAAAATTGTGAGCCAAGCTCTTTTTAACGTTTTCACTGTTAGCCTGCCTTTATGTCAAGTCCATGTTCTTCCTCAAAGGCAAAAGAAAATGTCTTTTAAGTTTAACTGCCAGACTGGCTCAGTATTGTTGTAAGCATGAATGATGTAATACCCAATCACATGGTGGTATGTCTGCTATTTTCCCCCCTTTGAGAGAGAGAATAATCTTTCCATCTTACCCGTTTCAGCAGTTTGGGAAAATAGCAGCCTTAAATGAGACCTAAACCAACCAAAATCTTGATTTCTTCCAGAGCTCTGCTGTTGAAGCCAAATGTTCCCTATGCCTTCTTTATTTTGACTTGCTAATTGGAAATAAGATGTTGAAGATAACATGTGCTTTGAAGCTTGTGTATTGTGTATTTTATTTAGATTTAATCCTTTAAACATTTGACAATAAAACATAAATTGCAGAGCTCTCATCTTTAGATCAGCTGTAAGTGAATCATTTAAGTTTTCAATATCCTTCCAGTTTGGGAGAAACACAGTAGTCTCAGTGATGTTTTGACTGCATGTGTTGGTAAAGTGCTATGAGATTTGCTAATCAGTATTTTTAAATGGAGATATATAACTGTGTCTTCAATGAAGAAGCAGCCTGTCTGCCAAAAATAAAGTCTTAGCTTATGCCTAACAGGGAGTAGAAATCAGAGTGCTCTTCAGATTCCTTTTGTGTTGGTAAGCAGGGAGGAATGGTGAACAATGTATTTTATGTTGTCATATATGAACTACTCGTGATGGAAAGCAAATTTTGAAAGAGGGGAAATATATAGACTGAAAAAAATCCTTTTAGTGGGGACAAAAAATTGTGTCTGACATATAATATGCTATAATCTTTTTAACATGAAGAGAAAATTGAGCAGTAAAAACACATATTCAGCAACATGACATGTACTAACTGAAATGTGAAAGTCTTTATTACATAAAAACCAGAACTTGAAACATTAGCTCTGTCTTATTGTCAGGAGAATTTCTCACCTTATCTGTTTTACAATATTTTTCCTTCTATAATTGGTCCTTTTAACTTTTTATTGTGCTTGTAGAGAGCCTTTTGGCCTTGCAGTTTCCAAGGGGAAACAAAGTTGTTATTGTCATTTCAGGTACTGTAATGTGTGGCACAATTCTAGGACAAACAAAGAGCTGGTGTTTCAAGGTAGACTGCAGAAAATTCGAGAGGTTACCTGAACTGGCTAGCTTCTGAGAAAGCAACACAATGTCCTTATTTTGCAAGGATTTTGTCCCCTTGTAGCTAACTTGCATTAAAAATACACTTTCCTTCCCCCCCACCCCTAATGAAGTCATGGCTTCTAATTAATGAAGTTCTGCCTATTCAGCTCCAAAGGCTGTGAGATTACAGGTGCTTCTCTGTGACTTTTTCTGTTGGGCAAAAGTCCTGGTCTGTCTGAATTGAGACTGTTTCTTTTGAAATTTGCCATTGAAGTCACCAGTGGACCATCCTTGATCTCCAGGGAAATGAGGAAGGAAATGTAAAATAATTGTAAGTCATTACTGAAGAAGTCTTCTTTTAAAGAAACATCTGGAGGTTTCAGCTGCTGCGTCTCAGTTGATACCTGAAATCAGAGAATACTCTATTCTGTACTTATACAGAGTTTAAAATTTGGTTTTCCCACATGAGTGCTGTTAACTTCTACAGAATCTAAGTTGAATTTTCTTTTCTGTATGAAAATTTCTGGTCCTTAAAAGATCAGTCGTTTAGAGAATGCAACAGATGGACTGCATCTGTGCTGCTGTCTGAGGGACTCCCAAATCACTGCATTCTTGTCACATCTGGAGGACCCACTTCATTGCCAGTAATTATTTCCAGCACATATTCAGTTTATAGTTTTTCAGTTGAAAAATATTTTTTGTCAACTTTCAGTTTAATATGTATTATCTTCCACCTAGACTTTATTATCTGCCACTACTGTGGCAGAGGGAAGTAACTCAAGTATTGGTTGCTGCTGTACTCAGTCTTTGAACTGGTGGCTTCAGTGTTTTGGCTGTTTCTCATAGTCATTCAATGATGAAACAAGAGAATGCTCCAGTCCTTGGATTTTGCTGATAAGGTTGGCAATCCTCCCGGCAGAGCTGTGAAGTAGTCCCTCTCCTCCTGTTGCAACTGGAGAAGTTGGGAGCACAATCGGGAGCCAAGAACATTGGCTGAGAGGTAGTATCCAGAACATGAGGACGGCATCAAAAAAAGAAGCTGCAAAACAAACAAAAAAAAGTAGCTTGACAGAAGTGTTTCATCAAAACAGTCCTTCCTACTGACAGGTTCTAGGATGGGAAGAAAGAGAATACAGAGCATTTTCCACCAGCTCTCCAGCAGTCAAAGAAGGTGTGGTACATACCCAGAAATGTTTATATAGGCAATGTATCTAAAGGGGGTGAAATATGCAGTAGATAATCCAGAAAGCCTGTGCCCTATGTAGAATTGTAGAATAATTTGGATTGGAAGGGAGGCTCGTGGAAGTAATTTCTCCAAATCCCTGCTCATGTCCTCAGTAGATTGCTGAAGCCCTACTCTGGTTGAGAGTTGGTTGTCTCTAGCAGTGGACATACTCTCTCTGGGTTTTACTACCTTCACGGAAAAGATTTTTTTTATTTTTTCCTAATACATAATCCGATTTCCTCTTGCAACTTGCATCTGTTGCCTTTTGTTCTGTCTTTGTGGGTCTGAGGAGAATTTGGCTCCATATTCTCTATACCCTCTCATTAGGTAGTTAAGACAGCATTAGATCTCCCTGAAAGCCGCCTCTTCTCTAGGCTGAACAAGTGCAGCTCTCAGCTTTTCCTCGTGTATGACACGGACCAGCCCCTCAGCCTTCTCAGTGACCCCCCACTGTAGTCGCTCCAGACTAGTGTTGTACTGAACAACCTAGACCTGAGCATGGCTCTCCAGATGCACCCGTGCAGAGGCCACAACCACTTCCCTTGACAGCTGGCTGCACTTCAGCTAATAAAACTCTGTACGTGTTTGGTCTTTCTTGATGAAGAGCATGCTGCTGACTCCTGCTCAACGTGTCTGTGGGGACCTCCACTCCTTTTGTGCAAGCTGTTCCTTACCTACTCAGTCCCAGCCCGTATTGTAGCAAGGGGTTACTCCGTCTCAGGTGTGAGACTTTTCAAGAAGCTTAAAGACAGATGCAGCTCCTGTCAGCCTGGTTCTCCAACTTGCCAAGATCCCTCTGTGTGGCAGCCCCACCTTCTGATGTACTGACTGCTCCCCCAGGTTGGTGTCATCTGCATACTTGCCTAGGGTGCCTTCTGCCTTGCTGTCTCATTGCTAATCCAGACAAGCGTTGCCCCCGAGGGATGCCTGCAGTAACTGTCTGCTAGTTGGACTTTGTACTATTAATCACAGCCCTTCAAACTCGGCAGTCCAGCCAATTTTGTGCTTACCTTCTAGGCCAGTGAGCCAAACCATGATGTCTCAACAATTTGGCTTAGAGGACACCATGGCAGACCATGTCTTCAGCTTTGCTGAAGTCAAGATAAGCAGCATCCGCCACGGTGCTGGTTTCCCCTGAGCCTGTGTCAGTTTGGGTGCAAACTAAAACTGATGGGTGGGTGATGCTTTGCTCAGGGGTGCAGCTGACTGTCTTTCCACTCAGCAGTTAAGTGTTTGGCTAGTGCTCTGTATGGAGAATTTCTCTTTGCTCAGAGTCCTGAGCAATCCATCTTTTGATGGGCAACACAACAGGTCCTTACTGATTTATTATTATTGTTGTTATTATTATTGTTGTTGTTGTTATTATTATTACTATTATTTATTATTATACTTCTTGGGGGGGCTGGTGACTAAAGCCTCTTCCTCATTTGCAGAAACCCCAGATTTGCTTCCGTAAGGGGAGTTAAAAGCTGAGAGGGTAGTCAGGGCAAACACTGCCTGTTCTCCTTTTGAAGCTGATGTTGCTGTGCAATATGAAATGCAAGAATTGTGGGTCCAGGAGAAGAGCAAACCAGTGGAAACTTTTGTAGGTGAATGTCCAGGCTTTGAGAGGGTGTATACCTAGTTCAACTTCTTTCCTCTCAGGTTATTTCTGTGTGCTTTTTTTTTACTAATGTATTTATTATATATGATTATATTGACTTAATATGTAAACAGTTCTGGCAGTGGGACTGTAACTCCAGTTTGCTTCCTCCTAGCTGAGGATCCTGGTAATGGAGGTGTAGAGTTTATAGCATTTTATGGAGAAGGTCAGTATTACGATCCCCATCTTCTGGTTGGAGAAACTGAGGCACAGCAGGGAAGCAAAACGTCTTGCTCGTCAAGGCAGTAATATAATGTAGATAAATGTTTGTGTCCAATGTACACCTATACCTCATATTTCTGCCTCCCACAATGTAAGAGTCCTGTTCCTATCTGATTTTGTTAAATCCTGGAATATGCTTTTCCAAGTATATTGATTAAACCTCTGAATTTTTAGCTATAATTGTGAAGAGAAGCAAGTTCTGCAGGCTCACTAGCTCTGGTGTTGTACCGAGCTTGTTATCAAAATCCTAGGCTGAATTTATAAGCCTCGGTGGGAAAAAAAAAGTTATCATTTTTCTTGAAAGCTTTGCAAATATGACACAATTGGTGAGCAGCTGTAAACACGAGACTCACAATAGCATTCTCGGTTGTTGTTTGGAGCAGAGCTGCATTTTAGGAGCTTGCTGTCAGCACACTGTAGAATGTTATTTGAAATTACACTGCTGGGTTACAATAAAACTACTGCAAGACTGTGTGAAAGGAGTCTAAGGAGATCTTTCCCAGCATATCACTGGCAGTTTTTATTTTCCCAGAGGCAGATGATATGTACATCATTACTGATTTTTTTTTTTCTTTCTCTCATGAAGAATTCCAGCAGCTGAGATAAGTTTACAGCTTCTTAAAAACTGATAATGAAAGAGTAGTCTCTGTGCTATAAGAGACACATGAGATAAGTGCTTGCCATTGCTACAGCATTCAAAAGAAGATAATACAGGGATAAAAGTTTAAAATGACACTTCAGGAAAATATTCCTCATTTTCCATCTTGATTAAAACCATTTAAAGAAGGCTGTTAACTTTTAAGAATGTGAGAAATGACATTTGCAAGTAAATTAACTTCAGTGTGTTCACTAAGTGATACTGTTCAACATTGTCTTGTGGTGCTTTGGGAGTTCCTACTTATGAAGTGAAGTAAATATTGACAATAATGCCAACGGAATTACAGTATCCGTGACAAGTGGAGAATTGCAGCAGATTGCTTATTGCAGACCCAGATTTACAGTAGAATATCAGTATGAGTATTCTGGCCCACTCCTACCCTCCTCTCCCCCCCCCACGCCTCACCCCAATAAAAGGTTTTCCTTTTGCTCCTTAAGGATCCCTTCTTAAAGGTGAGTAACCAGTAAACAAGGACATGACAGTTGCTTTATCTTTTTGAACACTGAGAATTGATATGTATGTTTATGAAGTATTTTAGAGCAAATTGGTACAAAATCAGATATTAAACTGAATAAAGGATTTTAAAGTGTTATAGGAGCCGCTCAGCTATGCATTTTGGATAATAAAGACATGAAAATTAGGGCTGAATCTCTGATACGCATTGCATCTCTTTTTATTATAAGAAGCTCAGGATGTCACTTAGCTCATAAATCCTTTCTGCATGTTTTGGACAGGGGGATAAAATTCTGTGTTGATTTGCATATCATAAACCCACTAATTTGATCAGGATGTTGCATTAAGACAGGATGTAGCTTGGGCCTTGCAAAGGCAGTGAGATGATCTGAAAATAATTGTTGACCAAGAAGTTAGTTACTTACTGGGAGATTATAGCAGAAACACATCTGAAAGCTTGTTTCTCTGACCCTTTGAAGAGACTTGGGAACTCCACAGTCAAAATGTCTATAATAATAGTAAGATAATCAGAATATTTCAGAGTAAAAAATATTTTACCAAGGAAAGAGGAACTGTTGTCTTCATTATAAAAACATGATAAAGAAAGATGAAATGTTTCTTGTGGGGCAGTGGCAAAAATGGAAACAGAAATGCAGTGTCCTGAGGCACAGCCTGGAGTCCCTCCGGGCTATGCCTTTCAATTTCTTGGGAAAAGCTAGATCTAAAAGGGAAGCATGTATTTCCAAACCTTTTGTGTAGATAAAATACAAAGTGTATCACATGCCTGTGACTATATTTTTGCTGCTTAATAAATAATCTCAAAGATTTATTCTCCAGAAAGTTAGCTACCTTAAAATCTCAGATATGTCGTCTTTCTTCCATGCCATGTAAACTCCTCCCTCCGTCTGGTGTATTATACTTGTTCAAGGACAAAATTTAATCTTTTTATAGGGGCAAATTTTTAAGTCATAAATTTGCTTTAAATTTAAAAACGAGTATCTTATGTCCTTGAAGGGGAATGTGTCATGTTGAGAATTGTATCCATTTCAAAGTATGATGCATCACTTGTCTCTATCCCTGAAAGGTATTTAAAATTGGTATTTGATATTTTTAAACGTAGAAAAGCTATTGCACTTCTTGTTTGGTTTGTTTGTTTGTTTTAATTCTTTTTGAGCCCTGTTCATTTGGGCTCTCAGGAAGTGAAGGTATCTTCTCACCCTGCCAGTGGCAGCTAAAGGTAATCTCTCCTTTGTGCCTTGCTGTGAAGTAGAAGTGAATACGTGGTTGTGTATTGCGTCTTGTCTACAGGTTGGTAAATTCAGACATGTTAACGCGGCTACTTCTGTCTGTTACTGTATCCCAAGGTACCCAGGTAGCTATCTGAGGAGGTAATGTGAGTCTTCTACTCCCATACTGCTAAATAAACCTCCCTTGCATGCTCTTGCAGTGGTACTCTAAAGCATAGTCTGTGCAAGATGTGTTATTCTGTGTTTGGTAAAATGCTTTATTAGTAACTCATTTGGGATAAGCTGCTGTTCATGAATCATAAGGCAAGTCCAGTTTAGAAAAAAGTAACTCTTTCATAAAAATCAAATTCTGTATATCTCTGTGCTGTTATGACTTATGTAGGTTTCTGCTACAGTGAACATGTAGAAATCTTTTTTATATTTAGTGTAGGCATTACTTAAACTGAAAGCATGGGGTGAGGATTTTTCAACCCACTGATGAGGCACATCAGTGTAGCTCCATGTTTTCCTATTTAGTTTATTGAAAGTGACTAAACCAGACTGATTTGAGGAGTTCAGCTGGTGCAAAAGTGGTGTGTTGTCCTGACTTCCAAACGCTGCTGACAAGCTAGTCCTAAGCACCCAGTTTTCAGCTCTGCGCTGAGTTTAGGATCAGTAACAAAGGTGACTGGGGAAGCTAACTGTGAGTTACTGTAATGCCTGTAATCAAACTTGCTTTGATTACTCCAAAACCAGTAATTAACAGTTTGGTAGCAGTTGTGGAAGTGCTGCTGGGTCTGTGGGCGCCGCAGGAGAGGGCTGCCCACAGCCCTGAAGCCATCAGGCCTGGCGTTTTCCGATGGGGTGCTGTCGGTGGGAGGGAGGGCGGTGATGCAGAGAGCTCTCCTGCCTGCCGAGGGGAGGTTTTCTGATCCGCAGAAATGCAGCTTTAGCAGGAAAGGTATTCCAGTACTGCTCTCTGAATACAGGGGCTCCCTTTGGTGCGTGCCGGGGAGTATCCAGTTCACGTAACGAAAGCGGTTTCTACAGGTGTGTGTCTACAGGCATCTGATACAGAAGGGCTTATTCTGTCATTGTGTTACATGACATACGCTGATCCGATTCTCTTAAAGGCCTTTGGGAATGGGAAATTTAACACATCCGATTGTTGTACTTCCCACAAAGGAGTCAGCAGCCTCAGAAGGGCAGGGATGCAATTATTATTTTTTTTGAAGCTATACTTTTTCTTAAAACAAAGGTGCTAGTGTCAGAAATTTTCTGCTGAATGAGTGGAATTGTTTTACATGTAAGATATTACATAATGCCAATGCACAGATAAATCGAGTTCACTGATACTGTCAGGAAAGCAGTGTCTGAGTTTCTGTGCGAAGTCTGCCATGTCCCAGTGCTGGGTACAGCAGCTGCCGCGCTCCCATCCCAGCAAAGCCTGTTGAGATAATTCTCTGAGGAGCAGTTAATACCAGTGCATTAGACTCAGTATGTGTATGAAAGTAAAGATGTAACGCCTGCCTTCTAGCATGGAAAATGTAAAACATTCTGTATCTACAGAATTTGGTTTTCTTCTGGTTTAATTGAGCAGTCTAATGCTACTTTTGGAAAAGTATAGCTGGGTGTTTACTGTGGGTAAACCAGAGCAGTACTATGAACTTTCACACAGGAACTGTGTATGTACTTAAAACAAGGAAGGTGTTACCAGTTTTATAAGATTTACCATAAAGCGGCTGTTCTGCAGATTTGCTCCTTATTGGTTTTAAGGTTTCTCTTTCACATAAGGTAGGTCTTTGTGTTTTGGAACAAGCAGGGGAGAACTCTGCAAACAGTGTTACTTTTAAAGAGGAATTTGAGAAGGTGGGACGGGTGACTGAGAGATTGTCTCAGGCTCTACTTTGATAAATGCTTTAAGCCAGTGTGAGCTGGCATGGCTTCAGAAAGAAGTAATCTTGCTTTGTCCTTGTCTGTTCAGTCATCCCCCAGTCCATCCCCTGCCTTCTATCAGCCCAGGTGTTTGTCCAGTTGCTTGTGAACTACGGAGTGAATCCAGTTGAAAACAGGCCAAAAAAAAAAAAAAAAACAAACCAAAAAACAAAAAAACAAAACAGTAGCAATATTTTGGGCAGTTCACTAAGCTAGTTTGCCATCTTGCTACACAAATAGCAGCCCAGGGAAGGGGGGTGGTAATGGGCCAGAATCAAGCCAGTTTGGGGCAGGCTGGCTGAGATGATTCTGGTTTTTTGTTTGTTTGTGTGGGGTTTTTTGTTTGGTTAGTTTGGTTTGGTTTTTTTTTACATCTTTCTAAACTCTTGCATTTGGAACTTTCTGAAAAGCAGAGTGTCAGACTCAAGACCATGCTGGTTTTCCTTTGGCAGTGATTTTTCTTTGCTTCTAGTTTTTGCCACTTCTCTGTCTTAAGCCAGCTGCTTCACATTTCCAGACGTGTGTTGTTGCTGTGCTGAATACCCAGTTGTCATCTCAGAATTGTTCTTCCAGATCTGCACCTTTTTCACTGTTGGTACAAGAGTCATAACCTTTACAGACTTTGTACACAGGGAAAAGAGGGAGAACTGAACTCCTTTACGTTTACTTAAATCTTTACTATTGGTGTCCTCCTTCCCAGCTGCTTTTTTTTATGCCCACTTTATCATCAAATGTTCATTCTGTGCAGGTTTTTTGGACTGTGCAGTTTCATACCTGCTTATGTGTTTGAACTCTTCAGACACAGGATGTTTTCTGCAGTGATTTTACTATTTGCTCATTTCTTTTCCCTTGCAGCTTGAGTTTTGCTCTTTTCCTGGTGCCTCTCTCCCATTCTTGTCTGCCAGCCTCACTCTTCTTTTAAGTCCTTCCTTAAACCTTGCTTCTCCTAGCAACCTCGCTTGTTTTCCCTCACCAGCGCTTGTTCAATTTACCGTTCAAGGGACAGGGTTTCTCCTTCTCATTTGGAGACTTTTTGTTGTTTGACTATAGCCAACTGTTATTTATACATGGTCACATCATCCAGGCTGAAGATTAACCTCATGTCTATCAAAACATTTACATTGATATTTACATTTTCATTCTATGCCTAAATTTTCTTTCCCCAAAGTGAATATACTAACTAAATTATCTTTCACTAGCTTAGTGTGATAGTCTTTGTATATTTTATCCATCTGATACCCTGAATAATTGTGAGTTGACTCACAGGCATATTGGGAAAAGAAATGTATTTTACTTGTTTTTGGTTCTGTTGTGCTGTGTTATAAATTTACATGTGACTATGTAAATACTTTGCAATATCCCACAAAGCAGGTTATTCACTTCAAGTCAGTAACATGAGGAATATGGCCTAGCCCCAATCCTTTGAAGACCGTATTCTCCAAGGGCAGCATTTTCAAAAGTGCTGAACGCTCGCTGCATATTCAGCTGGCCTGACGGGCTTTTGAAAATGTTCCTTTACATGGGACTGACTCTGAAGACAGTTATTAAGAAGAGCTACAGCATTAATTTAGTAAAGACTGAACTGTGCATGCATTGGGGTGTCTGGAGGTTCACGTAGCTCACAGGTGCTGGATCCATCCAGTCTAACTGGCTGTGGCGCCAGTCAGCAGCCCAGGTGCCCTAGATTGTGTCTGCAGTCACTGGAGATAGAGGAGGGGAGAACTGGTGTCGGAGCCTAATTCGGATCATGGGCGGGTCAGAAAGCTGCACTTCTAACCCTTTCGGTTAATGCCGTGAAATCGGGCAGGCGGAATGCAGCCCGAAATGCCTGTCTCCTTTTAACGACCCGGCTAGGTGGTTGTACGATGCTGCAGTACTGCCGCTAACTTTGTCTTATCTGTGAGGATAGTGACGTTGCACGTGCTGAAAGGGAAGTGCTAGAGAAATATCCTGATTTACCTGGGGAAGGAGTGTGGCACTGCTTTTTGTCCTTAAGTTGGGGACTTTTAGAATACAGAATGCACTTAGAATACAGAATGTAGAACAACACAGTTTTATGAAAGACTTAATGCAGCTATGTGCAGAGAAGGAAAAAAAACCCCATGGACCAAAATGCAGTTCTTTTTTTATCGTGCATTAATCTACACATAAATGAAGACAGCTTTTCATAAAAATGGCATTTGTGCTTATCAGTTCGATTTGTTAAATACTGTTTTTATTTGTATACTCAAGTGCAGCTTGTGCTATGTGGACTTCTTTGCACAAACAAAATTGCAAACTTAAGAAACATTGGAAACGGGCTCTAGTATTTCAGCCTCAAGGCAAAGCTTTTATTAGAATTGTCAGAAATGAGTTTTCTACAAAAGAATTGGTTTTAGATATTATTTTCTAATCATTTCAGTTCAGTGTCATTGGGAAGAGAAATGTTTACTTTAAAGAATTAGTGCTGTCAGCCAGTGTTAATTGGTAATTAACACGGGGAAAGTTTGTAAAGCAGCAGAGATATAATCGTGATAAGTCATAATCAGAAATCACTTAGTGTATTAAAATATGGAAAGGGAGGTTTGTAAACAGGGTGTAGGACTGAAAGGTGGAACACTGGGTTCAGGGCCAGCCAAATGCTGTCACTAGTTTTTCACCTTTGTGTCATTCCACTTCTGTGTCCACCCTCCCTTTTGTCTTATTTCCGTGTGTGTGTTATTGTAAGTGCTTCTGGGAAGTTCCCATCTCTTATGTAGTTTCTACAGAACCATAATGTGGAAATTGTAAATATTTAATTCCATTTAGAACTTGAGAATAATTTGTTTTAATATTCTGAAATTTTTTTTGCTTTTCAGTCAGATTTCCTGTAAGTTAGCTTTTTCTGTTTACAGCCAGCTGAATTGCTCTTGTTGAGTACAGAGAGGGACTTTATGTTTAAATATTTAATGGATCTGTGTCTAGTTTTTGTTAGAAAGCATTTTAGCTTCAACTGAAAAAAGGTAAGGCTTCATTAGTGGACAGCATGGCTCTTACAGATGTCAAATTTCTGCTGAAAATGTCTTGCAGCCATGATTCCTTGAGAGAAGTCCATTTTCTGTGCAATGGCTTATTTTGATGTAAGCTTGTAAAAGTAAGTAAAAAAAGTTCTGAGGGTAACTTACGAAAACTAACTGGATTAAAAAAAATACTAGACTCTCTCTTGTCTGTGCTGCTCATATGAGCCTGTCTATCCCAGATATGACAGGCTATATAGTGGAAGAATTTTGACACAATGGTGTGAAATAATTTGTTTGAAGGTTTCCTGATAATTGTAGATTCTCGGACACTAAAATAAAGATTTTTTTTTTTTTTAATTTTTTTTTTTTTTGAGGGGGAATGACGACTGTAAATTGTGGTTGTTATTTTAAAAACATCTTCCACAATTTATACCTGCATATCTATGTATAAGCTTTGGCAAATGGCAGTTTTGCCTCCTGCTAAGTGTTAATATTGAAAACCAAGTTGATTTTGCTGCATATAAGTGCTTTAGGATTGCTGATATAAGTAAAATGTAGGTCTATTTGAAAGACAAATGCATGCTTGTTCCAGTATTTTGGGGTTTAGGTTTCTGGTACTATTCATTTCATCATGAACTTTTCTTTCCTCTGGTGCTGAGAATGAGATCATTATTACTGTGATTCATGGCGCGCTCATATTATCCACAGATTACTAGGTTATAAAGGCAGAAAGGGAGCGTTCTGGCCACTTGGTCTGACCTTTTGCATCACGTTGGTCAAAGGATTCCCTTGAATTAACTCTTTTGAAGTAAAGCCTTTAGACTCATCTCATTTTGATTTAAAAGTTTCTAATGATGGACAGTCAATTGCATACCTCAGTGAAATTAGCTTAAAGAATGAACAGCAAAGGAAAAGCAGTTGAAACTAACATTCTTTTCTTTTTCCTTTCCTTTTCCTTTTTTTTTTTTTTTTTTTTTAATTGGGGGTATTTATAATTTAAGTCCCCTTGTGCTTGTCCTGTTATTTTGTATGTGCATATCTGGAATATCAGTAGCTTTCTACCCCTTTCAGAACTTTTCCATGTGCTAGCCGTCTCCGTATGCAAAATTATCATTGTTTTCTTTCAGCCTCAAAGAAAACATTTATCTTATGATTGTATAATTTTTGAATATGTATTACGTATTATCTGCTGGTTTTAGCTGTTGTTGTATGTTCTCCTGAACTGTTCCAACTCTGAAAAGGAGTTTGAAAACAACTGCTTGTTTTTACAACTACTTCCTGCTGATAATTGTGCTCACAATATTCACAGTGAAGGCCAACCCATTGCTACTGCATGACTCAAATTTCCCCTTTGCTTTTGCTTTGCTGTAGCAGCTTCACATCTGATCAGGGAGGGGGATTGCTGGAGGCTACCTTAAACGAAATCCAGAAATGCCACATTTTTACTGTGACCTTTGCTTACAATTTCAGTGGACACTTGAACGAACTTCTCTAAGGAGCGAAGCAACTGTATGTTAAAGCATCTATAATGTAGCTCTAAATTGCGTCAGAGTTGCCTGAACCCTGAAAGTGAATTTCCCAGCTGCTTAGCTCGAATCTTTTGTTGTTATAAATGCATGCAGTGCTCTCTGTTTCTTCTTACTTGGACAAAAAGGTGGTGGTTGTTTTTTTTCTTACAGTAATAAAGCCTAAAAGCTTGTGATGCGTTAAGTCTTCTACCAAAGCGTTTTTAATGGTTTGAGGAGGGTGAAGAATACTTTGATATACAGATTTCATGACTGTAACTGAAACGCCTATATTAGAAAAGCAGCCCTCTGGCTCACCCAAGATCTGAATTAGTGCTTGGTACGGATGCTCTCTCTGACTTCTCTGTCTCCAGAGACAGGAGACAGACTCTGGGACCACTCAGTTGCTCACTTTGGTCTCTCAGTAACCTGTGAGCTGCTTGTCTTCTGGTGTTTTTTGTTTGTTTGGCTTTGGTTGGGTTTTTTTTTGGTTTTGTTTTGTTTTGTTGGTTTTTTTTTTTTTGCTAAATTGTGATGAAATCTATGAGAAATGTGTGATAATTTTAGTTTAGCTCAGTGGTGAAGGTGTCTCAGGGTAGGCATAGAGTAACCAGATGCTTCAAGTCAGTAATGTGCTCGGAACATTTTCAGATCTGGAATATTTCTCAAGCATAACATTGATTGCTTCCTAGATCTCTTTGAGTTGACAATTACTATGGTTCCTTGGCAATTGCATTGTTAAAGTCTTTCCATTTTCTCCTTTCTCACTACTTTGACTAAAAAGTTGCACTGAATTCACTATTGCTCTCTGTAGATTTCTAAGCTGTATATTTTACACATTGTTTTTGTTAGCAATTTCCTTACTGTGTTAAAATTTAAGATTTGCTTTAATGTCTTGCATATTATTATCTATAATGGATTTTGGATTTTTTTTCAGAGACATTCCGAGTTTTCAGCTAATTAAATAGCCAGCGATGCTGTGGTTTTTAATGCTAAAATTAACTTTCGCCAAATAATATTAACATAACTTACTGAATTTCGTAACAAATTTGGAGTACTGAATTCATACAATTTCAAATGCAAACTAAGGATAGGAATGCTCAAGGATAAAAATTCTCAGTGATGCAAATGTTTATGTATAAACTGATTATGTTACCGGAATTATTCTCCTTCCACGGCAGATAATATTTAGGAGAAACTATATTACTCTGACATACTCTAAGATCAACATATGCTAATACTTGCGTTACCATGAGGTACCAAACTATACTGACGTCCCTGTATTTTTTCTAATACTGGATTTCTTAACATATTGGTACATACACAAACATGTTTTCTTTGCCTGCCTCGTGCTCTCTCTCTCTCCTCTCACACTTTACTTTGACACTCCTTTTAATTGTAAAACTGGAACCCTTTTACGATGTGTGAGCCACACCTGAGTAGCTGATAGGAGATCTAGCATGTGTTCTTTACTTGGATAGCAATGAGAAGTCTACCTTTGCACCTTAAGATTAATGGTGTGTGTTTTTTCTTTTTTGTTCATTGTTAAGACAATATGTTTAAAAGTGTGCTAACTTTCAGTAAAATCTAATGGAAGCTTGTAGTGGGTTTGGCTTGATTTTAGCTATTACGAGTCCCAAGTGCGCCCATAATGAGTAGCTAGACAGTGACCTAGGATTTTTTGCAGCAGCATAGGATATGAGGGACAGTGAAAACTCAAAGGTAACAGCTGATTTACTTGGTCAGAGAAGAGAGTAGCCAAAGCAGCTTTCTCTTCCCAGCTCTGACAGGTCCTCACAGAAGAGGCCAAAAGAAATTTACTGCCATTTTCTCAGTTTTCCCTTCCATCTGGAAGGGCCCTGGGCTCCTAAGCTGGTGTAAGAGACCGATGGTGCTTTATGTTCTTAAATGTAATGTAATAAGAGTATTCCGTCTTGCTGCTGCTATTGTTCTTTGGTATCATTGGGTTTTTCTTAGGCTGCAGTACATGGTGAGTATTATAAGTCACAGAAGACGTTGGCTCGTTCTTTGAGACCGTCACTCCACATAGACAACTTGTGCAGCAAATGCAGCAGGTGCCGGCAGGATTTTTGGGGGGAACTTGAGCTATTGGCTGGATGCTGGCTGTTAGAAGAACTGGTGCACCCAAGTACCTAGTCTGTATTTGGTTTCTTTGACAGTTAAACCTGGGTTTATTTCTTACATTTTTTTGTGTTGCCAATGAAATTAAACACTGTCACATTCAACAAGCTTGTATATTCCTTGACTTCTTCACAGACATGTTACTCGACCTCAGTGACCTTCTTCAGGTATTGTATCTTTTTTTGTTTTGTTTTAAACTTTTATTGAAGTGTTGAACTTTAACTGCAAGTAAAGAGCTGTCAGCATGGGCTATTTTGGATGTTTTAATTTCTCTAAAAATTCTGAATTGGAAAATCACTGCCTTTGTGAACATGTATTGTTTAGTGAAATTAAATGTCAAATATTTTTTGCTTTTAATGTTTCAAATCACGTATCAAGAGTTAGTATGATCCTTTCATCAGGATTCAGAATCACTGCAATGGCACAGGGTCAGATGTTACACAATTTTAAAACAGCAGTTGTTGAAGAGAGAAGTAACTGTTTTGGTAGGTAATACTGTGTAAGTGTATTAGTGTGGTACAGAGACATGTTTTATAAAATGTATTTTGAGAGAACTATGTACTTCCTCTGTATGTGGAAATAGAAAGCTCTACTGACATATGCTGTCTTACATTCATTCTCCACATTACAACTGTTTTGCATACAATGTGAGTAGGTTACTTGCATCTATTTATGTCCTCCCAGCTGTCTTGGTAAATGGCATCGCTCTGAAGACTATTTATTGTTTGAAGCAATCCACTGGAATTGCAATAATCAAATGAATCTTTAATTTTTAAAATTTGTGGCTTTTTTCTCTTTTCTAAATTCTTATTGAATTATTTTGATTACTTATAACCAAATACCGCATGTGTAGAATGGGAGGTTTACTTCCTTCTAAACACAGGTGAGTTTTTCACGGGGATTGCTAGGAAGTAGAATGATCACAGTAATATGAACAACAGTCACACAATGTGAAGAAGAGGAGATACTGTATCTGTAAAAGAAAAAAAAAAAAAGATGTATTGTCAGAAGGAACAGACAAAGATTGAAAAATCCGTGTTTTCCCCACTGTGCATTCCAGCCAGAAAAGGTGTCGAGATGGGGCATATGAAGAGCAAAAGGTTAAAGAAGGGTAACTTGAAGAGATGGGAGACAGAAATAGATTAGTAGTAGGGAAATAATCAATACCAGAAAGAGGAAAAATGCAAAATTTCAGCATCATGATCTGTGTTTCTGTATTTAACTCTGTGAAGACTTCTGATGTGCTCTACTTTGTACCTTCTTCAAGGTGAATCTGAGCAAGCAGGAATCTTAAATGTTATTGTTAACTGTAGCTAGCCAGAAAGTCCTGCTCAGGAAGGTATAAATAAGCTTTTCAGGTCCTGGCTTGATTTCTCCCCTACCCTGAGTTTGTTTAACAAACAAACAAAAAACCCCAAAACAAAACAAAAAAACCCTTGGTGGCAAAACATTTATAGTCCAGGGCAGAAAATTTCAGTACATTATGCTTTAGATCAGCCTTTGCCCACAGATTGTATGCCTAAAAAAGCAAAGCAATTAGTTCCTTAGAGTAATTTTCAAGGATAGCTCTCCCGTCCTGAAGTCAGGATGTGAATGTCATAAAAAAAAAAGAAGGGTTGTTAGCCGTAGTAGTGGTGGCAGTGGTATTATCTTTCCAAAATATTTAATTTCTTCAGACTTATCTGTACAAGATATGTTATACTGATCCAGGTAACTGTGTTCCTTGCTAAAATGAGAAAGTTGTCAATTTTATATCAGAAAAAAATCACATGTGAAAGTCTAAAAGATGAGCTGCTGCTGACTCACCAACTCTTGCTTAGATGCTAATAGCAAATTTTGAGATTTTTCTTCAGAATTTTCTACTTGATGTAGCTCAGTTGCTGTGGGAGGTGAAGTGACCTGCAGGGCTGCCAATCATCTGACTGGAGGAATTTTTTGAAGTTAGGAAATGAAACATCCTCAGTGAGTGTCTTCATGGAGGCTATTGACTGAACTACAGAACACCCTGAAATAGGTTTCAGTGCATTTGAGGGGAAAAAAAGCATAATAACCTTTCATGTATTGCTTCATCTAAAAGTAAAACAAAAAGTAAGCTTTATAACTTCAGGTACCAACAAAAAAGATAAATGAAAGCCCGTGCAAAAGGCCATGCATTGTTTTCTTTTGCCATCTTGCAGCTGGAAACAGTATTAGCTGTGCCATTCTGCATCCCACTTCTGGCACCCTCCACATCAGTGACCTTCAGCCAGTGTCGTGCACGCACTGGAAGAGCAAACACCCTCTGTAGCTCACAACATGAAGGTGGTAGCTAAAAGTAAGAGCAATATGAAGAAGATTTGGATCTGCTGCTACCTGCAACCCAGTATTTGTTTAATGACCTATCTTATTTGTGTTCTTTCTCTTTTGATGAAATCAAAATCATAAGCATGGCCTCTTAGGCTCTGGTCAGTACTTCTTGTACGACCTCTCTTCCTGTCTTTATTGATTTGCTTTGGGATTTGGTCCCCCATTCTCCATAAATAAAAAAGCTGTGCCCTATAGTGTGATATGCTGTTAGAGTAGTAGTAGGCTACTAAAACTTAGCAATCGAGGAGACTAATTTTCACTGTTAATGGCAGTCCATTTAAGAAGTCGTATCAGTTTTCCTCTTATGCTGGTGACTGAGATGTGGGAATTTGTCTTGTTCCACTGGAGAACTGCTACATTTCATAATAGTTTTTGGAGCTTCAAAACTTCTGTCATCTTGGAAAAAGCCAAAATGTCTCTTTTTTTTTTTTTTTTTTTTTTTAATTGGAAGGGCAAGTTCTTTATTTTTTTTTTTCTCCCCTTTTATCTTCAGGTGAAATATGTCCTGTGTATTGGAAACCTCTTGTTTAAAATCTCAGATTCAGTATGCCTCTGGTACCTTTAGACTTTAAAGCATTATATGAAATGAACTGAAAAAATTGAGACCACTGCTACAAATCTGGCTCCTTCCTCGTGCGGTGTGGAGTCATGCTGCATGTTGATTGAGTTGGAAGGACGATCAGTCATCAGTTTCCAACAGGGGAAGTACTTGCTTATATTTTCAAATACTGCATTTCACTTGCAAATACAGTCTTTAGAGCGGTCCTCTAATCAGGCCTTTTGTTTGCTTTTTTGTTAGTCCAATCTACGCGACAGGCCTTACTTGTTTAGGAGAGTTGCGAAGCTTGTCTAGCCTGGCCCAACTTCTGAACAGTTTAGGTTGGTTCATCTGTTTCAGAGCACCTCATTCCTTGCACCTGGAGAACTATTTGGCTAAAGTTTTGATCCCAGTATGGTGAAATGCTGCCTGACTTATTCTCAGAAATGGCAGTTTCTTTTCTTAGTTTCTTGTAATCTCCAGTGTCATGGTCTTTGCAATGTGGTCATAAAAGACTTTGGGAAGAGGTGTTGGCAGTGCTTTGATCTCCAATTTCAGCCTAGTAGAATATAATTTTTAATGTGCCTTGTGGTGTGTCCTGCTGTTAAATAAGGCTAATGCTTACTGAAAATATGTTAGACAGAGCCCTGCTCTCTATAGGAGTGAGCAGCAGGAGGGTTAGCAGCAACTGACATAATTAATTAAAATGACATGTTTTGACTTGATATCAAGAAAAGGTCTTTCACCACGAGGACAGCCAAGCATTGAGACAGGTTGTTCAGAGCAGTTTTGAAGTCTCTGTCCAGCAGGATTTTCAAGATCCTGGTCTGTTCTTGTAGTTGACCCTGCTTTTAAGCAGGAGGTTGGGCTGAAGACCTGCTGAGATCCATTCCAACCCGAACTATACTGCAGTTCTATCTAGATAATGGAAGAGGGTGCACAAGAAGTTAAAATCAGTAAATAGTACTTTCTTGTCTAATCCTCCTTTGATGTCTCTTTCACTTCAAGACAACTCTCACCCCTATTTCTTTATCTTCAGTGTGTTTAGTCAAGTAACAGTACTTTCTTGTCCAGAAGGATTTTTATTGCGAGGTATTTTTGGACACTTGTTTTTATTTAATTCTCCAAAAGGCAGCATTGGCCTCCCTTGATTCCTCTGTGCTTGTCGCAAATGACTCTTTGACTTTCTTGCATAGATAGTATGATAATGGTTTATTATACTTCTGTGGTGTTGGAGGAAGAATGCTAGGACTACCACGTATGTGATTAGCAAAAGTAGACTCTCTCTTTAGAGTCCCCAGACTGAAGGGGATACTTTAAAGCATAGCATGAGAAATGTCTCTTTGAACTGCAGTCTGGCAAGCTGGGTTTGGTACATGTTTGTAGTTTTGTGTATTGTCTTTCAAGGTTAAGTGTAATTTTCTGGTTACAATATGGATCCAAAAAATAAGTAGTTTCAGTTTATTGTACGGAGAAGGGTAAAATAGAGTATTTTTTTAAACTATGCTAATTTGCTTCAGTTCTTAATACCCTTTGTTCATTTAAAGTTATTAATGTGTTGACTGCATTTACCTTTTTTGCCCCTATGCAAATTGCTATGTTGATTGAGTTAATTTAAACAACCTGGTTGGGACCTTCAGGCATTACTATACTAAAAATGTTAATAATGAATCAAATAACCACAGGTGCCTCTTTCCCCAGCAACAGACACTCTCCTTAAAAACTCATTTGCTTTTCATGGTTGCTTAATTATTTAGGCAAGCAGCCATGGATGTTTCACAGTGTGAATTCTCATCGCGTTCCAACTGCCCAATCTTTGTCTTTGTAAAAGACAGAATACCTTAACCACTATCACCATTTGTAGTATTTTTCCAGAATTCCACACCATGGTCTGGGAAAGCCTTTTTGGAAATCGGTCATATCATAGTGAAAGGGGATTGATTTATAAATTTATGGAACTTATGCTTAAGCAAAAATTTCAATGATTGCAGCTTTATTTTTTCCTACTGTCCAGAAGGTAAAGTGACCTGATAACTGTATGAATAGGAGATTCCCCGTTTCCCAAAGATTTTAAAATTGTGTAAGGTGTTAGACTGATGAACAGCTGAACTCCAGTATTGCTGGAAACAATGTATTTGTTGTTATTTCTAAGAGTGGAAGTATATTGGTATTTGTGATCACATCAGGCATGATGTGAAAGCAAGAGGAAAATGCGAAAGGATGAGAGTCCCTATAGAAGTGTCCCTTTGAAATCAAAATCTGATGACTGACAGATGTGAACTGGAAGGACTGGGTGTCCAAAAAATATGGCAAAGGCAAAGAGTATAACAAGTAGAAGGATCTTTCTGTAACGATGTAACTGAATAATTGGAAGCCATTCCTTCCCCAAACACCCCTTTTAACTAATATAAAGTGTTATATAACAAGAGCAGAAATTAACTATTGGTAAAGGACAACATCTTAGAGAATCTTAAGTTCTCCTGTGAAAACTTCAGGGTAAAAACAGAGTTTCTTTTGTAGTGCCTTGGTAAGCATACAGTTTTTTTCTGAAAGATGTCTTTCTGTTGAAGACTCTAGTTGTTTTTTAAAAAAATCCAACTCAGTGGTAGGTCCATATGTTTGTAAACTTACTCCGTTAAATGTGAACTGGATGTAAAATAATACGGTAAAAACTGTCAGGGTATGCAGATATTTTAAAATATCCCCTCTGACAGATGTTGTCACCACTCTGTATTAGATGTTGATGTTCAAACCTGGTGATTGCATCAAGTTTAGGAAATTTTAATATCTATTGAAAATACACAAACAAAGAACACAAGTCTTACGAAAGTTGATGAAACAATTACTGCACTTTGACAGTTTTGATTGGGGAGAGTTTGGGGAAATACTGTTTTTCAGTATGATCCTTTTAAATTAAGAAGGGAGAAAAGAGGCTGAAGTTGATGTGGTAAGCTTTAAAGCTGCACCAAGTCTTCAAGTCTTAGCCAGAGACATCCTTTTAGAAGGGCATTTTTGTTTATTCACTATTCTAAGGACTCATATAAAATTGGGTTTTATGAATGCAAATGTCATATGGTTCTAAATTTGGAGCGTTAAGCTTTTGATGGATTGGAGTATATGAATTTTTATAAGAAGTTCTTAATGAAGAAAGAACTAGAAATTAAAGTAGGTCTTTAAATTAATTCTCTTAATTTTCTAAGCTTAATGGAGTGCAAAAAACCATACAAATTATGAGAGTAAAGAAAGACTCTATCTATATGCCTATTATATATCATATCTCATCTGTCACAGGATGTGTGTGTGTGTGCGTAATAGTTGAAATTAGTGAAAGGGCCTTCTTCCACTAAACCCAGAAATTCTTAAATATCCTGTTTCAGCAGCTCAATGCTATTACAAATTTCTGGGTGAGTTTTATGCCATCTTTAATTTCCCACTAATGAGAAATGCCCCAGAACCTGTGAATATCTGATAACTTTTAAAGATGAGAAGTGTATTGTTTTCAAGGGCCTGAAGTCTCTTTTCCTACTGGTTTGCCAGGAAAACTGGAAGCAATTAAATATTCCTGATTCTTTTTGTGCCATTACCCTGGCATTAAAAACGTGTGAACTTCATGAGGAGAACAGTGGAGAGCATGCAATCCACTGTATATTATGCTTTCTTTCTAAACTGGTAGTCACCAGAAACTGCAAAGAAATGCACTTGTGATCAAAAGAAAGAAATTCCCTGATGTACCATTTCTATTTGAATTTATTATTTTGTGTAAGTAAACTGCCTACACCATGAAGTTTGTCATAAAACACTGATGATGTGGGTGAAGTGGAAAAGCAGGTTAGATTTAAGTATGTTACTTTTCAAATAGACCATGGATCTGGAGACTTTTAGTTAGGCCGAGGAGAGGAAGGCAAACAGTCATCGAGCAATTTTATTATGCATTTGTCTTTGCTTTAGATTGAATTCGGCACCCACTTTGATTTTAGAACTTCACTAAAACCCCTGCTTCTTTATGCCTCTGCATATTTATTTGTTCTTTGATGTTGCATTGATGAAAAGTTAGCTTGAGAGGAGTTTCTTAGTGACATGGTTTGATGGGGACAAATATCAAGTAGTTAAATGTTGTGACCAAAAAAAAAAAAAGGCCAGGAGAATTACTTGTCTACTTGTCTGAATTTGAGTTGTCTTTTTTTTTTTTTTTTTCTAGATTAAAATGAAATAAATAGATGAGTTTCTGAAGTCTCTGGTGGAAACATCATATGTAGTTGGCTCCAGTGAAGTAACTTTATTGATTTGTGCAGTGATACCGTCCTTGCAGAACAAGATCTAAGTGATGAGGTTTAAGATTTATAGTAACTTGGTCGGCCAACTTAGAAGGCTGAAACTACAGCCAAACCCCCATTCTTTATGTTAATAATTTTTAGACAAAAGGCCAAAACAAGCCATTCCAAGCTTGCAGTGAATCTAGAGCATCTAAAACCAAGCGAAACACTGCAGATATTTGCTGTAGTCATGTCTGTTCTGTCTCTGTGGCTCATGGAAAGTCACATGCTCCCAAACTCCTCTAGGAATTGCCAGGTTCAGTAGGTGCTTATTTTTCTGTATAAAATTTGGTGACTTACTGCCTAAGAAATAAACTTCTTATTCAAAGGGTATATTTTGTTCATTTCCTTCCCATGAATAGTATTTCTGTATTGTCTGCTATTTCAGGAAAAAAAGGACAGTAAAATTTCAGACTATACTTTTGTATCTTCTAGGCCAGTCTGTTGCTCAGACACAGCCTGGAAGATATTCAACGCTTTCCACTAGATACGGAGTGAATCACCATCATATCATGTACACTTGATTGTGCAGTCACTTTCAGGAACCATGATCATACTGATGATTTCTTTTAAGTTCACATTTATTTTTTTTTTAAATTTGAGAAAAAAATCACATTAAGAACATTTTCACATAAAGAATCACTTTGAAATGCTAGGTGAAAACGTGTCAGTATTTTTTCTGTTCGTTTGTTTAAATATATATATTTTTGCTAGCTTGGTAGAAGCATCTATACACTTGGGAGGAAAGCTTACTTTTAAACTGATAATGGTAAAGATCTTTTGTGGAACTGAAAGAGAATATACTTGGTAACACCATTTTTAAATTTGCATAGGCTTGTACCAGAATCAACAGCTCAGTTGCATTACTGACTGCTTAGTAAACACCTTCACTAT
The DNA here is from genome assembly GCF_018691265.1 of Tyto alba. NCBI lineage: Eukaryota > Metazoa > Chordata > Aves > Strigiformes > Tytonidae > Tyto > Tyto alba. The sequence continues at coordinate 9,354,957 of NW_024881303.1, forward strand.
CCTGGCATAGGAAGGAGAGGGGCAATTCTGTTACATAAAAGCAATAGAGTATATCCTATCCTTAAAAAAAAATTTAAAAATTATTTGGTTGGGGTGTAGGAGGATTCAGTTTTTTATACTAACTTTAACCTCTACGTATGCCTTGGGGGAGCAAGGTGTTCATGGAGCTTCGTGGGAACGTTTGGGGCTGATTGGGAACTGAAGTATATCCTGCCTTTCTTGCTGACCACAAAAACACATCTTAAGATAGTGAAAGAAAACTTCCTCAGACTTTAAAAATACAAATGTAGTTGCCTATGATATAAATTGCAAATCAGAGTATGGAGAGTAACTCTTCCCCTCAGTTTACATCCTCCTGAGTGCAGCAGTGAAGGAGGGGAGGGGAGCGGGGCTCTGTCCCTGGCTCCTTGGCAGGTTTGGTGTGGTTTAAGGTTTTTCTGAATTTCTTTATCTTTTTTTAATGTAGGGTGATCTGGGGTAGTGTCCAACAGTAAGAAATGACAAATAACCCTTGGGGCATATAGCACCACTCCTTGCTTTGGTGGAAAAGTTTGGTGTGTGCTTGTGCAATACTTAATTATCCCACTTCACATGATCATGCAGAGCTGAAATTTGCACTAACTTGCGAGTATTTGCTCAGGTTTTGTTTAAGTTACAAGATAAACGACATTTTATATATACTGGTATTATATTAAAGTCTACTTAACGCTTTAAGATGTTAGGTGACAACTGAAAAATTGTCTAAATACTACAGAGAACACTGAGCCCACTGAAAAGCATGATGAACAACTTCTGAAATTTTTTTTCAGTGTGAACTTTTTACAGTGCTAATTTTGTGCAGCTTTTGACAAGCACCAAGTATTATTCTATACCTATGAATATGGCTTGTATTACTTCAATTGATACGTTGTTTTTTTTTTTTAAAGCAGGTTAAGATTTCAAAAGTTAGGGTTTTTTCCCTTTCCATATAAACGTTCTATTAAAAACATTTGTGGTTTAAGATTTGAATATTTTTTTTTTGTCTTTTAATAGGTGAATGTCTATGTGCTGGGAAAAACTTTCCTCCTGTTGGCCAGAGAACTCTGCATAAATGCTCCAGCCATAGGTATTTTTTTTTGAGTTGACTTTTGAGTATTTGGGTGTATTTTCTGCATGGCTGCTTGACAAGAATATATATGTATGTGTGTGTATGTACATAGTATTGTGTACTAAATACCAAAGCGGTAACTTAAAAATGAAGCTGGAATCAATCCAGGCAGAAGAGCATTGCTGACTCTGAGAGCCTGTTCTCCTTTATGTAAGAGTTGTTTGGGAGCTAGATGCTCTTTTTTCTACAAGTAATTTTGGTGCTTTTTCATAGAGTAGTTTAGGCCATATTAAGACAGTGGGCTGATGTATAACAAATTTGTGTGCTTCTACAAGCTTGCACAGGCCTGTCACACTTCAGTTCCAGGAGAGGTGCAACATTTGATAAATATTTGCCAAATTTTCGATCTGTCCATCACTTGTAGCTGAGGTGTTCAGCACGTGAAATACCAATGGCTTGATGGAAAATGAGGAGCAACTTTTTCCAAGCATGTGAATAACTTTTTAATTAGTAAGTCATGACTGAAATTGTAACAGTGATAGGAAGGTGGGTTTTAACCTGTCAAAATGGTAAAAAAGCTGTTGTCAGGGTTGTAGTTTTTAAGCCAAGGGAATTCATGCCAATTCCAGTTAAAAGAGTACGTTCACAGAGAGATCTTGTGACTGTTACCCACCTCTGTGCAGGAATTTTCTTCTTGTATCTTTACCCACTCTCACTCCCACTCTGCTTAATCTGTACTGAGAATCAGATGCCTTTATGTTCAAGAACAGCACGCATGCACACCCCTGCAGATGCACTCAGCTGGGCACACAGCTGCCTGCCCTCGCAGCAAGGGAACCAGCAGCTCCCGTGCTGAGCATCCTCCTAACAGCGTCCAGAGAGCACGTGGCAGTGCACAGCCATCAGCCAGCGGGTGGGCCGGCTTCCTTAGCGTGGCTTCATGTCTGGTAAAAAGTTCGTGTTTTCAGTAATTCAGTTGCCTTCTTATTTTTCACGACTATTTTTTAAAGAGAGAACAGGCAGAATTTGTATTGCAGCTTAGTTTCAAGGTGAAAATTAATGCGGCTTAGGAAAATACAAGCAGAAAACCCTTCTAAATTAAATGTAGAGGTACTTTTGTTATACGTGGAAAAAAATACTGGTTGAGACTGCTGTTTGAATATTCTTTCCAAGGTCATTGAGGAAGACATTTTTATAAAAACTAGTATTTCTAATTGGCTCATCTGTAATGATTGTCAGGCACTTGAAAAAAAAACACCTACTTTTGTCACATTTTGAGAACAGTTAAGGGTAATAGCTGTAAAATGACTGCTGACAGTAAATGGGACTATGCTTTTGGAAAAAATAGAGGGGGAGGAAAGATCCAACAGATTTTGTTTAAGGCGTGGCTTATTTCAAAGTAGTAATTTTAAGTGAACTTGACCATATTGCAAGTATTTCTCTCATGTCTGCTCCTAAACCTGAGGATGGGATTTAGATAGTGGCTGCCAGTATTACAGCTCTGGGCTCAATCCGCGATGAAACCTGTCACTGTGTTAAGCTTCATCTGTGTCTTGACTCTGGCCAGTGAAGTGAGGTGCAGTTTGACAGGTACAAGTGTCAGTGTTGCTGTTTGCTGGGCAGCCTCGAGGTTAACACAGAAAGATGTGTGTGAATGGGCATTAGAAGCTTTCAAATTATAACCACAGGATGATTTTGATCAACTCTGATTACAGTCATGGTTTGTCTATCTTCAGTTTAGGCAACACACAAAAACCCCTGAGCTTCCATGTATGTCAGCTCCCTTTTTGATGAAGGAAAATAAAGGCTGCTGCTGGACAGTTTCAATTACCAGGCAAGGGAACCTTTGTATTTGCAGTGATAGCTACTGCCTGGTGTAGATGCACACAAGGGACAGACTACAGTACCATCACCCCTGTTAATTCATCCACCACACAGTTAACAGACACAAGCCATAAGATCAGCAATGATCAAGTACACAGGATTTAGGGCAAGTAAAAATGTTTTATATTTCACAGATTCATAAACTGCTCTAGTTTAGAACATTCTGTTTAAGTCAGCTGCAGTCTGCAAGTTAGTTATCTATATACAAAATAAATGCACAGTACGTGCGAAATTTAACATTTTTCTGCTTGTTGCAGTCTTAATAATTAAGTCAAATAGCTTATGAATAAATAAAATAAGATTAAATTCAAGAGCATTCCTTCACTTATTTGTATAGCCTGATGTAGCAGATAGGTAAGTAGCGTAACATTCCATACTGCTGCAGAGTTCGTAGTAAAACTGAAAAATCCCTTAATGTGCATCATTGCAGTATTGGAATACAATCAAGGTGAAATGCATCATGCATAGAAAATGAGCTCAGGTATTTGTCCTCCTTGTACTCCGGTTCCATTAGTACTGTCCGAGGAGCACTGGAACTGGAAGGTCACTTTCCCGCACTGCACTTCAGTCATTCCCTCTTGCCCAAAGTAACTGAGTTCATTACCGTCCAGAATAGCACTTACATTGTAAAATGTGTCTTGCTCAACCTGCACAGGGTGTTCAAACCACACCGAGAAAGTGTTACTGGAGCCGTCGGAGGTAAACTTTGTCAGATTTTGAGCAAGCACAACTCCTAAGCGCTTCAGTTCGATTTTGACGCTGTATTCAGCTTTGCCACAGCTCGACCCATACAATCCCAGTCCTGCTATAAATATCCGTTTGTCTACGGCAAACTGAATACTGTCACATCGCCCTCGGTACCTCCACTGATTGCTGCGATAGGCAGATGACTGAAACCGATGGCATCGCTGAGGTACAAGTCCTTTTCTTTTTGTCAGCGGAAACTCTAGTTTGGGTTTATTTGCAGCCGTGTACCATAGGAATATGTTGTGAGTTTCCTCAAGGGTGAGGATGTCGGACTGGGCAGCTCCGTTGGCAAACTCTTCCAGAGTCATGGTTGGAATCCGTACCAGGTACAAAGCTTTTCCTAATACGTTCCTCTTGTTGCGTGGCGTAACCGGCAGCCCTTGCCTTTTGCATTCAGCCTCTGCCCAGTTGAGAACAGCCTCGAAAACTACCACTTCCTTGGTGTTGAGTGCCTCCCGGGTCACAATGATCTCTAGTGTTTGTTGATCTATCTCACAGAAGCCCTCTGACTTCAGTGCCATTTCTGCTTGAGCATCAATCACTTCCCAGCAGCGCTGCGTCAGCTCTGGCTCCTCGAAGAGCCTGCTCTGAGACAGCAGGACACAAGCGTTCTTCGCTTCTAAACTGGTCTCCAGAAAATTGACGCAAGCCTTTGCTAGGGCCGGCACGATGTACTTCTTGGCAGCATACAGCGTAGCCAGAACTGTGTCAGCTTCCAGGTCTATTTCATCACTATACATGTATCTAGATGGGGGGAAAAAAAAAAAAAAAGAAAAAAAAATAGTTTCTATGGGGGAAAAGAAAAAACAGGCCATGCGAGATTGATCAGTGGTCATCTTTGCTGGCAGTGAATCTGACATTCAGTTTGTCAGCACATTAAGTAAACAGTAATAAGTGCGTATTGCACAAGGCCAATTAGGAGATGTATATTTTATAAGCTACTTTGATTCTGTCCACGTAATTAGTAGACTTGTAGTGGCCACTTACTTTAATAGGATCAGAAAGGCTGCAGGTTCCACATCTGGTATATGGATTTCAGATTTGACCTCTGCGAGATCGCCATAAAACATAGCATAGAAGACAGAGCTACCAACTGCCAAAACATACTGGAAAATAAAGAGAGAGAAGCCTCAGTAATATGTATTGGTAATAGCTGAGTGTGTTGGCTTTTGACAAGAGCTACACTTCGGGAAAGTTAAAAGCTGCAGTTGAGGCAGAAGACTCTCTTAAAGGGAATAGTCTAATTGCAGCGTCTGTGAATTACTTCTGGGATTACAGAGCCGTAATTATAGGGGAAAAAAAAAAACAAGGGAACCTCCTTGCAAGGCAGGGGGAGAAGGCGATACGCACCGCAGTATTAAAAAGCCAAAAATTATCTGCACAAACCTTATGGGCAGGAACTTTCTTGGCTGCCCCTGGCGGGCCCACGATGAAGTGAACGTCAGCCATGAGCTCGTTATTGAACATCAGCGCGTTCCTGCAAGCGAGGGGAGGGGGGGGGGAAGACGCCCCGTCAGCCGCGGGCAGCCCCAGCCCCGCCGCCCCCGGCCCCTCCTGCCCGGCCCCGGCGCAGGTGCCGCGGGGCCCGGCGCTTCGCCCGCCCGCCCGCCCGCCCGGGGAGGGGGTCCGGCGGGGGCCCGGCCCTTACCTCTCCCGCAGGGTGGGATGGAAGGACTGCCAGTTGGCGCTCTCCAAGTTGTTGTTGTTGAGGTTTTGGAGCTGGGGCGGCGGGGGCGGCTGGGCGCTCTGCTGGAGCTGCAGGGCGTTCTTCTTGCTGTTGGCAGCGGTGGCGGCGGCGGCGGCGTTGCTGTTTGCAATGTTGGTGTTGGTGCTGGCAGGGTAAAGTTCTGCAGCCATCTTCTTCTTCAGGGACAGGGGCACTATCTCATAGCATCCTGGCACCTTGCCGTTTGACCTCACACTCTTTTTGGACTTCTTTAAGGTCTCTGGAAGCAGAAGAAAAAAAGTCAAACACTTCATGATCCTGCCATTGAGGCAACCATGGGGCAGTGGCATGAGCAAGAGAACTAACAAATCCCAACTGCGAGTCCCACTATCTGGATATTTTGTACGCTTCTAGATGCAGGGCGGCTTTTGGTGTTGTTTTGGGTTTTGGTGTTGGTTTTTTTTTTTTTTTTTTTTTGCGCTGTGTGTGCGCGTTCTTTGGTTACCAGCCCGCCGCACCTTTCCGGGGGGAAAGGGGCGATGGTGTCTCGGATCGGCGCCAGCGCTCACCTTGGCGTGGAGGGGGGTCCCAGCCTCCGCGGCACTGCCACGACTGCAGTGTGGAACCCCAGCGGGCCGGGCAGGCAGTTCCTTCCCCCGATGAAAGATGAGAGAAAAAGGAGGAAAATAATAATAATAATAAAAAAAAAAAAAAAGTCGAAATCCAGCAACACAACCACACAAATCCAGCCGGGGCGGTGGGTCAGGAGCGAGAGTCAGTCCACAAATCCTCCGCGTCCAGCAGCCCGGCGAGGGTGAAGCGCAGCCCGCCGCCCGATCCCCGCTCCGCTCTGTCCGTCCCCGCGCGGCGGGGGCACATCCGCGGCGGCCGGGCCGAGGCGAGGCGGCGGCTCCCTGCAGTCCCGGCTCCCGGGCGGCCCCGCCGCCGCCGTTCGCACCAACTTTCCTCCTCTCTCTCTCGCTTTCTCTCTCGATCTCCCCGCGGCGGCCGCCGCCACACAGCGCTGACTCCTCCGCGCTCCTCCCGCCCGCGTCGAGGGGGGGGGGGGGGGGGGGGGGCGTAGCTGCCCGCGGGGCTCCTCGGCGGCGGCGGGGCGGGCGCTGCTGCCCGCGGCGCTCCCCTCACGGCGGCGGGACGCGCGGCGCTGCGCGAGCGGGCTCGGCGCGGCTCTGCCGGGCCCTGCCTCCGCCTCCCGCCCTAATAGGCAGCCGCCGAGCCGCGCGTCACGCCCGCCCGCGCCAATGGGAAGCGCCGGGGCGCGGCGGCCCGCCCCGCCGTCTGTCAATCTTCCGCGCGCGCCCCATCCCGCCGCGCCCGCCCGGGGGCGCTGCGCTCGCGGCGCCGGGCACCGACAGCCGCCCCCCCCCCCCCCACACCCCTCAGCCGGTACCGGCAGGGCGCCCCCCCCCCCCCACTTCCCGCAGCCCCCCCGCTCCCAGCGCGAACAACCGCGGGGAAAGCGGGAGGGAGGGACACGGAGGCACCCCCCACGCACGGGGACCGGCCCCGCGGGCTCTCAGTAGCGGCCAGGGCAGCCCCGGGCTCCCACCGCCCCGGCCCGGGCGGGGGCGCCGCCGCGCCGCGCACCGCTCCGCCGCCGCGGGAGGGGGGGGCCGGGCCACCTCGCTGCCCCGCCGGGGCCGGCGCCTGGGACGGCTGCAGGCGCGGGGGGTGCGGCTGGGCCGGCGTTACTTCAGCCAGAGGAAGCGGCAGGGGTTTTGGTGTTTCCCCCCCCCCCCCCGCCCCTTTTCTCGCAGCCGCGAAAGCGCCGAGCCCCGCTTGTGTGTCCCCCCCCCCCCCCCGGTTCGGGGGTGTTTCAGCGGGACTGACACCCCCCCCACCCCCCAGCCGCGCTCTCCGTGCCCGTTCCCGTGGCGGGGGTCTGGCTTCTCTCCACCGCCCTGCCGTCCCGGTTACTTGCTTTGGTGGGGAAATCACTGTTTTAAACAGTTTCCGAGATTTATTTTTTTTTTTCATATTCCTGTTAATGACTATGTGGCATGGCGGTTCTTCCTAAAGTCCCAGTTCCAGGTCATCAGTGGGACAGGGAGAGAAGGGAAGGTGCTCAGAAAAACAGACATTTCTTTCTCAAAATAATGTTTTCCTTGCTATCTGCTTCACGGCCCCCTCAGCCCCCCTTCAGGAAAATCAGCGGGTTTTGCCCCACTCGAACCTGCTCACTGGCGTGTGAGGGTTTCAGTCCCAGGGGTCTCCCTGAGGCTGAGGGGGCTCCCCTGGGAGCCGCAGCACCCACCCCCCAGCTTGTTCAGTACCCGTGGAAGGAATCAAGGTGTTGAGGCATTTAATTTATATATTGGTAGTATTGCTTTCTAGCCATTTATGGCCTCTTTAAGGCTTTTCACTTAAAACCCACTTGTGTATTCATTTTCTGACTGGTAGCTTCAGAATTTAAATTAACGATGTGCAATGTTTTGTCAAATGACCTGTGGGCATGAATGCCAGCAGAAATGTCTGAACAGCTACAATACAAATATGTAAATGCTCGGAAGAGAAAGCTGTGTATTGCCCTGCTCTGGTTGGGCCCTCTCGGGGTAGGAAGAGATGGGAAAGCAAACCAGGCACTGCTTTGTAACATCGCACACGTTTCTGTAGTGCGAAGAGTTAAATGTCTGTTGAATCCCAGGCTAATGCCCTTGAAAGGTTTTTTGTTGTTGTTGTTGTTCTTATTGTATTTTGGAATCGGTCATTTCTGTTGATTAGAGTTTTATAAATTCATCCTTGGAAATACACAGCAGCTGCCTTTAAGAATCGTGGGGCTCGGTTAATCTTTCCTAAACCTTTGTTTTTTAGGGTCCTGCTTAGGAGGTGACTGCACTCTGGCATTTTGTCAGTTTTGAGGGAGATGTGTTTGGAAGCTTTTGCTTGATAAATGCTTTAATTTAAATGCTTTTGCAGGGCTGACAGCCATAATCACCTATGGTGTGATCTTGGTAATTATGGATAGCAACAGGGCATCATTGTTAGAACTTGGAGCTAAATGAAGCTGCTTTGATTAATTGTAAATCTGTAAGATTGTTCCAGTGTTTCGAGCTGAATTTTCATCTTTATCAGTTTAAGTGCCCACATAGGGGATCAGCTAAGGAAATTGAGTTGAGACTAATAGTTAACAATTTACCGTACATCATGGATTTTCGGTCCAGTGATAAAAGGCTGGCAGGAAATGAGAAATTGATACCTCAAATAAGAGTAAACATGTGTTAAGTGTAGCTTTTACAAGATTGTTTGATAAATTATAAATTGGTTTAGGCAATGCACAATCCATACTGACATATTTCGGTTAGTTTGAAGCTGATAACACCAACACTTGAAATAAGTTGATACATCTGGAGGCTGATCTGTGGCTGATGTAAATTGTCATAGTGTTGTTGACGTTAATTGGGTTTCGGCAATTTATGCTGATGGAGAGTATGCCTTAGTACCTGTAATAAATAGTGGTTTGTATTGTTGGAATTTGAGTCTGAAAAGGAGCTGGAATTAGCTTTGAAGGTGTAAGTAGGCTTGTGTTAGGGACATGGGATTTTAAGCAAACAAATTTTTTTCAAATATTAGTTTGTAGCTAGGTGTGAAATGAGACGTGCAAGTTACCTTATTTGTTACTTTGCAGGAGGTGTTACAAGTTTTGGGTCTAAGTCATGTCCCCCTTCTGCAAAAGCTTCTGCAAATGCTTAGCTTTGTGCATAATTTCACTGATATCAGTAACACTGCTCACGTGTCGGAGTCAGCATGTGCAGCCATGGACCCTGGAAAGGATGTAAGAAAAATATATGCAGTGCTTTAAAGGTCTTTTGTCTATAAAGCAAAAAAGGATTTTCTTTTAACTCAACTAAAAAGGTGCTTCTAAAGCTTAGTGATCAGAGGATCTGGCCCAGCAGCACAGCCCACGTTGTTTGCTGAGACTTGAAGCAAGCCAAGCACGACAGCCCCGCAGTACTGCATTTCCTAAATCAAAGAGGTTAGGATTAGAAGTAACTGTATTACTTTCTGCTGCAGATCCGTGTTTATATATTCCTCGTTTTGCGCACATGCTTGAGTTTGGGGAGAAGAACCACGAAGTGTCCATGACGGCTCTCAGGCTGCTGCAGAGGATGAAGCGGGACTGGATGCACACTGGCCGCCGGCCCTCCGGGCTCTGCGGAGCGGGTATGTCAGGCGCTTCCCCCGCGGCGCGGTGGGCGGGAGGGTCTGGGAGCTGGGAACTGAAGGGGACTTGCTCATTTCCTCAGTGAGGCTGCGTTCTCTAGGGTTTTTGCTGCCAGGTACCTACAGATTATATAGGTCTTCATGAAACTGTTTCTGAAACTGAAATTTTATTTTTGCCCTTGTTCCTACATTGCTTGCTCAGATCCTTTGTACGTTATATTTTGGATTTTTTAACCTCCTTTCTGGTGCTCTTCTCGCCCACACTCTCTGCGAGCTCTAGCTGCTAAAAGGTTTTTTTGTCAGCTGAAATGACACCATTAGTGCAAGCACTTTGATTTGTGTCTTTACACAGAGTCTTATGCAAGAAATGCCCTCTTTGACCTGTTCTCTGAAATTATTTTCCTCTCCTTCTTCATCTTTTTCCAAGATCAATCACTGTCATGATGCTTACAAAAATCCTACCGGTTTGGGAGGGCCAGGTTAAAAGGTAGTCAGTACCAGCCAGTGAGGTCAGAGTAACGAAGAGTGTAGATGGGCACAGAGTTCACGTATGTGCTTTATTTTATTTGAAAGATCTTAGGTGTGCATGCCAGAATGAGAAATAGCACTCAAACCTTAGGGAACCCAGGACTATGCAACCTTCTTGAAATTTCTAGCTTCTTTTTGGTAATGGTACTTGCTTACTGCACATTGCTAAAAATTTGAGTATAGACTCTACGGGAGACCAGCCTGGTCTTTGATTCACTACAGAGACTATATCTACATGAGCAAGTAATTTGATTCAACAGACAGGGATCAATTGATTGAAACAGGCGGTGCTGAGTCCCCTGCGTCCATCCGTGCAATATGCAGTTCATGGGGTGTACTGTGGACTGGATTTAGTTTGGTTCCTTGACCTAAATGTCTGTGTCAAGGACCAGTTGTTAGTTCAGCCCCTGATGTTCCCATTAGGAGCTGGAGCCCTTTAAACACATGCCTGAAGTGGAGCTCTGGTTTAGTTTCCTCTGAAAGGAAGCACTTTTGCATGCTTAAAACTGTTCTGCACATTGAGCCATTCACTGCAGGATGAGTGGAGGTGATGTTTCCAAACGGAGCTAGCGCTCTGAATTAACACACTAGTATAAATGCAGTCAGTACTAGTTATCCACCTGCATAGAGGGTCTTGCAGGAGAGTGCTTGGGCACTAGCAAGACAAGTGATAGTGTTGACAGCGATGGGGATAACAGGTTAAGCAGGTGCAGTGTTTCACTGGAGATCATTTTATTCAGGACTAGTAAATTCTGCTAAAAAGATGGTAACTTTGAAAATAAGTGATCAATGAGATGTTCTTGTGCTGTATTTTAAGTAGCTGACCATGTTTTCCCAAATGTTAAGGCACAGAGTTTTTCAGGGTACAGTTTGCAATCAGCTTTATTTTAGTGGGCAGGAAGGAAAGTTAGTAAAGTCAAGACAGACACCTGTATTCAGGGACACAGCTGAGCATAAGCATTTACAGCTCTTTAACTGAAGGCAGGGACAAAGAGAGGGTGTAGTTATCTGACCGTTTTCTGCTTTTCTTCAGGAAATTTTCCTCTTTTTGACATTGACTTTCCCTGCTTATTCTCTAGCTTTGCTAGTGGCAGCAAGAATGCATGATTTCCGACGTACTGTAAAAGAGGTCATCAGGGTGGTCAAGGTTTGTGAGTCTACATTAAGGAAAAGGTCAGTGCAGTTTTATTGCTTTTATCTTTCATTTACAGTACTGTAAAGTGGTGTAGTCTAAAATGAATGTAGATCAGAGAAAACCGCGTTCTTTTCCTTTTCAGAAGTGCCAAGAATAAAACAAGTACAACATGTTTTAACTGGTCATTTTGAAGTACTAACACCTGCCTCTTATGTAAGGCGTCAAATACTTAGCAAAGATGGTAAGGAGCACTGTGCCCATTTAACAGGTGAAGAGTTGAAGGCAAAGAAATGGCGGGTCAGAAACATTAACAGTGTTGTCATGTCCTCAGAAGAAATAATTGATTCATTCTCAAAGCTGAGGGTGTACTGCAGGATTATTACTATTTTTTTTTTTTCATTTATCCAGAATACAGAGCTGAAAAGTCTTGTCCTTTAGCTGTTACTGAACAGAACTTTTCAAAATATTTTGCTGAAATGTTCATTTTTGATAGTGTTGCACTGCTAATAAATAGAAGACAGACCAGTGAGTCTAATGATAAGTTCATTGAAGGGGTCCAAAGTGGAATTATCAGCAGAATGTGAACCTGAAAATGGGAATTTCCCAAGTACCTTTGGCATTTATTTTTTTTTTAAGATCTAGTTGTATTTTCCATATCTTGATGAAGTAAGCAGTCACTCAGTTTCTCTCATTTTAGTTTTGAAAAGTTGTAATATTTTCTTTCCCTGTAGGTTCAGTAAAAAATGACCTAACTGTGAAAAGCCATGCTTTCTCTTGCCCCCAGTTGGAAATTTCTGAACCACCAATATATTACGAAGTTTGTTCCACCAAGGTCTGTCTTTAGAAAGCTCCTCTGGTATCTCTCTTTCTCTCCATCTCATGGAGACCATCTTAAGCACATCCAGCCAAATTAATGCTTGTTAATCATAGAATGGTTTGGGCTGGAAGGGACCTTGAAGATCATCTAGTTCCAACCCCCCTGCCCCGGGCAGGGCCCCCTTCCCCCAGCCCAGGGGGCTCCCAGCCCCGTCCAACCTGGCCTTGAACCCTTCCAGGGAGGGGGCAGCCACAGCTGCTCTGGGCACCCTGTGCCGGCCCCTCACCACCCTCACAGGGAAGAATTTCTTCTTCACATCTAATCTAAATCTGCCCTCTGTCAGTTTAAAACTGTTACCCCCTCACTCTATCACTACACTCCCTGATAAAGAGTCCCTTCCCAGTTTTCCTGTAGCCCCGTTTAAGTACTGGCAGGCTGCTATAGGGTCTTCCTGGAGCCTTCTCTTCTCCAGATGGAACAATCCCAACTCTCAGTCTCTCAGCCTGTCCTCTGATCATCTTTGTGGCCTCGTCTGGACCCTCTTGAGCAGGTCCGTGTCCTTCTTATGTTGGAGACCCCAGAGCTGGACACAGCACTGCAGGTTGGGTCTCACGAGAGTGGAGTAAAGGGGCAGAATCCCTTCCCTTGACCTGCTGGCCATGCTTCTCTTGATGCAGCCCAGGACACGGTTGGTTTTCTGGGCTGCGAGCTCACATTACTGGCTCATACTCAGTTTCCCATCCACCAACACCCCCAAGTCCTTCTCCTCAGGGCTGCTCTCAGTCCACTCCTCACCCAGCCTGTATTTGTGCTGGGGATTGCCCCGACCCACAGGCAGGACCTTGCCCTTGGCCTTGCTGAACTCCATGAAGTTTGCATGGGCCGACCTCTCCAGCCTGTCCACGTCCCTCTGGATGGGATCCCTGCCCTCAGCGTGTTGGCTGCACCACACAGCTCGGGGTCATTGGCAAACTTACTGAGGGTGCACTCAATGCCACCATCCATGTCACCGACAAAGATGTTAAACAGCGCCGGTCCCAGTACTGACCCCTGAGGAACACCACTCGTCCCCGCTCTCCACCTGGACATCGAGCCATTAACTGCAACTCATGGAGTGCTACCATCCAGCCAATCCCTTATCCACTGAGTGCTCCATCCATCAAATCCATGTCTCTCCAATTTAGAGAAAATGATGTCATGTGGGACAGTGTCAGATGTTTTGCACAAGTCCAGATGGATGATGTCAGTGCTCTTCCCTTATCTACCAGTGCTGCAACCCCATCGTCGAAGGCCACCAAATCTGTCAGGCACTCTGATTTGCCCTTAGCGAAGCCATGTTTGCTGTCACCAGTCATCTCCTTATTTTCCATGTGCCTTAGCATAGTTTTCAGGAGGATCTACTCCATGATCTTGCTGGGCACAGGTGTGAGACTGACTATAATAATATAATAATATTCACTTCTTAATTGTGAAAAATATTTTTGCCCCCAATCTTCATTTGTGGAACAGGAATGATGGTATTTCCCTGACTTGCATGGGTGGTACAGGGATAAATTTAGAGTGTTTGAAATGATTGAAGGTACTACAAGTATAAGGGTGGAGCAGTACAAATGCCACTTTTTTTCTCTGGTCAACAGGTCATGTATTTTAGTGTGCATTTTATATGATTAATGATTTATGCACCCGCAATCTACTTCAAGATGCTTTGGTTACATAGTTAAAGAGTTTGTTCTTACTAAGAAAATAAGCATAATAAATTAGAGTTGGAAGGAAAATTAATTTGTGCAATTGTTTCAAGTGAAGAAATCTTACTTCAAAATTCATGCTTTGAAATGTTTACTCAAGTCACACACATCAACTAAAATGACAGTGTTATTTACTTTGACAGCATAAACGTGACAGCTGAATTATTTTCAGGCAGCTATAATTACAACTGTATTTATCATGAATCTATAAATTTGATTGATGTTTTTCAAATAAGAGCATGTTATATAGTATTTAATGAAGGCAAATAAAAAAACCACCTTTGAATAAGTCTTTCTGCACTCCATTTTTTTTCCCTCTTCTTTAAAGAATTTCTCTCAAAATGCCATTGAGTAGAAGTTGTCTAATAAGAATTTGTTTCACATTCTTAAAAATTTCTTTGCTTCTCAGTTTGATGAAGAGTTTTAGTTTCTTTTAACTATTGCTATAGTTACTCCGGTTTGTAAAGAGCTACTGCTGCTTTGTGCGTTGTGAAGGTGTTGAGTGTAGTTGGGTGGATGCTCATTAATGGTCGGTGTTGGGTGCTGCGCTCACTCCCGATGGCTTTGACCTCACAGCTCTTGGCGTGAAACCAAGCAGGAGTCCAGAGAACGCCGAGGTGTCCAACCTGCAGGTTCTGCTCTAGGGTTTCAGTTAGCTCCCAGTGGGATACGTGGCTCCTGGGGATGCGCAGGCCATTGGAGGCTGGATTTGCTGTCGGTGCCGACGGACTTCCATGGCAGATACCTGCAAGGGGAGGGGCGGCACCGGCACGAGGTGCCTTCTCGCCCAGCCCTGTGGAGGCAGCCGGGGGGGACCGGGCTGCCTTGGTCAGTGGCTTGGCTGAGGGTGCGGGAGGGATGCTTTTTGAGAAAGCCCTGCTTGGCTTCCTGTTTCGGGAAGACCCTCAGCAAGGGGTGGCAGCCCTTCCCCAAGAAAGGCACTGTTTCTGATCCTGTGCAATGCAGCTGATGTGACTGTGTAAGAGGGGGATTAGTTCACCCTGTTGTCCATCAGCCGGAGAGCACCAAGCCCTACATGCCTGTCGCCTTTCGCCTCTTCCACTGCTGTGTACTGGAGGAGTAGCTATGAGGAGGAGGTTCACAAAAATGTGACGTAACTTCTGGTCATAAAAATGAATGATCTGATCATAAAAGGAATCTGTTTTGGAAGGAAAAAGCGACAAAGCATGGCCCATGGACCCTGTCACTCATCATCAAATCAAGAGTTCTTAATTTAACCATCTGTTTGGTTAAAAAACAGTGTGTGTTTATTTTTAATATGTGTGGGGTTTTGGTAGGATCTTGTTAAGAAAACTTTGTAGTTACTTCACAGGGCCTTCTAGCTTTATGTTTTGAAGCACACAATTAAAATGTAAAGCTTGTTGCCGTTGTTGAAAGTGAACATATTAAATATTAATAAATGCACTGATAATTCTATCTCATTTCCAGTCTAATTGAAATGATATTAACTTCTATATCACTTTATATATTCAAAGTACTGTACAAATATTAACTAATTAGTCAAATTGTTATTTTCTGTGTAATCATCTGTGGAGATAGCAGAAATTAACTTTTAATAAACTCAACCCTTTTATTTAGTTTAATCCTCGCATTTGTGCCTGTGCTCAATGCACCTGTCTTTGCTGCTGCCTTTTTAACCTTTACATACTCTGTCCCTTCATCTGTTTATTCACCTATTGTATGCTTTCTCTGCATACTAATTTCTGTCTTATCTGCAGTGAGAATAATTTTTGTGATATTTGTCCATTGTGTATTATCAAATACTGTGTGGCCCTTATGTCTGCTTGAAGATCTTAGGCACTTCTTCAATAGAAATAAAAAAAAAAACAAACCTGCTTATCTTTGTTAACACTTGCATTTTACTTCTTTGACTTACTATCATTATCTTTAAATTGAGCTGCTTTTTACATAAAAAATATTTCTTCTCAGTTCCATAAAGTACTATCTGTTAAAAAACCTATTTGTGACGAACTTCAGAAGTAAAGCTTCATTTAGAAGGAATTGGAATGAAAGGCCGGCATGGGTTTAAAGGGCTCATTTTTGAGGTGAATGTTTTTTCTCACAACAAAATAGCATTTTGGGGGAAGGAAGACAAGACTTGTTATGAAGGAACTCCATTTACCAGTTGTAGATGCTGCAGGGACTATCATAAATGGGATCCTCTGCTCACATCCTGGGGACACAGCTACAGCTCTTTCAATGACTGCATTGGTAATTTTCTGGAAAAATTAAAGATTCATGAATAGGGATGAATGTTTTGCCTGCAGCTCTTCTTATTTTCATTTCTGCAATATATAGCTGATATAAACTTCATGTCCGAGCTCCCAGTGCAGTCTCAAGCCAGGTGGATGTCTGTGAGAGCAGGCAAAGGCAGGAGCAAGTCGATAGATGAGTCCAGAGTCAGGATGAGAAGGGAAGGTAACAGGGTAGTCCCCGCGTAGCTGCGGGCTGGCTGTGAGGTTACATTCTCCAAAATACTAAAGCTGTATCAAGGCCAGGACTGAAGGGAAAGGTGTGAAGGAGTCTGTGTTCGGTTGTGATCCGAGTAAAGCTGTGTTAAAATCCTGTGAAAAAGGTATCTGATGAATTAAGTGAGAGCTGTTTACCTAAGGTATTTGAGCATGGGGAAGGTCAGAGGATGCTCAGTACGTCCGAGCTGTAGAAGTGCTCTTGCCTGAGGTGTGCTATGGAGAGAAGCTTTCAGAAAACCAGGGAGGTTACTTGGTGTAAAGGAGCTTGTAGTGGTGTCCACTGTGATCGCAGCTCAGCAGACGTGGAGCTCCATTGCTGGCTGCTGTTGTGACAAGCTAAGAAAGTAAGCTGAGAAATATTTTTTGTCTCCAGTTAAATAATTTCAAGTGGTTTATAGATGATTTCTAGAAATCTTTCTAGTATGGCGAGTAAAATACAACTTGATCCACATGGGTTGGTATAGCATACCTTTGTAAGTTGGATTGTCTATTTTAATGAAAAAAGATTTTATTTTTGAGGAATCCAATTTCACAGGCAATGTTCCTTTTTATAAATCCGACTTCTATATAGCTAGTAAGCTAATACATTAATTAGATTCCTAATATATTTTTAAAATTCATACTTATTTTTAAAATGTCATTTCAGAATTACTTGGTGTCTGTTACTTTTGATACAATAATTAACTTATTAGCACTAACTCAGGCTTAGATCTTGTAAACAGTTTTCTCTGTGTTTGACTTTCCTCATCTGAGCAGCTGTTAAGAAATTAAGCAGCATGCTATTTTCTTTTCCAGGAGATCATAGAAGGTTTTTGACAGACCACAGTGGAGGAACCATGCTAATGAAACAAAATTTTAAGGAATGCTAAAGCATTTTGTTTCATTAACATGATGTGAACAGTTAAATGGAGGGGATGACGACGACACACAAGTTGGGGGTGGGGGGGAGAAGGCAGGGGAAACAAGGACAAAAAATTCCAGGTGGTTTAGACTGGTAGACTTCTGGGATGGCCAGGGAGACCTGTTGGTGGGATTATTGGTGGGCTAACCATGTGCACACGTGTTAACCCAAGTTAACTGCATGTGTAAGCGTTTGCAGAATCAGAGCTTTAAAATTTATGCTAATGAATTTGTGATAATTTAAAATCTCTCTTTTGGTGTGAGCAAGTAAAAACAACTAATTCTAAAGGGTGCTTTTATTTAGTACAATAAATCTTTCAAAGTACCCTTTCTTTAATACTTGGGAAAACAACAGAGAGTTGCCAGCAAGTGAGCACCATAAATTATCAGTCACCGGTTAGTTTGCAGTAAATGACTGTGTGTGTATGCTGTTAGTTCATTGCAAAAAGAGGTGAAATGTATTAATGTAGTACACCATGGAAGTTGTTTAAGTGAAAGTATTTCTCTTTACAGCTGCATTGGGATGGGAACTCAGACAGACTAATTTAGTATAGTTCAGGTGATAAGTTTAAGTTGTAAAACCACAGTAACTGGATCGCCTCTGATTATGTCCTTACCTTTAGTAATGAGATACTCATTCATATAGGCTTTAAAAATACCTTTTTTATATTGCTGCAAGTACATTTAAAATTATATATCTATACAATGATTACATATAAGGAGATTACACTTCTGGTTATTTACATACTGGTAGATACTGGAAAAAAAAATCATGTCATGTAGGAAGCATTTAATAATTATTTCTCATACATGTTCCATATTAAGTATCAATTTTAGTGCATATGTTTACATACTTCTATAAATAGTTCATGCATAAACATTTTATGGCTTGGAAAAAAATGGGAAAGATGATGCAGTGAACTGTTAAATTTGTAGTAGAAAAAATAGTGATGGTTTGCCACGAGTGCAAATGCTGAACTTTTCTCCCTATGAGTGAGTGCACAGGTTCATTGTGGTAGGCAGCACTGATGAATGTTCAGTTAAAACAGTGGGGGTACACTGCAATATTTTGGTACTTCACCAAGATACAAAAGTTAATCCTTCACTTTTCCAGACTCTATAAATGTTGGAGTTGTCAACTCAGCTGATCTATTACTAGAATATTTGTAATAGATGTGACAGTTAAGATTATGTAGATACCATGTAAGTTATTACTTAGGGCTTTAATTATATTGTTAATTTCAGAAAAATCAGGGGAATTTCATTACCACCACCAGCTTACCTTGCAATAAATTTTTTTTCAGGTATTTCTGCTAACAATATGCCAATATTCAGCTTAGTACTTTTTTTAATCAGTTAATAAAATATTTTCAGTACTTTAAATAGACGTCTCACAACCGGTGGCTTAAAGGCTGACTGCTCAGGCTAAATTTCATGTTCACTCTTTAAAAAAACAATTATCGGAAGTTATAATTTGTTTGCCCTTCTGTATAGAGGTCCAGCACAAGATACCTCTGCTTTATGCTGCCTGCTTTCTGGAGCTAGATGCTCATTGTGTGTATGTAGGAGGACACTGTGGCTCTTCCTAAATGGTCTCTGCTTAGAAGCCCCTCTTGGACTTCGAGCTTGGATTCCTGAAGCGTTTGTCAGTTGGACTCCAGAAGACCTTGCTCTTTTATGTGGTTTGTAGCGTCCCATTGCTGTTCAATAAAACATTAAAACCCAGCAGCTAGATGCACACAGGATACTTCTTTTTCCTTGGCTGTAGACTGGATTCGTAAGTCTCCACTTGATGGTATCCCTCAGACAAAACAAAGTAAAAAAACCATTGCTGGTACTTGAAAATGACTCACCCATTTTCCTTCATTGGGAGCTAAATTAAGTGTGAACAGAATCGGTTTACTGTTTTGTGCACACGAGTGCTTTATCAGAAGATGAGGTGTGGTTTTGTCCATAAATGGATGAAACAAAAGCTGTGGAAATTTTTCTTTGAGAAAAAGGGTTGAGGTTAGGGGCAGATGACACCAAGCTCTGGAAAAACTTTTCTCCCAAAGGAGTTTGCTTGAAAGAGTTTGCTGTGAGAAACTGTAAGAGGAGGGTTTATACTGGAAGTTGAATCTTAGCCTGAGCTGTAGTGGTTGCCTCTGCTTTGACTATAAATAGAAAATACTTGTCTGCCAAATTTCAGTTTTTAGAGCCCTTTTGAATTTGTGCCAAGGAAATAATATCTTAATTTGTATATCTGCTTATTTTCCTCCTTCTGTGCATAACTTGAAATGGCAACTATTATTAGATTTTTTTAGATTAAGAAAAGAGCAAAATGAACTTGGATATCATTTTTATGTGGGACTTAAAAAATAGCCCGTAGCTATTTTTTTTTTTTTTTTTTTCATAAGGGCACTCCCTCACCCCTGAAATTATTGTGCTTATAATTAAGGTTGCGCCAGTTTTTCTTAGCTGCCAAACTAATGTTACCTTGTTTCATGCGGTGTAGACTGCTGCGTGCATCAGTTTGTTGACTTAGTGGCATGTGTCCAAACACTGGATAAAATTAAAGAAATGTTTAAAAATATGTAGACAGGATATCAGCCAATGTAAAATGTTGAGGCAGGCAAGTGGTTGGCAAATGCAGGTATTTATTTATATCAAGTTAAAGGAGAAAATGTTGAGTGAAGAGCTCACTCCCCCACAGAGATGATGCTCCAGCTGTGATCCTGACCATCAGGGATGGTTCTTCATTTCAGGAGGAAGGCTAGAGCCTTGTGGTTAAGACTGGCGAGAAGTGAAGAAATAACGTGTTGCTCTAAATTTGGGCTTGCCACCGGCCTGTGCCTACACCATCCCGCTGGCAGCCCTCACCGCCGGGGGGTCGGCCCTTGCCCCCTTTGGCTTGGATCAGGACTGAGGAGGAGGAGGGCACTGCCGTGGGGCTGGATGCTGGTGGCTGGGTCGGATGGTCGTGCCGTGCTGGGGGCTTTTTGCGCCTTGGTAGCACCACCAGCAAACACGACGTGGCTCTGCCCTGTCCCACTGCAGATGCACTGAAGGTCTCGGGGGAGACCGGTGCTGCCGTTCTGCCATTTGAGCTCATGGCCGAAGGTGGCACTTGAGCCGAAGCTCGTGCTCTCTTGTGGGCTGACATCTGACGTGACAGGAGTCACAGAACATGGTGCACAGGGAAGGGGACAGACAGAGCCTCAGGTGTCCTCGAGGAGATGTGCACGGGGTGAGGGGCGGAAACCCCAGCTTGGTCATCCCATCCCCAACCTTGCTTCGTGAGCGACTGGTTTTGCTGCTGGTGTTTGCTAGGTTGCTCCGCATGCCTGGAGGTGGTGCCGTTTTGGCCGGGGCTGGAGCAAGTGTGGGATAAACAGAGCGGCTTTGCCAAAGCGCACGCTGGCTTTTTATGGTGGGAGGAGAATAACATTTTAACAAGGCAAGGCTGGTCGGGAGGAGAAGTCTTGCTGAAGTGGGACTACCTGCGAGTGCATGATTCATAAGTGGAGAGATGGATGACTGTGCTTTAATGATGGTGACTAGGAAGTTCCATGCTCCTGAAATGATACATGGGTTCCGCATTAAGTGTTTCCTGAATTAAAATAATAATAGCAGTGCCCTAGCCAGGTTTTCCCTCTAGTCTGATAAATGAGGCTCTCGCCTGGAAGGTGGGTAACGCACACTGGGAGCCCCTTAACACTGAGAAAGATTTCTAGTCTGTTAATTAAAAGCTGGGTGCTGCTGCTGCCAACAGCATCCAGCATCCTCCTCTCCTTTCCAATTTGATCTGAAAGAGAGGAGGAGAGAGCCGGTCCCTGGCACTCGCAAGGGAAGGTTTTGGGCTGTCAGTCACTCTCAAATACATGGCTAATTTGGGGCTTTGTGTAGATGCCTGAACTCCAAAAGCAAGACTAGGTTTCAGAGGCTTTCTTCTCCTCAGCAGCACTAACTCTGGCCAGCACAGCCATGCCTGGGCTCAGCGTGCTGCTTGCTGTTGGTTTTACGTAGAGGTTCCCGGCTCTCCCTGCACATTTCACAGCAGGACATGCCACGCGTGGCCTGTGGACGGTGCCCCGGGGGCAGGGTGCCCCCAGGCGAAGTGTCCTGAGGTGAGGGCATGCCTACGACCCTTTCTACAGGCTGTCTTATCTTGCTCCTCAGTTTATAAATAAAGAAATACGGGTACTGTTGAGGATGTAGGGGGAGATTGTGGCCCTGTGCTCTTGGCTTTGACCCTGGAGTTGTTTGGAAATTGAATTTATGTCCTAGAGAAAATTCCTTCTTCAGAAAGAGTTTTGTTGCAGTCAGTGGTAGAAGAGAAAACCATGACTGTGTTTAGGCGGGGAGAGATGCTGAAAGGTCCTGTGCTGGGAGTACTGAATCACTGTTTTTAGTTTCCTAGCTTTGCAGATGGAAGCTGTTGTTAGATTTGTTTCCTCTGGAAGATAGGAATATTCCAGTGAAGCAGCTGCAGACCCATCACTGCTGTTTTCCCATGGAAAATGTTCATATTATTAAAAGGGCACTTTCTGTCAGAAAAGCATTCTGCCAGACATTTCCTGACCTGGCTTTGTACTTAACCTTTTGTCTCACTTTCTCCATCTGTGAGATGGATGTGCTCATTGTCAACCACCTGTATAAAATGCTGAAATTTGAGGATGAAGTTATGACAACGTGGTCTCATTTAAGACTCAGTTCCTTTAAAAGATTCCCCATGGAGCTAGTCCTATCTGTCACATAGGTAGGAACTTTTAAAATGTGAGCATTGAACAAATGCAAAGTATATTATTGTAAAATTACATGCATTCATCTATTCCATCTGCGCAATATGCCGCTGATCATTTCTTCTACTGCTGCTTCTGTGTGTCCTGGGAGGATTACTTCTTGTTCCTCTTCCAATCTGGTGAATATATGTTACTTTAACACTTGCTTTGCATAAATTAATTGTGCTAACATATCAGGAATATTTTTGAGCGTACTCCTAAACTATGATGGCAGATATTTTGGTTTGGGAATCTGTTTTGTTGTAGCTGTTGATAACAAAAGCAATGAGACAGGAGGAATGATCTGTGTTTCTTGCCTTAGTTTTGTCAGTCTATACTTAATTGACCATAGGGGCTGCGGTATTTCTGTTCAGTCATTGTTCATCAAAAAAAATGTGCGTTACATACTCTAATAAATCAAAAGCTAATTTATGATATGAGAAGATACTTTCTTTGCAGCAGATGAAACAATTAGTATCACTTCAGTTTTAATGTAGTCTGTATTTGAGCCAGAGTTTCTAAGGATGACATGTTTATTCTGTAACATAGCAGTTTGACAAATTTTGTTACTTTTAGAGGAGTTCTTAAAGATGTTATGGTAATGTGCTGTATGCTTTGGTAGGTTGACAGAGTTTGAAGATACACCAACAAGTCAGCTAACCATAGATGAGTTTATGAAGATTGACTTGGAAGAAGAATGTGATCCTCCTTCATTTACAGCTGGTCAAAAAAAATTGAAGATACAGCAGGTGAATTCTGAATTGGATGCTCTCTGTATTTCTCTATTCTCTCCTTTCTCTGTATATTCCTTTTTGAATCGGTTGACAGCGAATCCTACATGATAAGGTTTAGTTACATTTATTTTGAGGTTCTTAAGGGAAGAGTGAGCATAGTGCATATAGATGCCCATTAACTAAAGGATTCTTTTTGTTTTACTGGCAAAGAGGTAGCTTCCTGGTTAAAAAAAATATATATATATATCTATATATATACACACATCTATAACTTTTTCTCCTATATAATTTTTGTTCACTCCTCCAGAGACGTGCTCTTTCAGATGTGTAACTTCAAATGTAGCTTTAAACATTCCCTGATGAGGGATCGAAGTGTGTCTAATGTCTTAGCCAGCCACTGTGGGAAGTACAGAGTCACTGCTCTGGTTAGTGCAGATCAGGATGTCTGGGTGGCCGAGTAAACGAGCACCAGCTGAGCTTCTGTGTTTTGCAGGCCACCAGTGCTTGGTGATTAGCCCACGACTTCTGTATTGTAGATGAGGGCTCATCACGCTCTGCCCAGATTCTCCCCCATTTGCAAGCTGATGCAGTTACACTGAGCACCATTACCTCCTTTATGCTTGCTTCCCTGCTGCATGTGTGCTTCCCTTCTTGTGCTTTGACTTTTTACTGAAGCATCAAATCTTTTTGTCCTTACAAAACTGGAGGCTGTCATGTGACAAGTTAAGCTGAGCTTGTGGCATGGTGGTCTAAAGTAGCTGTCCTAATGTCTGCACTTCTCTTTTATGTGCTGTATGTACTCTTCCACCCTGGTTAGCAAGGATCAGGGTTGCAAAGGTGGAAGTGGTGTAATTGGATCAGAAACTCTGCACTGTTTTTAAGGTGATACCCATGGTCAGGAGAAGTGCTATGACATGTAACTTTTTCTTAAAACACATATGAAAACAATAACTCAACTACTTTAATGAGACTGCTAGTTTTTTGTATGGTACAACACCTTCTTCCACAGATACTAGTTCTCATGTGGCTTAATTTCTTTACAAAGCATGAACTAAAGCTGGCACCAAAGGAGAAGATTTTACTATCGTCATAGCCAATTCTTACATTATTGTTTTTTCAGGGGCTTTGTTTTTACTGTTCTAAACGCTATCATTTAAAGGTCTGTAGGTGTGTTTATGATGTTCTCAAGAGCCTGCCAGGTGCTGTAGGTCGGTACTTCACTCTGCCATCGCCTGTGTGCTGTGTCTGGCCCAGGCACCGCAATTTCAGCTCTGTCCTTGCGCTTGCTCACATCTGCAGGCACAGCCATAGCCATAGAGTCTGACTGCTGAAGAATGGGCCTTTTTATTTACAGCTTGCCAGAGTGAAGGTTCCTTCTGAAGTATAGAGATGGGTGAGATAACATTTGAAATCAGTATTTTGAAACTTGTCTGTCTTACCTATCTGACACCACAAAGTAATTTGAGTTGGGATTTGAAACCTGCTTATTGCTTTTAAAATACCCTATCATTCTTTGTCTCTATATACAGTTCACAAACAGTACAAAGTTGTGGGGTTCTTTTAGTAATTTTATGTTTATTTTGTTTATTTTCATTTCAGCTTGAGAAGGCGTTATCAAAAAAGCTGGAAGATTTTGAAGGTATGAGTTGTGTTTAGTGTAACATATCACCCATTTCTTCAAAATTGCATCAATGATTGCTGAGTTTTATTTTTATTTTATCACCACAGGCGAAATATCGAGCTATCAAGATGAAATAGAGATTGAATTAGAAAACAGTAGACCAAAAGCAAAAGGCGTATTTGCAAATTTCACTAAAGATGGTAAGTCTATAAAGTCTTATGACTACTTAAATAGTAACAGGTTCAGATCCTTCAATGTCTTAAATGTATAAACTTTATTGTGATAAATATGATCATATATATGCTTGCATAGTACAAGATCTCTATTGCGTTGGGGTTCTCTCTGCCAATTAGTTGGTTCATATATCAGTCTTCAAAAGAACTCCATTGTTCATTACAATGACAGTTCATTAATGACATCAGTTGTTTTTCTTTCCTGGTGCAGTATAAGCTTGGCACTGGCACCTGAGAATGTTCCTTTTCATCACTGGAAGTGCAGTGGACCAGTATCTAGACCCTTCTGTCACCGAATCCCACAGCTGACTAAGCTATACGGAAGGGCTTTGTGCAGGTTGAACTGGCTATTTTTCATTTGTAATTATATCAGTAAGTAGCTGGCTTCTCTCGAAAAGCCCTGTTCCCTGCCATAATTTGATAACACAATACTTCTATTTTAAATGATGGCTGTATTCACAAAAATACATTTTAATAGCCAAGGGAATGAATTTGAAGAGCATCTGGAAGCTCTGTATATTCATACATTGGGCTAAAATATTGTGTATTTCTTCTACAGATTTTTTCTAAATATTTTTATTGTTTAAATGAGCGCCTCTTTATTTATTTAGTTTCTGTAACAGATGGTATGCAATGATCGGTTGGATTTTTTTTTACCCTTACAGATTGTATAGAAGATAGTACATCTAGTGTATTTGGGGAGGAGGAGGCAGAAGATGAGGAACTGGAAGCAGCTGCTAATCACTTAAACAAGGACTTTTATAATGAACTTCATGAGAAGGATAGAGTAAAAAATAATGAAGATGGGGAATGCAGAAATGGAAATGAAGCCCTTGTGAGACCACCCGCACTGGAATCCTTGCTCGGCCCGCTCCCCACTGCAGCTAGTCTTGGCATAACAGAGTCCATAAAAGAGTGCATATCCACCAAGGACCGAGAGCCTGGTGAGTAGGAGACCACTTCAGCTCAGAGTGGAAACTGGACACAAGCAACCAGTTGTGGACTTGCTGTGTAATTTCCATATGTCTTGGAGGTTGGTGTGGTAGCAATTCCATGAATCACTGTAATGTCTAGGTACAGGAGCTGCAATGGGACCAGTGGTCTTGATTGTTGATGTTGGTCATTGGCATCTGCTCCTCAGGAAGCTGCAGAATATCTGGAGTGCCTAATTATTTTCTGAAGCCTGAGAATGTGTATCTTAGTCATGTAGATTTGCAGTCATATGATAGCTGATGGCCATATTTCAAGCCATGCAGTCTTAATTAGGAAATTGAAGGAAGCATATTCCTGTAAATATGACTGGGAATTAAAACCAAAGTATGAGAATTTTAGATCAAGGCAGACTTTCTCAAGAGACAGTTTACTGGAGTCAAACATGATGCAGTCTGTCTCTCTGATTGAGAATCTTTGCAAATGGCAAATATTTAATACATTTGTAAGAGGAAATCACTGGTTGTATGCTTTTTTCTTTGGTGTGTGTTTTGGTGGTTTTGCTCCATTTTTCTTAAAACTCCCAGATTGGTCTGTAACATACAGCTCTGTATAGTGTAGTGGGAGCAGGGCTGATCAACTAAGGAAGCCAGTTTTTTCTGAGTCATTAAGGCAGACGGTACTGCACACAGACAGTTGTCCAGGCAGGTTTGTTTGCTTTTTCTTGTGTGTGCTTGAGCTTTATGGAGATGCTGTTTTTTTAAATTCCTTTTCCATCTTAATGACTCTGAGAATCTAAAGGCATTTTTTCCTTTCCTTTATCAAAATTAATTTTTTCATCATAAGACACACCTGTCCGAATCTGTTTTGTCACCTTACCCTGGGGGTCGATGCAGCAGAACATGTTGTTATCCAAACTGTTCTGATGCTAATTTCTGTTCAATGGCACCTACTTATAATAAGGTACTCCCTGCTTCAGTAGGTGAACTAAATGCATTCACATTCTTATTATGTTACCGTTCGCCTTCCAAAAACATAGTGGGATGATTGCACGTTTCTATTTTGTACAAACAAAATCATATAGAAACAGTTGAGTGGTTTTGGTTTTGTTTTAATTATGATTAAGAAAATGGATGGCTCGTGGCTCATCTTTCTCCTGGAAATCAGTGGTTCATGTCGAAGAGAGGTCAGTAATGGCTAGAAGCTGTTGTTGTCTGGCTAGCCAATGACCTGTAAAAATGAGTTTCCACTGATGGACGTTTCTCAGCTGGCACTGCTATTGACCGTTTTAATGGACAGGCTGAGGACTGAGTTTAAAGATGAAACTAAGCTGGTATAGCCAGGTATGTTCCTCTGAGTCGGGCTTCAGGCAGGTGGGCAGGAGAGTGCATGACTGCTCATGCTATGGCGTGTCTGCATTTGCTGTTTGTTTTCTTTCAAAAGTGGAGGATGTGCCAAATGAACTGAACTTCAAAACCAAATAGGTTTCAGTATGTTCATTCTCTTTTAATGCATCTGAGAAATCATTGTGGGTGTTTGAACAAGTACTTATTTTCTTAACATGTTGTGAAGCTCGTATGCCAAATTACTGGTTTGGTTTTATTTTTGATCGTAGATCCTGCCCCAAACTTTTTTTTTTTTTCAGTGACTCTGCTAATGTATTTTAACCATTTGAAAGTTTCATGTTAAGTCAGATTCACTTTGTTATGTCTGTACTGTGGGGTAGTCGTGCTGGGGTGCCGTTCCCAGTCCCTCAGCCCTTGCCATGCAGTGCCTGTGTGGTGTGGGTGCATCACGGTGTGCGTGTGCCTCATCCCCTGGGGGACCTGGTGTCCTTTGGGAGCTCCTCTGGGTTCAGGAGCAGTAACGGGGCCTTGCTGTGTTTTGGATGGTTGGGAACCAGGCCTAGCAGGCAGGCTGGGAAGCACACCTGGCTTGCAGCTGGCATGTTATTCTGCAGGATAAAGAAAACCTTTTGTTAAGATGCCTCCTGTTGGTCACCTGTGCATCTTAGCGCTGAACCTCGATGAGAACCAGCATAGATGCTTCTGTCACTTCAGACAGTGATGTCTTGAGTTCTGCCTCATAGTTCTTGGAAATCTGGGAAAGGCTTGTATCTAGAGCTAGTGTCTTCTTCTATCAGGCCAACTGGTATAGTTGTAAAAATTAGACAATTTCCATTTTTCTTCTTCCAGGGCCCTTCTTCAAGCCTGAAAATGAAATGACAGTTTTCAAAACTAAATATAGGATGAGAGCAGTTGCTCAGACTTTGAACTGAGATGGCACAGTTACAGATCATCTTGAAACAGAAGTTGTTGGTGCCTGTGGAGGGAAGAGGGAAAGATCATAACATTTTCTGAACTTATCCTATGTATTTGAATTCAGTTTAGTGCAATTTATATTGTCAATCTCAGCTGGCCATAGGTTTGCTATGGTATTTCATCTTCCAACATGAACATTCAAAGTCTGTTGGAGAAGGGAGAGAGTCATAGTAACATTGCACCCTTAACATGATGTTTTGGTTCTTCTCCACAGCTGCGTAAGTCATAAACCAGGAACCTTTCCATTCCCTCAGCCCTCTGCAACCCCGAGTCATCTTCCACTGTGTGGCCCATCTGGGTCAGGTTGGGCTGGAGACCTTAGTCAGGATGATTTTGTATCTCCTGCTGGGCTCCATGTGTTGTTGGATGGATGTATTAGGTCTGGTCAGTGCAGCAGTTGGAAACAGCGTGCCTGGTGCTACGTGGTGAGGATTCCAGCAAACCCTCGTGCTGATACTCCGCGTGGCTGGGCTGGTGGCTCTTCAATAGGAGCTCAGCAAGCAGGTGCTGTATGTGCAGTGTTTGGCCTCCTTAAATGCAGGATATCTCCACTCTGTAACGATCTCTCTTCCTCAAAAAACCCTCTGCTGTAGGTACCTTCTACAGAGTCTTTTCATTTGGCTTTTGCATGTGGTAATTCAGTTTATAATTGCCTACATCAGCTGCTTTGGGAAATCTTCCACCTTTGTGCTACAGGGGCTGCAGCAACAGCAGAAGGTTTCTCACAAACTGCTTATGCAGATAAGACTTAGGTGCAGAGTCCAAGTATTAAGAAAAATTTAGTGTATTTTTGCTCCACTTACTATTGGTATTTGAGCAGTGTGAGCTCATCTATATGAATGTTTTATGGAAAGCATAGTATTTTAGCAAATTTGCATTACAAAGAGAGCATGTAAGGTACCGGGTTAATGAGTCTGAGGCAGTAATGTGCTTAGAATAAACACTACATTTGACTGGTTTTTCTTCCTACAAAGTGTATTAATTTGCAGAGACATTTAAGCTGAAATCTGTTTGAGGCTTTGCAAACTGCTTCTTTCTTATTCTTCACGATAAAAATGCTTTATAGTGAGATCACAGTTTCAGAGATTCAGGCTGGGTACATCAGTCTGACCATTTTCCTGGCCTTGCAGCTTTCCAGCATCCTCTCCATGCTCTACATCCTATTTCTGATTCTGCAGTTCCTCAGAACAGGGCACCATTTCCTTTAGAAGACTGCCAGTCGAATATCATGGACTTCATTCTCGAGAAATATCATTCTTTGGTGTAAAATTTCCCTTTGCAATTTATTTTTATGTCCCTTTTATACTACTTCAAATAATTTATCATCTTTCTTGGTGTTTCTGTCCTGTTGTTTGTTGACTGTCACCTTGTTATTCCCATGTCACGCTGCTAGGCTGTACTCTGCCAGTTCATCTCTTCTGGCCACTTAAATCGAAAGTCATAAACTTAATTCTGGCCAGGGCTAAAAGTGAGGAATGTCTGATAATAACAGAGACAAAGGTAAAATACATGGTGTAAGTTACCAACTGCCTTTGTATAACTTCCTCTTCGTCATCTAGGTAGTGTTTGAGACCTGGTGTAGTTTTTGTTTTGAATCAAAATTCACGTGCAGTCATTTAGGGCAGTAGTTTCAAATAATGTATGTGAAGTGGATGGTAACACACTCCTACACGTCCTCAGGAAAGTAAGTGGCTTTTGCAGTGAGAAATCACCGTGCTTGTACCATCTTGTGCTTGCTTAGGCACCCAGCTAACTGCATTCGCTGCTAATTTCACTAAGAATACATAAGAAAGGTTTTGTGGTTTTTCACAATTAATAGTTGGTTCGTTTATTGCTCCTTGTATTTATGTGCCTCCATTACTGCTGCAGGCATAATCTGACATGAGCTGAGGTTGAAAGATGTTGCCATTGATTTTGGTGGGTGTTAAAGACCCCGTGCAGACAGTGTTCATTGATCGAATAGTTGTCGTCCCTGCGTACCAGTGCTTTTCAACGTCTTACTCAAGGAGGATGTGAAAAGTGGCTAAAGATGAAGTTATATGAGACAGGGATGAGCTCATCCTCCAGGGTTTTACTCCTTTCCTCCAGATTTCATCCCCCACACCTACCAGCTCTCACTTCATACTTAGTCCTGTCCTTGGGGTTTCCCTCATCCCTCTGTGAGCAGACTCAGCTCCCTCACCCAGCGAATCAAAATTCATGTATGTATGAGCTCCCTATTTTTTTTTTTGGCAGCAGCAGACGCCAGTGCCAGCAGCACTGTGGCCAGGGAAGTTTGCAGAAATGTGACATTTCTAGCAGGATCTGAGCTGCCATGGAAGGATGCTTAAGGACCCACGGGCTGAAAATGGTTGGAGAATGGCTGCTGGTGGCTGTGTGTGCCAAGGAGAGTTGCTCACCCCATCCAGGATCCCAACTTGAATTGAAAGATCAGGGGGTCAGTCTCATGTCTTTCGCCATTGCTGCTCCATCAAGGGATGGGCATTGACCCCCTGTGTGCTACTTCCTTCTTCTAGCATCCTCCTTTCTTCCTCAGATTTTGTCTGAGTACATCAGTGCCAACTGTGTGAAAATGTATAAAGTATACAAAAAGATATAATCAGTAATTAGAGAGAACATTATGAAACCCTCTTAAAACTTAATTACTGCATACATGAGAAATAAAGCTGCTGAGTTTAGTGCTAATTGTGTTGCATATGCACAGTACACTTGGTCATCAGTGCAAGCTCGCGTGTCGCCATCCTGATCGCTCTTCTTCTGTCTCTGGCTTCGACGCTGCAGTTGCTTCAGTGGTTTTAAGCCCCACCTGTGGCAATGGGCAGTGTGTGTGACCTGCTTGGTGCCACCTTCCTTCTGTGATGCCTTCCAAGCACTTTGAGGGTTTGATCTTTGTTTCCATGTGCCATTTGCTCATTGGAAAATATTTTCTGTGGCAGGACTAGCTCTTTCCCAATTTTGAGATCTAAGCAATAAAAACTTTGGTACAAGCTAATCTTTCTAATCTAGCCTCTATAGGCCTATGTTTGGCAGCCTTGATAGACTGTATCCCTGATTGAGCCTTCATTATGCTGTTAATGAGATGTGAAGAGCATGCTGCAGCCAGCATGGTAATAGGAGACCACCAGCTGCTTTGAATGCAGTTTTTTGATACCTGAAGTCTTGGGTATGAATTACAGATGACATGATTTTCTTACTTGACTATGTATGTCACTCACACACGAGTATTGCGTGTCCATGTGTTACTCCGAAATCTGTGTACACATTTCTTCATGCAGGATCTTTGCATTTCATTAAGGATAGGAATGCTATAAATTTGTTCCATATTCATGCCATGAGTAACTAGGAAGGTTAAGAGATGAAAACTAATCATACAGTATGGCTGAAAGATTTCCAGACAAATCTAGAGAGGAGTTTTGGAGAGAAACCTGCAGTTTATTAGAGCCATCAGGGAGATAAACGTGAGTGAAAGCATAAGCTGAATCATGTGAATACAATTTTGGAACATTTGTGGATGTTTTAGGAATTTTCCAAAGGATTCATTTATCAATATAGACACTCCTTATAGGAAAATGTGTGTTGTTTTTATCAGAATTCTTGGTCAAAAAGGACTGCCCCAGAGTAATGGGGGCTGTGATTGGGAGAAGGTACTGGAGAGTGGGGTTCAGGTTCCTGAGCTGAATGGAGCAGACTCATCTCTTAAACCTTATTTGGCCATGTCCCATGTGAATGAATTCCCTTAGTCCCTGGCTGACCAGCCTGGCTGTCCTGTTACCCCGGCTGTTTCAAGTGGGGAAGTCTCTTTATGCCCTTCTCTCCTTCTCCTTCTCCCTCCTCTTCTTTCTCCTTTTTCCTTAATTTTTGTTTCATAAAATTCTGGTCTGGCATGGGAAATGTTTTAAAATCCATAAAAGCTTTTCCAGGCTTGGATTTTTTTTTGCCTGACTCCTGCCTCATCCCGACTGCTGAGTGGCAGTGGGCAACATGTCTTTTCTGTCTTTAATTCTTTCAGTAAAAGCATGATGGAAAATCAGCTTTATTTTCAATTTGAGTAGCGTAAAAGCCTTACATTGCTCTTTGATGAAGCTAACCAGCTGCTTAAGGCCTCATCCTCCCTTGCTTAAGGAAGTAAGGCAAAAAAGCTGCTTTCTCCTCTCTTGCTGCTTCAGCTGCCTGCTGGCTGCAGGCTCTTTGGAGTAGGAGGTGGCAGCAGATCTGTGTCTCCAGTTTGGAGACTTGTGGCTGGGAGAAGTTGAACATGCTGAACCAGAGTTCTGGTGCGTAATTCTGCATGTTGGTATTTGACATGTGTGTGCTGCTGCACAGATACTGCTTTTTAATGGAGCAAGAGAGAAGCATCCCGAGCACGTTTTTATGCACTGCTTTCCCTTGCATTGAGAAGTCCAGGTCTGCTGTCATCTGCTCCACCTAGGTTTAGGCTTAGGGAGGTGGAAATGTCCAGGAACACAGAGCTGGGCAAGAAGGGAGAAGAGAAAAAGCTCAGCTGGGGCTTTATAAATAGTCCTCTCCCCATACCTAAATAGCAAAATTATGAAAAAAGTAATTCCCTGAATACTAAGGGAGGGTTGTGTTTCGCAGCTGACTGAGATGCCTTGGAGTTTGTAGGTGCCAGTCTAAGGTTCTCCATCAGTTGGGACTTCTTTTCAATGTTTTCTCCCACCTACACTCCATAGCATTCGAAAAGATGCTGGTTCTCTACGTGGGAGATAACTTTCAGGGGCATTTATAACTGCCTCTGATTTTCTGGGAGCCAATTCTCAAGGAACCTGTGGAAGCATAACCATCTAAGGGTTCACTGCCCTGCTCCTAAATCCTGGTTAAAATAGGCTACAGATTAAAACAAGACTTGGGGAAGGTAGTTTTGGAGGGTGATGATACAGACACCTACAGGCACACAGAAAACCTGGCTAAAAAGCCTGAATAACTCCTTGCTAGTATGACAATTATATGATACTTCCTTTTCTGCACCTACTAGAATTTGAGCCCATTTAATGCTCACAGTTATTTGGTTAGGTGGCCAGTTTGCAGAAGAAATGAACATTCCTGCCCTTCCCTTCTGCCAAAAAGGAAGAAAAGTCTTTCAGTGAAGAACTCAACTGCAAACTGAAATTGTTCATTAGAGAGTTGCGGAAAGTGAAACGCGTGGAGCCTACAGAGATGATGTTAAATTTGCATGGAAAGCTAATGGCTCAGGAGGATGTTATTTGAGCAATTCATCACGGTATCTGAAATGTCAGGAGTGGAGGCCTGGGTTCAGTTCAGGGAGTCTTCATGGTCTCAATTGTTATTGAGAATAAAGACTTATTAACCTAGGTCAAGGAGCCACAAAATGTGCCCTTGGAAGAAGGAAATACAGCGCAGTGAGATTTGCAAGGCTTAGCTACTTTGGGTTTAATATGATGGGTAATAAATCCATGTGCAGTGCTGTGGTGGATCCTGACCACTTCACGTTTGTCTTGCATCTTCTGAAAATAGCTAAAATAGTCCTCTGTTTAGTACTTTATATCCTTGTGGTACAGGCTTGGCTGGTAAAGGCAATTACTGCAAACTGAAAATCCACCAAAGTAAAACCCTTTAAGTGGAATGCTGCTTCTGCAGAGCTTTAATAATTTTGTGTAGCAGTTTCTTGCTTTGCTTTTGTTCAGTAGCTTTGAATTTAGTTTGAAAAATTAATTTCTATATCCTCTTAAGGATTAACTTCATCACACCCCCTACACACTTCATCTGTTTTGTTTGTTCATCTGAAATCCACGGGACTGTCAGCATAGTCAAGATGCGTATGCATGAGTTGCACTGCGGCTTGTATAGATGACCCTTGTAATTAGGGATTTCAGCTATGGCACTACAGACTGTTGATGAAGAGAGTCATGAGTTTAGCCTTGTATAATTGTAGTTTGCCATTTTTGTTTTGCTAAATGTTTTCATAACTAAAATGGATGTATTATCCAATAGAAGACTAATATTAATGTTGACACTGTTGGCAATTAAAACTATTTTGGAAACTGAATTTTACTACTCCTGATTGCTTTTGAAATAATTTGTTTTTCAATGTTACTTTAGGACTGGTTCATTTATTAGGTCTTCTTTCTTGTGTGACAATGAGATAATTGCTATTTATTTTTTACCTTGTAAGCAATTATAATCAAAGCAGCCAAATATAGAGTCTGCTTTGACCTGGAATCAGAGTGACCTGTCAACATGAGGCTACTCAGCTTTTCAATTTATTTTATTTTCATATGCACTCACTAGAATGCATTCAATAAGGCTGAAAAAATCACGTTTAGAGTTTTTGGTGTTGATTAATTACAATGCTGCAAAGCCAAAGAAACTGGCAGGTAAGACAAGCTTTTGGTTGGTTATTAACAACAAAAATTGTGATCTTTTATCTTGAATTGTATGGACTATTTTGGGTCAAGAGAGTCTGAAGTGGCCGGACAATGAGATGCTGGCAGGCTGTGTCTGGAGTTGCAAATCAGGGCAGGGAATTATAAAGGGTTGACTCTAGGGATTTTTTTGCAGCCAAGTTTTGCTAAAAGGAAGCAGAAGATACTTTCTTTTAAAGTCAGCAGCTTATGGTAAGGTTCAACTTTCATATTGAAACATATGTGTACACCTAAGATTGTAGCAGTTGTTTTCTGTGATGGGAGTCTTGCACACTCACAGCTGTGTAGCAGAAATAAAGGAATGAATACGAAATAAAAGAGAGTAAATAATGCTGTTAAGTAGTACCAGGAAAGAAATTCAGAGGAAGAAACAAGGCTCTTGAGATAGGTGTAAATGCAGAAGCCAAGAAGTAAACAGCTGTACAGTGGGTGGAAGAATACCATTTTTCAGCAAATTCACTACCTAAATGCCGTGTTTGATTTAGTTACGGTGAGAAAGCCACTGTGTGCGCACAGATGGGAAGCAAGTAAAACAGTGCTCTGTGACCAAATCGTTAACACTTATATAGGAACAAGGCGAATGACTGATTTTGGAAGTTATGCTTAATGGTCCTTACTAATTTCCTGCTAAAAGTATAATATGCAAATCCACATTGCCATAGAAATCAAGTATTGAAACGCAGCAACATCCATATCAACATGAAATTGTGTCACTAGTGGTGGTATTGTATTCTGTCAATGTTTTTTATTAACTGAAACATACTTCAGTGAGAAATTTCTTTTCCATAAAGTCTCTCTCTGCACCTCAAGCCGGAGTTTTTTGGACTTAGTGGGAGTCCTGCTTTCCATGCTACCGCCATGTCTCATGGCTCTGGAGCTGCTGCAGAACTAACACGAAGCTCCTGTGCCAAGTTCTTCTCCAAGAGCAAAGATAAAATCCCTGGTTTCTACCGCCCTGGTTGAATTTGGCCTTCAGTTTTAACACGGAGCAGGTGTGTCGGGTTGTGATGTTGTGGGTGCTGCTGGCTGAGGTTAAGCAATGTCTCGCTTTACTGGCTCGTCCCCCTCCTGCCCGCTGCTGTAACCACACATATAGTTGCCTCCCCCGCCCGGGTCTGTCAAAAATGTCCCAGGCTCTTGCAGCTCTTTTTAATAGCAGGGTCATTTTGCTGGACGTGTGTCAGGGAGTGACGCCTCGGCCGGCACGGCGGCAGCAGCCTGCTCCCCCAGTTCAGCTGGGGTTGGAGGAGCACTTTGGGCCACATCTTTGCAGTGGCAAAGAACATATATTTTGGAGGCCAAGGGTGGCATTTGTGCCTGCACTGAGGTATCAGTGCTGGAGAGGTTTTACGATCTATCAGTGAATGGGAATGGGCACTTTCAGATACGCTGTTGGCCAAGTTGATTTTATATGCAGGGTCTTTGTACTGGGAGTAGGATTGATGCCTGAAGTTCAGCCCCAGAAATACAACATTTAGAAATCTGTGAGCAGTGAAGAAGTTTGGTTTAACAAGGTGAGGAGGGAATTCAGAAAGCTATGCTGAATTCTTTCCTGAAAAAGCCTTCTTTTAAATTTAAAGTATTGCTTTATCTTGACTTTCTGAAAGTTCACATGAAACTTTCTTGCCTTTGAACGCTTGATAAATCTCTCGAAGTACTTTGACTGAAACAGAAAATTTAATAGTGAGGTATTTTGAACATGGAATGATGTTTGTGGGCAAGCAATTTAAACAGGTACTAATATGAAACAGTGTTGTACTTGAAAGGATACAATTGGTGTACACACACAAACTGGCTAGAATATCACTGGGAGCAATAAAATCTAGGAATTCTTCATACTGCTTTCATTGCAAACAATTTTTATGGTATGGCCTGTGAAGCAATTGAAATGCAGAGAGCTGGCACATCACTAGATTGATAATTCCTCCTGCTACTTACAACTTATTCTCGGTACAGATGTCCCCAATTCTTTCTTTCTATCACATTAAAGTTTCTTGTCTGCTTCAATTTCATGCCTGTCTCAAACGTAGCATTTCTTGAAATTGTCCCTCTTATTATTTTTTTTTTTGTCTTTAAAAGTTTATATCAGATGAAATCTAGCTGCTGTTTTTTATCCTAAGGTTTACACTTAAACTTTTCACAAGCTCGTTTTTAAGAACAGTCTTCCTTGAGAGAGCACTTGGCTGATCCATCAATAATTATGTAGTAATAAAGCAACTGTGTAAAAATGGCACCTACGTGCCGAACAGATTGGTTTGCAGAGCCACTGACAAAGATGAATGTTTATTGCATTTTACTACTTTTGATTCTGCAGATGCAATACAGCTATTTTCTTTTTGGCATAAGCTTCACAAAAAGTAATTTCCAATTGTGGAATGTTTATGATAATAAGGATGTGTAACTAGGGAGAGCCCAGACTGACTTTCAAATACCAGCAGGAGTTTGCGATGCTGGTAATTTAAAAAAAAAAATAAACAAAGAACATTTTTTATTTTATTTCTTTGCTGAACAAATTTTTTAAGCAATCACAGGGACAGAACACAGAGGGAACCCTACAGTGTCATGTAGTCACTCTTCTGAATTAATTGCTATTATATTAATTGTTGGTTCCCCAGTATTTGGCAGGCTTCCTTATTCTCCTTGCTTCATCCAAAGATTTCTACTTTTAATTTTACAACAATATGGAGAAAAATGTGGTGTCTAACACGAAAGCCTGAAATTGTTGTTCTTGTTTACTTTATTTTTTTTTTAAGTGCCAGAGCAATTAGGGCTGTGATTTAGATGACTTTGTATTGTTCAAATCTGTCCTCCTCTTTTGGGCAAAATGTGAAATAAGGTCATCTGTAAGTTTTTATGGCTGGTAGATGCGCAGTCATTTCGGTCGGTCAAGCTGGTTGCTTGCAGTGTCACCGCAGTGACGAAATCGTATCTTGGTAGCATCTGAGCAACACCTTGAGAATTCAACTTTTGTGGGTGCAGGCATTGGGATCCCTGCCTCCGGCACAGCCTCCTGGTACTCCTCCGCTGGCGTCTCCAGCGCGATGCCGGTGGGTGCGGAGGCCTTGGCACCTGGATGCTGCCGGCCTGTCAGCGTTATCCTGGCTACAACGTGCTTTCATTGACTTGCAAACCTCTTCTGGGCAGAGGCCAAAAGTCACAGGTTCTCTGCTGTTGCTGCCGGAAATAGTGACTCGGCTTTATCCTGGGTCCACTGCGTTCAGTTTAGAGTGAGGGGTGCAGTTGGTCCTGCTCCCCAAAGGCCCTCGGGTGGCACAGCTCCAGCTTCATCCCCTTGGTCCCTGGGGGCTGTGACAGGGTTGAGGTCCCCATGCCTGGCCCGCCCTGGCAGAAGGTGAGGAGCTATTCCGCAGACCAGTTTGCTGCCCTCAAGTCTTTGTGGCAACTCCTAGCTACGTCAGCAAGGGCTTTCAACCCAAATCATTCATTTCAGTTGGCAGTCGTTGACAGTAATGTTCCTTTGCTTGGCTTTATTTTAGCATTTAAAGATTTTTATGTTGATTTTGATGGCATGAAGGGAATTGCATGGGAGTGTTTTGTCTGAACTTTAGTATTCTCTGCTTTATCTTGCTAGTAAGATTAAAAATCTTACTCTTTCAGGAGACAGGGCTTTTGTCTGTGCACCTTGCTAGCTCTTCCCTCATCAGTCCTTTCTGTCAGCCCATTATCCCAAGCATATTTCACTGCACAGTTAATGATGCTTATGTTTGCTGTCGAAGGAGTTTACCTAGTGAAAACCAGCATAAAGAGCAGTGCATCCTAGTCTTACCTAAAGAAATAAAAGAAATTTAAAAAAAAAAAAAAATCTATTCCATAGGAAAGGACAGTGGATCTGAATTTGAAATGATGATCTGGTGGGTTGGGTTTCATTTTATAATGAATTAGTAAAAAGTTATCCAGAGCTTATTTTCAGAAAATAACTTTGGTTTAGTTAATGCAAAATAAACTTTCCTGATTTCAGAGAAATCAATATTGCGTGTAATGCTCAATATTTTTAAAAGAATTGATACATGCAATGCACATCCCTCTGTCCAAATGGGCTGTGGGTATGTCATCATGTTTCTGAGAATTGGTGCCATAATACAGAATGTTATGGTGAACTTAGATTAAGCTTCATGGGAAAGCATTGTTGTTCAGTTAATTATAGAAGAAGAACTTTAATACTGTGCCATATGCTGTAAAATAAAATGGGTGCATGGCAGAAAGAGCCATGAATCCTTTTAGTGTATGTGAGACTGAGCCATGATTTTTGACTTTGATCTTGCCTCTGCAATACTGTGTTATGTAGAGGCCTAATATTTTTAAATAAAGAATTAATTACATGTGGATGTGGGACCTTACCTTTTCCAGTGTTCTGTTTGAAACATGTTACCAGTCTATCTGGTTTTCAAGACTTACTAAAATCTTTCCAAAGTTTTCACTTTGCTCTTCATATAAACAACATTTAAACGGGGTACTTTGTGTGCCTGTAACCTGGAGAAGACTGGCAGATTGGTGAGAAACTGTAAAATCAGCAATACGTAACCTAGCTAAAAAGACTTATTAAACATAGTTCTGTTACTATACAAACTTTATATATAAGTCAGATGTTGATATTAATCAGAATGACAGGTTGTACAGACATATGGCTGGCCTTTCTGATAGCCATTAGCTTGGAAGGCCGGCTTTGAAACCAGCTTCATTATTTATAGGTGAATCATGCTGCTGGGCTTTGTCGGGAAAAGGTTATTTCTCCAGCTCCACCGAAACCTCCTGAGCACGGAAGTGCCTTTTTCCACAGTTCCTGGAGAATAAAACAAATTATTCTTCATGAACTTCTCCACAACTTTCTTCTTTTGGAAAGTTGTGGTGTCAGAGGGCATTCCAGAGCTGTAATGATGGATCTCAAGCATATGGAGTACACATGCTAATTATGATGTGCTTACAGTTCAGTCTATCCAAATGCCAAGGCACTGGGGCCTCGGAGCTGCTGCAGGCAAAATGTTAGGATCCTTCACCACTGTCTGCTGTGCATCTGGGAAAATGTTTGCTGCAGTCCCTAAAACATCTGGGGAGAGGAGGAACAAATGCATTTCCCCTGGAGGAGCTTGCTGCAGTACATGTGCTGTCTGCAGCGGGATTGTGCTGCACTTTGGCTGGATGACCAAGGAGCATCCCGTGCTCCGCTGTCACCCGGAGCCACCCAAGCAGTGCCTGTACTTTACAGAGATCCTTATATGCTTCATATAGTTGCTCGAATGGACGCAAAAATGCCCTGGTCCCTGGAGCATGTGAACTCTGGGTCCAGAGCAAGACGGGGCAGGACTTTACCACCTACTTGTTTCTCAGCCGTTAGGCATGGTCAGAGACAAAAAGATAGCACTTCACCTAACATGAAAGGGCACAACCTCTGTGATTTTTGTTTAAAAGCACAGTCTGTGCTGGCTGCAGCCATCTGTTGCATAATGGACTGATGCTTTTAATCCAGATGTGCATTTCTGTAGCTGCTACCTTTTAAGAATTCAAACCCGTGTCTCCTACTTCCAGGTTTGTAAACCCCAGCTGTGGTCCTGATCACTGAACCAGAGTCAGGATCTTAACAGGTAGTGATCTCTCTCTGCTCCATGCTTCTGATAGTCCTGGTGGCATAAAATACTGCCAGTAGCTGCTCTGAATCCAGCCTCCATCCACTGCAGAGGCTTTCTCCTTTGGGCCAGAGTCCCACCTAACTGCTTTGTTTACAAAAAGCTTTTGCTTTTTTGCCTGGAAGCTTCTGCTCTGGCCTGTTACTCTAGTAATAATAAATAATAATAATAAACTTTTACCTTCTCTTTCCTCTCCCCATCTCTAATTCCCTGCTTGCTATTTCTCATTAGCAATGAAGGAAGGAAGAAGCTGGGTTACAAAATGAGAAATTTCTTACCTGGTAATTTTCTTCCAGTTAACAGCTTCTCACCATTCAGCCCGCCCGGACAGTGCAATAAATGGCCAGTATAGAAATTGATTTCTTTTTCCTCTACATAAAGACTTAGGTATATAATTTCATACACTATATTGTGGTGTTTTCTTAATGCTAATAATTGCTTGCTGAAGCATTTCTGTAGTCTGGGTGGCTTCTGGTGGCCGGTGCTGAGCTTGTTGCCAGATCTGCCATAGACCAGCTCTGAACCTCAGAGGAGGTAGTAGAAGTTAATCCACCTTTCCTGAGAGACACTAAGGGTGATTAGAATAAAATTGTGAGTGGAAAATTCAATGCGTTCTTCTTTCTCGCTCATCTGGGTGAGTTATTTTGCTAGGCTGTTTTTAACCTGGAGCAGCTCTTTGGTGCAGACCACCGCGCTGGGAGCAAGAGGAAGACTGCTTCTTTAGTGGGAGAGCTGACATAGGCCAGGGTAACGTGGAAGTGAGTCTGTGGCCTTTGGGTGCCCAGCGCTGGCCTGTGTGCCTGTCCCAGAGGTGGGGAGCTGTGGGCTGGGGGTGCAAAGGTAAGTGTGGCAACTCTGATGTGGCCAGAGGTGTGCCGGAGTTAGGCTGGGCTCTGCTTTGCACTTCCTCATGGCAGATCAATCGTTTGTACTTCTGCTAAAGGAAAATTGCTCTAATTTTGGGGCCATCATGTGAGTCAACCATGACTTTTCAGTGATGTCCTTAGTAAAATAAGTTAGCTTTGCTTTTGAGTTCCAATCAGTCAAATTAGCCTTCAGATGTTGTATTGCAAGTCTCCTCAAATTTTTACTGTGTCTTTGTGGCTTAAAAACTGTGTGTGTGTATATATATGGCTATATACATTTACAGTTTTTTCCTGGTGAGACAGAAATTGATTCATGATTTAAAAATATATAGATAAAAATAATCCAAGCAAAATTCTGGGATTTTGTTTTAAGCTCTCCCTAGTACGGAGCTCCCCGTCTCATTTTATTTGGTGTGGGGAGGGCGGCACATTACAGGAGTAGATTTACTTCTCTATAAAACATATGTCCTTCTGCTGGGGTGGCTGAGCGCCGGCCAGGCGATGATCCTGGGCTTGCAGGGACGGACAGCAGAACATTTAGCGCCCACAGCAAGACCTGGCTACTTAACCGGCGAGCTGCATTTGCAGAAATGATGCTTCAGCACTTAAACATTAAACCAGCTGTTCCCTTTACGGCTGGCTCGGGTGTAAAGTGCTCTTGCTGTTTTACATAGTGGTCTGGCAGCCCGCAGAAAGTGAGCTGGAGACTGATCTGAGCCCGGCTGCCTTTGCTGCCGGCTCTCCAGGGCGTTGCAGAGCCCTCACCCTTCTGCAAGAGATACGGCGGCGCTTTGCACTTGCGGGGTTTGGACACGGGAACTGATTAAGATGCTGGTCAGTTCTTCTCCCTGGCCTCTCCCTTTATATAAACTGTTACTGTTGGATACCCCTGCAGAGATTTTTAAAAATGCAGAAAATACAGGCCAGAAGGCACCAGAAAAGAAGGAAGGGTGGGGGAAGGGAGAGAAGAGAAAAGATGCCAAGAACAGCATAAAAGGCAAAGGAGGAAAATACAGCAGGGAATTGGTGATAGGATGGAAAAGAGCAATAAGTAGGGGAAATCTGTCTTCATAGCCTCCATTTTAAAAACTTTTAAGTTCATAACTACTCAGGCAGGAGGGGGTGAATATGTAGATGAGCGCTGAGATGTGAGTGTGCTGCACCTTCGGCCAGAGCGATCGGTCTTGGCATCGCTAGATGCAGAAATAGTGAGTTGGAAAAGATTTCTCCATGTGTCTGTGCATGGGAACTGGTGCCATTTCTGGGCTTTGGAGATGAAAAATGTCATTGGCAGTAGCTAATTAGTAAGTTTCCAGGTGAGTATTTGTCAGGTTGATCATTGATGATTATTGGTTCCATCAGCAAAAAATAGCTTTTGCCATGTTGTTGAGAGCAGCCGTCCTCTGAGCACCTGGTCATGACAGCAGAGTTCCGAGCTTAAAAAAAGAATGATGAGTTGCATCAAGTAGGTTGCATAAAGGATGATCTTTTCCACTATTTTAGAAAGGTGCTGGGGGGTACACAAATGTTCTTCCAGAAGAGGAACATCTGCTGCTGGTTTTGAGGACAGTGTCAAGATGTTCTTCGGTTCAAAAGCTTAAATTTCAGCTGTATTTATTTTGGGAGGTTGAAAGGATTTTTTCTTAAGGGCTTTTTATAGTGCTATGTAGTTCAATAAGCATGAACTTACCTTTAAAGAAAAATCTTCAGAATGAGGATAGCATTGTTTATTGCTGGTCTATTTTTGTACAACCTGCTTTAAAAAACATATATATTGCAGAGGGGATTTCTGGAAAGGATGGAGTGATTAACTGTTTTTCTGATGAATTAGTACTTAAGTTAACAAGTTTCCATGTCTGTTAGACTAGTGGCATAACCTTTAACTGGATATAAAATGCATGGATGCGGTTTAGTTAGATTATTCGTGGACTGCGAGGTGAAACAATAGCATTTGTTTCAGTTTGGATGTGCTGCCAGAAAAGCAGCAGGGTTGTTGGTGTTTTTTTTTTCCCAAATTGAAATTTAATTTATAAAAAATGTGTTCAGTATTTAAGAAAAGTTCTATGAGAGATGACTGACTGTAGGAAAAGTTCTTCTCGTAATTCCTTCCCACATACTATTAAGCACACAAATTTGAAATTCTGTTCCTGTGATGGGATAATTGTTCTGCAATGGCCGTACGAAGGCGGCCAATGCAGGAATGCTGTTGGATGTCAGTCAGCTGCTGCAGGACAGATGTAGCACCCGGAGCTTGAATCTCAGTGTGAGGAGATAGAGATGCAGGCACTTAATAAAGGTGGGTTTGTACTTCTGTGCAGGTTTAAGGGAGGATCTTGGAAAACCTTCTTCTGCCTACAGTGACATGGACGAGCCCGATGCAGTGACTGCAAACCAGCCGAAGCTGGTGTTGGCTCTTGTTCCCCTTTGATCTGTGAGAAGGTCCTATTTTCAGCAGGTGAGGGAAGGAAAAGAGCTAATGAGCTTGTACATCCTCACTTTTGGCCAGGCTTAGCTTGCACAGCTGCTTTCTCACACTTACCATAGTAGGGTGCGTCGCAGATACATCGAATTTATTTGTTTTTATTGAATCTTTTCCCTCTTTGCTCTTCATCTGCACCTTTCTGGGCTTTGCCTCTCCACTTCTCACAGTCCAAGCACGAGGAGCCGGTGGGTGGGCACTTGGCAGTGCCAGGGCTCTGTCCTGGTGCTGCTGGGCAGCCTGGCGCCGGCCGGCCAGGCCTCCCGCCATCCCTCGTCAGCAGAAACGAACATTTCTGGGAAGAAGGGGCCTCACTCTGTGTGGTGCGGTGTGTTTGCTTTCTCTGAAGGAGCTAGAAGGCTGGAAACTTGGCTTTGGCTAGAGAGGACCCCTTAACCTTGCCTTGGCAGAAGGAAATAATAAAGTGACAGACTTCATTTATCTTTATGTTGTATGCGTGACCTCATGTGCTCCGTGTGCCGTCAGACCTAAA
Organism: Tyto alba; assembly: GCF_018691265.1. Lineage (NCBI taxonomy): Eukaryota > Metazoa > Chordata > Aves > Strigiformes > Tytonidae > Tyto > Tyto alba. The sequence continues at coordinate 9,398,620 of NW_024881303.1, forward strand.
TCCTGGTGTCGAATCAGCACTATGAAGGGGTAGGCTGTAATTTTCAAGGTGGCTTCAGGTACATTAAAATAAAAAACGTTTTCACTTAAATATGAGGATACACGTCATGCATTTTGGTGATCTTAGTTTATCAGTAAGTGCAGTTTTTCTCTGTCCTTATGTCTGGTTTTGGTGGCATACTTTTGTGATGATGGCACGTGATGTCATTGCTGAAGGCGACCGGGGGGACCGGAGCCCTTGGCAGCCGCGGGGTGCATGCTGTGGGATGGGAGCACGGCGGGACCGGCTGGGATTGCACAAAGAGATGCCTTATCCGGGGCAATGAGATTGGCAACAGCTGAAAGCTGCCAAGATAACCTCCCAGCCTGCTCCAGAGGCTCCTAGCCCCACATTAATAAAACTCGCAGCGTACCCTGCTTGTACAGCCCCACGGACTCTGAGCACACCTTGATGCACAGAGAGTTCATTTGCACACCCCTCGATCCTCATATGCCGCGCTTCATGCTGTGCTGCTGCTGCTGCTGCTGCTGCTGCTGCTGCTGCTGCAGCATTTTCACATCCATTTCTCTTCCCTACCCGATCGCTACGGCACTTTTTCTGCCCGGCACCGCTGCCGCTCCCCTCCCGGTTACCCATGCTTAATGACTGTTCTCTTCACGCCCCTCGGTAAATCAGTTATCTTCCCCTCCAGATGGGTTCTTGTTCCCTCTGATCAGCTAATCAATTATATTCTGGTGCGGTTGTGCAGTGCCTTTTTTGATGCTAAGCTACCGCCTTCCCTTGGCGCTCCTTGCAGCTCCCAAAGTGGCACTGACACCGTGCATAAGATTTAGCTGCCAGAGCATTTCTGCCCCGTTGGGTTCCTCCGATGATCTGCGGGAGCTTTCTGTGGCTCCCGTTGGTTTTAATCCCTTCCTGGAGAGCAACAATCAATTCCACTATTTCTGATGCCCCAGGCTCAGGTCATTTGGCTTGTTGCTTAAGGATTTTTGTTAGTGAAAAAGCCTCTCCCAACTATTTTCAGGTTTTGTTGTGCTTTAGCCCTAAAGTATTTTTTAAATACTGGGGGTGCTCAGCGTCTGATGTTGTGCTGAATAGATGGAAGGTTTCTTTGTTTAAACTCTTTTAAATGCTACGAAACGGTGCGACAGAGGGTGTATTTGCTGCGTGGGACCAGAGCACCAAGTGCCTTCTATTATATCTGCTCCAGAGGATTTCCTGGGAAGTGTTCAGCCTCCATTTCTGTCTGTAAGGAAATCCTCTTATCTGGGCAGAGCAATAAATAGTGCTGCCTCCTGTAATAGAAACAGAAAAACACATTCTTCACATGGCTGTTTTTAAAAATGTGGGGTTTAAAATATATCGGCTGGAATGATTCTTCTGTAATAAATCCCCATAATAGCGTGCTATGTGTACATTTAACTAGCTGCACCGAGGTAGGGAGAGGGGGAGACGGTGTGTTAAAAGAGGGTTTAGCATGCATTTAGTAATGACAAGAACAGTAAATAATCCTGCAGGTTTACAAACCTAATCCCCAGTCCCTGATTGTAGCCCTCGCGTCTACTAAAGTCGGTTGGAAAGATGTTAAAAGGCTGTAAAGAAAGGGCTTTTGTGGGGTTTTATTTTTAAATACTGGGGGAGGTGGCTGGGTGACTGATGGTTTTAGGTGGCATGAATGTAGTTGGTTTGGGACCTTGATGGAAAGCTCTAGAAGTGCCCATCCTCCACCTGCCACAGAGACATTAGGTGAGGATGGAGTAGGCTGCTCCCCACTGCCTCACTCTATGCTCTTCCTGATGGTACTTTCATTTAAGAACTGGGTTGGGAGGGAGCTGTTGTTTTTAATGCCCAACTTATTTTTTGCCTGTGCCTTGCAGTAAAGCAGTTGTTTTTCTTAACAGAAGAAATCCGCGATGTCTAAGAGCCGTGCCATGTGACACTACTGCTTTTAAATACGCTTTTAAGAGGTTGGACCAGATGTTGACCACATCTGTGTTTTTATTTTGTCGAACATTTCATTTCGACCCTTTTATTAAAAAGAAAATGATCATTTAGAAATTGTTTTGAAAAGTTTAGCAGCTGGGAAGATCTTTCTGGTATATAAAAAAGCAAGGGGTTTACTTTCCGTGCCCTGGAGTGAGCCGTATAACATTGAGCAGATGGATATTTAAGGCTGGTAGGGTCTACTCCTGTTGGAAATTAATGCTGTGGAAAATTTCAGATCAAAACGGATGTATTCTGTTTTGAATTGACATTCTGTAACAAAACACATATTTTTTTTTTCTCAGTGAAAGTGTTAAACTAAGGATTTGAAGGCACCTTCTCTTCCGAAAAGCCCCTTGCATTTAATGAATGCCTATCGCCTTGGCAGGAAAAAGGACGACTTGCAGGCAGAGGGATATCCTGCAATTATTCCCTCTACTGCTGTTATGGGGTCTAAGAAATGCTTATTACATATAACTTGCTTCTGGATTCTTCTCTGCAATTTACCAGTTGGAGAATGAGTTTTCCGTCCCTGTTGCTAATTGATCCAATGAAAAAAACCTGGCATCTAATTCAGTAACAACTTATATTTAAAATGACATGTGAAATTGTTCATGGTGCCTGAAATTACATCATTTTCAGTCTGGCCTATTAGGTCTGTATAAGGGAACAGACACCTACTGTTCTGTGACATATTAAATTTTAAACCTCTGATCCAAAAATATCTCAGGGTATAGGAGGAGCAAGGTGTTTAATGTTGAATAAAAGCAGTGGCAGCTTTATTTCAGTGGGATATTTTTATTGTTCTTAAGATGCTGTGGCAGTTTTTACAACAAATAATTTTGGGATGCAATTTTATGCAAAGTTGAGCAGTGACTTCAGTGCTTCTGTCACCACTTCCAAATTTTGAATCTTCTAGCCTGTGATTTTCAGAACTTACTAGTGATTTTTGAGGTTGGCTCCCTTTTACTTTGTCCCTAATTCCAAGCCTGTGTAGATAGTTGACATTTTAGTTTATTTGGCGCAATGAATGTGGGGGGTTAAAAAAAAGCAATCCTTTGTTCACTCAAATAAACCAAATTGAAAGTTGGGGGTTTTTTCCCAGTAAACTGTGAGGAAGCAAAAGGTAGATAACACGAAGACATACTTCCTTCCTACAACTTGGTGTAAGTGCTTACCCAGAATATGAGAGACTCAGTTTGAGTCCCCTTTCTGCACAAACTCCTTCTGGCCTGGGAGATATGTTGTTCTGGCCTGGGCACACTCTTGCACTCTGCTGTCGAGCTATTTTATTTTGTGCAATGAAACATTTCTTGGACCCAGGTGGACAATCTCCCGGGAATGCGTCTCAGACACTAGACTACAGTATTAACTCCTTTCCTTGGTGAATATTTAAGCATTTTCCTCACTGGAAATGTGTATCTTGGCTCCAGCAGGAGGGATTTATAGTGCTGTTTTGCAGTATACCCCGGACTGCCGTGGGTGATGCAGCATACAGTGATTCCTCTCTGTGCTTTGCATGATTACAGTTTGCTAAAAAATCCCAGTGAGTGTGGGGGCAGCACTTAAAGGCAGCAATTAAAGAGGTGGCAAACCACGGGGATGTATCTTGTCAGCTTTCTTTTCCTCTCCAGCCTCGAGCCGGGGCCTGCTTTGCCATGTCCTCGGGTCGCATCCCTGCCTGCCTGGTAGCGGGGTGCCTGCACGGGGAGCTGGTGGCCCTGGTGCAGAAGGTTCTGCTCGTACTGTGCAATATAGAGATCAGATGAGAAGAAAAGCGTATGTGCTGAACAATTATATAGTTACTATAAAACTTTTTTACACTTTTAAAGTATTCTGGGGGAAAAAGGTTGTAAAGTAAATCTGATGCCTGGGACTAAAACATAGTTAATTTCTAAATGTAATGGTGATAAGAAGTGTTTCTTAAGGCCTTTTCAGTCATATTAGCGTCAGATTATCTGAACAGGTAAAGTTGGTATTACATTTATGAGATAATCTCAGGAAAAAATCAAAGCACAGTGTAATGCTGTTCCTTGTGACAGGACATTTTCTTTGGGGTGAAACTCATTTTGCATACGACTTGGTAGGGAAAGTTTAAAACTTTCTGTTGGTTGTTTAAGGTGGATTTTGAAAAGATGTTTGTAAGCACTTGGTGTCTGATACTGGTAAATGTCTGTTGAGTTGAGCCGCCAGACCCTTTGCACCACCTCGAGAAGCACAGCCTTTATTCCTAACCACGTGTTTTGGTTGGATTCCTGACCCTGTGATTTCACGCACTTCGGGCAACTGGGTTTAATGCCTGAGTTTTGCCAAGCGGAACATCGTTTGCATCTTCTGGCAATGCTCGCAGTTCCTACCTTTGCTTGCCCTCACCCTTTGGTGCTCCCCAAGCCCAGAGGCTCCGCGTTGCCATAACCTGCCGCTGGATCGAGGGGCCGCAGCCGCCGGTCCAGAGCCGCTCCGGAGCTCTGCTCGGCGAGGAACCACCAGGCTGGGGGATCAAACCATTCAAAGGTCTTGGTTGGTGGGGAGGCTCATCCCCAGGACTGGGGAGTCGGAACTGTGAAGGTGTCAAGGTGTTCTGCACCGTTTTGGTTTTAATTTGTGATTGCAGATTGTTGAAACTTACTTATTTTTTTTCTGCAAGTAAACTGGTTAGGTCATCTCTTGTCTTGTCTTGATTAGACATAATGGAGATGACCAAGAAGATTGCTTCATTCCCCAGCACAAGTCTTTGTTGAATAATTTGTTTTCTTCTCTACCTGGACTACATTAATAGTGTGTTACTTCTGTACATTAATGTGATGTGGAAGATCAGGTTTTGCTGCTATACACTGTGCCAGTCCAAAATTAGGCCTCAGTTCTGTGCTGTTATGCTTTTTAATGGATGAAATATTTTAAAATGTTTTCAGAAGAAGTCTTAATAAATACAAAACTAGAAAAATTACAGTGAAATTGTAATTACAGGAAGTCATTATAACATTTATTTAGACTTTTCCATAGCTTTTAAGTTATTTTTTAATTTGGAAATGTTTCAGTAATTCTGATTTTACAGATAGCTTTTTCCAGAACTGGTATGAGGTAGGCAGTTCAAATGATGATAGATCAGAATCAAGAAAAAAGCCAGAGTATGACATTCAGCATGATATTCACTGGCCCATGCTGCTTCCCCAAAACCAGAAAATATTTTCTCTGTCATAATTTATAGATAAATTGTTAATCTGTAGGCTCTGACAAAGAAATTTATGTTATGATGAAAGAAAAATGGTCATCTTTTTAAAATGGTTTCCCCAGCTTCTTGCTCAACTTTTGTGGCTGTAAATTAAAATGAGAAAAAAAAGGCAACTGGAAGTGTCTGACAGATTTTTAATACTGAAGAAGACTGTGCTGTTTCCTGAATTTGAAATTAATTCAGCATGGTGAATTGGCGCATGTGTGTATCCTCATATTGAAAATACTCAGCAACGTGGTAAACCTCCTGGATGAACACGGAAGGATGCAGATCTCTGAAGGATGATCGTTAAGTGTTACTTTACTGTAGAACTTGAATTGCGATAGATCTGGAACATCTGCCTGATTAAAGTGTGTTCTTTTCTGTAGGTGAGAATACAGGAGATGGTGAATTAGATCTGAGTGGGATTGACGACAGTGAAATAGATCGGGTAAGGTACCCTCTTATCCTGCGTGTCTCTGCATTTGGATATCTGAGAAAAGAACCATTTTGTCTATCTGGTTTATCTTCCCCCCTTGCTGTCTCTTTGCTCTGAACTACAGAGAGGTTCAAGTGATTTCAGTGATCTGAGATCAAAACTAATGTTCAAGCAAGCCTGTGAATTTGGTGTTCCTTGCCCAAGTTATATATACATGAGACTACTGCTGCTGCTCTTACCGTGCTGGAATAATTATGCTTTAGGATGTCTTTTATTCTGAAGACGGACTTTTAAAAGTTTGGTGGAGCTCTAAATTCATTGTTTAAGATATATTCAACACATAAGAGGCTGCCATGGAAACCAAACTGTAAAACCAGCATGTACAGCTTCTGTGTTCTTTCAAAGATTTCTGTAACATTTTCTGGATTTATTATTATTTGTGTGGAAGCGAAAGATACCCTTTACCATATGGCCTGAATATGACAGCCAGCCACGTGTGGAAAACGGCTTGTTGAGGGCCACACAGCAGGTCAGTGCTCGAACACACAACAGTGTTCTCCTCACTCTCCTGGCTGAGCCCGATGCCCTCTCCAGCCGCCACGCAGGTTTGAAGTGTAATTTGAACAGATCAGGCCAATGCTAAAAACTCCTTTTGGGGTCCAAAATCATTGAGAGTGATGAGGTTGTGTAGGGGTTACTGATCTGCAGAACATTGTTGGCGACGGATGAAGGAGCAGGAGGATGCTCAGCTTGACTTCAGCCGTGGAGTGGATTTTGCTAGGCTGGGCATTAGGAAGGGTCTTGTGAATCGAGCGGATGTGGCATGGAGAGAGTGGGGAGGCTGAAGGTGTTCAATATAGCCGGTCCATAAATTAAACAATTGCGCGGGAAGAACAAGCACATTTTGTCCTCCTCCTAGGTTCTGCGATGAGGTCATAACTCTGCTTTTATGACCTCACCTTAATTTCCATGGCAATAGACTGTAATATTGTAAGCCCAAGATTATGAACTCTCTAAAAGTGTAAGAAGGATGAATAACAGCTAGGAGGAAGCGAGTTTTACTATTATGGCCTACTTTTAATAGAAGCAGATGAAAGAGTAAAAATATTGGTCTGATAAACCAGGACTTGCACAGCTGTTTGATCGCCTCATTTGCCCTCAGAGGAAGGACTCCTCCTTGCATTAGTTTCATTTTACTGGAGTTATTTTTCTCATAAAATCCTACATGTATATTTTACTTTGGAGAAAATCTTGAATGCTTAAACCCAAAAGAAGGAGAAATCTCAAATTGTTTTTCATACACTTGAACATTGTTTTACAAGTCTTGAGTCTACTGCTTAAAAATAAAGTGTCTTGTTCATGAAGGATGATCCAGTTTGTGTTCTCCATTCTGCAGAACTTCTTCACTCCCAAACAGTATCAGCTGTAGAAAACCTTTGTTTCACAGAGGGTTGTGCTAAGTACCGGGTTTATTTTTACATTTAAGTAATTGAAGAGGAGATCTATCTACCAGCCTGCCAGCCTGTCTGCTACCTACCTGTTTACTTATTTCTGTAATTAATCTGAATAGTTCTAGATGTGTTTTACAGCTCCACGCCTACTGATGATGTTACTGAGACTAAGTGGAGTTAGCTGAAAAAAGCCTAGATGTGGTTACTGAACCCAACTCTCTAGAGGACTAAAACTCCAGCAATGTAAGCTGGTTTCATTCACACAGATGTGGCCATTGAACTAATAATCTCAGTAACTGCCTAAACCTTCGCAGAAACCTACCCGAAAGACACATGTTTCTGTTTTGGTGGCACAGGGCAATGGTTCCTGTACTGTTTTGAATTACAGACCACCATCAACAGGCAGAATTACTTGCAGACAACCGTGTTGTCATGATACCCTCTCATATCATCTGAAAAAAATCATAAACCCAGGATCACTTTAGGTTAATTACAGACCACGTACAATGAGTCCTGGATGGTTTTGGAAACCAAGCACTGTTTTTTGAAAACGTGTCACTTTTTGCCAGCTTTAGAAGTTTCTCGAAATGCTCTCTGATTTGTCACATCTCAGTCATGTTTTCTTTTATTAATATATTTCTTAAAACAGAATGTGAATTGACCTTGCCAGTGGATTTTCCATTCAGTTTTGCTCTATGGTTTTCAAGTTGATTTCTGAAAGTAAATAAATCTTATTTTGTCTTTTAGTATATACTTAATGAAGCAGAAGCTCAGATAAAAGCAGAGCTGTGGATGAAAGAAAATGCAGATTATCTGAAGGAACAAAAAGGTAAGTATATAGGACTGAAATTCTTCTTTTGGCCAGTGTTGCTGAAATATGCAGTCTGTGTAATCTTGATGCTGGTTACCCTTTTGTCATCTTTCAGAAAAGGAAGCAAGAATAGCAAAAGAGAAAGAACTTGGGATATATAAGGAACACAAGGTATTAAACTGTGTGCTAATTGTGTCTGTTTGAAAATGTCCTGGAAATTCATTACATTTGCTGGTGAGCTCCGTGTAGGATGTGTGGGCATAATGGTACAGGTCAGCACTAAACAAGCAAAAGCTATTGTATCTCTACCTGTTACTGAATTACAAGGCTATAATTTTTCAGGTGGTGAGTAAAACACTTTCTTGCCCAAATTTTATTTAAAATTACTATTATGAGAAAATTCTGTGCATGGCAAAGTTAGAGCTAGCTCTTCGCATTTACGATTGCTGTCCTAATTGCTTGCCTTTTTAAATACAGGTCTTAAGACATGCCTCATTTTTTTTTTTAACGTGTGCATGGGGAATTTGTTTGTACTTGCCATAACTTCAGTAGCTTTCTTTGCTCCTACAATAATGATTTCTTTATGAAGAACTGAACAGATCCTTGTTACAGTAACTTGAAGGAGTATTTTGTTCTACCTTTCATAAAGAATGCGACAGTTATGTTAACAAATGGCATGTCCTGTCTCTATGTTGAGCAGTTTAAAGCAGCCTAATTGCCCGTATATTCATGATTTACAGCATTAGTATTTTGTGTAATTGAGCAAGTGACAAGTCAAATGCTCCACATGCAACTAAAATCCATGTTAGTTTTTAGTGCATATATCCTCTATCTTTTTTTCCGTCTAATGTGAAAGACAGAGTTTCCTACTTCCCCTAGGTATTTCAACAATAAAAACAAAACCAGACAATGAAACACTGTTTTATGCTTCAGAGTTTCTCATTCATCCTGCACTTACGCAGACGTGGCAGTCTACCAGCAATTTTCAAAATTGTATAACTCGTTGGCACCGCCAAGTAGCCCAAACACCCACTTTTTTGTTCAGACAACACAGGACTTTTTCTCTAGCTCCGTATTGTTTCTGACAGCTCCAGTAGAACTTGATTAATATAGTGCTTTCCAATTTCAAGGTAGCACTTGACCCATGTAGGTAAACAGAGGGGCTATTATCCATTAAAAAATAAATCTCCTGCAGAGCTTGGTGTTAAAACCTTCCTTTGAAAAAAAAAAATGCCAAATGAGAAACAGAGGTTCTTTTTTTTTTTTTTTTGATACCTACTCAGGCATAGGGACATGGCTAGAAACGTTCTCTGGTGTCATTTCTCTGTGTCTGGCTCTGCGCAGCGTCAGCCTCCGCAGCGCAACGCTGGGCTTGGGCTTGCAGCCTTTGCCTGGGAGGGACAGTTGCAGGTGACATTGTCGCTGCGCTCCTGCTTCCCGCCCGTCGACGTTAATGCCAGTCCACGCTTAGAAAGCTGCTGCTAATATTCTTGGCTTTTTTCGGTGTAGAGGAGGAGTTGGGTAGATGCTCTCCCACGCTGCATTCGGACTTGATGCAAGATACCATTGCAGTTTCGATACGGAGTTGTCAGTGCTGAGGGGAGTTGTGACCCAGCTTGACTCTAGGTTTAAAGGCAATATTAGCAGGAGCACTTCTTTATTTCCATGCTGGGTGACGCTACCAGGATCCCTGTCTCTGTAACAGGAGTTCACTCCCTCTTTTTTTCATGTGTGAGAAATGACCCATGTTTCTTCTCTGGCAGCATTACAAATACTAAGTAAAGAATTTGTAATAAACTGTGTGGGCATTTGGCAAAAAGCGAACACTTATCTCTTGGAGAAAAGAGACCTCTCGGTCCTGTTGAGTGGCAGGAGAGGGAGCGCTGGCTTAGCCCGGCCACGTCGCCTGCAGCCCCGCATCAGCAGCACCTGAGCCAGGACTGCTGAACTGCAGCTCGCCCTTCTGCTTCACGGAAACTTTGTTTGTATCTACATCACTAATTTTATATTTTAATTAAGCCAAAGAAATCTGCAAAGAAGCGGGAGCCAATTCAAGCCAGCACAGCAGGAGAGGCAATTGAAAAGATGTTAGAACAGAAGAAAATCTCAAGTAAAATTAATTATAATGTGCTAAGGGACCTGAACAGCAAAGGAAGTAACACACCAAAGAAAGAGGATGACAGCACTGATGACAGCACCAACACCAAGAAGCTGTCAAGAAGAAAATCTATTGCCAGTAGGAATATAGCCAACCCTGTAAACAGTGTGGGAAAAAGGTACTGCAATTGTTCATTTATATCTCTGTCTGTGAGACTGTCTATGTATCTTTCTGAGCCAGACAATGTAGGGACTGAAACATTTGTTTGAGGCTAAAATAATGTCGGGACTCTGTTTTTATTTATTTTGCCTGCAGTGTCACACAGTGGCACCTTATTTATAGTTCACATATCAGAGGTCTGCTTTGGTGCAAGTTAATCATCCTGAAGCCAAAAAAAAAAAAAATCAATGGAAATTCATAAATGTGAATCTTTCAGCTGGGGACACCTTTTCTTCATATACTGACATTTGCTGTCCTTCCTTTCTAAGTTGTCTGTATCAGCTGACACAACACTAAATGTTCGAAAGCTTTGGCTTTTTGCTTGATTTGAAAAATATAGTTCCCATCTGTTTTGACAGCTAGCTGTTTAGATTAGCTTTTATTTTAGTTTTATTCCAAACTTTTGTTGTTAATTGATGACACAAGTATAAAGCTTTACAGTAAATACGCTTGTTGGTTTTCTGGTCTGCATTTGCAAATGTTTTATAGTGTGATGAAAGCTACTATTTTAATGAATAAAATATTTGACTTGCTGGGCAGATTTGTAGTGTGCTGTAAAGTGTATAAGGAGATTGATGTGTCCTATCTGCAATATTCAACTATTTTATTTGTCCTCAGTTTATGAAATCATGTTGGATGATCATTTGAATCATGCTTATGTAGAGTAATTTCTTACTTAGATGTTATATATTTGTTTATTTATATATTTATTATTTACTGCCTAAAATACCTAGTTTTTTGCTTCCAGAAGTATAAGCCCAGTGGCACAAGGAAATTTAGTTATTTAATTCTGAAATGTAAGACGATATCTTTGCACTGTAGTTCATATTTAGGCGCGTGTTGCAGCCAGGTGAGGGACCGGAGAGGGCGGGAGGGCGGCCAGCCACAAGGCGTGATAAATCGTGCAAGAACGGGAGACGTAGGATACCTGAGAGAAGGAAGGTGGGAGGGACAGGCAGTGCACATGCCTCAGAAGCTAAGCAAAATAAGGATGACTAGGCCCCAACCCCTTATTTTGACTTCTTGGCAGCGAGACCAGAGATGCGGTGTTCCATTTTGGCTGAGAAGCCAAATGCCAAAGCCAAAGACCGTGCCGCTGGCCTTACCGTCACCAGGATACAGGATTTCGCAGTGTACCAAGCATCTTTTCTTTCTCTGCTGTACATTCATTATTTTACCGAGATAGCTTCATCCTCATTCATCTTCTCACCCTTAATATCAACAGATTCGCTTTCCAGTTCCTGGCTCACTGTGGATTTTAGTCTCCTCTGTAAGTTGCTACTTGAGGTGATGGCTAATGACCCAAGCACATAAGTTTTCCACTGGGGAAGGAAAGTGAAGATGCATTGAGGATTAACTAACAGCAGTTAGCCTATGCTTTATTTGGATTTAACAGGTATTAATGAGTCATATTTCTGGTATTTCTAGCAAAATATAGCTGATGCAGTTGTCTGAAATGAAACGCTGCAATGGGAAGTAGGGACTGGTAGGGATCCTGATTGCATTTTAGAGCTCAGCAGTAACAACCACGCTCAGGCTGCTTTGCCACATCTGAACCTTGTCACTTCTGAGGTTTGCAGAAATGTTGGGCACTTGGAGCTCCCGTTGAAGTCAGCACGTTAAACTCTTAACAGGTGTTAAACTCTTTGGAAAATCATGCCATAAATATTTAATTTAACAGTGGTGCAACTTGAAAAGGTTTCTAAATAAATACAAATCAGTATTTTCCAAAAGCAGCTAATAAAACATGTTTATTTTTCCTCTTGAGAGCCTAAAGTACGTCCTTAAGATGCATAAAAGAGTTTCCTGATGATGATTAGCAGATCTTGGATACAATGAGTTTTGCAGCAGAACACTTCAGAGGAGGTTGGGGATACATGCAGATACGTGAGTTAAGGAGATTTTTCACTCCTGAAGCACACAGTGTTCTTGCTTAAATAATATCAAGGACTTGGCAAACCATTAGTTGGACTTTTTTTTTTTTTTCTTACAATTAAAGATTTATGACATACTTTTGATTTTTTTTTGCTAGTAGTCTAAATGCCATGCCTTTTAAATGGCATGCATAAATTTCTGTGTTCTGCATTGTTCTTATATGCCATGCATTCATTGCCTTTGTTCATCATTATTCCTCTGAGAGGTGAACGGCTAAATACTTTCCCCGTGATACAAAAATCATGGTAATTTATATGCAATTAATAATAATAAAAACCCTGAGCATTGCTCATTAGAAAATGAATGAAGTACATAATGTATCTTTATCCAGGAGGCATTTGCAGAGATCTTGCTAACCATTTGGGTTTGTAGTGATTTACAGTCTTGTGTGTTTATCTTTTTATGTCTTAAATATTTAGTAAGCTGCATCTGACTGTAGTAGCACCTTGCATAACTGTGCTTTGATCCGGTCCTTTACTTCATCTGAGTTATAGTGGGATTTTAAAGAGCTGGTGATTTAGTCCTGATCCTAATTAGAAGGTACCAGCACCAAGTTACAACGAGCTTTACAGGCTACGAGAGGAATACTCATTTTTGGTGATTAAAGCAGCACTCCTGTAAAGATATAAAATTAGAAAAGCAGTGGGTTTTAGTGTTTTGGGTTTTTTTTTTGTTTTAATAAATAATTATCATTTTCCTTTTACAAGCCAAGATTTTGCAAACCTCACCAGGTTTGGACAGATGATGCAGCTCAGTTTGTCATGTGTCTTAGAAACCATTTTCATATACAGTATGTAGCACCATGGAAATAGGAAGTTTATCTTCATATTTCTAATTGCCCCTTGCTATAAAATACTCTGCACTGTTATTTCCACATAGAATACTTAACTTTATCTCTAAAAAATGGATACCGCAGCCAGACATGGTACAATCTCTGTGTGTTTTTCCCTCTTTTTATTATGACATAAAATAGCAGTTACAGTGTTAAACAGTTAAAATATTGGAAAACCATTTGTTTACTGATATGATAATGGTAAGCAAATTTTACAGTCTTGTAAAAAGTTGTTGATTTGCAAGAAATTTATAAAGAACTGGAATGCTAAGCATGGTCCCAGGAGCATGCTTAAACTGGATATTCTTTCAGTTGGTGGCCCTTTTAATAAAGCTTTGTTGCTACTGTAATCACTTAATGGTTACTTGGATTTCAAAGACAGTATCATTTGCCTACATATTATTTCATAAATTTTGTTAGGAAGGTACTGTCAAAGAATTCTTCCAAAGATCATGCAGTTTTCTCCTTTCTAGATCAACAGACATTATATGCATCAATATTTTTAGAATCAAAATGGATTTTTGAACAAGTTTATTTACTGTGAATGCTGTTCAACTTTTTGAGTTTTAGAAGAACACATGCTTTTCTCAGACACACCTCCCAGAATTATACTGGGGTTTTACTTATTGTATCTGTCAAGATGGTAGAAGACTAGTAATGACAATGTAAGTAATTTTAGGAAATTTTATGTTGTGTAAATGTATTTAATTACATTTCTTAATGCATTTTTGTTCCAGTGGGTATCATGATTGGTGTTTCATACGCAGAAGCCATTTCATTCTCTGTGTGTTCAAGATGTGGCACAGTGGATGTTACCATAATAGATGTTGCAGCTTTAATTTCAATTGCCAGTTGCACAGTTTATCTTCACTAATGTCTTCTGTGCATATGAAGCGTAAGAATAATATGTTGAACTCCTAGAAAAGAACAATTGCCACTTTGAGCTACTTAAAACCTCAACTCCAGTTAGAGCTGTGCCGTGCACTGGAGCTCTTCAAGTTCAATAAAGAGGGGTTTAGGACTGGAAACTTTTAGTTAGAAGTTTAATAATTTATCTTATATTTTCTTGAGCTGAATCTTACATTACTTGTGAAGTGAAATGCGTTGTACCAAGAAAATGTGGGAACAAGAAAGCTTTCAAGTCACTACTTTTTAAAAATTTTAAGCCTATTTATTGCTATGTGCTTGAAATTGGTAATGATGTCAGAAAAGACAGGATATATTACCGGGGGAGTAAATGTGTCAGGTTAATCTCCTGAAGAATTTGCCTTGGAAGAAATGAAGCAGGGCTGTGAAGCACAGCTAAATCCATTGTAATGAAACAAGGTTGTTCTAAATGGAAGCATATGAACATATAATAGAAAACCAAATCATGCCTGCTATGAATATGACAGAAGCCCTTGGTAGGGATCTCAGATTTGATTAGATTTGGAAATTCACCTCCAAATTCTCTCCATGGTCTCACTTGTATTTATCAACTACCCGTTTTGCTAGTGCACGTTGGCGTGTGGCTCCACCCGTGCCTCGGGGCCACGGGACCTGTGTAGTGCGAACCGTGCGCTTGCAGTACCAGGGGCTTGTTCTGCTGCTCAAGTTCCTGTCCTGGGATGCACACTTTCAATTAGCATCTGCTGCGGCTACATTTTTGTTGGCTTTTCAATGGGTGTCACGACCCCAGAAAAATCCCCTTTATTATTAGAGAGAATGTATGTAATACTTTCCTACAGCCTAGCATTCAGCATCACATTTAACCTGATAAATTACTTGGTACTTTTTTGGGTCTAATTGGAATCTCACTGCCCACAAGGAGTAAAATATGGGCAGAAGCCTAATTTAGGTGTTTTGGAGCAGTCTGATGATCCCACGCTGCAGAGGGAGCCTGGGGAGAGAGTTAGCTCCCTGCCACGAGCCGGTGGGAGCACTGCCCCCAGCTCCCACCCTCATTTACAGTTGGCCCTTTTTGGTGTCTGGGATGCGAGTATTACTCTGTAAGGTGGAAGTTTGTTTCAATCTCATTGGCTTTGCCAGATTATTTTGGGGAAAGTTGTGGGAGGGAGAGGGCATGGGGTGCTTTTTATCACACCCAGCCTGAAAACTTTCCTTCACTTGTTGATATTGCAGATGTCCAGCAAAATCTATATTTCTTTCTCCTGGGGAATAAGGAGGGAAGAAGCCCCAAACCACCTGTTTCCCTCACATCCAGGATTACTGATAACGACGAGCTTTTTATTTGTAGTTTCACTGTTTAGGCAGGTGGAGGTGACTTGCTGAGTGCTGTGCTGTGTCCTGGCTGGGTGCTCCTAACTCAGCAGCAACTCTCAATGTCCTGAGTGCTTATTCTGCCTTGGCCATGGCTTCTAATTTATTTTTTATAAACACAAAGCAAATTGTTTTTTTAATGTACAATACCTTTATTTTACATTATGAGACTGGTATTTGTGGAGGGGAGGAGTGTGAGCTCATGTTTTCTAGATTACTTAGACTGATCCAAAATGATGTGAAACAAAGCTCAGCTTGAATAATCTAAGGGATTCCTGGGTGTCTGAAAAACCTTTATATTGGTTAGACTCAGGTGATTATAAAGGTCAAAGCACTCTTGATTCACTGTGTCAAGAAGTGAGTTGTTTTAGAACCTCTTTTATTAGGAAAAATTACGTTACAATAATGGTTTAAAAATTTGGGAATGGGTATCTTAAAAGTTCATTGGCTGCAGCTCATGCAGTGGAGTCTGGTGGGCTGATGGGTGTCTACAGTGAGTCCTGCAGGTCAGAAATTCATGATGAAGCAGAGCTTCTGAAGAGGGACTAGTTCCCGTGTTTGGCACATATGAAGCTTTTGATAGTCTTTTCCATGCTAACTTTAGTGGTATTCATTCTCTGTACAAATTGGCCCTTTGAGATGGGATCTTAAGAGTGTTTTTATGTACTTTAATTTTCCACCATATATTTTTATTTTTCAGAATTGCTTTCAGCTCTTTGTGTAATTTACCT
Source organism: Tyto alba (assembly GCF_018691265.1). NCBI lineage: Eukaryota > Metazoa > Chordata > Aves > Strigiformes > Tytonidae > Tyto > Tyto alba. The sequence continues at coordinate 9,414,589 of NW_024881303.1, forward strand.
TTGATATCCTGTTTTTCTCTCTCTGCTTTGAAGTCTGTTACATGGTTTGGAATTCATGTGTATTTACTCAGAGTGAGATATTAAATTTTATTTCTTGTCTTGTGCTGCTTCAGGCCTTCTTTTTATATGTGACTAACATGCTAGCAACAATTTCCCACCTGGAATAAAATTCCTTACAGAAGATACTGGGACTACTTGTTGAGATGGTACTTAGGAGTTTCTTCTATAGCTTAATTATTATTTGGTTGATATTTTTGCTGTTTCCTCTGGAAGCAGTCTCGTGTTGGCTACAGGATTAACTAGACTGTGATTCCTGGGTATGAATGTACATGTGGTGGGAGCCTTCTCATTGAGCGTGTGGAGTCAGCTTTTGGTTTGAATATTATGTACGTGGTAAATAAATTTTGTCTAGCTACTTTGACATAACCGTTTTCTTATGTGATCCGTGCTTCGAGAATTTCTTTGGAGTATAATTTTATGTATGTTTGTGCTTTGCTGTGGTATATAATCATTTAAATCAAAGGTTAATCAAAATGATTAGTCATTTTGAACAGGAAAACGGTGACATTTGATATAAGTACCTCCACTTAAAATAAATCTTACCAGTATTTTCCAGTCTTGTAACTTTTAGAGGGACAAGCTTATACAAATTATGTTTAGTATTTTATTTATGAAAAGCAAAGCCAAGAAAAAATGAATTCAAGACTTCCAAGGCTCTGCGTTTCAAGTCATGCATCTCCTTATTAAAGTTAGCTGTATGGGGCAGAGCTTTACGAATGACCTTGAAAGGAGCTGACATATGCATTTACTTGTTCACAGTTGATTTGAGGAGTTGATCTAGTAAAGCCTGGAGTAGTGTTATAACCTGGCTAATGCCGCAGGTTACTGCTGTTCATATGAGCTAAGAAGCCTTTTGTAATAAGGAGATAAATCAGAGGCAAGAACTGGAAAGAAGTATATCTGACCCAACATGTTTTAAAATGCGTGTGTTTTTAACTTCTGAACACTAAAATGTGATGACCAGCAGCCTGCCTTTCTTCATTAAATGAGGACATGGGAGGAAAAATGCATTTCTTCTGTGTGTAGCACCATGCTCCTGAGCAGGCGCGGAGTTTAGCAAATGCCACCAAGGGCTAGGGAGGCGGGAACCAGCACATTGCCTGGGAAGTGCTGTGGCAGTTTATGCCTTTGCCCTCAAATTAATTTCTCTTGACACCGAGATAGGACAGAAGGATGGAAATAATTTCATTTTTTTCTCCCCCCCCAAAAAAAGAAAGAAAAGAAAAACCAGTTCCGCAAACCTGTCCTTCCAGAAGCTGGCAGGTGTTTGTCAGAATTTGATGTTTATTCTGATTACTCTGGCTGTTTTGAAGATCAGTGTCCTCTGATACCAATGATAGCATTTTTCTTTCACATCTGACAGGCTTGGTACCGCTGCAAATACAGCGGCATTGAACTCTGAAAAATGTATGGATAGTATTTTGCGTGGCTGTGCTCCACACGGTTGAGAAAGGAGCTGCTTTCCAGCCATGGGCTGGCACAGCTCGCGTCCCCAGCCTGCAGGGTCTGGGTGTCCTCGGGCTCCTGCTGCTTCTGCCGCTGCCTCCCAAGTCATTTCAGCAGTTACTGCAGCAGCTCTGCACTTTTCTGTCATGCAGCATCGGTTCGTTAGGGTGAGGTTACCAAAAAGCTCATTCCTTCATCCTTCATCCCTCAATCCTTTCCTTCCTTCTGCAGGAGATGAGTTGCAGAATCATTTCCCCCTTCCATGCTTGTTCAGCCAGAGAGTTAAGTGGAATGAAGTTAAAGGTTTTCTAGCTTGTTATGTTATTAAAATGGAGTATTTTTCCTAGGAATCACAGTTTTGGATTCATTAGTTTCTGAGTACTGGAATAAAATGCCAACATTTCAGTATGGCAACTAACCTCACCTGTATTTTCACTCTGTAAAATATAATTGGAGAAAAATGCCCCTGGAATAGCTTAATAATAGGAGAAATAATGTAAAGAAGCCTTCTCGATGTGAACTGTAGCAATTTCTGTAAGTTCAGTGATGCTGCAGATCATCCCTAGTTGTACATCATTCGTTAAGAGCATTCAAATTTTATAGTACAGACATTTAATGTTGTCAAAATTCGGTTTAGAGTAAGGTTAAGGGAACATGGTCTGCTGGGTATGCAGAGGAGTGTTACTGAGCTGTCATTTATTTGGACTTACGAGGACTTTTGTGAAATATATATCAATAAACCCTTCAAGAATGGGTGTGGACACATCTAGGCTTGAGTGAGTGTTTCAGCAATAACAAGCGTCTGCCAAATCCAGTACTTGGTTCCATTTACCCCAAAGGAGTAGAATGCCTTCAATTTAAAACTAAAAGTCATTGATCTGGCTCGCCCCAGTGGCCCAGACCCAGGTCAAGTCTCCTTATTTTTACAGCAGCCTTCTTGTTTGTTTAATATAAATTGGATATTGCTTTTCCGCCTCCCACTCCAGAAAATCGCCTCCTTGTTGGATTCCAGGGGAGGTCGGCTGGGCAACGCAAAAATGCAGGGGGGATTTTTGTGACTGTCTGAAATAATTTCATCTTGTGTTTTAAGACCAAATAGGAGCAATTTTAACCCAGAAGATAATTTTGTGTGGCAGTTGGATTGCAAGCGCCTTGTTTATCTATGTTCTCATTTTCAGGTTGGTTATAAGAAAATACTCTGCGAGCTTTTTTCTTCCAAATTATGCTCAGTGGGTCTAATAAGAGCCTTAATATAAATATGTATGCACAGTCTCTTGAACTTTAATAGTGTGTTAGCAAAAATAGTTATATGTGATGTGGGAGGTGAGGAGAGTGGGAAGAAACAAAGAGATCGGAAGTGTTATGGCTCTTGTCATCACACCCTGGAGGTGCCTGTCCTGCTGCCATGTCTGAGCGTGCTCCGATGCTGTGAAATGCTCGTTCTCAGTCTGTAGATTTTTCCAATTTATTTCTTTGTGTTTTCACGGGTGGAAAATGATTGGTTTCTGAATTGATTTTCCTTTGACCCTAGTCCAGCAGGGTCTACTTGTTGATCTTTACAATATATATCTGCTCATTTTTTTAGTATAAACCAAGGGAAGTGTTTGTCTGGTGTGTTTTAGATTTGCAAATGAAGTTGAGTCTTCAGTGAGTATTTATTAAATGCTGAAGGAAAAGGAAAAAAACAAACAAAAAGTTAACTTTTCCTCACTACAATATGGCATGAATTATTTTACCAAGATTAATACTCAAACTAGGAGAGCTGTCATGTGAAGCTTCTTATTTCTTGATGTTTCCACACATTGCCAGACTGGATAGCTGGCAGTCATTATGTGGTTCTAACTGCAGTTCTTTCACCATGGCTGGGTAAAGTATTGGAAAGTTATAGCAGTTTGTTGCAAAACTTGAAGTACTGCTTGTTCACATAATATTTAACAGCATCTACATAATTAGTTTTAAATTGGCCAGTGTGCTGTAACTTAGTCATTTATGTAAGCGCTGTTCCATTACCCACTGATGCTTCTGGTGTGCTGTCTGATTTCAGTTTTACCTTGCTGCAGTTGTTACTAAATACAGGATTAAACATACTGAGATAACTTTTACATCTTGTCTTGGAAGATATATGCAGAGAATTTAACTTTTTCTTCTGATGTTGAATTTCCAATTTATTGTGAGTCGGAAATTTCTGCCCAGCATTTTCCTCTTCCTCCAATGCAACACAACGATAGATTGAACAAACCCACTGCCATGTTTAGGATATGCAGGAACCAAGGGAACTTGCTCATCCGCTCTAGAGCAGCCCATCTCCTCCTCTTCTCTCATACCAGACCCCTTCTTTGTGATCCAGAAAGAAGTAAGGGATGAAGCCACCGACTTTTACATACATTTTCCTCACCCCCCATGTTTTACACTTGACATGTGTGCTGCTACAGAGGTCAGGTGGGAAGGTACAGAGTATAGTGTAGCATGTCCATCTCCCAAGTGCAGATACAAGTGGAGAACCCCTCACCCCAGGTGCTCTTTCAAGTCATTGCTTGGCTCAGCAGTTGTCAGAAACTGTACACAAATAGAAATCTTTCCATCTGAGCAGGACTGGGATAGCTGGCAAGGGAAGGGTACGAGGAGGCTCTTATAGCCCACAGCGTGGGGTGGTGAAATAGGTTTGAAATCTGTATTCATACTCAGAGTTGAGTGCAACCTTGCTGAATTGGAGTACTGGAAGATGCTTGGACATTGAGAGCTCTCTCAGCCCCTATACAGAATAGAAGTGCTGGGCATGTATTTAATAGCCTGTTGTCTCTTTATTCAGAAACAGTTTTAGATGTAGTATTTATGTGAAAGAAATAGATGCTACTTTACAGCATGGAGTTCTTTTAAGAAGTTCACAACATATTTAATCTGAGTGCTTTGAGATCTGAAGCATGAAGGGTGTACATACAAATTTGGAAGTGGAATGAAGTGGCTGGCATATTTATTTTATAAGGTTATCTTTGCTTGTCTAGAGTGGTGACGTGGTAGTTGTAATAGAAAAATGGCTTTGCACACTTCTGCATGGATTTTATCGTGCAGCAGTAAAGAAACAAAATAATTTGGAATCCTAACTAAAACTATTGTTGCTGAAGTTAGGTGAGACAATTGTCGGATTAAAGCTGTAATTTAATCAATCAGTCATCTGATGAATTAATAATGGAGATTAAAGTAAACAATAAATCAAATTATTAGATGAAGAGGAACAAGACAGAGATCAGGGTGGTTTAAAACATATGACTGGTTATTACAAGGCAGCATCATCTACTGCCTGGCTCCTGGATGCAGAGATGGGCTCTTCCAATTTGGCCTTTAGTAAGTCAATTTAAGGGTTAATTCTCTGCCTAAACGTGCTACTTAATTGAAGGTGCTTTAGACTCTTGTTCATTTTCCTGCCAAATGAATTATTTGCGAGAAGTATTGGCTTAAAAAAATGATATGCAAATATAACACATCTTAAATATGCTTGCACTTTATTCATACCTTTTGAAATATTACAAAAAAAAAAAAATGATGGGAACAGAGTACAAGAAAGGTGAATTCCTTTGTGTAGGTTGGTTGTGTAACAAGGTGGGTAGGAGAGCTGCTCAGGTTGCTCATCTCACTGAAGGATGCCTACTGCTGGCTTTCTCTGGGTACTCGTAAGTCAGGGTACCTCCTGGGGTCTCTCTTCCACCTCCTCTTCCTCTGGACAGTGTCCAGGAGATTAGGATCATTAATGGCTCTCAGTGATGTGGTAGTGCAAAAACCTACCTTTTGCTTACATGTTCATTCATGATACTGCCTCTGCCATACCTCTTCAGATCTTCCAAACACATTGGTGAAACAAGAACGTCTTTTGCCTATAGCATGGTCTAGTACAAATGTGATTTTGACTTTTGGGCAATCTGGAATATAAAAAAATATTGGGCCTTATTGTCAGATTTTATAGAACTTTTTTTTTTTAAGTCAGAACACATATACTCCAAAAGTATAAGAGAAAAACTTGCTGAAAAAGCTTCAGTCTCATCATGGGAAAAGTTCAGAGTACATATACCTTAAATTCCCTTAAATCCCTGTAGGAATAGAACTATTTTTTATCCATGCATCCGTATGTTCATTTCCGTGTTATTTCTTAAAATATTCTTGTTCCTTTTCACCAGAAAAGTTAAATAATGAAATTAATTAAATAATCTAGTTTAACTGCATTGCATACATAATCCTGTATGGCTCAAATAGACTGTGTCATATATTTATTGAAAATATACCTAAATACTGGTTCATCAACTCTGAAAGCATGAAATGTCAATACTTAATTCTGTTCTATTAAAAAACAGACAAACAAACAAAAAAGATAACAGAGGAAGGGGAAGCCATGAAGGGAAAAAATGACAAAGAATGGGCTAATTAAGGATTTAAAGCCACTGGGGTCGAGGTATTTTTTTTTTTTTTTTGCAATGAGTGAACTGAATTGAATGTAAAGTGTGGTGTGTATAAGCCATAAGAAATCATAATTTCTGTATAATGCAGAGTAATTTACTGGCAAGTGACTGACTAGCTAGAGGGGTCTTGCCTGGAAGGGAAAGGTTTCTGTAAACATAAACCTCATCTCGCTGACCTTTGCCGACCCTGGCTGCCTCTTTCGTAATCTAACCTGAAGAGATTAGAAAAACCCATAACATCAAAAGGAACTGTAGACACTATTGTCTCCCAGAGCCCCATTGTGTTTAGGAGTGATTTATCAGGAGGCAGCAGCCTGCTCCTGCTCCGGAGCCTTCACCCGCTGGCACTGACAATGGAGCCGTGGCCGCAGGTCAGGCTGGGATCTCCAGCCCTGCCTTGGAAAAACAACGTGATGGATGGGAAACCCGACTCCGGGATTCATTTGCCCAAACTTGTTCGGAACATTTGCTGGCTTTACCGAATCACGTTTTTCAGGTGCTTCCTGTATTTTATCCAGGAGTGGATAAATAACATTTATTTTGTTCAACTACAGAAGACACGAATGTAATTAAGTCACATTGAAAGTTTGTCTTTCAGATCATGGTAATCTTCAGGCATTGGATTTTTTATATATATATATATATATATATGTGTGTGTGTGTGTATTTGTGTATATATACATAAATGCAAATTTTACAGAAAAAGTTCTTTAAATAGCTGTAGGAGGAAAATGCAATTTTTATGCATTTATTTCTATCTCATTGGGAGAATTGACAGAGAACATTTCTAAGATCCAATGATTACTAGGCTGTACTTTTCTATTAGCTTTGGGTTGCAATTTAAAATTACTCCTTAAAACATAAGGAGGTCTCAAATTATGAAGCAGTAGGAAATCCTGAGATCCAAGGCATTGAGTGGGCTTGCAGTATAGTATATATTCATTATTTTGTTGCCACTTAGGTAGCTCACAGGTATTAAGCACAGCTTTATATTAACTTTTCGGTGAAGACCAGACACTAGAAAACTCAAGTTTATGGTTCAGCATTTGCTGATAGGATTTACAACTCAGGGAAGTGCAGATTTAAGGTATTTTTTTGCAGAGTACTTGAAAGAGACCAGCCACAGTAACAGATGCATTTTTGTCTAAATTACTTTCCCTCTCTTTTCAATTTCAATATCTGCTGATTTCATTTTAAAACTAATTTTAAACCAAACGAAATAGCTAGGTTTTTTTCTAGCACAGTAATCAAGACCATTAATGCCCTACCGCTTTACAGACCACAGTTTTAAGAGCTGATGTTTGTGGTGCTGGGTGCTGGGCAGGGCGCTGGGCGTACACTGCAGGAGACACAGTGGAGCTGGGGGTATCCGTATTAGGCTCTACTTTCAAGTAATTTTAAAGGTTGATCAAGATTTTCAAGCTTTTGTTAGAAGACTTACCTTCTACTGAAGCACTCTCAACAGCAGAGCTCCTCTCGTCTGTGCACTGTGCGCCACATCACAGCTCCAGAGATATCTGGCCAGCTTCCAGTTTAAATTCACTTAATAGGGTAAATCTGAAATGATTTAAAGACTCTCAATTTACCACCATAACCAAAGGGTCAAAACCAGGAGCTGCTGAAGCAATAATGTTTAAGAGGTTTTAAAGAGGAATTTAAACGTAGCTGCTTTTAAAATGTCATTAAGATGAGATAGGGAAAGCTTTAGGTAAGTGATTTCAATCACCCAAGTCTTCTATTAATGGATGACCTTAGGATTTTCTGTACTGTAACATACCTAGGACTGGGTTTTGTCCCACTGACCTCAGTGGACTTTGGTTCACACTGTCAAATGGTGGAGCAATGTGTATTTTGATATGTATACTGGCATCGCAAAGAATTGTGAGACTCAGTCCCTAATGAGTCAGGTCATTGCCTGAGTGGATGTTCTCAGGCTTTGTGCATGCTTTTGGAAAGAAATGGTAAAACAATCTGCTTAAGAACATCTGAATTTTTGCCAATTTGTGCTAAAGCTTTCCCTGATAAGTTACCAATCATGCTGCCTATCACTATTGATGCAAATATTTTCCTTTCTTTTCTTCTGTGAGACATTTTTTAGGATGGGCATCACCCTTGTGTTTAACGATCTTGCCTTTCTTCAGCTCTTATCAAGCGTATCTCAGTGTTATTTATTGTCTTTCTGTCTAAGTTAGGCTCTTAGGTACTGTTTTGACTGCAGTCTTTTTCAACATCTAGAAAAAGAACCTTTCATTTAGCACGAAAAGGAAAAAATAGCTGTGTTTTTCTTTTCCTTAGAACTTCAAAAGCACAAAAAAAAAAAAAAGATTAAATAGGAAAATAGAGAAAAAAATAATTCAGAAACATTGAAAGGTGCTCACTGATTAAACTGTAGGGAAAATTCACATATCTATCATTTGGCCTACTGAAGATCAATACTACGAGACTAATCTATGATGCTGCAGCAGTCTATAATAATTCTAACATATTCTCTTTCAGAGTATTATTACTGGAATAAAAATTGCTGGTTTTAAATTTTGAAGATATCGGGATACTCATCCTACCATTCATTATTTCATAAAATGGATCAACGGTGTTCTCTGTGTGCACACACAGTTCGATATTCTTTCAGAATTATATTGAAGGGTGATCATGCTGTTCCAGTGATCCTATCCAGCATAGTTACACTTGGATGGATGCCCAAAAAGCAAGCAATAAAAAAAAAAAAAAAACAAAACAACAAAAAAACCCAAACCAAAATGTGACTGCTTCATGTCTGATGCTCAGTGGTACAAAGGTGTCGTCTCTCTCAGTTGGATGATGAAGAGAAGACAAAGGATTGTCTGTGTCAGCATGATTTTGCCCAATGAGAGTTTCAAAACCATCTTGAAAGTTTTTTGTGTTCACTTGTGGTCTTTGTAAGTCAGATACTGGGAGTTTGTAATTTGCTGAGGAGGGAGAAGCATCTTTAGTAATGTATTTATTGCTGTACTGATAGAGAAGTTACAAAATTTGGGCTAATCATAATTTCCTGTGTCTCCTTAAGTGGATTCGAAATGGCTCATTTGCTCTTGTGCTGTAGTAACTTCTGTCATTTACTCTTTTTTCTTTTAAGTAACTGAATGCCATATTGCCTCTAAATTGGGAAACTGTTAGATTTCCTTAGCCTAATCTCAGAGTCTTGTTTTTGCAGTTATCTTTAGAAACACTGATGTACAATAGTCAGTGAAAGCAAAAAGACACAATTCTTACTGGGGCTGGATTTGGAAGCCTCTGTTAAAAATACGGTTGTAAAGCAACCTGTACCATAAGGAGTGGAAGTAGTGAAGTCTGGTTTTCTACCAGTTGCCAACCTTTTTCCCTTGGTCGTTCCCTCCCTCCCCTGGAGCAAGAGCCCCAGCAATCCCCTGTGAGCCCTTCCTGCAAGCAGAGATGGGTTTCTGGTGCGAGGCATGTAGCTGTCAGCGAGCTGATACCTCCGTAGGATGGGGTCAACTCTTTCCCCTTTGGTGGGGGAAATCCTTTGGGTCTCCTCTTCCTACTTATGATTTTCACAAAGGACATAGGAACAGGGTTATTTTTGTGACTTTTACCTCAGTTGGTTTTTGTGGTCCCCAAACATTTCGAGAGGTTGGAGTGGAGTGAAAGAGAGATGGATGGATTGTCAACATGTTGCATAGTTATCATTTTATAGTTATCTTTTCCATACAATGGAGAGTGCACCTTGTGTGTTTAGGCAAAGACTTGAAAATAAGGAATTAATTTCTATTACAAAGTAGCTGATTTAATAGGACTTTTGGAGCTTTCAGTGGTGGGTTTTTTTGGTTTTGTTTTTGTTTTTTTCCCCAACAGAGCTACTATCTAAATATCTTCTAACATTTAATAACTGTTGTTCTTTTGAGCAATTTTCAGTGTGAATCCAAAACCACAGCATTGCTAGGGAAAAAAAATAATCTTTAGCCCTCAAAAATGCCTAAATTAAAGTTGCCCAGTATCAGCAATGAATACCTAGGTGTGATGCATTTTATCAACTTTGCTTGTAGCGAACCAAAGGGAGTTTGTCATAACACAAGTCGCTTATTGATGACACAGTTGTCTGTGATTGATTAAAAGTGGCAGATTTATTTCAGCTTCAACTCTTTCCATTAGCATTCCTATCGACCATCTGGCAGTAGAAAACCTCACTTGTGAGATAGAGTAGGATCTTGTTAAAAAAATTACAAGATTTCTTGGGGCCTTTTTTTTGCCAGTGTTCTGATGAGCCAGAAAGTTGTCACTTTTAGTGACAGTTCTTACTGCCTGAAAAGGTTGAGACTGATGCTGGGTCAGCCTGTGACTTGTTTTTACTGGTTTTTAATTATTGCCTTGATCGCAGCAAACATTTAGTTAATGGTTATGCAAGTATCATTTTGTGGGCTTTGTAGCTCTTTCATAGCATTCGGTTGTTAGCTAGAGTGAGAAGGAACTTGTTGCTGTTTAAGTGGGAGGAATGGAGCAAACCTTTTTCAAAATGGTACTACAGAAAACTAGAACTTTCCCTGAATTAGTTGATTATGAAAATGTAATATCATAATCAAAATAATTTGACTGTGCTTAAGATACCTGAATCAAATCGTTGAAGATCATGTACCAAGGAAGGATGCTTAAGGGGCAAAAATGAATTCTAAATCAATTGTGATGTTCCAAAATGTGGAGTTGTCTGTATGTCCATTAAATGGTAGATATATGCACTGATATGAGAGAAATATGGAGCTGGCATATAATGGGTGATGAAACCTCGGGTCATTTAGTGGAGTTCCTGCAATGGTACAGTGAATTGCATCACGATCTGAAACGCAGCAGCTGCTCTGGCCCTACTGTCCTCTGATGAGTAATAGTGTATCAGGGCTATCTTCGGTAAACAGCTTTATGGGGCTTTTCTGCTGCAGTGTTTGGCGCTTGGAATTGTAATGCTGTCTCTGGCTTCCCAAATGCAGTATCCCCTTCTTCCCAGGAATACACTAATTCAAAATAAAAGCATGAAATCTTGTGGTTAGGAGTCCTTATATCTAGATTTTATAGGGGACATTGTAAAGATTAATGTTATCTGTGTGTTGCAGAGAGGAGAGTTACGGACAGAGAAAACATATTCTACATGAATTTCCCTGTATCTGCAAGATTTGTTTAAAACAGTGCTTTTAAGTCTTTGTTAAAGATACGTTTTTGAGGGGGGAAGGTTTGAAAGAAATATTTCCATTTCTCAGAGTGTGATAGATTTCTGTCCGGGATCTCCAGGGCTTGACCTTGGTGGCTGTAAATATTTTAAATGGTTCCATGGATGTTTCAAGCTTGTGGCTTGTTGAGGCGTAATGCACAAGGGACTTCTTCCTAAATGGGCTCGTTGTTGCACTTAGACTCACACAAACATTGCAGCAAGTGAAGGTGTTAAAAAAATATGCATGAAGGTCAAAGTGGCAGGTCTTATTAGGAGATTACTGGCAATAGTTGTCTTGACGAATAATCACCTAACAATTTATTCTCAATTTTATATTCGATTTTGGAAATTGTGTTGAGCCAGCATTAAGATTACATAGATGGTAGTTACTTGTGCAGTGTTTAGCATTAGAAAGGAGATGAATCCCTTCTGGTTTTATTTTGCATCATTAGTAATGTTTATGCTGGGGGAGTATGCAATTTCTGAAAATGAAATGGTTTTGGATGATTATCAGGGATTATCTGAAACACATACATAATGTATAGTGTAATTCATTTGAAAGTCACCTATGTTATCCTTTTCTTGGTCTGAAGTAAGATAATATTGGAGTAAAAATTGGGAGGAAATTTATTCAGCCACTTGAAGACATTTTGTGGAGGCATAAGATTTAAGTGTCTCTCAAAAAGTGCTTTTCTTGACCGCTGTTTTAATTGTGCCATCACATCTGTGAAAGAGCATTATCATATTCTTTTATATGGGCACATGTCAAAGCGTTATTCACTTCCAACCATCCGTAGACTGTTTGATACAAATGCTTCAAAAATTGAGCTAATAGACAAGGTACCATCCTTGTATCAGAAAGCTTCTTAGATTTCCTCACCTGCAGGTTTATTTGTCCTACTTACTATGTTTTCTTTCAGAAACAATACCTTTTGGCAGCTCCTGTTGTATTCATACCATTTTTTGGATAACTGGCCAGGCTTACACACACCACCATCTCATTGCACTCTTCTAGATCCCTTGCCAGTTGTCTGCTTGAACACCATCTGTTCCTGGCAGGAGTTACCTTCAAATACCTAACAAAACAGGTCATGGGAAAATCCGAAATCTTCCAGGAGCTAATGGTGTTAACCTACTCTGCTTCTCTAACACCATTTGCATTTTCCTCATAGCACTTCAGGAAACTTGGACTATTTAGGCAGATTCTCTTGCACCAAGATCTTTCCTTTTGAGGAGTACCATGTCTGCCTAAGCAAACAGTGAGGACGGTGCTAACTTGCAAGAAGATATTTTGTGGAAAGCTCAAACAATGTGTGAAATCCAGTCCTGCTTCATAATGAGATGGAGAACTGTGCTAATGAAATCTGCAGGAGACAATAAAGTGAGTCATACAGCAAAGACGACTGAAAACGGCTGTGCAAAGCAGTGCCACTAAGAAAAAAAAATATAACTGAGAGCAGGAAATAAAAAAGCATCTTGGAAAAAATCCAGGCTAATGCATCCAAAGAAATATAATCTGAAATGCAGACATACATGGGAGCAGAGGCTGTAAAAGCCATAAAGCCAAAAGAGATACAGAGATAGTGGACCGCAAATTAGATATGAGGCTCTACAAAAGGACCAATTTGGGCCACGTGTTGGAGAAGCAGCATGTGACAGATTAAGGAGACATTAAGCCTATCTTGGAGAACCATTCGCTTCTGCGGATGAGAGAGTTGGAGTCATTAGGGTGATTTCAGCAAGAAACAAAATAGTGGTGATCTGGAGGAAATGCTGAGACGATATCCGTAGTGTGATGATAGGAGTCTACACATACATGAGTGTTCAAGCATTTAGGGCATAGATGGGGGAAACAGCAGCATATGGCATGGCAGAACTGAGGAAAAGGCTAATTTCAGTGGGACAGCAGAAGGAAAGTCTCAGTGGTAAGGTTCAGTGCCATGTTTGAAGACAGCATAGTCAAAATAGAGGTTGAGGGCCAAATACTGAAGTGACATCAGAAGATACTTGTCTCATTTTGGAGCTGTATCTGATTAGATTAAGTCTGAATATGTTCCTTAAGGCATTCATAGACTTGAAGAAAGGTAAATGTGGTGAAGCATTTCCTCACTCCCGTGGGTCCTCTGTAGCTGGAAGTGAACTTGAACTATGTCAAAGCAGAGGGTGCTGCATGTCCCAGTCACTAATGGGTGAGAGGCAGGCTGTCCCAGTTTCATCTCTCTGCGTGGGAGTCAGCACCCTCAGAGGTTTTTTGGTTTTTGTTTTTTTTTTTTTTTTTTTTTCCCAGCTAATAACACAAGTAGAAGTGCAGAAGGGTTTGAAGACATCTTAACAGAAGTTTGTAAATCGCTGGGGCCAGTTTTTCCTTCTGCAGGTGTGTAGCTGTCACGGGCTCCTTGGGGCGGGGGGCAGCCGAAAGCTCCTGCCTGTGACCCAGGGGAAATGCTGGTGCAAAAGGGAGTTGTCTTGGCCTCTTTCCACTGTTACTTCTGTTGACCCTGATAAAGTGGGTTTAATCCTGAAGAAACAAATCTTCAGCTAATTATTTCCCCACTCTGGTTGCCATTCTCACAGAAATTTTATCATTTTAAGTAGGAACAGTTACTTTTACCTTTGTTTGTTTTTTTTTTTAGTGCAGCAAGCAGAAGGGGACACTAAAATCTAATTTACTGTGATTCTGGACGCAGATCAGTTGTTCATGTTGAAAAGGTTATATGAAAACAGGTTACTTGGTAATTTTGAAAGCGGTCCAGCTTGCTGCTTAGTAGGATACGTTTTGCAGAGCCTGATAACTCAAACTCTTTTTTCTAATATTAACATTAATTCCCTTACAGCAGTATTATAAAGTTGCTTATTTCTCAGTCTTTTTTAATGTGGGAGCCTGTCTGTAAGCACAGCAGACAGCTTATCAGCTCAGCAGCCGCTGCAGCTTGCCAATATCGTGTTTGGTAAATGCTTGCAGTCAACCTTGAGAGTTTACGGACATCGGCTTGTGTTTCTTTCTGTATTCCTCTGCACTATTTAAACCAGGAGTATTAAAACCCTTGCTAAATTTAGAGAGAAGAGGGAATCTGCAAATACACCAGCTGTGCCTCCTCCCACAAAAGCTGCATCTCCTGGCCAGTGAGAGCTGGATGTAGCCGAGGTGCGAGGGGGCTCGGGATTTGGGGGGGCACAGCAGTTCTGTGGGTGCGAAGTGAGCCCAAGGGTAATTGATGACTTTGTCAGAGAAATGGAAAGGGAGTAAAAGAGTCTCCAAAATAGCACTTCTAATAGCTCAGGGTGGAGTTTTTGTCTCCTTTCAAATGTTTTTGTTTTATTATATCTGACACCAGTCAAGGAGAGGGAAAGCTCTTTAGCTTTAATGCAAATAAAACAGTAGTGCTTTAGAAAAAATATCTGTTCACTTTATACCTCTAGGCTGATGGTTCTGACAGACCAGAGAATTTACAAATAAAATTAATCATTAGTTGGGTTTTTTCTTAATCTGTTTAGATGTATCAATCCATCTGAAGCCTGATTTTTGCTTAGGAGGAATAAAAAATTACCTAGAACAATAAATCTGTCTGTCTGTCACACTGTTTATCTGTCTATCTATCTATCCCCTAAAGACTTTAAAATGTTGTTTTTTATTTCTATACTGTTGCTGAAAATCAATTGTGACATTTTCTGTTTAGGCTGCTAAAGGTTTTGGCAGATAGAACATGGATTTTGTCTTTTGATGGTGAATTCAATTCAGCATTTATTGCAAAGTCCTCAAGTGTTTAAACGTGTGGTGATAGACAACTAAAACTCCCGCTGTGCTAAACTCCACCAGGTTTCTCCAGTAGTTCTGCTATTCAAAAAGAACTGGTACTTGTTTCATCTGTTTTTAATAAATGTGAGGCTTGCACGCTATTTATGTCAGAACTAAAGCAAGCTTTGTGTTGCAGTTTGACATGTAGAGTCTAACTTTTTAGCTCTTGCTCCTGAAAGACACCTACTCAACTTATGATGATGTTATCCTTTAAACAAGGTGAGGGGCTTGTGCACCATCTTATCTGAAGCGTGATGTTAAAATGTATACATGAAAGAAAAGCAAAAGCTGGTCTGCAAAAATGCTGGTCGTGCAAGAGAGTACACCCCTGGACTTGCTTACTGGCCAAGGTGGATACCAGCGTTTGGGAGCAATCAGCTTCGGTTTGGTCTGTCATGCTGTTGCTAAAGCTGGGGAGAGTCTGGCAGAGTCCTCTTTTGAATATTGGAAAATGAGAGGAGGACAGAGCCAGGTTTCTTGGGTCAGGTATCAGCATCAGGCTCCCATCTGCTGCATCATCTTGGAAAAATTGTTCAGGTGATGTCTACAGGAAAGAGTTTGGTGATCATAAGCTCCCGAGCCTGTGCCCTGAGCTTTGTGGGAGCTGTAACACCCTGCAGGCATAATTTTGTGTCTGAGCTAATGTGCATTAAATACTGTCAGCTGTTCCTGGGGGCCATGGAGGTGTCTCAGGGATCGGTGCGTGGCAGATGAGGGAGGGCTGTTCCAACGTGATTTTGCCAAGCACGTTTATTGTGCTGCCAGGAAGAGTGATGGGCCAGGAGCCCAGGGAGTGACCGCTGGGACAGCACTCGCTCAATGACTTCCACATATTTTTTTTGTCAAGAGATGAGAGAAATCTGCTCCAGGACTCTCTGCGTGGTGCTGCCATTTGGTGAAAATACCACATCACTCTTATGCCATATTTTTTCACTTTCGTCCTGCAAGATGGATGGGGAATTTGAATGTTTGGACTACTTGCATGGACATCATAATTCGATGGGAAGGTGTGGAGGCGATAAGTAAGTTCAGTATTGGGTGGATCAACTTTTGCCATTGTTGGCAATTGTTTTTAGCATCTTTGTGTAAAGTGGGTCCATGGTAGAAGCATCTGTTTTTTTTATGAGGTTCAGTCTGCTTTCTTGTCCATCCTTTTAAGATTTTCAAATAAGGTATTAATACTCAGAATCCTAAAGGTAACAAAAACCTTAGAGGAGCTTCAGCAGAAATTTCCCCATTGAGGCCAGGCAAAACATAACACTTCCGAACTAATACATTCTTGCTTTAAGAAGAACGACTGTGAAAGTCCACATCAAAGGGTCATAAATTGCCAGCAAACTAATTTCCAAATGTCAGTCTATCGTGCACATGTTTAAATTTGATTCAGTTCCTTTAAAACTGTTTACTCTGAAAAGCTTTTTCCATAAAAATATGCACAATGTTTATGTTAGTATATGGCACTTACATTGAATTTACAACCCCACACCTTTATGCATCTATTTATTTGCTGTAACATTTTACTAACAAACAGAGCAAAGTAACATGGAGATCCGTGGTGTCATGCTAAAAACCCAAGTGTGAGGTTGCCAAGTATTGATGTTCCCACGATACTTTGTAGACACAAAAAAAATAAGGCAAACTGGAATGATGCCGTAGTGCTGATAAAGGAAGTGCAGTGTACGGAGATTAAACAGCTGAAAGGCAGACACTTAGTACAAGTGAGTCTGTGCAGACTGTTGTCTCACTGGGGCCAAGCACTTCTTAGGCATTTACTGCATATTTTGACCAAGTACAGAACATAGGAAATCTAAACTTAACGCATTCAAGACCAATGGTTCTTAAAAAAGAGGGGGAGGGTGTCACTTTTTTTTTTTTTTTTTGACACTAGAGGACTTTTTTCTTAACTGATGCTTCAGAAAAGCCTTTAGAGAGCAAAACGAGCGTGGTGATGAAAAAGAACATAAGCAAACTTGCTCATTAGACTTAGTTAAAGCTAAGTTGGTCATCGATACAAATTTGCATTATTTTCCCGGCATGGCATTTGGTAACAACTTTCCTTGGTGTGCTTTTGTTTCAGTTGACATTTGTTTGAATGGCCAAGCGAGTTGGCAAATTTTGTGCTGCTGGTCTTTGAAGTTGTGACTTCAGCCCAAACAGCCTCCCCTTTGTGTACGGCGGGGAGCCCCTTCCCTTTGGAGAGGGATGCGTGCGACACAAAGCCTAGAAAGGGTCCGTACATACCAACTCTCACAATGCCTCTTAGCATTTAACCTTAAGTAGATCAGTTCTTGCAGGAATGTTGGTTTATTTTCTGTGTATTTTTAATGCAAGGAGTTAAAGTTCAAAGTAATTAAAAAAAAAAAAAAAAAAAAAAAGCAGATTAACCTGAAAGTACATTTTTTATTGATCTTCAAACAGGTTAGTATTTAGAAGGATTTAAACTACAGTGGGAATTTGCTGTCTTTGTTCGATACAACTGCTATTTCACGACAGGGTTCGAATGCAAGCTCTCCTAGGTACAAAAGAGGTAGTAGGGATTTACTTGAGGTGGACAGTGTTTGTTTCATGTTTTACTCATTCTCACCAGAGTTGTACTAAAATCCGTTGTATGTCAAAAATTGTCTGTAAAACTTGACAGAATACAGTGACAAAGTATGAATGATGGGATGGGAAGGAGGAATTTTATATAAATAAGACAGTGTATAAATACCTATTTTTTGTAGTATTTGCACATTTCACAGTCACTTGAACTCCTTTTGCTGTTCACAGTCCACATCTTAATAATTGTGATAGGAATATAGCTTGCACAGAGTCTATGTGACTTCTCAGTTGGCCTGATTTCCTCCGTAGCTGTGCATGTCCAAGGGAGCAGCACAGTGCTGAAAGGCAACCGCAACCATTAGAGCTTTTCAGTATTTCCGTGTACACAAAGTTGAGGATGTGCATGAGCAATTTTTGGATGGAGCCTTACAGCTGCAGTAATTCTCTTTTTAATGCATCTTCTGTAGCCACTATGAAGTGGAGGAAAAGATGTTCAGCAATAGGAATCGCTTGCCTTGCTTTTACGCTGACCTCTCTCAGAAGCTGGATTTTTGATGGCCGAAGAGCTAAGGACCAGGGGCCACAATTTGGGTATGGAAAATGGAAGAGATGGATAAAAAAATAAGGCGGAATAATGAATTTTAAACAGACCTTGTCACATGGGCTTTGCTGTGTTTTGTTTTGATGAGGAGTGACTAATTCCCAGTTGGAGAAGTTTTGACCATCTGAATGTTTAAGATTGGGGTCAACCTTCCACCCGTCCAGGTGAGGGCTTGGTGAAGAGGAGGCGTCGGGAGCCATCTGGGTGGGCTGTAAGCCAGGGTCAGGGAAACGTCTTCCTGGCTGAAGTCAGCCGCTTCTTGCTGTCCCTCAGATCTGCCGCCTGACCTGCTTTTGCAAGTGCCCTTTAACCGATTTTGAAAACTCCGGCAATTTCCAAGGGTAATAGTTAGCAGAGGTCTCTTTAGGCTGACCTGGCTCATTTTGACTGAGCCAAATGAGGGATTGGTGGCCCAAGCAGAGCTGCCCCGTTCACTGGCCCCATGCAGCCAGCTGCAGGCAGCGTGGGCTTCACCTGGAGAGGTTTTCTAATTGATCCGGTTAAACCAGCGTGAGAGGCTGCAAGAGGCTGAGGCACGTCCCCTGCAGTATGAGTGAGGTTTCTATTGGTTAATTTGTGTCTGTTAATACTAGTATTAAGCTGTATTAAAGAAACCCTCTATTAAATAAGTCTGCTTTACATGTAGGATCCCCCACAATAACTAACCTAACTTAATTACAGATGTGCAACATAGAGCACATAGAACACAAGATTTTGGAGAAGATGGTGCTGTCTACTCCCCACATCAGTAGTGTCCTCCTTTCTTCAAAGGAGTTGCACATATTGTACATAGATTTTAAAACAGCAGTTAATTTTGTTTTCCTTCCTAACATTTCCATTTGAAATTTTCTTTCCATAAGAAAACTTAGCTGCATTTTTACAGTCATCAATTTATCTGTACCAAATGTATTGTGAGCGAGATAGGCTTTTTATAACATGAAGGGCTTCTGTGACCCATTTCGGTGATTCATTGGTACATAACAGTATGTGTGAGCCAGCGCCCATAGTGTGTAGCAATGCACCTTTTAAACTTGTGTCTGATTCGATGGTAAATAGCCATTTTCCCAGTAGTTTGTACTGGTTTTGCAGTTTATTATCCATGCATACTTATACAAAGTAAAGATTGCCATGCAAGCAGCTTCCAAGGTTGGAATAAAAGGGTACAGTTTACTTTCTGGGCCTTTCTTCTGTCAGTAGAGGTAGGATTCAAAGTTGTGAGAGAGCTGTATGAGCTTGCAGTTTTAGATGAACTTTGACTTGGAGCATATTCTTCCAGCAGAGCATCCTGTTGGGTTTAGGGGATGCAATATGGGATCAACTTTGTTTTAACTTTGAAAGAGGCTGTACAGATGAATGTATACATGTTCACAGTGTATGCTGACGTCTGACGGATCCATGTACTGGATGCAGCCGCCTTGCCTGTTGCTGAAATGGTGCAATTTCAGCGCTCTCTGTCAGGTTGCCTGGTCCCTTTGGTACAGCAGCTCCTGGTGAGGTGAGAAGAGGTACCCCACAGCGTACGCGTAAGGAGCTGGGAAGCCAGATGCAGGCACACAGAACGTCACAGCATCGGTGGCAGCCAAGCCTGGCTTGCCCTGCATGGTGGAGCTGGGAGGAAAGCCTGACAGACCGGTCCTACGGGCTTCGTTAGGGAGCCCAGTTTACACAAGACAGGGAGTACTCAGGTGGTTACAGGGCAATCGGGTGCCAGCCTGACTTCAGCCATCAGCAGAGCATTGCTATGGTTATTAGCTAAGTATTTCCATAATGTGTGTCTCTACAAGTTATAATTAGAGCCAAGCCTACCCATAGCTAATTACAAGCTTGCTTAGAACTATAGTTTATAAAAAGCTTTTAAATCTTTATATGGGGAAGATACACATCCACAGGCATAATAAGAATGACACCTTATTTTCAAAATGAAATTTATAGGCTTTGGTGTCTGTTTCTCCCTCCCTTTACAGTTTTGTACAAGCTTTTTTGTTGCATCCACATCCAAAGTTTTTGCCAGAAATAATGCTCAAGTTTCACCAACATCAAGCCAGTGATTTTTGAGTTTTCTTCTAAGTGTTGTTCTCACTGCCGAGAGAATAAACCAGATGTTAAGATGTCTTTGAGCTTTGTGTCTTGAGAAGACTAATAAATATTACTTAGATCTCTCACAAAAAGAAGATAAGGAGTCTTGAAAGGAGTGAAACTTTTTGTTGAACACATCACTACAAGGTCTACATGAATAATGATCCATCTCTGGAGACTTGCTATGTGTTTGCTTAGGTGGTGCTGCACCTGTACTGCTTCAGCTCGGTCTCTTAGGAATAAAGCGATGTTGGCAGCAAAACCCCCTTAGTCCCTGAAGCAGGGAGCCTTGGCGACAAGACAGGTTGTGAATATGACACGCGGTTGTTAAGGTGGGCTGGCATGGCTGCGAGTCTGACACGGCATCACCCACGCCCGGGTGGTTGTCCCAGCACCACGCACGGAGCACCGTGCCGGCCAAGGCCACCCGCTGGGATGACGCTGGGTGACTGTATGGCAAAGGCAAGGCCCGCTGGTACTGGCATGGTCACCACTGCCCTTCCAAGGTAATCTCTTTGGATTTTCTTATTTACTTGCTATCTTCCGTTCCCTGCTTCCAAGTCCTGCTCTTTTAGGAATGAGTGGTGTCTGAAAAGGAAAGGGAACACTGCGCTCATGCACTTGGATTTTGACACCTTTGGTACAAAAGGGGATGCTCACACAGCCTCCATCACCACCACACCTTCCTCTTGGAAGAAAAAAGTGGGGTGTAACACCCTCATGTATGGCTGAGGAAAGGAAACTCATCAGATAAATCCTGCAGCTGATGAATTCCCTCTCCTTGCTTCTGTCTAGCCATTTTTTAATTTGGTTTTTAGTTTGATTATTCAGGTCAGATCAGATTTAGGTCAGTTGTGATGGATTTTTTCCAAATCCAGTTCCCTTGATTCCTACTGTA
Source organism: Tyto alba (assembly GCF_018691265.1). Lineage (NCBI taxonomy): Eukaryota > Metazoa > Chordata > Aves > Strigiformes > Tytonidae > Tyto > Tyto alba. Next base: position 9,435,646 of record NW_024881303.1, read on the forward strand.
AACGCTTACCAGATGACATGATGTGAAGCTGGAACAGTCTTGATCTGTGTGATGACCAAATAAAATCTCAGTGGGAACTACTTCCACGTTCCTGAGATCAGTTTCTCATGTAATAAATTCTGTATCCAAAGTTGTATCAAATACTTCTCTGACAAGAGTGAAGTTTTTTTTTCTAACAGACAAATCCCAGCAGAGCTATTTATAAGAAGCCTCTCTCTTGTGTTTGCACTCACATGCCTGTTACTCAGACCTACACTGAAGAACAAATATAAGTAAAACATCTTCTGTGTCCTTGCCAGTGCTTTTGGACCCACCCTGTTTGGTCTCGTTTGTCATCCTCCGCTACATTTGTTTGATATTGTGCTGTTGGTAAGAGTTGCCGTAGGGAACCACCATTAAAGACTTCTCCCAGAAGGATTAATTTGGATTTATTTGGTGACACCTTTTCTTTGCAGGCCGTTTCACTGCTTTGTTCTGCCTGATCCTCTCCTGCCCATGAGGGATGGGGAGGAGTGATCCGAGCAAGTGCCATGCTCATGCCAAGCACCGGGCTTTATGCTAACACCAGCAAAACCTCATGTGACAGATAGTAGCCGAGATGGCAAGTGCCTGGGCAGTGCGTGGTAGTATCCTTCTGCTTGGGAGGAGGAGGCCAGCCCATTTCTTGAATGCAAATCCAGGCACGGGAAAAGTTGCTTGAGTTGTTTTTTTAAGTATTAAATTTAGAGCTGCCTTCTTTCGCTGTTAGTTTCTGAAATGAAATTAGAAAACATCCAGAACTTCTTAATAGACTAGCTTACAGTTTCTTCTGTTATTAATTTCCTGATATGGTAGAGGGAAGCCTTGACACTGGACTTCCCTGGGTTGTCTTCTGGCTCATGTACTGCTGCTACATGTCAATCTCTTCTGCATTACATCAGGCAGACCTGCGCTTTGCTTTTGGAAAAGTCCTGGTGCACACAGTGCACAGGGCAGGGTGGGTTCTTCCACATGTGTCTCCTTGGTGGCTGCAAAAGCCACATTAGGTCATCATTCTACCATTCGGCTGCTTGATTGGATGTTCTGTGCATACCTCAAAATATGTGATGTTTTAAAGCTAGATTTCCTATTTAAATAAGAGGTTTCCCTTAATTGGCTGTTATAAATTACAAGCAAGAAGGAATGATTTACTGCTTATAATTAGAAATGAGTTACGAAGGGGAATGTTGGTAATCATAAAATAAAGCTTGGAATACATTGATTTCCAGATGGCTGGCAGTGAAATTGTTCTTTAATGTATAATAGACCAGACACAAGGAAAAAAAGAAAATTTTTCATCCATCTTTATTCCTTGATGGATTACTCGTATGAATCTATAGTTACCTGAATTTTGAAATATTAGTTTTGCCTGCATAATCGGATCAGAGAAACTTAATTTGCACACTGGCATATGCTATCAGAGGTGGTGGAAGAGGTGAGTTAGTATTTTACCTAACATGATTTTTGTCCTTGTAATATCAACAGAGAAGATCTAATGACAAATCTGGCATCACCTTTGGGTATAACGATCTCAGTGGATTGTTCTCAGAGACTGCAGGTTACTATGATGTTTTTCTTTTCATCTTTTGCCTCATTAGCTGTTTTTATGAGGTTGAGATTGATCAAAACACCTGTCCAAAAGCAAATATCTGTAATCCTCCTTGTTTGAGTCTAGAAAAGTATATTTGCACCAGAAACGGATGGCAGTGCTACTCCTGAGATCTTTTCAATAGCATAATCCTTCTGTTGAGATGATAATGTGTTTGTTTAACTTTTTAAATTTAATTTCTGTTACTGTAGTTCCAAGCACTATTTAAAAATTATTTCTCTTTGCCTTATCTGCTAATAATAGTGCTTTCTGCCATAAGAGATGTGTTCTACACTGTCACCATTTGAAGGACCATGCTACAAGATAGTTAGACATATTTGGATGGTCACCACATGAGTTGTCTCGTGCCCATGTTTTACAAGTGACACTGCCATTAGGCTTGCTTAACTGAGACCATCATGATTACTCATTTCATTAAAATGCTTCATAGCTTCCTTATGTTAAGTAGCTTTTCCCAGCAAGGTGCAGATTTGCCTTACTGCCATCATTTCATCTGGAAAAATTTCCATAGTAAAAGGAATAGCGTATTTTCAACTAATATTTTGCTGACCTGTGGAGGGATGAGCTCATCAGTGTCTTTATTGACAAACCCAGGAAGAAGGTGTGTTGACCAGAAATATTAGATCAGTCAGCCTTTCTTGTCCTGGAGCAATTGTAATTTCCCATGGTCTGCAGCAATTTCCTTTAGAAACAGATATGTGCAGAGATTGTTTTGGATCTGCTGCAGTGGCATAATTTCATTTGGTCCCAATAAGGTGGCCTTAGATTTCATTCTTTTCATTTTTGCTGTTGAAAATATTTTGGTTTAGTCAGTGGAAAGAACAGAAAGTTGCTATTTTGCGGCATCTAATTGAGGAATGAGTGCTTCAGCTATGCAGAAAAATATTCCCTGCTCTGAGTTGGGTTATTGAAGACAGATATCATGGCCTCTGCCCCTCTCTGAAAAACCTGAAATAAGTATTTAGTTCACAATACATTAGCAAAGTTCCTGCTTTTCAAAAGTATATTGGTGAGTGATGTGGGTGCTTAGTTCCTTGATGATAAATATATTCTTTAGTGAATGACAGAGAATCTTACTTTTTGCCAGTTCACTCCTGTGACCTTTGGTCCTTAGATATTTAAGCCTGGGCATTTTCCAGAAGAGGCCAATCTTATTAGCACTGAAGGTGTTCTCAGCTGTGTGTTGTCCGATGCTGTGCTGGTGAAATCGAAGCTCCTCTGATCCAGCATGAAAAATGACCGAGTGGGAATCAGAAGTGGGAACAATTTCTCATTTCAGTCTAGTTTTTGTTGTCACATCAGCTTTGGGTTTGTTTGTGCTTGAAATGGCTCTTTCTGTAGTGTTGCTTGCTCGGAAGCACGAGGAGAATGTTGGCTGTGTTGGTGGAGTGCATGCAGGTGTGTTGGAACAGAGTTAGAAGTAGCTGGCTCAGGCACTGCTCAACGCCTCCTAGTCTTGGTGCCCAGGTGTCTGGTAGCATCTAGGAGGGTTCAGACCCTGCCTGCTCCTCCATCACTCACATTTATACATCTAGCAGCACTGGGGTTAGCGAGCTCCAAGGGACCTCGCTGAACATGAGCTGAGCTCATTGCAGTGTGGACGTGCCCTTCAGTTGCTGTCTTTTGATCTTTGGCTGGGGCCTCTGCAGCCCTGTCTGGGGAGAGTGGCCCAGGGAAGCTCCATGGGGCTTTCATGCTGATGGTGAACTGGGCTGGGCAAAGGGCTGCCCAGCCTGACCTTCAGAAAGGCAAAAATACCTGCCTGCCTCGCATTCAGGCACGTGTGGTTTCAAGGTGTGAGCATCAGAGATGCTTTGTCTTTCTGCAGAGCATGACGGTGCCCGTGGTTGTATCTGGAGTTCTTCTGGTGTGCCACAGCGCGCCCTCCCAGCCCAGCCCCTGCCCTCAAGGCAGCATGCAGCCGTTCACTGGTGTCACAACCAGCCTTGGCCTTGGCCGTGTGCCTCAGTTTCCCCTCTAGGTGAGGGAACGTCTCTTGTGAGCCCCCGGCTCTGAGCCAGAAGCAGATGTAGAAAACGGTGGGATCTGCAGCTGGATGTGCAAACCACAAAGTGCTCCGGAGTCATGGTTTCGATCTGTTTCACCCTCTGGAAAAGAGCACCAGTCTGAGTCCAGGTCAGTCCTTTGTCCTGACCTAATGGCACAACGGTGGGTTGGTATCTCCTGACGCTGTTGTGTTTCCAACAAGAGCATTAAATTCGTGCAGAGGTAATTCCCAGCTTTCTGGTAAGAATAACATTGACGGTACCTAATTAAAGGGCGCTCGTAGGTGAGGTAAACATTTATATTAATTTCCTTCTCACACAGATGTCTGGTAAACTGACTTCCTGAGGCAAAACCATCTGGCCTCAGGTGGGAGAAGGATCCTGGCCAGCGTGGAGAACCTGACCAGTCTCTTGCCAGATCATTTCTCAGTAGTTTTTTCTGTCACTGAAGCGGCATACGTACAAAAGGCCTGTGGTAGATATATAGGTTTACGGGCATTTGTTTTAGATGACCCGCATAATTACACTGCAGGCTTGTGGCTGCGGGCTCCATTGTATCTCTGCTTTCCATCGCGTATTCTGGGATCATCTGCGTATAAAATTAGTATGGGCGGTAAGCAGCAATAAGATGTTCCCTACTTGGATGGATTAAATTAAAATTCAGTTAGAAACAGAGCTTTGGTTGAGTTTCCAAATTGCTTGCAGGATTGCACTGAGGAGTTTGTTATGGTATCATAAACCTTTTTGGTGGGCAAACAGTCTGATGCAAGTGAGGTGCTTTTATTACCGTGCAGTGCTTTTTCTATTTTATGTACTGTGCTGTGTAATCTTTTGTTATTAAATAATAAGCAAAATAGAAACAGTTGTTTGTCACAGCCAGCTTGTTTTTCAGAGAATTTGCTCACTTTGAAAGTTCAGTCTGTGTGATCTCCAGCCCTGTCAGGAGCTATTATATTGAATCTTGTTTTAAATTGTTAAGCTGGAGGACAAACCTAGATGTTAATGTGCACATCTCAACTGCGAGCAGAGCGGATTCAGCAGGGAGCAGCCTCTGATGCCATGTACCATGCCATTAGTTTTTGTTGCAAACATGTCAAGATTATCTGCTTCCCGTGTTACGTGTTTTGGCTGACATGAGCATTTGTAGATCTGCATAATTTTTGAAGTAGTTTGAAATGTGAATATAACACTGGGGGCTGTGTGAAATCTTTTTTTTCCACTTTTATGGATCACATTGCTGTTCAGAAAGTTGCTTGTTTTGTTACTCCCTCCCATGAAGTATTATATTAATTTGAAAAGTTCTTAATGAAAGTGCCCAAAACTGGAAATCATCATCAATAGTGAACAACTACTGAAGACCAGTTGCATCGTTACATTTTCAGTAGAGGTGGTTGGTGCTTTAGCATATATTGGGTCATATCTTAATGCAGGATATTATTGTTATTCATGGAACTTGGCAACCCTGAGTTCAAACTGGACTGTGATGGACGGGATTTTTCATGTATAGTGTGTATGTGCATGTGTGTGCCCTGGTAGCCTCTTAAAGATGAGTTTAAGTCATGCACGTTAAAAGTTGGATAAGATAACTTCAGTTACTTGTTTTTTCAAGGTACTTTTTTGATCATTACTACTCAAACCTATCCCAGCCTCACAAGCATTCATGCTTTTCCATGAAGACACTTTTTTCCACCCTCTGTGGTGCAGCCAGACAGCAGAAGGAGCCCGTATCTGTAGCCATGGCAGCCAGTAATTTATTGCTCCATATGGCTGGTGTGGCACCAGCTGCTCTGGTTTAAGGAGGTCAGGGCATCGGGGCATTTAAGAAACAAAACAAAACCCCACTATAAGACCTAAATGGTTTTGTACAGTAATAGTAGTGTTCTCCATTGGCATAAGGAGACCCAAGGGAGAGAAATTAATTTCTCTTTTTATATATCCATAACTGTTATATGATTTTAACCCAAGACATTATTTCAGGAGGGAAGTAAGGTTTTGTCCTTCTCTGCGATGGTTTTACCTTTTTCTCAGGTTCCATCGCTAGCGTTTGTAGGAAGCCCAGGGGGCTGGGCTGCTGAGCCCCCCCGGCGAGTGACCCCTCCAGCTCCACGTGGCTGCAGGCACCCAACAGCCAGAGCAGGAGCAGAGCCCGACCCGCTGCTCTTGGATGCGTTAGATATTGTGTCGAGAGAGGAGCTATATTGCCCAAATCAAATGGCAGCGCTGTATTTCTAGTAATGAAGATGTATACTTTGTGAGCAATTATCACGGAACAACATAAATACAGCTTTAATTTCAGCTTGGGTGTGAGAATCACTCGATGCTGAAAAATGATATAGAAGGGCTCTTGGATTTAGCACTAAAGTTTGCAAATAGGCTTTTCATAAGCATGAATCTTTTTATTTTCATTAGGGGATCATTTTAATTAAAATGAAACTGGAATGTTTACTCTTTGCTTCCTATAGCTGTGATTGTTTTCTTCACTGTGTGAGCACATGTATAATTTGCTCTAAAAGAAATGTCAGCAGTTTCTGATTACCTAGTGAGTCTTACTCAACAGCTTGATTTTAATTGGGGGGAGGAAGGATTTCAGGGTGCTCCAGGGAGCTCTGGTGTCTTTTGGTAGCAAGAGGAAATAGGTGCTACCTTTGGTACAGTGCTAATTGTGATAATCACTACTACTGGTTTAAAATAAAAGTTCTTCATTTCTTACCCCTGTTGGTTTTTTTTTTTTTCAGTCACATCAATGAGACACTACCTGTTTGGTAATTAACATCCTTCAACTACGTAACCTTTTGTCATTGCTGCATCTGTATGTTTGTAAGCGTCTAAACAGGGTGACTTTTGGAAAACAGTGATTGACACTATATAAGTAGTTTCAAATTTTAGGAAATAAAAAAGACATTTTTTAACACGAGGGTGGTGGAACACAGGCACAGGTTGCCTAGAGAGGTGGTGGATGCCCCATCCCTGGAAACATCCAAGGTCAGGCTGGACAGGGCTCTGAGCAACCTGATCTAGTGGGAGACGTCGCTGCTCACTGGAGGGGGGGTTGGACGAGATGACCTTTAAAGGTCCCTTCCAACCCAAACCATTCTGTAATTCTGGGACTGTGCAAACTCTACAATTCAGGTTGGATAAATGAAAAAGAAGGCCAGGCACACAGGGAGGAGTGCACCCATGCCTTCAAATATATTCTCTCTAAGCCCGGAAGTCCAATAGGATTTTTAAGTAATAGTTTATGTGAATCCAGAGTACCTATTTCTTGAAATTTTATTAATTATGAAATATGACAAGAAGTATCTGTAGCAGAATAATGTGTTCTGGAGTCTTCCAGTACAGCTGAAGCATTCCCATGGCTTTTTGTTTAGATCTACTGTAAGGAGGCTCTTTGGACTACTTTGGATGCTGAAATGCCTTTCGAGTCTTGCAATGCATTTCAGAGATGACTAGTTTCTGAAACTTTTTGGATCTTAGCCAGTATCTTATATTTTAATATTGTCTTCTCCATCAGAGATAATGACCTGAGTCTTCCCTGCTTATTTTCTGGGATTTTGTTTCCTCCTGCTGATTATTTGAAATAAATAAATAAATAGGAAAACAACCAGTATCTGTGTGTTAACAGGGAAGAATGACTAATAGAAAAATGAGAAGAAAGATACTGCTTATCACAAAAGACTATATCTCTGGAGACATAAATTGGTATTCATTAAGTTGTTTGCCTAGACTTAGTTAAAAGACGTACTTGAGGAGCTGTCTGAGCAATGTCTCGGCAGAAAGCAACTCATCCTCTTTGTGACTAGGAATATCTAGATGAGGAGGAGAGACCAGAAAGCAACGCTAAATGATGGATTGAGAACAGCCTTCGTGTCAGGAAGGAGACAACAGGCCATGAAATGTTTTTCAGAAAACATATTTAACACTTAGCTGTAAAGTAATACTGATCCATCTTTTCTCCCCAAATATGGAGGTCTTCGTATCTGATGCAGAATTTTTAAAAATGTTTATATTCAATTTCTGTCATTTTTCATTCAGGGTCACCTTGTTTTTCTTGATGATTTCTGTAGCTGGAGGTTAGAATTTCACCTGTGATGATTATGATATCCTGCATGTACAGTCTTACTGATATCCCATAGATAGCATCAAATACAGGGAAGCAGTTACAAAGCAGTGCTGGGTAATTCAGAGTGTGGCTCAGTTTTGCCATGTCTGCATTCTTCAAAAAAATCAGTTGTCTTCTGGCTTTTATAATATGTGACAAAACCATCTATTTCAGAGACCTTCAGGATGGGCTGGGGCTGCAGTGTGAGATAAGGTTTTGCTACTGTGCTTGTTGACTGGCATCTTTTCTTGTTATCCTGAAGTGGAGCAGACGCTTACAAAGGAATGTGTGTATTAATTATTGTGGAGTCTGTGGCTCTCTACTATCTTACATCTTTAAAGAAATAATTGCACAACATAAAACTAGCAAAGTGCTTTCCCTGTTTGGAGAGTGAATACTCTGTGTTAAACTCTTGTGCGTGATGTAACCTCTGCTGTTCACCATTTGTTCTTTCCTTCTTTGCAGATTAAGACCCTTGATTTCAACACAGCTTGCTAAAAAGGCTGCCACTGAAGAGGTATGTGAAGTCAAGCACTTCCAGTGTAACAGTTTGAAATTCCCACGAGCCTTTCTCAGCCCAGCTCTGCTTATGTGGTAGATACGGGCAAAGGAAACGAGAGTCTTGTCTCTCTGATCAGACCAGGAGCTGGTTACTGCAAACACTGCAGAGCTCAGCCTGCCGGCTTTCTAACCAGAATTTGCCCTTACTTGTTGCTCAGTCACATTAGCACAGCCTCATAATGCCTGGTTAGACAGCCAAAAAGAGAAGACTGCCTGCAAGCATCTGAAAAGGTACATATCAAACAAGTGGGTAGAAAGAGCAGGAGAGGGCAGAGCTCGTGCCTGTTTCTCAGCACTTGGACCGTCCCCGCAGAGAAGGGGAACGATGCAAAACGCCGCTTCTGTGGGGCCAGCACTGACCCAAGGGAGGGGCTGGGCTTCTGCGGGAGACCGGTGAGGAGACACACAGTGACAGCTTACCCTATAGCATGGCTTACTCTTTGGTTTGTTTGTTTGTTTAGTTTGAAAATATAATAGTGCCATAGAAGAGCTAGTGCCAGTAACAGGCCACTGCCAGAAACCCTTCTTGGGTGGCTTTGTGCACCTGCATTTTCTGCCAAAGAGATCATGATTATTATCAGAGTCACAGTTGTAACTGCTTTCTTTCACTATTATTTTCACACTTTACAGAGTAGACATATGCATTTGTGTATGATAAAATAACTGTCTACTGCGTATCTAAAAACTCTGTTCCTAATATACCAAAGATATTTGTCCTTCTTCTTTTTCCCATGGACGTGTGGCACTGACATCCTTCTGAAAACAAACCAGTTACCTTGGGTAGTTTAACATGCTTTGACAATTGCCCATCCATACATAAAGATATGTGCCAAACTCAAGTCCAGGATGTCTGGAAGTGAATTCAGGAAGTTCTATTTAAAAGTGTTGACGGCCTTATTTTTAAAATGACTAAAACCCATTGATTTTTAGAAACAGTTTGATATCCTGCCTGGGGAAATACATTTTCACTTCTTATGCTATGCTCATTAGAAAACTCTGCACATTTTTAGAAGTACAGCAGTCTGCAGTGGACATGATAATTAGAAGAAGGTCACATTTTAATTAGCATGGTACAATTTTTAAAAATAATGACTCAATTGTAGCTCCTTTATATATACCCACTTTTTCAGAGCAGATGGATACTTTCAAGCATATAAATTGATATATATTATGATGCTGATTTGTCTCAGACTGTTGGATCTATTTCTGCTTATACTGAAAACCTAGATGGACGTAATTTGATCACTCTAGAGGCAAAAACAGTGGTAGGAAATAAAAAAATAAACTAGAGGGAAGTTCCTCTAAATAATATGATTAATTTGAGCATTAAAAAATCATGAAAACCTGTCTTTGAGTGATCCGAACATCTAAATACTTGATTTTCTATTAAAATTAATGGGTGTCTTTTGCCCTATTAATGAGCTATTGGAGCAAGCCCTTAGGTGACGTTGAAAAACTCAGGCAGATTCTTTAGGTTGACTGTCATGGTATATGACAAGTTCAAGAACAGCTTTGATGTTTGAATAATTAGACTATCAACTTTCTGGTACAGAGGTTTTCTCTTATGGCGTATCTCTGAAGTGCCTGGAGTTACAAGGATTCTGGGAATTACTGCATCCCAAGTAAATACATTTATAAATAAATAAATAAATAAAAATTAAAACACTGAGTCAGAACTCACTGCCAGTGGAATTGGAGAATATGCAGCAGTATATAGTTGTGTACTGTAACTTAAAACCTGAAGCACTGTAGGACTTCTCTTGTAGTAGGGACCAGAGGAGTTGGGGTCTCCTGGTCTCCTCTGGACCATTCATTGTTAGGAACACCTCACCACTGACCTTCCCAAGGAAGTGGTCACAGTCTTTTCCATCTTTCCAAGCAGGAGAGATGACTCTCAGTGCTGATAACTGCTGACTAGTGTAGTGACAGGTACTGTTAAGTATTCCCTTTTCAAAATTGCTTACATGACAAAGCAGCATTAATAGTTAATCTTTAATGTTCTTCAAGTTGCCACAAATGGGATGTCTTCTTAGGCCACAGACTCTAGCGTACAAACCCCAGGTAATCCAAACACAGAACAGAGGTGAAAAGTGCCCTGTTACAAAGCTGGTGGAGATAAAGCTCCTGTGATGTTTCTTCCCTGGATGAGAGAGGGAGGTGAAGCCCAAGGCTGAACACTCCAGGGAAGTGAGAGCTCCAGAGACCAGAGCCTGGGCTGTGCTGGGACACACTGACCACATTGCTGGTTCCTGCCCCATTCCCAGATCTGTCATTAGTGAACAGGAGACAATATCACCTTCTCCAAATTCACCTCTGTCTCCTTGTAGCATTGCCCTTTCTCTCCCTCCCTGCATTGTCCTGCCTAACCTTGAAGCAGCTGGGGAGGTGCATGTATGGAATGGGTCCCATCAGAGATCGGTTCCCAAGTTAGTGTTTGGAGATCATTATTCTGATGAATTTCATAGGTCACGTTACAGGTGCCGATGTGTATAATCAACCTCGTGCTCTGCCATCACATTAAGTGCTGTTTAAAGAGTGCTGTTTGTTCCACAGCTCATTGTGCCTCGAAATAAATCCAACCAGGGCTGTCAAAACTAATACATGTTGGGTTTTTTCTGATTTGAAGGGTACATTTTTGCTATCATTAAAGTGTCAATAACATTGTTATTGTGTAATAGGCCTGATGTGAGTTGAGCACAATGAAGAAAAGGTTGTAGGTTTTCCTGCAGAACTCTACTGACGAGCCTTTACTCCCAAATTTCTCCTTACCTTGAGAGGATCCTTGTTCTGCTGTTACCGTCTCTGGCTACTTCAGTTACCTGGCTATGAATTATGTGAAAACTGAATGTTTTTGCCTGACTTTCATTGAGGCAACATTTCTTTGAATAACTTCTTCCCTAGATCAGCTAAGCCTCTAGCCATGGACATGGGCTTCCAACTCTCCAGTCCCTATCATTTGGAAGCTGCTAAAGTTTTGTACAAATATTGAACAAAAGATAGGGCTGCTCTACTGTGCCCTCTTCTATTTTGCAGGTGACCTTTCCAAATGCACAAGCAGAAGCCCCTGCCTTAGAAAAAACAGCAGCTGTGTTAGTGGAGAGTGGCCCAGTAGCTTACAACCCTGACGAAGAGGTGGAAGAAGAAGAAGTAGAAGAAGATGATGATCACTGCATGAGCGCCTTGCAGTTGATGGGAGGAAATGGTAAGCTGGGATGCTGTCTAAATTACTATCTGCTGGTGCTGTGGGGTTCGTTGTTGCAGGGCTGAGGACAGGCAGAGTTCCCCTGCTTGTTTCTGTCCTCCAGCAGCTTGTCTTGTGTAGAGCTCCTGCCGCCTTTCTGGCATTGCCCATTCCTGTGGAAAAGCCTGGAGTCACCCTGGTCCAAAACCTGACCTTCTTAGAGACTCCTCCTAAGAAAACTTTGCATCTTGAGCTTTAGGCTAAGAGGACTTCTCAAGAACAAACTGATGTTACGCCTTCTTTAGAATTAGGTGTATTATTGTGGATCTGAGGAATCACGGGGTCAATAACCCCTCCGTTAGCAGTGCTGGGGGCTCATTGCCCCCCGAACCAAGCTGCCCTGCTCCTACCTGCCTCCTCAGCCGGGGCTGCAGCCACGTCCAGGCTGTCCCTGAGCCCTGTGGATGTGGCTGTCCAGCTCAAAACAGAACAAATCGTCAGACTCCGTTTCTGGGGAAAGTGTTAGGAGAAAATAGCTCTTCAGCGAGTACAGAAATTGCATTGATAGCGTACAGCATGCTGTATGGTACACAGATGTGTGCTAATTTCTTTGGGTTATCCAGCAAAGCCGCTCATTTAATTAAGTTTCTTTGCTGGCAGGAAAAGGCAGTATCCTCTCTGCTGCAGTTTTTCCTATCTGGACGCATCCACATTTATCCTTTATTAAAAACTTCCCCTTAGAAGTTAAGCTTTGAAAATACACAAAAATATTTCTTAAATGAGAGCTGCTAATTATGGGTTGTGAAAAAGCAAGATGCGAATAAGTTTCCTACTGAAATGGTATTTACTGCAAAAATCTTTCCAGTACTATTAATTTAGCTTTCATGGACAATATGTATACATTTTACAGAAGTGTCTGTTGCTCTTAAATTGATTTCTCCACTGGAAAATAATTGCTGAACCATAGGAAAAACCGTTTGTTGCCTGCATTTATTATTAGAATAATGTTCCCAAGAAAAGGCACCCATGTGGGGGAGGGTGGGTCTATGTTTATTAATAAACCCCCCACAAAAATAGAATAAAGGTCACTGAGCTTTTTTTCTTTGTAAATGTTACTATTTTTAAACCATTCTGAGAACATTCTACTACTCCCTGTCTGGTCTGGACGACAGCTGAAAAATCAGAGTTTAAAAAAAAAATAAAAAGGAAAGGAGTATTCCCAGAATTCAAACGCAGGTGTGCAGAGCTGCTCAGCAGAACAAATAACTCCTTTCTAACTGCTTTCTTCATGGGTTTTAGACCTGTCTGCCTGGAGTAACTCCAGGAATTGCATACAGATGGTGAACTTTACCCATTCTACACAAATTATTATAGATTACACTTAATTCTGCTTCTGAGCATTTGCTGTACTCTTTGGATGAAATACTGGCACTGTATTGAATTCAGAATATAAAGGTTAACTTTACTGAATGCTTTTATGTAATAGTTATTCGTCAGTTGAGTACACAACAGAAAATACCTGCTTCACTGTATTCAGAAACACACAGAAGAGAAATCGGTGCATTAGAAACACACAGACTTGCCTTCTGACACACACATCACACAGTCTTTGCACTTGGCATTGTTTAAGAAAACAAAACCAGATAAAAAAAATCTGGGCAAAATTTTAAGTAGAGTAGAAGTAGATACAGGAGATCTGAGTCAGATGTGTTGGTCAGGATTCGTTGCATGACTCTTTTGATGTTGATGGGAACTCTGATCTATCTCTGAACCCTCGCAGTTTCAGTTTATAAATCCATGAATAATATAAACAAGCTAGCTTTTTTCTTGGTGGCTATGTCTAGTGAGAACTGTGCCTACTTGTAAATGTATGCTGCTGCTTGTCAGCCACCGTGTTCCAAATCACTTGTGACAATCAGTCTTGATCACCTTAACCTCTAAATTAAACCAAGTATTTCACATATCCATGTGCCAAGTACTCCTAAATGAGGGTCCAGTGACAAGTGAGAAGAGATATTTACACATACATGCTTACAAATTATTGTATTTAATTAAGGAAAGTAAATGCAAGAACTTTTTATTTAGCATTAAGAAAATGTATGGTTTTTTTAAAATGCTTGATTAAGGCAAAACTTATCATCTTGTTACACAGCAGGAAAACAACCTGAGAGTAGAAATACTTTTGTTGTGTCTTCCATCTACCTGGAATATTTACATTTTTTTATGCCTTTGTGTGTTTCAGATTATGGCTGTGATATGGATGATGATGATGGCTATTAGTTCCATATACTTCCAAAGGACATGGACTGTGTGTTGTTCCCAGCAAATCTTCAGTCTTCAAACTGTATGAATAATGAGAGAAGCTGTCTATGGTCAGCAAATGTAATGGAACAATCCTTACTCTCGTAAAGTGAATTTTAGGTTGGCATTGACTCTGGTCGGTTTACACTGACCCATAACCCAGCAATAAAGTTTGGGTTTGTACTTGAATATTATTTTTATTTTGGTGGATCATAGTTTGAAGATGAAATTAATGGGAGTAATGTTTCCTGAGAACAAAAGAAAAGAGACAAAACAGGCTGTGTATAAAGCATGTGTGGCCGACAGCAACACATCTCTTATTTCATATGTGACACTGCTTTTAGGCGTGGTGTTGAAAGGGATTGGAAGATAGATAGGAGGACAGGTAAAAATGAGAAGCATGCCTGTTGATTTGAGTGCAGTAGCATTAGTTGTCTCATAATGCTACAACCGAAAGGAAAAAACAACATTTCCAACCTGTATTGTAAACATGACCCTGTTATTGTATACAAGCTTCCTTACTCAAACCTATCAAAAATTAATGACAAGTTCTGTATTTGCAGGGCAGTATCAGTTTCTCGGAAATGAAGTAAATACTTCTTTATGTTAATCAATTCATAGATTTCTTAGAAGATATGACAATTGAAGGCAATGTTGGCAGCAAAGAATCGTCTTCCACTGCGAGTCCACACCGGTTTATGTGGAAGGAGGGAGAAGAACTGGGTGAGGCAAGAAGTGTAGAAGGCGAGCAGGTGATGATGGTGCTCACGTGCCTTTGTAGGGTGTCCCTGGGGACGGTCAGGTCTCATTGTGGCTGGTATTGCTGCAGGAGAGTCACTGGCCAACTCTATGGAGCTGCTCTTGTCTGACTGAGTTAGAGTGAAGGTCTGCTCCCAAGAGCTGCCTGTCTCTAAAAAAAGTTGAAAGAAATAGAAAGCTGAGCTTTGTAATAAATAAGCTAGCATCTGCTTTGGCTGAATTTAATTTAATGTAATTTATTTGACTTTCTGTGGGTAAATTAAAGGTCACTATGCAGCAGTCTGACTTTCATGGCTCAAATCCCACCCTTGAACAGTCACTGCTACATGAATAAAGCGGGCGCTCTCGCCCTGTGCACCCCAAAATGTCAACAGACAGGTCCTTCTCTTCCAGACACATCAGCTCGCACAGTGCTGTGAGAGCGGGGGTCAGAGATGGAGCCCCTGTTGCCACCTCCCACCCTGTTGCCTCTGACCTGCCTTTCCTTGGCAGTGCTGGGTCCGAGGCTCCCAGCTCAGTGGGAAATTCACTGCACTTGGGCACACTGTCGATGCCTGCAGCTGCAGGACCCAGGATGTTTTCATCTCTCTCCCTTGTCTAGTGACAATCATGGAAACCGTAGCACTGCAGCCTTGTCTTACACCGGGGAAGGATGGATATTTATCTTACCAGCGTGGTTTCTGTTAAGCTGTGTCCCCTGGTCAGCTCATCCTTTCTGCCCTGTTTGAGAAGTGCTCATCACTAACGCACCGTCCATCCTCCTGCTGTGGAGGGTGGATCGTGGCAGGAAAAGCAGCTGCCTTGGGAAGCTCTCTAGCTACTGTCAGCCAGAGTGACAGTGATGCTCATACCTGTGATCATCACCAAAGAGGGAAAGGGTCCTATGGCCTTCCATACCTCCTCTGTCCCTCTCAGTATCATGAATAAGAGGGATCATGTAAGTAGAGCAAGAGCAAGTGCTTTTTTTAGGAGCAGACTTGATATTATTTGGCTGGTAAGTGTAGTTTGTTGGGTAGGTTGCATCTGCTAGATATTTTTGAGCCCTGTATAGGAATATTTCTGCAATGACTTCTTAAAAGCAGAACTTGGTAACAAAAGTGATGTAGTGAGACTAATGGGAAGAAGAGCTCTTCTGAACCACATTCCAGTTACTTAGTTTGCAGCGCTTCAGTGGAAAGAAGAGATTCCATATAATTCTTCGGGGAAAAGCTGGCATTTTCACCAAAAAAATATAGATTTTTTTCTGATACTTTATAAATACTGCACAGAAAATGATATTGAGGAGATAAACCATTCTACCTCTCTTTTATCTACAACATAAAAATCATGATATAAGCAGACAATTTTTTGAAAAGTATTTGTTTTATCAGAATTCATGCTCTGCAAGTCTTTGAGATGGCTGAGTTTGAGCATTTGGGTTTGAATTAATCTGCTGATAGCACTATTACAAATACCCATACTCTCCGTATATTCTCAAAGCTTGGGTTTTATTCCAAGGTACACATTATTCTCTATGCAGGAAATAAACATGCATAAATAAACATGTGTATGACTCATGTAGGTCGACTGCTTTTCTCAAATGCAAGATGTTGGCTCTTAAAGAAACCGCTGAGTTCTTTATTGCTAAGGGTCTTTCCTCCAGTCTTCTGTGTAGATTTTCATTGCTTTGTTCCCCCAAAGGATACTAAACCTGCTGCCAATGTAGTGATGTTATGTGCAGGAGCTGAGTCCACCCAAATAACTGCTGCTAGTAAATTTGAATTTTAGTAGCACATTGCATTTCTGAGAACATTGTTTCCAGCACTGGAAGTAGAGGGTTGCAGTTTTTGAATGCTCTTGTATGATTTGATTAGGAAAGGCTACCGCATAGTCTGCTAGGAGGACACTTGGAGAGCCAAAAAAAAAAAAAAGACCTACAATTCCATAGCATCTCAGTATTACTGGTGAAGTTAATGGCATGGTTTCTGTACAGGAGTCCTAAGAGAGAGGCCGTGGTATTGGATAGGCAGACTTCACTTTGAGCATTGTAAGGCTTCTTAAGCTATAGTGGTTATGTACATTTTTAATTTATTGGTGACTTACTGGGATTTTTATAATGTCCATTCCTTCTTGATTTAACTAAGCTCAGGAAATGTAAACAGATTATAACATACTAGTTTCTGTTTTTATAGCTAGTCATTAAAATGTAAAAAGATTAACACTGTATTAACTCTGTTTACTACTGTTGATGTATCTGGACAATTTTATTATATTTAAGTGAGCCTAAATTCACTTGGAATAATTTGGACCCTGCTTTTCTCAGGATTCTGATTATAATGAAGAGAGCTTATAAGGCTTCAACATTTGTCGCTCTTAGATCTTCTTATTTGAACCCACACAAGCTGTGCATCATCGGTTTTGTTGTATAAAGCATGTCTCTTGCTGCAAGTCATTTTGCTTGACAGGGAAAACCCTCCAGCTGTTGCATCCAGCTTGTCTGCCATGCAACCTTTTAACACGCTTGTATTGTGGGAGTGAAAAATGAAATAAATAAGGAAAATAATGGGATTCTTCACTGTAGTGAGTGTATTTTCAGTGTCTTAATTATCTGTGACATTTCTTTAAAATCACTATGTTCGGTACAGCAACTTTTAAATGGTGCCAGACAGCCTTGTCTTGAGGGTTAAACATGTTAGTTGAAAAAGTTCTTGCCATCCTGATAGCTTGTTTGTATTCTTTGGATTGCATTGAAACTCCAGTCGCAGATGTGTACAGTTAATATAGAGTTTGCCTAATAAATGTTCTGTTCCTTATTTTTGTGTTGAATCCTTGCATTTGGTTCAGTTAGTGCCAAGGAAATTAAACCTGCTTGATGTAAGCATATGTATCATCCTTACATAACCACAATATGATCCATGTTAAGCTTTTTTACTGTAATATATTTGCTGTAAATAAAAAGTAAAACCCTTGCATAACCCATCTTTTATGATGCTGTCCTGCTAATTTCTGATTTGTCTGTCTTCATTCTTATGAATGTTCGTTTTTGATTGCAGCATGTTTGGTTGGTAGTGGCCCAAATTTGTAATTCAGAGCTTTATTTTGTCTCTAAAAGGGATGACATGTCTAATCAAGCAAGTGTTTTTTACAAGATATTTTTCCACTGATAAATGTAGCTACTTTCTGTAAACTGGGTGACGTTAACAAGGTTTTTCCACTAAGCTATATAATTAGCTGACTGTGGGAACAATATATAGTGTGTGTTTAGTGGAACTGTTCCAGTGCTTGTTTCTGAAAATTGTATCTTGATAAATAAGGTGTGTGTTGAGTTAAAAATCATGTTATTTTATCAACATCTGGTTGCCACAATTTGGAGGCCAAAATCTACACCTACTTTTAGTGCACATGGGTATTTGCTCCTTTTATTTTTTTTCTGGAGGTGGAACTACCACTGGATCCTCAGGAGTGTCAGCAAGGTCTTAGCATGTAGTGGGACAATTAACAGTAGTTTTGATAAGGCAGTAAGCATGTGTCATTTCAGCATTTGACTGGGTTCCCATACTCCTGTGTAGGTGCAATTCTGCTCTCACTGACATTCCGATGCTTTTATCTTAGTTTCTTTTCAGCTCTCCCAACCCTTTCCACTGGCACTTGGGAACTTCTCCAGTGATGCCCATCACTGATGCTCTCTTACTCATAGCATCTAAGCTGTTAAAAAGTACTGGCCACCTTGGCCTCATATTTTCTGCTCTTCCCAAGCTGTACAGTTACTGGCTTTGTCCTGTAATTTTTCTCTCCCCTACTACACCAGGCTTTCTTAACCAAAACCATTCTGTCCCCCACCTACGTTCATCAAATATGCCTCCTTTAAGGGTCTGAGAAGTTAAGTAATGTTAATAAAGCTGAAACCTTGCAAAGCTTTATATTAGCTTCCTTTGTCACCAGTAGATCATAGCACACTCATTCTTAGGTTCACATTTTGCAATGCAGAAGAGGCTGTTGTAGTTTTCTACTCCTGTGATGTGTAAGAAGAGATACAGCATATTATTCAGTATTTCTTATGCCTGCCTTGATACCTGGCAGTGGTCTTGGTGAGTGTTGGTTCTTTAGTAAAAGGGGTTAAGCACACAAGAAATGAGGCTGAGTAAAAATTCATGTCTTGTGGCATAGCAAATTTACTTGGTGAGTTCCTTCACTGTAATTGTTTTTTTCTTATGGGACTGTTGTGCATTTTCATGTAAATGAGGGAGGTGTATACATTTCATAAAAATGCAAAATGACGTTCCCATCTTGCCATGAAACTCTAGGAGCAGAGGATTTTATGACTTTTAGTGTGAATCTTACATTTGTTATTGTATGGATTGGCAGTAAGTGGCATTGTACTGGACACCAAGATGGCAGTCATTGTGTTAGCCATTTCTATTGCAAAATTGCAACAAGAATGCTTTTTTACTGCTCTTAGTGCTCTTAGGACAGCTTCTCAATTCATCAAAAGCAAAAAATTACAGCAGCAAATGAAACAAATTTGAACAAAGCAATGAAAGGAAACAGCACCAACACTGTGCTTACCAGGTAATTTTTTTTTCAGTGCTCTTACATGGGAAAGCTAAAAGGTATTTATACACAGAGAATCAGAGGGGCAAAAGTTGCATCTTGCCAGCAGCAAAGGTGAGGCAGCATTGTCCATTTTTCACACAAGAATTCCAGACAACTCCTGTTTCCTGGTATGTTCTGCACCATCTTCATAATTTGCAGACTGGGCGGTCCTCTGGAGGGTATTGAAAGAGGTAGGACACCTAGCCAGGTAAGGAAGGGGAGATGGCAAGGTGTCTTTGTTTCACTTGAGTAAAAACAAAGGAGTTTAATTATTTAGAGTGGTTTTAAGGGCTGTAGTTTGATGTTAAGGAGAAAAACGAGCTGCTTTAAGAAACCCAGAAAGATTAGGGAATATTTCTTTGCATTGATGTGCATTGGAATGTGTAACAGGCAGCAAGCATAGGAATGGACCAAGGATAATATTCACATCTTTGGAAAGCCAACTGGTCTCACAGCTGCATTAAAAATTCAAGTCTTTGGCCATGCCACTTTCTGACATGCCTCTGCTTTTGTCTGGTTGAGGTGTGATTTCTAACTCAGCCCTGAGAAGCCAGCTGCCCCTGTGCTGGTGAGTGGACGGCAGTGTTCCCCACCCACGGTCTGCCAGACGCGTTTCTGGCTTGCTGCAGATGTTTCCCACTCCCTGCCCATAGCTGCTTGTTCCCAAAGAAGAATGTGCAAGGTTTTGGTGGAAAATAAGCCACGTGCTCATTTCTCAACTCTGCCTTTTTATAACTGTGACAAAAAAATAGGCTAAACTGCTGACGGAGCTGCCCGAGCTGGCCTTGCGTACCACCTTGCTGGGGAGCAGTGGTGCAGGTCGGAAGGCAGCACTGGGGGCTGGTGCAGCCATCCGCCCTTGAGCAGCCCGGCAGGTAGTGCAGCTGGCAAGGGTTCCCCGACTCCTCCTTTTCCATGAGGGCCTCCCTGTCTGCCGTTCTTGTAGCGGAGCTACTTCTGGTCTTCCTTAAATACCCTCGGTCACGTAAGGATTTCAGAGCAAACATTTTTGAGTAAAAGTCCCATGCGAGGAGTGTGATCTGTGCCCTAAGCAGATGTCTGTTGGCAGTCAGGGATGTCAAGTTCCTAAAAATGCAGACAACTAAGAGGAAGGTGACATGAAAATATCCATGACAGATACTCACAGGTGCTGTGATTTGGTACAGTTCCTGCAACTTCGCATCAGGCAGTAAGAGCTTTGCTCTTTGACATCAGTTGAGGATCTGTGTCATTAGCAACAATCTCTTGAGGTGGTAGCAGTAGTGAAGGAAGGGAAAAAAGTGCTCTGAGGTGAAAACAGTTGGTGATATTGTGGTATGTTGCCCAAAGCCACTTCTTACTCCATTTCTTAAGCACAACTTACTGCCTTGCCTAATTAACCATCAAAGTGGAGTTACCTAGTCTGCTGATTTTGAAATAAATGAGAAAAGGGAAATTCAGTGGTGATACAGCTGTAGTGTGCGGCATATAGAGCATCCCTCTTCAGCTCTGCATGGGAATGGAAGTCAAAACTTTTCCTCCCTAGGTGGTCATAAACTGCTCTGACATGGATCTGTTGTAACTGAATAACGGTTCTTCAGAGCAGCATCATGTCTGGGAAATGGGCTAAATCCTTGTATATGCTTTGATTCCTGCACATACTCTGGGAGCTCACCAAAAGAGAGTCCACACACATACCAGCACAATTGAAGTAAGATTCATGGGTTGACACAGGGTAAAATATAGCTAAAGCACATGGTTTCAAAACTGTAGTCACTGTTTTCAAGCAAACTCTTACACAAGGCCATTGGGAAATTGTTTGATACTCCTGCATGCTGCATTAAATCAGTAGGACCTACCGTAAGCTCTGGGGTCTCCAATAGCAAATCAGTGTGATGTGAATCATCGTGTTTTCTTTCAGGCATCATGAGGAAGAGTCTGAGTGGATTTTGCTGCTCACGCTAAGATGAAGTATCTTTCATCTTGTTCATCTTCCCTGTATATTTTATGTTGGTTCAGAGGAGCTGGCTGCACTGCATTAATAAAATGTCAACTAAACCACTTTTGGCCAGTGTTCTTGGCACAGATACAAGTGTAGACTTTCTGATCTCCCCTGGCCACTTGATAAGCAAAAGGTCTCTATCAACAGGGATAGTGCCAACCCCTGTAAAGCTGCCCAGTACAGACCCCAAGTATTGTCACAGCTTGTGGGTATAATACTGGTGTGAAAGTGGCTACATCTCAGTTGAGAGATGAATCTATTAAGAGATTATATTTGTCCCAGTCTTCTGCACATGTGAGTGGGGAGAAGCAGTTGTACCAATATCACTGTGCAGAGAGGTATTTTGGGGGTCCCAAGGGCTGTGTTCAGCCCACGGATCAGTCCCATCCATTAATTCACCCGGACTGCTACAGCACGTGTGATGCTTAGAAGGAGATAAGCAATTGCGTCCATCTGTGACTCCTCAAGTGAAGATCAGAAGTAGGCAGGAGGAAGACACAGCTCTTACAGAACTTAGCTGAGGTTTGGAAGGAAGACTGGCTCTTCCAGTGTCTTTTCAAGCCGGCTTTCCCAGTCAAGCTCAGCTATCATTAAATTCTTGAGTAGACCTTAAGTTGATCAGGGCATAGGGTGTCTTGCCATCCCAGAAGGTGCTTTTGGGGGGCTTGGGGGAGTGGGTTTGTGTGTGTTTTTAAGTTACTCCCTCTATTGCCATAAATTGCAAGGACGTTGCTGGGGGTTGCAGCTTTAGAGTCCTCAGTGCTCAGCAGGAGTAAGAAATCACTGCTGAAGAACAGTGATGTTACATGAGACAAAAAGCGGGGGGGGAAAGCAGCATGGACAGTGAAGTGTGGTGAAACTTTGAGTGTGAACATCATTTGCTCCAGGTGGCAGAGCCAGGGATGTCCCACATTGGATGTGTAGGAGAAACTAGTGAAGACAGTGGAGGAGACCTGATCTGGTAAACTGTGACCTGAAATTTCACCTCTGAGACAGGTTTTGTGTCTCCTAATACTGTAAAGGGGAGTGATGAATCCATCTCACATGGCTTCCCACGATATCCTTTATTCTTCACTGTTACCTGCTCACATGGGCATGACACCCAACTTGCTCTCCTACTGCTAGCAATTATAGCTCACTCACTGCCAGCTCCTGCCCAGCTCTGCGGCTCAGCCGGTGAAGGGACTGGGACATCACAGCAACAGCTCCTTTTCCCAGAGAGAGAGCAATGCTGTTGCTTGGGGGTTCACACATGCCTTTGCGCTGAGTCTGGCTGCTTTGCTGTCTCTGTTTGGTGAGCTCACCTAGATAATTTCTTGTTTCTTGTACACTTTCTTGTGGTTAGCTTATGGAAATGAATGTAAGAACTGAGGGAATCTAGAACCACCAAGGGCTTTTGACAAATTGGTATGGCGCTGCTAAGTCCTCTTTACACATAGACCCTTAGTTGTCCGCCCTTCTCTGTAACATACCAATTACTGGTATTTTTGGAAGAGAAGAATGTTGTGAAATAGTTCCTGGAAGTGCTGCTCTCAGTTGCTCTATGTTAGGCATCATTGCAAATATTGTGAGATCAGTGCAGAAAGCAGCAACGTCCCAGCCACAACAGCATCCCGGAGTGCCACAAAAGAATCCACGAAGAAGAAAAGAGTCCTTGTGTCTGAGGGTGCAACAAGTGAGAAAGGGCTGAGCTGGGAGCACGGCACATGCCGTCTGGTTTAGCCAGAAAGTGACAGCTATGGCCCGACCAACAGCAGAGAAGGGCTTTAGGCATGGGTGTGGGTTTTGCTTCTGGATGGCAGCTCAGCAAAACTTTGGGCTGCACCCTTGGCTGGTGCAGCCATTGGTGCTCGGTGAGACTCAGTCCAGTGCCAGAGATTCACGATTATGGTTGGGTGGAAGGCCTACCTCGTGGTTACCCCGTCTACCAGCAAAAAAGGGAAATGTCTCTAGAGGAATCAAAATTACTCACTGGAATCCCTGCAATCCGTAATAAATATTTGAGGTGTAAAGAGCTAACAAAATGGAATGGAGTCAGACATGAAAGTGAAAACTGCCTTTTTTTAACTTGAAAACAGTGTGATATCAGCAATGCTGCAGTGTCTGGGAGCAGTCTGAATAAAAATGTGGATGCATTTAGGAATTATGGTATTTGTACAAGAAACGTTCAAAGGACTGAAGTCTTCAGTCTCTTTAATTAGTCATGGGAGTGAACATCATTGGTTTTCCATGGAAGAACAGCAGATTGTTGCCGTTCTGTCTTTCTAAATACATGTCCTGTTTTCCCCTTAGTATATTTCATTATAAAATACAATATTAAAGCCTTAAAAAGTCTTTATTAGCTAGCAGATGGTTTTGCAAGTCATTTTAACGAGATGAAGAAAACTTTAATGGCAGACATTTAAAGTTGTGCTTAGACAGACTATTGCCTTCGGAAAAATCTCAGGAATGTTTTCTTCTTGTTTTTGGTGGAGCTTGGCACCAGATTTTGTACAAGGAAATAGAAGGGAATGATTTACACCGACTGGTTCCCTCCCAAGAGTGGTTTTACATCAGTGTAACATCGTTGAGTTCCACAGTCATGCCGTGATTTACAGAGGTGCAAAGAGAGAGGGAAATGTCATCAACTTGATGCAGTTCAGGAGAAATATTACATTTCTTGTATACTTGCCTCATTCCATTGCCACAGACTAGATTTTTTGGGGAAGTTTATAGGCAGCCCCCTTGCAGGCAGGGCAGCAGTGTGCCAAGTCCTTCTGAACATCTCTTTCTGGATATCAGCGTCAGCAGCATGTGGGGATAAGAAAAAGGAGATGGTAGAGCCCTGAGACCATGCAGGACACCCTTGCAAGTACTGGCTTTCTTCCTCCACCCTTGAAATTTCCTGAGGTATAAGATGCTTGTGCTGAAAGCAGGTAGGAACATGTTTGTTCACAAAAAAACCTTTCAAGGCCTCAATGGTTCTCCCAGGCTTGTTTCTCTCTTGAGCATCCAATGCCATGTTCTTCAGAGGCACAGGCTGTCTCATAATGAATATACTCACATCTGGAATGCCCAATCCAAGACAAGGAGGGTTTATATCCCTTTAAATATGTGAGTTCTTGTTTGTGGCTTTTTTATGTGAGCAGTTGCTGACTTTCAGACCTGCTTCCTCCAAGGGTTTATTTTGACTGTGCAGGGTCTTGGCCTCATGGGAGCAGGGAGTGGGGAACGTGTGGTGATTCATTTGCACAGCCAGAGGACTGACCGTCTCTGCACATATTAAGAAATTAATCATGCTTCACGAAAGCAATAAAAAATGCCTACTAAATGAGTAATTGCCTGGCTACCTTCTTAGGCTATCCAACCCTTTGTTCCTCCCCTGGACTGCTGACCCTGTTACACCTGGCCAAGCTTCAGTGTCAGCTTTTTGCACTGTTGGAGACCTTTGTCCTTCTAGTTTTTCTAGATCTAGCTGATCTAATCTCAAAAGCCATTTTTCAGATCTGGAAAAGCCTTGCAACTATGTGGACTACACAGGTCATTAAGGAAAGCCGTCCCCTTTCTCTCCAGATAGAGTGTGTTAGATCACCTACACACCAGCAAGAAATAACATGCTGTTATGTATCTAGGAGTGTGCAAACCCCATGAAGTTCAACAAGGCCAAGTGCAAGGTCCTGCATGTGGGTCGGGGCAATCCCAAGCACAAATACAGGCTGGGTGAGGAGTGGATTGAGAGCAGCCCTGCAGAGAAAGACTTGTATATACTGGTGGATGAAAAAAATGACTATGACGTAGCAATGTGCACTCGCAGCTCAGAAATCCAACTGTATCCTGTGCTTCATCAAGAGAAGCATGACCAGCAGGCCAAGGGAGGGGATTCTCCCCCTCTACTCTGCTCTTGTGAGACCCCACCTGCAGTGCTGTGTCCAGCTGGGGGTCCCCAAAATAAGAAGAACATGGACCTGCTTGAGTGGGTCCAGAGGAAGCCATGAAGATGATCAGGGGGCTGGAGCACCTCTCCTATGAAGACAGTCTGAGAGATGGGGTTTTTCAGTCTGGAGAAGAGAAGGCTCTGGGCAGACCTTATAGCAGCCTTCCCATACTCGAAGGGGGCTACAGGAAAGATGGGGAGGGACTTTTTATCAGGGAATATAGTGATAGGATGGGGGTTAACGGTTTTAAATTGAAAGAGGGCAGATTTAGATTAGATATAAGGAAGAAACTCTTTACTGTGAGGGTGGTGACGCGCTGGCCCAGGGTGCCCAGAGAAGTAGTGGCTGCCCCCCCCCCCCCGGAAGTGTCTAACACCAGGCTGAGCAGGGCTTTGAGAAACCTGGTCTAGTGTGATCTTCAAGGTCCCTTCCAACTCAAACCATTCTATGATTCAACAATGTATAGAAGGGTAAAGAAGAAAGTTTGCTGGGCCATGAACACTCAGCAGAGTTTCTCCACTTGTGTGTCCTGACGACCCTAACAGTTCCTCTGAAAAGCCCTGTGAGCTCCAAAGACTCAACATGAAAGTTCCTTCTTCTAATGGCGGTGTGTTTCCCTGCCCCACTTCTCAAGAGGAACTTAAGAGGGAGGTCAGAGTGAACTGCTCTTCAGGTTTCCAGTTGCAAAGATGCCTCTGTATCAAGGGAAGTATCAGCTCTTCATGTTCTCTCCTGCTTTGTGATGCTAATATTAAGTAGCGAATAGGCTGAATCCATTCTCATTTTGTCAGCACCCCTACAGTCATCTCCATTAGTGCCTGGGTTACTCTTTGGTAATAAAGACCTTGCCATGTTCTGCTGGTTTTAATGTCCATGGGTGGGTATTTCTGTGGAGGCCTGTTCTGAAAGAAAAGGCTCTTTCCGAAAGAAAAACTATTCCTCTGTTTGCCAGGGACAGACAAGAAGCATCTGTGTACCCAGTGGCAGATGCACTGCGAGATGAGGACATCTCTTCAGCCCTGGCACATGCTCTTCTTGCAATCACAGGGCTGATGAGTAGCAAATTGCCATCTGCAGTGTTGTGACTCTTGTAGAAGGAAAGTCAGCCCCCTCCTGCTGGCTCTGCCAGGCTCATAATTGCAGCGGTTGCAGTACCCAAAGCCTTTCAAATTACAGCGTTGACTTGCATGGTGGCCAAGGGGACAAAGGAGCAAGACAGGCCTCTGTCATTTCAGGTGGGTGAAGAAAGGTCATTGCGGTTGGACAGGTTTCCAAGCCAGGTTGTTCTGGGAACAAACAATCCCACCTCTCCATGGTCATGCAAAAATGTACAGGATCTCACTTATCCTCGTGCTCTGTTTTGACAACACACCATAGCTGTGGCCTGATTATCCCACTGACTCCTGAATTCACCACTCCATGCTCTGAGGTGTAGCAGGGCCAGCCATGCCCACATAAATACATATGGACATCTACTCTGTAGATCTCTAGACTCTCTAGGAACATTTTGTTTCATTTGAAGCCGTCATCTTTGCTTGGTGACTCCCTGGACTGCCTGTTTCTCTCCACTGAATATATAGGAGCTACTGGTGAGTTGTTGGGCCAGAGTCTCTGCCTTGTAGGCACCAGGAATGGTGAGGTGAGGTGAGGAAATCCCATTCCCACCTCTCTCAGCCTTCGTTTAAAGTCCTAATTGTTCTAAAGAGCAAGAGGCTTGAGTGCCTCCCTTCTGCTGTTAACCAGACATCATGTGCCTCAAAACAAAACAAAAGAGTTTTTAATATATAGCTAGGCTGACTAGGCATTGTAAAATGTTACACCATAAATATCTTAGATTAATAATTTGTTTATGTGCTACTTCACAATAGGCAGGGGGAGTGTTTGTGAGGCTGTTAAACAATGCTTATTGCAGCTAAATTTGGCATTTAAAACATGCTCATGCGACAGGCATCACAAAAACTTTGTGAGGAATGAAGACAATTTAAAATGTCTGAAGCACATGCAGAATAAATTGCAGCTGGCCTATTTGCCCTGCACATTAATTCCTGCTGCTAGCTTCTTTCTCTGGCTTTTCCCACACTGCAATTTTATTACTGAAGTTGTGTCATGTCCTGGTGTGTGTGCATGTTTAATTTGGGCTCCATCAATGAAATCTGAAGTTCATGTGATCCGAGTTAAGCCACATCCTGAGTTCTACAGATCTCGTCCTGTCCCTGGGCCACTGCTGTGATGCCTGTGCCCATGTGCTGTGGCTTGGACTCATCAGAAACCCTCCAGGAACAATCCCAGGGTGCTCTGATCCCTACAGAAGCAACTGCTCTAACTGCCTCTGGAGCTCTTCTGACCCTGAGTCACGGTGACCGTGAACTTTCTCCACCCTCAAAAACTAAAGTGCATTCTGGATTGAGTCTCTGCCCAAGAGAGCACATGTGTTATAGTGTCATATGGAGCTGGAGATAAAACTCCTGCCTGCTACTGTTCCTGAAAGCTGCCTGTGCTCTGCAGCGCTGACATCCATCATGGGGCATCCTGGCAGCAGAGGTGCCTGGTGTTTCACCGAGGATGGGGACTCAAAGGGTGGTGATGGGACGGCAGGAGATCATTAGGGCCCAGTGCCAGCTGTCCCCTTACCTGGACTGAGTAGCTACACGCATGTGTCCACGTAGATGTTTGTGCCAACCACGTGTGTTGGAGAAATTCTGCATGGAGAAGGTCATGTGCAAATGAAGCTTCACCTAAAGGATCTCATTGTTTTCAGACACACCAGTGAGCTGAGGAAGGGAAAGGGGAATTTGTGCCCTTCCCTGAGGCAGGGAGTCATTAAGGGGCTGGGCAAAAGCATGAGGCTCTAGGAGACACTTGTATTCCATGGAAGGTAAGCTCTCCTGATTTTAGTTGAGCAAAATGGCAGGCCATCTCCTGGGCAGCAGGAATGAGATGAATTTCTGGGCAAAAGATAAAACTTTTCAGGTACTCTGGAAGGCTTCAAAAGAGGCCTGTGGGCACACGTGGAGGGTGGTCCTTCTCACCGGTGAGATGTGTCTTGGGGTCGGCTGGCAGGGGCGGCTCAAGGCACAGGGTAGCTGTGTGACCAGGAGCAAGGGAGATGATGCATGTGCCACCCTAGGGATGCTAGATGCAATTTTTAAAAAAATTTAATTTCTTCCTGGCTTTTACAAACACTTGTGATGGTGGTGTTTTTTTCAGTGTCTGAGTAAATAAGATATTGACATTTTACCTTCACCTGGCTTGTATGAGTCAAGTGTGATTTAAGGCACCTGTGTAACCCTGTTATTGTTCTCTATCAGGAGCTGGGCAAGACTGTGAGCAGGGCACAGGGGCAGAAATCCTAGTACAACACCTTCCCAGTGCTCTGTGCTGGGCCAGGGGTA
This sequence comes from Tyto alba, assembly GCF_018691265.1. Lineage (NCBI taxonomy): Eukaryota > Metazoa > Chordata > Aves > Strigiformes > Tytonidae > Tyto > Tyto alba. Next base: position 9,464,039 of record NW_024881303.1, read on the forward strand.
ATGGAGAGACCCTGTGGGCTCTGGCAAAGCTCTCACTGCAGGCTTGAGAGAGGCCATCAGCAAAGCCAAGGAAACCAAACCAAAAGAGTTCAATTCCTCCCAAAACAGGTCTTTGGAAGAGCTGTGTGTGGTGGTGAGTTTGAGCTGCTGCATGCCTGTGGAGAGCAGAGGTAGGTGTGAGCTGCCCTGGGATGTAGGAGGTGGGTGCACCTGGAGGAGCCCAGCCTGTGTGGGCAGCGTCCAAGTCCACCAAAGCCATGGAAATCTGGGAGGGGGGACACACACATCCCAGACCTCTGAGTTGTGTGGGAGCTATTGTCGTCTTGTGCTTTGTTTTTACATGGCTGCTGGGACTTTAGACGTTTCCCTGTTGTTTATGACTGCTCGATAATGCTCATTTTTGTAGGGGGCAAAAAGGACTCTAGTTTCTCAGGAAAGACAAGCAGTCCCATCCAAGTTGTACAGTGTGTTAATATTTAATTTAAAATTCATGTGTGCATTTGTTTATGAAATGAAGCCAACATATGTTAGAGCCTTGTCAAGACTGTCATCTGGGTCTCACTCGACGTGCAGCCCTGTACTTTGCCCCTGCAGCCAAGGGCTCTGTTTCCAACATCCCCTGTCCTCCCTCCTCTCCTCCTCACACCTCCATGTGGGGAACATTTTTACCTTTCCTTCCCTTGAGCTATTTAAAATACAATATGCAGCATGCCAGGATTGACCCTGGGGCTTATCACTGGTGCTGCAAACCTGGGGCCATGGATGTGAAGCCAGTGGAGAAGAGCTCCAATTTGCCAATGCAGCTCCTGCCCTGGGGGGGGCCAGGGTGGCTGGGGAGAGGTGCAGAAGTCCAGGGACGTTGCCTGCTGCTGGGTATGAGGGTGTGGAGAAAGGCAGCCAGTGTGTTTGCTGCTCCTAGCTAAACTTGTTTGGATCAATATGGGCCGCAGTTCTAAGCGGGCAGTTTTTATCCACTTTTTAACACTAAACTCAGGCCCAGGGCAAAGCTGTGGCAGAAATTCCCCTGGGAATAAGTGCAGAGCCAGAATGGGAAAGTCTTAAAGCTCCTTTCACTGTTTTCCAGAGCAGCACTGGAAGAGGATGGTATGTCATCCTTACACTGGAATTTCTTGTAATTTGTCAGTTTTCACAATTATTAAAATGAGAATTTTCTCTCTCTTTTTTTTTTTTTTTCTTTGCATTTGCTGGATGCCATGAATCAGAAAGTGGCTGGAACAGTTATCTTGCTCCAATGTAATTTGATTCTCTCTTTCCCCCAACCCCCCCCGTTAGTATTTGATGAGAAACCTTTGTATTTTCATGCTTTAATACAATCTGGCACATAATTACAAATGACTCATAGATAATCTTGGTCATGGAGCTCTCTGAAATTAGATGATAATTTAGCCTGGAATTTCTGTAGAAAGAACGAAGGAAAAGACAATTATAATTATTCTAATCAAGATATCTTTTTCTTTGCCTGGGGTATTGCTCTGTGAACTGCTAGAGGCCTGAAAGTATTTAGACCATTTCTGCTGCTCACTGTTTCCCAGGCAAACACTACTGATCACCACGTAGCTTCATCGCCGTGAAATTCTCGTGAGTGCTACTGACAGAGGAGGAGATGAAATGTGCGGGGGCAGAACCACGGGGCTGCGTGCTGGTGGGGTGTGAGCAGAGCAGAGCAGCCACCGAAAAGGTGACGTCTCCAGGAAATTTGTGCAAACCCTCGGGACTTCCCTTCGGGAGGGACCAAATCCTGCATGGCTGCAAAAGGATGTTTTGTGACATCCACCACCAATTCCCACACAGCGGATGGAGGAGCAGCAGCCGGCAGAAATGAGGGCTGGGTGCTCACCGTTCACATTACTGCATCTTGTGCGCCTTCCCTTCCTCGGCTTTGATGCCAGTTTAGGTGCTTCCAGTCACGTGCTGGGGAGCTGGGCTGCGGGGACAGGGGACAGTGCCACCTCACACAACAGCAGTCGTGTCCTTGTCCTCGCGGTCAGAGCCAGTGCTTGGGGCACATTCACAGAAGGGATGTCTGGCCGGTGGGACACTGAGCAAGCGAGAGGTGACCATGAGGTATGGCCCTAAAGGGGAAGGAGTTGGTTGTGTGAAGCTACCCCTGGCCTGGTGTGTGTGGCTACCAGATCTCATGTCCTGGTCACTCCTAATGTGTGGATGGAAATGCAAGCAGATTGGTAGGAAAATAGAGCATTTATCTTAGGAGAGATTTAGAAGAGTGTGGCTTGTCTCACCCAGCAAAGGCGAAGAGGGGATCTGAGTTCAATCTATAAATACTTCAAAGGGGCAAGCACCAGGGAAAGGAAAAAGCAAAGAAAACAAGGTTGCATAAGAATAAGTAAGAATAAATTAACCATGAAGTAATCTAGGCTGAAAACTGGAAAGTTTGTTGGTATTCTGGGGAGTCTCTCATGGTTTCATGTTCTCTTTATTTGGGAGAGGGAGATAAAGGCTGCTCCCGTCATCCCAGAGGATGAGTCAGAAATGTAATGACCAACCAGTTCCAGATCAACATCGCTGGCTGTCCTGCTGTTGATTGCTTCTGGCAGCAGCATAAAATTAATGTGCTTAGGAATGATCCCAAGCCCTGCCCTGCACCCCTGATGGGCAGCACCCTCCTTCCCATCTCACCTCTGGGGCTGGCTCCTGGCAGTGTCTTGGACAGGTTCAAGCACTGGTGAGACACCAAGAGATGCTAGGCTGATAGAAAAGTCAATTAAACAAAACAGAAAAATGTCACGGGAAGAGTGATGACATTGTGCTGATTTGCATGATCACTCTTGGCATTTAATTGAATAAAATGCAGTTTTCCATCTGTGGCGGGTGCAGGTTTCTCAGCCAGCTGCTCTTGTGTGCAGCAGCGTTCGGACTCCACAGGACCTGGCGCACCAGGCGAGTGGGACCCGAGACGGCACCAGCCCTCTGAAAGATGAAGGTTTCTGGCACACAGATCCCTTGCTGCATCCCTCCTGCAGCTTATATGTGAGCTTTACCTTGGTTGCCTTCCTGGAGAAGGGGCAATGGCTGGTGAGGTGACCTGTGAATGCAATGAGCTTATCTCCCTCCCCTTGTGTGATGGGTGCCAAGTGCTGTTTGCACCGATGAAGCTATGTGTTAACAGCTGAAATCTCACCTCAGGTTTCTTTCCCTGCACCTTTATAGCTCCTGGCTTTTCCCCTGCTAGCTCTTCTCCCACCTACCACTTCTTAGCACACATCATATTGCAGTGTCACACTAATCACCTGGTGAATAGACCCACGGATGGGGACAGGGCAAAAGTCTCCTTAAAAAGAACCTGACTAATTTTGCATATATTTACTTTTTAAAAACTCTCCCTCGCTTCCCCAGCTGCGATGGCATTTCCAGAGCAGTGCGTGCTAGGATGCCATGTTAGCAGAGCTGGCAAACAAAGGCAAGGTGAGATGTAGCAGCTGGGCAAGGATAAAAGTCAGGAGCGCTAATGTGCTGTGAAAGCCACTCTGAAACTGGGGAAGGTGATAACGTTTCGTTAATTCTGTTTGCCAAGCTGCCATCCGGTTTTGCAGACGTGTCCCCAGCTTTGGTTCAAACCCTGCCAGCAGCTACATCCCAGCCAGCGCTCTCCCTCCCCGTGCTGCCACAGGCTCTGCGAGGGGTGAGGGCAATGGGGGTTTGCTACAATGAATGAAGCCGGAGTTTCCCAACTTGCATTAAGGGCCTCCATCTGAAATGGGGTTATCTGCCTTTCCCAGGAGCTCATGTCTGTGGGTTCTTGGGGATGAGCCCTCCCATCCCCGGTCTTGATGCACTGGGGTGGCGTCTTCCTGACGTGCTGGCTCAGTTTGTACTTGCAAAACAGTTAAGCTTGAATGTTAACTGTTGCTGTAGGATTCTGCGAGCATACTGTTGTCCTGATGGAGCTCATCCCTTCACCCCCCAGGAAAGCAGCCAGCAGAGGCTCAGATAGCGGGTGGAGCCCTTTGCATCCTTATTCTGCTATGATGCCGTGCTGCTGGCAAGTGGGACATGCTGGCCACAGGCTGGGCCAGCACAGAGGCTAAAGGAAGCAAAACAACAGTAGGTTTCAGGTTTCCCCCCTGTATTTATTAATTGCACACACAGGGCAGTCTGTGAGGATGGGAGGGCGATCTGTTCCACCAGCTGAGTGAGCTGCAGCTCGGGGGCTGTGAATGAGCTGGGGTCCCCACAGGACCCTGCTCTGCTGTGGGGTGGTTTGCAGCGTGGTGAGGCAGGGTGCTGGTCAGTGCTGCCATGTACACGATGCAAAATAAACACCTTCTTGTAGGAGGAGTGAATTGCAACAGGGCTGGGGCGCTCGCTGGCCCCACAAAGCTCAAGGATTTGGGGTTTTTTGGTGCAGTTTTCAACAGAAGCAGGTGAGAGCACCCTGTTCCTCACTGCCCAAGGTCTAGACAGCAGTATAGCAGCGGTGCTGCCAATGCCACATCGGTGTCTGAGCACAGGGTGTGCGTGGAGAGGTGCTGACCCTGTGCTGTGAGGAGGAGCAGGACGGGCAAAGCTGGAAACCTTGGTCTCTGTCTTACCCACCTGGACTTTGCTGACTTTGCTTGTGGGAGCAGGTTTGTGAGCAAACCCTGGTGGTTCCTGCTTTCAGGGGGATGATGTACTTTTTTTTTACGTGCCTGCAAATCTTCATTCTCTCAGCGATAGCATGAACAAATCGCTTTGCTGGAAACCGGCTTGCGAGAGGAGGGCCTGCTCTGCCAGGGGATTCTCAGGACTGCTCTGCTTCCTGAAGCCTGTCAGAGTCGGGTTTCAAGATGCTGTAGAAGTAGCAGGAGACTAAAGTCTCTGATAGATGCAAAAATAGCAAGATCAGAGAAAAATGAGATTTGGCTTCAGAGCAGCCGCTGGGAAACAGACCCTTTGCAATAAACTGAAATGCTCTTAGTACTTGATGTTTGTGCACTACAATGAAAACATCTCTGGTACAGTGGGTTTATTTTAGCTACAGAGGACAGAACCTGTCAAACGAATTCACAGCCTCTGATTTGATCTAGTTCATTTTCATGTGCGTGTTTTTTCTGCTCCTTGGCAGCTCTTTTAGGGCTTGTTGAGGATGATTTACTTGTGCTGTTTGGAAGGTGGGCTTTATGGGAAGCCACCGCCTCTGATCCCCGTGTGGAGATGCATTATCTGTGAGCTCAGGCAGGAAGGAAGAATAAGCAGGGCGATGATGGATGTTTAGATTTGCCAGCTGAGCTAAAACACTGAAGGGGAAAAAAAAAAAAAAAACAACAACAACAAAAAACCCCAACATTTCTAAACATTTTGCTCGATCTAAACCCAGATATCTTATTTCACTTCAGCTAAACTGTGTATTTTGTAATATTTATTCCATGCACACACTTAAATATAAGTTGCATTTAATGTACATTTGCTCTAATACTTATAGTGAGGGGCTGTATGCAAACTTTTGAAACACTACTTCAAAACCAAAACTTAATTTAAAAAAAAAAAAAAAAAGAAATACTGTAATCAAACTTCCCTCCATCAAACAATCCTTTGGGCTCCCTTTTGCTTTAACCAGTCTGATACAGATCTGTGAAAAATTTGGGTTCATCTGAATCTGCATTTTCATTTGTATAAGCTCTGAACAGAGGCTTCCTTGCTGCATTGGAGAAATGTGCTCTGCATCCTCTGCCCCCAACTCAATCCCCTGCCCCTGCTTTTCTCCTGCCTTTTGTTCTCAGCTGAGGAGTGTTTGCATCACTCCTGTGGTCTAGCGGCAATTTCAGAGTGTAAAATGAGTGCCATTCTGTATTGATGCATATGGTGTTTTCAGGGGTGCGACCTGGCCCTTACAGTGCTCCCCGCTCCTGGTTGTGCTCTTGTCTCTGTGGGGATAGTTTCTGCCTGTCCTCTTGTTGATTTCTGAAGGAGAAAATTAATAGGCATGAAGCCAATAACTTTATAGAGGTGGGACTCTGTGACAGAAAGGACTTTGGCAGTGCTGTGAAAGGAAAATTATTTCTATACAATTTAACATGAATGAATGTCTCTTGAAGATGAAAAAAAACCCACCGCACTCCACCTGAGGAACAAAAAAGAAAATGTGTTTGCTTTTAGAACCACAGTGGTTGTGCTGATCAGTAGTGGAGGCTGGAGGCTGATGTCTTCTTTGCCCAGGCAGCAAGGACAGCGGGGCTGGAAGCAACTCACACCTTCACTGGTGGAGGGATCTCGGCAGGAACAAGGCCAGCACAGCTTTTGTAGACATGGCTGAGGTAGGCGAAGGGCCCTCGTGGACCCAACACAGCTGCCCTGTACTTGTGTCATTTGGTATGAGAAGCTTTCTAGAGCACTAACTGTCACGGAGGTGTGGAAAAGGGGGTAGGCAGTCATTTGTTTCCTCTTTGTCTGAAGGCAGCACCAGCTCTACTTCAGACCCCCAAGAAACTTTGTCCCTTGTGTAATTCTTCCCTCTGTGGCACCTCAAAAAATGTACAGAGATGTGCATCTGCTTAGCTCACCACTAGGCACTGGTTTGGGAATGAACTTCAGGAGCTTGTTGACTTTTGCAACACTGTGGACCCAACTGCATAATGTGCAGTGGGCAACTCCACCAGGTGTCCACCTTGTTCAGCCCTTCTGACATTACCCTCAGATTCCTGTAATTAATCTTTTCATCCTATGAAAAACCTACCCAGAATGTTGCAAGCCCGGAATGAAGAAGTGATTGCTCATAGATATGTATCTAAATTCCTAAACTGGTACCAACCAAATAACAAATGTGATTTTGACAAATGTTCCTACTGCAGGCAGAAGGCACAGTGCTTCAAGGAACAGAATAACTCAGCCAGCTGGTACCCGATTGCAAAATTAATGTTTGATTCTTGATTCCATATTTATTTTGAGTCATCACCTTCGTTTCACTTTCCCCTGTACCTACCTGCTCGGGGATGACTGAGTACAGAGGATTTGACTCTCACTCAGTGCACAAACCCATAACAGCCCCTTGCAGCATCGACCATGCACCTTGGGAAGCACCACAGTGGCACACAGTCCTTGGACCCCAGGACCGGCTGCCAGGGGACGAATTTCAGAGGGAAGAGATCATGGCTGGGCAGATACAGTATGTTCACAGACAGAAAAAGATTTTATTTTAAATTTGATTTATGGTAAGTGGAGAAAGGGCGGGACTTCCCAAAGCAGCTAGGGGAATTAGGTGCCTGATTCCCATTGATTTCCCTCTGACAGAGATTAATGTACTGTTTTCCACTTTGCGATGTGCCCAGATGCGTTGGCAGTGGAGGATAATATATCAATCAGTGAGTAATATATCTGCTTGCTAACTTCAATGAACGATAGAAGGATATTTTACATTAGGCTCTGAATTGGGCTTTTGGCTGCTTATCATATTTTGGGTTGTGTTGTGTTGGTTGTTTTCTTTTTTGTTGATTGCAAGATGTGTTTGCAAGGGTTTGTGGGATACTGCACCAACAGTGGGTAAGGCTGAACCGTGGAGTGTTTTTTTAATGGGGTGATGCAGCAGCAGGTTTTAGAGAGGGGAAGAAGTCTGGTTTGTTTTCATTTCCCCAAATTCACAAGCAGACACAGGAAGAATAATTTGACTAAATGATATTTTCCAAACACCTTAGGCGCTTTGCTGAGGCTGCATTTGCATGACAGAGCTTTTTATTTTCTACCTTCTGATACTCAGTGGGAGAGGCACATTATTGTCACCAGAATATTCCCGATTCAGTGAAATTTGAGTGGGCTAATTAAATAATGTAAAAACCTTGCCAAAGCCTAACAGTTTTGTGTGAAAGGAAACGGTACGGTGTCCCCTCTCTTTATTTAAATGGAAGGAGAGGAATTATGTGAGTCTAATAAACTCTGTAAGTTCCTGTGGCTTATTCTGAGCAAAGCAAACTTTAGCACTATTTGCATTACTAATATCCCAGATGAGCAAACTGGCTGACACTTGACACCAGATAAAAGTCACGTGGAAAAACTTTATTAACTTCTTCCCACTGTCTTCTTGGGATTCCTCCTCAATCTTGGTGAGTTAACACCAATCCTTGAAAATGTGGTGGAAATGGTGAGTTCTGTCTGTACTAAATCCATATTCTGTTTATTTAAAACCTGGAAGTTTCAGCCTTGGTAGTCAATTCGAGCTCCCATTCATGACAGTTGACATTGGATGAGGTACGTGTTGCTCCAGGTCTTTTTAGAGAGGGATGTGAACTTCCATCCTGACAGATGGAAGCAGCCAGGCCTCTGTTCCCACCGGAGTGCCATGCTTTTTGGTTTTTATGGAATTTCAAAGTGTTTGCACGCTCCTTGGTGTCTCTACTACTGCTGTAAACCCTTCCTGCTTACCTGGTGCCACTGTGGGACCAATGGTATAACCAGGGCACCTGGGGGCTCAGCGGCACTGCTGGGTCACATCCAGATGTGACAGAAACATAGACATGTCAGGGACAGATCACCATACCTTTCTCTGCCTCGGTGATGACTGAGAGTTTTTTTGAATCAGTGGAGTGATGCAGGTTAAAAATACCCTCATTTGATACATGCTCTTTTAACCACAGATTAGGCCAAACCAAACCTGGGATGATTTCAGTGGTCCCTCTTGCAACCAGGGCTGTGGGATCAGCTGGGAATGATTTGCCACCAAAACTGGGGGTGCCTGAACCTTCACCCTCTCAGCTGTAGCAGAGCTGCCTCCTTGGCAGAGCAGGCACAGGAGGCCCAAAACACACCTTGTCTGGGGGGCTGCAACCTGAGGATGCTGCTATTCTCCTCGCCCATCCTTCATCTGTCCGTGCGACCAAGACAGTACACCAAGGGGGTTAGGCAGCATTTCTGGTGTGTGGTATCACATGAGGTGCCTATGGGTGTGTGTGCAGCGTCTAGGAACACTGCATCATGGCCAGGCAGGAACTATAAGAGAAACCTCAAGCACAAACTTGCAAATAGCTAGCAGGGATCCCAGGCTTTCCAGGAGGGGAGCTGTGGGAGGATCCCACCTACTGGTGTCAGGTGTGTCTGTGGAGAAATATCTCTCGCTCCCCAGAGTTTTGGATTAGGAGCCTGACAGGTTAGATTTACACTAAGATGATGTCTCATGGTTTGGTAGTGCGTTTTTGTTTTGTTTTGTTTTGTGGTTGTTTTTGTTGTTGTTGTCTTATTTTGTTTTTTCCTGTATAACATCTGAGATGTGGTGAGAAGAAATGCCCATGTTGTTTTGTGCCCAGATTGCTGGTACAAGTGAGTGCCTAAGGCTAAATGTTTCTGAATGATTTCACTGTCCAGTCAGGACTGTTGATGCTGCTCCGTCAGTGCTGGCAGCTCTCTGGATGTGTTAAGAATTGCTGGGCTTTTAAAAGGCCTTTAATGTATAGTCTGCCCTTGCCAGTATTCTGAGAAAATTTGTAAGGTCCCTAAAAGGCCAGACACACCTTGGAAATGTCCCAAAATGTTTGCTGCAAAAAGAACTGCTCTTCTGGTTTTGCTGTCCTGTGCAAAAGGGCACAGCACCCACCCTGCCAGCCCTTCCAAGGCCCTCAATTACAAACTGTGTGATTGCTTTTAAACAGGTGAATAAAGCCAGTAAGATCATTCATGTGCCTGGCACTTAGTTTGGTTTATGCACTGCTTTCAGTTAGGGTTTCATGTTTTATCAGCCTCCCTTTGTGCTTCTGCAAACTCATCCTTGCTCCCATGTCTGCTCCAAGCCCCCATCCTCTCCCTGGCTTTGGCATCGGCATGGTCCCCCTTCGCCTGCCTTGCTGCAGGAGCATTTTGTGCTTCATGAGGGAAGAGTGGGCATCACCCCTATTGTTCTCCAGCTCCAGTCAGTGGCTGCATAATTCAGAGAATGGATGATACTGCAAATGTAATCAGGTGGGAGGCAATGAAGTGAAGAGAAGTGTTAACACTGCAGCAGCTGCAGGTTGAGATGTACATAAAGGTTTTGTAGAATCATAGAATGGTTTGGGCTGGAAGGGACCTTAAAGATCACCTGGTTCCAACCCCCCTGCCATGGGCAGGGACACCTTCCACTAGACCAGGTTGCTCAAAGCCCTGTCCAACCTGGCCTTGAACCCTTCCAGGGAGGGGGCAGCCACAGCTTCTCTGGGCATCCTCTTCCAATGTCTCACCATCCTCACAGTAGAGATTTTCTTCCTTACATCTAATATAAATCTACTGTCTTTCAGTTTAAAGCCATTACCCCTCATTCTGTTACTACATGCCCTCCTAGAAAGTTTTCCACCTTTCCTGTAGCCCCCTTTAGGTACTGGAAGGCAGCTATAAGGTTTCCCTGGAGCCTTCTCTTCTCCAGGCTGAACATCCCCAACTCTCTCAGACTGTCTTTGTAAAAGCGGTGCTCCAGCCACCTGATCAAGTTCATGGCCTCCTCTGGACTCACTCCAACAGGTCCATGTCCTTAAGTTTGCTGCAGTCCTTCTAGACTCCTCCTGAAATGGGCAACAGCTCTGTGGTTTGTTTGCAAACGCACAGCAGATGCTATGCAGTCTTTGTCAACACCACTGTCTGCTCCTTTTTGCCCAGCAGGGAGTTCAGAAAGACCCTTTCTGCTCTGTGGCTGGGCTGGGAGTACTGAGCAATGACCTAAAAGGCTGTGTGGTGGTTCAAAAACCTACTACTGAGACACAACTCCGCCATGCCTCTTCCTTTGCACTGGGGAGGAAAAGCAGCACGTGGCCCGTGCTGTGTCTACCTGGGATTGTGTCTGTCACGTTTGTGCATTGCTGTCTCTCCCCAGGCTCTCTGCCTAAGCTGAAATCTGCAGACCTCAAGAGCTTCTGGTGCTTCTGCAGGACGTGAGCCTGTGCTGTGGGGTGGGGGAGAGCCCCACCGTGCTGGGCTGCGTGGGGCTGCATGTTCCCAGGCAAACACAGAGCCGTGGCCGCTTGTGCAGCGGGGATGGCTGCCAGCCTCGGAGCGGGGCTCGCAAGCCAGCTGCATGAGCTTCGTGCTCAAAGGATGAGGCTTCGTAGGGCTGAGTCTGGCTCTTGGTCACCACCAAATCATGGCAAGGCATGTGGGACCCCGAAGACCACCGTGGCTCTGGACATGAGCTCCTGCAGTCAGGAGGGAGAGGTGTCATGTTGAGGAGGAGTCATGAAACATCCTTCCACAAGTTACAGATGCTTCTTGGCACCCTGTAGCACACAAGACTTTTTGTGGTTGTTTTTTTTTTTTTTTGTTTTGTTTTTTTTTTTTTTTTTTGTTGTTGTTGTTGTTGTTTGTTTGTTTGTTTTGTTTTGTTTTGGGTCTGTTTTTTTTTTTTATTATTATTTTTTTAAAGACAAAATGCATCAGGAAAGGTGCAAAGGAAGCTGAGAAGATCAGCAATGCCCAAGTCCTTGTAATAACAATTTTTTGCATAACGTGCCCCAGGAGGTTGTCTGTGCTCCCACACTACAGAGAGCGCAAGAATGTCCCTGCCAGTCTGATCACTTGACTCTGGTGACAGGTTTAACTCCACCATACTTGGAGGCTGAAGGAAAACTTTCTGTCTTAAAGCTGCTTTCTCTACTGGGCCAGTTTTTATCCTCCCATTTTATGTTCTTTCTGCTTTCTCTTTTTATCTGGTGCACAGGTTTGCTGAGCAAAAGTGCCCTCAGTCACTCCTAATCAGCTGCCTCCTCAGTCACGTCTGGATAAATAGAAGTATAACATATGCCCCAAATGGCAGAAGAACTGAAAAACTTCAGTGACTAATCACTGTAAAAGGGTGCATCACAGTCACCAGAGCCATTTCTGCTAAGCTCAGGCTAAAATTCCCAGGGCAGATGCTATTTATGTTGTACAGCACTTCAGAGGCAGCACTGCAAGAAAGCAGATAGACAGAAATGAAGGTCAGTCCAGGCCTTTTAAACACTACATTACTTAAATGGCTTTTCCTGCCTCAGCTGTCTTGCTCTGAGATTAGCCCAACTCCAAATGAGGTGGGTTTTTTTTTCCCCTGCTGCAGTAAATCACATGAATATTTCTGTGCTAGTTCTGAGGCTGGAAGATACAGAGCAAGCCTACACATTTGCAAAGAATTGCTCAAACTGAATGCTTGGCTGGGACATTCCCTCTAAAATAGTTAATAATTACAACATATCCTCAAATTGCATCAAACCTTTGATCTGCTTGGTATTTAAAAAACCCCAGCAACTCATTTTCTAAATTGCTGTCAAGTCTTTAATTTTTTAGATACATAAAGCTGACATGTGAACACACCCATGTCTATAGCAGAACCTTGGCTTCTCTAAATTTATGAGAAGCTTGGCAAAATTTGAATGATTGAGTTACTAAAATAACTTTTCATATAATTAATATGCATTGCCTTTCCAGGTACTAGGGAAATTGGATAATTGAAGTTCAGGTGATGGAGGTTGCATGGCTTTTCGTAAAACTACAGTGTCCGCTGTACCTCTTTGAAGTGACCTCATTAAAATCAGCAGAGCAGCCTACTAAAACACTGCATAGTTTATGTTTTGGGAATACTTCTGCTCTTCTGTTGTCTTTTTTTTTTTTTTTTTTTCTGATGGACTGGCTGGAAAACTGGACTGGTGCTCATGAATGAGGGTTGGGTCATGGAGGATGCTGCATTCAGTGAGGTCCAGGGATGCTGCAATGACTGTCTTGAGTGTTTGCACCTTCTGACACTTTGCAGGGGCAAAGGCCAGAGTTTGCAGTTTCAAAGCAAGTGTAAATCCAGATTTAGCATCCTATGGTTTACAGATTTAATCCAGTGTAACGGAGAGTAGCATGTGGCCCATACTTCAGAGTTATCAGTGGTTCTCGAGTAATAAGGCAGTGGCACAGATCTGAATGCCTCAGAAACCATCTTCTCCTGACTATGGCCCCACCCTGACAACTGTGTGCTGCAAGAATGCCTGTGCCGTGGATTAAAATTATATTTACCAACATAGAAGTTAACTCAGCACTTTTGTAGCGTTTGTAATTTGAGTACCATGTAAAGGCCTCTGTGTACCAAAACGAGTATGCCCTTGACCTATTGCTATTTAGGTAGATTGCCAGATTATAAATTTAGGGGTTTTTTTCCTATGTTGCCTTAAAGACCTGTAAAACAGTGTGGCCCTGCAAGCCATCCCTCGATCAGCTGAGTGAGGTACCCCAAAGACCTTTGATCCAGGCTATCAGCAAACTCAAGAAAATATCTCTGTATCAGCTGTATTTGTTCCATGCTTCATGGCTTTTCTTTGGAAACAAAATTTTGAAGGCTTTTTAAGAAGTCTTAGGTACTTACCTGTGCTCGGCTTCCATACCCTGAGAGGAGCTGGGCAAGGCAGGAGGTACTGGTGTTCCTTTTCACCAGGTATCAAAGGAGTGAAGGATCTTTTTTGGGTCATAACAAAATAGGTCATCCATTTGAACCCAAGGAAAATGTGCAAACTCTGGATTTTTTTATTTTTTTGTTCATTGACCAAACTGAAAAGGAAGCTCAAGTTAAATCAATTCAAACTAGATTTTTTTAAAAGTGTTTTTGCAAGTTGAAATATGAAGCAAATTGTTTTGTTTCACCAAGAACATAAAGTCTAACTGCTTGGATACTTAACTTTGTTATTTTTTCATTATAAAATTTGAAACAAAGCCATGTATTTAATGCCTGAATTTCCAAGAATTCCACTCCCCTAAATATTTTTTTTAGTTTGGAACATACCCAAGTTCAGTCCAAGCTAATAAAATCTGACCATCATGAAAAAACTTCATTTTTTAGTAAATTCTTGTTCCACCTTAATATTTCGATCTGGTTTTCCTACATGGACCACCCAATCTGATGCCCTCAAGTCTTGCCTCTGGCACCATGCCCCATGTGAAAGCTCTGGGTGAAATGACATTTGTGTTGTCAAGCGTGACTTTGGCTTGAAGAGCAGTAGGTCCTTCAGGATGGTCTCCAGTGACAGCTCAGGGCAGCTTCCCAGAGACCGGCAGTTCTCTGAGCAACAGAAGGACTAAAAAACGTTGGGAGGGGCAAACTTTTAGCCTCTGATCTGCATAACCATCATAATAAAATGCTGGTGTGTTGCATGGCATCCAAGCATGGCATGTAGCAGGGCATCTTATTTTGCTAGCTGAGTGTGATATCAGATCCAATTTAAAATAAAAGAAAATAAAAATAAAAGAGCTTAATCCCTGGCTCAGAAAACAGTTATGAAGTTGATTCGACTCAGGCCTAGCTAGGACAGCACTAGTGTTCCTAGACTTAAGTGTGTACTTAAACTGAACCTAAGCATACCCTTGAAAATTCTTATGTGTTTTCCAGAGCTCAGTTCATTGCCATCTGAACGGTCCCTATGGAAGTTGTTGCCTCCTTGGGTAAAGAGAATGAGCCTAGTGCAGCTTCTAAAAATGTAAAAGCTATAATTAAATAAAATGGCAATAATCAGATTTATCTCATCTAAATATTTTTTAGTGTGAAATCTCCCGTCTGTATCTGGGTGAAAGGATTTCTTTCACCTTTGCATAAAACCCAAGAAGTTAAAAGAGTGAAAAAGTATAAACATATCCCTCCACTGCAAGTGTTGTATTGAACTCACAATTCTTCTGCAGCTGAAGTGAATAGATGTTGAACATTATTATATTGTAGTGTACACATTAGTAAAATATTATACAAAAACAGTGTTCACTGTTCTCCATTAAATAGAGGTATACATGCATTTAAATAGGCACATCATGACTCGAGTTTATTGCACCAATATTTTATTTATTTATTGCAAGCTTATTTTTACTGCTGACAAATATTTTCTGTGTAGTTTGAAATTCAAAGAAATAATCACAAACAGTCATTAATGTTTAAAGCCACAGGTTATTATTTAGTGTAGTGCTAGTTATATTATACATTATGCATTAAATACTTTTTGGTGGTACACTTATTAAATACAAATTGAGGCAAACCAATCCCTCAGTGGGAACAGACCTGCCAAATAACTATTTTCTTTTTACTTTCGATCTGACATATAAATGAAGATCTTTTGGATTTCAAAGCTGGTGCTGTTCCCCCCTCCCCAGCTCTATTTTCAGTGTGGATTTCCAGGGCTATGGGGACTTGTTAAGGAAAGATCAAACATAATATATATATGTATTAATGCATGAAACAGATATATTTACCTCACAGGGGCATTGAGAATTAATTAGTCACTGATTAGAAAGCGGTGGAAAATGAAACCCACTATTTAAGCACTCGATACTGGTTTTCCTTTGAATCCACAGCTGAAAACAAAGCCAGTCAGAGGTGGTGTTGGACACGTCTGCACCGCTCACGGTCTGGGCAAAGCCAGGGCGCAGGCTCAGCGCAGCCTGGCAGCAGCGGGCTGCCTGCACGGGTGTGCTCCGTACAGTTTATCTGATGGAATCTGTGGAATAGCTTGCTTAGACTGCTTGGGTGTGAATACTTTAATGAAGCCAGGCCGTGCCTCGAGCCCCTGGCTGTGCCGCAGGTGTCCCCAGGTGAGCTTGGAGGTGGAGTGGCTTCTCCACCCGCGTTAAATTCCCGGAGACGCTTGGTTTGGCCGAGTGTGGTGACAGCCCTGGGACACCGCAGGCTGCTGGTGCCAACAGAGCTGGACACACAGGGAAGGGGGTAAGAGCAGAGCAAATGTGAGATAATGATTCCCTGCAACAATCCCCAGCCCATACCAGAGGTCGACCGTGCAACTTTGCAAGCCTGATATGGTGTCTGTATGCTTTAACCATCCCCAGAAGATTTATTTTCTGTGGATGTGTTCGTTCTTCCCTTGAAGCTGGGTAAACCCTCAGCATCCTTGGGGCAATGCTGCAAGGAGCTTCCAGAGGGTTTTTTAGAGAAAACCCTCTTATTTGTTTGTTTTTAACCTGCCATCCACTCATTTGATGCCATGTCGTTCTTGTGTTGTGAAAGGCAGTGAGGCATCATTCCCTGCTCACCCTCTCCATATTATTCCTGAGTTTATAGTCAAAGCCTGTTTAGCTGTTTCTTCTGTGGGCTAATTTTCCTGAACTCTCCTCTAATGACAAGGCCCATTAAGCCAGTGCCAAGGGATGGAGATCTTGGTAAAAATGAAGTTACAAACCATGAATTCTTCTACAAAACCTCTGGGAAGGGGAGAACTACCATCATGCTGGGAGGAGAAGGGGAGGGTACCAGGAGATAGGCTTAGAAAGGAGATTTTCATAGTAAGTCAGTGTGGTGAATTACTGCTCCTGTGTGAAATTTTGTTTCTGAATGTTGTGGCAGGTATTAATATTTTGGAGTAGTATTTTGGAGGTAGAACAACCAGGGGCCTTATGTAAGTGTCTTTTGTTATTTAAATCATCAACATATAGCCAAAGTAAGCTCCTGAGATGTCTGCATTGGCTGTCCAGCTCACGTCTAACCCCAGTGAAACTCATTTAGATCATGGAAACTACGTCGAATCTCCCAGCTGTCACAGCCCCCTGTTACAACAAGGGAAGCAGAAAAGCCTCTCTAACACCTTCCGGACTAAGTTCAGTGACTGTGATTTGGATTTTCATGTGGGTTAGAGGACAGGGGCACAATGGGTAGGGGGGTCACGGATGTCCAGTACAGCCCCTGTATGCACAGGCAGCATGTCTCAGACCATCTCTGGAGAGCACAGACTGCTGCAAAAGCTGAAAAAAATTCAAATAAATGAAACAAAACAAAACACAATTTTTAGGTAGCCTTCAAGTGTTTAATTCACTGCCGGTGCCCTCGGACATCGTACTTGGATATGAACTGAAAGCAGGGCTTTGAGAAACACGGCATGAAGGGGGTGCCTTGTGGCCCCTTCCTGCCTGTAAGACTTCAGTCGAACCGCAGGGCTGTTGCCATCAGCCCCTCAGAGCAGCTGTAGCTGAGCACAATTTTCAGCCCTTGCAGAAGCAGCCGTGCACTACGGCCGTGGCCAGCCCCAGCCTGGTTTCTTCTTGCCTGTGTGCTGAAAACACAACGCACTTAAAAGAAATTTTACAGAGCCATGTTGAGGCGTGCTCTGAACTCCACTGGAGTTCCTTGACGCGATATTTTCCCTTCCCTTGAGGACATATAAAAGTATCCATCCACTCCTGCCATGTGGGCTGAGGATGGCTGTGGGAGAGCGTGTACGTGTGTGTGGCTCCAGGCACAGGCTGTCAGGGTACTCACATGTTGCTGTTTGCACGGAGCTCCATAAATTTTAACTAGGACCCTTTGGATACACATCTTGCAGCACACAAGCAGCATCTCCCAGTATTTGTCCTTCTGCTTTGGCGGTAGATGGATTGAGCAGTGACTAATTCCTTTTTCTTTGAAAGCAGACCGAGCAGCAGTGCCTGAATCTCTCACTGAACAAGCAGAATTACTGCCTTCTACTTTCCTATAGATTTTGCCTTAGCCTCTTACCTGCTGTGCCTCCCACCCTGTCCACTCCCCATCCAGGTGGCAAATAGCAGCAGTTTTAAAGCAGATTTACTGGGAGCAGTGCCTGTTGCTTAACAGGCTGGTGTCTGCATGCTGAGTGCCACTGACCACTGCCTTTAACAATAAATGAGGGGCTGAGTTGTAGGAACCATGTTCTTACCATAAAGGTATGAATAACCATATTCTCATACCTTCAGGTCTTAGGCTCATTTTATCCAAGTCTTTTAGGGACTTAACAACTTTGGCTGCCTGTAATTAAAGACCCACAGGAAAGGACAGGCAAGTAAGCAGATAGGCAGCAGCAGAGACCAACGGGGTGACTGCTGAGACAACCAAGATGAAAATAAGAAAAATAGGAAACAATACTAAAAATAGCTCCAATTATTGGAGCCACAGGTTCCTCTGCAATCTCTGTGGAAAGTGAAGGAGATTTTACTCCTGCAGGGAGGGTTATAAATCCATTAAAACTACTTCCAACAGTATGAAAACTGGGGCAAAAAGGCACTATAATTTTTTTACCCACCACCTCAGCCCCTCCTCAGGAGGAAAGGGGCCAGAAGGTGAGCGGCATCTGCCAGACAGTGGGATGAGGGGCTGGGAGGGAGCCCGGGAGAGGTGGGTTTGCTGGGCCAGCTTCTAACTAAAGCATTGCCGCTGATCCCTCCAGCATGGGGAGCAGCAGCACGCCCGGCTGCCCGCGATGGGCCGGGTGGGCAGCAAAGGCAGCACGGCCTGGCACCAGCTCCTCTCCCGGGAGGGGTCTCGGCGGGGGATGGATGGGGTTGGGCTCCTCCCTGATGGCCTGGAAGCTGCCGGCTCTGCCTATGTCCTCGTTTGACCCAGCCAGGGAGAGCCAAAATTTAGTCTCGGCTTGTCCGTCAGGAAGAAACCATGAGAAAACAACAGTGTTGTGAGTCAGAAAAGACCCTGTTTACATCTTCAGTAGAGCAGATGAAAACATCCAACTGGTCCTGTTTATTTTAGAAAACTTTTTATGGTTTGTCAGGAATTTTCATTAAAGGGTTATTTTTAATTTTTCTTCTCATCCGGGGAATCAGGGGAGAGTGCAAAGCCAAGGAGACCCTCCCAAGACCTGGTGCAGAGAGCCTGACAGGATAATTGATCCATGTTCTCTAAGAAACCCTCCTTCAAGTCTCACAACTTCAAAGAAAAAAAATACCCACAGTACCTCTGGCTGCAGGGTGTCCGTGTCTTGCTGTCTGACATTTGATGGAAAGGGGATTCATTCTCCCACATCCAAGCTGAAATTCTCCAGGTACTAATCAGCAATTTCACATTTTCAGCTTGAAACAATTTGTGTGAAAGCCATTAGATGCTAGGACATGGGGTGTATGAGAGATGCTCTCACTTGTTCTTTCCAAAGAGGAAGTAATTTTTTATTTGCCTTCCTTGACCGGTGACATTTAAGATGTTTGCCCCCAAATTTTAAGCTGTAGAAGGAACTGGACCACCTCGTGCTTTGGCATTGATGGAAACAAACTCTGGCTGTTGAACATTTGTGTGTTGTCTTAAACCTAAGCTTGCTTGCTGAGATATCTTCTTTAGTGGAAATTAAATAACATACAGTTGCCCCTGTCTACAAGGCTCATTACTGTCTGTCAGTTCTGACCATTATATCCACTTAAAATACCACAGGGAGAGCTTATTGGGATTCTTCTGATATACTATTCCTCCAAAAGTCAATCAAAAACCAATCTAGTGCACTTAAGGCTTTTACTGCTTTGCTGAAGACAATCTCCCAGTATCAGCTAATCTGCACAGTCTGTTCCGATAGCACAATGATTTTTAAGGGCATGTGAGAAGAGATTACCTACCTGTTTGTAAATGAGAATAATGGCTCACTTTCAGTGGGTTGTGGGTGTACGACCAGAGGTGACAAATGCAATTACTCCTCCTTCTCCAACTGGAGGGGGGGGGAAAAACCCAAGTGCAGTGTGCTTGCTTGGACTGTATCATAAAATCAGCAGAGAATTGTTTGGTGGGAGGAAATCATCAGCGGGATGGCTGGTTGGGGAGGTGAATGGCATGCAATGGAGCTGAATTATTTCCCTGAGGTGCTGGTATGTGAAGCAGACTCCAGCGTGGGAGGAGAAAGGTTTGTTTTCAGAGCAGCTAATAGTCCCAAAGGGACCCGAGGCCCTGTGCATCGCTTTGCTCTGCAGTACAGGCCGGGCAATGGGGAAACAGAGGCACAGCTGTGCTGCAGGGTTTATGGAGAGTTACAGCCTGCAAGAGCAGGGGGGCAGGGACAAGCTCCGACTACGCGCAATGCTTCCTGCAAATGGAGGGATGGATGGACAGATGGACAGGCACAGCACTGTCCAGTTAGAGTGTCAGAAGCATTAAGAAAATATTGTGTCCCTAAAGAGGGTCTGTGTACTCCATAAACACTTCTTGGGGGTGGAGCAGCATCCTCCCCATCACAAAGATGGGGAAACTAAGGCAGAGAACACTTCAGCAGTTAGCACAGATAGTTTACAGTAAACCAAAGAACAGAGCGGAGGTATTCTTGCTCCCTGTCCTACTTTAATGAAAAAGGTGTAGCTTTGCTCCCTCAATTTAATTTCCTTTCTACATTTTTCAAGACATGCAGTGTCTCTGAGGGTAGTTGTATTGGAAATTAATGTCAGTCTGGCCTCCAGATGCCACAGAAAGCCTCCACGTATCTTCCCACCATCCATAACCCAGGTACTCGCTGCACTGCTGGTGTTCTCACTCACCCTGATGGGCTCACTGCCTTTGAGAAGAGGCAGCCTGTGTGCTCCTGCTCGTAAAGCCAGGGCCCTCCTTCTATGCCAAAACTCCCAACTCAAGTATCAATTTATGCGTATTTCATGCATAATTGAAGTATCCTCTGCACAGTTGTACTGGGCATCTGCACAGAAGGCAGAATTCCCCAAGTATAGCTCATACTGAGATAGAGAAGTGCAGTGGTGGAGATTAGGACAACATAAGCATCAGTCTTCTATTGGTATAGCAGTAGTGTGTTGTCTTTTGGTCATTAGAAATTACTAGTGGCCTTCATAAACTCCTTGGTGCTCTATGGGGTTCAGGTATGCTCCTCACTGCTGTACTCCATACCTACCCTGCTGTACTCCATACAGTTTTCCTGATCAGCTTGAACAATGAAAGACACTTCTTCCTTTCCTGTATTCTGTTATGACAACTTCCATGCCACACTGTGCATTTACTTTGTTAGCACATTAGATGCTCTTTGAATGGCCTCGGGGTTGTGTGTTAGGGAGCTGGACACTTACTATGATGTTCCAGGACCCCATTTTTAATATCCAGGACTTAATCTCCCAGTTTCTGTTTCTCTTTCCCCTAGGTGAATCTGGAGCCACCATCTGTTAGCTCAAACCGGAGTTTCCTTGTCTAAGGGGTTTACCTAGGGGTGAGAACATTACAGAACAAATGCAATGCCATCTTAAGTTAAAATGCTCCAGACCCATTTGCTTTCCTTCAGAATCCTTCCTTCATTGCTCGCAGGGATGGGGTGGATGGGACCACATGATACGGTGGGACCAGAGAGGGATGGACTCACCTTACCCACTCCTTGTTTTCCCCAGATGTTAGTTGCGTGGTATTTCTTTTTTATGCTTTAAGTATCAGTCTGAACATCAGACTACTTGTTTCTCCTATTCCATTCTGGATGTACTCTTGTAAAACCTCATACATCATAATACAAAGATATTAAATGCACAGTCTTTTGTGATTTTTATGTGTAATACTGTTCTGAAAACACAAGAAAGGGGTCATTGTACCACAGATGGTTAAAAGAGGAATGTGATTCCTAATTTGAATAACATCTTTCAGCCCTTGTAGAGATTTTCACTTACAGATGTGTGCTCTGGGATGCACCATCACAGCAGTCCTGACAGCAATCGTGGGTGAACAGATGCAGCCCAGTCTGCACCTGCAGTTCATTGCTTGGGCTCTGTTGTCTTCTCTGGAGAAACCGGAGCAATGGTGGTTCCTCCCTTCCTACCAGCCTGGAGGAAAGAGTCTGTTTCTGAAGCTAGCAAAGGGGGAGACGTAATCACTCCTGTCCTGCTGATTTCTTCAAAGCAGAGGCTGAGTTTCTAAGCTTGAGATTTTGCATGCCCCTGCACAGACACCGCATCTGACAGCATAGCAGAGCTTGATGTGTTTATCCTCAGCTCCCTGGGACGCAGAGGAGTGTGTTCCCCTCTTCTCCTTCTGTTTTATGGATGAGGAGTGGAGCAAAGATGCTAAAGCTCAGCCTGACTGCCTTGCTCAGATCCATCAAAGAAATGCACAGTAGAGAAACAAGCCTGTCACCAAGCATTTTTCCTCCATGCAGAGGAGCTCAACGGCATTGGCCTCAGGGCCACTGCAAGCACCAGGGAAGCCCTGGCTGGGTCTGGCAGAGCATCTCCCTGCCTGGGCAGCCCCATGCTCCAGACGCAGAGACATCCCCGTGGCCCAAGGCTGCTCCACAGCCATGCTCAGGGGTCACCTGCCTGGAGCTCATGTCCCCACTGCTACCATCCTGGTCCTTCTGTCTGGAATAGATAATGACCTCCTTACCTCCTTTCTACCATCTGAAGAACATGCTGCAAAGGAAAGTGACCCCACTGCTCTGTGCACGAGGTACTGAAGTCCAGATGCTGTAAATGCTTAACTAGGCTTAACTGGGTGGTTGCATGTTGGGTTTGAACTGCTAAAACCTGCATTTGTAGTTCAAAACTCAAATAGTGTAAAAACTGTAAAGTGACTCATAAAATGACTAACATGACATCTATATAGACTTCAGGAGACATTTTCTACCCTTTTCATACCCAAACACAGATTAATTCATCAGTTTGATAAAATAAAAAGTAATTAATATATTTCTGTCGTGTATCTCCTTGCAGTCAGAATGATAAAATATTCACAAGAGAGGTGGCTTGGAAACATGAATTTGATGAAGATGATTTAAAAAGAAAGAAACTTTAATTAAAGTCTAGAAAGGTCATTGAGTCCTACCATCAGATAATGGTGAAATTATAAAACAGATGGCAAATATCCCCAAGAAGAAGAGAAGCAGTGGTCTGGAAAAAAGAAAGAGATATTGTTAACAAAGTAAAACTCCACTTAGAAGAGGCATTTCTCTAACAGCCTGGAGATCAAGGAGAAGTGGTCAGACAATTTGGACTTTCAGAACTAGACTTTTTGACTGATACTCAAAAATTTAAACTTCTGGAGCAGAACATTGCATTTAGGTTTGTCTTGGTAATTTCCCTGATTTCCTTTTTCAGGTACACTGTTGTAGAGGAAAACCTGAGTTGGTTTGAAACATCTTTCTTGAGGCAAACTAAAGGTGAGGACCAGCTGACACAGTCCTGGATAACTGTTCAGAGCTGAAACTCGAAGTCAAAAGGTCTTGTTGGGAACAGGCATCCGTGTGTCTTAATCACACTGCTGTGTGTGCTTGGGAAGGGCTGCAGACTGGACTGTGGTATGATCATCCCAGGGTTAGACCCCCCATTGTATTAGAAGCTGTAAACACACACACAGAACTTCTACGCTCTTGCTATGACCATTCAAAGCTTTAGTGGTGGCCACAAATCACAAGAGTGAAGGCTAGAAGGAAATGCAGGGGCTCATCTGTCCACTTTCTTGCCCCCTGGCATGATCACCTCGGCCTGACTTGTTCCTGACAGATGTGTCTTTCTATCCTGGGAAATGAGGATCTTCTCTCCAAGAGCTCACATTAGTGCTTTGTTGTCGTGAGCATTAGTAAGTGTTTCCTACTGACAGGACTAAACCCATCTTGTTACAAACTTCATCTATTCTCTTTATTCTGTCCCCACGGGGCACAAAGACTAGGACATGACACTTCCCACTAACTTTCACCTATAACCAGAAACCTTTAATTTTTTGGAATACCATGGTCAGAGTCAAAACCAGGAAAATCAAGCAGATGAGGAAGCCATGAGATCACAGTGAATGCATAAGTTCTGATCCAAGAAACAGGGATGTCCAGCTGCCCCATGGCTTAGTTGTTATCTTCAGTGCTGTAGGACTATGACATGTTGTAATGCAGTATTTGTGGGGAGGAACTGTATAGTGCCTGTGGGAACAGGGTGCTATGAAGGTTCTATGTCCTTTCTATCTGTTTTTGAGGAAAATAAGTAGGTTTCAAAAAACTCTGAAAACGTGGAGTATTTTTAGTTGCCTTATCCACATCACTGTGATTTCTGTCCTGTTCAGTGTGGGTTGTTACATGCTGCTTCCCCAGAAATCCCACTGCTGCTTGCAGAGCGTTGTTCAGCTCTCAGTGTTGGGGAAGACCAGGCTCAGGGTTGCTCATGCAACCCTAATTTACCATAATCTCATTTTCACTTACCCTGTCACAGTCTATTTTTTCTACTAAAGCCTGTCTCAGTTAATGCAGTGAAGGGATGGCAATCTCTTACTGAGCAGCTATTGGAGACACTTTGCTCCTTATTGTTCAATGCACAGCCCCAGGCATGAGCTATTGTGCTACCTTTAAGTTCTCTTGGGTTTTTCTTGTGCCGGTTGCTGCCAGGTGAGTGAACAGAGGGCTGAAGATATATTCAGAGCAAAGGTTTGCAGGGAGGCTGAATACCTGCCTGCAGTGTACCTGAGCTGTTGGAATACCTCACCTCTTGCAGCACCAACATGTCCTGTGACAACCAGGTGATGGGAGAGGGAAGTGAGGGGATCACACTGTGATTCTCAGCTAAAACAAATGGATTTATCTTCTCTTCCCAGCCTTTATGCACCTTTCTGACCTTGCAGACAAAGAAGGCAGTAAATGCTGTCCTTTGCTGCCCGACATTGACTCACACCTTGAGCACGTTCATTATGGTGAGGAGTGCCACTGTGGAAGAAATGTCAAGTAGCTATGTAATGAAACATGCCAACAAAATATATATATACCAAACAACTTTCCAGGGCCTCATGCTTCACAAACCAAACAGTAGGGCACTTTGTGAAGAAATCTCATTGATTTCAGCAAAGGACGGGTTTCTCTCATAATCTGAGTCAGCCTTGATGTTGCTGACTATCAAACAGCAACCTTGGCAGCCGTCTCAGGCTCTCAGCAGGGATGTGTGTGATTTGAAGTGATGGTCTCAGACATTTAAATCACAGATCCTTGTCCCACATCATAGATAAAAGCAGGTGAAGACAGGCAAAACTAAACGGTGACACATGCTACCTGGCAGGGTGGGCTGAAGGAGACAAACCAGGTTCTGCCCACAGTTATCCACACCGTCCCTGCCCGGTGTGACCCCCCTCCTGGAGCAGGGCTGGGTAAACAGCATGCTAGTCCCTGAGCAACCATACTTCTCAGAGATTTCTTTAATACTTAAAAACATTAACAAAGATAACCGGCAATTTTCAAGGATATCATGGACTGTAAACTGGCAAATGAGCCCTATACCCCATGCAGGAGTCCTGCAAACTGTGGCTGGGTGGACAGCACGGGTGGATATATGTACCTGCACTACTGCAGTGAAACTGGTCTGTGAACCTCAGCTGGGGTCTGGTTTATAAAATGGTCTTCAAATGTCACCAGCTGAGCTCTGCATCCTCAGACCCAGCACCCGCTCTCCTTTTCAGTCATCTCTGTGAGTCAATATTGCCTCTTTATCATAGTAAACTCAAAGATCAAGCCAATTTTAATGTGCAATGTTTTATTTGTATGGCTTGTGTATGAAAGATCAAAGGTGGGCTAAAAGAGCTGCTCTTTCCCCTAACATCTTCAGCATTGCTTTGGCTAGTTGAGATATTAAAGATGGATGACAGCACAGACCAACCTCTTTTGGTTATCTTTTGGGCACGCACTGGATGAACTGAGGCTGACAGAAACCAGATCGACATGCCTCTTTCACTTCTCTTTTTGAAGGAAAATCCTGTGTCCAGGAAGCAGGGATCTAACACAGCAAAGTTTGAACAATTTTGTTTGTTTGTTTTCTATAGCAATTAGTTGAGTTATTTTTGGTTTGTCTTTTATCTGTTATTGCATATCTACTATGTTTTCCAGAAAGTTTCTTTGATTTACAGTGCATTATACATTCTAAAGGAAAAAACTTCCCTTCCTTTTGCTTATTTAAATTGGTTAATGTGTTTAAACATTTTATCCTCCTGCCAAAGGCAGTATAAAAGAAGGGGGTTTGCAGCGGTGTCCTCGGGGCGACTCACTGCTTTCATATACGTACACAAGTTTGCACAGTTTCCCTCCATCACTTAAAACATTCCATCATCAGAAATGGAGTGGTTTAGGTATACTTCTTTGCAAAAAAGAAATTTGAAGGTTGTCGCTTAAGGGATCTTTTTGTTATTTTAAGACATGACTATTGCTCTTAAAACAAAATAAAACTTACAGTTATATTATTGAAATCTAAAACAGAACCCTTATTTCGGAGTTAAGAGCTCAGGAGGATGTGCCAGGAGTCTTGAGATTTCCAGGAAGTTTAAAATGAACACATTTTTGCAAATGGACCCTCTTCATCTGATGGGAGGAATGGGACATAATTTGCATATTTCGAGCAGACTTTAACTTTTAAAAAGTTTAAAACAATTGTTTCAGTGTAAATGCTGTTTATGACAGATACCCAAAGGAAATGCAGGGTGACACCGTCCTGCAGGTGTTCACACCTGCAGCAAGTTTCTCCATGGTGTTAAAGGGATTTGTCTCTGTCTCCAGCAGAGCCGGACAATGTCCCAGTTTTCCTCCCAGACAGAAGTGAGGGGATCAGTCCCCCCAAAGGACATTTGCATCCTAAAGTGACTGGTTTCAGTTGGGTTCCATCTCAAACAAGAGGCCTTTGTGAGCACCCTGCATTAGCATATGTGCATGCCTGGAGCTGAGCTGGTAATTTGCATGGCCATGGGACAAAGTATGCAGAAAGGCTTCACGCTGGGGGCTGCACAGCACCTGCCCAGGTAGAAAAGATCAGCTTATCCTTTAGTAGTTGAATGATTTGCAAATTGCTTTTAAGCACAGAAGATGACTACATCTGGCCACCCAACTGCATATTTGCATTTCTAAAAAGAGGAGAGCTCTCCCTAGCCCAGGGGGAAAATTGGTGAAATTGTCTCCAGTTGGAGAGGGGGGTCAATGCATCCTTGATGCAATGACTACCGGGAGCTTTGAATTTAAGGAGGAGAAGCCACAGGTTGCACTAACACTGACTGTTTGGTTTTGTTTGTTTTGTTTGTGGTTTGTTTTTTTTTTGTTTGTTTGTTTGGTTTTTTTTTAAATTTTTTTCCCCGTGAATGCAAACTGAGAATGCAGAAAGGGCATCCTATGAGCAAGCCTCTGGTGAGGTACGTCTCTCCAGACTGTTGACTCACCACAGTGGAGGAAGTTTCCTGTTAGTTTTGACCTTGCAACAACCATATGAAATGCCCTTTTCGTTCCTGTCTGTGATGGATGTCCTTATGAACCTTTGAAATGTTATGGTCCACTTTGGAATTATGGTGTTTGGGTTTTTTTTGTTTTGTTTTGTCATGCTTTAGCTTAACCTGGCTTGTGATGCCTGTTATTTCAAAGTGGTGGCCTAAAGTCAGGGTATCAATTTCTATGGTGTGGTAATCCCTCACGTTGTGCACCCATCTGGTCTGGCAGTGCTCTGAAACCAACATACTTGGAGCAAAATGCAGGTGAGCTTTTAGGCAGCAGGAGCAGAACATGTTTGAATATGTCTGTAGCAGGGGTAAAAACACATGCATACTAACACAGGTGTTCAAGAGAAAAGTGGATGAAATGTAATCATTGTCACACACACATGCACACAATGTATGCCAAATAAATACCAAGTAAATACACTTGTGTCCAGAAATAGTATAGTGTATTGCCAAAAGAAGCAATGCACTTGTATCTGGATATATGGGATGTATAGCTATGTCATTACAAGGTACTTATCGCCAGCTGGATGTGATAGATAGCCATATAAGTACATCTTGTTTATTAACTCATACTTATGGTATAAGACCATATAAACACAATGTATTCACAGACACATAAAATCTCTCCTACTTATCAGCTCATCATCTCACTTCCTATCTCAGCAGAAAATGTCTTCTCCCTTACTGAATCTTCTTGGCTTGTGCTTCTTATTTAGATGAATGATTCTGCCCTTTAGCTTCCCAGATGCAGTGTGGGGATAGAGCTTATATGAAAATGTTTGTCATAAAACAGATCACAGAAAACAAGGCTGGGAGAGTCTTTGTGAAGTTATGTTGTGGATTCTTTGGCAATGAGCAAGGACTGGCAACACCTGTGCCATACTTGTGGCAATTTCAGGACTATCCTGACAACCATTCCATAAAAGAAGGGGAGCAGAGCAGAGTCATCCCTCCACCCCCAGCAAGGGAGCAGGGTAGGCTAGGGGGAGAAATAACCCCTAGCCCAGGGCATCAGGCACTTCTATGCCGGCAAATGCAAGACAGCAGCATTAAAGGGTGAATAGCAGTCAATTTTTGCTCTTTATTTTGTTCTCTTCTTGCTTCTGGTAGTGCCTAGGGTGCCTAAAGGACAACTTGTCTACACCTGTATGTGGAGATATACTGAAGTGTTATTTTTTTATTGCAATAGCAAGTCAAGAAAGTGCTAACACTGAAGGCTATGTGACAGCAGGAGATTTTATGTAGTTCACAGTAACCTTTTAATATCAATTTTTGTTTTGAAGCCCTTTCTGAAGTTGGGTTGAGGCTAATATCCCCCTTTTGTAGTGGGGAAACTGAGGCATGGGAACGTACTAGAGTCTTGGTCCAGGTCCAGAATTAGAATTAAGGTTTCTGAGTCACTGTACTACCAAATAAACAGCATACAGAATAGCTGATTCAGATGAAAAGTGCTTGTCTGCTTTATTGATTTACACAATTATCTGTGACCCTGATGCTGTAGGACAGATGATGCTATTACTACTTCATAGTAAGGAGATATTACAAAGGCTTTGTCAGGCTCATTTTGCTCCAATCCCTTACTCAGGAGCATCCAAGCCAGAAGTAATTCATAACTTGTTCCTCCTAGGCAAATTACTAAAATCTTTTCATCTTATTCTTTCCTGTGAGGAGTTATGGATATGCAGTATATTTCTTAGAAAAGTTGTTCTGAAGCATTTTCAGGGAATTTAATCCCTTCCACCCTATATTTAACCTGCTTTCCTAAAAGAATGAGGTATATACAATTGCATGAGCTATCCACCTGCAGTCTCTCCATATTCCTCTTGATCTTTAACAAGGTGAGCCCCTCTTTTGATTCCAACTATAGTTGACAGAGGGACAGAGGTCTCAAAGACACTCTATTCTTGGGATTTTTGTGAAACTGGCAGCAGGAGGAAGCCCAGGAGAGGCCACCACTGGAAACTCCAACATGACCTTCCCAGGTGTGGGCAGAGCTGGGTGGTAGAGAGGGGAGAACCTGAAGCACTGAGGGTGTGGAAGGGGATGTGGACTGTTGAAAAGGGATAAACCAAAATCCAGGGCACACAAGAAAACTGACTAGAAATATTTCTGCTCCCTTGGACTACTTTGTTCCCTCAATAGACATTCCTGTGGAACTTCTCTGGGTAAGGACCTGGCCTTGCATCTTCAGCCCAAAGGGCTCATGTGATACTGGCTGTTAATTCTCTCACTGGTCCAGGAGTGATTGTAGCTCTGGGCAAGGGGCCACCTGGAGAAGTGAGATAACATGACACACACCCCAACTACAGGGAACCATGGTTCCAAATTAGATGTTCTCATGTGCAAATGTCTATCTTGTCCCATCTTATGTTCAGCATCATGCTTCCCTGTGAGACACTGAACTGTAGCTAACCCTTCCCACATGTAGGTTGTTCACTCCTCAGTGGGGTAAAAAATTGCTTGTGGGTCACACAGTGTTTTGGTTTTGTTTTACAAATAGGAGGAACAACAGGGAAAGTCTCTTGGTCAGACTCTTAGTCTGGACCATTCTTTGAGCAGTGTAAGAAGGCAGCTGTCTTTTACCAATGAAAGTCCTTGTTAAGTCTTAAAAGAGCACAATGCAGCTGACATGACCTGGGCTCATAAAGAAATTTGAGGGAGCTTATAGCTTGTTCCATGGTTGCTACAGCATGTGTGTGGTGCATTTCTTAGAGTCAAGAAGCTAATGCTACTAGAGAGAAGCCTGTATCTGCTGAGCAAAGCTGCAATGCTCTTAAATAGCTGGTAAAGCAGTGAGGTGCTACTTGAATTACACTGACTTGGCCTCCTAATTTTGCCTTCATTTCTTTTTTTTTTTTTTTTTACTCAGTTCTCTTCCATGACATGAAAGCCCAATAATTGACACTCAGCTGCTATCAACTCTGTTTTAATACTACGTTTCTGAGGTAGGAAAAAAAAAAAAAGAAAAAAAAAAGAGCTTCTTCCAAGATCATTAGCTGACAATTGCAGCCTGTTTGAAAATGGCTTGCACTCTCTGCTAATTGGCCTACCAGACCTGTTCATTTGTTAATTTGCTGCCATTAGGTAACTGGCACATCTCTGCTGTGGACAGAATAAGGCAAGGACTGAGGATACAGTCTTGGTCTTTTTCTTTGGAGGCTTTGAGAGTTCCAGATAGAGATCAAGGCTGCTCTGTGCCTGCCAGGGGGGACCATCCTCAGGGGCAGTAGGACACTGTACAGACACCCTGGGTTGGGTGTCATCCCTGATGGATGGTATAAAACTTGAGCTCTGTGTTGAAGGGGATAGGCTGAATGAATAAATTGTTTTAGGTTGAGTGAATAGCTCAACCTTGAAGCAATTATTACAGCTACTTAGATTGGCCCCAAATTGACTGTTTTTGGATTTGGAAGGTGAAGAAAAAAGAGATGTTTCAGTGCTAAATGAATGTTTTGACCAGAATTGAGTCCTATAGATATGAGTGAAAGGTTGGACCCACAGATCAGGTACCAATACCTGGACATGACCCTCTCCTCTTCTCTCCTTGGTTATGAGACTGTAACCTGGGATGAGGATTTAGGCTTCTGTCATTGACCATGGGCCCTGGGCATGGGCAGCCATCCATCTCTCTTGCTGTTTGTGTGAAACAGGAATGGACAGACGGGAGAAGAGACAGACCAGCTCTGCTCTCAGTCTGGTGAGGCCAAGCCCAGGAGGGAAACACAGATCCCAGTATGTGGGGATACCCCACTGTGCCCACCCTTGGATATGTCCTATACTTGGATGGTTAGGCTATTTTTGGAGGAAAATGACCTTGAATTGAACAGGGATGGGATTTGAACTGAGATTAATGCCTGAGATGCTGCAACAGAAGAGACATCAGCTGTGTCTCTCAATCTGTGAAAGGTGCCAAATGCCCCGAAACTATTTATACATTTAAGAGTACTCACTGAGTGCAAACCACACTGTTTCAGGTTGGCTGAAACAGGATCTTTTAGCAGCTTCACTCTGTGATTTAAAATAAATTGCTCTTCCCCGTATCAGGTCTGTCTCCTCCAGCCAGTTGCACTGCTGTGCCAAGCAGAAGTGCAGCCCATCTGCAAACTGGTGTTACCAGCTGGTGACATCTCTGTGTTAAGGACCTGCTTTTTTGGCAGATGCTAGCCATAATTTCTTCGGTGTTAGAAGGAAAATTAATTAGCCCATTCGGTGCACAAAGCTGCTGCATCCCACCTGGAAAGGCCTCAGTTTTAGCTCTCTGGAGTGTCCTGAGTTTGCAGGGAACTTGTGTCATGGTCAGATCCAGGAATCAGCCTGGATTTTGTCCCCCACTGTCCAACAGCTCTGCCTCACTCTGGTACTTACCCCTTACCTCTGTGCCCTAAAACCAGACCTGGGATCAAATATTATGTTGCTCATCCCATGTGGCCACACACCAGTGCCCTTCACTTGTATCCTTCAACCCAAGGATATCAGGGACATCTCAGACTCAAAACTTATTGCCCTAAAATCACCTGCTGTTTTCCAAAGAGTGTGTTTGAACCCTGCACTTTACCACCACACACATGAATTGTTTCTGCCCCTGCCCCAGTGCAATGGCCACAGAGTAGAAGATGAAGGGTTGCATCCAGGTGTGGGAGTGCAAACCTCTCCTCCTTCATCTCTGTGCAGGACCTTACTGATGGCAGCATGATCAGAAAAGAGTGTCTTGTCAGCAAGACCAATGGTAATGACCTAAAAACTAAACTTCAGAGCAGTTTTGCTGCTTTTAAACTAAGTAGAAAAATGATCCATGTTGTAACAGGTCATTCTCAGTTCCTGGTTCTCAGTGTCTGACCTTTGCTACCTAACACTGGTACTTTTTTTACGCCATGCACCTAAGAAAATACAATTTTTGTGTGTGATCTAGGTGTTGGGCACAGTGATTGAAGCAGATTCCAGGGGTACCACGCCATGGTGGAGAGTGAAGAGGACACTAGATCCTACCTTGGACCTGCCTTTGTGTCAGGGCTAAGTCCAGGACCATCTTTGGCAAGCTGGAAGTGGGGAACTGGTTGAGCACCCCTGGGGAGGACCTGGATTTGAGTGGGTAACCTGTGTTTTGGTGATGTTGAAGGAAAACAAGCAAAAGCCCATATAATTCTCCCTAGACAGGGGCTTTTGCCACCCAGCTATGTTAGTCACAAATCGCACCTCATCGCACCCGACAGTCACAGCTAGGCTGGAAAAAGTTTGTCATCTTGACCCGGCGTCAGGAGCTGGAGGATTTAGCGGGCTCTTCCTTGCTGCGTTTTGAGAATTTCTTAAGAAAACACTTTCCTTCCGTGGATGATTTCACAAGTTGGGAGAAAAGCAGCTGTTGGTGGTTCACGGCTCAGATTTCCCTGAGAAGTGTAAAGTCTCAGCTGGACACCACGTTGATAGATTTTATAGATTTCCTCTCAGTCCCTCCACATCCACCAGGCAGCTAAAGTAAGCTACAGTGCATTTCTCTGTGTTTAACTTCTTGAGATAATCCATTTGCCTCTGTTCTTTGAAAACTTACTGAATAAGCCACTTGTTCCACACTGGTGGGGAAATAACACTTTGGGGGCCCCTTTTGTGCCTGTCTTATGTATAACAGAAGCACAGAGTTTTATAAAGTCTAATAAATACCCAGCTCTGCCAGATGTTAGCTTTCCTTTTTTTTTTTTTTTTTTTTTCTTCTTTTTTTTTTTTTTTTTCCTACTAGAAGGAGGTCAGAATTTGAGTTCCAGACTTTAGCTGACTGCAAATAAAATAGGACTGTTTCTAAGAGACGTGTTGTGACAGTGTAAATTATCACATTTTATATGGTGTTAAATATAGAAATGCCACTTAAGAGGGGATGCATTTTGTTCAGCATCTGAAATTTGTCTCGTCAAGACATCCTTGTGAGATGGTGTCTGTTTATTATCTTCCCACTTTTTTAGTCTATTATTCTGCTCTGTCTGCTGACAATGGTTAATGAAGAAGTTATAGCCTTTTCTGTTTTTCATGGTGTTTGAGAGATGGGGGCAGGTCATTGAATAACTCATAGGGGCTGACTCCAAATTAGCACGCGATAGAGAATTTCCCACTTGCATGATCTGCTCCTTCCTCCCTGGGATAAACTTCTGGGTTAAGTGCAGGGAGCAGAGGTAGGTGAAAGATGCAAAAAGGCTGTGCTAATACACAGCCCTGCGACTACAGCCAGGGCTGAGAGGCTGGAGGGTCCGCAGGAGGCAGGCGGAGAGACGGAGCCAGCGAGGAGATGTGATACAGCCCAAGTCAGGAAAACCAGGGTGAGGAAGAAAAACATTTCCCTTAGGCTGGAACAGACAAAATTCACTGGAGTGAATGGTTTTGAAGTTTGTTCAGTTATTTTGGCTAAACCTAGCTCATTGATGTCTCTATTTCCTTCTCCCATTGGAAAAGCATGTGTTTGGTCTCATTTAAAAAACGCCATTTTCTTTATGGTGTATGCTCTCTGCTGCTTCTCAAGAGTGGTAATTGCATGGAAACTTGCATGGTTTATACCTAAAGGAATCTTAATTTTAATACATACAAAATTACGCCTATTTAAGCCTCATTTAGTTAGAAGCAGTGCAGTTTTCCATCAAACGCTTCTCCAAACAGAAGCTGGTTTTGCACTTAAAGTGGATTCTCAGTTGTAACTTTATCTTCCCCACCTTGGTCTCAGCTCCATTAAACTTAATCACCATCATATACTATTACCCGTTCAGTTAATGAAAAATAGTTTTCTCCAAAGGTAGAGTGTTGTAATTAAGGGCTCTGTACAGCCACAATAGCTTTTGACATCAACCTTTTTCACTTTTAAAATTGGTCCATTTTGTGCAGAGTGAAAGGCCAGAAATGCTTATGAGTCAAAATAATTCCGCTCAGACGATGGGAAAAATGATCACATAGGATTACACAGCCACAGATAAAATTTTGCAACAGGTTCTTGCCCCTGACATGGATCATCAGACAGATCTGATAAAACTCCTAAGTAGGCCAGTGTTGCCCAATAAATTAATAGCAGTGTTGCTTTTATTCAGAATGATACCAGGCTGCTTTGAAAGCAGTAATGAGACTTATGCACAATGGGGTGTGTGGTCTGGTCAGAGATCCCAGTTTGTGGAGGAGAACAGGTCCATCCCTTTATCCACAGCACCCGTGGGCGTGCCAGCAGTTCAGAGAGGTGATGGTTCAGGCCCAACTGAGCTAAAGTGAAATAATTTGTTTGAATATTCACAATATCAAATTGTTCTGTCAAAATTACCATTTTTTTGCCTATGCACTGAATTAATTTTGTATTCTCTTCCTCATCCCCTAAATTAAAAAAGTCCTGCATGGAAAATTCCTGATCCATGTTCATAAAAATACGTTCTTATGCATGTTCTTATGATGCACATCCAAATATATAAATATAGTTTATTCATAGCTATACAGAAATAAAGCGGGATTTTCAAAAGCAGTCTAACTACTCCCAGCCTAAACTACTTGGAGTAAAAGCAGGGAGAGTTTATAATTATATTCACTGGGAGCTGTGCTAGTCCCCTGCTGAGTGCTTTTAAACATTCCTCTCCTTAGACTCTACTGGGAGAGAAATATACTGTATTTATAGCCATCTTGTTTCAATATAAACATGTCAAACTGTAAATCTCAGGCACAGAGATGGGCTCAAGCTGAAAAATTCAAATCCAGATTTCTGACGTTCTCTATTTCAGATCAGCTCCACTGTGGGCTTTGGGTTCAGGAATCTGGGACTGGTTTCTCATTTAGGTCCAGCTTCCTTCCACACACCCAGAGAGGGTTGGTTCTGTGGCCCTGTGTCCCACTGAGGTCTGGTTATACTACGTATGCTGAATTAGCTCCTGATTTCTCTCAACTCCAAGGTGCTTTCCCAGAGCGTAACGCCCTTTCAGTTTCAGCATGTATGTATGTATGTATGTCCCTGATAACCTTGCTCCCATTCAGAAGATGATTACGCATTTCCTCCGTAATGGGAGCGACGTGTACCTGTCTTTGGTTTCACATTTTTGTTCTGCGTGTCCCTGTGCCTTTCCTTCCATGCCCTGTGCTGAAAAGAGCCTAATAATACAACGGCAACAACAAAAATAGCATTGTGGTTATTATTAGCGTCAGGCAGGTTTCTTGCTGGGAACGGATCATTCTGTGAGATGGGCCGTGTGCTGCAGGACAGGGCACTTCTCCCGCCTCCTCGGGCTCCTCCGATGGGAGGTGGAGGTTGGAGAAACGCAAAGCAAAACCCAATGAACTTTAGCTAATTTGGGAAATGACAGCAGCTCTTGGTGTGTTGACAATCCTAAACTTATTTAAGCAGTAGATCCAAGGGAGAAAGCGGGGGAAAAGAAAATGTTTCCATAACGACTGACACGTGAATGCTGTTACCATTCCCACAAGGTGCCGGCATGTGTTCATGGCACACGCATCTCCTAAAAAGGTGTGCGTGCTCTGCAGATGTTTTCTTGGAGCGAGAGATGTCCTAATAAGCAGGTACATTGTTCCACATGTTTAATCATGAACGGTAGTGAATGGATGCTTCAATTCTCCTGACCCTTTTTTCTTCCCTCTTGACCTTTTCCTTTCCTAGCTTGTCACAAATGAAGAATGATTATTAACAGAAACAAAAATATAAGAAAAAAAAACAAAAGAAAAAAAGAAAGTAAAAAAGATTATGCTTGAGGGAGAAGGATGACTTGGGAACATAAAGGAGAGTGGAAGTGTGTTATGTAGCATTTGTTTTCTCTGCTGCCATTTTATTGCTTTTCTGGGAGCCCTGCCAGAAAAATGGTGAGTAGCACTTTAATTAAAGAAGGCTCTGTGTGCACTCCAGCTGTTCCTCATGTGACCAGCCTGTCTATGGGTAAAGCAAAGGATGCTCCCGCCAGCTCACCCAAATCAATGCTAACCTAATTCCCGACCACACACTGTCAGGCGTTCGTGCAAACCTGCAGCATTTAGGGCACTGTCTGTGAGCCAGACGCTCGGTGCCCCATCCTGTTCCTGGGATCCTCATGTATCTGAAGGCAGAATCTGGCAGCAGGATTGCAGGGGGTGCATGAGTGCACAGAGGGAGGTGGGGCTTCACTTAAAACATTTTCTCTGCCTGCGGCAATATTCATTACCCATAAACAGACCTTACTGCCTGGAAGAAAGGGTATTTTGGGGTTGATGGTGAAAGATTGGGCCCCCACTGAAGTTTCTGGGAAAGCAGAAATTGGCTGTGAATGAGTATGACTTAATTTTTCAGCAGTAATCTAGATCCGAGATGCCCTAGGATTAGGGAATACCAGTGCATTGGAGGTTTTTTTGCTGGCTTTGGAGAACAAACAAGTCAGCTGGAAAAGAAGAGGCTGCTAAGCCAATGCACCTAAGCTGAAAATCCAGCTGCGCATCTGGAAGGTGCCATAAGAATTCAACAGCAATGTTAAGAAAATACTAATAAATCAAAGCTGTGTAACAGGATGGAAATTTTTGTGATGACCCTATAAGAAAACTGACAAAGGATCTTCTAGTTTATACATATTAAAGTTGTGTTTCTTGTGAAACCGTCCTCTGAACCTAGTTTCTTGTGGAAGAAAATGTTTACTGCACTGACATAGACTATATAGTCCCTTAAGACAACAGATTGGACCAAGTTCTTGTTTATGCTACAGGGCCCCTTTGCCACCCTCTGCCAGTGTGATGGGCACAAAGATGAATGTCCTGTTGTTTGTTCCCACTGTAAGACCATTCTCCAGTGCCAGACAGGCTCAAAGGGGCTTCTCTGTAAGCGAGCGTGTAATAAACCCCTGTGTAATAAAACCCTGTGCTTTTGTTGCAGCAGCTCAGTGCCATTACTGCCATCGTGAATGTCACTTCTGATGTACTAATTTAAGTGCGACATGAAACGTCTAAGTGTAACCTAAAGTGTCCCACAGCTGAAGCGTTTTATTGTACTTTCACACACCTCACATACTAGTAAGTAACATGAAGCTGCTTCTTCCTACAGGGTTATGGAGCTGAGCCTCCTGTATTGACCTGTGTGAGACCTTTTTTGGGAGCTTTCCAACCCTTTTCCTTTCATAGCCTGAGAATTGTTCCTTCTGTATTTGTTTATCTCCCTGCACACCTAGGTCTATTCACATGGTTTACAGCAGTGGAGATGAATTGATATAATACATTGAGGAGATTCAAGACCCAGCTATTGTATTTTTAAAAGTAAACTTCAGAGTAGTGAGGACAGGCTGGACTTCCCCTTCCAGAAAAAAGGAGAAATGGAGGCAAAAACCTGATAAAGGGGAGATGTTATCTGGATGCGGCAGAAGCGCAGACGTTTACATGGAGTCTTGTGTGCAGGTGGCAGGTCAGAGCTCTACCTTGCACACTTTGGCCAGCCCTAATGTGTTTGCAGAAGGACTCGTGGTAGCTGAACAACTGTTGATGCATGTTGGCAATGTTTTGAAAAGGGTCAGCTCATTCTTTTCGGGTGGAGAAGCCTTGGTGCCAGCTGTGGATAGTTTCTGAGCAGTGGATGGAAGCTCTGGAGGCTTTTGTGTGATGTTTCCTTTGTCTGTTTATTGTGAAATCCAAATGATGCTCTGAGCCCTGTCTTTGCAAACCCACCAAGTTGTCATTGTCATATTTTGGGTTCCATCAAATATAGCAATGTGTTTTCCTCAGATACGGAAATATATGCTGCATGTTTGTGGGCCCTGCATACAGAGTCTGGCCACAGTCATCTCTGCTTGTGAGTTGACTGCATGCTCTCCTCTTGGCTGGAAATATGAGGAGTGCAAGGCCTTTTTCTTTTACACTCAAATGCCTATCTTATTTCAGTGACACCATCTGTTCATTTATACCCCAGTTCATTTCTCTGAAGTGTTTTATCTGTTTTCTGCAGTCCAGTCTCTCTTTGGGTGACGCTGTTATGAGAATCTTTCATTTCTCTGGTGCTGCCTCTCAGCTCAATACCAGATTGTTTCCTCCAACCGTGCAAGTTTCTTTTACAAGAAAACTCATAAATTATTTTCCTTTCCCTAGACTTTATTTTTTGGCTTGCTAGGCAGTTTACCTTCTCTTCACATACATCTGAGTGAACTTTGTTTGTCCTGGCTGCTTTGAAGCACAGGCTCAGAAGCAGCAACAACTTTATGAGCTAAAAATGATCTGGGCAGAGTTCGTGTTTATATAGGAGGCCCTTTGCTGTTCTGTGCATCCAGTGCTGGGGAATAATACAACAGAAACTATCTTCTTTTACAGTGACACGAGTTCCTTATTAGCAGAATTATTTCCAAAATGTACCTGGAGATGGCACTTGTACTGCCATGGTTTACTTCTGATGCTTCTCACAAGTTTTTTCCCTCCTGTAACTTAGATATGTCTCTCCCAGTTACAGGCAGGCTAATGTGTCTCTTGGTAATACCTGTCTATCTATCTATTTATTTATTTATTTTTGGTACAAGTGTTTGTTGATTTGCTAGAGACACCCTAGGGGCACAGCTTTTACTGTCATTCTGTTGTGGTCTAACAGGTGCCTTTATCCTTCAGATGTGCTGGTCTTTGAACTAGGGCTGTGTCATCTTTGTGTAATCATTATTGGCAGGAGATTTGCTCCTGCTGTCTGACTGCTTCTGTTGGGTAAGGATGTCTCTCCACAGTTGATGATTTTGACTCCCTGACACCTAGACAGGAGCAGATAAGGGTTTTTCTTGGTCCAAACCCTGATCCTGTTGCCATCCTTCTGGGCTTCGCCAGATGCTGTGCAGTTATGGACAGCCTCATCTCCATTCTGTCCTGAGTTGTACCTAATTTGTGTAATGTGTGGTTCCCACCACAAATTGGGCTGCTACCTTTTGCCATTTCTTCACAGAGCATTTGATGACCAGATGCAGACATGCCGATCTAAACACAGCAGTCTCTGGTCTGTGGCACTTATTATAGC
The DNA here is from genome assembly GCF_018691265.1 of Tyto alba. Classification (NCBI taxonomy): domain Eukaryota; kingdom Metazoa; phylum Chordata; class Aves; order Strigiformes; family Tytonidae; genus Tyto; species Tyto alba. The sequence continues at coordinate 9,502,810 of NW_024881303.1, forward strand.
TGGCTGCTTGGCTTGGCACTCTAAGCTTTTTTCCTTAATCTTCTCTTGGGCTAAGGCAAACTACCCTGCATATGAAACACAAACTTGGTTTTTGGGCTTGCAAATCAATTTTCCATGTCTGGATGTTTTTCTGGTGGAAACATGGGTGTTGTAGGGAGTTGGATAAATAGGTTTCATTCCAACACAAGGTCAGGATGTGGCCAAGGTACATACCCAGCCTGACAGATCCAGCACTCCTCATCCTGCCCAAACATAACCATGTTGTCTCTCCAGGCTGACTGTGTCCATCATGTTTCATGTGTCTTGTGAAGAATGACAGTGCGAAAGCATCCAGGTCTGCAAACCCGGATTAGTTCCGTATTGACAAACCTAGAAATGCTTCAGCCTAAGATGATGTTCCAGCAGTGTATAAACACATCTGGAGCTGAAACAGTCTCTGTCCTTGGCAAGGATACCAAGGGGAAGACTAGCAAGAGAATAAGTGGTCTACAGTGTAGTGGGACATCTTGGAGACATCAGGCTAGGACACAGATGAGAGCTCAGGAGTGGGTAAGGGTGTGCTCATGGTGGTACACATAGCAGGGAGAGGGAGGGGGAGAGCCTTTGGGACTGACAGAGGGAGAGAAGAGAAGGGCATGTGTGGGGGAATATGCAAAAAAAAAACCCCAAGGAGGCAGAGGCGTCCCAAATTCAACTCTGCTCATCTGGCTAATGCCATTTAAAGCCTTTCCAGGCAGCATCATGGCTGCACCTGGCTGAAGTCATGTCTGCATCAGATGAACAGAGCTCATGCCTGTGCCTCTGAGCTGGCTGGCACGGCCGTTCAGCACAGGGCCTCACAGCAACACTAGCCTGGTCCTGGAAGCAAGATAGCTGGGTCACACCGAGGGCCAGGACACAGTCAGATTGTTCTGCCTGGTGCAGCTTTGTGCTGCTGAACCTGCCAGTTTGTTCCCATGAGGAACAGGGATCTTGGCATGGGGCTGTGGTCCACCCCACAGTGTAGCCCCAGCACCCGCCCCACTGATCCTTCAGACCAGCTCCTACCACTGTGGGGTCCTACGGAGACCAAACTGGCAATGTCTGATGATGAGTATATGGAGCAGGAACCAGCTGAACTGACCATGTGAAAAAGAATGAGCAGCTATCTCTGGTCTTCCTGCGTCCAAAATGAGAGACAGCCACTGGCCAACCATGGCCTTGAACAGCTTCACAAAACTGAAGTTGGATCTAGTGCCAACACTAAACAAGATCAGTTTAGAGCTTGGCCTCTGTTCGGTTCTGTGTACACTGAGACATGCCTGGTGCTATGGTACTAATGCACGGTATATCATAAATACTAGTGGCACTGTTTTGGACACAGCCTGAAGTAACTGCCGAATGAATTCCTGCTCAGGAATGGTGATGCTGCAAGCATGCTGAAGTGTCCCATAAAACCCCACGTGCCGCGCACCACCAAAGCCCATAAAACATTACTTTAGCTGTAGGACAATACCTTTCTCAAGCAGGACAAGGCAGCTGGCTGGATACCCATGTAGAAACCATCTTGAATACTTGGGAAGTGTTAATGGGATACAGGATCTTTTGCCTGCCAGTGCTTTGGGTGCAGTGCAGATGGGTATGACCACGGTTTCTGCTGTGGTACCAAGATGATGCTGGTGGACTTGGGGAAGCTGCACTGGGACAAGAGCAATGGGGAACAGTGGTATGTTCAGGCTGAAGTGCTTTAGGAGTGAATGGAGCTGATAAAATACAAGGTGCCTTTAAATCTTTTTCAAAATGTGAATTAAGTCCACTAGTCTGGATAGATCCATTACTGTTATTATTACCAGTTGTTCATCTTAACACAGTCAGGACTTGGTGAATCCAGGTGCTGTATTAGAGAAGAGCAAAACCCAGACCTTGTCCTACAGGGTTTGCAAGATAAATATGGGATTAGCAACAGCATGCAGGTACAGACAGATGGGGCAGTGCAAGGGAGCAGTGACGTGATGTCAGCCAGCAGAGTAGACTGTGGTGACACCTTAGCAGAAGCTTATGAAGGATCCAGGTTTTTGGAGGTGTTGTGGCAAAGGGGAATCTGAAGGATTAGCTCAGCTCACAGACCAATATGTAGAAAGCATCAGGGTGCCTGTCTGAAAGTGTGGCTGTGGAAAATCACATTGCAGGCTGAGCTCTTAGAGGTGGCATCTTGGCCCAGAAATAACAGGTATTAGGGAGAGTGGGTGGAAAAAGAAGTGTGCTGTGTTGGAGTCAGTGTTCTGGGGGGAGTTTTGGGGGCATATAGATGCAAACTGTGAACCGTAGGTCTCTGCAGGAGCATTCAGAGCAGCTCTGAATGATTGTGAGTGGCAGAAGAGATGATGTTGCAGTAACCAAGAAGGTGAGAATTTGGCCAGGACTTTTGGCTGTGCAGAATGACAGAAAAGGCCATGTCTAAGTGGTGGTATTTGGACTGAACCTCAAAGGTTTAGCTTTGGAGGTGCTGATTCTGGGGAAGGCTGTAGATGCAGATGGCCCCTGGAAGGATGATCTTGCTGGGGGTCTTGCGTGGAAAGAAGAGGGAGGCTAGAGTCTCTCTCAGGGATTTCGTGTAGGCTCACAGTTGAGGGATAGTGCAAGGCTTTGTTTGAGCAGGTCTGGAGTCAGGATTTGACCAGGAGCCACCCACATGGAAGGGATGGCTGAACTTGTGGTCTTGGAGGCAGTGGGAGAAGGCAGTATCAAGAGCAGAACCCAGTAGGGCTCTCTCATCAGCAGACAGGGGAGGTGAGGAGGATCTTCAAAGAGATTGTGAGGGAGGTATGAGTAGAAACAGGACAGAAGAGAATCGTGGAAGCCAAAGGAAAATAAATCCTCAGGAAGGTGAGATGCCTGAGTGAAGATGTGGGGAGTGCAAGGAGGCTGGAGGTAGAAAGCTGGATCTGTGATTGTGAAGACAGTTATCTGGAAACCAGGCAGTCTGTTTGGCCAGAAATTTTGGTTTCTGTATGTCTGCTTTTGATCTCACTATGAACATAAGTAAAATATTTCCAGTTTTCTGGCAAAGTGGATGTCCCTAGACCATGCAGCTGCTCAGTGAAAGCAGCTTTGTTATCAGGATGGTGGCCAACATTGCAATGACATTACACAGCTGTTTGGGGCCCTGCGGTCTTGCCTGCATTCATTACCTGCCTTCGAACTGGTCCCAGCTCTCATTGCTGACCCACTGGAAACCTCTGCCTTGCACCAAGCTAATGTTTATCAGACTTGAGAGGCTTTGAATAAAACAATTCCTGTTCCAGGGGACCTGAATGTTTTGCCAAAACTGGTCTCATCATGAAATCTCCAAGCAGCTCTAGCCATCGATGACTTCGACATCTGTGATCTAAGCTGAGCACAAGGAGAAAATGCAGTATTTCTTTAGTTGGTGCCAGGCTATTGTGATGGCTGATGCAATGCTTTGGCAGCTAATGCATAGAAATGAAGGTTTGTGTTGTAGGACTCAGTTCTAACAGGAGTTTTAAGGCCTTAGTCTTAAAAAAAAAAATATTTAAAAAAGCTTCACTGAATTGGCAAACAGCCAAACCATAGTACATAACCTCTGAGCACTGCAGGATTATTTTTGTAGCAGCTGGATGAGGAACGAGTTGATAGAGACAGAGCAGGGGGAGTTCAAAGTGCAGCCCTTCTGATGATTTTTTTTCACCACGTTGGATTGTCCCTGCACTCCCTTGGCCAGAAACCCAAACCATGCTGCACGCCCTCTCCTTGGCCACCTCCACGGCGGAGCTGCCGGCCTCGGTGTGCCGGCATGTGAGGGAGAGGTGTTTATGCTTTTCATCCAGTGGAAAAGCTGGGAGCGCGAGCACAGACACTTCAGACTGTAATATGATAAGAGGTTTGCCCCAATCACTCACTTCTACTGCTACTAATAGAGCAAGAGAGGGAAATTCCTCAGGCACGTGTGATCTCTCAACGGTGAAAGAAACTGCCGTCCTGGTCTTTCCCATTTCTTTGTCCAAGTCAGCAGCTGCACCGCTGCTCCTAATACAGACAAATGACATGAACCTAACATAGAAAACAGAGAGGACACACTGAATAGATCAGATCCAGGTTTTCTAGGGAGGTTAAAAAGAGAGGGCTGCAAAGTCTTACCCTTCTGTTAGCACTGTCTGGTGTGGCTCCATGTCCTGGGATAGGAGGGCAACAAGGTGCAAAATTCCCATCCCCAGCAGAGACAGATTTTCCTAGGGAGCAGGGAAACAACCTCCTAAATGCAAGTTGCACAGGCCATAGTGGGTGAGTTTATTGCCTTCCTACTTTTCTGACAGTCAATAAACTTATTTTTATGGTTTTCAGATTTGGCTTTGGAAGGACAGGCGGTGCTACAGTGGCCTGGCAGAGAGGTGGTCTGCGTGATGGGGTTGGATGATGTGATTGTGTGGTACCTTCCTCCTCACTAAACCCTTTGGTAGATGAATTTCCTGAATCAGTGAATTCATGTGAGCACCCATCCCTATAGGTGGTACAATTGTTTTCTAATCCAGTGAGGCCTGAAGGACCCAGCTGAGGTCAGGCCCAGCTTCCAGCCAGGCACTCTGCACACACAGCCCTACTGCAAGTGAGCTGGGTTGGAGGAGGCTGGAAACAGGAGTGATTTTTCACAAGTTGTTTGGTACATCAGTGCTGGAGCCATGGCAGAAAGCAGTTGTCCCCAAGCGTCTCTGTGTCCTCTGCTTGCCTAAGCTGTCTCCGGTGCCTGACTTTGAGAGATGCAGATGTTCCAGTTATGTTCCAGTTATGTTCCAGTTTGTCATCCAAAAGCTTAGAGATTTTCTTACTCTTCTGAGGTCAGCAGGCACAGATGGCAGTTGAAGGCTATCCTTTTGCTGGATGTTTTGGCCATGTGAAATTACTTGGGAATGTCTCTCCTTGCTGTAAAAACATCCTCATGATTTCCCTTGTCCTTTCTAGGATTTGGTCTCAGTGACATGCTCAAAGGACTACTTTGGTGGGCTGGGGAGATGCTGCTCTTCTGGGGAGGTGAAGCAGGAGATGTGGTCTGACATGGAGAAAGAGAGACTCATTTTGGTGAGCTCTACTTTCCTGCGTGCTTTGGGTTCCATGAAGCTCCCCACACCAGCCCATCTGGGTGCAGGGGCCACACTAAGAGGGGGAGACACGAGACTTTTGGCTGCATCACTGCAAGGAGCAGTGTTGAATAGATGTGTATGTCTGCAGGTGCATTCACTTTAATCACTTTTAAAATGTGCGTCTCCTCTCCCTTCTAGCAAAGTATTTTAAGAGAGTAAAGGGGTGCCCCCAATTCCCCTTTTGTTCCTGCAAAACCAGCTCGTATTCTCTCTCGTGCCTGAGAAACTACTGCAGAAGAGACTTTCCTTCTCTCTCTCTCTCTTTCCCTTTGTAATGAGAAGAACAATCTTTCACTGTTAGATTTTAAAATAACCCTCTTCTGTCAGAGGCTGACTCCTATGTCTAGCAACACTGGCTGGACTGTACCAGAAGCCTGTGTTAAGGAGGTGATGCGTATCCGACCGCCTGTTGCTTTTCCTCTTAGTTTCCCAGGAGCTGCTGTAAAGCTGTTCCCTACCGCTGTGGTCAGCAGGGTAATGTAAAGGAAGGGGCTGGCTCCAAGGTCACTGAATGGTGTGCAGTCCCCAGAATATGGAGGATTTTGGAGAAAGTCTTAAAGGAAAAAACTTGGGAGGCATTTTTAGGGAAGAGTCTGCTGCCAAGGCGAGCGGCAGCAGCCCGAAGCTGGGGCTGTCCCCCAGCCCTTTGTTCCTCCGGGTGGTCGGCTTCCTCCACCCGGCACAGCACAAAGAGGCTTTGGGAGCTGGCCCAAAACCGAGGAGTGGCAAAATGCAGTTAGTTCCCCTGCTTTTGTAAAAGGCATGTCTGGCTGCCAAGGGAAGTTTCCGTATCCTGCTGCCTTCTGTTTGCTGGGGCTCAGCTGGGACCCACTGTGCTCCCGAGTCCCCGGGCTGTGACTGGAGTCCGGGAGCTTTGCTCCTTCCTTTGTGCATGGGTGGAGGAAACGGTCAAGTGTGTTCAGCTTTTCTGACTGATTCGTGCTTATTACAAAGCTGGCTGCCTGGGCCAGTTTCCTGGCATGTGTTGGGTGTCCTGGGGACATTTGCTTTGCTTCTGCCGGGGCTGAGCTTGTTCTGGAGACAGATGGCCTGGTCGGAAACTTGCAGAAGATGTTGAAAAGATGGCTGTGGGCTTGTGATTGCCCTCCAAGAAAGACCCAGTCCTGGGCAGTGGTTATGTGAGCTGCCTTGCTCAGGAAGCCAATGTAGTGTGGGGAAACGACCAACTCCTAAAGACACTAAAGACAAATGTCTCCCCCTGTGTGCTCCGGCTTGAATAAAGTGTGAAGGTTGTCAGTAAATGACTTTTTTTATCAGGTGAGATGGCTTCTTTGGTCAAGATCCTTTTCTTGTGGTTAATCTTGCAGTGAAGAGAGAGAGTTTTTCCAACACTCAGGGTACAGCGCTGGGACAAACCATAGCACAAGCTTTGTGAAAAGGGACTAAAGAAAAAGGCACATGAGATCAAACAACAGTGTTTGTTGGGAATTACTGTCATGTGGAGAAACTTTGCACTGATTTGTGCGATTAGCTGATATCAAGATGGTGTTTAAGCTGTAGAAAGCATCCATAATGGTGTGATGGGCAGAGGACTGTGAGGATGGAAGCAAGCTGTCATTAAAATGAAGATGTAATCACAGGTGTTTTAATTTGAGTTTATGCAACGTGACAATTTGGAGAGAAAAGTTTGGGAAAATTTGGGGCTTTTGCTTTTGTTATTTTTCTGATAAGACAGGGTTTCTGGTGTGGGTTCATGTACTGGAGCACTATAGCCTAAGGGCTGTCTTTTACAAACATACCTTTCAGGCCATACGGATGGGGCTTGGGTCCATTAGACTGGAGCAGCTGTAGGCAGCTATCATACTGGATAAGACAGAGATAGCACAAGCACACTTAATCTTGCATGCATGCATAATATGAAAATAGGAATAAGTGAAAATCTGCCATTTGTTTGACAAGAGCAGCCTCCAGTCTGGGGAGTACTCTGCTCAACAGCCACGTTTCCTGCAGAAGAGAAGCCAGAGCATGCAGAGAAATTCTGAAATGTGTTACGTGTTTGATATGAAAAGCATGCAAGACTTTTTTTTTCCATTTTCTGGGGGGAATTAATATAATAGAGCTGTCACCTTTCATCAGTCAAATTTGGTGGCAGCTAAGCTCAGGGATGGTAGCGGAGAGGAGGGCATGCGAAAGGTGTGGAGAGAGCTGGAATTTGCATTGTGGAGGGGAAGGGATTTTTCTGTGCATGTTGAGGAGAAGTGAAGAACTGTTCTTTGGGGTTTGCTGCTGTCAGAAACCCTGACAGATTTTGGGCTGGGCTGAGCCTGCTGGGGTGAACACAGAAAGCATCTGGGTGTGAAGCAGAAGTTGCTGCCAAAGGAAACCAAATCCTTTTTTTGGAGAGACTGTCAGGATTATTTAGAGGTAGGTTTAAAATGTGCTGCTGTTTTCCCTGCAGTGAGGAATACCTCTCTCTGAACTCTTCCTGGAGAATAGGCTACACTGCCTAGTAGGAAGGAAACATCCCTGCCTGAGCTTGAATCTGAGTATGTCCAAAATGCAGTGGAGCTGACAGTTCAGCAATCTAAGAGGTCACCCAAGTGCAGAATTTGGTGTGTGTGTATATATATATATATTTATATTTAATGTCCTATATAAAAATTTACAACCTATATATTCATAATTTTGTATTAAATATTTATATGGACAATGACTAGCACACTCACATTTGCTCTCACTTGCTGTAGTCATAATTTTGCTAGGTACTGTATGCCCCTGCTCCTGCTAGCCCAAGTCTTGACCTTACCACTGTACAAGCACCTGCTGGGCAGAGGTGAATACCATGAAGTCTCACAAGGGGCCACAGAGTTAAAGGACTCTCAGCAGCTCACCAGAAATTACATGTCCTGGCACTGCCAGGCAGTCCCAGCAAAGCATTTGGAGGGGTCATGCAGGTGGTTTTTGGCTTGGTCCCTGCCCTTCTTGTCCCTGTGGAGCTGATGGCACTGGAGCTGCTGCTCTGAGATAAGCTTCTCTTGGGCAGATTTTATATTGGCTCAGTCTTGGCATCTCTGAGGCTCCTAGGGTGGAACTGCCACAGCTTGCTGCAGGCATAAATCTGCAGTCCTCCTCTGCCCCCAAGGTTTTCAACTGTTCTTGGCAATGTGGAAACTGCCTGCAGTTCTCAGGATACGTCAAACATCTTTTTGTCCCTTTATGAGAGCCTCTCTTACCCATGCAGCAGCAGAACTGAGCGACCTCAGAAGAGCATGTGAATGATTGGAATTAACAAGGAGGTGGAGAGAGCAAGTGTGCTGTTTTCTTCCTAAATTTTTTGAGATGTCTGAAACATTGGGACATTCCTCCAGTGAATTCTATAGTTAACAAGAGGTGAGCTCAGCTCTTGTTATCAGTGTATGCCTGAAGAATAAGGAGCTGTAGACAATCCTATTAAAGCTGTACAACTGCAGATAGGATTTAATGCAGAGAACTGGATCTGCTCACCTGTAGGTGCCGCAGGTTTCTGCCATCCCTGGGACATATCCTGAGGTCCTTTTCTTTGTCGTTGTTCTAGGAAGTATTTACCTATGCCAAGTCTCATATGTTTTTCAGGGGAGGTTGTACAGGGAGAATCAGAATGAAATTTGGGTGCAGACCTGAAGGTCTGTTTTCTGTCTCCCAAGCACCTTGAGTGATGTGATATGATGGGGAAAGAGTCTCTGTGCCAGCCTTAGGTAGGCTAACTGGTTTCACCCAGCACATGGGGCTGAAGAAGGGAGAAAGGAGGGAAATAAAGATTTTGCTGTGGGGATGACTGGATGGGGTGGTCTCACTCCAGGCAGGAAACCTGAAGATACTGACCTTTCCCCCTTTTCCCTCTCTTGCTTTGCTTGATTATAGCACTCTGCATATTGCCTGAGTTATGGGCTGGTTTTATGTATGTTATGTGTACGTGCAGCTACACAGTGCCTGACACAGAAGGGCTCTGATCCTGACTGAAGCCCCCAGGGTGGATGTCCCTGATGTCCTCCTTTGCTGTGTGGACTGTCATAGTGGCAGGAACCACTTGTTTCAGACAGAAAGCACTGCCTGTGTTTTCTCTGTTGAATCCCTTGGCTCTGTATTTTTGACTGTTCACTTGCTTTGACAGTATAAAAATGAGAAGCTCACATTACCCCCTTCCAAAGCAAGGCATCGTCTGCAAAGCAATAAGTATGCAGTAACCTAACTTTCCACCTCTAAAACAATCAGTTTTGACTGAGTATTTGCTTGGTACTCACACAAGAAAATGCTGTGAATTAGAAGCTGCTTGTTTGAGCAAACCGCCTTGGAAGCAAGGGGCTGCTGCTGGGTCTGAGACTGCAGCTGGGAATTCTGATGGAAAATCTTCTTGCTTTAGTGAAAAACATAAAATATGGGGGTCTTTTTATTTGAAGCATATCACCATCCCATCCTTCCACCCCCTGCAATCTTCAGCTGAGATAACGGAAGCCTCTGGAGTATATTGTGTTCAGAGTGACCTTCAGTACACTTGTGTTGTGACCTTAGTGCTGTGCCCGAAACAGATCTTTCTGCGCTTGCCAATATAACTGGGAGTCTGTTATGCAGAGCAGAAGGTGTTGCTTCTTGGTGGACCTGGCAATTGGCTTGAAACCTCCTGTTCAGTTTGAATTACAATCTGGCACAGAATGTGTGTTTTTGCCTAGTTTCTAAATGGATAATATGCTTCAGTTTCTTATTTTGTCTGGTAGGCATTTTTATACAACATACATTTGGAAAGACTTGCTTTCTTCTAGATCTGCCTTATCCTGCTATCTCATCACCACAGTTACTGCAGGCCTCGTAGGTATTATTTCTTGGTGATTGCATAGAAAAAATATATGTTATTCAGGATAGGACACTAGCAGAACTTGTGACATGATTTGTAAGGTTAAGGTGAAGCAATTGATGATCTTTTAGTTATTTAACCTGAAGAAGGTGTCAAGCTTGTCCTCCCACCACTGCACGTGATGTAAATGAAAAACTGGTGAAAAAACAGCTATAGATCCACTCTTCTGCAGACGGCTAATGTACATAAAAAGGATTTTGTATTATGTATTTGCATAAATAAAGGAAAGGCAGCATTACTGGTAGGTAGTACCTGGCTGGCATTTACATCTGTCAAGCCTAAATGAGAGCAGGGTGTTTATGAAGTGGAATGATTTCACATGCCAGTCTTCTCTCAGCTGTCATCTATTTCAGGAATTTAAAATCTTTCTAAATTAATCTTATTTTTCCTTCTTGCTTGGCTCCAGATTGGGTAAAAAAATCTACTGGAATAAACAAATAATTCATTTTAGTGAAATCATACTGGAGGTAGGAGGGGAAAGGTGAAGGCAGAATGGAGTAACTACTCTAACTCAATAAAGTATTGACATAGATAAGTGAAAGAGGGAATAAGAGGGAGGGAGAACATGTGATTATCCAGCATCCCAAATGTGCAGTGTAAACAAAATTTTGTGATGAGGGATGGCTAGCAATTGGCTTGGCATGTCAGGTGAGAGAGCGATTTCTCAGCCTGCTGGGAAGCCTCATTGCTTAGGTGATGGAGCGAGTATTCTGTATTTATTCAATAGTCTTGCTGTGAGCTGGGGAATCGAGTCCTGGTGTCAGGCTTAGAGAGGGAGGTTGGCAAGTTATCTGTCCTAATCCTGAAAGAGAGTTTCTTCTAACAGCTGATCCTGCACAGTGGAAGCCAGGGTGACTGTTGTCCTTACACGCCGTTACTTTATCATATGCTCCTCAGGAGGGAATTGTAACTCCCAGACAGTTGGAAGAATCTTCTCATGACTATTGCAGGTTTTTCCCTCTCAAATCTAGTTCTTACCAGTTCCCACTACTCTTCACTTGTTTTTTCCTTCTCTTCCTTCCTTCCTCTGCCTTGTCCTGGATTAGATCTTTTTCCACATCACACCTGACTGGTGCTGGCATGGGTTCTTTCTCTGGGGAAGCTGGATGCACCTGGTAGGATAAATCCTGTTACTAAAAGCTGTGGACAGTAAACATTAAGCAGCAATTAGTGTGATCTGAGCTCTTTGCGGTGGCACAATACCAGGAAACTGGATAGCCTGCAATTCCCATTGCTGGGATTTTCCGCTGTCACTTGGTGTGGGCGAAAGGAAGATGGGAGTGAGCTGTGGAGGATGAGAGCAAGCTGCTGGTGACTAATTGTACTTCCTCAAGGGCCTGGACTTTTCTTGGAGGTCTTTCTCAATGCTAGACTTCTCCAAGGAACTCCTGTCAGTTTCTTGCCAGCTCATCTGTCTGGCTTCTTATCAGCTTGCTGAGCCACAAATCCCAGATGGGTGTTTAAGCACCCCAGGCACCCAGCAAGGCACTGGCCGGATGCACCAAGGTTCAGAAGACTTTGATTCACACTTGAGGATTGTGATGTGCTTTTTGGATGTGCAGGTCTTTGAAGCAGCAGCAACACTGGATTTTAAACTTATTTCAAGGAATAGGTGAGAGAGAAACTCTGCCAGTTTTAATCTGAACCAGCTACGGTTTCATTGCTGTGTGCCAGACTAGCAGCTGGAGAATGCTGTGGAGCATGTTGTGCTTTGATGTTTCCAAAATGCGGTCCTGGGGGATTTAAGTGTAACCAAAAATGTTTGAAGTGCTGGCCTCTTGCCACAGTTTGGGATGAAGAATGTTTCTGAAAACCTTTGCAGTTCTGTATGGAACTGGAGTGCATTTTTTCCATGTAGCCCCAGGCAGGACTGAGACGGATGTACTGTGGAATTGTCTTACTGTCTTAGGCACCTCTAATTCATAGCCCCAGGGCAATAGCAAAATGCTAAAGACCAGATTTTCAGGACTTAATTCTAACTTAAGATCTCATTCTTATTGTCATGGCAAAAAGGAATATCCAGTAGTTCACATTCCTTAAGCACAATGTGATTTCTGATCTCCAGATTTTTATAAAGTCGAAGAGTGATATAAGTTCAGTTTGTGTATATATGTCTCCACATGCAAAAAACCCTGCAGAAAGCAATGGGGTTTTTTCTTTTTTTTTTTTTTTTTTTTTTTCTTTTAATAAGGCAGTAATGTGTCTCCTCAGTTGAAGTGCCTGTAAAAGGTAAAATACAGAATGTAAGCCATTAGCTTAATTGTATTTAACATGTTTCTAATTCTGGCCCAAAAGGAATTAGTGTCACATCTGAGGGAAAAATAACTGTGCTGTTTTGTTGTTCTTCAGTGAAAATTCGAATATAAATTACTCACCTATCCATTAGAAAAATTTGAGTTCTGGAACTCATAAAATATAACCAGAGAAGGGACTTTGTTATCTATTGCCGTTAGTGTGCCTTTAATGGGCAAGGCTCAGTGGGACCTTGTCCATGTACTTTATAAAGCAGGTCTATGAATGGAGGGCTTTTGCTTCTCTCTCTATACAGCCCCTTACTATGCTTTTCCTTCTCAACTTCCTTCTAGGTCTATGCCTGCATTTGTCTTGGCCAGCTCTCACACAAGTCACTGAGAAGCTTTTGGCCGAGAAATGGGTTAAAGATTCAGCCCTGCAGCAGACAATTAGTCTCTTCTAGCAATCTCCCAATTAATCCTGTTATTAGGCTTTGCCCCTAGTTTCTATAGGTGAGGTCTGACCCTAATAAAAGCCACCCCCTTTGGCGTGGTGCCTCCACCGTGCCACGGCCCCGGTTACAGCATGGCAGATGCTCTGGACAGGGTTGGTGCACAGGAATTTGCCGTTGCCCCCCTTCACCGGCCACCGCCGCAGCCTGCGAGGAGCAATGTGGCACGAAGGCTCCTGAATTGGACGTCTGGGCAGTTTGATTCACGGGCCAGTACTGCACCATGTTTGCTCAGTGGGGCTTCCCAGTCTTCAGGTGCTTGACGTGCCGCCGCAGCCTGCTGTCGATAAAAGACTTTAGATTAAAAGCCTTGATCACCTCCCATTAATGCTTCACACCAACGGTGCTTTTAAAAGATTGTCTCGATGATAAAATGAGTGACCTTCACATCCAAGAGTTCCAGAACTGCCAGCTATGCCCTCCCATTAGATTATTATTACCGGTTATAATGTCGTGCTATAAATTGTATTAAGACTAGGTGTAGCACTGAGACAGAGCTATCCATTCTCCCCAGTCTCCATCTCACTGGGAGCATGTTTCTCTTTGTGCTCTTACAACAACAGTTCACACCTTCACAGTTTCCTGCACTTCACCCTGAATTTTGCCCCTCAGCATTTTTTAAGCTGGGTAGAGTGCTTCATCCTCCAAAGCAGCTTCAATTTTCATGATAAAAGCAACTGCTAACCTCATGTAGGTGGTGTCAGGTGCTTCTGGCCCATCAGCCAGATGCAGAGCATTTTCCCTGATGCTGCAAAAAATGGGAGAGCATTCTCTGAACAAGGGTGAGGGGGAGGGAAGAGGACAAACTTGAAATAAGTGACTGTAACAGTGCTTTTGTATTTTAAAGGGCCCTTGCATGCCAGACAGGAACCTCTTGTATTTCAGGCACTGCATGTGCTTGAATTGGTTGATGCTTACCTCTCTTGCTGAGTTCTTAAAGCTGCTTCCTGCTGAATCACACAACATCATCTTGCTGTGCCTGTGTGTATAACGCAGCAGGGAGGGACAGTGCTGGGTTCAAGAGAGGTTCTGAAACTTTAATGAAATGCCTCTGAACTAGGCAGGGTTTGTGTGCCAGTCACGTTTGAAAAGCCCATTTGCTGCTTGCGTTATAGTGTTTGAAAGAACTGCTGGTATTTCTGTCCTGGATGGTCATTCGTTCTTCCTTCTCTGGCTGTTCTGTCCGGGCATCGGAGAATTTTGCTGCCATTCAGTCATCTGCCAGAGGTTGCTTCTGCAGCCCCTGCTTGAACGGGTGTGCCTGGTTTGGTGGACGCTGCACCGGGCAGTGGTGACTGCTGGCAGTGGTTGGGCTCAGGTTACTCATCTGAATCACTGTGCATGAAGCCCTTCACACTTTTCTGGGTGCATGGACCAGACTCTGCTTTGCTGGGTGGCTTTGGAGCAGTCACAAGCTGTGCATTCTCAGCAGGCTCAGCGAGTGCTCAATATCTCTCCGGAAGCTTTCAGCACCATACAGTATTGGGCAATCTCATCCCTCCTCTTCTGCCACCAGTGTTAGATTGAAATCAGTCAGGCCTTCCCCTTACCTTCAAGAATAACGTCCCAAATGGCTGTAGCAGGACTAAAACCCTGTGCCAGGTCCAGTTGGCAGTTTAAAGCACAGATTAGCCTTGGACATGGTATTTCCAGCAGAGGGTTAATCTTGTGGTTCTTATTCCATGCCAGCTGAACCCTTGCGTGTGATGCAAAGTAACAGATGCCTACAAGGCATCTTTTTGCCTCTCCAGAAAAGTAGTGCTTCAGACCCTGGGAAGGTGCCTGTGGACATTAAGAGAATTGATACACAGAGGGTGAAAATCCTCCCAGAAATGGCTTTTCTGACCAAGAGTGTGACTCTTCCACTCCTACTCACTAGATTAATGCTGTGTTGGTGGGGACACTACAGAGCAGGGAAGAGGAACCTGCTGTGGGATTACTCATGAGGTAAGGCTGGTAGGTCTCCGTCCAACTTTTTTATCCCATCCCCCTGTTGGCCTTTGCAAGCTCACCTTTCTGGCCACATTTACAACTGAGCTTTATGGGCTTTTTGAATGATTTCTGGAGCTCTTTCTGATCAATACACAGTAGCTGTCCCTCTCTGGAGGGCATGTTCTGACATGATATTACCCTGCCATCCGTTCTTTTCTTGGTTTATAGCTCTCCTTAATATTTAAATGGGTTTCTTGCTGCAGTGCTTGTCCCCCGTTTACCCAAATAATCTATAACTCAATGACTTCTAAATCCACTTCACAAGTTGTTATATTCATTATAAATGAGTTGTAGTGCAACCTGCATCACAAGTAGATACTCTCATCTGGAGGCCTGTGCTGCGATCCAGCATGAGCAGGGAATATATTAAACCCATAAAACCCCCAAGACATACCATACCATACAAAATGAGCTCTAACTACATGCTTTATTCCTCCTTATCACTTATATTCACCAGCCATTCAATGAAAATGTACTACACACATACACACACACCGGGCAGCTGTTCCTGCAGCCACAGCACCTCGTACAGCTCCTATTGAGGTTTTGCAAGCGGCTGGCACTTGTGGCAAGGCTCTGTGGGGATGGCTGGGACGGCCACATCTCCCTCATTAGCTGTGTGAGTTGTGAGGTCTCTGTCATCAGTCGTGAGCTGTGTGCTTATGCAGGAGGGGCCCTGTCCACTGCAGCAGCCCAAGAGGAACCAACGTTGGTTTCAAGCCTGTGACTGGTCTCCCTGATTTCAGCGGCACCAGGCTCGCCTGCTGCTTTTCCGAAGTTGAAAATGCAGCTTGGGGTTGAATGGCCAAAGGATTCAAGGGCCAAGGATTCAGACACGCCTCTGTGTTCTGTGTCTTCAGGGGCTTTATTACTGTCATGGGCAGCTTCATCTGCCTGAAGGCATTGTTTGGTAGGATCTTAGCTACTTTTTAATCTCAAATCCTGGCTGATTGCTGTGCTAAAGCCAGCTTCATGACTGCTTCATTCTCAAAATGCTGTGTATCTGAG
This sequence comes from Tyto alba, assembly GCF_018691265.1. NCBI lineage: Eukaryota > Metazoa > Chordata > Aves > Strigiformes > Tytonidae > Tyto > Tyto alba. The sequence continues at coordinate 9,518,537 of NW_024881303.1, forward strand.
AATCCTGTATAGATGTTGCTCTTGAGATTTAACTTCCTTTTCAACTCTTTTTTTTTTTTTTTTTTTTTTTTTTTTTTTTGTCACCATGGAGTAGTAGCTTTCAAAAGGGATTTGAAAAAAGGAAATTTGGAGTTTGGAAGAGTCTCTCTACCCAAATCTGACAATGAATGCAGGAGAAATATTAGAACTTGGCATTATTCCTTTGCTTGTAAAATTTGATAGATTTAGATTTGACTGGTTTGCCTTGGATTGAGTAGGAATATTATTAGTGCATGAAATTCAATGAGCTCTAATGCTATTTAAAAAGCCCTAATGAGAAGGGTGCTTTTGTGTCAAATTCTATTGTTTTTTTCTTCCTTTTCTGCTTTCCGTATTTGAAGAGCTCTAAAAATATTTTTAACAGCTAAGGAGGGAAATAGACTTTTGTCTGAAGGAATTGGGGGAGGAGGGGAGTCTGGGGGAAGGAGAGTGAATTGATTTGGTTGGTAGCTTTTACTGTATGTATGTGTTCTCCTGTGAACCATTAAATTGGGGAGTTCAGTCGGGTTACAGCTGGTGCTAATTGTGTTCTGAGTTTACTGACTGGCCTCCTTGTCTTTCCAATCAAGATTCATTGTCTTTCCTGTCTGTTGAGATTTTTGTGTGACTTATGGGAAAGTATCAGCTTAAAGGATAAGGAATTGAGACAATCAGGTTTTACGGTGAAATTTTTTTTTTTTTTAAATTATCTTTTTATTAAATGCAGTATTCTGGTCCTTAAGACCTGTGGAACTGTGTACTTTGTTTTTCATTGGGGGACATGTTTTCTACAGAATTGCCATTTAGTGTAAGGAAACCTTTTATTTATTAAAAAAAAAAAAAATCACAAGGTGAGAAAAAAATCTAAACCAATAGTTTTTTGATCTGAATAAAAACATTTTGTTTGTTGAACCAAACTGAAGCATGTTATTTCAAATTGGTTCACTGTTAAATTGGGTCTGTCCATGTCTTGAAAGTGCTGCTCACTGCACAGACCTGGCTCCTTGACTGTTATTTCTGCTTTGATTGGGCTTTGTGGTGCATTATGGCAGTTTTTCCTGTAGAGGCATCATAGGAGGTGTATTCTGGGTATGAAGCCCAACCCACAGAAAGGATAAGAGCAATACACTGACAAACACCCACTTGCAGTAGGCACCAAGGACTGTAAACAGATGCAGTTACTGTCAAAGAGCCTTGAAGCAAGCTGTTTCTAACGACATACTAAAATAAGATCTTTCATGGTTTAAATAATCTTTGAACTGAAATTCTGAGAAAGACTTTGATATTTTAGCTTTTTCTCCAGCTTGGACAAAAAAACAAACAATGAATGATCAGAATTTACTGTGGAGTATTAAATCTGATTTTCTTGCTTTGTTCTAATACTACACATACAAGCAAAATTGATCAAAACCTCCTGCTTCAGATTTATATCTTATACTGGTTTATGTATTTTTTTTTTTATTATTTTACATTTTAAAACAATTCAGCTCCAAAAGCTTGGCAGGTCCCTGCACAGAAAGCCCTAGGACAAGGAACCCCGAATATACCGTTTCCTTCTTTCTCATTAGCCTCTTAAAACAAAGTCTGTATTTTATGTCAACAGACAGAACAGCTTTATTCTGACTGCAATAAATCTGATGACAATTTACTTTATTGAAGTCTTATGTAATGCACAGTTTATCTCCTGGGTAGAATTTCTTTTTGACTTCTGACTTAGCTGGAAGTACAAACAATTACTCCTGCAGCAGGGAAAGCTGCCCCTTCTGCAAGTGCTCCCTCCCCACTGTTTGCATGTCTCGCTTCTGCTGTACTGCATGGGTAGGAGAGAACACTAGTTTTCAAAATTTCCTAAGTCAGCCAGGAGCTGGGTTTTAAGGTGGATTTTTCTTGCCAGGTCCAGTGTGCAAATTTAGTCGTACCACCCAGAAGCCTGGAAGTAGTGGAATGATTCCAGTTTGCACCTTCACAAAGGCTGTCTGGGCTGTGTCCCAGGGCAAGGAGATGTGATGATGCTATGTGTAGCTGAAGAAGGTCTGCATCTTGTGGCCCTGAAGCTGTTTGCTCAGCTAAATCATTCCTAGAACAAAGCAAAAAATGGTTCCAAGTCATCAGGCCTGACTTGTGCAGAACCCAATCATGTCACTGGTGAGGCTGGTCTGGCAAAGTGCTGGCAATGGTCCTCTTTTGTTGTCTCCAGAAGTAGTGAAGGAAGCTCAGCATCTTGCAACGTGCAGCCATTATAAAATCTCCTATGACATTGATCATGGCATCATGCAAAGTAGCAGAGGTCAGCAAATAGTTATTACTAATTATGTCCAGTAGTGGTTTCATATCTGTTGCTTATTTTCTGTTTTCAGATGTTCTGCTCTGGTTGCCCAAAGCAGAAGTTCTAAAACAGTTTGCAAAAGGCAGCTCCTGCTTCCTCTTCGAAAAGGATAAAGTCCCATAAATCATGCACAGGAGCCTGGTCTTTGCAATCATCTAGTCCAGGCTACAGACCTAAGAGAGAAAAACTAATCAGCTCAGCCTGTGGATGTCTCATCCCCAGAATTAATTGTTCAGGTTTTCATCATTATCTCTTGGCTCTTTTGTAGATATTTTTTTCCAAGTTTATTTAAGAGAAAGATAAAAAAGAGGCTTTCATTGCAGTATCAAACATTTTTCTGTATACATTAAAAAAAAATACCTCTCTATATAGTTCAAGGATCTATTATTGTTCTATTAATGATGTGACATCTGCATATTGGCACAGGGTTTCATACTCTAGTCGTTCTCAAGGGATTATACCACTGTTATATTGCTGGCACAGCCATTTTTCCGGGGTAACTGGTGCACAAGGGCAGCGCTATATTAAGTGCAACATATGCTAGAAATCAGAAATGGAAATGCCTCATCATTGCAGTAAGAGCACTAAGCCAAGGCTTAGTTAGCAGCTGGGATACAATATAAAAATAGTAAACCTGGGTGAGAAGGGCTCATAGGAGAAAAATGCAATAAAGGAAGCAGGAACTTCTAATTTTCATTTTCAAAACTGACTGGGGAAAACATTCTTGCACAGATTTTTCATCAACATAGAAACAATGGACCCCCAAAATGAGCCTGTTGAAATCGTCAGTGAAAAATCTCAAGGGTTTTGGCTGAATACTCTTGTTCTCTTCTGAAGTGGTTGTTCTTTTTCAGTTAAAAATGGAAAATTTCAAGGAAAAAAGATGCTTCTTTTTAAAATCTGCCTTTCATCAAAACCTCAAGTACAAGCAGAAAAGGGAAAACTTCTGAGATAAAACTTCTACACATTTTCAAATTATTATTATTTTTTTTTTACACAGTTATTTGCAGAGCATATTACTAATACTTCAGGCTTTTTTTTTTTTTTTTTTTGGCTGGGTGAAAAGGGTAAATATATTCCAGAATAATATCTCGTTATAAATCTCAGTGTCACATCACAAAGGAAAACATCTTCACTGGCCCTTAAATAACTGCAGCTATTCAGGGAACCTAGAGATAGGGACCAAACAGACTGGATATGGAGCAGGTGACTGGGGACTCATGCCTCAGGAGGGCTCTGGCATGGTTCAAAGTTGGCATTAGTCTTCTTCACTCTGTAAGGATGTACTCAGCTTCCTAATGGTTGGACTCAATGGTCTTAAAGGTCTTTTCCAACCTAAATTATTCTATGATTCCCAAATGATTCTATAACCAGAGTGCTATGTGCTGTGCTGCTCCATCTGGGGGCCCTTTCTATGGTTGGAATGGGTGCTCTGATACTTGTGGTCTATGTCAGACAGAAGCTAGTTCAAAAAATAGTTGTAGGCTAAACTCATCCAGCACTGGTGTGGTTCTTTGGCAAACTGGATGAGCTTCTGAACTTAAATCCTTGAAAGAGCAGTGATGAGCCTTTGGGGACTGTATGGAGTAGGCTGCAGATTGGCAAGGCTGAAGGTGTCTGGAAGGGAGTAGCCTGGGGGCATGTGGAACAGCAGGGACCTGGCAATCATGGATCCTGGGAAAAGAAAGCCTTTGAGTTGGGAAGAAATTTTTCTGTCTGATGGAGGGGCTTGTGGTCAGGGTGACCACAAACACCACCTCTGAGCAGCTGAGCTGTCTGCTGGTTATATGACTGTGCTGACCCCAGGGAGAGTTTCTGCATCCCCATATGTGATCAGCGGGCAGCACTTGGGGTTTGGCACACTGGGAACTGGTTTAGGCTCTCAGGATTCAGCTGATCAGGAGTTTGTTGTTGAGCTGTTATGTTCAATTTAGTATTATGACATGTAGCTCCTCAGGATGCTTCATACCTCATTGGCTTTTGTAGCACCTTACACCAAGGTTCTGCTTGCACAGGGCTCCCCAAGCAGCTTCTTGGAGACAGCTCCTGCTCAGACAGCACCCAGATCACTCCCATCCCCTGCACCGAGTCCCACTCCATGGATGGGTGGTATATTGGATCAGTGAACCGGTCCCAGTTAAAAATCAGTCTTTTTCTTGGAAGTGTTGTTTTAATGCATGATCATTCCTTTGACCACTGTAGGGCCCTCGTGTGGGCACAGCTGGGAGAAGTGATCTGTGGCAGAGGGTGGTGAGGTCTGTGTAGCTACTGCACTGCTCATACTGTGAGGCTGCAGCCCTAAAAGTTATTTAGATTATTCCCTTGGAAGCTCTGTGAGTGGCAAGAACTCATACAATAGCTGTGCCTCTTGTTTCTATCCAGCGCTTCCCTGATGAAACGCTGTGGACTACCCAGAAACATGGTCAATATGAGAAACTTAACATTACATTTCTTTGAAGTATTTAGGGGAAATAAAAAAGACATTCACAGTAAAAATGTAATGAATGGTAGGGTGGAAACTTATGCTAACAGTTTTCATTTGAAATTTTGTTTATTTGTTTCTGCCAGTCTACTGGTTCTCTGTTGCATTACTATGTAAAGGAACGTGCCATGGCTGGTGAGCAAATTCAGAAACCTGACTCTAAGGCTGTCCCTTTTCACTGGTGTCAGAAGATGCTCGTGTTTTCTTCTTGGGATATTCAGCTGTTTGCTCATTCTAAAGCCTTCATGTCTGATCAACAGGTGCAACTTTTCTGCTAGATTTGGAAGTGATGCTTCACTATGGCATCAATTTGTAGTCTGAGACTTTATTGTTATAGCTGTTCTTGTGCAGACTGAATGGGCTGATGATACTGTTTGGTTTCTTTTATTTCCTTGTATCTTGAGCATTTACCCTCTTTTTACAGCAGTACCAATTCTTCCAATAATTCACAAAATAAAGTCCACAGACTTGCTGGATCTGACCAGAGTCATGTGGACAGCATTGACCTGGCCCCTGCCAGCCCTACCAGTGTCACTGCAAGAAACCTGGAGTTTACTGAGGGTAAGTAGGAAAATCTTTCCTAGGTGAGCTGGAAAAGCTGCCTTGACAGATTGCTTGCCTGAATTGCTGCTGGGAACTATGATTTAATGTTCTAGATGATACTTGCAGCCCACACATCTGACCTGAAACCTCGTCAGCCAGGTCTGCCCTGAGCCGCACAGGGCCAGTAGCCTGAGAATGAATGAAAGCACAAGAACTCCTGCACGCTATGCAAGCCTCCTCCTGGCCTCCAAAAGAGGCACCAGTGCAGCCCTGACTTCTGCTAATGGTGGATCTCTTATAGGTGGGCGCTGGTCATGGCAGCTTGATTTTTTTTAATATGGTGCATTGCTGTAGGTATCACATAAAAGTGTGTCTTGAGAAAGTACTTGAAGCAGTAGAGGAGAATAACTTTGTGAATTAGTTCAAGGATGCCCTAAAAAAACTTCCATCAGTGGCATCATCCCACTGTTTGGTATCAGGACAAAGACCAGTCAATGATTTGTCTTGCTCTGTGCTGAATTTGCAGACAACTATGTTTCATCGGGCTGGCTCTGACGGTCCTTTGAAAATACCAATGTGCAAGGGAGGAAATGAGGCACACGAAGACAGTACGACTGTAAAAATCTCATGACCTTACTAACCTCTGGCCCCGTATTCATATAAACAATACTGCGACTAAATTAAACTACAGCCTTCAAGGGGGGAAGAGTCAATACAGCATTGATGAAGGATAATATATTAATTTCATTTACACAGCTAAGAAAATCCAGAATACACCAGTTATAGTGAACATGTTCTGTCCTCTAAGTTGACCTCTTAGAAAATTTTAACAGAGCTATATAAAAAGTGAGAGGGAAATAGTAGATGCTCATCAAATTAGGAGAATAAATTGCCTGAAAATGGCATTTGGGAGACCAAGCTATACAATTTTTAAATAATAGTGTTGGAAACACAATGAAAATAGCCCTATCAAAATAGAATATATATGACAGAATTTTTATAAAACTTCACAAGGCTTCCATGAATATAATATGCAAGCTGGGAATATTGGATTCAAAATAATGAAAAGCTCCCAGTCAAGCTTCATCTCATTGCAAAGAGCTGTAGTAGCTTTAGGCAGATGCTAAGAGGTTGCAAGCAAGTGCTTAAGCAGTCTTACATAAGAGATAAATATGATGGATCCACATGTAGCAGAAGCACTTCTTAGGATAAAGAGAATCTCCCAAAAATCACAATAGAGGCAAATCTGGAAGATGTGATGGATTCATGTGAGGCTACTGTATGAACTACAGCATAAGATGCCAATTAATTCTTAGGCTATACAGTGAGTAGCTTATAGGATCAAGGACTTTCTGAATTTGGAAACCAAATGCAAGGTTAGAGCTGAAAAGACTAGGAAGCAAGGAAGATCCTTGGAGACAATAGCCCGTGGGTATTGGATCCAGCTGCTCACCGCAGCTGTTCCCATGATTTTTCCATGTACAGAAGAAGCTTTTGCAGACGCAGTCCTACCAAAAGGTGAGACAACACTGTGCAGAGCAGGTCTGACTCTCATCTTAGTTATGCACGTATAAGTTGCATTGTATGACTGTACATCCAAAATGAGGTCTGGGTTGCTACATAAGGCACAGCATACTGCAAGGAGGACTCAATGCCATGTGTGGCTCTAAAAGTAGCTCTGCAATGGTCCTGCCTGTCGTGTCTGCATGTATGTACACACACACACACACTTACACACTCCTATGATGAATAGAGATGTATGCAGGCTGCCTCTTCCAGTCCCTAGTCTGAATGCATGGTTACACATTTCAAGACCAACGCAATATGTGATGCATCCTATTTTTTCATAGAATACTTCTCAAAAATAAAATGGAAAGTTTAATCCTCCCCTCCTCAACCTTTTTTTGAAAACCTTTTGAAATGATGTTTCTTTGTGCTGTAATTTAGGATCTGTATAAATATATTCTGCTGCAAAGGGTGATAATTACCACACCCACACAATTTTATAATACACACATCTAATTGTAGTACAGTTATTTGTGGCAGCCAAGCACTGAAAATACACTTTTATTGTATGCCTCTAAGCAACGATAAAAAAGTCTTTTTATTGCTACCTGAATGTATACCTTCAGGGCATTTTTATTTCACCTAACTAATCTGCTTTTAGATTTTCTTCTGTGTGGCTTTCAAAATTCCCTTTCTTCAATTAAAAATATAAGTAATTAGTAGGGACATAAAAAGACTCTCTGGGAGTGTCTTGTTAGTGCGTCACAGCGTCCTGCAGAGGTGCCCAAGCTGGATCCAAAAAAGGTGAAACATCTTCCCACTGGTACAGCAGAAGGAAATTCAGATACTGCCATTTCTTGTGGGTCAGCCTGGTCAGGGCAGAACTTTGACCAAGGCAGGGAGGATAGTCAAGGTCTCTTTTATCATCCTTTTATAGATGTCTTGCCAAAAGAAAAGCTAGGTCCACTCCCTTTCTTGCCTAAGAAGCAACAGCCTTTTCCACAACTAACCCCTCCTATCAGAGGTTTTGCCTGAATTGTCCAACAAACTAGCATCATCATTTGCTCCCACATCCTGGTCCCTTGACTGCCAGCATTCCACAGATGTCTCTCTGGTCTGAAAAAGGCCCTCAGAGGCAATCAGCTATTTCTCTTTGAATTTAAATCCCTGTATTGTTCTGGGAAAGGATCATGCCAAGGGCTGTTTCCTACAGGCAGTCACTGTAGTTTCTCTATAGGCTGTTCCCTTGTCTCAGAGTTCAAGATCTGATCTACTCAACCTCTCCCTGTCTGTGCCTTGGAGGGGCAGTTAATTCCTAAATCGTATCCCGAAGCCTGGATTTACCAGAACTTGTTTCAGGATTTGCTGGAGAGTGAAGCTTGAGCCTGAAACGCTCACTCCCTCATGTAGTTTTAGCTCCCAAGATTTAGGATGTCTCAAAGGATTATATGCTGCACCATAGGTCTTCACCATTTGACCAGGCTGTGATTTGCTTGCTGCTTGCCTTTTGCAAGGGGGAAGGGTACATCCAGTGCAATTGGAGGGAGTTCTGGGTCAGATCACCAAGGGTCCTGCCTCTGGCTGGGTGACTGTGGTTGTTTTTAACTCTAGGCAAAAAAAAATCCCCTTGGGTAGAAAACATAATTTAACAAAGCCCTTACTGAATCAGGGAGAGACCTTGCCTCTCCTCACTGGAAGGAGACAGAAGGAAACAGCTGTGACACCCCAGAGCAAGACATCCAAGTGATGGGTCCCCTTGTGCAGTGCTTCAGAGGATGCTGCTGGGTGAGTCATGATGGTTTTTAGCAGGCACTGTGCAGAGAAATGCCTCTGCTCTTCGAGAGACTTACCTTCTTGAGGTGAAGCTGCTGCAATTTTAACTGCAGAGGGAAAAAAAAAAAAGCACCACAACCAACAGTTCAAAGGCAGAGTCTCAAAGTTGAGTTTATACATGGGATTATGACCGAAAGATTGGGGCTGGGGTGAGAGGCTAGAGGAAGGGGGCATGGAGAGAGGTGACACTGAAATTTTGTGTGACAGCCTGCTCGGCAGCAGCACAGGCCCCGCGTGGTGCCGTTTGTAGCATCACACCTGGTGCTGGGACGACAGCATGATTCAAGACTTATCTGGGAATTGCCACGTTTCGGCTTCATGGGTTAGAGCAGCCCTTTTCCAGTCTTCAGCTCCTTCTGTCCTCAGGGTGCTTCCCTTCACTCGGTGGAAAAACCTCTCCTTAAAAAGGTTGCACAAGGAAAGCCTTTAGCTCTCAAAGTTAACAAGAGGGTTTGAATGCACCCTGCTCCCTTTGGAATAACACACATATTTACATGCTCTGGCAGTGCAGAAACCCTCTGCCTTGGTGCTGCTGCAGAACCTGCCGGGGCCCCAGAGGTTTCTAACATGGTGGCAGGGTCAGGACCCCATGGTCCCTGTGCCACCACGCTGTCCCCTGAATGGCACCCTGCACCTCTCTTATGGCTAAAGCAGGGCCAGGACCAGGCTGCCAAGTCTCTAAGGGCACAGCTGCAACCCAGATGTCTCCTGTCACAGCTTGTTGCCAGGAGGCAATTAATATAATTGCCTAATTTGAGGGACCAGGTGGAGAAGCTCTTTGGAACCTGCCCCCCTTCCCCAGATCTGGTCCTCTCTGGACAGTCTAGGTTTCACCCTGGATTGTTCATGCCCTCCTGTCCCCATTTCTCCTCATGTCCACTTCTGCTCTCTCCCTGGGATTCCAGCATGAACCCAGCATCAGCCCCTCCAGTCCCTTCAACTCCCCACCCCTCCAGCACTTCCTGAAAATGGTTTTCAAAACAGAATTAACTGTGAATCTTTTCTTCTAGGACCCCACTGCCTACTACATCTTTTCCGTGATTGTCATCATTATGAATTTATGAAGGTGTCACTGAAGCTCAGCCCCAAGGACTTTTGTTGTACAGTCAGAGAGCAAACTTGCTAAACACCAGCCTGACCCAGCATCCCCCACTGTCTTTCTGATACGATGACAGTAATAACTTTGTTGGCAGTCTATCTGTCTTCATTGATTCATTTAGATTATTTTTGAATAATCTTGCTCAGCACCTTTTTAGTGTTCTGTCTATATTGATTAGAAAGTCTTTAAAACATTAGTTAATTGGAGGTAAATAAATACAACAGAAGTGTTGAAGAGAGATATGTCAGGCATGCCATCGAAAGATAGGTCAAGTACCAATTTCTGTCTGTCTTCAAGCCAAAGCGAGCCAGGTCACACTGAATGAATGGTTGGAGGCATGAGGAGGCTGTAGCAAGTTACTGCAGGGGCCGTTATGCTTGCCTCCAGTTAGAAGCAATACCATAGCACCTAGGTCAACGGTGTGGTGTGAAGTCCAGGACACCGTGACCACTACTCAGTGAGAAAGGTAGCACATCCCGTGGGAAATAGAGGTAGGTGTCTACCAGGGCCCTTTCCCACAGAGATTAACTGGATTTTTTTTCTTTTTGAGAAGAGATTGCTGTTGTTGCTTCTTTGGTGTGTGAGTCTGACCTGATGACTTGGGGAATGCCAGTTACCCTTGCTGGCAAAATAGGTGGAAAATACCACAGACCCTGGTGTGGTGCAGATACAGAGTGAACTACCCAGCTAGGGTTAAATCTGAAGCTGGCTGGGAAATCTTCCTAGGGCTGATAGGCAGTACATTCCCTTGGGGTCACATTGCTCTCCTTGTGCTTCAAGACACAGGACCCAGGTGTCCTGGCTTTTGTGTCTGTTCTGCATTTCTTATAAGTTATTGAGTGATTGGGAATTGAGAATATCCCTGTGAATATTCTGATTTGACAAGTACATTCACAGATAATAACAGAAAGCTTTTATTATGGAAATAGAGATCAAGTTAAAAAACCAAGAGCCTTGTTTATTAAAGCTTTGGTTGCACTGTAATATGTTACATTTGGTGACTCACCCTGAGAGTCATCAGGACATGCATGCTAATCTGCGATGCAGTAGGCTGGGTAATGAAAAGGGAAAGATCATTCCAGTTAAGAAGATGACCGAAACAGCTCTGCTCATCTACTACCTACATCTCTGTCATGGCTAATGTGCAGAGCACCTTATCTGTATCCCTAATCTGCTTAAATGCATGACTCATACAACAGGCCCACGCCAGAAAGATGACAGCAAGAGATCTGAATGCTGGGGGAGACAAGCCCCCTCTGAGCCTGCTTACTGGCGGCCAGTGGTCTGAGCAAGCTGTGTCCCTCAGTCCTGGGGCTGAAACTCTGAGCCAGCCATGACGTTGCAGTCCAAGTGCTCTGGGCATCTCCGCTGAAATGGCAGGGCAGCACTGCAGATGAGATCACTGCGTTGTGTTGGTGCTCTGGTCCTGGCTTGTGGGGGGACGTCCAGGAGGCTTGGAGAGGGGAGGGAGCATTTCATCTGGCAGCTGAAGCATGCTTTGAAAATGCAACTATATTGAGAGTGTGTAATAGGTTGATAGATTCCCTCCATTCTGAAGATGAAACTTTATTTGAAGGAGTCAGTCCTACCATCTGATAGGGACCTAGTAAATGCAATTTGTACGAGTGCCATTTACGTGTGTACAGACTAGACTGGTTCAGGCCCATCTATTGCAAGGTGTGAAGATTTGCTCCTCATCACCTTTGGGAGTGGGGCACTGCTGGAACCCTCCTCTGATTCCTTTTCAAACACTTCAAACCTGCCAAAGCACTAGGAAGGCCTAGAACTACTAAGCTTGTTTAAGAAATAAAATGAACACACACTCCTGAAATGACAAACAGCTGAAGTTAGCACTAACAGAGGGTTGCAGGGATCCTTCACTCAGACGGCTGCACTGGGAAGATGGAGTGGCAGAGGTGATGGGTACAAGGGAGGTGAGTGGGTTCATGGACTGGGTCCTGCTATCGAACTTCTGCATGACCGCAGAAGTATATTCACAGCTGTCCTCAGGTGGGGCAGGCTCACTGTGGGATATCTTGGCCTCCTACCTTGCTACTGTTCCTACTTTTAACTCTCAAGTTTGCCTGGCTGAACGATGTCTGTGTGGATCAGGGCTGGGTGATCCTGATGGAGTGTTGCAATATCTTTCCCGTTAAGTGACAGGCAGCACATGAATCATCAGCTGGCACTGAAGGGGGGGCTACCCCCTCCTTCAGTCTGGTTTCCCCTTTGACAGGGCTCCCCAGGGCTTGTCACACACAAGGCTTGTAGAGTCAAGGCCTTAGTATTGGTTTTATCTTGGGAGCAGTAATTGAGTAATTGCCTAGATAGGAAGGGGAGATAAACATCTTGATGGCTCTTAAGAATAGATCCAAAGCCCAGGTTTCCCAGCATCTAAGTATGGGGACCCTAGCCTCAGTGTTGCGATTCAGCATGTAGCATGAGCAGCCCGTGGGGCAGGAGGAGGGTCAGCCCCAAAGGAGTGCCGAAGTGCAGAGCAGGGACATGTCTCCTACCTGCTGGCAGAGCCTACAGCAAGACATGAGAGAAATGCTGAGGGTTTCGGTGCCTAAGCAGTTGTCTGGATCTGCCTCTTGGCAAAACTCCTACGTATTTTAGAGCAGTTGGGAATTCGACTGTGCTCTTCATTGGTTTCCATTTTGCGATCCTGACTTCACTCCACAATGGGTAGAGGCAGCCAGGTGAAACAGTGGATCTGTATCCATCTGGACCAGGATTTTGTAGAAGCCTCTCCATAAACAAGGCACTCGTTATATGCTGTTCTGACCTTTCAGCAATGGTGTCCTAGAGACACCTTTAGACAAACAGATTCTTACAGGGGTGTTGTGCCCCTGGTGTAGAAATTCCCCAGGAGGTGTTGTACCCTCGGCAGCATCAGCTACCCCTGTGGCATGAGAGCCAAAGAGCGTGACTGCTATTGCCTGTGCAGAAGTGGTAAATAACCAGCCCTTTTCCACTTCTCTTTAGTGACTGATCCTCTCCCCACAGTCTGCAGCGAGTGGGCAGAACAGTGTTGAAAGTGATGCTGCTGAAAGGCTTGTCCCCTGCTTATTCCTCAAACGAACTCTTTCATTTATCAGCTGGCATTTTGGCCAAACTATCTTTCCTTGGGGCTTGGCAGGAACTGAACTAAAAACTTGTTTAACTTGGTGGAAGGGCTCTGCAGTAAGAAAAGCCTGGTGATGCTTAGAGTGTGCTGGGGGTTGTCAGCTCCCTTTTGCAAGCAATGAAAACCTCAGAATACATCAGCCTGCTCCTAACAGTTTGTTACCTCCCGATGTTCATCTACTTAGACTTCAGCCTCTTCACTGGGCAAATGGGAGTAATTTAGTCATTATTTCCAGCAGCAAATTGACTCCATTAGAGTTCAGCTGCCCGATGCTCCAGCTGCTAAAGGGGTGGGAGTGGTGCTGTCTGGCTGCTACAAAATTAGACATCTTCTCCGTTCCTGGTTTGCCTTTACTGCTCTACTTTCCCTCTCTGCATCCCTTCCAACCCAGTCCTTGGTCTGATGCTTTTTAAAACTTTTCTCAAAGCCCCAGTCTCCTTTTCATATCCGTGCACAATGCAACATTGGCAGATTTGTCAGCTTTGCCATCTTGTCCTGTAGTCCCTCTCTATCTGAGATGCTCTCCTTTCAGGCAGTGTGTGGCATGGTCACTGCAGACATCTGTCATTAGCTAAGCCCCCTTTGACATGTACCATGCAATTCCCCTTTCCTACTTTCCACCTTTGGTTCACAGTAAGCGGTGAGCCTGAGGGAGGGGGAAAAACCTTATCTCCCTTTATGGAAAAATTAATGCATGGGCACAGCTACCAGTAGGGCTTTGTGTCCAGGAACAGAAACGTTAGTGACCCTTTTGTGTTATACTGACCATTTGTTAAATTTTTAAAGTCCATCTGTTTAGGCTGAAGTCCTTTTAACGACTATACATGAACAATTTAATGATGATTTTTCAGGAGAAAATTGGCTCAGTTTGAACTTCAGTTCCCATTGCTCCAGCTGTTCAAACATGGCCACTGGTTTAGTGACATGAACACAGATTTGTTAGTGATTGTTAAGGGCTGGTGGCCAGCCCAATCAGGACAGTACAACAGATATGATTTTCTTATCTCTGGCACCCCAAGGCTCTCCATCCCCACAGTTTCCTCTCTGTGCACTGAGAGAGATGCTGTTTGTTCTGCTGATTGTTTTGTTAGGAGATTACAACTCTGTTGTTTAACAATGGTATTTTTCCATTCCCCCTCCTAATGCTGATGTTCATACATGTTTACTGTTCTGACTCTGGCAAGTTTTTTCCAGTCATTTGTGTCTAAACTGATGCCCCTTTATAGCATGTGTTGGTGTCCCAAAGGGTTAGAGTCACAGGGAACATCATCTTTGAGATGAAACACTTCAAAGCAAACTGTTCTCAAACACCTTGGCTCTGAGCGAGTTCTGAACAATGTGTGGGTCTAGAAGTAAAAAAAAAAAAAAAACAAAACCACAAATGTTGAGTGAAAAAACAGAACAACCAAAAGTCCTGCTAGACCTAAACATTTTTATGTACGCTATTTTTGGGAAAAAAGCCCCCAACATTTTACTCTGTATCTGCAAGGTACAAATATCAGCAAATTAGGAACATAGCAGAAGGTGACCTGATTTTGATAATAGATTTTTCTCAAGCAGCTGATGCTTTCAGTAGTTTTTCTCTGTAACTCAGGAGGCAAAGATGAAGCAGGATACAGAAATTTGAGAACTGGAGTTTATGGCAGACCTGGTACTGATCTGGGACTGAAACACTTTAGTGGAAGGATTGAGCCTGAGATCCTCCCTGTATTTATGACTGGGACACGGGGCAAAAATAACCCAAAAAGAATTAAATGGTGAAAATTAGCATTTGACAAGCAAAGGAAGTTATCAAGCTTAAACTGAAATATATAAAGCACACAGAAATCCACAACACTATAGGAAAGGAGGCCTAGAAAGAAAAGGGATAGTCAAAGTGATGTACTGCAAAAAGTGACACACTAAGCTGAACATGTTGTGGATTGATATCACTATCCTACTGTCCTACTAGAAGATCAGCAAAGCCTGAGATGAGACCTGTCACATCTATTTTCAGTAGACATATTAGCTCTGACAGTGATCCTGAGTTTTGTGGCATAAATTTAAGCAGTTTGCAGTGATTGCATATGGCCACTAATTCAAATTATCTGTAATTCAGTAGACTGAAGGATACCAATGTCAGTCCTGTAAACTGTTTGCTAAGCAGGGTTACAGGATGAGTCTTTGGCCTGGTTGTAGTTTGGTGAAGCACAAAAGCATGAGCTGTTGCCTGCTGAAAACAAGGATTAGACACTTAAAGTCAGTGGCAACTTGCATCTGTATAAAGCGCAAGATAAAACAAAGGAGATAAAGCTCCACATTACGCTCAGTGTAGTGTAGAGCCATGTACATGACCAGTACTTTGTGAGAATGATGCTTTGAATATCTGAAATTGGAAACAATAGCTGCATACAACAGCAGCGTGATGAAAGCTGTCTCCATAGCTGGGTGTTATTGTAATTTTAAAAAGATACAAATTCAGAGTAATGTGAAACATCTCCGAACCCCAGGAAGAGCGGTTAAAAAGGGCGCTGTGAAAGTGTCAAATACAACAGCCATAGCAAGCTGAAACGGCTGCAGCTCGGGCATGATATGGGCAGAACTGATGGATTTACTACTGCTGGGAAACACTTGTGCTGATATTTCAGGGTGATCCATGGGTACATGCTAGAGATGCCAGAGAGACTGATTTAATGTTGTCTGAGGAAGGCAGTGTTAGAGGTATATTTCTGAGAGTCTCTCTGCCCTCCAGAGCTATTTAAAAGCCTGTGTTTTGCTCAGCCTTTTGCTGCACAGAGCTGATGGGTCTGTGACACTAAGGATGCCACGGTCAGCAGATGGCACAGCTTTCAGTGATACTCACCCTCTTCTGTGCTGGATCACTTCACACCAGTTGAATAGACACCACCATTTGAGAAATCACCTCACTAATAGCACTTTGAGGAAGAGTTTGGACTTCAAATGATGGCAGATCTTCCGTGTCGCTGATAGGTCACTTATTTTTGTAACAAACAGGAGCAGCAAAGGACTAATCAGTGTTTATTTTCTGGCAGAATTTTTCTATCCCCAGCTCCATTTCACTGGGTCATGTTTTATTCTTCTCATCTGGATGAACAGAGGTCTTCATACTACATGAAGGTCTTTGAAAGCAGTCTTCAGTTGGGTCTTGCATGCTGCTATTGAGTATACTCATTGCGATTGTGTTTTGGCAATTTGAGATGGGGTAGGCATTTTCCTGAATTTGTTTTAAAGGAAAAACTGAGGCAAGATGTCTCAGTAGTTACCGTTTTAGTGTCCTCTGGAAACCTGAGTTCAGTTGTCATCTCTGCTTTGGATGCAGCCTCTGGAGGGAAAGGGCAGTTTCTTCATTTCTCCTTTATAGTCAACCACAGCTGTTTTGTGCTTCTGACATGTCAGCAAAGGAGAGGTAATACATGTGGATTTGCAGGTTGTTATGCATTTCATCAAGCCCTTGAAGTGTTTTTGGGTATATGCCAACCAGGGTGTTTGGGGGATTTTCCCTGGGGAAGGAAGGGTTGGGTTACCCTGAAATGGAAACTGCTCCATGAGTCAGAGATCCTTCTCTGTGTCAGGAATGGGTTAACTGCTGACCAATAACTTCTGATGTTCACATCATGGGTTTCACGCCATGAAATAAAGGCCCCTGCAGTCTGTTCTGAGCCGAGCATCCCCTACACCTTTCTGCTGCATTTCCTCAGCTTTCATTAAGCTTCATTAAGGAAGCCAGGCATCTATATGAACTGACACCTTTTCATTATTGTTGAAGAGGATGAAATGCAATCATTTGCTGCAATTCATGCTTGTGTTGTTATAACACAAATGCAGGAAAAGGCTTGGAGCACTTATATTTCCTTGCCACCTTCGCTTAGCTGCTCCAGCACACCAGATGCTAATAGGGAAACACCTGGGCTCTGGCTCTTCTTGTCTTTAGGTTGTTGTTCCTCTCCCTGTGTGTGCACTTATATGCATGCACACATGTGCTCTCCATGGTTTAAGCGGTTGATGACAAATAATTTGTCTATGCATGTGGAGAAAACCCTCTTCTTTGGAAGCCTTTGTATAGATGTGATTTAGGGGAGGATCTTTTTTCAAATCAGAGCAGCTTGTTTATTCAACTCCCTTCCTTTTCAGCCCTGAGCACCAACTAACAGATGGACCATCACAACAGCTAATCCTCAGCTTTGGGCTGCTCAGACCTCAGTGTGGTGGGTTGACCCTGGCTGGGCACCAGGTGCCCACCAAAGCTGCTCTATCACTCCCTCTTCTCAGCTGCACAGGAGAGAGAAAATATAATGAAAGGCTTGTGGGTTGAGATAAGGACAAGGAGAGATCACTCACCAATTACCATCATGGGCAAACCAGACTCAACTTGGGGAAATTAGTTTAATTTATTACCAATCAAATCAGAGTAGGATAATGAGAAATAAATCCAAATCTTAAAACCACCTTCTCCCTACCTCTATCTTCTTTTCGGGCTCAACTTTACTCCCAGTTTTCTCTACCGTCTCCCTGCCAGTGGTACAGGGGGATGGGGAATGGTGGTTGTGGTCAGTCCATCACACATTGTCTCTGCTGGTCCTTCCTCCCCAGGGGGAGGGCTCCTCACACTCTTCCCCTGCCCCGGTGTGGGGTCCCTCCCACGGGAGACAATCCGCCATGGACTTCTCCAATGTGAGTCTTTCTCACGAGCTGCAGCTCTTCATGAACTTGGCCAGCGTGAGTCCCTTCCATGGGGTGTAGACCTTCAGGAACAGACTGCTCCAGCGTGGGTCCCCACAGGGTCACCAGTCCTGCCAGCAGACCTGCTCCAGTGTGGGCTCCTTTCTCCATGGGGCCACAGGTCCTGTCAGAAGCCTGCTCTAGTGTGGGCTTCCCACAGGGTCACAGCCTTCTTCAGGCACGTTTACCTGCTTTGGTGTGGGGTCCTCCCCGGGGTACAGGTGAGTATCTGCTCCACCATGGACCTCCATGGGCTGCAGGGGCACATCCTGCCTCACCACGGTCTTCACCAGAGGCTGCAGGGGAATCTCTGTTTCAGTGACTGGAGCACCTCCTGCCCCGCCTCCTTCACTGACCTTGGTGTCAGCAGAGGTGTTTCCCTCACGTATTCTCACTCCTCAATCTGGCTGCTGTTGCCCAGCAGATTTTCTCCTGTCAAATACACTATCCTAGAGGCACTACCACCGTCACTGTTGGGCCACTGGTAGGTCCGTCTTGGAGCTGGATGGCATTCGTTCTGTTGGACATCAGCAAAGCTTCTGGCAGCTTCTCACAGAAGCCACCCCTGTAGCCCCCCGCTACCAAAACCTTGCCTTGCAAATCTAGTACACTCGAGTTCCAGTGCCTGCACATATTCACTTAACTGGTCACTAAACTTTGGCTATGAATAATGTATGGCTGAAGAGAGAACAGCAGAAAATGAATGGTGGGATTCTGAGTCTGTGAAAGGAATGGGATTATGGGGTGAAGGTTAAAGCGGGTCAGTGATGTTACTTTTAAAGTGAGACTTTATTAACAAAGATTAGGTTGAGGAGTGCTAGTATCTCAGGAAACAGCTCAGTTTTATTTTTTCTTCTGGTCCCTCAGTGACATTAATCATGTATCTTGGCCAATAAGCAATGATGATTTCTGACCTAATAGGGAGGCACTCCGTCATGGCCTATTTTTAAATTTTTTTAATGTATGTATACTGATATATATGCAAGCCCAACAGGGAAAATGCTTAATAAAAATGAAGAAGGGAACTGTGAAACAATATCCCTCTCCTTCTTCCCCACTGTAGCCCATACATTCTCATGCCTCTTCTGAGCATTTAAGCATCCTCTGTTCAGCCACATCCACCTCCCTCAAGCTGAGGTCCCCTCTTCCCTGCTGCAAACACCACTGTCACCTTGAAGTTGCTATTCTGGAGTCCAGAAGGAAAGAGTTTACCTCTGACTTCTCTCTGCTCCTGGCCTTTGGCATCTTTCCCTCACTTTAGTTTCAGGATTTCCTCTTGTGTTTCAAGTGAGAGACCTCTGCTTTTTACAGTGTGAAGGGACTGGCAAAGCTAGGTGCATCAATACTGTGCTTATTTACAGGTCAGGTGCAGGACAGGGAACAGGAATCTGAGATTTCCTATGCTGCTTTACACAGCACTGACCTCTGCAATGACCTAAACTTTTATAGAGGGTAAGAGGTAGTTCAAACTCCGCATCAGCTCAGCCCTCAGCCCACAAAATATCATGCGGGATGGCTTGAATATGCCAAATTGTGTGTTGTGATTAAGCGGAATGGTCCATGATCTATTAAGATCTGAGCAAATTACAGCCACATTAATTAAACATAGGCTCTGTAGTTGAGCCTAAGCCACAGATGGCATCCCACAGATGGAATGCCACTCTTGATATTCACAGAGCCACTCAGCCCCTTAACTTCAGCTTGTGCTGATTAGTAGAGCAATTTATTTTAGGTGCAGCTATTGGCCTCTGCTGAGGAGAGTGCTCTTAAACAGATATCACTGACAAGGACCCAGTATACAGAAAGAGGCACAATGGGGAGCAGGGATAATGGAAGCTCCAAAAGTTATCAGCTGTTCTTCCATCCCAGCCTTTCAAAGCAGCAGGAAGGGAATTGGGCAGTGAGTTCCCACTGATCTTCAGCAGCATTTGGCTATTTTACTACTTTAGGTGCTGTTTTTTGACTGATTGTAGATGTGACCTGTTGGAGAATCTTATGATTAGATCTTCTAATACTGAGTGTGGAGCTCTTTTATAATAGAAACATTTACCCTTTGAAGCTGAGTCCTAAAATCATCCTTGTCTCTCCCTCCAGAAGGCTCTAGTTATGGCTCATTGGTTTTTGTGTTGTCTTTTTGGCAGTGCTTGTGGGAAAGATGCACAGTAGCATAGCAGGGTTTATTTAGCAGGAATGGCTACTAGTGATAACCTAAAGTGGGGCCCCATTCTGTTAAGCACTATGCATCCTCTGTGCCAAAGAGGGGAAGGATTATATGAAATGAAATTTCTTACATCTGGCCACGTGGAAACTGGTGCATGGATATGAAATGACTTTTCCAAGGTCATACAAAAAATCCGTGGCAAAGCTAAGACCCAGCACAAGACAGTCTGAGTTCTAGGCCAGCACAATAATGTCAATTATAATTATTAATGTCAAAGGAGGAGGAGGGAAGAATTGAGGAATGACATTTCTGCAAGGAAGAGGATGGCAGGGAATTATTTAACACTTTAAGTCATCCTGACACTGTGTGTAAAGATAAGTGTGGGATTTAAAAATCAAAATAGATTTCTTTTAAAACACACCATCTCATTTCTAACATTAATTTTTAGTTAGAGAGGTGGGAGGGAATTTGCTATTACTGTCTTTGAAAGAAGGCAGCCTGTTACATTAATAATTAAGAGCCGTGCTGGAAAGGGGTTGCATGCTTTTCCTTCATCTGCTTTAGAGCCTCTTTTTTATCTGTAAGTGGTCAGGCTTACTTGAAGATGCAGTGGTTGCCCTGATAAATGTTCATCTTCAGAAATAAGTTGAAGGTAGTTCAGAGGTTCTTGGGCAGGTTCTGGATAGCTGGCTCCTGGATCAGAGCTGACTTGTGTCTTCCAGCCTCTGTTGCTAAGGGCAGTACGGAGCAACAACCACCAGTGGTGCAGCTGATGAAAGAGTAGGGAGAATGTTAGCGCAAAGCCCTGGGAAAGCTGGAAGCTCACTTTTGGGGTGAACAAGAAGAACAACTCAATGCTTTGTTAACTGTGATGTGGATGTATATGTCTCCCTATAGTCAGCAGTGAGGCATGAAATACTTGGGGACAACTTGCACATATCTCATGAAAGAGACATGAACTTAAAGTTTGGGGCAAGGCATGGACTGCAAAGGTTGGAGGGCAGGGCACTGGAAAGACAATGCTTCCAACTGGTCCCTTTTCTCCACTGACAGCTCTAGGGGACCATCTGCACCCTGTGATAGACAGTTAAGACCCAGTAGTTTAAAGCTGTGATGAATCAAGGGCAATTAGTTTTGGACCTTCATCCTCTTCAGCTGAAGCTTATTTAAGTTCTTTCATGTGGGCTGTGGTTGTTCTGCGAGTGCTTTCTTCTGCAAACAGCTGTGGGAAGCACTAGCTTTCTTTAGTGCAGTATCTGCAGTTGCTTCTCACTTGGCCAGTAATAGAAGACTGAGGCTGTGCTTTGTTCGTCATCGTGTGTCCTGGCTCCAAGCCCAGGCCTTTGGCCGGGACTGCTCGCACTTTGTTCCTTGGCAGTAAAGTGTGTGCATTTGAACCCTTGTGTTGAATCCCTTGTGTTTAAATAACTGCTTGGAGATAAGGAAAATAAGGTTTTGATGGAACACCCAGGTATTGTAATCAAGTTTTCTGAGATTTTAGGCAGGGGGATGTGCTGGAGTAGTATCAGCTTCATGACTTTTGGGGCATTTTTCTAATTTTTATGGGAAGAATAGGGTTTAGGGAAACTTCTGTTATCCTGATATGTTTATTGCCCACTTCATATGTCAGTGGACTTGATTTAAACATAGATGAAGTTGTCTTGAGCAGGACCTTCACATGTAGCCTAATGGGAGGTTCTTCAAGAGCATGAAGGTTAATAGCAACAGCACCAGTGTGCAGAGCTGCCTTGGGGCCTATGGCTGGAGACCTGGAGGTTGAGCTGGAACAAAGAGTCTCCACTTTCATGATGGGAGCTGTCTTGATAGCAGGGGACAATTTTTCTCCCTCAATTTTGTGGCTGCTTAGAGGATTTCTTGGAGTCGGGGCTATGAACTTCTGCAGCTCATTTGGAGAAAAAAAATGGAAAAATCTATTTCAGGAAAAAATAATTAAAATCTTTTTTTATTGCTACAGGAAACTGAGATTCAAGTTTTCATTCAATCTCTGAATAAAAACTGTGAAATATTTGAATTCCCAATAGGAGGAAAATACTAAGTTCTGACCAGTTCTGAGTGGAATTACACTTTTATCTCCCACTTTGGCCTTATCTTCCTAGTTAATTCTTATTTTCATCTGGAATTTTTTAGGTCAGAGCTAGCTGAGCTGGAACAGGTGATTTTCCCTGCTCTATTAGATCCTTGCAGGATTCTGGAGATCCATTAATTCTGTGTCTGTTGAAAGATCTGTTTTCTGTCAGTATGTTTCTTTGATTTTGTAAGCTGTTGGGGTGCTCTGCTGGGTTTAATACTCTCAGATAGTGAGTCCCTGATCAGCCTGAAGTCCTACCAGGAAAATCAAGTTATTCAGATACTGTTAGTTAGGTACCAAAGATTTGCTGAGACATACTGAAGTCTTTGGAAGGCTTCTCCTGATTTTATTTGTTGTAGAATTAATACTAAATTCATTATTTTCAAAATATGAAACAACCCTGATTTTTTTGCTTTTGCCCCTCCATCACTTCTGAATATACAGCTTTCAATACGAACATTAGCAAAATTTACTTACTGTATTAGTTTTACTACAAGGAATATTTTGTATAAATTCTCATAATATATTCCAGCATAAGATTTAGCTATCTTTTCATTTGGAAAGCATTTCTCTGTGCTTTCTTCCCCAGCTTTATAATGTTGGGTGATCTGTCCCTTCCCAAAAGTGTGCTGTCGGTATAGCTGGCTGCTACTGATAATTATAGCCTTTCACAAATTAATAGCCTCCTTTGGATTGCAGTCTACAAGAACTATGACTGATTCTGTGGATAGGGAGTGGTGAAACTGAGAATGCTGGAAATTTTCCTTCAGAAATACTATTGTGTTTGAAAGTTTTCACCATCTGCTTGTCTTGATATGATGAGGACCAATGGAAGGACAATGGAAAAAAATCCCATTTGATTCAGGAGATAATGATATGAAAGGGAGAATTAGTCCTTCCAGTGTTTCATCAGAAAGCACCTGAAAAATGGGGGAAATCAAAGCCTACCTCCTTTTCATTCTGAAGTAGTCATTTTCATAAAAAACAACCCCCAGTCTTGTCCTAGGTCTGTTGATAACAAAGCCTATTGATTATTTTTCTGTATTCGTGGTGCCCTTCCTGACCCTATTTAATTTGGATCCTGTGTGGGTACTTGTCTTTCTGGTCACTGTGATTTAATGTTAGTGACTGAAAAATGATACACAGCTCCTGGAGTCTTCTTCATGGGCTTGCAGCCTCAGAAGTTGTTAGGCCATATTTTTTTTTTTTTTTTTTTACCATTTCTTCTGTGCTATCTCAGGACTGATAAGCTTCCTGTTGCTATGATGATATCCAACAGCATATCATTATATTGTTGGGAAGAGACTGTCCATCATTACTTATCCAGGTGTTTATATCGTTATGCCTATGCATGTGATGAAACGCTGGGGGCCTTCATCACTGGTGCCTCACAGCTGATTTCTGTGGGGTGTTTTTCTCCTTTTCCAGCAAGCCGCCGCAGCGGCCCTGTTTATTTTGTAGGACTGTAGCGAGTAAGCTCAGCTCCACCCACAAAAGTCCTATGCATCCAGCTCTTGGCTGGCGGCAGAGAAAGCCCCGAACTTGTGCTATCCATCCTCAAAAGCGCTGAAGCAGAGCTGAGAGTCCAGGGGAGCTGAGAATTTGTTTAACAGTGGTGGATTTGGCCAGCGTGCCGGCAGGAAGGGAGCCTGAGGCGTGGGCTCCCCGTGCGGGACGTGGTGCCGAGGAGAACAAGGAGGCTGTTATTAAAGCAGGGCCCAGCAGAGCGAAGGTAGCGCTGAGAGGCTTCAGAGAGGAGGTTGTTTCACTAGAGGAGCCAGCCTGCGGCAATGAGCCCCGGGAGGCTGAATACGCCGTTAGAGAAGGAGGAATGAAGCAAGCTACTGAATGAAGTGACTTTGAGGACGCGCGGTTATTGGTTTGGAAGTATCCCCTACAATGCAGGTCTCCCGAGGAGTGTGTGTGCGTGGAGGGCTCCGCAGCCCTTAGCGATACCTTGGCGGGATGCTGTTAAACACGGTTTTAAGAATGAGAAGACAAAGCATTATAGACTGGGGGGGCTGGGACTGCAAGCCCTCGGCGGAAAAGGACTCTTTCTTCCCCTGTCTGCAGGCTGCCTAATGCAGCAGGGGCCCTGGTCTGTCATTAAAGCTTACTCGGCGCTAGCTCAGTCCAAATCACCAATATGATGGTTGACTGGCAGGAGCTTTGGAGGGGGAAAACGGCAATTACAAACTAAGTGGAAGGGGGAAATAATGGAAAAATGGAAGTTATAGAACAGAACTGACCACAGAATAGAAAGGGACTTTCTGGAAACCTAATAAAGCATCATTACCTTTGCTAGAAGTACATGGAGAGCTGCAGTGGTAGACTATGAATCATAAAAATTGATGCTTGCCCAATGCCAGCTGTAGCCCTTGGATCAGATGGTGCTGGCCTTTTCTATCAGCCCTTTCTCTGTGTTTTCACAAAAAAAGAGGTGGCACTGAAGGGAATGTACTGCTGTTCCTATATTCTGAAAGTTCCCCTTCTTCTACTTGGTAGTAGCAGCATGCAAATACATCTAACTTGATTTTTCTACTGTTTCCTGAAGAGAGGTAGTCTCTACCAACTCTGAATCCCCTGGGGTGTCAAAAGGGGTTGGGGAAACGGGATGGAGTTAATACATTTTCAATTCTCTCTGGATAGTTTTTTATTTAATTTTTCCTTAGGAATATGTATTCAGCGACACTTCTTGCTTTTGCACCAGAGATCTGATTACCTTGTAGCAGTTCAACATAGTTTTCTATCGGTATTTACCAAGCCATAAGAACTAGAGATTGAAATAAATCTACTTCAGACTACTTTGGCTGTAAGAATGTATAGAAGACCTATTTACTGTGAAATTAAGCAAGGATAAATACCTGTTTACAGTCCTTGTGTGAGGCCAACAAATGTGTTTCATTACTATGGGTAGAAAAAAAAAATCCTCTACAGAATTTTTTTTTGACCAAAGTAAAAGTATCTGAAGAATTGGAATCACTTTACTCCTTGTATTACATTAACAACTGAAAGGCAGGCAAAATAGGATGATTTGGTTAAAAAAAAGATCTTGAGTCACGTTCACAAAAATCCCTCAACAAACCACTAACTTTTCCCATGTACCTTCATTTTTACTCA
The DNA here is from genome assembly GCF_018691265.1 of Tyto alba. Classification (NCBI taxonomy): domain Eukaryota; kingdom Metazoa; phylum Chordata; class Aves; order Strigiformes; family Tytonidae; genus Tyto; species Tyto alba. Next base: position 9,543,563 of record NW_024881303.1, read on the forward strand.
ATATTTGAGGAGAGAAGCTTGAAGTGCCAACAATTATTCCTTTAAAAAAAAAAAAACAGGAAAAGAAAGAAGGAAAAGAAGAAGCCATTAGCTAACTGCTGTGTGTCAGCTGGTGAGTTTGATCAGCAGTGCATTTTATAGGGTTGTGCAATGTCATAATAGTCAATTGTCCCTCAGAAATAAAATATTAGCATGCATCTGATTGCAGAAGTTCAATAATAATAGCAGATAGTGGTAATACATTGCAACCAGGGACACTGAGGGAGCAGTGAGCAGCAGTAGCAAAGTACTATCTAATTGCCTATGTGAGGCCCATCTTGTCTCTCTTAATTTAGCCAGATGTCATGAATTGCTTTTATATTCTATATATTCTGGGTTTGGATAGGTCCTTTGACTTTCACTACTCTGCCCATGTCTTCCTTAGCACAGATGTTGTGACTTTGAACTCTATCCAGGGAAGTCTTGCCTACTGTACAAACTGGTCAATCAATGCAACTGGTAAGCCAAGGATCTTGCTTTTTACATGAGTATGGGCTAAGTAAACTAAAAAAATCCCACTTCTAATCTAGGATGCCACTCCTGGGATGACCCCCTAATGCAGCCCTAAGTGTCTGATGAACAGCTATACTGTGAACTCAGAGCAGAGACTTTTTTGGTTGTGTGTTTGTGTAGGTTGGGACATGGTATTTCTATATGGGAACAAACACAGATGAACAGTGATAATGATGGGTGTGCCAGTAAATGATTAGTGTCCTGAAATGTGAACTCTGTCTTTCTGTTTGGCGTTCTGCTTACCTTTCCTTCTACCTGCCTATACAGCCTTGACCTTCCCAGCCCCTGGCCTGATCATTTTCTGGTTTGGTGTTTTTGGGGTTGGCAGCACAGCTGGGTGCGGGGATGTGGGTCAGCCCTGCCCCTCTCTGAGCCAGACAGGCATTGGCTCCCTCCTGTTCAAAAACCCTGTAACCCCGTGAGCCTTGGTGGGAGAGCGGACTCATTAGCACGGCCACAGTGTGTGCTAATGAGTCTAAATAGCTTCTGGAGGAAGCTCATGGCTTCCCAGCAGACAGAGTGGATGGAGCGCTGTACCTCATGGTATCAGCATCTGCTTTCCTGGGCCAGGTTTGACGGAGTCCACATTTCAGTGGGAAAGGGAAGAAAAATGGATAAATTTCTAATTTCTTACCCGTTCCTTCCACAAACAAACCTTCCCTGGAGCCTGCAGATTTATCACAGCTGAGAGGGAATTCTGTGGCAGCTTCTTATTAAAATATTGGCAGCCTATTACTGTTCCTTACAAATGATGTAGATGGATCACCGAGTGAAACAGTGCTGAAAGGCAGCTCTGTCTGATGTGAAACGCTCTTTGTCCATCACTGCTACCTGCATTTTTCCTCACCGGAAAGAAGATTTTTTATTTTCATTTTGCCTACCTCAGCAAATCAAGATCCTGAAAGTTATTTCAGAGGTTCTTATCTTTTAACAAATATCTATGGTCTGTATCTGTCCTGACCTTGAATTGGTTACCCGTGCATTTCTCACATCAAGATTAGATTATTGCGACTCCCGCCTGACAGCCTGGCCTGATAAGACCCTGTACAATTTCCAGCTGGTGCCGAATGCTGCTGCCAGGCTCTTGTAATAGAGAGATGATCTCCACATTTCACCTCTGTCCAAAGTGCTGTGTTATTTGCTAGTTAAGCAATATATTGACTTGAAGAGTTCCCTGTTAAAGATGAACTGCACTTTTTATCCACACGCACATGTGTGCTTTGAGAAGTAAGATGAAAGCACTGCTAGGTGCTGACTGCCCCATGTAATGATGATAGGAAGGGCACTTGGCACCTAACCTCACATTACTTGCATTACTGACAGATTATTTGCAGCTTACCTCTAAACAGGATGGCATGAGTCCAGCCTATTTTTTCCTATGTCTTTTTAATTTCCTCACCTAACAGTAAAAACCTGAACTGGTATGAGCTATGTCTATAAGGTCCTGGCTGCCCTGTCCCACTGAATGATGACTTCTGTGTTTTACAATATGGGATGCAGCAGATTGAGACCACTGAGGATGGAGGCAGGAGGTGCTCTGTGGCTAAATGCAGTAGTTCTGTGCCCTGCACTACAGAGTTAAGCTTGCATACAGCCTGCTTTAGCAGACGTGTGTAGATCAGGAGTCATCATATGCCATGTAGCACGGTGTGTTACTACAAACACTGTCAGGCTGCAAAAAACTGCAAAGTGCCAATAGAAAAATGAGTGTCAGGGGGCCTTTACAGGAGAAAAAGATGCAGGGGATGGTTGAAATATGCACAATCTAATAAAAACAGAGGTGGGTGAAGGAATTCTTTACTTCTTAGCATTTAGTTGTTCCTTTTTCTTCTGTATTTAAAAATATTTTTGGCTTCTGTGATTGCTTGGTAAAAGGAGACTATGTTTTCGTAATGAAGCTGTTGATGTTCTTGCTTTTTTTTTTTTTTTTTTTTTTCTTTAGAACTATAATTTTTTTTCATCCTTGATAGTTGGGGCATATTGAGGAAGGAGGAGGAACTGCACGCTTTTGCAAAAAATTATCCTCCTTACCTTCCCCAGGCTGACCTGTTTCCTTCCTGCTCCAGACAAGCTAAATGAACCTCTCTCCCCTAAACGGAGAGAGTAACCCCTCTTCCAGTCTGCCAAGGGGCTGACTGATCTTCCATCACCAGAAACCTTAAAATCTTTTCTTAAAAGACATAATCAAGTTTAAAGAAATGTAGGGGGTTTATTTGTTTATTTATTTATTTTTATTCAAACAGGGGCAAAAGTGGATCCTCCAGGCTTTTTAATCATTGATAACTCTAAAATACCAGTGACTGAGACAAGGTGTATGCTTCTCTGCTGTGCCTCATTGGCTCTAGGGGACACCCAGCTTTGACAGCATTGAACTAGAGACTGTGTTAGATTCAGTATTACTATTTCATGATTGTACAGATGAAGATAGAATAAGTCTTCACTGAAACTGAATTTTGCTGTCATATCCAAGAGAGATTTTATGTTGTTACCTAACTTAATATTACTGGGAACTTTTTGCCTGTCATTAGCTGCACAGGTAAAAGTGAAATACCACAGGGCTTCATAGAGTTACTTCTCCCTCTTCAAGGTTGTAATTCTGCAAGGCAGGAGGGATTTTGTGTCACTTCTGTTGTTTGAACTGTAAGAGTGGAGAGGGTGGTCATTGTAATACAGATGTTTGTCATAGGTGATACTCTTCATCTCTTGGGATTACATCAGAGAGCAACAATGTGATGGGAAGGTCAGTAAAAATTATGTGGAAGTGCTCTGCATTAACTTCCTTAGTGCATTTTTTGCCAGTTTTTGTTGCTTTCACAATGCAAAGACTACTCCTAAATATTAAAAAAGCAAAAAAAAAAAAAAAAAGCTTCTAAGCAGATGAGCTCAATCTGTTTCAAGAAATATCATGTTTGCAAAGCATATGCACAGTACTCAAAATAGCTAATTTCTTTTAAGTAATGATAGCTCTAGAATGTCCTTGACCTTCCAAAGAGGAGAGATTTGTACCACTGCAGTATATAGGATTTTAATATTAAAAGAGGTTAAATAGCAGAAAGTGAAAAGCTCTTTGCTTCCTTTTTGGTAAGAAGTGAGCTAATGCCAGCAATTTCCATGGCAACTGCAAACAGACCGTCCTGTTCACTTCCATGTTATAAATAAAACAAAAATATTCTCTAAATTACATGCTGTGCCTACATGTATTTGCTATCACCATGTTCAGCAGACACTGGAAAATATTTCTGTACGTGATTTGTTAGAAAAGATTACAAGGTTTAGGCAAACTAAATAGTCTTGGTGGGCTATGTTCCTTTGAGGAAATAATAAAAATAACCTCAAAACAATGCCATCCTTTTCACTGCTGATATTCTCTGAGTTTTGCAAATAATTACAAATCCAAACTCATTAACTTACCAGAAGCTGGTGTAAACAATAATAAACTTGCAGTAGCATGATTTTAAACAGGAACAAAAGTAATTTTAAAAAAGGTAGGTGATGACTGGGATTTTTTTCCTTTGTATTTCTCATGGGACATGCATAATGACTGGAAGGACAGTTGTTTTGTGTCTCATTTTTGCACAGATTGCAGTAGACCAGATTTACTTTGTGTGCTCTCACCGTGTCTCCTGTTCTGTTTTCTAAATCTAAAATGTATGCTATTCTAGTTCAAAGCAATACTTTAGTTATGGGCAATTTTTCATCCTGCCCTTCTTTAGGTCCATGAAGTGATCTTTCCCATGTGTACAGCTGCAGGAGCAAGGGATAAAGCACAAGAACTTTTGCAAAAGCAGTTCAAGAACTTTTCTTTGACTTCCTCATCCCCAGCCTGCATTCAGTCAGGGGCATGGCCTGAAGATGTTGCAGTTACCTTAATAAAACAGTTTGGATCCTAGAATATTATTTTGATTTTAGTTTAAAAGTATGATTTTGATTTAACATGAAGCTACAGTAGCTCTGAGAATATAAAGTACACTGAGGCCCTTAGGATTAAGCAACTAGTATGCTGTGTGCCTTGAACACTATAACAATCGTTATGGACTCTGAATTAACACAATAGGTACTGGTTATGGATCTTGACTTGAAACAATAGGTACCAGAGGAAAACTGGTTTGGTTGGGAAGATCGGCCAAGGGAGAGGTGAACATTAACCAAAGATGGAGTGAGCATGTGCAGGGATGGAGTTCAATCAGCTGACACAGTGATGAAGACTATCGACGACCACCAGAGGACCCCCGTCCAGTATAACCACGCATGCGTTAGGGACATTTGCATATGATAATAATTCCCAGGAAACAACATGAATATGCTAATAATTGCCCTCCCCCCATTCTATTTAAATCAATCAGTAAAGATGACCAATGATTTCTGTAAAATAGGAATATAGGTAAGGTGAGGTAACTAAAAGCCAATCATTATAAAGGTCAACTTAAACGTTATGAATTTATTGATCTAATGTAACTAGGACTCTGCTGAAAAAGTGTATAAATATGTTGTGCTTTGTACCTGTCAGCGAACATGTCTTTGGCGGAGTTATCCCCCGTGTTCCCCAGCACTGGAATAAAGAAGTGCCTGCTTATCTGCTTTGTGTAGATAAGTTCTATTCGCGATTGCGACCGCTAACAGTTTTGGCGACCCAGGTGGGACCTTGCGAGTGAGACTGGACGGGATCGAGCACTGATCGAACTCCAGCCGGCACCGAGGGATTCTCGGGGAGAGCCATCGTTCTCGACCCATAAAGCTCCTCGCAACGTCCCCTGGAAAGGTAAGGCACTTCTTTCTGAATCTGTGGAAAGCCTGCCTGTCAGATGGAGCGAAAGTTCCATGTGGTTGGGGCCAGGGAATTCCCGAGCAGGGGAAGCCTCGGCACCGCCCGTAAGGCGAATATGAAAGTTTCGTGGGGTTGGCATCAGTGTCAGTGGTGGAAGGGAATTAAAGGAGCGGGGCCCGCGGGACTCCTTGAGAATAGGACTCTCTTGGGCGCTCCCGAGAACTTTCCCGGAGGGACTCCTTATCTCAGTTGAGTCACTGCGAGGAATAAGGCAAGGATTATTAGAAAAGGGTCTGGGCTGTTCATAAATCGTGAGACGTGGGATCTTGCGTGGAACAGCGTATACCAGGGTTGCTAGCACCTCACTGGTATCCATCTGGTCAGGAACACTTCGGTGTTCACATCGGTACTTTCTGGTCTTGATACGGGAAATTGTATTTTTCGTATTCTGTAATTTGTTTCTATGCTTCTGAATCTTGTAACTTTGTAACTCTGGTAACACGGGAAACAATAAAACACTGTTGAAATACTGTTGAGGTTTTATGCGTGAATGAATGACTGAGACGTGCAATTACGCATGAAGTGAGTGTGGAGCTTTGATCCGCGGTTCTGTTATCCCGCGAGGGGTGCCGCTGGAGACAAGCGAAGCGAAAGGAAAAAAAAAAAAAAAAGGGAAAAAAACAACAAAAATAACAACTAAAGAAGGTATACGGTCAGTTTACTATGGCATTTAAACTCTCAAACCTGTTTAAAGAAGGGAAAGGGAATAAGAATTCTATACCAAGAAATACTCCCTTAGGTTGCCTTTTAGCTCACTGGAAAGAGATGCATGATGAATTAAGCAAAAGTCAACTTACTGAATTTCGTAATCATGAATGGCCATTGTATAAACTAGAAGATGAAGAAATGTGGCCCCTGAATGGGACCTTAAGTTATAATACTATTTTGCAATTAATGTTATTTTGTAAGAGGGAAGAAAAATGGGATGAGGTTCCATATGTAGATTTGTTCTTTTATCTGCGAGAAAAACCAGATTGGCAAAAAGAATGTGGGCTAATTAATCAAGTGATGTCTCTTATGGTAAATGATAAAAAGGTTCAGGAACGGTGCCCCGTATGCACTTCCACTAAGATGTGCTTTAAACATTTGGCACTGAAGGGAAGGGGACATACAGAAACAGGTCCTGAATTAGATATTGCTCTTACTGCCCCAATAATTCCTGCAGTTCCCATATACCCCCCCCATTCCACTGCCTTTCCCTGAACGTGGACCTGACTCCGGACCTGGGCATCCAACTGGGCAATCAGCCCCGGGTGCTGATTTAAGAGAAGGGCACACACTACAATTTTGCAATTGTTTTTACAGATCTCAAGAGGTCCTTTAAAGGGGGAATACAAGGGGGAAGAGGAGGATTGACTGACAGAACCCTTCTCGGAATAAATCAGGGTGCCTTTTGTAAGAAGGAGGGGCACTGGAAAAATGATTGTCCAAGGAAATTAAATGGTCAGCAAACAGCAGCTAATGTGATGATTATAGGAGAGTATGCAGATTGACAGGGACTGGAGGTGAACTCAGCTGAGCCTCTGGTTACAGTTAAGCTGTGAGAGAAGGAGGTTACATTTTTGGTGGACAGTGGAGCAACGTTCTCAGTTCTGAACAAACAGAAGGGGATGATAGGATCTAAAATGGTAAATATTGTGGGAGCCACAGGGAAGGAGGAAAACCAGCCATTCTTACAACTGTTGAATTTACAATTTGGAACTAAAATCATAACATATGAATTTCTGTACGTTCCAGAATGTCCAACCGTTGAATTTACAATTTGGAACTAAAATCATAACATATGAATTTCTGTACGTTCCAGAATGTCCAGTACCCTTAATGGGAAAAGGTTTTCTATCCAAATTAAAAGCGCAAATAGTTTTTGAAAATGGAGAATTGTTGCTAAAAATACCAGAATCAAAACCAGGGGAAATTCTGATGATACAGGAAAAACCAAAGGTACAAGAAATCCCCCCCGAAGTGAGTTATGCAGTAGTCCCCATGGTATGGGAAACTGATGTCCCTGGAAAATCCAAATTGGCACAACCAGTGAAAATTGAATTAAAGGAAGGAGCAAAAACCAGTTAGGATCAAACAATACCCAATGAAACCTGAGGCAAAACAGGGAATTAAAAAGCTGATTGACAAATTCTTGAAATATAAGATTTTAGAAGAATGTGAGTCAGAATATAATACCCCTATTTTACCAGTCTGAAAGCCCACAGGTGAGTATAGATTAGTACAGGACTTGAGAGCTATAAATCAAATTGTAAAAGACATTCACCTGGTAGTATCCATATAGCTTATTGACAGCCTTTAAAGAAAAATATTGGTGGTTTACAGTGCTTGATTTGAAAGATGCTTTCTTTTGCATACCCCTGGAACAGGAAAGTCGTAAACTGTTTGCTTTTGAGTGGGAAAACCCACAAACAGGGTGTAAAGTACAGTTAACCTGGACATGACTACCCCAAGGATTTAAGAACAGCCCAACAATCTTCGGTAGCCAACTTGCCAAAGAACTAGAGATATGGACAAATGAAAAGACAGTGACTCCGTGATGAGAACATCTAGTCTTATAATACGTGGATGACATCTTAATAGCTACAGAAGAAAAGACAGCCTGTATACAGGTAACCATTGAACTTTTAAATTTTTTTTGGGGACTTAATGGGTATAAGGTGTCTAAGAAGAAAGCCCAAATAGCAAGCCAAACTGTGATATATTTAGACTTTGAAATTTCAAAGGGGCAAAGAAGATTGGGGACTGATCGAAAGGAAGCAATCTGTGCTATTCCAGAACTTCGGACTGTACATGAATTAAGAGCTTTCTTGGGAATGGCCGGGTGGTGTCATTTTTGGATTATGGATTATGGTCTCTTGGCCGAGCCATTATACGAGGCCCAAAAGTCCACCTCCTTTCATATGGGATCAACAACAACAGGAGGCCTTTCAAAAGCTTAAGCGAGCTTTAATGACAACACCAGCTCTAAGGTTACCTGATTTAACTAAATATTTCCAGTTGTTTGTTCATGAAAGGCAGCACCTTGCCCTGGGAGTCCTGACCCACAGGATGGGAAGCTGGAAGAGACCTGTCGGTACTTTTCTAAACAACTGGACATGGTGAGCAAAGGATGGCTTTCCTGCTTGCAGGCAGTACCGGCAACAGTAATATTGATACAAGAAGCCAGAAGGCTCACCTTGGGAAGAGCCATCACAGTCTGTGTTCCGCATATGGTTGCTACAGTGTTGGAACAAAAAGGGGGGTGTTGGCTGGCCCCTATCAGAATGATGAAATATCAGGTAATCCTTACAGAGCAAGATGACGTGATTCTGAAAACAACTAATCTTGTAAATCCTGCAGTTTTTCTGAGTGCTTCACAGGAGGAAGAACAACCTGAACATGATTGTATAACGACTATTGAACATACATACTCTAGTCGAGAAGATCTGAAGGATGTCCCTCTCGAAGATCCTGAATGGGAGCTGTTTACAGATGGCAGCAGCTTTGTACAGAATGGAACTCGCTACGCAGGATATGCAGTAACAACTGAAAGTACTGTGGTAGAGGCAAATGCACTGCCCAATGCTACATCAGCACAGAAAGCAGAATTAATTGCCTTAACACGAGCACTGGAATTAAGTAAGGGAAAGAAAGTGAATATCTGGACAGATTCAAAATATGCTTTTGGAGTGGTTCATGTCCATGGAGCATTTTGGAAAATATTAAGCATCAGAAGGAAATTTTACAGTTGTTATTGGCGGTTCAAGAACCGGCCCAAATAGCGATCATGCACTGTAAAGCACATAAATCTGGAAATACAAAAATAGTAGGAGGGAATAGGTTAGCAGATCAAGCTGCCAAGGAAGCAGCTCAACATCGAATGTTACAAATGGCAATAATTCCTACTAGAACTGTAACTCTCCCAAAAGAACCACCAGAATACTCGAAGGAAGATGAGAAATTAGCTCAATTTTTAAATGCAAAGCAAAATTTAGAAGGATGGTGGACAACCTCTGAAGGCCAGGTGGTTGTGCCCCCATAAATTATGAGGGAAATACTACAAGTAAAACATCAGGAATGCAATTGGGGTGTAGAGGCCCTGGTGACATTCCTGAAGAGGCACATAATATCGGTAAGGATGTTAGAGATGGCTAAATCAGTTGCTGCAAAATGCAATGTATGTTTAAAGAATAATCCAGTGGTACAGAAGAGAGTTCAAATGGGCAAACTGAAAGTAGGAGTAGAACCTGGTGACTATTGGCAAATTGATTTTACAAAATTAACTAAATGTAAAGGATATCGGTATGTTCTGGTTGGGGTTGATACCTTTTCTGGATGGCCGGAAATGTTAAAATTGACTCTGAAGCATGATTAAGTATCTGAATTTTTGTTTTCTGTAAATTTCATAGTCTATTATGGTAGAAACATATGAAGGAAAAAGATCGTTATCAGGCCTAGCACAGGTGACCAATGGTATTCATAGTGCTTGGTCTGACATACAATTATTTGAAACATGAATTGACCCTTAAAGCAGAGTTTAATCGAATTATTGTACAAGCAGAGGTGAAGCAACAAGATAAGTCATTAAAAGATACACCATCATATGACCATTTGGTATTTAATGAGACTACAATTTGAATATGTGAAAGCATTGAGTATGATTATCAATACTTTCAAAGGGGGGAAATGTTGCAGTTACCTTAATAAAACAGTTTGGATCCTAGAATATTATTTTGATTTTAGTTTAAAAGTATGATTTTGATTTAACATGAAGCTACAGTAGCTCTGAGAATATAAAGTACACTGAGGCCCTTAGGATTAAGCAACTAGTATGCTGTGTGCCTTGAACACTATAACAATCGTTATGGACTCTGAATTAACACAATAGGTACTGGTTATGGATCTTGACTTGAAACAATAGGTACCAGAGGAAAACTGGTTTGGTTGGGAAGATCGGCCAAGGGAGAGGTGAACATTAACCAAAGATGGAGTGAGCATGTGCAGGGATGGAGTTCAATCAGCTGACACAGTGATGAAGACTATCGACGACCACCAGAGGACCCCCGTCCAGTATAACCACGCATGCGTTAGGGACATTTGCATATGATAATAATTCCCAGGAAACAACATGAATATGCTAATAATTGCCCTCCCCCCATTCTATTTAAATCAATCAGTAAAGATGACCAATGATTTCTGTAAAATAGGAATATAGGTAAGGTGAGGTAACTAAAAGCCAATCATTATAAAGGTCAACTTAAACGTTATGAATTTATTGATCTAATGTAACTAGGACTCTGCTGAAAAAGTGTATAAATATGTTGTGCTTTGTACCTGTCGGCGAACATGTCTTTGGCGGAGTTATCCCCCGTGTTCCCCAGCACTGGAATAAAGAAGTGCCTGCTTATCTGCTGTGTGTAGATAAGTTCTATTCGCGATTGCGACCGCTAACAAAGAGACATCTGATGTGCTGCTCACTCGCTGCACTATGCCAGAAGTGGAGATCTATTTTTTTGGGTGTGGGGTGACCATCCCATATGCCACTTTCCAGCCATAAAGAAGGACTGAAAGATGTGAGAAGATCTTTCTGAGACAGCTACTTCCATTAACTGCTCCTTGAGGCTGAGGTGACCTTGAAGGAATAACCAGTACTACTAAAAGCAGAAAGATGCATTAGGCTGAACCTCTTGCTCCCTGTTGGGATTTTTCTGGGACTACCCTGTCCATTTGCAGCCTGTTCAGAATTCAGCAGTGCCATTGTTTGGCCAGAGTCATTACCATGCTATTGTGCTTTCTTGGGGTCCTGTCTGCTGGCTGAGTGTGGATGACCAGATCACTTGGCATTATTGGGTTTTTAAAGCACTTGTGAGTACTGGCCTTGTCTCTTTACACACCCAGGTTCTCCAGCTGTATTGTATCAGCAAGTATCTGTGCTCGCATATGTATGTTAAGGGGAGATCCAAATGTCGAAAAGGAGAATCTTGTTTCCACTGTTGCCATCAAATTATCTATCTCCTAACTTAAAATAGAAAATTCTAATGACTGTTGCTTTCAGAGAGAAATCTCTAAAAATGTATTATCCTTCCGGTATATGTGATTTTTTTCTTGCTTTTTCAATCTCTGTATCACTAGAAGATGCTAAATCAGATTTGGTTGCTGAGATTAGCTGCATTTTACTGTGCTTGTGTATGTGTAAAGAAGAGCACAGGTAGATATTGATCTATTTTTGTAACATGTATTTTCATTCCTGTTAAACTTTCCAAAGGTTGAACAGAAACTGTAAATACAGCATAATAAACACCTTGGCACAGCAGTAAGATTTAATAGATTCTGTTTATTAGAGATTAATATTTTTTTCAGTCAAAATTGCAGGCAGGGTTTCTAATTACAGTAGAAATGATTTCAAGTGTATTTTACTCTGTTAAAAATTTGTGTAGCGGACAGTGCTGCACTTGAATCAGAGCTGGGAATCCAGCCAAAAATGTGACCCCCTTGATCCCTCCATTCTGAGATTTTTAAAAGCACAATTGAGGGCGAGGTAGATGAGGAAATGTCTCAATTATCTGTTACTGAGTATTGAATCCTGCCTCATCCCAGGCTTGGCTCAGTCATCTCAGGTTCCACCTTCCCCTTATTTACACTGGAGATTCCTGTTATTTACACTGAAGATCTCTGCAATACTCTTGAAATTATGCTGACAGTCTAACTGCTTTTGTAGAGTCAGACATACCTTATGCTAGTCTATGAGTTTACACTGATTTTTAACTTTAAAGGAGTAAGGAGGTGGCTCAGGAGCTCCATTAGTGCTGTACTTTCAGCAGGGAAGGACCCTTCCACGTTGACTTACCTGTGCAGCTGGAAGGCACTGTGGTAAGGATGCTCACTGTTTGGCCAAACTGGGTTCACTTTTGAGGCTCCATTAGGGATTCCGGTCCTGCACATCTGTGCAGAAGATTCTCTGTCCCACCAGTCTCCGTGGTTTGTGTAAGGTGCGTTCTTTCCTGATGCCCTAAGCTGCCTGTGAAGGGGTAGAAGAAGGGACAGTATGCCCTGGATGGTACCGCAGGGTGTTATCCAACAAAATCATGAGTGTGCATGCGGTAAGACATTTCAGATACTGCCCATACCCCATTCCACTGCTTCCAAACCCATTGTCAGGGCCCCGAGAGAATTAAGAGGCTTTAATGGCTCTGACCAGCCTCACCTGGGACCCACACCCCTGCCATTTAAGCTCTATTTCAAGCCTGGGCCCTCAGTTTCTGAGTGAGCTATGCTGTTGGTGAACCTGCCTCCTGGGTGGGCCTTGGCACAACGTTGTAGGTATCTGTTGCCACGGCTTGGTATTCTGGAGGTACGCGGTAAATTGTCTCTAGGCCTGTATTTGGCCTTGACTCCCGGGTGGACTCTGGACCCATGTTGTAGCCTTGTTTCCAGCCTTGCCTACGGCCCTGTCTGCGTTTGTTCCTGATTAGACTCCCTGGTTGGCCCCTGGATTTGGTGCACCACCTGCCTGGTCTGGGACTATTGATAGACTCTTCTACCAGCACGTGTCTCTGCCCACCATGTTCAGATTCTATGGGACTGTGCCTCGTTGGTGAGGGTCACCCTTCTCTCTTGAGCTGCTCCCACCTTGGCGAGCAGCCATCTCTCACTGCTCCCTGATGCCGGCTATACAGAGGTCTCTGCTCCCACCATCTCTCACTCATTGCTCCCCTGTGTCTGTGTCCTTACCGAAGTGCTGTCCCTCCCAGCCTTGAGTTATGCCTCCTCAGGGACGTCTGCCATAAACCAGGACCTCTGTGTCTAACTTCCCAAACCATCTCCATCGCAGTTAGAGGGTGTAAGAGTCTCAGATCTCAGCACATCGTTTCTCCCTTCCCTCTTGGTGTTGTCACTTCTTTTACAAGAGCAAGCATCTATACATATCTCTTGCCCTGGAGTTGATGCCACTGGACGGAAAGATACAGCAGCTTGCCTGGGCTGTTGCTCCTTTGCCAGGTAATGGTGTTTTGTTACCCCCTACATGGAGTCCTCCTCTTTGCATTATGTGGTTGGAGTGGGGGGAGTGGAGGGGTTGTCTGGTCCTTTATCTTTATTTGGGAAGATGTAAGTAATTGACATGTCTCAGTGGGTATCAGGGGAAAGAAAAAAAAAAAAAGATTCTTCAAGCCTCTCCAGTTGCTAGGAGACGGATGCTTCAACTTTGAAAGTCTCCATGCACGCAGGGGATATTATCCTGGCAAATTGGACTTTCAAATCTGGCAGCAACAGAAAAAAAGGTGATGCCCAAAAAATAGAGGGCATTTAGGTGATTTGATTTCAGAGACATCTGTTCTCCTCTGCTAGGGGGGCAGAGGGTTGCTCCAGTTAGTGAACATATGTGACCACGTTATCTGTAATAAGTTTACTTGTGAGTGTTTTGCTTTTATGCACACAGCTTGGCCAGGTGACCCCCTTCTTCTCCTTTCTGGCCTGGTTAATTTTTAACTCAGCTTTTGTGTACAAAGTCTGATTGTGTAGTCAGGCTATGTGTAACACTTGCTTTGAAGCCTGAAAGAGGTTTGCATGCAGATGGAGTTCATGATTGAGTAGCAGTTTAAAAGTTTTATACCCATGGGACCTGCAAGCCTCCCTTGCAAGAGCCTTCCACTGACTCGTGCAGGAGGCTGAATCAGAGAACCTGCTCATCTGTAGCATTCGTCTCTGGAATAGCAGCTGCCTCCTTTGTTTGCTTTGCTGTAGCTTCTCTGACCGTGTACCTTTCTTCAAAAGCACTGCTGTTGATTGCCCACCAAGTGAAGCTTTAGGAAGGACGCTGTAAGGGCTGTGACCTTTTCTGTTTTCTATGTTTACACTCTCTGCCTCACACGATGGCAGGGGACTAAATGCTAACACTATTGCCTTGCTTCTGTCACCAACCCTGGGGTGCTCATGGCACAGTTTCCAAAGGGATGTAAGCAAACCTCTGAGCCCTCTGTGCTCTCATCTGTCTGTAAGATGTGCTGGGAGGTTGGTGTGTTCTCCAGACTGATACAGAGATGCCATGGTGCTCTCACTGCCATTTCTGTGCTGTGGGATGTCCTGCTGGCATGCTGCTCTGCTGGCATGCCCTGGGCCACAGCTGACCATGCACTGCTTGCATCCCCTTGCTGTGCTTGTTGTAAAGCTTGTGTTTGTGGAGCTGTGAAGAGGGATCGTGGCCCTGGGATCCGGGGCTGCTCAGTACTGCATTGCTCTGGGGTCAAGGCGTTCATTGCCCTAGGGATTTTGTGTGCTCTGACAAATGATGCTCTTTCAGAGAGAAACTCCTAGAGCGGTAGCTGCTAATGCAAATGGTGGTTTCAATCTCAGCCACGGTTCACTGAGGGGCGCACCTGGGTGCGGTGTGCTTAATTTGTAAGTATGGAAAGGAGCCAGAATCTCAGAGGTGTTAATGTGCATTCTGCCACTTGTGCAATATTAAACACCTACATCAGGTACAGGCTTTGAGGGCAAAGACTTCACTTTACTGGATTCTGGGTCAAACAGCCACTTTCAGTCTTTTTCTTAAAGGCATAGGAAAGGACAGTATCGAATATATTTGCAATATAAAATATAAAGTATATCAAAATAAGATATTCTAATAGTACCTGTGGTTCCTGTTCCTTGTGATTGCAAAGAATTATTTAAGACCCACCTTCTTGTTTTCTGAACTTTTTGAAGGCATTAAAGAAGGTAACAATGATGTTTTGGAGGAGGTTGTTAGCTGAGATGGACTAAGGCTGATCATGCTCTGGGAGCCTGATCCTACTTCCTTTCAGTCTAATGTGCAGAAAGGAGAGGGGGGGAAAAAGGCAACCTGCAAGGAGACTGCTACCTCCATTTATTTTACCATCTGCTGCTGACCCTCGCTTGTAGGCCTGTCTGACATCAGTTGTCAAGCCTATACATTCTTACTGTCCATGTCGCTTTTGGGCAAGAACAAATCAGGTCCAAGCTGGGCATCACACCAGAGAGCCCTTGAGGTCAAGAGCTTATGAAGTGCAGGCCCTCTCTCAGGCTGGTGTTTCAGACAGCAGTAGACTAATTGTTAATTTCACCATTACTAAATTTTTAAGATGTTGTCTTTATGCATATCACAAGCTCACAGTAGCTTTGGAGAATAACCAGTATCAGCCATCTAAACTAGGTGCTTTCTATTTTATTTGCTAAACACAACATAAAAGGTAGAAAATATATTGGAAGTGAAAAGCAGAAAATGCACAAGAAAGGGAATAGGAAGAGGGCTTTTGACTTTTATCCAGTGTTGGTGATTAAAGCTGAAGATGAGACCTAATGTCAGAGGCCTTTCCTGAGCCAGTTTCCTTTCAAGGTCAGGACAAAGGGTCAGCTGTCTCATGGTGGACCAGAGACTAAAGGAGGAGATGAATATCATAGGCTGTGTAGTAGAGTTCATGCTTTTCAAGTCACCTGTCCTCATGGGACTAGTGTTGGATAAGATAGTCTACAAAGTGGTGACAGACCCATCCTGTTGCTATTTTGCTCACTAATTTCCAGCATACCCAGTTTGGGCTTGTCACTCTGGTCCCTGCCCTTCCTGTTTACCAGGTGTGATCTAAACTCAGCCTTTGAGTGGAGTCCCTGACCTTCCTGTTTAGGTGGATTAAACCAGTCAATAAGTTTCACTAATTTTTTTGTGCCAAAATCACACAAGAGGCTGATTTTATTTTCTGTTGTACTATAGACAGTGCACGGCCGCATGTTCAATCTCACTATTGATGCTGTCCTTACTCTGCAAAGAACTCTGCATTTTCACCTGTAGAAGAACCAGCCCAAAGCATTCTCATTTTCCAGGAAATTAAGACTCAGAGCCAAATTTTTTAATGCAATTTCTTTTCCAGCTTTCTTTTTGCTTTCCTCTGCTGCCTAATTGGAATCGCCTGTCAGAGAGCATTCCTAATAGACTTTTCTGAACACAGCTCCTGAACCCTACATGGTAATGTAAAACCATTGCTCTGTGCTGTCTCTAACAGATGGGAAATGTAATCTTCCGGGTCCTGTGACAGGGTCTGCTCATTATTATATGAACAATGAGAGAAGAAATGTAAAGGGTGCAGTGTACATTTATTTCCTCCCACCTTGTTTAAAAGGCAATGGGCCCAATACTTACTCAGTGTAAGAGCTGCTGGGAGCACTTTGGTATAAATGGCCTCCAACACGAAAGGAGAATTGCCCGATAGGATTTCTTTTTTTCTTTTTTTTTCTTATACTTTCTAAAGTGCTCTCACCTTAGGCCTTTTAATCTAGCTTGTCATTCAGACAGCTTTGAGTACTGGCATGCATTTATCAGAGAGTGGGTGACAAGGTGATTCCCACAATTAAGCGAATTTCAGGACATTTGTTCTCAGAGTCTCTTTAGCCTGAAGTTTTTGCTTCTGTCTCAGACCTGAAGAAGAGCTGCGGGGCCTTCTCCAGCTGCATCTGTGTGTGTGTGTGAGATTTATTGATTTAATTTTATTTTTCAAAGACATCCCTTCCTGCAAACCTGCCTCATTTTGACACCTCTGAGGCTATACTAGGGGAAGACCTATACAAGAAATATTTATCAGGGGGAATGTCTTCAGTCTCCGTCTTTTAACTGAGAATTTAGAATCTGTTGGGATGCAAATAATCTTCTCATCAAAGTGGATGGTGTATCGCTTCTTTGAGACAGTTTGTGTACAGTTATCAGGTCTATGATGTTAAAAACACTGGTGATTCAGACCAGCAAGACTTACTACATATGAAGGAAAGAAGCCTTAATTGAAGCTAAACATATCAGACAACTAAAACACTGGTAGCATGTATTTTTGCATTCTGCAGGTACCGAAGTGGCTTGAATGACAACTTTCAGAGAGCTGAAAGAACCCCATTAATGCATTTTCCTGTTGGACAATGCCTTCCCTCTTCTCCTTCACTGTGTCCTTTTCTGCCTCTGACCCCTCTGCTGGCAGCAGGCCAGGTATAAAGTCCCTGGTATCTGATCTTCTGCTATCCTCTTACTTTCCCTGCCCCTGGCATGCAGATCATTGTGCTATCTGACCCCGTTTGAAGTTCCAGTGTGATGGCCTCCCTTACTCTATCAGACCTGCCAGTCTAGCTGGTTTCAGCATTTCATCAATCTTCTGTGTGGGTTGGTGCATTACTTGTAAGGAGTGGAGTTTCATGCTGGAGCTATTATGCCCTACTTATTTTTAATCCCTCTCCACCACTGGCACCTTCGCCAAGAATTGGAGTCAAGCTTTGCAAGCACTGCTTTGATCTTGCTTGCACCTTAGGTAACATCTGTATCAGGATTTGCATGTTGATTTCTGGTGGAGGGGTTCACAAACCAGATTTTGTTTAAAAAGCAAGAGCTGTTTTCCAATAATAATTCATTTGTCTACAAGTATACACACAGACACTCACACACATACACACACCTGGGTTTTGGACATGCTTACAGCAGTTCCCTCCAATCCTGCAGTGTGTCCTTTTTTTATGGGAAAATGAATGACACTGGATTCTGATCAGGAGAAGGTAACTCTTTCAATTTTATTTGAAGATATTTTAAAATCAAACATGGTGAATTTGAAACCCCAGGCATTTCAGTTATCAAAAATATTTGACTCATCATAATTCTTAGTCCCAGCCAAAGTCCACAAAATTAAGTTGCTGCATAAGTATTAGCCTTTCCCTTTGCAACTCGCTATTTTTCCCAGGATGAAGCTATAAACATTGTTCTTTTGACTTTTATTTTCATCAGGAGGTAACATCTATTGTGAAAACTGCTCTTTTAGGGTGGTCCTGGCTGGAGCCAGATGTGTATCACAGTGTCACCACAGTTGTGCTGTGACATGTCACATCATATACTGGCAATTAGAGTAGACTGTTGGGTCACCTTGGTACACTGAGCCACTTACTAAGTTTTCCCTAAGAGGGTTTGGTAGCCACCAGCCCATCCATACAGAAATCAGCAGATAATTTTTAAAACCTTCCTCCATTTCCTCATGTGGCTGAGTGTTTATTTCTAGTTACTAATGTAGGAGTGTTGGGGAAAAAGGGAGGGAGAATAGCATAAAACCCTAGCTGTTTGTATTTCATAGATCTAATTACCGTATCTTGACATGGCAATGTATACAGGCATGTGGATGTATATTAGAATTAGGCAAATACAGCACAAGTATATTTGTGTATGTCCTTCCAAAAGATCTAAAACAACTGAAGTTTCAATGATTGATTTTCTAGTGTATGCAATTGCAGCCTGGCTTATTGGCTTATTTGTGAACAGCTGAGCAAGTAAGGCTTTATCTCTCCATAATTTCTGCAGAAAGCAGAAATTGTAGCAAATATACAGTAAATAATTATCCATGAGCGTGTTTTTACAACAAATGATGCTATGGCTTTTCTGAAATTTACTTGCAACATAGAGAGTTCATAAGGGAAGAGTGAGAACACAGATCTACCCATGGGCAGAGACAAAGTTGGAAACATGCACTGTTTCTCACCTTTGTCAGTGTATTAATGGTACTGCTCTGGCAGAAAAACAATATCCTTATCCATTCAAGAGTCTTATTTCCTAAAACATTTTTAGGCCTTATCTGTTCTCTTCCCCTTTGGGTGGTGGGTGTAAGGGAAGTCAGTGTATTCTCATGTAACGTGAAGTAAAGCTGAGGAACTCCTTGCTGCAGGATGTTCTAGTTGATGGAAGTTAATAGCAGTTTATGGGGAGACTGGAAAAGTTAATGGAAAAGAAATTAATGCATGGTTATTAAACACCAGTGCCTCTGAAGAGCACCTTTCCCTCTGAAAGTCTGAGACGTGGGCTGCTGGTGATTGGAATAGTGTTCTTGAAGTGTTGCAATGCCCTGGTTTTTAATTCTTCCCTATATATCTGCTGCAGATCACTGATGGAGGCAGATTACAGCCCTTCCATGTACAGTCTTTCCATCCTTGGATCCTGTGAGGGAACCATAAGGTCTGATAATGAAGCTGGGATGTGTGAGCTGTTGTGTCCAGCCAGCATGCATAGGTCACTATGCAAGGAAATATTTTAAATCTTGCATAGCCCCTTCTGGGGACAGGTTTAAGTTCCCTATTGGATCAAGGCAGACATGAAGAGACTGTGAGTGAGTTACAAAATACAGCTCTCATTCCTAAACTGATCCATTGCATGTTTAAGAAAAATAGAATAAAAGTGATGACAATCACTGCCTTGGCTGGTAATTTGTGATCAGAGAAAAGGGTTCATCCAGCTGCAGTGCATATGCAGACACACATAAAACATGTCAATGAATATTTTATTCATATTAAGATACCAGCAAACTCCATGTGTGTGCAGATAACAGGAGGGATCAATGTGCAGAACAGAGATGCCTTGCTGCTCTTTAGGTTTGATTCTACCCCATTTATATCAGTAATAATTTGGCTACTGACTTTGGCAGAATCAGGATTTTCATCCTGAAGTATCAAACTGCAGGAATTCAAGCACCTGTCTTTATATGGTCCAGATTAGAAACAAAATGTTTCTTTTGTGATATACAGAGGTGATGCATTCCTAATGGCTCATCAGCTTAAATTTCCTCTCACGTAGTCTAACAGCAGGGAAAAAAAAAAAAAAAAAAAAAAAAGAACAATGGAGGAAAAGTAGTACGTTGAATTAATAATACAATTTATACACATAAAGGAATTTAAAAAATATCTTTCCATAGAAATTACTTCAGAAATACATCAGAAGCAAAAATTAGGCCCTCTGAGGTATGAGTAAATGTGAGGATGTAACACATGGTAATCGAATCATGCCATTGCATAGACATGGAGGTGATCAAAGCATTAATAAAAACTGCAAGGTCACCTTGAATTGAGGATTCAGTTTCCAGTGTTAAATGTCTCTTTCAAACACTTATCTTTGGCTTGTGAGATTTGCAATGACTTGGGAAAATTTTTTCCCTATGCATGAATCACCATTAGTTCAGAGAAATTTAAGGCTGAAAATGTGCCTATACATCCCACTTGATGGATCTGACCTAGCCTACATGGGGCTGTGAGCAGTCCCAGCCGAAAAGATAATAAGGTTCAGCGATGGGATGGATCAGGCTGTTTCTGTAGGATTCTCGGCCCAATTCTTTTGCTGCATCAGGCATAGACTATTGCAAATAGAGACAGCTAAACCCCCAGGGTTTCCAGGTGGCAGAAAACTGTGGTTTGGTTTTGTTTTTGTTTTTTTTTTTTTTTTTTCCTCCATTTTCCCTCAGTCTAAAACAAACCGTCCTCTTTACTTTATGTGAACCAGAAAACCTAAGAAAAGTCTGTTTCAGAGACATCAATACACAGTGTTTCTGAAATGAAATATGCTCCCCAGATGCTGCAGCTTCTCAGATAAATTGATGATCTTGTCAGTTCTGCTGCTGGTAGCAGTTGCTCGTGTCTCAGGATTTGTGGCTGGGCTGGAGCCAGTGTTGCTCTGGCTTTCACAGTCCCAACTCTCCATCAGAGACCAGTCCACTTGGGCCGTTGGTCTGGCCCAGAGCAACATGCAGGAAGGATCTAGCCCAGGACTGGGCCAGTAGCCAGTGAGACCATTTGGAACCTCTGACTCTGAAGGCCCCAGGTCCCATCCCATGACCATGACTTGGAGATGAAGGTTCTTCTGCCCTTGAGTGATGTGCTTGATGCCATGGCCCAGAGCTGGAGCCTCAAGAAACACCATCTCCTTAACCCTGACACAACCAATCTCAAGAGTCATTCCCAAATCTGGAACAGCACACTGGCTGCACCCCCAGCAGACTCGGGTGGATTTCCCTAGCTCTGGGGCCACGGGCTTTCCTTGGTTTCTGCAACGGGTCATTGATGCAAAGATATTTTTGACAAAATGTGAAGGGCTCCGTCAGTTATAATTACAGCTTCTTGGCTACGATGCGGTTCCCGATTTATGTGGGGAAGAGTGAGACAAACTAGAACCTTGTGATGGCCTGTAAATGCTTAAATAAAACTAGTCAGGAAGTGCTCTATTGTTGCAAAATTTGAAGAAAATAATAAATACTTCTAATTTTGATAGAAATAATTTAGTGAAGAACTTTGCCTGAGAAATCATGAGGACTTTTTTTGTTTTTGAAGCTTTGTTGTTTTTGAGGACAACCCATGAAAACATTGAATCAAAATCTGCTCTGGGAAACTGATTTTTAAATCAGAAGACTTTCAGAAGTAATCTATTTTCCTTGAAGAGATTTTTAAGCTTAGTATAAAATCCAGTTTTCTGTTGAGAGAAAAATATTGTCAATTGTTCTGGATCTTGGGGCAGCTCTTCAGTTCCTTTGAGGTGGACTAGTACAAAGTAATCTTAATGGCTATCTGAAAAATGAACTGAGAATTTCTGCAGGACCAGGCGGTCACCTGGCCAAGAAATCAAGGAGAGAAGGCTGGAGCAAGAGATTCTGCTGATTCCTGGCTGGGAAGATGATGTCTCAGAGGCTGTTTTTGTAGCTTGTTGTTATGCTCAGTGTGGCAAAACTCCACGCTGATGAATCGCAACTTAAATATGCCCCTAGTGGATGATTACTAAGTATGGAAACATTATTTATATTTTCCAAATGATTTCAAACAAAACAACCCCTGGCTAATGAAAAAGAAAAATTCATCACCAAATCCCCTCAGTCCTGTTAAGTGTTCCTGTTCGAGCAATATCATGATCTGCACAAGGACATGGTCCTTGCAAGAAACTAAATGAAGTGCCTGCATGCTGCTAGTGACCTCAGTGGGAATTCCTGGTTGCTGGAGAAATATTGGTCTGTGCCTATGGGGGAGGCTGTTATGTGCCCAGCCTGCTCTTCTGACATAGTACTAATGGTTGTTTGTAAACACTTCCAGCTTTGGTGGCATAGAGGATGCAGAATCATGTCAGATATTAATTATACTGTGAATAAATACAGAGACAGAAACTCTATTTTTACCACTAGCTAGGTAGTAGATATTTACTCTGCTTTTCTCAGTACTGCTTTTCATCTTGGTTTCATTGCATCAGTAAGTGCATTTATTAAGCAATTTTGCAGACTCCTTGCAAGTTGAATTCTCTTCTAAGATGCAGCTACTAATGTAGCTAATAAAGCAACCATATAAAGTAGATTATTCTCCATAAAAGAACATTTGGGGCATTCCTACATTTCCAAAGACTTTCCAGAACTCATCTTTGCCCTCACACAGATTATGTGTGTGCATGAAATATAACATGACTATATACTGTTGCATGTACAGCATGCATATTCACACCTACTTTATGCCATAGATTTTTATAGCTGTTAAATTTCTTTTTCATTATATTTGATTTGCTAAGATGAAGGCTTGTTTTATCAAAACTAATTACATGGTATGTATTTAATGTTCTGTCCCTGAGGTTTTCATAGTAATAAAATTGATTGTTACTGATTAAAATGGTTCTATTACATCAGCTTAATGTCACTTGAGGTGAATGCGGTATTAGAAAAATGGCCATTAAAAATGTTAAATAAGAGACACAGAGGCAAAGATTAAATAGTAGGAAAATATTTTTTGAATGGACACCTTTAAAAAAGTTAATTATGATCAAGATTTTTAAAACATTTTACTTGGCAGGGAGAGGTATCTGAGATGTATACAAAAACTTATTGTTGTTATTGCTTTTATGTAACTCATTGGATTAACATTCTCCAGCTCCTGGGTAAATGTTCAATCTGTAACCTTAGAAAACTGACTTTGTCTTAATTTCTCGTGTCATTACAGGCCTGCCATGTAAAGGTAAAACTGTCCATTAGGTGGCAAAAATGAAGCTGATATTTGAAAAAAAACTACCTAATGATAAGGTTCCTTTATTTCTCTCTCAAAGTAAACACAGGAGGTAATTAAGGTTTATTATGGGTGGAGGAAGGGTAAGGGTACAGCCATGGGCTCTGCCGCAGTTGTTGGAAAGGTCTGGAGGTGACGGTGGGAGACGTCTGTGCCCCCCTGGGCTGGGGCAGAGGGCAGTGGGAGCGAGGTGGGTGGGTGCTGGGAAAGCATCACATTTGAATTTGGTGAGACACCACTAAGAAAGAGGAAAAAGCCAAGAAATTAAGAAAGGAGGAGTCAAAAGAAGGGAGATATGAGACTGAGAAAGAGGAGACTGTAAAGAACAAGTCAGTATAATATAGGCATTTCTAAGTGGAGAAGTCCAGTTCTGGGGATTCCTCCACTCTTTTTTTGGGTTAGAAATATGGAGAGTATAGCAATTCTCTTTGCTCCTTTGCTATTATAGTGCAGCTTTTTCAGAGCTGTGTGTGGCTGCACTTTCAGTGAGTCAGTACCCTCATGATTTGTCAAAATATTTAGTATTTTTTTCTTGAATCTCAACTTCCTGGAGTCACATGACCATCCGAGAGTCTGATTTATCTCTCTCTCTTAAAACCTGGAAATGTGATCAGTATTTAGCTACTCAAAAGAGAAGTAAGAGGAACTAGAAGGGCATCACTTTATAAAATTTGCATGATTTTTAAGCTGCTCCTATACACTAGTATCTCACTTCAAAGCATCTACCCATAACTTTCCCCATCCTCTCCTGTGATGGAATTTTTAACAAATTGAGATCATCATTCACACCTCCTCTCTCCCTGGTCTCTGACAACATTATCAATAATTCCATATTCTTTTTTCTGAGGCAGCTGCTGAATGTTAGTACTTGATATCATCTGCAGCTGACTGTCTATAGCAAGAAAGCCAAAGTGTCCCACTTCACTTTGACTTAAACTAAACATCTTCAGAACAGCTGAATTCAGCTGTATGGTTAAAACTGAATTTTGCAGAAGGGGCAGCAGTTTTTCCTTTAGTTTGAGGCTTAGAAACATGCCAGAATTGGAATGTGTTCTGCAAACCATGGGTGGGAAGTGGCACAATGCAACACCAGAGGAAAAGTCTGAGAGGTCAGTGGGAGGAGAAGGGGACAAGGAAAAGTCCTGAAAACTTGAAGCTTACAGAAGAAAACCAGAAGTATATAGAAACCATGAAACAATAACAACCGAAGTGGGTAGTGCATCTTTGAGATTTCAGTGACATTTTCCTAGGAATAGTAAATTCATCCATCCATAAACTACTTAGGAAACACTCCAGACAA
Organism: Tyto alba; assembly: GCF_018691265.1. Classification (NCBI taxonomy): domain Eukaryota; kingdom Metazoa; phylum Chordata; class Aves; order Strigiformes; family Tytonidae; genus Tyto; species Tyto alba. The sequence continues at coordinate 9,568,036 of NW_024881303.1, forward strand.
AAGCTATTCTTGACATAAAAAGGCATTTTCTTGGGCTTATTAACTCTATAGGAGATGATGACCAAAGATTAGGGAGTGAGAGTCTTAACACCAGTATTGTGAGATGACAACTGCTGCACAATATACACAAGGAAGGAATAAACTTCATCCAAGGGAATATGAATCTTTTCTTATAGAGGTATGTTTTTCAAAACTTTTAAATAGTGTCTGCACTTTTATTTCCTTCCACAGTCAGTTTTAAGCCATCCTTGACATTCCATTAAGTTGACAATATTGTTTAATTACCAGAAAGGAGAGCTTTGTATCTGTGAAGAGAATGATTCTTGTTATTTGCCAAGAAAGACTGGCTGGGTATTAGGCCCTTGAGGGTAGGAAGATAGAAGAGGAAACAAGGAAATGGGAGAATCTGAGGTAAAGTGTGTATGTGAAGAGAAATTATTGCATCTTTCCTGTAGCCAAGTCACAGCCAGTCCCAGTAAAATAGGGGGTTTTATTGTACAGCTTATATGTGACTTTCTGTGATGTACTTAGACCAGTCAGGAATATAAAAAGGCTACAAAATGGTGATGCAATGATTTTTGGCATTCTCTGCGTTAAACCAACCCTTCTCTGAAGGGGCATCTGTCTGGGTCCTAGAGGAATTCTGTTCATCAAAGTAGTCCTTAGAGGGTCAGGAGTTGGTACAAAATCTGCCATGTTTGTCCGCAGTTTTAAGGATGATATTTTGGGACAGGTATGTGTGTGATTTTCACTGATACTCAAACTAGAATGGGATGTTTTCCCAGTTAAGCATCTCATTTATTTCCTGAAAAATGAAATTTTGAGGAAACTAGAAGTGTTTGGCAGTCAGCACTGGATTTGGTCTCTTATACTTTCAGATCAAAAAGAAATCAGAAAAGAACTTTTTTTATGTTAAAATGTTTCAGTTTTAAATTAAACCATTGAACATTGTGATTCACAGTAGTATTTTGTGGTAAATTGTAGCAAAATTTAAATTTGAAACAACATTGGAAAGAAACCTTTTGTTTCAGGCTGAAAGAAATATTTTAAAAAATAACCTATTTCATGGAGACATTCAAACACTTTCATTTCAGATCAGCCCAAAACCACTGCAGTTTGACAAGGAAATGTGAAGACAGGCATTTACATAATTCCACCCAGAACACAGCTTTGGTGCTGGGCAGCAGGATCTGATGCTCAACAGCTGCATAAATCTCAAGGTCTTAATATTTTAAGAGAACCCTGGATCAGGCAGACTTTCTCTCTTTGTCTATTCATGTTGTCAGATGATAAAAGGGCTCAGGGGGGAAATGGAAAATATAGGTATTTTGAGAATATTCATACCATCTTTAGACTTCTAATAGAGGTACCTAGTTTATGAGCCTAGACAGGTTATTTATTCCATGGGGAGAGGTAAACTCCTAGTTTAGCACTTAAATCATCACTGAAGTCTCCACTGACTGTAAAGCAGCCTAAGGCTGGCACTCAGATTGGGTACCTAGAAGTAGGAGTTATGGATGCCTTCCTTGGATTCCTCAAAAGACCATGTTTGGGTGTTTCAGGTAATATTTTCGATGCTTAACAAGCAGTGGCTCAGCTAGAATCCAGGAGGAACTGACATGTTTTTTTCCAACAACATCTGGCAATGCAACCTGTGGGAGGACCGCAGTGTCTCATTGCATGTTTCACAGTTTACTGAATTTAAGTATCTTGAAGCATTCAAACCTGGGATACATGTGTAATACCCAGTGAAATGATAGTTATTCCTCTGTTTACAGATTTAGGGAAAACAGACAGGAAGAGAGAGCTGGGAAGTGGGAAGGCCGGCTGCTAGCAGTAATTGCCAGCTGTGCGCACGCAGGAAAGGGCAAGAACCTTGTGCCTTTATGAAAACCTGCGTTTAGAGCTGTTAAATAAGGGGGAAGAGTCAGGAAGTGGAAGGAGTGGCTCCAGCAGTTCTTAGCTGGATGTTTATAGCAAAGAAAGGGTAATTGTAACCACAGATTGATCTGTAGCAAAATGGAGCTAATTATAGTTGGCTGCCAGTCTATCTCTTGCATTTACAATATACCCATTACTGTAGGTAGCTGGAGCCATAACAGCAGACTACATCTCCTTTTCTTTTCTTTACATAGAATTTCCACTAATGAAGATGCTACAGAAGAGTCTGCCTAAAAGTGAAATGTTAGCTCCTCAGCTGATGTAAATCACTGTAATCCCATTGAAGTCAACACTGAAGATTTAACATCATGCTAATTGAAGTCAATGGAGCTAGGCTGATATATACCAGCTGAGGTAAATCCCCCAGTGCATTCTTTCTAGCTCTTGTGAGTGTTTGGCGCCTGCGCTCTGGTTCGAGTCACAGAGGGACCCCAGCTGTGCAGTTCAAACCAGGCTCCTTATTTAGAGCTGACCTTTCCTAAATTTCAGTTATGGTGTTGAGACTGGTGATTTCAATCCAGGTTCAGACGTACGCTTAATTTGCAGGGTTATTTTCATCTTCCTGGCCCTTGTGGTAGCATTCCCTTGTGTTTGCAGATTTTTGCTTTTTGGCCTGTGCTACCTAATTAGGTCTGATATATTTAGCTGTCACAGAGTACAACAATCTGTAGCTAGGCTTCTGTTATTATTGATGGTAATATTGTATGGAAGGATCCCCAGATGGTGTTAAACATAGTCTTATGAGTTCCTTTTCTGGTGTGTAAGCAAATGCTCAGTCTATGGAAGACCTGCTGTCTGATTTGGTCTCTCTCTTCATTATGCAGTGATCTTTGAGCAAAAGCTGTAGCAAATTGTGAATGCTCTCTTCTCATTCTCTACAGCTGATGACAATTCATAGCACATAGTATTTTTGGAGGAAGTGGAATTGGAGCGTGGGTGGGATTTTTGTAGGAGAAACTTTGCTTGAGGATACTTGTGGTGGTCTCCCTTCTAAGAGTATTAATATGTCCAGATAATTCAACCAATTTAGCCTTCTTATTTTTCTACCAATAAGATGCCAGTGTTGGAGATACTTCCCCTACTATGTATTGGGGAAAATGCTGTTACCAGCAGGTGAAGAAAAAGCCAGATTGCATATGTTTTTTTTCAATGGAACAATTAAAATGTGTGGAGTTGTACAGATGAATTGCTTTAAAACAGCAACAGAGCCATCTTCCAGTGATGCAGAGGTATAATCTGAACATCTTTGCAGGTGGTATGAATGATGTCAGGGCCTGCCTTTCACAGGTCTTTGTGTTGACTGGCTGTAGGTTGGTCCTGTTTATTATGCTTGTGAGTTCTGGCAAAATAGGTAAGATGTAGATAGTTCTACCAGGATGAGGCACTAGCCTAGTAAAAAGGTGACTCATTTAGGGTGAGCAAGGAAATGAACATATACTCTCAGGCTGTAGAGAATCTCAAACTTAAATGCTCTCATCTGGAGTGAATACTTTAAGTAGTCTTTTACTTGGAAAACCTGTGAATTGCAATGACTGTATCCACCTTTGGCCCTCTTTGAAGACAGCATGAAGAAAGAGACTCCAATGAAAACTTGACTAAGGTAAGGAGGTGCACAATGACTTCTGGTCTGGGTGGAAAGGACACCCAAATCACAGTTTTAGATACATGCAGAAATTAACCACTCAATTTAGACATCTGAGGTCTCTGTTGTATTGAGCTTTTAATCTCTGAGTGTTGTGGAAGTAACTGAACTTCCAATATCCTGCACAGTGGTGTGTGCATTAAGAAGAGTTTTGAGGGTTTCATTAAATATGCTCACAAGCACATACAAATGTTCTAGGCTATAAGATAGATTTAGATTTCTGCCTTTTTGCACAGGTGTATTGGTAAGAATATTGCTGTGGATTTTAGAGCCACGTGCAGGGAGTGTTCTGTGCTATCACTGCCTCTATTTTTAGACTTTCTTTCAGGACATAAATATTAAGGATGTCACAACAGCCGATTTAAAGAGCCCCTGCTGTGGACTGCCTTGTGCTGCTAGTGAGGCCCTGTGAGATCTCTTGTCTGTCAAATTACCACTAGGAAGAGACCTAGAGAACTCATGAGGAATATAAGGTTTGTGAGAAGCAGTCTGCTGAGAACAGTAGCTTCACAAGAAACTGGGTTTAGCAGGCACTGTTTCCAGATGGACAACACCATTGCAGGCAGCTGCAGATTAAATCTTCAAAGTGAGTATGGGAGGTGGAGATGAGGGGAAGGGAGGAGAAAATACTTTGAGCTTCTGAGACAATGAGAGAAGCAAGTCATTAAAGTCATATAATGGTTGAAAGAATCGTGAGAGTGCTCCTCCCTAAAAACAAGACAAATGTTTTCTTCCTTGATGCTTGGGGGAATTCCTGCTCTGCTGCATCCTGACATTTCTTTTCTCCTTAGGGCACGGTAGGCATCCTGCAGAGACATTCTGTTCTTGTTGCTGGTTTTAGTGCTGTCAGAAGGCCTGATTCTGTCTGCTGAAATCCTTGGGAAAGCTCCTGTGGCCTCCCATCAGTATAGGATCAGCCCCTGGAAATGGTGTTCCAAAGTAGAAATCTGGCTGGCATCTTCCCAACCAGCTAAGAGTAGAGTTTTGTTAGGCTGGGTACAAGTTATCTGAAAGCCAAAGGATTTATATGGGCTAGTCTTCCTGATGTTAGGTGGTTTTGAGATATTTTATTTTATGTGGGAGAATTTTACCAGCAGCAAAGGCTGTCTCTGTCCTGGGCCCCTATTACAAAAGGGGGAGACAAGCCATGGGTGGGTAGGAGAGGACTGCATTGCATAAAACTCTTTGAGACTGAAGGGGATACTATTTTCCCGTTGAGACTTGCAGTCAGTTTTGCCTCTGACAGGGTGAAATGAGGAGCAATAAGCAGATGGCTGCACTACAGATTCAAGGCACTTAGAAACCATTAAAGTACGTCTTTGTGGCAGGACACAGCACTGTGCAGACACCAATCCTGCCTGCGAATGAGTGAGGATAGCACAGTGCAGCTTAGGGATGCCATCATATCAATGAGCCCCTGCTGTGACTGACTGTGTCAGTCAGCCTGACCAACAACTCATTGATGCAAATAGGTGCTGATAAATAATATGCAGCTGATCACTAGTTTTAGTAGTATACTTAACTCTAGAGTCTTCTCCTGTGTTTTGTGTGAATTATGACTTTATGAAGCCTGCTACGCAATGCTGCAGGCCAGCAGCATGTGTCTATATGGGCAAATCTGCAAATAGCTCAGCACCTTTGGGGTGAGCTGGTACCAGCTGGAGAAGATCCTGGGTCTCTGTTGCTTGGGCTGGCAGATAACCCTTCCCAATAAGGGTGTCTGCCTGCATTTTAAATGCCTTTACCTCTGACTGCATAAAGTCCCTCATAGGGGCTATACAGCCCTTAATGTCTGTAGGGAGAGAGACAGCCATTTCTGAGGTTTACTCAGACTAGGAGAGGCTGATACTGTTGGAAAGAGAATTTGTCTCACTGGCACAGCTGGTGCCTGACAAACCCCAGGCTAGCAGATCTAGTATGTTACATTATGAAGGTTTCCCCTGTGTTGGCCTATTTGGAGAAGTTCTGGGAAAAGAGACAGCATTAAGTCTGTCTTCCTTCGTAACCATGTATATTGTGGGCAAAAGAGAAGTGCCTGCAACGTCTGTTCTGTTTGCCATGGGTTTGTCCTCCCACTGTGTTGTGACAGCCTGGCTTGGAGACAGATTCTGGCTTTATTACGACAAGTCTGAAGTTTTCTTTGAGAGGCTGAAGTATGGCTCTATACTGAAGCAATTCAAAGCTTCCAGCTGGAAGAAATATGTCCAAGTCTGTGCTTTGCTACAGTCCTTTCTGCCTCCATCCCTGTCCTTATAGTTCACAAATGCAGACGGGTAAGCAAGTTATGTTTGTAGTCTATCTGGGAGAGCTGTCTGAAATGGTTAGCTTTGTTTCCTTCAGCAGAAACAAAACAAAATATCTAAATGTCTATTGCCCTGTTGTAAAATTTTCATATCAACTGTAATTTTGCTCTGAGCTTTCTCTGACTGACTTTGTGCTAAGAATAGTGGCTAGTTACCAAACATCTAAGTGAGTGGATGTCAGTTGCCCATTACCCACCAAACCTGTATACTTCTCTGCATTTCTTCTTTAGTTAGATAGATAAAAGGAAGGACTTGTGTTAAGCCTGTCTGATTTCTGGAACAGTTGTTAGCAAAAAGAAAGATTGAAAACATCAAGAAAGGTTGAAACTATCTCCAGTACGAAGCAGGCCTCCATGCTCTTGTCCTGCCTCATGTGACAATACGTGAATTTTCCTGAATTGCTGAGACACTCAGACAAGCAGAGGAAGGCAGTATTTAACCCAACACTGGTCTTGTTTTCAGTACAGATTTATTTTGTTGATGGGGCTCTACTTACCTGCATCACATGAGAAGCCTCTAACATTTGGGACCATGTAGGTTTGCTGAATCTTCTTGCTCGGGATCTGGCAGAGCCTGTCCAATACAAATGCTGTCTGTGGCTCCACAGTGGTCGACCACAGCTAACATGTCCTCTTTAGCAGAGCCAAAAGGTGTCTAGGATCATATGGGCTCTGCTGGAGGGACTCTCCTCACCCAGGTGAGCATGGTCATCCCCTGAAAAGACTCCTAAGAAGAGATGGTGAAAACATCTCCTGTCTCCATCTTGCCTGGTCCAGAGAAGTGCAGTGTTTCCCTAGAGATGAAGCCACCTCAAAGTGTCTGCTTCTGTTTTTCATGCCTACTGGATATGGTGGATTAGATACAGGTAAAAAATGCTCTCAGTTCCCTCTTGTGCATTCAGTCCCATGCTCAGGCACAACTAAAATCTGTGCCAAGAGGCAATTCAGGTTAGGAAAAGGATATGCCATTTTTCTCTACCTCTGCTTCTTGTCACATTTTGTTAAACGCGGTCATGTAGCATGTAATGAAGACATCTGTTCGTTTTGTAGGAAACTGTGAAAAAGTGCGTGCATTTGCCTTGTGCCATCTGTTGCCATTCTGATAAACAGTTGAAAGCTCTGGCAAACATAAACAAAAACAGTGTGCTTTGGTGCTAACTGCACCATTTTCTTTCTTGGTGCTCTGTCTTTGAGCCCGTCCTTATGATGCATTAAGTGTTTGGGGCTCTGGCCTGCCGTAAGGAGATCTGATGCTCGGCAAACACTGCAGTTCAGCTTCTGTCCGTGTCCCTCCCCTGAACTCGAGACAGTAAGGCAAAGCAGGAGCTCCTGAGCTGCTGGAATGATGTGAAATACTGTCTGTGCCACCTGGACAGCTCAACTTTCCCCCTCCAAATTTTGTGCCTCTGAGTGGAAAGTTGGCTGAATCAAGGAAATGATTTGGGAATATACTACTGATCAGGAGGGATTTAAATGTATTATACAGGATTATTATTTTTCCAGAAGTCTGTCTTGTGAGCAAAGGTTCTGTGTTATAGAATGTGTTGAAAATAAGTAGCTTATAATGGATTTCTGGAGACTCTGTGAAGATGAAGCACTATTACTGTAAGGAAAGATGAAAAAAGGGCACTTTTGTGAGGGTCAAGCTGTCAGAGAAACACAAATAAGACAATGCTGGAGAGAAGGGTATGGCAACAAGTTAAAAGCAGACAGTGGAGAAAGAACATGTACACACTTTTGAGTGTGGCTTTCAATGCAAGAGCATATAGCAGATCTCAAATATTGCTATATAAACATTTTTTTTTAAAGACCAGAGGTACTTGCACAGAAGTCTTTAGCATGTGTTACTTTGCATACACCAGACTGAATCTACAGAAATAGCTTCTGTGAAGGGGAAAAAAGACCTCTGTTAACTCCTTATGCTACATACTTACTAAATATAGTGTTTTCTAGTGACAGTGCATTTTTGCTGGCATATATAGACTGTGCCAGTTAACAGCTAAATTACCTTTTATAGCTTTCTGCCTGAGTTGCATATAAAGTAGGCTATGCTGCAGGTTAAAAACAAAATGTACCATTCTAACAATTATTAAAATTTGTGTCTTTTATATAATACTTTTTGCAAAGAAGTTTCATGTGGAATGTCTAAGCCTATATCCCAGTCTTCTTGGGGCTGTTTGACAAGGAAACCAGTGAGTACCTAGTGGGAAAAAATATGAAGAAGATAGGAAAAGATCATAGGAGAAATAACAGATCTTCTTTTGAGACAGGCCATGGGAATGCTAAATTAAAAAGTACTGTAATGCATACTGACAGGGAGCGGCGACACAACTCACATTGCAGCTATACTTGTTCATAACCCAAGCATAGCTATTTTTAGTCACGTTTTCTTAGGAAGCCGGGCTTATGAGCACAAGGGAGTATGTTTTTGTGTGTATACACATGCATCTGCCTGTGCACTGTCCTTATAACTTCTAAACCTACCAGTCTCTTCTAGCTGAGTTTGACAGAGATGGTAGTTTGCATCCTGACAAGTTTCCTGAGAGTGGATGGGGAGGGGGAGGTAGTTTGACTCCATCCCTTGTAAGGTGTGAAGGAATTCACATGGGTAGAGACTAGGATAACACCCCAGCTACAGGAAAACCTTGAGAGGGAAGATCTAGCACCTTGTTAGACACAGCACAAACTGGCTGCAAGGCACCAAATCATAGGAAAACAGGTTTCAACGGTTCCACTGCTTATGGAACAACTTTTGAGGAGGTGGGACTTCTGGCAAGAGCTTCTTTTTGGCAACTTCAGCAGACTCTCCTCACTGGGGACCAGGCAGTGAAGAGAACATGAAGCACAGACACAGCAGTGGGTTACACCAGCTCTTGGGATTAGAGCTGCCAGGGGACGGAGATTCTATTTCTGAGATGTAACTTTTGGGGGGAGGGGTGACAAACTAGACAAACATGAGTAATGTCCTTTGTGGGTACATATATCAGACTGTCTTAATTTTTATTTTAACTTCACAGTGGTTTTCAGGTATATGAAAAAATGCTGAACTTTCCTTCTGACAAGCATTTTGAGAGTCAAGAAATGCCATGAAAATGATCTTCTTCAGGAAAAAAATATCAGTAGAATTGTATGTTCCTGCAAGAGGTTAATTTTTATGAAAGAACATTTTTTTTGTTAAAAAAAAATTAACCTGGACAGAAAGAGTGTATTGCTTGGAGTCTAACCAATTACAGTATCAAATGATAAATCAATCTGTACAATTACAGCCCTAATGGGGATTAGGTCACAATAAAGCTTATGAGTACTCAAGACTTAATTAGCTCACTGAAATCAGTGTGACTCTGTATTGACTTGGTAAGTCTTGAATCAAACTCTGAAGGCTTGATGATCAGAAGGACTCAGTGCTGTGGTACCTAAATTTCAATGATGTCTCCCCAGCTGGTGCTCCCTGTCATGACTCTCTCCTGGAGTCTGGAAAAGGTCAGCTGCTGTTCTTACAAAGTAGTAATCAGATGTGCCACCCCCTTTTTGTTCCTCCCCTCACTCCCTGTTTTGTCCTGGGTTAGAATTTGGTTAGATCCTGGGTCTGAGATATGATTCAAATCATCCCTCTACCTGGGGGATGGGGAACACTCGTTTCCCACTTGAATCACTAGGTTTGGAGATTCTTCTAAGTCAGGGGTATTGGGCTGCTTCTCTTACAGCTCTTCTGTTTTGCTTGGGAATAATTACATTGACATTGTCAGAAAGGGTTATTCTTGAGTGCTGTGGCTGGGGTACTCATAGGACTATAAGTTCTTTTGTAGACTCCTTGATAAACTAGTTAGCAGTATATGTATGCAAGGCAGGAGCTCCCAGATTTGGCTGAATTCCAGCTTTTCCCCCTCTCTTCTGTCATGTTCCTACTTGTGGTACCAAGCAAGGGTATGTGAGGTTTCCATGCTTCCAGCTAGATCCAAGAGACTTTATTCTTTTTGTTTGACCTGATTCATGGACAGATGGCCCTATTGCATGTCTGCACATTTAGATGAAGGAGATATGAGTTGCAAGCTGTGTTGCTGTATTTCTGTAACTGAGCTTTCATAAGAAACTTTAGAAGCAGCCCAGCCTCTGGGAAAGAAGGGGAATTCGAATCCTGCCTCCCTACATTCCAGCCAAACACACTCATCACTAGGCTAGAAGTTAAAACTGGAGAGAGTGGGCCTTCCGTGTTTTGGCCAGGACCTGGTGTAGGTCTTTGTTTTACTTCTCAAATGTTTTCTTAATTGAAGAGTTCTTTCATACAATTAAAAAAATATATAATAAAATTCACAAGTTGTTTTTTACACTGCTGCGTATCTCTGTTTTTATTTGCCCACATTTCGCTTGTGTCCTTGCTTATGTGTGTGAGACTATCAGGTTTTGTTCAGTGAGTTTTCAAGTCATCTTCTGATGTGTTGTGTGCTGCCATCAGTTTATGTCTCTCTGGCTAAGAAACACAGCTTCAGGGGTAGTGGGCTCTACAGGTGCAAGTTAGGCTGGGAAACATCTGGTTTGTGAATTGCAGTAGGGCAAAAGAGATGGTGTCAATCTGCTCAACAACATAAAGACTTGGACAGTTCTAATAATGCTCCTAAGTTAAACTAACTTTATTAGCTAAAATACAGGCACCTTAGGACTTGAGTTACCCAAGGGTTAAGTTGCAGTGCTCTGGGAATTTTTAACCTAAACTACTTTTTTTTTTTAATAAAAATGACAACTAAAGGCTTTAAACAAGAACAAGCTCCTAATCATGTTGGCTGAACAGATGTCCTGCTAGGCAGTAAATTAAGAAAAAAGAATATAGGAGGTGAGAGGAAGTATTTACTGTGTCATATTTATCAGTGGAGGTGGGATTCTTGAAGCTTCTGCCTTGTGCTTTTGCCTGTCCTCCTTAAGTGTCATTTTATATCTGGACCAATGGCTAGATTTGCTGGTTACTGCTGTGAGTCTCTGGGATAAAATAAGGGTCTCGGATCAGTTTAACTCATAACTTGTTGTTAGTCATGCAGCAACTGTAGAGGAGTAGTCAGTGTTTGAGTGGCCATGAACACAGGTTGATTTTTCTCCTCAGCTGTTTCTAATGTCTTATGGTGCTGGTGAGGAGATATTTATCTTCTCATATCTGCCTTATGCATGAGAGGACAGGTGTGTAGAAATAGCAGTCTGACCTCTTATTAAAGACCTTGAGGCACAGACTGCTTGGGAGAAGAGGGGCTGGAAGTAAGACAAAGTCATCATCTAGAGTAGTGGGATTCCTTATGAACTCCCAGTCTGGGCAATAGTCAGACAAATAATTTGCAGGTGATTATAACTGACTCTTTAGACTCATGAATTATCTTCTGGGCGGTCCTTTCTTCTTTCTTTCATCTATATTCTTCTTTCCTTCTTTTTCCCATATAATTAGTGGAGCCTCCTCGGGGTGTTTTGATCCTTGATGAGGTATGTTTATTTATTGTAGAAAGATATTTCTTGCACATCCTGTGCAGACATATATTATACTCTACACATGGGAAAACAAATAAACCATTTCCTTGTCTCCTGATTCTGGCTAAGGTGGTTACACCTCAGGAAAACAAAACTGGACAGGAGGATTTGCTGGTTTGTATGGCTTGTTTCCTCTCTCATGGCTGGACAGAAACCTACTTGGTGTTACCCACTAATTTAGCCCTCTCCTTGAGAGAGCAGTGGATGCTATAGCCAGGCTACCCTGTTGAGGGACCACTTCTGGATTCTAGTTGATGTTTAGTGTGTGGCATTCCTCTACCTTCCAAAGTCATTCCTTAGTCACCCACTGCCCATCAGTCTTCCCTGTTTTTGTTCTGTGAAAACTCTGTTGAATAGCAAGAGCAGATAGAGCGGACTGTATCTCCAGTTACTTTAAAAAACAAGGAAGAAGTTACTGAGCAAAGCCTTAAGTAAACTCCATGAGTATGTAAAATGTTGAATTTACAATCAAATAGTACCTGTATGTGGAAAATTCATGTTTGCTGTATTAATGGCTTTATTGCAATGGAAGGGGACACACAGGGTATAATCTCTGCTGTATATGAAAGTGAAAGCCATTTGCAGTGGTGGTAGTAGAGGGAAGGAGGTCACAACACTTTGAGACCAGCAACTCAGGCAGTTTTCAGTCCACCTCACAGTCTGTTTGTTTTGTCTGTACTTCATCAGTTTGTCTATGAAGATATTATGGGAGTTAGTGTCAAAAGCCTTAGTGAAGTGAAAATAAACAACATCCAGTTCTCTTCCCTCATCCACCAAACATGTCATATCATCATAAAAGGCTATCAAGTTGGTCAGGCATAATTTATCCTTCTTAAATCCATGCTGACTACTCCCAATGGATTCCAGGAGGATTTTCTCCTTCACCTTCCCAGGGATCAGTGTGAGTGTGATGGGCCTGTATATCCCCAGACCCTCTTCCTTGCCCTTCTTGAAGGTAGGAGTGATATTTGCTTTAGTCCAGTCCACAGGAACCTCTCATTTCCCTATTATTGAGTGGCCTCATAGTGACATTGGCCGCCTCCCTTGCATTCATGGATGCATCCCATTAGGTCCCATGGACATTTTTGTCTAGTTTGTTTAAATGTTCCCTAAATTGATCCTCCTCTACAGAGGGTAAATCTTCCTTGTTCCAGACTTTCCTATTGGCCTCAGGGACCAGGGGTTCCTCAAGACCACTCTTAGCAGTAAAGGCCTAAGTGATGAAGGCATCAAGTTTCCCAGGCTGGGATCCCATGTTCCCACCTGTGTGAGCTCTGTGTCTTTGCTGCTGACAGAAGATAGAATGGCGGTTAGTTCTGCATATTAAAATAAGGTGTTTAAGTGAAGGAAAATAGGTCATGATCTTTTGATCATTTTTTTTTTTTTTTTGGTAAATGAGAACTCTTTTATGCTGTGTTGCTGAAACTTTTGAGTGTAAGTGGCAGAACACCAAAATGTCTGTTAGCCTAGTTATGTCTTACATCCAGAAAAGCAGCTATTAACACAAAAGAGAAACAGGACCCTCTGTGGTCTGTCTTCTGCATTCAGTTATTCATTCCATTAAACAATACGGGAAAGTTTTACCAGGTAACTTTGTTTCTGAGGCAACAAATCACAGCAAGCAGATTGATCCTGAGTTAGTGACTGGGGGGGGAGGGGAAACAAACACCCTTCAGCTATAATGTTTTCTAAAGTTAACACGTCGCATTGGAGGTGTAAATGATATGAGGTCTGAGGGCTGCTAAGTTTCCAAATGCTTTGCTGCAATATCTTGGGCTGGCAATTAATCAATTTTCTGTGCCTTTCAGAGTTTTCCTCTGAACAGTGTTCTTCCTCTGAAGCTCATTAGCCATCAAAACCTGTCATGTCTACACATGTTTTTCTTGCACCTCATTAAGAGATTATTGATTGTTGGCTTCTAACCCTTTCAGAATTTGCTTCAGAAAATTAATTTCAACCACGAGTGCAATTTAACAGAATGCTTTTGCCAGTGCTTGATAATGACTTGCTTTGTTAAAACCGTTTAAAAGTTTTCATCATATTTATTTTGTCCCCTGCAAAACATGAATCATCTTCAACTGAAGCAAAAAAGGGAGAACCCCTACCTTAGTAAAAACTTATAATATTGTCTGAAGATAGATTGAAGTCTGAAGCAGTTTCAGAAATGCAAGAAAACTTCATAATTGCCATTGATCGACTTGTAACAAGTGTATCTTGTGGCCACCAAATTTCTCTTGCTGTATGAGTTTTGTCAATATAGTCATTCCATTGAGGGAGAAACATAGGCCAAGCAATTAACATTTTTTTTTTTCAGGATTGCTTTGGTAATTAGGGCCAATTTTTCACTGGTGGGTTATTAATTATTCAGATCTCATGGGTTTCTTTTAATAGGAACCATTGGCAAGTTCTTTTTGCAGTCATGAACAAACTTCTCCTGAGTCATCAGCCAGTGAAGTCAATCAGATCTTCTTTTGCTTGGGAAGCGGGAAGGAGGAAAAAGGCTACTTTTGTTTCCTTGATGTTACGTCCATTCCGGTTAGTGCATATAGCAAAGGGTTGGCTTGCCTTTAAAGGCTGCTGTGGAAGGCAGTGCAACATTACCCATTCTACAGGGAAACAACTGAAGTAGAGAAAGACGAAGGACCAGATTTGTCCAAGGTTTCTAACTGCTCTTAGAGGCTGATAATTGCCTAATGAGAGTCTCAGAAGTGCTCTCATAATGTAAGGCGTTACAATTCTGTTGTTTCCATACTGAAATCAAGTAGAAGTGGAGTATCAAACCTTCTTGTGTACTTTTGACATTGCAGTGAGATGGTTACACACCCCTCATCCTGGAAGGTGTAGCACTAAGGGTCTTTTTCGCAAGAGACCCTCTCTTGACTGACAAAGCTGTGTTAAGATGTTTTTCTTGTTTACCCAGGCTTACTGCTGGCTGCTTGTTCCTGTCTCCTGCTTCTATCACACAGGTTTTATAGACCCCCTCAGTCATTCCAAAATTGTCTTTTGTGACAACAGTGGAAAATGGACAGATGAACTAGTGTGAGTCAAAATCAACCCTCAAGAACTGTCCTGTATGGCTGGAGGGCAGCGGTTTCTGGAAGAGACTTGTAGGATCATTGAGGCTGGAAATGACCTCTACAGATTGTCTAGTTCAAGCCCCTTGCTCAAAGCAGTGTCAACTAGAGAAGTTTTATCAGTGCCATGTCCTGTTTGGGTTGATCACCTTCAAGAATGGAGATCCCATGACTTCTCTGGGCAATCAGTTCCATCATTCAACTACCCTTGCAATTAATCTTTTTTCTTATGTTTTTGTGGAGTTTATTGTATTTAATTTTGTGCCTGTTGGCCCTTTACTGGGCACCACTGAGATCTACCTGGCTCTGTCATTTTTATTCCTCCCTGTCAGATATTTATATACATTGATAACATTCTCCTGAGTCTTTTCTTGTCTGGTCTAGGTAATCTTAGCTTTCTCAGCCTCACCTCATATGCAGGTGAGGGGTAGTGACATTTGAATCTGGCTTCACTGTCAAGAGTAAGCTTGTGAAAAGTCATTCTGGGGATATCTGGTAACTGGAGCTTAGGCTTCTGGTTTCCAAGAGCTCTCTGTTCAAGCCTTGCTGGTGTTTTTTTGACCTTTCATCCCTCTAGGTAGAAAGGCTAACAGTGGATCTGACTAGGTGGAGCCTTCTGATCTTCAAAGCCTCAAACAGAAAAGTTTTCTCCTCCATGATACTGGCTAGGATATGGTCCATGCTTTATGTGGTTTCCTCCTTCCAGCCTCCCACAGTTAAAGATACCCCTCCACTGTCTTGGCAAGAATGGCTGGGTTGACTCATCTGTCTCACTCAACTAATTAGGGATTGATTGGGTGAGATTCAGACTTTCAATTTATTTTAAACAAGGCAGGTTAACGTGCAATCTGTGGTGTCTCATAATATACTGAAAAACAGCATTTTAAATTCCAAGTAAACAATACAAATTATTCAACCACCAATAATAAGATAACAAAACCTACAGATGCATTTGCTGTGGTAATTGTTCTGCATATCACTGGAGGAGAGCTATTTAAATGGTTTTCAATTAGGAAATATGTTACCTATATAGTTTTAAAGCCATTTAAAATGAAAAGAAACTTTTTAAAAAGCCATGTGGGCAAATGTTTTGTTTCATGAAACAGACAAGCCAGTTAGTCACCTGATTTTGTATTCTAACCTCTCGCATGATGAACTTTTCCCACTGATTCCTGCACAGAAGCCTCTTGCCTTGTGGCTGGATACTCAGGGATTCACAGCCCATTGCCTAATCCTGGGTACGTTTGCCTGAGGATAGCTAATCATCTGTCTTGGTCCCAGAGTGGTCTTTGACTTGACAGAGTACTTTTCAAGCAGGATCAGCATCTACCAGCTGCTCCCTCCTGTTAGTCCTGTTCTGGCTATGCTGGCTTCTGTTCAGCTCATACCAGTGCGCTTAATCAAATTACCACCTGTCACTTCTCTGTTTCTGGGATGTACAAACCAGCATGAGATGGTCAAGTTTAATCCTAGACTTGCTCCAGCCAGTGGCAAAGCTACCATCAACCTTAGGGAGATAAGATTTTCCCTTGGTATTTGATGAGGTACTATGCAGTTATGGAGATACCTATCTATAAGACATTGTTTTTCTGGCATTAGAAACTGAGAGCTGCCAGATAGGCAGTACATTATGCCATATGGAAAGTCAGTCTGGTCTCTCTCTGGCCTTTGGCAGCTTTGTATGCTTCAGTGAGAAGCTCAGAGGCCTTGATGGATGATAATGACAGGTTTTTTAATGCTACTGTATTAAGTGAGATACATGGATAAGGACTTTGGGTGAAATTCTCCTTCCTTGTACAAGTGCCAGGCTTGCAAAATCATTCAGGGTGCATACTTCTTACTGCAGTTGATGGATTTCTAGTACCAAAAATGTCTTTATGGGTCAAGGCCACTGCTAGTGATCTTCTTCTGCAGAATAAAAGAATGAGCTCAGGGGCTGTAGGCAGGTTGGATGTAACATTCCTACTGTTATGACCATGAGTAGCCAGAGACCAGTGTGCTCTGCCTTGAGAAGTATTATCCACAACGCTGCTATTTTCCCAGGTCCCAGGCACCACTTGCTATACTCTCCATGAAAAATCTGAGTGTTATCTTAAAAGCAGTTGGACTTATTTTGCTCTGCTGTTTCCACTGGCAGGCTGTGTCAGACCCCAATTGCTGTAGTGGTTAGGAACCCTCTTTTAATTTCCAACCTAAATGTATTCATGGCTGAATTATATTCATTTGTTCTTGTGCCAGTATTGGTGATTAACTCAAATGGTTCTTTTGTCTTCTGATGTTTATCCTCAGGATAGATTTGTAGAGAGCAGTCTTCCCCCTTTCAGCATATATTTTGCTAGTCTAAACAGGCTGAGCCCCTTTGGTCTCCTCTTGTAAAACTGGTTCTTCATCCTGACTGATCTTCCTCTCCTATTCAGTTTGAAGTCAGCTGCTGTACACATGCAGACACAAACCCAAAACTCTTCCCTGCCTCTAGTGGCTTCATCATCTTCCCGATTTAAGTAAGTGCATTTACTCTATGGATCCATTGGCCAAGCATTACCATTCTCCTCACATATTGCTGTTCTTCATATTTCTCTATGCAGAAGATAGCTGAATAATACACTTCCATCGTTAGAAAGGACACCAGTCATATGTCCTGCTGTAGCAAAACTGCTGTATTTCATTTGTGTTGGACTATGGCTAATGCAGAGACTTTGCTTTAGGCTGGTTTCTCTCATGTGGTGTTCTTGATCTCTTCCTCTTGTCTCCTCTTCTATTTTTTTTTTTTTTTTGGCAGGGGGAAGCCCTTAAGAGGGTAGTCAATGGGATGGTGTGTAAGAGCAATCCCTGCTTTCTTCCTGACTTTTCTTCCTGTCTTCCAGCACAGTTGTATTCAGCTGGAGGATCATACTGAATATTTCCAGCTGCTCTGACATCTCTTAGCTTTTCAGAAGTCTGAATTTCCTCTTTGCTGGCACAGATTTAGATGCCTTTTGTTAGTTCTTGGTCTTCATCACACAAAATATCAGTGGTACATTCAGTTTTCATGATGAAGAGTGATCCTACTGGGAGAACATCAGTGAACTTCTGAGCTAAAACTGGTAAGCTTTGAGGGTTTTGTTCACTGGTGTTGGCAAGACTCTGGAACAGTTCCCTGCAGGTCTAATTATTTTTACTAGACAAACTCACATTGCAATGAATAGGAAGTTTGGACTATACTGTGAATTCAATGGACTTTATGTTGTAAGACTGCCATGTCAGAATAATTCATAATGTACTACAAGAAGGGACTGCACTGTGGGAGGAACGTGCTTGCTGGTGTGTCTCGTATAAGCAAGGCTATGCTCTAGCAATAGTTCAGTATAGCATTTTGATTTCGGTTATTGTTTTAATTTGCAGTGTCTTGGCAGTGCAAGCAGTCACATTTGTTGGTGTTTGAAAAGAACAAGGGAAATTAAATATGCAAGAGCATTAGAGTACATTCAGCATTTGACATAAACCCACAAAATTAAAGCAATCCAGACATAAGCCTGCTTCTCTGCCTTTTGTTTGCATCAACATGCCTCTCAGCTTCAGCTCTATGACATCTACCCCTTTGAAGGGACAGTTCTATGAGTTTGTGGTGATTAAGAGTCATTTTTGAGTGATTTAACAACGGACTGTAGTGGCAGTATTATGCTTTGAACTTGTTTCTTTTTTTTTTTTTTTTTTTTTAACTTTCAAAATCCTCACATCAGAGCTGTTGGTAGGACTGGATTCACTCACAGGTCCTGACTTACAGAAAGTCCGTGTGTCTGTGGGGGTCAGGGTTAACATGGTAGAGACTAGGAGAGATCTTATTCCTGGTTATGACAGTTTTTTTTCTTGGCTAGCCTTGTGCAAGTCATTTCTATTCCTTATGCCTCTCTCTCCCTCCCACTTTCTTTATACCAGTGCTTTAAGACCTGGTAAGGGTGTGCAGGAGTGGCATGTTCCCAAAATATTGCCTGCAATTTTGTAACCCATGCAACAGTTGGTATGTTTGTGCCACAAGTACTTCTGCCTTTTTATGTGTTCCTGGACCCACCTTTGGAAAGGTCTTTTCTCTCATCCTGCCAAAATGTAGCATAGAGGGGGTTAGGGTTGTTTGTATTTTTTGGGAGGGGAGGTGATATTTTTCTGAGAACTGGTACAGAAAAGTTCAATTTATATGCTGTTAACTTTTATTTGAAACCTCCTAAATTTCTGTGTTCACAAAGAAGTACTTTGTGAAGTTGTTCAGGTCAAAAAGGTTTTCACCTCAAAAAGTTCTGGAAGAAGATTTTTAACCAGGTCTCTAATATAGTCTTGTTGGAGGCGGTGCAAGATGAAGGCAAGGTTCAAAGGACTTGGAGCAAAACCACTTAATGTTCCTAATCCATGTTCTTGGAGGCGGTACGCTCCCTCCTCGTAAGTCCTGAAGTGTGTTACAGCAGTACAGTGTTCTGCTGTTGCACGTGCTACTCTTGAGCTGTGGGTCACGGATGGCATTTGATCTCCAGAGCTGTGTCTCATCTGTGTTAATGAAGGCTGGAGTATCTGGGAGCTGAGATTTCAGAAAGAAACATAAGGGATCACACTGAAACATTGTGAGTCAAAGCTGATCACAACATCTTTTTCTGCCTTAAGCTCCCTATTTAGAAAATTGGGCAGAATAGCACTCCTTTTCTTACAGCCTGAGTCTGTCCTGTCTGTTTTGGTTGCCGGCTCTTTGGGACTCCTGTTACTCGTGTACAGAGCCTGGCATTATAGGGCCGCAACAGTTGCAGGGGGGCCCCAGGCATGATGACAATAAAATGTTAAATGATGATAGTAGGGAGATTGTTTGTAAAAGTCAGAATCCTTGATGCAGTCCTTAGACTATGATTTGATCCAGGCAGTAAAGATGCAATTGCCCATTATGGTTTAGATACAGAGCTGGTAATCCAAGCACTACTTATCCCAATTCTGTTGATTGCTGAAAGCTTTATAAACAGAATAACAAAACATAAGACCGCAGAGGTTGTATCAGGGGAGTACTTCTGGGGAGCAAAAAGTTGCTCTATGCTTTAGTTTCTATGGGCACCCTCCAGTTACTTTTATGAAACAGGGATTACTGACTCTAATTCATTGATTTACAAGTAAAGGGTGTAATGCATCAGGGTGCACTTTTTATATGAGAAAATGCTACATTACAGCTTTGAGATTACTTACTTGCTCAGTGTCCAAAGTTAAGGTAATTTCACTTTGGTGTGTCTGTCAATAACTTTAATGAGTGGAGGATGTAGGGAGGAGAAAGAAGCTAGAAGAAAACTTCCTGCTGTCTGATCCTCTGCATATGAGTTGCACTTTCAAAAGCCAAAGGAGAATAGTCTGCTCACAGAAAGAGCATCTAACAGAGCTACTGACAACTAGGATCGTGAGAAAATAGCAACGGGTTGTTTTAATCAATACAGAAGGAGAGGTGATTGATTTTAGGGATAGCAAGGGGTTATTCAGTCAATAATTAGCCACCTTATCAAAGTTATCTGGTAAAACCGTGGATTATGCTCGACTCAGAGTCCTGGCTCTTTGAGGAGAGTTCAGATCAGGATTTTCCTCTTCCCCAGCACTCTTTGCTGCTGACATGTTGCCACAGCTCTTTGCTCTTTCACAGGCAAAGGGATTCTCTTCTGCTACAGCAGAGGCTCTGGGAAGAGCTGCTGTGTCAGTGCGTGACAGGAGGCAGAGACAGAGATGTTCAGGAAACCTTTGTGCTAATTTCTCTACACTGCAAGGGGATTACAAGGTGAGTGTAGGAAGAGTATCAAGTAGTTATACATTTTGCCATCCTCCCCATCTTTGCCTGTCCTCCAATGTCTCCAGTCCTTCAAGAATGCTTAAAGGACCCTCCTTGTTAAAGGAGATGGTACCCCTTCTCAAGGCAAAAATACTCAGTGGTGCAATTGTTACTAAGATGGTTGGTGAAATAAAGCAGGTGAAAATCCTGTTGTCATAGTTCAAGGAGTTCTGGAGTACTGTCTTTATTCCTGCGGCTAACTTGAGCCTTTTCTGCAAACACTTGACCATCCATCTTAGAGTGCAAAATAATTTATGGGATATACTTTCTTTTTAATTTATGGCTACTGTAATTTCTGACTCATTACCATGTCTAAAAAGAGGACTGTATTTAGAAATATTTTGTGTCTTAAGGTAATGAGCTTGTTCCATTTCACTGTTGCCCTGAATGAGATTATTCTGTACTCTACCAGGATTGCAATTTGTTTGTGCTACAGTATTGTGCAGACCCCTCAGAAAAGACCAAAACCCTTTCAGGCTTTGATAAACCCAGATAATGAGAAAGTTCATTCCCTCTTTAGGGCTGGCTGAATATTTTTTGTCAGACTCTTTTTAGTAAGAATTATTTTTGCCAAACTGTGTATGTATGTGGAGAATTTACTGAAGAGACAGAAAGATGCTCTGCATTTGCAAGAAAGAAAATGCATTTAATCTTGTTTTACTGCAGGTGACCTCAAATATGATATGACTAAATGAATGATTCGGTATCTTTTAGCAAGTCTGTAGCAGAGCTAGGATCTCAATTTTGCTACTCTAAGCACTAATTCCTGAGTTTTAAACACAGAATCATCTTGTTTGTCCTTTATGCCTTTAAACTTAGCTAGGTCCTAATATTTCCATGGACCCTATGGTAGTATAATGGGTAAGAGTGTGGATGAACAGTCACAAGAACATTAACTGTCTTCCTGGCTTTCCTGTTACTGATGGAAATCGCTCAAACTTTGTGCCTTGGTTTCTTTAACTATAAGATAACAATAATGCTGCCACCTCAGCTTTGCATGCTTCCAAAAGTAGTACGTGTTATTTTGATTGCTGAACACCCAGGGCCAAGACCTGTACTTGTTACTTGGCACTGTTAAAATCAATGGATTATTTACATGTTAATGCATTACATTTGCGGGGTTCAAGGCAGTGCCATCTGTGAAAGCCTACAGGAGCTGTGGTAAGGTCTTGCCCTAGCACAGTTCTTACATACTTCTGTTGACTTCAGAGAAGTTCTTCTTTTGCATAGTGTCTGGCACGTGCTGAAATATTTAGTTGAATTGGAAGATAAGAACAGTGGATGTGATGCCAGTTTTCTGTTGTGTGCCTTGTAATACTGTCATTGAGGGTTGCACAAGAAATCATGGGCAACTGCATGAAGGTACAGGGATGATGTGTTTGGATTTCCAATTTTGTTGTTTATTCTCAGACAACTCAAAGTCTTCTCAAGGTATTCCAGTATAAAGCATAAAAGTTTCTAATTAAATTTATAAATTAAGAACACATGTACTGAAATATTTCCCACTGCTGGATGCAAAGAGTATTTATGTGATGTATCAAAGAGCAAAAGGTGCTGTAGAAGCTGCTAGTTCTTGTTGCAGATCACATCTTGAAATACTCATGGTGTATAGGGTAGTTGATAAAAATAATCTTGTCCATATTGATGAGCCTGGCCACAGACACATATTTATTTTTATATATAACTAATGCATGTATGCACAAATGTGTCTTTGCATAATGTAAGGAAAAGCACTCTTTATATTGGGTATCTCTTCTCAATTATTATGTATCAGTCTATTAAAAAAAAAAAATTGCCATCAAGATGATATTCAAAAGTCACCGCTCTCAGTCATAAAAACAGGGAGGGAGTAATCAGACTAACTTGGCTCAATGTGCATGTTAACCCCAACTGCCTTGATTCATCCTGAAATACAGACTGTCAGGTTTTTTTATACTGGATTAAAACATTTTCTTGGAGATGAGACTAGAATCAGAGCATGGACTAAGTGGTACCAAGCGGATGGAACACAACCTGTTACTCTCTGTTGTTGTTCTGCATTTGAAAGAGGGATGGTACTGCAACTAGGTCTGGCATAATTTGCCTGCATGTTTCTCTACAGGACTAATTAATGTCCCTGGAGCTAATGTCCAATGTACCCAGAAGGATCAGACTGGTATTGTGTGTTTGTTTAAGTGTGTGTGTTTTGTTTTGTTTTGTTTTTAAATCAGAAGGATGACATTTGACCTGCTAGTTAGTGGATCCTGTTTCTAGGAGTAAATCTGACCCTCAGTAATTAGTGCTGGAGAGCTTATTTTAGCCTCCAGCTCTGGGATGATGAAAGGTTAAAGTGCTGTGATGCTGTTCAAAATCTATTAACCAAACAGAGTCTTAAGGAGCCTTTGGACTTCTTGACCTTTTCCAATCTCTAACATACAAATTCTCTGAGCTAATCAATAAAACTTTGAATAACTGAATAACTCTGAGGTCTTTACATCTGCCTACCCTTTAGTGGTTTTAATCCAACACTATAGGGGAATAATTTTTTCCTATTATTAACATAAAGGTTGATAACCCTCTGAGCCATGTTTTGTGCATTGTGCTAGGATGTCATTCTTCCAGACATTATTTTTAAGACTACAGTGATATGCAGTTCTACTAGAAGGCACTGTGAGACCTGACAAACACATTTAGCCATTTGGAGCTTAAAAGTACTTGACTAGCCCCGGCAGTAGGTGAGATTTTCACATGCACAGCTGTAACAATATGAAAACTCTTTGTGAACAGCATGCACCATCTTCCTGTGAAGGCATAAGCAAAAGGGACATGAATTATGTGTAAACACTGATAGTCTTGAAGCCCAAGAGAAGGGATGGCTAAGTCGAATCTCAGCTATAGACGCAGACATAATGAGAAATCTCAGGTTTCTTGGGGACCCACAGAAGATCCCAGTGGTCTTGGCATTACGAGGAGGCCCATCAAACAGCATTAGTGGACTAATTAAGTGTGCATCTTAAACTTAATTTTGCTGGTAGCATTAAAACAGATTAAAGATTATTCATTTTGTGATGTCCTTGGTTCGCAGTTAGTATTTTTCACTTCTCTTCCCACCTTGTCATTTTGTTTCAATCAGTAATATTACTGTTTTTAGTTTAGGAAATGTGCCTGAGCAGGATTTAAAAATAGGATTTTCTGAGCAAATCTTCATAGCTTACAGCACCTGGGTTCCTGTTTCTCATAAGAAAAGCACTCCTTTTAATGAGAGGTTAATTATGCAAAGCATGAGCATAGTGGCTAAACGGAGAATATTTGCTAATCTGCAAATGAGGAAGATGATCTGTTTTATAAAGGTGCACTTTCTGTATTGCTCTGTTTCTTTTTCTACCATGTAAACCAGGTGAAGCTATCTATCGGCACCAGTATGAAACTGTAGGATACCAAGTATGCTGATTTGTGTTTCTGATTTGTTTTCTGATACATACGTCCATTTGCAGTGCAAATACACAGTACAGTCTTACACAGAATGGGGCCTGCAGTCTTGTGCCTTAGTTCTTAATACTTCTCTTTATGACTCTTCTACAGAAATCTGGAAATAAGTGAAAGACTCAGACGCCTGAGGGTAAGGAGTTAATTCATCTTGCTTTTTTTTTGCATTCTGGGAAGACATATTTGATTTTTTTGTAATTATTCAAGTAGTCTTGAAGTGCTAAATCTTGCTCTGCAGGTAAACCCAGATTCTGCAAATAGATGCCCAGACACTGATTGCACATGCAGTGGAAGTTTGACTGATGTGTTTATTAATAGGCTATATGGGATCTCCTCTTTTGTAGTTAAATTCTGGCATTTTGTCCAAAGGATTTAGTGGTCTTTTCAGTCTATCATGAGATGAAACTCCTGGACATCATAATCAAACTTGCATGTTCAGTGACAGAAAGAGTGGCCTGTTCAGACTTTGACTTGTGGGCATCTGCATGCTGGTATGACCTTTAATTACCTTATCATGTACTGCCTTTCCATCTGAGCCTCTAGGTAGATTAGCAACTATAAAATCTCTGAAAAAGAAGAAATTATAGAGTGACCTGAAAAAGATAGCTCAAATTTATTTCATTTTGTGAAATGAATGCTCTGATACAGGGTAGTGTACTGGAGCACCTCCAAAGTAAAGTAATAGCCTACCTTTTAATTCTTTTTATGTGTCCTTGAAATCTGTTATTAGTCTTTATTTCACCAGGAATCCCTAAACATGTAAATCTCTGACGTAATGAATACAACCAGCAAAATCTGGAACATGATGCATCCCAGGATATGTGGGAGTACTTTTTTCATTGATTGTTTTTTTGTATGTCTGTTGTTGACTTATTTTTCCAAGTGGATGCTTATATTATTTTATTTTCTGTACCCCAGTGGGCTTACTAGATCAGGAAGGTTGCTGTCCTGCTTCTGCAACTTCTTCATTGCTGTAATCACGCTGTAATAATACAGATGGAGTAGGTCAAGAGAAACATCAGACAATTCTGTGATTACTGCTTTTGCCTTATTTGTATTGAATTACTATTTCTTAGTGGGAACACTCAGTAGTGCTTTGTGCTTTGACGTTGTAGGAGAAGGGACAGTTTCTGCCTGAAGAAACACATAGCCTGTTAGCTGAGCCAGGAAAAAGGAATAAACAGAAGTATTTTTCTGTCTAAATCAACAAAATTAATAAAAATCATTCGAACAGGAGAGGTTTATTAAGAGATACTTCAGCACAGAGAAGATGCAGGCTTGCGGCTGAGGTCACACCAAAAGGATGGAGTGAATTAAAGGTGGTTTTTCAAGGCCACCTCCTTCAGTTTGGTTACAGCAGCCTCTCTCTAGTCACCCCATTCAGAACATTCATTTGATATTTTACTTTGCAGCTTGAGGGACCATGAACTGGGAAAAGATGAATGCTGGCAAACAGGTGGTGATTGCTGGTGTGCAGCTGGACTTGCAGTAGTCATGTGAAGCCTATGGACTGTATTTACCTTTAAAACCTTCTTCCTGTAAGGACAGTGTGAAAAATGAAAACTTTCCTAGTGAACCTGCCTCTTAGTGTTCACAAATGCTATTCACAAGCCTGAAAGTAGTAAGGTAATATGTTTGATTTTAAAGACAGAGACAACTTAATTGGTTATAAATTTAGAGCTAAT
Source organism: Tyto alba (assembly GCF_018691265.1). Classification (NCBI taxonomy): domain Eukaryota; kingdom Metazoa; phylum Chordata; class Aves; order Strigiformes; family Tytonidae; genus Tyto; species Tyto alba. Next base: position 9,593,468 of record NW_024881303.1, read on the forward strand.
AATGCATACTTTTTTTTTTTGGTAGTATATTCTGTATACTTTGTGTGTTATCTGGGTAGTTTGTTTCTGCCTTCTACCTTGGGATGGTACTATTTATCTTATTTCTTGTGGGAGACTTTTGTAAATCTGGTCTGCTGATGGGTGCATAACAAAACAGTCATTGTAATTTTTACTAATCTGAAGCCATTTTCTTTAAGAAGCACGGAATGCAGAATGTGGCTTGAACAGACAAAGTACATTTAGTTTAGGACCAGTGCATGAATTTTCCAAAGAGAATAGCTAATCAAAGAGTGAAGTTTATGGCATAATAATGTGATTGAAACTGTCTGCTTTATTTACTGATATAAGTCATGCTGGAAACAGGATTTTGAGAAGCAAATTTTCTGTGGCTGAAATTCTTCCTCCACACTGATGAAATATAACTTGTGTACTGGGTGTTGTAAGGACTCTGAAAGGTCTTAACAGGTGAAAACCTACTGGGTGGCCCATTATACAGAGAAGATTGTGATCCCAACCACACTCCACACTACAACAGGGGGGAACAGAGAACAGAGAAGATGCGAGGGCTGCTGTGAGGTTGTGGTTTGTATCCCTCCCCTTCCCCCAAAAACAAAGGGACCACTATGAAACTCATCTTTCCCTCCCCAAGTGCCAAGTACATTTATTTGGTTTAGACTATGCATGCATACACATGTACTTGCATATGTTTATGTGTCAATAAAAACAAAATACTAATCACTAGGAAACTCTCTGCTCTGCCTGCTGAGAACAGATTATCTGCTTGACAGCTATGGGTCATGTTATTTGAAGTACTGTTGAAACCTGTTTATTTCCTTCAACAAAGAGCAAGGTACAAAAGGTGTAAAAACTAGAATGAAACATCAACTTCATGCTTTGCCACAGGGATAACATTTAACTTTAAATTATTTTTTTTTAAGTTATGAAACAACCAGTCTGTTCCTCCCCACTATCCCTTGCTCAGCATGGGACCTCAAAATCCTGATGGAGAACAGGTTTCTGTCTGACACAGCTCTGTTTTCCTTCAGTATGTTTTCTAACTTGTTGAGCAAACAAAAAGTTGTGGTATTACTATTATTATTATTGCTATTACTTTTTACTTCATTTAATGGATTCCTGGTGTCTTCCTCTGTGCAATGCAGCCTATCTGTGTCAGCACTTTAATAACTTAAAGTTGTTTATTATTTATTATGTGTTAAATGCTGACAATGTGACGCGCAAAGGATGTAGGCTGAGAGAGAGGCATTTACGCAGATGTGATTTATGCTTCTTGCAAGCTGCCTTTGTAAGAATTCTGAGCTTTCATATTTGCAGATCTCAGGTTGGTGGGTTTTACAGGCTATTCAACTAATTCAGTCCCATCTTTCAAACATCTGTCGCTTCTGAAAAGTTCTCAGTGTAAAGAGGAAACTGTTATTTATAAGAAGAAGCTGTCAAAGATCAGCTATGTTCAACAATCTAAAGCATTGCTTACGTACATCAGCACTAAACTATGCTCATTTGGATAGCATGAATGGCTAATTTTAGCTTAAAATTGGAAGCAATTATGGGTTCAGGAAGAAAAGTAGGACTGTATGTCATTAGTAATTGATTTCTTTTGTGGAAGAGCTTGAAATGATCATTTAAGAAGAAAAACATTGTTAAGTGATGCAACCTGTTGCATGCAATAAGCAGATGTTTCCCAGATTTCTGTGTATGTCTCAGGTGGATGGATACTTCTGTTGTCATTCCCCTCCACCCTCTGGTTCCCTAAAAACTCCTACTTTCCCTCCTTGCATCTTTTAGCTGCTTCTGTGAAACTCTCAAGCTGATGATAGCTCACGCTAGGAGCATTGTGCAGCTCGTGTACAAAGAAGAGAGTGGTATGCCATGGAGTAGGAATCTGAGAGTCACTTGGAAAGATGTCGCTAGCTTTCAATATCACAAGGTCTTAGAAAGCAATAATTGTCCCACCTGTGCATCTCAGAGTGAACTACAGCAGGACAGTCCAACAGAAAAATTATGATCTATACATTGACAGGAAAAACTTAGAAGCTTGTATGCAATGTCAGAAGGGATAGAACTGACTGTGGTAACATATTCCTGCTCCTTCTTTCCTTCTCTGCTTCTTGGAACAGTTTGTGATCTTTCAAGGGAGTGGTCCTTGGCAATCTAGGGAATAGCTACCGGGTCATGAATCCTGACCTCTCTCACATGAGTCAGGTTGAAGAAATTGCCTTGCAGTCATTTTTCACTGAACCTCGCCTTCTCATCTGCGAGGCGTCACCAGAATGCTCAGACCAGCTGCTGGGACTGAGTTATCCTTTCTGTTGCCAGTGCTATACTGTCCTTCTTGGGGTATTTAAGGGCTAGCAAAAGGAGGGAGAGTATTTCCCACAGGGCTGATGTTATAAAGGATCACTTCACTGACCACCAGCTCTAGGAATGCTTGGGCTAGTAAAATAAAGTGCATTTACCTCAGTGGAGCCAGCAAGTGGGGAGAGGAATGATGAAATGACTGTTGTGTCTGGAAATTAGATTTTCAAGAGACACTGACGGAGAATTTCAAGGCTCTATTAGATGTCTCTTCTGGGAAGGGTTATGTTTACATGGTCTTTTGCAAACAGATGGGAACTGTGAGTCTGGGTTGATTAGTTTAAACTCAGTGTTGTGCTAGTGTGATGATGTGGCTTTTGGATTAGAGCTAGATTGTATCTAGTTATTTTGGTGTGTGGACAAGGTGAGTGTGTATCTGTCTGCACAAGATCACATAGACCTGCCAGGTGGGATCCAGTTCCTGAAGCACCATGTAATTTGAGGCCATTTAAGATGTGCGAGGGTATCTGAGATGTCCAGAAAGGGACTGGCAGCAATAACACAGGACCTACATCTGACCTGTGATTGCCTGGAGTGGTAGCTAACAGCCAGACAGGATTCCCAGGGGCATCTCAGGAGGGCTGGACATCTGTGTGAACCACAGGACTGCTTGGCTGTCTAGAAGGTTGAGGAGCAGACCTGTGATGAATGCCTGATTTTTTTATATGGCTACCTGGGAGACATGGCCTGTGCTTCAAGGGGTTAGGCTGAAATAGGACTTGCTGTCCCTTTTTCTAAGAGAACTCCATCTAAAAAATTACAGGTTTACATATGGCCAGGAAGCTTAAAGCCAGAGGTGTTCTGTGGAGTTCTAGTTTACAAAGACAACTACGTGCGGGGAGTTGGCTGAAAAGGAAGGATTTCCAGTTTGATGAATACTTTTAAAATTTTGATTTGGATTCAAAGCTGGAGAGATTGCTAATTTCATGAGCAGCTGAGGGGTGAAAAGCCCCTTACTTCAAATCTTGGAGGATATCTGCCAAGTACATGTGCTTTGGGACTAGCACACCTTGCTAGCCAAGACAGCAGAACTGTAAGGAGTCCAGGATTTACTTGGGAGTCTTTTGTGTCTTAGGTCAACATTTGTCAGGACGCTTTTTTAAAACAAAATTTTTCAACTCAGCAAACTATTTTTGATGACCCCATTTCAGCCAAAAATTTCCAAGAATCTCTGTTTGCAGTTTCTAAACCACACACAGAGGATACATTTGGCATGATTATTTCCCTTCCTTGGGACTCTCTATGGCAAGAACAATTACACAAATATTCCATTTATCTCATTTTTGAAATTCATATATAAGATTTACATATGTCTCTGACAGATTGTAGGCTGATCTCCAATCACTAATCCTCACTTTCCTAAAGACAGAGAAGATCTATGCAAAATTCTTATTGAAGAGCAAAATACGTATTTATATTTAGGCACTCAATAACTTTCTCTGACTATGTTAAAACTGAGTTTTAACATCCAATTATATTAAACTTACCCAGTTTGGTGTCAGTCTCTCATGACTTTCTGCCTAGCTGCATGATATTTGGTATATTTCTGTAGTGTATATCTTCTGACCACATTGAATCAGGCCAAAATTTAGACCTAGATTAAAAAGATAGTATTTTCATATTTTAAAAAATAATATTGCAAAATACTTAATTCACAGCAAAGTGTAAAAAAAAAAAATAATCTAAAAGGTAACTTCATTTAGTACTGTTTTTTTTTCCACCTGGAACCTTATGACTCTGGGGGCCCCACACCTGAATTGTAGAAGTTTCTTGTTTTCAGCATTCCTGGATTAAAGAAAAAAGCCCCTCCAATTCTTTTTATTCTGGTTTCCTAAGGGAATGAGACTTATGATCTTATTCTGCCTGCCTGTCAGTCAGTCTCTTAATAACTTTTGAATCCATTGTCTGGTTTCAGCCACCTTTGACACAGCATAGCCACCTCTCAGATATTACAATCCTACGTGTTTTCTGGAGATCAACAGCTAGGTCAAGGAGAAAGACTTTATTAGAAATTCCTCCAAGGGAACGATAGGGTGCCTGTTATCCCTCCCACAGGGTAGGAGCCACCCAACCAGTCACCAAGTTAGTGTGGGTGTAGTTCCAGGATGGCTGTCACACTTGGGCTGTGACAACTGGGGGGGCCTGGAAATGTTGTGAATCCAGAGTGGATGTGGACATGTCTGTGGGTGTGGGAAGAGGAGAGGGTTAGAAACACGTGGGTTAGAAAACATGGGGGAGACTGGGATGGTGCAGTGCATGTGATGAAGGGACGCTGAGGAAGGTGGGCTTATTGTAGGAGTGTGCCTGAAATGGGGATGTTAAAGCCAAGTCAGTAGGAATATTTTGCTCGGTATCAATAAGGAACTAGGCTTAAACTAAGGCACAGAGGGGAAGGTGAGATGCATTTACAATTCTGTTTGTGTGTTTTGTATCCTAGCTACTTGGTGGATGACAATGAATAGTTAGACAACTGATTATTGAGTGTTTGATGATGATCTGTCTAATCTTAGTCCAGAACGAATGTATTTAACGTCTTGATTTTTCTATTGAATAATATTGTGGCATTGGTTGCATACAGTACTTTCTAACATCTTATTAACTAAACAAAATCACAGAGTACTTTTAACAATAAGTGGTTTGTTTGGCTGCATTAATATCAATTCAAACTGTTTTTACTGTCACTGCATACATATGAACCATCTCTTTCAGAAAACCAGATTTATTTTCTTTGTGAGAAAAATCTTAACAGAAACTCCCATTACCCAGCACACTTCTCTACCTGAGGAAATTTCTAAACTTCAGCAATCTATGCAGTAAATAAATGCAACTCTTGGAATATTTTATAGTGTCTTATGGAGCTAACTTGCCAGGTTTTCAAATCCTCTGCAACAACTCAAAGAAATGATTTGATGTTTTGCTTATGTTCTTAGGGAAAGGTATATTTGCAAGGATTTACTGAAAGAGAGCACCAAACTAGGTGTCATTCTGGTTTGGAAAATGCTACCATTATGTTCTGTTTATTTATCTGTTCTGTGGCATGATGTGTTTTGATCAGGAGGACTCTGTAGGCAGAATAAAATGGAGAATATGAGACAGATCAACCAACAACTATTTGACATACTCTGTCCACTGGACTAGTTTATCAAACCTGGAGTGAAACAACTAAATCACTAGTGATGAATATGTCTCAGTTTTCCATAAAATGAGCTCCTGGGTTTTGCTGATAGTGGCGGCTGTTTTTCATATGAAATTGGTAGAGTATCTCATTAAACAAAAGCCAATTATATGTATTAGCAATGATGATAGAATCGTACAAAAAAAAAAAAAAACCTCAACCAAAAAAATACCCCCTATGGATGTAATTTTAGTAATGCATTATACAAGGGGTTAATTTGAGAGCTGTGGTTTTTTTTTTTTGGGTTTTTTTTTTCACATTTTGAAAGCTTTGCTGTAATTTTGTATGAAATTTGAGATCAGTGAGTCTATAATATCTTATGAATAATTTACAATGCCAACAGTCTTTCTGTGGAAGAATACTAAATTAATTAAGGCCTGGAGGAATTTCCATGTGTTTAAGTCACATTATATCTTCCAGGTTTTACAGCTTCAAAGTCTCTGAGATGAACCCCTGGCTTTTCAGGTGTTAACAGTCCCAGGAAAACAAGATTGGTGCCCTTGCTTTAGCCTAGAAAAACTAAAGGGCTTGAGCATGTGTGTTTTGTGTGAATCTATTAAAATGGTAGTACCTTACGCTCACTTTGTTCCCTCACTTTTCTGGGATGTTATGTTTAAAGGAACTACCTTACCATCTCCCCCAGCCACAGGTATTTTGCTGGGTTGGTTGTCACACTGCAGTCCCTGAGCCAGCTCTTTAGGGTGGCTCATTTCTCTGGGTTAAAGGAGGTGGGAGCTATCTTCTGACAACAGGGCAACCCATAGCCGAGCTTACCCCTACTCTGAAAAGCACAAAGCTTACTTCTAACCACACCAGCCTGTGCTGAAGGGGATTTCTTTGGACCTGTTGGTCAACCTTCAAAGATTCAGAAACCTCTTATTTTTGCAAGTCTCAAGTCATAAACATCTCCCACAGCTGATATTACAGCAAAGGCTAGATATGGTGAGAACGCCAGCCTGCCACACACACATTATTTATTTAAACAGGACAAAATAGCTGCTTTCCAGCTGCTCTCAATGCCCTTGAGTTGAAATGCAAATATAGAAAAAACATGTGCCACTATAACCAGCTGACAGCCGTTCCCCTTCCCTGAAAACCAGTCAAGCACAGCAAAGAGGAAATAAGTCCCTCTCTCCCATGGTTAACTACCCTCAGCATCCTCTCCTCACTTCCATCTGCTGACCAACTACCCTGAGCAGGGTAATTCTATTCCCTGTGAGAAACCCTTCAAAGGTCCCTATTTTGGCTTTCATTCAGTATACCACTTATCGAACTAGCCTCATACAAGCATATGTCTAGGCCTGGGCTCACAGTTCCTATGTTTTTCTTCTTATACCACTTCTGTGCTATCCTCACTTCAAGGACAATGAACTGGAGTGCAGAGGTTACTTCACTGAAGGTTCATAAGGGCATTGGTGACACATTATGGTACTGAATTTATGCAGTCATATTGGCGCATTCCCCATTTTACACTCAAGTCCCTCTCCTCCTATTTTTCAAGCTGTGTACACGTTAGTTTTTGCCTATGGTCAGGCAAACTAAACAGTTTTCTGGATGGGGAAAACCTGTGTGTGGAGTCCTGTGCTCCTCCACCTATATATGGTATAGAATAGCCCACATGAAACCATACTCCCATCAGCCCGCACTAACTGCCATCTTGGCCAGTTTCTCTGGACTTTATTTCAGTGTGTTTGGGGTGGGAGGTGAGGACTGGGCTCCACCTTGTCTATTTTGCAGGGTACAGGTGCCTCAGGCATAGTCTGCTGGTTTCTTCCTGAAGTTTCTAGTAGAGCAGGAGCACAGAGAGACAATGGATGGAAAGAGGGTGCTGCGAGGTACTATGCTGGGCCACCACAGAGACCCAGCTTTTGGAGCTGTACAGTGTATATGGGATGAGAAGTTGGATATGGTAGCGCTGGCAGGATCTGTGCTGTCAAGACTTACAGTAGAGATCTCATATCATGGGATATTCTTGCTTAGGTGCTGTAACACACAATGTGTCTGTCCCAAGAGTTATGGCACTTGAAGTGGGAAACATCCCTAACAAAGACACCAGAAGCTCAGCAACATTCTCTTAGGTAAACTCATTTCAAGACCAGACTTGTCCATTATCCTTCTTGCAAACATGTTTTCTTGTGCGGAGGAAGCTGTGGGGTTGGAATGTCTGAGAGGATCCAGCTCCTGCCCGTATGGTTTGGCTGAATTAGGCACCATCCATATGAGTGGGCTATGGACTCACCCACATCTTAAACTTGGCTCCTTCCAAACACTGGATGGACTGTTTGAACTTGGAGTGCTGCTGCTGCAAAGCTTGTGGGCCACGAAGGATGTTGTGCCTAAGCCTTCTCCTAGCTCCACAGTGTAGTTTGTGGACTCTGGTCCCTCCTCAGCACAGAGCTCTGCTTCTTCCTTACAGGCATGTGCTGAAACACATTGCTCAATCGGGACATCTCCGGCAGCATGACCAATTTGTATATACATTAAATCAGAAAGGAACCAGGGCATAGACTCAGGATACAGAAAGCTGCAGTGTCCGATTATACGTGGTCAAATTACTGACTGTGTATGTTCAGGCTACTTGAACAAATTAAAAGTGGGGGGTGGAGCAAAAATAGTCAATGAGGCCTGTATGATTGTAGAAGGTGGGGGGAAGTCAGGCTAGGGCCCCTCAGCAATACCCAAATTGTCCTGTTTGCCAATATCCAGGGATAATTTACACATCAAAAGGAGAGAGCGGAAATGGACATGAAAAGTGACAGCAGTTGCCAAGTTAAATAAAAGCCCCTCAGTGAACATGAAGAGCAGTAAGAGCCGTTTGGAAAGTTGGCTGCAGAAGAAGAGGTTATGTGAGAGCTTATACCCAACCGCCTTCTTGGCCCCTTGGGAACCAATACAGACATGGAATTCACTTGACCCGCAGGGCTGAGCAAAATATGGCCACACATCAGTAAAGCCTGATGCTTAAGTCATAGGAAACAAAAGCAGGACTGTGCCAGATGCCAGACGAGTGGGATCAGGTAGCAGGAACCACAGGCTGACTTCAAAACGCCTGAGTAAATCTGGGCTGCTAAATTTCCACTGGACTGAATCTGAAGAAAATAAAGCAGAAGAAAAATGCTGTTTTTTTCTTTTCTAGTGAAATACTAGTGGATGAATATAGGTTGAGTTTGAATAAGCAAGAGGCAATATTTCTAAGACAGGGTGTTTTTTGAAATATCAGGCTTTGTAGCTTTGGAATTAAAGCAATTTCTATTCTTGTCATAAATGATTGAAGGACACACGTTGTGTTCAGGTGGGATATGAACACCCAAATCTTTCCTTGACTCTCTGTCCTTGGTTGTACTTTTATTTTTTTTTTTTAATCTCATTTGCTTGAAGCAAATTCAGAAATAGTCTTGATTTTTCCCATTACACCCCATTCTCACTCATTCTCACTTTTTATTGCTGAATAGCTTCTTAAGATACGTTGTCAAACAATGTCATCCTGGCTCGACTTTGCTAAGAGATGGTGCGAATGATCCCGGGTTTCCAATGTGAGCACTAGGAGAGCAAAACTAATTGTTACCCCAAGCAAGAATCTTCTGATGAGAAGCCGATCTCTTTTACACAAGTCCAAACCTGAAATGAGTCCGCAGACATCAGTGGAATCACTGTAGCTGTGCAAGAGAGGCGAATCTGCCCTCAAGTCCTCCGTCTTCATCCCTGGGGGAGGGCAGCCTGGCTCAGGAGTTGGGGAGGGGGGAGGGTGCCTGCAGGGATCGCTGCTTTTTTATACAATCTGCATCAGCTTCATGATCAAAGGCTAAAAGTGACCAGAATAGGCAGAGTCTTGGGTTTTCCCATTCACACAGTGCAGGCAGGCTTAACCCTGCTCGCTTAACGCCTTAACGCCGGGACTCGAGGCTTTGATGTGAGGAGTCACGTGTGACTCCACCGCTGTGACTCTTTGTGCCAGGCAGTGGTGTGCCTTTGGGGTGGTGCTGGGGGGGGGAGCAGAGGGGGTTTAAAGCGTTTTGGATATGTTAAGGCTTGGGTTGGCCCAGAGTGCTGGGGATCTGCACCCGTACCCCGGTGCTGGTCTGTCTGCCTTCCCCTGTGAGCTGTTCGATGTGATGGAGCCTGCAACTGTCGAGGGCCTCTACTCTCTAGAGACGAGCTAAATACCTCACAGGGTGGCTCTATCTTTGGCTGCCGTACGGTGGGGATTGGATTACAAGAAGCTTCATGCTGACAAGGCTTTGGAGGAATAATAATATCTTGAATATTATGGAATTTGCGGCATAATAATATTGGGGGGATAATATCACCCTCTAGGGAATGAGGTTGTCTCTCTCTTTCTTATGACCCTGGCACAAAGAGGCTGTATCTTCTTATATATAGTGGGAATTAGCAGCTTCTTCAAGGCCTACGTGCCAGTTCCAGTTTAAATGTTCCCAGCATGTGTTCTGGCACTGCAGATGGGATGGGGATCTCCCTGCAAAATAAAACAACTGGAGCTTCCAGATCTGCTTGAAATCATTCTGCTTCCTCTGCCTGGGAGGCGATAGCACTCAGAGATTTCCCATGGCACCTGCTCTTCCTTTCTCCTTCCAATCACTTAAGGGCCAGGTAGAGTTTTGCTCTATTATATTCTCTTCAAGACCCAGATTCCCATTTGCTATGCTTGTGCTTAGCTCCATCAGTTCAAAGGAGCTAGGCAGGTATAATCAAGCTGAGCATGTAATACACCAAAAAGATGATTTGGGATACTGCACTCTGAATTCAGGATAATGATGCTGAAAATAAATAACCTGATTTGTTTTTCCTTGCTAGAATGTAGCCCATTTCTGATGTAACTGATTTGCATTGTCTTCACAAAATCTCTTTACTAGCACCAGATTTAATACCTAAGGCTAAAGGAGAAAAGTCAGTTTTAACAGTGAAAAGACATTGCAGCAACATGTCTGGAAGATGCAGATTTTTAAGTCTTTCTTACAAAACAAGGAAAATCCCCTGGATGAAAACCCTACCCGGGTCAGGATAGGCATGTGTGTGTTTCAGCATCGTGTTGTGGCTGGCGAGCCCTCCTTGGTTGGGAGGGGTGACTGGTTTGCCAGCCCTCAGGCGGTATGGGGATAGCAAATGCATGTGCACTGTGAGGCCAAAGAGCTGCATCCCCCGGGACGGTGGGGCTGCCATCACACGCTATTACTGATCTGCTGCGTGCCCACAGGCTGTTCACCTTTCCTGACAGCTCCAGACGGGAGAGATGCCACCAATTCAAGAGGGAGAAAAACTAGGTGAAGCGTAATACAGCTCTGTCTTGGCTGGCCCTGCAGAGCAGCGGGGGGATTTGCTGCACAATCTAGAGGGATCAGGGAGCTCAGAGAACTCCCGAGCCTAGGACTAGTTCAAGGGAAGAGCAGGACAGACCGGCGGAGGCATGTCCGAGCTCTCAGCGGCAATATACAGCGTGCACTGTAGCTTCAGTACTGCCTGCCGGTGTCTTCCTCCGTCGGTGCCGGCAGCGTCTCTGAAACAGCTGCTTGCCTTCCTTCTCTGACACCCAGCAAGGTGCAGCGATGGCAGCTGTGCCTCATGGTGAGCTGCTGTGGAAGGACAGCCGGATCCGGAGGGACGTGCTCCAGGAAGGGCAGGCCTTGGGCTGTGCACATCCCAGTCTGCACAGGCAAAGCACCATCTGCTGAGAGGTGACTGATGAAGAGGAGAGACAAGGACAAGGACTGTTTCTCAGAGCCGGAGATGCAGACAGACCAGCATGTATGTATTTTTCTTATTTCAGTAGGTTTGCTAAGATAAAAAAGCAGCTCTGGTACAAAATCACACCTCTGTCAACTACAGATGTGCACTCCTAATGTGTAAGGCAAACGGGGAACAGTGGCCAAACTAATTTGAAAATCCTTTGAGCTGCAGAAAAAGAAACAACCCCAAAAGTGAAAAAACAACCTGCACTGCCCATATCTCTTTGCCACAGGGCTCAGGAGAGGGGAGAGGAATCAAATCAAACTCGGTCAGCTTTTAACTGCCTTTGGAAGTTTCCACCTGATGTGAAAGCCACAGCCATGTCAGATGCTCTGAGGTGCCTTTCAGATGATTGCATTAGCTGTGGCTCCAGGTGTCCAAGGGAGACAGCTGACAATTACACCTTTTGTTTTCTTTTTCATGTTTGACAGCCAGATGCCTTTTTGATCTTCAGTGTGCTCTTGTCTGTGTGCACGTGTGTGTGTACATGTAGGTTTATATATAACCTCAGATCTATCACTGTGGAAGAGTTGCAAATGGCTTATGTGAGTGTTTAAACAAATACAGGGCTGATTTACACACTATAACATCTAATGGAGGGGTTCCCTTTTTGCACTTGTGGTCCCCTGCAGTTTCAGAAAACATGTTCTTGCTTGTGGCACTGTGAAATTATAAGGTTGTCATTGCAGATTTTACTGAAGAGAAGCCAGTCCTGAGACTGGTTTCCCAAATACTGAAGAGTTATATGGCAAAACTTTTCAGCTGGACTGTGGGGTTTAGCACGTCAGAACAAGGCCCAGGGTGACTGGATGCACATTGTGCATGATGCCTATCCAGAAAGGAGAGCTGCTTCAGGAGCTGAGGGATGTCGGTGACGGAAAAGCAGAAGACTTAAAGCCGTAGGCCATAGGCATGGAGCTCTTTCTGTGGCTCTGGAAGTTGAACAAACCAAGTAATTCCCATTGCCTGCATGTTATACAGCCAGAGCCAGAAATGTGAAGAAAATGTTTGTACTAGCTCAGGTATCGAGAATGACTTTTCCTACCAATGAAGAGTTAAAAATCACACACACACACATTCCCCCCCTGCTCCGCAAGCTCCTCTCTTCCCTCTGTGTTTACTACTGGTCACTGTGGGAGACGGAGTATTGGCTTGGAAGGCCTCTTATTGACCTTATTACATTCTTATAAAAAGCAAGTTGTTTTCTCGTTTAGAGCAGAGATTTTCTGCTTGGATTAAAAATCTTTGCTGGTTATTTCTGGCTCTGAAGCCAACTCCACTGCAGGAGCTCTGAGGCCTCCCAGGTAATGGTATGGTCTGCGGGAGACCATTAAGTGGTATTGAGATGCACTTCCAGGCTTGAGTTACGTTAGGCAGTTTAAAACCATGGTGCTCACCACAGTATTCACAGCCTGCCATCAGAATTGCTGGACAATAAGGCAGCAAAAACATTTGAGTGACCAGTTGTTGTGAACAAGAAAAACTCTGACTGAAGAGGGGGATTGGACTAATTACTGTGTGACCTTATGGCTCAAGCCAAGACCAAGACTTGCACAGACTGCAGGATTGTGGACTGTCATTATATGAAAGGAGACTTGTTTCAGCAATTCCTTCTCTTTCCAGGGACTACTGTCTGGGGAATGAAAAGCCTGGGGTGAAAAATGTATTTCCTTCTTGCACTGATATGGGCAGTGAGGGTGGGTGTTGCAGAATTTTTTTTTTTTTTTTTTTTGCTACTGTACAATTGATGTGTTGGAGAGAAAAAAAGAATATAAATAATGATAAAGTGCTGTCCCTGGAAATGGTGAGTAAGTGCTAAATGCCTTTGAGAAATAGGCGGTACAGAGCTCTTCTGGTAACAAAACATCTGAGGATACCTGGTTCTACAGAAGAGCCAAAGAGAAAGGCAGGGGCTTGTATTTCATGATGCTCCGAGAGCTGAGCTACACTTGGAGGAAAGTAAGGCTGGCAGTGCTGTCAGCACTCTCAAAGTACAGTGCAGGGTGCCATATACCCCTGATCATGTTCATGAGTCTGCCTCTGCAGCCTCTGCCTATGCAATATGTGAACCGAGTAATGTGGGAGAGAGTTGTCAGTGTAGGACATATCAGCTCTCCAAGGAAGAGTTACCTAATGCTCCTGCCTAGCTGTATTGTGACTGCAGTAAGTTCCTCATTTAATATTTATTACATTCAGAATTCAGAAGAAATCACTGTAAGTTGTAGTTTTAATGGAAATTGACCCTGTAAACTAATTGATCAAATCTTGGGTCAAGATGACATGACATATGCAGATCATATGCAAAGATCATCTATGGCTGCATGTACAAAGATCACACTATCACAGGCAAACCTTCACTGACTTTAATTAAAGTTTTGCCCAAGTCAGCTTGAGCCTTGTACATATAGCTCTATGTGGGCTTTGCACATGATTTGCATATGTCATGTAATGTACAATATGGTATTGTGTACTAACTGTCTCGCCCTAATTAATACATGATAAAAAAAACTCTTAGAGAATAATGATTAAAAAAAATTTGTGCATAAGGAAATTGCTTGCTAATGCCCACACTGGTGAAATTATAACCCAGTAATATTGTAGTCCCATTTATTTTCTGTTAGGTTTAATCACCACTAATAATTCAGTCGAGGGTAATTAATCTTTGCTGATCAAAGTACAGGAAAGGGCTGATGTACTGTAGCTGCATCATAATGACAAGTAATGCTGATGGTGCACAATTGCCTGTTTGCAGAGAGATGTGAAGATGGCCTCATCGGCATACAATCAATGAGTGGGAGTTCATTATCACTCAGTAGAGGATAGAGGTTCAAATAATAAAGTAAAGAAGCCTAAAAATACATACATAGGCAGATGCTTGCAACTAGAGTTCAGCTCATTCTCTGAGTTGGAGGGGCATGAGTAGGGAAACCACGGTGAAGACCAGTGAGGAAAAGAATATTCAATATTCCATTGGGGCTTTTTTTTTTTTTTTTTTTTTTTTTTTTTTTTTTTTTGTTTTATTTGTTTTAATAGCTCTGTCAAGATGAAGTCCAGTTTATGCTTCACTGAAGAAAAAGATAAGTTTCATTCCCAAACCCCTCAGATTCCTCAGTGAAAAGTCATGTTCTCAAGTTCCTTGTGCCAGTCAGCATTAAGATGGAAGCTTGTTGTCTCTATGGGACCAGCTGGTACTTTGTTGGAAAAGATGACTTCTCCAGATGACTTGGTGTGGCCCAGATGCATTAAAGCAGATGCTCTGTGCATCTTCCCTTGAGGGAGGTGGCTGATGACTAGAGGGAGATAGGCTGTGGACAAGAGATTCTTCAATGAAACCAGCGTGTGGCTGAGAGCGCAAGAGAGTAGGCAAGCCAGGTGTCCATCTTAGTGATTCCACTACCACTTTTTGAAGAACAGATTCGGATCCTGATTGTGCTGTTGTCCTGGACTAGGCAAAAATCCAGCAAGAGGATTTCCATCCATATGGACATGTTGCCTCCTGAATTACTTCAGCTAAGTATTGGATATATAACATTCTTGAACTTACAAGGCTTGAAGTTGTGCTGTATTGAGTTTTGCAGATGACATTTAAAAACTCCCAGCACCTAATTTGTTTAGCCAGGATTCATTTATTTTAATCTTTCAACCAAGCCCTTCTTTGGAACTTTGATCTGAAAGTGGTGTTTATTTTCAAAGTACCAAAAAAAAAAAAAAAATCTTTCCATGTCTGAATATTCTATTTAAAATCCGTTTGATATTTCCTTTTATTGATGCTGCCACCAACATCAGTGGTGTTAAAAAACCAACACCTATTACTAAAAAGACAGACAGTATTTAGAGCTACAATGATCCCAAAGTACAGTGAATCAAAACTGAAAATCCATCAGTTCTTTGGCTGATAAATTATTTCCATGCTGGGCTGGCATTTATCTTCTAGAATAGAGAAGCCTTTCAGAGAACAGCAAATATTTGGCAGGGGGCCAGAGGCCTTGGATATAAGACAATTAGCACAACAGGGGGAAAAAAAGGCTTCCGGAATTAGAGATGAATAAGAAATATTTGTAATGTGCACTTTAAGTTATTGGTTTGATCACAGCAAATGTTTGTCACTTATTTCTCTTGGTTACAAACGTAGTGCTGTATTACTTGTCTGGTTTTGCTTTCTTCTGTAATTAGTTTCGCTACACAGTGGTAGGACTGGTACATATCGTGCTTGTTGTCCTCTTCTTCATCTTTAAAAGGCTACTTTGTTTGGTTCAAAATAGATGAAAAGGCAACTTGCTAGTTGTCACAAAGATAGACAGCTCCCTCCTAATCCACTGGCTCTCTTTCCATATGTAGCTTTAATTAGACATGAGGATTTAAGCCTTTACATTCTGAGACATGTAACAGTCAAACTAATAATTAGGAAGATATATTTAGAGGGTTTAAAAAACCCACTGTACTTCTAAGAGTAAATCTTGACTTTTAAAGGTGCCGAAGGGTTTCCAGGCTCCTCACAGTATCATGAGCTGTAAATTTGCTCTTCTTTGTCAAAGGAAAATATTCCAATTGTAGAACATAAACAGACTGTCAAGTCTTGAATATTAAGAAGTTTCAACCATTTTATGCTACTCTGTTAGAAAGACAAGGTACAGTTTCATTGATTATGCTCACACGAGCTGAAATTCTGGAATTTCTCTGGAATTTACCTTATGAAGATGAAAAATTAATGAGAATATAATATCATAATCCTGGCTAATGTTTGGGACTGAAACAAAAATTTACTTGAAAACTAACAGAAGCGAGGTGTGTGAAGGCATCCTCCTGCATTACATATTCCTGTTTGAGCCTCAGCTGGAATATCATGTCTGCTTTTGGACACTGCACTCCATGAAAAATGTAGGTTAACAGAAGGAAGGTGTCAGAAAACTGAAAACATGGATCCAAAAAAAGTTAGGGATGTTTCGTCCAGAGAAGAGCAGACTAATGCATGATTTAGTGAACTTCAGATGTGTAACGAGCTGGTGCAGGGCAGAACAGGCAGTTTGTTCTCCGTAATGGATAGAAAAACAAGTAATGGGCTTAAAGCTTAGAAAGGGAAATTTCATTAAGGCATTAGGAAAAACTTCCTGATGTAAAGGTAGTTAAGGACTGGATGAGATTGTCTGGGTTAACTGTGGAGACACATCGAAGGTTTCCCATAGCAGGCTAAAGCAGTATCTGCTAAAAATGGTATAAATTGGTGTCCTCATTGACATGAATGGTTCTTGAAGTTGCTTTCAGCTCCATTTTCTATGCTTTTTCACTAATCATGCTCTCTTCTTGCAAGTGATCATCCTTTACTGCTTGGACATTGGAGAAGTGAAGATGTACTTTGGCAGCTCAGTGGAGAGTGCCTGCTTCCACGGGGGCTTGTGGGAGTTATAGCTTTGTCTCCCAGGCCATGCCACCATGATGTCTGTTCTTCTGCCTTCTCCTGGTGTCTCACTGCACTGCCTCGATGGGAGGCTGCAAGGCCTCCAGAAGGATACAGTACAACCTGGTTTACAGACGGCTTTGAGCAACTGAGGAGCCCACAGTACAACTCCCATGGGCATAGCAGTGGCTTGAGACAGACTATTTGTGTTTCTGAACTATGAAATATTTCACTTTGAAATGCCAGAATATGATGAAAGTTACTATTTTCAGTGAGAAAGTGCCTTTCTATTGTTTTTTAGGTGATTATTTTTCAGGGTTTCTTTTTCTGACAAAAAGCATTGTTTTGCATTGAGAAAAGTAATGTTTCATATTAGAAAGTGCATGAAAAGAATGTTCCACTGAAAATGAAACTTTTAGTGAAAACAAGCGAACAACCAGCCCTTTCTTGCCCCTTTGTTGACTTTCATTCTGACTGCACACAGGGATTTCCTAAAATTGAGTCTTTATGGTGCCCACTGCAGAATGAAGTGCTAGGATGTAGCTAGAAGCTGCAACAGAATTCACCTCTCCGTGGGACCACCCTAGGGAGACACGTTCCAAACTGGTGGGTGAGCAGTGGTAATGGGAATGACTTCTGGTTTATGACCCCATTTACTGTAAGGGAGGATAGGGCAAAGGACTTTCCTGAATGACTGTTCCCTTGTAAATCCCTGTGAGAGGGAGGTCTTTGTGAAATTCCCTTAGTCAGGATATTATCAGATCCTCCTGAACTGTTCTGTCAGGTGAGTCACGTTCATCTCCTTCAGGGGATGCCCTGTTTGTGGTAATTCTGTCCCTTATTTCTTGCAGCTCCTCTGTTCTGTCAGGAGCCCAAGGCCAGGGATCCGAAAGGAAGGTTGCTCCTTGGGCTTCATGCATGGCTACATTTCTTTTGCACCAGTTAACTTTAGTCCCAACTCTTTGCTCTCTCTGAGACTTCAATCTACCCTGTTCCTCTTGTTCAAATAACCCTAAAGTGCTTTGAAATTCTGGATTAAAAGGCTTCTTTCTCTGCACCACTGTTAGACCAGAATAACTGCACCACAGAACACCCTGACACCCGCACCCTGCTCCTCCATCTTCCATGTCAAGAAAAGTGAAATGGCTCAAAGCTGTGCAGGAAATGTCTTCTCCCTTATACCATGCTAGTATTTCTCTTGGCTATTTCCAAGCCATTCACAGCTGTCACATAGGAACTACGTGCAGGGCCAGAGTGCCAACCTCTGGGTTGCATTGCAGTAAAGCCTTGCAATGTTAACACAGCAGCTAGAGCATAACTGAAACCTTTAAACTGCAGTTTCCTTTGTATGGGGCCAGGTAATTATGAGGGTCTGCTATTTGATTACCAGTAAATGTAAAGCTGTATGGAAACCAGCTATCTATGCCCATAATAGTTTCACACCAAAGACAAGTGGTGTTAGAATAAAATCCCTGCTGAGCTGACACCTTGTCCCAGATCCCTGGAGCAACCTGGGTCTCAGTCCTGTCTCTTCCAGAGACCTGGTATGAGGCATTTGGATCTTCCAAAACTTTCTGCTCTCCCAGCTGTAACATCAGTCTTTTTGTCTCACTCCCCTGCAAGCTGCTTGAGGCAACAGGCAAACCCATGGTTAACCGTGGTGAGCCAAATACTCACCCATCGCAAACAAGTTTCAGGTTAATGACAAATTCCTGCTCCAGGCTGAGTCTTGTGTTCTGAGTAGGGTTAAACCAGCCCTGTGTTTTCTGCCACACATGAATTGTTCCTCGCTCCACGAGAGCTACCTGAAAAATTAGCACACAACAGGCTGCTCTTTAGCAACATTGGGCTTAGGAGGTGAGGCCAGCCCACTGGGAAATTTTGGTGGGTAGTACTCTCAGGCATGACTCAGTCTGTTGTTCTGCGCTGTAGTTCTGGGGAAGATCTGATCTGTCATGTCAGAACCTGCAGGGTGGCGACATCCTTGTAATTCCTCTGGAAAAATAAAGAGAAGTGCAAGTCAAAAGCTTTAACAGAGCTTCATACTGTTGTGCTGTATGTAGTTACAACTTAAGGTCAAGCAATTGAGTAAATAAATAATTAAACCCAATAAAGGACAAAATAAAGGTAGTTACATGTTAGATACAAGGAGGAACATTTTCCCAGCTGTAAGCCTTCATTAACCAGAGAGCCTGTAGTTATCCCCATGTTTAGTCTAGTTGTGCCTCAGTGTCCACCTCCTGTCTCTTCAGTCCCTCCTCTCACTCCTCAGCTCTGGTGTTAGCATTACATTCTGGCACCAGAACTCAGAAAGAGAAGAGGAAAAGGGATACAAGAAATTTGTCTCCTTCCTTCTTGTATATGACAAAGCACTGTATGCATATTCTGGTTTCCAGCATTTGTAGGAATGGGTTCTTTGCAGAAAAGGGAGTCAGGGGATTGTAGTGCCCCTTGCCCTGGGTGGGACCCTGCACCCCGCTGTTTCTATACAACACAGGCAGATTTCCAAACCAGGAATGGGAAGCTGCTTGGGTGAAGAGTTTCTTAATGACAGTGGCTGGTCTTAGTGACATACAGACCTACCATTCTTGTGCTTCTTGTCACTCAAACCAGGTGCCTTTGTCACCAGAAGTGAAATCCTTTACTTGCTACAGCTGATCTTAACTGCTGCCAAGATCAAACTTCAATGAATATAAATCAGCTGCTCTCCATCCCTCTCAGCTGCTTTTTAACTACATGTGGGATATTAATTATAGGTTGTCTCATTCAGACCTATACTTCTGCATTACTTGTTGCTTTAGGAGCTAAAAAAATGCCACAAGAGACAATGGCTTTACAGTGCCTTTTAGCCTCTCAGGACAAATCCCAGAGCTGACATCATCTGCAATTATGGTGCACAGATCCAAGCACTCTGACATAAGGTGGTAAATTATTCATGAGTTGGCAGCCACCATAAATGGAGTGTGTGCTTTAAGAAACCTCAGAATTACAGGACTGGTTTGTCACCAACCCTATTAGGCCAGTGGCCTATCTCTAAAAACAATACTTTGTATGATGTTGATAGAGCCTTAGGGTAGATGTATGTGGGATGAATTATTTCCTCTGGATTTCATGTGAGTTTTTTGGCTAATATGTACAGGCAGAAGGATTAAAATTCTTTCCAGATGGGGCCATGTGGCTTCTGCCCCAAAGACTCTGCAGTTTAAACTGAACCAAAGCTAAGTGCAGGGTGAACGTGCAATTGCAGCAGATTTGTTGGGTCAATGCAGGGTTGGAGGAGGGTGAACTAATAACCCTGGACAGACAAACTTCCAATCTTGTTCTAACAAACTTCTGCTCACTTCTGTACTGGCCAAAGATGAGGGACAGGGACCTGGGCACTTTGGACTGAGAGGAACAATAACCATGATAGAAAGAGGTGGGAACTCTAATTAAGACTTGCAAGCTTCTGAGTTTGAAGGAGCTCAGGTGAATGATGCAGCTATACATCATTCCATCTAGGGCTATATTAAGGGTCTGGAGCAAAAGGACAATCCTTTATCCACATGTTGATCAGTTATGTGAGAGTCCTAGCATGGGATGGAAAGTTAAAGCTGCTATGAGAAACCAGTGTGACTTGTAGGTGATTCTGCATCATTCCACAGAGAATTCAGATTAGCTAGAGACCCTCATGGGGGACAGAAGGAGAGGAAATATTCTTTGTCATCAGTGTTTTGCCCCTATGGAGACCAGAGGCAAGCAGAGGCTCACCTGAAAGTGACAGTGTCTTCGTCCTGGCTGGTTGTCAGGACATCAGAACGGGTGGAGAGAAAACCCAGTACTGCAGCCTGCTGTGGCTCTTGTAGGTCTTGCTTTCTTCCAGGAGACACCAACAGTTTGTGCCTTGTTATAGCACATCCCAGGTGCAGGCCAGAAACAACTCTTCAATCCTAAAAGGCAGTTTCTGATGTGTGATAAAATGTATTTCCTTCTCACTCTTTGTCATGATTCTTACACAACTTTACCATATACCATCATCATCTCTGTAATGAAAACACATTTATTAATCCAGGAACCCTGGGGAAAACCTACTAGGCTATTATTTCCTTTGTGAGAAGTATATCTTGTTACTCATAGAAAACCCCTTTGCATCAACTACCCTATTGATTTACTCTGTTCATTGAAGGACTTTTTACTCATAATCAGTCATGTTATCTAGACGTAGAGGCTGAAACAAATTTTTCAGAAAATGTTGAAACTTCATATGGCCATATTCTCATGGATTTTAACAGAGAGTAGGGACCATTATGTTCTTTATCTTGACCCTTTGTACAGCTGAGGCCAGAGAATATGACCAAGTAACTTATTTATACGGCATTAAAGGAGATGTGTTCTTTGTAAACTGAATTTTATCTAGTCATTGCTCAGGGAATGTGTGTTAGATTGCTTCTATGTGTGCTGAAAATTTAGTTTCTTTCCCTTCTCATTTCCGATTTCAGTTTTTGCATTTCCTCCAGAACCATCTACCTGGCTGTGCTGGTAGCTGTGGACAATGCCAGAGACCCCAACAGCCTTCTGCAGTGATGATGCCATGGCATGTGCTCAGACATCTGTTTGGAGTATACCCAACATCTCTTCATGAGAAGCTGGGGGACAGAGAGAGGAACAGCATGGTCAGAATTAAATGTCCTTTCCTGAACTGAATACTGACAAAATGGTATGTTGCCCATTTGAAATTATTTCTTCCTGCTAGTAGAGATGATGAAATGTATGGTAGTTGTTCAGAAAAAAGAAAATCATTTGATTTTTCAGAGGCAGTGTAGAGTCCTGTTCCTAATTCAAGAGGGGGTAATGGAGGATCTGTTAGAGTGTCTGCAAGACATCATACAGACAGAGATGAGTATGGTCTGCCCACACTCCTTGTCACCAAAGTCATGTGAACATAATGTCGAGCTGCAACTAATAAGCTTCAGTGAGAGATGAGATATATGAGATGAGATACAGGCCAAATGTGCTAGTGTTGTCCATATAGTGTTCCTTGGCTCCAAGAAGAGCTGGAGTCTGCTTGCACACTGCTGTGTATTGCATCGCCAAAAATTCCTCTTTAAATCAGAATGTCCTTTTTCCATCTGTGATCTGCCAGGCTAATTGCATACATTAGGATATTGCACGATGACTGGGGACAATGGGGGAACCCTTGGAGAAAGAGGAGATTGCTTGGGAAAGGAGACTTGGCAGATTTTCATTAATGAGTCCTGGCACTTTTGAGGAAACTCGTTTCCATAGAAAAGAAATGAAAAGGTAAAAGTGAATAATTTCAGAAGTTGGAGGAGTAAAATCTGACAAGGTAAGTTTTAAGGTGTTGTTTGGCACCTTAAAATGACTGTTGTAGCTATATTTGAAATGTGATATATAGGTTAACTTCAAAGGGAAATGGTGTTATAGTCAATATCTTCTGAAATGCTAAGAATGGAGGTGTCTATCAAAGGATAGATATTGGCCTCAGATAATTAAATTTATGTATATTAAAATGCATCTGGGTGATAATTTTAATGCAAAATATTTTCATGAATGGTAAATAAAGGTCATACACTGATTCTCCTTCCTATTAAACAAGAAATCCATATAAATAAAATGCACTAGCAACAGCTGAAAATACAGCTCTTTGCAGACAGTCCTTTGAATTTCTGCATCTTCACATGAAAAGCTGTGCAAAGAGTGATAAGTAATTGTCACCTTGCAGCTCTCCAGGTGAACCAATACATAGCAGCACTACTAGCTACACTCTGGCAAATCCAAGTCCCTCTGCAAAACAAAATCCCAATAAACCACTAAATTGTAGGATGTCAATAATTTTATCCAATTAGGCAGGATAAGTGAACTGGTGCCAATCTGGTATTTCACTCTGGAGCAGCACAGACACAACTGCAATGGGATGATGGTGACAATTTTTGCTCCAGCAGTCTGGGATGAAAGTAAATCTGCTTATAAGCATGACATTTCCATGGAAGTTGGTAGTCCCTTACCTTGCAATTTGAACTGTTTCTGACTTCTTTGGCATCTACTCATGTCTGAGTTGGTGTGATTGCTCAAAGGTGGAAAACCTGAAGATGAAGCAGCCAGATTCCTCTCCTGCTTCTGGAGCCATAAATCAGCATTAGCATGTTGCTGGCCCAAAGCCTGTGTTCTGCACCCGCTTTCTACACCAGTGGATGTGGGAGCATTATATCCACAGATCCTGTACCAGAGCAGTTCTCCAAAACCTTGTCACCCTTTTGTCTTTCTAGTCCCAGGATGCTGCCAGAAGATGGCCACTGAAGGAGATGACCTACTCCTTGTAGTTTACAGCTGGCCTTGGAGAGCAGAAGCATGTTCTGTGCTGAACGCTGTGGAAGGGGAACGTATTTCGTGGGTGTGCTCATGAGGTAATGCAAGCAGGGACACTGTCTGACCTAGGACTGGAGGGAGCCACCCGTGCATGCCTAGGGATTATTCCAGTAGTGTTTGCCCATGTATGGGTTACTTTGCCTTAAAAAAGCCCGACAACCCCAAAAAATCCTCCTAGAACTCTAAAAACAGAAGACCAAATTTGATGTTTAAGTCTGTATATATTACTGCTAGATTTATAGCTACTGAGTGCCATGGAGTGCCTTCCATGGAGGAAGAGCCAGTGCCTGCAGCAAAAATCTGTCTGGAGGAAGCTGTAGCAATACCTATCACTGTTAAAGGATCTGATTTATAGGAGAAGGCCATGAGTTTTTCTAGAGGGAATTGTGTGATAGAGCAGACAGCAAAGAGAAGACGTGGGGAATCTAATAATACTAAGCAATGCATCTTGAAAGACAGAAGTAACAACACATATCAGCAACAGGTACTAGCAACAGGTGATCAGTAAATTGTCCAAACTGTAAATCCCTGATCACTTTTTCCCCCTTGCCCCTTTATACTCTGGAGGCTGGGTATGTCTGAGAGCCAGTCCACTGTCCCTTGTGATGAACACTAGAATGAGCTTTAATGAGAACAGGAGTGGTGGTGATGGCACAAACGTGCTTGCCAAAGTGACATTCACTCCTGAGCCTTGCTTATGGTAAGAAGGATGCCTGCAGCAGCTTACATCCTTGAATATTTGAAGCCTGACATTCATACCCTGTGTTTTAGTACCTGCAGGTTTGGCATCCTTAATGTGCTTTGAAAAAGATACACTACTGCACAGAAATCTCTGTAACAAGTGTTGTGTATTAAGCATGTATATATGACAGAAAAATGCGTATCCAACTAATATCCCTGCTACATACATACATGTGCCAGTGACACCTTAAATGCTTTCAGTGTTTGGTTTTGGTGCTTAAAATTCAGTGATGTTCATGCTTCAAAAACTGGAAGGATAACATGAATACATAAGGTGCTATAGGGCAATGAAAGGTTGTTCTTAGTGGTGCTTGTTATGATTTAAAATAGGGTGATTAGCTTTTGTTACTCCAGATTTTTTCTGTGGCCATGGATATAGTAAATCCATTCCTAGTCTGGCTACTCCTTCTCCTTCAGTTCCAAGAAATCCAATTTTTGCTTTAAAAATGTACATTTAATTAAAGGACATGTAATTCAGCAGAAAGTCTTTTAAATGCATAACTGATTATCTACTTCCTGTAATTGCTAGTTTGTATATTGAAACTTAGATTGAGTTGGCAGACAATAAAAGATTATTTTTTAATTAGATATACTCATCCCTGTCATTTGGGAATAGGGGATATTTTCCACTACTGCTATTCTTTCTATCCAGGAACACATGTTAATATCTTGCTTGATATCAATGTCATTTTTTCCCAAATGAGAAATAAAGAGAAGCCTGCCTCTCTTGCAGAAACAGCATGGCTAGGTAGTGTTTGTCATTTCAGTTTGATAGGACGTTGGTAGCAGGGTGTATATATGTGTATTATATGATGCACAGCAAGACTGTGTACCAGGGCCAGTTTAAAGTACTGAGATTCACTTACAATCCCCAAGGATTTTTTTATGTTCATTCTTCATTAGAAATTCTGCTTTCACATCAGAAGACTGTCAACACAAAATGATGACCCTCAAACTATTCTTTTATGGGGTTCCAAACTAATTTTTTCTTTTCCTTGTGACAAATGAAGCAATTGCTAGCTATCTTAAAAGGCATCTCGTGTAACCTCTTGCCCTAGAAACTCCATCTAAAATGACAACATCTCTAGAGACCTTTCTTTGCTTGATAAACTGAGTTGCAGCCTACCTTTGGTTTAACATACACTATCATGGGCACCGGAGTATTTCGAGCTCTGGAATAGTGTGGTTGCAAAATAGGGTGAGTGTCTAGCTGGTGACTTGGGATCAAGTCACTTTCAAAGCATGGGCTCTCAATTTATAATTATTTTCTCATGTGAGGACAATATTTCAAAGCCATCAGTAGGGTCCCCACACCTCTCCTACTCAGCCTGTCCTGCACCATCCACAGCTGCATTATTATCATGTGTTGACCAGAACAACTGGTTTCATGGCAAAGTAATAGGTAGTTCTGTGTATATTTTTAGCTGTCCTTTTAATGCAGTTACACCACTAGAAAAGGAGGTGGTGGAAGCACTGGCCACCCTTCCCCAGTCCTGTGAAGAACTAGTATAAACCCATGTATGCTACCACAACCAGTCCTGGGCTCACATTTCTAGTTAGAAAAGGAAGTTGTGTGATTTGGGGCACATGGTAAAGCTCTCTCTCTAATTGGAACTATGTTGAATTTTGCTTGCCCTTAATTTTTGCTTAGCCTTTTCCTTTCCACATGTGCAGTCTCTTCTGCTTCCTCCTCCAGACCTTACCCTGTCACAGCTCTGCTATTTATGCCATCCGCGATCGTTTTCCTCTTGACTGCTGTAAATCTCCTATTGCATTTTTTTTTTTTTCTGTGGGCCTCTCTCTTAACAAAAGGACTGTGATTCTCCTCTCCCTCCCACTGGCTTTAACCTGTTGTAGTTTGCCATGTCATTATTCATGATTTAAACGAGGCTAAGCGAGAGAAGAATAGTGCACTGAGATTTTCATTATGCTAAAGCCATGCTATTCTCTGCACGCAGGCTATGGTATTATATCACCCTGCCCCTTCACCACTTTCAAAGGCTTCCTTTCCTCCCGATCAAGCTCAATAGTATGCTAAGGACTTTCAGAGAGTTTTTTTTGAACTTGCTTGACCCTGCTTCTCTGATCTCATATCCACTCCCACACACATTTATTTGGCTTTTCTAATCTGGCTATCTCCTGTGGCTGCCCAGCTCTGAGCATCTGAGTGTTTGCTGTTATTTATGTTTCCCATTTGCCCGATGCTTCCAGCCCCTGAGTCATTTTCCCTCTCTCAGTCCCACCTCTGTGGCTTTTCTCTCCCTCCCAGCTGGTGAGCAGGCGATGCTGCCACCCTCCCTTTCCACCTCCTTGGGATGCTGCTGGCTGACACCGCGGGCAGCACTGTGGTGCCTCACTGAAGAGCTCCTGGTTGGGTTGAGCTGACTCTTGTTTCCCTTATGATTTCATAAGATCTGGAAGCTTTTATGACATGCACCAACTGTTCAGAGACCCCTTGCTCTGCTGGTGTGAGTGAGCACAGCCACTGAGGCATGCCCCCCTTCCCTCGGTGCCCTGCCCCGGGATGGCTGCCGCGCTGGCCTGTCATACACTTTGCAAAAAGACTTCTCACTCCAGCATGCTCTATTCAGGGCTGCTTTCCACTTCTCCTCTGCCCCAAAGGGGACACGCTGAACAGGGTGGCTGAGGAGGGTGGTGGGATGTTCCCTGAAGGTGCACGTGGCTGTCTTCTGCCAGGCACGCTGGGATCATTTCAGTGTCTCTGACTACTGGTCCAAGGTGTAATTTTTCCAGTGGCGGTAGCACACAGGTATTCCCAGTCTGGTCAGCACCAAGGCATCTTTCTGTGATTAAACAGTGTTAATAAAGCAAGCTTTGTTGAAGCTGGTGTTTTTCAGGCTGCGTTTTAATGCCATTAGCTCAGGATTTATGCTCCTGTAACAGGATCCTCATGTGTGCAGGCGTAGGCTGCTCCTTCCTTTCCTTCAGTAATTGCTCAGCTGCCCTTTATGTGGAGAAGAGAAAGTGAGAGGTGGTGAGCAGCTGAGTAACCTCTAGCTGCTACTGCATCTTCAGGAGGCCTTTCTGTCTGGCAGGTGTAACCTTTGGAGAAGACATATACTATCATCACTCTTCCTCTCCACCCACCGAGCTACAGCTGGGGTGATATGTCATCAGATGATTCAGAGTAGAACCTCAGGGTAGGACTGCCTGAAATATCCAGGTATCAAATATACTGATCATCTCCATATAACTTCCTTTCTATTAGGGGACATATTATAATAACATGTGGGTGTCCTGCTTCCCACCTGGAGCATGTGTGTATGTTACTCTGGAGAGGTGTGTGCATCTCCGCAGTGCTGGAAAAGATTCTGTGCAACTTTTTGTCTTCACAACAGGTCCAGTAATGCTTTACAGTGTGGTATTCATGTATTTGAGATTACCTAGACAAAAAGGAAGAAAAAGCATGCATTTCTGTATAAAAGATAGCATCACTGCTAGAAATTTTTTAGGGATCTGCCACCCTCCCAAAAAGTTGGACTGCACTGGCTTAGAGTGACCCCAGAGGATCTATGCCTTCTTCTGATCTTTAACAGCTTTTGTGAAGCTGACAGATCAGTGGACACCATGCTCTGACCACACATCCCTCACCCAGCATGTGTTTTGCAACTTGTTTGTGAGAGCACGGTGAGAAGAGGTGACCAGGGAATTTGACCATAGGGGAAACTGTGCCAGATGTTCTATACCCTTTAATGCAGAGATCAACACTGGGACACGTGTGACTGCCACCTCAGTTGTCTTCCTTGGGAGTGAGTATGGTTGGGAAGGAACAGGATTGTGTTCCTGAAATCTCAAGGCACTTCTCTGGAGCTGCCATACTGTTCCCATGAAATCAATTTATCACAAACTCTCCAGCCTTTCTGGCTGTTGATATCTCTTCTGATGACTGTTTCATTAGAGGGTTCAGGCACTTTCCTGAGGGCTGGAGAGGTCATGGTTCCCTTCCAGTGGGATACTTTAACTGTTGCTCTCCTCACAACAGAGCAGGCAGTGTTGCTAAGATCCTTCTTATCCTGTGAAAGTGCATGTTT
Organism: Tyto alba; assembly: GCF_018691265.1. Classification (NCBI taxonomy): domain Eukaryota; kingdom Metazoa; phylum Chordata; class Aves; order Strigiformes; family Tytonidae; genus Tyto; species Tyto alba. The sequence goes on from NW_024881303.1 coordinate 9,621,312, forward strand.
TGAGTTATTGTACACTATGGACATACAATTTCTTGCCCTGCAGAATTTTAAGTTAAACAATTCATTAGCTCTGTCTGGGATTTCAGAGGATCTGACTGCTCAGGCAGAGTAAAAATTTTAGATATATTTTCTGTGTGTGCCCAGATAAGCTATAGAGCACGTGTGGTGGGTCCAGAATCTCCAGGACCCACAGGCCTTTGGTCTGTACACTGGACAGATGGTCTGTATATGCGCAATAAATGCCATGTGTTTCCAAGCACAGAGCATCTGTGAAACATAGGCATAGCATGTCTGATGCTTCCTGAAAACCTGGGACAGAAATATGGCAACCCTATGGCTGATGCTCTGCAATGTGACTGAGACCAGAATTTTCAAAGGACTTTGGACTTTCAGCTGCTGCTAATTTCATCAGATCTTCCAGAACAGATTCTGAGCAGGGCTTGGACTCCATGACTGGGTCATTTGGTAGGACACATGTTGCACATGCAGGTCCTGAACACAGCAAGGAAACGCAAGGAAGTTCTTCACTGGGAGGCTATTTGAAGACTATGGTGCAATGTGGAAGCCTATAGAGTGCAGCTGGGGTCAGGAATGTATTTTAGCATTTATTTGATGTGATGAAAGGGCCGTGTGGCTCTTTAATGGAGTCCTACATATATACAAAAAATGCATCTACTCGTATTGATAGTTGTTTTATTTATTCACTTATTAACCACCCTTGAAATTACAGTCTATTGTAAAAGTATCACTATTTTCTTTTCCAGTGGATACCTGATTAATGTCTTGTAAGCCATGCATGCCCTGCCAAATGAGAATGATGTGTTTCCAGCTGATAGCTGAATAACTCTTTAAGTGAGTTATTGTCTCACTTAGTAGCTCTGGTAGACTAGACTCCCCACTTGATGTGCCCTCCCTGTGCAGAACAAACTTTATTTAATTTTGCTCTAATTTAGAATGGTATTAGCATAAACATTCAGCAGTGAGAAATTGCCCAAAGGCTTTTCTGTTGAATTTTCCCTGTGGGGTGACTCATATTTTAAGCTCTCCCAAACGAGAAGGTCATCCCATTTTTTCCAAGCCTTTCTGGACACTAATCTATAGCCAATATTTATATAGGAGAACACTCTCATTAGCCTACTCATGCTGCCTCTCAAGAGTATTTTGAAGATTTTTCAAATTTGCAGCTCTTCCACAGCAAAGAATGAAGAAAAGATAGCTTTTAGAGCAGACCGCCTGTTCTTGGAGGAGGAAAACACAGGTCTTGAGAGTGAAAATGCCCACTGTTCCACTGGGCTCTTCACTGCCTCTGGAGTTCATGGAACAAGTGACAAGACACACAATTCAACAGCACTTCACATGCAAGTTCATCTTAACCTTCTGTCTTAGCAAACTTCATTCCTCTTATCTCCCATTCCCTTTCCTCTCCCCTGTCTCTGGACTCTCACACCTACCAACTCTATTTTGGTGTTCTGGCTCACACTGGTAGCTGCAATCCCATGAAGATGGAGATGCTTTTGAAGGCATTAGGTTTTCTGAGCTTAGCTTCTCTCTCAGACGTGGTCCTTCCCATCCTTTTGTTATTGTCATCCATTCTACCATTCTTTATCACTATTATATTTGCTGAAAAATCAGTGTAAAGTATCCATCTAATTTTGGGGCTGGAACCTTCAAGTCTTTAAGTTCTTGCTTATCTGCTCCACTCCTTTTCCTGCTGTTTTATTTGTAAGGCTGTAGAGCTCGTTCCTATTTACTTCTGTATCCTTTGCAAGGTGTCACTTGACTTGAGTTTTGGTGTTTCTCATTTTAGTCTCAAGTTTCTTGACCTCTAAAGGTCTCTTTGCTGAGTCATCTTTTTAAAATTCTTTGTTGGCCTTGGTTGATTGCTATTATCCTTTCTTGAGGTAGTTTACCCATTCACCTACATTTAGAGTAATTTTTACTGGCTTTGTTTTCCCCTGGCCTGGGACATGTGCTAGAGGTAGTTTCTATACTTTTGACTGAAAGGAATCTCAGGCCTTTCCCACATTCACGCATTTCAGTTCTTTAGTCCAGCTGTATTCACTAATTAGTTCCTTAATTTCTCAAATTTTGCCCATTTGAAATGTAGAACCTTAATTACAGACCTATTTTTGTTTGCTCTTCCATTTAATTTAAACTGAATCAACTTGTGATCGCTCAGTCAAAGGTTATTTTCTTTGATCGCTTCTTCTGTAATGTGTTTGCTATTTACCAAAACGAAACCTAAAATAGCACCAGTGGTTCAGCACTCATTGGTGAATTAATTTGTTGGCAATTACATCTAAGACTGTCTGGGCCATGCTGCCAGTAGTAGCTTCTGTCTCTGTGAAACTGTATTTATTTCCCTCAAATTTAATTCCTTAATGATATGGTGCATCATCTGTGATATTGATAAAGAAGCAAATCAAATGTTAAAAAATCCAGAAAGGAAGAGAGAACACAACTGGCAGCATTTTTATGTGACTTTGTAATTCTTTAATGCTGTATGCATTTTTGGTACATCCCATCTCATAAAAGAGACAGCATACATGGAAAAGGTTCAGAGATGGGCAGCAAGAATGTAATATGGAAGAGCTCCTGTCTTGGGAATAACTGACTAGAACAATGGTCTTCAAACCAGTGATGAGATAATTGAAGGTATATATACTGACAGACGGAATGTCATAAAATGGTAAATAAGGAAGAATTGTTCACTGTCCTCCCCCACAGAAGGGAATATGAAGGGGTATGAGTAGAAACTGGCAGATGGTTAGTTCAAAAGAGGCAGAAGGAAATGTTTCTTCTCATGGTATGTAATTCTGTGAAACTTCTTGCCACAGGTTGTTGTGCCTGTTTATAGGGTTCAAAACAAACAAACAAACAAATCAACCTTAAACAGAATAATGGAAGGAAAAAATCTAGTGAAGACTACTGACAGCACCCCTGACTCAGAAAGCAAGGTACGTAGGCAAGGTGTTTATTCTGAGGAAATACAACTGCAGGCTTTCTCTCTTATGTTCTGCCCTGGACATCTGCCTTTGGTCACTGTTTGGGACAAGACTTCTAGTCTGTGGGGCTGCTTCTATAACCCCACGTCCAGTGACGAGCAAAGGCCTTCAGTGCACTGCAAATTATAATACCTTCAAAATGATTCCCAGTTCATGAGCAGGGATAACATAAGGAGATTAATAGCAATTTATAATTTATTTTTCTCTCTTTGGATATTTTTGCAGGCTTAGGTAATGCTCAGTTCTGCACTGTATGTACATGACATTTCTGCTTAATTTCCAGGCAACTTTTTGGTTGGAAATGGTCTTAGTGCTTTCTCCGTGCTCTGGTGGGCAGCGTGTTACAGACTGAAATGTCAGGGAAGCATAGACTTCTGCTTGGGGTCATCTAAGGAATAAAGGTAGGTGAGGTCAAACAATTAAGAAAATGTGAGTAGCTAATAAATATGACCAAGTTAATGGCCTCATGTATGGCATAGTTGTGCCACGGTGTTCTTAGGTGGCAGAAATCCTGTGAGTCCACTGAGATCACTGGACTCTGTTACCAACATTTATCCTGTTCTGTCTACTTCTCTGTTTGCAGAAGATGCTGCCAAAGCTGAGTTCATAACATGCAAACCTCTGACAGCTGTCTGATGTTCCTTTAATCTTTCACATATGCTGAATTCAGTAAAAAGCACAAGTTTTTTTCAATTCTGCAGATTCCTAGGAGGTCTAAGTTTTGACTTATGACCCCCCAAAGTGAAGGTAACCGGTGGTGTGCAGTTGTTATATGTACTTTGGAATTGCTCAAGCAATGGGTGTGTATTCAGAAGACTGTGATTCTCTACCCTGCTTTTGGTAGTTGACCCTAGATTATACAAAGACATAGATCTGTCTTGGCGTATGTGGGGAGAGCCGCCTGTCTTTCCTGGATTGTTTTCTTCTCCAACCTTTTGTATTGTCTGTTAAGGTCATTAGTTCCTCAGGCAAACTCTCTGCACTATTTGTTCAGAGCCTAGAACAAAGAGATCATAGCTTGGCCCCTAGTCATTACTAGTATGCTGCTATGAATGATCCTTTTTAAAAACTGCATGGATCATACTGGTGAACTCCCACTTGGATGCTTCCAGACTGGTCATATGCACATAATTCTGATGATCTATATTTTGTGGTTGCTTTGAAAAACACCAGTTTACTACGAGCTTGATACAAAGAGGAATATAAAGAAGCAGTGTTCCTACAATGTCTCTCATGAGATAATCCCCTCTGGATATTTTCCAAGCTTCCTTCTTCCTGAGGATTTGTTTTTAGAGTTTTTGTCCCTAAAAATCTTTGATCATTGTGACTACATTAATCTGCTTTTGGAGTATCTTCAATTAAAGCTCATCAAAAGTTGATTTGTTTTTTAAACTCACAGATACATTTAATAAATACTTTAAAGTTCCTTTCTAGTCCTTCACCACCCAGAGTTCCTATTTTTTGTTATCATATTCTTTTTCAAAACCTTTTAATCTTTTTCACCTTCACTTTATGCGATCAGTCTATGACTGATTGCTTCAGCGTCTCCTCAAAGCTAGGACTGGAATTCTTCATGTCTTCTTCAGCATTTCAAACTACATTTCTGGGGCTGTCTCACCCTGTTCTGACTCCTTGTCATAGTTACTCTGTCCTTTCATTTGTACTTGCAATCTCAGGAAATACTCACTCCACTTTTTTCTGTGAGAGGGTCACCAGGAGCTTGCTGTCTTCATGTAACCTATGAGCTCCTGTGTCATTTAGTGGCTTCTGAGCCTGGTTAATAGAGTGACTCACCAAAATATTTTGCATCTCTCTGTATCGGTTGAAAGAGCCCTTTTGCATCAGCTTGCATTTATATGTAAATATGTATGTGCCATCCTGCTAACTTAAGGTTCTATTTACCTGCTCATGTGTCTGTCTATCAAGCACTGCTCTTGACGGAAATTACTTCACTGTCTCTCCGTTACTTTGAAGTGATTTCTAGACAGCTACTTATAAAAGAATATTAACATTGATGGCAGATCTATTTCCCTATACCTGCAATTAACAATTCTATCAACTGAAAGTCTTTTTATGGGCCCATGACTGAGGCAACAAAATGAGAAAATCGTATCTGGGAATGCAGTAATACTTCACGTAGCAGAGGGCAGTAGGACCAAGTACAAGGGACTGAACCAATGTGGTATTCCACTAAGCACACGGGGAGAGAGGAATTTAGCTCCATTGAATTCAGTTAGCTATTAATGCCAACGAGGCAAAGAATCCTCTCTCCGTTTCTCCCTTGCAAGATTCTCACATAAGCAGATACCCTGAGAGCTGGTCCTGACAAAAGGTGCTATGTAAGCTGCGGTAGTCAAATACAAAGGGTTTTTCCTTCTATTCCCCTTTTTTATTTGATGTGTCATTGCTTTATACATTCTGAAGTTTAGTAACTGTCAGGATTTTTGGACCTGACACTTTTATCTTTGTTGATCAGGAGCATTACTGGGTACTGTAAGTCAGGCTGATTTCAGCAGAATGATTATTTGACAAGGGCTATTTACTCTCTCCGGTTTTGGACATCTAACATAGATGGCTGAATTAGGAGTCAAAGCTCACCGTTCAATCACAGGAATTAATCTATCTGGCCTGTTTCACATGAGAGCTCATCCAAATATCATTCTTGGACTATTGTGGGAAAACTATGGGATTTCCTCCTGGAAAAATTACACAAGGATCGAGTTTGCATGGGGGAATAGTACCATATTGTTGCCTTTTCTCATGATTGCCGGAATAGACAGGCACTAAATCAAGCTCAGCATCAGATCTGCTCTGCACACCAGTGCTGCCTGCTGCAGCTGGTATCAGTGCTGCTGTCACTGTAGTCTCACTATGGCAATCGCAATCCTTCCATATGATACATGAGATGTTCCTGGCCTGGATTCAAAGGGCAAAGGGGAGAAGGATAACAATACAGACTCTGGCTTTTGAGCATTTTTTTTTTTTTTACTGTAACATTCTTTTAACCATTCAACAATGTATACTGTTGGGTTAGAGGAAAGTTAACGTTGCCTTGGTAAGAGGATCAAATAATAGTGCCATATACTCTTATGCAGTGAAATGCAATCACTCTCTAGAAGACTTTTCAAACTGAAAAGACAAATTAGACTTATATTTGCTTATTTTACTTTAAAGGTATACACCTTTGCTTCTTCACCAATGTCACTAAAGTATATAAATATACTGGTTACACCTGTGCAAAGCAGAGATCTAGAAGAACCGAGGAAAGAGTTTCTTCTTTAAATAACTGTTTCTCCACTGCCTAACTTAGTTTTAAAGCAAAGTCAGCTTATCCCTTTGTTCATGGAATCAGAGCTCTGTGCCACCAATCCTTGTTCTGGAGAGCTGCTTATCATGACTTCATCTCTTCAACCTCAGATGTTCCCTAAAAATCCACTGCCAGGCTGGGTCCCCACACCCATCTGCAGAGATGCATAACTCCCTAGATAGGTATGAAGCCTTGTCAACTCTGTGGAACCATTATAAAGAGAGAAAAAAAATAAGCAAAGGACAAATTAATAGCATTGGACTTGATGCATTCTTTGCAAGAGGTGAAGAACTGTTTTGGCTCCCACTTCAATTCACCCCAGGTGACATGCTGACATGCATCAGGCATAAATCAGCATAGAGCCTGGCCCCTGTACTGTGCAAACATTAACTAATTAATCCTCCTCATAGCCATTGGAGACTGCGAGGAGTTATTATTATACTTCTCTTCATAGAGCGTGTAACTGAAGCAGAGAGGGCAAATGATTAAAGGACACAGACATAATGATTGTCTGAACTTGGATGCAGAAGGACTTTCGGACATTTCTGGAGCACTTCTCACATATTTTTTTAGAAGTTCCAATTGAGTAATAAACAGGAGGAGCTGTATAAGCTATTTTGAGACATACTTCAGAGCTTTATCCTTATCTGTGTTACACTTGTAAATCTGGAGAAATTACATTTTCTCCTTGGGGGGGTTTACAGCAATGCTGAAAATCTGAATCTGGCCCATCATGTTAATATAAAATTTGAGGAAAAAATGCCCAACAAAAAGCAAAAGGCAATACAGAAAATAGTTTTGTTACAAGCAAATTGGTTATGTTTGTTTTTTCTACATTAATGCTGTTCAGGCCTCCCCTGTGTATTCCCAAGGAAATGACTTCGTTATATCAGTGAAGTATATTGAAAATGAAATCAGTGGTAGCACCAAATGTGCCCAGACATGACAAGACTTTTAAGTAACAACAGAAGAATTCTATCTCCTTTCCTGTTTGTTCCATGTTAACTTAAGGAGATTGGTGCTGACTTTCTGGAATGGCTGCAGCAAGCTGTAAACGATATATGAAAATGAAATGAAAAATCTCTGCCCAGGCCACTGTGCACAGCAATCACTGCTGAGCCATGTTAATAGCTGTTTGCTCCTGTACCCTCTGACATTAGACGAAAGCAGAGAAGCCAGCAGTGCAGAAATTGGAGCAACTTGCCAAAAATATCCTGGACAGGATGTCTGCTGATTCTTCACCCAACCATAATTTTTGGTGGTGGTGTCGTTTGCAGGGTTGAAAGGGAAGAGATCCAAACGTTTATAACCTTTCCTATATAAGCCAAGTGGTTCGCTCATATGAAAGTAACAAGTTAGACCATGCTGCCGTCTTCTCAGGTCCTGTTTTTTGCTTCTGTTTTCTGACTTTGTTTACTGTCCTCTTCCCCATTTTTATCCAACTGTATCTGTGTTGCAACACCAACACCCTTGGGCTTTAGGGCTGTGCAGATAAAAGGCTTGCATCACATGGGCATAATTAAGAGCGTGCATGTGTGTGGGTACAGTTAACACCTGGTGATTATGTCAGCAATGCCACGGGCACGGTGACAGAGGGCATTTCTGGTGACCCAGTTATTGAAAGGCTCTCTGGTAGTCACACTGCAGTGCAACACTGCAAACAGTAATTATTAATCCCATTAAAAATACATGCAAGCCCAGGTTCTGCAAATGCTCTGCCATGTGAATAGTCTCTGTGGAGATAAAGAGGGCAATACAGCAAGAGTAGAAAGCTGATGTCTGGGCTAATGATGCACTGGCTAGAAGTTGTCCTTCAGAGCTTTGGGCTTGACCTACCCTTGTGTCCTCAGTTGATGGACTGGCCAAATGTTTCAGCTAACATCCGTCATCTGGCATCCCCTTTTGGGCATTTACTACACAGCTCTCTGCCCCTCCCCTGTTCCTTTTTCCATAGGTAACTTGTGCAAGTGTAAACTAAAACCAACAGAAATTTAAAAATAATACAAATTAAGCAAAGTGTCCTTTGTGTGATACTCCTTCACAGCCTAGAAGCAAAGGGAGATGGGATTTAATTTAGGCCAGTCCTCTGCTGCATTTCAGATAACGGATTTTTAATCTAGTGGTAGGTTGATAAAAATACCCCTCTCTGATCCTGCAGGCAACTTTTTCTGCCAATTTTCTTTGCAGAGAAGAAGAGAGGGGAAGAAATAATTGAAAGAACACTGCTGCATAGAAAATGACACTGACGGAGTAATGTACTTTGGAACTGTGTTCTCTGCCAGATCCTTGTTTTCTACTATTTTTTTCTTTCTTTTGCTTCAGAAATTTAAAGCTATTGGTAATCATCAGCATGATTAGGTGATTTTTTTCCTTTTTCTTTTTTTTTTTTTTTTTTTTTCTGAGCACTAGCCAGGTAGCAGTCTTTTAAATACAAAATGATTTCTCTATTCTGAAGTGTTATTTCAACTTTCACAGTACAGCTTGTTCCCTTCCACCCCAAGCAGAAATTTTTCAGGGTTAATTTATTCATCTAATTGCTGGATGCACATGTGGTATTGCAGTCCACAGTGATTTTATGGACTTAAGGCTATGGTAATGACTTAATAAACATGCATGTGTACATGATTTGAAGGCAATATATTCTCTTGAATGTAACGTTTCAGAAAACACGGCATGAAAAATAAAAGGGTAGCCAGAGGCATATCTCAGTGGAGGTGTGAAATGCTGAGCTTTTAGTATTTTTTCCAAATTAAAGACTCTGTTTAGAAATGGTATTACCTGTCCAGTTTTCTGACAATTCATGAGCATTTGAATGATCAAAAAAACCTCACAACACAACACTTTTTTTGGCTTGATTTTCCTCTGCATTATTCTTTTGAGCCCTTGTCTAGGCTCTTAAAGTTAGTGTGCACATATCCACAGGAAAGCAAAGTTGAGCTGAATGGAGGAAGGCAACGGGACAAATTTAATGGACAGCTTTCAGGAAGGTCATGTTAGAAAATCTCTGATGCAGTCTATGAAAGGAGGGTGAAGGGAGTCAGGAGGGAGGGAGAAGTTTCAAGGGCTGTTGATTGAGAGGCTGGTGAATTAAGCCATGCCAGCTTAAACAAAACTGAACACAAAAGCGCCTCTGTTAAAGTGTATGAATTTACACTGGTTTAATGTTAAAACGAGGAGGGGTTGGACTCCGTAACTGTTGGGCAATTTGTTACGCTTGAAAGTTAAAATGATTTTTGATTGTCCCACTGGCAATTATTAAACCTGATGGTCTGGATGCAACTGCCCTCTTGGGAATGAACCAAATACTGCCAAGGTTGGGAGCATGTGCTCAGGGATGCTCACACTCTGCATGGCTCCTCCTTACTTACTCCTCTGCTTACTGCCCAAACCAGGGTACCAGCCTGGATGGGCCTCTAATTGACCCTATACAGCTCTTCCTTTGCTCTTCTAGCAGTCTAACAGCCTAATGACTTTTGCTGGCAGTACTTCATGAAGTAGTAAGATTTTTTCTCTGATGAGGCCAATTTCCAATGGCAAGCAATCTTACTCTTTTTTCTTTTGTTTGTTTGAACTGTCTCTTAGTGACTATTGGGCTGTCTGGTGAAAAGGTTGTTTCTCTTATAACTGGGAGAAAGATGCTTGCAATGAGAGATGTTGTGTGGGTCAATGGTTGGGTATTCAGTGGTTTTGGGTGGGAGGGCTCCAGTTCCTTACCCTTTGCTTTCCCAAATATATAGTGCTAGGTTGCTTCATAGATTTTGTGGAATGGCTTATGGCAGCATCCAGATCATTAAACCATGAGAGAAGATGCCAAATGGTTGGCCAATAGCAGATGTAAACTTCTCTAAATCTTGGAAAGGTCTGGATAAATGTTTTAGCCATTGCCTAGGCCTGCTACCTGCAATGTCAAATACTTCAGGGTATTTTTTTCTTGGAACTGGACTGGTCACAACATTTTTTGATGGAGTTTAGAGCTTTAGTTCAATTTTAAATAATATTTGGCTCAGCTTTTAAGTGTAGCCTTGATCTGGATTCCGGAGTTTCAGCTGCACTTAGTGTCTCTGTTTCCTTTAAATTGTGATCAGAAAATGTCTCACTGCAACACTTGGCCATCACTTGAGATAGAAAAGTCCTCTTTGGTCCTTTTTGGACATTGGAAAAGTCACAGCAAAGCAAACTCCTACCACATTGGTTATTTTTGGCCTTGACCAGATGAGTCACCTGGGGGATAACTGTGAATCCTTCAATATGCTGTGGATTTGGATGCCACCTCAGCCTGCTCTGGCTCAGGAGGCCATTCTCAAAGATGGCCAGTTTGGTCTGTGAAGATAGATGTAGGGAAGGCTCAGGATCTTCAGGCAAGCCCATGATTCATGGGAAGAAGCATGCTGCATTACAATGCCCTTTATTTTGTAACACATATTTCCCTATCCAACCCCACCCCTGAGACTTGGCCCTCTGCTGAAACAGTAATTTCATGTTTTGGGGAGATAAATGGTAATGACTTCTTCTGCTTGAGCTATGGCATTTTCTCTCCAAAAAAGATGATACTTTTTGGAGGAAGAGCTGGTGAAGGACAGGTCATGACTTTCTCTGTTACCCTGCTGTGACTGAGTCACAGTAGAGATCTTTCTCCCCTACCCCCAAGAAGCCAAGTTTAACTAATCTTTTTGATAAATTAAGGAGCTAAAGTTGAAAACTGAGCCACTGAGGTGCACTTCTTTTGAAGTCTGTAGCGGTTACAGCTGTCGGCTGCCTTGGTGAGAGCCACACCACCCTCCCACATGCTCAATCCAAAGGCAACAGGAGTGTTATGGATTTCAGTTGGTTTTATTTGGCCTGGAAAAGGTGTGATAAAGTGGTTTCCCAGTTTTGCATTTCCTGTCCTGGATACTTAAAAGCAGGTGCACTGTCTGTGCATCTGGCCATCCCTACAGACCAGCTGTAGGCCCTTGCTCATCTTGCTTAACGGCTACTCAGCCATGCTGGCAGCTTAAGGATAATACCCAAAAGGACCATGAGCTCCCTCTGACTTTGGTGTGCAGCACTGTGCCTCCATTCTGACTGTAGTTCCTGTGCTTCTTGCTGTTTCCTAGCCTCATTATTGTTCATTTTGCTACTTCTAGTTTTGCTAGTGAGATCCCATTTGTCAAAACAGCTTTATTGAAGCAGGGAAAAGATTGGGTTGGGGGAGTGACATGCACAGCTTCACAAAGGATGAAGTTACTTCCACAGTGCAAGATCACATCAGCAAAGAACTGAAGGTGACTGTAAGCACAGTCTAGAGAATGTCATTCATTATTTGTACGTACAACCAAGATGAAGCTATTTCTCTTTACCCTCTTGGGAGGTGCCATTTAAATGAAGAAAAGGCAGGTCTTTCTTCAAACAGCATGCAAGCTAACCAAACAAGGCAAGGACGGGAGAAAATAAATATTACCCTGACTACTGAGATCAAAAGCTAGGCTTAGAGATGCTAAATGATTTGCCAGAGTTGATATAAGCATTCCACAGAAGAGCAGAGGTGGGAACTGAACCCAGAGCCTCTGACCTGGTGAGCAGTGTCCTCTGAAATACTGTGTGGTGAAGGAAATGGCAACATGGTGAAAATCCAGCTGTTGCCTGTGAACTCTGAAACCTTAAAAAAAGTGAGCAATAAAAAAGAAATCTGCTTACTTTTCTGATAGTACTTTCCTCATGTCAGAACTATTTTTTCACAATTTTCATTGTTATTTGATATTGTTACTGTATTTAGTAGTTAATTTAATAGTTATTTTTGATAACAAAATACTTTGAAATTCCTGAGTCTAAATGTTCCAGAATTCCTGTTCTCTGAAAGATTTTCAAGTTAACTCCTTGTTCTGGTGTTGAATGAAAAGAGATTAGAATCTGTTGACACTTCTCACAGGACAAGCCTTCTTCTGGTGAAGGATGAAAAGCAGTGTATTTTGTATTATTTTTTAAAGATAGTCCCTTCCTTCACTGTTATATCTTACCTGGTTAAAAATAGGAATTGTATTTATTGCATTGAAATATATGCTTGCAATACACTTGTGTGGTTATCAGAAAGACTCAGTTCTTAATTACTTGCAAAATCTACTTCTTGCCTGATATACTCTGGTACTATGAATATTACCTCTTAATTAACCATCTTAATTCCTCTAAATTAAAGAAATATAATTTAGAATATTGCCACGAACACATTTTTGTTATTAACACCAGCTTTACACTCTGCATCAAAAAAGAAAGAAATATTTGATTCTTTCCTTGAGCTGAGGTGTAAGGTTTTATTTTATTGGGCGAGTATGAAGAGCTTGGTTATTAACTTTTAACTCTGGATTTCTAAGAGCTGCTCAAAGTGGAGCACACACTGGATTCATTTTTTCCCTCTGTTGTCACAGGCTGCATGGTCCCAAAGGCTGCTCCGTTCAGGAGAAGGAAGTTAAGTAAATGGCCCCTGACAGACCTCCCTGTCAACTCTTCAGGATATCGGTGCTGGGTTGTTTGGTGGGAAAACACCTAAAGTCAACACAGGGAGGTACTGGAAATAGCATTCAGATGATCAGAGGATATCCAGTGGGTCAGATGGAAGCACATGAAAGAGTCGAGCAGAAGCAAATTAAGGAACCTTTTAATAGAACCATTTAATGACTGTGTAACTGTGTTTCTCTTTTGGCTACCAGGATTTCCCTGGAGCAATTGCCCACTAGCTAGTAGTGAACACTTCTGTTATTGGTAAATGCAAAGATTTTTCTCTTGACTTATACTTGGCTCAGGCGTGAAAACCCTGCCTTGAGGTTGAGAGTAATTACTACTGCATAGCAAATACATGTGGGGCTGATTAGTTCCAGGATAGATAGGGAGAGAGGGTGGATGGTTCCTCAGGTAGAAATGAAAATAGGACAGATGTTTCTCTCCTGGGAAGTGAGTGTTTAGGCTGAGGCTCTTTCCAGATGAGGATTTGTGTACCCAGAGCAGGACAGAGGTAAAATTAGGTCCTGCAGGCCAAAACTGTAATGTGAATCAACTGCTGACTAACTCTGAGGGTGTCTGAGTTCAATAACTGTCCAAATATCTGAGGCAGCGCTTCTGTGTGTCCAGGGCTGTCCTGCCTAATTGAGATCCAGGGACTTCACCTGAAAGTACATTGAGCACCACCCAAACCCTCTCCTGATGTGTGTGGGTGACTGTTTCAGCTACTGGAGAAGAGGCAAAGGCCATGTTGGTTACATCCAAGGAGAGGCAATATCAGGAAGGGTATTTTGAGGACTGAAACACTCAGCTTAGGTAATTTAAGTTCCATCTCCCTCCTGCTTCTGTGCCTGAGCCTCTTCTGGTCTGACCTTCAGTCCACGAATGAGCAGCAGCCATCTGTGCTGGCGGCAGGTGAGAGGGACCATGACTAGCAATGCTATTCCTGTCACAGGGAGTTGGGAATTTTTTTTGATAAGAAGGATGCATTTTAGGTTCCTCGGTGATGCTAAGTGCTAGGCTGCAGCTCTACCTGTGCATGAATGAAACACTAGCAAAATTGAAACTAAGTCTCCAGAAGAATGGGTAAGCTGTCTTTTTTTTTTTGTCATCACCCTCTTTTTTCCCCTTTTTCTTTTTGGTTCATAGAGCTTTGCTTTTATGCTTTTCCATTACACATTTTTATGCCATTACTGTGGATGAATTAATCTTATGAAAATGGCTAAGGCTGTCCTTTACTGATGGGGGAGGAGGGCAGGAGGAATGACTTCAGTGCTCCTTTAATTACTGATCTCATTAATTACCCTCCAAACCAAGTGGGTTTTTGCTCAGAGCTGTTTCCACAAGCCAGAATGTCCTGGAACTGGTTTACACCTGAAAGGGTAATTGCTTCCTGACTCTACACTTACGTATTTCCAAAACCTAACAGCATTTCATCCAGCTTCATCATACACCTCCTCCCTCTACAAAACTAGGCTTGCCCAGTTAGGAAAGTTCCTTATTTAGCCCCATCTTAAGACACCTGTCTGATAATAACCCAGGCATAGCCTGTAGCTGGCATTGCTTTTCCTCTGCATGCCTGATATGGTCAGGACCAGAATTTCCATCCTTTGGTTTGTATCTTGAAATAAATGGGACTGGCAAAATCCACGCAGGCAGGCTCAAAATGGACAGGGCTGTGCACGAGCACCCACTGAGCAAACACTCACTCCGGAGCTCCTCCTGCTGAAATTGCCAAGCGCTGTGTCTTGGCCCATGGGATATGCTGGTACAGTGCCAAAGGAGCAATCAAAAAAGAAAAAAAAACCCAACCCAACCTACCAGAAAACCACTTTCCTCTGGCGGTCCCCAAGCAAATGTGGTTCTGGCAAGGAAGGAGGATAAAAATGATCCCCTCTTTGTGGGTGCACTGCACTGGCTTGGAGCTGCCGCTACGGTGTTGCTGCTCTATAGGCACTTTATGAGTGATGTGACAGCTTCCCTGACTGAAGTAATTCCAAGTACTGTAACATGAAATGTCAAGGCAGACAGTAGAAAACATTTCAATCCTTTTCATTAGAACAAAGCACTATTCTCTTGACGGCTTTCAAATGCATATTGTTTAGCTATTATGTGCTAACCTTGACTATTATATTCCAAGCACAATAGCAGTGGGAGCTTTCTGCTTTTTTGTTCGTTAGTGATCATGGTAAGAGGATTGCTTTTTTTTTTGCAGGGTCAGTAAAATATTCAGTTATAAATAAAAAAAAAAAAAAAAGAAAAAAAGAAAAAAGAATTTATGTTGCAGTAGCAGTGAGATGGAAGTCTGAGGTCTCCCCTTGTGTATCAATTTTCAGGTGAGTCACATGGTTCCCAGTATGGATTTTTACCCCTGTGTGGCTTGTACTTCTCTTGACAGAAATCAAAGCCTGCAAGTGCATCCTGCCTAGACTGCTCATATGACTAGTGACAAGCTGATGCTAAAGTGACTGCAATGTTATCTACTGAAAGCCTCAGGCAACGTACAGCAGGTAAACGGTTAATTAAAATGATTCTTCAGGGATACCTTTAAGGGTACGTGGTGCCTTTCCAAATCTCCGCAGGGAGTTATTGATGGAAATTGCTGCTCAATGTTTTCTCTCAGGGATGCACGCAGACTGGGTTACCTTAACTGTTTCTGACATTTCTTCCATCTGACCACGAGGTTCCTGAGATGGGAAGATTAAATTGCTCCTGTAAGAATGAGATGTGACACAGGTGAAAGCCAAAGATAAAGATACATAAATGTGTAAGCAACACATGAAAATTCCTGATAAAGCCTGAGCTCATTGCTAGGACCAGGCGGGCCATGCGCAGTGGAGGACAGAAGTTCTCCTTGTTCTCACAAAGGGCTTCCTAGTCTCTGCTTGCCCAAAGGGCTGATTGCTTTTTTGCCCCATTCTCCTGAGCTAACCTTTTCCAGATTCCACTATCTCATCTATTCCTCATATTTTCTTTTTCCCTCATGTCATTCTTCATTTTTGAACAGCAACCTCATTTTGCTCCGCTTACTAAAGTCTCTCTCAAAGTAATGCAATTCCCATCCACATTAAAATCCTCCTTCCTGACCTCTTCACATCCTCCCATCCATTACTACCTTCTCCCTTATACCAGCTCCCACTCCCATTTTTTCCCTACCCCAAATTTGAACTCTAAGATTACCCTCTCCTGCTGCCATCCCTTCCCTTCCAGTGGCTTTAGTTCTTCCCTCTCCGCTATTTGATTTTTTTTCCTTTCTTGGTGCCAACGCCTGACAGAGAAGGAGTCACTGATTATATGTCTTCATTGTAATTGAACTGGGCCAGAGCCCATTCTCTGGCACTCAGAGCAAGTGGCATAGCCTGGCTCACATCCATACAGCTAAACTCTCTTCCTCCCGTAACAGGATGGCTTTATCCTTTCTGCCTATTGGGAACAGCCCTTGGCAAGTGCTACTCTCTGAACCCTGCCCAGACACACTCTCTGAGAGTACTCCCTAGGACAAGCCAGAACTGTGCCAGGGAGCATGCTAATAATTAAACAGTATAGACTGTGCTACAGGCCTCACTGCTGTTTAATTTACTCATAAAAATGCAGCTGAGAGAACGGGAGAGGCAATGTCCTTGTTTTCAGCTCAGGTAAAGACACAAGCTGCATCTGCAGGGGTAAGTTTGGCCCATGCAAGGGCAGCAGACTGAAGGCTGAATGTAAGCCTCTGGAAGTAGTTATCTTTCAGGCAAAAACTTGGTTAAATATGGGCAGGTTTTTTTAATCTAGTGGGGGTGTGGGAAGCATGTCCTTGGTTAAACTCCTGCCCTCCAGCCACCACTGCCAAGTTCCTGCCCCAAATATAAGCTTCCAAGCAAGGATTTCCTTGGCATTTTTAAATATGAGTGAAAAAACATATTTTTTTCTGCTTTCCCCCTGAGGTGAGGATAGCAATATTCAGCTGAAAGAGAACACCCACATGGGAAATTTTAGCTCCTTTAGTTAACATTT
Organism: Tyto alba; assembly: GCF_018691265.1. NCBI lineage: Eukaryota > Metazoa > Chordata > Aves > Strigiformes > Tytonidae > Tyto > Tyto alba. The sequence continues at coordinate 9,638,091 of NW_024881303.1, forward strand.
AGCAAAGTCTGGAGCAGCTGAGAGCAGGGTCTTAATGTGCGTAGGCAGTGTAAAGCATTTTAGTAGTAAGTGGTAACACCTTTATCTGCCATACGTAACTGTGGGTGTACATGCAGACTGGGTGGTTGATGTTGCCATAACTCCTTTGACAAATTGTATTTACCTGAGACCAAACTGATGCTGTATCAAAAGGGAGGTCCTAAGCTTTTGGGATGGGTTTGGGAATGGCATCCTGAAACAGGTTAGTGTGAGGCTGTGCAAAGGCAGACATAGTGCCAGTCCACTGCCTGTGTGGCAAAGCACTGTAAACCTGGGACTTCCCTCTGGCCCAGGCGTAAATGTGATGTGGAAATCCTCCATAACCAGTGACTTTGATATTCACCCCTCTTGTTTTTATATCCTGAAAGGGTTTGAGATAAATAGCACATATACATCCAGGTGTGTAACATACAGGTTGACTGTATATATGTGTGCATTTATAAATTGCCAAAGTCTCGCATCACTGTATATTGAAATGACTAAAGTAGTACAATAGATTATTGCTGTTGCCATGACTTTGGAAGTGTTATATACAGCCAGTAGTAAAACTGATAAATAATTACTGTGTTGCTTAATTCTAATGTTGTTTTCAAAAATAACCATGTATATTTTCTGAAGATTTTGCTTGTCTTTTAAGCCTGAAATAGTAGGCAAACAATGTCTGTAATCCACTTCTTTATGTTTTTCAAGTATATATATTTGTAGACTGGATCACTGATTCTCTACACTAACAATAAAGAAAAGTCTTGAATTACCTTTTTCAGCCAGTGAACGTTACCTGGAATTTGTCTTGGACTAAGATTTCAAATTTGGTCCTGCAGACAGTAATATATTCATCATCCCATGCTTCATGTAGCTGCCTCCTTGTGTACAGAATGAGTGAGGATGACTGAGATATGGGGATGGCCGAAGTGTTCTATATGCCATTTTGTCCCCAGTTCCCCTTGTTTCCTTTTCCCAAGCTGCCACAGAGGAGTTTCTCCTCTCCCAGTGCGATGATGGCTCTGTGGGAAGCTGGAGTTGGGCTCCTCAGCCCCGTGTCTGGTTACGTGGTCTGAGGCAGAACAGTTATCTGCTGCAATACAGCCCACGTACCAGGCTGCACACCTTAGCTTGGCGTGGAGGTGGTCCTTGGTCATCCTATCTAGTACAAGGATTCTTGCTTCCTACAGTTCACTTTTTTTTCCCCTAAACAAAATCCTATTGTCTTTGTGTGAAACCAAAATAGACGTTCAAATTACATGTATATCAGCACACAGTAAATCCATCCAAGGCAATGGAAAAGCTCTGATGGGCTTATCTTGTGGTAGAGGCATAAGTAACAGTGTCTTTGTGCACTGTGGGAACTGACAAGACTGACTTGCTGGGGAGATTGGCAGAAGAAGATTATTAATGCACAGATAAAAGAATAATGTTATCTCCTGGTGTTCAAGTCATTGGCAAATTTCCCGTTGACTCCAGCAGAGATGGGAGTTGAGCTGAGATGCTTGTCTTTTTACGGACAGATTTTGTTTTTCAACTCAGAGATAAAGATTTTTGGAGGGGAAAGCCAGTGACTGTCAGGATAGAAGATGGCTCTGAATCTGAATTGGCAGATCTGAGTGCTGTGGGACCCATATATAAATGCCTGAACAGGCAAGAAGAGATTTCCAAGCTGGGACCCAAGCTGGAGACAAATAGGGCAGAGCAACCAAAGGGAAAGGCAGGCCACCAGAGCAGAGGTGAGGGGTGAGAAAGCCAGGCAGGCCATGGGGCTCAGCACAGTGCAGAGAGCACCCAAATCTCAGACCTTTGATCTCATCTTGGTGTGTCACTTAAGTGGCTCATGCAAGAATGGTTATCAAAACACTACCAGCCTCTCTGAAAGAGGGAGAAAATGACAGCTAAAACACAGAGTCTATAATTAAAAACAGATTCAAACTGGCACCTAAAACTTGTTAAACTAGATCTAATGCCTTCTGTTGGTTTGCTGCCCTTCACACCTTTCCAAGTTGCCCATGCAGATACTGCAAGGCTGCAATTTGCTTCCAAGAGATGCTGTGTTTTCTTCAAACTGAGAACTTTGCTGGGCTTTGCAACTTTACAGTTTTTGGCAGAATCCCTCCCATTTTCTTTCTCCTCCTGCCCTGTGTGGGTGGAAGCCCTGTGCAGGGGACAGCAAGGTAAACAGAGCTGAGCAGAAGAGGTTCAGAGAGGCTTTCCACTGGGGAAATGGAGGCCTTGTGCTGGAAGCCAAGTGTCCTCAGCTGGACCTCATTTCAGCTCTCTCTCCCCTCTTCCGCACTCAGGAAGGATTTAAACCTTTCCAATGAAAGCCAGGGGTAATAGCTGGAGGAGATCTTGAATTTCTATGGATTTTGGCTCAGACTAGACTTCTTTCCACTTCACAAGGAAAATGCACTGATAGTCTGATTTACGCACCCACCTTTTGCTGGGGCTTTATGAACACTTTCATGAGACAGAGCCTTTCCAGCAGTATATGCTCAGTATATTCTGGACCCACTGCCCAGCAGCTGTGTATGCCCATGAGTCATACAGTTGATGACAAAAGGTGTGATGACAGGAGTGACTCTGTGTTTCTCTCCCTCTTTCTCTTCCTCCCAGTTTCTCCCAGCTATGTAATGCTGCCAGTGCCACTGCGGGAGCTCCTGTAGCTCTTCTGTGAACTAGAGCTTCTTTCTGACTGTATTATTCTATTTTAGTGAGTTAAATCAGCTCCTGAGGGGATCTGATGGGCACTGGAGTTAGCACAAGGCTGTGACCATGGTGGAGGAAGAATATACTTGGGGCGCCCACTCTTTCTGGTTGCTTTTGAATCAGTTCACCATGTCTTAAGCGACTATGGTGACTGCAACACCTCTGTCCAACACTCAAACAGAGCAAGAGAAAAGAAGCTGCAGCATTTTCTGGCTTTATTACGGCAGTCTAATACCAAACTTAGCCTTGCTAGCTTCCTTGCATGATCATTGTTTGTGTTGGTGCTGGGGAACCTGCTTTCTGCTGTGCTCTGCTGAAAGGCTTCAACAGGTACTTTTTGCCTGTGCTTTTTTACCTCTACTTGAGACAGATGCTATTCCCACGGAGTACCAGGGAAGCCTGGCCCACTGGGCACTCGATGGCTGTTGTTGCTGAACATCTTGGGGTACTAAAGGCTTCAGTCCCCTCTCTGTGCAAAGGCTTGTTGAGCCAGACACTATGAGGTCTCAGAAGTAATTTGTGAACTGCTCTACTTAAGAGATAGGACTGTTGTGTAGGAAAGGCCTTAGCTCTGGTGGAGAACACTTTACCTTGGATACCCTCAGCCAGCCAGCCCCATCCAATCAAGTGGAATTCCCCTTTGATTTTTAATTAACTGTCTTCCAAATTTAGTGTTTCCTTTTTTAGAGGATGTGAAGAAAGCACAAACCTAAATTTTCTGAAGAGTTATTTCTGTCAAGTCTCAGCAGCAGAATACCACACATGGGATTCTGAAAAGATACCCAGGTTCTCTGAAGGAAAATCATTGCTTTTCCATCCTTTGCTAGATCCAATATTCTTGTCAGGAACACGAAAAGCATGTCTCAGCACACCAAGAGAATCTTCAAGCATGTAACTGTCATGGAGGCCAGTGTAGGCTGAAGGATGGGAATGGTGGAAATGATAGGGATAACTCTTATAACGTGTTTCTAGAGATGCTGAAAGGAAGGAATTGGCTACACTGAAGTGACAAAACAGCTCATTTTCCAGGGGCAACAAGAGAGAGCTGCTCTCTAGGGGAGGACAAGCTGGGAAATGAGGGTGACCCCAGCCTGGACAGTGATGGGGGTTCAGTCCTGCAGGGTATGAACATAGTGGGCAGAGCTTGATGGGTCCACCAACATTCCCAGACCAGGCAAGAGGTAAACCAGATCCAGGATCCACACAAGCAGTACAGTCAGGAGGAAATGGATCTAGGGTCGGAGCCAGAGCTGGACACAAGGCTACAACATGGATCCAGAGTCCATCCAGGAGTGAGGGCCAGAGATAAGACTGGAGACAAGCAACAGGGTAGTGCTATGTCTATACACACCAATAATTTGCACTTGCTTCTTTTCTAATCAAGATGTCCTGTGATTTTGATTGCTCCAAGTTACCCCTGAGTCTCATTTTGAATCCAGAATATTTTGGATGACAGGAAAACAATGTGAACTAAGAATAGTATAGTATCTTCTCTAACATTCACTTACAGTAAAAAAAATCCATTGCTTTCAGTGAAACATCTGCTGGATTGTCTTCATTTTTAAATGGAATTTCATAAGGCTTTTTGAATCTCTCTGACCTAATTTAAAATTATCGATAACCATGCTAGAATTAGTGGGGTTTGGATCTTATTCAGTGCAGAACACAGGACTTTGGGACAAAAGGTCATATGATCTTTCTTTAATGAATGGTACTATTAGAACAAATTTGCTACCCAGGCAGAGATGATCTGTTTCAAGTATCATCCAATATTTATAAGATAAAAGTTGATATTTTTCCTACCACATGTATTTTTCTAAAAACTCAGATTTATCCAGCTTGTGTTGAAAGGACTGAAGCTTGTACATTTTGTTATTATAGTGTCATCTTTATGATCTATTTTCTTAAGCTTTTCTGTCTGGAGTTCAGGGGAACAACATGTGCCATGTACAATCTGAAGACGCTATTTGATATAGCAAGATCAGAAATAAAAATCAGCTATTCACAAAGCTCAGCACATTACCTTTATCACAGGTAGCATTCCTCCTTTTGCAAAGCATTTAAAAGGCCAGCCTCATAAGAGCAAGGCATAGTTATTACTGTTTTTCTTGTGTTATTATCTGTTCTACACCATTAATCATGTTTTATTTATCAGTCAAATTTTACATTATTAATGGAGAATAAAATTCAAGGCTTAATTTCAGTAGAACAAATCCTCTGCTCTTAGCACAGGCATTAGATTGTCCCTCTAATTGTCTTGTTCACCTTTCCCCTTTGCATGGTACGTCATTTCTTCTAGGCTGGTGTTTTCCTCAGAAATGCTTGATTTTTTGGTTTTTGAATGGACAAAGTTACAGAAAAAAGGACTTAGTGTCACTTCTCTAGCTTGTGTAAGAGCAAAGATTATGGCTGCCTCCTGAAGTCAGCACCTGGGAGGGATGGAGTCCTCTTGGTGAAAGGCATATAATGAAGTTGCGCTGCAAAGCAAAAATCATCTGAGAGCAGAAAGTAGGACAGTCTTGTGAAGATAAAGTTGTGAGCCTCCAAGGAGAGCCTCTAAATTAATTATTGTTAGGCTTTCAGTCTCTGGGGCCTCTTGACCATGTCTTCCTTGCCTTCCCTCTTGACCTGCCAGGGCCTGCCTATGTGGACTTCCTTGTCCCGGTGGTCCCTCAGCTTTCGCCTACAGCTTTTCACCTACACGCCTTCAGCTTTGCAGTGGGGTGAATAGGCTTGTGATACGGCTTATGCTAAATTGATGTGTTTGCTCCCTGCTCCCTTGACTTTTCCATTAGACATCCCCTGGAGACGAGGCAGAGAGCTCTGGAAGGCATCTTTGGAAATGTCAGCCTAAAAAACAGGCTGGATTTTGAGAGTAAGAATGAAAAAATAAAAGTTCAAGTGATCAGATCCTCTCTGGTGCTACGCAGATTCCCTAGCTGCTTGAGAGTTTCTTGTTTGTGAAATCAGGGTGCTTAACCAGATACCAAAGACTGACTAGTGGCTTCAGGTGTCTTAATGCCTAAAAATGATGTTGAGGGAATAAGAGATTAGGTATAGTGTATGGAAATTAAACAGCTTTGACATGTCTTTAGGCACCTGACATGGGAGCAGCCAAAACCTCTAATCACCCGAAAGTTTGACTCCGCAAGTATATAAGGAAGCTGAGCACTGTGCTTTCCTTTAGAAGAAAAGACTTAAATATGATGTGATTCAATCGTGTGTATATATATATATATATATATATGTATATAAAGAAAAGAGAAAATTTCCATCTGCTTTTTGTTTTGCATACAGAGAAACTTCAAAGACTTCCTCACTGTTTATTTTTATAAACGAATGCATCAAGATATACATACAACTGTACAAATACACAGTATTGAACAATGGAGGGGAGGGGGTGTGTGTACATAAACACACATGCAAACGTTAAATTGCAGTTTGGTGGTGGATCCAAAACTACTTACTTGTGTAGTAAACAAGCTCTGCATTTCAGCCCTCAGCTCAGGGCACAGTCCCTCAGAAAGTACCATTGTGTTAAGAAATTAAATTTTTGAACAATTTGGGAAACTTCCCAAGTTGGAAGGACAGGAAAGGTCCCCTCCTGCTGGGTGCACAGCCAGTAAACATGGCTCTGGCCCCACCGGGGCGGCAGCTATGCTGCTGCAAACCTCGCCGAGAACAGCACAGAAACTGCATGCTGCCTGTCCGGATCCGCTGGCAGCAGTTTTCCGATTCCGAGCACCATATCGTTCCCTGGCACACGTATTTTCCTTGGCTGAATCCCTCAGTGCCTTGGTGGCTGTATGAGAAAGCTGTGCAAAGTGTCGCTGAACACGGGAACTTCTGCACCTTGTACATCTTGCGTGCAGGATGAACCAAGGCAAATCCTAAATCATCTCGTTGCATTTGGAGTTGTGACAACTCTTCGACACACAGAAAGGGGCCAGCTACCAGACCAGCTCAGTTTTCCTTGTTTAATCTCTTAAGCACATTTTCAGGCTTAACTGCCTGAGTGGCAGAACTCCCATCAGCAATTTTAAAAAGCAATTATTTTGAATCTGTTTCAGAAAATATTTTTATCTGAAAGATTCTGCCCAGCTACTGCATATTAGAAATGGTATGAATCACTCTGAAATATTAATTGATAAGATTCATGACCTTAAAAACATTATTAAGAGTAGGATATAAGGCATGCACAGTTTCATTCTGGCCAGAGGGGACACAGCATTTTAATGAAAGAGTGTTAATTATCACAAAGATGGTAGAAAAATCTTTAGTAGAAAAGTTCCCTATACGATCAGTTGTGCATTAAGCCCTTCACTTAACAGAAAAAAAATATACCAGATGAGTATATTCTGTAAATCCCTACTGGAAAAGTCACGTTTCCAGAAAGTATTTTTTTTAATACCACTGTGCTCTTCTGAGCCACCATAGCAAAGGCGTGAGTGGCAGCTCTGTTTCCTCTGATCTTTCCGTTACTAACAGTTCAGTTTTCATTAGAATGATCTATTGTCTGTAGTTATTGAATGACATTTAGGAAAATTTCCATTTGTGTTTTTCTGTGCATGCAGTGAAACTTCCAACATCCTCCACTGGTTATCGCAGCGTCAGAGATTAGAGACCCACTGGCTTGCCTAATTCACTGCGCCTGCCTTTCTCCTGCTCAAGCTTGTTTTATTTTTTGAAAATGTTTACCTGACTAGCACATGCAATTACTGATGCGTGCATCAGGCTCAGCTCAGGTTTTGAATGTTCCCTGAACCTTTCCCTCTAGATCAAAGCTCCCACGTCCTCCCGCGCCAGATCAGCCTCCTGCTGAAGGCGGTGTGACTTTGGCTGTTAACTTTGGCCCACGAGCACATTCCCGGAGCACAGAATTAGGTGTGGGCTCCAGCGCTTTGCTGCATCAGGACCTTTGTTAGAGACAGAATCCGAGCCTTCGTGTTTTTACATTATCAGTCATTTGTGAATTCCTTATAATTTTTTTAATGACTTTTGCAGAGAGCAGTCAGATGCTATTAAAGTTTTACTGAATTAAATTGGAGAAACTAATTTTGCTCTTAGTATTTTATTTCAGTGTGTAACTTGATTTTTAAGAAGCACTTTGTATTGCATGGTCGTTTTGCATTTGCTTTATAAGCATAACATAAGGGTTTCCCTGGAGTCATGGAAAAATTACCTTCTACGTCCCCTATCTAATTAACACCATGTATGTTGCCTAACTCCTTATAATTCACTCCTGTGCAGAGTATATAGAACATGATTGGAAAAATAATTTGAAGCAATGAGAAAAAAATGTCTTTTGTCATATATATGATATGGCCAAATACACTTCCAATCAAATTAGATTAAAAAAGAAAGGACAGCGGCACTAAGATATCTGATGTTGAAAAGAGATACCAAAGGCTTAATTAAAAAGTGTGCTTATGTTTTTAAAGGGGACTGTGTTTAGAGCACAGTAATGAACCCTTCTTGCTGAGTAGCTCGGTGACCTGTCTGTGTCTGGGGCTGTAGCTGCCTGGCTCCCGGGTGAGAGCCCTGATCTGGTGTTGGGTGGGTCACAGAGGAGCTGCTAAGCCCCGGGTGTGTTCTGGTGGGTCACAGGTTTCCAGGAGGGAGAGCAGTCAGCCGGTGCAAAATTAATTGCAGGAGTCTATCATGAGGACATAGGAGATGAGCCTCTGCAATTGAGTAAATCCAAGTATTGCCTCACATCTGAGGGGGTGGTAAGACTTTAAACTGTTTCAACTAGATCATAAGCACCACCTGACCAGACTGTGGGGATTTTTTATTCTTCCTTTTTTTTTTTTTTTTACCTCCCTTTCTCCCTGTGGAGCCTGGAGGACTAATATGATTTGGAGAGAGAGCAAGTGTCAGTGGACTCAATTCTTGCTAGGGCATCATCAGTGGAACCAAATTCCAACTGAAGAGGTTAACCCCTTAGCCTCTGAAGATTCATTGAAGTTAATCAGATCATGTGTGCATAAGCCAGGGCACCGCTCAAGGCAAGAGGCTGGATTTTGCATCCTGCATAAATTACACGTGGAGGCAGGGAGCTGGGGCACACTCAAGGGACTGAATCAGCCCACAGTTGTGCAGTAGCAGCACTTGTCACTCCAGCCAAGGGCAGACTTTGCTCATCTTACAAAGTTGTCACCTTTCCTAGGACCTGCTGCCCCTTTGCTCCCTTCACGTGAGATGGACACTCTCTCCCCCATCTTCCCTGCGGGCAGTCACGAGCCTCTTGCTCTCAGACACGGCTTGCTGCTGGGCTCTCCTCTGCAGGGCTTGCCACCACTGGTTGTAACATGTGTTTTAAGGTCACACTGCATTTCCTTACCAGAGGAAGAGAAGGAAAATGTATAGATATATAGTTATCTTTTCTATACTTGCACTTAATAAACATTCCCTCTTTATGCTTCTCATTTCCTGAAGGAGAAGGAGGGGAGAAGAGGGCTGAGAAGAAAGGCAACTAGGAAAACAAATGGTTTTGATTTTTAAAAAATGAATGTATGTGTTTATTTTGTCCAGAAAAACAAAAATGTCTACTCTTTTCAGAAACCACTGATTTTCAGCTGGAAAGAAGGAAACAAAAAGAAAACAAGTTCCTCACTTGCTGATTGTTTTGGGGAACGTGAGTAAAAACAATACAAATTTTCTTCCATGTGTTATTCGGTACCATCCAGTTCTCTGTCCTTTTGCAGACATTTGGGGAAGAGAGCCCACCCTCCTGTCTCCTATACCCTGGAGGGGGGACCACTGCTCACCGGTCAGTCATGGGTCCTTGTCTGAACACCTCACCATGGCTGAAGTGTGGGGGTCATCCTGTGGCAGCTCCTCCACCTGTGTTTATACTCCCCTTCCACTGACAGGGCAATAGCAGTCTGTGTGGGCTGCTGGTCTAACTTCACATCTTGCTGACTTCAGCTCAGTTCATCTGATTTGCATCTGACCCTGCCCAGAGCTGGGGATGTCCATGCACACTGAAATGAGTGGAATTACTCCAAACTGATACTCGTGTACTTGAGAGCAGAGGCTGTGAAGAAACACCAAGTCTTTTAGGTTTATAATTTCACTTGGAAAAGCGGACCTCAAAGGTGTCTGATAAATGTCTCACACAGTATAAGGAAAAAAGACACAGTATTTGAAAATTGGTTAGACCTTCAAAAGACAAGGCATAAACTACACACTGGTGGCATAGCCATAGTGGTCTAAGGGATGTAACTCGGGCATTTTGGCAGGAAGTATTTTGCACCAGGAATTACTAACTTGGTTTTAAAAAAAGGCAGCTACAACAAATGTACATACTGAAGCAAAGGCTACCAAAATTAACAAGTTGCTTTCTCCCCCTCCCCAGTATACATCCAGGCAGTCCTTTCTGCAGCCCCACATATATTGCATGTAGGGCATAAGAAGACTCGAGATCAAACTTAAAATAGTTCTGTCCCCTCCCTTCCAAGAATTCAGATTTTTTTTCCTTCAGGAGGAATATCTGTCCTGAACATCCATTTTCCTTTCCTTTGTCATTCCTTTCATATCCAAAAAGCCCTGATTCCCCTTTGCCTTCTAATTTTCAGATGTGTAGGATTTAAGAGCTCCCACCTCCCTTTCTGACCTTGGTCCTGTGCTTTTCCTGCATGGATTACGAGGTGTCCACATCGAGCAGGTTGGTTACTCTGACATTCACTTGTGAGGCGCTGGAAGACTCTGCTCTGGATTCAGAAATGCTGTAGATATCTGACATGCTGAAGAAGTCAAGTGAGCAGTATGAGATGTTTATTAATTGAGAAATAAATATCTCATATGCTGAAATGGAGCACAGAGAGAAATTGGTTCAGGGCACTGAAACACAGGCACTGCTGGCTGGAGCTCATTCACCTTTCGCTGAGAGAAGGGATCAGCCACAAACCAAATTCCTTCCTGCATTAACCAAATTGCCTGTTGTGTTGGATATATCTCTTATTAAATCAAATCTTTCCAGCTCTAAACTGCAGCTGTCAGTTCTTGAATCAAACATATTGACTATTAAACTTGTCACCTGGAAAATGACATCAATATTCTATTCCAAACATGCAGCGGTTGTTTACCAATCTCTCTGAGCTGATAAAGAAGGTACACAATATACTACAATTTGGGATTACATAAAATGCACCAAACACCTTCCAAACCGAATTGAGATCTTTCCTAGTCACTGCAAATGGAACTTTATTCCTGCAGAGTCTTTCTTTCAACTTCTCTTTTAGAGACACTAGTATATGATCATGTAGTGTGGCACTAATACTGTTTAAACAAGCTTTGCTTATGTTGTGTTTTAACCCCAACCAGCAATTAAGTAACATACAGCTGCTTGCTCACTCTCCCCCGTCACTGGGATGGTGGAGAGAATTGGAAAAAAACCAGTAAAACTCGAGTTGAGATAAAGACAGTTTAGTAGGACAGAAAAGGAAGGGGTAATAGTAGTAGTAATAATAATAATAAATAATAATAACAACAACAACAACAACAATAATAATAATAGAATATACAAAACAAGTGATGCACAATACGACTGCTCGTCACCCGCTGACTGATGCCCAGCTAATCCCTGAGCTGCAGTGTCTCCCAGATAATTCCCCCCAGTTTACATATTGGGCATGACATCATATGCTGTGGAATACCCCTTCGGCTTGTTTGGGTCAGCCGTCCCAGCTGTGTCCCCTCCCAGCTTCCCGTGCACCCCCAGCCTCTGCTGGCAGGGCAGTATGAAAATCTGAAGAGTCCTTGACTTAGTATAAACACCGCTTAGCAACAACTAAAACATCAGTGTGTTATCAACATGATTCTCATCCTAAATCCAAAACACAGCACTATACCAGCTACAAGGGAGAAAATTAACTTTATCCCAGCCAAAACTAGGACAGTTTATCAATAAGGTAATAATAGGCTGATGAGCAGAACTCACTAGAAATAGAAATTTTGGAAGGAAAGACATGTAAAAAATGTGACCAAGTTACATTTCAAGATTTTGTACAGAGTGGAAGTAGAAGGGAAATGAGAGAAGGACTAATCAGTGTGAAAATTAAGAAAACTTCAGATTTTCATGTTTTAAAGGTCTTTCTTTTGAGACCCATTTATCTTCTGGGCTAAGAACATCCCTCAGCTCTGGTTTTCTAATCTTCTAGATCAGGTGTGTGTCTTGGCCATAGGTCTGGATTTTCCTTCCATGGAAGAAAACATCTGGTAAGGATGGCTGTGTGTGCCCAAGCTGTTCTTCAGGATAGGTTGAGGAGGTGGGTGTTTATACAGAGAAGTGTTCCCTTCTCAATTACCCTACAAACAGCTTAAATTTATTGGACTGCCCCACAGCTTCAGAGTTTAGGGACTCCCAGGCTCCCCATGCCCTGCAGCCCAGTGAACCAACGAGGAGACTGGGAAGGCCCAGAAGGCAAATGGCCAAGCATGAAAAATGGGCAGAGGTCTGTAAGACTGGAGAGGTTTTAGGTCTGGATTCTCCCTGACTGGTGAGGTGGTGCCCCTTGACAACAGGCTAACACTTGTTTTCCTCTTCTTTTTCAAGGGCATGGTTATCCTGACCAGGACTGCGGTGACGACTTAGGGCTTCCATTGCAAAACATTCTACCTTGAAAGGTTCCCTGAGGAATTTAGAAAAGAAACTAATTAATTCTTAATACGCTGTGTCACCGAGACAATGGCTCAGCTAATGCAGGGCTGTGAGGAGTACAAAGCAGCCCTAGGGAGCTGGTCTGTTTGGAGGCAGGGAGGGAGAGGGGGGTCTCTCTTACCACTTGTGTTTTGCACCATTGACAAGCTGGTCCTGTGCACCCGGCGGCTCCCTCACAGAGCAGTCAGACTGTCTAACCTTGAACCCTGTGAATATTATAAAAATAAAAAGCAAGGAAATGAGTGAAGACTCATCCTGGTTTCTAGCACCTTAAGTTTCCGTGGGAGAGTTCTGGTTTCTGAAAAAGACTTTTTTTTTCTCTTGGACGGTCCTCTCTTTTTATATGGAAGGGTTAAAACCCAAATGCCCGAATTCAGGTAACCAGGACTTTAGTGTGCTGGAGAGCAGTTCCAAACATTTTAACTCGATCCCTTTTCTGGTAAAGATCCACAGACAGCTTTTGAGCTATGCACGCACAGCACGAACCATTGTTGCAGTAACAGTCAGGAGCTGGGCTCAGGCACACAGTTGAGCTGGGGCTCAGCAGAGTGTGGTTTAATTCCTTGAGCTGACATGGCTTTCCTGTGTGATTCTTGGCAGGTCACCAAATCTCCCTGGGCCTCACTCCCTGTCTGCAAAATCACACCTCTCAGACCTGCTGCCTCTCGAGAGAGCTGGGGAGAGGCCATTCATTATTATGTGTTTATAAACTGGGGGCTTTCCTTTTGGACAAGGCCCCCAGACAATCTCATAACACCAATCGCAAGATAAAGCAGGCAGATTATTTTAAATAATCTGACAGATGTTGGAGAGGCTCCAGCCACGAAGTGGTCGGGAGGTACAACACAAGCTGCTTGTACGGTGCTGAAAAGACTCGCTGTCCTTTTGTAGCTCACCCCTTGTGAACAACCCATGATTTATTTATTGAGGAGCAGTTTCTGAGTCACCTTCTTCTCCACATTATGAAAACACTGAGAAAGTGAGTCATTTTGAGGAACAGAGCCTGCAGCACTCAGTCCTCCCCCCGCTGCCTGGAACAGGAGGGGGAGAGCCCAGCAGGTGGGCTTAGAAGAGAGGGAGAGCAGGAGATGCAGCTTTATTCTCTCCAGGGGTTGTCATCTGACCTTGGGAAAGTCACATAGCCTTTTCAGGATTTAGACCGTAAACTGAGAATTGTGGCCTGGCCTTGCTCAGAAGGATGTTTTTTATAGGATGACACCATTAGAGATGTGAAACTGTTGGCTTCTGTGGCAACAGGGTCTTTCCAGGACCCTTGGACTGGGAGAGTGATAAAAATGTAGAAGCAATAACTGACTCTAAATGTGTAAAAGGTGGCTGCAAAGTCAGCCAGAGTCATCTGTTCCCTATGTTTGCAGTGGATGGGAGAAGAGGCAATGTCCTGAAATTATATATATCAAGGAAAGGCATAGTTTAAATGTTAGAAAATAACCTCCTGGAAGTTCTGTGTTGAATGCTGGAATGGATTGTCTGGGGAGAGGGTGGACTCTCCACCCCTGGGATTTTAACCCCAGTTAGATGCACATCTGTTTGGGCTGGTCCAGGTGGAGCTGCTTCAGGCTACTTTTTTCTGGCTCTGTGCAGAGAGGCGTTGACTGCATTCCCTGAACAGGCTGGACTTTAGCAGGACCCTTTATTACTGACTGTCTCAGCATATTGGAGTGAAAAGAAGACAAATATTTAATTTGCCTAATTATTTGCTTCATTCATTTCTGTCCTGTTGTTCTTTGATATCTTCCCTTTCACTGGTAGCACAGATAAGAAAGCTCAGGGCTTTTCCTTGTCTGTATAAAATTTGCCTCTCCATCCATCAAACCCCCCTTTAATTTTGATATTGTTCCTTGCTGCCTTCCAGTCCATCTCAAGTTGTAGGACTGTCTCCACCCTGCAGGAACCATGTAGCTGTTTTTGGCCATACACATTTACTAATCAGGATATTTGTTAATGGTTGGCCTTTAGTCTTCTCCCCTAGCTGGTAGGCTGTTCATTGAAGTGTTCAGGCTTTCTGGCTACTGCTGCCTGGCGTCTGGAAAAGGCATTGGGACCCTGGAGTCTTCCTGAAGCTTTAATCTCACAAATGAGAGTTTCCTGATAATGAAGAGGAAGGAACACAGCACCAGGATGAAAGTCCACCTCTGTGGCTGGCTTTTGTTTCACTGTTCTCATGATGTGAGCTGCAGCAAATGTCCCCTCTGTGTCCCCTCTGGCAGAGCTGTCCCTGCCCATTTCCACCCCTGCCCTCCCCTGCAGAGCATCCTTGTAGAAAGTTCCCCTTCTCTCACCTCTTCTCTGTGTGACTTCAGCCTGGGTTTTGCTCTGGTCAGGCACTCTGCCCTCACACAGCCACCTCCTGCCACAGCTGATGCTCCCTGTCCTGCTCCATCTGTGGCAGACCCATCCCTCCCCTCCGTCAGCCCATGGGATAGGGGATTCACATCCCACGGGTTCTGGGAGGCACCAAGGGAGCAGCATAGGTAACCCTGCTCTGCTGAGTCCCCACTGGGGACTTTGGATTTCTCGTCCTTGCCTCAGACCGTGACACAGTATCTCCAGTCAGCTTTTTGCCTAATGAAGGTCTCTGAATCGTTAACCTCCCTTGTAGGGAGCATGAGTGCTCTCCATCCCTCTCTCCTTTCTGCTGGCTGACGTAGCAGGAGGGCCACTGGAGCATTAGGAATTGGGGTATCAGTGAGTTGAAGTCAGTCCGAAACAACCAGTCTTGCAAAAGGAAAACACTCATCCATGGAGCCCTCTTGCTCTTGGGAACAAACAGCTCTGCAGGCAGGTTCTGGCCAGCACCACCAGCAGCATCATGTTGCTTGAATCCTGAGGAGCTGAAGGTACCATCTGTGTTGTGTTCACTGATACAAGTTGAGACATCAATCCCGATTTGCCTCTCCGTGTTGGAGCTGTGTATGAAGACAGCTGGTAAGTTTGGTTACAGAAGATTTTCTCTCTCTGCTTGATGCATGGTCAGCTGTCACTGCTGGGAGGAGACTTGTGGGAGGCTGTGTGGTATTCCCTGCACACTGGGCAGGGTTAGTTAGGAGAGCAAATAAAACTCAAGGGTGTATAAAGAACGGGACAGAAAGTCTTTATGATACAACCTTGTAAGCGTTTCACCATTTCACAGGCATCTTTCAGGAAGAGAGGAGAAAAGCATCTCTTTTTGCATTTCAGGTAGACCATGTGAAGGATGCTGAGTGCCCCCCTACATCAGTCACGTGTAGAGCTGGTGGGTGGAAAACCTCTTGGATGATCACAAGGACACAAAGGTGTCCCACAGTGAATGGTCACGCATTAGCAGTTGGGCGTTTCCACCTGTCAGAGCTGTGAGCGCCTGCAGCAGTGAGAGGAGGAAAGCTGCAAGCTGGTTTTAAGATGGAGGTTGATGGATTTTGAATAGTCTCCTGAGTCCTTCCCATCCTACATTTCTAAAAAAGATACTAGAGAAAAAGAAGAGCTATAGAGGGGATAGAAGAAATGCTGTGAAACAGCAAGCTGTCTTTGAAAAGAGACTGTGAAAAATTAGAAGTGTGGGAGGGAGAAATGGAAGGCAACACACTAAAAGTAAAAAAAAAAAAAAAAGATAAAAAACTCCAAAAAGCACCTCCACCCTCTGTCAAATGGTACAGGGAATGTAAATCAGATTTTGCTGCTCCCCCTCCTCATCAGACAGGAGCTTCCAGTAACACTGAAAGGCAATACACAGCAAATTTATCCACTCAGCTCCACAGCGATGCAGCACACGAGTAACCTGTGGGAAATGGATGCCATTAGGCATCACTGTGTCAGAGTCTAGCAGGAAGGGTTAGAACTGGATAGGGCTGGTGAGAGCATCTGTGGTTATGTATGAACAGATAAAAATAAGCATTATAAACTTGCATGCTTCCATGCACAGGCAACCTCAAACTCCTCAGGGCGAAGAAACTTCCCTTATAAATAGGTTATTCCATAACTGTCCGTGGCATTCGCTACTGTCAGAGACAGGATACCGGACTAGATGGGCCCCTGGCAATTCCTCTGGAGAAACTATGTTTCCAAAATAAAGACCCTAAAAAAATTCCCTGTAACAAAGGAGAAATTATTGAGTTGTTTATTAAATAAATTAATTTGAATAGGGAGAACAGCAGTTCCTTTGTTTGCCCCTCAGTTTGAACTGTGGGTCTCAGAAGGGAAAATGAAACCACTGCTCTGAGTAGCAGAATAGCATCCTCAGCGCTTGTTTCTTCCCGAATAAAAGGCCTATATTTAGAGGATTCCAAGTATTAGAGATATACTGAGCTGGCAACTGGTTTGGGCAAATTTCCAAACCCATCTGATTTTCCACGTAAGTTAGACATTTCAGTAACATAAGAAGTTGAGAGGAGAGCCGAAAATAGTATTTTGCTATCTTTACAGCCCAACCTACTGTATTTAATACAGTTTTTGGAGGAAGTGTTTGATAGGATTTGATGCAATCAATATTAAACTGCATCTGATTTTAGAATGGGTGTGTCTTTGTGCATATACTCACATACACATAAGTGCATACATACTTTGTGCATGTATAGGTATATACAGAGTAAGGTATCTAGTCTTTTCTGTTAGATTTGCTGCTTGCTTAATTATACATTCATTCATTGTCTTTTGACATCTGTCTGTATCTAGCTACCTGTCTACCTATCTATCATGGGACTTATCTAACATGGGTGCATTAGAACAGAAGTCAGGCTCTGAATTTGTACAGAGTTAAGCATGGCTTAAAAGCTCTAATAACTCTGTTTAAAAGGAGAAATATAGATACATGAGGCAATGATAAAGGATGGCAAATACTATGCCTCTGAATCACTGTAACAGTTGCAGGGTCCCCTAGTCAATAGTTTGTAAATACCTCACTCTGATAGGATAACCATGCCAGGCACAAATTGCATCTTGGTTTAAGAGAAGTGGGTTTTTATAGCTACCTACCAGAGTATCACAGTGGAAATAACAGCAATTTCTGTAGTAAGCCTTCCATCTCCCAATGTAATGCCCTCTTCCTTCTCTCTGTTTTTGATTGATCATACATTTTGCATAGATCATTTGGGCTGGTGATTCCTATGCTTGTTCTCCATCCAAGAGTCAATCTTTTCACAGAGGAAAATTACAGCTTAAGTTTTTATTCCTGTATTGGTCTGGTGTAGTCCAAAGGTATTTTTCCTACCTCGTCAGCTCTTATTAGGGCTGCCTTTATTGCGATGTGATCTTCCAGGTAAGAATTGAAGCTAGATTCATATATTTCAATGTTTGTCCCTATGTCTTGTGTTTCATTAAGGCTGGGCACAATCAAAGGCTTCAAATCAGCAATGGAAAATTTTAAGCACAGAAACTCAAGTAGAGTTTAGACAGCATAAATCTGAGCTGCGGTATTTTCAATCTGCAATAAGAACTCAGTGTATCTTGGATACTGTCTCATATTAGTAAACATGTATGGATTTAAGGTTGGAAAAAGACAATCCAAGCAGACCCAAAATCAGAAACATCTAAGTGCAGCTCAAAATGCATCAAAGTGATTAATGTAAAAATCACTGGTTTTCTCGATGGATTGCAAGTGGTATGAGTTTTTGGTCATGCTGGAGTTTTCCTGGTGGCACACTTCCATCCTGGTCTAGTACCAGCCATCTCTCCTGCAGGTCAGTGCATGCGTGGGCTGTCTATACTGCAAATTAGCTGTTAGGTGTGGGCAGAGAGACATAAGGGTATGTCAGATAGTCTGTCATCAGATACAATGTCCTGGGTGTCAGGGATTCCCGACAAGAGTTCTTGCCTGATCTGACAGCTCTGACAGCTCTGGGAGCTGCTTGGAGAGGAGCCGGCCTGTCAGACCTGGGGAAACTTAAAAAATACAGCGATGCTCACAAGTCCAGGATGTCACAAAGTCAAAAGTGACAATGTGGTGACGTGTTTGAGAGATGTGGGTTTTCCTGTCTGATGACCTGCGAATACCGGGGCACCCAGGACCTTCTTCTAAGGGGTTTTGAAAAAGAAACACCCAGAAAAGGAAGTCTATTACCAGTGGCATATATGTAATGCAGCTATTATTGTTACTGTCCATATGACAAAGATTTTACCCTCTTGTTAGTTAGGAACAATTATGTTAACAAAATCATTGTTAGCTAAATATTATCCTTGCTTTATCACCCTTTTGGATATACAGGTTGACATTTCTAAACTATTTGTTAATTTTAGTGCAGTGCATGAGCATTGCATAGGAAAAGTAGAAATGTTGTTTCCCTTCTCCAAACGTTAATAAAAAGATTTGTTTCAACCTATTTTTAAACATTTTGATAGTGTTTTTTAAATATCATATATAAAAATACCCTGGAAAATTGCTAGAAATGGCAGCTTAGATCAAACCTGTATGGCTAAGTGATTTGAGCAAATATATAAATGAAAGGTTCTCTTTTAGACACATCAGAGATTAAGATGTGATCTTCAAAACTGCTCAGTGGCAACCGGTTCAAGACTCAGACCGTTTAAGCTAAGCAATTGTCTGTATATTGACTCCTATTTGAAGGGAATAGATAGAAGCCACAATAACTCCATTTCCCAGAAATACCTTCTTTGTGAATACCTTGCACTATTCATTTTGTTAGGGTTTGTTTTGTTGAGCATGTTCTTCAGGATATGGCTTTCTAGGATCAGGAGAGAATCCCCCAATGCGGCCATCTGCAACTTTGCTTTTAGTGTCTTTCATGTTGCTTCATTTTCCTAATTCCTGCTTCATTATCTTCTAGTTTTGCTCTTATTATTTTTCTTAGAAAGGAATATATTCTGATTTGATACTTTGCATCCTTTTAAATAACATGACCATTTATATAAAGTTCTGGTTCTGCCATCTGAAGCCACTATGTGAAAGTTTTGTTCTTGTATGTCCTGGTTGCAGTTGAATAATATCTGAAACAAATCTTACTGGGCACCAAATGAAACACTTGTGGTTGATATATTTTTATTTTTAATCCCTGAATTGCCAGAGTCACAAAATCCATCTAGGCTTGGAAGACTGGGCTGTGCTCTGTCTTTCTCATGACACCAATGAAGAAATCTGCCGTCATGACAATGCTATTGAAGAGGCATGAGTTGAGCAGCATGGCTCTTGCTCTCTCACTGCAGAGCTGGGGCATGTACTAGAGACAGTAAACTGAACAGATGCTGTGTAAAGGGTGTGCACACAAATCCTGATTCTGGGTTTACAGAATCACAAAATCATAGAATGGTTTGAGTTGGAAGGGACCTTTAAAGGTCATCTAGTCCAGCCCCCCTGCCCTGGGCAGGGACACCTTCCACTAGACCAGGTTGCTCACAGCCCCGTCCAACCTGGCCTTGGATGCACCAGGGATGGGGTATCTACAACCTTATGTGCTGCTATTAAACTCAGAAACAGGATCCCATCGTGTGCCCCACATAGCATTACTGCTGAGATAACTCAGTATATATAAAACAAAAATCAAGCTTAGAAAGCAGCTCTGTTGAGTCAGAAAGTGTTATTTTTCACAGGCAAGGGTTTTTTTTTTTGTTTGTTTGTTTAACATAACACCTGGGAGACCCAAAAATATCTGTTCCTTTTGAGATCCTGACTTGATCTTACTGCGTTATGACAGGCGGGATTTTGGGGTAGTCAGGAACCTCAGGATGTAAACAACATGCTGCAAAATACACTGCTCAGGTCTTGCTGCTGAAAGGGCCTTTCTTGCAGGACTGAACACTAATAACTTCCAAAGAAAGCACAGCGTAGCATGGAAAAACAGGTCAGTAATTGCACAGGATGCTGTCTGGGTTCATGCTGTATCTTCATATGCTTGTCTGCCTGTTCAGCGCGCCTGTGCCTATGGACACGTTTGTGCATGCGTACTCATTCCTCTGCGTGTGTACCTCCTGAAGAGGACTGCCAGGAGTAATTCTTCTCCTTCAAGCGAGCAGGTGTGTAGGCACAGCTTTGCGCTTCTGGTGGTTCACTGGTGTGTAACGCGCTCTGCGTTCCGCTCAAATGGCTGTGATTTGATCTCTGATAGCCCCACTCAGACTTGAAAAGGCATCCACAGTTTCCAGAAAGTGCCCTCCATGCTGCAGAGCGCTGGGCCAGGGAGCTGCTTCTCAGCAGTTTCCCACAGCAAGGGAGGTGTCTGCATTGACCTTGTGCTGATGAAATCCTTGGCTGATCCCGACAAGGTTCAGATCCCGGAGTATTAGTGGTGAAGCTGACATCCTCCGGACTCCATAGAGCATGACTGGGAACAGCATGAACTGCAGAGCCCAGGAGGAGGAAGCACAATTAAATAAATATCCCCTTTTCCCACACACAAAGGGAGAATTGATACCCGGTCAAAAAGCCAAGTCCTGTTACAGCAGTTCTTTGTTATAGGTATGTGTTTATTGTCTTTAATAATGTGTCAGAAAGGATGCCTATGCAGATTTGTGGAACAGATATTAAAACATCCTTTAAAATGCTTTGTTGTATACGGTTGATGTAGCATGAGTTCAGTGTCTTAAATAACAAATGGGAGCGAAGATGTGAAATGCCTCTCTGAGGGTTTATATCACAGCTGATAACTCTGCTCCCTGTAAAGGAGGGTGTGATCACCTAGCAGATCTGAAAGATCCCAGTAGGGCACTGTTGTCTGCATCCTGAAGGGAGGCGAGCTGTTTCAGAGAGATACATTTAACCCTTTGATTTGAGGAGGACTCAAACCTTCACCTCTGATCATCTCAAACCTCCAAAGGAAACTGCAGGATCTGGTTGGTGAACGTGCCATTGCAAACACCTAGCCTGAACCCGATCGGAAGATGTGAGCTTATGATCTCTCTCTGAGAGCAGCAACATCAGGTTTTCTCCAACCTGATTACGGGAATAGATTTCCCCTGACAAAGTGAGAAGCACAAGCCCTTGTGACTGAAACATGAGACTGTGTACTTGAATTCAGAGTAAGAAAGGGCAGGAGTGATGGAAAAAATCACCCATGCTACTGTACTGACCTGTCTCCTTTTCTGGATTGTATTTGACGGAGCAATCAGTATGGTGCTGCTACAAAGATTAGTGGAAACAGCAAATGTGGAAAATATTTTCTCCTGACAGAATGGCTAAGATAACCTTACAGTTGAAAACCTACCTCTTGCATTTTCTGGCTGCCGGGATATAAACCCAAATCCTTTTCATTTTATTGTTTCTAGTACCTTGTAACTCAAAGTGCATTGAAGAACAAGGCTGAATTGGGACCTTTGAGCAGGCATGTTCCCCAATCTGAATGCTGGAGCAGTCGGCGCTTGCAGAGGACAACTCTCTATCTTGTGAAATTAGGTGCACTTGTCCGTAAGCTCCCAGGGTCCTGTGCATACTCCCTGGAGACTCTGCAATGAGCTCAGAGATCTGCCATGGGTGAGATGCCTCCTGGCTGGTCGGAGTTGATCTAAATCTGCAGAGCTGCTGAAAGGGTAATCCCACCCCTTCACACTCATACCCCCTTCAGCCCTGCACTCACACCACCTAACTAACCCTCCTGCCACAAATGTGTGGTTGCTTTTCAGAGGGCTCAGGTCTGTGGGCCAGCTCACCATCTGCTGAGAGCAGGGGAGGCGGCAGGAATGTGCAGCTGGAGGTAGAGGGGAAGGCAGAACCAGTCCTCGTGGCAGCTGTGCAGATTAAATAATTTTAAAGTAAACTGCGATCATCCTAAAGGAACACTGTGAACTGGGGTCTAGTGAAGGTGGTTGGTAGCTCTCGACACACGTTCAGTGCTCTGCAGTGTGGGGCTAAGGGCTTCTGCTTGTTCCTGAGCCGGCAGATGCAGACTAGCTATGACTGCTGCTTAAAAGCAATGTTTTGCTGCACAAGCCATCATGTCAGCTTTAGAGTCATGGTAATTTCTCCATGGCAGGAGAAGGAGCTAGCCCTCAGTGAGGGATGTGGTAATGTCATGCTTCAAACATAAGCTGATTTTGCTCTGGAAGGGGGATGCTGCATTCCCTGGCACCCACACACTGAGCGTCCTCTCCTCCATGCACACATACTGCCAGCTTTCTGCCTTGAATCCTCTGTGCTGAGAATAGTGATAGTTTAGTGTTTTTTTTGTTTTGTTTTTTTTTTTTTTTTCCCCCAAGATTTGTTCTCTGTGGGGGATCAGCCATTTCCAGTTCTTCAGAGACAAAACCTTTCTTTTATTTAATCCTACAGGGCTGAGTAAGTGATAAAGCAGTGGAAGATGGGAGTGAAAATCTGTGCCAGCTTTTGTGCAATTATTAAGCTCTGCTTCCAGAAGCTTTACCCCTGAATGTATGTACAAGGCACAAACAGCATTTCACTACAGACTGTCTGTCCCACCTGGGTCAGGAGAGGGTCTTGTGATGCACAGGCCAAAAAGAGTATGGCTTGACTTTGAGCCAGGCTAGTTTCAGACATGGTAACTGAAATCTCACTTCACAGGTGGGAGAATGTTGCGTGGAAAGAGAGGAGACCTGGTGCACACAAACATGAGTGCTCGCTGCACGCTCACACGGAATTGCAGCTGTCCTTAAAAATTAGAGAGAGGGTATTTGTTTGCTGTGCCTGAGCAGACAACATTTGCAGAGTAGAGGCCTCTTTTACAGTAACGGACAGTAAGGCTAAAAAGGTGACTGCTTCAGGACATTGCTGTTGTGTGAAGCAAAGCAGTGGTAATTAAAATTGTTTTGCTTTTAATTAGAACAGTCACTACTGGCAACCATTCCAGTCTTATCTAAGGAATTTTCAGCCAGTAACTACATCTTGGTGAAAAGCAGATCTTCACTTTTGGGAGCTTTTCTTTTGAGCTATTTTGAGTCTAATTGCTTTGCTCCCTATTGAGGGGTGGGAGGAAATCCAGACAAACCATTGCTCAAGCTACCGTGCCCTGGAAGGCATTTTGGTGAATAGAGTTTTCCACCATGATTTGTGCTGTATCAAGCTCAACAGTTTTGCAGTGATGGACGGATTTTGGCTGGTATTTGACTGAGAAGGCAGGAGAATGGTGAAAAGCAAGGGCATAGTTTGGTTCTCATGGTACTGGTTGGGAGGAAGGGATCCTTGGTGCCTGATCCATCACAGAGGATGTACGATAGAGGTGTCCATGTTAATTCAGCTCTATAGGAGCAGTTCTGTTCAGGCTAATTTACCATCTCTGTGCTAGCTGGCAGCTTCTGTGACTTATACGAACTATGGTCCATAGCACATATTCGACAAGAGAAAAAAAATTTTCTTCTTTGTTTGAGGCATAACTAGTGATTTGACCTTGGTTTTTCAATATCATAAAACTATACAGCATCTGAACACCATTCTAAAAAAATCCCCCAAACAATCAAACAGTTCTCTGCAAGAATTTAAATGTTTCAAGGCATCCCCTGGCCAGTAATTGTCCTAAATCAATATTGAAAGAGAGAAGTAATTCATTGAAAACACCATTCATTAATTAAAGTGTGGCCTGGGCTACAACAGCATGGTCTCTGAAGACACAGATTTATTTATATTTGGTTACTGAAGTATATGTGAAAAGGCTAGTGACAATTGTCGATGATGGTTCATAAGGAAGGCTGTTTGCTGGTGTAAATGCATTAATTATTGATACAAATTTAGCTGGCTGGAGCACTGCATAAGCCAGCAAATGATCTGAAACTTATGTGGAATTAATCTCATTTGCCTTTGCAGATGTCTAGTTTCTGAACACCAGAGCTTTGGAGCTAGCAAACATGAAGGCAGCCCTAAGAAGGCCTGACTGCCTTCAGGTTCCTGCTCAGCCAGTAAGAGAGTTAATTTATCCTGCAACAATTAAAATTCAGCTGGGTGTCACTGTTGGAATTGCACACATTTCCCATATGTTATTTTTCTGCAAAGCTGTATTGCAGATACTGACAGAACCAGAACAGTCAAGTTTGCCCTAACCCAGGCTACATGACCAGCTTGCCAAGAACTTGAAAGCATTGTGTGATATCTAATACTTTATTACCATTATATAAAACACTTTATTACCATTGCAAAGTGTCTGCATCTCACATGATCTTGCATCCGTTGCCTTTGCCAGAATCAAAGTAAAGCATTCCTGTTCTGGGAAGTTTTCTGAGGCTGCTTCATGGCATTGTAGATGAAACCTACTATGATTTTTTTCAAACTTAAAACTCTATATTGTGTTTGGTGATGGACATCCTTGTAAAATAATGACCCATGGCGGAAAAATGAGGTTTAATGTATGGTCTGACTCTGAAATGAAAGAGATAGTCCTATGCCTGATGTTAAAGCCCCATCTTTTTGGACTGGTGAGGAGATGACATAGGAGTCACTTGTGGCAATGCTGTATTTGCACTTACCGTCACATAGATGTTGGAAACCAAGCACAGGGATTAACTCTACTGTTACTGATTGCCAGATGATTTAAGGTTTCCTGTGCTGTTCAAATTCTTTAACTAATGTGGCTTCAGCTGGTCAAGGAAGACAAACATGGATGTTTGAGCTCAATTCAGAAAAGTACTTTAGCATTCATCTAACACCAAGCAAACAAGCGAGCTGAATTTCAAGGGTCATGTCTAAATACCCTTCTGATCAGAAGATGGATAGCTTTGCATTCATCTAAACAGCTCTCTCCTTTATAGATAGTTTTTAAGTCAGACCCTTTTCTGTCAGATTCGTAGTGAGATTTCCTGAGATTTCAGCTAAAGATACCCTCATAACCCAGAGGGGAACGTGCCCATCTGGCAGAGGACCTCTGTGAGGCTGCCGCACCTGCCGTAGCTCTTTAGCAGAAGCAGGCAGCGAATGCTTTGGTTGAGGAAGTTCTCAAATAAATTGAGATTGCTTGGGGAGGCTGGGGAGTCTGCTGTTGGGGGTCCTTAAGAATGACCTTCAGAAATGGTGCAGATCAAGCTGATCCTGTGTCTGAGTTGGGTGATGGACCAGATGACTACCAGAGGTCCTTTCCCAGGGATTCATGTTCCCAGCAGAGCTGTAATTGCGTGAATAAAAGGTCAAACATTTTATACCTCATTGTGTGTGCCCCATAATGGAAGAGTAATAGGTAACTGTTAAATCAGTTTTTATTGATAAAACACCAACTATCACTTAATATTTTAATCTGTAGGTATGGATTTCACTATAAGGCAGAAAGCAATAGAGATAAATAACTTCTTTTTCAAGCATGAAGTAGTCAGTTTTCATTCTTACTTGTTCATGACCTGAATAATCTGATCTTTAGTATCGGATTGTAAAAAGCAGTTTCTTATAACCATAAATTTTGTGAAAAACATGGATCAGATAGAAGAGCTTTATTTCTTTGTTGGATTGACAGTGCACTCCCTCACACTAGCTGGTATTTTCAGATTGATTGCTAGGAGAAAGTTATACATTAAGGGAAGAAAAAAGAAAGATAAGAACTTGGAGAGCCTGATAACACACATCACATCACTGATACACAAGGTCCCATTGTCAGGATAGACTGATCAAGCAAATCAAGAATTATTTTGGAATTAAATGAACTGAGGTAGATGTTTTTAACAATTAGTGATGATATGACTCAAAAAAGTAATTTACTCCTTATTTCTGGAATTAGTGGTGAGTGATGTGCTTGTGATACATGCTGACCAAGTGTAGTCATGCTTCTCAGGAACAGGCGAATGACTGAGAAACCCCTCCCTGCTAGACAGTTATTACTCAGCTTGCATTTACATGGGAGATAGGTCTAAGAAAAGTGACTGTATCTTTGCTGCATGAAGGGGACTTGAATACCAGCTGCCAGTTGCAAAAGAAGCAAAACTCCCATAAACATTCCTTGCTTTGTCTTTTGAAGACATTGCACAAGTAGGGTGAAATTGCTCCCAACCTGGGGGCAAGGCAGTGCAGCCACAGAGAGCGGCTTCTCCCCTCCCATCATCCTGGGTGGATTTTGCATGTTGGGCTCAGAAGTACTCCTGGGTATTGAGTCCACATCAGTTTGTATGTGGTTCTGAGCCAATGCTGAGTGGGTCTGAGCCAGTGCTCACCCAGCATCCAAACCAATCAAACTGAACTCTCATGCAGGTAAAAGCTGCAGGTGAGCTCTGGAGCACTGCTGGAGAGAAAACTGAGCTTGCTTCATCTGTTAGAACATAGCTGAGAATGGCCCATAGCTGTTGTGATATCATGGGAGACATGAAGGGTGATGAAAAGCACAAAATCTGTCCCTGGGGATGGGGAATATGCCTCGACCCAACCTGCCTGAACTACATGAACATGGCTTTAGAGACATCTCACAGACAGACACATGGGGATAGCTGCATCCTTGCCATCTTTCTAGCAATTTAGGGACATATCTTGAGGAAAGGAAAGATGAGGTCATTAAGTGAGTCAAGGAAAGGCTATGATCAAGGGGATCCAGTGTGTGAGTACAAAGCATCACTGTCTGTGACTGGTGAGCTTCCTTCTTTCTTGGAATAGCATCTGAGAGCCAAATGAAGTGATTTCCACCCCCTCTCATTTCTGGTGGGCTGACCTCAGAAAGGAGTGGTAGAGAAACCAGTTGGGAGTAACTAGCTATTTAAAATGGGTCAAAATTGTAACTGTGAAACTTTCTGAAAGGGTTACTGAGGAGGGGACAGGAAAACACCCAGGACATTCAGAACCAGCTAGCCAGTGAACTTGGAAAAGAAACAGCAAAGCAAAGCAGTCTCTCCTCCACTAATGAAGAGAAATAAAGAAATTAAATACCCCCTGGAACTGATGGAAAATCAGGTCAGGAACAGAAATATTCATGCATTCGCTCTACTGGAGGGTAAAGAATTTCCAAACCCAATTTCTTTTGTGGAAACCTGGCTCCCTAAGGCTCTGAACGAGATGCAGAAAATGTCCCACTGCATGTGGTGTGCTGGTTCAGGATCCCTGCCAGGGCAATCACTCCCAATAACAAGCAAAGCAAAACTAAGCTGCCAAGTTTCAAATGTTCATGGGAGAGGGAGGATCATGACTGTAGAGAGAGCAATGAGGAAGCATAAGTTCATTTACTTCCAAATCAGTCTGAGCGTCCTCACTTGTGCTGTTGCCTGAGATAACACAGGTTCAAGACCAGCTTCTCATTGTTCTAGGAGATATACTGATAGAGACCCCAAGGAAAGTGCACCTAAAATTTAAGATATGAGGGAGCAGATTGATATACCATGGTAGATGAAACTCATGGAAACAGGAGACCATCTGGGGCATAGTGGGATGCGATGTCTCAGTGCTTGTAGAGTCCAGAAGCAGACACGAGGCCCTTCTATGGAGAAGAGCCTTCAAGTCTATGCAATACATGTCATAGAAGAGTTTGAGTTGGAAGGGACCTTTAAAGGCCATCTAGTCCAACCCCCCTGCAATGAGCAGGGACGTCTTCAACTAGATCATCTTGCTCAGGTCCTTTCCTTCAGACCAAATTCTTTCTATTTCTGATTCTCTACTTCCTAGGGTTTCTTTCCCCTTATCCCTTCTTTTTTCATGATTACCCTTTTCCTGCCAGCCTTCTGGCTGATGTCATTTTATGTTGGCAATAGTGTTGTTTCAAGTGGAAGGTTGTGCTAGATAACTCCTCAGTCCCCTCCAAACAGCATTGCTGTGATTCTGGGAGGGGTTCCAAGCTCTGCTGAGCCACAGAGTTGCCCTCTAGATGTGTGATCTTATGATGGTTTCGGTGATTTTCTGCAGTGACAACTGTTGGTGGCTCTTAACTGCTCACTGCCTCTAACCAACTCATCGTACTGGACTGGAACAGGCATACAAGCAGCCTGATGCAACTGCTTTCTGCCACCTCTTTTGAGAACATTTATGTGTGATACTGTCTCTTCCTCCCACCTTTAACCTCACTCCTCTGTCAAGTATGCAGAAAGAAAAGAGAAGGAAACTTTCCTATTTGTCTCTGCTTTGTGTCAGCCTGAAAGGTGAGTCTAGGATTATTTACAGAGTTGCATAAAATCCCCCAAAACATTTTAGGTACACCATCTGCATTGTATTTTAAAAAATATTAAAAAACCCCCTCAACTCCAACACAGAAAAAAACCCACATAAACAAGTCAAGATATAGTTGACTTTCTGTTATGTGCAGGCTTTGTGCTAAAGAGCCTCTGTGTCAGGGACATCTGATCTGCTAGGGCAACTGGAGCGGTATCTCTGTTTGGACAGCATGGAAGTACGTCAGTCCTTGTTAAACCTGATTGAACATTTGCTTTAACAACCAAGGTTCTCTTTGTAGCATCAACTGTTCTAGTTCCCCCTTCAATGTAAGACTCATTGTCTCGATGTCTTCCTCCTGATGTGGTGAATCACTCCATGAAGATACCACCCTCTCTCCGGTGAATACAGGGATGCTCAGGCCACCTTGGAGGTTATGAACTGGGAGGGGAGAATTTATGGATACATGCACACATGGGCTTCCGTGCCCCAGGAAATTAAAAAAAGCATAACAGCAAACACTGAGCAGTGCTGCTGTCATCAGCACCTGGCAAACCTCACTCGTTTACCGTTCAGGAGCTCACGTAGTGCATGTTCCAAGGAGGCAGGTCTGGGCAGGAGCAGGGAGAGGTCTCCACAGCCCCGTTGCACCCAAGCCAGACCAAGCTGTGACTCAGTGAGCAAACAGAGCTGAGCACTGGCTGGCCTTGCTGCAGTAACACCTGAAACTTCTGTTTGCTTCCCAAGAGGATTTAGCAGTGAGGGAATAACCAGACAAGGAGAATAGCTGATAATGTTTGCCTCCTTTTGATATAAATACACTTCCAGAATAGCATCCTTCAGTGTTAACATTCCCACAAGAGGGAAACAATGAACAAACCATGTTATCGTAGGACAGTCAGTAAATAATAATAATAATAACAGTAATAAGAACAATAACAACCCTTTCAACTAATCCTTTATTTTCTTTTGTACATGGGGCTACTTTGACCTGACAGAAGCACGTACCAGGGAATGATGCTGCGTCATCTAAAGAAATGGCAGCTCTTGTGTATCCTGCTTCTCCTTTCTCTGGTGTCTCATCAGCACGTTGTGAGACCAGTGCAGAACACATGAGGCGGAGACTCTGAAGAAATCCCTCTGATCTCATGGCTCAAATTATTATTTTGGAAGTGAATTCAGCCCCTGGCAGTTGAGGGTTCTTTCTGTGAAAAGCAAGTTCCGCCTACTTTGGTGTTCAAGATATGTTGTATAAACTTAGAATACTCCTCAGGTAGAAACTGTTAAAGATGCATATCACATGGGCAAAGACACACAGAAATGACCCCACGTTTATGTCAGTATTGTCATACAGGGGCAGAATCTCCCTACCCTTCAAAAAGGCACTGCTTGAAAGATTCAGTCCTTCAGGCTGACATTATATTATCTAAATTCCTATAACTTCTCTTTGCACATTAATTGTTACATGATGTGAAAGGGAAAAGTGAGGTATAAAAGAAAATTTTTAATGATTTCTTGCTTTAGACATTTAGCATAATTTCTTATTACTTTGTGCAGAAGTTCTGCATAAAATTGCGGGGCCTCCAGACACTGTGCATTGCAGGTGTTGTAAATGTTAGAGGGTCCACCTGAGAGCCCTGTTTTCACAGGGATAAATATAGATGGAAGAATCATTTCTAATGAATATCATTCAACAAACCACATCTTCCATTTGTGAATTATCTGTGAAGAGATTGTAATTTTCTTGAGCTGTTTACTGAATCACTTCTGGAAATCATTCTTCACTAGCAGCTTCTTGGAGAGCAATTTGTTGGGAGCATTTCATATTCAAAGTTTGCAATTTGAGCTATTTTTATGAGGTGTGTCAGTTCTCTGGTAGGATCTGTTCCCTAGTTAGATGAGCGTAACTCCTGAAGTTTGAATTTCTTTTCTGAATAATCCCAGTTATGAATATGAATTTTGAAACTTTGTAAAGGTGTCTTAAAATTTTTGTTTGAAAACTGTTTGAAATAGATTTGCTTTTTTGCAAATACTGCTAAAACATGGAAGAGAAAAACAGCAAGTCTGAGGCAAGTTCATTACAGCATTCAAATGAACATCATGGCTTCTTTAAGCTCCTGTGATCAGGCTCTGTGCTTTTGGTCTGTTGGATGGTTTGCAGTCAGTGACATATCGTCTTGGGTCTAACAGTTTTTGGTAAATGGTGTTACTGAAAAGGTGGGGATAAAAGAAAACCTGTCAGAGGTCAGGTGTAAGCAGAAAATGTTAACAATGGTGATGAGTGGGTGCTTCATATGACTTATTCAGAATTACTGAGTGCTTGACCATGATATTGCTCAAACACAGCTGTTCTGCTGACTTGGGCAGAGCCTTTCTTGTCATCCTTTGTCTCTGCAGCAGAAAAAATAATTTCTAAATTTACCTCAACTGAAACAGTTGGCGGGCAAGAGATTAGCTGGAAATAAGGTCATCTGGGAAGAACACCCTGCCCCTAACTACTCCAAGAGAGACTGTTTAAACCTAAGGCTGCAACGGAGGCCCTAATGTTGGATAAAAATAGGAGAAGGCTCAGAAGAGAAGGTTCATGTTTCTGTTGGCAGTGTTATACAGAGGTGTTCCAAGGTGGTTTATATTGCCAAAGATTGTTTTCGTTCAGGCTGGGCTTGGCTCTTCCTCTTCATGTCCTCCCGATGACAGCTTGTGTTGAAGGTGAGAGAGGGTGGAGTGTGTGGGAATCAGTCGGAGGATTGTTTTCTCCTCCCAGCTACTTGGTGCTGGTCCAAGCAGCTCAGTGCTTTGGAGGGGAGATGAGCTGAGGTATGAAGATAAGGACCAAGATGGTGTCCACACTGACAATGGAGTCCTCTCCTCCCTCCGAACACCAGACACAAATGGCTACCTACAAAAAGTTGTCTTTTACGTTGAGACAGCTGAAGGAAGGCAGCTGAAAATGAGGCTTATGGGTTTGTTGAACTGGAAAGAAAGGAAATCCTTTTAATATTTGCCTCTGTGCTCTTCCAATCATGGAGAGAGAGAAGGCCTTATCTTTTGGTCACAATATAAGTATGGACAAGGCCTCAAATAATCCCAGCAAAACCTATTCAAATAGAAATTTGTACAGCACAAAGCTGTGAAAATTAAAGGGTTCACAGAGTCTCTCTTTCAATCAGGAATTGGTGCTCCCTGAGAGCTCAGAGCCTCTCTGAATTAACCTAATGAAGACAAGATGCCACTGGCATCTCTCATCCACCTGAAGATAGACAGAAATTTAGCTCAGCACCTTTGCAGAAGGAGCACGCTAAGGGCATGGAGCAGTTAACAGAAAATCCTCAATTATAGATGATCAGGATTCAGCCCGGAGCTCCTACTAGTGGATGAACTGTTGGTCTTCCTCAAACCAAAGGTCTGTAGTTAAAAAGGCAGACAAATGAACTTCTTTAGCCCAGTAATGATTTCATAAATGCACGTGTCTGAGTAATGATTCCCTGTATTATGCCTTCCTCCCACTTGTATTAAGCCATCATGCCTGGATAATCTAACACTTTGAATTAAGTCTTCCTGGTTTACCCGTTCTGTGCCGAGAAATTCTGCTAGCGTTCAGCAAATTGCTGGCCCCTATCAAGTCCTTATGAGTACAAAATCATCCACTAATTTATATAAGTCATCCTACGGGCCAGATTTATAGGACAGACAAAGTAAATGCACCTGTGTTGATGCAGTGGTAATTTTCATTTTGTCAGGGGGAGTCTGCTTAAGGACGGTGACTTTCATGGTGCGGCTTGGTGGGGTTTGGCTACAGAACAGTACAGCTGGCCAGCAAGCACGGGAAAACAGGAACAAGATTGGATCTGAAAGTGGCTTTTGTGGCTCTTCTATTCCTAATAACATATATTAAAAAAAAAGAAAAAATATTCATTTTGATGAGGAGGGGACAAAAACCACGTTGGCTGCATGAGGATTAACAAGGTAGTTTACCATAATATTAGAGGGGAGGAAGTCTTTTTATGGAAAGTGCTGGGGAGAAGATGATTGGTTTTACTTGTAGTTGTTTTCCCTGCCTCCCTGTTGTTCTTTTTTTCAGTTCTGTAAAACAGGCTCGGAAAGTGGTACAAATCATATTATTTGTTAATGTGCCAGCCTGGTGAGTGGAGAATTTTTAGTGGTCTGTAAAGAGAACAAAGCACAATTACTGTTATTTGTTAATCACTTCTGTGTGCATAACTTTCAAAGACTGTTTTAAATATTTATCTTCCTTCTTCTCCAAGGATTTGTGCTCATTACACTTAATTCCTTCCTGAGCCCAAACCTGTTGGGCATAGAGAAGCTAACACTCACATCTGAAATCTGGAAAAGAATCTCAAGCGGTCTTCCATCATGGAGAATGAAAAAACTCATATTTTGTTTAAGTAAGCAGCTTCACACAAATTGACCTTTTAGCATTACTAAGAATCATCACCCCATGGCAAGTTACAACAGTGCTATCTGCAAGGGAATGGATCAGTCACAGAATAAGCCCTGGCTTGTCACAAACTTTTGTTGAACCAATAAACGGCCAGTCTCAATGCATTGTATTGCAGCTATTATGCAAATCTACCAATAAATAGACAACCTGGCTTGCTTGGTTCTTAGTCACCTCTTATGTCTGCCCAGGAGATAGGAAATGGCTTAATGAAATTAACTCCAGTCAGACTTCGACTCCTTTATTTTTTTCCTTCCTGATATGACATTAAGTGCTTGCTATATTGTCAAGTTCCCTTCAGTTTTTACATGGTGTAAAGGACCATTTAGGGAGATATTTTGCATAGATAAGGAAAGGCTGTATGCTTTGCAACAAAGCCCTCATGAGATTTTGTGTCCCATGGAAACTGCGTAGAAATCCCTAGGT
This sequence comes from Tyto alba, assembly GCF_018691265.1. NCBI lineage: Eukaryota > Metazoa > Chordata > Aves > Strigiformes > Tytonidae > Tyto > Tyto alba. The sequence continues at coordinate 9,671,301 of NW_024881303.1, forward strand.
GGAATATGATTGTATGAGAATGTTTCTGTATGGGGTCAATTACAAAAAAGCGTTCAAATACCACAATGATTTTAGTTTTTTTATTGAAAGCACTTCTTTCAGCATGATAAAGTTGAGGGTGTAAATTTGTTACTTTTCCCTGTGCAAATACCTTTCGTTATGTGTCATGATATTTATGTGTCCTTAATTTCCTACAAGTGTTCTGTGTGGGTTGTAAATTATCTTTTATCATTTGATAACGCTTTGTTTTAAAATGCCCATCATCCAGTAAGGGAGGATAAGCCTAGTGATTGCAGTCACCAATTACAAAATCTGTATACTGAATACCTAAAGGTTAAAGCTTGCAAACAGCCAGATGAGAAGGAAATATTGTATGATACTAATCACTAATCACAGCCTGCTTAAGAATGACATTTCCAGGAATCAGGATCAATCTGCCAATGATTCACTAGCTGTAGAAATAACTAAATTCATAGCATGCATTACTTGAAATGAGTGTTTTGATCAGTTCAGTAAGTATCAAAAGCTGCTTCCCTTTGGCTACAGAGGAAGGAGGAAATCAAAGTCACCTATGTTTTTCACAGAACTTGTTTTTTTCAGTTAAATACTGACATTAAAAGTTTGTCAGAGAGCCAGAGCCTTGTCTCTAGCCCTTTGTTACACACAGTGAAGTGTTTTGGTGACAAAATTCCCATTCATTTAACCTCATGTCAGAGGATTGATTTTTATTGACACGCTGGGGAGCAATTAATTATTTACCCATCAGACTGAAAAAGCATTTCAAAAGGATTTATTTAAGGTACTGTTCTTTAAGAATCAGTTATACTGAGGTATGTGATACCTTATACAGTTCACTGTGCTTAAATACCTTCCACTCAATTAGCTAATGTTTTTATTCAAGAGAGGAGATGGATAGGTCTCTTCAGCTGGCAAAGCTTTCAGACTGTGTCAGGCCAAAGGGAAGCTAATTGGAGGGAAGAGAGAAAAATGTGGAAATTACTGTTTGCAGAGGGCACTGTAGAGAGGAAACTTTGTTGTGAGCAGCTCTCTCTCACATTAAACATGCTGAGGCTGTACTCTTCTGACCATAAGATTAATGATGCCAAGCCGAATATTGTACCCATGTCTCAAGGGTCACAAGTAAACTTCTTCTTTTATCATCTGTTTCTCATTTTGCCAGCCACTAAGGTATTTACTGAGGAATTAGTATATATCCAGGTTTAAGTAGATTAAACTAAAAACATGCCACTGTTTACTAGATACATCTGCTCTCATTAGTATAACTTGTTACTGTTGGCATGAAGCAGTTTAATTAAAATGACAGCATAGTTTTCTGTGGAATCAGTGCCTGGTCTCAATGGGGCTTCTCACAGAGATGTGAAAAAATGGTGTCTGCCATGGTAGCTGCAGAAAGAAGCCAGGGCTGGCTGATACCTGTCACCCCTTTGGACACTCCCTCCTGGAAAGAAGGAGAGTGCAGCACTTCCACTTACATTAGACCTGTCTTGATTTTTTTTTCTTCCTCAGTTATTCTTTATAGTCACCCCACTGATGCCTATGAACGTTGTATATTTATTAGTGACTTCAGTGGGGGATGCATTGGTTGGTGAGCAACCAAAAGCAGAGGGAGGCCTTAGGAAGATGCAGGTATCAACTCCGTAAGGAATGAAGTTTCATGTGCTAAATACTGAAGGAAAGTCTGGAGACACCGTCTCTCCTGTTGCCCACGTGGCTGTCACAGAGCAGTTTCTCAGTGCTGCTGTGACCCAAAACTCAGATGGGTTCCAGAAAATCCTGAGATTGTCTTGGAAGTTACAAAAAAGTAAATTAACAGGGTCATTTGCCTTTTGTTTTCTGAATTTTGAGAAGATATCTGGCAAATGTATTTAGGGATGTTTTTCCTGCAATATCATAGGTTAGAAACTGAGATGGATCAGGAAACTCCTCTGGCATGTGAAAGACATGAAGGTTTTCAAAGTACATGGTCAATGCACATTCACACTGGATTTGGGACATGCCCATCCTAACCAGCTTCCCTAACCAGGAGCCAGTGTTTTCCTGTTTTCAATGGGCAATCCACCCCAGCACCGAAATATAAGCATCTGGGTAACAGGTGTGGTTGTCCAAAACTCCCCAAGGATAGTCAGAAGAGAGGGAAAGGTTTCTTAGAGAGTCATTGGAAGAGAAGATCTTGAGGATAACCCCCGGCAGATTTTCTTGTTATAATTTTACTAAATGATATAAATGTTCCATTTTAGCAGGAGGGTGACTCGGTTTTCTAATGGCATGGGAGGTAGCAGAAGATCCAAGTCCTGCCATGTCTGAATGACAACACTATTTCAGCACCTCTCTTTCAACTCCACCTCAGACTAGTCAGTTGATGAAATGACACCATTTTGAAGGGAAAGATGCTGTCATCTCTTGAATGCTTTTGGTATGAGAAAAAAAAGAAAATTAGCCACCTACTCCTCACATAGCAAGTGGAGTAGTGTGGTTAAAGCATTTAGTAACACAAGGCTTGTGGTGAAATCTAAAAACTCTGCTTTCCGTTCTTTCTGGGGCAAAAAGCACAATTATGTAGTTGAGTGTTTTCTGAGGTGCTTTGAGAAAAATGCCCATCCTGCCCACTGACTGGCGGGTGCCCCTGGTGTGCAGGGGTCTGGAGACCTGTGCTGTGGAAATATATGGGGATGCATCGCTCTTCTGTGTCATATAGTACACATCTGAGATGGGGAAACTTTCATGCTGGCTGAACAGCTATTGAAACACTTTTGGGTATCTGGCCATCAAATTTAGAAAGAGTGGAAAGATGTCCTTGTGATGATGAGCTATATGAAGCACTGTAGCTGAAGGTGCCTCTTCTCCCATCTAAACAGACAAAAGCAAGAAAACAGAGATGATGACAGACATACAGAACTCTGCTTGGAGTCTCAGGGTAGACCAGTTAAAACCAGCACTCTTTGATGGTCTCACAGGTCCAGAGGCCATGGGATGGAGCTGTCCCTCACCTGCCTGTTCCAACCAATGGTGTGTTTTACCTGTTTTGTTTCTAAGACCCTTCCTCACTACCTCCTCCTTGGTTAGCAACATGGATAAGCTGTGAAGGGGAGCCAGAGAGCAGAGTCTGCAATGAGGATGTGTTTGTGTGCATGAACACACTTTCCAAGTATAAATGTAATAAAAGGAAAATGCTACATAAATTCACTTGCTGACTGTTTTGCTCCAGTGTCATGGCCCAAGAACAATCATCCAAACTCATCCATGTGTGACAATTGTAATATTGGAAAAGGTTCCCGTGTTTGCTATTCGTGATATTTCTTTAAAACAACTTTCCTCTGTAAGTGGATACAGAAATAGCTCTTCAGATTATGGATCGGAGCAGGGAGTCGTATTAGTTTAGTGGTGTAGCTGCATTGATTGGCATCCCCCTGCTCAGGAGAAATGTTTTTAACCAGCCAGAACAACAAATACTGCTGCAAAACCTACATGGCTTACTTTGAGAGCATTCAAATGTAAAAGCAACTAGGTGTTTCAGGAGCCAAAACATGATTATTTTTAAATGGTTGTGGTTAGGAATGGTTATTATTTATTGTTTGAACATAGCAGCACCTACTGGCTCCAGCCAGAAATCAGGAGTAGGTATAAAAAGTAGTAACAAAGAGGCTTCCTCCTCCCTGAGAGGTCTGATTCTGGGCAGGAGGCAACAGGCTAAGTGTTCGGACACCATCAGCACAAAGGAGGAGCAGGAGGGGATGGAGAGACTGGTCTGAATCCCCCGGTTAGCTCCAACCATGCTGGGCTGGCCGTGTCATGTTGGACAGGCTGAGGAGCCTTATGGAGGGTAGGAAGCTGGTGAGAACCCATTGTGCATGTCTCTGGGCAGGAAGGCAATGAAAGCCAGAGGTGTGGCAGGAGCTGGAGAGGTGTCAGTGCCTCAGTGGCATGGCACAGTTTGTAAGAGAGGAAGGTGAGGAGAATGTGTGGGACACTGTGGAGGAAAGGGAGTTGTCAGTTAGGAGTACAGTGTGGGATAATGGGATGGGCAGAGGTGGCTGGAGAGTGGCAATGGCATTTTCTCATCCAAATGTACTGAAATGGAGGAAAAACCTGGTGATTATTTTTAATATTTTTTTTAATGGGAAATCTTTCCAGAAAGCCCAACTTAGGAAAAAACTAAAGCTAAGCTGTTTGGCTTGGCAGTTACCAGGCTGGAACGATTGTGCCAATTTTACATCTTGCCTGCAGGAAGCAGGATACCCTGGCAGCATCCTTTCACACCCAGCCCTGTTGGCAAAAGACATGCAGTGCAAATGGGCATTGGTGTTCCTCCTCTTTCTTCCCCATCCTTGCTTCCCCAGATCCAGACTTCTAACTCTACCTTCCTGAAACCAGGATTTGCAGAGAGATCTGGGCTGTTGTGGATGCAGGTGCAAAAGTTCTTCTGTACTTTCTCCTGAACCTGGCTGCAAATCCTTCCATTCTCTGGAAAGCTGTTGTCCATTCATCTTCCCTTCCCCTAGAGAATAACACTGAACCTTCCACAATAGTTTGATTTTTTTCCCCCAACAGAAAATGGAAATTATCTATAAAAGTGATTTTCTTCCACAGAGACTTTAGTTTTCTTCCATAAGAACATTTTTTGCTTAGAGAATCATTCTCATGGAAAACTTTGTGGCCCTAGTGCTAAAAGTGCAGTCAAGAAAATTATTTTTGCAGCAGTATTTTAAATATATAAGGTCAAGAAGAGGTTTGTCTAGGCCAGGAATCAGGGAAAATGAAAAGTAGTTAAAATCTGTATTCAATTCCATTTTAAGATCTCTCTTTTAGAGCTGTCTCTGTATAATGGCTTAGAAATGTCCAGGGAAGTTCTGTCATTTCTGGTTTCCATCTCAGACTGAAACTGAAACAAGCAAACAGTCTTACAAGAAACCTTGTTCTTATGAAGAGATTTCCAATTTCCTGTTTTCATCCTCATGAGGTTTAGATAAAACATCCAGATTTTTCCTTTTTTAAACTGAAGCCAGACTCAAAACCTGCTGAGGTTTCCCCATCACTAATTAGAGCATGTATGTGAAATTATTTGCTGTGAAGGTGAAGCGTAGTGTTAAATTAAAATCAGATGCATCAAGAAAAACTCTCTCCTGTCTTGGCAAGCGTAGAGGGTTGGTGCTCTGAAGGATAGTTTTCATTTTGTTATACTATTTTCCTAAATGATCCAGAAGGGTGCAACAGAAGGAGGGTTACGGGTTTTTTTGAAAAAAAAAACTTGAATTCTAACTTGGAAATAAAAGATCTAACTTTCTGTTTCATCATTTCATTTAATTCTCCCTGCACACACATGCTATTTTTCCTCCCTCCTGCGAGGAGAGATGCCCAGTAAGGACAGCTCTTATTAGCACGTTGCTGGCAGGGTGCAGTGTGGCGTGGAGCTTGACTGTCGTCCAGAGAGTGGAGGGGGTCTGTGCGTGTCTGTGTGTGCTGGACTCATGCCCTACCACCCTGGCCAGTCCTCCTTGGGCAGCAATAGGGTTTTCTTGGCTGCAGCAGCAGCCACAATGCTTTGCCCAGTTGGACTTACCCTTCCTTTAACCAAATGTGTTTTCCTCATAGGTATGGCAAGCAAAGGTCTGTATTGCTGAGAGCTGGAAGCAGTGCTCCAGAGATGAAACGTCACAGTCCTCTCTTGACAACCATCCTTGCTTTATTAAAAACCACATTATAACATTCACTGACTGCAGGTATGGCTTGCCTGAGGGAAAGCCCAGCATCAATGCAGTATGTCCACCCTGAAACCAGCCACTTGCAAATTGAGGTAGGCACCTTGTTCTCTGTCAGTCGCCTGCAAGCTGTATGCAGAAAGCACGAGCAATATTGCTGAGCTTCTAAAACACCAAATGTCATGTTTCCATGCTGAGAGTTGGGCTGGCTGGTCCCTCGACTGTAAGCCATTTAAGATTTATTAATGTACAACAGAACATCTTCTTCAAATTTATGGATGATGGTTTGCTGCCTTAGTGATTTTTTTAACATTGAAAAAGTAATTATTTGTGTTTTTTTCACCTCCTAATATCAAGAAAGCTTCCCGAGTAGCAATATCTGGTGGCTGTGAGTTCATGCTAAGCTATTTCAAACTAAAAATAAGTAAAAGCGTTTAAACACAGAAACACTGTAAAAGTTAAACTTGTCTTAAAGTCTTAAAACTGTAAAGACTTTTCAACCCTCACCTTTTTAAAACTGCTACTGGATGGGGTCAGGTAGGGTTCTTGAAGTGTTTGGTCTAGAATGAACAAAAATTAAATTTTGAAAGGCTGGAGGATTTGTATTTTTAAAATCTGTGAACGTTACACAGGAAAAGCTGTCTGGTTTTTCTGTGTGCTACCAAAATCACTAGTCTCTGGAAATGGCAAAAGAAAAGCAGTTCCCTGTTGTCAGTCTAAAAATGTCATAAAAGAAGTAGACCCAAATCACTTTGTGATTGTTTTTTTTTAGGGTGGCAATTAAAAGAAACCCAAACAACCCACAACAAAACCAATGCCCTCCTCCCTCCAATAATCTGTGAGCTAAATTCCCCTGAAATTAGAAAACATTTGATCCCAGTGACACAAATTATTGTGAGCTTGGAATGATATCAATTACTCTCCATTACTACTTGAGGGCTTGCTCCACAGTGGTTAATAAGCCAAATCCTATGGCGCCCGTTACATTTGTGGTTAAGGTCAAAAGCAATTAAGGAGTGGAGGATCTGTGGTAAAAGCAGCACAAGTGCAATACTGGTGGGGGTTTTCTGTAAATCAGGGTCACATCGTTCCAGCTCTTCTGGATTTGATCAGAAGATGGGCTCTGCCCAATGCTACCCAGGCTCAGAGGTCTATGGAAGACCAGGTCTCCCTTGACCCCATCTGCACTGTGGAGCTGTAACACATGGCTGTGGCTCACAAAGGAGTACAGGGGGGTGAGTGCATTTGGGGTCCAGCTGAAGCAAGTAGGTGCAGGGAGAAGCCAAATGACCTCACAGCTTTTGGAACTTTTGAGATACTTTCCTACCAGATAGATAAATTATCACATATGTGGAGAAACTGTTCTCATACACATATTTACCCGCCATATTATAAGCACAACCCCTGTCTCTAACACTATCTTTAGTTTCAGTTTAGCTCCATCACTGGACTTGGGTATTCTGTGTGGACTTGATTATAGAAATCTTCTTGTTGATGGGATGTGATGAAGTCATCTCTTGCTGTGACCAAGCCTTCTTGAGCTTCCTCTTGTGAACCTTGTCATTTTTTTCTAAACTCCCTGTAATTTTAAAAAAACCTTTTTGCAGTGCGGATGTTGAATGGCTCACAGAAAACTGGACTATCCAGAGATGGTATCTGTTGTCAACAAAGTTAACTTTTTCAGATATACTTGTCCTGAGAAAGACAGCATCAAGTTTCTTTAAGACTGGACTTATTTTCCATAAACTCATCTTGATTGCATTAATTATGCTGCTATCTGTTAATTATTTCCTGATTTTCTCCCATATCAGATATTGCGTGCAGTCAATTCCAGATGAACCAACTGATAGTTATGCAAGGTTTTATCAGTGGCCTCTTTCCACACTGGTACAAAAGTGTCTCCCAGGCTTTGTGACTCCTCTAATTTTCCAAAAGCTGTTATAAATTGAGGTCAGTGGCTCAGAAAGCCGCTCTGCAAATTTTCCTAGAAAGCTGTGATCTGCATTATCTTGGCCTGCAGACACATTTGGGAAAATTAAGTCTTCCCATATAAACTGCTCTGCATGGGGGTCCCTGCAACTAGCTTTGGCTATCTGAAAGCCAACATTTAGCCAAAGCTTGTCAGACATGCTCTCTCCTAAGTCAGTGGAGAGCAGGAATCATTGCCAGAGGTGGTTCCTGCCATCCCAGGGGAGCACAGGCCTTTGCAGGTGCCTATCTGTTCCTACTGACAAAAGAAAATGCCCAGTTGACTCAGAGTATGTGGTTACTTGTTGAGTTTTTCATGTGTGAGAGGTAGCTTGTACCTCGCCCTCATGCTCTGCATCCCATAGGCTGCACCTAAAGGATTTGTCAATCCCACCGTGTGACTGAGACAGTCACCAGATCACGACTCTTTCTCGGAGATTTTCTCAGATATGTTCTTACATGGCTCATCATGTCTTGCCAGCTATCGGTAGCACTAGTCACTGATATTAACACGTTCCAGCACTGATTTTCGTTCATCTGTAGCCAGATTTTCCCTCATTACCATTTTAATTTATTACTTTTATAAATCCACTTTGCTTAAACCCAGGGTTTCTCAGCCTGTAAAGGCTTCTGTATAGATTTCTGTCTGGTATCACACCAACAAATGCCTAGACAGAGGAGTGTTTGAGTGTGCTGGAGATGTCTGTTTTAGGAAATATCAGAAAACAGTGATTCACAGCACATTTTCTATGATCAGAGTACTCTTCCCCTGTAAATAACCACACTAAGCAGGACGTGCTGTGGTCGGACGAGGTCTCCCTTGCCCATCTCAGCCTGTCGTTGCCAGTCCCAAAGGCAGTTCTCCAGAGAAACTGGCCTTTTGTCTCCTCCCGGACTGGGTAGTTTGCATAATCTGGTTAAATAAAACGAATACACACACGCACAAAGAATTGTGGGGGGAAAATGGTAGTATAAGTAAGGCTGAGTGGTCTGTCTAATCTGACAACAATATAATAAATCGTTTATTTGTGTACACTGGAACAACTCCTTGGGACTGTGGTCTATTCCTGTTTCCCAACAACACTGTCATTAAAACAATGGGCACTGTAATTACTGTGATAAAAAGGCATTATTGCTTCAGTTCTTCATCTGGCCCATGTGCAGAAGGAAGAGGTTTTCTTTATAATCTCTCCGCAGAAGGAGCACAGGGACCAGAAGGCTCCTTCTCCCACTGGCTCTGCCTGTACAAAAGATTTCTCCACACCGGAGACTGCAGTGTGAGAGCCTTTGTCTTAAATGAAAGGGCATAATACAGGCCTTCTGCCAGCACTGGCTACGAATGAAAGCAGAGCCTTTATGTACCAGCTAACTGCTGAACTGCAGACAATACTGTAAAATCTGTACTCCTCGATTACCTCAGCTGCCTTCGCATCGCCGGAGTGCTGCTGAGCCTTAAAAAGAGGCAGGCTGCAGGCGCCAGGCTGGAGCTTCACAAAGTCTGTGTCAGTAGGAGAGCAGAAATTCTGCTTGCCCAGCACAGCCGCCCTGGTGAGAATGAGGAGGGTGGGTCGGGAGGGAGATATGATTAATACCTAGAAAACAGTCGCTCCAGCTATTTCTGCAGCTGGGCCATTTCGTTCTGGCAAACTGCATTTTAGCTTCTCTTCAGTTTCTTTTAAAACCTGCTAGTTGGGCTGATCACTCGTTTGCTATGAGCTTGCTGCCCACCTCTTGTAATACCAGACTCTGCAGGAGATAGCCCAGAGGTGAGTGTTTGTGCACTGGCTTTCGTGAAAAACTCTTTCAAATGAGCCCAGGAGCTCGTAGAAAGTCTGTGAACATGGCCTGGAGGGCCAAAATGTCAGCTGGTTTTGGTCAGTGCCTCTCCACTGCCCTCATCAGAGTGCTATGGCCTGTCACCCCCGAGAAGCTGGGCTGTGGTCCTTCACATGCTTCCAAGGGCTTAAATCCCCCAGGTTGCTCAAAGCGGGGACAGTCTGGCTGCTGCAGTTTTAGCTTCCATAAAGCACCTGCCTTCGCGGTCTGACGTGGTGAAGCACTGACTCCATCAGGGACAGAGGGAACTGCTCTCCCTGGCTGTAGTGGTCACTAAGAAGAGGACACACCGGCAGCAAAATACTCCTGGGATGTCTGATGTAAGTGACTATTGGGTGGTGGGAGGGGGCATGCACGTCCCCCCCCCCCCCCCCCCAACATTGAGAATTGCAAAAGAATGTCAATAAGGTGCTGAGACGACCACTGCTATTGCCAACACCCTCTTTTAGTAGCATGTTTACCCCATTGCAAGCATAACTGATGTAAATTGAATGTGTCAGGCTGAGTAGAAACACCTACCCCCTCCCCGGAGCTGCTCTCCCCTCGTTTGACAAGGTACAAACAGAAAGCCCGTTCACATGTAAGCGGCGAGTACCAAACATTGCATCAAAAAGCAGAAGCCAACCTGTTACAATCTGCTGCTTGTCAGGATTTGACAGCGTTGTGAAATATAAATGATCTCTGAGATAGCAACGCCTGCCTCAGTCACCGGTAAACAACTCCCCTCATTAAAGAGATGCTTTAGAAATGACAGCACCAAATTATGTTAATATTTTTATGAAGCACTCTCCAGCCAGAGATCCTAAAGCAACGTTTGCCATTCATTTGCCAAAAAGCATTTCTTTGCAAGCAGAGGCAAAGTGACCTTGTAGTTAAAAAACTGATGCCATTAAACAGGCTCCAACTGGGACAAAAATGGACCTGTTTGGGTGTAAAAGAAGGGACAGTGAAGGAGATGGATGTTTCCTAATGCTCCTTCTTTCTTTAGAATATCATCTGTAACCTTCTTTGACCCATAGATTGTCTTAAGTTCTGAGTTTATTGAATGCCTAATTCAATATCCTTAGCCATGATAGTAACTCATAGGTCCTATCCTGCAATGCAATCGTGCTAATGATTATAAATGGCTAGATCTGAAACTTGCTTGATCTGAAACTATATTCTACTGTTCAGTGCCCTCTGCAACCTCGTTTAAAGAACAAATTCAGAAACACCCCTTGGGAAATAGTCCTGAGTCATCCTGCCTCTCTTTAGCATTTGGATTTTCCTCTGAGACTTTTTGGTTAGGTTTTTGCCTTGATTTTGCTTATCTTTGAGATCTACTGAGATTAGAGTCCAAGACAGAATGGCTGCAATGAAATCATTACAGATTCCACCTGCATCCTGCTCTGAGTCAGAAAGAAATTAACAGGATAATACAGGATGTATGTATTTCTCAAGTGAGAGATCACTGAGATCAGTCTGTGTCAGAAATAACACCAGTAAGAACAGGCTATAGGCAGTGACAGATAATATTTCATAAGATTTCCAAACTTCTTTTTTTTGGGGATGAAAATATTTGATGCTTTTGTCAGCAGGCTAGCTCTGACCTTCTTTTATAGTAACATTCACCACTGAAGGTTCAGTTTCTCTCAGGCTGTCTGCTCCTACCTTTCAAAAAAGATCTGGGCTACCCTTTTGCAGAGGTCTGGCTGTGCATGCCCTTGCACAGGAGCAGCACAGCAGTGAGACCCTCCTCCCATTGCTCTCTGTAAGGGAGGTCCAATGCAGGAAACTCTCCTGTGTCTTTAATGTGAAGGTTAAAGTGATTTCTGCTATGGACACGTCCCATCAGTACTGGATGTCATATTTTCATTACATTGTTCAGTTGTTTATTTGGGAGAGGTCTTTAATTTTCTGAAGATTTTTAGTGCATCCATTCACCAGTTGGTTAAGTTCTTCTGGCAGGTAATAACTCCTCTTCTTCCTCTTCTTTTTTTCCTCTCAGTTTCCCATCTAATGGCCCATATATCTGGCTGCAGCCATGTTAATAAAGTTAGAAAAAAAAGGCAATAACATCTACTGCTGGACATGAAAACACACATGGACAGTCCTCTTTTTGACCCTTTCAAATTAAACATGTGAGTTCAGACAAGAATTTCAGATTAATTCTATCTGTCTCCCAGTTCTCTACACATTGAGGAAAAGACACTTGAGTATTCTTCCACCACAAATATCTCAAATAACCCAGCCTTCATATTTACAAGCACAGCATATGAATGCTAAGTATAGGAGTAATCATGGTGTCATACAGCAAAGGAAGACAGTTTTGGTCCCATGTCCACCAAAGCCCGGTGTATGATGCAGTCATGCCTGCACTAAATTTCCTTTTGGAAATGTTTGGTTATTATCATGTCCAGGATTTTGAAGACCTACTGATAAACTACACCTACTGGTTCTATAAAAGGTAGGTACTAATTTGTGTTAAATAGCTTTCAACTTATAAAGAATTTGGGTCTCCACCAGCGTGCTGATGAGACAAGATGGTTTCCTCTGAAGTGGTGTAGAGTTAAGCAAGACTCTCACGTCGATAGAGAATTTTGATTTGCTCCATACAACATTCATGTCCCTTCTGTCAGATGGAGACAACACGCTGCCCTTGCTGTGTTACAGCTGGTATCTTCAGCAAGCACTGAGTGGGTGAATCACTTGGTTCACACTGGGGGAAGGCTTGATTATGGAGGAAATGTATATTTAAGGAAATCTTCACTCCCGGGTTGTGATTTTCAGGATTGGTTTCCACCCACAGGAATTGTGCAAGTCAGATTTTTAGGTAGATGAGCCAAAGAAGAGCCTCTTGGAGGAAACACCTGTAAGTAAAGACACTGTTTCTGCACACCTGCAAAACTGGCATTGTAGCAACTTCCTTTACTTTTAAGCTTGACATATTGTTGGCAGCAGGAGACACTGCAGGGTAACCGTTGAACTGCAGGCATCCCCCCTGGGTGACCAACAGCCTGTTGGCCTTCAGGATACTGAGCACCGAGAAGGTGCTCTGCAACCCAGCTCTGTGAGTCAGCCTCAGAGCCAGAGAGGTAGGTTTGGGAGGGATTTTATCTCCCGACTATGCTGGCTGGGCTGTACTTAGTTTGTCACAGGTTGGGGAGGCAAGTGCCACATTTTCAGCATCTGCCCACAGGCTTTTAATGCATCCCTTTGGGGTTTTAATTTCTTGCAGAGTGAGCAATCTCTGGGTGTTTGGAAAACACTGGGATTGTATTAGACACCACCACAAATAAATAACAACTATTAGCTACATGCGATGTATTTCATCGTATTCCTAGTGCATAGGACTGCTTGCCTCAGTCTGTGTTCACAATTCCCCACCTTTGCTCTCAGGATTGATGAGATGTAATTAGGACTGTACAATCAGTACAACTATTCTGATCTTTTTGCAACTGGCATGTTTTCTAATAAGCCTTTTTTACTCACTTGGTTCAAAAACAGACGCAGAGTCCTGATGCATTTAATCTGACAAGGAAGCCACAGCTGTCAAGAACTGTACTAAGGTGTGAATGAAAAGCTTATGCTGACAGAGGAATCCAGACTCATAGCTCTGATTTCCTTGGGCAGGTTCAACTGTAGCGTGCTGACAACAGTTAGATGTTACACAAGAACACAGCTACCCCAGCTTCTTGCCAGGTTGCTTTCCTTAATACTACATGGTTGTTCTTTTATTTTCTTTCGTCTGCCTTTAAGATGAGGGAAACAGGCATCCAGGAGCAAGATGGTGACTTAGAAAATACAGCCTGACTAAGCTGAGGAAGCATTTTCTGTATAAAGGCAGGACTAGTAGGGCTTGGATAACATTAATTTAAGTTCCCGGGGAAAGAGCCTGACATGGTTCATTGCAACACCCGTTGAAAGTTTTATTAGGCCAAAATAAAAGGTATAATTTACAATGTCTTTCTCACAACAGCTTCCTGAAATTACTTCATGTTGATCGGTTCATGCTAACAACTGGGTTTTGACTCAGTGTGAAATGGAAGATACTTATCCTGTTTAGGAAAAGACCATAGCAGAGCACTTGGCAAGTTATGGGCTTGAAAGTGATATAGTATTAACGATGGTGTATCTTCCTCTTGACTCTATGGAGTAGATGGAAGATGAAGTGCTGTATGTCTGAATGAAACTGTAAATTCCAGGTTTACCCTCCAATTCTGAATCACTGATCTTCTTATGGAGGAATGGGAATCAGTCTGCCCCTTTTAACTGGAAAGCCCTTGTGTTTATCCTGTGTCTGTGGATTAAATCCAAGCTCGACTCTCAATGTCAGTGGTTGCAAGGGATATAGAATGAAATTCCAGCTTGCTGCTTACCAAAAGCACCTCAGAGCCCTACACTTTGGAAATCATAAAAGCAGAATGTGGGGTTTTTTTCATACTGTCCTATAGGTAGTGGGAGTCATGCCTAGTAGGACACTTCCCAGCTTCAGGGCACACATGTAGGGACAATGCAAAAAATGTAACATACCTGTGGGCACAGTTACATGTGGGTGAGAGTCAGGGGGTCGCTAACGCTTCCCACAGCTCGGACCCCGGAAGGGTCAAAACTGGAAAGACCTGTGAAAATGGGAATATGGGAGAACTGTCAAGCCCTAGGTTGAAGCCCAGCTTGCTATGATGTGGTTAAAAACTTCCCTGCAGCTGCTCAGACTGTAATCTCCATCAAAGAGAGCAAATGCTGGTATTCTGGCTGGATCGTTACATCTGTGTAACAGTAATACTCATGTATATTTTTAAAATATCCAAATACTGTTTATACACATCACAGAAAATAATAAATGTGTGTAAGGTTAACTCTGCAACAGACTTCTAATACAGCGGCAATTGAGTGTATAAAAATACACCCACACTCCATAGTTGCTCCTTTAAAATAACATTATTTTTTCTACAAAGCCCAATTAAACCAACAAGAATTCCACCAAGAATAGAAAGTTCGCTGTCCTCAGACAGCTAATATATCTTGCTTAGTCTTTTGAGAGCCCTAAAAGCAAAATTTAGTAGTTTGTTTTCAACAACACTCTTCTACAAGGAAGAAAAAAGGAGAATTTATTTTTGATTCATAGGAGAAGTGGCTAAGCAGGGGATCACCAGCTGGTATTTTGATGACTATCTTTGTGGAATATATTATGGACTCTAATCAAGTAAACCCTCTCACATGTCTATAAAGTGCATGGTTCGGTGCTGGAACCTCTTGGCCGTGGATGGAGTTGGATCAAGCATGTATCAAAGACAGTTACATGTGTAATAATTCTAACCAGAGCTCTTACAGTAAATGCCAGTTAAGGTTTCAAAGTGCATAATGTGTTCAAGGGAGGGATTTGAGAGGAATTAATGCTTTTCTGGTTTTGTTTAGTGTTATTTTAATGAAATACACAGCAACACTCAACGAACTGTAGGCATTAGTAACATTAAGTCATTGGAACAAGTACTACACTCATCGAGGTGCCATGGGCCTGGTCAAAATTGGGAAGGAAAGGCAGTTCTGGGGAGAAAAGGTTTAGTTCCCCTCCAGAAGCTTACTGGGGAGCCAAGGAGCACAGGAGAGATGAGGATCCCTGCTTGAGTCGGGCGCAATGGGGAGCGAGGGCAGGACCCAGCAGAATCTCTCAGGGGAAGATGCTCTTAGTGGGTCACATGTGAGTGACGTGGGTGGTGCAGTGGTGGTTGAGCTCTCAGCTCACAATAAGACTTCCTTTCTTCTTTCTTTCCTTCCTTCCTTGTCCTGACACCATCTTTCCCTCCTTCCCTCTCTTTCTCATTCCCTCTGTCCCTTCCTTCCCCAGTAGGCCATCTTTCACATAAATATTATAAAAAAAAAGTTAATCTCAGTGCATCACAGACAGCTTGTCCAAAGTGTAACAGCTATCTGGGATTTTGAAGTATAGTGAAATGAAGGTTATATGATATTGCTTTAGCCTTTTTGTTTTGGTCTGGACAACCTTGCAACAATGTTCAGTTGCATTAAAATAGTAGATTTGGACTACCACCATAAATAAGATGCACAATACATGTCAAAACAAGCTCTTATGTAATACAGATCTTCTGTGGTTTCATTTACTAGTAACACCCCTCATAAGTCATAACAGGGAATGAAGCAATTTCTGTGATATGGAAATTTCTTCTCAAGTGCATAAATTATGTCTTAATGCTTCAACTGGTTGAAAAGTGGGACAGTCCCACAGGTCATCATTTCCATTCCAGTGATAAGATTTGCAAATATTAACAATGATTTCTGTTTTATGGGGAGGATTAACTTTACAGGCATGAGGGGTCCCGTTTAGTTGAACATGGGGAAAGAAAAGTGTTAAATGTAATAAATTAGCAAAATCAAGTAATGAAGGCAGCTTTACTTGGTTTTTAGTGATTTTATAATCTCTCCCAATTCTGAAAGCCTAAATCACGCGCTCAGCTCCCATGTCAGACCTTTGTGCCTTCATCTTCAGCCTGGACCCCACGATGTGGATGAGGCATACAGGCTCCTACCGGGGGAGAGGTGATGGCTTGAGACCTGCCCTCTCGTCTGCCTGCGCTGCAAGGTTGCCATGTGCTCTCTGACCAGTTGCCTCTGCTAAAACTTATAGACATGTCCTTGCCTGTGAGCTGCCTTGGTTTTTGAAACCTGGCTCTCATATAGGCCCTAGGTGTTTTCACAGCTGATTTCCCCTGGAATTACTGTGGTTCAGCATGTCTCTGCTGAGATGAGTGTAGTTCATCAGGAAGATTTCTGAACTTCCAGAAATATGTGCAGATTTGCTTCGCCGTACTCATTTCTTGAGCACTAAAAACGTATTCAGGCAGCCTCTTAAAGTCATACAAATAACAGTCATTGAAATGGAAAGCAGCAAAATTATGAATATTGTATAATGCAATGTTAAATTACAAATAAATAAAACATCTGGGGCCAGATGTTGCTGTTGGATCCCTGTGTGGAACTGCCATTCCTTTCAGCAGCATTGTGTGCTCACTTCTGAGAGAAGAGTTTGGCCCTTGATGTAGAGAAGCAGTGTTTCTAATGTAATATTAATGGAGGATGATTTCTCCATTAAAAACAAGGTAACTTGGTAGATGGAGAGATTAACATAGTTTATAAAAACAGTTGAGGGTGTTTCTACAGCAAACTTTCATAACAGTGATATTTTTAAAGTTTAAAAGGGTAGAAAACAGTAGTGAAAGAAACTGGAGGAAACATCTACAGAATATATACAACAAGAAAAGGGAGAAGACAGTGTAAAAAATATACTTGAAGTAAGCCTGAGCTCTCAAACATCACTCAAGAATTTTAAGATAGGTGATTGGTGATAATATGTGTAAAAAGATAAGGTAATCTCAAAACGTCCAATCTCAGGTGGATTTGCCAAATACTGAACTCCCATTTTTCCTTTTAAAATCTTTACAAATCTTTTCCTTTTTGAATCTTTTCACCAATGTAGACTTTACTAATACCTTGGGGCAGTTACAGGGAAAAAATGGCCATTTACTCAGGAGAAAAATTTCCCTCCACAGAGTTTTGCATTGCTTGGTTGTGAGCAGGTTTGCAGAGTCTGACCTTTAGTAGGATCTAGAAGATCCTTTTACACCAGGGCTGATTTCTCCTTGGGTTCAGGTGCGATGCATGCCTATGCTTGCAGTTGCAGGTGCAGCTTTGTGACCATTTTGCCATGTAGCTGCCAGTCCCTGCTCCCCTCCATGGCACCTGCCTGGGCTTGTTTGCTATGTGCTTTTTCAGAGTGGGCAGAAAGCATTCCAGAGCCACGGTTGTTTATTTTGAAATGTCCTCGAAGAGGTTAACCTTTCAAGATACACATCTCATTTTCCAGCCCGCAGTCTTGCTCCAGCAATGCTTGGTCGGCAGAGCGCAGTGCATCCAGGCTCAGCTCCCGTGGCAGACTTTGTGAGTGATCTTTTATACAAAGCCTTTTAGCCAGAATGGGCACCCCAGTGAAAGAATTTAGAGCCAGGCAGTAATTCACTGCTTTCTGCACATTTTTTTGAACCTTTGATCAAGATGCCCTTAATCTCTGGAGATAGTTATCCACTTGCTCTTGCTGGTTCTCCGTTCTGCATGACAGGGTGATGGGAAGTGCTGTGCTGAGGACCAGCTCCAGGTCACGGTCCCCTTCATGTTAAGTTTAGGGCAGGCATTATAAGACATTTGTAAATGAAGGGCTTTTGTAGGGCAGCCCTGGTGCGACGTGCCCACAGTGCATCCCTTGCCAGTAGATGTCCAGTTTGGGAAAGGAGGGCTGCACAGTGCACCATCCTGCCCTCCAGCTGTGCCCGCACCTTGGTACCCAGGGCCACAGACCAGACAGGGGATTGGGCAGCTCCAGTCAGCTTGGGAGCTCCCACATTTCAAAATGAAGGCTCAAGTGTGTGAAACTATGTTGTGAAAGCAACAGTCTTCACCTGGCCCTGGAGAGTCATCAGCAGTCCATGCCTTTGGAGAAACAGTGAAGGAAAGAGGCATAAAAGGCATCTACCTTTTCTGCAAGTTGTTTACTGAAGCAGATCCCAAGCAATCAGTGCCCAGGTGAAGACTACAGAGTATTTTATTTATTGGTGACAAAGAAAGAGAAAACTCACTTTCTGACAGTGGTCTTGAAGTTTTACAGTCCTATCTTCCTGCTGCTGCTTACTCCTCTCTCTTCCTTGACCTGTACCAGCCCATGCAAATTTAGCCTTCTGCCCAATGTTGTCTGTCTATGAAGTCCTTTAAAAAAGCTGAATGTTCTTGGCATGTGGGTCCTGACTCCTCCCTGAACCTACCTACAGATGGCAATTTCCCAGATCAGGGCAAAAAGGCTTCCCTTATAAACAAACAAACAAATCTGCGGTCTGGATTTCCTCTGTAGCACAGCAGGGGCAGCACAGGGCAGGCATTTGATATTTGCTAGTTTGCATTTCCTTGAAATGAAGGAAGAGCAATGAAGAATATCTGCTCGACAGTGTGTTGGTCAATGCTGTGTGAAATGACATCATCAGTAACCCAGCCAGATGGGGCTGAGCACTGTGTCTGTGAAAATGTTCATAGGAGCAGTGAGCACCTTCAGACAGACGCTTTCCATTAGACTAAACACAGATACTCATTTTAAAAGTGTGCAAGGAAATCGAGCTGCAGTCTAAAGCCAACAGTTAAACACAGCTGTTCTTTTGCTTTGCTGGCCCTCCCAGTTATTTTTCTTTTCAAGGTGCGGGCTCAATCAGGAAAATGGAAAAACGGTTGAGAAGTTCTATGTATGTCTTCTGCACCTTGGATTTTATAGGGCAAGCTTGCAGTTTCTCTTCCAGTTTTACTCATTCAAATGTTATCTACACAAAATCCAAGTGTTAAAACTGGAGGGGAAAATTGGATATGCCACCTTTTGGTGTAAAAAAATTGTGTCAGAGCTTTTACAGGGCCTTTAAAAATGGTGTCTCTAAATAACACCTGCACCATGCATTTTACATGCCAGTGTTTCAATTTATGATGTTTCCTTTGGCTATGGCTGTATGCTATCCTGGTTTTTATATCTGACAAGAACCCCTTTGCCACATCTTTGGAGTTTTTGGACTTCAGTATGTTAATTATGAACATCTTATGCTTGCTTCAGTGCCCATGTCTGACAAAGACAGCACTGGTTTGTAAAAACCCTTTATCTGAGCTGAGTGGAAAATGCTGTTATCACGCCATGAGTCTTTTCTGAGTCTTCACCATTTTCTCCTCCTATGTGGAAATAAAATGCATGCTAGGTTTGTGACAGAATGGTGTGCCTCAATGTAATTTTTGTCTTTGGTGATGTCCACTCCTTCACACAGAATTAACTGGCTGAAACAAAGTAGAAAATGCCCTCTCCAGTGGGTGACTGCTGGGTGCTATGGCCAGGCAGATGTGACAGCAGCAGCAGTGCCTGTCCATGAGCTCATCTCTTTTTCTGGGTCTCTGTGAAAAAGCAGTGGCTTTCCTGCTGCTCAGAGGCATTTCCCAACAGGTCTCTCACAAGCAATAGGTTCCTGCCAAAAGAGTTCATTTTCTTGAATCAGCATTTTCTGACTGGAAAGAAGAAATTCCAATTACTTCTGCTCATTATAAATGAACAGACTGAGAATCCATGGGAGAGAGACTTACTGCATTCAGATCAGTATGGGTCTAAGAAATACATAGTAACCAATTGGCCTAATAGAAGATTACCAATATTTCAGTGTGGAGAAGAGCTAATACTTTTTTTAAAAAATTGCATGTTTAAAAATACATGTTTCAGTCATCTCCAGCAGCCTCATGCTAACAGGATAGAGCTGTTACAGCACCATCAAAAAAAGAAGGTTGCATTATCAGAGACTTCAGCTATTTCCCCTGGCTAATCTAGAAAGAGAATCCCAAACTCACTGAAGTGCCCTGGGAAGACATTTTATAGCAGTACAGGCTATTGCATTGCTGGAAGCAAGTCTATAATAGCCTTTTAAGCATCATTCAGCCTGAATTATCTGCCTAAGACATGTACATAAATCATGATATATTACACAATATTTTTTCTTGCCCCCTTTCTTGAATTTTTCTCCTCCAGTGCAAGTTCTAGAAAAGAAGCAAATTAGATTTTTTCTTTCTGTTACTCATCACAGCCAGTGGGATGACTCAGTTATGCCAGGAATTTTTGGCCCAGTTTGTCATATTCAGAAGAGTGAAATTCTATCTAATGAAGTGGGAGAGGTGTTATAGAAAGAGGAGGCAGTAACTTACTTATTATTACCCATTTTACCCTGCTTGATTTTCTGTCATTTAACTATCTGTGTATGTTTTACACTGTTGTAGTACCTGGATGATCCATTAACTGGGCTTCATTCTCACAACTTCCCTTCTGAAGGACGCTTGTGTCCTAATGATGGGGCCATTAAGAAAAGAAATTTAATCACCTTAATTGATCCCAGCTCTAATTTCCAGCTATTTCATATAGGCATAGTTCTGGAAAGGTGGTTAAACCCCACTGTGTCTGCTGGAGTACCTCCTGTGAGTGGTGCAACTCTAGTGTTTCCATAGCAGGAACGAGATAAAATAAGGAAAACATGCCCAAAGCAGGGAACAGAAATGAGACTCAGCTGTCTAGCTGAACGTTGTAAGCATCAGGCTGCAGGACTGACCTTGTATGCCTGTCCTCTCTTGCTTTGGGGAACCTCTTATTCTTGTTTGCATGGGAACAGTGATTCAGGAAAAGGCATGCACTCACCTGGACTTTCAAAGGTAACCCAAATCTTAGAAGTTGAGTTAAAATTGGCAGCTATTGGAGGAGAGACCTCTGAATTGTAGCCCCACATAGAGAAAGGAGGTGCCAGTTCCTAGCACACACCAGGAGGGCAGCAGCCACCTGGCTAGACAGTACACAGCAGCTTAGAATCACTGCTGTTTAGGATGGAGATTATGAGGAAGAAGTGATCATTGTGTAGGCTAGAGGTCAGAGTACACAAACCCAAGGGAAACTGGGTCTTGTTAGTTCTGCTTCTCCAAAACCAATTTATGAATGTTCTCTTTTTTGGGTTCTGCCTGTAGGATTTAGTCTCAATACACCTGCTTGCAAGTGCCAAATGGTCCAGGGCTTGCCCAGTGGTTGAAGGGAAGATGATCCATCAAGCCTTTGGCACTATCACATCCAGCCTGTTGGTAGAGGCTGGCCAAATGCCCAGTGAGTGGTAGTGGCTCTATCTGCCCCTGTGCTGCTGCTGGGCTGGAGCAGGAGCCAACCATACTCACATGTACACAGGCAGCACTGTCCAGATTTGTTGTAGGAAAGTCTGGTGAATCTATTCCTAGCTCATTGTGAATTATGAAAGGTGATATATAGAGAAATTTTGGCCATGAGGCTAAGAGGCAGTGTTTCTTACAGCTCTGTTCCCTCTGAAGCTGGTGCCTAGCTGTAGGGCCATGGTCCCCCAACCCACTGCAGGATAGATGCTCTTTTTAGTGGTAGGATGGAGTAGAGAAGAAGCACAATTCCACTGCCTGCCTGTTGAGCTGAGCTGTGTACCTGATCATGTGCTAGTTGGCTCACAACAGGCTACATGGGTTGAAGTCCTACGTGAGGGCCCAGGGGAGGATGGATTTGTCCATAATGGATCTGTGACTAAGAGCTGTCCATCACCTGTTAGTGTGTTAACTACTGAATTAATCTTCCTTCCTAAAGGCAGCATCCCTGAAGCGTGTCCAGGTGATATCTCTGGAGCCTGAACATCACTAGTGGTGTCCTGCAGCATTAACACCAGAGGGACATGCTCTTCAGTGATCCATCCCCAACATGAACACTGGAGGGACACATTCTTCAGCAATCCACCCCTTTCTTTGAGATGTGAGGAGCAGCAGCTCCCACTAGGAGTAAGAGGACAAGCTGGTTTCCAGAAGTGCTCAGGCTGCCAACAAAAATACCAGGCAAACTGTAGTAGTGTTTGTGCGATGCTGACACGTGCCCACTGGGAGTGCGGCTGCCGCCACCACCTCATTTCGCAGAAGCCATCGACAGCTGTCAGGTGATAACAACTTTGGATAATTAGTGTCCTGAAGGGCTTGAACTGAGGGCTCAGAAATGAAAGACTGTATTATAGAATAGCTATTCCCTCCTCACCCCTCGAGACTGGTTGTGTATGTCGAGCTCAACAATAACATTAAAAAAAAGTAATACTAAGAAAAGCAATATAGCAGACTAAATTGCATTTGCTGCATCTTGGGCTTACATTTCATTACAAATACCTCCTTACCCAGGGTACAGTCTTTTTAAGTCATTAAGACAAGTCCTGAAGTCCTTTCTCAGTTTTCACTCATACCTTGGATGCTTTCTCATTAACTTCAGTGGATTTCTCTTTGTCTGACTGAAAACTGAAAGGGGGCCTTGGGATTTGAACTACTGGGAATTTTGCTTGAGTAAGCAGAAAGAAATGTGGCCATGATAATAACCTTTTTTTTTTTTTTTTTTTTTTCCCTATTTTTTTCCCTGTTGCTTTTCTGACAGCTCTGAAAGAGTGGGAGGAAAGCAGTTAGGACTCACCACCTTTTTGATTTGTTTTTGAGGATTTGTGAAATGATTTTCTTTTGAATTTCTAAACAGAAGGTCATTTCAACTGAAAAGTCATCATATTTAATTTAGAAAATGTCAATTAAAAATGTTAGGGGCTTTTTTCAACTAAAACAACATTAAGATATCAAGACAACTACCAAAATGTTTAGATCAACAAAAATCTGGCCTTTTTTATTATTATTATTTTAAAGGCCCCAGAAGTTTTAACTGAATTTTTTGCCCTGCTCTAAATTAAAAGTTTGGCTAAATCATTCCCGTAGAGACTGTGTTCAAATGGGGACATGTTTACATATCTGCCTCTGATCATATAAGATAGTGCTCGATTATGGGATGTACTGGCTTTCCAGCCCCAGAGAATGGCATGTCCTCACCATGATCCTGTCTCTTACCAGAAATGTGGACTACTTATATAATATCAACTTCACTCTTTTCCTGACCTCAGAAAAAAAGTTATTTTTTTCAAGGAAAAAGTGATACCAAGGGCAAAACTGTATTTCAACACTTCTGGACACTGTGGAGATGCTGCCCCAGTTTTATTAACAGAGGGTGACATGATATGTAGGAAAAGTTCATTCTCAGAGTAAGTTTATTTTAGTCTATTTTGAATTTGGTTTAGAAATCACCAAAAGGTTACTAAAAGTTACTAAAACCGTGAACAGATTTATCTAAGATGAAATCAAGAGTGCCTAACCGTGGGTTAGGCAGGCTAGGGAAAGCAGTCAGCAATCACAGGTGCCTTGGGGAGGAGCTGCTAACCCAGGGAGGGATGCATTGCCTCAGGAGATGCAGAAAAGTGACAAAAAGCAGCTGCAGGACTATAACTGCTTAAAACCAGCACAGACATCTCTGCAATTAGCATCTGAACATGCTTAACGTTTCCTCTCTTATACCTGTGGTTTTAACCTCAAGCCTCTTTTATCCTATTTTTGTGCAGCTGTACTGCTGCTTCACAGCCTCCCTGCTCTGCCAGAGAAGTTCAGAAGAAGCTGTGGCAGAAATGACCGGGCAACCTGGGTGTATGCCCATGCCAATCTCCACAAAATAAGTCTTTTTTCATACACCACAATGTAATAATGGACATTGGCTCTCGCTCAGCCTCATTTAATGACCCATATCTGAGTGAATAATTCATTCAGTGCCTAGAGATCTTGTGTGGAGACTTGTTTTACCACAGGGCCCTGGGGAATGAAAACAGCAATAAAGTTCCAGCTTTTAACCCATCCATTTACAAAGCCTCATGATATTATTGCTTCCATGATCAATTTAAATGAACATGTTGGAGGTTTACTAGCAGCCTTCCTGTATTTCATGCCCCAGTACATATTTTTTTCAGAGCATCTACAGCTTATACTTATTGTTGGTTTGAAGGAAATAGAAAATTCCCAACTGCAAAGTCACATTTTTATTTAAAGCTTTAATTGTCCTAAAGAAGAGTCTTTCTGAAATCTAGCCCGTTTGGAGTCACTGATGCTGTTTATTATCCAGTAAACTCCTTTAAGCTTTGGGACAGGTTAATACTCCTCAGCATCGGTATAATTTTTCTTAGGCTGTGTTACTGTGTTTATATGAGGATCTTCATTTTGCTTTGGCAGCAGAATTTCTTTTCTGCTTCTGCAAATTACAAAAAAAAAAAAAAAAAAAAAAAAGCCTTCCTAAGCTGGATTGCTTTGCAGCTGTGAAAACCTATAATAACTTCACTCGGATTACAACTACATCAAAGGTATTATATATCCCTGAGTAACATATTTACTGGGCTTTTCAACAGCTGTATAATTAGCTCTAGATGACTACTTTTTTCCTCCACATCTTTAAATATCCATATTTCAAAATTCACAGAAATTCAAAGGGAGGATGGTTTTCCCTTTCACAGAAGGTGCAGCCCACCAGATTTTTTCCTTAGCTTTTTTTTTAAAAAAAAAAAAAAAAGGAAAAGAAAAAAAGGCCTCAACTTCCATGTCCCCGTCCTCCGGTAACCAGACCCAAGGTATCCATCACCCCTCCTGGCACGTTGTGCCCACCTGTCTGATGAGGGAGGTGATTCAGGCAGGGGATGGGCACGGGGCCCTTTGCAGCATCCCCCAAAGAGGCAGCTTAGGGTCAGCAGCTGTCCCCAGAGCCGGTCACAGCCCCCTGGCACAATAGGAGGATGGCAGAAGGTGAGGAAAACGCTCGTGCCTCCACAGGGAAGAATAAAGGCTCCATATGTCCCGGACCTCAACAGATGCTCCTGCAGCATGACCCCCTTTGCCGTCCCCTCCCTCCCGCCTCGTGCTCGCAGCACCTCCATCACTGACAGCCCCTGTTCACAGGGACGTCCCCACCGAGGGACACCAGCACGGCCTGCTGGTACAGCAGGAGCTTTTGAGGAAGGGGTTGTGCACAGGATTGGACCGGACAGTGCGTGGAGTCAAAAGCCCCTCTCCTGCTGTGATCCTGCACACATCCCCTGTCATTCCTTTGCAGAGGAATTGTTATGCAATTAACTTTATTCTGGGAACAGGAGGGAAAAGAGACTTTAAAATTCTCTTTAACTCTAGCTGGGTTTTCTTTTCATATTTTTTTTTGCCCTGTGCTGAGTAGAAGAAGGCAGCGCTTCAGTGTTGATGTGGAGGGAAGGATTTTCCCCCACAAGAATACATTACAACCTGCTGGTTTATGTTGTGCTGATTGCTCAGTCCCATGACCAGGGTGGCAAGGGAAGGTGTAAGAAACACTTTCACACAGCCGCTGTAGAAATGGTGACTTCCTCTTTCAATTTTTTTTTCTTAGCTGATGGGACTTTGATCTCAGTTTTTAGAAAGTTTTCCTAAAATGAGCTCCTAGTCTGGAATTGTCTATTCCTTCCAATGCTTCATTACGACGCTGTGATGTGTTGGCTGGCTGGCTCTGATGTGCAGGAAAGACCCAGCTGGCTGAGCACTTTCAGGACAAACAGATAAGACAATTTACTATCTGATTTTATGAGAGCCATTTACACTTTGCAGAATTTTTTAAGCAGCAAGCCCTTAAGAAGCATATTCTGAGCATGGTACCTAGGAGAATTGCACACACATTTCCTGTCAGCAGCCGGAGAATAGTGTCTAACACCTGCTATGAAGAGCTTGAAATATATTCTTAAATGGCTTGATTGCTTTGCATTTCCCTTGAGATGAGATGAGACATTATGGTGCAGTTTCTTTTCTGTAAGGAGACCTACTGCAGATACTTCTTCAGTAGAGCTCCCGAGCAGCGTTGCTGAGCCTGTGCTCAGTCGTGCTTATGCTCACTGGGATTTGAACCTGTGTTTAAAATCTAGTTTATGCTCAGAGGGACTCTCAAGACCCATAGCTGGGGGGCAGCAGACATGGACCGTAAACAATTGAGGACAGGATCCTGTCCTACTACGGTTTAAAGAGTCAGCTGAGAGCAGGGATAAACATAAGCAGAAAAACCTCTCAAAGGGTCCTTGCTGTAAGCACAGACTTGCGACTTTGCAGTGTCTGATCTTCCTCTGCATCATCCCAGGCCACGCTTCAGAAGACAGCAGTGAGAGAGCTGTGTGTTTGGCAAGAGAAGTGAAAACATCCACCTGAGTTTCCTGGCTCTGTCTGCTTTATCAGAGCATCCTACTACTCCCATCCAGGTGCACTGAAGTGGCATCAGGAGGGAAACTTCCCACCCTGGAGCAGGTGAGAGCCAGCACCCATCAGGGAATGGCTGAACACACCTTCCCCTGCATCCCCTGGCCTCTGATGCTTCACTTGTTGGGCTGCCCTTGCCAGTGGTGAACTAGTTATGACACAGTGAATATGAACCAGTTATTAAACAGTGAATATTCAGCTACCCAAACACAAGATGGGTAAACTAGAGTGCCTTCTATACAACATTTCCCAAGATCTTTAGCCCCAGCCTCTTTATTGCACAGCAGGTGGGAAGGAGGTGTCCTGAGAGTGACACGCACTTTTACAGGGAACCTTTCTATTTCAGCATCTTGAATGGGAGCACATTGCCAGCTGTTACCTCACAGCCCTTGCACTCCTCTGTACTCGGCCACCCCACCACACACCCACCTTGTGGGCTGGTTTGTAAGTTTTTTAGAAGACACTCTGGTTTCAGCTGAACTGGGTGGGAGCTGGGAGCTTTCAGCCCCATTGAAAACACAGTGTAATCCAGACTAAAAATTGTATGAAAAGAAAGCAGCAGTGATTTTCTACCCCAAAAAGTTTCTGTTTCCAGACACTTGACTATATACTCTGTAAAGAAAAGAGGTAATCTATTAGGTATGTAAATATTAATATTTATGAAATAAATCCTGAAGTTTCAACTATTCTTTGGTTGTGGATGTCTTAACGCTTATTCCATGGAGGATAATGTTTTTCCACTAACAGGTAAAATGGTGGAAAAATCAGGACAAGCAGAAACTACTTTAGCATTTCAATTAACAGGGAAAAGGCCCTGGAATTTATGTAGCAATTTTTTTGTAGCTTTCAATGAATGTTTTCAAAGCTTTCTCAAACTATGTAATTTTCTTTGAACTTCAGTTGCTGGAAGATGCCCAGGAATTTCACACAGATAGCTAATCGTCCTCCTAACTGCCACTCCTCCACCTTCAGGATGGTTCAGCTGTGATTCCTCATCCCTATTTCATGTTCCCTGTGCTTCCGTATGGACCCTTCACTCCTTACAAAGGTGGCTGGACCTGGGTGCTGCAGTTAGGCTGCTGGTAGGGAGGCTGGATGTGATGCAAGTCTGACTAACTCCAGCCATAGTGAATGTATTTTGCTCTTGCAAATTAAAAAATAGAACCAAACCAATAGAAAAGGGCAGGTGTGAGGATACGTTTACGGGACAGCTTCAGACGTTTTTTAATCTTTTTTTGTTCTGTGGAAGACTAGAAACTGATCCTTACAAATGTTGGTTTTCTTTTTTTTTTTTTTTTTTCAAAATGGAATTGAGCCAAAATATCCTTACTTAAGTCTCCCTCCGTCTAGCAACAACAGGAAAATCCGTTCTAGATTCTGTCAAAATCTTGATGAGAAGGCTCTGTCAAACATATGTGATGAGGACAAAACAGCACATTTCAATTTCATCCACCCTTCCTGGTCAAATCTAGTTCATGTTATTGACCTTGTGCCAATTTTCCTAGTTTTTTAGAAAGAAAACATCATTCTCCATAAAACAAAGTGGAAAAAGCCAGCTTGGGAACCAACTCTGGTTGACCATGGAGAATCACCTTTGTTGTCAGACTTCTCTGACCATGCTGCATGCCGTGTTCATGCCCATCATTCCTGCATGTCAGGCTGGGCAGAGGGGATGTGGCCCATGTAATTCAATGCCCATGATTTCAGAGTTACAACCATAAGCAACCAGATATGACTCCTCACTGTTCCTAAGGTTTCCCATTAACTGGCATAGATCAGGAGGTTTCCAGGGGGGGTGCGAAGTCATCTGTGTCCCAGCAGAACACATCACTCAGCCCAGGGAAACCAGTCCTCCCCCCCAGTGTTGGTAGTGCTGTGAACTTCAGAAGCTCTACATCTCCGAGTTGACTGTAGTTAATTCTGAAATTTTGGGAGGATACATCTGTTTTAAAGGAAGGGTCTGATTTTAACAATTTAAATTAATGGTCAACTTCTGTGTTGTGGTTTGGCGGGCAGGGAGGAGGGACGGGGCTGTCCCTTCCTGCATGTGAAATCTTATCCCCAGGAAGAGAGCCTGTAGATCAAAGGGGCCTTGCTCACATGCGGAGCTGCTGGGATCCATCATGCACGTCTCCGGAGGGAGGGCTGGCTCCCCGCCTCGCTGCCACCACTGCCCGTGCTCCCCCGGCTGCCTCCTGCCACACACGCAGCCACGGCAGATCCTGTCGTCTCTGGTGCCAAAGCAGCGCGTGGAGTTTCTGCGCCGCACATCCCACAGCAGATGTGCCGTGGCTAAAATGCAAGGGAGTGCTCAGTGGCGGAAATGACACCCAGGGGTAAATCTGCAAAGGGTACACACTGGTCTGACTTAGCTGCCATGTATTGGTGTGGCCCTACTGCTTATCTGCAGGGTGATGCCACCTTGCACCAGGTGAGGGAATGGCCCATCACACCCTGCTTTGCAGCTCTGCAATGTGAGATTGTGTGCTAGAGGGGTTCCCATGACCATGGCCCATATTAGAGTCCATGAGTCACCTTGATTTCCATTGACCAGCATGTCCAGAGTAAGAAGCTCTGAGTTTTATCTTCTGTGCCACAGTGATATTTTTAGCTGCAGGCTTGTGAAGGGTGAGCAATGAGGAGGTCTCCAGCTATTTTCAGACCATTTTACTTTTAATGTAATCATACTGCACATCCCAGTAAGGGATTTGATCCCATTATCTATGTGAAAGTATAAATGCCCATATGCAAAGGTATGAATAAGGAGAGACATGCTAATTGCATGTCTGCAAGATGTTGAAGAGAAAAGGCATTGAGCTTTGGGGTGGTGCTCCTACATAAAATAGATTATAAGATCATGCAAGCAATTAAAAAAAAAAAAAAGAAAAAAGAAAAGAGAAAAAAGAAAAAAATGATTAAATTAAAACAAATAAAATACTCTACGTGGTGGTTTGTAATGGATCTGACAAGTCTAGTGGCTACTTCAGTAGCATAAACACACATTCCAGGATGCACTATGTTTTATATTGTACATGTTAAAATATTTAGTAACTACATTGCTATAAACATTGTTTTGATCTCCAAGTGCACCATATTTTAAAGCCTGTTGTACTCCAGGAAGAATTATATTCTCCAGCCTCCTTAATAAAAGCCACAGTCTATGATGCTCTTGATGTGCACAGGCCCAGACTACACAGTATGATGACATTCTTCAGGAGGCCTTTAATGAATTAATGCCTCTCCAAATGGTTTTAAGCTTACAAAAAGAAGATGTGTGCATGATCCTAAATCATTTGGAGCCATTTTATTCAGTGCCTATTGATTTTAGTGCCAGTAAACCTCACTGCTGCCTGTCTCTGATGAGTATTACATTATATCCTCCATAGCACACAATGGGATTTAACGGCGCCAAAAATGTAATTTCAGCACAAAATCCAGAAGTCATTATGACATCAACTCTCCTTTTTCTTCCAAACTTAAGGTACCCGAGGATCAAACTTCTGAAGAAACTGGAGCCATTTCTCTGAAGTGAATTCAGAGAACACACTCCTCCATATTCAAACTAATTGTTGGGGCTGAAATGGGCTTAAAAATAAGAAACAGCAAAGTTGGCATTTTTTTCTCATGCAGCCTTTACATGGACCCATTATTTTAATATCAGTAATGGCAGACAAAGATGGTTGTCTCTGCATTTGGATGTATTTGTAGAAAGAAGTTCTTTCTCTTCTCCCTTTAAGGCAAGTCAGACAAAAGGCTCTGGTCAGCAGGGTCAGAAATGGCCACGCAAGCATGCACAGAAGTGCTAATGTTCACTCGTAGTCCTCATGTAGAGAGAGAAACCTACAGGGTGATGTTAATGCTTTCTCCTCCAATGTGTGTGTGAACAGTTTTTGCTTTCCCAAACACAGTGTACTTAGTAGTCAGAAATACTCCGCCTTGCGTGTGGTCTTTGAGGGAATATTGGTGGCCCCTTCCCCAACTCCTTTCCCCTTTCTTTACTCAGAACTCCTAGCAGTAACATTCCCGACCCACACAGATATTTATGTTATTCTACAGCCTCCCCAACACATGCCAGCAGAAGCTTTTTCCATTCCCAGTTCTCAGAGAGTTGCTGCTAAAGATGAGAATACACCTCATTTCCTCAGTTAATGATGTGTCTTGTTCAGTTGTGCTCTTCAGCCTATACTTAGCCCTGCCCTGCAAGCCAGGTGCAGCTGGTTAAGCAGAAGAAGGATACAGCCAGTGTCTGACCCCCCAAAAAGTGCTGCTATGGGGCTGGGGAGCCCCTGGCTCTGAAGTGAGGGCTCCCATCGTGCCACTCCTCATGAAAACAGCTTTGATAATTTCCAGCTAGCAAGAAGAGATAATAAGAGAGATCTTGGGAACAGAAGCCATGTGCAAAGCAATTCTGTAGCATGGGAATAGAAATGGATATAAGACCCATGGAGGTAATGGGTCTATGGCAAAATGGAGTATCATCAGGTGGACCTGCTCTCCTTATGTAGCACCTGACCGTGGAGGGGATCTGCCGTGAATTCACGGGCAAAAGAGCCTCTCAAGGGACAAATTGATCTCTGTGGAGGAGTTTCATCCTCACTCAGCATCCCAGGATGGAGGTGCAGAGGGGATTTGCCCACCGCCCGCCTTGCTGGGCTCCTGCCTTCCGGTTAAGTACTGCTGCAAAGCTGAGAGATGGGTGTAAGAGCCTTTCAGCAGGCAATTAAAAGCAGAATGTTTTCTGTAATATATAAACAAGCCCATTAAGCCTGACTTTAATGGGGCTGAGATTCTGTGATAAATAATTGAAAAGAAAGCTTAAAGTGAATTTCAAAGATCTTTTTTTCCCTTTAAAATGTATTTACAATACTTCAGTACTTTATATAGCTTGAATGTTTAATCAATTGTCATTTAAAGAGAGTTCAGTTCCTGGAGTTTTGTGATATATATGTGCTAAACAAGCCACTTGAATGTCAAAGACACAGAGCAGCAGCTCTTGGGTTGAGACAGATTTCACACAGTTTGTAGTGGCTTGTGCATGGGAAAAGCTTGCTCTCAAAATCTCAGCTGCTCTCTGTAGATTAAAAGGGTCTTGAAACAGCTTGAATTTCTCCTGCTGTAGCACATCCAGGACTATGAGATAGCAGGCCGGGCACTGGACAGGGATCCGCTAATTGCTTGCCTGCTCCCTGGGTCCAGCCAGCACCTGGCACAGGCTCTGGTTTCTCTGTCAGCTCCGAGGCAAAATCCCAGCCCTGCCTCAACCAGGCCAGAGGGACAGGAGTGCAGAATGAGTGAACGTTTGAAAGCTGCAGCTGATGTTTATTGTGCACTTAAACATACTTGTCAGGTGCCTTGTTGTAGGTATTTTTCCTGGGCTGGTTGTGATTGAGGACGTCAGGGGTGATATGCTATTCCCTTCTCAGTGAGTGAGCATTTATCCTGCTTCCATTAACACGAGGCCTGATGGGATGGGAATATCCCTCAGTGCCTTTCAACACACACATTTAAAATGTCTTGTAAATTAGCTAAGACTTTGGACTTCCCATCGGCTGTGCAGATTCCCTCGCTGTGGCTAAACTGGCACCACCTCAGGGATGCCACTGGAGTTTCACTGCAGCCCCCACACTGCTGTTTAAAAACTCCAGACCCTCTTAGTCCTTCTCGCTGCCCCCTGGCCTGTACTCAGACCAGAATGGTGCTGATCTCTATTTTACAGAGGAAAAGCAGGGTCTCTATAAACCTGAGGTTGAGTGCGGCTTTAAGCCCCAGAAGCTTTTTGAGTAGATTTTTTGTGAAAGTTCTCATATATATGTTAAGGTGCTGAAGTGTTTTGGGACTTAGAGTATGAAGAAGTTTATTGAAGACCCCTCCCAGGCTTCATCTTCTACTTAAACGGGACTCACTGGAGAACTTTCATAATTTTTTTTACCCCCTTGTTTTCCTTTAAACGACTCTGTTTCTGTGCCGCAGTGCTTCTGCTGACTGGGAGACTGCTTGTTCCCTGCCTTTGCTGGGGTGTTAGCAGAAGTGACCTCCCCGTGGCTTTGTGGGGATCAAACTGGCACCAGAAGAGTTAATCAAGAAGAGAGTGTCTCTAATGTGAACACACTGGCACAGTACTCTCCCTGCTCAGGAATACAGCAATAATCGCCCAGTTGGCTTTAATTATAATACTAATATACATAGATATTTAAAATTATAAAAGCAAGCAAAGGCGTATGCATATAATTAGAAACTCACAGCAAAAGGGATCAAATCCTGCTCTGAGCAGCCGCACTGGAAATGGTGCGGTGTAGTCCCAGCTTTGCACCAGTGTGCCTGAAATCACAGCTTGTTCCTGCAGAATCCCCTAATCATCGTTCCATTAACTCATATAACTGTGTGGGACTAGAGCAGATTTCTCAATAAAAATGATGGATAAGTAAATTGGGAGAAGCACTCTACCACTTAGCAGGTGTGAAAAGATTGACAGTCCCAGCGCTGCTGCGGGAGGATTGCATGTGCTGACTTGAGGGTGTCGCTGTGTGGAAACGCTTGTGCGTGGCTGGGGAAAAATTGTCTTTTTTTTTTTTTTTTTTTTTTTTCTTTTTCTGAGGGTGCATGAGTGGGAAATGATGATGCTGGAACAGGATGTGGGAGAGCTGCAAACACCCTGAGAGCAAACAGTGTGCAGCACAGCACGGGCAGCAGCCGTGCAAGGAAGGAGCAGGAGCCTCCCGGCTGCTGGCTCTCCTCATCGCGACAGTAAGCGTGGAAGCGGGAAGTCAGGGAGCTCTCAGCGTTGCAGAGATGTGTCTGGGTGTGAAATCCCACCTGGCTGTCCCTGTGCCAGACTTTAGGGCAGACCCACATGCCCGGGATGTGCCCCTCTTTTGGTCTCTTAGGCTATTAGATGGAAACACCTTCCACAATGCTGCAAAAGCCACTCTGTGCATGAACTAGGGCCTTGTCAACAAAGCATTTCTCATAAAAGTGATAGTGCCTTTGATAATCCTGGGTCCCACAGTGGTTCATGCAGCCCTCTCTCTCGGTGGAGATGCTTCTGTCTGAGACTGTGTGCAGACAGAAGTGTTCCCTGCCTTTGCTTTTGGGGCTGGAGTGTGCCCGAGTGGGGTGTGCCAGGCACATCCCACAGGCAGATGTGTCCCGGAGGGTGAGCAGGAAGGCTGGGGTGAAGACAATGCAGCAGAGGGGAAAATGGCACTGGGGAGGATACTCTGGTTTGTGGCTGAGACACACGCTGGCCCTTCGGGGAACCGGCAGGAATTATGCAGCAGCAGGCTTGATTTCATGGATAATGTAGTAATTTAATGGGCAAAACCTGTAGGCCTTGGTTAAAACCCAGCCTGAGGTTCTGCTTTCTCCTCAGAGGGGAAATTAGGGAGAGGGCGCAGCTTCTCTGCTTCCCTCCAGGGACTGATGTCCTGAAGGAACGGAGGAGGCTCCCGAGATCCCACAGCACAATGGTGTTTGACTCTCTGCTCCCACGCAGCTCCTAGCTCCTGCTATAAGCATGGTTTGAAAGAAACATCCCTTTGACCTGCTGGACCCCTGCACATTTTTATAGCATCCTGCAGCTCCGCTTCAAGCTGCTCCGATCCCAGAGGCTTGTTAAAAACAAGGAGCCTTGTGCTGAAATTCCCGCCACGACCCTCCCATTCACCATTTCTAAGCCTTTATAACATGCTCAGCAGCTAATTAGCAAAGACCTGCCAGTGATGCCACTCAGACATGAAAACGGCCTTTCCATTTTCCTGCTACATCCAGAGAGCCAGAGGCAACATGAGGTCCTGGGTCTCTTCTAGGACCGTGCTTCTTACCCATGGCCAGGATGCAAGAGCATGAGTGCTACCAGTGCTGCTACGCTTCTCACTGGGCATGCTGGAGGGGCACCATCACTGTCCCCCTCCTTGTCCCCACCAGCCCAGCTCACTGGGCAAGCACCTTCCCTGTGCCACCACGGTGCATCGCTGCCATTGCAGCCTTGAGCCGCGGGGAGCAGCAGCAGGGAAACATCCTTGTCATGAGGAAAAAGAAGCAGGGGATCAGGATTAATTTTTGTACATGGTGCCTGGAGAACTAGGCGTTTGTTGTAAAGATTTATTGAGTGAGAAACAATGCTTCGCCTAATCCCTTGGCAGGGGGAGCTGTTCCAGCTAACAACTGCTCGATAATTAGCACTGGGAAATCCCCTGCTCCCTCCTCTGCTCTGCCTCGAGGTATCTCAGGCGCTATCAAATCTAACACTAAATTGTACCCCAGCATGGTGAGAAGGTCTCTCCATCCTGCAGGCCTGTTAGGGTGCTCTGCTGGCTCCAAAGACAGGGGTTTCAGGCAGGGTGGTTGGCTACCGTCCCTCCCCTTGGCCACCCTCCAGTTGCATTTTCCAACAGTGGCAGAGGAGCGCTGACATCCCCAGGACACCCCATCAGGCCTCTTGGGGTGCCACGGGACAAAGAGGCTCCCCTGAGCATGTCTCTCCTGGCTGGGTTGTTTTTGCTGGGCTTTGCTGCCTGGCAGTGCTTGTTATACTGTTTTAAGCCCAAAGGTCAGAGTGTTTGTCACAGGCACCCCCATCAGCGGAGGCACCTCCGCCGGGGGAAGGTAGAAGAGGAAAAAAATTACAAATGAGCCTCTTACATGGCTCTGAGCCACTCTTATCCTGTGAGTGATAAAGGTGTAAAACAGGGAGTCTCTCCCAGGGCGGATGGCCACGGCGTTGCTGGAGCCACATCTTCTGGGAGGGAGGTGATGCTCTCATCCCAAGCCAGCACCAAGCACTGTGATGTGCAGGGAAAGGCAGCGGTCAGACCAAAACGAGACTGGCAGAACTGTAAGTGCCAGGCAGAGCAGGCTGCTGGAAACCACAGCGATCGCACCATATCGTCTGCTGGGTCTTCATAGGTGTTGCTCACTCATTGCAGCGAGCAGTTCCCTTACAGATCCTGAGGCAGGCGGCAGCAGAGAAACCCAAGATGTGCTCTGGGGTTGCAAAAGAAGCAGTCAGAGTCCTGCTGAAAAATATCCTGAGGCTGGCTTCGTTGCATGGCTGATGTGCAACAGCAAGGAACAGCGATGGCCATATGGTGTGCCACCGCCACGCATTTCCCCACTGCAGGTGTCCACGAACTGGCAGTTGGGAAGGTGGTTAAAGGAAAATGACATTTGCAGAGTAATTCTCCAGGGCTGGTCCTGAGTAAAAACCACTAATCACTTACAGAAGTGGAGGGTATATCTGACTCTGGGAATTTATCCTCCACCTTTTGCTTTTTGAACCCTAGCAATTGCTTGATGCAGAGCAGCATGAATTATCCCAGAGATGCAGTCCCCCATCACTGCACTGCAGGTAGTACCTTGTCAGTCTTACTTAGGACTAAGGTGGGTGTCTACAAGCTATTCCTGAAATGCATTTTTACAGCTCTCTTGCTTCTCTGTTTTGTTTTTTTTTTGTTTGTTTGTTTGTTTGTTTGGGGTTTTTTTGTTTGGTTTGGTTTTTTTGTTTCTTTTTTTTTTTTTTTTTTAAAAAAAAAGGCGAAGCTCTGACAAAACCATCCCCATGAGCCAAGATTTTAAAAAGTGACTAATGGTTTTGGATGGCACTGTTTGGATACTCTTGGGAGAGTAAGCTGTTGAGAGAATTACCATTCAGGTCTTGTGAGACATCTCACACTTTTGAAAGGCCCTGACCATAATCTCAAGATGATGTTGTTCTAAAAGTCACACAGCCATGATGAGCGCAAGACACTACACTCCATGATAAAGAATAAGGATCAGCCTGGAAGGATCCAAGAGAGGAGATGTGTCTTGGGACAAATTCCACAAGCATCTAGATGTGGAACCTACCATCCAAACTTCACTTCCTTTCAATGACCCCATGCTTTTCAAACGATGCAAAGCAGGTCCCCTGGACCATGCTGTGCAGCTCACCTGTTACATGACAGGGATTTATCAGACAGACATGGACAACACAAGAGCTTTTCAGTAAGAGTGCCTGCTCATAACATTTTCCATGCATTTCCTAGCCTTACTGGCCAGATTTTCAGCTCACTTGATATATTGTTAACAGTAGCTATGAAACTAATTAACTGAGGAGAATGATATTTAACTGTCAATAAACCTTTGGATCTCTGCCCTCTTTCCTGCAAATTTAGACTTCATTCTGCAAAACCTTTTCCTTCCCCCACCCCTCAGCTTCTCTCCCTCCCCTTTTCACAGCTCCTTAGTGGCATCTTTTTGCTTCATCTGGCCCAAGCTGTTTGCCTTTTGTATCGCACCAAACCCTGGTGTCTCTCTGCTCTCTCAGTTCGGCAGGATAGCATATCTCACTGCTGCTGTGCCTCCTCTACTCTCTCATCACCAAAAGCCTGTATGGTGCTTTCTCCCCAGGCTGGGGGTCGCCTCTGCTGCCTCCTTTGGGGTTTGTTCCTAACAGGGTTCTGCTGGGCATTGCAGTGGTGGTATAACAAGAAGGTTAACAGATGCAAAAGGAAAAATCTTCTAAATAGAGACATGAATATTGACCCTCCAAGCACCAGCTAGCTCGCAACAGCTGTCCTTGCTGGACTGTTTAAGTCTAAGCCTCTTTAAAATCCGGTTACCTTTACTTTCCTCACTCAGAGGGCAACCGTCCCTTTCATTCACTCATATTTCTCCTTAAAACATGCCTTTCAGCAAAGCTCATCATTGCTAATGCTTATTCCCCCTGCCCCTAGAAAAGCACCTCCTGGATCAGCTGCTGTGGTGGTGTCAGCTCTGCGTGCTTGCCACTGCTGAAGGAGCCCTGAGGACCGCGCGCTTCCCTTGCATTGTGCAGCGTATGCTCCTGACACTTAAATAATACCCCTTTTCTCTGCACAATGGCCCCATGCATATAGTGGCTTTGCAGGGAACAACAGACGACTGTAGCTTCAGAGCAGATGTGTACGTTGCTCATGCCATGGGTTTTGTGAAGGAAGTCTGGAAAGGGAGGGGGAGAGGCAGATCTTTTGCAAGAAAATATGATGAGTGAGATAAAAAAAACACAGTACAGAGAAAAAACAACTCTGGTATCTTCATGTGGCAGGCTTTGAGGACCTTGCTGATTCAGAGCTGCCTGAAATGTGTTTTCCCTAGAACATAACCCTTTCTGCATTTGAAAAGCAGACCAGAGCCTGACTTTAAGGCACAAAATTGCTCCTGGATTCGCAAAGCTGTCCCTTCACAAGATCAACATAAAGAATGATCTCTACAGCCTCTGAGAGAAAGCAGCAAGGGCTTTGCTCCCCCTGCAAGGTTCCTCAAGGCCTGGACACTGTCCTGAAAATCTTTGGTTTAGTTGTGAATGAACTACGTTAAATTAGGGGGCTGTGGATCTGGACTATCCTGAATGACAGCAACTAAAGTAGGTATCTGGGCACAGAGCTCTTTCCCACTTGAATGTTGTGCTGGCCTCTCCCTGCTAGGTCTTTGCTTGGGTTTGGTACATCTGAGTTCAGGACCAATAGCCCAGCTTTCTTGGACACACTGCAAAAGACAATATGGAAGAAGCAACAGCCAAAATAGCAACAACAGAAGTTTCAGCAGGCAGATTAGTGGCAGCAGCAGGCTCTGATCAAGCTGTTCTCCTTCTGTCACCATTTTGAGTGTTTATTGTGTAGCGCTCCAAACTGCTGCCGGTTACAGGGCTTTACCAGTGAGAAGGGATAAAGGGCAGTACAAAGCCTCTGTAGGAATGTGTGAGCCCACCCGGCTGCTCAGTGCCGGAGCTGGATGCCTTCCCTCTCCTTCATTTGTGGCATGATCAGGCCCACCTGCCTCCGGTCCAAGTCACACATCCTGGGGAAATGGTTGACTTTTCTCTTTGATTATTTGGTTATAAGCCTGAGGCCTGAAGAGAACGAAGCTTCTGCCATTGTACAGTCTGTCTGCCTGTGCCCCCTGCCCTTCCCCATGGCTCCTCAATCTGTTGGCCAGTGTCAACAAATTTTGTCAGGGAGCTAACGGTCTTCAAGCTTCGAAATTCCTGCAAGTTTCATAAAAAAAGGAGACTGAACTGAGGATGGAGAGCTGATTCAATGCCCATGCAGGCCCTCACAACGATCCTGGATGCTACACGTCCTGTGTTTTGCCCAAAAGGCAGAGGTACAGCACATGGCATAAGACAGGAGCTTCCCCATGGCATGCCCAAGGGGAAAAAGTTCAGAGGACACAGAGGTGGTCAGGAGAGACCCTCAGGAAGGAGGTTCTCTTCTGAAGGTGCTGTAGGAGGAGATCTGCTGGCTTTCTGTGAGAGATGTGCACACGACTTCAGAGGCAAATCTGTAGGAATCCAGGTTTAATTGGTTTTGCTGCTGACAGAGCAACTTAATTATGCACCGAGGGTCTCATTTGATTTGGACTCCCTGTGCAAGCCAGATAACGAGGAACACAGCTGAATGCCCTTTAGCTCCCTGGTTATCTCCAGACAGATTTCACTCTGATGTGTTGATATGAGATTTGGGGGAGGAGCTGCAATTCCTGTTCAGGGACGATCCTAACCTCCAGCCTTAAGCAAGCTGGAGATGCACATGACGTCCAGGTTATGTCAACTGTGCTGGAGTGTTGTGAGGCCCTTGTGTCCCCCACCAATAGAAGAAGAGGAAGGTGATACTCCACCTCCCACTTGCTGTTGGAGCTGCTATGCTCTAGACTGCTGCCTTCCTATTTTAAATAAAAATCTGCATTGTGAGAGCTTGTAAGTCTTTCAGGGTCTGCAGCTGGACTGTGAATAGACTGTGAAGCCATAATTTCAGTATGGATGAGAGCCACACCGGGCTTTTCCAATCAGCCCACTCTGGTCCCTCAGGGATATCCCCGCAGGCTTTGTAGCAGCTTGGGTGAGCTGGGAATGGAGCATAAGTCTCAAAAGGAAGATCTTTTGTTTTTTCTTTCTTTCTCTCAACTTTGGAAAACAAAATAGAAGAATAAAATGCTGTAAAACATCCAGTCTGCTACCAAATTGCTTTTTAAAATGTCTCCAACTTTACAAAAGTTGCACGTATTGCCATTAGACATCCCTTTTTCTGTTACCTACTTACACCTCCTCAAAGCTGAATGGAAAAATTAATGCTGAACCTCCCTCCCCTCATAATCAAACATTGTAACGCTGAGAAATTCAGAGCGAAGATTACAAGGAACAGTCATTCCATAACAATACAATTATGATGAAATCATTTTAGCATCTGTGGTCTGAGATGAGATTAAATCTATTTTAACGAGACATTAGATGGGCTTTTTTCTCCCATATTTTTTCCTCATGACGCCATTACAATGCAGAGTAAGTTCTTTTTTTTAGTGGTCTCACTTTCTGATTTTTCCTTTACAATAAATCCAGATTCCATGCGGGGGAACTAAACTGAGAGTTTTGCACCACTTGTTTTTGTACTTAAATTACCGATACACTCCTTCCATCTCAGCTTTACTCTGATAGCTTCTTTTTTCCTGAGAACTTTTGCTTTAAATTTTTTTTTTTTTTTTTTTTTTTTTTCCGAAAAGAATATTCCATATTTGCTGCATCCGCAGGGCTGTTGAAGGCAGATTCACTGGGACCCGGAAGCTGACAGGGAGCTCCATCTTGCCAGGTTGTATTTATAGCAGCTCTGCATCTTGGAGCCGCCAAGAGACCTGGCAGTACCGGCTCCTACCGTGCGGTGAAGCCAATGGTTTGGAGGGCTGTGTCCCTGCGGTGTGTCTGGGGCTGCCACCGCCAGCGACTCCTGCAGCTCAGTGCCCGGGGCTGCCCTGCCAGAACTGGGTCTGTGACCTGGGGGAGCAGCACCATGATTTTCAGGGTCACTCCCCAGCGTGAGGCCATCCATCCGTAGGGTATCTCTTCAGTAGGTCTTGGACCATATAAAATTCACAAATTATTTGTTCTCAAGTGAGCTAGAAGCTTTGGTTGTTTTTTCTTTGTATTTTTGTTTGAAACGAGCCTTATTTTGATGGCAAAATCTGGACTGGTCTCAGATTTCAAAGTGAACCTAAGGCTCTTTGGGGACTGATCTAGTTTTAAAAGGCGTGGGCTGTCTCCATCTCAGCTGGGGAGGTTTTTTCGTCTTTGCTTCAGTTACCACAGCTTCTTCCCAAAGGCAACCTGCTTCCTTTGATCCAAAATAAACTCTGGGAAACTGTTCACTCATGGATCACCTTCTGCGGCATCCTTGGTGAGTTATCTGGCCAGCATCACATGGGGGCTGGCCAGCTGCTTGCTTTTCCTTCTCTTGTTTTGAAGAATCGGGTGGACAGATGGAAATGATCTTCCTGGGGAGAAAATCAGTTCCTTTGCTAATCTGTTAAACTGTGAGGGCAGCTGGAGGCTTTAATTCTGGTACCTCTGCAAAAGATGGTTTCAGACACCCTTTATCATCTGTTAAACCTAACAGGCTAAAGGCGCTCCTAAGGCACCAAATCTGTTGATAACTTGCTCCACATCATAGAAAACAACAACAACAACAACAACAACAAAAATGGAGAAAAGGGAGCTTCATTCATTGATCAAAGTGGAAAAGGGATGGAGCTGATGTTACAGATCACCAGCAAACTGCCTGCAATGGAAAAAGGGATATCGTATTTTTTGCCTTTAGAGCAAGAAGGTGTAGTCAAGTGTGTGCCAAAGAAAGGGAAAACCCCAGTCTCCATCTGAAGGCAGAAAGAAGTTAAGCTGAATTGCTCCAAGCCCTTGAGTTAAATACATGTTGAGAGGAAACTGATAAAGATAAAACACAATAATGGAAACTTGTCTCAGAAAGAGCAGGTAGGTCCCAACTGTCAACAGTAATCTGAACCTATAACAAGTACTCTTGTTTGAAAATGAATCCAACTGAAAATGAAAGATTAAACAAGTACAACAACGTAAGAATAAATTACACATAAATCTCTCTGGTATTCAGGATCAAAGGAAGATTAAAGAACAAGTTATGGAAATGTGGTAGAGGCAAAGAGAACCTATTAAGTGATATCATTTAGCGAGTATACAAGTAATAGAGAGTTCACATCTAAGTTTAGAGGAAAAGGAATGAACCTGTAGCTGTAGAAGGAACTTCAAATGCTATGTGGCATGAATGAATATATGACAAAGAAGATTTCTCTAGCCCAAACCCAACAAAAATATGACCCAGAAACTGAGCTCCACGGTTGCTGGTATGAGAAAACCCACTTTCAGCTGTGTTTCAAGGGTGATGAAGAAGTATTGAGTTCTTCCAGTCCACCCTGCAATTTTGAGACTGTGAGGGTGCACATGAGGTACATGAATTTCTGTTCAGGACACCCAAGTAAGGGTGCAAGTGGCTCCCCAGGGCAAAGGGTACTCCTGAGAGCACCAGGGTCCATCATTGCTCCCCCAGAATCTGTTCTTTCCCTTTCTGTCTCTGTGTTGGGCTCCAGTTCTCCAGTGAGGATGCTTAGTAGGGACTGCTTTTCCCCTGGGAAACCACACTAAAATACTTGTCTGTGTGTGTAAGACTGTGTATGTGTTTATGCAAAAGAGTTCTTTTACAGTGACGTTATTAACACCAAAAGGCTGTATGTCTGACCCTTTGCTCTTGTATTTCATAACCTTCAGAATCCTATGATCTAAATAAACCAAAATTCAAAAAAGGGACCCTCTTCTCCCTGCTAATACAAGTGAGAGTGTTTAGAAGAAACAAGTGTCTTGTCCCAGCTCATCCAGAGAATCTACAACAAAATCAAATCTTGAACCCATGAATCCAGAGCCTGTATCCCAACAGTTCCCTGATCTGTCCTCTGAAAGAGTGATTATAAAGTATTAATAGTAGCTACTTCTCAGCCTCCCAGGGTAATAAACCACTTTTTTCCTCCACAGCTGAGCCCTGGCCCAGGACAAGCTTTCACAAGGGTCTGCGTAAGGGAGGGGAATGCAACAGGATAAAAACCAGAGTGGTGCTGCTTTGACAAAGAGCTCACCACCATATGAGCCCCCTTTCCCCTTCTGGGTAGGATGGCATGGAGATTTTTGGCACCTGGTCATAGTGTTTTCCCCCTGGGGGAAACAGTCTGTCTCTGTCTTTGGGGAAATAGGAAGCCACACTCAGGATAGGGGGCAAGAGGTGCCTGGATCTGCTGGGAGGGTTAGGGGACTTCACCTCACCCCCATGTGCGTACTCCACCCTTATCATCACTACATCAGTGTTAGGAGATCCAGAGTCCATTTGACAGTCTCCAAGAGACAAGCAATGGATGTGTTGACACCCTGAATGTTTGTGCTGATTTCAACCATTCAATTCAATCTGATTTTTTTTTTTTTTTCAAGGTTCAT
The DNA here is from genome assembly GCF_018691265.1 of Tyto alba. NCBI lineage: Eukaryota > Metazoa > Chordata > Aves > Strigiformes > Tytonidae > Tyto > Tyto alba. The sequence continues at coordinate 9,713,811 of NW_024881303.1, forward strand.
CTTTTTCAGTGTAGCCTGTAGTTTTCTTTGTGAAAACTAATCAGGTGAGTTTAGGGAAGGAAGAAAATTTAACAAACCTTTTCCAATATTTTCCTATAGTGAAACCAGCTGAAAATTGAAGGAGATCAAGGTGGGGAAGGTATTTGCATGTGCATAAGATGATATAAGAACAGCTGAGATTATATCAAAGTAAAGACAGTACAAGGTAGTTAGAGGGAAGATTTGGCCTTCTTTTGGCCTCCCAACCCAAGCAAATAGCAGTCTCTGATAGCTTTTAAAGTTACTTCTTGCTCACACCTCCAATGGGTGTGCATTTGTTAAGTGCATCGCCTGTGGGCAATTTGATTTATGTTCAAATGTTTATGGTACATGAGGTGCATGTAAATCTATTTATATATGTGTATTTCTTACTAAGAGAGATTTTCAGCCTACACAACACAAAACAGCTCAAAGCTGTGCCTGGAAGCAAAAAGCCTTGTGGAGGTCCTGACCCAAGCCATTGTATAAGTTTCCTTCAGAGCGGCAAATGCCTGTACATAGGTGCTCACACCAGTGCTGCCACCCACGTTATCGCCGAGCCAGAGGAGGGATCAGGAATTGGGTGAGGTCCAAGTCTGGGGGCATGGGCTACGTGTAAGCATCTCACATCTCCCATGGGGGAAGGAGACAGCATGTCCCAGCGCAGAGCTTAGAGCTATCACGGCTCTGGCGCTGCCGCTGGGACCTGACCCCATCGCCAGCAACACCCTGCACCGACCCCCTCGTGCTTAACCCTCTCTGATGTGCAGAAGATGGCTCTCAGGGAGGAAAGCTGTTATTTTAGTGGGCCCAGCATATGTCTCATGAGACAAACTCTCCATCTCAGGGACTGTCTCTTCGTTCTTGTTTGAAATCGCATTGTTCTGGCTGTTACACAGTCAAACTGCATAAATAAAATATCTCCTGCATCTTTCATCATTAACAGAGTTCTCATAGTGCTTTTCATTTTTAGACACTTCACCTTTTCAAATCACTCATTAAATATTAATAAATTAATCCCTTTCACACTCCTGTGACGCATTCAAGACATTTTCATGATGATCGTCTTATGTTCTGTTTTTTATTTGAATATCAAATACATCAAGTAGATGTATCATTCAATACAATTAGCTGGCAGTTATAAATGGTACCAGAAGCCAAGCCTGGCAGGCTGATTTTTGCTACATGTGTTCAGCTGATGCTTATATATACAGGGAGTAAAAAATGAAGAGCTAGTGGCATGAATCATCTTTTAAAAGTTTGTGTTCTTCAATAGATTGATTATTTGTTTCTCTTCAGTTTGCACGAGTCCTTTTTAGTGGAAGTTATTAAATCCATCAGTAAGGTCAGCAAGCTGTGCTGGGCTAAATGCTTGCATTTGGTTTGTGTAGCAAGATTTTGGTAGTGGTGGTGGTGGGCTACAGGGGTGGCTTCTGTGAGAAGCTGCCAGAAGCTTCCCCGATGTCCAACAGAACCAATGCCATCCAGCTCCAAGACGGACCTACCAGTGGCCCAACAGTGACGGTGGTAGTGCCTCTAGGATAGTGTATTTGACAGGAGAAAATCTGCTGGGCAACAGCAGCCAGATTGAGGAGTGAGAATACGTGAGGGAAACACCTCTGCTGACACCAAGGTCAGTGAAGGAGGAGGGGAAGGAAGTGCTCCAGTCACTGAAACAGAGATTCCCCTGCAGCCTCTGGTAAAGATCATGGTGAGGCAGGATGTGCCCCTGCAGCCCATGGAAGACCACAGTGGAACAGATCTCCACCTGCAGCCCATGAAGGACCCCATGCCAAAGCAGGTAGATGTGCCCGGAGGATGCTGTGACCCTGTGGGAAGCCCACACTGGAGCAGGCTCCTGACAGGACCTGTGGCCCCATGGGGAGAGGAGCCCACACCGGAGCAGGTCTGCTGGCAGGACTGGTGACCCTGTGGGGAACCCACGCTGGAGCAGATCATGAAGAGCTGCAGAAGAATTTTGTGGAGGACAATCTCTTGTGGGAGAGACCCTATGCTGAGGAAGGGGAAGAGTGTGAGGAGTCCTCCTCCTGAGGAGGAAGGAGTGGCAGGAACAACGGGTGATGAACTGACTGCAACCCCCATTCCCCATCCCCCCATACAGAGAAAACTGGGAGTAAAGTTGAGCCTGGGAAGAAGGTAGGGGTGGGGAGAAGGTGTTTTTAAGATTTGGTTTTATTTCTCATTATCCTGCTTTGAGTTGATTAGTAATAAATTAAATTCATTTTTCCCCAAGTCAAATCTGTTTTGCCAATGATGGTAATTAGTGAGTGATCTCTCCCTATCCTACTCTCAACCCATGAGCCTTTCATATTTTCTTTCCTCCATCCAGCTGAGGAGGGGGAGTGATAGAGCAGCTTTGTGGGCACCTAATGTCCAACCAGGGTTAGCCCACCACAGTGCTCATTTACGTCTGGGCAAGATCCTGCAGACATGGCATCATCTCTGGAGTAAGTGAGTGTCTGTGTGACATGTCACTGGAGTAAGGGACTCTGCCACCACCCCCAGCACGGCAGGGAATTTGGGAACAGAGCCTCCAAGCAGAGAGCTCATCCAGACCTCATCATCATGGATATTTGTAATGGTCAGTGTGGAAAACCATGCTACCCAGAACCATTTCCAGGAGCTACAGATAACATGCACTTCCAGGCCATCAGATCTACTCCAGGGGCTGGTGGCCAAGGTCTGAATGCTGAGAAGGTGGGGAGACCACTGGTCCCGGAGCCAAGCACACCTTGCCAGCAGACAGTGCTCTCTCTGCACTCAGGTGACCATTTTCTGCTGCACAGTAGCAGTGACTGGCTTGACAAGCCTGGTCTCTTTAGCTTTAGTGTAAATCTTGAGGACTTACAAATGGTGCAGTGTTAATTGGGAAAAGTTGCCTCATTTTGAGAGCCGGGGTGTTTACCTGGGGTTCACATCAGTTCACATAAAGCACAGCCTTCCCTGGTGGTCTCGCTCTCAAATAATGACAAAATCTGCTTCTGTGGCCCGGTGAATCCCTGTCTTGTTGTGAGAAAATGCTGAATATGTGGAGGGAGAGGCTGGCGGTGGCTTCCCAGCGAAGTGTCACTACTGCTGCCCGTTTGACCCTGCAGATCTGCACAGCAGCCTTAGCCTCATGATTCAACTTCAAGCAAAGTGAGGTCTGTTTCTTCAGTGCTTTCTGAAAAAAACCCTGGCCTGTTGGTTTTTGCCATGTTGTTTAGCCTTTCCCTGTGAAGCTGATGTCTCTCTGATGGTGCTTGTTAGCAGGCAGCTGGCCCAGCATGATTTCAGCAGTGATAAAATTCCCAGACAGTTTCACAGCGAGGTGACTTCATCAGCATCACACTGTCAGCCACTGCCCTGTCACCAGGTACCTCACCAATCCTCCAACGGGGAGCGGAGGGTGTCATTGCTACAGGCACCACAGGCCCCTCAGGGGCACTTTGCAGGGCTGGAGGGTCACTGTGCATTGCTCAAGCTGGGTCTCACCGTTTTCCTGGTCACCCCCTGCCCTGATGGAGGTCTTGGATTCTCCGGGAAGATTTTTCCATGATGCTCGAGGGGAGGGTCCTGCCGGGAACAGGGGCAGGCACATGCTGATGGGAACCGATGCGATGAGAATTGTTTTTTCCATAGGCAGAGATCATGGAGCCGGGCTGCCTGCGGGGCCCACGGGAGCACCTGGGTCAGGCTGAGCTGCCTGGACCCAAGCGCCTCGCTGGGGCAAGCTGTCACATTCCCTTCACACTGATTGAAAAACAGGCACATCCGAGGTGTGATACAGCCGATCTTCTGACATCTGCTCTGGAGCGAGACGAATCAGGCTCTGCCAGTCTCTCTTGGCTAACTACGCGGGGAGACGAGGGTGACTTGCTCCATGTGAGGCGAGGTGAATCCCAAACTAGGTGGGGAGCACCTGCGTCTTGCTGCTGGTCATCCCACTTCATCCGAGCCCTCCTGCCCCTCGCAGCGTGCAGTGGTGTTGCAGAAGGGGGGTGCTTCTGGATACCATGGCTAAAAACGAGATGCTGTAGAGGATGAATATGGGTGGGGGAGGTAGGGGTAGGGGGGAACAGTTCTGGCAGAGCTGCACCCAGGCTCCATCTCAGACCCTTTTGAAGGCCCAGAACTTTCAGAATTTTATTCTGGTAAGGCAAAATATAGGATAGACTCGCTAAGATTGCTGTCTCAGCAATGTGCTGTTCAGGAATCACAGCCAAAAAAAAAAAAACTTGTTGAGGATGGATTAATTTATTGTCTGGGATTTTATCTGGTCGGCCATGTCAGCATAATGTAGCAACTTTATGCAGCCAGACTTTGCAGGAGCCACTCTGTGTGCAGCTCCTCTCATCCCCATTGCCAGCCATGCACACCACGACTCACAAGCACTTTGCACTAGCAGAATATAAATTCTTGTGTATTTTACAACTTACTGGGCATCCCCTCTCATGAATGTCAGACAGTCCCGTGGGTCTCTTTGGGGCATTACCACCTCTCACTATCATCCATTTGCTTTCCCCATTTAGTTTCTAGTACCATCATGGCTGTTGCACCCACGGCCACCTGTAATTATCTTCTGGCTGATAATTGCTCTGCTGCAGCATTACCCCTTCCATCCCCATTCAAAGCAACACTGGCACCAGGGAAGATTTTACCCTGTCTCTCCGGAGTTGGGAGGTGCAGAGCAAAGCCAAAAGGGAACGCAGTGAAATAGGAGGGGGTTTGCCAAGCTGCGATGTTACAGGCTGTTGCTCCATTGACAGCTCTGTCACAAGGAAACGCTACTTGCCCCCAGCTTCCCCCATGCTCAGTGCTTCTAGAAATGGTGCTGTTAAAGCAGACAGTGTCTTTCTGCTTTTGAAAAGCTGGTGGGTGCTATACTCTAGGAGAACATGAACTGGAAACCCAAACAATACTGTAAGTGAAAGGAGGTCTGTGCTTGTTCTGTGCTTCTTGCCCCTTTTTCCCTCCTTCAGAGCTCTCATGCTGACACTTTGTAACGATTAGAGTAAATTGCTGTTTCCTCACATAGGGACTGACTCTGTTTAGCAAATACTAATGTAATCCTAAACCAGAGAAGCAACACGAAACAATATCCACCCGGTTGTGGAAGCACTGGTGAGCAGCATTACTGAGGCAGAGAGGAGACTGGAGGCTTAACAAAGTTTGCAACACTGCTAAAAAAGCATCATTAATGATGCAATTCAGCTGAGTGGAGCAGATGTTTGACCTGCCCACTCCTTGAAACGGAGGCACAGCTTGGATAGAGCACAATCTTGGTCATAGATGATAAACATGGAGAGCAACAGCCCAGAGTAACTAAGCTTCTGAGACAAAGGCAAAAGGGGCTCTGTCCTGCAGCCTGCATTGTCCCAGAGCGCCTGCCCTGGCTCAGCATCAGGCACATACAGGTGGGATGTACCCGACTTTGGCAACAGCCTGGAAGGAGAGGGAATCCAAAATGACTTGGTGAATTCAGGTCACCAAATTTCATGGGTATTTCACTGCCCCAAGCCACCTACTTGCCAGGCTCTGTCCATAAACCTTTGCACCCACCCCCGGAGCAGTTGAGAGGAGGAGCTTTTCTCCGTTTGCTGTTTGATCCTCATTGCCCTGACACCACCGGCAGCCTTTCATTGCTCCTCTTGCTGCAACTGCTGGAAGTAACCCAGCAGTGGTGTTGGGCAAGAAACCAGCTGAGCTGCCCTGGAGAGGCTGAGGGCTTGTGGACTGCTGATGTTTATAGCCTGACTGAGCAAAGGAGTCAGGTCTGCTCTTGTGCGAGGTGGAGTTAAGGGAAAGGATGTCGGCACAAACCTAATTACAGGTGTTGGGAAGTTTTAGACCTTTCTGTATTGGAAATACTAACACACATCTCAGCTCTTTTGTAGTTGCAGGCTGGGGCTTCTGGATCATTTAATCAGTGTGTCCTTTTACTCATAATTTCAGTACAGGGCAATGGCCTCAGCTGTTGCTTCAGATGTTCAGAATGGACAGACAGAGAAATGCTTCACCAGAAGGGTGCTGCAGTGCTGGATTTGCCTGCTCCAGCCTCCATCCTTGGAGCTTTTCACCGCTCAGCTAGACAAAGCCATAGCTGGCTTGACCCAGTGGTGGCTACAGTCCTGCTCCAGGTGGGAGGCTGGACCAGAGATCTCCAGAGATCCCTTCTAGCCAGCACCACTGTGAATACATGCAGAGTGCCACCACAGACACATCACACTGGCTGTGCTTTCCCTGGCTTGCCACCAGCAGCTGGGAGGAAATATTTTCCTTTATTTTCCCTTGTCCAGTTAATAACTTGCCCATGTGGGAGAGGACAACGCAGGGACATGGGTCATCTTTAGATCTGTTTCTACCATGAGCCATAGCACAGTGGGGACCCACATGCAACTGAAAACAGATAAATCCTGCAAAAGAGCATGTCTACAGTTACTTTCCAGTAAGTGAGGAACTCGGCAGAAAGCAGAAGTGGAACTTTACCTCCAGCAAGATCTGCTATAACCACTCATCAGCTGTGTTTTCAGGTGTGGTTTCCCTGCGGCAGGGCACCTGCAGCCATTTCCCCATCAGTGAAAGTCTCTTCCAGCCAATCAATCTTCTATTTATCCAACAAATAATGAATCCATGTTGACTCTTTAGCAGAGCCTGAGTCTTAAATATGCTTGAAATTAGAGGCTAACTAATGTGGGCAGGTGTGTACGTGTGTGCATCTTTGTCTGGATGTGTGCATGGTGGAAGGGAAAGGTCTGATCAGAATCAAACAGAAATAGAATCCTAATCTCTTTTCTTTGTAGAGCAAATTGGAGCAGATAGTTTCCAAATGAAATCTGAGACGATGCCAGTTGCCTGCAAACTGTACCTATTTTAAAAATAAAATCTCACTGCCTGCAAGTCATCCTCAGCTATGTTGTCTCAAGTACAATCTTCTTTCACCCAGACAGAAAACAGAAATAAACAAGCATCCCTTCACTGTCCCCTAAGATATGGGTATTAAAAATCACCATTTTGAACTAAACATAGTTAATGCTAACCACTGACTGGTGTAGAGCTGTGGCCCCTTTGGGTCCTGCTTCCTTCAAGAAAAATTTCCCCTCTCTTCCCTGGGAAGACTGCTCTCTTGTGAAGAGAAATTAAACAAATATCAAATAAGGACCTACTTATGTGCCACCGAAAGATCCCAAGCAGCAGAACAACTTGGATGTATAATGAACAGTAGAAACGTTAAAACAACTTTACAGGAACAGTGGAAGAAATGAACAACCCATGAAGCACAATCATATTGAATACTTTGCACAGTGTTGTAATGAGATTTAGCTGACAGAGACATTTATATAGGGAAAGAATCGTGGCCTCATTGCAATCAATAGACACGTTGCCACCGACTCTGATGGAGCTCTGGTTTCGTGATGTTTATGTTGCAACATAAGCCAAGATGCCTGTGAGCTGTCAAAATCCTTTAGAGCCATTTGTCCCAACAACCCCACAGTATCATCCCCTAATACTCTATTATGCAAAGAGACCCCTTTTATTTTTATTAGAGCTAATTCACCAGATGGTTTCGCCCCTCCCCCCCCCCCTCTTCCCTGCTTTGATGTAGAAAACTTGCAAGTGATTTTGCTGACTACAGATCAAGGCACAGATCAGTGCTATTTGCCATGCACAAAACATGAAAAGTGGAGCAGGGACTGTCGGGCAAATGCGACATGTTTGTAAACAGCGATGAAACCTTTACAGACACGTGGGAGGCGGAGCAGCCCACTCCCCTGGTGTGCAGGTGGGCTGCAGGTACCGCTCCCACCAGCCCTGCAGGGAGCCGAGTGGGCAAGAAGGTGAATTTCTACGTACTGATGAGAGATTAGACCTGCTGGTGACACTGAGAGTAAATTAATGAGAGAGCAAAGCACCTTCCAAAAGAAAGGAGTAGAAATAATGTGAATGGGTGACTGTCCTAGAAAAATGCTGATGGGTATGGATGGACAGATGTCCTCCACAGTGACCCAGGCCTCAGGCTATGGTGCCAGTTACACGGCTTTCTTTTCATGTAGCGAGGCTGTTAATTGCAAATTTCAACAGAAGCAACAACAAAAAACCAAGTAATGGAACCAGAAAGTTTCACAGCCAGGAAGAATGCCATTAAGAAATAAAAATTCAAACTCCCTGCTGCCTGTAAACACAGCCTTACTGCTTGTGAACAGCAATTCTCACAGAAACCGTGTCCTTTGCTGCAAAACTGTGTTCAAGTCAGAAAAGCAAAAACAGGAGTCCCCCAACCTTGTGCAGGTTGTAAACAAACAGAAAAAACACCACAAAAGCAAGCAAATTAAATGCAAACATAAAACACAATTTTCTCCAGGCTTGTAATTCAGTGCACAAAGGTGAGAAGCAGCCCTGGGAAGGGGGTGTGCTCCATTATTTATCGTGCAGCTCTGTAAGAAACTTCTCAGCCCCTTATGAAGGGCTGCATTGGCTGGAGGTGAAACCCAGATGCCTATGAAAAGTGTAGGACCAGCCATCAGGGACCGGTGCCTCCCCAAAGTCATTTTCCCTGCCTGTAGCAAAGGGTGGCTGAAGGACTTCTGGAGTCAGGTGTGGCACCCGCATGTTAACACTCTAGTGTCTACTGTAATGAAATGTGCACGATGCCACTGGCATCACAGCACCTGTACCCAAGGTATATATCACCTTGTGCCACACAGATGGCATAATAAATGCCCTCACTAATGGATGGGCACTTTTTTTTACAGCATGTTACAATGACTGACATGATTTTTTAAAAACTATGTATTTTTAATACAAGAGCTTAATTTTATGCAATGCTGAAAGCAGCTGGGCTGGAGTGTACAACAAGCAGTTGCATGAGCAGAACGCAACCGCATCCTGCTTACTTATGCACGTCTACCTCCTGCGTGGACTCTCTGTTGTCTAATAAACTATAAGCCATGAGTGAAGGTTTTCCAGCTGTTGGAACATGTTCGTTGCTACAGATTCCCCCGTGTCTAATTAAGCTCATGGCTCAACCTCCCCTTTGGTGATGGTGCTAACAGGTTCTCCTCTCCTGCAGTGGCTGCTTATTTTAGTGAGAAACAGAGTGTAAAATCACTGAGACTTCTGCTGCTCTGGGAGATCTGATTAAAAGGAGTCAATGGGTTTCAGGATTTATTGGGAAGAGGGAGCTGTCTGGCAGACATACAAGACACAGACTGTCCTCACAGTCATGTTGCTCTTGTTGGAAACCAGGCTGAGGGGACCCTGGAGCAGCCCAGGCTCAGGAGAGGAGCCAGAGCCAACAAGCACAGGCACAGCTCAACCACCTTCTCAAAAAAATCAACTGCATTCACTCCATTAAGGTATATACAATAACCTCAATGAACAGAAAGAAGTCCTTGACTATAAAAGGGGTGAGATAATCCCCAAACATATATACCTTATTTACTGCCTTACTCTGGGACTGTCTGCAACACAGTGAACTCTCTATTTCAGTAAATCCCCCACAGTTTGGATTCTTATATAATATTTCTAGTGCACCATGTAAACTGAGGCAGGTGGGTAACATTTTCCAGATTTGTCAAGAGGTGGGGTCCTTCCTGGCAAGGGGGATGTGGAAGACCTCAGGATGAAAAGACCTGGTACGTGGAGTGTGGAGATCAGATGCTGCTCAGAGCACTTGACTTGATTTTTTGGGTCAGCCTTTGCATTGGCAAAGAGGGTAAGGGGAATTTTGTGTCTGGGAACCTGTTTGAAGTCTGTGGGAGACACAAACCTTGCTCTTCATTTGAACTGGTCTATAAAGCAGCACATGAGTAGGGAGATCAGAGCCCCCCCTCTGGGGGCAGTAGGGCCTCCCCACCACTGCCTACATCTGGGGAGCTCATGGAGGATCCCACTGAAGTTCATAAGCACTCCTCTGGAGAAAGAGAGACCTCCACACTGAAGAGGCCAGGAAACCTAATTTCATCAGTAAAAATTTCCTTTCACCCCCAATAGAGGATACCATGTAAAACCCTTCTACATTGCTCTGGGACTTGCCCCATCAAAATGCCTCCAGTGTTTTCTCCCAGTAACGCCAACATATTTGAGAGGGAGTTGCTGGTACTTCTCTCACAGACAGATTTTTTTCTGGCAACATCTCTCCAGCGCAGCACGTTTGCACAAACAAAGTTAAACGGCTTGGTTTCCATTAGTAACAAGCAGTAAAAATAGAGGACAGGTGTTTCTTAGGAGGTGTGAAAGATTAACAGGATTTTCTTGGGTTGTCGATGACGCTGTCACTGTAGGGTATCTACTTTTTTTCTTTTTTTTCTCCACAAAGAATATAGGAAAATTTTCAATAACATTCACTGGTGCTTAGCGAAATTCAGGCAGGTTTGTGCCTGCAGTCCCTGCAGGCAAAGAAGAATTGCAGCAAATAACTCCTTCCTTTGCCCATGTGGATCCAGGTTCTCCTTTCAGAGACATCCCTGCAAACTCTCAGGAGCAACTGACCCAGGACCTCTGTGGAGGGAATTGTGTGGGGGATGGAGGACCCCAACAGGAGCATCCAAGAACTGGTGGAACAAATAATCAAAAAAAGACTCAAACTGCTGTGTGAGGTCAGTTTAGACCTTCAGCTTGGATCTGCAAAAGATTTTTCAGTCATTCTTAAGAAAAGGTGATGTTCTGTGTGACAAAACATGCCAGTAAGAGAAAACAAGGATCCATTCCCCCACCTCTCATCCTCCAGCCTCCCTGCATTAGAAGTCTGGAAGGCTCTTCCATGTGCCTTTCTCTGAGCATCTTCTCACAATATCTTGCACTAAGGGTTTGCCACAGTGGCTAACAGGTGGAAAGGGCAGGAAGACAGGGTAAATTCAGCCCTTGTGAGGTTACCTCTTTTTCTCATTTGACAATCATCCCCGTGCCAGGAGGGCTGTGCCTGTGCACACAATGGGCTCTGCAGAAGTGCATTTTCCAGAATGTGAACTAACATCAGTAAATGCCATTAAATACACCCCTAGCATCAAATGTACAAACAGTCTGAATGAAGCTAATGGGCCCCATAATTGTGTCAAAACCTTAAATATCTTGCTGAACCAGCTGAAAATATCACTGCGTGCAAAAGTCGGCTAGGCATTTTGCCCCCCTCCCTTGTTTTGTCTACCTCCTGCTTATGTCAAATAGTGTATTAGGGCTGTAGTGTAATATACGGCATTTGAACTTTTCTTTTGTAGTGAACAGTGTAAACAGACTGCTTTTCCTGATGAAAAGATCCTGAGCCCATAAATATCGCCCTGGCGTGCTGTACGTTGCGCCCATTGTATAAATCTCCCTACAGTGCTCACCTCTGCTCCTGTATCATAGTGAGATAAATGTGGTGCTTAAGGCCTGATTTATTTCAGTCAAAGGACAAATACTTTGATATCAAAAGGAGCTTCGTAACAATTAACATGACAGGCAAGGAGGATTAGCTGTTGTGATTTTCGGTGTGGCATAAGCAGGCAGGTGCTGTTATTTGGACTACATCCCTCCCCCGCACCCCTTCCCATTAAAGAGATAGTTATTGTACCGCTGTGAAAAGAGCAGCTGCTGTGCCTGAATTTCCCTATCAGACACTGTTTCTAGTGTTGGTATGAATTGGAGACACATTGTTGGTCTTTAATTAGCTCTGAGTCCCACTACCATAGGACTGCCCTGCTCTGACATGCACCCCAGGACGCTTGCGTTGAATGTGCATTAATTTCCCTATGCTTGATATCTGGGAGACAACCTCTTTCTCAAAAAAAAAAAAAAAAAAAAAAAAAAAAAAAAAAAAAATATACCTTTATAGTATTTGCAAAATGCCTGGCTTTATGCTAAGCAGCCAAATTAAATATAACCTTCGCTCTTGACTCTACTGGCCAAGCTATTCTCCGAGTCCCATTACAATTTTTTAGATCTTTGCTATTGTTGCTGACTCTAAGGTTTGAACAGATGAAAACCTACTTTCAAACAGATGAAAACTAGTTTCCAAGCCTGAGTCTAAACTTTGAGGGGAGCAACATTTCACAGGTATTATTTGGCACATAGGACTGACTTCTCCTTCCAGGGATTTGTGTGAAGTTGGCTTGTGAGGCAGTGGGCACAAAAGGCAAGGCAAGTTGCCAGCAAAACTAAGCATGACTGATCCCACATAATTATTGTGGTCTCACTGCTATCACCAAAGGTAGTTTAAAACAAAGAAAATCTCATAAACTGTGGACTAGCCAGAGGATCAAAACAGTAGGCACATTTTTTGGCAAGGTGGGAGGGTTTCTCAGCACCTTCCCTGATCTCACTCCTCTTTCCCTCTTTGCACTGTCCAAGGAGAAGAGCAGACCCTGTTTCCCCACCTGGGATGTAGCCAGCCAACTTTTGCTGTGGTCCTGGTACCTCTCCTAAACTGTGCAAATTTGGGCCAGGTCAGGATAGGAACAGGGCTTTTCTGTAATGCAGCAGAGTGCTTGTGTGAAGCCTTCCTGGTGGTCTGCTTCTTACCACGGCCAAAAATGGGATCCTTCATAAAACTGTAAGGGTTGAAACCAGTTGCTCCTGTAAAGCCATACTGGAATGAGTTAGCAAAGTAATTATGCTGGCTGCCTACAGCCAGATGAAGATTTTACGGTGTTTTCTGTAGCTTAACATTCTTCAACCTCTTAAATACATTGTGCCTACTTAAAACACTCAACCAATGTTATTTTTTTCAGCCTTTACCTCAGGCTGCCCCTGAAAGCATGGGACACCTGAGGAAAACCAAAATCATTGGTGAGCCCTGAAGAGTTAATCTCTCCGCAACTTGTCTGCCAGCTGGTAGGAAGATCTTTGTAGCACATTGATGTTTTCACCTGCTGTTTGTGTAGCCTGTAGCAGAGATGTGAACTGGAGTATTTTTGTGGGGAAGTTTTGCCAGCCCGGACTCTCCCATCGGGAGTGCTCTCCAGGCGAGAGAGGGTGTGCATGTACATGTGGAGAGACCACAAGAAAACAGCTTTGCTAGAAACATTGCAGGATTTTTCAGTTTGAGGAGTCCAGAGACGTTCCAAGTAGCCTTGAACTTCAACTGAAATCCTGACATTTGCTGCTGTTCCTTTTGATCACTTTTGTCTTCATTCCACATGGATGCTAATGGGGAAATTCAAATTTATTATCCCCATAGCTAGATGCGTTCAGATCTAAAGTGGTGCTAGTATAGATTCAATCACACCTGATACATGGGAGACAAATCTGGCCCAGAGTAGGTAAAATGTCAGTTACTGATATGCTGTTAGGCTTCAGCTTGAAGATGCACAGGTGCCATTTTATTATTTCTTTCAAGGAGATCAATTCGAATCTGGGTTTTAATTTCTACCCCTACCATACCTGCAAAAATAATAACAACAGAACCAGTGTCTTCCCAGTGACTGGTGAACTCTGTAACACAGCCTCTACAGCCCCGTAACAGCAGCTGGCACCAGATCACAGCACTTGATTTAAACTCCACTCCTTGCTCAATAGACCAAAAATAAAAATAATGCTGAGAGACGAATCAAACCTGGGTTTGTTGTTTTTCTTTTTTTTTTCTTTTTTTCCTTTCCCTGAACATAAAGAGGAAAATGTGTTTTTTAGTCTAGATGACTTATCTTCCAAAGAGATGAAAACAATAAGAAACTGGTACCAGGTCCCCCAGTAACAGATGAGAACAGTGGCTTACTTTGTAACTTTTGTCATGTGCACTGAAACATCCACTGAGGGGTCTTGCTGAGCAGGAGATAATTTCTCCATGCTGCAAATATTTTTTTTTTTAGATTAAAAAAAAATAGACCTAAAGAGGGTAACAACATCAAAAACAAAAGACATTTGAGAAATGAAAATCTGAAAAAGTCAGTACAAGTCTCAGAAATATTTCCCTTTGATTCAAAGCATCCCTAGTTTTGAAATAACTTTACTCTCACTAGAGTAATTAATTTTCTAGGCAGAAAGAACAACCAGCATTTTTTGTTTTTAATATGCTGCAGCTAATTCACTGCTTTAAAACTCCTTTCTGTAAAGATAAAAAAGGGAGGGGAGAATAAGAAAGCTGAAAAATGCATCAAAACTGACCATTTCTCACAAAGCCAGTTTTCATTTCTTAGTATCAGCATTTTTGAACAAAACAAGGCACTACACAACTTTCCCGAGCAGCTCTATTCAAGCAGGATCGGAGGCCAGCAGGGACACCACTTTAATGTAATGATGTAGTTACAGAGAACAAAATTATTCTCTTTCCCCCGGCCTGTGTATGTATAGCAGAGAAATTATGAAAGGGGGGAATTACTATGGTAATGAGCACATATCTGCTGCAAATTTATGCAGAGTGATGACCAGAGAGCCAAATCCTGGGGTCTTGATGTCAGTGAATCTCTGCCAGCCCATCAGTCTTAAAAATTGCAATCCAAAGATTCGGCCCAAGAAATTAGGGGAGAGGTAGTTTTTAAGTGGATTTGAAAATATTTCAGTGGCAAATAGGAATAAACTCCATTCTTCTCACATGCAGGGTTGTGGTTTTTAACAAGTCAGAATTGTTTTCACTGACTGTGGGGTGAGTAAGGGGAAATTATCCCAAGTCCCCTGCAAACGGCCATAGCTTGGCCTGGGATTAAACAATACCCATTCAAGCATTACAATGCATCAGGATTTTCAGGGTTAAACTGACAGGGAAGAAAATGGGATCCTTCTTGCATGTTCCTGTTCCCAGTAGTGTCTAGCCAAGCTGACAGGAAAGATAAAGTTCACTCTTCCCTCCACTTAACTGGTGCTGGGAGAGAGATTCGCACCCAGGAGAAAAGGAGACATGGCATCAGTCGTGACTTCTTGGCGTAAATGAAAGGAAATTTTGACAGGCATAAAAATGTTATTTTCTCATGAAAAGCTGCTGCTTCACTACACGAATGGGGATTCTTCTTGGGAAAGAAAAAGAAAGGGGAAAAGAAAAGAGCAGTCTCGGTCTGGTGTCAGTTTATAATAATTCACAGTATTGCCCAATTCTCACTGCATAATGATCTTCAGCAAAGGAAATGATGAACTCTTATTTCTGAGTCCACATTTTAAATATCAAAATACTTGGGTCGAGGAAAGGTCATCTTTTCCCACTGCTGTTAGCCACCTTCCTTCCGCAGCAGCTCTGGGCTCTTGGGAAAGCTTTTAGCACCTCGAAGGATTCACATTGCTGATAAGATCAGAAAGGGTGCTGGGAGTCTGCTGGCGTCTGCTGGAAACTTTGGAAAATGTGGGCTGCCACGTGCTGATGGATGTTTGGTCTGGGAGCTACGCACTCAATGAATCCACTTCTAACCATGTCCCCACCTGCAGTTGCCTGTTCTCACTCTCAGCCTCCCTGCTCCTGCTCTGCTGCTCCAGCTGCCCGGAACCACAACATTTTGTGCAAGCCCATCCTTGCAGCTGGCTGAGGAGCCACGGCTGAGAGATGGGAGTAATGCACCCAGCCATTTCTTGGGATGATGCACCCCAGTGAATTAAAATCACAGTGTTATTTGGTCCCCAGGTGAGTGGCAACCACCAGGGCAGGGGGATCTCACCTGAATTTGCTCCTAAATTGCCACAAAATTCAGCGTTATGTTCTGCCATTGATGGGAGGGTGGATGCCTAGGGCAGCTACCTTCTTCATGCACCCAGCTGTGAGCCATCAGCTGTGTACATGGTGCTGGGTTATGGGGTCTGCACCACCAACACCAGCTCTGTTCTGAGATAAACCTTTTGGCCTCAATCCTAAATCTTGCTAGAGAGGCCCAACATGTGACCCAAGCCCAGAATGTGTGAAGTTCAACTCTAAGACTAGTCAAGGGATCACCAAACACCCACCCTCAACCTTAAATAATTTAGATGCTTTCCCATATCACTTCCTGACTTCAGAAGAACCCATCTTTAGCTGTTTTTTCCAAGCCCTGTACTATTTCTCCAAGCCCTACAAGCAGAGGTTCTAACTCAGGGCTCAGCAGAGCATGTATTAATCACCTACAGAATAAATTGACACTGCAATGCCTGAACTTTGTGCATTTGAAGGGCATGTGTGTGCATGTTTGTTTAGTATGTACACGCAGAGCATGCACAGGCACTCTTCTATCTCTTTGAAAAGTCTATGCTCTGGATAGCAGATAGAAAATCTGCATTGCCTGGGAGGGTTTGGGTGAGATTAACTGCAGGACCTGTGATTTGTTGCTACCTGAATGGTGTGCATGTTGTCAGTTTGGTGTGTTTCTATTCCTAAGTGAGTCATATTATACAAATCAATTGCTAATTCAATTAATCATGAAAAACATGCAAAAGGACATATCCAGGAGCTGATTTAGTGCATGTTATGTATGGGTGATTGAGCAAAGAAAGTTAATCTGGGTCAGAAGACTTTGATTTTTAATTCTTAATGTCACAGATTTCCATTCTTTTGAACTAAAATCTGACTTACAATTTATTTTTTTGAGGGTGCAGCTTTACAGCTCCATTGACATTGGCATGTGTGGTCATGCATACTGAGTCTGTTCTCTTATGCCTGACGAGTAAGGTCTTTTATGGATGCACAGATCAATGAAAGCTTAAGATCTATAAAAGGCTGCCTGGTGTTATTCATATGCAGGACACATCTCATTGCATTTATCTACAAAGTTGTTTACAGGAGGTAAAATTATGATTTTATTGCATTCTTCTTTCTGCTTCTCCATTCTGTGAGAAGCAACAAATTTTGATCTTCTGTGTTCCTTTTCAGTTTCTGGCATAAATCTTCCAAAAAACCCTCCAGGTGAAGAACATATGAGTTTGTGGTGAAAAATAATGCCTCCATCATGATTTGTATGGAAGGCACACGAGAAACTCAACGGAAAACAATTGTCTGCACCTCTTGCAAAAGAGGTGTATTAGATGCATAAAGTGACTCCAGTCCACTGTGTGGGGAAACTCACAGGATAGATTCCTCCTGGAGACCCAAATTAGACCTTTTCATAGGGTAGGTAACTCAGCCATGAAGAATCAGGTGCCAAAGATTTCACTCTTGGATGATAATATATGCTTTCGTCCAAAATAGAATGCTGAGTTCCCACTTGACAGTATGAAAATCTGACATTTCCATTTTGTGGATAGCCCTAGGAAAGAAACGGTGCTATAAATAGCATGTGTGTGAATGCTCAGAGTTAGGAGAAAAGACGCAAGAAGCTTCCACTTGTCACAGAAACTGTGGGCAATTCTAGCTCCTGCTCACCCTTGAGCATGTGGACCACTCCCTGGCCCATGGGAGAGCCCTGGGGACAGTGGAACCAGCTTCCCATGTCAGCTTCCAGTTCTTGTTTCCCTGCTGTAGTCTTGGGCAAGTCACATCGGCCCAGATAAGATAACCTTGGCCAGTTGCATCTCCAGTCATCACCTGCATGCATGGAATGCATCTGCACCTTGACACGTTGCTCTGTCTTAGAGAGATTCCTCGGATTTGTTGGGAGAGGTGGCACGCAGCTCACACTGTGCAATACCATAGCTCAGGTCAGGAAAGTGATATGGTGCTGGGGTCTAGATTGATTTATTAATTCTGTTTTCCCAGAAGACTTCTTCACTTGGGGAGCCTGGGTCAGGCTAATTTCCAGACTGGAGCTAGTTGCCATCCCAGCAAATCCGAGGTAACTCACAACTGAGTGCTTGTAAGGAGCTAAAGGGATCTGCAGAGACTATCATAACATGGGGTATAGGAGGCAGCTGCATGACTCCCATGTATGGCTATACACCACCTAGGTTTTCCCAGATAAAGCACAGAATCATATAATTTGAGAAAAAATCAGGTTGGAAGAGACCTCAGGAAGTCCCTAGTGAGACCTCCTGCTCAAAGCAGAGCCAGCTGTAAGATAAAAAAACTTCTACCTTTTTCCTTTTATCTAGATAAATAGACAGTGGGTGCTCCAAACTTAGGACAAGGCTCCAAACCTGGGTGGACTGTCTTTTTTAGAAAGTACAGGATGAGTTTCATGGTGATGTGACTACCCTGGGAAGAAAGTTATTAATTCCAGATGAGGAGAAATCCCTGAAGGACACAGGCTGTCTTCATGACTTTGAAGAAGGTCAGCAGTAGAGAAGCTGCACAAGGGGAGGTTTCCAGTTTCAGAATGAGATTCTCTTCCAACATAATTGAATATACACTTAATGCAGGGAGTGGGAAATAAATGTGTTAAGGAGGTGAGTACAGCATTATCAACACTTCATAGAGCAGAACTACTCAGGGAACATGAGCAGGTAATGCAGGTAATGTTGATGGATTCCCTTATCACTTATCCGGGTAGAAATGGCTGGGCTGCTACTCTGCTGAAAGGCATGGAAGCACTCAGTAATCAGAATACAAAGATGACCCCACAAGAAGAGCACAAGCTGCTAACAAGCCTTGCCATTCTTTGCAGCCATGCACCCTCACTGCTGCTTTCTCAGAAGGAATGATGTAGGCAAAACATTTTCCCCAGAACTCAATATCTTGCAGCCCAAGTGAGGAAAGGAGATCCGGATCAAAATCTTTTCAGTAGGTTAAAAAACATTGTTCTTATTACACCTTGGATCAGGCCCTGCTTCCTCTGTAGCACATCTTACATAGGCAGCAAGTGCATTGTGCTCTGGTTCTGGACCCATAGGTAGTGTCGAAAGTTTGAGGCAAAGACAGGTCAAACAAAGGTTACTAATCTTTAAAGAGAGAGCTAGAAGAGACTCCAAAATACCACTGAATCCATCTGCCTGTTCCTGTTTCATTGTCAAAACATAATTTTCTGGCTAAAGTAAAATCAAGTTTCTTGATTTGAATCAAAATTGATTCATAAAACAATTAACCTAGCTGCCCCTGGTGGGCCTATAAACCAAGATGGTGCAGAGAAGCCAAGCCTTGAGGAAGGCAAGCCTAAAGCTGTATAAAAATTTTAATGTTTTGCCTTGATATTCCTGCAATATGTGCTGAATGGGTTACCATATTCAGTACTTTCCCCAGCTCAATGCAAAACATTTTGTGGCTGATTGTCTGAAGTATGTTATTCAAAAATGTTTGAAGAAGGGTGTATGTTTCCCTATCAATCACTCTCTGCATGCATGAGCACTGCTAGTACCTTCCTCCTCCCAGAAACAGTTAATTTCTGGAGATTTATTCCCTGGCTATCTTTTCTATTCACTGGCTGACTAGTCAACATGACAAAGATGGTATTGTTTATTCCTTTCTAGATGTCTAAGAAGATGAAACAACTTCATAACCTGTAGAATTGTCTATAATAACTCATTGATGGAATTGGTGATCTCATCCAATGGCCAATTAAGTCAATAGCAAATTTGGCCTTTGGCTGTAATTTATAACAGCCTGCCCAGATGGCAATTCTGATGAATGTCTATAGCATCCTTCCTTAATATTGATACAGGATGCGGTGCACTTATACACTTTGCACTTACAAAGTTTCAGTTCTTTCATTTAGAAAGCCCTTGTGATTGGGTTGGGGGCCTCCCAAATCCCACTTGTCTTGCTTTAATGAATGGGATTAGGAGAGGGGATCTTTTTTTGCAAACTAACATCTAGCTTTATATACCTGGAGTTTGTAGTACTGGAATGGGTCACAAAGTCCTCAACTCTGGACTTCTCCCATCCTTCCCAACCCGCTCTGCCACATGCAGGGCTCTCTACCTTCAGGGCACATCTCCTGCTGACCTGACTGCTCTGGCTCTGGCTGCCAAGGGAGGTTACTGAAGGAATGACAGTTACTTGGGTTTCATTGTGCTTTATTAGCTTGTATGTTAGTATTCACTGTGCATTTAATTAAAGATTCTGCAGGATGGCTCAATGCTGAAATCAGAATCTGAAATAGGTTTGGCCTTGGACACAGTTTCCTGTTGGGTTACAGTGTGACCATGCTTTTCTCTTGTGATGCTGCTGACCAAGAATCAGGCCTGTTACCTTTTCCCAGCCTCTTTCCCACATCTCACCACTCCCCACAGTGGCAAACGGCTCTGTCAGCTTCCTGGATAGGGGGATAATTCTCCCAGAATAGACATTGATCTCTCATTAGACTCCATCCTATTAGTTAAAAGCTGTTTTTACTCAGACAATCCAGAACTCATTTCCAATCTTAAAAGGTTACGCTGTTGGATACTCACCGAGGGTATAATTTTTAACCACTCTGTTTACTGAATCTGCAAAAGCAGTTATTGGAAGCGTTTGTGTATAGTAATTTCTCCCTAGGCTCCTGAGAGTAGGAGCAGATGACCCAGCGTTGCTAACTGTTGTCAAGCTTTTTCATATTCAAAGGAGACAGTATTATCCCATTTCACAGAAAGTCTGTTTATGCCATGGAAGCCTGAGGTGACTTGCTTAGAGTTGCACAGGGCAGACCAGGGCCAGTTTCCCAACCAGGGGCTGTCCTACGCTTCCCTGGACCTCATCTCTGTGTCAGCCAGATGCACTGACACTGAATGAGCCCTTGGGCTATACCCACTGCATGAGCTGCTGCTCTCAGGGAGATAAAGCAGTAGTTCCTAGAGATACGGCAAAAAAGTTCCACATCATCAGAACACCTACATGCAAAGAGTAATCAAAGAGGTACAGATTAGTTGTCCTGTTGCATGTGTATGTATACATAGTCCTTGTCTTGTAATTAATTGGTGCATAACAGAATTCAGCCAAAACTTTAACTCAAGTCAGCATGTGTTTCTTACAGCTGTGCTGTAGTTTAACCACAGATTATTGAGTTTTTAGAAGGAGTTACTGGTGACACTGCTGGGGACTGCACAGGTGCAAGAAGTCGAGCTCCTGTGTGGGAGCAGGATGTCTTAAGCTGGCACAGTCTGTCCTGGTTCTTCACCCTCCTGCCCTGTGCCAGCTTCACTCTGTGCCACCATGTTTGGACCCAGGGCCAGGGGATGCTGTGGCTTCAGATTAACTCAGAAAAAGGTAGAAAAGTCTTCTTTCTTAAACTTGGTCAGGGCTCTGTGTGTCTGTGAGTGTGCAAGAATGAGCACTGGTACCATCTACTGTGGCATTTCCAAAGATTCACTTGTTAAACTGGTCCCTGAACCTGGGATAGAGTAGACCTTTATGGCTGGAAATTTTGGCATAGACCCTATGTCAGAATGCAAGTTTGACTCACCAGCCTCAGATAAGAA
The DNA here is from genome assembly GCF_018691265.1 of Tyto alba. Classification (NCBI taxonomy): domain Eukaryota; kingdom Metazoa; phylum Chordata; class Aves; order Strigiformes; family Tytonidae; genus Tyto; species Tyto alba. Next base: position 9,734,955 of record NW_024881303.1, read on the forward strand.
GCTGGCCTTTTATTTTTTTTTCCTCTTAATGAAGTGACTAATAACTTTATGATGAACACTTTTATCTTAATACTTTTTACCCCACTCTGCTATTTCATTGTTTTTTCCAGAATGCCTGCTGCTTCACGTCAAGAATCGGTCTTCTGAAAGTGAAATGACTCTTATCCTGAAGCATCTCTGGCTGGTGTCCATTATTGATTTGGAGCTGATGATGGTTGCAGTAGCTGTCTTTGACTCTGTGCACCACTTAGAGCATTTCTCCTTCAAGTTTATAATAAGCAGCAAAAGGCAAGGAAGAACTCAAGGACTGGCTCTATAGTATCACTGTGCACGCCAGGTACACTTAATATAATGCATATTAGGGCAGCTCCACTCCCTTTCATTTTCCTAGGGTACTGTGGGGTATTATTTGATACATATTTTACCCCTTAGAAAGGCTTAGGACGCATTCAGCAGGCACAGTGTGTGAATTTTAAAAAGGGGCAATTTTGACTGACGTGACACCGGCTCACAAGGAAAGCAACACCTTTCCTTGTGGAGGAGATCACCTGTAAATAAAGTTCCCAAAATATAGATGGTACTGGGACCTCTGGGACCTCCCCTTTTTATATCCTCAAGCACCAGGGACAGCCCCCGGCCAGTTCACCCAATACCTCTAGGCTAAAAATATCCCTATTTAACTGGAGCTGAAAGCAACAGCTGAATTTGTCGATTCTCCATGGGAAGTCTCCTTGGCATTGGTTTGCTAATGTCCAAGGATGACCCACAGTGTTCATCTCCTGGGATGACAGGGGGGGACAACATGTCCCATGCACAGCTGGGCTGCAAATGCTTCCAGTTTGACCTCTGATTTAATCAGCTGAAGCATGGAGGTGGAAAATGAGGAGAAGGAAATGCTCCTTGGCCTGTTTAGAAGTGCAAATGCAGAATTAATAAATGCCTGTAAGATCATCTGCAATTCTGCCATCTCTACTAATGATTTTGCTGCTGACTGGCCAAGAAGAGCTTTGAGCCCAAGACAGTGCTCCTGCACAGGCAGCCAGGAGCTTCAAGGGGAATCAAAAGTATGACCTGAACAGCGGGGAGCTTCCTTCTCCCAGGTTTGACAAAGCCTCAGTGCTATTTCACTGACATCCACCAACAAATAGAAATCCCTGTAATTGCTTGTTCCATCTCCTGCCCTGGTGAGGAGGAGAAAACTATGAGAGATCTTCCATGCATTTGTTGTTGGAGGTAACATGGTGATGGAGCTTGGGGAAAGGGAAAATAGAGTGTGGAGGACTCTGGCAGAGTAGGTACAATCAGCATCAAGTGGTGAGCAGTGGCACTACCAGTTTCTGAATCACAATCCCCACTTACTCTTGCAAGCACAGAGATATATTGGAAATCCTTGAGTCAATGTTATTTTGTTTCTAAGAAAATTTACACAAATGGGTGGCTATTACCTTAATTTAAAAAAAATAATCTGTAGAAAGGTATATTTTTATTTCAGGTCAGATCTTCAAAACAAGACATTATATTTTAGCTAAGCTTAAAAAGTCTTTTTAGCTTAAGTCTTGGGTTCAGAGCTTGGGTAGAAACAGATTCACATTTCCGGGATTTCTGTTCCACTACCTTTGGTTGCAATTTTCCCATCTGTTTAAGCTGTTCTAAATCCACATTGGTATAGGAAGGAGTGGGTCTGTATTAACATGAAATGGGGCATACAAGTGGAGCTGCTTTGTTGGAAAATGAATCATTTGTAACTAATCAGACTAAAACATATCTTTCCAAACTAATCCATTGGAATGCAGCACTCTTAAAATGAACAAAGGATGGATTGCTAAAGGCAAGAGTGTGGGACCACCCTTTTGGGACTTGGACACCTGAAGTTAGTCGTAACTCTCTGAAGGTTCTGCACTTAGAGGAGTGTTTACAGTGTGTACAAACCTCTTCTTGCAAGTTTTTGTTCAGGAACTTAACAACAGGGAAGAAACAGCTTCATCTGCAATGTGAAGTAGCTGCTGAAGTCCCAGTGGTCCTGGAGGTACCCAAGGGGTCATTAAAGAATTGGCTTTGCTTCTTTGGCATAGCTAGAGGAAGGCCAGTAGGAGTATTTCTACCCCTGCTCCAATCACCACTCCTGACTGCAGTGCAGTGCAGATACATCCTGAGTCATGTCCCTGGTTTTCTCTCTTATTTATCTGATTAGATCTCATTAGTGCACCTTTGGACTCAGTAGCAGGAAAGCTTTGTCTTTTTTTTGTCCTTGTTTTGTTTCATGGCCTTTCTGTGACAAGTCCTAATGGAGATTTAAATAAAACCATAGAATCTTATAGTAAACAATAAATCTGTCTAGCAAAGTCTGAGGCTGTCTGTAAGTACCTGGGTTGTGCTTCAGGAGGGGTGTGCTGAGGCAGCCACGGGGCTGTGCAGCACCAGCAAGGCCAGGACCGCAGCAGGGGCAATCTCACGTGGCATCATGGACTTGCAGAGGGCTTGTGCTGGTTTCTGTTTGTTGGGCATTTGGCTCATAGCTGATAGCATATTTCCCCAAAGGAACCAGTGTGCTTTCTGTTAAAAGGAAAAAACTGATATTAAATGTCACAGTAATTGATGTGGCCTCTTTCTAATTAACTTACTTCTTTTTCCAACTCTTTCTCCTGCTTCCTCTTCCCTGACACCTTCTCCTGCTGTTTACTGAGACTACCTGCATGTAAAAGAATAAAACTGCCAAAGCTTCAAGAGTCCCCTTGGGATTTCCCACTTTGTCAAAAGCTGCCAAGTTGCAGGTGGGAGAGGTGTGCTGGCAATGATGACATGGCCATTATGCTCATCCCTGTTAACAGCTTTGAAAGCAATATTTCCACATGAAAAAAGAGAGAAATGCAAACTGCATGACTGGGGAAGCAGAGGATATCAGATGGGGAAACAGAGCTGCCTCCTAAAGCAGTCTACAGGACTCTGCTCTCCTGCCTCTCCCCCAGACACACTGTGGCTGGGGTCCAGATGTGGCTGGGGTCCAGATGCCGCCTGCCCCATTCCCTCAACCCACATGTTTGCAGAGGGCAGTTCCTCCAGCTGTCACCTCATCCTCACCAAAGACTTTTCCCAGATAAAGAGGAAACGTGAAGGGTCTTTCTGGCTCTGAACATATACTGAAGCAGGGTGGCTTTCTCTGCTTGCTCTGAGAAGGTGTGTGTTTATACCACCACTCAAAGATCTCTGGGTCACAGCACCAATGGTGTCTGGTTGAACTGAACGAACACGTTGAAGATGCCCTTCTGAAGGTCCCTGGACAGGAAACTCAAAGCAAACTTAGAGAAAAATATCACTGCGGAGGAAAAGGATATCATACCATCTTTTTGTTTTCAAGATACCAGTAAAACTAGAAGGAGGAAGGGACAGGATTCTGGATGGACTCTTGGGGTCTGTGTGTGTCACTGAATTAACTGCAGAGGCCCCATTCCTAGCAATGAGTTTCCTTTACAAAACATCCTGCATCAAAATGTCTGGGTAAGAACTGAGACATGCAGTATCTGCTTATCCAGGATACTGCTTTTGGGTTTAGCCAGGTTTTAGCACCTTTCTTACAACCTTGGTTGGTCAACAGTGCCTTTGCTGGAAAAGGTGGGAAGGGTCTGGGAGATCTTGTATCAAACAACATTTATTCTTGGTAGTATGGTAAAAGGGTTAAATTGGTATTTCAGCAATGGGCGCAAAGCTCACAGCTAAGAGCCCTAACTGGGACGTGAATAGAATTTTTGGTGACTGAATTATTCTTATTGCTGCTAGATGGCTGAAGAGCCACAATCATAAAACCCAGCAGTGAGCACTGCAGACAGATTTAAGATAAATCAGTTCCTGACCACAGCATTGTTTGGAGAAAAAGGGCCATGCTTTCTTTTTCTTTTCTAAAGGAATACTGCAGACTGAGGTGACGAATGTCCCCTCTCCCAATACAGCTGATTTGGTGTCCCCCAAACCACAGGTCATTGTGGTTTCATTTAGATTTTCAATCTCTTTTCTCCAGGGCCTTATCCTAGGAGTTGTTACTTCAGTACAAACAGTATGCACAAAATGTCTGGGCAGAACAGACTCCAGGCTGTCATTGCCATCCATGGCCATAATAACCTTGCATGAGTAACATAGTAAAGCCAACAGCTAAGCTATCTTACCCTTGAATAGCTGCAGGGTTCCAATAGCCCTCATTATACCACATTCCCCTCCAGAGAGTAGACAAAAAAAAAAAAAAAAAAAAGAGATAAGTCATTTATATTATGTCCATACTGGCACAGGAACACAGATACTGTACAGTATACTATTAATTGTGGGATTCTTTCTTTCACCATATAATATTGATTTTCCTCCAGATAACCAGATATCATTAGTTTGATTAATGCTACCACAGCTTGGAATAACTGGCTGGAAAGTTCAAGCTGGAGCATTTGTCAGGATAAAAAGATAAAGCACAGCTCAGACTTCTATATTCATACCTGGGAATATGCTGGCCAGAAGGTTTCAGTGGTGATAAGCTAGACAACTAAAAAAAGGCAGTGGAGAGGAGAGTTGGAACCGCACTACACAGCCTGTGTGATAATGTCAGGCCCATTCAGCCATGCTCAGGGCTGAGTTTATTTTGGTACCAAACCCCTAGATTTTCTTCCTAACAAAGGTTGTCACATTTGCAGGGAGAGCTGAGTCACACAGGCTGCCTTAGCCGGAGCTGTGCTCCTGTGCCACAGTGTGCGGAGGTGGTGGTGCTGTGGATCCTCATCCTCTTCGATTGCTTCAGAAGGAAAAGAAGCTGACGTAAAAGCTCCCAGTGGCTGGTTTATGAGTAGACTGGTGCTCAGGGAACAAGAGTTTTGCTTAAAGGCTGAGCATGATTTACCCTGCTTGAGGACATGAGCTTTCTCAGAAGAAGAAGAAAACTATGAGCTGCATCAAGAGCCCTGCTAAGACCCTAATGACTCCATAACAAAGAGGGCATCTTGGAAAAGACTGAGATGAGAAAGTGACTCAGTCCTGCAAACAGGGCTAAGGACAGCACACACTAACTGGTCCTCTGAGTGAGGAGTCTCTGCCACCTCTTCAAGTTTGTCAGTGCTGTGGTCTAGGAGAAGGTATCTGCTGCCTCCTGGGATCTGTGTGCTGAAACCAGTGCACTAATTGATATAGTCCGTGAGCTTGACATGCTAATCTGTCTACACTCCTGTGGCACTCAGGTTCAAAACAGTGACAGAAGGAGCAGAACAGTCACTTGATCATCACATAGCTCAGAAACTGGAAGAGAAGACAGAGGAACCTATTTCCTTTATTTTGGCACACTGGAAAGGTTAAGGACCTCTGTGTGGCTTTTAGCCTGGGGGGCTGTGAAGGAGACAGCTCAGAGGAGGTGATATTGGGGGCTATTTGGGCTCTGGTGAGGAGATGGTCACTACACATGAGTGTAGAACATCTGTGCAGACCCCCTTACAGCTTCCTTACTCGTGTGGACTGTCCTAAACACAGGAAATCCAAGAGGTCTGATCTGAGGGTAAGGTATAGCCAGAACCTGCAAGAGGGTGAAGTGTCAGCTTTAGCAGTGTTATCTGTTCAAGGGTAGCAGAATACATAGGTATTTCTTGAGAAAAATTAGGCCAATCTGGACAGGTAGGTCCATCAGGAGATGGTATTGATCTGGTCTGGCATATTTCTTACAAAATAGTGCCATTGCCCATAATGAAGGAGAAACAATTATTGGTTTCCTATAAAGCCAGATAAATAACTGCTTCTCCATCACTGCAATAGAAAGCTTGCAAATTTTCTTTCTCATGGAACTTATGGTTCTTGTGTTCTCGTTGCTCCGAAGAGACCTTATTATTGCAGGCATTAGCCATGTGGGACAAGTGGTCCCTAAATACTTGCTGAATATTGTGTCATTGACTTCTTTCATTTCTTCACCAGATGAGCCAGGCCTGAGCTGATAAACTGAGCTAAGTACCTAGTTTGCAGTAACTGACAAATTGAAGAAGGGCTTATTTGATGGTTTTGCCTAAAAATGTCTTTAAATGTTTTCTCTGTGAACAGACAGCAAGCATTCAGCATTTGCTGGGGTGTGACTGGTCAGCTGAGTCGTGAGGGGTTTTTCTGATTCCTGTCTGTAGCATGGGACAAGCATTTCTGTAAGATCACAGGAGCATTCCTGATGCACGCCTCAGTCCTGCAACATGTATGTGAACTCTGAACTTACCACCTGTTTGTTTGGTTTTTTTATCTTTCCAGTTTAGACAGCCTCTGTTTGCAATCCTTTTAGCTACCTGATCATTCAAATACCCTCCAACACCAAGAACAAAATGCTTGTGACTACTGTTGAAACAAAGTAATTTCACAAATCTGAATGTACCAACATTAGCTTTGGATTATTCCTATTCTCCTCACACTTTCCTCTTTACAGATCTAATTTTAGCAGCTCTGACCTGGGGAACCTTTTCTCAGCCACGAGTGTCAGCGATCAACAACTAGTCTATACTAAAAAGGCAGTAAGATCTAGTCTGTCTTTCTTGCCAAGCATCATAAAGTGCATTGATGCTTTCTGTTATTCCGTCTACTAGGCAACCGCACATCGTCTGCATTTATTGCTACGGAGAGGGAGGGGTGATGTGATGAACACTTTCTGCAGGCTGGATGGGAAGTGCAGCTGAGGATTTTGTGCAAGCACCAGAAGTGCAGAACCGTCTGTCTCTCTTTTGGAGGCACAAGTGAAGATCAAAATATATTTTTTTTGTTGTTTTCCTCAGGGAGAAAAGTAAATATTTTTAACTATCTGCCAACCCTCCAAATCAGGAAACTTTGAGAGACTCCAAAATGAAGTAAAGTCAAGTTTAGAGATATTTAACAGCTACTGTTAGCAATTGTAAGCTGCCAAAAATTGATATTCCTTCTACCAGACAGGTTGGATATAATGAAAACACAGGGTAATAAGATAGGAAACTGTTATCTAGTCAGTACAAACTGTTAGCTAAATCAATACATTACTGACTTGGGAACTTCTGTAGGCTGAATTATTGCTGAATTACTTCTCTGGAGAACTACCTCCAATTTTAAAGTTCATTTACTTTTACAGGATATTGGGAAGGAGTCTGCAAGGAGAATGGAGCTACTTCATGTATAACAGAAGGAAGTTAAAAGACAGAAAAGAAAAATTAGGGGTAGTGGAAGTGTTGAACGGTATCTTCCTTTCTTAACTGAGCAATTCCCAGTGTGAGTGCAAAAGTCACGACTTAGCAAAGTGATTTGTCATTTTGGGATGCTCATTGGAATTACTATACAGAATCTCCTTTTCAGGAAGTACTGAATAAAACTTCTGAAAAATTAAGCTCCCATAACAAGTGTCACAATGAACATCCAGTGTCGCCAGTCATGTCTGTGACCTTGGCCCTGCTGTTGCAGGTAAGTACAAGATCACTTCAAATTCCCCACCCGCTTTCCAGCTGGAGGATTATATGGCAAAAAAAGCTGTAGACAATGAAATAGTTCTTTGCTGCCAACTTGATTTTAATTATACAACATATCTTAACCTTTAGAAAATGTATTTAGATTTTAAAATATTAGTGTGGGAGGGAGCGTGGCAGGGGAAAATGTATACTTGAGATTACTAAGGGACAAAAGACAACTTCTCCAGGTGATGAACAGATGTGAAAATAGCAATAATACTCATGAACGCTTGGAACAAAAGAATCATCCAGATGAAGAATATTCTGTTGCTACAGTAGCTTAATCCTGTAATCCTTATCTGAAGCTTTGATTACAGATTAATACGATACCAATGAGGCCTTCATCACTTGTGGCACTGACCTAAGATTAAGTGACCTGCTCAGAGTCATGGAAAAATTCTGGCAATATTGGAGCTGGCCCCACATTTCTTGACTCTATGCGATTTCACAAATTTCTAGGTAACAGCTTTTGGCTTAGTTTCAGCCAAAGGGCTGTGAAAGGAAGGTGAGAACGGAAGGACCCCCCCAGGAGAAGGAAGGAATTATTTACACCCATCTGGAGCAGGGTGGGGGAATGCAAATGGAAAATATGCAACCTCTTGCTCTCTAGGTGTCACAATCAAATCTCTTCCTTGTGTGGACTAGAGGCTTCCAGATCACAGTTTACACTCAGATGAATTTTTTGCACAACCAAAACCCCCCTCATCATGTCTGCCATGTGGGAAGAAATTGCTCTAAGTCATGGTGACACGTGACCCTTAGCACCACCATTCCAGCCTTAAGAGTAGTAAAACTGGTATTCAGTTTGAAATATTTTGCAAAACCATTATGTTTCCACCATTTTTATTCCCAATCCTCTGCATGCATCCATATCCACAAAGACTCCACGCAGGGGTGCTCCCAAAGCCAACTTGTTTGCAGTCAGGAGATACAGGCTCAGTCCATGAAGCAGGAGGTGAAGAGCAGGTAGAAGAGCCAGCCTGAGCAGTTGAGTCCATCATCAACACTCTTTCCAGTCTGGCTCCTGCCTGGTAGCCCACTGGTGGTTCACAGCATCCATGCTGGGCTGAGGGAAAACTGAATCAGGATTCCCACTGGTACTCACAGCCCCTCACATCTGTATTTCCACCCTCTTGACTAAGCATGAAGACCATCTCTTTATTTTCTCATCAGAGCTAGCAAAGTGCACAGTGTGGCTCTGACCTGGGACTGAGGCAGCAGCTGTTGATTTAAGACAGAAGTTTTCCTAATGGTGCTTGTGAATGCATACAGTATCTGAAATTTGTATTTCTGTGTCTGCTTTCCCTTCCACTGCAAGAAATTAATGTATATCTGACTGAATTATTTGACCTCAAATACTGGATTTTGAGGAAATATGGCCACCTGCTTGCAATGTCCATATCCTTTTCCTTTCATGTCTGTCTGGTCTGGGCCTGACTGGAGGGGGCACACAGGGACTGATGGGTCTCTGATCTGACCTGGCAAAGCCATTCCTCATTCCTGCACTGAGACAGCTCTTGTAAAACTTACAAACTTGTCATTCTGGCTGTGTCAAAGCAGACGTGTGAACTGGGGTTGGAGGACAAGCCCAACAAACGTGAATGCTGTTTGAAGCTGGATCCAACTTCTCCAGCCAGCTGCCTCCAGATGTCGGGAGTGACTGGCTTTGTTTTATGTGGCAGATATGAGGCAACTACAGGCTGGTGTAATTGTGAATTTCCATATGGCAAAGCTCCTTGTTTGAAAAGGGCATCAAAAGAAAAAGATAAAAAAATTCAGAACCATATGGAAGGAAAAGGAAACAGCTATTTGGAGCAGATCTGGTTTCAGGGGAGCAGCTGGGCTGAGCCCCAGTCTTCCAGCAGCTGAAGATTTCATCCCAGATCCCTTCACCTTGCAGCCAGCCATTTACCACTCCCAGTGCTCTCCAAGCAGCTCTGTTTGCTGTCATCTCCACACCATTTTATGAGTGTTGTTGTGGTGGTTTTGCTCTTTTTCAGCATTACATGGTAGTTTTCTGCTCTGGGCTGAGGAGCATCTTGATGCAAATGTGAAGGCAGAAGTTTTGAAACATCATGGATGTTGACTGAAAGAAAGCTGAATCAATAAGAAGAAAGAAAGGTGAGACAGAAGAGCTTCAGCACACTACAAAATTCACTTTCCATCACCCTCTAATAGCTGAGATTTTCCTTTGGCCTGTCCCAGAAATTTGTGTCAGCAAGCACATCAAAACAGCCACCAAAGATCCAGCTAACCCAGGACTTTTTCCTCAAAAATTGGCTGAGAGTGCGTGCCAGAGAATCAGTGAGAGGGAGGCAGGTATGCAGTGAAAATCTCCCAACCTCCAGGGATCTAAAGTCCTATGAGATACAGTCCCCTGCCTGCCTGTGACCAGCCACCTGCCTTTAAAATATGCCCAATCCCTTCTTTTAGTGACTCACCCAGAAGCAGGGAAAAACTTCTCATGGAGCCCAAGGCTAGCATCCTTATCCTCACTACTGCTAGTTCCCCATCAAGGGCGTTCCATTAGTTAGCTGAATATTATAGACCCATAGAATCGTAGGTTGGAAAAGACCTTTAAGATCATTGAGTCCAGCTGTAAACCTAACACTGCCAAGTCGACCACTAAACCATCTCTCTAAGTGCCACAGCTACATGTCTTTTAAATACCACCAGGGATTGTGACTCAGCCACTTCCCTGGGCAGCCTCTTCCAGAAACCTCATGACCACTCTAAGGGGTCGTACTGTTGCTGCAAGCTCTCCAGCAGCAGTATTCATCTGCTGACTTCCATCACCAGAGCGAAAACTCTCCTGGGTAGGGGCAGTTTTTGCAGCGTGTTTATAAAGAGCATAGCAGATGATAATGCATCCATGTAAGTTATTGTGGCTTCTGGTTTCAAGCCTTGGAGCCCACCCCTGTTGGGCTGTACTACGAATTTCCCTGGGACATGCTTTTGGATAGCTCGACATTTGCTTCACGTGACCTGACTGCAGTAGGACTTCAGAATGCTTTTCTGGAGATGTTTTTTTTATTCTAAACAGAGCTTCATCTGCATCCACAAAAAGCGTCACCAGTGGAAGGGATCCGATGCCATGACACAGGCTGGTGCCTCAGGTACCGTTGTGCAAACCTCCCAGGGAACACTGAGTGCAGTGGTGGCACTGGCAGGCTTTGGAGGAAACCAGTGCACAGTTATATCCACCAGAGAGGAAGGTCACTCTGACAGTGGACCTCCACGTCCTCCTGTTTCAGGAACCCTTCCCACTGGCAGGTAGTCATGCTTTGGCTCCTTTCCATAGCTACAGCATCTCAGCCAGGGAAAATTTGTACAGAGCCTGAAAGGAGATGTGGAGCTCAGTAAATCCTCCAGCCCAGACTGTTTCTGTTGATCAGTGGCAGCATGCGTTGTATGTCCTGATATCAATGTGATGAATGTTGTGCTGACTTCTGCATTGTGTGTTCCTGTGTACTGAATATTGTCTGCTGGAAAGTAAATAACAGCAGATGAGCAAATGGGGCTGTGATGACATTTCAGTGTCCATAATGTTTCCATCCACAAAACGCAGTAGTTATGCATCATTTTAACGGTAGGAATAGATAAGCAGTCAGCTATCTGTATCCGGAAAATCAAAAAGAAAAGCAACATTAGAGGAAATAGATAGGCAGTGGGTGTTCAAGGGCAGTGAGTCATCCTTGCCACAAATAAGACTCAGAACGAGGAATACTAATAATTAGGCAACATATTTCAAAAGTTTAGCCCTTTCCTCTCTTCCGAAATTATCTTTTATGCCCCGAGGCTATTTCAGAATGACAATGTCTGCATTGGGAGCTAGACATGAAGAAAATCCATTATGGGAAGAAATGACCAAATAGTAGAGAAAAATGAAGTTGATCTGTAAAGTTACTTTGTCTTGAAACTCAGGTGTCTCCTGCAGAGGATATTGGCATGATGCTTGTCAACAAATAGAATAAACACACCTGAGGGAAGGACAAAACCTGTGGCCACTGACCTCAGCACTTGCAGGAAACTTCAGTAGCACCCGCTTTTTCCCTTTCCCCACGACACTCATCCCCCTGAGCTTGCTCTGTTCTGGTGCAGTTCAGTGAAGGAAATGAGTCCCTCTCTCCCCCTGGGCAGTGGGTGAACCCAGGAGGAAGGCATGTGCCTCCCATTTTGGTACACTCTCTCTTTCCTAGAAATAGGACCACTCAAAGCTCATGCCTTCTGTTTTGCTGGAGCTGCCTTGGGTTGGAAGCAAACAGGGTTTTGACTCTGAATCAGGCTAGGTCTTACCCTAGACAAAATCCTGGTCTGTCTGGAGATGAAATTTCCAAAGAGCAGTTCTGGATAAAGAATACACATTCCACTTCAAATCCTAGTGCTTCAGAGACAAATGACAGGCTCGGTCTTCATTTATGAGAATTTCGAGGAAAGAAGTCTCTTTGGAACTTCAACATCTGTGAACATGACACAGTTAACAGGTAGTCCTAAAAGCTCTGAATCACAGAGATGTTTGGGCCTGTGCTGGGTAGAGACTAATCACTTTCTGAACTGGAAGAATCCTTAAACCAGCAAACGTAAATTCTTGTGAAACTGCAGGGCTGCAGTGTCATCCCTGTTTGTTTCCCTCCTTCCCTCGGCTGCGGAGCTCTGATTGCAGCAGCCCGACTTCAAACACTGACAAATGTCATTGCTGACACAGCTATGGTGGGTGCACACCATCATTATAATCTGTATGCATTTAGCCATCCCAGCATGATAAGAGAATGATTAGGAGAATAGTTAGAGAGTAAATTAAAAACTCCCAGCAGTTTCTTGTGTGAAGCTACTAACTTACAGGCATATTTTTTCACAACATTACTGAAAAATGCCATTAGTTATACCTGTGAATACATGTTAGATTTAAACCCCTGGTGAGAATTTTTATTAACATACAAATATGTTAGGGCTCTTATGCTGCTTAAAATGTAATTAACCATCTTCTGAAGATTAAGGGTACATAATCATAAAAGAACTGCACTCTTGTGCATTTAATTCTTCTAATCTGCTTTATGTTGATGTTAGTGTGGAAGAATAATTGCTAGTTTGCCTTAATAGTTTGGGTTTGTGCTGTAGGAAGAATTTGTTACTGGATGTATTTCTGAACTTCAAATTTGGTAGGTTTGTATTGATGGGAGATGATGAAGTGCACTGAGAGATTAGAAAAAACTTGCTTCTTTTCTTCTGCTGTTGCTGTTGCAAATGTCCTGCAGTGGTAAAGCAGTGTTTCAGACAACTTCATTCAGCAGACAAAAAGGAGGAAGGGACAGGCACACCCAGTGAACAACAAAGATAAGAACAATAAATTTGAAGTAATCTCTTTACGTACCTTAATGTCAATCAGGTCATGGGGATCCAACAGGATTTTTTGAGAAGCGTGTGGAAACTGAACAACCAACACAGGGCAGGGAGAAAGACTTGATTTGCTGGGTTGTAGTATGGGAGCTGAGTTTGGGAAATGCACTCTGAAAAAAAAAAAAACAGATTAATGATTTTATGTTGTAATTAAAACATGTTATTGGAATAGTCCATCCTCCCATGTCTGTCACCATCCCTGTGCAGTGGTGACCAGGTTTATTCAAAAAGAGGTTAAAACCTTCAGGGGCAAAGAGTACTGCTCTTTTGGGGTATTTCCTTCCTAGCAATGTGATCCATAAAACTATTAGGTAACTCAGCTTCACAGAAATAATCTTTTCTTCCTCCCTCTCTCTTTTAGCATGATGTCTTGCAAACTAAGAAGAGGTAAAGGAAGAACAAGGAAGACTGTGGGTTGAAGGCATTTGCTGATAGTCATAACTGCATGACTTCACATTGTGCAATAAGACTGCAGCCTGTTCACAGGGGAGTCAGTGGGGCAGGAACTCCCATGGAAAACATGGGCTGAAGAGCCCAGGCCACTCCTGCTTTTGTGGAGGAGACAGAGGGGATGGAGACTCCATGAAGACCACCAGAGCAGAGAGTTTCCTCCTCACTTGAAGCAAGCTGTGGTTCTGCAAGGTCCTGGAGAAAAAGCAGCTTCCAACAGCAATTTTAGCAACTGTAAAACAATTGTAAAATAATTCCCTAACTTTTTTTTTTTTTTTTTTAGAATAATGGATTTTAGCGGGGTCCCTTAGCACTCAGTTTTCTGTGGGGCCAATGACATCTTGCAGCAGATTGTTGTGGTCAAATGGACCCTGTTCTAGGGGAGACTAGTGACAGTGTGACCGCAGGGATCAGCGACACACAGCCTGAGAAGGGCTCCTGGGCTGCTTTGTGTTTGTTTTCATTATTCCCAAGTGAACACACAGGCTTTATTGAAAGCTGCTTGTTTTCACTACAGCTTCCTTTTGGCAGGTGTGGCAGGCAGCACGGCGGGTTGCTCTGGACCCTTCACCATGCTGAGCTCTTGAGGCAAAGCTGCTCTCTGTAATTCCCTGTAAAGGAGGTGGCCGCCACGTTCCTTGTGGCCACCTGTGCCCCGGGGCCAGCATGCATGGTGGCAGGGAGAGCACACCCCGCTTCTCCCCTTTGGCACTGACAGGGAGCCACAGCAGCTACTGCCTGGGGGAGTGATAGTGATGGGGGGGGAAACTCTTGCTCCCCGAGTCAAAACCCAGGAGGGCTGTGAAGAAGTTCCCCTGGGTTTTCCATCAGGCCCTTGGACCGGGATGTTGCACGAAGAACGCACTGCATTTCTAGTCTTTGGCTGGCTGTCCTGTACAAACATGCAGGGAAATACCAAAGGTTGTTAAAGCATTAATAGTATTTCAGATACGTCTGACGTTTTGTCCCAAGCTGATTTTCCCCACCACCTGCTTTCCAGTAGCCTGGGATAGGGACTGCATCTCTGTTTTGGTAGGTGCCAGCAGCACTGGCACAGGGCTGAAGGGTGCTGCCAGATCAGAGGAAGCTTCAGTTCATCGTGGCTTGAATCTAGCCTTTTCAGAGATGCACTAAATAGGTTAAATCTTAAAATCCTCCTGAAATTGCATGAGTCAAGTGCTCAGTTCCTTTAAGATTTTTTGAGCAGGTGGAATATATATATCCAAGCCAATGGAAAGGACATCAGACTCCCATCCTCAGCTCAATTTAAGGACTGCTAGTGTGAATAACCTTGGATAAAGTGAAGTTGAGAACCTGATTAATTCTGCTTGCCATTCAAGCTTGCACTAAGACATGAAACTCCAGACAGAAAGCCAGCCATTCTTCTGTTCTAACAGTTTGCTGTCAACACAGGACAATAAAATATGAATATTTTAGATTCATAATGCAGACAAATAGGAAATAGGAGGTGTTTTGTGCTTCACATGGATGGCTAGCTCAGTAAAGCTAATGTAATTATCTCATTGCACTTTTGTGCTGTCGCTTAAGAGTAGCTTTGTCTTGCTTAGCTGGGATATATGTACTTGTTTCTTCTACATACAGGTCTATAGACCTTTTTAAGCTTGTAGAAACAAGAGAAGCCTGATTTCCCTCATCTGTCAAAAGGTAGCATCTTCCCTTGGCAGTAGCACGACTTGAATTAAATTTCAACAGGTTCCCAACAAAATATTTAAATGTCTTCAGGTTGTTTTCCAGCCAGAAGCATGGGAAAAACACATGAACACTTAAAATATTCTGTCTGTAATGGAGAGATGAGTACATTAATACAATTAATAAATGATCAAATTCTGTCCCCTCCCCAAACAAAAAATTTTGAGGTTGGACTTAGTTTGGACAGCTTTGGACAGGGATAGGCAATCGCTCAGTTATTTGCCTATGGAATCTATTTACCTGTGCCACCCAGCCCTGCTGGCCCTGCCACCACAGCAATAGCATGCACCTGAGGCAGGGTTGAAAAAAGCAAACCTGGGCAGAGCTGGGCAGCAAGGGGGGATTTGCAGGGCAGAGCAAGGAAATCCAGGATGCATTGGGAATAGTGGCTGAGGAGAAAGAGGAGGCTGCTCTGAAAGACTTCCAAGGAGAAATTGGGACAGGATTACTGGTTTAATAGTGACACTGTCTCACCTGCACTCCCTTCAGGGGGGGCATGATGTGAATGATGCATTTCTTACTACATCAAAGTCCAGGAGGTGATGTCCTCCAGCTCATGTTGGGAAATTTTGCTAGGGACCTAATCCTGGCTCTACCCTCCTGGTTTATGGCATTTGATCTTCTGGAACACGACCATGTCACATAATCTGTTTCATTATCTATTTTGTCAGGGCCCTCTAAAAATGAATTATGTTCTTACTCCATCTCCCTCCACTAGTTTCCCCAGCAGCCATACCTGCTGATCTTCACTTGTGCTGGTTCGGTGAGAAATCCCACTCTGTCAAAATATACAGTGTGGGGGGAGGTGGACAACATGTCTCTTTCTGGGTGTGAGAGGCTGCGGGATCCTCAGTGGAGTGGAGGATGGTGCTGTACAGTTGGGGAAACCTTAGGGGAGTGGACAGACCTGCCAGGAGCCTGCAGCCTGCACAACAGTGGCTGACGAGACTGGGACCTGTCCAGGAACAACCATGGCCAAGCTCCCTCCCACTCTAAAAGAAACCCCTAGGGATCACCCTTGTACAATAGGTAAGAGGCTCTGCAAGTGGAACCAAGCAATGATGAGGATGATAGTTCATCTTGGTTGGAGGTGTCACAAAGATTAAGTCGGTCTATGCCCTAGGTCAAATCCACTTCCGTTAAGAAAAAAAGACAGGTTATTATCATAGGAGACTCTCTTCTGAGGGGAACAGAAGGCCTAATATGCTGATCAGGCTATCTTCCTAGGGAAGTCTGCTGCGTCCCTGGGGCTCATGTTAAAGATGTGACAAGAAAACTTCCTACCTTAGTACAGCCCTTGGTTTATTATCCATTATTGATTTTTCAATAAGAAGTTGCAATAAGAAGTCCAAGGGTCATCAAAAGACGCTTCAGGATCTTGGAATGACTGGTTAAGGGATCAGGAGTGCAAGTAGTTTTCCCTATGTCCCTCCAGCTGCAGGGAAATGATGCTGAAAAAAACAGGAAAACCTGCTGATCAATACCTGGCTCCATGACTGGTGTCACTGGCAGAATCTTGGGTTTTTTGATCATAGGTTGGTCTACTTGATGTTAGGCCTGCTGGTGACAGATGGCAAAAGAGGCAAAAGGATCTTTGTGCAAGAGTTAACAGGGCTTATTGAAAGAGTTGTAAACTAGATTTGAAGCAGGAAATAGATAAAACCAGAATTTTTAGTGATAAGCCATGGGGCAGCATGCCAATATTTGAGGGATGGTGTGCTAGTGCGATACTTCAGTCTGCTCCACAATGTGCTGAGTACACTGGAGCACATATGAAATGTCTCTATACTAATGCACACAGCACCTTAGCCATCTCAGTGGCTAAGAAGTGGTGGGGTAGCCCTGTATGTTAGGGACTGTTTTGATGTTGGTGATAAAAGGAACACTAGGGAAAATGTGGGCCCTCTCTGGAAGGAAATGGGAGACTTGGTTACGCAGGACATGGAGAAGGCTGAGGTACTCAATGACTTTTTTGACTCAGTCTTCACTGGCAAGTGCTCCAGCCACACCGTGCAAGTTGCAGAAGACAAAGGCAGGGACTGGGAGAATGAAGAACCACCCACTGTAGGAGAACAGGTTTGAGACCATCTAAGGAACCTGAAGGTGCACAAGTCATTGAAACATAGAATCATAGAATCATCTAGTTCCAAACCCCTGCCAGAGACACCACTAGGAGTACCATGTTCAATTCTGGGGCCCCCAACATAAGAAGGACATGAGCACCATAAAGATGATCAGAAGGCTGGAGCACCTCTCCTGTGAAGACAGGCGGAGACAGTTGGGGATGTTCAGCCTAGAGAAAAGAATGCTCGGGGTAGACCTTACAGCAGCTTTCCAGTACCTAAAGGGGGCCTACAGGAAAGATGGGGAGGGATTTTTTACAAGGGCATGTAGTGATAGGACAAGGGTTAATGGCTTTAAACTGAGAGAGGGTAGATTTAGATTAGATGTAAGGAAGAAGTTCTTTACTGTGAAGGTGGTGAGACAGTAGAACAAGTTTTCCAGAGCAGCTGTGGCTGCCCCCTCTCTGGAAGGGTTCAAGGCCAGGTTGGATGGGGCTTTAAGCAACCTGGTCTAGTGGAAGGTGTCCCTGCTCGGGGCAGAGGGGGTTGGAATTAGATGATCTTTAGGATTGCTTCCAGCCCAAACCATTCTGTGTTTCTATCATTCTATGCTAAACTTAGACACACACAAATCTATGGGTCCTCATGGGATCCACCCAAGGGTACTGAGGGATCTGGCAGAAGTGCTCACCAAGCCACTTTCAAGCATTTAGCAGCAGCTCTGGCTAAGCGGGGAGGTCCCAGTTGGCTGAAGGTTAGCAAACGTGACGTCCATCTACAAGAAGAGCCAGAAGGACAATCTGGGGAACTACAGGCCTGTCAGCCTGACCTTGGTGCCAGAGAAGGTTCTGGAGCAGCTCATCTTGAGTGCCATCACATGGCATATAGAAGACAGCCAGGTGATCAGGCCCAGTCAGCATGGGTTTATGAAATGCAGGTCCAGCCTGACTAAATTGATGTCCTTCTATGACAAGATGACCTGCTTAGTGGATGAGGGAAAGACTGTAGATGTTGTCTACCTAGACTTCAGTAAAGCATTTGACACTATTTACCACACCATTCTCCTGCAGAAACTGTCTGCTCATGGTTTGGATGGGCATATTCTTCACTGGGTGAAAAACTGTTTGGATGGCCAAGCCTGAAGAGTGGTGGTGGATGGAGATAAATCCAGCTGGTGGCTGATCACAAGGGTGGAAAAGCCTATGTCCACTGGGATCCAGCTGTATACCTGCAGGCATTTGAGGCAGAAGCTCTTGTGCAGGACATACCTGTCCATGTGCCTGAAGAACTGCACCTCTGCCACAGTGCAGCTCTCCAGCCACCTTGGGCTGCTGGTAACACTGGCCTCTGCCTTCTTGATGCTCAGGAAGGTGCCTTGCTGCACTCCAAACATCAGCTCAATGGAGAGGGATCTCTTGAAGGCATTGGTCATCCTGAGTTTGCAGAAATGCCAGCCCCTTATCACAGGGTCAGACACGCCTCCTCAGGGGCTGCATTTCTGTCCCAGCCTTCGTGCAGCCCAGCCCAGCCTCCCCCCATGCACACACTCACCACTGTCCCAGGCTGTAAGGGCCAGCGCTGCCGTCTGGCCCCGATAACCACCCCCACTGTGACTCGGACCCTGTGCTGTCACAGGCACCAGAGCACATCACAGGCATGCCCTTGCCTCACCTGGCTTCTCCTCTTCCCCCCACTCCCTTCCCTTCCTGGGCAGGGATCAAACCTAGATGCATATTTCTGCATGTGAGTGAATCCAAAGCTTTTTTAGATGCACCACAAACAAATAAAGGTGCAGACTATGTTAGAGAGCCTTAAGAAGTATTTGGTAGCTGGTTGGGGAGGAGGAATGGGATGCGGAACAGATGTTCTGAAGATCCCTCTGGTCTGAACATCTGCTCCATCATTCCTGAAACTGGGAGAGCCTGGATTTGATGTCCAGTTTCACATTCCTAGAATGGCCATAATCCCTTCCCCGAAGCACTCTGAGCCAAAGCAAGGGGTGAGTAAGCGTGAACTTCCATTGACTTCAGGTCAGTGATTTCAATTTGCTGAAGTCAGTGAGACTTAGAAGATGAGAGATGATCAGGTGCTTAACTGATTTCCTCATTAGTGATGAATTTGTCCCTTACATCACAGGACACAACAGAACAACTGAGAGCAATGCAAATTCCTCATGTTAAATTGGCCTCTGTGGAGCTCTCTGTATGTGAGTGGGAGAGTCTGTATTTGGAGGGAGGAAGGTTGTTAAAGATTTTTTTACATGTTTTATTTTTTTCCTCTCCAGTTTCTCTTGCATCCTCTTCATATTCTATTTATCCATCTTCCCCCTTTTCCTATAATTTGTTTCTTTCATTTTCTTTTTCACAATACTAAAGTAGCTTTAGTATCTTTAAAACCGTTGCAGTCTCTACTCTTAAAGACTGACCCCTCATCTAGGAAATCTTAAATGCTGTTCGGATTCCTTATAAACTCAGATGTGGAGGGGGACTAAGTGGAACAAAATGCATCGCTTTCCCTTCACCCCTTGAACCTCTTGGTTTTCTCAGCCAATAATACAGTTTAGCTGGGTTTTTTTATATAACTATAATTTTGGAGAAATCAATTACACTTTACATATCAAAAGTTACCAGTCTCTGCACTATGAAGCCTGAATGCATAGCAACACATTTCCTAAAGAGGCCATATATGTAATGCATTTCTAAAGCCCAAATATGTGTATAACAGTGAGACAAACACTTCTAGGATTCATCAGACACTCTCTCCACACCCAGATCAATTGCTCATCACATACATAGCAGGTCCAAATTTTCCCAGAAAGAGCAGGATCACTGGTCATGGGTGAAACATATGCTGTAGGCAGTGAAACTGTCTGGGAGCTACCACTCCACTCACCCATGAGACTCCTAGAGATGTCAGTCAAACATGTAAAAGCCAAGAACTCTGCCTAGATGGAAGAGTGGGCACTTCCAGAAAAACCTGCTAGGCTCAAATGGAAGCCAAACACTTCCAGGTACGTCTATGAGATGGTTTGGTATATCTGAATCAAAAAATGACTTATGAAAGAGTTGATAGTCTCAGGGTAGACTGTGTGCTGAGAATAGATAGTCATATGGAGAAAAAAGCCAAGATATGTCTTCTCCTCCACACCCCCCACCTTTAAACTGGAATATTGCCAGAGAAAACCCAGTAAGTTTGCACTTGGTGGTGGAAGTGGCATTCCTGCATGCTTTTGAGGTTCCAAACTAATGTATATATCTCTTTTCTCCCGTGTCCTGACTCCTTGACATCAGGCCAGGCATTAGGCACTACACTGACAAGAGGCACACAGGCATCTCAGTATTCTCTCTGTCACATAAGGCTCTTGTTAAATGCCTTAGGCTGCTTGATACTCTAAGCAGCTAGATGGGAGGGTTGGTCACCACACCACTTTCCAATGGAAGGGTATGCTGTTGAATGATTTATACCTGAAATAATGCCAATCTATGCAAATGTGCAGCTTAGCTTGGATGTCACGGGACATAGGTGGTTATTGGTAGTGAGGGTTGACACAGAATCCACGTGTCACCATACATCAAGGGATTATTGCCTTTATTTGACAGTCCAAGGAAACAAATGGCTAGGATCAAATGGTGCTAATCATGACTCGCTACAGCCCAGCTTTACTGTTATTAAGGATGTTGTCTTTTCTCTGCAAGCAACATGTTAAAATCACCTGTAGGCTAGCTCCTATGATGTCGTAATACAGGAAATAATTAGGAGCAAGGAATGAAAGCAAATATGTCTAATGAGACAACAGCTGGATTAATAGATCCCTATATTTGGTGTACTTTTGAATGGCCAGGAATTACCTGCTAGGGAGAAGTGGCCTCAGCAACATGCTTGCATTCATTATGACACACTGATGGCAGTTCACAGTGTGCAACGTGTTAGATTTACAACACCTGACTTCTTTGCTTTCTAACTGGAAAATCAAACCTTGTCCTAGACCCTGGGTGTAGCTGCTGCAATGGGTAAACATAGGACAGCCTTTCCAGTGCTATCCTTTCCTAAAGTAAAACAGCCCAAACAATTACTCTTAAGCCTCAGTGGTTAAATGGTATTTCTGGGTTTGGTAGGACCACTGGAACTCAAGGTATTTCCTCCAGCAGTACCCCTTTTGTTGCAACAAATTGGAAAGTACAGGACTGGAGAAACTAGTAATTTCTCAGTTAAAGTGATGTATTTTACAACAGCCTAAAAGAATGCTTCGATCCTGATGAAACACTTAACTGACCTGAGACAGAAGCAGCTGTTTTTCTACTATCTGAGTGCCTCAGCCTAGAAAACTGCAAGACTAAAGTGAAGGTCTGTGCTGAGATATGTATAATTACAGATTTTGTGCATGTTTGGCACTCTCTATTCTACACCCTTCAATAGGCCTTGTCTACAGTGTAAAATGGTATGGAAAATTACTGGCTTAAAAATGCATCTGCTAAGTCAGAGCTTGAGGTCTGCATAGCAGACAAATGTGGTCCCCCTCTGCTCCTTGAAGCAAGAGCAGTGGTAATTCTTCTCTGCAGAACAGAGGACCACAGGACCCCATGAGCTACCCTGACATGATCCAGGAGGCAGGGTGAGGAGAGGATCCAGATGTGCTGTGGATGGGAACAGCTGCGATGCGTTCTGATGGCCCGTGTGTGCTGCTCTGGGTACCAGCCAGGGACCAAGGGGGGACTACTGTCCCCTAACCTCTCCAAGGCAGCATCTGAGTATTCCCCAAGCCGAGAGATGTTTATGGTCAGGTAGTAAGTAGAAAATGGGCTAGGTAGCTGAGGTCTGCCTTGATGTGTCAGAGTTTTTTACCTGACCTGAACAAAATAAAAGAGAAAAAATCCAGACCCAGTGGACTGCAGGATATTTTTTGCTGTGCTCACCGATCAAAACTGTCAATGATGACAGGTGAAAACAGATAAATTTAATTAGCATAGCTTGAGGATATTTACACTAGAATCATAGAATCTTATACTATCTCAAATTGGAAAGGACCCATAAGGATCATCAAGTCCAACTTCCTGCTCCTCGCAGGACTATCTAACACTAAACCATATGACTAAGAGCACCATCCAGATGCTGTTTGAACTCTGATGGGCTTGGTGCTGTAACCATTGCCCTGGGGAGCCTGTTCCTGTGACTGACCACCCTCTCAGTGAAGAACCTTTTCCTAACATCCAACATGAACTTCCCCTGATGCAGCTTCATTCCATTCCCTTGTGTTCTGTCACTGGTCACCAGAGAGAGGAGATGATCAGCTCCACCTCTGCTGCCCCCCTTGAGGAAGCTGTAGGCTGCAGTGAGGTCAGTCTTCAGTTTTCTCTTCTCCAGGCTGAACAAAGCAAGTGACCTCAGCCACTCCTTTAAGTCTTGCCTTTGAGGCCTTTCAACATCTTGGTTGCCCTCCTCTGGACGCACTAATAGTTTGATGTGCTCCTTATATTGAGGTGCCAAGAACTTCACAGAGTACTCGAGATGGGGCCACACCAGTTCAGTATAGAGTGGGACAATCACCTCCCTTGACCAGCTAGCTTTGATATGCTTGATGCACCCCAGGACATGGTTGGCCTTTTTGGCTCCCAGGGTACACTGTTGACTCATATTCAACTTCATATTCATCAATCCATGGGGCTGCTCTCCAGCCTCTTGTCCCCCATTTTGTACATAAAACCAGGATTACCCCATCCCAGGTGCAGAATCTGGCACTTGGTCTTGTTAAATTTCATACAGTTGGTGATTGTCCAGCTCTCCAGTCTATCCAGATCTCTTTTTAAGGCCTCCCTACGCCTGAGGGAGACCACAGCTCCTCCTAATTTAGTATCATCTGCAAATTTACTTAATGTAAATTCAACTCCTGTGTCTAGATCATTTATAAAAATGTTAAAGAGCACTGGTCCTAATATTGAGCATCGGAGAACCTCACTGGTGACTGGCTGCCAGCCTGATGTAACCCCATTTACTATAAGTCTTTGAGTCTGACCCATCAGCCAGTTCTTCACCCAACTTATTATGGACTTGTCTAGCTGTAATGCTGGACCTTTTGTTCAGAAGGATACTATGAGAGACAGCATTAAAAGCTTTGTTAAAACTCAAACCCCCACATCGACTGGCTTCCCTTGCTCAGCTAGATAGGTGACCTTGTCATAAAAGGAAATTAAGTTAGTTAAGCAGGACTTTGCCCTTGTGAACCCATGCTGGCTGTGACCAATGACTGCATTGTCTATCAAGTGTTTTTCAGTAACTTCCAGAATAACCTTCTCTATAATTTTACTAAGTACTGGAGTGAGATGACAAGCTTGCAATTACCAGGGTCTTTCTTCTTACCCTTCCTGAAAATTGGGACAATATTTGTTAGCTTCCAGTCAACTGGGACTTCTCCAGACTCCAATACAGTTGAAAAATAACAGAGAGGGGTTCCACGATAACATCAGCCAGCTCTTCCAGTAACATGGGATGAATCCCGTTGGGCCTCATAGACTTATGTACATCCAGCTAGAGCAACAAGTCTTGAACAGAGTTGGCTGCGAGTTTATCAGTTATAGTCTTCCAACACAGAGCTCTTGGGGGTCCCAGGGCCCATCACCAGTGTTAAAGACAAAGGTGAAGAAGACATTAAATGTCTCTGCTTTGTCTATGTCCCTATTTGTGAGGTAACCAATCTCATCAAGTAATGGACCAATGTTATCTCTGATCCTCCTTTTGCTGTTAACATATTTTAAAAAGCCCTTTTTGTTGTCCTTCACAGTGTTGGACAGCTTGAACTCTAATCGAGTGTTGGACCCACAAATTTTCTCCCTAGAGCGGCAAACAGTATCCCTGTAGTCCTCCCATGTCATTTGTCCTTGCTTTCAGTGTCCTTACATTTTCCCTTTCTGCCTAAATTCTAGAGGATCCCTGCTCAGCCAAGACAGCCTTCTGCCTCACTTGCTTGACTTCCGACTTGCTTCTGCACTCTTAGGAGATGGTTCTTAAAAAGTGATCAACATTCATGGATCCCAATATCTTCAAAAGCAGACTCCCAGGGGACCTTCTTAACTAGCTCCTTCAGCAGCCCAAAGTCTGCTCTCCCCATATCCAGGGTCAAAGTTTTGCTGTCAGCTTTCCTCCTATCACCAACAATTTGAAACTCAACTACTTTGTGGTCATGGTGACCAAGACAGCCACCAATCACTATCATTTGCTTTCCTCTTAATCCTCTTAAATTAGCTCTCCCTAGGGCTTTCTTTTATAGGTGTGGGGGGCTCATCAGCCACTCTCCTGTGAGCTGTGGGCTCCTGGCATGTCTCTTTGCTCCCTTGAGGTTTCCATGGTTCAGGAAACTTCCCTGTACACTGTGATCATCAGCTCTACTGTGGATACCACCAGCACCAGAGCTGCTCACCTCGTCAAAATGGTTTGGCCCAAAACATTTGGGATTGGCATCCTAAAACCTTTTATTCGTACTGTTTCTAATGGCCCACGTACCACAGGCACTCGCTGTCTGTTCATGTTGGTGTGCATCTGGCTGGCTTTCAATTTCCTTGTGTCCTTCTCAGTGCAATGAAGACAAAAGAAAATAAACAAGGGCATATAGTCCACCCACCAGCACATGCGAACAGGGGAATTTGGAGAGAAGTCATCTGGAAATTGGGCTTCCTCCTGCTACCAAAGTGGAACAGCAAGGAAGCGAGTCATGAGACACCATGTTTTTGTCACAGAAACCATCACTATACGTTAAAATACATTCACACACATACATAGTGTATGTGATAACTCAATCCTTGGCTGCTCAGCATACTTACAGCAATTGCTCTTGGTTGAGGGAAAGCACTTTGCAGATAAGTTACTTTTGCCTTTTGCATCATCTTGCATCAAGGAGGCACTAAAGCAATCTGACTTTGTGCCATAAAATCTCATATGTACTATTAATAGGACGGTGCACGGATGCCATGTTCCATTTCCAGAGCCCTATGCTCATAGAAAGTTTACACAGACCTACTGAAGAACTGCATAGAGCTCTCAAACTGTATTCCAGCTGGGAAAATACAATTAATCATCATGTGAGATAAAAGACTGCTTCCATATGTCTTCTGATGCATGTCACATTTACAGGTGTCTTTGCCTTGGACCCACATGCCTTCTGTGAGATGCTAAGAGAGCAGAGAGTTCAGCCTGATGTTCACACTGCAAACTTGTGCATGTAGTTAACCAATGCTAATGTTAACCAAACTACTCCGTGCTTTGAAATCCCTCACCAGATCTTACTGCCTGTGAAACAAAGGAAATATGTAGCTTCTTTATTAAAATAAATGAATAATAACTGAATAATGAATACCAATGATTAAAATCCCCAGTATCACAGCCCCATCTAATGGACTGGCTGAAAGATATTCAAAGAACCTACAAAGAGTCTATCTATCTGTTCTTTTGCAAAATAAGTTATTGTGATAAACAGGACCCCATGGCATATTAAACTCTTAATTATGGGCACAGGAGGCATTTTCGCTGCAAATTAAAAAGGTTGCAAAATGGCTACAGCCTCTGGGAGGCAATTCTTAGAAACAAAATGTAGCTCAGTGTTAGTGACTCCTTTATCTACTGCCTTCAGTATTCTCTTGGCACAGATTAGTGGGGAGAGGGGAGTCTCCTTATTTCTTAGTCATGTTATCGTTATGCCAGTGACTCCGGAATGCCATAATCCTACAGAGCAGCACGGACCCAAGGGAAAACACAAGGAAGTCACTGACAGAAGAGAGATATCAGTTAATCCAGGTTTCATTCTCTATTGTACATTTGAGCCTTTTTTTTTTTTTTTTAATTTACAAAAAAATGGCAAGGAGATATGTGTCTGTGAGAGAAGTGGCTTGGCCTGCACTGTGTCAGTCCAGGGGAAGATCAGCCTCGGGGCTGCCTGTGCCACATGCTGTGTGACACATCTATGTAAGCCTGCCCAAAATGCTGTTATGCTGGTACCATCGTGTTCACATGGCTGGTTAGCAATCTTCCATGTCTCATAACCAAAAATCTGTGGATTAGACCACACTAATCACAGTTACTAGCAGCAGGATGCTGAGAGAAGCGGTGTCATGAGGATTACACCCTGATCCTTCTGGAAGGAGGCATAGGGACCCTTTTAGTTGCAGTGGGTGATGGATGGAGTAACTACTGGTTTCGAAACATCTTCAAAGGTATTTTGGATCCCAGTAATTTTTGTGATACTAGGTCACTAGGAATTTCTAGTGCTTCTTCCTCTGAGCTGCTCTTAGCTTCTCCATCAGTGTCAACTGAAAAAGTACATCTTCCCAGATGCGGCAGAGCTCTGAGTCCCCATCACATTCAGCAGTGCTAATTAGGCACCCTGCTCCTGAAAGCACAAAGAATTAGGCAGCAGAAGCCCTTTATAGGTGTTCTCATTCTGAGACCCCACTTTTGTTCTCTTCTGAAGGTTTCCCAGTACTTTACTCAGCTTGTTAAGAAAAAAGCTCAAGCAAGGAGATCATTAACATTTCCCTTGAGAGACTGAGTACCCAGACACAAACAAGGTCTTTGTTTGCACCGAAGCCATAAATCACCAATCTGAATCTTACAGGATTTCTGAGTTGGGTATCTGACTGCAATATGTAGCATGCACTGTTACCTTAGGGCCTGGTGCAGACTTTGGTAAGAGAAAACATGCTGGTGCAAGTCCCGCAAAGCCTGGCCAGGCGACCACCAGAGCAGGAACATTTGTTCTCCTTAAATTAAGACACCCTCAAATAAATCCTTGCTTAAGTCAAGACCATTTTGGGAGAGGGATCACTTCAGAAGGAGCAAATGTTGTACGTGATTTTCTGTGCTGACCATTGCTGCCTACCTTCTCTGAGGCTCGAAGGACGTGGTGCAAGCATTTATCTTCTGGAGGCACAACTATTTCAGCAACCACAAAAGCTCCCTCACACTGACCAAGCACCAGTTTCACATTTGAATGGCATCAGCCTCCTTTCTGGATGTGTACACAACATTGACAAGGAAACATTACAGGATTAATTAGGGAACAGTTTCTGCTTGGGTTAATAGCTTTGCCAAGAGGTTGACTTTTCTGGTATGGTTTGATTTATCTCTGAGGTGCAAGCTGGGGCTGAGAGTGCTGCTCCAGGGGTGGGACACTGCAACGGGCTCTG
Organism: Tyto alba; assembly: GCF_018691265.1. NCBI lineage: Eukaryota > Metazoa > Chordata > Aves > Strigiformes > Tytonidae > Tyto > Tyto alba. Next base: position 9,762,201 of record NW_024881303.1, read on the forward strand.
TGGTCACAGGGACAGGGCGTGCGGGCCCAGGTGGCCATGCCGTGGCAACTTTAGGTAACCTCCATCACAAAACCAGAGCAGAAAAGGAAGGTGAACAACACTGTTCTCATTACTAAGCAGCACCATCTCTCCTAATTGTTACATGTGGAACTACAGTCCCAGGTATTTATGTCATTAGAGAGGAAGAGGCTGAAGCAACCAGGATTTCTACGCAGTTTGAGCCCCAAATTCAGGTCGTGGCTGAGGCACCCCAGCACATGCCCCGCACTGGAGCGCTCATCAGAAAACAGGGGCATCTAGTGGCTGTGTCAGAAATTTCAATAAACGTTGCCATTCCCTTGAAAAGATGTGAGAATTTGCCTTTTTCCTCTCTCAGCTCTAAGAATAAAAATAATTTATTCCATAACATTGCCTGAAGGAGGAGGGAGAGGGACAAATCCTCACTAGATTTCATGCTCTGCGTTTCTGACCCGGCTGTGACATTCTGCAGCGGTGTAACCAGGTTAAGCGAAGCTGTGGGTGATTGCTGCCACGGCTGCTGCTCTGGAGAGCCTGGCTTGCTGCCCTGGGACTCGCATCCCATGCTGATTCATAGCGGGGGAAATGTTGCATCTCTCTCTGTGCTGACCAAGGCGGCGTTTGCAGGCCGCAGCTGTTTGCAAAGGTTTCCAAGGCTGTCTGCTCCCAGCCTTTGGCCCTTGTGCGGCGGCTGTGCGCTGTGAGCACCACCCCTGCGTGCAGCATCACCCAGCGCAGTCTCTGTGCTGACCGAGGGTTGCACTTGCTGCAGCACTGAGCTGTAGCCTGGATGCCGCCAGCCCCCCCGAGCTGCACACCAACGCTGCAGAGAGCTAGGGACCGAGAGGGAAAACAAGGACTAATGTGTGTTTTGGTCCTGTGGCTCCCACTGCCCAGCTTCACCCACTCAGCTGGGGGCCCAAAGCAGAGGAAGATGTTGCAGCAGCTCCTCCTTCTCTGCTCTGGGGAGGGGACCTGTGCTTTCCTTCTGGACAGGCACCTTCCAGACCCCCTAGGGAATTTTTTGCCTCCAGGGAATAAGAGGGAAATGATTGGAAATGCAGGTGAGGACATATTGTTTACTTTAATAGTAGGGAGATGCTGCAATTACAGATATAGTTCGTTATAGAAGGCTCTGACCCAACACATGCTGGAAAAGCAGTCCTTGCCCACAGCACTTTTCAACCCATTCACATCCTAGGGCTTGCAAATGTGACTATCTGGTAACTAATTGCCCCCTGGCAGTGACAGCTTTCAGTCCCTCTTGCTCTATTAGGTTCCCATCAGCATCACTGGCTTAGTGTGATCTGAATTTGCCTGCTTCCTAATGTATGGACAGAGCTGGCATATTGTGAAGGGACTATCGCATAGGCGAGTCCCATGTTTTCCTATTTAATGGCTAAACAGAGGACAGCCCAGTCTCCTGGGCTGTCAGGCATCTAACAAATGCAATATTCATTCTTTTATTAAGCAAAATGAATAAGGGAGAAAGCACAAAGCAAAAATCTGAGTGCTGAATGCTAATAGGACTGTTGCTGTTATGCAATTCTCTACAGAATATCAAAGACAAATGATAATACTAGAAAGGCACATTATTATTTTATAGGCTTAGTCCCGAAGTGAGAGGAGGAGAGAAAAACACGCACAGCTGTTTTTCCCTTCTGTGGTCACTTTGATGTGCTTGCAGGACACATAATTTTGCAAGCTTGTGATAGATGCTCTTGACTCCTTAACCAAATTCACAGTAGTTTGATACAGGCTCCAAAGGAGGTAAAGGCCTGAGCTGTAGCCAGGCCAAGAACATCTCTAGGAAACCCACAAAGGAGCAGAGTGACACAGTGAGCACTGATGCGTCTGAGCTTGGATCACCAATCATGCGATTAACACATGAATAGCGTGTGTCTTTTCCAAGACTCATTTATCAAGGCACAAAAAATGTCATGGGTACAAGGAGCCTCATGCATGCCTTTCCCACTGTATGCAACTTGACTACAAGCCAACCACTTTATACCATAAATATGATGGCCTGAGGGAGCCTGCTTTGAGCTCTCCCTGCTAGGCAGCCTGGCTGCGTGGTCGCGATCTCCCCTGGAGCTGGGACGCCCCTCAAGGTTGCTCTTCAAGGCAGAGACCTTTTACCAATGGCAGATCTTTGGTAAGCAAATGCTATTGTGCATAACCTTGTAGTATGGTAACTTTGATTTGTATCTTGGTAGTTTTGAGTCATTGTTCAAATGATTATGCCATACAATAATTGAATGAACCTTGCCATCAAACTTTAAGTCACGCTCTTACAACATCATATTAAAAAGCACTTTTGCGAATACTGTTGTCAGTGATTCTTTAAGTGATCTAGGTCACTCATCCATGACAGTGACAAACCGGCATAGTTTGCAGGATCCTTAATCAGGATTCGCGACAAATTGACATAGTCAGCAAGACACTAAATCAGGATTCATGATGAAGTTCTGCATGTGCTCCCTGAGTTATGACTTGACTCGCAGGTAAACTCCAAAGCCTGCATTCACCAGACAGACTGTTTTACTCATAGATGTGCATATTATGTATAAATACTATTTATATTGGTAAATTTTGGGGGCTGGTACTGAGCTAAGAAGGGAGCGGTCTGCAAGGCGGTTACTGCTGTGACTGTCAGTCAGGTGAACACAGCCAAGGTCGGCTCAGGTGAGTGCACCCAGACCCAGCTGGCAGGAGGGGGCAAGGTCACGAGCTGCCCAGAAAGGTGGGGAAACAAATCGGCTGTGAGCCCATGCTCAGCTGTGGGTGGTTGCAGCAAAGGGCTGGAGTTAGCTGAGATGTGTCATGAGGAGTTGGAGATCCCCTCCTGTTTCTGCTCTGTAAGAAATAGATTTACAGGGCTGATATGTATTTGAAAACTTTGGTTATCTGCTGACCTGTGGGGTTTTCACACACATACCCACATGCACAGAGAAAAAATGCACACAGAATAAAAGCACACACATATGATATGCCAAGTGGGTACGTTTGGTAACAATTTTGATAGCAAAGATTTGAGCTAAATGGCTTTTAAATGGAAGGAGTTCAGCCTTGAGATCAGTTACAGCACAGTTACATGTGAACAGGGATATTTTTATTTGCATCCCTGGTACAATGTGGAAAATAACTACTACAAGTCTATGCAGTCTGCCAAGCATGGCCTCCACTTGATGCACGTCAGAGGCTGCAGTGTGGGCACAGACCACCCCACAGAGAAGAGAAGCAGCTCTTCAGCCTGCTCTTCCTTTCCTAGTGGCTCCAGCCAGCTGCATGAATCCAGTCATCTTTTAATATCTTAAATTCAAAAAAATGAGAAAACAAGGCATGAATTTGAAGGAGAAGCTGGCTTGTTCTGTTCACTGCTTGTAAGATAAGGATATGGAGAAGGTCAGTGTAAGCCCAGCCAGGGTCCCTCTCACTGGAATTGGTGGTGTGGGCAGTGTTCCCTTTCCAGAGATGATACCAGGGACTTGCTGCTGAGCATGCAGGTGCATCTTGGGTGGAGAAAGCACTTGGTGATTAAGTTGTTCTGAGCATACCTTGGTCTCTGTGGTTATTGCCCTGATGTAACTCTCAGTTTCCTTATGAAAGGAATTAGTTAAGCAGCATTTTGATGGCAAAGGGTAGGAATCAGACACAATAGGTGGGGAGTGCTTCTTGATCCCTTTTTTTCCTGTGCAGCAGCGAGCGTGTTGTGGCTCTATTCAGTATATCATCACCCTCTGCATTGCCTCAACACCAAAAAGGAATTTTAATACTAATATTCCAGGAAAGGCTATATTTACAGCAGAGAGCTTAAAAAATCCACAAACCCACTAGGAGACTGCCCTGGCAAACAGCTCCACCTCTCCAAGGCCAAGCTGCTGTCAGATGTAGGTAATGGGCAATGCCTTGTGCCGTTGTGTCCAGCCACATCACGCTGCCCCGTGGCCAGGGTAGCTGCTCTCCCCAGCCAGCTCTCCAGCTCGGCCAAGAGCTTGATGCTGAGGGAATGGCAGCGAGCGACCACAGATCACTCACAATAATTAACTCTGGGACCACGCTTTTCTCTTGGCAATTGTTCACCAACACACTCAGTCACCACAGCTCAGGTGACAACTCTGCCATGTGTTAAGCTGCAGGAACCCACTTGTGTGTCTGAGATGCAGAGATACACTAATATTTCAAACATTTTGATCTATTACTTATCCTCCAGCTAAACAAAAAGGTCTTTTTTACCTACTTTTAATTTCTTTTCCATGCTGCTGAGAGCAGTCGACATCTGCTGCGGTGATGAATGACCTTGCACAAGCCTGTGTAAAAGCCAAGGGTTCTTGGCAATCCAATTCATCGGCGCCTGTTCTGCTTTGTGCAGCAGGAGCTGTGGGTGCTCTGTGACGGTTCCTCATTGATCATTGTGGATACTGGAAAAAAACACTACTTCCCATTGGATTCAGTCAGGAGCTGCCATGTATGTTCTTTGCCGAGTGTGAGACTGAGCCTGAAGCAGCAAAGCTTGTACTCTGCTATGAGTCTCCTCCATTTGTTTCACATTTCCTGCTCCTGATAACACACCCAAGGCTACGATCTATCAAGGTCATTGCCCACTTTCCTCCTGGGAAGCAGATCCTGATCTGTCAGTGTGACAGGAGAGGCAACGGCTGCATGAAGACCTGTATGAAACAGCAGCCCACAGAGACTAAAGATCTTGTTGCTCTTAGAAAAAAGATGCATCTTCTCCCCACCTAACAGAGGCACAAAGAGGGGGGGTTAGTGGGAAGCTCACAAATCTGTGTGTCCCATCAGCCAGTTTAGAGCTGGTTGGTTGATTTCTAAATTCTAATGAAACTGCGAGAGAGGAAAGGCTTCCAGCTTTCATCAGGGGAAATATTTTTACAGCCACCAATGATCAACACACACTTAGCTCTGTCAGTTATAGAGAGGAAGTGAAGTCTTGGGGTTCAGATGTGTGCCTGGGATGCCAGAGCTTTGCAGATTTTTAATGCTTGAAGTGATCTCCCTAGTTGCCCCATCTAATTTCCCACGTGGCAGAGACCGAAGGAGCTCCCTCAGTCCCCCTTCAGCAAGTCTGTGGCTTTGGTTACATTAACAGCTTATTTTCCAGAAAGATATCTTTCTTGAAATGACTGGAATGTAGGGCTGTGTTTGCTCCCAGCACTGGCACGGCTGATTGATGCCTTTCAGCCAGGTCTGAACTGTGGGACTCAGGAGCGCTGAGGATGGTGCAATGTGAAATAATGTCGGTGCCTCCCTTTTCCCTGTGTTAAGTGGGGATAATGGCCGGCTGTTTCCTCAGCTGTTCCTTCCCCAGTGCACTCAGACTCCGGACATTTCCATGCATGGGTCTGCTCCAGCACCTTTACATGTGTGGAGGCCCTTCGTTCCTCCCGTGGTGCTGCTGCAGCTTCTCCCCAGCTGCTGAACAGCAACATCCTACCAGGGCTGCACCACTGCAGATCTCAAGCCATGGTGCTGGGGAGCTGCTCTCACCTGTGGATAAATGCTTTGCTGAGAAGATAGGGATGGACCTCATGACTCAGAGACTTCAAACCTTCTCATTTCCAGGAGCCCCATCCCATCCCCTTTCTCACACAGTAAATGTGCCTCAGGGGTGTCTTGCTCTTCTGCTCCCCTATATTCTATACAATGACTACTAAAGCTTTGTTTGTGACAACAAATCATTGCCCAGTTATGAGAAGGTCCAAAATTATTTGCACGGGTTGCTTAATAGAGGTCACAGAGATCAAGGGAAGAAGATGGGCAAGAGTGGGTAAGAGCCCTTTTCACCACCATCCTCCACACCTAGCTACACCGGTAGAATGGTTCGCAGCATTGGCCCAGAAATCTTCTCCATCATTAATCAGTGCTGGAGCACTATAAGTTATTGAAGGTTTCTGCTCAGACAGACATTTGATTAGAATTTCGCTCATATGATTGCAAACTCCCACCCTTCACATCCTTCCAGTTCCCTTCCCTGGCTGCAGAGTTCAGTCAGGGCTGCCTTTGCCGCATTTAATCAGGCTAGGCATATTAACTACAAATTCCTGCAATGACTTAAACACTTAGGTCTCATATACGTGCCCATAACTGATGATTAATAATTTTTTTTACTTGGAAATTTATCAAGAGGATTGAATAATTGTTCAGCTCCCCACTCAGGATGGCATTGGAATGAATTATATTAATTTCCAAAGTTTTGATAGTGATCTGAAACATCCCCATCAGTGTTGTATAGGGATGTCTTACAAACAATTAATAACATTTACTGTAAATGTCAGTGTGAGGTACAACAGTATGATAACTTCATTTTAATTAAGAAAAACTGAACCTTGATATTTTCAGTCCCAGGCCAGCAATTCAGCTTGCTATTTTTACTGTGCTTTCTGCACAGCCTTCACCACAGTCATGGAGCAGAGGGGAGGCAGTGTTAATTTCTGGGTTGCTGTCCCTTTTACACACTGGTGACACCTTTTTCATCGCCCACCAGGCATACGTTTCAAAAAATAAATGTTTTGATGGAGGTGCAAAGGGTCTACTCCTCCGAAATGTGACAGTGTTCATGTTGGGCATTAAATCATTTGACATCAAAGATGCACACGCAGTTGCATTAAGGGAGGGAAGAGAGGTGGGGATCAGAATAGACTAAACTTGCAAAGTCACTAGTCAGGTAAGGTGTCTCAATTTCAGAAGGTCCTTCATGAAATACCTCCAGGGCCTCATTTATAGAGGACAAGTGCTTAGACCTCTCTGACAGACGTGCTGCCATAGCATGGTTCAGGTTGGGTGGCTGGCTATGGAAAGTGCAGCCCTGCACCAGACTGCCAGACTGGCTTGTAGCATTGCCAATAACTGAATCAAAGTTTGGCCAATGGCTCCTAGAATAATAAAACCTGAATTTTGACAAGGTATTTATATACCAATAGCAGGAAAAAAAAAAAAAAAAAAAAAAAAAAAAAAAGAATTCAGAGCATAATAAAGGCTGGGACTGTCCTCAATCCCTGGAATAGTTTTTTCCCAGAGCTAACTTTGTAGCAGAATGATATAGAACTGTGTACAGAGCTTCTCCAGGGGAAAATAAAAACAGTCTTATTACAGTACTGATAAAAATGTCTGTTTCTATGTACACAGATCTTAGAAACTCTTCTAGTACAAAATTAGGTCTGCTTTTGTGTCATCAGTTACAACACTCAGCTCTGACAGTTGGCAAATAACTGACCTGTATCTGTACAGCCTGCTTCTGTAATTATATTTAAGAGACTAAAATGGTGGCCTTAGAGGCAGAATTTTTGAGAATATTTTAAGAATCATACTGGCTAATCCAGATATCCATCATTATAATTCCATAAACAGTGTGGGGTGTCATGCCAGAAAGAGTCTCTAATTTCCATACCAGCCCTACAGCAGTAGGGAAGATACTAAATATTCCTCTCTCTCTCTTCACTCATTGCCCTCTGATAATATTTTTAAACTATAGTCCTGCAAATATGTCGAACTCTGAGTTTTGTCAGGACAGCTGTTAATCATATAGCAATGATGCCTTTCTTGATGGATGTTTCTGTTATTACAATTGAAGTTTTGTCTCTTGAAATTAAGAAACAGTAATTAAAGTATTTAGCGCCATGGGCTGATAGAATTGTTTTGACACAGGTTCTTAAAAAAAACCTAAGTACTCCATCTTCCTTCCTGGCACTGTCTTATACAGGGACTTCAGAAAATAATTGAGAATTGTAAGTCATCTGGGGGTATGGCTTGATTGTGTTTGAGGTGACTTTTAAGGGTAAAAAAACATCTGGCACCTTTTAAAAAGTGATGTTTGTGAAGAAAATAGAGAAGAAAGAGAATATTGACAAGATGTGGTAAACAAGCTACCATCATAAAGGCAGAAAATGTACAATGGAAGATTTTTGTTTGTCAATATCATGAAATAATCAGTATCTCTAAGAAAATCTGTTAGAAGTAGACTAATGGGATAACTATAAAGGGGCAAGTTGGAGATAATCCTTCAGTTTCTGGTCTGTTGTGGATTCCCTTCATGGTCATGACAAACAACATAATTCTGCCCTACTTTTTCCTTTGTAAAAGAGACTAGTATTGAGATTCTGCAGGGCTTAACCCCTTCCTATGTGTATAGGTGTGCATATATATAGGCACAGTATTTTGGGACAGCTCAGAAGTGGACAAACCAGAAGAAAAAGTAGGGCTGCTTGATGTATGCAATGCAGGCTATCATAGCAAGCGAACACTTCTGAAGAATAAGGAAACTCTTCCTCTCTGGATCCAGTTTGTTTCTTCCTCTCTAAAAATGTCAGAAATGGAGCTGCTAAAGTGTAGCAGACTTACCTGGAGGCACTGCTGAATGAAACCTCCTGGGAGATCCTTATGTATCTGGGTCTTTGCTGTTTTTCTATGACATTTGGCAAAAGGAAGCTGGGAGTGGGACAGGCTGGGCTATCACCTCCCATGGGAAAAGGAGTAACCCGAGGGTGGAGGAAGCAATAAGCAGCAGAACATTGCAGGAACGCTTATTGCTCAGTAAGTCCAAGGTGTCACCTTCACAGTGCAAGATACTAAACTGTCTTAATTTGCCCTGGAGAAACATTTAGGAAGTGGAACATTTAATTGTCCCATTCCTTCAAAAAGTCTGGGCTATTTAAGAACAGTCTTGATGAAAGGGTCCATGATCCAGAAAATCATCTTCTTTCAGGATACTTGTCCTAAGTGTACATCTAAGTGCTCTTCTCAAAGCTGGTGCTGCCAGATCAGAAACAGCAAGAAAGAAGAGAGCAAATGGTTTTGAGCATGCAGCAGAATCAAAGAAATAATCAGCATGGCCCTGTGTTAGAGATAGCATTGGAGATGGGGGATGGCAAAACGATAGCCCTGGAAGTATCAGGCTCTGGGTCTTGTGAGCCTAAGAGGAGGTGATAGAGATGTATAAAGATACAACTGGGGTGTTATATACGTGCTACATGGAGGATCTGTCATTTCAGGAGAAGCTGTCAGGCTGAAAGCTTTGGATGGGGCTTTTTTTTTTTTTTTTTTTCAGCTCAGAGCTTGTGGATATAATTATGACAATTTTCGTAAAAGTCAAGTCCCTTGTAAAATTTAATGGGGCTTGGCGGGAGGGTTTGGGAGTGCTAGGTGTGTCAGAACAGCGGAGCAGAGCTGGAGCACAGGAAAGCCGGCGCTGCCCGGCAGGAGGTCTCCACCCAGAGCTCAGCCAGCAGCGCTCCGTTCCTGAAGCAACATGTGGGCTTTCCAATGAAAGATGTCTAATTCTCAGCATTTCTGAGCAACCACCTTTAGAGCCAGATCCCACTAAATGCTGACAGCTCTGGAAACCTATACAGCTCTGGAAAAAGGAGCACACACTTCTGCAAATCCCACCGCTACTGGGGTTTTAGGAGCCTCTTGGGCTGAGTGCTCAACTCAGTCCTGTCAGAAGTCAACATGAGCCCTTGTCACCTGCCAAAAGTGGGTCTCATTCCCCTGTGGGTTTCCTGCCACTGCCACAGGTTTTGACAGCTGGAAGAGGTGAGTAGAGAGAGTCTCATCAGGCTTCCTCTCTGCCATGCTGCTGGACGGTGCTCCGCACTTGTCAGGAGTAGCTCTGTTATCAAGAGAAAGTGGTGACTGAGTCTAAACCACACTGTCCCCTGTGGGGAAAGAGCCAGGCTTGAGATGTTAAGGGATTTGATGCCCTCATAAGATTCCTCTTCTTGCCTAGTATCAAGTAAATCAAATATATCTTCTAAATTGTTGAGGGGTGAAAGATTGTTTGTTTGTCTTTACTGGGCTGCAAGTTTTCTGGTAGCAGTGGAAAGAGGAGTCAGAAAAAAAGGAGTTTGGTCAAGTTTGGGGTAAATGATTACAGTACAAGCTCCTACCGTCTTAAGTCATTCACAGCCATAAGTGGACTAAACCATGCAAGTGACCATTGTGTTTTTAATATGACCATAATTGAAGCAGTAGGCAGTTGTACACACTGGGTGTTCACTTGGAACACTTCTACATAAGTACCTCAACACAAAATTAAGGCCTAGCTCTGGGCCCCCACGAGAGAAAATTCTGGCTTGTACTCTGCCTACATACACTCAAATCAATGCATAATGCAGCAAATTTCTTCCCCTCTCTGCCTGTCCCTTTCTTTTTCTCACACACACATGCACGCACGCAGCTGAACTCCCACACAAGTTCTGCAGGGAAATTACAGCCTGCTCATGTCACTCCCTTCTTTGTCACTGAAATAATGCCATAGGTCTGGAAAGTACTCTCTCTGTGCAGTACCAAACTTTTTCCAGCTCAGGAAGATCTTACTTTGATCATACATAAATTAGAGTTTTCTATGTAAATCAACAATTTTTTTTCTTTTTTTTTTTTTTTCTTCCCAAAACTGAATTGCAGCGACACTAGTCATCAATTGTAGCTTTTGTGTTGGCAAATCTTTGGGAACTAGTCATGAAGAACCAAACTTTCTGTTGTCAGGTCACATTAACTCCAGGATTTCTCACAGGCAAATTGTGTCTTGAATGCTCAACATGATTCACAAAAAAAAGGCCTTTCTGCATGTAAAGCATCAGCTCCCATTAGGCAGAAGAAATAAACTGCTGCATGCAAAAGATGGGAGCACGTGTCTTATGAATAATTAGAACGACTTTAGAAATATCACCTCAGAGCATGGCAAACAGCAATAACACACTCAGAGTAATGTCTCTGATCCTCCAAGACCAAGTGCCAGTGGCCTCCTCTTGGTGTTGAAAAGGGGGCAGAGCTCATGGCTGGTTATCAGTGGTGGTGAAAAGGATATTTAATGCTATGAATCTGCAGGGAACCCCAGTGATGGAGGTGAGCAAGGGGCAAGACCGAGTGTTGGCCTCAATGCTCAGCAGGAGCCAGGGCAGGTGGCTGCCAAGGGACAGTGGTGGAAAGGTCAGAGGTAGGTAGGAGTGTGGGAGGTATGCAGAGATGGGCTTGAAGAAAATTTTATCATTATAAACCAGAGATGGCTAAATTTAAAGACACTGAGGGTTGTGACTATAATATGTCCAGCAGCACAGAGCAATGGCTTTAAAAAAATGCTTTGTTCAGTATTTCATGAGGAACTTTGTGGTAAATACTCCTACTCCATTCCCGTTCTCTTTGTGTTGTGGCAGTGATGAGGAAAGTTACAGCCCAGCACATCCTTCCACCCGAATAAAATACATTCCTGTAGGACTTTGAGTTTGCTAATTGTCTGCAGCCTCAATCATAAACCTGCAAAAAATCAACATGTCCTACTACCAGCAGAGTTCCAGTACTTTCTGCCATTATACTGCAAAATGGAAAACTTTGTTGTCTCTCCCTTCCACGCCGGGTGTCAGGTACTGTCCTGCTAGACGTGTGCAGTATGGAAAATTATACTGCCACAGATGATAAGGAAGCAGTCATGATTCAAACCCAAATTAGGAGGTCTTGACCTTTAGACAGAGTTAATGGAAACTCTAGGAAACATTCTGTGGGGTGTTTTTTGCCCTTCACAAGTCATATATCCCCAGTGGTTTCTTGATCTCTGAATTTATTGTGTCTTCTCTATATCAAAGGGATTCTGAGTGTTAATGATTCTTTACTTATTTCAGACCCCAGGAAGGTATTTCTTTCATCGGCTCTGTGCCCACTGAACATTTGATTGGGTGTCTTATGGTTACTCAGCCGGGCTTGAGCAACTGAAAAAGTACACCAACATTCCCAGGTAAACCATGTCACCGTTGACTTGTAAACCTCAGATACTTTATTTGTCCAACAACACAGGGGAAACTCGTGAAGCACATGATTTTGGACATGGAAAGTATCTGACTTGTCTATTTTTATTCACATAAAAATGCAGCATAGTTTTTCCAACTTTTCCTCCAGGACATTTGGGAACACTCCACCAGAACTCCACCAGAAAGCAAAACTATAACCACAAAGAGATGTCAGCAGCACTGCCAAGTCCCCGTGGAAGGTATTTCTTTGGCCTTGCAGGTCAGAAAATGACAGTATTCAAACATTTGTGTGCAGATGAAGAATGAGAATCAGTTAGTATAGTTCAGACTCACTGCAGCCAAATTAAGTAGAAAATGAAATATTTTAAGAAGCATCCTATGGTAAGTGAATTTGAATTAGCTGCAAACATGGATGATTTTCTTCCAATTGCCAGACCACACAGAATAGTTGCTTGGATTTAATTCCCTCTTCATATCACATGTGTCTTTCCTTTATTTTCTGGCATAGATAGATGTGTGATTAAACTATCATTTTTGATATCCCAAAAAGCTGAGGAAAGGAGATTACACTATAAATCATAAAAATCCTCCTTTACACTTGTTTGTGAGTTTTAGACAGCTTTAAAATTTTTCTCTTGTGATTACAGCAAATTGTAATAGAAATAAAACATAAAATGTTATAGGTATTTTTTTAGAGCCCTGGATTTATGAGATCAGTTTATAGGCATAATTTTACAAAAAATGCAAAGTCATTTAGGGCTTTTAACTTGCTATGAAAGCGTTAGATTAAAATACCACTTAAATTTGTTATTTCTTTGTGCTAAGAGAAGTGAAAAGATGGCATCCCACTGAGCTGGACACTGTCATTTTTCATTTTGCTTTTTTGGGGCAGGATATCCCCAAATTCAGCCTCCACTGGTATGTCTGCTACAGCTACCCCCAGAATTATATCCTGCATGTCAAAATCCAAGACCACCGGCAGCACTGGGAGCCCTTGGGTGTCAGTGGTTGTTGAATTACAGCTCTGGAGATCTGGGGATACCCTTGATGTCGGAGACCTGTGTGCATAGTGGTGGTGCCCGCAGCTCCACGACACCTCTCCCTCTGCACATGTGCTCTGTGTCCACTGGCTGCACTGGGGCCGTGATTTCAGTGAATGAATGTCACGTGGAGAGAGACTTTGCTGTCTGATCCTCTGGGGCTCACAGGATCAGACTGAACGTCTGTGCTCTCAGGCCATGGTCCAAAAGGAAAGACTCGCCCTGAGTTGAGTAGGATTTGAACTGAGTCCTGGACTGGCTTAGGACAGATCAGCAAATAGACACAGGGTAAATACAAACCAGGTGAATGGGACCTGACACATACATGAGTCGCTTCGTCTGCTGCTGAATTAGAGGCACAGAAAGAATCCCCGAAATCTCAGCTGTGCCTGATTAGTTTTACAGGGTGAAGCGGTACACCCTTCTCGCCTTGCAGGACTAGTGCAGAGTAGCGGTCAGGTGTGTTTGCTCCCAGGTTTCTCACAGTCCACATCCAAACTGCAAGGCAGGTGGGTGCACAGTCTCCAGATGGGACCCTGGTGGGAGCACCCACAGATGCAGTCAGGGCATCCTCACCAGCCAGGAAAAGCTCTCAGCCAGCCAGTTCAGATATAATTGTGAATTAGACGTCTTGTGTCCCATGTACAGTCTAATTATGACACCACGAATGAGAACCATCAGGTGGCTGATAATCCAAGAGGAGGAAATACATGGTACAATGCTATGTGTCAGCCAAGAGAAGCCAGCAATAAGCTATTAGGTGCTTCTATCAACTTCCTCCTCCACTCCCTAGCAGCTAGTGGGAACTCTGTATACACTCCATATCCACACATTCCTTTTCTAACCATTTCAGCAAAACTGGGAACATGGAGTATTTCTGAGGAGGAGCACTGTTCTGACCTGATGACCAGGCACTGGGGGACCCGACGAAGATGGTACAGGGACCAGGAGAGATATCTGTGTGCATATGCACGTGCCTGCAGTGATGCAGGGTATGGCCTGGACACTGGAGAGGGTAACTGGCATTTCAGCAGCTTGCAGAAAGGTATGAGAGCACATCCCAAAGAACCATCTAAACTGGATGAATAATTCAGAGTATCATTGATACAACCCACTTTGTATTTTTTGAGGTGAACTGCAGCCTCAAAAACATTTATACAGTCACTTCTCTTTTAACTCCTTTTATCCCAGAAATCAAGGGACTACTCACAGCTGTATGAAGGGCCTGCTGGCTTAGAACCCTTATTCCCTATATAATGACACAGTTCATTGGTCACTAGTGCTCTGTTTGCAATGGCTATTCAGGCTTTGTTCAATTAGATTCACAGGGTAAGTAATCTCAGGAGGCTGTGAGTTGGTAGCTTATTTCAGAGCCATTAATAGATTGCAATAACTGTAATAATTTTAATAACTCTGGTGAAGTTGCAGATATCAGCATCCTTCCTCTTATGTTCTGTTATTCTTGCATCTCACCCTTGGCCAGACCAGGTGGTCTCTGGACAACTCTAGGCCTTGGTGGAGGTGCAGAACAAGCACTGGGGCAATGTGTGAAGGCCTCCCGATAGAGGTGTGCACACCCACCCACTGAGAGCTGCAAACCACTCAGGACAGGGTATGGGGGGTCACTTGACTGTCAGCATCAGGACTAGACTGCCTGGAATGGGACTCCATGGGACAGAGAATGTATCTACCTATGTACTCCAATTTGTATTGTGGAGCCATTCTGATTTGCAGTGAGTGCTGAGTGAGAAGCGTGTGCTGTTGCATTGGAGTTAGTCTCTAATTATGCAACATTTACACTTCCTGATACTGGTAGTTATCATTAAATCTATAATCAGCACATTCCCCACATGTTTGAGAATCTCTCCCGTGTTTCTACAGTTTAATGAAAACAGCCCCTGTTTCAACAATATCTGCATTAAAAAGGAACACCAAAGAGACCATAATAGGTGAAGAGAGGTTAATAATAGGTCATGTGGTTAATCTTCCAGTTACAAGGACAAACACTAATTACAGGACTGGGAAGGGAAAAGGGCAGACTGATTGCAATGTGATTATGGTGACCTTGTTAAGGAGTGATCCAAGTCATGATGGGGGCCTCAATAAGTAAAGATAATACATCCCTTAGCACCTCCCAGCGAACATCAGATGAATGCTGAGGACAGCGTTAGCCTGCTCTGCAGACCGGGCTGAGGGGACAGAGGCTGAGCCGTGTTATTCTCCAGCCCTGTCTCAGCACAGCAGGACTGCTGGCTTCTTGTTCTGCTCACTGAGAAAAACAAAAGCACCAGCTACTGATAACAAATATATCATGTTGACTTCTAAAGGGCTCCGCAGTACAGCGTGTTACACATTACAGCAAACTTCAACATGTTTGAGCATCAGAGATGTGGCAGAACACTGATTCACCACGTTGTTAATGGCACGGCGGGGAATACCCAGGGAGCTGCAAATACACTGGTAACCATCTAGACTGATAAATGGTAAAAACTTAAGTTTTTTCTGCTCTTTTTTAACCCCGAGTAAAAACTCTGACACCCAGGAAAATGTATCCTACAGATTATAACAGTTTCATTATCTCAGCAGAGAACTTGCTGTCTGTGCTGCAAACTGGTCTGTGGAGAAATTACCAGGCTCCCAGATTTAATTAGGACAGGACTCAGACAGGGCACACAGTGAGGTTAACACAGATGCCTGTATGTCCCATCATTCTCACATCCTGTAATAAACAGGCATTCGGGGAACAGTGTAAGTCAGTACTGGAAGCAAATAGTCCTGCATTATAGACGTGAGGCTGGTGCTGCTAAACACACGTAAAACCGCTTGGGTCATTGGTAGGGAAAGTCTTTTGTAACTCATGATTTGGTATGTAAATTGAGGACAGGGTTAATATGAAAAGCAGAGTCTCCAGACACATCAGGGATATATAGAGCTTCTTGGTCTGGCAGCTTGTTGGCTGGATGTGAACAGGGTGAGAGCTGTTCAAACTCCCTTAATTTCTGTTTTTAAAAAGTGTGCAAAAATGTTATCTACTTTGGATATATATATATTTTTTTTTTTTTTTTAAACTACATTTGCTTTTACCTCAATCTATATTTTGTCAAAGAGAAATGTCACAGTAGCTGCCACACACACAAGGAAAGCATTGCTCTGGGTTTAGTTATTCCTATAAATAAATTTCTGGCTTAGCCGTGCAAAGCTCTGCTCTTGGGTGTCCAGAAGGTAACAGGGCATTCCTTCAGCTGCCTGCAATGCTGGTTTGAGATCTTGCTGTGCTGGGAGGTTTGGAAGACCGCAGACCACCAGCTAAATTTTCCAGAAATTAGAAGAACGTGGGAAGGCACTGGAACCCTGAAAGTGTGAAGGAAATCTGTGCCAGCTGTTTCTGTGTAGGTGTGTGTGTGCAAAAATGTAGAAAGCAATTAAACTTTGACATTTTTCTCAGAGATTCCACTCATGAGGATTTCCTATTTAATATCAAAATAAACTCCAATTAATTTGTTCCATTCTATCCACCCTCCATGTTATATAGCAGGTGCTGATAGAAAGCAATTTCACAGTGATCACAGATAACCAAAATATGTTTACAGGGCTATTCCGCTAGCTCCCATGCTACCTTCTGCAGTGCCAATTACCCACCTTTAAAATGTCCATCTGGATGTTCAAGAAAGCCAAACCAAATGTATAAGGATAGTAATTTTCTATTAATGCCATTTATTTCCACTTTTAATTACGTAAGGTTAGAATATCCCAGGAGCAGAAATTAATTTGCAGGGGAAAGGATCATAGACCCAGTGATTTTCCATGCATGAGTTTTGTGTCCCCCATGCTGAAAGGTGAGCTGCTTTGGGAGGAAGCAGTGGGTTTGGTCTCTAAACCTTCAAATATTCTCAAGATCCAGAACAAAGCCAGTGATACAGCAATCCAGGAGGAGTGGATATGACTCCAAATTCCCTATCTCTTTCAGGCATATGCAGTCCCACTCATAAATGGCCCAAACTCTGGGTTTGCTCACTTCTGCAGCAGAGTTACTCCTGCAAGCACCTGGGGAGAGGAGGAGGGAGGGGAAGGGCCCAGCGAATTCCCAGGAGCCAGGTTGCTGCAGAGGACTTGCTGTCACCTTGGGTGAATTTCACTCTTTCTTCAATAATACAGAGTCATATTTTACAAGTTTTGACAAAGCTCATTTTGCAAAGATGGCTAAATTGAACCACATAACTGTAAGGAGGGCTCAGATATGCCATTTTGGACATTACCAGCTTTGAATTACCTCTGATTTGAGGACTTACATGATTGCATCTAATAAAACTTAACTGTTTATTTCTTCTTATAAGTCAAGGATTTTGTCAAGGTTGCTAAGGGATACTATTCATTGTCTTTTTTATTTGAAGGCTGAATAGTAAATAGTTCTGCCTGGAAGCAACTTAATCTGTGATTTTTCTTTGTAGAGGATGGCATTCTTAACTCAGCTCTTACTGCTGCTCAGTCCTTCTGTTGCTCCCCTAAGTTTAAGCATGACAAAAGGAAAGACAAAGGCTATGAAATTTCCATTAGAGTAGAATGCTGCAAAAAAGCCCCACATTTAAAACATGTTTTGCGAAAAAGAAAAACAAGAGGATTATTCGGTGTAGGAAGGGATACGGTTGATCACTATGCCTTCTGAGCATGCCTGCTATTTTTAGTTGTAACATCCCTAATGAAAACCTCAGATGGTACCACTGGGTTTACCTAAGGATCTGGTGTATTAAAACAATCATAAGCCTCATCAAGGCTATGAAAGCAATGATGAGTTTAGAGAAGCAAGCTGTGATGTACTACCCAAACAGCCACAAAATGAGAAAGATTATTTAGAACAGTTCTTTGGCAACCAGAAATATTTATTCTCTTCACTCTAGAGAGTAAAAACTGTGATATATTCAATTATTTAGTTGCTCACTCAAAGGATTTAAATGTCTGGTCTTGGTCACCTTGCAAGTGGATGTTATGCCATGATAAAATATTGGAGAATATAGGATTATCATAGAACATTTGAATACCTGCTAACATTTTTGTCTGATGCCTGAAGCACAAACAGTTCAGAATAGTTGCTGTGACTTCCAGTGAGCCTACTAACTGTTGTAAATGCATCCCTTTCCACTTTTACCCTTCTACCTGCATCTGAAAAATTGGTGGCATCTTGAGGCTCACCTTCATCCACTTTGTTGCTATCCCAAACTATCTGACTCCCTAGAAAGTCTATGGACCGGTATTAGGATGTCCTGACTATCCACTTCTGCTAGACATGGAAAAATCTGCATGAAATGGAGAGGTCTCTGGGAGGTGAGATTGGGGGTGAAACAGAGGAGGCATACAGAAGCTGTTGTGGATTAGGGATGGAAGGGAAACCATGTGTGACTTTTTGAAAATTGTAACCATCCTGAAAACCAATAAAAGTCCTAATTTATCCAACTTAAGCTAGAGAGAGAAATGGACTTTGGTCACCTGGAACATTTTATCCTTTTCCATTTCAAAAGGAACAAAAAAAATTATTTTCAGGGCTTTTTCTTTGGGAAGATCAGAGACAGGACATTTAACAAATGCAGAACCTTCTCCCAGGCTGGGGGGCATACACGTTCAGGCTCGGCTCCCAGTGTGGAATAGGGTCTCCAGGTTGGCAGTGCTTTTCCTGGCTGGTCCTGGATGTGCCTCTGATGTGGCCTGGGGGTGTGCTGGCATTTGATTTTATTCAGCAGGCAAAACAGAGTTGAGCCTGCAGGACCCCAAAGAAAGGAGAGATGCGGGTCACTTTGGAGAACTGATGGAACTGGGTCTTGGAGAAAGTGTCCTGCCATTGCTGAGCTTAAAACTTCCAAGAATTTGGTCCATTCTCTCCGTAGTGTCTAGGCATTCAACCTCAGCAAGATCTGCAATATGTGTGGGAAGGGCTCTTCCTGAGCATGTGAGTTGGTTTTCTTTCAGATGGGATCTTAGCCATGCTGGTGGGGGGAGCAGAGGGAGAAAGAGAGGGAAATAGTCCCTCTCTTGTTTGGTCTGCACAGTAGTGGCATTACTCAATATTTGCACAAACACAGTAGTGGCATTACTCAATATTTGCACAAAGTGCTTTTCACTGACTGAGTTTTTATTTATTAGGATGTATGTTCTTAAGTAGGCTGTGTACCTCAGAGGGACTTGAACAAATTAATCAACACACACTCTGTACGACTGATCAAATGCAGGATAGCAACAGATGGCCACATGCTAGCAATTTCCTGGCAGATGGGTCCTATCCACCGTCTTTCACTTATCCAATTTAATGTTGAAAACCACAAACAAACTAATTGAAAAATAGCATTACACACACACACACAAACCCTCTTTTTCTTCTTTCATTCCCTTTGCACCAATTGAATAATAAGTAGCAACCAATGTATTATCAGAGCCACACTGCTTGCATGGAGACTAATAAAAGCATAACTTTGATCTGTTTTGACAAATGCAAGTACAACTTTTGAGTATTTAATAATTACATTAGTCAAAGCCACTGATAATGACATGCAGCAGTGTGTTATTTAGAGAAAGAGAAACAGGTATTCACATCACCAGATTGGCTTCTAACGCAACCAGTGTGAGGAGGTGTTTCTACCCTCCTTTCTCCTACTTCATCCTTGGGAAAAACAATCAAAGAAAGCCTGAGACAAAGGGAGCAGTGTCCTGTGCAAAGGTTCAATTCATTATTCCTTGAAGGAGCAATATTAGGTACAGCCAATCATTTGCTCACACAATATTTGAAGTTTTGAGAAATTATTGCCCATAAAAATGTGCTTCACCACCCTGCTTGACTGATGCAAGTCAACTGACCAGGCGAGCAGCCCTCACCCATTTCAGTGCAAAGTGAAACAGGGTTACTGAAAGCACCTTAGGAGGGGTTTCAGCTGCTCTGCTTTCCTCTATGCTGAAATGGTCCAGGCATGCTTGAATGGTCACTTTGTGTGTTCCAGCTGAAGGGTGGTACCTTCAGAAGCAGTTACAGCTTTTCTTTTGGTGAACATTCACCTATATCTTAGGGTTACTGAGTTCTTGTAGTGCATTAAGTCCTGGTAGATACTGTGCAAAGACAGAAATTTCTGACTAAAGAGCTTTTCGTCTAAGTAGAAAACAAGAGACAGTAGCTGGAGACAGACAGACTGACTAGGAGGAAAGGGAGAAAGCAAGAAACAAGGAGACAATGTTGGTCAGGATGGCGGCTAATAGTCTCAGCTTCTCAGCAGACTGACTGATGTCAAGCTGAGAACTTTGGCAAAAGGCCATCCTAGTTCAGCAGTGGAAGGAAGGCAGCAACTGGAAATAAAATAGCACGATATAATAAATGGAAGGAAAAAAAGGAAAGTAGCTGGCAATCAATATAAATGAGAAGTTAATGAGGTACAGAAAAATTATAAATGTATATAAAAGCACCAGAGAAAAATCCATCCCTAAGTATGAAGAGGTTTTAAAGAAGGACTGCCAGGAAGAAGAGAAAAGCAAGAACTGAGATAGGCCAATTTTCAGAATGAGATAGGGAGATGGGTGATAACAGTCCAGAACAGTCATAAGTGTCCCATAAGAAATTTTGTTGTGTTAGCAGGAGGATCAGGTAGATGACCTGTATCACACATTCTTGACAAATTTCCTTCTGTTTGAGGCCAAGCAGTATCCAGTCAGCTAATCAATATCACAAAACTACCAAGAAATGTTTATATCATGCAAAAAGTGTTAAAGGAGTAAATTAAAGTACCAGTCGGTCATCAAAGCAATCTGGTTTGCTTGTTAACCTGGGCCTAACTCTAACAAATTGAGTTTCAAAAGAGAAAGGTGCAAAATCTGGGAACACAGAAAGCAGATTAAATTTATATGGAACATACAGAAATGATATGCTGTAAATCACTGATTCTAGCAATGTTGTCAGATTCATCATGAAGAAGCTCCTCAAGTGTAAGCGGAATCACATCCTATACTCCAAAAGATGCAATGGCTATAAGCTTGCCAATGCAATCTTTAGCTGCAAAACCAGGAGAGTGGTGAGAGGGAGCAGGGAAGATGTTTGTCCTCCATGCAAGACACTGAAATCCAGGACATGGTGCAAAGTGCAGTCTGGAACGTCCATGCACTTTTTGGTGTTACAGCTGCTCTGAATTTGAGAAGACTGTAGAAGACATGTATGAAACTATGGGATGGCTGCTGAAAATGCCTTTGTCTCCAAGTCCTAAAGAGCTGGATCCATTTAGATTATCAGAAAGAAACATGAGAGGGGTCTTGATTGCCGTATGTAAGTATGCTACTGGAGAGAAAACGCGGGTCACTAGAGGAGTAGATTAAACAGATGGAATGCCCTGAGATATAAATGGGAAGTCAGACAACAGAATTTCATGGCTGCCCATGGGCTTAATGTTTATGAGTCTGTAACATCTTTGGGCAGTCACAAAGGGCGGTGTTTGGAGGAGGAGGATATGATAGCTATGCAGATGGCAACCTACAGTTCCTTATAATGGGAAGAGGTAGTTCCAAAAAAAGCTCCAAAAGCACTCAGGTGAAGATGTAACATGGCAATAAAGGAGACTGATCAATTAGAAAAGTGACAGATGAAACCAAGAAAAACCATGAAGTCTCACCCAAAAAAGGCAAAACTTTAAAGAGATGGAGAAGATGGAGACAATGGAGGTGGAGAGAGATCCATCTCAAGGTGAAGGGCTAGGAAAATTTCAATTTGCAGCAGCAGTGAGAGTACCTAATCAAGAGAGAAATTTGTAAAGAGCACAGAGAAGGACATTGCAATTCCTGAGCTGTGATTATGGGGACTCAGCCAAGAGTCAGCTCTGCACCTGAAAAGGCAGGGCTGTGTGCAGGAGGTGCTCTGGAGAAGAGATGAGGAGAGTAGGAAAGAAGGAAGAAGGTTGGAGACAGGGATGTCAGGAGGTGAAAGAAGTGCCAGACAGGCCAGTTCATGGGAAATCCTTGCTTTTACTCCAGTGCCACCAGCAGACAAGTTGCAGCTGTTATAAGCACCAATGCTGGGCACTGCACCCTCCCAGCCCTTCAACTGCCTTATGGATTTAGGTCTTCCTAGAAGACCTCTTCTTAATTTACTTCTTCCACTCACTACCACTACATGCCAGAATAGCTGAATTCCTGGGAAACTTCAGCACTAAGTGACAGGACATGTTCCACAGGGAGCTCGTAGGTTAATGCAGTAAATTTTGCAATCATGCTTCCTCTCCTGGTGGGGACCCTGAGAGAGAAGGATCAGCAACAGCTGTCCCCATGAGCACTATCTCATTCCAGCTTTGAAAAACAAAAATCAGCTGCAATGTTTCTGAAAGCTTCTTCTGTATTTCTTTGTGAGAACAGCTTTGGGAATATATAAATATGTATATACATATATATATATAAAAAACCTTTTTTACATGACAAGAAAGAAAAATGTCATTGAAAATGTGCTTTTGTCATGTATTTAAATTTCTGTTCACAAATTTTAAAAGTTTGCTTTAGCTCTTTTTTTAGAAGGAATTAAAATGGAAACAGTTCCATCAAAACTTCTATGTCATTGAAAAGTCTTTTTTAGTTGAAAAAGATTTAAATGGTATTTTTGACTAAGATCATTACAGAAACAAAACCAATCTGAAAATGAACAGGAAAAAAGAGGCTGCTTTAGCCATTTCACAGTATTCAGTATCAATCTCGAACACAGCCAGATTCTCGGTTTGGGGTCATATCTATTTAAGTGGGAGACTTCCTTCCTCCCTTCCACTCCTGAGAAACCCACAGTGTTCCTCTGCCAGCCATACCTGTGGGAAGCTGCAAGGAGTTCGTTCCCACTGTGAGTGACAACCACTAATCCCCAATTAATTGAGTGAATGTCCCTGAAGAGGTATGGATGAAAAGATGCAGAAGAAATGGGTGGCTCGGAGGCAGGGAAGGAATGAAAGATGAAGGGATGGAAACAAGAGGGGATATTCTCTGGATGTGAAGAATAAACACACAACCTGGATGCTTTTATAAATATCCATCTCAGTGGCTTGAGGGACACACTGGGTTTTAGTTTAGGGAGGTCAGGACATGCTGCCTTCTCACAGTGCTGCACCATCCCAGCCTGGCAGAGCCTGATGACACCCCTTTTCCCCTACACTGCTTTCCCTCACACAGGGACCCCAAAAGAAAGGGCCCAGTGCTGGTAAGACTGATTGCACTGATGCCAGGATCTGACCCTGTCTAGCTAATCAACACTCCTTACTCAAAATGCTGAAAGAAACAGCAGGCTTGGCAGAGAAAATGTCTTCCCCATGTATTACACTCCAGGGGTCAGCCAGTAATTCCTGGAAATGGTTAATTGCTGGCCAGCTTTGATCTCCTTGAAATAGAAATCAATTCACATACTGACAATTTCTCAAAAAAGGGCACGCCTCAGCACTCAGAGGCTTCCTGCACTCTTGGATATGTCTCCTGTCTCTCCATCACTCCCTCCTCAGCTCTTAGGAAAATTGTACTTAATGACAAAGGTGATGGAGGGACTGGAACATGGAGCCTACAGAGCTACTTTTTTATTTCACTGAAGGAGGAACTCTAGCTAAAGGGAAGAAAGCTATTAAATGTCTTCGGGAGCAGAAATCCTGTAAATAAAAGCAGCAAGGTATGCAATCTAAATGCTTTCATGGGATCATGGAATTCAGCTTCTAGGACTGATCACAGTCCATCTGAACACAGACGCTGATGCATGTATGAAGAGAACAGGAGAACATGTAGTTTGGTTTCAGTTGCCTGGATGTAGGTGTCCAGCATCAGCTGAGATGTTTTGGGATATCCTATCTGATCTCTTGGTGCCATCCTAGAATGGGGTGAATGTTACACAGGTCCCGTGTCATATCCACCAGACTTCCCAGTATGTCTCAGGTACCCCAGGATGTGTGAACTGGTTCTAGACACCTCAGAAGCCTGCCCTAAGGGTGCAAGACCCTCAACTGGGCTGCACGTCTGGGGGGAACTCATGGGGACTTTCTCATAGGGGGGTGTGTGTGTGTTAGTGGATTGTAGGCTGCAGCACAGGGACATATGAAGCTGGAGCACCTACGCCTCCATCAGAAGGGGTGTGAAGCAGGGGAACCCACGTTTCCAGGGGGGCTGGGTTTGTGGCCCACATGGCCTGGCGGGTGTGTACAACTCAGTGGGGCTGGGGCTGCAAAACTGGAATTTAGGGGATTGGTTATAGAGGGGTGTTTGGAAGTCTATAGTGGTATATTAACCTTGTGTAAGTGTCTCCTATTGTGGTTTATTTGTTGCATTGCTAATATTGACCCTGAAAGTATAGTTAATTGATTGCTGATTATTTATATGTTTTTATCAAACCAATAAAGCACTCTGATCTTGATTTTGATTTAAAATGCATTAATTGATCAGTTTTTCCTTGCAACCCTTATCAGTCAAAGAAGCCTGGTGAAGGAATCAACCTACCCAGTAGTAGACACAGTGCATGCTCATCTCCCTTGGCTCTACTAATGGCATTGATCCCAGCTGCCCTGACTGTAAAAGCAGTTTACATAGATAGTTCATACACAAACACCTACATTTAGGTATTTTAGTCTTCAGGTAAGACATCTACCTTTAGGTGTCTGAAAATGAGCTACTTGCTCTAAACTTGATGCTGCGACTGCAGTCAAGAGAAAGAGGTTTTCCTAGTGGGTCATTCATCTGATCCTAAACCAGGCATCTAAGCTTCGATAAATTGCCTTCTACAAGTGCCTATTTCTCTCCATGAGGTACAAACAAATTTATTTGACTGGATGCCTTTTCTAGTAGGTGGCCATAAGGTGGTGGCACCGGCCAAACGTAGGGTTCAGTGAAGATTAATGCAGTGCACAGAGGGACATACAACAGTGATTCACTACAGCAAGGCGAACTGCAGAATTCCTTGTTTACCTGAAAGACTCTGCTGCACTCCACATTAACTGCTACTACTGCTCCAAGGAAGGGGAAGAAATGAAGGAAACTCATTGGTATTCTGGAAACCAGAGCCGGGTGACAAGTGAGGGGGTTGGTGATGCCTTTGGCACATTAGAAATAAACTTTCTTTTAAACCCTGCTTGGCGAAGTCTGGCCCTCCAATAAGTGCTGACACCTGTTTCTCATCATGTTGTATGTTAAGTTAATAGTTAGCCTCTCCTACGCTCTGTTGTAGCCTAGGGTAATACCTTTTAAATGTACTTTCATTACTTTCAGGAATAGGTTAGAACATAATAGCATGTTTCTCTTTTGGGCAACACGATTAACCTTTCCTGGAACAACAGAGCGTGTATTATAACATTTAATGGCAAAATCAATACATTATTTTCTTGCATTATATTTATATAGACCCTCTTGCCATGGCATCCAAGCATGGAGAAAGCTGATTTTTCTCATGGAAGAGATTTTCAGTTCCCCACCATATCAATTCTCTCTTTCTTTTTGGATTTTCATCTTGACAATTCTGTATTTTTGGGTCAGAAATAGGTACCCAGCAATGAGTCTCATTTGCTGAGTACCACCAAACACTTCATCTCTATTCCTCTGCTTCCATTAAGAGCATCAGATTTTATCATTCCCAGACTTTTCCATTGCCACCAAAGCCTTCACAAACAGTAAGGTCAGAAACCTCTAATAATGTTTAGGAATCCTGTGCATAGTCCAGCTATTTACTTGAAATACTCTGGTTCAGTCTGCAAAGGGGAAACATCTGATAAGTCAGCAAACCAGTTTTAAAAGCACTCTATATAATAAGATGAAACCTGTTAAGTTCATCATAATGACTTGCCTCAAAAGTCTAAGATGTTACACTTTCCTAAGAAATTGCAGAGGAAATTAAAATCAGTTGTTTGCCCTAGTCAACCACTGCTTACATCTGTATGTAAAATTATTTAAGCTGTAGGGAATTATCCTGTCTTCTACTCACTATTAAAAAGCTTTTATTTAAGCACTATAGTATCACTAAAAATATCTCTCGTACCAGTCAAATTATCTGTACATTTGTTTGGAGTATGAAAAATCATTTTACAGGCAAGAATGAACCCATTTGACCCAAATAAAAGGAAAAGAAACTTAGTGGTTTGTTTCA
The DNA here is from genome assembly GCF_018691265.1 of Tyto alba. Lineage (NCBI taxonomy): Eukaryota > Metazoa > Chordata > Aves > Strigiformes > Tytonidae > Tyto > Tyto alba. Next base: position 9,788,117 of record NW_024881303.1, read on the forward strand.
ATGTGTTTAAAATGAAGCATGTTGACTTACATCTTGAAGTGATAGTTCAGTTCAATATTTCCCTGAATTTAATTTTAAAATAATAAAAAAATTACTCCCAAAAAGAAAATTATAATTTTGTTTGTTCTGAAATGACTTCCGAAACTTCCAGTGCTTCCTTCAAAGAGCAAAGCAAGAGGAAGAATAAGACCTCCAGGCTTTAGAACTTGTTCACATTTTTCTTCATTGTATGATTCTCTAAGCACTTTTCATCAAGTTATGATTGCTACAGACATTTCTCAGAGGTGCTGCTGCTTCAGTCCTGATTGGACTCCAACCTTTTAAAAGGGAGCAAGTAAGGAACAGCAAACCTGTCCTATTTGGGTGAAATTCCTTCTCATCATGCCCCTGCCCTTCCCCTGGAGCCTATACTCTCTTTACGTGGCACTTGCAAGCTCAGCAATGGATGGAATTGTTCTTACAGAAGTGTGCAAGGTTTCTGAGCCTTCTGTGGGACAGGTTTCATTCCTGAAAAACAACCATTTCTGCTCTCTGTTCATTAGGAATATGAAGTACATGAGCAAAACCAATCTGAAGAGGCCTTGGGGATGGGAGAAACAGCTGTGAACTTTTTTTTCCTGTATCAAACAGCTTGGTTCTCCAGGGCACCACTGAAATGGTGCATCCCTTCACTGGGATTTGTTTTTCCATATCTGACCCTGAAGATCCAAGTTTTCAGCCTCATGCTCTGGTAATGCCACTCAGCAGTCTCACGATCTTAATATAGCCACATTGCCTTTCCAGGCACCGAATAGCATCAGCATACCTCAAATTCCACCTTAGTTCAAAAACATAGGTAGAAAACACCACTGAGAAGGCAGTGCAAGACTAGGGGTGAGAAATTTTCAGGGCTTGCATGTTCAGAGATAATAGCTTTGGATTTAGTAGCCCAAACTCTGTCCCATCAGAAAGCATCACATTCCTCAGAGCCCCAGCACCACACGATGTTGCAGCGCTTGCACAAGCAGGCTCAGCTCCCCACGGGGCTGAGCAAGCTCCGCTCCTCACAGTGGTGAGGAGGAGAGAATTGTGATCAGGAGTTTACACTCACCTGGGAAATGCTCTATTTCTAACACTCTGAGGGAAACTTCTCCCAGCTCAAATGGTCCACAGGGCAAAAATTGCAAGGAAATTAGAAAGAGAGTAAATTTATTCCCTGGTTGCGTGCCTGAGTATGCCCTGCTCATTCCACATTGAGACTTCTGCATAGCTGTGAACATTCCCTATAACTTCATTCACCTCTCCATCCCCCCCCAAATAAATAACAGGAGACAAATCTCTGATTTATTAAAGATATTAAGGCAAGAAAAGGAATTAAAAACCAATTCCCCAGCTCATGAATTAGAACTGTCAAAGCTCCATCTCTAACAATTCATAACATTGCTAAAGAAGTTTTAAAAGGATAAAGAGAAAAAAATATTGTTTCTAGCTCATAAACAGAAAGGAAATCTATTTGACACAAAGCCCATCATCTAAATTAATATTTCATCATTCAGTAGTTTTATTTCTAGGGAATAAATTGTTTTGTCTGTTAATGGACCTGGGCATGTTGCATCAGCAGTAGAACAAATATTTACAGATTTACCCTGCAGGAGCTTTTGAAGTGCAGCATTTTTATTTACTACAAAAGTTCCTTCTCTACTTTCAGGAGGAATCCTGACTGAAGATGTGATGAAACAAGGTATTATCTGAGCCTTGTTCTTACTGGATCATTTGTCCCAGGTTTTCTGACAAAGCAACAGAGGACGGCTCCTACCCAGTGCAGACAGTATGCAGCCGGGGTGCACAGCCAGGGGCCACAACTGTGTCCCAGGTCCCATGGTGCCAACACTGTCTTTGACAACCAGGACCATTGTGCCCGAGAAGGAGCTGTCCTGATGCCTTCCTCTTTCCCTCTCTGCAGGCTCAGGTCTCACTAATGTGTTGCCTCCTGCCTTCCCCCCCCATAAGGTACAATTTCAGTACCAGCCCCTCCCTGCGCTCCCCATCAGCCTGTTTGCCTCTGTCCGACTGTGCCTTCGCACACGATGACTACAACGATCCTGTGTCAGCAGTGGTGCATCAGCACTGGGCAGAAATCCCAGCAGTTACCTTCTGTGTTAGGTTGGATGAAGCCCCATGAAACATTCCACAGATAAAGCTGTCGGGACTACTTACACTCTGTGAGTTTGATCAGTAGATGTAGCCTGCAGTCAGAAACTGAGATGCTATTTGCTTTGTGCTGCAGCAAAATGTAGGTGAGGGACATTCACTGATTCACACTTTTGCCTGGCTTGGAGTTTGTAGCAGCTTCAGCATGGAGCTGGGGATGACAAAGTCCAAGCACTCCTGGATCTGTAAAGGTCTGGCCATGGTGACACAGTTTTTCCTCCTTAGAAACTAATGACATCTCAAAGAAGAACTACCAAAAGGTTTGTTGTGTGAGGCACAGTAAATATAAACACAGAGATGGAAAATCCCATGGCTAGACACAAACATACACAAGTGCAAAACCACCCACTAAAAACACCCCAAACCCTTTGCCAGACACCTGGGGCATCTGAAGGAAGTTCCTAAACATTAAAGCATAAAGTGATGCTACTATATAGGCCTTGTTCTCTCAGAGAAGGTCCCTATGTTCCCATTATAATAATCCCCGAGATGATAATTAAGTGGGCATAATGCCAAATAGGAATTTTATAGGTAGGTACATTTTGTGTGAGTGTGCGTGCAGGAGCAAGATGAGATTGAGAATGATGATAGTAGTGGGAAAATGCTGCTGTGATCCATTAGATGATGATCCATTAGATTATATTTAATACACAGCTATAATCCAGTAAGCACATAAGCTTCCATGTATTTAAAACAGGATATCTTCAGGGTTTTCATAATAAATATAATACTTCAAAGAGACATTGACAAATGGCTTTCAGATATTACAGGGCAGACTCTTCCCTATAGGAAATCAATTAAAGGTGGATCTTATTGATTTTAACCCATTTCTCCATACAGTGAAAAAACAGGCTTTGGACTCTCTTTGGATATAACCCCAATACTCTATTCTCCTCCATGGCTGAGGCAGAAGTAATTTCTAAATCAGATCAGATAAAACAAAGGAAATATTAGCTTATTAGTTTTCTCAGTTTTCAAAATCAACACTTTTTCTTCCATGTAATCTACTTGAGGGGAAGCAAGATAAATTCCAGGTAAGCCTGAAACACTGAAAGCTGGAGACAGGTATAATTTGCACATGCAGAAATGTGAAAGCTGGTATGGGAGTAAGGTGACGAATAGAAATGGTGGTGACTCTCTGCAGTGAGATTAAAGTAATTTCCAGCCACCAGCCACCATTTGCAGATACAGAGTGAAGAATAGGGTTGAATCTTCCTGGGAAGTACCCTTGATGCCCAGCAATTCTATCAGTTTCATAGCGGTTTTTTTTCTTCTGTAGGTTAAACAATAACTCGGTCCAAATAGCTTTGCTAGATTAAGTGGCAACTACTTCTAGTCTGTGAAGGTTCACCTCCTTTAAATTTTGATTGAGGTGGTCATCCAGTCTGAAATAAAGAGACACTTCTGCAAGGTAGTTCATCTGATCTGTGCTAGACATCTATTTTAAGGAAGGTAATTCACATCATGCTAGACTCCATTTCTCTCCTTTGACCATACAAGGATCACTGACGATTAATGCAGATATAGATGTGCACTGCAGATGCCTAAAACCAGGCAAATTAATGCTACCCTGTGTACCTGTGTGGAGGGAAAACCTTAATCTCACTGACAATAGCATAATAAGATTTTGCAGCTGGAAGCTGAAGACAGATAAATTCAGATAAAGGATAAGGCAGAAATTCTCAACCACTGAGTTAATTAGAACAATTTAATTCAGGAGGCTGTGAATTCGCCATCACCTGAAAATCTTAAATCAAGTCTGGATTACAAAATACTATTCAGCTCAGCAACAAACTTTGGAAATGCAGAAATTGCTGTGGGAGCAAGGGAGGCTTTGACATCTGTTGTGTCAAAAAGTCAGTGCAAATGGTTTCTTCCGGAGCTCAGGTATTCTATTCTTCCTGCTCCAGTTCACACAGAAAACCACATTAGAGTGAACACCACATTGATCTGACTTGGCTTCAGTAGCGTATGGCAGTCAGCAGGGAGGTGAGGGTGAAATGACATCTCCAGCACAGCAGCAGCCCTTGATCCTGCCCTCATCCCTCCGTGCAGCCCCGTGCTCTGGTCTCTCCCATTTGAGGGCTCTGGGAAAACTGCCTTGGCCATACCCTTGGCATCTCTGGCTCTTTCTGGCTTATGCTTGTCTGTAACTGGAAAACACCTTGTGCTGTCTGTAACTGGAAAATCACCGTTCTGGGTTATCAATCTCCAGAAAGCCATGTACAATACCATCCAGAAACCTGGGTCTGATCAAAATGTTGGTAGAAGGACTGAGCAATTGCAGCATGGATCTTCCCGATTGCAGCAGGACCAGGCAGAAGCAGTAGCTCACTTGTAAGCAATTATGGCCACGTGTGAAGCTTAGCATATCAATATTGTTTAGGACAGAAAGTCACAAGCTGGGCATACCTACTGTGTATTTCTATATGCAAACAGTCAGCACAACAGAAATCAGAGAAACAGCCAGAGCAGTAAACCAAGGTCTTTAAGTCCAGCTAAGCTTTGCTTAGCAAAAGTCCCAAGTACAAGCAAAGTAAAGATGATTTAAAGCTCTTTTGTTCCCTCAGCAAACTGAGGGACTATTGGCTCTTTACCATGTATTAGAGCACTTCCAGGCCAATTCTCATTTACATCAGCAGAAAAAGGCTCTCTAGCCTGTGTTGCCGGCTGACTACATGTGCTGGCAGAGGATGGATGGTTGATCCAGACACCCTTGCTGGCAGCTCTGAGGACAAAGCAGGAACAGATGCCACTTCCTTTTCCCAGTGGAGAGAGGACTGCAGATCCGTCTCGTTGCTCTCGAAACTTTGGAAACAAAATCAGCATTGGAAATAAATTCCAGAAGCCATTAATCTGTCTTGCTTCTGACATGAAAGGATAAAATATAGATCTGTTAAAAAAAAACCCACACCCTGTGAGCAGTATATTTTCATTTTCCAAATTACTGAAAGAGCAGAACATGAATCTTTGTCTGTCAGCCTGAGAAAATATTTTATTTTCCCTGTGAAAGAGAAGCAAACGTAAGATAATGCCATAAGTAAATGGCAGAGAGAGTGCAGTTAGATGAACTGCAATGTGCTGCAGCCATCAAAAGAGTCCAAAGATATCTATTGGTAATGAGAAAACTTCAGCAGACATTTTTTTTCCCTTTTTTCTTCTTGATAGAGTTATTAGGTCATTACACTATGTGGAGTCTGCACAGCAGGGCCAAGAGGTCTGCACTGCACAGCCTCATAGGGGACAGCAGATGGGATGGTATGCAGCAGTACACAAAGTCCTCTTTACGGGTCCTGTGTCCTTCATTTAAAGACCTTCATATATTTTTTTTTTCTCTCAAGAGGAATTAAACACTGAAGTTTTCCTGATATTAGTATGGTGACTAAAAGCAGGCAACTGCCTCTTTTTGAAGCCGTCTGATGAGAATAGTGAAGGGAGAAAAAAATGCAGGTTAGGGTGTCAAAAGTTTGGATTAGAAGAAGCCTCTTCATTAAAGACGGTTTTAGATTCAGAGGTTGTGGAGATATAAAATATACAGAAGCATACAATGGGAAAGCAAAGTATAAACAAATTAATTTATAAACAAATGAATAATTTTCTTACTTAAGTGTCAAGTGAGAGGCAGAAGGATTTAAGAAAAAAAAGGGAAAAGTGAAGAGGAATAGGACGGAGGATGGTCACAGTTTATCATATTTAGACTTGGATCACTGCCACCGGCTGTAAGGTGACATGTCTGCAAGGAGTCTGAAGGAGGCTGGTGTGGCCAGGAGTGGATTTCTTTAAGGGATAGCCCTAAACTTGTCTCCTCTGACTTCCAGGGATGACCTCAACAGAAACTTTGCACAGCAGACGCTCCCCCCTGTAGCAATCTCTGGCTATGTGCTCCTCGTCCTCAACAGAAGGACTGAACCCGGCTGATGCGGGGACCTCCCCGCCCCCCCAGAACGCGCCTGTGCCGCGGGCCCAGCACCACGTGGAGCCACTCCTCTACGCAAACCCAGCTCAGGGGCCCCTGTCCCAGCCCAGCTGGCACCAGGGCCACCAACGGAAGAACTCACGATCGCCACATCCACCTGATACTGGCTGCAGCCGATGAGGTGCCCAAAGGGGTAAAGACCTAACAAGAACACCCCTGCACAGTCGCTGCCCGGCTTGGTACGAACGGCCAGTGGGGTGGGAGGACGTGGTCTGACACAAGGCGTTCTCGGCAGGAACAAAGTCTGAGAGGACGCAGACATAGATTTGGTGGCTGCCGCAGAGCAGCTGGCACAAATCAGCCGTGGAGCTGTCTCCCCAGACATTTACAAGCAGCCAGCCATATCCTAGATTGTCCTAGGCGCTCACACAATGTACGTGAGAATGTTCTGCAGGCATGTGCAGCACCAGGAGGAACAGTGGGCTGCTTTTCTGCCCTTCTTCTTCCTTTGTACATGGTGTTTCCCATCCTGTCTTCAGTAATCCTTATGCCAAGAACAAGGGAACCCTGCTGGGAGGTGATTGCATTATTTTTTTCTTCTTCCTCTTGAGTGTCTGACATGCTGTGAAGACAGGAGTGGATCAGTGTACCTGCCTACAAGGGATAAAAATCAACATTTCTGAGATTTTCCTTCTGGCTGCCCTCCACAAACAAATTGTCTCCTGAAGCATATGTAAATATTCATTTTTTTCTTTTAGTAGGGCAGTGAATACCCCTATTCCAGTATATCATCCATATAAAAATATTTGCATATAAATATAATCCAGAAATGTATCTACGGTCATGATTTCCTAAAATTAGTAAGACAAATTATGATTTAATTTCATTTTCTGCAAAGAATTAGCTGCATTGTTTCTTCCTGTGATTCCTGCTTTGATCTTAGCTGATTTCACACAAATAAAATGCAGGTTCAAAGGCTGCAGAAGTGTTTTCCAAGCATCTCCTTTCCTCGGTGGAGTTACTTTTCCTTTCTTTCTCCTCTGCTGACCTTGGCCGAATGGTGGGAGAGGAGCATGGGAACAAGCTCTGTGTCCCCTGTTCTCCAGCAGCAGTAGCCCCCAAATTGGTGGATATACAAATGCCTTTGTTATACAATGAAAACAAACAAGCAAAAATCTTCCAAACCCTTCATTGAGCAAGGAGAGTATTGCAATCCTCTGTGAAGGAAAGGGCATATATCCCAATATATTCAGCGAACTATTAAAGTGGAAGAATGGAGAGAGACTAATTTCCATTAAGGAAATTTGGAATGTCCTTTTTGTTGTAGCAAAATAGCCTGCAGGCAAGAAGAGGCATCAGCTTGTAATTTACTGACAGTCCTCAGTGCTCGTGGTGGGCTCCTGCACAGGGGTGGTTGTGGTGGGACGTGGTGTAGGTCAGCCAGCAACAACCACTCCAAGGGCCTTAGGACCAGAGGTCTGGCTGGAGGGGGTGGGGAAGGTACAGTTTCCAAGGATCCAAAAGGTTGTTGTAAGGCAGAAGGCAATAATCTCTTCTTCATATCCAGCAGCGATAAGGCAGGAAAGACAGGGTGTAAGTCACAGCAGTTTCCTGCGGTGATAGAGTTTGCAGCTCATTCTCAGCTCTGGGGGGGATCAGAGCTAAAATATCAGCCCTTCTGGTCTAAGAACAAATAATGCAGTTGTCTGGAGCATCTTATGGGATGCCTTTACAGTCAGCTCCTGATTATCCAGGGCAAGGAGGGAAACAACTGATGGAGAGGAAAAAGAGAGTGAAGGCAAAACCCTGAGCAGTGAGAAGAGGCAGTGCTTGTCTACCAGGGCAAAGCGGCACCCCGCCGAGCAGAGATGGGAGCCCAAGGAGTCCCTGTGGGGCTGCCCCTCGCTGTGTGGACAGGGCCCATCCACCAGCATCCACCGGGCATTGCTGGCCGGGCAGGGTGCTTCAGCATCCCTGGCATGGCTAGTCCAGTCCTGAATCACAAGAGCTAGCGGCTGATGGAGGAGTCATGGAACCCTGAGCACCCTTTTCTGTGGTGTGCTCTCAAAAAGAGGTTGCAAACTAAGAAACACACCCCAGAAAAACCACCATTTGCTAAATGTACATATCAAAACTCATGGCGCATCTGCCAAGCTGAGATCTGTTAGACAGAACTACTGCTTTGAAATCAATGGGTGATTTTTATTGGGGTGTAACAAAGTGGACTGCATCTAAAGACCGGATTTTTTCTTAACTCATGAAAACCTATTAACGTGCAGTGCCAGGTTTGACCACATCTCCGTTTTACACTGATCTAAAGCCAGGCATGATGACAAGAGGTTTTTGCAAACAGGAAAATCAGAGGGACTGTAACTTTCATGTAGAAATCTCTTTAGCAGCTGAACAGTTAAAGATTGTGCTCGCTGTGTTTTCCTGCCTTGCAAATTCCTCATTCATAATGTATGAGTGAGATCATTAAAAGCAACATATTGGCTGATACCATCACAGCTGCTACCTAACTGTACCACTTCATAGCAAGGAATAACATTACTCTTCTCTTACGTATGTGTTCAGAGAGGGAAAGAAAGAGACTTGTAGCTACAAGAGGAACAGCATAAAATGTTTAATCTCATAGAAAAAACTTCACATGTTGGGCAATTACAGATTTGCCAGGAATGTTCTTAAAATGAATAAAAATATTAATCTCCTTTTGCCAACCCTTTTCACCCTTTGCATCTATCACAATATGGCAGCATATCTTTCCCCTGCACAAAATCAATATCATATTAACTTCTCTAATAAAAAAATATGAACTCCTACAATGAACAGAAAACTTCATCTCCATCTTGACTGTTTAGAAACATAATGATGATTATTTTAAGCCAAGGATGGGACGCGTCAGTCTTATCAAAGGGAGAGAAAGATGTTTTAGGGCTTCCACCAGTAAGCTCTGTGGTTGGTGTTTTCATTTGTAGGCTGTCCTGGGTGCTGCTCTGGTTAAGTACATTAAATAAAAGTGCATTTAGATTTACAAAGAGGAACTCTTTCAGTTGAAGAAAGGCACTTTCCATTTTTCATGGGTTACTTCATATCCCAACATGAGAGAGTTGCTTATTCTTTATAAATCACTAATCACCTCTAATAGCTTTGTTCCACCCCATGTCCGAGAGTTTCTGAGGCAAGGAAAAAAAAAAAAAAAAAAGCCAAGTCCAAACCATCATGAAAAATGAATTAGCTGTCTTTGAAAGAGAGGGCATTCCCTCTGGGCATGTAGCTACAACTCTGAACATTATCAGCTAATCCCCAGATGGTCAGTCTCACTCTGAACCACCTCAATCCTGAATTTGCACATATATGTCCTATGCTGTGGTGTTGCTTTCTCCCTCCCCTCACACCAAGCTTTGCACCACAGTCACCCTTACACTGGTGCACAAGCAGAACAGGGCCCCACGGGTTCATTAATCTTAAACTTTGTGTCAAGTAGCTAAAGCTGGGATGAAAGACTTCCTCCTGTTGCAAATTCATAATTCATTTTAAGTGTGGCACATGAAACAGAGGGAATGACACAGTCCTTCCCAAAAATCTTCATTCAGGGTTTTAATTGTGTCTCAGAGGAATAAATGCAGGGGTTTTGCCTTCTTCCCCCTCCCCTTGCTCCTTCTTCCTCTGATAACAGCTTGGTTTTTACTAGCATCACTTATGGCTTCTTTTATAATTTTCAGCCTCTGACAGAAGTGCTCTGCGACCCTCTCCTGTTCAATAATGAACGGACACATTTGAAGCTGCGAGTATTTGCACTTATGAGCTCAACCAGGCAAAAGATACAGGAAACGTGACTTACCTAAACAGCAGCCAAGGGACCAAGTAAACCACACACACCCCTCCACCGTTCCTCTGCTCTGCCCCCTGGTACCGTCCCTAAGAGAAAGAAGGTAGCAAAGTCTTGCATCAGCTCTTCTGTTATTTCTTCACAGTCTCCAAACAACCAAAGGAAATGTCTCAGGGAAGTTACATCAGGTGCGCCCAGTTAATCTGGATGCACCTGAGCTTGTCACCTTTCACAGCCAGTGGAGAGCAACAGGCAATTTGAGGATTCAATTTATTTAATTATAAGGTAGGTGTTCGGAGCAGGTCAGCTGAATCTCTTTCCCTAGACGTGCCTGTTTCTCTCCAGGGACCTGTGGCCACAGAACAGGTAAGCGATAAGGAGGTCTCTAAAGGGCACTGGTAAATGTGTCTGGGGTCAGAAGACAGTGCTCATGAGCTTGGCCAGAGCCTCAAAAGAAAAACATAAGGGCACCCAGTCTTGAATTTCCTTGCCAAGACTGATGTGGATGTGGAATAATTACTCTTTGAGTAACAGCTAAAGCCAGAGTTTAATTTAAGCATATAGCAAGGAGTAGACATTAGAAAGTAGTTGGAAGAAAGCACTTATGGTTCTTCTTTGGGGCCATTGGCAAGTGACTCTGCAGCACGGGCGTGTGAAGTCTCTGGAGCAGGACAGGCTCTCCCCTTGCTTAATGCCAGGCTTATGCCAGAGGGGACATTTTCCAAAAGTTGCCTCATAACTTCAGGTGCTCTCAAATTTATCACTAATCCCTAAGTCCCTAAAAGACTGAATCAGTGTTTTTTTCAGGCACTGCAGTGTCTAGCTTTTACATGCTTGGTGTCTGCAGCAGAACGGACTACAGAGCCCTGGGCAGAACCTCTCAGAGAAAGGTCCAAAGCACCCAAGATTAAGCAGGGAGCTACCTCAAACCAGGCAATAAGGAAACAATGAGGAAAAAGGCAAATCCTAAATATCCTTCCCCTTGCTCAGGGCTACTGGAAGGTCACTTGGTCTCCAGAGGCCAGAAACTCCTCCTGAGGGCTTCTTCCATTCAAAACGCAGAGCTGAGTTACCTCATTTCTTCTAAAACACAACCAGGAAAAATGCTTTTCTCTTGTATCATTGTCCAGACTTTTATATAATAGTCTTAAAGGATGCACTTCCAAAGCAGAAGAACCAGGAGCAATTCTGCTCTTTACCTGAGTTGGTCCAAATCCCTCTCTTCCACTTTGCAGGCAGGACCCCTAGCCATGAGGACAGAGCCATCCTCCAAAAACCTGGACACAAGGGAGGGTGGCTGCCAGCCGAAGCACTATTCTGTAAGTCAGGGATGTTGGTCTGTACTTCCTTAGACAGAAGGAGGAATTAAGTGGAGATCCTTCACCTAGAGAGCTGACTAACTACAAGCCTATGTCAGGAAAGGAGCAGCCAACATCTGGAGCCCAGGCTGTCCATGTGTGCCAGGCCTGCACAGCAAATGTCCACCAGCACTGGGAAGTGTAAGAAAAAAACTGGTTTTGAATCCACATGGGCCTTTAGCATGCGAGAGACACCATGTTGATGAGCTCTGTCAACATCTTCCCTGAAGGACCTTTTTCATGACATTCAGACAATTTAAAATTTTTAAAGAGAGACACCTTTGGGGTTGGTTGTCATCAGGGGTAGTGCAGGGGGACAGGGGTGTTCAGGTGCAGAGCCACAGGACTTCTATGCTTCACTTCCATCCTTATGCCTCATATCCATCCAGCCCCACATCTAGCTTTTATTCCCAATCCTGGAGGTGGCTCTCACTTCTCAAAAGAGAGTGGAAAAATTCAGCATTGTAGAATATGGATGAGCTGTCCCCACAAGTGGACTTCAGGAAAAAATACAGGCATTCTGGAGTGCATAAGAATAATTCACAACAGGTACATCCCATGTGGCTTTAGGTTTGTAAAGTGAACTCTTTAGAAACAACTTTTGTTTACTTCAGTCAAAAATACAATTAATAATGCCCACAGAAAAAGAGAGATTAAATATTCTGTTCCTGGCCTGTGTATTTTGAATTCCAAATATTCCTCTGGAAGAAATCTTTTCCCGCCAGGTCTGAAATCCTCCAGAACTGGGAACAACTGATACAGTGTACATGCAGTTTCAGCAGTGCCAGTGAGTACTGGTGAAAAAAACCATGGCTGATTCATGCAAAAGTCCTCTTTTTCCTCTTCCTTCACTCAGGCAGGTATCAGGAGAGTTTGAAATGTAAAACACATTCCTATGTGAGAATGAAAGAAAAATCACTTAGAAGAGGACAAGGAGGAATTGAAGTTACTCACTCAAACAAGTCAGGCTGACAAATTGCTTCTGCTGTCTCCATTCATCCACATAATGGCTCCCCCATTCCCTGGCCAGTTATAGAAGAATAATTATCTCTTTCAGATCAGCTGCCTTGGCTTCATCATAAATCAGTTCTTTCCTCCCCTCTTGCACTCCCATTGCCTCCTTCCCCATTTTTATCAACACATACTCCCCATAAGCCTTTCCAAGTCCAACTTTCGCTTGACTACAGGAATCTGATGCCCAAAGCCTTCTGTGAACTCACCATTTTTGTCACAGAACCCGAAGTCCTTCTTTTTGTGCCGTAGCTGAGCAAGTTCATGTGCACCTTTGTGATGAGTTCACAGAGCTCCAAGGAGAACAAGCCGACCATTCGACACAAAGGACAACATGAGTGAAGCTGAGCCAAGCCTGACTCTACAAGGAGAGCTGAGCTTTTTGAAGCTCCACACATATCTCACACTGCTAAAAAAGTCACAGACCTTCCAGCAGAGCATTTATGCTTCTGTGTAGTCTCATTAAAGATGCAGAGGTCATTGCAGAATGAAGTGAATGAGAAGAGCCATACCGAAGGAATCAGCGTGCAAGTTTAAGTTAACGGCTGATGCTGGGTGTTAGCAGGGAGATTGGATACGATCAAGTTTGGGATGGATGTGCCCAAAATGGGCTGAACTCTATTAATTACTAAGGCAGGCAATAAAGCCTGTTCCTCACTCCTGCAGGACAGAAAGGAGTTTTGTAAGGGCCAGAAATGGCTCTCTGCTGCTCTCTTAGATACTGCTGACCCCCAGCTCCATTCCCCTTGGCACTAGTCAGCCCTACACCCTGCACCATCCAGACAGTCCTCTGCTTCTGCCATCTCAAATTTTTCAGTGCTGGCAAAGAGATGCTTTGACCTCCTCCTTCTGCCTGGTTTAGTCTGCCCAGCCAACTGATACCTTCCCACTTTTGCTTCTCACCTCTCATTCCCATTAGCTTCAAACCTTCAGGAGCCGAACCATGGCTCTGCTGGAGTCAAAGGCAAAAATCACAGACTCCCCAAAATCCCTTGTTTCATCAGAGCTGTCATCAGAGCAAATAGCCAGAGGGCTGATCGCCCCAGTGATGGACAGAGTGCCTTCATGCTGAAATGCCTTTTTGTGCACAGTCCATTGGCTTTGTATGATTCCATATTAAAAGCTCTTACCCCTTTTTCTGTCTACTATTATGTGAGGTTTTTTAGTATTACTACAGTATCTTCGAATCTTCAAAAGTTTAAAAAGGCCTTTTTAATGCATTAAATGAGCTGATCAAAATTCCATAATTTGCTGATGAGAAACAAAGGGAAAAACTATCCAGAGCAGTCACTGTGAATTTCCCTTTTTTCTCTTATTTCTCATTCTGATTTCCTGAAATACATATGGCAGAGCAGAGATATTTCTCATGCCTCCCTGCCTGACAAAACTGAATGGAGCAAGAACTCTTAGGGGGCCCTGGTGAAAATAATGCTGGATGTATTCAGCAGAAAATTTCAGATACCACTGTAATAGTTATTTAAAACCCAAAAGGCCAAATGGCTTCAACAGTGGCAATTTTTTCCCTTCTTTTGTTTACACATTCTGGTCCTCAGAAGTGTAATAAAATAAGCTTGACACCCTACTTGGGAAAGATCTATGAAAAATAAGCCCCCACTGCTGAGTTATTAGTGTCTGAAAAAAAACTAAGACACAGACATCTATTACCCTTTACAGTGACAACAGTCTATGGACAGTGTTTTGGGTGCAGTTGTTTTTCTTTCCAGGGTCAAATGCTGCAAGCCTTAATCAGAGAGTTTGGGGTATTCCTGTTTTTTTGAAGGTCCCGATACAAAGACCTTTGACTATAGGGTCCATGGTCGTGGCTAACAGTAAAACACTGGTGCTGTTTGGCACAGCTGGCAGACTCCAAAAAGGCTTTGAACAGAAAAGGAAACACAGGCACATCAAAGCGGAGCTGACAGACAACACCAAGTCCTGTTGCAGCACCTTGGATTGTTTTTCTCTCTCTGATTTCACACGACCTCTTTCCACGGGGTCTGGCAGGGGCAGAGTGGGATGCACCAGCACCAGGCTGCAATCAAGTGGAACTCACCTGATTCCTTAGAGAGCCTGGAATGATTACTGTCATGGGGGGAGGGATTCAAAACGACTTTGGGAAGAAGCAGAGAGGTAAGAGCTTAATGAGCCTGTGAGGCTCTCAACAGCCACACAATAAGCTTCTCACCGTTATATGCAGGTTTCTGATGTGTATATTTGATGTTACTTCCTTCCTTCCCTCGTCCCTGCTTTGCTTAATTAGATGCTCCCTGTGAGAACAACAGGTAGATTCATTGTTCTTGCAGCTAAGGCAGGAGTAATTACATTATTACTTTTCCTTGGCACTTGGACATATATTCTAACCCCTAAGTCATACATGAGGGATAAATCACCAAGGAGATGGACACGTTCCTTCCCTTCATTGTCCCTCTCTCCTGCCACACGAAGAGAGAAAGCAGCTCTTTACCTGCCTTCAGAGAGGCCAAGCTGCGCAGCCACAACAGCAGCCAGGGTACTTCTTCCGTCTCCCTGTGTCTTCTGAAAGAGTAGATTTTTCTAATTTTATTTCAGAGACCTGTGAGGAGAGGAAAGGTGGCTCCATCCTGCAAATTGGCTGGAGAGCATGAAGCTCCTTCTCATCTTTCTCCCCACCTCACGCACTTCTCACTGGCAGCTGCCAGTTTCCTGGACATCCCCACATATTCCCCTCTGAAGGCCATGAGAAGTGCCAGCATGGCTGCCTGGAAACTTTTCACCTGAAGCACTTGTGCCCCAGGACCACCATGCCTACTCTTGGCTTTGAATGCTCATTGACCAGTTAAGGTTTGCTCCTGCAGCCCTCCCTCAAGCAAAACCCCCGTTATGGCCGTGGTCTGCTGCATGCAGGGAGCTTCACCCCTATACAGGGAGTTTTGGCTCAGCCTGCTGCAGCCACAGGAGCATCAAAATCAAGGCTTTTCTCTCTAAAAAGTAAATGCTGGGATGGCTGGTGTATCTGTGCATGACAGGACCCCAAACTGGCTGGGTTCTTACAGTGAACATGACCAAACCTTCCCTTCCATGGGGACTCATCCTGAGATAAGGCTTTTCAGCTCAGGAAAGCCAGCTTTTACTGAACATAAACTAGATGCTTGGCTTCTGAAATAGAAAAAGTACAAAGACACTCAGTAAAGCAGAGCAGAAATAGGAGGATTTATAGCCTCATCTCACTTTATGCCCACCACATCCTTCCTTCCAGGCTTGCACTCAGTCAAGTCCCTCTGGCCCCTGGGAAGTGCTTTCTCTTGCATCCTTTAACCCTCTTGCTGCAGAAAACAAGCGACTTTCTACCATGATCTTAGAGCCTTTAGTTGTTCAAGAATACAGCTCTGTTCCCAGCTGCTGTCTTCATTTGGAGAGCTGAGATATGCAGCAATCTTATGGAAGACATGCACAACTTTGGGCAATTGTTGGGGCCCTGGCTCGACTTCCAGCAAAAATGCCCATCTCCATCAACTATATATAGGGATTTAGGCCTCCAGACTGAGATGCTCTGAATTAAAATTCAGTTTTATGCCAAGAGCAGAGAAGAAACATCCAAAAGGGAGAAAAAACACTGCAATTTCATGTCTAGGGTTGGTTCCTTGCCCCTTCTGCACAAAGCCAATGGGTGTGGCAACACAAAACTGTCCATAGCAATGGGTAAAACTGGTTGTAGGGCAAGGTAATTAGTCACAAGAAGCACAGCCAGTTATAGAGGAAGGAATTTGATGGATAAGGGCATGCTAATTAGGGTATAGACAGAAATTTGGTGTTTGGATTTTGTGTGTCTCTTAAAAAACAATCAGAGGGTGGCCCTGAATGCAAAACTGGAGAGAAATTACCATGTCTGTAGTCAGGGACTTGTCTCCGGCCCCAGGAAATTCTATCTTCCTTCTCCCCGGCCATCTCAGCTATAGCAGGTGATGGCTCTCAGACCTTTGCAAATCCTTCTCCCATATGAATTCCTGGTGCCACAGACTGAGATTTTGTAGTTTCATCTGCAAGGGAGAGATTTAACATCCAATGCAATTTTACTAAAAGTTTGTCAGTTCTGATTTTTAGAAGTAATACTGAGATCTAACCTGCAGCTTTAAAAATGTTTGAATGGGGAAAGGTTGAGGAACATAAAGATCCAGCATGATGCCACATAAAAATATATGCAATTCTTAATGTGTCTAAGGAGCAAGGATCCAGCTTTAGTTATGCAGAAGAGCTGATATACAGCATTGATCTAAGTAGCCACACATTCCAGGAGATAAAACTTGTCCAGTAAGAGATAAATAAATAAATCTATTTCATTTTAAAAAATAACAAAAAAACCCAAATAATTTTGTTTACTCAGGTTTGCTAACTGAGTTCACTTCATGACCTATGAAACAAAGCTCATATTTAAAATCCAATTCTCTGCTGTACTGCAAAAGAACAATTAGGAAATAACTCTGCAATAGCATTGGATGTACCAGACTGAAACATATGCTCTTAATCAAAGATAACAACAATATTTATAGGAGGGTGGAGTGTTGATATAAATTCCTCCACCAAAAAAAAAAAAAAAGCAACCAACACATTGTGCTTAGTGAGTTAGTGAGAGAGAAGAATAAATAGGATTTGAAAGACAACCACCAGCAGTTTAGCTAATACTTTTGTACAAAGAATGAACCAGAGCCAAGCCAGCCACATTTGTGAAAACTGGGCCATGTGGAATTAAATATAATGCTGATAAAATTGCAGAAATGTCTACCAGCTGTAAGGGAAATTGGGTGGTGTACAAGATGCTGGATCTTCACGTGGTAAGAGATCAGATAAGGTGGTCTTCCTACTGGGCTGAATGCAGAAAGAATAAATGCTCTTATTCTCCTTCTACATGTGAGGAGTTGCTGGGTGAAGACGTGATGGCTATTTCTATAACAGAAGATAAAATAGGCTGAAGCCCCTTCCCTGGCTTTAAGAAAATGGCACAGCTCAAGCCCATGCTTTTAATTTCTTTTCCCTCCAAAACATAGTTCCAGGTAGCATGTGAGCATGGGATGTCTCCCAGTTTGAAGCCCCAAACTGTGGCTGGGCAGGCTGGACCATGCCAGGAAGCAAGTGACCACGTGTTTGAAGTTCCCTGTCACTTATCTTGCTGCATACTGATACCTTTATCGGTATCTGAAATATTTTGCAACCAAGGCCGAAATCAACAACTAGCACGAGGATGCTGATATTCCTCAAAAGACCCTCATTATGATGCCTTTACTCAGAAAAAGAGAAAACATCACATTTTGCCTGGAGCAAGAGTATGGAACTTTGTGTCTGGCCTGTAACCTTAAGTAAGGGGAGGATGTTAAACTCATCCCTGTTCCCCTCCTGCCCAGCTCGGGTAAAGCTGCTTACATGTTTTATCATGCCACTTTCATATTTTATTTAACTGAGAAGTCCATAAAGTCCCTTTAAATAGGAACAAATATTTGAATAATTTATCCAAGAGTAATTTCCGTTTTGTTTCCAAGTCTGCTGAAGTCGATATTGCCTGCTGCCGGGAGCTAGTGGAAGTTCACGTGCTGCAGGGTACCAGGGAAAAGAGCGAGCACGCAAACGCACGTGTGCCCACACCGAGCCTGCTCGTGGGCTGCATCCAGAGCCCAGGGTCTCCACTGACCTTGAAAACAAACCGTTCCCACTCGCAGCCCGTGCGAGCTGCAGGCCCACACAGGCTCAGCGGTTTGCTGGGTCGCTGAGTGATGGCTCTCAGACCTTTGCAAATCCTTCCCCATGCCCTGTCTGCACCCCAACGCGGGAGGGAGGAATCATGATTCTTAAAGCCTTTGCTGCCCAGCACCTTCCGCATCCCTGCCAGCCAGCGCTGCAGAACCAGGGGGTGGGCGAGGGGACCCTCATGCCTGGTCTGCCAGCCCCACTCTCCGGAGCTGCAGGGTGCACCGGGGAGCAGGCAGATGGGGAGAGCGAGGTTTCCTCTGGCTCTGCTCCCACCGTGCAGCTGCACCGACCTTTGGGTCCGCCCGAGAGAACAGCTGGGAACGAGCAAGCAGGGGTGGAGACGGGTAGCCGCGCTTTCCAGGGGCGTTCGAATCTGGGACCAGGTTAAATCAGCCATGCACGGGTGTGCAGTCTGGGCAGCAAAAGCTGATCCTGGGGAAGGCTGTATTTACCTATATAACAGTCACATTGTAGGAACCAACTAGCCAGTGCTTTCAAATTGCGGTGATACCACAGAGTGACAATACAATTAACCACGGAAATCAAATTTGCCAATTCTGGGCCTTCAGGCCTGTGCCTGTTCCTTGAACAAATAAAGCTTTAGCGTCATGTTAATTTTGCACAGCTTGTTGGGGTTATAAAGTACTCATTGTGTGCTGTGTGGCAAGAAAAAACTAGTAAGGAGGAATTTTTATCGCTGTGTCATTGTTCGTGCTGAAACCTGACGCTGTTATCGAAGCACAGATTTTCTAGGTATTTTCCACAATGAGATTAAAAATGTAAATATTCTTTCAGCATTGGTTCCAACTGCAAAATCTGTCTGTGCTGATTGAACCCACAGTCTTCATTTTAGTTGTAAAATTAAGTCACTCTGAAGAGACATAGTAGATATTTTAATTCAGGATAGAATGTACAATTTTCACCATCTCATAATTTATCTTGCTAAAGGTCAAAAATATGCAGATTTTGTAAAGTCCTGAAGAACTGTGCATAATCCAGAATGCTCCAAGAAATATGTACATAACATTGCTTCTGTCCCATTTGTGATCTTGAATAGACAGATCTTCTTTTTGCATTTCTTCTGACTGGAAAGTCAATGAAAGGGCATATTTTTCTGCTAATTAGACTCCTGGAGATTGCATCAACTCTTCAAGAACTACCAACCTATTTTTTTTACATCATTCTTCTTCAATCACAGAGAAAGCCTTTATGCCACTTTTTTTCTCTAGTGAAGTGATTATTGAAACATCTAACAATTTTGCTCCTTTGCTTGTTGAGAAATCTTTCATAAGTTTATGATAAACAGGCTTGTAAATTAAATTGATCAGACATCTGCATTCTAGAAGGTGAGTGGCAAAATGTTTTCCCAAATGGCTCAATGACTGTGAGAAGAAAAATATTTGTCTATGATATGGCTTGAAAAGACCTAGTGTTTTCCCAGTGTCCTGCACCAAAAACCTGCATGCTTCTTTTCAAATGTTCTTGATAAGATTTTGGGGATGGGAGAAGGGGTGGGGAGAAGTAAACCTGGACTCTCGTGATGATACTATACAATTTGTCTTTACAGCAGTGTGCCAGTGGGCTCAGGACAACATCAGGGTGAGCTGTCTTTGTGGCATTGCAACACTTACTCTGAGAGCACACTCAGCAAAGATGAATGAACAGATATCATCTTTTGAAAGGTGCTTAGGCCTTGTAATACCTCATACTGCTTAAATTTTATATCAGGAGCATTTTCAAAAAAAGATACTTTGCAAATAGCTAAATTCCTTTATTAGGATCTTAAAAGCCTTTCAAGCCCCAGTCCTCAGGGGCCTGCATCCTGCAGGCTGGTGAGGGAGTCTTGTCTGTCTCTCCCTTTTGATGTCCTTGCTTATCATTTTCACAGCTGAGCTCTTGCAAATGAAGTTGCAGCCATCCGAAATATTACCAGCTTCTGCTACTTGCTTGCCCTGGCTGCTGACTGTGCTGGTCCCAAAGCTGGGATGGTGGGTTTGGATGTGCATCTACACTCCGGTTACCCCTGTTTGGGGCATCATCTCCATCACCACTGCCAGAGACACAGAGCACTGCCAGAGGTGGTGAACGGATGCTGAAAGTGAGGATCTGCCTCTGCTAAAACCATCAGCACCAAGACTCATTTGTGAGAGCATTATGTCATTTTGTCATTGCAGGGCTCAGCACAGCAATGCTCAAACACGACTGCAGCTCTGGGCTCTAAGGGACATGGCTGAGTTCATGCAGCAGGTCAGTGGCAGCTCTGCAGAGGAAAGGCAAGTCTCCCGATTACTAGTCTAGTGCTCCGTCTGCAGCACCCACAGACTTGTTTTAACTTCACTTGTTTTGTACTCAAAAGCATAGATATTTGTATTCAGTGAAATAAATTGCATTATACATTTCTCTAACAGTACTTGTAAAACATCGGAAGTATTCATAAGCACATGATTGCCCTTTTATTCTTCCATTTGTATTTTTTTCTTCCTGAATTTGTCCTTCACACTATAAAATGAATGGCAAAACCCCATTTCATTAAGATAGTAGCAAAAGTAAGTAATGGCACATTCTGGACAAACAAAGGCTGCAGGAAACATCCAGAACATTCAGAATATTAACACTGTAGAAACAGAAGTATAAGAAAGTAGGACAGAAGCCAGATGGGTTATTCTTCTCACTAGTTCCTGGCTTTCAAATGATTGAAGGTGGAAATTATACACAGGTTGGAAGGAACCATAGTACGGCAGTCTGCAGCACGCGCTCTGTTGTGAGCTAAATCTGCTGGGAGACCACCCCTGCCACCACCACAAGTCTCTCCCAGCAGATATCAGCATCCTTCTTCACACCTCCTGAGCTGCATCATTCTGGTTTCCTGGTCCTGTGGAGCTTGGAGGGCAGCAGCCTGACGAACCACTCTGGGTCATTCAGTTTTGCTAGTCTGTGTTCACTGCATGAAGACATGTAGCTCTGTCCCCTCCTGTCTTTCCTCCAATGTTTTTATACCAAAGACTCCCATTAGTGATAATCTCCGACTTTTTATATGCTCTGCCATGCACAGAGTGACTCAGGCTGTGGCTACCTCGTGGTGTTGGCCAGATAACTAAAACCCACAGCAGTCCTTGACCAACTCTATTCTTCACCGCAACCTCTTCTCCTGGATCCATCTTTCTGTATGACATCAAGCATGATGCGTCCTTCTTCTTCAGCATCTTAGCATGCTCAGTTCCTCCTGTTTATCAAACGCCAAAAAGAGACCCAAACTGGCACTTAGCTGCTTGTCAGGCTCCACCTTGGAGTCTGAGGGGCTGCTACTCCTTCTTGCATTTATTGTTATTCATCTTATTCCTCAGGGGACACAGGGGAAAGGTTGCTGTTTCACTAAGGTGTAGTTACTCATCTGGAGCTGACACAGCCTGCAGAGCGTGGCACAGAACTCATTGGATGTCAGATGTGTCAGCAGGCTATTTTGGATCTCATTTTCTGTTTCCCATCTAGGCTTGGTGTCGGTCATTTTTTGGACACTGCATTCAGGCTGGCTTCGGAGGCAAACCGAGAGGAGCAGAAGCAGATGGTATGTAATTTGGCCAATGGTCAGTCTTTTCTCTCAAAGGCCATTAGATCCCTGAGATGAACAACTAATACCCCAAATACCTTCTTCTACCAGAAAGTACCATTCCACACCAGATTTTTTTCTCTGTCACATACAAAATGAGTGTGATGGTGAAGGGCTCTCTGACACCAATCACATTCTGGTTCCTCCTCTTAGAGCAAACCTTCACCCTCCGAGACAAGCCAGGTGAATGCATTTCAGAGGCTTGTGCACCGTTTCTGAATTAGGGACAAATATTGTCTCTAAGTATGACTTAAAGAGGGCAGCAAAGAAAGCTCAATCAATGCAGTGCCGTTACTGTCAGTGGAGCTTTTCCAGATATTGTGGTCCTCTCTTTACATGCTGCCAGAGTACAGAAACACTGTGTAAAGGGACAGACCAGCCTTGAAGACTGCCACTACAGCCCTTTACTCACACTGGGCTTAGGCTGTCACTGTGGGTAATAATGAATGAACAAAATTATAGCTCATGGTAACAGTACATATTGATGTGAATGGTTTTTATTTTGGTCAATATTTCAATGAGGTTCCTACCCTCTGGCAGGGATGCAGATCAGGGAGGGGTTGGGCTGATGCAGCAGAAGAAAGGAACATTGCCAGGCACTGATTGATGCTTTATCGGGCTGTAATACTAGAAGCTTTTGCTTGCAAGAATCAAATGTTAGATCTCTCTCTCAGGGCTTTATTTTGCTAGTACCTATGGGAACCAGCTGGGCTGGCTGCCTAGAGAAAAGACAAAGCAAGCTAGTCAGGAAGTTTATGGTGATTTAAGATAGATGCTGATTAGTGATTCACATTTGTGTGAACAATAAAATAAATACAGAGAATGGGAACAGTTGTTAGTGCATTTCTCTACTGCTTCTCAAGAAAAAAAGAGAGCTGCTGTGTATAAGTTAAGGTTGAGAATTTTCCCACTGTGGCAGACCTATTTTATTGCAAAGAAGAGAGCAATACCCTGGAGAAGTAAAGTTGTACAGTATTGTCGATGTTAGAAAATCTGCACTGAGGACGTTTCTGTTAGTGAATTGATTGGGAGGGGAAAAAAAAAGTAACTTCTCTGAAACATAAACAAGAAATATTCTCCTGGGGGCAAAAGACATGCTGCAAAAATTTGGAACAAGGACCCATGGGTGTGCTCCAGCAGTCGCAGAGCTGCAAGAGTTTAACAGCTAAAATCCAGCCCTGGAGGGACAGGGCTGGTTTTATTTGCTCGCCAGATACAGCTTACAGCATTGCTGCTGGTGTGGGCCAAGAGAGGAGCAGCCTCTCATTAGTCGGGGCTTTGAGCAACCTGATCTAGTGGAAGGTGTCCCTGCTCATGGCAGGGGGGTGGGAACTAGATGATCTTTAAGGTCCTTCCAACCCAAACCATGCTCTGATCCTATGATTCTATGATCTCTTTCTCTGCTGGAATTCAGTTAATTATGGGCAAATTCTGAGGAAAAAGTTATTTGCTGGACTTTATTGTAAATCTTTTGAAATGTGCTGTCTGCTTTCAGTGAGTGAAAGTACCATGATTTGAAACCTGAAGTTTTATTTCCTGCCTCTAAAGCAGAATGGGTCATTTTTCAGTAGACTGTATCTTCTTCAAAAGACAACTGTACTGCAGAATTAAATGTCCTGCCTCAGGAAACAGCATTAGAGACTCTGAACTTCTTAAGTGACTTCATAAAATGCAGAGGTTAGTAAGAAGGAGACCTGTAGGTTTTTAGCCTGGCCTGAGGAAAACTTGTTTCTGTAACAGAATCAGAGGAGAAGTCAGGCAAACTGCCAGCGAAGAAGATCTTTCTTGCAGGCTGTCTGAATTTCTGGTGGAGCCAGGAGACATTTGACACTGAGGGAGCGGTGCCACAGCCCTGGGAGGGAGGTTTCACCAAAGAGAATTTTGGGTCTAACCTGGAGTTCCTTTATCTTTGGGGCCAGAGGTACCCTGCGATTGAAGCTGGGCCATGTCAGGTCCAAATGATCTAAAGAGCATGATGAGCTTTTTTGAAGTCACATTGTCATTTGTTTCCAACCTCTCTTGTAGAGCTCTATGACACTCTGTACATTTTCAGATGGCCTAAATAGCCAATCCCATTTTATCTCACCATCTGCAATTGCACTACTTGATATCTTCTTTATTTTCCAATGATGAATTTGGGCATATTTTCTCCTGCACTGATTTACCTACCTGCCTTCTTTTTTTTTAGTGTCTGCCTGCATCACCAACTTCTGTTATCTTTTCATGTTTTTACCTTCTTTGGGATTTCTCGCCAGAAGTCACTGATCATGAGAAGAGGATTTTTCCAAGCCTGGGATTTTGTTGCACGATCAGGGCGGACTCTAAGTGTGTGGAGAGATAAATCATAATGGAAAATAGCTGCAGTATTCTAGTTCTGTTCACACAGCTCTTAAAATAGAAAGAAAGGACTCTTTGTATGCTGCAATTCAGATGTTTGCCTGATGCCATGCTAGAAAGACATCTGACTTATGAGCCCAGTCGGATTTAGCTGCAGTGTTTAGAGGTGCCACCATGCTGAACTGTCTGCCCTCCCCTTTGACCTGCGGTTATTGTCCTTGTACCAGAAATAGAATTAAATGGCTGTCCTCATCTTAACCTCCCCATCCTCGTCACCGTCCATGTTATCAGCTTAGGACACTGGTGATGACAGGTTCCCTGTAAAAAAATGCCCTGAAAATTGAGGCAAAGACCTGCATTTTTTCTGCTACAAGGCCACTACCTCAGGTGGAGCGGTGCAGAGGGCACTTGGGAACCTGCCAGTTCGACTCCCATCTGCACAGAGTTGTTCACACACTGAAAAAGTATGGCTTACCAGGACCTTCCTGGGCTTTTTTTCTGCATCTCTGCAGTCAGCAGACCTATGTACCAAGTGGAGCAGTTCCCTGTGAAATACAGGTGCAGGTTTCCCGCAGCCACCTGCAGTTAGCTATGTGGAGTGCAGAGCAGAGAATGGAAATGAATTTTGAATATGAATTGGTGTTTGAGATGAGGTTTGAATTTTTCATTGCATCCCCATGTGTCCAGCATTTTAGGTGCAGGAATAAAATTGCAAGAGATCATTGGCAACATCTGCAGGTAGACAGTCTGTACGTGAACTGGTTCATGAGGGTGGCACAAGCAGGGTCCCCGGCCCTGGCTAGGGGCAGATGAGGATTGCATGGCTCTGCAGCGGTCCTCCAAGCAGCTGTTGTGTGGAGCAGGGGGTCTTCATTTCCACTGCTGTGAATCCAACCACTTGCACCAGCACTGAATTTTCTCTGTACTTTGTCTGAGACAGATAATTAAAACAGAGACATTAATTTGGGTCACAGAGAACAAGCAACGCCAAGCTAGAATGTAATTTAAGCTGCATAAGAAATAAGGCTTTGATCTGAATATGAGTGCGCCAGGCAAATGTTTTTTAATTTGTCCAAGGCAGCTGGATGGGCAGCCGAAACCTTGACCCCATCCATCCATCCCCCTCAAATACAGCCTGTGCTGGGCATGAGCCCAGGTCAGTCTGTCTGGCCTGAAGATGCTCACAGGACTTGTGGGGTTTGTCTCAAGCTCAGGACAGGAACAAGTTGGTGTCACCCCCAGGATTGGGCAACACAGTGCCATGGAGCCTAGGAGGGCTGAGGAGCCGTTTCATTGCCTGGATCAATCTGCTCCTCTGTGGCCCTGGGAGCACAGGGGACATGGTGACACAGTGCCTTGTGCAGAAAGGAGGGGAATGAGGGTACCCACCACATCTCAGCTGGCTGCCGACGAGCCATCTGGTGCTAATGACTACCCCAGACTACTGCTGTGCGTTGGGTCTCAATTTCCAACCCAGAGGTGAAAGGGTCCTTCCCTTATTAGGCTATTAATTGTCCAAACCACCAGTCCAGTTCTTAAGTGGCAATTAATGAGAAGCCAGAGCTGGAGCTTCTAACTGGGAGGAGCTTTACAAAAGAAGATTAATAAACAGCAGAAGAAAGGGCTTGGGAGGGCGTGAGATCTGGGCAGTTCATGCACCCAGGCTGTTGCCACAAACTCTGACAAACAGCAGGCCCAGAGCAGAAAGTCCCACAGGGCCTTTATTTTAGCCCAAGCTTTTTTGGCCCTTTCCTGAGCAGCAATTTTCAACAAAGGGGGCTCTTCAGTGTTTTAGTTCTGTATTTCGATCCAAAGCCATTACACAGGCTGGATTGCCTCTGCTGTGTGAAATCCACCAAGGTAACACAGCGAGGAATTTCACTGTAACATGCATCAGCACAAGACTTGGATGTTCAGTGTCAGGTTAAAAGTCACGTTATTTATGGGAGGAAAAATTCCAGTGCTGTTTCTCAGGTTACTTCCCTACAAATTATATTTCTTTGCCATTCATCAGACCCCTTGTTCTCTGTGCATAAGTAGGCTCCTTATTTACAGCATACGCAGCAGACATGTGCTCCAAACAGCAGGAGGAATGAGCTGAAACACAGGTTAACAGCAACTTACCCAGAGACGCTCTGCAGATGTTTTATGCAACCCTGTGCTTTCTCATCCAGTAAAATATGCTCAAGTAAGCAGCCAGTGTATGCTCATGAGAAGCACTGCTCAGATGCTGAGCCTGCTGGAGATGTGCACACATCCAAGATGCCGTGACACTCAATGCAACCACAAATGTTTTAGAGGTGGGGAAGAGGTCTGTTCAAATACTGCGCATTAATGGAGCTCATTGGGACTGTAGCAGTCATTTTCAGTTGATCTTTTTATTACATAACTATTTAACCACCAGAGAAAAGCTGTTAGAGCTGCTGCTGAAGAGGAAAAAAATAGTATGAAGAGCCATTTCACAAAGGAGCTGGCTAACCTGGTCATTTTGGACCTCTGCATTTTGGATATTTGTTGTGTTATGACTCATGTTGCAACCCCATGTCTCTAGTCTTGGACGGTCCAGTGTTCTCTCCATCAGGATGGCCTTCAAGGGAGCCCTGTATGCTCTCAGAGGTGTGATCAACAGCCATGGGCAGCTCCTGATAGCCAAAGGCTTTATTCAGATCTTGCTGACCTCATAGGAAAGGTCCCTGTTGATTGCACAGTTATCCCTCCCACTTAACATGGACACAGACTCTTGTCTAGCTTCACAGCTAGGGACAGGAGCTAATATTAGTGATCTGTTGTAGTGCAGGGTGTGCCTGACATTGGCAACATGGGAGGCATGCTTGGAAAACAGGGTTATTCAATGTACAGTCTGCATAGATTTTCAGCAACATTTCTCAGCATTAGCCAAGGCTTGCACATCATTGACTTCCAAAGTGTTTTGGAAAACATAACAGTAACGTAAAAGAAATTGTTTGTCCATCAAATTTTCACAGAGTGGCAGAGCCATTGTTTTCAGACCAACAGAGTTGTTAGGTCCTATAGCTGCATTTTTCAGAAGAGTGCAGAAGTTCCGGATCTCCACTAATGTGTTTATATGGCTGCTACAGACAGGGCACAGCCATCTGTAGCGTTAGTGCAAATGCTTTTCCGTTCTTTGCATAAATTAGGAGAAACATATTATTTCATGAACTGCTGCTTATACAAGTTTTGGCAGAGGATCAAAGTTCAAAAAAATGTATTTATTTTTTAATGCATGTGAAAGGAAAAGTAAGGGTTGGGAGCGAAATTCAACCCTGGAGCTGTTTTTCAGGTTACAGGGGGAAAATACATCATAATTTTACTGGCAATGAAGAGAATCCCTGGAGTTAATTATAATGGCACTTTCCCATAGCTGGAGTGAAGCTGTATGTGTCAGCACTTCTGTTCCTTTCAGGACTCCACAAATGGTGCCATTTTAGGTGCCAAGGCACACACAGATGCAAGATTTAAGGGGAAATAATTCTTAAAATTATAATTTTAGAATGAAATGAAAACCAAAATGTTGACCACTTTAGTACTGTTTTCTTCTTGTTCACATTCAAAAACATCTGCACTGGGAAACACACAGGCTAGCAAACTGGGGGAAAAAATGCCATTAGCACATGACAGAACTTGTTTTATTTATTAGTGGATGTCTCATGTATGTGATAAGACAGGAGCAACATTGCACATATTTGGCCTTTGTCCAGCAAAATCCTGAAGGATATGCTTCACTTTATGCATCTTAAACATTCTTCACTTTAAGTGAATAAATCTACTCATGTGCTTGATGGAGAAAAGTCAGAGCATGGAAGCTGGTGCCACAGGGTTGGGGACATCTAATGAGAACCTGCAGCTGGGAAAGAGTGCCCAGTACACGTATATACACATAAGTTTTATCTGTATCAACTATATCATAACAGATATATCCTTTGAACCGGCTGGACCATGTTCTCTTCAAAATATCCTCCATTTCTGAGATTAAACAGTTCTTCAATATGTAAAATAGGTGCAGCAGAACTAGAGACTTTATGGTTTGTTTCTCCCCATTTGCTTGAACAAGAAAAAGTAAGAAGATAAGCAAAGTAAATTTCTGCCTAAGGATTTTGGAAACTCCATTCATTCATTCTTTGGTTTGAAGTCATCAGTTAGGGGATATGAATAAGCACAAATAATTCTTTATGGCTTGCATGATATGCACATTTCCTAACCAGCTGACTCCTAACCTGCTGTGCACGGCAGTAATCAAGGTGATTAAAGTTTAATAAGTTGGAGCCAGCTTTGTTTGTTAGTTACTGATGGATCAAGACTCCATCACAGTCCTATAAAAGTGTACCTGGCAACACATCATTCAGAGGCAACACACACCTAAATTAAGCCATTGCTCAGGTAGGGATTTCCTATTTAAGGTCCATGCTGGATAGGATGAACGTCATTGCAAGTTTTCATTCTGACATATGCATCTCTTCCATGTACCTCTCATCTGCCTTGGAGCAGTTGCTGCTCTTTGCCTAATGACTGAAGATGGGTAGAGAAGTGAGGAAGAAGAGGTGGCTCAGGCCCTCAGATCCTAAAGTCTCCCACATACCTTCCAACCATCCATTCCCTGTACCCTACCACTAGCTCCCCTGACTCCAGAGTTAAACCCCATTGCCCAGTCGTGTGATCAACCTTGGGGATCTTGAGTCACTGAACTAGAAGAGAGCTTTCAGGCCAGCAAAGACATATGCTTACATTGTTGTCAATACAAAACATCTTTCAACTCTTGCAAGGAAACTGTATTGCCTCACATAGTGGAGCTGGTGGCAGGGACTTAGCCACAAAAGACTGCTCTCACCTCTCACACACTCCATCAGAAAAGAGCATGAACAAAAACATAAAGGTTGGTCTTTCCTACCAAGACCAGTGTTCAGAATGGCCAGCAAGGAAATCTATAGTCCACTGTGGCTAGCGGCCAACAGTCATTGTGACTGATGGGTTTAAGTGCAGACATTTGGATTTGGAAATACCTGGCATGTTTTCCAGCTCCACAGTCATCCTCTCAATCTGTTTGCACTGTTGTCACCTGCTAGGTTTCCTCCTCAGCTTTTCTGGACACAATCCACAGCACAATAAGGAACATGCAGGTGACACTCAGCCATGCCAACCCCCACCTCCTGCAGCAGTCACAAAATGAAGGGGAAATGTTACCATAACCGCCTTATCCCAGATCATATGTTGGAGATTGGATAGTTGGTCCAGTTTCCACCCATTTGTGCTTCTAATACAACACAGAGAACAAACAAAGCTGCCCAAATGAAGCTGTCAAAGACTCCCCATGACACAGAGGCTTTCTTAGGTGACAACAAGCTGGCACAGCTATCTTTCTGCCAGCCTACAAAATTCAGTATAATGAGCAAGCCAGGGAGAGGATAAGGCAGGCTGTGTAGCACGCTGGCACATCCTTGGCAGAGGCAGCAATTGGAGGCAGGAAAATGAACACACTGTCCCATTAGAGGCACTTGACTTGCTGGCTCATGTCCTTGTGAGTCCTTTGTGGGCACAGCAGAGCACAGACATTCAGGACAGCACCCAGCCCTGCTCTAAATCACCTTCTGACAGGATACTGCCGTTCCCCAGACTAAAAGGTGACGAAAGCAAGATGGTGTGAATCCCCCTGTTAACACCCCCATTAATCCATTCTAGGACTTGCAGAGCTCCTTGGTCCAGGACTGAGAGCAGAAAAGAGCTTTACACTATGCCTGTTTGCCCTGCACTCTGCTGAGCTAAGAGGGATCCCAAAGCAAAGCTGGAAACCAAAACCACACACTTTTATTCAGATAACCTTGCCTCCATAATACAAGCATCTCTCCAGCTCAGGTACTTCAAAGCCTTCTTTTCTTCCTTATTTCCAGGATCTGGTTTACCCACTATTATTGCCTTCCCTCCTCTCCTTCCTCCACTGAGCAGATGCCAAGGACATTTTCTATGCAGCTTGGCCCTTAATGTTTTGCCCTAAGCAAGCAGCCAGGACTCCAGCTGCCTAACTCCACTGCAGCTGGATGCTTACAGAGAGCTTCAGATTCCCAACCCTGAGATAAGCCAAGATAGCAGTGCTGAAAATATACTCAAACTGAGGCTTGTATCTGGGTCACATAGCTGCCAAAACCACCCCCATTCTGTTGAAATAGCTATTGAATTTGCTTCTAGAAGGAAAAAGACAGTAACATGCCAAGTGACACTAATTGTTAGGCAGCACTGAGCAAGTATAGTGTGCTCCTGCAAATTATCTGAGAACATTTTTTCCCCTGTTTTGTAATGCATGTTGAGGGAGGTATCA
The DNA here is from genome assembly GCF_018691265.1 of Tyto alba. Taxonomy (NCBI): domain Eukaryota; kingdom Metazoa; phylum Chordata; class Aves; order Strigiformes; family Tytonidae; genus Tyto; species Tyto alba. Next base: position 9,818,411 of record NW_024881303.1, read on the forward strand.
GGAAGTTGATCAAGGTGAATGCATAATCCATGAAAATCTGTGAAATGGCATAGCTCTTCCAGGAGAACACTTTTAGTAGAAAAATGTTACCAGTGGGTTAGACATTTGTGGGAAAAATATTGATAAGGTCTTACAGATTTGAGGACAAAATCCCTCAAAACCACCCAAACAATCATCAATTTATGTGTCAGTGTTATAAACTCATCACAGGCAAAAGCCTAGCTTTCCTTTGCACCAATTTCAGCACTGATTAGGAAGGTGGAGATGGCATTGGGAGAAAGAGAGGTCCTGCTTTGGAAATGGTTATAAACCACAGAGAATCCAATAGTACCGTTTCTTTCCTTTCTTTAAGCCATACACACAAACTTCTTTTCACCATCATGAGTTTAGAAAAGAGGTACGAACCTGCCAAAAAAGCCAAAATTTACTCTGGATTGGGTTAACATGGTAGATTTTTAAAAGATATTATAAAAGACTGTTGAGCATTCTACTGTCATTGCCCAGCAGAAAAGTCTCATTGGATGGATTACTTACTCTATCAGCAATTTCAGACTAGTAAACTGAGGGCCAGTAGGTTTTGTCTGTGCCTCTTTTATCAAGGCTTGATACAAATCATTTCACACCTGCATCTGTTCCTCTTTCTCAAATTAAGCAGTACAGTATTCATCCAGGAGGAATCCAGATGACTATTCAGGGACAAAAGAGCTGTTAAATTTAAATAAAGGTGGCAGAACTTGGTGATTAATTTGTCTCCTTTGTTCCTCTACTTGGAGAAAAGAGAGGAAAAGACAGCAGCAGAGTAATTATACTTAACTGCACCAAGAGAGTTTTGCAGTCCTGAATTCATGAGTTCTTTCAAGTTGCTTGGAGATCACCAGATGGGAGATGCTTCCTAAATACAGGGCAGAACTATTCGAAGGCGGGAATACATGACACAGCAGCTGAAGAGTGGTGCGCTCAGCTTGTTTGCACTCATTTGCGCTTCTTGGTCTTTTTTTAGAAAGCCGTATGTGTAAGTTGTGGTGGCTGTGGAATGTGGTGTATGGAGAGAGGTTGTTATGCACAGCACCATGCTCCCGCCCTGGCTGCTATACAGATTTGCTGCAGATGTGGGCAGTTGCACTGGGGTATGGGTTTTACTTCTACCATTGACTCCTTCTGTCCAGGCAAAAGAACTTTTGAGAAAGCCTTTAAAATATTTTGAAACCTGTGACTCAACACACCCAGCTGCTGTTCTAAGTCCAGTAGAATCAGTGGGAGATTGACTGCTGTAAGGCTACAAATTCATCTTGGGAAGGCTTACACAGGCATCTCATCTTATCCATTTTGCATTTTCATTAGATGAGAACTGTTTAAAGATAAGAATGTGCATGATTCTCCAAGGTCTCATGACTCTTAACAAGGGAAAAGAAGAGGGAAATAGTCTTCCAGATAAAGTACTAGACAACTTCTCATGTGAAATCATTTGAGGTCTCTAGTGTTCCCCTATCTGGTATTGGAACTGGAGGCTGCTTCTGAAGGAACAGTGGCAGCAGAGCAGCTTTATTGCTCAACAAGCATTGACACCATTTAGTGCAATGGTTAGCTATCTCAAATCCAATTGCTCTCATGCTATAAAGCACATACTGATTTTCAGTGCTTTAACTAGGGAAGAAATGTGCTCTGGTATTTAGGTTGTTTTCCCATTTATTTACACTCTTTCTAAGTAGAAAAAAAAGAGGTAATAGAGAAAAGAGAAACAGCAGTGTCATAGTTTCAATTGTCAAATTTACAGTCAAATGTAAATGTAATTAGGAAAAGGTCAAGTCTACATTCTGCAGCTGACCCCTATTCAAAATATATGAAAAATTCTTGATCTAGATATCTGGATCCAGATGATATTGAAAGGAAACACTGAACAGAACTAATGAGCCAGCACATGTGAATTTTAGCCGTTGTAAAATTCACCACAGTGATTTCCCATCTCTGAAGGTGATGGTGGCTTTGTTTTCCAATATGCATTTGGAGGAGTACAGAACACTGAATACTGCTGTCAGAACTGGATGACACTTAAGCATAAAATAATTTTATTCCTGGGTAAGTCTGACAAATGACTTGGCCTCGGCAATTTAACAAGGCCATAAGAGATTGGAATCAGTAGAGAATGATTTCATGGCCAATGGGCTAGAGGCAGCTCTGTTTTTTTCCTAAGCTGTGAGTCATTATGGATGTATGACAAAATATGTTCCAGGACTTTGAAGATCTGAGAAGCCTTAAGATGAAATGGTAGCAGCTGCTCATATCACAGACAAGGAAGAAGATCTTTTTACAGGCAAACTAGGGAATAATGTTACCAAAAAATATATTTTGTATTTGTATCAGGTACATTTCTGCATCATTTCCAGCCTTAGCTGAGATTTAAAATTGCACTGCATGTTTACACAGATATTCTTTGCTTTGTAAAAATGCTTTCTAAAAGCTTTCCCCAAGCATGCTTTCAGTATGACTGAAACACCTTTTAAAAGCAATAGCCACTCGGGAGTAACATTTTTTAAGGAACATTTTCCCTTTCTTTGCCCTGTGCTGTTCAACCAGCAATAGCTGCAACTGTGAGGAGCGATAGAGCCTCAGGGGACCATATGCTGCTACTAACAGCATTTTCTGTATGTAAATTTAGGAGGTCATCACATAAGAGGTCTCAGATCTGTTACTTATTGCCTCTTATCACATGGTTCCTCTGGAGTGGGAGTCCAATCCAGTATCTATACATCAGTCCACGGAAGTCTGCTCCCATTCAAGCAGGCAAATGTTTATTTTTGTTTGATTTCACTTTGTCTCTTCACACTTACCATCCTCCTTTATCCTGTTTTTGCTAACTTTTGATTCAATGAACTAATATTTTTTCTGTTGCTACTGCAAATACTTCCTCAAGCATGTTCAAAGCTGAGCATGTTGGAATATTTTGCTGAATCAGGAATTCCTTGCATAGCAGTATCCCACAGTGTGTGTACAGACAGAGGACTTAGATGTGGAACACTCTTAGCTACTGCCACAGGCAAACTGTAAAAAATTAACCTTTTTATTTGGAGCAAAAGACTCCTTATTGAATGTAGTTACTATGTTGATCACAAGTAAACAGTTGTCATGACAAAAGTCACCATGTAAGTTGCATTGCAATGATAACTTAGTTAACAGTCTTTCCTAGTTATTAGAATGGCTGAAAAAAAATGCTGATATCACTTAGGATGTCAGTCTTGTCCAGATGAAGAGTGCAGAGCATCCAGAAAAATCCCTTTGAGGGTTTTCATATCACAGAGAACTCAAAACAGTGGTGGAGACAATGATGATCCTCACAAAGATTTAGCTTAAGGGAAGAGAACCTTTCCTTTACCAACAGTTGAAAAGGACTGTGAAATATGATTGTGTAATAAAATTAAAAAACAAACAGAAAAATCAACAACATGTGCTACCCAATAATAACATGAAAATAACTAGGATCTACTACCATCAAGCTAATACAATGCCTCTGCCTGTCTTCCACTCACTCTGCCAGCTGCAGGTCATACATGCTGGAATGTAGATTGCCTCACACCAATTCAGGAGCAGTGATAGACACTTAGGGGTACTCCAAGTGCAACGCTGTGGCCATCAGTTTAAATACAGATGCAGTATGGGCAAACAATAGGATTTCATAGAAGAGTAAGGAGACAACTTCTGTTCTGTGAATGGTTCTTTTTGCAAGGACCTTTTTGGACTGTTTAGGTCCATTCTGTTTTCCATATTTCATAAAATAAATTGAAAAATAAATTGAAAAGGGGACAGAAAAGGTCTCCAGGAGTACTTAAAACTTAGAAATATATCTCAATACCTCCAAGAGACCCAAGATATATTTAGTTTACCTTTATCTGAAGTTAAGATTTAGCTTGATCACAGTTAACAAAGATCTAGCTGGGGAAGTGTCAGGCAGCCTTTGGGAACTGCATGTTGGAAGCCAGTTGCTGAATCTCGGGCTGAACCAGGTCACTCTCCTAATGACATACAAAAAATAGGTGTCAGGCTAATTAACTGTCCAAATAACTTGTCTAGGGATACAATAGATCTTAATGTATTTGATAGATTGAAGTCTAAGTTTCATGTCTTTCAAACACTTAACACAAATAACAGTGATACACTTCCAAAAGGGGTTATGAGATTGGTTCTTTCACCTCTGTTAGGTAGGTGGTCAGTTTGAATCATCAAAATGGTCCCTTTGATTACAATAATGAACAGTTCTAAATCCATATGGTATGGGTTTTAGAAGGTATGATTATCTTCATATTAGCATAAGCTATTCATGCAGCTGTATTAGCTCTTCTTAACATCCATAGAATGCTAGTATTTTTAAGAGACTAAATTAGCAGTTTGAGTGTAGGTTCTGAAACGTGATCCAAAGTTAGGCATTTTTCCAGGGGCTTGAACCAATATTCATTCTTTAAAGACCAACAAGTTTTAAGATATACATCTTAATATATTTTTGTGCTCTCTTTTTCCAAAGTTATTCATTATATTAGACAGGCCAAGCCCTGGACATTATGTAAGCAAACAAAATAGCTGCAGGAAGCATTTGCAAATGCTAATTCTAAAGCATTGACAGGACTATCATGTTCCTTCCATCAGGAATGCAGGCAAGTGGAATATCTATCTAGGATGGTTTTCCTACAAAACTTAATTACCTTACCACATCTCTATGAAACAAGATTATTTTAGCTCCATTGCTGCGTCAGGCACATCTTTACTAAAAGGAAACTTAGATCCTCTCTTGGATACCTCTGCTCCCTCACCCTGTGTAACACATAAAATAATGTCTCATACCCTGTTTTCTACACTCTTTGGGAAGACACTGCAAGATCCCACATGAAAATTGAGAACATCTCCATTACACTGTTGTTTTCTGCACAGGAGTCTCCGATATTAATTGACATTTGAGAAACTATGTAAAATCAGGGCAATAGACCATGACCTTTTTATTCAGCCTTCAGCTTGCATAGGGGTTACTTTGTTATGGATATTGAGCCCATGTATTGTCCGGTATAGTTAGACTTTTGGCAGAAATAGAAGCTCCACTCTGACAAAATTTTGCTCACGGTGTGGTCAACACCCTAAGTATTGAATACAATTTCTTGTCAGAAGCCTTGGCACTTACCTCAGGATTTGAATTATCACTTGGAAAAACAATGGTCTCATGAGTGGTGTATATTTTTTAAGTTAGGAGGCTTCAGGAAGTGTGTTGTCTCCGTTTTAAAACCTTAGCATGGATGTCTAACACCCTCTTTCTTCTTCCTTCCAGCAGTGCAGATTCTACACCTCCCATCATCTCTGCAAGTCAAAGTGTAATAAAATACAGATGTACGTCTGCACTTCTTTGCTGCTCACAATGCAACCAACTTAGGAAGGTATTAGCATTCTGATCCAGAGCCTGCTGAAGCCCACTGGAAATGTTTCTATAGGACTTAAAGCCAAAGAATATGCCTATGCTGCCTGGTAAGATGGTCCCAAAACTAGACTCTGTATGTCAAATCTGTAAGCATGAGTGGAGGAGAGCACAATGTCTAGAGAGCTCAGATTGTGCCTGCCTGAGCAGTCATGGTCAGCCATTCCTAGAGGGGGGGGCTGGCTGGAGAACAGGATGAACATGAAGGACTCCTGGCTGTTCTGAAGACTGCTCTTTATGCAGTGAACATGTAATCAAGGGCACATTTGGGGTCCATGCCACTGAGCACCTTTTATCAAGTCTTAACAACCTGAGACCAGCCAAGATGTGATTATTTTGTCTTGGGAGACATCTGGGTAGCCTGCTGTAAATTTTCTTGTGTGCATTTGTTAAAAGCACAATGAGCAGAAAAACTCATTTATAAGGTCATTTATTAATATTATGACTGAGCAGGGAGTCCATGTACCTAAGAGATATGGGAAAAATCTGAATATTAAGCCCCAATTCCACAGATGGAATCCGTTCTTACCATTTTTTTTTTTTTTTCTGCAGTAGTGGGCATTGTTCTGCATGTTTTGTTTTTCCAAAAGCTCTTCTTTTTTTTTCCTTATTTGATCTCAATGTCCTATTCTATATCTTCTCTAAGAACTCTACCTTCCCATTTCTCTTGGGTTTTAATTTTTTTCCTTCAAACATTTTCCAGCATAAGGTATATTTTTTTTGCCTTAATTCATATCTGAGTGCTTTAATTTCTTTACCTGTTCTCAGAGCAAGTACAAAACACACCTCTTTTAGAGAAGGGAAATGGAGCCCACAGAGATTAAAAGATTAACACCAGTACATGTGTCGCACAGCAGAAAACTGAAATAGGGACTTCTAAATCCAAGATTAGACCTTCACCAATTGAAAAAATCACACCAGACAGTTAAGGTCCTGTGAGGTCCCACATGGTCCTGATATGGCACATGGCCTTGCCAGATGTTCGGCAAGACTCTGGCATCTGGAAATGTATATCAAGCTTTTAAAGATGCGTCATCCGAGCTGTCATTCCCCTAGGGTGCAGGCAACTTCAGGGCTTCCTGTGCACTGGTTATTTTTGCTTTTCTTCATATATTACAATCCAGGTAAGTTTCTCCAGTGCGGTCAGAGAGTTTCCAAAGCTGGAGAGGAAGGTTTGCATCTAGCCCAAGAAGGCCAGGAAAAAAGAACAAAGTAAGCTCATTTTATTTCACTAGGCAAAAATGGGCAGCAGAAAGCAAGCTGCGCATTCAGGCTCTCCAAGTGAGAAGACAATAACAAGTATTATAAAGGAATTATCAGCAACAGCACACATAAAGAAGCTCCCAAACCAGCCACTACGTGGCCAGACTCAAGATCAAACACTGATATTCAAACACAGGAGAGACTCCCGTTTACATTCAACAGGGTTGACACTTAGCAGCCCTTTTGCTGATCCTCTCAAAGGAATGTTACTTGAGATAAAAGAGTTATACTGTGGGACTTAAACAGCAGCTATTACTGTAAGTAGAGAGAAGTCGGGTGCAGAAAACAAAGGGCTAGTGAGATATGATGGACTGGCTGAGGCTGAGAAAAAGAAATACCTGCAACATGAAAGGAGTCTTAAGTTTTCCTTTTGATCTTCTTTAGTATCCTTCAGTACAATTTTCTTCATTTATGCACTCCAGTGACCTCCACTGCTGTAATGTCTAAATGCGTTGCTGGTTTTTAGATGTCCATTCTCAAAGTGCTCTTTTGAATGAGGGGAATAGTGGTCCCACAGTTAAAAAGCAGCACTGAAGGAACAGGAAAGGTGATGTCATTTCTCTTATATGGAAAAGTGATGCTGCAGTCACGCAGGTTCGTGTGGCAGAGTTCAGCAATATAAGGAAGAATAGTCTGGAGGGGATACTCAAGAGATGAGCTACTAAGGAAATGTGATACATCATACTGAGATGGTCATGACTGAAGAGAGTGCACATATAGGGAATATGCGAGCTTGAGAAATATATGCATGCTACCCATGACCACTGATTGTTCTAAGATCTTGTTTCATATGCTCTTGGCTCATACAGATCCATTAGTACTGTAAATCTCCTTTCAGGCCCTAAAATCATCAGATACAAAGCTGTTTTATAGCTCTTGACAATATAAACTTAATAATGACCTTAAGAAAGTAGAAATCCTCATGGGTTCACATATTCTGGCACAGAGACCTGTGTACTAGCCCTTTGGTCAGTAGCTTCTCCTGTAGCAAATCCACTGTGCAGGGCAAGGGGGATTTAACAGAATTCTGCATGTTTCAAAACCCAGACGGTTTTCAAGAGAAATTATCTGTCACCCTAATCCCTGCAGCTCTGTTTATCTCTGATCAGAAAGGGGAGTGCCAAATTGGCATACTGATTCATGTACCAAAAAAGAGCGTGCCTATAAGCACAGATCATGATTTGCATACTTATTAGCCTTGACTGCCAGGGAACATTCTGGTTCCTTTGTAAGCACAGAAACAGTAAAAGTATGCTAATAGCAGCATATCAAATTTGGGCTTTAGCCAATCTGTCAATATTGAAATTACTTGCCTGTAATATAGTGGGTAAACAACTTGCTGTATAGGATGATCCGAGTCATGATTTGAACTTGTTGAAATTTAGTCATTTTGTGCCTGAAAAACTCACAGATCAGAAAGCAAAACATAAGCATACATGCAAGACAGATGTCACGCTGACTTTCTATTCTGTTATCTGTTTTCTGCTGCCTTTTCTGCTTTGAGAAGTGGCTCATTTAAGAAGCTGGGCATGGGATCATTTCCAGACAGAGTCATTTAAATCACGGTCGACGTATGTCCTCCATACAGACCCCATTTCTACTCTTTCCTGGAAAACAAAGACAAAACTTCTCCTGACATAAACTTGATATAAACCCAAGTCATCCCTTTCTCACTACAGACAAATACAGCTTTTCCCCCCAGCAATGATCATCAAAACCCATCAGAAGTTAATGATCTTTCCTTCAATCTCCAGAGCCCTCCCATCTCTGAAATCAGCAGATAAATGGACTACAGCTGTACAGAGGACACTTCTTCCATTTTACTGGCTCTTACAGCCACTGCCTCTGGTCCAGCAACAGTCCAGCCCTCAGAAAACCCTTAACTACATTAATGCTTGTAGTGACCATCCCACACAAACTGATCCTGAAGTCCTGAAAATTACTGAATAAAACTTTCCCCTTCTTCCCTGAGAAAATTCCCTGCAGAGATTAGAAAACACCCGACCATTCTGCTTCTCTTCTGGGCTATGGTGCTTCAGCCTACACAGTACCTCCTGCTTTGTGGTCACCATGTGGACATGAGCTGCTGGATCCCCTTTGCTTCCAGCTCAACCACACCATACAGGGTCAGGACAGTGTCTCCGCATGTCAGACAGAACACGCTCTCTGATCTCCTGCACACCACTACAAGAAAGCCTCTAAGCCTGTGGGGTCACACATTGCTGTGGTGGGGCCTTTCCTTACAGCCTCGATGTCTCTTAGAGCTCACTTTCCAACTCAGAGGCACAACAAGCTCCCTGGGCAGCTGCTTCTCACGCAGCACAGAAGGCCACCTCAAGCCTATGGATGCTTTTGCAGACATTTTCCAGCACTGCTGCATGCAGGACAAGGCAGACTTCGCAGCTCGCCGTAACGTAATGCCTTTTACTCTGGTACTCTTCTGCAGTCTCCAGACAAGAGGAGCTTTGCCAACACCACTCTGGCTCAGAGTCTGAACAGACATGAAGGTGAAATGAATCAGGCTATGCTGATGGACAAAATCTTCGGGCCCAAATGTTATTAACTGAAGCCATGGTGGGGCTGTGTTACCCTAGCCTTATCCTCTGGTTTCTCTCTGTGGCTTTATGTGGAAAGGAGGACCTTTACACCATCTCAACTATTTATTCTTTCACTCCATTTTTGGTTTTCAATTATCTGGCAGAGTCTGTGCTAATTGTTCACAGTTGCCTTCCCTTTCTTTGAGGACTGTTCCAGATAGAAGGGAGAAAAATGATGGTGTAGTTAATGAAATATTTTTGGCCTGATTCTCTGTATTTTCAAAGAATATGTTTGAAAGTCCCGTTTCTCTGAGCAGGGCTATAAATGAAAACAGAGAAATTAAAAAAAAGACATCAGAAAGACTCCATGAAGTTGCTTCTGTTTATCCACAGTATATCTTTAGAGCCACTTCTCCTCTAGTCCTTACATGAGACAGACTTTGCAGAGCAAAATCTCCCAGCCTCAGCAGTGCAAACCAGGGAAGTCCTTGAACTAGATGCACCTCTCCAGAATTTGCTGTGGAGCTGAGTGGCTTGGGCAGCACCTTGCACTATTTCCAGCTGTTTCACTCCAGGGATCAGCTTCATTGATCCTTTTGTGAACTGGAGAAGAGGATGCCACTGATCTGAGACCAAGCTTTTGTGAGTTCTTCATTTGCTGAATAGCCACATCTGGGTCCCAACCCTGAAATTGAGGAGGAGAACCACAGGAATAGATAAGCAGAATGCTTTTAAGTGAAGAAGCTGCCTGGCAGGCAGAAACCGTTACCCTTCATAGTGTAAATGTGAAAAGTCAGGCACACAAAGCAGCATGTGGAGAGGGACAGGGAGGTCATTATCAACAGAAAACCAGCATGGACCTCAGCAATCCCATCTGTGATCTAAGGAGTCACACACATCCACTTCCAGACATAGCAACTTATGTCACTTTCTTTTCAACAAGAAGTGTGTGTTTGTCAGAGACAGGGTTCATCCAGCTGACAAAGAGAAGCACACCCTGCAAAGAATTCCTGGTTTAATGACAAGATTCACTGTATTTAATGCCATCACCTCAACAGCTAGGATCCCAGTTACCAACTAGAAAATCTCAGGGCTAAAGACCAAGTGTTTCCAGGCTTAGTAGTTGAAGAGGGAAGCATGGAAATGTGTCATCTTAACACCTGAAAATAATGAAATAATCCAGTTTCAAAACCCATGTAAAACTTGCGATGACCTGTTGTTTTGGGTTCCCCATGTATTGTGTTCTGAATGAGCCCTGTTTTTAACACTGTCCACCAAGTTTTAGCATTTATATTTGTGTGTAATCTCCATCCACGCATACACCAGAGGGAGAAAGCCTTGTTCTCTCTGCTTCTTCCCATGGGATGACTCCAAGTTTCACAGCCAAGGATGAAAAGTAAATTAACAGGGTATTCTATGATTTGCCACAAAAAAAAGGCAGTGTAGTGATATCTGAAGCACAGCAGGCCCTCCTTGTTCTTCACAGAGATACTAGGTAGAATATCTCAGATAGCACAGGGTGGTAATTGTAGAGAAAAGTTAACTTGCTGATAGCAATCACTTTATCTTGTTTGTCAGTGATTAGTTATGTAAATTTGTTCTCCCCTTCAATTCCATACCAGTGCATCAAGGTGACATGCCACATGCGCATAATTACTGCCAACGTTATTTCCAGACCTTGATCTACAAAATGCAAAGTGCCACTTATTAGAAAGTCCACACAATCAAAGAAGCTTCTTTCATTTCTCTACACATGTTTGCTGTTCTCTTCTGATAGGCACAGCATGCGAGAAGCCAGTGGGAAGCAAACACTGCATTCACAATGTGGCTTCTCCTTTGTTAATTAGCTAAATCAGGTGCATAATATTGTCTGTGTAACTCCTAGAGATTCTGGGACATTATTGCTTTTACAACACAGGAAAATGTTTCTTTATCCAAGTCTGTAAAACAACAAAAACTAAAAAGGAAGATGAAAAATTATATTTATTTGTTGTTTATACAGCACTATAGCACTTCACAGGTGAATTATATGAGACTCTCAACCCCCAAGGAATTCATAATCTACAGGCTAGATTCAAGCTGTGTCACTCTTTACTCCCTGTGTCACCTCTCTGACTCTGGGTTGATGCCACAGAGGTAACAGCATAAGGATCTAGCTTTAATTAAAGAAAACTTCAGAGACTAATAACCAGGATTAAATAAAATGATTTCTCCTCAGCCCTAATTTATTTAAATTGGAATGAAAAAAAAAAAAAAAAAACCCAAACCATCACCAAAGAGCTTTTAGCTGCAGCCACATTTTAGCCCTTGATATGCAGAGCCATCATGGCTGGGACCATCTTGCAGAGTCAGACAGTCAGTTTGGTGCCCACCATGTCTAGCTATAATAAAACTAATGACTTAAAAGCTCCAATTAGTATACACTTCTGAAAAAAAATGCATGCCATTGCTGATACTCAGTAGCAGGAATGAGAGTCCCATCCAGTTTACAGAAACAAATGGACTTCATCCCAAACCATTCCCATGTTTGCTCTCCAGCCCTTTGCCTCATCATGCTCATCATTCTGCAACTACTTCCAGAATCCACAGACAAGGCAGCGGAGCCCCAGCTCTTCCCTCTACCAACAAGCCATCAGAGAGGTCACACTTGACCCTGTGCAGCAAGGTTTGGCCGGTGGGAGCACAGTCTCCATGACGAGCAGTGGGATGAGGTGCTGTAGGCCAGCAGCAGCTGTTGCTGTATTATGCAAGGACCCAAATGCCAGCTGGGATCTGCTTGTACAAGTCAAGCAGGAGAAGGCAGATGAACCCATAGGGCTGGGACTGTCTTCTTTGGACTGAGTTCAAGTGCATAGAGGTTTCAAGCCAGAAACAGCTGCTTTGGAAAAGTTACCCAACAGCAGCGTTATTTAATCGGAGCAGTTCCCATCAGTATTGCAAGTGGCAGAGAGGAACGGCTTCTGGGGAAGTCCATTCTAATTTGATTTTTAAAATGGTGTGTGCACACAGAATCAGAGATCAGCACCACACCATACTGGAGTATTAGAAGTGGTAATTAGAAAACAAGAGGAATAAAAATTAGTGTGATAATAATAATATTGCGTTAGTCTAAACACAAGGGCAGCTTCACAAATAAAGTGACCTTACTCTAAAAATGGCTAAAGACATAGACAGAGCAGAGCCAGGGAAAGGGTAATAGATTTATTTAAGAAAACACATGGTATGCTGCATCCTAGTCTGGGCAATGTGAGGCATGTTTGAGTCCCTTAGTGATTTTATTTGCCAAAAAACACTGGAGAGGAAGGAAAGTGCTATTAATCCAAGGAGACAAATGAGGCATGGTGCAGCTGACTGACCCCCCATCAGTGATACCTCCTGCCTGTGAAGGATCTGAAGGTAAGGTATGAAAGTTTACTAACACAAGCCCACAGGGCCATGTGGCCCCCAGCTGCTCAGTAAAGTGTCCAGTTTGGTGAGGGGAGGGACAACAGACTGACAAGGTGGCTGGTAGCTAGCAAAATTAATGCTTCATTGTAAGAATGAAAGCAGGGCAAGCTTCCTTTCCAATAGGCAGGAACCCCATTGTCTCCAGTTTCACAACAACCTTTGGCCAGTTTAGTCTTTGTTGGATATTCTAAGCTTTGTGATCCTTGCTGCCCAGTGCATAAATACAGTGCCATACCCTCAGTGTTCCCCCTTTTCCCTGGGCTATGGCTGGGTGATGGCATCAAGAAGTGCTTTTCTCCTGCATTCCCAAACATCCCTATAGCATCCCCAGTCCATCTGCTCTATTCTAGGCTACAGCAACTGCCTGCAGCCCTCTGGGCTCAGCCCAGGCAGGGCTTGGCAGCATCTGGCCACGTGCCCTCCCCTCAGACTATTTTGGGGACTGCCATAATAGCTGGCTTTACCTACTTCTCTCTCTCTGTGGTCAGCCTCATGCTGAGGGGTTTTGTCAGCTCTAAAGAATCAAGGATCAAGCTGTTCCCCATTTCCTCCAGAGCTGGATGGAAAGGAGGGATAATCTGGCCCAGCCTTTGTGATGCAGTTCTTAAATGTGCAGGAAGCTCACCCATCCTCAAATTCACATGGGCCCCAGGGGCCTGACTCTGCTCTCAGGCAAACCTGCTGACTCAGTGCTGCCTGTTGTTCCTTTGAAGTCAACGTACTGTCTCCAGATTTACACTGGCATAAGAGGCATCTGGGTACAAACAAAGAGAAAATGCTGCAAGATGCGCTACAAGACGATTTTCCCAAGAGTCTCAATGAAAAGAAATGCCACGACAGACAAGATCCAGTAATGCTGGGGCAAAGCGCACAGCTCCCCCTCAGCTCTGCCCAGCTGGGCAGACACAGCATCTTGCCCAGTGTGCTAGCATCGGTGGAAAGAAAAGTCCCCCCTCTCTTTTCCTCCTTAGCTGCTCTGCCAGGCACAACCCCCCCTCTCCAGAGCAGTGAGCTGGAGGTGGCTGTCGGTGCCAGGAGCTGCTGGGGGCCGGGGACCCGCAGGGCAGCAGGGCAGGGGGCTGCATAGGCAGTGATTGACCCCCGTGCTCTGCCTCCCTCCCAGAGTGGGGGCACTGGGGGAACTGAGGGCAAGGAGCAAAGGAGGCTGAGGCCAAAGGCTTCAGCGAAGAACTTGCCTTCCTCTTACAGTCCAATTCAATTAGAAACATCTTAATGGAGACCCGTTTCATAACTCCCACTCAGCCAGACAGGACTAAAGGGCATATATGACTTGCTGCCACGTTACAAGGTAGAGGTCTTCACCCTGGTTCCCAGCAGGTCTCCAGTCAAAAGCAAGAGTGAAAGCCAAATAAATGGGCTGCTACCAAAGGGCTGGTTTAATAACTGATCTGGAGAGACGGCAAACCTTTGCTCTGACCCAGTACACCTTCTAACCCCAATTCCGCTCAGTACCTACTAACAGAACTAATTAAAATATCAGGAGACATTCAGAGCCCTGAAGGGTAACAGCAAAAATGCCTTCTGTTTTAGATGCTAACTTCTCCTGCCCCTGTGTGCATCATCGGGGAAATACATACATGTTTGCAAGCTTTAGAGAGTATATGCTTTTCCCTGTTTAAGGCCCTACAAAAATACTCCAGCCAAGATGAGGAATGCCTTGGAGAAACAAGATTTTTTGCCTATTGAATACATTCTTGTGTTTTTCCCAAAGGCTCTTATTAGTCTGTAATATTGAAAAAAAACACAAAACCCCTCACAGTGGTTTGATAGCAAGCAAAGACATAGCTGAGCAAACTGCCTTGTCCAAACTTTTTTCACCCTTCTCTAGACGAATGGTTTTCTTGTTCTCTGCAAAATGCTTGCAGACAAAGTTGCAGCCGAGCTGGGAAGTATTATTAGTAAGGTTTATTATAGCATCTCGCCTTGAATGGCTGCAATGAAGGAATCCCCACTGGGTGACCCAGGGCGCAGATGAGTATAGAAGCTCTGTGATTCATTGTGCACAGCGCAGTGTGAAATACTTGCAGCAAACCATTTGTCTGGGGAAGAACTGGGCCTCTTTCTGTCTTAGGGGACCTGTGATCTAGCTGGCATTTCCTCGGGTTTGTTTTTTGAATTACACTTCATGACCCTGTTTCTCAAACATGTTTTTACCTTTTAAAAGTGTGTGTACTGTGAGACTGCATAACACCCCAGGTTCAAACTGTAAAATGAATTGCTTAATAGGGAAGGTAGGTCAGGTAGTGCTATTTCTGTTTCTCAACTAGGTAATCAAGTACTTCTAGGGTATGGAGTACATCTAGACTATTCATTCCTGTGAATGAATTTTCAAATATTCTGAGAATGTTTAAATTTTTCCCTTTGTTCTGTCTTCAGCAGTGATTTCAAACTGGGTTGATTGTATCCCTTCTCTGATGGATGGAGCTTGTGCCAAACCTGCTGCATTTACTCAGAGCTAAAGCCAGTCATTTAATTGCTTAAAAAGTCAGGTTCATTGTGTTTATTTGCCTACTAAGTTGGTGTAATAGCAGAGAGTAACTAGTATCACCTCAGTTTAAAAACATAAGGCCCAGATAAGGGGTAGGCAGCAATCTGATCAGTCTTGTCAAGACTAGTGGTGGTTCCTGCACTTGGGTCACAACAACCCCATGCAACGCTGCAGGCTTGGGGAAGAGCAGCTGGAAAGCTGCCCCGCGGAAAAGGACCTGGGGGTGCTGGTCAACAGCTGGCTGAATATGAGCCAGCGGTGTGCCCAGGTGGCTAAGAAGGCCAATAGCATCCTGGCTTGTGTCAGAAATGGTGTGACCAGCAGGACCAGGGAAGTGAACATCCCCCTGTACTCAGCACTGGTGAGGCCACACCTCGAATACTCTGTTCAGTTTTGGGCCCCTCACTGCAAGAAAGACACTGAGGTACTGGAGCGTGTCCAGAGAAGGGCAACAAAGCTGGTGAAGGGTCTGGAGCACAAGTCTTATGAGGAGGAGCAGCTGAGGGAACTGGGGTTGTTTAATTTGGAGAAAAGGAGGTTCAGAGGAGACCTTATTGCTCTCTACAACTACCTGAAAGGAAGTTGTAGCAAGGTGGGTGTCGGTCTCTTTTCCCAAGTATCAAATGATAGGACAAGAGGAAAGGGTCTCCAATTGTGCCAGGGCAGGTTTAGATTGGATATTAGCAAAAATTTCTTCATAGAAAGACTTATCAAATATTGGAAGAGACTGGCCAGGGAAGTGGTTGAGTCACCATTCCTGGAGGTATTTAAAAGACATATAGATGTGGCACTTAGGGACATGGCTTAGTGGTAGACTTGGCAGTGTTAGGTTTATGGTTGGACTCAATCTTAAAGGTCTTTTCCAAACTAAATAATTCTATGATGAGACTGAACTGCCTCTGAGTATACCACAAGAATAAGGTTTAGGCACAGTTAAAATGTAATGTCAAAAACAATGGTGTCTTTGGAGAATAGACACTTCCAGAGACATGTAGAAAGCAAGAAGGCTTTTCAAGATCTGATTTTGATCTTAGAGGCACTAATTCCAGTGTTAGCTTCTCAGTCCCCTTCTGAACGTGGCAACAAGAACCTTTCCAGGGAATTGCGTGTGCTTTAGAGCTGACCCTAAAATACATCTGAAGAAATGAGAGTGGGGAGGAATTGCCAGTGATGGGAGGTAAAGGAAAGTAGAAGGGGGTAAACTGAAGAAAAATAGAGCAAAGCATAACATTATCCTAGAGAGGAAGGTGTTTCCAAGCTCCTGCCTTTCACAGAGCTCATCCAGGCAAAGTTATCAGAGGTTGGAGAAAACCAGGTTACTACAGCCAGCCATGCAAGGTAAGGCCTGTGAGGGATGCACACATCAGCTTGAGTGGTTCTGTTCTCACATTGTGTGTTGTCTGTAAGGAGTCAACCAAGCTCTGAGGAGAAGTGGAAGAAGTCACTGGTGGTTCATCACTTTGGTTGAGGTTATGGAGTCTGCCCATGAGCTCACAGGCTGGCTGGAAGGGGGAGGAAAGAAAGAACATCTCAGAAGACACTATGAGGAAAGTACTGTAGGCTGGACATAAGCAGGACAAGGTATTGGTGACGTGGGGTGGTACCTGTCCATCCAGGGCTCCTTGTGTTACTGATAATTTCATTGGAAGTGGAAAAGTAAAGAAAAAGTTTCCTTAGCACAGGAATTCTGTCATTGCAATGGCTTCTGCTTAAGTGACACAGATCTGTTGCCTGCCACATACAGTAGGAAGGGACAAATCAAGGACTGTAAAGTAACACTTCTGCATCCTAAAAAACACGAGGGGCAACCCCAGGGGCATTGATGGCTGAGAAATACACCCCTCAACTCACATACTATCACATACTAGTAGGTACCTCTCAGTACCTACTGCAATGTCCCAAATATACAGCACAGCCCAAGGTACCCTGGAGACACTCAGTTTGTGGAAGGAACCTTCTCCTAAGGCAGTCTTACCACATGACTACCTGTACCAGCCAAAAGAGTGAAACTTTGGGGGTCCAGAGGTGGTCCTGCACAGGTTCTGCATTTCCTCCTGACCATGTTGCATTCAAGATGCATGGACCAGACTCTTGCTGTCTCCATGGGAGACAACAGCAGGATCAACACCACCCCCACCAAGTTTCTTTCCTTTATGGAGAAACGGATGCCAAAGTTGTCTGTAACTTCCATGTAGGCAGTCCAGTCATTTCAGCCTTTGTTTTCCTCTCCTAACAGGTAAAAACACACAAAATTGGTTATAACCGACTCTTCTTTTTCCCAATACTAAAAGTCATTAAAGAAAGGGACCAATGCAAGACTAACATCCTGATGGCAGAGCAGAACACCCAGACAGTCCTTTCTTTTCTCTGTGGCCTCCCTGTCTGATCGTAGGCTTTATTGCAAATACTTGTCTCAGGTTGAAGTGCTCCATTTCCTTCCTAAAATCTCTTTCTTCTGCTAGTAATCAGGGCAATATAAAATGTTCCTTTTAGACCATCTGGAAGCCACAGGAAACATCAATTAACTGTATATATTTGAATCATAAGTACATTAGGCTAGAAATTTCTACATATTCTAAAAATTAAATCCTATAAAGATTTTAAGCTGTGCAATATTTAATTAAATGGTGGCCCCAGAGTGTGGGGATCAGAATCATGTCTCTGGGCCATGGTGCGGGATTTGCCACAAATCCATGCAAGCCAATCCCCACCAGAAGTGCAGCTATAAAGTTGTTTTCATCACATAGTGAGCTCCCTGTCTAGCTGGCGCAGCCATATCACAAGCATTTCATTTACAGCCTCTTTTGAAATGCAGAGGATTTTATTGGATATGTCCAACGGAGATGCTGAAAAATAAAGGAAGTGTGCTCCCTGCTGTCTAGAAAACCCCAAAGCAGAACCTGCCAGTTTGATTCTAGTACACTGGTCTAAACCACCAGCAATAGTTTAAAATTTAAGCCAACTCATTTCTTTGTATGCCTGCAATTTGCCAGGATGTGTGTGCATCACAGCCCCGCTCTCAGCTGGGGTAACTCAGCTGTGGTCAACCCAACCATGCCCCACGGTGCAGCCCTTGGGTGGCCTCACACTTCAGAGAAGGTGAAGGAGAAGGACGTGTGTGATTCCCACCCTTCCTGTAAGGAGCACTGGCTTTAGCTTTGATTGTTGCCTTTGCTTGATGACCTCAAGCAAGTCACCATGCCTCACTTTCCTCTTCCTTGTGATCAAAGCAGGACTCGAATGCTGTTACTAGTGCACAATACTGTAATCACTCCTGAAGCTCCGACTATGAGCCGGCTGTTGTACAGGAGCAGCGAGATTTCCCTCCTACCAGTGAGGGCAGCACAGGGCCCAGCACATTAGCTACTGGTTGCTGCATTCCCTGGCTCTCCAGAGTGGGAGGGAGCTGGGAGGGAAGGGCAGACCGCACCCCCATCACTTCCCCGGTAAAACCCTTCAGAGCTCTGACCTGTGCTGCTCGGAGGGTGACTGTGCTAACAGGAGAAATTGTACAGAAAGCAAAATGGTTTCCTGCAGTGGGCCTGGCCACTTTTAAACCAGCATCAGTCCTGTCGCTCCATAGGGCATCCAGCAGGTATTACCTCCCCACAGCCAAGGCCCCCGCTCCCAGTGCAGGGTGGTGTGAGGCATGCTGTCCGGCAGCAGCTGAGAAGCTGCATGTGCACCACAGCAGGGGAGGGATGCTGCTAGTTTTCCAGTTATGCTCTCAGGGAGCGCCAAATAAATCAGAAAAGTCTAATGGTGTGGTTGAGGGTCAGCCTTGGATACCTGAGAGTGAGTGCACGCGCCTCTGTTCTGGGCACTAGTAGAGTTTATCCTTTCCTACCACCTAGCCAGGAATAGCACGGGTGTAATTCCGGGAGCAATTTCGTCCTGGGAAATCCCAGCCCAGAGCTCTCCTGTGAATGCTTCTTCTGGGATTTCAAAGAAATGGATAATGAAAGACACTGAAGTGGAGACTGGATTTGCTGGGTCCTGCCCAATTCACATGACACTGCCCTAGTCAAAAGTGGCGTGATAGGTCACCTCTGTTTGGACTTAATTTCATTTGGGAGTGAGCCACAAGAGACTCTAACAGTAGGGAACTGTATGGTGGCTGAGGAGTTGGCTCAGGGGATGTGGCAATGGCTGATATTAAGGTGGGAAACGCCATATCAGAGAACAGTTGTTAATGGACATCATTAGAGGTGGTAATGATTAATGTCTGCATTAGTGATCTGAAATAAACATTGAGGGCATTATTAATGGCATCTGTTGATGACACAAAGGTAAGAGGCATCACCCATATAGAAAAGAACTGGGGATGCAGTCTGGGAAGAACTGAGTGAGCTTGAGGACTGGAGTATTAATAAAAATAAGATGAAATTCAGTATTACAATGTTCAGGGTCTTGCAGTAAGGAACTGATCGCAAAATCTTTGCCTATAAACTAGGAACTTATCTGCTAGAATTGAGCGAAGGGGAGAAAGACCCATGCATATGAGGTGATTATAGGATGATTATATGCTGCCAATGTGATAATAGCTGTGTAAAAAGAAAATGTGGTCTTAAGCAGTGTCAGGAGAGATACTAACTGTTGTACAAAGTGACGGTAAAACATCATCCCTGTGGTATACAATAGTCCCTGCTGAAGATAGATGAACTGCACTGGGAAAGATGCAGTGATCAACAGGGAGGAAAGTCTGTGTACTAAGAGGAGGCTCAGCATTTCCCTTGTACAACCTGGTGCAATGAAGGGGATACCACTCTATCTGTACATAACACAGGCACACAATACCAAAGATGGAAGCAAGATATTTGGGTCCATCCATAATGTTGTTTCAAAAGACAACGGGTGCAAAACGGCCATTAGTAAAGTGAAACTGGAAGTTAGGACGTCAGAGCTCTGGGAATGAGCTGTTCCTGCAGATGTGTGTCCGTGAGGGCAGAGGAAAGACGATGCTGGAGTGCCATCGTCTGTCCCTTTACAGCATTGCAAGGATCTCAGGAGGCGGATCAACGATGCTTAGGACCAAGCAAGACTTCTTATGCAACTGGTTAACAAAAATCCGTCTGCGTGCTATGTTTTGTACTAAACCAGTGCAACAAGTCCTGACTCTCACCTGACAGCACAGCCGAACGTGCAGCTCTCCCGGGCAGACAGGCTGGTACATGCGAAAGGAGCAGAGGGATAATGCACACAGCCTCCTCTGCCGGTCGGAAAAGTGCGTATCACAGTCCACATGCAGCAGAGAGATATAATAGCAAAATACCTACAACCTCCCCAAGAAGAAATCTAGAGAAAAAAGGGAATTAATAAACCAAACTCACTTCCTAACTCAACTTGAAAAACATGCAGTGTTTGTGTTTGTTGTTTGCAGCAGACCATTACACACCTTTTGTTGTGATAGTGGATATAGCCCAGAATGAATGTCTTTCTGCCACTCATCTCCTTCGTAGCTATCTTACATAAGGCTTTGTGACATGCTAAAGAAAAAAAATGCAAACGTTTTCACTTGAAGTACATGCTTTGGCTCATTACTCCTCAACAGTATTGATTTTCTGTCTTGTTTTCTCAGTTAATTGTTCCAGAGAGGGGCTGCCAAGTCTGTAGTGCTGATACATATCCTCCCAATCGCACACCTCAGAAGAGGATGGAAAGTTCATTTTGAAGCTAATAAGTGTAACTGTGACACAACTCAAAACCTGAGGTCTAATATTTTGTATTTGCAAATATTTTGAAATGCAGGTTTCCTGCCGTCAGGGCCTGACAGCATCTGCAGCAGTGCTGCCAGTCAGCTTATTAACAGGCAAATTTTCTATGCAGTGGTTGCTCAATATTGTCATATTACACCATAGCCTAGATGGCTCTGCAATCAGAGCATCAATTTTCAACATCCTTTGTATATATCTATAATATTTTCTTCTTATAGAGTGCCCTGCTACTCCTCTGTTAAACACTGCATCAACCATGTGGTGGAGAAAAGTGTTGAGAATAAAGAGAACTCATTACCACATTTCCAAAAGCAAACTCATAGGTGATTGATTCTTACTTAGCACTGCCACCAAGTCTTTGTGAAAAGAGAGCACATCCCAGGCAGAGCTTTGTAGGATGTGCCAGGTGAGAAGATCAAACCCCCGAGACCCCGGGTCCTGTCACACTGCATACAGCACTGACAGCCCTGGCAAGGATGAAGGGGAGGAGCAGGAGAATATGTTCCTCCTTGCAGAAATCGTTGGAAGCCTGGGATGTTAAAGATCTCACAACAGCATGCAGAGACCAGGCCAGAAAAAGGCTGGTGTGTGAGGGGTTCACCTCTAGCGAGTGCCCAGCCCGCAGGAGCTGTGGAAGTGCTGGGACACATCAGTGTGTTTTTGGTACCTCACACCAAATGTACCTTGGAGTGCTCGGGCCTCACTGCAGCTGGTAAATGAGCGCTGTTTTTCAGAGCAGCAGTGCTACCCAGCAGGTCTGCAGGAGAGAAGCTAGAGCACTTCCTGGCTTTTGCTGTGTATTCCTGGCCAAGGCTCGCTTTGAGTGTTTCTGGCTTCCTCTGAGCACAGGCAGTGCCTCCACTCCTGCCTGCCCACCATCCCTGCAACCTGATGCTGCTTCTCCTCACCTCCACAGCCCCTCCTGTCCTGCCCACGGGGACAAGCACCTGCACGAGCACCCGAGCAGACTTCTGGTGCTCCCATCAAAAACCGCGATTTGAAGAAAAACCCCAAACCAAAGACCCCACTAAGTGGCCACCTCATGCCGACGGCACCTAAACTCCCCGAGCGTGAGAGGAGCCAGGCTGCAGCTGGGCTGAGGCGGACACCCAGGCCCTGCAGCATGGCAGTAACACACCATCCCTAACGCCGACCCCCACAGCTCTGCAAGGAGCAGCCCACGGCGCCATGCCTCTCTCCCGGCGACAAGGGGAGGAGAACAGCCCTGGCTGACCTGATGGAAGGCAGGGCTGGATGTCTCTCGGAGAAGCACACGCCTCCCTTAGACATTAATTAAACATTGCCTCCTGCGCCACATGCCACAGATAATTGCCCTTAATTTTGCACGTTTATGCAAAGGGGAAGTAATAATGTCAGTGCCTTTGTTACCTGCCAAGAGCCTCATTACTGTCACTGGATGCGGCCTTGCACGTTGACCGGGGGGTGAGGAGAGACGGCAAGGCCTGCGGTGCAGCATGGCAGTACCCCCGGAAGGGCCGCTGGAGCCGGCGATACGGCCCTCGCTCTGCACGCCTCCCCCTTTCCCCATGGCTGCTGGGGGTCTGTGGGGACTGATGGTGTCAAATCACCCCCACCGAGGGGCTCTGATGTCTTCCTCGGCCAGCACCTCTGGAAAGATGGCAAGGCTTTGCCACCAGGCCTCTGCCCAAAGCCACTATCTCGGGAGCAGGTATGTTTACAGTCAGTGAGCAGAGGGCTTTCTCCAAAGCATCAGAACAGAACCACCTTTGATGGTGTAGGGAAGAATGCTGTGGGACACCCCTTCCAAGAACATGCATCAAGTGCATGGGAGAAGATCTTCACACATTCTTTTACAGTGCTGAAGATGTAAGAGAGTACACAGTGGCCCCCTTATCTCACCTGAATGCACACACCTCACAGACATGAATCTAAACCATCAGTACTGCTCCACATACCTCGTTCTTTCTGGGTCCCGCACAAGAGGTATAGGGTTTTGTGCACCCCAGCAGATACAGAAATGAGAGGAATTCAGATTACCCACAGTTCTTAAATCCCTTTCTCCACCTGTTACTCACTTTTTACACCTAAGCATCCTTTTTACCCTACTAGGCATTCTTAATTATCCCTTCCCTCCACAAAAGCCCCATGCTCTCTTCCAACTCTTACCTCAAGTTCTTTGCCTGTTAATCTGCTTTCTGTTCCCTCACCTTCTTATACATGACAGTTTAGGTCATGACAGACATTAACAAAATGCATGAACCTTGAATTATTCTCTAGACATCAGAATGGATCAGCAACAAGAAGGCAGAGATGTTCTACAGGTACTTTTCTCAACCTTAGTTTCCCTGACTAAGCTAGAATAAACATTTATTACTATATTCCTGGCAGACCTGAATGGTATCTCCACTGAGGAGAATCTACACAGGATCACATCCTGCTTTCCTGTGACCTTGGTCTACCTGAAGCTTCCCCAGAGCTTAAGAAAATGGCCTGCACTGTAGGAAAACTACTGTGCAAGACTAAATATAGGATTCTTGATGCTCACCACCAACAGCCCATAATACTGCAGAGTATGTAGAGTTCACCCAACAGCAGTGTGGATATAAGCAGATGCATTTTACTAATTCTGCTGTGACTGCTGAAGAGGACACATACACACTTCTCTTCCAAGTTAAAGTTCTGTAGTTCACTCCTGATTACTTCATCGAACTAAATTTCCCTGGAGCTTTACAGGTCTTTTTCCTTGGCTCTTACAGGACATCTGCCTCTAGACTATTTAAAATAACCATGCTAGAAAAAACATAAATACAGTCTTACCATGCCCAGCCAAAGATCTGTCTTGCCTGATGTCCTCCTCCTATAGCAGTCAACAGACAATGGTTAGGGAAGGGCAAAAAACTGAGCAAGCACACATTGATCCTTCTCTGGAGACTGTCCTGCTCCTCTCTTGCCTGTGATGGCACAGGTAACTTCCTGAGCCAGACATGGTGTCTTTGTGGTAGGACTCAGCTACCAAGGAGGTAGTTGTACTGAGTCCTGTTCCTTACATTAGTTACTCTCCACTTTGAGTAGAATAGACACTTCACCTCCATTTTAATTTTTAACTGTGTTCCAAAGAATGTGTTAATTTCAGTAAGTTAACAATTTCTGAGATTTTTTTCCTCTTTACTTGATCTTGGTTACACTTTCAGGTCTGCATCTTTTTTTTTTTTGAGAAATGTAGATTTTGACCAACTGCAATATTTAGCAAATTTACATCAACTGGAGTTAACTGTTTTATTAAAACCAGTGTATAATTAATTTCTGATACATAAGCAGTCTCAAGGTGGGTCCTGATCTAGTTGCTCTGCAGAGAGCATAAATAGCTCTGTTGACTTCATACAGCTAAGGGCATGTAAATCATACATGAGTGGGATTAACAGGCAAAAAGCAGGGGACACAGTCCCCTTCACAAGTCCTGTGTACCTGTAGTACAGTCTACAGGAACCACTGTAAGATGCCATACACAGGCACACAGTCACTACCCATGTCATATGTGAGCCCTGCCAAATGTTTGATGCTTGATATTCCTGCTCAGGAATCTAAAACAACTAAGATTGATTCACATTGCTAGTACTGCCTAACAGCATGACTGATTAAAAGGAAAGATGGGTAACAGATGGGTCAGCCTAAGTAAAGTGCTGTCACACAGAGAATACATTTTCACTGTATTAGGTGACTCAGTTTTTCTGGTTGTTCATGATCATTAGTGACATTATTCTCTGAACTTGATGTTTCCCATTCTATATAGGGAGGCATCTTTTTACAAGAGAGATATCTATTGTTCTTTCCATTGTTAAAATAGTTTTTTCACCAGTTGAAAAATGTGATGCTTTGCTGAAAGCTGGCTGAAAAAGGGTACTTACCGAAAGGACATGACAAAGTTTCTGTATAATTTTCAAAAAAGGTGTATGGTAGTGCATGCTCTGCACTTAGAGGACTTGGCAGTCTATTAGGTATTTTTATTGTTATGTTGAATCTGGATAAGAGCACTTCTAAACTGTGGAGAATCATAGAATGGTTTGGGCTGGAAAGGACCTTAAGGATCATCTAGTTCCAACCCCGCTGCCATGGGCAGGGACCCCTTCCCCCAGCCCAGGGTGCTCCCAGCCCCGTCCAACCTGGCCTTGAACCCTTCCAGTGATGAGACATCCGCAACCTCTCTGGGCAACCTGTTCCAGTGTCTCACCAACCTCACAGTGAAGAACTTCTTCCTTACATCTAATCTAAATCTACCCTCTTTCAGTTTAAAGCCATTACACTTTGTCCAATCACTATATACCCTACACCACCACAGGGTGAAATAATACACTGAAATTGGCAACCAGACATGTTCACTACAGAAGGGATCCAGTATTGCAATATCTGGGCAAAGAACTGGGATCTTTATGTAGCCCATGTTTACAGCTCAGCCCAACGAGTTGCTGAGATCTGTGGCTCTGATCCAGCAAAGCACATGTTTAACTCTAAGCATGTGAGTAATCCCATTCACTTAATTTGTTCTACTTACACACTTCAAGATAAACAAATATTTGTGTGACTTGTTGGATGTGGCTCTTACTGAGCCAGAAGGAAAGAAAGATAGGTGATTATGCAGTTTCCATGGGGAAGAATGTTTTAAGATTATTTTTTTTTCTTGTTCCTTCCAAAGGACGCTGTATGAATGACAACCCCAGTAAATGTTCACTTAGTGTTTGTGGATACTGCCACTGCACCTCTTTTGGCTGATAGTGACAGGAGGCTTTAGGGATTGTCTCATCTGTTTTTGTTAATGTTTGCAGAGTTGTGTTTCTAAAAGATATCAAGACTGGAAGAAGTTTTCATGGGTGCTTTTCATGGTACTCTGTCACTCTTATAATTAGGCAGGCATTTCTTGTGCCTTGTGAGAGTACGATGAGCTGGTCCTTATATAATGAGAAAATTTTTCCACTAATATAGGTGCCTGTGTCCATATGCAATACAGCTGTAGCTGGTGTGTGTGTGTGTGTGTGTTATGCACATAGGTATTTTGATCTGGGAGAAGCCTCTGTTGACTGCACACTTGATCTCTCTGCTGAAATGAATGACGTGAGGTGCTGTAAGCCACGTTATTCTCATTCTTGCAGCAGAGTGAGCTTGCCAACGTTCACATTACACAGAGAACACTTGACCCATCTCCATTTACAACGTGCACACAAAAAACATTTTATGATTTTACTACAGAGTGTATGATTACCTCCATGAGTCAACCTATCACCTTTCATAAATTCCAAAAAGAACAACACCTTCTGGGCAGCAGCCAAAATAAGGACTGCTGAGGAATCTGATACTTGTTTCATGTTTATACCAGGAGGAGTCAAGCAGTTATAGATCTTCTGTCACTTCACTCAAGTTTCTTACTCTGGATTATGGGTTAAGAATACAGTTGCTCCAAGCAAAGCTGTGTAAATTTGTAGAAGACAGTAAAGTTAGAACATGCTAGAATATAAAGTATTATTGGAAATC
This sequence comes from Tyto alba, assembly GCF_018691265.1. Lineage (NCBI taxonomy): Eukaryota > Metazoa > Chordata > Aves > Strigiformes > Tytonidae > Tyto > Tyto alba. Next base: position 9,844,835 of record NW_024881303.1, read on the forward strand.
TCCTTATGCAATTGTTCTTTCTACTTAAAACCGAATACTATCTCTTTTACTTATCCATCTACTCATTTCAGAGAAAACCAAAAATATATAAAATTATATTTTAACATTTTTTGTATTCACTTCTCTATAACAGAGTTCATTGCAGAGGCTTGTTGGGATCTCCTGACTGCTATGTTTCTCCTGGAAAGGTTCTTAACACTCTGCAATTTACTATTTACTTTTTTTTCATAGATGCAGCATGTTTCAGTGTCTTCCCTAAAGACTAAGGAAGAGTGCTAGACAGCTATATCCTGATAATAGCTTTGCTATCTACTGCAGCTGCAGCTGGCATAATAAGAATTAATTACTTCTGGGGTATGTAAGATAATTTTTCTCCAAAAGCTCAGTGATGTACAATTAAACTCATGGTTTAATGAGACAGAGAAGGTCATAAGAAATGTCATATCATTCCCATGAATTAGAAAGGTATAAAGCACTTACCAATAGGCTAACTCAAACTTATCAAATTTTAAATTAACCGTCATTATACTGCAGAAGTTATCATGGATTGTCCTTCCAAGACCTGTTAAAACTAAGATTTAAGTGATCACATAAATAATATCATGTGCACAGTTTTAACCCGCAAATTTTAGGCCAATAGAAGGCCTCAGATGAAGTCTAATTAGACACATGGGCCACAAGTGAAATGCAAAACCCCAGTCATTTTCAATGGAGCCAAAATTCCAGATAGAAACTCTGAGGCCTCGGTCCTTGTAACAAAACTCTCATTTTAATAACAAATTTTATTCAATTATTAATAGTGCAGTCTAACTGACTTATATAAGCTGGACTGTTCTCTTACTCAAACATGCCTAATTGCCTTAATTGTGCCAAGTTCTCGATTCAAGAATGTCTGGTACAGTAAGTACCACAGGCCAATCATACAGCACATGAATAATATTTTTACCAACTTGAAACATCTGATCAAATGAAGTTTTGCTTATAAACTGTCTTCTCTGTTAATTTAAAAATGTTTGACTGTCTGCATAGAAAGCATAATTGACATGTTAACTGCCAAAGTGGGTAAGAAGAATGGTCATAACAGGGGCATTTTGATATTTAATGGAAATTTGTTTGCATTACTCATACTTCAATTTCCTTTTCATTTCTTTTAACAACTCTATTAATCTATTGTTAGTCTTCAGATCTCTTAAACACTCAGTGCTTTTGTTCAAAGTCAGCCCTACATCAGTCAGTATATTTCAGTTCACCCTAACCATTACGAACAGCTCTGTGGACAATATTCACTTTTAGGTCTTTTCATAGCTAGATTGATATTCTCATTATCTTACAGATAGAAAAACTAAGTCTCCAGTATTTCTCTTTATCTGTTTTGCTTTGCTTTCATCTACTATGTTTTTACATGTGCAATCTGGGGTTTAGCTGCCAAAAATGTAATTATTTCAGGAACAGTGAGGGTTAACTAGTGAGTACTATAAGGAGAAATTTAATCTAGAGCCTTCTTCCTTGACATTCCACCAGCCTCCACTTCTCACACGAACTGCTGCTTCTCTCCTATTATTCCAACATTACTCATGTCTGACCTGTTCCCCACCCCAGACTCCTTCAGCAGGTAGTTTCCACCACAACCTGGGCAATTTATGGGCTATGCAACCACCCTATGAAGGAGAGAGTGAGTCAGCCAAGAAGTATTTGAGGGAAAATTAATTTTCAAGATACGGTACTTTTAAAAGAATAGATAGGGGTTATCTGAATCATAGGTTATACATATAAAAATACGGCATCAAAGAAGTTCCCTTAACAAACATTCTCTCCACCTCTGCTTGCACCCTTTATCTGACTGAGAAGTAAATTAAGTTGTAGCAGCAGGAACAAGTAAGAGAGCTGTTAGTACAACACTGAGCAACTCTGAATCACGATAAGCCAAAGCTGCTGAGGACCACCGCAGTGTAAATGCTGAACAGCAGCAGTAAAAATTCCATACCAGATGTGCTTATGTTTCCCTTTTCAGAGTCTACATAGGAGATCTCCAACACCATCTTAAGGTCTCTGGGCTAACAAATTCCCTGGACCAGATCTGTAGTTGGTGTAATGTGGATCAGCTTTCCTCACGTTAATGGAGATGAGGCACATAGGAATAATCAGGCCTCCTATGTTACTTATTCCATTTCCTTGCCATTGCTGGTAACCTTGCCATCCAATCATCAACGTAAGCTTATCACAATCCATTTTAAAAGCACTTACCTCATTTAAGAGAATATTCCAATGCTTTCAAGGAACTGGATTTTTTTTTTCTTTTATAAATTTCTACTATCTCAAATCTTCCTTTCCAAGAGATCCCATACATGCAGATTATGGCTTCTTAAAATGTTTTCCAACTACTTTCCTCTTTTTTTTTTTTTTTTTTTTTTTTTTAATTTAAGAAACATTATCCCTAGCCCTTTAATTAACCACACTGCCCATCTGCTCGGAGCTCTCATCAAATAACACCATTCTCGCGGCTGTGCTCTTCATCTAGTGTTCAGAGCTATCACACTATCTGGCCTCCACGATAGCCAACCTTCTGTTCCAGGCCAAGGAATCATCTCTGCTTCCATTCCCATGACTGTGTTACTCACAGGGACTTTGCTATTAAAAGCCTGCTTTCTGTATCAAATCATTATTTGGATCATTAGCACAGTCAGGATGCAACCTGGTTCTGAGGACTCTTAAGAAGCAGAGGCAGCAATAGTAATGTAATAATAGCTGCAAGTCGGTAGATGGCTCTATTACAAGCCATTGCAACAGTTTTGGGGTCTGGGGGGGAAGGGGGGGAGGGGGGAGGCAGATCTTGCAGTCCTGCATCTTCCTTTTTGGAAACTGGGTTCATACCCAAATCAGTTTCTCCTCTGCATGAGTTAGCTGTAGATAAAGTGTCCAAAGAATAGAGCCCATCAAATCCAAAACAAATCAAATATGTCAAAACATGCTAATCCCCACAGACTTTGAAGCCAGAAGCTAAAAGGAAGTGCTGTGGCACCCCTGATTATTTGGTCATCAGGATGAGAAAATTAAAGTTAATTGCCCCCAGCTTCCCTCAGTTTGTCCTTGCTGATGTTGCCTAGAGTTTGAAGGTGTTCAGAGAGCTCACAGCTTTTCAGTATTAAACTGGAGTCACTGATCTGTCTTTGTTGCATAATAATGTTTAATTGCACTTAACCATAAGAATGGCCATATTGGATCAGATCTATGGTCCATATACTCCAGTATACTGTTTCCAGCAGTGACCAACAGTGAATGCTAAGGAAGACCATAGGAACATGTCAAGTAACTTTGAGATCCCCTGAGTAACCCAGACATCAGCCACTCATAGTTCAGAGTTATTCTAAATTGAGGTAGTCTTTATATATTCAGTAATCTTCAACAGATTTCTCTTGGGTGGCTTTGTGCAGCTTCATCTGGCATCCATGTAAGGCCTTCACACCAACAACATCCCACATTAAGGAGTTCCACAGCTTGTCTACACAGTCCAAGGTGTGCCCCCTTTCAGCTGTGCAGACCCCTTCCCTGCCATCTTTGTATGGCATCCCTAGGTCCTGGATTAGAAGAGAAAGTGAACAGGGAGACTCTGCTCCCCTTCTTTCTGTAGCTCATCATTTAAGAGAATTCTGTTACATTTTCTTCGGTCCATGTACTCTCTGTACATGTCCATGTTTCAGGTTCAGTATTATGGCTAGAGATATATGCTGGCCAGGCAATTCACATCCCCAAGTGCCTTGCTCACTTCACGCAGCTCAGTAATCAGGATATGCTACAGCTTTGCTAAGAGGCTAAGGGGAACTGTGGTGCAGTTTGTGACAGGTCTTATGAACCCATTCCTGCCAGCACTACTTCACTGTCCAGCCCTAATAACAGGTTTTTCTCATTTTCTGTCTCAAGCACTTGTTCAATTTAATTTTGGCCCATCAGCAAGAGCAACTTTCACAGCAAGATGGAACCAGGTCTTAAACTACATTTCTTTTTAGGTCCAAAATGACATTTAGTGCCACTAAAAGGCAATGGTAGTTCAGGGAGTTCTCGCTGACTAATCATGGGCATCAGTCACTCAGCTGTCTCCTGCACCTTTGGAAATGTCTCACTAATACTAACATGGGGAAGGAAGGAAGAGTGTTCCCTGCGGACCCTGACGCATCGCTAATACAAGTATGATTAGCTCTGCCTGTCCATCAGAGCCCTGTTCCCTGCATGGTGTCCTTCTCCCTCCTCTGTCTTTGCCCGCTCCTTCCCTTCTTCAGGTTTGTGCCTGACTCTGCTCCTGGCTGTGGTTCTGTCCTTTGAGACACATGCATCTTTCCTACCTCATGCCCTCTGAATTTCTTTCTGTAGTGTATTGCTAAATTACCTACCCACTATCCTAAATCTGCCTTTAGCAAGAGAAATAGTTAAGTCTGCAGAGCTAAATATTCTGCATGGTAAAAACCATATCCAGAAAAATATGTTTACTTCAAAATCACTCCGTGAAGTTGTCAAACTAATTAATACTTAAATATCTGGAAGGAAGGGACACTGGCACTGCACGCATTGTATGTGTTTCAGTTCTTGTCATTTACATGGGAAACATGCAAAAGCTGGCAAGAGACCTTCACTAAAAACTGGTTCAGCTCCTCAGACTGTTTTGTTCTGTGGACAGGACCTGCAAGGCTTTGTGCTGAGCTGCTATAAACAGGAAGTGTTAACAATAGCTCTGAGACAAGAAGGCTCCCCTGAAAGTCCGTGGCCCAGATCTTTGGCTGGTGCTAATCAGTCATTCAACTGGGTTTCAGGGAACTGCATTGATTACACCAACACTAACCCCAGCTCACACATCTCTCATGGAAAGAACAAGTGAGAGCAATAGAAGATGGTGGGGAACCATTTTATTGTCCAGCTGAATGTTTCTCATAGGTCAGAAAAGAACTCGCTCTCCAATGTCTTTTCAATCCACACAGTGGATGTCCCCTGCTTTGTTGGCATTTTTGGATCACCCAGAAAAGATGCTAGCCTGCTTCATCCTCTTGAAAGGCTGGATCACCTAAATAATCATTTCATCACAGGAAAATTATTCTCTTCCGTGATAGTTCTCAAGCAACATCTGATTCACAGTCTGCAAAATAAACCAAAGTAGCCTGGTACCCATGGACAGCTTTGCACACAAGTATGAGCACAAAAGTGCAAGGCAGAAAAAAACTCCTAATTACTGAAGTAGATAAATAAACATACATTTCCACTTCCCATGTGTCACCTTGCTCAGCCACCACTTGTCCCCACATCTTTGTTTTATCCTCCATCTACTTGTCTCAGAGGCAAGGGATTTTTTTTCCTTTAGGTAGGTGCTGGTACCTACCACAAACTGGCTCAGGCTCTTCGCTGCCCTTAGGTGCCGCTACAGCACAAGTAAATACATCTGGGTTTTGCTTGGTCTTCCTCATGTGTGAAACCTAGCTTTTGCATAAGCTGTCATGCACGTTAGAGTTATGGGTGAAAAGCACTGAGTTCATCACAGTTACACCAAACAAGGGTCATAAACCCCTCACAGCCGCCCATGGAACAGGCTGACATTTTGAGGTTCCAAATTGTTAAATTCAAGTGCCTCCATATCCCTGAGTGATCATTCCCAAGGTATTCCTTTACTAGGTGCTTCTTCCATTCTTAACACATTCTGACCGTCTCTCCTTCCTAGAAATGGGCTCTCTCAGTTCATCTGTCCTGTTCCTTGTGCGGACAGCCTCACAGACATCCAGTTTCTTGATCTAACACTTCCCTATCTCCAGCCTTGCAAGCACTGTGGGTTACAGCTTATTCCTTCAGAGAAGTGCCACAGCACGGAATACTCCAGACTTTACAAAACATGCTAAAAGTAGACATCCTTTATTCTCACCGGTGCAAGAAACGCACAGATTGGGGTGAAATGGTAGAAGAGCGGCATGGAGCTCTGTGCTGAAGTTCACCACTCTTGAGCTTTCCATAGTTTTTGGTCAGTGATCTCGAGATGGCCCCCACTGCAGCTCATGGTTTCTCCCATGGATAAGAGAAGCTCAATTTCTCCATCCTATCCAGCCAGCTTCTCTGATCCTCAGCTGTGAAAATAGCTCCTTTGCTATAAAAGTTTGCCCTCCTGTTTCTCTCTTCTGCCCTGGTTTCCTCTCCCTCTTCGTATTTTTTTAAAGTGAGAACATCCTGGTTTCATCGTTTCCCCATCTGAGAATTCTCCCTTTCTCTTCAGACTGCAGAGTTTCAAATTCCAGTCCAGATTCATGCTCTGAAGCTCCAGCATTCAATCAGAGCCCAGAATAACGGCTTATATTCCTTGCAGTGTAGCATTTTGCTGTGGTACGCTCAGGAAGAATGTAAGTGTTTCAAGAATACTTCCAGGCTGCAACAGGCTCAACCACAACATTCAGTGATGCAGCAATTTCATGAAAATAACCCAAATTCATCAGTTATGCAGAGCCTCTCCGCAGCACTCTGGTGACTAAATTAATGAGGTTAAACCAGAACAAAACTCCGTCCCTGGGATAGGCAGTGACTTGCCCACAGCACCGGAAAGAACAGATCTAGATTTGTTTTGTGCCCAAGGATATGCAATTTCTGCCCTTGAAATCATTTCCTAGAAGGAAAGAGATAAATTAAAGGCCTTGCTTTCCTCTCACTATGGGAAAAATTCTGATCTCGTTTTGACTGAGGCTCCCTTGGGAGCTAGGTCAAAATAGTTTACCTGGGCATCTCCTGCTCATCTGTAGAACCCCTCCAGACTGTAGGCTGCCAACCAGGATCAGAGCAGGGGACAACCCAGGCATCAGCAGTGGCCAGACTCAGGCCCATCAGTACATAAGACCACACCAGGTATGTATGGCAGAAACCAATCCTATGGACTGCTTTTTTCCTATGTGTTCAGTCCTCTGGGTTTATCCCTGCAGAAATGATGCCAGAACTAAGGCAATGGGACCTGTGGGTGTGGCAGGAGCCTCTCTAGGGATCCAAGTACCAAGTGTTGGTACCTAATGTTGTGCCTCTGACTGTAAACTGTGGCCGAAGTATTTTAACTAGGCTGGGTAAGGGCTTGCTTCTCATATTGCTTCCTGTGCTTTTGTGCATTGTTACTTCTAGAGTTATTCAAAACATCTAAAGGAGGCTGAAGCAATTACATCGCAACTAAAATAAAGTCCTAATTTTGTAATCCACTTCCCCCCTCACCCACACAGAAAAAATCCACAATGAAATATAGTGCATGAGAAAATACAGAATATTCCACCCACCCTTCAACAGTGCATGCATGAGCACAGCCCTATCACAGCCAGCACCAGGCTAGAGTGCTTTTCATTAACTCAGAATATATATGGGCAGAAGCTTGATAAGCAAATAGCAGTGTTCCCAGCACAGCAGCCAAGCCTTATGAAAACTAAAAACAATAAATTTATTGAAAGCTTTTTTAAAATAGGAGGAAATTATTACTCATTTGAATTCTGTTCATGTTAAGGTCAATGGTCTTTTTTTCAGATTCTGATTGTTAATATTAGATGAAAGGACATTTCCTTTACATTGTATTTATGAACTCTAATGGCACAAGGGGGATAACAGCCACATACATTGCACACCAGAAACATTTCTGAATTTTGCATTGTTTAAGAATTAGTTCATTACTCATTTTCCTTTGACCTTTACGTTAAAGCCAGGGTTGTTGAAATACATTGGGCTTGATTCTGGTCTGGAATACAAAAAGAAGCGATACTTTATTCTTACCTTCTAGAAGTTTCGTGTGTGTGTAGATACATGGTTTGTGTACAGTCAGTGTAACTCAGACTATTCACATAGATAAGACTGTGGTTTGAAAAACACTGGTCTGAGGGGATTCAGTTCTCTCACATTCTGTGTGATGGAGACAAAATTTCCAAGAGGTTGTAGGGTGGGACCAGAGCTTCAGTATCTTCTGTTGAGTTTAACAGAACAATCCCTGTTTATGCCCCTAAGGTTGAGCACCACTGTATTCAGCTGGATGTGCTTAGTTTTGTATGCTAAAAAATATCTGCATTGCATAATTTTGTGGGTATTCAAAAGTAAATTTTTGATTGCTCTGGTGAGAGTTTTCAAAACGTTGCATGAGCACAAAATTATGGTCTTAGATTTGCTGTGGTTTCTGCTAACAGCAAACATAATTTGACAACTGCATGTAGCCCCAGAGCCTTTTGTGTGGTCTATATTATGCAACAATTATCCACAAAACAATATACTCCTGGTGACACTTCCATTGCCCAAGAAATTGCCACCTTTCTCTCCGCTAGTGCTACTGTCATTTCATATCCTCATTAATGACAGTCAAAAGTTTTCTATTCATGTGAAGGAAAAATAAAAAAGCAACCCCCTCAGATATGTTTGTGTCTAGGTACTGGATATTGCTCAAAATACATCATTGTACTAGGTGATTGCTAACAGTGACCAAAAGGTCATAAATGGTGTCAAACCTTCTCCCGATTGTGGAGTCATTTCAGATTTACCCTGGTGTCTGTGAGAACAGGGCTTGGCTGTGGTTATTCCCAAATGCTTCCTCCCTTTGCACCAGCTGCCAACGCTGTATCTTTGTCGGTGAGATAATTGAAACGTGTGCTTAGCTCCAGCATTGCCGTCAGCTCTGCAACTTCCACAAAACACCTGTGAGTGGTAGCGTCCTATGCAAGGTTGTGCCCACCTTTCCTGGGGAGTGCAGCGCACCCTCTCCTGACTGGGGAAGGGAAGAGGGGGTGGCCAAGGCCTTGGGGCTGGCAGCCCCTGCTTCAGCCCCTTGCTGGTGCTTCTCTCTGCCCTCCGCTCATCCTCATGGCTAGTGCCTGATGCAGTTGCACTGTGTGCTCCAGCAGTGGTTGCGCCTCTTCACTTGGCTGCTGAGACATTGCTCTCATTTTTCTGGTGAGAATGATACCAGCGTATGTCCTCTTCCTCCTTAAGGCACAACAGCCTGCAAGCAGCATGGCTGCAACTCTATAAAATGGGAGCCCAACTCCTTTCCCCCCTGTCTTTTCGTTTTCTTGTAATGACAGGAAAAACTGTGGCCTTTTCTTGCCATGGAGGGCAAATTTTAGTCTGGCAGCATGTCCTTATGTGCACACGCCTCCATCACAGCCTTTGCAGTTCTGATGAAAATGGAGAATATTTTGACATTTCTGAGTGGTTTGGAAAGATTTAGAAGTTTTGGAACCATACTCCATCATAACTGATATCAACAGAGTAGCAGTTCAGTCTATATATCCTGCTGCTATACTTGTTAAAGGCTTCTAGAAAATACATGAAATTAATAAAGGTATTTTCTGGTTTGATTCAAAAAACGTTTCTGTTCTCAGATTTAGAGTTTAGCAATAAACTGTATGTTTGGGTCTCACTGAGAAACTTTAAAATATGAAAAAAAACTATCAGCACTCTAACGGAACGAAACAACCAGCCTTCTCTTTTCACTTTCTAATCCCCTCTGCTCACACATGATGTACATCAGTAAAGCTGCACAGCAATTTTTTGAACAATTCTAGTTTGTTCTCCACTAAACTCCACTAAAGTTTTAGTCTCAAGTAAAGTTGTAGGACCTTGTTCTGATTTCAGTGTTTTGGCCTAAGGAAAACATGGGCTGATACATTATTATTAATGATCTGGACACCCACAGCTCATTTCAAACTAGAAATAATATAGCCTCTGTGGTAAACAGTCATAGATTTTGTTTAAGTTAAAATTTGCAGAAAAGGGGATGCTTTGCAGCCTTTGAAACAGGGCAAAGAACATTATTTTCCACATGAGCCTTCCAAACTCACATATCTAAGGGCAGCTTAAAGTAAAAGGCGTAGTGAGGGTGTCACAAGGCTGCCCCTGCTCCAAAATAACAATAATACACAAATAGTTCAGCTATTGAATAGGATTGGGTAATCCTTTGTACTTTTAGTGTTTCACCATCTGCCATGTCTAAAAAGAAGTACATGTAGCCAGGAGCACTGTGAAAGATAGGCAGGCGAGGGATCACGACCCCTGCTTTTGACCTTGATGCTGAGAACTCACATCTCAAAAGAGATCTAGGACTGCAAACCTGTCACTATTTCTGCCCTTTAGAGTTAGACAATTGGCAGGGCACAGATTCATCTCAGTAAAAAATGAGAAACTGTTGGGGGGGGGTTTAACATGAGGGGGGAACAAACACCAGAGAACAACTGCATTTCGAAGTGCCCAACTGATTCCTCTCAATCTTCCTATCAGCATTTCCCTTCTCTCATTTCCATACTGAAGGCAGATATGAAGCTGTGAAAGATGTTCAAGATGTGGCATCCATTTGGAAACTTCCCAGGCAGTTGTACTAACATGTTTTTAAAGACTGCCTGTAGGTCTTTCATCTGGATTAGCTGCACATTCTTTCCTTGACTCTTTTTTTTTGTACTAAAGATCTCACTCACTTTTATCCGCTGCAGGACAAAGTTCCCCTTAAATCCCCACCTCAGAACTAGCTAATTTACACAATAGAAGAGGCTTGCTTACCACCGCTTTTGCATCTGTATTTACACACGAGTGGCACCTGGATCCAAGTGAAGCTTCTTTTGGGGACTGACTTCCCTTTGCAAATCAGGAGTACATTCCAGAGTTTCACTCACTTTAAGTTCACACCAAATATGCAAGTTCAGCTGGTTTATTCATGGGAGTAAGGCAAGCAAGATCTGGCCTCCTACTTGACTTCACATATGAGCAAGGTCTGTCTTTTGTTGTTTTTTTGGTTGGGTTTTTTTTGGTTTTTTTGTTTTGTTTTTTTTTTTTTTTTTTTTTTCCTTGTGCTATAACAAGTAAGCAGAGGTTTCTGCTTTCAAAGAATGGACTGGTGAATTCATCACACCAATTGCATTGTCCTGGGCTAATTCTCTTTCATTAGGTAGTTTTTTTTTTTTCTTATTATTGAAGAGGAAAATAACATAGATGGAAGAAAAATCAGGAAGATCTATGCCAGACACAGAAAGATGAGGTGTTCGCGTTTTCCAAATTGTTTCTTCTCCTGTCTGCTGTTGACAATGGAGTTTTTGACACTGAGCCACAGAAAAAAACAAACAAAAAAAAAACCAACAACATTGCCTGCCTTGGCCAACCTATTGAAACAAATCATCTCCTCTTTCCAGTCTGTTTCCATTCCCCTCATTTATCCTTCTTTCCTGCCCAGCTTAACTCTCCCATCCTGTTATCTTTGCTTCATGATATTTTGCCCAAGACAAGGGTGATGCCTACCATAATAAATTCCTCCAAGAGACCTGGCAAAAAGAGAACATGACAAGAATCTGCAGGTAGACAGAAACCTGAATGGCTGGCCTTAAGCTATATTGATATTTCTGTAGTGATATATAAAGGAACTGCAGTAAAAAGCTAGACCTTTGGCTCAGTAGGGCCAGTTACTTTTTTCAGATGTGGCTGCTAATTAGTCTTTCAAAGGAAGATGAAAAGTCGTTGTGTTATACTGAGACCCAGTGTAATGCTACACAGAAGAAATTTTTCCTCGACCTTACAAAATCAGCAACATACGTCATGCTTATTCTGGTATTGTATTCATCCAAATACCTACAAATGTTACCAATCAACATCAAATAACTGAGTCTTACTCAAAATCCAGGTCAAGGAATCTGTGTATGAGACTATGTAATTGTATCATTGGTCATGATATGTTGCCCTTTAAAAATTTTAATTTTCCTTCATTTTGGAAAGGTTGAAATAAATTATCTGATTGTCTTTGACCCAGCAAAGGGAAATGAAATAAGAACAGCTGGGTAGGTCAAGAAGGAGATGAGTCATGTTACAATCTCGTCAGGAAGGGCCAGAGATCTGGACTACAGGAATTAGGATAGCTGAGTGGGAGTAAGGCAATTGCAAGTGTATTAGACTCTTATCCAAATCCTTTAAAAGGGATTCTGGTTCTTGCAAAGACAGGGCCAAATAGAAGTCAGCAGAAAACTGGTAATGTTTTGTTGGAAATATTTGACAAAAGTGGAAAAAAAAATTACTTTTAACACTATGTTCAGTGGAAAATGTCAGTGCTTTATTTGAAAATATGGGCTGCTGTCTGAAAACCTGAAAGGTTTTAGCAGAATTGTTGCAGCAAAACCCAAACTAATTTAGGTGAAATCAACAATCTATCAGAAATGTTGTCAAAAGGTTTCTTACCCTGACTTGATGCAAACTTTTCAGATTTTTTATTCCTAAAGTATATTACACAGACTTAAATCAATACACTGAAATACTGGCAAACAGTATGAACAATGCATATGCTTCCATTTTACTATTAATGGTATTAATGCTAGAACAAACTGTGCTCTTTTACATGTATCTGATTACTTCCACTTACAAATAAGGATTTGCTTTAATAGTGACCTTCTAGAACAGGACACACCCTTGAATGTTTCACACCTTTCCTATAAACCATGTGTAAACTCCTTCCCCTGGCCAAAATAATCTCTCAGCATCACTGCTCCTGATCACTTCCACCATTTCTGCTTCTTAGCCACTCACTTGACACTGAGGTGTCCACAAGTAATGACCTAGTGATGTCTCAAACCAAAACAAAGCAATTGTGGGTGAGTGAAAAAAGCTTTTGAGTCCACAGGATCTCAGATAATGCTCTAAATACAAATATGCAGCATGCCAGTGGAATAGCTGAAAACTCTCTTCAGGTCAATGAAGATCAGGTAAAATTGGAGGCAAGCAAAGGCAGGCAAACAGTCTTTGGATTAAGCACATGGGGTTTTTGCTCTATGATTTTGCCTCAGGTTCGTTTTGAAGTTTATAAGGTTTTTTTTAATTATAGCTCCAGTGTTTGAGGTTTTATTGGGATTTTTGGGGTTTCTTTTTTTTCTGGGTAAAAAGAATATCGAAATATGATAAATGCTCAGACAAACTGGCAGGAAATATTTCCTGAAACCAAGAGAAACAAAGATGAAGATGAAAGTACCAGCAGCTCACATTGCCCTTACTAGTCACTCCTGTGCTGAGGGTAATTGTTTTTTCACAAGGAGCAAGAAGGAATGCGTGTGCAACAGCAACATCTCCAAAGCACCAAGGACTAGCACTGTATTGCCCAGAACTCCCATTAGCTCACTGCTAAATATCTGCATGGTGGGACGTATTTAAGTATCACACAACTTCAAGAGAGCAGTGAGTGCTTCAGATCATTGATTGTTGTGGAGTCTCCATCCTTGGAGATACTCCAGAATCAGCTGGATATGACCCTGAGCAACCTGATCTAACTTTGAAGTTGCATCTGACTTTGAAGTTGGCTCTGCTGTGAGTGGGCGTTGGACCAGGTGACACTGAGAGGTCCCTTCCAACCCAAGTCGTTCAGTGATTCTCTCTAAAGCTGCTCCAATTAGTTACTTGTACAGCTAGAGTGACATAAAGAAAGACAGTGATAATGCTTTAGTACAGAAGCTATAGGCAGCAACATGAGTAATCTCTCTATTTCCAAAGGTGAAGACAAGATGTGAGAGTTGCTAAAGTCATGATGATCTAACAATATAAACAAGGCAGTTGTTTGGAAGGTAAGATAGTATCTTTTTATTAAGCCAACTGATAAGGGTGGAAAAACAAAGATAAGGTTTGGGGCATGTAAGCCTTTTTCAGGTCTGCTTTTTCGTGTCAGGTCATCTTCAGTTGATCTTGTAAATAGTCATAATTACTGCAGGGCTAAACTATGGAGGGATGGTTACTCTATGCATATAATTACTCAAGAAAATGAAGAATGTGAGATTAAGCTTTAAAATGTGTATTAAGGAGACGTACAGCCTGAAGCAAAAGGAGAATTGAGTTTGTTTTGAAATAAAATACAGTGTAAAGGCAAATTCTACGAGTTGGACTTCAAAAGTCATTTTAATTTACAGGTTTGTGTTTAATTTTCTTGGGATACTCCAGTTTGTACAGACTGTAAAACTACTGTTCAGTTCACTGGAGATGGTGGTATCTGCTGAAGAAAAGCTCTTCTCTGGGACAGCAGAGGACATTTCAGGTCAGAAGTAAAAAAGTTCTTTGCTAGCAGTGATGCCCTTGATAGAGCTTCCTAGAGCTGTGCTTACCTCGTGTCAGCCCTGTGAGTCACTCTTTTACACAAGCAATAAATGTATCCAGATTATATATACTTAAAACAAGACACCAGGCTTTATACTTTTTTTTTAGAGAAGTCTTATTTCTTCAACTGTTCAACATTAAGACGTCTCCCAAGTGTTGTGTGGTAGGTGTCTATATCCTGCATTCAGAGAGCTGTCTGGCCTGGTCAGGGATGGTCTGTAGCTGGGACAAATCCAAATCTCCTATATTTTTGCCCTTAGATTACCCTCTATCTTATTTGTTAAAAAGTCCCTGCCATTCAGCAGCAGAATGAGTTATTTTTTTAGAGTCTGAGGAGGACCCCAAGGCCTCCTTTCCTCTGGTTCCTGGCTGGCTCCTACTCCACGCATCTCCGTGCCCCTCTTCTGCTGCCTCTCACTCTGCATGGATTAACTAAAGGTGAGGTTATTTTGCTGAGGAGGTGTGGGGGGCCTCTTGGGACTTGTTTCCAACTGCTGGTGTTTTTAAAGAATCCAAGGTTATATGAGGGGTGGGCTATTCATATCTCAAGTAAGGTAGCAATTCTGAGAAAAGTCATTACGTGCTGGTTGGAAAAGGCACAAAGGACCCACATCCAAAGCCCACCGGATCAATGGAAGGATGTGCAACAACCTAATCTGATGAAGCATGGGGCAATGAGACGCTCAGAAGCTGAAGCCTTTGATACATGAGCCCTGTAGCAAAGATTCCCTGGATGCCATGAAGGTGAACTGAGGTTAGCAGGGAGCAGATAAACACAGGAGGGTGCAGACTTCCATCCACCTGATGAGGGAGCACAGTTTGCTTTCATCTAAGCGGGGCCCTGTGTTTTCTAAACATTTCAGATGCTTCGTTCTTGTTTTGGTTTGGTTTTCATTATTAAAAACACAGCAAATGAAACCCCCAGAAAAGAGGCAGGAGGGAGAGCTGCTCCTACATCTTCACCTCTAGGTGGATTGCTTGACCCTGCCCACAGCCCCACCTCGAGTGACTAACAAAAACATAAATCTCGGTGGGACATGGGAAGATACTGTTTTTATGTACCAGCAGAGCATGCCTCAGGAAAAGGTATGAAATAATTGCCAAGGAATCTCAGGATTTGTATGCAGCTCCAAAGTAATCACCATCTTCTGTTTATTGCCTGGGCAAACCCCTTTATTTCTTGGGTGCTGCATATTTGATTTCCTACCTATCACAGACAAAACAGACATTTTGTTCTTCTTGCAGCTGCATCCTGTATACTCAGAGGTACCCCATGGTCTCTCAGATTTTCCCTTCTTTTCTCTTTATTGGCATCATTTTCCTAATTGAAGAATTATAGCAACATCTTGTTTGCGCAGGAAACAGTGACGTATACCAGAGCTACCATGAACATCCTGTTATCTGTAAGCAATGCTCCCTATGCTTACTCTTCATAAATTATATTTCAAAATATCCAGACCAAAATGGCTTGAAAACTCATTAGTGAACATGAAACTGTTCCACTCCTTATCAGGCTTGCTATTTCTGAGTACAATAGGCTCTGAAATCTATCCTCCGTGAATTATGTCTATAGGGCACCAAGGGCCCTGTAGTGAGGGAGGAAAATTCCCCACAACTTTCAGTTCATGCCTGGAGAGAAAAGGCCAGTCAGGCAGAATAAACCACTCCATTCCTTGTGTACATTTATTACACTCATAGTTGTTTCAGTGATGCACCAGGTTCAGTGCACGTTTTCTGCAAAGAATAGCTGATGGAAAACACCCTTCTGAACACCTACATAGAATCCAAATCTTGAAAAGCATCATCTTTTCAGTATCTTAACTGACATATGACTTGTTCCTAGCTTCTTGTGACTATTAGTCCTTGCGTGCCAAGACAAGAAGCACACAGGTTAGGAAGACATGTCCTCAGTCTGGGCAATGTCAGATTAACTGAGTTGAGGACATCACAGACAGTGCATCTGTTCCTGAGAGCTACCTAGGGCAGACCTGAGTAGGCATCCACACAAAACACGATCAACCCTGAGAGGTTTACTTGAGCAACAAACCCTAGTCTTTCTTATCACAAGCAAGTTTCAGACTA
The DNA here is from genome assembly GCF_018691265.1 of Tyto alba. Lineage (NCBI taxonomy): Eukaryota > Metazoa > Chordata > Aves > Strigiformes > Tytonidae > Tyto > Tyto alba. Next base: position 9,860,990 of record NW_024881303.1, read on the forward strand.
TAGCACTCAGAGGGTGACTCGGATCACCCTTTCAGCAGCGTGCTATGAAGGGAATACTGTAAAACATGTTGGCAAACATGAGTGCACACTGTCTGAATGTTATAACTGCCAAATGAGTTCTGAGTCCCTGTGACTAGCTGGTACTCCAAGATTTGAGCAGGGATTGAATTCTGTAGCATGTCCCAGGGAAATGTGGGAAAGTCATCTTGGTATAATTCCTTAGACCTTGGGGTGAACTGACATCTGTGTAAGCATTAATCCCAGGTAACTATTCTATAGGATTCTGCTAGAATAAGGTACAGAGATTTGATACTTGTGCACTCTAGGGCTAAGAAGAGTTTAACACCCAGTCTTCCATAGACCCTGACTCGCGGGTCACACAGACTGACCGGGGAGTGCTGGGTGACAAATACTGTCTCTTCTCTGGTTATACCCTGAGAGGCTGGCAGGAATTACATGTCATCCTCTGTCTGCCTGTCCCCTTATTCTTCTCCTCCATCCTCCACCTTTCCAGTCCAGTGCTTGCTGCCTGCAGCCGGCATACATCATGGCTATACTCCTTGACATCCTCCTGGCTTTAGGTGACACGGCTGCAAAATGCTGCTCTACCAAATTTGTGTCACTTGCAGACTTCCTCTCTGGTTGTGCCTTTTCCAAGTCACAAAGATAGGTTTATTAACACCGCGCCAGCTACCACGATTTTTAAAAATCACACCTTTTGCCTTGTGCTGGGAAATCTGTGGGCGTTGGAGCGAGATATATGTATATACCAATACACACATATGTTTGTGTGTATGTATGTTATATATATTTTGCATATCTATGTATGTATATATATCTGTATCTACTTACATGTATGTGTATAGGTATAGCTTCAACCTTATCTGTGGAAGCAGGCTAATATGCCCCTTTTTTAGAAAAACAAACATTTATTGCTGACTTGTCAGGCATATTCTTTTTTGTTGTTTTTTTAACTTGGCCAGTTCTTGGAGTACAATAGTACATTGGCCATCTGTGCAAAGGAGAAGAGGGGTTTAATGAATAGACAAAGCAGCGAATGATTGACTGATTGGGACTGTTTCCCAGTCTCATTCATACCAGCCATACAATGGAATCACTCCCCATTTACACCACCAGAAGTGAAAGGAGAATCATGTCTGTTTTGAGTTCATTCCTCAGAAGCTCAGATCATCCTCCCGGGCAAAAGACTTTAAAGCACATGCTGCTGAAGCCCGGCTATCTAGTTTATTCAGAACATGTCCAAGCCTTTTATATGTGCTAGTAAAATTAGCTTCTCCTCGGCCCCTCTGATGGTGTCACGCAGCAGACGTGGCCTTTGTATAGGGCTAGGACAGTTTGTGTCCGGACAAACTTGTTTATGCAACCCAGTATGCCCCTTCCTTTTTTTGTCCCCATGTATAATGACAAAGTTCTAGGCACGTGGGCAGATCACTTTCTTTCCCCTTTTGTCAGAGTACAAATTTACAACAGCCTGTTTGCATACCGTGCACTGGATTTTAATCAAGTTCACTGTAAGGAGAGATAATAAAAATGAGAACCATGATTACTTCACAGTTGATTTCATTTGAATAAAGAGCCACTCAATGACAGATGGTTTCTAGAGCTGCTCTATATGTGAGCTGCCATGATGTTGAATAGTAAGAAGAACAAGAAAGTATGCTGCTGTGGTCTTTGGGTCCTTACTTTGTCTTATCTATATTCATGTTTTATTCAGAGAGGAAATTAGATTCCACACCATTTTTTATTCAGAAGAGAAGGTTGGAAAGGGATAATACAGAGTATGCAAACCTGCCAGCTTCTCTCGGATCAGGTCCACATCCCTCTACTCTGCCAACACAGCTTTAACAGTATTCTCCACCAGCAAAACACCTTATTGTGAATGTAGCTTATATCAAGAAAACTGCGCTTTTGGCAGTGTGACTTGTTTCATCTCCACCCTCAGCGCAGAGGCACATTTGTTATCCCAGAAGAGCAAAGCTATGGTTTCTGTTTGTAAGACCTGTGTGAGGAAGGGACATCTCTATGTACTGCCTGATGTGGCTCTACCCGCAACTCTTTGCAGCATAGACATTAACTGTGAGTCTGTTTCCACTGGCTTTGCATTTGGTTACTTCTACCGGTTACCTCTGCCATAGCTACTACAGTATTACACAAAATTGTTTGAGGAATTTCTTTTCAGAGTTTTATTCTGTGGCAGCAATGCCCCTCTGGCATATACTGAGGGAGTATACAACCTGCCCAAAACAAAGAGGCTTGCAAACTCTTCCTTGCCTGCAAAACCAGAGGTCTGCTGGTCACAACTATAATTTCTTACCTCATCTTGCAACATCTTGGTGGCATATCCTTGTTGGAATAAGTGATTTTTCATCAGCAACTTAGAGTAATTTGTTTTCTTCTTAAACAGAATATTGTTTGTCCTCCCCCACCTTTTCCGATCTCTCCCTGATTGCGTGCTTACCTGATCCCAGCTACATTATTCTGACTGATTCTCTTCTGAGCTATAATGGAAAATCATTGACTTGATGAATTAAAATGCTAGGCTTGCTTTGCATTTGGAACAGGTTTTCCAGAAAAGTAAAAAATCTGCAATTTCTGAGCATCCAATTAATAGTTAGGAAGGTCAAAATTTGTAGGAAGAAGGAATAGCTTTTATTAGACCAGATGTTGTGTTTGGAAGGCTCAGACAAGTTTTTAAGCACACCACCAAACTTCAGTTTGGAAAGTATCGATCTTCAAAACTAGGTACAGGTTGAAAACTATTGCTCTCAATTCAGTTAATACATCAGGAAGCAACATTGCTAGAGATGAAAGGCAGCTGGTGCCTGTGGCTTGTTGGTGTCAGAAGTGGAGTCCAAAAGGGTATAAGCCTGTGTGGTTCAGAGGGAAGCAGACAGGTAATTTGTCACCTGAGAAACACAGAAGCATTTGCTGAGAATAGTTACTGAGGTATTAGAACATACCGTAAAACCACTGTCTTTATTGCATGCATGAATTTTGCATCCAATAATGGTTAAAACCAAGAGGTAAATATTTCAGCTCCTCAGGCCTCATTAATGGGAGTCTTTCCAGTGGCTTTAAAATGCTTTGAATTGTGCCTACATAGAGCACATTCATCTTGTAAGCTTTTGGACTAAACTTTTTTGGCTGTTGGATCATGGGTTCAGCTAGTGACCACCTGTGACTCTTGAGATCACTGTGATTATTAGCTTAGGCAAATGCACTTGTCTCCCATTCCTTCTTCCTGTCTCCATTTATCCCACCGGGTTATTCACCTGTTGTGTATTGTCTAAATCCTTGATTAGGAGGTCCCTGGGTCAGGGCCTGTCTTTGTGTCCTTTGTTAGATCTCTTCAATATTAATCCCTTTCACATTGGCAGTATATGAAAGGTGGATTCCTCACAAATTCTTATTAAGTACCCAATTAATAAGAGCAAGAGCGTGTTAAGAGCACAGCACAGAGACAATGCTCCATTCAGATGCTGCATGAAATCTTGATGCTGATACTGTCATTTGAGTGAAGCCTGCCTAGGGCACGGGATGAATCCCATGATGAGCACTAGGAAAGAATTATTAACAGAGCCAGAAATTTTTCTTTTATTTATTTGGAATTGGGCATGTGTATGATGAAATAAAAATAACAAATGATTCCTTTGTTCTTCATGATGAACCATCTATGCAGATTTTATTTTAGAAATTTAGACATAATTTGATGCTCACAAAAAGGATAAATCGGCCTAAATTTTAGCCCCCAAGCCTAAGCATAATCAGAGGCTTCATTCTCCTTTACACCTTCTCTAAAAGTGTACCACAACAGAGAGCCTTTTATGGCCATTTGGACGAACTAGCACCCTCTCCTGGGATATGTTTCGCTATTTGTGTTTCTAAGGGACAAATCAGTTCCCATGTGCCAAAGGATTAATGAAGTTCAGACATCAGACCCAAAATCTGAGCAGAGAAGAATGCCTCCAAGCATCAGCGAGGAACCCTGTGGCAGATAGGTACTGAAAAAAAAGGGGGTTATATTAGTCTGAGAGGAGAGCTGGGAGTGAGATGACTCTTTAGGGTCACTGACAACATGGAATTGGCAAGGGCCAGCTGACCATAAGGGCAAGCAAGATAAAGGGAAAGGTTCTGGCAGGCCTGGCTGGGACTGCAGGTTGGGAGAAAACCCGAGTTTTTACCCGAATCACAGAACTAAATAAAGCATCAAGCTACAGTATTTGATTTCAGAATAGATGGTTCCAAATTTCTAGAAGAAGGCTCACATCTGAGGTTTCTAGTGGTTCCATGCTTAGAGGTACCAAGCTGTGAAACCTGGCTCTGCTTCCAGGCTCCCTCCCCTTGCAGGGGTCCAGACTTCCTTCTTCCATCGCTCCAAGTCTCCACAGATACAAACGTCAGAAAGCACGGGCATGCATGGAGTGCCTTGCGTTTCTGACTTTACCATAGCAGTGCCTCGAAAAAATATTCCCACGGTGCACCTCCGGCTGTGGATGCGAGGTGATAAAGGCAGGCCTCTGTGCTCCCAAAGATGCTGGGTGCTCGTTTTGCCATTCATTGCCCTATAGAGCAGCCTTTAGGCTGCTCTGAATGGTAACAGGTGCTTCTGGCCCCATTGTGCTGTCCCAGCTGTCAGGGATTTCTGGGGACCAGTGAGTGAGATTGTGTAGGAGTTGCTTTAGTGGCTCTTTGCCATTCAGGAATTCTTTTGCGCCAAGGGAATCCTCCAACAGCTGTTTGGGCTGGCTTGGTGACAGCTTTGTGCTGCCGGAGCTGGGCAAAGCAGCCCCAGCTGGGCCAAGGATCTGGCTCCTTGCATGTAACTTGCTTATTTAGGCCTGTCGCCCTGTTTTGTAGGTAATCTCTGCTACTGTAAGTGAATGCAGCAAGCTGCTGAAGTTGGTGGCCTTTGCCAAAGAGCAAAATACTGACTGATGTAATTGGAATGTGAGATCTGCAACGCTTGAAAATTCTGCCAGAAACTAGTTAAATGGAGATGGCATCTCATTAAAGAGAAGAATGGGGTCTCTGTGCATGTTTTATGTCCTTAGTCCAGGCAATGGATCTCCAGCAAGTTTCCTCTGCAAAAGATAAACATTTGAAAGAGAGGATGTAGAAGAGCTGGATCTGTGGGTGAAATGTGTAGGTGCACGCCTACTGTATTCAAGGATGTGACATCCAGGTGTGATAAATGAAGACCTGGCTGAAGGTTACATGTCTTTATATCTTACAAACAAAGATATGCTTTGCCATGCCATGCTTTTGGGTTGTGCATATGCCCTGAATATCTTTCCTCATCCCTTTGTGCTATTGCCTATTCAGTAGCCACGAGGAGCATATCATAAGGCCAGTTAGCGACAGTGTCTCCATATCTACTGACTCACGACTGGCAATGCATGCTTCGATGATCAGCTGTTTGATTATCCAGAGAGCATGTGGCTTTACTCAGCTGCTCCAAGCAAAGAAAGCCAAGAGGGACAACTGACTGATTGTCAAGAAGTGTGGACAATGAGGCAAGAGGGGGAATCCATGTGACTGGTTTCTGAGTATGGTCCTTCAGTATCCAGTCAAAATAGAATGGGCTTGAGCTATCTGATGACCTGCATATGTAAAAATATTTGTTCTTATTCAAAAGGGAGTGGGACACCATATACTGTGAATGGAACAATGCATGCAAGCATTTGGAAATCCAAGATGTGCCTTGTAGCTAATTCATCTGAAATGACATTATCTCCCTCAGTGCATTTCTGATGGGCAATCAGGTCCCAATAAAGCTGTGAGGAAAATAAAAGTGGCACAAAACAAATTCCTTGCTAATGAGCAAGCCCATTATTTGTCTGCTGTTAAATATGTAAATACTGAAACAGGTTAAGCAAGCATAGCTTAAAACGAGGTATTTTTCTGTTAATTTTTCTGTATTTTGTAGCTTAATGGATTAAAGTGCAAATCTGACAGCTCCCTGTGGGACATTAAAAAGTCTTCATACATTATACTAGGCAAAACAGACAATCACATCACTGTCTTTGCTCTGACAGAAAATGGGGTTGCTTTTTATATTCAGTGCTGCTAAAGGACATGCTTAATTCCGGCAACTGGATGGAAGAAGGATACACAATAGAGATAGACATCATCTAGAAATTACAGTATTTGCCATTATTTGAAATACAACTCCCTCGGGAGGATAATAAGAGCATTTACTTCTTTCACCTCTGTTACAAATACAGTTATGGAATTATGTGGCCTGGATTCATCCACAAAAGTAATGCCTTGAAGGGATCTTCCCAAGGGAAGAGAGGTAAAGGTGATCCTGTGGTTCCCGATTATTTCCTTCTGGACCTCAGTGAGGACACTGCATGCAGATGGTGCCACTTCGGGATGCCAGGCTGGATGAGCCAAGGCAGGGCCACCGTGCGGATCTGTCCCCAGAACAGCCTTCCAAAGCGTATCTGGAAAAGCCAGAAAAGACTGGACCCCCAGCACATCTCCTGCACTGTCTCCAGGCTGTCTGCTGGGGAGCAGCGGGGAGGCATGGGGTGTCCAGCCCCTGTGGATGGGCCTGACTTTCCGTGGATCCCCTAGGATTTGTGATATCCCTGGAAACTTCTTGGATGTCAACCACCCACCTCTCCTCTTTCTCCAGCCCCAGCAGTAGAGACTTCACCACATTGACCACATGATGGATGGGGGCCTGAGCTTGGATGATGGGCACCCTCCTGACGCTCGCTCGCCCCGGGGCTTTGGCATCCCCCTTTCCCACTGCGGGGGAAGCCAGTGCCCACAGCCGGGGAGCCAAGCTGGGGGGCAGTTTCCCACAGGAGGCGAGAGAAGCCGGGTGGGTTTGCAGCCAGGACCTGCAGCTATTCCAATGCAGAGGTAAAATTCATCTGCACCCAGACCCAGCGCGTGTGGGGGTTGGAGGGAGGGATGGACTCTCCCTGAGGTGATATCCTCCCGGCGAGGGACTCTCCAGGGTTTTTAAGTGTAGGCTGCAGAAATCTTTTTGATTCGTAGATACACACTGCTCTTCTTTGAAAGAAAACAACCCCCTCCCTGAGCTACTTTAAAATCTTCTTCTCCCATGAGGACTTTATCCAGAGAGAGAAGGCTCCTCACTGCATTAAAGAGAGCCCTGCTGGGTGTGAGCCATTGTGCCAAATTAAAAAGAAACCTGGAAAATATTGCCAATAATAATAACATTATGATAATATAAATGTATATAATAATAATAATAACAACAATAACAACAATAATAATAATAATAAATAATAATAATAATAATAATAATAATAATAATAATAATAATAATAATAATAATAATAATAATAATAATAATAATAATAATAAGTCTGTGTGGTGTAAGAAAACATTTTGCAAGCAAATTAAAATAGGAAAACAAGGGGGAGCTCTCCTGAAGTGGAGCCCAGAGGATCTCTTAGGGCAAAGCCTGAGGATTGCTGACCCGGCTTCTGCCCCTCCGCTCCTGCTCCCATGCTACACAGGGTCCTTCCAGGTCTCCAGGCCCTTCTCCATCACACAGCGTACTCCTTTGCCACATGAACCAGTGTGGTAGATCCATCCCACTGCCCTCATTGCCCCACATCAGAAAATGTGACAGCTCTGCTTGTGCAGCTTGGTGCAGATTTATCCTGCTCCAAAGCTAGAGCATAGTACAGATTAGGAAGCAAAGCTCCATGCTCTTCTGAAGGTCTAAATTTATGTCATTGCAACTTGCTAACGCAGGGAGGGGACCAGCTACTGACTTCTCATGCAGTGTTTTTTGTCAGTTTGAGCATGAGTAATGTCAGCTCACTGATATTTTTCATGCTTCAGTAAAATGCAACCAACATTTTGGGAACAGCACACATTTACATTTTCTTCCTTAGTCTCAACCACCTTAAAAATCAGAAGTACCAAATGCTAGGCAGTTACCATGACTGACTTTCAGTCACTGGTGATGATGGACCAGATAGGAGAGAGAATACTTTTTTCTCAACACTGCTTTTATCTCATACTTTAAACCCCCATCAAAGAATTTCATACATATTTCTCTACATATTTCAACTTGTTGTAGGGGCTGGACTTGGACTGTCTTTTTAGTTAATTGCTACTTCACTTTATATTTTATTTAAAATTCACCAGTTCTAAGAAGCTCTGCTAGGAGGTCATTGTCTCGGGTACTGTGTAAATGTCAGCTATGTTTTCATTTGTTCCTTTATTTCCTTTTTTTTTGTTTGTTAGGATTTTCCTCCAGGCTGTTCCCCCTTGAGGTTCAGAGTCCTTGAGCCTCTGTTCCAGATCCTTTACTTTCCAGCTCAGCATCCTACTATTGCTAGTGATGTAGTTCCAAAATATGCACATTTCTTACAGCTGAGATAAGAATCTTTGGGGTTTTCTTTGAGTAGTCTCTCTTCCTTCGGTCTCACATGAAAATGTTGCCATTCATAGGCAACAAATCTGCACCTCTTTGATTCACAAATTCATCTCCCCTGTCCTGTGGACCTAATCCTGTAATTGGATTCAGACACAGAAGCTACATGTACACTGGTAAACTAAACATGCCCAGCAGTGTTCCTGGGCACTGTGGCCAGTTGGCATGGAAAAGGCAGTGTCTCTGCTAACAAACTGCCTAGTTAAAAGCGTTTACATGGTAACCATTTACTGGAAATGGTCCCTGGACTGTTCTAAGTGATCTGCCCAGGAACAGAGTTAGAATGGGCTAAATCCATGTCAGGGATGCTCTAACAGTCTGCTGGTGCAGGCAGTCACAGCCCAGCACCTCGGGATGCTACTGCCATACCTGACTGCACTGGCACAGCTTTTGCTTCCCGAGCGTCTCGCTACAGAGACAGTGCTGTGGGAGCAGGCTGCAGGGATCAGCCCCACTACTTTATCTGGGCGAGTTGTTGGTATTGTGGTTCAGTCCACTTGTGCTGTATATGACAGCATGCCACTGGTGGCTCAATTGCACGTCAGGGTATATTTGTCCTAAGTACTGTAACATACACTGTGAAACTTAAACCACTGCTAAATGACACACATGATCTGGATGCACAGGTAGGTAGGTAGATTGACTGATTGATTGATCAATCGATTGATCAAACAGGATTTTTCATCCTTTGGCTCTTCTCCAATGTCTAATTAGAGAAGATGAGGCGGGGAGACCTCAAAGGTATCTCAATCCTCACTGAAGAGCATCGGCATAAAAATTCTTCCATAATGTCACCTATGAGACCAGGTGCCCCAGGATCCTGTCCCTGACAGTGGTCTGCAACAGGTTTGTAGAGGGTCCAAAGCAGGGCACAATACAGTAACCCTCCTGTGGGCATAGCCTCCTCCCAGCTTCTGGCAATCAATAACTTCCTAAGGTTTTGCATTCAATAGACACGCAAGGAATTTTTCACCATGAATGTTTCTATTCCTTTCCTGAAACCAGTTATATTCTTGGCCTCCATAATACCCTGGGCAAGGAGTTCCACAAACCCATTAGATGTGGTATGAAACAGTATTTCTTCTTTGAGTTTGCTGCTTGATCATTTCTTTGCATGTCTCCTAGTTCTTCTATTGTAAGAACAGCTGTCTTTATTTACCTTTTCTATACCACTTGGGATTTAAAACATTTTTTCTCAGATGTTGCCTTTCATCATCGCTTTTTTCCATAAGGAAGATTCCAGTCTACTTGTTCAGTCTTTGCATAAAAGTTCTACTTCATAACTATCATACCCTATTCTATCACAGTTACAGTTCTCATCTAATTCAGCTCTGTGCTTCTGAGATGAGGGGGACTAGACTGTTTGAATGTACTTGGATTTAGATAATGGCTTAATATTTTCTTTTTATTTTTGTATTTTTTCCAATAGTTACTAACATAGCATTTGCCTTTTTGATCACTACTGAGCACTGGTGATGTGATAGTTTCATAGGCCCGTCCCCAGTGGCTCCAGTTTCCCTTTCCTGATTGGTAATAGGTATATTAGAAGCCCTCATTACACATGCACTATTCAGATTGCTTTTCTCTGAAGTGCGTTACTTTGCACTTTCCAACACGGAATTCCATTTTCGGTTTTATCATCCAGTCACTCAGTAATGCCAACCTCTTTTGCAACTCTTTGCAAAAAAAGTCTATTCACAGAGGAGCTCACCCATTCCTTTGCAGACTCTCTGCAACCTACATGCTATTGCTGTCGTTCGGACAGAGGTCTTGTCATAGATCTGCCGTTCTTCTCCAATTGACGTTGAACTAATGAATTAAATCTCTTATGTATGTTGCTGGGAATAAGATTGGGCTTTTCCTACTCTATAAGCGATATACTGTGCTCCATTGGCCCCCTGCAGCAGTTTTCATCTCCACATATCAAAGTACTTGCAAAGATGGGGGAGTATCAATGTCTCCAGGTGACAGCCAGGGAAACTGATATCCCTTTTAGCAGTAACAGTATGCAGTGTTCTAGAGTGGCCTGAATGCTATTTGTTGAATAAATTAGTTAATGAGTAACAGCAATAGTTGCTAATTAACATACTCAATGAATATTTATGCTGGCATCTCGCCAGTTGTACATCTTATACAATGTGTCTTTCACTCTCACTTTCCCCTTATTTATTTCATACCATGGGCTCCCATCGGAAACGACCTATCCTGGCTCTGTCTCCCCAGCATCTGTTGCAAGGAAAGCCAACTTCTTCCCACCCCGCAACAGCCAATTACGATCAAATGTAAACCTCAGAAATCATCCCCAGCCTCACTGTCTCCCTACTTCCCAATGTAGCAGTCAATCAATGGGCCCTCCACAGCACCCCTAGGATTTGTGGAGTCGAACTGTATAGGGGAAGGAAGATCCCATCTTATGGGATAAGGCAGAACTGACAAGTAACCTGTGGGATTCAAGGTTACACCTGCACATTTTTTGCCACTGTCACAAACCAGCATCGGAAGAGGTGTGCCTTCAAAACATAAGTGTCCTAGGATATTTAAAGCTTCATAAAGAAAATCAATCGCTTAATTTCAACCTGGAATCCAATCTGCAGCCTGCATAGCTCCAGGCCCATCACCGTACTCCACAGCCTGGATTAGCTCCAGTGCCTGGAATAGCCCCAAGCGTGTGCATTACACTCATCTCACTAACCAGGCATTTCAACTCTGTACTCCCTGTAGTATGATGAGGTAAGAATCAGTGTCTGTAACTCAAGAAATGAGGGAGTTTGTTGGTGTCATCTCTCTTTTTGAGATGTCCAACACACCTTTGGTCCCGAGAAGAGCATCATACAGGCACAAAACCCAAAACCAATGGTTTGTTTCCAACACGACACTTACAGATGAGACCCTAAGCATTAGCCCTGTATTAATCTTGCCCAGGTTACTAAAAAGCTAATTCTAACTGTGAACAGTAAAACAACTAATGCTGGTTGTGAAAAGTCACAGAAAATCTCACTCTGTTGGTGACTGTGATCTCACATTAATGAATGATAAAATAGCAAATAAAAGTTTCATGACAACAAATGCAAACTCATGCTTACAGGGGAAAAAACCCACCCTAACAATGTCTATACAGTAATGGACATTACATTAGCTATTACCACTCAGGAAAGATACCCTGCAGTCACTGTGCATAGTGCTGTTAAGTACTCAGCAACGTTAAGTACTCAGTGCTGTTAAGTACCAGCAGCAGAAAACTGAACATCAGGAGCTATTAGGAAAGAAACTGAGAGAAAAAAAAGATGCCTGTCTTCATCCCTGTGTCGCTGTGTACATTGACGGTGTGTGCCCTCTTCACCACCGCAGGCAGGGCTGCTTGCTGTGCCTAGGAAAAACAGAGTAGGACCAGAAAGGTTCACAGGAGATCAACAGGGATGATCAAAGCTACGGAAAGCATTCAAAATAAAGAAGTATCATATGGGCTGGGACTGTTTAGCTGGAAAAGAGACCACTGGGACGGCAGATGAGAGAAGTATGTGAAATCAGGAATGGCCTGGAGAACGTGATAAAAATGTGTCTTTCATAGTGCAAGGACTGGGGAGCCTTTATGTGATTAAGTGTCAGGTTTAAAGCAAACACACCCAATCCATAACCACTTTGTGACACCCTTTGCTGCAGGATGTCGTGGAGGCCAGCAGTATAAATGGGTTCAGAAAGCAATTAGAAAATTCTCAAAAGAAAAGTCCATCAAAGGCGCCTAGACTGCAGAGATGAAGATACAGCTTTGGCTCAGGAAGTCCCTAAACTCCAGATTGCCAGAAACTGGAAGGATGAAGTGGAGGAAATATCGCTGTACTTGTCTGGCTCTTGTGCTCTTTTGCTGAGCATCCGCCTCGGGCTGGTCAGAGGCAGGATATGGTCTAGGTGACCCCTTGGTCTGACTCAGCACTGCTGTTCCTGCAGCCTGGCCCTTTTCCAGCTAGGCTAATTCACTTGATGGCTGCTTGGAGGCTGTATTTCTTCATGTCCCGCTGTCATGTGTTAGTCAGGTTATCCAGAAGAGAGGATTGTCTCTGCCAGTGAGGGCAGACCTTCACAGGGATCAAGTCAAAGGGGTATAAATTTTCAGACACAATGACCAGAGCTGTGGAACTTGGTACTATGAGGTCAAAGGTCCTGACATAGCTGTAAAAGGAAAAGCAATGACAAGGACAAGAGCTAAAATGGACCTTAGGCATGCCATGGCCAGGCCAGCACTGACTACATCACCCTGGCAGGGCCTCACTGGGGTGTAGGAAATCACACTCAGATGCATTTCTTCTGAGGTGGGCCCCGTCTCCAACCTACACCACACAGGGTGGGAATATGGATGCGTAAGGGATTTTGGATCCACAGCGTGCTCAGCACTTAAATGCTTTCTGCCGACTTCACCTTCTACCAGGGCATAACAGCTCTGGGTTTAGCACTGCAGTTCCTTTCTAAATAAAAGAGGGGATGAATGCTGCTCCGGGCTCTTGCCAGGCTCTTCTCCGAGACTTCCTGGCCTTCCCATGGCAGATGCACAGAGCTGCAGGAGGTTCAGATAAGGCCTCATTCAAAAAAAAAAAAAAAAAAAAAAAAACCAAAAAACAAAAAACAAACCACTTGAGCAACCAGGTAATGAGCAGCACCTGTGCACCTCTAGGCACATGGTGCTTCCCAGTGGAGCCCTTAGAGCTGCTCCATGTGCTGGAAATTATGGCTGCACTTCAGCATTTTGCAGTATCAGGGCATAAAATTGTGCAGAAAAGCCCTTCTTTGCCTCACCTTGCAAAGCTACAGTATTTGTAAATGTCTTGCTGCAGATAAGCAGTTTAAATGCATTGTAGCTGTGCCGCTGTTTTTGAATTACTAAAAATCTCAGCACTACAAACTTTGTCTGTGATAAGCCTAATCTCCTCTTCTCATCATTATCATGCTAGAAATCATGCTGGAGGCCTCTCTAATCTGACTTCATTTTGCAGTAACCATAATTGTGAGAACTTGCTTTCTCCATGCATGTTTGGGCAGAGATTGTTTGCCAATGACTTTATACAATTATTTTACTCCCAGAAGTATGCCAGAATGAATTTTTCTTTTCTTGATTTAAAAAGCAAAAAATTAATTATCCCAGGGGAAAAAGAAAAGAAGAAAAGACATTCCCTGTTGTACAGCATGACTCTGAACTGTACAGTAATAGCCTTAGTAGCACAAAATGCAAAGTTAGAAATACTGAATAACCAGGCTTCACCAGTCACCTTGGTGTACTTTGCTTCAGTGAACATTGCTGTGACAGATAAAGTCCCAACACATCAGCTCTCATTGAGGGAAATATATAATGGCATGTATTGCAGATGTATCTGGACCTTTGTTACTCTCTAATTAATATAGATACAGTGTTGGGTTTGGACATCCTTTTTTTTACTTCCACTTTTACCAAAATCCACACTGCCTGTTCACTCATTACTTTTTCCTTTACAGCCTGTCAGTAGTTTTCCTTACCTCTAGGGACTGATCCTATTCATATTAAACCAACAAGAGACCTCACACGAGGTGTGAGACAGGGGCAGGGGTTGGGATGGGAGCTGCAGAGGAAGCTCTGCACTGCAGAGGGTGTGGAGACAGAGCCCAGGCTAACAGCTCTCCAGAGTCAGTCAGGAGATATAGGGCTCAAAGAGCAGAGCCAATATTTGCAGCTGCAAAGCAGACCTGATGCTGATCCCAATCCCTTTAGATCCCAGTCTGATACGAGAAAAAAATATTTCATAGTCTTTCCATTAGACAGCTTATCAGCAATGTTAAAACATCTGGAGTGACTGAGTGCTAAGGAGGAGACGCTCATCGTGAGAGAGGTTTATAAAGAGGAACACCTAAGAACATGAAACCAGAGATTTTATTATGGCTAATGAAACAAAGGCATTTGATTAATTACTGACATCGCAGAAGTACATTTTTAAAAGTGATTACTATAACTAGAGATGTCGAGCATGATAATATGCACTAAACAATATACAATAGGACTGAAGATTTATGAGATTCCCTTGCATGTTGGCTGCAACAGGGTAAGTTCATTGAGTCCTGGGAGTTCACAGGAAGAGACCTCAAGAGCTGTGAGTCTTCTCTGAGTCCCTGGAGAGCCACATCAACTAATTGAGACTGTCAATGATACAGATAATATACCATGAGTCATGCAGGAGGGGGAGAAGGCAGCAAGGCTGCTGGGCTGAAGGGCTGTACAGGTGTACGGTGGCTTGGCCCTGACCAGAATATCCAGAGAACTGACTAATGGGGGGGCACATGGGGCAATCGCGGTGCTCACGCTTTGATGTGCCACTTCTTCCCAGCAGTCCCCATGGAGCAGTTTGGAGGTGGCATGGTGTTCTACCACAGAGGGGTAAAGCTGAGTTTTCCTGAAGGGCTTCCGTGGGACATCTCCAGCAGACGTGAACATAGCTGTCTGCTGGTGCTTTCCACCACCCTGGCCGGGGCATGGCAGGAGTCATATGGCCTCCCTCTTCTTTTATGTTGCCTTCCAGCACTTGCCCCTGCACAGTTTGCTCAGGGAACACAGTTACACACGAGCTTCATCTGCGGCAGGCGAGGGAATGCATCCCACCTCCGTTTGCTGCTGCAGCCCCAGGGAGATGGGGAAAAACTGGCCCAGGGAGGGGAAGCCCTCTGAAGAGGGCTCTTGCAGCTTGTAGATCAGGATGTCTCCAAAAGCTGAGGGCTGCTGCTTGCATTGTAGATATGAGTGTTGGAAATGGGTAATTTTTCATCATCTCAACATTACCAGTTGCTGCACCTGGGTCAGATTAGTCACTGGTGGCTAGCAGAGCAGTCTGGAGAAATACCACTATCTGCTGCCCTGTTATTATCCTCTTCCACAGACACCCGTCTCTTGGCTGCTCTCAGAGAGCACCAACACAGAGCCTAAACTCAGGTTACAGGTTGCATGTTAATTTGTAAGCTCATTTTGCTCTCTTTGCTCTGTTTGTGCTCTGGCTCTGAGGTCCCGTTCATAGTTAGAACTAGCCATGCATATTTAGACAATGACGGTAAGGAGGGAAGAGCTCACGGCAGGCAGGCAGCCGAGTCTTTACCATTTCCACCTGCATTCAGGTTGAGGACAGTACCCAGAAACACTGTTCCTCTCTGCATTCTGCACAGAAATATGGCTTTATTGATTACAGGTAAGCCTGCAAACAAAGCATTTCTGAAATGGCAAACAAATGGTGATCACAGGAAGAAAAACAAGTTATTAAAAAAAAAGAATCAGATAGAAGCAGGCAAGTTACAACAGTGAACACTGGGGATTTGTCTAAGGGCCAAAAACTAACCCAGCGTTGGTAGGTGCTCTTGGACAACTGCAATGTAAAGATTTAGAGCCAGATTCTCTCTCAGGATAAGCAAGCAACGAAGTAAATTGCACTAATCTGATTTATAGCAACAGAGACTCTCTGCCATTAAAAGCACAGATCCCTCCAGAAGAGCAAGGGGCATCTTTTATGAGTTGCTGCATGACAGCAATTCCTTATGCACTGGAGAAATATCTCAGTGATTTCACTGGCAGACACATGCCTGTAGGTATGTTTCAAAAGGTGAAAAAAATAACAATATCCTTAAGCTACCTGTAACAATTGCTAATTTCCAGCTACCTTCTTTTTTAATCATCAGGACTGGTGTATGTTGACATTCCTTTATCGTTGCTATTAATCAGATCTGACTATCTCTGTTTAACTACCACCTTCATATGCCCCGTGGCATTTTTTGCATTTGTATGACAGCTCCATAACCTTAACTGTGTTGCCCTGCGCTAATGACACCAAGTGTAATGAGATAGGTTCAGATAAAGGTGCTAATAAAGTATGTTTGCTGATGCCCTTAACACAGCAGTGTTGAAGGAGGATTATAGGTGCTGCCCTTGCCAGCAGAGGTCACTGCAGAATGGATGTGTGAACATCCACCTAGAGACCATTTTAAGTCAAATAAGCAAAGTGAGATTCTTTCTTCCTTCTCAGACACACATGTGGGAACTCACACACATTAAGTCTTTTTTAGAAAAAAAAAATTGACACCTAGGGACATCTGAATCCAAACAGTGCCAAGGCCTCCAGGTAGCATAGTGGATCTCCCTAGAGCTCAAGTGACCAGACAAAACGTATTTCTAACGCTCACCTTTCCCAGCAGGCCAGATCACACTGGTTTCGGGAGAGGGTACCCACTATAACCAAAAGCAATACAATATTTTCTCAAAATACCAACATACTTTAATATCGTTGCTAGCAGATTGGTTACTTTTGATAGCAGACTTATTGTGTGAAGAAAAAAAAGGGGTGCTATTTTTTAATTATTATTGTTCTTTATCTCAGTTTCTGAGGCCCTGGTGTGGAAAGCTGTAATCTGAGTGAGATTTATTCTGATTATCCAGTATGGAAACATTTTTCTCATTTATTTCTCTGGGGTATATAATCACAATGTGAATATGGACCATATGGTTTTCCCAGTGCACCCAGCATCACACAAGGGTTGTCAGAGTAAGGACTAAAATGTATTGGCATAGAAAATCAACTCTGCTGCACATTCAGTTTTGTCATGGGAGTTTTCATGATGATCATCTGACCTGCTGTATAACCATGATGTAAAATCATCTCCCAGGAGCTCTTCTCCATCTTCAGGTGTTGCAGAGGAGATTTCGGGAAGTCATCCACCCTTGATTTAAAGACAAACTGAGAATCCAACTTTACTCTAGTAAGTAGTGGTTAATTACCTTCAATTTTTTAACTTGACTTCTGTTCTGGATGTGTCTAGCATCAACAACCAACCACTGAATTTTATTATGGGTTTATTTTCTGCTTGAAACATCTGTTGCATTTTCCCCATGCTCATACTTGTAGACCGCAAGCAAGTCACCCCTCAGCCTTCTTTCAGACGAATTCCACTGAGTTGTCAGTCTCCTACCGTAAAGTTTCCCAGATCTCAGATTGCTCATGTACCTTTCCCTGATGCCTTTCCAACCTGTCAACATCTTCTTTGAAGTGCGGACTTGAAAACAGGACAGAGTGTTCCCGCGGTAGCCCCATGCTTTTGTGCACAGAAACAAATCCAGGTCACAGCTCCTCCCGTGTGGGTTCAGGCTGCTCTGCACAGCAGCACCACACAAAGAGCTGACGTTTATCTGGTTATTTCCCATCACCCCTACATCTCTACATCTCCTTTGTGGCGCAAGCAATGGAGCCCTCTTCTTTTTAGAGGGATCTCTGACCACCCCCCCAGCTCCGTACACTGTAATGAGTGGCTGGCCTTGAGCTCGGGGAAGAAAATGACTCCCCTGATCCTTAGACCATTTGGCTTTGGACCAACCCCAGGTTTAAGTTAGAGCCTCAAGGGAGACTCCCCAGCTGCAACAGCACAAAAAGGATGGAGCTGGGAGCAAGGGTGGAGCCTGCATTCCTCAATCTAAAAGGAGACTTTTAGTCTCTTCCTAGCCTCCCTTTCTTTGAAATGTCTCTCAAGAAATGGTTAGAGAACAAAGGCGAGGAATGAATAAAACACACATTATCATCACTTTGCATGAGTCCTGCAGGGAAAGGTGGCAAGCTCTCCTTTTCTGCTCCCTTTCTTGTTCCTCCCTTGCCGTAGTGACTCTCCCAGCTCCAACTGACTTGGCATTCTCCTTGCAATTCTTTGCAGATCTCCCCTTGGAGTCACAGGAGATGCTGGCTCCCTTCTCTGGGGACCTCACTGCTTTGCTGCTGCTTATTAGCATCCCAGTTAAAAATGCCTCGATTGGAATGACACAAATGTCAGTAGTGGAGGGAAACACACAAGAATGGGAAGAAAATGCTGCACAGTGATAAATGAAAAACCATAACTGTTGGGAGGTGGTGCACACCACTGACTCACTGGGGAGCAAAGCAGGGCCGTATCACTTACCACCATCAGGAAAAACTGGAAGGACTAATGCTACATCCTAGAACAATGACATTTTAAAAATGAATATATTCTTTCTTTTCTGTCTCTTGAAACGTACTTTTGAAAACTACATTGTCCAGTGCTGCATCATACTTCTTTTTTTTTTTTTAACATAGGATTTCAATGAAACTTACTTCCTTTCCAATCCATAGAGCTTTACACACAGTTTCTCCAAGTGTAACTCCATTAGTGTCATGCAATGGAAAACTAAGCCCTACATCTTGTCCTAATTGGTCAGACTTTCTTGTATAGGCCAGAAAATCTTTTGAATGCATTCTTTTACTAGATACTAAGGGTTTTGTGCCTTTTCCAAGCAAGTTTTGTAGAAGACAAGCATTTGCTAGCCTGGAATATGTCAGCATAGCTCTGTGGATGATGTAAAACCCAATCTGAATAATGCTATTGAAGTTAATTTGCACAATTGTTTAATATAATCTCAGAAAAGGCGAATAGGGATGGATTGTCCACTCTTTTTTGCTGCACATGAACTGGGTTTGAAACAAATGAGAAGTGCTAGTTTTGCATGCACTAGATAGTAGATCTATGGAATTGCTTGCCAAAGGATGTTGTGAATGATAAAAGTTTATAAGGGTTCAAGCGGTAACTGGACAAGTTCACAGTAGAGAAATGCACTGAGGTTACTAAACATACAGAAACCACAACTATCTCAGGGAGTCCCTGACCTGACAATATCTGGATGCTGGAAGAGTATCAGGGGAATGTATCTTATAGGTTTGCACTTTCCTTACTCTTCCAAAGGCATCTGCTTATGATTATAGTCCAAAACTGGATGCCGGGGTGATGAACCTTGGTGTGACCTGTTATGGCTATTCTTCTGGTTTTATGTTTGTGGTACAGATTATGTTTGTATTTCCTGAAGTGCTTAGTTCTTATGAGAAAAATTACCTAGATATTTGTATTTATTTCTACTATGTTTTGAGTTATGCATGGCTTTTAAGAAGCAGTGTTGGCTAGTGGCAGGATTACTTATATTTTCTGTGTATGACTTTTGTCTTCTTTATTCACAATCTCACAAGAAAATAAGGACAGTAAAAAGAAGAAAAAAAAAAAAAGGAAAATTAGAAACAAAGAAATCAAGTACACTTATTATTTTGACCCAAAACAAGTCCATGACAGCTTAGTACACACAGATATTTCAACAGGCATGTTGGCTTTGTAATCCCTTTTTTGGCGTCAGCATAAGTGATGAAAGGTAGCCATGTGTCCAGATAACTCCATTTGAGTGATTAGAAAACCTGGTCATTTTTCCTATGGCATAGGCCCCTACCTATCTTTTTAAAGACAGCCTTCATCCAAGATGCTTGATGAATGCCAGCTTGTTTCAGTATTATCAGTAATGTCATATACCTGTGAACATGCAGCCCAGCCATGCAAGAGGCAAGTGCCAGGGAAGAGGATGAAAAGCAGCCCCTAAAAGCTTGAATACTCCAGATGGGCAGACTGTCCCCAGGGAAAAACTCTCCTCTTGTCTCTATCAGCAAGCAGAGGGAAACAGTTAAAAGAGACAGGCCTTGTTTGCATTAATATTTAGAGTGTTTTGGCCAAAATGTAGCTAAATAATGAATCTGAAGGTACTAAACATTGTTGTGTGAAGCTGGAGCTCAGACTAAACAGAGGAAGAGAGGTGGCAGGAAGGCATCCTGGGGAAGCAGGGACTCTGCTTCGCCCTGTGTGCCATTGAAGTCTCTCTGGAGGACTCCACATAGCTCAGACTGCGAGACCATGATTAACCTGACACCAAACTCACAAGGAAACATTGGTGCCAAATTAATGGCCTGGCCAGTGGAGAACTTTCATTGAAGTAGCTAAGGACTGCAGCTTAGCTGAGAAATTCCAGTGAGGGCTTGTCTATCCAGCAAGCCAGAATCACCTTGGCTAAATTAACAAGTGAAAGCAGGGAAGGCACTGCTTCCCTGAAGGGCTGGAGATCACCTGCAGCTCCCCAGTGACAGTCAACAGGAGAGTTGAAGGAGGAACAGGCGCTGAATGAACGCCACCATATGGGATGTTCAAACTACAGGTGGAGAACTGAGCTCAAAAACTGCTGCCAAGATGCTCGTGGGGGTGGGAAACAGTGAATCTCACTTAGCAGCCGTAGATTAGATCTAGATGCAGACGCAGATATTGTCGGTTTATTAATGCACCTATTCTCGAACTGGGTGGCATGTCCCCCCAGGGGGCTGGAATGCATAGGGTTGAATAGTTTACTTCTGTGAGGGAGAAAGTGAGTCTGAAGCAAATCTCCCACACCTCCTTCCTCTGTGGGACTGCTTGGATCAACCAGACTTGCTCTTCCAGGATGCCAAGACTCACAGGCCACATCCGACATCGATGTGGAGCCCCTGCCTCTGCGTTGCCTGTCTTACCCTGGCCGGGGACATGCCCAGCTGCTCTCACCTTGGCCTCAGCACTGGCCTGGCCACGTTCCCAACCCTGCACAAAACAATCCCCAGTGATTCCTCCTGCTCCCCCAAATTAGGGTATTTTCCCTGGGGTCTGTTGTCTGGGTGTCAGTTTTTCCAAGTTGAGGCTGTGCCAGCTTTTCACTTCCTTTTATTTTCTCAGACACAAACTCAGGCTTTGTCTGTGGGAAGCTTTGTCTAATAAAAGCACCTGGTGAAGATACTAGTTTTCCTAGGCCTGCAGGCTAGGTCTCAGGCTGATGGTAGCCATCACACCTGATGAAATCACTAGGCATTTAAACCCATGTCTGCTGCTGCCAGTGGCAGCTGACAGGAGGGTTGCAATATCAAGGTAAACAATATCAAATTATAACAAATTAATAATGTATAAAAACTGACCAAAGATTGAGGTACCATGTCTGATGCACATAGTCGGTCCCACTTCCATGAAAGGCAGCCTACACTGACCAGAAATCTTGACCTCTTCTGTTCCCTACCACCCATTTTACTTCTGTTCATGCAGGTATTTGGGTTCATTCCTCTGCTTCTCACACTGTGGTGCAAGAGGTTGGTCCTGGCTCTTGCTCAGTTGAGTGTGCTGCCACTGCAGTCTCCTCATCTTTGCTGAGGTTAGAGCCAGAGAGCTAGTCTTCACCATCTGAGCATTTCAGTCCTGCATGGAGAGCATGGACACACACCTGCCTGTGCTGCTTTAGTCACTGGTGTTCAAAACCCTCCTTCAGTTCCCGGGTCATCCGGGAGCAGTGTCAGTGCAGAAGAGGTGCGAGGGTGGGTCAGAGAAAAGTTCTTTGGTTTCTGGTAACTTGATGCTGGCTGAGTTCCTGTCAGAGCCCATGGGTCTTTTATCACAGCCTAATGGTTGGGCAGAATCTGCCACTGGAATTGTCTGATGGGAAACTGAGGCCAGAGGTGAATTTGTGACCAACGACCAAATCAACTCATCAGGGCCACAGCGGTGGAAGTGCATAAGTTGCATACTAAGAAAGATGACAAAATGCTGTGTGTAAGGAAGATATTCTGCCTTAGCCTCTCCTGAGGATCATCACAAATTTAACTCCCCAGTGTAAGTTCAAGGAGGCAATTAATTTTGTGATGAGAAATGCAGAGATTTGATTTGATGCTGGAGAGCCCAACACCAGCGAGCTGGTGACTTGCAAGAAACACCCCCTTAGCAGCAGAGCCTGACATGGCTTCATAAAGAACTGAATTTCATTCTAAACAGATATATTTGTTTTGGAAAGGTGTCTGTAAAGCTGAACGTGGTGCAAATATGCTGCTGGCAGTGAATTTCCTGGCAGAGTCCCTCTTGGCATGCAGCAAAGTTACTAGTCCAGTCCCGTTGTTCACGCTGGGCCTGAATCACCAGCGTGTTGCTGCAGCTTTGTGCTGGCACCATTCCAGACAAATGGGCGAGCAGCTCCGGAGAGCCCCTGAGCCATGCCGTGGTCCCGCCTGCATGGCGAGGCCAGTGGCAAGGCTGCCCGCCAGTGGCTGGCTCTGGGCAGGAATGCCCCCCCTCTCTGCTTCAGGATCCTCTCGGTGCCCTTTGTCACCTGCCCACCCGTGCCTTGTTCTCTCTCCTGGTCCTACATCTGGCTGGGGGGGGGGCAGGGAGCAGCCCAGTGGAAGCGATGAGCGGCTTCTGTGCCTCCTGCGAACAGTCAGGACTGTGTCCCAGCTGTGTTAGAGCTGTGATGACAGGGATGCTATGGGGGAAACTGGTGGGAGAGGCACAAAATCCCAGCGAGGTTTGCATCTGTTACTCAAGGTGAGTAGTGCCCTACTTTATTGGAGAAGAGAGTGAAGTGGCTTAGAGTCAGATGTATGCATTGTATATACAGGCAAAGAATTATTTTGAAGCTAAGACCCTCAGCGAGGACTTGAAACAACAGGATTTGGTTCCTACCACTGTCACAACTCTCATGTGTCGCCAGACAGTGTTATTTCTCCTGGTTCCAGTTCCTTCCTTGTGGAATGAGACTCTTCATCTTCCTTCTCCCACCCTTTGTTGTTCCTGCCTATTTAAACTGCAAGCACCTTAGGCCAAGTGGTGTTTCTCATAAAGTGTACGTACAGTCCATACGAATAAAAATGGAAACTTAGGACTCCTGTAAAACTGACAAGTCCCAGTAAGGAACCTGCTCACCCTGCAGGCTCTGTCTACCAAGTGGCAGAATATGTGGTCAGTGCTTTAAGAGGTATTAATCTGATGTCTCCTTGTACCCTCAGTCTCTTTGACCCCCTGTGCTGCCAGACATCCATGGCTACAGCAAGTCTCCCTAATCGCCAGCTGCTGGCAAATACACAACTAGTCACCAGCCACTTTTACAGCGTGCCAGACACGTAGTGGAATATGTGCTCCTCTCAACCCATCTGCACAACAGGCTACAGATGCCAGCTGCTTTCCTTGGAGTGACATGGACAAGAGAGAAAGAAGGGAAAAGGAGAAAACAGAGTAACTCAAAACCATTTTCTCCACAGTTCTTTTAACTAATATCCCTCTTGCCTGCATACTATTGTCTTGTTGTTGCCCCAATTTTTCTCTCCTTTTCATTTTTCCATTGACTAATTAGGCTATCATTGTGTTAATGAAGTTAATGAATATTTATCTTGTGACAATAAAATATGAGATGCTCCCAGAGTGTCTCCATCCTGGTATTTCAGAATATAGGACTTTTATTCAACAAGTCTCCTACTTGATGGTTTACATCAATTGAATACACCGACAAGAGCCCCCGGTCTGAGAACCCCTCAGTGTAATTCAACTTTCCTTCACAAAGAAAACAGACACTGTCCTTTTCCTTGGGAATATTCCTGACTTTAAAAAGGGTAAGATACAAAAGCACTGGGGATAATAAGTTTAACCTTGTTCTCCTTTATACTTTCGCGACACTGCTCTGACTCCGCTGACCATGATGAAAGAACTCCCGGTTGATGCTGGCCGGCAGCAGTTGAAATGGAAGTTGGGTCGTCTGAGATGAAATCTAGCTGGTCTACAGCAGGTACACATGAAAATGCAAATATGAAAGTTCTGAGGCATGCTGGTATGGCAAACTGTTGTGAATGAGGCTACTAGGGAAGTAGCTGGTCATCATGTTGCAACAATATCAACAGAGCAATGATGTCACCATGACTCTTGTGCAGGATCATACATATTTTGTGTCAATATTTTGGGAAGAATATTTACTACTTAAAATTTTTATCCTCATGGTGCAAAACTACATGCAAATCATCTTCTTTTTAAATAAACGTAGCTGGGTATGATTTTGCACACGAAGGCACGTGAGCATGGCTATATCACCTGAATAAATGCCAGCTCAATGGGATTGAATTAATAATACAAAAGAAAGTGCATTGGACCACTTGGATATAGGAAAAAAGAGGCAAGAGATCCTCACTGTGTGCAAATTTTCCCTTTGAAACCAAAATGAATGAAAGCAAGCAAAGGCTAATCGTTCTATGTGCCCTCAGATGAAAGGTGGTTGATGAAGACAAAAAATCATTCAGGGAGCCTGATTTTTTTAGCACACAAATTTTTTGTGAAATACTGAATTCGGTCAGCATCTACCACATCAAACTCCTCAGTTTATCTGGGAGCCCTACAGACCCTCCCTGCATGTGTAATGAATAAATAAAGATTGTGAACAGCAGAAGCCACATTTCTTCTGAGTGAAGTCTGTCTGCACAGACACACCATATGAATGAAACCATTTTCAATTCACAACTCTTATTAATTTGGTGACAGAGGGGGAGAACACAAGACTGGTGGGTACAATGAGCTAATTGGATAAAAGGCATGTGAAAACACTATACCTATAATGTACCTTGTTAGCATATGCAAATGAGATAATTATACAGGCTGATAGCAGTTAGGCACAGTAATACATAGTCCATGTGAACTGTCCACAAATACTTCTGAGATCAAGAAATGAAAGTAAATTCTTTAAACATCCTAATTGGCTGCCAAAAGGAAATTCATTCCAGCTAGAACTTAATTCAGTGTAAAGTAACGTAACTCATTTGATCTCAATGAAGATCAAAAAAACACAACCATATCCAGACAATCTTGGATTAAGACGCATTGTTTGTATATATTTACTACATAAAGTTATTATGCAAAAACACCCTAAATGAGATGAAGGCTCTGTGAAATCATTCATTACTATTTCTCATGTGTTATTAGTGAGCTGAAGACTGTCCTGTTCATGCAAGGGGACACCAGATCTTCCTAAAATCCAAGACTGCATGCAGGATTTCTACAAGTCAAATGGATAGTCAGATGTTTCTCATTCCCTCAATTGCACTCAGTGATTTTGCACTTCAAATTTAGGCCAGCTTCTCACCTTTCAAACTATTAATGTACCTCAGAGACATTTTCTAGGGAATTATTCAGGTAGACAACATTTTTTCTACTTGATTTGCTATGAAATGACAAGCACTGTTAAACCAAAGGTTAATCATTGATTAAGTTTAATGACACTAAAAGAAACAGGTCATGTGAGAAAGCAATTGCACTTTCATTTTTGCTGTCACAGGTCATTTATAGCTTTTGATTCAAATTCCACCCCACGCAAAGAGTTGCTAACAACATCCTACTTCAAATTCTAATGTACTACAACCGCACAGCAAGCATGTGAGCTGGCAGTAATCAGGCCATTTGTAAAGCATACACAGATTCTTTCATTCATCCTGGCCATTAAACTGTTTGAAAAGATTATTTTATTGTTCCACATTAAAAGGCAGTGCTTTTGACAACTTGTTTTACAGAGAAGTGCCCCATTTTATTTGTACGCAAGACTGTTCTGCCACTTTTGTGCATTTACGAACCTCAAACTCAACAACACCTGCAGTTCTTCCCTCTCTGGTATGGACTCAAAACAAAAACAAAAACAAAAACAAAACAAAACAAAACAAAACAAAAAAAAAAAAAAAAAATAAAAGAAAGGAAACGAGATTGAAAAGAGAGCATTTATTTTCTCTGTGACCAATAGCTCTTGTGCCTCAAACTACACGAGGAGCTGAAAAGTCAACTGTAAGTCTCTATGATTCTTTCAAGGATGGCTGCATCAGCAGGGAGCTGCTCATAGCAGTAATAGAGCTTGCTTCTGATCTCATCCTCCTTTGTACCGTGGCATATCCATTTGTTTCCAGGATGTGACTCTTCCTTTACACCAGCATCAAGCAGATCAGAATCAAATCTTCCACCTGCTGAGGGAGAGTTAATGGGCATTGTTAATCCAATATGCATCTATGCTTTGGCCTACTAGCCAAAATAATTAGCCCTCTAACAAAGAAAGGAGCCTTTGAAAACTTAGACACAGGCAGGAAATAAGCAATAGAAGTAGATCATGAGGCTTATAAGTCTATATAAAGCCTCTGTAAGCTTCCTTTTCTTCCTTTTCATCCATGTATTATGAAAAAGAAGGGCCTACTGCCCTAAGCTTTTGGGCATTCACATCAGGACCCACATATTTTATGCACAAATGTCAAAGAATTTTCAAAACTTACCTTGTTTGAAAGAAAAAAACACAAAGACAGTGATATGGGTTTGACCTAAAAAGTCAGGGTTTCTGTTACAAAGAGCACTTACAGGAAAAGAGGAACTGTGATTTCATAAAACTAATGGTGGAACAAAAGAGATGAGATGATTGTCTCTATTTGTAGGTTGTACATGAATTCAGGGATGAGTCTGGGTCTTTGGTACTAGACCACTGCCAGATTCAAAGCTGTGGAGAACAGCTTGTCTCTGAAGCATAGCACTGTATCTTCATGCAGTGGGCAAACCACTCTAGGTGTGATTTGATGAAAATGGGCTGTTGGTATAGATCAATTCCAGAGTGCTACTAGAGCTGATATCAAGAAATTGGCTTTAAAATGGTAGTAGAACTGATTCAACAAAAGGAATGCCTTGAAGAATTAATATATTTCTCTTTTCAAACAATGCAGCGAGCATTGTTCAAATGCATAAAACATGAAGAGAGCTCTAGTTCTGCAATATTGACATGATTTCTTTTCCTTTAAATCTAATTCAGGAATGATAATAAAAAAGTCTGCAGTAAAAATTCTCATTTTCAGTGCTGCAGCGTTGGAGCACTGCCATGGGCTTTTTGAAGAGTCACTCCACATCCACATCTATTTTCACCCTTTCAACCCAATTCTGTATTGTTACTGCTGAGTGGTGGAGCTGCCTTTGAAAACGTACAAAGCAGGTGATTTTCAATTGTGTAAAGCCGTGTTTGGCTTTAGGCATTTGAGTTCATGGGAATAGCCTTTCAAAGTGCTTGGTCCAAAGCATAGTGAAGTCAATGGAAAATCTCCAGGTGACTTCACTGGGCCTTGGATCCAGTCCAAACTCTGGAGCCTCGAAGTCTGGAAGTCTCAACTGGACTTGAAGTTATTCCTAATTGTTCAAAAACAGAATAAGAATTTTGCAAGGTCAACCTCCTCCACACACGCTGTGTCCTCTTTTGCAATGACTTGAGAGTCTCCTCCCTGGCTGCAGGCATTCAGCACCTCGCAAAATTAACTCTCATCTTAGGATAAACCTTCTTAGAATAGTCACAGCAGTAGATGTGCAGTGGATTCATTACATTGTCTCAATCCTTCTCTGCCAAAAATTGGTCAAGCTGTACAGTTTACTCATCTTTAACCACAAGTTGTGGTTGCGGCTCATCTGCTGAATTTAGAAAGCCACATGGAAATTCACTTCTAGGAGACTATTCCCTCCAGGAAATCAGCTAAGAAAAATAAATAAATAAAAACAAAAATACAATATTTTAAATTAAAAGTGTGATCTGATCTCTGAAACAATTTTTTATCCATTAAGTTCCCACCCAAGGAATCAGTTATATGCGTGCTTCAAGTAACTATATTGTTTAAAGAAACTGTACGTGTCACACAGTTAAAAAGAGAGAGATGCAGCTAGATTTAGTTAAACAATTGACTAATAACTCAATCAACAATATTTTTATCCTAGGTAGTAGTTATCAGCTTAGACAGCTGTTACAGTCTTTCACTGTAATACTTAAAAGGCAAACCACCAAATTCAATACCATATTGTTTGTGTAGTAGTGTTTGTTTAAAGGTAAATCACTCATAAAAGTGTAATTTCCTGCTGATACATAATGGCGGATAGCGGCAGGAAGCCAGCCCGAGCAGACTGAGACTCCGAGATATGCAGTGCTAAATCGCCAGCAGTACTTTACCCCAGCTCTAAAATGATTGTGTTTTTACACCCAGTCACACCTAAATTAGCACCAGCATATTAGGCCTTCTTGCAGACGCCCCTTTTCTCTTTATGCAACAGCACAAGATAAGAAAAAGTACTACAATTGACACAATGAAGTCGTGTTTCTCCAAATAACGATTCCCTTCCTGCTGGGGAGACCCTGCTGGGCAAAATTCCCTCCCCAGTCTGTTTTTCTTGTTTATTTGTTACAGAATCATACTTGCGTTTTGGGTTTCCTTCTGCTTGCTTTCAGCTGACACGTTAACTCATACGATTTCATCATTTTTGAAACTGCTAATTGAAGCTCCCACATTCATAGTGTTTCATTCACTGGCTTCCGAGTGTCAGCAGAATAGACAGAGAGCAACTGCCACTGGCTTTGGAAGAGCTGCTCTAGATTCATGTCAATGAACCAAAACCCCAATTAACTTGTAAGCATGTACTAACTCTTCACTCAGCGGCCCCTCAACCTACATAGGGGCTGGCAGTATGAAAGCGATGGGGATGCTCCCAGGGATTAAGCCTGAGACACTGACACTATATCCAGCATAGGAAACATGCCCCAAGAGGAATCACCTATTGTTTCCATCTTGGCCCTTTTTGCTGGATGCTTTTTGCCCAAATTGATGTGCCTAAATCTCAGGCTGCTGAGTCCAAGCCAGCTCTCTATGTGATACATTTTAAATTATAATCAATGAAAAGAGAGGCAGAAGGCAATTCATGCTGCGCACTCTATGCACCTTTTCTGAATCAGCATCCATCTCTCAGATGGTCCCTAGTTCCCAGGCAGGTGGTTCCGTATTTTACTTTCCTGCATTGCTCTAAAGAGCTATCCCAGGATGTCATCAATGTGTTTCGATGGCCTGATGCCAGAGCACTCCCCATGTGCGAAGAGAATGTAGTGGATAAAATCTTATAACCTATAGCTCAAGCCCATGCAGAGCAGGGAGGAAAGGACTCGTGCTGCATCTCTCACCCTTTCTCTACCAAGAGCCTAATTGCTCAGCCAGTTTAAGAGAAGAGCAACTTGTGCCCTCTGCTCTCTTACCCATCTGTACCTAAAAAATTGGACCCAGCCAGACCTGGATCTAAGCCAGAGTCTTCAGAGGAAGTTTTGATACAGTGAGGATGCTGAGCTTCATTTGGTAGGAAGGGCAGTTGCTGTGGAATTTGTACAGGGACTCTTGTTCTTTTTAACAGGACAGACTTCTGATATGTATATATGTATTTTTTACAGAATTCCCTTTAGCAGTCCACAGAAGGGAAATAGGAGTCCTGCAAAGATCACAGAAAAGTGAACTACACTGCTAAACTTAAAATCATAAAGCATTAATAGAAGGCTAAGCTGGAAATCAGTTCCATCTTCCTCCATCTGCCAAGCTCTGCTTTCTCAGCAGCAAAGCATGTAGCTCAGGGAAATTCTCCCATCTTTCTCCATTAGGGCTTGATATTATCAGCTTTTTCCTGTCACATACAAAAAATTACCTTTAATTAGCTCAGTTTACAGCTACACTACCTAGCCTTGGAAACTTGTTTTGGGATATGAGGAACCACTTGTTTTCTCAAGTGTCTTATGAATCATTAGCAGCAATAAATACACCAAAGTCCTGCATCTCAGAAGGGCTGTATGGTAAAACTGAGGCCAGTGCTTAGTCCTGGAGATGGAGCTCCTTTGAGCAGGACATTCCTTGTGCACAGTCTCGCATCCAGTCCAGTTCAGCCATCACTGCCCCTAGGCTATTTCAGCACTGAGAGGAGCAAGAGCAAAAAGTTACCTTGCCTTCCTGTGTCAGCAAGTGTTACCCAAATTATGACCTAGATAGAAGACTTGCTTGCCTAAAAATCCTTTTTTTTTTTTTTTTTTTTTTTTTTATTCCCAGTTGTGTTTCTTTTAACACAAATGCATTTAGGAACACGTTTCCAGTGCAGTGTGAGCTGCTCACATTCCCTGAAGTTCATGTTGTTAGAAATGAAGGGGGATTCATTTCCTTATAAATTGGATTAAATCCTCTTGCAGGTTGCATAGTTCACAACTAAATATAGCATTTGTCAATGCTTTCCTTGCCTGGAGGAAGAGAAGATTGTCTATTAGTTTCCTTTTCATTAAACAGTTGCTAAAATAAAACATCTTTGTTTAATTGAATGCCTCTGCAGACTTAGTCAGGTGCAACTCCTGTTTCTTCAAACAAAAGGATAACAAAGGAAACATGTAACTGCCATATAACCTTGTCATTTGCTTTGAGGAGAGGAAGAGTTACACGCCAGTCATACGTTTCCTTCAGTGCTTCAAGGACAGAAGGAACAGCTGTCAGTCTGGGGGCAGCAGGATGCCTCGAGGAGGATCACACACCGTATAAAAGCAGAATAGGATTTGGAGTTAAATTGCAATCAGGAGGGGAATGGTTTGGAAAAGGCTATGAGGGACACAGTTTTGTCATGGCAATTCTCTCTGCTGGACCATCAGGTTTCTACTGTGGTATGTGGTTCCTCATCCAAAAAGTTCTCTTGAAGCCAAGTGAGACTTTACAATGATCCTGGAGTGAATGAAGATGCCATAATTTGGCATCACTTGTGCAAAATGGACCTCTTTGGTATGAGGATTGAGCTGCTTGCCTGAGTGAAGGGTTGGGTAAATGCCTGTCCTTTTTAAAATAAATTTGATCACTTATTATTGTTTGCAGCACAACCCTGACTGAGAACAAGACCTCTTCATACCTAGGGGCAGACCCTGACCCTTTAGACTTGCATTTGAAATCAGTGAGGGAGATGTGGTATGTCAAAGATAACAAAAACAGAAAGGAAAGAAAAAGGTTGTCAGAAACCACAGAAAAGATTAGTGGCAGTGCCTGAATGCTGATTTTAGGATGCTAATGATAGAAGGTAGGAATATGGGGAAATAATTAAGGAAATCTTCCAGGAGTTCATCATTTAGTTGGTGATAAAATTCAGAGTTTCTGAATAACGCAGAATGTTATTCAGTATTAATGTAACTGAACCCGGAATAACACACACTGTCAGTAATATACACAGACCCACATTTCTGCAGTCTGTACTCCAAAAAGGCATAAGAATCTTGGGCTTGTCTTAATTCATCAGGTTTGAATTTGTTCTCCCTTCAGTCACAGCAGGGGTGACTTTGTGGAAAACCACTGAGTTATACCAGAATGAAATTCTGCAGAGAGCAGAAAACCAGCAAGTCTCCTGCATTGCTGTTGTAAGATACATTTTCTAGCCTGTAAACTACTTCCATGTGGACCTAAATCTGTCCCTTCTTCACTTTCTCCCTGTCTTAAATGGTACAGCACAGGCAAAGTCCCACGTTGATCTCTGGCTGTGGCAGCCTGCACATTCATAGCTCCCCAGGCCCGAATGCCTTCTCCAGCAGCAGGAGGATGAATCCAGACAATGACTGCAATTCATGGGTTCATGTAATCATACAGGTTTTAAGGCTAGAGAGGCTGTCATGATCTCGTGATCTGATAGTCTGACCTTTGGTGTAACCCAGGGCAGAGAAATTCATACAGAAGCTCCTGCACAACCCTGTGGTCTCAATTTGTGGTTGGTGGTGGTTTAGAAACTATGGCTTGCTCCAGTCTCCTGATGATGGAGAAACACCACATCTCTGGTCCGGTTTTGCAGTGGTTTGCTACACTCAGTGAGTCACCTTAACACAAATCCTCTTAGGACTCACAGGCCTCCTGTCCGCTTGCAAACCTGGAAACCAAGACATTTTGCAGATTTAGTTTCAGTACAATACAAATAAAAATCTCTTGTTGGGTCTATTGCTCAGCCTAAAGCATCCAAGAGAAATCAGAGCTGGTGCTCAGAATATACGGATATTCTCTATGAAGTGTCACCTACATCATGAATCTATAAGCTGGTGTATTATCCAACCCAGACATTGTTATTTAAGTCAGTCTTGGCCTCAGAGAGGTCTGACTTTGCCAAAAGGTTCCTAAGGACATTGAAACTGATTTTTTCTTCCTATTTGAAAACATCTCTCACTGAAACACTCTTTGAGGGAAATCACAAACGCAGGAAACAGCAGCTACAGTGCCGCATGTTTGTCCGTATAGAAGGAATGTGATGAAATCATTTTGGAATGTGCTTTCTTTCTCAGGTTTTTGTTTTGGTGGTAGGAATGTCACTTTCTTAAAAAGTAAAGCACATTCTTGGCCGTTCTCTCCCTCCCCCTCCTTCCAAATTTTGCCTACAAATCAATATTCCCATCTCCTGCCATGTGTTTTTCCCAACCTGTCAGATACCGTTCTCATGTTACTAGTACAACCATCTGATGTCAGGCATCCTAACAGGCAATTATAAATAGTCATTTACTATTAGCTAGAGGGCTTGTTTCTATAGATATGTTTCAAGATGTTCTTTGCTATTTTAACATGAAAGCGTTATTTATTTGTGTTTGGCATAGAGGATTTGACCATTTAAAACATGTCCATTTCCATCACGCTGTGGTAAAACCCCAAGTGAAACCTTAGCCCTCTGAAATGAACCATAAATACCTCATGTTATCCATTTTCATATGAACCCAAAGGCATGTGATGTCCTGTTCTCCACGAATCTGACTGGGCACCTCTCTTTTGCAGCTCTGCCTGAGAGTGCCCATTTCCCCATGGACACATCCTTGTAGCCAGATAACATTTGTCAGTCCAGATGAAGTTGGCCAAGACATGATCACTTTTGCTACACTTTTCTCTGAAACTGACACTTTTCCCCCCATTTAAACCTAGTCCATCTGTTATGCACTTCTACTACACCCCCTATTACATCACATTTTTACATTTTTACTTCCAATTGTTGTTAAGACTAACTCAAGGATAAGCGATATTATAAACCAGTCCCTCAAGACCCCCAAGGACTAATGCCCTCAAGGGACTGAGATGCTGGAGAATGTGCCTGCACTTCCAAGAGTCAAACCCTGCCTCATCATGCCAGGTTGTTGTCTTGGAGCACCTTCCATCTCACGGAAGAATGAAAATCCAAAATTGTCCAGGAGTCAAACCTTCAGACAGAAGAATCTGAGAGTTTAACACTATTTTTTCTCATCTGAAGTGGCTTCCTGCTGTGGATCTCAGTGTGCTTTGCAGATGATCAGGATAGAAATGATCCTTCCAGGAAACACAGGGGAAACTTTACATGGCTGAAAGCTTCCCCTGTCTGCATGGGGAAGATGGGTGTGGCTTTCCCAAAAGACAACGCTGGTGCCTCAGGAGCTTGTCCTGCAGCAGTCTGGGACCTCTTCAAATGGCAAGTGGATCCTTAATGGTTGAGCTTCTTGTACAACATAGTGGCCAGACTCACAGTGATTAAATTTTGATATTGAGAAGGGCAATATGTATTAAAACAGTGAGTTACAAAACCCCTACCGATCTCTAAAAATGACACATTTTCTGAAGTGTGTGCTTCAGCAATGAACATCTGGTAAAGAATACCGTAGAAGAACAGCAGGGCATTGCCAACGTGGCAGTCTATTCGATTGCAAAAGTGTTGATTCCTGTGTAAATGTAAGATGACTCCAGAAAGCTGAGTCTTAAAAGGCTGCTTCTTCTAGTATATCTCGTGTCTCAGAGATGACATGGTGTGTTTCCTAGGTCTTTATTCTCAGAGAACAGCAACATTCATATCAGTCAAACTGCAATTTCTGATCAGGATCATCATGTTTATAGTAATGAACACAGCACTAGTAAAACCCAATTCACTGTCTTTGATCTAATGTTCTGTCCAATCTCCAGGGTCATTTCTAATGAACACTACTGTGGTTTTTTATCATAGAAGTCTTTCCTTTTATTGAAGAACGTTTGACAAAATGCTAAGGATCTGTAATTGGAAAGAGAGTCAGAATTATCTAATATAATTGAGGATACTGCAAGATCAAATATTGACTTTTCACTAACAAATCCATTGCTACAAAACAATTAAGAAGACTGGATGGGCAGATGTAATCCTGCAAGCATCAGCTAATACATTTTCTTAAGTCTTCTATACTGGCTACAAAATGATCATGCAAAAACAGAGGCTTCCTACTGACTTAAATCAGGATCGTGTGTGGGTGTAAGGGTGTGCCTTCACTGGAGCAGTTTACATGGCAAGGGCCAGAAACCCAACTCAACACGTCTCTGTATTCTTTAACAATTAGATAAACCAGTAATAAGTTCATAATTGCAACTCCACTAGGTAATTTCATGTGCCTGGGAGATGACAATATGCATACAATTAAAAGAAGAAAGCTTTTCATCCCTGCAAACTATATTACTGAACACTCTGGTCTTTTCTATTTGCAGCACACAAGTGGAAGGGAGGGCAGGGATCACCCTGAGCAGCGTGGAGGTACCACGAGGGGAAGAGGGAATCCTCAAGGCTGTAAATTCACTGAGTTCAGTTCAACAGAAAATATGGAAATGCAGCTTTCTGACATACTACCTCTTCTTAGCAATTTTCAGCTTTTTAGTTGTATGCAAGAGGAAATGTCTTGGGATAAGGTTCTTAGATCTGGTATTACAAATAGGGTATGAAAAATCCCTTTTACTCTGACCATCTTTGAAATAACAAAGCAGCTCAATTTCTGAATTATTATATTTAAGCTGTCTTTCAACCTTCCTTTTTCCCCCGACAGCTTTAAATCTCTCTGTGGGTGGAGGTCTAATGTCAGCACATGCAATTCTATACTTTAATCATTTTTTAACTACGAGATCAAAGCAAGTAGGTTTTTATTACTCTAGTGTCCGATACTTCATAACTTAACTATTGAATGTCAGGCAACAGCTCTTCTCAATGCACTGCATTAAAATAAATCTTTTCAGCTACATTCCCCTTTCACCAAAAAATGTATTAAAGAAAAAAAATAATATTTTATTAATCATATGAAAATTAGTAGTAGTACAAATAAAATATAACAAACTTGTTTCTCCATTTAATCTGGGGCTGTGGAACTGTATACTGCCTAAGAAGAAACCCTGTGGCAGACATCGTTAACATCCTCATCTTAATTTCTAACACTTTCCTTTACTTTCTCTGCTCCCACACAGTAACCCAGAGAAATTAATACCTGGCCCATAGCCAGACTGTCTGGGTGAGTAGGGCCGTGGTGTATTATTCCTCTGGCCATGGCAGTGCAGACCCATCACACCAGAAGAATGAAGGCATCTTTTACCCCCCTGGTGTCAATCCCTCCCTAACTGTGTCTGAATCCTGTCTACATCTCTGGTCTCTCTCCACCACCCTGTCTATGGCAATTCCTCTGACCCATTTGCTCGTATCTCACTCATGGCTGAGTATCATGGGAATAAAGTTTTCCAGACTGACTTCACACTTGTTCATTCTTTTGTTGATCCCACTGGCTTTGAGTTTGGGACAATAACTGCAAGACAGGGCAAAGTTTTGATCATTCCTTTATACCTCTGGAGAAAAGATTTCACTTACATGACTTGTTAACATGTTCACTACTGCTCACAGGGAACTGACATACTCCCATTTAGTAGTCCAGAAGAACCTTAACAGTGTCTTATTGTGACTACAGTATAAGCCCAGAGCTAACTTTTCTGCACGCGAATCACTTTGGGCACCTGGGCAGTCCCACTGACCCTTGCCATTCAGCTGCTCGGCGTGCACGTGGATTTGCTGGGCAGCATTTCCAACCCAGCAGAGCACGCACAACGCTTGCACTTTGTTGTTGGGTTGAAATCCTCCCAAATACTTCTCTGTCACAAGCTGTTCCAATTAAGAAGGCATGCAATAATATCCCTAATTACATTTTACTTTGATGAGAGATCTAGGCGCTTTTTTAAAATGCATGTTGTATTTAGGTTGTATTTAGATTAGGAGAATCTTCACTTCAATTCTTTGCATATTTTGGCATGGGCCGTGTCTCCGCCCTTCGGCAGGCTCCAGGCCCTGCAGAGACACGTGCATCTGTTCTGCTACGGCAGCCCGGGCTCGGGATGCCAGACGCCAGCAGAGCGACACGGGGTTATTTTTTGCTGACTCACCCCAGTGCTAAATCTTCCAGCTCTGACAGCTCCAATGCAAGAAGAAAAAAAGACCCCGAGCAGTCCAGGGGCTTGGGCGGAGGGGTCCCGCTGTGAAACGCTCCCTCAGAGCTGTCAGGTTCAAGCGAGCGCTTAGGAGGAGATTTATATTTTGTTGATTACAATGGTAATAAGCCACAAACACAAATTCAAAGAGTAAGAGTCAACCAAACCCATGTTCTCTTTGAGTGAGATAAAATCTCTACCTTTTACACGCCTATCTATTGATGTGTTCCTGGATAAAGTGTGTAATTTTAATTAACTGAAAGTACCTGCCTTTTATATTGAACTTGGTGCTAAAAACAAAGAAAACCATACAGCAAAAATGCCATGTTGGCTGAGTGCTTCTCTCCTTTGTGCTGAGAAATTGATATGTGCACTGTTTTCCTCTCAATCAATACACATTAGTGTGTCATTGGTGACTATAAAAATATCCACATCACCTCACTAATTCTCTTGCCAAACAGGCAAAAGCATTTATATGTTCAGCTTCTCTGATGCCGGTTCCACAGATAAATTTCTTTCTATTAGTGAAGCAGCTACAGGGAATGCAATTATCCCTAAAATAAGGAAAGAAAAAAAAACTAAAACCAAATATGTCCATACAGAACTAAAGCACAAGGAAATTATATTCCTCACTGTAATTGTTTAATACTATTCTAATATGAAATATTTGTCTCATTTGAACTATTATGTCAAAATCATCTCCATTTAACACACATATATGTAAGTACGGATGAAGGTATATGTATTGTATTTATCTATGTATATCTCAAGCATGCTGTGTTTTTGTTGGATGTCTCTGGGTTATTTGGTCAGTACAGATCCCCTGATCATACTAGACAAGAATTTTAGGTCAGGAATTCATATTTACACTGAACCAAAAATCTGAACAAATGGATAATTCATTAGAGCTAACTTTTAATCTCCATCCAGACCCAGGTCTCAAACACCCCTTCCTGGATATCCTCTGTTGTCTCTGCCCAAGGGTTTTGCCATCTCACTCTCTCTTTCGACACCACCCTGTTGTTTGGCTAGTGAGACACATTGTTTCTCTAACTAGATCAAGGATTTTGCCAAGTCCTGTTGCTTCCACTTCTGTAGCATATTTAGAATTCCTCCAGCCCTCTCTATCTCGAAATTCTTGGCCCTGCACAACTGTTTTATTTTGGCTGCTAGAAGCCCACACTAACCTAACCAGATTTTGGCTGGCAACACAGATCTTCTTAACCATGTCTGTTTTTCCCTGGGCACATCCTTGTTTACCAAGTCTGGTGGTGATGGAACCACTACAGTAAAACTCAGTATATAAAGACACCAAGGAAAATCCACGGTGAGTCTTTAAAACAAATAAAAGTGTCACAAAACAGAGCTGAGGACATGGCTTAGCCTAAGACTCAGGTTTTCCTTGGTTTGTTTTAGTTTTTGAGGATACCTGTATCATCTACTAACTACAGCTTCTTTTTAATGTTTCCAAAATGTAAGCATACGATGCACAATTTTAATTTTTCCTGCCCAGTTTGCACACAGGTGAATGCCTACAAGCAACTGTCTCAGGGTAATGGCAAACACGATGCAGAGACTCTGCAATTCTCCCATTAAAGCTGACTGAAGTGGGCTATTACAGCTAATAATGTCTGTTAATTTATTAGTGGATTGCTGTTTTAATGTACACTGGTAGGTAAATGTAGATGTTGGTATTGATGATGGTAGTGATAAAAATACAACAGTACAAACATACTGTCTTCTGCTGCAAATCACTTCTTCCTCTATTACCTTCCCCAGTGTTTTAAGTAAAATTCAGCTTCAATTTTAGTAGCAAACCTTTAAGCAAAGCTCAGATAACATTTATGCCATGATCATTTTTATCAGCATTATCCTTCTCTGGTAGGTTAGATAGAGCACTAACTCCAACAGTTTCCCTATATACAAGATGCACAAGATTGCTTTCGTTTAAGAGTTGCATCAGTGGTTTACTGAAAGACAAAGTTCATCTTTCTCTTTTTTTTTTTTTTTTTCAGAGCTTTTTATAAAACTCATTTTGGCTGAACTTGGAAAATGTGACTATACAATGGAAAAGGTCAGGCCCTCCATTTTTTTTTTTTTTTTTTTTTTTTTGTCTGTACACAATGGCAGGATAAGGGAGGCACCAGTCATTACAAGGAATATACTTTAATAAAGTTGCCCAGCACCAAGTATTTGTCTTCCACCACTCTAGATTCCAATGTTTGTTTTCTGTCTGGGAGAAGAAACAGACAACACTTTTCATTTTAATAAAAATCTTTCAGAATGAAGCGAACAGATAACCTAATTTGGAGGATCTACTTCTTTACTTGGTTTGTAAGTGATTTAGGAGGTAAAGATGACTGGAGGCCTCCCATTACAGTGTTGCTGGAGGATATTTAACACTTTCCTGCTCAGTTTCCTAGCTGGGAAGTGTAAGATCAATTGCGACGGTGTTTGATTCAACACTCACTGTTTCAGCATGGCCATTACTATCACATACAGCTTAGCTTGAGTGGGAACTGCAAAATATGCTGCTGTGACTAAAACTGCAGTTAGAAAGGTGGAATTCTGGTTTTATTAAATACATGTGATTGCCTGTTAATATTACTTCTGCAACTAAAACCAGGACTTCAGTTTCACAACAGTTCCATTCTCTGGTACAATAGCATCCAATGTTTCCAGTTTTAAGGCTATCATCACAAGTCTTCTGATATGTTTCTTTATCCTACAGTATTGGGTATCTAAGTATATGAAGACAAGGAATCATAATCATAAAAAAGACTCATCTTTCACCCAAATAATCCATTTCAAGCCTAAAAGTTTGTGCAGAAAAACACAAAAGCCTTAAAGACTCATAACGCAGGGGAACTGAAATGCTTATTTATTTTGAATCCTCATTATATCATGGCTAATCTCCAGGACTTCAGGGCTCAAGTGTTACATTTTTTATGTTGTTGGTTGACAGAAGATACTTATAACTCTTGGGGGCTTCAAGCATCCTGTCCTGTCTGGATGTAGCATCTGGTAACAGTAGAGGCTTACCTTATTATCTGTGACCAGGTAGAAATAACAGCCTGAAGACTCCTGTTGTGTTCTAGGATTCATCTCCTTTAAAGCCAGATCTCGCACCCTTCTCTCCCAGCAGCACTTAACTCCCCAAAATCAAGGGAAGAAAGGGTAAGAGGAAGGGTGAAGAGGCAGAAACATGAAACCTAAGTCCTCTTTCTCCTACATCACCTTGCATACCATGGGAGCAGCCCTGTTGTCACCGAGCTGCAGGCACAAAAGATGCCAGCACTGCAGGTTGTCCTGAGACTCTGCTGGCAAGGCAGGAGGGACAGCAGGGAAGAGGAGACAGGAGGTAGTGGAGGACTGGAAGCAATGTGTTTTCTGCCATTCACTTCTCCCCAGATAAATCCCTACTTGCCTTGTGTCACACAGCCCGTAACAGCTGAAACTTGGTGGAATCTCTCAACTTGTCTACAAACTACCAAAAAATATCATATTAGTTATCAGCCACCACAAGATGGTTTCCCTTGGAACCTATGTTCTAGTGAATGATCCCCACTGTTGGAAACACACATCTTATTTATTTCTCATTTAAACTTGCCTCACTGTAGCTTCCTACTGCTAATTCTTGCTACAGCAATGCCATACAGCATCTCTCTGCAAGGGTGAATAAGGCAAAAATGAGGCACACAAAGATACTGCAATTCTTTTTGTGGGAAGAAGCTGGTACCTGCTCTTCTGCTTGTCTCCACTAGAGAGTACAGCAGTTATTACTGACAGCATGGAGCTGCTTTTGAGGCCCAGGCTACCTGTGCAACATAGCTAATGTACAAAAATAAATGATCTTTTGTAAGGATCTTGCAGTAATATCTGGCAAAATGTATACTGGACACTGTACACCCTGAGGGGGGCATTGACTGGTGACAAGCACGGGATTCAATCTTTGTCCCAGAGCCATTCACAAATCGATTAGTCCTCATTTTCATAAAATCCTTGTTTATTCTACTGGTCCACCAATTACTACTATTAAAGCACATGGTACCATGTATGGTCTTGCATGTGCATTATTAAGAACATCAACAACCTAGAGCTGCTAGGCACCTAGGCGTGTTGCAAGGTGCTGCATGCAAACACTGACACCCATCAGATGAGCACTTCTTTGATGAACCCTCTGTTTTACCTTTGCTGTCTCTGAGGCCAGATCTCCTCCGTGGGCCCTGTCCATACTGATGTCAGCTGTCTACTCGGTTTAGCCATCAGTTGCTACCAGATCTGCACTGTTCATTTGGCAGACCTCACTCCCGAGCAGGTTGTTTTGGTTATGGGCATTTTCCTGTGTCGGAGGGACCAGGAGTGAAGGTGCTTTCATGTGGTTTTGGCCCATACCACTTCTGTGACCCACAGAATAGCCAAATCCCTGGAACTACATTCCCTGTTCACTGCTGACATTGGGAATTCATCTGGATTCAAATGTACAAGATGTAATTTAACATGTACTTTTCCTCCTAAACACTGTAAATCACCTTGGGATTTTTGTTACCATTTCAGAGGTGACATCCAGGAGGATGTAGGATTAATTTTCCTCTACCAAAACTAGCAACACTATGTCATCAGAGAGCTTGTCCCATAAACTGGATTGGAGCTGGACATGCTACAGTCCTGGTGACATGAACAGGGGATTATTCTGGAGAATAATCTGTAGAATTCATGCTAAATCTCACCCATAGAGAGGTGTCAGAGATCCCAAGCTGAGGCAAACAAGTAACCCCTTGGCACCCAGAAGGACAGTCATGAAGACATCACTACACATAAAGCAGGCACTAAGCTCATCAACTCCAACACAAGACTTTCATTTAGATCAAAACAATTGAAATCAAACCTCTCATAATTCATTAGTCATGTTTTTTTCTGTTTATTTCTTGCTGTGAAAAAAAGTTTTTCCTCCACCCTGAGCTTTTAAAACAGTATTCATTTAGCAGTCTGTTGTCCCTGCTTGGGAAGTACAGAAAACAAGTAGAGAAATATAAATTGATTTTCTATAGATTGGAAATCTTTTCTTCCGTTCAGCTCCATTACTGAGTCAGCTGTCTGTGTGCACTGCCAATGGAAGTAATGGAAGTTGTCTATACAAAACAGAGGGAGCACAAATCAACAGGAGAGAAAATTTGGTTTCTCTTGAGCCCCCAGAAAAAACAAACCTATCAACAATGTAAAACGAGACAGGGCTCACTTCAGACTTCCAGATTCCCCGTGCTGTATTGATATCTAAATTGCATGACTGCTTTGCAGCTACTTTCCCTTTAATTCAACTAGTATCAGCCTTCAGACTGCTTCTCAGAGTCTCTGTCTGCTTGCAGACACTACTGCATTGATTTCCATCTGGTGCATGTTCTAAAAGTTTTCCTTGCAAATTTAAGGATTAACTGCCTTTTTTTTTTTTTTTTTTTTTTTTTTACAGAAATTTAGATTCTGAAACATGCTGAAGAAAACAATCATAGCAAAGAAGCACCAAATCTTTTGCAGGCTCTCCCCTGATCGCTGGGCATTGAAAGATCTACCAGCAGCTGTTAATGTAACGTTATGGATGTTTAGCAGGACTTCCTGTAGCTAATGAACATAGCTCTTTCAGTGAGGAGACAAAGTGCAATGCTGTCCCAGGAAAATAAAAACGATGTAACATTCAGTCAGGAATGCACTTACTACATGGCCCAGAATGGTGAATTGATCTCATGCTTCTGTAACAAAGATCTCATCTGTAGTCCCCACGCACTGCAGGCACTGGCGTGGTTTCAGAGTGAGTGCGACGATCCTGCTCCCAAAAGGAACTGATTAGGAAGGATGTTCCAGGAGCTATTTGATACAGGCAGCACAATCCAGAATTTATAGTGTTAAAACAACAAACAAACAAAACAAAACAAAACCAAACCCCCTCTCCCCCCCAAAAAATCCCAAAACCCAACCCAACCAAACAAAAACTCATCAATCTAGAATATTTTTATGTCTAAGAATGCCAACAGCATCATCTAACAGACAGGGAAAATAAAGGCTTTTTAAGCACTCCTATAAACATGGTGTTCCTGGATTTGAAGTAGGCAGAGTGGATGGCCAGATGTTTTGGTGTGAGCATGGCACATAAAAGAAAAAGGTTCTGTTTGTTTTTCCACTGCTTTCCTCTTGGTTTTAACAGGAATTAAACATGTAGGTCCATTTCAAATCCTACTGCTCATTTCTCTATGCCTTGTTGCACACAGAATGTATTCAGGGATATGTGAAGCAAAATGTAGAGTTGTGAGGTGACCGGCTGGTGTTGGAAACAAGGACGATATAAGTAACAGGCAACTTGTAAGAAAGGCTTTCAGCATCTCTTGCCAAATATCCAACTTGTGGCAACAGTGCAAGCAAGGGAGTGAATATGTACTTGGAGTTTTGCTTCATCAATACTATAAAATAAACCCAAGTTAAAATGGGTGTTGCCCAATCCAATTGTCAAACATTGCTGCCGCAATACAAAGATAAATGTTTATTGGCTTAACTTTGAAACTGCAGTAAATGCTCTTCTATTCAATTAGATAAACAAATACAGTACTGAGTATATAATAGGGTCCTTTCAAGTAAATTATACTTCCTAACTCATGTGTAAAAGAAAAATGACTTTTAATGTTTATATTCCTGTAAAATAAGAAACCATCAAGGCTCTCCTTCTGTTATATTCCAAATATATATATAAAAAGAAGTTTTAAACGATGACCATTTTATGATAACGTGAGCAAAGAAAAGAAATATAGCCAGGCTGACATTCCAGCTTTTCTTCTCACTGTTATGAAAGAGTGAGAAAAAAATTCTCCGTTCTGTTCTCATTTACAGTAGCACAAATCCCCAGGAACCGCACTGACTTCAGTTGGTTATTCTGGATTTATGGCAGACTGAAAGAGATTAGAATTTGGTCACACATGAATGAAGAACAGAACATCTACATTTACTCTAAATATATTTTCCTTTCTTATGTACACAATACAGCAATGCTGTCCTTAGCAATGATAGATTATGTGCTACTGGTGTACCTGATAGCCCAAAGATATTTATACAGGTACCACGCGGGATGCCTCAGTGAAGGAATACTTAGGTACCTTCTCCAGCAAATGCACCCACATCTATCTCCAGAGAGAACTGCATTCTCTACAGGATCAGGGTGTGAGGCTAAAATGCATACATACAGCATTATGCATCCAGTGATGAGAACCACCTGTTTGTGAGTCTGTTCTATTGTTTCTGCCAAAGATTGGCTCTAAGTCATGACAGTCTCTCATGCAGACATATTAGCATACATGGATTGTATATCTTTAAAATACCAAGTAGAAAACTGTAGTATTGTAGAGCACTATGGTTAAAACAACATATAATTGCTGATCTTGATGAAGGGCATTTTCTTCACACAGTCTGCTTAGCTATGAGAATCACAGATCTAGTCTCAGCAAAAAAAAAAAAAAAAAAAAATGCAGTGAATAGCTCCCTATCAATTTAAAAGTAATAACACCCCTTGCACAGCCCAAATCACCTGTAGGTCCGAATGTCCCATGCCCTGTCTTGTTCAGCTGAGGTGCAACATCCTTCTGCACAAGCAGGTATCCAAACAGTGTCCTTCCTTTGGTATTGACAGCTATCAACAGTAAATACATCTGCCTCTTCCATTCTGCAAGCTTTCTGATGAAGTGGTTGCAGGCAAGAAAGAGGCATTAAGAGAGGGAGCATTGCAAAAGTGGAGTGAAAATAGGCTGCTCCAGAAGATTGACAGAGATTAGGGTTGGATATCCCTGGGCTCAGCTTTACTGTGAGCATACTAATGCCCAAATCTCCGATTGAAATGTTCTGGAAACCTTCTCTTCAGCCT
Source organism: Tyto alba (assembly GCF_018691265.1). Taxonomy (NCBI): domain Eukaryota; kingdom Metazoa; phylum Chordata; class Aves; order Strigiformes; family Tytonidae; genus Tyto; species Tyto alba. The sequence continues at coordinate 9,905,028 of NW_024881303.1, forward strand.
CTAAGAAAACAGTGAAAAATAATAAATCCAGCAAGATGGTTCACAAATGGGAAGGGTTGGGGAGAGAAGGGTTTATTTTTATGTTGTTTTGTTGCAATTTTTTTTTGCTGAACTATAACCAAAGAATTGAAACTGTGTAAACATGCAGAACATTAATTAAAAAAAAAAAAAAAAAGTCAAGGTTTCAAAGTCAAGCACTCCAAAGTTAGGAAATGTCAATGCCAACAGTTTTGAGAGTCCAGTGTAAGATACCTAGGATTTTATTTTTCAGAACCTTGATCCTTTTGGAGACCCAGTCGCTTAAAGACCCAATCTCCAACTTTCCAGCGAGGTCTCAAAAACAGATCAGCTCAATTGCTTGCAGGCTACTTTGCTAAATCACCTCAACCCAATCAGTCTGGCCCCTATATTGCTTCCTGACTTCAACTCTCCTACGCTAAAATCCTGCTGCCCCATACCTCCAGCCCACGCCCTGCACTGCTGGAGCACTTCCAGGCTCCGTTCTCCATGCTGTCCTTCAGTCACACACACTCTTTGATGAGAAGTTACACCCTCCTGAACTAAGTTGTGGAGAGCTTACCCTGTCCTTCCTCAGAGCTCTCCTCCAACTCGCTTCTAACCACAAGAATCTCACAAAAGCATTTAGACTGTTTTGTTCTGTGTTTTGATACCGACAAGCACAATAAAGTTCTGGATTCCTAAGCACTGCTGCAATAGAAATAAATACAAAAATAATACAGTATGCCTACTAAAGAAGAGGCAGGAAAATGGCCAATTGTGTCTCCTTACCTTTCTATCTCATAAATCACATATACATGTATTTATATTAAAATATGACAAAATAGAAGCCAGGTACCTGCTCCTTACATCTGGTGGAAAAAAAAGCCCTCCGACTATTTTTTTTTTCTTTGGAAAGTCTCAATTTACCAAACAGAAACATTTCATACAGACAAGTATTCAATTGAATTCCTTCGGAAAACAGGCAAGCTTCCACTGGAGCTATGCCAACCCCGGCTTCTGAGCAGCCCAGCTGGTAGTCTCCTGAGGATCAGGGCTTCCAGCTCCCACAGCTTCAACAAACTTTGCTAGGCAAAATGCCTGAAGACTAAGGACCCTTGGGCTTATAATGCCAGCAGTGCAAGGCAGGATACCAGGCATAGCACAGTGTCATGGTGATTGGAGAGCTCAGAGATACCAGGGTCATGGCTAGAGCCATGGCCAGTGTTCAAGTATCCAACTTGGGCTCCAGTCCTTTTTACAGACAATTTCAAACTATTGGAACATCAAGGTTGCCTGAGACATCAAAATACTTTTCTCCTTCCAGCTCTATTGCATACATATGGGGCAAACAAAAGCAGATTCTTCTTATTATTCCTTCCTTTAGTCTCCTTCATCTGTTCTTTATTACTGTACGTTAGTCTTGTTTGTTCCTTTGTATGAATTAGTTTACAGCTCTTTTTGGAGATACCATTTTCCTACCTGTATTTGAACAGTTTCTAGCATAATGAGACCCAGATTGTATCTGTACATGGTACTGTAACACAAACAACAAGGCGTTATCATTTTCTTTTTTTCCTCATTAGAGAGGAGCTTATTGAAAAATCAAAGTCTTCTCTCTAATCATTTTCACTCTGTTAGCTGTAGGCAACATTTGTTGGACAGTAATTAAAATAATTTAAAAGTATCTAAATTTTGCATGCATATTGTTTCTTATTTTTTTCACAGACTATGTGTTTGTTCTTCCCTCATCTGAAAAACTAGAAATCAGAATTTACTTCCATGTTCTTACCTCCCTCTCTCTACTGTATACCATATTGCAACTTGTCATATTATATTATGAATCTTATGAACTCTGTAATTGACATATTAGCTACATATTTATGCTGAAGAGCTTTCTTCCTCTACTATTTTTAGAGAGATCAATTTTACATGTCATGATATCCACATCTATATTTATACTGAATATATTTAAATTATTCTTTTCTTACCATATTTAGTTCAAGGATATTAATGATGATATGCACTGAAAAAATAGCTTTTAATCAGCCCTTTATTTTACAAGGCAGATGGATAAACTTCAGCTCTTCTGGAAAATCACACTATTCTACTAGACACCAGTGAGTTTTTCACTACAGCCACGAGACAGTACTTGACTTTGCAAAGTAAAGATGAAGATGGTCCTTTTTCATTAAAAGAGGCACACTTTGGTTTTCTGAAAACAAGGAGGAGCTAATGAAAACATCTGAGGGAAACAGACTGAAATATTCCTCTAACTTGGGGTGGTGCACATCAGCAATACCACACACCATTCCTGTCTTGCTCATGCTGTCAGACCTTATGAACCAAATTCTGCAAACCCATACATGAATAATTGCTCTGAGTTCTTCAGACTGAGGCTATTCATGTGATTAAAGCAGCTCTGAACCAACTGATGGTGAATAAAAGTGTTGGAACATAATGTTACGTACTGCAATGTGGACCTCTAGTTTTGTATTTTGTAATAGAAATGTAAATTATTTATAAAAAAAAGGTAGTCTCTCAGAAATGTTACTACTAAAATAAAAACAAATTTCTCTAGGGCTCTATTTACAATGCCAGAAGAATTGCATAAGCATGATTCCTGACTTTCATGAATGTAACCAGGGTGGTTATGCCCCAGAACTGAATAATAATTAAAAGCCAGATATTGGCAGCTTCAGGCTTGCTTTTCCACAGGAGCCTAAGGGGTAAACTTTAGAAGGCAAACTTCACAACCGCCACTTCATTACAGAAAGAACCTGAATCTGATCCTCAGAAAGGCACTGAAAGCTAATGTCTTTGTGGCAATGCAAGGATGGCCCACATGAAGAGGACAAGCTTTCATGCTGCCAACCGTAAGGAATCCTAACACGAGGCTACAAAATATCCTGGATTTTGGATATTTTCATCCATTTATCGCACTAAGCCTTTACACTAAAGGTGTCTGACCTTCCTGATACCCTTGTGTGACCTTAACAAAAGCTGCCCGTGGCCTGGGGACCTGAGGAGGAGGAAGTTCTGGGAGTAGTTTCCAGGCTGAAGGCAGTGGCTGTGCTGGCATCCCAGCCACCTGCTGCTGGATGGGGCTGAGCCGGGCACACACCTGGGTCCTGGGTCACCCAGCGCCCGTTGGCTTCAGCAGCCTTTGCTGGCTTCTTCTGCCCAGGTTACCTGTCACCCCAACATCAAAGCCTCTCTACTATATACGTGGTGTCACCTTGGCACAGGACCTGTGCTTAACAGCTCACAAACCACAGGTTTGCCATAGCTTACATTTAGCGGCTTTTTTTTTTTTTTTTTTCTGCAACCATAAGGGTTAGAAATAATTTTTAAAAAATTAAAGCTGAGAATTGGAAGTCAACATGCCTCTAGTTGCTGAGGCTTTGGTATGTACAGTACCTTAGTAAATAGAGTGCTCACAAATATCAAAAGAAATATAAGTAATGATAGTCTGCAATGTAATAAGGAGCCCTCTGGAGATAAGAAAGGCTCAGGACTTGATGGTTTTTGTTCATGAGCGATGGCATGCCAAAGATCAAAGCAAGCCTGGTAAGGATCGACTGAATTTAAAAGCACGGGCAGAAACGCACTTACACAAAAATCACTGTGGGAAATGCGCTGCCTACCCGTGCAGCTCAGGCACTTTGCTAAGCTCCAGCGGGAAGAGGGAAGTTCTGCGAGGGACACTCCTGGGTGCCCACCCACGGCAAACAGGGGGGCTGCTGCCTGAACAGAAGGGCCGGGGCGGGTGTCCCATGTCCCTGCACACTCGCCCCCGAGCACACAGGTGGAGGCGAGAGGGTGTGCTTGGCTCCGGAGCCACCACGAGCAGGGGAAGGGCAGCAGCACCAGGCTTGCATGGGAAACGCTCCCCGTTGTGTCCCAAAGCAAACAGCAGTGAGCCAAACTGCTAGCAAGGATGCAGCCTGACCCTCTGCAACGTACGTGCCCAAGGACTGTGCGTCTGCCTGTGTTTAAGGGGAAGGGAAGGACCCTGTCGGCGGAAACGCCAAGCTCAAGGGGATTTTTTTAAAAGAACAACAACAAAAAAAATCGTTTGGATATTTTGCTGGTAATAAAAGTTACAAAGTAACAGAGAGCAACCACTGCTCTGAAGGAAAGAGAAGTCTTTCAAACAAAGAACCTTACCCGGCGGAAAGAATTCCTTTTAACACTAATGTTAACATTTAATTTTTTGTAAGAAATCCCAGGCGATCTTCCCTTGAGACTCCTCAGCTCCAGACAGGACACTTGTCTTTTTTTACTCTCTGCCTGTTGACCTACTCTGCTGATCTTTCTTTCCAGGAAAGAAACAAACTTTTACTCATGTTTTCTGCTTATTAGCCTGTTTATCACACTGTTACACAAACCACGCTCAGACCCATTAGAGCCTGTGCAGGCAAAGCATCTAGATTTTAGCATTTTACAACAGGAGACCAGCAGCTCCAGGAAACTAAAGAACCCATGAGGAAACCACTCATGACAACATTCACAACCTTATATCTGTTATTTTAAAAGGCAAGAAAACAACATATAATACAGAAGCCACTTCTAAGGAAGATAAAGGAATGTATTTAATGTAGTGAAAGGCAACCTGGCATTCTTTTCAACACCTGTTTTTTGAGGAGTCGAATTAACAGTAATGCTTAACAAGGAAGATGTGATGGCACGAGGCAGTTGGTTTACTGAAGCGTAGTATCGGCAGCTATTTCAGTTAGGAGTGTAATGGTAAACACGGATAGTGCTCTGCAAAGAAACGGTGATGACAGAGAGTAATCCGGGACGTAAGAATTTTGAGATGTAAGAAGTTTGGGAACTGATGATCTAGGGACAGTATCATGGAAATGCAAATGATACTTTAATTGAAACCAAAAGATTTTTCAAACAGTTAAACACAGGCTTAAACTTAAGTATAGGAACCATCTCACGGAAGCTAACAGATATGAGCACACCGCTTGAACACTGAGATTATGAATGTCTATTTTCACAAGTTTGTGGAGGAACACCATTAATACTTCTGCTTTAAAAAAGGAGCAGACGCACAGGCATGTCAAGTAACACACAACAGAATAGTTCAGAGATCTGCAAGCTGATTGTTATCTGAGGTTATAAATCCATACGGGACTGCACTCCGTCTGAGCAAACATGCCTGGTCTCTCAATGTCCTTTGGAATCAAGTTGCTCCAGGGGAAGCGGTGAGCACATGGTGGGTACATCTGCCCTGGTGGGACTTCATGTGTGAACAGAGCTCTTCTGACCTGAGCCAAGTCTCTCTGCATTGTAGCCTCTCATTCTTCTTTCTGTGAAGCCGGTGCAGTTAGAGCCAGGTTAGAGTCACCGTGCCAGTCAGTATAGGCGAGCTACAAAAGTAGTGCAAGGGAAAGCAGGAGCACATCTCACCCATCCAGAAGTAAGTTATTCCTTCATTATTGTCCATCGGAACAAGGGGGAGCTGAGGGGCATTTCCTTTGCAGGAGTGTTCCTGGACTAGCAAAGGCAAAGCCACTTGCTGCATGGGGTATCTAGGCCGTAGTGAAGAATCGTAATGAAACTCAGGTCCAGCTGCTCAATGCTTAGTCCCACTACGCAGGACATATTTTTCCTATTTATTTTCTCACTCAGATTTCACCTGTGAAATGGTAACACTAAGGCAGCTCCTCAACCTCAGCCTGTGAAATCCTTAGTTCAGCTAGCAGAGTCACAGAGAATAGTTCCGATAAGGAACGCTGCAACTTTCAATTGCAATTTAACACTAAAGCACCTTGAAACGTGTTTTCCAGCGACATTACATTTAACCGTTCCAGGTACATTAGCGTGATCAGGTCTGTGAGACATCACAAACCCAAAAGCTTCCCACCTAAGACTAAGAATGGAATAAGCAATCCATCACACGCTATGACAAGTTCCTCAAAACACACACACTCTCAATACCTTAAAGTGGTGTCAGAATGTTTACTGAAGAGGGCAATCTAACTGGCTGAACTGACCTGGGTAGCCGGTAACTTTTAACATAAGCAAACAGAGATACTGTAAACTTGCTGTGCATGGAAACAGTGTTTATACTTAAATTGGACTTGGAAGACTGAAATCATTTAATAGAAAAATATAGCTTAAGTTCCCAGGAGCTCTGAATGACCTCAAGATCATTCTGAAAAAAACAGAAATATGGGGACATATCCAGTGATGCAGTTACACAAATACTTCTAGAGTCATCTAATAAAATACATATAGTTGCATATTTGTTATGATAGCTTTGCAACTACACTTTTAAAAGCACACTTTTCAGTCCCACCAAACATTTTGTTGTCACTTACATTATCAGAACTGATGGCAAGCATTCTGCAGTCTAAGTGCTGCCTCATTTCTTTGTGAGTTTTGTAACTGCTGGATCTGCTCCTTTTAGCCATACTAAGATTCTTACTAGCACATGACAAGATAATGAACTTTCTTAGTGATGCAGTGGAAGTAGAATAAAGAAACGTATGCAAGAAATTTCAGATTTTTCTCAAGTGTGGTCGACGTATTGACAAAATAATTTGATTTATATAGCAACTAAAATAGCTGTACACTGGAGCATCTGCATGTAAAGTGAACATAAATCAGAGAGATAATGACCATGACAAATTGTGAGCTCAGTTGCTCATGAATCTAGAAAATCATTATCAGAAATACTGAAACACCAAGGGGAATGCTGCATAACGATGCTCAAACATATGAAAATCAGGAAATCGTTCAATCCAATTGTGATTTGTTTACAAAAATAATGTAAAAGAAGAGAGGGCAATCACTTTGTAACTCTGTCTCTGGAAACAGCCAGATGAGTCTAATGAAGCTGCATTTATTCTTCTCCCATGAGCTGGGTGCATGGCCATGACAGAGGAAAAATTTAAGCACCGAATGACGCATTGCAGGTTACCAATGAATCTGTACTTGTACCTGCATTTTTAATACAACTCCCATTTTGACATGTACCACCACACAAGACTGCGCTTTTAACAGTAAGGTCCTCATCCTGCAAAACTTGACGTTCGTCCAGGATCAGGACGACCTGTGGCAAAATTCAGCACTAACTTACACCAAGCCTTCAGAGGCGGGGGCCTGGTTTCCGTTTAGTGCAGGAGCACCCCATGATTTTTGCGGCAACACGTGGAAATAACTGACGCCCCGCAGAACGTTCCCCGAAGTTTTTGAGGAAGCGGCCTCACAAACAGGTGGTTTTGCAGAGTAAAGGCGACAAGGCCCCTGCGTGCCGCCGCCCCGTCCCCGTCTCGGGGGATGAAACGCAGTATTTCGGCTCTTCTCAGAGGGAGGAGGGCGCCGCAGCCCCGTCCCCGTCCCCGCTCCGCGGGCCGGCCTGCAAGGCAGGCAGGCGCCGGGCTCCGGGGCGCAGCGTCCTGCCCGGCCGCCAGCGGCTGCGCACGCCTCTCCCCTTCCTCCTCCTCCTCCTCCTCCTCCTCCTCCTCCTCTTCCTCCCCCTCCACCTCCCGGCGGCCGCTGCCCCCGGCAGGGATGGAGGCCATCGAGGAGCTAGCGCTCAAACCCTGCACCTCCTCCCTCTACCTGCGGCCTTTCCGCCTCTGTTACCGGCAGGTGAGTGGCACCGGCGGCTCGGCCCTTGGTGCCCGCCCAGCCCCTTCCCTCAAGGCCGGGCCTTCCCCCGTCCTGTCCCCTGCCCTCCGCCGCGGCCGGGCGGCGGGGGTGTCTCTCGCCTCGTCGCGGCGGGGAGGGGCGGGAGGCCGAAGGAGAAGGGGCCGCCCGGCCCGTCTCCTGTCACCCCTCCGCCTCCGCCATTTTGGGACAGCGGTGGGTGTCGCGCCGGAGCCGGCGCCTCAGCCTCATGGCGCCCGGAACCGCCCCTCGGGCGGCCGCTCTGCCCCTGCCCGCCCGCCGCTGCCCGCCCCGGCCGGGGGTGAGGGCGGAGCTCTGGGTGGGCAGTGGAAGGAGCGCGAAAGGCCTGTGCGTGTGAGGGGGCGCTGCCGTGGGCCGCGCCACCAACTCTGGCTCCTCAGCGGGTGCGCCGTGCCACGGGTGCCCGCAGCCTTACACCGGGGGCTGGGCTGTCTCCTTAACCCCGTGGTTTTTTCGGTTCCCCTTTGAGCGGGGCACCCCCTGATCTGGGCCTTGCTTTGGTGCCGATAACCTGCAGATCTCGAGCCCGTTGCTGGCCGGCCCTCGGCGCAGCAGGTTGTTACATCGACGAGTTCTGCCGCTGCGCTACCAGGTCAGCCTCGGCGCCAGCATGTGGGAAGCCAAGAAGGAAATCCCTTTCCATATCACGTTTGTATCAACGTGAGTCACCTTTCAAGGAGATCCCCGAGAACTGGTACCTCCAACAGTGGCAGGAGTGCAAGGCGTGAAAGGAAAGTCGCTGCTCACCGCGTAAAGTGCTGCATGTTCCTGGAGTGTTTTCTGCGAGGCCAGGTCATGCCCAAAGGCAGTTGTTTCTTTAGCTGGCGATGCATCATTGCCCAGTCCACGGTGAGCTTCTACCCAGGTAGAGAGGTAGAACTGGAAATGCAGATGACTTTGGACAGCCGTAGGAATGCACACTGCAGACCACCTCTTACTCCATCTTTGCTTTGCTTCTAAACAAATCAGTTGAAAATGCAGAAGAGGGGATGTATATGGAGGGAGGAGGTGTGTTTTAAGTCCAACAGTGAAATAAGATACAGAAAAGGAAAAGCAAGGGTTCAAGTAGCATGCATCAAAGCAGATGAACTGATTTTTTTTTTAACCTTTTAAAATACATTTTGTACATTATTTTCTTAAAGCTGTCTTCTCATTGATTGGGATAAGAAAAACATTTTGATCTATGAACAGCTGAAAGCTTTACACCGAATTAATTATTTATTTTTAGGTATCAGAAGAAAACCTGAAGAGCATGCTTTCATGTTTTGAATTTTTGCTGGCTTAGTTTTTAAGTGACAAGTCTTACTTGATTTGGTTTTCATTTCTGAGTCATGCTCTATTTACATAAAAAATGGTATTTAATTAAAATGTACAAAACAGTAATACAAAATTACATTTAATTGAATACAAATGTCTTAAATGTGATGTGTATGGTAAAGAAGAAATAAGGCTGTGTTGGGTCACATGATGTGGTTTGACAGAAATCAACATTGCCACCAAAACTGGTAAACTTGCCCTTTCTGTACATCTTTCTACTTCCTCTCCTTGTATAAGAGTTTGTTCAGCAACATAGTGAGCTGAATCAGGGATCTGGTCCAGGTCAAACCTAATCCAGCCAAAAAAAAAAGTTAGTTTTAACCTAAACAAGGTCTCTGGTTCAGTTCAAATGCTTATGCTGGCAGAGGGGAGGTGGTAATGTGGTGGTTGGGAATCGGTGTTTGGAGGCTGGTTGAAGGCAGAGATTGTTTCTCTTGGCCGCAGCACTGTCTTAAAATGAATGTGAAAATGTAGTTTATATGGCATCTGTACAGAAGATGACTTGGGTCCAGCCCACTGAGAGCATAAGTTCAATGACTGTGCAACTGTTTGTACCTGACCTGAGAGACAGGCCCTACTTTTATTAAAAACACATTTTTGCATTTAAAAACTAATTTACTGGTCAGAGGAAATACTAAATATTTTTAGTCATTTGACTGATTGTTTAAAAGGCATTTAGGTCTGCTGAAAACCCCATTAAATACCTAAACAGTTAAGTGTCTAAAATCTAAGGGAGTTAGGTGCCTGATCTGCCTAAGAATTTTTGAAAATTCCACAACTCATCTAAAACTGAAAATTATTTCAGAAATCTAGTCCTTGATCTCAGTGGTTTTATGCTGAGTAGGTCCTCCATGTGTTTATATTTTTTTTTTATTCTCTAGCTGGAAAAAGAAATAAACTTTTCAGTTCCTAATTGATGCTGTATCTTAAAGTAAAATTAGTTTCCCCCTTCCACAAATTTCTCGCACCTGCTTACTGAACTTAACCCAAATCTAATAAAAATGTCTTTCTGAATAACAGAATAATCTAAATGAGAAAATTTAAAGAATGGCATTTGTTGCACTGTGAAAACTGAGACTAGTTGGAATACTTACTTTATGCAATATATAGAATCATGCTGTAATTGAAGGCTTGGGGTGGTCTTACAGGTACTTTTTGTGAAGCTGTAACATGTCCCCTATAATACATTGTAGTCTGAAGAAGATTCATTGATGTATATTTTTGTGTTTATATAATATTGATGAAGGAAAATTTGGGCCTAGAAGACTGAGATTTTGAAATCTATTTTCAAACAGATATGCTCCTAAAATAGGCATTGCTATTTCAACATAACTCCTTGGTCCAGAGATATATATAGAATGAGAATTTTTTTATTTTATCAATTTGTTTTTTAACAACTACTGCTTTTCTGTACAAACAGGGAATTGAAAGAATTTTTACATACAATGTGATTTTAAGGTTATTTCTAGGCATTAATAAACACATTAATGTTACAGCATTGGTTCCTAGACATTTTGTCATGACCACGTACGTTACAGCATTGATACTAAGACATTTCATCTAAATACTAGGCTACTTGTGTGGAGGTAATTTTGATCCCATTGCTATAGCTAAAACAGTTAAGTCTTCATCAGTTAAACATATATTTAGATATAAGTGATTTATATCATAATTTACCCTGCTAGTGTGATTTTATTCATTCAACCCACATCCCACTGAGTTGTAAACCACTGTTGTACTAGCAGGTTTATAGACTACCAGAAATCTGCAAGACACAGGAGAGAGATCCATTTGGGGATGAAATCTAAACAAAATGCTATGTAAATACTGTTGTAAGCCCACACAGGTTATGCATGCGTAGAAGATTGTGGTCACACCCGATCAAGAGTGGAGCCAAAGGCTCAGATGGTCTTCTACCTGTTAATCCGAGTCACTTAACACATTCAAAATTCTAGGCCTGAAGACTGGATTAGTGTTTCGGCCAGCTGAGTATTTTCCTTGAGTATCTGGATGTTCAGACAGGGAGTTGTAGGCACACGCAGGAACAGTTATATGTACTCAGAATCAGGTGTGGCCGTTACTAGCATGTTAGAGAAGACTAGCAGTGTCCTTCTGGGTTTGTACTCAGGTCCTAAGTTTCTCTGTGTTGTAAGAGCTTGAGTCATTCTTTGGATTGAACCTGTTGTTACATATAGAAATACTCTTTCAAAAGACCATGAGAATAATGTAGGTTTCTGGCTGTTTAGTTGTAGTGAGGATTGCCATAAGACATAGGAGTTCCTGAAGTTACAGCCATTTATGCCCACAGTGGATCTGTTCTTCCAATAAAGGGTCATGAGATCTTTTCATATGATGTCTTTCATCTTCCTCTATGTACTCAAGTCTTAAATGCAAGTGATGAGGTCCGAATGGTTCCTGCAGAGCGTAAAAGTAGGTGTACACCCTTCTGAAAGAATTCTAGGTTTTGAACCATGCAGGTTGAGGCAACATGCAACTTGGTGTTTTGCATCCAAGCTATGGGGAATAGCCAGGCTCTCCAGACAAATCACTGTACCAACCACTTCTTAAAATTATTTATTCTGTCTTTGTGTAGTGCAGAGGTAGAAATGGAAGTGCAGTAATGGAGTCACGGAATTCGGCAAACTGCAGGCAGATTTGGTTAGGGCCAATGTGGAGGGGTAAAGTACAGTTTAAAACTGTGTACTTCAAAATAGGCATCTAACAGCTCCTCAAAATGGACCTCACTTTCTGCTTGGGATTTTCAGCAGTCAGCCCTTTCCTCAAGATGGGGCTCTCAGTCAAGTAAGTCATGTTATTTTAAGTGGGTGTCCTGAGCGTAAGAGAGAGATGGACAAGGTACCTCACATAGTATGATGAATATTCTCTTCATTTTGTCAGTAGGAACCCTGTTCACATATTTTTGTTCTGCTTGGTACTGAAAGAAGAGAATTAATTTATCTCACATATAGGGTAACATCTGACTAGTTTTAATATGTACTTGCCCCCAAAGTGCAAACTGATTTGTTGTCTAAAGTGGCTTTTTTTTTTTTTTTTTTTTAAAAAGCCCCAATATATATCACTTCCTGAAGAATTGGGTTCTTTACCAGGAACTCCATGGTAAATCTCTTTTCACTTTTTCCTATTGAAGTTTTTCTGCTTTTCATAAATAATTTATTCAAGAGACCAGAGGGATGGCTAATGAGAGATTAACTCAATGCCCAAGGGCTAGGGCATTTCCCTGGGATGTGGTAGCGTCAGGCTGCAAGATCTTGCTTCAATTAATACTGCTTCCCACATCACAGGAGAGTGTGCTCACTCCTGGGAAACACATTTGTGTGTAAATCTGCAGCTCTCTTGTGTGTGTGTTAGCCAGGCACTGGCCTATATATTAGACAGACAAAAAAAAATACCAAGTTTAAGAATTCTGCTGAGACTAGGTCATGAAGTAGACTCTGAGTAGTAACAGTTGAGAGTTGTTAGGATTTTGAGCAGCATTAAGTATCCAAATGAGAATCAGCACCTGAGCAGGGATTTTGGTTGTTCTGCATGTTGGATTTGGACCCTAACACAGGCCTTTGAGAGGGAGAGCTCTGGTGAATCCTGCAGTAGTAGTTTAAGAAGTTACTACATGCAATTGTTTGTCCCCATGCTAGTGGTTATTCCCTTCTGAGAATCAGCAGAATAGAAAGTAGTTTTGCGCCAGCTCGTACTCTGCTGTTCCAGTTCAAACCCACCTCCATCGGCCCTTTCAGCTAATTACTGAGCTTTGCACAGAACTAAGTGAATTGCCTTTGCATATTCTTTTTGGTGACCTCTGTTCTGGGGACAGTATCCTTCAAGGGGAGGCAGGGCATCAGCTGGGGGAAGCATCTAGCTGGGGGAATAATATCTTGAGCTGCTACAGTAACTTTTGCCCAGAGCTCACATATCAAAGCCTTTGTGGATCTAGCCCAGACTCCTATAGCTTTGTTTTTGAAGGTTGTTCTGGCAAGGGAGCTCTTGCCACTGTTTCCTCGCATTGTATAAACATATATGTGCATGCTGCCCAGGAACTTTTAGAAGTTCTAATATCAACTGGCAGTAATTTTCCCCGTATGTATGTGAGTTTGTATTTCAAATCTGTGGAATGGTGAATGGGTATCTGTTTAATGATGTGGGATAAACCTCAAAAACTCTGTGTATATCGGCTGAACCATACAGTCAGTAGTGGTAAATTGGAACTATTTGCTCTTTTGTGAGCTTCACATTCCTCCTTCACTTCAGAGTGCCTGAGCATTGCATTTCCTCTATTGATTCAATGTTTAGAATCATTTATTTTGAAGTTAAACATGAAAAATGCTCTCTTCAATTTAATTTTAATGAATGATGTTTTCATTCAGTGTTAAAGAAATCCAATTATAATCTCTGAGTTTTACAGTCATTCTAAAGTAATGTTCAAGACTATTGTAGATTTTAACACATCATGAACTTTATAGTGGGTAGAAAATGTCCTTCAAGAGTAGTGTGCAATTCATCAGTGAAGAAGGAATTCCTTATTTCTAATCTTAGATTTGCTACTGCTTTTTTGTGTGACCGTGAGCAACCACGCTGTTTCTGTGCCTGACAATTTAGCTGTCTTGGAGATGTCATGAAGATTAAAAAATGTATACATGCAGAAAGAAGGAGGCCTGTATCATTAATGTCATGAAAACTTTGAAGACGAAAAAAGCAAAGCAGTGCAATGTTACAATAATATTAACAATCTGATTTTACATTCAGAATTTTTTTATATATGGCAATAGCAGCATGAATGTGCCCAGCTGCCTGAAATACTCTCTGGAACTTCCGTCTGCTTTTTTATAAACATAAAACATTCTTTTCTGTTTTGACAGTTAAAAATGATGCTGCTGAGGGAGTAAACAGATTTTTAAGTTACCTGTTGAAACAAGTAAGTCTTCTGTTGAATCTTCAAAAGACTCCAGTAGTAGGAAATATGCTATGGAGTTATACATTTATTTGCAGTTTATTTTCTCAAAGCAGTAGTGCAATAAAGGGAGATGCCATTTTTGCTGCAAAATTTGTCTCATTTTTTTTCAGCTTGTCAAGTCTATTATGTCAGTATATAGCATTAATCTTAAATTCAAACATACAGCTTCTATCTCAGGAAGTCCCTGAGCTTCAAATTGCAGGAGGCTGAGTATTTTAGCAGTATATTCTTCCTTAGGCATATGGCTTCTGGCAGAGGTAGGATCCTGGGTGAGACAGATTTTTGATCTGACTCATCTGACTGCTGCTGTGTTAACTGGGAATTATGGTTGAAGTGCATTATAATTCTTTTATATGAGTGAAAGAAAAGAAACACAAAGTTTTTGGAACAACAGCATTAGGTAGTTAAATACCAAGGGAACATAATTTCCTTTGAGAGAAACAGTGTTCTTTGCAATTAGAGCACAGGTTTAAGAAAGGAAATTAAGGAATCTAGGCATATCTGCTTCTGGCTCTGCCATATGCCTTGAATTCAACTCTGGAAATTTGTATAAGTTATTTTTGTATAAGATACTTATGAATTATTAAAGGAGGAAGTGAGAAGAATTAGTTAATAAGAGCAGTAGTTGAAAAGAATGCTACTTGTTTTGTTTCAGTGAATATTATGTTGTATTAGTCTTAATTTCTTTATCCAGCATGCTTTGACAAGTGAATGTAGGATTCTTTGAAGTAAATACATGAAAAGTAGTTGGCAGTGCCAAAACTTCGCATTTTTAGGTCAGTCATATTATGATTTAACAAATTTATGACAGCAAGTGTCACTTATTGCAAAGAATAATGGTCTGTCAGCATCTTTTGTAGCATCCTTGTACAGGGCTGAAATGTGTCTACACTTGCATAAATAAATGTTAAAATCTCATTTAATGTCATCGATAGCTAGACTACTTGGGTTACTGTGCAATAGCTATGAAGTTAACACTGAGTATTAGGAGGAGCTATAAAAGTTGTAGTTAGCTTAAACCAGTATTTTTCAAGTTCTGTTATGTAACTCATTGAGGTCCATTGAACTACTTGTAGGTCATCCACGTGAGCCAACTAAGAACAGCAGAGCATTTATCAGCAGATTTAAATGTCCTACCAAGGTCTGCAGCTTCACTGGAAGATGTTTCCAGGTCTGCAGATGAAGAGGTTGAAAACCATTGTCTTTGACAATACCACTCCAGTAGCCTCATCTGCAAGGGCTTGTCTACACAGGACTTTCCTGATTAACTCCGTGTCTCATTCTACAACAAAGACTCTGGTTCTGTTTACGTTAAACCATTTTCAAAGTACGATTGCACTTTGAATTCATACCCTACCTTAATCCATGCTAACTTTCCAGTGCATGCCCTAAGGGAGCAGTAAACTAAACTGAATGACTGTGTCCACACAGGGGTTTAATGGAGTTTAACTAGCAGAATTCAAGTTCATCAAGGTACTTATTTCAGATTCGTTTTCTTGATGTCCTGGTATAGACAAGCCCTGAGAATAAAAGTGGTTTAGTTCTAAGTGAATGAACCATGTTATAAAATTCATCACTGAGATTGTATTGTATTTTTTGTGTGTGAAATACAACTACTGTAGGGTATAAGGTAGGCTTTTTTGGCTTGTTTGGTACCGTCTCTTTTGTAGTAATTGCAGTTAGATCTGAGAAATAAAATAGTGTTCATGTTCTTCAACAACTAAGTGCTTTATTTGGTTTTCAGTTTGGATCAAAATACATATGTTTGCTTAAATAGCAGAAACTTCCTTTTCCCAGCACAAAAAAATCTGTCATCTGAATCATAATTTCAGCTATGACATTATGCGTATTTGATATGTTTTAAAGCAGATGAACACTGTAACATTTTACGTGTTTATAGCAAATCTGAATATTATGGAAATAAGACATTTTCAGTAAATGGGAATATTCTTTAAAATGTCTGTTTTTTATAGTCTATATGGGATGAAATGATACTTTTTATTTTCCTGAAAATACAAGTGTGTTTTAAATAACAATTTTACTGCAACTGCTGCTATATTTAAAATAAATTTGTATTTTCAGCTGTAACTCACAAAAGGTCAGCTCCCATGCTTTGAAAACTTTGCACAAGTTGATGTTGCATAAATAAGCATGTTTTACACAGCAGGCATATAAAGTTAACTGCCCTTTCAACTTGCATTCAGATTAATTATTCTTCATAATTTTTAACTAAAACAAGTTAAAGAAGTTAGCTTTTTGGTACTGTGCTTCAGACATTGATCAAAATCTTGTTAATACAGTGACACTAAGGTTTAGTGAAGTTTAAACAGAGTAAAGCTCAGTTTTTCTTAGTGGTCAGCTCATGTCACACTAAAGCCCTGATCACTGATCAAAACAGCATTAATTATTTGTTTCACATTACGGTTGCGGTGTCAAAATCCTTTAAATACCTCTTGGAGCTGAGAGGGAATCTTACGGCCTGTGACAGAGCAGCTGGTCTGGACATGGGCTGATGCCCCAGTTGACAGGTTGTTGGATTAGAAAGAATATCAAAGGCAGTGAGTAAGATTAGGGATAAGTGAACATCTGACAGCAGTTTGCAGCAGGGGAGAACAGATGATAAACAATGGGAGCGGGGTGCGTGGGGGGGGGAGAGGTGAGAAGGCCATGGGAAAAGTGTGGCGGCAATCACTAAAGCTCCAGGTTGCTGAGCCTCATGAATAGAACAGGAAATGGGATTTGCTGGGACAGATGTGCTGAGTGGTGATGAATACATTATAGGGAAATGAGGCTAAACTCCTAAAGGTGTGAGATGTTCTTTCTCTGAAAATAGAGAATAGGGGAAAAGAAAAGTTCGCCCTTCTGCAGAAGTAAGCGTTAATACTTGAAAACTAATACAGAAATAAGTAATGCTAATGGTAATTTTAACTAAGTGGTTATTCCGCAGTAGCATTCATGACAAACTCTAGGTCTTGCACTTCTAGCGTGACAGTCTTGCAGTACTATTACACACAGAGTACTGCAAGTATTTATTTTAAACCTAAGATTGCACAAATGGTAGAGTAGTTTGAATGATGGAACAGCCTGAATGGAGGCTCTGACTGGGTAATGCTCAGACACAAATTCTGTATCTGGCATGTATTGTATAGCACTCACATAACATATGTTTGATCCTGCCACCGTTAAAAGAGAGTTGTACTGAGTGATCTTGTGAGGTCCTTCCAGCCTTATATTTTTTCAATTCTGCAAAGTGATTGTACGCTTGTAGAAAATGATACATAACTGTTCCTGTTCCTGTTCCTGTTCCTTAGGATATTGTTTCTGTACTTCACAAACTTCTTTAGTTTATATTCTTGATGGATCCTTTTCCAATATTTATGATACAATTATCTTAGAAAGCCAACAGAAGTGTTTTGTGTTTACTGATAGACTGTATGTCAGTTCACTGACTTAGAATGTATTTTTTTTAAGATAAAATTTCATTAAAAACCATCTCAGATCAACATTCTAATACTGTATTACTTTAGCAGAAGGAGGAGGTGCAGAAATTATGATTGTTGGCATTGCTCTGAGAAAGTATCTATAAGATTTGTTCTCAGACATCTATAAGTATTCCACAATGTATTCTCCCAGTTTGTTTTACAAATGAAAGCTTGCTAAAATAAAGTAGGAAAACAGATTGTGAGAGTCACCAACTGGAAAACATAAAGCTCAATGGTGTAAGGACAAGAGGTGACTTAGCTGTAATGGGAATGCCCACCATCTGTCTTTCCTGACCTCAAATCCCTCGGATGTTCTGCCCCTGTCCTCAAGATGGGGAGACGTGTATCTGGCCTCCTTCAGTCCCTCTTTGCTCCTAGCCACATGTACTGTAACTGTAGCCCTAGCTTTTAAAAAACCAAGGGATTGTAACTAGAATCTGGGATGAATAGGTATGTCCTAATAACACTGCTTCATCGGAGTAGCTGTTTATATTGCAGAAATGCCATGTGTGGTATTTTGATCATAGTAGCATATTTGAATACAGCAATTGAGGAGTCTGTAGAGTTCTGGAGTTCCAGAAGTTCCCCAGAATTAGTGATTAACAAAGACTGTACTTTGTTACATAATGTTACATAATGTTACATAGTTTGTTACATAATGTTACATAGTGGCCATAATGATAAAGAAAAAAAAATAGTGGTAGGCACAGCAAAACATGGATAAAAAAGTATCTTTAATGCTTCTGATAAGCATGAATACTATCCTAATAGTTCTGTTTTCTGTAAAACTTTGATTTCTACATTTGCATGGAACTATAACAGAAGAACTTACCATTTTTTACAGGCAGTTCCCATTTTTAGAGTGGTTGAAGATTATTTGCAGTTGGCTTGCATAGTTCTTTGGTTTATATCCCAAGATTTAAAGTGTTATAGCATCACTGTCATTATGAAGGTTTCAGAAATACTGCAGTCAAACATAGAATTGTATATAAATCACTAATCAATTAATCACTAATTAATTCAATTAATTGAATGCCAGTTGTATATGACTTCTAAGCAACAGGTATATTATCTGTACCAGTGGTCTCTTCAGTATAGATGACAGGTTAGAAGATGTTTCCAGGTTACTTCTTGAATCCTTCTGTGTATAATATTTTCCCAACAGGAAGATACGAGGAGATGACCACCACTATGGGAATCAGATTTCAGATGAGTCTTACCAAAATTGCGAGGTAAAAGTGAAGTTAAGAAAATAACAAAACCTGGAGCTGGTTGCATCTGTCACTTTGAACTGATTTTTTGGGGGGGTGGGGAGAAAAGAGAGGATGAAAAGGCCTGAGGATCTTTGTGAGGAGGGTCTGTGAGAAAGTCTTAGGAGAAAAATCTAAAGATTGTTACTAAGCCTTGGCTTCTATTAGCCCCCTGCTGCTGTTCTTCATCAAGTTGTTTTAATGGCTTTCAAAGCAAGTGAGTGGAAAATGGTTTCTCTGGAACTTTGAGGAGACTGAACTGAAAACTGTCATTGCTTTATAAGTAAAACACATCAAAGATTGATGGAAGAATTGCTTGTTAAACACATTGTGGATTTTAATTAAAAAAAATGGGACATATCATAAAAGAGACATCAGATCATCATAACTACCTAGAGGTGAAAGTTTAATGGCTTGTCATCTGCTCAGGAACCTGTGTTAAGTATCTCTTTCATAGCTTTTGTGACCCTCTGTGTGTGTGCATGTATGCAAGATTTTTTTTTTTTTTTCCCAAGAAGGTTTTTTTTCCTGATGTACTGAGGGAAAAGTACATAACTGTAAAAATGTAGGTGGTGGTTACTGTGCTTTTTAATTTTCTTTCCCCTGTATTCAGGGATTCCTTCTCTGAGTATATTTAATTATGTAGTGCTTCAAATTCTTATGTATTTCTGAAGTAGTTATTTTTCTGTGTTGCAGTGTATAAGATACATTTTGTGTGTTCAATGTGTGCAAAGTGCATTTGTGTATCATCTAGTAATTGCATGAGTGTTTCTTCTGGAACCTGGTCCTCTTGCTTTCCTTTTCTCTCCCCACCTTCTTTTCTCTCCACAATCCTCCCAGTCAGTAAATAGTGTGTTTTTTGGAGTTGTTTAGTAGATCTAATTAAAAAAAAAAATAGTGGGGAAAAAAGTCCACAGAAAACAGCATTTCCACTGAAACTTACAGCTTCTTTCTTTTAAGCCAAATGCTTGTTCTGATATGTCATGCAGCATATGATCAAGGTGCATATTTAGTAAGCAAATACAAACAATTGTTTTAGAAGACTAGAATAATCCCTCGTCAAGCTGATAAAGCACACCATGCATTATTCACTATTCATCTTAAGTTTTCAGAAGTGTTCCAAGTTGTAGTTTCAATTTTAATTCATGAGTTCTTTCTGGAGTTAAGCAGCTACATCTATTCATGATTCTGACTCTGGATCTGATTCTTAATGTAGAAAATTGTTTTTCCCAAGAGCCTAATATGTCATGACTACAATTACTAGATTTTCTGCACATGTTATGTTGAGAAAAGGTATATATCATCAAAAAGCCTAACATCATTTGAGGATTCTGTAAGATTTTAATGACGTAAAAGATAATTTAAATTAGGAGTCCAAATATTGACTATGCAATTGACTACATAGAATTTGATAACTTGGTGTTGCTATTTTCAGGATTCTTTTCAATACTATTTGTGATTTTAGCTGATGCTTTAGTTATCTATAATAGTTACTTGTGAACTTGGAATAGATGTAGCATTTTGTTTTGCTGAATAAAAAGGTTCTACACTATAAATGGGTCTGCACTGTGAAAGGCCAGGTACTGCAGTCCTTAGTATATATTTTTATAAAGTTTTGAAATTCCAACCTTACTGGACACAATGTTGGTTTTGCCTCTCTCATTGGTGAGGCCAGGTCTTCACTTGCATTATTTCTGCTTAATCCTAGGTTAGGCAAAGACTAAAGTTAGTTGACTAATTTTTTTTTTTTTTTTTTTTTTAACTTGGAAAGTATATGATTGAAGTCACAGCAATTCAGTGCTTTATGACCAGAAATTGCATGTTCTGACAAACTGACCTGGAAGTCAAGATGTGGAAAAAATAGGGGAAACAAATACATTTCTTTATTAAATACACAATTGTAAACAATTTTAAAGTTTGTTTAGGTTATAAACCTATGTAGCTCTTTTATATATTCTTATCTTGAAATGCTGAAATAAACTTTCACTCCTGGCTTCATTCAGTTTTGCTTTGGCTTTAAGACATGCATTTGTTATTTGGTCACTTAGACTTGTTGAGCTTTTGAAGCAGCAGGATTAGAAGAAAAGCTATCAAGTCTTTTGGCAAATCTGATTTAGAATTTCATATGTATGTCTGCACTTAGCACTCTGCTTCCAGCATTGTAACATTTCTGATACTTTAAAATACTGGTCAGAGGTAGGCAGTTTCTGACTTACTTTGTCTGCAAGGCTTGTATTGCTCTTTAGAGTGACATTTCATAGCTCTGCAGTTTGTGTGTCCTAAAATTTGATCTGTAACTCAACTGATTTGTGTCGCCCAGATAAGTTAAAGAGTAACGTGAAATCATTGTCTTACTATTCAGTGAAACCAGTCAGTAATGGAAAGTGCAAAAATTGCTACTGTAGTACTTTACGGGATAGTTCCGTCAAATTTGAAACTTGATTGTCTCCCTAATTGTTTCTGTAAACCATCCTTTTTTCTCATTGAGGAGAGATGGTTGATCTCTCAGCCTGGAGAACTGTTTCTTTTTATCTCGTTACTTTCTTTTTGATCTGTCTAGGAGTTAAAACCTCTTGGCAGATCTCTCACAAGACTCACGGGGAACATACGAGCCTCCCTAGAGTATTATGGTACACTCCATAGAGAAAGATTAATTTGTAAAAGTAATAATAAAAATGTCAAGATTTAAGTGTAAGAATTATGTTGGGGGGTGGGAGAGTAGAGATTTAATCATACCTAGGGGCTGAAAAAAAGTCAGGGAAACTGTTTCACTAAACGGAAAAAGTTAGAATATTTGCTTTTGAAGTATTTCTCAAAAAAAACCCCAGATGAATGCCAGTTGGCATTGTGTCTTTCCTCCCTTCTGTCTGTACATTCTTCTGCAGCCCCTACAATAGAGCAGTGGCATGCCTTCCAGTGCTGCATTAAGTGGAATGACAAACCACACCTAACAGTTGTGCCTTAGGGAGAGGATGAAAGGGAAAAGAAACAACTTTCTGCAGTGCTATGTTTTGTATACTTTTTGGTCAGAAAAGTGTGTCTTGCTCTGGCAGGAGAAGATGTGTAATTGTAGTACTTATGGAAGTTAATTCTTCCTTCTCAGACCAGCCCTGCTGAATCTGTAGGGTGAATTGGTGACCTTCATTTTTGTCTAGGATTTTAGGATCTTCTATGTATGCTGGGTTCATGCCATTGCATGCAGAGGATAAAGTCTTAGAGCTTAAGGTGTCTTGATATTCTGTTGAAGGAGCCAACAGGAATGACAATAAATAGTTTTAACATGCTCACAGTATTCAGTACTGCTGAGGAGACACGCTAAAAATCCCGGGACCTTATCTAGGAAAACACTTGCAGTAAGCTGTAACCTTGAGTTCCTGTGAGACTTGGTGGGTAGGAGGCATCCTTCCCTGCTCCTGCTTCACCATGGAGACACTGCGGTGCTGCACCTGGCTTTGTTCCCAACTTTGTTGAAACTTAGGATCTCCCAAGTGCTGCTTGCTGAACCTTGGTCAATCATGTTAATGCTGGTTCTTTGGTGGCGTGTACCAGACTGGTGTGTGATGCAAGGTGTACGGTTCATCGAGGTATATTGTTCCTGCATTGATTTGAGTTCTGCATCAGAAATATCTTGTCCTTTGTAAGTTATAAATAAATGAATAGATCTGTTAATTACTTTAAAAAATCATACTTATGTGATCCACACTTGCTTTACAGGTGCATTTGCAAAACCAAGTAACTTTGAAGTTACACATGATTAATTGTTTTCTGTGGGGTTTTTTGTTTTTCTTTAATTAAATTTTAATGATAAACACTATACACAGGCTTTTTCTTATCAGTGTTCTTCTTCAGGTGACAGTAGTTTTTGTTTCTGAAATTAGAACAGCGTTCATCAACTGCATAGTTTTTGAATGCAGCTTTATTATCTATCTAAAAATTGAGTGGTCCGGTACTGTGCTAGAAGAGGGATATCTTTTTTTTCTGCTCTCTCCTTGTCAACCAGAGAAGATTTTAATCAGACCCTGTGTAAGTTGCAGTGGAATTTGTTAGAATGACTAAAGAGGTAATGAGAAATATTAGACAATTGATGGTGGTGATTAGCATTTGGCTGAAATACCAGTGGCAACTTAAACTGTGGTTTTATGGTGTTGTCAGTGTTGTTTTCCTGAATGGCATAGTGAAATTAATGATGAAAGGACAGTTTTTCTCCTTCCTCTTTTGGATGAGGGTCATGACCTCGGGTAGCAAAGAAGAAGAAATTACACTTGTAGGCGTAGTGGTTGCGTTGGGACTGGTGATTTTAAGATTCATTTTCTCCTTCTCCTCACTAGACTTGTGCTTGCTTCTCCCCGTGCCGAGCCTGCAGAGGTGAGGTGAGAGCCCTGCATTCTGGCGAAGTCAGTGGGGTGAATGTCTCTGAGTGAGAGACTCTGCACAGCATTGTCTACAGCAGTCCCAAATTCTTTGGCGTGCTGTACCAGCAAGTGGTCAGGGGGATCACAAGTTGTAGGAATGTGATTTGGACCAAAGCAGTGTTTGTCCAGTACGTATCATTTTGAGAGTCCTCTTTGTAAGGGGTTGAAAGGATGTTTTGATTAATGAGCACATGGGATGAGTATAGGAAGGAGTTCAAGAATATCGAGTGAGATTTTTCATCCACTGTGGGGTCTTGGACTCACAATGGGTAATTTATATTGAATCTCACTCTATCTTGAAACAGCTACTACAGACATAATTGATCTAGGTATGTTATGACGAGTGCATAATTATTTCCCTTGCCTGTCATTAAATATGACTAGTCTGAAATTTTGCAGTCAGGCCCTTTATCTTTGTAACTCTGTGGTCAAGAAGTAGCTGCCAACGGACTAGAAAAGATTAAAACAGGTTTCCTGGAGATGTTTTTAATTCTTTTGGTCTTTTTTAAAAAAAAAAGAATTAAAGTTTATTTTTCTTATAACTAGCTGTGTCTCAGTAAAATTTAGCAGTTGGGAACATGTTGTCTTTAGCAACTTAGGACTGTAAGTGCCATTTTCCAAAGGAATTTGCAGGAATCAGTCTTCCTGGATTTCATTGAGGCTCCATCAGGTAGCAGAACAGAAATGGTTTTGTAATGTTAGGACAAATACTGCAGTTTAAATCCCACCACAGATTATGACATTATTCAATAAAGGTGCTTAGGTGTTATTTGGGGGTTCTGGAATTTGCCTGAAATTACAGTGGTTCAGCGTAAAGTCTAAATTTAGATCTTTCTAAATTCCATCTTTCCAGAGAGTGCCTTAAAAGTTATTGAATGCTACAAGGTGCTGTCCTAAATCTCGTCTTTTGGAGTTGTTTATGAATTATTATAAACTGAAGCAGGGATATGATCTCATGTCTCTTGTTCTTCAGATTCATTTATTACTAAACTACAAAGGCCATGTTTGTTTGTTTCTAACTGAATGAATATGTAACAATTCATACAAATAAGGAAAACTCCAGAAAAAGAAATGAAACACAGAACGCCTAGGAGTTCTCAGCAGCCCTCTGGTTAAGATATTTCCCTGGCTTTTATTCTCTGAGCTGGAGCCAGCAGATGTGCCTCCTGGATCTGTTTCTCAGCCTCTTAGGTTGTTCAGGGAATTTTATTTTTACTTTCTCTTAATGTTCACTGGATGTATAATATGTACAATAAACTTAAAAAAAAATATATATATATTCCATGCTCCTTTTCCACAGGGATGTGCTTTTAATGTTAGTATCACCTTTGCTTGTCTGGATACAGAATTCAGAAGACAAAATACTACAATTTCTGATCACGTTTTACCCTGGACAATTGTCTCAATTGCTTTTAGCTTCTGATCTTCTTCAGAGATACATGTAGTAATCCCGTTGGACGTCATCAAGTCCAATAAGCCCTTAATTATTTGGCAGATCAAACTTGTAGAATGAGAGACATGAAATTACAGGTACCGGTCTCCCCTCTTTTGTGTGGCACATACCTTTATGCAGTGGCAACATGACTGGCAATGGATAAGTTAGCTGAGTTAGTTTAGTCACTAGGTGACATCTTTAGTGTGGCTCGGTGTGTGGTTGCAGAAATGTTTCTGCTGTTTGCACGCAGGAGAACGTGCAGAAAGCAGGGAAAGGGAGGGTGATACTATTTTGATGGAAGTGCTGATTTAGGTCAGATTAAGCGGAAAGCGTGGCGAAAGAAATCTTAGGGGTTTAAATTTCCCGAGCTTTTGTCCCTTTGATAGTAATTTTGCAAATAAGTAGTTACTGCAAATTGTGTGATACTGTTTCTTTAACAATAACAGAAAAATATAGGGAAAAAATTACAAAAATGGCCTTTGCTGGGCAGGTTTTCAGCAAGTGTGGATATAAGTGGCTGTGTGAGATTTGTAATACATCTGTTTGAAAGTACGGTACTTATTTACAGGAAACTATTTTGCTGTCATGTCCGATGAATGCACAGTTTGCAAATTATGTTATCTCTGTGAAAACATCTTTCATTGTTAGGAATATATTCCTACTGTGTCCAGTCAAAGATTCAGATTTCATGTTTTACTGTAACTTTGTGGAAAAAGTAGTGTTAGTAATTTTGTAAATATGGGAAGTGTATGTTCCTTTTATCCCTGCAAAATAAGTGTGTCGCAGACTTCAAAGGGAAAACATGATTTAGTGAAAATGGGAAAATACATGCAGCAAAATTCAATAATACAACAGGAATTTAAGTAAAAGCAGTTGAATACATGCTTTTGAAAATTGTCATATATACAATAACACTAGAGTCTGAAAACTCAACCTATTATCAATTGGTTCCTTTCAACAGAATTGGAGTTAACTTACTACTAGGGAAGCCCCATCTGTATCTCAATTTATAACCTTAAATTATATGCTGACCTGGCAGTAAAATGATGTGAGAAAAGTCATAAATTTGACCTTTGTGCATATCATGTTTCTTAACGCAAGCACCGTAGCTTTATTCTTTGTGGTATAGATTTCAGTATGCTACTACATATCTGCCTTGGAATAAAGCGTGTTTGATATGTGTGTGCAATTGTTCTTAGTAATGATGTATATTAAAAACAGAAAAACAAGGCGAGAAAGGAGATTTGACTTAATTTAGTGTACTTATATATGCTTATTTCTCATGTTTTATAAATTTCATTCAAAGGTGAGTGATCTTACTGATAGCTGAATGCCAAGCTAAACTGCAACAACTCCATTGTTAAAAAGTACACACAAAAAACAAACTGTGACCTGAAAAGTAAACTTCCAGAGGCTTATACGAGAAAGTTTACTTACACATCAAGTATCTTAGTTGTAATTGTTCTGGCAGTTGATGTACATAAAATGAACAAAGTGGCTTGGCCCAGTATTGCATTAACAGTCGAATAAATGAATGCATTCTCCATTGTTTATTTTACCTCCTAAAGTGTGAAAAAAATTGCACCTTTGAACAGTAAACTCTATTGCCATAACCATCTGTTTGCAGTTTCATTACAAACTCCTACCAGAATAACCCTCACTTTGAAGAGAAAATTGATATGGGTTGTAAAAATTACAGTCTATGACCTTAGGTTTTATGTCTCTTGAGGTATCCCTGGTGTGGTCTCCACTGGTATACGTTATGATTTCTTCAAGCAGTAGCTTTATGTCTTCAAGCTAATTTCAGATAAGAAGTCAAGTCCATGCCTCAAAGAGTTTGTTATCACATAGAGCTGAGCACCTCTGTCTCTTGTTCAAGATCCTTACACATAAAATGAGTGTAGTGGAGACCACAGGCGCTTT
Organism: Tyto alba; assembly: GCF_018691265.1. NCBI lineage: Eukaryota > Metazoa > Chordata > Aves > Strigiformes > Tytonidae > Tyto > Tyto alba. Next base: position 9,931,460 of record NW_024881303.1, read on the forward strand.
GCCCTGCTCAGAATTCCTGTGTCAGCTGGAGCTGGTGTGTTGTTCTTTAGTATATAGGATGATTTGTCCCCATGAACTTTGCTAGCTTAGTCTTACTTCTGAAATTGTTACTATTGTCGATTAAAGCCAATTAGCGGCAGTAGTATTTGTGCTTCAAATAGAGGGTTCATTTTAAACGCTGTTGAGAAGTCACCACTTTGTGTACTTTTGGATGCAGATTCTACAAAGGCACTAAAAAGAGTAATTTCTAACTGAAACATTTGAATATGGGTAAGTTAAAAACTGGAAAATGGCATTATTTGTAATCATGATGCTTTTAAAATAAACATTCTGGATAGTTTAGTAATGAAATGTTACAAGCTTTGTTTAAAAAACAAACACTCCCCCCTCACCCCTCCTTCCTCTTGAGCTTAAACAGTGGCTTGTTTAAGAAACAGTAAAATTCCATAACACTTAAACTCTTTTGAAGTAGTTCTTCAACATCAGCAAGTAATTCTGCAAATTGCTTTTGAAGATGAGGCTTCATTTACTCCAGCGTGTGCAGTCTGATGGAGTGGATTAGTGGGTGTGGACTGAAATTGTAATTTAGGCTTTTTTGTGTGCATGTGTCTTTTTCTAGAACACTCCTTATCAGATACATCTCTATCCTCTTGGAGTAATTTTGAATAGACCAAGGCTGTTCTGTTTAATAGTCATTGGTGAAAACTTGGTATGTATATATTCATGTTGTCTACTAAAAATCAAATTTTTTCATCATGTTTTATTATAGAGCACCTTTTTCTTAATCAGATCAGTTCCCAGAACCAGCTTGTTGTGTAGTTATGCAAATGTCAATGATGGGGTAGGGGTGGAGCAGACATATGCAGCTGGCATAGAAAAAGGGGCAGCGTGGGTTTCGATTGACTTACACTGCTACAGGACTGCACCCTAGGACTGAGTTTAACCCCAACATTTTGTATTTAAATTAGTAATTAAGAAATATGATAGTCAAGCATAAGACAGTTTCCTAATACTGATGTATACATTCAAAAGGAGAAAAAAAAAAAAAGTCCAGGCACTCAACTAACACAAATTAGAATGATTTTATTGATTTTTTTTTTTTTAATTGAGTTGCATGGTTTTATGCCAACTGAAAGTGCTTCCTTTCATTTTGAAAAAAAATGTAATACTTTCTATGAAACCTGTAATTGTGTAAAAGGAAGGCAGCTTCCTCCTGCTTAATCAAACCTTTAAAGACAAAAAAACTGTGATAAGTCATTATGTCAAACAGATTCCATATGCAAAATAGTCTGTTCAGTACAGGGGTTTTTTTTTTTTTAGATGAGAAAGTTGAATATTAATTGTCCTTGAATTTTTGACTGTTGCTTTGCACTTTCTCTGTGGATGAAGAAGACTTCTAGCTACAGCATGGCAGCTCTCTAGCTTCTATGAACAAAAAACCACCCTACTAACTTATTATTCCAATAAAAATATCCAACAGGAAACAAACTTTCAAAGCTTATGGAACAGGTATTTCATTTTATTCTTATTTGGAAGAGTTCACAAGTTCAAACCTGCTTTAGCTGTCTTTCTCTGATTTCTGCTCTTCATACAGGTTTCACAGTATCATGTTGACTACTGTTGCTTTATTTCTTTAAAAAAAATACCAAACTGGATTTTTGGGGGTCAAAACTACTGGTGATTTATGTTTTTATTTATTAACATAATTTTTGTGTGTGGCATAGTGCTGAAAATATATGAAAAATATTCAGACAGTGCCAGGTAATTTGGTCACTAATTGTATGATAGGAAAGTGAAAAGCATAAAGTATTCAGTCCTGAGTTTGTCCTGGAAGTGCCGCTTCTGTGGGCACATCTTTGTGGACTCTGGAAACATTATGTATTGATTATATATAACAAAGAGTTATAACATTAATAATTCAGCTGGCAAGAAATGGTTTAGATTAGATTATAAATCCTCATATGTTTCCACTGAAAACCGCTACAGATGTGACATTAGATTCCATTAAGGTGAAAAAAGAAATGTAACAGTTAAATCTCCACTGATTGGAGCACTTGTGTAGCGGTGGAGAAAGGAAGGGAAAGGTTCACTTACAGAGGGATGAGAGCTTAATTTTTAGTATTCAGTATCTCCTGTCTTGCTGGGTTTACCAGAGGGGAAGTCCACTCTGTTTACCCCATGAATTGTGACTCAGGGAGAAGCAGCAGGTAATGCACATCCTCGGGGCATATTTTCCCATTTGTAGAAGCATATATTTTATAAACCAGAAAGTACTGAGTTGCTTTTATTGGTCATAAAATGATGAATATGACTGAAAAGCATTAAGCTAAGACCACTTAAGGAAATAAAGGTGGCAGGAGGCTGCAGGAGCTGGTTGTGTTGGTGCAGATTTTTGTCTGTCCTTATGAGTTAGTTACTTCATTCTCCTGGCGCACTGATCATCTGGATTAACCTGACAAAATCCCATCCAATATGGCAACAAGTTTGGTGTTCTCTTGCCATGCAGTTCTGGGCAACAAGTAGACACCTCAACACGAGAATGTAATGAATTTCCAGATAGAGGAATTGCTGTGCACATTGGTATTAGTCTGTGTATATAAATTTGTAGAAGATTGGTTGAATGTGAAAATGTGTGCGGTAGAAAAACAAGTTTTACGCGTTTTTAAAGGAAAACATACCCTCATAGCTTGTAAAAAAAAATTGAGAACAGAAAAAAGCAAAATGTGATTATTCCTCTAGGGAGTTTTACTGCTTTGTTACATGTAAATCATTAAAAAGGGACCACACACTTGCTTGGCTTTGCTGACTCTGGTTTAAGACCGTTATTTGCCAATTAATTCTCTTATCTGTTTTTCTTTACCCATAATGTTATGATTTTATTGCATGAAGAATGGTCACAATCCCTTTGCATTAAGGGCATTAGCTGCTTTTCTGTCTTAGGAGTGTGGAAACAGTAAACGGAGCAATGAAGACAGAGTTATTTTTATGTTATAACTAACTGCTTCAGCTTCTCGAGTTGGATTTTTTCACAAACGTGGAACATTTACTTCTTGGATGACTGCTTTAAACCCAGTCCAACTGGTAAAGGCTAGGGGATCATGACTGTTGTTTGTCATTTCAACCCTCATAACTTGTGCATGAAGCTTATCTATACCATAATGTATTTGTCGTTTTTCCTTAACTGCCTCTGTTTGTTTACACCAACTTTTGTCTGGGCTCTAACTGAATTGTAAGATCATTGAACAGGAACTGTTCCCACTACCTATGTTTAGTGCCTATCACAATGGGTCGCCAAACGTCATGTTGTCTCTCCTGTAATGTAAACAGTAAGAAGTTAATCATTGTCACGGACAGATTTTTTTCTCTTTTAGTGGCATATGTGAAGTTAGTTTGCTTATTTTGGACATGTCTCCAGCATTTTAAATGATCTGCCTGCATGGCCTGTTACCAATCTCCTCAAAAATCTGTAATAGAAGATATGAACCCTTTTTACTGAGGTGGTTTTGGTGTGGTTTTACAGTTCTTGGCCACTTTGGCCTGTTTGTCCAAGCAGAAGTTTTCTGTGGATGAACCTGGGAGATGACATAGGACAGTGCCTTTAAGTCAGTTGCTGTTAAAATTGTTAAATACTTAAATAAGGTAAATAAGATAGGAGAAGCTTTAAGTAGATTTTAGGTAAAAATAATTTCTTCTTCAGTCACATGTTGTCTGTCCAGAGCTCATTACAATAAGTAATTTAAATCAGTGCAAATCCAACATAAGTTTTGATTTGTTGAATGGTCTGAAGACCCAACAGAGTAACTACAGGAAATCTATTACTGCAAACCTGCATGTTGCACATTTATTTTAGACACCCTTGTGTGATGTTATGAAACAATTATTAGATAGAGTTAAAGGAAGCATTTAAAGAGGTTTTGTGAGTGTTCTTGCACCTGTTACACTAACATGTTTTCAGTTTACTCTTCAGAATAAAGCTTTTAATAAAATCTAAGAAGTACAAAACTAATTACGCATGTTTGAAACATACGTGTTATACAGTTTGCATGTAGGTGTTTCAGAAGATATCAGTGAATTGTTTTATACATAAAATAAGCAAGGCAAACTTCTCTGCGCAGCTGCTGGACTTTAGTACTGGTTCCTTGAAAGAAGACAGATCAGTGCCCAGATAAGCATTAGCCTTTCTCCTCAGGTAGCGAGCTATGGCATAGTGCTTCTATATTATGAGAAATAGTGAATAATTTTTTCACATTCACCATCTCCATATCATTCATGATTTTACGGACTTCTGTGTGTCAGCGCTTAGTGTGGCACTGTACCTAGGTCACCTTCAGCTGCATGGCATGGCCTGCTGCACCACCATCCCCTTCTCTTCTTCATCTCAAAACTCAGTAGCATTGGAAAGGTGCAGGTCATCTTATTTATAACTGCAGCACCACAGCTCTACTTCACTTCCATTATTTATAAACAGATCCCATTCTTTGGGAGGGTCCTTAGAGATGGTCCTTGAGGAAAGGCCTACATCAGTCTCTCTAAAATTGTGTTTAAGTACTGATTCCCTCCATCTGAAAGAGCTGCGCCTACAGAGAAATTGCTGTGAGTCCCAGCAGGGCTGTACACGACAGAAGAGACCACAGCCAAACTGAGGGGGGTTTGGTTTGGTTGGGTTGGGGATTTTTTTGAAGGCCCAGGATAGTATCAGTGTAACGCTGAGCTGGGTACTGGGATGTGTGGAGACACATTTACCTGGCAGATGAGCTGCTTCAAGAGCTTCTCGGGTGGCAGACTGTACATGGGTGCTGCCCTCGGGGAAAAGAGCGAGGAAGGCATTCAGGGTGCCCCGAATAAAGGGTAGAGGGAACCTCCCAGGTGACGAGTGTCAGAGGATGTCCAGGGTCTGTCACATGTGGAGCACACCCAGAATCACGGTAAGATCAGTGCCGGTGAATGTTTCTTCCTACATCGTTAGCATAGCCTGTCCTTTTTATCTTATTTATTGGGTAGCCTGTGCTAATTCTTAGGCGAGTTTCTCTAGTAAGAAAAAGTTATCCTTTGCGTAGGTATCCTGACAGCAATTTGACTGTGTTTTTCAGACGTTATAATGCCAAAGGTAGTGGAGGGAAGTGGAGGACAGTGATATCCCTGGTTCAGTGATTCTTAAGGCATTTTAGCCAGAGAGGGAGAGAGTGTAGGTGGGAAAAAGAGTGGTATTTTGATTATAAGCTGCAAACAAGTCCAACTTATCCATAACAGACGGTGCAAACAGGCTCCTGCCTGTAATTATAGCAATGAGCAGGTGCAGAAAGAGTCTTAGGAAAATGATTTCAAGGGTGGAAGCAGGACAGAGAATGTGGGGATCAAGTATGGGTGGCATCACAAACAGCTCTCTTGCTGGTAGGAGACACATCTGCTGAACTTGCATCCACTGTCAACACTTGTCTAGCAGAGAGCTCTTTGCAGTGCATGGTTGTCCTGGAATCACTTGAGCCAAAATGGATTGAGTTATCCTTGTGCAGACTGTCAAGCTGGTAGCATACTGTTGTAATTCTGAATTGTCAATGCCATTATCAGGTCAGTTTTATAGACAAGATGAGCAGGACTTATGACACACTATTGCACATAATTCAAATAGTATAGAAATGGCCATTTGTGCTTGCTTTTTGTGGCCAGGGGAGGACTGTGTTTAATTTGGATTCCTTTTTGGGGGTTTGTCTTTTGACACACTTCAGCTCCCTCTCATCAGAGGCTTGGAAGATTATTCTGGGGAAGCACTGCTGTATGCTTCCTCTGTCTTTAAGTTTTCCTTTTGCTGTTAGAGACAGGCTGCTAGGCAAGATGAACTTCTTATCTGACCTGATGTGGCTTTCTTATGCAATTTGTTCTTATGTGAGTAATCTGTCTTCTGTGTAATATGGAACGAAGTTGTCTCACATGCTGCCTCTCCTGGAATACAGCTTTATTAATTTACACATACTATATGCACTAGTTCAGCATTGCAACATCACAGAACCTGGCCACTGAGCACAGGACTAGAGTGTGATTACTTTGTGATTAAAGATTGACCAAATCAAATATGTGTTATACAAGGCTGTTGCAGTATCAGGATTGCTATTCTGAACAGATAAAAAACAACATAAAATACTTTTGACATACTTGTCTTCATAAAATATTACAGGACACATTTCCCATTTGAAGAATAATTTTTTAAATCTTTTTCACATGTAATAATATACTGATTTCTCCTTCGCATTGTCCGTGTTTAGATCTCCCATCAATCAATTATACTTATTTCTCTCACTTCGTTGAAAGATACTTTGTCCCTTATTAGACACTGGAGAATGGGCTATTTTATAATAATGCAAATATGTATGTTTTTTAAAATTAAGAAAGTTAAAGGTTTGAGAGAGCTTTTGTATTTCACAAAGATACTTCTTTTTTGGGGGGAGTGATGTTGACCATTGATACCTTAAAATCTTTCCAACAATCTCTAACTGTGGTGATAGGAAAGCATTGTGAAAAGGCCAGCATATATGGAATGGAACAGTGTAACAAGTAATCATGGCTACTTGGCTTTTAAAAGCATGAATCTTGATCATTTCCAGCAATTAATATTTTTGTCCTAAGATAGAGATATTACATACAGCTTGATATAGTTGGTTAGAAACTGGTTAGAATTAATGTTCTGTAAAGTATGTAAAGCAGCATAAGAACCATTGGTAACTGTTTACATGCTATTAATAATTAGCAACCTTCATACTAGTCTGTTAGGAAAGAACCACACATTGGGTACAATAGAAACTCAACTCCATACGGTTGGCTTCAAATTACATCTGACTTGGACAATAGGGCATGAATGGGGCTCGTTTGAGTTTCTGCCACTGTAAACAATGAGATGTTGGAATGTTTCATTTGTTTATTGATTTATTTATTTGGACAGCTGCAAGCTGATCATATGAAATAATTTTTTATTCAAATATAGACAGAGAATAGCTTAACGAACATTGTCCAGTCAGAGTATATGATGATAACTGACATCTTGAATGGACAGACTGAAATTAGTTTAGCCTGTGGCTGGTTTTGAATTTGGGTCTTAAACTAATCAAATCACGTTCTAGACAAAATGCTTTATGTGCTGTCCACTTAGAAAATAGAAAGTATAGATTTTATTTTCTGATTAATTTATTTTTAGTTCCTTCTTTTACTTTCTGTTAAAAATTATGTGCATGTCTGTGAGGTAGATTCTGTTAATGTTAATGGAGCTCATCCTTGAGAAGAGGTCATTCAGATCTGATGGATCCCATCTGGATGAGGATGATTCTCTAGGGTGTAATTTTCCTCAGCTATTTGAAACCCTTTCATAAGTGCTCCAAAGCAATCAGGTTCTATAATTTGCAGAATGATGGCAGGAGGAAAGAGCCACGGAGATTGTAGCTGGGATCATACGTTAGGAAGTGGTATCACAGAACTAACAGCCTGAACTAATGCAAGGAGAGCCTTGATTCAGGCTTTTTTGTCTTCTCCATTAGCTGGACACCCGCATTTCTCCCAAGTGGATACTACAAAGGGAGAATGAATGATGGTAGCACATCTTACCATTTGGGACAGGGGAAGGTTGAAAGTGGAGAAACAGTAAAAAGGTACATGCAGAAGACATTATCCTTGGTCCACAGTTTCCCAGCTCACTCATGTCACATGGAAAATTGCACAACAATCTGCAAATAAGAGAAAATCCCACAAAAACATGTATTACAGGTAGAAATAAACCTACAAAAGGATTGAGTGGACCTTATGCATTCAATACCTTAAATTATTTGCCGCACAACGTAGCCTCCGCTATTGAGTTCAAGTGTTGCAACTATGTGTTGTATCATAGTCCTTTCAGAGTTGTTCCTCTCTCTCTCACCAGGTGGAAGGGATTGGATACACACTCAGCTTGATAAACAGTGGCTCTAATATTTCAGTTCACACTGAGAATTTGCTGTCTTTATTTCTCTTTCAACATTATGTTGCATTTAAACAACGACAGGGCTTCTCTTCTAATGCACACGTTTGATTCCTGTCAATGCTAACAGAAGGTATGTGCAGACACCAATGGAAGAGTAGACTAGAGTTTCTCTTGAGGTGAACAACTGTTCATAATTAGAGTTGTGGGAATGAAGAAAAACCCAGCTAGCAAGCAAACAGTCACTCTTCCAAAAAGCTTGGTAAACTCATAAAGCTCAAGAGCTTAATCTCTGAACCAGAGTGCTTGTTATCTAATCCCCACCAGCTGTTGTGTACTTGGTAGCCATGACATCTGTAATGGAGCTGAAGGGCCTGTCTATATTAGTTGGCACCTTTACCCATCAACTGAACTTGATTCTTCATTGCTCACATTTACCTGCTTGAAATCATTAACCAGTTGCTCAGGGTTTGATCATCCATTTAACCATACTTTATAATAGAGAGTTGTGCTGCTTTTCACATTAAGCATATTTTACGTACGTAGGTTTTCAGCAGGTCTAGTTTCTGCCTTGCTAATAAGAGAAAGGTATCAACCGAAAGAACTTCCTCTGGTTGCATACTGATTCCTTATATAGTCTTAAAATTGGCCTGGGAGTGAAATCTCTTGAGTTGCATTTCAACTGAAAAATACCATCACACTTCTAATAATCAGGGTAAAGAATTATATACATGTTTCTGTTAACTGGTATGTATGAATTGGTATAGGTGGTTACAGAAGATAGAATATAAATGTAAGCAACTGTGTATGTGTTCATTATAACTGTGGAAGAATGCTTGTTCTCAGGGATCAATTTCAGCTGTGCTGTAGTGGATGTCATTCTTTTTAAGATAGCAGAGGACAGAAATTGGCCCAACTTGAGAAAATAATCCATTTTATGTCTCCCAGTGCTTGGGTGAATGCTGTGATTTGAAGCCTATTGTTAGACAGTATCCTCACTACCACAAGCAGTTCAGACTAACAGCTGTTGTGCAGAACGGAGTGCCATCTCTTCATGTTAGGCGCATCATGGACAAAACTACTATTTTGGGCCTTATAAGGAGTTAGAGGGAAGGATGTCTTGTTCCTGGATCCCAACTGAGTTGTTAGGAGGTATGTACTGAGCTGTCCTCCTAAGATAAGACCATTTCTGGACATTGAAGAACATAGATCTATGGGTTAATTTACTGGTTAAAACTTAGAAGCTTACACCTTCCTGGCACCTGAATGATTAGATGGAGCATCTGAAGTTGATACTGTGGCCAAAATTGGGCCCAAAGACTACCATAGTCTTAAGGTTGCTGTCAGCATAATATTATGGATCTAAGATTTTGAACTGTCCTATGAAAGTTCTCAGCATCTATAATACTTACTGACAAAATCCAGAATAACGGTCTCATAATTAAAACCAACTATACCAAGTTTTCAAATAAATGCCTGTTATTTTGTTAAATTTTGTTAAATTTCATTATAATAATTTTTCACTTGGAACTAATTTTATTGATGGATTTATTTATTTTTTTCCCGCAGAATGGCACTAAGAAGTTCTGGGATTTTATGAGGACACATGACAGGTAACAGATGGAATCATGTTATTTCCTTCTGTCTTTATGTTGTATTTCATACTGTATTCTCTTCCCACTGGTCAAATCTTCTTAATGTGGAGTCACTTCTTTTTCCTCTAATTTCCTCTGCAATTCTTACTTCTTGTATAATACCTGCAGATTGTTCTCTACTACTTTAGACAGAATTAGCAGAAATTTTAAAATCTCCTCGTGGTTTGTTATGCTTTCAGTAAGTTTTATCTGTGCTTGACTTTTCAAATATTAGAGTTGACACATAATATATTGTACTTTTTAATGTTTACATAGAAGATGGAACTGAAAGCTTGGATGGTATGAAATTTTTGAGTGTTAATATATCACCTGAAGGAAGGACTCTTCCCCCCATATACTTAACGCTGTTGTTATTTGTGCTGTTAAATGGTCTAGTCCCAGGTATGTGACCATACTCTCTCACTTCTGAATATACAATCCCAGGTATTGCCCTAATATAAAGACTGTTAAAAAACGATCTAAAGTTTTGGTCATACTGTTTGATTTTTTTTTTTTTTATTTTATTTTTACTGGCAATTACTTGGAATAAGGTAGAGATTCTGTTTTATGTTTGATTAAATCCTAGTATTATGCTAACATTTTTATTTTAATATGCTCTATCACTGCTATATGATGATGTTTCAGGCCAAGCCTAATTCAAGTAACTTTACAAATCCCCCAAACCTTTCAGGCCCTCCATTCTGTACAGCAAAACCCTCTCCTAAGGACACTGGAAGAAATCAATGGCCAGCATCTTTGTTCTGTCTTTACAATAGTATTTCTTCTATCAGGGAAGAAAAGCAGTTAACTCCTGACTTCAAAATCAGTTCATGCAAAATTGTAATGAATAGGGTGTATATGAAACAGACCCAGTCTCATAGTTATTAAATACCTGGGATGGACATAAAGTGATAGCAACACTTTTTATCAATGTAAAGATTATGAAGGTAAAAGTTCCAGGAAGTCTGGGAAAACATTAGATAGATTAAAAATGCCTGTACTGCTTGAGAATTAAGAGAGAAAAGAGAGTGATATTTTGATACTGACTTCACACTTGCTTTTGGAATTTGCCTGGAAGACAGTTCTGTCTTTGCACTTTGTCTGTCCATATGGGCATGTGCCTGAATTTATGATCGCAGATACAAAGGCTGAAATGATAATTGATTGCTGGAAATTTAATATATGCCCTGTACTTTCAAGCAAGTGAATCCAGAATCAAATCACAGTGCTGAGGACATGACTTCCAGATGAATAATTTGCACTGCTATTTTTGTTTAAACTTTTAGCTTATTGCTTTGTGATAATGTGTGAATATATGCAACTAACTGAGTGGGGTAAATATTAAAGGATCAGTTTTCCATGAACTTCTTGGGAACAGTATTTCTGAAGGACTTTTGTGGACATTTTTAAAATAGTTGAGAACATAACTGTATAAAAAGGCTACAGCCACATGTCATGCCAGTCATCTCTGGTCACATAACATTTGTTAGCTTCAGATATACAACAGCTGCCATCCTAACTTATTAGTGACTAGTGTTGGACTGTAGAATGTCTAACGCTCTTTCACAAGTAAATTCAATGCAACTTCTGACACCAAAGGTAATAATCTGAACTTTCTGTATAGGAAATCCATGGTTTCACATAAATTCCATTTGTGAATATGAAGCCACTTATTACCAGATAAATCAGTCAGGTTCAAAATTCCTTATAATGCATTAAAGCTCTATTCTACTGTATTTTAATAGAATAGCTATGATGCTAGTTATATGAAAAAGTCACGTTGTCTAATAGTTGGAGATTATAGAGGACTTCATACTTACAGGGCCCTTAGAGGTTCATTACTCCTAATGAAGAATAAAATCTTGGAAGAAGAGGAGGAGTTTGTGGGACACGTCCTGTTGGGGAGGATTTTTTAGTGACATCTCTTCTTCAGGAAGATTGTAGATGTTTTCCATAATTAAGAACACTTTTCCATAATATTTTTTCAAAAGTATTCAAAACAATTTACTTCTGAAAGTGTTGCAGCACTGTTATATTCTCCAAGTTGTTTTAATAAGGCTGTTTACCTAAATTGAACATACGCATTGGAATGCCAGTACACATATGTATGTGTTATATTTACATATACTTGATATGTATAATGAATTTAATGATGCTGAATTAAGAAAAATAAAATACTGTGCTAATCATATAAAACCAGACATTGAGCCTAACTCATGTCTTTATCTGTCATCCTCTTTCAGCCCCACAAGTAAACATGTGCTTAAGACTGACTTCCTTGCAGTATGACAGTAAAGTAAGAGCTTGAGTGCTGGGTTCCTTTGGGACCCCCGTGTTGTTTCTCATTTCAGATAAGGTCAACATAAGCCAATATTCAATAGATTGTATCAGAATATAGACCTCATACAGGAAAATACTTAGCAAGAGAGGTGAAATTATTTTTGTATAAATTTATCCTTTCCAACGGTTCAGATGAACAGCTGATTAAATTATACAAAGACAAAAACGTGAAGACAGTGGTCATTTAATTTGCCTTAAGTGTGAGTCATCTTTTAAAATCTCACTATATATTTAAGTAGGACAAGATCGTTTAACCATATGCAAGCTGGCATAACACTAACACAAACTGAAATAGCAGACTTTTAATTAGATATTAATTTTTATTTCTTTTAATTATTGCAGATCTGGGCTTGAGTTTACAGCGTGTGGCTCCTGAGCTTTCTTAAGATCAAGAGCATTCAGAATTATAGTATGAGCCCCGGAGTCACCTCTGCTTTACATAGTTTTAATTTATGCTGAACAAATAATTGCTTACATTCAATCCTTCCATGGCACTTAAGAACAAAAAAGAGTTTTGTGCAAAATTATTACTGGTCACACAATAAACCGTTACCAAGGCAAACTTTCAAAACCTGTGCCATCAAAAGTCAGCTGAGTGTCAGTATAGACAAAAGAAGCAGCATTTCTTACCATATTTAGGTTTAAACTTTAACAGAAGGAAGAGCCAGGACACAAAGACATACCCATGGAGAGTAATTAAGTCCTGGAATACTCTGCCCAGAGAGGCTGAGGAACCTCTATCCTTGGAAAAAATCAAACCTCGACTGGACAAGGCTCTGAGAAATCAGACCTAACTTAGAAGTTAGCCTGATTTTGAGCAGGAGGTGGGGTCAGATGATCTCCAAAAGTCTCTTACAACCTGAAGGTTTCTATAATTTTGTAAGTAGATTAAATACTTAATGAATGTTACAGTTCCCATCTGACAACTGTCAAAAATTTGTAAAATTGTCAAGAAATCTGTCAACTTCTAAACCTCTTTTCTACTGGAAAATAATACATTTACTATCGGTTTTGTCTTGCAGCGCTACATTTAAGTTAATCTTTCTTTGAAACGTACAGATTAACATGATCAGAGCTCATTGCAAGGTTTTATTACATTGTTAGAAACAACAGTGAAAATTACTAAAAATGAAAGAAGAAAAAAGAAAATCCTTGATTAAATCTTTTTGTTTGTAATTATTGAACAAGTTTATTGGGCTGGTGCACATACACGCTGCATAATTCTGACCTGTTGTGTTAGTGACATACAGCAAAATATTCTTTCTGCAGTTATTTTATGGACAGCTTGATTTTCTGATAAGGTTTACTTTTCCCCTGAATACTCAGCTGATGTGTTTGCTCATTATTAGACAAATCAAGTGGAGTGCAAGTGATGAAAATTTAAATGCAAGATGTACTTCGAGATGATAGATAGATAGTTCTGACAGACCCACTTCATAGATGTGGGTCTGTCAGAACTAGTTAGCAATTTGTGGTGGTGTGAGTTGAGGGGGGAAGAATTGTTAATTTTTTTTAAGGTCACTCCTTTTAAAAATCAAAAACTTGATCAGGAGGACATTTTCCTTCTGCAAATATATGGTGATTTTCTGACAGAAATAGAAACATACCAAATATTACAAAGTAATCATTGATGCTTGTAACAAAAAAATATTCTCTAAAACTAGACTCATGTTCCAGTTACATTCTCTCTCATCCTAATTTTGCTGTATTTAATATAGTAAGAGCCTGAAATGTAATACTTAAGTTTTACATTCACCTACTTTATAAAGCAATAGACCAAGTTCGTTTTGGGTTTCACCAACCCCCCTTAAACAGATTCAAGGCTTTTAAAAGACATAATTTGGGAACAGATGAAGGTCAGTGTACAGTCATGTGCTCGCTTTTGTGCTTTGAGTAATAAAGTTGGAGAACAGGAACATAACCATACCTTTTTCTACTTGACAAGTAAACGGACAGCTTTCCAGTTGCATTGTAAATGGATATAAAGCAAAATTATGACTACTTCTCTATTTAAAAATAAGAAAAAAAAATCACTGTAAAGTACACTACAATTAAAAAATAATAATTTGAGGAGACTGAATTGCATGCAAGATTGTTACATGAGTTCCTCTGAACTCTGAAGATAATGTGACAAGGAAAAGGCATTTGGACTAAAAAACTTACAACTCTGCATGTGCTTTGTATCCTTTTTATGCTGTGTTTTTACCTACAAAAATGTGTCATAGTGGATCAGTAATAGTTCCTGACTCAAAAATTCTTAATGGAAAAAGCTTTAAGTCTTTTCTAATCTCTCTAAAAAGAGGAAATAATATCCCAGCTTATTGGCTTATTTTGTGTAGTGAGATTAATTTATTTCACAGTTAAAACAAATTAATTCTTAATTTAATTTAATTGTTCAGAAAAGAGGCTTTCTGCTTTATCTATTACAAAGACAACTGACAAGTGTGGTTTTGCATCAGGAGGGAGTTTGCAGAGGGAAGGAAACCAAGGCAATCTGCACCTCACGTGTTGTCTCCAGCCGTGGGGGGGAAACAGAAGGAGGCTCTCAAGGCCGGTTAAAAGTGGGCATAGATCAGGAGGGTGAACACGTGCAACCTGTCGCTCTGGAAGTGACCTGCCCGCGTGCTGGCTTCGGCGCGCCGCCGAACTCGGGGAGCGGGAGCATGGCTGCGCAGGGGCCGCGCCAGGAGCAGGCCGCGTCCCCGGCCCAGGCCGCCAGAGCCGGGCAGGTGACGGGTCACCGGAGCCCGGCGAGCGGCCTGGAGGGGCCCGCGTTGCTGTTCTGGCTCGGCGGCTGGGGCTGGCAGCTATGGAGACAGGGTGGAAGTCATGTGCCCTGGCCACATTATGAGAGCGGATTAAATTCCTTCTCCTGTTTCATATGCCAGATCATTTGGCTTTATGGAAACTGAATCCTGTATGTATTTCTCTGGTTTACGTCCTAGAGTATTATAAGGCACCATGGGATTTAACTCAGATGCTTCCTTTGTGCGAGAATTATCACAGTAGCTTTAAAATGGGTGAAATACAGCTTTTTAACATCTTGATAGGTAAAAAAAAAAAAAGAAAATCTTTCTTAGGTGGCATGTGCCTTTTAAGTGCAATGATGTGCTGTAAACCTTGACTTTGGAAAGTCTCCTCCAGGGTGTCAGTGGTGTGGAATTTTCTTGATTATCTTCAAAGATAGTGCAGAAGGTAATGCACTGTTTAAAATAAACTGGATGAAGTTCAATAAACAACAAAAATGATGAAAAGTTTAGGGAAATAATAGCTGCAAGAAGGGAACGATGGCTGGGCATGTTTGTGCAAAGGCTAACGCAACTGAAGAGAAAAAGTACTACTTGTAATAAATACGTAAAGGAATGTTATGAAGCACGCTGGGATCATCAATTTCATTAGTAATCAATGACAGGACAAGAAACGGTGTCTCAAGTGGAAAGTATTTTTTAAATTAAACACTAAGAAACCATTTTTACCAGTAGTCAGGAAGGCATGTTTTGTAATCACTGTCATTGAAAACACTCAGGTCTAGACTTGCTAACTGTCTATCAAGAATGCTATCAGGATAATGATATTTTTCCTGCTATTAGAAGGAAAAATGTAGTAGCCTATTAGCTTCCTTCAAACCAAATAATTACACTATTTGTTTGCGTGTGATATTTGCAAATAAAATGCACATAATGCTTGAGTCTTTTTGCTTTTAATTTTTTGGAGTTTTTTAAGTGAAGACTTGACAGATCTTCTACTTCTGTGCCAGGAATTCTGCAGGCTTGTTTGCTGTGTTTTAAGATGTCTTATTATGTTGTTACCTTAGTATCCGATCTAAATAAAACCATCGCAATGAGGCAAAAATAAATATATTTGACGCTTTAAAGTTATCAGAGAAAAACACAAAATCAAAACACAAATTTTCATTTTCTTATTTCAACTTTTTATGTATGTGATATGAAAGCACCACATAGCATATAAACTATTCTCTTCTGCATCGCTTAAATTGGGGAAAATGGCAGTAAAATCTTTATTGAGGGTATTGCTTCATTGGGCAGTTAAATATTTGCCTAATTTTAATAATGGAATCCATAAAACTTCTTAAAACTAAGCAAGTATACAAGAGTTTTGACTGATCTGTCATACATTTCTAAATACAGTGTTCTGGTATCCAGATTAGAAGCATCTTGTTTTTACAACTTTAAGGATTTCATTTTTTAGTATTTGCAATAATACGCAAGGTAACTAGATGTGTTTATTCTCTTATGGTCACTGCAACGGGGAGGAGTCTTCTCTGCTTCCAGGTGGTTTTGAAATAAACCTGTTCTATCGGAATAGTGACAAAAGTTTTTACATGGTCTAGAGACAGTAACATGGTCATGCCCTGCATTTGGGATTGGTAAAAATAATCTTATGAAAGCTCGGAAATGATCTATAATTAAAGTACCCGTATTTTTAGAATTTTATCTAAAAATATCTTTTGGAGAAGATGAGACTATTGAAACCCTTATTCTAGAAATGGGAAAATGAGGTAAAATGTAAACAACTGCCAGTTTCTCACTAATTGTAATGACACTATATATTTATACCTGGCAAAAGATTTTGTTATTCACTTCATATTTGGTTTTTGCTAGGTAAGAAACAAAGTTGATGGTTTGTCCATTACTTTATCTAGGGAAGAACACTCCATCTTTTTATTTTGTGGGTTGTCCTGGAAATTTGATACCGTTTTAAAAACTCGATTTCTGCCAATTCAGAATGGAGTTATAGTGATGCCTTTTAGATGGGTTATTTATTGGTCTTATGTGATAGCATTTATAAATGGCAGTTTCAAAATAATTAGGAACTGGAACAAAAGCCCATCAGGCTCTGACATCTGTTGCACATAATGCCCACAAAGCTTTATTTAATCAAATAAGTTAGCATAAAACCTGAATTTATTTATTAAAATATTTTGTTGAAAGAATCCCATTGAGATGTAATGTGTCATTTCCAAGGGTATCCTGGGATACAGGCCAAGATATGACACTTAAAGAATGTTATTGAGAATAATGTGCTTTGATGTCTCATTTATTTTGCAGTTGAATTTACTTTCTATTTTTTTCTTTGTATATGAAAACCGGGTGCTGGGAGGATTGCTTATTCCAGTGAAGTTGTCCTGCATCATAGTCTCTGGGGTTGGGTACAAATTACTACTTTACAAGTAGACAGAGATTATGTTTTAAAAGTACATGTAGATGGATTTGTTAGCACTTCTTAATTCATTCTTCCACAGGTCTGATGATTAACCAAACATATGCTTCCTGCTTTATGGTGTCAAGAACAACTTCCTGCTGCAGTTCAGTTTACTGAAACCAATCTTCCTTTTGATTTTTTCCAAGTAACATTCATTTTCTTAAGCATACGTGTCTCACCACTTTATTCTGGTTTTACTTAGTATTAAATATTTATGTTGTATTGGAGAAGGCGTTCAAATTTCATCAGAATACAGCAGTGTTCTAGACTTCTCTAATTATCTTTTTCCAAATCCACTTTATCTGTGATTAGTATGAAAGGCTGAATGTTTTTGTCAGGAGCTTATAGCTTTGCTTTTGTAATAGGCTGCATTTTAAGCAGCCAGTTGGATTGGTGTTGGCCTTTGAAAAATGTAAAATGCTTTGAAGGAAGACTTAAATGAACCAGTAAAGACTGTGCAAGCACAGACATTTAATCTCAGGACTATCTGCATTATAGCTAAAGCTCTGGGAAACTAAAGGAATTGCACTGGAGAATAATCAAAGGGTATAGCTTTATTACACGTCTGTTCTGAAAACGAAGGGACTGTTTTCTCTGACTTAAGATACTAGGTGCACCTCTGATAAAAGGAAGAAGACAGCACTTTAGAGACCACATTAGAAGTTTTCAGGGATATGTCCAACTGTGAAATGGGTGGTTAATTTGAATACAGAAGTGACACAGGAGCTACATGCAATTCTTTCCCATGGTCACCAAAATAATTTTGAAATAACTTAAGATGAAGTCGGCCCTCCTGAAGGATGGAGCCTCCCAAAGAATTCTTTTAATTGTTAGCTCTCAAACAAGTTTGGGTTTTCTTTGATTATGGCTTTAAAATTTAAAGCACAGTCATTTCTGCTTTGAACAAGAAATAGACACTTGTTCACTAACATGCTTTAATCTCGATCTGGGGTGTTTCTCAAATATAGTATTTTAAAAAGACTAGATGGAATGTCTTGACATAGAAAACAATATGAAAGATCAATTTGTCAGCACTGTGTGAACAAAGAAACCCAAATTTATGTAACTTCTAGAAGAAAAACAAAGTTATACTTTAAAGCTAAAATAATTATAGGACTTCTAAATGATTTATTTATTTTCTTACTAATTCTCCTTCTAGTATGAGTCATAAGTCTTGACATTTTCTCCTTTATGAGCCATATAAGCAAAAATATTACATGTATGTTTTATATTCACATGCTCTCCAGCTGAGATGAATATATCTCTAAATACTTATGTGGTTGCACACTACATTTGATTATTTTCTTCTGATTGTATCAAAGGGGTTTTTAATACCAAATATCTGTTGAGAATCAAGGGGACTGATTAAATTAATTACTTGCTTTTATTCCGGCATGCTATTTTTGTGTTTCTTTTTTGGAATCTACCATTCTTTTTTTCATTGTCTTCTTTTGAGAATGGTAACTGAATTGCCACAGGCTCTGATAGTGTTGCAGGGGTTTTGGTGTTTTGTTTTGGTTGGTTTGTTGCATTTTTCTGAAATCAAATAACGTTATTTCCTGAAGTCTCCACTATGGAGTTGAGATTATTGTTTGTAAGCAATACAAACCGTATTACAGACTTTCAACTAATTTTGAGATAATTTTTAGCCTTTAAAAGTAGGTGAAAGTGGCTGAGGTTGATGGTTGGTAAGGCCTGGCTTTCAGTGTTAATGTCAGTCTTTTTTAGGTGCTTTATCTGCCATTATTAAATTCTGATCACAGTTTGTGTGTGACACACACATACTCATGCTAGATACAAGGAGATCCTAAGTTACTCTTACAATGATTAAAGAAAGGTCAGTTTCTTTGTCTGTATTACCTCATCAATTACTCAACATACTATAGTATTAGTACAAGATTGTAATTAAAAATCCTCATCTTCAACCTTGAGAGTCTTATTTCATAAACAGAGACACAAGAGAATCTTGTCCCTTTCTTTGCTATTACTATACTGTGATTTTTTAAAAACTAATTTTTAAGTTTTGCAAATTGGCGTTTGTAAAGCATGCATTAAAGGTCACACCTAAGTATAATGAAAGGCCGAATCAATCTTTATTTATTAAAGGATTTTAAAAGTTTGTCTCATGAAAAGCAATTACTAAGTGTTAGCAGTTGCTTGTATATTAACTGTAGCCCAGGTCAACAACTGACAAATTGTGAAGATAGACTACCAAACCGATGACTACAATGTGAAATTACATTTCTGCCTACAAAACCCCCAACAACAAAATGCAAAAAACCACCGTCAGACAAACAAACAAACAAACAAACAACCCCACCCTTAACCTCCACCCCCAAAATCTTCCTTCAAGTATTTGAGCTCTAGAAATACATGTTCTTCTACCTATGGCAAATCTTATTTGCTGATCTTAATTGCTAGGATGTATTTCAAACAAATTGAGTTTCTGTCCCTCCATATGTGTCCACATTTTAACAGGATGTCAGTTTTCATCTGTCCCCTAGCTCATAACTGCTGTGGTCAAATGCTGTGGTTTTTTGCACTGCTCCTAGAAACATCACCTTCCTTTTTCAGGTCTGAGTGTGTGAAGTTGCCGTAGTATTTTGATATAAATGTCTGCTCTTCTGGAATGTCCTAAAGCATCTCTTACTTTGAGTTCAATAAATACAGGCTGTATTATGTTGGGGGAAAGAAAAAAAATGAAAACATTTTTCTAGGCCAATGGCACACAGGGAGTACTTTTCTAAACTCTTATAAGAGGTGTTTTCAACTGTAAAGGTTGTATTCAGGTAGATGTTTTCTCTTTCAATGAGAGTCTTAAAGGTGGAGGAAGAATTAAGATTCTGGGCTCCTGTGTTGCAGATGCCCATGGATCAGTTGTATGTAATTTCTGCCTGTTGACTTAGACATTTTAGAGAAGCCAAACGTCCATTAGAAAATCCAAATACTTACCTATTTCAGTAAGGGTTTTCTTTGAAGTTTGAACGGTTAAATGCTACATGAGATCCTTGACTGAATAGTTGGAATCCCTTTGAGAAAACATTGTGTTAGATACCAAGACCCGGCACACTTTTAACTGCAAACTTGAGTACAATAAAAGCTCAAGTACAGTTTAGCTGGTCTTTCTAGCTATGTCTTTTCTGACATTTTAGGTACACATATTTCTTAAAATATTTTAAGGCTACCCTAATTGTTCCTATATTTATAGGAAAAACAGTATCCTACATTGTTGCACAGTAACCTGTTTATATGCATGCTTTCTTTGGGAAAATGTCTCCTGTAATTAGAGTAGTGATTTATTGTATGTATAAAGTAAGCAGGAGCTACTGCAGGGGGAAGGCAAGGAGGGCTTGGGCTGAAGCCTGAGCAGGCCTGTGGTCTTCACCGGCCCTGGAAGACACTGTAAAAACCTGTGTCATCTCTTCATATGTTGTCCTTCTGTCTGGTCATAGTCCCTAAAGTGGCCACCGACGGATGCAGTGCAGAAGAGGAGTCTTCTTCATTGGTCCAAGGTGATCCATGTCTTACAGAAGCAAATTATAGCTCCAGAATGACACACACAGCACGTTTTGAAGAGTTTTCTTCTTGGCCACCTCTTGCCTGCAGAAGCAGTGGCAGGTACCGAACGTGATACCTGTGTGCGGCAGTTGTGCTGGGGGCTCGTTGGGTCCCAGGTGCAGATCTGTGTCTCAGCGGCATTGCATTTGCATTAATGACCTCTCCTCTTACACCAGCAATTTCCCTGAGTGTCAGCTGCTGGAGGAATAGCCAGCAAAGACATACAACTGTGGAATATGGTAAAAAAGTACCAGTCTGCAACCCAAAATGAAAAAGGTTGGCAGGTCTAAGCTGAGACAGTGTTTCATTTGTGCAGACATGTTACAGCTTATTTTTAACGTATGGAGGCAAGTTTTGGATCCATCATGATCCTTTTACATCTGAGGATTGTTTTCTTTCATAAAAAATAAAAAAGTGGTCTTGTGCTCCTCTTTGGGACATAGGCACATTGCTATGTTAAGACCTTCAGTGTCTAGCTAAGATTAAATTCTTTCCTAGGACTCCTGCCTTTTTCAGGAAACAGCTGAACCCACATATTGGAGTTGCTGCAGCAATAAGGAAACCTATTGAAAGCAGTGGCTCAGGGGATCCTCCACTTAGATCAGTTGAACAGTCTTGCCCTAACTTTCTGTAATATTCAGAAAACTGTCCTGCACGTAGCTTCAGATGGGTTTTCAGAAGTTACAGACCTGGTGACCTATGGAAATATTTCATGTTATGTTGTTTCTTGTGGAATAAGAGATACCAAATGGCATTTCTAATGTTGCATTCTTCCTAAGAAGGTGTAATTCTGAACTTTCTCCTCCATGACTCTCCAACTCTGGCAAGAAATACTAGAACTTGCATGTTGTGGTTTGTTAAAAAATGTAAATTTATGTTCAAAATTGTTTGTCAGTCTCTCAGAAAATTAGAAGTAATTAAATAGAAAGTTCTACAGATTTGTGCCGTTTCTGTACCCTCTCATCTCAAGATGGTGTGAGAAGCAGACAATTGTAATAACTTGCTGCTACTCCTTTCCAGCTTAATTTGATCTTGTTCCTTAATTCTGACAGATTGTTTTTAATTTTCCCATCTGTTCCATAAAAATCTCAAGTGATTGACTCTTAGGAAAAAATAACGTCTAATAGCTGAGCCATTTTTAATGAGTTGGTATGATTTATTTAATGAGACATGCTGAAGAAGGCAAGCCAAGTGAAAGATTGGGCCTGAGGTGGTGGATGTAAAGAAAGGTGAAGGGCAACCCTATGCTTTAGGAAGTCGTCTCTTTTCTTTAACCTCAGCTTTAGACTGCTGCTGTCTCCAGTTGCAGGCAATGCACGTCCTTAGACCCATGGACAAAAACCAAAGGTTCAGTAGCAGTAATTCCTTTTCTCCTTTTATTCAGTGCAATGTCTACCCTCAGACAGTACTGCTTTGGGGAGGGGAACAGTCATGCAGGCAGGGTGGGAAGGGGAAGATGAAAGAGTAATACTTAAGTAAACTTAAAAACATTGTAGGCAGTGCTTTAACTTAATTTCTTCTAGCAACTTATACCATAACTCCCAGATCCTCTAGCGTTTGGTCAGAAAGAACCCTCTTGTCAGTAGACAGGGTGAATATTCTCCTCCAGCCTCTCTGAAGGCTGAAGCCTTTGGTTTAAAATTGCCTGCAAATGACATCTCCTGGGGCAGGAAGCCATCAATATGCAGTACGGGTCTTTGAGAATAGCAACTATGAATATAAATGTTAACATCTGGACTTCTCCCTTCTGTTTTGGTTTTTATATATTATTATAATAAACATTAACATTATTTTTAATAATCATCAAATAGCAGTTTCTCTGGCAGCTTGAGACTTCATTATAAAATCAAATAGTGAAAATAAATATACAGCTCTCTTACACGGAAAGTTGAAAGTTTGACTCAACTCTGCAAATATGCCATTGTTAGTCTAATCTATTGTAGAATTCATAGAATAATGAATTAACTTTCCAATTGCATACAGTGAGGCATAACAAATGAGAGAATGCTACCATGGTAATGAGCAAAATACACACTTGGTTTTGCAGGTTTTAATGGGCTACCAACTGAGGAGAGAGACTTTTGCCTGATTTTTTTTTAACTTGTAAAATCTGAGAGTGATTTAAGTGATCAGAGAACATCAGTACTCCACACTTCTCAGAGCATCTCCAAATATTCCGCCTGCCAGGCTTCCCTGTGACATGTATTTCAAACAACCAAAGAGGACGGGGGCAAGATTAAAACGTGACTTTTAAATAACTGAATGTGGTAGCAGTTAAAACTGCTTCTGGTTTAAATTTGTACAGAACTGGACTTGGACAATGTCTGTTTCAAGGCCCAAGCTCAGCAAGTAGCCACACATAGGAGGTACGCTGGCTCAGACTGAAATTAGACTGTGCCTAAAAAGTTAGACTATCCTAATCTGGGGCTGATACAAGCGAAAAGAATGTTTTTATATTTAAGGATAGTTTGTTTCTTGTTATTACTATCTACTACCAATGGTCCTAGAGTTGGACTTCTTTTCTTTTTTTCTTTTCCTGTTGGGAAGAAGGAATTGATTGGTGGCTTACTTTGTGTGGCAGGAGACAAAAGTGACTTAATTTGGGGTAAATTGTTACAGGCTTTGGGAACATGACCCATTATCTATCTCTCTTGATGGATTTTGGACAAGGATCTTGTTGCATTGTGGCTTTAGTAATAGATCTTCTATGTATTTATGTAGTTAAAATTAAATTCACAAGATGTAAGTTTAATAGTTCTGCATTAATCCTTCATAAAGCACTGATCTTTTGTGTTTTATCTTCTTCCTCAGTGTGTCAATCCTGATCTTTAATATTTCTCGGCAGTGCTTTGTTGTGGTGAAGCAGTTCCGCCCAGGTAATCCTCTTTTTTTAGATTTACTTTTGCTCTCTAGTGAAGCAAGCTTTTAAGGGTTTAGCAGTTAAAAGTTGGCACATCTGTGGTGATAAAATCTTTGTTCTATATTCTGTTTCTTTGTATGATAGCCCACCCTTTTCATTTGGTCAGAATTTCTAACCAGGGAAATTTCCATTACAGATGAAACGAATGATCAGGGTAGCCTTACATTTTACTTTTGGGCTTGTCCTCTTGGATGAATTTACAAACAGCTCTGCAATGTTCATGCAGTAGATTGCTTTTATTTCTACAATGATCATGCAATAGATTGATTTTATTTGAAGTTCCTCCTTGACCTATCTAGTATTTAGTAGGCAACTTCTGTGCAGAAGCACAATTTTTATTTTTTTTTTTTTTTTTTGGTTTATACTATTCCTTTGGAATTTAAAATGAGAGGAATTCAGGACTGTATGCTTTTTCATCAATATGTGGACAGCTTCATTTTACCAGTTATTATTATGAATTTAGGTTAATTTTTTTCTGAGTTTTTGTATCTTATTTTAATTCAAAGCAATATTTATTTTCTGGAAGTTAAAAATGAAATGCATATTCTCTGCATGTTAATTAAAAAAATCACAAGATACTTCACTGACTGTTGCTAAGAGACCATTTGAAGACGGTTCATGGTAGACTTTATAGGAAACTTTCTAGGGTGGTGTCATGCTGTCCGTTCTTACTGACAGTGATTGACGGGCTCCTCAGTGATGTGCAGCACTGTTATACTGACAGTGCATACTTCTCATGAAACACTATATTAACTCTTATAAAGTGTTTATTAATAATCCAATGTCTTTCATTTGCCAGCTGAATAAAATGGCTCATATAGCTGTTGCTGTCTTTGAGGCAATCTTGGGCAAAAGCCTTCATATATGTGCATATATATATGTACTGAACAGTGACATGTTCATTACACAGTCTGTATGGAAGTATCAAGATCGGACTGTTCTTGGAGTTCAACTGTTCCAGAGGCTGGAGCTGCTCAGAAACCTGGCCTTCGGGACAGCAGTCAGTCACAGCAGTTCAGTGATTGCAACCATGCCCTGACACTACTCACATCAGTAATTATTATTATTATTTTATATATATATAATATATAATTATATTTCCATTCCATGGTTATTGTCTGCCTTGGTGCCTGTTCCACAAAGCAAAAATAAAGGCTGAGACTTTTCTCACTGCTAGCTCCTGTCAGGGTCCCACCAGGAAGGTGATGGCTTGTTACTTGTGAGCAAACAGCTGCCGCTCACTTACCCGGCACGTCCCCTGCACATGTGCTGGTTGACACATGTGCTTGCCTTCCCTTAGGGTGTGGTGTCATGAGCAGGTTTTCCCACTGAAGTCTGTGCTGCTTGTAAAGGCAGTCATCCCTCCCTGTACGTACATTCCCACCCTGCTCCCTTTGGCAGCACCAGCCCTTATGCAGCCACAACAGAGGTCTTATATGGCTGAAAAGAGAAAATTTTGCAGATTAGGCAGTTTATCCGACTGACCTGAAAGAGTTCATGCTGGCTTGAGACATGGCAGGAGCACCCGACTAGGGTGAGGCAGACAGGACCATGTTTTTCAGTGTAGTGTGGACTTAGATCATCTTGAATGATCATAAAATCACACATTTGGAAGGAACAGAGAGAAGAAAGTTATGCGTATATCCACGTTTCCATATTAGTTCCTCACCCGTGAGTGACTGTCAGAGGTCTTGGGCAATGCTCATTTTGGTAGACAGTTGACCGCACATTTTCAAATATAATAAAAATACTCCTGGGAAAGGCTGGGGTTAATAGCTGTGAACATGTGCCCTGGTTTTTGTCACTGTAAGTATAATGACCTTACAATGGATTGTGATGTTTGGTTTTGCATTGACTTAAAATAAACAGTATCAAAATTGGAATCATAAGCCATGTTCTGTTTCAGGAGGTATGAAACACTGATGCAATCAAAGAGAAATCAGAAGTTTAAAGAAAAGCTAGCACGTTCCACAGTCAGCTAAACTCCACTAACCCCTCAGTCTGTACTGTTGTTTTCTTCTCTTTAGGGACAGCAAACGAGTCCCTGTACGAGTCATCTAACAAGTCTGTTTTGAATAACAGTTATGATCTTATTTGGTGAATTTGGTTGAGCCATCTATCTTTTGTCCCAGATTTGCAGAAAGGAAGGCAAGTGCATCAGTTCTACTGGAGTTTCCTCTCTGAGACTTCTTACAGCTGAGTGGCTCTGGGGTAATTAGTCAAGAAATTTAATGAGCACTAGAAGGTTGTTTGAGTCCTCACTGTGCTGCCACTCATTGCATGTGTACATCTGATGATGGAGGAAGCTGCCCAGTGATGATGAAGAGGCAGTTTCTGACCGAAATAGCATACACCATCAGAAAACTGGAGAGCACTCAGACACGGGAACTAGTGGGTGGGTGACTGGGCTGGGAGCTGAGCTTTTTCTTCTAGTTTCTGCTTTCCAAACTCTTTGTGCATTTGCAATAAACTGACAGCCTGTGATGAGGAAGAGGAGAGCCACAGGTTTCCCTTAGAAGAGTGTGCCCTAGCCAATAGGCCACAGAGTGCTTTTCCATCTGGTACTTTATCTCCCCTGGTGCATCGCTTGTGCAGTCAATTTTGCACCTTCACGAGAGGTATGGGGCACTCCTCTCTTCCCTGAGATTAGCAGGCAGCCTGGTTTTCTAGGCTTTGCTTATCTATGAGAGATAAATTGAGTTTGAACCATTGCGAGCCTGGTGACACTGAATTCATACTCCAACTCCTTGGTGAATGCTCTAATATTTAGACTCTCTTACAGATGTGGCTGTTACAGCTTTTCTTCCTTATCTACAGAGAAAAGCTGTTACTGGGTTTTAAGTGTTGTCATATTGCAGGACTTGGCTCTGGAGAGGACTGCTGGATTAGGTCCTTCTGGGAATGTAGGTTTTGATCTACGTGGAGCCCAGTTGCACTGAGGGAGGAGACCAGCAGGTGCCTGCTGCAATGACAGGATGGGTTTCAGGGATTCGACAGACTTGTAACAGAGAGTTACTTTAATCACAGTTTCATATTTCTGTACCCCACACTCTTACCTGCATCCTGTTTTGATGCCCAAGTCCTTTAGTGGGATGCATGTGTTGTTCCTTTTTGTATTTACTGATACGGATATGTCTATACTAAAAAAAACCAATAAAACCTTAAGAGTATTTGGCTCATCTCAGAGAGATCTTGGAAGTAGTTGTCATTTATGATAATTGTCATAGCTTTTAGAAGTTTTTGGAATAATGACAGCAGACACCCTTCAAGGATCTGTCCCTCAAAGTCTGCATGGAATATTTTTTTTTGCTGCCTTCAAGCTGCATTTTAAAAAGAAAACTGAGCTCTAGTCATGTCTTTCAAGTAAGAAATGGAGGCTCCTTTCCTTAACTATTTGAATCCCAAAGGCCTAGATATACCTACTACAACCAGCTTTGAAAGTTTTAACTTCTGGAGAAAGATGGGTTTGGGACAATAGGCTGATCCAGACATCTCCCTTTCAAGTGCTGATCTTGCTACACTGCACTTGCGAGGTGTCGTGAGGAGCGTTGCAGAAGGAGCCTGGGCACAAATGTCTGGGGTGTAGACTCTTCCTCGGAGACCAAGCGCTTGAGAAGTCACTGTGGTATTTTCTTCTATGCGACAACATTTCTGTAGAGACCTTATTGTATATCACAGTTTTAAGAAATAATAAGCTAAATCCAGTAACTGAAAGAACACAAAGTTGTCCATTAAACTTGAACTCTTTTATATACCAGTTCTGCAAGATTAGAATGGGAAATAAAAGATAAGGTCATTTGAAAACCATTTTATGTGCATATGAAATATGCATGGAATAAAAATAATTTCAAATTTTAAATTAGTTTTATTCAGGGTGTTTTATAACACCCTCATGGTAATCTTTCATGAAAAGCAAGGGGATAGACATTCAAAGAAATGCAAGAAATTCAAAGAAATTAAAGACATTTCAAAGAAGAAACAAGTGGGATTATACCTGTAAATTAAAGTTACAATAGTCTGGAATTGTCAGTAGTAATTCTTTGTGTGTTAACATCCCATCCTGCAGTTCTTACTCTGGCAAAATTTCTGTTGACATCAGTGAGAGGTTTTGCTTAAATAAGGACTAAAATCTGGCATTTGCACTTTCTTTAGGAGTGCATTACAGTGGCAGCTGTTTGTAGATTAATTCAAGAAGTCTTTTTCAGACTCCACACAGGAATCTGTGCAAGGAGCTGTATGCTCAAAAGAGGATTTTTTTTTTTTTTTCCCTCAAACAAGCATACATGCTTTTCATACCCTTTCTAAATAACAGCTGAGTTGACAGGCTGAAAGACTCATCATTGTGCACATGGTACATAATGTGCAACCCAACTTTCCTGGAAGATAACTGCATAGTTTAAATTAAATCCTGATATCCGCATTGCCCAACAAATGGAAGCTGTATGGCTCTTCTGGGACTTAGACTTCTTGGATGAACTAGCTTCCTTCTTTTATTTTTATTTCTTTTAAGGTGTGCATGAATTCATTCTAAATGATACGAGCACAAATAGAGTTAAAGAATAATGTTACAGAAATAAGAACTTTTGTTCTCTAAAATTCCAATTTCAGTGTGTCCTAATTTTAACAGATAACACAGCTGAATTCCTTGTTACTCTCAAGGACTCTGATGGTTATCAATTTCCAGGCAAAATTTGTTTACCATCTTTTTGTTTCTATTTAATATGAATGAACTAACACACACTCCCTTATTTCTTTTGTGTTTTGTTTTTGTTTTGTTTATTTTTATAAAGCTGTTTACATGTGTGAAATAGAAAGGCATCACCCTCAAGTCTTTCAGAATCAGGACAATGAGAACTTCCCTCGTCTAGAGGATCCCTTACCTGCTGCGGTAGGAGTGACCTATGAACTCTGTGCTGGCATTGTAGACAAACCAGACCTTTCTTTAGAAGAAATTGCATGTGGGGAAGTCTTAGAAGAGTGTGGCTATCATGTTTCTGTTACAGACCTAAGGAGGATCACTTCTTACAGGTAAATATCAGTAAGTTAAAGCACTTTTAATTTTGTTGTTTCACAGATTGCTGAAGTGGCCTGCATGTAAATTAATGTTCCCTGTTCCTTTATTTAATCAGTGTGTTGGAGGAACATGGACATCTGAAAGTATATGAAAGGTGTGATTTTCAGCAAGTGAGAGGAGTGTTTACAGAGATTTAAGGAATTATAAACTCATAATTACGGGATTTAATTCACAGTAAGAATGTTACTATTGTAATTTATTTCAAAGACTGTTAGAACTGGGAAAAGCTGAATTGGGCTCTTCAGAGCAGTTTGTTACAACACTAGAAAACAGCCCAGCTTTACTGTGTCAGGTGTTTTCCATCTCTGATTCATATTATTCTGATTAACAGTAGAAGATGCCCAAGGTGGACTCTGATTTACCATTAACACAATTTTGCAGAAGCATGAGAACGTGTGTCATTAGATCTCTTCATAATATTTTGGCCGTAATTAAGCCTTCTTTGATTTGGACAAGAAATAATATTATATATGAAGATTTTGATGATTTGACTATGAAAATTTTTACACTATAGTTTTTGCAGGGTTTACGAATAGTTATTGAAATAGATTTTAACATGTTTTAAAACATGTATTAGGAGTAAGAGGAAAGCTTCATATGTAAGAGGAAAAATACAGAATGTGAGTTGTTGGAGGGGGAAAAAAAACAACCAACCAAACAAACAAAACAAAAGAAAACCCTCAGGAGAAACTTTGCACACCGCTTTAATCCCATTATATCTCCTTCCCAGCTTTTAGTGTTGTTATCCAAAATGTAGGTATGTTTGTATTTTACAGAGAAAGCAGCAGGTTTTTTACTTTCTTTATTTTCCTTGACATCTCCGTTGAACTAGGCCCTGTCATTGGTTTTTAATTTGGGAATTGAATACAAATCCACAGCTGTCAATCCTGGCAAATGTTATTTCCTGCTGGATTAACAAGCAGTGCTTCTGTTGAGGGGAGGGGGTGAATCACAGGAGCTGTCTTTTACAACTCCTTAAACATAGATTAAGGGTTTGTTCTACTGAAAGAAAAAGTACCTTCTAGATTTATGAGCAAAAGCTGTCTATAGGATTTCAGAGGTTGGATGACACTGACAGGCTATATCATGCAAATACATACACAGGTATATGTACGTATATATGTGTATACAAACACAAAACAGAAAAAGTAGAATATAATTTCTGTAGCTGTAGAAGTTTGTAGTTTCAGTGTAGAAGTTTGACTCAACTTTAGTGATTTACATCTGGCTAAAACACCATATGTTTTTTGGTTGATAAATGTATCTTATAGGTGGTTGTGCTTTCAGTTGACATTTTTTTTTTTTTTTTTTTTAATTGCACTGACCTGCAAAGAGAGTGCACAATTGGAGTTTCCTCTGTTGAGACCCATGCAAAGGGCACTTAATATGTTAATCCCCCAATCCTGCTTTGTCTATGTGGGCACAGCTTTCTGCCCACGGAGATCCATGCTGAAGTCAGAAAGGCCTGTATAGTATTTACTTTTTTAGGTTCCTGTGAAAGGTTGAATCATCAAAGACGGTATTTTACAGTTTCTTTTGTTGGACTTACTGTGCTCTGTATTTGAATTTATTCTAAATGTTATGGTCTTCCTATTAAGAGTGTCCTGTTCTTCCTTCAGACAAAGACTGGCATAGCTGTCTGATGCTTGAGGATTTGATGCAAAGACAGGAAATAATTGATTCCCCTACGGTCTGCTAAGGACATTTTTTCTGTAATGGCTATCTTACATATAAGAATTCCTGGGTTTTTCCTAAGTGTAACAGGTTTTTCCAAATGGTTTATGCTGCTGTTTTATGCTGTGATTGTCAATACAAAGCACTGACATAAAGTGTTACATTAATGCATGTGCATGCCATTAATAATTACAATACCTCATGCGCTTCTTCTATTATCTGCCCTCTCAATGATCCATTTAACAATTGCTCTATAGTATTTATTGATCCAGTGCATCAGGTCAGAGAGAAGCCTTAGAAAACAGAACTGGGAGGAATTTTGGGAGGATCTCATCTAGACTGCTCCTCTTCCGAAGATCAGGCTCAGCTGGATTCACTTCTGACAAATGTGCATCTGTGCTTTCTCTAAAATCTGATCATTTCATAGGCTTTCTTGGATGGTTTCATTATTCTGTCTGAAGCGTCTAACTATCTGTACCATGAGCAAGTTTTTCCTCATGTCTTGTCTAAATTTCCCTGTCTTTATTTCAAGCCTGAGACTTAACTACCCTGTTCCCAGTGGACATGAAGTACTTCTGCACCTTCCACATACTTGTTTGAATATGTCTCCCCTTTATTTTATTTTTGCCTGTGCATAACTATCTTAGTTGATTTAAGCTTTATCTTTAGACCACGTATTCTAGATGTATGATCATTCCTTCTGCTGTCCTCTGCCTTCTCTCCATCTGGTCTGCATATTTCTTAAAAACATAGTGTCCAAAGTGGAGCACAGTATTTTAGCAGGGGCTTTACCAGTCTCAGATAGAAGCATTATTTCCCTAGGCTTACAGATGATTTTGCTTATATGCTGTAGTATGACGTTTGCCTTTTTTCAGTGGCATTATGTTGTTGACTTATGGTTCATAATTCCTCCCCTCTCTCAGAACCATTTTCTGCAGCAGTACTGCACTGTCATTCACCTCCTGTCTGCATTTGCAATCTTTGTTATTGCTGCCTGAACACAGAGCCTTGAACTTGCCTTTACTGAAATGCGTCCTGTACTGAATTGCATCCTATTCTTTCAGACCATTTCTCCAACTTGTTGGGATGATTTTGAGTTCTAATGTTCGTCTATAGCTTCTTAGAATTAATCTATCTCAGCTTTGCTACCTGCAGTCTGTATTTCAACATACAAGTCCTAAGACGTAATACTGAATTATTATACTGAGTGGAGTATGGTCCCTGGTGGAATCCTATTTAGTTTGTATTTCCAATTTGACAGTGATATGCATTCCATGAGGACCGTTTTCATACTAGTTTTGCACCTATTTCACAGTTTTTTCAATTTCTAAGTGTATCATGATCTCCTAACTTCTTAATGAAACTGTCACATTAGATAGCATTCAAAGCCTTGATAAACTAAAGTGATATTGTTTGTGCTGCTGCTCCCATCCACAAGACCCGTTATCCTATTATAGCTGATATTTGTTTGACTGCACTTGATATATTCCCGACAAATCTGTTAGCTGTTGCTCCTTTCTTGATGTAAATAAAACCACATTAAAATATTTAGATAACTATCATTAATAATTACTGAGTTAAAGCTATTAGATTTTTCTAGATAAAAACTCAGGGTACTGTGCACGATGAAGAGGCTTTCATACAAACAAACAAGGGTTTCTGTGTCATCACACCCTTTGGTCTGAAAGCAAGGAGTTGTCTTGTATTCCTGATGACACCCCTTTCTGGAATCATGGTCATAAGAAGGAAATCGCCTGACTGGAATAAAAGCAGGCCTGACAGAAGGCCATGGGAAACAGAAGGCACATCAAATGTAAAGGGAGAAACGGTTTTGCCTAGGGAGGTCAATACAGTTCTGTGGCTAACGAAGAAGGGGAGGGCATGGACAGTCCCTAGGGTGAACTTAGACTAGGTAGAAAAATGGAATAGAAAATCCTCAACTAGAAAAAGAGGAAGAAGAGATGAAGGAACAATGCAGAGACAAAACATGGGCTGAGAACTAAATGGACTGAGGGAAAGTACATTCATTGTGGTGGAGAAGAATTTTGTAATGAAATGAAGAAAGTACTTAGACTGTATTCAAGCAGAACTTTGCTCTGTTCTCAAGCAGTGGGAGCAGTAAAGACTGGAGCTAATCTGAAGATAACATTTTTTTTTTCCTCATTTATTATCAGGGCCTGCAACAGTGGTTTGGGGGGGGGGGGGGGGTTTTAATATTTCTCAGCTAACCAGAAAAGGTTAACTACAGTACTGCTACAGATATTTCAAAAACACATACAAATAAGCTGTTGGACCCTATTCTTAAGATCCTATCAAAGCTCCTGTGACATGCTACTCATCAGATAGAAGTCACGCACTGAATTATGCAGATCTCAGACTTAATTACCTTGAATGATCCAGAGTAGCTGTGAAGTCAGTGAGTAATCAGGAAAGAAGCCAGGAGTTGGGGAGTTTACGCTAGCTGAGTAAGAGTCTTTGAAACAAGTTGTTCTAGCAGCAGGAGGGCAGTATGGCATGGGAGAATGAAGGAGACCAGTTTGGGGGCTAATAACGAGAAAGACAAACATATTAAGAGAGACTTGACTGGAGGTCAGAGGAATCAAACTTTGAAGAATCAGAAATATCAGAAATACCAGAAGGTGAATTTAAATGCAAATGGTTCATTTTGCTGTGTAGATAGAGGCAGGAATCATTGTGAAAAAAATCTGTATTGTTTGCAGCCTGTGTGGTAAGTTTCCTTTTCTCATGGTGGCTATACAAAGTGCTACTTTTGTGCTTGGCATACAATAAGTAACCTAATTTTGGTATTACAAAAAGTTTCTTCTCTATTCTGGCAGCAGCTAATCCACTTTTGGAGGCTTCCTGAAAGTTTTGATGCCTACTGGTGTGTTGAGTTCTCATCAACTATATGTACAGTCAAAAATGGCACAGATGGGAGATGCAGTGGGTATAAAGGAACCATTTAGCTCAACAATAAAATTAAGCTAATACTATATTAGTATAATTGTTAGACGAGGCTTCATGAAAATGGTTGCCAGTTAAATTGTTCGTTTTTAAAAGCTTCAAAAGAAATGTGAGCTTCCCTCCTTTTTTTTTTTTTTTTTTATTTTTTTCTGTTTTTCCCCTAAATTCAAAGTTTTGTAAGTGAATTAATTACTTTGGGCTTACTAATATATCAGATATAACAAATCTTCTATCTGTCATGGTATCCCAACAGTTTTCAGTTTGAATCCCTTGTGAAATTCAGCTGTGAGTTAGTTTCTTAGGTTGAAGTATTTCCAGCTATCTTCCTTGAGCCTTGTCTCCTTACAAGGCAGGGACAGAGAAATACAGTGTTGTTGCTAAAGATGTTATTATTGCTATTGGAACTTACAGTATTTTCTTTTAGTTCTTGAAAATTTTGGTCCTCTTGAAGAATATTTATAAAATTATTTGGACTTAAATAACACCTCAGTGCATCAGGATAAATCCCTTCATTCCTCCTTTATTTTCTCCCAGAGGTGGTAATAAACTCTTGGCTATGAGTTGGATACAATAGGAGGTGCAGGTTCCCAGCCCCGCTGCAAAAAAATCAGATGGATTAGTTTAAGGGCCTAACTATATTAACATAGGTACTTACTTTAATCTTCCTACATTTGATTTTTTTCCAAAAGTACATAACAAAGAAGAGCATTCAGAGAATTAATATTGGATGTTCCAATTACTGTGATATGGCTGTTAGCCTCTGTGCAGTGAGGTAAAAATGGTTTGTATTCACTCAGGTTATTATGTAGAAAGAATAATAGCCTTGAAAATGTTGGAGTGCATTATAATTAGAAAGATCACCTGCTAGTACACCTGTTGGGTGATGGCATAATGTAATATAATTTTATGTTAATTACTTCTCTGCTTTTTTCCCTGCACCTGCTGCTTATAATGTCAGAACTGTACCAAGGTCTTAAGAAGTGACAATAGGAGCTGCATGTCTCTGTTCATCAGTTTACATGTTGCATGCCTAAATAGATCTTGATTTCAGCATAAATAACAGAGATTTGTTCGCATTTATTTGTAAACATGAATTATGTATTCACTGTATACGCAAATTTTGCATCCAGATGGCTTACATCTTATAAAAGGGTATATTGCATTTAGGAATTTTCACGTTAACTATGTCAGATTAAAACCAAAAAAATATATTTCTGTGTTGATAGGAACAGGTGAATGTTGATTGTTTATAGATTTTATATTTGTTAAATACTAAGAAATGATGAGAAATTTAGCT
The DNA here is from genome assembly GCF_018691265.1 of Tyto alba. NCBI lineage: Eukaryota > Metazoa > Chordata > Aves > Strigiformes > Tytonidae > Tyto > Tyto alba. The sequence goes on from NW_024881303.1 coordinate 9,966,083, forward strand.
TTTAATTGCTGTATGTCAGAAATCTGAGTTAAACTAAGAGTTTTCACAATGGTAAGTCAATTCATTAGTTCCCCATGTTGCAGCAGAGGAGTACAGTATAAGATATTGTTTATTTTCTCATACATGTTTGTTCTTCCATACTAAAAATGTAATGTTTATGAATGTGATAATTGCAAATATAATAACTGGCTGCTGTAGATGAGCACCCAGACATGAGAAGAAGGCAAAGCTAATCTTGAGTACATACTTTAAATTTCAACCCTGCTTACAAATGTGTGAGTGTGCATATATGCACACGTGTGTGCACACACTCGGTTTGAAGAAGAAACTCGCTGTTACTGAGCGCTCGCAAACATGTAAGGTGGACTCAGTCTCACTTGTGGCTTTTAGGCACTACTAAACTTGTTTTTTCCTAAAAAAAGCAATGAGATACTGTTATGCTCTTGTGATAAAAAAAAAAAAATGTGTGTGATGTATCTTTATGGTTATGAACTTAGATATGGCAAGTGACAATTCCCATTTTGTGAGCTCTATTTCATGTGCTGTGTGTTTGCTCATGCGTTTAATAAAAGAGAAGAGCTAAACAAAGTCTTTGTGATAGCTGCTATTGCCATGTTTCAAAAACAGATTGGAGTGACAATCTGTCTCTTGTGTTTTCCCTGGTCTAAGAAGGAAGTACACAGAAAATATTCTAGTTACAGCCTCGGTCTGCCAGCCAGTCCCACCCCTGGGCAGGAGGGGAGGAGAAGCACTTCGCAGTCGTTCTGCAGAAACTGGTGCTCCGCTGTGCTGTTGCCTACAAGTGTGTTGCCCACAGCTTTGAAAGCCATAGCATGATTTAATCACAGTGTTCGAGTGTTTTATTTAAAATGAAATACGGGAACATAGCATACAACCTTGTTCTGATGTGTTAAAATTACATTTAAGATCCTATTGTGACGAAAACCATACCACTGTGGTATCCTCACTTTGACATGCTTACATTCTTAGGACTTGCTGTTGTCAAAGGTAATGGAGGTTTCTAACTGTCTCTGAAGCAAAGCTAGAAGTTCAGTGCTAATAGACGTTTGCTTTTAAAAATCTCTCTCTGTTACAAGGTTTGTGAGCTTAAGCCCTAACGATTTGACAGTATTTGTCAGCCATGTAGCTGTTAATTGAAACAACTGTAAACTTCTCAGAGATTTATAACTGATAAACTGATATAAACTGATCCTCACGGGAAAGAGACAAGGAAAACAGAGCTGTGTTTTGTATAGATCATTTGCATTTGTCCCACAGTTGTAAATAAGAGTCGAGCACTGTACAGACACAGCGGAATACATCAGGAGCAATCAGCTAGGTCAGGCCAGGCTCAGTAGGTCTGGGTCAGTATGAGCCACGACGTGCCTGGCCTGGGCAACATGGTGCTAAACCCACGGAGCGAGACCGAAGCCTGAAGTCTCAGCGTGGGCTGGTGCTGGGAGTTCAGACCCTGCTTGCCCTCCCCCAAACCAGCCTTCTCTGGGACTGGGAAGGGGAGACACCTTTATCGGGAAGGTGGTTTTCCCAGGGTAAAACTCATCAATTGCAGTTCGGGTGTGCTGACCCCTGTGATTTCCACAGATGCAAAGCTAATGAATAGAGCTGTAATCTGTTAATAGGTGACTAATTTCAGACCATGGCAAAACCATTATATTTGTAATGTGAAATACTAGGGCAAGGAAAAACATATGTCACAGACTTGGGATAGAGGAAGAAGGTGGCAGAAAAAGGAATATAACCATGATTAAAGGCACATCAGAATTCCTTAAACATATTCAGAAAGTGCAAGTAACTGTGCAAAAGCACCGGAAGATTCTAGTGACAGGTAAACCTGAAAGCATACGGAAAACTTAATAGCTGTCTGTTGCCCATTTACCAGTCTGACCTACCTTCTTCCTGTCTGCTCTCTTCCTCCTCTGGACCCAGTACCCAAAATCACTGAAATGTAGACGAATTTTCTAAGGGTATGTGTTAAAACACTTTATTGCTTAAACTAGATGGAGGCTCAGAACAGCTTCAAAGTGACTTTTGGTTTCTATAAAAAGCAAAGGTAGTAAGACAAATGTCAATAGCATTGATTTTCGGGAAATTTTCTAAAGGACAGTCAGGGTACATTGATATATGAGTCTGGAAATGTTGTGAAAGATAGCAGTAAGCAATAATGGAGAATATTTAATTTAGTAAAGGGCATGCCATGTGGACCCATGCAAAAATTATCAACTGGCATAGTAAACCAGAACATTTAGAGAAAGAAATATCAAATTTAAAAAAAAAAAAAAGTAAGAAATATGCCCTTTTTTTAATTAAAGTATATTCCTGTATCTTTCATATTCTTCCTGAAACCATTGAAATGGACATTTAGTTAGACAATAAATAAAAGCAGTGAATATGCTTATAAATAATATCATGCAATAGTTTCTGAAGTCACCTGTCGAAATAGTGAAGGGATTCTAAGTAGTCTCAGAAATGTTAAATCTGCGGTTTTGAGGGGGTAAAGAGTAGAATAGAATAATGTATTAATACCAGCACTCTATGATTTTATTTCTAGCTCATTTAGAAGTTTTTCTTACTTTTTAATGTATAGCTCATGGCAAAGTTGCACCAGAGAAAGGTAAGTTGGATAACCAAATAAGAAAGAATGAACATGTGGGTATGTCTTCCTTTGAATATGTATTGCTGCAAATTGTTTGTTGATTTTTGTGGCAAATTATATGCCAGTATACCTGAAGAAATGCCATAACTACAGGCATCATAACAAAGGAAAGACCTTAATGTCCAGTGCTTTCATCTTTTAAAGTATATTCGGTGTAGTAGCCACTCTTGACGTATTTAGTTCGTAAGAAGAGACACTGATTTAATAGAAGTATCATACGAGTAAGTACAATGAAATAACAGCATATTGGAATCACTCCATGCTATTTGAGCTACAGTGGCAAGAAACTGAATCTTACAGTACAGAACCTCAGGAAACAGTTTTCCTTTACTTTAAAGAAAAGATGTGTGGAAAGTGAACTTCTGTGCAGCTATTTCATAAGTGAATGGTCACAGGTGATACAGAAGGAGATTATGCTGTAAATAATCAAGTCAGAACATTCTTATAGAAAGGCTTCTTAAATAAAGTCTTTATGTTTTTGTATATAACCTTTACATAATATCAAGCGGACATAGGTATACTCAATTTGGGATCATTTTCATTCTCCCGGTGAGGCACCTCAGATGAAGCTCAGACTTGGCAGAAATAACAGAACGTGAAATATATTATGCATAGTCTTGGTTTTTTTCATGCTCTCTGTGGAGGATAGCCTGCTGCATTCTTTGTCTTTCAAATTTTACAGTATAAATTAACCTGTTTTTTATTCTTAACAATTACTAAAAAACAATATCTGAACCCCAGTTTTCCTATGTTTATTTAATTACTAAAAGTGCAATTCTTACAGAAAAAAAATAAGAATAATTAATCACTATATATAGAGAAAAAAAAAATCTGCATCTTTAGTTGATTGAAAAAAAAAAATCCTTTCTGCCTCCTCACACAAGAAAAGAAGGAAAAGAGGGAACAAAAATTGAGCAAAGAATCTATTATTTTAGCACAAATACATACCTTCTAATGGACGTGGCTGCGATAGTGAGGAGGGGGTAGCACATGGGTTGGTGACAGATACCAAGGCGACTAATCTGAGGGAGACTGTTCACTGAAGGCTTAAATAGCCAGCCATGGTGGGTTGTGAAATAGATCTGTTTGCTCTTAATCATTATTTTATTTCCAGTGTTGCTTTTTAACATTGTATATTATTGCTTGATAACACCAAGAAAAAGATACTGTATTTTAACACGAAAGGAATCAAGTACAGTGTGCCATCACCCTCAGGGCAGAAAGGGCACTGATAGCACATGAGCCTAAAAAGTGGCATTCTCACTTTTGTGAGCTGGTTGCTGATAGCAACTTGATGAAAAATGAGTCCACCTCACTTACGAGATCGGAATGATTAAGCCAGCCTGGTGGGCCCGGTGTGCAGGTCCTGCTGCTTTCAAAGGGCTGTGTGTGTGTTGTGCTGTCTGCCGGCTGGATCTCCAGCTGAGGTGAGCCGGGTGGCAGCACGGCCGGGGAACGGCTCTGCTCGCCCAGGCAGCTTCTCGTCGGGGAAGGGGAGAGGGAGCGTGGCACGGGGGGTCCTGGGGGGACGTTTCGTCTGGTGCCAGTCTCACATACGGTCTGTGGACGGTGGTCAGCCCTGGGTGGCTCTTCTGCTGGCAAACAGGCTCTTGATGGTCGTCAGAATAGCGTACACATGCCAAGGACAGGGGCTGCAGAAACGAGGTCCTGCAGTAAATACAGATCCCGATTGACTGAGGAAGTGGGTCGTGTGCTTTGGTGAAAGTGGGAGAGAGAGGGAAAACTTAGTCTGGCCTCTTGCTGCACCCTAGTAGGGCACGTTTTGTTGGTTAAATTGTGTATCAAAAAACCCACTACTGACACTGAAATAAAGTGATGAGCCCAGAATGAAACAAATCCCATGGCAGCCTTCAGAGTTCCTGGAAGTGCTGGAGATGGTTACGTTTCTCTTCTTAGATACACAGGAATGATCCTGGAGGGGTGAAACATGTTGTCCAAAGTCACAGAATGTATCAGAAGTAATTTTAGGAAAATAATTTGTTGGTTCACTCCCTATTCTGCATTTAAAAAACGGCTGTATTTTGATGTAAGAAACCAACTTCAATAACCACTATTAATTCTCCAAACAAAATAATTGCCACGTTCTTAGTAAATTGAGAGACAAATGATTAATTCCTGCTATGGGGTGTGATGTATGCTGGATTACCTGAAAGATGTAGTTGACTAATGGGTAAGTATTGATATACGCTCTAAGATCGTAACACTGCTACAAATCTTAGAGTCATCTGTATGCGTAATAATACGGAAGCTAATTTTTCAGCTTGCCCTAATGCCTCATTCATAGTTTCAGTGCACTTTGGATCCAGATTCAATGTGAAAAATTGCTTGTAATCATGTGAAATGAAGAATTTGCAATTATGATGTGAATATTTTCTTGGAAGGTCTAAATGAGTGGATTATGTACTTATCCTTTAGTTAATAATACCTAAATGAAATAGTCCTAAGGAAATAGAGGATTAACAGAGCAGAAGTATAATACACAGCAAGTGGTCTAGCTGAAGAAAGACTACATAATCTAAAATATCCTCAGCTAAATCCACTGTAGCAGATTTAGCAGGGAGACTGAATTACTTCAGATACACATGTGCTTACAGTGGTCCATTTGGGTCAAGGCTAAAGTTCAGGAAGGCCAAAGAAAGACTCTCAGGCTGCCTTTCTGTTCTTGTACCTATGTAGTCCGTGAGTAGAGGACTCCAGCTGTGAAAGGACATAATCTTCTTAAGAATACAAAAGCTAAATATTTGTGTAAAAACAAGTGAACAAATGTAGCATGATAGCACACGGATACACCGAGGAGCTTCATTCTGTTGTTTGTAAATGTCTGAGTCATTGGGAAGTCCAGCTCTCACTAAGGTCGGCTGAAAAATCTTCTTTAGTATATGTAGAACAACAGTTCACCAATTCCCAAACTATTTTTTTTTATTTGCTCCCAAACTAACGTTTTTCCAAAGTTGCAGATCCATTTCATGTGCAAGTGTATTCAAAAATCTTGGTATTTCTGCATGAAAGTGGCAATCAATTTCTGTATTAATGAAATTGCATTTATAGGTTCTAAGTGACATTACCAGAGAGTAAGGACATGCATTTTGATGTTGTTTAGTGACACAAGTTAAGGACCCAGGTTTCCATTCCTAGATCCTAGCTACCTTCTTTTGATCTAAAACAGTTTCCTCTCTGCTTTTTTCCAGGTCTGGAGTTGGTGTGACAGGCTCTAGGCAGACGTTATTTTATGCAGAAGTAACAGACCAGATGAGAGCTGGTGAAGGAGGTGGCCAGCCTGAAGAAGGAGAGTTGATTGAAGTTGTAGAAATACCTTTAGAAGATTCCATGAAGTTTGCTTATGATGAGACTCTCCCGAAGACAATGGGTGTCATCTTCAGCTTCATGTGGTTCCAAAACAACATAGAACCCAAGCTACCAAAAAAATAAAGTCAAAGCACCATGATTTTAAGAAAAGCTTTCCTGCTTCAAATCTGCCTGCCTCGATGAACTCAACTTTTCACAGAGCAAATCTTTCTTGAAATAAATTTGGAAGCAAAATCTGAATTAAAATCCTCACCCAATTTACATCATTAACAAAACACTTACTGGCTTCACTGGGGCCAGGATTTGCCTCTGAGAAGCAAATGCTGATTTTTGCGCAAAGGCTAAGTAAACGCATCCAGCTCTTCTTTTTCATGGAACTGCTCTACCACTATTTTGAAGAGTTGCTCAGGACCTCAGTGCAGCTGCTGTGGGAGCCTGTCACTGTGGGCTGTACGTAGTGGCAGCTGTGTATTCACTGTAGTTTCTGATATTTCGGAGGGGGGAGGTGGGGGAGAGAGGCAGCAAACCTTAACAGTCACAGACATCCTAAGTACGTTCCTGAGTTCTGCACAGCTTTCAGGGAGCAGCTTTCCCTGTGGTGTGTAGCTCCTGTACAGAGAAAGTGTCTGCATTTCTGAACATGCAAGCCTCTATTTCATAAGCAAACATGTCTGTAAATCCTTCTGCTAACGTGTCATATTGACAATAGACCAGCTGTAAGATTATGTGCTTCTGTTTGTTCCCGCTATAATGCCGAGCAGCAGTGATGTGGTAGAGGGCTGAATGATGGGGGCTTCCACTGGAACACATGCTGCTTTGTTTGTTCTATGGGTAATACTTGATTAATTAGATCAAACTTTGTCCTCTAGAGCGGCACTTGAGAGGCCAAATTCTTTTAATTTGACCCTGAGGTGACTAATACAAGTGATTTCTCTGAGGTGTTCCGTGGTCTCAGGTTCCTTATCACCCAAATGGAAAGAATGGGACTTAACCTCTCGGATAACGCTCCTTGAAATCTAATGATCAGAAGTGCTTTATTGAGAGATTGTATCATTTGTGCAGGTTACATTGAAGCCTGTGCTACCTGCACAGATGTACTGAGCAACACAATTTGATTTAATAAAGTGGTCTAATTAGAACATATATTACTTGTTCTATCAGTGTAGTTTAGAGGTGGACTATTTGTCATGTGAAACTGTTAAGAGCATGAATGAAAGAGAATCAAGTCTGGCAATTTAATTATACACTGGTTTATGTTATTCACTGACTTAATTAACATGCCTACATTATATGTGCTTCTAGGATTACTGAGGTACTAAGTATGTTTAGAAGATGAGCACAGCGAATATACAAACTTTCATAGAGCAGCTGGAATAAATGCAGTACAGATGCCTGATGTTGTCCAGTGACTGATTTAAAATCACTGCATATCTAAATAGGTGTATAAATAAATAATTTTATTTTTAAATGCTTTTAGAACTGGTACTTACTGGTTCTCCTGCTGACAGGGAGGAAAGCCACTGAAGAAAGAGAAACCTTCGTCTGTGGGAGTCAGACACTCCTGTGAAAGTTCAGGCACATTCGCGTTGAACTGTGCCTGGTCTGTGGTGAGTCAAGGGCCAAGTTATCATGGAGAGCAAATGAATTCTGTCTGTCCGATGTCTTTACATTGGAAGGTGTTTTAGGGCAGGATCTCCACTGCTCTTCATCTTTATGGTGTCTAGTACGTGTCCTGATTGCTGCTGAGGCCTTTACGAACTACTACAATATGCATAATAAATAATGACTTTTATTCCAGGCTGTAGTTACGAAAGTATCTGTTTGATTCTGTCAGAATTATTACACAGTGGCTTGTTGATCTGTTTAGTGTCAACCTAATAAGTGTGTGTGTGTATACATGTCAGAAGCCTTTTTTGCTGTATAATGCAGTAATTTGGAAAAATAAATCGGTGTAGTAGAAGGGGGTCAGAGCTTGAAACTTTTCAAAGCAGCATTTATGTATGTGTTCATACCGCTTGCACCAGATTTGCAAATGGACAAAACTCCACTTCTGATGAGGCTGAGAGCTTTCCCCAGCCAGACATTCCCTCCCCTGCTGCATCCAGGACCTGGAGTCCGTGCTTCCCAAGGTGCTCTCGCGCTGCATTAACGGCCTTGGTGAGAGCCCGTGGCTCTCACCCACGAGTGGTCAAGGTGTGACTCGTCCGTCTGGAATTGCCTTCAAATCTCTGCCCTTGCATTCGGTTTGGGCTCCTCAGAGCACCCCGGGGGGGGGGCAGGTCAGCCAGAGCCGGACCTGCCGTGCCACCACGCCACGGGCTGCCGGGGAAAGCGCACGGCCATTCCCAGCGAGGGGGAGGGTGAAGGTCCCAAAATCTCTGCGCGCGTGGCGCAGCTGGTGCCAGCCGGTCGTGCCTTGGTTGCACGTCCTTTGAGCTGTACGTTTGGGAACACGCTCGCCAATATTCTGCACCCTCCAAGGCGCTGCGGCTGTCCCGTGAACGTGAAGTCCCTCGCCAGGAACGTCCGCGTGTTGGGGGGGAGCGCCGAGGGCAGCGCCGGATTTGCCGATATCTGGCCCAAACTGCCGCTGCTGCTCAGCAGGAGGCTGCTCCCCGTCACTCGGGGGGATTTTTTTTGTGTAATCGGTATTTCTCTTCCAGATAACTGCGACAAGAGGGCAGTTTCATGAGCTGGGCAGTCCCCCAGCACTTCATGATCCAGAAGGCCAGGCAAGAAGCTGAGCGGCATTGCCTCCATCTCCCAGTCTGTCCCTCCCCGGGGGGTCTACGGGGCAGACACCTACAAAATCCGGGGGCACTGCGGTGGCTCTGAAGCCTTTACAGCCCAAAGGATGCTACACGCCAGCCCTGCTCTCCGCCCAGCCATCGCCGTGATTTGTAATTCTCAAACAGCAACAAAATGGTCAAGGGATTACTTTGGTTTGCTTCCACAGTTTAGGAGTTTCCCACAGAAACAGCAGTGATGCAGTGTAGTGAAGGCTGTACATAAAGCGATGTGGTATCTGGTGTTTGGCTTTGCAGTGTTAAATACAAACATATCTTCATCCTTTTCCTTTATCCCTATTAATCTTGGTGGGGATTTTCATAAGGAATTAGGAAGGTTTGAAAACGTGGGAGAAAGGACTCCAACTTTTTTTCAGAATAGATGAGTCGTAATTATAAAAATAAAACCAGAGCAATTCAGATGCCACTTCTCTCATCAGGGCTCATTTCAAAGATTGTAATTAGATCAAATGCAATAAACATCGGCCAAGACGAGGCAGGAAAAAAGTGCTTCTAATGGAAGCTTGAAATCACATCTCTGTTTTAGATGCATCTTTTGGACGTGCCACCACACATACGTCCATGAAGAGCAGACAGTTCAGAATAAAATAGGGTCCTCATTTGCTGGTAATGAATACTGACTCCAGCCTGCAAAACTCTTACCTGATCTCATCCCACCACCCCCATGAGCTCAATGTCTTTCTTTTACTGAGTGCAATCGAGTGGTCTGCATTTAAGAAACAAATCTTAGCATCTCTGTCATCTTTATGATGTGGCTTTGGGATAGAGAGGTAATCTAATGAACCTGAAATTATGATTCAGGCTTCCAATGAAGCCTGAATTGATAAAATCTCGAATGTAGTGTCGCTGCCAGGCTCCCTGTTAGGTGGCAGAAGAGACGTCACCAGCACCTGGCAAGTACACGGACCGCGTTTGTTGCTGTTGTTTATTACCTTGTTTGTAAAATAGCTACAAGCCCTGAGCTACTCCCAGGTCTCACGGTATCGTCACTGAACAGCGACACGATGGAAATGCCTCCTCTAAAAGGCCGACACTTTAAATAAAGGAGCTGAATGACACGGCGGGGCGGGCGGGGGCAGGCGTGGGGATGGGGCGCGCGGGGATGCTCCCGGCGCTGCTGGCAGCCGGCTCCCCTGGCAGGCGGCCGCTCGCCTTTTCGCCCGCTCCCTCATTACCATCCCTCCCCGCCAGCCATGAAAGCGGCGCTCCCCGGCTCCCCGCAGGGCCGCGGCCGGGGCCAGGCCAAGGGCAACCGATATAATTGCTTCTGAAATACACGTGCCGGCCGAGCTGGGCGGCCCATTGGACAGAGGGGATTTTTGCTAAATTAGGACAATTGCCTGGCGTGCTTCATCCCCTCGCCGGGGCTCTATACATAGATGAAAGGCACACCCAGTTGTGAAATCTGTTGAAGCGGCACACCTGGTGCTGTCTGCAAGTCTATTCACAACCGTTAGCAGGTGTGACTTGGCCTTTGTGGCCATAAAAGTCTGGCTGCACAGCTCCTGCTGTGCTCCCTGCGCCTTCGCTGCCCTGCGCGCTTTGGCAGGGGAGGCTGTCACAGATTAATACGGTTGTTTGAAGCTGTTAGGAGCCACCGCGTGAAGCCTGTAGCGGCTTCAGAGGGATCAGAGTGAGGCCTGTGCACACAGGAGGGATTTGCAGCTTCGGCCTCGGTGGCTGCGTCGGGGTGGAGGTAACGGGCAGGGCAGGGCTGCTGCCGGAGCCGGGACGCGGCACAGCGTGGTCCCCAACCCTGCAGTCCCAGGGACGCTGCTGAGTGGCCCCGCCAGCAGGTACCAGCGATTTGCAGTCTAGCCCCTCTTTGGGTTCAGCCTCTTCAAGAAGGATTTTGGTTGCTCTGCTTTGGGATGCTGCATCTCAAACAGCACAGCAGTAAGGTGGAGCTCTGAAAACCCCAGCCCCGATCCAGGCTAGAATTTACTTTAAGGAAGGATGCCATGGATTTTGGAGCATTTTTTCAACAGGATTTTTCATTCCCACTGGTTCATACAGGATTTTTCTTGCTGTGAGCAAAAAAAGGGATGCTCATACAAATCCTGCACTACTGCAAAATTTACTCCTCAATTTATCTAATCCTTCAGAGTCAGTCTCACTCTTTAATTGGGAACACATTTTTACTAGGGCTTTAATTGCTCTCCAGATGAATCATGTGGGAGGAGAAGTCGTAATGTATCTAAATGGCCCAGATTTGTGGCGCTCGGAGCTCTCTGGCCCGCCTCAGGACTGGCTTCAGTGCATTTCTCGTAATTGGAAATACAATCAGATGTATTAAACCCTGCCAACCACGCACTGTATTGCTTTGCTGCTGAAGTACTCAATATCCTGTGCTGGCTTCAGTCTCTAATAAAACATTCAAAAGCAGTGGTGATCTGAGAAACCCCTTTTGGACACTTGGTTACAATGAAAATGGGCTGGGAATGGGCAATGTGGGAATGGATGTCAACCATCCTCAATTAAAGGCTACCCTCACGCCCCAGCCTCATTAACTGAAAAATCCCTGGGGTCTTCTTGTGCCCGTCTGTGGTTTGGTGCCCAAGGTCTGTGTGCGACAGGTAGAGCATTCAACAGTAAGATAAACATGATTGTATTATTTTACAAGAGCAAAACTTCGCTGTGATTGCTACTAACGTGCACGTGGCAGGCAGGAGCCAGCCCCGGCTCGGCCACGTCCAACCAACCGGGGATGGACCAGGCGTGGGGTGAGCCCCGAGCAGCGTGGGGCTGTGCGTGGGGACCTCCTGGGGTCACGGCCACCTGTGCGAGGGCCTGACCCCTCCAAACAGCACCGTCCGAGTGCATCTCCATCGCACTGTAAACACAGCCTGGTTTTAACCCTGTTCCCTTGGAGTTGTGGAGCGAGGCTTGGAAGAAAAGATCTGCCAATTAACAGCCCTGAAAATGAGAACTAGGAGGACAACATCCCACCTGGCTCCAAGTGCAGTGGAAACACTGGTGATGAGCCTTGGCCCACTGCGTCGGAGTGTCTGGCACAGCACTGGTCCCACCCCCAGCCCTTTCCCAAAGCCATCACTGGGTGCTGGTGGGAAGAACCGGGTGCTTGCGGTGCCCCATGGGTGACACGGCCTGGCCACCACCTCCGGACCCTCCCCAGGAGCTGCGAGCAAGGGGCTGGGGCTGTGGGAAATGGTGTGCTCCAGCCTGCTGGTCCTCTCCAGAGCTGCAGCTGCTCCAGCTGCACCTACAAACCTGGGAATGGGGACAGGTTTCAGGGCCAGAGTCACTAATTGGGTTTCGGATGAGCCTGGCCAACGGAGGTGGTGGTGAACAAAACATGTCCCCAGCTCCTGCCCGCCGTGCGGGTCCCTCCGGCAGCCCTGACGTGTGTTTGTGGGGATGGGGTGTTTGGGCAACACTTTTGCTCGTGCAGCAATTGCTAAAATAACTGGACAAGGCACAACCACGCACTTGAGAGAGCTAGAAACAATTTAAGAAATGTTCTTGGGACAAACAGCGGACACTGTGCAAACAGCTCCCCGAGGTTTGTGAAACGGGCCCCCCGGCTGTCCAGCCCCGCAGGAATGCACTCACACCGATAACCTGCTCCGCTCCTTTCGTAACCTCCTTCATTTCGTCCTTCAGGCTCCCCCCGCTCCTGCCCGGGGGTTTCGGGGGTGCTGCTTTTGCAAAACCAGAGGTATTGCAAGTCCGTGCTGTGCTATCGCCAGCTCCTCTTTTCTACTCAATGCGAAAGCGAGGGACTTTGTAAGGACTTCAACACGCCCCATGCGTCTCCCCAGAGAAGTAACATGGGGTTTTGTCCCTCCACGGATTCTCGACTTCAGCGCACTTTAAGTTGAAGCTTGCTGGCCTGGCCAGGTTCGCACCGCGGCCCGAGCGCTGCTGACCCCGGAGCTGGCGGTGCAGCAGGGATGCAGGGGCTTGAGTTACAGCAATCCATCAGCTGCTAATGCACTCTGCCAGCCCCACCACTCCGTGCTGCTATCAATCACGTGCGGAGCCCCAGGGCGGGTTTGCAGCACGTTTGCTCCCGCTGCGGCGGGTTAGCAGGGTTGTGGCCGCGCAGGGGAGCCCCAGGCGTATGGGGGCTATACGTAGCCCCTGGAGCTGGGGCCTTGCAGAGGCAACAAGAAAGGGAGGGGGACATCCACACCGTGTCTCCCTGGTCTTTGGGACTGGTGTCAGGGTCTGTCCTGTCTCTTCCTATCATGATCAGGGGAGTCGGGGGACCAGCATCAGTGCAGCTCAGGAATGGGCAGAGTGGCCGAGGTCACGTTCAAGATTTGTGCTGTGTCATGGAAATGCTTCAGAAAACCTCATTTGCCGCAGTGAGCAACCTCGGCCTCCGATACTTTTGCCTGCTATTTATGAAATGGCTTTAAAGAACAGGGAGGGGGGGCTCGCAACAGGCTCCCAGTGCAAAAAGGGAGCAGAGTTAGGCCGATGTGTACGACAGTTGCCTGGCCTCACGCTGGCCCTCCGGAGCTGCCACCACCCTTTGCACCCCCCGCCAGCCGATGCTGTGGGGCGGAGGCCGTCCCACCCGCAGCAGCTCTGGTTTGCAGCGGTGGAGTCGCGCTGAGCAGCCCCGGGGCTGGTCGCAGCCGGAGGCGCGGGAGACATCCCAGCTCCGCACCCAATGTTCCCGTCTGCCGCATCTCCCCGGTCACGCTGCCAGCTTCATCTTTTCAAGTGGCTTTCTTTTACCTCTTTTTTTTTTTTTTTTTTTTTTTTTTTTCCTTTCTTCTACTGTTCTTCCATGCAATCTGATTCCAGTCTCTCAGCCAAAATAACACCAATACATCAAAATAATAAGATCTGATTCCAGGGGCTCTCACAGAGCCAAGGCACAGAGTGAAGGCTAACGGGTTTATTGATCACAGCTGAGCAACAGCTCTCTAGCATAGGTTTTAGCTCCTAGATGGATACTAATGTGTAGATTCATTTTTTTCTCACTGGGCAAAGCAATGTGTAAATATTCTGCGGGTAATGATATGGGTCTGCTCCTAGTTCGATTAATAGGAAAGGTGTCAGCAAACATGAGAAGAAGCAGAAAAATTGAGGTGAAGGTCTTGCCTTCTAAAGCCATATGATCCTAATGCCCTGTCCTTTTTCTATCAATCAAGGCTGATTGGCAAAGCTTTTTAATTCAAGTCTCTAAGCTGGATGATCAGCGTTTACTTAGCTAGTGTTGATTTCTACTTGACCAGGCTGCTCTGGAGCAAGGTATCATCTTATAGTGCAAACCCTCTTACAAGCGATAAAGAAACTAAGACCGCCTGGATCCTCCTCGTTACCTGCTCAACTCTAACGATTGTCCCAAGCAGCTCTTGGTGTGGGTCGGGGGGGTGGACAGGAGTCCCATGGGAGCTGAGCCAGCACCCAGCAAGGACCAGGGCTTGGAGGGAAGGGGTGCAGAGCACAGGGCATCGCATTTGGCCCGAGCCCAGCTGCGGGGCTGGCTCGTGGCTGGGCTGGCTCACGGCTGCTCAGCCCCGTGCCCCCCCCCAGCCCCCAGCCCCTCTCCCCCGGGCGCTGTGCGTGGCCTGGGCCCCAGTCCCGGCGCTGCTGCGATATAAAACAAACCTGGCACCAGGGGCACGCAGCCTGAGGCACATCTCCCCTGGCTATTTTTAGATGCTTTTCCAGAGAAAAGGGGCTTACGCAGCCTGCCTCCAATTGCAGGGGTTCTGGCTGCTGCCCACACCCTGGCATCTCCTCCTCTCGGATGGGTTAGCTGCTCCGGGATGGGTTTAAGGATGCTGTAGGAGAGGGCAAGCCCACAGAGCCGAGAGACAAGTGTCCTGTGGACCAGACCCCGAGCTCTGCCGCTCGCAGGGCAGCGCGTTTCTCCCAGCGTTTCTTCTGCCACCTGCACCCGGGCACCCACCCAGGGCCGGAGATGGAAACATGCACTGAAACTAGCTTAACGTTAAATGAACTGACTCCTTTTTACATAGCGAGGTTGTTTTCTTGTAAAGTGTGTTGTCCTGTAAGGTCCTGCTTCTGGAAAAGAGCAGAGAGGGTCTCGCGGGCCGGAGCTGAGTGCGGTGGTTCGGCTTTGCAGGACTGGTTTTGCCTCGCTGGCTTCATAAAGCACATCCAGAAGGTGCACGTAGAAGTGCAGAATTAACACAGAGCACTTACTCTTGATATAAAAATGAGCAACTTTTTTTTTTTTTTTTTTACCTCAAGTACCATATTTAGTTCTTTTATGCGGAATAAGAATTTTGGGGGTTTGGGATTTACTTTTTCAAGAAAAGTGGAGACCCTGTGCTGAGTCCCTGGAAGCAGGTAGGTCTGGGAGGGGAGTCTGGAGCCAGGCAGGACCACTTTGCACACTTCGGGGGGCTCAGGACCCACCTCTAGCTGAGATTCCCATGGCAGGAGGAAGCCCTCAGTGCTTGGGAAAGGGCCATGAGGCTGTAGGGGCCATAGTCTGGGGTCTCATGCAACATGCCCTACCGCTACAGCCATCCTCCAGCTGCAAATATCCATCCTATATGTTGCTCAAAACAAGAGCGAAGTGTTCGCCTCCAGGAAAGTGAACAAATGCAGCCTGGGTCGTTTCACAGCTCCTCTCGTTTTGCCAGCGAAGCAGCACACATTACAGCAGGCTGAGCTGAGACAGGGAGTCAATAGGAGCCATCTGTGTCTGAGCACTCAGTTTTTGAATGTGCTTACCTCCTCCCTACCCAATTAAAACACTTAGCTGTTGCTCTTTAGCGTACCAGTATATTCACATATTCACAACAAAGATCATGCGTCTCAGCTCATAATACTGCCTTAGCTTGCACTAGTTTGGCATTCACATTTAGAGAAATATAAATGCCAAACAGTGAAAATATTAGATAATTCTTCTAAGCCGGTGTGTACATTAATATTCCTGTTAGGCCACAGAACACGTTATTAAGCACAGAAGGACTAATGCACTAATGCCCCTTATAAAACCAGCTTGAGTTTGAATACTCAGAAAGCTGCTTATCTGTTCCTTTAGATTAAGAAGACTCAAATGCCTTTCGATTAATAAAAGGGCTGAATTATGTCTTGGTCTAAACTTGGAAGTCAGAGGAGTCACAGACCTCTCCGAGACCTCTGAAAGAAGTCCTTTAAACCCAAGTTCAGCTTTTCAGAGAGAGCACGCAACCTCAGGAGGTGTCCCTCATTTGTATGCTTGTTTGTTTGTTCGTTTTCAACCAAACTTACTTCCAAGTTATTTGCATTAACATGCTTTATGGGTTTGGGCTTTCCAGTGCTTCAGGGAATGTCCCAGCCTCAAGGACTGTGCTGTCCTGCGGGATGACAGATGGACTCAGAGCCCAGCCCTGAGTGTGCGGATCAGTCCGACTCCCTCCCAAAATCATGCCATCAAACAGGCTTTTAAAAGGCACATTGTTTTCACCTGAAAAATTTGAAGACCAGGAGGCTCAATCTGCTTATTCAGTACAATCCAACTTGGTGCCATGATCCTGAGAGGTCTGTGCCTCAAAGGCAAAAATTTCACTTGCAAGATGCTAAAAATTTGTAAATGGAGTATTTCTTTGTAGAACACCAGCCCTGGGTAAAAGCCAGGGTCCTGAAGGTTAAAGGATGATAGGGAAATGCAGCAGATTTACAAAGACATTGGATATATTTTCTATTTGAAGATTTATGTGTCTGTCCTGGCATGTGTTTTTTGTCACGCATACAGCATGACTACTGTTTTTGACACTTTAAATCAAGGAACAAAGGACTAAAACAGTAGAGAGGACTAAATTGAATTGAATTAATTTGTTTATCCTGCAAATCAACATCTGCTCAGACCAATTTCTTTCAACTCTGAAGTTGTCATAACGGAATATTTTGCCTTCTGCTCAGTCTAATTATAGACACACAAGCCAAAAGCTCTTAATTTTGCTCACAGCCATCAGCGGGAGCTTTGCTGCCGCAATGAGAGCGGGCAGAGTAAAACCAAGCTGTATTTAAAATGTTCTTTTTCAGGAAGGTGTTTTCCCCAGTAAGTTGAGTGTTGGTACCCATTGAAGGGGAAGCTCTGACACTGAATTCATTGTATAGTTGCTTTTCAGCACTGATGAAATCATCACAAAAGAGGACACGGGATGCCAAAGGATCAGATCTACTCAAGCTGGGATGGGAGGAAAGCGCTCAGTGTCACACAGATCTCTTGTTATCGTCACCCTGCAGTGCCCGAGAGGAGATGGACACAGCACAAATGAAGCTCCCACCATCACCGACGGCCCCAGAAAGGATCAGAACTCCATAAATAACCACCATGAAAGCCTTTCCTCCATCCTCCGGTGGAAACATGGCTCCTGCAGGATGGAGGTGCCCAGGCTGGGGCAACCGTGGGGCTGGTGGCTCCACCGAGCCCAGCACAGATGTGCCTGAAGGTTCATTGGCATCAGCCCAGGGAGCCTGAGCCTGGTGGAGGCTTGTCCACACACCTTTGACTGCGGCATGTACATCACCTTAGCAGTCATGGTTGCATTTCTGATCATCTCAAATGATAAGCTTTTCCTGCCACCCCCATGAGAATCCCAGGTGTCCCACACTGTAACGGTAAGAGGATTGTGGCTTAATCCTTCCAGTTTTCATAATTTTTCTTGGAAATATGAGACATCCCTGCTTCAAGAGACCTCCAAAAGCAGAGGGAAATTTTCAGCTGCTCGCTGTCCTGATGGAAATGATATGACTTTATTTGCAACCTTGGGGCCAAACCAGGTTAGGTGCAAATAAATACAGCTCCATTGTTGCCAGAGAAGGGCCTGTGTTGACTTACCCTAAACAGGAAGATAGTATGACTTTTCTTTGCCTTGGTTATTTTGGCACAGCTCCTGAAGCGACATGTCTGGCTCACAAGGAACTGTCAACACCAAACTCCAGATCTGCTGTTGAGGAAAAGGAGCACTCGCAGGGTTTCCAGGACTTCTGACCACAGAGATGACCAGAAAAAGGACATGGGGATGGAAACGTGCAGATAAATTGCTCTTCACTCCTTCCAGAGCCCTACCTGTCCCGGAGCTTCCCCCAGGACCTTTTTCTGGTCAGGAAAGTGTCTCCTACATCTGTCGGTGGCTGCACCCCCGTGAGGCCCTGCCCTGCAGCTCCTCAAGACGTTGTCTGTCTGCCTTACCATCCTACTGCTGCTGCTGCTTATCAGCAGCCCTGGCTCGAGGCTACCCCCTGTAATTCTCAGTTTCAAAGCATGGTCATTATTTCCTCTGTAGAGTTGCAAAGTTGGGTAAAATCACAAGCTTTTCCCAACGTTTGATATTCGCTGCTGTGAGTTGCAAACTAATTAACTCCCATATCTAAAGTTATCTGCAGCACACCAACTGGGTCTTCTTTAAGTAAAGCTCTTTTTAAAAAAAGCATCTTGTATTGGGCCTCATACATTTAGGATTTTTTCAGAGTGGCTTGTGAAGATGAAGAGGTTTTGCCCTTAAGTCAGAATCTTCAGATTTGTGTGCTTTTCTCTCCATCAGAATCATGCCCTGGAAAACGCAGCTGCTGAAAGCCGTCCCTGTGAATGGGTCTGTATTGCCATACACACAGGAGGGGACACGGTGGTTGTGTAACTCCTCTCCATGTACCTACAACACCTTCCTTATCTGTTCCCTCTGGATCCTCAGTCAGAGTGGTTGCCTCAAACATCCCATGAATCTTGGCCATGGGTATGACATATTGGGTCAGAACTTACAACAAAAGTTTAATATTTCCATTTAAATATAAAGAAAACAAAACAAAACAAAACGAAACAAGCTCTTCTGAAATTCAGCCAACCCATTCACACCAGGTAGTTTGATTGCAGGTTCATCCTCCAGAATCCCTGGAGAGGCAAAAATCCCTCAGTGAAGGCAAATGCCAGAGTGGTACTGATGTTCCCTGTAAAATGTGGAATAAGCAGCTGGAGGGAAGTTAGTGCTGTGGTTAGGTATTGAGATGCTGCCTAGCAAATAGGCACAAGAGGTCCAGGACAAAGGGATACGGTAACCATCCTTGTTCCTCTAAAAACTGGAAAATGTCTGCATTTCTCTGAGTGGTGCCTGGATGGGCTGTTCACTTGGATTTTAGGTTCTTAATAACAAAGAAAAAGGGTATGAACTAGAGCAGGAATGTTCTTGGTGAAACCCTGGCCCATGCAAGTCAATCCACTAGTTTTGGTAGGGCTAGGATTTGACTCTTTGCCAGCTTCCCTGTGTCTGGATGTCTGTGTCTGGATGTAACTCAATTTCACGACATTGTGTCCCAAGTATCTGCAGAACCTTCCCTGCAAGTGGCACAGCCTTTCTCCAAGCTGAAAAGCTTGGAAAATGAAGGTAGCACTTAAGCAATATCCTCTCCCAGAGACTGAGCAGGAATTCGGAGCACTTGAATAGTCCATCCCCAAAGAATCTCTTCCAGGTCTGACCCTGATCCTGGTGCATGCTGAGACAGGACTATGCGAATTCGTAATCAGTGCTGTAGACATGATTTAAGACCCTATAATATGTATCTCACTATCACATCACAGTGCTTTGAATCAAGCAGCTCAAAGTATTGTATTTTCATGCATATAGCCTGCATCTCAGATAACTCACACCACTGTAAAAGAACTGTCCTTTGCAAACAAGTACTTAGCTAATCTGCATCCTCAGATAACCCAGGGGTCATCTCAGAGTATCAGTTATGTATGTGAAACCATGGGTATAGGGTGGCAAGCAGCCGTCCCCTCCTTCCTCTAAGCCTCCACCATCCGTTCCTGCTCCCACCTCCTTCCCGCCAGATGACATGTTTTCTCCAGGCCCCATCTCCTTCCCTGTGTGCTGCAGATGTGAGATGGGACAACAGGGTCAACGGCGTCTCCTGGTGCCCTCACCTACCCTCTGGTCCTGTTTTGTTTCTACATGTAACCCCCGATGCTGGCACCAAGCGTGGACCACCCCGCGGCTCCAGGGGACAGTCGGTGTGGTGGACCACGGGAGCTGATGTGAGGAGGGTGGAAAGAAGAGGGGGATTTCGCAGGTTTGACCCTAAAACCGTGATGAAAAACAAAATAACTAATTCTGTCTCTATTGCATGTGTTGCATGTGCTGCAGAGGTAGCTCTATCCAGACGATCGTCGGTGTTTTCTCATTCCCAACTCAGAGTGCAGACGGTAAAGCCTCCCTGATGCAAATTTCTACTCCAGCCTACAGAAGCTTGGCAGAGGAGCTGAGCATTTGCAGGGATGCTTGTTGCAGCCAAGAGACTAAAATGAGACTTTTAATGACCTGATTTTCAGAAGTGGGGGGAAATTTCAAAGCCATGAATGATCCATGTATGGCTTGATACTCCATAGAAGCAGCGGGGTCTGCAACAGCTCAGAAACAGCTGCTTAAACCCTGTTTTGCACCAGTCAGGCAGGTCTGCAACGTGGAAGGACACCATGCACGTAAAACTCAACTGCCCTCTCATTAGGAGACTTACCTGCAGAGGTGTTTCATCTGTGGCAAATTTATTCACCCACCTTGCCTCCTCCAAACTCCTCTCACTTGCAAAAACGTGTGATCACCCCTTTCAAGTTCTTCAGTTGAGCAACTTCGCACGTGCATTTATTCAGCTGATAACAGCATAATGTATTTGCAAACATCGGTTCACGGACACAAAAATTTGCCAGGCTATGGGTTCATTTAAAAGCATAAATGTATTTCATGGTTTCCAAATGAGCTTCCCAGCCAGCAGCAGCAATGCTGCTGGGTGTACCTAAGGCCAGCCAGCTTCGGCAAGACAGTGACACATAAAACCTTCTTTATAACCAAACCTGTGAGTGTATTAACCCCTTTGCACGTGCTGCACCTTAGGGACTGTGTTTGGTTTTGACCAAGGTCATCAAATGAATTATATCATCATTGCAGGGTTTGTTAGAAAGGTCTTTAAAAGCAGATGGGATTGTGAAACACTCTTTTACTACACCTAATGCATTGCAAATAACAGTGAAAAAACTGACAGCAGGCTGGAATGCCAAGAAAATTGCTTTGATAAACTAAAGTGTTTAAAATAAGCTTTAATGTTATTGATTTTAACCCATGTCGGGAAGCTGAAGCAAGAAGCATTCTTTCTAGAGTAAATGAGCTCAGCTTCAAGTCTCGGTAAAATTGAAAAAAAAAAAAAAAAAACAAAAAAAAACAACAACATGGGGAGCAAGAATTAATCTGTGAAAAATTAGACATGTGTGAACCATCTCAGAAGAAAATGAACACAGGCTGGGCATCCCTTAAAACTTGCTCTGTTTTCTTATTTTATTTCACAGAGGAATATGAGCACCCTAGCTAGTGCCATGTGCCCTAGCTTGAGAAGGTGTTGGATGGAAGATGCAGATGGTTGAAGCACACTGTCCCTGGCAGCCCTGTCCTGCGCCCAGGGCAGAGCTCATGTAACGCCTGCACCAGGCAGCACCAAAGGGCCATCACCCGCGCTGGGGCTGAGCCGGGACCCTGCCAGGCAATGTGTTTTAGGAGACTTTTCATCTGGTTTCCATCACAAAGCCACCTCCATGTCTTTGGTAGCGCCCCTATTACCACACAGAGACAGCATCCCACAGATCACACTCTGAAACCGAGCTGACACAAGCACGTTCACCACCGGGAAAAGGCAGTGGAGAAGGGGGAGGAGGGACGCTGTGATCACATAAAATTGTCTATTAAGGCTGTGAAACAAGAAATCAGCATTCACTGGAGCGATGCCCACAGAGCTGCTCCACGCGGCTGATGGATGTGCCACACTGGTGTGGGCCGTTCTGCCCGGAGGGTCAGGCCCATTGCACACCAGTCCTGCCAAGAAGGCTGGAAGGGCAGCCAGCCACATCCCTGGGCTCTGGGATATCCCCTGTGCCAGCTGCCTGTGTCCTTTGGACCGTCCCTCCTGCCCCAAAGGTTGGCACTGGTGGAAGCTGCCAGGGCTTCCCTGGCTGTTGCTGTTTCTTACCGAAGCAGCCAGTCCCTTGCCTTCAGAGACCAGAACATATTACTCCTTCCCAGCAGCTTTTCTGCTTCTCGATCTTCCTCTGTTCCCATCCCTCCTTTCTGGCGGTGCAGGTCCCCTTTCTGCTCAGGGATTGTAGCATCCCTTCATCTCTGTTTGATGGTAGTCCAAGAAGACAACACAACCTTTAAACAGCCAAAGAAATTCTAGTGACAGCCCAGGAGAGGTGGGAAATGCTACCTCCTGCCCAGGCCATGTCACAGAGCTGGGCTGGGACTGCAGTCTTTGAACTGACCCTGGATTTGAGGCTTTAATGCCCCATGTCCAAATCTCCTTGCACAGACCCTGATCCAAGTAAAGGGTCAGATTTGTAAAGGCTGTTCGCTTGCTTCTTTTTCCTGGAAATCTCCCAGCCAGCTGCTGCTGTAGCCTCGTCTTGTTTGACTCACGAGGTCTGATAGGATCACAGCCCGAGATAGCACAACCACAGGCCAAAAGGACTGGTGTCATCTGCTCCTCACTTGTAGGAACGAACCCCCCGAGGACCCAATGGTGACAGGTCTGTAGGGTCCCTCTTCAGGGTCCTCCTGTTTGCAGCACCCTTCTCTGCAGAGAGGATGTTGCTGATACATCTAGGTCCCTCCTTTCAAAAAAGAACAAAATAATCCTGCATTTGTCTCCAGGCTTTGATAAATGTTGTTATGTAAAACAGCTGCTTAACCCCTGAGGGCTCTGTGCTCTCCCTTTGGCTCAGTCTCAGGATGTAGAAGCAAGATAAAAACAAAATCTCATGACGAAACATCTCTGCTGGACTCAGGGCCTGGGGACCTGTGATGGGAGTGCAAGACCCCCAGCTCCAGCCCCATCTTGTCATGGGCAGCACAGTGGTGTCATCCCCTTTTGTGACTTGATCTGTCTCTGCCATAACCCACTCCACTTTCCGACAGCAGCTGAGGCTTTGCTGCTTTGCTTTTTGCACATGCCAACACAACTCCTCTGGGTATTAAATCCTAGCTCAGGTCCAGGTCTTTAAAAATATATATCAATATGCACCATTTCTGAAAGTCTACTGGAATCGGCAAAGCCCCTGGTGTTGGACTGCAGAGGTATTTGAGGGGCAAATAATAATAATAATAATACTAAGTCTCAGATGAACCTTTTTAGGATAATGACTGTTCCTTGGGTGATCACTGCAGGCAGGGCCCCACATGCCAACGTCCCTCCGTCCTGCCTCATCCCAGCATGTGCTGGTGGCCACAGGGCTACCTACATTTGGAACGGAGGAGCCAATTGTGGGACAGAAATGGCAGAGCATGGCATAAAAAAGAGGGTGTGATTTGGCCCTGCAGATGTATTTTTAGACTTTCTATTTTGGACTACTCATCTCTAGCATAACATCTGTTGGATCATTTTATAGCTGTGATTGTTTACTGGTGACCGGCTGACACTGACACTGCAGGGATTTGATAATAGTATTTTTTCTGTTTATCTGTAGATACATGTTACTGGCAGGCAGTGAGGACGGGTAAAAGAGCTGTATTTAAACACCATGGCAAAGAGAATACATTTTTAAATCAATCATTTTCTTGCTACTTGTAGGATTGTCTAGTCTGTAAAAGACAAAAGAAGCAAACTCTAGGCTAATGTTTGCTATTCAGAGATTACCTTGAATTTGACTCTTCTGCTCAATTTACTCTGCAGAAGCTGCTGAAATTGTCATGTCCAAATGCCACAGAGTCAGTTAATCCAGGCTTTGCAGTTGCAACTGTGTCCAGGGACACCACTGTTTCTGCATTGTCAGTTCCTGTGAGAGCCTTATCTGCAGGGCACATCAGACAAAGAAGAGCGAGGGGTTTATAAATGGTAAAATTGTGTTTTATTCCAATAAAAAAAGGAGGGAAGGGGAGGGAGACAGGCAGAGAGGACGGGTGGTTTCCATGAGAGGAGAATCAATCCGGGCAGAATTTCCAGCAAGGCACATTTAGACGTGGCAGGTAATGGAGATTACATTGATTTTCCTCCATTTACTGTAAGGTAACTGCGAGTGAAACTGTAACAGGAAACTTAGAAATGCTCTTCACAGAAGCTATATTTAGGCAGACACACTGACATGATACCACTGAGTAAGATAAACATGCAGGAGACAACCAGCCCTGAGAGACTTTCAGCTCCATCCACATGACATGCAGCAAGGGGAGTGTGTTATTCCCAAGCCATCTATGCAACCTTTACTGTAGAAACCTATAGAAAACCAGCAGGCTACTGGGCAACAACCTGGGTAAACTGGAGGGCATCTCACTTAAATGCAAGGGTTTTTCCCTTTCCTAATACAATAAAATGCCTGCTATCTGGCCAGAGCACAGCTCCTTGGGCTGCTGTTCCCTTTTATATAACAGGATAATTTACGGCTGTACAAGTTTCATTTGTTGTCAACAGAAAGAGCAACAATTTGTTTGCTGTGCAGGCTGGAAGAGATGAGTTTTCTCAGAAGTCCGGGTCATTTCTGGAGTTAGGGGGCAGCTGCTTCTTTAAAGCCCCTGGCATCGTCTCCCACATGAAATTAAGCCGTGCACCAGGTCCAGCTGCCTGGGCTCAGTGATGCCATCGCAGTGTACGCAAGGGCCTGATTTTCCATGAGGCACCCAAAGGTTTGTCCAGTTGCCTGTGCTGAATTCCCTATTGCTCCTTTCTCACCAGGAAGGGATGCCTTTCTGCAAAAGGGTGGCTCCCAAAGTCCCAGGGGAGGAGAGCAGCCCTGTGCCCTGGGGCTCTGTTGGCTTTTAGGTCCCGCTAGGGTCTTTCCAGAGCAGCCATGGACAAATCACTTAACTCCCCTGAAAGTGGGAGCGATGATGCTTTCCCTCCTCACAGTCTGCACGTGACATACACTATGTAAATATTTAGTATTTGAGCCAACTAATGCTTGCCGGAGCGGCACAAGTGAATATCAGATCTGCAAACATTACGTCCAGGAATGCAGCAGAGAACACTGTTTATTTTTATGAGCTAAGTGCACACCTTCTCCTCTTGTCTGAAAAAGCTCCTCCGTGATGGGGAGGGGAAGCAAAAATCTGAAGACTGTCCCTAATATCAGCTTATCCCTCCTTGCACAGCATCCATGTTGATGTTAGCCTTGCAGGCATTAAGGACGAGGTGTGCAATGACCTTCCCACTAGGCTGCAAGACCTCAGGCTGTCACCACCATTCCCCGATAGTGGGGGAAGACAGGACATTTCAGCAGGTAGCGGGGAAGCTCTCTGCCCAGGCTCTGAAGAAATGTGTGTTGAGGCCAAAATACCCTCAGAGATGATAAAGCAAAGTCAGAGGATTTTGTGGGGCTGGCAGGGTGTGCAAAGGAGAGGAGGCACGGGGAGCTACGCCAGCTTGTCTTTGCCATGATCCATGTTTGAGGATTCCCCCTGAGCAGCTGGGGAATAAAGATAATCCACACAGGCAGAGGGTATATTTCAGCCCAAGAAGGTGACCCATGTAATCTACTCTTCGTTATCAAGCAAGCCTATTGTTTCCCATCTTCTGGTTTATAGCGAGTGCCAAAATGATGGATTCATTTGTGGGAATCAGCCATGTGAAACCAAGCCTTTGTTTTTGCATACCTGGGGTTAAGTCACTGCTCGGTGCATTAAAGCAAGTTTTATCTATCTGCCCACCAGAAAATAAATTCACAGCTCTTGACCCAGATTGATTGCCATGTTGGGGCAACACCTTGTTCCATTTCATGCACACACTTAACATTTGGTTACATTAATCACACAAAACTGACCGCTAGGCCATTTCTTCTGCCAGGAAGAGGCAAAATCCCCTTGCTCTGTGGTCACAGACTGCAGAACATGCTCAGTGCTGAAGCCACAAGCTAAAATAAATACGTTTCGTAGATATTTCAAACATCTGCAATGTCTCTAAATCAAACTGTTTCCAGGACAAGTTTCTGTACAAGTTTCACTTGTTACAGACAAGTGTCTGTAAGGCATCTCCAAGGCTTTTATCCTGTGCACGCTCCATCTTTCAGATGATTACTGTGGTAAATCAGCACAAGACATCTACTGTAAAAATCTGCTGCACAACAATTAGATGTGTTTGCTGGTGCCACTCATCCTCGTTATATTTAGCAACATGAGCACCAGGTGGGCCAGCCAGGGCTGACCCGCTGCGAGTGAGAGCGTGGATGATCTCACTCCCCTCCAGCCCAACGGTGTGGGAGGGGAGGAGCAGGCGTCAGCGGAGGCCAAGGTGAACAAAGAATACATGTAATTTTTCAGTTATTCTGCTGTCTTTTTTATCATTTGGTACGTGTCACAGGGAGGCCACTGGCTAAGGCAAAGAGATATTTCTGCCACCTCTTTGGGGAACGTTTCTCCACAGCATCAGTAGCTTGATCCAAGTGGTACCTGCTCATGAGCAGCCCACATCCACTGGTGGCAGCTGGATATCTTTAAACAAGAGGAAGAGCGTGGTCCAGCAGTTGCACCCCCAAGAGATGGTGTGATGGGGCACAATGCTGGGGGGAGGGAACTGAAGCCCAGAGGAGGGTGAAACATGCGTGAGGAGTTGTGGACACAACACAAGCCGTCGAGTGCCATCTGCTGCTATCTGGAGATCATGTTAGCTCTGCTAAGGGCACGACGCTTAGGGGTCTGCCTAATATGGAAGGAAAAGCAGGACTGAGCTCAGTGGTGCTGTATCTGCTCTCCCAGGCTAGGGACGGGCAAGGAAGGAGTCTGGAAATTGTGTAGATCCACCGGCTGGCTCAGCACAGCCCCGATGCAGAGCACAGCCATGCCCCTGTGCTGGGGAGGAAAGTATTTCCTGGTGATGCTTTTCTTGCTTCCAAACGTTAATAACGTGGTGTGAGGTCATTGCAGACAGGCCACTGCTGCCCTTTTTCCTCCCGCTGCAGAGCTCTCTGAGGTGACATTTTTCGCTGCTGCGGGGATGGCTGGTTTTCATGGCCCTCCCTGACACCATGCAGGGCCTCCAGCAGCAGAGAGGGCAGAGCAAGGCTGGCAAATGCCTTGCAGGAGCAAAAGAGCAGCTGTAGCTCTCAAAATAGTTGGGTTGTGCTGTTTCGGTCCCGATGGACCAAACCCAGCATCCATGCAGAGCAATCGGGAAGGTGTTTGGGCAGCGTTCACTGCTTGCACAACCTTTCCTTCTCTTCTCCAGATGGATGGAGCTGCTGGACCAGGCTGTGACCTACGGGCCGCCAAGGGAAATTCACCTTAACGAGGGTGTGCGACACGTGGTTGCCTGCTCTCCTCTCCCATAGCCCACAGCACCCCAGATCATGCCTTAACCATGGCAGGGCTTTGCCAGAAGACAGAGAATACACCCTGCAGCAGCACCGCCACCAAAATCCCCTTGCCCATGCCCAACTCCAGGAAATGCAACCCCTTCCCTTGAATTCCTCCTTGACTTCTCCCTAAATGCAAAGCGAGGTCCAGCTCTGGTGTCCATGCTTTGTTTCAGTGGATGGTGAGCTGGACAAACAGGGCTGAGGCTGTCAAATTACTTTACTCTCAGGCAATGCAAGACCTGCAGTTTTCGAACAAGTGCTCCAGTGATTATTTCATTACAGTATCGTATGAGTTTGGCCCCTCCTGTCATTCCCGTAAGAGAGACTGACTCGGTTGGGAGGGCAGGTTCATTTGTCAGTGGTGTAACAGCTGCGGTTAAATCCAGTTCTCATCCCCGCCACGCAGCTGATTCAGGCCTATCCTGATCCACTGGCTGCAGTACCATGGGCTGCTCCACGCAGTACTTGGCACTGAAAATGGTCATTCCTTTAGAAATATGGATGCATCACAGAAATTATGAGACAGCTTCTGGGTGGAAGATGCTTTGTTTTCTGATGCCAGACTCCCCTTGTGCACTGCAAAACCCTTTCTTCCTCATCGAGACGTAAAGCAAACAGTAAAACTGTTTTGTTTTTTTTTTTTTTTCACCTAGTTGGGTCTTGGGATGTTGTGAGCTACTTCATGGCATCATTTCTCTGACCCCACCGGCAGCAGGACAGGTCTGGGCAGAATCGGTCCCTGGCGCTGGGGCTGGGGGGTGCTGGGGGAGCCAGGCTGGGCTCGGTCCGGAGGCACCGGGGAGAAACCGGCACCGGCCAACTCTGCCAGCAGCACCTGCTGGCGTGTGAGTCAACCGTGGGGCGGGAGGCTCTTGAGAGAGCGTAAGAAGGAAAGCAGATATTTAAGAAATTAGTCACAAACATAATGGCTTAATTAAGAGCCTGTTGGAGGCAGTTGGGCTCCGTTTCACCAGAGGCTGCTCCGGCCACCTGGGCCGGGACACGGGGGGTGAGGGGATTTGTTCCAGAGCATGGCTGGCTCTTGGCCTCCCTGCATCCCTTCCCGCCTCATCCCTTGCCAGCACCAGGGAAACCCTCCCGCCACGTACCTCCTCGTGCAGCAACTCTGTGAGCCAGCCCAGGAAACCAATCCAGATGAAAAATAACACAGGGAAGGAGAGGGGGAAAAAAAAAAAAATCACATTTTCCCCACAGCCAAATCTGATCTCTGCTGCTGTCCTCAGCAGACCTGGTACCTTCCTGCAAGTACAGCCGAGAGGGTGGAGCAGGGCAGCAGAAAGTCACTGGGAAGGAGTAGGAAGGATTGGTTTGGCTGAAACTCAGTGGGGCTGGAGCTAATGAGCCCAGAGATGGGTCGCTGGCATGGCTGGTGCATCCAGGCGGCGTGTCACACCACCCCATACCACACTGGCCCCTGAGCCACCATGCTGAGCCATGCAGGCACCACCTTCAGACCTTCAAAATCTCCAAAAGAGACAATGCAGCAATGGCTTCCCCTCCCTCGCACTGCCTGATGTTCCTTTAGACGTTGCTGTTTATTATAACATCAGATCATATATGTCTTTATAACGACAACCTGGGTATCGCTGCAGTACAAACCAAGGGAACAGAGGGGTGAGATGCTGAAAAGCATTTGCGTGTTTATGCTGTTCACACCTGACAACCGATTAGGTCTTCAGTGCAAAATGGACGTGAAGGTAAAGTAAGTACAACTCCCAGACAGGAAAATAAGGATTATTTCATGAACACAGAAAACTCAGGCTGAATCATCAGAACATAAGAATTCAGAGCCTGAAAGTACCTTGTATTAATATCTGTCTATTTAATGTCAAGTACTGACTGGAATATATCCTACTAATAGATAGGAACAGAGGGCACACTGCTATCCATAAATTTAGTTGAAACATTTCTGACAGCAGAAACAATGATTTTTACATAGAAAGCCTTTCTATATTCCATAAAAGAAGTCTGGGTTTTCCTGAGGAAAGGCAAAATGCTTC
The DNA here is from genome assembly GCF_018691265.1 of Tyto alba. NCBI lineage: Eukaryota > Metazoa > Chordata > Aves > Strigiformes > Tytonidae > Tyto > Tyto alba. The sequence continues at coordinate 9,995,168 of NW_024881303.1, forward strand.
AATGCAACTAAGACTTCATTTTGTCAAAAAAATATCTCAGCTGGAAAAGAGAAGGAAGTGATAAGAAAGGAGTTTCCTAGTCCACTCTAGCCATTAGCCACTTTGTTGCTTGATATCTTGATTTCATGACCTCTAATAAAAAGTTAAGCTACAGGACAGGGAAATGTCCCTGCATGATGAATTTATTTCCCCTGTCTCTACAAAATGCCTCAATAAAGGTTTAGCACAATGTAAGAAGTTCTGATAAGAGATATTGCCAATAAATTCCCAGCTGCATTAAGATGTAAACATAAAAGACAAACATTACCAAAAAAAAAAAACCAAACCAGTAACAATTTATGTTAAGAACATTCAGGATGGAAAAAGCAGTTGCTATAAACAAAGCTAGAGGATGGAATTAGATTTCTCTTTTGGTTAGCCCACCTACTTCAATCTGGCTCAGGGACTGAAGGCAGAATCTCACTTTTTCAGTGTATATCTACCATTTCCATATCAGGTCTATGAAAATATGCTATCAAGCTTAAATTGTTACTTCTCGTCTGTTGCCTGAACACAAACCCTTTGCACAAAGCAGTAAGACTACATGGCCACATTTTCCTTACAGTAAAACAAATGAGAACAAGGAGGGAATAAAAGCCACCAGCAAAACCCACTCCTTCTGTTTAAAATTATAGATGTAAGCAAAGAGCCCAGGGAGCAGCCCATATTAGGCAAAGTGCACTCTTTTCTTGTAAAAAGTTTGAAGAATTGAAGGTCTGCTGTTCCCACTTACAGTTGTCAGCATGCTTGTGTACGGCAAATGAAAACAACAGAAGATGCGAGTACACCAGAGCAAAAGGAGGGGCTTTGAGCTCGGCACTGTAGGGCCTGAGGGGTGGATGGGGTAGATGAGACGTGCACAGAGGGAAATCATGGGGTCACCCCGGCTTCAGCTTGGTACCCACGGCCGAGCTGGGGTTTGCATCACTGCTGCACCTGCTCTGCAACCAAGAGGGGACTTTTTGGGCTGGGCTGCCCCCGAGAAGGGGGAGCGGCAGGGAGAGCCACATCCCGGAGGTTTCTCCAGGTTGCCCACCCCCCGTGCTGCAGGTCGCGGTGACGGGCCACATTCAGCCCCACGGCCGACGGTGCTTTGCTTGGCAGCCCAGCAAAGAGCACCCCACGCTCCCGACGCGCTGTCAGACAAGCTGTGCGCACCCGAGACACAACACTCTGCCTGTGATGACAAAATCGAATCTTGTTTTAGCTCTGAGAGCTTCACTGTGCGTGACAGTGCCGGGTAACCTAGCGAGGACATCGCGAGTAATCAAACCTGTTCGAAGCACGATGTAACGCTATACCTGGGTCAGGATCCCAGGTATGATTTCTGCCAGCTCTGCAGCTGAAAATGTGCTTTCTGGTATCTGGTCTCTCTCAAGCTTCAGGGATCAGATTGGTTTATGAACCTGCTTATATTAAGAGCAAACAATTTATCGTGGCAGATTTTCCATGGAGTCGCCTCTCTGTTGTTCCTCTGGTTTCACAGCTACCTGCCCCCGAGAGCACAAACCTCGACCCACTGCTTCTGGGAGCTGTGCAGACTGTGGTGACTCCACGGGTACCTCTCCCTCCTGCCCCAAGGCACACCTCAAATCTGGCTTTTTTAACCTTCCTTTTTACTTTTCTTGTAATCCTTCCTGCAAGGCGTCCTTGATCACAGACATTTCATAAAGGGCGCTGGTGCACAACATGAATGAGACTGGTACACTCTCTATCCTTTACACACAGTTTTCTTCTTTATGAGCTTTTGGGTTGGTGACACCACGATCAATAAGGTGTGGGGTTTTTTTCCAGATAGACTCCACATACCATAGAGTATGTTTAAAATTGCTGCATCAACAAATCAAAGTAAACAACCTTCTCTTCTCCGTGAGATGATGAAAAACATAAATTATGTAATCTTTAAACAAATGGTAAAGAGTTTCCTTATTAGGCTTCAGGGTCCTGTGTGTGTATATGCCCCTTGTAAAATCCTTGTCATTCCTGGGTCTGTAGGTCTGTATAATGTTCTTCACAGGTTCAATTGAGTGGTCAGCATACCACGCTTGGGCTGGGTGATTTGACATAGACGCACGCGCACACACGTGCATGCATATATTATATATATATATATATATATATATATATATATATATTTATAAACCACAGTGAAAAAGTTAAAATCTCTGCTGATTCTTTTGCAGAAATTTTCTTGAGGGTGAAATCTTGCCTTGCTTTCAGTACATTTCCTCTTCCATTTTCCTTCTGCATCCTTTTCTCCATTTCTTGGCTTGCATAGAAACGTCTCCTATGTTCAGCCTCTTGCTTTACCAGTTAAGAAAGGTGCAGGCTGGAGACACAACCTTGTCCTTCCCAGCCAGGCAAGCTCTAGTCCACCTCTGTGACCCCTAGATGATGGACCCAGTCACATTCTCACCCACTGCCCTTCCCTGCCCACCAACTTCTGACCACAGCCACCTGGAAAACAGGGAAGAAATCTTGGCTGAAATCTGAAAAAAGGCACTGAAAACACTGAATAAAAATGTACTGGCAGCTCAGTCTCTCTGTGGCAAGCTGGGCTGTAGCAGACATCTGGGTGAGCTTCCCGGGGGCAGTGGGTGGGAAGAGCCAGGAGGTGCTGTGCTGGCTGCCCCAGGCTGGCAGGGCTGCCCGTGGGCAGGGGACCAGGGTGGCTCACCCCAGCCCTGCGGGAAAGGGTTCCCTTGAAACAGGACATCGCTGCGACCACCGGCTACCCGATAGTGCCTGCAAGCATGAGAGTCACAGCGCCCGCCTTCCCTACATAAATAATTTTGCTTAAGCAAATAACATCTAGTTCATTGCACTTGTTATGGGAAATATCTTGAATAAGGCAAATACTGAGGTTATCAGAGAGATATGTCTTATCTAAGGCAAGTGGCAATTTTTAGGGGGGTCATCACTGTTGACTGATTAAACACGATCCTGATGGGTTGTCTGGCATGTACTTATCCATAGAAATGCCTCGCTTTTTCTGGGTAACCTTTGAGAGCAAAAGCCCGTCCTGGTCTCCTGCCCAACATCTATTTCCTCTGCAATTACCTGTTATCTCAAAGCAAGTGTACAACAAAGGAGGAGAACCAACAAGAACTTTGCAAAATGGCGTGCTGAACCACGGCTAGGCCTCCAAGGGTTGCAGCAACACAAATAAGAAGTGTGTGTAGCCAAACATATTCAATATCTCACCATCCCAGAAACTCTCCGTCTCCTTTCTACAGCAGTTTTTCACCCCACCATGCTGCTGTGTTCCATTTGAGATGTAACTCACATTAAAGGTAGAAAATCTTTCAGGTTACTTTAACTGGGTCAATGAACAATCATCCCAGGATCAAGCCATGAAACTGCAATCTCTGAGGACGATCTTTTTTTCCCCTCTTATTTCTCATGGACCAGTAAGGAACTGTTCATATCTTTGAAACTATATATGGGACTGGAAAACCAAGTAAACCAGCATGATTAAGGATTTCTTTAACTACATCATCAGCTCAATTTTCTTGCCCCGTTGCTAACAATTGCCCTTTGCAGTAGCTGAGCAGTTTGCCAGCATTGAGGAGTCCATCAGCATGACTCCCTGACAGACATGGTGGCATTACCTCTTTTTGAAAGCTGGAAAAAGGAGAAACTAGGAAATAAGGTCAAAATTGCCATTTTCCAAATTACTAGGAGTGCTCATCTTGAGATTTTTCTAAATGCTTCATGTTTTATAGCATCAAGCAAATTTTGTGGTTTGAACATAAAGACTTTGCACTGGCTGTGAGCACTCAAACATTTGGAAGTCAGGTGTTAATCCAGTGCTTGTGTCCTTACATCCCTTCTGAAGCACAGCCAGGTCAATGGATATTTCACAGCTCTACCCTCTCTTCCCTCGCCCAGGGCACGTGTATACACATGCATGCTCAGAAGACCCATGAAGGGACAGGAGAGACAAGAGAGAAAATAATACAATGATCGTCTATGTCCAGGGACTTCATCTTGGCTTTCCACTTCACGTGGAAGGCACTCAGGTACTATAAAGTGTGGCAGCGATGTATCACAGTGAAATAAATGAGTATCTCACGCTCAGCACATAGAAAATGAGGAATACACTAAAAAATTGCATGTGAGTAATTTGCCACATACTTTGTGCCACTCGCATGATGGGAGGCGCAGAGGAAGGAACGGTTTCTCCAGCCTGTTGTTCAAACACTCTCCTCAGACCATCTCTTCTCCCTCATTGAACTCACCACCTCCTTCCTTCAGCAGACACTGAAATAGCCCCCCCAGAGCCCTGTGTGCTCCCAGTTTGTTCCCAGCCCCTCCTGGAGCACCAAGACTGAGAGGCTGGAGGGAAGTGGCACGCAGCATGGGGGGCTTGTCTCCCACCTTGTCTTACAATAAATGGAGCCTCCAGCTGGCTGGATTCACCTCGTGTCCAGGAGCAAAAGAGAAGGAAATCACCTCTGTCACTGCCACTGGGCAGGGTTTGCCCCTTGCACCCCGCTTGACTGCCCATCCCCGGGCTGTGAGAGACACCGGGGAGCACAAGGGACATGGACACCAGGTTGTTCACCATGCCACAGGGATACGGGCCACGTGGGAGATATCCGAGCTGTGTGCTGAATAAAGCCTTGGCTCGATGGCATGGGGTCTCAACCAAAAACAGTCTCTGAGTTTAGTTATGGAGATTGTTTTCAATTCAAGGGACATTTTCCAAGGTGATGAGTAATTTGAAGGTGATTTTGGGTTTTGGTGTCTTACCACATAGTGCAGTTGGCTTCTTTAAATCACTGATTTTTTAAACCCCCCTAAGGTAAGACTACCCAGAGTTTCTTCTCTGCTTTCAGCACTATCAGTCTTTCACGGTGCCACATTATTTTTATCTGATTACTCCTGATTTTACTTGTCCTGTCTGGTGAGAATCCTCTGAAGTAACAGTTCTCGTGTCCTCACCCTTGGCTTTGAAGCAGAAAGGTTCATGATCTGGAGAAGTGCGTTCTTACTGGGAGAAAAAAAAGCAGCTCATGCAAGAGAAGCTAGAGATAAGCATTTAAAAATCTTAAATACCTGCTATTTCACCTCAGTTGAGAGTTTCTGCCGCAGGTAATTCAATGCAGTTTAACGTAACGGTAGGGACCTGACTCCTGTTTCATTTACCTCACTGAAAAAAACAGAATAAATCCATTCTATTCAGAGGAACTAAACCATTTTAAAAGGGATTGGAGGTCACCAGTAGGCGTATGAAATCTAGGCAAATTTACATGATGTAGGAGTCCCCAGCTTTTCAGCCACAGTGTAGCTATTAAGTGAACGATCAGCGGTTCATTATATTAGTGTTGGCACGCAGTACAAGGTAGCAGATGACTGGGTAACACATTTCAAACGATTGCTGTGAATCAGATTTAGCTCACGCTTTCATTGAGGGCTGCTCACCGTTATCTCCTGCAGAGATCTTTTCAGGCGTCAGCTTTGGGGGAACTTGCACCGAAATGCACCCTCCCTGTCGATCAATAGGTGTAGAGGGAGATGGAGCAGGAGGTCGATGATCTGCACACCTACACCCCGCAGGACCCGGCTGGGCACTGCAGAAAGCAGCCCCTCTGTGGACCAGCAAAGCTTCAAAGGCCCACGACAGCATCTCCTACCCGGGGTGGAAACCACTGCCCATGCCTGCACTCCCAGGACAGTTCCTGCTGGGCCAGGACCAATAAATTGATGCTGTTTACATCTCTGCTTCCTCACTCTAAATGCCAGGAGGGTTACGGGGTATATTTTGCTTTCGTGCTCAGTGTTTGTGAGGTGAATCCCACATTTCCTGCTCTCAGTTTTGCCTGTGCATGCACTGATTGTGTGGATAGTGCCTTATCTTTATCCCAGCTAAGCTTTTTTATCTGGACTCTGCTGTTTACTGCTTAATACATCCCCATATAGTCATTTTGTGGCTGAACACATGCCTTGTGAAAGGAAGGAAAGAAGTGGAAGGGCACTTACAGTAGATTTAGAGACTTATTACAGTAAGCAGCAGTTTGTGCCAGACATTATACAGCCAAAGAACTGAATAGGATTTCAAAACCTAACAAAATCTAGAGATCTTTGGCTGATTTTTCTGTTACTTCTCTATCTCCCGTTACTGGCTCAAAATAACTCTTTTCAGCGTACAGGCCCATACCAGTACTACTTTTCCACATTGGTAAAAGAAAGACCCTCAGCACAAGCACACAGGTCTCCAGCAGAGATAAGAAATTGCAGCTCTGTGCCTCCAAGCAGCTCCCCAGCAGTGCTGGTGGCTGGACGAAGTGCTCTCCTGATCGCCCAGGGAGGAGGAGCAGAGCCCGTGGCCCAGCAGCCCGCCACGGAGAAGAACCGCTAATGGCATTTCTTATCTCTTGGCAAAAGCTGCTGGCGATCACAATTTCCATTTCCACCCATTCCCACCTCCCATTAGACCAATTTGTCTCCTGCAGTAAAGTAGAAGAATAAAATATTTGTGGCGCTGGTACACATGGTCACCTCAGTGGCCAGCAAAGCCAGCTGTGCAATGCAACTTATCTAGAAAGTCATTGCCATGATTTAGAGACATTCTGATGTTTTCTTTGCCTTTTCCTCACTCTTCCTACTTCATCCCTCCTTTTTTTTTTTTGCCACCAGGACTGCTGTCTTAATTTCTGGCTTCCACCACAGGCAGAGACACGCAGAGTGACCAGCTCTGCCTGGTGCGTCCCTCAGCCTGAGCTGATGGTCAGGTCACAGTGCTCACTCCACAGCCCCAGGAGGACTTGGAAATAGAATAAACTTTGCTGCATCCAGTATGCAGGTCCAGGAACAGGGCTTGCAATCCCAAAACAGGCACCTGTCCTCTCCAAACTTCTTTCTGACCCATCCCAATTTGCAGACCCTCCCTTCCCAGGAGTTGCTCTGGAGGGAAACCAAGGTCTACTGGCGAGAGGCTTGCATTGCTTACGCTACAGATCCACACCTGTGTTGTCTGGTGGTGAAGTCATTTGTACCAGCTCGATGGATGGATGGGATGGTGAGAGTGTGGGAGCACCAAGGAAGCCACAGGGGTCACAAGGACTATTTATGGGGACACTGTTGTCACTTGTACTGCACTGAATGAGCCTGAGCTGTGGATCTGGCCATGTACTGTGTTTATCTCCCAAAAGCTGAGTGCAGAAGATGGCTCTCCTGATGCAGTAACACTGCTCCTTGCTTTCTTTTCCCCGGAGGGAGGGCAGGCAGCCAAGGATCGGGCCCCTGAGGTGAACCACACTGCAGAGCTGGGGCTTGGAGCCCCTCAAAGGGCAGCAGTGTTTGGATGCCGGAGCTTCATTCAGTCTGTGATGAAGACAGAGCCTGTTTGCAAATCTGGATTTCAGCAGGGCTCAAAAATCCCAAAGTAAAGATATTGTGTGATTTAAATAGGGCATGTCTTACTTAAATGTTCACTTGGGAAAGAGTTTAGCTCTTATTCCTTCCTTCTCGAGCCAGAAGGGAAGGATCAGCACCCTGTTTTCCTCCTATTGTACAGGACCCTCTGAAAGATCATTAGACCTTTAGTGATGTTTAGCTATAACAGTAATGGCACATCACGAACTCCTTAGAAAAATAAATTTGCTTTGACTGTTGTAAGTTAATTGGGGATTTATTTTCTTTAAAGCCCAAAGCCCCACCTCTTCGGTGCCTGGGTTGGTTTGAATAGGACTCGGAGGCCCAATGTTCAACCTGGGCTTTGAATAGGATCCCACAAAGCATTTGCTTCGTTCAGACCCCAAATGCGATGGCGAGTGCCCAACAAGTGAGTCAGTGAGGTTCTGTGAATCTGTTTATCAGACAGCAACAATCATTTGTGGAAATGTCTTTTGTAGCAACAGAAGAGTCTATTTGATGGTAGCACTGACTAATGTAAATGAGGATTAATTAATGTTTTCCTGCAGTGATGTTGGCACTGATAGTGCCTTATTCATGTAATTTAATTTCTATTGACAGGCTGCTAATGGAAATGGATAGCAATGGGTGTCTCTTCCATCAGGCACGCTCTGCCACAAAAATAATTCTCTGAACTGGCAGTTGGACTCATTCGTTGCTGGAAACGTGAGGCAGTAAAAGAGGATGAGTCAGAAATGGGAAACAAAGGGGCTTATTGTCTAATTCGTAGTAGTCGTGTTCCAGGTATTTGAACCAAGGTAAAGCCAGGGGTTCAGATCCAGTTTGGGCTCGGCTGCCCCTGAAGCCCAGTTTCGATTCAGCCCCAAATCATGGATGTGCAGCTTCACAGCGGGAAGGAGCATATTTAAAGTGGGCAGGGGGATGTGCAGGCAGCCCCATAGCTCAGGGCTTGGGAGGACAGAGGCTCAGCTCCAGACCTCCACCTCCCTCGCAGCCCAGCACCGCGGCGGGGGGAGGAAGGGTACACCAGGATTAATGTGCACTAAGTCGGGTCCTTCCCTCCCCACAGGGAAATCCTGCAGGTACAGCTGCAGAGCAGTCCCTACTTTGAACAGGTCCCCAGGAAAGCTGCTGGTGTTGTTCTAAAGCAGAAACCAGAAGCAACTGCTGGTGTTCAGGAATGGTTTGAGTCCAGCAATAGACTCAGGTTGGGACCCCCTTATGAACCAAGAAAAACGGGCCAGGTTTCTTCTGGTGTTCAACTCCACACTGTCCACAACTGCCCTCTTTAATGTTCTGAAGTGCAGCTGGGGAGCTGCAGTTCATCAGAAATCATGGAAGTAGGAAAGCGGAAGGAAATAATCTGGAGAAAAAAAACATACTCCCTCTTACCTAGCTAATTCACAAAATCCACATACAAATATTTCTGTTTAATGTAATTAATTTTGTACATTGCTTACTTCTTGAGCAAAGATATACTTTCTAAGTGTTCTTTTGTCCACGGGAACTCATGGGGAATTTCCAAAGGACCATGATTTTATTCTATACTGAAGAAGCCCCACACAAGGCTGACTGAAATGTCATCCAGGTGCATGGGGAATTACCACCCCATCAGAGCCTGACACATGCCATCACCCCTCTCCTTGCAGAACCGAATGGCAGGAAACCATCTTTCAACACCTCTGTATCTTCAAGCCCCGCCAAATGTCTGACACCGAAGAAATTTTAGCTGTTGAAGGTCTTTCATATGATCACCCTGAAATACTCAAGGCCATGTTTTGGGCCGTACTCCTGCTCATATGACAGCCAGTAAAAAAATACTTTGAAATGTGAAATGTGCCTGGTTATAAGTGGAGAGCCTGGAACAAGAGCAACATACCAACCTGTCGTGACCAACCTGGAAATAAGGCACAGCAGCACCTCTCTGAGAGGCAGAAGCAGCCAAAGCAGGAGCCCCATGGCCAGCAGCTGCCCCACACTTCTGCTTGTCCCCACATGTAAGGGCCTGCAGCTCTCCCTCTAATCTGATCACCCATTTACATGCTCACCATTAGTATTTGCTTAATCCTCATACCTTCACTGAACTCTGTCCTTGTCCTTTCAAAGGGAGAGCAATAACCTCTCCCCTCCGGGTATGCTGCTGCTGCTATCCCCATTCTCTAACCAAACTGGAGGCTCTAATTTGATGTTTCTGCTGTGCTCTGCCCTGATTGCAGCAAGAGCGAGAAGAGTCTGTCACCTCAGAAAATGAAATCTTTGCCATCTAACGTCAGGCAGCCAGAACCAGAGGATACTGCAGTCGTGAGGGGCTGTGATGTCCAAGCAAATGGCAGTGCTACCCCATACCTCACGGTGTGGGTCTGGGCGAGATCAGCTGTGCTCAGAGCTGTGCCCTGGCTGGTGGCAGCAAAGCTGTAGTGGCCCAGCCTGTACAAGCCTTCCCTGGTAGCTGAAACCATTTCTGCAGTAGCAATTTACCCCCCGCTGCTTTCTGGGGTATCTCCTTGCCGTTGTGAGCAGGGAGGAGCCCAGCCATGGGGACCAGACTCCCTGGTTCTCACCATGGGCACATTCAGATGAAGAGCCAAACCCACTGGAAGTCCCCCAGGAGGCCGCCTGCACCTTACTGGGATAGAGCGGCATCCTCTATCCCTCCTCCCACTGATGATGAAACAAAAATAATTGAGGCTCTTGTTAGGCAGGAGATGAAGAGTGGAAACAGCTCCCCAGTGTCATGCTCAGGGCACCCCTAAGGAAAGCACTCTGCATTTAAAATTAAACAGATGCTGAAAGAGCTGGGGGAACAGGGACAGGAGCGCAGGGCTTTCCTCTCCCTGACATTAGGCACAGCCAGTTGTATGGAGATATAATGACCCTCATCAGACAAGCTCACATGATTAGGGAAAACAGGCAGGTTTCTGGGTCTAAAAGCCCTTCTTTGAGTTTGAAAGAGAAGCAGCAGTTCCAGTCTAGGGATATCTGAACACAATTTCTTGAGTTTAATTTTGTTAATTACTTAAGGTAAGTGAAAAGGAGGGGTTAGCAGCTGCACAGAAGAGAGGACTATTAGCAAAGTGATAAGGTTAGGAAAAGAAAGAGCAAGAATAAACTGCCTAAGGAAGGAAGAGAGGTTAGTTCAAGGTAAGACCTGAGAAGAAGTGTTAATAAAAGCCTATGGAGTCCTTGGCTTTTTGCAGTCAGCAGAGCTATGGAGGCTGGTTTCCAGGCTCACCTTTGTCATCAAGGTATTTGTCCCCTTTTCCCTCCCTTCCTACAAGCACCTGCCTGCACAAAGTCCTAAGAATCCCATCTGTGACCAGACAGGTATTGTGCTCCCCTAAAAGGTGACAGGGATGGCGCTTGGACCTGTCCCTCTTACAGAAATGCTCTAGTTAAGTGACGGTATGGAAAGCGACTCCAGCCCACCTCCCTCCCCCTCCCTGCCCAGGGTAGGGGCCTGAGCAGCAGCCTTGGCCCCCTTTTTAATGGGGATGCCAGGTGGGGGTTATGCAGTATGGCTTCTCTTTCCTTTTTCAGCATCTTTTAGCCAGACACTGTGGCTGCTGCCTGGATCGGGCCCTTCACTGCCGACTACTTCCTAAACCTCAGCAGGGCTCAGGCAGCGGGTAGGGAGGGACGAGCAGGAATTCCCACCCAGACCCCAGGCTTGCAGGGGGTGTGTGGGAGGGTGGGCACTGCATTCGGGTGCTGGACTGAAACTGCAGCTGCCTGCCACGGGGTGCTCGATGCTCTGTGCTCTCAGTTTGTGCTCCGGCTATGCCTGCGCATGCCCCTTCTCTGGGGATTTGGTTGTGCTGGGGACTCATTAGCTGATTTTACAGGGCTGCCCCGAGGCTTTGTTGCCAGGGTGCGTGCATGGAGAGTTTGCACCCAGTGCGTGGCACCCGTGGGACACCACAGCTCAGAGAGCTTGCCCCGAGGCTGAGCATTGTCTTGCTCCCACCCAAACAGTGGTGGGTGGCCAGCAGAAGCAGGAGGAGCATGCTGAGGAGATTGGGCAGCTCTGAGTTGGTCAGAAGAGGTTTGACCTTGGGTGCTTCGTCATATTTTATCACTTATATCCTTTGCTGACTGTAGCTTACAGCAGCCCTGCACCAGGTTTATGGCCCACTGGAAGCATGGGGCTGCACAGCGGCTGGCAGATGCTGTGTTGCTGGAACTGAAACAGTTGCACAGATAACGGGAGGTGTTTGGTGAAAGTCACTTCTTCATTGTTACAGGATTCAGCATTTTGGGCATTGAAAAACATCTTAAAAACCACTTCCATACTTTTGATCCCTGAGAGCCTGAGCGCTCAGCGTCTATCTGCAAGCTTGCTTATTTTCTGCTGGAGTACCAATACTTTTTTTTTTTTTTTTCTCCCCATGCACTTACTGCTTGCTAAGCTCATGAGCTGACCTCCATGAACACAGTCACTTAGATCATTTGTCAAGATGTGATTGGTAGGACTCACTTTCTGCTGGATCCATCAAGACCGCCTAGCAGCATCTGACAAGCATGCTTGCTGATCTTCCGATGATAATAATACTGTGTCACCCTACATCTTCAACACTCCTACCCCACGCAGGCTTTCCATATCTGTTTCATTTACAGAACACAGTAATTATCTGGTTTGCACTTGAAGATACTAGCGGCAGCCCAGCATTGTTCAGCTCTCAGTGTTTCTCTGCAGCTTGTAATCTACTCTCGCAGCCCGAGAGGTAAACAAACAGCCTATTTAATAAGTACCAAATTCTGTCAATGCCAGTAGTTGCTATGGTGAGAATTCCCGGCGCGGCGCTGCAGCCCTTGGTCACTCCAGGCAGACAAACGTGGGCGTTTCGGATCACAACACTCTTGTTTACCGAGGTAGGTCTGAAACGCATCGGAGGGCAGGGGTGGAGGTTGCTGGAATGGGGAGCCTGCTAAGGAAACTGCCAGAAACAAACGCTCACAGATAGAGGAATAATCTGAGGAACAGAGGAATAATCTGAGGAATAATCAGAAAACCAACTCAGGTCAGCAGCACCGGATTCAGTGCTGGCTGAGGGCTGTTCGGTTTCTGTTGCATTGGTATTTTTCAGGGCAACCCAGAGCGTGCAGGGATCCAGAGCACAAAATCCCTTGGCACAGCAGCCAGCAAAGACACCAACGAGCAGCTGCAGATGGAGAAATATCTGCTCTTTCAGCCCTCAGGGAAGGCTGTGCAGAAGAGATGAGAAGGCTGATAGCACGTTGCTTGATCTGCCTGCTGCATCCTTGCTGCATGAGGACGATTGCAGGCTCCAGGGCTGTCAAACCGTCAACTTTCACTTGGTTTGACAACAAACTCGCTTCACATATATGGTTACAGTTAAAGAAAATAAGAGGAGGAAAAAAAGAAAGCTGTTGGAGCAAGTAATGTCCACAGATGCTTCCTAGAAGTAGAACGTTATTTTGTGATCTGGCACCAACATTTAAGCAGCCTATAAAAGGTAAAGTTGGTACTACAGCCAGCCATTTGTACTGTACAAATAAGAGCTGTGAATACATTCTGGAAGTAATGTCAAAGAGGACCAGATGGGAAATGAGCAGCATTCATTCTAATTTAACAAAGACAGCTAACCCAGAATATGCATTAACATGTAGCATTTTTCATCTGCCTCCGTTCAGAACAGATTCTCGGTATCATTTCCAAGCAAAGGAAATTGAAGGAATACTTACTCCTTGGTGAATTACTGTTCTCTCATAATTGGAAAAGTTTGGCATCTGAAGCTAGGTGTAATATGTTTTGCCTGGAAATGTATGCAAGGACACAATACACCCACAAAACCCTGCATTTGGGCGTGCAGCCAGCCCCGTGTGTTTTGGTCCATGCTGGATGGATCCAGGGTTTCGGAGGCCCCGGGCACGTTGCTGGCCTGGGGAGAGAGATTTGGCACGGCATGGCAGCGAGGGGAGGCTGCACCAGCCCGACGGCGGGTCTGACACAGGAGCCGGGGGGTCTCTCTCCAGGCGGGGGTCAGTTTGCACATTAAAATAACAGCAGGTCTCATTCCCTGTATCCTTACACACATACATGCATCATGGCTTATGCGCGACACATGCGTGGGACACACACTTTGAAGGCTAAAACCAAATTTGGAGGCTACCAAATCCTAGATGTACATTTTTAAAATGCAAACTCATTTTTGGCTCTTCCAGGACTGCATTGAGTAGGGGGAGCCTGTTCAAGGGGAGGGATCCCAGGGCACAACTGCAGGATTTCTTCATGTGTTTAGTAGAGCCTCTGATTCTATTTTTGATGAAAGCACCATTTCTATTCCCTCTCTTTTTACTGTCTTAAATATTTAAAAGGGATTAAGTACAGGAAAATAGCCACATCCTGAACATTTTTTTGCAGCATGAATTCAATCTTTTTATTCAAAATTGTTCATTACTGGAACCCCTCTCAACTTCCAAGCTCCTTTGTATAAGATTTAATTTTTTGAAGTCCAGAACTGCCTCAGTTCCCCCCAAGACCCCATCCCTCCACAGTAAAAAGCCAGTTTTATAACATTCTGCTCAGTGGAATTCTGCATTTAAAACATACCATTAATTTACGATAGCAGTGCAACTTCAACACATGGTTAACAAACAGCTACCAGCTCCATTCCAGAGCGCTCTTCCTTTGTCCGAGAGAAACGCACAGACACAACCTGTGCCAGGTCCCGGAGCTTTTTCTCTGCCACTCAGCAGCATTTTCTCAGTTTGTTAGGCAGCCCCCGGGCCAAATCCTGCCCAGTGAGTGGCCCTTCCTGAACCGAAAGCAGGGAGCCCCGCTGCATAGCCTCTCTTTTAATAACAGCAAACAGAGTGGAAGCCTGAAAACCAGTTGAAGTCAGACTGGATCACCATCAAGTTTCTGTCTGACCTTGAGAACCTGATCAAAATGCACAGCTCTGACTGTGAGTTGACACTGTACACAAAATGGGTTTTGTACGACTGAAGCATCTGGTTTAATGGATCCCTTCGGTCTCTTAGGTTTTTCTACACAGAACCACGTTTGGAGCAGCTATGTGTAACGCCTGGCCAGTGATCTGTGTCTGCAGGGCACAAATCCTCTTTCTATCTGTCTCGAGAATACCTACAACACATCCAGTTGGTATGTGAAGCAGCCACTTTCAGAAGCAGAATGGGATCTTCAGCTTTCCAGGCGAAGGCTCTGCCCTTGATCCCAGGCACAGCTGTGCTGGCCCACCCAAATCCCCGCTCCCCCCAGCTCTGGGATTCTGCCTTGTGGGTGCCTGCACTGCTTCCTACGAGGTCACTGCACTAACACATACGTGCTGTGTAATTCCCCGTGAATGAGATACGGTGGAGCCTGCTGAAAGAGGTGGCAGCCTCTTTCACTACCTGCTTCATCTCTGCCTCGTGGGCTAAGCAGGTGCTCAGCTGGCTATCAGTGAGTGAAGAGAAGCATATGCTCCAAGGCGTGCTCCTTCATGGCTTTGAGAGTTTATAAAGAAATACTGAACAATGTGAGACTGCTGCTGTGTGAGTATGCTAGGGATCATCATGGCCAGGAACAAAAACGCAGGCTGGAAAAAAATCTTAACATGCAATTTTGTGCAATATAGTGCACCAAATCCTCTATGCCCTGCAACCTTTTTTTTTTCATGCTTTCAGCCTCTGCAAAGTGAAGGTGCACGTTGCGTCCTATTCATTAGAGCTGGAGTAATGACTTACAATGGCTCCTGAAATCACTACCCTTGCTGGCTAGGGCAAAGAAAGCAGCATGAATCTTTATAGGCAAGAAAGACTGATAATCTCTCTCCCTTCTCCCTTCCTCTAAAATCCTCCCTCACCCCTCCTCTCCCGGAACAAACACACTTTTAAAAAGGCTTTTAAATAATCTCATGTTCCTTAACAAAATTACAGCAGCAGTTTCCTCCTTTAATAGCACTCTTCTTCTTAGTAATCTTGTTTTAGCTACAGTTTTTGATGGTGAGCGCTGGTAGATGAATCATCTGTTGCCCCTCTTGGTTCTTTTGCTTGGCTCCAGGAAGAAGGAATTCTGTTTCAGAGAAAGGTCTCTTGTTCCGAATAGGAAGCTCTCATTTATGTCTGCTTTTAACTAGGAGTGATAAAAATTTTATTTGAATGGTTAATCACGGCATAATCAGATGAATTGTGAATGTGACTCTGATCAAGCACAATGGATGGCATGGTCCTGGCTCTGAGTCACTTAGCACAAATGAATTGAGCTGTCTTCTGCAAGCTAGAGGTCTGCTCCTGCATGTCACCTTCTTGCAGAAAGCACTAGAAGGCACTGGCTGAAAGAAGGGTCAAAGACTGACCGAGATCTGAGTGTTAATGGAGACAGAGGCCACAAGTATTCTAGTTCAAGAGCTCTGATGTGGATGATCACTTCTCTGACAACCTCAGCTATACAGAAACCCAGGGAGATCATTTTTTTGAAAGATATACAATTTTACTTATCAAAATATAAGGGGGTGGAGGTGTCAGCAGGGGAGAAGAAAGATTGCATGAACATGCACATAGGATCAAATTATGCGTCAAGCAGCGATTCAAATAAATTCATTAGTAACTGTAAAAAATCTATAGGAATATCATAGCTATTGGTCTTTTTTTTTTTTTTTTTTTTTCAATCAGCGTCACTGTGTAAGCACACTACTCAGCCTTTGTGCTGGTAGAGCTTGTCTTGCACATCTCCACTGCTGAGGCAGGACTGGCATGATGCTCACACTGGGACACCACCAGTGTGTTCAGCAGTGCCATGTAGAAATCTGCATTTCCTTAGGTCTGACTGCTTTACTTTCAAGCACATTGTACTATAGTGGTCTCTATGTGACAGAGGATCCCCATAAAAAGCAATTCCTCCTCCTCCAGCATTGGGTAGGTTTTTCAGGTGACCAGAATTAGTGGACAGTATCTGCTGAAGATGCTGCTGTGCGAGAGCCTGATGTCAGTGAGGAATGAATGAACCCTACTCCACTGATGGCGAATAGGATGCTTTCAAATAAAGAAGATGGAATAATAGCTTTAAACACCCCTGTTTCTTCTGTCATCTACTATATTCTTCACCTCTCTCACACCTAAGTTTAACCAGCTGTGAGGTGGTCAAGGCCAACCACGTGGCTAGTGTTGTGAAAGGAACGCCTGTATGAAGAGAAGTATATCATTATGGGGACAGATTTTTTAGTAGGACCTGTAGTGATAGCACAAGAGGTAATGGTTTTAAACTACAAGAGGGTAGCCTCAGACTAGATATAATGAAGAAATTTTTTATGATGAGGGTGGTGAAGCACTGGAACAGGTTGCCCAGGGAGGTGGTAGATGTCCCATCCTTGTAATCATTCAAGGTCAAACTGGACGGGGCTCTGAGCAATCTGATCTAGTTGAAGGTGCCCCTGCTCATTGCAGGGGTGTTGGATTAGATGACCTTGAAAGGTCCCTTCCTACCCACACTAATCTATGATTATATGATTATATCTACGTACATATGCCTGATACCTCAATCCGTTGCACCTTAACAATTCATTGCATAGATACATGTCTGTTTTCCTCCCTCCTCACTGAATATGTCCCTTCCGCAGAAGTGGATATTTTATTGCATTTTCCTGAATTCTGCCACCTCCTCTTGGCAGCACAACAGTACTTTCTGGACAACAACAGTCCTGCTCTGCCAAGTGGTCCACACACAGGAGAGGGATGTCAGGCCTCCCTCCTCTGACAGCAGATTATCCAAGGTGTCAGTGGCATAGTCTGAATCCAGACTGGGTTTCAATTAAATAAACTTCTAACTGCATCTTGGATGATTTGCCTATGAATTTTCCATGGGATTTAGAGATCTGACATGTTGGCAGTTGGCTAGAACCAATGCATCCAGACTGGGTTTTCTTAGCATTGGTTGGATCAGTTCATGTACGAAAGGAGGAAGGGAAAATTCCTTCCATGAATAAAGCATTAGCTATTTTGGTCATGAGTGGCATCAGCCACTCAAAACTCTCTTCCTGGAAATGAATTCATAGCTGTGCAGGTGGTATAACAAGAAGGTTTTGACTTCCTTGAACCCAGATAGATATTCCAAGAAAAAGAACTGGTGATCAGAGCTCACAAAGCAGGAAGAGCATCTCTGTGCCCTGACCTGCTGAATTAATGCAACTAGGGTCTGCAAGGACTGGTTTCAAAAGTGAACAGGTAAATATAAGCATCAAGTACTTGGGCAGAGGTGTATGAACTAGGGGAAATATCATTACTCATAAGAAAATCTTTGGAGGGATGCTGTAGAGGATAATGAATCACCTGAAGAAATAATGCAAACAGCATGAAGAATAAATAAGAGATTAAAACCTTGATACATAATCAAAATGAGAACTGAACTCTAACCAAAGAGAAGGAACTGCTTATAACATGCAAGAGGAATGCAGTTTGGGTGAGAATGGCCATGAAACAACAGAGTTCACAAGTCATAGGAAAGGAAGGAAGGAGAACAGCAAAATAAATACAATGGACTTCCAGAAACCATATTTCAAAAATCTCATAGAACTGATAATCATGAGAAGCAAGTCTCAGAGAAAAGAGAATTCAGGAAAGTTGGCAGCACCTTAAAGAAACAATGGTCAGGGCATCAATTCAAACAATCCCAGCAGAGAAGGGAAAGAACTGTCATAAGAGACAGATGATTTGCTTAAACCATGACCACTTCATTGACCTCTAATGCAAGAAAGCATGCATTCAGAAAATGGAAAATATATTCACTTGCATGTGAATGTAAATGCATAGGCTGAAGATGTAGGGACTAAACCAGAAAACTCAAGATGTAAAAAGAAATACAACGAACAGGATCAACAGGACATCAAGAAAACGTAAAATACATTAGCAAGGACATGAAGGCCATGGAAGAACTACCCAACAGGAAAGGAAGGCTAGCAAGGCATAATGTGAAGACAGTAGAAATACTTGCCTTTTCATTTCAGCTTTCAGTAAGAAGACCACTCACACCCAAATGGTTAACACAATTAGTGCTACGGATGACAGAGAAAGTTCTCAGTCTAGAAAGAAGAAAGAATAAGTGAAGAATACTTAGCTGGATTAAATATTCTGTACTTAGACTGCTTGTTGAAACAACCTCATGGTTGTTAGCAGCTCTCTGGGACCCAATGGAAAACCCGCAAGGTGACAGAAGCCTGGAGAAGGGAGACATAACGCCTTTTTGGAAAAGGGAGGAGCTGAAGAATGAAACACAAGCCAACCTCATTTAAATTCCCAGAGAGAGCTGGAACAAATAAAGACATATTCTATAAACATCTGGAAAATAACAAGGAAGTGAGTAACAGCTAACAAAAACTTGTTAAAACACCCATATATTTTTCCTATCACTAGGGCAGCAGGGTATGCAAGAACTAGTAGATGCAATAAAACTATCATTTATTAGGGATTTTTACACTCGCATCACATTCTCATGACTAGAAAACACAATCTAAAGCTCCAGGTGTAAAAAGCTGCTCTGTGGAAGGCAAACCAAACTGAAGTCAACATCATGCTGTTGCAAGAAAGCAAGAAAGCAAGAAAGAGAACATTAAAGCAAGAATCATGCTTGTGTGCATAGCCAGGAGTGACTTCTGTCTGGTTTGTGATGTGTTCCTCCCATCTCATCCAGAGTTGCTAAGATCTCACTGGAACTCTGTGTCCAATTTGGGGTACTGGATTTTAAGAAAACTGAGGGACAAGGGCAGAGAGACTACAGTAAGGATCACAAGAATAATCAAGGGCCTAGAAACTATGGTCTACAATCACATAAGACCAGAAAAATACTTTTTTTTTATTTCACTATAAAGAAGAGACATCAGAGGGAGGTACAACCATAGTCTTCAAATACATAAAGAGTAGCAGCAGAGAGGAAGGGAATATGCTGTGCTCCATATCCATTGCAAATAGGTCAAGAAGCGGGATCAAAGCACAGCAATACAGTAGCATGATGGTTAACCACTAGAACAGGTTATCACAACTATGAAATTTCTATCTGGGGATGTTTCTAAGAAGAGGTCAGATACACATCTGTTATGCAAGAAGCAGGTACGATTTGTCCTTGCTTGTGGAATGGATAAACTAGATAATCTCTGAATATCCCTTCTGACCTTATTTTCTGTGATTCATGCACCAGGAAAATCATAGGTAGATGTTTCTTCGTGGATGACTGCAATGAACCTTAAGAGAAAAGGCCAGCTATGGATAGCGAATACAGCATAGTTCAGTCAGTTTTGAGAAGGCTTCTCAGATGAGCTCTTTTCTGAAAATCCACAAAGAAGATAAGACACTAGGAGAGCAAGAACTTCATTTTTAAGGGGGTGGGATTGAGTCTCAGAAGTCATATCAGCTAGGCTGGTTTTTTAGGTTGTTTTTGTTTGTTTGTTTGTTTGTTTGTTTGTTTGTTTGTTTGTGTTTTTTGTTTTTGTTTTTGTTTTTTTTTTTTTTTCTCCCCCAAGTGACCAGTTAACACCTCCACCCTCACTCTAAGTGTTAACATTTTAGGCAGGGCTTTGAAACGTGTGAGGTGATCAGCTGGGAGGAACTCTCAAAGCCTGTGTCCAGTAGAGCTCCCTCATTTTATTAATAGTGCTGGTCTTTAGTACTAAGCTATACAAACTGAGACCGATTGACTTCTTGGGCCAAACTGAGCATATGCTTCTGCTGGCAGAAGACCAGGCCCCAAGAGCAGAAAGCATGCCAGGCAGCAAAGTTGAAATGATAGAAAACCACCTTGTTTCTCTGCTCTGGAGCCCACAGAGACCAGTGCCAGCTCAAAGCTGCGCAACCATTGAAATAGGAAAGATTGTGCCAAGATCTCAGCTTCTTTCCTGGCACAACTTCCATCAAGCGTAACTTTACTTTCCTAGTAGTAGTTAGGAAGGAAGACAGATATAAGCACTGCCTTATGCAATCTCCACTTGGTCTTCTCTTGGGCTGTATTAGCAGTTCAATCCCAACTAAGAGAAACCCCTCTCAAGTCTTATACTGCAAGATATTTAAAACCAACATCCTTCCAGTTCAAGTCTGCTTTGCTTCCATGAAGAGCACGCACATGCATGTACACAGTCGTTAAAGATATTACATGAACCATACAAATCCAACAGGACTCTTTAGTCAAAGTCAAGGGAGAAGACATGTCTTTACCCTGCCAAGTCCACAGTGAAGCTCAAAATAACTTGTTTTAGCCAAGTTCCACAAAGAAGAGAGAAAGAAAAATCCTTCTCCTCTGGTTACCCTCTAGCTCTCTTCCCAAGCAGTGTTCTCCAATCATGCCATTAGCCCCGGGCCACAAGGCTTCTCACAGAGGAGGAAGGAAAGAAATTAATTCTTCACAGCTGGTTCTGTCCTGCAATGCCTTGCTCTCAGGACAGGCAGCTGTAGCCTTTCTGGCCAGAAAGGGAGGGTTAACTCCTACCCTGCCAAGTTTCAGATGGACAAGATCCAAACTGATCTTCTTGCCTTTAACTTTCCCAAGTGGACACATTCTGGCCTGGGTAAATGAGATGTATATCCATATCCATACGCATACTGACAAATGGCAAATGGATAAACCCTGCCCCTTCCTAGCTGCTATGATCCTCCGGGGATATTTTATGCAAATGATCTAATAAGCATACTTGCAAAGGATTTACATACAGGCATAAACGTAGCACAAGCACACAGCCAGAGCACAAAAGCAAAAATCCTGGCCCAGAGGGCTGGGAATGAGGAGGTGCGGGATGCCGGCACTCCACCCTGCCTGAGACTGGCGGTGAGCGCATCCCTCCCCTGCCAGAGTGACCGATGTTCTCCAGTCGTGTCCCTTGTGCAGGATGAGTAACTGCTGACTGCAAGCTCAAATCCCCGTTAAAGTCAACCATGAGTATTCTCAGCCCCATTTCCACCCCTTTTTCCATGTACAACCCCTGATTTCCACTTGCTACCCTCAGCAGGGGGTTGCCGGAGAAAGGAGAAGAAGCAGCCAGAGGAAGTGAGTGAGCAGTAACGCGAGGATATTTATGTTTTGTTTTGTTTTGTTTTTTTTTAATCTGGATCTTGACAGCCCTTGTTTGGGTGGGGAGGGAGTGAAAGAAGAGCACCTCAAAGCTTGTGCTCAAGCACAGGGAAATTTATATCGGCTTTCCCTGAGCAGCAGGCAGGTGCCTGCCTGCATGGGACTGCACAGACGGCTCCACGACCCAACGCAAAGGCACGGGGACCCTTCTCTGGGGAAGGAGAGGGGAGGAGGACCCCGCAGCGGGGAGGGAAGGTCCCAGCCTCACCCACTGGGGAAAGGACGGCTGCCGGCGCAGGGTGCAGCCAGATGCAGGACGGCTGAGAAAGGCGGTGGGTTGGGTGACAGCAGGCTGGGCTGCAGGTGTGGGTGTAAGAGGAGACACGTTACACTTGGCAGCCGGGACCTTGAGCAGGCCTTGGAGAGCACAGCTGATTGGGAATGAGTTATGGAGGCGGCTGCCTCCGGCGTGCTTGCTCAGGGAGAGGGAAGCCCGGTCCTGCGAGCTGTCCGCTGGCAGCGGTCTGGAGCCCAGCAAACGCTGGAGCAAGAGGGGGGTAAATCCTGCCACCACACCCCTGGACATAGAAGAGGTCAGTGGCCTGTTGGAAGTGACCGAGGCACCCCAAGGGCTGCTCAGGACCTTTTGCTTTTCATCTTAGCTGACTTCATCTCCCCCAAAATGCTGGTGGGAGGCAGCCCCCGTGTGAAGGCAGCAACCGTGTTGCAGGTTGGACTGTTCTCCTTCAGGGCTGGTCCCACAGGAACAGCCTGATGCAGGCTGTCCAAGCTGTGAGGGACAGCTCCTCTTAGCCTTGCTCAGCATTCTCCTCCAGATCTGGCCACCGGGCTTTTTTTAAAGCTCAAAATTCGTATGTTAAGAAATATTTTTGCTGCATTTCCTGAAAGCCATCACTAGCTGTGCATAACTATAGTGAAACAACTTTCCATACCTGAAATAGAGTGAAAGTCCACAGCACTTGAGAAATAATAACCACAGTGAGAGAACTAAGGAGCTCTGTCTGAAAATGGGGCTACAGCACCAAGAAGAACAAAATGAAAATTTCCCTGAGCAGAGAGAATGCCTGGAAATAGCTGCACTTCTCCTCTCTGCTCCTGTGAAGTCGGGTTACAGTGAGAAAAAGGAATTTTAAAATGGCACCTGAGTTTTTGAGTACTGCAGAATATTTACAAAGGCAAACCCATAGCACAAAAAGAGCACGCATCACGCTCAAGGTAACAAAGAAATTCTGTGATACAGCAGGTAACCGAGCTTGGCTCTGAAGAGACTGAGCATATGCTGTAACTACTGGATCATCTTTCTTCTGTATTACATTTGCTTAGCTTGGTGATAAAAATATATGTCTTCCTCCACAAGCATATTGACCACATAATGCTGAATGTAGATTATGAGGTTTTATGTTTGTTTATGATGATACATGCAAACAAAATACCTGCCTTGCTAAATATTTTGGCTGCCATCCACAGCAAAATAATCATTAGGCAGAAAGCTCGTCTAAGAACCTCCTTCCCTTCAGCCACCAGAAAAAGTCATTAAAAACTAAAGAGCATTTGCCTGTCCATTAGGAAGCCAGCAAGCAGCGCAGCTGGGCGAGGGTAGGAGCCCAGCAGAGTTTCTGATTAGCAAAAATGTAGCAACTTTAAAATACCTCAAACCAACGTACTGGCCCTCCCCCTGATTTCCCTCTGCCGCCTTCTAAAGGTGGTTATAGCAGAGGTTATCTTAACCAAAAAAATGCTTGCAAGCAGTTATGTTGGGAGGCACAGTTTCAAAGAGAGGACACATAAGATAATTAAAAGCAACATTCACTGCTCCACTTCAGAGAGCTCCTGTTTGAGCTCAGGCAGGATGAGAGGGAAAGTAAGGGATGCTTCCCGGAGAGCAAGTAAGGTGAATCAGGACAGCAGAGGGGTAGGCTCAGGACAGTGGGGAGATAGGAAACCAGAGCAGATTGTGGCAAGTGGGAGACGTGGGTGGGGAAGGAGAAGCAGGTCTGTAGGTGGGGAAGAAGGAAAGCAAGGGGAGCGGGGCGGACAAGAGGATTTTGGAGAGCGGCTAGCCAGCTGGCACACATATAGCAGCTGCTGCTGTGTCAGCCTAGGAGAGTAGCTGCAGCTGCACGCTGGCCATGAATAGCAGAGGAGCAGCGTGCCGGCTGGCTGCTGGAGGGACGGGGGGCAGCCGGGGTGCTGAAAAGGCAGGGGGGAGGCTCTGTGAAAGGTTTTCTGCGCAGAGGAACATGACGGCCCTTTGATTTCTGAGCTGTTTGTTCTCCAATTGTCCACTGCGGTGGATGATCAGTACTAAAGAGTTAAAATGGGGAGGGGGGAGGGAGAGAAACAGAAGGAAAACTTAGGTCCTAAATGCGGATCTGGGCTTTGACAGCATATCCATAGCATGCAGTTGTCTGGATGTATAGCTTTCATAGTTGTCAGCGGGGATCAAAATCACAGGGTGCTTAAACTAAAGGAGAAATCTCTGCTCGGTTACTCTCATAGTTGCTTGAGCCACCACTGGAAGATGACATGATCCCACCACTCGGCCATCTGCTCTGTGTACTGCACATGTCACTGAGCACACATTATAAGCAATCCTGGGTGAAGTCCTGCGTGGCTGTGGGTGCGTGCAGCCTTTGTGCTTCTGCAGGAGTGTGGGTGCACACACCCCATATGCCTCTCCACAGCCACACGCACCATATGAGCTCCTCCACAGCTGTGGGTACGCACACCCCACACCCCTCTGGGGCTGTGGGTGCTCACACCCCCTCTGTTTCTCTACGGTCAGGGGTGCCCCCACCCCATACGCTCCACAGCTGTGAGGACATGCACCATGCATGCCCTTCCACAGCTGTGGATGATCCCACCCAGTGTTCATCCCCACAACTACATTTGCATGCACCATGTGTGCTCCTGCATGGCTGTGGGCACTCCCACTCAGCACAATCCCCCACGGCTGTGAGTGCGTACATCGTGCGCACTCGCCCACAGCTGTGGGTGATCCCACTCTGAGCACTCACTTCTCCACAGCTGTGGGTGATCACACCCTGAGCACTTCTCCACAGCTGTGGGTGTTTCCACCCTGAGCACTCACTCCTCCACAGCTGTGGGTGCTTCCACCGTGAGCACTCACTCCTCCACAGCTGTGGGTGCTTCCACCCGGAGCACTCCTCCACAGCTGTGGGTGCTTCCACCCGGAGCACTTCTCCACAGCTGTGGGTGATCCCACCCGGAGCACTTCTCCACAGCTGTGGGTGATCCCACCCGGAGCACTTCTCCACAGCTGTGGGTGATCCCACCCGGAGCACTTCTCCACAGCTGTGGGTGATCCCACCCTGAGCACTCTCTCCTCCACAGCTGTGGGTGATCCCACCCTGAGCACTTCTCCCTGACCGTGTGCGCTTGCACCACACGTGCATCTTCCACGCCATCCTGCGCGGTTCTACACGTGCGTGGACGCAAGTGCCCCCACGCGCTCCTCCACGGTGCTCCCAACCTCCGCGCTCCTCCCCAGCCGTGGGCGCACACCTCCCGTGGCTGTTCCTCCAACGCCGCGGGTGCACCCACCCACCCACCCGCCCGCCCTGCGCGCTGCTCCGCGGCAGCGCATACACGCCCACCCCATTCCCACGCGTCCGCGGGCGCTCCCACCCCACTCGTGCTTCTCCACGCCCGCCCCCCTCCGGGGCCGGCAGATTCCCCCCTCCCCACGCCGGTGGGGCAGAGGCAGGCGAGCTAAAGCAAAGCAAAAGCGAGTCAGGGCGGGGGCCGCCCGGCCGCCCTTTAAGAGCCGCGGCGGGAGCGGCGCTGGCCCCACCCGCCGGCCGCGGGGCCGGGCCGTCCCCCTCATTAATATGAAGGCGGCGGCAGCGGCGGCGAATGGGTAATGAAGCTGTCACTCCGGCACCTACTTGTTGGGTGTCCGCGGAGCCGAGGCGCACAGAGGGCGAGCGGAGCCCGCGGGAGGGGAGCGGCGGCGGAGCGCTCCGGGCGGCCCCGCCGGCAGCCCATGCCCTGCGCCCCCCGGCGCGCTGCGGGCGGCTCCCCCGCCGCCCATGCCGCGAGCGGCCGCCGGTCCGCGGCCGGTGGGCTCGGTGGGCTCCTGTGAGGCGGAGCAGCAGGCATGCGGGGCGGCGGGCGGCGGAGCCGGGCCCCCCGCGCCGCCGCGTTCGGCCTGGCGCTGCTCCTCGCCTCCTGCGTGCAGGTAGGGGGGCGCGGGGGGGGGGGGGGGTGTGCATGCTATGCTCCGCGCCCGGCGGCGCGTCTCCCTTCGCCCCGCTCCCTTTCCACCTTGCGCGTGTCATCGGTGTAATATTCACGCGTGCCGCCGCGGCGGGGTTGGAGCCGCAGCCGGCGAAAGTTGGAGGGAGGGGGACACCGGGGAGCGCCTCGCCCGCCCTCCCTGCGCTGCCCCCCCCCCCCCCCCCCCCCCCCGGACGCGGTAGTAACGAGGCTGTCTCCCCCTTTGGTTTTTATTTTTAGGTGTCCCGGTCCACGGGCTATTTCGAGCTGCAGCTTAACTCGGTGCGGAATGTAAACGGCGAGTTGTTCAATGGGGAATGCTGCGATGGCATGAAAAGCCCCCAGAACCTGGACTGTACCCGGGACGAGTGCGACACTTACGTGAAAGTCTGCCTCAAGGAATATCAGGCCAAGATCACTCCGGTCGGACCCTGTAACTACGGATTCGGATCTACCCCCGTTCTCGGTGGAAATATTTTCTATTTGAACAGCAACAAATACTCCCATCAAGGCAGAACCCCCGAGACGGGCAGGATTGTTATTCCCTTTCAGTTTGCGTGGCCGGTAGGTGGATGATCGCGCTGTCGTTATCGCCCTGGTTTTGTGTGTGTGTCCCCGTCCCCCGTGTCTCCCCCCCCCCCCCCCCCCCCCCGGCTCCCCACCGTCGGTTCTGCAGCGCTTGCCCGCTCCGCCGTTAGAAGCTGGGCGAGCTGCCGGTGCGCTGCACGGGCGGGGCCGGCCGCCTCCCGGGGCGCTGCGGGGGGGGTGCGGCTAGGCCTCGCCCCGCGCAACGGCTTGTGCGCGAAAAACTTTAAAAAAAAAAAAAATAATAATAATAACGGGAAGAAACTCACACATCACCCCCCCCCCCGCCCACCTGCAGAGGGAAGTCCGGCGGTGGCGGCCGCTCAGCCCCCGGCAGGGGGCGCTGCCGGGCGGCGCGCGGCGCAGGTGGGGGCGCGGCGCGGGGCGCGTGCCGCGGCTCGCGAAGGGCGCGAGCTGCCGCCCCTCCTGGGGCGCGGGCGGGGCCGCGCGGCGGCGCGCGCGCCGGCCGTTGGCCGGGGGGGGGTGTGTGTGTGGACGGGCGGGGTTGGAGGAGCGGGAGCCGCCGCCGGGGAGGGCGGACGGGGGTCTCCCGCGTCCGAAACGCAGCGAGACCTCCACACCCCCCCCCCCCCGGCCGAGACCTGCGCAGGGGCGAGCGACGGGAGTCTGGGGCAGCCCCCCCCGCCCCGGCGGCAGGCGCACGGATCGGGAGGGAGCTCTGGTCCCGTCCTGTCGGAAACCGGCCCCGCGCCTCGGCTGCGCGGCGGCGGGAGCTGCGGGCGGAAGCCCAGCGCTGCCCCCGGCCCTCTCTGCCCTTCCCGCCCCGCCCGCTCTCAGGGGGGTGTTGCTGCGATTCGCCCCCTCGCTCCGTTACCTCAGCCCCCACCTCCCCGTGCGCCGCCTGACCGGGGCGGGGGGGGGGGGGGGTACAGCAGGTCCTCGGAGGACGGGGTCTGTCCTTCTGGTTTTTGGGGGTGCTGGGTGCGGAGGGGGGCCCGTGCCGGGGAGCGGCGGGAGGGAGGGCCGGGCGTCCTGCCCGGCTGCAGGCAGGTAGGATCCTGCAGGGAGTTTCACAGCTGTTGCTCTCGGCCCTTCCGAGTGGGCCACGGGGTGGGAGCTGGCGAGTGGCGAGGCGCTGAGGAATGGGGACGGTGCGGTGCCCGAGCTCGGGAGGGAGGTGAATATTGGAAGCCCCGGTACCTGCAGGTTGTGTTTGGCAGCCGGTGCCTAACAGATGAAGTGGCCCTCACCGACCTCTTGAGATACGTAGCTCACAGGGTCTTTATTACTTAGAAAAACTGCGCCTAGAAATGGTCAGGGACAAAACTGCTCACTTACATTTTGTGCTAAAGGAAACCAGTCCACATAAATCTCTTAAATTTCCATGCTACCAGGGGCTTTCCAACATGATATTCATGTACCTCAAATTTAAGAACAGACCGCTGTTGGAAGGTGTGGAGTTTACTGCAGTTAGATGGCTGAAAAAATGGTACAACTGGTAAATTTCTCTGCACAGAGGCACTTACAGCCTGGTTGCCAAGTTGGGGTGTTTGCCTTAATTGGTCCTGAGGCCTCTTGAATGTAGAAAGGTTCCTGTGAACAGGTATGCCAATACCGTAAAAACAGGGTATTTGGAACTCTGCTCTTAAGTTACAAGATCAAAGGGAAAAATTAAGTTTCTTTCTCCTCTTTATTGACCATTTAATACAGGCTTGACGAAATCATAAACTCTTCAGTTGATTTCAGTAACATTAGCACCTCAAACTTTATATGTTATCTGCATGAGGAAGTAAAGGTAACTTAACTCATGATTTTATTTTGCCAGTTTCTAGTGTTTCTACTTGAAACGAGAGGAGAGTTTGATAATCCTTGTAGTGCAGGTCCCTAAGCCCAACCTTCTTTTTCTCTGTTGGAAGAAGCACATTCTTACCTTGCAGCTGCCGGATATTGTCGTTCTCTGCCCATCCAGTCCTAAGAAAGGCTTGTTTAACCTACCTCTTGCAGGTAGATTGCCACAGTGTCTCTAGCATACAGTGTCCTGTCTGCTGCTGTTTCTTGTATCGTTGCCTCCAGCATTTTAAAGGACTTGGTCTGTCTTTCCACTGTTTTTTGTTTGTTTGGTTTTTTTTTTTTTTTTTTTTTTGCAGCTGTTGCAAAGCAGCCTGTAATTTATTTAAACAGTGCCACTGCAGTTTAGTAGGTGGCTGGCTGATTTTTTTGAAGGTTTACCCAGTCTTCTCCCTGCCCACCCTTGATGCTAAAAATAAGCCGTAGAGTAGTTGTACTTTTAAAAACAGTCCCTGTATTGCAATCTGCGGATGCATTTATGGAAAGAAGTCCCTCCTGTATGTTACATTTTAAACTCTGGATGTTTAGCTTCTTGATGGGGAATGCAGCATCTTTGTCACAACTGTACATAAGCTGCATAGACTCTGCAAGGAGAGGCTTAATTGTAATGCTAGTTTAACACAAGAGGTTGTTTTTTTTTAAATAGATTGAGTTCCTGGGTTAGGTTTCAACTCCCTGGTGTAATTTCAAAATTAAAGAATATTCTTTCTATACTCAAGTTTGCAAACAAGAAACAACAGTGTGGACGTAGTTTTTTCGTATGACTTTTTTTTTTTTTTTTTTTTTTGCTATGCAACAATAATGAAATTGATGTTCCTTCATTGAATATTCTGGGAAGGGACAGGAATGAAGAGAATTAAAAATTGCATCCTTCACTTATGAATCAAATTTGACTTGATGCTGGCAGTGAGCAAAGGACTGACTTCAGTAGTTCTAGATTTGATTTTTTAAGACTGTGAAATCCAACCCTAATGAAAGCCAGCATTGGTATATGTGGACTTCTTACTGAACCTCATCTGAATGATAACTTCCTCACTTAAGAAGACTGACATGTTAATGTATAAATTGCTCAAGGGAGGTTTTCTTGATTTGTTTGATATTGCAGTGTCCTGAGCTAGCAGTAGCTGTAAGGCAAGTAGTATCTTGAAAGGTGTGGTTTTGCTTTGGTTTTGTTATCCTGATTTTTTTTTTTTAATTTTTATTTTTAAAATTTTACTCTAAAATTCGGACAAGTGTGTCTTCTGTAAAGCTGCAGTACCAGAGTTCAGTGACTTCTACTGTTTGATACAGTGTCAGTTATCCAGTTTATTTCTATTTCCTGTCTTTTTAAAATATCATTAGTCTGATCTCTGATTTGCAAGAGGAGCTTGGGATATTGCCAAAAAGTTCTTAAAATTGCTACCTTGGGATACATCATCCACAGCAATCTGGCAGTGGGAGAGGCTGAGGAACAGCTAGAACAATACAGCTGTCTTCTTCACCCACCTACCTCACATTTTTTCTTTGCCTCCTGCTGTAAAACTTGAAGCTTAATGCTCATTTGAGATTGCTAACAAACAAATGATGCAATTAAAATTTATGTGCAACTTTAAAAGAAAAAAAGATGGAAGAATTCAAGTAGCTTTGAAGAATCTATTCTGATCACTTACACAGTTTAGGTTTGTTAGTCAAGCATATTTTTTTCTAGCTCAAAGCTGTTTGTTCAGACACTGAAGCTTCATAAATACCTTGCATACCAATGTTTATCAATAACAAGTAGGATATAGGCAGAATTTTAGATTTGGTTTTAATTGAAGGCTGCTTCTGAAGATGATGTTTTAAAGTTATTAGGCATTCTGTTGGATGGGTTATGTGGAACCATTTTTCATACTCCTCTGTAAGATGGCATGAAATGGAGTTGTATGTGTGTGTGGTTTTTCCCTCCACCCTGTTCCCTCAGGGAATTCACAGCTTTTCCTGCACCATAAATATTGGTATGGCATCTATTACTTAAGTTAATTAGTCATATAGAGGAATTGTTCTGACTAGTTGTGGATGTTGAAATCATGTATTACAGTATGCATCGTTATCTCCCCTCAGCCCTCCTGTTCTTGAGCTTCTAGTGTGACTGACAGTCAGCGCACTACTCATATGAGTACAGTATACTCTAAACTCCACAGGTGAACTTCAGAGTTCAGAGCCTTGCCAATAAGTAGCAGAAAGAAGCAATTTCATTTCTCTTTTTCATTATTGCTTAGCTAGGACTCTGGGTACCTGCCTGAAGAAGGGGTAGTGGAGGTTCAGGCAGCCCTCACAACTTGCTTGGGTAAAGGGTGCCTTCCCCACTGGAATGTGGGCAACTAATTTATTATTTTTGTAAGCACTGACCTTAAGTTTTTCCTATTTAGAGTGTGATTGTAGCACCTTTCTCTTAACTGCTGAAGTATTGTTAACTTTCAGGTAGATAAAAACGTGTGAAAGTATATAAATTTAATACCCAGGCTCTGTGTGAGTTCATCCACGTGCAGTCCACATGTGAGTCTCATCCAAATGCCTGGAAGGGTTCAGTCTTGATCTAAAACATACACAGGAGCATGAACCATCAAATATGTAAAGCTGTTGAGAGGATAACTTGGCTGCAGCAGTAAATGTTGAATTTCTTAGAAAGCAACCCCTCCCATCCTCTGCCAAAGCCTGAGCAGGAATACTTGACCTTATAGCTTTTATTACTTAATGGGTACAGTGTTCTGCTTGGCACTTTCACATGTTGTCTACTTCAGTATAGGATTCTGCATCAAGCTGTCTCGATCATTCTAATTTGAAAAACAAAGGTGGTTAGGACTTAGAAGGTATCTAGCCTTGAAACTCATTATCTGGGATCCTTTGTGGCTGTAGGGAGCTAGATAGTCTGACTGTAGGAGATGTTCTTGTGTATTTTTGGTTGGTTGGTAGATCTACAGTTGGTCTACCTTCTGTTTTAACACAGTCATTGCTACTCTCTGATCAGGATCTTGAGGCTTTGTAATGAAAACATCCTGGATTAGATTACTCCGTGCTCCCTGATAGAGTAAACATGCATCCTGTCAGCTTAAATGACAACCCATCGTGACAGATATGCTTAAATTAAGCAGGTTAAAGTTAGGCCACTTAGCACTGGAAAAGGTGCTTGTACACAACTGTACTCGAGGAACAGTATATACACTTTTCTCATGAAAACATGAGAATTTCACAAATGAAGCACTGTCAAGTGATGCACACAGCAAGCTTTAACTCTAAAGAGTTGTTCTTTGCTCTGTTGAAACTCCCTTTTAAAAAAAAAAATAGGTGTATGTAGACACACAGTCCTGAGCAAGACCTGAGGGTAGGGAATAAGAAGTGAGAGCAAGACCGTGTACTGAAATGTAAAATTCACCTGGTATAGTTATGGGTTATAATGTACACACCTCATTAGTAGAGGATGTCAGCATGGAAAAAATAATGTAGTCGATAGCCATATATTGATGACCTACATAAATGTTTAATGTCTTATTTGCCAGCAGCCTAACTTCCTTCCTAAGGTGGAAGGCTCTGCTGGTAGCACAAAGCTGCTTTTTTAATACTTGATCAGGTTTTCCCCCCTGCCCTGAGCTTCTCCTTGCTTACTGACTGCCTGATTGGCTTGTCTATAGACACTAGGGATGCTGTGGTAACTAGCATGCCAAACTGTTTCTTATTTTGACAAAATACCCGCAGTCCTTGTGCTCATAAAGCCTTCCCCTGCTTGCTGCAATTCACGGACAGATGCACTGTGGATCAGAAAACATGAATCCAGGTTTCCTCAGTCTTGGGGAAGTAGATCAGGGAATAGTATGCTTTTACCTGCTCAGTATTGTATTTGCCTTCAAGCTTTTTTGATCAGAAATGAAAGGTTGAGGTTGGGGGAATGGTTTATTATATAAATGATATCCCTTTAGTTTCAAGTTACACAAATGCAAATAGTAGCTTGCAAGTTTTGTCATAGCCTTTCCTAAAAGAAGATAATCGGGTGATGTTTTAAAGACTGACTTTAGCAATGCTGGGTAGTGACAACTCCAGTTGATTTCAATAGCAGCTGCAGGTGTCACCTCTAAAAAAGAATCAAGGCCTTAATGGTGAGCACTTCAGAACCACTCTTTGAAAAAGGGATTTATTATTGGCATGCTGTGTGTGCCAGCAACTATTTGCAGCTTGCCCAGAATAGAAAGCCTAAAGACTTAAGTTTCATGTAACTAGAAAATCTGCCTTCTCATTTTAAGCAGAAATGTTCTTTGCACTCTTAAACTTTCATACGTTGATGTCCCTGAATCTAGAATTTATGTCTTTGAAGTAAATATGCCTTGGAGGACAGTATTCTGCTATTTAAACTCTTATACCTTAAAGTTCGGGGGGGGTTTTGAATGTCAGAGATGGTCAGATAGTAAAGAACACTTCTATTTATACTCCTTGAAAGCTTCCTTAAATAAACACTTGCTTATTTATTAGAAACACTGAGGCTGAACTCAAAACTTGCAGACAAATAACCTTACCTCCCAGACGCTGAGAGTGGTATGCTTAGACACCTCTTGTCAGCTTTCTAATCTTTATTCCAGAAGGTACTCCAGCCAGCCTATCAGTGAAATGCTACACTCTTAGCCACACAGCTGGTGCGGGCATTAAATCTTTGACTGAAAATGGAATAGGTATTAAAGTAGTCAGGATTACTCTCACACTAGAGGATGTGAGCTGGAGAAGAGAGGGAGGTAGGAAGAGCATGTTCATTTCACCGCAGTGTGATGGAGGCTTCATAGGGCTGTCTTTGCTCTGTTTGAAGATGTTTCAAACACTGTTTTCTCAAAAAAAAAAAAAGTCTGCATATGAAAGTTCTGCTGAAGACGATTACTTACAGCTTTAATCTTAAACAATCAGGTCTGTCTTTAACATAGTAGGTTGGGGTAAAACCATAATTGGTTTTGTTTATATCAGACTTGTGATGTTTGCCCTAATTGGGCTCTGTTACCACTGGATTGTAGACTTTCTGAGCAATCCTGTGAAGTTCAAGGAAATCTGTTGGTGTAGCTGTTGAGAAGCTTTGTGTTGTAAAAGCTGCCTTCTGTGTTTGATGCTACTGCTTGTATTTGTTGTGCAAGTCCAGCCCATTTTGAGTTACTACGAGTTCACTGTTTGTCAACACAAAAGATACAAAAAATTAAGCTTCTGTCAATAATTGATGTGAAACAACTGCGTTTTCTGGATGTAAAAAATGCCTAAAGTGGTTTAGTCCATTTTTAATCTGTTTGTCATTAATCAGTTGCCACAAAGTTTATCCTGTATGAGAAAGATCATATTTGAGACAGATGTGCAAGGTAAATGATTTTTTTTTTTTCAACTTTTAAAATTACTTTTGTGCTATACCTGTGGGCTGGTGGCTATCTGGCCCCTCTTGAGCAATGCCATTGAGTCACTGTGTGTCGGTGAGATGAGTGGAATTCATCCGTTCTGTGCAGTCTGACTCCTTCATTTGTTTTTCTTGTAGGTGTTTCTTTGCGCGAGTTTTGGCTCTGAAATACATGCTGTGAACATACTTCAGAAACTGCTTTATTAAGTTCATAAAGCAGCTATGATTGCATTGTATACTTAGTCATCTGCAGAAGCTTTAAATTACTCTGTGCCTGAAAGCTTCCCTCCCTCCTCTTCTGAAAACAAGACCAATGTTTTGTCAACTCTGTGGGTCCTATTTGCATTGCTTGCTTTAGTTCAGGGCTTCTCAGCCTACTGAAGAGACTAAAAAAGGGAGGGTTACTTTCCTGCTAGCACATCAATTTGCTTTCCCTTGGTCCTCTCCAATTCTAGTCATTAGTAATCCTCTATTATGGAAGGAGAGAGGCTACTTCAAGGAGGAAGGAATAAGGGTATGCTGGCATTGCTTCTGGCTCCTTAATGCTCAGCCAGATGCTTACTTGAAGGATAGTTGCTACTGTTCCTTGGCAGTAACTCCACCATTCTTTTCTTCTTCAGCACTCTGATATGTCTTTGGGCTTCTTGCTAGAAAGCTGCTCTGGCTCCTGGTTAGTGAATGTCTAAAATCGATCAGTTTTTGGCCAGATAAGCACTGGCGGTACTGTCTGCCATATCCAGTTGGTGACTTTTGAGCTGTATGTCCAGCTGTCATGTGAGCAGGAGGTAGACTTGTAGCCTGCCTGCTTTCCCTTTGCCCTGCCCCCAGGGTTGGGGAATAAACCCGTATGGATGGCTGATGCCATCTGTGCTAGGTCATGTTGGGCACCTGCTGAACTTCGGCTTCCCGTGGGGCGGTGGGACCCTCTCAGAGCTGCTGCCTTCCCCTGCTGTGCACTCAGGGAGACCTGTCGGGAGGGAGAAAGCTGCAGACAGTTGTGTGATGGCTCTTGTGTAGATCATCTTGAGTCAGGGAGGAGTGGCCATGCCTGATTTAACCATAGACTTTTGGTGCCTTTGCTTACTGTATGGAGAAAAACACTCTATATAAAAATTAAGACTGCTCTCGGAAGTAGAGACTGTCATATGTCCACTGATATTATAGATGAGCAGTGAAACTAGACTAGGACTGAACAGATAAATTTATTTTTCAATTACTTAGATTCCTTTGGCTTTTTCTGGTCTGATGACCAGAGCGTTGCTGAAAGGTACTTGGTTTTAGAAATCCAGTGTGTGCAACATAGTAGGTACATTTCAGCACCACCTAAGATTTAAATACCATCCAGCTTTGAGAAAAATGCTTGCTCTTTCCCTGAAATGTCTATACTGCTGCTTTTGATATGAAGCATTTTTCTTGCAATTATATTCAGACAATGTTTTACTGTTATAAAATGTTGTTTAAGAGTTGGACTGTAACTTATACTATTTTTTAAAAGTTTATTCCCAAAGTAATTTTTTTAGACTTGTAGTTAGCCTTTATTTTGTATAAAAAGGAGGAAATGTAAAGATTTATCAATTAATGTTTCAGATACTAAATAGAGTATAAAAAGTGTATTTGGCAAGAAGATCTTCTGGTAGCAAGTGCAAAGAGGAGCTCTCAGATGACACACATAGTAAGCAAGGTTTTCTATCTGTGGTTGAAATGACTTCTCCTCAGCAGCAGTTAGAATGCCATCTTAGATGGAAGTGGCAAGGCATTTCAAGGCTAAATGACAATCTTAGTCTTACTTGATTAGAGCTTGCAGAGGTTGCTAAGAAACAGCCTAATAGTCCTTGAGTAACCAATTATATGCCCCTTGGACAGATGCACAGGTGCTCATTCTCTGAATTTTTTTTTTTTTTTAAATCTGAGATAAGACTGAAGTATTAGTACATAAACTACAATCTGTTTACATCCTGCTTTGGGCTTGACAGTCCTAATTATATATATCTTGTTCCCAGCAGGATGTGTTCTGGTGTTTTTTGTTCAGTACATTACTATTTGATTATTATTACACTTAAATTGTTCTTGCAATGCCTCTTCTACTTCCAGATATAGTCCACTAGGTCTCTAGTCTCTCCTATGCTTTCTAGTACTCTGAACATACCAGCTTAAGTAACTTTAAGCATTTAATGTTCCAAGTGGATAAATTTTACACTTCCAGACTTTCAATGAGTAGGCAACACTAATATTGAAGCAGTATCCTACAATTGGTCAAAAATGCTAGTTTTGGGTAGAGCTAGATTTCCTTACCCCTGAAGCAGTTCTGTGTATGCAAATGGTAGTGAAATATCATCTGAGCTGGCAGTTAACCTAAAACATCAGATAGGATTCTTTCAGGTTTTTGTTTTTTTTTTTTTTTTACCTGAAAATGTATAATTCTGTTTATAGCATTGTAAAGTTGAAATGTCTACCTTAAAACACAATCTACAGTTTTAATGGTAAAAGTCTGGAATTCCAGCTAGAGAACTTAAGTTCTAATTAAGGAGATTGTTCATACTTGGAAAGCTTGACTGACATGTGCTTTAAGCAGTAAGTTGAGAAATATGTAAATAGCTTAATTATTGTTATACTCCAATCAGGACTGAAGTAGAAGTTTTTTAGGGTGTGCAATTTTTGGTACCATTTACAATTCTTCCTATTGATTGAGGACAACTTTAATATCATTGGTATGGTAACCTGCTGCTTAATAGATTTTAGTGGCAGTTCCTTTCTTCTATTCCATGTACAAAACTTACTTTTTTAGAGTGCTTTTGATAGTTCTAATTCTCTATTACATTACAATAACATAATTTTCCTTATATCACAACATGGGAGTTTTTATGATAACTGGCTGCATGTAATTGGCAAAGTCTAGAAGTCAGACCATGTTTGCTTGGACTATCAAGAGCAAGTATAACCATCTTCTGCACCTTACTAATGACTGTGATTTTTGTACATAACAATGAGCTGATGGTACCTCTTGTGTTGGTTATAAGCTGCTGTTTAAACCCTGTGTTTATATATAGACCCAAAATGTTTTAGTGTTGTATTTGGCTGTCAGAGACCTTTGTAGAACAAAGTATTATTTCCATGATTCATCCACACAGACCAGTGCTTTCTTCTATCAGAAACTGAGAAAAGAAAGGAAACAGAAAAACTGGAATGCTTAGACTCGCATACACACTTAAGATGCTGGTTATCAAATATTTAGTGCTCATGCTGTGCTTTCTGATGCCTGCTGTTAAACTGTGGTAACTTCAGGGTTGTATGGTTTATAGCTTGTAGTGACTTCATATTTTCTCTCCTGTAAGAGATAAAGGCTAAAGTGGTTGCTCAAACTTGGCTGGTGGCAATTCTTTACAGGTTAATTTCCAGAATTCAAATCCCTTTTTCCTAATCCGTTCATATCATCCCCCAGATCACTGCAAATGTAAGGTAAATAAAATAAGCTTTACCTGTCAGGAAAAGATAGTCCTGACTTGTGGTAGGTTGCTATCAGTGATCATTTGTTTGTCCCTCAGCCCTTAGGATGGATTTTCAAGATTTGGTAGTCTGTGACACTTTGGCTTGCCAAGGAATCTGGAGAAGACAGAACAGTGGAAGAGTCAGTGGCAAATGAAGTACTAAAGAAACTGAAAAGTACTCAGTAGTACACATTCTTGAGTTACGAGACTAGTGTTGGACTAGAAAAATTAGTCTCCAGGTTTTTTTTAATGTTAGCTTACTCTCTGTGGCTTCATTCTGTTCTCCATTGATACACATCCTCATGAGGAAAGCTGTTACATTCGTACCCACCAGAGACATAACTAGGGGTCAACAATGAAACAAAACTGAAGACTTGCTAAAATAATCTCCCTTTCATAGCTTCTGGATCCATGTCAAAGGGAGGAGAAGGGAAAAAGAGAAGCACTCTTAATTCACTTTGCTACACTTGTTACAAAGCTTTCCTTCCCAAAGTCTGCCTATTTGTGGGCTTTATCTGATTTGTGATAATATAAAGCTATTTCAGATCCCTTCCAGTTTATATTTATCTGAAAGATTTAATATTAAATTTCTGATACTGCTTTGTTATGGTGGGATTGATCAAGTCTTGGTTGTCATACATTCAAATGAGTACCTTGGAATTGTAGGCTACATATACACATCTATGTTGTGTTTATTTGCTGCTATAAGCAGTTCATTTTTAGTAGTAATTAAATACAGTTTAACGGTTGGTGCTGCAAACGTGATAAACTTTTACTGTAGCTGCTAAGTACTGTTCAGAAGATTCAGTCCTGCTGCTGGAATATGATACAAGCATTTATTTCAGGAACATCTTTATAAACTTAGTTTTTTCACAGTTAAACTCTGGTGCTGCCATGTATATTTAACTAGGTGTGTATGTCTGCGTGCAGAATCCCTGTTTAATCCTTTATTCAAGTTCCTTGTGTGTGTTGATCTACAGGAAAGAACTTGCACCATCTCTTACACTAGTGACTTATTTTTCTGCTCAATTTATTCCTGTAAAGTTATGGAGAACAGCAGGATACAGATACAGCTTTGGTTGGGTCTGCATTGTCCTGGTTCAGAGAGCTGAGGAGGTTGTAAGGGAAGGTGAGAGGTTATCTAGGAAGTTGAATTAAGGTGTTTTCTTTCTGTTTGTTTCTCTGCTAGCCTTTAGCATGTGTAGATATTCAAAACTGAGCTGGTGTGCAGTTTGGGGCTGAAATGAAGGATGGCTTAAGTGCATTATCCCCTTTTTCTGGTTTAATGACATTTGTGTTGCTAGCCATGAGGAAATCTGTATAATCTATTTAATAAATCTTTTGTGCAAATTCGAAATTCACTGAAACTATCATGCAACTCATGTAGCAATAAAACTTAGTCATTTCTGTTCCTTACAGTGGAAAGGTCTATGATGATACTTGTGCTCAGAGCCAAGGGCATCGGAGAAAAATGATGCATCTTGTTTGGAGCTATACAAATGTTGTAGACAAATGTTGCTGTCACTGTGGCCAGTGGAGCTTTTACCTCGGATGTCCTCTTTCAAATGTGACTGCTGCCCAACTAGCTCTAGAGTTGACTCTGGGTAGGACTGGTGAGAGTTGAAGAGGATTTTGAAAAACAGTGCCCTAATCTCTGTGCTCCCTTAGGAACAGTGGTTAGTATGGGCCTCTCTTCTTCCTAGGGCAAAGATGTCTAGGCTCATTAGCTTGAACTGGTTTTGTGGGCATTTGCTTTTTCAAAATCAAGGAGAAAGACTGCAGTGCTATCAACAGCTAACATTATTTAAAAGGGTTAAGACTAAAACACTACCCTCTATTCCTGGGAACTTTGCATGCGTAGAACTTGGGGGCATATCTGTGTTTTTTCTGAATTTGTCTGCCTTTTTAGTATGCATATTTCCAATACAAAAGAGAGTGCATGCAGGTGTTCTGTGTTTAGAACAATAATTAAAGTATGTTATTACATAGTTAGTTTAATTCCCTCTTGACTTCAAGTTGAAATTATAATGATGCATGGCTTGAAGTGCCCAGAGGACACTAATATCCATGCCACATGGAGTGTAAAGGGGAGGGGAAGAGCAGTATTAATTACTAGTTCATCTTTGAATTCTAAATATTAGCATAAAAGAAGTATTGCACTAACCATTAATGGGTCTTCATGGTGGTAACATACACTTCAAAAGAGACAATCTAGCTACACTTTCATTAATGCAGCAAGAAAGTGTATGTATAATGGGCTTAATTTATCTTGGCCTTCTTCCAAAACTTTAGGAAAAGAGTAGGACGTGGATACTTGGTTATTATCAAGTTTGTCTGAAACAGTTCAAAGGTGGTATCAAGGCTGAAAGCTTCTTCTTAAATGTAATAAAATTATGTTAAGATGGTACTCAACTGCATGGTATTGTACCACATCTCTTCCTAAAAGGCTTTTTTCTCTGTTCTCTAATTTCATCAATACTTTCTTCTGTTTTCGCTATTGTATTAACTTGGTGGGTTCCTGGAAACTGCTAGTGCTAGCTCCAGCCTTGGTGGAGAGGACTGTGTCTTAATAGCTGTGAAGTCATGAAAGTATCTCAAGGTGTAAATAATTTATTTCCTTATAAGTAATGATCAGGGAAAATGTCTATTGAAACTTAATCCTCCGACCCTCCAACTAAACCAGGGGTTTCTGTCAGGTTTCTGGCTTCTTTTTTTTTTCCCCATTAAAACCAGATACTAAAAGACAAACGTCTGCTGTAATTGCTACTCTTTTCTCCTGTATATAAATTGTGATTGAATCTCAATTTCTAATCTCAATTAAAAATCAACACCTTGTGTTCTCCTTGAATAGGATGGAAGGGGGGAAGGCTATTTGAGGTTCTAGAAGGTTTGCAGGGTTGGTGCATGTAGGGTTAATTTAATTTTCCTTCCTGATACTTCTGCTCTAGAACTGTCAGAAAGAGAAATGAAACCTGGGGAGGTTGCACTAGGCTCTCCTGTTTGAGAGACAAGTGCAATACAAACTTGTGGCACTTGTTTGGCTGCCCTTAGGTAAGCTAGTAGGATGTTGTCTCCTCTTGTATGGTTGTAGTATAGCATACCAAATTCTGTTGCTTTGGTAGCTGTTACATTTAAAGTTTTGTTCTGGTAATTGGCTGGCTTTTCTACTGTCTGATTTCTTATAAGGTATAGAAGGAAAACTTACTGATGCTATTTTATATCCCACTTTGCTTCTCAGAAAACCTCATTGGAACAGCCACATTAACACCTATATGAAAGGATATTTAAAGATTGGTTAACTTTTAATCAGATTGTGTAATGGTGTAGCTTATATAGATGTTAGGTAAATTAACTAGCAGAGGGAAGCTGTGGCAATAGGAAGGATGACTAATGCTTCTTCTGAACACTGGTATTTGCTGGTTGCATTAGCTCTTTCGTGTTCTGCACTCATCATTAGCTCTGATTAGCTATTTGAAACAAAACTAAGTCACAAGCAGGGTGGTTTAAGACTGTTTTAAGGTGGATTTTACTTTATGTACATATCATCCTTCTTTACAGTGTCAGTTGTTCTTCCACAGTGGTCATGTATGAACAGAGCATTGGAGTGCTCGGGCAGCTGTGGCGGAGCTTGAGACTGGAAGAAGCTGTCCTTTCGGAGGCCTGCTTTCCACACTCCTGAAGGTTTCTGTGGGATGCTAGGCTTCTATCTCCATCAGGTCTAAGGATCACCTCCAAGATGTAGGCAACATCTGCCATGCTGTTTGCAGATTGGAATGTGTGTGATGGGGTGGGCTTCCTTTACATAGAAGAAAAGCAATTTTATCTGAGTTGCTGAGTGGTATTGAGTTTCTGGAAGTCTTTTCCCATGACTTGTTAGAGACCTGAAGGAGAAGGTGGTCTGTGGATACTGACCAAAATGTGTAAGGCATTTTTTCCCTATTAGGCAACGTGTAGAAGTTTAAATGAAAACATGTACCTGAAATAGGTTTATCTCTATAGATATGGCTCCAGAAGGTCTGCGATATCTTAATTGCTGCTTCTACACCCCTTTTCTTTTTGGTCTAAAATGTGTCTCATGAAGTCATTGAAGATTCTGATCTCTGCTCAAATTCTGAATGTGTTTGAGCTGTGGGCTGAGCCTCTAGCAACTGTCAGGGTCATAGCTACTGAGGTAGATCCAAAGGGCTAAGCAGATATAGCTACTGTTTCCCTTTTTCAGGAGTACTCTAGGTATCCATGCAGAGTATCTGGGAGTATCTTTTAGAAATCTAGGCCATTAATCTGTCTTCCTCTGAAGAGGTGGGGTTTTCTTCCTGTAGTTTGTGTCTGGGATCTTGAGTAACAACAAAGATTCCTTACAATATTGAAGATAGGTTTTATAGATAGCAGTTTTGCTTATGACGTGGTTCAGTCAAGTTAAGGAAACTTCTGTAGTAAGTATGACTTCTTTTACTTCCCTTCCAGCTTTCAAGTTCTAACAGTTCGTTCTTGTTGGCTGGTATTTCCAGACTGTCACAGATGCTCTTGCCTTCACAGCTTTTGTACCAGTCATGCTAACCTAAGCTTCACCCTTCCCAGTCTCTTCTTCCCTTAATTCCCCCTGGAAAGTATAGGTGATGTCTTGAAAGCTGTTTTGTTCCTTCTAGGGAGACTGGTTCCTGAATGACTGAGAGGTTTGGCTTTTAATAGGGGAGGCATTTCTTGCTTGCTCTTCAGCTAGTGTGGAAGAACACGTCTCTCTGGAACTGTGAAACTTGGCTCAGCAACATACATAGACAGTGCAGAATCACTTTCTTAGTGGAGTAAGAGTAACTAGGAATAGCACCAGCCTTCATCTAAGTTACACAGAAGCCAGAAGCGATTGCTTTTGACTACTGTAAATAGAATAGCTAAATCTTGGAGATGAATTGCCTAATTATTTCAGTTACCTTTCTGTGTAAACTTCAGTTTAGTCTTCCCCAAAACGAATACTGATTTTTCTTATAGCTAAACCATGATTTTTATCACAAATGTGCGGACAAATTTTTGTGTGAAAAATGACTACAAAATCAGTAAGCTTAGTATTTCACTTAACACTTGTCAATCTTCAGCTAGTTAATAAATGATAAAAACTTGCTGTATATTTGCATTTTTCTTATCTTGCATTGGATGACAGTATATGTTCTGCTTTGTGTCACCTGACTTAATCACTATTAAAGTACTGTCTGGATTACCCTTTTCTTGGGGGAAGTTTCAGAAGCCTACAGTCCTCTAAACCTTTATTCCAAATAGTATGATCTCCCAGTTAATAACTCTAGCTCAGCTTGTCTTTTTTTTTCTGAATAGCATTTGTTGCATCTACTGCAACAGGTTCGTGGCTTGCTATGCATGTATTGCATATATGGTTTGGTGATTTTTGCAATTATTTTATTTCATGTGACATTTCAGTATTGCAGAAAGGAAAATCTTGATTAGATTTTTCAGTTATGACTTCTTCTGTCATGGCTTTCAAAGAGGAGTTCTGAGATACAATTATAAATCTAATTTAGAACTGTTTTTTGTTTCTTCTGGCTTCCCTTTTTTTGTCCTCCAGCATTCCTTGGTCATGACTTTGATTACTCTGGCATAGACACTATGGCTCAGGCAATCATGCAAGATTCTAAAGTGTAATTTTCTTTTTTAGTATTGTTTTAATGTCAGCCATCAGAAAAAGTGGAATACTTCAGAACATCGCCCATACTGAAACCAGAGTTCAGGGACATAAGAAAAGTTCATGGAAGGCTCAGGGCAAGAATACAGAGAATTTATTTTAATTCTCCCAAGTTCTGTTTTCAACCTGGGAACTTTGTGAACTAGTTGTGGTTGGTCTCTCGTAAGTATTTGTGCCAGTCTGCCCTTGGACCCACAAAGCTCTTAAAACCACTTTGCCCTTAGGCAACCTGTGTAACATTTTGCCAAACTTTGCATGAAGTGCCATCTTATCTTATTTCTTCTCTTCTGACCATGGTTCCTGTTAGCTTAATTTGATGCCCTTTAGTTCTTGTCAAGAAGAAAATGGATGATCTATTCCTGACCATCCCCAGGGCCTTTTGTGGCATTGTAGGCTTCTACCACACACTCCTGTTGTATCTCTACTAGGCTGAGGAGTTTTGACCAACTCTTTTATTCCTCTCTTGGAAATACTTTGATTCTTTGTTTGTTCTTGTTGCTTTTCTCTGGACCTTTGATTTTTAACAACCTCTTATTGG
Organism: Tyto alba; assembly: GCF_018691265.1. Lineage (NCBI taxonomy): Eukaryota > Metazoa > Chordata > Aves > Strigiformes > Tytonidae > Tyto > Tyto alba. The sequence continues at coordinate 10,038,332 of NW_024881303.1, forward strand.
GCGGTGCTGCTCATCCCATCTCTTGCAAGAGGGAGAACAGGCGAACCACCCTGCTTCCCTCCACCTTGAGTTACAGAATCACACAGTGGAATAACACTGAAAGTCTTTCCCTGTTTTTCCTCCTGTCCTCTAGGCTCCCCTTCTAGCCAGGGTGCACTTTGCAGCTGACTTCTGAATATTAAGTAGTCAAGACATGGATGAGAGTGGGAGGCAGATCTCTTACTGTGATCTGATCAAAGAACTTGTGTTAAGCTTGTGAAGGGAACTGACTTAGCTAGAAAGAAGATGGCTTTGGTGGATTGAATGAGTAGCTGTTTATGAAACTGGAAAGTCACAAGACACATTTTGTGAAACCTTGCTTATCAATAAAAACTTGCACAGAAGAAGAAAGTAACAGGTGTCATTAACTCAGGGTTATATAAGGTGCTCTGAAAATTAGTTTACATTCAATAAGTTTAGAAGTTTAAATGACAAAATCTGAAATACTGTACTGCCATTATGATAACTGGTACAATGAATTCTTAAATATACCACGCAAAGAGAAAGAAACCATTGACAAGATTAACCTGTGTATATGTTGGAGAACTGTTCTAAAGACTTCCTAGATTTCCAGTGTTCTAGTGCGTAGAATAAAATTGTAGTTATGGATTATTCACCTAATATTAAATTCATTATTATTTTATGAACATTAGGCTTCCTCATCCATCCAGTTGGCAGAAAAATAAAATTGATCTATGTCATCCTTGAGGTATTAACTTTATAAACCAGTACTTCTGTTGAGACCTGTGGTACTCAGGAGGTGCTCAGAGATGGCATGGGTAGGAAGCATTTGCAGTAAAATATCAGTTTCAACAAAAGTGGTAAATGTGGTGGTTGATAGCATAGATTGTTATTAAACAAAAAAATTATTCTTGTTTCTTACTGGAAAATCTCAGCAATGGTAAGTTATCACAGGAACCTTTGTAGCCGAGTAGCTAAGTTCTCACTGATGCATTTTGGGGGGTTTAGCTCTGGAAGTATAAGGAAAATAATTTATTTGGAAGTCAGTCCTGTGGTGTTTGTTCAAATGTAAGTGACCACAGTTGACAACTTGGACTTCAGAGCTGGAATTTATCTCCTTGAGTTCAGCAGAAGTGTGTATGCTGGAATCAGGGGAGGGGGGATGGGATAGGGTTAGGATGAATAGCAGATAGCTGTCGAAAGCAGAGGGAGGAATTCTGTTCTACGGGGCTAGCATTGCTACTGTGTGTGTAATGGTGAAATGCACTGCTTTAAAATGAGAATGGGCTCTTCTAGAACCTTTAGCATCCTGTGAGCTGAAAGTAGCTAACAGATCAGCTTTTCTTCAGATGAAGTCCTGAGATGACTCCTGCCTGATCAGATGTCCTGCAGCTTTTGTAAATAAGCAGCTAATGATTTGCTTCTGGCACTGTGAAAACTGCTTGTGAGGTGCATGCTTCCTATTTATTCAAGGATGCTGCTGCTCTGTCTGCAGCAGCAGCTGACAGAGGGTGCTGCCAAAGGTCAGGGCCAGGATTGAGGTATTGGGAACAAATACTCTGTCTCTAAGACTTGTCATTTGTCACAAGGTTGAATTGGCTGAGATTTGCTTTGGGTTTCTGTCTAGGGTGCTAAATTATGAGAAGCTTGTGGAGTCTTTCCTGTGGTGGTTTAGCTTCTCATATGCAGATAGATCTCCAGAGGGCTTTGTTTGCTTTGTATGTGGTCTGAGGTGACTGTGTTAATGTTCTCCCTTGAGGAGCTCTAGTTGGATACATGGCATTTTGGCTTCTTGTGAGCTACCTGAAAATGGGTCATTGTTTCTGTAGGTATTAGCTAAAGCTAATATGTGACTTCAGATGATTTTTAGAACTCCACAGCTAAAATGTTTGCTGTCCCATGATATATCAAGACCCCCTCATTTTGAGAAACACCTGTTGCATTCTGCCATTTCAGCAGGATCAGAGTATCTTCAACCTTCACTTTAAGATCTTCCTACAGATATATCATCTGGCAAAGTATGTCATGGTCTAGTAATTTGATCACCTTGTAGAGTACACTGCTTCTATTTCACAAAGCACTAGGCACTGCCAACTAGATGTTGTAATACACCTTTGAGTTACTCCTTGAAGTTGTTTTATCTTTTAGATGCATGCAGCTGGTGTTGGTAGGATTCTTCAACCTAGTTGCTGGGTAATTTTCTTTAACTGAAGATGAGTCTCTACCTGGGTGTTAAATTTGATACATCAACTCTAAGACTGACTCTAACTTATTCACCTGTTGTTTTTATTTGTGCTCCTTTTGCAACAAAATGAGTCTTAATAGTCTAGACATCTAGATTTCCCCCTGCCACCCCCATATGCATACACACATACACACCCCTCCAGTTTTGACTGTGTAGTTTGGGGGAGGAGTGCAATGAAGTGTTCAAACTCATGTAGGTGGAGATACTGGCCTGTTGGCTATTAACCATGGCAAAAAAATACCCCCTCTCCCCCTGGTTTTGCAGACTTCCTAAAGATTGTTGGGTGGGGCTAATTCAGAGTTGACCTCACACAACAGTAGGACTCTAAAGTTTGTAAACATCATCCTGCTTTTGTGACTGGGCCAAGAGGGGTATAACTACAGTAATTGCTCTCAAATAGGAGGCTTCAACTTGCTCAACAGCTTTTTGCTGCTGATGTTTGTAGTACTCTAACCCGGCCTTCCACAACACTCCTAACAAAATGGGATTGTTTGGCCCTGGTTTCCAAAGGGAAGGCTTTTGTTTAGGGCTCACCAGCGGTGCTTGCTTCTGAAATGAAAAATGAGGGTTTAGAGGATGGGCATCTTTGATTTTATGTGATGGAACAGCATCTACATTCAGCAGACAAGTTCTTGCGTGTGAGTGTAGCTGAAATATCCTTAAAGTTCCAAAAAAGTGTCGCCTGCCACTCTGAAATGGGGAACATTTATTCCTTCAGTAAAGGCCACCGTTATGGCTTTGTAATGTCTTCTTCTAAAAGATCACCCTGCAGGCTTGTTCCATCCATCTGCCCTTAAAACTGTGCTGATGATGAGTCCTGAACCTTCTCAGATCCTTTCTTCATTTCTTCCTTACTCCCTTTGCACTTCCGAGTTATTCATGAGGAAGTTGTAAGAACTTGCTGCAGAGCTCCTGGGGAAGGAAATGGAATATGCTTGCCTTGAAGTCAGCTTTTTCCATGGCAAGCAGGCTGCTTGGGGGAGGAAGAGAGGTGCTGGAAGAAGAAAGAGGAGGGGGGGAAAGCCTTCAGACCTGTGCTTGCCTCACTTGTCTAGAAGTTTCAGGAAAGCAAGTATGAGAGTTGACTGCTTATCAAGACTTAATGGACTTGGTTGCAAGAAATATTGGTGGTGACTTATTCCAGAAGCTAGAAAAATTAGACTAGTAACAGGAATAGTGGTATGCTGCTGTTATTTGACCTATTTTTACAGTTGAAATGTTCAAATACAAATGTTGCCTGTTGTTGATTGAGGTTTGAAGGGAACCAGTACTGGTGATGAGACCCTGCGCTTACTGTGTGACTATGGAACAAGAAGATAAGGAGGGCTCTGGATTTGTGAAGGACCCACACTTTTTCTTCTATTTCATAGCTGATTCCTGATCTGTTCTGAGGTTTTTCCATGTGGAAATTCCAGTCCTTTTATTCACATGAAACTGATTCTTTGTCTGTTAGAATGAAAATATTTTAATACACAATAGCATGTTATTGATGCAGAAAATGTCAAGTACTGATTTCAGCTCAACCTTTTTGCATTTCTCAGACTTTGAGTTGGAGAATGTAAGTTTTATACCTGACTGAAAGAGCTGTCATCAGACTGATCATCTTTCTTGGGGTGAAAAGTCTGACATGTCTGGTTTGCCAAAAACCCCCCACCTTTTGAATGTTGATTTGCAAATATCAAGGTAATAATAATCGTTCATGAAAAGTCGATGCCAAACCAATATTACAGGTCTTTTCCCCCCTTCCCAGAAAGGAGGTCGATGGGATAGTGTGGGGAGTGTTTTGTTTAGTATAAACAGTAGAATAATGCTTTGAAGTTGCTTTTGTCAACACCAATCCTGAGGAAAAAAAACACAACTGAAGCAGCATCACCAGGATAAACAGGCTTAATTTGTATCTTTCCAAACTACTTGGCATATCTATTTAGTTAACTCCTACGAAATGATTCTTTTGTAAAGCTGTACTCTTCTGCAGAAGTGTGCTGATGCCTTTCTTCTAACTTGTAGCCTTTAACACCTTCTGTTTTTTTTATTTGATGAGCACAAATGCTGTTTTGTGTTTAGTTCTTTCTGGAAGATAAACCTAGACACCAAAGTCAGTAGAATCGAGTGTATTTCAGTGCTGTATGCACACCCCCCTCTCCAATCCGTGCCATGGTTACTTTTAAAATATTTTCTAAATAGTTAGCTAGTACTAGTTGAAATCAACAACAGATACTATTTCATGAAGCTTTTCTTTATATATAAAGAACAGACTGGAATGTGCATGTCCTACTGTTGTGAGGTGCTAGTCATATTAGCCTACAGCAAGAGTTCTGTGTAAGTTAGAAAAGAAGCAGGTGTGGTAGTGTGTGTGTATTACAAGAGACCTGTGAATTCAGGGTATTCTTAGGATACGTGTTAGAAAACTGTCAAGTTTTATGTTAGATTTATGCAGTAACTTGAACATGTATCAGTAGCCTCTGTGGAGAACTTATTACCTTAATTAGCTTTTAAGCTAGCCTGTTCTTATTAAAGATATATAAAAGAGCCAATACACTGCTGGATGATTGAGGGGATTAAAGATTTGCAGTATGGGTGGACCTGAGAGTCTGGACAAAAGCTAAATTAATGCAAGTTCGGTAAGCACAATTTAAGAAAGGTGTTGCCTGGTATAAGCATGTGTGCTACAGAAGAGTTACTTGCAGCTGGTGCTAGCAGAATATGTGCTGGGTAGTTGCTGTTAAGACTTTATGTTGAAGAGTGCAGACGTGCTAAGCTAAAGCTATTATTCAGAATTTGTATCCATTAGGGTTATTCAGCCTATAGCTCTTATTTTGGAAACTGGAGAGGGTTACAGTATGGGTATGTGTATGGATATTAAAATTTCCATTAATAAATATTTTTGATAGTCAAGTATGTTTGATAGTTGAGCAATAACTGGAAGGCTCTCGGTGCAGCATACCATGAACATACTCAGTAACATGGATGCTTCTTTGTAAGTTTTCAGCTGTTGGTTCAAAGTGATGTGCAAAATTCAAAAGAATTTAAGCAGATCTAGTGCAAGACTTGATACTTGTCATAGTGGGGGGGAGGGGTTTCTTGGAACCAGTAGGGTAAAGATTTGTTTCCTGTTTTGAGGTGTAGTAATTGTAACGTGACAATCCATCGCACTATTGCAGAGAGGAATTCCTCTTAAAGTTATTGACAAGCTGGAGGTGAGGAAGAGATGACAAGTTGGGGTGGTAACCTTAACTGTCTTCCCTAGAGGTATAATAGCCATGAAAATCAGTTTCTCTACTGGTTACATTCTTACTGTGTCTGTTTTGGGGTTTTGAAGGGTGACTCTAACTCGCAGTAGAAAGCAGGAAGATGCACAACTGAGAACTGTCCCAGCTGAAACTGATCTTCCAGTAAATACCGATTTGTCTATCAATACTGCTTACTGCCATTTGAATAACATCTGTAATCTCCTGCAAGTGCGACTACGAGCCTTCCTAAAATGTTAAAATGTCCAAGTGCTACTCTGTTAGCCCATAAGTAGACATGGGGAAACTGAGGCTGTGGGATGCCAGTAAGTGAAAGGATTTAACAGTCTGGGTCTTGTCTGTTGTGTGTGTTCTTGAATCTTTTTATAGGTGGACTTACAGTTCTTGATGGTCACCAGTGGGAGGACACTAAAAGCAAAAGTTTGAGATCAGGCCTGTGTAACCTGGGGCTTGCAGAGCCACATCCTTGCCCTGCATGCCACCAGGAGGCAGCAGGTGCTGTGCGGGCTGCAGAAGTCAGTTATTTGGCCAGAAATTCAGTTGTTCCACATCTTGGGAAGCACTGTTCACCAGAGTCATAGTTGATTGTAACGTACTATTAAGGTTCTGTGGATGTGGTAGAAGAGTATTTTCAACTCCAAAGTCTATGCCAGCTTAAATGGTCAGATTTGCCACTGGAGATATGGGACTCCTTATTTTAAGCATTTTCTAAAATTGGTAGAATCTTTTTTTTTATCCCCATTCACAACTTCCAGCCTGAATGTGCTGGAACTGTGCATTGTGTGGAACTCTCTTTACCCACAAAATTTCATAGACAAAGATACAAATCTACTTTCGAGTGGAATGATGGGAAGGCATAGTTGACAGATCTTATATCTTAAGACAGCAAGTCCAGCCTAAATTTTTTTCTCCCTTAGCTGGTGTGGGCAGTCAGATGCAACAGCTAATTTTCAGTAGGAAAGACCATCACTTACATAAGAATAAGTGGACATCTGGAAGCACTTGAGTGCTATTTTTTACTTCTAATATGAATCAATGGAACACAGGAAGACTGAGGGTTATGTTAGAAGATCAGTTGTTAACAGCAGGAAAGGTGGATAATGGAGCTTTGGATCGTGCACTGATTTGCAGAGTTCTGCCTAGGTTAACACTAATTTTGATGCAAAATAAGGAGACTTGCAATTGCCAGAAGATAACATTAGGGCAATAATATATTATACTTATTTTCTGATACTATTCGCTCTGTTTATTTTTCAGGTAACAGTTTAGGAGAGATGTGGCAGGTAGTGTTTTCAGAATACAGTAGGACCCTGCTTCTGTAAATACTGAGATGGGGGTGGGGTAGCAGACAGCAGGGAGTTTGGAGGGTGAAGCTACTGAAATGCTCCACTAACATTTGTTTTCAAAAAATTAGTGGAGTTGAGTTGTGCTATGTTGTCATACCTCAGAAGTAAAGGCCTTTACTTTCTCAGCTGATCACTATCAGTTGTCCTTTTCCAAAGGCAGTTCAAGCTCAAGTACACCTCTGTCCAGTGTAGTCGTTGCTGAGCCTTCATTCTTCCCCTCATTCCTTGAGTGTAATCTAACTCTTTACCACTAAACCTTTATCTGTTTCAATGAGGGAAGAATCATCTTCCCTAGTCTGTGTGCCTTCTGTACTTTCAACTTCAGGTATTTTTCAAAGGCGTAGTTTGTGGTTTATATGTTAATATAACTAAGCAGTGGAAAAGTACAGACTTGGTTAAGTGCATTTCTGAAGAGACAGATCCCTTGCTATAGTCATGAAGGATCTCAGGCAAAGAGCCCTTCTGCTTAGAGTGCTGTGCTGATCTTTCTTCTTGTTGCTGCTGCTGTTCTGCAATGGGAGATTTCAGTCTTATCAGCCCTCCTTGGTGAGGAGGCAAAGGGCATACAAAGCACAAGCTATCTCAAAGTAATAATGTACATCTCTTGATCTAACAGTTCTAAGCACCCTATGAAAGATAGCTGAATTCTTACATAAGCCTCTTCCTAAAACGGTGCTCATAATTTCTTGGCTGAACATCCCCAGGTCCATGTGAATTTGTAGATTGTTAGCCTGTGAATTCTGTGCACATTAAGGCTTGGCTCTGCTGTATTTAATGAGCTTCAATTTTTAGTGTGGCTTGCCTCTAAGCACAAAGATGTATACATGAGGCTTTTAGAATAGTGGTGCAATAACTCTTCTGTTCTTGGAGATGTTTTCCTTGGTTTTGAATGTATGTGAGAATCTCAGTGTTAACTTGGACAAGTTGGAAACTATCAAAGCTGAAAGATTTGACAGCTACTCTTGTTAAACTCTAAACAGGTAAACATTACATGTATGCATAAGGTAACTTTTTCCTAAATAAGTTTAGTATTTGAATATCAACGTCTATCTTACATGCATGGTCATAAAACCAAGAAAAATGCCTGAAGCCTAGTTTTAGCAAAGCAAAACCTTCATGCTTCATCCAAATCATTTTAAAATGGTCTGAAATCGTGCTTTTCCTCTTTCCCAAGGGGAGAGTATAATACCAAGTGTGCTTCCGTTAACAATTATGTTTCTGCTGTGTATTGCAGGTCCATTTTTCACACTACCCCTTCTATGAACAAGAAGTATAAATTCTTGATAGATGCAGTATAGATTTTTGTGTGTTTCTTCTTTAGATACTTGTTTTAGAAAACAGTAAGCAGAACAGTGATATAGACTGATTTTTCTGTGTGCTCCTAAAGGATGGCTTTGGTTTAACTTCTTCTTTTTGGACTTCAGCTGCTTAAGTCTTAAATATCCTAGATGCTTCCTAACCCTTAGAACCCCTCACTTCACTCAAACCTTTAGGGCTACTGCTGAAAAGGATTTCTGTGGTGAAGCAAAGCTGAGAATTAGATGCAGTAGGAGGAGAATAATAATAAATTCAGTCCTTGGTGTGTGTGGGGGGATGTTTTTGTTTTGCTGTTAGTATGCTTTGCCCCACAATTTTTAATACTGTTATATTTCATCTTTTTGAGAAGATGCCTCCAACGATTCACATGACAGCAGAGAAGTGAAATTAACTGCTTTCAGTTGGCTTTCTTGTAGCAACAATACCTGCTTATTCTAAATCACTATTTCTTTCTGGTGTGTAACAGTAGTTTTTTATTACTAACTGGTGTCTTGTTTCTTTTCAGAGATCTTTCACATTAATAATAGAAGCATGGGATTGGGATAATGATACAAAAGCTGGTGAGTATTTACGTAGAACTTTCAGTTTTCACTTACTCTATGCTGTATGTACACAGACTGGGAAGCAGGGGAATGGTATGCTGCTGCACTTAGCCATCCCTCCAAATCAGTCTGAATGCTAGCCTGCTCTCTCAGCTAAGGGCATATAGAAATCCAAACAGTAAATACTGGGTTAGGAACTGTGAAAAACTATTACTGATAGGAAAAAGAATGGACAATAGTAAATGAAGGTTGACAATGCATGACTTTTAATAATTAGCTTAAAAAAAAAATCTTTAGAAATCATGGTAGGCCCTTTGCCTTTTAAAAGGAAAATAATCTGTGCTGTAGAGCTGCACTTTAAATTCTCTTCAGTTTACCCATAACCACATTGTGCAATACTTTTCATTATTAAGTAAACAAATGAGCATTCTTGCTCCCCATTAAGAAACCATGCTTGATGTTTTTGATGAAAGTGTTCTAATTCATGGTACGATTCCTTCTGTTTGTTTCTTCTTAAGTACTGACAGTTACCTTGCATTTCTGGTCTGTAGATGCTAATGCATTCAGTATTAGAGCAGGACTGTGGATCTGAAGGAAAAGCAAGATTATTGTATAAATGCTTCCAAATTATGTGAAGGTGCTTGTTTCCATATTGTTGCTAAAGTGGGACTGCAGTTTGAATCTCCTCTTTGGTTTACAAAACTGTCTTAAAAGAATCAATGCTTTTGGCTACAAGTGTTAAATGAACTTCAGACTTTGATTGTGGTTAGTGATGGACTATTTAATCTTGGCTGGAATCAATATAAAGAAAGATAAGTGTTTGAACATTAAGATAGCAAAGGTTTATGTCCCGAATCATCATCATTTTCTAATATAGGTTCCATTCTTTGCTGCTTCACTGGCCATCCTTGTGAAAACACATCAAACATAAAAAAACTGCCAAAGCTCAATTGATATTAAGGCTGTGTTAAAGTTTTAAGGTCCTTTTCCTTGAAGATTGGGATCAGTCCCATTTGTGTTTTCCTGACAGACCTTCCTAACTTAGAGATTTTTCTTAACATACTCTGTCTCCAATAATAGACAAAGTAATGATGAGTTTGTAGTTTGTTTCTGAGCTCTCCCTTTGTTAGAATGAAGCTTCTTTTGTCCTGTTGTTTAACAGCTCCTTGAAACTTTTCTAATAGCTATGTTTTCTTTAGATCTCTGGTAATTCATGTTGTTACAACCCTTCAGTTGGTCCACAGCCTTCTTGAATGGCTAGTCATGGTATTCAAAATGAGATCTTGTGTGCTGAGCAGAATAAGAGTGAACCTTGAATAAGTTTAGATATTCTTCATAGCCATAGATTGGAGGTGTCCTTTTGAATTTTTTGTTCAAGAAGTATTACATAAAGTTAATTCCTTTAAATAGTTTTCAGTTCGGGAATAATTTATCTAGGGGCAGCAGCTAGTACAGCAAATGTTGGAATAGTTGTGCTCTAGTTCAAGATGGCAGATCAACTCATGAGATGGTATAGAAAGGGATAAACATGAAGAACCTATCCTGCAAAGCAAATCTGTATGCATTTAAGTGCTGAATTTTATTTTTTAATAAGTTACTGAATAAATAATGAACTTGTAACTTGCTATGTTTATGTCTTAGAATCTGCAGAATCGTCTTGGAAACCTATAGCTTTAAACCCCAGTTTTCTTTAAGCTTGTGTTTAAGTCTTTTTTATTTTTTTTAAATTTTTTAACATGCTCTAACAAATCTCTTTACTTGCATTGATAGAATTTTTTTTTCATGAACTTCAGGCCAACAGGATATATAGTGTCTTCTGGAGACCCAGTGGGCCATCTCCTTAATTTAACAGTTTCCATGAACTATGGGAGTCTATATATTATAAGTGTCAAATTACAGTTTAGCTCTTGTGAGAAACTGCTAATGGAGGGTGAACTTCCCTTTAATATAGGCTGCCAGAGAGGTGCTGTTAAGTTGTATTGCATCTGAAACCTAGGAGGTTTGTCATGTGAGTTTAGGAAGGCTTCCTTGGCCTATAATTTGGCAGAGGACTAGCTAAATGCTTGTCTTGGTTAAATGTTTAATGTTTCTGTAGTCTGTTTACCAGTTCCATGATACAGACCCGTTGCTTTGCCATGCTGCAGTTTAGACTTGCACATTAGGTCACTAGGAAGAATTACTTAATGCTGAATGTTTTATCTTTTTTCTTTTTTTCTTTCTTTTTTTTTTTTTTTGGTGGCTGAAGGTGGTGGGGTTTTTTTAATGGTCTTGGCAGGGAGTCCTCCAGTAGGTTCTGCCTTGTGAGTCTATCAAGACACAAACACATGTCCCTTTTACTTCTGCAAGGACTACTGAACTGCCAAACAGGGACAGATCAATAAAGCTTCATATGTAAGATAATAAGAAAGGGAATATGGCAACTCTTCTAGAGAAAAGGCAAGCCATACCTTTATCCTGGAGGGCTGAAGAGAATATCTGTGGAAAGCTAAATTCCCTATCATATCCTAAACACTAGTCTGATTTTTGGATCAGGTTACATGTGTCTTCTGTTGCTACTGTAAGAAAGATTAATCAAAGTAATTGCCAGAGTCTGCTTATAAGCTGATTAATTGGTTGCAAAGTCAGGTTTTGCTTTCCTTTAACGGAGATGAGTAAGGCTGAAAGTTAAGTGCAGGTCCTGTGTTCCAGCTTGGACTTTCAAGTGTGTTTTTTTTGTTTGTTTTTGTTTTTTTTTTTTTTTAAATATAAAACAACACAAAACAAACAAACAACAAAAAACAAAACCAAAAAAAAAAAAAAAAAAAAAAAAACCAAAACCAAACAATAAACAAAGAAAAAACCCCAAAACCTGGAAAGAGGGGTTTCCAGTGAACAACTTGAAAGGTTTTGGATCAGTTGTTGCTCTTCCATCCATGTCCTAGCATCCTGTATTTGTCCTTGCACCCATCAAAAGTAAGGTGATGGTGCTCAGAGCAGATCTGTGAAGTACCAGCTCAAGAACAAGTCTGCCAGGTCAAATGTTTCCCCAGTACTTAGCACAAACTACAAACTCTGAGAGGCTTTCAGACCCCGATTGCTGTATTACTCCTGTGCTTTTCTCCTCCTCTGTGCAGCAGGGTTGGCTCTGAGGGAAGCTTGTGGCAGGGTCGTGTTACCGCTTGTTTGCTTTGGGAGGGTGGAGGAGGGGGGAGAGGAAACGGCCTTAGATACAAAGTCACTGTAAAGGGCCTGTTCTCTGTCATCTGTCACAGCAGTTCATGCTACTTTCCAGGTAAGTCATTTGACTTGGCAAACTTCTGGTTGCGTAGCTGAGGTCTTGGCAACGCCTATTCCAGCGCTGCCATTGCGAAGCAAGCTGGCATCTTCACATGTAAAGTAATTTTCCATTTGACTACATGTCTACTGCAGAGACGCAGGGATTGCCTTCCTCTTTCGTGTCAGTCTGTAGGAGACTTATGGGTCCTCAACAGCTTTTTGAAATGGTTGCTTGAAAAATGCTGAAGAGAATGTGCTTCCTGAGATGGGCACCTCCTGTTCCTTTGGGCATGAAGTTCATATGCTGCTGCGGGTGTGTTTCCTTTCAAACAGCTAACAGCATCACCTTTGTATTGCCCTGTGAGTGGCTTGTTGGGAATGTCTGACTTCTTCTAAAAGTTAGGGTATTGATGAGCAGTGTTCTTATTTAAGTGTAGTCATGGCTACTTAATTGCACAGTTAGATACTCTTCAGATAAGGCTTCTTTTTCCAAAAATCGGATACTTTGAGAGCATTAATTAAAGATCCACCTTTTAGCCATCATCTCCTTCTATGCAAATGTTTGTGCCATTATCTGCTTTTCTAGAGAGGCTCATAGAAAACTTCTTGGTAATCAAGGAAAAGAAGCCTTATTGCTTCTGGGGTGTGCATGTGTGGGGTTCGTGTATGCTGCTTTTTTGACCAGTTAGCAGACAAATTCAGTTATGCAGCTCATTGCCTTTACTGAGGGCTAGAAGTAATGTGTGTGCATTCCTAAGGTGAATTTTAATGGTAAACCAGATGCAGGGAGCAAATGTCTCAAGACAGTTAACTATGAGAGACTGAGTATCTTCAGAAACACTTTGGCATTGTGGGGGAGGAAGGAGGAACCTTGACAAACATGTTCCTACCTGTGATTACAGATCTCCTTGGAAGATGTATGTTCTCTTTGGGATCAGTTTTAAATTTAAAGTAAAGCAAAACTCTCATACTTACTCTTTACTTAAGAGTTTAGTATTAGAAACTAAATGACTTGAACCTGATTTCCTGATGCCTTTTGTGGTTCAGGGTAAATTATTTGGCTTGCTTATTTAGGCTGTTAAGACCTACTTTTGCTGATAGAAGATAGAGAAAAAGCTCTTAAGATTCAGAATACGTTCTCTTTCGGAGGAGTTTATGAAGATAAAATTTGAGTGTTCAAAAAAAAAACCCCAACCCCCCAAAAAATTAAACACTATTGGGTTATTACCCCTGTTTTTGACCCCAGGTATCAAGAGGGCTGTTCTGCATGGGTATATTTGCAATAGCTGTAATGCTTGTTTTAGATTCATCAGACCCAGTTAAACTGCATTAGCCTGAAGATGCTTGATAAGATTTTTATTGTATAAGCCATTCCTTTAATCTCAGGAGCTGTTCTTAAGTTCCTCTGCATTTTGAGAAAACACTTTTGTAGCAGTGGCTGTTGCAGCTGTTTTTAATGAGCCTGTGCTGCTTATAGCTGGAAAATAGCTCTATAATGCCTATTTGCTGTTTGTTCAAATACCTTGACCATCCAGTGATTCAGCATTTTTCCTTTATAGTTTTTCAGATCAATAGTCATTAGAGAATAAGATTATAAAAGAATGCTGAATCTAATCATGAAGCTTTTAATGGTGACCAATAGTATGATAGATACCCAGTTCAGTCAGAAATAAAATGCTGGTAGCCTTTTCTTGCTTGCAGGTTTCTTTTCCACTCTGCTACTACCATGTGCTGCTGGATGATAGAGGAGTTAATGTATAGGAATTAGAGGGTTAAAGAACATGGATAGACTTCACTGTGTCTTGCTTAGCCATAAAATGTTTTATGCAGACTAGTCCAGGCAAGCATGAATTGTAGCCTATAAATGGCAATACCACTTTTAATATTAAAACAGAGGGATAGCTTGAGTTCTTAATTGGAGAACCTTTCAATGTTTTAATTAAAATATCTTTCAAAATTCAATATTCTTTAATTCCAAGAGGAAAGATTTTTATGGTACAAGCAAGCTTGAAAAAAGATGTTAAGATAACAAAATATGTTGCGGAGCCCACTATTTCTGTAGCTTTCCTTTTCCTTTCATGTTGGAGTGACTGAAAATTGTCGCTTGAGTCCTTTTACATGCTGAGGGGGAAGTACAGCTTTAGTAACAGACACACAGGATACCTCTATGCTGTCAATAACTTCCTAAGTGAGAAACAGTCACTCCTTTGGTTTTATTTTCTAAACAGATTAGGTTAGTAAGTTCTAGAAAGTAGGTGAAATGCATTTGCTGAAAACTATAATTTAGTATTGCTTGCTAACAGCTTGGCATGGTTTATATTATTAATAATCTGAAGTTTAGACTTCTATCTTGCTACCATTACAGCCTTTTGTGTGCAAGTTTTTGCTTCTTCGTTTCTTTTTAACATGCAGTTTAAAGAATCTTTATTTAAAGAAAATGGATGCTGAAGCTCTGAGCTGGCAGCATTATAGCTATTTCATAAATAGGTATGAAATTCATATATACAAGCAGAGCTTCTGTACCTTTTTCTTGTCCTTAAATAGTGCTTGGAGCTTCAGCTGCAGCTTGCAGAGTCACCTAGAAAAACTCTTGCCAGTAGGATGTTACCAGATTTGAAAATTCATTTCATGGGTGTTACTCACTGTCTACCTGCACCCTTACTGTGCTTTGCTTATTCTTAACATCTACTAAAGCAATTTGTATAATTTCTTTGTACTGACTATAATTATGTCTCATCTTCTAGCACTGAGGCTTCTATACCAATAATAAAATGGATAAAAATACAAAATGGATATTCATAAAAATGAAAATACTTTGTGTTGGCAGTTCTGTAATCTTATATCCTATAATCCTTTTGTCCCATATGATAGATAATACTTTGCACATTTGGTCTCAGTTAATGGAACCTGGCAGTAGCAGTGCTGCTGCTTTCCATGAGGACAAGACAGGATGCTTATAGAGTCTATTACAACAGTGGTTGCAGTTACCAGTAGTTCCACTTGGGGATAAGGTTAAGCAGGATATAGAGTTGAGAGTGGCCCTTTGACAGTCCTGACTTCCCTTGTGTATTTCTCTTCAAAGTGTTAAATACTAGCTACAGTGTTCTATGAAATGCTTATTAAAGATGTTTTGCCTTTACTGTAGAGAGAATGATAAAACAGAAGCAAGCTAGTTTGTGTGTAATGCAAGCCTACCAGAGCATTTACTATTGCTTAGTAATTTTGCAGCAAATTGATTAGACTATGTGTTTCGCTTTATTTTAAAAGTTGAACTTGAACCAGAGAACTTTAATATCTCAGCTACTAGGTTATGCAGATTTTGCAATTTTAAAAGAACAAAAGGGAGGCAAAAAGAGCCTCAGATCAAGATAAAGCTGCTAGTTGTCAGTGTGTGGGTGTGGTATGTTTGGCTGCCTTGAAAAATAAGCTATTTCCTATGGATTATGTTCCAGGGTTTTTTAATATTTCCTTTGGGACACTTTAAAATTGGCCTTCCTGTAATGAACTTTGTAAGGCAAAGGAAAATTCAGTTATACAGTAGATCTTTATCATCTTAACATTTTCTTTACTAGGTTTTCTCTTAAGTTGAATACTTTTGATTTGAATTTAGATGCTCTTGTGTGCAATCAAACTTACCACCTGTTGAATTTACCTTTTTTAAAAAGGTGAAGACTTGTTAATAGAGCGAGTGGCACATGCTGGTATGATCAACCCAGAAGATCGATGGAAGACACTACAATTTAATGGTCCTGTTGCCCATTTTGAAGTACAAATAAGAGTGAAGTGTGATGAGAATTACTACAGTGCTCTGTGCAATAAATTTTGTGGCCCTCGAGATGACTTTGTTGGTCATTACACGTGTGATCAAAATGGAAACAAAGCCTGCATGGAAGGATGGATGGGAGAAGAATGTAAACAAGGTAGTATTGTTTGCTTCATTTTAGGTTAGCTGTAGTGTATATATTATAGGTATAAACTGCAGTAGATATATCTATGGTGTTAATACTGTAGCATATTAATTTTAACACATACAGACTTTGTCATTTGAATACAAATCTTTAAAAAAAAAATCCTCTGTGAAGAAGGGAGCCCAGCACAGGATACTGTTGCTTGTAATGTGAGCTATGGGGGCTACACAACAAAATTAGGATTTGAAATTGTGAAACATCTTTTTACTAATTGACTTTATTCAGTGGTGGTGTTACTTCAAAGCAAAATGATGTATTACATCTGCTAATGTAAGATTTTATTGAAGAGTAATGATATACTGTAGACTAATCCTGTAAAAACATCCTTGTAATGCTATTTTTGCAAATGAAAAAGTTTTAAGTGTAATGTATGCAAAGCTGAAAGCTTTTTGATAGCTCATAATGTGAACAAAAATTCAAATATAGTCATCCTTTTTAATGTACCACTCAAACCTCTTTGCATTTGCCTTCTTTCTTGTGTGTAATTAGTGCTAAAATTACTTGACAATCTTTCTGTTGAGGGCTTCTTGTTTTTGTTTTCTCTTCCTTTTCAGTACAAAGCCTGTTAATGATTGGGGGGTGGGGGTGGGGGGGGTGGTATTTTTAGGGTTTACTCAAGGTCATGTGTATCTTCTGAAGCTCAGGATTTTCAGTGTAATACTAATCTAATACCAGGTCTAAAAAAAAAAAAAACACCTGTATTTAACTATTTCAGTGCTGACACTCTTGCTGCAAGCCTATTTGGTAGCAACTTTCTCAAGGAGTTACCTTAAATTATTTTTTTTCATAAAGAGTTGTAATGAGATTGTGTTTTTTGTGAAACAGCTAGCTGGGAGCAACAGCTACTGGAGCACGGCAGAAGACAGTGTACTTTGCACAAACAACAAATAGGCTACATGACAGAAGCCCTAGCTGAACAGTTTCAGATTGCTGCTGTACTAGTGGATACCTAGCTGCCCTGACTGATGCCTAAATCTCTTTCTGTTTACAGCTGTATGTAAACAAGGATGTAATTTGCTCCATGGGGGTTGCAGTACACCTGGGGAATGCAAGTAAGTCTGCATGTTTGAGTATATTTTTGAGTACTGATCTTTCTATCATTTTCCCTGTATGTTGCTACTTAAAAATGGGAAAAAAAAAATCTATACAAGAACACAGATGGAAATAGATCTGAAGTAGATTTCACATGTGTAAGAACTTAATATACTTCATACTGTTGTAGTCCTAGTCTGTTTTTTTGCGCATATAGGACTGAACATACTTGCTTCGTGTAGTCCAAAACTATGCCTTTATCAAATGAGAATTTTTTTTTTCCTTCTCAAAATCCTTAGGAGCTTTGATTTCTATGTACTATTTGTTCCCCTCAAATAAAAAGGGGAACTTGCTCTTTGGACTTATAAGTAGGAAATGCTCACAGTCCTAGAACACTCTCTCTCTCTGCATACGTATATATGCTCACCAAAATATAGTGAACTTGACTTTCCAAGAAAGGTTGGTTTTTTTTGGCAGTAATGGAGGTACAGTAGCAACCCCAACCTAAATTTTCAAACCCAGGTGAATGTGTTTTGGTCCCTAAATACATGAGAAGAGTATGAAATGTTCCCTTAACTTTGTAATGAAGTCTAAGTAGATTCTGTGATAGCAAGAGGAGTTGATTGTTTTCTTGTAAAAGTTCAGGCATCCAGTGTAGTAGTAGGTTAAAGGGAAATGGATGTTATTTTTACACTGTCTGTTAAACAAACGGGACAGGTCTACTTGCAAGCTTCAGATCCTGTGTAAGTTCTTGAGTTTATTTGTGGTCGGAGTTGTATGCATCATTGTAAGTGTAGATTTGCAGAGTGGTTCCCTTGTAAGCTGTATTGAATCTGCTTGCTTGGAATGATGTGAAACTGAACTGGCTGCCAGAACCTCTGAGTGCTGACAAATTCCATTTGTGGCAAACTGTGATAGTTTAAGGCAATTCTGCTTCATCCTACTACTGGTAACTACTACAAGCATCACAGAAGTGACAAAAATAGGATTCAGGTCACTTAGCTTTCCTGGGCTTATTGCTAAACTGGGGTTGAAGTGCCAGTTTGTGAGCTGTGGCAGCTGATATACAAACAAGTTTCATCCTGCTGGAGAGCCTGAAGTTTCTGACAGTGAGGTATGGCAGATAACAAAGTAAGTTTTAAATCATTGTACCACAGACTGGTTTCTTACTGCCCTGAAACTTCCATCAGATGCTGCTGACTTGTAGAAGGTTTGGCATGTTGTAGCTCTCAATCTGACTGAAAACTGTGAATTCCAGTATATGAAGCGCAGCGCTTCAGTACATGTGCAGTTTGACTTCTGAAGAGCTATAAAACCTCCCTTGAGATTTGTTTCAAGTCAAATGTTTAAACAATGGCATTCTTTTTGTAAGAAAAACTATTTCTATGTAATGTTATTTGTGATCTTTTCATATAATTAAATATTTTGATTGTGATTTCAAATATTGTGCACCTATTGCTGTTGGTGATTTTTTTAGGTTGCAAGTAGAGACTGTGGTTGAAAGCTGGGCCAGTATCACTTCTGCCTGAGTAAGAAGTACTCCTTCCTTTGAGCCTTCCAAGAACACATTTTTTTCTCTTGAGAACATACTCTAATGAATTTTGATTCATGTAAGGGTTTCTGGAATCCTGTAGGTGACAAAGGAGTGACTTAGGAGCCTGTGAATATTTGCTTTTCAAACGCAAGGAGCCTTTGAATAAAGGTGAAAAAGCAATAGATCTAACCAAATGCAAAACAGTACCATTTGGGGGGGATGGGGTGGTGCAGGAGGTGGCGGTGCAGTTTCTTCCTTAGCTTTCATTTCTCTGATACTAGCTGTATCTGGGAAGACAGAAGTTGGAGAGGAGGAGGAAGGTTTAAGGAAGGGAATACAAAACCTTTGAAATTGGGGGGGCTGGGTATTTATGGTACTTTTTTAAGGTGTGTCAATAGGTAGTCTCACATGAGCGAAGCCTCTTCTTAAAGCATGTCACTGACGTGAAGAAGCATCTAGTGTTGTAAGTCTTGATGTCCCCTTCTGACCTGCCCAACTGAACAAAGCTCACAAATAACTCTGAGTATGTTGAGGGACTCTGACTAGAAATCTTACTCTTTTGTTGGATAGATTCTCTCATCTGAAAGAAAGTACTGAGGAAGGGAGTAAGGGACTTAATGTTTCAGATGGACTGTATGCCATCTGCCTTGTTTCTTAATGCCTGTCTGTTGAAGTGATAGATCTGTGATCAGCAAGTTGAAGGAAAACAATGGTCTTTCTATGTCTGGCCCCACTGTATTGGCAGTATTGCAGAAGATTCTTGGCTACCTCTTTAAATGTGACTTGGTAGCTTGAGCTTGTTCACACAGGTTTTGTTAGCTTGTGTTCTGTAAGTTATTAGGCTATATTAGAAATGTTGCTTTTAACCCAAATTTTTACTTTCTGTAAAAAAAAAAAAAAAAAAAAAGATGCTGAACTAAAAATAAGAAAGGCTTGCAGACATGACCTTTATCTTCAGCAGTACAAAGGAAACTGTTATCTAAAAGAAACTGCTATGTTTGGTGCTATTGAATTATAATCTAGATTCCTTCATCCTAGTTTTTGGACAGTTGCCACTGTCACTTAACAGGTGAAAACAATGTCCTTTTTTTAATTCAGAAAGAAAATGAAAATGTGAGAAAAACATGGGTGTGAGATGTATGGAAATCTGGTGCCAGTAGCTGCTTGGCTGCCAAAATCTGCAGTGGCATTTATAAATAGAAAAGTTGGAAAATGGTTTCACCCTTTAACTTGCCTGAACATGCAGGTAACTTAAGCAATGGCTCTGAGGCTTCAGCCTAACTCTCATGGAAAGGATCTACCCTCCATGCTTTGATGTTCCAATGTAATTTAGAGCAGTTCTTGTATTAAATGTTATACCAGGAACATATCTTAAAAGTAGGTAAGTGACTGCAGGCTGTTGATAAGGGATATACCATTAGCTGTAACTGTACATCATGTGTTGGGCAAGTCCATGTACCCATTGTTTTGAGAAAGTTATGGTGATGTGAAGTTTGCCATTTCTTTTGCTGAGCTTTCATCAAAGAAATGGAAAATAAGTCAGGGATGACCTGATGTCTCAAAATGACCTGATGTAGGAAACAGTTTTGTGGAATGGCTGCGTCTAGGTGATAAGTCTTTGTCATTGAGGAGACAGTTAAGCAAAAATAAAAATATACTGAATACTGAGCAAAAGTATAGCCTTGAGGGAAGCAAAAGCAATTTAGCTGAATTTTGCAAAGATGGGAAATTTCAATCTTCAAATAAAACAAACAAACCAACCAATCTCTTATCCATATCTAGACTTGTAGTGTTTGGCCACTGTCGTATTTTTTTTTGCCTGCAGTGGCAGACTAAATGGTCTTGTTGATTGACTTCACCAGTCCAGAGTAGTAGGAAGGATTGTCAAAGAAGCAACACTGCCAAGCCATGATGATTGGTGCTTTTTGTATGTTTTTGCATTACTTGAAGTACTTTGTTAAATTCCATTCAACTGTTTAGAGAAAAATGAAGTTTGATCTAATGGCTTATAATGGGCTTAGGCTCAATGACCACATGAATTATCAAAGTTGAATATAGGTAAATCACAAGTAACAGTCTCCTTCCTTGATTAAAACTGCTGACTTGAGTATGTTTGGTACCACCCATAAACTGTCAGTAGGTTTAACGGCATAATCTTTCACTTCCTTGTAATCCGGAGTGGTATGGGTTTGGCAGAAATCCAGATATGTGTTGTATCTGGCCTACACTGTCATATTCCTAGCGGGATGATCGTATTTTCCAGAAGTCTTTCTACTTTTCCTGTTGTCTTTAAATGTTTAAATTTCTCTTCCAAAGCAAAACAAAAGGGGTTAAATCCCTAACACTGCTCAGCTTGTATTCAGTTTCTGGAGCTATGGTACCTAGGTTATGTCCTGGAAAATGCAAGTTTTCACACAACTGTGATATAAAAATTTATTTAGAATGTATAGACTAACTGAAATTAATTAGAAACGGGATTGTTAATAGTACTTTAATGTGAATTCGTGCAAGGTGAACAATGCAACCATACAGTTTTTAAAACACAAGTAAATTAGTTGTTTAATCTGTGTGCATTGAACAGTCTTACTCTCCAATTACTTTTGGTCTATATGTAACAAAATTTTGGCTTTACAATGTTGATCTTGTTTGTTTCTATTTGATCTCATATCTTATGTTTGTCCCGTTGAAACAGATTTCTTAAACATCCTTTCCAGTGCCATGCCTTTTGTAGTCCTTGTATCCTACCTTAGCCTTGATAGCAAGGCTGATTTTTTCTTTTTTTTTTTTTTTTTTGTGTGTGTGTGTCCAGCAGTGCCTGCAGATGTTGTAGGCCTCTCTGAAGTGGTTTTGCTCCTTTAGTCTGTCACTATAAGGGCAAGAACCTGCTCAACTATTATTTAATACTTTCTTTACAGAAATTCAGGAACAAAAGCTTGAGTTGCAAAATAAGTTGAAACTACCTGGAGTGTGTTGGGGGTGTAATAGTGTTCTAGGGAGCCTTCCTGGCCTTTTCAGTAGGAAGCCTACCAATATCTCTAATATTTCACTTGTGTTTTCATGACAGTTGTGTGGATAACACGGTTAACATCAGCATTGGGGAACTCTGCCTAAACTTAAAAAAAGGCAGCTGGATTCCTGTAAACTCTTGGGTACAAGGAGATCTAATGAAGCACTTCAAAACAGGTTATTACTGAAAGACTGTAGAGGACTAACAAAAAGTCAGAGGACTGGAAAAAGGAAATACACTGCTTTCTTCCAAAAGTGGGAAGAAAGTACAAGATGGAACTCCTATATTAGCTAGATCAGCCAGATCTAAACAATATGGCTTCCTTCCACAATTGTTCCAGCATGGAATTATGAGAAATCTCGTAAGCTGCTCTGAACAGTAAACTGGAAAAAAATTCTTGTTTGAGCAGTGTGCTAGCTGCTGTGGCATCTGACCGTTTCAATTCCTGCAATCTTGGACTAGCTATGGTCCCTACAGAGTGTCGGGCTATTGTTTGGCCCTGCAGGGAATGCGCTTGGTACCAGTACCTGCACATCTCCTGTCTCCACTTTGATGCAAGATACAGTATCACAGCTTCAAGTTTCAGAGAACTTATAAAATTATTACGAACTGTAAAATTGCTGTGTGTCTCATCATATAAATTCTCTTGCCTGTTATGATAAACAGTATGCTTTTATTACTGTTTTTTATGTCCTGGTATTAAGCCTTCTGGGATTGTTGGCAGGTATTTCACAAGCAGATGTATTTAAGTTAGACAGAAAAGAATCCTGTGTTTTGTTTCTTTATTGGTCAAGGAACTGAGGCACAATCTGAACTTGCTTCCTTGGATGATTAGTGGGTAGGAAGGCACAGAATATATCCTAAAGATGGATGCTACTTCCAGGAGGATAAGGGGGGTGTACAGGAAGTAAAGACATGTAGTGCTTTAACTTGTATCTACAATAGTTGGTAGTGCAGACAAATTAGAACAGTAGATCAAAGCAGTGTTGAACCCAGTATCCATACTGAAAACCCTTCAGGTTTTTTAATTTTAGACTAGCTCTAGTCTGTTCCTGCGGACTGAATGCCTGTTTGTAGTTGGAACACATTAGATGCGCTCCTGGCATACATTATCTTACACGACCTTAGTTTAACCTAAAAGGAATCCAATTCCTTTGTTCCAAAACAGCTCTGTGATGTGAACCAACACATCATCAACGGGAATGATCAGGCAGTTCACTTAAAAAGCACGCTCCTGGTGTGAACTAATGCAAATATAGACACGCCCTTAGAGCCACTTACTTCAAGCTAACTGAGCAATGTTTCCTCATATGTTCTGGCTGAACAATTTTGAACCGTGCCCTCTATCAGCTCCTTCACAAAACTAAGTAAAGTACTGGAGTGAGAATGTTAGCTTTCAATAACTTCCTTTATTAGGGGAGAAAAAAGTTTGTATCTTTTGGTCTAATAAGAGTGCTGAGGGTGAGAGGAAAAGATGACAAGCTTTTAGGTAATTAAAATATTTGAGTTCATTAATGAGCATCTTTTCCTTCCCTATTCACAAAACTATCATGCCCGTTTCAAAGGTAGGAAAATGGAGGGAGAGTTTCTGTGACAAATCTTAGTGAGTACTGTGTTAGGTATAACATTGAATCAGGATGCTCAGAATTGTAGGATCTAACAGCTAGACCATATTACTGCCTGCTATGCCACAATTAATCTCTTAAAAGATTAAACAGACTTTCTTATAGTTATTTTAAGTAAATAACTAATATAAAGCTATTGTTCTGGCCCATGCAACACCATCCTGTTCACGTCATTAGAAAATTTAGTGGTTTTCCATTTAAGAGTGTTATTTCTCCCCCACCCCTGAATGATGCATTTTGCTTCTGCTCTTAATGTCACTTGTTCTGCTTTGTTTTCCTGTGTTGAGTGTTTTGGCCACAGCTTCCACTTGAAATATGAGTGGGAGAAGCTCCCTCCAAAAAGCTTGCTTAAAAAATGGTGTGTAAATACGTCATAGTGATCTCTACTTCAGCCTTTGTAGGATGTGCATTATACCAGTAAGATGTAACCTGTGGTAATTAAAGGCTTATACCACACTGCCTACGTCCTCACTAGGATTTTTTACATTTATTTTAGGCCCCATATTCTAACCTAGACTTCAGAAGTAGTTTAGTTTTGATTTCCTTCACATTGGTGGTTTAGGTGTATTTATGCATTAAGTGCTGACAAAGCTGTCTAGGTATAGAACAGAGTTTACTGAGGTATCCTCTCATAATCGTGTATTACAAGCCTTTCCATAAGGTTATCCAGTCCCTAATCTGCTCTGGTTGAGACCTGCAATACGAAGTTTTTCAGCTGAACTTTCTGCACAGAAAGTTCAGGGCTCTCAAATAACCAGAAGTGATTGAACCAGGAGAATAAACAATGTGTGAAGATAGTATGAAACATCTGAGTTAAGGTGTTCTCAGTGGTCAACTTTAATAACCTTTTGCTATGTGACAGGTACCTTCCTTTTGGATAAGGAGTTAATCATGTAAGGTGCTGAGGGACTGCAGTTTACAGACCATCAGGATTTGGGTACACCTCTTAGCCTTTCCACATCACTTCCATAACTGCCGTTTTAGGTTTTATCATAAAATCATGGAGTTTGGAAAGAGCCTCCAGGGTCATCTAGTCCCACCTCCTGCCCAAAGGAGGTCTGGTTAGACCAAATTACTCAGGGCCTTATCCTCACAAATAATGTATCTGTTTACATACAGCAACATGGGATCTTTTGAACACTTTGTTCTGATTTGGAAATGCTAAATCTCAGTCTAGCTTTCACTAACTAATTATAACACAAACATCCTCAGAGGAAAGCAAAGACTAGTATCAGCTTTTTCCTTAATTATAGCTTTCAGAAGCTATAAGGGGAAGGCATAGTTCTGTAGAAGAAAAGCTCTATTTTATTGAACTTGACCAGTTTAGCTTTTTTAATAGTCCCAGGAAAGGCAAAAAACACAAACCTATTTCTTCTATCTTTTTGCACTTTCCCTGACTCCTGCCTCTGAGTACATAAGTATCTTTGAACTGTGCATAGTGATGGGTGCTTCTGTAGGATTCCTTGATACTAAATTTACTACTTTAAACACACTGAGATTTACAGGAGAAAGTGTTCCTTCCTTATCCTGGAATTCAGCTGTTGAAGCCCCACTGTCTTAATGTAATCAAGTATACACTGAGTTGAATTATTGTGGCTTTATCTACTTGTCAATGACAACAGTATTTTTCCTGCACAGTTGCAGTTTCTCTAATCTCAAGACTGAAATGTTATCTAGAAACTTTGCTAATGTTAACTCCTGCCACCTCCCCTTCCTTGCCTTGTATTTAAATTCTCATTTTCTATTGCCACCACACTCTCATCTATGGAAAATGGAAGCTGTGAAGCATGTCTGTAGAATTATCAGGGTTTTTTCTTCAAGTTCTTGGTTTCAATATAACTAACAACTGTTCTTCTATTGGTATTGCATTGTCTCTGTGTTAATCATGACCTGAAGGGATGCTTTGGTCTGGGAGCAGATGCATGTACTTCAGCCTTCCATCAGGAAGTTACTAAACTGTAACAATCTATTTATGGTAACTTCTTTTGTACTGTTAATAACCCAGCAAGGGCTAAGATTCAGCCATCTCTGATTTTGCTTTGCATGTGTTTGGTTGTAAAGACAAGTTAGAGCTGATGAAGTCAGAAGAGGGGAAGGACAAAGGAATTAGAATCTTGATTCCGATAAGAATTTTTTTTGTCTGTTGAACAATGGAAATCCTTATGAATTCTTTAAATTTGGCTTTCTTATTTAGTCAGATGTGAAAAAATTAGGATTGCAGAACTCCCAATAAATTATTCTCAAGCGGGGGTGGAGGGGGCAAGGGAGAAGTAACTTCAGCCCACCATTAACTTCACTGGCAGTTTCCTTTTTGTTTTTACACAAGCGGTTGTTACTTGAAAAGGAATTCTGGTTTGCTTGGAGTTTTTTGTTTTTATAGGTGTTGCTTTTGTATCTGTATCTTTTGGGCTTCTCATAGTGGATCATTAGCCGTTTTTCATCCTTGTGTTTTGGCTTGATATTTTTTCACAAATGACAATGTGTCCATTTCTGAATTGACTTCAGTTTACTGAGCACATCTTGCTCTAGGGGTAAGCTGAGACCTGTGTAAGCATTATCTTTTTAGAAGGAAGTGGAATTAAAGCTGCTCTAGCACCTGCTAATGTAGGATGCGACCAGACTTCCTGTTCAAGAGGAAATCCTAATTTACTCTTCCTTGTAAACTGAAGGCTGATCAGCTTACCACATAGTAACCTTTTGACTTGTAAACACTGTGTTCCTTTGGACTGCTTTAAGCTTCTGGAAATGATTTCCCTTGGGTTTGGCGGTAACTTTAGCAGTAAACTTTGTGTTGAATATCATGAAAAAGGAGCAACCCTCTTCTGATGAACTAATTTTAATGCAGTCAAGCATACCTACAGACTCAGGTAGGTCCTTAAGATGCCTTCAAGTTTTATGAAGGTGGCTGTATTTTTCTTTGTACTCTTAATCACCAGTGCAGTATTAAACAAAGAAACTTGTTATCCATTGGGTATGGAAAACAAATTGAGTTATTGTGATTATTTGCTTTGTGATGCAGACTTTCAGCCCTGAAAGTGCTTGTTGTATGTGGGTGGGGAATTGGATCTGGCTAGGATAGTCACTGTTGAATCACAGGCACTAGTGCCAGGTTGGCATAGATGGAGATTTGGGTTGGGGCCAGTGAAGTGAGTTACAGTGCCTTTTTTTTTTTTTTTTTAATTGTTTATTACCAGCCCTGAAAAGATTTTTTTTTTCTGTCCTTGAGGAGGAAGGAAGAGATCAAATTTAGCAGGAGCAGTATTTGTTTCCTCTTGCTGCTAATACAGCAAAAGAAAGCTGCTTCTGAAATACGTATGTTGTCTAAGCTTCTGACAGCCTTGCTTAGAGGAGCGATTGAAGGCCTGTGGACTAGGCACACAGCTGAGGCTCTCCTTAGGGATCCCCCAGTGAGGTTTTGAATGAGCAGATAGTGGGATGACCTTTATATAAACTTTATATTAAAAATCATCTTGAAAAGATCTGCATTTAGATTCCTTCTTGCCTATGTGAATAGTAGAAATTTAAATAATATGCTGCTAGCATAACCTGTGCTGTTCCTCTGGGGATTGATACAGCTTACTGAAATGGTGGAAGTGGACTGATTCCCAAAGGGCCAAGACTCCTCACTTATACTTCTCCCTGTGTCTCATCTGCTCTTACCACACCCCGAGGATTTAAAAATTTATTTTCTGTTCTTTTATGGTATTCAAAGCATATTGATAATAGAATGATTGTGCTTAAATCTACAAATTTACAGTTTCCTTTCTAATGCTTTTGTCCCCTAGGCATTAGGGTTCCACTGGCATGCATGTACCCAACTCCCATTCAGTGTGGTTTTATGCATCTCTGTTGCTAGTATGGCTCTTAAATTGTTTATAAAAAATACTCTTAAAAATAACACACAGAACATTTTGTTGTTGTTGTTGGCCAAAAAGAGCAAGCTCACTATTTCTTTTTAATTAAAATGTGTATGAAATAGGCTAATGCTTGCTTTTTTTAAATGTATATGTCCTTTGTTTTAAATTCAGACTTCAACACTTTTCCTATAGCATAAACAGTTGCTTTTGTTAGCAGAATTCTGTTACAGATAACATAATGATATTGGTCTCTGAAGAAATCTTGTGACAAAATTTCAACTCTGTTTAACACAAATGAATTATTAATGGTTATTTTTGTTTTCTCACCTCCTTTCTCCAAAAAGCACTTTATTTCATAATGTCACTAGAGAACACTGAGGATATAGTAGAATAAATCTGTAAAAAGGGCTCTCTTGAGAAACTAAGTCCTGAGAAAATTGACAAGACAGCTGCCTCTCTGGCTGTCCTGGTCTTTCAAGACTGTAGCACTCTAGAGCAAACCACCTAGTACCTTGAAATCTATCTTGATAGAGAGAAAAAAAGCCATGGTGCTTGATGCAGTAGCCCACCTGTCTCCTTTTGCAAAGTAATTTCAAATTCTTTATACCAATCACAATTTTTACCCTGGTGCTAGATGATTATGTGAAGATGGGACTCCTTGTGAAAGAACAATTACTTTATGTACAGCTCTCATAATACCTAATGCTTACTGTTGTTTGTTGCCATGGTATGTAATATGGTTGAGCAAGATGAGTTCCAGTGAGGATGTTCAACAGGACTAGTATGTCCCTTCTAAACAGGAGAAAAAGTTTTGTTTTATTTCACATTGAACAGTTGACCTTGTTCTTGAGAATGGTAAGTGTAGTGTTCTAAATACCTGTACTGCTGGTAATTAAGCATCATGTTGCTAACTTTTAACATGTGAACTTACATCTTAGGTGTCATTATGGTTGGCAAGGACAGTTCTGTGATGAGTGTGTCCGCTACCCAGGCTGTGCTCATGGGAGCTGTAATGAACCATGGCAGTGTAATTGTGAAACCAACTGGGGTGGCCTGCTCTGTAACAAAGGTACTTAACATTAATGTACAGGAAAAATAAGTAAAATTGCATGATTAACTAATAACTCATTAACTGTTTTTTTCTGCTAGTGTGCAACTACCTGACTATTTCTGTGCCTAATTCCTTTATGGCAGATGGTGCATAAACATCATAAGGGTAGGAAGTTTAAGACAAAGGGCTTGAAATGGTCCTGACTCTTCTAACTCATTGCCTCTTGTTCATCCTTCCTTGTTCTATGGATAGTTACCAGATGACAGGCTAGCTAATGGAATGTGGGGATGATGTGGGTGAATGATGTTCAAGCCAGAAGAGTCATCTGTACATCTGACTAGGGATTTAAATGGTGAGATTTGTGTTCCCTGTTGATTGACGCTTTTCTCTGTCCAGATCTGAATTACTGTGGAAATCACCATCCCTGCCTGAACGGTGGAACCTGTATGAACACTGAACCAGATGAATATCGCTGTGCTTGCCCAGATGGCTACTCTGGAAAGAACTGCGAAATTGGTACTTCTGGATTTTGCATGTATTTTCAGAAAGCTGAAACTGTTTTAGTCATGGCTATGTTCTAGCTACTCAGGTGATAGTTCTATATGCTCACTATTGCTTTTTTATTTTGTAGAGGAGCTGTTTTCTCCTTTGCAGAAGCTAGATTGGTTTCTGAGAGGGGAAGTGTGAAAAGTGATGGTGTGCAACTTGTCCTTTCAACTTGATTATTACTTTGTGTGACAGTGGGAATGTGCCAGCTCTTTCCTTCCTGTGTAGTGCCTTAGGCTAGCTATTCAAAAAAACACTGAAGGTGACAGAAATTCTGCAACAGTTTCCCTTGGATTTAGATAAGACTGAGAATATTTCTTCTCTTTGATTTCTTCACTTCCCTAGCCCAAACATGCAATTGGGCTATAGTCTCATGGAGATGGGTTACAGGTGTATCTTTCCCTGTTATCTTTCTCCCTGTTACTCATTTTCTTGTCTTCTGGCTTGCTTGCAAACATGCATCTTATATAAGCTGGGGATTAAGGAAGGTAGTAGTGATGGACACTTCAGTTTTAACTGTGGTGTGGGGTTTTGGCCCAATTTTTAACTTCCTGAATGTGTTGACTATCCTAGTTGATTGACTGAAACTTGTTTTTTAAAATCTTCTTTTAATATCAGACTTCTAATATATTTGGATTAATAATGCAAATGTTAACTACGATGGAAATGTGCTCAAGCCCTCTTAGAGTCACTTTGAGCAGTCTAAACAAAAAGTTGTCTTCCCTGTTCCCATTGGCAAAATGGAGGAGATCATTTAAACCATATTTCTGATAAAGTATGCCTTCTTGACTGGAGTCTAACAGATCTGTGTCTATCCAACACGAAAAACTACTTCCTATCTCAACCATAGTACAAAGATTGTATTGCTTTTTTCATTTATAACTGCATAGGTGTTACACAAAGACCAGAATTTCCATGTACTGGAGTCTGTTTTGGTATTTGGAGACTTCTGATTATTCTCTCTCTGAAGATAAAGGGACAAGTGTGCAATTTCTAGTTCTTTTTTATTTTCCTTTAAAGATTGGATGTTTGGAGAAAAATTAAAGCTTTCGATTCAACTTTTTCACATGTAATATTCAGTTAGCTGTTCTGCAGTGACCTTCTTTGCCATGATGAATTGTTAAAACCTTTTTTAAAATGTGATATTCCCAGCCTTCTCACTTTGAATTTTGCTGTTCCTTGATAGTTTTAAGTGTAGATGGAAAGAACCTTTTTTTTTTTTTTTTTCCCACTGAAGTGTTTGGCCTTAAATTCACTAAACTGTTATCATCAGGCTTTCATATTTATCAGGATGTAGATCTTCTTTGAAATTCTATAAAGTGCTATGTGGTATTAATGATACTATCAAAGCTTGTATTTTGCTTCAGTTGGTAGAATGTGATGCAAAATTTTAGCTAAAATGGCTGAAATCTTGTCTTAGCTTGCACTGAAAGTTGTGGGGAAGCACTTTGGCTCTTCAGATGAGGAGGAAGGGATAAAGGGAGTCATACATTTGATGAGTTCTGTACTGATTGCTAGCAGTAGATGGATGTATGAGCTGCTTTAGGTACTTGTACCTAACATCATAGGCCATGTAAATTCAATTTGCAAACTAGATAACATCCCTGAAAGAAAAATTCCAAAATATGAATGCTACCATCAGTCACAAAGTCTTACCTAGTAAGGGGATTGCTTTCTTCTTTTCAAAAGCTTCCTTGGCTTCCGAGAGGTTAAACATCAAAAGCGATGGCATACTTATCCCTCCTCAACTGGATTGTTGTTTAGTGCAGCTTCTGCAAGTGTTACAGCCCTGCATGGAGTGACAACAAGCAGTACCGCCAATAATTGCAAGTAGCTCTCTTCTTTGCTGTTTCCAAGAAACAGTATTAGAAGGAAGCTAAACAGACCTTTGATACTTAAACTACTACTACTGTTCAGACCTCTGCATACAGTGCATCTGTTTTGTTTCACTGAAGAAAAAAAAAATAGTGCTGGAGCACTCCAGAGATGGATGTGTGTGGCAGGAAGCAGCAGGCTAATTGGAAACTTCTCGAGCTCCTGGGATATTGGGATAGTGAGCTGCCTATGTTTAGGCTTTCTTGTCAGTAGATATGAAGGATGGTGCACCTTCAGCAAAACCTTGCTTCAGTCCCCTGCTGGGAACCTTACACTCTGCAGCTGGGAGAGGGAGGCTTCAAACTTCGGTACCTGCACTTCTCTACTGCTCCTGGTCACTTTTAATCAGAATGACATTTCTAACGGTCTGAGTTCTCCTTAATTGATACTGGAAGAGTATTTAGCAAGAATTTTTTTTTCTCTTTCTTCCCAGCGGAGCATGCTTGTGTATCTAATCCCTGTGCTAATGGTGGAATTTGTCATGAAATTTCATCAGGCTTCAAGTGTCACTGCCCATCAGGGTGGAGTGGACCAACATGTGCTATTGGTGAGTATGCATTTACTGATGACTGACCTGTTAGGTTGGAAGGGTTGGTATGGTTTAGTTGACAATAAGCTCTGTGGGTTTGGAATTTGGTGGTAGTATCTTACCTGTTTTTTAACAGCTATGCATTAAGAGATTCTGAAAAGATTAATGGTACTATACAGCCAGCAGTATCTATTTGATGCAGTTGAGATCTACAGGTTATCAAAACCATAGCTGGACCACATCCGGAGAAATGCCTTATTGCCAAAGCTTGTAGGACAATTTCTGACTCTTAAATCCATTCTGTATTTTGCTTTAGACTGGTTAAAGAAATATAAATGTGAACATGGAAGGTTCTCCCCTTCTTAAAGTAGTAGAAGAATAGATTACTCAAATGTTGAAGTGTCTGATTTGGAAGACGGGAGTAGTTAAAATGTATTGTGGACCTATATAACTGGTTTTCTTGTTGCCTGCGCTTTGGAACACTGGAGGTTTTTTTATCCATTTTCCAACACCAACTATCCTAAAAAAAAACAAACACCACCACAAAAAAACAAACAAAAAAAAAAACACCAAAACCACTGGCTAAACTTGTGTCATGATCTGCGAACATGACTTGCAATGAATGTGCTCATCATTGGTAGATTAACTGAATCTTCTTGAGATAGAGAATTTCAGTTCTTCTCCCCTATCTCAAAGATGTGAGAAAGCCTAAGTAAAAATCAGGTTAGAAATGTTAGTCTGCTTCTCATCTTACTTGTTTGCACATTCTCGCCCTTAATCTCAAAATAACATTTAAAAAAAAAAAAAACCCCAAAAAAAACAGGTTAAGCCAAGTTTTAAACCATGTAATGGAAGGCTGTCTTTGACTTTCCAGATATTGATGAATGCGCATCTAACCCTTGTGCTCAAGGAGGGACCTGTATTGATGGTGTTAATGCATTTGAGTGTATATGTCCACAGCAGTGGATTGGAGCAACATGTCAGCTTGGTAAGTAATTACCTTCTAAAGTTTTGAAGACCACTTCAGATTATTCCTAAATAATGAGTAAATCTGTGTAAGAGTTTGATGTGATTTTTGTTGAAGAAAATGTTGAAGATGTATGTTGCTATTGGTATCTTAGTTCTTCTTTAGTAGATCTTAAAGCCAGAAGTTTCCAGTGAACCTGTAACTACTTAAGCCCCAACTCTTAAACTTACCTATAACAGTTCTTCTAGAATGCCCGATAACTTTTCTGTTTCAAAATACAGCATTGGTGATGGTAGCTCCTTCTTCATGGTGGCAGAACAGTGACTTTAAGCTTATGGAGGCAAGGAAGGGATTTGCCCTGACTAACATAGTACCCTTTTGAGTTTTGGCAAAGGGAAAAGTAAGATAACATGCATGTGCTACTATAGACAAGTGTTGCATTAAAAACCTGTGGTATGTAAATGGTTTTAGCGCCCTACCAATGTATAATAATATGAGCTGCTGATGCTTGGATTGCATGGGAACTTTGCTTGGTGCTGTGGTAATCTGTTTCTGGGTTTGTTCTTTATTCTCTTCTTTCTCTTATCTTCTTTCACAGATGCTAATGAGTGTGAGGGGAAACCCTGTGTTAATGCTTACTCTTGCAAAAATCTCATTGGTGGATATTACTGTGACTGCATTCCAGGATGGACAGGAGTAAATTGTCATATCAGTTAGTATTTCTTTAGTATGTATGTTGACAATAGGTTGCTTTATTCTTTAAAAAAGGTTTTATGATGGATGATAGCACATGTACTAGAAAAAATACTTGTCAGGATTTTTCTAACTTTATCTTCAATTTACATTGCTCACTGTTTAAAAATTTATTTAGAGGTGTAACTGGTATTAAAATGAGCTTAAATATACACTTACATAACTAGTAAATCTCTCCTTACTCACTCATCCCTGATTCTGAATGATATAATGTACTGATTCAATTTAAAATAATTTATAGCTAAAATGTTAGATATGAAATTAGCTGAAAGCATTTGATTTCATTTCTATCACACTGTAGTAGAAATATGTAACACAGAATATGTAATTTTCTATTACATATGTTTAAAAACAAGAGCATCTTAAGATATCAAGCATCCTTGCTTTCCATTAAAACATCTAGAAAAATCCTTTCTGAAAATCATTCATTCTCTATTTTTATGCTAGACCCATATTTTACAGGTTAGTATTTCTGTCTAAATTCTAATGCCTTGCATATTTTATCCATAGATATTAATGACTGTCATGGACAATGTCAACATGGAGGGACTTGTAAGGTAACTTTTGTTTATTACATGACATGTTGAAAATGAATCTTGTTCTGGCTAGTTATGAATTCTCTACAGTTTGGAATTACAGGTTGGGTGTAGTGTTGCATTTGCAGACTCTTGTACCTTTTCACAAAATAATTTTATGTGGTGCTACTGCCACTGTTCATAATTCCAGAATATAGAAATAACTTGAATTCTTGTGTGCAAGTTTTATCAATAAACAAATCTTTCTACTTTTGCTTTTTTTACTCCCCTCTGAAGGATGAAGTGAATGGTTACCATTGCTTATGCCCTCGTGGTTTCACAGGAAAAAACTGTGAGACAGAAACAAATGAGTGTGAAAGCAATCCATGCCAAAATGGAGGCCGCTGCAAAGACCTGGTGAATGGATTCAGTTGCCTGTGCTCTCAGGGCTTCTCAGGAGTCTTCTGTGAGGTGAGGGCAGTGGTGACATTATTTCAATACTTTTCATGCATTGTAGTTCTTGAAAGAAGCACATCTCCAGGTTCAAATGGGAGAAACCCAAGGCTAAAGCATTACTGACTAACGTAGCTGTTACTTGATACTCTGAATAAGCAAATTCGTTGTTCAGTGCTGTCATAGTAGCTGTAACACTTGAATTTGCAGCCTGATAAACTGCGAGTTGTTGCACATAGGTGTTGGCTCCCCTAAATGTTTTAAGGCTGCAAGTGTTCCTTAAGCTTGAAACATTTTCCTTTTCAATTTTCAGGACCTATGTCCTTTTGTTACACTAGAATATTTTAGGTCTTCATCCTAATAAGTCTGAAGTACATTATTAAATTACCATTCAAGTAATCCTACAGCTATTGATAGGAGTAGCCACATAATTAAAGGCAGGCAGATACACAAGTATTGGCTCAGAACTTTGCTTGAAGATCATTTTAGGAACATGTAGTTCTAGTGGTTTAAATACAGATTAAA
This sequence comes from Tyto alba, assembly GCF_018691265.1. NCBI lineage: Eukaryota > Metazoa > Chordata > Aves > Strigiformes > Tytonidae > Tyto > Tyto alba. The sequence goes on from NW_024881303.1 coordinate 10,072,522, forward strand.
CTTTGAAATCACTAAGCTAGTGATAATTCACAAAGTACTTCATGATAATGAAGCTCTTCCTCTTTCTAGGCAGGATATTAGACTTTTCTAGGCATTGGGATAGGCATTCTCTGGACACTGAGATTTGAAATAGACTGAGAAGCTTTTGGCAGCTACGTCTGTCAAAACTGGGAGGTTTTGGGTCAGAATTTTGTTGAATTTGCTCCACAATTCTTTGTGGAGGACACTGGAGTGATCTCTCCTAAATGCTGAAGTAATTTTATTCTATACTATTTGCGTTGCTAAAGAAACAATGCCCCCCTCTTATTCAAAATTTGAGAGTTGCAGATACTGCCCAGTTTAATAAAACTGGTGCAGTACCTAATAGCCCATGTACCATTTCTGCATGAGGATCATTGAGTGCTCAACTCTTAGCTGATTCATACCATACTGTGTAATTAAAGTTTTAGCAAATCTGTTTGAATAATAGGGGTGAGTTGGCTGCTTGCCTTATGTGTTGCAGGAAATATCTACCATTGATTCCAGATGCTAAAGTACCAGCTACTGAACTTGCATTGGGAAGGGGAAATTTACATTAATGGAAGGAAACAAATGGAGTCACCTGATAGAGGAGATCTGAGAATCTTTCTCAGACCTTAGCTATTTTTTGTAGTTTGCTTTCAATGTTCCATGAGAGCACAAAACTTGCTGAAAATCTGTCTATTGCAGCTGGAATTGTACATGCTCCTGTGAATTAGATACTTAAAACCATTTGTGTTCCTTCTGTTTTGGTTAACTTTAAATTTTTTCTCCTATTTAGCTACAGAACTACTAAAAATAGTGACCAAATCCACTATCAGACTTAATTTTATATCTATAAGATTGAGAAAACGATCTTTCTCACAAGAAAGATGTGAAGGGGGAAAAATTGACTTGAGGGGAGGAAAGCAATCCTTAAGAATAACAATTTGGAGGACAGATACTGTGAAGTAACAGTATCCCTTTTGAGGCTGTTTTGTGGATTCTGAGGCCAATTTAGGGCATCACCAATCAGTGATCTTGTGTGTCAGTCTAAGATGCAGAACAAGCAGAATTGCTTTGCTACAGCAGTTTGTTTTTGTTAAGGGTTATATTATGAAAGCTATGTTTGAATTTTGCTTTTTGAATCAGATAGTAGGAAGTGTTCAAAATGACCTCATATTTCTGTGTATAAATTGGCATGGTGATAGTAAGAATAAGGCCCTGAGTAGCTTGGTCTAAATAGACCTACTTTGAGCAGGAGGTTGGGAGTATTTGACCTGTAGAGGTCCCTTCCAAGCTATGTGGTTCTATAATAAATTCTGTATGTTGAGATGGGAAGAGAAGTTGCTCTAGAGAACAGATCTTTTTAAACATACTGTGTTTTCTAAGTGTCTTGCAGACACAAAGTTGACAAGTGCATTGGTATTTAACTTCCATTATAACACTTAGTATGTGGGTGTGAAGGACAGAGAAGTGACTTACAGTGATCCAGAATAGTCCCAGTAGGATGTCTCTTAATGGCTTGTTCTTTGCTAAGTTACTGCAAATATGCTTATTCAGCCTCCTGCAAAGGAATATCTTTTTAGCAGTATCAGAAATCCTGTGTATTAAGATTGACTTAAAGTAACCTGAACTTTCTCTCTGTTGCAGGATGGAATGCAATATATGATTCATAAACCTTCCTAAAACTTGAGGTCCTTTGTACATTACCTTCATCTGTGATTGTGACAACACAGATAATGCTGCTTACTCCTGGGAAATGAAGCAGCTGCTGCTAACTGTGGTCTCTCTTACAGATGGATATTGATTTCTGTGAACCTAACCCTTGCCAAAATGGGGCTAAATGCTATGATCTGGGAGGAGATTATTACTGTGCCTGCCCTGATGACTATGATGGAAAGAATTGTTCTCATCTCAAGGACCACTGCAAGAACAACTCTTGTAAAGGTACTTGCTGTTGTTCAGAAACTTGTCTTAATGCATTGGTGGTACATTAAAAAAGAAAGTAGTATTTCTAGGAATAGCATAATGCAGAAACATTTTTATTGTACTCAATGGAATGTGAAATAGTGGGAAGAAATGCTTATAACAGTCCTTTATAAAAGGAGGTAGAGGGTAACTTACAGTTAACATAACTTTTAAATTGTGATTAGTCTTAATTTTTGGATAAATTCTTTTAAAACTGAAAAGTGATTGGTGATGCAGATTATTAATTTGATGATATACTTACTATTCTTAGTAATAGACAGCTGTACAATAGAAGTCTTCACTAATGCTACCCAAGAAGGAATCCGTTTCATTTCATCTAATGTTTGTGGGCCTCATGGACGGTGTATTAGCCAGCCAGGAGGGAATTTTACTTGCGCCTGTGAAAGAGGTTTTACTGGAATATACTGTCATGAAAGTAAGTATGAATTTCTTCTAAATGATTTTGTTGCTCTAAAACTTTCTTAAAGTTTTTGTTACAAAGTCATACAATATAAAATAAAACATTTATATTTTAATAAAGTTTCATAGAGCATTGCTTCAAGTGTACTGCTTGAAATCCAGTTTTTTTCTGGTAACAATTGTTTTTATAGGGGTTCGCACTTCCTCTGTGAAAGAAAACTGGTTTTAGTCCAGCTTCAGTATGAATGTGTCTGTACCTGCTACCTTTGTGTACAGTCTAACAAGAAACTGGATTTCTCCAACATGAGAATGGTAAAGAAGGGACAGACACATTGACAGCACATTTTAGGAGCAGGTGTATTGGTGTTCCAGGTGGTTTTTGAACATCTGGATATTTTTGCTAGGTAAACTTAATGCTCTGGTTTGACTTCCTAAATGAAAGAGAATACATCTAGAAACCTTATCAGGCTTGAAAACAGATGTTTGAGATGTTCTTATGTATGAACAAAGGGAGTATAACTTTGTGCTGCTTTTCCTAGAGATACATGTATAAATCACTCTTCTAGGTAAGTGAAGACAGCCTTGAGCAATAATTGTTGACTTCTTGTCGTAGATATCAATGATTGTCTTGGGAAGCCTTGCAAAAATGGTGGGACGTGCATCGATGAAGTTGATTCATTTAGATGTTTCTGCTCAAGTGGCTGGGAAGGAGAACTGTGTGACACAAGTGAGTACTGCTAAGTGTTGCAGGGTCAAATATTACAGCTTTGCTGTAACAGTGATGATTGGTACGTGGTTAATAATAATGGGGTAATTTCTCTGTTCTGTAATTACAGTCTACACAGTGTTGCTTGCAAAAGTATCTTCAAGAAGATTTTTGGGTAGCAGCTCTAAAAGACTTAGTTTCTTTAATAGGACCATAATCTGATTCTTTAATATAGTACAGGAGATATCTCAGGAGGAGAGAACTTCTTTTTCTCCTGAGGCAAAAGTGAATATACCCTGTTAGGGGGTCTACTCACTATATTGCTTTTATTGCTATAAGCATGTGTACTTCTTAGTACTTACTGTACATAAGTTTGTCCCTTACACAACCTACTCATGCACAGCAGTTTCCAAACATGAAAATCTAACTTCAAGCCAGTGCAAGCTATAATGTGTTTCCACTTTACTGAATATAAGTTTAATATCTATTCCTTTAGCAAGAGAACTGCTGAAGCCTGAATTTTTACTCAATATCATGAGTCAGTGTTTTGCATTCTGGGTTCAGCGAGAACAGACCTTTACTCTTGCTGCCCTGGCTTGAGACGTATTGGGCCTTAGCTGACAAAGTGTACTAGGCCAGTTCATGGTTAAGTTACCTCAGAGGAAACTGCATGTTGTTGTGTTTTGTTTTTTTGTTGTTGTTTTTTTGGGTTTTTTTTTAACTCTGCATGAAGCCCCTTCTAAAATGTGATGGGAAAAACTTGCTGAGACTTATTACAGGACATCCACCAATCGAGGTGTGAAATAAAGACTGAGAAGCTTTTGGCAGCTATCACTGTCAAAAGAGCTTTTTGTGTGGTCTAGATGAAGTTTGGTCTGGAACAATTATGTTCTACCTATTAAAACATTCGTCTCCAGCGGAAAGAACTTTATCTAAAATTCATGTATGTGTATGTATATGTTTGTACACACACACATATGTATGTATATGGTTAAACCATCTAATGACTTCAACTCTGTATTTTGAGACATAAAGCAGGAGAGGGAGCCTTAACTGTCTCATGTGGATGTCCTGGGTTAGGGTTCCTTTTCAGGACACTGGTCCCTACTGGAAAGGTGTTTTTCCTGAAGTTTAGGATACAGATGTTTGCTGGAAAAATGAAACTACTTTGGTGTTCTACTTAGAAGCCATACTGAATGATACTTTTCTCTTAAGCTGTCAGAAAATATTTCATAATTCTTGTTGTTCTGTATTAAATCTGAGTTTTTTCCTTGCTTACGTAAAGATAACTCCATAACAATTAGGAACATTGTCTTCCTAAATAGTACACAATTTATTTCTTTTATAAAGAAGTATTTTATATTTTTTCATGGCCTTGGCTAGGCTAGATCATCTAATTTGAATAACTCTTTTTCTAGATTTCAATGACTGTTCTCCTAACCCATGTCACAATGGTGGCCGATGCATTGATTTGGTAAATGACTTCTATTGTGAGTGTAAGAATGACTGGAAAGGCAAAACTTGCCATTCACGTAAGTGTTCTTTACTTTGATCTTTAGTTTACCCAATGATTTGTTTTCTTTCTTCTCAGGAGACTAGAGTTCCTGAAATTTAAAATAAAACAATTGCAGTGAAATAATAGGCATATTTTCATTACCTCTCCCAGTTTCCCAACAACAAAATGGAACATTTAAAAAATGTATTCCTTCATGTAGTTGTGTTCTAAGAGATGCCCTTAGATTCCACTCTTGGTTGTTTACTGAAATACAGCAAGTGGAACTATGAGTTTCTAGTACTGTTACGTTTAAATATGAAGTCTCTTTAAAAGTAATTTTGTGATTAAAAAGTACCTGGTCTTAAAATTCAGCAAGACTAATGGAAATTAAAATTGTTTTATTGTGATGTATAGGTGAATACCAATGTGATGCAAATACTTGTAGCAATGGTGGAACATGCTATGATGATGGAGATACATTCCGCTGTTCGTGTCCTCCAGAATGGATAGGAAGTACCTGCAACACTGGTAAGCTTTTAAAATCATCTATAGGTAAAGCCAAAAGTAGAGAAGTGTTTAAGTAGTATTTAACTGTTGGTAAATGGACACACTGTTCTTCTAGCCGGCTACATGAAAGCTGTTCCCGTTGACTGGTGACTGAAGTTTAGAGCAATTTCCACTCACCTGACATGATACTGATTTTTAGGAATCTGTTCTCCGCAGACTGCTTATATGGTCTTTTGTGTATATACTCCTAAGCAGATTTGGAACACTTGGACTTGTGTCTTGACTTCCCTATTATTCTTCAAGAGGTTTTCTTGGGAACTTAGTCCCTCACTTTGCTTGAAGGTTCATAATGTAATTAAGTTTGTGGTTGTAAAGTGTATGAGCAGACATACTCAAGAAAAATGAAATGAGGTGGTTCTTCCTAGGGGATTTGCTGGGTTATTGCCTGCTTTAGGGAACTACTCTTGATCTTTCTGGGGATTGACTGTAGTCTCCATGGTACATTTTTCTGAATATGAAACTTCTGTTAGGACCAAAAAGTTGAATGAAGGTGATATAGTGTAGTTTTTCTACTTTTTAAATACAATTGCAGCATTTAATCAAAATAGGAATTTTAAATACTAATATTTTATTGTGAAATACACCTTATGACCTGGGTAACTCGCTGACAAAGTAGAGATTTAGCAGTATTTGAAGGATGGTTACACAGATGGGGGAAGAAAATAGTTATTTTATAAAACTTCATGGTTCAAACAATTAATTGAATTGGGATGATGAAGGTAGGTGACAGATTATCATGGGATGTGACTACTTTTGGCGTCTTTTGACATTTTAGTAGGTCTTGCACTGTTGACTTAAATGATGTTCAGGATTGTGATATTGATATATCCAGATGATAGAAACTCTTTGGTTTTGGTGGTAAATAGAGACCTTTTCTGTTTTCAAAGCTAAAAACAGCAGCTGTATTCCAAACCCTTGCATGAATGGTGGAACATGCGTTGGCAGTGGAGATTCATTTTCTTGCATCTGCAAAGAAGGATGGGAAGGACGCACATGCACACAGAGTAAGGCATTTCTCCTTTCTTCCCCTGGGATGTTGGGAGTGTCTGGCACAGAGCTGTTAACTGAAAAAAAGCAAGTTTATAGAGTTCATTTGCCAAAATATCTGAATCATTCAGGGTGGGAGGTAGGTAAAGAATGATGCTTGAGTAATGAATGAAGAACTTGTCACGCTTCTTTTTGCACCTAGTCTCTGCCAAAATAAGACTTTCAGCCTTCTATAGAAATACAGTTTTGGGGAACATGTGCAGAGCAAAGAAAATCCTTGCAGAAATACTAATTTGAATAATGAAAAGTATGTGGAAAGGCAGGTAGTAGTGTGTATTCCTTTTTTTTCTTTTGAGGATCGCAGTTAACTATTTTGACATACCAATAAAATCAATTGGTTAAGTGAAGTAAAGTCTTCAACACTTTTTTTTTTTTTTCTCAAGGCATAATAGTAAATTTGAGCTCTGGTTTTACTCTAAATCTACTGTGAAATTACTGTTGTATTGACATATGCCCTAATTTGCTGTCTTAAAACTCATAGTACTAGTATAAATGCTAACAAATAATTAGGAGCCATTTTATAATAAGATTTCTTTAAGAAATCTGGCTAGTTGCACATATATATATGAAGTGCCAAAGTAGCAGTAATCCTTCAGAAAGCTTTTAGAGCCTGGTTGAATTATCTACTACTAATGCAACAAATACTCCCTTTTATTTCTGTCATGTTGCCATCATTCTGCATATCAGTCTGTGCTGTTGATACATCAAAGTACACTGAAGCTGTAAAATTTTACATTTGTCAGTCTATTCATAAAATTTAATGTATTTCATTAGTCTGTTAGGTCTAACTGAACTTTCTCTGAAAGTATAGAAGAAAATGTTCAATTTTGAATTATTTTTCTTTGCTTTCTTTATGAAATACGGTGTCTCTTGAACTATTATATTAGAAAATAAATATGCCACTAGTTACACTAGTTGCATTGTTTTTTTTATAGATACCAATGACTGCAACCCTCATCCATGGTAAGTGTGCAAACTCCAGTTCTGTACCTGTTGTGAAAATAAAAGTGAGCACAGTAATCCTACCCTAAAATAATTGAAGTCAGCCTCTGTAAAAATCTTAAAACTATTTTTTGCCATGCCTTATCTATTCCTGGACAGCAACAGAGGCAACAAAACAATCCTGATTGATACATGTATGAACAGATAAAAGTATTTTAGTGTAGTCTGCATGCCATAACAAACTAGTAAATTACTGTGATATGAAATGAATCAGACTTGATAACATTTCAAGCATCTACAATTGATTTTTAGAATAAAAATGAGAAATCATAACCTGTTACTTTACAATAAAGAATTTTAGATAATATAAAAATGTCCTGTTAGATCAAATGCTATGTATAAATGTGATTTAAAACAACAGTTTTTTTTTTTAAGATACAATGGGAGTACTTTAAATGTAGAGGTTGATATTTATGGTTGAAGGGGAAAAATACTGATATGTGGATGAAGCAAACAATCTAACCTATACTTCTCTGTCCATTCTGATACAATAACCTGTACTACTTGTATTAGAAAAAATAACAAAAAAAAAAAAAAAAAAAAAACCAAAAAAAACAACACACAAAAAAAAAAAAAAAAACAAAACAACAAAACAAAACAAAACCACCTCCCAAAAGCTTTGCTGTCTCTATATTCGCTTTACAGTACTGTTTTATCTCCTTGAGTTCTGTTGATATACTTCCCCATACATGCACACACTTTTTGTATTTGCAGGATGTTGCTGTTTTAACAGGTGACTTACTAAGCAATATTGTTTATCTAACATTATGCTTTCTTTGTTGATGGGAATAGATCATCCCCCCCTAAACAGCAGAAGGTTTAATTAACAAAGATTTAATTAGAGACCAATGAAACAAAGTAGATGGCTTAAGTAGACTCGTATGAATTAACAGGGACTTTGTAGTTCTGCTTTGTTGAATAGTGAGAAAGTACTATGAAACAGCAGAAGTTTGCATTTGAACATGCCGCATGAGGCCTATGGTTTTTGCTTTAGACTAGTGAATCTACCCTAAGAACACTTGGTGTAATAATAGGTTTATTATTTTCACAGCTACAATGGAGGCATCTGTGTTGATGGTGTGAATTGGTTTCGCTGTGAATGTGCACCTGGGTTTGCTGGTCCTGACTGCAGAATTAGTAAGTACCTATATGGTTGTACCATTCAATTAGTAAGTACCTGAAAGGTGGTACAATTCTGATGCACAAATTGTAAAGAACACTGTGACACCCTTTTTGCATTAGGCTAGCTGAATTCCAAGTTAATGAAGCAGAAGCCATCTGTCAGCCAGGTACTGATACCTTGTAAATAATGGCAACTTATGTTCCCTCATTTCATTAACTGGAACTGAAATGAGTTGGCTTAAATTATACTCAATGACTTGCTGGATTTCATCAGATATTTCTGAAGGTTCTGGATTCATAGAACCTTATTAAGCTTTAAGAATTTTCCTTGATAAGCAACTTCTCATTAAAGATCACCTATATCACTAGGTGTTCCATTTAACATCAGAAACTGAAATCCACTAGGAAATCACAAATGAAAACAAAAGCATCAGGAGTGTAGTGCTGGCATGTAAATAAAGGAGAAATATGATGAAGGTCTTAAGATATAAACCGAACCTGTTATACTGCAATTATCCTGAAGGATAAAAACTGAAAAGAAGGGGTGCCAAAAGGACCCTAAAAGTGCATTGTGCTTTTTTGTATGTTTGGGGCTTTTAAAAAATTGAATATTACCATTTTGACTTGCATGTGATACCTTATTTTTACTTTATTTCTACCTCTTTGGGAGATCAGACTTTGAGTCTTCTGTAGCCTCAAGGCTGTTGGGCTTGGTCCTTCTACCCATTACTGTGGTGTGCTTTCAAGTTGAGATTTTTGTCCTTATTCTGCCAGATAGTAAATGAGCCAATACCTGTAGTAGAGGGTGACTAGCACTTGTGGTAGCATGAGCTTAGTGATCTCTGGATATAGACCCAGGGACAGCAGATAATTATGTATCTAGATCCAGACACTCAGTGAGGGATACTGAATTCTCCTTTTCCAGACGAGAAATGCAGAGAGGACTATTTGTAGTCAAAGACAAATACTGTGCATTTGTAATGGGACTGTAGACTTTTTCTTGTTTAGGCTGGTATAGGCAAAAGGAATAGCTCTAACAAAATGCCTTTTATAGCTGATACCAGAAACAGAGCTAACAGTCACTTTTTTAAGCATAGAGGCTGGAGAATCTTAAACCAATATAGCTTGGGGAGGAAGACAGAGTAGTTAAACCCTGTAGTAGTTGAGCTACTTCTGTATTGGCATAAAACTAAATCTTGGAGCACTTCTGAAGGAAACTAGAATAGAACCAAAAGCCCTTCTATACCTATTTGGTATTTTTTTGCTGACATGGGTAACAGTCCAACTACTACCGTTCACTTTCTAAGTCTAGTCCTTTAAACACAGAAGATGAGCTGATTCTGTGCATCAGTCAAGAACTGGTGTTTAAACAGTGTTTCTAAGGGGTTGGAGAGGCCATTTGTTTTCAATAAAGGAAACCTTTCAAAAGATGCTTTGGAAGAGAATGGTTAGGGTTGAAAATGAAGCAGTTGGTACCTGTGGCTCACAACTTGACAGGTTGGTTTCTGTTGCCTTTGTTGGTAGACTGTTGTATAAATTAGTATTGGTCACTTCCCCAGGATAACAAATAACATATTGCTGTGCATCTGAATGGACTATGCTTCCCTGCCTTTTGCAATAGATTTCTATGGCTAAGCCTCTGAATCTTTGAAGGCTTTTTTTTTTTTTAAGAGGCTTTTGTGCTAAGTGTGTATGTACTAAATTAATCTAGTCACTATTTTAAGTTTTTTAAGAAAAGTAACATCAAATGTCTGTTACAAACTAAACGGTTGCTATTCTTCCTTATGGTGAATTATGTTGCAGTAAGTCACTTCTTTCAAGCACAGTTGAGCCAATTCATTGTTCAGCTCTTGCACTGTGATAACTTCCTGACAGCATGTGCTTTTCTAGGAAACCTAAATGTCTGAAGTGCCAGAACAGGATGTGGGACTTCAGTTCTATAGCTGAATGTGGAGAAGACATTAGCACCTTCAGCTGTCCAGCACCTCTGTTCTGTGAAATGAGTCATCATATGATTGCTGCTTTGATCACCAGAACTTCAATTAGGGTGCAATTATGAGAAATCTGTTAGAGGTTACTGCTGAAATGGTAGAAGTATCCAATTAGAAAATGAATTCTGAAGCCAGACTGTCCTTTGATTGTTAAGAAAGCAAGTACTGTCAGATTACATCTCAGTAAATGTTTAATTGCAATGTTCTATGTCCTTACCATCGAGTTTTACCTATTTTCTATTTAGATATTGATGAATGCCAGTCTTCCCCTTGTGGATATGGTGCCACTTGTATCGATGAAATAAATGGATACCGATGCACTTGTCCCCCTGGAAGAATTGGACCTAGGTGCCAAGAAGGTATTCCTATATCTGCTATCAACCTCTACCCAAAAAACAGTAGGGTACAGTGTAGCCAGTATGGAGCTTATATACAGTAGTCCAATCTGTAAGGAATAGTAGCTAGTATTTTTTAATTTTAAAATTGTATAGCTTCTGTAACTTGAGGTGAAGTGTCTGAACGTACTTTATTTTCTTAGTGATTGGAATTGGAAAGCCTTGCTGGCTTAAGGGAATGACCTTTCCCCATGGCAGCAGGTGGGATCAAGAATGCAACAACTGCCACTGTTTGGATGGCCGTATTGACTGCACCAAGGTAGGCATTTTGACCTATTTTCTTAAATCCTTCTGGCAGAAACAAACGTACTATTCTTAATGCATAAGTTCATCTTTGGTTTTTTTTTTCCATCTCGATTATTCTATAGGCGTCCCCCAAACTGTGTGTGTTTAAAAAAAAAAGAGAAAAATAAAGTGTCTAATGTCTTCCTGTAAAAATACTTATGGGATTTCTTTATAATCATAAGCTACTGTCCTGCTCTCTACCTGCTAGAACAAGTTCTCTAGAAGTAGATAGGCACTTTTTGCACAAAAGGAAATGTGAGCTGCAATGGAATAATGATCCTTGGAAGGATAAATAAACCACTGTGCCAAAGCTTTGCAAACACAGTTTGAGCTCCTAATTTTGTGAAACTTAAGTTTCAAGGTAAAGGACATGTAGGAAGAAAAGTTTCTTCAGCAGATAAGTCACCTTTTTGTGTTGTTCTTCAGTAGGTTTATGAATTGACAAATTGCAGCCTTTGTATATTTATTATGGACTATATCCTGGTGGTTGTGACTTAGAAAAGCTTAAGAGTAGCCTAAATGTAGATGGAACATATTGGTATATGTGCTCCAAGCCTTCCAGCCCTCCTGAGAGAGCATTTCTCAGTGAATCTGTGGTACCTGTGCAGCTTTACATTACAGCTGGAGAAAGACAAGATCAGTGCTGCTTACAAGTTGTAGCGCTAGGTGGGTGGCTCCAGGTGAGCGCTAATAGCACTTAGAACATTGCCTCACACAGCAGTCTCCCACGTTTCACTGGAAGCACCAGTTTAAAAACCTCTGCATTTTATTAATCTATCTAGCCTTAATCTTACTTTTGTTTAGCTAGGCATGCACTGTAGGCCAAGACCTAAGTCTTGCACTTAATCATTTAGAAATGCTATTTTAGACCCTTTATGGTGTTGTGATTTCAAGTTTGAGATGTCTTCTGAAGATAACAGTATGTGAAGGTGACTAGAATCCCAGAAATGGTGGTGCAGTAAATGCAACTTAACCATATGTGGTATTTGGCTCTTTCATGAGTAATGGATGCTTTCTTGCTGACAATTGTGCTTTAAGAGATCCCTAAGTTGCTAAACTAATAGCTACATAGTATTATAGAGAATCTTAAGGGTTACATCATTAAATGGATCTGTGTGTGTAAGCTTGTTGCACCTCAGTTACTTGAGGGCACCAGCATACTGTTTTCTTTTGGGAGTGGTTAAGTGATGGTGTTTATCACCAGTGTGCATCAGCTCTTAACATCTTCATCTTTATGTGGCAAGGAGCTCGATGTAAATATTGGAGAGGAATTAATTAACCCTTGTGGAGGTGCTTCTCTTTCTACATTATAGAAGCCTAGATGACTGGTTTAAAATAAATGTTTGAACTTCTGTATAACTCAGTTATGTGGGACAAATCCATAAGCCTCTAAGAAGATAGGCCCAGTCACTGGTGTATCAGGTGATCTTTGCAGTTTTTACTTTTTTGTCCATACAGAGTGGAAGAGCAACTCTTATCTGTTACTAGAACTACGGCACCATTGAAATACGGAATTTTTTGAAGTCAGGAGTAGATCATGACCATCTTATGTGAATTGCTTATTTTGATTTGATGCATAAGAGCAATTAACTGTAACAGTACTTTGTTCTTTTTAATTTCTAGGTGTGGTGTGGGAAGAAACCTTGTCTGTTACACAAACACTGGGATAATTCAAATAACCAGTGTCCCATGGGTCAAGAATGCCAGGAGAAGTATATGAAATGTTTTCAGCCACCATGCACGGACTGGGGAGAATGCAGTGCCTCTGAACCTCTGCCTGCCAATATCAAGTGTCTGCCTAATTCTGGATACTTGGACAATGACTGTGCTAGGATTACTTTAATTTTTAATGGAGATAAAGTCCCCCAGGTGAGAACAAAATTATTAATGAAGTATGGCAATATATGTAGCAATATATTGTATGTCCAAGTATGGAAGATGAATGTTTCCAATATGACTCCTTGCAGTCATAAACTTGCAAAAATTATTATTAGACTCTTCTGTTGCTATTAATTGTGCTCTGTTTAAAGGGCAAGACAAAATTAGGGTTTGTACTGAATATTTTAATTTCTTTTTTTAAATTTCAAAGAACTTCTTTCTTACATTTCAAGATGGGCTCAGACTGTATTAGGATAGTCATGTAAGCTCAGTTTCTCACCTTTCATTCCAAGACCCTGTTCTTCACTTCCCTGCCCTTTCTTGCTACCCTCTTGACTGTCTTCATCAGGTCTCAGTAACTGCAAAAACTCTGAAGATGTTTACGTACTATTTCTAACTTGAACTAAAGTCATACAATCTCCCTTGCTTCTAACAGGGAACTACAACTGAAAATATCTGTTCTGAAATCCGGTATTTACCAGCTACTAGGACTGTTTCTAGGGACAGAACTCTGATAATATTATGTGATCTGTCTTACTCAACAGAGAATGCAGTGGAAGTTGCTATTGTAAGTATGAAACTTGGATTAATATATATAGGAAAATGTTTTCATATTTGAGCTGGGGAAGAGGTGGTTTAAGCTTGTTTCATTTCAATGCAGGTACTGCAATGTGGGGCTTAGTCTGACTGCAAAGCAGTTTTGTGATCTCACACAATTTCCTGTAATGCTAGATGGCTGAAACTGCAGGTTTCACTAATGACAGAAGGCTACCACAACCTCCTGATAAATTACTCTAAAGACTAATTCAACCCAAATTAGTGAACAGATGCCTACCTGTTCTGTCAAATCTTTGCTATTGACCTCCTCAGTAAGGAGATACGGTTGCAGGTGGCTGGATTGGATCTTGTGAAGAAGTTTCTGCTGTGCATTTGGAGTATGGCTGCTTCAGGATGTTCATTAAGTACATAAGGGGGAAGTGGGAGAAGGTGCAAGTTGAGTAGGTGAAAGTAACTGTTGCCCTACTGAGCTAAAGACATGCTTTAGAGGCATTTACAGCTAAATCACTCTAATGCTTGCATATTACTTAGTTTCCAAGGACTTAATTTTCATAGTAAAGTGTTTATCCAGGCAGAAGCTGGGCTATCTATCTCTACCAGTACTGTAAAGAACATGCTTGAGCCATCATGCAGGAAGCAAAGTGTATGGTATAAATAGAGCAGACTGTTATTAGTCCAAGCTTCTATCTAGATAATCCACATGTCTTGAAGTGCTCCAAACCATGACTAAGTTTAGCTCAGCAGTGTAAGTAACATGGAAGTCAGCTGCCTTTTATTTGAGGTATGCTAGATTAGCAAGTAGGTGTGTTGCCCACCAAGTCTGACACTGCATCTGCAGTTTGGATAGAGCCAGCCATGCTATTGCTATAGTAAACTTTTAGGGTACTGTTTGTAACTGTCAGGTAAACTCAACCCAGGTGAGCTCAATTAAGATGTAGCTGGATTTAAAAAGTAGATTTCCACAGTTAAGTGATTGCAATAACTTTTTGGTTTTCCCCTTCATTCCCTTTAGTCTTTTGTCCCGCATCGAGATGAACAAGACAATAGTCTCATACAGAATGCTGCTAATACAATAGTAAATGCAATCACTAAGCGGCAAAACAGCACTGTTATGTTGGCAGTAACTGAAGTCAAAGTAGAGACCATCGTTGTTGGGAATTCATCATCAGGTAAGGTTTCCAATGCGTACACTCTCTGGGTGTGTAAGAATTTTCCGTTCCTCTGCTGTCAGTCTTTTAGCTTTCTTTACATGTTGGGGAAAAAGAGTTGTTTCTTTAATTGCTGTTACTAAGTGAAGAGAAAGTAGTTTTAAAATCAAGATTCTGTGCTTGTGTGTTGGTTTAAACTTAACCTCATTACTGTGTTGGCTCTTGCTTCCAATCTCATTCTCTAGTCTAAGCATACCTTTCACAAGATCAGGAGTTCTTCCCGTGTACTGTTCAAATCTTTTCCGGTTCTCATGCATTAACCTTAACCCAGCCTCAGCCCTTCACACTGTTGCACTGTAGAAACTGGGGCTGTGAGGTGATGAAAGTATGGGGAGGAAGTGTGATACAAGGTCTCTTCTGAAGTGCTTTTGTATTATTTACCTCAACAAGAGTTGAAGATGTCTAGTATATTTCAGTTCTTGGCCATGATAATGTAAAACTTTGCTCTCTTAACATGTGTTTCTCACTAGTGCACATCTGGCTTAAAAATGTAATGTTCATTCCTCTTAATGAGGATATAGTGTGATTGGAGAGACCTCTACCCCTGAGTGTTGGCTCTCCTAGAGCTATGACAAAATAAGCAGTAGAAGATTTTTTCCTGCCTGGAGGAGGCAGGAGATGGTCTTGTGGAAGATCCCTAGTAGGCTTCAGTTCAAATGAGCCCCAAAGTGGAAATCTTACAATGGTAGGAGATTTTCCCAACATTTTCGTAGACCTCCCCGACATAATATTTTGGAAGACCTTCCACCCGTAGTCTAAACAATTAGTGAATTGCTTGGTTCCATTTCCCTTCTACGAATGCCTTTAATCTGTTAAAGCCTTGGTAAATGTACTATTTCCTCAGCACCCCTGCAGGAGTGTACCAGTGTGAACAGAAATTGTGTGTAGATGGTAAAGAATCGAGCTGAGATTCTGACATACGTCAGCCTTTCTTCTGACTGCGTGTTAGATGTTAGGATTGTCCTAAAAAAGTGGATAGACTTTGACTTCTCTCGCAGCTAGTGCTAGAGGATGGTTTCCAGAGTCCTCATTTTAATATGGATGCTCAGTATTGACTGCTGGCCCCCAAAGTTCTTGAAGTGGAGTTGTTAAGAAGTAAACTCTAACCTGGACTATCATGTTCTTTGGTTTGGTTTATTGTTATCCCTTAACTGGGTGAGGCGAGTGGAAGCCTATCGGAAAATGTGGTGTAAAGCCCTGTGTCTGTGTTGAGAATCTCATTTCTGTGGGATGCTCAAGTGTCTAGATGGAGATGATTTAGACACTTCCTTAATTTCCTTTAGCTTTAAGAAAAAATACTCTGAATTTAGAATCTGTATACAGACGGTTATCTGTGTAAGAACCTTCCATTAAGTAAACTTGTATCCAAAGTCATATGACAAAATAATAGATGTGATAGCAGTGAGAATGTAAGATTTGTATTCTAATGTTGGAGAAGATGGTATGAAGCTCTTTTTTTCTTTACGTATTTTTCCACGTTCATGCTTTAGTATTAAATTGCTTATGAAAAATGAGAACAGCAGTTACTCCTAAGAGTACAATCCAATTTTTAGATCCTTTGAGGCCAACCACATTAGCAATTTATTCTTCCTCCTGTACCAGAAAGAAATGCTTGAATGTGTCATATTCCACATAAGAATACATTCAGAAGACACTTTAATGTTAGAATGAATGACCATGGCTGAAGCAGTCAGCTGTTTTTACACATCCATTCGCAGGTTATTCTGTAAGCAGTTGTCTTAAAACTGCAGAGGGAATTTACATTTGGATCAGAGGTTAGAGTGGTAGGTTGACAGCATTTGTCTGCAGAGCTTTTGAACAATCCTGCTGTCTCTACAAAAAGCAAAGCACCTAATGTTTTATTGCCTCTTACCATTTATGAATTCTTGCTTATCAAGAAGAGTAGAAAAATGTTGTTGTTCAGTCCTAGCAGTAAAACCCTTGAGGAGGGAGGGAAAGTCCAAACATGCATAAATTTTCAGGAATGGTTTCCTAGAGAAATAATGTGGATCCGTGTGGCTGGAAGAGTGCTAGTGGGGTTTGTGATTAGGAATGCGGAGAAAACCAGTTGCCTCACCTCCTTCTGTTTATTCATTGAGCAGTGAAGACTTATCTCTAGTGACAATATTTCTGTATTTTACTCTGAAGTGGAGCATCCTAAAGGGTGTATGATTAATTTGGTTAGCTCTAACCTGAATATTTTTTGAGATAGTTGATACAGAAATGTCTGTGAACTTGATGGCAAAGGACTCCTTTCTGACAGTAAACAGGGGACATTTCTGATGCAAGTGCCAGTACTTCTAGAGCAACCTAAAGGCGTGGTACTCTTTATGGCCTGAGTCCTACAAGAATAGACTTTTTTCCTTCAGTCATTACTGAGGTTTTCCAGGTCAGTTTAGCTTAGGTGCTTGAGAAGGAGATGCTACTTATAACCACTTTTGTTGGAAGGGAAAAAAATATCTCGAATGCAGCATTTTCTCCCACATCATTAAGCAGGGAAAACTAATGTAGTTTAAAGCAGCAAAGAGCATTTCTAGATGGACTCATGCATTCAAACAGTTATCATTGTGCTGTAATGACTTCTTATTTCTTTTCTCCTAAAAATCTTTCTAGGGCTAACCTAGGGCAGTTATGTATGGATACTTCTCTTGCAGATGTCCAGTGTTACATATCTAGTTCTGTTAACTCAAGACTTTGTTTTTGTTTTTTTTTCTTTTCATTTGCCCTCTAGATTATTTGGTTCCAATTCTTTGTGCAGTATTTAGCATTGTTTGGCTGACTTGTATAATCATCTGTGTGTGGTGGACTCGGAAGAGAAGAAAAGAGAGAGAGAGAAGTCGTCCTCCCAGAGAAGAGGGTGCCAATAACCAGTGGGCGCCTTTAAATCCCATAAGAAATCCTATAGACAGATCTTACAGTAACAAAGACATTCGTTATGAATGCAAAAACTTCATATCTCCTCAAAAAAGAACTTGTGATGCAGTAGAGGAATATGTAGAGTATGAGGAAGAGGAGGATGAAGAGGAGGATAGAGATGAGGAAATGGACAAATTCCTCTCTCACAAACTTGCAAAGCCTTTGCCGACAAAGGTGTCTGACACATCAGAGAGCAGTCCAGTAAAGAAATCCCATCAAATAGGCAAAATGGACAACAGATCTGTAAAAAATGTGAATGCATCAAACTTTGAAGGCAGTAGAGACTAACCTGTATTTGGAATGTAGGCAGACTGCGCCTACGCTTATTGGGGAGGTGAAAAATTGACATCTCCACTTTGCATCAAGGACTAAAAATATCTGGAGTCAAATGTTCATAGTTTCTTTATTTTGCGTAAAAAAATAAATAAAAATAAATAAAATTTATTTTGTTTCTTTAGCCTTGTATAAATTATTCAATGACTGTCAGATGAAAAAAATGAGTAATCTTTGATAGTTGCTATTTTTGTAAAGTTTACTTATAATACACTCGCTGTGTGGCAGAGGAGAGGTATTTTCAATATGTGTAAAGTTTATTACAAAAGACTGTACACTGTTTACAGAATGTATTTCTTTTTATTACTTGCTCTAATTTAATGGTGGCTTTAAAACCTCCTGGTTGAGGAAATAGTGTGAACTTTAAACTGCTTTCTTGACTTTGAATCTATTAATGGCAGCTCACTGCACTTGTTACGTTAGTAGCTTCTGTAATATTTTTTTTCCAAATTTGCCTTACACACTTTGTAATAGGAACAAAAAAAAATTATAGAGATCCTTCAACTGTGGTTTAAAAGTGGCCTTTTTATTTCTGTTTAATTACTTTAGAATTGCAGTATTGAAGCATGTGACAAGTGCCTTGAGATTAAACTTTTTCTATAGCAACTGTCAAAGACTGCCATATCAATATAATAAAATTGTGAGAACTCTAGGTTCCCCAGCTGACACAGTTTATTTTCTAATAGTGAAAGTGCTTTTTTGTAAATATGTACATATTAAATGAATCACTCTGTATATTTGATTTAATAACTTAAATATTTTGGTCTTTTTTTTTACATGTCATTCCTTTTAATTTATGTTGCAGAAAAGGAGGTTTTATGGCAGTTTATAAGACTTTTTTTGGTATTATGTCCAGATTAGAAAATGATGTTAATACAATCAATGTTAGGAATCTGTTGGTCATTTGTATTTACATAGGAACATAACCACTTACATGTAAATAAATCCAGAAATGTTTGTTTATCCCCATGTTCAGCCCATCTCAAGAACACTAACGGGTGCATCTACTGTACAGTACCAACATAGCAAGGCATTGTTTTTTCTTTTGTGAATATGTTAATTACATGTGGTATTACTTTTTTGCGTTTAAATACAGGCCTAATGAAGGGAACAATATTTTCCTCAATCTTGTTTCTGTTGTGCTTTATTCATCTTTCGCTCTAAAGAAAAAAGGCTGGCAAGCTCAGGAGATGGGAGTACCTCATTAGAAATGGTTATTTGTAACGGAAGGCTTGTGCGTTGGTTTTTTTTAAAGGCTTTATTATTGCTATTAACTGGGCAAACTATAAGTTTATTTTAATTACTGAAGAAGCATAACACTACATACACCTAGTTATCCCCACCAGTGAGAGGAGCGGATGTTTGAGAGTATAAACTCTGGCCCATGAACAATGTAAACATGAATGTTTTGAAACCAGTTATTTTATACAGGAACGCAGGATTTGCTTTGCAGGATCTTCTGTTTTAGTACTTTTTTTTGACATGTTCTTAAAAAAAAAAAAACTTTCAGAAAAGAAACTATTTATTAAAGCATTTTATAATGATGTTTGTTGTAACTTTTTTACTTGTGCTAAATATTCAAAACTTATTTTGATAACCTGGTTAGGAGTTAGTTTAGAAAAGGGTACTATCCTTCTCATGTTCCCCAGTATAATCCTGAGTATTTAAACCAAAAACACTTTTTTTCTGCTACTCTTGTAACTTTTTGTACTGTAATGCTGCTGTCTTCCATAATCTAATAAAATGATTCCCTCATTGTGTGTAAGATACTTCAGATCGTGCTTGCTTTCGAAGTGCTTGGAGTTCGGATGTGATGAGGCTGAATGCGGGGGGGAGCGAGAGTCTGATTTAATAGACGGCCCTTCCCTAAGCTGAGCCTGCAGCCAAGTGCCGAGACTTCCCCGAGCCAACTTGGCAGCGCTGTCCCCTGCCCACTGCCCCGCCACTGCCGTGGAGGTGGTATCCCACCCGGGGGCTACAGGCAGGCACCTTCCACACCGAACCCGGGGCTCTCCCTGCGCTGCCTCTTCCCAAAGCACAGGGGCTGCTTTTAGCTGACGGTTGCTGGCCGTGTGTATGATGCGCTGGTTTTGAAAGGACTCTCCTCCCAGCTGCTGAGCAGAGACTTGCCGAAGCAGTATCGTTTTGCTTCCTGGGGTGACAGGAGGACTGCTGAGCGTGCAGGGGCTTGAGCTACTGCCAAATTGAGTTGGATTTTTTAAGTAATACTTTTCTTCTGTATTCTACAGCCATTCAGACTTTTTACTTATCATGCTTTAATTTCAGTTTAATAGTTCTGTGCCTCTTTCTTGGGGTGACTTGAATGGTTTTTGTATAGAATATTTTCTGTAGTAAAAGGTGAACTCTTACATAAAGCAATGTGGAGTGTGAAAGTTTAACTTTTTTCCAGTAGCTGTCAACCTCCAAAGCAGAATTCAAGATCCTAGCAGAGTTTTCATTCCAGTCATCATACAGTTACTGCGTTACTGTTTTCCTTGGAGTATTGACTTATCTTTATCTTGATAAGTGAGAGCTGTTTCTAAGTCGGTTCTCAAAATCAAACTCTATTGTTATCTTTGATTTCCACTTTTCAAATATCTGTCTCCTGCCCTTGGAGGAAAGACTGATGGGGGAGGGGAAGCACAAGGAGTGATAAGTAACCAACATCATTTTAGAAAGTCATCACTTAAAAAAAAAAAAAAAAAAAAAAACCAAAAAAAAACACCTCTGCAAGGTCCCTTGGGAAAATCTAGTGGCTGGCATTAGCTCCTCAGAAATAGTGGGTGCAATGCTATTAACCATTCGGGACAGTGCCAGGTTAGGAAAATGTCTTTTTGTAAGATGCGCTATTCGCAGAGACTGCAGTATTTGTGAGTACCTGCTGCAGAGAGCAGTTTCTGATACCCACAACGTACTTAAAATAGCTGAGAGAATGTGCCTTGTTGGAGGTTTTGCATGAATACAAATAAAGGTGGTGGGTGTGGCTGCTGTAGGCAAAAGGAGAAATAATAATTTTTTATATCCATCTAGAATCAGGCTGTTGCTGTTCTGTCGTGCAGCAGTGAGCTGGCTCACTGCTCCTGAAGGTGATAGTTCTGCTTCACGTTACTGAAACAGTTCATAAAGTAACGGGGTCACAACAGTGGTGGTCACCCGCTGTTCTGAAGAAAGGGTCAGAGCATTCCCCAAGGGCTGGTACTGTCTCCAGGACTTGTTCCCCTGTGGATGCACAAAACCAGCATGGACAAGTGTCCAACTTGGTAGTGCTGTTTGCCTGCCAAAATAAGAATTATTTTATGCCACCTTCATGTGATGACTAAGGGCAAGTTATGTAGACTGTGAAACAAGGTGAATAAAAGTAAACTTTTTGCCTTGCACAGTTTAACCTTGATCTGTTTTATACAAATATTATTTCTATGCTGCTCTTAAAATAATTGCATGCCTTTTTCACTTGCTCCACATCACCTTACTCAATAGTTTTGTTCCCTTTTGATTTATTTTGACATAAATCGTTGAAGTTACACATCTCAACCTCATGCTGGTGCATATGTCCTAAGCATTCTGTTACTTCCAGAGTCATATCTGTTACAAGAATTATATAATGAGAAAAATCAGTAGACTCTTCCTTGAGATTTTTCTAAGCAATGAGTAGTTCAGGTTAGGTTTTTTTTCTCTAATGAAAAAATCTTCAAGAGATGCTAACCTGAAACGCTTGATGAGCTTGATTCTTTAGGTCATTTGCTGTTGTCTGGTTTGTTCTTCAGTACACCCTGTAACTAGTCCTCTTGAGTTCAAACTCTGCTTGGATGGAAAGTTAGCTCATATAACAGAATAACTCACTGCTGCCCTGTACTTTTTCAAGAACAGCCTAAAAGTTGAAAGGCATTTCAGTCACTGGCTTGAAGGCTGCAGAGGACGCCCGTTGAAACGCTAGCTGTGGGGTAGCTTGGACAGTAAGGGATGGGGGTAGCACGGAATTAACCTGCACAGGAATTAGGGTTGGTTCAGTTTGGTTGCACGTGTGATTGCCTGGCTCTTTGTGCTGGTGGACTGTCATAGTCCTGTGGGTGCACCAGAGAAAGGATGAGGCTGAAGAAGAGTTCAAGCAGCTCATGAACCGTCCTAGGCAGTCATCAACCCTTCTGCTAGGCAGTCTGGCTGTGACCTTTGCGGGGGATTATTCTGAGCGACGAGGGGTGAGGGTGGCTTTGCTTTTTCTCCTTTCTCAACAGTAAAGTAGGTGTTGGAGTCGCTCATAGTAGGAATCCTGCTCTTGCTTCGGAAAAAATGTGTGAATCTCAAACTTGCTCTGTTCAGTACTGCAAAGCAGTCCCTAACTAGCCTCTTGTCCTAATTTCATCACAGATGGTGAAATAAAGAGTGGGGTTATAAAACAGTAAAGCAACGAAAGGTCCTCTTGGGAATGAGATATGACTAAATCCTTCCTATGTTCATCCCTTTTACAGCACCCATTCTCCTGCACACAATGTTTCTATATAGTCATGTAGAACTTTTTGCTTTGGCTCTGTATGCAGGTCGTTTCTTTTAGCATGGCAGGGGCTTAGTCTAAGTGCAAAAATCTCTCCAAACACTTGGCTGTAAGCATCTGCTTGCAATCAAATGTTTATAAATGAATGTCATAGCTAATAAATAGGATGTCTTGGGTTTTTTTCTGCAAGCATCACTAAATTTCATGGTTCATTGGATCACCTTTTCCCTTACAAAAGCCAGTAAAATCTGAGTGGTTTATATGAATCTCCTTTTTACACTGGATATGCTACTTCTGGAGCAAGGAGAAACAGATATGGTACAGGGTGGTGTCTGTATTAATAGTACCAAGTTAGTCTTACAGGTGAGCTGGACAGGGACCCAACTCTCCTGCCTCAGAGTTAACAGTCCAGGTTCTTTGCAGAGAATCAGCATGACTTGCAGAAGGCGTGTAATTTCTCAAAGGCTGAACAATGCTACGTTGATGATTCGTGCAGCCAATGACAGGTCCCACAATTTGTACCTACAGCCTGTTCCCACAGCTGTGCAGATAGAGCACATCCTTCCCAAAGGGCACTTTGCAATACCTTTATGAAAGGAGTATGTAAATCAACTAGCTTGAGTGAAAAATGATTGGGTCTTTAGAAGCTCAGAGGAGGCACTTTAGTTATTTTCTTTCCCTGGCAACAAAGCTGCTTCAATTTTTTCTAGACAGGCAAAAAAAATCATGGAAACATTAAACAGGCACTGTTTAGGAGGTGTTACGTTTTTGTTCATATTAATGATACCCCATCCATATTAATCTTTATAACCACAGAGAATGTGTGCTTTTCTGAAAACCAAACTAAGATGTCGTCTTTTTTTTTTTTTTTTTCTTTTTTCTTTTTCCCCTGTGGTGGGCAAAGCAGAAGGATCAATTCACAGGTGTAAATGTGACAATCCTGCAAGGATGCAAGACCCTGACTAGAGAGTCACGCTGTTTTCTGACCTATGGGTTCCCAAGAGAGACTATCGCTCTCAAATGTTCTGTCAAAAAAACCCCACAGAACCAACCAGATGCAAATCCTTTAGACCTGTTTAGTAGGGAAAGACTTAACTTGCAGATCTTTCTCAGCTGCTCTCCTATCTTTTCTCCCACCCATCTGAAGGAGGCTTGGGTTGGAGGGGACTTCTCCCTGCGGCAGATTTGCTCTGCCGATAGGCTACGTATGAAAGACAGTCGAGCAGAGAGCTGTGGAGCAGGTTTGGAAACTGCTGTGGCAGCGGCATACGTAAGTACATAAGGCCCTTTGAAGGCTTGGCCATCTGCCTGGAGGCATAACTCGGGGCATAACCCCACCTATTAATTAACAAAGCCCTGCCTGTGGGTGGAAGTTGATTCAGCCAGCAGCCGTACGGGTGCAGATCAAAGGTCCATCTAGTCTGGTATCCCGTGTCCTGCAGTGGCCACTGGAAGATGCTTAGAGAAAGTGCCAGAAAGCAGCAAATTGCAGCATGAGCCCTTCTCGTACCCATCCAGCTCCTGTTGAGCAGTGGTTTAGCGGCTTCCTGAGCCAGACACGTTGGATATACGCCTCTTCTTCATGGCATGTCATCCCTTTTACGCTGTAGGCATTCACAACATCATGTGGCAATGAGTTCCACAACTGCAACATGAATTGGGTGGAAAACTGCTTCCTTCTGTTTATTGTGAACCTATTCCTTGATAAGGTGATGCGAATACAGCAAGCAGTTGTTCCCTCTCCAGAATCTCCACAACACTCAGGATTTACAGTGCAGACGCCTTTCTCTCCCTAAGTCTTGGGCTTCAGAGTGCCAGTCTCATCCATCTCCGCTTGCAGAGATATTGTTCCACATCTCCAGCTGTTTCTCCTGTATAAGCTCTGTGCCCTTCCAAATTATTCTCTGCAGCTTTTGAGTTGGGATGACCAAACTGAACAGCATCTGACGCATGGGCACCCCACACCGACCAGCACTGTTCTCCCCTTCGTTCAAATCCTTTCTCGACAGTCCCTAGAGGGCTGGTTCCTTTTTGGCTGCTGGTGGCTTCAAGACTGATGAGGAAATGGAGATGGCTGTTTCACGCCTTAGCTCTGCATGTGCCTGGTTCTTGTCAGAGCGGGGGTGCAAAGGTGTCTGAATCCCGCTGCTCTGAGGGCTGGGCTCCCCCAGGAAGCTCACATCCAAGAACTGCTGCAGACAACTCACTGTTTCAGGAGCGGAGAAAATACCCTGGCAGGGCTTTCCGAGGTCCTGGTACCTGCCAGTGCTGGAAAAAGCCAACAGTGTAAACAACTCCATTCAGAAATGGCTCAAAATTGCAGTTTTGTATATTTAGGAGCTGTAGTTTATATGAAGTTACATCATTTTAAATAGTATACGATAGCTGTTGGGGAGAGGGGCATTCTCCCTCCTTTGGAACCCTTATTAGATGCAGCCCCAGGACCTGACCACTATCTGGATTAGAAATTCAGGGACAGTTTGTTTTTCCTTTTGCCATGTGGCTTATCTAATTCTTCCCTTTTTGGTGCTCTCTTCACTGATGTATGTCTACATGACTGGGCTACGCTCCAAAATCCTCTGTGTGTTACTTACAAAGAGGTGTAAAGGGGTGTGAGAAGGGGCTGTTCGGTGCTGAAACTCCAAGTCAGCCTGCTCAGGAGATGTGCAAGCCAGCCCTTGCTCCGGCCGAGGTGACATTCCTGACCTGGCCTGCCTTCTGTGGGGCTGAAGCTCCCCCAGGCAGGGCTGGCCCCTCCGCAGGCCGCCGAAGGTTCAACTGCTGCAACGTTTTCTAATCTCCGCTTCCCAACAGCAAATGGAAATGGTGAGTGTAGCAGCTTCTCAACGGGAGTCAAAAGACATTGCTGGAGCTGAACGCTTGGGCAAGTTAAAAAGTGAGTGTGGATCATCAGGCTCTCCTCTCTGCTTCTTTCCCCACCTCTTTTTTTTTTTTTTTTTTTAATAAAATGACAGCCAAAAGAAAAAGATGAAGAAAATTGGTAGCGCGGAGCTCTTCTTTCTCATGACGGCCTTGAGCATGCACCGGGAAGCACCAGGGTGCTGCCTTGGCTCCCTGGACGCCGGTGGGCTGCTGGGGAGCTCCAGGATGCAAACCTCAGCCTGGCGAGGGTCCCTGGCACGGCGGCATGGGGACAAGCCCCGCACACGGCCCCGAGGCACCGCGGCCGCGGCAGGTCAGCAGGGAGGTGTCCTGAGAACCCGCTGACACTGCTTTCAGTGCAGATAAACCAGCGAGAGGTTATCTCAAGTGCAGCAGTATCCTCTAAAAAAGCGAGGAGGAGAACCTACTTTGCACTGTGTCACCGTGGATAAAAACCTGTTAATGAGCTGCGGGGCGGTGGGAGCCGAGACCCAGCACCTTCTACGGGCACCGTGCGGCGGCAGCCTGGGTGTTCAGGACCCGCAGCGAAATGCAGCGGAGGGACCGCATGGCCGACATTTTCCAGCCTGGCTGTTTAAATTTTGCTCTATATTTAGTGCCCTAAATGAGTGCTTTGATTTGCAGTGTTTCCAAGCACCTGCTGCTTCCATTGACTCTGGTGGTCTATATGGGTCCCAGCAATCCTCAGGGTTAAGCTGCTCTATCTACATGCCTAAATTTGGGTACTTGGGCTGGGAGCTGCGGGTGCTATATTCTGCTTGGGTTTGTGTTTCTCCTGCTGTGGGGTATGGTGCTAAACTGGGGTTTGTGGGCAAAGGGTTTTCAAAACAAGGGCAGCTTTGCTTTGCCAGTTTCTGGTTTAGCTCATCTGAGTGATTAATCATTTATTGGAGCAGAGAGCGATTAAAACTCGTGGAAATAAAAAACTGAATTAAGGCAGACTGCTTTTTCCTATCAGCACATGCCTGGTGCATGCACAGCTCGGCCGCTGCGGTCCACCTCTCTTGCAAGGGGGAATGTTTTTCATGGCCTGTCCCCTGCAGACCCAGGGGAAACGCTGAGCTCCAACGCTGAATACAACCCCCCCGCTGTCAAAACCTCCCGCTGGCTGCGGCAGCTCAGTCGGGCACCGCTGCCAGCAGAGCCAGCACTTGCCTTTTAAGGAGCCCTGGTCTGGAACCGGACATAAACACTTTTCCCTTTCATGCTCCTTTGCAGGGCAGGTAATTTATGTATCTAGGTAAGCACTGGCAACCATGTCCGTGCTTCTGTCCCTTTGTAATATCCTGTTGTTGCTTTCCAGAGAAAAATACCAGCAGACATTCGAGGTTACTTCCTTAGCATGCTCTGTGTGTTTTCAGCCTGATTGTATCTGCACTGCTTAGACGTTTCCTGACATGCTGTATCTCTCCTGCTCTTGCATCATGGGCCGAGCATTAATTTTGCAGGTTTTGCTGCAACAGACCTTTTTTTTCCAGACCGAGCCCCCAGCTATCTTTCAGAGGCCTGCTTCCAGCCACGTTCCCTCCTTTCTGCTACTCCCACTTTCCCAGATTGCTCCTCAGATACTTCTTCATGGTGCTTGATAGGCGTTTGATGTTGAGGCAAGTCTTTACTCAGAGCGGGAGATGAAGGGCGAGCATGGCAAGGATCAGATGCCCACACAGGTGCTAGAAAGATCCCTCAGCTCCTTTACTTCAAGACCAACGACATCTCTCAAAGGTGGTTTTAGAAAGTGACTCTCATCGCCAGCTGCCTGCTCCAAGGCTGCCTCCAGACATTGCTCTGGTTCTCAGCAGAACCTGGACGAGATACAGCAGCCCCAGGACCCTCACGTGGGGCTGGTTCACTGACCTGACGCTGCTCCCTTTGCTCATCCAGACCCTGAGAAGTGTGAGTCCAGGCTGGCTGTTCCTCACTGCTCCAGGATGCTTCTGCCTTGGAATTCATTAAGGAGATCAGAGCCCGTACCTGTCTCCACTCCCAGGCCTGGTTTTCAGCAGCACGGTCCAACCCCAGCACAAAGCCTGTATTGCGCGTGATGCTGCAGATGAAAGCTGTTGTTTGTTTACAAGCTTTCCTCAATTAGAACTCATTTGCTGCTCACACACTATATTTAAAAGCTCATGTTTAAATCAGCGCTGGTGATTTAGGAGTGTCTGTTTTGTTTTCTTTCCTAGATACATACGATAATTCCTCCACCTGTTAAAAATCTGGTGCTAGTATTTGCTGTCAGGTTTGTTTGTTGGTTTTTTTTTGTTGTTTTTTTTTTTTTTTTTATACTTTATTTCTGCCAGGATAGCCAGAGGCCTGCAAGTGTTTATTTAACTGTAGCTGTTTATTTCTCATAAATATCCCTGTCTGCAAATCAATTTGGGATCAGGCTAGAAAAAGCTTTGTGATCAAGCTGGATTTGATCAAAATTGACAGAAAGTTTCGGTTTGAGCATTTTGGCAGCCCAGGATCACATCAGATGCACTCTCTCGATGAGGCTTTCTGACACACGGCCCTGAAAGAATAGGGGGGATAAGTTCATGTCCCAGTGTCACTCTGTAGACCAGTGTCCTGGCCAGTGTCAAGGGGCACGGGCAGTGGCAAGAGCTCTGCCCCACGGGGTCCTTCCTTGAGCCCCCTCCAGCCCCGGGGGACCGCCCCAAGCAGAGCCCCTGCACCCTCCCGCTGGGGCTTAGCTACCCTTTTAGCCTTAATTGTTGCAGGTTAGCTAAGTGGGGGAAAATCTGATTGGATGGTTTTTTTGTTGTTTCTCAAGGTTTGTGTTTTTACAACTTTCCTGTCATTTTCTTTCTATTCTGTTTATTCTTCGTTATGACTTTTTGTTAATTCATTGCAAACTTATCACCTGATGTCTACGTACACATTTTTCAGAAAATCAAATCAATCAGATCAGATTTACCCATGGGAGGATAACTTTAGCCTTTCAAGAAAAGTTTTGTTGAGATTGCAAAGCCCTTACTATAAAAATTGTCCCATGTTTGTGTGCACTGATATCATTTCACCTTTTCATGAATGAAATTTATGAGAGCTTCTTAGCCAATTTCCAATGTAAACTTAGGAAACTTGGGGTAAGTCCAGGATGAGATGACAAACTTCCTTACAGGTGAACTGATTCAGCAGACTTCCAGGGAAGGGGAGCACACACAATATTTGACACCTATGGCTTCGGATTTCATCAGCCATTTCTCCCAACTAAACCTGTCCTGCCCCAGTCTTATTTGTAGAATTTTCCATTTAAATATTTTTCTGTCCACCTGCTGAATTTTTATGATATTGTTTGCAAAGACCGAGATGGGTTTTCCAATGGGCTATGAACTGGGATGCTGTCAGAAATGTTCCCATGTAGGTATCTGATTGGGACGTGGCATTTCTTTCTTCCATGACCCTGGACCTTCCCTGTATTTCATGCTTTAGCCAAGGGCCAAGTGCTGACCCCCGTTTCCCACATCCACACCACAGAGGCAGCAGAATCATTCTGGATTTTCTGCAACGTGCATGAAAAAACCTTTTTGTTCCTTTCTTAATTTTTAGAACAACTCGAATGACTTTGGGGATGCAGTCAGGAAACATAATCTTGAGTAAGATAGAAACAAGAAAGTCAAGTCCTTGTTGTATCTTCCATGCTATTTCCATCGCCAATGTATTTCCTCTCTCAAATTGCTTCTCTCCAGAGTCACACTCTGCCAGAGATAACTAGGTGGCAGTGAGTGAAGAAAGGAACGGTATTGTCTACAGCTTTGAACCATGAATAGCCCTTGGAAAAACAGCAGCACAGAGAGATACAAGTTCACGTTGATAAAGCGGGTTGCCAAGTGACAGAAGACTTGATCCTGTTTCACTGAGGCTGGCGGTGAACTCCCACAGACGTCCCTTTTATCACTGCTCCCAGCCCATCTTGGGTACCGTCCACCACCAGCCTGGGCAGAGCACGGCTGAGTGTGGCTGTGAGGATTTCTGCAGGGATGGGGCTGGCTTTGCTGGTTGACCATCCTCCAGCTGCAGCTGCTGGGGCCAGGGTTACACACACCCACGAGAAGCGAGACGGATTAGCTCAAGTTTAACACTGCTGATGCTGCTCAGTGTCCTTTGGCTTTGTGTTATTGAAGGAGTGAGCCCACATGCATACATATATATACATCATATATATGTATATCAGGGCCTCATTAGCCACCAGTTTGTAAGCAAAAGCCCCAGCAGACAGTGTCTGCTGCTATTGACTGGTACCCACTGATGAATACGGAGGCCCTCAGTTCTCTGTTAGTGTTGCAACTCATCCTCAGTTCTGGCTCCATCAGCAAAAGTCACCCCTGACTGTGTTGGTCCAAACCCTGGTACGCTCCTTAGGTGGCACAACGGGCTGATCCCATGTGAAGGACTCACATCCCCAGGCCTCCACCAGACCTGCCACTGTTGCCTTCACCGGGTGATGGAAGAGGATGAAGCAATTTAAGGCCATTTTGATAGCTGCCTGCTTCCCTCCTGCCCTTTTCTGCCTGCTCAGTGCAGAAAAACATGACACAAAACATGGGGCAGCCCTGCAGCACAGTCACCCACCCCTGTCACCAAGACCATTCGTCAAAGCCCTGTGTAATGTCAGCCGACAAAGGGAAACCGCTTTATTTTGGTGCCTCCGAGGGGGCTAGATGAATAGCTGAACTGCAGCAGCCTAATGGATTTTGGAAGGGGGGGGAAGCGGGACGGGACATGGCAACAATTTACTGGGAGGCGTGTGGGGAAATGTTGTTGCGGCGATGAGGAGCGGGAGATGGAGTAACAATGGCTCCGGTTTACATTGTGCTGCGCCAGTGCTGTGATCTGCTGCCAAGATCAACCCGGGAGAGAGGAACTTGAAAATAACATGAATAGTGTGGCAAGAGAGATACCCTACAGCATATCCTGCTCCCTCGGACTTTGCCTTTGAGTCGGGAGTGAAATATTAGAGCTATTGCAGTGAAGTGAGACTTAAAAATTGAAGGGAAAATTGCTTTTTTTTTTTTTTTTTTCTCCAAGGGGGCATTAATTGCTTTTAAGTTGTGCTACTTCTAGTTTGAGTTAAGAAGGAAAACACTTCAAGGCATTGAGAGGGCTAGAGAACATGTCACTCATCAGCTACAGTGTGAGGGCTGCCCCTTATCTCCACTGTCATAGTGACTCTGCTGACCTGGTTACTCTCCCCAGTGGGTTTCATGCCACTCCTCACATTACCCGCCATGCTCGAGATCCTTTCATAAGAGGCTTGGTTAATACCATGAGTCTTTCAAAAAACTAGTGCCCAAGCTCAGCCTGGGGTAGCGTTTCTGGTTCCCCATGTGCGTGCCCTGCGGGGGAACGCGGGGCTGGTGCCAGGCGTTTCTGCACAGAAGCTGTCTTCTGGAAAAAAAAAAAGCTGGAAATTGTCCTATGTCTTGCAAGAGCAAGACCCTGGAACCAAACTGGGTTTGGGGAATTACAAAGCTTATGTTTCTTGTCGTGTTTTAATCCATATGGGTTTTTTTGTTGTTGCAGGGATCCGTGGGCTAGAGCTAGTGTGGCTGGCTGGTAAAGCTTAGGGGTCTCTGGGTGTTCACAGAATTGTGTTTACATGAACATGGGATGAAGCAGACCATGATCAGCTCTAGTCAGAGCAATGCAGATGCTGTTTATCTGACATCTTCAGAAACAGCATGTCCCTCTGTGTTAGACTCCTGTCTGGGCACTGCAGGACACTGCCGACACTGGACATCTTAGAGGTGCCTTTCTGGGTGCACAAAACCCTCTCTTTCTGCCTCTCAGCTTCCTTGGGAGCGGAGAAGCCAGTCTGGGGTGCCAGCACCACCACTACCCCGGGACAGCTGTGGAAGGCTTCCAGCCACTCTCCTGGGGGGTCCCCCACATCCCAGACCTGCTGCCACCCTTCGATGAGTGACTGTTGCTGTGCAGGGACAGAGCTGCTCCCCTACAAGGAGAACGCTGCTCCGGGTTGTGTAAATACAGCACATGACATTTATGTCTGAGTTTACCAAATTCAGCCCTTTCCCACCGGTAAGCTGTGAGAACCAGCAGGGTCATAGCTTTTATGGGCAGAAGGAATCGCTAAATCTGGATTTACCCAGATGACTGAGCTCAGTCACTCGAGCTCAGTAGCTTGTTTCACTAAAGCCCACACTGCTCTCAAGACACTGGGAGATGGAGTGACTTTCTCCTTGTCTCAACAACTGGTCACCATCGTTGTTCAATCGTGTGCTCTCCTGGTTCAAATATGCTTGTCCTTAACTCTCAAACCACCTATACCCCTGGTAATGTTAAAGATCCCAGTGAATATTTGCACCCCCTCAAAGCATGTATATCAGGCTGTTTCTCAGTCCTCTGCTAAAATTAAGAGACTCAGGTTCTGAAAAGGCTGCCTTTAAGGTCTGCTCTCCTCCCCTGTCCTCATATTGCTGTTGTGCCTCTTATGTCCATGACTGTTAACATATATCTCCAGCGTTCAGCATCAGAAACCTGGTCTCCCACAAACAATTTCCAAAACTGAGGACATTTCATTCTATCTCAGGCTCTGAAAAAGGCCTGTGACTAAAACAGGTGCTTTGGGATGAGTTTAACTAAAGACCATCTGCTATGGCTGAGATCTTCCTGGCAACAGGTCCTGGGAAAGCACCTCCGTGGGACGTGGCCACCACTGGCCACAGCTCAAAGGAGCCACCTTGCAACAGCTCGTTTCTGCAGCAGATTGAAACAGCTAAAGGAATTGAATAAAGAAAAAACAATAGATTTTAAAAGACAGAAAACCAGCCTCATATCAATGTAAAGCCTGACAAAATACCCAAGTGCTGTTCAGAGATGGCTTGACTTGATAAAGGTGATGAAAACACAACATGGAGGCAGAGAAACAACTCAGGGCCCAGTACTGCACTGAACATGGGGTTTGGCATCCTGGGTGGGATCCCCGACCAGCTGTGACAGGTCTGATGATAGTGCTGTAGGGAACAATCAATGGTTTATTGAGTCCATCACGTGCTCAAGGTGGGGTATTGACTCAAA
Organism: Tyto alba; assembly: GCF_018691265.1. NCBI lineage: Eukaryota > Metazoa > Chordata > Aves > Strigiformes > Tytonidae > Tyto > Tyto alba. The sequence goes on from NW_024881303.1 coordinate 10,104,841, forward strand.
CACTGAAAGAGGAGCAGGCTCAAGTCAGTAGCATAGGAGTTTTTCAAATGACCTTAAAAAGGAAAAGGAGAAAATCACCAACAGCACCCAAACACTGGAGGAAAAATGGGTCACCATATAAAATCTGGACAGTGCATGCCAGGTTATGGCAATGCTTTTAGGCCCCAAAATCTGAGAGAAGTTCAGGATGTAGGACCTTGACTACCAGAGCCAATCACTGGGGAAATAATTTTCCTTTCCACAGTATATATTTTAGCTCAGCACCCAAAGGAAGCCTCCCAAGCACCCTTCCCTCTGCATTCAACCTGTGGTGTGCAGAATGGATGCACACCTTCTTCCTTCCCTCCATCCCAAGGCAGAGCCCAATAGCTGTGCTCCCCTCACTGTGCCTTTGGCTTTGCCCCAGGTGGAGAAGAGCCAGGAACACGTGTGGTTTGCACCAGGGACAGGGAGAGAAGACCACTTGCTCCCTGGCCAGATAGTGCCTGGCCTGGTATCCATTAGGACAGAAAAATCAGAGGTCAAAGGGCTCCTGGGACCTCAGTCTGGGCTCAGCTTTTGGCAACACATGGACTCACCTCCAGTTTTGGAGGTAAGAAACCAGACAAAGAGCACATTGGATCTGTACCATGGGCCACACTTCTGGAATCATCCTTCTGTCCATGGGAATCACTTTCCAGCTGCAACTCCTTCCCTGATCGGGGTTTAGTTCATCACAGCACAGAAATGTACCTCAGAACCTGCATACCTCATTAAGACTCACCTGATATTAGCCTGTTGGGATTTGTTCACTTCATGGAACAGTGACTTGTTAGCGTCCTAGAGCAATGATGTGTCAGTGTCCCAGAGCAAGGACATGCTAACATCCTGAAGCAATGACATACTAGTGTCTCGGAGCAATGATGTGCTAAAGTCCTGGAGCTACCTGTAACCAAATCCTCACGTGGTAATATTTATTTTACCAGCAGACCATCAAACTCATGGCTTGTCAATTTTGGCACAGAGTGATTTCATATAAACATTCAGGACTGACTAACAAACTAAGCTCATTGCATTATTATTATTATTATTATTATTATTATTGGTAGTAGTAGTAGTAGTATATTCCTTCTCTCTTTTCACTCTTCCATGTGGGCCCCAGGCAGCTCTGTTCATCCCCCATTTCTATCCCCCAGGCACAATTATTGATCCCCACTGAATGATCCTTCCTGCTACAGAAAGTTCTCTCTCAATGCAGATCTTTTGTAGAGATTTATCTGGTTCATCAGGGGACAGAAACATATGCCACAGCATGCATTTCCCATCAGAATGCACCTGAAATTCCAACAATGAGTAAAAAAAGCCCCAACAAAACTCCCCACCCAAAACCCGCCAAGAAAAACCCAAGCCTGTAGTCAATAATTCCAAGGAATTCACAGGGACCTCCCTCACATTCACCAAACAAATTCCTTGCTGAGAATTATTAGCTTGGTTGGAAGTAAGTGTTTTCTTGCCCTCTGTGCAATGTTGCATCTCAGACGACAATTTGAGAATCATTTGCCCACAGCTGGCTGCCTCCAGAGGTGGGCAATTCACCATTTCATCCACCAATCTACACAATAACGTCACTAAAAGGGGTCATAGCATGGGGTCTGTTTGGTTATCAAATAATTTCTCCTTTCAAATATGAAGTCTTTGCACAGGATTGCTCACACCTTTCTACTATCCTGCTGTAAATCATTCAGTCCACTGAAGAAGGAACCTTTAGTATTTGCTGCTTTCAATCTGGACAGGAGACCAAGCAGCCTTCTCTTGCAAAGCTAATTGAATGCCACAGAGCCGTCCATGGCTTACAAGCATGAGAAACCTGTCTTCCTTATGACTAATAAATAACAAAAAAGACCTATCTCAGGCAGAGGAGTGCAGTGATTCAGCAAATGCTCCAGCAATGGCCTCGATGGCATTAATCAGCTCTCGTGTTGGAGATGGTATGTGCGGTCTTCTCACAAACCGAGCTCATGGCAGCAGTTTCTGCACACCTCTGAGTCAGCTACAATTTTGAAACCTTGAGGTGCCAAATTTCCCAAGTGACCTCAAGGTGGTTTCCCAAATGGGGAGTCAAGTGTGGAGGGTTTGGAGCCCACACATCTGCAATGGGACTGGGACACCATCCAGCTGTGAATCTCCTGTTGAATAAGCCAAAAGGCTCTTTGTGCAGGATCTCACCCGAGAGGGAGAATGTCATAGGAGAGAAAAATGTGCAAAAAACTTACTGATGAGGCCAGTTTTTAGTGCAGCTTCTTTCTTCTGCCTTCCCCCCATGTATCCAGATGCTGAGTTACTTGATGGAGAGTCAATGAGACCTTCTGAGAGCACCTGCTTGGTTTCTGCCCACACACAGAGGTGCTCCCAGGCTTGCTTTTTAGGTCTGGGCTCGTGTTTGGGTCTGGAGCCAGCCGTGGGGGGAGGGATGCCCAGCCCGCCTTTGACCACAGAGCATGCCCAGCATCCCAGCTCAGCGCTGCTGGTGTGGGACCAGCCCCTGGCGTGGGCCGTGGCCATGCAGCATCACCTTCCACACATTGTGGTGTGCAGCCACCGTGTCCACAGAAGCCCTCAAATTTTGGTGGTGCAGGTGAGAGAACCTGTTTGGCAAGTGTTCCACAGCCCAGGAATTTGGGTCCCCTCTAATCTGATCTCACTGCGTGCCTGCACTTGTCCTGCGGCTGTTATCCCCTCTGCAGAGACTCTCCTGCCTTGCAAGTGTGACACTGTGCTGGGCAGTCTGCAGCGGGGCTTCCCAATATCCCTTCGACATCTCTGGGAGTGCAGTCATGCCAAGAGCAGCTGAATAAATGCACCTCTGAATATCCTGCTTTGCAGCATTTTTTTCCTCCCCGCCGCAGGGTGTCATGAAGCTGGATATCCCCTGGGGTCCATCTCCAGCCATCTCCTGTTTCCATTTCTGCCTGCACCTCCCCAGGGACTGCAGCCAGGTTGCCTGCTTTCAAAGGTCAATGAGAAGTTGAGTTAATACAGTCACAAATCTGCAGCACAGCCCTCCTGAGCAAGAGCCCGGGCCACAAACAGCATTGGGCATTATTTGGACCAAACTCGGAAAGGGTCTGTGCTGTGCTGCCTGCAAAGGGTATGCTAACAGGGTCACTACACCCTGCTGCCTTTCACAGTCCTCTCAGATTTTCCCCCAGTAAATTTTCTCTGCAATCATTTCAATGCTAAGTCAAGTGGGTATCGATGTATTTGCACCAGGGGCAAGATCCCCTGTGCTCCGTGTCTGGATACCTGCGGCTTTTTGATTCAGGAATCTCCACGTTTGAAGGCAGTTGATGGGGATTTTTTCTCACAGGCTTTCCCTTTCCCCAGAACCCGCAAGTGGTTTCTGCCAGCTCTGCAGCTCCTCGCCCCTCCGCCTGGCAGCAGCACTGGCGATGACACAGTTCACAGGTCTGCGGGAGAAGTGAGTAAAGCCATGCAGGACAAGAATTTTATTTAGGAGAAGTGAGTGGAATTTATGTGATTTTCAAACTTATCTGAGCTTGTTGGTTCCAAAGCAAAATGTAAAAAAAAAAAAAAAAAAGTTTGAAATCTCCTTCCAGAGGTACAAGTGGGACTTCAGATGGCAGAACACTCTCCATCAATGCAATCAATACTTCTCATTCCAGGCTTAGTCTTTACTGAGCCGCACTGTTATTTGTAATAGAATATGCATTAAAAATTAATGAAAAGTTGATTAAAAAAAAAAAAAAGAAAGACGGAAAGAGACTCTTGGAAAAGACTGAGATAATATCTTGACCTTGGCAAAAAAGTGCCAGTGTAACTTCTTGCAAAGTTACTTCTGGTTGAAAGCTTTATGTTCCCACAGAAAGTTTCAATTTTTTTAAGAAATGGAACTTTCTTTTTCTTTTTTTTTTTTTTTCTTTCCCTGACAGAAAAGGACTCAATCTGAATATTTGCAGGCAGCTGTCTAAATAAGCTATGTCAAAAATGTCTTCTTGTGACACTGAAGAATGAACAAAAGTATTTTTGGTCACTGAAGTGGATGTACTTAATATCACACATTTTCCATCTACACTTTTCCCAGAGTATTTCCCAAGGCTGCTGGGCAGTGCATGTCTCTGCTTGGGAATTCCATAGTGGGGGGTTTGCTCTCCTTTTTGGGCCCATCTGAACCTCCTGCTGCCTTTTTGTCTCGTTCCCCCTTGTCTGACCCAACATGAGTCAATTGCTTCTTCCCTCTTTTTTTGGCAGCCTGATAACCTCTTCAGGGATCCCAGCCATTTGTTCACAAAGTGTGTATCAGTGCCCGCAGGCAAATTTGAAGTCCCTAAGTCCCCTGTTAGATGCCTCAGTTGTGCACTGAATCTGGTTCAACAGTCTCTCAAGCAACAGCCCCTCCGTAAAGAGCCAGGGAATGGACACATCCCTTTCCTTCCATTGCAGTTTGCCCTCCAGGATGAATAGGAGCACCCTGTCTTGCAGCTGATTATTTTTTTAACACTTGGAGACATCTGCCTGGGAAAGTAGTTGCTTCCCCAGGATCCATGTGCATCTGTGTATCAGATGTAAGTAAATGGAGGGCAATTTTCCAGAAAAGTTGCTGGGCATGTGTGTGACAGCTAGAAATTGCAGGGAGGCCCTGATGGAGTGGAGAGAGAGGCTGCATCCCATAAATGGACTTTCCCAGAGGAGGAGGAGGAGGAGGGGGAGGATGGCGAGGAAGATGGGTGGGTGAAGCCAGTGCCATTATGGTGTCCTTTCTCCTTCTGCAGCGAGGAAAGGCAAATGCCATCCTCAAATGAAGCTGCGATCATGGGGAAATCCTGCATTCATTTCCAAAGATACGGCAGATCCAGTGGCTGAGTGACCCAAGCCCCACGATTTTGTCCCCATCCTGTACAAAACAGCTTGTCCCTTGCTCGCCACATCCCCCTGTGGCTCGGCCACCATCGCAGGGCTCTGCAGTGCCTCTGCCTGCCTACACCACTTGCCGCACACAATGCGACAAAGGAACCTTGTAAAACCGGGAGCAAGAACAGTGTTTGGCCCTCCGACCCCTGACCCTCCAACAATTTAGTTAATGATTCTGGTTATCAGATATACTGGCTCAGCAGTGCATCCATCACTGGGCTGACAGGGATTCAATCCTATAAGGGGAGAGAATGTGCAAACACATTCAATCCTGGCCCGGCCAGCCCCCAGCATGCCTCTCCCCCTAGTTCCCAGAACAAACAGGGAGTTTCCATCGGGGAAAGATCTGCTGTGATTTATTGTAAAATAATATACAAGAGGGGCTGGTAGATTCTGACAATGTTTCCCATGCAGGACAAACCCATAGGATGCTGCTTAGCTGCTAAAGCTCCTTGTAGTATATTGAGAGAAAAGCAAATGAGTGATGGTGCTTTACTTTCCGTGGCAGTCTTTGCCCGTTCTTCTGCAACATTTTAATTGCACTGGTTCAATCCTGCAGCCCAAAACTGAAGTCAGCAGCTTGCTTTCCTGAACCTAAGGCTTATACCTTACATCTGTACTGTTTCCATGTCCCAGCTCTGCACTAACGCCTCTTGCCCCATTTGTCTTCAGCCCCTACCCAGGACACTGTGACCCACCCTGTCCTACTCAGTTCCTCCACCCCCTTTGGGTAGATTATTCTGCAATAAATCACAGCAGTCTTCACATGATGGAAAAGCTGGGGTTTTTTTTGCATTTGGGGGATGTTGGTAAAGATGCTGTCAGCCACAGCAGCCTCAAGGGCACCAAAGTGAGGAAGAGAGAATTAATGCTGTGACAGCAACAACCCAGGGTCAATTTGCCCACGCTTGGATACAACCCAGAGCTTCCCAAGGCTTGCAACTGCAGGCTCGCCCCTGTGTTTTGGATATCACAGTATTTTCATGGTGAGCAAGGTCTGAGACAAAATGTTGAAATATGGCTTCTAAGCTCACCAGCTTTTTTTTAACAGGCTTGGAAAAATCTGGAGACACTTCCTCTGAACAGGCAGTGCAGAAATGAGCCTGAAACCAGAGTCTCTAAAGACCAGTCTCTCCTTCTGCTCAAATGCCATCAGAAATCCCCACTCCTGTTTCATTTTCTTGCCTCATCATGTCATACTACATGGGGTGGGCAGCAGGGAGTCACAGCACATCTCTCAGGCTGTGAATTTTCATCCTCCCAACTCCTCCGTGTGGGAGAAACCCCTCCAGAGGAGAGGTCCAGAGGAACCCCCATCAAACCCCAGCCATCCCGTAGCACCAGGAGATGACCGACCGCGGAGCAGGGCGTGCATTAACCAGCCTGGCGTGCATCTGTTTAGCATAGCAATTATTTAAAATCAGGCCAGAGTTAATTAGCTGCTTCTAGTTGCTGCTGCCTGAAACAGGCCACCCTCTGTGCCAAGGGCAGCAGCGGAGTCCTGGCACTTGGCTTTTTGCTCTTGAACAGAAACCGGGCAGGTAGCACCAGCCGGGCTTTGGAGGGGTGGCAAACACCACGCTGAAGCTTATATCTCGTTTTGGATGCCTCAAGCTGCCCAAAACCTTGGCTTAGCCTTCTCAAAGCTCACTCATAAGCAGATAACACAGGTACAGGAAAGCTGGCTGTAGCAGGGATAAGGCAGCACAGGCATCTCCTGGTTGATGGGTGCTCCCTGGAGTAAAGTCCCCCATTGCCAGGCAACCTTTCCTGGGGGCCCTGATGCTCTCTATACAGGCTCATGGGCAGTCAAAACCTCCTTCACTGGGATTTACAACATAGCCAGGCACAGCGTCTGTACGCAGCGCTGCTTGCAAGGGAGAGGCTGGCCCCAACCTCAGAGCAGTGGCCAGCGGAGGGTAAAGCTGCAACAAATTCACTCTTTCCCCTTCCCTCCATGCTTTTCTGGATCCCTGAGGAAGCCGAAGGTGGCTGACAGCGCAGGGAGGACAGCCTGAGTCATTTCTGGGCAGAGCTGCTGCGCCAGTCTCTGGTCCCACGCTGGCAGCCTTCGCGCTGGCCGCATCCCTGAGGGACCGCTGCGTCAGGGAAGCCACACTGTAGCACTGCATGATAACAGCAGATAAGGGAGTTCCTGCGATGGTTATGGCATGACTGAACAAGTTTCCTGATCCTGGAGCTACGCCTGCCACTCCTTGGGACAATACTGTTATCCCTGGCGGGAATGTGCAGGCAAGCAGGAGCAAAGCAGAGCCTCAAGCCCTGCTGCCCTGTGGCAAACAAACATCACTTCGTACCCTTGTCCCATGCAGGGGGCTGGCTCAGGGTCTCGAGGCAAGGAGATTTCCCAAGGAAATATGCTGGCAAGGCAGAGCATCCTCACTGCATCAGGCTTGGAAGAGACAGGGAGAGGGGAGTTCAAAGTTACAGTGAAAAGAGAACAGGATGTGAGCCAATGCTGAAAATATGACAGAAAGCAACTAAGAGTGCAGAGAAACAGTCTCTCTTTGCCTAGATGGAATTTGCAATTGGATGCTATAGGGGAGCTGAGAGTCCCAGCAATAGAAATGCTCTTTGCTCCACCAGCTCTTCCCAACTCCACTATGGATGCCGTGACTGCTCCAGTGTGGCGATCCAGCGTGCCCAGAGATAGCCTCAAACCACCACGACCTGAGCACCTTGTCTAGCAGAAATGTGCATGGAGAAGCTCTCTGCAGCTTTGCATGTGTGGGCTGGGCTTTGTTGGCTTGGCTGCAAGAGAAGAGCCTGGCCAGCAGACCAGCTCAAACCTTCTGGGTGCGGTGTCTGCTGTCTCAGGGCAAGCAAGGCTGAGGAACTCTCAGCGACGTTTTCTTGTGGGACTGCATTTACATCGGCACTGAGATGGGAAAATGCTCATACTCAACATTAAGCACATCATTGTCAGGCTAGTTATTGTATTTTACGTAGACCCCCATGCTAACCAGTGGGGAGAGACTTTGCTGAATTGGGACCTCACCCACAGGGTTTTGCCTGCCTGATTTCCCTAGACATTGAGGGATTATCACTTTCTTTTTAAGTGAACTAAAGGGAGTTTTGGTGCTTTACAGTTTGCTTAGCTGCTGTCCCATCAGCAGACCAAAGCAAAGAGCTCCAGACCCACTCAGGACTGCGCCTCTCCGGTCTAATCCATACAGTTGCTTGAAGGAAACCCACCTGATTTTAGAAGCAGACATATTGCACCACTATTGCATATTCAAGTCCTTCTGTAAGCATATAGACACTTACCGTGTGATTCTTACCTTGTTTATACTGCAGTGAAGTCATCATGGTTATGCCAGTGGAAAACAAGGGCAAATGCAGCCCAAGCAAGGCCCATACCTGTGTGACTCGGTGTACAGCTGAAAGTGGTTTCTGAACCTCTTGTTTTTGCAAGCTCAGTGGGTCTGCGCTCATTTAATTTTAGTGCCCAACCTGCAGTCTGGACAAACAGCATAACGTCATGCCAGGGTGTGCATTCAGCTTGTACAGTCAGTACAAAGGAGCAAATAACGGCCCGTTAGACCACGGTATTTAGCAAAGCCCACAAGAAAGAGCTTTCCAGCTATCTCAGAGGGCTCATTTGCATCGAGAGAGCCAGTTTGCTTCTCTGAACACTCCCTGGCCTGCCTGAACAGTGCCACCCCAACAGCTCTCAAGAAACATTTTAATAGGTACCACTGGATAAAACTTTGTAGCTGCAAATCAGAAAGGTGACCAGAAAAATTACTCTGAAGTTCTTGTTTTCCCTATTAAGAGTTAATTTGCATAAATACAGAAGGATCACCAGGCGGTTTTGTTGTTCTTCAAGCCAGTTTCTGCAAAGGACCCAGGAGGCAGAGATGATCTCTTCCCCTCACAAGCAGAGAAAGTGCTCTGGTAAATATCTCTGCAGTTGTCCTGGTGCAATGGTTGAACACAGGCTTTTTCATTAATCTCCATGGGGTTCTCAGTCCTGTGAAGACCTGCTGGGTGAGCTACCTCCTTTCATCCTGAGAGCTGGGTCAATTGTTGTGGTAGACCATCTTCTGGTGTTTTGCCTCTTGGGAACTGCATCTTGGCAATGGGCTGGAAGGTCAGAAGGAAAGAAAATCATGTGTGTCATTTGGCCAGCTCAGACCCGGGAGATGAGAAGGTACGTGGAAATAAAACACATTAATGTTATGCTCAGATGGTGGTAGTGATTTTACCTTACTAAGGAACCACCTAGCAAGTCTCCTGATGTCTACCACTGCTCAGCAGATAGACAAGTCTAGTGTCAGAAGAATAGCAAAGATAATTTATCATGATTAAAAGTGCAAGAGGTCTCTCTAGATGTAATTAGGTGCTCTCTAAAAGGAAGACACTATAGCTAAGCCTTGCAGGCATGTTTACTTGACCACAGAGGGCCCTCATCAGAACATCCAGTACTAATATATTATCACTAATGATGACAACCAACAGTTTCTTCTCCACATGAATTACAATTACACTTTCTCACTTGGCTGGAGAGTCCAATTTTTCACAAGGAAGATTTTTCGCTCATACAAGACAAGAAATATTAGCAATACACTACAGAATGTTCTTTCCTACCTTTTTTTTTTTTTTTTTTAACTGTCTGTTTTCCACCTGCTAATTTGTTTCACACTATTTCTGACATTATTAGATTGGTATGAATGATCACGCACCACTTTTCTCTTTCACCAGCCCCCATGTGTCTTTAGATGCTCCACATTTTTACAGTTAGCCCAAAGGCAATACTTGATCTCTTAAACCAGCCATCACAAAAGGGTTTTCCAATCTTTATTTCACCACCAAACACTTTTTCAGCACAGCCTTTGACATCTGAGCTATGTGTTCCTCTCACCTCAAGTTCACCTTTGCAAACGTTCCTTCTCTAACAGGCATATTTTAAGGACCACTGCCCTGATGTCCTATGCTACCTCCTACACTTAACATAACAAATTGCTCCATAAAGATCATAGAAAGCTGAAGCAGCTTTGAAAAAGAAGACGGCCTATCTCAGTGCAATCCAGTAGTCTGGAGGTGGTTATGACCCATGTGTGGCAGTGATACCGTAACAGAGCCTCCAACAGCAAGGCACCGTAGGAGGCTCTGTGAAGCAAAGGTGACGGCATCAGCAGTTCTCACAGCTGGAGGTGAAATGTGTTAAGAGGCACTAATGCGAAGGGAGCCACAGAAGTATTTCAGCTAGACTCCAAAGCAGGTGAAATGACCCAAGAAGGAGGAACTAAGAAATCCTGAAAGTGTCTGAAGGAGAAAGTCATGGCAACCTCAGCAGCCTCTGACAGGCAACACTGATGTCCTGAGCTGCTGTGACGGATGGGGAGGTATTGCATTATCCGGGCTGAAACCACTTCCCCAGCTCTGGGGAAGCCCAGCGCCTCTATGAATCATATCCTGGAGTGCACAGGCCAGAGCTCAGTGGTGTCTGGTGCCGCATCCCTCCGGCTGGCTGGCTGGCTGGCTCCTGCAAGAGGACGGAGGGCTGGTGCCGCCTAGGGAAAGCCCAGCAATGCCCAGTATGGCAGACAGCACCCAGTCCAGCCTTACTGGTCCCTCTAACGAAATTCCTTCCGAACAAGTGCTGTCTCTCTGTATCTGCAAGACAGTCTCCAGGCACAGCAGGCTTGCTTTGAGGCACTGTTCCATCACTCATCCTTCCTCTGAGTCATGAAGACACAAGTCTCTCTCCCTGTGCCAAAGTCGTCTTCTGCTGTGATGCAGAGCCTGCATCTCAGGTTCACTCTCAGATGTAAACGTGCTCTCAGGTTGTGTGGATGCTAATGCTAAGCCTCATCTAATAAACCTCCTCTTTTATTTATATATTCCATACCATCCCTGAATTGTTACTTGGCCAAAAAGATGCTTAATTGAAATTAAAAAAAAATAAAATAAAATAAAATAAATGTGTCAGTGAGCTCAGGAAGCACTTTTATTTCTTTGAAATGTGCTGGATAATGAGAGCTCTCCAGGCCCCGAGGTGGACACCAGAGAGACTAGGAGGTGCTAGCAACAGCCAAGGCACTTGGCGGTGGTGTCTGAGACCTTGTTCTGCCCCTTGTGTAACATGCTGGCTCCTCCCCAGGATGCCCAGAAATGAGCTGCCCATTTTGGGGCAGGAGGAGATTGCCTTCAGTTGCTCTGACTTGTCAGGCTGAGGGATTGTGCCTCGGGACTGCACACGTACATCCACCACTCAATCAAAGAGCAGGTTGCTGCCTAGATGGAGGCCGGGGGCTGCATCTTTCAGATTCAGGTGTCTGTCCTGTGGAAGAACTGGAGGGGAGCCAGCGCTGGACCCATCGCTTGTTTTACCCCACACCCTATTTTGATGTATAGCAGAGAGCTCAGGCTCAGCTCTGAGAGCAGACCGAGGTTTCTGAGCCCCCCAACACCCCCAGCCATGGCTCCAGCCCCAGCTGCAGTGCAGTGTTACACCTTTCTGATGATTTTGCTGCATCCTGTCTAGTACCTGTCTTTCTAACACATTCTTGATTAACAAACCTCTGCAGGCACTTCCTACTGTCATTCGCAATCACTTTTCTCTACTGAAACCTGCTGGCAGCTCATCACAGGTTTCAGCCAGGCAGCTGGACCTGACTCTCAGAAATCAGAGCACCGCAATCAGTCGGTTTCACTGACTGTAAAATGGAGCTGACTGCCACCCACATCTTTCTTGGAGTCTTCGCTTGGCTTGCAGGCCTGCCGCGGAGCCTGTCCGGCACGGCGGTCCCCTCCTTCCCGCCCGGATGGGACAAGGCACGCTGGAATCTCATTCATGCATCTGCTGTTGCACCGCTGCTGCCAATCCAGCCCAGGCTTTAGGAGAGGAGAACATGATCGCTTCGCAGGGCGCTGGTGGAGTCACCGCACAAGCGGAGAAGACCATCTAATCCTCGCATTCCTGCAAGTAAGCAAGCCCCCAGTGAGCTAAACATAAATGGCCAACGGTGTGTGTTATTTTTAAGTCCAAAAGCCTGAAGGCAAGGTTTAAAGGCGAGTCTAATGGCATTTTTTTCATGAGCTGTCTTAAGTCCCCTTGTCTCTTGCCTGGATTGCGTCAGCCAGCAGTGACATATTTTGGTGTGGGAGCTGTCTCTGTCCCTGTTCTCAAGACCCTTTAAGCCTCCGTACATGGCCGGAGCAGGCAAACTGAGACACGGAGCAAATGCTGGCTTCCATCTACATATCTTGTCATCCGGGATTGACAGAGACCACGGAGTGGCCTCATGGAGGGATAAAGTCAAACAATACGCCTGCCTGATGTCTCGCGTTATACCCTGCCGCTCCTCCCCGGAGCCGGGGGGGAGGCTCGCCGTGCCCCGCGGTGATTTCCCTGCTCGCCAGCTGTCTGTCACCGACCGCCCCGGCCAGAGGCCCTGGACACCACCTCCTCCCTGCCGCCCCAGTGGGACCGGGGGAGGCGAAAGCCCGGAGGCATCACCCCCAGCCCTCCGGGGAGCATCGTGACTCCCGCCCGCTCCGCTCCCACGGCCGCCAGAGCACGCGAGACAAAAATCAACGGCTTCACGCTAGGGGTATGGCTAAGGCCCGGATTTAGGTGTTTTGTCGCTGCACGGGGCAGCGTTAGGAGGTGAAATGAGGGTTGCAAATGGAGAAGGAGGAGCGCGTGCACCCAGCGCGCTCAGGCACAGCAACCAGCTCTCGCTGTGCTTACCGTGCCACAACCGAGCATCCCGGGTACACACTCATACTGTATGGCATTAGGTAATGTTCCTGTTTAATACTTTCTTTGCTGAAGCAACTGTAGAGGCAGGTGAACGGTCCCGAAAACTCCACAATATCTGCCAGACTGATATTTCATATATTCCATCAACTATTTCTGACAGCAGTAACATTTTTGTGACACTGCTCCAGCCAGCTCTGCTGTAACTGCAAAATATAACCAGTTTCAATTTTCCACTGTTTTGTACTGTAAAATTAAGATGAATATTCTTGTTACAGTACGGGCTGATTGTTTCAACAAGAAACAAGCAGCCATTCAACTTGGGATGAAATCTGGAAGGTAGGTGGTGGGGTTTTTTTTGGAGGAAATATGACTCCTGGGGACAAAGAAGCCCAGGTCTTTCCCCGTATAGAAAGGATTGAGCCAGCATTGGAAGCCATCATGCCACAATGCCGATGAGTGCAGGAGGTGGTGGGAGGCAGCCGCAGGGCTGAAGGCTGAATGTGGATTTCAGCCTGACTTTCAGAATGGCCTCACCTGCATACACACCAGCACGGGTTGACATTTGATTCTGAAATTCCAAAATCCCTGGCCTGGACACCCTGCTGCTTCCATCCATGCTTCTTGGTATAAAGAAGATAGAGAGACATATGACAAATAAAACCACCGCTTTGTTTTCTGAACACAAACCTGTTCAGATGAGCTGTCTTTTTTTTTTTCTGTTGTTCTTTTTTTCAGTTTGGCTGTGACACCTTCTCAGTTTCTCTTCTTTTCAATGATCTCGTGCTTTTTTGCTCTTCCTAATCCAGGTTTTTCTGTCCCATCTTTCTATCACCTACAGACCCTAGCTCTCACAGACAAAAGAGATGAGGGAAATAAGATATATATCCCCCTACCCACCAGACCAATTCCTTTTCCTCCTCTGCTGCACCAGGCTGGCACCTATGGGGCATCTGGCACAAATGGGACTGATCTGACATCAAAGTCCCCTGCATGAACAGGGGAAGGGCCTGATCATACGGTCCAGTCCCCACGTCTTTAGAAGTGGGTATCTAGAAGCAGCAGTGGCTCAGGGTTGGCAGCGCAATGTTCAGGTAGAAGCACTTGGGCTTGTAACCACCGGCCTCATCCTCACTGGTTGAGGGAGTCTGGGCCAACCTCAGTGTCTGGGCATCTTCTTTGGAATCCCTTGGAATAGAGGACTTTTCCTGACTTGGTGCAGAGAATACAATGGAGTGGGAACACCAGCATCAGTTTGGGGATGGAGGCGAGGCGGCCTTGTTTCTGACTTCTTTAATTAGTTGGCTCTTGACAGTGAAAAAAAAATCAGTTTAATGAAGCCAAGCTGATTTTATTAGCAATATGATTATGAATGAGCTGCCTTCCCAGGCAGAGGAAAGGGTCTCACCTTCAACAGTTTCATTAAAATAATGACTTCTACCACCTCTCCCTCCCCCCAGCCCTCACCATATTTCCTCCCTCTCCCATGCTGGCGACTGTGCTGGGATATGCCCCTGATAATCTTCTGCTATCCTGAGGGCCTGAGAGGCAGGAGGGACATGGAAAGAATCCCAGCGTTTCCATCTGTCGAATTCCCGAGCGGCAGAAACCTGACCCCGCACGGAGCGGGTACGCGCTGCATTATTGCTGCTGTAGCAGAGTAAGCAGCCTGTGCTCCTTGTCATGCATTATTAAGAGAGCTCAGAGAGAGGGAAAGACACCAGCGAGAGGGTGAGTGAACCTGAAAAGTGGAAAAGTCAAGTCTATCCCTGTAATAAAAAAAAAAAAAAAAAAAAAGTAAAAATAAATCCAAACCTGTGCAGCCTCAGTAGCAGATGCAGCAGCTGCTTTCACGGGCAGAGCTGACCAGGCACTAGGCAGAGACATGACAGCCATGCTGATGGTTTGCTGCAATAGCGTGGGGTTTTTCCATTATTTTAGCAACTTCCTAGAAAGGGAAGGAGCCTGTGTGAAAAAATGAGGCAGTAAATGTTAAATCCTGCAATGCATTTGTTTCTGTCCAAATTATCTCCGGGCTGAGGGAGTGGGAATACTTTGCCATTGCATGAGCTGCCCCAGAGCCAAATCCCACAGAAGTTTGTTGGCACCTGAGGCCGGGGGACACTACGGCTGGTGCAAATCAGCTCAGCTTTGGCTCCCCAGGCTGCACATCCCCTTGGTCCCGGAGAATATTTGGGAGTGGTGGCAAAGCCCCCTGCCCCATGCAGGGCCCTGCCTTGGGCACAGCACTCCTAAGCCATCAGTCAAGACCACCCTGGGATGCACATTTAGCTGTGAAGGTGCATCCCTGCCGCCGTGCTCCCAGCCAAACTGCTTCACCACGAAATACAGGGGAAGAGTGTGGCTGCAGTTTGTTCTCCGGGACTCCGTCACCCGTAGAGGTAGATGGGATTTGATGAGGGAGACACATGACCCCAGAAATCACCTTCTTCTTCCCAGCTGATCACCACCACAACAAGAGCAGGAGGGTTTTGACCAGTAAACAACACTGAGCTCACCTGAGGGGAAAGGCCACCCAGCAGTGGAGGTCCTGGACCGGAGATGTAAACTTGACCAGGTATGCAATCCCTTTCCAGTCTTTTCCTGAGCCTGTTTAGAGATGGTTTTATGGATGCTTTAGCCAATTTTCCAGCCCAGTGGCAACTATTCCTTATATGGGAAAACAAGAGCATATAGGAACTTAATGTGATTCTAGCTGCTTTTAATCAAATTTAATAACTTTGGCAAGGAAACATAATCAGCCCAGCTAATTCTTCAGGAACCCAGAGCACATAACTTGAAAGCCTGTCTTAAGCAGAGAAAAAATGGCCACTCCTGTTATTTGTAGAAGAGGCAAAATTGCAAAGGGCCAAGTATTGCAAAACCCCAGGCTCTGCAGAAGGTGATTTATAGTTACCTGCAAAGACGTGACTAAGGATCTCAGGAATCCCAAGCTGAACAACAGTCCATTGATAAGCCCCAAGACACTGCAGGCCAAACTGTTGGCTACCCCCCAGCTGACCCCTGGCAGTGTCCTGGGCTTGCCCGAAAGGCAAATGTGTGCAGGTGAGAGGCAGCTGGGAGCACAGGAGGGAACTGGTGTGGGCCAGGGCCTCCACGCACCAGGCTGGTTTGCTTTTGTCAGCAGAGGATGGACCAAATCCATTGCTGGAGGCGAGTGGCTTCATCACTGTCAAGGGGCTGAGGGTCAGACCTCTGCTAATAACGTGTTTGTTTTTTTTTTTTTCAGGGATGTTTTCTTTCCACTTGTGCTCCTGAAAATGTAGAGGCACACAAATAGAAAAGGACAAATCAATAAGCATTTATGAGCCTTGAAAAAGCTTTCTTCTTGCTCAGGTAAAATCTTAGTTGTGCTCTTAATGTGGCTGGGATGATTCATTATGCTGCCCTCTCCCCCACAGGCAAGCAGGAAAAAAACAGGAATACTTTCCAAATTCAAGAAGGACACCCTCCCTCTCTCCCTCTTTTGCCCAGTATTAGTATAATTTTCTCCAGACAGCTCAAATCGTTCTCTCTGAACACTTGTAAATTCCTGATCATGCTTGGTTTGCTGCAGCATAGCCTGGCATAGAGGTAACCGGCCTTCTTGGCCATGGATACATCCCCGATCAACAGCTCATGTGTGCTGAAACACTCCTCTGGTCCCCTGAGCTCTGCTTTTGCTGTCATTGGAGTCAAAGGCAAAACTTCCCCCGGCTCCAGCGGGAGCAGGAGCACGTTTCGTCCAGAAAATCCACGCGTATCGCCATATGTTGCTTTCTCTCCCTGTTCTGTTTTCCTTTCGGCCCTATCTGCTTCATCAAAGAAAGGGAGCTGAGCGCGGCAGCCACGCGGGGTGTTTGCACAAAGGCGGTAATTCAAGCCCCGGCGCGAGCTGTTTTGGCAGCGTAGCCTAGGCACCGCTTGTTGTTTCAGCTGACCTCTTCGGCGGCGCCGGCCCCGGCCTCCTCGCTGGATGCAGGTGGCTCTCACGCCAGCCTTCCCCCCTTTCCCCTGGTGCATTTTTTTAAAACCATTTTCTTGTGAGCCGCTTGTGGATGGAGCGGCTTGTGTCCTGGTTAGCAGGACACCCGAAAGTCCTCCCACCGGATAGTTGGCACCCGGCATTATTTTTAAGACCCCGTGGGGCCAAGAGGTGCTGGGCAAAGGTGGCAAACTGATAAAAACACTAAGAGTGGGTGCTGCCAGGGATTTGGCTGGCGTGGGTCTTTGTTTGGGCGGGAGAGCCAGACGCCGCTCTCCATCCTGCTGCACATGAGCACGCAGCCATCACGCTCATGAGACTGGTTATTGGTGCCTCTGTCATCTCAGGCTGAGGACAGGCATTGCAATCCGAAGGAAATCATGACTTTCCTTCATGCAATAATCCCTTTTCTAGGTGAATCCTCCCACGGAGGGAGGCACCCAAGCCCTTCTACTCATCCTTTGCAATGGCCTGGGATGGTGCTCTCAGGCCCTTCCTTTGTAGCGACTTTATTCCAAACCTGTTGCCACCATTCAAGGTCTTTGTGGGGAGTTTGCTGGCCCCCGACGGATTTGGAGAAAGTGGAGGGTGAAATTCCCTTTCGCTGCATGCCTTGGTTCAGTTTCTCCCCACTGCGAGAAATTCCAGGATGGAGAATAGTCAGATCAAAAAGAGACAATCCCAGCTGAAACATGCACGATTTGCATATTCCATTAAAAAAAAATCAAAGGGGAGGGTGTGTAAAATATTTGCGCCCTGGAGCATATACAATGTATGCCCCAACAAGATGCTCCACGTAGGGCTTATACTTATTTACTCTGATGCCTAATAACAAAAAAAAAAAAAAAAAAAAAAAAAAAGAAAGAAAAAGAGGCTGCTGTAATTTTCACATCCCAAAGGATTCTGGCTCATCTGATACACAGATCAAGTCCTTGAAAGAAGCACAGATACCCCTATAAAGCTTGGGCTGTCTTTTGGCAAATTGCTTACTTTTGAAGGTCAAACTAAATACATTCCTTGTGCAGTGGGAGGTCCCCCATTGATAGAAATCTTTATTGCTCTGGTTCTGCCATTTCATTTAATGTTTGATAGACCCCAAATACAGGGGAGGTGAGTAGAGGACACACGCACCTTTCTCTGCCGAATTTTAGAATGGTGCTGTGAAGAGTCACAATGGCAAAGCTGAGTTTGCTTGACGCTGAGAAAAGCACGGGTTGTGAATTTAATTCTGTTGCTGGCACTGCCACCAGCCAGCTGGATGACAGTGACAAGGTCACCACTTTGTGCCACTGTTTCTCCATCTATAAAAAAAGTGTTATTGATCCCTTTTTGGGGTATTTTGAGATCGACTGGTAGAAAAAGACCTATCTGAACTGTACACCATTATTGTTAGCATTAGTGTTCTTATTGCCTTTTATTACCACTGTGGTGGCTATTATCCCAGCAGTGTTAGTAGCCCATGTTGCACCACCCTGGTGTTTGAGCACAAGCACGCCCGTCTGCAAAAGCCAGGTGATACTGTTTGTATGGGGAGATGTGACGTGTGGTGCTTATCCTGAGCCTAATGACAGTGTTCTTCTTTCTACCTACCATCTCCAGCTTCAAAGCCTGCACTGATCTGCACAGCCTTCCAGCAGGAGACAAAAAAATCAGCGATCAACTGTGGTCCCGGTGGAGGGGTGGGTCGCAGGGCTGCTTTTTCCAACCCCCATCTCCAAAGCCTTTCCTCCAGCAGCCGATCCGGCTCGCGCATCCACAGGGATGCAGCGAAGGCCGCGGGGCGGCAGGCGGAGAGGAGAGGTGGGGGGAAGATGATGGGCTCACGCCCAGGTGGGAAAACACCACTAGCAAGAACAGAGCATCTCCTCCCACCCACGGCTGCCCCAGCCCTTCCCCGGTGAGGGACACAGCCCTCAGGGTGTCCCCTGCAGAGCTACGAGCTGGAGGAGACGCTCTGCTCCTCTTCCCTGCAGGGGTTTTCTCGTGGCTAAAGCTCTCCCGTGTGCCAAAACCCCACACTCGCCTGAAAGCCCAACCTGCCGTGTGCCTCATCCCACGGTCCCCCCGCCGCCGTGCCTCTCTCCAGCCCTCCTCCCCCTCTGAGGGGCCCGGTGCAGTGGCTGTGCATGGTAATGCCTTAAGAAAGACGCTGGCTTCCTCCCATTGAGACTTCCCGGCTGTTGGCACACCACCGCAGCACTGTATTGATTTGCTTAAAGGCAATGGTCCCTCATAATTTATTGAAAACCAGCCGGGTGGTTTTTGCTGACTCCCACGCCTTATGTGGCTCGCATTAATAGTGATCGGGTGCCAGCAAGAAGTCACTTTTGAGAATATAATCCCTCTCACAGAGCATCTTCCAAGAAAAAAGTAATACGCAGGAAGAATGCACCTCGAGACATCAAGCGTTTTAGCGTTGGTTTGTTTGCTTTTTCCCAACAGCCTGCCTTTAAGGTACATCGTTTCTGGCATCAGGTTTCCTCACGTAGAGACCATTTAAGTACTTAAGGTGCTCTCTATGTACTCAGCCAAATGTTTTGCCAAGAAACCTAGAATTTCTTTGCTTTAAAGGCATAAAGTCTTCCATCTGAGTCTTAATTATAGGGTTGAATACACAATGAAACTGCAGCTAAGCCCCTACATGTATGGAATGTAACACCACTTCGCTGAGCCTCACCTGAAAGACAACTTGTAAAAAAGCCACAGATGAGTAATAAACTGGAAGGACACTAATGAGAAAAGAGAAAAGATTTTTTTTCAAAAAAAAAAAAATCCCTCCAGTAAATAATTAGCTATTTTCTGATTATGCTTCTCCTGATAAAAGACAAAGACCTCTGTCAGGAAGTGACTCCATCTGAGAACCTACTTCCAGAAAATGTGGTTTTAGTGGTCTAGACCATCTGTTCATGGCCAGGGGAAGGGTGGGTCTGAACCTGTCTGCATTCAAACTGCTCCCTCGTGGGTGCTGAAGCTCTCTTGAATCGTGCTCCTGGGCAAGGTGTCCCAGGGGAGGCGGCAGGAGCGATGGAGTCCTAAACCTCCCCTGGGAGAAGGAAGCTCAAAAGCCATCGCTGCTGGGACATGTCCTTGGTGCTATCAAAGATCTGCAGCTCTGGAGTCAACAGGAAATTTGCCCGGGGTTTCCGTGGGCTTGAGGTCAAGGCTTGTTTTGCGCCTGGGCAGGGGTGGAGGTGGCCCTAGGCATGTGGCAAACCCAGATGCTCCTTCGGGGCTGCCCTGGGGCTCCCCAGAGCACAGCAGAGCTGTGGGCAGGGGCCTCATGGACATGCTTGGGCCAGCCCAGACCCCAGTGGCACCATGCCCACCCGGCTCTGGCTCCCCACAGCACCATTTCTGCTGGCGGGGCTGTGCCATGGGGTATTTTTGGCGTGATAAAACAGTGTGAATAAAAGGGACTGTCCAGCTCCGGGGAAGAGGAAGGGGTGTATGGTCTCTCCTTCTTGGGCAGGAGAAGGGACAGGCTGAGCTGGGACAGTGCATGGGGCGGCAAGCCCTGGAAAGGCCGGTTTGCTCCCTTTGCCTTTCCCCTCCTCAAGGGTGAGGTGTGCCACGAGGTGCAAAGAGCTGAACAGCGGAGCGATACTCCCCAGACAAATCCCTGGCATGGTCGGGCCGTCTGCTCGGGGACAGAGGCAGGAGGGTAACAAACAAGAGATCAAGCTAGTGCTGCCATTACTTCGAAAGAAGCCTGCACTGCATTTCTTCGCAGGGGAAGAAGCCTCATCAAAGCATACCTGAAAGAGGGAAGCATGCTTCACCCAGAGCACATAATCTTCATTTTTAACCTGTAATTTATTTTTTTTTTCCATTGAAAGATCAAATTAGCTGCTTTAGCTCCATCCCTAATTAAATGTTTTCCTTTTTTCCTTTTTCCAAGTGGCAAATTCCTGCAAATTCAAACAAGTTATATCACCTGGCAGAATTAAATTTTAGTCAGGACATGCCTGTCATTCCAAACAAATTAGATATCTGAAGGGGTGGGTTTAGCTGCATTTCTGTGCACTAACCAAACCAAGCGGTTATGACCCACATGGGGCCAAAAACGATGTTCTTCAGGCGACAGCAACCCCTATGCATACCAGCACCTCGCTGAATCAAAGAGTAAACACCCATTGTACCTGGGCATAGGCCGCTGTGGGTCTCTGAACCGATGTTTAATGACCTTGTCAGGGAATGTGTGTGCTGTACTCTTACATTTTTAAGAAAGTATAATGGTGCTTTTGTCTTCTGTTTTTTCCTGTGTGGCAAGTTGCAGCTAGTCTTCAAACTTAGCTTAGAAACTTCACTTATTACTTCTGGACAGTTCTCTTGCCAGTTCCATGCTTTTTTTTTTTTTTTTTCCCTTCCCTCTTCAGCTGGGTGTCTCAGCAGATATCGAACTTTCTTTTTTAGTGCTGTAATTGATAGTTTGCAAACCAGTTGTGTGTCTGTGCATGTGTGTATCTGCAGACTCACAGTCTCCAGTTCATTGAACAGCCATACAGCAAGAGCATAACTTCTGCTCAAAGACCTAAAATAAACGCTAAATTGTTCAAAGGGCCCTGGTATTTAGTGTCTCCTTATTCAGGAGGGAAGTTCACTAGGTGGCTGCCTTTTGGCACGTGCCAAAGTCCCTCTAAATTAAAGACTCCACAAGCTTTTATAGACACTGAGAACAGTGAAAATGCAGGATTCACAATCAAAATGAAACTTTCCTCCTCACCTGGAGGCTTTCAGGAGAACTTAGAGTTCTTTTTGCCCATGTTTGTCTTGGTGGGGCATGGGTGTTCAAAGCACACGCAGATCTCATCAGCCTGACCTAAATTCACAGCTACAGAACTGGAAAGCTGCTGTTTCTAGCATCTGAACCTGCAATTCAGCTACAGAAAGGGACACTTCATTACAGATAAGATAACAAATTGTGCGCATACACTTGGAAAGCTGATAAAGAGTCTTGATATAAATTTCTTGGGGCCTGTCATTGGGATTACGAGGTTCAGTAGGATGTTTGGGATTAGGAGGTAATAGGAATTATTCATCTGGAGCAATTAGAAAGAGGTTGGGGCTTTTGATGACATTTTCAGTGCAGCTGTGGATTTTTCACAATTTCTTACATTCTTCTTTTTGACCAACTTTAATTACTGGTGAACAGCGTTCATGGTGAAAGATCAGTATTCATTGCACAGCATTTTAGACATTTGCAACACTGCTGTATGATCAGACCTCCCTTCACAGTCATGTAACAAGTTCTAGAGAAGGATGGATGTAATTGATTTTGGGCATGTATTTTAGCATGAGATAAATCCTGCTTGAAACTATTGACGCTAAAGAGACAGCAACAGGCTAGATGGTAACCAGCTAGATGAAGGTACTTGGAGCTCTGGAGATGAATTTCACCCTAAGTACCATTTAAGTGTTGAACAGGTCTACCAGCCAACTGCTTTTGCTGCAAAATTTGTAGGAAAATTAGTCAGGGAGCTGGAGGAATCTGGCTCTAGGCAAGGAACATTATCATTTCCTGGCAGAAAGAAAAGGCACTGGGAAGTGAACAATTACAAAAGTGTACGAATATTAAAATCCTAATGGCTCCTGAGGTGCCTGTTAACTCTGTTAATACTTAGATGGAATGGAAGACACACAATGTATCTTCCAAAAGAAGATGAGTATGAGGAGTAAGGGACTCTTTGATAAACTGGTTTTGTCCAGCATCCTGCTGAAGGGCAGCTGAAGTGAGAGACCCAGAGTTCTTAGCCTCATCCATGGAGAATTGCTCTTCCAAAACCACCTGAGAGCATCCTAAAGCATGCTGAAGTGAGGGGGAACCCTGGGAAATCTCCTCAAATGTTAAGAGATTTGGTGCAATGAAGTCTCAAAGAGTCACGCTCAGCCTATTTGCCAGGAGACAGACCCACTTGCTTTTGCTCCCACTGCCTGAAGGACAGCTGTGCAGGAGGCAGGGAGGCACCAGAAAGGTGTGCTGAAGGACCCCTTTCTCTTCTCATCGCTTCACTGCATGCCACAAACATGGCTATGAAACAACAACCGGCTCTGCAGGGTGGACACTGGAAGGAGATGAGATGAAGGATGGAAAGACACAAATGGGAGGGTGGGAACAAGGCCCTGGGAGGGTGATTTACCCTACAACATGCTGGGAAGGCAACTGAATTTCATCACCCATGCCAGCTGAGCGATTCGCTCCCAAAGACCCTACTCTTCACTCTGGATCAGGAATTGCTGGCCCCATACACTGCATCTCCATGCTGCCCCATACTGCAAGCCTCCCAAGCCCCTGCCCAGGGGCACCATGCCATGCTCCAGGGATGGACACACAGCTGAACCCTGAAATAGCCAGGAGATGTTACTGGCGGGTGGCTCAGCAGCCTCTGCACCCAGCTCCATGCCTGTTGGTCCCACCCCACCACTTCCCACGTGCTCACACGCCAACTCCCAGGGGCCACGGAATGCCACACCACGCAGACTGCATATGTGTGTAAGCACACGCTTTCATACATACCTACAGAGTTTTATAAGTTTATGAATGCAGAAAGCTCCTAAGTCTTTCCGTAGCGTTATAAGAGACCATTACATATAATGTGAGAGCATTAAGGCCATCATCTTGGGCCCTGCATAAGTGCCCAACATGAAGATAACACTTCCTATCCCAAAGCACTTACAATCGAAACATAAGAGCGGGAGCAACAGGTGGACACAGACAGCCAGGCTGGAGGGAAGCACACAGCAAAAAAGGAAACCAAGAAATGCATGCAGTGCTGATGAAGCTGCAAGTCCCTTTTATTGGGATTTTCTTGTGAAGTATTACATCAAAAAATTAACATGCTCCATTCTGGGTCGTACAGATAGTGCTGGAGACAAAAATGGATCAGCCATAACCATACATTCTAGTATGGGCAAACACTGGCAACTCATAAGGGCTTGTGTCCTCTACAGAAGATCCAAAATTAGATATTTTTGTTTAAATGACACTTCTGCCCTTACAGCTTTTCTCACCAGCTGTCCTATGGAGGACTATGTTCTATATCTGTTTGTTTACCTACTCTGCTGTAGGAACCGTTCCTATGACAGCTCCTATTAGAGAGAACACCTGCAAGTTTGAAACCCCGTGATCCTCAGTTCAGAAATTAATTGTTCATCTCAGGGGGCTGAAGCCCAAATCATTGAAAAAAGAGGACAAGCAAGAGTTTCCAAAGAGCAGTTCGAACTGCATATAGGGAGTTGCATCTAGAAGATGGTAGCTTCAGATAACAATTTCCAGAATTCCCCTCCGCCAACATGTTATGTGATAGATTTGCAGTTAAAGTCTGTAGTTGCCTGCTTTTGTTAACTACCTGTCTGATGTCAAGTGCCCAGGACCCCTGGGCTTGCTGTAGCAGGCACTATGCAAACTTATAGAAAGGACATAGCTCAGAGTTTACAGTAACATCACAGAATGGGCTTTTTATTCTATTCTGTTCATTATTTTTTTTTTTTTTTTATTCTGCTCATGAATAAGATCTAGGAAAAGGTTACTTGCAGCTTCACAGAGCTCAGAATCAAAGGGCAGGGCCAAATCCAGAAAAACATATCTCCCACTCAGACACTCTTTCTGCATTGTTGAAATGAAAATTAGGTCCAACATAATGTTCAAATTCCGGCAGAGTTAGATGCCAAACATCCAACAGCAGACATTGTAAAACCAATCAGAAATTGCTGCACCAGAAAATACTCCAGCAGTGGCATCTAACATTGGTGTAATCTTCTTCAGCCAACAGACAAATAATGCCCATTGACTGCACCAAGGAAGCCAACCTGGACTACAGCATCTAGACTGGAAACATGCTGTTTAGCCCTTCTCTATCTGGCAGAAGACTGTTCTTGGGCGGTGCTTGATAGAAGATTGGGCTTAGTGTCTAGAAAGGTTGTTCCCGTCACTTTCCTAAGAGACATTCCCATAATTTCCTAGAGTACAAAACCAGAAAATTACTTTTTTAACAGGTTATTTTGCCTTATCTGTGGGTCTTTCCACACAGCAGGATGAAGCGTGACTGCTGCATGTTAGATGCTAGTGCATTTTTAGCAAGGATGCCACGATGTGAGCTTTATCAAGCACAAGCAACAGGAGAAAAAACCTGCTGAGGACCTCAGTAAGTCAGGTAAAAGCAGGGCCATGGTGCTTTCACTGCCCTGTTCCTCCTGCTAGTTAGATGAAGACAGACTGGGCATATTACAGTGACCACCTTGCTTTGCAGCCTCACCCAGGCTTTCATCTCTTGGCTAATAACTCCTCCTTACTTTCTTTGCTTTCTGTGCTCCTTGATTTGAAGGATCTCCTCCCCTGCCGTGTTGGTCACTCTCCATGGCTGGTGAGTCCCACAGTGGGAGTAAGTGGCAAATTAAAATACCACTTGTTTAAAATTCTGATTTCTGCCCTTTGGCTCTACCCTAGTAGGATTCATGACACGGGCCCTCAGGTTTGTGTCTGCAGCTGAGCAGCCATGCCGAGGGCTGACCTTATGCACTTCATGCTGGTGGGCGATAGCAGGCTGAAGAGCAAATGAAACATCTGCAAATGATACTTCTGCAAACAAACTCTTCTGTCTTAGAAGCACGATTCTAGGCACATTAGTTAACATTTGGCTCTTTAAGTGACACAGCCAAGTCTCAGAAGCGTGAAACACCTTGACAGGAGCTTGTCCCAGAGGACAGACTTCAAGATTGACCTGAGAGATCCCTTCAACTCTACTCCCCCCTACAAAAGCCAACTTGGGAAAATGAGACTCACGTATCAGAGTCAGAACCACATATCTGGATGCATATGGTGGCCCAGCGAGCTGCTAAAGCAAACACTGGCAGCACTACCCCTTGCCTCACCCTGTAACACAATACAGAGCGGCTCTTAGGACTGATGCTTTGCAGTGCCGTCACCCGAGGAACCACTGGACTCTGCTGGTAAACTAATCCTCGAGGTGAGGCCGGGGGGCAAAGGGGAGAGGGGCACGCTGAGAAGTATAATCCCCATCTCCTTTAAAAATTAAAAGCTGTGTTCCACTGCTCTGACATCAGGTAGCACTTTGCTCTGTGAAGCACTTACAAAAGCCAGGAAATTTTAGGTGTGCAAGATGCCCAGCTCTTATCTAGGTGCTACCTGAAGGGGCTTGCCTGGGTCCCTCTGCAGAGGCAGAGAGCAGGCACCATGGAAGACCACACACCCCATGGTCTCAGGTACCTGGCCTCAAAGGGGTCAAACCCTCTCCCAGAGAGCCCCAGAGATGAAGACACACCCCAAATTGTATCTCCTGACATGGACAGTAAGAGCCCGCTTTGCTCGGATAGCTCTGTATTTTCAATTTCCAGTATTTTATTGGCACCTACTCCTTGAGAGACACTTCCTCATCAAGTCTGGGACTTCGAAGCCTGTGCACCAAGCAGCGCTGGAGATCTCACAGCCCAGGGAGGACAACCAGTGCTCAGATGGGACCAGAGTTGTATGTACATCCTGGGTAGCTGCCCCTCTCCAGCCTTTCACATGCTGCCACCTCACCGGGGTTATATTTAGTGAGGCATCTGCGGTGACAGTCATTTTTCCAGTATTTAGGAAATGCTAGTGCTGTCTTCTGGTTGGCTGCCAGGTGCTACTGGGAAACATGTGTTGGGATTATTTTTGGCGCTCCCACCACCAGAGTGCCCATCAATCACGCCTGTGGGGCTGTTTCGAGTCTGTCTGGACCACGGCATCCTCACAAAGTCCTCCTGCCTTCCCAGGGCGGGGGTACCGTGAGCATGAGGAGGCTCAATGGAGGCATGCAGATAATTTTTTTAAGAAATTCCTGTCACGCCAGGCTCAGATGAGCCCACCCAAGCCTGCTGCAAAGCCTGGGGAAAGGGATGACGTTTGAAAGGAGTGGGCCCAGGCTGGTGGCACGCTCTGACTTGATGATGAAGGCTTCCTCCAAAATGGATCACAGGAGGAGAAGCTGACAGAAATGTTCTACCCTGACTTGCTGGCTCACAGCAGGGGTTTCAGTAATCGGGGTGTTGCTTCACTTGATATTAGCTTCTCCCAAGAAGCAGCTCTGAGTTTGCTTTCTGCAGGGGACTTCTTGATATTTAGAAAGCAAAATCTACTAAGTAATTGCTCGTAACTAGGCAAGGCATAGGAGTCCAGCAGAGAGCAGTGGGTTTTATAAGTGTTGTCATTACCGAATTGATTTGCTCTGTTAAACCCTTTATTTTCTTTTAAATGGAATTTTTTTTCAATGCAGTTTGGTCACAGCAGCATCAAAGAAGCATGGCTCAAACAAACATTTCTGCCAAGTCTTGATGCACTTTCTCCCGGATTGCGACAGCCTTTCTCCGGTGACATTTGCAGGATCCACATCCCCCTCCACACCTCAGTTCCCACCACTTCCCGCTGGGCCTCTCCCTTCGGGCTCTTGGTGCTCCCAGATTTTCCTTCTTAGCCTCTCCCCTCCCTCGCAGCTACCCTTCCCTTCCCATTCTTCTCTCCCACGCACCCGTCCTTACTGTGGGCCGACTGCACGCTGAGGTCAGCCCAAGAATGTCCCTCTGGGAGGGCTTTTGGTGCGCTCAGCCCTGAGCAAGGTCTGGCTTGCTCATGGGCTCGGTGCTGGTGGCGAGTCCCTGCAGGTTTGGGCGAGGGGCAGCCCCCGTTCGCCGGGGAAGGGCTGCAGCTCCACGGGCTCGCGCCTTCGAGGCAAGCCCCCGGCAGAACGGATTGCAGTCACGAAGGCTTGTTTTGGGAAAATCCACGCCCAGGGAAAAGGAGAGGATTTCCCAGCTGGCTGGAAACAGCAAAGCCCGTTCCCCAGCCTGGCATCCCCTGCAGGGACCACAGCCATGGCTCTGAGCCCTTGCCGCTGAGGTTTCTCTTTCTCTCACCAAGACTTTCTTCCTTCCCCAGGGTAGATGGGGCAGGACTCTTTATTAGGGAATGCAGTGGTAGGAAAAGGGGTAATGGGTTTAAACTGAAAAAGAGTAGATTTAGATTAGATATAAGGAATAAATTCTTCCCTGTGAGGGTGGTGAGGCACTGGAACATTTTGCCCAGAGCAGCTGTGGCTGCCCCCTCCCTGGAAGGGCTCAAGGCCAGGTTGGACGGGGCTGGGAGCCCCCTGGTCTAGTGGAAGGTGTCCCTGCCCAGGGCAGGGGATTGGAACTAGATGATAGTTAAGGTCTCTTCCAACTCAAACCATTCTATGATTCTATTTTATGATTCCCTGTTATGTTTCAGTAGTCTTAAAAACACATGTTAATCTCCATGCTTTAGTCTGCTGCTCAGTTATTTTTTTCACTGAAATATATACATATATCAGGATGCTGGTAACTGTAAAAAATGTCCTGTAAATAATGTCATCAACAGTTACAAAGTGATGGCTGTGAATTAAAAATGATTTACAGAGGAAATCTGGACACTGTTTAGAAAAACTGATAAGATACAGAGTTTTGCAATAGGTGTGTGAGACAGAAAAAGACATGAATTTTCCCAAACACATTGCTGCTGATGGATGGATTTGTCACTCTTTTGTATGTCTTGTTTCAGCTTCTGCTGTATGTGGGCTCAGAAAAGTGTATTTTTATGAAATTGCTTATAGAAGTGTTTAGGTTTCCCTGATGGTGATGATTTGTTGATCTGCATTATGTATTAGAGCAAAAGCAAGGTACGGGATGGCTGATTTGGTTGTTGGGGGTGGGGAGGTCCTGTCTGTGCCAAGAAAGACATTAGATGCAAATCCCCTGCAGCTGATGTTTTTATAATTCAAGTGGGTTTGTGGAGGTCCCTTTAGCTATGTATGGTGTATGCCATTGTCACGAGCCAAACACACTGTGCTACTCCTGGCAGAAATAGCTGAGCCACACTGTTGCTCTCTTTAAAGCATCCATGCAAGTGTTGGAGCGGTGTCCACATCACCTTTCCATGCCTAACACTGACTCCCACATCTCCCTTTTACTTTGTTCTTGAGGACAAATGCCACCAGCCACCATGAAATGCTCTTCCTCTGGCCAGGCAGGCAGAGGGATGGAAAGATCAGTAATTTTCTACCTGTCTGCCACATCAGAGCAGCACGAGCATCCATCCCTCAGCTTGTAGGCCAAAGCACTGGTTCAAAGTAGAAGGTACCACCCAATGCAGGAAGGGAAGGCACTTGAGGCCCTCTGGTCCAGC
Organism: Tyto alba; assembly: GCF_018691265.1. NCBI lineage: Eukaryota > Metazoa > Chordata > Aves > Strigiformes > Tytonidae > Tyto > Tyto alba. Next base: position 10,133,644 of record NW_024881303.1, read on the forward strand.
CCCCACAACCGTGTGGGCATCACGCAGCTCTCCAGTGCCGCCCCTCTGTGCCCCAGCCATGCAGCACAGGATCAGGGCTGTCCTCAACACCCGAAACATGGTTTCAGTGGAAGACCAGAAACCCCAATGTGCCAGAGGAAGGAAGCAAGAGGAAACAAGTTGTCACCTCTCTCCTGGGCCCAGACAATAGGAGGGCTTTAATAGGTGGAAATGCCCCTGCTGAGACATATCCCATTGTCAGATCTCAGACTGCCCAAGCCTCTCCCTAGTTATCATTCCCTCTGGGATTTTTACTGAACTGGCAAGAAAATGGTTTCTTATCAGTCTCTTGCTGCCCCTGCCCAAATGCAGAATTTTGATGATATCCATGTTTCTTCCCAGGGTTTCCAGAAATAGGTGAGAAGGGCTCTGCAGCTCATGTGTACTCTTACAGAGGGGCCTGCAGCGTGCTGACAGCAGACCCGTATCCCACAGGCTGTGGCTGTGGTCGCCTTCAGGCTATGCATTCAGCACGTTGTGGATATGATGAGTGCACCCTGGACACCTTGGACATGCTGTGCACAAATGGTGGAGGAGATTTCTATACGGTCAGAAAGCTCCACGTGTGCTGAAGACGTCAGATTTGCTTTGCAGTGCTGGCTCCAGAAGCTCGATGCATCTGGCACTGCTGCTGCACCCTTCAAACAAAAGAAACTATCTTGAGGATTATTAAAGGGCAACAGCCTTTCCTCCTGGAGCAGGAGCTCCCAAGGTTGGTCAGCTCACTCAGAGAGGGCTCCCTGCACTTAGGGTGCATTGCTGGTGTGTAGCTCGTTCACTGGCAAATTCAGTTCCTGGAAACATTCATGTTGGGTTGGATTTAAGAATGCCATTGCTACTTTCCAGAATGGGGAGTATTTTTATTTTATTTTTAGGTTTTGGACATTTCTCAGAGAAACATTTGAAGATGATATATCATTTAGGAAGTGAGCATGACCAACTTTATACTGGGATAATAGAAACTGATACATGAAAATTAAACAAAATATTTTGGCTTACAGGAACTACAATGTTGCGTTTAAAGCAAAGTGTCTTCAGAAGGCCCTTCTCAGCCAGGCACCCAGCTTACTCGTGCAGTCCTGGGGGAGGAAGGAGGGACACTGAGACATGGCAGCCTCCAAACCCCCTTCTCAGCCATGGGGAGAGCATTGCCCTTTGCATCATCCCTGTGCAACACATACATGGGGCTTGTTAGAGCTCTTCCTGCAGCTGAGAAACTGCATCACAAGTTTTCCCCTGAGCGGATTTTCACATGTCACTGACAAATCCCTCAACATAAAGTCTATTATCGAAAATATTCAGCAAAAAGATAGAGTATCAGGGAGGAATTTCTCTGTCTTGCTGCATGTGATCTCTTCTGAATCATGGCTACTCAGTAAAGGCAAAACTTGTGGAGTTGAACAAGTTCCCCTACTCAGGGAAATCTCCCCATAGACTTCAGTGGGATTTTCACATGAGTAAAAGTATAGAATTCATCCTTGATGGTGAAAGAGGCCATTCTTGTGTTTAGATATCCAAGTTTCATAAAGAAAGGCGGAATCAAAAACTGTTTTTTCACATTAGATGGTTTTTATGTGAGATCTACTGAGCTAATTTCAGGAAAAACTCTGTGTGTGTATGTTGTGTGTAACCCTGGTGACTGACTGTTCTGGAGCCTATACATACGAAGACTTCAATCAAGATTAGTTAAAATGTAATAAATCTAAGTAGGCAGACATGGTCTGACCCAACTATTAATAGTAGGAGTGGGGAACTCAACAACTGCTGGTTGCTCAAAGGGCTTAAATGGATAAAATGAAACAGAAGGTATATGTTTTATTATAGGGTGTCACAGTGTTATCAGATGCGTGGAAATCATCCTTGCAATGCTACTGCACCACTAAATCTTGCATGCAGGCTGAATGAAGAGGATTATTTCCAATATCCTTTTTCTCATGCTGCTGTCACAGCTTTTCCATATTTGACTTTGGGAAAAGAAGAAAAGAGTTTGAAAAATGAAGAGTCGTGGCAATACTATGTGCTAGTACCAAATCAAATCAGGCCTGTGCTGCTCTCATTGGTACATCAAAAGAAGTTACCAGGCCAGCAGAAATGGCTCAAGTTCATTTGCAGGGGTCTGTTGGTATTTGGGTTTACATCCATTTCAAAGGGAAGAAGATGTGGATAAAGCATTTTATGGCAGACTGGCATATAGCATTTATGAATGTAAGAAAATAGGCAACTTGGTCCATTATGCCAGAAGGAAACTGCATTTAGACCTGGATTTTATTTTCACCTCTTTATTACTGTCTGCCTCCGGTTCGGACACTGCTTCATAATCTTTGCCCACCTTTAAACTCTCTTGGGCACTGGGGCTGCCAGCTGTGTGGCACAAGCACTTCTTCTCAGCATAGGCTTATTCAAGGGCTACCCCAATGTGCCCAATCTTGGTGTCTATAGGAGGTATCACAATGCTAATATAACCTGTGGTTTGGCTTGAAATATTTTAAAATATACTTCCAGTATGGCTCTCTGTGTGTATGTGTAGCTGGGATTAGCAAGTTTTCTGCAGATATTATTCAAACTGGTAGAAATGAACAATAGAAAATAAAACCTAATTGCCATTACTTTCTCATGCCTCTTCCAGAAAAATGATAAAAAAGTATTAGAACGTTGGAAGTGGGACACATTTGTTTGACTACAGCTATAGCACTTCCAGTAATATTTATTAGTGATTTCCAAAGTTTCCTATTTTTCTTTCAGCTTCCAAATTCATTGCACTATGAAGGATGGCAAGTCATAACGCTGATGGGGGATTTTCCTTTTTGTTGGCACAACGTGAAATCAAGTCCCTCTTGCTCACATTTTCCATATGGGACTAGGATTCCGCTTTCTACTTAGTCTTCCAGACTTGAATATAGAGCTACAAGTTGAATCCTTGATCCAGTGACCCTTTCAAATAATGCAACTTCCGGAAAATCTACTACAACCTTAGGAAAACCAAGCAATGGGAACCAATGAAACAGTGGAAAACGTATAAATGTTACCTTGGAAAATGGGTGTTGGTCTTGAAAGGCGATTTGTTCACTCGATGGGCTGTATTAGATGTGCTTACTGACATGACAGAGACCACCTGGGCTCCAGATGAACAGTGGTACAGGCAATTCTCTGTGGTACTACTGCTTGCGTGACGTGTTGCAGAGCAACCCTTACTAGGACAGCTCCATTCCCATGTATCATGGCCCATCACTTCTTGAATCAGAGGGAGTTTTCACATAAAGCCTTTGCTGCCCTCCCTCCAGCTACAACCACTGTCCAGGCCTGCCCATTATGCAAGGTCATGCAGAGATTAACAGTTCTCCCTTCAGCCTCCCATCACACAGGAGGATTAAAAAATAGTATATTGGGCTATAGGTGTATGGGCAGAGACCACCACAAGGTTCTCCTTCCCAAGGGGAAGCCTGAGGCTGGTCCGAATGCACCGATACCTGAAACAAGACAGGGGACCTTTCTGGGACATGAAATGACACAAATTGACTGTGTCCATGCTCCGTAGGATTTGGGACTGGATCTCCTTCGGGCCCCTTGCACTGACCCTCCAACACTAATATCTTTTACTTATTTTTTCAGCTCAAACTTTCTGCAGTAGCACCGGGGTCATGCTGTCACCGGTCAGAATGGTTGAAATGGAGGTTCTGCATTGTATGCCCTGGTGAGAATCTGTGGGAAGATGGAAGCATATGGGGTCATGCTCCGTGCTTCAAGGATAGGGGATGGCAGGAATAAGCAGTTAGAGAGGTTTATCCATATAATCGCTTGTATAAGGTCTGGTACGAGCCACACCATGTCACTGTGTCCCTCACTGTCAGGAACCATGCAGCAGGATGATCCCAGAAAGGGAAAAATGGATTTCCTCTTCTACAGACTGATGGGGATATGCTGTAGTGCCTGTACTGTGTTGGCTGACTGTCTTCTCTCTGGCCATCTGGAACTAGGAAAAGCAGCACGTAGCATGTGTGAAGGCAGATGATAACAGCTGAAGCTGGAAAAGAGAAGCAGAGAAAGACAGAGGAAGCTGTGCTGCCAGAATTTATTCTGCTAGATAGAGGGGTTTAATTTATTTAGTAATTTATTTTTTGGAAAAAGTAGAAATGAGCCCGAAAGCGACAAAAGATAGACCTATAAGAAATACTGAGGTTTGTATTGAAAAAAAAAAAAAATCATTTAAAATACTGTTATTGATCTATTAAAATGCTTGAAATTACAATTTCCTTCCTTATTTTTCCCCTTTTAGTCTTCATTCCAAGTCCCTTTGTTCCTCACTTGTCATTCAATGTCACATAGATTTTATGATATCCGAGGCTGCATTTTCTTTTCAGCTTTCTTACAATCATCTGTTTGCCCGTGTCTCATTTCTCTTCTAGTCACTCTGGGTGCAGATCATCTGATGCAATTTTAGCCATTTGAGAGTTAGCTACTTACTCGAGCTGGTCTTCTGGGCTCATTTTACAGTGGGCAGGGAGAGACCCAGCTGGCAGTTTATCCCACGCTCTCTAGGAAGGGGCAAAAGGCTTAGCTGAGCTTTCATTAGACATCGAACTCTAAGACAGCGAAGAAAGAGGGTGACAAGACCTGTCATCTGTGACGTTCCAATAACTGCATAGTTATTGAGCTTAAAAGGACAAAAGGAAGAATAAAACAAAGGCAAGCTATAATTTGAAAGAAAGAAAAAGTAAAATCAAAATTCTCCACTTGTCAGAAAAGGAGATTTTTTTTTTCAAGAAATATTATATTTAGGAAAATACAAAACTTTTCACATAAATTCCAAATTTAGGGCAGAAAGGGTACTTCAAGAAAAAAAATACAAATCAGATGCAGTAAAATTATAGACGCTGTTTCTCTAAAATTCCCCAGGATGGGGGTTAGATACTTCATGAAAGGTAAGAGACTGTTTTAAGCAAGAACAACCTCCAAACAGTTACGAGCGAATTTGTTGTAGACCACAGGGTGGATGTGCTCCGTAATTTGGCACATACACCGTCACAGCCTGCACTGCTGCAATGGCAACAGGGGAACCCAACACAGAGATCAGAAACCCATTCTATCTGGAAGCCCAGTGCATTGGCTATAAAAACCAATAAAGCCAGACCAGGTATTAAATTTATCAGAAAATTATCTAAAACTTGAAAAAAAAATCCAGTATTTTCTTTTTTCAAAGAAAAGTACATCTGTATAACTTTATGTGATATTTAAGTGCCTCTATCTTCACTTCCTTGTCAGCTCCATGCCCTCACTTCACATCTCTTCATTCCTCCCCATTTGTCTCAATCGTCTCAATTAAAACATGTAATTTTCCAGCTGATTTTCCTTCCTGAAATTTTTAACTCCCTTTTTCCAATATCCTATTAAAAGTCTATCTCTCCACACATATATACATTACTTAATAAATTCGGAGGGAAAAAAAAAAAAAAAAGAGAGAGAACCAGGGAATGTTATAAAAAACCCAAATAATTCACAAATTATGGCTAAAGAATAAATGCGATTAATGCCATATACTTTTTGATGCCATGGAGGTGCTCAGCTAGCTAAAACCTCTGTCACTTTGGCCCTTCCAAGGGCCTGGCTCCATCACCTCTTTGCACAGATGCTTGCACATGCCATTGCAGGGAGGTGAAAACCCTGTTGTGCTCAGTGCATCCTGCTGCAGGGTGCTGCCGTGGCCATGAGATGTGGACTGGAGGTGGTTTGAGAAGGGTGTTTGAGCCAGGGTTTCAGGCTATGCACATCTCTGCTCTGTCCTGAGCAGATCTGACCCGTAATAATCCTCGAAATTTGGAGAAGTGTCCCCTGGAGTGGTGCTCTGTATGACTGCACCTTGCAGATACTGGCTCACCACTGAGCCCCAGCGTTACTGTGCAGTTGCACTGAATGGGAGCAACCTTCTTTCCTCTCATTTTAGTAGTAATTTATTCAATTGGAAATTACCCCGACTGGAAAATCAGTATGTCCCTGGCCTATCGGGGCATTTGAATGTGCAACCCCTTCTGCAAACAGAGGTTTAATTTACTTCCCAACTGCTGTGAACTGTGGTGATATTAGCTGCACCAGTGTCTTGTATAATTATGACTGAGGTCAGGCTTTGATGTCTGCAAGCTCCTGTCTAACAAACAGGTCTTTTGTCAGTGAATTTGTTGGTAAGGCTGTCAAAAGGAACCACTTTTTTCTTCTAGAAGCACTATCCTTGTGATGTGCTTGGGTCACCGTTATTCCAGGCTCATTGCCCCTTGTGAGCACTAACTGAGATGCGCAGACAGAACCTGCGAAAAGAGGAGTTCTGCAGATGGGGAAACAGAGGCAGAGTGGCAGTGTGTCCCAAGGCAAAGCCAATGAGGATTTTTCCCCTGGTTTTGTTTGACAGAATTGGCAGCCAAACAGTAATTATGGCTCCCAGGCAATGCTTTCATGACCCTTTCTCCCGCAAAGGGCTTCCCTTGGTGCTGACGCCAGAGTACAGGATGGCATGCTGCTGACCAGCAGATCCAGGCTGCAATTTGGTGAGGCATGTTGGATCCTCCATGACTTCCCTGCTATTCTCAGCTGCCTCCAGACACTTTCTCCCTCCCTGCTACCTACCCCCAGGTCTTTTTCCTCACCTCTAGGCTGGTAAATCAATGTCTTTCTGCCTTCAAGTGCCTTTGTGCTAAATTCATTGGTGTTCATAAACATGCGAAGGCAACTATAAAAATGCAAAAAAAATGAATATATGTTAATGTATTCTATGATCATAAAACCAGAAAAGGGAGAAAAGAAAGCAGTGATTTTATCTCCATAGAAAGAATAATTTAAGCAACATTACCAAACATAGCTATAGGACATGGTCAATGACTCTATTTCAGGTCTTAATCTCTGCATCGACCTGCTCATAAATGAGGTATTTTTTCAACCTTATGTACTTCCCAAGCTGCAAATAATCTGCAACATCAGTGATTCCAGTCTCATTTATTTCCACCAATGTGACTTTATTTTTCAAATAAAAAGCACACTGCCAGACATTTTGCCTACAGCTGGAATAACATGCAAGTTGTTAGCTGTTAAATTCACCCAAGGGGAGCAGTTTAAGGTAAAGCAGCATTAGCCTGGAGCACATGTCACGGCACAACAGAACCCCTTGAAAATGAAAATTAAAAATGCAAATCTGCCCTCTGTGTCATATGTTATACTGTGTCACCAGTTGAGCCTAGTCTCTAGGCTTTAAACATTAAGAGAACAGCTCTGTTTGATTTTTTACTCCCAGGTTGATTCTTTAGCTCAGTGCACAGATATTACTCTATCAAATAACTCCTGTGTAATTTGAACTACACTACAAGATTAATCCCTTCTTTTTTTTTTTTTTTTTTTTAGAGGACAACCTGATGGAAAGAGCTGCAGTTAGCAGGTGGGCTTGTGGCAAAGAAAAGAGAGCAAGGATCAATTATAGCCTTGAACATGGCTGCTCAACTATGTATCAGATAACCACCAATTCTCTTAAAATCTGTCACTATCCAGCAGTTGCTATGCAAGGGTGAGTGTGAGGCTGCTTCGTTCACATTCGTAATCAGGCCAGGTGGGTGATGCCTTCTAAGGAGAAGCTGCAGGAGGAATGCATAAGGACCCAGGACGAACAGCCCTGTCGTTTCTGTCAGAATAAAATGTACCTGATGGCCCGGAAGCTCTAGTTTTGTCTGCAAAGGGTTTTTGCAGGGGGATCAGAGGGGTGCAGAGCCCCATCGATCTGGTTGTGACCATGTGCTGACTAACGTGGCAGTGGCCTGCAAGAGGTCATATTTTCCTCTTTTAAATTTGTGCTTACACACTGGCCTGGGTCAAAGCTTTGACAGCATGGATGTTTGGAAGACAAAGGATGGGTCTGATCTAGCAAGTGCTTGCTTTCTCTCAGACTCATCCCCCTTCTGAATATCCCCAGGTTTTTCACTGTATCATATGTTTCCATGAGTTTCTAAGAAGCAGGATTGTTTTTTCTCCTCTTGCCGGCACAGTTGCATGGACATCCTCATTTCAACACAGCCCTTAGGGGAGGGCACAAAAGCTAGTGGTTGGTTTAATTGGTCAGACAAGATTATTGCAGGTAAATGCTTAAAATTGCTCCCTTATCTGTGGGGATACTTGCAAAGCTCTTTGATAAGAGGAAGAACATGCTGGTTGCTCATTTCACCTCTTGAAACGATCCCCTGAACCTGGTTAAACATCTGACTGATCCATCTGCCGCATTTATCTCATCAGATCTTCATGTTCACCAAGACAAATGAAACTCACTGCTTTATACCACCTCCTGCCATCTCACCTGACACCAGGTTTACTTGCACTGCTGGAACGGCTAACAGAAAAGAGACCTGAGAGCATGAGCTAGAGACCCACCAACATTATCAGGTATGGAAATGGCTCTTGGGCGCAAAAACCTCACAGATCAGCTGTGCATGCACAGTCTGCAACACACCCAGGCCTTATCCAACTTACTGTGATATGCATTTGCCAGGATTGCCCAGAATTTTTCACTGGGCTCTCAAAAAGATTGATCAGTAGTCAAATCAGTGCAAGGGTGGATGGGCCTGGGGGTGAGGAGACGCATCCTTGGCAATATGGGCTCTCCTTTTCATGGGTCAGGAGCACTGTACCTAGTATGACTGCACCAGCTGGACCTTCTCTGTGGCACTGCAGAGCCCCATGGTCCTGTATAAAACTGAAGAGAAAGCAGCAGGTCGTTGAATGAATGATGGAAGTTGAGCAACAGTTAAAGAAAGGAAGGGGCAGTGGGACACATCCTTGACAAAGTGTTCACAGATTAAGTTGTCCCCACAGCTGGGTGCTTTACAAATGCAGTGCAGAACAAAGCTGATTCATAGCTGTACTTCAGCAAACCTTTTTAAATCATGAAACAAGACCATGAAGAAGACAAAGTCCTGCTCAGAGGACAGTAAAGAACTAAGGCATAACAAACACAACAAAATAAACACATATTTTAATGCCATGAGACCAATAAATTCTTAAGTGTCAAGAAATTACTCAAAGATTAAGATAATGGGAGCTCAGGGACTTGTGGTCGCCACTGTATAATGGGACAGCTGAAGTGAGGACTGGTCCCAGCTGTCCTCTCCATACTCCCCACCCGAGAGAGGTGTGTCTGCCGCCGAGGCTGAGCGGGACATCTGTCTAACTCAGCCGTTGCGTTCTTAACTGCACATGAGTCAAGACCCTTAGGTTCCTCCTTTTGAAGATGGGGTGTAGGTCCTTACATCTCTTAGTTGTGTATAAAAATACTTACCAAGAACCAGACATGGAGTTACAGGGCAGTGACTCACAATTGCCTGTTATTTACTAAATATTTTTATGGTTTACTAAGCACTTATTACATTCTTCCGTGCTCTCCAACGGGAATTGTTGCAAACACACTTTGAGAAATGGTGTCTGTCCCAAAGCACCTGTAGTCTGGACAGACAAGACAAAGTGTGAAAGGATAAACAGTGGGGCAGATGAGTTATTTGCCCAAGGTCATAGTGTTAAAACTAGGACTGGCTCTCCTGATGTCCTGTTCTCTGTCTTTGTTCACTCAGCTCTGATGCTTTGTTATTCCAGGCTATAGAAAAAGTTAACTGAAAAATATGGCAGACCAGAATATCACTGATGAATGATAGAGGCTTTTAGCTTATGCCTATTCAAAGGAGTAGTTATTACAGAGAAACTAATCCTCAGCGTTCTCTGCTCCATGAAAACAAGTTGAAATGATTTTTATTTTTTCTCTTCTGCCACTGGCAAATGGTAGTTTACCTGCATGGGATGTGACATTCATTACAACAGTGCTTGACGTAGAAGCTGTTGCTGTCCCATAGGTAAGAGTGATATATCTGTGGCATTCCATCTCACCTGTGGCAGAGCAGAGGCCAGTGGCACAGGGATGTCCTCTAACAGCTGAGCAGGGCGTGAAGGGAGAGTCCCTTGGCTGCTCTCCCCAGCCACCCGTTTTGCAATCTTATCCTTAGTTCAGCCGGTGGTCAGTTTTGGGGCAACCACTCATGCTGTCCTGTGAACTCGGGGTGCTCCACACGCCTGTCGTGTCTCCATCCCTGCTCTTTTGCTGGAGAGGTGTCGTTCGGATGTTTCGTGTTTTACCGGGAGGTGACAGCAATGTGTGCTCAAAGCACCATGAGACAAATGGACAGAAAGGGAAGAGGAGGGGATTATATCTGCCTCCTAGAAACCTCAAAAGAGACACTGAAAAAGCTGGAGCTATAAGCTAAATGTTAACACCTGCCTCTGAGAGCAATCTGCTTTATGTAGAATTGGAATATTTATCCTTGAAGCAGCTCAGCTATGCTCCTGAGGAGGAAGAGCAGAGAATATCTGGGGGCACTGTAAGAGCCAGTGAGCTCCGGGAAACAAAAATGTGTGTATCCTAGGCTTTTGTGGTTCCTGTGAAATCTTGCTAGATGTTGGAAATCTAGTAAAGTTTAAAGAACAGCAAAGGATCCAGATACAAAATGAGTAAGGATATGAGCCTTTTGCAAACAACCCGCATTTCAATAACATTTATTCCTAAAACAAGCAGCAAACAGAGTAGGCACTGAGGGCTCACAGAGGTATTCTAGCCATGTGAACACGCTTCCTATGGCATTGACTCCTGATTCCCTAAACCCACAAATGAATGTGGATGGGGAGAAGGGAGGGGAGTTCTTGTGGGAAAGAGGAAAGAGGAGCACCTTTGCCTAGGGGTGATGTGCAACCAGATCTGTGGAAGGTTTCTCATCCTTGGGACTACTTTGAGGGTATTTTGGGTGGACACAAGTATTTGTGCATGCAGTGGACTGTGAGTATAAATTGAGCTGTAAGCGAGCCATCAAATTTCAGAGGAGCTGCTCCTGGCTGTGGAGGCCATGGACAGGAAGAGGTTTCTCCTGGGGGAATGGTGTCTCTAGGTGCAGACAACAGTGGGTCTCCCAAATAGGTGTGTGAGTGTCTGAGAAAAGACACATTTACTCAATAAGGCTAAAAGCACCATAGCTTTTCAGCCAAGCTCAGGGCAAGGTTGGGACCTGAGCAGTGGGTGAATCCCTCTTTGTACCTGGGAGATGAGCTCCTTCCCAAGAAAGCAGGAGCAAAAGCACCATGAGCGACAGAAGAGCAGGCACGAGCGGACCTTCCCCAGCTCACACCCCTTGGCAGTGAGAAACCAGCCGAGCCGATGGCCCCGCCGCTGCCGCCAGCCACGTGCCAGCGAGCCTGCCCGGCCTTGCAGCCGTTTTATCATTTTAATTAAGCTCTGCAAACCAGAGCTGTTAGGACAGGATTCATGCCTCTGGTATTCGCTCTTGGCTCTGGTGGGGACACGCTTTCTGCGGCTTTCGGGTGCCGGGGAGGGGCCCTGCACACCATGGTGCTGGCAGGGCACCGGCGCGTGCCCGGCAGCTCTGCCAACCTCCCGGTGCCTGATTCCTGCAGGGTTACTCAGCCGGCTGAAGCACACGGGGCAGGAAGAATGAGCTCCCTCGGGGCACAGGTTTGGCTGCTCTGAGTGAGGTCCAAGCAAGGCTGGTAGCAATCCCACACGCGGGCGTGGGGTGATGTGATGGCCAAGGGACTGCCACAGCGTCCCTTGGCGAGGCAGGGACGTGGGCTGCTTCTGCTCGGCTCATTGCCATGGCTGCGATGCCTGGGCTCTGCCCCAGGTGCACACCGAACCGGGAGAAAAGTCGGGCTTTTGTAAAGAGGCACAGCACCATGTGAAGCTGTTAAATGTCCCCCTCCAAGGGGATGTGGGGGTTGAACGTGGGGTTCCTTTGGACCAGACTGGTGCAGTGTTGCAGCATTTCTCATGGGGCATCCCACCAGCCCTCGTGGTCCCCAGCGAGCCCCAGCCCGGCAGGGAGATGGCGTGCCCAGGCCCGGCATGCCAGGGCACTTTTCCAGCCCCTTTCACGGGGGCCATACCTTCCCTCCCATGCCGACCCATGCCGGCTGCCCACGCTGTCTCGAGCGCTTCCTGCAAGCACCAGCCATGGTGCCAGAGAGTGCGATCCCCTTGGGGCTCTGGAAAGGTGCACGATATGTCCCCAAGGATCTTGGAGGTACGCACTCAAGGGCAGCCTTCTTGGTGGATATCTCAGCAGGCTGCAGCTCCAAGCTGGCTCTCCTTCGTCCCAGGATGACATGGAGTCACCTCTTTAGTGCCAGAGCAGTCATTTCAGCATTGTCCCTGGGTTCAAATGGGAAGGGGTCCTGCTCTGTGTTACACCCTCCAGAAGCTCCTCAGGAGCATATTTCTTTCTATAGGTGAAAGAATAAGGATTTTACTTTGTTTCTGTTTTTGAAAGCAAAAGTTCTCAGTGCAAACATTTAAAATCTAATAGCCTGACTAAGCTCTGAATTCATGTGGTCACAAAAAGTGATGGCTTATGAACATCCGTCAAAACTTCAGGCACTAATCTCATGAGCAATTTTCCCCTTTCTTCTGTAGAGTCAGCAAGGGATGTGTTACAGAGACCCAGCATGTGCTCCTGCAAGGACGGGGAAAGGCATGCCTGTGGCTGGGCTCCAGGACACAAGGACCAAACTCTCACCATCCGCATGCATTAGCAAATTTAGAGTAGGCATTTCCAGCTGAAGTTAGTGGAGCTCCTCCAGCTCTGTGCCGCTGTGACTGAGATCACAATTTAGCCTAACACATTTCCAAGCAGCCTCGGTAGCAACGTCGCGGTGCCCCTTGGCACTGGAGGAGGCTCACGCGTGGCGAGCGTGCCACCTTCCCTCCGGTGCCATCCTCACCCCCCTGCGGCTGAGGGTCTGTGTAGCCTCCCAGGGTTTTCAAGATATTCTGTTTGATTTTTATTACTGATGAAAGATTTATATTGTACTTAATGTGGTGATTTGGCTCTTAGTTGTTTTCTCTTCGAGGAAATGACTTCAAACTTTTATTGTTGTTGTTTTAAAATTTAAGAGTGTTTCTTTCCCATTGTGTTTCCTCCCTTCCTCAAAAGAAATGTCATTTATAGGACACTGGTGTCTGCACCCAAAGTTTTAATTGCTTGTGGAAACTTGTCTGTCTATGTGTCTGTCAGCTGTTTTACACCACAATCCGAAGCGCATTTAAAGAAAAACACAAAAAAAAAGAGATAAAAGAAAATGAAGTGTAATAAAAAGTATAGCTGAAGGGTTTTGTGCGGTATCTCCATATCAAGAAAAGTTACATCACCTGTGAAAACATCAGATATACTCTTACAGCGCTGCAGTCATTATCCTTATTAGCAGTGTTGTTATTGCCGCTGGAACAAGCGCGAGCTCAGGGCCATGGAAACAGGAGGGCTAAGGGCCACATCCTGCGGCACGCATGATGGGGGGCCTGGCCCAGACCAGCAACAGTAAACAAACTTGTACAGAAGAGATGAGGGAGCATTTTTGGTAGCGGCATTTTTGGAAGAAGTGGTGGTTTTTTGGGGGAAAGAGCGTTTTAGGAAATCTTTTTGTTGTTGTTTCTCTCGCAGTCCGTGCCTGGCCTCTTCTTGCTGCCACCACCGTCACGGTGCTGGGGCTCAGACTGGCACTGCTCTGCCTCTGGGGACACGTGTCAGGAGGGCAAATCCTGCCCATTCACCTCGCCAATGACCCCAAACACAGTGGAGCAACCGGCATAAGAAATTGGGCAGGTTCCTAGAAAAGAGGGACGTTTATTTGTCTCCTGGACAGAAACTGGCTGTGGTCCGGCAGAGGCCTGCCCACTACCCCACGGGAGAGGCACCCACCGAGTCCACCCTCACCTTCAGCCACCAGCAACCCCCAAAAATACCACACAATCTTACCGCTCTCCCAGGGACCATGAAAAACTGAAGTGCTTAGTTTAAACGAGTTGCTTCGGTCCCATCTGTGGCAGAGGGGAGAGGTGGACACCTCCCGGAGGTTTTCTCACCCTAAGGGGAACACTGAGAGGAAAGGTCTACTTCTTTTCATAGGCTCATAGCTTGCCCCATCAGTGATAAACAAAGACCAGTCTGACCAAACATGTTCCCTTTAAAATGGACTACTTCATGCAGGTTGGCAGAATTAAATCTGACCGAAGGTGGATATTTTTGTAAAAATATTATATTAAAAAAAAAAAAGCCAACCTCTTTTCCTAGGAAGCCACCCACTTTTTGCATGCCAGCTGCTCTGCTGCCTGGAAGCTTTCCAGACAAAGTGCAAAAAAGTTTCTGGATGGGCTGCAAATTAATTCAGCAGCAGTTCATTTGTTTCCCTTAGCTGCATGTACCAATTGCAAATAAGGTTAACAGATGATATTTGCTACTTAGAATAGTTTATAAAACACTACAGGAATTATTTATAGCTTGCCTTCTCTGCATGCATGGAGATTTAATTTGAGGTTCAAGAAATCAAGCTCTCTAGCACAAGTTAAACCCCCTCTTGTGAAAGTTTCATAAATTACCATCAAGGGAGAACACTGTACAGACTTCTACCATGCCAGCTGGTATCCTGGAAGATGGGTTTGCCACTTTATCAGTGAGAGGAATCACACCAGTTTTCACAAGGAAACAAGAAAACAGATGAATTGATGTTCATATTGTTTTGCATAGGTTGCTGATCTGTACTGTTGGAGCTCCATAGCAATCATCAGTATTAGTACAATCTGCCCCTAGGAATTTGAACAGAAGAGGAGTACCATAGGCCCAGACTGCACTATTGATGCCATCAATTCATCATCAGAAATGTCTCTTCTCCAGATCAAATTTAACCCCTCAGACTTCATAGTTATGGGATGATATTTGGCTGGATCACTCCAATTTAGCAGATAGTTACATATGAATCTGGAGAAGTTCTTCTGCATGTACAGTTACTTATTTTCCATTTCAAAATGAGATGGGCCACTTGTGCGTATAAATGGTCTTGAGGTATTCCTACAGCACCATAAGAGATTAAAAAATCAGTCTTTCTTCAGCCTCAGAAAGGGGACAGTTGATGCCTCCAAAGACTGTTGAACAAGCTCTGTGCTGGAGAATCACTTTAGAAAGAAAACAAAACAGAAGTGCCTGTGCTTTCAAGACTGATTTTTTCTCCATGGGGTCTACCAGAACTTGTGATACTGCTGCCAATTTAGCTCTGCTTCTGTGAGGAGTACTTGCAAATGTTCGGAGCAACTGAAGGTAAATCTGGTTCACCTTTCTTCTCCATCATGCCTGTGAACAATGGTGACCCACCTCTCCAGGAAAATCCTGCAGATGGCAGGTGAGGTGACCATGAGGCCTTCAGATAATAGGCTGGAGACGGCTGCAGACATTTCCAAAGGCATAAGCACCATCTAGCAGTGAGCTCTGTGCAGCGAGTACAAGGCATCCAATACATGTAAGTGCCAGGAGGTGCCTAGCATTTGAAAAATTTATGTACTCATTGCCGACATGAACACTGAGTCCCAGGGATCCTGGTCACACAGAAACAAGTCAGGCCCTTCAGGCATTCACAGACCCACCATTTCGTCATGCTGACTTTGTCAGAGTCAAATACCACTTGGCTTGAACTGAGGGTCTCTTCAGCTTGCCTGTGGAATCATAGCTTCTCTTTTCCTTGCGTCCTCTCTAGATTTGAACCAGGTTGAGTAATTGGAGAGATCAAGCAGGAGTTAGATACATGGCTCTTCTTTCAAAGTCAGATAAAACAATGCTTACTTCCTTGCATTCCTTCAGGGAGCCAACAGGAGGGATCTAATGACCTAGTTCATATGAAGCTCTTGAGATACTCTTTTTGCTTCAAAGGCTGAATGTAAATTTTGTGCTTGTATCTTGTGTGGTTAAAGGACTTGGAAGGAGTACAGAGGGGAGGTACAGAGGGCACTGCTGTCTGTTTGCCTGAGGGACAAATAACAAGTAATGGCAGTGCCTTGCCACAAAAAGGTTGGACGATAAAAGTCTTGCTCGTTGCCATTCAGGCTTTGTTGTCATGATGTGGGGACTGCCTCAGAAACTGAAGATCCCTCAGTGTGTGCCAGAAGTGATCCCCCAAATGATTTTGACAAAGTAGTTTTGGTTTACATCCCAAATTCAAAGACCTTCAACTTCTTCCCAGGCATCTTCTCACATATCGAACCTTCTGCCTCTCCCAATACTCTGCCACTCAACCGTCACCTCCTTGGGTGCCATCCCTGCTCCTGGAGTGTAAAGGGATTAATCTGAGAGCTCTGCCCTTCCTGAGAGCCGGTGGCTGTGCCCCACAGCCATCCAGGCACAGGCTGCTAAGGTCGTACCACTGAACACCGGTGTGGAGGCATGGAGGCAGAGAAGTGACTGGGAGGGCAAAGAAATTCCATGGGTTGCATCTTTTCCATTTAAAGTATCATCTCCCCACTTCCCTCTCTCTGCCCAAGGGCACTGGTCTCCAGATTTTGTCAAATTCTTGGTCTCAGTAGTGGCAGGATGAGATGAGCAAGGGCATCCAGTTTGTGTCAGCTTCACCCCACCAAGGCTGTTTTCCTTCTGCTGTTTCTCCCCCCTTTTGTTGAGGTGCAGATATCTCTTCTCCTCTCCCATCCTGTTATCAGTGGTCTGAAGTCACCACAGCTCCTGCAGGCTGTAGAGTTGAGCCCAGGCCACAGTGCTCAGCCCTGCAACAGGAATCAAATCAAATGAGGACTCTGACCAAATGTAGCATTAACTGATGGTAGGCAGCAGTATATTTCTGAAAGAAGCCTTGCATGATGGGATTTGGTGCTAACATGTCCCCTCGAAAAGCCTCCTCTTGGTCAGAGCTTGCAGAAGTCACACAGGCTGGATGTGATTTCCAGACAAAGACTGTACAAAACCCAGATATTGCAGGCTGTTGATGGCTTTTAGAAGGGGTTGAAAACATCATCAGCACAGCATAATTATTCATGAGACAGGCCAATTTCAATGCTCAGCACAACAGTTTTAAACAATACTTGATGAAAATTACTTTCCAAGTCTGTTGAGAGGCTGATAGCATCCCTGGTTACATTGCTAGTCCCGCTGGTGTGCTCATTCTCAAATAGTCATATTAGAGGCAGATGTCGCACAAGAATGTAACTCCGCTAACCATTAAGAGACATTGATCTCCTTTGTCTTCTGAAGCAAGTTTCCATGGGATTATACTGGGTAGAATAATTTAAGATTAAAAAAAACAATAACAATCCTAAAATAATTTAATGGGATATTTCATTAATCTTTTTTCTATGGAAGAATCCAAAATAATCAGGGGTAAGGGGACACGTCTCCCAAGGGGTAAATGGCCATGAAACACTAGCTCACATCCAATTTCTGTGGGACCATGACATTTAGGTGTGGTTGGTATCTTTGCAAATCTCCCTGCTAGCTGAAATTCCACTCTCCCATTCTGCCAGAAAACAGTAGTGATTTTTGGTTTTCACGGGGGTTTTCTTTTCACTTTAGAAAGGCTTTCAAAACCCAGGTGCAGAGCTTTGGCATTAGCAACCTCCCCAGAGCACTTTATAGCACATAAATCTTGCTCCCAGTTCATCAAACAGTGCTGGAGTAAGCCAAGGAACCATGAGAACATAAATTGCTCTCCCCCTCCCTTCCCAATTATCAGAGATTGTTGCTGCTTCTTCAGAGGCAAAGTGAGGTGTTTTATTGCTTTAAATATGACATTAACACTGATAAGGATGCTGACTTTGTTGGGCATGAGCATTTTCTATGCAAAGAAGTTTTTTTCATTTTTTCCAAAACTTCCCTTGGTGGACCAGCTGGTCTTCTGCCTTCACCCTACTCTGGAACAGATCCTTTGACTCTCATCTTTGCTTTAACCCCGGGTCTGAGTCCTTTAGCAAGGCTGGAACTGTTTTGCAGCTGTAGTCAGGAACAATCACACTGTTTCTCCCAGCTGAAGACTTAACTGGGCACGTGGCTGCCTTCTTAACACTGAAGCAGAGCAAAATGTAAAGTGTTGTAAATGGGATAACATGACAACCCTTCGGTTGCGGGTGTTTTGGTCCTCTGTGCTCCCAGGGCTGTATGCTACTGGACAACCCAGGGTGCATTGCTTTTTGCTGATGAAGAGCTTTGCGAGGGTGGGAGAGGAGGTAACACCACTGACACTATTCCTTTCCCACCCGAGGCGCCTTGGATCAACACACCCTTTTTGCCCAAAGTTAATGCTGCAGGTGCCAGACCGGTTTGCAACCAGTGATGCACAGGCTCAAGCTGAGCCATGCAGAGCCAGAGGAGAAGAGAGCACCTCCAACCTGTTAGGAAATCAGGATTCACACACAAAGCAGGAACTGCATTTAGGGGTTTGTTCAACCTCCTGCTTACACTCAAATCCTTACTTTAATCTACAATGGCATCTTGCTTTGTCTTAATGAAGTTATGCAAAAAGTTCTTCACTGAAAAGGCCAACCCTGGATTTTCTTTCTTCTCTTCAAGTTGAGATGAAAAGGACTGCCTGCAGCCTGAAAATTTGTTTCCTTAAGGAAATGGGAAGCAAAGAACTTACTTCTATTAATGCTTCATATCAAGCACCTTTGAATTTCAAGGGGTAAAAATTAGCCTTTACTCTGTTGCTGTGCCCAGGTTTTCATAACATTTTTCCCACTCTGCTGGATCCAAGGTCAGTCCGCTGCACTTCTACTTAGGGCTGTTTTAATTCTGGTCTCTTAGCACTGATTTCTGTGTGCAAGAACATGGAAGCCACACCCAGTGTGTGCTACTCCCAGGCATTAACAACCTTGTGCTAAATAAACACACAAAGATACTTCTGCATCTGGTTTTATTGGCAGCAGAAAGAGACATTATATGTCTCTGGAAATCTGATAAAGCACTGACATATAAATCCTGGATTGCAAATATTGCCAGTTTAACTCCACTGGACTGAATTTGCTGCAATGCTTAAGGTGGAGAATAAGATTTCTTACTTTTTCTAAGCACTGTAAACCAGACAATTTTAAAATTAGTATTTGGCAATATCTACAACTTTCTACAAGCAGATAATAACCCCTCAAATTCAGTTTCTGCAGTCTGACATGCTACTATATGGTAATGATTTTTCATTTGTTCTGCCTTATTTGTGGATCATTGCACAAGTCTGTCTTCCTTTCATGAATACTTTAAAAAGCTGGATAGTTGCTTGGTAAAGGCCTGGGCTGGTGCCTGGGTATTGTGCAGTCTATGCCATGCTCTGTCACAGACTTTCTGTGTGACCTTGGTAAGTGCCTGCACTTCTCTCATTTCTCAATTTTCCATCATTGCAGTATGCATTTCCTTTTTTCCATACATTGCCTCTAAATCCCTTGAACTAGGAAATATCTCTCAATATATGCATCTTTATACAGGGATTACCACAGATCTTGTTTAAGTTTTCAGATTCTAGAAGCAATATGTTTAAATTAAGAAAAAAAAATCTACTATTTCTTTTGTCACTACAATATTTGAGAATATTTGAGCATGAGATATATATATTTGTTTAACCTGTGTTTGCAACCACCATCAGATATGGAGAAAATAGTCAGTGCTATGAACTGCTGCTTGGATGCAGGCAGGAGAGGCAGCTGAGACGAGGGAAGAACAGCAACACCCCTGAATCACTTGCAAGTGAGATTTAATACTCGGAACAGTAGAACCTTGCTACAGAAGGGGACTGCCAGACCTTGTCTCTGCTATGAGCTGTGTGTCCTTTCCCAGCAGTGGGCTGAAATGCTCTATTCAGGAGCCCTGAAGCGTGCTGATCTCCCCACTCCCCTGCAGCAGTGCGAGCACGCCCCGTTCTGCTGCCATCAAATCCTGCAGGAGATGTTCCCGTCCGCCCTCCTCCCTCCCCAGTCACCCACTGTCACCCTTTGAAAGGGGGTGGTTCTGGAAGTATTTTTCATTGTCAATGAGGAAAGTGAGCACAGTTTTGGGAACCTGGAGTGGGGATGGGCTTGAAGGATGAGTTTGCAGAAGAGCAAGTGGTAGAGTTGGGTTTGTACAGTAAAGGTGTAAGGAAACATGGTCAGTAGAGCGCTAAGGACAGGGTAGACAGAGAGTTTTGGCAAGAGTGGTGGAGGAAGATGGAAAAAGAGTGGACTTGGATTGAAGACAGGGAGTTTAACTTTGGCCATTGCTGATAATGAGTCTTCATGAAGAAAAACATGAGCAACCAGGACATGAGAATTTCCCTTAGACCCCAGGATTTTCCTGGCCTGGAGAACACAGAAGAATCTGGCTGTTTTTAACAGGAAAACAAAGTCTGCATCTGTTTAAAAGTTAACGTCTCCTCCTGTAGTCCCCATTCCTGCCCTTTTCAAGAATTTCAACTGTGAGACATCTGGCAAGAAACTTCCCTCCTTGCTACCAAAACAAAACCGCCACCTTCCCCAGCAGACGGGGTAGTCTAGTACAGCACTGATGGAGGAAGCCATTGCTGAAATATTCAATTCAGCATGTTTAAAGAAGCTTCATCAAATGAAATCTAAAACAAGAATCTTTCAAGGGATAATTTTTTATTTAAGCGACAAAATTTGTATTATTAGTGGTATAGACATTCAAGGTGCACGTATGCAGTCTACATTTAAAGAATGTATTATCTATACATTAAAAAGTCCCTCAGAGTGTTATGGAAAAAGAGTACCTACAGATAACTCTAACACAAGCAAAGCTGTGAGTACTTAACTGATTATCTTTGCTTAAGTGTCCTCTTAGAAACATACATCTTCATATGCAACTTAATTTACAGAGCCTAAGTATGAATGAAATTTGCCCCCCAGAACTTCCATTTGATTATTTCAGACTAGATTCTTTTCTTAGCTCCTTGGTGTCTGTTAAATCTGGACCTCTTCTGAAGAAATGTTGCTAGTGCTCTTGCCCATGCTTTACTATAATTAAGTAGTTTTCTATGTTTTCTCTTGATGAAAGTGTAAGATTTGTGCTTTGGGGTCTATGTTGCATTTATAGTTTCTAAATGGGCCTTTGTAGTTAAATCCTAGAGCTATAATTCATCGTAGAGCAACAGTATACAGTTAAGCTTTGTTAAGTAAGTAATTATGTACTATATGTGTGTATAACAAAAATTTGAGGGCAAAATTCTCTGAGACACAAAATGGGGGCAGAAGATATGCTGGAGATGGATCGTGGCCAGCTGCTTGGGTACAATTACGTGATATGTTCGCTTTGATGGTAAAGCTAGCCTCAGATGCTCCAGTGAAGTAGAAACATTCCAAACACTGTGTTTAATAATTTAATTTTCCACTAAAAAATGTGTGTCCTTCAAAAATGCATTCTTGCTGAAACAACTTAATCAGTGACAGATGTTATGACAAGGTATAACGTAGATCTTTCATGAGCTCTGTGGCTCAGAAAAGGATTTTGCCAAGCTGGATCAGCTGAGAGGCATGGTATGTTCATGAGAGAAAGATGAAAATAGCTGCAGTGTGTAATTGTCATCCTGGAGTTTGGTGGATTGACACTTTACACCAGCACCACTTGAGAATCAGGGAGGGTTACTGGAGCTGAGTGTTAAGTACATGAGCCTGAGCAGCATAAATGTCACAGGAATAAGGCTGGTTTGTGAACTGGTGTTTTTTCATAAATGAGTCTCCTGCCTTTGTTTATAGAAACAACTAAAGTCCATGTACTGGTTTGTTCAAGCACTATCTTTTTCCCCTCTCTCTTTGCCTTTTCTTCAAATAAGAGAATAGGACAGGTTATTCTGAGCTTACAGGAAATGGCAATGATATTAATCACTGATTAATCACGATCTCTAACAAAGGCCCTGCTATTTTGAATATTCATATTGCCATGGCATTAGGAATGTCAGAATTGCCACTGTTCTGCTGATAGTGACACATCCCCACTCTTCCCGCTCAGCATTTCTGGAACGCAGCTCCAATGAGAGTGAACCGTGCTGTTTCTTTCTGAAGTGCTGCCCCTGTTCTCCAGATGGGAGGCAGAGACACAGAGACATGAAATGACTTGGCCAGATCACATGGGATCCCATGGAGAGCCAGGAAAGGAATGCAGGTCTTCTTAATCCTGGCACAGGGAGGGAACTTTGTTTCTTATAAACAAAATAATTCTCATACCTGACACAAAAGGATGTATCAAGGTGATGAATGTATGTGTGAGTACATGTGCACGTAGATAATACGTATATGATGTGTGTGAGATATATAATATTAGATGTGTAACTCATTCAGACTTGGCCAGGAAGAGCTATTGTAGTGCTGAACAAATTTATGCAAATAAGCCACTGATGAAATTAATAAACTTTACAATACTCTTCAGGCAAATCAAATGCTTGTGGAACTGTTAGTTCCAGAGCCCCAACCTAGAAAATAGGTTATGATGGAAAAACGAGTCTTAACAGAGGATGAGGGTGTATGAAGAGGGAGTTACCTGTTGTCCATCTCCCTGCCACCACCCCAAGGCCATTCTTGGCTTAGACCTCCAGAATTAGCCTTTGAGCCAGGAATTTTCTTGCACAGCTACTAGTCAGCTTGGGGAGTTTGTTGTTTTAGAAAGCTGTGGAGGCAAGGAGTGCCAGTAGGGCCAATTGGGATTAGACAAATTCATAAACAAAAGGAGCAAGCAGGGATGTGCCCTCTAATGTCACAAGTTGGAACACGGAAAACTCCAGTTAGATATAAAGCTAAAAAATTTTTACCATGGTGGTCAAATATAGTACAAGTCACTCAGAGATGTGGGATTTCCCATTCTCAGAGATGGTCAAGGCTGGACTGGACAAGTCCCTGAACAAGCTGATCTGATTAGCCCTACTTTGAGTTGGACTGAGTGGTGACTGGAGGTGCCTCCCAGCCTAAATTATTCCTTGGTTCTCTGACTGAGTTACCAGCTCTTCCTTTTATTACTCTCTCTCTTCCCTCTCTTCCTCATCTGGCTGGCTTTCTCCCTAACGTGGCTGGTCTTGCAGAAGGATGGGTTTGCTCTCCCCTCTTGCCCAGCTACCCTCAGGCTGTGGCCTTCAGGATTCCCATAATATTCTCAGGTCTCATGTCTTTTAAGGCTAATTTATTTTCTCTTCTCCCTGGAGATTTTCCAGTCCCAGCTCCTCGAAACAGAAATGTTGGTTTCCTCAGGCAGCAGGTCCATGGCACTCTTACTCCATCAAGAACCCCTGGGATTTAACTGGCCAGGGCAAGAGCTGGCCCAACCCTGGTTTCCATGGTCATAGTACATGAATTTCCTAACATTCATTACACATTTTACCTGGCCCATGTCCCCACATTACCAGCCCTAGTACAGGAAGCCTGCAAAGAATTGGTAGAAATTATGGCTGGGCATCAAATAAGCATTCACTCGAAAAAACATCAGATAATCTTGGCCCATCTGGCCCATGGTCTCACATTTAAAAGAAGTGGAGGTTGCACCCAGCTTAAATTGGTTTTGGTCTCTGCACAACAAAAGCCTTGCTCTAGCTGACCTTTCAATGCTCATTTGTCGATACAAAGAGGCAATGACAACATGAGATGTATTAACAGGAAAGAAGACACTGAATTTCAAGTGTCTGTACTAGAACTGGGAGACTGTTTTAATGTTTTGTGCGTCTTCCTGCCCTGAAGTATTTCAAACACTCATGTCTTGTTTGCTGAACACTCTGAACAATACACATGTAGTTACAGATTGATGTAATAAATTACCTAAAGAACAAGACGATCTTTCAGAACAGAGGACAATTTTGAGGAAGTTTAGTTTTTAAATGGCAATATTTATCCGCTTAGTACTTTAGAAAGAAAAAAAATAATTGTCTCAGCTGTTGGGCTCAAAACCCACCTGGAAACATTAGAAAAGGCCTATATTCAGTCTTTGAAAATGTATGTTTCTGTGTATGTGTGAATGCATATGTATATATGTATATAAAAATAAAACAAAATAACAGTGGATAGGACCAAATTTTCACAAGCCAAGTGAATTCCAAAGCTCAATTTTTATTTTAGATAAATGCACATTTCTGAGCCAGTGTAAGGATATGAAGCTAAACAGGAACAGGCTGGATAAGCAATGACGGAGGGCGAGTTTCTCCTCCAGAGGCTGTGCTGGAATGGCTGCATTGGCAGAGACCCCAGATGGAGATGTGTATATGCTAATGACAGGAGCTCCGTATCTGATACAGTTACGCTGTGTCTTCTGGTAATACAAGCTGGGTCAGCAAAAGAAATCTTGGAAGGTCCTACTGGATGTTGATGTTCTGCCTCAGGAAGATTTCCAGAGTTTGTCTTTGTTCTGAGTGGGGCTGAAAACCTGAAATTTCAAAATTACTGTAAAGGAAAACTTTGGGAAAACAAAAAACCAAACATGGGTTATGCTTGTTGATTTTAATTCAGTCTATTGATCTGATTAATTCTGATTTTTCAGTGTTTCCATTTTGCAGTATATTGCATGAAGATTTTCTTACAATATGATCCATGCTATAATAGAAAATCGAAATGAGAAGATCTTGTAGGGTGAAAAATGCAAAATCCTTTATTATCAGAAAGGCGGAATAGGTTGTTTCAACAATTTTTCTGCTTGATTTTACAAATCTTACAGATTTTAACAGAACCAATTAGTCTTACTTCCATTGTCATTTCTCTGCCTACCCCAATTTCTAAATATTAAATAATTAGAGAGTAAAAGACGTACCCGATGGCCAGCAGTTCCACGTAGACAAATCCTGGTTGTAATTTAGGTAGTTTTTCTCTTGATCAGAGAAGGCAAGGTACCATTGTAGGAGGTTACCAAGGGATGTGACAGACTCCTAACACTTGAATTCTGTAAATCAAGATCACATAATTCTGAAAGGCATACTTTACATCAGCTGGAAGTTATGAGGGCAGCAGCAGGAACTGTGAAGTGAAATTCCATAACCTGTGTAAATGCTTAGAAAGATCTTTTTGGCCCTTTATCAAGCCATTATTTTCTGATCCAGTTCTGAGTTCAGTGAAAGGGGATATGTGCAGTGATGTGCCATACCTATTACCCTATCTGACAAACATCTTTCTGTTTCAGAAGTCTCCATGACAGATACAGCACAGCCTGCCTGGACACTGTATTCTTCATTTACTCAAGTGTGTTATTTATATACATTTCCATGGGATCAACTTAATTACCCAAGGAGTGACAACTCCAAGTTTTGCAAGTGGGGCCACTAAACACAGCAAGGGATCAGCAGTTGGAATATGAAGTGGCTTCAACTTAAAGAGGTGTGTGACAGCTCATGCTGTTCCCACAGGCTGTCCAGGGAAAGATGATGTCCTCTCACTTCACGTTGGTCTCTGGTTTTGTTTAAGTGATAAATTAGTGCCATACATTTGCTCTCTGTCATGAAGTGAACAGAGGAAGTGATTATCATCACTGCTGCCTTCCAAATAATAATGAAGGCATCCCCTTCATTTCCATGGACTTTTCAGTATTTGATCACCTGCCCCACTTGAGCAAAGTGTCCTCTTCCCAGGGGCACATCATGGGATCTGTCAGCCCTGCTGAGGGTTCAACTTGGTTTCAGTTCTTCTGTGCACATGAACAAGTCTCTCCTTGGTACAAAGATGTCCTGATTTGTGATATGTCTGCTCTGAAAAGGGTTGTTTCAAAGCAGTCGTTCAGCCATCCCTCAGACACAGAAGAGAAACGATGATGCTCAGTATCCCCCATGCTCCACTGTGGATCACCACAATTCAAATCAGGACCAAAAAACAAACCAGAAAGAAATAAAACAAATTGAAGCTGCTGTCTTTCCTAACAAAGAGAATGAGAGAGAGAAGTCACATTTCTCTAATTTTAGCCGGTCACATCCATTTTCACTTCTTCCCAGCCACTGTTAGCAGTCAGTGCTGTTCTGGGCTTTTCAACTGGATCCAGCTGTGGTCCTCCTTCAGGCTGCTGGAGGTTAGTACACAAAAACATGCATGGTTTGGACAGGATTTCTGTGCTGGTACTTTATAAGGGGGTCAATAGCTGCACTTTGGGTTTTCCACAACCCTTTCTATACACCCCTTCATGATGGCTGATCACAACAGGAAAAAAAGACAGAAACTGAGTATGAGGAACCACAGAGGCAAGTCCACACTTGTTCCTCCAAAATAACAGACCCTTGAAAATCAGTCTCTTTCCCATTTTTGTACAGAGGATGTACAGCACAGAACCTTGGAGCTCACTTCTGTGAAGTTAAACACTTCTCTTGTATTTGTCTTCACTGCTATCCTGCCTTTGGGACCCTTTCCAGGCACAGTATGTCATGACCCAGGTGCAGCAATACCCTTCTTCAACGTGCACTTTGGATTAAGAGATTTCAGGACACTTTGGGAGAAGATGTTTTCCAGCACAAGACCTGTGCCGCTGCTCCCACTTCCACAGCAGGCAGAACCCGTGCTCCTCGGCTCGCTCCGTGCCAGCAGACCCCCCCGGGGCTGCAGCCTGCCTCTGAGTCACTGCCTGCTGCTGGTTCACACTGAGGGACTGCGTCTCCAGCAATCTCCCCGCTTCCCTCCTTGCTCCTGTCATAATTTACTAGGGACTGATGCCAGGAGCAAATTGTCATCTGTCACCAGCTCAGCTGTGCTGCCGAGTGGGTGCTGGATGGGAAAGGAGTGCAGCCCCGCCGCCTGCTCCCTGCCCCTCTCTGTGGGGAGGGTGATCCCTGCCCTTTCCAAAAGGCCATTTTTGGCTCCTGGGGGTTTCTCTAGCCTTTCGGAGGAGGAAGGGAATCCCATTATAATCTGGGCCCAGAAAAAAAAAAAAAAATGAGATGAGGCAAAGAACAACTGAGAAAGAGGAGGAATGAGAAGAAGGCTCAGAGCCACTGAACAAACAGACCCGTGGCATTCAGGCATGATCTACTTGTGTAGTTTCCACCCTGTGGCCAAATAGCCTTGGCTCTCCCAGACCTTGGCCATGGTGGGGTTGGGGGAGAGAGGGAGGGGACAGAGGTAATAGTTTCACAAGGACACACTGTTCTTGAGCAATTTCTGTGCAGGTATAAACATGATTTCCTGCAGCACTGATTGATACATAAGTCTCCTCACTCAAACAGGGCTGAATGCATTTGTTTACTGTGTCTGATGCAAGGAAAATTTCTGACACATGTTTTATTTGTGAGGTATCCTAATGTAGTGATACTTTTTTTGTTCACAAGGTAGAGAGGGAATTGGTTTCCTCTCCATGGCTCCTAATTTGAATGGCTGAGGATGGGGTTTATAGACGTGTGGAGGGATGATTAAACAGCTATATCGACCTTGGCCATGTAAGATGATCAGTAAAAGTAAAGTGTCTGCTAGTGGGTACATTCACAGAGCCTGCAGCTTTCCCTAAGGTTTAGTTGCTTCTTTAGAGATGCCTAAAAGGCAGAAAAGACAGTCCCAAACCCAGGAGGAGTGAGTCCAAAAGATCTCAATCTTTCTGAGCTGCTGCTGCGGGAATTTGCAGCAGATGTAAAGATCAGCAGAAAGGGAAATACCAGCAACCTCCAAAACCAAGAGAGCACAGGACAGGAACAGCAGCATGGACAGGACAAGCCCTGTGCTCTTACTGGTGCCTGAGGCAGCAGAGCAAACCCACCAAGGAGAGGTCTGGGCAAACTGGTGTCCAGGCCCATGGCAGACCCAACATTTCCAACTTGCCCAGCCTTTCCCCTCCCTTACCAGCTGGACATGGGTGGCATGAAGGAGGTGGCCAACTGACCTGAGTGCTGCGGGTTGGGAGCTCACTCTGGAAGGCGTGATATGGAGAAGTTGTTCATCAAAACAAAAGAAGGGCTGTATCAATTCAGTCATCGGATCCATCTTGCCCAGAAACCACTCCCTTGGCCTTGACCTGCCAGTCGTGGTGCTTGTAAAAAAGATAAAAATATGGCAGATGTGTGTGTTGACGGAATATTGCTGAACTCTGGGACTACATGGCACTCTTACTTCTCAGGCCAGGACTTGTAGCTATGTAGCCCTCAATAATTTCTTCTGTTGTGATCTGGCATTGACTTCATGAAAATGTACGACCTCTCCAACACCCTGCACAAGGATTTCCAGGAACTGCGTGAGAAGAGGACTGATGTTACACTGGTAGAGAGGCAGGGAGCTCTCGGCAGAGGGAGCTGGAGGACATTTGTCCTGGCTGGGCAAAGATGCTCTTTCTAGAGGCTGAGGAGACAGTGGCTGTTTGGTCAAGGAGGCTGGAACAGGCAGTGACATGGAAGCAGTTGAAGGTGTAAAACAGGTCTGAGGAAGAGCTTTGGAGAGACTGACTGTGACCACAAGGTAAGAAAAATACAGAGCCTGGGTGAAGACTCCAAGAAGAATTAAACTGGGGTTCATTGCAGACTGGGTGAGGAAATAATGGAAAAGAAGGAAGAGAGAAACCATCCAGATGGGGAGCTGGGACAAGAGCAGCTGGGACTTTTTGGGCCAGAGTGCAGGCAGGAACTGGAGACAATGGATGAGATTTGAAAACTAGCATGCACTGAGCAACGTGCTACCCAAAAGTGAGTCATTTAAAGGCAGTTTGGGTGCATCTGCCCTGCAGTTACTTCTGTGAATGCAGTGAATTATTAGATTTGCTGGCATGGGCCGTTCTGCACAGGGCAGGTTACTATAGCAGTGTTTACTTTTATGGCAAACAAACTTATCCAGCACGAGTTACCTTGGGGACAAGCCTCCCCGCTGAGCAATAGCGATGTTACAGCTCAGTTCATATTTGAGCCTTTCCTTAGGCTCCACTCCCAGGAGGATTTGACAGAAAAAGGATTTAATAATCACTTTAGGAAAGAAAAATGTACCTATAGCATCCTGCTGACTTAAGTGTTAGAGCTGGATGGAGTTTCTCTGCAGAACAGTCCATTCAGCAAGCCCAAAGAGTTCTGGAGAAATGGATGATATTCATGAAAACAAGTGGAGTTTGTCATGAGTTTTGGCCCAGCCAAATACAAACATGTGCTGTGTAGGGGTGTGGTGTAGGGGAAGGATGCAAGGGGTTGAAAAAGATGATGAAAAGGTTAAACAATATTTTAAAACTGAATTTTCTTTGGTTTAGTGCTTTGTTTGGAAACACCATCTTTTCATTCCATTCTCATCCACTTTTCATAGGCTCCTCCTTGCACATTTTTCTTAAGGGCTCAGGTAAATTGCAAAGAAATTAAACACTTTATTTTATAAGGTCTAAGTGGTCTGGGGTTGCCAAAGTTATTTTCTCTTCCATCTCACAAAGAAGTAGTAACAAGGAATATTCTACATAATGTAAATGATGGAAATTAAGCTTGGTGCATGGTAGTCAGCCTGAAGCTGAGCCCTTGGGGACCACTGCCTGGCGTCAGAAATGGCCATGCTCTTTAGGAAGAAGAAAAAGCAATATATGTGCATGCCACTACTGGGGCAGGGTGGGGAAGGAACCCTTCCTGAGATCCATCCAAGGATCTGGTCCCTCCCTCAGTCACACATAAGCCCACTGCATTACAACTCTTGCATGATTGAGTGTAATACCCACCCTGACCTGGCCATGCGCATAAAGCATGAGGCACTGGCTGGTCTATATATAATGGCCTACAGGAAATATCAAAGTCACTTCCCCTGCAGTGCTTCTTCCCTGGCTTAGCTGGAGAAGTGTCTGCAGTGACATGGTGAGGAGGAGGAGTATTTATGGCTGCCACCACAGCCAAGTGCAGGCTACCCAGGGTCCCTATCAGCAAGGGCTGATTGCATCGACAACCTTATTGCAAAGACCTTCCCTCTTCCAGCAAGCACACAGCCCGCTTTCTTTTTCCCCTGAAATATCCCAGTCTCTGACTCGTCCTATCCACAGAATTCAGGGCAAAATTCATCTCGTCATATCCTGCTTTTTATTTGAAGAAAACAATGAGCGACAGGTCTGCCAACAGGGTCCTAAATCACTGGGGACTACTGTGGGTCCTGAATGAAGTCCAAGGGAATGTGGCCAGCATCTGTCCAGGAATCGAGATGGCTTCTTTGGTCCACATATCTGGATGTATCAGAGGACACAGAGATGCACTTGAGTTTCCAGGCAGGCCTCTTGTTGTAACAGGTCTACTAGTGGTGGTGGGAATTTGCAAGGCCATTGCAATCAACTTAGGGTATGATGATCCCTCTGGGCTTCAGCAGGATGCACTGCTGATTGCTTTGGGCATCCACTTCACGCATTTTGGTTTCCAAGTCACTTCTAACTGATGGTTTTAATTTACTTGAAAGAGGCTCTTTGTCCCTCAGTTTGGTTCCACAGTGTTTAGGTAGCTCACTGACTGATATAAAATCCCCATTCCCCTTGTTTTTTCTAGGCTAGCACTAGTAGGGAGAGTGTGGCAGGTGATAGGTACTGTGAAGTTGACAGGAAAAAAATTTTCCTGCAAAATGCTTCTGTCCCTGAATTCATTTGAAGGTTTGGAGACATTTTAGCATCCAGGTAAAAATGTGACATGATCTGTGTTGGACACAGCACTGTTTGTCCACTTTCTTCTAGCTGCAGATATAAAAAAGAAATTTGATTTCTATCAGTATCAAAATGTACTGCAAATTCTATCAACACCCTTTGTCACTCAAAAATAACAGATGTCTCTTCTTTAGAATGAGCCGTAAGAAAATGTGCTGTGGAGTCATAATCCAAAGCAATTCTCCAATTCTCCTTTGAGAGGCCGAATGCTCAAGTCACATGCAGAAAGTCCAAGGTAAGGTTGTTTTTCTGTGGGTTTGGTTTCGTATTTTTTTCCCAAAGCCCGGTTTGAGTCTCTAGAGAGTATGTGAGCCATAGCTAAAATCTCTTTGAGTTGGGTAGTGGAGACTGTGGCTCCAGTAGCTGCTCAGGATTTGGCAGCTGTTCTCCAGCAGAGATGTGCAGTAACTGCGTGCAGTAACGTACACGTATTTTCTTTCATAGTGGATGTTAATTTATGAGCTCCCTTAGAACTTTAACACTTGGTTGGTTTACACTGCACCTTTTTTTGTTACACATAGACAGTATTTCCTGAACCAGGACAGCAACTGGATATGGGGTTGCCTCAAATCCTCGGCATGGTCTGCCACTCAGAAATTCCACCCTAAACCCAGCCAGGTCTTTTGTCACAGAATATTATTAGTTCCCTCTAAAAGTCCCTGAGAGTAACAAAGTACTTCTGGCTCAGACTTATCTCAAATAGGAGTGAGAAAAGGTGAAGGGAGGCTTATTTCTGGTAAGAAGATGCAGACTGAGTATAGGACGATTTTCTTTGGTGATCTGATAAAATGTGACACATCTGCAGGTCTGAAAAGAAGCCCCCCTCCCATTATATCTGGCTCAGCATTACTAACATAAGAAACCGTTTATTTGCTTCAGGTTGGAGGTCACATCGCATGGATTTCTGACAGCCCTCCTACAAGCTACAACCTTTTCAGATGGACACTAAAAACAGGTTTCATGCAACCAACAGTCTGCAAAATAGGTGCTTGGGGCATTCACCCAGAGGGAAGGAAGAGCCGAGGTTTATGTGGTGCATAAGCCCAGTGCTGAAAAACAGGATTCCTATGCAGTAGGTGGGCAACCTACTCACTGGGATGCAGCATACAGGTAGCATCCAGTCCCTGCTTCCCTACCCTACCCACACTTACAAAAAACTCTGCAACTCTGGTCCCTTTCCCTCCAAATTATCCTTTTTTTTTTTTTTCCTGTAAAAGATGTCTTCAAGTAATCCCGGATGAAACAGATTATTGGGACTGAAAAAATGTTTTATCTGATCTGCTTTTTTAAAACTTTCTTTGTTTTCTGAGACTTCCAGCAAACCAAAAAAATCAGGTTATTTCAAGCATGGTGTAAACCTGTGGTTAACTCCTGGTTTCTAAAACTACTTTTTACAATACTTGGAGGTAAATGCATGCCCAGGTGCTTCACTGAATGAATTGCCCCTGTTCTTCAACCACAAGGAACAGCCAACCATGATAGCACAGCATCACAGAGACATGTGAAAGGACCTCTTCTTGGGCTTCAGTTTAGAGCAGCCTTCCTGAGCGTCATTTCTAACCCAGACAAATCTCTGGAAGTTGTTCTGACATGTGTTATAACAATAAATAAATAATCACCTGGCATTTTATTATACCACCAGAACTCTCTTTACATGGGATACCAGTGGATCTGGATGAAGCCAATTCTAATTACAGATAAAAGGGTTGATGCATGAAAAGAAGCTGGTATTTACACCCAATTATCTGAGGGAGGAGAGATAGGGATGTGCTTCCTTTTATCATTTTCATTAATTTCTTTTGAAATTAAAGTACTCCTTGAGCTTCCTCAGATGCAACAGTCTTTTCAACTTGCCGTCAGTGAGATACA
The DNA here is from genome assembly GCF_018691265.1 of Tyto alba. Taxonomy (NCBI): domain Eukaryota; kingdom Metazoa; phylum Chordata; class Aves; order Strigiformes; family Tytonidae; genus Tyto; species Tyto alba. The sequence goes on from NW_024881303.1 coordinate 10,165,926, forward strand.
GGTTGTTTTCCATGATGTGTTGCATAAGTTCAGACACCGGGATCTCTTCCCCCTCCCTGGACTCCAGTAGAGCATTGCATGGTGCTTGTTCACCCAGTTGCCTCTTTAACATCCCTTCGCTGAAATTTACTCTCATGGATTTGCATTTCACGTATTTCAGGTCTGAGGCCAGGCATCCGGTATTTGTAAACTGCCTCTGCCTTTACATCACCTGAAGTAAATCACTTTGAATGAATGAAACCTCCATGGCTTTGGACCCAGTCACAACTGGGGCTTGTTAGGGAGGGGTAACACTGGCCCATTGCATGCTAACAGAGGGCAGCTGGACCTACAAATGCCATTCTACCCCCAGAGAATCCTCTGAGGGAATAGAGAGAGGGGATGGGAAACAGGCAGGCAGGTGGGTGCGTTATCCCAAAGAAATCAGCTCTCAGGGATGGGGGAGAACAGGACCTTATAAGCTCCATGTGCTGCTTGCAGTCTAGAAGACCTAGTCTTTGCCACTTTTCTCTCTCCCTCTTGGGCACTCTGAGCCCAGCCTCTTTTCTTGATCTCAGAATAGGGTTGCTTACTTCTTCTCCTCTTCATTTCTTCATCTGCAAATTGGGGATGATATGCATAAAGCTCCCTGAAATCCTCTGCAGGGAGGTGCCACAGAAGTGGAAAGTATTAGCTATCAGTATCCTTGTTAATATTCTGCTTGACTCTGAGTGAAGTCACATAATCCTGTGTTTGGGTCATCACTGTTTGTTGCTATGGAAATGTGTGTTATCAGATATTACAAATTCAGCATCTGAGGACATCTGAGGAGGGGGAAAATCCTTTGTTTGAAGAGACACTTGTGTCAGTGGCAGGAAACTTTGCCAGAAAGAAGAGAATTCACCTATTTGTCTTTCATTCTCTGAAATTTGCTGGAATGAGTCAATATGATCTCCCCATGCTCACCCCCTGAAAGCTGGTATCTCTTACTCGATGCACTATTCCAAAATGACTGCACATGCTGGGTGAATTTCCTGCAGTCATATGTGAATGCATCTGGTAGGATCATTAACACTAGAGCAGAAGACAAATGCAAAGTATGTGCTTGACCATATGGGTGAACGTGAGCTGCTTAAGAGTGTGCACCGTAATGGAGATGGAAAGTCTTACGAGAGAAGATCAGTATCCCCCCATCTCTTTGGTAAGGGATTAAGGCAGTTGGTCTTGCAGGAGTATTCATAGAGCGTAAGGCCAAAGGGGACAGTTAGGTCACCTAGACTGACCTCCTGCATGTTACAGGTCACGATATTTTATCCAGTGACCCCTGAGCTGAGCCCTATAACTTGTGTTGAGGCTACAGCAAAGCTTCCAGCCAGACCAAAGAGGCAGATGATAACGACTCCCTGCCCAGCTTGCTCCAGTGAATAAGCATTCTTACTGGTAAAGCACAACTGGAAAGGGTGGGTGCAGATCAAACCAAGCTTGCTGCAGTGAGGTCAAACTCAGAAATGGTTGTTCTGGCCCAGTGCAGCTTTCAGATCTGAGCTGGTGGGGCTTCACCACCCTGCACCTCCGTCCCTTCTGGCTCCAAACCTCTGCATGAACATGCCTTTTCCCTGGGAATGTGCTTACTCACCAAGTGACCACGTAATCTTCCTTGAGTGAAATGAAGTGGGCTTTTGGGGCAGCTTTCTGTGGTTCTCTATTGCACCTGTGCAAAATCTGATGATATTTTTTAAATCTATACATGCCCAATACATGTAGGTGCTCACTATTGATCCTGTGCATTGACTCTACAGATATAAAAATCCCCTTCTGGTATATATTCAGCATCGCTCTGGTTTCTAGACCCTACTGTCAGGTTCCCTCAACAAAAGCTGCTGTAAGAGAAAACATGGTTCAGGTTTTGATAATGTCTCTATTTCAGGTATTTCATGGTCACGGTCTTATCTCATGCTTAAAGATGAAACACAAGCCCCACCTTTATTTCCCTTTGGATCTCTGTATTGAGTGCATTCCTCATCCTTTACCAGTTTCTCATTGGAATTTTCCTTCTCTGCTTCACGGAAGGCTGATTTCAGACTGAAAGCAGTGAGAAAGGTGCTTAGAATCAAACTGGCCAGCTTGAGTTTTCTTAATTAAGGTCTTTATTTCAGCTATTCAAGCAGGTTGTAAAAGCTCAGTAATACTTGGGGGGATGCAGCCACTGGCAGGCAGGGCTGGTAAGAGCTGTTGTCTGAAGATCACGCATATACTATTTTTAGCAGGCAAACACCTGAACACAGCACTAACAGAAGGCTCTTGCAGTGATAAATGGCCAACTCATGAAAATCTGTATGTCTGTTTTTATGTATGTGTATATGTGTGCATGTATATATATATATATACACATGTATGTGTACATATACATATATGCATATATAGTTGCCAAAATTTTTTTCTATGACAAGTATTTAATCCATTTAAACTATTTTTTCCATGTTTAGTGGAAGGTTCTAGTTAAAGACTACTTTGCTCTTCCTAAAGGAAGGAATACATGTTGTAGGGTAATTGTATATTGTGCTCTATAAATTCCCTGTCTGCTAAGAAAGATGATACAGCTTTTATTTTGTACAAGTTTCAGGTTTACAACTCAGACAGTAAAGATCAGGCTGGGAATCTGAACAGCAGCTTACTATTCCTGCATCTCTACTACCATGGTGATTTTTGCCATCGGAACTGAAACCACCAATTATGGGGCTGAATCATGAAATGAGACAGGATATACTTTGCTTTTCCATCCAAATCAGCAGAACCCACAAAGCTCTAGGTACTTGTAATTAATTTTAACACTCTCCAAGGCACATGTAAAAATCAAGAAGACATCCAGAACTGCCTAAGGTGTTGCTCATCAGGAGCATAAATTGTGAATTTAGATCTTGTTTGTAGGAAGCAATTTTTGGACACTTTCCATTGCAAGCTCCATGCTATTACAAATCACTTCAATGCCTGGGACATTGTCACCTCCTCTCACAGATTGCCAGTAGTCGGAACAAGTATTGCGGATACTCTTAGAAAAATGCTGGTGTGAAAAAACAGTATGTGTTCTCCCATGTGTGATAGGACAGTGTGAGTCCTACATGTTTTCCAGCTTGACAAGTTGTTCTTCCCAGACCTCAGCTCTTTGCTGAAGCACAGACCACAATTCTGACCTTGCAGGATGGTTTAGCAAGAATTATACAGACTTAATTGTTAGGGCTGTTGCACATAAAAACCCCAAATAGACATATAATAACACACAACAGAGTGCCATATAATTTTAGAAATATTTAATACAATCTAAATTCTGTATGTGATAGCCACAATACATGCCACTCCTTAGTAAAACTCTACTTAATTAAAAAAAAATGACAATTTTGTAGCTTCATTTCATGCAGTTTCTCTAGTCAGGATTTGTAAGCATGTTTGTATCATTCTTTTTCCCTCCAGATCAACTTTTGATCATTTTGGCCAATTGCAACAAACATTTGGCAGTAGGGGAGGGCTCTCAGATATGCTACACTCCTAATATTTTTGTGAGTACTTGTCTCTGCTTTAAGGAAAAAGAAACCTCATTAGCTTGCAGGGAAAAGCTGCAGAATGACCTCAACCACAGCAGACACAAAGGGCATCTACAGAAGATGTTGTAACAGCCCAGCCACAGCCACATCTCATGTTTTATTAGACACCAGTCTCCAGTCACAAGACACGCAGCCCTGGGCAGCTCGGCTCTGCCTCTCTGGCTGTTCTTGGAGCTACTTGTTTTAAAACCTCGTTGGGTACACATCAGATGCCAACATGAGAAGCTCAGCCCGCAGCCCACGATTTACGATCCCCATCAGCAAGACATGCTTCTTCACTTACACATCTCTTAGCTGAACCCCAGCCAGTTTGAACCAAATGCAGGATTTCTGCAGATTGATCCTGTCACTCCTGAGCTTTAACATCAGTAATCTCCCATCTCAATTTCTTCAAACCCCTTGGTGGCAGCAAGTGCCAGGGAGGGACTGAGCAGAATAAACCAAGGGATTGCCATGCACTGGAGAGCAAAGACCCTGGGTGTTGCCAGCCACACTGTAGGCTGTTGCTAAATGCTGCACTGCCCTTGGGTAAGGAATTTACTCAATCAGTAGTTGATTAGGACATCTCTAGGGTACATTCAACGGAATATAGATGTTAGGACACAAAAACAGACCTAGTTTTCAGTCCTGAGCTGGGCTGCACTGGGCAAAAAGCACTTGGATCTGGTTTAGCAAAACTGACTGGTAAAACCTATACCCAGAAAGTGCCATTATCTGACCCCTTTTGGGGGAGATGTCCTGTGTGGCTGCAACACAGCAGACCTCTTCTCCTGCCCAAACTCCCTAGAAATCCTGCCCTGGCATTGCCTCATGGCTAGTTGCCATTGCCCCTGGGGCTCTGTACCCCAATATTTTCTGGCTTGGCTTCTCCATGCAGTGAAGGAGATGCCCTCAGCACATGCTGGTGATGTGCCCCATGTACTGCTGAATGTTTATATCCTGCTCCTGACTGTGACTTTGGTCTGCTCTCTGCTTGTGTACAGGCATGTGGGGATTTTCCAGCAAAAATTACATGCCTCTTCCCTGCTCTTGTGCTCCTTTCATCGGATTTAAATGGTGCCAGGTAAAGCTTAAGGGTTTTAACTGAGCAAAACAAAAACGACGGTGAAATGAAGCCATGGGTATAAAGTAAGACCGATTGTGTGTTTGCTTCAGATACCTGAAGGCAAAGGTTTGGTTTTCATTCACCTTGGCTGCTCCAGGATGCATCTCAGCTCACACATATTTCAGCCCAAGCCTTTATGGCAGTCTCAGTCGCTAGTGACATTTTCCCTCTCTCCTAATTCACACGGTTTTTACCCTCCAGTTCCAGCCACCATTTCCTGGCTTATTTTCCAGTTGGAAGCAGCTCTCAACCTCCCCAGCTGTGTCTGTCTGACATGTCCCTGCTTCTTCCACTCCCCCCTGCTCAAAATTTCAGCCCTTTCTCTCACATCTCACAAAAGCTGCATCCTCCTCCCTGTAGGGACAAGCTATAGGGACAAGCTCCTTTCCCAGCCCTCTCCTCCACGTCCGCATCAGCAGCACACTTTCCAAGCCTCTTCCTTCCGTGCTCTTTTCTTAGGCTGGGCTCCCTTCTCCGGCTCCCCCCTGCCACCTCCCCTCCTCTCCAGGAAAAACCAGCACTTGCCCTGCCTCCAGCCTTGGGACACTGACTTCCTCCTCCGCGAGCAGCCGCAGCGGCTTCCTCTGACCGTGGCTGTCCCAGACACTCTGGCTCCACGGCACACCCTCCACGTGCACAAAAACACTACAGCAGGGCTTTGCTTTCTTCTTCAAGAACTCAGCTCAACCCAAGTAGCTGCACTGTTGAGGAAACACCTGTAATGCGTGTTGTCCACTGTGCCACTGCCAGCACAGACACCCCGACCCACTGCCATGGGTGCCACTGGGGACGGCAGCATTCGCTCATGTCCTTGTGTATCTGTGTGTCTTGTAGGACCATCTCAATAGTCTAGAGGAGGATGATTGTTAGCAAATCAGATCCGTTGTTTTGTTACAATGCAAATCCCCTGTGACATTAAGAGGTTAAGTGGATCTGTAAAAAAAAAAGCACCCTTCTTGGGTGGAAATTTGTACGCAAAATGGAGAATATTCGGCTGGACTCAGTGCCTGTGGACAAGCTTGGCCCAAGAGGCCAAAGAGGTGCATCTCTCCCGGGGGAGCCCTGTTTGCTCAGCTGCCCTCCCGGGTGCCGTGACTCACGCCCCTGCACCATCCGCTTGTGTAACGGAGGGCGAATCCCTCCCTGTGAGCAGCTCCTGTTGGAGCTTGCTTGAAGGCAGGCTGCTCTGCGCGTGCAGCCACCCTGGGCAAAGCTGTCAGGGCTGGGGATGGGACCTGGCCGTCCCTGTGGCACCTTGCCACTGCCACACAGCAGTGGGGCTGCTAACGCGAGCGAAGCCTGGACCATCCCCGGCAGCCCGCGCCTGGGCTGTGCAGATGCCCACGTGGTTGCTGGCAAACGGATAACCAGGCTCTTAGCACAGTTCTTGCCTTTGATGCTGCCAGCTCCCAGGCAGCTGTCTGTTTTCAGGTCTCATGAGCTCAGTAGGCTTGGAACAAGCTGCAACTTGGCAGAGACATCCAAAGAAAATCCAGATGTTGCAGGAAATGCTGTCAGGCTGGGTCAGCCTAGGACTAATTCAGTGCTGGTAGGGGCCATGGCGCTGCTGGCCTCCAGCCTCCCAAATAGAAAGCTACTTTTAATTTCCTGGTGGCTTGTGGCCACTAGAACCACCATGATCTCCCATTCCCAGATGCTGGAGCCCGACTGTCATTGGCCAAGCCTAGTTTTAATTTACTTAATTTTCTGCTACAATTTAAACCAGAGAAGTTTTGTTGATTTCTTCCTTTCTAGGCAATGGTTGTGTAACACTCCTGGCTTGGGATAGCTCCTGTCTTCCAGTCCAAGCAGCTTTATTTCAGCGGCAGATTTCCATGATCCATATTACTTAGATAGAGTGTTTGTCATCTGTTTGGACACCCTTCAGTCTGGCGGGGAACTCTATGATGATAATGAGTTAAATGCCTTGACCTCATTTGGGAATATTACTGGGGAACATGTGAAAAACTTGGCTTGCAAGGGGTAGGGATAGTCAGCCTGTTCTTTACGTTTCTGTTCGCTTAACTACATATGCTCTGACAAATGCTATCTGGAAAGCCTGTCCCAGCTGCAAGCTCTCCACCTCAAGGAAACCCCGGGTCTATCTACAGGATGGGAGACTGCTTTGGGAATCAGTGTCAGCAATGTCAAGAGATGCTCTCTGTGCAGTGGGGTGACAAGAAAAGTCTAGTTCTTTCACAGAGGGATGGAAGGTGGAGTGACATGCAATCAGGAAAGCAATCTTGCATCTGTTACAGTGGCTTATGCTAGGGCATCAAGAGGACATGAAGACACTGGATGGTGTAAAGAAGGATCGGGGAAGTGAGGCTGCAGCTGGAAAATTAGCTTTAGGGATTGAGGACAGGATGCTTTTTGCTTGTCAGACAGCAGGCTGAGAAGTGACTTAATCACTGCGGGTGGGTGATTCCACCTAGAATAGAACTGACAGAGGGGAACTGGAGAGGCTTTTCAGTCTTGATAGTGAAGGTACAACACACTCAAACAAGATGAAGCCTGGAAAACCCAGCCTTGCAGAAAGGAGTCCACTGACATCTCACCTTCCTACTTTGTTCTAGCAAGAAAGGATGTTTTTCTGAATGATGTGCTTTGATTCAGCTACTGGAAATATTCCTCAGTAAAGTGGGTATTTACAATAGCGCAAGATTGCATGGTGTGAGGATACTCTTCCCTTTGAATCCGTCTCCTGTTCTCCCTTTTCCTGGACATTATGGAGAAGAGGGCCAGCTGCAATGGTCCTCAATGTGGTTATCACATACGTGGCTATGTCTTCAGAATATGACAGTAATACAAGCTTGTGGCTCCTACAGGAGTAGATGCATTCTAAGAGTATATTTTTTGTTCATTTACCACCTCCCTCTGAAGGCTCGGGATGCTTCCAGTTCCCAATAGGACAGCAAAAGGGACAGACCTGCAAATTGAAGTGTTTCTGAAAATACTCTTCTGTCTGGCTGATACCTGGCTGATTTGCCGTACCAGCATACCTCACATGCTACGAGAGGGTGCACACAGATTAGTTTCTCCAGAGACAGAGAGACACAGTGAGAAACACATGTGCAGAGGGTTGGGTGATTCAGCTGGGAGTTCCCAGAAGCAGCCAGTGAAAGGATGCAGCATTTACTGGAAATGCTCAGGTGTCATTTCCCCAGGACAGAGTGTTAGCGTAAGCGTCGAGCCAGCAGGTCACACTCAGTCACATTCACCAAGCCAGGGAACAGAGAGAGAGGATTGTGTTTTAGCAGATCTCTCTTCTGGACTCGGTTTGAGCAACCAGTTTCTCGGGGGAGCTGGACTTTGTGGCATTTGTGACAAGCAAGCAGGGGCCTTTGCCAGCAGTTGAGGTCTAAGGGGAAAGGTCTCTAGCAAAGGAAAGAATAGAATAGAATAGAATAGAATAGAATAGAATAGAATAGAATAGAATAGAATAGAATAGAATAGAATAGAATAGAATAGAATAGAATAGAATAGTTTCAGTTGGAAGGAACCTACAATGATCATCTAGTCCAATTCCCTGACCACTTCAGGGCTGACCAAAAGGTAATGCATGTTACTAAGAGCATTGTCCAAATGCCTCTTAAATACTGACAGGTTTGGGGCATTGACCATTTCTTGAAGAAGCCTGTTCCAGTGTTTGACTACCATCTTGGTAAGGAAATGTTTCCTAATGCCAAGTCTGAACTTCCCCTGACACAGCTTTTAACCGTCCCCACACATCCAGTCACTGCATACCAAGAAGATCTCAGCACCTCCCTCTCCACTTCCCCTCCTCAGGAAGATGTAGAGAGCAATAGGGTCACCTCTCAGGCTCCCTTTCTCCAATCTAGACAAGCCCAAAGTCCTTAGCTGCTCCTCATAGGACATTCCTTCCAGCACTTTCACCAGCTTTGCTGTCCTCTTCTGGAAGTATTTGAGTACCTTAACACCCTTCTTAATTTGTGGGGCCTAGAACTTCAGATAGTACTCAAAGTGAGGCCACACTAATGTTAAATACAGCGTGATAATCACCTCTATTGATTGATTAATTGCTTGCTGAGGAGAGGCTAAGGTGCTGCCATTCCCTCACTCTTGTAAGATAAGGACAATACAGAGGGGCATTATCTTTGAAAGATGTGATGGGAAGGTGTGTTTACATACATACATGACAGAAAATCCTCCTCTGAGACTTTATAGTATGTAACAGAAAAAGAAGCCGTATAGATGAGGAACACAAGAGAATATATTGTCAAGATTGATTTTCTTATAATCTATTTATAATATTCAAATGGCATGCACAACTTCTTGTGAGCATCAAGTCTTTCATTAAGAAATTCCTTATGTTCATTTTACACGTTGTTTGGGAACTGTTAACAGTTACTAATGAGGATGGCATACACTAGCACTCAGTATAACACTGGCAAATCCTGGCCAGACGGGCTGTGGACTGTGCTTGAGCAATAAGTGGAAGTGTAACAAGAGAAGTGGTGCAACAGTTGTACATGGCAGTGTTGCCACATCCCCTTTTGACTCTTGACTTGAACTTGCTTAGGGTCAAACTGGTTACTATGTTTGAGGTTCAAAACTGTTTTTTCCTGAGATCAGAAAGCAAGGACTTGGGTTCTTTTCGCCTTCCTCAACAGCAGTGGGTTGCTGATTGCCTGCTGGTAACATGGAGGTACAGCTCAGCCAAGCCCTTCTCTGCCATTGACGAGGCATCAGACAACAGCAGGATTGGTCTATCCCATTCCCAGACTCTGGACTGAGGCCCTATAGTCTTGAGAGGACTGAAATATTTTGCCTAACCAAGTCACTGTGATTGCCAAGCCAGGTAAGACAAACTAATGGCCACTTCTGACTTCCAGCTGCATTATGAGTTGGGTCTGTGTTGCTGTGTGTGTGGTGCCCCACTGGGGCCTGGAGCATGGTCACTTTTCGGGCATGTGGAGGGGGACCCAGTCCTGGGCCACTCGGAGGTGGCCCAGCCAAGGGGACAGGTCCCCACCAGGGAGGCTGTGGGAAGGCTCATCAGAAGGGGAAGGTGCTGGACACAGCTGGAGCAAGTGCCCTGACACACCTCCAGGAGGGATCCCGAGAGCCTGAGGATGCTGTACTTTGAAATCTCACCGGAGGTTTCCTCTAGGAGAGCATGACCGCATTTCAGAACTATTTCTCAAACTGCTCAAGTGCTCACGTATGTGCAGGGTGTGCAATGTACTCTCTCCATGTCTAACTCCTACCAGCGTCTGCGGCGGTTTTTTATGCATTTCCTTTTCCCAGTGCTGCCTTTCCCTTCTGTCTCCTCTCCCCTGTTGCAACCATGGACCCGTCCCCACCGCTCCATTCCTGCAGTGGGCTCCAGCTGATCTGCTTTGGGAGGGGAAGCAGCTCCCCAGGGCCAGCTCTGGGTGTTTGGTAGCTCCCACCTCAAACATTAACATGACTGCTGATGTGTATCACTTGCAGAGCACCACTCACAAGGGAAACTTTTCACATGTTCTCCTTGGCTCCTCTTTATTCCCAGTCACAGCAATTATGCGGCTGCTTCTTGGCCTTCATTTGTCCTAAGCTGTTCTGCCTCAAGTTAGTGCTTATTAGCACTTCCTTCTCTGAAAAGGAGTGACTGCAGAATAAGCCAAGGGTCGTTTCCCTTCCCTTGAGACCAGGAGATGTCCTGGCTTTTGAATCAGGCTCCATAAATTTTAAGCCTTAGCGTCTCATGTATTTTGCTTAGAGAGGGGTGGAGGTTCCCCCAGAGAGAGTAAGGAAAAGAAACTCCTTCTGAGATGACAGTGCATTGCTTGGGCAATTGTTTTTAAGGCATCTGAGACAAATGACAGCACAGATCAGTGGAAAAAAGCAATCATTAACTATGTGAACTCAATGAGAAGAAGAAGTGGAAGGAGGAAGTGACCATTTTTTTTATTTTTTGCATCATCTTTACTTGCATATCATCCTGCAGGGTTGAGCATCAGCAGTTGCTAAATATCAGCCAGCAGAAAATACTGCCAGTAAATAAAATGCTGTTGCATTTTATTGTTGAAAACCAACATGAATAGACTGTGCTATGTGTGTTGAATGTAAATTTTTAGACTGAAAATATTCCTGATATCTACAGTGCTCATTATAAGCTCAGAAACAAGGATTCGGTCTAATGTCAAAAGCTTGAAATTTCAACAGGTCCTTAAAATTCCAAATTTCCCAGTATATAAACTGTCTTCTCGGCACTATCCATGGGTTTCTCTAACCCATGTTGATTCTTTCTGCAAGAGATTCCAGTGGGAAAAGCTGCTGGAGAGCAAGGTGACTCCTAACAAGTGGTATCAAGAGAACGTGTTAGTGGGGTGATGTGACAGGGAGATCAAGAGCTGCAATGGGTGGCTGGTTTCAGTGGTGAGCATGATATTTGTACCTCAGCATGTTCTGGTCCTTTGATGGATTATCCCACTAATGCCTGTGTTTATATCCTGAGAGAAGAAACAAGGGCTACATCAAGGAGTTCCTCCCTGCCCCATCCCTTTTAGGGTGAGGATCAGGACTGGTAGCTGGAGGTATGTGCCCCCAGGGCAAACACCCTCACCGAGGCAGCACACCTGGCCCAGAAACAACCAGAGGTCTGGTCCCAGGCTCGGCAATGTTTCTTGGTTAAAGTCAACACGTTCCCCATGCTCCTTCACTAACAAGTCTCATGGATGCTAGCACTAGCTTTGCTTTTCCTCATCAAGCCTGTGCCTTCTCTTGGGCCTCAGTTTTAATTTCTTTTCTACAGACATAATGGTGCTGTTGTTGTAAGTTGCATATTCATGAGGGACCATGGCCCAAAGAAGTCCAAATTTTCTAAACCCATGAGCTTCTTAGTGAGATTTTCACACAGCTCAGAGCTGCAATACAGCCAACTTCCCTCAGAGAAGTATCTCATGGGCAGGAAATAAATGTGTGCCCAGGGCTCTTTCACTCCATCCTAGGAGTGGATGTCCTGCAGGACTGTGCTTGACAGTTTCATCCTCAGCGAGAGATTAGACTGCCAACACCCCATCCACCAGTGTAACCCACCTTGTGGGTATGTGGGATGGTCCTAACACAGGAGCCACACCTGAACGCAAGCTGTGTGTAGCATATAATCCCACTTCTGCCTGGAATTATAAGCATTGCTCAGGGTACAGAGCAATCTACTTACAGAAGAAACCTGTTGTCATCTTCTATGGCAACTAACAGGGCTATGGGTGAGGGTGTGCCACAGAGAGGGAGAAGGCAGGGAATTAGAGGAACATTATTTCTTTATTTCTGTGCTGCAATTAAGAAAGGGTTGTATTTTTCGTTTTCACGTGCCTCAACTCCCACCAGCTGCATGCACCCACCCACAGCATGTGTGCCGTGTTTTTATTACGGCTGTAGCCTCAGGTAGCATGGAATCGGGGCCAAACATACATTAGTAAAATTAGAAGAAATATCACCTGACGGGTCTGGACGGTGCTGTGGGCAGAGCATATTTGGCAAGACTGCTTCCTTCGCAATCCAGCCCAGAGACATTCCCTGATCCTATCTGAACAGGGACTGAACTTGCAAAACGAGTCCCAGCTTGTGAGCTGTGAGTCAGGGATGTCTTAAACACTGCCTCAGCATCCAACACCAACAAGCTCTTTTTATTCTGTTCATCCTGCTTAAATGAATGCAGCGAGCCGAGCCGTCATGTTAAAAGAGCAGCCTTGAGGGCTGCAAGGCATAGGTCTGCTTTTTTTCACACCCTCCAGCATTTGCCCCTTTGTATTTGGGCATTTTTGACCCATTGTTCTCCTCTTCTCTGGCTCAGCTAATAGGACTCTTGACTGCACTGCTCACAGACAGTGGTTTGAAATCTGCATCTGCTCCGTATGGTCATGTCCATGCTCCTCACTGGTGAGCCATGAGGCTACACTCACTTCAATGAAGGATGTGTATCTGTGCTTAAAATAAAGTATACTTCCCAACTTCTTTCAAGTACCATCCTATTAATGACATCCTCCCTCATAACGCGAGAGATTTCATAAACTCTGTCGAGATGGGCAGGAATCTATGGAACACCCTGTGGCACCCCTCCATCATATCTGAGAAAGACTTGTTAGAAATGCTGCATTAGGGAACCATTTGCTGAAAAATGGTGATGAAAAACATCAGATTAGAGGAAGCCAGTTACTTATACTGATCTCTTCCAGTAATGGTAATGGTAGTGCAGTGGCTCAAGCTACCCTTGCCTGAGTTTCAGTGGGAAAGCGCAGATGTAAAGGCAGTAAGGAAAAATGCAAAGGTGCATTTACCTTGTTACTAGAAGACGAAAAGAGAAAACATTATTTACCTGTGAAGCAAAGGAATTTAAGGCAGAAGTTGGTAGTGACAGAGAGTCGAAAGCATAGTGTTTTGTTCAAATACAGAGCAATAGAGACAAAAATCTGATACACAGGGACTACACAGGATGTGCCCAATGTTTTCATAGCCTTGATTTATCTTACTTCAAAAATGGGAAAGTCACAGAGAATGAGTCCTAAATGGTAATAAATAAATTGTAGTACTATATGGGAAAAAGTGGGTCATGGTCCTGCATACCGCGGACGGACCAAGATTTACCATACTCTCGTGTACCAAGAAAGACATATTGAAATCTAAATTTCTAAGAAGGGAAGGATCAGATTGAAGGAGAAAATAAAAGCAACTTGAGACTGGCTTTTATCTTAAATATATTTTGCTCCTCTTCCACAATACAGTGCAATGCGGTCTTCATGTCCCTTTTCTCACCTTTCTTTCATTTTGCAGTATCACTCATTGCTCTTTACATGTCAGTACTGTGCACTATCAGCACAACACACATTCCTTTAACAAACAACACCATTCCCCTCTCATGGGTTTAGGATGAATTATTTCAGTGATATCATTCAAGGGCCTTAAATATATTGGCTTTAGAGCTATTTTTACTTGCAAGTGCTTGAGCCAGACCTTTGATGTTTCATTTGGGTTCAGGGCAAAATAGAGAACATATTAAAATAAGCAAGAGATGGTGGTTTTGTTCTAAGTATTAACAGAAGCCAGGGTGAGACCCAGAAGAGGAAGGGAAGGGGATTGCCAAAGATTTCTGTTGGATACTTACTCTCTCCAAGGTTTGTAAATCTGTCCTGTAACACTCTTAATCCCTTCTCCTGCACGGGAGTACGGTATCAGTAAAATCTTCACGATGTCCTGCAAAAAGAGCTTTTAATGCAGCTCTTTGTTTATTGTCTCTGCAATTCTTTCATTTTTCAGGAGAAAAAAAGGGTCATTTCTTCTCTGGAGCCTTAAGGCTCAGGGAAATTATCCAGTGTCCTATCCTGCTCTGCCTCCTATCCAGCATTTTGACAGGCATGGACTAGTTTGTATCCAGAAACCACCTCGCTGGACATGCAAAGGAATAAAGTGCTGGAGACCGTGGCATGACAATTTTCCAAAGTCAGGTTGAAGGGAAGGCAACCACAATTACCAGGCTTGAAGTCAATGTGCGTATGTCACCAAAAGCAGCCTCTGGAGGGGCTGGAAGGCCATCCAAGCTGTCCGCTGCCCACGGTCTCCTCACTAATGTTGTGCACAGGACCTGGGGTCTCCCCACCTCTTTGCTAGGACGCTCAGTGCTGGGGCTGAAGAGCTATGCAGGGCTTGTGTTCCCCTCCATGGCACTCCATGGCTATGCTTAGGGAACGTGCCATGCAGGAAAGAGGCAAGCCCACTCCTGAGAGCAGCCTGGGAAATACCCTTAGCCAACAGTATCAATGCCATCAAAGGTGGAAGGGCTCAGGAGGCTGAACTGATCTGTTCGTGCCTCCCCACCCATGCAGGATCTGAGGAAAGTCAGAAGTGCAGAGCAGCTCCATCCTAGTCCTTTTGGCGAGTCTGACCTGAGTTAAGACAGGAGTTTTCTCATCTAGTGCCACCTAAAAGTGAGAAGTAAGGAGACTGTCCCCCTTCATCCCTGGTGGATTGTACAGGGAATGATTCACATCCAAACTGAAACGATCCCGGGAGTGTGCCCTGGTAGATACGCTGCCTACTTGCTGTTTCATCTAATAAATTTTACTTACCTTTTACTACATCTTTCAGCATGTGGGTAGACCCATCATTGGCTGTAGCTATTTCAAGGAGACTACGTATTTTATAAATGTACTATGTATATGTATAGTATAAACCTATTATGTCTAATGTGCATATGTAGAAAGGAAAATCCTAATCCTAAAATCCTATAGAAGTAATATCAAAGGAAAAAATATTCTGGGAAGAATATGGGAGAACAGCAAGAAAAGGGTGGAGAAAAACGGAAGCAAGTCACATATAAGTAGGCAGGGGAAATGCACAGTACAGCAAGATGGTGTTGATGCTAAAATAGGAGGAGCTTTGAAAGTTATTGAACAGTGCGATTACACTGTGGCACCTACAGAGATTAGCAATGTGGCCAGGAAATAACATAATGAAACTGAAATAATATGGGCTACAAGTACTCAGGAAAAAATACCACCAAAGGACACTCAGAAGCAGCCACGTAAGGAATGTCTGGGAGGTAATATAGGAGGACAATCTATATGTAACTTTTGGCAGCCAACTTGCATTGCAAAAGACCCATGTCATTCTCAGTGGGCATCACACTAATGAGCCTGGCTTAGATGCAGTTGGAAAGTTGCTGTTAATTTCTTGGCATCCCACTGTCAAACACTGTAAAATCATAAGCCTCAAAGAGTAGAGACACGATCAGATCATTTGGTGTGGGTTTGATTTATGAAGATTAAGTGATGCTTAGATATATGCTGGCAAATAGATAAGAAAATAGCAGACATGAGTCTACAAGTATCTGAAGGATGTAGGCAGGGTCACATAAATGTGCTTGGAGAGAGAGAAAATAGGATGTGATAAGAAGAAGAGAAAATTCCCTACCAGTATCGAGTAGACAAGACCTGGATATGGGGTCTTAAACTAAGAGAAAATTATCTTGCATGAGATCTTTCAAATAGCAGAAAAGATAATAGTTGTAGCTTGGACTTTTAAGACTTACTGTTTCTTGATGAAAGGTGAATTTTAAAAGTGAGTTCAGTTCTGCCATGTACACAGTGAGCTGAAAAAAATCACCACTTATTTCAGTTTTCTAAATTTCCTTTAAAAACATTATGTTCAATGAGCAATCAAAGGAAAGCCAAGAAGTTGAGCACTGAAAGTTAGCAAAATCATTAAAGAAACAGCAAAGTAATATTAAGAGCACAATGCATTCAAATCGGCACAGAGGACCAGATGGTACATACCCATGGGTATTAAAGGAATTAGCTGAAAAACTCTTAGGCCCATTATACATTATATTCAAGTGCTCCTGAAGAACTGAGGAAGCCCTGATGACTGGCAGAGGGAAAACATCATGCTTCTTTTCCAAAAAGGGAATTACAGATCAATTAGCTTAACATCCTTTCCAGGTGAAACTTGGTCTCTAATAATCAGAAACTACTAGTAGTTGTTCTGCGGGAAGAACAAAAGGCAGGTGACATTAAGAGAAGCAGTTTCATACAAGTGCTAGACCTTACAGCCAGATTATACTCACAATGTTGATGGGAGGAGGAAAACCACAGGGTGTGTGTGATGGGTGGGGAGAGTGAAGAATAAGCAGCTGCTTATCCATCATGTGGGATGGATTATACACCATAGTGGGCCATGCTGGTGGGAGGAGGAGGAGGGGGGATACAGTCCCTTGAGTAGTTCAGTAAATTTGCCCTTAAGGGTTTCACTCATTGATAAGACAACTGGTTATACCGAGAGCTCTCCTGCAGAGAGCTCCTTGATTTCAGTAATTTTATTCAATTTTTTTCAGTTATAATATTCTTTTAGACCATGATCCATCCTTAAAGGATTCCATGCAGACACAGTTGACTTTAACAGTGGTTGGACTGGGCCCAAAGCAGAACAAGAAAGATGTAGGATGGATACAGAGAATAACAATGAAAGAGATTAAAATCAGGCCCTACAATAGAAAGTGAAGTATGCTTGTAAATATTGCCATGTTGGGCTCCTCAGGGACTCCTGCTGTGTTGGGCATTATATTCGTCTGCAGTATCATCTAGGAAGGAGAAGAAAAATACATCAGTGAAATTCAAAGTTAACACCCAGCTGGAATGTGAATTGCAAATCATTTATTAGAAGCACCATCCTGAAGGGATTTCAATAAATGAATAGTGGAACATAGTGGGAATAGCAAGAAATTGAAAAAATCTAAGTGCACAGGGTAACTTCCACAGGGTAACAATGCTCACTGAAGAGAGGTCAAAACAGTAAACCAAAGACTGTGGAGAGCAATAATCCAGAAAAGACCCTTAGATGCAAATGTTGATAGAAAACTACAACTGATAAAAAACCCAGATCAATTCACTTTTGAAGTGCTAATAGGAATATCACTTGGGGCAGGTCCTACTGAAAAGAGTGCAAGCAAACAGGTAATGTTATAGATTAACTGGTATAGACAAGAGGGTGAGATGAATGACCTATTTACTAGGAAGATCAAAGGAAATGAAGACATACATAGCCTGGAAAAAAGGGAGGCAGCAAGGTACAGTCTGATATAGAGACAAACCTTAGCATGAAAGAATGCTGCTGAGTGGGAGGGAAAATCAGGACTCATCGGTTAGCAACGGTGGGGCTACACACACAGGGCTACACTCAGGCTGGGAAAGGGGGCAATGATCTGATCACTTCACTCCAGCAGGACTGGCTGGGAGGTCTCCACTGAAGGTCTTCATTGTCCAGAAGAATAGGGTTTAAAACCAGCATACACTCTGGTCCTGTGTTTGGTTCTCCACCTACATGGAGCCACCAGTTGGCTGCCTCTGAGTTCACAGCATGTTTACAGACAAATTTTCAGCAATGTTCCTTGGGTCAGTAAGTGTGCACATGGAAGCAAAATCAACAGAGCTTTAATACTGGGGGAAAAGCGTTACAGCGAGTGGAAGGAAAGTCAGTGGAGAAGAGGTAAAAAATCCCAACTGCATGGGGTTAGATCACTCCATGGGTATCCATCCAAGGATGGGCAAGGCAAATGTACGGTAGGCAAAGACACAGACATGAATCATCATATGGAGAAGCCCAGACCCAGCACAAGGATTGCAGATATCTTTGCAGTGGTGCTATTTATTCACCTTTCTTGGAGACTAATCAATGTGGGCCAGAGGAGAGATAAACCTTCTTGATATCCCTGTGGTAGTACCATGGTTCTCCAATACGGGAACTGGGAGAAAGCTGCACTATGTTGCCATACCTCAAGGGCTTAATTCCTGTTAGCTCATAACCTCAACTAGACTTTCACCATAGTCAGGAGATTAATGCTACACTTGAATCCTTGTTTTACCCATCATCTCTGAGTGTCTCTGCTTCTTCCGTGGACAACACCACACAATCTGGGAAAAGATGAGGACCTATTGGAAATTTCAGTGCTTACCTTACAAAACTGCTGGACCACTCATTCTACCAGTGCCCCCATTTCTCTGTTGGCTGCCTACTGACATCTGGATGGGATTCACAGTGCAAGCTGTGATCCAGAAACTCAAAATGTGCATGGCCAACTAGCCAATTCTTCCTCATTTTCACACACATAATCTCCAAGCCTTTATTAACGTGGGGCTTTCAGGAGCCTATGGCAGGATGTGTCTGCAGCAGGCCCTCTGCCCTTAAATTTGCACCCAGCAGAGACAGTCTTCATTCTTATTTGATCTTCACCAGAAGTGGCAGCTGTTCACCTCTCTGCTCAGGCAGTGTTGCTCATAGTAGGCTAAGGAATTCCTGGCAATTCTTCTTGGTGGAAAGGCTTTTGCTCTACGTAAGCGATATGAAATCCACCTACATGTTTGGGAGGGTGACAGCGCATTATAATCACACAGCACCACTCGAGTGCCCGTAACAGTGACTGCAGCAACACTAACGGAAGCTCTGAAGGAAGGGAATGAGAAATTCACTCCCACCACTTGACTCATGTGGGTTGCTGCTTAGATACAGGTTGAAGCAGCCACTGAAGTCATGGGTGTCTGTGGGCTGCTGAGTTTCTAACTTGATGCTTTATGGGGCTCTGCTTATCAAAATATTTGGGATCTGCTCATCTCTGGTTACCGTGCCAGTTTCAGAAGTGTGTTTTGGCTGCACAGAAGCCATAGTAAGACACCATCTCGCTCAGATGCTGGCTGAGTTAGCTGCATTTTGAGCATGGTTATCAGGGAAAGGCCATGTGTGTACAGTAACTATGAGCTGGTGAAAATAGATTTAAGGGGCATCCCAAGGCTTCAAGGCTGCTATTCTGACTGGACAATGTGATGCTTCTGTGAGTATAGTTTCAGAGAAACAATCACAAAGGAAATATGCAGATATGTGAACAATTGTTGGATTTGGGACTAATAATCAAACACCCAAAATTAATATTATTTTTTCAAAGGAAATGTTATATTGTCTAATCTTCAGATTGCCGCTTTGGTGTTACTAAGTGAGAATAAGTGCAGGCCTGTAGTTGAGATGATGAGATGAATAGTCCAGGGTCAGTTCCTAGTTCTAGCCCAGATTTTCTGAACACAAGCTACTTAATCTCTCTACTTTTATCTCCAACAGTTCTTTATCAGGAGATAAGGGTAATACTACCTTTCTCCATGCTGCTTCTACTTTATCTATTAAATAATGGGGAGAGATGGAGAGACGATTTAATATAAAGACACACAACCTCCTGCACATTGGAACACCTCATCTTGATGGAGGACATATACATTATTGTTATTTATATTAATTTCAGCTGTCCCACCATATTCGCTTATACAAAGGAAGACTATTGCAGAAAACAAGTCATAGAGCACAGCTAACTAGATATTACAGGAGGTCTGTCTCTCTGGATTAAAGAGGCTCTAGGTGTGGGCAGTGTTAAGGTCTGAGTGGTTTACAAAGGGAGCAAGTTTTGTGATGGAGAGTTTATTGTGACTGAAAGGCTGAAGACGAACTCAGCTTTCATGGAATGACTCCCAGAACTATCTGTTATTCACTGTGTGTCTACACTGTGGAAGGGTAACATGTATAATTAAAACTAATAAAGGTATTTGATCAGTTCAGGTACAGGTTACCACACAAGTCTATTTTAATTCATAGTATAAAATCTATTCTATGTTTTGCAAGCAGGAGTAAAAGTATAAGGTATACTGTTTTCCCAATCACGGTGAGTCAATGATAGACTATTTAAAACTTCCTATTCAGGTGAGCGGTTATCCCCTTGACTTCTTTCAAATTTATGATCTTCCTTCCTGCCTTTAATTGTCCTGGTTTTCCTGAGGAAATCAAAACATGATGGTATAAACCAGTCATTTTTTTGTACATAATGCATACGATTTGCCTTTTAACTTTAATAATTTTTACCCGTATAAGGCTAAGAGCTCTGCATTGGTATGCTGTGGGCCTGAGTCAGTGCTGTGATGGTGGTGAGCGGGTTCTGCTGCCTGGTTGGGTTTGTTTGGCTTGCTGTCCAAAGTGTCTGGGAACACTCAGGGCCACATTCAGGCCTGAAGTCATTTCATACAATCTCAGATGCTTGAAAGTCAAGAGCTTAATCTATGTTAGGCACTGCTGTCATTGGAAAAACAACTCTGCAGAACAGCCCTTCATGTGGCTCTTCTATAGGCATTGTAAGAGCATGAAGAATCACCAGTGTTGCCAATGGGGCAGGGTAATTAACCTTTCTAGCTGGAGAACTTATAACAACGTGATGATCTGGTAAGAAAGCAAGCTCTGCCGGGGTGCAAAGGGGTTCACACATAACTGCCCCTGAACCCTTCCAGTTCAGGGTGATCAACTGCCCCAGAATTTATACCGTTACAAGGAAACAGCCTGATAGTGATCTAGGTCCTTCCACCTAAACCATCCCCACAAGGTCATCTGCAGCTTTTAAGTCTGTAAACAGAAGCCTAAAGTACCTGGTTGGGTACTGCTGTTCCTTTGTGTTCAGCCTTCTGCAGGGATGGTGTTGTAGACATCTCTGAGATTAATTCTCCTCTATCCCCTCTTGACTGCTAATTGGGAAGGAAAGCTTAAAATTTCAGTTTCAGTGTTTTTTTACCCATGCCTGTATGAATTTATTTTAATAAATGTGATGGAAGGAGTCAGTGTTTGCAGACCAGGAGTTCTTGACTGTCCTGATGTGCCATTTCTGATTTATGTTTGATATATGTCGCTTTCTGTTTCTGTTCTTAACAGTTGTAAGTGACCTGACACAGAGCAGACTGTAATCTGTGGTTTTCAGAGCAGGTTCTGTGAAGGGCTCAATGTGTAGAAACACTGAGCATATTGATAAAGCATGAGATTTTCAGTCAAGCTAGGGAAGCCATGCCAAACTGAATTGCCTCAACGTTACTTCCATTGACGAAGTCGCTTTTGACATTATGCCTCATCCGAATTTTTCACTGGGACTAACTTAATCCTCCTTCATCAGCCCTGTAGCAATAGCAGGCTCATATTTTATAACAAAAATCACAGGCTTATTTTGCATTTATAGATGAGACTAATCTTTACAACAAGGCCTTTATCACTACAGCTTCTTTAAAGAAGTAAAAGGACATAAGGGAAACAGGGTTGGAAATATCGGGGTTTTTTAGGTATTCAGATGCTGAATCACTATAAAATATGCACTGTGCTCTTAAACCTGCTGCCAAGGAAGAGTGAGAAAACAGACGCTTTTCCCGTGTTTGTCTGTGTCATCCTCTCATAGTGTCTGTTCTATAAACAGCGCTGTTTGTGCATTTGAGCATCAACAAGCTTGCAGATTGAACTGTCATGTTAGCCAAAGGTGAGACAGACCCCAGCTGAGTAAAGTTCCCCAGGTTACACTGAGGTCCTCTTGAGGTTACTTTGCTGAGTATGGGTGTGCTGAACACATTCATAATTTCACTCCCACAGGTAGATGGGACAATTCACAGCGACCAGTCTATTTGCCAAGCATAACCTATGTGGCTGTTGAATACTAGTTTCTTCAAATTTGGTAGCTAACTGAATCTCTAAATTTTGTACCTGTTCTTTACAAGCAGTAGCATTTGAGTTGCAAAAGCAAGTCCTGCCAGGGCAAGCATTTTTGTTGGTGCATTTAAAATTTATTTTCCTTAAACACACATGTGGCAATACAACATTCACTTTCTACTCATTTGTCCCAAAAGACCATGACAATGAGTGTTAAGTAAGATGTGAAGTGATACTAATAAGATTTAAATTATAATTACTGTCCATAAGACATAGATTGTCCTAAAATACACCTCCTTCCACATTACAGTAGGATATATTTTGTTTTCAAAATATCCTAAATTGAGTGTCTTTCTGGAGTCTCTGTTGCTCCCATATGTTGCTTTTAAATATCAAATGAGTTTTTCCAATTGGTTTCAACATCTTATGCTGTGGCCAGCTGATGTAAATTGGCATAGGTCCATTATACCATTGGAAATATGTCAGTCTATACCAGCTGAGATTACAGCACAGTTCTAATTTAAAATATACTTAACATCTTTTTAATGTTTTCTTGAACAATGCTAGTAAAGTCACCTGTTTTATCTCACTTTCTGTCCTCAGTAAAACATATGGGTAAAAGTTAACATCTTGGGGAAGATGAAAGACAACAGGACCTATCCCCACTCCATCTTTAAGGCAAATATCCTTTACAAAGTCATGATGGGCGGGATTGAGTTTTCATAAAACCAGTGAGATAGAAGAACATAATTTACCATTTTAAGTGCTTCTGAAAACAGAGCTAAATTCAAAGCATTGAAGCAAATCTTTTTGGCTTCAGATCTGGTGCTGCTTAAATTATTCACTGTAAATATATCACCATACTGATTTAACACTTTTGCTGTTCTTTGTGATTTTGTTGAATGAGATGATCTTGATTTGCTGCCTGTTCAAAGCACAGTTTTGCCTATTAAACAACTTTCAAATGTTCACCTTGGGCTGCACAAAGATATTACTGATACACTCACATAATTCCTCCCCTTGAAGTGCCAGTCTAGTTATATCAAAAAGAAGCACACACACATTGCTCTCATGCTCCCCCACGTAAACTATTGCTTTGGCAGGGCTTTGTATTTGCCTGGAATCACCACATCCTAGAGATCTCTCGTGTGGTCTCTCATCTCCACATCCTGATGTTCCCCATGGGATGTTGCAGGGGGAGGGGGCAGGCTGTCAGAGACTAATGATAATTCGGGCTGGAGCAACTAATTCCTGTGTGTTGTCCCCCACCCTGGGTCCATTTTGCCCAGGTGTCTTTGGGATGGCTGCTGGTACCATGAGTGAAACCGAGCACCGTGAGCAGGGCTTTCAGAGGGGACTGCAAGCTGGACTAAGCAGAGGCTGGAATGGGACTTTCCCAAATGTGTGCCAGCTGCAGGAGTGACGTTCCAGCACAGTAAAAGCCACTTTCCCAGCTGAGCTCACCCCAGCACTAGCGAGTCCAGTATAAACCCACAGTGGGGTGGTGTATCCTGACATGCCACCGAGCTTGGCCTTGCAGAGATTCCCATTTCTTTGAGGGCACAGCCCAGCTGGGATGTATGGAAGCTGTTCTCATGTGCGCTGGGAGCCTACAGAAATCCATCGCCGTGCTTTGGTCCCACAGACAGCCACAGCCTGTACTACAGGGAATATGCTCAGCTGAGCTGTTCCTTAAAGCATTTACTGAGTTAACAGGAAACACAGACAGTAACTGGCTACCTCAATAAAACCAGAAGGCTTGAACAAAAATATAAAGCAAATGTCAGGTGATGAAGATGAAGCATGGGTAAAGATGGGTGTTGTCAAAGTGGAAGGTGATTTACTTGGCTAAATGTACATCCTCCTGAAAGTTCAGTCTTTGTGGGAAGGCTGTTATTTAGGCTGACTGTAATGGATGTCCCTGGGTGGTGCGGTCCCCGAGGTATAGAGCTTCAGCTGTGCAACAGAAGGGGTTTATTAGAAGCTGTTGTCCTCCCAGGGTCAATGCTGGTCCCTTTCCTGAGGAAAAAGTGCCCCTTTTGAGTGCTTTCGGAGAGCTTTAGGAAATTGTGTCTGTCATACACCTCACCTCATGTACCCAAGCATCACCCCAGCCTTTCCTGGAGCATCTTACTTCTTCCTTCTCCCATCTGGAGAAGTGCCTGACACTTTGTGGCTTTCCCTGCTTTCAGAAGGGAAAATTTGGATTATTTTTGTAAAAAGCATTTTTCTTAAGTCAGAAACTTTTAAATCTCTGTCTCATTTTTGATACCTTTAAAAGCCTGGTTTGGACTATTCAGCTCAAGTCTGGGGTTTGTGAGAGTTAAGTGTATGAGCAAAACAGAGCTGATACATATTTTTGTCTCTATCTTTTTATACCTTCAGCTTGTCTGCCAGGCAGTACACTTGCTGCTTTTCAGATTCTCTGGTGATATCTGAAATCCGCTGAAGTGTGAGTGGGAAAGCAAAAAGGATGCCATTTGGGAACTGGTGATTTCAACATAAGCACGTTACTGTGCTGCTTTTATGCAGCAACAAACTAAAGCTTAAAGGTCTCCTCTGTGCATGCCATTTTCAGTATGTTGGGGAAAATATATTTTTACATATATAAAGCAAAGCAAGCTCTGGGAGGCTGCCAGTTCCCTCCAGATGACATAAAAATGCTAGTACCTGGAAAGAATAAGTTTAAACCCCAGATCTGTGCAAAACAGTAAAATGCAGGGCACATACTTGAATAGTAAAACTCTTCTCCAAAGCAGTTTGAAGACACCTATGTGCAAGGTCATGCTGCTTTTAGATGTCCCATTAAATGTCCCTCTTGTCAGAGTTTACATCATAAAAAGCTTTTGGTAAGTTTTGGGTGGATCATCATGTCCAGAGGGCATTTAAATATGCCCCTTTTGACTTGAAGGAAGCAGTGCTTGCCAAGGGAAGCTAAATGTCAATCCAAACTCAAATGTGAGTGGTAGCACTGGTATCCATAACCCTGAACACCGATGAAACTTCCAGCACTCACCGCATGAAATGCTCCTCCTCAAGGTCCAAGTCGAATCCATGAGATGTTTGGACTTGATTCTATTCTGATTTAAGACAGCTTGGTTGTGTTGCAGCCCTCGGCAATTCTGCCAGTCTATGCCAGCTGGACACATCTCCCTGGCCATCAGTCTTCCCAGTGTGTTGCACCCAGTAACTGGCAAATATTCAGTGGTTTTTCTGTTGCTTGTGTTTCTCCTAATGGAACTCCTAAGTAACCTAATTGGTAATTCACATTTTAATGAGCTCCTTATTATGGGGTTAATAACCTGCATTATTTTGTGTGGTTCTAACCATTAGCAGCTTGATGTTAAATGATTTTAATTTGTTTTGATGCACATCTGTTGACTTAGTGCCTCAAAAAGTAAATAGTTCAGTGCAGATTTGATCAGGAACAAATATGGGATATGCCCTTGAGGTCCTAAATACAGGCAGCAACCCTCCCACTATCCTCTCTCTTTCAGTTTGCATTATTAAGACTTTCCCAAGACCCAGCAGGATGCATTTTTCCAATACGATGCTCCACAAAGTTGTCCTGCCACTGCGGTAATTGGTGGCATGCTATCGTAACCCGATGGGTTGTTTTCATAGCATCTCCCTAGGTGTTCAGCTCAAGAAAATAATTGATACTAGCACCTCGGGGAAGGGAAAGGGAAAAGCAAAAAAAAAAAAAAAAAAAAAAAAAAAGAGAGAGAAACCTGAAAAGGTACCTGAATGGGTGGGAGAGGAGAAGGAGGACTGGTTCCCAGGGTTTTCACATATAACTTCTGTTGCTATGGCAATCACTCTGTCTGTCTGTACTTGCTCAGAGCAACAGCTTCATCTGGAGCCACACAGTCAGGCAATGTTGGTAGTTCTCATTTGGGAGTGTGGGGAGCAAGCAACAGGGACATTTTCTCCAAAAAAAAATGTGGTGTGTGGGGGGATGTGATAGAGAGAGAAGAGGAGTTTGCAAATATGCATTAGCCTGGTCCCTGCTCTTGCCAGGGTGTTATCTGGGGCATGTTTGTGTATGGCACCCGCCACAACCACCACCTGAGTTTCAGCTTCTAGGCAGAGCCACAGTACAGATAAGCAAAAAGGTTTGGGTCAGGAAAGTGAGAATTCAGCAATCACACCCTCCAGCACGTGGAGGAACTACCATACGTGTCTTGTATCCAAACGTCTCTTTTACGTGCTCTCAAACCAGCAGGATGGGAGAAGGTGTTGAATTACGGATATTGTCCTTGGTAAAACACCGTCTCACCCACAAATTACTTATAACACTAATAGAAACATGGCACAGACAAGAATCTGTGGGCAGAGTGAATCACTGGAAATGACATAGTTATATAGCACCTCTCGGCATTGTATTATGGCAGCTCTGCTTCCGTGAGATCTGATCCTAGAGGTCCTGCCACACTCTAGACCTTGAGGATGTACTCAGCCTTCAAGCTCTGTTTAATCATGGCCTTTCCAAATATAGGAGCTGGTCAAAGCATCCCCTCCAACAGGGTACCAGGTGGCCCACTTCCCTTGACCTTGAGACCAGCCACACTTCAGCAGTGCTTCATGATGGTACATGCCCACAGAACAAGAGGGTGCAGCATAAGTCTAGCCTGCAAACAAGTAATCTTGCTCCTGCAGAAGGTATTTTCACCAGGGCAGAATCGAAGAAAAACTCCATACTTTCCCGCACCCTTTTCACCGTGTGATTTCAGGAAACTGCTCCCTCATGATGAAAAGTTTCTGCAATAATGCACCCCGAGGTGTTGGTTTTAAAGCTTTTCCAGCGGACAAGACATGTCCTGCTTAGAGAAGTGTACTCGCCAGGGCGCAGCTTGCCAAGTGCTGATATTCAGACTCAGAGAACGGATTTTTTTTTTTTTTTTCCTAAATTGAGCTGGATCGAGTCTTCATAAGAAAATAGTATCTTGGCACATTCTGGATAGAAAACAGAGATAATGCCAGTTGCGTGTTAACTTTTCAACTGGCATGTATTTTGTTGTTTAGAGATGGTATTAGTGGGATGTGATCTTCTCTTTGGTGCCAGAGAGGTTAATGTAACTGTCACTACAAGCATTTGAGTTAGGCAACACATATCTTGGTTTAAATCATGCTTCACATGTGGACTTAGCGCACTGAAAGCATTTAGGATTTCAATCCATGCTTCCTCTTTCAAGTCAAGGCTTTTTTCAGCTTCTCCAAATACTTTTTAATGACTTTTTAAAGAAACTGAACTAAGTGGATAGAATGTTTGATACAATTTACAGCATGCAGAGCAGTGCAAACTCTGCAGCACAAACATCATGCTCAATAACCCTTGCTTTGAGCATGGACTGCATGGCAATGCCTGCCATCCTTTCCTGAACCCTCACTGCCACCAGCAATGGGCCAAAGAAGCTTCTGCTCCATTTCCTTGCATCTTCTAGAAATGTTTCCTGGTTCCATGTGCCCTGGGGTCTACTTTTATCTAGGAAAAATGTGAGGTGTCCTCTTGTGTTCTGGTTGCTGGTGTATGTAGCACCATCAGGAAGGGAGCATCTGATCAGGGAAAACTCCTATCAGAAAGCCCTGCTCAGAATAAACACCGAGCAACGCAGAGAAGGGTCAGTTTTGTCAGGCCACATGGCTTCCCTGATTTCTGCTGGCTGGAGTCATGTGAGTCTCCCACACTTTCGGCAGCAGGATGGGTTTTTTTCCCAGCTGTTGAAGTATTCCACTTAAATAAATGGGTTCCTAACGGGGTTGCCTCCCCACTGCAAGAGTGAGAAGTAGTACGGCCTATCTGAAGTGAACTGCCTGCAATCGTGTTTCTCTTCAAGAAAAATCTCACTTTTTCCGAAGGGCTCCCTCAGCCTGGAAGCCTGAAGATAAGGAGGTGAAGATAAAGGCTGAGCTGTGGGGCTGTTTGCATTGGAAGAGACAATAAAGTTGATGATAGTAAATGCTGAGTGTATGAGACTGAATGGATGGATGGAAAATTACTGAGATATTATATGCTGCTTTATCTTGGGAACTCAGCAAGCAAATGTGATTTCTAGCCCAGCATGATAGGATACTAGCTGAGCTGCATCCTAAGATACATGGGAGAATGGCTGGCTTCTCTTGCGTGCCAGCCTCTGCTCTTCTCAGGGGTCATTTCAGAGTGCTTCATGCCATGGCCAGTGGGTGCCCTGGGGACTGGCACATCCCCCAGGGACCACCAGGCTGTTGGGAATTGTGTCCTACCTGTGCCACCCCTGGGAAAGTCACGCAGCCCTGTTCCCAACCTCCCTTTGATTTTTATCTCAGTCCTTTTGGGGTTCTGAGCTTTCATTTGCCTGTCAGTCGCTCTATGTTAATTTATTTTTTCAAGGGCTAACAGCACTTCCCTTCCCACAGCCGTGTTGTGTAGATAAATAGGTGGTGCCTGAGGGTGTATACTCCAAGCCTTTCTGACAGCGTAAACCTGAGGCGAGCACTGGGAGTTGGCCGCTGGGGCAGCAGAACAAGAGACCGTACTGCTCTTAAAACAACATCCAAACCAACGAACAAATGAGTGAGGCATTTCCCTACCTTCTGAAGCCTTCCTAACCCTTACCCAGTGCTCACGGCTGCCAGAGAAAGTCTTTGTGGAGCACCGAGCCGATGGAACGGAGATACTTTCCTCCAGCCTGTGGGTTGCTGTCTTGCACCAGAAAACTCTGTGACAGTGGGAGGAATTCTTAAATTCAAGATCCATAAAAATGGAAGGCTGCTGATGTAGCTGAGCTGGAATTAGGGTGGAGCCTTCGTCATTCCTTTATAATTTTTCCTTCCTCCTCCTCTTCACTATCCCCTTTCAGCGAGCCCAAGAAGGGGCTGGATGGCAGGTGTGGAACCAGGTTGGACATGGGGAACCACTTGCAAAGTCTAGAGGATGATCCTGGGACGTTTCCAGGGAACTTATTGCAGCCTGTGGGTCATCTGTGCCTAACAGCCAGGTCTGGTCCCAGTTAGCTCCTATGCAGAGCTCAGCCTCAATACATTCAGATCCAAAATGCAGGAACGGTTTGTGACCAGCTCAACAGTAACCTGCACCCTACACTTTTCCATATTTCCTGCAGAAACACGCTGGGCACTACAAGGACTACAGCATTGTTTTGCTTTACACATGATGTTTCCAAAGGAAAGCTATTAGCCCTTGAAGCACAGGCAGAATGGGAAGCTTGGAAATAAATGCATGGACTACGTTCCTCTTAGATATAAAGCAACTGGGGCCACCAGGAATTACTTGCCCCATTGCCTTCTAATTTGAATCACAATCCTTTTTTTTTTTTTTTTCTTCACAGAAAGGAACATCCTTTCCAGAGATAGGCGCAGAAGTTTTCAGATCTGAGCTTCAGAGCTTCAGGTGGTGTTCCCAGCTTAACCTCTGGGGTCTGAGAAAAGAGCCTCTGTTTCCAGGATGCACTGAAAAATGGAGAAAATTTAGCATGTCTCAGCAGCATGTCGATCCTCTCTTTGCTTTGGTCAATGGTGCAGAGCTTTCCTGCCCAACATTCTGTTTCTTCACAAGCCTGCAATCTGACAGGGCTTAAAAAAAGGACAAAAATTATACAGATGTGCATTCCAGGCATCATTCCCAGATAAGCCAATGGGGCCCAAATTAGCCTCAATTTACACCAGCGCAGTAGGTCAGCTCAGATGTGAGAATGGAGCTCATCGTACACCCAGGAGCCCAACCCTGCTGCCCTGGTGTCTCTGCATCTCTCGGACCAACTCAGTATGAAAGGGATGGGGAGGGGTGCTGGGCAGATCCCTTTGCCAGAGTCTTCCCTGCAGCAGCTGCTGCCTCAGTTTCCCCATCCCCAGAGCAGTCTGGAAGGAGGCTTTGGCAGGGGTTGGTTAGTCCTGTGGTGTGTCCATGAGGAGGAGGTTATCCTGTATTTCCACATCTCACAGGTAACTGGAAGGTTGTGAGAGGGTCCCAAAACCTCGGCCAGTATCCAAGGGACAGCACTTGTACTCTGATATCTCACACCACCATTTCATGGCCCACATGAGAATGCTTCTCATTATGGGCTGCCTTGAATACTAACCCTGCAAACTAGAGATCTTCCTAGCAGATTTGTGATTGATATTCATGTATATATGTATCTATCTTACAGAGAAGAGATTACTGGTCCAGAGCCTTAGCTAGCATAAGTATGTGCTGGTGTATCCCAGGACGTATGGCTCTGTGTGACTGAGGCTGGAAATCTTACTGGGAGGGAATTGCCTGTGACATTTTGTCACATGTCATATTGCTAGTAAAGCTGAGCAAGTAACTTGCTCTAAATCATCCAGTCAACAGATGCAGCCACATCATTACTCACAAAGTCAGCATGGGACCGATGAGCGGTCTTCTGAGCCCCAAATCTGCGCTGGAGCAAGGGCTGGATATGCGTGATTCCCCCTTCCATCTCCCCTGTTCACCAGGGAAGGATCCCCTCCACAAGGCTGGAAAGAAGACAAGATCTGCCTTGAAGTTCACATGCCCCCTAGTCTGGGCATGGCCAAATTATCCAGGAGTAATGTCCAGTAGTCACAGATTAATTCCCCATGACTCAAGATGCAATAATTTCTGCTGTAATTCATGGGATGACTCCTAGTGTTGTGCTTCTAGGATTCACCATCTGAAACTTGAGGAGAACTGCAAGGGCTTGATTGGACGTGTGGATTACAGGGAATCTTCCACCCATCTCACAGCCTGAGTGTAGAAAGCACCCAGTTCTCAGCTATGCATGTTTCCAGCCCAGAAGTGTTGTGGATTTCCTGTTTGTAGAGATCCCAGATGTTTGCTTTAAAATTCACTTCAGCCCAAATGTTCACACTGGTGAACTTGTTTGCTGGGCTCTTTCCAGAAAATTAATGCAAAAAGAGGGCTGGGACACAAGGAGGGAGTGACAGGCGATGGTTTATTAGTTCACCATGGGTGAATCAAATGCACACAGACACTGTCTGGGGTTTGACCAGCCGTGATTGGAAAACCTGTAGGAATCAAGTAATGGAGATGGTAGAGGAAATCCTGTAATTCATTGTTTTAGTCTTACTGATGTCACTTTTATGTCCCTTTTATCCCTTGTCTCATCCAAGGCTTCCAGAGGGAAAGTTGTGACTGACAGTTTTGGTCAGACAACCAGACATGACGTGCAAGAGGTCAATTCATTCTCTGTTTGTCAGAGAGGAAGAGATTTATTTGCTGTAGGTACATCCGGCTTTGACTTCTTTGCGATGCTCTTTTGTTTATGCAAACCAGTCAGCTAGGGGCATGGAGGTCAAGATCTACATCCCAAGTAGGAAACCAGTGCTCAGAAATAGCAGCCCTGGGAGTTCACAAGATGAAGGTCCCTCCAGGCTCCTTCTCAAATGCGTCCCATGGAAAGGAAAACAAAAGCTCTGTATTTCTACATGAGGGTGTATCTATGGCTTTAAATTGTAAAGCCAAGCTTTATCACAGTGCAACCAAATGATTTCAGGGCAGATACACAGAGGTGGTGATTGGGAACTATTAGTTACCCACATTTTTCAAGTGGAAATTCCAAATGCTTTAGAACATGTTATGTTTTGATAAATTCTGCCATACCAGCCCCTTTTGCAAAAACATTTTGGGATCAAGACAACAAGTCCCACTTTGCTATTTAAACACAGAATAAAGGTCAGGTTTGTGCCCAAAAGAACACAGACTCTTAACAAATCTTTTCAGGTGGCTTTCTTCTCTTGATCTACAGTTATGTGGTAACCATTGGGGGTTTTATGAGATGAAGGCTATCTCTACATGACATAGGACCTCTCTTTCTTTGCAACTTATTTTTATTACTTGTTTGTAGCTGTGGCTTCTTTCTCGTTTTCCTAACTCATTGCTGTTAAAAATTGAAAGTGGTTCAAGTCTCAGGTGAAATAACTCCCTCCACTGACCCTGTTAATGATAGACCTATGTGGCCTTGCACTGAGTTCACAAAATTGGTTGGGTTTCCTTGTGCTGCCATCTACAGAGCAAGCAACAGGTAGTGCCTGGGGATTATTAACAGCCAGATGACTCCAAATCCTCCTCTTTAAATCTTTAAGATCAGTAGCTTCTCCAGCTCTGATAAGCATTGGTGGCAGCTGGGACTGCTGGTTTTCTCTCCCAAGATTGTCCCTGAAGTCATCACCATAAGACCAGCAATCCAAATAGCTTTGCTGCAGGTCTGCGTCACGGGCTGCTCCAGTGCCAGACAGATTAAAGTCTCCAACCCTCTGACCAGAGATCTAGAGCCAAGTCTCAGCTCTAGGAGTGTCTGGGCCATTCAGAAGTGACCTCTTCCTGACTCATTCTCACTTCATGCTCTCATTCTTCATCCTCATCTGCACAAGACTTCTGTCTTTCCTTCAGCCATGTGATGCTCTGAAATAATCTTGTGGCATCAGTGGTGACCTGTCTGGGGACATCTTTCTGCACACCAGTGTTCCCAGCATGGCACAAGGGAACTGGAGTCTCTGCCACAAAGCTGCTGCATGCCCTCAGTCACATCACTTCACCCCAGTGGCCCTTTGAGACAGGGCAGAGCTGTAACATTCTCCTGTTGCCTGGGGTGATCCTTAATCTTTCTATTGATTTCAGTAGTTTCAGGGTTAGGTGTCCAGAGCTGAGAATTGCTCATGCCAGATTGAGTGTTCTCTGTGCACAGGTACACAATGATAAACCTGCAGGGCCCAAGAAGGGGACAAGAAACCCCTTGAGACAATCAGACTGGGGGGGAACCCCTTTGCTTCTGGTGTTTTAAACTTTGCAAAAATGTCCTTTAGCAAATCCTGGTGGTACTTAAACTGTGTTTGGAACATCAAGGTGCTAGATGGACCTTCTCTTCTAACAGAAGTGAAGAAAGCAGATGGGGAATGTACTGTTTTATAATGTGTTAACATCCTTACAAATCTGATCCAGACTGAATGCTCCGAGGGTCTCTATATGAAACCCTACCCTGGGTGACTCCCTTTAGGTTAAAAATAAATGCTGCATTTCTGTATGTGGTGCAAGTGACTACAGTCAGAAAGTCTGGATGCAAAGTGTACGGACTGGCCTGCAGAGGGGATTGCAGCACAAGGAAGTTTGTCACTGGGATGGGGCTGATGCCGGGTGTTCCCCTGCAGCAGTGAGAAGGAAACACTCCAGCGTGATGGCCTTCTCCTTCCTGTTGTGTTTGCTCCCTGGGATGGAAGCGGGCAGGAAAGACCAGGGTCTGGTGCAAGGTTATAGGTTCAGCGTGCAGACCAGCAGCAGGGCACACAGTATAAAGATGTTTGCAGACACGGGAAAGCCAGACTCTATGGGAGGCTGCAGCAAGCACAGACCATGATTTCTTCAGCCTCATGGGAAATGGGGGGGGGGGGGGGGGGGGGGGGGGATGTTAACAAGTGCCAGCCCTCCTGGGGGTCTGTCTGGGTCTGAAGTGCACCCAGGCACCACGGAGGCAAGAGGAACATGCTGCTCCTGCCAATTTGCTCCATGCTGGAGGCTCCTGTCCCCCTTTATGACTCTCTCCTGCACGAAGTGGCGGCCAGCAGCCTCCCTACACTGTGGGCTTTCAAAAACCAAAGAGGGGTAGGGGTGAGCTACGGCTTGCAGAGCTGCATTGGGAAAGAAACCCACGTGCCAGCATACACAGACCAGGCACTACCTGGGCCAGCTGTAGCTCCCGGGACCTGCTGTGGGGCAGAGCTTTCACCCAGCTAATGGCTGAGCTGAGCTTGCCAAAGCAGGTAAAGATATAACCTGCAGCTCCTTCAACGTGTTTGTGCAGCTCTTTGACTGTGTCTTGGAGAGAAAGGAGGGCACTAGGCAATAACTCACATACCTGCACTGGATTGTGTAAAATGTGGCTGTAAGCACCCGCCTGCCATGTTGCTGCATGTGCATTGGTTTTATTACTCTCTGCCCCAACAGTGTATATGCTGGTGTTTTCAGGGTGGGGTTCATCACAGGTTTCCATGATTTATTTCCTTTCTTTTTGCTGGGGTTTCTGAAGCCTCTGAATAGGCTTTTGAGACTGTTAGAGAATGATATTTTTGTGCCTCCGCCTATTTTTCTAGATGAGGCTGTGTCCTAAGTGTCTTTGGCTTCAGGGTCACTCTGTAGTATCCACAAAGAAGAGGACTGAGAATAGGGGTTTTTTATGCTGCTGAGGCAAGGTCTGGGTCCTCTGTACTAGATCAGAAACTACCCTTGAATAGGATGGGAATTTGTTTTATTTCCAAAGACTGACATCCAGAACTCTGCGGAAGTCAGCACTAGCCAAGGGCTTATGGCCACTTTTGCTGAATGCCTTACTTGCACCTTGTAGACAGCCTGCTGGCCTCTCCTGTGGGATCCAAATCCATTGCCTAAGGAGGAGAGCCTAATGAGCAGCAAGAGCCAGTCTGACTCTTCAGTTTCAGTTCTCAGGATGCTTGCTCCACCCTACGCAGCCCACAGGGTGCCTTCATTCCCCTGTGCCACCACCACCTCCCAGGCTGATGGGGAGGCACCGAGTCACCTGCAGCAGCGAGTCAGCTCCAGGCACTCATTGCCGCCTCTGGGTGCCTTGCAAGAGGCTGGGGGTACAGGCAAGCACTCCTTTCCTGCAGAGGACATTCAGATTCATTTAAAAAGGCATGACCAACATTAATAGCATGCACAGCTACCTGCAGGCTGCAAAAACCTGTAGGAAAAGATGCTGTAAGAAAAGAAGTCGCCTGCAGTGGAGGAAGCATCATGCTGAGCTACTGCCCTCTGCTGCTGCGTGGCCCCGACTGAGGCAGATAGCCGGGGTGCACATCCATCTCCAGCAAAATTTCTCACTGGAGGCTCCCAGCCGAAGCTGCTGGAGTCTGCCATTCTGCCTCGCCTAAGGACTGGGAAGCTTCTCCCAGGTTTTTATTCAGGATCAAAGTAAACAGATTTGTTCAGCTTGTCTTGAACGCTCATTGTCAACGTAGGGAGCCTACAAGGAAGTAACTGTCGTTTACCGAGATAAAAGGTTGCAATTTAATCGCTAATTATCTCTTATCGTGCTTTGCTGGTCTGACACAAGCCAAAATGAATGCAGTGCTGCCAATAGGTGCTGCACTGGTGCCCGAGGAGAGGGAGCCTCTGGGCTCCTCTGCAGAGCGTGGGCAGGCAGGGTCTGGGGTTTCAGTGCCCTCAGAGCCTTGGCATATGCCTGGTACCCCCTGCACACTACACGCCAACCCCCTCAGTCATTTATCAATGTAACACTACTCTTTAAACTGATCTTTGATCTATTCTGCTGTACTGATCAGTGTCTAAATGCTGCTTAAAAGCCAGGAGCAGGAGGTAGCTGGGAGAGGTAACAACACAAGCAATTAATTGCTTGGTGGACACCTAAAACAGGCAGGTGAGCTCCTGCTGGGATGCTTTCAGGCCAAACTATGGACAAATGACATAGGGAAGGCATTTCAGGGAGGACTGTAGGCAGCCCGGAATAACAGCAGAGTCCAGACAGCAGTATCAAAAGCAAAGGTCTGGGAGACACCTGAAGCACAACCCGGCTCCTGATCTTGTCCCCAGTGACGGTAGGAAGTAGCATTTGCTGGATCTGGATGCAGGTTATATCCAATTCCAGCTGAGCTGACTGTCATACAGAAATCAATGTCATAAAGTAGGTGGGAATTAGATGTCACCTCCCTGCTGCCACAGCTTGTCCCACCACTGCCCATACCAAGAGGTGTGATGACACTTTATACCCCTCCCTCCCCGAGTGAGTAAACAACACAGGCCATGAGACTGGATCCAGAAATTAAGGTTCATGCAATCTCTCATATTTGCCAATGTGTGTTAAGAGAAGTAGTCTCTGCTCTGCCCTGTTCTAAACCCACATCCACCTCTACAGATAAAAAGATTTTCTATATGGTTTAGAGTAAACGCTAACCCTAGTTTCATCTTTTTTTCTCTTTCTTGAAATAAATACTCAGGAATTTTAAAAGCCATTTGGAAAAACATGTTGCCATCTATGAGAATAATCTGTTGAATTAGCAAATTGTTGTTGTAGGATACAATAGTTCAGTTGGAAGACACCTACAGTGATCATCTAGTCCAACTACATGTTAGATGTATAAGCAAGTATTTTTACAGAGTTGTGTATGAATTCTTAAAATGAGACAAAAAGTCATAAAATGGGATGGTTCTTTAGTAATACTGGGTGAAATGTCTGACACTTCATCTTGAGTGGAGCGTACGATTACAATCAGCACCCAAAACAAAGATCACAGACTAGATCCCTGATGCTGCTGTTCTTTTCACTCCAGAAACATTATGTCCTAGCTATACCATAATATTTTTTCATCAAATTAGCAAAAAAAGTCTGTTTTAGTTAGCATATAAAATGCATTCTGTGCACTGCTTCTGTCAAAATTGTAACTGACTGCATAATGAAATATAATTTGGGATGTAAAAATGACATTTTAATATGTTTTACTCAGGGAGCAGAATTTGATATGTCATGCTGGCTTACTGGTAATATACATTTCCCATTGGGCAAACTAAGAGACAAGTAGTCATGCCATCCAGAAAGGTGTCAAGTCATACCCAGTCAAGAATATGTTTTTCTAGGCTGTACAGAAAAATGTTAAATTTTTCAATACATGTTTTAATTGAGAGAAGATAACTAGAGTCACATGCTTTGGACCAAAATTACAGTAGTCAGGTGGTTGCTAGAGGAGGCAGTCACAATCACACCAAACTGGAAACAAGCAGAAATGATCTGGCATTACACAGTCTAAATTTTGCTCTGCTCTGCTGTTTGGGGTGCCACAATGCAGGGGTTAGGCTTGGCCATGGGCTGATGTTGGAGTTGGGTACAATAAGTAGAGTTACCCAGGGTGCAAGGCATTTGGAGATGCAGTTCTTGATGGACAGCTTTAACCAGCCTTCCATTTTGGTTAAAAGCTGGGGAAATAGTTTCTCAGATGTGTGATTTAAAGCCAGAATTTCTGTTGACCACTGCACAGAGGAACCCACCACTTACATCTCAGAGTAGCTGCCGGAAAAGAACAAGAGAACTGAGCTTGTGACTAAACAACTATTTTGATTTAAAAATAGCCAAGTTTCTGAATCAGGACCCTACTGCTTTCGAAAACAGACACTGTACATGGTGGTGGATGTGCAGAGGAGTCTGCAGCCCCGAGGCCATCCATAACAGGTTGCAGAGAAGGGGGTTTGTCTCTGGACATCAGGAATCTCCAAAACTGGGGCTTTTTTGCACCCAGAGGTGTCCCTTCAACTCCTGCGGTGACCCCGAGCCCAGTGGCATGCCTGAGCCTCCCCCCAGATACACATCAAACACCCGGGAAGGTCAGGGCGTGAGTCGGGGCTTGTCTGCCCCAACAGCAGCTGCTACAAACCCTGCACCCGGGGCGCGGGGACATGGCCCCTACCTGCAGCACTGGCTGCCGTAGCTGATGGCATTTCCAATGCCAAAATCCACTCACAGTGCTTCATCCTGATCGCTCCTCGACCAGTTAGCGAGCTTCCTAACAGGATGTCATGTCACATTATCTTTATTTGCACAGTGCTTCAGATGCCAGAGAGCTGGCTGGGCACTCGGGCCAAGCTAGATGCTGACTTAAAGGAACATTGGCCAGTTTATTGTCTGCTCCCTTAATTTCCGATTGCTTCCCAGGGAATCTTCTGACCTCTCTCCTCAGACTCGGAGCCTGGACTCACAAGAAATCCCTCCACACCTCTGTTTTATTTTTGGGTGAGGAACAAGAAAAGCTCGGCCCCTCCTATAGCTCTAACAGCGTCAGGCTGTGCTCATCCTGAAGGTCCGAGTGGAAGCACTTCCCAGGCCCTGGGACCCACCCTTCTGGGAGCCACAGCGGCAGAGGAGCCTTCTGCCAAGGGAAGGGAGCTTTCAAATCCCACCAGAAAACCTTGCCTGGGAAAAGGGAGTCTCTGAGTCACCACAGCTCCTGCTTCCCCTTTCCACAATATCCTACCGAAAATGTTGGTTCTCGCTGCTTGCACCGGGTTGGGTCAGAGCAGGGGATGGAGAAGGTGTAGGAGGCACAAATACCTCACTGACCAGCTCCCATCCCACACCAGTATAAAACTCAAATACCTCACTGACCAGCTCCCATCACACACCAATATAAAACTCCTGGCTGGCAAGTGGGGCTTCTCCACCGACTGCTCACAGAGCCCAGTATCCAGTGCCGTATGGCCAGCAGACCAGGACACCTGCCACCAGGATGAGCCCACCTTGCCTCGAGATTTACCCCAGCCACAAACAGACACTTCCAATAACTTACGCAAGAACAGACAACTCCCTTTTGGGGAATGACATGTTAACAGTTGGACGTCTATTATCCTGATTGGTTTAGCATTG
Source organism: Tyto alba (assembly GCF_018691265.1). Classification (NCBI taxonomy): domain Eukaryota; kingdom Metazoa; phylum Chordata; class Aves; order Strigiformes; family Tytonidae; genus Tyto; species Tyto alba. The sequence continues at coordinate 10,203,971 of NW_024881303.1, forward strand.
CATTTTGGCTGACGCACAAAAGCCTTACAGTTGCACAAAGGAGCCAGTGTCACACTAGCTGCAGCTGAGCAGTAACGTTATATGAGGCTAACAAAGGTAGAAGAGAGCATGGATCCCCATGAAGACTGGGGCTGTCACACCAGTGAGGCTGTTAATGTACTTAAGCATCATGGAGGATTTAGGATCACTTTTTTGGGCCAACAGCCTCCACAAGCTAGAATGTCTGCTGCAGGGTGGCCCACATGTCTGACGAGGATACAAGCATGGGGAAATGACACACACACCAAGTGTGTAATGAAATGTGTGTGCACACATTCAGTGAACATGCAGAAATGGAGGTTAAACTCAGAAGTGAAACTAAAATGGAGTAGATATTCTTGGAACTGGTGACTCTTGGCCACCTATTTCTGTGCTGCAGTAGGGTAGAAATACTGCAGTAGCCACCACCAGCTCCATCAGTATCTGAATGACCCGGAGTTCCCTGGTATACCATCTCCACTTAAGCCTTTCCTTATCTTTCCTGTTCTCACTGGCTGTACCATTTCGAATCTAATTTAACTGACCATTTCTTGAACTTCATCTTCTCCAACTGAACCAGAAACATTATGTGTAGGTACAGGAATGATGGAGAAGCAGTTTAAACTATGTTCTTTAACTCTGCTGGAGAAAGGGACCTGGCTGGTGATTACATGGGGCAAAACCATGCAGATGAAGCTTTCTAATATTGCCTCAAGGATTATAATTTCAGGGAAGCTAAGCCTGGCCTTGAGTTGGTGTCCAGAGGTGGGAGAAGCAAAGAAGCAGCTTGCAGGCAGCCTGCACTTCTCTTATGGGCTCTCTGCAGAGCATGAGGCTCTGGGTTCCTGTACAGTTTTCCTGCAGACCGGGTTTGACCCAACACATTGGTGCTCAGTGGAAGGATTTTTTCATGAGCATGTGTCTTTGTCCACACCGCAGTTCCTGGGACCTGACTGTGAATTATGAAACAACTGCATATAAAACAGGTCATCTCTGTGAAGAGGAAAATGAATTGTCACAAAAGGTATGTGATAAAAGGGAGTAATTTCTCCTAGAAAATGGGGTATGTTGTCCCTCTGCAAACCCAAATGTGCTCTTTCCAGTTAAGTCACTTTAATAGCAATAGGGATTTATCCTGTCCCATCTGCAGAGCAGCACCTTTAGACTTATCCTTTGTTAATGGAGCTGAGATTTCCCCATCCCCCAGTGATGACTGGAGAAGGTGGCCTGAGGAAAAATTCTTTATTCATGTGAAGACAACCCATCAGGTTCATTAAACTGCAGATTACATAGGCTGATGACAGAAAGAAATTAAATAAGGTTTTGTCTTATTACTTCCTTATTTTTAATTGAATAATAGACAATTAATTTGATTGAAGCTAGTCATGTTAAACAGTTTCCTAGGATATTGTATTGAGAAATGTCTCATCCTGCAGGTTGCTTTGTGACTTGGTTACTTCTTTGGCAGTGCTTTTGAGATGCCCACTGAAGTGTTGCTCCTAGATTGCTAGGACTTTTCTTTTTTTGGAGGGAGTTGTGGGAGGTAGGGTTATTATCATTAGTCTATATTTAAACTAGATGCGGGGGCAGTGGAAAAGAAAGCTAGTGTGAAAGTGGGACAGCTCCTGTGAGAAGTAGGAGGGAAGAGGGCACAAGACCCAGGCTGCTGAAATGGAGAAGGTCCGGGTTGGACATTGGCTGGGCAGAGCCCCTCTCCTGTTCCTTGCACTCGTGCCCATGCCAGCATTAGTGCATCCAGTGGGAAGTTTGCCTGGACACGTGAAAGAGTGCTTGAAGGAAAACAGGCTGAGCGCTTTCCAGCCCACATCTGCAAAGCCCACGGGGGTGGGCAGAACCTCAGGGAAGGCTGCCCGAAGAGTTACGGACAGGCAAGCCACTTCCTCACCTCAGTGCCTCTGCCAGTACCTGTGCTGGTGCCCAGGCTGATCAAACCTGGTGTGGAAATGAAACACGAGCTCAGTGGAGAAGCAGTGTGGTGAGGTAGCTGCCCCTCGACGAGGCTGGCTCCCTCCCCACCGCAGAGTGTGGAATACTGTTTTGCTCCAAGCACACATAGTTTGTGTGGGTGTAGATTTACATTTCGTTAAGGAAAATGAAATAAGGGGGCCAGTTTCAACTAGCCTGCAGTTTTATTATTTGCAAGAGTCCTTGCCTTCATGTGATGCTTTACGTAACAGCCTTACACATCTGTAAAGTATGTAAAGCATTTCCACTGTCGGGAAAAAGAAAAAAGGGGAGGAGATTTCTGAAAGGTACTGTATCTCCTGGGAGGACTTGACATGGAATTTTTAGCTCCCACCAGGCAAGAAAACAGCAAGGATCAAGGGTCTGCTCTCTAGGGCCAACTTTCCCTAGGTTTATGGGGTAGTAGACCACGTTTCCAAGGATGACCAAAAAGCATGCTTGAGAACATGCTCAGTAACGGCTTCAGTTCAGAAATATGAGGCAGGCTGAGTGTGAATAAAAGCAGCAGGAAACTGGGACATGCATCCTGATCTCAGGCAGAAACAATGGTACCAGGAAGAACATGAAATTAAGAAATGGATAGAGCTTGGGGAGCAGGAGAGATATTGCCATGGGCAGTCTCTGAGTGGCTGCAGAGCTACAGAGAGCTGAGCTGAGGGCTACATTTCTGTCTTACATCACCTAGAAGATGTGAACGAGCACACTCCTTCTTTAATGCTTATTATTACCCTATCTGATAGTACAATGTATATACATGTATGGCTGTGGAAAAAAATAGCAAAAATGTTATGAATGCCTCCAAGGAGGATTGGAATGAATGAAAAATGTCTGAAGCCATTCAAGTACAAAGTCTAGTGAATCAGCCCATCCACTTTTCTTTGGCTTCTGAGTCTGGGTGGACCCAAACCACAAAGAAAAGAGGAAACAAAGGTGGAGTAGACATCGAGAAAGATCTTTCTGAAACTTGGCATTAAAATGTAAGAACTCCCAATCACTGCTCAGCCCACGCAATGTGAAGCAATTGGAAAGGACTGGAAAATCACTGCGCAGTGCCCTGAGATGCAGGAGGTGTTTTGTTTGTTTCTTTTCCCCAGGAGCTGCTTAAGAGCTATATGACTTCTGAGGAATTGTCACCAACTTCCTCTTCCACTGAGGTCTCCCTTAAAATGACCTGTAAAAACACGGGAAATGTGAATGTTCCATTCAATTCCCTAGTTCTGCTTCTGCTTTGCACTTAGTTGTCCTCATTTGGAGGTATGTCACCAATTCTAAGTCTTCCTCATTTTTATAGTTAAGTCTCGGGCTGTAAGATACTTTCAAAACAGAATCTTGTAATACAGTTTCTAAGTGCCCATCTTTTGGATATAATCCTGCAGGTACTTCCTATAATCAGCATGGCTTACCCCTGAAAGCAGATCCCTAGTTTAAAACACTGTAGAGTCAGTCTTGCTTCATCAGGTCTCAGGAGCATAAGACCTTCCAGCTCCTTTCTGCCAGTTATCATTCTAAGTTCATACCATAAATGTTAAAAAACAGCATGTCTCATGCCATGTATCACCTGCACCCACAATCCCACATGGAGCTTATCTTAGAAAAGTAAGGTAGATGAATATGAAGCTGTAGGGTAGCTTAGACATATTCATGCCTTCACGAAAGGTTTGGATCCAGTATTGTCCTAGCCCCTTTACCAAATCAGCAGAAAGACAAGAAAAATCAATTTGTGGGGGCCCTTTTCAGTGGCTCTGCTTCTGTCCACAAGCCTATTGTGCACGAGCAACAAGAGGGGCAAAGGAACCCTGCTCCAGGAGATGGGGACAGCCACCAGCCTCTGAAATCCCTGTTGAGGTGACCATAAACCTCTCAGATGTGGTGCAGGCAGAAGCCCTGCCAGGGCTGTAGCCATCTGAGGAGGACAGATGTTGCGTTTTCCAGCAAATGAAGAGAATGATACTTCCTCTGTGGATTTCTATAGATCCCCAATTCTGTCATATAAAATACACATTGAAACACCTTGCACTGCTGCCCCCATGACCAGACATTGCTCTCTTCCTTTCTTTGCCTGGACATCTTCTTGGCAGGTAGCCATTTACCAGGAGCCTTTCCTTCTCTCAGTTGTATGCTTGAGTCATTCTTTGGTTTTATCCTCTCCTCCTTCCTTCTGAAAGATTTACCACTTGGCAGAAATATTCACATTACTAATTTATCTCAGGTCTTTTTACTGTTTCCCATCTCCACAGCATCTGATCCTCTTCCTTATCACTTTTCATTACTTATTCATATTTTTATACAATATAGGACTCAGAGATCACAACCAGAAACATACCCTGATTGTGCCAGGCACAGGGGAGAAACAGTCCATCTTCTGAGGACTTTACAATTGAAATGGCCAAGTCAGAAGGACACCTGGGGTTCAGAGGGACAGACCACCATGCTTGCACCCCTCATCTGGACCAGATGAATGTTCCTCTTGACCCTGACTGTGGTTTACCCTGCCTGCCACATCATAATGAAGTGTGACATGAACAATATCTCTGGCTTCACAAGCAAGCACCAAGAAGCTGGAGGAGTTCTCTCCCTCCCCTGCCCTGCCCTGCAGTACTGTCCTCCTGGCCTGGAGCTGGGTCAGGTCCTTCTCCATGGGAGTTCCATCCCAGCATGAGCATGGTGCAACTTATTGAGCTTTCAAAAATTATTTGCAGGGCACAGTTTTTACAGTTTGACCCCCGAGTTGTAGCCTTTCTTCATTGTGCATACATATAATTCTTTTGCCAAGCAAATGACAATTTTTCTTCACTGAAGGAATAACGGCAAAAATTTGCTCCAAGAGAGAATGGGGAACTTTCCTTGTCTTTTTTTTTGCCCCTTTTCTTGATGCTGGCACCAAGCCAACTCACTGTGTTTTACTTTCTTTCCTCTATATATGTGATTTTTTTTTTTATTTTTTTGCACAGCTCCAGAGGAAAAGGATTTCTCAGTCTTAACATCCTGTTCACTTCTGCATACTTTTGAATGCTCGTTATTAAAAGCTAGCTATTTATACACAGGAACAAAGTACATTCCACTAACCCCTCGTGGCATAACTCTGCATGCTGATTGCTAAGCTTTAGAAAGGTGAATCAAATGTATGACAGAGAGCTTTTTATAGGGATTGAATAACCACTGTACATCAACACAGTAATACCCTTTTAAAAATCTCTTTGCTATCATGTCTTTAGAAATATGAAAGCAAAACCTTTCAACAACCTCATTCCCTCTGACTCTAATCTTGATTGTATTGAGAGGGATAGGTGCCAGATAACTGTATCAGTGGAAACAAAGATAAGAAGGCTGTGCATACTATAAACAGTTATATTGCTTGAATTATGTTCTTGGACAGATGCAGTGACAATAACAGGACAGCATTAATAGGGTGAGTGGTTAATCTACCTGCCTGGTATCTTTCAGAGAGATCAAGTTGCATTTCATTACTGGAAAATTCCTAATGACCTAAAATGAATCAAGAAAAAGTGCGTTATCTCAGAATCAGCCTTTTGACAACAGAACACAGTGGGCATCTCACAAGGAGAGGTTAATTTAAGTGATGCCTTTGTGCATCATTCAAAAAAGGGACTGGGTTTGAAAACAAAATGTCAAAGCAATCTCTCGGCTGAAGAATAGAGGATCCTGCAGAGAGGATTTGGATGCTTTGGGTCTATCTACTGTTGGAATATCTTTAAGACAAAAGATTGGTGCCCAAGGTGCAATTCAACATTTTTGCTTTGATTTGCACCTTTTTTATATTCCCATCAAAGGATACATGATGCCCCCTCCAATTCACAGCTGGTATATTGGTTTCAAAACCCACTGAATTACACTTTTAATCTTGATGGAAGCTTCTTCCACCTGTCTGCCCCAAAAGTGTTTTACTGTATGCACAGCTGTGACTGCAGTTCCACCTGGCGTTCACCCACCTGAGTGTTTGCTCTGGGCCTTCAGAAAAAAAAATCTACCCACACAAGTGTGTCTCCACAGGGCACCATGCCCCAGGTCTCCAGGAGAGGGTGAGACCACATCATTACTTCCACCATTATATCGTGAGAACAGAGCAGGTACAGCACTTCATTTGAAGTCCCAGCCTCTCGAGAAGACAGAGGTTGTAATACCATCCCACTTCATTTGTAGTGACTCTCAGACCAATGCATCACCCAGTTTTCGAAGGTCCTCATTCTTCTACTGTGCTGGTACAAACTGTTTCAGAAAGCCTTGGCAAAAGAGAGCAGAAAAAGTAGCCCTTCTTAACCCAATTTACTTGACGGTTTCCATAACAACTTGATGCAGCTATTTATATAGCAGGAGAATATCATTTGCGTTTCATCATTTTTAGAACCTTTGTTGCCATATCAACCTCAGCGCCGTGTAGCAAAGCACAGCCCCATTCAATTCTCTCTTGTTTGCTCAGAAAGAAACTTCTTTCTCAATGAATTGAAGTTGAGTTGGTTTCAGAAGGACCCTTGAGAGGCCTACATGTCACTTTAAGTATCATTTGAGCCCTAATTTAAATGGGCTTGGGTCTATGTGACCTATCTGCACCAGGCAGATGGGACCATCTGCAGTGGGAAGCAAAGATGAGGACAGGATGGACAAGCAGACCAGGAGATTGCTTCTGTTTCTTAGGAAGCAAATATTCAGAGGGGTATGGCAGCTACTGACTTTCTATGTGATGGATGGGGAGGGAGGAACTAATTTTGAAATATCAGGGTTTCAAAGGCTTGGTGTCAGCATTCCCGAGTCAGCATTTTTGGGGGGAAATTGGGTGTCAAGGAGTTCCAGCAAAGAGCAAGTTTAGGATGCAGTAAGAGTAATGATGAGTAGAAAAGTGGCAGAAGACAATGGCCAGGGAAGAGACTGCGTTCCCAGAGGAGAAGGAGAAGGAGAGGAACCTTCCTGATGCGGGCTCAGGTGCTGCTCAGTCCTGGATTCATTCCCCACAATGTCAAGCACCAAAAGGCAGCTCAGAAGGAGCCAGGCCTCTTCAAAGCACAAGTCAAGTGGGGATTAGGTGTCTCCCAGTACCTCTCTCTGGAGGAAGCTATGATGATTAAGCACTTTAGTTAAGTCCTTACAGACAGGGGAAATGAATCTGGGCCTCAGGTTCTGGCTAAGGCTTTTCTTCCAGTTCCTACTGGCTGGTCCAGCAAGTGCTCATCACTTGCATAGCTACAGCCTGTCTGGGGAAGTTTCCTTCCAGGCTGGAATATAATTAATTTTAAAATATACAATGTGCAATCACAAGTATCTATAATCCACCTGACACCTTCAGCTGACTAAGAGTGTTCAAATAATCCTTTGGCTGCGCTGCATTTTGTCACTCACGCTTCCTCCTCCTGTCAGGAGCTGGCAGGCCTGTTGTCCATGCCCTGACACCCCACTGTCTCAACCTGCTGTGCCTGCTACTCTCCCAAGACACTCCTGTTCAAAACAGGTGTCCCCTATCTCCCCTCCTCCTGAGATCTGAAGGTGTCTATGTAGTCCTTGGAACAGGCATCCATCTGGCATAGCAAATTTCATATAAATAAGGTGACCTGTTAACAATAGTGCCAGTGATTTAGCTTGCCTTCCACCAGCAGAAATGCGTTTCTAAGAAGCAGTGTTAGTTCATGGTTTGCATTAGTTGTATTGTTCTGCCCTTTCTTAATTCATCTCTGTATTTTCACAGGGTTTCCAGTGAGACAGAAGCATGTTAGCAGCTCCAGCATGGCTGGGTTTAGCTGTTTGTGTCAGCAGATGAGAACCTCTGCCTCACGGATGTGTTTTGTCATGTAGCAGTGCTGAATACAGACTGCCAGCTTTATTAATAGCAGCTCTATTATTTTAACATGATGTTTTACCAACCCTTTGGACTAGGGACAATATGAAATGGCACTTACATGTTTAAAGCTGCGGCACACTGAACTGTTTGGATCTGTATGATTCATTGTCAGACTGTACTATGTCAGGCACTGCAGGCAAAATAAAATAGACTGCATATCCATAAACTATATACGTTCTACACGTAAGCTGTATGAAATGCATCCTGCCCAACTTCTGCTTGCAGAAGCCATAAATGAACTCCATGTATCCTTTAAAACATTCTTGGTAGGATCTTGGTATGATCTTGGAAATTGCCAACCTGGTGCTTTTAACCATAACCCCAGATGGTGTTAGAACCTCTGTCTTGTCTGCAGGTGCTTGGAGGATGTCTCGCTGTCTACTGGAAGAAAATAGCTTTAGGTATGTTCTGGAAGAGGTCATCTGATTCCGAAACCCAACAGTTACCACCCACACTTCATCAAAAAACAGGAAAGTTTTGGGGTGGTTTTTTTTTTTTTTTTTTTTCCTGGCAAGTATTAGTTTGGCCCTGAGAAAACTGGGAAGCCCTGGAAGTTTGAAACTTGCACTGGTCACATTCCTCCGGTATCTGCCCTGAGTGATTGGTATTTCTGGATTTTGTTTCTGTCCCCTCTCCCCTAACCTCTGCTTGATTTTCAGCATAATTGATACTATTTAAAGTCACTGAATTCAAGGGGAAATTTCACATTTGAAAAACTGTATCCTGAAAACACTAGTCTTTGCAGCAAAATAACAATTCTGAAAGCCGTGACATACCCTGAAAGCTAGTGGCTCACTGTACAAATGGACCAATGTAAGAATTTTCTAGAAATATTTGCTTTATTCTGACTGCATCTCCACTCCTGGAATAGAAATGGTCCTAAGCAACACATATGTGATTCTTTCTTTAAGATCCTCGGCCCAAACACAAATGCCTCTTTCTTAAGAGCAACCTGTCCTAGGAGGAGACCAAAGCAGAGACAAACTACTCTGCTGCTAACACCCTTTTGAAAGATTGAAATTCTCATATCCAAATTAAGATTTCTTCAAAAACTGAACAATGCCTGCAAAACAAGAGATCTGGCAAAACATTTGAGAGTGTTCCCTCATAACTCCCAGCCCAGCAACATGCTCTATCTCTATTGCGATTAAAATAGTGTCTTGTTCTCTGCTAATTGCTTTCAATATGAAACGAGACCTTCCATACAAGTACCTCTTTTTGTATTTGTCTGCAGAAAATAATTCTCAATTTACATTCGTATGACAGTGGTAGTCACCATTTTAAAGAGCAGTCCGACTGTCTATAAGCTACAGAAAAACCATTGCCTTTCCCCCATCCCTCAAAGACAGACAGGTTTCTGCTCTGAGCATCTCACATGGTCTCCATTTATTCTGGCTTTTCCCTTCTCTCAGCCCTGCTCCTGAAGCTGTGTCCAACCTGACCTGTCTGGTCCTGTTAGGACCGAAAAGCCAGCCCAGGGAGGCTTTTCTTTGGAAAGCAGCAGGGAAATCTAGAAGGACTGTAGCCCCTGTAGCACCACAGACATACAGAGCATGTGGTGTGCCTTCCCTGCTATGATGGGCCACCATGTAGGACCTTCCAGAAACATCAAACCCTCCACCTGTTACTCATCAAAAATCTTGTGCATTAACCTCCCAGATCTTGTGATAGTCAAGACAATTCCCTCACTGTCCTCCTTGGCCCCTGAGTGTCTGCCCTCCTGCTGCACAATACCCCCAGCCCAACAATGATTTCAGCATCAGTCAGAGATCTGCAGCCATCATGTCCCAGTGAGAGCTTCACAGCATCCCACTGACCAAACGCATAACATGCTCTTTGCCCTTTGTACATCAGATGGACTCTGTATCTTTGCTTTTTCTACACCTAAAACAAAGAAAGGGAAAAAAAAAAATCCTTGCTCCAAATGCCAAGCCAGGGTCTGGTACACTATAACGTGATCCATTCCATTTATTTTATAGCACTTTAATGCCTCTCTCAGTTGTCTCACTACACAGACTTCAGGCAGAGTGGAGCCATGTTACTTAGCAACTTGCAGTACACATGACAAAATTAACCCAAACAGCTTTGTTTATTAACTCTTAATAAGGAGCAAACAAAGCAGCAACCTGAGAGTTTCACAAGAAGAATGTTTTCCATTTTTGGTGCATTACTAATATTACAGATGACAATGTTATCTTGGGTGTTCTGTGGGATTTTTTTAGCCCTTTTGTGAAGACCTATTTGAAGCACAAAAGTCTTCCCCACCCTCCCAAATGCCTGATGTTTCTATAATGGAAAAAGTATATGCAATAATAGAAAAAATAAAAGACTACTGGAGCTAATGATCTCTAGCTGATGCCTGCTTTGCCCTGTGAAATCCAAGTTTGGAGGCTGGAGATGCGAGTGTTACCCCCAGACTCCCTCCCAGAGTTTTGACAAATTACATGCATGGGGTTTTCAAACTGCTGTGATTTACTCCAGGATCTTCAGAAAATGTGACCATATGTTACTCTGTCCCTGTACTCCAACCCTTGAAATACAGTCCTGCTTCACAGAGATTTTATTAGTATATATGTATTAACACAGGCAAGGCAGCACAGGCTTGATTTCTTGATTTGAAAAGATATTTAAGTAGCTAACTAAGTCACATTCATTTCAGAAGCAATTAGGCATCTGAAGATCTGGTCTTCAGGTTCTCTGTAGATGTGAACCAGACCTGCTCCTAAGAAGAATATCAAGGATGCCATTTGTGGAATATGTTGTTTTATGTCCATCATAAAAGGGGACTAGATTTTTTTATATATATATATATAGTTCCTGTCATACAGAGTTAAAAAAAAAAAAAAATTGGCTTTTCAAAAACTTGTAAAACTTGCCAGGCTTTACCAAAAGATGAGAGCCCGTTGCCTTGCTGTCTCAGGGGATTCAGATGAAAGGCTTCTGCCAAGAATTTCAGCCCTAGGAGAGACTTATGCAAGATTATTTCCAGATATGAAACCCTTTTCCTGCTGTGCTGCTGAGCCTTGCCTGTCCAACACTTCATGGTGACTGCTGATAATGAAAGTGCAGAGGCCTCCCTCCCAAGCATTAACCACAACAGCTGATCCAGGCAGTCTTTTCCGGCTTTTATGAAGACGAATGAGTGACTTGTGCGTTCTTGTGAGAAACTACTTAGACAACAGATACAGCATCTATAGGTTTTTATGGAAGCAGAATGAAGATTCTTATCAGACTCCATTTATTTAGCAAGTAATGACAAATGAATTCCTCGGAAACTTACTCCCAGTAATGCCGGAGCACTGAGCGCTCGGCATTGGAGGCAGGGTGGTCAGAGGCACGTACTCCAAGGGTCACGCTCTGCCTGGTGCCAACTGGTGGAAGGGGTGGCAGGGAGGACAGAGAAGGAGAGGGACGGGAAGGGGAGCAGGAGTTGAGGGAGAAGGTCCACTTGCTCTCTCAGCTCTGCAGCTGGGCTCAGTCTCTCTGATGGGCTTCTGCCCAGACGCAAATGAGGAGGTAAAGGCTGGAAGGATGCCAATATATGCTCACTCGGTGCAATGTGGTGGAAATAAACAGATAGGCTCTGAGAGCCTGACAAGATCACTTATCTTATCCAGGCCATCCTCTGTCCTACACAAGAACTTTTCCTTTTTGTACATTTTCCAGTATGCTAAACCTCACTGGATGTAAGCATTTCCCTTAGGAAGTCTTTCACAAGTGACTTGCTTTCCCTGCCAGGAGGTCTTGCATCGACTGCAGCAAGAGCCTTGTAGCCAGGTGTTCTCAACAGGAAAAGAAAAGCAAGTAAGTTCAAATATATAGGGGATTCCTGCTAAAACCAGCCTGCAGCCTTGCTTACCTCCCCACCCAAAATTTTGGCTAACGTCTTCCAAGACTCCCTGAGCATAGAATATTTCCCCTTTCATGAGTGCTCAGTGCAGAGGGAAAGCAGGCAGTCTGGGTAAGTCAGCCTATTTGTGCATGCCAAGTGTAAGGCAGATTCCCCTCCTACAGTGCCTGCTCAGGTTCATTTGCTACGCAGACCATGGGCTCTTCACACTCTGCCCCAACCCTTTCTGTGCACCCCCTTATAATCTTATTACTGGTAGCAGAGAGATCACAGAGCATATCAGGAAAAAATGGTCCTATCCTGCCATATGGAGTAGGCAAGGACCACTGTTTCCCACCAGACTTGCCATCTCTGTTCCATTATGGCCTTGGCACGGTCTTGTGCTGTGTTTTTTCCCACATGGAAAGCCAGGCTAGCTTTGTTTCTACATCTCAGGTAAGAACTCAACCCTCCTTCCCCATTGTCTTCTCTTATTTAAGCTCCACAGCCCCTGTGGTCCTTGACATTTGAATGAAGAGATCTCTGAGGCACGTTAGAGTCAGGTCTGATGCCTTTCAGTGATAAAATGTTGGCAAAATCAAATGAACCTCAAAATCAAAACTGAAAAGACTTTCAGCTTCTTCTTTCTAAGACTGACATGACTACCACAGTTGAAGGGTACACACTGACTTAACACATTAGCAGTTACAGCATCATAAAGGTTAAGGTTTTGACTCTTTGCTGAGGACAGCAAGAAATGTGACTGGCTCTCCTTGACCCAGGCTGGACTTGCAACTCAACTGGATACTTATCTCAACTGATATCTACTTGGTCTTGAGTGTTGCTGCTGTATGATGTGGCAGGAGCAGCAAATCCTAGAGCATATGGACCAAACCTGGGATTGATTTTCAACCTCTCCTGGCCTCCACAACATGTAAATGAGACCAGATGAGCCTTGTGGAACCATCCATCCATCCATCCATCCATCCATCCATCCATCCATCCATCCATCCATCCAACAAGGAAGGGGCAGGCATGTGGCTCAGGACCTCTGCCCTGAGATCCATTTCTGCTGGCTCCAGTGTGGGCAGGCTCCAAGAAGAGAGATGAGCAGATAATTCATAACTGGTTTCCCTTAAGATGCCCAGTCAGTTTTCTTGCCCAGCTCCCTCACCATCCCCAGCAGAGAGGAGGAGGTGCAAAATATCCAGCTGCTGTTCTGCCCCCAAATCAACATATGAGAAAAGGAAAGGCAAGCTTTAACTAAAGTGTTTCTGGAGAAAAGGGCAGGATGCCCTGGGGGAAGAAGGGGGCTTTCCCCAGCGTCCAAAATGTCTTGCACTCATCCACTCACCAAGGTTTCTTTTTCTTCTGTGTTTAATTTTTATCCATTTCTCAGTGCACTTTCTCCAAGAAGAAATCCGAAAGCTGACATTACCTCAAAACCTCATTTTAAGTCTTCCCCATTCCCCATTTCTACTTTTTTCATCCACAGCTCCCTCAGTCACGCCCATCTAACTCTGCCTCGCAGCAAGAAGACTTGGATACACATGAAGGTAGATTTGAACTATTGCCTTTGATAGTTACAGGGTCTGCTTGTGCAAACTAGGCTTAATACAAAGGCTTCTAATGAAAGTTTATAGCATCCAGGTCTCTCCTGGCTTAGACAGCAGTTGCAGATGTCTCAGCCCAGCTCGGAGGGACATTTGTAAGTTTGGTTCACACTCTCCTGTCAAACCCATTTTGTAGAATCTGGGGACTTCTCAGGTGTTCAAGCTACTCTGGGCCCCTTTATGCTCTTCATCACAAAAACTGTTGATGTGAAAATGCCCTAGACCAGTTGAAAAATGTTCCCCAAGAGACTGGGTAAATTATTCTCCTCCACCCCTTTCCTTTCTTTTCCTTTCTTTGTTCCAGGGCACTGGTCAGCCCCTGGCTCACCACACACAGGCACGTGCGCAGGCAGCTGGGCCAAGAGGGGAAATGAATCATTTGCAGTGGGAGATCATGATTGCAGGATTCTTATCTTGAAAACGAACGTGCACATCTTCAGGAGTCTGGTGGAGCGAAAAAAATCTTGGCCAGCTCAAGGACTTCCAAACAAAATTTCATGGGGGTCAGGAACAAGTCTAGTTTCTTATTCATGATGATCTTCACCAGAAAAAAAAACAACCCAAACAATCTATATAACCAACCTTTCCAACTGTAAAATAGGCACACTGGGAATAGGGAGGTGGGAAAATCCCTACAAGATCAGTAGCTCCAGGCAGGATATCCTCTGTGTTGTGAGCTTCAAGGGTCTTTCAGATTCCCGAAATCTGTCAGGCTGTAGCCATTGTATCAAATTGGATTACATGGGTAAGAATTCCTGATCTGAACGTCATTTGGCTGCGGCTGCTGCGTACAAGCCAACGTTATGTAGACAATGCTCTGAAAACCCAACAGGTCCTCTGAGAACTTAGAGCTTCTCAAGGCAAAATTAATTAAGAAGTAATGAACTGAGCTTTTGATACCATAGTGGAAGTGTTGCTGCAGGCACAAACACTAAAAGAAGGGTGCTTTTGACTGATTTTTAATTAGAATTTAATAGTGCCCTGAAGTTACATTTCTCATTAAAAAAAAAAAAAAAAAAAAAGCTTACCTAGTTCTATGTGATGAACAACTCAAATTAGATTTTAACATATGCAAATAACTGTTCTGAAAGATCTGCGTGGGAGTAATAAAGATAGGACAGGTTAAATCCTTGACCCTTTACAGTTGATTTTTCTTTAACTGATCCATTAGTCAGTTTGTTTGCAATTAAACGTTAGAATTAATAGAGTTTGAAGGAAGCACTGAAAAGCCATGTGAAATGCAGACACCAAGGGCTTCAGCTGAGGTAAATTAGCACAGCCCATTGATTTTAACCACATTAACTGCATTAACTATCTCACTGGAGTATGCAGATCTTAACTGTATGCAATATTTCCCAGTCACAGCCAGTCCTGAGTCCCTGCTTACACTGCCTCTGATTCTCCAAGATATCCCATTAGTTAAATACAGCTCAGCATGTATAAGCCTGAGGAAATCTGCCCATAAAGTCATCCAGATGGCTCAAAAAGCCCTAACTGGAGAACAGTGTAACTCCAAGGTACAAACTTAGGGTAACTCCAGGGGCTCCTGGGGTGGCTTAGCTAAGGAGGTTTGTATCTCTAAGACCTTTGCAGGTATGTTGCTGCTACTGATAGCATCAAGAAACCCTGCTGAGCAAGAGCCCACAGGGTCTGGCCCAAGATGAGTTGCCATGACAGGAGGCCAGCAAAATGCTTTAGCTCATCCTGAGCACACAGTTCCTTTTGCTGAATTGCATGTAATAGAATATTTATATCATGCAAATGTAACTGACCCCCTCTGTCTGGAATGCTGTGCTTTTGCTGCACTTCTCTTAATAAATGTTCACCTCAAGATGAACAATAACATACAAGTGCTAAATAGTAAAAATAAATGATAAATCTGATTCCCCTCAAACAATCCTGCCTAGCAGAGTTTACCACTTAACTGCTTTTCAAATGCATCTCAAACTCATCTTATTCAGAGACACAATACAGCTGCTTAGCTACTTAAACATGAACACAAAACTCCATCCTCATCTTACAACATCTGATGGCGATGGACCTTTTCACACAGCTAAGCAGAAGGGAGAGGAGCTGGCAAAATGCACAAAATCACACCTCCTGCTCGAGTCAAAGGGCATTTGGGTATCTAACATAAGTGCCACAGTTGTTTTTCTCCACTCACTGTACCAAAGCCTTGCAGTCCTGGATAATAAGTGACCTGAATCGCTTACACATCTCTTGTACTTGTATGCTATAGCAGTTGGTTGTGTGCAGTGCCAGCACCAGACTGGATACAGCCCATAAGATCTGGTCTGCCATGCTCAGGATTCTTGTCTGTACAGTTCTGTAGTTTTGAGGACTTCATTAAGCACAGGAGGAGCAATAGAAAGTGGTGCTTGTTGTGGTTTGGGTTTTTTTCCTTGCTTCGTTTTAATTACACAAGAATTTAAATGTAGTGTAGAAAGGCCATGCCAAGAAACTGTATCTTTCCTCCTCAGTTCCATGTTAGTTAAGCTCTGCTTATCTAAGTTCTGCAACTACTGAAAAGCAAGTTTGCACCTTCTCTTTGATGGGACCATGATCTGCTGGGAAGGTTTCTGTTTACACACAGAAGGAAACATCCTACTGCCATCCTACCTGTCTATGGGATACAGCACAGGGACAGCTGTTGATGTAGCTTAAATGTCTAGGCCAAAATAATCTCTTCATGTGACCCACGGCAGGTTGTGTTCCCAAAGAGAGAGGTTATCAAGGGATGAGGGAATGGGCAGGATGAGAGTTTCACGCTGTGGGCAGGTAATCCATGCAGCACTGGGCAAGGGGCCGAGGGTTCGCTATGTTTGACGGGGTGCTGTGCATTAGGTTTGCTTCTGAAGCAGTGTCCTGGTAGGGGACCGTGCTTCATCTGGCTGCATGATATATGGAGTCTCCCCACTTTGAATCCTGCTATGTTAGTATCAATCACCATCTGTGGCAAACTCCCTACAAATGCATTTCTAAAGACATGTTTTGCTTTTGCAGCCATGGAACTCTACATTCAGATTTGGTGACAAAATAGAGGCACTGACTTTCCTTCAGACCAACTCTGTCACATCAGTGTTTAAATTAACTCATTTCAGCACCAAACTTTGCTTGGTTGGCTGTTTATTTTAATCTTCAAGATCCTGGATTGCTCCTCCAACACTTCTCCCAGCAGTCCTTGACTGTTTTGCTCCTTATTCATGCCAGCCTCACAAGCCCCAAGGAAAGATGGGGCATCCCAGCAAGCAGCGTTGAGAGCAGCAGCATCCAAATGCCCAGGCTAGATGAAATATTAAGGTGAGTCTTTTGGGTATGGAGAAGGACACAGGTATAAATTGGGGCTTGGGACACTTTTGCGTAGCAAGAACAGCTGGGAAAGCTCATGGGTTAATCGTTCTCTTTTTGTGTTTATTGGGACCTCTCATCACTGGTTTGTACTTTCTCCTTAGCTCAAACACCAGCCAGGGAGAATGTATGGGGGCTTGACAGGTAGATAATGATAACATCTCCTTGGCAATTACTTTGCGTCACCCCAGCATGATGTGTTTAGAGAGAGCCTAAAGTGGGTGTTGTTTCAAAGGGACAAAGCAGCTCCTCAAGCAGTTTTATGGCTTTGTAATTTATTTACCAAGGCAAGCTGAGGTCAGTCACACTATCTATTTCTTTTTTAATGAGGTGCTGTTTATTTTTCACTCTCATGTTCTGGATGGATTGAGACACAAGGAGGTCAAACGACTTCTCACTGAAGTCTCCAGGGCTTCTAAAGCTAAGTCATTCCACTTTTTAATGTGTTAAGCACAGAACTTGACTTGAAGTCAGGGGAACTGCAAACACATTTAAAGGTTCTTAAAAACCCTCCTAACAGGAGCCTACATGAGAGCCTTGGTCTTCTGTGTACAATTGAGTTTTAACACTTGTGCAGCTCCAATCATTTCAGCTGAGTCTCACTACCAGCTGAGGTGATCTAAGGATATTCTTTGGGAAATGTCTGCAGAGGAATATTTTTCATTAGCTCAGCTACTGATCTAGACAAATTCAGATACTCCCACTGCTTTTTAAGTCTGAAATAGAAGCTCCTAAACTTAGCCTAGAGTTTTCTGTTTCAGACCAGTCAAGGCCTGGACACTTGCCTTTCCGTCCAAATATACCACAGGGATCTGCAAAAGATATTGGCTCTCTTTCCACACCTTGCCTCCACTTTAAAATTGGTGCAACAGACTCTTTGATGGTGCACAGAAGATAGCTATTAAATATTCAGAGGGGTTTTTTTCAAAAAGAAGCATTTTTTTCTTTTCCCCCTTCCTTTTACAAAATAAGCAAACCTAATCTGAAACTAAATAAAATAATCCCAGATGCTCTTGCACAACTAGGTCATTAAAGAAAAGCATTAAGTGAAAAACAGTAGAGGCTAGTGTCATTTATGGTGATAAAACACAGACCCAGCTCTCAGGTCTGTGCTATGGTGGTGCCTGTGGGCTTCAGACATGCATGATGCTCAGTGCTGCACAACAGTAAACCTGCAGAGAAGTTGCTGTGCTCGCCTTGGAGGCACACAGCCACCCCAGGGATCTCCCAGCTCAGATTTGGATGTCCAGCCACTGGGTATAAGAAAAATTAGGAGTTTAGGGTCACAAGAAATGAGCTAACTAGGTAAGGCACAAGAATAACCCATGAGGAACCCAGGAGAGGTGACCAGGTGTTTATATGGACTTGGGAAAGACTTCACATTTGGTGGTCTGATGCGTGTCCTGGGTAGGTACCATTAAGGATTTACCCTGTGGTTTTGCTCTTCCACCAGCACCTGCCTTCAGACAAAGCTGGAGACAGATACAGAGCTGGACGGACCCTTTTGACTCAGCTCATGCTTCAGGCTTTATGTGAGGTAGGTCAGGTTCTTCCCACAGAAACATCTCAGCTACTATCAGTAGTTAAGATGCTTGTCTTATTTTCAGGTGGCTCTTGATTTCCCTTCTGCTCTGTTTCAGGGAAATGCCCAAATGAGCAGCCCCTGGATGGTCTTGGGAAGGGGGATGTCAGCCTCTCCTGCTGGAGCTGGTCCAGGTTGTGCTTGCTAGTTAGCTGTTCACTGGAGCAGGAACCTATAACTTGACTTTCCCACATCACACACATGAGTGTCCTAACTATGGGGATGGAGAGTCCATCTTCCACTTCTTCTTTCTGGTCCAGTGAATGCTTAATTATTTATACTACAGGGAAAAGCTTCAGCAGGAGACTTTGAGACCAAACCCCAGAGAATCTGTCAGTTGGATGCTCACAGGACTTTTTCAGGACATGGGAGGTTCTGCATAAACTATAGAAAATAGAGGTTCAGTCTGGGTTTTCAACAGCCTGGGAGAGAACTTAAACCAGAGGCATCTGTTTTCAGTGCAGATTACTGGTGTGCTGAGAAAGTTTATGGGATAGAGCCATTGATAGAGCTTTTTGTGCCCTGTAAATTTAGAGGATGAACTCTTAGTCAAATCAGGAGAGAGGATGGACTTCCCTTTTTTTTCCGCAGGCTGGGTAGTCATCAAGCAGGATTTAGGCATGATCATTTCAGCCAAGCCAAGATTTAGGCAGGTTTGCATACATCAGCATGTCAGAAATGTAAACACTACAGCAAAGAGAGGCAGATAGATGCCTTTGTGTTAGAATTAGGCTCAAAATGGCAATTAGATACCTACCTACCTTTATGGAGTTAATCTGCAATAACTCCACAACGTAAAGCTGTAGAAATGCTATTTAAGTGATTGGGAATATATAGTTAAAACAGGGAGGAGGGAAAGATATAAAGGCATACACAAATGCGACCTTCCTGCAGCATAGCCTTTGCTTAGGTTGTATATCACAGGGAGAGATTTTATTAGAGCTCATTAAATTTTAAAGCCTTAATGGTACCTTCTGTACTGTGTGATTGGTACAAAAAGGAGAGCTTGACAAAGCATTAATGCAGCAGGATGAAAGGCATCCTCCACTGCAGTGTTTGTGGCTGGGAGATAAGCTCCCGGCTGCAGAGCATCCGCGGGATTAGCGTGACATCGTCTGG
Source organism: Tyto alba (assembly GCF_018691265.1). NCBI lineage: Eukaryota > Metazoa > Chordata > Aves > Strigiformes > Tytonidae > Tyto > Tyto alba. The sequence continues at coordinate 10,223,314 of NW_024881303.1, forward strand.
TGAAAGCCGGTACAAGTCCTTCAGCTCAAGGCTGGAGCATCCCTGGGCTGGCAGGAGCCCCTCAGAGAAGCAGAAAAGATTTGCAAGGTGAATGAACTGGTCCTGATGCCTTTCAGGAGGGCGTGGGAGCGAGACAGTCAGGAGCATAGGCGGGACTGCGGCAAATGCAGCAGCATAGTGCAGCAAACTTGGTGTAGCAAAGCTGTAAGCAACTCAAAAGTCCAGATTCTCACTTTGTATCAGTTGGTTCTGCTGTGGCTAACCCTGCCTACCGGGTCTACTGTTTTTTCTTCTGCTTTCTTTTCTCTCATTTTCCCTGCTCTTGGCATTTTATAAACTTGAAAATTTTAGCAACTATTTGACACATTTTCTCTTTCCACCTGTCTGCCACCTTTGCAGACCAGCCACACTTTGCAAACCAGTTGAAACATACAGTTGTGGGACAGTGCTGCTGGCTGTAGCAGGAATGGCCAGGAGCAGGAGGAGTGAGTCCCAGCAGAGCAATAAAGATACTCTCAGGTGCCTGACTTGAACCTTTGTATTTAGAAACCAAGAAGCCATCTGTAAAGCTGCTGTATTTTAGGGACACCAGGGCTGAAATTTTCAAAAAGTCCCTGAGGGTATTGCACATCTGAAACTCGGTCTCCTCAGATGTCAAAGGCCTAAATGCACTTGGGTCTCTTCCTCTCTGAGCTGTACACCCACAGCAGTAATCTGAAACCGTGTATGTTTGTATCCAGGTCAGGGAGATGGCATAAGAGCTCATTTGCCTGACTCACCAACTTCCTTGCCAAGTGAGCATGAAATTTTCATGACACTGCAAAGTAGCTGATCCACAGCCTCCTAAATGTCACTGCTCCAGAGATTTTATATCCAGACAGCACCCTGAATAATTGATTTGCTTTTGGGATGCAGGTTTATTTAATTATTTAATCATTTGTGGTGGAGGTAGTGCTAGTGGTTTAGGAAAAATATATTGACTGAGTTGGGAAAAACAAAGTCTCTATAAAATCTTGGGTGGAATGAGATGACCTACCAGCTCTGCAAAGAAAAGCCTAGCAAAAATCATGCATGGTTGTGATTTTAAGCTCATCCCTGGGCCAGAGGGACAGTCTCAAGTCTTGGAGATGAGGTCCCCAGCAGTCCACATTTTTAATAAGATCAGTGTCAGTCACTCAAATGAAGCAACTGTTCTCCAGAGATGCCGAACACCTGTCCAAAAACCTTTCAATGGCAGCTGAAAGTGGCCTCCTAGGATCATTCACAGCTTTGTGGGGCTTTTAAAGTTTGCGTCTATTATGTTTTGGTATTCTCCAAAACTCCAATGAAAAAAATTAATAGCTCGAGCAGTGAATCTGAGTGTTATCCATCATTTTCAAAGCACTTGGGCAGAACAACAAATGGCCTCAAAGTCTAAATGCTAGCACTGCTCTTCCCAACTTTTTTCTCATCATTGTCTCAAGTGACAGCCACAGAGGCACGTGAAACCTTTCTCTGTATCCCACTTTTGCAGTCTAATGCTCACAAGGGCCTCCCTGGCTTTGCACATTGTACCCACAGTATCTCAGACATTTTCCCTGCCAAGACTGAGCAGTTTCCAAGACCAGTGTCATCCATCCAGGGGTAGTCAAGAGGAGCTATAGGTGTGGGGAGCAGAGCAGGGGGACAGACTGACGGCTCAGTGAGAACAGAGAGCCGTGCCCCATGCCCTGAGGATGACATCTATTCTGCAGAACCAGTGTTTCTAGAGTTGATCTGGGCCATTCCTGAATTCCTCTGGTTTGAGAGGTTCAGACAATAATCACCTATCAGTTAGAGGCACAAGATACTTCGAAGCCACATGTTACAAGCTGAGTCTTGCTTTACACTCAGTGGGGCCCAGACTGGGTTGCTTTATTATTCAAACACAGTACAACTTAGTCATGTTATTTTTTCAACATGGAAACAGCTACATTCCTCCTATGAGCAAAGAGGTTGGATGTGCAGCCTGCACAGTCAAGGCATGTCTGAATTTGCCTCTTTTAAACTCTTTGATAATTTTCTGTATCCCTGAGCAACTCGAATAGTTTTACAATGAGTGACCCAGGGAAGAAAGCTATCCCCGACTGCATAAGCTTTGAAAGGTTCCCTTCAGATCACTAAGTTGTGACAGCTTTTCTGTGCCACCTCTGAGTCCTCTGCGTGAAAGCGTGCAAGCTCCCTTCAGTCACGCAAGAACAAGATCTCTGCATGGGCAGCAGGAATTTGAGGATATTTAGCAAGGCAACCAGCCTAACACAACACGAGAAAAACATAAATGAGCGCCGCCTAAGCGCTCACAGACCAAGAGTGTGCACAGGCTCCTCACCGCCACTGCTGAGCCTCTTTAATAAATAGCTAAGAGGTAAATTAAAAGCAGGTTGGTAACAGCATCGGGTAGCTCTGTTGAGCTGCTCCTGGCCCAGTGTGAGGCTCCCTCACCAGTGGCTTCCCAGGCAGAGTTGTGCTCCTCTGCCTGTGAGGGTCCAGGCTCTGTCCTTTGGACACCTGGAACCGTGAGGAGAGAAGACACCTACATCTGCGAGGGGCTGTGGAGGTTATCCACGAGCAGTAAAGAAGTAAGGTAGAAAAGCAGTAAAGAAGTAAAGTAAAATTTTTACTTTTAAGAATTAAAAATTATCTTTCCTGTCAAAAAAAAAAAAAAAGGGCTGCATTCAGACTATCTCTTATGTAGCCTTTTGGAGCTGGAGTTGTGACCCTGTTCAGGTGGCCGGGTGGTGACAGCCCTGGCTGTATCAGTTACGATTCTGCACCTCTAGTCAGCTGTCCAGCTGTCCAGGAGGTCCTCCTGCAGACAGATAAACAGACAGAGACAGGCAACCCAGTTCTCCCCTGACGTGCTTTCCCAGTGACTTTATTTCCCAGTCAGACAGTCAGTTAGAGAGGAGATAGAAAGCTTCGTTTGCATTTTGAGGCTCCCAAAAAAACAACCACAAAACAGTTTTGATGCACGCAGAGAGAGGACTTTCAGCAGAGCCTGGGGAAATTTTCTGAGTCAGTGGGAAGGCACCACGGTGTCACCAGCCTGGGGGACAGAGGGAAAACCCCGCAGTGCTCCCAGCCATCACTAGATGCCCTCCTCGCTCGCTCCTGGGGGAGCTCCCGGGTTCTCTTCCGTAAATCCCTGGAGTAGCCCTCCAGTCCCTTTCCCCATGTGGGGCAGCTGCTCTCAGATCTCTTGCAGCCACATCTCGTTTCAGAAAACTGGTGGCTTTGTGCTTCACCTCTCAGGATAACTGACACTGCTCATCTGCCCAGGCTCTACTCCCGAGCTCCTCCTTACTGCTTTCATCTCTGAAGAGAAACAAACAAACCTCATGGTGGGTACAACTGACCCCTTCCAGATCCTCCCTGGTGAACCTTCAGCCCTATCTGCTCCAGGAGCTGGACTTTAATCCCTTGTTGTCTGTTCCACAAGTCACCTCTGCAGGCCTTGGCAGTGAATGTGTCATCACCATTTGCCAGTCCATCCCCTGTCAAACTTGTCCTTATTCCTTATCACAGTAGCCATTTTTCTGAGAAGGATATTTTCATCTGTATTGTTAGCCTGACCTCTCTGTAACTGTGAACTCTTACATGTCCCACCTCCAGCTCGAAGACTGCTCTTCCCACAATAAACCTTTCTTTCAGACCCACTCCCATTTCTGCTAACTCCCTTCTCTATCTCTGTGACAAATTCTATCTCCTTTTCTTCTCCTGTCTTCTTATTCTCTCCCTGCAGTCAGATTTGATAACTTCTGCCTTTGCTTACAGTATCACCATACTCTGGGGCTTTTCTCATCTTGCTCACAGTAAAATCTCCTGCCTGCAACTTCATCATCCCCCACTGTCAGTAGTACAAATTCCTCTCGCCTGACTTCCTTCCCTCCCTGCACCAGCCCACTCTTCCTGTCTTGTCTTTTTGCACCTACTCCAACTGTAATATCTTTAAGTTTTGCTCTGACTTTGTAGACCTGACGTAACGATGACTCTTTTCCAACCTTACATTCCTTACTGCTCTCAGGAGGCTCCATCCAGCCCTCTTCACGCTACCTGCTGCAGCATCCATGCAGTGGATCGTGAGATCGTAGCATCTATCTGCCTTAGTAGCCCTCTGCCTTTATGCAGAAGTTGCTTTCCTCTGGCTCAAGTTTTCCATCGTGTTCCTCCAGCCAATTCTAGGCTCTGCAACCAGTAGCTAGGTTACCCCCTCCACCTGGGCAAGTCCTGGATGAACTTGGCCACCCTGCTACGGGGTTGGAGCTGGGATGTGGGAGCCAGGAGCTGGGACTGTGCTGCTGGGCACCGTGTTGCTCTGTCACGTGCTGCAGCAGCTCCCCAAAGAAGCTGTCTGGCTCACAATGTTTCTCACTTTCCCAAACACTTGCTGCTACTGTCTCACATCTTCTTCCCTTCCACCTTCTTGAAAGACGCTCTCACCACAACAGCTTGTCTCATATGCACCTTCCTTTGACCCAGATATTATCAATTACATTTCATTTTTTATTACTGTAACAGTGGTTTAGAATCAATCTCGCTTGACAATGTTCATATGAACATCAACAGATCAGCAAAAGTTATCCTGAAATCTCCTAAAACTAAATACTTTCTCATGAGCATTCAGGTCTGTCCTGTTTTCATCCAGTTAGAGCTGATGTGAAATAATTGCCTGAACACAAAATGAAGATTTGTATTTGACTTATATTCTGACATACCAATGCAAAACAGAACAACTTTGGGAATAAGCTGTAGGTGACCAGGACAATGGGTATGAGGTAACTAGGTTTGCTTTTCTTTGTCTCTTGTTCTTGAGGAAGAGAAGTAACAACAGGAACAGAAGAAGAATGACTGTCACATGTAGTTTCCATGTATTTTTACAGGCAGCCGTACAGGGCTGGTTAGACCAGCAGCTCTAAAGATAGTGCTGAGAAAGTGAGTGTCATGCAACTCTGCACACAGACAACTCAGCAAGACTGAATGAGAAAAAAGTGAGAACTTATAGTCATTTATATTCATGCTAGGAAGGTCAATAACAGATGAAAGGATCATGAAGTTACATTACTTGTGAAGGAATTTGACGTAACTGATGCCACGGAAGCCTGGTGAGATGACTCTCCTGATTACTGTAATAAAACATTGATTAGGAGGGGCAGGATGGGGCAGTTCTTTATATCATCACTATCAGTTTGTGAGTTGCTAAGTCAGATTTACAAGATGCTGAGCAGAAGAGGAAGAATATTTGCAGAATGTTCTGCTACAGACCATCAAAGAAAGTCAGAAGGTCAACAAGCAGGATGAGTTGTTCCTTAAACTCATTTTTCATTGAAATCTCACCCAAATTGTGGAAAGAAAAGTTCTGTATCCATGGAGAACTTCAGAACGGGAGACATATGCTAGAAATGTATGCAGCCAATAGAAAAACAGCATTTAGGTGATGCAGGTGAATTCTCTAACCCAGAAGGTACTGCACCCAAGCTGAGATCATTCAGTATGACATACCATGGAGAACTAACTGCTGAATAGAAGGTTTGTTGCTCTCTAAAGACCAGACATCACAACTGTGACCTGATTATTTGTGGCATTGACTGCCCTAAACACTCAGCATTAACCCAAGAAAAGTTACTATCCAGATTCATTGATATAAAAAACGTGGGTAGAAAAGTCTGAATGAAAGTTGAGTCCTTGATAAAGAGTTTATCAGGTGGTCAAAAAATTGTGATTTCCAGGTCAAGAGTGCAAACAGATCATGCTCATCCTGGTTCAGTGGCAAAGTGAAGGAATCAATGTGAAATCAAAAAGCAATCTATCACAGACGTGAAAGAGGGAAACGGCTGCCAATTGATATAAAATAGAAGTAACTAAGTGTGAAAAATGAGTAAGTGCAATTAAAACCATCTGGAAACAGAACAGACAGAGCAAAAAAAGTGTTTTAACATCTACTAAGAACAAAAGTAGTCTAACAATAGTACAGGAATATCACCAGGGAGAGGTACTAAAATGAACAGTAATGTAAAAGAAGGAAAGTACTTAATAGTTGTCTGCATTCAGAAAGCAGTCAGATCATGGACATGTATAACATGGGGCTGATTTTGTACTTTTTTGCTCAGTAATATCTAGAGGATGATGAACAAGGTCTACTAAGGAAAAATATTTTAAATGAGCGATCTAGCTTATTAGCATTCCTGAAAGAGATGACATGATCTCTCTCTTGCTTCTGCTTGAAGAAGTGCTCATAGTGTATCAACACTCCGAAAGGGTAAAGAGGATGAACTGGGTAAGTACAGTCAAATAAAAATGACAGATGCAAACAACTATGAGCTAAAAGTGGGAGTGTTGCAAATGCTAATAAGCATTTTTCAAAGAACCACAGGATTTAATTACCAAACTGAGTTCCAGTCTTTGTGAGTCTGGCCTAGACATGGTGGATTCATTTTTCCAAGGCACTGGATGCTGTAGCAGGAAACGAACTGTGTCCTGTAAAACACTAAAAGTTATCCCATACCTGATGTGAGAGCTGGAGAAGTGAGAGATCTCAAATACAAATGAAGGACCACAGCATGGGCTCCCACTACAGTCCTCTAACATAAGAAAATGAAGCAACTGTGAATGGGTATATGGTGATACATGTAGGCAGAGATGCAGGGAAATTATTTTAGCTTTGCATGTTCATGAATAGCCATAGAAAGATCAATGCTGGGATTGCAGCAATCTGCAAGGACCAGAGCAAACACCATACTGCGTGAGGTTCAGAACTCACTCTGCTCTTTTGTCTTTTATTGACTTTAGCCCTTATTCATCACATTAAATCACTTCTCAGTCTCCTGTGACCATGTGCAGGCTAAATATTCGCACAAAAAACCACTTGCTCCTTGAGTTCCCAGCTATCACCCCAGCCCTTTAGCCCTGCCAGTGCAGGTCTGACCTTGAGCATGACCTCTGGCAAGATGCACGGGCAGCAGTTGTGTTTCGGGCCAAGCTGTCAGGACTGTTTCTCTGTCTGATCCACTACAGCTGTCTGTTAAAAGACATAAATAGCCCTGGCACCAGGGACTGGGACTTCCTTCTGAGAGCCCAGTTCCCCAGTCGCCAGGACAGTTCCCCAATCGCTTTCCTTCTGTAAATGTATTTTCCATACACTCGGCCTGCTTTTGGTGGGAGAGGTACACAGTTCACTCCTATCCACCCCTCCTCTCTCTATCACGTCTTTTCTCCAGAGCAACTGAGATCTTCATAGGAACCAATAGGCAGAGACTGGTACCCACCACCGCCTGGGTGGTCAAGGGCTATAGCTGCTAGATTGCCATATACTAAAGGAAAAGTTAACAACAGGATTTTAAAGGCAAATCCTGGGTGCAGCATAATTTTTTGGAAGGACCTGTTGATGCGGTTGTCCCCAGTGCAGATCTGCTTTACTGAGACTCTTGGGGAGAGGGACCATGATTTCAGCACATTTTTGAATACACACCGAGATTAGGTGCTCTGCTGCTCATCACTGGGCACATGGGAAGACTCAGCTGCAAGTATCTAGGGACCACAGATGATAAAAAGCATGATTTCTAAGGAGAGGAAACAGATTGTGGGTTAGATGTGGGCTAAACAGAAAGAGGGGTTCAAGTTAAATGTCTGTTGTTCTACTAAGAATGGCTTCCGGGAGTTATGGTTTATTTTTGTACCTTGAATTTACATGGAAGAAAATACCAGGAACTAAATACTGCTTTACTTTAGGTGAGAGGGTTGAAATAGGTATGTTCCTTCTGTATTAAACAGGTGTCTTCCTTGTATATAAAAGATGCACTGCCTTCTGCTGAGTCCAGACACACTGAGCCTGGAGGAAGGGTGACAGTTTTCAGCAGCGTTCTTTGATATCTGGGACAAAATACCATGGGAAGCGACCAAACACAGTGGGGGACTGGTGGGGTCCCTGTCTTTTGCATCTCCAAGCACAGCTGCACATCTCTGCAGGAGAGACTTTAACCCAGCGGGACCTCTTCAGACTCACCGCAGGGAAATGGGGGGAAGCGGGGGGGAGGCGCAGAGCCCAGGCCCAGTGACCATACGGCAGTGCCGGCAGAAACCTCCCCAGCCAAGGACCTGGCCCACTTTCCCACATGCTGGAAATCTAGGGGAGGTTTGGGGAGAAGGGGATTGTTCAGGCTGGTTTTTCTTTTGAACCCTATAATAACACTACTCATGTCTGGTTGCGCATGCTCTTTAAAGAGCTGGGATTCCCCCTTCTGATAGAAGTTACATAGCAGTCACATTTCCTTTAATCTCCATCAAACTATTATTTCAACATACCACCTACGCACCCAGATGAAAAAACACCAGTAAAAGAGAACTGTTGGTTTTTTTTTTCCTTCTCAGAAAAACAAAAACAAAAACAAAAACAAAAAAAAAAAAACAAAACCAAAGCTTAGAAGAAAAGCTCAGAGTCCAGCTTTGCATGTACTAACTCCTCCTTTCCATCTGGAAATTCCCCTTAGTTATACCATAAACAAACTCCCCTCAAATATGCTAAAATAAAGTGAATTGAAATTCAGTAGCAGACATGGAAGTAGGGACTATTTGTAATCTGGTGGTACCAAAAAAAAAGACTGAGAGCAGATAGAATCTGATTTTCCATTTTAGACTATTTTGAATTTCTTATTCAATTAAGTAGTAATTCACCTTATAAAGTATATTTCATCTGAATACAGCTTTTAATTTGATTTTGTGATTGAGCTTGATAAGGTTTTTAACTACAGGAGGTTACTTCCCTTCATTCCCAAATAATGGATTAGACTTTGAAGAGTACATACCACCATGCTGCTAGCATTTTTCAAAAAGATTTTGGCATCATAAGATGATTCATTGTCCTACCACTGATGCTTCTAGTAAGACCCGCTCTAATAGGGAGATAAAAGATGGTGTCCCAACAGAAAACTTGTTGCTAGGAATAGATGCACAAATTTTAGAATACTATGACAGACTCGTAATTTGTTACAACAAACCACTATAGGGAAACCACAGAACAATCACAGAGAACACCAGAAGATGTCCTTTTTATAAATAACACACCAGCATTCATTCTCTCCTCCTGGTTTTATGCCTTTGGATTGCTAAGAAGCTTTCTAGGAAAACAGACCTGTGTCCATTTTGTAAATTATTTTTTAAAATAAAATTTCAAAGCAGCAAAATTAGCTGACACATCCCTGGCTGTCATTCCCCCAGCCAGCAGACAGAAGCAAAGCATTTTTCAAAGTGTGCTGCCATGTGCTAATAGGAACAGCCCCTGGAAACCTGATGCTGTTCTAATAGAGATCCACTTACTACAGCAACCCAGATCTAACTCCATAGGTCTGGTCCAGTAATAAAACCTCAGTTCATAAAGCATTTTAAGCACTTGCTTCAAACTGACATAAGGTGCAGTTCCTCAGCCAGCTGAGCCAACGTCACAGTTTGCTGCCAACCGCCTTTGTACCACCTCTGGCATTTATCAGAACCTTGGTTGGGCCAATTCTTCTCACTAAAATGGCAGCAAACTGTCTGATTGTTTATTCTTCAAAGGGAGCTGGACCTTCCCCTCTGGACAGAAGCGGACTGTGATGCTGGCTTTCCCTGCCTCCTGGAGCTGTGCCCTCAAGCAGTTACTTAGATCCTACGTTAAACTGCAGCTGACAGCATTCTGGTTTCCCTTCATCCTGCTTTTGCACACTGCCTGTAAAAAAGGGGGTCTGCTCCATATAGCAAGGTGTCAACTGCCATGGTACAAATAAAAAATATTGCAAACTGGACTCAATAGAAACTGCAGGCCAAGGGGGCTGTTTCAGGAGGTCTGCTGGGGAGCAGGCTGAGAGCACAAGTAGCTGTTTTCATACAAAGCAAAACGCATGAAATGTGAATCACCTGAGGTGGGCACCAGGAGGCTGATGACCAACACTTCTGCCGTGGCTGTTTTCCTGGTCTTTAAAGAAGTCCTGAGCAAAGGGATTGCCTGGCTGTAGTAATACAATGTCAGGTTTCTCCAAGGCACCCAAAACCCTATGTATTTCAGTGGATGCTCCTTCAGCTACCTGCAGATATTCACTTGTCTGCAGAAGAAATTAACTTGTTTATCACTGCCCAGAGCCCTCACCAACATCTAGTCATCTCAAGCATCTTGAAACCAAGCAAAGACAAGACACTGCATCTTTTCTGGACCATCTTCTTTTGTCTTCACAGCGCTTTTCTCCTGCTCCCAAAAGCACTGGGATGTCACCTGGGATGATGGGACAAGAAAGGGCCTTTGCAGAGAAATGGAGTTCAGATTTTGTGGGTGTGCCTGTATTGTTTTCTTGGGTATCTGGTACTTGGGAGCCTAACAAGACACGCTTTATTTTCATCTGTATATCTGCTGCCTGTATTCCATAAGCTGCAGCTCCAGGATGCAGAAGGACTGCAACCTGCCATTCCCCTGGCAGAGGTTCTGTTTGCCTGGGATCTGAGTGGTGGTGTTGGCACAGCACACCATGACTCTTTTGCCCAGTCAGGTCAGCAGAAGTCTTGGCATTTAGTTCTGTAGAATTCTGTGAATTTAATGTAGGTTCATTACATGTAGTTATCTATATATTTTTTATTTCTAATAATACCTGGGCCTCATACAGTATCTTTTGCCACTTCATCTCAAAATATCTTCAAAGGAAGTAGACATCACAGCTGTCTTTTAAAACAGAAAAAACAAAGACTCAGACAGAGATGAGATTAATGAAAAGAGCCCACAAGATCAGTCCAGAACTGAGTTGCATCTGTTTCCTTCTCATTATTTGGCCACATACTCTACCAAAGCTGGTGGAGAATTATCAGATATTTGCATTTCTTAAAATGTCGAAGCCTGCAGTTTTGCCTGCACTGAAGTTTCATGCAAAACCACTCCACATCTGGGTAACCTGGAGAACACAGAGCTTTGTGGTGTCAAGGTCCACCTGCTTCCTCTCTGAAAACTCACTCTAGAAAAGCTAACTCGGGTATCACTCTCGCACACCACAGACTGCAGGGCAGACAGACTTCCCATCTGTAGTCTCACATGTTAAAATATGTCTGTACTACGCCAGCACCAGGTGAAGCTACATCATTTATCTTTCCATGGCTAGCTCTATTTACAAAGTGATTGAAGCTGCTAGTGTCAGGAGAAAAGATGATGGATGTCTTTTAATGTTAAAGAATTTAAAAAATTAATTTCCAATTAATATGGTTGCTTCACAAATGCATCTTCAAAAAATACGTTCTTGGCACCAAGTAGGGATGGAAATGGTATTTGGAAAATGAGACTGTAAATTCATTGTTTAAGTAAATGGAAACTGATGAACACAAGCCAAAATCCCAAGTGTCTATAGGGAGACCAATTTATAGGAAGATCTATTTATACTGAGAAATTGTGCCAGAGCACCAAAGTCAGCATTTTCAAGGGTGATTTCCAGTAGATTTTTCTGTTGTCTGTTCCATGTTTTGTGATGTAGTAAGAGGATCTGAAAAACTGGTGGGAAAGGAGAGGAAAAAAAAAAGCTTGGATTTTTTTCCACTTGATGTGTATACACACTTAGAAATCTCAGAGAAGACCATACTTATCTCTTCCGACTGTATCAGGGAATTTATCTGAGACAAGGTGACATAAATATCTCAGTAGATATGTGCCCCACTAAAGCTTTCACTTTAATTGAAGGCTGAATGTCAGGCACTTTCCTTTCTCCAAAACATTATGTTGCTTGTGACAATACAGCAGCAGAGACTGGAAGAGGGGTTTCACAGCTATCAGCATCCCTCCAGACTCAGAGAAAATGCCTCAAGAAAGGCATCAGAGGTAACTGTCTAACTCTGCAGGAGGTGGTTCTGTGGCCTGGCCACTGCAGAGTGGTATCATCCCCCACATATGAGCCTCAGTTTCCCCAGTGGGGGCCAGTGACACAAAGAAACTGGAGCAAAATAAAGAAACAGTTGTGAAGTAGAGCCTGTGCAGAGCTGCGAGCTCCTTCATTGAGGTGCAGTCAGGAAGATCACAAAATGTCTGGCAAAAGCTCAAAAAAATTAGTTGTGCAAAGAGGTTCTCCCTGGTGCTCTTCCAGAGATACATGCTGCTGGCAGGAGGTGTGTCTCCCACTGTTTGCTGGGCTCATATCAGGTGGGGGCTTCACCTCACATGAAGTCACACAGACCTCTCAGGTCTTCTTGCAATAGAGGCTTTTGAGAAAATCTGAGAAATGGAGCACAGGGGTGACAGCTCTACTACCACATGCCTGCTCTGCAACCACTTCTTCATCACACAGAGGTGCTGAAGTGCAGATCAGTGGTTCAGGGACTGCTTTGCTCTAGACAGGGGCTAGCATGCCCAGGGTGATCCCAGCCTGTATACAAGAGGAAATTGCAGAGCAATACCAAGATGATATAAGTTGCCCATCTTGTTTAATAAATACAGATATTTCCTTTTGAATCAAAGGACTCACATTCTCAGTGTCCACGTGTGATCGCAGACCTCCACAACACACTGTGCTCGAGAGAAAACCCAGGACATTACGTGCTGTCCCCAGCGAAATCTGCCAACCCGTTTTGTTGCCATGTTGCCTTTTTCTTCCTACTCCTCCTCCATCCCATTTCCTTTTCCTGCGATGCTTTCATGGCAGCTCCTGTACATGCAAGTCAGTAAACCAAACCATTTATGGAGTGCTATTTTCAATGTTATCTCTGCTCTGCAAAATGTTTCCTGCTTTCCTGTCTGCGGCGTTTCTCTGAGGTGCTCCTCAGCAATGAAGTCCCAGCGCAGACATGCCGGGGGTAACCCACAGGCACCTGCCAGCTCAGAGGCATTTTCCCCTCACAGGGTACAAGCTTCCTAAAGCCGCTCACCCTTCGAGGGCTTGCTGCAGGTCTCCAAGGCAGACTGCCCATGGTCTTTGCTGCAGAGCGCTGGCAGCAAGGCTCCCTGGCCGTATTAGGAGGAGCTGGTGCAATGTAAACACCAGAGCCCTTTGAATCCACTGCATCAGCTTGATCAAGCCCAGCTGCAGAGCAAATCACTGCAGGCTAAGGGGAAAACAACAGGGGTTTAAAAAAAAAAAAAAAAAAAAAATGTTGGGATATAGGACAGAGATGTTTCAGTGGGATTCAGTTGATCCAAAATCCAGGTTTGTCCAAGGTACCTACCCTGTCTACGCTGATTCCTTGTCCTTCAACCATTCACCCCACTGGGGATTTCAAACAGAGGACAAAATTTATCATTTTTTTCTTTCCGTGGTTGACACTGCTTGTGTATTAGCCTACGATATAATAACCAAAAGAACCATGCAGTAGCACAGAGCCCTGGGTAGCCACATTAAAAAGTCATACCTTCTCAGTAAATCATTCCCTTAATGCATACTGAAATACTGCAATTTCATCAACTTTTGGCTCTTTCATGGAAGCCATCCAAGTTAAAAACAAAGTGAGGGTTCAGTTTACAGTGCTGTGCGGTGAAGGTGCAAAACCAGCTTCAATTTCTGTATATTTGCACCGCAGGATAGATGTGCTTGCTCAGGAGTTTAGAGCACGCTATAGATGTCCAATTGGTTCTTCCCTTTGAGTTTGCTAAGGTTAAACTGACTTCAGGTCTTGGCCCACCATTGCTGCTACTCTGAGTTTATAAAAAAAAAAAAAATCATTAATGTATATTCTTTGAACCACACCCTTTTCCTCCCCCATGCACTAACAACTGTAACCTTTCTAACTCTGTGGGTGTTAAAGTTTCCTAATATAAGGAGGGGTTTTTAGGAAAAAAAAAAAAAAAAAAAAAAGTCTGTGACCTGGGTGCGAGCGGCAGAGGCGAGCCGGTGGTGCAGCACGGCGGGGCGGCCAGGCAGTGACTGGCGTCTGCTATCTCAGTCTATTTATAGTTTTCGGTTGCCTTTTATTCGGGCATTTCAAGCCCCCCCAAAAAAAAAAACAAGAACGCAGACGTGGCTGGGATGTCTGGAGACACCCACACTCAGGGATCGGGTTGGGAGCGTGGAGCCAAGTCTGTTGTTGCTGCTGCACACTCAGAGGTCGCGGCTGCGGCTGCGGGTGCGTGGTGGGGCAGCAGCATCTCCCAGAGAGGCTGTTGGATGTAATACAGCTCTGTGCCCCACCTCATCCCAAGGACCCCTACGCACAGACTGGCACCTCTGTGCTCTTACCATACATAAGACCAATCTGTTGTTGCCCCAGAGAAGTCACTAGAGTCAAAGGCCTCCAAAATGCACTGTGCGGCAGCCAGCTGTGCTGTGCTGGGGAGCTATTGCTGGGGTACATATTAATCCCAGTGCATGAGGGGGGTAGGACTGTCAAACCTGTCGAACATGATAGGGCTTTTCAGAGTGGGACACCTTTCCCTGAAGAGAGCATGGTCAGTCACACATTTGACTTAGTGGATTTCCACCCCTCAGGCACACAGGACATCCGTGAAAGCGGAGGATGACCAAATTTCTACACGCCATTCGCAAAATGCGTGAAGGGCTTTCAGGAGCAGATGTGAGATGCAGGCATTTATGCAGCCTGATAAACCAGAAGGAATCTGACTGCATCGCCCTGCCCTACAATAGCACAGTATGCATCACATATAGAAAAACCAGTGCATCAAAAATGTCAGCAACTGACACTTCTGCATTTCATTTTCAGCAGCAGAACAGGAAGGTTTCTGCATTCCCTGCAGCCTGCATGCTATGAACTGGACGTGCATGGGAGGCCACAAAGTCATGTGAGGTCTGTGCTGGGCTCAGCTCAGTGGTTTTGCCACTCAGCTGGCTTGATGGCCAGCGTGCAGCAGAGCTACACTGCTGCTGTAAGGGGAAAACTCTGCAGGTAGGCAGTTGCTGGGAGGAAGCTAAGCTTTGATTTCAGCACGGAATTTATCCCACACTATCTGGCTTGAGGGATCCAACCTGTGGTTGATACTGATATCAATTGCAAAAAACACCCGTGGCTGTTTTTTGTCCCTATACCAGATCAACAGCCTCACAGCCACTGTGATAGATAAACCAAGTTCGAACCACAAGCTACTGAGATTCTGTATTAGGCACAGTTATATAGCATACAAGTGCTTAGCCAGAGCAGCACAGAGCTGAGCAGACTTCAGTTCTCAATGCTTCTTAGTCCCTGCCCATTGCTGTCCTAGAGAGACCCTTGAGCACCTTTCTGCCTTGCTTTTATCATTAAGAAAGTCCTTTTTGCCATCCTGTACCTACACCATTTCCCAGACAGGTCTGCAGCTCAGTCCCCATTCAGTGTGCTGTCTGGGAACAAGAGTAGATCCAGACATTTGGCTTTTTCCTATTCATTTCCTCATTTTCCACACTGCAAAATTTAAAGCCATATTCCATCATTTTCCAAGAAAAATGAGCATCGGTTGCTTACAAAAAAGGTGCCCAACTGTACAAAAATTGTCTTACTGGGTAATCTGTTGCAGAGCTGTTATGCAAGTGTGACTCTGTGTTCGTTTGTATGTGGAGAGGCAGATGACCTGCAGTTTCCTCCATTCATAGGTTCATGTTGGTCACAACTAGGGGAAGATAACACTAACACTGAACATTTTCATGCACAGTGGAACAGAGAAATGCCAAATATCCCACCAGCTTTTCCCTTGATAATTTCTACATTAAAAAGGGGAGTGAAAAACTCAGTCTGAAAGTCTTTTAAAGGCATTGTGCCCCATCAATCTTCCACAGTTATTTCTGTTTACTGGTCAATGGTGCACAGCATTTCCTCTATCATAGTGCTGTGAAAATCCCAAAAAAAAAGTCTGTGTTAAGCAGCAGAGAACTAAAACAAAGCTGGACTATTTTATCCTTTATTCTTTGGACAGTCACTGTACCCCAGTAGGAAAATGATGAAGAGTACGGAGAAGACATCTTGTATGCAGCTTAACTTGCTTAAACATGCTACCTTAAATGCAACTATCTAAATATCACCCAGCAATTAAAAGGTAGAAAGAAATGTGATCAAAATGCCCAATCTAAACTCACTGAGGCTCATAGAAATATTTTCATTTATTTCAATTGGATGTAGACAGAGGCCAGAGGGTTTCTGCCTTCTGCTATAAATGGTTCTTTATCTGATCTTTTTTCTGCCTGGATATGACATCAGTGCAATACAACTCAGGCCAAAATTTATATTGCTGTACTGCTTGCATTATCTCTACTGAATACAGACTAAACTTACTTGAGATGTTTGGTTTACTTTTGCCACCCATAGAGCACTAGCTCTGTTTTCATCTCCAGTCACAGAAGATCTTGTCAAAAGTTTTTGAAAGCATCTTCCAATATGAAATCTTGGCATCAGTCTGTAGCTTGCTAGGGCAATGATTGTGGGTGATGTTGATTGTGGCCATCTGACTGAGAGAAGCATGAAGCAGCAGTGACTAAATAATAATGTTTTTCAGGTCCGTCTGGAAGATTCAAAGGTACGGAGACATGTTGTCTTCCATTTCCCTATGAAGGACCATCCAATTTTCAATGTTTCATCATAAAATCTAGTTGGCAAATGCCTGTGTGTCTCTGAATATCCTAAGCCCTACATCACTGCGGGCAAGTAAGCATCACAGAGAGCATAATCAAGCAGGTATTTGTCTGCACAGTTGACTGCACCCAAATGGGAACTGTGATCTGGTACGTCATGAATACCACAGCAGTCTCCACAAAAACTTCAGTTCTTCAGGACAGACAGCACTCCCATTTTCTGTCCCACATCTCTGAATGAAAAGTGGTCATCAACACAGAGAAATCAGTTCTAGCCATCTCAGAAACATTATTCCCATCCCATTTCATGGTTTCCTTTGGGTTTTATATGTGCATAGAGGAGGACAAGGATGAAATCATGCATTTGAAGCAGTGCACAGACTGGGTCCAGCACTATGTCCAGTCAGGGTGAGCTGGTGCAGACACAAATTTCACCCCTTCTCCTCCACAGATAGGTGCTAACAAGCTGTTTTCAGCCTCTTCCTCCCCAGTTCCTTCTGGCTCCTGAGAATGAAGTGCTCTTCACATAAAGACCCTTCCCCAGAAACCCTCTCCAGCAGAACTGAACCAAAGTTACTTTTTCACCCCAGAAAGAAAGTACGTGCCGAGCATTTTTTCTTTTCCAGAAGAAGTGTTTCACTTCTGATACATCTATCAAAAGTAAATTCAACTTTCTGCTTGCCTTAGATTGCAACCCAGTTCCTCCCTGTCCTACCTTAGCTCCCAACAGTTATCAAGCACTGACAGACCCTCATGGGGTGCTGCAAGCACCTCTCCACAGATGGATTGCTGTAAGTCAATTGGGAAGTTGCCCGAAAATGTAATAAATCTGGTCATAACTGACCACCTCAGGGTCACACATAACGTCTGGAAAGACACATGGAACAAGGTCTAGGCTTGGCAACGTAACACTGGGCCCTTGTTCCTCTGTCACTTAAAGCCTGAGCAAGGGCACTTGGT
This sequence comes from Tyto alba, assembly GCF_018691265.1. Classification (NCBI taxonomy): domain Eukaryota; kingdom Metazoa; phylum Chordata; class Aves; order Strigiformes; family Tytonidae; genus Tyto; species Tyto alba. The sequence continues at coordinate 10,240,767 of NW_024881303.1, forward strand.
AATGCTCATATGCTCCCTTTTATCAATGCTCTTTGCCATTAGGAAACATGCAAATCTACTCTTCTTCTCACAGCTGCTCAAGCCACCATCTCAGCATCTTTAGCATTCTCAGTCTTTTGTAGAACCATTGGCATCAGGATGGTCTTTCCTTCATATCATCACCCCCTTCTATTGGGCTCTAATTCTGATCCTCATCCGTTTAAATACCTAACCGTTTCACACATATGCAAGTGAATATGTGTGTAGCATCAAGGGTGGGTGTTACCTCCACTGTATGAATAAGGAACAAGCACCTACACCTTGTTCCTCTGCCAGTGTCTGGCAACCCAAGCCAGTGGGGTTTGGGAAAGTTCATTGGCCTCTTGTCCCTCCAGGGCACGTTAGCACAATGATTAAGATGCACAGCCAGAGCAGGAGTCCAAGAGATGAAAGTTCTGGTCACAAATGGAGTCTGGCAGTTACAAGAGCTGAACCTACATCTTACCACCCCTGCACAAGTGACAGGATTTGAAAGCAATCACTTCCCTTGTTACGACTTTCTTTTCTCTTAGCTGCTCTTCTGACTGCACTGCTCAGTCTCTGCTCTCAGCCGGCCGTAGCAGCTCAGCGTGCCACAGCTACACGTGCCCAGAAAAGCGCCCAAGCACACCTGTGTGTGTCTCACAGCCTTGCAGACACAGCAAAAAGAGCAGATTCAATGGAGGCTGAAGTCAAACAGCAACAGCCCAAACCCCCCCCCCCAAAGCCCAGGCTGTGCTGTCTGGTTTGGCACGGGGGGCAGGACGCACGGCCCTTCTCACAGGCCCCCTCCTAAAACGCAGCCGTGGTTGCTGAGGCGCCGAGTTGTGAGCGGCAGCAGCCACCCCTGGCCCATCTCAAGCCCACTCTTCAAGAGCGTGGGGGCTATTTCGTGTCTGAAAGCAATACAGGGGACAGCAATGAGAACAGGCTGTTTGAAACCTGTGACTTCGCAGTAATGTTGCAGAAACTCTGATATCCTGCATGCTCTGTTCAGGAGAAAGATTGTAGCCCTCGGTCCCTGGGCTGCGCTACACACAGATCCACCAGCACAATGCTCTTTATTCCTTCTATCATCCTGCTAATTCCGCATTTTCCTGTCCTTACCACTTGTTTTTTCACCTTTCTATTATCCTCTACTTACAGTAACTAGTAAACAGTTTCTTCTGCTTCTTCTCACTCTTTCATTATATTTTTAGGAGTGATCTTCCCCAAAGATACTCCTTGCCATAGATGTCTTTTCACAATGACTTTCTCAAGTGATGACAAGACTAAGATTTTCAAGGCTGGGGTATTACAGTCACCCTCTTATCTATAAGTGTGTGCCTAATTACAAGTGACGTGCATTGGGGAACCTGATGAAGTCATGAGCAATCTACTTTATTTTAGCTCATGCCGCTTATGACTGTACACGGTATCGGTAGTAACTTCCTGCAGTTTTTACAGAGCAGCCTGTGAGTACAGCACGAGTTGGAGCACTTCATCTTCTCCTCTGCAAAAGCCAGAGAAAAAAAAAGTAAGTGATTTCTGTCCCTGAGGCAAGGCAGTACTTCTACTTAGCAATATTTTGCTTTGTTCTGCTTTGATTACTGCTTCTCCATGCTGTGCGTCTGTGCTTTAGAAATGCAGACTCTGCTGAGGTTTCACCATAGTCTAAATCTCCTTGTGACTGATATAACAGACATAAAGTGTTGTTGGGTCTGTATTTATTAGAGTTCACTGCAGGTGATGGAGTCTTTGCTAACCGTGTTTCTTATGAATCCCCTTTCCTGTAAAAAACTTATTTTTCTCTTACAAAACAATTTTCATTCCAGTCAGGGATATATTATAATTAGGACTGAAGGATTTTGGCAGGATACAGGTTGTTGTGAGGTTAGATTGAACTACTACTGCAGAGCATGAGGCATGAATACAGAATTGTGTTAGAAAGATGAATTCTGGGCCTCCTTTGGTAGACCATAAGGAGAATTCACATCCAGGCTTTCCTCATTCTGCTGGAAAAACAACACAGGCATTTTATTATGATGTTTACCTGCTGGTCTATAGTGACTAATTGGATACGTTACATTTCTTCTTTTTCTCCATCTTTTATTCACACAGTACTGCTGATCAGAAATGTGGAGAGTGAGTTCAGATTGTTATTTTTTGTCAAATATTTTGGGAGTTGAGTTGTTTCTCTGAGACTTCGAAAATACTAGGACTGTGCTTAGTGCTCTCCTCAGCAAACCAAAGACCTTGTTTTGAAACGAAAGCTGATGTTCCTTTGCATTTAGTATAGCTGTTATTGTGCGTAGTGGCTGCAGCTTTAAGGAGACCACAAGTCTTGTGATAAAGTCACAGGTTGGTAACAGAAATCGCACCACACTGGTAGGTGGGCAGAATGAATTAGTTTGGGTTCTTTCATTTGACTTTAAAGGATCCTACTTTGCATTGAGAGATTCTGAGATCACAGAGGATCTTTCCCTTGCCAAATAAGATTTATCAAAGGGTAAACATACTAACAGAGCCAGGCTGACCTGTTGACTTGATCAAACTGAATTGTTCCCTGAATTTAGTTTCTCATGGGGTTTTCATGGTTGGTTTTCTTCTCCCCGTTACCTTCCCCACTTGCTTGTGTTTATGTTGCAATAGAAAGTAGTACAGATTATAACTACTGGCTTCTCTTGAAATTTTAATATCAAGTCTGCTACTCTAGCAAAGACCAAGGAGCATCTGGGCTTAGTTTTAACCTGCCCTTCCCATAATCCCATTTAGATCATCTACTGCCTCTAAACCAGAAGTTCCTTAACTTCCAGTAACCTGATTTGGGGGAGGGGAGAAGAAAAAAACCCTACTTATTTGGCTCTTTATACTCAATGGGCAAGGCTGATCTTCTTCTGAGGACTTTTCCACAGATCTGATCACTGGACACTATATTTAATATAAATACTCACAGTTTGAATTGACCACCCTCTGTACAGATTTCTGCCTGAAACTGCAGATGACTCTTTCAGGTTCAGCATTTCCTATGCCTCTCGTGGAAACATTGATCTTATAGCCTTGATCTTATAGCCTCACCATGATCACACAAGTATCATTGCTGTCAAAGCAGAAGTGCCTGAGGGCGGCGTTTCAACTATCTCAGCTGCCCTAAAAAACCTCAGTCCCATTTCAAAGCTGTAATGGAAATTTCACAGCTTTGTGCAGAATGATTTTGTCCTCCCAGCTGGGTTGCTTTATTTTGTATACAAGATGCTACAAAAGTGCCTGTAAGTCAGAGGTTCCCACACCAGAAAGAGCCAGCAGTCGGGAAATGGAGAGCAAGCAGCATTGCTGCCGTTACAAAGAGAGTCATGCCACTGCTCACGTTAGCAGTTGTGGTCCCGGTGCAACAGAAACGTGGCTGGAGTGGCAGCTGCAGTATCTGCTGTGCCAGACAGCATGAGGACAGGTTTCTGTGGCTGCTCTCCATGACTAAGTGCCTGGACATCTGGTCTGGGCTCAGCACAAGCTCAGGTCTTGCTCGCCTTGTCTTGATACTCAGTGCAAACCTGTTGTGTTTTCAGTGTGCCATGGGGTGTCACTAGCAATGAGGAGCTCCGTGCAGTTCCATCTGAGGTTGTTTTTATCTCCTTTGACCCCTTTTCCCTCCCTGCATAGACTCAGCTGCCCGTCCGGAGGCATCTGGATATGTCCCCACTGCTCCCGGCTCCGGGGTTGCTGTGCGTGTCTCATGCATGGAGCCAGGACAGGTCTGGCAGGGTTTAGCAGATGGGACACCTTCTCACGTCACCCTGCTATACGTTATTGCCTACTGAGCAGGGTGTGCCTCACTGTGTGAAAGCCACTGCTTTAAACTGAACCCTTGGGGGGGGCAGTGTACGTGGGGGAACTTTATTTTCGTTTAGCCCTGCCTCCTATTCTGGGGATATAACAGAGGAGTGGAGGAGGAGGCAGTCAAGGATCCCACCATACTGTCAGAAATCCCATCATCTTTACAGCTGCTTTCTGTAGAGCACAACAGGCTTGACAGAATCTGTCTCTTAGCCTACTACTACTTTGATCTTATCTGCTTTCAGGAATTGAGGCTATTTTTAAAGCAGGGTATTTAGTGCAGATAGATTCTACCAAACACATCTAAGGTTCAGACCTGGCTGCTGCTGGTGATGGAGCAGAGCTCATGACAAAAACATTCTCCAAGAACCAAATATCCTGCTGCGGACCTGAAGTCCCTAAACACCAAAGGTTCTGTATTGAAAATGAAGTAGAAAGTGAAGCGTGTTGTGTCAGTTGATACAACCTGCGCAGGTGAGCAGGGCCTGACTGGAGTGGAAAGGTCTGAGAGAAGTGGGAAATTCAGAACACAGTCTATCAGAAATAATGTACAGTTTTGATATCCCTACAGAGAAACACTTTGGGGAATCTCTGGTAGCTGGGATTTTTACATTAGCATCTTCCAGGGTAGACTCTAAGAGTCCCGATGAAGAATGAGATGCTCATTGTGGCAAATGTACAAACAGCTGGAAGAGATGGCAGCTGAGGATCTGGACAAGACACTACAGGAGATTTAGCAGATGTGAGTGGGCTTAGAAAGACATCAGAGACATGTGTAGGTGCAAAGAGGAATCTCTGAGCGTCACAGCTTTTGCTGGTATAACTAAGGTCTAAAGGGAAAAACCCGGCCACTGGTATGTGAGCTAGCTAGCTATAGTGGGTGACCCAGATGACAAAAAGGGAAAATGGTAGTTCTCCAATGAGTTGAGAGCGAATCACAGGGCAGGAACAAAAAAAGAATTTCAGTTTCACGGTAAATGGAAAAGGAAGAAATATTGGTAACTGAGTTCAGAGCACTTATAAATACCACCTTTAACTGCTCTGTTAAAAATAGGATTTTTTCAACTATAGAAGGCACTATGGCTTTCACAAGGTTTTGCAGATCCCCCCTGCTGAGACACATTCGCTTTAGACAAAATTAAAGCAATTTTGAGGGGAAACTAGCTAGACTTCTCAGTGACAAGCAGTATGTCAGTGAGCCCAAGTCTGGCAGATCACGAAGTTATTTTGTGCATCTTTCTGCTCTGGTTTTCCCCAGCAGCCTCTTTAGTACTGATGATGCTAACTGGAGGTGCCAGGAGTCTCCTGTTGGAAGGCCTGGGTGACTGAGGCCCAGAATAAGGGAGAAGGTGTCCAGGAGTAGCTGCTGGGGAGATCCTAAAGTCTAGAGGCTGACAAAGCATCTCTGTTAGGGGGCCACCTTGGGGTTTGAACATAGGTCTTGGTGCTTCTTTGTTCAACCACCTGAGGTTGGATTTTCCTTAAACCTGTCAGTTAGACGCAGTCAGCACTAGCAGTGTGCCATCATGGCCAAACCTCCTTGACTCGTTAAAACAGCTGCTCCCTCACACCCCATCCTGCTCTTTGTGGAATCTAGAGTAATATTCACCCACACATAAGCCCTCAATGTCAAATCTGCCGGCAGTTGGTTGTGCTTTGACATCCAGGAGCACCCCAGAGCGGGTCAGAAAAGCCATGCATAGGAATCCCCAACTCTCTTCTCCTTCTTCCAAGACTTCAGAGTTCCAACATGAGCAAGCATGAAAGTCTGGCCAGCTCAGTTTCCAAATAATCCACTCAAGTAACAGAACCCTTACTTAGATAGCCCCCACCTCCAAGGCTATCAGTTAAGCTGTGATAGCTTTAGGGAGGCATCGAGCATGAGTGCCTGCTGGTTTTGTGTGTGAAGAAGGTGTGTGAAAAAGAGGATGTGAATCAGCAGCACAAAACTTGCCAGTCTTGGGGCAGCTCTCAGCTGTTCACTTTCACTAGGTCTGCTCTAAAACTTATGCTTTCCTCAGCCTTTTGACCTGATAGGCTTTATAGTTTAGCCTCACATTTATGACAGCATTTCTGGGGTTCCCGATGGCTCTTCTGGCCATAAAGCCATCCCTCTGGCTGCAGGATCTTTCTAGACAAGCTAGCAGGCACCAGGGAGTAAATCTGCCCTGCAAGAGCCGCTCTCTGATGCACTCAGGGAGGACTGAGAAACTTTGTTGGGTCCAAAATTCTCAAAATCATGAGTCATGGCTTCCAAATCATGAGACCAAGGAAAAAAAGTCCACTGGTACGGGGGGAATTTGGGGTCTTTTTTTCGCCTATGAACTTCCCCTATCTATTTCATATGACACATATGTAGTTTTACCTACTTTTAGATGTGTTGAATAAGATGGTTTTAAGCCCTATAGCAGGAGATTTCATTTACACATTTTTCTCTTACCTGCCTGGCATTCTTCTCTCCTCTGCAGTCCCTCACTAGGTAGTATAACATGGCACTAAGCCACCCAGTGCATAGAAGGATCACAATTTTAAGCCAGGTCCTTTGTCAACCCTGAATTATGTGGCAGTTCACTCACAGGTGCTTATTTTAGCAAAATAGTACATTTAATTGTAGATTGTGGGAGGGGGGAAGTGAATGTGTGGATCTATGTAAACACCCACAGACAGGTATTTAAAATCTCTAGATGCTGAGAGTTCACATCTATGAACAGAGTATCATGAGATAAATCAAACACCTTCCTTTCATCAGAAATAATTGCTGAGTTCACCTCCTGAATGTCAAATGATTAGTATCTTCTCTCTTCTGACAAAAATCTTATTTCTTCCATAAGATTGCTTATATCTGCAGTGGTAGAGTTAAATATTAAGTCTGTATAACTAATCCCAAGGTCATGCTGCTTCCTTACAGCAGATATTTTCAGCCTACAAATGCTCCATAGCTTGTTTTAACTAACACTAGTCAACTGAGGGATTTCCTGCTTCACCACGGTGCTCTCTGCCTGCTTTCTCACAGTTGGAGATTAGTGACACAGAAGTGGTTGCTTCTAGCAAAAAAACTACTTGAACTTCAGATGACTACACTTGGTGACCAAAACAAAGCATATTCCATGCCTTGGTTCAGCAGAAGGCTGCTTAGAGGTCTTTCTTGTTTCTTGAGGGTCTCCTCCACAGCTGCAGCAGCCAGGGAGCATTCAAAAGAGGGTAAAACTCAAACAGAAATCTAGCAAATACAAGAAACTTGACACTTTGATCTTTCAGGAATCACATGGAGATTTTTTTTTTTCCTGAGTAGGCATTAAAGCTGCTTTGTATGGTGTTTATTTGTCTCTTCATTCAAATTCCATTGGTGGTTTCCTTCTGATCAAGCTAGGATAGAGACAGATACTTTAAGATGGAGTTGTGCTCGGGCTGGATTCCCAGTATAGTTCTGTAGCTTTAAAACATCCTTTTTTCTCTACAGAGTTTTGAAATTATATGGTTTCAAAATTATATATTCATATGTTATATTCAAATTTGAAACTAATGTTTCAAATCCCACTATCTTGTGTGTGTCAGTAAAAATGATTGGTCTGCTGGGTAACTATGTGGAGCCATTGCTGCTTTTCCTTTGTATACTGAGACTTGCTTGTGGGAGTGACTTATCTATTAATTTGTTTATTACTAATTGGAAAAAAAAAAAAAGAAAAATAAACCAGTTCACTGAATTTCTGGGCTAATGGGTCATAATCTATTTTTATCCACAGATACCACAAACATTTTTCCTAGTTTCAAGAATGAGCAGAGAAAATAATCCACAGCAATTTCTTACTTTCTATTAAAATTAACAGAGGCAAAGGCCAGTGGACGGAAAGTTTAATAGCTCATAAAGTTTACAGGCAGGTAATGTAGGTTCTGCATGAGAAAGAGAAGCCCAGGTACAGAAGAGGAGTGATATTGCTGGTGGCATATTTGTTATAGCTGGGAAATTATGTTTTACAATACTAGATTTGAGTGGTCAGACTGACGTAGCGTTAGTACTCTTGTGTCAAATAGTTATAGTACGACATGCTCCTAAGGAAAGGACACAAAACCCCTCAGGAGAAACTCAGGTCCTGTTTCACTGAAGGTTGATTTATGCTTTAAAACAGGCAGGTTGTTATCCTTTCCAAATACTGAGAGCAGGAAGGAAGGTGTGAAGGGATGGTTTGTTTTTCTCTTAACCATTATAATCATGGCACTTTTAAAATTTATTCTTAATATCCACATAAATGCCTCAAAATTTTCAGCTCTAACAATAACACTTGGCATAGAATGATGATCAGAATATTATTAGAAAATTAAAAGTACATGAAATAGCGTGCTCTGCTGATCTAATTGTACTCATGTCATGGATTTCACTGTATCTGTTTTTCTCTTCTGTCCCTCTGTATCTCAGGCAAATTAATCCAAAGACTTTGAACTGGTGCTCTGTTCAAGTATTGTGCTTTTTTTGACTTCTCCCTCTCTTCTCTGTAACTGCATCTGCAATCTTTTTTTTTACCTTTTCTAATAGGGATTATTTTTATCACTCCAACTTCTGTGTTGGAAATTAAAACAGTTTTACATGAGTAGCTCATAGACAAATGAAGCAAAAAAATAAAAGCAAAATAAAGCCTTCTGCTTTCCCCCTTGTTTTCACTTCCCTCTCTACACGTTTGTGTTAGCAGAAACACTTCAGTCTTTTGAAGGGAGATCCGATATTAATGCAAATGGCCCAAAGGAGCAGGACTTGATTAGTCAAGTCTCTGCACCTCCCAGGACACTTTTCTGCTTGATTCAGGGACTAGACTCCAGTGAAGATCTTTACATTGACTCTGAAGCACTAAGCTCTACGCTGTCAGGCTCACAGAAGTCCACATGCCTTCCAGGGCTTAGCAGTGGCGTTTTTAAGGCAAACAAACTGAGGAGACTGATGTGTTTAGAGCCGCTGTCCGCCTCCACGTGACCCAAACAGCCAGATGCGCTGCTCATCCAAAGCCCTCTGCTCAGGACCTGCAGCATCCACCGAGGAGGTGCCCAGTTGGGTAACTCGGCTGCAAAAGACCCCGAAAGAGTCAGCAGAGATCGGCAGTGCCTCTGGAGACGGACGGAGGGTGCGGTTCACACCGCGGCCGAGCTGCGCTCCGTCCAACCCTCCCTCCGCCTGCCCCTGGCTGCTCCGCTCCCAGCCATGGGCTACTTACTGCTAATTCCCCTGTGCCAGCCCTGGTGCTGCTTTGACCCTGGTGAGCCTCTTCAGGAAGGTCAGCTTGCTGGCAGAGAGAAGGCAGAGGCAAAAAAAAGGTGACAGCCAGGCTGTTATTCAGGCGTGGCTGTGATGGGAAACCACATCCTCAGAGCATCCCAGGTTCATGATTTCACCTCCAGTGACCTGAGTAGGGCACCTCTGTAGGGTAGTTCAATGCTCCCTGATGCTGGGTAGGGGAGAGGACAGATGACCATTGCACAGGCTCTCCTGCACTGCAAAGCAGTGGTTTGGCCCGTGTCCACAAGGTGGAAGATCTGATTTCTAGACCAGACACCAGTTTGGTACTTGAAATCTGTCACTTTCAAGGAAAGCCTAAAAAAGAGCACCTTTCCATTCTTCCTGGTAAATCTAGGCCATCTGCCACAAGGAATGCAAGGTGCATTGGATCAAAGAAAAAGTGAGGAAGTGCAGTTAATCTCAACCTGGTTTCACAGCCCTGCTCGGTGGGTCTGCAGCAAGACACTTCTCACCACACCTCAAATGGGATTTCACGCCCATCCACAACCCTTTCTACTTGGGCATCTCCAGGTCTCTCTCCATAAGATCTCAATATGTTAGAGCATGTAGGCACTCCATTTTAGGAGTAAGAAATGTAATCATCTAACAGTGTGAATATAATACAACAACATTAAAAATGCTAGGCCTACCTACCCCAATACTGTGGCTATAACCTAGGCCAAAAGCAGATGGCCAGGGAAGCGTGTAAATACAGAGCAGGCACACAGCAAATCTCCCTTAGTGGTTTACCCCATCTTCCAGTGATTTGTCAGGTTCTTCCTGAGCCAGAGGTGGTGCCTCTGTCCCAGAAGGTGAGATGTTTTGCATGTCTTGAAGGTGAGAAACATGCACATGCTAACTGTGGTTTGTTTTGTGCAGTAAGCCTCACGGAGCAAGAAGCCTCAGAGTGCTGCTAAATATGCGTTGAGCTGTTGATGTAAACCTGATGTAAGGACATGATATAACATCTAGTAATGGTTGGTGAGCCCTAGAAGAAAACGATAGGTCACAGAAAGGTGAGAACAGCTACTTTGGACAGGATTTGCTCAACTGAAAGCTACAGGGCAACTAAAAAACCTAATGCACTGAAACAGCTTGTTTCTCACAAATGTTTTCATGGATATCTCTCATCCTTGGCATCACAGCTATGTTTGACCCATTATAATGCTGGACGTGATAAATCTCTTAAGTTCTGCTGTTCCAACCAATGTTTCTATCACTAAAATTGTTCAACACAAATGCTACCAGAAAATGAAACCTGAAATGGTGTACATTTTTTTAGTCGTGCAATTATTATTTATTTGAATGAGTATATGAGATGCAGGTTAGCCTGCTCCAGTCCTGCACCAATGTGGGACAACAACAAAGTGCTCACAAGTAGCCAGCTGCCTCTTTAGATAAAGCAGTATAGTTATGAATGCTGTATTTGAGACATGTGGGGATACATCCATCACAGCCCAACCACCACAGAAGACAGAACTGGGAATTTTCTGGGCTGAGCCAAGTATCAAAACAACAAACTCTAAAGGCCCGAGAAGAAGATAAAAAGTGTGCATTCAATTGCAGAGGGGCAATGTCATAGGGAGAAATTTCAAAGCCTGCTGAGTGCTCATTTCTGATCTTCAGTTTGGGGAGGAAGCACCTCTGCAGGCCTGGAGAGCTGAGCAGAGACGAGTGAAGCTCAGAACTGGGGCTGGATGCCCAGGTGGCCAGGGCCAGAAGACTCTTCCTTGGACAGGGCAGAGAGCCAGGAAAAGGTGAGGAAGGGGAGCAAAAGGATGCCCTTCTTTCTTCCTTCCTGGTATGGGGCTGGGTCATAGAGCATTACTGCCGGGAAGGATCCAGGCTTCTGAGCTGACAGGCCAGACCTTCAGGAGAGGCATTCAGCACATGGTTTTTCTCTACAAGTGTAGTCACATCTACGGCTGCGCTTTGTCAGTTGAGGTTTTGTGCTTGGCAGCTGACAGTCATTTAAGGGTGAAAGCCTCTTCAGCTCAGCCTCAGCCCTGGGGCTTAGGCCATACACCAAAAGCCAAGCAAAAAAAGCACGCTCCGTGCAGGCATCTTAAAAAGTCACAGACACCTCCTTCCTGGGGCTCACGAGTGCTAACCATGTGAAGGAGACTCGGAGTAGAGCAGGAAGGGAGGAGGCGAAGGAGGGAGGCAAGAGAAAGAAATATTGGGAACCATGTGTCAACAAAATAACTCTTCTACCACTTCCTTCCTGCCCTGCACCGCTGCTGGCTGCTCGCTGGCAGCATGCCTTCACACCACAAGTGGTGAACAGCAGGCACAGGCAGTGCAGAAACAAGAATATTCAGACAAACACAGGGTCAAGAGAAGTATGCAAAGCGCAGGGGGAGGCAAAGAGAGAGCGCCTTCAACCACTCCTGAAGGTTTTTTCGTTAAGGCGTGCGCGGGGTAGACAGCCGCTGAGAAACCGGGGTGGCGTGTGACTGTGCCGCTTCCCTGTCCTGGCTGTCACCATCTGCCTCGCGTACGAGTTGCGTTCACCTGCTGTGCTTTACCTTAGGAGGGGAGGTCTCCAAGACCCCTCTGTGGTGTGCAGGTGTACAGCAGCTCTCGTGTGGGTCAGACACGTCTGAGTTGAGGACAAGCTCTCTATGCCACGTCCCAGGTGAGGGCTGGGCAGAGAGCCGCTGCTGGCCCTGAAATCAAGCACCCTTTTTATCCCCTCTACACAGCAGTTCAGTAGGTGGCCCAGAGAAAACTCCACCTCACTCACCAAGGATAGCAGATGCCCAGAGGCAGCAAAAAACTCAAGTCACCACCAGCTCTTATCGCAGCCATCGTTTTTCTAACACCAGCTATCAGTACACTTTCCATGCTAGGAAAGAAGGGAAGTAACTTTACACCCTCTCACGCAGAAACCTTTCAGCAGCCCTGCTGAATTCCATGCTGTCTTCCCCACACAGCAGCAAGGATCCTCTTCTCCAGGTATTCTTAAGATGAGGCATTTGAAACTAAAGGAAACGTCAGATCCCCCTTGAGAGGGCTTCAGCATACCCACCAGACTCGAGTCCGATTCTCAGACACGGAGGGCTGTGGCCCTCTGACAAGCCGTTTTGGGCCAGCTAGAGCGGCGACCGCTGCCTGCTAACCCTCGTCCACCCGTCAGCACGCGAGCGGAGCACGGTTTGCCACGGAGGGGAAGTGGGAGGTAGTCACAGAGCACGGCTGCACCCTCCAGTGTACTTTCTTCCACACACAGAACGCTTTCTCAGTTCTCTGTCTGTAGAAGCCCCTTCCAAATGCCCTCACCCCGGAGAACAGCTCACCTTGCTGCTGGTGTCGGGGACAGCAGGTACCACTTGCCTCTGCCCCCTCGGCTCGTTTGCCAGGGCATCTTCACTCAGAAGCTGCTGTCACTGAGTGGGCTCTGACTGTGTTGAGGTACCTGATGGAAGCGAACACCTCTGAACAGGGGCCAGGAGGTTCTTTCTTGGAGTTTATGGCTGTGGCTAGCACTGGCACTGCTGTGAGGGTCTCACAGCTTAGGGCAACCTGTGTCCATTTTCTCATACCGTTCTCATCACCTGGCAACTAAACTAAGTCAGGGGACCCGGTTGCCCTTCAAGCTCTAGGGATCTTGCATGCCAGGTGCTCTGTTGGGCGTTCAGGGTGGAGCTGCTTGTGCCATCCCAGGGAATGCTCTTGCCCACACAGAGGGGAAGGAATGGCCCCACCAGCTTGTCCACCCTCCCAGAGATGCAGGAGATGCTCCCACTGCACCGGGAGCAGACTATTTCTCCTTGGTCTGCTTTAGATGGGCCCAAACAAGCAACAAATAAATGTTCCAAGGCTGCTAAAAGCTACCTTCTTTGCTGCATGAGGTCAGGGTTAAAGAAATTGTTCATGCACAGCGTGGACTGGGAAAGCTCATGCCCCTCCTCTGCCTGAAGAGACTCAGTCTCTGTCAAGACATCTCCTTCTTGTGGAGTTAGCTGGCTGTTCCCTGGAGCAGGTGTCCACCCCATAAGACAATGCCCAAAAGATTAGGCCAAACGATCTCTTTTTATTAAGGACATTGTACAGTGGACATCTTCAACTCATAAATACAGCAAAGTACAATTTTTAAGGGCGTACAACACCATTATGGTGCACCCACCTCCATATTCCTCTATTCACTTGGAGAAGACTTCTGCATGGAAGTCAAAAGATGACTTTGCAAGAAATGCTTAGCCTAGCACTACTTAACACTAACCAAATGCCAGGTCTGCTTTTGTGCATGGTCATCTTGGAAAGGTGGAATTTTTTGCAACCACTCCTGTTCAAAGAGCATTAAATTTCTTGGCCTCCATTTCTTAAACATGTGTATATTCTTCTATTTGATCTCGTTTACTTCCTCCAGCTGCCCTTATTTCCTGTTGTTTCCCAGAGGCATCTAACAGATGTGGTAGGCAGTTTCACTGGCTTACTATGGTGGATGTTATACCACACTACAAGTTTATGTTCTTCATCTGCAGTTATTCATTAACAGAAGGGAAGAGAGAAGTATGAATTAGCTAGATCTGAACCACTGTGTTGTAAGCAGTGTGGAGGTACATACCAGTGGCCAGATTCTGGTTCTTCCATGCTGGGTGGTCTCTGACACAACTACCGCCACCCACTTCAGGCGGTTCCCCCATCTGACTGACCATAAATGTTAGCTTCTTTTGGATGTCTGACTCCAATACCTCTACTGTTTGCATTTTCTGTTACTCAGTTTGAAAAAAATGAATTGAAGATTAATGCTTTTAATTTCCTCTGGGAAGTGACTTTAGTAATTGATCAGCAGCTCTGTCTTATTTATGAGGCAGCCTGGTGTAGGGACAGTCCCCAATACCCTGTCTTAGTGAATAGGTACACTGAAATCAAGAGATTACTTGTGAAGAAAAGCACTTTTTCCTAGAAGTAAATCAGACCTGACTCCCAGGGAACAATACAGGAGACCAGCAGGTCTTGGAAAACTTGCCTTAGATGCTTTCCCAAGACAAGCATCAGACTTGTTCCCCTGACATGTCCTGTTGGCACCTATGGGACCGTAACCTTTGCTCACACGTTTTTAAGTGATGCAGATGCTAACTTTTCACCTTGTCTTCTGATTCTCAGGAAACATCAGCTGGAAGAAGAATAATGGAAAATTGTACAGACACAAATAATAGCTCCACTTGCACAGGAATTCCCTACAAAGACAGCAAGACACTTCTGGTTGCTGTTTACAGCATCGTTTTTGCCATAGGCCTTCCAGCAAATTGCTTAACTTCCCTGCTTACATTTGTACAAATCCAAAGGAATAAAGTAATTGCCATCTACATTTTCAGCTTATCGTTGTGTGAGCTGATGTATTTAAGTACTTTGCCTCTCTGGATTATCTACGTGCAAAATGAGCACCAGTGGACTATGGGTGTAAAGGCTTGCAGAATAACAGGATTCATCTTTTTCTGCAACATATACATCAGCATTCTGCTTTTGTGCTGCATTTCTGTGGATCGTTACGTGGCACTAGTGTATGCTCTGGAGTCAAGGGGGAGAAGAGGACAGAAAAAGGCAATCATAATAGTGTGTTTTCTCTTTGCTGTGGTTGCAGTAATCCACACTCCAGTATTCCGCATGGAAGATTATCGAGAACATAAGACCTGCTTTGAGACTTTGCCCCTTGACATAAAATTGGCTTCTTTCAGCTTTGCCAGATTCCTATTTGGATTTGCCATACCTTTCACAATCCTCATTTTCACAAACTATAAAATTTTCCAAAGTACAAAAACAAGCAGCAGCTTGACTTGTCGCCAAAAAGACAAAGTGAAGTATCTGGCTATCGCCATTATTGTAATTTTCCTGATCTGCTTTGCTCCCTACCATGTGGTACTCATAATAAGATCCATATACTTCATGTTTCATCAAAATTGCTCGTGTCCATTTGAAAAAGATATATATTCAATTTTTACTGTGTTTCTGTGTTTAGCCACTGCAAACAGCATTGCCGATCCAATCATCTATGTGCTGGTTAGTGAAAACGTCAGAAAAGATTTTTATAGGACTCTGAGAAGATGGAGATTGAACTCATCCAGGCTAAATTCATCCATTAATCACAAGTCTGACAGCATAAAATTGAAAATGTCAAAAGAATCACAGGAAGGAGGACTAAGAGAAGAAAACAAAGAAATGCCGGCTTCATCTGACATTCAGAAGACCTGTAATAGTGGCAAAGACCAAGGAGGTGGTAGCTAGCAGTTTGCTGGTAACACAGATACGAAGTTCCCAACACCAGCTGCGGGATGCAGGCTGCAGCACACAAGTATTTCCATGCTGACGTCCGTAGGAAGCCTTGTCATAGCGCACGGGCCAGCAACTCCTTGAGGGTGCTGCTGGAACAATGCTTTGTATTTCTGTTTGTCTCCTACAACAGAGTTTGTCCACCAGCATCATTGGTGAAAGTATTGCTTTGCTAAGGACATGTGGAATAAACTAAGTAGTTTACTTTGACTCAAATTGAAATCTTAGAAGTTTATTTTTTGGACTGGCTCTTTTCCTCCTATAACTCAGAACCAGTTTTATCTTCTGAGATGGACAAAAAAAATCCCTGCTGAGGAGAATAATGTAGGGCTCATTTTTATGGTTGAAATTTTTAGCTCTTGAGGAGGTATACGTTCAGATTCTCATACACATACTCGGTTGTTAACGTTTGTGGTTAACCAGTGGAAAATATTAAAAATGAGGAAGTCTTTCAACAAGAGCCTTGAAAATGTTCCTAATACTTCAGTATGCAGCTTTATCTACCTTGCACATTCCGGAGAGAGTTAAAGAGCAAAACAGTGACCTGATAACAGACCAACAGTACTTCTACTGTATTAGTCAAGATCCTGCACTGTCCTGAAATTCTTAAAATGTACAGTTCTAAAGCTTGATATTTTACAATTAGTAGATGACACTTATTTTGCAGTTAAGCCTGGAATGCACTGAAGTATATAGAAGATGTATACATTTCTGGGTGGTGTCATGAACTGGTCTTGTGCCATCTCTGAGCATTTGTTGAACCTGTGTTTCATTTCTGACTAAGCTAACAGTTCCCTCTTGGTATCAATCCAAGTTTTGGTGTGTAGGAGTCGGTACAAAGTGCCCTACTGACAAGGGGGGGCTCCCTCGGACATGCTGGTGGTGCACACATGAGACTATGCTGGGGCAGATCTTGTTGTTGCTGCTGCCACTTTCTCTACAAATAAATTATTGATAGTAGTTTCCTGTGCCTTTGAACCAGAATTTTAAAAATATGTGTGATACAAACCTGGCACGATTTATCTAAACAGCTTCTTCATATTTTTATGTGACCAAAATAAAACAAAGATCATTAATCAATTGGATGTTTATTTGTGTCCGAGTTTGTAAAGTGTTTCACAGCACCATTCTGTTTCTTCTGCAATGTTGTATTTCTGTAATCTTTTTAAATTGTTATTAATGTTCACATTTCTGAATTGAACTAACATTAGCCAGTGTTAATGTAAATACAATACTTGTTAATGCTTTTCAATTGCCATAGGTATTTCTGTATATTATGCTTTATTCTTATACACTTTTGCAAAGTAGTATGGTGACAAAAAGGCTTTCCTCAATTTATTGTATTTATGATACATTTAATTTTTGTATTAATGACTTCTCTGGTATCTACCTATGAAACATGTGTGTCCTCAGAAGTAGTTCACATAGTACTGAACTGAATAGCAGACTGTTTCTTGGAAAAATGTGAAATTCTGTCATAATGCTAATTAACAAACTGGTTTTGTATTCTCATATGCAGCCCAGAGATCAAACTCTCTAAGGTATCAAGAAGAGATCTATAAAGTGCTGAATATCTGTAACTTTTCTGAAGATCAAACTTTTAATTACTAAAAAAATCAGCAGCTGGCATTGCTCACAACAGCCCAGTCAGCCAGAGCATAGGTGATTAATCTCTGAAGATGCATATGCAAACTGCCCCAACCTCAGGATTTTCATAGTCTAAATGCAAAACTCTGGTGAAGAACAGCAGTGAATTTAGAAGAAACTAAAGATACAGGCTTCTGAACTGATTGAAATGGATGCAAATTAAATATTCACCTCAATGAATTTAGAAATCTCTCTGATGTTTTTCCTCTGATAAAAAGTGAGTGTCTTTAAGCAAGCAATACTGGAGCCTGGTGCCGTAGGTGTGTGGGACAGGGATTAGCAAGGTCTGATGCAACATATGTAATTCTTTTGCCTTGCCAATTTGCATGCTGTTCTGAATTACTATATCATTATGCATTTTCTCTTAATGAAAATCCTTGGAGCTTCTTTATTGAGATGCATTCTGAAATAAAAGCCTTAGGGGTGACAAGGCCCTGTACATCCTGATCCACCTTTGAGGATGACTTAGATGATGTCCAGAGGTGCTTTCCAAACTAAAATATTCTGTAACAGGAATTAGGGGCCAGGGTACCAAGCAATGTATTCACATGGGAGAACTGCAAATCCTGACTTCTTTGGATAAATGGAAAAGCAGCTTTACATCTGAGTGGGGGCATCAAGAAATGCTATTTCCACGTTGCTAAACTATCCCGTTGGATAAGCCAACTGTTTCTTATGTGATAGATTGAAGCATGCGACCTGTTTTGTCACACAGTACCTGTGCCTTGCGGGCAAAGGAAGGGTCTCAGCCCTGGGGCACTTGTTAGAGACACAGCAAAGGACACTACCCAGGTCAGAGCAGAGTGGAAGGGTGGACTGACTGTGTGGATCTTCCCACCCTTCCCACCTGCAGGGACATTACCAATGAGACTGCAAGGACTGCTTCATGCTGTGAAGAAAGGTTCAGCTACTTCATCAGATCTGCAGTTCTCAGCCCAGCTATTTGGATCTGTCCCCCGATCCCCAACTCAGATTAGGCTGTAAAATGACTTGGAGAGAGTACAGAACCGAACCTAGGCTGTGCTTCCCAGTTCAACCTTCAGACAGCCAGGTCTCCACATGTATGGCTCAGAGCAGGTAAGCTGCTCACCAGTGTAACAGAGGTGAGATTCAGAAATTTCACTCTCTTCTGTATTCAGCATTTACCCAGGTACAGCTTCCATAATTTGATTTAAAGAGGAGTGGGCTACTGAATAGATAATACATTATTTTATTTTTACATATGTCTCAGACATTCATAATATACCTGGGAGATAAGTGAATTGCTGATTATTTTAAGTATGACTGTGAAGCATGAAGTGAGCAATTTCTGTCTATGAACTACAGCTAGCCAAACTAGTTTTTGCAGACAATATATCTGATTTGGTTTTTTATTCATCAGTTTTAAGTTATTTCTAAAGACTGCATTTTTAAAGTAATTGTTTGGGGTAACTCACTTATAAAACTCTATTCCTGTCTAAGAAATGCTTTGATGTTCAGTATTAAGTTTTGCTTCAAGAAGATAGTTATACAAAACAGGTGTCATGGTTTAAACTCAGCCAGCTGCCAAACACCACGCAGCCGCTCGCTCAACCTCCCCCACCTCCAGCAAACCGGGGAGAGAATTGGAGGAGGAAGGGTAAGGAGACTCATAGGTTGAGATTAAAATTATTTAATAATTTAGATAAAATAGAATTAAAATAATAATTATAATAGTAATAATAAAATATACAGATGAGTGATACGCAATGTGATTGCTCACCACCCGCTGACTGATGCCCAGCTTGTTCCTGGCTAGTGATCCCAGAGAAGAGAGAATCCTGAAATCACAATCCCAGAAGCCAGAGCAGCTTCCCGATCAACCCTTATCTATATACTGAGCGTGATGGTAAATGATGTGGAATATTCCATTGGCCAGTTTGGGTCCGTTGCTCTGGCTGTGCTCCCTCCCAGCTTCTTGTGTAGCTGCGCACTAGCAGGACATGCAAAGTTGAAAAGTCCTTGATTTCTTAGCAACAACTAAAACCATCAGTACATTATCAACATTCTTCTCATATCAAATCCCATACTGATCCAAAACACAGCACTATTCTAGCTATTAAGAAGGAAAAAAATATTAGGTCTATCCCAGCCGAAACCAGAACAGGCAAAACCATACATGGATGAGCTCAGACTCTCTATGCGTGACAAAGTTTCATCTGCAGCTGATGACCCTGTAGCTGGTCTGATTTAGTCCCTGCTATCATGTACAACCCAATGTCGAATTTCTGTTGGGTAGTGAGTGGTGAAACCTAACAGAACAAGGCTTTCAAAACTGTCCACAATCTAATAGCTATTCGTTGTGAGCGTATGGTCATCCTACAGGTCACGGCGTGGGATAGCTCTTTTAGGAAACATCCTCTGTATAGTGAAATGATGCCAAAGTTGCCTCACAAATTGGAATACCTGTCTTACTGTCAAACCAGCACAAAATAAAGGTAGCAAATAAGGGGGGGTGGGGTGGGGGGTGGGGGTGCGGAATGCATCAGAAAGCTGCAATCTGCTTTTGAACCCCTTTGGTGTGCAGGGGATGCATACGGGTGGCAGCATCCCCGGAGCTGGATCTCCCAGCATGTCTTCTAGTGTCTGGAGGATGTGATACCTATCAGTACTCCCCATCTTCCCCATCTCTTCTAGTGCCTCCTGGGGTGGTTTGCATCCCGCCGCACTCCCTCTTTCCCTTGCACAATTAACCTTTGCACAGGAGAGGGCGCTTCTCATACTCTATTTGCACCAGGGATGCGGCGTGGCCTCAGGATGCAATCTTCCAGTGAAAGGAATGTGAACCATAAAAAGGGAAATCTGTTATCTCGAATTAGACTAACACAAATATCGTGGTAATGGATGTTAGTTGCTGCCATCATGAGCTATTGGTAAGAAAGAGTAGGACTCCAAACTCATTATGTCTTATCACTGTAATTCAGATCACTGACAACTTCTAGGGTTTTACTCTCTTACTCCATCCTGTAAGAAATGCTCACAGATAACGGATCAAAAAACAGCCTTGCAGACAGATAGAAAGTCTGCTGAGGAGAGATGATAAGCTATGTGGTAAGAATTTCACAAAAGATCACATGAATATCACCTACATGAGCAACTTCAAAATAAGCCTTCTCAGTGCGCCATGAAATGATCCATCCTCAGCCTCAGTCTGTGACACGGCCCATACATGTCAGCCCGTGATCACAGAGCACCCCCTCTATGTTCAAAGGTCTGTCCTGAAATATTTTCTCAAGGGAGGTGAAGAATCAAAGAGAAAAGAGATACTGTGCGAAAAGGGTGTTGTACAATGTAAAAAGTCCTGAAAAGCCTTGCAAAGCTAAAGTTGCAGATGTTCTGAGCAAGTATGCAAATATCCAAGTGTTCAGAAAGCTACTTAGAAATGCATCAGCCTGTATCACAGTTCCCCATCTGTAAAATGGGACACCTCTCCCCCTGAGCATTGTCTGTCTTGGTTTAAACTACAAGGCCTTGCAGGAGATACCAGAGTGAGCAGGTGTGTCGTATGCATATTCAGAGCTCACTGCAACAGGGCAGTGAATGGCTTACCAAAGCACAAATTCTAACGAGTCAGCACTTTCAGGGTCAGATTCAAAGTACTTTATTTGCTTCTATTTATGCTGTGGCATCAGGAAAAAAAAAAAAAAAATATGCAGACTTTCATTTTAACTTTGGCTCTCCTTCTGGTAACACAGGCACGAGAACCTTCAGGATCTCACTGGGATTTTTCCTCACCGGGATATTTTGGTGTTTGGAAGTATTTTCTTGCTTTCAAAAGGTATGGGTAATACTGATCCACAGAGTTGATTTCCAGACTGGAACATTCAGGGCCAAGTGCTCACAAGGCTCCTAGTACCTCTCCAGGTACAGGACTGAAAACAATCAGTAATGCCAGTAGCATTTGCAGTTGCAACTTCTGTATACAGTAGGCCACCAGCAATAATCTGTAAAATCCTTAGGGCTTTGAAATCTACCCATGTGGACACTGCCTCTCAAGCTCGTCCCTTCCTGGCACTATCTTTGTGGGTTGGGAAGCACTGTATTAGCATCAGATTTCATAGGTCTCCAACAGTGTGAGCCTGATATGCTTGAGGCAATAGCACTATTGCTTACCCATTTGATTAATTTAGGGTTTTTTTTACCTTTCTTAAATGTAGTCAAGAAGACTAGGCTCATGCTATCACCTCTGTTTGAGGGTGCACATACCCAGACTATGTTTGATGTCTTTAGGTGTCTAGACAATACGTTGGATGAAAGATATTTGATAAGGTATTAAAAAAAAAATCCTGTAATTTTCCATTTAGCTGCGTGTATGGTTCCTGCCTACTTCTAATTCTTTTGTTCAAATCTTTCTTAAAGCTTATGAAAATGGACAGTCCATAGCTCTCAATGGAACGGTGCCTTTAACTGCACTGCTTGGAGCAACAGCTGTGTCCGGTACTGGATGCAGCAATACGCAAAAGGGAATAAAAATGTACATTAAATAACAAGGGAACTCGGGAGTGTAACTGACTTCTGGCTTTCTTGACTGTTACTGTGGGAATGGCCCGTCAACAAAAGGCAGGAGATTCTAGCCAGGCCAAGTACAAATCTGAAGTTTCTATTAGAAACATGCAAAAGGGGGCAAATGGGGAACTTCCTTTGTGCACAGGGGTGTGAAGCAGATGCAGACAGACTGTAATGTAATAATAGAAAAGATGCGATGGGAAACGAAAGGTCATCAGGTAACTTCAGTAGTCCACAAAAGCAGAATTCAAAGGCGTGGGTGATTTTACAACTCAGCAAGAGGCTTTCACTAATGAGAGGCTGAGTGGACCCTGATTGCTTTATTCAAGGACCAGTCACTCCCTCTTCTGACCAGAAATGTTCCCCTCTCATGAGAGGGAAGAAGCTGGAAATTATATTAAATATTTGTCTTTTTGGATTTTAGCATTCATTTGCAGAAACTAAAACCATTTCTTGGTCAAATTCCAAGATGAGAAATAATACTGTACATGGAAAAATCCCAGAGAATAACCTTTTTTTCTCTGGAGGTACCAAAAACCATTACAAATAAATCCACATGAAGTTAAACCAAAGCTGTGAAACCAGCCCTCCTCCTCTGAAGGCTGTAGGAAATTGAATGTGAATATGAACTTTTTTTGCTGGCCCATATTTTCAGATCATGACGACTTCAAACCTCCAGAATTTGGAGAAAAATCTCTTTTTTTTTTTTTTAATATATGTAGACATGTAGCTTGGACATATTCTTTCATTATGTAAAGCAATAATAATGTATAATCCTGACTTGTCCATGCTTCAGTATCATGTCTAATTGACTAGCGTGAAGAAAAGTCTTTATGAACGCAACATATCACTGAAATATTCAACACATCAGTCAGCTATGGGTTGTGAGTGTACTGTCTCTATTCTGAGCCATGCAGCAGAAGCTGCATTTCAGAAATGACACTGAGGAGTTAATTCCCCTTTTCTATACTTCCAGCTTTTGTTTTAGATAAGTTTTTGTTTTCTGGTGTAATTTATGCCCCGATCGAGCCTAAATCACTGGATGATGTTTTCCAGGAGCTTAAGGTAGTCACAAGAGGGCACCAGACTCTAGCCTATTTCTCCTGTAGGCCATGGTGGACTTCACAGTGGAAGAAAAAAACGCAGTTTCTCTTATATCTCTTAAGTTTGCAGCCTGTAGTCATAAATTTGTAAGACTTCGTGCTGCTGGGTAAACAGTCCAAACAGATGAGTGTGTGTACATATACGTGCACTCATGCTTACCATACAGATAGCTGCTGAGGCAGACACAAGATTGGGTTACTGTGTTTATCCAACTATCACTGAAACGTGCAGCCTTTTTCAAATATGGCTACAAACAGGCAGAAAAACAAGAAAGAAGAAAAAAAGAAAAAAAGAAACAAACAAGCATACAAACAACAGGAACAAAACAAACAAACAAACAAACAAACAAAAAAAAACAAAAACAAAAAAAAAAAACAATAACTGAAAAAAAGCAAGAATCATGGGGAGAAAAAGAGAAAGACAATTCCTTTGCATCACACAATAAAAAAATGGAGGATGATGGAACTTGCCAGGATCTGTCCATGATTCCCCGGAGAGGATGTAAGTTTCAGGAGGCAAACATATCACCTAAGGTGTTCAGCCGAGCCAGCCCCTATGGTATCCAAACACCCAGCAAATTCTGAACAACTCTCTCAGGAGCCCCACCTTGCCTCCCTGCCTCGACAAACCACTCTCCACGTCATCCTGCACCACTGCTCACTGCAGCTCCGGTGACTTTATCCCAACTCTACTGGCATTTGGTGCTATTTGTTAGTCAGATTAAATAAGGCCAGTTAAAGATTTGTTATTCCGTTAACATTAGACATGTCCAAATGATTGCTGGGAAAGCACTGGCTACTGACAGAGCACCAGGAGACATGAGTTAACAAAAGTCACTACAAAAGTAGTAGATACAAAAGTATCGCTACAAAAGTCACAGCTGTCATCCCCACCAAGGTATGGGACCGGAGCAGAGAACAAGACCAGCTCATAGCCTCTTACCTGTGTTCATAGCCATGCTTCTAACTGGGTTGGCCCTTTAACCAGATAAGGCAGACAGGCATTAGCAATCATTCTCTTCAGAAAAAAATAGAGCAAAAAACTCACATTTTTAATATGCCTTTTCACATCTTAGTTTACCTATTTCTTATGTTCATTTTTTGATATCCTCATTAAACTATAATTGCTATGTTCCTACTACAATTTATGATTTGTTTTTTCTTATTGACTGTGTAAATCTGATAAATCAGCATCAAATCATCAGCAATAATTTGGACACAGTAAGTTTTTCAGTTTGACTATCAATTCACCAGACTCTAAAACAAAATTTGGAAGCAAATCAAACACTCCAACAAACCATCACAGCCTTCATCTACTCTTCCAAGGAGCACAGAGGATTATTTTAATTTGCAGATAAACTGTAAACTTCTATAACCAGCATATTCCTCTTACTGATGCTTGATTTTATTATTCTCATTATTTATGACGGGTCTAAGGAAAATCACATTTCTGTTTTGGAAAATGTAAAGCAACTAATGCTGTTAATGGCTTGTTACTAAAGTCTCAACCACCAGAATTAAGTTACTGCAAAAGAAAGTCAGTGTTCTTATTTTTCTACTTTATTCTCCTAGTTTTCATGGCCCAAATGCTTAACAACTTTAAGGCAAATTTAAAAATAAACAACCGACCTACATATTCTTAACAGTTTTGTTAGCTTTAACTATGATTTGAATTATAACTCTCCCATTTGCCACTACTGCAGAAATTAGTTTCCCACTGGTATTGTAATTTTCAGGGACACAGCTTCTAGAAACAGCACAGTGCCTTCCAAAAGGCTGGTTTCAAGAACAAAACACTAATATCAAAAGATGCGGAACAACAAAGGTGTAAGACTCAAATCTGGCCTAAAAGATGTGAAAGCCACACTCTAATGTATGTTCAAGGATATATGAAAAAGGAATTATTCATTAACTTCTTCAGCTTGCAACTGCTTCAGGCTATTTTGTTCTTACAGTATCTGCAGTTTTCAAAGGAAGGTAGAGCTGGTGGGGGAAAAAAGATCTTCACATGCACAGCACAAACACATTCATCAGAAACAGACAAACTCCTGAGATGAAAATATGGTACTTAGCTTGCTGCAAATAAAGGAATGCCTTGTGCAGTGACAGGTTGCACATGTTTTTTGAGCTTGTGGGTGCTATTTAATAGTAGATGCTTAGTTGCTATAGCAACTGTCATACCCTATGGTATTTGTGCTTAGCTATGGAACACATATCTTAAGCAGCACCAGACAACATACATTCAAGTGTCCAAAATGTATGTTGAAAAGAAAATCCTTGTTATGAAAGAAGTAGATGTGTTCCTTTAGTTTTTAGAAAACCTTTATAATGCAACACTTTTGCAACAACAAAACAATCTTGTCTCTCACAAATATAAAACAGAACTACCACGATGATCCAGAAGAGGGCTTAGGAGCCTTCAAATAAAACCCCAAACAACATTCAGCACTTCACAGTCCATCTTTGCTGTCTGCTACTGCATGATCTGGAGAGTTCTGCTGTTTGGTACAGTGCATGGTGCTTTGCCACTAGGTTTCTGTTTTAGTATCTCGCTAGGTATCGCTTTGAAAGTCTTAACTTCGTATCATCTGGGCTTTGTTCCTACTGCAGATGTCCACAACCAACACATACTGGCTGTTGGCCCCTGCCTGCCAGTGTGCATACACACTATTTGTGGTTTCATGGGTGGAATTTTTCAAGCATGCTTTGCAACCCCTTTGGCTTTTGTAGTTTTGCATATCACCTGCCATGGAGAACACTTTCTCTGAATTGGCTGGCAACTGTAAATCTTGCTGAAAACATTTCTTTTATTTCTATTTTGTCACATCCTGGTGGTGGGGGAGCATAAACAAATATTGTAATATGAGGGCACTCTTGTCTTCCAGGTCCTTTCCACCACAAGAGGAAACTGATGGCCAGTTACTTCTACAGCTGCCTGTGAAAGGTCCTTAACTCCAACACAACCACTTTAGCCAGGCAGGCTACAAGAGTTTGCAGACGAGTAGAAGCCTAACAGCTTTTGTGTGTCCTGTTTCCACTGTACATCCTGCAGTCAAAACATATTAATACCTCTTCTTAGCAATTTATTATCGGTTCCATGAAGTTGCTAGCTGACATGGATAAACACAGTGGTGCTGGTTTTAGCTCAGAGTTTCTCAGTCTGTACAAGCTTTTTAAGCACTCATTTCTTAGCCCTTGTCACCCCTGATCCCCCTGTCTTCTTAGTAGATCGATCAGATACCCACAGCCATAAAACCGAAGGCCTGAGGCTGGTGGCCTGAGGCAGACAGATTTCTGCCCAAGATCGGATTTGCTTCGCCACTGTTGCACCCTCCCTCCCCTCACCTGCCTGCTACCGCTCTTCAGTTTTCGCCAGCACAAACACCCAGCTGAGCCAGTACAGCCAGCCAACTGTTGCCATACTCAGACATGTATTAGCTGGTGCAGAGATTAGGTGGTGTGATGAGTGCTCTGACTATGCTATTCTCATTTTGTAAGCCACTAACATTTGATGCCAGCATCATTATCATCCAACATCAAGCTACAGTTAGCCCACAAATCCTTATTCACTTACTATGAACACTTTGTTTTACAGGCACCAGATGCCTGCTGTTCTTCATCCAACCCTTTTCTACAGGTAGAGCAACAGCCCTTCCAGGCTCAGAGCAGTGAAGGAGCAGCTTACCCTTGCTGACGGCTGAGCAGAACTTTCAGCCACCTTTGGTGGTCCACACATTAACACATTGTAATGATATGAAAACAGACTCCCTTAAATTCAGTGTGCTGTGACTGCAGACCGCACACAATGAAGCTGTATCCTATACCTGGCTTACAGGGCCCAGCTGAGCTGCTACAACAGGCTTACTTCTTAGGGAACAGCCACATTTAACTACCCTCCTCAGCCTTTCTTCCACCCGCTCCTGGATTTTTTAGGCTAGCTCTGCTGCAGGAATGTGCTTGTCTGCAGAAGCACTCAGTATTGTTTCATAATGCTGCCTATCTCGGAGGTAATCAGAATTTGCCAGGTTGGGCTTAAAGGAAATGGTATATTCCAAGCGGGCCTCCTGCCCTACTTGGGAGCCAAATTAAAAAGACAAACATATCTTAAGCGCTTTAATCAAACAGTAGTTATGAGAGAAACAATACAGACTCAGAGCAAGTCCGCGTTGTCTTTAGCAGGCAGAGGCAAGCTTGCTCTGTCCCCGTTCTGAACCGGCAGGATCACAGCCAAAACTCTTCCAAACCTCATGCAGCCGTGCCAGTCCAGCCCAGAGCTTGAGCTAACACACCTTGTCTCTCAATCAGCCTCGCTAGCCAGAGCACAGCACCGCACTGACGACAGCTCACGGCTTCCAGTTCAGGGCTGAGTCACGTCTGGTTGGCTCCAAGCACCGGCAGTGCAAGCACACGTTTTCCTGCCTCTGACTGCAGCGCCGTACTCTGAACTATTCCCCCAGCTACATAAACCCCAGGGCCCCTGGGCCACAGGCAGAAAACACGGCAGCCATGCAGGAGTACGGAGTGGAAAACACTTCATTGTCAGCTTGGGATTGCTATTTAGACAAGACTTCGTCCTATCTCGATGAAACTGTTTGTTTCAAAGCTTAAGCAACCTCCTGACTAATTGTCCTACCCTCTTTATCTGAGGGCTTACGAAGCACCAGTTGTGAAACACTGCTAAGCCTCACACAAACACTGAGTAAGAGACAGTCCCTGTCACAGCCCAAGAAACGCTCCCTCAGAGACCTTTCCACAAGCTAGAAATAGTATCAGCACAGGGATCCAGTGGAAAGTGTGGAACTTCACTCTGTACATATTTCTGTTTCTTATTCACTTACAGAAAGATTATCTACATTAGCCCTTTAAACTATTAAAACCCACTGTTATTATAATAATTTCTAATGTGGAAATGGCGTAGACTGAGATCCTTTGTGCAGTTCGAAATTGCACAAATAAACTGGAATTTTTTTTTTTTTTTAAAAGCGCATTTTCAGCCCTCCTCCCAGCCATTGAGTTCCTATTAATTTCTGCAGTTTTATAAACACTGTCCAACTCCAAACCAGCCTTCCCGTCACCACTGATGTGTGAAAGTCTGGCCAGCTCAGCAGGGGCTGAACCGCTCTGAGAAAGGAGCCAAGGCATCAAGCACAGCCCAGCACAGGCTTGCTCCAGAAGGGGAGGAAGGGGGCTGGGAGGGAGGGAGGGAGCAGTGGCTGCTTTCCAGCCAGCATGGCACGCAGGTCACACCACCCAGTACCAGCCCCCGCCAGAGGAAGAGGCAGGCCAGGGCTCCCCAGCCAGCAGGCGGGCTGTGGGATGGGGAGAGCCGGAGCTGGCTGCCAGCACAGCTCCCGCAGCCGCTGCTGCTCGAGGGCTGGAGGGCTTGCAGGGCTGGAGCCCATCCGCACACGCAGCTCTCGCAGATTGAAGCCGGGCCCGGCCTTCGTCCACGCCGAGCACAAGCTAACCACTGCCCAGCAAAGGGAAGGGGCTCAGCCCTCCCGCTCTGGGGCAGGGGCCCCAGCTCAAGTAAACCCCACTGTGTGCTAAGGATGGATCTGCACCTTGGACCTGCTCAGGGAGGTCAAGGCAACACCTTCTCCTGTTAAACCAGCCCCAGACCTCCCGTTTTCCCACAAAAAGGGCATCCCGTTCACCTGTCTTCAGCAATCACACTTTTATAAAGGCTGCCAGTGCTTTTAAATCCCCTCAGGACTACCACTTGCTCTGAAGACTTTGCTGGGTGCCAGTGGTGACCCGTCTTCCTCGGAAAGATCTGCTGAGCTGGTTGGCATCATTTTCTCCCGCCACCTGCGTCAGTCATTTCACCAGCAAGCAGGTTGCTCTGCAGTGTCTCACTAGGTGCAATGCCTCTCGACTCTCTGAAGCTTTGAATACATATTCTGAATCACCTCTTGATTTAAAAGTCCCCTGCCATTTCTGGCCAGTAATTTCCAGCCCCCTTTGTTTTTGTTGGGGTTTTTTGTTTGTTTGTTTTATTTGTTTTTGTATGCAGCTATTATCTTCATTTTGGTTTCCCCTGTCAGGTTGCTTTGCAGTTCTGCTCCATGCTTTGTCTCTAGAATGTCAACTTTAATTTAGGCATCAGTTCTGCTTTTGCTTGGAGATTATTTTAGCTGAGAAAGTTCCATGGGCTGAGGTAGTTTTCTCAATATATAAATTATCTGTTAAGGAAATTACTGGGTTTTCACCTCCTCATTTTAACCCTGGTGTTAAAATTTCATTTACTGAAACCAGTAGGAGGTTGAAAAACATCAGCATGGTTACAATTCAATTAAATTATTTATAACTCTATTTTAGTCCTATCTGAGATTGCTTGCTTTCTAGTAAATACTTTGAGCTGTATTGTTTTGCATAAGTCTGTCCAGATTTTTCCATTTTGACTTTTCAAGTTTTGTTTCCCACATGAGATGTGAGTTGTTTTCTCCTGAGAATAATCAAATCTCATCATACCTCGATGAGACAAATAGTTTCTCAAATTTTCAAAGAAGACAAAGTGCTGAGAACCTTTCACAAGTTTTCTTTCAGTGGCTTAAACGGAAATGTAGATGATGTAGTTTCTATGCCATCAGACATCCTTTCGTTTCACTGGAGAATTTAATGAGGGGTGGAAAAAAATATATAAACGAAACTGCCAAGACCATCTCATTGTATCTCTAAAAGGAAAAAGAAAACATAAGGAGAAGGAACTTATGTATCTTATTATATACACGATGCCATCAGTAGAAAGAGCGATACTAATAAACCCTTCTAGCAGTGATCCTCCAGGGAACAGCACCCACACTGCCTCCAAAGGGAATTCTGGAGAGGCTCAAAGGTTCTTGCAAGTTTTCTTGTGGGATTACCTATTTGAATTCTTTGCAGCAAAACTAGAAGCCAACGTCAAACTGAAGAGAGCACAAGAACATCTCTCTTTGTGGTATCGTTCTTACAAAGTTTTGACTCGTACTTTTGCACCATGATGCCATAAGCACAGTGAAGAAACTGTAAAACAAAACAAAACAAAAAAAACAAACCAACAAGGGGAAGTACTGCACTTTGTAAGCTTTCTTGACCCAAAAGCAGATCTTGCTGTGCTATGGAGACGTTATTTCCTCCTGCTTTCTCGTATCAAGCCACAGCTGTTTTACAGCCTCTCCTACCCAACCTCAGCCCCTAGGCCCAGCTGATGCCCCCCCCTCTGCTGCCGAGCCCACCCTTTCTCCATCTGCATTCTCCGCTCGCTGCCCGCCCCACAGCTCCTCCCGGGGCAGCAGCCCCCCCATCCCCCCGCCGAGCCCCGGGCAGCAGCTGCCGGTGCCTCCGCGCTTCCCTCCCGGCAGCCGCAGCCAGGTCAAGCCCGGCCCCCCCCGCCCTCCTCCCGGCTGCTGTGGAGACAGCCGGCACGTAGCTGCAAGACCGGGAAAGCGACCGAGAAACGCCCGGTCGGCCTAAGTACTTGCAGATGTGCAGCAGCATCGAGCTGGAAGTCATAGCAGCGTTCAAAGCTTTAGGTTTTTGGGGTTTATTTTGTCGCTCGGCAGGGAGGTTGGAGCTTTTGGGACTGCGGCTTCCCGAAGGGTGTGAAACTTCTCCCCATCCCCTCGCCCCAAGGAAGCGGCGTCCCCGTCCTGCCGAACCCCGGGGCTGGGCGGCCAGGCCCAAACAGGAAATGCCACAAGCTTTGCGAATGGAGTCATGAGGGCTGGCACCCCCCGCGGGGCGGCAGCGCCGGGGGCGGCAGGGGGAAGCGAGGGCGGGCCGGCGGCGGTTGGCGCCGGGGGCTCCCCGGCCCTGAGGGAAGCGGCGGCCGGGCCCAGCGGGGGAGGCGGCCGCCACCACCCCCACCACTCGCGACTTCCCTGTGCGGGGCCAAGTCCGAACCTGTTCCCGCCAGAGCCCGTGGCCGGGAGCCGAGCCCAGCCGCGCCGCGGGCCTTTGGCTGCCGTTTGAAATCGGGGCTCCGCCTCCACCTCCCGCCGGCCTCTCAGGGCCGAGGGGCAGGGCTCGGGCGCCATGACTACCCCACAGCCTCCCGTGGGCGGAGCCTGGTGGAGGGGGGGCGGGAAGAGGCCGGGCGCCATGGCAACCGCGGCCCGCCAATCGCAGCTGCGAGCGGTGTCTGCACGGTTCGGCGACGGCCAATAGCAGCCACCCGTTCCCTTCTAGGCGTGGCTTCCGGGAAAGGCCCGCCCCCCCGGCGGGAAGACGGGGGCGGGGGGGAGGAAGCGAGCTCCTTTGTGGGCTTTGACAATAAGATGGCGGGCGGGGGGAGGCGGGGCCGGTCTCTACAGTTAGTCCCGCCCCCTCCCTCAAGCGCGGAGCGGTCGGTGAGGCGGGAGCGGGGGTTCTTGCGCTGGTGGCGGCGGAGAGGTGGTGAGTAGGGCGGGCTGGGCTGGGCGGCGGCGCGGTGCGGGGCCTCGGGCCTGCCCGCCTCTCCCCCCCCGGGGCTCCGCCTGGGGCCGGCGAGCCGGTGCCGGCAGAGCCCGCGGAGGAGGGAGCCGATTCAAAATGGCGGCGGGCCGTTTGCCGGCAGCGCGGGACGATGAGTAACCGCCGCCGGGAGCCGTTGGCGCGTCCCCGGAGCGGTGAGGAGGTCCGGGGCGGGCGGGCCGGCCAAGGGGGCCCGTTTCCCCGCCGGCGCCGGGCTTCCCTCTCCTCCCCTCGGCCCCCTTCCCTTAGCCGCGCACCCTCATCGCCGGCTTCTCCACCCCCGCCGGCCGCCGTGCCGTTGTCTGGGGACCAACCCCGACCCACCGACCGCAGGCACCGCGGCTCATCCCCGCCTTGCCCGCCGCCGCTCTCCCTCCCCAGCCCGCGTGCGCCGGGGCTCGCTGCCCGCCCCGGGCTCTCATCGCCGGTTCCGGCGGGCCGCCCCCCCCCCCCCCCCCCCCCCCGTCTCCGTAGCCTGCGTTTTAACGAGATTTCTGCTCCTCGCACCGCCGGCAGCCGCCCCGGCCCTCGGCGTGTGGCTGCCCTAGCTTCCCAGCCCGCCCTTGCTCGGAGCTAGTGCCCCTTCGCGAAGCCCTCGTCTCCTGGAGAGGTGCCAGCCAGCCCTCTCCGCCCGGGGGGGTGGACCAAGCCCTAGTGCTTTATAGGTGCCTTTGTCCCGCTTCGAAGAGGGATGTTTCTGGCCCTGCCAGCCCGCTGCTGTGTCTGCAAGCCCACCTCATAACACCACCATGCGCACACATACGCTTGCCTAAACAGCAGTACCTAGCTTTCCGTCTTTTTTTTTTTTTCACCATTACACATAGCTTTGATTTCTTCCCACAGTTGTTAAAAAGGACAGTTTTGGAGTTGGAGGGGGATTAGAGTGATAGAGGGGAGATAAAATACCTTCCTACCTTCCCATGCTAACCATGGTCACTCTGCTTGTTTCTGCACAAAAAGAAAAAACACACCCTGCTTAGGTAAACCTGTAGCACTGGCCTAGGTAGTTCTTTTCAGCTTTTTCATAAAGACAAACAGCGCTAAAATTTCTCATTTTCTCTATTACCCCAACTCTTAGGAATTGGCTTTTTCTCTTAAGTATTTAAATATATCTTTGGCAGCATATTACTACATGTATCTGGAATGCTTAAGTTGATACTCTGGTAAGAATTGGATCAAATTTCAAGCATCTTATTTGTAAAGCAGACTGGGAATTTGTTAATCCCAAAAGCAAAACTTTAAATTAATTACATAATATTGAGTTCCCTGTGCTACTATTAAAAAAAACAAAACACCAAACCCCACAAAAACTCCTTTTTACATACAGTTCATGTCTCCTTGACAAGCTTTTTCTGTACAGCTATTTCAGACAGTGGTTAAGTTCAACACCCTGAGTTTGGGCTCTTGACACTTGGATAGTAGTGGAAGAAGGGAGATAATACAGCTAGTCTGGATGTTGCCTCTTGGACAGAGACAGATGCTGCCTGAAATTATCAGGGAGTTTTGAACAACTTGACTCTAAAGCAGCAGGAGTCTTGCTGTCCTGTACCAACAGGTTTTACGCAGTGGCCAATACCTTTTTGAGTGTGTTAATATGTAAATCAATAGAGAAACATACTTACCTTTTAATTAAGTTTTAAATTTATTATTCTCTTGAGGTGAGTGCTTGTTGGAGATATTGCAGGGAAGTATAGGGGAGGTTGTTTATTTGCAGGCTTTTAGTTGCATCTGATAATGGCTATGAAGTTAATTTTTTTTTATTGAGAACTTAGATTCTGAGGCGCTCTTGTACATCACTTAATAGAATTAGAAGAAATGATTGCTGAGATGGGCATATTCTTTATGGTAACAAAGGTCCACATAGTTTGTTTATCGCTCTAGGGAAGAACCTGGAATCACACGCAGCACATCTTACACATTATTGTATTGCATGGGAAAACTCTTTCCTTCTTTAGTATGTTAATAGATTACAGACTGGACTGCTCTGCCAACAGCCCCTATGTCTTTTTGCTTGTGGACATGATAATGGCTATTTTAACCAAGATCTCTTCTCATCAATGTTCCCTTCCTGTATCAGTCTGCTATTTTGGGAAGCAAACAACCAAAGCCTTTTCTTCTAAAATTGTCAGGTATCCAAAATAGCATCAGAAAATATTTTCATTTACTGTTCTTGTGACTGCACCATCTTTATCTGTAGTTGTTGTGGGGGTTTTTGTGGGTTTTTGTTTCATTTAGGTTTTTTTTAAACAAAGTTTATGCCCTTGTCACCTGCCCTAAACTAAAAGCATATCTAGTAGGAATTTGGAGGATTCAAATAGTTACCATATATAGGCTCTCAAAGAGATTGCCCTTCATTTATGGAGTGTTTTGGAAGTATACCCGGGGAGCAAAAACTTCTGAACTTTTATAGCATCATAAGGTGTTTGACAGAAATAAGAAAATACCTTATTGACTTGATATTCTGGTGTCTCACTGGAGCTGTAGTTGTGTAGTGACCCTGTATTGAATGTTGCTGTGAGCTCAGTCAATAAAAGCGAATTGATACTATTGAGTTGGTTGAAATACAGTTTCTATGACATAACAGCATTTTAGTATGAGACTTGGGGATCAAGTCAAAAGATTTTGACTTGAGAGGGCTTGAGGTGGGGTTTTTTTGTTGTACTTTAACAAGTATGCAGCTTCTTGAGAAAAATGTTTTCTGCCCCCCACTCCCCAAGTCCTTTGTCAACTACCTCCTTCCTCCCCAATTTTGAGAGCAAGCACTCTTCAACAGTTTTTACTACCAGTCACAATAGAAAACAAAAATGGATGTCTGTATGCATTCTCTTTATTTGTTTCTTTACTAGGTATGTACTTCAGTTGCAGACACTGAACTGTCTTGTACTGTACAGACATGTCTAGAAAAGTATCTGAATTGTTTTCATATTTTATCATATAAGTTTTTGTAGCCTGTTGAAACAGCATTCTTTTAGGTTTCAGTAATTAATTATTGCATGTATTTGGTAGTTGTATTTTGTATATCAAATCTTATTTTGCTTTAAATGTATTTTAAAAACTCAGCCTTTATAGTTACAACAATTTAATTACTGTCATTACTTTCATTATTGTCTTGCAAAGTAAATCTTAGTCATAAAGTTTCGGTGTTGGTAAAGGAAAATCCTCCCTGGTTTTGCTATGTTTCAGTTTTGCATTTGTGCATGCTTGCTCTTTTTGTCTAGATGCTACAGAGATACATGGTTTTGTACAACAAAATTGAAAACTGTATAGTTTTGCTGTAAAAGTAATGAAAATTTGCTTTCAGCATGCTTTTGTGCACATTTAAATTTTTCAGATGATCACTAAAGATTTGGTTTGCTCTTTAAATGACAAAGTTGTAGCAATAAGGGAGAGGCTGGTCCAAAGGTCAGGGTAATAGCCTAAGACTTGGATTTAAACTGACAGTTTCCTTCTCCTGTCACAGATTTTGGGTGTATTGTTGGACAAATCACCTTTGTGCTCTAGCTCTAGATTGTGTTTAACAGTACTAAGCAAGTTTGTAGGTGTGTTACAAGGATAGAAATACTGAAGCAATTGACAAAATCTAGAGGTCTTAAGTGTCTGAAATGGGAAACTATTTTGTTCTGCATCTCCTGTACTTGGCTAACATCTTGCTTCCTGGTACTTGGTAGGTGGTGCTCTAACTTCTACTGTATGGACTCTTGCTCAGTAGCATGGGAGAAGAGGAAGGACTACATCAAACACAATTACTGGTATGTGATTTTTTGCTTCTTAAGTGAAATTGTACTCTAGTATTTTGTGCAGTTTCAGGAACAGGGTAACAAAAAAACTGGTTTTATCTTGCAAGATACTAATTGTAAGTAAATGCTATAGAAGAAAAATCCAGTGAATGCTGTGAAAAGTTTGCCTTTAAGAGTTTTTAAACATGTTTTCCTCTGCTTATATGCACCCAAGTGTGTATGATGTATTGAGGTTTTCAGGTTTTGTGCCGCATTCTGTTCTTCTGTTGGTGTGCCTTAAAATAGTAGATGTATGAAAACCAAGTTAACATTCAGTTGAAGTTTTAGTTATTCTTCATAAGAATATAAGTTGAAATAAAAGAAGCCTCAAACTCTGCAGTGTTTAACGTCTGATGACATACTCATACATGCTTGATCAGTAGTCTCAAAAGATGTCTTGAGAGGTCAAATTTCACATGGAGTGTGTGTGTTTAGAAAGTACTGTACATACAGCTTTGTAGGGAAAATTAAATGAGATATCCTCCAGTAGGAAGTTGCAGGAATATCTAAAAAATCAGAGAAACTCACTATCAAGCGAAAACTTGGGTTGTATTTAATGGGAATAATGCAGATATGTTGGGTTACAGAAGAAAATTTTAAAAGAAACTTCCAAAGCATTTTATATATTGGTAATCCAGGGACATCTTTTAAGAAGTCTATGAAAAGTGATCATAAGTCCAAGTTCATATATGCTATATTGTAGTCTCTGCATATTATGATTTCTAAAGAGTTTTGTACCTTCAGTGGAAAGAAATATTTAAGAGTTGGCAAATGCATCGAAAGATTATTTCATGGATATATACAGCAATGTAAGGAATGTTGTACAGAGTCAGACCAAATGTTTAGCTACTGTGCTATCCCCAGGTTTTCAGAGTAGATAAGTATGTAGTGTATTTTGAATGGAACAATGTTGTACTTTGGTGGATTTTTAGTGACTGAAAAAGCTGAGAGTGAGCACTCTGAAAATACGTGGAACATACTGTAGCAACCAGAAAAGCAAGGCAGAGGTTAGGGCTTATCAAGGGAAATGGAAAATGATACAGAGAGACACTGCAGTAGTATTTTGGTTT
Organism: Tyto alba; assembly: GCF_018691265.1. NCBI lineage: Eukaryota > Metazoa > Chordata > Aves > Strigiformes > Tytonidae > Tyto > Tyto alba. The sequence continues at coordinate 10,276,690 of NW_024881303.1, forward strand.
TATCGGCTCTTAGTTGAAAAACTTTGTTTGGGTCACTACATTAATAAAAATACCCAAATACTGGGCAAACAGAAATTCAAAGGACAGAAGAGTTAGAAAGGACATAACAAAGGTACATAAATGTAAAGATCAGGTACTAGCTTTCATTTGCAGCCTAATTTTTGTAAGACATCTATTGCATTTAAAAAAGAACAGTTACTTTGTATTTCAAGAGATCAGCTGCAATATTTGCATGGGCCACTTTTGTCAAAATTAGTGCAATTCAGAAGAAGATGTGGAGGCTAGTACTTGAAAGTCATACCTTGGAAAATTCAGCAAGTGATTTTTACTTGTAAATAAGAAACAGCCTGGATGCACCCCACTTATTTTTAGCTGCTGAACCTAAACTAGGAATACAGGACTTTTGCTTTCTTGTAGTCATCTGGGAAAGAAGTACAGAAGCCCATACAGGGGATGACTGTACCTATCCTTACTGGACTTGCACAATTCATATTGGAATGACACAGTTCATTTGCTCACCTGAGTAAGGGAACTGGAAGGACTGCTTTAAGTACCTCAGTTGAATGTCTCAAGTTATAGGGAACAAATCTAGATCTTACTCTGCCTGGAGCCAAAATAAGCTAACCTTTTCAAGTACGTTACCCATGGTATTTTCTTCATGTTACTCTGTTAGGCATGTTGATGTTCTGGAGGGGTCAAATCTTTTAAAGATGGTGTGCCAGGTTGTATTTTTATTTCCAAAATTAGAGGTTAAGCATGCCAGTAGAAACTCGTGAGGAGCGAGGAGAAACTGCCTCTCCAGTAGGTGAAATACAGCCGTTGAGATGTTTGCTTCTGTGCGAAGCAGCGGCTCCTGACTTCCATCAAGTGTGGAGCTTAATGGGAGCCAGGAGCTGGGAGCCCCTGCCTCTCTCCGATGCCATGACTTGTGGACCTGCTCACCCCTGGTTCCCGAGTGCCGTCTTTGGGACCCAGTCCATATGCTCCTGACCCTTGTTGTACCACACTGGCCATTCTATAACCTGGTATGACAATTCTGATGTTTCTATCTTAAAAGAATTTGCTATTTAATCTTTAAGTTTTCTGTTTTGTTTTTTAGTCTTTTTTTTTTTTTACCTCCCTCTTGAGCTGTTTACATAGTACAAGAATTTTTTTTTTTTTTCTTAACAGGACACAATGTTTGTGCGAGGATTAAAGAGAAAATGTTTTGATGGCGAAGAAGATATTGAAGGAACTCTGGCTGGTATTAAGGCTATTCCTTCATATAATCTTCAGCGGCAGTCACTTTTAGATATGTCCTTGGTTAAACTTCAGCTGTGTCACATGCTGGTTGAACCTAACCTTTGTCGTTCGGTACTTATAGCCAACACGGTACGGCAGATCCAAGAGGAAATGACTCAAGATGGGACTTGGCAGATGATAAATACACAGAGTACAGGGCAGGCATCCCTGGATCGTCTTGTTTCAACAGATATCCTCTGTCGTTCATCTAGGGAGCAAGCTGAGGGAAAGCATGTTCCAGGCTATAGTACTTTCAATAAAGACTTTGAGGGTGACCAGGCACAAGATAGTTCAGAAACTATGTCAGCAGCCTCTTCAGTGCAAGCTCCGAGAAACATGCAGAGCAACATATGGGAAATGGAGAATCCACAGGAAAATAAAGGAAACTTTCAAAAATCATTAGATCAAATATTTGAGACACTGGAGAATAAAAGTCCTAATTCTGTTGAAGACCTGTTTTCAGAAGTTGACAATTCTTACTATGATCTTGATACTATGTTAACAGGCATGATGAGCAACACAAAAATGGGACACTGTGATGGGCTTGAAACGTTTTCTTCTCCCACAACCGCAGCTTCTAACTCTAATTGTAAATCTGATCTTAATGAGCTTGATCATATTGTGGAAATCCTTGTTGAATCCTGAAACTCCTTGTGTAGGGGATAAAGATCTGTTAATAGGAAGAAAAGACTCTAGAAAGCTATTTCCACAGTTTGTTCTATCAAATCTCTGCACATGTATTTTACACATATCTATATATTATATAGATATATATATATTAAAAAGCACTTCATATTGCAAAATAGTGTTAACTCTTGAAGTTAACCTGCAACTTGTAGTGTAATCCAATTTATTGCCCATTGAACTGTAAGTACATACGGTAAATATTTTTTAAGTTTGGGGTCCAAGGCTCTTGAAATTGGGTTCCCTTTACCAATTTGTTTCAGCCTTTGATGGAGGATATACTCAGTGAGAGAGATTCTCTCATCTTTTTCTTATACTCCTCCCAGTAAAAATGGTAATAAACATAGAGAGAAGTTGGGTAACTGGTTTCTTATTTTCCTCCGGTTTCCACTTTGTTACACCACAGAACTTCTACCATATCTGCTGCTTCTGTTCTAAGTCGCTACATGGCTCTTAAAGAGCAGTATGCAATAGTTCTTGTTATCCTAGCTAGCTTATTCGTGGTTTTGCCTACAATTTTTACTTCAAAAATAGTTTTAAAGTGTTTATTGGTGTTTAGATTTTTCCAGGTATTTTCCTAAAATATATTTTTACTACAGATGTTATGTCAGCTGCTAACTTAGTAACTTTTGATCATATCTGCAGTTGATGTATTTTTTGAAAGATTTTCAAAAAGGGATGTTTTTTTTACTGTGAGCTACCCAATGTAGTTCAGTAAAGTGTATGTAAATGTAAATATATGATTTTATACTTTACATTAAAATGTAAGAGCTGTTTTCATGATTCTGTTTTATAGAGTAGTACTTTACTAAATTGAGAATTGTACAATTATGCTTTCATACCCCGTATACTTGAGTATCATTAGAGTAAGAGCTTTGATCCAGCTAGATACAATTACATTTAATTCATTTCAGACCATGCTTTTTTTAACTATGAACCTAAATTATGTAGGTTTTTATTTATGTGTATTTATATGTAAATGTCATCAAGTGAATTGTTTATCACTGAAGTCTACCATCAAATATTTGTTTATATGGGATAACTATCTTGCACTAATTACTACAAAAAGTGTTATTAGTGGCCTTTAAATATCAACTGGTATGTCATGATGTCTTGTCATAATTAATATGCTCCACTCTTACCAAGGGTTTCCTCTTGGCTTTTTTTAATAACAAAAAAATAATACAACATGGGATGGTGTTCTGTTCTTAAAGTACTCACATTAGGAGTGTATATAATTAAGCTTACCCCAATGAGACTTTTTCAGGGGAAAGAGTTAGATGAAGTACAGGGTAGGATTTTGTTACAAAATGAAAATGTTTACCTTCACAAGCAGGTACTGGGGAAGAGCCCTCAACTAGCAGGGAGGTAGAGAAGAGTGAAAAGGTTGATTGGTTTCTGGACTGTGTTAGCATTGGTTGTGCCAGGGGAAGACACCTGCCAGTAACTTGGTAGTTTTGTGTAGACTGAACCCAGCAAGTAGCTGAACATGAAGAGACTACGTTCTGCGTCTGACAGACTCTGCCTTCCCACAAGTGGCCTTACCTACTGTGCACTGCCCTTTTCAGGTTCTGAAACCCCTAAAAAGGAGAGGGTGGGGGCAGGGGAGTGTTTCCAGTGTCACCTCCGCAAAAGGAGACCACAGAGCATATGATTTTAACAAGTGCTTTAGAAGGATCTGGTTTGAGGAAAAATGCTATATTTTTCAAACTCGACAGCTGAATGCATATTAGCACAGTTGCATGAAACCATGCAGTTGGTGTGAGTCTTTAGTGGATTTGAAAATGTTTCTTGTATTAAACTTGGCATGAGATAATCTCTGGTTGTTGTAGTAGTTAAACATTGCTTCCTCAATTAAAGCTTGATTAATAACTTTATATAAAGGATGAAATACCATATAGACACTTGCAAATTCAGTCCATATGATATAGCTGGACCAAAGAAACAAGCCAATACTGTGTGTTAATCAACAGAGATATCACTCATAACTGAAAGGTGTTGCAGTAGTACATCCTGCTTCAGGAGGATACAAATACTGATGTAGTATTAGAGATTGCTTCAAAATTATAAATCCACAGGAAATTTTTCTTCATGCTTTTCTCTGTGTGATTTGGTCCACTGAATCAGAGAGCAGATGCCATAGGGTAAAGCAGAAAGCCAGTCATTTTCAAAGTTATATAAAGGGAACAGTAGCATTGTTTTGAATAACTAAGTATCTTCTGTCACCCTGAGAAAGTTCCCCAAAACTGCTCTGAACTGTAGCTGAAAGCCCACAGATTTGAACAACTGTGGGTGTTCCTCTGTGCCCCCCCTTGCATGTTAAGATATTTTAAAAGATGCTCTCCCCCACCTCTTTAATGTGCATCAGTCTCCATGTTACAGGTAGGAATTAGTATAATTTGTTTATAACTCTTAAACTGTATGTCGAATGCATGTGTGTTATAACTGTATCTGCACCTCGCTGTTCAAAGCATCTAGGTGGGTGCTGTTCCTTTACTGAGGAAGCTATGCCTCGTTAGAGCAATTTGTATAGACTACTTGGCTTAACAGGAAATGTATTTGGTAAGTGTGCATTTATGTAGTTGAGCATTTAAACAGAAATGTGTATCCTGTTTTATTATGTTCTTAAAACCTATGCCAAATCTTACATGTTTTCACATGCCCGATATCTTGGCTCAAGTCTCCAGCAGATATAAGAATCTGTATTGCTGAAACTTGCACAGTCACCGTACAGAACTGATGTGTGCCTAGATGCCTCGAACTGCTCTGACTTTGCAAGGACCAGTCTGTAAAATCAGCCTGTCTCCCTACTGCTTTATTGGGGTGTCTCAGTCTAATTCAGCTGCTCGTGCTGGGTAGCGTCACTTCTGTTAAAAAAAGACCAAAACCAAAAAAAACACAAAATGCTTTATTTTTCTAACTCGCATTGTCATTTCTTTGCTAGTCCAAAGCATAGCTAAATACGCATCTCTTAAATGTTAATACACTATATTTCCCCTCTGTATTCCTCTCAGATACTGAGAGACATCAGAAATTCTAGAGTGCCTGTAAGATGGTGAATTTTAAATTACTTATTTTGTGAACTGTTACTACAAATGGCAAGAAATTATACTTGCTGGTGGTGATTTTTTTAATTTGAACATATAGATAGGAAATAATCTCTGTTAAATTAGGATAGGCTTCTGTCAGATTTTGCTACCACTGCTAGCAGCCTTTTTTTCTTTTATGTACTCCTAAGGAAAAGAGTCATGAAACTTGCACGGCAGCCAATGTCATGTCTGAAATTAGGCTGTTGGTCTGAATGACATAACTCTGCTGTAGACTTGCACAAAAGAAGTATTTTCAAGCAAATAGCTAACATCAAATTTGCTTCCTCCTCAGGTAATGTCGAATATCTCTCCCCTTCTGCCTATGTGCCTGTGGTTTTAATTCTTCTGCCTTGCCAGAAAATCCAGAACACGTGGAGCTTCTGGAGCTCAGGCATACAGCAAAGGCGTTTGGCGAAGAAGTGGCAGGATCCAGGTCGCATTAACAGTGGCTCGTGCACTTGTCTGCTTACCGCTCCCCTATTCATTTGGTGTTTGTTGGGGTTTTTTAAATCCCCTCTCTCTTCTGCAGCTCTGTGAGTTGATCTAGCAAAAGATGTTGCCTGTCTCTATGAATGTAGCCATACTTGCCTAAGGGACAAATTTGGTAAATGAAGAGGGAGTCGTTTCTTTGGATGAACAGAACCTTTCCAGACTGCCTCGGCGGAGCAGCAGTGAGTGGTTTCAGCCTTGAGCAGGTTAGGGATTCACTTGCGAGTCTTCACACTCACCAGGAATTACCTGTTTTCAAAGCTTTCCTTACATGATTTTTGAAGTCTCAGCTATGTCTGGACTGCTTTAGTAGGCAATTTAAAAAGTATTATTGTAAATTGACTGATAGTACAGTTTTATATTGTAATTATCAGGCCATTATGGATGTCTTGTCCCTCAGAATACTGATTTGAGTGTATGACTGCTTTACAGTTGGGCAACTTACTCCATATTCCCATACAACTAAACAAACTGTCAAGAGCTAGGATGAAAAAAATATCCATTTATTTGCTGACTTCTAGGGTAAGACAAATAAAAATCCTTTCAAAAGTGACTTTGTTCAAAGTGAAAGTATGTTTACGTCTCAGGCCTAGGCTGTATAGTCCCTTATGCAAAACAACCATGACTGATCATGATAAATTTTGATTCATCATCAACTCTTAAATGTGATTTCACAAACTGTGACTAATACTAAACATACAAAAACACCAAGTTCCAAAGAAATGAAATATACATCTTCAGAAAATATGTATTTTTGTCAGTTTGGCTTGATCAACTATGAGCTTTCACAAGGACTGTTTAAACTCCTTTTGGTGTCTTGCAAAGTTGACAGTTAACATAAATTTTCCTATTTTTTCAAGGAAGTTCTATGAAGATATGAAAACCTGCTGAATAATTCAAGTTGTCAGGAAAAAGATTTACTTCAGATGTCTGTAGTGACTTGACTTTTGTTTTTTTTTTAAAGTCAGTGAAAAATACTAAAATTTCATTATCTGACATGATTTTGTAACCTTGTACAGTAGCTTTTTTTTAAAAAAAAAAAAAAAAACCAAAAACAATTACTCCTTCGCTTAACCAAGATTCCCCCCAAATGAGTGTTTTATGACCTAAAGAATTATTGTGTTAAATGTTGATGCACGACCAACATGTCAACAAGAAAATATAAGGCTAGAGGCAACTTCCCATTGCAGGGAAAACATTCAGTAATTTCAACTGTCATATTTTTAGGAAAGAATAATTGAAGATACAGGTGATTACATGACTTCTTGCAAAAAGAATTAAAAAGAAATTGTGTCCACGTCTGCTGTATTTGGAAGTTCCCTGGAAGCATGTGGGAAGTGGCAAGTACGTACTGCAATAGTAAAATGCTACAACAAAGGAGCAGTATATTGTATTCTTCATGTGCCAATTACAGACAAGTTTTGGAGATCGAGAAAACGTAACTTCAACCACAGGTTGTGCAAGCTTCCAAAAGAGGACTTCTAAAGGGAAGGTCAGGTATGTTGCTAAAACACAAAACACCGAAAGAGTTTAATACTCAGAGGAGAAAAACAGTACTTATAACAAATTCACTTTTCTGTGTTTGAGATCATTACTGAGAGAAATTCTAGATATGGAAAGTACTGGGTGTTGGGATTGGTTTTTTGTCCAGTGAGCTGACTGAAGTTTAAGATACAACTGTTGAATGGTTATTTGTTTAAATTGAAGCCCAGTAACGTTGGTTTGCTTTTGTCTCTGCTTTGTTTGAAAGGTATAGGGAGAAAGCACTTTTTCTTGTAAACTGTGATTCTTTTAACAGAATAATGTCTTTAGTACTCTGACAAATATTCAATAATGTGTTATTGTTGGGAATTTTTAATTACCATCTTGAGTTGGCTTCTTTTAAAAAAAAAAAAAAAACAAAAAACAAACTTGAGTTCATGTAGGATTAGTTAGTAGTTCACAGAGGCTTTACCATCAAAAAGAGGTGGTAAAACTAACCAGGCTTTAGTGCAGTAGCCACTACCCTCAATTTTCTATGCAAGTATGGCATACATGGTTCTTTTGTCATTCAGCTTCAGAACAGCTAATTAATTTCAACCAAATCTGGCAAACCTCACAGTCTACATTTTTAGATTTTTTTTTTTTTTTTTTTTTTAAGCATGGAAGTAAAAGATCAGAAGAAAACCGCATTCTGTACCAATATTCAGTAATCTAGATAAGGGAGAGACATTTATAAGTTTCCAGGCATGAGACCAGCTTCAATTAGAGATTGTACCTTAGAGGCAATTAATCACAGGCAGTCTTCATTAGTTCCTGTGTTCCTGGAACTGTGTTTTTGAATAGATGCCTAGTACGAAGGTAAGTAGAAGTAGCAGACCTCCAGCAGTCCTTTCAGATGAGTTATATAGAGACCCTGACTGGTTTGGGGTTGGGGTTTTTTTCTGGTTGATGTGAAATTTGCTGCAAAAGCAAAGATGCTTCTCATGAGAACGCTATCCTGGCCTGCTGTGGTGAGTATAGTCATACTGAAAGGCTATGTTTAAATCATAAAATAATCATGTTGTTAAGTCCTTTGTTTGCCTCAAGGTTAGTTTAAGGCAAAATGGGTGAGCATTGAAGACTCCTATAACATGACCTCATTTGAGAAAGTAAGGACCTTTTAAAGAAAGTTTTTGTCAAGAAAGACCTTATGTGTGAGCTCAGACCTCTGAATTCTTAAACCTGTGAGAGAAGCATGGCTCCTCTAGCTTAAGATGTGAGTTTCACAGGATATAAACATTGCTAAGCTGAACTAGCTTCCAGTTCTCTTACATGACTCCTACTGTTGACACAAGCAGAAAAGTGACAAAAACCTTTGCAAATAATCAGTGTATTTTGTGTAATTTCTATTAATTTTTCCATACGTTAGGCTGTAACTCCAAAGTTCTGATGCGTGTATTTAAACAAAGATGTTATTTTTTTTCATAGATTGTCAGAGTATGTATGAAACAGAACTGACCTTTCTAGAAATGCCTGCTGTAGAAAGCACACGCACCCCTTTCTATGGAACAGAACAAAAACTGGTTACAAAACAGCTGACCACATTAGGTTAGTAACTTAAGACAGAGTGGGGAAAGCAGGGTGACTGGTGTTGGTGTTTTTCTGAGAGGTCTGCTGAACAGGAGGAGAATGTCAGAGTGGCTCAGGAATTGCATTAACTTGCTGTAGCTGTAGAGAGAAATGAATTATCTGCTGTACCACTGCTAGGGGATTGCCCGGGAGAACGTATAGTTTTGGTCAAGGGAGGTCAAGTCTAGAAAGTCTAATTTTTGCTCAAGTTAATCAAACACTTTGGTGGTGCTGCTGGTTAAATTACCCCTTTATATGCTGCCTTAGACATAATCATTCAAGATCTGCCCCTTCTACACCAGCTACCTTTGTACGCCTATCCTCTGTTCCTTGGAGCTGATCCCTGGCATATGGCAGGGGTTGGTCCTGGTGTGACTCTGGCTTGGCCCTGGCTGACTTGAGCAGACAGAGGAATCCTCAACATCTTAGAGTTACTCTTCCACTTAAGCCACAGCGTGTGGTGTGAAAGAGTACAGGGGAGATATTTGGTCCACTCTTCCCCCTTTAGCGCTGCCACTAGTCCCCTGCTTGGTGCAGCAGATGGACCACGGGGGTCAGGGTGTTCAGGGAGGCATCCTCCTCTCCAACACAGCCCCGGCAGCATGTCAAAAAGGATTCATTAATGCTTCATGCAGCAGCACTCGCTCCCCTCCTGTGCTCCCGACCCCCGGCAGCAGGGTCAGAGCACAGCTGTGGCCCAGAAATCGGCGGCGGGGGAGAGGCAGCCCCGGGGAGCCGTTCCCCTCGCCTCCAGCGATGGATCCTGCGGGCATCAGCTACAGCTCCCTGCACCTCTGCCCTCGGGTCACCCGCCCCTCGCTGATGCCCGGCGGGAAGCACAAGGGTTAAAATCTGTTGGACGCGAGGGGCTTCAGAAAAACATCCCTTTTATTTAGCTGAATAATCACAAAAAGCAACTCGTCTTCCATCAAAGTTGTAATTTTTCCCCACTGGACAACTGCAAGTGTTTCTGTAGTATTTATTAGACTAACACATAATCTGTGTGTGAATTCGGTCTGCACGTGCATTCAATGTAGGAGGAACCTGTCTGTTTGATTTTTTGTTTGCTTTTACTGTCCTACAAATTAATCTAAAACCATCTCTGAGAGCTGAGGAGCTTTTTGGGGTTTCATCTGGTAACCCATGGTAGGGTCTGACAAAGGCTCACAAAATCGATCTTTACAAACACTTGAACATCAGATTTTGAAATCTCGTTTGCACAAGCACTTGTGCCAATACAACTTGATTACGCAAATGCCCGTGGAAAGCAAATATCAGAGGTTTGAGCATGACCAAAACCATCTTTGAAGGGGCGGGGGGGGGGGTGTGGAAACAATGAAGTGAATATTTATGAAAGAATTGTGCAATGTTTGATGTAGCTTTAGCGCCAGTTGAGAGACGTGTGCGCCTTGTTTCCCAACTACCCTGGGAATGGGAGTTGTAGGAATGCTGCTTTACAGAGGCCCTCGCGCTTCCTCTTAAATTTGGCAATTTCTGTCAGAGACTGACGAGTTTAAACCAATTAAAAAAAAAATAAAGGGGGGGAGGGGTTAGGAGGGGAGGAGTGCAGGGCTGGGGTCAGGGCTGGCGGTCGGTTTGAAGCCCCAGCCCGGCCGGGGTTGTCCGCTCGCCCCCCCCCCCCCAACCGCCCCCCGGGCCTGAGGCGGCCGTGCCGCGCGCGTGCCGCCCCGTGCCCGTTCGCCCCGCCTCGCCCCGCCGTCGTCAGCGTCCCCCGCGCCGCGAGGGCGGGGCCGCCTCCCGGAGAGCCGCGCCCGGGGGACGGGGGAACTCGGCGGCGCCCGTCTTCCGATTGGGCCAAGCCGGCGCTCGGCCCCGCCCGCCCGTCGCTCTTCCAGCTTTCTCATTGGACGGTGCCGCGGGGTCAGTCGGAGCCCGACCCTCCCCCCGCCGGCTCGCCGGCCAGTGAGAAAATGGTTGCTGGGCAGGTTGAAAGGGCCGCTGGCCAATGGGAAGGCGGCCAGCTGGCGGGCGCGGTGCACGCAGCCGTCTCCCCCCACGGCCCCCCCCCCCGCCGCCGCCGCTGTGGGCGCCGCGGGCGGAGGGAAGGGCGGAGCGGCGGCTGCCGGGGCCCTGGCGGGGGTGGCGCTCGCCTCCGCCTCCTCCCGGTCGGAGTCCCAGCCCCGCCGAAGGGAGCCCGGCCGGCTGGCGAGGGAGGGCACGGCAGTCCGCGAAGGAACGGGGAGGGGAGAAAAAAAAAAAATCCCTCCGCTCCCAGGTGGGGCACCAGGCAGGGCCGGGGGGTGGGGGCCTCTGAGGGAGACGCTGTGAGGGGGCAGGGGGGCAGCCCCCACCCACCTACCCACCCTCCGCGGGCACGGGGCTGGCGAGACTGGGGGGAAGGGAGACGGCGCGGCGCGGGGTGAGGGCAGCGGCGGGGGCGGGCGGAATTCCCCCCTTTCCCCGGAGGTACCGGCGGGCCCCCGCCGGGGGGTGGGGGCAGGGCGGGGGCCCGTTGGAGCCTGGGGGACGGGGCGGCGGAGACAGGTGGGGAGGGATGGCGGGGGGGGGGGGGGGGGGGGGCGGGCATGGCGGGCCCGGAGGAGTTACGGCTGGGTCCGGGGTGGGGGCCGGCGAGCAGGGCGTCAGGAGCGGGGACCGCGGTGGAAGTTGTTAGCGCAGTTATAATTAGCTCGGCCGGGGTCTCTGGTAAGCTGGGGAGGAGGAAGGGGGAGGAGTGTAACTTTTCGCAGCTCGGGAAGCCCAAGGTTGTCTCTGGTTACTGGTGCGGGGGGAGGCGCGGGCGGGCGCCTGCAGGAAGTACCAACTAGTCTCCTTCCACCAAAGGCCAAATGGTGGCAGGCTCCCGGGGGTTGTGCCGGTGCTGGTGCGCTCGCAGCAGTGGCTGCGGGGGGGGGGGGGGGGGGGGGGGTGGCAGGGAAGAGGCTTTCACGGCATCGCAGCTTTTTCATGCTGGCACTCGGGATCGCTGTCTCTCGAGAGTTACGACTCGTGCATTTGCTGCGGTTACGTTTTTTTTTTTTAATAGCCGGTTTTGTTTTTCTCAATAAACGTGTGTGTTAGTCTGAGCCACAAGCAGGTGGGTAAGGCTGGAGAAGCATAAGCCTCGTCTCTTCTATGCGTATTGTAAATTTATCTAATAAATGCAGTTAATTATTTCTGCCCTAGATAGGCCTGGAATTTTTTCAAACTGTTGGAACAGTTAATTTCCAAAAACATAGGTAGGTCCCCTTTGCAGTAGCTTTCTACTTGGTTTTCGATTCAGCTAAGATTCTTTAGTTCGAGCAATTAACTGCAATATGGAAGATACCATTAACACCAAAATGAGTGTTATAATCTCAGATTTCTAAAGTGACCTGTAAGCTGGTTCTAGGAAACTGCAAGGGAAGACCGTGAAAGAAAATAGAAGAAAAAATAATATACTGAACATGTAATTCGTAGTGATTTACAGCTACTGTGTGTCTTCTGTAGGTTTTTTTTTTGAACAGGTTGTAAAAACTAAACCTAGTAACCTTACTTTTGTACTTACTCACACTTGTCCTAGTGTGACATGATATAGGAGAAAAATCATAAACTGAACAGTTAATTTTACAGGAGTCCTTTAAAGTATATAATACAGGAATTAAATTTGATAACTTCTTTGACTGCAGCTCCTTCTAGCAAAAGATTGGACTTCTGAAATTCAATTAACAGTATTCATTTCTTATCAAATGCTTGTAGCTTTTTTTTTTTTAACTAAGGTGCTCAAGTCAAACTTTTCAACATCTCAGTACAACTGTTAGCTTTTTTAGGGTTCTTTAATGCTGAAAAGATGTCACATTCTAAAACAGTTATTCTTTTATATTCATTATACAGAAAATGCAATGAACGTACAGACCTTCCCCTGTGACCTAACAAGTACACTGTAATAAACCTTAGTAGTGACCTTCTGAAGTTCTGCTGTTTGAAAGCAAATAGGTTCTGAATCTTCATTTGTCTATTTGTTTTGTTTTTTTTTTTTTTTAATTTACAAATAGCATGTATGCCCTTATGATGGAAAGAAGTCGGCTTCTAGAGGAGGAGGAGGGAGATGTTAATGTGTTTATTGCTGTGGATTAGATTTGGCACTCTTAGGTGACGGGCATTTTACTGCTGTTTTACTGCATCTTTACAGTTTTGAGATTCTCTAAACGAAGGACCCCTTTGCTAGCATCAGGCTGTGAGTTGCTATGTAAGATGAACTGTATTCGTTTACTTGTCCGTCTATCTAAGTGTAAGACAGCTTTTCACTATGTATTATTCTAAGATTTGTAAAATAACATATGAATTGATCCTTGATCATGAAGGACTGTATTTATCTGGATGAGTACTGATCCTTGCTCTTGGGGTAAATTTGTGAAGCAGTTGGTTTACTGTAGGAGTCAGGGGGGCAGGTGTCTGTGTGTGTATGTGTGTATATTGTACACAAACATGTTAAATACAATCCAGATGGTAGGCTGTTAGCCTGTATAAGGGCTTTAATTCTTGGAATTAAAAAACTTTGATTCTTCGGGTGGAGTTGAGACCTCACGAGCATGGATCATGCAATTCCCTCCATATCTCCTAGCCTAGTCCATAATTGACTGCCACTTCAGCCTCTTCACGTTTCCCAGAGTCTTCAGTGCTTTGATGTAATCCATATGGTCTCTTGCCAAACTGCAGATGTTGCTTTATCAGGGTTTTGATGAAAATGGTGCCACACTGAATATTGTATGCAGTCACAGGTCATCCTGCCAGCTATCTCCTCATATTGGTTTTGTGTATGCTGAAAATGAGGAAAGTGAAGAAATTTAATAAAAATCTATTAATTTTGTAGCCTGTGAATGTCAGAGGTTAATTCTGAAATGTACTTCTTTACAGTTCATGGTATTGTCTCTCCTGATATAGTGATTTCTGAGATTATTACAACTGTAAATCAGTGTTTAGCAACCTGAATTACCAATGCAAGTTCTTATCCTAAAACCCAACACATAGAGGATCAGCATTCTATTCTGTAGTATTCATTTATGAAAGATAACTTCCACGTTTTAGGTGTCTATAGGTGAAACTATTAGGTCCTCTTATTTCAGTGTATTCATGAACTTCAGTTTTTCTTACTCAGTTTAACTGTTTTAGTAGGATTCAGCACAAGTCATTTAAAAAGTTGAATTGTGTGCTTAATACTTCTGGTTTAAAAACGAATAATCACATAGTAATGAAATACTCTGTTTTTGTTCCATTTTCCCCTTCAGTTACATCATCCTACCTCGGTGGATGGCTTGGCCTCTTGAATAGTTCAGGAGTCTTGGATGACTACACTTTATGCAAAATCTGGAATCTTCCTTCCTGGACTCCTTTCTGTTTTCTAAGGGTAACTACTTTTATGTTTTTATGAAGTCACATCTTATGTCCATAGTGCATGTTAATCAGCTGTAGGTGTTACTTTTGTGGGTTAGAATGGTAAACTGAAAAATAAATCTTTTATAATGGGGTATATAATATAAAATGAAATGCTTTATGCTTCCCCAATAGTATAAGATCTTTGGTTTGAGTATTCTGAATTGGCATTACCTTTTAATTTTTTCCTTTATAGCAGGAAAGTGTTATAATGTAACAGAGAATTTAATATTGCCGTAAGATCACATTTCTTGCAAATTTGTTAACTAAGGCCTCAGTCTTACAGTGAGGGCCACTGTTCAGCTGCTGAAACTGTTTTACAGTCTTGTCTGGTGAGGAGAAGGCATTTTGGATACTGAAGAAAAGTTTTGCTACTCTCTTAGAGAAGATTTAACGTGATTTCTGGTTTTGTTACTGAAAATTACTTACCTAAATATCCCATGCAAAGAGCTAGAGTAAATGCATGGTCCTCTATCAGGAAGAGAGTGGTTTTGGGGTTTTTGTTTTCTTTTTTCTCGGTTGCTTTTACTGCTAATGGTCTGATTTTTCTGTTAAAGTATGGGCATGCTGGTTTGATACAGTCAAGCTATGACTTCTGTTATTAATGGATCTTTATTTATCACTGTAACCCTAAAATACGTGTCTGTTAAGTAGATGAATGCATCCAGTATCTCTGTATTTGAAGTAAATAGATACTGTAAAGAAAACGGATTGAGAACTGTTCAGTTGATTAGAACCAGCTATGAAGAGGTATATCATCACACTTGCAGTTCTAACAATCATTTGTCCCTCCGGTGAGGTACTTTGGTGGAACCCTGGTGGTTTGGTTCTTGTTTGTATTCCTTTATGTTCTCATTTAATTACAATTCAGTTTTACTGTGGGTGTTTCTAGATTTAGTAACTCTTGATCATGTGTTAGCTTTTGCTAACTACTATTGATCCTTAGTTTAAATGATTCTGGGCCCTTCTTCTAAAAAAAAAAATAATCTGCTAAGCACACTCTCATTAAAAATACACACCTGTGAGCTTTATTTGTGAATGTGGAACTAAATACACAAGTGTAGAGGAGGGAGGAAGGAGAAGAGTGACGATGGTTTAGTTTGTTTTCTTTTAAGGATGGAAGTTTTTCTCTACCTCACACTGGTACTGCCTGAGCAGCTTTCTATATTAGCCTCTGGTGATAGATGTCAGCTGATGAGTATATGATTCATTTACTGTTGTAAACAGACCATACCCACTTGTTTTAGCTTGTGGAAGGTACACATCCTAACACAGGAGTTTCTTTTCCAGGGTGAAATGTTGTGCTCTAAAACTTAGCTGCACTACTTTGTAAAGCAAAGCTCTTACCAGTGCTTTATGAAGTAAAATGGAAGTAAGGAACTTAGGAAGATGTCCTTTGAGAGCAGAAATTTTCCAAATCCAATTAGACATAACATAAACAGGTTGTGTGTGGGAAGTTAAAACTAACTTTTTAGTCAAGGTAAAACTCCCAAGTGCTTTGTAAACACAGTTTCAGCTCCTAAAATACTAGTGTATGATACACATTCATTCTCTGCTTCCACAAATAGCGAAGTGACAGTGGGAAGGTTATGAATTCCAGAATAATTCTGGGCCAGACTCAGTCTTCCTCTCATTCCTTTCCTCTACTTAATACTAAGCCTCCTCTTACTTTCAAAATGCAGGAAAGGATGTTAGGTACATCCATAGATGCAGGGGTTTTTATGTGTAGTTTTGGGGTTTGTTTTGTGGGGGTGGGTGTTGTTTGATTGGGGTTTTTTAAGTCTGAATAGTAACGTATCTTGGCTCTGTGTTCCAGTTGCTTTAGTAGTAACAGACTTAGGTGTATTATAGGTCAGGATTTGGTGATCAAAATGTTGATGTTAATTGTGCCTTCTTTGAGCAGCTATTTTCTGGTCATTTTTAACTCCTTTAAAGAAGTTGTTACATAGGAGTTTAGGTATGGGAGTAAGCTGGTAGAACTGCACTCCTCCCTGTATGCACACTTTTAGCCGCTTGTGCCTTCCCCAACAGTTACTCATCTAGGCTAAACGGGGGCGGGGGTGGCGAGGCAATGGACTTAAATACATTTTTATGTATTTTAAAGTGTCTTCAGGTCCAAATTACTTTTTACTTTAGTATTTTCTAATGTGTTTAGTCCTCCTTCCCTCACTTCCTCTTGATTTTTGCTAACAGCCAAGATGTGATGTTACAGGGATCTCCAGCACTTGCTGAGGACACCAGATCAGATACCCTGTTCTGTGTAGTCTGACAGCTTACTGTGTTACGTAAGTCATGGTTAAGTGATCAGTGTTAAGTCCGGATGGGAGAAAGGATTTGCACTGTGTCTGTTAACTGTCAGCCTTACATTTTTCTTGTGCAGCTTCTTATATGTGGAATACTAGTCAAGAGCCAGCCCACCACTTAATTAACACTATTAATGAAGTTGTGTTGCCTAAGCTAAAACTTATGTTGGGTAGAGGAAGGATTATCATTAAAAATAGTATGCGGCATACATCAAATAATTCTGGCAAATAACCATAACTGTAGGGATGTTTGTCTTCCTTTGCACTTCCTGCAGATAGCTGTGTGCTTGTGAAATGTGTGTCTGCGGAAGAGAGGGGAGAGCAGAAAATGAGGTTATCAGTCAGCTTCGGTCCATCACTAACACAAGTTTGCAATCCAAAGAGACTTCTGTCTGGTTTTACTATTACATGCTTTCTACAGTTATGAGCCAAAGGAGACTTTGAAAGGGAGTTACCCAAATTACAATAGCAAGAAGTCTCTAATTTTTATTTTGATGCTTAAGTTGAATTACTGAAAACTAGGCCAGCAGCTTTCACTCATGAGGTGCTTACACCTGTTCAAATCTGATATTTCTATCCTACAAGAAAAAGTAATTTTTCACTTTGGGACAGTGTTAGGCTGAAAAAATGCGACGCTGGCTGTATGAAAAGGATGAAGCAAGGCTGAATTTAATAATATCCTAAAAAGAAAAGCCAGAAGGGACCACTATCAATGAAATTATTTTGACCTGCATAGTGCAGGCCAGGTACTTCATTGATGGTCTTGCTACTTTTCAGTCATAAATGAATAACTCTCGTGTATTGAATATCATGCTTGTCCTGTGCATGAAAAGTTTGTGTTCAGACAATACTAACTGTGGCAGTTGTGTTTTATATACTCGTGTTTTTTGAAGCTTTTCTCTGCTGAAAATTAAAGCTCTCTAGCTCTGAGTTCTAAACATTGTTTAACTTGCTCTTAAAACCTTTTTTGGAAGGTGAGGAAGAGGAAATTAAGAAGTAGTTTGCCCAGATAGAAGTAATTGAGGGGTTTCACATGCTGCATTCTTCTTTATGACTGTTTCCAGCTGTACTTCTAGCCATGTGTCAGTGGCAGCTGCACTGCACTATCGGACACTATGACAGATGGAGCTGTGTTTCTTCTGAAATGGTGGCATGAGTCTTGTACTGTTCACAACACATCACAATGTAAATTTTTCTTGGTAGTCTAGAATGTTTCTTCTGAGTAGCTGCACGCTCTGACTAGGCCTGTTTGTTTGGTGTTCTGTGTGGATTTGCCAACCAGGGATGTGCATCTTCCCTCCAAGTTTTGTCAAACCCTGGTATGGTGTAGGATTACAGTGCACGGATGCTTCTTCCCATCTTAGTAGGGAGGACTTTCAATTAAATGTCCTCCATGGAACTGAAAGGAACTGGGGAACGTGCAGTCGGGGCAAAATTTCTGTGTACAGACACTTGGAGTTCAGTGACATGAATGGAGAGTTTGGCACTCCTAGACACTGAATTCACTTTGCTTCCTTTTCTCTATATCTGCAAAATAATTTTAATTAAAAAAGCATTTGTCTATAAGTGGTTTGTGGCTCAGTTTGCATTACTATAATTGAGAGATGAGAAAATGCCAAAAAAAAAAAAAGGGCAAACTGAGATGTGGCATTCTTCATTGTTCTTGTATTTTTCATGACAAAAGATTCTAAAATGGAGCATCTGAACTCAAAAAAATTTGGTTGTTGAACTTTTTCTTAAAGTTCAAGAGAAGGGTGACTTACAGCTTTTTTCTTTATTATTAAACAGCTATGTATAGACCTCACATTTGAAGTTGGCATAAACTTTAATTTTTGTTCAGTTTATTTACTTACAAATTACAGAGTTATCAGATTGGCACATTCCGAAATCCTGTTACTTGATCCAGTTTTTTGAGATCTGAGTAGGTTCCTGGAAACTAGGCGGGAGTAAGGAGGGTGCAGTTTCTAGCCACTCTTTGTGTTTTAGTGTGCCCAACTTGTGCTTCATTGAACTGGCTGTGCCGTGCTGTCAGCTGATTGAAAGGACTGACAACTGTGCAGCAGTCACTCAGTAATACAGGATTGTCTGGGCATGGTAGCTTGGATTTTTGTGTGGACTTCTGTTTGTTTTCCCTAGTACCAAACACTGAAGTGGGGAGAGCACTGTGTAATTAAATAACGTGATCAACATCTTATATTGCAAAGTAATGCTATCAAAAGAGAGTATAGTATTTGACTGGTGTGTGAATTTCGGGTTTGGGATGCGTGTGTTGATACGCAATGGTACAAAAGGACAAGTTGCTTTGAAAGTGTGGAGTAGTTTGTTAAGGATATGACCCTGTCAGAAATTCTTGTGCTAGAAAGTAAAGCAAAAGGCCTGATAAAATGTAGATTAGCTGGTAACAAAGGGGCTTTGTATCTTTTGTAGGTCAGCAGCTGAGTGTGTTTGACAAGAACTGAAATTTAATGTCTCCTGTAGCAACCATGACACTAGTCATTTTTAAATCCACTATACCAGTGGTACTCTGGTTTTCATTAGCCCTTTCCAATTTTTTATGTAAGGTCTGAAGTCATTTAGCTTGTGCAGGGATCCTTGCAATTAGGCAGAAATCATACTAAACAGGCAGAATTTCTAAAGCATAAGATAGGACTATGTGTATTTTAAAAAATAAAAAACTTTGCCATCTAGAGAGTGGGGAATCTGTTAAGTAGAAACATTTGAAGTTGGAGCAAATAATGTGTCTTGCACTTCATTTTTATAGTTCAGAGTGCTGTCATGCTCAAGCTTTGTTACGTGTTTCTAGAATGTTCTGGGACAAATTTTATGAAGGAAATTTGAGAAATGAAAAGGAAGGTGTCTGCATGAAATATTTAGTCTACTTAGACTACTGTGTGAATTTAAAAGTTAAACACTTCATTTTAAGATCTCATGAAACTATATATTGTCGTATATGATGGTTTGCTCACTCTTCAAGCTTGCTTACAGAGTTTAAAAACTAGTACATTTTTGATATGTTAGAAATTAACATTATTTATATAATTCAAATAGATAATTCTAGTATTTCCTGTGTCTAACAGTCTAAATATATATTTTAAAATGTTAAAAGTGTCAAAACCATGCTGAATGTATAAAATGTCAGGATTACTGTTCCCTTTACAGTCTTAATTTTGTTCCCTTGTGAGTGTGAATTTTGGTCTGTTTTAATTAGCTAGTGGAGAAAAAAAACAAACTAGGGTGTAGTGGGAAGGATGGTGCTTAGTGAACAAATAGCCATTTTTATGTATATTTTTATTCTTTATAGTGATGGTATGGGTTAATGCCTTAGGTAGTACACAACATTTAAATGCTATGTAAAATGGAGAGTTAATAATTTTGTTGTGAGTTTTCTGTGGTTTGCAGACACTAATAATCTTTGTGGTATGAGTTGGTATATTTAGCATCAGTTTTAAAGTCCTGCATAACTGATTTTCCATAGGTTGTGTCTAAAATTACCACTTGCTGATGGTGGTGTCAGTAGTTTGACTGAGGATGCCTCACACACACACTGCCCCCCCAAATACTTTCTATTATTATATTTGATGCCTGAACTTTGTATCCAGATTTCTTGTGATTTTGTTTATAATTGAGTGCTCGGTACTGTCTGGTTCTGTTTGCTCTAAATGGGGTGCTGGAACGGGGGAGTGATACGTGATAAGTGTGGGAAGATCACCTAGGTGAATAGGCACACGGCATCCAGACACTTGTTTTTTTAAAGAGATTCAGCTGCTGCTGTGGCAGTTTAGCAGAAAACTTTGGAGTAAAACTAACTTCCAAAGTTAAAAAATAGCAGCACTGGTAAAATTACAAGTTATTAAAAGTTTTTTGTTGTTGTCTTAATAGTGAACATGTAAGTAAACCAAACTCTCTAGGCCAAACTACTACCTGTTACACAAAAATGCATTCCTACGATAAACTTAATTTCATCCAGATATGTCTCTAAAAAGGAAAAAAAAGTGGGTATGATCAAGAAGTCTTAAACCTAAACCCCTGTAGCAACTGTCTGTTTTTTCTTGTGTGTCTTACTGAGAAGTACGCACTACTTGCTTACTTTCTGTTCCTCCAGAGAAGCCGAGTTCTCCACCAGTCTTGTCTAGGCAGATGGATGTAGTCATGGAGCCCTGCAGTGCTTCCTGCAAATCTGGAGAAATCCCAAAAGTAAAAGAGGCTTTATCCTGCTGCCTTCTCCTTGTCCCCAAAAGTCTAGCAACAGGCTAGCAGCTGGCAGCTGCGGCAATCAGCTGAGCTGTTGCTGGCAGTATCTAGTGCTCACATGAAAAGGAAGCTGGGAGGCCCTCTGCAGCGTGCAGGGTCTGGATCACTGTGTGTGAAGGATCTGCCCTTTATCTGCCACTGGGTGTCTAATCTATGATTGCTTACTTTTTTTAATTGTTTGAGAGTGAGGTGTCTGTATTCCATGGACACGTCAAGATGTGTGTAATCAAGATTTTACCAGTGTTTCCTGTGCATGGTATATTCCTCTTCTGTGTTTATACAAGTGATTGCATAGTGCTTGTTGTCCCTAATAAAACACTGCATTTTGAATGGTAATTGCAAAGTACCCAAGCATGTATTTGTTTGGATCACATGTATTTTAGGTGTGCATGCATACTGGTTTTTGTACCACAGTGTTCTAGACCTACCATATTTCAATGCAAAAGCACACAAAACAGACTGAAAGCAACTAAATTCTGTTTCGTTTCTTTCAGCTGTTGACCAAAATTGGTCACTTTTAAAATGCCATTTGATAGCCTCCTGCTGGATGTCCTTAGTGTTAAGTCCGTAGCAGGTTGTGAACCAGCAGCCACAAATACCACTCAGCATTCTGTGAGCTCTTTGGCCCGGCCAAATTCCCTCCCACTGTTTAGCTAAACTACTAAGCTATGGAATGGATGTCAGGATCCCATGGGAGGCCCTGTTGTTTGGTCTTGTTGGGTAAAAGCAACTTTACGTCACCAAAGAGGGAGAGAAATTGGTTCTGTAGAGAGTTCTCAGTGACACGGAGCAAGACATTAAGAATACCTTAATGATAAAAACGGGTGTTGAAACTAGCTTTAAAATCTTGCCTACTGTTCCTAGGAATGAGTGTTAAAATGAAAATGTTGAAATATTCTGTATAGTTATTATAATCCTTAGTATAAACATCTGTTTCTTGTGGACATTCAGATCTTTCTCAATCATTAATTTTTGTATGCTATATAATTTAAGTCAATAAGAGGCTAAAAAGTTGACCTACTAAAGATTTTAAATGTTTAAATTAATATTCTCATAGTAGAGTTAAAAGCAAACCTTCAAAACTTTCAAGTATATAACTTTTTTAAAAAACAGTTACTATCTGTCTTTCATGGGTTTTGTTTATTGTTTCACAACAATTTTTTTTAGAGCTGGAAAGTGCATCTTTGCAATGAAAGTAGTATCTTGTGCAGGATTTTATTCTGTCTTTCGGTGTTCTGTGGCATTTAGAGTTTTAAGTTAACCAGTAGATTGTATGCTACAGACTTTTCAAAGGCGTCTGTTGAGATCTTGCAGAAGAAGTGACAGTCTTGCCCAAGGTTAATTTATCATTTCTCTCTTTCAGGTTCATGTTGGGGAGAGGTCTAAAGCGCAAGCTGAGTGACTATGAGGAGAACATGGCTGGTCTCTCGAGTGCCTTTGATTCCAGTCGAAATCTGCCATATCCGCTTAAGAGGCAGTTGGTGCTCAATATGTGCCTCACCAAGTTACAGACGTACAAAATGCTGGTGGAACCGAACTTGCACCGCTCTGTCCTCATAGCCAACACAGTACGGCAAATTCAAGAGGAGATGAGACAAGAGAGTAATCAGCAGCCAATTAATGTCTGCCCTGGCATTACTCCTAGCTCTCACAGCTACCCAGGGATGGAATCGTCTGGGATTTCTCTTCAGTTGCCTTCAGGTACTAGTCAGCAAGAGTCTAACTGTTGCGACTTGCGGTCTGTAGAAGACCCAATTGAAAATAGCCTGCTGATAGTTTCAGATGATGATATGTCATCTGCCATTTCATCTATTCTGAAGGATTTAGACTTTGTAGAAGATATAAGCCCACCTACTTGTCTGGTTCCTACTGGAGATGACCAGCCAAAGTTTCCAGAAAATACTGGTCTAAAACTAGAAGATGATAGACAGGATTTGAAGGGAGCTGAATGTGTGTTTGGTTCCTTTGAGATTTCAAATTCAACTAGTTACTTGAAGGATTTGGCAATAGATGACATTTTTGAAGATATTGACACTTCAATGTATGATTCGGACTTTTGCTGCCCTCCGCTAATGCCGCCCAGACCACCATCTCTTGCTACAGAAGAACCATTGAAAACCTTTCCATCTTGTAATTCTTCTTCAGCAAGTAACATTCAGATATGTAGAACAGATCTGAGTGAGTTGGACCACATCATGGAAATTCTCGTTGGATCCTGATACTTGTTTTACCCAAAGATACTTTCTAACTGCCACTTTCGTTTGGTTTCAGGATAAAAGCCACTGGAAAAGTTGTAAAGAATTCTTTAAAACACAAACTAAAAATAAATTTGTCCATAGTGGGATTTTCTAAATAATTCCAAAACTTATAAACCAAAAAAGTGGCAGATTTAAAAAAAAAAAAAAAAAAAAAAAAAAGAGAAATATTTATTTATCAGAACTGTGCAATCATCTTTTTCCTTCCAGGGTGTATGTGGAACAATAGGCGCATACCCTTATCACCCCTCATGCCTCTTTCAATAAACTTTTTTATGTGCAATTTTTAATTTGTCAGAAGAATTTACATGCAAAACAAATTTCATATGAGATGATCTTTTACAAAGCCTCCACTTTATTTTTAATATCAGAGTCTATGCCAGGTTGGCATACGTCGAGTTGCATTATTGGATTGTGTGGATTGCAGATGCATTACTAGAGATGGGTATATTTTAAAAATGAGACACACTTTGCTTTCTTTTGATCAGAAAAGCAGATCAAGACACTTATCAACGAAGTCTCTTGCATTTTCTAAAGCATTCAGAACTATTTATTTTTGTAAATTTTATAGTCTTTCTACATTTTACTACGTTATTTCATCATAGTTCGAATATAATGGACTTCTAGTTGGATGTGTTTAGCACTACCTCTGAGCTGAAATGCTTTAACTCTTTCCAGTGCTTCGTCTAAGACTGCAGATCTTTTTGTTTCTATTTTTTTCTGAGAGAAAGTACTTCTAACTCATTAAGCTGATCCTTTGACAGTGACCTAGCTGATTTGTGAAATCAAGGGTATTCAATGTTTAAAAACTTTTAAGTATTTACAAATGTAATTTATATGTAGATTGTGCAATTTAACATTTTTCTGTCAGTATTACGTGCTTAGATTTTTGAGTAATCTTGGCGTTCTTTAAATTAAAACTTACTATGTACAGGTAGCTTTTTAATCTGTTTTGGAAAACACTGTCCTTCAACCCTGCTTTCACTACAAAGTTTAAGATTTTTATGTGCAATATTATTTAAAAAGATACACATTTGTATACCTGGCATTGTGGAAAGAAACGCTTCAAACTTAAAACTTCTAGCACCTTTGGAAGATACTCATGAGAGTCAACATTTCTGTATCCTTTAAGAAACAAAGTTGAGAACGCTTCTTACTACAACAGTGCTTGCTGCTTTGAATACTCCTGAAACGCTGGGTGATCTGTGGCGAGCACTGCTGCCAGGCAGCTCTGCTGGTGGGCGCTGGGGCGGCGGCTGCTGCAGGTTGCACTGGGGAAGGAGGGGGGTGCGTGTGTGTGGTGGGTGGGTGTGCACTGGCACACTGGTTAACTGAAGGTGAGATTTGCAGTGAGAGCTATTTTTCCCTAAGGCAGTTTGGATACCGTGTTTCAGCTTGAACTGAGGTCTGTATTGATCCTTGCTGTCGTCTTCTGAACTACACACTTGCACATTAGTTTTTGGGTTGGTTTATTTTTTAATTATGAAACTCTTACTTTGTTCTTGAAAGCTGCAGCACCTGTCTTGTTAGAAAATCTGCAGTTGTAAAAGCTTTGCTTTGGTTTGTTGGGTTTTTGGGTTTGTGTTTTTGTTCTTCTGCTGAGACTTTTTATGAATGGAGCATCGGCAGAGTTAAAAAAAAATGTTGCCTGCGTGTTGCATCTCACAGAAGTTGAAATCCTGGCCCTATTGCAGGGGCCAGGGTGTCACCTAATATTTCTAGTCTTAACTGATGCTCTGGCACACCTACCTTGTGCAAAGATCTCCATTTTTTTTTTACTGTGACTCTTTTGGTTAACAGCTGCCGATACAATTTGGTATCCCAAACCAATGGAGAACCAGTTCAGGTCACATCCTTGCAGCCATCTGGGTTGTTTAGCAACCGAAGGGTATAAATGTATTTATATGCATATAATGTATTGATTCTAATATAAAACTTCTGATCTAAAGTATTTTGAATTGCTGGATAAAGGGATTTGTTTGAAGAGTGTATAAATAGTTCTTGAGGAGGTACAGCTTCGGAATGTACACAGATTGTGCATTGTGTATAGACTACTCTGGCTTTTCCTCAGCCTCTACTTTTGTATTAAAGATATGACTGAATAAATCCTTGAAATATTAAGGGCCTTCTGCACTGTGATGAAGCAGAGTTGTGGTTAAAAATGTCTTTAAATTCAGTGATGAGGGATAAAATAAAAAGACTGCATCTGATTTCTTTTTGCATTTGAAAATACGGTATGTGACTATGCAGTAAAGATATTTTGGTATGAAAATTGTATCATGTAGCAAATAGTGAACACTTAATAAATCCACTTGCTCACCTTGCAGCCCCTTCAGGAACATAAGAGAAGACGACTTGCTTTTCAGCATTTACACGCTAAATTTTTTTGTATACTTCAGAAGATTAAATTGTTGGTAGAGATTTTATCAACAATTCAAAATGCAGTTTTTGTTCAAGTGCTTGCTACAAAGCTCTGTTTCTAATTGGTTGCTTGCATCACAGTGCCAAGACCATAAACTGGTATGTAATGCAGTTTGATTATGTATGGAATTATGTGCAAAGGGAAGTTTAATTTTTAAATATGCACAAACTAATTTTAAAATCCTTCCATGTAAAATGAAGTTAGAGGCTAGTTGTGGTGGACCTATTTATTGTATGTTTGGAAATAAAGCCACAGTTTTGCAGTTTAACCATTTCTATTTTGAAGCCTGCAGTATTTGACTGTGTTGAAAACAAAACAAAACAAAAAAACACCTTGCCACCCTTCATTTGGTCTTTTACTCACAAAGCTGTAACATTTTCCCTAGGTGGTTGCTTTTGTACCTTTTTCTTTTCTTTTTTTTCCCCTTACTTTCTCCCCAGAAATACTGAATACCTTACACAGTTTCGCTGTTAGGGAAATGACATGTGTCAGCCACCAGAGCAGGGTTCGACTCTGTTTCAGCACAAGCTGAAAGATAGATTCCTTTATGAAAGTTGTTTTTATTAATAGTGCTACAGCTCAAGCTGGGTGCCTCCAAGGAGGGACCCTGAACAAAGAAATCGCTGAGCAATTACACCCTTACAGTCCAGGTTCCCCACCCCTCACACAGGAATTCAGACCAATAATAATATTAAGGTCTGGGGTCTTGCGTTTTATTGGTTGCATTTGTTTGCTGTTTTACTACCAAGTGGTTGCTAAGTGGTGGTTGTCTTATACAATATCGCATCCTCCCAGGTTGGTGTCAGCTGATTCTGTAGTCAGCTGTTTTGTAATACAGTCGTTACAGTTCATATACCACGACCTATAGGTTTTGTCTACTATAGCTATTAATATTTAAGTTGCTAGGTTCGTCTGCTCTTAACTGTTTTTAACGTTTAAGCTGTTAGCTCTAAGCTTCAACTAACTTTTTCTACAACATGGCATCCCCCTTTGTGCATCTTGTCCCCACAGAGCATTGTTTTCCGGCCTGTGGGGTGGGAGGGATTCCTGCTGTGAGTAGGTGACACACATTAGCACTGAGCTGTCCTCTGGTTTTTGTCTTCCCGGCCCCTGCGTTTCCTGTGCTGCTTCAGGGGTTGCCATGCTCCGAAGCGGCTGTCAGCTCTGAGTCTCCTTGATGCGCCTACTGTTGACACTTCAGACTTGTATACTTGTCAGTCTGAGGCTTTTGCGGTATTTTTATACTGCCACTCAGTGCTGGTGAAAGGCTGCTTGCTAGTCTCTGCTAATACAAATTACACCAGTGACTTCAGGTTTAAAGGTTTCCATCCTCTTCCTGGTGCGGAGCTCTAAAATGAGATCCTGACTCCTGCCACGAGCTTCGTTCTGTTGATGAGACTGCACTGGCTGCTGCTGACGGACCAGGAATTCCTCCCACCTTTCGTCCTGGAACCTGCTGACCACAGCACGAGAAGGTCTAGAAGTAACTTCCTCGCAGGAACCGAGTTTGGGCTGTGAGGTGGTCACCGCTGTGACGTGAGCCCTGTGACCGCCCCGCTGAGCAGGACGGAACCGACGCTGCGGGGCCGGCCCGCTCTTGTCCTGAGGGGTCCTGGAGTGGAGGTATGCTGCAGTTTAGGCTTTTAAGAAAGTATTTTTGAAGTACTGATTTTGGGTCGTGTTGAGATGTTTGAAAACTGGTATACTTTGATATACTTCAATCAATTTTAGCCGCACTGAAAGGTCTGAACTTAAAAAAGCATGCTGAGCAGCACAGCTCAGCGCAGCACTGGTGTGAAATGTGGCTGGCCAGGGAGGTGCAGGTACTGCCCAGGGTCCTCTGTCTAGCTCCCTAGTCTGTGTACTGGAAGTGACACTTATAAAACTTTCCAGCTCAAGCGAAAATAAAAGTGCATAGAAGAACATTGGTTCTGTGAGGAATAAGAGTTACGAGTTGCAAAAGTAATTTTTAGCTATTAAAAACCAATATTAAAGGTGAAGAGTTAGGCTGAGATGCAGAAATGTGTCTGTAAAGTATGTGCAGGGAGCCTGGAACTTTTGGCATTTAGGTATTTGCCCCGTATTCACAGACGTCTTGCCTTTATTGAAAAAAATGCTGCAACTTCATTCCATGCATTTTTCCCTCCTTAGGACCCCCCTCTCCCCCCGCGGGGCGCTGGGCTGGGGCCGTGCTGCCGGACGGGACGGCGGCTTCGGGGGCTCGCACCCGCGCTTCGGGAGGAGCCAGCTGCATCTGCTGGCTGGGTGGGTTGGGTTTGGTTACTTTGAATCCTCCAGAGTGGATCCAGCAAGTTAAAGTCAGATCCGTAGTGAAGTTTGGGGGTTTAAAAATTTATTCGGACGCAGCTCACTTTTAGCCAAATTCCCTCTGCCATTTTAACGGGAATAGGATTACTTCAGGAAGCCCTCCAGTTTTAACAGTCCCTTAAAAAATGGATCTTCACTATTAAACGATGAGAGTGCTTTTAAGTTCTGTATGACCCTGTACTTCGAAAAGAACATTTAAACTTTCACAAGACTTTTTATATTAGGAATATGCTGTTTCCAAAACAAAACTTCGCCTTCCTGCTTTCTTCAATTTTAAGGATGGGTTGTTGAAATAAGCTCTCTAAAATTTTACTTCTGTTGTGGAGTCAAACAGAATATGCATTGAAATGTTTTCAGTCTTTAACAATGTAGTTCTTTTTTTGCAAAACTATTTATAGTGTTCCTTCTACAAAGGAAACATCTCAGTAATTACATTACTGGTTTGAACTTTTAAAAATGGGTATATTTTCCCTGTAATCTCAGTGGAAGAAAAGGGCATTTCTGCCTAGCTCTGTCTAAAACTTGCCTTGCTTTAGTTTTCACTTTCTCAAAATCCGAAGCAGATGTCAAAAGTTGTATTTGCCTTCCACAAGCACAGAGCACAGTAACATGTTTAGTTCATCAAAACTCAGTATTTCACAGCCGAGATTAGAAATGATGAAATCTGTAGTTTAAAGCATTCTAAGAAAAAAAGTTTTATTTTCTCCGTGCATCATTTTCACAGACGGAGCACCTGCAGCAGGAGTGGGTGCACAGCAGTGGCTGGGCGCTGGGGAAGGCAGGAACAAGCAAATGACTAAAGGAAATGACCAGCTGCTATTTGTGCAAAACACACCAGAGGGGATTCCGGCACCCCTCATTGCCCAGGGGAACAGCAAAGGCAAGGCTGTTTTCTACTGTGCAATATACCTGAAAACAGGAAACTAAAATTTGGCTTGTGTCTCTGAGCTTGCTCTCTTGTCAGTCAAGAGAAACGGTGCAATTTTATCTTTGTGAGTACCCCCAAGTATGCCGATTGTGTCCAAATTCTGATGAGGGCTGGAGGGCTGCCAGGACTCCACAATCATGAAATTGAATTGAATTATTTTGTAATTTCAAAGCTGCTAGTCTTTTTCTCTGAAGAGACGAACTTGTTCATTTCAGACTGAGGACAGGGGACAAAAGGTGTCTCAGCTGTGTAGCACATGTTTATGGGCAGTAAGGGCTTGGGTGGCCCAAAGCAACTCTCCAGAAAAGAAAGACCTGAAAGGTGGAGCCCATCACCTTTGGGTCCCCAGCAGGTTTTTCTCCCACTGAATCATAAAGGGCTGAAACTGCGTTTTTCTCCAGTCTACCTTGGACAGGGCTGAAAAACCTGCTGCTATGAGGGAGAGATGATGTAATCACCCCGTTGTGGGGTAACAGGGCAAAACAAGCTTGGATACAGTCGTCTGGTGGTAGCAAAAGCAAACTGGGAAGGTATGGTGCATCAGCTGGTGCTATACATGCTACACGTTGCCTCCTTGAGCCCCTCTTGCAGGGTCCTGCTTTTCCAAAAGCATAAAAATGGGACTTGATTATTACTTGATTTCAATGTTTATTACCAACCTCAACTATCCATTCCTCATTTATTGGCAATTTATTTTTTTGTGAGTTTATGACTACAACCTATTTAATACATGTTTAAGTGTTCTGAAAGACATACAAAGGAAATTGAAAAGTAATTCAAATCCAGTGTTAAGTGAAAAAGTTGACCGTGCTCTTCCATCCACGTGGAGTTTTCAGTCTGGCACTGCAGAACTGCCTCTAGGGCCAGGGAAGCTGCTGAGCCACTTCCAAACAGCACTTTTCCAAAGGGCCTGTTCCCATTTACTGAGCAACCAACACACAGTTCATCCTATGCCAATAGCACTGAGGTGCCACAAACATTGCTAAAGTTGTTATAATAACCTTAATTTCACCACTGAACAGTTTACTAGATTAAGGGTTGGAGTCTGCCAGTGCTTTGTAGTAGTCTTAATTTGAAGAACAGAGTAGTCACATCATTAAATAATAGATTTAGTTTTGGAATATCCAGGGTTTTTTTCCCTGCTTTTAGCACATCGGTTGCAGTGCTTAGAAACTCTTTAAAATAAAAAGCCATATAAAATTCTCAATCAGAAGGGCCAAAGCAGTAAATGGTTTAGTAACTTGCATAAAAGTTATTACCAATGAATAAATGAAGCTTTTGCAGTTGGCAAGGAAGCAGCGTGGATCATAGGAACGACAGTGAAGTGCATCCCCTCTGGCACTCAAGTATGCAGGAAGAGGGGCAACATAGTCGATAGTTACAATAAAACTTTAAAAGGGCAGTGATTTACAGCAAGTCCTGAACCAGAGCTTGTTAAGCTTTAACAAGCGTGGTTAGGCGTGGTGTAAGTGTTTGATAGCTGGATTAATCCAAGAAGTCCTGTTAAAATCAGCTTCATAGCAGTGATTTATTTCAGTTAGAAACCAATGCCAGAACAAAACTTTTCACTGACTCTACCCTTATCAGTAGGCTTTATCTGATAGAAGTTAAAACAGTTTTATTTTCCTAAACTGCAGTGAAAGCCACCAGGTGTAGAAGGCTCCTCTCATATTCAGCAGTGGCAAAGTAACAGACCTCAGCTGATCCAAACTGGACCAAATATGAAGAGAGATGGTGACAAGGCACACCACAACACACCTGAGGTGTGTTTAGATTTTGGCAGGGAAACAAGGTTTTTCATTGAAGGGGCATTTTAAGGCCTGAAAGGTCAGTAGTTAGGAGAGTAGTCCACCGGAGTATCTTTAAAGTGTGACTGCAGCTGCATTTACTGTAAGAGACCTGACTGCAGCAAAACTTAGCAGGACAAAATTACACTTTTGACTTCACAACTAAATATAATAAATATCTTCTCATAATGTGGCTTCAGGTACCTCATATACAGTAGTATGTCACTTTCCTAAGGAATATCATGTAGTCTATAGTACCTAGCCAGTAACAAAATGAAGGTAAACTGCATTCAGTTCCAACAGAAAGAAAAAGAAAAAAAAATTAAAAGTGCATTTGGTTCAACAAACATCACTACTGAAAAATTTCATTTTTAGGTTGTGTGCAGTGAAAATGTGCTTCTTCCTTGGGATTGTTATATATTGCATGTTTCCATTTGGCGATGTGGTTTTCAAAAAGAGGTTACAGGTAAAAAGATGACCATGTCTGGAATCTGGTGATACAGAAAGCTGAGTGAAAAAGAAAAACTAAATTAACTCACTGTAGGATGGAAAAAAAATTGATCACTTTGCATATTTCTATCTATTTTTTCTACAGTTTTCTTAAAAATAAAATTAGCATAATAAAAAAGGAACATAATTAGGAATATAAATGGAACACATCCCACTACATCACTTTATTTAAAGTTAGAAATGGCAACATACCTTTCCTAAGGAGCTTTACTTTGAAACACCGAGCTGCAGGGCTTGTTCTTTCCCTTCAGAGGCTAGTCCAGAAAAATACTGTCCATTTACCTTAACTTTATATCGGGATTCTTTTTACTTTACTCGTCCTTCATCTACTGAACCACTTCTTTGCATAAACTCCGTCTCTGTATTTTACGCATTTCCAAGTATGTGTCAGCTACTGTGATCCCACACCCATGTACTCATTGAAGAAAACTGAATTATGAGGGAGTAAACAGGACAGTCTCTTTCGGTTTTCTTTCTGAATTCTCCAGCCTAACAACTCTTACACATAAAGTTCCCAGCATGGCTATACATCTTCATTGTCCAGTGCAGTAAATAGAATAAAACAGAGCAATGCAAGTGTGCCTCAAACTGTGCATCTCCACAGCAACAACAGTTGCTCAAGTTTATTCTCTACTGAGGAAGGGACCTTGAGTTAAGAATATTCATTCAAAACACTTTGTTAAAAACAGAATGTGACTGGTTTGGTTTGTTTGTTTGTTTGTTTTGGTTTTTTTTTTTTTAAGCAATAGAGAACAACAGAATTTTCCCTCCAGCTTGCATTGCTTTAGCAAGAAAGAAACATAGCTTATTAAGGCTTCTTTGACCAAGACATAAACAGACTAACAACAAAGTATTTCAGTTTCCTTTATCTGTATGTTTTGTAACACAGCTTAAAAACAATAATGTTTACAAATCCTTATAACATCAATTCTGCCTTCCTCCTTAAGTAGCTCCCTTTTCTCCTCAGGTAAACAAGCCAAATCTGAATCATTCTAAATATCTGAGACGCAAGTTTGAATGCAATTTCTTTTCTACCAGCTTTGCTTCTAATGTCTCCCTTACTGTGTATTTTAAGAGTCAGTTACAATCATTATTCTCAGTGATCGACATGCTGATCCTTCTACAGACACACTCATCTTCCTTTGCCATCAGAGCATCCTGACTACATTTTATATATTTCTGCTCTCTCTCAACCAATAAGTAATTTGGCCCAAAGTCCAGCTTATGTAATGAATAACCTTGTATTTCACTATCCCCCATATAAAGTTGCTTTGCATTTGGTACATTATATTGTACCTTTTCTAAGAACATGTAGAATATACTCTGGTTCTCTGAAGTGCTTACTTTCAGAGCCAGTCTTACCTTAGTCTGGATCAGTGCTTTGCAGTCATTAATACCGAATCCATCAGATCTGAAGTCATCATTATCTTTAAAGTTTGATTCCTCAATAGTGTCATCCTGGCTCTCCAAAAAGTCCTAATAAAATATAATTTACACGTTCTTTACTAATTTCTATCTGATCCCAAAGCATATAACCTAAAGAGAAGTTTCCCTCAAATAACAATAACCACTAAATTCTACTTTCTAATTTATCACGTGCCCCTCTTGCATTAAAACAATTTTATGCCAAAACAAATTCCATATACATGATTCTACATAATTGTGACTTTAAAAAAAAAAAAAAAGCCATTTCCAATTAAAACTAGTCTCAACCTACACCAGAAAATAGCTGAGAAATACATCTTCATCAGTATTGTTAAAATACTGTTCCAGCAACAGAGAAGAAATAATGACATAAATTTAAGCTGCCTGGGCATTGATTTAATGCTGGTGTATCTATGGGCATGAAAGGAACAGAAGGGAAGTTTAACTGTGTTGGAGAAACGTCTCCCATTCTCTCCTGTTCTGTAAAAGTAACTTTCAAGTGCAGAATAGGTCCTGTACCTTCAACACTGTCGTTCTGTTTGTATATACCTTGCATGAAAGGTCAAATACATCCATAAAATCAAAATTGAACACAGTAACCCCCACCATGCTTCAGCAAATTACCAGCTGAAACAGTTACTTCTGAAAACCACATGTGACTAATTCATCCCAGCTAAAACAGGTTGAATACTAAACCATCTCTGATACCTTTATCTTCTCAAAACAAGATAAAACAGAGACATTTCTTTTTGAGATCTTTCAATTCTGTTGGTTTGGTCTCAATTCAATTTAAAACGTACTCTCCCTCAAGCCTTGCAAAAACAGAATAATCTGAGGAAGAGAGAAGTGGAACACTTTCAGTTCGTATACAGTAAAAACATACAGTAATTACTTAACAGCTTCTCCAATTGAAATCTAATTTTCACTTAATGGAAAGATATTAGAGGCTAACAATTTTCTCATACTCTGAGCAAAAAAGGAAATTCTTAGCGCACACACATCTGAAAGCTAATTCTACATTTGTACTGAAGGTGAACGAAACACCTAACGAGGCGCTACATAGTGGAGACCTCACTGTAAAGACGATCAAAATTGGATCCTGCACAATTTCATAACAATGAGAAAATACTAGACTATCATTTTTAAAGGCTCTCTGCAAAAAAACTTGACTCACCCAAACCTAGTTCCTCATGCATCTGCACGTATAGCTTGCAGAAAATCAGATTCATAACCAAGTGTTTGTGCTGGCATACTAGCAAACCATTGTTCAATTACCTTTTGATTTGCATCTATTCCAAGAACACTCAAGAGGTTTTCTTGGCAATGAGATTTATTCCAAGGATGTCTTAAACTGAGGGTATTATCAAAGTCTCTAAGTGTTCTCCATATGTTTCCAGAATCAATGCTAGGAAAGAAAACACAATTTGAGGTTATAAGGTGTACAGATTCCAGTGAACATATATAACTTATTTTCAGTACGTACAGTTGTGTACTAGCCTACTGTGATCTAAAAAGCAACTTATCTTAAAATGCTTTCTCCATTAGTTCAGACTATCAATCCAACGTGCTAATAGGCTTGCGTGACAATGGAAATAGTAAGTCAACAGAACTATACGTTTGGGCTTCTCAGATAAGAAGTGCATTAGAAGCATGTTTCAGAGATTGTTATATGCCAACAACTTGCATTGTGCAATTGCTTCTGCAAAATGTGGGTAGAGTTCAGCCCTGTTGATTCTGCACTTTGCATTTTCTGTCTCTCAAACCTTTCTCCTTCCTATTAGGCATGCTTCTCCACTGCAGCAGCCTGTGCTAGGTGGGTGACCTGCATCTGCTCTGGACACTCACATACTACAAAACAAGCCCAAGGCACACACTACTGAAACAGTGAGAATTAAAGAGTTCCCTCTGCGTAGCACTTTGGGTTCTTACATTGCATTCATCCTATATAAATCCAGTTGCTTTTTGCTTAGTATAGGATGCAATTATCACTGATCTTAGTTACTCACCACAGCAGATCAGGGCTTTTTGTCTATAGCTGGTACTCTGCTATAATACTGCAGTCCCTTTTACATATATGTGATATTTCTCCACAAGTTTGAGGCTGATTATAATGCACATACAAAGGAACTTACTGAAAGGATGCCTGCATTGAACGTTTTAACTGTATTTCTTGTGATCCTTATGACATTTCCAGAGTATGGTCTGTCCCAGCTTTCTAGATACAAAGCCTCATATGTATGCAAAAATAACTACAATACTGTTCAGTAACTACAATACTGCTGAGAAGCTGCTGATCCTTCAAAAACATGTAACAAAATCGAAAAGCATTCCAATTGTCTTAAGAGAAAGCTAAGTTAATGATACTAATTGCTATTAACATAACCCCGGGGAAGAAGCCTGATGCACCACAGATTCTGAAGCCCATCTGGTTAAACATGAGAAGAAGATACCACCTGGGAAAATGGAGAGAGGAAAAAGAAATAAGCGAGTGGGCTGTCGGTAGAAGCAGCAGCAGCAGCAAAGCTCCTTCCTCAGATGATGGAGAAATAAGTTGGATCTGTTGTAAAGAAAGGACAAGGGAACAGGAAGAGCAGGCTGCTTGTTGGGTGTTCTGGCATTCCAGAGGCTTAGTCATAAGAAAGCACACCAACAGCAGGAAAAACCCTGAACAGGAATCTGTGATTTTTATATATTCATTTCCTTGTTTTCCAATGGCTAAAGCACAATCCATTTCCTTTAATTGGTAAGATCTATATGCTGAAGAGCATGAGATTAAAAAGATTTTTAAGTTTACCTGCAAGCAACACTGATTTTTAAATTATGAAATAAACAATGTAATTAATTGCTGAGGAACTTTTTTTTTTTTTTTTTTTTTAAACTGTTGATCTAAACTCTTTACCAAAGTTGATTCTTCACAAATTCAGGAATCCCAACATCTTCATTATTTGTATCAAGTACTTGATCTAAGCTTCTTATGCTCTCTCTGGACTGTGATACAAAGACTTCTGGAAAGCCCAACTTAAATATATCCTCATAGCTGTGGTTTGCCTAGAAAAAACAGAGTTTTATGACACGTTACACAGGCCATCCCCACAGTTCATGAAGGACTTAGTCCAAAGACTACAATGTTTCTAGAGACTGTGTTATTGATTGTTTTTCAAATTTGTATTAATATTAATGGCACAGAGGGACTGAGCCCATAGTTCAGTGTTTTGAATATTTACCTAGAATTAGAGGAGGAGAAGCAAGAGTGCAAGAGTTTATGACGAACCTTAGTTGCTAGCTCCTTAGTTTCTAGACTGGTTTGCCTATTAGCACTCAAGAATACTCCTTCTGCTCAGCTAATCCAGTCCAGGTCAAAACTGATGTATACATCATTTCAAAAGCCTGTTTTGCTAACTGAGTATTTGAACACACCTAATTCAGCCAAATGTAACATAACTATTTAAATGCTACAGCTACCAGTAAATACTTGCCCTGTGTAAGTTCGCACGAAAGCTGGAGTATGTCTCTATATCCTTGCATTTCCATCAAACTTTTTCCAGCCTATGTTAAAAATTAGAGCCAGATTTACACACTTGTTCCCCTCCTCCAGCAGTAATAAGGAGGAGGTTTGGAGGACTGAACATAGCCACAGGAGTGATCCAAACAGGCCTACTGGAAGTAACAGACTTATCTGAAGACTAAGAAATACATATACAAGGAAAAATGTGTGTCATTTACATCCTATCCTAAAAGGATGTTATCATGCCATCTGGTCCAGAAGCTTTGTCCTTTTATTCCTTCAAAGAAGGAATTACTGCAGTTTTCTAAATCAAAGCAATTAATGGACTTCCACACCCTGCAGAGGGACTGCAGTCCAGGAGCAGCAATGTTGTGTGAAAACTAGAGAATGAAACCAGTCAGTTTGTTTTCTTTGCCTAGCAATCAACAACTTAGTCTGAAAAACATTAAATAGGAATACTCCATATTTTAGCAGTTTCATTTCATTGCAATTCAAACAGCGGAAATAAATGGAGATATTTCCTCAGTTTCATTATACTGAACTCAGACAAGCGCAGTGAGTACTGAGAGAGTGCGGATTTAATCTAATGATGAGCAGGCAAAATCAACAGAGTTAGCAGAAGGCTTCTGTACTTCTGAGCACGCTTCTAGAAATAGAATTTGTGCCCCACACTGCTCCCTCCTGAAGTAAGGCCTTGCTAAACTGTCTATCCTGAAGGACAATTGCTGGAACATTCAAAGAGACCTGGGCAAAATCCTTTGAATCTTGTCCAAAGTGTCATAATATTTTAAATCAACTTGTAAATTCTTTCAGTAGACTTAACTTAGAACACGGATACTATATGGAGGAGAAAGATGTCTGAGAAGCAGAATTCCATGAAAGCACACTTGCTAAAGCATACATGGAGAATCATGGTCAAGTGAAAAAATAAATATTTTCTAAGTAGGTACCAAAACCTAAATGGGACGGGAGCCAAGGAGAAGTCAGGCAGCTGCTCTTAGTTTTGGGGCGGGGGGGAAAATCACAGCCACAGAAGTGTGAATCAAGAGAAGCACAGGTCTGCCTCCTTCGTATTATCTTTTTGGAGCCTGTGATGTTCCTGCGACAGGCAAACAAGTCACTCGCTTACAGTTTAGCCAGCCCAGATGAAAAATGCAAGATTGTTTTTTTTTATCACTTTTATTATGGTCTGCTCCAGTGGGTGTTTCTAAAACAAAATTTGGGTACATTTTCATTTAACTCATGGCTTTGTACTAATTATAAAAACATGAATGCACGAATTTCACATCCATGTTTTTTGACTAAATCCCCTATATTGTATTATATCAGAACACTCCAGTGCTTAAGCAAGTGCACTAGGCCCTCTCACAAAGGCCAGGATTTAAAGAACACATGAAAAATCAAAAAATCCTTAAAGTTATTCAGTCACGTAGGCAAAATATCCAGCTACTGCAAGGAAATGAGTGATTGTTTTCATCTTAAAATACACACTTCTGCTCCAGATTTACGTCATTTGATTAACTGAAGCATTAGATATATTGAAGGTCAGACCTCTGACCTCAGATGATCTCTAGAGGTCCTTTCCAACCTACCTGGACTTTTTCCTAGTGACCATAAAGAAGACAGAGCCCCAACCTGAAGAGTTTATGATCTCAAACAGACAATATGAAAAGCAGAGGGATGAAGGACAAGCTACGCATATATTCTACATCCAAAGAGATCTCCAACAGCTCTGCAGCTGTTTCTCTACCATGAGACAAGAAAAGACAACTTGAAACTCTAGGCATGGACTAACTTATTTAGCTTGTACTGGACATTTCCTTTTGCCTTTAATAAATGCAAAAATAAATCAAAGGCTTCAGTAAGATTAAGATCTACCACTTCTGGAAAGAAACCAAACAATCTGTTATATTCTATTTCAGCTCCAGTCACTACATACTCTCTTTTTTCAACATAACACTTCTTGTTCCCAATTTCTAGCATTACAAACAATTTAAGTTCTCTTTTTATGCATACCAGTATCTTGTGACCTCCACTCTATCAGTGTTGGACAGCTTATTCCACGTGCACCTTTGTGCTTTCCCTAGTAATACCTCTGCAACAAGTGAAGCTCCCAGGCAAGGGCAAGAAATGCTGTCTCCAGAAAACCCTCAGTTCCTTACAGATGCTAAAACACATCTGACAAACTACAAGCAGTAAGCTATTACTGCCACTGATTAACCCTGGGGAAGTCTTTGTCGATTGCTCTCTTTTTTCAAATGTTTTAATTTAGGCTAAAGGTAGTAAGAATGAGGGTGGTTTATTTTGTATTTGTACATTCTTATTTTGGTTTTGTTACTTTGCTTCACTTTGGTGACGCATCTTTGGTAAACATAGAAACGCATTAATTGTAACAAGGTATAACCCCTAACCTGAACGTTTTTTTGTGCTCATAAGGACACATTATATTGCTTATTCAGATTATTAGTTCTAACATTGTATGAGAGAATATAACTTCCTATGCTAAAAAAATGAATGATACTAAATTATTTCTATTCATCTTTTTGTGTCATTAACTTCCATCCACAATCAATCTAAAATTCCAGGAAGACTATTGGATAATTCAGGCAGTATATTAAATAACAAAAGTTATTTTTTTTGCCAATTTCTAACTCAATGTTATATTGGTTTACTTCAATAAGCTTGCAGGCATCTCATAGAATTTTTGTCCACCCTGGTTTTGTCACCAACCTTCCCAATTTTTTGTTTCCTGTGCTCATTCTTGTCCAGCTTTTAAATTGCCCGTGCTTCAGGGCAAGGTTCATCATTTCTACGTGTTTACTTATTCCTAGTGTCTAGGAGCAAAGCAGTGCATTGCAGTCTTTAAAGCTCTTCAGCAGGATAACTTAAGTATTTGTCAAACACTGTAAAGAAGTTGTTTCTGTTCCACTTGAGTTAGCTGCAAAGTAGCTTGACAGTTTCTCTCCCTGTACAGCGTTATCCTCTATAGAGGAGACATTCAGATACAAATCTTGAGATGTAGGAAGCAGTAACACAAACATTTCTGCTCTTTGGTTTACTATTAACACATACCTCATTTAAAGAGCTGGAAGACTCCTGTATCCCACTGTGGAGAGATGGTTCGGAACAAAAGTGACCAGCAGAAGTGCTACAATGTCCGCTGCTCACGTCCATATCAATGCTGTTAGTTTTTGCTGACTTCACCAAAACTTCAAGATTATGCCTGAGTCTCTCTGATTTGTCTAAGGACCCCTTGAAGCCTTCAAAATCACCCCAGGAACCGCTGAGCTCTGAGGTACTGTAACTGCGCTCAGAAAACCCCTCACAACTTCTCCCTTTGCTATTCCCCACAGA
Source organism: Tyto alba (assembly GCF_018691265.1). Classification (NCBI taxonomy): domain Eukaryota; kingdom Metazoa; phylum Chordata; class Aves; order Strigiformes; family Tytonidae; genus Tyto; species Tyto alba. The sequence goes on from NW_024881303.1 coordinate 10,315,764, forward strand.
GAGGCTTTGCTGCATTACTCTGAGATTAACAATTTCTTCATTATTTGTCCTTTCATCCAAGTTACAGTCACTTTCAGCTAGAGACAAACCACCCACTTCAACTACTAGGTCTTTTAGAGACATCTGGTGTGGTGTGTCTGTATTAGTAGGACTTTCTACCAGTGACAGGTTCTGCATCTTTTTCATCTGTTGAAATCAGTACTGAAAAAAAGGCTACTGAAGCTCAGTTGCATTAGAAATCAGAATGTTTCCAAAACAGAACCAAATTCTTCATTTCACCCCAAAGAATAACACTTCTGCTAAATCAAAACAGGATGTCCTTCAGCCTCTCCTCCAGTATCAGCATGTGCATGTTATTCAGTCTCACTTTCTGTGTGGGATATTAGCCTGCAAAGAAAGAATTATAAATAAATACTTCTGTGATAAGGCCTGTGTAGGAATAAAGACAGACAGCTGATAAGGTAGGAGAAAGAACGCTCAGGTTAAAACAAACACATTCCAGTACTACACAATTGAAAACTGCCGTAGACAAAATTACTTAAAACTTACACAACTATCTGCCCACACCACAAGCAAGCCATTAAATTAGTGAACGATATTCAGAAAAACACTTCACAGACGTTGCTGGATATTAACTGAGCAGTGACCGAGTATACAGGAGACAAACCGAAATAGTTACAGATAATATTCAACACTTATTAAATATTGCCCGTAACCGTTTTGCCCGCCTCACGCGCACCCGCTCCCTGCTCTTTCCGTGTGCTCGGCCGTTCCCCGGCCCAGCGGCGGCTCAAGAGCAGAACGTGACCTGCGGCAACACGGGAACTGGCCATTTAATGCTGTGAAAAACACAATGCTTCCAACTACGTAAAGCAAGGAAGGCAGATTTAACCAGCTCAGTTTGGCACCTGTAAATTATCCAGGCAATACCGCGTTTGTCATTTTAGATTAATCCCATCTCCTCGAGCATTTTTCCGACTGACAAGTTGCTTGGGGGGGGGTGGGTTAGGAGCTGCGCTTCTGAAAGACCGGCCGCTGTCCGGTGTTTTCTGGGCTTAACAGACAGAACCAATCTTGGGGTTTTTCCACCCCCCGTCCCCCCCCCCCCCCCAAGTTCACCTCGACGGCGGCTCAGGGCCGGCCGGGCCGGCACCACGGCTCCGGTGGGACCCCCCCCCTCCCCCGGGCGGAGCGGGGCTGCCGAACCCCCCGCCCCGCTCGGGGAAGGGGCTCCCCCACCCGCGCGGTGACCGGGCACCCCGGGCTGAGCGCCGGCACCTGCCCGCCGCGGGGGGGGGGGGCGGCGGGGGGGCTCGGCGAGCCGCCTCGCTCCGCACCCCCCGGGGAGCGGAGGGTCCCGGCCGCGCCTCAGCTCCCGCCGCGGCGCCTGAGACCGCGGGGGCGGCTCAGGGCCCCACCACCCGTGAGGAACCGGCCTTACCGGCGATCCGCCGCCCGCTGCACACCGGCGGGGCGCCGGGGGCGGGGCCTGCGGGCCGGTACCGGCCGGGGGCGGGGCCGAGGGGGCGGGGCCTGCGGGCCGGTACCGGCCGGGGGCGGGGCCGAGGGGGCGGGGCCTGCGGGCCGGTATCGGCCGGGGGCGGGGCCGAGGGGGCGGGGCCTGCGGGCCGGTACCGGCCGGGGGCGGGGCCGAGGGGGCGGGGCCTGCGGGCCGGTACCGGCCGGGGGCGGGGCCGAGGGGGCGGGGCCTGCGGGCCGGTACCGGCCGGGGGGCGGGGCTTTGGCGGGCCCCCGCGGAGCCCACGGCGGGGTGAGGCCGCCCGGGGCCGTGGAGCTTCAGCCGAATCTCCTTCCCCGCCCCCGCTTCGATTAACCCCTCCCCGGTTCTCCCGGCCAGGCCCCGGGTCGCCGCGGTTGATTTCACCGGTGAAAGCCACCGGGCCGGCTTCCAGCCAGCAGGCCGACTGCTACCCCTCCGGGAAGAGATTCATTTAAAAAAATTGTGATGTGAAAATGAAAAGCATTTTTTTTTTTTTTTTTCTCCCAGCTCCTTTCTGCAAGCTGGCAGGCAAAGGGTGCACAGTTTGATGGCGGTGGTTCGTCTTTGCCTTTAATTTGAGGAGAGCTAAAAGCCCCACATAGTCACAGAACTCCAGGAAAGAGACATAAAAAAAGTAACAATCAATCCACCCAGTAATATAACCTCCTGATAAAATGGTGGAATAATTCTAGAGTATATGCACTAAACTCAATTTTCCGGCATCAGGACCATCGGCAGATTTTTTACCCAAGTCAGCTTTTTGTCTTGATGACTTTTTGAGTAGTGGGGTTGTCCCCCCTCTCTGCTGAGGCGGCATTTGATCCGCTGGTGGTGTGGGGTAGAGCCAGAAGCCGTGGGTCCGGTCGCCGTGGACAGGTCACCCCGCAGCCTGGGCTGAGCGTCTCCTCTCAGCCCCCGTCTTGAGGAGCAGAGGTTTGGGCTGGAGGCAACCAAAACTCCCTGGTCTCCCTGTCCTCGGCGCCGAGCTAAACATCTGGGCAGTCCCAAGCGACAGCGAGCAGTTGTAACAGCAAGGAAAAAGGTTTTCTGGAGCAAGGCCCAGAGTAAAAAGCATTTTCTAGGCATTACAGTACATATGTTTTCCAGCCCAGGCACAGATACATGCGCTCCCCTCCCACGCATCTGTCACTCATTCCAGGCTGTAGTGCTTTATCTGAGGGTGAGAGGCTGAATTTGGGAGCGATGCCCAGACGTAGAGCCAAAGAAACTTTATTGGCAAGTCTCTGAAAATTTTTAAAATTTGTTTTCTTTCTGTTTTGGAGCAGTTTCTTACCGTGGTGGCCAACCCATATCTGAGGATATCCGACCAGCTCAGCAAGCCAGCCATTCAGCCCCAAAGCGTCTGGCACTTGTTGGGATAGCAGCAGCACCATCCTAAGCTGCAGCAAGCCTGTGCTGCAGGGACCTCAGGAGTTCCAGCTCTCTTTTCAGTTTTGAAGGGAGCTCAGCATTTTTTTTCAGCTGTTGAGCTTGTTTTGCACAGCTTCACATTTTCACCTTTGTCTTCTCAGAGGAAAAGGCCACAAACAGACTGCGGAAAGGCTGAGATGCTCCTCTCCATCCCACGCTTTACATCCAGAGGGAAAAGGGAGCGTGGGTTTTGCAAACCTGCCTCTGCCCTGCGAAGCTCAAACCGCCTTTGCAGCGGTGTGAGTGGAGCGGTGGGAGAGCTGGTGAGCACCAGAAGCTGCCACAGACCTTAGGAAAAGCCTCAAGTCTCGGAACAGAAGAAACCATAGTGCCTTCTGCCCAGACTAACATCAGTAACCTTATTAAGGGCTTGCCACATAACGATGTTGTTTCTTTCTCTCTCCAGCACCCCTTGTAACCCACCTTGGGAAAACCAGTTGCTGACGCCGAGTCCCTGCAGAGGACGCGGTCGGCTGCCCCATCTGCTGGATGTGCCTCCTGCTGCCCCCAATCCCAGAGCGAACGCAGCTGAAAACCCACAGAATCACCCCAAGAAAAATCTGCACTGGTGCGTTTTGGGCAGGTTTTCAAATCGGGAGGAGTCAGCATGAGGTACAGCCGCCCTGCAAATTGGATTTTACCTGCCCCTGTCGAAATTCATTTCTCTTGACTCAGCCCAGCTGAGTGTGTGACAGCTGCTGCTGAGATCCCTAATTCGTGTTCTAAATGACACCCTCTCATAGACTGACTAGTTTAAGTTAAAAGTATTAACACAGTTGGATTAAGAGTTTTTCCCTCTGAAGTATAATAGGGACAAAGTTCATGTTAATCTGTTTGGGGGACAAGTCTTACGATTTTGTCTGACATGTACCAGGCCTTGGGATTTACCCCATAATTACTTTATTAAATCAACAATTTACTTTTGAACTATAACTTGTATTTTTTAAAAATTGACCCAGTCTTTATTTATAAAGGTAAATATACCAAAAGCTTCAAATATGGACTATAAGATTATATTTAGACACTTAAATATATGTATCTACTAGAGCAGAGCCTCACTACTCAAAAATTGACCAGCGCAAAAAACTGAATTGGCTGAACACTCATCTACAGCTGCTGTTACCGGTCCTGTCACCATTCCTACTGGAAAATTATTTGAGTTTAGTACATATACCCTAGAATTATTATTTTTTTCATTTTGTCCTTTGGAAAAATATCAATTTGCAATAAAAAAATGAACAGAATAAGTGAAAATTATTTACTTTCAGAGCAAATCAGCACCACATTGCTGTAATATGTATTTTTATTTGCTTGTAAAAGATCTGGGAATTGCATAATTCCCCTGCGAATGACTAGGGTGGTTGTCACGGATGAAAGTATTAAAACGGTAATGATTTAACAGCAAATCAAAATTAATGAATAACTAACAACACTTGATCATTAACCAGTTTAAATATGCACAAAATAATTCAGAAAAAGAAATGTTATAATTAAAATAGTAACTTATCTACAGATTCTAAGATGACAAGATTCACTTGAAGTTACTATATGGTGTCTTAAATCAATACATATATTCATGTGCATACACAAACACAAAACATACAGAGAGACAGAAGTATTCGGATCCAGTAGAATGAAGTATGTACCCCCACACACCAGTAAGCAGAGGAAGAGAAGCCAGCTCAAAGTAAAAGTTCCCTCCTTGAGTTTAGAGTGAACGCTCACAGTGCCTGGGCGTCACTCCACAGGCAATAGTTGATGCTGGAGGGGGTTGACTCGCCCTGGCCCTCGTCAGCTCTGACGCAGCCGGCACCTTCAGGCTTTTGATACCCGAGAGGGGTCCCAGCTCAGGGCAGCCGCTGCTCACAGCCCCGCTGGGATCCAGGAGAGCTCAAAGGGTCTCCCTCGGGGTCGCGATTTATAGGGCCCAAGATAATTGACTTTTGTCGTGAACTTTTTGCTCAGGCCCGGCTCGAACAATGAAGCATCCTGGTATCTTCCATCAGCTGCACAAGAATTTGACGAATGTGCAACTCTGTTATTGTTCTCAGCTGATCACATCCCAGGTACAGGCGTGCCAGGCTGTTCAGAGGTGATGGACCGTTTAACCATTTCCGAGCAACAGGGAGGGCAGGAGCCTGGCTCCTCGCAGGGGCACCTTGCCCTGCTGCTTCACTGCTGTTAGCAGCCCTGATCTCCCCAGGCTGGTGCACAGCCTGGGGCAGGTGGTGGGTCACACTTACCACCAAGTGGCCCATCACAAAGGGGCAGGGGAGGTGAGAATTGCACCACCGCAGTGGTATGGATGGATTTTTTCTTCATTCATTTTCTCTCTTGGAAAAAGATGTAAACAAGCAGTACCTTTGCACAATTTTCAGTGTGCGTGGCTTTTTTGGGGGTTTTTTGTTTTTTGTTTTTTGTTTTTTTTTTTGATTGAAGCGTTAAACAAGATTAACATGCTATTTAAATAACTGAACTATTTAATTTATAGTAAATATTTGGGTGTCTTTTCTTGTAAAAAAGAATGTTACATTTAGCTAAACTGGCTTAAAATTTCATTTAGAAAGTAAGAGTAAGCATGTTTTCAGAAGTTGATAAATAATTTTGATTGACTCAAAGTGAATTTTCATTAAATGAGATATCTTTTCAGCAGATGATTACTAATTTTTTTTCACCATAAGTATCCAGATTTTAGAAGCATAGAACATCAACATTTCTTTCATTTCCATAGTAATAGAGAGTGTTCATCTTTTTGAAAAATCATTGTAGAGATCAGGTCTCACTTAATTAACTAGCTATGGCTTAAATTTGAAAATAATGTTGATTGTTCCATTAAACTCCCTCCTAGAGGCACAGTGGTTTTTGCCATCCCTTCCAGCTTTGCTTTGCTGTTGATATGGATGGTTCAAAAAGTCAGTGATATCCATTGTCTTTTTCTTGAGTTAGAAATGAGAACAGCAGCACTTCAGAGCAAACTTTACTTCTCCCCAGTGCACGACGGGTGCAGATTTCCTGGACTTTCTGCCAGATATTGCTGTGTGTGCTAAACCACCGGGATGGCAGTCACGGGCATTCAGGAGTCACCTGCAACCCTTAGCAGTGCCGGGGCTAAGAGATGAACCAGAATCTTTCCAACAGCAGATGGCAGCTCTCCCTTGTCTCTCTCTCGTGCACACAGCAATACCGTTGGTTCTCTTGAGCAGGGAAGTAATTCATCCCCTCTGCACACTACATTAGAGAGGTATTGGACCACCTGCTTTATGTGCTGACCACAGAAAAGCTATTTCACAGGACCCCTACACTGATGGGCTGTCAGTGTGGAAAGACTTACCCATAAAATAGACAACGTCCTTTGCCAGGAAGCATAAAATATCCTTTAGGTGCCTCAGGTGTGGAAGATAAGAGAGCTGTAACCCACCTCTGAAAAAAGCTAGATGGGAAAGATTTGTACGTGCCCTGGGTTCAGTGGCTGCCTTTAGTGCTTTTGTCTAGCCCAGCAGTGTGGTTTCAAAGCAAAGCTTGCATTTGCCTTTGTGTCTAGTCTGGTTCTTAGTGTGATTTTGAGGAGCACAAACCAGGTGTCTTCTGGGGAAAGACACTGAAATGCCATTCCACTTTAGCACTTCGTGGAGACATCGTCTTCCACATCCATATGTGGGCTGCACTACTTTAAGATCCTCCAGCATGTTACATAGCATGTGTGCCAAAAGAAGACTCTCAAACCATTCAGAGCTCCCACAAGATTCTGGCGTGGTTCTTGTGCTATATGTAAAGGGCCAAGTGCCACAGGCACCTTCCTATTTGCCAACATCTGCCAACCTTCAACTCTTTGCCATCACTCCATTATCCACTGGCACTTCTAGTTTGAAATCCTTTCCTGTCTTCAGCTGCTTTCCATTCTGTTGTCAATCCCACTTGCTGAACGCCTTATTTATTTTATCAGATCTTTTTTTCCTTACTAACCGTTTGCCAACTGTTCTCTCTTCTGCCTTTAGCCTCCTGAAAACTCAGAGAGTTGAGCCTCGGGCCCCTTATGGAAATGGTAGCGCTTGTTATTCCATGAGAAGGACATGAGAGGGACAAAGGTTTCCTGGGTAGCAGAATAATTTGCTGGTAGAAGCAGGAGGTTGCTAACGTCATGTCTGCTCTTGGTACGAGAGCACTGGCAAGCAACAGTCAGCAGATTTCAGGAGAATAAAGGTAATCCTCTTGAAGTCCCATTACGTTTCACCGAGAGCGTGGCAGACATGCACCTACTGAGTGAGTGCAACACGGCAGTGACTGCTCACATGGACTCTGTCACCACGGTGGAGAACCTGGAGAAGCAACAGTGCTTTGACACGGCTCCAGGGTTCTTATTCTAGGATCCCACAGAAGATCCTTTCCAGGTCATGCTGTAAGAAACCTTTTCCACGGGGGCTGTGAGCTGCAGGAGAAATCATTCACACAGCAGCTAGTGAAACTATCAACAGAGGTCGGAGCTGCCTGCCCAGTCCTGAGCCAGTTTGGATGACTTTGCCTCAAAGCCATGCAACAAACATTGTAATGTATGTGTGAAACAAATGGTGGAACATCTCCTTCATTCATTCAGCAGGGCTGACAGATATTCCTGATGCCAGCCTGGCTACTCAGCAACAAAGGCTCTGGAGAGGTGACGTGGCCCCACAACAGTGTCTCTCTCCAGAGCCACCAAGTTGCTGCACACCCATCCTGCAGGGAGGCCTGTGGCAGGAGCCAGAAGAGGAGGGAGTCCAGCACCTTCCAGAGATTGATGTGCGAGTCCCAGTCCCCAGAGAGACAGTCTTACTGCACGAAATTATATGCTACTGTAGATGTAGCCAATGGCCATCTAGTGCTCTTGCTTCTCATGATCCACCTGGTCAAGGAAAGGTTCCTCAGCGCAGACAATTACACACCTCTTGACCTCTGAAGCCTCCAACTCCTGCTTCTCTTATCTCTCCTTGCCCTGAGTGTAGTCAAAGCAGAAAAAACAAGAACATATCTTCTCTTTATGGTGCCCCTTCTGAACACAGGTGAAATTGGGCCCTACACTCCCTGCACCTGCTAGAGTTTGTAGAAGGATGCTACACATCCCACGTCTTCACAAAGGTGGTTGTTTCAATGTATGGCAGTAGTGTGTGGTGCCACAGTGGAATTGTATTCAGTGCTTCACAATCACCTACCTACACCTGCTCCTTGCTCTATTATCATTTCCCGTTAAGCTCCTGTTCTGTGTTGCTTTTTCTGCTGATCATTCAAAATCATCATATACATATACTTGGTGTAAGTCCAACAGTCTCTGCTGCCCATATGGGTTTTTCAGATACATAGACATTAATTTTCTGAAAGCATGCCTTGTAATTTTTGCCAGTCCCCTGCATGCACTATAAACTGAGTCCCGATCGCTGCAGTTTGCAGCTCACTAATCCTCTGTTTTAATGCCTGATTAGGTCCCATATCCATTATTGTTAGTGAGATGTGGGTGTGGGGAGGGTAGGAGGATTTAATCCTCTTGGCTGAGAGTTAAGCTGCTAGAGGTACACCAGACTGGTGCTGTACCAGTGTATTAATTAGCTCGCCTGGAAATTTCATCGGTGCTGTTCAGCGAGGTTGTTGAAAGGTCAGACACTCCATTAGATGTGTTGTGCTTCAACTTTAAGTCATAGCAATTGACACTTAACAAACCTCTAGGAAAAAAAATCAAATAAAGCATTAGCATAAAAATATTTTTAAAAACTCAAGTCCCTACTTCAAGCAGCACTAGAAAGAACACTGAATCATAATAATTAGCATCCTTCTAGCTCCTTAATCACAAGGATCTCACGTCTTCATTCTCCAAGTGAGCTTCACAAGGGCTCCAAGGTAGGTTGAGTAGTGGTCACCACTGCACTTTGCACAGAGGGAAACATCACCACTCCGCTGTGCACAGTGGGAACCAGAATTAAAGTTATCTGCCCCGCAAAGAAGACACTGAGTCCCTGGTGGATGTCTCCATGTCCCAAACCCTGTGAAACGAAATTCATTATCAGTAAGATGTAATTTTATTGATTAAAGTGTAGCACTACAGTATGAATGAGAATATATTCCATCCTTGCAAGAAAATAACAATATGGAAATAAATGGCAAAAAGGCAGAATTTGCATGAGTTTTGTGTATGCACGTAAGGCAGTCACCTGCCTTTCCTGCCAGCCTGTGCCACCACTCTGGTCAAGCAGTGTGGCTGTGGTACAGTCAACAAGCAGGGACTTAGCTATCAAATAAAATAGGTGACAATTTCTGAAGCTGAAGTAAACTGCCAGCTGAACTTCCAACCCCTTGCTGTGTCTCCTCTTACCCTGAGGAGGTGGGAACGTGCTATGTCAGACCTCTCACTCAGCTTTAAGGTAGGACACGTGTGCCCCATAGCTGGGTGAGCAGAGAATGTGTGTCCAGAGCCTCCTCTCCCACCTCGCTGCGAGCATCCTACATGTCCTCTGGGCTTGTCTCTCCCTTCCCATCACGGCTAAAAATACAGCACGCACCACACTCCAACAAATGTTTCAGAAGTGTGCATGTGGCATATGGACTGCATTTAAGCCTTATTCAACCATCTCCTTGAGCCATATTTTCAGATGCTCTTTGCAGCATGCAGTTAATAAGAAGGCAGGCTTTAACTTCATTTTGTCTGTATTGCAAGTGGTAAACTAAATACAGCTAAAGGGATCATAATGTAGCTGGTTTTGAAAAGAGAAAACTTTAAACCCGCAAGGTTAGAGCTAACAGTCAGGAGCTGGATGGGGAAAGGAGGCTGCTCTCCAGCTCCGTGCGTGTAACACCGTAAACATAAGGCCAGACAATTTACAGAAAAGATCAAAAGAGGGCAGGCGAGAGTACACAAATAATTCCTCCTGTGCTAACAACACTACCACAGCTAAAGCTGGAAGAGGGCAGCATGTGTTTTATTTAATGGTTTATATTGCTCCATGGCTGAGGTCACATTTCTGAGAGCAAACCAAATCAGCCATAAAAGCAGGGAACCTCTGCTGTGGCAGCTGGGTCTGGGTTGGAAATTCAGTCTGGGTCTAGATCCAAACTCTCCCGAAATACCCAAGGTCTTGCATTTTAAGATTTAGATTGTGTTCATCTCTATTTATGGTAAAACAAAACAAAGCAAAACAGAACAAAAACAAACAAACAAAAAAACCCCCAGAAAAACAGAAGAAGCTTGGCATGCATCTATTAGCACCTGGCCTAGGCTTCTTATGCTATTGTAAATGAAGTTAGCAGGACTCTGCAGAGTATTATCATAAGGTTGCAATTAGCGATAAGAATTATGCCACACACATTTTACATTAAAGGAAACAGTTACAATAAAAGGCTGATGAACTCAATTAATCAAAGCACACTGTTCATGTAAATTAATAATACAGCAAAAGATAAACTTTAGATGCACAGACACACCAATAGTTTACTTTTTAAAAAAGCTCTTGTTGAAAAATTTGGTCACACTTTATATTAATTTTATATTTATATTTAATTTATATTTTAAATTATATTTAAATAATTTTTATTTCCATTTTTGAATATTTTATACAACTTATAAAATTTTACCTTTTATAAAAGGTACTAATTTATTATTAGCTAGAATGCAGACATGATTTATATAGGTATGAATGTGCCAGGGAAAACCATGCGTTATATGGTTATGAACATGTCAAGGAAAGGCATTTTTTTAACTAAGTCCCTCTTTAAAAGTAAATTTACTGACCTATGAAATTTTATAAAATGCTTAACCACATAGTAGCCTGTCTGTCTATTCACCGGTTGCTCTATACTTATAAGCTACTGGTGCTTTATGTGCTGTTTAGGAGTAGAACCTTGCTGATAAGCAAACTTGAAAACTTCAGATGTTTGAGTTTTTAGCTAACACCTGGATGTTGCTCTCTCTATAGTCAGTGAGATTGGTTCATTAGCTATAATTGGAAAAAAGATTGCATCCTCTCTTTTGAAATAATGACACCAAGGTTTCTATATTTAAATCAATTTACATGGAAAGGCTGGTTGGAAAAAATATTCTGAATACAGAGAAGACCGAACTGAATATAGTGGGGTACTTTAGTATTTTAGATCTTTGCCTTATTTAATTTTTAATCTGTTAATTTTGCATTTCTATACAGCATCTTTCAACATAGAAGTACTGGGCTAAATTTAGTTCCAGTTAACGCAAGCTCCACTAAGTAAGTAAGGGCCATGAATGCATTTGACATCTTCATGAAGGGCTGTAACAGCACAAAGCACCTTCTTGCAGAGAATCCCAAATGGAGGCGTGGAAGCCAATGACCTCAGATGGCAAATGCACGCAGTCAGTGCACCTGGATCAGCACATCACCAGAGCGTTTGCTGCAGGGGGTCCTGCCAAGCCACAGGCAGGTTCAAGCTCCTGTTTTCCAGGCAGAAGCCTCAGGGAGGACAGCAATGTAATTTTTCCTAGACCCTCAGTGGAGGCTGCTGGTGTATTATGTGTGTTACAGTATCCTGTTCTCCATACTCCCCCAATGAGGCAAATGATGTTCAGAAAATCTTGTTGCAGGACTGTCGAGTATTTGAAAGGCCATTAGTGAAGTGGGAAGAGAAAAGCAGCAAAGCAGAGCATGCAATATAAGAAAAAGCAGCTGAGGTGGTTCCACAGGTTGAAAATTTTCTTCAGACATGGTGCTGGCAAGGGGAATGTCAGTGTAAGCAGAGAGCCATTGCAGTGGGAGCTCTCTGACCGGCAGCGGCTGAACTCCGGCAGCTCTTGGCCTGCACTACGGCTTTGCTGTGAACGCTTTGTGCCATGGCCATGGAAGCAAGTGTCAAAGCTGGCTGCTGCTCCTCTTGCAGCAGGGATGAGGAACTGGCCCTCCTGACACCACACTCTACACCCCGAGGGTCGGTTGGGCTCCTACTGTCCCCCCTGTCTGTCTCAGGATCTTTGCTGGTGAAGATGACGTTTATGTTGTCCACTCCTGGTAGCGGTCAGGCGTGATGAGAGGGACAGGCTCAGATCTGTTTTCAGCTGGCAGTGCAGGTGAGAGAGGCTAACCCTCTTGTCCTGTGAGCCACATGCCAAAATTTGTCAGTTTTATGTCACAGGCATCCGAAATGCTGGGGGAACTGCAGCAGTCATCCCTCCATCCTGCTGATAAACTGAATAAGGCTTGGGTTGGCACCGGGCAACTTGGTTAGTTCGATGTGAGCATGCATATTTGATTTGCACACCAAGCTGGGGATTTTGCTAACGCAGCAGAATGAGCTATAGGTCTGGCGAAGATCTGTGCTTCATCTACTTGGAAGTAGCATGTGGCTTCTGGTCAACCACCCCTTGTGCAGAGAGCTGCAGTCTGCTGCCCAGGTTTTGCCTCGCTCTGTGCAAGGGCACCACATGTCTCAGCTACGCCCCGTGTCCCTCACGTGTTGGTAATAACACTGCGGATGGACTGCTAGAGGATCTTTCCTTTCTCACCCATGGGCGTGAGGAGAAAAATATGATTACCCATCACTTGTACGCTTCCTCAAGCCTAACTGTCTGTAAGGTGGTGGTTCAGCCAAGGGACTAAATGGATGATTTGCACCTCATTCCGCAGCCAGCCACGCCAGCACTCTGCAATTCAGAGCACTCTATATAAGAGAGTTGTCTGTTCTATCATGGTCTTGCTGTTATTTTTACCCTTTTCTTTTACTACATCTCCAAAAAATCTGCGGTCTTAACTAATTTGGCTTTGTTTACTGCAAGGATTTCTACATTCAGTGAACCAGACCTAATTATTGATTTCATATGTCTGATCTATAGCATGAATAGAATCTTGAATCAATTACAACTAGCAGAAAGCATGTGTGTGCAGAAGAGCAGACTGATTCTAGCACCATGCCCCTTTCCGTCTCTACAATTTTCCCAGGAACTGAAGAGACTTTTTCAACAAGATACAGTCTATGATTTTGCAACAGTGCGTTATAGAGATGAGTTTGCTGGATATGCCCTGAAGTCACTGACACTCTAAGAAACAAGGCTCAGCAAGAAACTTGAGAACAGTGTGTCTGACTGGAGCATACATGTTGTATGAGGAGACACCTGGGGATACAATTTTCCTAAATTTTCTTTGTGAACAGGCAGTTACCTTCCCAGCTGTTGTATACTCTAGAACCACTATGAATAAAACCACACGAAGTGTAACTGGCCACTGCTATTGTAATTTAAAGTGGTTTCAGCCATCAGTTGATCCTACTGCCACGTATCAGTTTCCTTAGAGCTATTCCATGAGCATGGGGACCGTCACGGCTGAAGGAGCTACCTCCCTTCAGCTGAGCCCTGGGAGCTGACCCGGTATGCGTTGCCTACGAGTTAACAAGTGTCTTTTCTTCCTTGGGTGAAGCAGATGGGAAGCACATGAGAGATTGTTACCAGGGTTGTGGCACCGTAATAGCTTTTGGTCTTTGTCCACACCTTTCCATAACTCTGAGCTGCCAAGGTTGACCTGCTCATCCAGTCACAAGCACTGTGTTTATAAAAAATGTGTTTTGTGGCTGCAGAGCTCTTCCCTAAGGTCTCAGCTGCTGGTGCAGAGGAATAAGCCTGTCTGCATGTTTCACTAACAGCTCTTCTTCCATTTGCTCAAATTTTCTACCAACTTTATCACAGTTTCGCAATAACTAAGCTCAGGAAACAGATTTGCAAAGTCCATACTAAAAGATTCTTCCCTCTTCTTAAATAGCAATTTAAATTAATATCATGTAGGAAATAATTGTATGATATGATAAATTCACACCCAGCTTTGGTTGTTCCAATTGATCCAAGAGTTTTCCCCAATTAATTACACGAATTTTTCTGTAATAGAAAAATGAATCATCTTATTTTATAGATTTGCAATCTGAGCTTCTGAATTAATTAATCCTGAATCTTACATTTCTGAGGTGGATTCATAGTGTTAAAAGAGTAGGTATGTATGTAGCAGTTTAAGTAATCAGACTAAATGATTCAATGTATACATAAAGCTGCAAAACAGTCATTTTAAGGAAAACACATGTCTGAAGAACACTTAATGTTTATTTTCCTATTATTTCAGTAATTTTGAAAGGAATTTTTTATGGACGCAGAGTGTTAAATAAGAAATATGACAATATTTTGCCTTAGGGGGATTGTGTTCTTATCTTCTGACTTGCAAGAGGCATGGGGTGAAATGTCCAAGCTGTTCTAGCTGTCATAGCTACATAATACCACTTTGAAGTATGTTAATATTCTTTCTGAACTCTTCCACCGCTTTCCACTGAAATCCTCCCAATACAAGTTGTCTTTAAATAACAGAAACAACTTGAGGAACCCTTAATCTGCAGGGCCATGCAATGCTGCTTTAGACATGTTGCAAAAGGGGACAAGAAAAGACAAGAAATTTAAACTAACTGATGTTGTTAAACTGTGGAAATTCGTGCATCTTGAATTCCATGGATTTACTTTAATCAGTCCAGCGATCTGTTTAGTTAAGCTGTTGTAAATCCTAGTGTAAGCACTATGAGAGATTTTTAGTAAGGCTAAGACAAGGAAGACTTGTTTCCCTAGACTCTTTCCACAGTCACAGGAGAGAGAAAATGGCTTTTTCAGGAGAAGAGCTGGAGCTGCGGATCCACTGAACTGATCTCATGAAAAGATGCTGGAAGAGCGATATCCCTTCCTCCAGCCTGTCTGCTCCCTCCAGCCAGCTCTTGTACTCCCTGGGCTTTCCCAGCAGCCAGATCAGCTTTCCAACACAGAAGGAACCGATGCCGTGTTTCTCTGCCGCGTTAGTCTGTCGCCAGGCTGGTGGCTGAGCTGGCACACAGGGTGACCCGGCCTTCTCTAGGTAGGGACTCCCCTCCCAGGGTGACGAGCAGTGCTTTGAATCACCGAGCATCTTCACTGCACTCTGTGCCTCATAGGGCATCACCATTATTCTGCACTACGTATATGCACATATATATATGTACACACAGAGATATATATCAATATATATATATATGCCTGTCTAAATACTAACTATAGAGACATACACACCCCTGCATTTGTCTATGAAGGACTTACATAAATGTATAAAAACTATGTGGAGGGGCAGTTTGTTTAAAAGAAGTGTTGCTATGGCTGCAGTGGTTTTTGTGTGTGGTTATTTAAAAGTGGGCTTACGCAGCATGCAGTGACAGACAGATGTGTATCTTTGGGTGGTTGAGTTGCCACTGGCTGTTGGTTCAGCTCTGCTTGCTAGCTGGGTGTGACAAAGGACAGCATCTCTCTGGTGTCCTGGGTGAGCAAGTCTGGAGCTCACTACTCAGCCATCTTCTGGCAGCTGTGACTCCAACAACCACTCTGAAACTGTTTGCTTGCTTGAGAAAGGAGGTGGATGTGTGTCATTTCCTTGCATAGACACATAAGCATCACTTTCCTTTCTCATGTGGTTTTTTTTGGTTTTTTTTTTTCCTGTTTTGTTTTGTTTTTTTATGAGATGGCAAATCAGTTGGGACCTACAATGCAGTGCAAACTGCACAGGAAGACCAAGACTTCTGAGCATTAAAAGACTGAAGGATCTGAATTTTTTAATGAGTCATCATTTGAACTCCTAAAAAATCCAAGAGGCACCTGAAATGACAAGGCACTTAAAAATGTTGCCATTGGATTACACAGGGGGAAAGCAATCAGTGAGCCTATCAAACAAGTCATGAAACTTGAGAGGCATGGGAAGGAAATGTGGCATGGAGTCTGGGGCTGAAGGGACCACAGGAGAACTGATCTTAAGGAAGAGCAAGTGAGTGCTTGGCAGACATGAAAGGAATACTTGTTCATCTCTATGGGATAGTCCAGCTTCCCAGAAATAAATATTTCAATGGTTTGATATTGGGGTTTATTTTTGTCCTTCTTTGTTGTCTTCCGAGGCACTAAATCAGCTAGTGGCATAATCACAGATTTGAACAGTATGATCCATATCTGATGGACCATAACAGTATTTCCAATGCTTTGTTCATTGCTCTGTTGCTTTCCATTTTAATTTACCTTCTTAAAAAAGCACACGCAAGAAAAAGGCAAAAATACAACAACTAGAAAAGAGAGGGAAAGGAGAGCAGACATTCAGACTTCAAAGATCTTAACACAACTGATAAAGCCCTGAGTGTAAATAGTGAAATTAATTTCATTCTTTTCTTCCCCTGATCTTGAAAATGTTTATGAACAGTATGCTGTTTCTCACTTTCTTGGAAAGCCCAAGTCCAAGAACTGTGCCATTAGTGGGGTGCACACAGTGCAGATCCCCATAGCATGTTAGCAGAAGTCTGCACACTTGCTCATTTGTAGGTCAGAGTCTGAGTTTTGCCCATAGAAAGGGTAGGTGAAGTTTTGTGACTCATGCTCTGCATAGGATGCCAAAAGTTTTAATCCTTTTGGAGGAGGAAGACTAAATAACGTCAGACCCAAGCCACCTATCTTTGTGGGTCAGTGGTGATCTGGTGCTCCGTACAGACCCTTGGTTTCCCCAGGGCAAACCTGAGGAATCTTTATAATGGGGTCATTAATGATCCTCCGTGTTATTTACGAAACAGTTCTAGTGATTTTCAGACTTGGCCTTCCCTTGCTGACATCTGTACTCCAGAGATGCATCGACCAGGGCCGTGAAGTCCCATGAGCTCCACCTGGGCAGACTCTTGCTCAGGTGACCTCTCTGGAGATGCAGACCCTCCACTGATCAATCACAGTGGATGAGGGCCCAAAGGTATTGCTTCCTGGAATTCCAGAGGTGAAACGTGCTAGAGCTGGGCAGAGATGAATGCCAGGAGAGCTGCTCTCTGCCTGCAAAATCAGGACAAACTGATCGGTCTTAATTTTATGGATGAAATTCTTGCATGTAACTTGAAGGGTACATCCCTAGTGCATACTGTGTCAGTACATATGCTACCACATGCATGGAATATATCATGCTATGATATGTTTAAATGCTGACATTTAAATAATTGCACTAGCTGAAAGAGTTATATACTTGTTTAGTTTCTCACCTTCATAATTGAAATCAGTAGTTGTATTTCCCATTCAAAACTGTGGAAGAATGTTGATTCTTCTCACTTCCAGCCATGACATTATCTGTTGGACTCGTCTGGTTTTTCCTCTCTGAGATGTACCTCAGCATGATTTCAAGTAGCAAGGATTTGTTCAAACCACCCATTTTTTGGCAATGGAGGTAGAAGCACAAGTATGAATACATTCCCTAGCAACCCTTAAATTAGGAAACAAGGATGGAGAGATCAGAAAGATAGTACTTAGTTGGTGAAAGTTCAGACTGGTTTGGCTAGAAGGTACCTTTCTATCCACAAGAAAGATATTGTCTGTCATCAAAGACTTTATAACCTGATATACTGATTACATTTGTGTGGGTGATAGTCTGTGCTCATAGCTGCACCAGCATTGGTAAACCTGTTATTCACCATCAGGTGAAAATACCAAAAAGAAATGTTAAAAAATCTGTCAATCCTTATCTGGGAGGAAGCGTAGCAGAAACAGAACATATCCAAAGAGATGCTGGTACACTGTGAAGTAAAGTTGGCACCTCTGTAAGTAGAAGTATGGGCCTCCATAGTCTGAGCTAGAAGCTCATTCTCTGTGAATAAAGAGGGTACAACCTGGATCTGAGCACTGCACATGATCATCCTCATCACTGAGTTGCTGGTAGGCACCATGGCATGGTTTTCTCCCCATGTTCAGGGTTAACAGGGTCACCGTTGCTCCTGCAGGCCACTTGGTCAGTCACCACGTCCTGGGCAGTAAGAGAGGTGAGCTGTATCTACACAAACTGGGGCATGCCATGACCAGGAAACAGCCTGTGCACCATTTTATCTTCTATCTTAGATGCAGCCAAAAATCTAGTGCTCAGGCTGAGCAGTGTGACCGGTCCTTGGCCTCTCTGTATCGGGTACCAACTGGGATATGGCACCCATCACACACAGCATATTGGGCCAAGTACATGAATGAAACTGTGAAGCCTACACAAGGATTAGGTAGCTAAAATCCTCATTGGATATGGGTCTTAGTTACCCTATAGGGTACTGATTAGGCATTTAAATGGGTAACTGTGGCTTTGAAAATCCTCCCTCAGTAGACACATGGTCCAGAGTATCTAAACATCAAAGATCCTTCATTTTCTGTTGTTTAAATTCCTCTGACTTTTGACTGTTGTGCTCTGGGCCTGAAGATCTGCAAACAAGGCACTTGGTAATGTACCTCTCATGAGCTTGATACAGGAGGCTATCACAGTACTCTGAGGAGACTCCAACAGAAAGGGGCTCCCACCAAGTGCAGGTAGCTGTGGCTGCCTGAGAATAGCAAACCCAGCGTTGTCCTCCTGGAAGGGAAGACCCCATCAGCAAAGCACTCACTGAGACTGTAGGAAAGTCAGGTTCATTACTGACCTATACCTACAGGGATGCACATTCTCACTTCCTAGGACTCCACTCAAGCCACCAAGTCTCAAAAGGAAGGCCTCTCCCAGCTTCCACTTGAAAGTTAGTCAAGATATATTTTGTCACAAAGAGAGCAAATTCAAATGTTAATATTAAGGTAATCTCTTGAGGGTCAGGAATTGGTCAGTAGGATATACTTTCTTTCTGAATCTACTCATGAAGACTATTTTCACATGTAGTGCAGAGATAGTCCCAGGAAGAAAGGTTGAAAGTCAGGTTGAAAGTCTAAGTGATTATCCCAACCACTAGTCAGAGACTGATACTGAGTGCCCCCATGTCTTAAATGCTCTAAATGCCCCTCATGGAAGAGTGTGTTCCTCAGGATGATGCTGTGTTCCATGTTTTGAAATAACAGAGTGACTTTTATTCCTATAAAAGGAAGTGCTGAGGTCCCTCTCTTGGTGGAATGCAGAATATGCATCCCAAGTGGGTGGGGGCCTGGTTTGGCAAGTCTAGGAAGGAGCCTCATCACTGCATATGGGTGAGATTTATACAGTTCTTTCTGCTCTTTCCCCAGCAACCTGTTGATTCTGAGTTACACATTGAGGGCCTGCTCCTTGTATAAGGAGCCCAAGTACCCAGCACTGATGACGGATTTCTCTGTGAGCTATGGGCGCACATTGCTGTGATAATGAGACACTTCCATCAGCTCCTGAGCTCGTAGTGCTGCAGAAATGCTGAAGTGGGTTGGCTGAATGCAGCCAACACAAACCACAGGTCTACATCCCAAACCAAACTGTTGTGCAACCTTAATAGGGAATTATATAATTTATTCATAAAGCACTATATGAGCACTAGGAGGAGTTGTTAGTCATAGGATTGAGCAAGCATACTCCTGTTGACTTGTGTCTTTGGCCAATCAGTTCTTCTGTTGGTTATTGAAATGTTAAATGCCCAGTAGAACCAGTTGAGGTTTCTGAATATTACCTCTGTTCCCCTGAAGTCAGAGTAAGGACAGATGGCTGAACCATACACAGCACTTGCTCTGTATATGTTTGTGTCTCTATGTGTGCATACATGCCTGGTCTGACAAATACAGACCATGTTCTGGTTTTTTTTCAAGTACATGTTGCAATACCATACCACTTAAATAATGAAATTACAGTATTCCAAGCCAACAGTATTTTACCAGAATCAATAATCATGTTAATTAATAATTGGCCTAATTCCAAGGATATCAAAGTACTTGGCAAGCATGGGACTAATTCATGCTCCTGTATCATTGTATAGAGTTTATTGGAAATGTTTATGCAGAAAAAGGTATAGAAACATTTGCCTATTTCATACCAATGAAAGCAGAAAAGCTGAGTGAATCTTGTGTGGTTTCTTTTTGGGAAGGACCTGGCATCTCTGGCTTGACTGGATGAAATAGCAGCAGTCCATTTTATTCTCTTCTTTGGTCTAACTTCTGTGAGACAAGGCTCCTCCTCAGGTCTACCTTTCAGTGCTTTTGATATTCTGCTGGATTAGAACACTGGTTTTACTAAGTCAAGAGACACGATTCAAGATCCCTATCTTCACATTTGGCAGTGTGCTGGAGTAATTGAAAGAAAGAACTACACTACTGTAGAAAGAAGTCCATGTATAAAGGCATAATTAATGAAACTACTCCAGCCTTCTTTACTGCTGTGTGACACTGTCTCCTTTCCTCTTACCAACCTATGTAACACCAATCCTAAGAATTTTTTTTTGCTGCTATAGTATCAAAACAGAGGTTCTTAGAGATTGGAAGGTCAATGAAACAAGCAAGCCATGATTTTTAAATGAGACATTGGCTAAGGTGTAAGAATGACCACTTTTACTGAATCCCAAAATGGTTATTCGGTAGATCCTCAAATCTGGGCCAGTCAAAATTATTTCTCATTCAGGTTTCGGAGCAAACACAAAGCCACTAGCACAGAAGACAACTAAAAGGAACAATACATCAGAAATCATAGAAACTTTGAAAAATTCAGGTTGGAAAGGACCTGTAGCTGTCACCTAATCCACCTCTTCACTCAAAGCAGGGCCAATGGCCTGGGTTACTCTGGGCCTCATCAATGTTTTTACTGTCTTCCAGGATAGGGATTTCCCACCCTCTGGGCAGCCTGCTTGTCCAGTATTTGCCTGTCCTCTAGTAATTTTCTTTTCCCTTAGTAGGAGATTTTCTCACTCTCCTACTTGTGTCCATTGGTTTTTGTCCTATTGCTGTGCACCTCCAAGAAGAGTCTGGATGCATCTTTCAATACCCTCACATAAGGTAGTTGAAGACAGCAGTAAAATTGCCCTCAGCCTTCTCTTTTTAAGGCTGAACAAGACCAGTTCCCTCGTGCCCATGTACATCATGTGCTTCAGACCCCCACCTATCCTAAATGCTAAATCCTCTCTCCTCTATGGTCTTTTTGAATAAAGGATAGATCAAGGCAATTGAGAGGGACACGGACCCACTGTCCAAATCATGCCCTAGTAAGAGTGAGGAGCAACCGTACTGAGGTTACTGGGGCACTGTCAGAGCTATTTGGGCTCCAAAACATTCCTAAACCAGGAATTTTTAAAATGCAGCAGTCTCTGGATCAAAAGTGCTCATGAGTGTTGCTGCCAAGGTAGTTCTAAATTTCTGCTCATTACAGTTATTGCTACAGGAACATTGCTGGCGTAACATTTTCTCCTGGAGTCTTTCTAGAGCACCTGCTTCATTCACCACGTATGCAGACATAAGCCAGGACAGATGCTCAGGGAAAGAGCTGAAACCCCAAACCTCACAAAGGGCTGATGGCCTTTACCAGAAAAAAGGCCACCCATGTTCTTGATTTAAGGAGGGAGGCAGGAAAAAGTCTTTGGAGAAGAAGCAGCTTCCTTAAAGTGTTTAAGGAAACCCTTTCCAGAGACAATATTAAAAATGCATGGGTGGGGTGAAAGAGAAAGAATTCTTATTTATGTATAAAGTTACACATGGAGACAATGTCCAAAATCACTGAAAAAAAGAGTCTGTGTGTCTCTGTTTTCCGGAGTTACGATAGCATGTGTTTAGTATTATGGCTAATCCCTTTTAGGAGCCAAAGTTAACATCTTCCAAAGCATAAGGGTTTGGGTTTTTTTTAAAGCTCTGTTAAATTCTATCGCTTCAAACTTACTAAAATATAGCAAAAAAAAAATTATCCGGAAATGCTTTATTTAGTTTTCTGTAATTGAAACAATTATGTAATTGGATAAGCAATCAGGCTAGTTCAAATTGGTGAAATTTTGCATTACAGAGCAGAACAAATTCCATTTGAACCTGGATAAAATAGTAATATAAGAAATGTAGTGCTTTTTTTCCATTAAGAAAGGACAACCACATAGATCTAGTCTAAATGGGTCTTATTGTAGCTTAAGGAACCAAACCCGAAGGCTTCGCAGGGTGACATACTGTGCACATCCCACAGCGCAGAGCTGTCCCAGGACAGTTGGATGCAATGAAGGGTGGATAGAGAGGGCGTCTCCGGAGGCTTAGCACAGTTCTCACATCCCAGCCTATGACATTCCAGCCGCTGAGGCTGTTGGCTCTGGTTTTTATGTGCTCAGCGTGTTGCAGTGGGCCAGCTCTGGAGGTAGCAAGTCGCAAGGGGAAGACGGGAGCAGTTCGTGCCTCCCCGTCCTCTCTTTTCAAGCAGCACAGCCGTCAGATCAACAAGACGGTAAGGCACATATGTGTTTCCCAAATGGATTCAGTCATCTGTCTTTAACTGAAACCTCTGTTTGTTTGTGGAATAAGGGATTTCACTTTTAACAAGATCACTTCAAACAAATCTGCTGGGAGCTGTGAGTGTGTATATTTTGTTAGGGGGTTTCTGTGGAGTTGCTGGTAGGAACAACATAAAAAAGGAAGGTTGTAGAACTGGTGCACTAGGAGTATTTCTCATATAGGAGAAGCCATAAAGCTAAAAGGGATGTTACTTTCCCCAAAATCAGTTCTCCCACATCCTCTCCCCTCCAATGTCCTTCAGCTCTGAGCTGGATGGTAGGGACAGTGTCCTTGCTGTGGTGCCATACTGGCCGGAGCTGTATGGGAAACACTATGGGAGCAGCAGCACGTGGGCAGGACAGGCTTAGTCTCCCTGGTCAGTGCTACAAGGACCAGGTCTTCTGCCGTGGTCTTCAGTTCAGGACTAACAGAGCAGGATTCCTTTTTTCAGATATTAATTCCCTAAGAAAATCCAGTGCTTCTATTTATTGTTGACACAGGAGTTTTCTTTAATGATTTTCTTGTCTTAGGGACTTAAAGACAAAGGTCAGGACTCAGTGCAGCACTTCATAATGCCTGGAGAAGAGGACTGCTGACAGCAAGAGCCGTGACCCCTTTCAGGAGTCAGCTCTGGCAGGACAAGCAAAGCACAAAGCTGGTGGAGTTTCTGCACCTCATCCCTCCCTCGTCCAAGGACAGTTAATTCCATATGGTTTAAAGCAGGGAAATTGAACAAGAAGCAAAAGGCCCCTTAATTAAAACCTGAGGGATTCAGTACGGACTCAGAGCCACCCGGTGTCAGCCAGAGCTCCCATTCATCAAAGCTTGATTTCCTGCAGTTTGTTTCATCTCACCAAAATACTGAAAAACAAATCACCTTCTCAGCACAGGGAGGTAAGATGTAATTCCACAACACAGCACTTACAAACAAAACATTATCGAGGTCTCCTTGGGCAAAGAGCAACCCAAGTAGTGAGAAGATGACTTCTGGTGGTTTTCTTCATGAGCAGAGCGATTTGTTTTTTTCATTAATCTAGCAGAATGAGCAAAACACCGAACTGTTAACTTCATTGATACTAGCACTGACCAGGCTGCCAAATGTTTAGCAGCTGATAGCTAATTTGTACAGCTGCTTTCATCTGACTGATCCAGTAACTTTTCCAGAGTTTTAGGGGGGAACATGATCAGATCCAATTTCTAGAATATTTTCATAGAATTGACAGGAGAAACAAGCCAGATCAAACATGGGCATATCCTTTTTCTACACATAAGTCCAGAAGAGAGTGAACCACAGGAAAAAGCATGAATTTTCAATGTTTTTAGAGCTGGATGGTTCAGCTAATCTCCATCCAATGAGCCAAGGCAAAGAGAGTGTCCTACTACTGATCACCACTACCACAGCGAAGACTTACTTCTGTGGGAGAAGAGCCACCTCACTGGTATTTGCTCATCTTTTGAAGCTTGGCCCCTGGGTTTTACCTGTTGATACCTTCCTTGCCATTCAGGTCTCTCCACCTCTCTATCTGAAATTCAGAAAGAAAATATTTTTCACAGCTGAAGGCCCGTCTGCTCCGCAGGGATGTTTGTGTTTTGCAGTGTTAGAGGCTTGCTCTCTTTTGTGGTTATAATATCTTTTACCCTGTACTTACCTGACCACCATTCCCTGGTGTTATGTGCTCATACTTTGCAGTGGAGACTTGGATATACCTAGATGAAGTTGCTTTAGGAAAATAAAAACATCAGTTTTGCAATTCTCACTGTTTCTCAAGCCCAGTTGCAAACATCCCTATTCCTCCCATGCAGGCATAGACATCTTCAGACATAAAAGCCTTGCAAGGACTTATGGATTTGATTAGGTGGATTAAATAGACACAAAGACGAAATCTGCAGTGATCTTTCTGAGAAGCTGAGCAGTGGATGGGAACAAGAACCTCCTTACCAATTTGAGGTCTAATCATTTTAACTCCTCTGCGTTTTAGAGGCCCAGCTGGCAGACAGAGATGCTACAGGAAGACCAGGCTACCCAAAACTGTTACAAGGGTCCGGTGAGTGCTCTTCCCAGTCTTCCGACATTTCTGAGATCAGTGGTGAGATGTAGACTGGTAAGAGTCACAGCGAGGATTAACCATGGTGTGAGGGACCCATATGAGTTGCTACAAGCTGGAGAGCAGAAACTTTCAAGGTCACATCCAGGCTGCTCACTGCCCTGCGAGGGACAGATGCCCACATGGGAGGTATTCACTCCACCTGCTGCTGGGGCTGTCAGACCATGGCTCTCCAATGGTGAGATGTCAACCCTTTATTTAGGTAGCCTTTTATAAATGACTTATTTAAGTGCCAAAATAGTGGTTTTTTTCCTTCACTGATCTCTTAGAAGAACACCAAGCAGCAAAACTAGCTGGGCCCTGGTCCTTGGCTGAGTGCTATGCCCTTCACCATCACAGTAAAACCCCGAGTATGTGACAAAAGCAGCACTAGTCAGTTGTGATTTTGCTCACAAACGCATATCACACAGCCTGGAAGCAAAGCGATTGAGTAATGGCACTCCCACACTCACATGCATAATTGACTGCCATTTATTCCATACAAGAGGCATGTGCACACATCCCCCACACACAGCAGACCCCCCAAAGCAGCCTTCCCCGTAGGTGTGTCATCAATACGACCACAATTTGTTTAACAAGTAAGCTTGTGTTGCAAAACATAAATGCCTGCTAAATCAGAAAGTCCATCTAGCATGGTCTCCTCTCTGTCACCAACCAGGAGCAGATTCCTGAGGGGAAGAGGTAGGAAACACAGCAAGTATCGAGCTATCTGTTCCCTGCTTATCCCATCCCAGCCTAGTTCCCCGCAACCAGTGCTTTAGGGACTGTGAGCTATGGGTAGCATCTGAACAATCTTATTTAATTGCTCTCAATGGACTTCTTTTCCCTGAGTTTGTCTAAACCTGTGTAGGTTTTTGGCCTCCACAACATCCTGCAGCAATGAGTCACGATTCAGTTATGCATTGTGTGAGCAAGTACTTCCCCTTGTTTATTTTTAAATAAATCTGCTACTTGCTCTTTTCACTGGGCATCCTTCAGTTCTCATGTATAACAAATAATGCCCTCAGACACCTTCTCCACACCATTTGTAACTGTAAAACCCTCTTTATTATCCCCCTTTATCATTCCTCACATCCTTCCCATTTATTGCTATTCAGCCCCCCTGGTACAAGGAATCCAACAAGATGAGCGTCCTCAAATGCAACCTAATATTTTCTGTGGTACCACAGGGGCAGAATAGTCTGGTGTCACCTATAAATGCCAACAAGCATGGAATTAGACAGTGGCAGATAGCTTAGGCTGTTACACCATGAGATATAAGCTTGCTTTCCATGTTCATTATGGGCAGAATCAAGCCGAGCAGAGGATTTATTTGGCTCTGACAGTGCCCTCGTTTGAGGAGGCCATCTCACATGTTCCTGCTGAGAAGGATAAGACCTTGCCTGATTTGTGAGCTTTCTGACCAGACCCCAAGCCAGTCCTGTAAATTGTTCTTCCAGTCTTGTACTTTCTGAGGAGCATGCATAGATGCCTGAACCAATAATGATCCTTGTGAAGTAGACTGATCACTTTGTGACCCAAAGGTAAGAGTACCCATTAAAAGATCAAAAAAAAAATCCCCAAGCATATCACTTCAGGATGGTCAAATGCTCAGGAATACACGCTTCATCTACTTCTACATGCACCAGCTCTCGTACTCGTACATTTTGCTACAGTAAGTTTAACCACGGCAAAACTGAGGTCAGTGGGGCTAATCATCTCAACACTGTGAAGAGAACTGTGTCTCCTGGCTAAAACAAAACGATCTTGACTTTGTTTTGTTCATTAATGAATCCTTGGACAAATTAGTCCAAAGTACAGCTCAACAGAATTCAAAGGAGATGATTGGTGCCCAGGTATCACCAACATGGCTCTGGCTTGTCTTTGAGTGACATAAAAGTAAGATTTTGGAAGTTTAAAGTGTGGAAATGTTATTGAAACCACCCATCTCTTTGGATTGTAACTGAAGCATCCTTTGGCTCAAGGGTTTGCTAAAGGAATAGAATGAACCTCAAACATCACCAGAAATTGTTTAGGGTCATTAGCTAATTATCCAACATGGAGTGAGAATTTGTTCATTAGAACAAGCAAATGCTTGTCATGTGCTTTGTCATCTTATGACCGGTTAACAAGCCATAACGCTCATAGTTTGACAATGCAATTTGAAATGAGTATGAATCATGACACTGACCCCATCGAACTGCTGTAAGATAAGGTTAAACCAAAGGAATCTGACAAAGTGCAGAAAAATGTCTATCCACTATGTCCACTGTGCATGTGCCCCTATGAGGCAGCCATTTTAACAAAGCTGTTATTTTTTCTCATTTATTAATATTACAGCCAGGCAGATGAAAGCACAAGTATAAAAGTATGAAAATATTAAGAAGTTATAAGTACTGGTAGCTGTAGATGAGCCCTTAAAATAGTGTCAGAGGTCAGGTAGCATAAAGTAATCTCCTAATCCTGATGGCCAGGGACTGACAGACTCCAGGCCTGAAGTTTGGTAAAGGAATTTATTCTCCAGAAGTGATGGATTGAGGTTACATTTCAGCAGCAAGGTCACAGCAGTGAGATAAGGAAATACAAGGGAATCTGTTACTCATCATAGGTTTATCTCACTGGACCACAGTGTTGCTACTCCTAACTTGACCAACACAAAGGTGAGCTGCAGGAGTTCACCACTGTGTGAGTGGTTGTGTAAATAAAATGTGACGTGTTTCACCAGCTGTGTCGACACAGAGCTCCTCTTCTCTCAGCTTGGGGAGTCCCCATGGGGGAACTTTGGGAACAAGGTCTAATGGGATCTGTGGTGCCCAAACATGTCTCCTGGTCCAAACAACGCGGGCTGTGATGGTGAAGAGCCACAGACTGACCTACAGCACAGCCTGGGCACAGCCCCAGTCATGGAGTTCCAGCCTGATCTCTGAGGAGTTGTCATACCACAACTACAGCCTGCTGGTTGTTTCCACCTGGGCTGGCAAGCCACGGGTGAAATCCTCACTGGAGAGCTGTTCCTGGCACCAGTGTCCAGGGGCAGCTAATGCCCCCATTCATGGTGGACTGGGTGCTTGGGCAAGGGTGGGGTTTCCCTTGTGGCTTCCTGGAAGGGACTGAGTTCAGATGTTGTAATGATGGGGCGACTAGAGATTCTCAGCAAAAAATACATGAAAACACCTTGTCTTGCTTCACTCAGAGGGAAACAGAGTGAGTAGGGACAGAAAGGGGACCTAGAAGCAGAGCTCACATGGTTTCTTCTATAACATGATGAGACTGTCCCCAGAAGTGCTTTGTTTTCTGCAGTTTTTGCTCTCCAGCCTTCTCAGTTTTTCTGAGCTTTTCTATGCACTGTTAGCCTGTGGTTCTGGGCAGAGGGAAAGGAACTTCTTTGATTTTCCAAAAAGCAAGAACAGACTCTGCCCAGTGCTGGGAACTGAGCATATTGACCCTGATCCTGTTCCTGGTGAAGTCGGACCTTAGTTAAGACCCATGAAGCGAGGCATATCCAACAAAAGTAAGGTTGACGGAATTAGCTTCTAGTCTGGACTGAGCGAGAAGTGGCAGAGGTAGAATTTGCAGCTCCACAACTTAAACTGTGAATGTAAATCTGTGATGGATTTACAACTCCTACTCTTTAGCAATGGAGAAAGATGCCATGTTGGTGTTATGCTTGTGTTAGAGAGATCACTTATTTCACTGCTTTGGCAAACTGCTGCCAGCAAGGGTTTTGTTGGTTTTGTGTTTGTTTTGTTTTTGTTTGTTTGTTTGTTTTTTTTCCCCTCTGCTTCCTTTGGTGGAGAACATTTTTTTTCTCCTTTCTGAGTTTAAAAGTTTCTGGCCTTTGACCCCCATCTGCACATGGAGCAGTTCAGGGTCAGCTCCTGGGTGAGGAAGGGGTCAAAGCAAGGAATATCAGAAGGATAGAAGGATAGCTCTGGAGAGCATCATTGCAAACATTTTTGAAGGACACTGAAAAATTGTTCCTGCTATGTCTGGTGTGGAGCCATTGCAGCCAGTGGAGATGAGCTCTCCTGCTAGAGCTGAGGGTATGGCAGGGACCTGACAGACAACTTTTCCCTTTATTCCTCCTTTACACTCTCCTTGGCTGTCTCTCCTCATTTACCACAATTACGTGCTGGAGAGAGAAGAGAGACAGTGTACTGGGTTTAGCTGGGGCAGAATTAATTTTCTGCATAGTAGTTTATATGCTTGCTGCCTGTCAGGGTTAAACAATGACAGAGGGAAAAGCAACAGTTCCTCTCATCTCCCCCTGCACTCCCACAGCCCTCCCAGCTCCTCCGGGAGGTCCCGACATCTCCGTCTCACTGCTGGAGGAAGCTCCCCCTGGCAGAGCTGTGGGGTGGGATAGGGCACCCCACACCACCGGCTCGCTGGGGCTGAGAGCAGCCGTGCATGAAGAAGGCTTGGAGAGGCTTATTTTTAAGTCTCCTCCGGGACCTTCACTTATCTCACCTAAATAAAGCAAATGCTGGCTGAGAGTCCTGCTCCACCGGGGACCTGAGACCCCATGTAAGATGGGATGGAAAAGCCTCCATCAGTCTACACTAAGAGTATTTTCTTCACTTGTGAAAACTCAGTGACCCACGCAATCATTTTGATGGTGCTATGGGAACAACAGCTCTCCAGGAGTAGAAAGATTTAACAAACTGGCCCTGAACAGTCAGCACAGGTTTCTGATCAGCTGAAGAGCAGCCTAATAGGGTTTTTGGACCCCTCCACAAGTACACAGACCCATCTGTACTGTGGATGGTGGCATGGAGAGTTGGTAGGATGACGACCAAGAAGAGGTGATCCAGGAGGGATGTTTTGCTTGGTTGTCACACTTGGCCAGCATTGCCTAGGGGGGCATGGGTTCCCTGCCCAGGGGCAGCTGTACCCAAACCACCATGGGGTTGCACTGGCCAGAACTTAGATACATCCCGGGCGTTCTGGATACCACCAGCAGTGCTGTCTGAATATTTGCTGTAGTTGCCAGCTGTGACTGACAGCTTCACAGGAGGGTTCCTCAGACCCACATGTGGTGCTATCTCTGTAGATGCATCAGCAGCAAAAAGATTAAGCATTAGGATTTTGCACACCTCCATGTGTAGCTGGAAATGTCAAAGGGATGGAGGGTTGCAGAGCTCATTGCTGGGGATGGGGTTTGGGGGGTGACACCAGGGCATGGGTGTTTCAGAGGGTCTTGGTACCCCTCCCTGGAGAGTACCTCCATCCAGGCCAGGCCAGGGAGAAGTAGGATGCTGCCACATCTCTGGCCAGGTCTGTGCAGACAAACTGGCCCCAGCAAGCTGGCCCCAGCGCTACCCGTGCAAATTGTGGTGCCTTCACACAGGATCAGGATTAATCCCTTCAGCATTACGCTCTCATCTTGTTTGCTTACTTCACCTTTCCCTGTATATCCCCCAGACAGTGCAGGGAAACGTGTTTTTTTTCTGGTATGCCCATGCCCACGTGCATCTGAGTAAGCTGACAGTGTCCCAGCCTGAGCTTTTGCCATTCTAATGGCTTCAGGTTTAATCATAAAGCATTGTTATAAATAATGAATTCTGAGAGACGACATCTTCCAGTAAATCCCGCTGTGTCTGCTTATGTTTGGATCACTGCATTATGCTAAAGTCAGCTGTTCAGAAGCTATTGATGTGGTGAGGCACAGAGGGGGAGAAAAGGAGAGAGGCATTAATCTGCTTTGCTGGGTGATGATTAAGGGGCAGTGCTGGGGTGACAGGTTTGATGCTCAGAGTGGCCTAACTGCTGCATGACAAACCACTGGCAAAACCAAGGCCTAATCCAGTAGGAGCTGGATCAAACAGTTGTGTGCTTGATTCAGGGTGGAAAGGGGATTTAAATCGTTAATGGACTCACCTGGGAATTCTGGCAAAGGGGTCATTTGACTACCAGGTGAGGGACAGATTAGCAACCAGGGAAGCAGGGAAGCAGCCAGGAACCTCATACAGGGATCAAAGGACATCCCCCTCCACTTTTACAATGGATCCATAGGGATTTCAGGTGGGATCTGCTAATCCCACTGTGAAAATGTTCATATTACTTATACAGCTGGAACACACCAGTCCTCAGGACCAGGGTAGACAGGGATCAGCAGTAGGAGCTTGTCCTTGCTAGGAAACGTCTTACATTACACCGACTTTTCCCTGAAAGCAATGTCATGATTAGGCAAGGCCTGAATCGAATTAAACACAACTCAGAAAATATAGATGGGACTTACATGGCCTCCTTTGAGCAGTACCCAGAGTTCTGATGATTTAACCTCAAAAGACCCTTGCAAAGTAAACGCCCCACAGTTTCCAATTTATTGCTGAAGAGGTGAAACGCAAGGAGCTCAGGCACTGCCCGGCTCAGCTTTGCAAGACCTGCATGACACTGGCGACAAAGAGCGGACCCATCCGTGTGACAGACACTGTGCAGAGACCCTGAAGGAGCACAGGCGATCGGATCAGAAGCCATAGAGCTGGGCTGTAGCGCTGCTGTACCCAAGGGGAGCACCTCCCAGTGAAGGTGGGCTGTGCAACCCCCACCCGAAGGAAGCGTCTGTCTAGGGGCTCCCTGCGCCTCGCTGTGCAGTACCATCCTGCCAGGCTCACTCGCATCTCACCGCACACAAACGCCCCGAATCTCCTCTTCAAAAGTGGCTCGGTGCAGATCCCCACCTCCAAAGGTTTGCTTTTGTAACTCCCCCACACAGAGAGCCATGGATAATTAATGCTGATGGAAACAAAGGACTTCACAAGCCTACCCAGATTGGAAAGTCCTGCTGCTCACTAACCTGTTTTAATGCAATTAAACGACTCTAATGAAATATTACGGTATGAACAATCGCATGTTGACTCCGGACTGATTCAGCACAATTCCCAGGGCTCTCTCTGCCCTGCAAGGCAGCATCATCCCCACCAGCCATGCCTCCTTGCCTCTGGCTGGAGGTCCAGTTCACAAACCCTTTGTTTCGGGGACGTGCACCCTCAGCCGGGCCATCCTGCTGCTCAGCCACCGCCACCAAGGGCTCACTGCCCGGGCTGGGGCTGGAGCCACAGGTAATGCTCCAGCTCTGCAAAGCAAGGGTTGTCTTGTGTTTCCAAATATCCCCTATCCCATCTCCCTGACTTTGACTCAGACCACTCCCAGGGACCTCATGTGTTATAGGAATCTGAATGGCAAATTTTGGTAAGAAACTGAAATATTATTTTTGAAATAAGAGATTACTTTTTAAATAGCATGAGAGCTCTGGCTATTAATTTACTTGTTAAGCATTCTCAATTTTTAAGCAAAACTTTATTAGTTTTCATGTAGAATGAAACATTCCCTGCTGTTTCAAGTTCATTCACATTTTTCACTCATTTAGGTTTTGTGTGGCTCTTTCTCATTCTCCGCTTTTCCATCCTGAATCCTCCTATCTGGCAATAATGGAACTCGGAGAAAAGGAAAATGACAAAAAAAATATTAAAGCAAGCCATTCACTTCTTTGTGTTTTAAATCACAAAAAATGAGAAACATGGTTTTACTGCAGATTGGAAAAAATCCATGGTGGGGGAGGGAAGAGAAACATAAATTGTTCTAATTATCCTCTGACTAGGACTGCTCCCATTTCCACCAGTTTCCAGTTCCTGAAGCCCTTGATGAGCAGGCAGTCCCCATGCCTGCCAAGAGCTGCTGCAGAGTGCTTGTCTCACACTCCTGCCTGCAGCATTTCAGCCTCCAGCCAAGGCAGAGTGCTGCAGACCCCAGGATTTAACCTTGCAAAGGGCTCCTCTGTTTCAGAGACACGCTGTGCAGATCTTCTCTACTTAAAGTGAGTTCTTGTCCTGGCCCTGAAATATTGAGTGATTATGGCAGAGAAAGAGTCTGTGATGGGTGATCAATTTAAGATGGTAAACAGGCTGTCAAGGACTGTTCCAGGAAGTACATTTTTTTTTGGAGTCATTTTTATGTGAGAACTTGAGGAGGGTATGTAGAGAAAGCTAACAAGTGTATTCGCTTGGAATTAATAACGTCTGAGTGAGATACACGGGCTTCCCATTAGCTAGCAGTAGCAGAGAGACATCCTGGAACCTAGATTTCAGGAATGGGTGAAGAATAACAAATGCAAGTGATGTAACTACTGCAGAAAATCAGATTTTTCAAGCCAGCATTCACCTATTAGGCTGGTCATCTCCTTCCACACTCCTGTTTGGGATGGCATTTTCTTCTCAGGTCAAACTATTCTGGGTTCTGAGAAGCTAGAGCCTCAGCTGGTTCAAATCAGCAATATCCCCATCACCACCCAGATCCAGGGGTATTTAGGCATTTACAGCTCCAGAGCCTTCCTCAGGAGATTTGCCAAACGATCTTAGGGAGGGCAGAGGGCTGAGACAGGACTGGGCAACAGCAAAGAGTTTCTGACCTCCTGTCCTGACCCTGACAGTTGCACCTAGTTTAGGAAAAATTGTTAATTTTATTTCCCTCTCTCTCCCTTGTTTTTTTTATTTCCTTTTCCCCAGCACCAAGCAAATAGGTGTCCACTATGGTTCTCTGAGACTCCCACCACATCCCGGGGATTCCTGTAGCTTCCTTCATCCAGCTTCATGGGACTCAGTCCTTTCCCTAGGGCACAGCCCATCTCCTGGATGCACTTGCTGACCAGTCCTCCAGCCACCAGAAAACAGAGCCTCTCTGTTCCTTTTAAGAGTGCTTTCTGATTTATCCTGGGTGAGAATTTATCTCTTTGACTTCCTTGGGAGTTGTGTGGCCCCTGGGTTATGTCTTAGAGCTCTTGGACCTCTCTGGTCTTTCAATGGATTTGCTTAGGTGGGGCAGGCTGGCAACACCACTCCTGTCATAGGCTTTGGCTAAATCCTGAGGAACACCTAAAACATCTCCTAATACCTCTCCCATACTTGTTCTCATTGTTTCCCACATTATTTATTCTTTCTTTTTGCTGTGACTCAGTCCAGTGAGCCTGGGATGAAAACAGTATCTAACAGCAATGATGGGAGTGGGACAGCACTTCTACCAGTTCACTTGGTCCCAGGGGTGATGATAAAATCGTGCTTGGACCAAAAGCTCCCCAGAGCCCATTAACCCAGGGATGACTGCAAGTGAGGGTTGCCCCAGGGCTGCAAGCTGACATGGTCTTTACAGGATGCTTCTTTATGTGTTTACTAAGTTGAGGAGTTTGTTCAGTGATTGCTACTGTGAAAGCAAGCCAGCAATAATGCAATGCAATGGTCACACTTATTTAACTATTTAAGATTATCATGGGGAGATTTTCTCTTCTGTTTACCCTTGAACACTCTTTCTCTTATCCTGTCATGGTTCTTTATCCTGTCTCTGGATTCTTTTCTTGCCTCTAAGTCATGTTTTCCCTTTAGTCTCACACTCCCTCATATGTGCCCAAGTGTACTGCCTACCTCCTTCACCCTGACCATGCTTTGTGACATCCTCCACATCATTCCCTCCACCAGGAACATCATCTCCAAAGTGTGCTGGTAAGTCTTCCATGCAACATCGTCACAATGGACCTGCACACCATCCCTCACTCCTCTCACTGATTTGTGATGTTTCTCCTGTAACTTTCCCCCTCAATTTTCTTTCCTGTGCCCGTTGATGAGCTGAGTGCACAAGTCAATCTCTTTGAACTCTTCACCACAATTAGGCAATGACAGAGCTCCAGGAAGAAAGAAGCTCTGGACCTCTTTGGTGAGAACAAGGGTGCCCCTGGGCAGGAGCACAGGAAAAGCTGAGGGAGATGCAGAGCAGTTCCTGGTCAGGGTGGGGCTGCAAGTGGTGTAACAGGGGGGATTACCGCATAGGATCTTGACTGCATAGCATGCTTTACTCATGCTCCCACTTCCAGGCACTGGTATCTTTCACTATAGTAGTTATGATTCTATTCTATTCTATTCTATTCTATTCTATTCTATTCTATTCTATTCTATTCTATTCTATTCTATTCTATTCTATTCATGCCATGCTGCCACACTTAAATATACTCCTCTTGGATCAGAGCGTGCTGTCTGCTGGACATGACCCACCCATTGCACATACTGAGAAGTGCTACAGAAAGATAACAACAACTTGTATATCTTTTTCATCAGTAGATCCTGGAGTGCTCTACGAAGAGTGCCTGGACAGTATCCTTTGCATGAGGGGGAAGCTGAGGCTGTTAAGGGTCTTGTCTGAAGTCAACCCAGCAAGCCAGGATTCAAATCTAGGGATCCTATACTTCAGTACCATGCTCTGTGCCCTATGTCTTTAAACAAAATGGCATGAAACACCTCTCTCTCAATTCTCACCTTCCTGGAATAATGAAAATTACTTTGAAGTCCTAGGTCACGTTTCACACATTGCCTGCTGTGTGTCTGCATCCATCCTCCCCTTTGGACTGGGACCAGCAGAAGACACTATTGCACTGACAAAAGCCCCTGGCTTGAACACACGAAGGTTATTGCAGGTTCAAAAGCCTTGTGTGAGTTCTGCTGGCACAATCTAGGCAGGACATTTTACAAACATGCCAACTTTCCTGTGTAATTTCATCTGTCCTGGCAGTGTATGCGTCATTCATTCAGACATATCTTTGCCCCATACTTTTCCCATTCCTTTTCAATTTATTTGAACTATGTCTCTTCTCTCTTCCAGAGAATGCTCTGTCATTTCACCAGTGCAGAGAAAAAATGTGATTTTTTTAAAAAGTGAAGAAAAAGATAAACATATTTCAATCTCTTTTGTGAGTATTATGACAGAAATCATCATCGACAACCCACAAGTCAGGAAGATAAGTTACTGCCACCGTCAAGCCCTTTACCTCTTATTTTTCTGTTTCTTTTTAATATCCTAATTTATTCTTATGAATCCTTCCTTTTACAGCCTTCTTTTTATTATAAACACACCTTTTTTATACCTTTTGGATCACATTGTGGCTTAGGTGAATATTTCTGCTTTCTTAAGGTCTGAAACCGTGTACAGTCTAATGCTTGGTATGGGGTTACATCAAAGCTAGGGGGTTATTAGCAGCAAATTTAGCAAGGAATAATTCTTCACCCACACATTTCTTGCAGCAATCCAGATCTGCTTATCTGTTTGGTGTGATGATCTAGCAAAAAACACCGTGAGCTCTTGGTGTGTCCATCTATACGGCTAAACAGCTGTAGCAAAATGGCCAGGAAGGATCACAGGAGGTGGCCCAATAGCAAAAAGGTTTCAAGTAGGACACTGGTTTGGACAAGTGAAGCCTTAAGAGGTCTAAGCAGAGTTAGTCACTTCAAAGGTAATTTTTTAACAGCTAGAGAGGTGATTAAAGGTGTATAAGCTTTCCATGACACTGTCTTGTTCAACTGATTGCTGAAGATAGAAAGTTTTGCCACAATAATAATTAACATGTATTACCTAACTTTTTTTTTTTTTTTTTTGGAGGTGGATAATGCCTCAGACTTTGCAGGGGAGAAGCGGGGAGAAGAGGATTTGGAAAAAGAAGTCACAGGTCCCAAATACATAGTTTCGCTTATGCTGTCAGAAGGATGTCAAAGCATCAAACCGACCCCGGGGCCTGTGCATGGAGCTGGACTCAGAGGACTGAGGTGCAGTGCCTCGTGCTAACCTTTGCATTCTTCTGGCCAAGCCAGCTCCTGACTCAGTTTTCCCATTTGTAAAACAGTGCTAATTATATGCTTACTCCCTTTGTGAAATGCTTTGAAGCCTACTCATAGTAAATGTTACCTACAGGGCTAGTAATGGCTATGATAATGAAATTATAATAAAATTATATATATATATATCTTTTGTATATACATAATAATTAAATTATAATTAAAATGTAATTTTTTCATGACTTGAGACTACATACACAACAGTTCCCAGTAAGCCAGAAGATTGCAAGTTCTTTCAGTATAGCGCAAAACTGCCATTAATTTCAAGCTGGAGTTTTAGTGTAAGCAAACCAATAAAGGAAAGCCTAGATTAAAGAAAAGTACCAAGGGATTCCAGGATTGTTAGTACTGTACTGAGCATTTAAGTTACTTAAGCAGAAGTGCTTTTCAACATTGTTTTGCCAAACACATAAAAGTAAGAGTAACAGAGTTCAGTCCTCTGCATCAAACGTGAAGATCCAGCTCTGGTTTTGCCCATATTTTTGGTCTAAGCTCAGCATCCCTAATTCATAATTCAGACAGATATGTTGACTTTTTTGAAGCTGGCAAAAGATTTGATTCTTCCTTAATTTAAGTGGCTGTTGGCTGCCAGTCAGGGAGAACTTTACTCCCTCCCACTGGTTTGCAGTACAAGAATAATTTAAGCTTTGCATTAATTTGAAAGCTCTCTCCTAAAACTCTAACTTCCAGTAGTTGTTCAATTTAATAAAAAAAATTGAAATGTATGCCAGGTTGATTTATACATGAATCAAATTCCCTGGGAGCATGATCTCCAAAAAAGAAAAAGAAAAACATTAGTATAATGCAACCAATGTCAAATGCAGGACACGGTATTCTAACTGAAGATGGAGTGAATTACATTTCCAATTTACCAACACATCAGTCACCTTTGTTTCAGAGGCTCTGTGACATTTAATGAGTTTGTCTTCTTAATGGGGCACTGGACGCATTACAGAATGAGGGTTAGAGCCAGAACTGCATTTAGCTGCTTAATGCCTAATTCCCATTAATATCAGTAAGAGTGAGGTGCAAAAATACCACTGTGGGGTCCCTTTGCATTTAACTGTGATGGCTTTATATGTCAGAGGAATGAGGACCAAAATGCAACCTTTTGCTTAAAGTGTTCGACTCCCCTTTTGTTACATTGCTCTGGTAAATTTACCAAATCCCGCCCCAGCAGTCCTCTCAAGTGGGTGACTTCCCTTCAGACCCCTGGGACCCCCAGCTCCCCACCGGGGCTGTGAAGGGCGGGGATGAGGACCACGGTCAGTACCTAAGATTGTAGGACTCCCTTTCCAAGGTCATCATCTAAACATCCCCTCAGCAGTGGGCCTTCCTCATCCTCTCTAGTCAGACCATACTAAGATGTTCCTCCAGCCTACAAGCCTGGGATTTGTGTAGAAATTGGGCACAGTGAACAGGAAGAGGATAGTCTCGCTTTGACATGAGAAGTCTACTGTCTGTACCATGGACCACCCAGACCCCAGGGCTGAGCCCTTCCTATCCGCTGGATGTTACCTAGAAGATCTGGGTAACATGAAGATCTAGGTACATGAAGCCTTCTCCAAGAGCAGGCAGCAGAGAGAGCTCAGATGGACTTGGCTGCAGCTCTCAGGAACTATTTGTAACACACTTGGCATGTTTAGAAAGATGCCCTTGGCTCGCCTGCCTTCAAAAGCCTCCCATTTTGCGTACAAGTAGTGCTGTGAAATCACGCCAGTTCTCCTGAATTCTCGATAATGGCAACATGGTTCCCACAGTTGCAGCCCAAGCATTGCTCCTACTTCAGGAGAAACTCTTGACATGTTTATCTCTTTGTGCTGAGACAGCTATCAACATGCCTCTTCTCTATGGCTACATGACTAGATAAATTACTGTTTTGTGGAGACTACGCTTGGCACACACTTCTAGCTCAATATCTGGAGGAAAACTAAGGCTTTATTTAGGTTATCTGCTGTGAGGAGATAAAGTGCTCTGTGCACTTCTTGCTTAGACATGAAATCTTTGCCACCATCTGTACTTTATGACTACTGTGTTGTGGTTAAAGATGTGTTAAAGCCGCAGAAAGAAACTGGAACTCTCTTTTGGTGGATGCTGCAGAGGAGACGGGCTCTGCCACCTAGTCCCAACATATCTAAATAAGCAAGAAAGTCATCAGAAGAAAGGCAGGATTGTACAGGCTGGGCCCTGGGGCACAGCTTGGACTCTAGAGGTCCTCAGCACATACTGACCTAACTCTGTGGGAATTAAGGGACCTGGGTATTCGAGAGGAAGTTTAGTCTGAGGGACTTGCTGAAGGTCACCCAGGGAACCGGGGATACAGTTAGGAAGTGAAAGAAAATCCCAAAATGTTGGTCAGTGCCTGCACCACAAGGAAATTATCTGATAATGTTCTTTATTGTGCTTTTAAAGCAATTGCACAGTTGCCCAAGGCAGACAGGCAGAGGGCTCGTTCTGGCATAACTCAACTCCTGCCAGTTTTGCTCTTTGAAAATGTACCCTCTAGGACCTACAGGTTTCCTCCTTTCTCATATCAATGCGGGTATCTTGGCAGCCATTAAGCCTGAGTAAGTGCTTCCAAGCTGTCATTTCCAGAAATATAGGTGTCCTAGTTTCAGACACCTATTATTTTTGCCCTGCGTTGCTTTTGTCAGCAACAGGTGCTGTTTGAGAGTTTTACGATGACTCGGGTGGGAGAGATGTCAATGGGGGAGGAGGCATGGAGACTCCTGGGAGATTGGGAGGGCCTCTGGGTTGAGAAATGAGTTTTTTAAGAAAGAGCAGAGAAGACTTTCTCCATAAGGCAAAAATGTGAGCAGGCAGGAGATATACTGCAGCAAGAAACTGTGGGTAACAACAGTTGATAAAGGTGTTTCATTCCACTGAAACCCGGTTTATTTTGCTGAAACCCAGTCAGCAGGAAACATCACTCTGGATCCAAGAGTCTCGTTCTCCTGTACAACTCCAAGTGAGCCCTTCATGATGCCACTAGGTTAGTCAAGATGAATGCTTTCAAAGCTAATGGATACACCAAGTGCACTTTTAAAATGGAGAGAGGTTTTGCAAGAACTAGGAGAAATCAAGATTTAGCATGTCAGATAAAGATGGAAGCTGCTTTAATTATAGATTCAGTGCACATTGCATTAAGGATTACTCAATAATGAGATGACCACTCAGTGCCCGTATAACCTCATTAAAGACTGATAGGCTTGTCTTTTAAACATTTGCTCTTCACTGTGCCAGATCTTAAATGGTTCTCTCCCAGTAATGCAGCTGTACCTGTTCAGCAGAGCTAGGTTTTTTTTAGGTTATTGAAGATGCATAAAAAAATGAATCTGCAATGCTTCAAAGATGGGATCTTAAATGCTGACTTAGCTTCTCAGAGGACCTGTGGAGCAGCTGCTGGACTTTTAAAGGTTAAATTCTGCAACCAAATTCCATTATGTTTTTAGCAACATCATCCAAGTCTGGCTGGCTCAGTTACTGGCCTGATGAGTGCTGCATTGGCAGCCCTGCATGGTCAAAGGCTTGGATCATGCCTCATGTCTGCATTTCAAATTGCAATTGCTTTCCCTGGATCTCTCAAGGTCTACAGAAACTTTCTTGGTGGTTGTGAATGGACCACAGGGGGTGCAAACCCGGCAGGATGATAGCAGAAACTCCAAGGAGGAGGGGGAAGTGTTGGAGACCCACCACCAAACAATGCCTGAGTGCTTCTGGCAAACTCTCACTCACCTTGAAATGAGCTTAGCCAGTTTGTTATACAAGGAAAAAAAGGCTTATGCATCTAAGACACTGTATCTGGAGTCAATGCCACATTTTCTGTAGATTACTCCTGTGACTTTAGACAAGTAAATGATCTTTTCCTTGCCTCATTCTTATATCAAATAACAAAATTTGCCTATTATTTGTCTCCATCCAATGCTGAGGTGAGTCAAGAACTTCTCAACTGTAGTCAATGCATTTGCAAGGATGTAAAAACAGGTGAAATAAACTGTGATCGGTTACAAGTCTACTGAGAGTTAAGGTGTCCCTGGTTGTGTTCACACCTCACTGCACCATGTGTATATAATACTTGGCATACTATGTCATGGGCTCAGCTGGAGTTATTAGGTGGTTCTATCCTATAATTAATAAACGTGGCTGTGTTCACTGTTGTCTAAATATGACATGCAAAACTTCTTACAGCAGAGTGCGTTTCATCTGACACTCCCCAAACACTCTCAGAACAATACTCTGATTTCTACTTTAAAGATCTGCTTTTCACTGGTGTCGTGGAAAGAAAACAGCCTTCCCCCTTGTCTCTCAGTCTAAAGAACAAAGAAGAGAAAAGCATTTATATGTCTTAGCATTCTTGACAAAGTGATTATCAATGTCTTTAACGTTTACAGTATTTTGAAGTGAATCATCAGCCTACATCTCATTTAAGCATCTATTTTTTCCCCGTAATCTGCTTTTAGAGGGGCTTTTAAACTGCATCAGACTTTTCTTTCCCATTAAAATGCTGTCTGGATGACTGGAAAACAGAATAGCCAGTCCTCATTGCTTAGTTTCCATAGTGAATGTCTGGAGCAAAGGTCTGTGAGATTATTCAATTACTGCAATAATGGCCTTTGACTTGGTATAAACAATCCAAAAGTCAGAATTCATCTATTGGATTATTTTTAACATTAATCATATTCTATTTAGAAATCACAGTAGAACAGCTAGGGCTCAAGGCAGACTGGAAACCATTTGTGTGTGCTTTATAGAAGTGTTTCAAATTTTTATGTACGTAGTTACACAAATGATGTATTTAGGGATTTCCCCTCCCCAATTATATACTTTGCTAAATATGCTTCAGACTGCAAAGCCTCCTCTCTCAGCAGCAGATTGCCACCACTAAATACAACGACCGGCGTGATCTGAGCACTCTGTGTAGATATTAAATTACAGATAAACAAATGTTCTTGATCCTGAAACTGCAGGAGCGAGGTAAAGCAACGACACCTTTTGCTTGATACTGAACTGTTTGTTTCAATGGATTAAATGAAGAGTAAACAGACACAAACAACTGTGTCCCCCCTTAACTTTTCCCCATGTCCACATGTCATAACCTTCCCCACGCCTCCACTTCTTGCAAGACATGACTTCGGAAAAGAGTGAATCCCCACTCAGAATGAACTTGTCCCTGGACA
Source organism: Tyto alba (assembly GCF_018691265.1). Taxonomy (NCBI): domain Eukaryota; kingdom Metazoa; phylum Chordata; class Aves; order Strigiformes; family Tytonidae; genus Tyto; species Tyto alba. Next base: position 10,356,791 of record NW_024881303.1, read on the forward strand.
AACTCCAGGGAAATATTCCTGGGATCACCAACACGTGTGTCATCTAGACACGTTCCCCAAACATCCCCCAACTGTAGCCGGGAGCAGGCAGTGCCACCACTCCCAATGCACGGTGCTTACCCACTCACAGCCCAGGTCCCCCCAGGGAAGGAGGAACGATACAGGGCTCGCCAAGGAGGTCTGCGGGGCTGTGAATCATGATAAGGTTTTAAGTTCAAGTACCAGTTGAAAAACACTCACTGTTCTTGCAAACTAATATAGGATCAGATGCCCTCACTGAAATTTCTGGAGTTTTTTGTTGGCACAATGCTACACCCATAGCAAGGACACATTAAGGACACTGGCAAAACAAATAAACGTCTGAAAACTGAATTCACACAGCAGTAATTTTGGCAACACACAGCTTACCACCCGGCCATCACAGAAACTACACAACACGTCTGCTTGGAAACCTGGTGACTGTAAGGAAGGTACACACCTGATCAGAAGCACAGTGGCCTCCTTTAAACTCCTTCATCCTACTGTGGGAAGAAGTCGATTTATGCTTTGGCATCAGAGGCAGTGGTACCATGGGCACCAAACTCTCCCTACGGGCCCCTGCGGAGGAAACAACCACCCGGCTGCTCACAGCAGGTTTGGTGGATGCCTGATGGACTGACTCAGCACATCTTGCTGGTGATATAACCGTGTGGCGCGCTGGTTACTGAAAAGAGAGCTGATTGAGATGAAGGGATAGGAGCATCCTTCCTTCTGGTGAGGCCTCCCTCGTGCCACGTCCACGCACCCAGCAACCTCCGTTGGCCAACTGCCGGCTGCGCCTGCTGCTCCCACACCCCTGTGACCACCAGGATGTGCTTTAAGTGGTTGTTTCTTTTGTGTTGTCTCATGCCAACACACTCATTTCCAGGGCAAACCTCCCCATCAGAAGTATATCTGAGGGAGACACGTTTTCTCTCAGACACAGTAAAATGAAACTTTTGCTGCTACAAAGGGACAGAGGTCTGCCCTGGAGCTCCTGAAATACCGGGTGGGATGAAACCTGCAAATTGCCTACTACAGAGCAATCGTTATGCTGCAACGTTGTGTGTGTGTAGCTGTGCCCTTACACTGGAGCCAAGTAAAATCCAAAGGGATTTTAGATGCTCAATCTGCCCTGGTTCTGCCTCAGAGCTGGATGACTTTCAGAAGTCCCTTTCAGCCCTTATTTTTGATGATGCGCTGAAAAAATTTGAGAGAATGAGGAAAAAGTGCAACTTTTTGTCCCCTGAATGAAAATAAATAATTTCTTAACAGAGGCATACCCAATAAATCATCAGTGCTCACTCCGACATCAGGATATATGGCACACTGTGACAGATCAGTTATAAATGGCCCAGAAGAAGAATCTGGTTTACATGGGGTGAAATCAGAAATAATTCAGTCAGAGTGGGTGACATGGCTTTGCTGAGGGGAAAATCAAATGCTAGAAATGTGCTAGCTGGCAGAGAGCTGCTACCTGGAGGTGGGGGCTGAATTCAAAGCCGTTCCTAAAAGCCCAATTATTCCCTGAGACCCTCCCCCTGGGTCCCTCCCAGCTCGCTGGCAGCTGCACTGCTGCCCCCCCGGCTTGGCAGGAATGTGTGTGTGTGTGTGCTTGCACATGTGTTTCTGTGTGTGTGGCCAAGATGCACGTAACACAACCTCTAACAACAGTGGCCCAGTTTATCAGTTAGCCTTGCCACTGATAAGGCTTGGTGCTGAGAGCAGGGAGAGAGTGCTGGGGCTGCTCAACAGCATCCCCCCAGCCGGCAGCGTGCTGTGGGAGGACTTCCCCGCACCGGGGTTTTGCAGCATCAGTGATTAGGGCAGGCAGGGAGTGAACAGGGACTCACCACGCAGACAGCCGTCGCTGCGAGGAGTGCCACGGGCATCGCTGCTGCCCTGGGAGCTCATGTGCATGGGAGGTGCAAGAGCAAGGTGCAGCCTGGCGTGGGTGCAGCCCGGCGTGTGGTGCAGCCCGGCGTGTGGTGGTCTCAAGGAGGCGTCGGGGGAAGATTCGCATGATCCGGAGGGGATACGTACACAAAGCATGGGTTTCTAAAAGGTGTTTGGGCTTTACCCCCTCAAAACTGAGTGGGATGGGACAAGCAGAGCAAATAAAAGCAGCCGCCGCACAGCACCAGCGATGGCTGGTACAAACGGAGTGCTGCCAGATCCCCAGCCGAGCATCCCTGGGCTGAGCCCCTTGCTCAGCTGGGGATGGTCTTCAAAAACCTGCCCCTGTACAAGGGTTGTTTTAGTTTGTGCAAACCAGAGCTGTCCCCCAACCCACTGGGTGCAGGCAACCCTCACAAATTGGGATCTTCCAGCCCCCCAAAAAAACTTTCGGCCCCAAAACAGCAGCCACATGTCCTCCCTCTACCTGTAGGCTTCTTTCCAAATCCAACACTGAAAATGAGACTTTCTCACGAGTCTGTACCTCAGACTGACACAAGCAGTGTCTGAGCTGCTAAGCACTATCAGCTTCTATCAAGTACAGGGCTAACTAGATGTCACCATTTAAAGTGATGGTAACCCACTGGTTACAAGTAAAAACTCTTTATCTTGTAATTGGGAATTTCCAGTGCCCTGTCTTGGAGCAATGACTTTGCAGCGGCTCTGCCCAGTAACCCAACACCACACCCAGCACTTTTGGCCATCCAACTGTTCAAAGCAGTATGCAGGTAGCTGGAAAAAAAAAATCAATGACTTCAAGACAGGAGATGTACAGACAGATTGTAAAAAAGCCAAGCAAGCACACCCGAGCACAGGCTTCTGTAAAAGTGGTGAGAGCTAACACATCTCGCTCTGTAAGTGCTGCTTTTGATAGGGCTCTAATTGGGAATTTTTATTTAGCATTGACTTTTATCAAGTCCTTGTCTGCATGAGGTTCTTCTGGGCACAGTAAAATGAGATTCACATTACCACATTTCTTCTCCTCGAGGCATTTTCACATTGCTTTTCCCCACTGCAGATGAAAAGCAACACAGTAATAAGCGGCATTTCTGTAGAATATACTGCCTCCAGACACAAACTGCATTCACAATTACTTCTCCCTATGGGGAAAATAAGACGACTGAAGACATAATGATAACAGCACCTTACCTTCACTAGGCTGCTTTGATCCTGAAGGATCTCACAGAGTTCCAGAAAATCTGATCCTGAAGCAATAAATCATGTGAATTGGGCTCATCATTTCCAGTTTTTTTTTTTTTTTTACTACAAACAACGGTCATACATAGACAAAGCCCAAGAGGTTCTGACTGACACGTCTCCCATGACAGCTTTGCATAAAAAGGGTGTGGGAGTATGAAAAATACATATAGATTACCATACACCCCAAAGTGCTGGATTTTCTTTCAAAACTGAGTCCCTTACTTACATTTCCTAAATCACGGCAACCTGCTGTTGACTAGCAAGAGATGTGCAGGTGGGGAGCAGGGCCATTACACGGTGCAGCTGTGATTCAGGCAGAGTAAGTGGGGCTGGGCAGAGCCCAGAGATCTGGAATAAAACCATTTTGTTTCCTCTGTGTCTGTGAGGGACTGGAGTTACAGCCATCTAGCTGCGGGGAGACCTGGGTGCCCATCTCTGCTTTTGGAAAACCCTTATTCCAAGTATCCTATAGCCTGGAGGTCAGGGAACTACCTGGCTAGAGAGCTGTTTGCATTGTACCATGTGGAGAAGGACTCCGGGCATGTGTCTTCTATATACATAAGTAGAAACTCTCTGAGAGCAACTGGAGCCCCATCCCTCTAAATTCTTGTTTTCAGGGCACAGGCAGTCCTGCACAAACCCAGAAAGAGAAATGTATGTGACAGCAGGGATCAGATTAGGCAAGAGCTGAATGTCAGTGGCATTACACTTTTGAATGTAAGAGTCTCCATTTCCTTTATTAACTTAGCTTAAGGTTAGGTGATGTCAAACAGGTGCTTTGCAGTCAAATAACACAAGATCAGTGCCTGAGATATTCCCATGGTAGTAGTTTTAGCTGTAGTAATTCAGAAAACATCTTTTAGCCTGAACCACCCACCCAAGACACTGACCATATCTAGCATCTTTAAGAGTTAGCTATAAAGTACAGTAGGGTGATTTAAGATAACCATTAGGGGGTCTGGCTCTCCCTGTGTAATAAAACAAATACAGAGAGTCTGTGTGTGAAAAACATACTTCACACCCAATAGGAGCTTCTGGCCACCGACTCACAAAAGGACATGGTAGCAAAGATGCAGAGATGCTGCATACAAATTCTGCCACTGGCAGAGCCACAAGTCCTCGAGTTCTTTGCTCTCATGCTGTGCTAGTGGAAAACTTTACTTCCAGTGACTAGCTCTCATCCAGATTTCTTTTCAACTTGGTTTGAAACAGACCAATCCTAAGGTGGCTTCAGTTGGTGCAGCTTGGCTTCCTGAGCCTAACTGAAATGAGAAGGGAAAAAAAACAAAAAGTAAGGCAAGATGGTTTTGCTTATCAGCTGCAAGTAGATGGTTTCGCAGGCTTAACTAGGAAAGTCCTCCCAAAATCTGCTTTCATAAGCTCTCCAATCTGCCCTCCGCTGGCTGGCTCACAGATACTTTGCTGGCTCGGTAATGAGCTGTTATAAGTGAGACTCCTGTAAATCAGATGACCCTGTAGTCATTTGATGCTTATATTTGGCATGCTGAGTCATAAGGACGGGGGTTACATCATGTCAAGTTAACCACGCAAAACGAATTACAGATGAAGCAGCCAGCACAAGGGTTGACACTGGGAAGGTGCGCTCATGCTGCATGGGTGGCCCCGAGCTGCGGGAGCTGGGCAGCCGTGGTCTTGCCCTTACCCTGTCCACACCTCACCGTCGATGGGGCTTTGTCCCCCACCCTTACTCCTGGCACAATTCTTCCTCTGGTGGGAACATCTCCTGCAAACAACATCTATGGGAGACTGCTACAAGGCCCCAGATAACGGCTGGTCACACACCCAGGTTCAGAGCAGGGTTGGACAGGGTGTCCCAGCATGGATTTACACAGAGGACATTGTATTTTCCTTTAAAAAAAGAGCCAAACTATGTTATTTTCCAGCCTGTCCCTGACCCCACCTGTTGGCTGTACACTTCCCTCCTTCAGCTATGGCTTCATCCCTGCGCTCCCTCCTTCTCTGCACCTCCTTGATCCCTGAGCCATCCCCAGCCCTGTGCCCTCTTGTCTCCTTGCCTTCATACCCATGTGCTGACTCTTACACTGCGATAAATGCTAGGCAACCTTTAAACTTCCTAAAGATAACAATCTTCATTTAAGGGCTTGATGCAGTAGAGAAGCCATGGCAGCCTCTCTCATCAACCCCCTTTGGATAATTACAGTCGCTGCTAAATGCTGCCCTGTGCTGCAGTTGGATGTACCCACTTCTCACATCGAGCTGTGGGATCTCCTTTTGCCTTGGGCTGCTCAGAGTTCACAACATAACCGTGTAGACAAGCAGAAAGGAAAACAGCCGTATTATCACCTTGATATTTCACAGGAGTGGGGCAGCTTAGAAGAAAGAGCATTCCACTCCACTTGTCTTAGTGTAATCGCGCACCATAAAATAACTCAAAAACCTGCAAGCTGAAACCAGAACAAAAAATCCCGTAACCTTCCCAAAGAGCAGAGTTTGGATAATGTTATTCTGGTATTCCCCAGTGAAATATATTGCAAGATGCCTCTGATAGGCCATTCTTAACTTTCAATTTTTCCTTCAGATTGCAGAAGGCAAAGAAACCTCAGCACATCTGCAGCAGAGGAAAAATGATTACTTTGATGGTTTAGCAGTCAAGCCACTCTCCTAGGAGAAGGGGCATTCTGCTCCAGAAAACCATTTCCTTATTTTATCTGCTAAATATTTAATGCAAAATGCACAGCAAGGTTTGGCAGCAACCTACATACCCTGAACACTGAGTCACAGTCATATTTGCAGTGGTGCCCTCTCCGACTGATCAGAGCCTAAGTTCCCTGCTGCACAGCAGACCCATTTTTAGCAAGAGTGATGAGAAGTCCCACTAGCCCCCACTGGACTAACTGGTTAGCAAGGTGGATTTTAAACCCTTCACTCACCAAACCTGGCTCCCCAGGCTTCACTCACCAAAGCTCCAGCCTCTGTGTAATCACTGAAAAGGAGGAATGGGAATTAATTTGAAAAGAAAAGAAGCAGCTCTGGTGAGGTCTGTGAGAGGTGCTGTGTCTACACCTGCCTTCAGGAAAGGGTCCTGGGTGGTGGATCCCAGCTGGGTGTAGGTCTCTCCTTGCAATCCTGAAAAGGATGCTGGTTCCATAGAGGGACAAGTTTTCAGGTACACCCTGTGCTGGATGGTAATACCGCTGCGGCAATGTCAGCCACTGGCAATCAGTGTGAAGAAACCAATGCATTTAACGGGCCACTGCCGGTGGAAACCGGGAGAAGAGCAGAGGCCAGGCAGACCCTTGCTGGCTGCTGGAGAGGGCTCTGTCCAAGCACGCACTTACAGAGTCTCTGCTTGAATGCTCAGAATCTCTGCAAGGCACAATGCTGTGCTGAGATGCCTTCACTTTCCATAGAGTAGGAGAGGGCTATTTCTTAGGGACTCCCATTACCTCTGATAGTACAGGACTTACCTTCCCTCTCACTGACTGCTTACCCCTCCTCCAGCCATACACGTATTTCAGTTACATGACCACTTTTGTGTTTGGGATCATCTTTTTGTTCAAAAGCAGAGTATTTTCCTAGGGTAATTGATACAAGAGCATCACGCGCTTGCTTTTTGTCCCTATTCTCTGGAAAACAGCGCAGCCTGCCTGGCAGCGTCAGGCCAACCAAGGAGGAGAAGAGCCATCTCTGCGAGCCCTCCTGGCTGGCTTGTGGCTGCAGACGGTGCCATGCACAGCGATGGCTTCTGGTACCAGCAGTGCGGGAACCGGGCCCAGACTTTTACAGCAGGCGATCAGCTGCAGCTGATGGTGTGTCCATGTGTGCTGGCGGCGCGGCCGTCCCTCCCCGTGTGCCTGGCTGAAGCCATAAATCCCTTGCAGCGGCAGCTGAGTCACTCTCATGCTTTCCCTTCACGGAGGTGCGGCACGTATGAAATAAATAAATAGCAGCAGCCCTGCTGAAAGGCTCCTGCATTACAGGGTCCAGGCTGAAAGCCCAGCAGGCAGCAGGATCACTTTTTTCTACGCTTTTCCATGCTCTGAGCTTGCTCTCCCCACTTTCCTCTGTGGGCAAAGAGGGGCAAAAATCTCATGGCCACAGGCAGTCCCCATCCAGGTGGGAGAGGGGATTCCTGGGCTTGGAGGGGCATCGCTCTAACTGCCAGGGAGAGGTGCAAAGGCAGAGTAAGGGCTGCATGAAACTTCCTTCAGGGCTTCAGGATTTGGCCTCTGTACTTTTAAGCAGGAAGAAAAACACTTCCCTCATCCGTGGGAGAACCCCTGAGGTAAGAAGGGTTTTGCAAACACAGAAGATGTGGCAGCCCCACCCAGAGAGATCAGCAGACATCGGCCCCAGCACCAACCCGAGGTTGGTCTACATCATGAGCAAGCCCAAAGGTGAAATCCCTTGCCCACGGGAAGCAGCCGCAGCACTCGCTGCAGACCAGACCCAGGCCTCCGGGAAGCTGAGCGTACGCCGCGCTCAGAGCATCTGACCCTGTGTGAGTCACAGCTCTACCCACGGCGATAGCGCCTGGCGAGCTCAACAGCAAACAGCTCGGCCAGATGCTGCAGGGGTTGCAGCACCGAAACGTACCTGGGCCTAATCACAGGCCCAGGCACCATCCCTCCCCTCTGCCCAAGCAGAGCTACTGTTCAATATGGAAGCGCTCAGGTTTTTGGAGAAGAACGCCACGCGCAACGCGATCTCCTGAGGATATGTAATTATAACGTTGACTGCTGGTGCCTGTGGGGACCAGCAATGCATTTCTTGGCAGCACTCACATATTGTTCAAAGCAGATTTCCTGCATAGATCCCAGCACTGGCTGACAGCCACAAGTAGGACGGAGATGAATGCTCCCACTCAGGAAATGATAAAGGAACCGAGCAAATGCTTTTGTTTATGAAGCAGTGTCATTTAGAGAGCTGTGAGACCCCCCTCCAGAGGCAAAGGCAAAGCGTGGAAATCACGAGCAGCTCCTAACCCTATGCCACATGTTGAGTCTCACTGGCTGCACAAGCCAGCAGCTGCCACAGTGGTAGCAGCATCCCATTATTTCTATAATCCTCACTCACAGAGCATGGCTTCTCATTAACTCAGGTGTTAACTTTCACCAGATTTTTGTTCATTAGTGCACTTTTCTTCTGGCTTACCGGATGCTTCTTGCCACCTGATAGGCATGGGCTGAGTGTAAAGTACACACACACAGCAAAACAAACCCATCAGCCTTCTCTGCGTGGTTATTTTTTCTATAATTATTTCTATAGTGATGGAGTGTGAGTGAGGATTATTTCTATAATCCTCACTCACAGAGCATGGCTTCTCATTAACTCAGGTGTTAACTTTCACCAGATTTTTGTTCATTAGTGCACTTTTCTTCTGGCTTACCGGATGCTTCTTGCCACCTGATAGGCATGGGCTGAGTGTAAAGTACACACACACAGCAAAACAAACCCATCAGCCTTCTCTGCGTGGTCACTGAGGAATTACTGTGGCTGCACAAACTGTTCATGCAGGGAGCCAGCACAAGAGCATGGCAGCCAGCTAACATGCAAAAGGGCCTTAATTCATTGTCATCTCCTGAATGGTCCCTTTGGGAATCCCACTGATGGGGAAGGGAGATGGTCAGAAGGACGGTGACCCATGTGTTCCGAACTCATCTCTGTAAAAGATTTTTCTTTACAAAGCCAGCCTTGGGAAATCAGGGGAATGATCTTGGCATGGATGAAGATGAGAGAAAGATAGAGCAGATGCAACAAAGGCTGATGGAGTGGCAAACATTACACAAGTGCCACATAAGTCTACAGTAGATAGGGAAGAGCTATTAGCAAAGATGGACTGGGTGGATTTCAGCACTGGGGCAGCATATGAAAATCTGGGGTTTAAAGGCCTTTTCAATGTGGGAGATTACTTTGCAGAAATGAGTCATGGATGAGCTTTACAAATCAGGCATCCTCCAAGCCAGCAAGCTCTGGAGCAGGGCCTCTGGCAACACAGAAGGAAAAAGTGCCCACCAACCAAAGCATTTTCCCAGACATGCAAGAGCCCAGTTCAAACATTTTCCCTGCTGGGTCAAGGGATGCTCTCATGTAGGGCACAGTGCCTCTTTCCTACTGCAGCAGTTCTCTATGGTGTAGCTCAAAAAAGGCTCTTGTACAGTGTACACCTTCAGGCACCCTCCTCCAGGAAATGAAGGGAATTGCTCTTCAGCTTCTTGCCTACCAGAAGAGCCCTCCAAACACTGAGTTATTGCATGCAAAGGGAGACAGGCATATCCCCAGCTGTGTTTTGTGACAAAAGGCTGGCTTGGACGTGATCTCCAGGAAAGAGTCTATGGTGACAAATCCAAGGTGTGAGCACAGCTCAGAGCTAAGTGTCTATATCTCTTTGCAGGTCCCTGCTACTCTCCTTGCAATATTCTGCAGGCTAATTTAGGTGATTGCTTCTTGTTGGCTTTGGTGAAATTCCACGTGTATACATCCAGCTCTCCCAGGATCTGCACAGGACTCAAATCAGAGCTGGTATATGAGGTAAAGCCCTAAAATACTCAGCCCTGCAGCATCTGAATCCTTTCACAGTCCTACCTCTATACCTATCTGGGTAATGCATGTCACCCAGGGATCTAACAGATTATTATTTTTTTGCTGATTAATGGAGGAGCACTGATCTGTCCACTGTGAAAGAAGCGGTCCTTCTGCAATGGTATTTTCTCTTTATCTGGGAAGAGGAAATTGGGAAATAGAGCTATAGAAAACTAGCAGGTTTTAGATAACCAGTGGGCATTTTTGCAAGCTCGCAAAAACTTCTTCATAGCCCATGGAAAATAACAATGAAAAGTGTGTCCCTGTGAAAGGGAAGAAACTTCTGTAATTGATTTTCTGGGGCTCAAATGTCTGAGACAGAAGAAGAAAAGTGAACTATCCTCATAACTGGACAAGTCAGAATATGAAGATAGGTTCTTATAAAAATGAAAGCTTTGATATAGTTGATGTTGATATATTTCACTCAGAAACATTCAGACACATTTTAATTAAACTTTCAGAGTTTTTTTAATAGAACACTAACTAAAGAGTCTTTCTGGGTAAAACTTTGAGACATTACACCTGATGGTCTCAAAAAAGAAGTCTGAAAGCAAATATATTTTTCCAGGAATACCTGTACTGCACTTTTCCATTACTATAGTTTGATGACAGTGCAGGAGACTTGACCAGGCCTAAGTCTTTTCCATGGTTTAAAGCAGTGAAATCTCTTCTGCCACAGCCTTGATTTCTGCCTAAAGGCTTGTGGGGAGGAGGCTAAAATGGAGACCAGAGTAGGGACTCTTGTAAAAGGCACAAAGAGCAATAGTAGAAAATCTCCAAAGAAAAAGTTGGGGCACAGAGGGCCAAATTATATGAGCAGCAAAAGCCAATGTCTTTACAAATAATAACCATGGAGGAGGTCAGTCTCTATAGGTCTTTCCCAGTCCTCTGTCAGACCAAATCAGATGCAGAACTCTATTGAGAAGTCCAGTATCTAAATGGTTTTGAACAGCCAGTCAGTGGAGCTTGGCCTAAGGAATGGCTGAATCGGGACGTGAAAACATGACCCTACAGAGACTCACTGGACACTGCATATTTTCCTCCTCCCTTGCCTCACGGATGTGCCAATACATGCTCACATGCATGCACCAAATACATGCACAGAAAAAAGCCCAAAATAGCAAGATCCTTGAAAATTAGGACCCATATTCTGGAGTCTTCACTGTCCAGTGAAGTGGTATGGCCCCAAGTAACTAAGGCCTGGAAAAGATCTCAGGCTAGAGAGAAAACAGCAGTGTAAACAGCTGTCCCACATTTTCTTAGAAAAGGTCCATTTTCCTCATGCATCTGGACTGTGCAGGCTAAAGACCAGTGCACCTGGGCTCCTTCAGCATCAGAGGGGCTGCAGCAGAAACCATGTGGTGTCTCGCATGTTTGCTTTGGACACTGCATGTGCAGAGCTCCAGCAGCTGAGCAAATCATCAAATTTTAAAAGGAGGGGTGGGACAGGCACAGGGAAGTTGAGAAGGTATTTTTTTTATTTCAGACAAAGTATTTTCATGTTTTGTATCTATTTTTTCCATGCACAATTATTAGCTTTGCCTGCCTATAGGAACAGTTTCAGGCAGCTTCTAAACTTGCTTCTAAGTTCTCTGTTCTGTTCTTACAGTACCACTTAAAGAAGCAAGACATGGCAGACATGAATGACACCCATTTGGCTGCAGTGAACTTTGTTGCCTTATTTTCATGTTGCATTTGTGCCAGAAAAGGTTTGTGTATCTGAGATGAGAGCAGCTCTCTAAGCAGATTTTTACCTTGGGGCAGTGACTAGCTGGATGTTACCAGCAGAGGAGATTGTGTAACTCAGCAGATACCAAATCACTAAAGTCATGTGGGAAAAGTCACTGGAACTTGTTCATGCCACGTAGACTAAAACACCTGATCATCTAGAAAGGTAAATAAAACATCCTAGAGAAAAACCACAGAGGCAGATATGACTAATAAGACAATAGGTAATTCAGGAGAAGTTGCAGGATCTTGCAGGATCTCAAATAGCTGAACAGGCTGGAGCATAAGTCTAAGCAGAAGACATCCAGCAAATAAGAATGGGCACACTTCAGCAGGCCATTGAAGGGGAGGGGGGAGGCTGGGGAAGGACTAGCTGAACCTTCTGTTGGACATGGCAGTGTGAACATGTTTCCCGGGACAATGCAGCTCCCTGCTAGCCCTTGTAAAGCTCAGTGGAAAAATCTCCAGCCACCCATTTTCAGTATTTGCCCAGGCAGTGGCAGCACCATCAGACCAGTGATCAGCAACTGAGGATCAGTCGTAAAGAACAGAGGGACCCCTGCTTTGAGAGCAAGGAAGAAGGGAAGGAGAGAGGGATCAGGGCCTTTACAAGAGCAAGGATATTAATGTGGCTGCTAGAGCGCAAATGCAGAGAGGAATGTAGGAATTGAGGCTGGGAGATAGTTGTGCAACCTGGGAAGCTAAAATTCAGAGTGACAGTGACATCCGAACCCATGGAAATGAAGGAGCTTCTCCCACTTCAGAAATGTACCGTTGCTGAGCAGCTGAAGGGCTAGAGAAGACACTGCAAGTCTCACGCAGCCGGCCTCACTGAGAACAGATGCCGGCGGGCAATCAGCCTTCCTCCAGCTCTGAGTTTCAAAGGCACTCACTATGTTCCCCGTGTTTTGCCCATGTAGTTGAGGATCAGGGAGGCATTCGGCCCCATTAACCTTTCAGTGGTATGAAAGCTGCAAAGCAAGAGGACAGCTGAAATTCCTCCTCCCATACATACCGTTGCTGACCTATGGCAAAGTCATCTGAACGCACTGGTGTGTAGAGACGTGGTGAGGGCTGACCCGGGCGACACTTGGAGATATCGCTCGGGATACCTCCAGGAAGTAGATTTCTAGCCTGAAGTCTCTGGTAGTATTTTTATTTTTGGCAAGACTATGGCATTATTGTGCAAAACAACCAGCTGGGGGAGGAGATCAGGTGTGCCGCAGCCAAAACCAGCCGGCGGCCGGTCTGTGCCCTGCTCTCTCCCTGCCATTGCTCCCACGCAGGCAGCCCTCCTCCAGGGATGTGGAGGGAACGTGGTGTGCCAGGACAGAGCCATAAATCCCACTGAAAGAACCTCACCCGTGGAATGAACTAGATCACACATCCAGAGAAGGAAGTTTGTAACAAGAAGCCCAATTACTGTTTCTATCCAGTAAGGACATACAGAGAGAACAGAAACACAAGCTCCCTTGAGCTGTCTTTGCAGGTGTTTCAGTGTTTGGAAAAGTTAAACTGCAAAGGAAAGAGGAAATCAAACAAAAGAAGTAGGAATTAATGTAGAAAAATAAATATACAGCTGAGAACAATTCCAATCTGTCCATTATTCTAATTGTCAAGATCCAGAACAGATGTGTTGACCCAGCTTTAACAATGTAAAAGTGAGACCTCCTTGGCTAGGTTCAGTTGTCCAAACATAAGCAAGTGGTTCTCTCTGAGATAACCAGGGTATCCTGCTTTCCCTTGGATGGCCACTCTGGAGGGGGACAGGTTTCTCCTGCATCCCATGTTGGATCTGCCAGCCCCATGCAGATGTCCAGAGGCTGTGAGGTAGCTGGATGGGCACTGTGCACCCATGGACAGACAAGGAAATGGAGCAATTGGACTGAATTCATCCTTCCAGGCTTCCCGTGCAGTAAGGAAGAGGTGCCTGTCTTCAACAACTGGTGCTGGAGATGGGGGAGGAATCTTCCTTCAGAGGTGCATTTCTCTTTCCAAGCACGGTAGAAAGATCCTTGAAAATTAACTTACATTTTACATGTCCCTCTTAGAAAGTTAAAGACACTTCAGTTATTACCTTCTTTAATGACATGAACACACTCTCTCCAGTACCTCACTCTTGGCCCTTGTAGACTCAGTGTGAAACATCAAACCACCAACCTCCTTCTGGTAGGTAATGACTTTGCCTCACTCTGGGACACTGCTCAGTTGGTGGCCTGGTCAGACCTTGCAGCTTTGACATACTATGGCCAACACAGCCTCGTCTAGTGGACTAAAGTCATGACAACCAGCAAAGGGATACAGAGCAGCATGGCTGCACAGGAAATGGAAAAAAGCCCCCGGACAGGCAGTTTTCCCAAACCACAACCCACTGGGACACCTGTTCTTCTCCCACAACCCTTCTGGGGTACAAAATGTCACAGGAAAGGTCTGGTATTGTCTTTTTTATCTTATTCTTGTTCTCAGACCCCGAAGGTGTGTTAGCACATGGCAATTGCTTTCCACTATTCTTCTATCATCTGTCGATGTTTCCATGACATGCTTGCCCTGAAGCCATCAGTCCCAGCTGCCAGCCCTGAGGGCATCTCCACCTGGCTAAATATAGTGAGCAATGGAGAGGGGATGTTCTCAGAGGATGAGACATTTGGATTTTACAAACAAAGGGTGTGCTCAGAAAACTGTAGCATTAACTCTACTCACAGGTTGATAAAGCTTGCAGAGAGCAGCAGAAAGGCTGGGAAGAGCCTAGGCAGGACAGGCTCAGCTTTGGCTCTGTGGAGGTTGACCAGTAGGTCTCTCTATGTGGTTGTGCAGCTGCAAGAAATCAGCAGCCTGGCTTCACATAGTTGGCATGTGCAAATGAAATGTGCTGGAGTCCCCTAATTGCAGCTGTGTGTGTGCTATGCCTTCTCCAAGTCTTGGTCCCTTCCATCAGCACCTCAAACCACCCCAGCAAAACCAGCAGCGACCACCACTGTGGTGGCATCTGGCCCAAAGACAAGGAGCTGCTGATTTCTCACCATTTCCTTCACAAAAGGGCTGTCATTTTCCCTTCATCTGCTTTTGGGAAGACAGAGTCTGATGGAGTGCATTCAGCAAGCAAAAGGCACAGAGCTTTCATAATGGCCTCGAGAGAAAATGCTTTCCAGACCCAATACTGCTCTTTATTTGTGTCTCTGGTTCTTCTGAGATAAGGAAGATGTGGATCCAAACCCTCACTCTCACAAAACAGACTGAGAACTGAATCCAGACCATCTCTATGCCAGGAGAGTGCTCCATGGGCTGGAGTGTTATGATAAAAGCGAGTACCACCCTAAACCACTGCAGGTGAAGAAACTCAAACCTGCTAGTGTGGATAAAGCGTGCTCCAAGGACACCTAACAAAACATCTCTGGAGATCCAGTGGCTCATCAGGCTCAGGAGTCCAGGTGGACTGAACTTCTGCCACAGGACAGCTGTGGGCACATGTGAGAGCAGATCCAATCTCTCGGGCAACAGAAATGGGGTACCTCCGGAGCATAGTTGTGTTTGGCATTAGACAGCAGCCCAAGCAGAGAGCTGGGGTGCTTGGCAGGACAGTGGACTAATTTCTGCACACATCACGCTTCAAGCTTGGAAAGTTCATTTGAATCTAGTCCCCAGCTATGGATCTCTTCCAGGTCCTGCCCTGCTGTTTCCTGTGCTGGATGGTGACCTATTGGTGCACTCCTTATCCTGCACACTTTCTGCGTCCTACAGGAGTTCACTACCAATATCAGAAGCAAAATTAAAGCTAACCAAAAAAAAGATCTTCTGCAAGAAGTATTTTGTCTTTGTAGGTACAAATGCATGACTGAAATGAGTAAATAAGGGGAAACTTCCAGCTGAGCTGTTCTGCTGTATGTATGTGTGTGTGTGTGCGCGCGCATGTGATTGCATCTGCATTTTTACTTGAACTGTTGTAAAGTCTGCAACTCCACTCCTCACTAAATATTTTACTATGTTCAACAGCATAATTTTTAAAGAGCTGTCAACAGTAGGAAACAACACATGGGTTTTTACTCCTCTGCTGCACTAAGAATAATTCACTTGTCAGATGCCACACCACTCTCCTGATCAGCTGGTTCTGCAAACAGAGAGAAACCACATCCTATGCGCACAGAGAATCCCTGAGTCACCTCTCTATCTTCTGATTCATCTTCTTCATGTTTGAGCAGTGACAAGCTGGGGGCCTTGGACTGGCTCTACTGTTCAGGGATTTATGGCATCAGGCACAGGTAGCAGAACATAAAGCTTAGGAATATAATACTCTAGCAAAATGTTTATCAACTGACACTACTGCTCCTACCCAAGTGGTACCTCAACAGACTGTGCTGAGATGATGAATATACTCTTTTCAAGCCCTGTTGAGGTCCAGGTACAGAACTTGTGGCCTTACACTGCCATCCTACAGTGAAGGCTGTGTCTGTCACAGGCACTGGCCCAGCACTGTGGCAGTTGATTAATATGGGCTGGTGTATTTAACACAAACTTCAGTCTCATCTCTCCATCCTCTGCAGTAGCTCACCTCATTACAGGCATCTACGGTCCCACAGACACCTGTGGTGGCATTCCTCTCACCTAATTGTAGGTAACTGAAGTGTTGGTCTCTATACCTAAGCCTGGTGTCTGGGCTTCCAGGGCAGTTCGAGGGCTCAGGGGTCTACACTGAAGACTGTTGGTTGCATGGTCCATACAGATAGTGAAGTCAAGGGCACAGTCTCTTAACAGCCACATATGATTGGATGACTACAGTCCTTTGATTAAAAAGGGACACAGAGTGTAAGCTTTTATTCTGTAGATATCTGAAGCCATTGGAGTTGATCCCTAGCATCAGAAGTCTACAGACTGTATTTCTGGTGGGAGTCAGCTCGCCTATGCTCTTTGGGGCACCAAATCCCCACAGTCCTGGCTGGGCCCAGATAACTGTTGTCATGGGGGTTATGCTCATTGAGATGAAGTAAGGGTTAGGTATGAGGTAAGCTGGGTGCCAGAAGCAGTACAGCCACAAGTATTGTCTACCTTGCCATAAATACCAAGGAAGCCAGCCCTAGCATGAAGCCTTGAAGTCCCTTCCTACCCTGTGCTTCTTACCACCATCGCTGCAATACTCACAATCAGAAAACAGGGGCGACAGTATGGGCAAATTCCCTGCTTTTAGCAACACTCACCTCCTGGCTCACACTGGTTGCTCTCATTTCCTCCTCAGCTCCCACTAGGACGAGGGAAACTTGTCCCATTGATCCCAGTGGGCACTGGGTTGGACCTACTGCGCATTCTTGCACAGCAGCTGGTTCTGGGCCCAGCCTGGTTGCACGCGGAAGGGGCAGCATGATTTCCATATTTTGTAAAAATTATTAATGGAAGGCATAGAGGGACTTTGGGACTTTTTTGTCCAATGTGCATTGCATAAATGTTTGAGCATTATCATAAGTACAACACGGAAAATCCACATACAAATGATATCTTGTTCTTTTTCGTCCTCAGTGGTGGTAAGCAGCTGGCCATGAATTGAAATTCATTCCCAGGATATGTGTCAAGCTGCTTGCTTTGTTGGGTGACCAGGGTTTAAATGCATGATTTCTACGCATAGGCAGATGAGCAGTAACCCTTCTGCTGGCTTCAGGGGGGTTTGGTTCGTGCACTGCCTCACAGGGGAGGTAAAATCCCGGGGTCTGCTCCCCCTTCTTGCACGCCTCCCTGCGTTCTCCCAGGGAAGCATGCAGAAACCTGCTTTGACATTTCTTGGTCCCATTCCCCCTGGGGCTCTCCTGGCTCTCTCCATCACTGGGAGGCTGCTGCATTCCCGGTGTCAGTTTGCCCTCTCAACTGGAGCTCGGGGAGCGCAGCAGCCAATCGGGCAGCCAGGCAGCCTGGGTATCCTTCATCAATCTCCCTAAGTGTCTTCAGGCTCTGCTAGGAACATCCACATCACTCCTTTTCTCTCTCTGCAATGACCTGAAGCTCCAGCTCTGCAAGCAGTGATCAGTCAGGCATAATGCAATGCAGGGCAGCCCAGAATAATCTGGTTGGCATCCAAGGATGTATATTCACCGAGAGGCTAAGGAGTGTGTCAGCATTTAGTTTCAGTCTAGCTGCACTTTTCCTGCAGCACAGAATCACAAAGTCTCCGTCTCCTCCTCTGGATTGGGACTGATTCTGCACTGGGATCTTCTGAAAAGACAGTTTTCCTCTCTTGTTATTGCTGTACCACCATAATCTACCAAGATGTGTGACTGCTTTCATCTAGTTCTTCCTAACTGGCCAGGATCTCCAGCCAGTGGTGGGCTTATATTTTCTATACTTTTCTGTATTCTGCTTCTGCTTTTCTGTGCTCTGCTAGCTGCGAATCAACCTCCGAGGCAAACCCTGCAGCTTCTAGGGTGTGGCTTTCTCTGATGCTGCATGAATCAGATAAGGAAAAATAGAGTTAAGAAAAGCCTGTCCTTACCTCCTCTAAACTTTCCTCAGTGCCTGCATTATGTTGAAGCTAAGCTTAAGGAAGCCTTTGACTTTGTAAACAAATTAAATTCAGTTGTGTCTAAATTAACTGTTTTGGGTTGCATGCCTTAATTCACGTTTGCCCTTCATTTCTCATAGAGATTAGGAAGCGACTAGTAGGATACAGTGCATGATACAACCTACCTGGCATTTACAATAGCTAAAAGCTGTGCTGTGTAGTGTATGTTTGCAAATTCAATGTGTCCTATGCTCTGTATTCAATCTGTTGGCTAAACAGTACAGCACTCTGGAAGAAGGGCTTTTTACCCGGTGTTTCCCTACTGCAGAGCAGAAGGAAACTAGAAATTTAACCTCTCTTTTAAGGGGGAAAATATACACATTTTAATATAAAATATTGCTGAAGCAGAACAGTGATGATGGGGAGGAATGAGTCAAGAGAGTAATGAAAACTAGTTCTTAGCTGGCAGAACCATATCAATAAATGACAAATCTGCTCTTTAGTTAATGCATAGATTAGCCTATTTTAAAATAAGCAACTAGTAGTTTTAAGATTGTGTCTACAAAAATGCCAAGAATCTGAAATTTCTACAGCATCTTTTTTCCCTAAAATATACAAAATCTATGTTTATCTACATTCTGCAATAAATTTCCTCACTATTTATTCTAGTGGAAGAAGTTATAATCTACAAAATACAGCCTGTAAACATTTTGATAGCCTAAAAGTGGAGAGAGTTTTTTTTAAATATGCCTGATTATTTCTGCTTTTCTTTTGTAAATAGTTTAGGATTTTATTTTCCACAACAATGGAAAGTCAGAAATTGCTTGTCAGACTCCCAGTCATACAAAGTAGCATCTTATTGCTTAAATTGCCTTGTTGAAATCAAGAGAACGACTCAAGAAATGTCATTTTTCTCCACCCAACAAAAGATACAGTCCAACATTTTGCTCGTTACCTGGTGTTTAGATTTAGTAATTGAATTGGTATAAGGTTATAGCAAATATTTTATGACTACACCCAGACAGTAATTTAATATGATTTATTCAAAATATACTTGATATAAGTTTTGGAGAAATATTTTCTTTCATAAATGTGACTTTTTCAGCAGTATCGTATCATTTTTTTAATGTTTGCCTGCCTACACAAATTTACTTATTTAGCAAACAAACTAGTTTTGTGGCTCTTACTATTTACCACATCACAGATGTTGTTGGGACTTCTAGGTGCTACCTAATAGAGAAACAAATAAAAACATAACACTAACAGAGCGCTCCACATAACCACCCTCCAGGCTTTCCCCACGGATTAGCAAAATGGTTTGGGTTTGGTTTGTTTTTTTTTGTTTTTTGGTTTTTTTTTTTTTGCGCTAAGGAAACAAAACTATCCCGTGTCACGGACATGGGTTATTATCTCTCCAGTTCCAGTTTGCTGGTGGTGTGAAAGGATGCTGCGGTGGGTCACGCGCAAGGGGAGCATCTTCTGCAGCGGGTCATGCCCGGCGCCAACCGGAGCCCAGTGCCTGGCCTGGGCGGTGCAGAGCGGGAGCGGGGCTGTGGCACCAGCAACAAGGTCCGTGCTGGGAAAGGACGCAGCAGGGAAAGCCAGTTGCATGGGAAACTCGACAGGCATCTGTTTTCCAAACAGTTATTGCTGATGTTTCTTGACAAGAGGTTATCATCCTCAGACGTCAGGGTGCGGCAGGGAGAAGCAGGTCTGTTTTTCTCAGACAGGTAGGCTGGCTTGCTGCCCGGGGCATGTGATAGGTGTTTGAGAAAGCCTGCCAAGCACAGGAGAAGGAGAGAAGGAATATCAGCATGGTGATGAGGCAGGCTCATCCGAACAAGGGTGGGGAAACCACACGATGAATCCCACATCAAGAAGTGCATATTAAATCCCATGTTTCCTCCACAGTGTGGAAGGAAGGCTTGTTAAAAATAGGCTCGTTTCGTAAGCTGCTGTCTCTGCTGGCTATATTCATCTGCCCTTGCTTTAGCTGACTGTCATGATGGCACAGATGAGAAACAGATAAACAAAAATTTGCCAATTTTCTTTATTAGCCAGGCAAGCACAAGCATGCACTCAGATCTGACACTTGGAGGATGCTGGGAGCATTTTGCAGTTGTTGATGAACACCAAGACAATATTTTTCATGGATAATTTTTGAGTCAGAACAACAAATAAGTAGGAGAAGAGAATGTCTGCATCAGCAAACTGTGGCAATTGGCCAAATCCCAAAATGTAAAGGACTTCTCAGTGCAAATGTTGTCTAAACCTCTTCTTTACCTTGTCTGGGGTGTGATGTGAATCCCCTCAAATTAATGACAATCTTTAAAAGACTCTATTCAATAAGTCACTTGAGCAAGTTTGTATGGCCTCCTTATTGTCACAGGACTGGAGCACAGGGTCAAAGCAAAACATGTATTTTAGGACTTTGCTGAACAGGCACTCGAACTGCAATGTTGCTGCTTCTCAGCTGCCAGGCTCATCTTTTCGCTGTGTGAGAATAGCACACAAGTGGGTTCCTGAGATCAGCCAGAGCTGTGAAAGTTGCTGGGCAGGACTCCATTGCAAGCTCTGACATCGAAAAAACACTAAAAGCACAGTGACATCCCTTCTCTGTTTTTATCTGCACTGCCAAAGGCACAGCGAGGGCTGGGTGTCCATTTCATCTTACGAGATTCTGAGTATGTTGATGATCTATAACAAAATGCCAGCTGAGCTGCATTTTTTCTTAGAAATATTTTCTCAAGATGTGTGTCTACGAGCTGCAACAGTGTCTATTCCAGCCCCATTACAAGACAGAGATAAACAAAACCTGTAGGAGCCAGACTCCCAGCTCGGATGAGGAACACCCTCCCTGACTCTCAGGAGAGGCTCTGACCTGACATGCCAGCATATTTCGTTTTCCCTTCTTCTAGTTCTTTCAGTGAGTATAACGTTAAAATGACACAAGCCGTTTCAGTTTCAGCAGACACTCACTGTCTGCTCAGTAATGCTTCCCAAATATACGCTTGTTCTACCCATGGTGACACCAAAATATCTGTGGTGCCAGCACAGACTGAAAGGGAATCTGATTCATCTGGCTCTGGCAGAGAGCTCCCTGCCAGCACTGTGAATCAGGCTCAGTAAATTGCATCCCTCTGGCTTCATTCCGTTCTCCCTCCCTCCAGAGTTTTTATTTTTGGTTATTAGTTTCACACTTCTATTTCCAATGGGTACGCATGGGCCCTTTGGTGACATATGAACACCGAGTGGAAAAGAAACATCAGCATGACAGGGTCCCACAGGCAACAAGGATTTCTTTGTCCATCCACTGTGCAATAAAGTGTGTTGCTGTTCTCCATCTAACTGCAAGAAATGAGGATGGTATGTACCCGTTAGAGGCATAGCACATTGAGTTTGCCACAGTTTCTGATTCATGCGAGGAATGGACATACCCTAGAAGCAAACTAAAACCAGCTGAAAAATGTTGATTTTTCTTTACTGCTGCATTTCAAAACTTCAAGGAGGAGGAAGAATTAACAGAGACCTCAAGTCAGCTTTGGTAGAGCACTCCTCCCTGAGCAATTTGTATTTGTGATGCATTTGCCCAGTGGTTTGTGTGCCATCTGTTTCTGTCCAAGGCACTCTGGCTGCAACAGCCTCTTTTTCAGGGCCCTTATTACTGTGCAAGAGGTGGAGGAATGCAAAGCAAAGGCCAGGGAGAGCCCCCGCCAGCGAGGGCCTCCGGGGCTGCTGCTATTGCTACTCGCTCTGGTGAGGGCTGCTGCTGCTGGAGATAAATGACACCCTCGGTTCCATGTGGGGACTTGCTGCCAAGACAAACAGTCAAACAAACAGCCAGGCTGGGCTTGTCCATACAGGGGAGCGGCTGCAAAATAAGCCTGGATCCAAGCTTTCAGCACACACGGTTGCTCAGAGCCGGTGTCCCCTGCAGATGGACCTTGCGTTTCTCGGGAGCACAGTGCCGTGCACCCTCGTCCCCAGCACAGTCCCCTCCCCACCACGTCCTTCCCGTAGGGTCTGCCAGCGCGGCTGCCACAGGTAACCTGCATCTGTGGGATGCTCGGGGCTGCATTATTTAGCAGTGAGATATCCCCATGGGGTTTTGGTTGGCAATGGGGTTACAGGAAGGTTACGTTCATCCTGGTCTGACTTCGAGTGAGTCTTTGGGGATGATGTGGCAGTGAGGAGACGCAGGAGAGGGGATAATGAGCAGCTCCTACGGGCAGTGTTGCTGTCAAAGAAAAGGCAGATAGTCTTCTGCACCAGGGAGCTTCCTCCACCCTGGCTGGCCCATGCTAGAGCCAGGAAATGAGGCCACTAATCTATCAAACACCAAAGGAATAGCCGTCTTTCAAGGATACATCCCTGCCTTTATGTCAACACAGACAATTACATAACTATTCAGTTACGAGACACAGATGAGTTTGAAAATGCCTACGAGATCCTGATTTTTCTAGGCTTAACCCCATGTGCTTACTAGTAGTAGATACTAATAGCAAACAGTAGTATCTATATACCAAAACTTATTGGTGTAACGTCTTTGTTTTGTGTTGAAATATCTTTGGGGCCCTAAGGGTTGCACAAGTATAATCTTTCATTCCTGTTCCACCATTAGTTGTTCCTCTGCTGGCCCTTCTAGCCCATGTGCCTGCACAGAGCCTCGCCATGCAGACAGCAGCCAGGTCTGAGGTTAGAGTAATTAGTCCTGGCTGTGCCTGCATGGTTTTCTTTAGGACAATTGCACCATTAGATTTCTATCAGTGTGAGCTCCTCTGTCAGAACAGGCTGAAAAAAAATCTGCCTAGTTGTCAAAATCACTATGGAAAAAAATATTATTAAATTTATACTGGTAAATTAACTGTAAGTTATATCATGCACTCTTTTACGTCCATTTAATGTTGTGTTCATAGAATATGTAGGCGACACAAAGAGAAGCTGCTTCATCTGTCCTCCACTGCCACAGGGCTTTGCATTTCACCTCAACACAAACTTTTTCTAATGAAACACAGATGGGATGGAGCAGCAGATTAGCCCAGTGTGAGAGCAGGACGCACACCTATGCACCAAGAACAGGAAACAGCCCTATCTCCTTCACCCTTTTCTTAGGGCACAAAAGGCAGAGGCACTGCATAATCTGGGAAGTTTTCCAGACTCGCTCTATTTTTTTTAAAGTTCACGAGACACAGCACAAAGCAGAATGTTCTAAGCTACTGTAGCACTACACGTTCAGGAGAGGTGCTGTGAACGTGGATGAATACGGAACAGATCAGGTTCCCCATACTTTTGTTTTTGAGGTCTGGCAGTACCAAAGCAGTGCTCATCTTGGACTGATAATCAACATCCGTAAATCCCTTTGGGACTCAGTAGTAGCATGAAAGGGGTAAATCCACCCCAGACTCCTGAGGGACCAGGAAGGCTGCTGCCATGGGCTGGAAGAGGAAATGTGATAGCGCCCAGTGAAGCCAATGCGATCTGGGGTGGTTTGTCCCAGACATCCATATTCAAGTCTCCTCTGCCACTATTTAATGAAAAAACAAGAAAGGATTCCTCCACCAACCCCAAATTTGATACAACTGTGCCATGGAAAGGCCTCAACACTTCTGTGACACCCATTTTCCCAGTGGGATCAATATTCTGGGAGGACAGGGACAAGGATGGAGACTCTTCTGTTGACTCCTATTACTGACTGTGAGCTAATAAAATCAGTGGGGGATTTCACCACAAAGCCTTTGAGAACATTGCTGCCTTCTTAGTGCCTCACCCTGAAAATGATTACCCTTGTCTTTATTGGGTTCCTATATTTAATTAATGGCTGAAAAGCATCTGGAGAAGGTTGAAGTAGGCAAATTATGCAACTTAACTCCAAGTTTGATGATTAGTATCATCATTCCCAGACTACAGTCTCTCTTTGATATTGGGAACAACAGTGAAAAAGATGCTGACGATGGTAACATTGGTTTTGGATCTAGCTGATGGAACATACAGTCATCTCATATCTTATAATCCCAGTTACACCAGCAGATTTACTCTGGATTCTCACTAGTGTAACTGGAAGAGGTAGTTGGACCACAAAAAGCTTTAGTAAATGGGGGTTAAAGCAACAATTAGGAAAACAAAAAGGATTAAAACAGAACGTGTGGAAAAAAGGTGAGCCTCAGCAGCAAAGTGTGAAGGAGCTGGATCTCAAGCTGTTGTGAAGTACAGGGCAGTTGGTGATCTGGCCCAACGATCAGAGTTTCTGAGCCTTTAACAGCTGTTCTCTGTATTACAGAGAAGGGCCAACAACCTGATTAGAAGGGAGAAGCAGGGCTGGGCTTCAGTCCCCACACAGATGAGGAGGAGCAGGACAAAATATGAGACCTGGAGAGCCATGCAAATCCTGCATCACCAGAAAGGCATCAGTAGCATTAAAGGGAGGAGGAAGAAGAAAATAGCCTAGGAAAGTTTTGCCATGAATGATCATGAAGTTATGTCAAGCAACCTATAAACAGTCTCAGGGAGAAGCTAAATAACAAGACTTTTCCTGTCTTCCTCCCTTCCCCTCTGTGTCCTCTATTAATCCAGAATGACCTTAGCAAAACAGCACAAGAATGGTTGGGCTCCACCTAGTTTGGTCTAAGGATAACTTACCTCCTCCCTACCCTGTTTCCAGTTCTTTGCTTGACTTGTGCCATGCTTGTCTCTTACAACCTGATCTCTGCCCTGTGCCACAGCAGGAGGGAGTAGGGAAAGGAGAAATGTTAACCTCTTCCTCAATAAGCTGAACATGATTGGTATGAGGGGGAGCACAGTGTCTTTGGTTGGCCACTGAATTAGGCAAGCAGAGGAAAAGCTGCCATTTGCGTGTCACTACCGTGATTTCCAAAGGGGAAAAATTCATAAAGGAGAATATGTTCCTCACCACTATGAATCCTACAATTTAACTGAACTTTAGCAAAATATTTGCTGGGTTATGTAATAGAGATGGATTACAACAGCCTGCCACATGACTGAAAACTTCAGTTTTAACCCCTGGACAGACTGCCTTGGGATGAGTAAAGATAAGCATCATCACGGGGTTGTAAGAATGGCCCACCACAGACAGACCTCTAAAATACAGTTTGAGGGTCCATCTGATAGAACTGCTCCAAATATCTGAGGCCACTTTTCTTCCTGATCTTGGTTATGCACGACCTTTTTGTCTTTCTCCTCACCTCTCCTCCTGAGCAGTGTCAGAGCAGTTCCTCCTATTCCCCAGGTGCCTCTTGCTCAGGCCTCCCACCCTTTCTGGCTCCTGAGGACCACCTGGAGATGTTCCCTTGCAGCTAATGAGTTTGCAGTCTCATCCTCTCCTTATCTCCCAGCCACCCCTCCTGCAACCTCACTATTACCTTAATTCAGTGATCCGTGCCAGGACTTGCAGAAACCAAGGCATGAATCCTATCTACCATGGTCATTAACCACAAGCCACCATGTCGTCTCTGATGTTGTTATGTGCACCAGCTGGATGAATCTGCCATAGGCAGAGTAGCACCTTCATTTTTCAGCACAGCTACAGCTTAGGCTTGAAAGTGTCTCCACTTCTGATCAGCTATTATTTGGGCAGCTGTCAAAAACTGGAGAAGCTGAGTATCGTAGCTAATTAACTGAGCCAGAAAGACACAAAGAATGTTTGAAACAGAAGAGAAAACAAACAAAGTCTTGGCAGGCGTTCAAAGGCAAGGCAGACTGGCTGCAATTTGCCGTTCAACACGCAGAGAAGCTCGTGAAGGCTTGCGTACAGACACATGGGTGAAGGGAGTTGCCTCTGGGAAGACCTTGCTGTGAAGGGCTCACATGATGCGAGGCGGGGTCTGGAGCCAAAGCCGCCCCGTCCGCCCCACCCTGGGACCTGGGCCCGTGAATGACCCAAAGCACCTCAGTGACCACGGCGGGGACAGCTGACAGCCGGGACACCGAGACCGAGACCTGCCCACGGCTTCCAGGTAGGAGCTCGCTCCCCGCAGCACACCTCTCCTTGCCTTGCCGTCGCTGCTGCGGATGCGCAGGAAGAGGGGCGGCTGGTGCCCTCAGAAAGATGCAGTTTCTTGCTTCTCTGAGCACGTACCGCATCAAGAGCTTCTACCTGTGTGTTAGGCCTCTTCTCTCTCTTTTCCCCAGCTGCTGGCGTTTGAAAATCTTGCTGGATGTGGGCAAAGGGGATAAACTGGTTTTATTTCCCTTCTCCTGATATTGCTGTCTTGAAAAACAGAGGAAAGTAGGATAACCCCTATTCTGTCAGAGCAACCTACGTGCTGCCGAGGCATGTATATTTGCTTTCTTTACAAATGCCTGCAAAATATAGAGTGGCAATGAGCTTCTTGAAATGGTTATGAATCACTGAACTTAACTGGCACCCACCCAGGCCCCCAGATGGGAGAAGAGGAGCTTTTCTAAGCCCTTCCCACATTCTTGTGCAAATAGTAGGGATGAATGATCACCGTCCCCAATGCCAGAGTTTTCTGGGCCAAATTCACACAGGGGTCTAAGAAAGCCAAGGGGAACTCAAACTGGTGTAGCTCTCCCTTCCTTCCGCTTCTCGCAATGACTATATTTCGTATGTTCAATCCTTCTGGGATTGCTTAGACTGACTTTGTGTAATTATTTTCATCCTTGGATTAAACAGGCCAAGTATGTAAGCTGGATCTCAGCTTGCTGAGATCTTATTTTACACCATATTTTGTCCCTCTGGCATATACATTACACAGCAGCAGATTGGAATTAAGTAGTTTTTTTTCAGAATAAAAGTCTGTCTTTGCTTGAGGGTGTCAATTTTATAGTAATTCTTGCTGTTCCATCTTGTATGGATACTTCAAAGGATCATGGAAAAGTCCTAAGCCAGGCGTCTACCCACGCTGGCTCTCAGTAAACAGTCTGACACCTCTCCACACTTAGAGTATGAACAGATTTCTCAACCTAGAGATTAGGGGGAAGGTGTGACTTGGTGCAAAAGCCTGTAACAACAACCTTATTTCTACCAACTGTTCTTGTCCTTCATTGCTTGTGATCACTGATGAGATGTGCAGATTCATGGATGTCCCTAAACCTGGGGGATAACCCTATTTTCAGATTAAATAGATAATGGTGTTGATTAAAATTAAAGACAAAAATACACAAAGGCTGTGGGACCCCCAGGAAGGAGCAATGGCTTTTAAGTCAGCTTTTAGTTGCCTTGTTAGATGCCAGTAAGTATAGGAGAAAGGGTGGACTTTCAGTATATCATGCTATGGGAAGTCCTGAGTCTGTCCTGCGTGGAGTGGGACAGTATTTATGCATTATGAAACATGTAACATGTTCCATCTGCCACCAGGTCAGGGTCAACAGGTGCAGCCAAAATTAAAAACAATATTTTTTTATATGCACCACCTTTCTTTCTGCTGGCAAGGTGTCACTAAAAGCTTAAATCTTTTATAACTGAAGATTATTTGCTGAGCATCCAGAGATTTGCAGGCTTTCCAGGGAAATAACAATAGTTTTGAAATCTCCAGCTGTGGGTCCTATATATATTGGTCTTTCTTAACTTTTGCTGTGAGCATTTGGGGTCTAAAATGAGAGTTGTGTTGTTTTCCCATCATTGGAGACACCCTGGCTAGAGAAGTCTTACCTTCTAGTTTCTACATCTACTATTAATAAATGCTCAAAGCCTTCCTCTAGGCTCTTCCCTATGAACTTGTGTGCTAGAGGATTTGTGAAATGCAGTTGTGATGGGCAGAAAATGCACAAGGGGCAAATCCTAGCTACACATCTGAGAGGACTGTCTCCCACCAGACCTGTCTCTCCAAAACTCCCTTCCTCCTTGCTCCACCCAACAGATTCCATCTTCTTCTTCACTGCTGGCATCTGTCTTCAGGAGCTCAGGAGGTTTCCATCATGCTCCTTGTTCAGTTCAGGTGAAGATGTGCTCTCCTTGGCCAAACCTCGACTAGGTCCAACCTCTACCTCAGCCTAATCCCTCCAGCAGGTATTGCAGTAATACCTGCCATGGTTTTTGTCTGCTGTCTTCTTTCTCCAGCTCTACAATCTGAAGAATTGGTCCCAGGCAGGGGCTGATGTTCTGCCAACCTCTCCTGCCCCAAGAGATGGCTGTTCCCAACAGGGACATGTTCTTTCCAGAAACAGAGGAGTTTTAAGGAGGAACAAACAGGGCCACTGAACTTAAGTTAGGTAGCTAAGAAAATCTTGCAGTGATGAGGAAGGAAGGACTGCTTCAGGCTCCTGTCTGTCTCATGTTGGCTTTATCAGGATTGCATACCCAGTGGTCTCGCCATCCGGGGTCTGGCACTGTTCTCCTGCTCTGCCTATTGCCTGGTCAGTCTGGTCTTCATAAAGTGACTGTTTCTTAAAATTCAGGGGCGGTCTTGCTGGTAAGGCTCTAGGTAACATCTGGCAGGATAACTTTTTCCTTTTTTGCAGATCACTGGCTGATGACTGTGGGCCTTGAGCTGCTCATTCCCAAAGCTGTTCTGGTTTGTAGGCACCCCAAGGGCTGTTCTGCAGTGCTGCTCTGTTACAACTTGTTCCCTTTTTAAAAGCCAAAAGCTCCCCCAGATTAAAAAAGTGTAAACTAAGAAAATGAAAGATTAGTGCTGTATCTGAAACTAATCTCTCTTATAAGCTGTCTTTTAAGGTCTCATCAAGGCTTCTCTTCACCCAGGACCAATTCATCTGTGCCCTTGCTCCTCTGTCTCACAACTCTTGGTCTTCCTGTCTCCAAATTTACTGGACAGCTAGGTGGGTGCTCCAGAGTGCAAATAAATCTTCAAAGCTGTTGCTGGCATCTGCACTCTTCCTCCTTCTCCCAAATCAGTGCAGGGAGTTAGATTTGCAGCTTGGTTGAGATTTAAGAATTTGTGAGGCTGTAAATAAAACATTGTTCAAACTTGTCTATGATATCCATGGTCGTACAGATTTGCTGATTTTGCACTAGGCTCACAGTGCTGTTTAAAAGTGAATTGACTGCCCTGTCTCTTATCTTCCTAGATAGCATGACTCACATTAGAAACCTCCTCATGGGTTTCTAATAACTTCATTATGGGTTGTGCACATGCAACATCTTTTTGATGGTCTCAGAGTTTGTGAGATGTGGCTAGATTTTCACAGAGACCACACACGATATGATAATAAAACTGACTAATTGGGCATTTGGGATGTTTCACTCCTTCATTCCTTTGCCAGTTTTAAAGTTTCAGGTTGTTGCTTGGGGACTTCCCATTACCTCCAAGGGCTTCTGGTTTTCTGTGGTTCATGATCAGTTTGGAAATGGAAATGGTTAATGGGTCCTTCATTCTTCACTGAAGGATCTTTTAGGAAGGAATAAAGTTCAAAATCCAGGAAAGGAAATTAATTATTTTCCCCAGAGGAGAAAATCCACTTCTCTTCGAGTGAAAAATTTATATCTGAATATGAACCGTGTTTCATTTGCTTTTCCCTGTTGAAATTTCACTGTTCAGCAGAGGGATGAAAAAACCTTTTTAGCAGGGAGTGAGAGAATACTTGGGAAAGACAACCTGCAGCCTTTCTGCTGTGAACCTTTGGCAAAATGGACTATAGAAATAGTCTAAAGCAGGGAAAGAATAGTTCTAGACCACAGCATTACAGATGTGTTTCCAGAATTAGTCTTGGATCTGAAAATGCTGAAAGCAAGAGAGCAGAAAGCTGTCTCTGAGGGGGTGATGCTGGAAACAGTAAGCACCCGATGCGAGGTGCTCAGTCCCTCCAGGTCTCTCCTGCAGCTCATGTTCCTTACTGAACCCCTCCAATGAGAAGGACTCAGAAAAGAGAGTGAATGAGAAACCCCCTGAACCCAGCGTAACTGAAGATGAGAGGAGGAGGGAACACAAGACAGTCAAATCAAATCTGGTTGGCTTGTTAGGTGGTTGTTTTTACATGTTATGCAAAATCTGCTCTGCCACCTTATCCCCACGTTCATGGGGGGAGAAGATAATTGCACCTTCCTCTGCCTTCAGTGCGAGCTGAAAGGCACCTGGGAAACAGATTCAGTGAACAAAGTCTCACCCAGGGTGCATGTGCCATTTTCACTCATGCATTTTTCATGACTGAAAGACAAATATTGTTGTTATTGAGCTAAATTATTAGTCCCTGTAGTTGTACTTAATTCTACAGAACTACAGACCTACACCAAGTGAGGCCCATTTTCCACACAGATTGAATCACTTGATCGCTTTTTTGCGCTCACTAGTTTCACATTTTAATTTTCCATTCCTCTGGCTTTCCTCATGCGGATGAATAATGGACCATTTATAATACATCAACAATATCAGAACATACGATTATGGCTTCAGTCCGTGTAATCCCTTCACACAGATCGCAGAGCATGAACGCCTGTCGTGCAAAGCCACATCCTATTTCCACAAAGAAAACAGAAAGGGATGCCAGCCTGGCAGCTTCTCCCCTCTGCCACTCGAAATAGCTCTCAGGAGCTGAGTCATGAAGTGGAGCCCAGAATAACAAGCGATTCCTTTAACCCAGGGACAATAATCAGCTGTGCTAACAATTACGGATGGGAATGGGCTTCAGGCAGTAGTTTATCATAAGACACGATGAGCCCTTCTATTGCTGTAAATAAATGCCTGGGTAAACTTTCTTTGAATCCAACTAAATAAGGCTGTGTAATCGAGCTTTACTGTGATGCATTAGGGGCTGAGCCTGCTCCTGCTGCATTTAGCTGTGACGACTCCAGTGGGTCCTGTGCAGAGGCAGCGGCAGCCCCGAGGACTAGGACAAAGCCTGCGCTGTTTTCCCATGGTGCTGCAGGACCTGTGCTGGGTGCTGGCACGTTCAGCATTCTTATCATTCATGGATACCGCTTTGAGGATAACGTGCTTCTCTTCACTCATCCAGAGACCTTCATTAAGGACTAACGGATCAGACTTAAACATACGACAGATGCTAATTGCAGTTCTGCTCTATTTCCTGATCACACCTTTTCCTCTGTCATGCATTTGTTGAATATTTAGAAAAGGAATAGTTTCCTGAAACCAGGATTTTGAGTTTGGAAATCTGCAGGGTCTGTGCTGCTTAAGTGAATCACTCTATACATAGGATACAGTTGGCAGAAGAAGGTGATGAGTCAAGTGTCTATTTAGTGTGAAATGAGAAGCTGTCACAGAGCTGCTTGTGAGTCGTCACATGCATTTGTTGCCTGAGTCACTTACATTACTCAGAAACAGGCTGGGGTGCAGCACGTGGGTCTGCCCGGGCAGGAGCCTGGTCCCTACAGGACCCTGCAACTGCCAGTGGGGCTCGGGGTAAGCTCAGGACTGTGTGAGCGGGAAGGATCCCCTGAGTGATGCCATAAGGAGTCCTTGAGCAAGAACTTAGCAGCAGGTAAAAAAAAAAAAAAAAAAAAAAATTCCCCAATAACTTCTGTCTTACCCATTTATCCATAGGAATACTAATTTTAAACAAGAAACTTTTAAGGACACTTTTTCCCTTTTTTTTTTTTTAAAGCAAAGGTCATCAAGCAAAGCTAACATATAATTAAGCTGACCAAGCATGAAGTAGAAAACAGCAAAGATATATCCCCTCTCCCTTTTTTTTGCTGTTGCATTTTTTCACTGGTCAATCTAGGTACTTCTTGGGATTCTTCTAAAATTATACTATTAATTAAATAACTACTTATTTGAAAAAAAGGATAAAGAAAAAATTAAAATATCAGTAGTTCTTGATTTATCTTTCCAAATACTTTAATGAACATCATGAAAAAAACCCTTTTAAATTCAATTCTCCTCCTACTCCCCAAATAATTCCAAAACCTCCTTTTTTAGGCAAAGGAAAACTAAAATATTTCTCTTTACGTACAAAGAAAGACTGAAAACACAAGCAGTTGTGTGAGACAACAGATTGTGGAAGAATCGGACTCACTGCTGACAGTGGCCAGTTTGCTGTGCTCCTCTCTGCTCCCAACCCCTTGGCCATTTCAGGTTTTGCAGTCTTTCTTCTCAGCCTGTGTTCATGGAGTTTGCATCAGAAACTGAGAGCACTTCTGCTGCCAGAATGCCACAATATATATTATGTCTCCTCTTAAAAGGTGTGAGTTATTTGCTGTCATTTCATTGATTCCTATCCACGGGCAAATACAGCCAGAACCAACATAGCACTGTGTGCTGTGCAAGACTGAACAGCAGCTTTGTTTACCAATAGCATCATTATCAAATTAGGAGGAATTAATTATTACACATTGGGTTTGTTTGTTCAACCAAGTGGTTGGCAGCTGCACTCAGGCATTAGCGCAGTGGTGGGGAAAGGTTTTTTTCAGTGTGTCACTGGAACCAGGGC
Organism: Tyto alba; assembly: GCF_018691265.1. Lineage (NCBI taxonomy): Eukaryota > Metazoa > Chordata > Aves > Strigiformes > Tytonidae > Tyto > Tyto alba. The sequence continues at coordinate 10,389,057 of NW_024881303.1, forward strand.
TCCTTCCTTCTCTCCACTTCGCACACAAGTGCTACCTTACTGCTGAATACTTCATCAGAACCTGAAGGAATCCTACTCACACTGATCAAGCTGATTGTCTCTGCCAGCAGCATCAAAAACAGTTTAGATTCAGTTTCTGGATGTGTATTGAGGAGTCGGGCAGCTTTCGTGCTAACTATCGGTACTATTTTACTCCTGTCTGGCACCAGCCTGCTGAAAGGCAACATGAAATATTTCTCACCCCTGACTGAGGTTGGTTCTTGTTGTTCCCTCTCCTGTTCAGAGGGAGAAAGTCAGAAAGGAAGCATTAAAGGGCTTAATCTTGCTCCCATTAAAGTCGAGGGCAAAACTCCACCTGATTTCAGTGACAACAAACAAGGTGTGAAAAGGCTTGAATCTACAAAACATCAAGATGATAAGGTGCATGTGCCAAGATCCTTAATGCCCAAAGATTTCATTGTAACTTTGAGGATGCTGAGAACTGCACAGGATGAAGCCAACATTGCACCACAAATGCACTATGGAAGGAGCAGTCTTTTCCTTGCTCCCTCTTGGTTGCCGTTTCCCACAGGTTTCCTTTCTGGGGCACCAGTGAGCCAGTTCAGCCGAGTAAACTGAAGTGCAGAAGTCAGATAACTGTGCAGATTATCTGATTTTATTTACTCTGTGCTTCCGGGTTTCCCCTTTCCAAAGGAAGGCTTGTGTGTAACGGGATGTAGGGCTTTGAGGTGAATTTCATGTTGTTGGAGAATCAGTCTCAGCCCTGTAAGGAAGCAGGAGACCTCACAGCCCCAGATGGAATTAACCAAATGTATTTCCATCTCTCATTGATGTTGTTTACACAGCACAAGCCAGTCCAGAGTGGTGAATGGTATATTTAAAACAAGGTCCTCTAACATTTGGATCCACCCTGTCACTTGACTTAACAGATACTTGACACTGATCAAGTGACTCACTCCATTAAGAAATAAACCCTGCTGTGTTGGGGATCTCCGATGGCAAACAGTGAGCCCCATTGTCATCTGCTGAGTCCTTTCTCTGTCCCAGCCCTCACGCCCTAAAGATGCACACTGAGTCACGGGCACAGCTGCAATGACCCCGTTTTTGCCTGGTGGTGTGTGCCAGCCACGGCACACAGCAAACCCCTGTGTGGGTGAAATACCCTCGTTTAATCCCCGGACACCCTGCGTGCCCCTGCAAGGGGGGGGGGGTGGGGGGGCAAAATAGGGTGCTCATTCACGATCTGGAGGTAGGCAGTTTATTTTGTTAGGAAGACAGGAGCTGGTGTTTGCTTGTTCCCAGTTTGAGGGAGTTCCTCCTGTTTTTCCCATTCATCTGGGCTTCTTGCTGGTGCTCGATGGCAGCATCTGCCAGCTCTTGCCCACAGAGAGGGCACAATATCGGCGCAAGTCATCCGTTAGCAGGTGGTATTCAAGATGCATGCAAAGGCCTAGGTTAAAATAGTCTCAGAAAGAAGAAACTGTAAGAAACGTGACCCCGTGCCCAGAGCCGCTGCTGGCACACAGCCCTTTCCTGAGCGAGCCTGCATGGGTACAGCCAGGTCCCTACGTGAATATCCACACCCCTTCCACCACCCAGGGCAGGTTCCACTGGGAACCTGGAGCCAGAGGAAAGGGATTATTTCAGTGCAGTTCCCAGTTACTCCTTTATCTGCTCCACTTCAACAGATGTACTAATCACTGGTGGTTCACTAAATGCCATGGAAACCCCAGGGCACTTAGTGAGATCATCTGCCAGTACTTTTTTATTTTAAGATTTTTGTTTAAGAACTGTTTTTAAGGCTTTGAGAAAAAATAAAATAAATTAAAACAAAACCAAAACAAAACAAAACAAAACAACAAGGGATGGTTCACTGAGAATTATTTCCACAGCTGGAAATAGAATTTGTCATAAGCCCTGACCATACAAGCCCCAACAAAAAGCAAGAGTTTATACCCGTCCATACAGTCAATGATAAAAAGGAAAAGAGTGGAAAAAAATAATAGTGAAGCAACAAAAATGTGTTTTGTTATAACAACTGAAAACTTTTGCTTTTTCCAGTGGCATCCGAGCTACTACATGAAATGTTTATACTTGCCTTTTATCAGTGTCTGCTTTTTGTATGAGATCTAGAAACATCGGTGGCAATTTTATCTTTCAGTTTGGTAGAAAAAAAAAGATTCTTGATCAAATACAACAAATGTCCTACAAAGATTCTTAAAAGTACTGTTCTCTTCAGAAATATCCAACTCAGTAGGCAGTCACTTGAAAATACAGAGCTTTTGAATGTTATATTCACAGTTTGGCAGGCTTTAGGGTTTTTCTTCCTGGGTTTCCAAACTGAAGAAAAATGATCGGCTTGATGATAACTAGAAGTACCAAAATTGTGGCAAGAAAATGCTTAAGGCAGCATAATGACATTGCAGAAAGAAAATAATTTGGTTCAGATCATTAATTTTTCAGATACTTGAGCATTACCACCTGGTACAATCAGTTTATACATGTGTAATTAACACCCATCTTTCCAGCTTGAAAAGAGGCTTTTTGTCTCATGGTATTGACTCTGTCACTAATATTCACTTTTCAGGGAGGAGCCTGGTTCTGCTTTCTATCCAATATCATGGGCTTGACATAGTGAAATAATAAATGTGCAGGGTCAGCCAGCTCTGAACTCCAGCTGAGTGGGGAATTAAAAGCACCAGAGAGAAGGGAATGTGATGGTTTGGGGGAACATGGAGGAAATATTAACTTTTAATTAAAGCCCTCCACAGCACACAGTCCGGAGACAGATCTCCACCAGCAGAGGAGGAGGACGATGATGGTTGGGTGGCGGACAGGCCAGGGTGTGCGAGGAGGTCTGCAGGAGGGGGCTCTGCTCTGCATGAGCTAATACGCAGCTGACGGGGCAGGAAGGCAGCAACTCCACGAAGACCATGGTTTTCTGCAATTCCTGTACGGGCCTTGCTAATTATAGCAGTTTTCCCCCAGGCCCATGGCCGTGGCTGCGTTGCCCCTTGGTCTGGCTCGCTCCTTTTTTCTGGTTCATTCTGTCCGGGCTATTTCGGCTGCAGAAGGTCAATGCCAGCACTGTCAGGGCCAGTGGAAATGCGTTTGGGGGACAAAGGGAGATGGAGCATATGCCCCAGGACAAAGTAAAGGAAACTGTTCAGAGTGAATTAGTTCCCTTTTTCTTCTCCTCCTGTTAGTTAGTGAAAGGATTGGTCTTGGAAATGTCTCATTTTGTTTCATTTCTAAATAATGCTTTCTCTGTTGTTGGTAGGGATTTTTAATTTATTCTGGTTGTGGATCAGCATTTTCAGCTTTTTTTTTTTTTTTAATCAATAAGAATATTAACCACTAAAGTGAAAAGAATATGAATTTAGGAATTCTATAAGAGAATATTTGACTTTCCGAAAATACACAACTCTTCCCTGGGTTTGTTTGGGATATTTTCCATTGAGTCTGGCTTTTACTATTCCATCCCTGGATACTGTGGAGTTGACATTTGTTTATCTTCACAAAGGAGAAACCTGTTACTGCATGAAATACTAGCAGTTGCAGCTTGCTGTCAGTGCAGCATGCAGGTAGTGTTGGTAGAACCTACCAAGAGCAGATAGACATTGGAGCCTCTTTTGAGTAAATTCTCAGATGAAAAGGTTATAAAGAACACAAGACTAATCTATGTGGAGGACAGATTCCAGTTAGGTTACAAGATGCGTGAATAACACCTATTCACTTTTTGGGGGGAATTCTTCTGAATTGACTGACTTCAGAATGAGGTCTTTGATTCCAACACCGAGGCTTCTTAAAAGAGGCAGTGATGAAACCTCATTTCCATACCTGGCTCTCTCTTTGTTTATGAGGCTATATGTGTACCTGCAGCTGGAAGAGTTTTATGCAAAAAAAAATGTCGAAGCAAATCAATCAATTTAATGGCTTATGTATTGCAAAAGAGAAGAAATTCAGAGGAAGTTTGTGTGGCTGGCTGACATACCTTTTTAGTTCCAACTAAATGGTTGTATAATATAGAAATACATTTCCGTGTACTAAAAAATGTAGAGTCATGGAAGACAAAGCATAGGAGATGTGTGTAAATTGGTGATTAATGTTATATTTATCTTCCTCTGGTCTTGATCTGAGAGTTGGTGGCCAGATCCTTCCAAAGACATCTCTTCATTGCTCTCATTGCTAGTACAACATTCAGTTCCATCAACTCCCCTACATCTTCTGTTCACACTGATCTTGGCTTTCCTTTCCTTTTTCTTTCTTCTGTGGTTCCTTTTCCTGGCAGCCGATTTCTCTTTAAGCTGGAGGTCCTAAATTTTTTTACTCCTTTCTGAATTGTGCTGACAAGTTTGCTTTCTGTAGCTGGTCTTCCCAGCTACCCAGCCTTGTCTACATGTGGAAGTTTGTGGCCTCATATTTTTCCCCCAAAATGTCTAAAGATTCATAATTGCTAAAAAGGAAAAAGAATAGAAATGATCACCCTTGCATCCTCCGCAATGAACTACAGGAATTTCTGTTTCAGAGCATGCTTTACTATAATCTCAGTGAACATTTTGTCTATCTTTGGATTAAAAAAAACCACAAGAAAATTCCCATTGTTTTTCATCTCATTTCTCAGTTACTAGTAAAGCAGCACACCCTTATGCACAGGCCTAACATCTGTCCATTCACGGGTCAGGGTGTGAACAACACTAGTAAAAGAAAGGTTGTGTCATTCAATTGTGTGTTTTCAGCCTTACCTGTGAACCAAGTAAATAAAACAAAAGTTGTCATATAGGGAGTTGGGAAGTGGGGTTATTGGTGGGGTGGAGGCATGTGAGATACAATGGTATCCCTGGCAAGGCAATAGAGCAGAGAGGAACTTTCAGTATTGCCTCAGCATAATTCAAAGAGTTTCTCTTTTAATATTTAGATGTCTATCCAGAAGAAAAAACACAAGGGCTATTTGGAGTATGCCCACTGAATAAGTCATTTGTGTTGAAATAATTTGGAGAATTGGAATTTATCAGCTTGGTAACATTTTTTTATTAGCTCAGTAGACAAGCAGTTGATTCAATAAATATTTAAAAATAAACCCAGTGAGCATTATGCATTCATGTCAGTCAAATAATGTTAAAATAAGTTGACAGTCACAGAACTCCACTATATTGGCTGACAAGAGGGAAGATTTTAGGCTTGAAGTTATGTGGGGATAAATCTCCAACATAGGAGTTGCATTCACTGGAGTTAGAGCAGCAGGGCACTGCTCAGACGTTAGGGCTGACACGTTCAGTTCCAAGATGAAACTGGAAAGAAGCCAGCATCTATGAACATAGATTTCCCAATACCTTGAAAAAGAATATAGTAATCTCTTCCAGGTTTATGGAAAACAGTTGGCTTCTCTCAACTTAGCCAGGGTTTTGTCTCATGTGAGTTTTAAAAATTCTTAAAAGATCAAAATAACACCCATCAATATATTCAGCAAAGACAATTGAAATAAAGCATTGAATGGGATCGACACTGCTGCCGCTACACCACGGTCTGTGTCCTGCTGCGGTGCTGCTGCTTGCACGGCTGGCTCAGGGGGTAGGAGACAGATCTCTGCATCCAAATGAGCTGCCTCTGCATCAAACCACGGTGTCAGGTTGGGCTTCTTCTTTTGCATGTCTGTTTCTAAAAATATACGTTGTTAGTCGGGGTAATGTTGAAAGACAGTTCAGAAAGGCTGGACCTCAGTATAGTCTCAATAACTGAGCATAGAAATAGGGATGGCAGCAGAGCAAGCCAAAAACCATTAGGGAGGTCTTTCTCCCTTCCCCAGCCTTCACAGTTTACTTTCCTGCTGCTGACCACATCTCAGGAGGCCTTTATTGCTTCTGGTCACCTCCATCCTTGAGGCAGCTGCATCAGGTCTTGCTTGAAACATGCCACCTTGAAGAGTCTCACATCCCCTGTGCTGATGCAGTCCCATCACCTTGTCCCCCTCCTTCGCTGCCATACCTCCCTGCATTGGCTACAGCCAACGTATTTGTTCTTTCCTGGTGTGGATGAAGCACTCACAAGAAGATAGAGGTTGAGTTTGAACTGCATAGTACTTCACGTAATATTTATATTAATTATATATGATTATATATAGTATATAATCACACATATTTATTATATATTATATATATGCACAATATAATCATATAATAAAAAGGCACATTTTATGAGGTGCTTTTCAGCCCATACGCAGACAAACTGTGTATATTAATTAGATAAAATTACATATAGTATTTCTAAATCAAGCTATATATGTGATATTATATAATTAATATGTAATGTATGATTAGATATAATAGCATATATTAATTACACAGAAATAATTACTGAATTGGCTTTAATATAAATACTGTAGTTCTATTAAGACCCAGCTTTCACAAAATGCCTGTGGTAAGTAGCCACACAGGATGGAAGCAGAGCTTTACACTCAGTTTTCACTGTCAGATTTCCCTCTGTAGAAACCGCGCGTGCCCGTTCTAAACTGGGGTCCAGAAACCCGACAGCTACAGAATTTCAGGTACTGGAACATATTCGGAGCCAACAGCATCAAAATCCCCAGCACAGCATCTGCCCCGACACGAAAAGAGGCTGCTCTGTAAGCACAGGGATCTTCCTTCGGCTGGCGTGTTTTTTACCTGTTCACATCCCGCTCTGGCGTGTTGGCAAAGAGCAGGGAGCACTTACAGGGCACTCCCAGGGCTGCTTATGTGTTGTTTGCATTTTGCACCCTCTCTCATCTCACACCTATTTGACAGCATGCAAACAAGCAGCCAAATCCTTCTGTGAAACAAGCAAGCCTGGACTGAAATCTGTTGCTGTGATTTTTTTAAAGCTTCAAAGATGAGGAATCAGAGGATCAGTAGAATTCCTCAGAGGGAGAGGAATCGGCTGCATTACAAATTTCTTTCCTTTGCAGGGGGTGGAGAAATAGAAACAGGTGAGAGGAGGGGCAGGGAATTTTAATAAATCATTCTCTGCTGGCGCTAAGCGGCTTTCTTCACGTGTTAGTATCAGGAGATGCTGCAAAAGTAGCACTAAGCACACTGGCACTCCCATGCTGCGAGCCACGATAGCGCTTCATTTGGTGCAAGGTCTGTCAGCTCAGCATTCAGGGTTTTTTCAGAAATAATTAAACATGTGACTAAAAATGATAAAGAAAAATGAACTTAAAGAGGACACTAGAACAGCCTTGAAACCCTTTTGAACCAGGCTGCTGTGACAGACTGCATCCTGTGTGTGTGCATTCTTGCATGAGAATTTACTAATACATATAACATTAATTACCCACTTATGTCCTGAAGCAAGGCTGGGAATGAATTTCAGGAAAAGAGATGTTTGTCTTGCGCGGGCGCCCACATCCCATATACTTTCAGTCCCGAGGAAATTGCCCGGTATCTCCACCCTGTGCGCGCTTGTGCCTGTAGCTGCAGGCACTAAGCGGGGAGAAGCCACGGGAGCCTACGGAAGCCCGTGTACCCCCATTCCCCCGCGCCCCCCGGCATGGAAAGCCTGACCAGCAACAAGCCCAGGGTCTATCCGCTGCTCCCGCCCCAGCTGAAGCCGTCCAGCTGTTGCCTTAGTGGAGAGAGGGATTGTATTTCACAGGCTGTGTAATCTGCGACAGCGCTTTTTGGCTCGGGGATAGCAACAAGCCTCACCCAGGCTTAGCCATCCCCTTTCTGCCCGTAGAGGAACGCCCCGGTCGACATAGAAGGAAAATTGTTTGCTGAATTTCTGCACAGCCCTCCTTCCAATTGCTGGAGAGAGAGGGGGAGTGAGAAAGAGAGAGAGTTTAAGGCAGGCTCTGCACTGGTGTTCTGGGCTATTTCAACTTCAGGGCAACTTTAGAGAACTTCAGTTATTTTTGGTAAGTTTTCATTATAAAAAAAAACAACCCCCCTCTCTCTCTTTCTTTCTTTCTTTTTAATCTCTGATGCAGATTGCACATGTTTTCAGTAGACGATGGGGTTTTAAAATTGCAAAGAGATGTGGGCGTGTGTATTTTGCGTCCTTTAATACAGAAACAGGACGTTCTGATTATAAAGATGTAATCTTCCCAGCTGCTGTACTTGATAAGGGAGACCTGAAGATGCTGCGCGTGAAGTGATACCGCCAGGGAAAAGTATGGCCAGAACTTCAGCCAAGGTGCATCACATCTAACGTAAAGCTTTGTCTCTTTCTTGTGTATGGGAAGAAGCGTGATCAGAGATGAACGAATGTGTTCAGCCTGCTAAAAAGTTTCTGATCCACGCTTTTAATGCAGGGGTTTCAAGCTTGTGCGCTAAGCCTCCCAAAGCTTTCAGAGGGATGTTGGTTCTCAGTCCTATACACACCCCTCCATTCAGTAATCTCTATTCCAGATCATGCACGTTGTTTTTCTTACTTCCTCAGTCTGTATACTTAACCCATCATATGATCTCAAAGACAGTGAAACTTTCTTTTGTGGTACAGAGAGCCAGTCCCAGCTGTTGCAATGAACTGCAAGGTGCAAACTGCAATTTATTTACAGTGAAATTGGTTTCTGAAGAATACGAGTTTTCTGCATAGATATGTTTGGATTTTTATAGTATCTGTGCTTCCACAAGAGGAATTCTATTCGTGCGGTTATTATATCTCAGTGGATACCATTTGCAACAGATATATATATATATCATAATATACTGACTTGTCACTAGAATCTCTGTACGTTAGTGGTGCTTGAGAGTAAGACTAACTTTGAAGCATTTAAAAAACAGATCCATAACCTTGTCAGTAGAATTGGGACCCTGTACGTGTTCGCTGCGAGGCTGCTGAGGCTAGTTCACAAAGTGCTAGGAAATACGCTGGGTAAAATTATTTTATCCACCTGTCCAGGTTCTTTGCCCCATACGTGTACCTTAATGTGTTTCTGAACACATGAATAGAGGTGATCAGAAGTAGGTTTTGTAGCTGTAGCCACCTGTAGAGAGCATGAAGCGTACATGTTCTTAAAACTTTGATAGAAAAGAGAAAAAATAGTACTCACATGAGAGAAAACACCAAAGTTCTACCCCTCTATAACAAAAATAACCATTCTTCTTTATAATTTTTGAAACAAGAAATACAGGAAGTTGTAAGGTGACTCTTAAAAGATACAATACTTAGCTTATGACCACATGTTGCATGCATGAGGGAAAGCTTCTAAGTATTGCCTTGCTATATCTCTTACTATAATAAAGAAAAACTATAAGGAATTTTGCAGATCCAAGCGAATTAGAGGAAAAGCAGCTTACGACAGCCAGTTTACTTCCAAAATCTATTCTAACGTAGGTCAAAAATACAGCATGAAAAAGTTTCAGATGTTTAACAGCACAGGAAAACATATAACGTCTCAGAATTTATTGGGCTTTATTAGCTATGTTTAAAAATTATAAGTGTGACTGGAGCTTTTAATTGCAGTAACTCTGTAACAATGGAGTTAACAATAACTCTTCAGCAATAAACTGAAAACTATAAATCTGCGCCAGGAGCTCTGCAGTGCTGACATGTTCCATGATGGCTATAGCTTTTCTGTGGAAGCATGTAGATTTGTGAGCTAAAGTTGCATTTTACTATCTTTGGTGTGGCACTCTCGTAAAGTAAACTCTACTATTAGATTACAAGGCTTGTGTAAATCTCTGACTGAAGTCGGTTTGACTCTAGTCAGTGCTCATAAGCAATCCATCGAGGATGGCTGCCTTCCAACCTCCTCTACAGCGGGTGTTAATGTCTTTTCTGTTGGACGGGGCAGCGGTAACTTCTAGCACTGATTCACCAGGGCTTTGGAGATGGCACGTATTTTCTGCTTTTAATTGTCTTGGACACTCACTCTGTATTCACAACTATGAGGTCAACGTGCCTCTATTCACTTTTGGCTGTACTTGAAGCTCATCACTGAAACAAAATCCAACAGTCTGTAATACATGGTCAGGAGAATAGCTGTGATCTGAGTTAACCTCCTGTTGACTTCAGTGGGTTCAGTGTGCCGTGCTCGGAGGCACCCTTCTCCGGGAAGCCGCGCCAGGAACTTCACAGGCACCTTACTTAACACTGTCACTGTGAGTGGAGGGAGTGGGACGTACAGCATTGGGATATTACTGAAGTGTCAAGTCTTATATGAAGCCACAGGAATGTATATTCCCTTGGTTTGAACCTCCAAGGAACCATAGAGCTTTGGGTTGTTTGGTTTGTTTTTTTTTTTTTCCCCTCCAGTTTTCTACTAGGGCAAAGAAGTCAGTTCCTCCTATGCAAGGGTAAAACACGGAGGGATTAAAGTAAGATTTTTTCCAGGATTCCTTACATCAGGATACCTAAATAATCAGAATATAAAGCAGCGTATGTGAAAAGTGTGAAAGCTCCCGGTTTATATTCTTAGTAAATATTTGAGTAAATAGATTTAATCGATTTAATGTATTTTTTTAAATAGCTATTTTTGCATTTCATACTGTCACCCGCATCAGGGAGCAGCAAATTATGCACTGGAAAAATCAGGGTTTCCACCTCTGGAAAAACATCTCGCTGTGTTTCTGAGCTCCATGTTGCAGGTTCAATCCAATCCAGCAAGTCTGCGAAAGGCCTCGACACTAGCCCTGCCCTGAGCGAGGAGGGGCCCTGGCCCTCTGCACTGGTACAGGCAGATCGAGCAAGGGTGAGATTTTGCTTTCAGGCAGTTTGCCATGTCCCTGGAGCCCTAGTGCACTGAAAACCTGTTTTCCTGACAACATCATCTAACAACTACTGCCTTTCCTGCTTCCCTTAGCTGTAACTTCCAATCTGCCTAGCAGGCTTTTCCCTACAAAGCCAAGCGGCGGAGCAGCGCTGAGTGAGAATTCAGCTCCTGAAGGAGCTCAGATTAAACCCTACCAAGAGTAGGTTGCCATCTCTCCACATGCGACAGAAATCTGGACAATATTCTTGTGGCAAGAAAGATCCTTTGGATGGCATGCAGCTGTGCCTAGCCCCACTGCGAGAGGATTACGGCTGCACCGAGGGAAACTCACTAAGTCCACACGTTTGCTTATCTCACTCCAGATTTTAAGGTGAAGGCTGGAATTCATTATTTTATATTGGAAAACAAAACTTCAGGCTAGGAGAGTACCTTTCACATACTAAATACTTCCTACCAACATTTTTACTTCCTGAAGGGAGGTTATAGGTAGCCAGATAATCTGGAAGTAACCGCTGACCTACTGCAGACCTATATACAGTTTTCTATCAGAGGAGGGGAACCCATGTGTTCACCATCCAAATCTGATCAAACTTGTAGTCCAGAGTGGTTGGAGCAAGTCAAAATATGTTAAAGTTATTATGGCATATAAGTAATAAATAAGCCAAGGCAACTGATAGGGGACCCACCTGCTCCCATGGCATAGGCATGGCAGCTCGGCAGGGAGTGAGTCCCAGGCCACGGTAAAGCCCAAATCCCAGCAAAATTCCAGGGAGCAGGAATGCGAGTGCCTGAAGAAGAGCAGGCACCGAACCCACTTCAGCTACCCAATAAAGATAGCAGTGTCTTCAGAGGGCAAAGTTATCTGTTTTTCAAAAACACAAACAAGGAGATAAGGTTTATATGATTACCAAGCCTGCTGATAAGTGCTTGAGACTCCAGAGACATCGTAACTGTTCTTCGCTATTGGGCAAATGTTATTTCTTCTCTGTAGTTAAGAGAACAAACATCACTTGTTTTTGATAGTGGTGGGCTGTGCTTGACATTCGCAGAGTCAGGGGAGCAGCTGTTATCCATGCAGCCATCGGATTTTAAATACCTCTTTACCTGCCCACTGACCTCTCAGCTCTCTGCCTTGAACAGTGCTGTTTGCAGCCTCGGTCAACCAGCACTGAAAATCTAAGGTTTCAGGCAGCATGTATTTATTCCCATTTCTACAAGTCCTAGCTAAATAGTCTAATAAACTACTATAGATATAAAGTCTTCCACCTTGCAATGAGTCCTGAAAGCTCACACATTTTATTAGTCCAACCACCCTTATATTTCCTAATATCCCATACTCTGTATGAGTCCTAGAAAGCTCATGTCATTCCGCTTTCCACAGATCACCTCTTCATTTACTTGCTGTGTGGTTTGCCCCAGCACCCAGCTCTTTGACTGTCAGCCAGGCACAATGCTCTACTTTTGTTGTTCTGATTTTAATCTGGAGAACCAGCCTTAGCAGAATTACTTGCAGAAATTAATTCCAAAATGGAAATTTTAGCATGAAGAAAAAACTCAAAGGACATGCATGCAGGATTAAAAATTAGAGTTTGGTAGAGAATGGGACAGCTTTTCTACACAGCAAGAACTGCTTTAACTGATGTTTGTATTATATTCTGAAGGGGTAAAATGTCTAAATGGGATTAGGCATCATTATTTTGAAAAATAGTTAGAAATCAGATTTTGGTGAACCTCAAAGAGGTTAGCAGCTTTCCCTCAGATCAGATAAGCACTCAAAAGTTTGGGTTCATTTTTTGATTTAAATGTGTGTCGGTTTATTGGAAGGTATACGAGCCAAAGATCTGTGAAACTATTGTGAGAAAGCTGGTGGGTTTGATTGCTGATATTTCCTGGTGTGAGCTGAGCTTTCCCTATTCCTGCTTCTAAAATCAGACGAAAGCAAATAATTTACAAGAACACAAAAATGTCATTACGCATTCCCCAAATATTTTCATATATGTCAGAGTGGATCTGATTTATGCTTTAGTGAAAGGTTGCATTGATTTTTATATGAACTGTGTCCTCACTCTCCTTAAGGTTGGATTTTTCACATAATGGGCTTGATTATGAGAAAAAAATTATTTGTGCAATGAGTAGCTCAGACAACTCAGTGCCTAATTAAAGTAACCAGTTAGTCAGAACCCATTTTGGAGGCAAACTGGGCATTTTCACATGAGAATGACTACATGCGGCATTTGTAATCATGATGATGGAAGGCTACAAAGGTAATGATATGTAGAGTTGTGATGCTAACTTATTAAGCAGGCTTCCTATGAACAGTGTTAGAGTGGTCGTGAAGGGTAATGTGTTCTTAGGCTCTGCTATCTTTCTCTTGTTTTGGGGCATGTGTTGGTCTAGAAAATTATTGACTAAGTGGTGTAAAACAGACTTTTGAAAGTTATTTCACATGCAGGTATTTATAAGGGGATATTTCAGGGATTTATAGATCTGGATGGAGGCAGGACCCCCACAGAACAGTTATGAAAGGAATACATTTAGTAATGGCAATGTGATCTTACATCTCTGTTTGGATTATATGTCCACAGTGGATTTAAGAACTTTTTCAGTCTAAGAGGAGTCTGTGAATGAAATAGTGTGGATAGAGATAGTAGAGAAATCGTATATTTCTTTTTAAAATTAGCCTTTCTCAGAGATTAAAAAGAAGCTTTTGGATAACTGTACTGGGTTATGCCAGGAAAACTCGTCACAGAGATTAGGGCATTAATTGTATAATTATAATGTATACATTGCATGCTTCACTAGCCAAATACATAAACCTTATTTATTCTAAATAAACCTTAAAGCCCAGAGAATAAGCTTAGCACTTGCAGATAAACTCAAGAATGAATGTAATCTGTCCTAAATATACCAGCTGCTTTTTCAGAAGGAAAACAGGGTGCCTGGCGCACGTGTCAACAAATCATCCCTGGGTCTCGTGGTGAGGAGATCAGAGCAGCTGTCAGGAGTCTCCGAGGAGCCCAAGCACCCTGTCCACAACACATTTTCCTAGGAGCTCTGCCCCATGTTTCCCCCTCTTTCTCTCCCTTTCTCCCTTTTTCTGCTTTGCTACCCTGGATAAACAGTCCTGGTCCTGCAGAACCTCTCACATCCCAGCCATGGGGTCAGCCCTAGTCCATGGGGCTCCTCCCAAAGACCTGGACCATCCTTGCCCTTCTGCTGCTGCCGAGCACAGCAGGATGGGGACCATGGGTAGGGATGTGGACGCGTGGGGTAGATGGCTGAGGAGATGAGTTGATGGTTCAGCAGGTTGGGTGTTTGCAGGGCAGGGGTTTTCAGGGCATTCATCACTGGAGGGAGGCAAAGTGCTCTGAAACAGAGGGGTTGAAGTAGCTGAGCTGGATTGACTTTTTGGATGTGGCCCACAGCTGATGGCAAGGCTTGGGTAGGAAAACCTGTGGAAAATATCTGATTTCCTATTTTAAGTTTGTAGTGTTTTTTTTTTTTTTTTTTCTAAAGAAAAGTTTAAATTCATACAGCACCTGTGAAGGAAGCTTGTGACAGGCCCATCTTGAAGTCCTTTGCAGGCTGGTATCTCTGGGGTCAGTCTACCCAGCAGAGGCAGCATTGAGAGAAGATGACCTGGCAAAAAGACAGGTTTGGAGCAGGGAATCCCACAGCACACCCCACTGCCACAGCCCCCTGCCACAGCAAGACTGCCTAAAGGTGCCTGCAAACCCTTGTGATGCAGTGATGGAGTCAAAGGTGACCCTGGAGCAGGGACAGAAGCAAATGGCAGGGAAAGAAAACCAATGATTTTGGATTATTTCTCAAGGGCACTGAGAGAGCAGCCAGGAGGGCCACACACACATCTAGCCACAAAACAATGAAAACCAGAGTGGGTGAGACAACTCCATGCAGCAAAACCCCTTCATTGCCCCCGTGGGCAACCACAGACTTTCCAGCCCAGGGGAAACACCGTGTAGGTGTTGCATCAGACCCAGGTACCACAAAGCTGTATTGGCACCTAAGCAGCAAGACATGCAGCAGTCCTTGCAGCAGTCAGGGTGTTTGGGGTGTTTTTGCTGACTGCTGCCCACACCGTTCTCAGCTGTGTTTAATTAATTTATTTGCACTCCTTTGTATTTGGAGCTCACTGCTGGCTCGTGCTCAGTCTCTGCCCTGCTTTGAAAAAATGAGGATTGGAGTCAGCAGATCTCCACCCTGCCATGTGATATGGAAGAAGCGCTTTTGCAATGCTCTCCCAAGTTGTGACATGCATTGAAAACTGGGCTTCTGCCAGCAGTCTGCTGTGTGGGGAGCTGCAGGTAAGTTCAGATGCTGCATGAACACCACCTCGCTGTTATTTCACAGCCTAGGCTGGCAAAAGTTAGGCCCTTGAGCAGCACAGAGGTACAAACATGAGCCTGGGCCTGGGGATTTTATTTGCACCAGAGCAAAGGGAGGGCAAACGAGGTATAAAAAAACACAGGCATTTTCTCCTTTCCACAGATCCTTCTCTTTTAAATGCCCGATAAGAGATGGAGAGGGAGGGAAAACCATCATCCTCTAATCCAAAACAGGAGCTGGCTGTCACACCAGCACAGACCACGCTAACTCCTCCACTAACTCTGTTCTTACAAGGAGACATAGATGGACTGTGATAAGGTTTTGGCTCTTGGACACACTTGGAACTACGTGCGAGGCCAGCCAGAGCCTGCGCGCTCAGGGGAAGGGACCTGGGACTTGCTAAGTGGGCACTGACAAACTGCAGAGAGGAGCAATGTCCTTGACCTGGCTGCAATAGGTCTGAGGAGGAGTGAGAGTTGACTGCTTTGCAGAGAATTTGCAGAAGGCAGTGTGTCTGGCACGAAGGCAGACTCAAATCTATCAAACCTACTATTGTTGCACAAAAATTGCACAACCCAGCCATGTTCGTCAAGACTTACTCTTGTCATTTATTGCTGCTGCAGTCTGATAGCAGGTTAAGGTCCCCACCACGTTAAGTGACATAAGCCACCTACTCGGATGTGCCTCAGAGGACTTACAAGTTTTGTGTCAAGCAAAACAGAGGTGGCAGTAATGAGGAAGTAGCAGAAACAGTTTTACAGAGAAAGAAGGAAGGCTTTTTTGGGGTTATGTTTTGGTTTGTTTCACTGTCTAGAAGATCTCAGAAATTCTCAGTCATAATAAATCCCTGTTGGCTGCAGCAAAGCTGTGGATGCAGTTATCCAGCACGTGGGTTCCTGCAAAGTGCTCCTGGTGGAGGCACATAGTACACAGAGCGCATAGAGCACCAGCACTGTGATCTTGCTGTGCGTGGGATCTCCTGCTGCTGTCCTGTGGAGGGGCAGAGACCTCTGCTTGGAGAGCTGCACGCAAAGCCCTGCATACATTTGTTTTCTACTCAAGAAAAATGAGGGAGTTCTGCAAATAGGTGTTAAGTATTTTAGGCAGCCTGCAGCTGCTGAAGTTTTTGTGCCCACTGTCATACCCCTCAGGTGTTCAGGGAGAAAGATACAATGTGCAGTGCTCCATTTCTTTTTAACTTCTGTCCAGCTCCCCTGAAGTGCCCTTTGGGAGCCAGAGCAACACATTGGCAGGTGGAGTCACAGCAACAGCAGCACAACACCTACACACACAGTTGGACTTTTATGATGACAAGCAGGAAAAATGGAGTGGCATTCACCTCGAGGGTGAAACAAAAGGCAAGTAAGAGTGTGTCCAACCACGCAGAGACATGGACTCACCTCGGGGTGACAGTAGTAAGGATATTTTGCGGACAGGACATGATGCATTCCCTGGAAATGAGATTTACATTGCTTTTGGAAAATACATGGAAGTGGTCCTCCACACAGACACCATAGATAGCTTCATGAGCAAATTTTAAATACTTGGACATTCTGTTCACATAATAAATTAATGGAAAATTAATGCTAATTAGCCATCAGTCTTTAAGCAGACCTGAGTGCGTTCAATGTAAGAACCATCCTGACAGAACCTTCCTACCTTTCAACAAAATAAAAAGGTATAGAGGCTTGTTTTAAATCTATACTTACAAAAATCACAATGCAGTATTTCACTGTTTTTTTTTATTTTGTTTTGTTTTTTAATAGTAGTAGACCAGTCTATTCACTGCTGATCTCAGTTGCTGTCATGGTTTAATCCCAGCCAGCAGCTAAGTTCCCACACAGCCACTCACTCACTTCCCCAAGGTGGGATGGGGGAGAGAATCAGAAGGGTAAACGTGAGAAAACTCGTGGGTGAGATAAAGACACATTAATAGGTAAAGCGAAAGCCACACAAGCAAAGTAAACCCAGGAATTCCTTCCGCCCTCCCCGGGGGCAGGCGGGGGCTCAGCCACCCCCAGCACAGCCGGGCTGCATCACCTCGAGCGGTGACTTGGGCAGACAAACGCCGTAACGCTGAATGTCCCCCCTTCCTTCTCCTTCCCCCAGCTGTGTGTGCTGAGCATGACTGCCCTATGGTGTGGGATATCCCTGGGGTCAGCTTGGGGTCACCTGTCCCAGCTGTGTCCCCTCCCAACTCCTTGTGCACCCCCAGGCTGCTCGCTGGTGGGGTGAGAGGCAGAAAAGGCCTTGACTCTGTGTAAGTGCTGCTCAGCAATAAGGAAAACATCCCTGTGTTATCAACACCGTTTCCAGCACAAATCCAAAACATGGCCCCATACTAGCTACTATGAAAAAAATTAACTCTATCCTAGCCAAAAAATCAGCACAGTTGCAAAAATAGTAGCTTTGTAATTAGTGGTTCTTTGCAAAGTCATGGAATATATATATATATATACAATGCATATCTATATAAAAGTAGTATGTGCTTAGATCAGTTTTGAACTGATAGACTAGTTGGCATAGAAATCACTTTTAGTTGTCCATTAGGGCTGGATTCAATAGAAACGTTGGCTGACTTCACTGCAAGCCTTGGAAACCATTGGAGTATTCAAGGCTCAGGCAGTCAGATGCCTGCTTTAATTTCTATTGACAAAGGAAAAGGAGGGATGAGTAAATGTAAAACATTTCCTTCCAGCATTGAGCTAAGAGAGGCAGCATGGTGCAGGGAGGAGGTGGAATCCAGGACATCTGGGTTGTATTTATTGCTGGCTCTGCTGCCAACTTGCTTTGTGACTTTGAGCAAATAATTTTGCTTTGCTACCTTACTTTCTGTGAGGCAGGGAGATCTTGCTTGCTTTTAGATGGTGCTCTGGGCAGGTGCAGGGACTTTCTTGGTGACCATGACCAAATGCTGTAGTTGCCAATTTGGCATACTCATATGTGCCAGGCTATGCTGTCTGGGTGACCGATATCCCGGAGGGTGCAGGGGGTAGCTATGCCCTCTGAGAGCCCAAAGAGAAGACGCTCATTAAGTAGCAATAGGTATCCATAAGTACTAGTAACCAGTGCCTTCTGCTACTATAAATCAGAAAGTCATTCAGAGCAGGAGTTGGGTTGGAAACATCTTCCACCTATACTTATTAATTTACTTATTTACTTTCTCTTACTTCATTTACTACAACACTGCCAGGGAAGAGCGGTTACTTTTGGCACAAGTCACAGGGAATGAGGTAGCTATTTTGAAATGGTCTCTGTGGAGGAAAGAAGCCTGGCATCTTTTTTTTTTTTTTTTTTTTCTTTTCTGTAAGATGCATTTTCTGCCAAATGTGAAGAACTGAAAAAGTGTGCGAAAGCAGAGACTCATATATGGCCTTCTGCATGTCACCAGCAATTGCTCTGTAGTCCAGAAGTGATATGTAGGCTATAGCTGGAAAACTTTGGTTTATATCTTATTTGCCTTTGGTTTTTACTTTATACAACAGTAATGTCTTAATTTTACTTGCTGTATACATCAACTGAATTCATGGCTAATCTACAAAATGCTTGCATTTTTTAAAAAATTCTTTACTCTTACAAGGATGCAGGCATGATTACCATGTGCGGTGCTGTGTGCTCTGCTGGATTTTACAAGATGGAATCGAAGTTGATCTCAGCCCATATCGCAGTCTGAATTACAAGACAAGTGCACTGTAGCATGCTGTATATCAATTTCACTGAGGCCAATGGGTGTCTTTCTTGCATAGGCACAGAATGAAGTTTCAATACTTCAAGATTTGATCCTGTGGCACTAAATGACCAGCAGGTATCAACCAAGTCCTACCCTTTGTAGCCTTACCTTTTGTGAGCTTCCATTTATGGCACTGTCCTGTTTATCCTACTGATGGGTCAAGATGTCTTTCATGAGTGACCCCTTGGAAATACCTGGAACAGTAGAGTTTGGGCAGACCTACCTCTCCACAAAGCTTTATATGATCTCAAGAGTGTCTGCTGAGTGTTGAGATAGATGGTGGAAGTACTTGCCATGAATTGTGATAATCATATGCCTTTATGCACAGTACAAATCTGTGAATAAAGATGCAATATGCAGTCTAGAGCCAGAGTAATTAATAGCAATAGAAAACATTAATAGAAGCTTATCTGTAGCTATACACTATACAGCAATACTCCCCTTTAATTTTTTTAACCCAGGTTAAAGGAAATAGGTTATTAAGAATAACAGGGCAGCACTGGTATAAATTTTGCCTGACATAATGTAGCTTTGTTGCAAACTATCCTAGTTTAGGAATCACTTTAGATGCATTGATTTTCCCTCTTCTGCAGTGTACAGAATATATTCTTCTTCCCACAGTAATGTATTTAGCAACCTGAATCAGTCAACTGAACTGGGTTGCAAGACACCTGGGTGCAACCTCTGATTTGGTGGGTGGTGCAGTCACATCACCTCTCTGTCTCTGCCTCCCCTCTCTCTCTATCCACCCTCCTCTCCCTCTGGCTCTCCCCATTAGTTTGACAGAAAGCTCTTCAGGGCTGGCATTGTTCTCCATTGTGTGTTTGTACAGCATAACGGGGTGTCAGCCTTGGGACAGGCTCTTGGAAACTGCCAAAGTATACATTTTAACAGAAATGAATTAAGGGAATACCAGTGTCCTAGGTGTCAAGGCAGAGTGTGAAAAGGATCTTGAGTAAAGTGGTCTGAATGTTTTAAAGTGTTATCCAAAGCTTCTCCAGACTTCAGAGGCTTAAATCTATCCCTTAACACACAGCCAGTACTTCCTGCAATGTACTCTAGTCCTGCATAGACAACTTTGCAATGTGAAATAAAAGCTGTGTTTGAATCATCGTGGGTTAAAGCCGGTTATTCCCACAGTTGCCATTTCCTAATGTTTTCCACTCATGATGTTCTTCTCTTTTAATGTCCATAGTAACTCGTGCCAAAAAAGGTGTTTCCTATCATGTTCTCCTCATATTGTGTGTTGTGGTTTTTGTTTTTTTTTAATTCCATATTTTCATTCCCCAGAGACCTAAGGTTAGTCATAAACATGCTTTTGGCTATCAGATTCATGTGTCGTTTGCTATAGCAACAAACAAAAGCATTAGTCAGAAACTGGCATGAAGCTATAAACACATATTTTTTTGTGATATTACCCAGAGTTAGCTTAATTTATGTGGTACACTGTTGCCACACAACTGTATCGTAGTTAGACTATTATGCTTGTTGAATAGGAACTTCATAAAAAACCCCAAGAATATATTACAGAGAAATAAGCAAGTCTGTTAACTGATGTTGTCATCTGAAGATCACAAGACAAATTCTGCTATTGCACTGGTATAAATCCAGCTGAACTCCTTCAGAATACACATTTAGATCAAAGGACAACATCTGAATCTATGTCTGTTGAATAAGAGGGAAATTATCATCAAGAAAATAAACACTCACTTTGCCTTTGCTGTTTTCACCTCCAGAATTTTACTGCAGCAAAATGATTAGAGGTAAGCATTTATCAGATTGTGGTAGATGGTTTAAGCTCGCTGCCAGCGCACTTGGAAAACATTAGCTGCAGTATGGCTGGGAGACCGAGGCTTAGTTAAAGACAGTCTCTCTCCGGTTGTGCACTGGGAAGGTGCAGTTTGTGCAGAGCCAGTGTCTACCCAGCTGGTCTGGGGATGGGGAGGAGTGGCTTGTGCAGCAAGTGCTGACTTCCCTGGGGAGCTGGTTGGGTTTGTACAGCATTCACTGAAATCGCACAGCTAGACAGCTACTAGTCCCTGGGCCAGCTAGTTTAAAGGTTGCCCTGGAGGCTCTACAGAAGTGGTGATTTTTGCGTAGGCAGAGTAGGCACATTTCTGTTAATGCCTTATTCCAGCCGTTTGTCTTCTCTTCACTGCACCTTTTCAGGAACATGAGCCCTCCTCTTTTCGACAGCTGCAGTTAATAAAGAACATATGCACAAAAAGTGTGTTTTCCAGTCTCCCTGAACTGGCACTGCTCAGCAAGGAGAGCTCAAACTTCCCTAGAAATTGTTCAGATACATTTTCAGACCCCTCTCTTCAGAGAGCTGTGAAGTATTTGTGACTTTCCCTCCTGCAGAGGTGTGCAGAGTAACGTATATGTAATATCTACATGTGTCCAAGCTATAAGAGTAACAAAACCCTCAGAACCTTCTTGTACCTACCAATCCAGAAGTTTTTGACTGCGCCAGTGGTTTCAGCTGCAGAGGATAATCCCACAGCAGAATGTATTTTATACATGCAGAGACCCTCTGAGAATGAGCCTTCGAATTTCAGGGCTCAAGAACAAGATCTAGCACCAAGTGTTGGCCAAGGTATGTTCTAAAAACAAAGAGCTCTTTTCCCTAACCAAGCCCATAAGCAGAAGAACATGTTCCAAGAAATGCTACACTTTAGCCCTGGCCCTGTTCTTTGCGCTTTGCTTAGTGGTGTTGTTTCTGGGTCCTACACACTTGAGACCCTGGCCCTGGTATCTCTTCAAAAGCTTTCAAGATAATCTTATCATGGTATATTTACCTGCCGTAGAAGCGTAAAAGGACCTGTTGTTCAGTTAGCAGCTCCTGAAGTGAGACTTACTCTGGGCTACGTGTGGGTTGTCTTTGCCCTTTTCCCATCTATGCCCAGTTGCATCAAGCCCTGCATTGAAAGATGTCAAACACGTGATTTCTCTGAAAATAGGAGAGCCCTGGTTGTTTGTCTTCTTCAAAGATCAGCCCACTGATTTTCTGTTTCCTTTAAACCCTTTTGGTCAAATAGGGACAGACCTTCCCCATAAGAGTGTTCAAAATGTGATTAAATAGTGTTCAAAGTATTAGCAATGAAGAAAAAATTCTGCTCTCAGCGTAGTTGCAGAATGCTGTGAAAACTGACCCTAATAATATTATATAAAGCCAATATTTCCGTCATTGATAAAATGTTATTGACATCTCTGTTCATGGAGGACTTTGGGACTGCAGTATTTAAAAATGTCGCAGTCAGATGGTGGTGGACCTCATCGTAAAGTGAAAATTATTCCACCTTGTAAAAAACAGACAGAATAATTTCACAGTAGCAATCATTCTCCTTTTCTGGCCTTATTGACTGTAATCTGTGTATGGTGGTGGGGCAAGGAACACAAATGCAGTTTCCTTAGGAGAGAGCAGTAGTCTCTCTGCTGCACATGATTAACTGCAGCTCACAGAGTCCTCACTGAGGCTGTTGGATGAGGCAGGGTACAAAAGAGCATAAATAGCCACTGGTTTTAAAATACTTTTTGCAAGGATGTGGAGAAAAACCTACAGGTGGACTGAGGGGCATCTCCAGGTGCCTCTCATTCTATCCTCTGTGCTCAACCTCTCCACGGCTCTGCAAATCAAGGTAGTCATGGCCATTCTACAAAGTGGGGACAAGCCATTGGATTGTTCTCCTGTTGCACAGATTTAAATGACTCTGAGGAAGCCACCTGAGAGAAGAATCAGGTCCACCTACTTGCAGTAGATCTCAAAGACTATAACTGAATCCCTGAGGTCTTCCTTTTCCTTATCCTAGCTTTGTATTGGTACAAAGCTATTGATTTCAGCAGAGCCCTTCAGCTAGCTAAAGGGCAAAATGTAATTTACTCTCCTTCATACATTAGTCTGCATCTAGCACAGCTGTTCATAGAGAAAAATGTTACCATGTGCCTTCAAAAAGAACTTGTCCTGTTTTAACTGAGTTAAAAAATATTTAACCTGTGTGTGATTAGACCATTATGATAAAGAAACAGTTACTCATTTCCATAAGAAATCATAATTTTCTTATTACAGAGAGGCTCTGAATGTTTGGTAATGTTATGAATCATCCCTAGGGTTGATAATCAGATCCAAGAAATAGTCCTCTTAGTCCTTTCAAACAACTCCACCCATCTCAATTCATTCACCATTTACTACATGGATGAACTGCAGTGTAGTTACTTTCTTGATATTTGAGTCTTTAATCAGAAAAAAATCCAGAACTGCAGTAATGAGTCTTTAAAAAAATGTTTTTTCCATAATGTTTATACTAGCCTCTGTGAAACATAAAACTGAAATCTATTTCCTTAACTAAACTGTGTTTTCCTCTAATCTATTAGGCAAGCATGCTGGTTTGTTATTTTTGGGTGCCTCAG
This sequence comes from Tyto alba, assembly GCF_018691265.1. Classification (NCBI taxonomy): domain Eukaryota; kingdom Metazoa; phylum Chordata; class Aves; order Strigiformes; family Tytonidae; genus Tyto; species Tyto alba. The sequence goes on from NW_024881303.1 coordinate 10,412,234, forward strand.
TACTGGCTAGAAGGCGCGAAGAGGGAAAATGAGCACTGAATCATTTAAAAACCACACACAAAGATTCAAGTAATGATTTTTTTTTGCACAAATAAAATGTAAAGAAAGTTTGTCATCTTCAGTTTTTCCTTCTATAACTTAACATGAAATTAAAATCCCAATGCTTTTCAGTCTAACATATCTAATTATTTCTAATTTCAAACCGTAAAGATTAAATTCACAGATTTAATTTATAAAAGACAAATATAAAACGTCAAGTTTAGAAAATGCTGGGGCACAGTATACATCTGGTAGGAAAAGCCATTCAAAAAAGAGGTGAAAACCAATGAACCAAAATATGGAGACAACGTTTGTGAAAAGAATTTGGTAGGTCACCTGTTGAATTAGTTTGAAATCTGACCTTTTTTGGACTGGAACCCAAGTTTATAGTCCGTTTATTCAGATTTGAATTACATTGATGTGAACAGAACTATACCAATTAATTTATTTATCTGACTCAATGGATTAATTTATTTGTAAATTAGCTTTTATGCTTTTGTAAACCCACAGTCTGCATCCAAAAATTCTCTCTAACTTTAAAGGGATTCTACTACAGCACGCAAAAACAAGAGAAAGTGAGCTGTGCCAAATACTATTTTGCTGCCATCACTGTTTATTGACAGAAAAGATTTTTATCTTAACAAAGTGAGGGAACTGCTAACTTTATCTTTGATGTAAAATATTTTCCCATAATAATTTTCTGTCACCTTTATCCCATATCTCTTGTATTACGTATACATTAAAGAATTTAAAAGCTTAAAAGATATTTTCTTCTATGGTGATTTACATCCAAACAAGTTGCCCAGGGAATTTTCTCTCAAACTGAAAACCTGTTTCCAAGGGCAGATATTTATATAAAAGCCCCCATAAAAGGTTGTGGAAAAACAAGGTTTTTGCTGCATTCCTGTTTTGAGAGGGACTATGCCCAACATACCAGAGAGACAGCCAAAGTAACATCACTCCATTAATATTGTTGCATCTAAGTGCTTAATTTTGCACTGAATTGTATCAGTGGAGTAAAGAGAAATTTAAGCCTTCCTAGACCATAAGGATCTTTAATGTGAACTCTTCCTCTCTCTCTCTCTCTCTATATATATATATGCATGTGTGTATATGTTTATATTTATATATAAATGCAAAGATTTTTACTGTGCATTGATTCTGATGAGAGTATTTTTTAAGCAGTGGTTCTGAAGAGTAGCTTGGGCTGAAAAGTCTGTTTTTAATTTGGAGTGGTAAGTGCCATATAAAGCCTGTATCATTTGTTTGGGGCTTTTTGCATAACGTTAGTAGATCATCTATTCTTATTCTTACCTTAAAACCTACTTTTAGAGGATAAATGCGCTCGCTACCAAAAGCACCAAGAATTATCATCCTCCTTTAATGTGTCAGAGAGAGGACAAAGAGTAGTCAACTCTCCTTGCTACCTCTCCTTCTCAGTATTGGGCTCCCTTAAGAGAGAGCTTGGGGTTCCAGCCACTGCTTCTCAAGCAATAGTGACTGCAGCCAGAGAAATTGAGTCTCCAGGGCTGCCAATCAAGCCTACATGGGCAGAATGATCATTTTTAATAAAAATATTCATTTGATTAATCTCTAACTTTGAGCAGGGCTGTGCTTTGGCAGTGGAACAAGCAATCTGCTCTGGGAGGAGTCTGGATTCTTAGCGGGGTGAATCAGCCAGGAGAAGGAATGTGGGAAAGTTAATTTTCATGAGCTTTATGGGCCTTATCTGCAATAGGCACCCACCTGCCTCCACCTCTAGGCAAGTCATGATAAGGGCTGAGTTCACAGCTGTCTAACAGGGAGGATAGTAGGAATCAACTGCCCCTCTCTCTGAGAGGAAGGCTGCTTTGCGTTCACTTTCCAAGTCTAGTTTGTTATGTAGGTGAAGGGGTTTTCTTTCAGAGGGAAAAAAGATGCAACAGGCCTAATCAATATATTGGATAACCAAATAACTGCAGAGTAGTTCTTGCTGGGGTTTCTGAAGCTGGTAAGCAAGTGAGAGCACTTCACTTGCAACATGCCCCTGAAGCCCTTCTTAAAATCCAGACCATCCAGATGGACAGTGACACCCTGGGAGATTATAGCTGGGTATCCATGCAATTATTTACAGCACTGGTAGGGACTCAATCACAAGTGAAAGCAGTATATCCCAAGAGATAAAATTGTCGAGGGTCCCAGGAGATAAGACTGTTGAGGATCATGGTGGATTAGACCAGTCTTTATTGCTTTATTTGGCTATGAATCTCTAACTCACTTTTGCGCCGTCCAAAAGGATGGTCAGCAGTTTTGGTTCAGTCCGGAAGCTAGGGCATACATGACAATTGCTAAAAAGCTATTCCTTCTCTGACTGACTTTGTGAGAATAGAGGTCCTGCAGTCCTGGAAAAATCGTAATTGATAATTATCAGAGAGGACCCTAATGTCCCACCATCATCACAATAGTTATACATGAGAAGACCGTGGGAATTCATGCAGGAAGTAAAATACACATTGGAAACCCATTCTGTCACGTAAAACCTGAGAGGGGAAAATTCCTGCTTAAGACAAGCAAACACATAGGCACAGGGCAGGACATTACACCTACCCTCCAGACAACAGTCAGACTAAAACTACAGAGATAATGCAGAACGTGTACTTCAGAGACTGAGCCACTGGGTAGAGGAAACAGCACTGAACCTCTGGTGTCTAGTGGGTGCCATGAGCATTTCTCCAGTTGCCTTTTTCGCCCTGACACTTGCAGCTGTGTTTTAGCTAGCAAGAGGAGGGATGCACCAGGAGAGACAAATTCAGGTGTCAACCACTGTTGCCTTCTTTTGCTGTCTCTTTGGACATCATTCTAATCTTCTCACAACAAACTTTGATTGAGAGCTTATTTTCAAACACTGTGTTATTCCTATGAAACATTATTCTTTTTTTAACAAGAGGTATCAGACTAATCAAATATTTTAGTAAATATTTTTATATTTTTATATATGTATGCATATTTTATTTTTTGTACTTGTATCAGAACAGTTATGTGGATCTGGCCAAACTACATTTCCTATAGAGCCAAGTAACCAAAAAGTGGTGATAGCTGGATGAAACTCATTAAATCAGCATCTTGGAAATTTCAATGTGACAATTGCAAAAAACGACAACACCAACAGTCCCCCATGCTTTTCATCTTTAAATATGACTAAAACTGAGAAAGTCTGTGCAGAGCCCCACCAGAGTGATTAATTCTCATGTTCTGAAATGTCCTATGGATTCTATTAAGTTTATCTTTACCGTCAGAGGATAGATGGACCAGCGTAAGAATAAAGAGCTCCTTTCTGATTGGTGTCACTAAAGGTTTTGCTCTGATTGTGAAGTGTAAGCAGGCATGATTTTAATAGTCTTAAATCTGTGGGCAGAGCTTATCAATAAACACAGTCATGGGAAAGCCGTTCACTCTCCTTTTCATCTGAGCCTGTTAGTTTGTCTTTTTATGGCAGTGTTTATATCTGTTCTTCGTTGCCAGTGCTCTTCCACATCTTCCCTGATATTAGTCAACCTGTAGAAAATGCTCTATAAAACCCTACCGAGCTCAGTATGGTCTGCAAGAAACCTCAGTTCCCTAGATATTTCTCTACTGGGATGTGCTTTGCAGAGCAGGGCACTGTTCCTTTTGATAAAAGTAGGAGCTAACTTCATGAACAGGACTCTGGACGGGCGAGGAGACTGATGATTGTAACTTAGGTATATTTTCTGGGTTTGAAAGGTTTTGAGATGAGATGATTTGAAGGCTTTTAATTAAGTACTCTAGCTGCCGACAAGGGCAGCTTAACATACCAAGGCATTGAATCAAAACATCTTGTTCATGCCTTGAATGGAAGGAAACTATTCACACATTGGTTATTTGGGAGTAGCTGCTCCTTGAGCTCTGCTGTGTTACAGGCCCCTGCTTTTGATTCCGAAGTCTGAGTTACATTCATCACAGCACAAGTATGCAGCCCAGTGACAGAGTGCAGCCAGGGGGCATTGCCAAACCCAATGCAAAACAAAGGCGGGAGTATAGCTTAAACACAGGCCTAGCTGGTTCTGATAGCATCCTGCAGATAATAAGGCCTGTTAAACCCCTTTAGCAGCAAAATCTTTATCTTCATTCCACAGACTAGTCTTTTGTCTTCATCCCACAGAAAGAGTTAGGGAGACTAGAATTTCAGGGCTTGGTGGGGAGGGTCCTACTCCCAGCAAAGGGAAAACACTGAAGTGGAGGTGCTGTTCCTCACTGTCACTTTTTCGGAGGCAGAACGGCTGCTTCTTCCGCTGGGGCAATCATTCATTTCAGAGCTGACAAGCTGGTTCGTCTAGGTGGAGCTACTGGGTGCCCCCGCTGTCTCCCTGGCAATGGTTCAAGTGAAGTAACATTGCATTCCTGCGACGGAGGACGGGGAGAGGCAGCCTCCTCCGTGCCATTGTGCCCGCATCTCCCCGTTGCCATGTGTCCTGCCCGGATAGAGTGACAGCCGCGGCATTCCCGCTGCGGTCCGGCCGTGCCCCGCAGCCCTGCCCAGCAGTTGTTGTAACTCAGTCCGTGGGATCTTGCAGGACAACGGAATGAATCCAGGTCTCTGGAATGTGCTAGGAAATCTCTGCAGAAGACGAACCTCTTTATTTTTCACTGATGGTTTTCCCGAGCATAGCTGGAGCTGCTTACTGGGAATGCAGTGGGCCTGCTGGAGGTCATGGTCAAGCCTACACAGACTGTACAAGAGCCTGTGCCGTGAACTGGGCTTTAAAACTCAAGGAACACAGTGCATGCACAAAGGTTTGTTACTTGCAGACACTTTCAGATTCTTATCTTTGCCAACTGCTGCTTGCAGGTTGGTTTTCCTCCAGCATTGCTTGCTTGGAAGGACATGAGTCCTCCACCAAAATGCCCAGGAGGATTTGGGTGGTGGCAGATGATTGCTCTGAACCGCCACAGCCAATCCCCTCCTGGTGAGCAGCCCTGATACACTTGTGTATTCCTAGTTGTTCTTGTTCGTGGTCTTTACATTTCGCCTTGGCATTTACACTTAAGGAAATTGCAGCGGAACCCAAGGTGCAATGTGAGAGCAGATGCCCTTTGCTGTGTAGCCTCCAGACAGCAGTTCTGGACAACAAATCTGCTATGGTTTGTTTCTTTTTAACAATAGGCCTTGAAGCATTACAGTATGCTTAGGCTTTTGGTCCTCTTTAATGTAGCATTAGGTCACTTCCATTTGTAACTGGAGCTGAGGAAAAAGGCTCTGGGGGAAACAAAAAGAAATAGTGAAACAGTTTGGGCCGCTGCTGATACTGAGTAACTATTTTTGTGCTGGTACACACCATTTGCACAACATTTTTAGTGCAGGGGTCTGCAAATTCTGTCTCGTTAAGCCAGTTGATGCAGTTAGCAGAACACAAAGATCTGCTTGTGGATTCAGAGATCTTTAGCACAGCTGATTTTGGAAAGTGGTGAAAATAATTCTTTCAATTGCCAAAAAATCATGTTTGTATCCAGAAAATGGTGGCTGAGCTGGAAAAGATGGTCCTTTTGCTGTAGTTGTAACACTGTCTGTGAGGGCTTTTTTAAAAAAAAATCTGATTTAGGCTATTTTTCAGTCGCAGGAGCTTTAAGGAAACCAAACCAAGAATGGAATAGCTTATATGCTTGATGACACTGCCTAGTAGAAGTCACATTTTAATTAGCTGGCTGATCTACATTTATTCATCAGTCTCCAGTCTTCTGAGAATCCTGGGAAACCCAAAGAACCCACTGCAAGGTGCAATAATTTAATAACTCATCAAAATAATAGAGACAGTGGATTGGGTTGGGTATAAAAAAGAAGCAGACATGGAAACTGAAGCACTGAGGTAGCCAAAGAAAAAGTACAGTGTTTGAATTGCTGCCTTTTTGCCCATAACCCCAAAGTGAAAAATTTCTCTTAGTAAACTAAAGTCAGGTGAACTTACCTATCTGAAAAAGTGCTCTTGAAAGGCCAACATGAATGCCAAGCATGTGCATAGCGTTCCTGTTATCAAGTGCTTTCCTGAACTGGGACCCACGATTTTAAATATTCTAACTATTCTAAATATTCCCTATTTCAAATATAAGAAGTGAATCAGAAGGGGCTGTGGGGCTTTGCAGCAGCACTGCTCTGGCAGCCATGAGAGCTGTGAATGAAGAAAAGGAATCCCAGTAATTGTGATACCTGCAAGAGAGGGAGAACAAGCTGTGGGGTAAAAAAAAAAAAAAATTAAAAATAAATAAATAAAAAATAAAAACAGGCATTTTGAGGAAGGGGTTTAATTTAAAAAGGAGGAGGAATTCTGGAGCAGTGCATTAGCAGTGATCAGTCACGCACCCATGAGAAGTAACAGACCCATGAGAGGGTGCCTGAAGACACAGGGACAGACAGATCGGCAGGTACAGGGACTGCTGGTTGCAGGAAGGGAGCTCTGGTGCAGGAGCCACCTGAAGCTGCCCATGACAGTAGCGACATGCAACCTTATTTACCATGAGACACAAGCACATGAGAGAGCATTATGAAAACTGCTGACGTACATGTATGAATTCTTTGCTGGGTCAAACACAGTGCCAACAATGACAATGATATTAAATTATTATTGTTGCTCTTTGTCTTGCAACTATTCAGTCCTCCTTCTCCTTATTAAGAATACAAATCAGGTTGTGTGCCCAGACTGTGTTTTGCACAGTCAGAAAAGACCTGATCTAAAGATGTCGAGGCATGAGTCTTCTAATTGGCCATGGACTCAAAGCTATTAATTTCCACAATACTGCACAAACAAGACTGTGTTGATGCAAGGAAAATTAGTGCTTAAAGATAAGAGCAGATTACTTAAATTCACTACATTCATATGCAAACACAATTTTAGTATAAAATCTTAAAAAGCAGAAAGCCCACATCTAAGAATTGTAGACAAAGAGATATAATTTGTAAACAAGGAAGCTAGGATGATCAGCAAAAGATGTTATTGCTTCTTCTTTTAACAATATCTCTGGTATTCTTATTTTCTGTTTTATTTGATTTTAAAGTGTATAGATTATGGTAATTTTATATGTCAGTGTCCCAGTTAAAGCTAGGTTTCTCTTCAGTTTATAGAATATATTAAAGCACAATTGATGAGTTCAGTGATACTGTCATATTTGAAATTGATTATAATGTCTCAAATTTGGTTTTGGAGACTGTTACTAGCAGAATGTGAATACCAAAAAAGTAACCTGTTTTATGTTTTTGTGGTTTTACCCAAAACAGTCTAGCTGGGTTACTAGAATAAAGATAAAATATTTTTTTTTAAAATTGCATTTAAAAAAGCAAATACACTTTTCAGTCATATGATATGAAAATGTTCCAGCATATATAACTCCTACTGCCTACTTTCAAAAAATTCCCTTGTTCTGAAGTCAGTTCAGTGGCTATTAGAAGTAGTCACTGATGTAAATTCCATCTTGTTTATGAAAACATTTTGAACAAAGCATTTATTGTCCAGGGTTCATAAAAAAATTTAAAACCTATAAAATGTTGGCATCACTACTATTTGGGCATGAGAATGACATGCATATAAATCATAGTTTATTGGCACAGTCTTTTATACAGAGAAAGAAGGCTTTGCTGAAAATGGAATTCATCGATGTACTGTAGTTCCCCTCTTTTATAGATTTGTTTTTAAAGTATTCTGAATCAAGAAAAAATCTGAAGCAAAACTTAGTCTACAGAAGGAATCAGGAGCACAAGAAGTCTTCTATTACATGGGTTAGCTATGGCAGAGGGGCAGAGTAGGCAGAGTTTGGGGAAACCAGGGTGGATGGAAAGGCCTCAGTGTGAAGCTTTGGGAGGGAGGGTCATTTGTGTAGCTGTTGTCTCTCCGTGTAATCTCAGGCACATTTCTGTTAGCTCTGGGGAGAGTAATCTGTTGCCTCGTCTTGTAGGGAAGAGTCCTATTATCACCATTTAGGAGAGGTAACAGTTTACTAAAGGCTTTCACGGGGAGACTCTGTCGCTTCCTGCCCATCACGAAGTGGGTGAAAGAGGCCTTTTATGCTGACAGGTTTTCCTCTTAACAGCAGGGGATGTTTCTGGCAGCATTTTGGCAAACCTTGATCCATAGCCCCTCTAGCAAGGACAAGGAGAGCAATTGCCTACCAATACTTGGTCAAGCATGTGAAGCTATCCTTGTGCCTCTGCTTCACTTGATCAATGGCTGGTGAAAAATAAGAAACTTCTCCCCTGCTCCAGGACCAGGTGAGATGTCATCCAGGCCAGATCTATCTCTCGACATCCACAATGAACAAGAATTGGCATCCTGATGGGAAATAAGTGTTCAGGTCTCACTGCGGGAAGTGATCTAATTCTCTTGGATTTTATGAGTAGCCCAGTCTTAGCAACAGGGAGATTTTGAAGGTGTTGGTCACCTAATCATTCTAAGAATCCTTTGTTTAAAACATCTGGTTTTAAATGCTTCATCTCTGTTAGAAACTGCAGGATAGCTGCAGTACCCTAGACTCAGAGGGTTATGCCCCACTGGATAGTGAAAAATCAGCAGCACAAACTGTACAGGACCATTCAAGTCCTGAGAATGGAGTACCCCATACTTTCATTGTTCCAGTTCTAGACAACTAAAATGTCACTGAAGTTACACCAGAATAAAACAAGAGAAAAAGCAATGAACCAGTCCAAGAATTCTCCCAGATAATTCCTTCCTTTTCCTTTTCCAGTAGTAAAATTATTGGCAGTCACCAGGGATCAATGGTGTAATTAGCCTTGAAGTGCTGCACTGAAGAGCAAATGCACTAGCTATCCAAGCAATATTCTGTTAAGTCATTCTACTGGACTTCAAGGCTTGTGGGTGGGATTCTCCCAAGTGAAAAATACAGCAATGCCACAAGGCCAAGTCCTTACTATTTCTTGGAATTTTAGTAACAGCCATAAAATTTGCTCTTGGCACCTGAATGTTTAGATGCACTAAGCAAATTGAACAATCAGGCCTCAGTCCTGCAGCTCTTTTCCTCATATGATGGTTATTAAAATACATGTGGTGAAGAGATTCATGAATACATTCCAGAATTTTCAAGCAGAAATGCCTAAAATCAGGTTCATAAATCCACTTCTAAATTTTTTAACAAGTTTATGTTCATTTTCCAATTTTCTTGAGCTTCTGAAAATGGAAATACTAGAGCTTTTGGGAAAAAAAAAAAAAAAAAAAAAGTCGAGCTAGTTTATTTAGGTTTTTAAACTGAATTAGGGTCTGCACAAAGACCATTTTCTAGAATTGTCCACTGTAGGCATCAGGACTAGTCCTGTAAAGGCTAAAGGAGGCATGGTGTGGCAGCCCTGATGTGTTCTGGGTTGATCCTAGTTCTCTGGAGATACAATACCACAAGACAGCTGATTAAGATGATGTCCCCATGGCTAATGAGGATGTCTTCTATTCTATCAAGTTTGGAAACTTGGACCACAGACTGACACGGAACACTCCAACTGGAAGCCCACTATTTCCATTCGTCTTAACAAAGTGGTCTGTCACTGACCATGTGGTATAGCTGTTTCAGAACCCTGCCTGAAGTAAATAATTTAATCTTCAAAAAAGTCAAGTAAAAAATAAATGTAGGAGATCATAAAATTATGAAGAAAAGCTAGCAAAATCACAGCCATTTTAACAGGAGCTTGGCAACTGGTATAAGAGTGATTGCATACATGTATAAGTTGTGCCAGCTTGTCTGCACACACAGCATGTAATATCCACATCCAGAAATGTTGTATTGCACCAAAGGATTCTTCATTTAAAGTAGACAGTGGAGGAGTTGCACAGTTCTGCTTGTGGTTGTCTTTTCTAGTGTTCACACATATTTTTAAGCCAGATGATCTGTTTAGGAGATCCAAAACTATGTATACTAATGGCAGTTGCAGAACTGGGTGTGAGAGAGCTAGACAGCCTGATGGCTTGATAAAAATGGAGCATGGAGACAGGAAAGAGCCATAGTTATCAGGACAAGGACTTGTGCATGTGTTAGAATAGGCTGTGCATCAGGGAATGTGTAATTCAGCCACACTGTCCTCTACTGGCTAAACCCGGATCTCTGAAAATGATTTATTCATGCTTTTTCATTCTTTGGTGCTCAATTTAAGGCATTTCAACAGTATCATAGTTTCAAACAGCCCATCTCCTTCACCTCATCTCTTTCTGCCCTCAATACTTTTAAAAACCAAGAAAGAAGAGTCTTTATGGCTGTCAAAGCTTCATGATGTTTACTCTCCAGCTCTTGTCTTAAGACCACTGTCAGAAGCAAGGAAGAGTTTCAAGATGGGAAATTTCAATCAATTTAATTTATTGCCAGTTAACAAACTTTTAATTACTGATTCTAGTATTTAAAATAAATAAATAAATAAAAACTCTCAGCGAAAAACAGCTCAGCTCTCCTATGTACACTTCTCCATCCCTCTTTCTGGTCTCCAGTCTCCTCACTGTGGGCTTACACCCAGTCCCTTTGGGAAGGTGAGAGATGGTGCAGGAGATGGGGGTCAGCAGATGGTGGCTGCCTTTTTTTTTGTCCACTCCTTGCTTCATGCTCAGTTGTCCCAGGGTGGCTTCCTCCATCAGCCGCTCACCCATCAGAGTCGAGCCTCCTCTCTGTCCTCTCTCAGGCAGCTTTTCTTCCTCCAGCCCCTGCTTGAGATCCTATTTTGCTCCAGCATTTCTCCTGCTCTGCCATCTTTCCTCTCTGCTCCTGCTCTGGTGTGGTCTTCTCTGTTTTTCTCCTCCTCCTCTATTGGTGTTGTCTCTTTATCTCAGCGTTTAACACACTTTCTTAAACACATGTTCACAGAGGTGCCAGAAACCCCTCTGATCAGTTCAGCATTGCAGGCAGAGCTGGCTGTAAGTGGCTGCATCTGGAATGGGGTGATCCATGACCTCCTCCCACAGAGACCACCCCACAGCCACACTGTTGTCAAAGTTCTGGCAGTTCTGCCCAATACACATCTCAAGTCCCACTTGATCATAAAAAAAAAAGTAAAATCTGGCCAACTTCTAGTTCTACATTTTCTCCAATCTGAGGATTTTTTCCTTCACAAAAGCTTTTACATTTCTGGACACGAATATTTCTGGTATCTTTGGAAAGGTCAGCCTGATGAGATCTGAGATAAGGAATCTAAATGAAGGCAGGCCTTTCCACAGCTGCCCAGGCATGTTGCCTGGGTGTGCAGCTCTGAGGGCTTCAGCTTGCAGACTGCTCTGTGCCCTGTGTGGCTCCCGCGGACACCAACAACCTGTATGCTGCTTTCAGGTTCCGGACGGCAGCTGAGACCGGCTGAGCCTCCAGGAGATGCTGATGCTGATGCAGATGCAGAGGACGAAGATTCTGTGAGTTTTTTTAGAGTAGTTTTTTTTTTTTTTTTTTGCGGGGGATGGAGGTTTGGCAGTTACCTTGTTAAAAAGGGATCTTAAATATTTTGACTTTATCCATGTCTTGCTAGTGATTTTTCTCCCCATTAAAAATGTTGTATTTCTGCTTGGGATTCTCTTGACAGCTCAAAAGTCGGAATGATGCTTCAATATAAAGTGATCTATTCTTTGCCATGATTCACCAGCATAAGTTTAATACCAAGACTTAGCAAAGTATAACCTACAGTAACTTTTCTTTAAAGCTGTAGCAGGTTCCCTATCATTTGACTCCAGAAGGAAACTTGCCAAATGCTTGTCAGCAGAAATTCCTGCTGGGACTCTTCCATGGTTTGGTTGGTTATAGAGGGCATAAAGTTTGAAGCCACAGGTTGCAAAGTTAGGTGTGCAAATAAAGCAGAAGAGGGAATTTTTATTGCCTTTTTCAATTATTACTGATTGATCTCTCAGTATTTTCAGTCTATTCAGCCCATAGATTCATACAATACGTAAAAAACCCCCAAATCAGCATACCACTGGTTTTGTCTCTCAGGCGTCTGTCCTTTGTGTTCTCGAGTAATATCCTTAAATGAGAATTGCATTTGTTCTTGACTTAAGGAAAGAGTTATTGATTATTCTGCGTCCACCATTACTAATGAAAGATTTGTACACAAAAGGAGACTATGCCTAAGTAGAAAAAAATATCCTAAAAAAAATGTGTCACTGTTTAATGGTGGCTGTTTCTTTCCTACCACTCATTTCTTTTCCACAGGTTAATGAAGTGGCAGTAGAAGACATCCGTCCAAGGCCACAAGGATCCTCTCCAGTTTATGAATATTCCGTAGAAGAAGAATATTTAAAGGCAAGACATTGAGTTTTCATGCAGGCATGGCTTTACCAAGTTGATTCAAGAGGCTTTAGCTCCTAAAACTAGCTGAGACTCCTAAGTCATGTAACAGGATGTTGTTGCAGCCATATTGTCTTCCTGTCCCCACCAAAATCAGGGACATGTTCATTGATGGCTTTATATTGTACTGAACTTGTTGTTGGCCATGTTCTTGTTTCTTGATAAAAAAATGCATTTGACTTAATTCCTTGAAGGACCTAGGGCAGAGAGTGTTAAGAAATCACAATGCTTTTCCTATTAGAATGTTTAACTGGCTTGAATCTAACTAATACGTATTTCAAAACTACCTGTACTCCTTGCTTATTCAAAAGTAAAGATTTAATGAGTACAGTCATGTTAAGATAAGTAGGCAACAGTTTGAAATTCATGCTGAAGTTGAATAAATAATTTGTATGTTCACGAAGATGAAAGCATGAGAAATGTGCTGCATGAATAGCACACAGAAAAGCTCTCAATGTCTTAATACAGTTGGTCTCTGGTGTTCATTTCATGCAAATTTTGGTACAATGCAGAGAGGCGTTGGCATCGAATTTACTACTGGGAATAATATAGTTAAATTATTCATGTTGTACACTGTACCTGTAGATCCCAAATTTGCTTTGTTGCCATTAAAGTCAGTCTCAGTTCTTAGTCTAAACCAGGGATTTTAACTGATGTAGGACTTCTGTTGTACTTTACAATAGCATGACTTCTTAATACTAAATAATTGCAAATTAATTTTCAGCTTCAAGAAGAAAACAAAAAATATTCTACAGACAAATCAAAACAAAGTCATTCACAGGTCAGTCTAAAAACACTCTAGTTTTAAGCACGTGGCTTGCAAAATAGTAAAATCTATTACAACACACAGATGTGAATGGGTGGACAGAGGGAAGGACAAATGGGCAGGGAATCACTTTAGCTTTGTTTTGACCAGAAACTTCACAAATTGCTTAGTTGTGACACAGTCATGAACACTTACTTGTCTTATTTGGGGTCCTCTTTTACCTTCTCTGGTTTGAGTACAGTACTGTGTCAGCTCTTAGTCTGACTTTTCTGGCCCATTAGCTCTAATTCAGGTGCTTAACATCTTCACAGAAAATACAATGTCTCAGTCCTAAAAGATGCTATATGTTTCACATTTTAAAGCTATAACCTATTTTCCCTATGGACCTGATCCAGCATAACACCAACACATGTGCTTAATTCTAATTTAGAACAGAATGAAACCCACATTGAACAGTTATATTCTCTATTTTAGATAATCTTTCTTGAGCTACTGAAAATATGCCTGAGAAGACTCAATTTTTTATTGTACAGTATTGTAGAACACTTTGATACAAATGAATAAAAATTATAAATTCCCACTTTTTTCTATATGTAGGAGACAATGGAGGTGATCCTGAAAACAGACGTGGAAGCTGGTGCTAGTGGTTTTAGTGTGATGGGTGGAGGAAATGAAGGAATATTTATTAAAAAAGTACTTAAGGAATCTCCTGCTTCAAAACTATTTAGTCTGAGAGAAGGTACAGTCTGACTTTATGTTTTGGGTTGTTGGAAGTTTTTTTATATCTTAAAATAATCAGATATGTAGCTGTGTGTGCATATAGATACCCTACTGATCTGTCATCTCTTTAGATAATAGAAATAGTAGATTCCAAACCAACTAATGTTATGTGTAAACTTAACCTTTCCATATTAATATTTTCAAAAATCAGTTTCTTAAAAAATAATGATGTGTTTTTCTTGTATACCGTAAAAAAAAAAATAATATCATTTTCACTGGAACAATGAAAAAGATACATAGGAAGTGGTATATACACAACTAAAATGAAATAAAAAAAACCCTCATAGCATTCATGAAGAACCTGCCTTTGATTCTTTCACAAAATAGTATGCCACAAAGCTACAATAAATAATGATTTAAACAAGAACAAAAATCTGAAGTCTAAATACTGAAAAATATAAGAAAAATCTTAGTTATTGTCAGGGCAATCAGACACTGGAACAAGTTTTCCAGAGAGGTTGGGAAGTCACAATGCTTGGAAATCTTCAAAACCTGACTGCACACAGACCTGAGCAACTGGCTGTAGCTGACTCTTCCCTGGGCAGAGCAGTTGGACCAGATAATTTCCAGAGGTCCTTTCCAGCCTTAATTATTGTGTAATACGATTATGTGAACATAATTTAATATTTTAAATAAATAGAATAAATAGGATGTGTTTGGTTTTTTTGTTTATTTTTTTTTTTGTAGGCATTATCTCAAACAGAATTTTTAAAACTGCAAGAAAACACAAACTAATGAAATTATGCCTGATTCCACTTGCAGGTGATCAGCTTCTAAGTGCTACAATATTTTTCGATGATATCAAATATGAAGATGCACTCAAGATTCTCCAATATTCCGAGCCATACAGAGTCCAATTCAGCCTCAAAAGAAAAATTGCTGGGAAAGAAGAGCTAGAACACATTCACTCTACAGCACAGTACAGAAAGGAAAGAATAAACCAGGTAGATATTTGATTAGTTTATGATGTTTGGATAACACTGTAGTAATGTTCTGTGTGGAAATAGATCAGAAATTACACACTCGTATCTTCTTGAGACTTAGTCATATGTTTAAACTTACTAGCACAAATATTAATGAGAAGTAAAAAATCCCACACAAATTTGCAGCTTTTTAAATACCCTGGGCAAGACTATAGATTTTGGATAAAGCCACAATCTTGTGTTAGGGTAGAAAAACATTGTCTAGCAAGTCCACATTTTTTTTTGTTAAGGGTCCACCAACAGAACAGGATCAGATAAGTTCTGTAATATTTATATTCAATATTTTCCAAAATGTAAAATATCAGTATTTTTCTCAAAATATCATCAATGAAATATTCTCTTAAAAATATATATATAATGTCTGATATCTCCATAAACACGATCTGCCAATAGGTCTCCATCACCTTCAAAATTATTTTTCTCTTCGTATACATATATATAAATATTTTATATATATATTTGTATAGACGTATAAAGAGTGATACATATAGAAACCTCTATTTACTTCAATGTTTTGCAAAGAACATAAACCTTCAGAAATCCACATATTACAGTCATAATCCATTTGTTTTCTGTAATTTCTACCTGAGTTATATACACCATTTGCAGAATTTTTTTATATAACAAGTAGATACTATTAATTAAAAACTCATTTTCCTACATGTTTTATAGTATATATTTTATTTTGTGTTGTGTCTATATTTAATTTACTTTTAATCTCCTGACTATTGTTTGTTGTTTCAGGAAAAAGAACTCAGTGAGAGCATTCCTGAAGAAACACTGCATGTTTCAGGAAAAGCCATTTCAGAAGAAGAAAGGGAAACATTAATTGTAAGCCAAAGGGTAGGAAGAAGCAAGAGACCTAAAAAGATAGGTTATCATGGCCAAAATTCCAGTCAATTAAAAATAAAAAGATACTTGGGCACAGAAGATCTCATAGTACATCAGATGCATATGAACCTGCTATACAGGATATTTCTCCTACAAGCACAGACACAGAGTCTCAATTTCAACAAGAAGTCCATGTCAAAGAAAAAAAAGGAAGCCAAAAGAAACTGAAGTTCCCTAGCATTGGTTTCAAAATGCACAGATCCAAACCAGAACCACAAGACAAGCAAAAAAAAGAGATAAAATCAACACTGTTATCTGAAAGAGAAAAAATACACAAAGAAGATATCAGCCTGGAAAATCCTGAAATCCTAAATGTTGAATATACCGCATCTCCAGCTTACGAAATTAAAACAGGGGAGGTATATGAAACTTTAACAAAAGACTTGAAAGATATGAAAAATGGCCTTCAATCTCATGCAAAAAAATGCCCTGAAGTTGAAATAAGCATTAAAAAGGAAAAAGAAAAGGAGTCAACATCAAAATTTACTGTACCTGAAGTACCAGCTATAACAACACAAGTATCAAAGCCCAGTTTAGAAACACCTCATCTGACAGAAAGCCCAACTAAACAAACACAAGCCTCATCAAAATCCCGAAAAAAGAAACAGAAAGGAACAGCAGATAGAACAGAAGGAGAAAGTGGAATTAACATAGACATGATTGGTCCAACAGCACAAGGATCTATACAGGTAAAAGGTCTAGAAATAGGTACTGCTAAGGCAGAATTACACACTACAACTGACACACTGGAAATAAGAGAAAAAAAATCAGAAGAAGACACAAAAACACTAACAATTCAGAAAACAAAAATTGGGATTTCAGTGCCCAGAATAAAAGAGCTAGAGACTGAAAACACCAAGCTGGGAAGTGATCCACATTCAGTACCAGAAAAAACAGGTGATACTACTTCAGAGGACAGCAGGAATTTGGATGTGAAACCTCATATTCCTGATGCAGAATCAGAAGTATCTACTTGGAAAATACAAATACCATCATTCAAAATAGCCAAAACACCTAAAGCTGACATGAAAGTATCAAGAGAAGAAAGCAGAGTTGAATCAGTGGATACAGTAAAAAAAGTGCAGATAGAAGGAGATGGCATGCCCACAAGATCTAAAACCTTGAAAGAGGACATTGGCATGAAGACAGAAGAAAAGGATATAGACGGGAAAGAAAGCAAATTCAGACTGCCAAAGTTTAAATTACCTACATTTACCTGGGCAAGTACAAAGGATGAAACAGGGCAAAATGAAGGTCAGGTAAGTGAAAGGGAAAGAAAAGTTCAATCCCTAGAAGAAGATGAAAAACTAGAGATGACTATATCAGGAGAAGAAAAAAAGCTTCCAAGTATTGAAATTGAAATCGACATTTCCAAAGAAAAAATAAGTGACAAAGATATAAGAAAAATTACAGAAGTCCAAATCCCAGATCAGAAAGGTCGAACTGTAGAAACGTCCGTAATGGATAATCATTTGGAAGAAGGAGAAATACTGACTACCAAACCTGCTATTGAAATAAAAAAGGGTGAAGTAAGTGTATCGTCACAGATAAAAGAAGAATTCTCTCAAAATACAGAAACTGACATCAAAGCTCCCAAGGTAGACATCAGCCTCCCGTCCGTCGACGTCACCCTTCCGAAGGCCAGCGTCGACCTGCAGGCACCCGAGGCGGGCCTCGCCCTCGAAGGGGAAGCAAAAGCCCCCGAGAAGGAGGCCGCCAAGACCAAGGACGGCAAGTTCAAGATGCCCAAGTTCGGCATGCCTTCCTTTGGCTGGTCCAGCAGCAGAGAGGCCAAGGGCACCGTGGCCGCTGACGTGGACGTCAGCCTGAAGGAGCCCCAAGTGACGGTGCCCTCGGGAACCGCCGAGGTGGACGTGACCCTGCCCGGGGCCGAGATCCAAGCGCCCGGCGTGGAGGTGGCCGTCGAGACGGCCGCCGGAGGAGACGGTGAGAAAGGTCGATTCAAGATGCCCGACGTCAAGATGCCCAGCGTCAAGCTGCCCAAGGTCAAAGCTCCCCACGTGCAGGTCAGCCTGCCAAAGGCCGAGGTCTCGCTGCCCAAGGGCCAGGCCGAAGTCCAGGAGGGCGAAGTCGCCCTGCAGGGCCCCCAGGTCGAAGGCGGCCTGGAGGCGGCTGCCGGCAAAGCTGAGGGCGGCGGCATGAAAATCCACATGCCGAAGGTCAAGGTGCCCAGCGTGGCCTTCTCCAAGCCGACCGTCAAGGCTCCCAAACTGGACGCCGACGTCAGCCTGCCCAAAGTCGACGCCAGCCTGCCAGAGGCAGACCTGAAGGCCGGCACCGGCGCCGTCAGCATTGCGGCCCCCGACATCCAGCTGCCCTCCGTCGAAGGCTCCCTCGAGCTCCAGGCGCCCGAGATAGCGCTCAAAGTGCCCTCTGCCGAAGGGTCGCTCGACGGGGCCGAGCTGGAAGGCGCGGGTCTGAAAGGGAAGTTTAAGATGCCCAAGTTCGACAAGCCCAAATTCGGGGTGTCGCCCCTCAAGGCAGAAGGGCCCGAAGGCGAGCTCAGCCTGGCCGCCGCAGAGGTCGACCTCCCCTCCGCCACCGTGACGGCCGCAGGGGAGGGCCCCGCGCTGGGCCTGAAAGCCGACGTGCCCGGCGCCAAAAGCGACGGGGCCGGCTGGAAGCTGGAGAAGCCCTCCCTCAAAATGCCCAAAGCTGACATCAAAGCTCCCAAGGTAGACATCAGCCTCCCGTCCGTCGACGTCACCCTTCCGAAGGCCAGCGTCGACCTGCAGGCACCCGAGGCGGGCCTCGCCCTCGAAGGGGAAGCAAAAGCCCCCGAGAAGGAGGCCGCCAAGACCAAGGACGGCAAGTTCAAGATGCCCAAGTTCGGCATGCCTTCCTTTGGCTGGTCCAGCAGCAGAGAGGCCAAGGGCACCGTGGCCGCTGACGTGGACGTCAGCCTGAAGGAGCCCCAAGTGACGGTGCCCTCGGGAACCGCCGAGGTGGACGTGACCCTGCCCGGGGCCGAGATCCAAGCGCCCGGCGTGGAGGTGGCCGTCGAGACGGCCGCCGGAGGAGACGGTGAGAAAGGTCGATTCAAGATGCCCGACGTCAAGATGCCCAGCGTCAAGCTGCCCAAGGTCAAAGCTCCCCACGTGCAGGTCAGCCTGCCAAAGGCCGAGGTCTCGCTGCCCAAGGGCCAGGCCGAAGTCCAGGAGGGCGAAGTCGCCCTGCAGGGCCCCCAGGTCGAAGGCAGCCTGGAGGCGGCTGCCGGCAAAGCTGAGGGCGGCAGCATGAAAATCCACATGCCGAAGGTCAAGGTGCCCAGCGTGGCCTTCTCCAAGCCGACCGTCAAGGCTCCCAAACTGGACGCCGACGTCAGCCTGCCCAAAGTCGACGCCAGCCTGCCAGAGGCAGACCTGAAGGCCGGCACCGGCGCCGTCAGCATTGCGGCCCCCGACATCCAGCTGCCCTCCGTCGAAGGCTCCCTCGAGCTCCAGGCGCCCGAGATAGCGCTCAAAGTGCCCTCTGCCGAAGGGTCGCTCGACGGGGCCGAGCTGGAAGGCGCGGGTCTGAAAGGGAAGTTTAAGATGCCCAAGTTCGACAAGCCCAAATTCGGGGTGTCGCCCCTCAAGGCAGAAGGGCCCGAAGGCGAGCTCAGCCTGGCCGCCGCAGAGGTCGACCTCCCCTCCGCCACCGTGACGGCCGCAGGGGAGGGCCCCGCGCTGGGCCTGAAAGCCGACGTGCCCGGCGCCAAAAGCGACGGGGCCGGCTGGAAGCTGGAGAAGCCCTCCCTCAAAATGCCCAAAGCTGACATCAAAGCTCCCAAGGTAGACATCAGCCTCCCGTCCGTCGACGTCACCCTTCCGAAGGCCAGCGTCGACCTGCAGGCACCCGAGGCGGGCCTCGCCCTCGAAGGGGAAGCAAAAGCCCCCGAGAAGGAGGCCGCCAAGACCAAGGACGGCAAGTTCAAGATGCCCAAGTTCGGCATGCCTTCCTTTGGCTGGTCCAGCAGCAGAGAGGCCAAGGGCACCGTGGCCGCTGACGTGGACGTCAGCCTGAAGGAGCCCCAAGTGACGGTGCCCTCGGGAACCGCCGAGGTGGACGTGACCCTGCCCGGGGCCGAGATCCAAGCGCCCAGCGTGGAGGTGGCCGTCGAGACGGCCGCCGGAGGAGACGGTGAGAAAGGTCGATTCAAGATGCCCGACGTCAAGATGCCCAGCGTCAAGCTGCCCAAGGTCAAAGCTCCCCACGTGCAGGTCAGCCTGCCAAAGGCCGAGGTCTCGCTGCCCAAGGGCCAGGCCGAAGTCCAGGAGGGCGAAGTCGCCCTGCAGGGCCCCCAGGTCGAAGGCGGCCTGGAGGCGGCTGCCGGCAAAGCTGAGGGCGGCGGCATGAAAATCCACATGCCGAAGGTCAAGGTGCCCAGCGTGGCCTTCTCCAAGCCGACCGTCAAGGCTCCCAAACTGGACGCCGACGTCAGCCTGCCCAAAGTCGACGCCAGCCTGCCAGAGGCAGACCTGAAGGCCGGCACCGGCGCCGTCAGCATTGCGGCCCCCGACATCCAGCTGCCCTCCGTCGAAGGCTCCCTCGAGCTCCAGGCGCCCGAGATAGCGCTCAAAGTGCCCTCTGCCGAAGGGTCGCTCGACGGGGCCGAGCTGGAAGGCGCGGGTCTGAAAGGGAAGTTTAAGATGCCCAAGTTCGACAAGCCCAAATTCGGGGTGTCGCCCCTCAAGGCAGAAGGGCCCGAAGGCGAGCTCAGCCTGGCCGCCGCAGAGGTCGACCTCCCCTCCGCCACCGTGACGGCCGCAGGGGAGGGCCCCGCGCTGGGCCTGAAAGCCGACGTGCCCGGCGCCAAAAGCGACGGGGCCGGCTGGAAGCTGGAGAAGCCCTCCCTCAAAATGCCCAAAGCTGACATCAAAGCTCCCAAGGTAGACATCAGCCTCCCGTCCGTCGACGTCACCCTTCCGAAGGCCAGCGTCGACCTGCAGGCACCCGAGGCGGGCCTCGCCCTCGAAGGGGAAGCAAAAGCCCCCGAGAAGGAGGCCGCCAAGACCAAGGACGGCAAGTTCAAGATGCCCAAGTTCGGCATGCCTTCCTTTGGCTGGTCCAGCAGCAGAGAGGCCAAGGGCACCGTGGCCGCTGACGTGGACGTCAGCCTGAAGGAGCCCCAAGTGACGGTGCCCTCGGGAACCGCCGAGGTGGACGTGACCCTGCCCGGGGCCGAGATCCAAGCGCCCGGCGTGGAGGTGGCCGTCGAGACGGCCGCCGGAGGAGACGGTGAGAAAGGTCGATTCAAGATGCCCGACGTCAAGATGCCCAGCGTCAAGCTGCCCAAGGTCAAAGCTCCCCACGTGCAGGTCAGCCTGCCAAAGGCCGAGGTCTCGCTGCCCAAGGGCCAGGCCGAAGTCCAGGAGGGCGAAGTCGCCCTGCAGGGCCCCCAGGTCGAAGGCGGCCTGGAGGCGGCTGCCGGCAAAGCTGAGGGCGGCGGCATGAAAATCCACATGCCGAAGGTCAAGGTGCCCAGCGTGGCCTTCTCCAAGCCGACCGTCAAGGCTCCCAAACTGGACGCCGACGTCAGCCTGCCCAAAGTCGACGCCAGCCTGCCAGAGGCAGACCTGAAGGCCGGCACCGGCGCCGTCAGCATTGCGGCCCCCGACATCCAGCTGCCCTCCGTCGAAGGCTCCCTCGAGCTCCAGGCGCCCGAGATAGCGCTCAAAGTGCCCTCTGCCGAAGGGTCGCTCGACGGGGCCGAGCTGGAAGGCGCGGGTCTGAAAGGGAAGTTTAAGATGCCCAAGTTCGACAAGCCCAAATTCGGGGTGTCGCCCCTCAAGGCAGAAGGGCCCGAAGGCGAGCTCAGCCTGGCCGCCGCAGAGGTCGACCTCCCCTCCGCCACCGTGACGGCCGCAGGGGAGGGCCCCGCGCTGGGCCTGAAAGCCGACGTGCCCGGCGCCAAAAGCGACGGGGCCGGCTGGAAGCTGGAGAAGCCCTCCCTCAAAATGCCCAAAGCTGACATCAAAGCTCCCAAGGTAGACATCAGCCTCCCGTCCGTCGACGTCACCCTTCCGAAGGCCAGCGTCGACCTGCAGGCACCCGAGGCGGGCCTCGCCCTCGAAGGGGAAGCAAAAGCCCCCGAGAAGGAGGCCGCCAAGACCAAGGACGGCAAGTTCAAGATGCCCAAGTTCGGCATGCCTTCCTTTGGCTGGTCCAGCAGCAGAGAGGCCAAGGGCACCGTGGCCGCTGACGTGGACGTCAGCCTGAAGGAGCCCCAAGTGACGGTGCCCTCGGGAACCGCCGAGGTGGACGTGACCCTGCCCGGGGCCGAGATCCAAGCGCCCGGCGTGGAGGTGGCCGTCGAGACGGCCGCCGGAGGAGACGGTGAGAAAGGTCGATTCAAGATGCCCGACGTCAAGATGCCCAGCGTCAAGCTGCCCAAGGTCAAAGCTCCCCACGTGCAGGTCAGCCTGCCAAAGGCCGAGGTCTCGCTGCCCAAGGGCCAGGCCGAAGTCCAGGAGGGCGAAGTCGCCCTGCAGGGCCCCCAGGTCGAAGGCGGCCTGGAGGCGGCTGCCGGCAAAGCTGAGGGCGGCGGCATGAAAATCCACATGCCGAAGGTCAAGGTGCCCAGCGTGGCCTTCTCCAAGCCGACCGTCAAGGCTCCCAAACTGGACGCCGACGTCAGCCTGCCCAAAGTCGACGCCAGCCTGCCAGCGGCAGACCTGAAGGCCGGCACCGGCGCCGTCAGCATTGCGGCCCCCGACATCCAGCTGCCCTCCGTCGAAGGCTCCCTCGAGCTCCAGGCGCCCGAGATAGCGCTCAAAGTGCCCTCTGCCGAAGGGTCGCTCGACGGGGCCGAGCTGGAAGGCGCGGGTCTGAAAGGGAAGTTTAAGATGCCCAAGTTCGACAAGCCCAAATTCGGGGTGTCGCCCCTCAAGGCAGAAGGGCCCGAAGGCGAGCTCAGCCTGGCCGCCGCAGAGGTCGACCTCCCCTCCGCCACCGTGACGGCCGCAGGGGAGGGCCCCGCGCTGGGCCTGAAAGCCGACGTGCCCGGCGCCAAAAGCGACGGGGCCGGCTGGAAGCTGGAGAAGCCCTCCCTCAAAATGCCCAAAGCTGACATCAAAGCTCCCAAGGTAGACATCAGCCTCCCGTCCGTCGACGTCACCCTTCCGAAGGCCAGCGTCGACCTGCAGGCACCCGAGGCGGGCCTCGCCCTCGAAGGGGAAGCAAAAGCCCCCGAGAAGGAGGCCGCCAAGACCAAGGACGGCAAGTTCAAGATGCCCAAGTTCGGCATGCCTTCCTTTGGCTGGTCCAGCAGCAGAGAGGCCAAGGGCACCGTGGCCGCTGACGTGGACGTCAGCCTGAAGGAGCCCCAAGTGACGGTGCCCTCGGGAACCGCCGAGGTGGACGTGACCCTGCCCGGGGCCGAGATCCAAGCGCCCGGCGTGGAGGTGGCCGTCGAGACGGCCGCCGGAGGAGACGGTGAGAAAGGTCGATTCAAGATGCCCGACGTCAAGATGCCCAGCGTCAAGCTGCCCAAGGTCAAAGCTCCCCACGTGCAGGTCAGCCTGCCAAAGGCCGAGGTCTCGCTGCCCAAGGGCCAGGCCGAAGTCCAGGAGGGCGAAGTCGCCCTGCAGGGCCCCCAGGTCGAAGGCGGCCTGGAGGCGGCTGCCGGCAAAGCTGAGGGCGGCGGCATGAAAATCCACATGCCGAAGGTCAAGGTGCCCAGCGTGGCCTTCTCCAAGCCGACCGTCAAGGCTCCCAAACTGGACGCCGACGTCAGCCTGCCCAAAGTCGACGCCAGCCTGCCAGAGGCAGACCTGAAGGCCGGCACCGGCGCCGTCAGCATTGCGGCCCCCGACATCCAGCTGCCCTCCGTCGAAGGCTCCCTCGAGCTCCAGGCGCCCGAGATAGCGCTCAAAGTGCCCTCTGCCGAAGGGTCGCTCGACGGGGCCGAGCTGGAAGGCGCGGGTCTGAAAGGGAAGTTTAAGATGCCCAAGTTCGACAAGCCCAAATTCGGGGTGTCGCCCCTCAAGGCAGAAGGGCCCGAAGGCGAGCTCAGCCTGGCCGCCGCAGAGGTCGACCTCCCCTCCGCCACCGTGACGGCCGCAGGGGAGGGCCCCGCGCTGGGCCTGAAAGCCGACGTGCCCGGCGCCAAAAGCGACGGGGCCGGCTGGAAGCTGGAGAAGCCCTCCCTCAAAATGCCCAAAGCTGACATCAAAGCTCCCAAGGTAGACATCAGCCTCCCGTCCGTCGACGTCACCCTTCCGAAGGCCAGCGTCGACCTGCAGGCACCCGAGGCGGGCCTCGCCCTCGAAGGGGAAGCAAAAGCCCCCGAGAAGGAGGCCGCCAAGACCAAGGACGGCAAGTTCAAGATGCCCAAGTTCGGCATGCCTTCCTTTGGCTGGTCCAGCAGCAGAGAGGCCAAGGGCACCGTGGCCGCTGACGTGGACGTCAGCCTGAAGGAGCCCCAAGTGACGGTGCCCTCGGGAACCGCCGAGGTGGACGTGACCCTGCCCGGGGCCGAGATCCAAGCGCCCGGCGTGGAGGTGGCCGTCGAGACGGCCGCCGGAGGAGACGGTGAGAAAGGTCGATTCAAGATGCCCGACGTCAAGATGCCCAGCGTCAAGCTGCCCAAGGTCAAAGCTCCCCACGTGCAGGTCAGCCTGCCAAAGGCCGAGGTCTCGCTGCCCAAGGGCCAGGCCGAAGTCCAGGAGGGCGAAGTCGCCCTGCAGGGCCCCCAGGTCGAAGGCGGCCTGGAGGCGGCTGCCGGCAAAGCTGAGGGCGGCGGCATGAAAATCCACATGCCGAAGGTCAAGGTGCCCAGCGTGGCCTTCTCCAAGCCGACCGTCAAGGCTCCCAAACTGGACGCCGACGTCAGCCTGCCCAAAGTCGACGCCAGCCTGCCAGAGGCAGACCTGAAGGCCGGCACCGGCGCCGTCAGCATTGCGGCCCCCGACATCCAGCTGCCCTCCGTCGAAGGCTCCCTCGAGCTCCAGGCGCCCGAGATAGCGCTCAAAGTGCCCTCTGCCGAAGGGTCGCTCGACGGGGCCGAGCTGGAAGGCGCGGGTCTGAAAGGGAAGTTTAAGATGCCCAAGTTCGACAAGCCCAAATTCGGGGTGTCGCCCCTCAAGGCAGAAGGGCCCGAAGGCGAGCTCAGCCTGGCCGCCGCAGAGGTCGACCTCCCCTCCGCCACCGTGACGGCCGCAGGGGAGGGCCCCGCGCTGGGCCTGAAAGCCGACGTGCCCGGCGCCAAAAGCGACGGGGCCGGCTGGAAGCTGGAGAAGCCCTCCCTCAAAATGCCCAAAGCTGACATCAAAGCTCCCAAGGTAGACATCAGCCTCCCGTCCGTCGACGTCACCCTTCCGAAGGCCAGCGTCGACCTGCAGGCACCCGAGGCGGGCCTCGCCCTCGAAGGGGAAGCAAAAGCCCCCGAGAAGGAGGCCGCCAAGACCAAGGACGGCAAGTTCAAGATGCCCAAGTTCGGCATGCCTTCCTTTGGCTGGTCCAGCAGCAGAGAGGCCAAGGGCACCGTGGCCGCTGACGTGGACGTCAGCCTGAAGGAGCCCCAAGTGACGGTGCCCTCGGGAACCGCCGAGGTGGACGTGACCCTGCCCGGGGCCGAGATCCAAGCGCCCGGCGTGGAGGTGGCCGTCGAGACGGCCGCCGGAGGAGACGGTGAGAAAGGTCGATTCAAGATGCCCGACGTCAAGATGCCCAGCGTCAAGCTGCCCAAGGTCAAAGCTCCCCACGTGCAGGTCAGCCTGCCAAAGGCCGAGGTCTCGCTGCCCAAGGGCCAGGCCGAAGTCCAGGAGGGCGAAGTCGCCCTGCAGGGCCCCCAGGTCGAAGGCGGCCTGGAGGCGGCTGCCGGCAAAGCTGAGGGCGGCGGCATGAAAATCCACATGCCGAAGGTCAAGGTGCCCAGCGTGGCCTTCTCCAAGCCGACCGTCAAGGCTCCCAAACTGGACGCCGACGTCAGCCTGCCCAAAGTCGACGCCAGCCTGCCAGAGGCAGACCTGAAGGCCGGCACCGGCGCCGTCAGCATTGCGGCCCCCGACATCCAGCTGCCCTCCGTCGAAGGCTCCCTCGAGCTCCAGGCGCCCGAGATAGCGCTCAAAGTGCCCTCTGCCGAAGGGTCGCTCGACGGGGCCGAGCTGGAAGGCGCGGGTCTGAAAGGGAAGTTTAAGATGCCCAAGTTCGACAAGCCCAAATTCGGGGTGTCGCCCCTCAAGGCAGAAGGGCCCGAAGGCGAGCTCAGCCTGGCCGCCGCAGAGGTCGACCTCCCCTCCGCCACCGTGACGGCCGCAGGGGAGGGCCCCGCGCTGGGCCTGAAAGCCGACGTGCCCGGCGCCAAAAGCGACGGGGCCGGCTGGAAGCTGGAGAAGCCCTCCCTCAAAATGCCCAAAGCTGACATCAAAGCTCCCAAGGTAGACATCAGCCTCCCGTCCGTCGACGTCACCCTTCCGAAGGCCAGCGTCGACCTGCAGGCACCCGAGGCGGGCCTCGCCCTCGAAGGGGAAGCAAAAGCCCCCGAGAAGGAGGCCGCCAAGACCAAGGACGGCAAGTTCAAGATGCCCAAGTTCGGCATGCCTTCCTTTGGCTGGTCCAGCAGCAGAGAGGCCAAGGGCACCGTGGCCGCTGACGTGGACGTCAGCCTGAAGGAGCCCCAAGTGACGGTGCCCTCGGGAACCGCCGAGGTGGACGTGACCCTGCCCGGGGCCGAGATCCAAGCGCCCGGCGTGGAGGTGGCCGTCGAGACGGCCGCCGGAGGAGACGGTGAGAAAGGTCGATTCAAGATGCCCGACGTCAAGATGCCCAGCGTCAAGCTGCCCAAGGTCAAAGCTCCCCACGTGCAGGTCAGCCTGCCAAAGGCCGAGGTCTCGCTGCCCAAGGGCCAGGCCGAAGTCCAGGAGGGCGAAGTCGCCCTGCAGGGCCCCCAGGTCGAAGGCGGCCTGGAGGCGGCTGCCGGCAAAGCTGAGGGCGGCGGCATGAAAATCCACATGCCGAAGGTCAAGGTGCCCAGCGTGGCCTTCTCCAAGCCGACCGTCAAGGCTCCCAAACTGGACGCCGACGTCAGCCTGCCCAAAGTCGACGCCAGCCTGCCAGCGGCAGACCTGAAGGCCGGCACCGGCGCCGTCAGCATTGCGGCCCCCGACATCCAGCTGCCCTCCGTCGAAGGCTCCCTCGAGCTCCAGGCGCCCGAGATAGCGCTCAAAGTGCCCTCTGCCGAAGGGTCGCTCGACGGGGCCGAGCTGGAAGGCGCGGGTCTGAAAGGGAAGTTTAAGATGCCCAAGTTCGACAAGCCCAAATTCGGGGTGTCGCCCCTCAAGGCAGAAGGGCCCGAAGGCGAGCTCAGCCTGGCCGCCGCAGAGGTCGACCTCCCCTCCGCCACCGTGACGGCCGCAGGGGAGGGCCCCGCGCTGGGCCTGAAAGCCGACGTGCCCGGCGCCAAAAGCGACGGGGCCGGCTGGAAGCTGGAGAAGCCCTCCCTCAAAATGCCCAAAGCTGACATCAAAGCTCCCAAGGTAGACATCAGCCTCCCGTCCGTCGACGTCACCCTTCCGAAGGCCAGCGTCGACCTGCAGGCACCCGAGGCGGGCCTCGCCCTCGAAGGGGAAGCAAAAGCCCCCGAGAAGGAGGCCGCCAAGACCAAGGACGGCAAGTTCAAGATGCCCAAGTTCGGCATGCCTTCCTTTGGCTGGTCCAGCAGCAGAGAGGCCAAGGGCACCGTGGCCGCTGACGTGGATGTCAGCCTGAAGGAGCCCCAAGTGACGGTGCCCTCGGGAACCGCCGAGGTGGACGTGACCCTGCCCGGGGCCGAGATCCAAGCGCCCGGCGTGGAGGTGGCCGTCGAGACGGCCGCTGGAGGAGACGGTGAGAAAGGTCGATTCAAGATGCCCGACGTCAAGATGCCCAGCGTCAAGCTGCCCAAGGTCAAAGCTCCCCACGTGCAGGTCAGCCTGCCAAAGGCCGAGGTCTCGCTGCCCAAGGGCCAGGCCGAAGTCCAGGAGGGCGAAGTCGCCCTGCAGGGCCCCCAGGTCGAAGGCGGCCTGGAGGCGGCTGCCGGCAAAGCTGAGGGCGGCGGCATGAAAATCCACATGCCGAAGGTCAAGGTGCCCAGCGTGGCCTTCTCCAAGCCGACCGTCAAGGCTCCCAAACTGGACGCCGACGTCAGCCTGCCCAAAGTCGACGCCAGCCTGCCAGAGGCAGACCTGAAGGCCGGCACCGGCGCCGTCAGCATTGCGGCCCCCGACATCCAGCTGCCCTCCGTCGAAGGCTCCCTCGAGCTCCAGGCGCCCGAGATAGCGCTCAAAGTGCCCTCTGCCGAAGGGTCGCTCGACGGGGCCGAGCTGGAAGGCGCGGGTCTGAAAGGGAAGTTTAAGATGCCCAAGTTCGACAAGCCCAAATTCGGGGTGTCGCCCCTCAAGGCAGAAGGGCCCGAAGGCGAGCTCAGCCTGGCCGCCGCAGAGGTCGACCTCCCCTCCGCCACCGTGACGGCCGCAGGGGAGGGCCCCGCGCTGGGCCTGAAAGCCGACGTGCCCGGCGCCAAAAGCGACGGGGCCGGCTGGAAGCTGGAGAAGCCCTCCCTCAAAATGCCCAAAGCTGACATCAAAGCTCCCAAGGTAGACATCAGCCTCCCGTCCGTCGACGTCACCCTTCCGAAGGCCAGCGTCGACCTGCAGGCACCCGAGGCGGGCCTCGCCCTCGAAGGGGAAGCAAAAGCCCCCGAGAAGGAGGCCGCCAAGACCAAGGACGGCAAGTTCAAGATGCCCAAGTTCGGCATGCCTTCCTTTGGCTGGTCCAGCAGCAGAGAGGCCAAGGGCACCGTGGCCGCTGACGTGGACGTCAGCCTGAAGGAGCCCCAAGTGACGGTGCCCTCGGGAACCGCCGAGGTGGACGTGACCCTGCCCGGGGCCGAGATCCAAGCGCCCGGCGTGGAGGTGGCCGTCGAGACGGCCGCTGGAGGAGACGGTGAGAAAGGTCGATTCAAGATGCCCGACGTCAAGATGCCCAGCGTCAAGCTGCCCAAGGTCAAAGCTCCCCACGTGCAGGTCAGCCTGCCAAAGGCCGAGGTCTCGCTGCCCAAGGGCCAGGCCGAAGTCCAGGAGGGCGAAGTCGCCCTGCAGGGCCCCCAGGTCGAAGGCGGCCTGGAGGCGGCTGCCGGCAAAGCTGAGGGCGGCGGCATGAAAATCCACATGCCGAAGGTCAAGGTGCCCAGCGTGGCCTTCTCCAAGCCGACCGTCAAGGCTCCCAAACTGGACGCCGACGTCAGCCTGCCCAAAGTCGACGCCAGCCTGCCAGAGGCAGACCTGAAGGCCGGCACCGGCGCCGTCAGCATTGCGGCCCCCGACATCCAGCTGCCCTCCGTCGAAGGCTCCCTCGAGCTCCAGGCGCCCGAGATAGCGCTCAAAGTGCCCTCTGCCGAAGGGTCGCTCGACGGGGCCGAGCTGGAAGGCGCGGGTCTGAAAGGGAAGTTTAAGATGCCCAAGTTCGACAAGCCCAAATTCGGGGTGTCGCCCCTCAAGGCAGAAGGGCCCGAAGGCGAGCTCAGCCTGGCCGCCGCAGAGGTCGACCTCCCCTCCGCCACCGTGACGGCCGCAGGGGAGGGCCCCGCGCTGGGCCTGAAAGCCGACGTGCCCGGCGCCAAAAGCGACGGGGCCGGCTGGAAGCTGGAGAAGCCCTCCCTCAAAATGCCCAAAGCTGACATCAAAGCTCCCAAGGTAGACATCAGCCTCCCGTCCGTCGACGTCACCCTTCCGAAGGCCAGCGTCGACCTGCAGGCACCCGAGGCGGGCCTCGCCCTCGAAGGGGAAGCAAAAGCCCCCGAGAAGGAGGCCGCCAAGACCAAGGACGGCAAGTTCAAGATGCCCAAGTTCGGCATGCCTTCCTTTGGCTGGTCCAGCAGCAGAGAGGCCAAGGGCACCGTGGCCGCTGACGTGGACGTCAGCCTGAAGGAGCCCCAAGTGACGGTGCCCTCGGGAACCGCCGAGGTGGACGTGACCCTGCCCGGGGCCGAGATCCAAGCGCCCGGCGTGGAGGTGGCCGTCGAGACGGCCGCCGGAGGAGACGGTGAGAAAGGTCGATTCAAGATGCCCGACGTCAAGATGCCCAGCGTCAAGCTGCCCAAGGTCAAAGCTCCCCACGTGCAGGTCAGCCTGCCAAAGGCCGAGGTCTCGCTGCCCAAGGGCCAGGCCGAAGTCCAGGAGGGCGAAGTCGCCCTGCAGGGCCCCAGGTCGAAGGCGGCCTGGAGGCGGCTGCCGGCAAAGCTGAGGGCGGCGGCATGAAAATCCACATGCCGAAGGTCAAGGTGCCCAGCGTGGCCTTCTCCAAGCCGACCGTCAAGGCTCCCAAACTGGACGCCGACGTCAGCCTGCCCAAAGTCGACGCCAGCCTGCCAGAGGCAGACCTGAAGGCCGGCACCGGCGCCGTCAGCATTGCGGCCCCCGACATCCAGCTGCCCTCCGTCGAAGGCTCCCTCGAGCTCCAGGCGCCCGAGATAGCGCTCAAAGTGCCCTCTGCCGAAGGGTCGCTCGACGGGGCCGAGCTGGAAGGCGCGGGTCTGAAAGGGAAGTTTAAGATGCCCAAGTTCGACAAGCCCAAATTCGGGGTGTCGCCCCTCAAGGCAGAAGGGCCCGAAGGCGAGCTCAGCCTGGCCGCCGCAGAGGTCGACCTCCCCTCCGCCACCGTGACGGCCGCAGGGGAGGGCCCCGCGCTGGGCCTGAAAGCCGACGTGCCCGGCGCCAAAAGCGACGGGGCCGGCTGGAAGCTGGAGAAGCCCTCCCTCAAAATGCCCAAAGCTGACATCAAAGCTCCCAAGGTAGACATCAGCCTCCCGTCCGTCGACGTCACCCTTCCGAAGGCCAGCGTCGACCTGCAGGCACCCGAGGCGGGCCTCGCCCTCGAAGGGGAAGCAAAAGCCCCCGAGAAGGAGGCCGCCAAGACCAAGGACGGCAAGTTCAAGATGCCCAAGTTCGGCATGCCTTCCTTTGGCTGGTCCAGCAGCAGAGAGGCCAAGGGCACCGTGGCCGCTGACGTGGACGTCAGCCTGAAGGAGCCCCAAGTGACGGTGCCCTCGGGAACCGCCGAGGTGGACGTGACCCTGCCCGGGGCCGAGATCCAAGCGCCCGGCGTGGAGGTGGCCGTCGAGACGGCCGCCGGAGGAGACGGTGAGAAAGGTCGATTCAAGATGCCCGACGTCAAGATGCCCAGCGTCAAGCTGCCCAAGGTCAAAGCTCCCCACGTGCAGGTCAGCCTGCCAAAGGCCGAGGTCTCGCTGCCCAAGGGCCAGGCCGAAGTCCAGGAGGGCGAAGTCGCCCTGCAGGGCCCCCAGGTCGAAGGCGGCCTGGAGGCGGCTGCCGGCAAAGCTGAGGGCGGCGGCATGAAAATCCACATGCCGAAGGTCAAGGTGCCCAGCGTGGCCTTCTCCAAGCCGACCGTCAAGGCTCCCAAACTGGACGCCGACGTCAGCCTGCCCAAAGTCGACGCCAGCCTGCCAGAGGCAGACCTGAAGGCCGGCACCGGCGCCGTCAGCATTGCGGCCCCCGACATCCAGCTGCCCTCCGTCGAAGGCTCCCTCGAGCTCCAGGCGCCCGAGATAGCGCTCAAAGTGCCCTCTGCCGAAGGGTCGCTCGACGGGGCCGAGCTGGAAGGCGCGGGTCTGAAAGGGAAGTTTAAGATGCCCAAGTTCGACAAGCCCAAATTCGGGGTGTCGCCCCTCAAGGCAGAAGGGCCCGAAGGCGAGCTCAGCCTGGCCGCCGCAGAGGTCGACCTCCCCTCCGCCACCGTGACGGCCGCAGGGGAGGGCCCCGCGCTGGGCCTGAAAGCCGACGTGCCCGGCGCCAAAAGCGACGGGGCCGGCTGGAAGCTGGAGAAGCCCTCCCTCAAAATGCCCAAAGCTGACATCAAAGCTCCCAAGGTAGACATCAGCCTCCCGTCCGTCGACATCACCCTTCCGAAGGCCAGCGTCGACCTGCAGGCACCCGAGGCGGGCCTCGCCCTCGAAGGGGAAGCAAAAGCCCCCGAGAAGGAGGCCGCCAAGACCAAGGACGGCAAGTTCAAGATGCCCAAGTTCGGCATGCCTTCCTTTGGCTGGTCCAGCAGCAGAGAGGCCAAGGGCACCGTGGCCGCTGACGTGGACGTCAGCCTGAAGGAGCCCCAAGTGACGGTGCCCTCGGGAACCGCCGAGGTGGACGTGACCCTGCCCGGGGCCGAGATCCAAGCGCCCAGCGTGGAGGTGGCCGTCGAGACGGCCGCCGGAGGAGACGGTGAGAAAGGTCGATTCAAGATGCCCGACGTCAAGATGCCCAGCGTCAAGCTGCCCAAGGTCAAAGCTCCCCACGTGCAGGTCAGCCTGCCAAAGGCCGAGGTCTCGCTGCCCAAGGGCCAGGCCGAAGTCCAGGAGGGCGAAGTCGCCCTGCAGGGCCCCCAGGTCGAAGGCGTCCTGGAGGCGGCTGCCGGCAAAGCTGAGGGCGGCGGCATGAAAATCCACATGCCGAAGGTCAAGGTGCCCAGCGTGGCCTTCTCCAAGCCGACCGTCAAGGCTCCCAAACTGGACGCCGACGTCAGCCTGCCCAAAGTCGACGCCAGCCTGCCAGAGGCAGACCTGAAGGCCGGCACCGGCGCCGTCAGCATTGCGGCCCCCGACATCCAGCTGCCCTCCGTCGAAGGCTCCCTCGAGCTCCAGGCGCCCGAGATAGCGCTCAAAGTGCCCTCTGCCGAAGGGTCGCTCGACGGGGCCGAGCTGGAAGGCGCGGGTCTGAAAGGGAAGTTTAAGATGCCCAAGTTCGACAAGCCCAAATTCGGGGTGTCGCCCCTCAAGGCAGAAGGGCCCGAAGGCGAGCTCAGCCTGGCCGCCGCAGAGGTCGACCTCCCCTCCGCCACCGTGACGGCCGCAGGGGAGGGCCCCGCGCTGGGCCTGAAAGCCGACGTGCCCGGCGCCAAAAGCGACGGGGCCGGCTGGAAGCTGGAGAAGCCCTCCCTCAAAATGCCCAAAGCTGACATCAAAGCTCCCAAGGTAGACATCAGCCTCCCGTCCGTCGACGTCACCCTTCCGAAGGCCAGCGTCGACCTGCAGGCACCCGAGGCGGGCCTCGCCCTCGAAGGGGAAGCAAAAGCCCCCGAGAAGGAGGCCGCCAAGACCAAGGACGGCAAGTTCAAGATGCCCAAGTTCGGCATGCCTTCCTTTGGCTGGTCCAGCAGCAGAGAGGCCAAGGGCACCGTGGCCGCTGACGTGGACGTCAGCCTGAAGGAGCCCCAAGTGACGGTGCCCTCGGGAACCGCCGAGGTGGACGTGACCCTGCCCGGGGCCGAGATCCAAGCGCCCGGCGTGGAGGTGGCCGTCGAGACGGCCGCCGGAGGAGACGGTGAGAAAGGTCGATTCAAGATGCCCGACGTCAAGATGCCCAGCGTCAAGCTGCCCAAGGTCAAAGCTCCCCACGTGCAGGTCAGCCTGCCAAAGGCCGAGGTCTCGCTGCCCAAGGGCCAGGCCGAAGTCCAGGAGGGCGAAGTCGCCCTGCAGGGCCCCCAGGTCGAAGGCGGCCTGGAGGCGGCTGCCGGCAAAGCTGAGGGCGGCGGCATGAAAATCCACATGCCGAAGGTCAAGGTGCCCAGCGTGGCCTTCTCCAAGCCGACCGTCAAGGCTCCCAAACTGGACGCCGACGTCAGCCTGCCCAAAGTCGACGCCAGCCTGCCAGAGGCAGACCTGAAGGCCGGCACCGGCGCCGTCAGCATTGCGGCCCCCGACATCCAGCTGCCCTCCGTCGAAGGCTCCCTCGAGCTCCAGGCGCCCGAGATAGCGCTCAAAGTGCCCTCTGCCGAAGGGTCGCTCGACGGGGCCGAGCTGGAAGGCGCGGGTCTGAAAGGGAAGTTTAAGATGCCCAAGTTCGACAAGCCCAAATTCGGGGTGTCGCCCCTCAAGGCAGAAGGGCCCGAAGGCGAGCTCAGCCTGGCCGCCGCAGAGGTCGACCTCCCCTCCGCCACCGTGACGGCCGCAGGGGAGGGCCCCGCGCTGGGCCTGAAAGCCGACGTGCCCGGCGCCAAAAGCGACGGGGCCGGCTGGAAGCTGGAGAAGCCCTCCCTCAAAATGCCCAAAGCTGACATCAAAGCTCCCAAGGTAGACATCAGCCTCCCGTCCGTCGACGTCACCCTTCCGAAGGCCAGCGTCGACCTGCAGGCACCCGAGGCGGGCCTCGCCCTCGAAGGGGAAGCAAAAGCCCCCGAGAAGGAGGCCGCCAAGACCAAGGACGGCAAGTTCAAGATGCCCAAGTTCGGCATGCCTTCCTTTGGCTGGTCCAGCAGCAGAGAGGCCAAGGGCACCGTGGCCGCTGACGTGGACGTCAGCCTGAAGGAGCCCCAAGTGACGGTGCCCTCGGGAACCGCCGAGGTGGACGTGACCCTGCCCGGGGCCGAGATCCAAGCGCCTGCCTTTGACGTTGGCATAGATTCTTCCTCCCGAAAAGAGGATGAGAGTGGTAAAGCTAAAAGTTCTCTTTTTAGAATTCCTAGGGTTTCCCTTTCTAAAAGTTCTAAACCACATTCTCAGAGTAAGGCTGGTGTTGAATTTTCTGGGTCAGAAATTCTTTCTTATTCAGTTATAGAGGATGCTCCTGCAGTTCTTTCAGGCAGTGTCGGATCTAAGCTTCTTCATGACAGTAAGGTTGATAGTGGCTCTAAGTCTACTAAATTCAGAATTCCTAACTTGGGTTTTTCCAAAATTGATATTGATTCTTCTAAAATTCAACATGATTCCCCATTTCCTAAAGACGATATTACTCTTACTAAATATCAAATGAATCTAGGAGAATCTGAATCAAAAATATCATCTCTTATTGATGAAGATTGTTCTGTAACAGATTTTGAAATTTTAAATGAAGATATTTCTTTGGAGGAAGGAATTCTGAAGCCAGGATTGAAAACTCCTGCTGCTGAAATATCTGTGGGTGACACAGAGGTTACAGTTAAAATTCCTAAATTCCGAAAGCCAAAATTTGGAATTTCTTGGTCTAAGGGAAAACCCTCAGAAAGTGACATTGGTTCCAAAGTGGAATCTGAAATTTCCCAATGCAGGATAACATCTTATGTAGCTGATACTGATTTTGAAAAAAGAACGCAGATCTCTGATGCCCAGTTAGGTGTAAAGATGTACAAACCCTCACCTGAATTTTGTCTGGATGCACCAACATTGGATGTCAGTCTCCCATCAATGGAAGTTACCATGCCAAAATTAGAAGTAGAAGTCCATGGCCTAGATTTAGAGTGCAGTGCAGAACAGGAAATAGTTTCCAAAGACAAGGACACTGAGGAGAAAGAAAACAAATTTAAAACATCAAAATTCAAACTTCCTTCATTTAGTTGGTCGCCAAAGAAAGAAGTTATTGGTCCTTCTGAAGTTGAGGTACATCTGGAAGAACCAACTTTGTCTTCTCTATCTGGAGACACAGAATCTGAAATAAAATTTCCTACCCCTGATAATCAATACCCTCACATGGAATTTGATACATCAACAGAAAAGGATAGTGAAAAGAGCAGAAACAAGAAGTCCCAATTTATTATGCCAAAGATCTCATTTCCTAAAATTAAAGGTCAAAAAGGCCAGATCTCTCTGCCCATAGTGGAAGCTGATGCTTGTGCTCCCAAAGAAGAAAAAGAAGGTGTTTCAGTAGAGAAATCTGAGAAAGGGACTAGTGGAGAAGGGGCAGGAATGGGCATAAAAATGCCAAAAGTTACGGTCCCTACGTTGGAATTTTCCAAACCAGGAGTCAAATCTCCCAAAATAGACATGGATATTAGAATGCCTACAGATGAGGTCATACTTCCTAGATGTGAAGAAGATGACCTGACATTGAAATCAGCTGCTGTTAATGCCAGCCTCTCCACCTCAGATATTAAGATAGTAACTGAGGGCTCCCTTGAGGTAGAGTGTCCTGACACAAGTGCTGAAAGAACATCAAGTGAAATTGCTGTAGGTGATGTAGAAATAAAAATTGAAGGTCCTGAAGGGAAAACAAAAATGTCTAAATTCCAAATGCCAAAGTTTGGAATTACACATTCTAAAGGGAAAGGATCAGAAAAGGAGGTCATCCAATCCAAATCAGAAGTCAAGGTTCCCCAACTAAAATCAATGGTAGAAATAGCTGACATTGCTGTTGAAGCACCAAATTTGGAGGTGAAATGTGGTACAGGAACAGAAACTTACAGCTCTAAAGTCAAAATGACCAAAGCTGACAATAAGGCATCAGAGGCTGATGTTCACCTCCCACCAGCTGGCATTTTTATTCCAAAACCAGACAGTGATATTCAGGATTCAGATGCAGCACTAAAAATAAAAGGGGAAATAAAACAAGATGGAGATGGAGAAGAGAAAGAAGGGCATTTCAAAATGCCAAAATTCAAACTTCCATCCTTCAGTTGGTCACCAAAGAAGGAAGCAAGTGTTAAACAGGATTCTGGAGCAAATTTGGAAGATCATAAACTTGCTCTAATGTCAAGCAGAGTAGACACAGAAGTGAGAGGAACTGCAACTGATGATCAAGGTACTGGGACAGCCCTTGATCTGGAAGTATCTGCAGGAAAAGTTGAACAAAAAAGTCCAGTTAAAAAGCCTCAGTTTGTCATGCCTAAAATTTCTCTCTCTAAGATCAAGGTTCCCAAATCTCAGACTCATTCACCAAAAGTTGGAGCTGATGCTACTATTCCTAAAACAGAAAGAGAGGGTGATGATTCAATACAGATACCTGATATAGAAAGAAGTCATGCTGAAAGGACAGAAGAAGGGGCACAAATAAGCATAAAACTGGCTGATGTTAAAATCCCCACTCTGGAGTTTTCCAAAATAGAAACTGGAGCCTCCCAAACTGAAATGGGAGTCAGCTCAGCAAAGATTGATGCTTCTCTGCCTCCCTCAGAGGGGAGTTTTCAACAAGTTGTCCTCAAATCAAGTTCTACTGATGAAGATACAATTCAAAAAACAGGTATTAAGTTCACCAAAGGAGAAGCTTCAGTTGAACTGAGGAGCCCTGAAATAGTAACAGAAAGATCATCAGTTGTGGATGGAAGAAAGATGAAGTTGGAAGGTCCTGAGGGAAAGATTAAAATGCCCAAATTCCAGAAGCCAAAATTTGGAATCTCCCTAACAAAAGGGAAAGTCCCAGAGACAGAGATCAGCTCTCCAGAAATAGAAGCTGAGCTACCCCAGTTAAAAATGACAAATGAAGTTGCCGACATTTCTGTGGGAGTTCCAGCACCAGAACTTACATCGGATATGTCAGATTCTGGAGTAGGTGTTTGTAAGATAAAAACACCCCAAGTTCTGACAGCTGGTGTTGAAGCTCCAAAGGTAGACATAAGCCCCAAGTTAGTGTCTAAACCAATGGCAGAGGGAGCTATTGAGAGCCTTGAGGAGAAAGAGATAAAATTAAAAGAAGAAATAAAAGCTGAAGAAATTCAGACTGAAGAACATCAGGGATGGTTTAAAATGCCAAAATTCAGAATACCTGCATTTGGCAGGACATCCTTAAAGGAAAAAAAAGGTGATGCTGATATTGAAAGTATGGAAAAAGCTCAGGCAGGCATTCCCTCT
Source organism: Tyto alba (assembly GCF_018691265.1). Taxonomy (NCBI): domain Eukaryota; kingdom Metazoa; phylum Chordata; class Aves; order Strigiformes; family Tytonidae; genus Tyto; species Tyto alba. The sequence goes on from NW_024881303.1 coordinate 10,449,519, forward strand.
GCCAAAGTGCAAACTGAAACAAGTGTTCCTGAAAATACCTTCTCATTACCAGTTGCTGAAATTACTATTGGAAAAGAAGAGATTCCAAAATTAGGAGATTCTGTGAAGAGTTCTGATGTTAGCTTGTCAAAGATGGAAGGAGATACTTCATTATCCACAGAAAGAACATACAGTAGAGTGAATATTCCAAAACCTGAAACTTATGCAGACATAGTTAAGCATGGTGCTGACGGCCAAAAAATGCACACTTCAGAATTCACAGTGTCTTCAGCAGAGTTGTCTAAATCATACCTAAGTGCTTCAGAAATTGACAAAGACAAGAGTCTAACAAATAGGTTTCCTACATGTACTCTGACTCTTCAAGATCATAAAGTCAAATCACAGGATATAGAAGTCCCAAAGGTAGAAAGTTCCACTAAATTAGAGACTTCAGGAGTAAGATGTAAATTGTCACCAGCTGAAATTACTCTGGATGCAACACAGGAGAAAATAGATGTTAGTCTTCCAGAAGAAGAACTAGATATTAAAAATCAAGAGGCGGTCATTAAAAAAGAAAAGCTAAAGGGTGAGATGAAAATTATGGGAAAAGACAGTGAAGGAAGCCAGTTAAAAAGGCCTACCTGTGAATGGTCTATGACAAAGGGATCAGAAGATGGTACTTATGTTACAGCTAAGCTGGATGATGTAAAGGGAGTGAAGATGGATGTTAAAATCGCTAGAGTAGATCCTGGAATGAAATTTCAAGTGAAAAGTATTGAAAAGGACATGCCTGCAGGGGTGGAAGTGCAAGTAGAAGATAGGGCAGAAACAAGTAAAATTAAAACATACAAGTTTGAGATTCCAAAGTTTGGAGTGTTGCATTCAGAAGTGAAGCATTTTGAAGATGACATCAATTTGCCAAAGTCAGAAGCTGATTCAGTATCTAAAACTGAAATAGGCACAGCAGAAATACAGTTTCAAAAACCAGAAAGATCTATTGGCCTGAAAAGTCCAGCTCTAGATCTTACAGAAGCATCTGCCAGAATACCAGTGGAAACAGTGGACAAAACACAAGGTGGCCCAGAAGTAAATATAAAAATTCCCAAACTAAAAATGCCAACATTCACTTTCAAAGCTCTCCCAACTGAAGCTGATGTTTCAGTGTCAAAAGTGGTAGCAGATCCTAAGGGATCTAGTACTGACATTGAAGTAGTGCAACTTCAAGAAAGCTCTGCTATCCCTGGAGAAACACCAGAGGCTCTAGAGGGTGGTATTCAAAAAACAAAAAGCAAAATTCTGACACTGACTGAACCTGACATTAAAACAGCACAGATGACTACTACCATAGAGTCCTCCCCTTCAAATACAGGGCAAGATATTCATTGGTCATATGTAGAAAGCCAAGAAGTGAGTGAGACAGTAGAACCCGAGCATGTTGCTATTGAAAGGTGTGAGATTTACACTACTGAAATACTGAAAGAATCAGAGATTCTCTCATCAGAAGTCAAAACTGCTACTCTGGGATTCTCACTGCTCAAGGTGAAGTTGCCTGAATCACATAGCAACTTAGAAGTGCTAGTCCAGCAACCAACTTCAACAGAAGATATATCAGTAAGCAAACCTAAATATGTGGATGAAAGCTTCGGAGCAATGGCACAGAGAACTGTCAGTGCTGACTTTAAGCTATCTGACAAACCACACAGTGAGACTGAAGAATCTAGTGGAGAAGTAAGCTTGCCAAAGTTAAAAACATTTGCTGTCGAAGTAAAGCCTTACAGTAAACTTGAAGAGAGTCTTCCCGATAAGTCACCAGAGGGAATAACTGGAGGTCCTCTCTCTAAAGATGAGGATGTAGATGAAGCACTAGAAGATGAATTAAAAGACATAACCAATGAAAAAGAAAAGACTGATAGTAAAAGATCTCCTGGAAGATTCAAATTTTGGCTTCCAAGTATTGGCTTTTCATCTTCTGGTGATGAAACAAGCACAGATTCAAAAACAGAAATAAAAAAATCAGCTGCAGAAGATGTGAAACCTGCTGACACATCAGATACTGATTCTTATAAGCAAACTGAAAAAACTGGATGGTTTAAATTTCCTAAGCTTGGTTTCACATCTCCTTCCAAAAAGGCTAAGACTGCTGACAAAGAAGAGATGTGTCATAAAGAGGGAAGAATCTCAGATGAAGATAGTCCATCAGATAAACCTGATGTATTTTTTGATGCACAGGAAAGCTTATCACCTAAAGAAACAACAGAGGGTGAAAAGTTGAAATTGATGGGGCCTCATCTAATGTTCCAGTTTCTCGAACTATCGTGACATCATCAGCAAGAACTGAACTAATCTTGTTGGAAGAAGAAAAAGATAGTCAATCTAATATTCCTGGAGATGGAACAAAATGAAGTTTCTCTTTTCTCAGCCTTCAATGAAAATAGAATAATCTACATATAAAGAAAATAATGTTTTCTTAATTTTCTTGTAACTGAAAATTAAACAAAACCCAAAGCTGATATTCATGAAAACAGTTGAACAGAATTTACCACATTTCAATTTTCAAATACATAGATGTGCTATACTCTGCACTAATAAAATAAAAATACTGATTTCTTCAAATCTGCCCCAAAGGCAACTGAAGGCAGAGTGGAGCCCATAGTTCTAGCAAAGTCTGAAAAGATAACTGAACCATGAAAGTAAACCACTGAAGGCTCAATGATAGCAAAAAGACTTGTTAAATAGACTTCTCAAAACCACACTGATTATGTTTAGATTATAGATTATTTCCAGAATGGAGTATAAACTAGTACTATGAGAACTATACTTACCTGTTTAGATTTTGGACCTTTCTGACCTACTTTTTCTTTCTTATTAAAATATTTTTATTTTTTTCAGCTAAGGTAATATGTATATTCCACAGACATTTTAAAATGCAAAATAAAACCAAAATACTAGTGTAGAGAGACTAAAGCTTTACCTCTCCCTCTCTTTGCATTTTTTTTTATTATTGTGGTGGGTGATATTTAGCCTTAAAAGAACTTTTAAAAACCTCAACAGAATAAATTCAAGACCAAAAACCATATAACTAGTTCACATTTTTAAGATATCAAAATAAAACATGCTGGCAAAGAATAATTATTGAAATGTGGATAAATAAATTTTAATGTATATATTTACTGGATAGTTAAATGCACAGAATTATCTGCCACACTGGTGGAATTGCTTCAGAGATTTTCTGGGAAAGGAGATGTATATAATTACTTGCTTCTTTGTTTATATTAATGCTTCTCTCAAGTACACAACAAAAATCAGAGTGCATATGTGACAGCCTTCACATGTAATAAAACACTGTCTGTATTCTTAATTCACAATAAATTTACCATATGAATAATGTCTTGAGTAGCATGCGTTACTGATAGTGCTGCTACCATTTTCTGATTCTGAAAATCCCAGCTTAAGTTTGCAAAAGGTTTGAGTATACCCCACTATCTGATGAAGTGGCTGCTTAATGACAGCACAGTTTCTAAATGCGGTAGTAATAGAGATTTTTCACTCATTACAATCCTGAGTTTTATAGATTTGCATGTGCAGACTTCCTTCGTTCTAGTAGTTCTCTCATCCTGTATTTTCTTTCTTCATATTCTCCTTAGTACAGGGAAAGCAGACAAAGCAAAACATTTAGAAACTAAGTTGTAAAGGAAGTGTACTTGCTTGTCTAATCATCTGTAGCTGGAGATGTTCTTCATTTCTGTATCTTTGCAGTAGGCTTAAATATTGTAAAGAAAACTGCTGACAGTTAAGAGAACTCTAATTCTCTCTGAAGAGACTGTCCACATAAGTGTTAGGCATGTATCATTTATTTGGATCATGCAGCATTTCCCTGCATTTTCCTGAGGTATAAAGGTCATTGTTCAGTAGACACAAAATTACCACATCAGACAGTAGCAGCATATACCAGGACTGAGGAAGATGTGATCAAAACAGAAAAATTAAGTCCAGAAAAAGGCAATGTATGTAATAAAGGACATCCCATTCTAACAGCAGCTCACATCTGCCTGCAAAGCAGCCTTCACATAAAACCTCTCTCAGGTAGTGTCCATTTACTTAGACCCACAAATAGGAATACACCTAGACAGCACTGCATGTAGGAGTCTGTCTTAAAGGTAACAGAATCAAGTCAATTAAAATTGAGCTCCGAGACAGCAGTGACCACAGAGCAATAATCACTATGATGTTTTTAAAAGATGAATGCAATAGTTAATGGAAGAGCAGTACAGAATAGAAGGAAAACAGCAATAACATCTTCCTCCAAATAGGCTACTGTCAGCTTTGGGAAAGGTGAAGGTTAGCAAAAAAATAACCAGGTTAACAAGGTATTACCCAAGGGTCTGATCACAAGAATAGCTAAGAACAGAGCTCAAAAGCGTGCAAGGAGCACAGACACAAACCTGCACAACATAGATATTTTGTGAACAGGCTGATTCTGACTCAACTTGCATACTTGAGATATGCAGGTTGTTCTTTCAACTGTGGTAGGTTTCCTTGATTACCTCTACTTATTTTTTAACATCCAAAAAAGTGGGTTGTTCAGCTAAGCATCTACATACAGTCTCCGGCCAAACAAACCTACAGCTGTGATTCAACATGCAAAATAAGGTATAAATGCATTAAAAAGACAGACACCCCCACCTTGGTAATTTCTGGCACTGTTAAGACATGAATACATCTCCATTGGTTGGCTATTTTGTTGTTCTGTTTGAAGCAGAACCTCTCATATATCCCAAAGGCAAGACAAAATTAATCCTGAATGAGATAATACATTTGAAGAAGAATAGACTAGTTCAATTGGAAGGGACCTGCAACCATCTTCAAATCCAGCTGCCTGACCACGTCAGGGCTGACCAAAAGTTAAAGCATGTTATCAAGGGCATCATCCAAATGCCTCTTAAACACTGAGAGGTTTGGGGGCATCAACCACGTCTCTGGGATGCCTGTTCCAGTGTCTGACTGCTCTCTCGGTAAAGAAATGTTTCCTAACGTCAAGTCTGAACCTCCCCTGATGCAGCTTTAAACCATTCCAACGTGTCGCATCACTGGATACCAGGGAGAAGAGGGAGAAGAGACCAGCACCTCCCTCTCCACTTCCCCTCCTCCAGGAGCTGCAGAGAGCAGAGGTCTGTGAGTCAATGCCCATGACAAAAGAGCTATCTTCCAGTGATTATGGAGATGCTTATGACTTTCAAAAAATTAAGTGTTAAGTGTACACTGATATAGCATAAACAGTAGATTAAAAGTTTGCTCAGTACCCAGATGAAAGCAACAAAGGTATGATTTATCTGGAACAACTGAGAGATTAACACCTTGGGTAATGAGGTGAAAAATTGGAAACAGATAATACTAAAACTTTTGGAACAAGCTGGTGTCTAGTGTGTGAAGCCAGGTGACTTGGTAGTCCCGCCTGAGCTCAAAAACCTATGGCACCAGTTGCGTTCTGTCTTGCTGCTACCTGCCTTGCTGCCAGCAGCGTTGTAGCTGCAAGGCACTGCACCAAACCAAGCACTCTCAGAAATGAGACTGCTGGGAGCGTAGAGCAGCAGCTCTCCGTGAAAGCCACCCACGTAAGGCGGGTCTGGTTCACTTCAGTTGTACTCCGTCGTAACACAGGTCCATGAGATGAGCTGATCAGAGGAGAGTATCGGTGCTCAGGATCCAAACCAGCAATTTCTGCTAGACATGAATAAACAAATACTGAGAAAAATCTGAACTGTCTGCAACCAAACTAGAAAATCTATCCAAGGATCATAAATAGACGCTAATGAATACTACTGGTGGCCCCAGCTTACATTTAGTACAGTCCTTAACTTGAAGAAATCACAACCTAAATGAAAGAGACAAGCAACAGGTGGGTGGATAAGAATTATTATTAGCCCTGTTTCATAAATGGAAAAGAAAAGTACTAAGAGACTCAAAGCCTGGTTATAATTTATATCATATTCTACTTTTGTAATAGAGAACAATTAAATTAGAATCAAACTATGAAGGGGCCTAAAAAGTCTCACAAGAAAGCAGGGAAATAAACTCCAGTTCCCCTTAGATCCACTTCATTGTCTTAATTGTGGAGAAAAAGCATGTGATGCCAGTAAAGGAAATAAGGGAGCACTCTCATAAGCATTAATTTTTCCTTTATAAGCTGAACCTTACCCCACACAGTTTTTATATTACATCAGAAGACAAGTTTCCCAGCCTGCCCAGAAACTGTCCCACTGAACAACTTATCCAGCACTGTCAGATTTGAGCTCACAAATAGAGGAGAAGGAAGTTTTCTTATTCCTGCAATATCCACACACCCCGCCTCAAAACCAGTAAAAACATAGCTTCGAGTGCCATCTAGAGGAGTGCACTCCACTATAGAAACAGTTTTGTTGGTTGAAGATGTAACTTCTCGAAAAGATTTTCAAACTGACCCACCATTCACATGTGCTCATTGCACTGGGAAAAACCTGTCCAATGTTGTGCTTGCATGCAAGCATTAATACAGCACATGGTCAGATATATTTGTTGGTACAGGATAATAAACCCATGAAATGAAGCTAGTGAAAGCCAGCTGAGGAGGTTCTACTTTGCCAGAAATTTTAATTAGTAAATGGAAATCTCAAAATATTAAGCAGCCTCTAGAAAGGAAATAGGGGAGGAGAGTGCTAAAAGCACCTTCATCTTTCTCGATATGTTCGCACTTACAGTGTTACCAGTAAATGTAACTACATGTCTTAAAAATCTATCTTAATAACAACAAATATTGATTTGTAATGATGGATAAAACAATCCAAGGAAACTTGAAAGTGTCTGAAAGAGGCAGCTAAGCAGCACAAAAAAATGCAAAATTAGTTGGGATCATCTCTGACAGACCTCATGGGGAAGGGGCCTTCTTTGTGTGGGGATTTGTGTGTATTCACAAAGATGTAAATCAGTCCACACGCAGATGATCACAGCAGGTCCCTTTGTCATTCTCAGCACGGGGCAGGGATTCGAAAGCACCAAAACACTTCCTCTGGAGGATGGAGAGGTTGCACCGTGGTGGGGAAGCCTGAACTCCTGCGCCCCAGTGCTGTGTCTGTGGCAAGAGAGACAGCCTCAGAGCCAAAATGCAACTGAATGAGGCCCTGCCAGCACGGGAGTGACACCACGAGCTGCCACACGCCTGTTGGAGCTGGAGAGGTCCGCTGCGCTTTCGCAGATGAGAGCGAGGGTGCCAGGACAGGGGGTTTGCCTGACCCTTCTGTGGAGCCACGCTCCGGGCTTTCGCCTTGGGCTCTCTCGCCTCTGTGGTACATCAAGCCCAAAGCAAAAAGTTCACTTTGCGACTCCGTTTCCAGTGTCAGGCAAAGGCGCACAGCCCTGGCGAGGTTCACAGAGCCCCAGCCCAGTGTCACTTGCACCACTTCAGGGCTGGAGCACGTGGCCTGCTTTCCTTTCCTGTCGCTTCTGAGAGCCACCCAGGGCAGGGCCACCGCTCAGGGGCAGATAAGGACATAAGGCACCAGATGGCTCAGGTTTATGGTCCCTGTGTGACTGCAGAAGAAAAGGCAGCCTAAAGACACAACGCTGGTCAGGGCCAGCACCAGGACAGCCCTAAATGAGCAAGGAAGCTCTCCAGGCACTGCCCACAGTGCAGGTGGGATGCCTTTGCCACACCAGCACTCATGCAGCAGCTTTGTCCCCCCCATCCCATTTATTAATTACATGAGGCCAGCACACAGACATCCGAACATCCCCAGAAATTCAGGGGTCCAGGGCAGCTGAGCTGGAAGCTGCCCCCAAGATTTAACTCCCAGGCATTTAACTCTGACGACTAGCCTCAACACTTGAATACGGGTATTTCCCTGTACCTCTAATTCCCATATGCTTTAAAAAATCTGCCCTCACTATTGTAGGTGATTACTTACATGGCTCAAATCTTAAAGTGGCCAAGAGTTTATTAAAAATGTGCTTAAACACATGTAAGCAAACATTGTTAATGAAACATTAAAGTTGAAATATATAGCTTCCTAAAATAAAATAGCACAAGAAGAATGATCTGCGTCTCTGATGTATTAAGATCTGGTTGTATCTTCCCTGGTTGCTTTAATATCAGACAGTTCGTCATGTAACACTGTGTGCATTTCGTTAACTGGGGTGAGGTAATCACACAAAAAAGGAAGTGCCACACACTGGCTAGTGGTTTGGCAGATAGAGCCAACCATGAGAAGTTCTCGCATCGTCAAGCAATGTGGACACCATTAAGCAATTTCTCTGACAAAGACCTGAAGAAGAAAGCTCCTTGTCTTGCACAGGGAACAAGATTCAAATATAATTTTTGTTTCTATTTTAAATGTCTGTTTCAATTCACTTCAGAGTCTGCCTCTCCAGTTACAGTCTTTCTGTCCCTGCACATCTTCCAGATTCACTGCATATTTGGAATTCCAGTCTCGCTCAAAAAGGGTTTTTAATTGTTCCTGGATAGGCAGTTGCCTTCTTTGAAGGTTGGTTGAATTCTGCTTGATAATTAGACCCACGCCAGCTGTATTAATGAAGTAATCTTCTGACCAATTGGAAGTCCCTGTGCAATGGAAAAGTAGATGATTAGAAAACATTTGTTTCCCAGTGTTCCATTTGATCTCCATACTTGTTAAGTCCACATTGCCTGGCTTCACTAATTTGCTGTCCAGCTGCAAATCTGATTAGGACCAATGGAGCAGCAAAAATCAGGTCACCTCCTTCTTATTCAAGACATCAGGTTCCAGAAAGTTAGTATTAACTGCAACCCTGAAGCTTCATAACCTTGTGATTCCTTACAGCCTGTGACAGGGATGCACAAATCTACTCATTATAAACATGGGAATAGAGTGCAACATTTGATTATTAAGAGAGGTAAAAGCCATTGTTTGATATGGAATTCTGTGTTTAAAGAAAAAAATCCTCAATGGACTTAATTCTCTTTACTTGTTAAAGGAAAACAAGAGGAGAAACTGGACGCTTGATCAATAAATCCTCAGGAGTTGTTCTGAGCTCAGCAGGCAATGCCCACTTTTAAACTAGGCAAAGCTGGGAATCCAGCTGTAGACATTGTCTAGGGCTCCCTCCAAAGCTACCACCATTCAGAAAATCAAACACTGTGAAAAAATACACATTTTTATCACTTAGCACTTCTACTGGTGTTCACCTTAGCCAGAAAAATCTAGTGTCAGTTCCAGAAGGTGCTTAGGCATGAAACCAAATTATCTGCCTATCTGTCTTCAAAAGACAATTCAGTAAGAAACAAGTTCTATCAAAGGCAACTGGAGCTGCAAGTCCTCAGCCCATTGGAAGATCGGGCTACTTGCTGGTTTGCATTGCTTGGAGGATGAGCTGACTGAAATGACGGAGCCCTTTCACATTGCCTTTTTTAAGGGATCCTAATAAAGAGTCAAAAATAAACACCATCCTGACTTTCAGGACTTGAGCAGCAATTGACATTACTGTTTTCCCATTTCCTTTCCTAGAGTTCTGTTCTACAAACTGTTCATGGAATTAATTCCTCCAGCAATTTCTTTTTATTAAAGCACGATAACTAGAGCATCAGCTATCACTGCATCATTCTGAGCACAGTCAGTGAAACTCCTGCTGTGCTTGTCACAGGCTGTGCACTCAGACTCGTCATGCTCTGCTCTTAATGATTCACAGTCATATGAAATAATCTCTTTCTTACTGAACTTGGCCTACACTGTCTCCCGTTCACATCTCTACTTCTTTACCCAGGGCAGACATTCTGATAAAGCCATATACTTTGATATGTTTATCTGCCTTACATGGCAAAATGAGGTCTTTTTTGATATTGCAGCCCATCCGATCTCAGTCTCAGTCCTATTGATCTGAAGATATTGTAAGTGTTTGGAATAATGGAATACATACCAATATAGGCTACTTTATCAGTGACCATATATTTGTTGTGATTCACTCTCCCATGAGGAATATTTGTGTGATTCAGAACTGGAACAATGAAGAGTTTCTGGAGGGATAAAAATTAAAAACATAAATAGAAATACCAGAGTGAGGAACAGACTGAATAATTGGACAACGCAGATTTTCTATATTTTCAAAGAATAGAGTAGTACAGAAAGAAGAGAATATTCCATACACTGTTATTAAATGTACTATAAAAGAGATTTTACTCTTATCCAAGAAAACTAACAAATAGTACTTCCACTATACATAAAATCGGATAAGCAATTGAGATCAGATAAGGATAATGTTTTCTTCACAATGTTCCATTAGTGGCACAGCTATTATCATTACAGGGCAGACAATTAAATGCAGTTTTAGGCAGCTGTTTAATAGATCTGCATTTACCACTGATTGCTGCTCTTATTTTGTGCTAGAATGGGCTGATATCAGACACAATGGGCACTGCAGGCAACAGTATTGCCTAACTTTTTGTGTTAATTCCTACTAAAAGCTACAGTTCTGATCTTTACTTTTTTTTTTTTTTTTTTTTTTTTTTTTTTTTTTTTTTAGTAAAAACAATTCCTCTTTACTTGTGTGACTCCTCTCTGTCATGGTAACTGCAGCTTGTTGGGAGCTTCCACACCATCCACACTCCACTTGGTACAGTCCAGCCTAGTGCCTATGGCCTGCGTGTTAATATTTAGTGTTCAAAAGTGGTTCCATTTATATAGGCAGTCAGCAGCGCTCTCAACTGTAAAAAACTGATAGTGACTAGATGCATTTAAGATACTCCATACAGGAGAAGGTCCATGAGAAGAGCACTAAGTTGTCATGTAAACAGTTACTGCCACGGTGCTTGGCAAAAGCGACTGCCTGGATCATGTTGCAAGCGGTGCAGCTAGCACAGCTCTTGATATCACTAGTAGCCTGCAATAGCTGCTTCCTCAAAGATTATCTCTTGGGCCTCAAGGACCTGAAACAGTCGCTGCAACAATGGACAATCTGCTTCTCTAAAACCTATTACTTGCACACACAACTGGCAGCTTAGACTCAAAGATCAGTGCAGGGCCCATATCCTCAAGCGGTCTTCCCCAAATCAGGTGTCTTATCGTACCACGCTGACACTGATGTGGGCATGTGGATTGTCGAGAGCACGCAGGGACCTCAGATAGTAGAGCATGGCTGGGTCAGAGTGGGTCCAGCAGCTGACCAGAAGCCGGATTTGCACTTGGTAGTTGAAAGCTGCACATCTCAGAGCATTGTCAATGGCTGGCCAGTATCTAGAGAAAAATAAGTGATATTTTTGAAACAGTTCAGTAGAAAGCTGTGACAATAGACTGAGAATACAAGTGATGCCGTGCACAGATGGGAATCTCTGATATCTAGCAAGAGGAGCACTTGTGAACTTCACTGAAGGTATCAACAAGATTTCTGCTTTCTACCCAGCCAGTTCTTTTCAGTGTGTTTTGAGACCTCTGGTTTCTGCCAAACTGGGTTGAAATTATCAAAAATTTTAAAGCTTAGTAAAGTGCATGTACATAGATACACACACAGCATGGTGCCATCATGCTCATTTCCTTAGGAAACTAAAAATAACAATAGCCACTCCAATGTAAAGCCAGATCATACAGCACAAGGTAAAAAGGACAGAGCCCAGAGGAAAGCCTAAGAACCATTTTTCAGAACATAGCTGTTTCAGGATCCTGGAGACTGTTTTCTAGTATCCGCAGTGGTCCTGTGACATCAGCCAGTGTGGACAGGCTCTATCCCTCCCCATCCTTCCTTGCCCTCTTTAGTGTGCCGTGTGCCCCTGAGGTAAAACACACAGCTATGCTCTCGTAAACACCCGGCTGCTCGTTTTCCTGACCCTTGTGTTGGCAGAAGCTTAGGGGAAAATTTTTGACACAACTACACAACAGTAAGAGCTGGGCAATGTACATCCCAGGACTAGTAACTCCCAATGCCCATGTAGAATTTTCATTATGTAGATCTTAACAAGTGCTGCACGGAGGAAGACAAACATCTTTAGTACAGATTGGAGGACTGATACAGAGAGAGGACCAGCAATTGCTCACTGTCCCATGAGCAATGATGAATTAATTTGCCTAACTTATTCCTTTTGGTTTTATGTACAAAGGCCTGAATTCTCTAATCCTCCCTCACACATCATCCTATTACAATCAACAGACCAGTCATGTGCTTTCAGGCTCAGGCTGACTTGTAAATCCTGAAAAACTTTGAAAAACATGCTATTTAGAAATGCTATTTTTGAACAGTTTCCGTTTTTTAAATCTATCATTCTAGTTGATTAACACTTAGGCGTTAAGACAGCAGCTTTGTTCCCCCTGCCTCAGCTGCTGGAGGAACCTAACCTGAACTAATCAGCCTCAATTCATTGCACTACAGCTGGTTGCTGTGGAGATAGCCCGAGGCCCCATGCCGCTTTCCCTAGGCCTTTCAAATTCTTGTTTGCATCTGATCTGGCCCTAGTTGTCACAAATGCTGGAATAAGGCTTCAGATGAAGAATGAGGAGTATTAACACACTCATTCCTAAGGGGGAAAAGAGACTTTCTGTGAACCTATTCTTAGCTAAAAGCAGGAGATGAGAAACCCAGAGATTCAACTGTACAACACAGAAACTGAAAATCCTCTAAGCTGTTTGATTTATAAAAATACCCTCCAAGTGGAAGCTAGTCTTTGACAATTTGTTTCAAGGACAGTAGAATTATCTGTGTCTATCTATTATCCTACACTTTTCCTGCTAACACACACATGCCCACCTGAACAACAGAGGCTTTACGCAGTCATGCCATAGGACATGATGCATGGTATAGTTCTGGCTAAATGGCAACCTATAGCTCACCATATTCTTTCCAGTCCATGTTGTACATAATTATTTCACTTGAACTTCTTTCTCAGTCAGATTATTTAGATGATTGTAAAACTCAGAAACGTTATAAGCAGATAATACTCAGAGTACTTGGTTGCCTGTAAACATCCTAATTCAAGCATATCTAAGAGGATTTGGAGTCTTAGTGGCTACCCCGTGACTGACTAACTTTCTGTGTTACTCAGATTTGAGTTGATGTGCAGAGTCTGTGTAAATCTGCCGTGACCTCGGGCAGCACACCGGGACTGTGGCAGTGGTCCACCACACACAGTTTGATCACTACAGATCACCACTACCACCATCTCTTTGAGAGCTGTTGTTTCATGCATCCAGCACACTTCAGGAGCTTCTATGTCCTTTGATGGATTATAAAAGAAAAGGAAAATAAAAAACCAGAGGTTTCTTTTAAAGACTGTTTCAACTGTCATGGCAGAGTTTGGCAAGGACAGTTGAAAATCAGCCTCCAGACTACGGGTCAAGTATGTCAAACAGACAGCAGAGCCAGAAGGGAAGAGTCTTAAAAAGTAAAATCCAGAAAGAAACAGGAGCAGAAGAGAGAAAAGCAAGAGGACAAATACAGGCTGGGTGATGAGTGGATTGAGAGCAGCCCTGAGGAGAAGAAATTGGGGGTATTGGTGGATGGAAAACTGACTATGAGCCAGCAATGTGTCCTCGCAGCCCAGAAAGCCAACGGTGTCCTGGGCTGCATCAAGAGAAGCATGGCCAGCAGGTCTAGAGAAGGGATTCTCCCCATTTACTCTGCCCACCTGCAGTGCTGGGTCCAGGTCTGGGGCCCCCAGAGTAAGAAGGACACGGAGCTGCTCGAGTGGGTCCAGAGGAGGCCACAAAGATGCTCAGGGGGCTGGAGCAGCTCCCCTGGGAGGCCGGGCTGAGAGAGTTGGGGGGGTTCAGCCTGGAGAAGAGAAGGCTCCAGGGAGACCTTTGACCGGCCTTCCCGTACTTAAAAGGGACTACAGGAAAGCTGGGGAGGGACTCTTTATCAGGGGGTGTAGTGATAGGACAAGGGATAATGGTTTTAAACTGAAAGAGGGCAGATTTAGATTAGCTATAAGGAAGAATTCTTCCCTGTTCAGGGGGTGAGGCGCTGGCCCAGGGTGCCCAGAGCAGCTGTGGCTGCCCCCTCCCTGGAAGGGTTCAAGGCCAGGTTGGACGGGGCTGGGAGCACCCTGGGCTGGGGGAAGGGGGCCCTGCCCGGGGCAGGGGGATGGAACTAGATGATCTTCAAGGTCCCTTCCAACCCAAACCACTCTATGGTTCTATGAATATTTTCTCTGAAAAGTCTGATGTCAGATATATTTCTGCTGTTCCCATTCCTCTCTCTATACATAAAGCTGCTCAGTTGTATTTTGAGGGGAGCTGTACCTGACTGTCCCTAGCCTGGCACTTCACAGTTTCTTGCTCTGTGGAAAGCACAGGAGGCTGCTTTAAAACACTAGCGAAGCACATGGGCAGTACTGGGCACCATCCTTCCTGTAGCATCAGCATTTTCTCAGTCCACGAGGCAGTCGTGAATGCAGAGCAAAGCCTCAGTTCTCTCCACTCTGAATATTTTCATTGCAGAATTGGGGGAATAGTGTATTTTTCCCTTAAGTAGTGCAGTCAACTGATTTGCTCAGGATTAAAATTGTACCTTTCTGGATGAACAAAACGGCTGGTAGGGAAATATTCCATAACAGAAACATAGACAAATTTCTGTGCCTCACTGATAGTACTGATTATAGCAAAAAGGTCATGGGTGCGACCTTCTGGACAAAATGCTGGAGGAGAAGCCTGTAAAGAAGAAAACACACAGGTCAGTAATTTCATCCTTCTTTCTGTCAGACTATGATTCATTTCTATTCAGATCCATTCAGTTTTCATTATAATAGCACAAAGCACTTGAGGTGGACCACTATTGTTCCTCATGCCTTCTACGTCCTGTTTGGTCAGATACTTATTGATATACTGAGCCCACAGGTGATTAAAGGAGACCTGCACCCTGTTCTTGCCACACTACCTGACAGCCAAAGTTGGGTCGACCCTTATTCCTTCAGTAGTTCCAGAGAAACTTGTTAAATTATTTATTATCCAAATGGAACACAAGTAGCTGAAGATAGCTGAAGAAAATTTTCTGGCCAATGCTTAAGCATAGTTTACAGTCTATCGTGCTATTTTAGAACATACTTACAGAAAAATAGGCTTTTGTCAAGACTCCATTAAATTCTACTTCCAGAGGCTGATGCTTGTTAATGTGAGTAGAATAATTAAGAGGCCAAGGAAATGGGATGGTAGCATTAGCGTGTCCAAGATCCCAGTAAGTACTAAATGTTTTCCAGAGGTCTTTCGCCAGGCAGCTGCAATTGTATATCACAGCACCAAACTCTTTCACCTGTAAAGAGAGCAAGCTATGTCACAGCCCCAGAAAGAGCCACCTCCATCTCCAGGGGTTTCTTTGCTGTTTCTCCCACCTAGTCAATATTGTACGTCATTATGATTTTTCTGTTATGTGCTAGAACATTAATTTTTCCCCAGGTTTTTGAATATGCAGCAGCAGGGCTTACCTGAGATAAAGATCTCCAGTCCATATTTGCACTACCAATATAGATGTGCTTCATGTCTACAATCCAGAATTTGCTATGCAACACTCCTCCTGCCAGATGTCCAAAATCAATCTTTTTTACATGAGCCCCTGAAAAAAAGATGGGGAGGGGAAAAAAGAGTTTAGATACATCATGGAGATGGTAATCTATACTGTCCCCCTGACAGCCAGAGCATGTCTGGATGTCCAATACTTGCAGCCAGTAATAGCTACCAAAATTCACAGGCAGTCATTCCTGGGAATACAGTAACTAGCAAAAATAAACAAAATGTGAACTTTCAGAAAAATCTTTAAGGGCTTGACAGCATATACAGAAATCATGAACTAGTGAACACATTCATGCTTGAACTGTGAACCCATGTAAACACCACACCAGAATAGGCCTTGGAGACCAGTTTCTCTCAGATGACTTTTTGCAACACTGAAATTCTGAGTGCATCACTGAACTGAGATATTTACCTTTTTCCTCTAAAAGCTCAAGGTCAGTTGAATTTGTAGCCAAAGTTGGCATGCTTGCTGCAACATACACAGAGACGTTCTCTTCGAGTAATCTCTCAAACCTCTTCAGAATATCTTCACCCTGTATGATACATTGTTATTTTTTACATTTTGTTGTAGAACATTTAGTAAGATATATGCAAGAACAAAGGATGCTGCCTTTGAAGAACCTCAGCAACAAGGAAGGTCAGAAATGTCACCTATTTCAGGAGTGTTCCAAATAGAGAAAAAAGAGAACAAAGATTCTGATCCAATGTATGAATCAAAGTTTACTTTCGATTGTTTAATGCTATTCTATATAAGGTTTAAAAGTACAACCACAAACATCCCAGACTTCAAAGATGGATGCCCCAGTGAAGATCAACTGCTGGATGCTGATGCTGAACAGATATGCTGTGTCATTTCTCCCTGAGGATAAAAGTAACAGAGACTGTCCTACACTGAGCTGTTCCTTGAGCAGAGACAGGGCTCAGCCTTACATCTGTCACTTTTACTTCTTCTCATGTGGAGGAAATGAGTCATCTTACAACCCCAGACCCACCTGGGGAGGAAGACAAGGAGAGCAGTCCCAGAGAGCCCATGAGGACAAGAAGGAATGGGTGCCAGGAGGGAGGCAGAGGCTCAGCCCGCGGTTCCAAACAGGCCAGCATCTGGTCTTATCAGCAAACAGCACGATTCCTGACACATAACTCAACCCCATACCTGCCTGAAGTCAGGTGGCCTTGTACCTTCTGCTTTTCAGAACAGTCCCCCAGACCCCGCTCAGGATTGCCTGGGAGGTTGCCAGCTGCCACCTGCCACAGGCCCAAAGAGAACCAAGGGACAATTAAACACAGTGGATGGTTGCAAGGTGAGCCTGTGGTGTGGCCTCTTTTATTTTTGGTGGTGGAGCCAGAGAGGCCCTGTAGGAAGCCTGGCTGCACGGGGTGACCGGGAGGACAGCCCTGCAAAGGGGAATGAATGCTCTCAGCTGCTGTCCAACAGCATGGTTCAGGGACACCTGCAAAATAGGTGAATGCAGCTGCTGTATCCACACAGGGGAGAAGCAGCCTCTGAAGCAGTGAAGAGTCCAGCAGATTTTGTTTCCTGACTCTTCCAGCTAGCCCGTGGGAATTGGCATGTTCACTTGTGTAGGCTCTTCAGCCGTGCCACTGGCTGCCCCTACCACAGGCTGCCCATTGGCAGGGGGAGTGTGGCTTTGAGGATGGCCCTGGTTGCTCTTAAAACGCAGCGTAGAAATATTCGGAGACACGGACAGAGCCCAGGTGGAGTCTAGCTTGACTGGAGGAGGAAAGTTGGTGTGCTGCTTCAGACCAGCATGGAAAACCTTTCTGGGCTCACAGGAAGAGTCAAGCAATGTCTCTGGGAGACAGAACACACAGTCAGTCTGCCATGTGCCACATTTACGTGAGACATACAACCATAGATGTCCTTGTCATTGATTTTTCTCCTACCTGCTTGGAAGATGAATCATTGACGTTGATATCCTTCCCAGTAAGAGACCAATAGTAAGAAGCCACATGAATTTTCTCCTGAGCTAGATCAAGGAGTCTCATCCAGGCTTGGTACAAGGGTTTGGCTGCAGTGCTATTTATCTCAAAAGCGAGGTCATAAGGAACATTTTCCACAAGTTCAAAGCTGCAATGGCAATTGTATATTTTGAAGCAAGTGACTGTGACCCCAGCAGGAAACCAACCACCTATGAGTCCATACAGACGGCCATTGTGAATATCAACCTCGAAAGCAAACAAGCTGAGCTGGACAAAAATGCTTGGAATATTCTCTATCCCCATTTTTTATAGCCAAGCATATATTGTACATTGTTCTCCCAAATCCAGCAGAATGGCTTCTCAGTAGCCATTCTGAGCTTTTCATTTTACCATCCTAAAGATGAGGAGAAAAGTGACCCCCCCCCCCCCCCAGGCCTGGATGTCACTCCGGTACCCTCTCCATCCTCTGCCGGGACAAACATCCACTGCCCCCTCCAGCCTCTGAAAGAAGGTGAGCTCAGCAGAGGCTGCTTTGCCCAGTGGTCACTCTGCTGCCTCCCACCACTGCCACAAAAGGAGGATGGCTGGAGGTGGTGGAGTAGCAATAGAGCTGTGCTGAACGTACAAGCACAGGACCACTAGTGGAGCTGTGATACTGCCCCTATTGCCTCTCGTAATGGGCACCTACTAATGGCCCAGTGCCTAAACAACACCCCTAGTCTTCCCAAATTAGAGGTACTTTATCCCTTATACAGTGGGAAGAGAACAAAAGCCATGCTGCTATTATCAGCATCGTAACTATTTCTCCATCTGGTGATTACTTCTCCATGTGCCATCGGGCTTGTCTTACCTGCAGGACTCATTGGATCTATTGGTGTCCTCCTCAATTACTGTGATTCCTGGGAGATCTCTGTAGAGTCCTTCTTCCTCCTCCAGCTCTTTGTAAATGCTGACAACTGCTTCTTCTCTGTTAGGATCAACTATGCTGCCCATTCTCATGAAATAAACAGCCATCAGGACAAGACCAAGTATCAAAATTGCCCCTAAGATTTGAAACTAGAACAGAATCCAAATAGGAGAATATTTAAGTGATCATCAAGTCACTGATACACCAGCTAATGGATAAATCACAATCTTTTTACAGCACTTCTTCTGTCAGCTACTGGCAGACAGTATTAGATACACTGCTGAAAGTGAGGACCACAAGCTACATTGGGGTTGGTTTATGTGAGGACCCTGATTTTACTTTTAGCTTAATTTTTCCTGTGCCAACATATCAAAAACCTATTTTTTCCCCAAACTTACGATTAGTTTAGATCATAACTTATGACCATTAGTTATGATCAGCTGCAGGAGGTGGTAAGTAGGCTGCGTAGCATCAGGGAGGCTGAGAAGGAGTTAGATAGCTGGTTCCAAGTGCAATCTGCAGTGGGCCCACAGTCTCTGGCCACACATGGAAGGAAGGGGGACCAACAATGCAGAAGAATAGAAGGTTGCAATGGCAAGGACCTGCAGGAGGAAGAAGCTTCCCCCGAAGTCTAAGGTGCCCTTTGCAGAACCACTTCACCGCTCTGCAGACTGAAGAGGAAAGACCCTGCCGAGCCTTGTACAGTCCACCGACTATTATCCACTGCTGTTGTTTCACGTGGGCACCAGTGACCCAGCCAGGAGCAGTCTGAGGAGTATCAGGAAGGATTCCAGAGCCCTGGGAGCAGGGGTAAGGGAGTCCGGACCGCAGGCAGTTTTTCCATCAATCCTGCCAGTCAAAGGGAAGGGGTCTGGAGGTGCCAGTCAAATCTGGTGAATCAACAAATGGTTACGGGACTGGTGCCACAGCCAGGGGTTTGGCTACTTAGACCATTGGCTACTCCTACCAGTTTGATGCCAGTGCCAGCAATAGATGTCCAGAGCGTGGAAAGGGATCACAGGTCAGCAGGAGAGCACCTGAAGAGCAGCAGAGAGGAATTCCAGCCACTCCAGCCAGTAAGTCAGTGTCACTGGGGGCCCAACGTAAATGACTTTATGCAAACACATGTAGCATGGGCAATAAACAAGAGGAGTTAGATCCATGCACACACTGGCAGGGCTATGGTCTTACTGCCATCACAGAGACATGGTGGGATGGCTGCTGTGACTGGAGTGTTGGAATGAAAGGATATAGGCTCTTTAGGAAGGACAGATGGGGAGACGAGGAGGGGATGTTTCCCTCTATGTCAGTAACCATCTGGAGCGTGTGAATCTCTGCCTGGGGATGGATGAAGAGCTGACCAAGAATTTATGGGTCAAGATTAAAGGGAAGGCAGGGACAGGAGATGTTATAGTGGGGGTCTGCTACAGGCCACCTGACAAAGGAGACCAAGTGGATGGGGTCCTCTATAGACACACAGGAGCAGCCTCGTGTTCACAAGCCCTGGTCCTCATGGGGGACTTCAACCACCCCAATATCTGTTGGAGGGACAACACAGCAAGGTATAAGCAACCCAGGAGGTTCCTGGAATGCATTGATGACAACGTCATTCTCCAAGTGACAGAAGAGCCAACAAGGAGAGGGGCTATGCCAGACCTGCTTCTCACCAACTAGGAGAGGCAGGTAGGGAATGTGAAGCTCAAAGGCAGCCTTGGCTGCAGTGACCATGAAATGATGGAGTTCAAGATCCTGAGGGCAATGAGGAGGAAGCAAAGCAAGACCACTACCCTGGACTTCAGGAGAGCAGACTTGGGGCTCTTCAGGGATTTGCTTGATAGAGTACCATGGGATAAATCCCTGGAGGGAAGAGGGGCCCAAGAAAGCTGGTTAATATTCAAGGATCACCTCCTCCAAGCTCAGGAGCAATGCATCCAGACAAAGAGGAAGTCAGACAATAATGCCAGGAGGCTGCATGGATGAACAAGGAGCTCCTGGACAAACTCAGACACAAAAACTAAGCCTGCAGAGGGTGGAAGCAAGGACAGATAGCCTCCTGGAAACTATGCTAGGGCACATGTAAAATAAGGTGACTGAGGACAGCCAACACGGCTTCACTAAGGGCAAATCAAGCCTGAAGAATTTGGTGGCCTTCTATGACAGGGTTACAGCACTGGTGGATAAGGGAAGAGCAACTGACATCATCTACCTGGACTTCTACAAAGCATTTGACACTGTCCGCATGACATCCTTGTCTCTAAATTGGAGAGACATGGATTTGACAGATGGACCACGAGGACAAGGGATCGGCTGGATGGTGACACTCAAAGAGTTGTGGTCGGTGGCTCAACGTCCAAGTGGAGACCAGTGACTAGTGGCGTTCCTCAGGGATCAGTGTTAGGACCAGTGGTGTTTAACGTCTTTGTTGGCGACATGGACAGTGGGATTGAGTGCATCCTCAGCCAGTTTCTTGGTGGCACCACACTGTGTGGTGTGGTTGACACACTGGAGGGAAAGGATGTCATTCAGAGAGACCTCAACAGGCTTGAGAGATGGGCCCATGACATTCAATAAGGCCAAGTGCAAGGCTCTGCACATGGATCAGGGCAATCTCAAGCACAAATACAGGCTGGGTGATGAGTGGATTGAGAGCAGCCCTGAGGAGAAGAAATTGGAAGTATTGATGGATGGAAAACTGACTATGAGCCAGCAATGTGCCCTCGCAGCCCAGAAAGCCAACGGTGTCCTGGGCTGCATCAAGAGAAGCATGGCCAGCAGGTCGAGGGAGGGGATTCTCCCCATTTACTCTGCCCTCGTGAGACCCCACCTGCAGTGCTGGGTCCAGGTCTGGGACCCCCAGAGTAAGAAGGACACGGAGCTGCTCGAGTGGGTCCAGAGGAGGCCACGAAGATGCTCGGGGGGCTGGAGCAGCTCCCCTGGGGGGCCGGGCTGAGAGAGTTGGGGGGGTTCAGCCTGGAGCAGAGAAGGCTCTGGGGAGAGCTTTGACCGGCCTTCCCGTACTTAAAGGGAACTACAGGAAAGGTGGAGAGAGACTCTTTATCAGGGAGTGTAGTGATAGGACAAGGGATAATGGTTTTAAACTGAAAGAGGGCAGATTTAGATTAGCTATAAGGAAGAATTCTTTACTGTGAGGATGGTGAGGCGCTGGCCCAGGGTGCCCAGAGCAGCTGTGGCTGCCCCCTCCCTGGAAGGGTTCAAGGCCAGGTTTCATGAAGCAAACTTTAAGCAACTTCATGTAGAGGAAGGTGTCCCTGGTCATGGTCCCCTTCCAACCCAAACCGTCATGTGACTCTATGATTCAACACTGATTAGCTTAATTTTAACACAAGACAAATATTTGTTCAACAAAATTTCTACCAAAATCAAACAAGGAAATCTATAACACAAGGTAAGCTGTGGAATCAAGCCTAGCACTACTATAAAGAGGAAGTTTATGAAGTCAGGGATAAAAAAACAGGTCTGAAAATGTCAGAAGCAGAAGGACATTTTGTGGTTTCTAAACATGTTCTGTTTTTGTCTTCTAACTTAAACCTCACTTAAGTGAAACTACACAAATCTGTGTGATGAAATAATAGTATTTCCTTGTTCTAGTGTGGTGAGTTATCTTTATTTCTATTTTTCTGTGCTTCCTTTTTTTTCCTGAATGTAGATTAAACAAAAAAAAAATATATAGCCTGGCAACCTGGTGTATGCAGATCTGGAGTCTAGCCACTTGTATGCTGAAACGTGTAGCACTAGGCTCTGTGTTTTGCCCTATATTGAGGAAGAAAAGACAGACACCAGTGCAGATCCATTTCCCCCCAGTTATCATGTCTGGCTCCTGATGGCAACTCTTGGGAGCTGAGACCATCCACCACCCTGTGAGAGGCAATGTGCACTTCAGAATTGAGCTTTTCAACCTCCAGGCAGCAGAACCAAGTCTGGGAGTGGTCACAAGGCTATAGCTATAAATGGGACCTCCTGAAAGGGTACATATGAAAATTACACAGAAACCAATTGCTTCTGCAAGTATCTGTTTCAGTTTCTATGTGTATAAAGTTTCTTACTTTTCATTTCCTCTGCTTTTCTCAAGATCTACAGTGCTGCTATCAATTTCAGGCAGATTTGAATGAGAAAAATATTTTTAAACAGACTGTCTACTTAAATTTTTGCCCTCTAGCTTGTTCTCACTCTCATTGAGAACAATAATAACCCACCAACTTTTAACAGCTCTGCATTTCATCCCATGAGCATGTTGGCAAGACTTAAACATCACACAGGTTTTAGAAGACATTTCTAAGGTAAGAGAGCTATTTTGAAGTCACTTCTTGGCTGTCACCATGATGCACACTGTGATGTGCAGGTGCTCTCGGCAGTTTGAATAAAAAAAATAAATGCTGTGCCACTGGTGGAAGTGAGGTTATATGTATGAGCAAAGTTTACTGTCCTGAGCCAGGGCTGGAGGATTAGGGTCCACATTAATCCCCTTCAGCAAGGTTTGATCAGCCTACTGGATAGTCAGTGAGGGCTTTGTCACTCACTTGTTTGCAAATAGGATTGAAACCTACCCGTATTTCTAAAATGGGCCATAAATTCAAATCATTCTTCTTAATCTGTTATTTCTTTTCAGAAATGTCAGTGTAATCTCAGCTCTTGCAATTAAATGTAGTGTATCCCAATAATTACCATTTTGATGCCTTTTTGATTGTTCATGCTTAATTTCATGTTGGAGGACTCATTAAACATCAGGGATGTTTTTAGTGCTTTTTTCACAATCTGAAAAACAGAAATGTATGCAAGGGGAAAAATAAAGCATTATGACAACATTTGTATAAAGCCAGTTACAGATTAAAAATGCAGGTTACTGCCATTGCTTTATATAGTGCTCTGAGATTTAAGTACAGATCTGTGCAATATCCTCACTGTATTATTGGTCTTGAGTGACATTAGCAGATCCAAAGTGAGAGGGAGGGAAAGGTCCCTGCAGTTTTTCCCTGGTGCTGTCTGCACACAAAAATCACTGCAGTAATTAATGTGTAAACAACTGCATCATATCCCACTTCAACACTCACTTCTGTCCTGTTGCAGGCTAACACATTTGCCAACAAGCAATAATGAAGCACAGAAGCCATGGGTGATAGTGTACAGCATCAGTGTCATCCTCTGTGTGACTCAATTAGTCTCCTGCTCTCTTCCTATGCCTGTGAGTTGTCTTCAGTGTTGGCATCTCTTCCAGAGGAGACTGTTAAGGGGACAGGGACCAGGCCTAAATATAAATTCCTCTTCCCCTCTGTTGCAACCATGATCCTAGAAAATAAGTTCTCTTCTTTTGCTCTTCAGGCAGTATTGCTGAATCTTGTGTTAGCACCCGCAGAGGCAGCCACAAAAGCAAATACCAAAATATGCCAAAACTCAAAGCAGATGGTAGGGCAGGGGTAGTTGGCTGCTTGCCTCTTTTGCCTTCTCCAAAAGTCAACCCAAAAACTTCACACGTGCCCTATGGGTCATGAATCATCCTTGCATCGGCACAGGTGAATTTACCCCGTAGGAACCAGCTGTCATTTTTTGTGCTCAGAAGCAAGAAGCACATCCTGGTGTACGGTAGATTTCAAAAGGTGCTACGAGATGGTATCACCATCTGTCCAGTCTCCAAATTACCGCTTCCAACCCCTCGGCCACTGGGCCTTTGTAGCCTGGAGGATGAACATGCTGCAGTGGTATCAGATATGCAGTTGCTCCGTGGGTGGCCACACTCAAACAAGTTTTAGGTAGGAAGGATCCTGCCAGGCTTGTCCCATCCATCTTACCATATGTTCACAGCTATCATCACCTGAACTGGATGGGCTCGTGGTGTCTGCCCTCCCACACCAGTAAGGCAGCAAGGCCACACAGGTCCATGCTGTGTCCAGCTCCTGCCCACTCCACCTCTCTGTACAGATGCTGCGACTGCGTGGCACAGGCAGGAGTTGGACACAGCACAGACATAGCCCCAAAGGCTTCTTGTGGCACCCAACTCACAAGAACTAATGGGACCGAACCAAAGAGGTGGAGGATATTTTGGGAGACAAGGGAGGTGGATCTGAAACCATGACTTAGGGAATGCGGAGAGGGGTGTGAAAAGAGAGGACCCAAGGTAAAAGAACAGACAAGGGAGAATGAATGAGAAGGATGGAGAGGGAAGAAAAGGTATGAACAGTCACGCTTAAAAGCGTGCTAGAGCTGCCGAGGTGAAAGCGAATTTTCTGTTTCAGGGTCTGCTTGTTGGTATTATCAGCTGTAATCACTACAGCAGTACCTTCTTTCCAAGGCAGCTTCACTCATACTTTTCACTGGCACTTCCTTTTGCTGACCCCAGATTCAGATGCAAGCTTTTACACTAGAAATAGTTATAAATGCTGGCAGGTAAACACCCCTTCTGCCAGCCCCGGAGAAACTGTGCTGCTGCCGGGAGTGAATGATTAGTTAGCCATCCCCCGGTGAATGCTAGGCCCCCGTGCCCCTGAAATCTCAGTTCATGCTTTAAGCACAGTACAAAGAGGTGGTGTCTTACCCCAAAGAGCTTACAGGCCAAGCAGAGAGTGAAGATATAATATATCACACAGAGAAAGCTGTGTGACAGCAACACACGCCATTCCCCCACCTTGAGAAAAATAGCAACCCAGAAAACTTAGTGGGAACAAAAGGAGGAGAGAGCAAGAGAGAAGCAGCTAAGGAATTTGGTAGGAAACCGAGGCAAAGGGATTTTAAAGGAGGAGGAGAAAGGCAGCTGAAAAACAACAGCAGTAGCCCCTCAGTCTAGGCCAGGAGAGCCCAGTGAGGTTGCAGGTCACACTCACAGCTCGCTGCTGTGGCTGTAGCTGTCCCAACCCGTTGGGCTCTCCAGTAAGAAACAGTCCCCTGTCTGCCCAGGGGGATTCTCGTCACAGAACCAGAGCCTGAGAGGTGTCATCTTGTCCCTCTGGCCCCTAAAGCTAAACTGCTCCCCACCACACCTTTGGCAACCCAAGCGGTGTCTTGGTAAGGACCTGCAGCTGTGGGTGCACTTACAGCCATTTGGTGCTTTCAGAAGGACAGAGCTTGTGAGAAACAACTTGTTTCAGTTCTCTTTCTTCAGTAAAAGTTACAAAATGGATTCAAAAAGCATCATTTCTCTTAAAATATGAAAGCAAACAGATCTCACTTGTGCCATAATAGTCATCTACCATTTGGTTCAAACAAAGTCCTTGATATCTCCGACCGGTGAAGGGTTAGATTCCCAGCTGCTATATAGAAGTCATGAGAACAGCACTAAAATATGCAGTTTAATTTTCAAGAAAGAAAACATCACAGACTCGGAACAGAATTCTTACTAATAATATTGTAGCTGGTCAGTAATTAACTATGGCTCCCTCTAAGCTTTCAGGGCTTTACTAGCTGCCAATTTCAATGACTAAAGTTCATCCAGGAGCAATAAATACAAGAGCCACTTAGTGTTGCTTCACAGATTGGAACACAAGCTAATACCACAGACTGCTGAGTACACATGGGAGACTGTTGTTTATAACATTAGGCTGCTTTGTCCCTGCCCCCAAAATAACTTCTGGTACTTCTTTTCTCTATCAGCATCAAACTGGTACAGATTTTGGATTTGAAATACAAGGATGAGACTTCTCAGTATACAAAATCCTCCCCAGAAGCTGTTTGAAGTTCCTCGAATGAGCAAAGTGCATTCATCTCTCCGTGACCACCCCCCAACACTCTCAGGATGATGCCAAATATACTTACCATCCTGGAAGACCTCCTTCTGTGTGGATGTCCTACTGTAGTCTGATGTTACTCCCAACTCTACTTACAAGAAGCAGTGCTTTTCACCAGCAGATTTGTTTCAGGTTCTTTTGTTTTTTTTTCTTCCTCCTGCTGCAGATTACTTCCTCTTAAACACTGAGTTTCACAATGTGCAGACAGAGTCCCAGGTTCTCATCTAGTTGTTGCTACTCAGTTCGTAGACTCCAGGTCCTGATCTCCACTTGTTTGGCGTAACTTGCTGCAGTGCCTGACCTGGCTCAAACTCTGTTCAATGGTGAAGTTCCCACTGTCTTCAATGGTGTAAGATCAGAGCCTCGAGCAGCTCTAGAAGACACTGGTTGAAAGGACTGCTCAGCTTCAATGCAGTTTGCATCCCAGACATGGCAGCATTTACACCACTTCATTCTTAACCCACCAGAAGCTTCATTTTAACCCAAGGAACAAACACTCCAAAAATGCCTCTCTACCCAGTTCCTCTTGCAAGCACTCTCCTGCCCAATCATCCTTAGGCAAACATAAGGAAGCAAACTAGCTCCTGTGAGAGAACACAGCTTTCATCTTAAACAAATGGTATTTGGAATTTCCAGCAACACTGCTGAGGGAGAAGGTTACATGTGATGTTGAGTTACAGGCAGCTTCTGAGAAATGTCTTCTGTAAAAATCCAAAGGCTGCACCTCTGTCCACACACCGCAGTATGGCAATGCTGCTGTTATTCTCCAGGCAGTCCCTCAAACCTGCTGAACTGAAGGATGCAGTTCCCCAGTTCAGTACCCGAGGAAGGCTGCAGTAGGGGAAAACAATGGAGAGACGACTTGAGGGCCAACAAGACTCGTGAGGCCTTATCATACCTCATAGTAAGTGGCTGGAGATGGAAAAGAGAAGCCAGAGGATGGATAGGTCAGGTACAGCAAAAAGGGGCCTTTCTCTGGGAAGCTGAAGGTGTCATGAATTGCTGCTTCCCCTGGGACTAAAACACAAGCAGTAACTCAAAGAAGGACAAAAGTGAGAGGAAAGAAGATGGTGGAGCAGATAGGACACCTGTCTGAGCAGGCAGCTCTCCTGAATTCACTGCTGTGCACAGATCACCTGTCAGGGCTTTAAAAATCAAGGCAAAGGCTACTGCCATCCCTTTAGACTCATGTTACCAGGCAGGACCCTGCCTTCACCAAGGCTTCATCTGCAGTCAGGGAAAAGAGGCAACTCCAGTGAGCCACCACGCTAGAGGTCCAGATTGCCTCTGGGAAGTGTCCCTGTCCCTCCGCTGAGTTCAGAGGCTGAGCATCCAAACTAAATATTTAATTTCATCTAAGCACCTCATGAGTTTAAGTCAGCGTGTGTGCTGTGCATGTCAGCAAGCTTAGCAACGAGCCGCCTTGCTCTGTTTATGTGCAGGACTGAAATCCTGGCATGAACTATGGTGACATAAATCACAAAAGCTCCCGCTGACTTCAATGAGTTCGGGAGCATAAAACACAAGCAGCAGCACATTTCTATGAAGTTCAGGATGTACAATTTATTGCTCCAATGCCACCAGCTTAGTTCAAACTGGGAGCGGCTGGGTTGTATTGGGGGAAGAGCAGCTTCCAGAAAAAGGACCTGTGTTTCTCCTCCTCCTTGGCAGCTCTCTAACCACTTACAGCACTGATTAATCTCATCGTCCTCCTTCTCTTCAGCTTGCAAAAGTCTGGTTTCCTTCTGCTTATCTGATCTCACATACCAACCCAACATCAATTACACATTCCTGATTTTACTAGCAGCATTGTAGCTTTGAGGGTTTAAAGATGGAAGTGGGTTTGTGGGGAGAATATGATTTATTTGACCAACTCATGAAATTGGAGAGATGAAAGAAAAAAAGACCGGCAATTTTCAGGGCAAACGAGCAATCTTTTTCATTCCTCCTCTTCCCCATTTCTCAGACAAGGCTCCTTCTACCCGTTGCTCTGGTTGACTCGCCACCAGCCCACACACAGAGTAAATGCATCGCTCACTGTACGGTTGGATGCCACTGTGGTTAATGTACTCCCTCCTAAAAAGCATGCTTGGACTCCAGTTTGTTAGGAGGGTGCATTAAAAGATTCCGTCAAAGATCTTTTAATGCCTGTGTGGGAGGTTCACTAAGAAAAAACTGCCAGTTTAACACGTTCTCATCTCCAAGAGCTATTAATAGACAAAAACGTCGCTGTCACTGCAGAGATTACTACAAAACTACACTTTCCATTTCACTAGGACTAGGCGGCTGGGCTGCGAACACCAACAGTCGACAGAAGGATGGGAGGCACAAACAGCCAGGGTCCTTACACTTGAAAAGAAAAATGCTCTATTTATACTTTATGCCAAAAGACTGTATACTCAAGTGAGCCGAGGGGGGGAAGAAAAAGAAGTCATTTCAGGTCAAGAATTGGGAAGTGATTCTTGACAAGCCTAGAGAAAATTTCAAAGTCTAAATAAAATTGTGATTCTTTTATTTGGAAACATTTTTAAAGATTTACTCAATTTCCACTTTTTAAAAAAATCAATAAATTCACAAAAAAGCTCTAACCATGGACTTGAAACATTTGACTTGAAATATTTAACACTTATTTTGGAATCATTTCATTCAACCTAAAATGAAACGCTTGTCAGCTGTAATTTGATCGGAAAAAATATTTCAGTGGAAAATAAATAAATAAAATCAGTGATTTGCATAGCACAAGTGATTGCAGAGTCCTTTGCTGTCTCAGTCTTGTCACCCCTCTTGTGTGGCACTCACCCTCCAGTCACACCCAGGAAAAATGACCTACAAGTGATAGGAGAAGCTTCAGTGTGTGCTGTCTGTCTTTAATATTCTGGCTTTGTATTATAAAAATTACACTCCGCTTTGCAGAGAACCTGGCAACCCAGGAAACCACTGGCCTGATGCAACTGCTACCCTCACATCCTCCTGAAGATAAAGAACGTTTTTCTTGATTACACAGAGGTTGTGCTGCCTGTGAAGGTGTTTTAGGGGCTGTGTTGTGATCCATCCTCCTCAAGCCTGCCCGGCTATCTGCGCCTAGGAGGGAGATTCAAACCTACCCCCCAGGAGTGACCTGTGCTCCTGGTTACTGGGCTACCTTGCTGGGCTAGAGCCACAGGTGGAATCAAATTTCACCTGTGCCCTCTGGATATTTCCTTGCCTATGAAGTGTCCCCAGGTGGATGCCACATTTTGTTTGCTTTGGTTTGTTGTTTTGTTTGTTTGTTGTTTTTTTTTTTTTTTAAAGTTTCTAGTTTCTATGAGTTGGATGTTGAGAAAGGCAGAAGTGTTGGTGTTGAACAAGCCCTTTCAGGCACCGATTCTTTTAGCAAGTACAGTATTTTCAGTAATTTCTGTTCAGAGGAAGAAAAAAAAGCTTAAGCAGGATAGAGTACTGTTTTCTTACGTTCATTTTTCTTGGCTTCTCTTGCTCAGCCCACATCATTCAGACACCTAGGCAGCCAATCCATTAAAATAAAATACTTTTTCTAGACAAGTGCATCAGGCACGCTCCTGCGCGCAGGTGCTCCGAGTCCCTGCAGGGCCGCGTCCCAGGGTTGCGCCCCCCCGAAGGAAAGCAACACGCCCCACAGCCAAACTGCCCACTGTTGCCCCACATCAATCCCCTCTCGCCAGAAAAAGCTGAGCCCAGCAAGGCTTTGCTCTTGAAACAGTCCACAAATGCCTGTGTCAGAAAAAGGCACGGCCCTCCCACGGGAGAACCCAGCAGATGAGGGTCCAGGAGTAGATCTTCACATGGCATAAAAAAACCTGAGAATCCGTCTCTCTGGTGACTTAAACTTTTGCTCTAAGCAACACTTTCTGGTGTTCCCTTCTCCACACACGTTGCAAACCAGGCTGTATTTCCCCAAGCAGATGAGGACGTTGAGGGCCCAGGCAGGGTTGCAGCTGAACGCTCAGCAGGAAGATGCACAATCATTACTTTTGCCATCTATCCTTCCTTTTTAAATTCTGCCAGATCGCAGCTTTCATTCCCTTGAAAATAGTTTTGGCCACAGTTCCACTACCTCTTACGTTTATTCAGAGAGACTGTTAAAAAATTAATGAAGTGGCTGCACTACTGGTTTCCAGAGGACACTTTGCACAGCGTCCCAACTCAAACACTGCTGGGTACTGCTGGGGAAGCCTGGGGAGAGACAACATAATGCGTAACCCAGCCCTGTAGTTTAGAGAACACAGAAAGCCTTCTCTGCAGACACAGCACACACAAGCTAAGCTTAAGAAAGCTTTTTAAGAGGCAGAAGAACTTTATTTTTTAATGAATAAAAAAAAAAAAAAAAGCCAAACAAAACCAAAACCATAAAACCCCTCCCTAAAACTTTAAGCATAAAGGTCTCATGTTCAAATATCTAATGCAAAGGTCACCAGGGGATGGGAAGTCTCCCACTGATCCTGGTTAGGTACTTCGCCCCCCCCCGGCTTTGCGTTTTAGTTTTTGCTGGCAAACAATGCAATGTTTTTATCAGATACACACGTTCCACTTCCTACAGAAGCCGTGCTAATGCAGACGACGTGGAGGCAGAGTCCCATGCGGCACCGAGCAGGGTGGGGAGGCTGCAGGCACCCGGAGGCTGAGCAGAGGGGAAGGAGGAATAAAGTTGTTTCAAAAGTGCCAGGAAGGACGCAAAGGTCAGACAGAACTGCAGGAGGGAAGGACAGTGATGGAATGAAGGGAAAAATCAAAATAATTTCACAGACTCATAAACTCCAAGATACATTTATATTTTTACATATGTGTGTGTATGTGTGTGTATATATATATATATATATATATATATATATATACATATATATATATATATATATATATATATATAAGGTGAGAGCAAAAGATTGAGACCAATAATCTTTTTCTATAATCACATACCTGCTGTGGAATGATCATATCCAGGCTGGCTGGATTTAACTACCATTGTTAATCATGGCAATGAAATAAAACAGTACTAAAAATTAAACCAACTATCACCATACCTGACTTGGAAGTCAGACCCCTCTCGGGTGATGGGGACTTGGGGACTTCAATCCTGTGAGTACAGGGGCAGGGAAGGGGGACCCCTGTACTACTGGAGAAGGATCTGCCCCAGCCACAGGCGTCCCCAGGACAGATCCAGTTGAAGTGTGAGTCTTCAGCTGCTTACAATTCTTTCCTTGTGCTGTATTTAACACCAATGTAAACAGGCAATTGAAAAACTTTAGTCCCCCAAACACACACTCCCCCCCCAAATTAACACACGAAATCCAGAATCATTGTCACATGATAAAAGAATGATTTATTAGAGCAACTTTATGATAAAATTATATAAAATAACAATTTGGTTTTTTTTAAAGACATCCACAATATCACCTTGAAACAAAATGTACAGATACTGCCTATAATCCAAACAAAAATAAATTACCATTCAAAAAAAAAAAAAACCAAACAAAAGCAGAAAAAAATCAGGGAAGGAGAAACAAATCAAAATTATACACAGCATTTCAAGAGGGTGTGGAAAAGAGAAAGTCATTAACCGATTCAAGTTATACAAACGTGTTTCAGCTTTACTCTCAGACAGCTCAGCTTGCATTTGTGTTGCATGCAAATGGAATGATCCAGTGAGCAGTTCAGAACAGCAGAATCAGCAGCGTAACAACATCAGAGAGTGAAATAGGCACAATTCAGCACGGGGCACATCGAAAGTGAACAGGTAGTTGTGTCTGGTCTTTGCAAAAGTTATACACATTTACAGAACTCCAAAAATAGCTAGTGTGATCAGCAAAACAGGAAAGAACTAGTAGAATTTTGCACTTACATACTTTACACTTTTTTATCTTTTTCTCCTCTTTTTTTTTTTTTCAGTAGGCTGTATGTAAACATTTCACTAGTTGTACCTTTATTACAATACTCAAAGATGATGCAGGTGTTCTTTTCTCCTGAAGCCCGAGCACGACATGACATCACTGCAGGTGAAGTGAGGTCCTCGCTCACACAGCTCGTACACATCCTCGCGGGAATTCACATTCACGCTATCAGAACACAGTAACAGGTTTTTACATTTGAAAGCGTCGAACTGAGAACATGGTTTTCAAGTACAGTGGAAGAGCTGAGGTCTGGGATTTTGAAAGGTGCTCACGGCATCAGGCACCCCAAGCGTATGGAAACCCAAAAGGACCTGAGCACTTGCTTCCCCAAGGCTCTGAAAATCCCACCCTTCGTTACATTTCGTCAGTCAGATACAAACCAAATGGAAGCAGGGCGGTAGGGGAGCGCCCCACAGGTCAAGCTCCACGCAAGGCCCAGCCGTGGCCCGTGGAAGCCCACGGGTACCTTACACACCGATCCTGGGCCTCCCAGATACACCAGCCCACAGCTGCGAGGCTCACAGCGGGGTCACCCAGCGGCACGTTTCATGCTGGCAGGCAGCACTGCCTGTAAGAACGAGCAATCAATGAAGGAGTAAGAGGCGGCCAGCGCTCTGGCTTATCTGGAGCAGACAAGTGTAAGGGAGGTGTACTTCAGAAGCAGAGAATACAAGAAAAAAAATATGTTGCATTTCATTACTGACTAGCGAAACTGTTTTAAATGCGAAGATGCACGGATGAACGCTGCCTCAGGACACAGGGGCGTTCTATAGTTTGGCTGAGTCACAAATAAAACAGATCGAGTTGTTCATCCTCCTACCCCTTCACACACACATTCCCAGATTATAAACAGACACCGATTGCATCCTCGTTTGTCATTTGAAGAGGTATCATAATTTGCGGGTTGATTTAATTGTAATGGTGTCTGCCAGTGCTCTCTCAAGTTCAGAACAGAGGAAGCAAGGGGAAAAAAAAAAAAAAAAAAAAAAATCTATCCCCAATGCGTTCATGAATGAAAGAAGAATCAAACAATTTTCAACTGAAAGTAAACAGAAGTCCCATCAAGGGCATCTTGCAGAGAAACAAAATCCACTAGAGCATAGCCATGAAGATGTGGAAATGTGGTTAGCAAATGTTAATGGAAGTCAGATATCTGAGTAATTCATTTGTCTCCACAGCAAAACTGAAACACCACCACCTTATCTGTGAAGGTCCTTCAACTCCTCCTGAGTTGGGGTAGCACCTGATCGCTTCAAACCCTACCCAAGCTGGGCTTGAAAAATTGTGTCTCGTGTCAGGAATGATACCACCACTTACGATATTCATCAAGGACACAGTCAAGTATTTCAAGAAAAAACAGATCAGAATAAACAGCTGAAAGAAAACATTCAGATAGTGCGTATATTACAGGCAGAACATCAAGGGCAGATTCTTTTTTTTATTCTGCGTTCATCTATGTAAAACCCAGCCGATTTCTCCCTGGAAAGAGCATCTCTACACAAGCAGATGAGTCTTATAACCTACTGGAAATCTTGGAAGGGTATTTGCACCTACTGTTTACCAGCCAGCACTGTGCACGCTCAAAAGGCACCACTGGCCTGTCGACATACTCCCATTTCGAGACTGATCCTGTTTCTGCTGAAATTGATAGAAAGCTCCCACTGACTTCACCAGGAAAGCAGTCACGGTCTCCGCTAGTAAGATTAAACACTTTGTGAGCATCCCTATTTATTTAAATTATTTTAACAGGTTCCCACTGTTACAACATTCTAGCAGAAAGGCTCAGGTAACTACTGAAGCTAACTAAGGAATCCACTACCCACCCCAAAATATAAAGTCAGCACACAAGAAGCAGTCAAGCTCGGGAAACCATTTTCACTGGTTAAACTACACACTGTATGAGGGCAAAGTGGAACTCATCTGCTCACCTGTCCCAGCAAAGGTATCCTCCACAGCTACAAAAGAACTTCTTTACCTGATTAGTGTTTACTGAACGGGAAGAATGAAAAAGGAATTGTTACAAGACAGAAAAAACTGGGAGCAAACACGTCTGGAAGAGGTCCCCTCAAAACCAAACTTATGTTCTTAAAACAACAAAAATTACTTAATGTTTTGCAGTTTAACAGAAAGACAGAACACCAAAACAACAACTTTTTTTTTTTTTTTTTTAAACAAGGAATTGCTCAGTGCAACTGCACATAATCCTTAGTTTTTCTAGGATTATAACAGATCAAAAATAAAATCCAGACAAAAATCCCAAATGTACTAAGTGCTTGCCACTGTTGAATAGTTGCTGAAGAATACCACAGAATGATGGTCTTCAAGCACTTTTGCATTGAAAAAAAATTCATAAGAGAACTAGCCATAAAGGTGGAGCTACATTTAAGCCATTATTTTTTCAGTGCTGTCAAGTGAACACTAGTTCACAGCAACTGTGCAATTACATTTATTACATGAGCCACTGAAACAGATGATTTTCTTAGCAATTAGCTAATCACAAACATCTTAGTCTTTGGCCCAGTCAGAGGCATTTGTAGCTCACTGTAAAAAGACCGTATATTTACAAAAAAAAAAAAAAAAAAAAAGCAGCTTACAGACAGCATTTGTACCGAAATCATGAAAAGTTGGCAAGCTAAACTGTAAAATCTGACATTTTGTACCTACCCCTAACTTTGGGCGTGAAACATCATCAAAAATAGTAACTGTACTAGTAGTCTTTACATTCATACCATTATTAACTTTTACACTTTCCCAAGAGAAAAACAAAGGGTTTATTCCGTCTTTTTTGGGGGTTTGGACTGAAAAAACTGATGCAAAACTTCATAGTGGTTGCCTTTTTACGACTGCTGAAAAGGACTTCTTACACAACTGTAGTAAGAGTTTCTCCTAGAAACCCACAATATTGCACGATCATTTTGTTGGATTTGCACACTGACTCCAACAGAATTGTAATGCTTCACTTGTACGCTTAAAAAAAAAAAAAAAATCAAAAAATAAAACCAAAACAAATATAGTACCAAAAGAGGTGGTTTGGGTTTGTGGTTTTTTTTTTGTTTTTTTTTTTTTGTTTTTTTTTTTTTTTTTTTAAATTGCGCCTCATGACAACTGAATGATTATAAACAGGCCAGTGCTAGAACACTTTAGCTTCGGCAGTATTGAATAGAGTGTATGCAAAGCCTGTTTTCTTATGGCACACTGGAAGAATAAGTGAGTAATTTTCTAAAAATCAGTTTGCCTCTATGCTGAATATGTGCTGCTCCACAGTGCTCGTCTTGTTTAAAAGGCATACACAGACTTTCCATTCACCCTCACAGCATAGATTTTTTTTTTTTTTTTTTGTGCAACGTGTTAGCAATCTAAACAACTGCTCCACACAAACTGTCCACAAACCACTCATACACAATACTAATGCGACAGTAGATTACAATATGATAGCAATACAAAATATTGTATCAGATCACATATTTCTCTCCTTCTGGAATGAAATTCGAATCTCGTAAGCTAGAAGACCCACAGTTCGATTTCTGTGTGTAGTTTCTCATCTGTGCTGGGGACAAAGTCTCCAGTGGGGACCCAGAAGTGTTAGCAGTCCTGACTTTAGTGGCTGTAGATTGTTTAGCAGCAGAAGATGCTTTGTTACTGGCAACTACATCCAAGTTTCCAGTAGGGTCAATGATAGCATTTATGACTGGGGGAGGGAAAAAAAAAAAGAAAAAAAGACATACAGAGACATATTAGCAGCACTCAGCAGAGTTTCTAAACAGAAGATTGCTGCCTTCATTTTTGAAGGCAGTAGAACTGTAGACAATGCTCGCGCTCATTTTAGTCATGATGTTTTCTTCATTAGTACTTTCAGGCCTAAGCAGCTTTAACAAGCAAAACCTCTCCCAAACTGAAGCTATGAGGACACTCAACTTTCTGGTTAAATTGGAAAAAACAAATGACAGCAGCCAAATGACAAGCTTTTAGCAAGAGTCCAAATTGATGCCTGTATCTTTTTATATGCCTTTATTAAAGCTTATGGATGATGCAAGAGCTTGTCTTGCTTTTTCCATTGCACCGCTCTATGTGCAAAATTCAATTCCAAATAGCATAGCACAGCTGATCGGCTGAAAGAGCTCCTAAATATTACTTCAGCAGAACAGACCTCTGCCATTTCATCTTATGGGGCTATGCTAATTACCACAAACAAAGTATTTCCACAGCAACAGCTTCCAGAATTCAAAAGTCAACAATTTTCTTAAAAATTGGCAGCACAAGATAAATCGACTGTTCATTTCATATGCACCTGTCAGAGAGCACTGGGCTAGCAAACTAAACTTCTGCATCCTTTCCCAGCTTTCAGTGGCAAATCAAGTTGCATTATTTTATTTTGTGCAACTTACTGGCATTTGAGAGACAAAAATAATATTTTAAAAGACCAACCTTCAAGTTGTTTTTGAACTCTCCTAAGCTCCTTCAGGATAGAACTGATTTCCTAGAAACAAAAGCATCAGAATGGAAAATTAAGCAACAAAGCAACTCAACAGATGCAGGAATCTAGTCTTACTCCTTCTGCCTTATCCAATCAAGAAGATTCAAAGTCAGTTCCAACCTTGCTTGTTTACCAGAAATGACAAAGCTAGTATCTGTATTGAGGTGCATTTGGTCAGCACACAGGGACCTCTGCTCTCCATCATTTCACCAAGTTGCTACACCACCACCTGCTTCACAGCCACAGTGGCTTTTAGATTTGAAAAGCTAGCCAGATTAACTGTACAACAGCTCCTCCACATCCTCCTTAATACCAAATACACAAAGGTATTTGTAAACTCAACTCCTAGATGAGACAAAGCAATTGGCCACAGATATACTGCTGCAGCACTGAGCTACACAGATCCTGCACAGCATTGTATGTACACTTACCACTGAACATATTACTGGGTCCATTAGTGTACCACTGGCAGTCCCCATCAATGTCAATAAGAGGTCATGAAAGTACAAACACCACCCTATGGCTGAAGCTTTTTTATTGCCCTATTATCAAACTGTTACAAGTGAAGAAAACAAACATTAGCGAGAATCACCTGTCTACAACTGAAGCTGGGGCAACCACACTGTAGGTGATGCTTTGGTAGATGTTTAAATGAGGCCTAATGACCCTGAACTTGAACATCTGTTAAGGGACTAGGTCTTCGAAGATGAATCACAAAGGGAGAGGGGAAGTTTGGTGAAACACAGCAAGCTGAAGGAACTCACTCTGTCACACTTCAAACTGCAACAAAAACCAGCAGCTGAACGTGTGTGAATGGACTAGAAATTTCAGAAATGGATTGGAGAAGGGCCAGAGCTTGCTGCTGTGGTTTATTACAAAGCTTTCATTGACAAAAGCATTCAGTATTTCACTTGTTTGCATGGTCTTACCTTGTTTGATGTCTTCAGTATTGGCACTTCATTTTCTGAATTCATCTTGGCCTCCATCTCCTCCCAGGTCCTTTCCGAGTTTTGAAACAGAATCCTGCAGCACAAGAAGTGGAGCAGGTCTTAAAATTGCCATCCAGAAGCTGCTTGTTTAAAAGACTTAACTATCACAAGATGTGGCAACAAAGGAGATTGGTAGATTAGCAACTGGAGAAAGCGCCTGATTTAAATCAGGCTGATTTAGGAACAATCCAAAGCCCTTCCCTAACTGATGTCTTCTAAAGCAACAACAAACTTTGAAGAGATTTCACAAGCCTGGTAACCTGCTGGCTTTCTGAAGGCCTTGGGACAGGGAAGGAAAGAGAAGACCATCCACCAGTTTTCTGCTGTATCTTTGCACAGGCAACATTTCAAAGTTAAGGCATCAACAGGCATTACAAATCCAGCATTAAAATTCCAAAAGCCAAACATAGGAGGAAAAGACAATGCAAATAATCATATTACCCTTCCTTCACTACACACAGTTTCCTACATCTAGACTCCCTGTATCTTGATAACACGACTTTCTGAGGCAACAATGCACTATCTTCCACAAGTATCAAGTCAACAAACTCAGCAGCAAGTCAACATTTCAGGCCAGGGACAAGAAGATACTTACTTCATTTTCTCAGCTAGGTTTTCTGTATTTTCACGGATTGTATGTGATAACTGGGACACTGGGTTCAACATCAGATTGTCAAAGATTACCTAAAATACAAAAGGGCAAATCAGAGAACTTTTAGCAAAAGTCACATATGACAAAACTGGAAACTTTTTACAGTGAGTGATCTCCACTGCAACATCTTCATCTTTGTGGATGATACTTGAAGCTCGAGGGAGATTAAGATGATGTGCGGCTTTGTTGCCGCATTTTGGCAAAAAGTTCAATATTAACTTGTTCAGATTTTTTTTCTAGAGACAGAGAGTTGTCTGAAGTAACACAACTATTTCTGGAAGAAAAGGTTTAAGACTTTCCAAACCTCACAGGCACTTCCCCCCCCAAGAAAAACCCAAAAAGCTGAACTGCAACACAAGAAGCCCCACAAGCAGTCTCACTGAAACCATCTCCTGTGATTTATACGAGTTCAAGCCACCTTCACAACAAGGTATCCCACCATGTTCCAATCTGCTTTAATAAAACCAACAACAACAAACCACCAAACCCCAAATATTCAAGTCCTGGGGCTCAGCAGAGCCCCCAGACTTCTGTCAGGAAAGCCTGCATCAGCTGGGGGTACTCTGACCCTGCACGTTTTATTCAGCCTTGGCACCTCTTTACTGGGAAGTGAGGGATTGCTTCAAGTCGGGCACAGGACAGGATGGGTACCAGTGGCTCAGCCCAAGTTCCCCCTCCATCTGCCCACCTGAGCCACACTCCACCTCCAGAGCAGCAGAGCGCCCGTGCTGGAGCCCAGCTCCCACCTGAGCCACACTCCACCTCCAGAGCAGCAGAGTGCCCATGCTGGAGCCCAGCTCTCCCCTCCTGCCTGCCCTGGAGCCTCTGCCCCAGCTCTTCCTTCCCAGCCAGAGCCAGCAGGCAGAAAGCAAGCAGAAGCAACAGCCGAGAGCGTTGCATCAGCAGCCCGCTCCTCTGCTCTCTGGCACCATCGCCCCCCTACACCCCTCACCCCTCCGCCAGCCCCAGCCTCAAGTTTCAGGCCAGGCTTCCTCACCCTTTAGCATCGTTGCAGTGATTTCCAGGTTACCCTGCTCTCTCAACCCAGGAGAATTGCATCAAATTGCAGATG
This sequence comes from Tyto alba, assembly GCF_018691265.1. Taxonomy (NCBI): domain Eukaryota; kingdom Metazoa; phylum Chordata; class Aves; order Strigiformes; family Tytonidae; genus Tyto; species Tyto alba. The sequence goes on from NW_024881303.1 coordinate 10,488,660, forward strand.
TTGAAGGGAGCAATGCAGAACAAGTGGCTCGCTGTCTGCACGGCCCAGTAACCCCGCTGTGCCACCGCGCTCAAGCCCAGCTGCGGAAACTCCTCGTAAGGTCCAGATTCTGCCACTGCTGCTCCATGGGCAGCTCTAACCAAGATGTTGGTTGCAGATAAGTAAGGTGCCATTAAACTATCGGTGCTGCACATTTCAAAGTTGAGCTTTTTGTGTTTTTCTTCAAAACAGCAGTGAAGTAAGTGGGCTCTGACACCGAATGCCCCCTCCCAAGCAAGTGACCAAGCCTCAGGTTTTAGTGGAGTTTTACACAAGAGAGAAAACTACCAGTCAGTATTGGCATGAAGGGCGATTCTGTTCCTGTTTTTTTCTTTTTTGAACAGTTTCTATACCTACAAGTCAAGGCTCTTGAGAAGTGCATTTTTTTTTTTTTTGAGTAGCCTTTGGCAGCTTAGAAAGAGAGCAGGTACACATACTGCAGTTTAAAGCAATGCTGTATATAAAGTAAAGAAAAAGGTGGCCTGCCTCCTCACGGTTTCTCGTCCTCGTTTTTCTTGAGGGATCCTCTTCTCTATTATCGTTCATATTTTGGTCAAAATCCTTCAGTTCCACTGATCCTGGAGGCACTTTCTGGTAGTTCAGACTTGCTTCTGGAATGTGCTGCACCAACTTGGAAATAATGAATAATGAGTCATTAAAAATTAGTAGGGAAGAAGGCACACAGGCACTCACTACAGGTACTGCAGATTTTCAGGCAAGCGCCAGAGGAACACTGATTCGTTTAAGTCTTGTTCAGACAGGTATGGGTTCCAAAGCAAAATACTAGACCCCAATCCTGCAAGCGTCTACCCACTGGCGTCATCCTACAAAACTCAGTGGGGCTATTCCACTTTATAATTTTGAGACTTGAGCATGTAGTTGAAAAGTACATCTTTGCCTTTTTTGAATTTAGCTAAAACTCAAAAAGGCCCTATTTCCCCATATCTTATGTTTTAATATACCAATGCACCATCAAAGTCATACTAAAATTAATCGGAAACCACCTAGTAACACATGGAAGGGATGAAAAAGCAATACAAACCCACTGACAATGCAAATAATTAACAGGAAGAACAGAAACGACAAGACAGCTACCCCTGTTCGGTTGACTGACAGACAAAAACTCTGAAGGAAGGGGAGGAAAATAACTGTGACGAGACAGAGATACAAAAATAATGGGATGGAAAGTGCACCTGAGATGGATATGCCAGCCGAAAAGATCTACGAGCAATCTGTGTTAAAACAGAAACAAAGAGATCAACGCTAGTGAATGACTGTGACAGCAAGTATCAAGAGAACACATGGTTTGGGGTTATTTTGGGTTGACATTCCCAAAAGCGCATTCCTGATGCCCACCTCCCGCATGCACTGAAGCCCGTGGGGGCCCTGGTCACCAACCAGTTCTGCAGAGGCAGTCTCAGGCAGCTCCCCAGTTACTTCGAAACAGACTGTGCTGTGTGAAATCCAGCAGCCCTCCAAGCACAGAGAATGGGCTAAACATATAGCCCAGGAAGCTCTTCGGTTGGCAAAGCACACAGCCCTTGTGAGGAAACCATGTGCCATCCAAGGTCCAGGCTCCCCATACTCTATGCAATAGTTCCTGGGTTATACACAGGCAGAAGGTATGAGGTATTATGGCACATGGGCACCACAGCCAAAATGTTTAGCTAATAAGCTGCTTTTTTTTAAGCATCCTTTTGTGAAGTGCCGAAACAGTAAGTTAGGCTGCTTGCAGTGGTGAAACAGCGTCAGAAGGGAATGAGATACTCCTACAGTCCAGCAGTTCTCGGCACAAGCAGCTGAAAACACGGTAAGGACAGCATCTGCTCCCCCAACACCAGGAGATTTTCATATGTGAAATGGTCTCTTCTCATGCTTTCTGCTCTGTCACACCCGTAAGCATTTCCTCTTGCCATAACAACATTCATACTGAATATGTCAAACAACAACTTAAGAAACGTGACAGGGCTCCTAGGTTTCTGCTATATCATTCTCAACTTTTAAAAAAAAGACCAACCAAAAGAATTTCATGCAAGGCTAGAATTTTCAGAAGTGGCCAGTGACTTGGGATGACCCACGCAACTATGTTTGCAGAGCAGTCTGACTGCTTGGCTCTGCAGAAAGCTGGGTCCTGTAAAACCTGCACACCCACAACCCAAAGCATCCCAAACAAACCATGGCTTTAGTAAACAGAAATCATGAAGGTTTCACCCTCAATGGACCCTTTTTGTTTGTTTGTTTGTTTGGGTTTTTTTTGCTTGACTTGTAGCTGTACTCAGTTGAGTATGTCAGGAATCCAGGCTATCATAATACAGTGAGAGCAACAAAACCAAACAAAAACACCTCAAAAACTCACTATGGAACTGAAAACCTCCCTGGCAAACATCTAAGCAAACACTGGACCTGAAAGGACAGAACATTAAGAGTAAGATTTAAATCTAAGGCTCCATCTTAACCTTTAAGAGAACACTCATTATTTTAATCTTTAACCAAGCTTCATAATAAAAGTAATTTAAAAAGCAGTTCATTTGAGGTTGAGAAATGTTGTGCCACACACTGGTACAATGTGAAGCTTCTAGTATGACATTAAACACTCAAAAGTGATTCCAGAATCAGAACTTATTTTTCCTGCATTTTCCCCTCACTTTATTAGAATAGGTATAAATATTTAGCAGTAGAAAATCAAGAGCTAGCAGAATGGCATACAACACTGCAAGAGCCAGAGTAGTATAAGAGAAAGTCACACAAAGCAAACATTTCTTATTCACTTATTTCCTTTTATGAGATATTTCAATACATTACTATATTAGCTAATTCTCATCACTATGTCCTTTCCTAGAATATTTAATACAAAGGTGTTTAATAAACACTCATAAAATTCAGTGTTTACCATCAAACACACACTGATCTTCATATATTTCCTAGCAACTTCCCTGCATTAAGTCAAAATAATTATTTCAGTACAGATTCAGCAGCACCCAGACTGGAGGAAGTGTGTCCACTGATTCTAGTCTGGTTCCAAAGATGTGATGTGTGTTTATTAAACCCACAGCAGTTTATATTACTCTCATTCATAACGTGACCCCCAAGACGCACAGTTCAGGATCCCAAGCTATTCAGGATTCAGCTCTACATTTCAGCGTCGCAAGTAGAAATTCCCACTGGTTTAACCTGTTCCTGGCTATGGCTAACGCAAGGGCAGCTCCACTGATGCACACTGGCGTTTGGGGTGTAACTGAAATGGCCTCGCAGCCACTGGCCCTGCTGAAATCCCAGTGCTATCCAACCCTATTTGGATCAAGTCAAGTTAAAAGCCCTTATGGTGGTTTCAGCCACCACTGGCTGAACATACCAAAGGTTATGGCTCCTGATCTGTCTTCACAGGCTCCTACAAGTGCTTCTTCATTTACCCCACTGTTAAGATCTAAAAAACTGCTCTAGCAGTAGGCACTGCCAGAAGCATTACCTCGAGTGTGACACAGCCCTACGCTGGCTCTCCAGACTATTTTGAGGGGGCTGACTGGCACGTCCCACACCATGCACAGCAGCAAAGAGCCGCATGGCAGAGAAACCTTCAGTTCACCTGCGTCTGAGCAACCCTAGCAAGCCATTCAGCATCACTACTTTGGAGCCCATCATTTTGCACGGAGTAGAAACATGGTCTTTTGCAGGGGTCTTTCCTCCTCTATAGCAGCAGGGAACATTCCTCTGTATACCCTGACTTATGGCTGCACCAACGCAGCTTCTCCGGAAGGAAGCTGGTTCTGAGTGCTGGTCATTACCAACCTGAAGCAAACGTTTCATGTGCAAGTCACAAGTAAAGTAGATTTGCCACCTTAACTGCTCAAAAATAATACTACAAAAGGCAGTTTTGCGGGTGTGGCACTTGCATGGCAACAAAGCAATAAAACACTTTATCTCAGAGCCTGAAGTTATTGTGAAATATTTGTGCACTGAGGCTACAAACGGCCCAAGGAAAAAAAAAAAACGTCCCTGAGCAGGCTACAGCTGACCTTGGCTTAACACAAGCACAGCCACACTCGCCTGATTTTCTGGGTATCTCCCTAAATTTCTGCTTTGCACCTTCGCTGCTGTGATGAACACAGAAGGGTGACAGGGCCTCCAAGTACTCTGCTGACAGGGCAACAAGTTTGGTCCTTGGCTTCAAACCTTGCTTAGGACAGGGCTGCAATTCTTGCAATAGACAAAGACAACAGGAGGCCAAGAGGCCCATCTGAGCAGCAGATAGAGAGCTGTGTGGTTTTTTTAAGCCCAGGCCAGTGGTAGACAGGAGGGAATATGAATTTAAACAGCAGCAACGGCAATGTTGCTTTAAGCAGCTGGAGCCTCCTGGTGACCTTGCAGCCAAGTTTGAGCTGAGCTGAATCCCTGTGCTGCAGCACTGGTGAGCCAAATTAAGAAATCACCTCTCTCCTCCCCACTCCAGTGCAGGCAAACTGGGTTACACAGTTCGTGAGCAAGCCACAGCTTCAGTGAAGAGCTGGAGGACAGCACTTCTCGAGCTAACTGCCTTCCTCATTGCCCACCCCACTGGCTGGAGAACTGAGTCCCTGCCCTTGCCCATCAATACACAGGTGGAGGGAAGAGATTCAACAGACACCTGCACATTATTTCAATGGCCCGGCAGAAAGGACACAGCAGAGGTACAAAACACAGAGCAGATGCAGAGCCTGCAGCCAGAGCAGGCAGTCAGTGCCTTGTCTGAACCAAAAGGGAGGGTCAGGCTCCCTGGTATGGCAGCACAGCACACCCCCAACCCCATCCTGTTCCTCAGGTGCAAATTTCAGCGACCAAAGTCTGACTAAAGGCCATGAGATCCTCAAGGAAATAGTATGAGGAATCTAACATTTTTGACACTAGGGGCCTCCTGCTTCCTGGAGGCACAGTAAGGGTGTTCCCTTTTACTGGGGCCAAACGTGCCCAGATCCAATACAGCTCTTCTATTCAGCCTACTCCCACCTCTTTCAAGGCTGGCTGTGGCACAGGGCAGGGCTATATAAAGAGCACCCTAAACAGACCGCAGTCATTCTTTCTGCTGGTGTTTTTTTAGGGGGGGCAGGAGGTGAGGGTTTTTTAATGTTGCAACAACTGGGGATGCTGCCCTGGTCTCCTACCGTAACTGTACCCACGTACTTGATCGCATTCAGAGGCAGAGATTTCTGTCATTCTGGATCTTACCTCTTCTCTCGCTGATATGGTGGAAGCAGGAGTGTTGGGCACAGAGCTGAGGGAGGCGCTCTGTCCCGTCCCCGACGAACTCTGTGAGTCCCCATCTCCAGCAACATCGTGAATCTCTCGAGCAAGGATGGCCACATCCTTCACCAGGGTCTGGCTGAGTCTGAAGCACAGGGCACGCAGCAGAGCCATTAGGACACATGATACAACAAGGTTCATACTCATAAAATATAAAAGGAGCAGCCACCAAAAGTTTGTATGAATTATAACCCCTGCAGAGGCTAGGGAAAACAGGTTTTTTGGGGGGTGCCTTGTCAGGGTGCTGAGGAATACTCTGGCTGCAAACAAGAAGAACAAAATAAATCCACTCCCCTCCTGAACCCAACTTCAAAGTAGACATTTGATAAAAATCAAATTCTAGTGACTACATGGTACCAGAAAGTATTGGAGAAAATCCGTAAAGAAGCATCACATTAATGCTCCCCCACCCATCCACTCTACTTCCTTTTTTTATTTAACAACACAGCCACTTTTTCTTCTTGAGACTTCTTTCATTTCCCTTAAAAATCCCATATGAGGAAAAGCTTTCTTCTTTATTATTGAAATAATAAAATTTCAAACTCTCCTTCCTTCTTCTTTGTGATTTACAGACTGCAAATCAAAGTATGCCTCCACATTCTCCAGAAGGGCTGAGGGATTACCAGGGTTAGCGCAGCATACTTTAGCGGGATCTGGTTTTCAGAAACCAAACCTTGAAACTTCAAACCCCTTGACAGATATCCAGCTAACGGTCAGTGGCTGCAGCACTCTGCTCTAGATCTCAAAACCAGTCCCTAAGTCTCTGAATTGTTACTAGCTGAGCTTTAAAAAAAAACCCAAACCTTCAGACCAAAAGTAGCTGTTGTGGTAATTTTAAAGAAAAGCTTCTAAGAAAAAAAATTAATCTTCCAGCTAGCTAGCTTCATCTGAAAGACGCTTTCTTCTTTAATTCGAAAAACCAAGCAATGTAATAAAACTGTCAGTTCATCAAAACATTTCCTCGGAAAGAAAATGCATAATTGAACTAGTAAAAAGTAGTTTGATCTGCCTGCCTAAGGTGCCCCCTATCCGCGCTGGTTTGGATAGAGCTGTCACTGAACATATCCATTATGTGATTCACTTACTGTAAACAAGTGGCATTTTCCCTTTTAACTCTCTCTGACTCCTCTAAAGCCCTCCCAGTTAATTTGGGAGCAGCAACGGAAATCAGAACTGCAATTATGAAGCAGACTCTGTGACGAGCCCAGCAATGTGCAGTGCCAGACGAGTCTGACGCAACCATTTATTTATAGCTGCTGCAACCCGAAGCGCTCTCCCGTGCTCGGAAGGGAGGGACGCCAGCGCCTCCCACACGCACACCGCGTGCGGCACAGGTAACGCAGCCTGGGTTGAAGGCTGACACACTTTCTAGCAGCCTGACAGCGATGTTCGTGCAAGAAAAGCCCTTTCGAGATCAGCGTGGTAAGCGATAGGGGTGACGTGGAAACGCCGACCAAAAGCAGACAGAAGACAGCTTCCTCAGTCAAAAGTATTTCAAGTATGGCCAGCACAATGGAAGACGAGTATTTCTGGAAAGTTGGCATAACACAGTTGCATATTAGAGATGTCAAACCTCAAATGCCATCGTTTAAAAGAAGAATCTATTTGCTTTAGGGCCGAGGTCCTCCAGGCAACCATCAGACCACCAGTATACAACAGGTCTCGTATCCAGGGGCACCAAGCTAAGCAATGATTTATTTACACACAGGGGCTAGACAGATCTGGATTCAATTGCACCAAGCAAAGAGGTTTCTGCCCCACAGCAACTGTTTACTGCTCCTTCGCCAGCTTCAGGCAAAGCAGCTTCAACAGTTTACATATTCAGTCCTTGCTAATCCATTTGACTTCCTCTGCAGAGAATTGGAACAGTTCACACCAATTGCTCCATGCACACCTGGTGACTTCCACAAGAAAGCAGAGATAAGCAGGTATAGACAGTAACATATTTTGACAGCTACAAGAGGAGACCTGTCCACAGCTTGAACAAGAAGCAAACCAAGATACAATGCCCTGCACCTTGGCATTTTAGAGAGAGGGTACAACCAGCACATCCTAGCACAGGCTGTAAAGCTTCACAAAAAAACAAATCTGAACAAGTTGATATTCAGATATGAAGAAGATGGGAGGCACACAGACAACAGGAGACAATGCCTCTCCTTCTACCTCCGTATCTGGGTTTGATTTTAACACCAAGGAAAACTCAACCCATTTTTAACTTGTGGATCAATGCATAAAGCCCCACCTCACCTGGCTATTTCTGCTATCTCTGCTGTTTGCGCCATGAAGTTGTAGGGGTCAGGGTGGTCATCAAAATCTTCATCATCATCTGTTTCTCTGCCGTTGTGCTTCTGCTTGCTCAGCCCGGAGCCACGTAGCCTCGGTGTTTGTGTGGCTGTTGAAGTATGGGAGCGTTTGTGTTTAGGGGAGCTGTGATTTGAGCCATATTCCTCCTCCGAAGTAGAAGTGTAATCTGAACCCTGTGGTCTCCGCCTTGATGCTTATAAAAAATGAATTGGTTTCAGACCAAGGAAAGTAGTAAAGAATACAAAAGGGCAAAAAGGTAACACAAAACTAGCCCAAGAGCACAAGGAGAGGAGAGTTTCTGTGCAGATTTTAAGTTAAACAGCACATTCTCAGAGCTTATTTCAAAGTTGAGCACTTCTATGGCTCCCATTCACTATACAAATTTGGAGTGGGAAATTCCAGTGGAAAGGCAAAATGACTGTGTTAACAACTCCAACGTAGTAAATTATTACCACAGACTCGGATTTCCATGCACAGAAGCTCTGTATAAGTAGCACACATTTCAGACTCCTCATAGTCCCACAGAAGTCCTTTGCTAAAAAGAGCCCAACTTTCAAGCCTGCAGACACCTTTCCAATTAGCTGCAAGTACAAATAAAAGGAGGGGGGTTTTGAGTGAAGAACAGACTATGGTGCTTGGGGTTACTTGCAAGAGTCCACACCACCACGTTCACCTCTGCCTCGCAATTCACCATCAATGACCCTCTATAAAAAAGAGTGTTCACACAGTCAGGACCAGCTCCAACCCTGGAGCCAAGTGGAAGCTGCCCACTTGTCCCAACCTGCTCTGCAGATGCTCAGGTCCTCCTTGCATGGGAAGCACTGAGATGTCCTTATTTGACAACTGGGCTCCCGGCGTTCACTGCCTCACTACACTCCCCATGGATACCACTTCACTCCCTTCTGTCCTTCCCTGGAGAATGAAGACCCACCGAACACAGAACCAGCCAAGTTATTTAAAATTACAACACCTCTAAGCTTCACTGTGTTACCAGGATTACCATAACACTGAAACATTGCAAACGAATTAAACCAGCATCATAGATCATACAAACAAAAATAACAAATTTGGCATATAAGTTGCAGGTAGAAACTATAGATAATTACTGTATAGTGAAAAAAGCATTCCTAGACATTGCTATCTCAGCTATAGCTAAATAAATGCCTTGTTTTAGGATTAAAAAATATATATGCACAGAAAAAAAAAAAAATTGATCATATTCCACCAGTAAAGATATGTTTTTTGTTTTTTTTTTTTAAACACAGATTTAGAATGAAGAGGCCACCCTGTCACTGAGCAGCAATTTTATAATGAAGATCCTGGTTTTCCATCCCTCTACGCCAAGGAAAATAAGAATCAACTCCCTCAGTACCATTCAAATTACACTGAGTAAATAAATTGTGTACACAGAGGAGCAGGGGAGACAGGCCCTTAGCTTTCAGAATGGATAACTTGGTTACTCTGATGTTACCTGTGTATTTCATGTAAAGTTACTCTGAGTGGCCCAACAATTTACTGGCATTTCTTGTCTCATGACCAGATAGTTCATTCTGTTCCTCTGTTAGCGAGATTAACTTTCTCGCACTGGGAGAAGTTGAAACTATTGTGGTTAGCTACAGGCTTTAAGAAATCCTTGAATAAAATCAGTCACATCTGCTTTGCTATTCCCAAGGTTTGACACTCAATGCTTTCAAGGGTTATTGTATCATGCTAAAAAATGTCTTGATGGCACAGTGCAATAGTTTAGCTTATCGACGTCTCACTTTTGTTCCAGGAACGGGGCGCTAGGTGTTGATTCACTATATAACAGCATTAGTATAGGAACATGCATCACACACTTGGTACAGCACAATGAAGCGTGAAGTACACTAGTATACCTAGAGCTTGTGCAAGGTCCACAATCCTATCAAGGAATTAGGAGGTTAGTATTTTAAGAGCAACTAATTTGGAGAAAGGATTAGCATCAACTGCTGCGACTATGCACATGGAAGGGTGTTAGCAAGCTGCTACAGAGCTCTGGAAATCAAAAACCAATTCATTTAAACCAAGAACTGGCCAATGCTTATCATTTTTCTCCAAATGATTTGAAGTCTGAGGTCCAAAGGCAGAGGGAGTGCAGAAAGCCTCCTGTTCAGAAAACTCCGACCACATTATTTTAATAAATGAAATTATGAAAATTTGTTTATTTTTAATTTGTTATTGTTTAACAAGAAGTCAATAATAGCATCATCTCGAAAAAGGCAAGAGAAGAGACTCGTACATATTCTTTTAGCTTATTCACATTCTGATTTACACGCATATGCAAATGTGTAAGAAAAAAAAACCATTACATTAAAAGAGAAGCTGGATGCACTAAAACAATCCAAATCAAAACAAGCAGCAAATAACTTTTTTAGCGTGCAATAAAAATGAATACTGCAAGAAAGATAATTATTTCAACTGTAAGAAAATACACAAAAAGGAGACATCCAGAACTCTAAGACCCCCTAACAGATCTGCTGAAAATAGTGTCCCTCTCAACAGGCCTGAGAAACCCATCCAAAGGGATTCTTCCTGCCCCTTTGGCCTCCCCCGTCAATCCCCAAAACCTAAGCAGACAGGTCTGCTTTGCCACATCCATGGTCGGTCAAGGACTACAGGCAGACCAGGATTTAGACCAAAGGTGTCAGGGATAATCTCTGATTACCAATTACAATCTTAGAGTTGTCACCTCCATTGTCCCCACTTAATTAAAGACTGATTTCAGTAAGACAAATGTTGCTATTGCAGGGGTCTGATGAGTACACAGCTACAGGGCAAGATAGCCCTCAAATCTCTGCCCCATGGGAAACACAACTGTGAACCTGCCTTACCTATGGCAAAAGTGAATGAAAACACACAGTAGTGGGAATCTCTTGGGACAATCAACATGCAGTGTCCAGCTCCACATTTGCTTTTACAGGGAGAACAAGGGAACAGCCTTCATAACACATGGTCATTTATTTCTTGTTCTCCTGTTTCAGATGCCTTCAAACCTGCCTCCTTGAACATGAGCTGTCATCAACACCGTTATAAACTCTCTGGGAGCAAACTTTGAATCTCAGAAGTCAAAGGTAAACAGAACAGAATTCTTTATAGCACTGGAAAGGCATTATATTCTACCTTTTTTACAGAAAAATGACTGATATGCTCCTGTCAAATGGCAACTGGTTGTTCAAAAAACAAAGCCACTGGGGAGAAAAAAAAAAAAAAAAAGTGAAAAAGAAAAATAGCTATTTGCAACATCCTCAACAGACAACACCACGATAATATCTCACTGGGTACGAGATGCTCTGCTGTCTCCCAACCCACAGGAAATCTCAACCTCCGTAACCACCCATTAATGCAAACTTTTGTACTTACCGATGCAGCACTCGTATTACTAAGATACCAACCGTTGGCAACCATGTGCAGCTTCTAAATCAGACAGAGGGGAATACAGGAGAAGCACAAAGCACGAGCACTTACTGGATGAGGAGGAATACTTGACACTGCTTGAACGGGTCCTGCTGAAAGGCTGCTTCACGGAGGCAGCGGCTGCTGTTTTTCTCGCCGCAGCTCTGACCTCTGCAACACCCGCCTTCCGATAGGACTCCACACTCCGGCCTGAAAACCCCGTCCTCGACTGCGCCGTCTCAGAGTCGCTGGGCACCGTGAACGAACCCGCCCGTTTCCTTGGCATGGCCAGGATGTCCAGCCGGGAGAGCTTCTTTGTCTCCGCAGACTGCTTCGGGCCCGGAGCGGTGGCTTCAGGGTTGGCAGGTGTTTTCTCCGTATCAACACATTCGTTGTCTGAAGCATCTCCCAGCCGGGCACGACGTAGCTTTGAGGCCCTTGTGGGCCGTGGGGTGGATAAACTGTTGGAGCGGGTGAGAACTTGCTGAATTTTCTGCACATTCGATGTCGTTTTGCTGTGGTCCTCCTTGGTGGCCTGAGTAAAAGGTTTCCTTCTGGGGACCGGCCGGGTGACTGAGTGCTCGTGGTCAGACACGACCGCATCGGGGACTGGCAAGTAGGGCAAGCTCGAGCTTCTCTCGTCATCCGTGAAGTCCAGCGACCCTCGAGTCCCAGCGCTCCGCTTCATCTGGAAGCGTTTGGCAGCCTCCGCGCGGTTTGCTGCCTCTGGTGCTTGCGTCTTCCGCTTCTCCGTCAGCCTGTCCCGAGCGCTGGGCTGCCCGCCCTGGTCCTGGATGGACGGCGTGGAGGAAGATTTCTCCTTCTGCAAGCTCGCGACCGCTTTGCGTTTCGGGGCGCTTGTTGGGACGTTTTTGCCGCTTACCAAGCTGACCGTGCTGGCAGTGTCCACATCTGAGTCCCCTGACAAGGAGTCCTCCAGCTGACCAGCAGTTTCCAAGGGCTCCAACTGTTGGCTTTGACCAAGTAATTTGGCTTCCAGTGCTGCCAAGGCAGTTTCAGTGTCCTTAAGGAGAAGATGAGTCTCCTGACCAAAGTCCATACGAGTTGACCGAACAGCCTCTAAATCTTTAAGCAGAGGGTGACTTGAAATATGTGGGAGTTTATTCTGAGGAACGCCACTGCTTGATTTATCTTTGGTAAAACTTTCCTGCCTAACAAAAGATGACGTTTCCTTTCCTGCCATGTTTTCTTGATCTTGAGGAAGACTCTGATGAAGGGAAATAACCACTTTTCCAGATGCATTTATGTAAGCGCTAACATCTTTGACCGGTGGTTTTCCAGGAACTGGTGTGCCAGCAGACTTGAAGGAGAACTCTTGATCCTTGCCATCTTTGTCTGCTCGAGCATGAGACACGCTCAGAGAGAGCTTGGAGGGAACCCCCGCATCGCTGCTGTCATCACCAATGTAGAACGAAGTAGGAACTGGCTCACTTACAGCTCTCACGTTTGAGACCCGGGAGGCTCCTGGCTGCCGGCTCTCTGATCGTGTGTCTTCCCCCATCTGCTCTAGCATTTTATTGTTCTCTTTATATTTCTTGCCTTGTTCCGTGCTGAAGCCATCATCGGATCTGCTGGCATCGCTGAGGCTATCTGGATCCAAATCTTCTTGGATGAAGAGGTGGCTGCTGGGATCACCATAGGCTTCCATGCAGTGGTCCTTCACGATGGTTCTCTTGGTAACCTCAGAATATGACTCCTGGCAAACCAGGACCGTGGGTGTGGGGCTGTCTGATTTATCGCTTGGTGGGAGTTGAGGAAGAAGGCGCCTTGTTCTCAAGGGCACAGCATTTTCTGGTTCCCCTGGTTTTGGGGCTACACCACTTTCTGAAGAGAGTTAAGTGGACAAGAATCAAATGTTGTAGAACTATACCACTTATTTATTTATTTATTTAGGAAGAGCTTGGTCCTGCAAAGCACAGGTCCACATAAACACTCATAAGACACATGCTTAGAACTAAGCTTTTATGTAATATGAACTTCAACAGGGCCTGGTTCATGCTTGCTCCATCAGGTTTATCAATACTGACACTATTCTTAATTCCTTTGCTGGATCACAGTGCTTAACAGTTTCCCTCTCTCAAGGTAGGATTTCACATTCATTCTTCCGTAATATACCTCGCAGTACAAGCACATACTTTACAGGCTAATGGCATTGCTGGCATCTACCATAAGTCAGGCCACAGGAATGAGATGAAAAGCCACCAGACAAACCACTGCAGTGATGCAGTGTTTTAAGAGCCATTCTACACAACATAGCCCATTTGACTAAATGGATGGTGTTTTTCACAGTACAAGTTCTCATACGATCATATCCCGCAGCAAAGTCTCAGGAGAAAGATCCTGTAACAGTCAAGGGGCTCTGAATTAGAACTCACTGCCCCCAGTATGGGTAGGCTTAACAGTATGGTCACACTTCATAACAAGAGCGCTCTTATTTCTCCCATGCTGCTGGCCAGGCCTTCATATCTGATACTGCCTTTAAACACCAGGATAACTGGTTATTTGACTATGGTAATATTTCAAACAATCCAGAAGTCAGGTTCTCGCACAGTGAAAACAGTGGCAGTGACCTCTGAAACAAAGGTTTCTTCTAATCTTCACCGAGTCTATCTTTAGCTGTTGATGGCAAGAAGTTAACGACAAATATTTCCAACAAAAAAAATCTGAAATGTTTACTAAAGCCAACAAAGCACTCTTCTCCATTTCTCACGTACCGACAGGACCACAGGGTCTGTAAGCTGTTACAACAGGAGCCTGATCTCCTCCCACTCCCCTTCTCCCTGCCACATCCAGTTTCCTACGGTGATGTCCACACTTCAAACCTGCCACCCAACAGCAAACCCCAGAACAGCCTAAAATTCTCAGCACGGTCAGCCACAGGAGAAGCACACAAAAAAAGCACAAGTCAGCAACTAAGTCTACGGCAACTTGCAAAGGGCTTTCATCTAGCATCATATAAGACAGTCTAAAGCATCACCACTCGGGGCCAGTTAACACCCAAGGCCCTTACAATCTTTCTCATCCCCAGGTGCCCTTTAGTTACATCAAACATTTAAGAACTTCTTGGATGATTCTAAAATGCAAACCAGAGGTGCTCTCCATCTTTACTACACTGGGAACAATTCACTCTGTCCTTCCCATCCTCACATACATTAGCTAAAACAGAAACTAAGCCACAGCGAGACGCATGGAAGCCTTTAATTTCCACTCTTCATATCATCCTGGCTTAGATTCAGCCACCTTCAAACAGTAATGTCAGGATGAGACTTACCTGCACTTCCATCACCCTGCCCAGAGACAGATCCAGAGTCAGAGTAACTGTCCGCAAGGCTTGCCCACCTAGACACCCACTTCTGACTCCCTTGAGATGCTGCAGACATCTACAACAAGGTGGGGAAGGTGGTGTCAGAAAGAGGGTTTGTAAACCAATTCCAAGCCACAGAAACCTCTCCTCTCATACACACATCACTCAGACTCCTCAAAATGGAAATCAATCTACGCTTCACATTTCTCTCCAGACAGAAAACCCATCTACTCCTCCACCATCCCAGCGAATCCACCTGGACTGCCCGTACCTGCACATCAGCCTGAGACCCACTCACAGCTTTTGAGGCAAATGCCTGGAGCAAGGGTGACTTCTGGCTAGTGCCATTCTCACTGATTAGATGCTGATGAGAACCGGAGTCATCTTTTTCACCTTTAATTATCGGTCTAAAGGCTGAAGAGATTCTGGAAAATTCCGGCGACTCAAGAACACCAAAAACCTGAAAAGGTGTTTGCATGGAAAAGATTAAAAAACAGGAAAATAGAAAAACATTAGCCCAAAATCCAAATCCACAAAGCATTAGTCACACACAGACTATGATCCCAAAGGGCCAAAAACACTTGTCAACAGTTCTATACAAACTATGTAAATAATTTTCTTCTGTACTCTGCAGCACCAGCTTTAAATATACTTATTCATAGAATCCCACTCACGCCCACCTTTCCTCTCTCCTTCATTATTTTGGGGTGTTGCCTTTAACAGTAGTAACTTTCACTGAAAAGGAGTCCCTTCTCAGCCCTGAGAAATTTAGGATGAGTGTCAGGAAAGCTATTTACCAGCTCATACACGGAGAATTAGAAAAAAAAATGGGAAAGCTCCATCTCCACGGTCTTTCATAGACTGCAGCTAACAGTAGGCTGAGCAAAGCAGCCTTGCATTGCCACTTGAGGACCTAGGAAAGGATACACCTCTGAGATGGGTGTTTGAGCTAGTTGGCCAGATTCCTGTTGGAGATAAACAGGCCTTTCTAGGGGGGTAACCAAGATCCAGGCCTCAGGAGGGCTTGTTTCTCTTCCCTGAGTAGAAGTAGTTTAGAGGAAGATGCCACCATAGAATGTGCCTAGGCTGGGAAGATATAGCCATGAAGTTCTCCACTCTCACTTCTACTAAAAAAAAAAAGTGTGTGAGTGCAATGGTGGGGGAACAAAAAGGAGAGTCACCTCAAAACCTCAGCCAGTCCAGAATTCATATCATGTTTCTTCCTGGACAGAAACACTGAGGTCCAGTTATTAGTTGTTTCCCAAGTGGCAGGTCTGCACCGCACCAAGTCTATGGCATCCAGGAGCAGAACTTGGCCAGGCCTGCCTGTCCGAGTCACAAGGCTGCCAAGACTACACCCCAGAAATAATTGTATTTTTGTGACATTTTTCCTCATATTTTCTCACCAGAACAATTAACTATCTAATGTCTGGACTAGGGCCTTGCTGTGGCTTAAATACCCTGCCCCAAAAGCTTCCAATCACATTTCAAACAAGATGTAAGGAACAAATGTAATAAAGAGGGAAGGCTAGATCCAGGCTGACAGAACACTGTATACAAAGTTTTAAAGCTAAGTTCAATTAAGGCTTCCTTTAAACCTCACCATCTTCCTGCCTACACTTCACTAAATCTTCACAGCAACTTGCCAGCTTTGTTTTTGTAATAGACCAGAGATGAAAGCTAAACTTGAAAATCAGCCAAACTTTGGGTTGCTCTGCAGTTGCTCAGTTGGGTGGGTTTTTTCAAAAACTCTGCCTCATCGCTGGGGTTTTGTTTTTAGGCTATCCTTCACTTTGCAAAATCCAAACAAGTATAGATCCATCTAGGATTGCCTCTTGCCTCTGCCCTAGACCACTCCCTTTGCTATCTCAACTAGGTGCCACTTGCCCTGCCAGCAAGCACTCCCTTCTTAACCAGGCATAGTCAAATATAGAACCACCTACCACTAAGGCTTGTGAAGGATCAAGAGCACCAGCCCTCGGCCTGCATTTCCTTTGGTCTACCATGGGATGCTGCAGCAGTGATTGGCTGCAGCTCCTGTCTTCACAACAGTGGGCAGGAGGCAATGCAATGCCAAGGTAGAGGCTGGGAAGCAGCCCTAGAGAGCAGAGCTGCTCCCAGCCACAGCTCTCAGCAGGATCAGCCTGATCTTTATTCTGCTATTGCCTTTCCCCTAAACAGATGGCAAGTCCACTCTTGCACTTTTGCATCCAAATTCCATTTTGGAGGCAAGGCAGCTCTTTGCTGTGGGCTTACCTTGCCTTCTTGCACTCTGTGGTTTGTTTGTAATGCTGTTGGGAGATTTTTGAAGACCAGCTTCACCGTTTGTTGGGGCCTATCCTTAACACAGGTCATCCAGGATGACTTCCCATTCCTAACCATAAGCCCCTGCCGCACCAAATTCAGAAGGGAGCAGTCCTTCACAGCAACAGCTAATGAAGTTAGGCCTTCCAGCACAAGGTGCAGAAGCCCAAGCCTTCAGCCCTCAGCCCACTGGCCAAGCACAGAGAGGCAGCATTTACCTGATCTATCATTTTTCGCGCTTCCTCCACCTCTTTATCCTGTGACTCCGTTTCAATGGTGTATGTGCCTGTCTCGCTTACACTGTCTTCCTCATCATTCCTCCTGCCCTGGGCCGACTTTACCTCTGGAGGTGGAGCAGAGGCAGACTCCGGTTCTGACGATATAACCACGCGTGGAGCTACTGGCATGGGCAGAGGTGCCGGTTTCTCAGCATTTGACTTCCCAGACTGAGCAGTCTCCCGCAAGTACTCAGCCATAAAATCCTGAGCTATCTTTGACTTCCTTCCAACACTCCCGTAAGTTTTGGCTGATGCTCTGGAAGCAGAGGAGGATGAAGAGTTGATCCGATCCTCTGTCTTCTCCCTCTTGAAGGAGCTAGTTCTTTGGGTCCCAGAGGAGCTGTTACCGGGTTTGCCTGCCTGGGCCCCAAGGTGAGATGGTGGTGCTGCATTTCCCAGCTTCTCCGCCGGCAACGCGTTCTTGCGCTTTTCAACCTTGGTCTTCAGCCCCGGATCAGTGTCGCTCTGGGAGGAGTGAGCGCTGTGTGTGAAAGACTGTGACCGTTTCTTCCGCGGTGTGTCCTCAAAGAACTCGATGACAAAGGCCTGCTTGTTGTGCAGCATCTCATGGGGATCACGCCTCATCTGGCGCTGCAGCCTGGTTTGCTCTGTCGCACGTTCGCTGCCTGTTGTCGTCTCCTTCTCTGCCTTGGGCGCCACGGGGTCTTCAGAGTCACTCTGCGTCCCGTCCTCGTGCCTATTGCCTGGAAACAAGGTATGTAGATTTGACTTTCATATTCCCAGTTGCTGTGGCCCTGTCAATACCTTCCAGTTGAAATTTATCATTTCAGTTAAAAGAAAAAAATCCTACAGGATTAAAAAACTCCAAAGACATCTGCTGCAGTACAGGGACTGCATCCCATTGTAGGAAATAAGAGAGGCAGCTCTCTCCTGACCCCACTTTTTGCAACTGGTTGGCTATCAGGTTATTAAAAAACAGTTCAAGAAATCATTTCAGCCCCAAGGGTTTCTGATTTTGTAACACTGATTGGTTTAGACACCTAGTATTTTGTTTCTTTTTTTCCATTTAAATAAAATTGATGGCATTACTTTGCCATTCTGCCCAATTACTGTAATCCAAGATCACCTCACTAGGTTCTCTCTGTTACAGAGCAGAAATACCTTTGCAGGATCAGTAAATAAACTTTGCACACTCCATCCCATGAAACCAAATCCCCACGATGAAAATCGGATCAGTGCATTATGAGCGCACACACCTCTGAGCACCCACATTACCCCCCCTCTACAAGGGGGAAATAAACTAGAGGCTAACAGAAAAGTGAATTTGCAGGATTCTTCACTTTTCCTGAAGATTCCAGAATCACACCATGACACCCCCATGAGTTGCACCATCCTATCACCAGCCAAGCAAAGCTTAAATCATTACTTAAGAGTTCACTAAGCTTAAAGTAAGTTTATAATTATTTCCACTTATGTTAGCAACAACCATCTTTACAACCTTTTCTATGTATCAGTGATGACTGCCTCTCAGCACCTTAGTTCAGGACTCTCAGAAAGTAAATTAAAGTAAACAAAAAATTAAAAGTAAAACAAAAAAACAAACCTTTTTTTGGAGAAGGAAACGGGTGTGAAGGCACACAACACGATTCAGTCAACGACCAGGAACCTGTCATCGGGAGAACGGGGAAAGAGGTCTCTGCGCTCTAGACTGTAATATGCAGCAAGATATACTGGCTAAAATACCACGTGTTTGAAAGGAAAACTGCTCAAACCTACTTTACAAGTTCTCCAGACACATGGGTGAAGACCATTTATTACCTTGAGTTAGCTGTGAAAGATTAGAATTTAATACAAGATCCATTCAACCCAGGAGTCAGTCCTCTGAAGTTTCCTAACACCCTCATGAAAGAAGCCAGCAAACTTTGCATTGTGCCCTGAGGGCTGATAAGCTTCGTCCTTGGAAGGGAAGGTTCTTAAATTAAAGGGTCTTGTCTACAAACTCTGACAAATGCAAAACGGTGAGGACAAAAGGAAAAACACCCACTGTGCCCATGGATGCACCAACGGAACATCATGCACATCCCCTCAAGCTGCTAAGACCTGAACTCTCCAGTCTTGGTACCAGGCTTTACATTCACGACACTGTTCCTGAAAGTGAACAAATGTTACTAATGAGCCCTGACGGTGGGTGTCTCTGATCATGAAGACCCAAATCTGGTAGGCAGGCAGTGGTAGCCTCCAAGACATCTTCAAAATTAGCCCTGCCAGAAGAACACGTTACACAGCTATCGCAGATAAATGACACCCTGTTCTCTGCCAAAACAGAGGTGAATAAACTCCTCAGGCCACCAACACTGTATGTTTTAATCAAATGTCCGAAGAGTTGACTTCTTGATATGCAAATTATGCATTTAATTACCTCAGCTTCTTTCCATGCCTTATGGACTGTAAATAGGCAAGTACAGTCAGTCTAGCATTCCTGTGCATTGCTCAGGAAAATCCTGTGATGACCAGCAACTGCCTAACTCTAGTTTTCTCCAAGAGTAAAGAGCAAAACTACTGAAGCACATTTCTACCCCTGACAGCGTTCTACAGCAAGTATACAAAATCCAGTATGACGATAACAAAAATACCCAAACCCCCAAACCTTCCATCACACAGTCACAGCAGACTGAAAATAAGACTGTAAATAATCAGGCAGGGCACCTCAATGCTGCCCCTTGTTAGGAAGAACTAGAAACAAGCAGTGACAACAAAACAGCTCAATTTCCATGCCATGCCAAAGCTCAGGGCCGGGTATGTGAGACCTTTTTGACCATTGGGGCTTCTCTAAAAACTGCACACAAAACAGCGAGTGGGAGGTGTAATAGGTAAAACTCTTCATATTACAAGGAGGTTTTTTCCAACAAGGACCAAGCAAATACTCCTATAAGGGAAAACAAGGTATTGCTCTCATTTAAGAAGGATCTCAAGCACAAGTACATCTGGTAACCTCCAATATGACTTCATCAGTTAAAGCTGCAGTTCAAAATTATAGCATTTCCAGTAGTTTACAAGGCAGTAAGAATGCAGAAATCAGTGGTCTCCTCCAAGCTGCTCAATGCATGGCCCAAAAGAGACAGCCAAGCAAGCCCAAATCTTGCAAAATACATTCAAAGCCACATGCGAATCACGTGAGACCCACCAGCTGCACTAAGAACTGGGCTCCAAACTACACCAGACCTTTGAAAATCCCCAAAGAACTCCTCACAGTGACACACTTAACAGGGCACAGGGCCACGAAACCTTAAGTTTTTGAACAGAGCAGGATTTCACAGGAGCTTTAGTTTAAGAGAAGAAACCTTCTACTTTCTTCTCACCACTGGTGACCATACATATCTCAACTCTTATCATCAGTCTCTGTGTCAGGACCTTTGGTCATCCGACCAAGTGGCTCTGGTCATTACAGCCATCATGATGATCTCACTTAGCCTCTTCTGGACTACAACTAAAAAGAGGAGTCATTCCTTCAGATAGGAGAAGCCAATAGAAGAAAATCCACTGAAATACTTGTGTAAGGCCAGCCTGCCTGACCACATGAAAATTATTTTAGACATTTGAAAATCAAAATCCTTTTTTTCAATCACTGTTACTCCTGAGCTGGCCTTAGAGATGTAGAAGAACCAGATTAGAGTGTCCACAGGCCAGCATCACACATGACTTCAGGGCCAGGTGAAGAGCTTGCCAGCCAGATTCAAAACCATTAACAGTCATTAAAGAAATATTCTTCATCTTGCAAATCTGGAGCAATGATAATTAAGTCCAGTTCTCCTTGAGAGGAGAAGGGTTTTCCCCCTTTATTATGCTGCATTTGCACAGCCAACAGAACTATGTCCACATGACAAGTCATTCACTCACCTTTAAGTGTCCTCACATGAACCGGGAGGTCACTCTTTGTACTGTACACATCATCTCCTGGAGACTGCCGTCTCATCAAACTTGGGTCATTCTGGACAAGCCAGTCAGCCACTTTGCTCTCCGCTGACATCACTTCTGTATGAGCTGGTTCCTTACTATATGGTCTTCTCTGTCTGAGTGAAAATTTAGTTACATGGTCTTTTATCTTTATTTTACCAGGGGTACCATCATCAAATTCAATGGTGAAAGAGGCATGACTCTGTACAACAGGGGCTACTACAGCATCAACATCCTTTGTTGGGATCTCATGGACCTGTGTTTCTGAAGATTTTGATGGCTGCTGAAATTCTTTAGTTGGAATCTCAAAGTAACTTGGCTCTCTCCGGAAGGCAAACACAGACTGTTCTTGGGCATCTCTATAAGCAGAAATATTACCATTCAGTTCCTCTTCATGCTGGGTTACCTCTTTTGATCTTTCTACAAAAAAAAAAAAAAAAAAAAAATAAAAAATTCCATATTGAATTATTCCACAACTGCTGTTTCTAATGTTCAAATATTTCAGGGGAAACATTTTAATTTTCCCTTATTCTGGTTTCAACAGCAGCAGTCTACATGTAGGAATGTACAAATATGAGCACAAAAGAAGCGACAATTAAAGTCTTGAACCAGGATGGCTTCACACAGTAAAAATTAAGTGTGCAGAAATTTCTCCCCCCCCCCCCCCCCATCTTCTCCCACCACAAATCACCTCCATTACCTGAGTAATGTTCATCTTGCCTTCTGTCTTCCTTGTTATTTGCATCATCTTCCCCCCACCAGGAGGGCTGCCCATAAAGAGGGGTGCGATAAGTATTGGTTTCTAGGAAGAGGATAATCAAATACTTTGACACAGAAAATATCAATTTACCAGGTTCACAGAAGTTAACCACATGCTAAAAAGGGAAAAACAGCAGGGTCAGATGAGCTCATGTACCTGTTACATTGCAGTTACAGCAACAGCAAATTATACGTAACAATCAATATGTTCAGGTTCTTCATTTTTTCCCCCCTTTCTTTTTTTTTTTGCATTCTGCTGCAAGATGTGGACTCCACCTCTCTTCACTGTCTTTCATAGCTGTGTTTCCCAAACACTGGCTGTTCTCCCTTTCTAGCCTCATTATTCACAGGAAGAGGAAGATTTTTGGCAGGACAGGCTACAAAACACTAACCACAAAATTGTCTGCAACTCACCTGCAATTCAGGTGAAAATCAGACTTTTTTTCCTGATCTTAATTGGGAAGACTTCAGTTCTGCCCTTTCTTGCCCCACCATGTCCTTGGATGTTGTGAGAAATTTTTTCCAATTATTCACCACTCCCACTCTAAGTGACACACATCCCACAACAGGAAATGCTTGAAGCGTTACAAATTTAGGGAAAGTGGTAAAACCATCTCTGTACGTGTACATAAAGAAGTAGTAACCTCTTACTCTCTAAAGCTTAAAGTAAACCAAGTGGACTCCAGAGTCATTGCAGGACAGAGTTTTTTCTCATGGAAAAGCTTGCTCTAGAAGAGCCAGGCTTCTATCATTTTCTCTGCTCAGTGAGCACTCACTGGAGGATCAGAGCTTTGCTGCAACAACTGGTACCCAAAGGAGCTGATCCACTGCTGCTAGTTTTGTCTCCCACAAAACAAGACTTTATTTTGGCAGTGCCTTGGGCTGCTGCTGTTTATGCAATAGGTAAAAAGAATACACCTCAATTTCCTGTGGTATAGTTATTATTATTATGTTTTTGTAATAGTTTAAGAGAAGCAAATAAACTATCTTTTGTTCTTTTGTCTAGAGGTGATAGAAACAGAGGATAGGTCAGGGGCTGAGGTTAAGCTCCAGCTTTGTTAGCTGCTTCGACCTCTACCCGTAACAGCCATCAGAGCACACTTTACCAGCCACGTCTTATACAGTGGCTCCAGCTACAGAGCCATAGCCGGGCTTCTACTGCCAGCTGCTGCTCGGCTTGTGGTTTTAAAACCACACACTGCTCTGTGGAAAGCAGCCCTCAAACAGCCCTGCAATTCTGCATTCCCTACTTTAATAGGGACATGACAGAAAGTATTTGTTAGCATAAGGGAAGTCAGGAGAGGAAGAGGAATTAATTAAAAAGAAAAAAAAAAAAAAAAAAAGGAGCCTGATTTTATGCTGCTGTTTCTAAAGCTACACAGACCTAATGGACACCACTTCAGATGGTTTTTTTTTTTTTTCTAGAATAGTTCCAGAGATATATAAGCTCATACACTGACAGTCCACAGGCAAAACTTCTGCTTTATAGATGCAGCCCACAGGCCCTTTTCAAGAAATCTTCGTGTTTCAAAATTAACCACGCTGCCTCCCTTCACACTGAGGATCAAAAGAGGCTGAAAGTATTCCTCTCCTTTCTGCCTGGAGTACGTGGAAGATAAACTGTGTTCCCATTATGTAGGCGGCCTTTGAAAGTTCAAAGGAAAAAGCATTTCTCACCACGAATAAATTGGAATTGTCAAGCAGTATGTTTCATAACTGAGGATGGGTAAACCACTCAAGGGAGAGGGAAAGAAAGGAAAAAAAAATAAAAATAAAAATAAAAACTATTCTCAAGCTTTTCGATGAACAGAGGCACCCAAACCCAGGGTTTGGTCCCTGCTAGGTTTCTGTCGCACTGCCTAGCAGAAACCTACCACACTCTCTTCATGCCCACCAGACACCCAACCACACAGGATCTGCTCTACCAATGTCAGTCGCTTCTTTTGGGCACATGCTGCAATGGACTATCACCCTCTGAATTGCAGTATTGATCTTGGGGTTGATGGCCAAGAGGCAGTTAGGGCCAGGAGGAGGAGAACAATACTTTGGGGTGCTGAACAAATCCATTAACAACAGCCAGCTCTGTCTGAGGTAACTCATGCCTAAAGGTCAGTGGGGCACAGTGAAGGGCCCAGCCCTGAAGAATCACATGAGATTTTAGGTACTTGAGATTTTAGGTACTTGTCTCAGATTAATACAATCAATTATGAAAGCACATCAGTGGTTTATTTTAAGTTGCTGGTGGAAAAAATCCTGAGCATACTACCCTACAGATTTACTGCAAAGACCATTTTGCACTCGACTCTTGCACAAGCAGCATCTTTCCTAAGCATGGGTGCTGTTACCACTTGTACCTGGCAAGGAGTTGCCTCGTTAGAGCTTCATTTCTCTAGCACATCCCAGCCCCTCACAGGATCCCAAAGGTGCCCTAGTCCAGAAGATTCTAGTTACCTGTTCCAATAATTTTGTTTCCAAAGGGAGAGAAGTGAGCTAAGAGAGCTCCCATGCATCCTGCAGGACAGACTTCTTCCCAGAAGCTGCTCCAGGCCCAAGGTCTGTGTCCTACCTGTGCACTGAACACAGGACCTACTGCCTTTGTCCTTCAGAAGCTTTCCTACTACAGGGAAAAGGCAGCTAAGGGAGCACGTCAACCTTGGCCAGACTTTTTCTGTTGATGGGGAACTTTGGGATTGCAAGGAAAGCTGAAGGAAAAAAAGAGGATTCATAAAGAATAATGAGCCAACTCCTCTGCCCTCTCGGATTTCCCCCTCTACCCTGAAGAACCCTAATAGGTGCTTGGAAATTCCCCAGATTCCCTCTCTGACGAAAGCTTGCACAAAGCCAAAACCCGGGGGCATGTCACAGAGCACCTACAGAGAGAGCATCAGGCTGCCTCCCACCTGGGGCCACCAGGGTGGGAGCCGCTCCGCCGCCCTCGCTGCATGGCAGCAGAAGCTGCCTCCTGCCCCACCACCCCGAGCTCACACCGCCCCACCAGCAACGCTCTGCTACAGCACGAGTAACACAGCTGCTTGATTCTGGGGGGGTTTTTTTATTCCTCTCCTCTTCCAGCCTCCACAATAATCTGGAACTTCATTTTAAAGACTGCAAAAAGGACAGACTGAAAGCCGAGTCGTCACTAGCTTACTATTTGGGGGGAGTTTCAATATTTTAAGGGCAATTAATATTTCCATGGAGCTTTCATATTAATTTGAATTTTGAATAACATTATGAAGTGACACAGACCCTCATTCTCAGCTATTGCTGAAAATGTCCAGATCCTGAGCCAGGGTAAAGTTTCCCTTACGTCAGAAGAGCTACGTGAATTTGCTCCCCTGCCCATGTCAGATGCTTCTGTCCCTCCTGATTTGGCAGCAAAACCAACCCGATGCCTCTCCCCACTCCAGCTCTAACACAACAATATTGTATAAAAAGGGGAAGGAAAAATAAAAAAAGCATGCTACGATGGCAGCTAAACCAGATGGCTGGAACAGAAGTGGGCCAGGGAGCAGCTACATGTGCAGTTGTGCCAGGCAGGCTTTGCACTTCACCAGCTGGGATGTGCATTTTGGGTACTGACTTCAACCTGGACCTGCAGCATCCAGAGCAGCGCGTCTGCCTGTATCCCGAGACACACTTACCACCCTGAAGCCACTGCCTGTCTGTTATATTTTAGTATAAGATGGAAGCTCTTGCAAAAGCAGAGACGCTCGGGGCTTGCTCCAGTCAGCAGTGAGCCGAGGAACACCAATGAAAACTAACCGCTCAGTCATTTTAATGACATGAGACTTCCTCCAACTGATGGCAGCTCGTTACCACCTCTCTCCACTCCATGCCAGGCTGCCCAGATGGTGCCAATTCATTTAAACATATTTCTTGGCTCATCAATTCAAGCAGACAGCCTGAAAAACCATCCTTATAGATAGCTGAATTGAGGTCAGCACAAGCATTCAGCCAGATAAATACTGAGCTATTGGTGACCGTGTAATACAGGGAAGACCACTGACATACACATGTTCTGCTCCTGGATTTCAGTCTTTGAGGCCGTCACTCAAAAGAAAAAATGAAGGCTGTTTTAATGCAGAACAAGGGAGGTCCATTTGTTTAACAAGTCTAACAAGAACATGGCCTGTTAAATTAATACCGAACTATTGATCACCTGAAAGAGAGGCACCACAACAAGAGAAAATGAGACATGTCATTACAAAGGATGTATTTATGGAGAAGTGAATCACACAGAACACACAAGGACCAAAAGAACAGTCCAGGAGATGAAAGGGAAAGGAGAAAGCCCATGTTAATGCTGCTTTCGATCACCAAGTGGGCAGAAGAGCTTTCATGACAAGCACTCAGCCCCCACTGCAGAAGGGTCTGATTTCCCTTGATGGTGGCCCCTGT
This sequence comes from Tyto alba, assembly GCF_018691265.1. Classification (NCBI taxonomy): domain Eukaryota; kingdom Metazoa; phylum Chordata; class Aves; order Strigiformes; family Tytonidae; genus Tyto; species Tyto alba. The sequence continues at coordinate 10,514,670 of NW_024881303.1, forward strand.
GGTCAGGACAGGACTGAGGGCTGCGCTTCGCCCAGGTCCTCACAAAGCTTCAAACCGTCACAAGGGAGAGACAGCAACAGCAAATTTCTGTGCTGACAGAAGCACACGCAGCTTTGAAGCTGTCTACAGCAAGTCATAACAAAAGCATGAGAAATCCAGCTTGCTTTAAGTCAAACCATTTTTGATTCATTATTAATAACAATAATGTCAATGTTCAGAAGATGCTGAGTAGGCTTCTTACAGCAGAGGGAAAAAAAAATACATTCTAGCTGTAATATCTTAAAATTAATTCCTTACATCTCTGCTTTTTATCTCCTTTGCAAAACAGAGAATTCAGATCTAGTAGGAAGAACCTTAAAGCAATTCTCTGACTCTTTGCTGCAGTATTTATTCCACATGTGCATGGCAGACCTAAGCCCTGGGCTTTTGTACCTGCTGTGAACATACACAGATCACAGACCCTTTCAAATCGGGCTGATAATCACAAATTTATTTGTATCAATTACATGGCCAAACCTTTAACATGCTGCAGGTACCACCACCCTCACTCAGACAAAAAGCATACACCACCACCACTCCCCTAAATTAAAGGCTAGCGTAGAGCTGTGCGTCTAAACAGCTATTACCATGATCTCATGGGGAAAGCAGCCAAAGACCATGGAAACCACTTCACAACTGGGCAAAACTCCCACTGCCTCTGTCCATACTGCCTACTGACCTCAGCCCCAGGCACCAGGAAGACTTTCGAGTCGGACACTCTGTTGAGAGGACGCCCTAATGACATGGATGCTGACCTGGCAAGCAAGCCTACTTCACGGATCCTGGGAGAAGCTCAAGCCCTGATCCTGCAGTTGGTGATGCCCATTTCAGCTGGACACTGCCAGCAGCCTCCACCCCTGGAAACTCAGGCCTGCAGCAGTTATTCAGGGGTTAGTCATCAGATTCTGCATTATCTAGTCCCATCACCCTTTATGGGCTTTCAAAAAAAAAAATATATTTAAGATCAGCCTGAGGATTAACTATGTGCTGGGAACAGAAGACCACAAAGTAGCTTACCTCATCCAGTACCTCAACTCAGGTAACAACAGATGGAGATTGTGACAGTCTTAAAATCTGCTCAGTTCAAGGCTGTACCTGTCTGCCTGATAGCTTAAGGCTTTAAACATGAGAGCTGATGGCTAGCTATTTTTAGCATTCACTAGCTGAACTGTGGGCACTTTTCTTATTCATATCCATATCCAACCCATAGGGCTTACCAAGGTCTTTGCCTCAAACATTTCACAAAGCCTGATCATTTTCTGCTTACAGGCAACATACACCCAAAAGCTGCAAGCTCAACAAGCGTAAAGACTAAATGGCTGTTTCCCATTCACTCCACTGGATCTCTTCATCCTCAGCCCCTCACCTCCTCCCATTTCTAAGCAGCTCTAATTGTTCACACTGTTTTGTTAAACCTCTTCCCTGAAAGCTTGCATTCCCTCTGCCTCTTTTCCACCCAGGCCCTGGGAAGCAATCCTTCTAAAGGCTTTTGTCACCCCAGACCTTGCTCTAATTAGTCAATGCAAATTCCTAAATACCTACAGGCTTAGCAAAACAGCTCTTTCGCCAAAGCCTCTTTCTGCTGCCACTAAGCAAGCCCACTCCCCGCAGGAATACCACATTCTTCTTTGCACTAACTATTTTAAATTGCTGCCACTCCTCCGAGCAACCAAGGAGAAGTTGTGCATGTGTGCAGCTGAAAACAAGGTGAATTAGTCACATCGCAGATGAAAAAGGGACCCACTGATCATTCTGCTCACGTGACAGAGATGCTTTTTGGAGAGTGAGGTGCTGATTTAATGCTCAGGCTTCCTCTCTTGCTTCCACAGGCTTCAGTCCAAACTAGCAAACTACTTCCAACAGAAAGTCCTGAATTCCTCCACCTCAGCAGCACTTCATTACTTTTTATACCTGTCCATCAGCCCCAGTGCACATGACATACTTCAGCATTGGCTCCCAATTAAGTACTCACAGCCCTTTTTGTCTTAGACCTGTGGTCTGTGCTCACTATGACAGAAACTAATGGAGGTCTGCGAATCACACGCTAGAGAAATGGGTCAGCTTGCCGAAGAGACACTCAATGTCCTGACTGTGAAGGTGTTCCAAATATCAACTGCTTTACGCTATACAGGTTAAAACCAATCAGTGTGTATTTTGGAAGGTGGCAATAAAAGTGAGAATGTTCATGCACCTAGGCAGCAGCAAATGTAAACTGGCTCCAGTTACCGGCAAACTGGCTCAGTTACCGGCGATGCTTTTCAAGAGCCCATGCCACTTGAAAGGCAGCTGGAGAGCTCTCCCCCAGTGAGGTTTACTACTTCTCAAATTAATTCTCATGGTTAATCATCACTGACTTCATCCCTTTAACTGCACGCTTGCGAGGCAAAGTCACAAACACCACGTGAATGGGGGAGGACAACACACAGACACAGCTAAAGCAACCCAAGGAAAGGTTTTGCAGTATGAAAAAATGGGAACCAGGCACATGGGTGCATGTGCATGTGCTTCCACACACAGCTGGAGGCAAAAACGAGAGCAGGGAGAAAAAACATGCTGGTTTAGTACACTATGTCAGTTTAGAGGAATTTTCATCAAGACAATACATGGGAGATTAAGGTCAGCCAACCACTCCACTTAGTTATCATGAAGCCTTAACAGATTTACTCAAAGTTGTATGCTTTTCTGGAAAGCTGCTGTATCTATCTCTAGGTCATCTCACCCAAGATGCTGTCTCACCCTTTTAGTTGCCTGCCCTCTTCCCTCTATTCACCTCCCTGGCTTCCTCCTCCAACAGACCCAGCAGGCAGCCTCTCTGCTAACCCTAAAGCTCTCCAATCGCTTTGCCATCCTGCTGCCGCAAGACCACCACAGAGCTGTCACTGGGATGCTTTAAAATCATATTTGTTCCTCCCATACATCATAAGGCTTGAAGAGGCCACCAACTGACATCTGAGCGAAACTGGGAAGAGACCTGCCAGGGCAGTACATACAGGAGATAGGCAGTTAGGTGAGATGGATGAGACAAGACTGCTGGGGAGGTCCTGGCCCACCACGATGGGAAACAGGGAGGAAGCAAGTTTCACAAAGGGTCTTTAAAGGCAGCAGTGGGTAAAGAAAGGGAGAAGAGAAGGAATTTTTCAAATGGAAAAGGTTTGCAGCCGGGGAACAGTGAACCTGAAACAAATGTCTCCCAGTTTGGCAGTCAGTTTCAGTTCCACATATTGGCACATTAAGAAACAGAGCCATTTAAGACCATATAGGGCTTTTTGGAAAGAAATGGCTTGTTGTTTCTTTGCTTGCCTGCCTGCCAGCACCACACCACAGCAGCCATACACTTCCTACTCTGAGTCACCGTGTCTGTTCAAACACCAGCTCACGATTAGGAAATTAAAAATAGACCAGACAGGTGCCAAAAAACTTACCAAACCTGCTCAGCCCACGGGTTCTCCAGCACACACACAGCGACAAGGCATGCGTGAGCCATCACTCCAGTTCTCTTTTCTTTTGGAGGCTAAATCTCCAAAAACTGAGAGTCTGTAATACTCAGAGGTTTATAAAGATGACCCTTCTGGAACTGCTCCTAGATCCAACCCACAACACTGTACTGTCAGAATCATGACCCAGTGCAGGGCTCAATCTGCACTTCGTACTGAATCTTGATTAACTGGTTCCTGAGCAAGTACCTGTAATTGCTTTCCTCTCTCCTTTCTCCAGCTTTGCTTGCGGGGACTCAGAGTAGACACCATGTTCCATGGGCTGCTCCGCCCTCTTCATTGCCGTGCCTTTGTAATTCATCTGAAGTTGGCTGGTGTACTTCTCATGCTGCAGAGACACAAGCAACAGTTGCAGTGTGCCCACCCCCTGTGTGCTAGCCCATGGAAAAGATAAACCACCCTTTCCCACAAACTGATCAGGCAAAGGCGAATATCACAGCTATGTTCTGCAACAAAAAGAAAGCACACCTGAGCAGAGGTTACCGAACAGCAGAAGTGCCAGCCAGAGAGGCTTTCAAATACCCCGTTTGGAAGACATTAAGTGACAATTCTAGTCCACGAGAAGGTCACTGTGACTTAGTCCTGCAAAACAGCTAATTAGGAAAGCCTTTCAAGAAAAAACTGAGAAGAATCAGAACTTAGGCCATTTTCCATTCAAAATTCAAATCCTGAAATCCCCATTGTTCTTAAAGCAACTTTATAAATTATTTCAGGTGCTCATCTGCATTATCTCGGTTCTTCAGCAAAGGCAATTAATATATATTTTAATTATTTCTCTCCAAACCCTCTCTCCAGATAGGAAAGTGATTCTGCCTTAAAACAGGCTCCACATTAACGTGGTAAATGAGATATTTAATAGTGGGTTTATTACAAGTAAATTAACAAAAGGGTGTACCCATTCAGATTACCCCTGAGTAACTTCAATGAAGCATTTGCTCAATTCTAGCTGTTAGATTTCTGATCCTCTCCAAGTCCTAAACGTGGAACCAGGGCTAAGATAGTATCTGCTAGCCAAGAGGTGATGCTTGGCGCTGGCAGCCCAGTCCCTCAACTGAACATGACAGCTTTCTTGCCTAGAGGGGGTTGCTTTTCTGCCTTAGATAAGAGGATGCTTGAATATTTTGTACCTGCTACTGAACTCTTTGTTTAAAAACACCTCACTTGTAAGAGGACTGCTCAGGAAGTAAAAATTGGGAGCGTGAAGGCAAAAATTAGATGATATACAGGAATAAATTAAGCAAACTTTAGCCTGCTGGAGGAAGTGTGATGGAGCTGGCCTAAGTCACCAGGCTCAGAAAAAGGCATCTGTGTTCCACTTCTGGGAGGGAACAAGTTCTGCTGTGCTTCAACCACAAGCTAATGTGCTGACTGTTCTTTAATACATTACAGCTTTAGTAACCTATTTTATCGGGAGTCATGAAATCATAAATAACTTCATGTTAGCAAAGGGATAAGAGAGATCAGAGCTGAGATAACTGGGAAATGTCTCTCTCCTCAAAGGAAGGGTTTTTTAAGTTCCAGTCAAAGGAGGGCCTCACATTTTGCTGCCATCAAGAGTATTTTAATATTTCACTCCACTTGACCATTATTAGAGCACTAAATAAAAGTTTTTAAAAAGGCACCTGTACACAGACAACCCTTACCTTTAATGCTTCTTCTGGGACTTTGTGTTGAATCTGTTCCAGGACATACATGTTCGAATGTTCAGAACTCGTTAAGGAAATCACGAAGGAATTGGATGGACAGATAAATCTAGCATTTAGTCACGGAAAGAAAACCAAATCATAAAACCAGAGAAGTTTAAAATACACAGGATACTAAAAGCAACCTGTGCTGTACCCCACCATGGTCTTTGTCATGCATGTTTTGCAAGAAGGAGTGCAATCATCTGCTGGCCAGACCCATGTCAGCTGAAGGACAGCAGACAAGGGGAGCAGGGCAAGAGAAGCCTGGGGGGGCACTAGCAGTTTTGTGCATGACCCAGGGGAGCAACCAGAGCCCTGAAACACTCACACCCTGCTCCTCTCCACCTGGCTGGCAGCTCCAGGCAGACCCCTCTCTCTCCATGGTATTCTGGCCAAGATGGGGCAATCTTGCACACTCTGGACAACAGAACAGTAGAGTTCAGGCCCCTGCAAGGATGCCTGGGACGATGGTGCTCTCTTTCCCTGACAAGGCCTTTCAGCCACTGCAGTTTCCTAGACGAAAAGTAAATCAGGTCATGAGCTGCCGTGACCTCTCAGGAACGGAGGTGTTCAACATGGCTGAGCCTAGGCAATAATCCTTAGCAACACTGAGAGGAAAAAAAAAAAAAAAAAAAGGAAGCATCTGGCAATGTCATCGTGAACAACCCAATCAGGACAGCACTGAGCAAAGGGGAGGAAAAAGGAAAGATGGAAAATGTTAGGCTAAAAATAAACCAAGTGATACTGGCATAGCAGGGAAACTCCACACAGTAAGTGAAACTGTAAATGGAAAAGAGACAAATGCTCTTATGCAATAGCACCCAGCTGACTGCGAGACCTCAGGAGATGCTGCCATCCACACCGTGCTGAACGTGCTATTCACAGAAAGCACTGCTAAAGAGCGTGGCACTGAAGCTGCAAAGGAGAAGAAGAGATTGTAACTGCCATAGCAACTACGCTGAAGTAAAAAGATGACTTTAAAACCTAAATTCTTTAAAGTTTTCCTGTTGAGGGCAATAAATTGTACAATTCATAAATGCAATCATTCATTTCGCATGAATACCCGTGTAAGGGCTGCAGGACTAAACACTTCCACTCAGCTGCTTAGTACTAAGAATTGCTTTCTATAAAACGTTTAAACCTGTATCGTACACTTTAAAACCTACCCACACTCTAGGCACTGGCTTATGCCTTCACTAGACTGGAGCTCACAACAAATCTTCTATGAGTTTCTCCACACATCTAGAGACCAGAAGACATGTGAACAGATACATCAAAAAAAATTTGCAAAGTTGCAAAGTCACAAAAAGCTAGAACTGAGGTTGCTTAGGGGACTGTAACAGGCTTCATCACATGTGCACTGAGACAACACCTTTAACCCCACGATCCCCGATGACAGCTCTCTTCCACCGGGCAGCACTCAGTAAGGCGCTATTTTTCCCCATGTATGCCTGAACCCTCATCAGCTGCACCCTCTTCAAATACTGATCTGAAGGCATATCATCTGTCTCCTCCTTTTTTTAAAAAAAGATACAGCAACTATCTCCCTTAAAAAAAAAAAAAAACAAAACACTGTAATGCAAGGATCTGTTATTTCTAAAATACCAAGAGACAGAGTGAGACCAAGACCAAAAGTATGGTGTTACACAAGGCCTAGAAAACCCTCCACTTGAGCAGATCCAGGATTGCACACACATCAGTTTAAGCATCCCTGTTGCAGCAGTGAGTGTTCCTGCACTGTCACTGCTTAGAGCTGAGATACCCAGATCCCTGGAAGGCCAGAGAGGCTCAGCCTCTCCTCACTGCTTCAGCTCTCTGGGATTCAGCAAGGTTTGGAGTATTTCAAGGTCTTCAGCATGGCCAACCACAAGCTGATTATCATGGGGACAACAAAAGGCACAAGAACGTGGCCTGGGGGTCAAGAACGCTCAAGAGTTTTCCAGTCAAACACTTCCTCCCCCTGCAATGGTAAAATTTAGTCTCTACCTCTATTCTCAGAAACTGCTGGACTGTTTCAACTGAAATTTCCCTACAAAAGAAAAAAAACCTGGAGAAGACACTTGCTACTTCTAAATTCAGCCTGAGTGGGTAAAGTCTGGCAGATAGAAGTAACAGAAAAAAAGTGAAAAAAAAGATTAAATACATGAAAAAGCTACGATAGGAGCCTCTACTTACCACTGTTGCTCTGCAAGCTCAGAAAGGCATTCCAGTATCTATGCTTATAGCCAATCATACAGTCACATCAGGAAAAAAAAGGAAAGGGATGAAGACAAAGGTGTTTTCCCAGACACTAGCAGGATTTATGACTCTGTAAAACAAAGCAGTAACTGCAGCCTAGCCTCCCTCCACAGAGGTGAAATTTGCTATTGCTAAAGAGAGATCCACTCTTGCCTTTTGTGGCAGAAGCAATTTGCACAAGCAAACTTCAATCGATAGAGAGTTAAGGGACTGATCACAAGCCCCAGAGCTAAATGTTGAAGGCTCAAGACCTACAAATTGTCTGAAAGCACGCATTTGGGTGAAATGAATAACAAAAACACACAAGTTGGATGAAAAAAAATACAAAGATGTTAGTTCATACAAAAGCATAAAAAATAGGCTCCCCGGCTGGTACCAGCTACAGTTGCTGCCCAAATGAAAAGAAAAAATGCAACCCTTCCTTAGAAAGAGACTGACAAGGCACTTCCACAGTCACTACTGTCAGTGCAGGGCCTGATTCAAAGTCCAATGAAGGTAGCAGGCACCATGATTAACATGCTCCGAATCAGGTCTGTGGTGGAGAAACATAACCTTATGAACCATCCAAAGGCTCCAGGAGGCAAAGCAAACACCCTTATTCATTAGTCACAATTAACACTGTTAACTCTCCATGCAGAAAACAGCATTAACCCCAAAGACTGTGTCCCACTCCCTCTTCAGACAAGGATATCATAGCCGAAGCGAATGACATCATTCAGTTTTAGGGTGATGTACTTCTGGTCAGGAATCCTCACATCATTGACGAACGTCTGCAGGAAAGAAGCACAGGGATGTTTTTTAACTGAGGGTCAAGGTGATGCATATTAGATGAACGGGGCTCCTGGAGGGTGCCCATGCCCATCTCCCAACAACACTGCACACATTCAGGGTGCACTAGCACAGAGTCAGCCAGGTGAGGAGCTAAGTTCCCTAAAAAAAAAAAAAAAAAAAAAATCAACACCAGCAAGTAGCTCCCATGGGCAAGTTAGAGCACCCCAATTACGCTTCAAAGCAAGGTGCTCTGACAGGACCTCTAGGGAGATTTACCTTTCCACCAACTGCAAATGAAATTTTAGTCCCTGACTTGAACACATAAATGAGATGCCTGAAGTTAGGAACTTCAGATGCTCTCGGTTCTTCTCCACCCTTCACAACCCGCAAGAGCAGCAAACGGTGCAACTCACACTCTTAGTACTGAGCTGGGAATCAGCTTTCTGCCGGATGTCAAACAAGACTGGTGTCAGCCCCAAGGCTTGATAAATTAACAAGCAAAGCCCATCACAGAGGAAGAGGGGGATGAAAATGCACAGGAAAACAAGCATTTGCAGTGGCATCACTATGATGTCTGAGGCCACGTTGCCCCAGACACCACAGATCAGTACAACAGGCCCTTTGCACAAAAGACTCACATACTCATTTTTTCCTATGCTCCAAGCAGTTAATTGAGGCCCAAAGAAGCTAAGTTATCCTTATAAAGGTGCAAGAAATGTACTTCATAGCTGTGAACAAACGTCTTAGATGTCTCAGATGCCTGCTTTCCAAGGGGACTCCCTAAGGGGCAATTCTCGCAGAACAACAGAGGAACAAATCAAGCACTCGTGGACATCTTTCACAAATAAACTCATGTACTTTTGTAAGAACCCAGGCCAAATAAAAAATAAATCAGGAACTCAGTTGAAGAAGCAGCAGCGTGCTGACAGGGATCAGGCACTGAGTTGCACCCAGGGCAGTCACAGACACCAGGAGTCACCCTGGCTGGCACGGTGGAATTCACCCAGCCTCACACACCGGGAACTCGCTGCTGGGTCTTTGTAGCCTCAACACAAATGCAGCTATGCTCCAAAGAATCAAAATTATGCTAGAAAATGAATTTACGTGCTTTCACCATTGAGGCACAGTCTCCTCCTCCTGCCTTCTCACCTCAGCCAAGCCAAACATGCATGATAAGACCAAGTATTAACCACAGGGGAAAAACAAATGCTGGAGCAGGAAAATAGAACCTCAGCAGATGACAGCCCCCAGCTTCCTGGCAATTTACAGAAGAGCTGGGGAACAGGCCTGTAATTTCAGAATAAAAGCGGTGAAGCTGGTTAAAAGGCACGGAATTCCTATTTGCATGGTATTTTTTAATATTTAAAAATCCCACAACAGTCAGACCTGGAACAGGAATAATTATTTGCTGAATTTTCTGCAAAACAGAAGTCCGCAAAAACCCCCATTTTGATATTGCTACCTATTCATCCATGGTTACTTCAGATAAAATAACTCAAAAGAAACTGCTTCTTGCAGATAGAAACACTGCCTTCAAAACCAAAAGACCTTTAATAGGGACTGTAGAATCAGCTGAACATTATAATAAAAACAATACAAAGCATTTCAACAATTAATATGAACCAGATCATCCAGCAAAGCCATATAATGCATTGTCGACAAGCCATTAAGTAAATACAAAATAAAAGCAAATTATGAAAATGGAATTAAAATCAAGGTCCTCAGAAGTGATTTCTCTAGTTTCAGGGGAGAAAACAAGTTTTCATTAAAATTTTCAAACAAGGACCTGTTTCTTTCACACAAAATAAATTCAATTTGGCCACAACAGTTTTTTCCAACAGAAGTGTGTTTGACCAGCTACAGAACACAGGCACAGCTATAACTGTTTTTAGTCCACTGTCCCTTCGAGCACAAGTCTATTATTAAAATGCTGTAAATTCATACACTTTAGCATATGAAGGTAAAAGAAAATTAGTGGTTCAAGCTTTCCCCCTCTTGTAAGCAGAATTTTCAGCTGCTGTTTTGCCACCATGAGTTAAATACCACAGGTTTTGAACCAGGGATCCAGCTAAGAGACCAGAACAGTTACTGGAAGTACTCCCATTTCAGCAGGGCTCTGTGCCTTCAGCTATTAGGCTAAGAAGCCTATTAGTACTTATTCTTGCTGTTTTCAGATGCCAGATCCAGCAGAACAGTTGAGGTCTGCTTTAGCCACTGTTTTTGTACAAGTTTCTGGGTTCATCTTGTGGTTTTGTGGTTGTGATGGTGGAAGGCTTCTGTTTCTAAGCCCAGAACAATGACTGCAGTAAAATCCTTACTGGGAAAGACAATTATGTGAGTCTAGCTTAGACCTACTGCAGCAGAGGAATAGCTCTGCTGGTATGAAGAAACAGTCTAAACAGAGGCATGCTATGACATTAGGACAGTTTTAACTACAATGGTGTATTTAAAAGTCACGGAATTCAGGTAGGCAGAAAAAGCCCTCACGGAGCTGCCTCACACCGAGTGAATCGGGGCAAGGGTTAGGATTCAGGCAGGCTCAGCTCCCTATTCTGGGCTTACATTATCCCTCGGCCTTCACACAAGCCAGGCTCAAGGCAGGCAAAAGAGCAATTTTTGTTATAAAAGAGGTAGCTTTAAATAGTTTCTCCCCGAAGAAATTAAATGTCTCATCATCCCATAAATCATTCCATGCACTGACAACTGCATCGCCAAAAGGTCACCCTGCACATCCTGAACAGCTGCTCCAGAATCTTCACCAGTTTAATGTTAGCATCCCCAAAATGAGACTGAATTCATTTCCTCCTCTTTTGCAGGAGGCGCTATGATTTTGTGAGCCTGAAGCATTCTACAAGGACACCAGAAGAATGGGAAAAAGAAATACAATATTCACCAAAGCTTTCCTCTTCTAAGATGAGATGCTACATGACCTCCACCTCAGGCCTTGCAAATAATTATGTACGTTTAGCTTAACTCATGCCAACAGTTCCAGTGACCCAAAAGGGCCTAAAGAGTAGAATTCAATAAGTGCACAAGTGCTTGCAGACTCAGCACGCCGCGTGTTTGCCTCTGTCAGCTGGGAGGTTTGCTACTTACGCCGTTTAAGCTCCCGAGATCCTTCACCCAGTGCTCGTCTTTCTCCTTGTCATAGTTGATTACAGCGTGCTGCTTATCGACACTGCGGGACTGGCAACGAAAGTACAATGAATGTGAGACCGGTCAGGCGTAAGAGACACTGTTAATCAAAGTAACATTTAGACATTAAACTAACTTGATATGGGGTGGGGAGAAAAGCAGGAAGGAATCAATATTATTTACTGCTATAAATAATGAAAGGATGAACAGTAAATGCTTCCATGTTGTTTAAACAGTTCACTGAAGACAATACACTATTTGCATGGAGAGGGGAAAAAAAAAATCATCACTGAAGGCTGTCAAGACAATGGCATAATTTCAATAAATTATATCAATACACAGTGAAAACAAAACCAGTTAAACAGAAAGCCTGGGCGGGCAGGATCTCAGCCAGTATGATCTAGAATTGCTCCATTTTTCACCAGCTGAAGCCAGTGGCCTCAACACTAGGCAAGTTCCTATTTGGGATTTCTTCCTATTTTTCAAAGAAAAAAAAATTTTTTTCTGAAGTTACAAACCAAACTTACTCACAACAAAGTATAGTGTTCCCAGGATTACGTCCCAGAGCTGATTTAAATTCTAAGATGTTTTCCAAGTTGGAGGGAGGTTAATAAACTTGGGATGAGAAAGAAAGCAACTCTGGGAAAATTCAAATTTAAAACTAGATTTGAGAACACTGAACTGGATAGTGATTTGGTGCCACTGGCTTTGCCACAATGCACCTTATCTTCAAAAGAGAGTACAACACCTTCAGCCAGAACAGTGTCAGACTTCTGAGGAAGAAGCGTTTGAACAAAATCTCTGGAGAGTTTTAAAATATGGCCTAAGTGTTACAGCTATAAAGACACCAGGCTGTCTGTATTTCGACCTACTGCCTCTCATAACTGGAACTCTTGCTGCAGTTGACCTCAACCGGTCACTGGAACCAGTCACTGCACCAGCACGTACACATGACACTCAGACCTCCCTGGTATCTCAGGCCAGGGGAGGGTAGGGCATGCAACCAGGGCAGGGAGACAGGCCAGGCTCTAAATCTGCTAATCCTCCTCTTCCTGGGCATCGACCAAAAAGTTCTTGGTGAAAAGTCCTTCCCTCTTCCCAAGTATAAACACACAGCTTTCCACTGCACTGCTCTCAGCAAGCCATTATCTACTTCCTTGCAAGCATGCAGAGGCAAAGATTGGTTCAGGGGAATTCCTTGGTGAAAACACAAAGGCTTTTTCTGGATAAACCCTTACCATTTACAGGAATTTTTTTCTGCCCCTGCCAATGTCAAGCACACTGGTAATATCCCAACAGCTGACAAATGGCACATCCTCCCCCTGCAGAGCGTGTCAGCCCAGAAGACCTGCATAACCCTGAAGTATCAACATGAAGCAAACATACTTGAGCAAAAGACTGCCCTTCCACCTTGTGATGTCCCTCACCCCACTCACAACATGCCACCACAAGCAGTGGCAGTGAGGAGAGGGGCAAGTGACTCCAAGCCTCCAGCTGCCTCAATAACACAGTTATCCATACACTGCTGAATTTACGTGTCAGCTCACATGAGTCCCAGCTGAAAAACGAGGCAGCACTCAATGCTTTGATGCCCAACTACTGCTGCTCAGACAGCAGTCACTCCCCAAAGAAACAACAGCTGGTGGGACGGGCAAAGACAAAGCATTTGGGGACACCTCATTTGTACCTCCTGCTATGCCGAGCCCTAAACGCGGGAACGATGTACAGCAACTCCCTTCCAGGAGGGGCACACGCAAACCTCGACCCGCACGCAGTCCCCACGCTTGGTGTCTCGTCCCAGCCTCAAGGCAGGGCAGGCCTTAGGCATTGGCAGTGAGAAGCTGCTGCTTCTCCCTGTTACTATTCATGTTAGATGCAGCCCCTCAGTCTGATTTGCACTTGTCCAAGTGGCTGTGGCAGGCATGTGCCCCGTAAGGTAAGGATGGTGCAGGTAAGGATGGTTGAGGGACCTGCACCTCAGCACACAGCCCTGAGGGCAGAAATGTCTCCAGCCAAAGCCTCAAGTGTCACAGCAGCTGATGCTTCACAAGCTGGGGTTGTACCTTGACCTGCCCTGCGGTCCCTCACACCCTTTGGGAAGATGCAAGGGTCTTCTTCTACCACCCTGCCTGTCCAGGGTCCAACCACACAATCATCAGGTAGAAATCCCCTTTACCCATCCACGGGTATTCACAGAACTACGTTTCATCCTGTTGGACTCAAAGACAACCACACACAGGGGTCCTGCCCGCACAGCACAGACGTAATGTCTTCCCTGGTCCCTCTGCTACCCAAAATTGTGGCTATCACTGTTCCCAAGGGGATGTGAGGGAACAATGATTAGCTGGTGCAGGAGTGTTTACTTTAGCTTTTTACAGCATGTCACAGATGTTCATTTAAAGATTAATAAAATTGAAAGGGAGAACAATCCCTCTAGCCCCCTTCCAAGGGCAGAAAGGCTTCCACTCCAAAAAGCTAATCCAGACAAAAAATTCAGGTAGATTTTATCTGGTACCTAGTCACAGCTCATTTTAAAAAGGGTTTATTTCTGGAAACCAGTTGTCTCCCAAAAATTCAATTTGCCCTGGATCTGACCCCGATGTAAATAAGCACAGCCTTTGGGCTGCTGTATTTTACATCTGACTACAGCCACCCAGGGTTCCAAACCAAGCAAGGCTCATTACAGGGGAGCAAATATGTATTCCAGCAGCATGATATTCCCCTACATAAAAGCAGGAAGAGGTCGCCAAAGAAACCAATGTATACCAAAAGTTCCCATCTTGCAAGGAAGTTTCAGCTGTGTTGAAGACAGTCAAGGCATGCAGAATTTGACCCACAGTCCTGATACTACCTTTCAGTATCTCTTTAAAGAGCGCATCAGGAACATGGCAAACTGTTACACATATTGTACTTCTGTGAAATTTCATTTTTTTGTGGAGAAGAGAGGAATCTTCTCAGGTTTTTTTATGATAAACCAGAAAACATCACAGGAACTGGCAGCGGAAGTCACTAAGGGCCCGTCTCCAAGGAAACTCAACTTAAAATAACTAAAAATTACACCTTATTTATTTTGATGCCAAAGTTCACTCTTACTTGAGAACCGAGGTGTAGTTTATTTCAACATCAGTCACATTTAACATAAACCACTCTTGTCTGCAGTGACAGCAGTAACCCAGTGGCTGATCGTGCTTTTGTTCTCAGAGAGGAGCAGACTGCCTCGATCCCACTTCCAAAGAAAAGACTAACCAGAATCCAGACTAGTAACAGCCGAGAGCCCGAGAACAGTCCTGCAGAAGTCACTTCAGCCCAGCAGGCCAGTGGTTTCTAATGCATGACCCACTGAGTCACAAAAACTGATTTAAGAAGCCTGAGTCAACACGTGTTACAGAGCAGCCCGTGGCTGCAGATCTCCCAGTGGTCTGCAACTCCACTGGAAAGATTTTTAGGCATCTATAAATTTCAAAGCTGCAATTAGGTTGACTGAGTCACAAACACAAGAGGACTCCCTAGCTTAAATGCACGCTTGCATCAGATGTTGAGCCTTGCTTATGATCAATCACAACCTCCACAACAAAAGGCAAGACCGATCTATCTGTTGGGAGGAAACAGAGGGGTCCGAGTGGAAAAAAAAAAAAAAAAAAACAAAACAAAACAAAACAACCCCACAAATTTCCAATGTAGTGTTAAGAAAATCTGAAGTGCCTATATCTGAAAGTCAAAAGTAGAAAATAACCAGTACACCCTGTTTCACCAGAATAACACTTGCAATGGGTTAAGCAGCACTCCTGAGCTATGGCAAGGATCACTGAGATTCTGCTTGGATCCAAACAACAAAACCAGAGCTGGAGCAACCTCAGATGAGATTGAGAAGAGAAAGGTAGCAAGGAAGGAAGATGTCCTCCTAAGCACTAGTGATCTGCAGGTCAGAAATAAGGCTACACTCTGAGAGGCTGGGAATGAAGGAAGAACACACTGTTCTCACCACGACCCAACACTGGACCTGTTATCAAATGAAAACAACTCTCAGGAAAATACAATGTGTGCTTTTCTGATTAACAACATTTACAGTTCTCTGAAGGGAAAGCATGGACACTGATTTGTTACTACACTAAGCTCATCCAGGGCTTGCATTTCCAGACATTCAAATCACTTCCTAATATAAGGCTGTCCTGCTTCTCCATCATACTATCTACAGTGCATCATGTTTTAAACACCTAGTAGACAAAATGCATATGCAACATGTATCTGAAGACAGAGGTATTTTATAGCTCATCTTTCTTCCAAGATTATACTAAGCATATAGTCCAAATCACAGATAGGAATGGCAGCTCTAGGTCTGACAGTCCCATACCAGGACCAACATCCTGGATCATCAATCTCCAGTCATGCAACCAGGCAGCTCGCCTGTGATCCTCAAAACTGCGCGCATCAAATCAGCAAAAGCTCCTGCTTAGCATGGGAGCCAAAAAAGCAGCTTCAGAAGCACGCAGGAATCTCCAGAGGTACATACCATGATGGCTACGTGTGCTGCTGATACCCTACAGCTTTGTGTTTGGTGAAGGGTCTGATACGTAGAACAGGGCACTTGGGATGAAAGCACAAGCTGCAGAGATGCCAAGCAAAACCCACAAGGAAACAAGACCTGCTTAGGAAGGCAGGAGGAGAAATACAGCCAGACTGCCTGTGTTTCCCCACAGGGCCAGGGAGCAGACGCAGCTCAGCTGGCTACATAGATACAGATGCTGCTTTTTCCCCAGGAGAATTACCATGGGCAAAAACCTACTGCTCAGGGTTGAGATTTGGACTTCAGCCCTGCCAGTGCCGTGAGGCATTGGTGGTATTGGAGATAAAATAAACAAATGAGAGCAGTTTCCCTATTTCTCACTGCAGTCCGTTGTGAATGTCTGGCACAAGATAACTGCAGCATTCTGGTGGCAGCATGCAATAAATATTTGCTCAAATACTTTCCATAGTGAACAGGTTACATTTCTGCCAGTACCGTGCTCTGCACAAGTGTCCCAGTAAGGAAATACAAACCTCTCCCAGTGTCCCACTTTAGAAGGGAGACTAACAAAGCTAAATATAAACAAAAAAAAAACAAACAAACAAACAAAAAAATCCCTTGCGTTCTGGCCTGAAATGTAATTTTTGCTCCTCAGTAGTAAAGCCCCGGATAGCATTTAATGGTAGATATGTACACTGGGTCTCCCCCTTTCACCACAATGCATTTCACAGAGTTGTATATATTGGCCACTTCGGTACTTTTCCAGAATATTAGCAAATGGCGCATCCTGCCCCAGGCTGGTTGCAAGTGTGACACCCCCACAAGAGGCAGCCTGATCACTCCCAGGGGCATGTGCTGCCTGTTTCTAAATGACTCTGCCTAAAGAGACAAATGTCTCTTCAGCAACGGTAGCCACCTCATCCTGGGGCTGAACTCACTTTACAGCTCCCACGCTGCAGAGGCTTCTGCCCTCAGCTTTGATGCAGTCAAGATCATGGGCTTCGTGGATCTGTAGCAGGACCAGGGCCTGAGTATTCATGCAAAAAATAAGGCACTGAACAAAAGAAAGAAATCCCCTAGGAAAATGAAACTGTAATCCCCACAGTTTGGCAAAGGGATTTGGAGGCTGGCATAGTTCCCACAACAACTTAACCCATTCTTTTGGGGTAGAATGCAGTTTTGCTTGCTGGCTCTCTTTTCCCAAAGTGGAGCACCAGTTGAAGTGACCCAGGGTCAGACCCTGACCGCAGGCTGGGAACCTGCTGCCCACAGATGCACTGGCTTTCCCTTGGTATTACATGGCCACCCAGGAGGCATAGAAAAGCATCATCTCAGGTGGGACAGAAGCCTGGATTTCCATAGCACAGCCAAGATGCATGCTAGCACCTGTATTAGGATCTCAGGCATGGAAGGGGTCCCCTTTTTCCCTGCCCACTCTGGAAAGGGACAAACCCTCCCTCCGCAGGGCAGGCTTCCAGCACCTTGCCAGCCACATGCAGCCCTCTCACCCCTAATAACCACCTGCCTGCAGTGCCACCATCACCTCTCCCTACCCTGCCTCCAGCAATGAACTCCCCACCCAGGTTTGCCTGTCCTGCCATGCCTCCAGTCTCCTCAATTCACATTTCACTAGACACTGTAATCCTCCAGTCAACTGCACATTAACAGAAAACAATGGGAGAGGCAAGAGCCAAAAAAAAACGATTCTAGGCCTGGAAATACAGGATGTGCATCCTTCCTCCTGCAGCTGCTGCCCAGACACCTAAAAACACTACCTGTCAAAAAGCAGAGCCTTCCCAAGGCTAGATCCTTCCCCTTCAGCCTGTAAGACACCTGCTTCCCTTGTGACACCTAATGAATGGCTCTCAGCAATTCCCAATGCCCTGGGACTAACTTAGGTGCTGGTTTACACCCTCTGGGTAACTGCAGCAAAACAGCACGAGCAGGGCACCACCCTGTCCCAACTACAGCTTCCCACTCCAGCCCCACACTTCCATGGGGAAGGAGGTTGGGACACAAAAGGCAGCAGAGATTCCCCATGGCTTCTACTGGGAGCTCCCAATGCAGGAAGTATCTGAGTGATGGCGGGATACAACTTCTGCACAGCAGTGAATTCACCAAGAAGTACCAGGAAAAAGATAATCTACCACGCTCACACCATCTGCTTCCTCCCAGCATAATGCTGTAGACAAACTGCACCACACCTATTCACGCTTGTTTATGTATACACTTACTAAAATACATAGGAGAGACATCGTATTACCCAGTACGTCCTGGGGAAGGTAGGATACATCAAGTCAATCAAGCCTTAATTTGACCAGATGTCACATACACGCAGAGTTCACCACCGCACTGTATTATTTACGGAGCGCGCCACGAACCCCAAGTACCAAACACAGAACAGATCCTGCGGGGAAAAAATATCTGGTAACGACCCAAGAACAGATTGCATCTTCATGCCTCTGTACACTGGGGCAGAAGCAGGATTACACAGGCAACATTCACACTGGTATGCCATAACTGCTCTGCAGTTATAAACACTTGACTTAGCAGCCGTAAGAATGTTCCTTCAGTGCCTAGCTTGCTTGTAATTCCCTAGCTTTTTACCAAAGCAAGCTAAAAAGAGCAAAATGTCTTTCAAGGAGTATCGTTACCATTATTCAATTCACCAGCAGAATGAACTTCTATGTTCAGCTCACAAGCCCCTACCACTTGAACTGACTGATACCATGAGCAGCGTGTGTGATGTCCCATATGGACCAGTGACAGATGCTTGGCCAGTCGTATTCACAGCTACCTGCTGGCACCAGAATAAAAGCGAGTCTTGACCCACCTCAGGCCTAAGGGAGATGCTGCTCAGCAGTCACGTCCCGCAATGCCCGCTTTCCCCACACAGAACAGCTCCTGACCCATATGCACCACCCCCCACTTTCCCAAGTCCTGCTGCTCCTCCTCTCACTCTACACAAATGACAGACTCCTTGTTGTGCCTCCTTGCTCAGACAAATCTTAACCTCCTGGTGAGACTTTATAGAGTAGAAATCCAATGACCACATATAAAGATCTGGCCTCTGGCTTCCCAAAACACATGTAAAGAGTACTCTGGAAGCATCATTATACTCTTGGATTATTCTTCAACTTTCCTCGACAACTGCTTTGACCACTGTCTGAGTCAGGATACTGGCCCAGATGCACCTTGATCTAATCTAACACAGTTGCTCTTAGACCTAAACTCCAGACTTGTGCATCTCTGCACCTAGCTCCTCTTTGCCCAACCCGCGACAGTTCTGTCCTCCTCACCAACCTCACTCCCAGATGAAATAAGACTTAAGCCAATAGTATCAATCAAGTCCCTGCTGACCACATGCAAACTCCAACTTCTTTTCAAAGGTTTGGAATTTGGTCAAATACATTTAGATTATTCATTGGGATGGAAGGGGGAGGGAAATCACCTCTGACCTAGGTATTCACTCTTGAAAAGCTTCACACACACACACACCCCAGCTCTACAACACCAGAACTTTGAAGAACAGGTTAAACATACTTTTAAATAGTTTACGTGAAGAAAATGGCATTTTTCTCACAGTTCCTCACAGCAAAGACCAAAGAAGGGAGATCATCGTGTCCAGAACACACTGCCTAAAACAGATGCCTGGAAAATAAACTGTCATCCCAAACAGTTATGAAGTTTAGCAGAGTTATAAGCAATTGAGCTGTCTTAAAAGGCATAGATGACAAAGGCATAAAACAGAAAGCATTATGCCATCTGCACCTACTCCCGCTGTAACTCACACTCACGTGTACAAACTCACCCAGCATAGGACAACAGCATGCCCAAACCATCACTCTGAAGAAATGGAAACACTCAAGGGAGCAGTGGTTAAACATCTTGCTTTCCCAAATTTTCCATTAAAAATCTCTCTCTCAAACAAAAACAGGGAAATCATGACCCTGCTTTCCCTTCTGTTAAATATTTACATTTAGCAAAAATGCAAAAGATGCTTTGTTTCGGGGGATAGGGGAAGGTTTTAATGGTTAAGTGAAAATTTTGAGTTTGCAAAATGTTTGTCCCCTGAGTAAATATCCATCACATTAAGCAAATTATCAAAGCTGATAAAAATGGCAATTATATTTCCCAAGAAGCAGGGGGGGAGTTTGGGGGAGTTGTGTAATTACTTTGTTCAAGATGATCCAAAATCCCTCTTATTTTTGGTCAAAAAAACAAAAGTAAACCTTTTCAGGGAATTATGATGTCCTACCATCCCCAAGCTTCACAGAGAAAAAAAAAATATGCTAGTGCGAGTTAGTGAAAGTCTGGATTTCCACACTCCTGCTGTTCGCTGACTGTCACCTGAAGGGAGCCAGTGAGAACGTTGAAAAAAACCAAGCACTGTTCTTCAGCAAAAGGGCAGAACTGAGCCCTTGACTCTGCGTAACAACACTGTGCACACCAAGCTCTGCTACATGGCATTTTCACCCATACGTGAACATTCAAATCCAATGTAAATCTCACATTTACTTGTACTAGAAGCTTTACAGTGCTGCAAAAACATTTCAAATATTTCTAATCCTCTTAGGAGGCATAGAAGATTTCAAGGTAGATTATGTTTCCCCACTATCAAACCTACTTAATTTTAAGCTTAAAGACTCTGGTTTTCTTCACCTCTTTGTTAACCAGAAAGCAAATCTAGTACCTGTACGAAACAAGTAAATATAGGAGAAACTAAAGATTGATTGTTTGGTGACAAAGGCATCATTTTTTGCTGTTTAGGGATCTGATACGTGGAGACAAAATGTTCCAAGAAAATACCCAAAGACGTGACTACTCCTAAAGCAGTAAAATGAGAAAGGTAAGACTACACGGCCTCCAGGACAAGGGTTATCTCTGTGTCATATGTTTGTGTGCCACCTAACACACACAGTCTCAACAGGGAACCACAAACTGTATCATGATGAAATCACTAAGCAGTTACAGTCTTAGAAGTGAAAAAACACCAACCAGGTCAACCAGTCCACTCCTCAGACTCTGCCAGTCTGCTCCCAGTTGTGCACTATAAGGGATTAAATGCCAGTACCTTGAAATACATAAGCAAAGTAACCATGCAATGAATATACAGTTTCAGAGCGAGTACCACAGAAATACTACAGGTGCAAATGCTCTCACAAGAGCTCTGTCCATCTGCTCTGACCTGCTTCTTAAGCTTTCCCCAAGACAAATGATTGTGCCAGTTTGCACAACGATTTTGTGACATGGACGGTCACAGTAGGAAAAAAGTCTATTTTTAGATCTCATCCTCCATCTGCTCACACGCAATTTTGCTTAGATATCAAGCCTCTGTTTGCAGTACACACTGAGTCTTACTAACCTCATCTCATCTGGAGCCCAAGGTAGTTCTGGAAAACATCTTTATAAGCAAATGGCTAGGAAAATAATGTGTTGTGCTGTTCAAAACAAGACTTTACATGTGATCCTAGAAAAAGCTTTATTAGTGGATATAGTAAGCTAATATGTTTATAAAGAGTCACATGTAACTCACCCCATGAACATAAGCAGCTGGCTTTTACAGACAATGGAGAGCCTTCATTCTAGTGAAATAATGAAAACCTTTAATACCACCACCTATGAGCTCCCAAATACAGCCACTTCACACTCACAGATACCGCTGGCTCCTCCAGGAATCTCAGTTCATTTACCTTGCAGAAAGGAGCATGGCAAATGTAGAGCGTCATAAGGTTGCTAATCCACACGCAACACTGACAAGCCAGCTCAGACTTGCAAAGAAACATGAAATACTCCGTATGGTATGGAGTGGCTCACAATCCACGCTGTCCAGTTAACCCCACAAATAACCAGAGAAACAAGCAATACATTTTAAGCATGACTGATATTTGGGTACTTTTATTTTAGGGTGAACAAGTGCTGAACCCTGACAGTAAAAAAAAAAAAAAAAAATTAAATACCTTCAAAAGGTATTAAGATGGGCACCCTAAAACTCAGGCCGTTTTTGGAAACCAAGGCCAGTGTAGATGTTTTCTCCCTTCAAGTCACAAGAGAACACAGCAATCAGGTTTCTGAGTAATCGAATGCAAACTTACAGAAAATATCGGGACATATTTAATGTCTCACCTTTACATTCCTCACCAGTCAGACACGTAGAAACATGAAATAAAAGACAGTGTGATTCATGGGAAAACCCAAACAAACGATCTGCTGTTGAACGGGAGTATGCTTCAGACTCTTACCACTGCAGCACAGCCATGCCACTCACTAACAGCTACAAGAGCAGTACAGACACTGCAAGCTCTCCTTTTGTGGACACTAGCATTTTATTATATCTAGACAATAACCTTGCCTTCCAAATGCACCTTGTATAAGAACTTCTACCCCCCTAAACAGACCTCCTGCTAACATATCATACAAAACCCCTGCAGTAACTACAATCACATCCTGCTTGGTAGATCATCAGCAAAGCATTTAGGACATACCTGTGACCAGGTTAGCAGCGTAAATTATGAGGAGGGAGTCCCCGTCGTGCAGGCAGCTTCCTAATTTTGCCACCAACAGACATACTTGTCATTTTTGTAAAGGATCAGAAGGGGGACAGGCAGGTGCAATCAAACTTTTTTTTGCATTTAAGGACTCATGGCACAGGTCTAGCAAAACCACTAATTTAATCCTGAGCTTCTACAAATTCCTGAGCTAAACTGCTCCTGTCAAAAGCTCTCTGCGAGATTCCAGCTCCATTTGTTTGGAGTGATGTCCACTACATTATGCTGTCAAACATCAGACCACAGTCAACGCTTCAGACACATTGGATTAGGTCCAGCAGAGACACATGCTGGTACGGGAAGCACTGACAGAAGCTGCAAGTTTGCCTGAGTAACACAGTTACTTTGGGAAAAGGTCACCATCTCTCTCACTCCACCAAAACACCTAGAGTTTCTTCACTAAAAACCAGTATTTCTACCATAATTAAACAATCCCTAAGTGAGAGATACAATTTAATCAAAATTAAAGGGAAAAAATGGCAAACAAAAAACCCTGCCCCCATTCAAATCACACGTAGTAGTAAACAGTGCACGTATTAAAAACTACAAAAAACAGCAGCATAATGGCAGATCGGGACTGATTGGTACGTCTTTGCTTACTACTTCTAGTAGTATCAAGATAGTTAATCTATTTGATTAATCTCCCACCACTACAACTCCTATCCTTCTGATGATATGGCAATTTGAAAGAAACCTCACTTGCACTTTCATAAACATACGAAGTCTTCATGGGAACCACAGACTCAACATAAAAAAGGAAGTTCCTTTTAAGAAAGATGTCATTTGAAGAAAGCATGCAACATCTCTACAGATCCGCAGTGTTACATTCACATCTACTCCATCTTCAGAAGTAACAAAAAAGAAGTTGTTACCTGGAGCATCAGTTCACAGTCATCTCTGCCAACAAATATCATCTCCCGAGGGAGCCGATGGCGAATGCCAGTGCTGCTCACCAAGAACCACGAAGTCACGCTCATTTTGGCGCTTGGCACTTAATCTTTATACATCCTAAATACAAAAAAAACACGAGACATGGTGAGCTAATAACAAAGCGTGGAAGTACACCAGTGCATAGCTGCAGTTCCCAAATTTCCCTGTGACACAGGACCCAGCGCTGCCTCTTTTGCATTTTGTGTACATGTCTTAAATTTCTCGTGGCAACAAGCAGTTGTGAAACGCGTGCCAAGAGCTGCTGCCTATGTGCCATGTGTAGGAGCTCTGCAACCCTGCAAGTATTCCCACAGCAAAGTAAGACTGAAGGTCTGATGAAAGGGTTGTTTAAAAAATGAAGCGCGCAGCTGAATCCAATCAATGAAATGATGAAATATGGTGGAGGGAAAAAAAAAAAAAAAAAGACCTCTTTTCCAGAACATTTCCTCATCGCTATCACTGTGCACGAATCACAGCTTGAGCTTTCCCCATCATCAAAGATCTGGACCAGCACATCAGTAAGGTGATATAACCTGGTTCCTCTAACCTTTCTCGGTACACTCCCAGGAATGGTTACACAGGGGCTGGGCAGGAGAACAGCCTCCCTGCTGCCCTCCTGGCCACGGCCCGGCAGCCTGGCCCTGCGGCCTCTCCCTCTCCCCCAGCACCGCGTTTTCCTCTCCCCGGCTAAAGGAAAATAAAGCGGCACGCACTGGGCTGCTGCCTTCCCCTCACCCACCTCCCGGGATCGAAGTTGCATTCCTAACTGCACCGAGGGAAGAAGAGCTCCATTTTATCTGGGCTGCCGCTGCGCTCCCCGGCCTGACCGCCGGCCTCCCCCTCCCCGGCGGCCCCGCGAAGCGCAGGTGACAGCGGCGGGGAGGATGAAGGGCCTCCCCCGGCAAGGCGCAGGCCTGGGGCGGGGAAGGACGGACAGACGGGGGGAACCCGCCGCCGCGGAGGCGCAGAACCGCTCCGGGAGCCGGCGGTGCGCGCTGCCGTCCCCGTGTCGCGACACGCGAGAGGCCCTGCCGGGGAAACGCCGCCTCCCCGACTAAAGCGCCGGGGGAGGGGAGCCGGGCGCCGGGCGGCCGAACCCCGCGGCCGCCTCGCACCGCCCGGAGCCGGGCTGCAGCGCGGCCCCCCTCCCCGGGCCGGGCCGGGCCGGGCCGCGCTCGCTGCCGAGGGGAGGGCGGGCAGCCCCGGGCCGCAGCACCGCCGAGGGGCCGCGGCAGCGGGCCAGGTGCGGCGCGGGGTTCCCCTCCACCTCAAACCGGGCGAGCCCGGCCCTTTGTCCGCCCGAGCGCCCGGCTCCCCGCCGCCCATCCCCGGCCCCCCCCGCGCCCGCCCTACCTGCTGCGGCCCTGGGCGCGGTGGCAGGCCGGGCGCCGCGCCCCGCCAGCCGGCTCTGCCTGCCCCGCGGGCCGCTCCCGGCGCCCGCCCCGCCCCGCCCCCGCCGCGGCAGGTTCCCGACGTCAGGAGGCGGCTCCAGCCGCCGGGACCGGCCGCGGCCCCGCCGCCCCTCGCCGCTCCTGCCCGGGCGCATCGGGCCCCCCCCCCGCCTCCTGAACGGGAGGTGTGAGAGGGGCTGGCGGGGTTTCCCCGTCACGGCTCCTCGGTGCGGTAGCAGCCGCGCCCGGGGGCCGCGTCCCTCATGCGAGGCTCGCCGAACGCCGGCCGGAGCCTCACCCCCCTCTCTGGCCTGGGTGCGGCCGGCCCTGACCTCGGGAGGGGCCCGACAGGGACACTCGAGGCCGTGGGACAGGCCGCCACCCAGCGCTACTCCCACCCGTGTCACCAGCCTCTTCTTCCTCCCGCTCCACCGGGAGTAGGCTGGCACCCACCCACCTCCACATGCACCCCTCGGGCCCTCTCGCAGGGCACTACCTCAAGGCGGTTGACAGGAGTGAATTAATCGCGAGGATCTGACCGTGGAACAAGAGCCCGAGATGGGTGCTGTGAAAGGGCGTGCCATTGTATGGGTTCTTGTCAGTT
Organism: Tyto alba; assembly: GCF_018691265.1. Classification (NCBI taxonomy): domain Eukaryota; kingdom Metazoa; phylum Chordata; class Aves; order Strigiformes; family Tytonidae; genus Tyto; species Tyto alba. The sequence continues at coordinate 10,540,009 of NW_024881303.1, forward strand.
GTAGGCAACTAGAAAATTTCTGAAAAGCAGTAAGTGCAGAGAGCAATGACCACTTTTTTTTTTTTTTTTTTTTTTTTCCCATCAGGAGGAAGGCTGAGTATCAAGGTAATGGATCCAACTTCTTGCCCATGCAAAAGCTGTTTCAGGAGAGCCCCAGCTGCTGCAGAACTCATTGGAGCTGTGAACAGCACCAGCTTTACACTGGTTCTCTGGCTCCAGCTGGCACAAGCTGCTAAGGAAAGACCATAGGAAGACAGCAAGTTCATAACGATGTTTCCCCAGGCTCGTATTCCAGCTGGAAAGGCGTCTTTGCATTTATACACTGTATGTTTGGTTTTGAGTATTATTTCTCAGTCACTTGCAGGAGCTTCCCTTGGTGTCTTTAGTGCCGTCCTTAAGGATTTTGAAGCAGGATGTAACCTTAATAGATGGCACGGAAACCACAGGTCTGGTACGCCACTTGCTGGGAGCAGTCCTACAGCAGCATCACTCCGCAGGCTTACTCCTGGTCTACAGCCTTACTGCAAGGCTGAGCAGCCAGGGAGGGCGAAGCGAGCTGCAGCAGGACCACAAGGAAGGAAGGAAACAGCATTTTTTCTTTTGCCTCCTCTTTCTGAAGAGCAGTGCGACTTTGTTATTGCTTAATTAACAGCGTTATTGCCTTCTTTAATCAACATTTGACTTCTTCCCTGGCAAATACATCATGCTGCAGGGTGATTTCAAGGTATGATTATCTTTAAAGGCTTCAAAGCCGGCTGAGGCTGCAGCATCTGTGTTTTATTGGAGTGCTCTCGGTATCTCCTCGGAGCGGAGCACCACGCCCTGGCAGCATGCCGTGGCCCTTGGACGCCAGGCAGGAGGATGGAGTGAGCAGCTACTTCCGGGGCGCTTCAAAGGCTCCTGCACTGAGCGCTGCCATAAAGTCATAGGGATCCTTTATAAATAAAACTGGACTTTCACCGTATTTGCCAGTTCGTCCTGTCATTGAGTGACGTTTTATTATTGATTTAACTGACCTATAGCTTAAGTTTTTACAAGTATTATTCATTTCTCTCTAAACCACATCTATTTACTGAAGAGGCTGCTCTGTGAGCTGGTCTGTAGAGCATTTCTATACTGCTGTAAGGAAGAACGATAATTTACTTCTTTATACAAGCCTGCCATCTAGGCAAATCTTTGTTATAAGTTACTATAAAAAGGTTACTGTTTGCTTTAGTCTCTCTTTAGGCCCGGTTTTACTGTTCATTTATACATGTGTATTTATCTGAGCAGTCAGTACTTCACTATTTATAGAGAAGAAAAATAGTTCCTGTTCCCACCATGTGTTTGACCTGATTGAAGATGTGATTGAGGCCAATCCACTGGGCCTGGCTGAATGCTGCGTTACAGCCGCTTTATTTTATTTCAGTGATTTAAAGGGACTAAAAAAGCTAGTAAGTGGAGTCCTTCCTTCTCCTTTCTCTTCACCCCTCCCAAAGCAGTGTGTGAGCGCAGGGGGCTGCAGAATTGCCTGGTGCTACACTGCTATCTATAAATCCCAGGCAGAGAATGTGTCTGTGGGGAAAAAAAGCTGTTGCACTGGTATACTTTGATTTTTACATTTTTTTCCTATTGGAACCAGCCTCGTTGGCAGCCATTGCAACCCTTGGGCTGCTCAAACACACAAGCTGACCAAACACACAACTGCCTTTGAAAATATGATACTACACAAGTGTCTTAAAACCATCTCTTCCCACAGGGAGAAGGGAAAGCCTGGGAAAGACCTCAAGAAGTCGAGTGCAGCAGCAGCACAATGCAGCTTACGCTAAATTTGCAACAGAAGGAGCTTACAATGCAAATCTCTCCACGTTTATCTACAGCACTGTCACCTTCAGCTACAAGGGACATGCCCACGGCTGTATCAACCTGCACGACTCAGGTGGTGGGAAGTTCACTGTACTGTATTGTGCAGAGACAGAGTAAGGACCAGTCCCTGTCCCAAAGCACTCATATTCCCAGTAAACAAGGACATTAAAGGTGAGATAAAATGTCCAGCCAGAAGAGTGACAGCAGGTCACAGGGCTATAGGAAAGCCAGATTTCTGGATCCAGAGCCATTGAATCAGGTTGTCTGCTCTACTGAAATACCTTTTGTCTGACACCCTGAACCCACAGCTATCACAACTTGGAGCAGAACCACTTCAGGTCCCTTCTTCAAAACAGAGAACCCACCATCCCGCAGAGGAGCTGAACTAAATCAAGCTTTTTATGCCAGGCTCTGATGTAAGGGAGATTTTTGACAGAGATCCCAAACATGAACCGTCTTGCTGCATCATCCTGCAGAGGAGGCTTCTGTTCCAAGTTGATCATAGCCTGATCCAAATAACCTGTGTGGCTTCCCCCCTGAAGGGCAGTCTTCCCCACACATGAGCTGAGGGAAAGAAATAGTTTTGGTTACTGCTCAGATATTGACATGATGGGTAGCTTATAAGTAAAGGTGTGCCAGACTCTGGGTGAACTCTGCCCAGTTAACCCATCACAGGCTGAGTGAAATCTGGTGTACGCAGCTGCATGCACATATTCACAGGCACGTATGCAGCTCATGAATTCCCGGCTGCTTTGCATCAAAGAGACTGTAGAAGTAGTTATCAGGCGCTGTTCCCCAAGAGTTATTTCATTTGCTCTTTGCTAGCTTACTTTGAGATGCATCGGGAGAGGTTCACAAGTAGGTCATGCAGGGTTTCTTAACCCCCTTCTCCACTCAGATGGATTCTGCTCCCTAGTGATGACTTTCTTTTCCAGAAAGCCAAAACTGCAGCCAGGCCTGTTCTTCAGGCCCCGCTGCAGGGAGCTGTGCACTCCTGGTGTTGTGCCTGCAGTGTTCTCACTTTGGATCAGGATTTCTGCCTTTATTTTAATGTGAGCAGGAAGGATCTGTGGACTTTTGCAAGAGGACACTACAGGTCTGAACCTGTGTCCTTGGTGCTGTTGCCTGCCAACAGAAAGTACAGGATCGAGCCCTTTCCCATAGAGCCTGGGACCAAAGCTTTTCATCACTGGTTCTGGGCGTCAGCGTGAGCTGGATCATCATAAAATGCAAATAATCCCCCTCCTGAATATGCACTTTTTAAGTGCCATTTTGCAAATCTTTCCCTTGATTTTTTTTTTTGTTTCTTGTTGGCTGATTTTTAAATGACTAGGTATTTGTCAGGAGTATGGATGTTTATCTTAATTTTAGTTAGACTGCTGTAACAATACTGCTGAACTGAGTTTGGACCAGCAAAAGCAATCTGCCTTTCCTCTCTGTCTAAACATCAATCCTTTGCTCTGCCCAATATCTCCATTGTGCTGGTTGCCAACATTCCTGTCTCCTGTACAGCCGGGAACAGGCCCCAATCCTGCCTAGTCAACTGGAAAACAATAAGACCATTCATGTGCATAGTTATTCACTGGCATAAATGTTTGCAGAGATACAGTCTGACTGGGACAGGCCTCTGTCATTTGGATGGTTCTACGAGATGGCTTTTTACAATACTAGTATTTTTAACCCATTAATTAACCAGCTATAGGGACAGATTCTTAGCTGGAGCTTGGTAGCACTGCGGAAAATGGCTTCAGTTTGGCATCCTTGTTTTATAGCAGCTGGAGAATTTTTCCTGTATTTTTACCCACAACATAGTCCTACGTACCAACGTAACATTCAATTTTACTACTATGGAATCTACTAAAATAAAACCCTATATGCATTAACACTCCTTTTCAGAATGTGCAATATGGCCTTCTCCAGTCATCCTCTTTTATTCCCCTGCTATGCCACAAAAATTATTTTCTTTTTATTATGTAGCCAAAATCATACAGCTATTTTTAATTTATGACCCTCATAACTCGGGGAGGGGGGCAGGAAGAAATATCAGTGCAATAAAAGAGTGGAGCTGGTGTAGTGTGAACATTGTCAGAATGTCTCATCTAGGATTTGTGTGGCATAAAACTTTGCTGAAAGAATTAAAAACATACGCTTAACTGATCTCATTTTTGGCATTTTTAATTAGTAAAAGCACAGCAATGATGCTGTCGTGCTGTCTGATGAGATTAGGTCAGATGATACATGGTTGTATGGTGTGGCATCTTAAATAGGAATCACCTTATGGCAAGTCGAAGCCATTTCGATATCACATTTAAAGAAATAGCTTCTCAGGGAAAGTTGATTGGTTTCATAAGAGAAGCAGCAGGGTTTTGAGGACTCCTGTGTGGGAGAATGGGAACAACGGGCAGCTTGAGTTCGTCTCTATTTCAGTTTTTTTCCTCTTATTCATTCAATTAATTTTCATGTATGTGCATATTTCTTATGAGAAAGGTCGCAAACCTACTTAAACAGAAAAATAATTTCACATGGCCTGGAGAATCCAATGCAACGTGCGTGGCCAGAGGGCTGTACTTTGCCCTCTGAACCACAAGCAAACTCCTTTTCCTGTTCCTCTGTGATTGCTATTATAATGTTAAGGCAAGAATATTTGGTTGAATACCAGAGATGCAAGATTTTCTTAAGCAGTTTTACTCCAGTAACCACCTCTTCTTCTTTTCTTTCCTTTCCCCTGGTACTCTGCTCATGCAGTTGTGCATTTTCAGACCCAGCCCAAGGTTTATTTTGGGAGTACATTTGCTGCAGACTGTTCCACGCAGATGATCCCCTGCTACCCTGTCCCAAGGGTCTGCTTGTTCAGAAGATGCTTTACAGAACTTCTCCATTGGATCAGTTTCATGGATTTCTGGCAAAATGTTCTTGATATTTAATTGACTGGGGCCATTTGATTGATATTCATGGAGAGGATTAAGAACCTGGTTCAAATTTAAACATTAGTTTACACTAAAGAAAACAAAGATTGTCATTCAACAGGAGCTCGCTGATTTATGAACTGCACAAAGTTGCTCCTTGCCTGAGAGACTTATTAAGACAAGGCTTAGAGGCTCGGCAACAGGTGAATGAGAACTCATGAAAAATAAGCCATTCCTGTATGTTTTGATCAAATTAATGTGTTTTACTAGAAATCCAAGACTGCTGAACCTTCTTTGCTGGCCTTATTGTTGTGGTTTAAACCCATCCAGCAGCCAAACATTATGCAGCCGCTCACTCACCCTCCCCTGTCTGGGGGATGTGGAAGAGAATTGGAAGGGTAAAGGTAAGGAGACTTATCAATAAGGCAAATAAAGAAGGGAGATTTTAGGTTACAGTAGATAGTTCTCTAGAGGAATCATTACTTTTGTCTCTGTAGCCAAGTATTTGTTCTACTGTCCGATACTAGATTATACCATTCCGGTTTAATGAAAATGTCAGTTCTGTTTGAAAATATCTTCTTGGTTTCTTGCATTGTATTGCATTATAATTATTGCCTGCAAGATGAAAAGCTTTGATGAAATATTTAACAGATACATTTTTTAAAAATCATAGTTCCCTTTAAATTTAAAGATATTGCTACAGTAATATCCAGTGCAGCGTCAAAGGCCTTACAGGAAGAGAAGGTTCATAATTTGCTGGCCTGCAGGGAATAATTTACTAAATCACTTGGAAAATCATCTGTTTTCTGCCCTGTGAAGTTAAAACCATATTCCACTGTGTTGATCTTCAGCCATGCTCCTCCTTCACTTGAGAATGGTGGAGAAGAAAGCTATGAATATGGATTAAAAGGTCAGCAGTGTCAGGACGAGCCAGACTGCTTCGATGGGGTCAACTGTAGGGGCAGCTTTAGTAATTTATAGCATACAAGCCATCAGTTGGACATTTATATGCTCGCCAGGCATTTTATAAGAACTCATCAGAGCAATATTTATTTCTTTGGGGAAAACAGTTGGATTATCAACACCATAGGAGAATAAAAGCCACCAGAAGGGGACCAACAGAGCAGTAGTTTTGAGATGTAGTAATAGTGGATTCATTACATGCTGATTCTTAAAAGCTTCAGGATACTTTGGGATAATCTTCTTTAATCAGCAGGTGCATGAACTCCCATGTGTTCCACATGCATTAAATCTTCTTAAAACCCTGCCACATATGCGTGTTAGCTAACTGTACACACGTGCTTTGGGCTGTCCTTCTCACCACAGATATTGTAAGTAGAAGCTCCATCTGTTCCAGGTAAACAGAGTGATCCTTACTGCCACGAGCTCTCAGGTAAACTGGGCACAGATTGTTGTGTCATTTCAACACTCCTGGTAAATCTCAAGTTCCGGGGTATTTCCATGCTGATGAAATCAACTCCCAAAAATGGGTTGTGGGTAGGTGAGATAATGGATTGAGGAAGGCAAAGTGACACCTGAAGAAGAACCAGAGGTACCGGAGTGTTAGTTATCTGCCAAGCACAAAGCAACTGCATACTTCCTGCACACACAGGCTGCTTTGTTTAAATTCTCCAGAAGAGAGTCAGAATACCTCTCATCTCCTCTGAGTTTCACTATCTTGCAGTATTTTTGAGCTGAATAAAATTCTGGGCCCTTTCAATACCCATACCTACAAGATGGATGCCTGCTGGGAGATAACAGCATCATCCGACTGCCATTGTTAATATCAGCTTCGGTGTTTGGGGGTGAATTGCATTTTATGCAAGAAACGCTTAAGAAGAAACAGCTCTGAACTGATCCTATCTGGCCACTGCAGACAGAGGGACGAAGTTGTAGCTCACTGGCCAGATATAATATCAGAGGGCGTAGGAGCTTTCAGAGGAGGTTCCAATCATCAGCTTTAGCTGATGCCTCTCCTTTCCCTAGGGCACAGCAGATTTGTGCAGGTTTCCTCTTTTTCACTAGCTTGAGCACCTCCATGGAACCAATTCCAGAGAGAAAAAGAAGCAGGTAGCACCAGCAAAGGGTGTCTCTAGGAAAAGAAGAGTTGACTGTAACACCAATCACTGCTGGTCACACCTGCCCAACAGCCAAGTACTTAGAGATGAGAATGGATTATGCTACTAGATCTCACTAAGGGGCTGTAGCCGTCCTTTTTAGCACAGGGACATGCCGAATAGGCTCTGCATCACATCACAGGACAGAGCCTTTGTCATGGTTTGAGCCCAGAGGGCAACTGAGCACCACACAGCCGCTCACTTACCCTTTACCCCTCAGGAACGGAAGGAGAAAGTAAAGCAAAAGACTGGGAATCCAGATAAGAACAGGGAGGGATGACTCACCCATTACAGTCATGGGCAAAAGACATACTCCTTAGGGGAAGAAAAAGAGCATTCATTTAATTCCAACACTAACAACAGCAACGCTTAACAGACAGAGTAGGACAGTGAGAAGCATTACCACATGTTATAAACACCTTCCCCCACCCCTCCCTTCTTCCCAGGCTCAGCTTTTCTCTGGATTTCTCTACCCCCTCCTCCCCAGCAGCGCAGGGAGCAGGGAATGAAGGGGTGTAGTCAATCCCGCTGCTTCTTCCTCCTCAGGGGAAGGGAACTCCTAACATCCTTCCCCTGCTCCAGCGTGGTTCCCCTCCCATGGGAGACAGTCGTCCATGAACTTTCTCTGACATCAGTCTCTCTCACGGGCTGCAGCTCTTCCCAAGATGCTCCAGCATGTGTCCCTCCCGCATGTCGCAGTCTTCCCAGTGCCGAACTACAACAGTGGGGGCTTCTTCCCACAGAGTCTCGGTCTTCTTCGGGCCCAGTCACCTGCTCAGGTGTGGTGTCCTCCATGAGCTGCAGGCTGGTATCTGCTCCACCACGGCCCTCCATGGATGGCAGGGGCACAGCCCACCCTCTCACCACAGGCTGCAGGGGTGTCTTTGCACTGGCACACCTCCCCACCTTCCTCCTCCTTTCTTCCACTGACCTCGGTGTTTGTATAGGTGTCTGCCTCACAACTTCTCCTTACAACTCCCACTCCTCCTCCCAGGTTACGCTTCTTCAATACATTATCACAGAGGTGAAGAGCCACCATCTGTAATTGGCTCAGCGTGGCCAGAGGTGGGTCCAGCTTGGAGCCAGGGGACCTTTGAGAAGCTTCTCAATGGGGCCACTGACGCAGCCCCCTCCCCTGCTACCAACCCCCCCACCACACACACAAACCCAGGACAGCCTTCTCCACTGCACATCACCGTCTCAGTCATGTCTAGCTTACTTTTGTCTTTGCCACTAGCTGCTACAGGTCAAATTTCTTCTTTTGAGATTTAGAAGAAACATCCTAGAGCTTTCCACCCACACACTGTGAGTTGAATTTAAATACAGAGACATTCATTAGCACTGTATTTTATCTGAATTTATCATTCATTCTCAAGAGTTATTTTCCCCTCTGTACCTCAGACATTTCTCAGTACCTGGGCTTGCGTATGCGTCAGCTCAAACATATAGTGGAGAATGGAGGAGCCAACACAGCAGAGGGATGCCATGAAGAGGTCCTCCAAGTGGTGTGCCTTGTGGCTGGGATGTTCAAGAAAAAACAGGCATGAAAGAAAATGCAATGAGAGCAAGAAAAAAGCTGAAGACTGTACACCTAGGTATTGTATAAGACTGAGAACGGGTGGGACATGAGAGTTGTCCCACTTTACAGCTATTTCCCCCACTACCCACTGTTGTCTGGTACCCAAGTAGTCTGCAAGCATTTTGAGTCAGGCACTGACTCTTTCTACTCTGCATTGAGCTTCTCAGCACTCCTACAGTACAAATAGTGATTCAACAGAAGTTAAGGTATAAAAAGGTTGAAAATCAGATCCCTTTGAGACCCCAGGTAAACTGATGATAGCTTCTTATCAGAATTTAACTATGAAGACAATAAAGTGAGGAGGGGAGAGAGATGGTGGTGTAGTTAAGGTTGGTGACGTGGTCTATAATTTATTTGATGGACTGCTTAACAGCTGAGCAGAAAAAAAGAAACCGAGCAACGCCTTTTACTCAAATGATCACATTTATAACAAGTTGTCTTATTAATACAAGGAGATTATGAATATTCTCCAGTGTGTAGTTCACCTGGTCCTATGATCTGATTTTCAGTCATAAGCTGAATGCCTGGGACATGTATGGACAAGGAGAGGAGCTGAGGTTAACCGCACTCTGTGGAGAGCTCACTATGCACTTTCACAGGGAATTCAGCAAACTTTATGCAAATGCCTTTTGCAAGTATTTGAAGGGAACTAAAAAAGCAATACAATACTGTCCTGGTGGCACAGAAGGACTTTTGAAATTTTCAGTTAATACTTGAAAGCATTTTGAGCTCTGACTAGTGCATTGGTCAATTATTTGCTAGGTTTGTCTGTTCCATCCTGCAGGATAAAAACTCACGCAAAAGTACGGCTTAGGCTTCCTTGCCCCTACAGATCTGCCTCTGCAAACAGAAACGGGCACAATAGCTTTCAAAAAGACATTTCCTACTTCAAAGCAAAAAATAATAATAGTAAATTAAAAACAAAACAAAACAAAACAAAACAAAACACAAAAAGCCCACCCAAAATAGCTATCTTTTAAAATATGCTTTTTATTTTTCCTTAAAGAAAAGGGGGTTAGAGTTGGAGGATGAGAGTGACTGTATCATTCCTAGTGTGTGGCAGAGCCCCACGCACAGTGAATAGGAGGAGAGGCACCGCACTGGTGGGGCTGGGGTGCTCTCACCACAGGAACCCCCCGAGCAGCAGGAATGCAGCCCATTCCCCAAAGCCTAGCTCACAGCAGCACGGAGCTTGAGCCCAGGAGGGTCCAGGAAGAGAGAAGTCTACCTGATGTAACATAACCTACGTGAAGTGATGTCGGTACCTTCAGAACCCTAATCACAAGGTCAGGTCATAGACCATAGACATTAACAGCGGCAGCAATGATGTCATTGGCCATTGAGCGCCTCCTCACTGTGCACTTTTGTAGCTCTGTGTCATTTCTGTGCTGTGCTATCAGAGTTAAGACATTATGTTCTTCCTTCTCTGTGCTACAGCTGGTTAATTTTTTACATTAGAAGCACTTAAAGCGGGTGGTGCATAGAAACCAGCTTCTAAAAACATTGTATGAAAGATGCCCGCTGTTGTAAAATAAATGTAAGAATGCTATTGGCTTAAGGAGAGTACTGTGCTGCTTTTCTGACTAATTTAAAACTTGAATTGCAGCCATTTTTAGCTTTAACAAAATCAATAAGAGCATATGCTGCATCAGTCACTGCCCGTTTCAATCTTTGAAGTCATCTTGGCAGGCAGTAGCATATTAGAGCAGCTGTGGCTGCCCCCTCCCTGGAAGGGTTCAAGGCCAGGTTGGACGGGGCTGGGAGCCCCCTGGGCTGGGGGAAGGGGGCCCTGCCCAGGGCAGGGGGGGTTGGAACTAGATGATCTTCAAGGTCCCTTCCAACCCAAACCATCCTGTGATTCTATACCAACATCCTGTGAGGTTCGGTTCACGCCTGAAGATCTTTCAGGATTTCCATATTGCTGCAATTTTGAACAATCAGGTCCTAAATCAGTCACAGGTACATTCAATAGAACAGGACAATAAGCTGGCATTTGGCTCTAGTTTACATTTAAGATGATGATCGTTTCAAAAGCACTTGCATCACTAGATGGAAATGGTAAAATTGTTGATGAGGATGTGAAAAGGACTGAGGTGTTCAATAAATATTTTTGTTCTGAATTTGAAAACAAGAAGAACCATGCACTGATGTCATGGGGACAATGCACTTTCCATCCCATTAGTAACCAAGGAGGCTACTAAACAGCATTACTAGAGATAAACATTATTACCTTAACAAGGCCAGACAACTGTCACCCTCACAAATGAAATTAATTGGTTCAAGGGATCTCTGACCCACTCCCACTTAATCTTGGAGGACTGCGAATGTATTAGAGGACTGAAGAAATGCTGTATTTTGGGTAAATCATTGAAAAAAAAATCACTAGGGCAATGTAAGTAATTCTAAACCAGTCAGCTTAGCAATTCTGGGCAAAGTAATGAAATACTAATATAGAGATCAGCAAATAAAGAATGGTAGTGGAAATAATAGGGGTCAACACAATTTACAGGGAAAAAGTCTTGTGAGAGAAACTTGATTTTCTTTTTTCAGTAAATTATTGGTTTGGTTGATAACAGCTGCTAAATAGATGCAAGGTATTTGTCGTTTGTAGACTGCTTTATCATTTGCAATGGTCTCATAAACTATCACAATAACTAATAACATTCAAATGCCAGGTAAGTGAATTAAGAACTGACAAACTGGCAAGTCTTAAGTAAAACACAGACTTCAGTAAAGACTCAGCGAGAAACAGAGGTGTAACCAGGTCCTAATACTGCAGCCAACACCACCCTGCTGCTTTTTCTAAGGTGAGTGGTTTGTGCAGTTTGTGTAAAACCAACTCAAATTAAAAAAATGGGGGTGTCATGGTTTGCAGGAGTGCCAGCTGAAGCCGGTTTTGTACCACTGCCTCCTCTGCAACTGGCTATGAAAAAATAACATCATATAACCGAGTGGCAGCTGGTCCCTCTGGGTATATGAAATCCAGAGTGTGTGCGGGGCAGGAGCTCAGCCCTGGGGCCTCTCTCCCAGCCATGGCACAGGGGACAAGTGCTGGTTGGGTGCAGAAGAAAGTCGATCTGAACTGTTCCACTTCGGTGAGCAGGCAGAGCCCCCAGATCCCCCTCCGACCCTCTTGGATCAGGAGATCACCCGCTGGCTGGAGACGGGCCGTGTCCCCTCGTGCATCGCTCCTGGAAACTTCCCAGCCCTCCCATGATCCAGCCTCATGGACCCACGGGAGCGCAAGAGGCTTGGCATTTGGGATTCTGGTTCTCAGTCACCAAAGCAGTCGTGCTGGGAGCATTTAGCACAGCTGAGTGCTTCATCTGTGCTCTGATTGCTTTTGCTAGACAGTGTAAAAATAAAAAGCTGAGAAGTAAACATGGAGATGCTAACATCCTTACACAGCAAGATTTCACATCCCTGAGAACTTACACTCCAAATTCCTCTTCTGAGGGAGGAAGAAGGGCAGGAGAGACTTTGAACACCCTCATCTAGTAGGAATAGATGCCTCAAAATCTATTTACATTAGCAGAGGGTCCGACTACGTGCATTTATTCTGCTCTGTGTAATTACTGCTCTTGCCTCACGGTAATTATTTTACTATCCATGAAGGATTACAAAGCCATTAACCTGGAAGAGAAAAAGAAATAAGCAGGGGCATGTGGGAAAGACTTTGAACGCCAAATTCATTCACCAGTTAGAAACAAAAGTGCATGTTCAGAAGGTTAATTAACAAAAGGTCTGTCTTGAGGCAACTCCTGCTTACTACTAATGGATACCATGAAAATTCATAAATTTGCTGCTCCCAACCAGAGGATGCTGACTGCAAACTGCCACATGGGACTGTGTCTCTCTGCTCCTTCTCAGCGGAAAGGCAGGGAATGGCCAGAAAAGTCCCTCGTTCAAGTGAAGGTGTCAACTCCTGCTGACTTCAGCGAGGCAAGTTTTTACACACTGTGCCCTTGTCTGTCAGGGACACACATCGCCCCATGCTCAGGGAAAGGCTTAAACTGCAGCCTTTGCTATTTGAAACAAAACTTAAAGCTCTTGACCTAAAATTAGCACTGCCAGCTGTGTTTTGGGCAGCACACCAGCTTTTGCTTTGCTCTTGATGTGAGGCAGGAAGGTCCAGACTACAAAGGCTCCCCGTGCCCCGGGGACCTGCTCCCACTGAGGGAGCAGAGCCAGGGTGTGATGAGCAAGAGACCCAAGAGCTCGGACATGCTCTGGGAAGTGACAACTTTCCTGGGAATGGCTGTACCCATCAGGCAAGGGACCACCTAGGCAGCAGTGCCTCTCTGACCACAACCAAAGTGAATTCCTGGAGAAAAACGCAAAATAGCTACTTGCCCTGGGTATTGCCCAGCTGCCAGCCATTCACAGCTCAGGGGCTTCCTGAGGTCTGTGTGGTTTCCCTCTGATAAACAGTCTTTTGCAAATCTGCCCAGCCTCTCCTTGAACTCAGGATAATTTTTATCTTTTGCAATATAATATTGCATCAAAGAGATATCAGGTTTGCCTTTTGCCTTCCTTCACAAGGGTACAGTGGGCTCCCTAGTACCGGTGGAAGCAGAGAGGATTTAGGACACCTGTATTCAAAGGGTTCACTGAATTTGAAGGCTGTTATAGATCAGCTTGCTCTGAGTTTTCCTTCAGGCCTTTATGCAATTATTGTGATTTCTTGGCACTGAGTGCTAATGATTCACCTGAGTTGAGTCATGCACAAGGCGATGTAGCTCTGGAAGCCTTCCCACCGCAATCACTGTGCTCAGCAAGATCTCGAGGTGAATACAAAGGATCTTGCAACTGCTAAGCCTTCTAGGGAAAAGGAGAGGCTTAAAAGAATTTCATCAGTCACCTGCATTGATCACAACCATAGACTTTATAAATCAAGCTTAACTCCTTTTCTGGAGAAAAGCAACTTCTGGATATCTAAGACTTGAAGGAAGATGGCATAGTTAGAAGGCTGGATTTTTGGGACAGGGCTGGATGTTGACAAGGTAGGATGGCTTTCCACAAAAATGCCAGAAGCTAAGGAGCCAAGGAGCAGCACAGAAGTGACTCCAGAGCTCACCCTCCTGCAGCAGGTGTGGAGCAAATAGCACAGGATGGATGGATGGGTAAAAACCTCGTTAGAAATGCAGAAGGCAGAGAGATACCAAGAAAGCAACACAGGCAGCATCACTCAATATCTAGGGAGAAAACTGGCAGTTGTTGCTGCAGGTGGCATCACCAGTTAAAACAGAGTGGAAGAAAATACGGCGTTCACCGGCACTTGTTCCAACGCCCGTTTTGATCGGTAGCTAAGCCGCTGCTCTTTTCAGCAAGGAGTGATGGGACGTGGCAGGGAGTTGCAAGATTTTGCATGAGGTTGGATTAATAACTCCAGCAACACCCCCCCTCACCACTGTTATGCAGCAGCTCTACAATCCAGATCAAGTATTATTAAAAGGCTTTCTATTGACCAAATGACACATCATTTGTCCCCACCTGTGTCTATTCATGATCTACAGTTGTTGCAATGCTTCTTCTATCCATACTGTCCTACTGGAACCACAGACAAGTATAAACTGAATGCTGCCTGTGTGATCTCGAGGTGGGATTGCAATATGTTACCCAGAGGACGCAGGATCCAGGTGGGGCAGGAGGTGAGCAATCAGCCCTGCAAGTCCATGGGCAAATATTCACACACACTTACACTCCCGATGCACAGAACCACCTCAGCTGCAGATGGAGGCCATCAGTCCACAAAACTCAGCAACTTGACATCCAGTTAGCATCTTGAACAGGCAAAATCCAGAGTGGCCTTGCTGACATGAATATTTCTGCTTTGATTCTCAAGATCTGTGTTGCTTGAACCTGTTTATCTTGTGTTCAGCTCCATGACCTGGTTAAATCACAAGTCAGCAAAAGAGCTAAGCTCAAAATTATGGTGTATACCCAGCAGTTCTATTCAAGGTATTAGAACAGAATGGAATAGTTCCAGTTGGAAGGGATCTACAATGATCATCTAGTCCAAATGCAATATTTGCCTATAAAAAGTCATGCATGTTCTCCCTGGAGCCACCTGCCTTGCCTAGTAGATATGCCCAGTACCTGCCAGTAGATCAGGCTTTGCTCAGTTACTTGTAGTTTTATCACAAGCTTTTCTTTTAAAATTTGACATGCCAAGAATGTGTCTTAGAATTTACTGAAGTTCCTGGAGGCCAGTGGAGGTGGCTTTCTGGAAATCCTGCTTTGTCATGGATATAAATGGTATAAAAGTAGACAAAGACAAGAAGCCTGAAGTGTAAGGACTGGGCCATATTCAGATGCTATGGGTTCATCCAGGTGCTGTTTTGCTTGTTTGTAATCACAGAATCATAGAATCATTTAGGTTGGAAAAGTCCCTTAAGATCATCGAGTCTGTTCTGAAGACTCAGGCAATGGGAAATGGCAGGTGAAGGGGCAGAGGTGACAGCCTGGTCATCTCCACTTGGTCATATGTCAGTGTGTCTGAGTGAGGAAGATGGGTCACGAGAGTCAAGTGTGAAGACCAAGCTCCTGCCAGATCTCACCATCTTGTTGAAACATAACACATTGATAGAGTTTCGGAAGACAATGTGTTGCCAGCATTTATTTTCTCTTCTAGTCCTTCTTAGAAATAACTAAAAAGAAACTTGGCTTCAGTTCTGGGCCTGAGGCAGAGAGAGGATGGAGGGGTTTAACCCAAATGACTAAGCCTTAAACCAAATATAACTAAGTGAAAACGGGTTTATGAGAGGAAGTTAGAAGTAGCACTGCCAACCTCACCTATAAAATGTATTATGATAACTGAGCTCAACGTTTTGTGGTTTCAGGCCTCTCCAAGATTTGTAATAGACTGTGAACTTGTTCCTTCATATATTTGATCACGTCAAGAGATATTCATATGTAGAAAATCATTTAGAGAGTGTCTAAATGAAATAAGAGATTTTAAGTTTCCTTCATGGACTTTGTAAGTTCCTTCATTTGCTGTGATTCCTTCAGCTGTTTCAACACTGATTCTGTATGGGGCAGCACATGAATACCACAGTGATTGGCTTTAAATGCAAATATAAAAATATTTTCATACACTAGTGTGTGCTTAATCAAAAAAGAAATCCAAACAACCTTAAAGAATCTTTGAGAATGTGAACTCTGTTTTTGGAAAGCTAAATAAATTTATTGTAATGCAGCCCACCAATGTAAGGCTGGCTTTTACCTGTCTAGCCATCTTCCTTTCCAAAAATAAATAGAAGAATTGTCACAATTCCTTTTATACTGAAAACTGCACCTGCATGAAGAAGGGAGATGGGTGAGGAATTGTCTCTTATGTCGATGCCAGTATAGTTAAAGAGGTAGAATCAGAAAGAGAAAGTGCTTTCTACACCCAAATGATTGTGTCTAGGATGTGATACAGAGGTCAAACAGGATCAGGGCATGAGCCCTCCTGCGACAGCCACACTTGCTGTAGGATACACAGATGATCAGTTCCTTTCAGAGCACTCACTCAAAATAGCCTTATTTGACTTTCTTACTGTTCAGTATTTCATGTTCCTCCTTTGAAAAACAAACGCTTTCAAATTTCAGGTACTTTCAGTTTCCCCTTTTCTCTTTTTTAGAATAGATTTCCTTAGATATATTTTAAAGCTAAGCTACCTCTCAGGTTGAGCCTGGTCTTCTATTAGCCTCAGGCAACTACATCACAACACCTCACATATAATCAGATTGAGCTTTACCTTGAAAATCACTCTGAGATTCTTTTCCTGATACTCATCACTACAAGGCCACTCTTCCAGCCCCAAGAGTTAGAAGCTGGCTCATTTCCAGCCAAAACTACTAATGGGGCAACCTGTATCTGCTGATCCCAGTGCCAGCACTGAACCAGAAGCCAGTCCCTTCACCCTCTCCGGCACGTGGTCCCCACAACACACCGCACTGCAGCAGTGTGGCCAGAGACGTGGTCACGGCACCTTCAGCTCCAGTTTGCTTGACTGGGCCACACCGACCATCTCCAGTATCTTTTGCATGAGAGATGATGGTGGAAGAGCGTGTTTTATACAGGGCAATGCGACACCATCCTGGAAATAGTCATCCCTCCTCTTCCTCACCAGGGGTGCTGTTTCCCACCCTGGATACTCCTTGCTTGTACTAGAGCAAAATTCACATTGGGCACACAAACAAAGAGAAAACAAACCAAAACACATTGTTTTAGTACAGGACAGGTCTTCAATGGCAAGACTGCTCCCTTCAGTGGCCACACCACCTTCAAGTGCTCCTGGTTTGTTGCCTCCTCCTACATTTGCCTTTCTTTCACACAGATGCCCAGACTGAGCAGGGTATCCAAGGTGAAGTCTCATCAACCTCTCATCAACCATGACCTTTATCCTGCCTTGTAAATACATCCCCACCCCTTACATCCTAGGAGTGAGCACACCACTGTGAGGGCCATGGCACGGTGGTGGATCTCAGTTCTCCTGCTCTCACAGGAGGCACTGAGGTGTTCTTCTTCCCAATCATTCCCAAGCATTGAGCATCTGTTTCATGGCAGAAACTGTTACTCCATGATCTCATGTTCACAGCAACTGAATTTCATCCCCTTCTCCTGCTCCTTTCATCCGTGCCCCACTGGGACACACCAGGTCACCTGTCCCGGCAACAGTTTCCTAGTCTCCCTCTTGAGAAACTGCTCCAGCAGCTTCCCCCAAGGTCTTCTCTACAACTCACATTGCCCTGGCCAGTTCCTTACCCCACCAAAACACTCCTACTAATTCCCATATTAATGCATAATTTCCCAAACGGCACTTTATCAACTGCCCTGAGAGACAAGGCAGATAATGTATGGATGCAGCAGATCTTATCTGGAAGATCTCTTATCAAAGAAAACTAACAGGTTAGGCTGGCATGGTCGACTTTGGGTAAGCTCTATTGGATGTTATCTCATTTTCTATTTGATTCTGTGTCGGTAAGTGCTCATCCCTTCAAAGTTTCTTTCAAAGACTTTCATCCCACGAAGGGGAGATTAATCTAACCTGTGGCTGTCCTGATCTCACCCTTCCTCTCTACTAGTTTCAAGTTTGCACACAAATCGTGTGTCCTACTATGTCCTAATATCTGCACTTCTCCAAATTAGAGCGTATGCGCTGCCTTCCTTTCCTGCAGAAGTTTTCAGCAGTGTTTTGCTGAAGACTTTTAGCAGACAACAGCAACAACTGAAAAAAACAACCACACTGATAACAGGATGGTTTCAGTACTTAAAGGGGGCCTACAGGAAAGATGAGGAGGGACTCTTTATCAGGGAGTGTTGTGACAGGACAAGGGGTAACGGTTTTAAACTGAAAGAGAACAGATTTAGATTATAAATAAGGAAGAAGTTCTTTAATGTGAGGGCGCTGCCCCAGGTTGCTCAGAGCAGCTGTGGCTGCCCCCTCCCTGGAAGGGTTCAAGGCCAGGTTGGACGGGGCTGGGAGCCCCCTGGGCTGGGGGAAGGGGGCCCTGCCCGGGGCAGGGGGGTGGGACTGGATGATCTTTAAGGTCCCTTCCAGCCCAAACCATCCTGTGATCTATTCAATGATCTATTCTATGAACATGTACACATGCATGCACAGAGTCAGGCTTGCAGTAGACTTTCTGCAAAAGGAGGTGTGTGCTGGTTTTGGCTAGGATAGAGTTAATTTTTTTCATAGCAGCTAGTATGGGGCCATGTTTTGGATTTGTGCTGGAAACGGTGTTGATAACACAGGGATGTTTTCCTTATTGCTGAGCAGCACTTACACAGAGTCAAGGCCTTTTCTGCCTCTCACCCCACCACGAGCAGCCTGGGGGTGCACAAGGAGTTGGGAGGGGACACAGCTGGGACAGGTGACCCCAACTGACCCCAGGGATATCCCACACCATAGGGCGTCATGCTCAGCACATACAGCTGGGGGAAGGAGAAGGAAGGGGGGACATTCAGCGTTACGGCGTTTGTCTGCCCAAGTCACCGCTCGACGTGATGCAGCCCGGCTGTGCTGGGGGTGGCTGAGCCCCCGCCTGCCCCCGGGGAGGGCGGAAGGAATTCCTGGGTTTACTTTGCTTGCGTGGCTTTCGCTTTACCTATTAATGTGTCTTTATCTCACCCACGAGTTTTCTCACGTTTACCCTTCTGTTTCTCTCCCCCATCCCACCTTGGGGAAGTGAGTGAGTGGCTGTGTGGGACTTAGCTGACAGCTGAGGTTAAACCGCAACAAGGTGGCAATAGGAAACTGTATTGGTGCCATGACTTTATTTGAAATGTGTAGTTTGCTAGCTGAGAAAAACCAAAAGGCCAAGGTGCAGTGAAGCGGGGAAGGAAAATATGGCATCATTTCTCCTATCCAGACATTGGAAGGTAATATGTTGTCATTGGCCACGTGTCCATCCACCTGCTACGTTTATACATCTCCCCACTCTCTTTTAGCTGAGCACTTGGGATAATAGGTTTATTCCTTTCTGAAGGAGGGAAATTAGCCTTTTTTTCCATTTTACAAGAGAAAAAAATAAGGCACGGGGTGACTAGATTTGTGTCATATAATACCATAATAACATAAATACACATAATTGCCATGTAATGGCTATTTTAAAATCTTTAGCTGTACTCTTCATTATGCATCATTTTTCACAGTACAGGGAAAACTGAAATGTCCCAATGCGGTAATATTGCTTACTGTTACCAAAAATATAAAGTAGGTTTTCATAGCAAAAGAAAAAATCCCACAACCTCAAAGGTTGTTTCACTTACCTTTTCCAATCAGCAAAATACATTTATAGTCAAAACACGCCCCTTACAGACATTACTGTAATCTATAAGCACATCATATGCATTTTAATTCATTTTAAGGTGGTTTGTCTGCAACAAGTCTTCCATTTTTAATAAACCTGGCCACGTCAATACATTTAACATTATGAAATGGTTGGCTCTTGATTTTGCTCAGAGTTTTATAGATGAGAACTACCCAACTGCCCCATAGAAAGGCTCAGATCCATGGGGGTTTCAGTGCTGCTAACTCCTTCTGAAGCCAAACTCGAATAGAAGCAGGTGCTTACTGCTTGTGTTTGCATTTACTCCCTCAGCTAGCATCTTGTGCTGCCTTTTACCAGAAACTTCATGCAGGGTTTTTGCTCCTTTGCTCTGACAATATCATTTTTCATGAGGCAACCAGGCAGGGGACGTGGTAAGTATTACCTTAAATATACACTAGAGGATGCTCGTGGGTCATCAGTGAAAGACAAACTGCTTCCTTCCACTCAGCCTGCCGCGCTTCAGGACGTTTCAAGGCTCAGAAAGTGTTTCAAGGCTTAGCCAAGGCTTAGATGGTGTTTCAAGGCTCAGAAAAGATAAGAAGAAAATGTTCACACAGGGACAAAACCGTAATGTAAACGACATTAGTAAGTGTAAAGTAGTGACAAAAACTACTCGCTCCCTGCTTTTGTAATGCTATTACCGCTCGATATACACTTAAAATATGCATGCATGCAAGCAGGGACTTAGAGAAGCCCAATAGTTTCTTTTATAAAAAAATTTTTAAATCACCTATTCATAATACATTACGTGGGACATAATTTTGACAGGGAATATGGGGCAAATATCAGATAAAGGACATATCTAAATCTTCATCTGCTGTAATCGTTATTGTAGACAGCAAGGAAGGGAAGGAGGAAATTTGGGGCTGTTGTGCATTTCTGCAGTGCTGTGGAGAAGTACCCACCCCACCACAGCACCCATCTCCCGCTGGGCAGGAGCTCCAAGGACTGGTGGAAAATTCTGAATTTCAGCCTTGAGGGCTCTCTGCGCTCAGGCTGCTGGGCACCAGCAGGAGCCCCCCATTCTCCTGGCAGCTCTTGGGGTATACTGGGGGCATTTCTGGGTCCACACAACAGCCTGGAGGATGGAGGCCAGCAGAAAGTTCAAGCACACCCTTAAGCACCCAAGTGCTCCCGTTGAGCCAAGATTACATCTGCATGTATAATCCAGACATGCAGCAGTGCCTTCCCTCCCACTGTTAAGGAGGGAACTTCTGCAAAGATTTGTGTTTGTACCAAACACTTGTTTGTAATGGCAATAGTGTCTTGCTCTGCCGTGCTTTTCTTTTGCCGGTTTGAAAGACTTTCTCTAAAAATCTGCTTTTCAGTAAACTGCCTCATTTTGCAGGATGAAACCCGTTGCAGCACATGGACACAAATCCAGTGTAATGAAACACCTGGATGAAAATTCAGACTGTCAGGTGAAATTCAACTAATTATTAAAAAAGGATTCTAAATAAGGGCTTGCAACTTCAGGGGGAGTTGGAAAACCCGGGGGGGGGGGAGTTTTTGTTTTTTAAAAATCGTCCTGGCATTCTCAAAACAAAAGAGAAAGGAAAACCCACTGTAAAAAGCCACACTGATTTCAACACGAGGTGACTAGAGGATGATGCTGTGTCCATCATAACCATGCTGAACCTCCAGCTCAGGTGGCTCTTCAGGGGCCCAGTGTCTGTGAGAAGGCTTTAGCCTTGACAGTCCATCCAGGAGAGCTTATTTCATACACTAAACTTTCTGTACTTTGCTCCTGTCTGAAGGGAAGGTAGATTTTGACCCCTTCAACAGCACAAAGTCATCCCTCAGCTGGAGTGACAAGGGAAGTTACCAATGCCTTTGCTACCCACACACAAAAACCATTAGGCTCAGTCTATCATAGTGCTGGTATGGCCCCGAGGAGGAAGGTAAAGTAAACTGTACCACTGCTGAAATTTCTCCAGTGGGGAAGTTCATGCTGCTGGGCAAACTGATGGTAGGAAAACCAATTATAAAAGCAGATTAATGGTATAACTGGTAGTCATGACACTCACCTGGGACTGCAGGTTGCAATTCAAGACCCTGCTGGAGTCCAGGAGGACTTGAATCCAAGAGACCATCTTAGTTGCTCAAACTGAAGCTTAGAACTCCTGCTCTGAACTTCAGACCCCTCATCTGAATTAAAATATTTTTCCTCAGAAAATCTGTTTTCCATATAAATCCCCAGATACCTTTTCCTCCCCCAAAGACGTGCAAAATGTTTGGCCTAAGCAGCTCCATGTGGTAACAAATCCCAAAGACTAATTGTGTGGAAAAGCATTTCCTTTCATCAGGTTTAAATTTTCTGCCTTTTAGCGTTGACTGCACCCTTTTCCTTGCATCATAGGATAGCAATGTTTAATGCACAGGGCTGGAAACAGCCCAAGACCACCGAGTCGTTGCATGAAGATCAGCGGGCTGCCAGCAGCTTTAAACAACTGTTGATCAGCACCACCATCAAATTCCAAACAGATTACCAAAAAAGGCCAAGGCCAAACCCTATTCCTAGGCTATAAAAACAGATTCCTCCAACTGTTGTTACAGTGAGGAATTCAGCTTGTTTGCAGATGACAGGCAGAGCGGAGCTGTCAGTCACTGGCAGAACACCCAAGGCTTGGGAAGTTGTACCTTTCTCCTTTACCTTGCCTGGGCTGCTGCTAACATCACAAAGAGCTTTTCAGAAGAAAATGCCAGATCAATCCTCTTGTATTTTGAAATGAAGTAGTAGTTTATCTGACTTTCCCCAGCAGCATCTCTAGGATGTCTTTATAATGTGAAGAGGCTTCCTCCTCCCTCCCCAGCTTCATTTTGTTCTTCCAAGTGTCCGCAGGGGCTGGTGGCTCCGAGGGCGTGTTGGGAAAAGCCAGGCCAAGGGACAAAGGGAAAAGCTGGCAGTGCCCCTGCTTTGGTTCTCGTGAAGGAGCAGCAGCAGCTCTGGCCTGAAGTTGGTTCAAGCCCACCAGCCCAGTCTGGGCTGAACAGCTTCAGGCCCATCATTCATGGGAGTGAAGCTGAGAGACGGCAGCACAAGAGGCAGCTTCAAACCACGTAGCCCTGATCAGCCTGCAGGCAGGTATGGAGGGCTCTGGATGTGGCTACGCCATAGCAAGGGGGGTCCAAACTCAGGCTCCCTTTCCTCCTGCCACCTCCTCATAGGTGCTCAACCTCGGGTCTACAGCAGAGGTGGTCCCCAGGGATGGGGCAAAGTGGAGCACATCCATCTTTTCCTTAAGAAATCCAAACCCAGCCTTGTAGAAGAGGTCACATGCCCAAATCCAGCTTTCTCAAGAGCCAAGAGAGCACCAGCCATGCCAAGCATCCTCACATCAGGCCTCCAAACCCAGTTTGGCTCCCATTTTTGAAGGAGCATAACTTAAGAAAAGGCAAACTCACCGACGGGCCAGTAAGTCAAATCAGAGCAGTTTCCCCAGCTCATTCGTGTGGCTGACACTGGCCAACAAAGCCATCACCCCCGGCTCCACCTGCTTCTCCCCAAGGCGTGCTGGCAGCAGCAAGCCTTGCGCCTTGGCCGTGCCCACGCCGAGCCCTCTCCCAGGCACAGCCCCACGCATGCTGGACAGAAAGGGCAGCAGGCAGGCTGGGAAGCAGAGCCTGTCCCACGGGGCTCCCGGAAAGTTTCTTTTCTTTAGGTGAGGACTCCTGTATCTGGGGTCTGCAGAGCTCGGGCAGAGGCACTGGGTTTGTCCCCACCGGGAGAGCGCCGCGGCATTTATTTGGACCAGGTGAGGCAGAGGATGCCCTTTGCATGCAGCTCTGCTCACCTTCCTCCCTGCCCAGCCACTACCAACAGAGATGAAATAACTATCTGATAATCCTAATAAAAATGCAATTAAAAATTAAGCATTGCCACCCAAATCCTTTGCTGTAACAACGTACAGGGTAAGCTTGCAGCAGATTAGTGGGCAGCTCCCAGCTATCCCATATTCACGTGCACAAACTTCACTTTTCTAAAATAGCTGTTCCTGTAACCTGCATCCTCAGATAAACCAGCACTGCTTTGCTCCCTTCCCTGGGAAGACACAGCGTGTGGGGGACAAGGCAAGAGGGGCTCATCAGAGGCAAGAAAGCTCTGGGGTAAATCCCCTTTTATTATTCGTAGATGTAAACAGAAGGGCTGAGAAGTCAGCTCAGAAAATATCTGGCTACTGCATACGAAAAAGCGGTGTTTGGGGAAGTTATCTGAAGGGCAGCAGCCTTCCCGAGGCTCAAATCTGCTTCCATTTAAGTCAGTAAACACAAACCTGGGCTAAACTACTTAGCAGAGATTTCTTCACAGATCCTTCATTCAGAATCTTTGGGTGAAAGAAAGTACAATTACGATTTTTGTAGGTTTATGACCAAGAAAATGTAACCAGATTATTATAAAGGAAACTGTGTCACTCATATCACCACAAGGACAATGCCAAAGTTGTGGTTGAGATGGAGCTATGAATATGCATTTTGGGGGCAAAGTAAAAAAATACACTTTGGCTCTATAATATGGCCAAATGTAGAAATAAGTACATTCCAAAAGTCAGAGTTCTGAGATTTTTTTTTTTTTTAGTTTAGTTTCTGAGGGTTTTTTTTGCTATTGAAGTTTGAAAAAGGCTCTTTTATATGGGGGAGTTGAACTGGATGAATTACAGTTTTGAATATAATCTCCTTATTTAACTGGTCTCATTTCCTCAAACAAAAGTCCTCCAGGATAAAAAAATTCTCTACTTCATCCATCCTCACAGTTATCTTTGCTTTAAAAATGTTTCCATGTTAAGTTCAACGTGAATGTCTTTTCTGATGGGCAGTTATGCACATTCATAACCTCAGCAGTTAAAATTTTGTTTAAACACCACTCACCTGAGAGAGCTCCAGAATAAGCAAAATTCATTGTCTGCTGTACACAAGCTTCAAAGCAAGGTCTGTTTGCATTCACATGTCATTAAAGACTCTATTGATGAGTTAATGAAAGATGGAAGTGGAATAAAGCATCAAACACTTGACAATAATCCAGGGACAATTTTATACAGAGAAGAGAGCTGCTCTAGTCTAAAGAAGCAGAGAAAGAAGTTGAAGCAGCAGCAGAAGTGCAGGCAGATGCTAAGGCAGCCTCTGCATGCAGAGGGGGAGATGAGGGAAGAAACTAAGCTACAGGTTCTGCTTGTTGTCAGCTAAAACCAGCTGAAGACAGGCAGATAATTTTCCCATCCCAGTTTATTTCCCTTTCTTTATGCTTATGATGCAAGTACAGATTAACACGATTTTAAACAAAACCTGAACTGTTGCATAAATTCAAGTTCTACAGATAGTCTTGAGGGAAAAAAAGGAGGGATGAGTATATGAATACCACATATTAATACAACTGGTTTATTTAGGAGTGTGGAGGTGATTTTTTTATGTTTTTCTCTAAGAAATAGCCAAATGGATATTATTGCCTTGTACCTCAAAGGGTGAAAACTTGACTAGACTCATCTTGAGGCTGGGGGAGAACCCACGTTCTGTCAACGTTTGAGTTCAAGATACCTTCAAATTATTTTTCCTTCTGCTTTTTCTGTTGCCTTCCCTCCACTTTTTCCCAGC
The DNA here is from genome assembly GCF_018691265.1 of Tyto alba. Classification (NCBI taxonomy): domain Eukaryota; kingdom Metazoa; phylum Chordata; class Aves; order Strigiformes; family Tytonidae; genus Tyto; species Tyto alba. The sequence continues at coordinate 10,564,866 of NW_024881303.1, forward strand.
TGCCTTCTATAAAGAGGCCTGTGCTCATGGCATCCCAATACCGGGGTGGAGGGGCTCATCTGGGCTTGCTAATAACCAGCTGTCCCTTCAGCGCTGGAGTGAGAAGTTGGGTTTGGTTTAGTTCAGCTTGTTGCAGTTTTGCACACACACACGAGGTTTGAGGAATCACACAACAGGCCTAGCTTGATTTTTTTAAGGGATTAAGAGGTTATATGGAAAATAGCACGTCAAGAATCCTCTGTGACCTGGGTTCCCTTCTCCCACATCCCACGCTACAAATGTTTCATGCTCTCAATTTGGTTTCTGGGTTGCTCCGGCAGTTCTCCCAGCCCCAGCCTCAGCAGTGGGGTACGTGGAGGAGCTCACCACGGGGACCAGACGCTGCTCTATCACCCCACCCTGCTCAGGTGTTCCCGACCCCACGCTGAGCCCGGTTTGGCCAAAACTCAGCTCGTGCAGAGAGCTCATCCACACTGTCTCCGCTTGCTCCGTTGCTGCTTTCTGTGCGAAGCGCTTCCCAGGCACCCAGGGCAACAACCCAGCCTACTGCTGGCAATAGCAGAGTTCTCCTTCATTTCACAGGACCCAAGATTTCACCCAAATATCTTTTGCTGTTTGTTGTTCTAGGGAGAAGGGGCTTTCTGTGGGAGATGACAGTATTGCAGAGGTGACTTCAGCATTATTGGCTCTACCACAGCCAAGAGACAAGCATGTTCTGCTATTTACCCCTCAAACTCCGGTCAATATTTACTGTATTGCCCTCAATGCATTAGTGAAGACATTCACTCACATCTGCCGCTTGCCAAAAAGCAAGTTAATTTAACTCAGTGATACAATACAAAGCAGTTTGAGTCATCTATATCCCTGGCTATCAGTGTCCAGACAGACACCGCATCCATCCACACATGCATTAATAAAGACTTAAAAATAGACCATTGATTCCTCTAGACCTGAAATAACACGTCTGATCCTAGGAAAACAAAAGACCCAACAGGCATGATCTCAGCCAAGGGGTGCAATGCAGGTGGTTTTCCTAATGTATCTTGCAGTGGTGGTGGCCAGGTCCTGCTGCTCTCCTGGAGCCCGTGGCTGGGGAGGGGGCACTGAAGATGCTCCGGCAGTGCCAGCACTGCTGCCTCGGCTGGGCTTACATGCTAACAAACAGCAGATCAATTATTCATCAGCTAAAAGGCAGACTTCTATTACAACAGATGTTTCTCCGAATGTTTGACACTGCCCATTAACTCACCCTTTAATTTTAATTGCTTAACTAATGGCTATGTTCAAGGTTAAATGAGTTTAAGTCTTCATTCTTCTCTTGCACCACTTTATATAAAGATACCATCCGACCTAACGGGGAAAAGGGAAGGAGAAGGAACTGAACCAAGTATCATCTTTGACAGGATACAAGCAAGTGGCCAGTTAATTCTCCTTGCACCTGCCCAGGGATAGGCACAACACTCGGACCTGGTTTTCTCTAAAGCAGAGAAGCGATGGAAGGATCCCACAGGCTAAAGGTGGCCATGGGGTTGCAAAGCAAAGCAAAGCAAACCTGGGACTGCAGTTGGGAAGGAGGCGGCGTGGGGCGAGCATCCTTCCCAAAGCCAACACAGGGAGGAAACGCCTGCTCAGGGAGGCAAGAAGCTGTTTAGGTAACCCTCCAGACTGAGAACTTATGTAAGAAACTTCAGTTTGTAAGTCACAGTGGTGTTGACCCAGTACAGTGTCCCTATGCTTCCTCCTATAAATATTTATAGCCCATCTGAAGAGCAGAGTTTTCTGACTAAGCGGAGAAGGAGCTCCTGAGGAAGAGGAAATCTTCACCTCCCTGCCTGGGGCAGCAGGGAGGGATTAGTTTCTTGGAGGATACAACCCCAAAGAAGTGCTGAGCTGCATGGCAGGGGACACAGTCCTTGCCTTGCTGCTGCCATTGCATCCTTCTGGCTGATTTCTCCATTTGTTTTGTATCAGGCAGGACTATGCAGCTGGTGCTTGACATCTTAGCAAGAACACAAACACAAAAATTTCTGCATTTCATGCATAGCTACAGTCTTGCTATCAGCCAAACCAGTAAATACCATGCATTTTAGCTCTATGACTTGGTACCCCTCAGGAACGAGCAACATAGGTGCTGGAAATGCCACAGAAAGAAGCATACCCCTGTCCCCTCACTACATGCCACTGCAGGCACTAGGATGTCCCCATAGCAGTAACCACCTTCACTGCCAGGATCAGTCCCCTCAAGTCACACTAGAAGAAAACATAAGGACACATCCTGGAGACACCACATCACCAGGCAGGAGGCTTTTCCTCAGCTCAGGCAGGCTCAAAGACACCCTTTGGCATTGTGTCTGTTGAGGTAACTCAAGAACACATTGCGCCATTTTTCTAGCAGGGATCATGGATTTAGTTTGGATAGTTCAGATCTGCCCTGAAAAAATAAATTACCAGTACCAGTGGGAATAATGGGAGAGGGAGGACCAGACCCAGCCCTCCCCCGTGCAGGGAGCATCAGCACTACAGCACCCCCCATCCCAGGAGAGGGACTTGACACACATAGTCAAGGAAAACACTTTTTATTCTCTGTGTCTTACCTCACTGAGGACATGAGGGAAGGAAAGAGGCAGCAGGCAGAAGAATAAGCATTTTTTTTTTTCCAACATAGCAGAGAAAAGGAAGCATGTCTCCTTCTTTTCTGGCTCGCTTTCCTCCCTTTTTGTCTCTCCAGAAGTAAATCAGCAAAGATTAATGCACGCCATTCTTCAGGTTGTTCTTGCCCTTTAGGATATGTTGGCCCAGATACTTGTCTGTTTTGTGAACAATCTGGAGACCAAAAGGTGAGCAGACCCCATCCTAGGACTACAGGAGGCTAGGGCCTGATTTCTGCCTTGCTGGTGTAGATCTAGCTCAATTCAGTCATTACAGCCAGACCAGGCGCTAACACTACATTCCTACCAGGATTTTGTAAAAACCCTTTGGTTACACCCCTCACTCAGATTCAGGAAACCTAGTCCCCACTTTCAGTCCTGGAAGCATCCAAGGCCAGGTCAGACGGGGATCTGAGCAACCTGAACTATTTGAAGTTGTCCCTGATCCCTGCAGGAGCGTTGGACTGGATCACCGTTAAAGATCCCTTCCAACCCAAACTATTCTGATTCTATGATTTACCAATGAGGTTATAACCAGTGGCTTCGCTGCCATCATGCATCAGCCACTGCATGACCAGGCCTGGTTGTCCATGTGAGAAGAGGGAAAAATATTAAAGGATATCAGCCTGTTCCCTGTTGCCACAACCAGCGTTACACCACAGCTGTTAAGATCAGGGCTGGCCAAGGTTAAACATCCCTCTGGATCCCAGGGACACGTTAGCACAAGAAGAGATGCTCCCTCCTTCCTCACAGAGTCTCTTCCACCCCAAAACTGTACCAAGGAGAGACAGCTGAAAACCTGTGACCTTCCCATTTTGCATGCAGCAAGGATATTTCCTGGCCTTTCTTCCCAGCTAAGCAATTATAAAGTAGAACAAGCCCCTTTAGTTTAGCTTCTAAACTGAAAAGAAGTTCTCAGGTTTTTTAAGTTGTGGCTTTTTTTTTTTTTTTTTTTTTTCCCCAAGCAGGCTCACGAGGACATCCACTCATTTGATTTTGGCTCCAGCTCAGCAGCGTTCGGTAGTGACAACCATCAATCCTGCCAGACAGCCGATGGCACAGACTGCTAGGAGTGGGCGATCTCAATTTTTTGCAGCTACACTGCAATTTGCGTGGCGGTTCAACGCTAGCTGGCAGACAGCCAGGCGTTCAACATCCTCCTCCCACCCAGAAAGGTGTCTCTGCAGAGCAAGGTGCCGGGGCTGCACGACGGCTGCCAAGACCACGGCGTGAACCGTGCCAGTCCTGCAAATAGACGCCGGATCGCAGAGCTGTTAATCCCACACATTTCGGTGTCGCAAAGTTCACTGGTGAGATTTCTTTTTTTTTTTCTTCCCCCACCCACCAAGATCAGCCCGAGTGGTATGAAGTTTACTTTTATGGATGGTTCATTGCAGCCTGATTTTTGGCAGAAAAGGGGAAGGTTGCACCAAGCGCTGGCAATGTCAAGGTCCGGCTACCGGCTCGCCCCTACCCTTTGGCAAATATTGGATTTCTGAGTTCAGAAGTGAGGATTTCATTCTTTGTTCTTGAACTCATTCTTTCCATCCCAGGGGCCAGTGGAATGTAATCTCTCCAGATGCCAGCACCTCTTAAGAAATTGTAATATAGCTGCTACATACTGTAAGTGGCTTATTCATACACAGAGAAAAAATAGTAATATCCTTGGGGGACAGTTTTGAAATGGTGCACAATGACACAGTCCCAGGGACAGACAGGATTTACTTCAGCTGAGGATCCCATCCCCAATACATGCTTATTTTCAAGAGGAGCAGCAGAGCTGGCATTTCATATTTTGTTCTCGGTTTGTTTAATGTCTTTTCTTGCTGTTTAAAACCACCAGTGCTTCCTTCCTGGGGAGGGAGGCAGTGCTTTTAGGGTTACTGTAAATAATGAGAGCCAGAACAATTGGCTGAGTAAATTATCCTGTCCGCTGACACTAACAGACTCCACTGAGCTACTAGGAACTTGATCAGCTTTTTTTCCCCTCTTGCTACTGTTATAATAAAATAAAGATTTGCTGGAAGTCCCTCTTCGGAGCAAAGGAAAAGAAATGCCTCATGGAGAGCAATTCCAAGGAGCATCCTCAAAGCTCTCATTGACCAACTCCGAATTAAGAGGTTTGTCAAGAAGAAAAAGCATGCAGGAGAACAAGGGAGCCCGAAGAGCCAACTGACAGATTACCACACGACAAAGCTAAAAGGGAACTCCAAACCCTGCCAGCACGGCTGCCCGCAGAGCCTGCCAAGAGCCAGATGCTGCCACGGGGATAATATCCTTCAGGGCTGGGGAACCGGGTGCCTCTCAGCTTACTGAGTTGAGGACAAGGGGATGGAGGGGCAGCTGTGTACCCCAAGCCCATCATGTCTATAAGAAAAAGCCTGGAGAGAGGCATAGGTCTCTTTGGAAAAAAAAAAAAAAAAAAAGAGAAAAAGAAAAAAGGAGGGAATTTGCTTCTTACCCAGAAACTCCTCTGGGGAAAAAAAACAAAAAAAACAAAAAAACAAAACCAAAAAAAAACCCAAAAAAAACAACAACAACAACAAAAATTTGGAGTTCTTCTGGGTAGTGTCTTTCATATTTATGCAAAGCAAACCGCCACTTGCAGCAGGGGGATAGCAAACAGGTCAGGGAAGAAACACATAACCGAGGAACAAAGCAGGGAGCTTTGCAGAATTAGGAACCAAACTGCACATACTCAGGAGCTCAGCGCTCTCCCCTTTCCAAGCAGACTTTCATTAGTAACCAGCTCCAATGGCTCTGCAGCAGGATTATGCTGTGGAAAGGGCAAGTTAACACAGACACATCAGTGTTAACGTTACCCTTGAATGGAAGTAGCATAAACACAAAATATTTGTTTCACTGCTACTGTGCAACATCTGTTCCCGATGTCTTACTCATTCTCTGCTCTCCCTCCCTCGGGGTTTCAAAGTACACAAGGAAGAGGGAGAGGCTCCCAGGTAGCCAACACCGCTGCACCCGCTTGGAAGTCGGGCAACATCAGTGCCCCTTCAACAGCCTTTACATGGGCAAAAGTCTGCACCGCTGCACTGGAGTTTGCCCCACCTGGGCAGAGCTCTGCAGGGCAAACCAGACACTGTCTATAGAAAGTGCATTATATTTTCTGCAATTCGATACCTCCACACCTGAAAATCTATGGGGATGGCAAACCTGAAGACTTTTATCTGAAAGGCTGCAAATCTAATGCTTTCTTTAGCAGATTAAAAAAAAAAAAAAAAAAAAAAAAATCTGAAAAAAAATCCTATTTTAAACTCATATTTTAAAACCCCCTGAATCAGCCAGCTTTGGCTGCAGTGCCAAAAACCAGCGATGCAGTAAGAGCTCTCACTACATCTATTTTTCTTCCACAGAACCCTTTAACACCATGCAGTTGTAAAAACTAAGGGAGTTTGTGCCAGGTCATGATGTGGAGATAGGCTCTCCCAGGGAAACTCCCTGCACTGACATTTTAGCAACAAGGCTTTTAGATATGTCAACTTGAGAGGAGAATTAAGAGATCCAGATATCATGACTGTGCATGAGATCATCCTGAGGGACAAATTCGGGTTTTGTAGTTACATTCCTGATACCTCCTCGCACTCCCCTGTGCTCCATCAGCTGCACACAGCCGCATCGCACACGCTGAAGACCCAGTAAACGGAGAAAAACACACACAAAAAGGCCTATTTTGGAAAATCGTTTTCCTTATTCTGAAAGCAGTTGACATTTTTTGCTGGGTTTGAAATAAATGAAACAAAATCCAGAGCTTCTGATTCGAAGGTGGATAATAAAGCATTGCAAGAACTGGCTAGTATACTACTGGAAGCATGGTGAAACACTGCAAGAAAGTCACTGTGCCCATACATACTTCAGAGCAGTGTTCAGTAAGTTTAGGCATCTTTTGATGTTTGCAAATACTGTAGAACAAAGTGCTGCCTGATCTTTTAAATTCTAGTTTTACAAGCGGCAAGACTTAAAAAAAAGCGAGACCAATAAAACAGGTGGCTTTTGTTGTTGAAAGTCTCGGGTGACTTTTTAGCCTAATTTTAGAGGTAACAAGAGTTTCTGATTCTGCTCGTGCCGAGGAGTTAAACGCAGTGCTCAGAAAGTATTGCAGTTTCTCTGCCCCGCTGGAACTTGGTGCTCCCGGGAGCCAGAGCACCTCAGCCCTGTTAGCACCAGCAACAAGAAGCAGCAGCACTATCATTATTTTAGAGTGAGGCTGTGCCTGGAGCTCTGTACTTTGCTCCAAAAAACAGTCTTCCCTTTTGTGTTTAAGCCTGTAACCCCAGATTCCTCCCTCCCCGAAACTGTCCTCCTCTGCTGGGTGCAGAGCCTGGCTCTCATCTTCACTGTCTCTTCAGACGAGTCTTGCCCTTGCAGGAGGAGGTGGAGAACCACCTGCAGACACTGCTGGTTGTACCCTAGGCAATGAGGCACGAGTCAGGGTTGGGAACAGAAAGTTCAAGGTCCCAAAAGGCTGTGAAAGGCCTGAAGCCCTGCCTGCATACCTCCTGGGCAAGTGCTGCCACCCCTGTGTCACTGCACCGAACAGCATCACCGACTCCAGCTCCTCTCCTTCCCCACCTTTGAGAAGGTCCTGATGAGACAACACTGAGACTGCACCACCTCTGGATACGTGGAGCTGAACAGCTTTCAGTGCTCCTGTTTCATGGCATTGAAACTAGGACTGGGAGGCAGCTCAGCAGAGGTCCTTGCCACCTTCACGACCTCATTTGCTTACCAACACCACTGCACTGTCCTACACTGGTCCAGCTCCAGTCTCATGGGTCACAACGAGCCCTGCTGTAGCCTGGTCCCTGGCTCCCTTTTCCTAGCAGGAGGTATCTGAACACCTGCCTTTCAATTTAATGCAAGAAAAAAATAGTTTCATTAGTAATAGGCTAATTGGGTGATTTCTGAAGTCAGAACTGGAGGTTCATTTTGAAGGCTACAAGAAAGGGAAGGGAACCACATTTGGGGTTTTTCTCCTAAAAATTTCAGCAACGTTCATTAAAAAGAGACCGAAATTCTACCTTAAGCAAAAGCCTAAGACAAGGCCCAGGAGAACACAGCCTACTTTTGGCCAAGAAGATGTAGGTCCCTAAAAGTTTCCTAAAGAACAAACATAACACTGAGATCTTAACCTTGCCCACTTTACAGAAGTCACTTTTGCCTGTGTTGACCCAATGGATCATTTCTCAGGCTACCCACCTACAGACAACAGCTTACACCCTGGGGCCTCCTGTATCTTTACAGGCCATGAAATAAAACACCCAGGGGGCTTTAGAATAAGCTTGTTCTGCAGCTTGGCTGCTTTGTTCAAGACTCTGCATCCAGGTCTAGTTTGTAAGTTGGGTCAGTTCACCACATAAGCCCATTTTTACAGCTCAGCCATCACACAGCCAGTAGACCCTCCCTCCTAATCCACCTGGAAAGACAAAAGCATCAGAGCCTATGACCTGAGCTAGACATCAGGGGCAGAAAAAAGCTTTCCAGGCTAAGGGACAGGTGGGCACCCTGACAGATTGCCTGAGGAGGTTCCCACAAGCAGGTTAGACATATATTTGTCAGGTAAAACTGATGTTGAGTTCTCCCTGCTCAGGAGCAGGACAGACCAGATGTCCAAGCAAGGTCTCTTCCTGTCCTCTTTCAAGGATTTTGTGCCTGTTCTTTGACAGCAGCAGGGTGAAAGGGTTTGCTTACATAACATTTTCAGAAACAAACCTGTTAGATGTGTGAAAGCATCTCTAAAGGAAATGATTAAAAGGGAACCAGCTTCTGACAGCTGATTAGACATCAGAAGGGTTGAAATCCTAGTCACTGCAACTACTCCTGGCCAAAACCAAGATATTTTTATTTAATTTGCAAAGTAAGGGAGATAGAAGCTTCTGCTTCTCCAAATGTCACTGGTCCTCTGTAAAATAAAGTAGCTTCTGGTACATGAGAAATGTCATGACCCATTCTTGGTTCTTGTTCAGTGCTCATTGCCACAACCTGCCGCACAGATGTGATAGATTTTTGAACATGATTTATTATGTTTCCTGCCAGAGGCTCAAATGTGCACAGGCTTTCAAAACACTTTGCCAGGTAGTTACTTTTTATACGGACCCGCTATTTGCTGGCAATCACTGCCAGGCATTAGTTTGAGTCTTACCTATAGATTGGGAAGTCAGCACTGTTAATGAAATTCTTCATATTATCTGAATGATCATCCTCCCCCCACCCCGAAGCAAAATTCAAGCGATCCTTACACTCAAGGACCTACCCAAGGAACAGCAGTGGAATTTGTGATACCCAAGGCAGAATTGGCATCTTTTCTGCCTCCCTCTTGCACGCAGCCCCGCATCGCATTTGTTCAGCAAAATCCTGCTGGACTGGAGCTGCCTTATTTCCCCCACTTCGGAGACACTGTATTTTTACACTTGTGCTTTCAAGTCCAGGCTCTCTCAGTGTGACCTTGGGAACGAAGATGGCACTGTCTCGTTCCCATCTTGTGCCAGCCAGGAAGCCCAGCGCCTGCCAAGCGCCGGCCAGACACCACAAGACATCACAGAGCGCAAGGGAGGTTCTTCCGCAGCCGAAGCCAAAACAGCCATTTGATAATTAACCACCCGGATCAAGCCAGACAAGCCACGAGGCTGAAGGTGAGGATCGCTGCGCTCCCCCACGCTCTCCGCGCCCCGCGGGCTGGCCGGGAGGAGGGTAGGGGCTGACCCCAGGCCTCGCTCCCAGACACGGCGGCAGATGTGCCGGGCTTCCCCACGGTCTCTCCCTTGCCTGGCAGATGCTGGCCTCTCTGGGAAAGCGCTAAATGGATTCTGCTGAATCACTGCAGCAGATGGCTCGTAACACCACCTGGATAGCACAGAAAAAAAAGAGAGATAAGGAAGGTTGGGGAACAGAGAGTACCTAGTGTGTGGGCTGAGTTATCCCCAGGGAGAAGTAACCTGTGGATAAGGTCGTCATCTGAACTTTTGTTTCCCCAAATTCCTATGTTATTAAGACTGATAACATCCCTTTCCTAGCAATTCTGTCCCGAAGTCTGCAATATATATTGCTTCAAAAGCCCTTGGGGAAAAGCCTTCAAAACCCCTTGGGATGACAGAGCTTACCCTCTGCTGATGGAAAACGCTGGCAGCGCTGCCCGGCACAGGCTGCTTTGGCTGGCAGCAGCATCAGCCTTCATCCCCGCCTCTGCCAAACTCCTCTTGCAGGGGTAGGGCACACACAAGGCCTAAGAATATTAACGGGCTTGGGGGGCTTTTGGGGGTTTGTTTTTGTTTAATTTTTTTTTTTTTTTTTTTTTTTTTTTAAAGCCAGGTTGGCAAGTACTGTACTTCTCTGCAACACATCATCATTTTGAAAGTGCAAAGGAGCCAGCTGTGTACAGAAGCGTGCAGCTGTGCAAGAGGGAACAACAAACAGGAAACAGGTAACAATAACCAACATGTTCGCTCGCTCTCCTCCCGCTAACCAGCATTAGCGATTGCCCCTCCCCCACCCACCCCCTTTTTATTTTTTTGTGTCTTTTTTTAAATTGGGATGAAAAGAGCTAGTCAGAAGAGAGCGGAGGGCTACGGCGCATACACAGACGGTGCACGCTTGGAGAGCCCTCGGCCTCTCTCTGCAGTAGCTCACCCCCAGACATGAAAAGTGAGAAACCAGGATCCTTCAGTCCGGTTGTTACGAGAGACATCTCACTGCACAAAGTTGCCCAATCTGTGGCACTTCCAGCCAGGTCCTCCCCAGCACAAAACATCAAGTCATTTGAGACAAGAATATTCTCTAGACAGGTCGCTTACAGCCCCGCTCACGGCTTCTCCTCCTCCCAGGACAAGGCGTTTTCACATACCAACTGTACCGTAGGCTTGACTCCATTTCACTTGAGCCTAGCTTTGTCCTACATCGGCTGTTTTTGCTGGGTCACACCTGCCATTGATTTCCTCAGATAACAGCTGCTGTTTCATGTTCTGCTGTGTGCCTTCCTCAGCAAAACGGCGCAGAAAGATACTCACGAGCAAGTGGAGCTCAGGGTGGCACGATCCGACCCTGAGCACCAGAAAAAGCTGGATGGTGACGGTACTACCAACAAGCTGGAAAATACAAAGAGCCCTCTACTTCTCCACCCCAACTACTTCTCATGGGGGATCTTCCTCATTAACATGCTTGGAGGCTTATTTCACCTGCAATAAATATGGTTCATCCACACAGTGCTTCCCACAACATAGGATCCAAAAGCACCAGGGTCCTCGCCTGATGTCCCCCTCCATGGGTGAGCACGAACTCTCCTCAGCGGTTGGCAGGCACTCGGTCCAAACCCACACCCTACCACCCAAGCTAGGAAAAAAGCCATTCCTCCATGGTCTCCAGCATTTGGTCACACATGGCCAGATGCACCTGGACATCCACAACCACCCCTGTGTGTACCAAAGCCAGACCACTTAGCACTTCAAAACGAAAGCTGAAAATAAATAAAAACATTTCACAGCCCTCACCCCAAGGAGAAGCGGGCTTTGCAAGGGCAGCAGGAACCCAAGCTGCTGGCATTGGTAGGACTGACCCTTGCCAACCCAAGGAGCCCGTTACGTGCTGCAGCCCAGGGTTGGGACAGCAGATGTCCTTGGGGGTCACCCCCCTTTCCGTGGGGAAGAGCAGGATCACTCCCAGCACACCCGCGAGCTGGCAGGAAGGGAACCCTGCCTAGAAGGATCCCATTCCTTATTCAGTAAGTACGCACCCCCCACCCCCCTTTCCAGTATCCGCTTAGTGGCCTGGTTTCTTCTCAAAGCTTTTTATATTTCACATTCCTAAGATTTAATTATGTTATCAGAACAACAGGCATCAGGATTTGGAGTGCCAGAATTCACATTAGCAATTGCTATCAACAAAGAAAATGGGCACAGCATGCCCATGCCAAAGTAGATGTGGGCTGCTCTCCTCAATCTACGCACAGTTATTTATAGCCTGTTTGCAAGCCATCCACCTCCCAGGTTTAGCTTCAGGCTCGCTTCTTTCTGAGCACCCTTCTCCCCCAGAGAAAAGCCTTTTGCCTGCCCCTTCCACAGCACAGCATCCAGATTTGGGCACATTTAGCTATTTTTTTGGGGGTGGGGGGGATAAAACACTTTTAAATCTTTATCCATACATCCATGACAGCAGGTCGGAGTGAAAAAGAGTGTCGCAAATAAGCAGCTGCAGGGACGTCCACCCCCTGAAGGGTAGAAATTAAAAAAATAATTAAAAAAAAAAAAAAAAAAACAAACTATAGATTCTAACACTTCACCACGTCGGAGCCAGAGGACGCAGGACCGCTGCGCATCTCCAGCAGCTTTCCACCTTCCCCACAGATGGGGATGGTGGCATGAGCTCCACAAAGCAGGACGCATGCTTGAGCACAAGAAATACCTATTTTGAGATGATTGCAAAGAGGCAGCTACATGATAGCAGGAGGGGACATAGCTGTGCCTCCACACCAGCATTAACTGTAATTTGCCCATCCCTCAACCAGCACCATTTCAAGGCAGTCTGATTCTGCCAGGATCCTTTGCCTCCAAATGATTAAGAAACACAAGATGCAGCATGTGTAGTACAGGTGCAAACCTACCCACCAGCTCATTTCCCTCCCCTGAGCAGCAGCTGGCACCGACAGATCCCGTCTTCTGCCTTTAAGCCCAGCTCCAGCTAAAGCCAACCTGAGTTTTAAGGCAGATGTTAGTGGGAGTCGGGTCAGACCGCAGCTCCCCCAAACCCTGGAGACATTCAATGCTTAGGAGAACCCCTTCAGGCAAGTTCAGTGAGCCCAGTGGCACTGGGACACCAGTGGGCACCAGTGCTGGGACACCGGGCTGTCCGTGCCCGCTGCACCCCTCCTGCATCCATGGGCTCCTCACCCGGTCCCCGGCACCCACCAGCGGCTGTGAAACAACATTGCCCGGGGCCAGGCTGGTCCAAAGCCCGTTCAGCATCAGAGGGAGAGGTGAACCTCTTCACATCTCCCCGATGCTCTGGTTAAAATGCAGAAGTGGTGCTGGTTTTAGTTCTGACCAGCGGCTAAGGAAATACTCGGTCAGGCTCTGAGATACAGCAGCTCCTCAGATGCCTAAAATTCCACATGGCCCTGAAAAAGAAATAAATATTAGAGTACGTAATAATAGTTGTTAAAAGCACCACAACACCCTATAAAATATTAACAATAATAAAATAATTAACAATAATAAATAATAAACCCAAACACCACACGCCTTCCGCTAAAGGGGGGAGGAGGAGGAGGCAGCTCAAGCTTACAACTCTAGCACGTTTTATTTTGTGTAAATTTATAAAGACAACAATCCTAGTCACGATTGTCACATTGTACAGCACATACCAATACAGTTGCAAACAGAACTCCACGCAAAACTAAGCGCTAACAGTAGCTTGAATCACTCTTCCTGCGATTGTCATATCTAGACTAACAGTATTACACTAACACTGAAGAAAAAATAGTTCACTATAAAACAGTGATAGAACGTTTTTATAAAATATATTCCATTCCAATAGCTTCTCTACATACTGTATACTATAAAACTCTCCCACAAAAATTAGTGTCTTTAAATATACATATTTAATCTGAACTGCACCAAGATTAAAAACAATTAAAAATATCAATGATTTTTTTTTTTTTTTTACATTAACTTCACAGTATTTGTTTGTAGTAGAAGACAAATCCAGTGTTTAAAACGCAGAGCAGGACTGCTTCCTACAGAGACAGTAACCACCCCACAGTGAAATAGTTTATGAAGAGACAAGCGTAAGTGTGCCATGTTTTTAGTACTTCTCTGTAGAGTCATGAACCATTTTGAAAACATGCTCCAAGCTATTGCAACTTAAAAGTAAGAAAGACACACAGAGAGATAGCCAAAAAAAAAGTCACCTTAAGAACAAAAATAAGTGCAAACATTTTTTTACTTTAGAAATTCAAGCTATGAGGAGTGGGAACACAAATACCAGACTATGAGAACAGCATGTTCATGATGTAGTCAAGAATGAGAAAGTCTTTTTTTTCCTTTTTTTTTTTTTTAAAAAAAAAAAAAAACAAACAACTTTTGCCCCATATTCACTGCAGTACAGAGCATGCTCATAGCATCAGTTTAATGAATTATTTCTATACTAAGATCAGACACAAACTTGTTTCAACTTTTCCCTGCTCCATACGCTAATGATGTTCTTATGGCACATCCTATTTTATGATCTTCTAACAAAAAAAAAAAAAAGAAAACAAAAAAACAGAAACAGTAATTGAAGACTGAAATGCAAAAAGTGTCACAAGAATACAAAATTAAGATTACCAGCTTCAGTAATGCTGACTCTACATTAAACTCTTTACATGTTGTTCAACATGCAAAACCCACTGTTACAAAATTTAAAGTGAAGTGTAAATTAACTAGTTTTGAAATAGATTAACAGTAATAATTCCACTTCAAAAAAAAAATCTAATAAATACTATATCAAGTATCTTCAGGAGAAAAAAAATAACTTAATTTTAGTAGAAAGAAAAATAACTTAATTTTAGTAATTTTGTTCAGTGCTATTTCCAATCACAGCAAAAACAAAAAAAAAAAAAAAAATGATTAAGTAGAATAAGACCACAGTACCAAAGCCACTTATGTTCAAGATACAGTACTCTCCAACAACTTTCATATGTAACAGGTTCAGCAAAAATATTTTACAGTCAAAAAATTAGACTGAAAACAAAACCCAAAACTATAAATAGAAGCAAAATTTCACATTACATGTACATTCATAGTTTAAGAGATGAATAAGAGGAGGCTGTAACAAGTATATCCTGATTTTCTTTAAAAGAGGAAGTACTTAATTTAAAAAACAGAAATTAAAAAAAATAATCAATCCCATATTATTTATGTAGGTAGTGCTCAGTTTTTGGACCAGAGAAAGAAGGCATTGGGATATTTTTCTTCATAAAATGAAATACAGTATTTTAAGCACAACTTTTAAAAATAATCTCACTCAGTGCTTCAAATTAATTTCAAAATAAACGCTTAAGTTTCACAAGAGAACTCCAGGAGTGTCAAGAAAGCTGGTGAAGCAACGCTAATGCAGCAGAATGACATTCAAACCCCTCAGATATTATTATTATTAGTAGTAGTATTATATTTCAGTCCCACGTACATGTAACTTGAATGGGTAATTTGACTGGAAGGAAATAATCTGGTATTTACTGGCATGCACAGACCAAAAGATGATCTATTAGGCAAGTAATTGAGTTATCTGGAGTAAAACTGGTTACTGTTTACAGGCAGCCTCAGTTTCAAAACAAACTAAAAAAACACCTAAAAATACCCCAAAAACCTCCCCTGGAAAGGTGGGACATGGGGGAAAAAGTTGGGCCATGTTTTCCCTCCGGGGGTTTATCTTCATACTGCCCCTTCAAAACACTGGCAATTGCACAGAATTCGGCCCAGAGGGAATCACCAACTTCATAAAAAATAAAATAAAACAAAATTCTGAGCTGCTGATTTTAGCATAGCAGCAAACTTTTCGGACAAGATAGCAGGGCACCTCCTAACGCACGCGGTACGAGTTACCTTGAACTAAGACCACACCCCAGGAGCCTGATATCGAGAGGGGTTATTGAGCCACTTTAGAGCCGCTGTCCCCCCCAGGGGGACAGGATCAGCCCCTGGGTATCAATATGGGAATGAAAATATTCACGTATTATATGAATTTTTTTTTTTTTTTGCATGTCCTAGTGTGCACCCTTCAATATTTTGGGAGTGAATATGCTGCAGACAAAGAGTTTTTCCATCCACGTTTTATGCTCAAAAGCAGCTTTTCAGTAGGTCAGCCCAGGGAGGAGGATGGGTAGGAGGGGAAAATTTAAGTCAAGTCTCAAGGCAAAAACTTCTCATTCAGATTTTAGGACTGATTGCAGAACTATCCTAATATAATAAAGAGAATAAAAAATGACGAGTACCAAAGATGCATTCAGGAATCCTCACCCCCCTTTATAATTTGGGCCATGTTAAGGTCCCATCTAGCTCTATAAAATAAGAATACGTCTGCTTACTCTGTGATATGCGGACAAGCTTCTCTACACTGAAATGTATTTAAATCATAGTTCATCTCTTCGGACGTTTCTATGCAACATGCAGAGAGCATTAGGGGAGCTTAATGGAATCCAAAATTTTTCTCCAGAATTTGCTGATAATCTTTTTTCAAACTAAAAAAAAAAAAAAAAAAACACCAACCCAAAACCAACAAAAAACCACAAAACAAAAAACCAAAATCCCTGACCACAAAGCAAGTACTTCCAGCATGAAAACAGATGCTAAATCATTGCAGAATTACTTAGATCATTTCACATTAATAATGTAACATGGGTGCGCAAGAGAAGACCTAAAGAACAGTGCTGAGAAGGGAGGGTGGCAGGAGAAGGGGGGAGATGGAAAGGTGGAAGGATTGCATTAAAAGGCCTCTGGAGTGTATACCTCTGCATCTTTTAAAGATCATATACCTGAAGTGAATATCACTAAAATAAAATAAAGGGGAGGGGGGATAAAAATTCAGTTGCTGCCTTTTTTTCCCGTCGTGTTTTAAAAGGGGGGGGGGGGGGGGGGGGGGGGGGGGGGGGGGAGGGGGGGAGAGGAGGTGGGGTGGAGGAAAAAAAAAAAAAAAAAACCAAAAAAAAAAACCCCACACATCTCAAACAACCAAGGACTTGACAAGGCCACAATGAAATTTGCGGATATGTCTGTACAAATCCCCAGACTGCGTGAACCGTCTCTCGCACCACTTGCACCCGTGGGGTTTCTCCCTGGTGTGCACGACCGCGTGGCGGCTGAGGTTGTGGGAATACTGGAAGCTCTTTCCGCACTGGCCGCAGGTGTAGGGCTTCTCCCCCGAGTGAGTCCTCTCGTGCCTCTTTAGCGTGTACATGCAAGAAAAAGTCTTTCCGCAGAGGGTGCAAGTGGGGACCGAGCCGTCGGGGGACAGGCGGGTGCGGGAGCCGTCCTTGTCGCGGAAGTGGGAGCTCAGGTGCAGCTGGAGGATGTGGGGGCTCGGGAACACCTTGCTACAGAGGGGGCAAATGCAGATATGCCCGGGGGGCACGAGGACGCCCGAGGAGATGTCCGACGAATCCATGTCGTCCTCGCTCTCGTCTCGCTCTTGATCTATATCCTCCTCTCGGGCATGAGAGCTGCCATTCCCCGCGAACATGTGTCCTAACCCTGTCACTAGGCTTTTGGCTGAATTCCCAAAATGCTGACTCTCCGGACTCCTGGCTTCGCCGTCCTCCTGATCTGACAGCAAGTCTTGTTCATCTTTAACAAGTGGCTCGGTACCCTGCTGCTGGCTGTCGGAAGCCAGCTGTCCAAAGACATAGGAGGGGTGTAAGGAATCTCTCCCCGGCACAGGCTTGAAAGACAAATCCAGCGCGCAGTCCACATCACTCGAAGCCAGGGTATGGTTAACAGACCTTTGGGACAAAGGTCCTGTGGAACTATTGACATTAGCCTTTGTTTTTCCAGCTGCTGCAGCGCACGGTTCTGCCTCTGTCGGCACAGAGCTGACACTTATATGATCAGAGGACCAGGCGGGGTGACTGCTGACCTTTTCTTTGCCTGCTGCTCTCTCGTATTCTGCAACGCTGAATTTTTGTTTGTTTCCTGGGTCAAACTCGTGGACTAGGGGCACTCCAGCGTCTAGAAAATGCTCCGCTTTCTCCAAACTAGCCGCCTCATCATTAATCTTCTCTTCTGAACATAATTCTTTATCTTTCAACTTGCCCTTGCAGACTTTCACAATGTCATACATGTGAAGGTAGCTAGCCGCAGCCAGCACATCTTCGACCGGGAGACTGTTGAATTCCAGCTTTCCCTCGTACATGAATTCGAGCAGCAGGCTGAAGGCAGGGGCTGTGACAATGTCACTGTTCAGATGCACAATATCCCTTTTGTCTAACTGGTCCCTGTAGAAAAGATGGAAGTACATACTGCAAGAGGCAAGAACGGCTCTGTGAGCTCTGAATTGAGCTTCTCCAACTAAAACAGTACAGTCACACAGGAAGCCCTGGTGACGCTGCTGACTCAGACACTGCAGCAACTGGCGGCTATGGTCTGGAAACTCCATTCTTCCTTCATAACCTGTTCAAAACAGGAAAAACTTGAATGCTACTGTAAACTAAAGCCTCCTAGCAGCTGTAACAAACAGATCGGCTTTTTGGTAACACAAGCCAAAGAAACAGCCTTGGAGATAACGTTTACTGTTAATTGTCTGTAATAGTTTTATTAAGGGGGGGGGGGGGAAGAGAGAAAAAAAAAAAAAAAACAACAACAACATGCTTCTCATCCTTTCGCACCTGCTCCGAACAGGAAAAACTTGATTGTAAGTAAACAAAAGCTAGTAAAGCAGCAGCCCCTCCAACCTTTGTTTCTCCCCCTAAGCACTTTAAGAAAATTAAGAGGAGGAAAGCACATACACACGCGCAAAAAAAAAAAGAAAAAAAAGAAAAAAAAAAAAAAAAAAAAAGCAAAGCACGAACTCCCAGGCTGCCTTCCCAGCAACGCTAACTCGGGGCATCTTTTACTAAAGCATATCACCCACGTCACGCACATACACACACACATTTAAACTTTATCCCCAGTCGTTATGCACCGAATCACAACAAACCAGCGGCGGCTGGCGCTGGGGCAGCGGCGCTTCTGCAGGGCGGGGGGGGGGGGGGGGCAGAGCCGGCCCCGGCCCCCGATGCGGCAAAGGCCGAGGGGCTGGGGGGGGGGGGGGGGGCGGTGAAGGGAAAAAGTTTCCCGTGAAGTTCTGAAAAGCCAGGGAGGGGAATAAGTGGTGTAGGGACGGCGGGAGGGCAGGGCTGAGGCTGCAGCCGGCTACCTGCGGCGGCCGGGCGCTTACCTTCCCGCGGGGCGCGGCGGAGCCGGCCGCGGGCGCGGAGCCGGGCGGGCAGGAGGGAGCGCGGGCGCGGTGCGTGCGCGAGTGCGAGCGAGGCGCGGCGGGAGGGAGGGAGGGAGGGGAGGGAGGGAGGGAGGGAAGGAGGAGTGCTCGGTTTGCTAATTACACCGCAAGCTGGAGAGTCAGCTGCTCTGACTTCACTGCGATGGAAATGCTACCTCCAGCTGTGCGCCTTTTAATGCCATATGTTACTCCAAATCTCGCTACCAGCCAACCACAGCTTGCTGCCTTTTAAAGTTCCAGCAGCCCCATTTATAGCCCGCGATTAAATCCCACAAACTTGCCCCGAGCCCGCCCCCCCCCCTCCATACTCCCCCCCCCCCCCCAACCACCCCACCCCCGAACCCCTCCCCACCCTCCTCCTCCTCCTCCTCCCCCCCCCGCTGCAAAGTTGCTCCCCGCAGCCCGCCGCCGTGACCTTCGCCGGCGCCCGGTTCCGCGTAGCGCGGAGGGGGCGGGAGGGGAAAAGGAAAACCGCGGAGCCGCTTTTCAGAGCGCGCCCCCCCCCCCCGCTCCCCCCCCCCCCCCCCCCTTTACAGCCGCGCTCCCCAACTTTGCAGGGAAGACTTTCCCCTTGCAGGGGCCGGGGGGCGGGTTTCGCCCTCCCCGCCCGGCTCTCCCCCCGCACTCACCGGCGTGCGGCGGGGCTCAGCGTCCGCATGTGCGCGGCGCTCCGCGGGTGCGGCGCGGGGCCGGCGGCGCGGCGGTGTTGTGGAGCAGGTTGTTAGCCGGCCGCTCTCGCGATACTTTCCCTCCGAGCCGCGGGTGTGCGAGTGGGGTGTGTGTGTGTGTGTGTGTGTGTGTGTGTGTGTGGTTGTGCGTGTGCGTGTGTCCCCGTCTGGTGCACACAATAGCCCCCGCCGCCCCGGCCAGCCCCGCCGGCGGCGGCCGGTGTGCGCTGCCGGCTGCGCCCTCCCCCTCCTCCTCCTCCTTTCTCCCCCCCCCCCCCCCTTCTTCTTCTTTTTCTTCCTCCTCCTCCTCCTGCCCCCCCCCTTCCCCTCCCTCCCCTCCCGGCCGCTGCATTGGCAGCGCGGCCGTCCCGCTCCCAACTCCGCTGCGCCGCCGCGCAGAGAGCGCGCACGCCCGCTGCAGGCCGACGTGCCGCGGAAAAATGGGGGGGGGGGGGGGGGGGCGCTGCCCGGCGGAGAAGCGGAGGCGCCTCCGCGCCCGCGGAGGGCGAAGGAAAGCGCGGGAGCTCGCGCGGTGCCTGCCCCGCGACGGGGATGGGGCGAGAGCTGCGGCGCTTCCACCCCCCCCCCCCCCCCCCCCCCCCCCCCAGGGTTTTATCTTGAGTTGCGCGTCAGCTGATAAATACCAGCTGCCTCCGGGTTTTTTCAAAATGACCTTTCCGGTAGTTGATTGGAATTTTAACGTTTAATTAGCTGCAATCCTATCAAAAGTGAGCGCCCTCGCAGGGAGGGAGCGTGGCGGTGCGGGGCCGGGGTTCTTTCCCCCCCCCCCCCAGCCCCTCCGCGCAGCGCCGGGGGTGAAGCGCGGCCGCCCGCGGAGCGGGTCCGGCTGCCGGAGCCCCGGGGCCTCCCTCGGCCCGTGGGAAGCCGGAGCGGGGCTGCTGGGGGGGGGGCGGGGGGGGGGGCGCGGAAATGTCGCTGCCGTGGGTTGTCCCGGGAGCTTCGGGGCTGCAGCGGCGGCGGGAAGGGAATGGGGGGGGGGGGGGGGGAGGAGCGCGGGGGGGGGGGGGGGGGGGGCCGTGGAGCGCTGGGTTGGGACTCCGGGTCGAGGTTGGTGTTGAGGGTTTCGCGCTGCCCTTGGGGACAGAAAAGGGGCCGAGTTGGGGAGGGGTGGCGGGTTGGGGGGAGCGGCGCACCGGGGCCCATCCGGAGCTGCGCTGCGTGGTGCCGGTCGGAGCCTCCAGCCCGCGCCTCGCCAGCCGCCAACAACTAAAGCGGGGAAACTAATTTCTCTTCCTTCCTCTCGGTTGCCTTGTCTAGATTATAATATCTGCAGGATAGCAACTTTTTTTTTTTTTTTTTTTTAAGCGTGTCTTTCCTAATGCACAATGGTAGCATTAGCACCTTAAAACATCAGGTTTCTTGATTGATATATTTGTTACTAATTTAATCCCGTTCTTTGATATTTTATCTCTCGGCTCTTTGTCACAGAAGCCAGGGTCTACATTTCTGACACCGCTTTTCTCTCTCAGACCCCAACTATTTAACTCCATTGGCAGCGAATGCCAGGATATTTGGGTGGTTTTTAAGCATTAATGACTGCATTGCCACAAAGCTCTTCTCAGGTATTTGGTAATGCTGTCATCCAGACCATTCAAACTGGGAAGCTCCAGCCCAGAAAGCAGAGGTGCCCAGCTCCAGCGAAAGAGTTAAAGGTCCTGGGGTTGAATCTGTCACCGTTCAGTAAAGCCCAGAGCTTTATCTATTTGTCCACGATGGCAGGCACGATCAGGGAACGGGAGCTCTCTGTCCTTTTAAAGACAGTATTATCCTGCAGTCGCAGCCTGATCGTACAGGCTCTACCAAAGTGGAGCAATTTCTTCCCCAAAGCGCAAGTGCCGTTTCCATTAAGTTACTCTGTGGATTTGTTGACTTGCAGAGTTTCAGTGTCTTTGTACATCGGAAATGTTAAGCAGTCTCTTGTATTCAGCTGAATTATGCTGCTTGGCAGAAATCCCTTATTTTGTGTAATTCATTGTTCATTTTTCCCTCTCCCCTTTAATAATAAGGGAAGAAAAAAATAAGATAAAAAACAAACCGAGGCTTTAATTCCTGTTTGGGCACTGTAAGCTAGGAATAATTGTCTCCAATCAAGCAGTGTCTTATTTTTAGTAAACCAATTACAATTTCACAGTAAGTCTGTGGTCATTACCAAGTTCGAATGTCAGAAATCACAACAGCAGGTATCCATTTTGCATGCTGTTGCCTTCCTTTTTCAGGGCTCAGAAATACTATACTCACCTTCACACCAAGGCAACGATAGATACAATACAGGTGTTGTACTGATGTAACTACGGTTGTATAAAATACTGGTAGTACAACTCTCTAATGTAAACAAGCCCCAAGTCATTGCTGGAGGCAAGGCAGCAGGAAGAACTGCCCCCAAAACTTTAATCCGAGGGCTCCTGCGTTTCTGCAGGCCCTTGTGAAAGCACGGCATGGAAAGCAAACCATCTGCTTTCATCTCCCCGGCCCCCGAGCCCTTTGCAGGGTAAGGCTCCCCTACCACGAAGCTCAGCGGAGGCTCCGTTTTCAGCCCTTCCTCAAGGGAACGGAGCCAGGCAGCAGCTGCTCGCCCGATACGGAAAGTCTCCGACCGGTGTCCGTGCTTGGGGGAGATCACCACCACCGTGCTGCCCGACCTGAGGATGGCTGGACGTGAACAGGGACTGGTGGAAGGTGGTGGGAGCCACCACGTTGGGCATCCTTGTGCTGCCACGTGCATTCCTGGGTCCTGCTAAAACCCTCATGGGCACCAGCCAGTGCTTGGCTGCTTATGGAGCCTTCTGGAGTTGAGCAGAAAGCCCAGGTTTAGGGCAGAGAGTCTGAAAATTAGTGGTGCTGGCAGGGCTTTTACTTGCCAAGCAAGGCTAACCCCGCTCCTGGTTGTTTATGCTGCCTGGACACCAGCCAAAGCCCACAGAAATTAGTAGAAAAACCAACTGGATCAGGTCCATAAAGCCTGAGGACTCACTTCCATTCTTACCCCTTTGATCCAACAAGAGTATATATTTACTGAGTGGGGCCTCTCTAGCCCTCTTTGTTGGCCAAATGCAGAAGTGGTAGCAACAGGTTTTTCATGCAATTTAATCGTTTTCTCTCTCACCGCATTGGGCAGAAGCCTCTTTGTGTTTGTTTCTACATGATTTCAGTGCTTTTATGTTCTTTTTTTTTTTTTTTGGTTATTGTGCAGGGCATCTTCTTTGTGGTAGTCCAGTCACATTTCAGAGGGAGAGTCAGAGCCCAAGACTCTTTGATACTTGTAGATGGTGGAAGATATTTTAAGTGCATTGGTCGTATTTGCAGAAGTTCTCCCAAAGTTTTCCAAAGGTTGATTTACCTCATGCAGATAGCAGCAGGCATTAGAAGGACCAACTGCTTCATTCCCTCCTCTGAAACAGGGAGGAATTTAACCCCAAAGGATGCTGAGCCCTGTGGTGGTAGGAGAAGGAGCTGTCATTGGTGTCCATGGGTCTTCCCCAATTAGCAATCTGCTCCAGCACTTACACTGCAGTCAAATCCAAGGTCAGTGTTTGAGGGGTTGCTCAGTTTGCAGTCAAGTCATAAATGTGGGCACGACCTTCCCAGAGATCTTTTCAAGCACGTCATCTAAGACTGAAGGAAGCATTAACTTGCACTATTGCCATTCCAGACATTAATCAGAACATATATTGCAGACAGCCTCCTCAGCAGTGTGCTTATGTGAGTCGTATTTGTTTTATAGCTGTCCTGCTGATTTCTCCCTGATAACGAGACCCTGTGTGCGCTGGTGTATTTGTGAGTATATATTGTAGCATGTAGAGACATTGTCAAATCATCCTACTAAATGGATAGGCTCATAGCGCTAAGCTGCATATATAAATTACATATTAACTTGTTGTATTTGCTGTAGCACGGCTATCAATAAGGATACACCAACCTAGCGAGATGCAGTAAGAGCGCAAAGGACTCTGCAGAGGTACCGGCTGGCCCAGGTCACATTTGACTCTGCAGCAAGAGCTTGGAACATCCATCCCCATCTGAACCAGCCAGGCGTTTGCTACCCCGCCTGTACCTCAGCTCCCTTGTCGGTGGCTGGGAGATGGCTTCCTCGCAGTTACTCATCTTCCATAGTTGCACGCAGCTTGCCTCACCCTCAGCTTCTGGTTGGTTTTGCTACAATCCGCTATCTTCTGGATTTCCAGAAATGGTGAAGGGAAGGTACTTTTTTAGCCTTCAAAGATCCATTGTTTTTTCCGTAAAGGGAGCATGCTGCTTGGTTTGCAGTGGTGAAGGAAATTTGCGTGGCATTGATAAGGCACATTCTCCTCTTTGAGTGGGTTTTTTTTCCTCTTTCACCCTTGCTAATATTTTAATGTTGCTTGGGTTTTCTTTGGCACATTCAAATATAATATACATTTACTTAAAAAAACCTAATATAATTAAACATGTTATTTCCTTTTTAATATTTTTTTTTATTTATTTATCCATCCCCAGCAAGGAAATCTGGGAAACCACGTTATAAATTAACAGGTGTATAGAAGTTTGTAGCAGGATATATAAGGAATGAAAGTGAAAGGCCATAAATACCAGTGGACAGTAAGAGACAAAATTGGTGTCTGCTATGGGACCAGGCGTAAGATTTATCAGGCACAGACAAAAGTCTTTAAATCAGAAGCTGATGTATTCTCAAACAAGCTGAGCAGCACTGCTAGGATCCAGTGTAGAGTTACTAATTTCTTATTAAAGGAGAGGTTCTTAATTGGCATTGCTCTATTTGTAAGCAAATAATACACTGTGTTAACAATGCGTTTTATTTTAGTAACTCACAGAAGAAAAGAGGGCTAAATACTGCAGAAATGTTTTGCTAGATTAGGACTGGGAAATCTCACAATGGAAATACTTGCTAAGCAAAAATATAACCTAGAATAAAGGGCTTCATGCTAGCAATGTTCTGGTACCAGTTTAGCAGCAGTTCCTCAGAAAATGTTTTGTCCCAGGATAAATCAATTTTACCTCCAACTGTTACCCTGAGCTTTGTAAGGCAGGGAGTTGGCGTACCTGTCCGTCCCACTGTCTGTACCAGGTCTCTTAAGCAGGATCCTCTCTTGGGACTTGTGGGGTTGGCTGAACATATTCTTAGAACAAGTGTGGAGATCATCATTAGATAAATCTGCAGTCTCAGAGCATAAAAGACTACCTTTTCCCATGTGTGTGGCATATAATCTCAGTCTTCTCTTGATTTTTGGTTTTCCATGAGGTTTCCAAATCAATCCAGCCTGAGCAAATATAAACAAGCATAAGCATCCCAAATGCCAGTTAAAATAATAAAATCCCAAACATCTCACTTTTCTCTATTCCCAGACTAAAATCTTCCTGTGGTACACAGTTCACACCATCACTGCTGCGATCTCTTTGTTGCTGGCCGTAGTGATGGCCACTTCTGCCCTCCCAGACCCATCCAGATAGCTGCAGCAATCACCTCTTCTCTTTCTTTACCCTTTTATCGGGTGCTGAATCAAAACCAAGGTCCTTGCTCCCACCTCCAAGACCCTCTGTAATTTGGAGTGCTCACACTTGGTATCATCTCCTAAACCCATTCCCTACCCTCACTGGACATTTTCTTCTGCCTTCACCCCTGTATCCTTTTTGTGCTGTCATTAGGCTCCTTCAGCATGGGCATCTGTCTTGCTCTTCTCCATGCCTCAACCTTTCCTTGGTGTCATTCTCCTCAGTCTAGTCAGAGGAGCTGGGATGAGGATTTGGGGAGAAGCGGCACAGGATAGGAGGGATTTTGGGGTGAGTCTGGAAGCTCTGTGCAGTGAGAAGCTGGGTTCAGTGTGCTCCCAGTCTCTGCCTGACTCCCTTGGGAGCCTGGATGCCAAACGTGCACCTGTGAGAGTGGTCTAGCCTGCAGGCATGGAGAAAGAAATGAGAGGGTGGGCATGGGGAGAGCAAGGCAGACCATTTTTCTATTCAGAAAGAGCTGCTGCTGTCTCAGGGCTTTATAGTAGCCATCACGCTGGTTGCTCCACTTCCCTCTGATGTATTCCAGGTGGAGGGGAAGTCCAGAGAATGTCCTGTAAGAAATGCAAATAAAAAGATCTTTCTAGACTTCCTTCTCTTATGTACTGTCTGCCAAAACCTTTGCTCCTCTCCTTTACTGTTTTGCCTATGGATGCATTTTATGCTTTTATCTTGCTCTTCTGGTAAAAGAAGAAGTACTCGCTGTGAGTTTACATAACTTGCCTTTTACTCCTCTGGAAATGAATGTAGAACTTTGGGCTTAATTACAGTCTCAGGATAAGTCCTGTTTTAATGAATCACTGAAATACATGAATAACATTAAGTTTCAGACTATGGCTGCAGAGTTGGATACTTAAAGCTGGTCGCCTCGGTGGGTCTCTGGGGAGCCGAGCACTTAGCACGCAGGTGAAGGTGCAGTAAGGGGGAGGGGGCTCCCTGAAACTAGGGCATAGATTTGAATCTAGCAGCAGGTAGACCCCTCAGCCGGTGGAAGAGTTTTGATTTCATACTTGTGTACTGAAAACTTTGCTCCTGCATCACGGCTTCCCTGTGCAATGAAGTGACAGATTTCACAGCATTGGGAGTTCAGGCTATCATGTTACTGAGTTCCTCCTGCAGCCCAGCAAAGAACCTGAGCTCAAGCTGCACCCATGAAGGGGAAAGTTTTTAGTAGTTTGCTCTTGGAAACAAAATGGGATGGTAGAGATATCAGGAAATGTGCAAAGCCTTGGGAAAAAATACGTGCTCATTAAGACGTACTCCTGATGCTTTTGCAAAGTGTCAGTCTGGTCTGGCGAATCTGGTGTCGCTTATTAAAGAACATTTGGAAAAAAGGCTTCCAAAAGACCCTCAGCACCACACTTAGCTGGAGGTCAGCCTGTAGCAGTTAATAAGTGAAAGGAAACAAGCTGGAATGGTGATCACCTGCCGGGGACCTGCAGGCTTCCCTGGTAGGATGTCACCCGGCCAAAGCAGGAAGGGATGAATGGACCACTGTTGTGGAAATGCATGAAACTAAAAGGAACACTAAATGGACTAGGAGATTTGCATAAGAAGCAGCTGTGGGCCAAAACCCTGTGTTTTTTACATCTCCCTTAGTTTGGCTGACCTTCAAGACCCAGACTTCAGGATGGGCCTAAATGGTCCATTTGGCTGCAGTGACTGGAGAACCTTAGTTTGCGTAGCCAGCAGCGTACGCAAGTGATGTGCTGCTACTCATGTCTGCCTTTAATTCCATCGTCCAAAAGGCTAAGTACTTATTTTCGGCTGAGTGAAGCAGAGATAGCCTCCAGCTCAAGTCTAGAGCAACGTTCAAACTACACCTTTGTAATTGGGGTACTCTCAGCCTGTCTGCTGTGTCTTAGGGATCAATATGGGAGAGGATTTGTGACTACACATATTTAGACCAGACTTGTAAGAAGGCAGGGAAAGAAAAGGAAAGTAGAGGTCCTTTTAAGATTAGTTATGATTAAAAAAAAAAAAAAAAAAACAAAAAACAAAACCCAATACCAAAAACCCAATGTGGAATTTTTGTTTTCTGTTTGGTTATTGGGAGTTACACACGAACTCTCCCAACTCTTCCAGTGCTGCATTTGATGCAGAATCAATATTGAGAAGACCGGCTCTGATACAGAAACTGAAATCCAAACAATCTCTCCCTCCTAACTAGGAGATCAGATTGCTCATTTAACTCAAGCCCACAGGTAAGGTGGGCAAATGAAGAGAGGTTTATATAGAGGAGAGATTGAAAAGAAAGAAATTGCAAGTTAAATGGCATTTGAAGTGATAGGGAACTCTGGGGAAATAGGCAAAACCTGAAGAGCAGCGAAAGGATAAAAATGGTGAAGTTCTCTAGAGAGACTGAAAAAAGTACATTTTATTTACTGGAAAAATAAGATGGGTAAAGGCTAAATCCCGCAATCCCTTACTCATGCAAGGAATCCTGTTGACTTAAATACTTGTGTAAAAGTATTTTCTGTGGGTAAAGGATTTGTTGGACTGCGTCCAAAACCAAGCTAAGGTTGATGTTTTCACAGAGACAGCAGTCTTTCGTATGCCACCCCGGCTAGTAAATGACAATCATGGGACACATTTTACAGGATGCACCAAATAAATAAGAAAACCAACCCTTTGGCGAAGGGTGCGGGAGGTTCGGGGTGGCGGGGGGCTGACAGGAAGGTGACTCAAGGCCTGGGAGGTTGGTCGGTGGTTACGACTCTGCCGTGGCCGAGCGCGGACCCTCTGCCGGAGAACGCCACTGCCAGCACAAACTCACACAAGGTTTGGCACCTGGCCTAGAACAACACAGGGCTGTTTTTTCCCTTTTGTGCTCGACTCTGTTGCACTGGGACAATGTGAGATTTTTAATTTTATATGCAGAAGGAATAGAGAATGCAACCTTTTTTCTCTTTTTTTCTTTTTCTTTTTTTCTTTCTCTTTTTCTTTTTTTCTTTTTCTTTCTTTTTCTTTTTCTTTTTCTTTTTCTTTTTCTTTTTCTTTTTCTTTTTCTTTTTCTTTTTCTTTTTCTTTTTCTTTTTCTTTTTCTTTTTCTTTTTCTTTTTCTTTTTCTTTTTCTTTTTCTTTTTCTTTTTCTTTTTCTTTTTCTTTTTCTTCTTTTTCTTTTCCTTTCCTTTTTCCTTTTCCTTTTCCTTTTCCTTTTCCTTTTCCTTTTCCTTTTCCTTTTCCTTTTCCTTTTCCTTTTCCTTTTCCTTTTCCTTTTCCTTTTCCTTTTCCTTTTCCTTTCCTTGTCCTTTTCCTTTTTTTCTTTATTTTTATTTTTCCTTTTTTTTTCTTTTTCTTCTTCCTCTTTTTCCCTACTGTACTTACCTTTACATGTAGTGCTGTTACAAAGCCAGATCAGCAAATACTTTATTCCAGCGATAAGTTTTCATGCAAAGAGCACAAGGGGCAACTATGATTGACCAGGGCACCTGTAATAGTCACAGATGGAAGAGAAAACCCAGGATGCGCTGCCCCCACCTTTAGCTTTCTGCAATGGGTTCTTCAGCTGTGAGCTGTCAGGTCCCGCTGATGCAGAAAGGAGAGAGCAAAGAGTGGAGCAGGTTAAGGGAGGTTTTAGGTGCTTAAAGCCTGATAGACAAATGAGATAAAAAGTCCTGTCTCCCCCATGCCCTGCTCTTGGCACCGATGACTCAGGGAGCCAAGCTGTAAATCTTGCACTTGTCCAGGTGTGCCTGGATGGAGATGAGTGACTCTGGCCATGCACAACTCTCCCCACATCTTCAACACAGCCGTTGGAGTGACCCTTGTGTGTACCTGCCCAGCAGAACTGGGAAGGGCTCCACTCTGCCTGCGTGACCCCAGTCCGAGGAAGCCGGAGGAAGAATTGCTCATCCCTCTCATCCTCCTCCAGGACTTTGCAGAAGGTGCCGTGAACATGCACAGCCCCAGTGTCATTGATGTTTAATGCTAGGCAGGTGCTCCCTGGATCAGGACCTAAATGGTTAATTTTAAAGTGGCTTCTTAGAGCAGATGTTCCCATGTGTATCCCCTCCTTCCCTCTTCTGACACATTTCCTACACAAACAGCAGATTGCATTGCTGCTGTCCTTTTGATCTGCGGGAGGGGGAGGAAAATCCCACACAAATGATATTAGTTCTCTTTTCAGGCAGGCTGGTGACAGTGCATGCGGGCTGTGCCTCCCTCCCACCTCTCCTTGCCCAGATGTCTTTTCTGGGACTTTCTTCTTTAGCCTCTGCCCACTTCTGGAGTTGCTTTTAAGGCTGCTTGCCTTAAAGTCTGGAAGGAAAGAGGAGGTAAGGTTGGACAAATTGTGGAAAAATTATGATTGCAAAACATTGCTGTCTGTCTGAACACATACAGAGGATGGGGTACAGGCTGATCAGTCTTGCTGCCACGCTGCTGGCCCTTGTGCAGTGCCTCGCACTTGCGTACCTGCACGCCTTGCGGGCGCTGATGAATTCAGCCACACTGCCTGGGTGAGCTTTAAGATCTTGTCAGACAGGAGACTGTCTTTCAGCTTGTGTCTGAGACCATTCCCAATCCCAAACTTGCTGTCCAGGCTGGTGGGATGTTGACCCACATGCCCGTGTAGCTTGAGGGTGGTTGCAGAGGGACAATTCTCGCAGCCACAGTATGAGGTGACTCAGGGAGGGATGGCAGGAGCCTGCAGGATTGGATCAGCATAGGGAGATCAGTCCTTCCCTCTTTCTTCCAGGATAAGAACCAGGGACAGAAGATAAACTTGGCAAGACAGCAGGTTCAGGATGAATTAAAGGAGGTGATTCTTTACGGGATTGTACTCAAGGTGTGAATCTCCTTGGTACAGCACCTTCAGGGTGCCAAGACTGCATGGGTTTGGAGAACCATGAGAAAATTTCATGGTCAGTAAATTCACCAGAAGGCATTAAACGCAATACACTGGTTTTGGCTTAGCAAGTCACACAGTGTTGACAGTGTAAAGAATATTCTGGGGAGGCAACAGTGATTGCTCATCCTGTTCTTACATTCATTTCTCCATATCACTGCTGTTCTTTGTTGGAGAGAAGACACTAGACTAGAAGTACTTTTGGTCTGCCCCAGGATGGCCTTTTTGTATTACTGTCTCGAGACAGGGAAGAAAGCTTGCTTTCCCTCTGCTACTGGTGACAGCTGCAGAAGTCCTCTAGACGTATGGTGGAGATGATGGAGGTAGCTGTGGTGGCCACTGATTTTTATGGCATTGTCCTCCTAATTCCTTCCTGTGGCTTGACTGGTATGAAAAAGCAAATAGTTCTGAGCGCTTTCCTAGAAAGACCAAACATCTTTGTTCAGGAAGAGCCTTTGGGGTGGCTGAGATGCTGAAAGCTGCCAGTGTCACTGGCCTTGCCACAGCAGCCAGGTGGGTGCACCAGCACGGGGCAGGATGCACGCGTGAGCTAGCCTAACTCTGAGCTGGCTGCTGCTGAGAAATCTAAACACAGCCAATGGACTTTTGGAAATCGGTTCTTTTTCTTCATTTATTTTTTTATTCTTTCCCTGCTTTAGCACCATCGTCATTTCCAACCCCCAGCAGTAGCTTTATAGTATCAGGGCTCTCTGCTGTTGTCTTTGGAGACTTCTATAACAAGCACCTGATTCATATGAGAACGATGTTTCTTAAGGCAGAGGATGGAAAGGCTCAAACGTGACACTGTGACCAGCCAAAACAGCAAGTCAGTGAATGACTGATTGAAAAGCTCTAAAAACCAAATTCTTTTAAACCAAAATCAATTCCAAATAGATTCGGTGCATTTGCAGATGTTATTCATATAGAAGGAGAGTCAAATATCATCAAATAACCCACTAAGCCTGCCTTACTCGCTGGCTTAGAGAGGATGCGCTAAGCTTCGTGCTTTATTTCATTCAGTTTCTTGAGCTTGTAACGAGAACGAGGCAGTTTGCAGCAGTCAGCCCGCATGTTCAGTTCAGTCAGTTCAGTTCAGTCAGTTCAGTTCAGTTCAGTTCAGTTCAGTTCAGTTCAGTTCAGTTCCTTCTTCTGTAGTTAAAATTGTTAAAACTGCCCGAGAGTATGTAACGACACTGTCTCGGTGTGGCCGTTCACCAGCACTTCTGCAAAGGGATAAAGTGCACATGGAAGGGTACCCGGGTGGGTCTCTGTGGATCGGGTGGGTGCAGCGGTGCACCACTGCTTTCCCGGTGCCAGAACATCTGGCACGGGGCACCGCTGGCGAGCGGCGCTGCTCTCGGGGTGAGCCCGGCCCTTCACAGCAGCCGGGCAAAAAATACACGTAGCAGCCACAGGCAGCAGTGGGGAAAGGGAAGAACAGACTTGTCACACTCCTGGAAAGAAAAGCGTCGGTTGTTTTTCTTTCACGTCGTTTCAAACGCAGCAGCTTTTACAGTTGTGTTTTGGATAGTTCTGGTGATTTTCTGATAACCTTGGATGTCACAAATTTCTGATGTTCAGTGCTTCACCTTGGCTCCAGGGGAAAAAAGAAACCTGACCAGTTCTTTGTCTTCCCCATTTACATTTTCTCATTATTCCTCCATTGCAACCCATCAAGTGAGCTCTCGTTTCAAAAATCACAGGGGTAGAAAAGCTAGAGTTTGTGGTACTTTCATTTCCCTGTAACTTTTCTGAAGTTGATGAAATGATAAGTTAGAGACTGAAAAGAAAAGCAGTCGTGAAAATGGGGACAAATGAGTCCCTCCCACTCCTCACCCTGGCATCTCCCCAACATCTTTCATTTTATTTTGTTCAGCAATAACAACAGTAGGAAACAGAATTATTTATCAAGTAATCAAATGTCCTTTGTGAATGCTCAAAAAAGTGATTTTTTTAGTTTATTTCCATAAGTATTGGGCTTCATTACTACACATTCTCAGGGCTATTCAAAAGGGGGGTTGTTTTTTGGGAGCACACATTTACTTGAAAGACCACCAGAGTTGCCTGAAGCAAATTAATTTCAAATTCAGATGAAATAAGGTGAGGGAAGGGGGAAAATGGGAAAAGTTAAAAATAAAAGCTTTGGAGAAAAGCAGGTTCTGGTAGGCACACTCCCAGCCACCAAGAGCTCAGGCTGAATACGAGAGACAAGAGTCTCCACGGACCATGCAGGTACACTTGCTCTTAGATTTTATTCTGTCCATCAGACCATATTCTCTTTACGGTATCAGTAAAAGCTGAAAGCAATTTCTCTCTTTGTGCCTTTCCCAAAGTTGCCAGCATCCCTTGTTCACACCTCGCGGTTGGCCCGTCGCGTGGTACAAACTCTCCTTCCCAGCTGCTTTTACAGGTTGTCCCAGGAGTGTTACTGGAGCTCAGGGCCTAGGCGGTTGCCCTTTGCATCAGGAGACTGTATGATGCATTTCAGCATTTAAAAAGATAATTTTAGCAGTTTCATTGCCTTGTGTGTAATATATATTTATGAAGCATGTGTCCATATGAGTTCTACCACTAAGCTTCTAACCCTGTGGCAGCCCTAAGGCTTAGCAGGCTTACACACAGCAAGACTCAGATTCTTTCCTTTTAACATCAAATCATTCATTATCGTGTGATTTATTCAAAGGCGGCAGCACAGGAAGTAAGAAATGCCCATTGTTGCCAATAATATAATCACAAGTGGACTCAATCCTGTAAACATGCACAAGTTAAGTTACTTACATATCTAAGTGTTTGGTGCACGCAGCCATTTGAATAAACTCCTCAGTCTGAACTTGCATCTGTACAGTATTTAATGCGAAGGGTTTGAGCCAGCCTAGGGTCTTTGTGCTAAATATATAATAATTATTATAATGAGGGTATTAATGATTTATTTGTGCACTGTTCTTACATCTAGTGCCAGATATTATACAGAATGTGTATCTGGGAAGAATTTAGACCTTCGTATGTTATATCTGTAATAATCCATGACTGAGTTTCTGGATTCCATCTCATTTGTATATGCCATATTTTTTTCCAGAACATCTGTTTAAACCCACACTGGATAGCTGCCAGATTAGTGGAAAGGATATGGTATAAAGAAGACTTTTGTTTCCTCTGAGCAAGGAGAAAAAATAAGTTACAAGTCGGTGCATATTGCCGAGAAGAAGCAACTTTTTCTCTCCAGAAGCAGATGTCCTGTAGTGTTTGAAAATGAAATGTTTTTGTGTCTTGCAGGCAAAGGTTCTGCGCTTCAACAATATTGATTGTCAGTTAGTACAGGCTGTCAGCCTGCCGTGGTTAACCTACCAGTTGTTGGAGAGACAATCATGAGCAATTAAGAATCACATTTCGCAGTTTCAAATGCATCCATATTGCCACTTTATTCAAAATCCTTTTTTTCATGTTGGAAAGTACATTGGTGAGAGAGAAGGAGTTTTCTTTTTTCCCCCTGCCAACCATATTTTCATTGCTGGCCAAATTAAGAGAGATATATATTGCTCATAAACTTGCTGCAGTTTCTTGATTAAAATCTTACATGCAGCACTCATTTCAACATCAATCTATAATAATAAGGAGAGAGCACATTGCATTGCATGTCTTTGTGTTGTGCCTTAGATGCAAAGCACCAGGGAAGCATCAGGCAAGGGTTCAGCTGCAGAACAAGCAGTAGCACAATGAGAAAAGGACTGTTCTTCACAAGGATGGACCTTTGTGATTTGAAATGGGGAAAAGGAGAGGAAGATCAAAACCAAAGAAGAGCCGAAGGCTTAGCAGCTGGAGTTATAATGGTGCTGGCTGTGTAGCCATTATGGGAACAGCTGATAGAAGCAAGGGAGCAAAGTGTGGAAATCAACCTGTTACTCCAAGAAAAACAACCCATGTGAGGTGAAACACGGAGCGCTTCCCAACCCCCAAAATCAGCAGTGCCTGGAAAGCTTGTGGTCCGTCACCCCTCTGCCAAGCATCCTTCAAAGCTTCGGTAGCTTTCAGTGGGAAATACCAGAGACACTGGGTCTGCACTCTCTTACCATAACTCTACGTGTTGCAAAGCCTGTGCCGGGCACTGCGGACATTGTGTTGTGACAAACTGTGTGTATACCATCACCTTGGCTGGTGGTTTCGGTCCAAACACCTGGGAACCATCTCAACCTCATGACCAACATGATTTAGAAAGACTTTAGGGAAAGACGAATCATGCCTCCTTTTCCAGAACTTTTCCAAACCAAATGATTTCCTAAAAGCCACAAAATCCTACAGTTCTTCCAAGAGAGAGCTCCACTGACAGCCTCAAAAGAGATTTCTGACAATCAGAACCTCCACAGTGTTTCCCAGCACCCCAAATCTCAGAAGCCCTTCCCATGCCTCTGCCACCCACCTCCTCTGAAATCCATGCATGGTGTGGGTCCACAATGCCCTGGGGAATGGGACCAGGACCAGCACCCGCAGGTTTTGCTGGTGGAAATATGCTCCTTGTAGAACACACGAGGTTGTGCCTTACACATAGGGGGGGCAAGTAAATGTCAAGTCCTGAGCAAAACCACGTACACCATTCAGAGATTGTCAAGAGCAACTAGTAGAAAATGTCCACACGCACTTCACAATAAAGAGGCTCAGAAAGACAAGTTGTCTGTGAACCTGTCCATGGGAACGCTTTCCTTCCTACCTCACACTCCCCTCCATCCCATCATCATCACAAAAACCCCCCAAGCCCTGAGCAACTTCAGAACAGACCAAGCCAACAGTGGGCCTGAGCCAAGTTCCACAGTGCTGCCCTGGCATTGCAACACTGACGGATTAATCAAGTGAAGTCTTCATGATTTAGGATTTCAGCAAAGTATTCCAAAAATGATAGACAATTTGAGGCAGCAGTATTAGCTAATGAAAGGTGCTGAAAATGGGGAATCACAAGAAAAAAGGGAAATTATGTAGCTGAATAATATTGAGAAATCATCTCCCACATGCAAATATACACAGGTTCTGATACCAAGGCTGGTATGAGTATAAAAGGGAAGAGTTTCATCTTTAGTAAGACTTTGTAAATTCAAAACTTAGATTAAAGGGATTTCTGTGCAGTAGCTCTCTCTGACCATCTTCACCTCTCCTCTGTACAAAACACAAGTTTGTGGTTTCACAATCACATTTTCCTATTTTTAAAATATATTTTCTCTGCTGTCTTGCTTTGCGAGAAAGACACTGAAACTGCAAGAGAAACTGTCTCAACGGAGGAAACTGAAATGGGTTCGTGTATGACATGCAAACAATGGAACAAAGTAAACACCAGCAAAAATAGAAAGCAGTGCTTTATTTTCTCTCTGATCTTTCATTTGTAGGGGATATTTGTGATGACAGAGAACTTCCAACATTTCAGGCAAATGGGAAATTTTTAAACAACTGCTGTAATAGACAGTTTAGGTCTTAGCATGTGATGAAACAATATCTTATTCTTACTGATAGCAGGATACAAAGATTTCTTGTATTTAGGACTCTTCCCGAAACTAGCAAGAACGATGGATGAATGTCTTTAAACGGACTGTAGATCTTTGCATCACACTCAATAACTAAATGCTCTCTCTCTTTGATTCTTCCAGGTTTAAGCATTCAAGAAAACTAAACATGCTTTTGCCTCCTCTCTTATGTTTGCCTTTGAGTTGAGGAAGTTTTCTATCAAGCAGTTCAAGCTTTGGAAAACATCAAGTATCCTGAGCACCTTACTACGATTTATGATTCCCAAAATCCTATGATTCCCAAAATGATCCTAATACCAGAGATGAGAAACTTGGATCCGTACTGAGGAAATGACTTGGTTTTATGACAATCTCAATCAAACTGTTGACACTGACACTAATCAAACATACTAGGGTGTAATTTCATTTTACACTGATCTGTGAAATATTAATGTGATAATAATGAATACATACATGCAATCATACAACATCATCATCATAAAATGTGGTCAAATACGTATGATATTTGCAACGCGTATACCTTGTTCATACAAATAAATATTCATTAGAACTGAAACTAATTACTGCATGGTCGATGACAGCTGAGAATATTAAGCACCACTACTGAATTATGCCTTCGTAGACAATTTTGAAATGACATTCATTTTCAAGTTGTGGGTCAGTTTGTTTGTCCAGCTATGATAATATTTTTTCAAATGGAAAGAATAATGTTTATACTAATTGTCATGAGAATGTCTAAGCATTTTCTGTGTCTAGTAATCAAATTAGGGAGCTACGAGTGCCTGTAAGTACACCAATGTTAGTCTATTTTCCTATTTAAAATTGGCCTTTCCCACAGCTCATTCAAGTTTATGTTCTAGCCACATGTCCCACAGATAAATAAACAGATGCTCTATATAAAGAGTTAGATCATATTCTGAATGAGTGAGGAACATATGTCATCATTAAGGGAAGCTTCAGTGCCAACACTGGCATTAAGGTAGAGGAAAGAAAACAAGGAAGAACTTGAAATAGAGCAACATAATCCCAAGGAAGTTGTCAAAAGCAGAAGAGAGGTTATTTGCACTAGAGTTGGCAAGAAAATGGTGTTCGGCAGTTTTTGCTGAAAAACAAAACAATAGCAAGAGGATTTTTTTTATTTTTAATTAAAAAACAGCTTCTGTTGTTGTAGTTTTGGGCTGAAACCAAAAATTATGGGGTTTTTTACCTCAACATGCCAAACCCCTAAGTTTTGTTTGAACAGAACTTTTTGCGAGGGATTTACGGTGCCCAGTTTTCCAACGTAAACAATGACAAAACGAATAAAACTGAAATTTGCCAAGAATGTTTATCTTTTTTAATAAGAAATTTTGATGGAAGTTTTTTTTCACATGCCACTGATGAAAGGAGGATAACCAGATATAGATGATAATAGATCTTTACTGTCTGAATGCAACTAGATGACATTGGTTTTATTGTTAGTATTGTGTTGTGTGCTTCATAAATAGAAACTGGAAAGACAGTTCATGCCTAAGAGATCATTGTAATCTAAATATAAATCTAGAGGATTTATTTATAAAATGTACAGAATCAGGGGGTTTTAATTGCATGCTGAAATATTGTTCAGAGAAAAATACTGTGCACACATAAAAGAATTTTAGTTTCCAGGTTTTGGGAAAATCATAAGTGAAAAACCATGATATTAAAAAAAAAAAAATCTGCAAATGCCTCATGAATTTATCTGAAATTTGATTATAGGAAATGAGCAGAGGACAAACGCAGAAAACCTGAAAAAGACCGAAGAGCTCACTGAAGTACCAGAAGAGGGAGGGGAATGTCTGATGGGCAGAGGAGAGATCACTGACACCATTAGAGGCTTTATGTAGGGAATAGTTTCAGGTGACAGTTGATTTCCCAAATCACAAAATTCCTAAGATATATCTGAAGGTGCAGTAAGTAATAATGCAAAAAGCACTGGAAGGACAGTGCTGCTGTGATGATTTTTACCTCCAAATTCCTTTAAAAAAGGGTTTATTTCTTGGCCGAAATCCACAAGAACTGGGGGATCTAAGAGCGGGAAGGGAGAGACTGCTTTGAGGAAAAGAAAAGAGCTGTTTCCCTGCTATCCACGTAGCATGTCGGGATCGGGCTGGGGAGCCTCTGGCCCATGGCACGCAGGGGAGGTGGGACATTCTGCGTCTGCACGTCACGCACCCGCTCTGGAGGAGGTTGCTGGATTTGGCGAGCTGCTTCTGGCTGCCGGTTCCATCGGTCAGTGGCAGTGTGTAAAGATTTGGCAGCACGCAGCCGGATCTGTGTGAGACTTGGCTGCCTGCACCATCTTTTTATGCACTTAATTCAAGAAATGAGTACACGACAGAAATTTCCGATGGCCTGACTCAACAGAAAACATCCAGTGCTCCATAAGCTGAAAACCTCCCACAAAGCCCCAGATCCATGTGTAGTCCTTTCTGAAGGAAACACCTACCTGGCACTTTGGATCTGGAAAATAAACTTTACTGGAGAAGTTGTCAGAAGGTTTTTTGGAGCAGGACCATCCACATCAACAAGCTTTGGGCTATTTCTTGTCCATGGCTGTGCAATTGCCCTTCTGCCCAGGTCTTCAGCACTGACACTACATGAGTCCCACACCAACCAGCCCCTGCCAAGGGGTCCCAGACTCTTGGGAGTGAGGGAAAGGGGCAGCGTGGTCCAGGGTGGCCACTTAAGTTGCCTTCTCCCCATCCATCACCGCCTGTCCTGGGTCTCTTGGATGGGCAGGTCTTCTGAGGTTGACTGTGAGGAGAGCAGAGCCGTGGTTTGCCAAACGCAGTCAGCGGGCACTGGCAGCTGGTCGGCAATTGGGTTCGTTCCTACCTCGCTCCAGCTATTTCATTTATGTGACAGTTTGTGGGAAACATCTGGCACGGCATCTGACTGACACGTCTCCAGCTACAGAAAGCTGAGAAAAATCAAAGCAGCCACCAGGGATAACAAAATGCATTTTTATGCATCTTAAGCCTCATTCTCTTCTCTCAGCTACCAGATCTGAGCCAGGGGTAATTCAGCTAAAGTCAGTGAAGGACAGGCTAAAGATAGCATGAACTTTGGATAAAATGTTCCTGCCTGATGAGACAATCCCTGAACCAGGCTATTCGGGTTCCCCTACTTGCACTATCACTGATTTTGTGTATGACCCTGGGCAAGTAATTTTTCTTTCCCTCACCTCAGTTTCTCTCTCTAAATGAGGGAAACGAGACTGCTTTGGTCACGCATGTTGATATCTGACAGTGCATCTGGAAGAGTTAAACGTAATTACACCCCTCCTGGCTCCATAATGTATGTAACTTTTGGTGATTACCCAACAGCCAAAGGTAAAACAGGACCAGGACCTGGAAGGTGAAATGTTTTCAGTTCAGCCTGAATGTGCAGAGCATGTTTTTACGGCAGATGATGAACCACTGCAACGGCTTACCAGTGGCCACGCTGGATTCTCCACACAAAGTATCTACAGGCAGTCTAGGTGTTTTTCTGACATTAAAGACAGAGGTTCTAGAAGACCAGAATTTTGTTTTGACATTCAGCTTTCCTTCATTCAACATCTGATGTCCTTGCTACTATAAATTAAAGATAATACTACTATGTGAGGGAAACCCAGGCCTCTGCAGGGCTCAGGTGCACAATCCAGTTACTGCAAGTGAACAAGCTACCTCATGTCAGCTGAGATGTGGTAACTCTGTGGGTACTTGCTCCTACAAGCAATAACAATAGCTCCCTACAGCAACTGTGTGCTATTTCAGTTTTGCTTTCCCCACCACAAGAAGTGCC
This sequence comes from Tyto alba, assembly GCF_018691265.1. Lineage (NCBI taxonomy): Eukaryota > Metazoa > Chordata > Aves > Strigiformes > Tytonidae > Tyto > Tyto alba. Next base: position 10,603,834 of record NW_024881303.1, read on the forward strand.
ATTCCACTGCCTTCACAAGAGACGAAGCATGCACACGGTTATAACAGTTGCCCAGCTCAGTTGGGCTGACAAGCGCGAGCTTGTCGAATGGCAGTAACTCGATCGAATGCCTGAGTGCTAACATTGAAACTTCACTGAAAATAAGAAGAACCTCTTTGGAGATGCGTTCATTCTTCAGACGTCGTAAAAGTGGATGTGGTTGTACAGCGGCAAAGTTCAACCAGGTAGCCCACAATCTTCTCGCCAGGTCTATGTGAAGCTTTCCAGCTTTGTAACCAGCTGCTGCTTAAAATATGATCTGCTGTTGGAATACACCAGAACAGCCCTCCTCCCACATCCAGCCCCCATACAGAATGATCTAAATGCAAAAGAAATGACAAAAAAGAGTGGTTTAGGAAATAATTAGGTCAATTAGAATGTAACAAGGAGAGTGGTCTAGACATAGACAGCATTTAAATTAGCAGCAAACTGCTCCATTTGGGTTCTTCAGTTCAGTCACCTATTTAATCAATTCATCTATGTGAATTCCTAGCAAATTAGAGAATTTGCTAATTTAACGTACCCTGAAGGTGGTGACTAAATTATGTATCAATGTCACTGATGCCTGCTCTGTCTAAAGTGTAAGAGAAACACAGCCAGGCTCATCAGAGGGGGGCTTTGGTGTCATATGCTCTCCAGGCATCACACAAAATGCTGCATTTTAGAAAGGTCTGTAAGGTTAAAAAAGACACCTTCGTTCTGCATTAGCCAATCTGAATTTCGTTTAAACTTCCCTTGCCCAAACCTGAATCCCATGTACAAAGCTGCCAATAAAAGAATGAACTGAGATAAATTTCATTCTTACCATGTCCTGTACTCCAGAATAGTAGGTGGCCATTTTTGAAGCCAAAGGTAATGAACAATAATCACTTTTATAAGTGATACAGTATGAGCAGATCTAAAAGTGGGAGATGATACAGGAAACCATAGTGTGCTCTGACATGATATGCTAATAAACTAACCCTGTGTCTTGTACAGCACTTCTCCCAGGCCATACAAGATGCCATCAGCCTCTCCTAGTGGGACTAACCCTTACCTGGGTGAAACTGGCCCCTGTGGAAAGCCTGCACAAGAGTTATCCGTCACTCAGGTCACTCCTCTAATTGCAAATAGCACATAAAAAAAAATCTGTTCTGGCTTTATGATTGATGCCCTGACAGAAGCCAAAGTGTCCTTCCTCTGGGGCTCGGATGTGATCCTTGAACGTTCTTCTTCAAGACTGACATGGGCTTCAGTGAGGCTGAAATCAAGCTCTGAAGAAAACAAGTGTACGGTGCATTTCTGAAAGGGATCTTTTCAGAAAACATGGGTGGGGAGGGAATGGAAGATGAGGAAGCTGCGTGGGGAACAAATCTGGGAGGAAAACAAAACTGGAATATTTGAAAAGTCTAATTTTATGCTGCACAACCTCCATCTTTTACCCTCTTTCACGTTGACTTTCATTTTAGACTCTGCAATTTGAGGAAGCCCCTACTGTGCAGCCAGTAACAGATTGAGGATTCAATCTTAGGCCCTGCCTAGGGCAAAAAAGATTATATTTTTTGTCACACACACTAGCTCTGCTTAAACATCCTCTAGAAAAGGGCATGCTCCTGTCTGGTGAGACCAGGCTGACCGTCCCAGGGATCCTTTCAGGTATGGTGGATGCAGTGGTACCTCTACAGGTAAGAGGCAGCATCGTTCCAGCGCGAGCTGTGCTTTGTCAGCACACCGTCATCTGCAGGGGTTTCTGAGAGGTTACGTGGTGACTTGAAAACAGGCCTACTGTCAAAGAGTTCAGATGCTTCTTGAGTGATATTCAAATGCCTAGAGATATAGGCATGGGTGCAGCCTTGGCAAGATTTTAAAAGCAAGATAAGGAGGAATGAATAATTAGGCATCTGACTGGAGCTGAAAATTCACATCTCTCCTCAGGATTGGTGAACTGCTTTGGCTAAAATAAGATGCAATTTGAATCTTTGCCAGTTGCCTGTATTATACTGAACCTTTTTTTTTTTTTTTTTTTTTTTTTCCCTTAAGATCAGAGATTGCTTTGTTCAATGTTGGAGCACGTCAGAAATTCTTCTGTGATCCTTGTAAGTCTAAGTGGGGGGAGTGGAGAAGAAGGAGTTACCATATTGCTGCATTTGGCACCGGGTGCAACTGAGTGAACGCTGCCTCCGGGTCTGGGTCTGTGATTCAGCAGGGATTCTGATAAATTAAAGAGGCTGCATTGATGCAGGTAGTCACCTTGCTACCTCTCCATGCCTGTTTTAGGACATTTGGCTTGGTTGAATATAAACTTCAAAGAGAGGGTGCCTCTGCTCACCCCTGGGCTGGCTGTTTTTAGAGAGGTTTGCCCTTCAGCCTAGGACCTTGTACAGAGACCCGCTTTCTTCCATAGCCACTTGCTGGCTTTAAAATTACTTGCTCCCTTCACAGATGGGCCTGATAACAGCAGGGAGCTGGCTGGCCCCAGGCCCTCGGGACTGTAGAAGGTTGCAGGCACCACCGCTGCAGCCCAGAGCAGAGCCAGGAGAGGGGTTACAAGAAAAACTCCCTTTGACTTCAGCAGAAAGTGAGATTATTTGGGCAATAAATGAATACAGCAAGTACAGGCTAACATGGCCAGATCTGAAAATAAAGACAATTCTAGCATATTCCTTTGCAGTGCCTGATTGAAGAATTTGGTCACATGGCAGGAAAGAAGGTTACTGAAGAGAGCTCTTTTAACAGAAGCTCATTGGTATTTTAAACTGGTCACATGCCTTTTCATTTGTGTCCTCTCTGATGTGAATCTCCTCTTCCTTCATCTTTATTTACATTGATCTGTTTTCATATTTTGCTTTGAATTGCAAGCAGACTTTTCTCTACTAGCCAGTTTGAAGGGGCAGCGGAGGCATGCCCACTCAACTCCTGTTTGCCCTACGTCCAAGAAGAATAATTTTTCCTGATGAAAGAGCATTATGACAATCGCATTGACACAATACATTTTATGCTGACTGGTCAAGATCAGTTCTAGAAACAAACTGTAACACACGAGTGTTTCTACTCTTCCATTTGTCTTTGCAGTCAGGCACACGTCAAATATATTCCACGTCACATCATGTCACAGACCAGAACAAAAGGTTTGCATCTAAAAATGGTCGGACTCATAGCTAACATTATTAGAAGTGTTGCATAGTGATGCCACTGTAGCAAAACACAGATTTATATTGTAGAAATATATATCATGCTCAGAAGGATAGCAGTGTTTGTAAAAGCATGCAGTATATAATGAAGAGAATTTAATCATGCAGAGCAAGGAAACGTGTTGTCGGCTACAAAGCAATAGATACAATTCATACCTGAGAATAATTTGATCTTCAGTTTTCCTCCACACTACTTACTATGCCCAAACAGCTTGTACGAGCTATTGACGGGCAGAAATTGTTGGGGAGTTATGGCTTTTTAAGATCTGACTTTCTCAGCAGTTGCAAATGCAAGAGCAGAATGCTGATTAGCTCTAAGATGACATATGCATAAAAAAAAGGACCCTAAGAATACAATAATTCAAGGCTACTTAAAATGAAATGTGTTTTTGTAAACATTACGCAAATAGTGATTTGGGGAATCTGAGCCCCGAGCCGAAAGCCAGGCTGAATGCATTTCCAGGGAATGTGCAGTTAGTACCTTGACCGTGATAAGATTACAATGAGCGTTTTCGACTATTGCTAACTATAAACAGAAATTTGAGCTGTGTGGGTCAATGTGGTGACTCAGCAATCAAAGTTACTTCATCCTGCTGCAGTCAGAGGACTGCAGTTTGGTTTCCAGCACCACGTTTAGGATTTCCAGGGGGAACAGGAGATGAGTCAGGGAATTAGAGCAACCTTGCATTACTTAACTAGTGCTTGTGGCTTGATCAATGGCACTGGGAAGGCTCTGCTGTAGGGAACCCCTGCAACAGTGTCGCAGTGTGCTCGCTGTCACAGAGCGCTGTGGAGGCTGCCAGTGCTGTCAGATGTGGGGGGGAAACAGGGGACAGAAGGAAAAAAATAGACCATCAGCAAATAATGTGAGAATTTACTGTAGCATCACATGGCAGATAATATTTACCTTATTGTGCATGAACTGATGCATACTGTATCCCAGCTGTCATGCAGGTAGACACAAAATTTTATGTCCCATGGCTCAAAAACACTGCTATTTTCAAGGTCCAGCCAATCACTGGTAAAGTGGAATGCTCACAAAATCTACGGCGTGCCTAGAGCAGGAGTGTGTCCTCGCCGGTCAGCTGCAACGTCAGGCAGGTAATTAACAAATGCCTGGATAAAATGAGCAAGGTCTTGTTTATCAATCAACATACTATTAATTAGCTTGTGTGTCAATTTTAATTGAAGTGATTTGTATTAATAATGGTCGTCTGTGCAAGTTGTATGGCATACCTGCAGGGACCTGTGCTTGCTCCCGGGCTTAACTTTTGACAAATATTCTAATCTAGGAAATACCTTTGCAATTTCAAAATACTAATTTTCTGAGAGATAACTAGCTGTGTAACTGATGGCTATTTATTAATAGAACCTATACATGGAAAACCATCACCTAACAACAATGTCTGAAATAAAAACAGAGTAACAGCGTTATGTAAGAAACCATCTAGCTGAAGGCATGTCATAAAAAAGCTCCAATGACAAGCATAAGGGGGGTAACATTATTTGCAAATTATAATAATAGCTATCCACATCTGTTCTCACGAAGAGGAAAAGCTGTGTGGCTGCTGGTATTTTATTTAAGGCTTGAATCCATCCATATTGCTTTATATTTTGTAAAAAAATCTGACTCTGTTTTACCTTTTCTTACTTTGCTGAAGGCAATGCTGTAGGCTCAGGTTACTCTGGGGTTGTCACCATCCCAGGATCAGGTTGAGCCTCTTCTGGAACTGAATTGTCCCAGGTGTGCTTTCAATTTAAAAATGACTCTATGAGGACAAGTATTAGGGCAACCACAGCTGTTTCTGTGCTACTGAACATGATTGTTATTTTATCATTTATAGGATTGCCAGAGCTCCCTGGTGCTGTGCTGTGTCCTGGCACCTCACAAGAGGGAATGTCTGTCCCAAGGAACCTATAATCAAACACCAGAGAAGGGGCCGGGGGAAGGGAATTAATCAATGATTGACTTCCTCTGCATTAAATACAGGAGTGTCTGAGGTATGGAGATTCAATGACTTGGCTAGGTTATGCAGAGAGTCTATAAAAGAACTGGGAATTTAAAGTAGCCCTCTTCCATCTAAATTCAGACATGTTGAGTCATCAGTCAATAACAAGACTGATTTCCAGGGCAGTAGCGTTTGGAGGCTTTAATCAGGTTTCATGTCCTATTATGCTGGGTACTGTGTAAATATAGAGTAACAGATACTCTCTGCAGGCATGTCCTTAAACAGATCCCCGCTGATTTCAGTGGAACTTTACACATCCAGAAGGATACCCTGGGGTAGATCTGATTTTCTAAATAGGGATGAGCTGCAGTATGTGGGAGTAAAACCTGCAGGATTTATGGGGAACAGATTATAGGTAATGAGATCACAGGGGTGCCTGCCTAAGGGATGCAGTGTAGCTACTTTGTTGGTCACCTGTTTTATTTTGGAAGAGGGTAAACGAACAAGGGAAAATCATAAACTTTTTCAGTGGGAGTCTGGTACCCATATGCTCTGAAGTATCTGAGTACTGGTGTTTTACTGAATTGCAAAGTTTTCCTGCACAAAATTAAATCAAAAACACTTAAAACATCTGCAGCAAAGCTCTTTCCCATTTTTTCACATAAATACTCTTTGCTAACTTAAAAGGTGGGACTGTGAAAGGTAAATGGAAAATAAAGATGCTATAATGGGAAGAACTGTGAGCACATTTGGAGGACACCTGCTGAAATGTTATCGGGGGCAAAGAAGCCCTGCCCATTTGGTGACATCATTTTCTACAACTTCCAGCCTGTCCTGGCAGGCTCAGGGGCTGCAGCGGGAACGCTGTGTGAGAGCCAGGCTGGATGCGGCAGAAAAATACAGTGGGCCTGATTCCCACCAGGCTGGCAATGAGCATCTGGCTGAGGAGCAGCCAGTTCTCCAGCCTAATGCGGCTGACAAGGCTGAGGGCGGCGAAGACCGCAAGGCAGGTCAACAGGTTGATTTCTGTCACAGTTGCCTTTGTTATTTTAATATTCAGTGTGGATGTTAGACAAGCACCAAGAAGCTCCCGCAGAGCCTGTGCTCGGCACCCGGCGCGGATATGCCGGGAGGCAGGTTCTGTCCCACACAGCCCCGAAGGGGTGGCCCTGTTACGCACAGCTTAACGTGTGAGCCTTTCTGTTCAAGGCTGGGATGGGAAGTTCAGCAGGCAGGCGATATTTGACAGCTTGAGGGCCAAGAAAACTGATGTTATGTGCTGAGTGTGGTGAGGGGTGGGGCGGGGAGGGCAACCGAATAGGTACTTGTTGTATCAGTACACAGGCAGGGTTTTCAGCCTGAATTTTGCAGTGTTTGTACATGTGCCTGATTCTTATTCCTAATATCTTCTTAAACTTCTTCTTAACATCTTCTTAACTTCTGGATACCATCAGCTCATGTGGCAGAGTTTTCAATGCCTACAGCTACACTAGCTCGTTTGAGTCAGGAGTGTGCTTTTGAAGCAAATTTCCCGATCATATTAATCTACTGTGCTTCGGTTTGCATCCCGGACCAGTGTGGGAATGCATGAACTGGGCTCCCTTCCAGCAAACCTAAAGCAGTGAGAGCCTCCAGACGAGTTCACGTGAACTCCGGCCACCACCGGTCATGCAGCCCACGGGACCCCATTGCAGCTTGCCTGAAGCACCCCCACCTCACTGAAGCACCTTTGGTATGAAGATGGGGTCCTCAACACCCACTGAATCACTCCAGAAAACCACTCCTCCAGGGCCACAGCTGCTCACACAGAGCGAGCACATCTCGGCTTGCTGCCCACAGGAAACTTCAAGTGGTGGGAGAGGAAGAGGGTTCGGCCTTGGAGAGGAGCCCTGCCCCTCAAAGCAGGGTGGATATAACTCGCTCTGCCCACAGGGTGCAACAGCCACAAACCTGTCTGTAGCCACAGCTAACAAAACCAGCGTAGATGTAGCCAAAGGCTAGTAAAAGCACTCGGAAGTTTTGTGACAATAAGGAATCAAGCAGAAAAGGAGACCTCAGAAATATCACTGAGGGCAAATGGTAGCATGAGCTCAAACCTGGTTAGACATCAAAAAAACACAGGAGAGAGATGCTCAAACAACAAAAATATTTATATATATATATATTTTAAAAATATACTTATATATATTTAAAAATATAAAAGTATTTATATAATACATCAATTATTATTGGGACTCTCCTTTCATAGGACTGCTTCTTGTCTTTTAAATAAAGCAGAAACTCTTATCTCTTGCTGCTCCATAAGCCTTTGCTTTTCAGTTGCTGTCTGATCAGCATGACTGCAGAAACGAGGACGCAGCAGGGCTCTGAAGTAAAGAGAACTCCAAAGATACAAATTTATCTTTCCTCTCTTTTCCTGCTTTTATTCATGGTAGTGTCATCTCTTTTACCTATGAGGTGTGAATACAGATGAAGACATCACTAAGTGCAATTTTATGGCTACAGTAGCCAAAGGGTCAGACCAGAATGATGCTGAAATGGCCACTTCTGCCCTTAAAATTTTCCAAACTCTACAGATTTGAGGGTTGATTCAAAGGGTAGCAGATTTTCTTGTGCATGCAGACGCCGTTAAAAACACACTGAAGAAATTAAAAGCAATCACTTATCTTCTAGCATTAATATACAAATAATAGCAAAACCCATCAGTTCACTGGATGTCATACGTATATACATTTTAAAGGATGTAGGAAGCCCCTGTCTCCATAGTGCCTGAAACCTTTGCAGCTCAGATACAGCCTTTGATCTCTAGGAAACTGCAAATGTCACGAGGAGGACTGACCTGGTCTGCGCTGGCTTCCCCCGGAGCTCCACGCAGCCAGAACCAGAGCTCCAAGACCCCATCGCTGTGCCAGTGCCCACGTCCAGCAGCGCGGCTGCTGCTCCTTCCACGTTTCCCTGTGGCGATCTGCAGGCGTAATCAACCACTGAAGCTGCACCCAAGTTAACATGCCCACATTGGGCTCAGCTCTGTAATTTTAGGTGAAGAGCATAATCAGCACTGGGCGTGTGAGAGCTGGGAATGCAACAGAAATCTGAAAGTTTTTACTTTTCAATATAACTTCAGCATTTCAGCCTCAGAGTATCTGCCTTTCTGACTACAGTTAAGTTCATGATGCTTCCTCACACAGATCATAGAAATTTCAACATTTTCAGGTATCTTCCCAGAACTAAGAATTCATGACTTTATAAGCAAGGGGGAAAAGCAGCAGTTTGAAGCAGATTTCAGTCCCTTCAGATCAAAGACCATGTTTTCTGATGTGTCTCTAAAGTGCCCAAGTGTGCTCGGCCCAGACTGGGACTTGTGGTTAATACCGTAACAACAAAAGCAACTGTGGTTGTGTATGGGACAGAACTGATATATTTGCTATTTTTGTCCGTTCTATATCTAACTACCACATTTTCTATGCAAACCAATTCGGTTTCTGTTTATATACCAAAATCCCCACAGCATGTCTGCTGCCCCTTGTCACGGCTATCGTTATTCCCGGTGAAGAGAACGGTACAAGACTTCGGAGCTTGTCAACAGCATTCGTGACCCAGCCAGAAAAGCTCTTTGTGGGACTGTGAAGTGTGCCTCCTTCCTCCTGCTCCAGCTGGAGGAAGCACGCTGCCATCCCAGGGCTGTCCAGCTTTAGCTCCCTGGCGACCAGGAACAGAGGGCTGGAAACCAAACCCAGGTCTCCTGTCCCAGCTCTCGCAGGGCTTTTAGCGAGCCATCGGGAAGAGCTCCCAAAGATTCTTCAGCAAACAGGCATCATTCAGTTCACTGCTCCCCACGTTACCAGTTTAATTGACACTTAGTCTTGTAGGAAATTCATTCGAGAAGTACAGACTAAATCATACATTTATTTATTCGAAAGACGAATTTCTAAGAAGCAAAACTACAATATTTCAGTATGACTATACTTACTTTTCAGATAGCCTGCTATTGTTTAGCTATTGAGAAATACACCTTCAAACATTGGATTCATTCAGTTTTAGACGCACAACTATGTTTATTATATTTGGCACTGTGAAATGCACTTTGTACCTTTATTGAGCTAGATTTTTGTCTGAGACCAAACCCGAGTCGTTTGTTTAAAAGCTGTTAATACCTAGACTGAGATACTAGCTCTGTAATTCTAATAGGATGTCATATGGTCTCTTCCTTTGAGCATGTCTGAGCACAGGCCACCTTTCAACATTTTAAAATAACTTTTAAAAGTTACATCAAATTATACGTTACCTATATATATGTTAAAAATGGATGAGAACAGGAGCGCCTGCTCTTCTAGTGTGGTACTGATATACAGTCTGGCAATCAACCATTCTTTGCCACTAACTCCTATATTCAGTATTTTCAGGTAATATAATACCAAGGAACAGTTGATGCACCTTATCCTGAAGCACTTCATAAACCAGAGTCAACAGAGGTGAAATCTGAGGAAGCGCTCAGGGAAATCTAGGGACTTCCCTGAAAATTAGGGTTTATAGACTATAATCCTATTGATGATAACTGAGTGATAAAACCCACAGTGTTTGCATTTATAACAATTCTTGAGTGATTTCATTGTTCTCAAAAAAAAAAAAAGCTGCTTTTGTTCATTGTTGATACAAAGTCACTCTTGTTGCAGACCAGGCACTTCCTACCTTACCTGGGTATTTTTATCCACAGTACTTTGCTGTGTTTGAGAGATAAGCCCTTACTCCAGACTCTGAATAGCACTTCCCCCTCAAATTTGGGGAATGTCAGATTCAGATCGGAATCCAAACCTTCTAGTTTGGGCCTGTCTTTCATCATGGTAAATCAAGAGTCGGCAAATCTAAGCAATCTGTTCATGTTGAAATTTGGGGTTTTTAAAATTTTACTTCCTTTCTAGCAAACAACGGAGGTTTATTTTCTTCTCTTCAGGACAGAAAACTGTTTACTGTATGACCTTATTTTTTAAACTGCTGCTTCATTTGCAGGGGAAGTCCTAATGACCTTGCTCACCATGCAGCCTGGGAGCTTATCAATCAGGACAGGGTTTGGCAGGAAGGCAAGAAAACACTCCTGCAATCAGATCCATTACCAGAGATCCCTCTGCCTGGACAGAAACGTCTTACAGCCAGTGAACTCCTGTACTCACACACACTCTTTATTGCTAGGTGTAACTGCAGTCTGAAGACTCAAAATTCGTTCATAAATTAATTTTCTTGGTTTTGTTAAGTTCGATACATGTCCTCTGAGCTGCCTGCAAGCTTTGCACGCTGATGATTAATTTAAATATATCTGGAATGCCTACCTACATTTTAATCTACACTAAATATTCTGTACATAATGCATGGTAGGTCGAAATGTGATCACAAACCCAGATTTTTCCTTTCCATTACCTCTGCATCTTAGAGAGATCTCACAGCCATTTCATCCTGCCCTGCTATCAACAGAAATGTTTCCACTGACTGCAACAGATGAAGATCTGACCCTAAACTAGGTAACTGGGCCTGTACCACGGGGTCTGCTTATTCCACTGATTTGCCCGAATGGTATTTTTAAAACTGTGCTGAAATATGGCCCAGTAAACCTAAAGGAGAGCCAAAGAAAATACCACGTTAGTGTGGCAGCTCTGCCAGGAGGAACTGGTCTGTTCCTCGGTGGGAACGGAGGTCTTGCTCTTCCTCCCTCCACCATGAAGAACAGTGAAGCCTTTCCTTCTCTGTCTCATTGTTGGCTCCTCTAACACCCCAAGGTACCCAAAATCCTGCGATCTATTTGATGCTCAGGAACCCTCGTGACAGAATTAGACAGACTTAGTTGGTCAAAATGGAGGAAGAAAGTGAATTCCACTGAAGGTGTACAATCATTCAAATGATGTCGTAAAAATGTCTGTTGTATCAAATAGGTTTGCTACTAGTGTAAAGGCAGAGTTGTGTTCCCCAGCTTTACTGCTATAAATGCATTTTATGCACCTTTATGTCATTAACAGTGAAAAGCTGTAGGAAGATGTGCTGTTTCCTAAATTCCAGATAGCTTCCTATTGCAGAATTGTGATCATCAGTGATCGTACGTTTCTGAAGAAATCCAATCAGTTCTTACAGCTCAGTTAGCATTTATGGCACTGTTGATTTGAAAATAAACAAAACCCCTTATTGGCCAAAGAGGGCAAATTTGGATACTGGAAGTGCGGAGAAATAATAAATCTGCCAAAGGCATTTCCACCACATCATTTTTCAGAGCAGGACAGCCCTTAAAAATCTTTCAAAATACTGCCGCGCCATCAGCAATAATTTCAAGCAATTTGTGATGTTTTGAGCCATTCCTGCTGTGAGAGGTGGGGAGAGCCGTGTCTGCGCTCGCCACCCCGGCCCCTCGGCCACCCCGACCCCCCCGGACAATCACTTACCCTCGCCTCGCCTCACCGCCCGCCTGCTGCGGAAAAGGGCTATTGAAATATCTGCCAAGGCAGCGCGACACCCAATTATTTGATCAGTTGGTTATTTCGCGGGTGCAAGGGAAAGCTGTGAGCACAGGGCAAAGCGGACTGGCACCCCACGCTCCTGGGGAAGCTTGCTGGTGGGGGTCCCACGAGGTTTATGGGGTCCCAGAGCTTGGCTGGCGGGGCCTCTCCCCTACGGCGGGGTCGGTGCTGGTTTTTTTTGGGGGGTAAACTGACCACGCTCCGGGCACCCGGCTCCGAACGCTGGCGGCTTCCCGCAGGGCTGAGGGCGGTGAGGCCGCATCACCCCGCGGGGCACGGCGTCCCCGTGGGAGGGGGGGGGGGGGGCCCGGGCCGGTGACCCCGCCGCCGGGCCGCCCCAGGCCAGGCCGCGCCGGGGGCCCCTTAACACCGCCCCGGGGCTCGGGGCCGGGCCGGCGGGTGGGCGGAGGGGGGCGGCGGCAGGGCCGGGCCGGCGGGCACTGCCCCGCCGCGCTGAGGGGAGCTCCGAGGTCGGCGAGGCGGGGCCGGGCGGCGAAGCCCCGGCGGTGAACAACACCCCCCCCCCCCCCGCCGCCACCGCCTCCCTCCGGGGAGCGGAGCGGGGCGGCCCCTCGGCGCGGCGGGGCTGGGCGGGAAGCGGCGCGGCGGCAGGACCCGGCGGGAGGATGTGAGCGAGCGCCGCGGAGACGCGTGTGGGACGAGCCCGGCCCCGGCTGCGGGAGCTCGGCCCCGGGGGTGCGGGGGGGAGGTGGCCGCGGCGGCGGCGGCGGCGGCCGAGCGGGGCGAGGGGCGGCCTCCCCCTCCCGGCCGGAGGCAGGGCGGCGGCGAGGCGGAGCGGAGCGGAGCGGCGGGGAAGGCGAGCCGGCAGCAGGAGCGGGCGTGTGAGCCCCATGGGCCGAGCGCCTGCGAGAGGGGGAGGAGGAGCCGCCCCGCCGCCCGCCGCCCGGGGATGGTGAGGAGGCGGCGGCTGCCGGGAGCCCAGTGAGGCCTTCGCTCGGCACCCGCCGGAGAGCCCGCCTCGCCAGCCTCCCCCTTCCCCCCCGCTCGCTCGCTGGCTCGCTCCCCCTTTCCCTCCCCTTCCCCTGCCTCCCTCCCCGGCTCCCTTCCCTTGCCGCCGCCGCCCTCCCATCACCTCCTCCCCGGGGCTCCAGCCATGTAAGTGACCCGCTCCCCCGGCCGGGAAGGGCTGGGGGAAGGAAGCGACGGGGCCGGGGCCTGCTCGGCTCGGCCGCGCAGTGCCCGCCGCATTGTGCGGGGCCGGGAGGGGAGGGGAAGGGAAAGGAAAGGGGGGGCGACCGCCCTCCGCCTTCCCCGGGCGGCGGCCGCTGAACCCGCCTAGGCCGCGGCGGCGGGCCGTGGGGGGGCTTCCCCGCCGCCTCCCCCCGCCCCGGGAACGGCCGGGCGGGGTGGGGGGGGCGGTGAGGCGGGCCGGGGAGCGGGCGGCCCCGGCCGGCGTCCTGCCGGCGGGCCCCGGGCGGGCAGGAAGCTGCTGGCTGCCCCGGGCTGTGGTGGATGAGAGGGCGGCGGGGCGGGGAGGGGGGGTGGTGGTGGTGGTGGTGGGGGGGGGTGTCCCGCCGCAGCCCTCGGGCCTGCCCCGGCCCCCTCGGAGCCCCGGCCCCCTCGGAGCCCCGGCCCCGCTGCACCGCCGGGGGACTGGGGCTGCCCGGGACCGTGCCCGAGCATCCCCGCCCCGTGGAAGCGGGGCGGCGGGGGGGGGGGGGCGTATTTCTAAAACCGTGGCAAACAGAAAGTCTCTAAGTGCCCCCTCCCACCCCCCTCGCCCCCATTTTCTCCCCTTGTCTTCAGGCGCGTTGTTTCAGCCCGGCTCCGCTTTGCGGACCACTAAGTGTTTGCCGACGGGGGTGTGATTGTCTCCGTGGGCATTTGTCATGTGTAGGTGGCTGCGAAGCGTTTGTGGACTAGATTTTTTTTTCTTTTTTTTTCTTTTTTTTTTTTTTTTTTTTTTGCAGTCATGTTTTGCAGAGCTGTAAGGAGCTGTCTGCAGATGCCCCCCTGCCCCCAGGTGAAATTCTGCAGTTGCTGAAATGTTCTTGGTGACTTGTAGGACTTTTGCTTCTGTTTCTTTGTAAAACACATCATTATAATCAAGTATATGAACGTGCTGGGACTTCTTACCTGTTTTACTGACCATACACTATTGACGCTAATGCAGCTTGCACCTTATTGGTATCCCGCCCTCCTCCTGCCCCCCTGGGGAATGTATTTAACTGTTTTTCTTTTTGCTTTGTTTTCCTTCCACCTCTAACATGTAAGAAGCAAATCCCTGATTTGCTATTATTTGTTTTATTTATACCACAGGAGGGATGTACATTTCAAAATACAGTTATAAAGGGGAGTTACTAACACTTAATTCAGAAGAATATTTGTTTACAGGTAAATAAATTTGACATACTACATGACTAGTAATTACTTTTATGTAGTAGTTAATTTCCTGATGACAGCCACAACATTTGTCTGAGTTAACAGATTTAAAGACACTCTGGAGCTACCTTTGATTTTTTTAAATAGGAAGGTTTTTGTTGTGTGCGATGTTTATAGAACTTTTTTGGTGTGTAGCAGTGGTAAATCACTATTTAAGAATTGATCCAATGTCCACAAGTAACTTGTAGCTCCAGCTTTCACTTGCTGGCTTATAAAAATGTCCTGTAAGTGATTACATTAAGAATTAAATAGGTTCATGACTGACTTGATTTGTTTGGAGACAGAACAAAACTTCTGTTATAAATACTTTAAAATAGAATTTGATTAAATGCATCTCAAGTGGTACAGAAGTTCTGAGCAGCATAGTTCTTAAATTATATGAGCATAAACTGTAAAAGGACTTGTTCTTGTTTGGGAACATAAAGAGGATTTTGTCTGGGCTGTGTCTTTGACAGAGAGGGTATGAAGAAGTCTCTTTTCTGCCGTCACTCAGTTTTGAAATAGGCAGCTTAGTTTGTCCTAGCAGCTTGGACAGCTGTGTGTTGTGACTCTGGCCCCTCACCTGAACAATATTAACCTCATGTCTATTGATCAGCAAAGGCACGGAGAGCACAAATATTTCAAATGGCAGTTTTGTAAACCTAGATTAGGCTAACAGATTGGAAAAAAAAAAATGGATGTGGCTTTAGACATTTTTGTTCTTCACTTACCATTTTCCCTATAGCTTAGAATCAGAGAAGCCTTTCTGAGCGTTGTGATAAGCTGCGCTTGCTGCCATGAAATACCAGTTTAGAGGTGCTATCATTCAACACTGAACGTACAGTAGGAAATAAGAATGACCTCACCTAGCTCACGGCCCACAATGAGTTTTTGAAGAGCTAAGATGCTGGAACAACCTGGTCGTCCTAAGGTTTTTTTTGAAAGCTCTTTGCCTAGATTTGGTAACTGGGTCATGGTGTGAAGCTGCTGTGGGTTTAGAGGGCCTCGAGCGCGTCGGAACTGCTGCTATTCCTGTGAAACACCCAAGGCAGGATTTGCATAGTGCAGGAGATGTACTTCACCAGTCAAAGCCTGGTGGGGACACCTCTCTGTATGGTCTACTTGCAATGTTGGCTGGAGCCCAACTTTGTCGTGTTTGGGATGTTCACATACAGTTGGCTGTCAGCTGTGAGCTTACAGTGGGATCTGGGATCTACTGTGGGGAGAGAGCTTAGGTGATATCCCATGTAATGGGCCCAAACACACATGCCTCTGCCCCCCCTCAGTTCCTGTGTGTCTCATCTGCTCTCATGACAGTGTCATGTGGCCAAGGTAGGCAAATGGGCGGCTGGATCCTTTTTTGCAGGGTCCTGCTCCTGTGCATTATAAGAACATGTACAGATATGTAGCACATCAGGGCTCGGTGTCCTGGGAGCATCAGGACTGTGCCACACCAGGGCAGTGGGCATTGGTAACTGGTGGTGTGACGGGTGCTTTGGAAGTGTTAGTTCAGGAGTGTGCTTTGCTGTAACCTGCCTTCTGATCTGGGCTAACTTGTACAGCCTGGACAAAGTCGTAACATGCCAGGTGAGGCAGCGTCAGGACTGAAGGTGGTGGATCTGATTTTCCTTCAGCCTCTTGCTTACTCTCCCTCATGAAGATGAGGTGATCACCAAAGATGCTCCTGCATCCCTTCCTTTTCTTCTTGCTTTGATTTAGGGTGTGAGTAGAAATGAATATAAAATTTCATCTTGGAGAGAGGGTGAGTAGGACAGATATTTTGTGGAGACAAAAGAGGGTGAGCATAATAAATAGAACGAGAAAAGGAACTCTGATGTGACTCTCCCGAATACTGAAAAGATGGTTCTCCACCTTCTGTTGGATGGTTGGTTTGACTCCTTAAAGCGGGTTTTGCTGCTGCAGTGCCTAGGAAAGTGAGTTATCTCATTATTTATAAAGAAGTTAATAACCTTTAAGGGATTAATATATGCATAAAACCAACGCCACTGTGATATGATGCTGATGTCATGCCATTCATGATTTACACAGCTGTATGAGGAATACTTTGGTATCAAAAAAGCATTAGAGAAATGCGTATTGAAAAACAAGCAAACGGAAGGCTAAGAGAAAGACAGAGTTGTTTAGCTTTTGACGGTATTCAGTCATGTGCAGACACAGGCTGGAGCAGCCAGGTCATACTTACCTCAGATGCCCTCTGTTCACTGGGAACCATTCCTAGATGGCCATAAATGAGGACTGTAATAATTTCTTTCTTTTTTTTTTTTTTTTTTTTTCTTTCCCCTCTAAGGATTTTATGGAAAAGGAACTTTCTCTGGTTTACGCATCTTCAGTAGTACGTTGACCTGTAGTTAACTTGCTCTCCTATTCCGAGAAATTACTCTTACTTGCTCCCACTGTCTTCAATAACATCTTTTACTAAAATAGATATATTAGGCACAGCTTGAATGTGTGTTTTAAAATATACCAGATAGAGCGGGTTTGCTGCTGTTGGAGCTGCGTCTGTGGACATCTTGTTGTTGATCCCATCAAGAAGGGATCGCCAGCTCTTTCCAGTGTGAATTAAAAATAGCTTAAGTCCCCCCTTATAAAAGAAGCACTCTAGCACAGCTGACTGAAGGACTGAGGTGGAGCCCATGCTGCAGGCTGGTGTCAGGGATTGTTTAGTGTTTTCCCACTTTGTTGTGCTGTGCTGCCCAATCTCCTGTGCCTGGCTCCTTTCTAGTGCCCCTTACCCCCTTCCACCACCCCTCTCCCTTTGAGGGAGATGGACAGGTAAAGACACATCTCAGAGAGCAGGGCTGCAGTAGCAAGTGGAGAGTGTTTCTTAGGTAGAAATTGTAGGGAAAGGGCAGTTGAAACTTCTTGGACACCACAGAGTGTACACAAAGTCATTCCTCTGAATTTTGGATTTCTTTGTTGATCTGTTTGGGCTGTATTATCATTCAAATTCAGATTATGAGATGACAGTTTAGCTTGATGAGAAGTAGGAGGCTGCCAAGTGGTCATCTTGACAAGTGTTAACCCAGAAAAACCTGGAGTAAGCTAGCTGCAGATTGCAGAATTTTGGGCCTTTCCACCTTTTTTGTTTTTAATAATAGGATTGTCCTTTCTACAGACTAATTTGGCCCATAGCTTCCTTTTTTTTATGTATGGTTATTGAAAAGCATAGTATTGTTCAGTGCAGCTGAATTGTTGAATTCAAGGTGCAGAGGTAGGTTGCAGTCACTGTGTTCTGTTATGGCACAATGCTAGAAGCGTTAACTTTCACACCTGGGTGTTACATTTCTAGAGGTAAAATGTGATAATCTTAGGGGTTTTGCTCAACAC
Organism: Tyto alba; assembly: GCF_018691265.1. NCBI lineage: Eukaryota > Metazoa > Chordata > Aves > Strigiformes > Tytonidae > Tyto > Tyto alba. The sequence goes on from NW_024881303.1 coordinate 10,621,219, forward strand.
TTTGCAGATTGCTTGATGCTTAAACAAAGCCTCTAAGTGAGGTCTAGTCTCCTCTTGACGTCAACAAGTAAGTCTAGCTTGCATGATTATTGTGCATGCAGTTTTGAATGGAGAATGAAAGCTTGCCATGTTTGTTGGGTTCTATCCTAATTGCTCTGGAGCTAAAGGGGTTTGTTTTAAGGTAACTCTGGCAGCTGTGGGTTACTGGTCTGTTCTGCAGCATATGATGTTCTCTATGAAATTAAGGAGATCTTACATGTCTCTTGTTCCAATGTAATTTTTTGTGTGTTTTCCCTCCCTCAAGCAAATGTCTTATCTGTTTCTTGGAGTTGATAATTATAACCAGTGAGATATGGCAGATTTGTAATTTAAAAAAAAAAAAAAAAAACAAAAAAAAACAAACAAAAACCAAACAAACAAAAAAACCCCAAAAAACAAAACAAAACACCAACCCACCTTGTTTCTAGGAAAAAACTAGAAAATAAAGCGTTACTGGAAAAGCTGAGGAATAGTTATAAACAGTGAAAGTTCATAGGCAAAGTATCAGGGGAGTGACTTTTTTTCTCCCAGTCCATTTCTGCTGGCAGTGATGGTACTTGTTCAAATTTGACCTCCTTAGTTTGAAGGCTGCCCATTTCAGAGCACTGGTGATTACCCTGCAGAGCCCTCTGTCCCTGCTGGGGTTTTGGATCTAGGTTGGATTCATTTTGACCATCTGATTCTTCCATCCAGAGCTGTGTCTTAGTGAGTTATGGGGAGTTAGTTGCTTGTTAATCTAGTTTCTGATGGATGGCTGTCAGCTGTGTGCTCAGAGATAATTGATGCACATGTGCCAAATGCATTCAGAGATGGTATATATTTGTTAGGTGGGAATGAGATCTGTCTGTGGTTGGAGAGAGACTCCAGCAAAAGCCAGGTCTTTGACAGGTTACAAATGCTGCTGGGTTTTGTTCTATTAAACTTCTTGGTTACTGCTGGGAATTTGTCACCAGTTACATTTTTTGATCACCCAGGTAATACCAAATTGAATGGTCGTACGGACACTTTGGAGAGCACAGAAGTCATTAAAGAAAAACAGAGAACATTTGTACCACAAGCAGAAAAATAATCAAATTCAATTTAGAAAAATAATAAAAGCTAATGCATTTGGGAAGAGATTACTTTCAATGAGGGAGAGAAATGCAAAGAACGTTTCTGTGGTAGTCAGCCATGAGCTAGACACATTTTCAATGAGATACAGCAATTTTTAGATATTTAGATAGGGATTTTGTCTCATAAAGCAGAGGAGTAAAAATCCTAAGTTGTACTTCGGTGTATTTCATTGCGAGAAAGGCAGCTGCAAACTGTGGTGAGTTCCAGGAAGAGCAATAAAATTGATCAGGGTGCTGTGAGGGCTGATTTAGGATAACAGAAAGGTATGTGAGTTTATCTGAGATTCTTTGTATACCTCTAGGAGAGGTAGGAGTTATCAAAGGTTGGGGAGTCAGGGCGGTTTGAGCGGGATCAACAGGTAGGAAAATCTGAAGCAGAGTATTGGGAGTTTTTACTGGCAGAGGTTTATCTCTAAGATGCCCTGTGTACTAGTTGATAGACTGCTATACATCAGGATGTAAAGAAACCTTCCAGAAGAGGTTCTGGAAGTCTTCTTACCAGGAAATACTTAAAACTGGACTTCGTGAAACCTCAGAATTTTTATTGTTGTGGAGAATTAGGTATTGTTGGAGAGATGGAGGTCTGCTAGGCAAGGTTTTGCATCTATCTCTAATCCAGACAGCATCTGGTGATGTTGTGAGTCTGCCCACAATCAACCTGCTCAGTGAAGAAGCAGGACTTTAGCAAGTACGTATTTTGACACCTCCACCCGCTGAGATATAAAAATTCTTGTGAAGACTTCATTTAGGATTTGTAATAAAAATTAAAAAAACAAAACAAAACAAAAAAAAAAACCCAACAACTCAAACCAACAACCCAGCAATGAAAGCTACTCTCTGCTGTATCCCTTACTGTACGTATGTGACATGCTTCAAAGTGATGGTGTACTCTTCTTTTGATCCTTTTAGAAATAGCAGAGAAGAAGAAAAACAGAAAAAACCCACCCCAACCCTTTTGTGGAGCCTTCTGCGGAAGTTCAGGAATTTCAACAGAGTGATATTTTGTCATAAACTGTTTTTTCAAGAGACATTCCTGCCATTATGAATGAAGTAGCAATAGTGAAGGAAGGGTGGCTTCACAAACGAGGTAAGTGACTCTTCCCTTCAGGACAGTAGATTGATTTTATCTTGTGCAGTGATCTGTCCTTTAGCAGCATATCTTCAATAGTCTGTTATTTTCCTGTTCACTAATGAGAAACGGCACATATAAGGGGTTTTCTTTGGGTGTGTGCATATATGTGTGCGCGTGTGTGTTCACCAAAAACTGCGTCAGCTGCTTTGAAAATGGTGCTAAAGATAGCAACTGAAGGAGATGCTACTTAGAGAGTTAAAGGTTAAACTGTAGCAAATTATTTTGGTGTATGTTTTGTGTGAGCAGGTAGAGTTGTCTTGGCCAATTCTCATTTGAGTGGTGAAAAATATGCCTGTATTTTGTGAGCAATGCTGTGCTCTTCCAGAGACTTGATAGAGAATGTGCTATTTTGTTTGCGTCTAAACCGTTCTTGGTACCAGTGTCCTAGATGGGAAGAATAGCCTTGAGTTTATGCACTCTGTGGATTTCTGTTGTATCACTAATGACATTCAATTTTTATAAAAAGTCTTTCTTCTTGATTGGGTGGCAAAACTGAAATAACATAGTCGTGTATTGTTATGCTTTTTGCATTCTTAAATGTTTTTCTCCCAAAACAGTGGGTTTGTTCTTTTTTTTTTTGGGATAGGGGTGTGGGTTTTTTCAGTTACTACAGAATTGCTCCTATAAGGTACTTGACTTACTTGTTTCTTTGTATTCTGCTATCGTTTCTTGGAAGGAACAGAGCAGCATTAGGTACTTTCCATAATACCGTCATTTTTTTGGATCAGAAACAGAATCTGTGTGCTCCAGCAGTAGGGAAGCTTGCATGGTTCTGCAGACTCTGAATTTTTCTGGAGGGTTTGCAACAACTTGCCTGAAGGTGCAAAGGTGTAGCATAATTATTCTGGAAGAAAATGGAAATACAGTATCATAACCTTGATAAAGGCTGACGGTTCTTCAGCAACAATAAGAAATTTCTAAGAATTTAGAAAATACGTTGATAATCCATGTTTTAAAAGTGTGGTAACATATATTTCTAACAGCTGGATATGCAGCTTAGTTTAGTAAATTGTCTGATGCTTGATTTAAAAATGTTTTGATAAAGTTTTTTGCTTTTTTTGTTCTGGTTTATTTCAGTTAGCAATGCCTTTCCACTCATCTTAAGTAACTCTGGTGTACCCACACTACCTTGTTCTGATAAAGTATTTGAGAATTATGCTGTGTTTAGATAAAACTGTAGAAGGAAACACAGAATTATGCTTCCCATTCCCATTTATGAATCTAGAAGCTCTTCAAATCAGAGATATGTTTTCAGTTTTAAATAATGATTTTAGGCTCAAGTTTTCTTAACCGTCTATTGTTATAATTCTTTATGCACTTACTTGTAACTTTTAAAAAAATTATTTTGTTATTTTGAGGAGTACTGTACAAAACCCATTTATTTTAAAAAGTATGAAAATGAAATTGTATCATCAGGATGATTCAGAGGCAGGTGCGTCTCAAACTAAAACAGCCATGGTGTATTTCAAGCTTGTCTGTATTTACTCTTGAGAATTGAATTTTTGTTGTTTCTAGGATTATGATAAAGCTGCTTTCAAGGAAGGAGACCTCTGGAAGAGGTCTTAGTAAAAGATGTCCTGATATCCTGATCTGATTTTCTTTTTTTTTTTTTTTTTTCCATTACGGAAGAGAAAACAGATTATTATTTCTGATGGTTTGCTGATAATATTATCATTAGATTATCTGCTGAACACATTTCCATTTCCAAAATGTTCCTCTGTATGTTCTGCATATTTGAGACTGTAAATTTGTACCCAAACTGTTAAACATAGATCGTGTTTTTTGGATGCCAGGTTTCCTAATCTTTTTAACCTGTTCTCCAATACCTTTTTGCCTTCTCAGTATGTGCGGTGAACACCTATTACATTCTACTTTATTGACTTTGCAACTGTTAATTTGTCATTGTCCATGCGAGGAGGTTTTAGAAAGCAGTACTATCTCCCCTCCTCAGCTTTCCAGTGTGTCAGCTCTGTTACTCTCTTGGGTTCTGTAGCTGTTTCGGGATCAGTTGACAAATTCAGTTCTTTTGGCTGGGGGGGTGTGTGCGGGGGAACTGATCCACATATGTGCGCTTTTGTTTTGTAAAGGATTTTTTTTTTTTTTTTTTAATCATCTACATTTATTGCCAGACCCTATCAGTTTGCTGGCTCTGCAAGATCAAGTGCTTCAACCACAGGATGTTTCCAAAACTGATGTCTGATACTGTGAGCTTCTGAAGTTAAGGCATAAACAGTAATTACTTCAGGGAGGGACTGCTAAAGGAGAATTTTAGATATAGGAAATGTGTATTGTTTGTCTTTTGGATCATTTGTAAAACCGAAGGTTGCACTGCATGTGTTCTTTAAAGATCCTAGGGCTTTCCACATGCAAATATTTTAAGTAGTGACTGGCCGAACTCCAGATTGGGCAATGGTGTTCTCTACCTAACGTTCCCCCTCAGCTTTGGTTGGATATGGTGTCTCTTAGTTCATGTCCTGAGCAGTTGAGCAGCATGGCTGTGTGCAGTTAAAACAGTTGCTACATTTCACCCCAGCAGTGGCTTAATTTTGGTGGTTCTAATGATTTGTGTATATATAAATCAGGCTGCAAAGTGCTCTGGAGTCCTTCTGGATGGCAGGTGTATATAAGCATAAAGCTGTCGTTTGCAGGAGCAGGTGTTTTGGCCTGGCAGGGAAATAGCAGGGCTTTCTAGAATTGTTGGGTTGTTTTCTTCTGTCAGCATGCTTTACATTTCTGTTTTTGTTTCCAAAATTAAAAATACAAATGGAGAAACGAAATTAAACGTTGCTGCCTGGCCGAGAGCTCTTGGCAGTTCTGTAAGTCAGTCGCTTGAAGGAAGCTCTACTTCCAGTAGCGCAGATGTTTGTTTGTGCAGGGGCCAGAGTCATCTCCATGACATGTCTAACCTCAACCAGGCAGAAACAGAAAAATTCATGAATGAACTTCCCCCCCCCCCCCCCGGCCCCGCTCCTTTTCCCTGTTGGCAGTACTTGGTGCTGTTACTCTAATCACAGTGAGGCGATAGACTCTTGTGTGAAGGCAGAAACAGTAGTTAAAATACTAACCACTCTTTGCATAACTGTGTGCCTGAAGTGTTCCAACACACGTGTAGAAAATGTGAAGAAATTCAGATGTGGGGTTGGTGTATTGTATGTGTACGTCCAGAATATGTAGTCCCTGGTTGTGTTATGCTGAAGGTTTGTTTGGTGGGAAAGGATGGGGGAAATGGGTTGATGCAGAGGTGCTATAATTGTGATTGAATATGAGGGAGGAAGGACAAAATTATCTGCCCAAATTGCTGCTTGTTGAGTTTTGAGATTACAGGTTTTCTGGATGTATATCATGAGTATCCTTAATTTTCTTAATTTTGGTCATGTGTTGTGGAACTTTCTGGATAAAAGAGGTATGCCGGAGTGTATTTTATTTACTTTACTGATCCATTTTAAAGATCTCACTGGATTTCTTGCATCTTTCTGCTCTGGTCTCTGTTTATAAAGGTTCTTCTATTGTCTTCAGTCTTCATCCTGTGTGTTTTTTTTTTTTTTTTTTTTTTTTGTAAAGTCTTTCTGCAAGGCTAACAAAAGGGGGATTGTGCATTTTGATACTCTGTCATCTCTGTCTTCCCTAGTATGTCCGGTTTTCTTATTAGGGCATAAACTCGTATGGAAAAAGGAGACTCTTGCAGGCAGGGAAAAGGGGGGAGGGGAAAAATGGACACTGACATTTAAAGAAGGAAATAGAAATCTCATTTTTTCTCTCAGAACTCTGAAGCAAATATAAGCAGCAGGAGAGACCCGCATATTGAACCATTAATAATTAGCAGCAAATGTGGAGCTACATTTTGCTTTTGTTTTTAAATAGTATATAAACACTAAACAGTAATTTTAACCGTGAAAACCAGAATATGTCCTCTAAATGTCAATTTGTGTGGACTTGAGGCAGGTAAAACTATTTGACTGGTTGGGAGTCTGGCTTCCAAGTGGACCAAAATTACGAGAGGTCCTTAAATGAGAAATTATACAAAATATATTTATTCCACTTACGGAAATAGTACTTTTTTTTTTTTTTTTTTTTTTTTTGTTAAAGAATTATTTCTGTAATGAAATGGAGTGATACAGAGGTTGTAAAAAATAACCAGTAGTCCACTGTGATTTGTCTTCCTATAGCTTCCTTGCATAAAATGAATGCAGGATCTATTCTGTTAAATACAAGCCAGGAATTAAATACTGATTGTTACTATTTCAAGTTTCTCTGGCAGAATAGCACAGACTATGAACTTTAGCTTTGTTATTTTGAGCACAGGTTTCTACTTTCAGTATTCTGTTAATATGAATCAAAACAGGATCTTATGATCCTGAAGTTAACTTTTTTTTTTTTTTTTTTAAACCAGTGGGTCTCTTGTGTTGCTGTTTTTCTTTACCTCTTCCATCTTCTCTCTTTTCTGTTCTCACCATGTTCTCTACCTTTTTGTGTGTGTGTGTGTTTTATTTTGGGGTGGTTTTCTGTTTATTACCTTGGCTTCTGTCTGTCTCTGGGGTGTAGCAGTGCACTTTCTTGATGACCTATGTAGCCAGAACCTTGAGGTTCAGATTAGTTCAAGGATCGTCTGGCTTTCACGGTATTTCAAAGGAGTGACTGTATCCTCGATACAAAGGATCTTAAGACACATCTGAACTCTGAAGATGCCAGCTATAGAGGGCACAGCTGCTTCAGAGGAAAAAGTGAGGGGAAGAGGAAAAGTAAGAAACAAGATAGGGACTGAACAAAGAATGGAGAGGGGAAGTTTGTAACAGAGAGAAAGAAGCTGATGCTACTTCCTGAGCTGAAGGGTTGGGTTTATAGGGAAATCTGTTGCTCTTCTTATTGGAAACAAAAGATAAACTATGTCCGTTTGTGGTTTTTCTTGTGTCTCTTTTTCAACACAAGGGGCAATAGTTTTGCAATGCTAGCTCTTGGTTGCTTTCATTTTGATTGCCCTGTTCTGGGAAAGGGGGACTGGGGAGGAACCAGGAAATTGTCGACCAATAAATCTGACCTTGGTGGTAGGCAAGATGCTAGAGACATTAAGAAAGGATGAGATCACAAAACATCTGGAGAAATATGAGCTGATAATGGCTAGTCAGCTAGACTTTTGGAGGGTAAATCTCATCTGATGGAATTATTTGTGGAGAGATCATAGGAAACAGGCTAGATCCAGTGTACTGTAAAAAGTCTGATTTAGATGACAGGGAAGTCAGATGCTGAGAACTACCTAATGCAGTATAACTATACTGTACTGCATCTTTAAAAGAGCTAGTGTGGCCTAGAGGTTGCTCATCTTCCTTGCACTGAGCAGACTGCTTAAGTCTTTGCCATCTTTGTTACTTTCCCGTGTCCTTTTAGAAAAGTCTTACTTCCAGAACGTTGGTTTTTTTTTTTTTTTTTTTTTTTTTTTTTGTGTGTGTGTGTGTAGGAAAACCCATTCTTTAAGCCACAGCTTCACATTTTTGAAAGGGTGAAGTCCCAATGTTTCTTTCTTCAGTAAAAGTTACTCCCCAAAAATATATTCCAACATTTTCCCCCACCTTTTTTTCAAAATGCTTTCAGTTCTTTAAAGTCATTCTAGGTCAGATGTTTTTCTCTGTGTTTGTAAACTGACTGTCTGGAACTTACATGTGAGTGACACCAAACATACTCTCGCTTTGAATGACAAAGAGGAAGAGCTCAGATGTTGATGCCTATGTTATTTTTGTCAGTCCTGGAAGTTTACTTTCCTATTCTGTTGTATTGTACATCAGAAGTGAAACAAACTAGGTCTTGGTTTTATCTCTAAAAGTGGGGTAGCATCATAAATTACTGTTACTTACCGTTAAAAGAGATTTGGGAATGAGGAGTCTGGGACATTGCAAGCCCTGTTAAAGTGAGCCTGGGAATGCTTGATACAGTGGAACATGCAGAAACACCCTGCATTGGCTTTGATCCTCTTTTTCATGGTTCCTTCATTTTTGAGAAGAAAAAGGTAGGCCTGTGCAAAGAAAAAAAAAAAAAAAGTTGTCCACGTGTGGTTTTCTGTTCTTTTTTTCTCTTAGTAGGCATACTGAGAAGTCATCAGGTTTGGATTTAGCAAGGAAGAAATACTGAGTATGCTATTTTGAGGTAAAGAGAGAGCAAGAGAATAAAGCTTGCATGTTGTTCTTGCAGGAGTGATTTTAGGCAAGGTGCTGTGCCATGCATTTTAAATTTGGCGCCTTGTCCTCACTTGAAAATACCTTTTCCCCTGCAGCCCCTGTGTGGATGCCAGAAGGCTCCTTCCCTTCAGCATTCCCTGTTGGTGCTCCCCCTGCCTAAGCACCACCAGTTGCAGTCCTTTGCCTGTGCCCGCAGCTTACCCTGCCTAAACCTGCTCTGTGTTAGCACTCTTAGCCCTAGACTTTACCATCTGAAAAATCTGGTGAGGACTTTGATATTAGAGCAGTACACGTTGACAGGTAGTGTATCTCCTTTTATCCACTTTTTATGTTACTAATAATTCTTTTAAAAATTACAGTGGTGGTTGGTCTCAGACTCATTCAGGAAACAAAGCTTAATATGTATCGGAAAGAGGGATTTGCTTAACATTTGAACATGTAATTTGAATGGATTTTAAAAGACAGAGCATTGTAAAAAAACAGCTGTCAGCCTTGTAGGGTTTTTTCCCTTTTACATACTGAAGTAACTGATTTACTAAGAAAAAAAAAAAAGAAAGAGTTAAATCTTACTTAAAAAGTCACCGCTTATGGGGGGAAGACAGAGGAGGGATTATTATTTTCAGATGTATTATGTTGCAGGTACAATGTGCCTCTCAAAGGGGGAACAAAAACCAGGAAACTATGTGAGGAAAGAGGAAGAAAAAGAATGGAGAAAGAATAACACCATATTAGGTGTGAAGTAGTGTGCTTCTGTGAGAAATACTTACTGCAACAGAAAGGGGGAAATAATGAAGACTGACTGCAGTTGAAAAACATGGTACAGAACCCTGGGATTACTCTCCCACCTCTTCAAGTTGAGCCAAAAATGTGAAAAAGATAGCTGGTCAAACAATATTGTGAAATTTGTCAATTTATTCAAAAGTGCATGGTCATATTTGAGGACAGCCGAGGTAAACAATCATCACAGACTGCGGGCAAGTCAGTTGCTGTTGCCCTGAGTCTCTTGGGTAGGTTGGGAGAGCGTGTTTTGAAGTGCTGTCCAAAGCCCAGGCCTTTGGTGAACTGCATGTAGAAATACGCTTTGGAGTCAGTGGTTCTGTGCATGACTGCAGTGGTGTTTCATACTAATAATGAGGCCGAGTGCAGCATCTGAATCGTTTACAGGGTTATCAAATCAGTCTCCTCTGCTTGCGCTTTACTAATGCACTCTTAATGAGGACCACAAAACATGCATGCCAGAGAAATGGGTTTTGTGTTGGTTGTGAACCATAGCCTTCATAGGAGATACCTGTTTTGGGAGGGACTTCCAGTCTTAGAATGGTTTGGGTTGGAAGGGACCTTGAAGATCATCTAGTTCCATCCCCCCTGCCCCGGGCAGGGCCCCCTTCCCCCAGCCCAGGGGGCTCCCAGCCCCGTCCAACCTGGCCTTGAACCCTTCCAGGGAGGGGGCAGCCACAGCTGCTCTGGGCACCCTGGGCCAGCGCCTCACCACTCTCATAGTAAAGAATTTTTTCTTTACATATATATAGTCTAAATCTACTCTTCTATAGTTTAAAACCATTAGCCCTTGACCTGTCACTATGGGCCCTGGTAAAAAGCCTCTCTCAGCCATTCTTACAAGCCCTTGTTACGTATTGAAAGGCCACAATAAGGTCTTCCTGGACCTTTCTCTTTTTCAGGCTGAACAGCCCCAACTCTCTCAGCCGTTCTTCGTAGGAGAGGTCTTCGAGATAATCATTATTATCCTGATAGGGAAGTCTAACTCGTGAGGTCAACACTGGTGTTACTTGAGTAGACTTCAGGTGCTGATGGAGGTCAGGGCTGCTTACATCAATGGCTGCTCATTCTCAAATTTTAAATGTAGCTCTTATACTTGTGGTGGCTTTATAAATCAGTTGCTTCTTGTAGAAGTCACAAGATTTTGAAAGTTTTGCCCCTTTTTCTTTTAGAAGCAGAGGAGCTTGCTAATCCTCATGGTGTAGAGAAAAACTGGAAAACATAACCCAAGTGCCTTCTTCACAGTTTAGTCTTTAGATTCTTTAGTAAATTTATAACTTTTAGTGACAAATCTCAAAAAATAGAGGATTTAAAATAATTTATAATGTATTTTGGTGTGGTTTTTTTTTTTTTTTTTTTTTTTTTTTTTTTTTTCTGAGCTCTTAGCCTTAGCAGTAGACCCTACTATTTCTGCAGTTGTGTCAAAGGAACTGGGAATCAAGAATTGCATACTGATTCCACTTAAGAAAGCAAGCGATGTGAAAGAATAACTCACATTTTCTGCAAGAGGCTCTGGGGCTAATGGCTAATAGAAACATACACATGGAACTGTATCTGAACTGCCTTTTTATCCATCAAACTCCAGTTAAACTAAATCTCAAGATTTAAGAGAAAAAATACTTATATAAAATTTTTGTCGTGTGTTTCCATATGAGGCTTTGGACGTGCCATATTACAGCTGCCAGTGTAATGCCGCCTTGTTCAGAATGATGTCGTTACACTGGTGTGGAAAATATTTGCACCAAGTAGTGTTTATGCCCTGAAATACAAGGGTGAGCACTATTTTGTATATTCTTGCTATTGTGTGTAAGTTGGAGCTTCGCAGTTGGAGTGTCAGTAAAAAGTTACACCCTTGAGTAAACCTGTTAAGCAGTTCAAAATCCAGTCAGGCCTCCTCATAGCTGCAAAGTGGGGATGCTACCTTTTATTTGCTGGTTGCTTTTCAGGGGAATGGATGGTCTGGGCTGGTGTTTTTTTGTGTCATACATATTCCTGCACCTGTCCGTGGCCTGTAAACCTTCTATGAGTAGCAGTCAGTTAACTAAATGAAAGTGTTTTCTCGGTAATGCAGATTTTTGGGGGTTTTGGTTTATTAATGTTTAACTTTTGATCATGTAATCTCTTTCCCCTCCTATCCTCATTAAGTAGAAATGAAATTTTGGGATCACGAAGAGAAGAGAAGGCATTTATTTCTTAATTCAAGACTTGACTTAAACGTGTAGTTGCATAGGTTTAGCTATATTATATGTTTATTATTCCATTACAAGTTTATGCATAGAGCAGACTAGAATCCAGTTGTGATAATCTGTGGTGACAGTGCTGGTTGTGGGGTGTGGAAGTAGTTTTACAGTTGGAAATTAATTTCTGGATGTAGGATATGAATCCTTTGCCACTATAAATTCAGTAATCACTCTGTGGTGAGTGTTCTTTGTGCTGCTCTGGCAGTGTCTTCAGAAGACCCTGCTTCAGATTGGAAGGTTAAATGCCACTCATCATCATGGCTTTTTCTTCAATACTTTTTTAAAAAAAGAAATCTTGCGTTTTTACATGGTTGTTAATAGACAAATGGTGTTTCACTGCTTTAATACTACCTTTGGTGATATGTTTCAGACAGTGAAGGAATAGGATGGTAATTGACTTTTTCAACTTGAAATTTTCTTTGCGTGAGAGATCACTGTAGTTCTAGATCTTCTTTTCTGCAACAGATAGCTTTTTATTATATAAACATTTGAAGGTATATAACTAATGTATCTCCTGGTGTGGAAGTTGAAGTTGCCTTGTTACTTGCATGATAGGAAAAGTACATATTCTAAAAAAAAATTAGGGAAGAATTACTTTTTCATACATGGAAAATCACTGCAAACTTGCCAGCAACAGCCTTCAGCTGACTTGCAGAGATATTGCCTATTGAACACTATTGTGACAGCTTGTATCTGTTGTTTTTGCTGAAGTTCAGCCTGTAAAGTCAAGATATCTTGATCTGAGAGAGGGGGAGATAGTTAAATTACATCATCATGGAAGAATACCAGCATACTTAGCTTTAAAGCCATTCAAGACTACATTGGCACCCCTTTGTTATACAGTGTAGCTGAAAACGAACTGCAGCAATAATGAACCAATCCATCTAAATCACAGCAGCTGAACAACTGACTGTTCTATCTCAAAATGCAAATGCCTTGTGCAGAATGGATTTAATTGTAAATGTTTGCTTAGTAGGGAATATGAGCCTTTTAGTTTGCGACAATAATCGTGAGTACAAAGACCCACAGAATTTTAGGGTTTACATAGCTTGTCCCTGTTCTCATAACAATATTTCAAAGTCAGTTTTTAAAATGTACTATTTGGCTTTTTTCTAGCCAGTGAATAGAACTCTAAATGCCCAATCTCTTAAGTGGTGTTTCGAAGACTGAAAGATAAATTTAGCTCTGTGTATTTAGATCAGGCAGGATTTTCTGTTGTATTTCTTTCAAATCTGTGTTAGGGCTTTTATATAGCTTCAGATAATAAGAGGAAAAAGTACTGACTTTCAGAGCTTGGATTTGTTTTTGCAGTGCAGAAATGCCAAGTGTAACTTAAAAGTATTAGTATTTTCTTTGAGGTTCTCGTAAGGTGTCTCTCAAACAATTAAAAGGTTACTGTTAGGAATTTCTTTCCTAGTAAAGCAAAGAAAGATAACACCCCCCCACACCACACACACACACACACACAACGCCCCCCCACCCCATATCATATTAAAATGTTAATTCTTTGTTAAATTTTTGGAACCTGGCTGTTGAATGCAACTCATGAGGGTGAATCTCTGTCACTGACTGGAATGAATTAAAATAAAATAGTATTGCCATTTTTGGGGGAAAGGAAAAAGCTTACTGAGCTTCACTAGTAAAAAGAGAGAAAACAGAAATAACTGCCTCCAGGCTGTTCTTAGGTATCTTCTGCCTAGGTATCTTCTGTGTAAGGAAAGACAGGTAAAACTTTGAAAAAACAAACACACAGACATATACATAGGTTTATGCTTCTGTTGGCATTTTGTGTGTTCTTTAATAGCGTTCACATGTGGATTAGTCCTGAAAAAAAAGGCAACCGAGCCCCCTGAAGAATAGGCCTTTGTGACACTGGAGAAGTTTACTGCGCCAAAGTTATGGTAAGAATTTGTAAATTTTGGCTGCTGGAGTACTTCCTTCCCCTGCTATGTTTTTAATGTTGGAAACTTGTAAGTGTGGAATAGAGGGTGGATTTCTGTGTGTGTGTTGTTTTTTGTTGTTGGTTTTTGTTTTTTGTTTTTTGTTTTTTTTTTTAAGATGACAATGTAAACATTCATTTCACAAACTAAACCACCCGTTCACATGACGCTGCTGGCTGTATATAAACACCCTGTTGATCTTGTTCTGCAGAAGTCTTCATTCGGCTTCCTGAGTCGTACAGAAATACTCCACTGCTCTTTTCAGGGTTGTGCTGTGGACTTACGCTGTATCTGCTCAGATTTAGTTTAGTTTGCCAAATTAATGTCCCTGAAAGAAATGTTTTTACTTGGAAGAGGGCCCTCAAAGCTGGGATGTTTTTCTATGTGTCTTTTTCTCTATGTGTTTAAAATACTTCATTCTGCTATCTTGGGAATGGCTTTTGTTTTGCCTGTATTCCTCGGATAAAGCTGAACCTGTCGAGGAGGTGTTTAGTATTTCTTAGTTGCAGAACTGTCTTCTTACATACAGTGTTGTTTCTTCACACAGATTTTATGTTGAATGTTTTAGTTTGTGGGTAGGCAAAACAGCTTGGGATGAGAAAGCCCTGCGGAGCACAGGGGGCCGAGAGGACACAGGGTAGCTGCACTGCCAGGTGAGCCCTCCCGGTGGCCTGGGCCGTGGCGATGAGCTGTACGACATAGTTGACTTCACAGGGGTTTTCTGGTGTAACCAAGGGCAGAATTTGAGTCCAAGGCTGGACTGTCATGGTGACAAAATATTTAGAAAACATTTTCTTGCTTGAAACAAAAGCTTGGATTGTGCAACATGAAGTACCGTCCCAGTGTAATAAATGATGTTGTGTATTTTTAAAGGGTTCTCTGTGTTCCCTGACCATCAGCTCTTGCCAGATTCAGCATGTTCAGGTAAAACGAGGCATTCTTCCTCTGGACTGTTGCCTTTACAAGCTGGGTTAATCCTCCCCCTTTATGCAGTAGGATTGCAAAGATGTAGCAGCCAAATCTGGCCTCACATTTTGAACATAGAGGACAGCACTGTTAAAAGACAGATGCAGTGGAGCAGCTTCACTTCAGCAGTGGTGACTCGGCTGCATTAAGAACAGTTGCTTAAAACTTACATCTTGTGTTTGGCATAGACTGATGTGATCCTGAGTGAGCTCTAGGACCAGACTTGGTGATTGCTTTTATTGGGTTAGAATGTGCTGTTCTTGCTGCAGTAGGAACCTTTTGTACTGTAGGTGTTTCATCCTTCTATAATAACTGCTATAACTTTTTTTTAATGCCTGAGGGTTTGAGATGTCCCGGTCTTACTGATACCTACTGTCTGTCTTGAAGCCAGAGGTCTAAAGTGGCTGTGATAGATTGTTCATTGGGAATAATACAAAATGATTTTAAGATGAGCAAACCTGTGACAACTGAGTGAAGACTACTAGCTAGCCATCTATGGTTCAGTTCAGTGTACCTGCACCATTTGGAGTTAATGCATTTTTTTTCCCAGTCTAGTCTGTGTTTCCTGGGTAATATCAGTTGTAATTTCAGAAAAAAGGCGTGATTTTACATGTGTACTGCCTTCTCTGCTTAGAGCAGCAGGTGGCTAGATTTCTTTCTGAAATAGTGACTTGTCTCGGCTCTGCAGCAACTATGGCCGGATTGTCTTCAGAGACTACATTTTTTGATCTTCAAAAAAGTTGATGTTTTCAAAGTTGCTGTAGTTGTTGGAGTATAGTGTTGTTCATGAAAATGGAAAACAAAAGCGAAACGTGGAGGGAGGGAATATACTTTTCTAAGGTTTGCATCATCTTGCATCTTTGTATGCTTGGCATGTATCTGTGTCCCATTCAGAGTGCTGCTCTGAACAGGGCAGAGCTCGTTCTCCAGGCTGCTGCTTTGTTGCTGTCTATTAGTTCCTCTGTTGCATTGAGCTGCAAAACCAGCTGCTTTTGCTTTTCATACCTATTTTTACCATCTCTAATTTGCTATTAAGATGTTAACTTCTGCCTCCAGTTAGCCTAGCGTGTCTCTATACTGTGACTATAACGTGGGGGCAAGCAAGCACTTCTGTGCTTTCTCTTGTGCTACCCTTTCACACTTGGGAAATGGTCCCCATAAACAGCTGCAGTACTGCTTTATTATCCTCTTTAAAAGCTCTTGCTCCTTGTGTTGCTTATAAAAGGCCTTGATGAACTTGCAGTGCATGTGTACTGAGACTGCTGTTCATTGCGATGCCCTGTATTGGTCCCCCTTTTTTTGTGTGTCTATCTGTCTGGCTTTCTGTTTTTTTCCTCTCCTGTGACAGTAAACTCTGCAGAACAGGGACTGGCTCATTGTTTTATTTGTTCAGCAGGTGGCTGAGCCTCAAATGTGTATCTGAAGTTGCAGTGTACTGCAGTAATACAAATCATGTTATAGAAAGATGTATCTAAAATAAGGAAAAAAAAAAAAAAGATCAGATTTACTGTGGTAAGTTTTATGCATTTTTAAGGCTTGTTTTTTGTCATCATTTTTTGTGTTAATCCTCTGACAGGTTACTGGTAGGAATGTGAAAAAATCAGTATATATCAAGTCTTCTTCCCATTTTAAGGAATCCTTTCCAAAAGAAAGCTTTCTCCTCAGCAGCTGCTGCAGGCTACTAGGAATGGGCTACTTCACAACAGCTCTTGTTGGTGTCTTAGAGAGGTTTGTTTATTCCCGTGACTAGACTGAGTGTGCTTATGGCGAAACCTCATGTTTCTGGAGACTTTACTCTTTTCAGGCACCATTTTAGATGTGGAATGACACACAACAGGATGTGTGGTTGTAGATACACGTTCACGCTTCAGAGGCTGTGCATACCTTTTTGACCATATACAATCCTGTGCTATTTCTCTCATCATTCATGTGGTGAAATAAAACATGGAGGAACACAGAATTCATTTCTCCTTTTTATGCCCAGTACACACAGAGAATGTTTATTGATATTCATCTTTCTGCTGACTCTTAAAATCCTCAAACCAGTTACTGGAGGCAAGGAGATTAAAACAAGGGCACATGGCCAAGCAGACTTGAGGTTTTGTTCTTCGAATTTGATTTGAAAGTTGTAGTTTGATAAAGTTGCATTCATTCTATTTTTGCCTTTTTATTTTTATAATTCTCCTGAATTACCTACATGTACTATTAGTGTTAGGATTTCTTTTGTAGAGCAGACGATTAGACCAGATCACTTCTAATGGCTCCTTTCAACATAAAGTATTCTGTGATTCTTGACTGGTTTGATACTGGGAATCTCATGCAAAGTCCAGCCTGATTTTGAAAGAGAATAACAACCCCATTTGTAGAGGTGTTTGGTTTTAGTGTTGATATTCCTTGTGATGGCCATCAAACAGAAAATAAATAGCAGTTCCTCTGTTGTCAACAGGACTTTTAATTTTTCAGTGTTGGCTGATCTGTTCAAATACAGAAGTTGGGATTTTTCAAGGAAGATGTTCAAAACATGGAATAATAAACAAGCCTTTACTACTTTTTGTTAGTGTTCTGGGTCTGTGCTTTGGAACCAAAAGTTGTTTTTTGCTTTAATTACTAGAATGTCTGGTTTACTAAGATTGCTACTTAGCTATGAAGCTGCTGGGAGTTTTGCTTTTTGTTTGTTTGGTTGTTTGGCTGTTGTTGCTGTGAGACTCACTTTCAGAAAGCAGAAATGTTTCTAACCTCATCCCAGCCTTTCTCCTTCATGTTTTTGTAGTCCTGGTATAAAAGAAGGGGGAGAAATAAGGGTAGCAGGATGTGTGCTGGGGATAGCTCTTGTTTTTTTCTGGCCTTCTCCAAGCAAGGCTTCAGTTATTTTATGTTGCTGATGGAAGTTGAATAGGTGCTTTGATGGTCATCTTCAGCAACAGCTGGTTGACTGCAGCTCCTTGAGACTCTGACCATGGCAGACGAGGTGTACTTTAGATCCACATTGTGTTGCTGGTAGCTGAAGTTTGCAGCAACAGCCTGTTACAATAGTAGAAGCCTGGGCCATAAGGTCTAGTTTTTCAGCAGCGATTGACCAGATAGTCTGCTGATGGCAGAGGCGACCTGGAAGCTGTGCACAGCTGATCTGGTGCCCTCAGCAAGCACCAACCCGCAAATTTCTTCCTTTGTCCCAATCAGTATAGTGAGCATCCTTCATCAAGGCCTGTTCGTGATGGTTTAAGAGCGATCTGTCATCCTTTGGCCATTATGATGAGCAGCCACCTTTTGGAGTTAAACCTGATAAACCAGGTGATCGATCCATAGGATGATGGATATCTGCTGTTCGCTCTAGGGTGTAACAGTCACTTCAAACACTTGACATTAAATACTGCTTTATGAATGCCCTTCAGTTGTAGAAGCTTATTTCACAACTGGTGCTCTGGATGGCTGCAACTGGGGTCCCAAATGACAGAGAGTAAATTTTGGACCTGATATACCATTTCACTTAGAAAAGAGAGCCTTTGAGGACAGGGTTGAAGTCTAGCTCAGTCAGAAATGGGAAACCTTGAGCAGTCTCCAGCCTCTGGAATTTGTTTTATCTGAGACAAGATTGTTGTGTGAAGTCTGAAGCCAAGGTCTCCATATGAAACTACATCAGATCTTTGTTTAGATCTGTGTCTGAAATGAGATAGCTGTAGTTCCAAAGGGATTTTTTTATTTCTTGTTGTTTTATAACCTAAAACTTCCTGAACAGGGAGGTTCTTGAAGGATGCATATCTAGTACCAGCTTCGTATTAAAACTTTCACTAACTATTTTAAAATTGTACTTATGACCTGCGATGTATTTTTTTTTTTTAATTTATTTTTCTACTTTGAAAACTTGATACATCTTCCTTCCTTTTTCCCACAATACCAGGATAGTGCTGACTATCTTGGAAATTGTTTTTGTTGTTCGGATTTGGACTTCTGAATACAAACAATGCCTGCATGTGATACCCTCTTCCATTTTTGCTTGGCTGGAAATGCTATTAATAAAAGACGTAGGCATTCCCCATTCCTTGTTGCCCAGGGGAGATAGGTAGGTCAGTCAAACTGAAGGCAGAGCATCTAGAAGCTGAAGAGGTGGCTGGTGTTTTAGAGTACCGTCCTGGATCTGAGAATTGAAGCTGGTCCTCCCCTGTTCTGCCACAAACTTCCTCCTATATGATCATCTCAGATAAGGTTATTTTTATCTCTCTGTGCCCCAGTTCCCTATCTGTAAAATGGTGATAACAGCACTTCCCTACTTCACAGGGATGTTGTGAGGACAAATGCAGCTCAGGCTGTGGGGCTTTTGGATATTGTGGTAACTGGGAGCACAGATGGAAGAAGGGAAATGTTCCGCATAAAAGCTTTCTGTTCTTTAAGCCCGATGGTAGGTTACAGCACTGATGTGAGTGTGGCTTCCTCTGCAGTCATGGCTTGACTGGTGCCATGTCTTTTCTCTGAATGTTACCTTGTTCACTACTGTGTGCATACCAGCAAAGCACTTAACATCCTTGCTAAATGCTACTGTTTGCATCCTGGACTGCAGGCTCTGAGAGCCCAAGAGCAGGAGTGAGACTTGCTACTCCTGCGTTTGCCAGCGTGGACTGCTCACAGTGACTAAATGGAATACTTGCTTCTGGCAACAGGCACCCAGTACATTTCCGAGACACACTCAGACCCTGGAAGGAGTTAAAAATACGTATGAATGGATTTTCACTTGCGAAATTCAAACTACTGTAGCAGTTACTCTGAACAAGCCATGGACTGCAGTTTGACCAGAAGAAAGATATTGTCCTTGACATAACTGGTTAAATTTCACAGAAACCACATCCTTTGTGTTGCCACTGACAACATAACATTCCTTAACATTTGATTTCAAGCCATGCTTTATTACCCAGCTGTACATGCAAACATACTTTCTTAGAGAGATTTTCTGTCCAAAGACACCACAGAAGAGTGCAAACCTCTTTCCATTTTAACGTGGGCTTCTGTCCTGGTTCGGAGTGCTTGTTTATATATAGTACAAGCAGGTAAGAGACAGGAAACCTATCTGCTTAACATTTACATGGTCACATGTCCAAAGGAAAGGCTGTGGTGAGTTGAACATTTATTCAATCAAATCTTGCTCATGTAAATTGAAGTATGCTTCGGGGAGCTTTTTGGGCCAGGAGGAAGAATTGTACTTTGTTTATTGCTTGCTCCTTGAAACATGTGGCTCCTGCCATCTTTCTTGTTCACCTGCTTTGATGAATTCTATATTTAGTTGTCTCTGCCCATCCACTTGAAGAGGACAAAAATATCTTTAGTGTAATCCATCCTCTCCGTCTTTTCCTCTCCACCCCTTCCCTCCCCTTTCCTGCTGCTGGGTTTAGGGCATTCAGTTGTTTGGAAAGTGGTGGATTTCTTTGTTTGTTTTGCTTTGCTTCCTTACAAGTAGCGTTGGGGGGGGGCAGGAGAAAACATTTATAACCTGCAATAAAATTGTTGTGAAGAGTGTGCAAACTGTCAGAAACACTTCCTCCTCTCTTATAACATTTGCCGAGGGGTCAGAGTGTGTGCAGAGTGCGTGGACGGAGGTGGAGCAGAGAGATTGGGAAATGACTTGCATGTGGCATACATCTGTCTGACAAAAAGCCAACTGTGCCAGGGGATAAATGGACAAACAAATAGTGTTTCAGTTCTGAACTCAGAGGTTGAACCTAAAGTTTGCGCAGGAGCAGCTCTTCAGATAAGTTTCTGATGGACCTTGACTCCTGTTGTGCAAATAAGTAGTAGCTAGCACGGAGGAGACTGTCCTCTAAATCCCTGCTCAGGAGAAGATCTACGAATAGGCTGTGCCTTCCACAGCTTCTCCTGTGTCCCACGATGGGCATATGTATATATTGTCATGACATCTGACACAAATCAACGCTGGCCAAAACCCCCAGAAGTATATAAGTGCCTAACCCCTTGACTTTAGCGTGAATTAAGCACGAAATTAGTTAAGCACTTTTGTTAATCTAGCTGTGGATGTTGACTGTTTTTATCTGCAAATTGGCTAAAGAATATCCACTGAATTTACCAAAATGTTTGCTGTGTATGTTATCTGACATATTATTGTCTTTCACTATTAAGCTGATAGGGATTTGAGGGAAATTGTATTGTTTTGGTGAAATTGCTTTGAGATACAGCCTGCCAAGTTCTTGTATCTTGAGCTGAGTGTTGGGTATGTTGTTGTTCCTGACAGACACAATGTCTGGAGATGTAGGGGGGAGTGTGTTTTCCCACAAAAAAAATGTTGTTTCTTCTAACTTCGGCGATTTTTAGGTTGTGTTAAAGGTGGTGATAAGGAGCAGAAAGATTGAAGGAAACCCCTTAATTGATGCCTATCAGAATTCAAGTTGTTTTTTGATTAAATTTTCCATTCAGTATCTGCTTTTCAAAAGAAAGTGAGAATTTTTTTTTTTTTTTGCTTATTTTTGCATTCATAGAATTACTGCAGGACAGGAGGAAGAGAGAATTACTTTTGAAGACTGGTCGCAATTTTAAAGATTAAAATTCTCGTTTTTTTCTCCTCTTTTACCTGTGTAGCAATAAAAGCCCGAGCCCCATGGCAGCGTCAGGGTGACAATGCTGCCCCATTCTGACTTGCAGCACCCTGGGTGACACAGGTGTGAAGGACAATTGGAGGACACCACATCATGTAGAGACTTCTGCAACATGAAGCGTGTTGGGCGGTGCAGTGGAACCGCTAACCAAGCCTGGCTTTCACTTAGGAGCTTAAATCCTGGTTTGAATTTGTAACAGGACTCGCTACCGGAGCCTGCCTTGCCACCTCATCCCTGTGGGGTGGCACCCCATTGCCTTGGCCCCCATGCGCCATCCTGCCTTCAAAGCAAAGGGCGCTTTAGTTTTTAGGAATGTTAATTCCTTACTTTGCAAGCACAAATACACACCCTGGGTGTTGGAAAAGGAGCGGGCCCCAAATCGAGAGTGCACTTCTTATGCTTCCAGGCACAGTGTAATCCTGTTAGTAGTCTGGGTTGCAGCGATGGTACCGGGCAGGCCAGGCTGCCTTGCAGGCATCTGCTTCTCTGCCTACTGGGTGAAGTCAGTATCCTCAAAACTGTAACGATGGATTACGCTTGTCACGGTTTACAGAATTTTGTCTTGTGTGTTTAATAAAAGAAAACAAATTCTAATGCTTATTATTTCTGAAGTCCAATACATCTGAACTAAAGCTCAGTGTATGCAAGACAAACTATGCTTTAATTTTACAATTGTCTGATGGGACTTTGCGATTTATTTGTTGTTACTTCCTTAATGATGTTGCAGTCAGAGGCACTGTTTTGCTAAATGTTGTGTAAAAAGTAAATTGTAGCACAGCAGATGTTGGTATTTGGATGGATGTCGGTGCAATGGGGGGACAGCAACAGTCATCTCTGTCAGCTGTCTTCAGGCTCGGCAGGCCTGCTGCGTGGTTACTTTGGTGTGTAAAAACAGCTCGTTTTGCAACTGGGAAGTTTGGCATTACGTTTGGCACCGAGCCATGTAACTGGGTTAACACAAGTGTTTATCCAGCGATTTTCTCAAAATTAGTAACTTGGAGAAAATGTTTATTAAACTTCAGTACAAAGGAAGGGGGAAATACGGCTGGATCTCTTGTTTTTAAAAGGCATTGATGTTTGTGATGCTAAACCTCATTTTTAAAATTCCTTTTATTTCCCCCACCCCTGTTTGTCTTTTGCTGTTTCATCATCAACCTTTTTGCAGCTTACTGTTTATAGTTTCCCTTTTAAAGCTTAAAACAGGGAAGCGTACCTGATGAAATGCAAAGTATATAGAGTGCCATAACTACCCTTCTCTCCATCCTGTGTGCTGTCATGAATCACGTGCAAAGAATTGAGGACTGCAAGGGAAGCTATTTAATTACCCCCTCCCTGTTTGGTAGAAATTCCAATTGCAGCATGGAACAAGAGCCTGGTTTGCAGAGCAGTTGATTTTTGTGTAATAAATTACTGTAAACTTTATGTCTGGGTTAGGTACAAGAATCTGTGCAGGTCACCAAGAATTTTTCATAGAACTTCTGTCAATAGTGGATATATTTCTTTATGGAAATAGCAATTTGGACTGCATTTTTAGTAAGGAGGCACAGAAGAAAACAGTAGTTTTTCAAAGCAGCAGCACTTTCAATCAGATTTTATACCTGAAATTGGGTACCTGTTGATTTAAGGTTTATTGGGAAATTTTATCATGATGGAGACATTTGGTTTGGATTATTTTTTCTAATCCATCTTAATCTTGTACTGCGCCTGTGCTTAAATAGCTAAATGTCTTCATTACTTAAAAAGGCTTCTGTTTCTTTTGGAAAGGGGAGATGATTAAACTAGGAACTGTTGATTCTCTTGTGAGGGGCAGAAAAGTATGTAAAAAAACATACTCTCAAGCCAGTGATGGTGACCCAATAGTGGACTTGTGCTTAGTTAATTTTGTAGTTGAACTGCAATTTTATCACCAAATGTATTATCAGGACAGTAATTTTCCTGTGGGTCCTTTGTTGTGTCTCTTTTTTTTAAAAAAAAGGAGAGGGTGTTACCTGTACTTTCCAATTTCTGTACCCAGGCATGGTGGTGTTTAGAAAACTGTAATTTGCAACAAGGTCTGCCCACTACAAAGATTCATTTAGTGTGCTGTGGATAAATGAAAATTGCAGATTAGCCACTGTGAGTGTGCAGTGATGGCTTTTTGGAAACTTTTTTCTTTTCTGTTAGCTTGATACTAAAAGTGTAATCCTGATGTTAAAGTGGTTTTCTCACAACGTGAAGGGGGAGGGGGAAATAAATGCATGAAAGCATTAATTTGGAAATAACCTAAACTTTATAGCTTCCCCAAACCAGAGGGTGAGCTGAGTTTCATGGCCAGCCTGACTTTTGGAAGATTTCACTGTGAGCATTGGCTCTGCCTGTGAAGGAGCAGGGTCAGTGCAGCGATGTCGTGTGCTCGTGGCCAGCATCTGCATTAGCTCCGTTTAACATACGTGTGTGTGTGTGTGTGTGTGTATATATTTAAAGGATGTAGCTTCGCTATTTAAACTTGCTCAGATCTGCCCATGATTCAAGACCAGGGTTCTGAATGGGGAGCGATGCTGTCCCCATGGGCTGGGCACAGCCTGCCCTTCCAGCTGCTCTCATTGCTGCTGGGATGCGACCAAGACCAGCCCTGGCGATGGCCACGGCACAACCGGTGTGGCCTGGGGTGAGGGTCAGGCTGCCACCTCTCCCTGCCCTGCCTGTGCTCGCAGCAGCTCAGTGCCTTCCCCCTGTGCCCAGAGGAGACCCAGAGACCCAAACGACCGGCGACACCCCAGCTCGGCCCTTTGTCAGCATCCTCCTCTCTGATGCAGCAGACTCCAGGCAGAATTGTGGTAGCCACATCCTGGCTCGTGTCTACTACACCCTTCCCCCTGCACAAGGGGCCTCTGTCCTCCCCCTTTCTCCTCCTGCTCCCCTCCTGCCTTGCTGGCAGCAGCAGCGGGGTTTTCAGGGTGGCCTGGCTTGGTTTGACCCCTGGGGCGGCAGAGGAGCCCCTCGCAGCTGCTGCCTGAGCTGACAGCATCAGATTAGGGACCAGTGGAAGAAAATGCTGTAACCAGAGCGTGTGCTGAGCACTGAACGACAAAGCAGGGTTTGCATGCCGGGTTTTCTATACATGTGCATGTACCTTCCTTTGCAGAAGTCCCTGAGGCACAAGCATGGCCCCAGGTGCCCTTCTTCAGGAACATTACCTCAGGTGACCTGTACGGGTTTTTTTCCTCTCTCTCTTTTTTTTTTTTTTTTTTTTTTTTTTTTTTAAATTAATAGTTTATAAACAAGACAAAGCAAAAAAAACCCTCATATGAGTTTAAAGCTTTATTTATGGCTTCCTGGTGTTTTCAAGTTTAAAGTGTGTGAATGTAACTCTCCTGGACAGCTGCTGTAGTTGTTGCAAGTTCTCCTACAAACCTGAAAGGTAGCTAGGCAGGGTATGAATTTTGGTGTTTGTTTTGCTTCTGTTCTTTAGGGACATGCTAGTAAGAGTGGGAAGATGTACTACAGAGAGTGGACTGTGCTCAGTTATGGGACAGGGTTTTTAGGATTCAGGTAGTAGAGGGGATGTGCGTGGTGAGGAGCAATTGTGTGGTATGCTGTGCTTGGAAAATCAGGTGTGGAGGAAAAGTGCAGCCGATGCAGCAGTCCCTGACCTCTGCAGATCCGATGGGGCAAGTGCCAGGTTCAGTGACCATGGAAATTAGTGTCAGTTTAGGGCTGGCTGGGGGTAGAGAGTGATATTTGGTTTTCCCCTGGTAATAGGAGCAGTTTTAAAAGAGGAGATTGGAATTTTTGCCATGTCTTCCCAAAACAACAGTATAGGGCACTGCATGCTGGAAAACGTAATTCAAGCTCCCACCTTCCTATGCCCGTCTGCTTTTTGCTTCTGTGTGGTATATACCTTTCATTTTTGATGCTTTTAAAAAAAATGAAAAGTGGCTTTAACATACCAAGATGCTGTTAGCACATGAAAATTAATTCATGATAAAAATGTCAAGGTAGGTCGGTCTTTATTTCATTCCTCCTGGTTTAAGAAACAGATTTTCATGGGACTGACTGGAAAGCATCTCTCCTGGAGCTTGGAGCTGTTAGTGAGAGGTATGATGAGCTCACTGTAATAGATGATTTTGGGGCTCAAAAAATAATAGTTACGATATGTATGTGGTTTTAGTAGTACATACATATATTTCAATATTACAGGGCTAAATTGTGGTACCATTGAAATTCAGCAGGAATTTTGCTGTTTGACTATACTGAGACTTGATATTTTTAGTGTATATTGTAAAAATAAATGAGTTTTAATAGTGTTTAAGGTGACAGAGCATGTCTAGCTGAGCCTGTGACCCTGCTGAGGTAGCAGTGTGGATTGTGATCTGCTTTGTGGTGATGACACACCTCACTCCAAGGCACAAAAATCCTTGGCAGAGCTTCTTACACTTGTGTTACTCAGCTAAGCTTAGCACTAGCGCTACAGTGGCTGTTTGCTCTCATGTTACACAGTGGTGAAGTTGCTTTAATAAATTTTCAGTATGCAATTAAGTTACTTTGCAGAATTCCTCTGAACTGAGGCAGGCATTCCTGTTATCTGGAGGAGACTTTCATTGCTGAGTTTGGGGTAGTGACTCAGTAAAAGTTATCTGTGTAATACTAAATTTGGAGGCGTAACCAGGAGGTTGCCATGATAACAAATATTAGAACTTGCTTTCTGGGAAGTGCTTGTAATTTTTCCATTGATAGCCATTAAATGGCTCAAGATAAACGAAACGTTTTGTTAGCATTAGCATGGTCTCTGTGTGCTCCTCCAGGGTTTTGCAGACTTGCTAGTGACGAAATGAAGAAGGGAAATCCAAAGTAGCCCCAGCCATGTAAACAGCACACCCATTTTTTTAATGTTGCTTCTTATTTTTACCATTGAAATATTTGCTTAACTTGGCTTTTATGCATCTTTCTATGAAATATTTACCCAGTGAGTGTTTATATAAACATGTTTAAAATTCAGCATTGATTTTTTTTCTTGGCACTTTAAAGAAATTTCCTGATGCACAGCATGATCACAATTACTGGTAGAGCTTTTATTGTAAGTGGCCTAAAACAGCGCTGTGTATTTGTGTTGAAAATTAATACTCAAACCCAGAAGCTAAAGGATAACAATATGATGTGTTAATTTCTTACCCTCCGTAAACTGCTTATTTATAAAAGTCCATGTTCCGCAGCTTAGTTTTTAAAAATAAAGCTTTTTTCTCAGTTTTGAACCACCTCTGAGGTTGGTCCATATCATCTGTTTTAGAAAAGCTGCTGTTTCCATAAATCTCCCCTAATGTCCCTTAGCCTTTTTTTCACCATTTCTTTACAATTCCCTGAGGTTTTGATTCGCTTTGTGAATGGCACAATGATCTACTAATGGGAGCCTAGAAGAACAAGCCAGGGACTCATGAGTCTTCGCTGCAGACGTTTTCTGTGTGGCTGTGTCCTGCTTTTTCTCTCCTTTCTCTTGGTTTCCTGTGTTCATCCACCCCTCAGGTTACCAGCTCACCTCTCAGATTCACCAATTTTGGGATTTTAATGGGGAGCCTCTGCTGAGCACTCTTCAGGTTTAATGTTCACAAAGAAAATAAGTGCATCGTAAAAATCACTCACACCTGAGTCTTTGGCTCTCCTAGTCTTTTTTTTAATAGGGGGGGTGGAGGAAGGGACCTAAAATCAATTTTTAATCAATTAATGATGCTTTTCCTGAACATCTTCTGCATGTAGGCAGCCCTATGAATACAAGCTGAAACTGTGTTTCCAGACTTACTTTGTTTAATCTCTCCAAGAGCTTTGCTTTGCTTTGTCCCTTCTTACACTATCTATTGGTCTCTGGATTTGCTGAAGAACAAAACTGGATATGTCATATTCAAATAAGGCATGTGTTCAGGTAAGCGCAAGAGTCACGGCTAAGGATGCCTATGCTAAGAGGTAAAATAATTAAATGAGCTTTTAGATGATGTCTAGAAAAGCCCTTCCTTGTTCAAATACACCAGGGTGTGGCATGTTTGGTGTTTCTGGTGTGTTTTTTTTCTTTGTGTTTTTAGTAGAGATCATAAAATCTTTGGAAGATTAAGTCACACCCTTTATATAAATACATGCGGTGTATTTAAGAGCCTGATTTGCAGAAATACTGATTGTTCTAACTTCAGATTGAGCTCGAGGAATAGTTGTAGGTACTTCCCTCCTCTAAAGGAAGATATTTAAAAAGTTGGAGAGGCTTTTTAGTGTAAGTGCCTTGTTAGCTGCTTGTGCTATTTTCCATTACAGTGTCAAGGTAAAAAATACTTGGGGAGAAGTAATTGTTCCAATCATGTGTAATTCAATTCAGTGAATCTCACACCTCTTCTGTCACTTTTATTTATTTATAAAAATGAGAAAGAGTTGGGCACCTGTCAGAAATACGTGATGACACTTTTTGTTACAGGAACGTTTTATTTTGTTAAAATGCTGTAGCTGCTTTGCGAACATGTTACAGAAAAGATTTCTCTAATTGTGTTGGACACCTCATGGTAGTTTTAAGTCCTTTTGCTCCCACCGTGAGGTAGTGGAGATGCAATTCACTCTGAAATTGTTTCCAGTGTAGTTTAAGAAATCGCTTTATACTTTCCTGTAATTTATGTAGCTATCCTTAAAACTGCTGTTTTTAATGAAACTTCATTTACATCTTCTCCCACTGGAGACAGCTGTAGGTTAGGACTAGCCTGACTAAGCTGTGCCAAAGGTAGGAGTAAGGAGTTTTTTACATGCTGATTAATTCTCTTTTGCTCCTTTGGGAATATCTGGTATTGCTTAAATTGATTGCTGTAAGCAATATGGCAACATTTTTGACCTTCTAAACTGAAATTCAGCAAAAAAAAAAAAAAAAAAAAAAAAGATAAACCTCCATGTTTCAGTTTTACATAACCATACAGTTGAAATACATTGATAAAAGCAGAGAGGTGTCATCTTCTGTAGTGGTGATGTTGGCTGGTGATCTCAAACCCTTTAACAGAGATGGAATCGGAGCATGTGGTAGTTGTCCATCCCCTGCATGGAGAAAGTATTGGGTGAGAATCTTTTTTTTCTTTCTCCATAATCTGGCTTCTGATCTCTCCCATGGCCTAGCTCTGTGAATCAGAACACCCATTCCTTGTCTTCGTTAGGTGGTTCCCATCCCCGCTGTTGTGTAACTAAAGACAGGGGCAGCTTTCAATATGCTTATTTTTCTACACAGCGCACCCATAGAGCTTCGTGGGAAGCGCTGAGCCAAGGCTGTTTGTTGCTTTCTGAAGTTCATTTACAGATGTGGGGTGCCAGGGGACCAGGAGTAGCCCTCGTGGGGCTCCCTTTGTGGCTGGAAGGCCAGACCGCTCAGCCATCCCCCTGTGCCCCACCTCCAGCTCCCCTCATCCCTCCCTCCCTCCCTGCCTCCCTCCCCAAATTCCCCCAAGATATGATAATGAAGCAGGTGCCCTGTATTGCAGCTCTCTGTGAGCGTGAGAAACGGCTGCAGGTTTAGAAAAGCCGAAGCCAAGCTGGAGGAGGAGGAGGAGGAGGAGGCATTTCTTCTTAACCTGTTGGCAGTCACGTCGGTCACGGCCACGCGGGCTGCCGCCGCGCCGCACGACCGTCCAGCCGCCCGAGGGAGCATGAAGCAGGGAGGGGATTTGCCGGGCCCCGAATTAGCCCCTTGCGACCGTGGGACCCCGCGTGGGGCCGGTGAAGGGTGCGGGGGAGCTGTGGAGCGTCAGCCTGGCACAGGCGGGCTGCGGGCCGCAGGCTGACCTCCCCACCGGGGAGCAGCCCCGGCAGCAGGCCTGGCCGCCTCATTGAGATTCCGGGCACAGGCGGCTCCTCCGCAGCTGTACGCTGGGGGCGACGGCCGAGGAGGCATCCAGAGAGGGGCCAGGGGAGAAAAAAAATCATCAAAGAACCAGCCCCCTTCGCTGCGCCTCTGAATAGGCAGACAAACCAGAGGTCCTCCTCTCTCCTTGAGCCTGTTGGGAAAGACATTAGCATAACCTCTTTTTTTTTTTTTTTTTTTTTTTTTTCCCTCTCTTTCTTTTTCCCTTCCCCAAGCTACCGAAAATCTGGCACTGTGTTTAAATATCTTGTTTTGACAGTTTGTTGAGGGAAGTGAAGAGTGCTGTACCAGCCTGGTGGGTGTCTGTGCAGCTATTTAAAAAAAAAAAAAAATACATATTTGAACTGAGAGTTTTCATTTGGGTCACCCTAGACTTAATTGTTTGGTGTCAAGTCGTTAAGATCCAGAATTAGCTCTCTGCCTTTGGAAAGGACTTGGTTCCAAGTGCTTTAGAAATGCAAAGGCAAGTTTTCAAGCCCTGCTTTCTTTTTCCAAATCTGTTTTGATTTCAGCTGGTTTTGAAGGGAGCGGACACTTACCCTATTTACTCAAACAGCAGAAGCTAGCTGTAAATCCCTGTCCCGCTCTCCAGCACGCAGGAGATGGCAGCTCCTGAAAGCTTCGCGTTTTTAAGGAAGCTGGCATCTGTTTCGCTGAACCTTATTAGGCTGACAGGATGCAGACCACTTCTCGCGGCCATTGAAGCCTCAGAAATGAGTCATTCTGCCTTTGACCGGTGGCACATTAGCGCTGCGATTGGCATAACTCTGGTGTTCCCTTTGGACGATTCAGGGCTGTACAATCAAGGAATGTTGTACATCTCTGGAGCGGGTGGGAACGTAGAGAAGGTTTGCATAACTCAAAAGCTCTAATGTTTTGAGCGTTAACCTTAATTGTAATTACTGGTGCTACTTCTGATGCTCAGAGCAGGAAGTTTAATGCGTTATTTATCTATAGATTTGTGGTAGCCACTTGAGTGCATTTCAGTATAACTGAGATCTTGTTTTCAGTTGGTGCTCCTGTGCTTGTTCTGGTTACTTTGGGGCATAAGAAAGTTAATAGATGGTCCGGTGCCTTTGTAAATATCAAGGGTATCATTGGATGCTGACTTGGTTAACCTAATGATTTTTTTTCAAACCATTGGTATGTATGAGTTGATTAAAAAAAAATAGAGGCTTCTTAAATATAGTCTGTTCTGAATTAAAGGGTGTGGTGTTGGCTTTGAATGAGCTTGATGCAGCAACAAGCATGCAGCAGTTGGTAAATAAAGATGGATTTTCTTTTGTTCTGCTGGTGCTTGCTGCTCATTATTCTCCGCTTACCCCGTGAGCTTCCCAGGGAGTGGCAGCTGTTTCTGATGTTAGACACTCTATCAGTGGTAGACAGCTCCAGATTCGGTGAGATACTGTTGTGGGGAGGAGAGGAAAATAACCTAACCCTGCATTATTGTAAATCCTCAGTAGAATTAACTTTTCATGAACCAAGAGAGTTTTGTGTTTAACTTTTTCTGAAATATTCAGGCATAAGCATGCTTTGCAGTACATGTTACTGTGAAAAAGCTTTTCTGGCATGAGATGGATTTACATTCTAAGTGTGTGTGTTAAGTATTTTAATGTGCAGTGTGTGGGGGCAGACACAAGGCAATAAAGGGAAATCGGTCTATAACAATCTTAGTGTGTATTTCCAGATATATACAGTTTGGGAATCTTTGCAATTTGGAAATTGCTTGGAGTAAACAGAATGGTACATAAAGATTTTAAATAATAAAGCTAGCAAGCTACAGAGGAGTCTGTTTGGTTCCAGGATTTTATATGTAGGATTTATAACCCATGCTTTTGCTTTCCTCTCTCTGCAGTGTTAGCATTCTGTTACTGAAAACAAAGAAGGCTCTGCCAGGGCATTACACAAGCAATGAATCACAGAGGAAAAAATGTTTTGCTTTGTAAATTGTTCACTTTTCCATGGTGGATCATTATTATTATTTTTTTTTTTTTTAGTGTTGTCTGATAGAATTTGCCACACAGGCGTGCATTTACTGTACTTGGTACAGTTCTTCTAGTGTGACTACATGACAACTAATATTAGTAACTTCAAGTAACTTACCGCTTGTAAGTGTTAAAAACAAAACCACAGCATGAACAAAAAATACAGGGCAAAAATTGAATCAGCTTAGTTCACTCTTCAGGCATGACAGCTTACTAGGCATATCAGAGGAAGGAAAAGGTGTTAATGTTTTTCAGTCAGCTTTGTCCCAGCGGTTCCATATAATTATTTTTTTGTCTGTATTGACGAACTCCTTTTCTGCATAAAGTACTCAGATTTGCTGTCGTGATCAATGTGGGGGTCCTCACAGGTGGTAGGAAGTTTATAGTGTTTTAGCTAATAATAAAAATAGAAACTTCTTTCTTAACAATGCACACTTTGTACATTTTCTTGATGACTGCACTGGTGAATCTGTGTTTCAGAACTTCGATAGAGGAACAATAGTTTGTTCAGGCTTGAATGTAAAATTATACTTACAGATTATCTGATTGGGAAGTCACACACCAGGCAGTGTCTTGCCACTTTGCTGCAAGATGCAGAAGTATAACCTCAGCGTGTTATATAATAAAATTTATACCACAGATGCTGCAGTGTGCCTCATACTGTCCTTGGCAAGAGCAATAATCAATAATATGTATGCTTGCCATATTACAGGATTCATTAAGCTCCAGACATGTGGAAAAATAAGGTTAAAATCCTGTTATTTATTTGCAAATTAAAATGGTGGATCAGGAACCCAGAACCAGCTAATGCAGTGGATAAGGGAAGGTCCAAGCGGAATAGTCCTTGCAAAATGCCTGGCAGTAATGAAATCCTTGGTGTTTCACAGAGAAAGAGTGAGTGTGGAGGAGGATACTATATATGTATGGAATACACCATTTTAAAGACTATATGATTAATCCTGTTAGTTGATGTGTTTCTAACAGAAGCAGATCGGTGGAATAAAGCTGTAAGAAAGTATGAGAGCCAAACATAAGCATCTAATCTAAGAGGAAGAGTCTCTTGTGACAGTATAGTGTAATTTTGTGTAAAATTATGCATACTTTACTGAAAATAACCAGATAATAATTTCAGAATCTGCAAAAAATAAATGCGTCCTCTGTAAATACCGATGGGGAAGATGTGTAGCATGAATTAGGGAGTAAGGGAAATGGAACCTCTCTGTCCTGACCCTCTTCAGATATTTTTCGTTCCATCCAATCTGGATTTAGTACTAAATGCCAGTATGATAAGGGATGTACGATGGTTCCTAGATCTACTGCGTCTGCTTTATGTGAGAGAAGAAAATACCAATGAGTCAGGTATGTAACAGTGCATTCCAAAATCGTGATGGTCCAGGCAGCCACCTCCCTGACCTGCTTACCTGGCAAACCTCTAGTCAAGAGCTGGATTGAGCATGCCATATATCTTCTTGTCCCAGTAGTCACATCTGTGGTGTAATAGTAATGAGATTGGAGTAATCTCACTGATCTGGGCTGAGTTGGACTGATAATTTAAATGTGAAAGGCTTCATAATCTCCTCCTGATCCCAGAAAGTTTTCAGCTTTTAATCAAGGTCAGAATTAAAAAGATGGTGACAACAAAACCTTCTACATTTACTGCCTTGCTTACAAATGTTAAGACATGACAGCTATAGGCACATTCTTTTGAAATTCCTAAAGTGACAATGTCATTTTTGTAAACCCCTTATAGGTTAGTATAACACTTACAGCTGTAACGGACATCTCTAAAAGAAAGACTGAGGAGGTTTGTGCTCATTCCTTTTCCTCTCGTCTTTCTTACCCCGTGCCCTGTTTCATCAGTGCAAATGGATTTTCCGTGGACATGGCCCCTGTTGGAAGGGTAGTTCTGTATGACTCTTTCTGCCAGTTCAGTAACTCTTAGTTTTTTGCTTTAGATTAGAAAATTAAAAGCCTAATGAGGGCTAAACAGGCAAAAGCAGCAGCTAGAGGGGTGCACACCCATGGCTGTACGGTGTGGGCATGGGGGTTGCTTGTGCTTCTGTGTTCAGGAGAGAAAAGTATGAGCCTGAATGGAGAAGAAATGACACAGCTGGTGCCCAAAGCAGGTTGAAACTGCACCGCAGAAGGAGAGGAGGTCTGTGGAGAGAGGAAGGAGGCAAAGCAGCTGCAGGGGAGTTCCTGGGGCAGGGTGTACATCGCTGGGAGGAGAAATTACTGGTGGAGGAGAGCTGAACAGCAGGAAAAGAGGGTGTGAGCAGAGCCTGGGAGAATGGGAGAGCAGCAGAAGGTTGCCAGAGCCAATAAATCTGGGGAGCCTTTTCCTCTTATTGCTCTCGGTGGTTGTTTGAGGAGCTCACCAGCAGATGAAACTGTGGGCACTGGGTACCAGCAGCACCGCAGGGTGCACAGGCGTGCTCCTGCTGCGGCAGACTGGAGAGAAGCTGGATTCCTAGTCTGCTGCCCTGTCCTCTCCCTGATGTTGAACAAACATTGGAAAAACTGTACTGGAGGGCAGACTGGCTTTGTAGTGACCACTGGTTTTTCATTTTTTTTTTTCTTAAATCGGTTGTTGGGGTAAGCAGAGTTGGAAAAGTGTGGCTGGTACCCTGATTTGAATAGTACCTTGAGTAAGGCTTTTGTGATTCAGCAGAAAATAAACATTACTGCAGGGCCTTGTAAGACCTAGAAGGCCAGCTTGACACCATGTAAAGCTGTTTGAGGTTCTGGAGAGACTGAGAAAATAACATGGACAATGAGCAAAGGGGGAATCTGGGGCACCAGTGACAGAGTCACCCAGAAGAGCCACAGGTGGAACCCCTGTCTTCCTTCCCTGAAGCCCAACTGAGTAAATCCAGTAAATAACTGAGGTTTTGATCAGCTCTTTTCTTTTTATTCTACTGCTGGACATTTTGAACATGGCTGTAACATAGTCATGCCACTGTCACCTATGCAGGTTACTCAGATGAGCAGTAGCATGGTGTGGGCAAGGGATGTTTTAGTTGAGAAAGGAAGATGGAATATCTTTCAGAGTAGATTTTTTTTTTCTTTGTAGTGGCTGTACATCATCCAGTGTTTTCCCCTTCATATTGTGATATATCATCTTGTGTTTCATGCTTGAGATGTTGAGAGGAGTGAGTGATGTTATGTAACTTAAGCAGAGAATTATCTTCTTACGTTCTAAAAGTGACTGTTGGTTTGATAAAGCAGTTGACTAATTAGTAAATTACCCATTGTTGTTTAAAATACTTGCGCTGCAAAATGTAAATGAAAAAAATTTCTCCACTTGTCAGTATGAAAAATGACAATAGCAAAAATAATACATAGGACATCTGGTCTGATTTTTTTAAAATTTAAAATGCATTTAAGGCAGATGTTGCAGAATTTGAATGGAAATCGGAGTAGATGGAAGAACAAAACATAGCTGTTTACCTTCTATGAAGTCCCATTTTTATGGCTAACATCGCTAGCCGTATCTGACTCAGTGCCTGTATTTTTCCACTGTTTGTATCAGAATGAACTGAATGTTCTTAAAACTGCTGCTATGTCAGGATGACATATAGTTTTAATATTTAAAAAAAATAAATTATTGGCGAGTCAGTATTTCAGAGTGTTTTCTGATGTTCTCTCCTTTTGCCCATCCTTTCTTTCCAGGAGAATACATAAAAACATGGAGGCCACGGTATTTTCTTTTAAAGAACGATGGCACGTTCATTGGCTACAAGGAACGACCTCAAGATGTCGACCAGCGGGAATCACCTTTAAATAACTTCTCAGTAGCTCGTAAGTGTTTTTACCTGCTCCCTCATCCAGTTTGGGGGTTGATGTCGTCTTGTAGACATAGCGCCGGTAAGCTGCATCAGTAACATTCAGATCTGCCCAGAGCAATGTATCTAAACACTAAATGTGTTTAATTGAGACGATAAAACCCCACTGTGTTTCTCGGGCATGACTGTGATGTGCAGGTTTGATGCTCTGCTTTTTTTTTTTTTTCAGTTTTCTACTAACTTACTGTTCGTGGTTATAGAATAAAATGGGTTTATTTATTAATATTTTGCATGTCGTCAGCTTTCTTTAAAGTGAAGGTTAACCCAGGCACGTGTCTTGATACTTGGCAGGTAGGCACAGCCAAAGCGTTTCAGCCTCTGTTCTGCCACCAGATCTGGATTCAGGTGGCATTGACATAGGTCGAAGTTATTTGATAGCATACGAGAGTGCAGAGTGAGCACTGGTTTTAATGAAACACACTCAGTTTTTCTTAGTTTTGAACACAAAACCTTATTTCTTCTACTAGAGCCAACAGAATGGTTTGGAAATAATAACCTCACCTCTGCACTGTGTCCTATGCAAACATTTCCGACTTTGCTCAGGTGCTTGCAGCACAGGATGTGATAGAAGACTCTGAAGATAATTTCCTTTTCTTGCTCATGTTTTTAACCTTTCGCTATATACTTCCAGCTTTTATTTTCTCCTGTTCTTAATCTTTCCTGTCTCATGATCTGCTTGTGTCTTGTTCCATCACTTAAAAATAGATCATTGTGGCACCTGTTATTAACAACGATCTGTTCCATGTTCCCGGTGACTAGTGGAAGCGAAGGTCTGCAAAGAGAAGGGTAGGGGCTTTCCCTCTTCATTACAGGGTAGCTTGAAATATATGGGGTTCATCTTTGTAGTTGACCTTTAAGTGGACAGATTTATTTTGGAACACCCTAGGCCCAGAAGAGGGCTGGGCAGCATCAGGAATTAATGCAAATGTTCTTTTTTTTCTGCTGGTAGCAACATAAACCTTTTCTGACTGATGATGGGAATAAATAATGGACGTGCTGTTGCCTGGTGCTTCTGTGCAGGGTGTCAAAAGTGCTTCAGAGTTTTTTGTCCCATTTTAGAGAAAGAATTGTCATAGTGTTTTGGTTTTGGTAACAACACAGTACTTTCCCCTTTAGACTGGTATCTCCTTATGGATCAAGAAGGTAAAGGAAAGCAACAGAAAGCCATTAATTCATAAATTAATTCAGTGCTTGGTCTGTAGCCAGAGGCTATTAACAAATGCACTTTTTGCAGGGCACTTCCATCCTGTTGTTGCTAACTGCATTACTTACAATAATTATTTACTGCAGCACAGTGCTGAGGAGTAAAAAAAAAATGTGTCTCTTGCCTTCTCTTTGTCTAAGTTGTCTTCAAAATGGGTTAACTTAAGTCAGTTTTTTGCAACAGGAATGTGGTGCTTTTTTTGGCAGATTGAGCCCGTCAGTCCTGGCATTTATAGATAAACAAGTTTGTTACTATGGTATCGGAGCGTTGTCGAAAAAGACGCGACCCGTGCCTATGGAGTAAGGTGCAGTCCCTGTAAGAGAGATTGCGGGGAGGGTGGTGGGTGGCAGGATGTTCCTAGCAGTGGCTCCTGCCCGGGGAACCAGCGGCAGATCGGGAAGGCCTTGATGATTAGCAGGGGGTCTCCTTGCTAGAAGTCATTATTGTGGTTTTGGGCTCACAGAAGTAGCTGTTGCCCTACCTGGATTTAATTTCTCATGTAGGCGCTGGCATGCAGTCCTGCCAGCACCTGATGGGCAGTTCCCTTCTGGGTACCCTCCACACTTGCATCATTTGGCTCTGTTTTGCACCACAAGTTTCCCATTTGAACCTGCTTGCCTTGTACTTTCATTTGGGTTAACTTGTTGAGTTGGTGTGAGCGAACTCAAGCTGCCTTTGGAGGAAGGCTCAGGCCAGAATGGAGCCTCGTGCTGCAGAGGCAGCCTGTAGAAGCCTCCTGACAGTGAAAGATGGGGGGAATTTAGCTTAAACATTTTGTAAAAATTCATACTTTTTTTTTTTTTCTTTTTTCCACGAGACCATGATAGCCCTGACTTTTTTGTTAATTAGTGAACCAGATTTTTTTTTTTTTTTTTTTGTTAATGAGATGACAGGCTGTCTCTGTCAGTCTGTTCTTTGGAAGTGGTCCCGTGTTTCTGATTAAAATCTTTACCCTCTTCTGCTGTAAAATAATGTCATTTTTGTAATCTTTACAAGTAAAACGGTCTTTTTCATGACTAGGGGACTCTTGTAGTGTAAAATTCATATTAAGTGATTTTGTCAACCCATGAGAGGTAGGAAATACTCAATTTAAGAGAAAACAGTGAAAGAAGATAACATCTAGTGATGATCTGCCTTTTCCCTTAACAGGTATGAATAAAGTATTAGGAATAAATAGAGTGTGCTTCCCATGTGCTTGAAAGTCTCTTCTTTCTCCTACACCAGTCTTTTCCTTTTAGTTGGTGATGGTTTTGATCATACATCTTTGAAAACTTGTTTCTAGAGCCCCCCCATAGTTAAAGAGAGGCTCACATTTTTTAAGTACCATTTCCATTTACAATAGCCATATATCTATGTTTGTAATATAATGATATGTTTAAGGAGTTTATTTTCCCTGGAAGTTACCTATTGATGATTTATTTTTAAAAAACAAAAGCCGAAGCAAAACTTCTGGAAGATGGTGCCTGAGCACTTAACTGTGATCTTTGAGTCATATTTGTGTTCATGTTCTGTACTTCACCACTAGTAAGATAGGAGGAATAAAAAAGCCTGTACCTAAACAGTTCTGCTCCAGAGGCCCTGCAGATAAGTAACCAACAGAGCCTGTGTTGTAAATCTGTGAGATAAGTAGCCGTCATACCGATTGTAATCTCGGATTATCATGTATGTCTGCCTATTAGGTTATAAGCCTTTAAAACCATATAGTTGAGAAGAGCAGTATATAGTGAAAAACTGCATGGAGAGGGAGGCTGTTCCTGTTAGAAAGAAGGGATTATTTCTCCAGCTGTCAAAAAGGAGGGTGGACTGTGGTGGTTTTGTTATACAGCTGAAAATGTAATTGCTCAACAATTGAGTGTTCCTTTTGGGACAGGACTGCGTGCCTGCAGTCAAACATTTATTGGAGGGCACAGGATGACCAGATTAGTGGACAGAGTTTTTTGTCTGCTGTTGCTAGGGGCCACCTTAGTCCAGGTCTGTAACTTGGGGCTCCTAGCTCCTCACTTTTGCCATGCTGAGCTGTTTGGGGGTGAATCTATCTGGTGGTGCTAGCAGAAAAGGAGCACTTCAACATAATAATCCTGTTTGCCTTTCCAAAGTTTTATTTACTCATCATTCTTCTTGCCTGATTTACCTTTTCTTTCATTCCTCCCCCCCCGCCCCCCCCCCCCATCCTCTTCCTTAAAGAAACCAAAGCAGGAAGAAGGGTTCTTCCTTGACATTATTGTTTTAAGTGTGATGTCATTATATAGGGAGCAGGGTTTGACACTTCCATCCAGAGTAATCTGCCTTTTAACTTAAGTGCTGGGGAAGCAAATATTGTGACATTTTAGAAAGTCACTGGGATAATACTAAGTGTCTTTCAAATACAAAATAGTAATTTACATTTGAATGCCTTGGTGTCTATTCCTGTTAGGAACAATTTCTCTGTCCTACTTACTTTAAAAGACCAAACCCAGGAAAGAATCAAGAGGTTCTTTACAGCAATTTAAATCATTTTTAACAGGCTGCTGTTTATAGTACTTACTTTGTTGCAAATGGGGAATACTTATGTTGGCCAGTTTGACAAGAAAAACTGTCTTCAAAGTGGGTAAGGGACCCTTGGCCTGGATTTGAGACGTGAATTTTGTTATACCAGAACCCCTAGACATACCACAAATCAGACTTAGTAATATACAGTATCTGTATCTGTGCTCTGTCGTAGTGGTGCATGTTGTGGCACCTGATTATAGAAGTCAAGTTTGGTGCTTCTCTAGCTTGCCAACTGCAGTAGAGAGCACAGAGTTGTTTTTAAAAGTAAGAAAAACCCTACAGCTTCATCGTTTCATTGATAAAATCCATGCGATTGTATACAGGGAGGATTAAGTGGTAGCTTCAAACTTTCTGAAACCTATATGGTATAGCACTTTGGTAAAGCAATTTAAAAATAAAGCCTTCTGTATTTCTTGATATGTGCTGTTATGATTGAGCAGGGTAATTAGACAGCATATTGTTCACTAAACAAAACACTTCTGTGTGACATACTTGAATTATAGTGGTTATTAACTGACAAATCTCTATTATTCATCTTGCTGTATGCCTTAAAGATTGCTGGATCAGCAAGCTTAACAAATATCAATGGACAGTGCTGATTTAGGGGAGAAGTGGTGATGTTTAATTGGTCCCCTTCTATGACAGAAATTGCCTTGTATGGGTTATTATGCTGAAATTAAATGGTTAAAGTTTCAAGTTCATGGCTAGTTTAAATATCTGTGTTGCTACTTCAGAATACTTAATCTGAGGCACTAGACGTGAATCTAAAGTCTGTTTTAAAAAAGTCAGCAAAGCCTCTCAGTTTATTTCTTCATAACAGTAAGTACAGGAGAACAGCTCTGGTTTAGCATAAGGTTAGAAATAGCCTGATTTTCTTGTTCGAGTCTTCAGCCAAATTCAGTATCTGCTAGGAGGCTGCATTCTGCAGGCTCCTACAGGACAACCCCAGCCTTAATCTAATCACGTTAAGCAGACAAAAACGAGAGACAGAGCCAAGCAACAGCAAAACAACCAGGAGAGCAGCTAAGCTAAGGGGGGCAGGCCGGGAGCAGGAACGAGATCTTTTGAGCTGAACTGGGCTTACTGGGCTGCGCCAGCTCGCGCGGCTGCGTTTGGCTTTCATTCTGTGAAAGAGGATGGAGGTAGCTGGAAGGCCAAGTGCGGCACTCTGCAAGCACGGCCGTGTCACTGTGTGGAAGTTCTTTAATCTCAGTGAATGGAGGAGTGCCATTTATCACACTAAAACCTTTTCGTGACTCATTAATAAACTTTCTCTTATCTAATTGCAGCGCTTTAGTAGGATGCAGTATAACTTCAGTGTGCTGCTAAAGAAAAATTAGATTTTCTTGTAATGAAAAATGCAAAGTTACTCATTGAAAAGCTTATAATACCAGTGGCAAATGAAGCATGAAATATATTGCCAAAAATACGGCACCCAAAACCACTGGTGGTAAATATTTTATCTTGGTGCTAATTAAGAGCCTGAATTTAAAACTAAGCATTCTAAATTTTCACAGTAATAAAATTAACCTAACAATACCAGTATAGCTTTAGTACTGTGCACTGTTATTCTGGCCAGATTCTGTCCTCGACTTGTACATTGCTGGTGGTGGAAGATGTTCATAGCCCTAGCAGTAGGCAGAAATTTCTTCTTGTCTTCATAGTGCCTTTTTATTTACTTGGAAGTTGATTTAGGACCTGAAGGCCAATTAATAGCAAGCTTATGGTTTAATTAACTGAAAGAGGAAGTTCAATGTGAGGGGAAAAAAACAAAAAACAAAAAACAAAAAAACCCTGACAATTATCTCTTCCCCCCCTACCCCCACTTGGTTTCTTAATTTGACTTTTCTTTAACAGGAGCTGTTTAATTAGCATTAGATTTTCTATTAATATAAATCTGAAAAATGTGGTGTTTTGGCTTCTGTTGTTATTTCACTGATTTTCTTTTGTTTTTCAGATCCTCTCTTTTAGCACAGCTAGCGTACCTTTAATCAGGTGCATTTTTAGGCTGAAATTTGAGGGGTAAACACTCACAACATCCTCTGAAGCTTAAAATAGTAGGTGTGATCAAAAAAAAAAATTAATGCTCAGCTCTTGAGAGAGCATTTTTATGAAGCAAGCAGTGGTTTTGTGTTTGGCTGTACTTCTGTGGCCTTTTAAGGTTATGCTTAAATACCAGCAGTGGTGAAATCTATTAGCTGAGTGTCCGTACGGCGTCCGACCCTGCGGCGGCTGTCCCGAAGGTGTTTCAGAGGGGTCTTTTCTGGGGGTGCCTCTGCAGTTTGATGTTCCCTCTAGTGTTTGAGGACTGGAAATGCTGTCTAATCTTCACCAGGACGCCGCAAAATGACCAGACGTGCTCTCTAGCAACTCCTTGAAAGCCAAGGACAGGGTTTTATGTCGGGAAAGTCAAAGGGAGGGAATGTGGGGGCTTGGCTTTAGTTTCAGTGGATGTAATTGCTGCATTATCAGCTGACTTTGTCCGTGTGCTCTGCCCTGGATGACCTTTGGAGTGTAGGACCTGAGTCGGAGCAGTTTCTGTGTCATCACATTTCTACTTACCTCTGTGGGCAGACCAGATGTGGAGCCTTTCTAAGCAGAATTTGATTTCGGTGCTGCTTAGATGGCTATCTCCCAGGCTATTTATTGGTTTCATCAACACAGTAAATTGTCTCAAGTCTCCTAAAGAAGTACTTACAGAGATTTCTGTGGCTGATTAATCGCAACAGTTTGCTAGATAAGAATAAAGACAAATGATTATTTAAACCTGCTTATGTACCATGACTCTTTCTTCCTTGATTGTGGTAGAGTGCCAGCTGATGAAGACAGAACGACCTAAACCAAACACATTTATCATTAGATGCCTCCAGTGGACCACAGTAATTGAAAGAACATTTCATGTGGAGACTCCAGAGGAGCGGTATGTTTCATTCATATTTAATACATAAACTACTTGCAAAAGCAGATGCAAGTGTTCAGCATTAATAGTGAGTCCTTTCCTGAAGCTCTTATTTATCAGATGATGTACGTCTAGACTGAAAAGCGACAAAGAATTTTTGAGCACCTCTGTTTCAGTGCAGGTTCCAGTATAAAAGGTACCTTAAAGGGGGTTTCAGAGAGTGAATTTTGAGTGGTATTTTGTAAATGAAGTGTTGCTAGGTTGGGTATCCAAATCGGC
Source organism: Tyto alba (assembly GCF_018691265.1). Classification (NCBI taxonomy): domain Eukaryota; kingdom Metazoa; phylum Chordata; class Aves; order Strigiformes; family Tytonidae; genus Tyto; species Tyto alba. The sequence goes on from NW_024881303.1 coordinate 10,662,778, forward strand.
CAGGTGTGGGTGTGTACCAGCACACAGGTAGTTATTTCTGGAAACTTAAGGTTCATTTCTGACTGGAAATGTTGCAGTATGTGAAATGAAGGGTTTCTGACCTCGGAGTTTCTGGAAGGATGAGCACAAGTAAAACAGAGATTCAGGCAAAATTGAGGTGTATCAAAATACTGACCTTTTAAAGTCTATTTAGACACCTTGTTTTTAAAGGAAAAAAGTTAGCTGTATCATTTGCTGATTGCTAATGTTTTATGCAAATTAGATAATAAGTGATAGTTATCTGCTGCAGGTGCAGATTTTTTTTTTTTCAGCTGTTAGGAAACAAAGCTAAGAGCATGCATCCTGTGCTCTCATCATTGGAGAATTGATCTCTTACCTCCTGAGAGAACAGTTTTCCAGCACAGCTATTCTACAACTACAGAGTATTTAAATATTTACTTGCTCTTCCGTAGCTGAACTTAAACTATTTGAGTACCCTTGCCCTGGGGGAAGGGGTATTTTAAAACAGTTGTCCTCCCTAGATACTATGCTGGCACATGTTTATTTTTCAGATCAGCAAATTCTACATATTATTGTTGTGCTTTTTTTCTTCCATAGCTTTTTGCATGCACTGATTTAAAGAAAGTCCCTGTTTATTGCTTTTGATTCTATTACAATGATCAGAAGAAGGTGATATCAAATTAAAACCAAAGGAAAAGAAACTGGTCCTTGTTTCTTTTTAGTAGCTTTGTGGTCAGTGACCCTAAAGAGAGTGAATAACAGTTTCCACTTGGGGGAAGATTGTATTTCGGTCTTGTTTTGTTTCCTCCTAGCCAATTAAGTCAGCTTTGTGACACTTCAGGGCTCAGTGTTAGTCACCTCTGTTGTGTATGCTGGAGACATAAAAGCTGAGGGTGAAATTCTGGTCTCCCAGAAATCAAAGATACTCACTTCAGGAAGGCTGAGAGCTCATCCAGTTCAGTAACAGATCTTAAAAGAGATGTGAAGGTAGATATGCCTTTAGCTTTCTCTGTGCCTTTAAAACCAACATTTGTTTTTTGAGAGAGATGGAGAGATAAAAATACAGAAGAACAAGTTCTTTTTGTAATTGCTCTGAATATGAAAAATTAATAATAAATAAAGGAATGTGTTTGTGATGGTGATTGAAGTAGTCTGTGCTGGGTGTATAGAGAGAATGTTCACAATTTTTAGCATTACTTTGCCTGCCCCAGACAGGGCTGGACAATGTGCATTCAGACAAAATCCAAAATAAAAAATGCATAGGGCGGGAAAGACCTTGTATGTAATTGCTGCAGTTTTTGTTAGAATCTTATGTTGCATACGTTTTCCCATGGACTTGCTTCCCCTGGTGAATGATCTGCCTCATCCATCCATCACAAACTGAAATTCACATTCAGATATGATTTTTTTTTTTAAAAAAAATTTTTTAATAATTTCATAGAACTAGTGAAACTTTGATTAGGATGGCATGGCTTCACTGCAGATTGTGCATAGAATTGTTCAGCACTGGCTGCTGCTTTTCCTGCTGTAGTAGCAAAACGCTTTACCTGGGTTGTCCGTGGGAGAAGAGTTCAGCCAGTGCCTAGAAAATATCAACTAAACCGCTACGTCCCGTTCCCTACAGATGCAAAAGGTAGTAAAACATGGTAAATTCACGTAGTCCACTGAACATGTCTTCAGCCCCTGTATGCCTTAAAGCCCATCCCAAAATCCTGTAAGCCCTTACGAGTTGTATGCTTTATGTTCAATAAATTTGCAGTGAAATGAAGTGAAGGCCAAGAACTTTCACTTCAGTAGTTTCCAAAGGTGTGAAATTTCCCAAAGGACACTGGAGTGGAAGCGGTCTCCATGGAAGTCAAAGGGGTCAGTACTAGAGCACCCATTGCTGAAACAGCTGTGGAAACTTTATTGTAATCAAGACCTCTGCCCAAGATAAAATATCACTGCTTTTGCTGACATTCTGCTAAAATTTACAGAGGAATTGCTGTACTTCTGATACCATCTTTACAACAGAGGAATAACCTAAGTATACTGGGCTTTAATACCTTCTCCTAGAACACCCCTTTCCATTAAAATTCAGGATGTGTGTGCGAAGAGGTGGCATAGTGCCCCCAGCAGTTGAATATATGTGTTTTCAGTGTACCATAGGAATGGAGAAGCTGTGTTTAATTGCTTTGTGCTGCATGGAAGCCTTTTGCTTTCTGGTTTTGGCAAGTCTGTTTTTGTTATGTAAATCTCTGTATCACCAGGTCATATCTTGAGCTGCTGACTGAATGCCTATTAGAAATTCTGTTGTCTGAAAAGCCTTATATTGTGTCCAGGCGGGGAGGACTTTGGTTGTCTCTTGTTTGTAGTATGATTAATAAAGATACATGTTAAAAGTGTTCTTAAAAAGGCATTTTTACAGTGCTTAAAAATGCACATAATTCCGTGTACATTGCATTGATTCATCAGAGAGCATTAGTTGCTCAGTATTCCTTTGTGACCCTTGCCGTGGCAGACAGTAATCTAAAGTCACAAGTAATGAATGTCTTTGCTTACATTTTGCCAGGGAAGAATGGACAAAAGCCATCCAAACAGTAGCAGACAGCCTCAAGAAACAAGAGGAAGAGATGATGGATTTTAGATCTGGCTCTCCCAGTGATAATTCAGGTGCTGAAGAAATGGAAGTTTCTATGACAAAGCCAAAGCACAAAGTGGTAAGTGAGCATAGCAGGAGTAACAATATTTTTATAGGTCTTCTCAAATGTAGACAGGAAATAGCCATCAAGACGCATCTGTTCCCATAACAATTACACAGTTGGTGGCAGATGCAGCTTCTGGAGGAAGCAGTTGTCTGAGCTGAGCAGGTACCAGGCAAAGCCTGTCTGAGTCCACTGGAGTTCTGCGTTCAGGTGTCCTTACTGGATGGCTTTCAAGGCCAGTTTAGGTCTGTATTTGGTTTGCCTATTCTCCTGTGGTACAGAGTCTGAAATTGTAGCTCCTGCTGAACCGTGTGACCGTGTAAGCTCTTTGCAGGCTGATGCAACAATATTCCAGTGGATTTGCGGGATTTAGGGTGGGTCCAATGGATTTAATTGCTCCAGATGAAGGGTTTAGTCTAGCTCCCAGACAGCCGCTGCGGTGTCTGTTCCTAGAGCTCGGCTTTTTGCATCAGGCACAGCATTGTCTGAATGCACAGGGCCAGCTCAGCAGTGGCCTTCCATGAAAGGAGTATGTGCCAGAGGAGATCTTGGCCCTGTGGAGCCCTTTTAGGTATGTGTCTTCAACCTTCCTTCACTGCTTTTACCCCCTTGTGGTCTCCTGTTTGGGTTTCCATTTTCCAAAGCGTTCCCACTTGTTCTTGTAAGAAAGAATTGATTGAACCTTCTCCCATGCACATGCTATGTCTGTGAATTCTACCAAGGCACTTCTTAGTGTCCTTATCTCACCACCGTCATCCCCACTTACTTTCTTAAGTTCGTTTCAGTTTTGGGAGAACCAGTTAAGTTTTTAAAGGAAAAAGATGGCCATCCACCAGTGTCATCACTAAGTACACGTGCCAGCCTTCTGTCATGTCGGTGGTTTTAAACTGATGTAGGTGGCTACTTACATGTCACTGTGAATTGTAGGCTTCTGTGTCCTTGACTGAACAGTTGCTGCTCTTGATGAGCAGCTCTTCATGGAAATGCAAGAACCACCTCGTTACTCAAATACACACATTCTTCTACGATGGTGACTGTCTCTGGGCATGGTAGTGAGGATAACTAAGATTATTATTGAGGTCCTGGCATCAACTGTATTGAACAATTAGCAGAAAGTGTCCTCAGCCAGCCCTAAGGAAGACTATGGAGGAAGTTTGCTGGTGGGAGCATCTTATATTTTTCCCCAACCAAGGCTGTAGTAGCCTTTGGCTAAGTCTCACCACTGCCATGTTGGCAGTGGTCATTGATATGACCGTGCAGAGGCTAACCTCAGCCTGCAACAGATTGTGATTTTCCCCAACATTTTTCCTGATGGTGAAACAAATAAGAACAAATGACTAATATGTGAGGTAGTTGTTTTGTCTGTGGGTTTTGGTGCTGTTCAGTGAAGCATAAGAAGGCTGGTCCCCTAGAGAGGTGGGAAACATCAGAAAAAAGGTATGGGTTTAATTCCTGGAATCAGAGCAACACGTGCCTTTTAGTCAATGTCTGCACTGACAATGTGGTCGAAATGTCTATGGATTAGTAATAATACGTTGAATGGTATTTGCACGGTTGAGAGTTGAGTCATGTGAAAGTGTGTTCTGTTAATTGAAAGCTTATGGTTTTCCATAAATAGTTTGATTGATTATCTTTGGAAGTACACTGGTATTCATTTTTATGGAAGAATCATTTCTGCTTCTGAATTCTACCAAGAAAAAGGATTAAAAAACCCCACATGCGCAATGTATTCTCACATGAATGAGAAATTCTAGTCTGAGAATGATATACTTGTTGTTAGTTCATGTCATTCAGTTCTTGTTTATTTGTATCATTAACAGACCATGAATGAGTTTGAATACCTTAAACTGCTGGGGAAAGGCACATTTGGAAAGGTCATTTTAGTTAAAGAAAAAGCAACTGGACGGTATTACGCTATGAAAATTCTGAAGAAGGAAGTTATTGTAGCAAAGGTGAGTAGATGGAGAACTTGGGAATGTGCTTCACCCTTGATGCAGCATTTGGGAAAGTCATACCAAGGATTCTGAGTACTGGTAAAGAACTGCTCTGTTAGTGTTTGAAATAGACCCCTGATCTGGGGAATCACTTTGCTGATTTCCTTCTGCTTGTGTTTCAGGATGAAGTAGCACACACGCTGACAGAAAACCGTGTTTTACAGAACTCCCGGCATCCATTCTTAACAGTAAGCATTTCTCCCTCTGCTGAATGTAACTTGACATTATGACAACCAAGACTTCCCTTATTTTTTGTTGTTTATATAATACATCTGAGATCTGTGATTTCAAAGCGGCTGTGCGTTTTTGTACCCTTCCATTTTTGGGAAGCACAAATTAAAATGCTTTTCTTTAAGTCTTAGGATTCTTGCAGAGCAGGTCCTCAGTACCTCTTGAAGACAGTGTCTCAGGGTGTGGTTTGACTTTATGGCTCACACATTTAATGGCTTGCTATCTCTGAGAGAAGTATCTGTTTTCCTTGTCTTCCAAATACTTGGTGTCCTCTTTGTAGCAGAGATCAGGGTGACCCTGATCTTGTGACAAACAAGTTCAGGAAGATATAGTGGGGGGAAAAAAACTTTTAATTTTGCCTCTCTGTTGTTTTTTTAAGCTCCCAAAAGCAGCTCAGTATGGAATCAGCACTGGTAATGCCAGCCAGAGGACAGCGGTGGGAGCATGTGGGATGGGACAGGGACAAGCAGGATCGTGCTTTATCTGCTGCTTTCCTTTTGGATTGTCTTAGCTCTAAAATCAAACCATCCTCTCAGTTTAGATCTCCAATGCCAGCAGTGTCTCTGGGTTGAGTTCAGATACCTAAGTTCCACCTCAAGATTTTATTTCCAGTATTTATTACAGATTGGCTGTGAATTATTTCCAACCGCTTAAGCCCTCTAAGAGACCTGTGTGGGATCCCAGTTGTTCCCTTTGTCCAGGTGCACAAGGGCTTAGCTGGAATTTAGACCTTTTAAGCGTGGCCTCTGGAAGTAAATATTGGCTGTACTGGGTATAATCAGTAAATGTTTGTTGACATGTCTAAAACCTGATCCTCCCTTTCTCTACAAAAATATGACTGGTTTAAAAATGCCACCCCTGGTAATGAAGACAGTGATATCATATGTGGTATTTTCTTTTTAATGCTTTCATAGACCCAAATATCCAAAACAAGGGCTGTCTTGAGAAGTCAGCTATGAGACTGGGTTATGACCAAAGAACTTAAGACTGTGGCAAACAAGTTGATGTTACTCTTGCCACAGGAATACACGTGACAGGCCTGTACAAAGGCACCTTGTGACACTCCATCACACCCTCCGTCCAGTCTGTTTTTGTGAATTGCTCACAAATTGATATTGACAGTATTGCTCAATCCTCTGGCAGGCTGTCAGCAGGGAGCAGCTGTAGGCAACAGGGCAGAGACCAGCGGGCTGGTGTGGGTAAATACATATCTGTGTAAAACCTTGTGCTCCGGGGTTTGGTTGTGGCCTTTCGTCTGCGAGATGAAACTGTGGGAGCTTGTGGCCTGGGGAGGAAACTTCAGAGCATCTATTGGTACGTTTTGTATCGCTGTTAATGGGCCAGGGCTTTGTTTCACAGTATTAGAGGCATTACCGATAGCTTCTGCAAAGGAATGTTTTCATGTTTTATGAAATTAATTTAATGAAGTAAGTTGGCGGTGGATCAGTCCTCAGCTGCAACAGGAAACTATAAGTATTAGATGGGATTCAAGGACAAAAAGTCCAGTAAAATAGACAATTTCATGTCTGTCTATTTTTCTGAAGATCTCCTTAAAGTGCTTTTATAACTGTCAGTGTGATCTGTCTTCTAAATTTTGGTTTAAATCTGTTGTAGGCTTTAAAGTATTCCTTTCAGACACACGACCGCCTGTGTTTTGTTATGGAGTATGCTAATGGAGGGGAGGTAAGGGAAATGTAATAATGTTTAATACTTCAGGATTTTCCTGTAGTACTACTAATTCTGCTTGACATTGTTTAGCTAAGGTCTGTGTTTGCAATTCTAATTAACCCAAGTTGTCCCAGTGAAACTGAGCTGTTTGTAGGCTTAACTAATATTAAGAATTAAAACTTCATTTTCTTAACTCCGTTTTTAGAGATTGGAGGGTTTGGATGTAGGTTCATATTTTACATGACATCAGCTTATTGTAATCTGATGTTTAGTAGTTCAAGAAGGCAAGGTTGCTTTCTAGTTGCTCCTAAGACAACTTTTCACGCTTTTTAATGAATACTGTGAGCATGTGATACTTTGGAGGGGGAACTAGAAACATCAAACCACTGTTAGACAGTCAAGAAGGAAAAGTTGGAATATTGACATCTCTAAATCATACATTAAGCTATAGTTTTAATATGTAATTGTAGTTCAGTCCAAATGAGTTTTTATAATTTTCTGTACATACGAGAATGTGCAGTACACAAACTGGTTATCAGTGTACATCTGTGAATATAAGATATAATTGTCTAATCATTTAATTTATGATGCTTTTTAACACATTTGGGAACACAACTGCTTGAGGATGAGAAGGGTTTTTTTTTTCTCTTTGATAATATCACATTCCAAGCAGAATGTCCTGCGAACTGTGAGACATAACTCAGAAACATGTGCAATCTAAAGGGAACAAATTATTGTTCTTGTAGTTGTTTTTCCATCTGTCAAGAGAGCGTGTCTTTTCTGAAGACCGGGCTCGGTTTTATGGAGCTGAGATTGTTTCGGCACTGGATTACCTGCATTCAGAGAAGAATGTGGTTTATAGAGATTTGAAGGTACGTACAAAACTAATTTCATAGGCTTTTTGGGTTTGGGCTTTTTGTTTGTTAATTGCAAAAGCAAAGTAGCCTGAACTGTAGGAAAGCCTTTCCTGACTGAACTTTAACGTAACAGTTATTGCAGCTGTTGGACTTCACTTTACAGGATGTCTAAACACTTCTGTAGTCTAAGAGGCTGTATAATGCATTTCTCAGGACCCTGGCAGCATTTCAGAGAATATGAAGGGGGTACTGAGCTATTTGGGTTGCACTTTCACTTGCCTGCTTACGTTCCAAGAGAAGCTTTGCTGGCTCTTCTGCATGGTGGAATGTAACCCTGGGCTCTTCATCCCAGGTCTCATCATGATGCATATTCACACTGTGTGAATGTTACGCTTCCTTGCAGTGTGTTGTGCAGCACTATCTTCATAGTACCTGCTTGCAGTTAGAAAATTGGATAAGCTTCAAGTTGCTTATTTGTTTGGTGAGCACAGAAGGGAAAAAAAAACACAACCAAACAAGAAATCTCAGGGCAAACAAACTTGGGAAAATATTGAGGAAAATACAACAATAGCTTGCCTTTTTTTTTTTTTTTTTTTTCCCCCCCTCCCCCTCTAGACGTGTCATCAGGAGAGGATGAGAGGATACTGGTAGTTCATTTAGGAGCAATCTAAAATGAAGCATGCTGTATAATATTTTCAGGCTACGTCAGAGTCATTTTGGGATTCCTGCTGGGATTTTGTCTCTCGTAACACCATGACTCCTTTGAAAGTGTACTTTATTTCATACACAGTGGAAACTCTGTCCTGAAATCTGGATGGCTTTCTCAAAAATCAGTGGTGCAGGCTAGGATGAATACCATGTGCCCAGTAAATGTATAAAGTGATTCTCATGTAAAGGGTCTCTTTGAAAGTGGTTCCTTAGCCTTGCATTTGATTTTTGTTTCATTTGGTATCTTTTATTGGTACAGAATATTTCATAAAATCAGTTAGAATAAAAGCAGGGAGAAAGTTGTTTGAGGGGGAATACTTAATATATTTTTAAAAGAGCTGGTGTTCTGTTGGTGATAATATTGTAGAAGCATAAATACAATGTCTACATTCTGCGTTCTTTCTGTATATATGATCCCAAAGACTGCAAATTAGTTACCTAACATTCCCTAAAGAACTAAGGAAAGTGATATAAATGTATATTTACATCATACGTGCTTTGGCAGCTACCGTGGTTCTGACCCCAATGAGAACAAGGTTGAAAACTGATCTGCAGAAATTCATGTCTTTCTTTGACTTGCTGGGAAGCAGTGTATGTTACACCTAATAATGTCTTCATTTGGATTTTCTTCTCAGTTGGAAAATCTTATGCTAGATAAAGACGGACACATAAAAATAACAGATTTTGGACTATGTAAAGAAGGCATTAAGGATGGAGCAACAATGAAGACTTTCTGTGGAACTCCGGAGTATCTCGCACCAGAGGTATGTTTATATTGGCTATTGTACTAAATTATCTTCTTAAATGCCATCCGTGATAGCAGTAGCAATACAAAATAATTCTTGTGCCATAATGTGTTCATATAGTAACTACTGTTATATAACAGCACATACTGAGAATCTTTTATTCATCATGTTCTGGGACATAACTTTAGCATAACTATATATGATAATTTTCAGGCAGGGTAGTTAGTATCTTCCTTCTACTTTAGGGAATATTTACATTTTGCTGGAACTGTGCTTGCTTCTTGTGTCAGAAATCTAATTAAAAAAAAAACCCCACACTTTTAAACCACTTCAAATACTGCGTGATGGATTGGTGTCTGTTGTGCAATTTGTTTGCTGTGTGTTGGCCTATTTGAAAGCTATCAACAGGACTTTGGTTAAGAGGTAAAAGTATTGTCCAATTCTTTTACTCTTTGAAGCTAGCATAAGGCGACGTCTTCAGAAACAGGACAGACCAAGCTTTTTCTGCAGTATTTAGCATGGCATGCATTAAAAGTGCCAACTGTTTTGTGATTGTAAGAGTGCGAGGTATTTCTCAACATTAATTTGAACTTTCAAGTTTCAGAGGAACTAAATCCAAGCGGGGGATCTCAGTCCCCAAACCGTACGTTTTGGGGATTTTTTAGTACCAATTTTTTTTTTTTAAACGTGAAACGCAAATGTGTGCCTGCAACTTTCACCCTGGAAATTTTCCTCCTAAGAGTTGTGCAACACAGTTGGTGTTATAGCTGTGAGTTAGTTATGGGTAGATCAAAAGCGAAATTGTGTGATAGAGGATATATGTATACATGGTATTTTGCAGGCAGACGCTGGTTTTCTCTGCCCACGCGCCGAGCTGCCTGGGAGCAGACGTGCTGTATTAGTGGGGCACCCAGCCTGAGCTGCCGTGGTGTGCCTCACAGGAGGGCTGCTCGCCTCGCAGCGGGTGCTTCGCTACCCGTGGCGTCAAGACTTCCATCCAGCTTGGAGTGCAGACAGAAAAGCAAGTCTCGGGCTGCCGGCAGGTTATATGTTGTTGGCACAGGCAGGAATGTAGCCTTTCTCTGAGATGGGAGACTTGGGCATTGCAAACCTTTCTTGAGTTGAAGTATGCAGAAGTACAAAGTACGGAAAACCAAAGTGGAGGAGGAATATTTCTACTGAGAGCTGATGTCTTTGCTGATCGGTGTTTTTGCGCTCTCTGTTTGCATCGCGGTGGTGGTGTGCTCTTGGTTTTCGTTTGGTTTTTTTTTTTTTTTTTTTCTTCACTTTTTTTTTTTTTTTTAAACTTCCAGCTGCTTTCAAGGTCCTCCAGTCTCTTTGTAATAATGAAGAATGTGGGCACCTGTCAAAGTAGCTTGCAGCAAGGAGGTGGAGCCAGTCTCACAATAGCTGCCAGCTCTCCATGGATCACCAGAAGTCTTCAGTGAATCTAAATTGGGGTCCGTGCACCACAATTTGAGATTTACTGATGCAGGAAGTAATTAGCAGCACGACAGAGTGTTTATTATTCATAAACATGGCTTTTATTTTAGCTTCCCTCTTAAAATCCACTGCTGAACTTCAATTTCTCATCAAGGAGACTAAAAATATTTACTGTTCTGTTTTTATTTTTTCCTAACTTGGAATGTGGGGATTCCCTGTGCAGGCGTTATGTTATTCTTTCTATTATATTATTTGCTATTATTTTTCTTTTTAATATCTATGATGATTTGGCTCATCCAAAACCCTGAAGGACAAATCCTTTTGATTAACCCAGCTCTCTCCCTTACTTACAAATCCCATCTGTGAGTTGGAGTGTTAAATTCTGGAGGCTTTTGTCATCTGGTCGATAGCATGCAAAAAATCTGGAAACTGCGCGAGCAATATTCCGTGCGTTTAAGGTCATACATCCTTAAAAGCAGGGGGCTCGATCTTCTCATCTGCATTTGTAACTCGAATCCAGCATAGCAGCATGTTTGTACAGTTGTTGCACCGTTGTTTTTAGGTTCACACTGGAATCTCGTGCGTGGATGACAGTGACTGAACCATGTCAACTTTGATGTGTCAGGTGCATCGATGGCTGTGATGTTTACAGCTGTTCTGCCTTCTCTTTCAAATTCCATCTCACAGCAGTCTAGAGCTGCTCGTTAGGAAATGATGATCCTTTAATTTAAGTGAAATGACCTTGTTGTTTTACTGCCTCCCAGCTATCCCGTGTGTTGAAATAAATCATGGATGAGTGCAATACCTTTTTTGTTATGGTATGTTTTTGATACTAACGCTATTGCTCTGGTTTGTGCAGTCGCTGATATGAGCGTATGCTCATTGTGATAAAGAACTTTGAAGAAATAAGCATTTTATATTCTGTTTAGAACTAGTGGAGGTGAAGGAAAGAGTTGTAGTTAGTAACTAGACTATAATACAGAGTATCAATACGCTTACTAAAGTAACATTTGAAGTATTTGCTGCATTTTGAAAGCACCTGTAGCATTTACTACATACACAAGACAGGCCTTGGTGGTTTTCTTTTTCTTTCAGTCTTTCCTATTGCACGTCTCGCAGCAGTTTAAAAAATAAAAATGAAAACTGGAGGCCCCATGACTGTTTTATTTTAGGTAACCCAAGTGCAGGGGAGTGCGAACAGGAAGCGCTTATTGAAGGGGGTGACTCAGAGAGCAGTAACTGCATTGTCACACAATATCTCCTGCGAGCTGCAGGGCCGTGGTGCCTCGGGAAGGACAGGGCTGGCTCCTGGAATCCTGTCCGGCCGGCAGCTGTGTCGGCCGTATCCATGTACAGGGCAGCTGCACAGCCAGCTGTCGTTTGGTGTGAATCATACGGCTGGGGATGCTGTAAATAGACCAACGTGGGGTAATCTAATACCTGGCAGCCCTTTGATTTTTACTGCAGGCCCTTTCCCTCGTTCAGATAATTAAGGGGAATAATTAGTGAATAAAGAGAGGCAGAGTGCAAACAGTTGTTATGTGGAGTGTCTCGATGCTGCTTCTTTGTGTGCAAAACCTTTATCAAGGTTTGCAAGAGGTTCAGATCCTGCTTTTGTTAAACTTGCAGCGACTTCATTTGGCTCTTTCGCCCTTTTGGTTTTGAGTGTAAATTATGCTGAATTGTAGCAACGTAAAGCTCACACAGACACCGTGCAACAAGAAAACACGCCGGTGGTGCGGTCGTGGTTTGTGCTCTTAGCCAGAGTAAGCAGTTCAGTGCAGACCCGTGAAAAAGAGTAAAGATGACAACTCAAACCTGAGGACAGGGTCTGGAACATGAGACTGTTGGTGTCAGCTACAGACAACTGCGTAGGAGACATAAAGTCTAGAGAAGTCCTTGTAACATCCACTCCACAAGCCACAAAACACTCCCCACTCCCTTCAGCAACCTGCAGTGCACAAGATCAGAAATGCAATACGGCAGGGCTTCTCCGGGGCGGGCAGGAGGGATGGAGGGCACTGCTGGGGTCCCGAGTCCCTGCGCCAGCCGGGGCTTTGTTAGGTAGAAGTGCCCAGGGGAAGGGAAAAATGAATTGTGTGGGCTTCCTTCCACTGTGGGACCCGGCAGAGTTGCACCCCACTGACAGTTCCTGGGCTTGCAGCCCTCTAAGCAGAGGCAGAAATGCTTGAGCTATACGCAAGCGCCTTTGGAGAGGGGCAGAGGGGAGGAAGGGAAACATTTCCAGACAATTTGGCTGCTGTTTTACGGCCCTACAGCTGGTCAGATGTTAGTAGCGGTGTTCTGGCTCTTAGTGTTTAATGTACATTTGTCCTTTAGTACTTGTGGGTGGTCTCTCAGGATGTGCAGAGCCACCCTTTGGGGGGTGCAGGTTGACAGGAAGATGATGGGGATGATTGGCTTGTCGCTTGTGAAGTAACAGGATGACGGTCTTTTCTCCCTGTGCTGGCTCCTTGGTGGTTTGGGGTTTTTCTAAAAAATTGGATCCCATTTGGAACAGTTTGTGATGAATAACTGAGAATTTAACAGCTGGCTCTGTAACGTGAGAACAGTTCTCAGCCTTTGGGCTTTCAAAGGTTGTGCTTACCATGACCATAATGTGAGGGAGGGTGGGAGGAAGAAGAGAAAGAAGCTGCCGTAACGTACCCGCTGCCTCCTTTTCCCCCTTCTGCTCACCTAGCATGGTGAACGTGGGTGCCAGTTCCTTTCAAATGGATCCTCTGCAAATAATCTGCTGGTAGATTTGGCTGTGACATATGAAAAGATGAACTTGCTGGGGTAAATTTTGACTCTCGGTTTCTGTGTTCATGCCTGGTTTGGTAATGTCTGCTAAAGCCTTTTCCTTACATTTCTGCAGGTGCTGGAAGATAATGACTACGGTCGTGCAGTGGACTGGTGGGGTTTAGGAGTTGTGATGTATGAAATGATGTGTGGCCGGCTCCCTTTCTACAATCAGGACCATGAAAAGCTCTTTGAACTCATACTTATGGAGGAGATTAGATTTCCACGCACTTTGTCACCTGAAGCAAAATCTCTCTTGTCAGGTTTGCTGAAGAAAGATCCTAAGCAAAGGTGAGAATGTTGCTTAATAGTTGCACTTTCAAGCACTCGTACCCTCAGAAATACCAAAAATAAACAAAAGGGAAAAAAAATTGGTTAAAGGCTTCACAGAGAAGTTAACAACAGAGGTGTGTCTATGAAAGGGAACTATCTTCAAGACAGGTGACTTAAAAGTGACTGTTTCTGTGCTGCTGTATGAAATGCCCAGATCACCATCATTGAAAAAACATTGAAAATGGTGCTGCACAAATGGCTGTGGTATGCACGCATGCCAGCCATTTTTCTTTATTTAAAATTGAGGAAGGTCTTTTAGACAAAATTGTAGTTTTGTTTCTAATCCATTCAAAATGATCGCCCACCAAGATGGAGCAAGAGGACCTACTCATTTTTGTTTTGAAGTGAGCGGACGCTACAAATAGCGACACGAAGCAGCTTTGGTGATCAGGAGGCTGAACAGGGTGGCTGCCATTAATGCAAAACTGTGGCCTGGGACGAAGCAACCCTACCTTCAGCCATAACGAATTCCATGGCTGCTGTGGGTTCTAAGCTGCCCTACAGTGAATGCTTTCACCTTCTGTCCCAGTTCAGGCTGGTGACAGTTTTCTGAATATTTAAGTCTGTGCCAGTAATTTAGCATCCTGCTTTGGACAGTAGGTGGTGGTGTGTGTACCATGTTTGTGGTGGAGTTCACACTGTGCTTAATACACTCTTCCTATTTCCTCCCTTTTTTGTTGTTGTTGTTGTTGTTGTTGTTGTTGTTTTTTGTTTTGGGTTTTTTTGTTGTTGTTTTGTTTGATTTTGGATTTTTTTTGCTATGCTGTGTTATTTAAAAAGCAACCCTTGATTTAAAAACAGAAACCAAACCAAACCAAAACAACACCCCCCCCCAAGCCCTTATTGGCTAACAAACAGAAAACAGAACAAGATCCAAAAAGGATGTTGACCTCTGCACAAAGATAAACATCAGTTTAAAAACCTGCTATCTTGTCAACCCAGACATTTTTAAAACAAATAATATTGTGACTCTGCCCCTGATCTCTTCTCCTGAACCTTCCACTGTAAATGGGCCCCACATAGGAAATCTTTCATGTGAGGTGTAAGCAGAGTATTCTGGTTTGCTTTCTGATGTTTGTTTAGTCTGTGTGCGTGTGTGTGCACATAGCAGGAAAATGTTTTTTGCCAGTACACAGATACTTGTAGCAAGGATTTTTGTCATCGCCGCAGGCTGTTTCCATCACTATTTTTGATGGAAAACCCCGTTGAGAGATCTTGTAATGCAAATCCACAGTTTGTAGTGCCGAAGGATTCAATGTAGCGGTGACCTGGGGAAAGAGGAACACTTGTACTGGGGACCGTGTCCAGCCTCCTACTGGGTGGCAACACCTGCACACCCCTCCTGAACCCAGCGCCTGCAAGGGGACCCCCAGGAGCACGTTGTGGAAGTGATTAGCAGCCCCCCCCCCCCAGGCACTGTGCTTTGCAAGCAGGGTTGCAGCCCCTGCCAACAGGATTCCTCTCTGGGAAAGTGCTGGGTTAAACACAGTTGTGACCCTTTTGTAGCTTACTCAGGTGGGGCCCTCCAATCAGGGGAAACACAAGCAGCATCTGCTGCAATTTGTTCTTAAAGGAGCATCTCTGATGAACCAAAATGCAGTTTGTTTACAAACAAAGAACGCCCACTTGTTTCTAATTATAAGCTTTTTCCCAATGCCAATAATTACTCTACAATATGCTCATTTTATACAAATAGCCACTTCTTCACATGTATCTTCTGCCGGCTTGGAACCAACGATGCTCTGATCTGTTGGACAGATGATTTTCATGCTGCTGATAGAAATAACTATAGACTAGACAAGCCTGCACACATGCCTGCAGCTTGCTAATTACACTGGTGCTTCCCAGGCTTTTTGGATCATGGACTGTTCTTAAATACTGGTTTCTCACCAATCACCCGTTCACCAGACTTTCTAACTGAAGTTGTGATTCTGCAAATCCCTGTGCTTCGTGCCGTTTCAGGCAATGTGGAGAACGTAGCTGGAAGTACTAGGGGTAGAAGTCCTGAGTGTTGGCCTTGTAGTTTTATGGGTTTTTTTACTGTGTGGTCCGTGTGCTGGGGTGGGCGCCTGGCATACTTGGTAGCTGACTCATAGTGAATTCATGAAGCCATATTGAAGAAAAACAGCCAGATAGCTACAAAAATACACTCAGTGAAAAGTGAAATAATGTGCACTAGCTTGGTTGACTTTAGCCCATTGATGATGCTTTGGGGAACTCCTGTGTAATTCAGCAGAGATCTCCTCTTCCACAAAGCCCAGGGATGGACAGAAGTTGGTGTCATCATGATGTCTGTGGCAGAAAACATCGGAATTGGCGGCAGTTAGTAACTGCTGATGAACTTAAGAGTGGGATGGTGGAGACAGCTGAAACCATGAGAAAAATTAAACTGGGAGGTGGTGTCCCTTCCTGCAAAATCCTTAGAAAAACCCCAACAGCAAAAAAGGTTGATATAACGAGGCTCAGTGGCAAGGATATTTTAAGTTAAATATCAAGGAGCTAGGGAATTGTGACCTGCGTCAGGGAATTAAATCTTAAAAATTACCTGCTCCAGCTGAGCTGGTAAGAAGCAGTCTTAGCGCTCTGCATTTAGCAATACCAGTTCCATTTCAAGCCCACAGGCACATGGGGAAAATTGAAGAACAATAAATTGCATTCTGCTTTTAATCATGCCTGTTTTCTAAATTTGGTCATATAAAATCCACTTTGTAAGAGAAAAGGAATTTTGAAGTTTCTTTTGGGATTGATATAAGTTTATTAATCTTGTAATGTGAACCCTCATTTTCCTAAGAAGGAAAAAATCTATTCTGTAAATATTTCCTTTCACATGACCTGAAATTCTCCTTTGCTGCTTTGTGATATATATCAAATGGAAGGAGGTAGTCAGCGTTTTTTTCACACATAAAACAGCAAAGCTCTTAACTTGCATTATGCTTTCTCTGACTGTGGAGACTGCGACCTGTGAAAGTGCAGGGGCCCGGAGGTGATGCTGGCTAGCTGGTGGCGGGCAGGAGGAGCTAACCTTGAATAGCTGGTCCTCGTAGGCAGCAGGCTTCATGCCTTGTGGGCAGCCAGAGTTTTGAAACCACACATGACGAGTGCCTTATGTTTGCTCTGAAATTTGTGTCTCTTAGAAACACTTTTGTTACTCATCTCCAGACAACTCCAGTGTCTTGGGTATCACTTGAACTGTAGAGCGCTCTTCAAGTCTTCATACATATTTTACTGGGTGCTTGGAGGTTGGCTGAGATACAGCTCTTGTGTATGGTAATTTTAGTCTAAATCAGTTCAGACCAAAGCCATTCGGAACAAGTTTGAACAAACTCATGCAGTTCACCCATAAAAGATCTAAATTGAAACTGAGGAAAACATAAAAGGCAACTTTTAAAGAGATTTTTTTTTTTTTCCCCCCAGCTTTCTAGAAATCGGTAGTTTAGAGACTTCCCAAGCCTCAGCATCCTCAAACGTGACTCCTCTGTGGTTACTAACGTTGAGGAGTGGGAGCTCATAGTGGATCCACTATGTTTGTGTTGCAAGCATGTGTTTAATGAAGAAGTGGGGAAGTAAAACTCCACCAAGAGCTAGGAGTTGCATTAGGCTTTCCAAAAGTCTTAATCTCTGAGCAGGAAAGTTCCCAAAGACTCTGTGTGTAGACAGGGCTTTGGGAAAAATGTTGCCTTTTCCTTCCAAATCTGAAGTAATCAGATCGTGCTGTTCCCAAAGGCAGCCAGAGCTTCTCCGTGCTGATAGTGCCAGTCACAGGGAAGTGATATAGATGCAGTCCCTAAACCCTTCCCTGTGGCTGTCAGAGGCCTCTGAAGTAAGGGCTGTATTAAAATCAGTCACTTGTCTCCTTCCTGATGGTAACAAGAGAAGGAGAAATACGCATCCATGTGCTCTGAGCTGGTGAACACCAGTAGCTTTGCTGAGCTGATTTTTCTTGAGCCTGGTGGTGGGGATGCTTGCACTGTTGTAGAAGCAGGTTTAGGGGCAGGGAGGGAGTCAGAAAAATCACGTGAAGACAAAACGGGAACAAAAGTGGTGCCTAAAACCGTGTCCATCTCCTCAGATGAGGATGGTGCACGCACACATCTGCAAACAGCAGAAATCTGTCACCTAAAAGTATGGCAGTTTGTGCAGGTGAGAATTTGTTCACAGTCAGGACCTGTACTGTGGCTCCTAATGTGGTGAAGCACGAGTTTATGAATGGGATTACTCGAGGTTGCTGCCCGCGTTCCTGCGTTGCAGCATGGCTGTCCTTACTGTAGAAACTTTTTAACTATAAAACTAGAAGTCTGTGGGTTTTTTCTGAAAGAGCTGGAAATGGACCTGGGTGCTGAGCACTCTTTACTTTTACATGGACAAGTAGAGAAACAATATTTTTCCTGTGATCCAGTAATTGCAAACTTCTGGCCTGCGATAATACTACTTTCACCGTTGACTGTGTTTATGCACTATATTTATATTTTTATATATATAAAAATTACAGCACATAAATTTTAAAAAATATTTGCGCATGATTTACTTGTGATAGCTGATTGCCCTTGATTTGTGGATCACAGACATTTGTCATTAAATGATTAAAGGGACTTGCAAGCAATACTCAGTGTCATAAAAAATTAAAAATGTGGAAATTGTTTCAGTTGAATATTGATGTTGTACTTGATTAACAGATTTTCTCCTTGGGATTTATCTGAAATACGGAAACAAAGGCTCTCAAATAGAGATGGAAATTAAATAAATAACCAGAATTGTTTGGCAGGTATTTTTTAAGATCAGTTTAGACAGAAGTTTAGGCTTTAAGGGGATTATTGTGTTTTTTCTTTAATTGCTTTTTGGCCTGTACACTTTCTGTTACATTTCTTTGTATACGGTAAGTCTCAGTCGCTTTTTCTTTTCAAGTACTATTTATACTATTTTTGGTTCTGTCTGAAGACTGAAGTGCACAGAGTTCACCCTTACTGTACAAGAATCTTTTAAAGACTTTATTCCTGCTACACTTTTCTTCAGTTGTTGCATGTCCTTATGAAAGACAAACCTGCGGCTCTTTCAGTTCTCAGTGGTGCCTAACCATGATTTTTGCATTAGATGCTGATTTAATTTTGTTCTCCTTGAGAGAAGGTCCTTTAATAATAATTCTGAAAAACAAGAGTGTATTTTGGAATAAGTCCATATCCAAAATAGGAATTTTCTATCGTTTTTCCCATTCACTTTGAATGGATTTGTTTAATAGTATAGCTTTTTAGAAGGCAAGTAAAACATCTGGGGTTTTTCTTGGCATTTCCCTGAGTATGTGTTTGCCCTTCATGGAACAAAGGCTCGCATTAGATAACATATTCTCCAAAGCACTCGTACATGGCTGCAGCCAGCCAGCCTTCCTGTATGTTTCTGCAAAACACGATTCAGATTCTTCTTAGCTCATAGTCACTCCTGAACTGCTGTGCAGAAGTGCAGTCTGACATCTGTGGATAACGAGGATCAGCTCCACCCTCTTTTTCACCAGCCATCATCATCTGCGCTGGGGAAGCAA
Source organism: Tyto alba (assembly GCF_018691265.1). NCBI lineage: Eukaryota > Metazoa > Chordata > Aves > Strigiformes > Tytonidae > Tyto > Tyto alba. The sequence continues at coordinate 10,681,774 of NW_024881303.1, forward strand.
CAAGGAGCCTGGCAGAGACTTGGCAAAGCCTCTGGACCTGTGGGGAGCCAGCCGAGAGATGATTACTCACAGACTTTGTCTCTTCCCAGGCTGCCCTGGAGTTTGTCTCTGTTCCAGGCTGCTCTGCAGCTGTATCATGTGCTGCCAGGCAGATGGGAAGAGCCATCGCCTGGCTTGGTTTGGCCTGTGGGGCTCGATGGTGAATTTAGGCTTGGTCTTCGAGCTCACCCGGGGAAGGAGAGCATCACCCAGTGCTTTGCTACTGGAAAACTGGGGAGCCGTTCCCTCTTCCATTGCACATTTCCTGAAGAAACGTGAAGGAGCAAACTCCTTGGGTTGCTGTGCCACTAAATGGAAGAGGTCCAGGGAGCAAGCATGGACTCTGAGCTGCCGGGCACTTGTGCGGCTTGGTCTCCACAGCTGTGGCCTCTGCCAGCTCGTGTTCTCTGAAGACAGCGCTTGGGCAAGGCTGAGGAGGTTGCACAAGCCAGGATCCATTCCGGGTCAGCAGTATGGACAACCTGTCACTGTATTTGACTCCTCTGTGCTGAACGATCATCCAGCACTGTCCCAGTCGCGTTGTGCCTTCCAGCTACATCCCAGAGCGTGCAGCGCAGTCTCAAGCTGTAAAAATACCACTCGATGGGCTTTAGCACAGCCTTCACACTATGTCTCATATTTTGAATCAAAACCCCTCCTCTCTGTCCCCAAATAGTCGTGTACTGGCGCCTCAGGGTTACTGCGTGTGGCCCAGAGGAGATTCAGGGCCGCTTGCTGCACAGCACGGCGGAGGCCTCACCAGGCAGCTTGGCTTCACGTGCAGAGAAGAGTCCTTGGCCCTTTTTTCTGTAGCAGTATTGCTCTAGCCTTGGTCGTGTAGAACCCGTGTTCTAAGCTCTTAAAATAGGGATAATATCTCGGTTTGCCAGTGGCACCAAGAATCTGAGAACAGGCGGATACTAGAGGTCAGCCTGGACAAACCCAGTGGCACCTCTTGTGCTTAAAATCCTGAGCGTCACCTTAACCTTGTTACATGAAAGTAAGTCTCCTGCTGATTATTCAGTATGTGTTTTGTTTTCTCAGTGCATGCCTTTGCTTGCAGACGTGGTTCAGTCTTTTAGAGAACATTTTAACCTCCACAGCAAAATTTAAGCATCTGTTAGCTCAAGACTGCAACTAAACTGATTGCATCTATAAGCTGTCTGGACAGTTTTATTTTGGAATAATAGTGCTTTATCTTGATATACCTTAAGTCAATAGAACACCCTTTGTGCTTTCGTGAATCCAAGGAGGAAGGATTTGCATACAACATGGTATTATCACTGCAGTTGTCAACTGTTTGCTTTAGTGGAAATTCAAATCAGGTTGCATAAATCAGTTTGTCTCAAAAATCCTTGCCTCTCTTACGCTTCAAAATCAAATTCAGTTTTACTGTTGGCATCACTCTGCTCTAGAAAATTGTCAGGGGTAGTCACTTGTTAATTTAGAAAGAGAGAAGGGTGTGTGGCTCAGACCTTTTACCTGCAGGATCTGCTGTGGTCCCTAGGACAGCGTCTTTTCTGAAGGGCAGGTGTATTTTATTTTGGTTTTTTTCCCCCAGCTTTGTTTGTTGGAGACCTTTATTTCATTCTATTCGTTAACATGTTTTCAAGTCTTTTAGTGGAACTGTGTTGAAGCCTAAAATAAACTATCCTGCAGCCCTTGCACAAAAAACACATATGAAATAAATGCTAGAACTACTCCCAAATGTATTATGTAAACTCAGAATTTCTTCACTACCATTTAATAAAAAATGTATGAGAAAAATTACTGTACTCAAACATTTAACTACTTCTCTTGCCCCAAACAGGTTAGGTGGTGGTCCTGATGATGCCAAGGAGATTATGCAGCACAAATTCTTTGCTGGCATTGTTTGGCAAGATGTATACGAGAAAAAGGTACTTTATACACCTGTTCTCCCAAGGTGAATTGTAGCTGTGGATATACTGAATGTTTCAAATGTTGTTGCCCTCTGTAAGGTACACAGAAGCCCTCCACGGAAGAGGTTTGCAGTTGTTTTTAACAAGGCTAAGTTGCTTCCTGTTTCTTAAAATACTGTGGTTGGGTTACTTTTGAGCCAAAGCTTTTTTTTTGCATTGAGAGGAGTATCTCTCAATGAGACTTGGTTTTGTGGCTGAATAAATAGGATGTAGCCAGAATAATTCCCAAATTTAGAGAGTATATAGCTTTTAAGATTGCCTTTTCTGTGAATTCTTGCTGCCATTCCTTGCTATCAACTGACGTATCCCTTGCGAGCCCAGGAGTTGTTGCTCATTCCTGAGCATCTGAAGCAAAACTTCTAGAAGCAGTAGTGGAAGCTGGGCTGTTTGTTCCCTTTGCGTTTTTCCTGTCTTGAATGATGAAATTAGACTGAATAGGCAAGTGCAGAGAAGTGTAGGTTTTTACATCAATTTAAGCCTAATACTATTTTTTATTTTTTTTTTTTGGTGACAGAGGGCTGATGTGAAGTGTCTGTACTTTATGGTGTTCCTCACTGGTTTCCCCTGAGACCCACTGAGTTCGTAGGGTTTCCAGGCAGCCACTGGAGTCAGGAGCCCGGCCCTTTCCGTATGAGTGTGTCTCAGCAGTTTTCTGTGCCTTGTTGCCCCTTCATTCATGGATAACTTACTCCATTCCTCCAAGACGCCCTGCTTCATGCTCAGGGTGATCTGCTCTTGTCCTCTTCCATTTGATTCTCACCAGCCACATTTTCTGTAACGCTGACATGAAGTGCAGCTAACTAAAACATGGGTGTGCTGATTCAAGGCGCCCGTCTACTGGTGCCACATGATTTCACTCAATTCCAGCCTTTCCTGGTCTCGCTCCTTCCCCCTGCAGCTCCTTGTGATAATAAGATCTCATTCGATCTCTAAACAGTTTAGTTCACCCTCCAGTTGGTGGGAGCAGGTAAGAAACTTAGCAGAAACCAAGTTTTAATACTTAAAACTAATGCAGTGATCTGTTAGCAATGTTTGTATTCTTAAAAAAAATAGAGCATTACACCCCTAGTTTCCATACCATAGTGGGAGAATTGTCCCGTGCCTGTCTACAATTACAAAGAGCGCTCTGTTTCCTTCTCTTCTTTCACTTCCTCACAGACTGGTGTGGCTAAAGGGAACTGAAAAATCATAAAATAAGGTCTTGTGCCTTGAAAGTGTAGATAGAGCGTAGGCTTCTGTCCTGTCAAAGCATCCCTTGAGAGCTGCATGCAGTCATGAGGGCAGGAGGGAGTTGCGTCAAGTTTATTCAGTATAATGTAAAAAGTATATGTGATTTATTGTTCTAAACGGGAGATTGTCTCCATTTTCACCCAGCTAACTAGCTGAATACTTGAGGCTTTGGTTATTTTTTCAAAGTTTAAAGTAAAAAGTTGATAACAGAGCTGAGATGTCTTCAGAGAAGTTATCTGATGGTAGTCCCACTTCCTTGAATGGACGAGATATCCCACAAGCTGGAGGCAGTTTAGTTATCTGTAGAACTGAGAAAGTCTTCATAAATTGTCCCATCGTAGTCCTGACTCAGATTGTTGTGGAAACTACCAGGAAATTCCAAATGTTACATATTTTGGCAAGACAAGTGTGCTAATTCGGACTATTTCTGACCTTGGCATACCCGAGGAGCCTAGATTCCAGTTAGCTCCTGTCTCGTGAGCGTGTGCGTCTCAAATAGCCATGCTGTGCAACTGAGGAGATTTCTAAAACCCTGTGAGTAATTGCTGCCCATGTTCTGGGTGGGCCGAAGAGGAGCTTGCAGCGTTTACCTGAAATGCAGTCTCATAGATAAAAGCTGAATTTTGTCAGCTGCCTAGAGGTGTTCATATGCTAGGCTGGGTTACCCACTATCTCCAGATAATGGTGAATAAGTTTATGAATATAGGCTTGGAGTAATCGAGAACACTTACTTTGTAATTAAGCTTGTTGGAAATACAGCCTTGCTTTGAATTATAAGGAGTCTGGAATAACTGGGGTTGTCCCAAGAATTTAAAATATTCATTAGACTCTCCTGGAAGAGTGTTGTTATTTGTCTCAGGTGCAAAGAAAGGGACGATTTAATTTGCAGTATTTTGCCCACCCACAAGCGAAACACACGCCATAAGATTTTATTCACTTTTGGTTTTTTTCCTGGTCGTCTTTGTCTCTTAAACCAAGAGAAGCCTGTGGGCACCACGCTGGTCTGCAGCAGTGGGAGGCTACAGGTGGCACTTCTCTGCCGATGGAACTGCAGAGCTATTGCAGGGACAGCTTTTCAGTAAAGCAACATATTTGCTTGGTAAAGTCAGTGTTAGAGCTTTCTGTGGTTCCCCCTCTGTTTCCAGCTTAATGTCCTGAATTTGACAACTGAAGGGGGGGAAACTGTCTCATGGGTGCCTCGTAATCTGTCTCACGTTGCTTTTAACAGATACTAAAATAAAGGGAAATGATACAGGCCATTACACGTGTGGTCTGACTTGGGATTGCTGCTCCGAGTCGCTCTGCTGTGCATAGTTCAGGACCTAAATCACTCTGTGCCCCACGCAGCGAGCGAGAGCCACTGGGAGCATCGCGAGTGCCAAAAGCGCCGTGAGCTTAAAAGGACAGACAGAACTTCACCCACACGGGCACGCACGGCTTGTCAAAAACAAACCAAGGTTCACTTGAAGGAGTGGGCAGAAAACTGCTGTAAGGAGAAAGAGAATAGAGCTAAAACGTGAAGGAGAGACTGCTCTTCCTCAGCAGGGGTTTTACATACGATTTGTTGGTGTGACTTGATTTGGAATAGTGTTATTAACATTAAAATGTGAAGCATTCCCTCTTCGGTAGCCTCAGGAGGACTGTAAGGCTCAGAGTGACTTGTGACTCTGGGATATCCTGTTTCCTTTTCCTTTTTAAATTCAGGACATAAAGACCACTTCTAAGGACCTAATTTTTTTTTTCGACAGGAACATTTGCCAGGCTCCTTTAAGCCATCCTTGGGCACAGAAGATCATTAGTAATTAAAAAAAAAAGATGATGAATGTATCCTCTAATTGTACCCTCTTATAATAAGCGGAACTTTTATGTTCCTTAATTTTAAAGATTGATTTTAAACAGTAACTATTTCTTTGTGCTCAGAAACACTAGCGTATGTGTAGATGAGATTTCTTAAAGTCTACATTGAAAATGAGGTCGCTTCATTGGATTGTTGTTTGTGAGACAGGACAGCACTGTTAGGTGCTCTCAAAACAGATCAGAAAGATGATCCTGGCGACAGGGAGCTCGAAGCAAGTGCTTTCTTATTTACCAACTTGCCAAGCGAATGATTCTTCAGATCTAAGCTGGAGGAAAAGCTGGGGGTGGGGAAGAGGTGTTTTGTACATTCCTGATTTGCTGATATTTTCCAAGTAGCGATTCCTGTCAGTGTCGTTCTTACGGTAAGAGCAGAAGGGCAGGTCTCGGGGTCACCGCTTAATTCCAGTTGGAGCAACTGAGCGGTGACCCTTCCCCTGCAGCCCGAGATGGGGACCCGTGGGCTTCCTCCATCACGCTCCTACATTGTTGCCTGGTGTGGCTCAGTGCTATTAAAAGGTGGCCACGCTTAACCCCCCCACCCCCCCCCCCCCCCACCCCGGGGGGGTGGGAGAACCGAAGCCCAGCGCGGAGAGCCACGGCGTGTCCCCCCCGTGGGCGGGCTGAGAACCGTGCCGACGTTCTGCTCGCGGGGCGGCGGGGAGGTGAGCGGGGGGGCCTGAACCCCAGCGCCGCCGCCCGCCGGAATCGCCCGTGTTCCAACCGCGGGCGCCCGTGCGCGCCCCCCGCCCCAGGCGCCGCTCCCCCGGCCAGCGGCTCCGCTCCAGCTGGAGTTCCCCTCGCCAGAGCTCCGGCCCGTCCGCCCCAGCGAGCGTCACCGCTGGCACCCAAACAGCGCAGCTGGTGGTGCAGCAAGGGGGAGGGTGCGCACTGCTAAGCGTGCCCGGGCGTTTCGTAGGCGCTGCGGGTTTTGCGGGGCTGATACCAAAGAGCTCTTGGGGCCCGGCAGCGCGGAGGCCGAATCGCTGCTCAGACCCGCGGCACGGTGGCAGCCGGAGCTGCGTGGGCACGGCAGCTCCGCGGCTGCAGTGCTTTTGTGGGCATTTCGACCCTTGTGGTACCACTAAGCGTCTTACTCATTTTCATCCTCCTCGAGCGTAAATGTGACTTAGGGTGCAGTTGGCAATCCCCGTGTCGTTAAGTGGGGAACCAGTGTACCCTGTTATTTTTAAACGTTTGTAAGCATGTTATTTATTACCTGAAGAAATGTTAGGATTCTAGGTTTTTCTTTGTGCAATTAAATCCTAGAGACAAAACGCCCCATAAATAGGAAGTGCACACCTAAATAGATATTTTTATTGTCTATGGTTCCTTCTGTATGAACTACCATTTTTTAAACATTTTAGGAGCGTAGGAGGAGGCGCTGTAGCTTATAACTCTATTTCATAGTTTACGTGTTTCAAACAGTACTGCAAGAACCTGCAAATTTTTTTTTTTTTTTTTTTTGCTTTTCATAGCTTGTACCTCTGTTTAAGCCACAAGTTACATCTGAAACAGATACAAGATACTTTGATGAAGAATTCACAGCACAGATGATAACAATCACTCCTCCTGACCAAGGTAAAGTTTTCCCAAATGTTTCCCACTGTGTTCTCCAGACCACCAGAAAGAATTTGCTGCAGTGTTACCTGGTCTCTTTTGACCATGTGAAAAAGCATCAGTTTAAACTTGCTGGTTTCCCCGTGTATGTGTTTGACCAAGAGGTTGGTAAATTGATGTGAGACTTTCCACATGTCTTTCCAGTTCGGGAAACGAAAAACCTGTTTTAGAAGACAGTGAAGTTACTTGCAGTGGTGTCTTTTCCAAGTCTGCACATTCCCATTAGAAAAGAATTCTGTTCATGAGTACTGCATGGGTACATCTGCACACACACTGTGTATAAGCAAGCAATCAGCTGAGCGTGGGCTAATGTCCATAGTCAATCCAAATATATTTTATTTTGGTGGTAACTGAGCACGTTTAATGCTCTGAAATAGCAATTGACAGAAATTCAGATTTAAGCAGTGCAGCTTCTGGCAGTTTTAAATGGACATCCGAAAAACTGTTGACATACAACAGTCAGGATCCCCTGTGATGCCCACGGAATGCGGTGAGATTTACGAGTTCCTGTTTCTTTGCCCTTTCAAATTGTGGAAGAAAAAGACAACAGTGAAGTTTTCTGAAATAACTTTACCGTGCATTGTCTTGTTGTTTGTTCACTTAAAAGCAAAAAAGGTAGCAAATGTTGTCTATTATTTTGGGGTTTGTTTTTTTTTTTTTTTTTTTTCATTTTTCAGATGACAGCATGGATTGTGTAGATAACGAGAGAAGACCTCATTTTCCTCAGTTCTCCTATTCAGCCAGTGGAACCGCTTAACGTTTTGCCATGTTTTCCCATTCAGAAACAAAACAGACTGCATTTTGGGGACCTTACTTCAATGGACACTAGAGAACTTTCTATATTATCTGAATTACAAACTGTGTTTGTATTACAATTTAGATGAATTTGTAGGAAGCCTCACAGATTCTGTATTTAAAACAATTCTTTGATGCATTTTTGAGAAGGAAAACAAATCCATTCTTAAAGTATTATGTCAAGGCTTTTATGCTGAATGACCGTAGGTTTTTAAGAATATACACCAAAACTGTTTACTTTAGAAATAATTAAGGTATTCAACATATCAGCAACTCTGACCAGAAAATCCCCTTATTTTATTTATTTCATACAGTTCATTATCTAAATATAGAATCTGCACTCTGAACAATTAGATTTATATAGGAAGATATAAGACTTTAGTAGCTAGTGCAATAATATAAGCAACAAAGTGAACAAACTCTGGAGGGTTAAGGTTCAAACTCATTTTGGACAGCAGTGAAGTGTCATCCAACTCCAGAAAACCAACTATAGGAACAGCATTAATGGCCTCAGTGAGGTAAATCAAAAAGCAAAAGTTATTTTTGTTATAACATCTGCTACAAGACATTACATATCAAACTGAATCCAGTGGAATTTCCACATCGTACAGATGAGTATTCCGTTCTAGACAGTGCATTTAATTATTCCATTTGCACACAGTTTAGGAATACTTCATAGGATTGGCTTCTCAGAACCTAGAAAACGCTTGATTTACCAATCTAATATGAAATGCCGCAATGCAAAATCACCCACTTTCACCACTGTTTAAAAATACCAGACAGGTCTAAGTGAGCATCATCTTATTGAGCGAGTCAGCCAGACAAAAGTACATTTGGGCACTGAAGTAATGACTTGTTGCCGCTTTTTTTTTTTTTTTTTTTTATTAAAAGATATATGAATATATATAAACACTTAATGAATTTTTGCATCATGCCAGATCATTTCTTCTTTCCTGAGTGTGCGTTAAAGGTATCAGCCAACAGTTCCTGGTGCCTTCTCACTCTTGGAGATCCACTTTAACAGTGTTTCCCATGTATAAGAAAAAAACTAGGTTGAAACTTCATATGTGTTTGAATAATAATGGTGTTCAAAAAGTGAAATTTTTTTTTGTTTTTCATTTTTAATCTTAGTGGAAAATTCCCCACACCCTATTTTTGTTGTATCATGTTTCTTTGTAATTTTCATAAAAGCAGTCTTACTCTGTCTCTGCTGCGAATGAATTTATTCCACTGTAGGTTGCGTTCTCTTAGATTGCTTTGTTTGTTTGTTTGTTTTTCATTCTCTTGACTGTATAAAAAATGATGACGTGTACTGCAGTTAACTAGCATTTAATTTTTTTATTTGAAAGGGGAGTATGATATGAAAACCCTCGCTTCCCCTTTCCATCAGAAACTGCTGTGTTTGCACAGAGAGCCCATCATCTTGACTTTTTTTTTTTTTTTAAAAACAACATTCAACTAGTATTTTTACTCATTATATGAAAGTTTCCCTCCAGTACTTAAATAAAAACTGCTTTGACAAGTTAGGTTCTTATTTCTTGTGGTAGGAGCCTTCTGAATTTGTAGAAATGCAACAACTGCTCCAGTTTCTTGGGTTTGAGAAGCGTAACACTGAGGGAGTTTGGCTTTTCTGCCCCTCCTCAGTTGTTTCATCTCTGTGCTGATCGTTATGCAAAGATAATTTTGGAAAATGTTTGTTAAAAGAAATACACTCTGTGCCAGAAATAGTTTGTCTTGAGGTGAATGAGGACAGGCCTCGTTTTGCTGTCCTCCTGATGCCAGTGAGATTGTGTTACTGAGGCCCTAATCTTAAAAGGTATTTCTATTCCAGTCGCTCGGGCCAGTGTACAATATACAATATTGCGTTTCCTTGCTAGGGACTAATATTAATTGCTTCTAGGAGGTGGTTATACAAGGCTGGAACGTCCTTTTTCAAACAGGATTACAGAGAAAAATAGAAGAACGTCCAAGAACAACTGCAGTATCCTTCAAACTAAGCACAGAAGTTGCAACTGTAGTAAGCCATTACACATCCCAAACATTTTTCGGTTGAAGGAAATAAGCTCTAATTCCCAGCACAATTCCCTGCACGTTTTATGCAAGGAGGAGAGGCAAAAGAAGGGCTCGGGGTCTCTGTAGAGACGGATGCTGGGCAGCTTGTCCCATCCTGCAAGGCCCATCTCCTCACTGCTCTCCTTCCTTGGCGTTTCCAGCCAGCCCAGGGACGAAGCCCAGAGAACTCTCCTGCAAGTTTGCAAGCCCCGACAAGTTCCGAACTAACCCACATCGTACATCCAAATACCGGCAACACCAGTGGGCAAAGGTTGCCGTAATCTGCCCCAGGAAGAGCTGGTCTTTCAAATGCAGGAGCAGACACGGATCGGGTTGTTCTGTTGAGGTCGATTATGTCTCAGGACAGTAGTTTTCTGCCAGTTGTTGCTAATGGATTTTTGGTTTAATTCCCGTATATAAAATGGAACTTAAACAAAACTGCCCTAAAAGTCTGGAAATCTTAGTATTGTTGGCAGCAGTGAGCTGGGAGAGGGCCATACCTGAATGCAGGGTATTCTGGATATTTTCCCTCATTTTGCCTGGGACTATTCGAAACACCTTGCCTGTTGTCTACAACTGAATGGTTGCCGGTGTTACAGCTGTCTGCCTGCAAACATAAAATGTGTTCTTGAAATTCTGATTTAAATCCTATCGCAAAAGTCTGTGCCCTGACTGTCGTTCACCTCGGATTGCTTGTGTACCTTATACACAGAGCCTGCTTAAATCTTGCACGTTTCTTTAGCTTTGTTATTTCAATAAGCCAAAACTTTTCTATCTCTGCAGCCCCAACCTCCTCATTCTTCCTTCTGGCATTGAAAAGTGTCACCTTGCTCTGGTGTTGTACGTTGCAGCAGAGATGGTGCATCCCAAGTGCAGAGCACTGGGAGTGTACGTATGTTCCGGCCCAGGAACTTGGTTATAAACTCAGATTGGGAGAAAAACGGGAAAAAAAAAAAAAAAAAAACAAAAAACAAAAAACCTTTGCAAGAGCAAATAACGGGCAGTTCTCGGTGTGCCTCTGAGCACAGGCAGAAGACGAGGCCAACTGGGCACTGGTCGAAACACACAGGTGCTGGTGCTGTTGGGGTTACGAGGCGTTGGCAGAAGCCAGGTAATTCCGCAAATTCCGTTTTATGCTCTCTTGTGTAACTAAAACCTCCGCTACAATCCCATTGGGGTGGGGCAGGCCGCGCTCCCTTTCGCCTGGGTGAAGATCACTGTGGTTTACAGTATTCCCAACTCTGCATGAACTGTGACCCCTCACCCCCCACAATAAAACGAACTGCTCGCTCTTCGTTTTCCTTCCCCCACCCTCACCCCCCCAGCAGGTAACTCCGTGGGCCCCGGCTGCTGCGCTGCACTCGCGCAGGCCTCCAGTGTGTTGGCTGCCGTTTGAGTTTGTTCCCAGTTTTCCACCTGAGAAACAAAGTACAGTAGTTTTTGGAAGCTTGAGGGTAAAAGCTTTCCTCGGTTGGTTGAATTGGATGATCTTTGTTTTAACTGGGGGCAAATTTTCTTGTCTGCTACTTTGGATCGCTTAGGTGCATTTAAATGCTCTGTACAAGAGTACTGTGTTCTTCGTACTCCCTAGTGTGTGAGGTTTTTAAAAAAAGTTTGTCGGAGAAAATGCCCGTTTTTTTAGAGAGCATATGCCAAGTCAGATTTTTATCTCCAGTAGCAGGATTTAGGTTGGTGGTCCCGAAGGAGAGGTCACAACCTACAGTGGGAATGCAAAATCCAAGGAGGGAGAGTTGCAGAAGAGAAGCCCGCACATGTGAAGTGCCTGGAGAGCTGTGTGGGTTTTCTGTTTTCTGCCAGAGAAGTTTGGGAAACGGTAATTTAGGAGGAAGGTTTGATTTATTTCACAGTATCTAAAAGCGCTTCAGAGGTAAAAACACATTTGAAGAAACGGGTGAGTGTAAAAGGATCTTGTTTCTTTAGTGTTGCAAATGAGTGTTTGTCTTCCCCTTTCAGCTCAATTTTCTTAATAACAGGGAGGTTAATTGCCACTAGAAGTAAAACGAAAAGAACACACAGTGCCTATAGCAAATGGGAGCTTATTATCCCCAGTGCAGCTGAGTGTACAGACATTTGGTAGCTCTGTCTAATGGAACATATGTTGCATTCTAATCAGGTGATGACTAGTTGCTGTGTCTGAAATTATTTTAAACAAAACCATTTTGTTACAGTAGTCCCTGCATGTCACTTTTTGCCTTTTTTTTTTTTTCCCCCTTTTTTTTTTTTTTTTGGTAACTGTTGGTCACCATCCTGGTTTTGTGAGCATGGTGGATTCTTTCTTGACGACCAGATCAAGGACTTTGGATGTGGAAACACTATTTCCCTCTGTAGTTTTTCGTGTTTGTAGCTCAGTTCTCGGTTTCTCCTTCACTGGAGCACTGCTTCACATGGTTGTCCGCATGTTACTGCTCACTACCTGTTTCCCTAGAGCTGGAATTGATGAACTTCTGTGTTAAATGTAACCCCGGTCTCTGCTAATATTCCATTTTTATGAATTTCTCCTCTCTATTTCTTCACGTCTTCTGTCATATTAACGTATCTGCTTGTATTTTGCATCTTTATCGGTTTGTTTCAAGAAGATAATGACACCACTGACAGCAGTTGCTGTATGCTCTGAATTCTGAGGGTCTCTCAAATTCTGCCCATTTTAAAAATAATATAAACTTTTATCCCACAGAAGATACTATAATTGAGTAAAAGAGTGAAAATTCTTTGCAGAAACAGAGGAGACACAATCCCTGCGCCAAATGTTGTGATTTTTAGTTATTTGTAAGCTCTACCACGCTATTTCCTTGTGCTGTTGTGTTCTTACAGTACCGATGCTGTTAGCCAGAAAACTCTTGTGTAGTACTGAGAAAACGTGTATCGGGCCAAAACCCAGTGATCCATGATCTTCAGCACAGTGCCTGGGAATTCATCAAAACTGGATTAAACTGATCATGAAATACATGCTTAACCATTATACTGTTTTGGAAAACACCAAATCCAGGAACGCTTGTTCCTCCTCCGCCTCACTGAAGCGCGGCAGCTGGGACAGCCCTGCGGAGCGTGCGTGGAGCAGGGGCGCCGGGCGCGACAACCTCCAGAAATCCCTGCGAGCCTCAGCCAGTCTGGGTCTGATTGAGCTCCTGGATTTGAGCGCACGTGCTTTAGTGAAGGAAGTTCTTGAGGTTTTCTTTTTTTCCTACCATCTCTGGTATGTATTTGTGCTTCCAGAATGACACAACCTATCTACTGTTTTCCTACAGCCTACGTGACTCAGCACCAGCCTTGCATTGAGATGTTACCAATAGTACAAATCCTGCCTTTTTCTCATTTTCTTTTATGTCATTGGCCCTCATCTTCCCAAGTTCACTGCACTTAGCGTTTTAAGCAAAGGAGGTATCTTTGTTGAGTTTGTGCATGTTTTATTGCAGTATAATTTTGCAAGTAGTTTACTCAGGGATATGAACAGTACATTGTGTTCTAGTATAATGTCACTTACTGACCGGGATTCCTCTAAAGCAGGAATGCCAACACTTGCCCTTGCATTGCTTGAGATGGGTGCAGGCAGGCTGGATACTCCACGTTTCCTCCTGGCACGACTAGGAGAGAAGACCCTGAGGGATATTACTCTTTCAGGTGAAGGATGATGTGTGCTTTGCATCGGGATTTGTGCTGTTAACAGTGCACCCTTCCAGAAACAGCCAAAGGATCCTAATAGCATCGCCACCAGGCACTTTCATCTCTGCTCAGTTTTGGTGGTTGCAGCTTTTCCTTTCTGGTTTCACGCCCAAAATAGATTCCTTTGATTTTTTTTTTTTTTTTTTTTTTTGTTGTTGTTGTTGTTGTTGTTTTTCACCTGTCTGACACAAGTCACTCAGAAATTGTTGCTGGTGCAGGCTGGAGCTGCCAGCTCCTGGAAGGTGACCTGCACCCGGAGCTGTGCAGCTGTACCCCCTGGGTCAGCACATGCTTCCAGTTTGCCGACGGCTGCTGCAAACGCCGTCTGACTTCGGTCTCCGGGCAGAACCGAATCCCAGCGCTGCCCCGGGTCGGCAGCGCCCCGCGTCAGCAGCCCCGGCGCGGCTCAGGGCAGGGTCTGCGCTGGAGAGGCTCCTTGCCCTGAAACTGGCTTTTTTATTTTAAATTCGGTGAAGTGCTGATCTGACTTTGGAGAACAATTGCAACACCTTTTCCCGTACACAGGTCTGGAGATGTCACATCAGCCGAGTGATTTTTGGTTTTAAATAGCTAATGACCTTCTCTAATGTATTTAATAACTTGCTCCGGCAATTTTGAAAGGCTTTATGGATGTGCAGAAAGATCAAAACATAAGCCCTTAAATGAACTTTAATAATGAAAAACAGTGATCCTCTTCTTAAGGCGGTTGCAGCCTACAGTTAACTTTCCATATACTGTGTTTAGCTGCTGCACTTGTTCCTTATTATGATATTACTGGGGGAAATTAAACAGGAAGACAGGAATACCTGCTGGCAGTCCAGTAGTGAGTATAAAATTAAACTGAGTAAAAACAAAGTGGAAAGAACAAGGTCACTTGATGGAACTGCAGACTGGAAAGTTGCAGAGGAAGGGAAGTGTAAGAAAGCAGAACAAAATGTACTTATTGACACAGGTGAGGTTGTAAATTTAATGTGTAACTAAGATAAAAGGATTAAACTTATTATCTCCCTTTACTCGATTGTAAAACTTGAAATCACATTACCTTTCTAAAGTTTTACTTTCTGTGCTCATGTGCTCAGCTCTTAGGGGAGATCAAAGGTGGCTGTTGTTACTTAAAATGGATTTTTTTTTTTTTTTTTTTTTTTAAATCCTAGTAAGCAGCTCACTGAGTTGTGATCAGGGTGATGCTTCCTGGGCTGCCCTGTGGTTTTCCAAGTAACTCTGAGAAACCTGTCACGGCTGTGCTTTGTGAGAGGTCGGAGAGGTATCCTGACAGTGTAGGAAAGCACCGAGCTTGACCGATGAAGTCAGTGTGTGAGTGACACAGTGCTGTCTGGGGTTCCTCTCTGCAAAACAGTTGTGCCAACTTTCTTCTCAGATCCCTGCTGGTAACTCGGCTTTTATTAGCAATCTCTTGCTAATGAAAAAACACAGGCATCTGTGACGAGAAAGGGAAAGTCAACAAGGATACTTTTCAAACATGAAGAAAACCGTAGATAGAAATACACCTATTTTTCTAACGGGTTCAGCTGAAATTTCCCCAGTACTGAGCTGCGTGTGTGCACATGCCTGAGCAGCAGATGATACGGGGACACAGACTGGTGGAGGCCCCGAGCATCGGAGGGCTGCTGGAGAGGAAGGCTGTAGCAGCACAAAGAAGCTTCCAACTCCCCATCTGGAAAAATCCCCCACAGGAGCACAGGCGATGGCAATGCCATCTGTCTTTTTTCTGCAGCGCAGATCTCCTCTCCTGGGAGCAGAAAAAAAAGCTGGCACATGGAGGTGGGCTTTTACTTCCCTGCTGCACGGAGGTTGGATACAGATTGCTGGGTGGTACCTGTAGACACCAGGCTGCTCTGTTCTGTCCCCTCTACCTTTTTTTTAGTCAGTTTTTCTGAATTCCAGTTCTCATTCTTCTCCCTTGTAACACTGTCCTCCTTCCCCTGCCTCTTGCCAGCAGATAAGAAACAACGGATTCCTTCCACCTCTCCTCACCTGCTTTCCCTTCTTTTTCACGCCACCTTAGCCTGTTTCTGGTCTGTAGTCCCTTCTAGAAGGTGTGTTACGAACTGACATAATACCTCTTTAAATAATTCTTTTCTCTTGGGCATCCTGATGCTGGATGCAGGCTGCTGTGGAGACTTCAGAGAGCCAATATACAGTCAAGCTCCATTTTCAATGGTAGAAGGAAGCTGCAAGACCCTCCTTCCTTGGTCTCTCAGACAAGTGCAGGTTTAACGAGCAGGAGGGGGTAGGGTAGGGGAGCCCTTCCCTCTCCCATCAGCGCTAGCTGGTCTGGCCCACGGACTCGGAGAAAGTCCTGGCCACCACCTCCCGCCTGGGCCAGGACTGGGCCTGCTGCTGGTCTGCGTGGGGGGACTTTCCTGGGAGATACAAAATACTGAAGACACCCAAGTATTTGACTTCAGGGATGGGCTACAGTATAAACTGTACTCCATCAATGAAATCTTGGTTTGGATACTAACAGTTCCTCGATGGAGTGAAGCTGGGCGAGTTGAATTTTGTCATCGGACCCAAACCTGTGGGACCACTTTACATTGTCTGTGTAAGCCCACATCCTCACAGAATCTTGATTGATGCATTTTGGCATGAAATACTGGCCTAACCACAGAAAAGAACGTGTCTCCCATTGAGTTTTTAAATTCTTTCCTATTCCTATTGATAATTTTAATATGAATTCTGCTGCAGAAGCCCAACTAGAAATCAGCAGAGTAGGAAGAGGAGGTAACTGCCCAGTGTCTTTTGTCACACACTTTTGCTTCTTCAGTGGAGTCAGAATGGTTGCTTTAAAAAAAAAAAAAATAATCTGGTCATGCCTCGCTGTCGCATCCCTTTCTGTTCCAGGGCATCCCTACATTTGTATGTTTTTTCAGCTGATAAATGTAAGAAACCTGGGGAAAGCAAAACAGACCACGTCTCTGCCCTGTATCTTATTTTTCCAGTGTGGCATAAACTATCAAGTTTAACCTATCCACAGTTATCTACAGAGTTAAATCTCTGATGATAATATATTAACTGAAAATTGCTGATGGAAGACATCTACAAATTCTCTTTAAAACTCTTAAGAACTCTTAAGAACTCTTCGAAATGTGGGAAACTAACTCCAATCCTCTTCAGCATCCTCAAGTTCACTGCCTCAGTCTGCAGCCTGTACATCCTGAGATCTATTTCATCCCCTTCTCTAGTGGGCTGAAAGGCTTGCAATCCAACTCGCCAAAATTGGTTAAACACTTTGGAACACAAGACCTGACTTAATCACGTCCTTCCCCATCCTACTTCTGCAGAACCACCGAGGCTTTCCATCTCTGGCGCCCTTCCCTCGTTATCCCCCGGGTCCCCACTGACGTAATTTTCTAAGAGGAACGGGGGGAAGTCCTGCCAGGCAGCTCTGTGGAAGTTGCCCAAGAAGATTCAACACCCTATTCCTGGATGATCCTGTCCCATCCTATAGTTACCCTGCTTGGCTCCAGCTAGTCTGCAGATGCAGCTTCAATATAAAATCAAGACAATATAACCTCCACATCGCTCCCTCCCCCCTTATTTAGGCAGCTAAGTGAAATACAAACATATGGACTCCATAAATTCTTCTGTGAATGGCCGTGTGTTAAATACTCAGCCAAAGCAATGGTTATCATTAAACAAATAATGACAGTGCTAGAGCATAACACAAATTACACGCAGGGTGAGATCCTCAGCTGTGTAGCTCAGTTTGCCCAATGACACAGGACTGATTTACACCAGTCCCTTTGGCTTGGTGTTGGTGCAATCACCTGCCTGCTACAAAGCCAAAAAGGAATCCACACTAGCCTCTCGCAAACCTTAAAGAAGCACTCTTGCAGTTTGCTAATCTCTGAATGAGATGATGTTTTGGGGTGTTTGCAGAAGAACAGTACATGAACACTGGAAGAGGCTGCCCAGGGAAGTGGTTGAGTCCCTGTTCCTGGAGGGATTTAAAAGACGTGTAGCTGTGGCACTTAGGGACGTGGTTTAGTGGTGGCCTTGGCAGTGGAAGGTTAACAGTTGGACTCAGTTACCTGAAAGGTCTTTTCCACTAGACAATTCTGTGGTTCTATGATAGCAAGCCTTTCAGTAAACATACAGCATAATTAAGAATGTATCCACAGCTCAGCAAACCAGACTAAACTGAAATAAAATACTGCTAGAGACAGGTTTAAACTTAGATTGATTCAAAAGCATTGAAGAGCAGTTCTACTGCTGGGGCAAACTGTCTCTCAGTAATATCAAATGCTGGAGGGACTGTGTCAGAATAGTTTGCTATAACAAATACACAACACAGCCCAGCCTACTGAATTTTTTTGGTAATTCATGGTAAATTCTTATGTGCAATCTAGGTATTCCCAAAGCTTTCTGAACAGTAATGAAACTTTAGAGCACATTACATTAAACTAAATATCAAAATAATGATCTGAAATTTATGTCACACCTTCCAAGGCGCTCAGTTCATAGCACTTCTGCTTGTGTGACATCTGACCAGATTGTCACAACCCATTCTTTCAGGGTGCTGCAGGGTACTATAACGTAAGTGATTCATGCATGCAGCTGTTGGAACTGCTTGTTGGGTTGTGAAAAACCTCGCAGTGCCAAGTGCTGATCTAAGAGAACTCAGATCTCCATCAGCCGTCTTGGCTCTAAGTAGTTGCTGAACAACAGATGGTAGCATGAGTTAAGCAAACTAAGAGAATGTTCTGAGTGGAGGAATAAAGTTAAAAGCCTCTCAAGAACTGAAATTCTCAAGAAAATAGAGAACAAGTGTTGAGGCTTGAACTAGTTTTCATGTCCAAGTCCTGTATGCCACTGAACTTTAAAGGGTGGTCTCATTTTGGACAGTGCTTCTGAAGCACTCATTATTATGAAAGTTTTCATTTAACTTGGGCAGGAGAGTGTGAAATTAATAAAACAGACATTTCGGATACGGCTCAAAGCCCCAGCTCTTACCTATTAAGCTATACTTGCCGTGTAAAACACAACCAAAGACAATACCTGACACTAAAGAAAAGATTACAGAACCCCAAATCGCATCATTTTGCAGTAAATTACAAGTGCCAGCAGCAATGAAGGGACAGCACCATGAGCTTCAATGATCTCTTCAGCAGAGCAGCCACAGCACTACACTTCCACAAATGGAAAACTTCTCGGTGTTAAGGTGAACAGAGGTGCACAAGCTCTTGCTGCAGCCATACCAGTAGCATCAGCCCAGAAGGGACAAAGTCAGTACAAGATGTAAGACAAAAGGTTACAGCAATGATCCTGAACCCAAATACGTGGATACATGAAAACACATGAAATAAACAGAGTAGAAGACTTGTACCAGTGAAGAGTGAAAGTCCCTCTAACTTGGTTTACAGTAACTTCTCGTTCTCGGGCTCTCTACGACAGCGCACTCCAATGTTGGATCGGTGAGGAACAAAAGATCTTTTCAGGATTTACAGGTGCTGGTGTTCAGGAGTGCTGATAGGAGCTCCCACGAATGAAGCAGTTCTCCATACAACTGCTTCACTCTGTGGAATGGCTGAGTAAGAAAGTTCTTACATTCACGTGAAAATCTGACCCATCTAAATACACAGGTATCTTAAACCAGCTCTGTAAGTAGCGATACATGTGACTACACCCAACCAAGACCAAGCGCTCTTATTTTCAGAGAAGTGACAAATTCCTGAACAACCTGGGGTCAAGCCACTCAGCAGAAGATGAAACAAGGTATGAAGGAGAAATTTGAGCTGGTTTCCTTAGTATTTTTGTGTGGAGACCATGAAAATTTGCACATTGACTATATATTTTCAGCCTTACATGTTAATATACTTTAATTCCTTACATTGTTTATCCAAACTAACCACAGTCCCAGGTTTTTCAGTTTGTTTTCACTGGGGGTTTGAAAATATTTTCAAATCTAGTTTGAAGGGGCGGTAAATAATCTTGCTATCATGGAAAGAGAAATCAGAACAATCAGATTACTCATTTAGCAAGGTATTACTCAGTGCAAGAAAGCGTGGGAGAATCGAGCTCCTAAAATGAAACTCACTGGCACAGAGATACTTAAAAGTGCATTGTTTTGTATGTAAGCTACTTGGTTGAAAGTTTAATAATTTCTTTAGGCTCGGGAATCTGTATTCTGCAAAGTGCTGCACGCTACAGCACAGCCCACCAAAACACTTCAGGATATGAGTAAGGTTCATCATATCAGTAGTTCTAGCAGAGTAAACAGGATGTAAGAGTGGACATATTCGGACCACATATCCTTTTACCAGTTCCTCCTTTCTGACAGCTAGCAGTAATCAATGCTTAGGGGAACAGAAGAAGAATGCAGCAGGTCTGAGTGCTGGAGAATGTCAACAGTACTATAAATTCCCAAGTGTATGCAAAAGCACCATACACAAATACACAGCCTTGTAATCCCAAGAAAAGTCATAAAATACTTGTGCTTTTGATAAGACTGAAGGTCACAGACATGCCCCGTCCGTGAATTGGAAGCCTCCGGGTTTCCTGCCTGTTGGTGCTGTCTCTCTGCACTGTAGGGTCTTCAGGACAAGTGAAGTCTGTGCGTGCAAGTGAGGCCTCTGGACTTGGGGCTGAGGGAAACCGTGCTGCCCCTGCTCTTGCCAGTGCAGCCCAACACACTTTGCCTTTACCTCGGCAAGGACACACCAACTGGGGTGCAACCCACGCCCCAGGACACCCAGGTCCTTTTTGGCAAAGCCGTTTTTCAGGCAGCCAGCCCCCAGCCTGGGCTATGGGTGGTGTGACCCTGTCCCCAGGGCAGGACTTTGTGCTTGCCCTCACCGAGCCCAGGGTAACCCCCCCCCCCCCCCCCCAGCCCGCTTCTGGGGCTTGCTGAGGCTCCTGTGCTGCCACCCTTCAGGGCCTGACCTGGCCCCCAGCCCCAAAACACACAGGGACTGGCTAAAGGTCTGCTCTGTCCCGTCACCCAGGTCACCAGCAAAGACATCCAGTAGCACCAGTTCCAGTACCAACCCCCGAGCACTGATGCTGGTAACGGGGTGCTGGTTGGGTTTGCCTGGCCTGTCACAGCCCTTGGTATCTGACAGTCCAGCGAAGCTTCCCTCCACCTTACAGACCACCCGTCCAAACCGCACCTCTCCCGTAGAGCTCCTACAACAGGACTTTCAGGGTCTCTGTTGAGAGCCTTGCTAACGTCAAGGTGAGTGACATCCACGTCTCTCCTCTCGGCCGGTGCTACTCATCTCAGCAGAAAAGGCAGTTCAGCTCCATCAGACATAACTGGCCCTTGACAAATCCGTGTCGACTGTTCCCTGTTATGTTCTTGCCTTTCACGTGCCTGGACGTGGCACATGGGAAGTGCTGGACACAGCTTTTGTGAGGATTCACACTCTAGTCTCCCTGCAGACTGAGATCAGGCTGACCAGCCTGTAATTCCTCAAATTGTTCTCTTCAAAGAACGGCACAGCCCTCGCCTTCGCTCAGTGCCCAGGGCCACCCCCTGGTGCCACTGCCATTCCAAGGTGAGGGACAGACGTCAGCCCGCTCGCTCAGCACCCCCCCGTGCAGTGCAAAGCCCAGCTTTACAGTCCGACTGTTGGCATAGCCATCAACGTATTCTTTCACATCTTTATGAGAAGAAATTTCTGTGTGACATTAATTTAATGCAACAAAGTATGGAATGTGGGTGTTTGGGTATTTGTCAGGTTTTGGTTTTGTTTTGGTTTTTTTTTTTTTTTGTTCTCGGCATTCAGTTTTAAGAAAAGAGGGATATAATTTACATATCTGGTGTATAAATACCCTTGTTTATGATACTGATACCTTAAAATTCAAAGAAAAAAATAATGTGATCCATTTACATTTATGCATATGGCTTACATTTTGCTTTTGTCTTTGCAGACAGCAAAATGGTCCATTTTGAATATCAGGCTGTATTTTATGAATGGTACAAAGCATTTTGAATAAAAAATTCCGTTCTGGAAAAAACTGGTTTAGACCTACAGATCTATGAGGGGTGTATTTTAAAACAAACCCCCTGCTCAAAGCTAGCAGTCCAATTACAACAGTATCAGGTAAGTTGTGAGGACTTGAAAAAAAATTAAGAACCTGGGTAACAATCTACTCAAAACTAACATAGTGATGCCACCCTGTGGCTATAACATGAAATTTCTACTGAAAAGGTATGATGAATAGTTGTTTTATCTTAAGTCTCCAATCACATTAAAGTGGATTTCTGCACAAAGAGCAACTGGCAGTTTTCCAAACTTCGGTGCAAATTTAAGAGCATGTGCATGTAGAACAAATCAAGATAGTACCTGGTGATACTGTGGTGATTTTGACATCGCTGTGCATGTTAAATGGACATCTGGCCCCACTACCTACAACTGTATTTATCAGGAAAAGAAGAAAGAAAAACATCCACATCTCAGAGAAGAAATGACAACAGAACAAATGAGAAGGGGATTGTGATTTCAACTACGACATTTGAGTAAAACAATGTAAGAAAATAAAATTAAATAAATCATAAAGCTTAAAGTAAATCCTACAGCCACAAAATGTTTAAGCAATAACCTCTGCAAGAGATAATTAATATAACATCTATCACTAGATTTAACGGAAATCACAACCACGAGAACCAAAAACTTTTAATAAAAGTGTAACCTATAATCATTTGATTCCAGCCGAAGCTGAGGCTTTTCCTAACAGAAAAAAATAAAGCAACAAAACCCCAGAATACACATTAGCAAGTATCATTAAAACTCGTATTACAATGGTAGCAGTTCAAAATGCAATCAACTATAAGTAGTATGGTATTTTGATATCTTCAGAAATAAAGTATCTATACAACAGAAAAAGACAGAAGAGTCATGTGTGTAACTGTGATAGTCATTAAAATATTACAAAATATACAATGTCTGATCACTTTCACTCCATTGCAATTTTATTAATATAAAATAGAAAGTAAGATTTAGAATAACTGTCTTCCAATTTTCTATCCACAAGTGATGTTGCTCTTTGAATTACACAGCTCCTATTGTTTTTTTTAAAGAACCATTAACATTTTCTGAAGCCTCTTGGCTACTTTTAATAGGTTAACCAATTTGCTTCAATATGAACAAAACAATGTTCAAAGTTTTGCTACCTTCCCCTGTAAGATTGATTAACAAAAAACTCTAAAGAGAGTGGAAGAAACAGCACAAGGCAGCTCAACGTCGGGGTCTTTCTTAGCCTCATCTGTCCTCATGTGAAAGCCTGCTGGAAGAAAGATGCTCCCTTGGAAGAGCCTCCCACCAACCCCCTCATTTCACACCTGCGAAGCTGCGATACCCAGCGTTGTGCCACAAAGTCTGGCTACACAATCTCTGTGCTGCCCTGGCAGTTTTGTTGTGCCCATTGGTAAAGTGCTTCTGCAGGGTGATTTGAGGTTTTCCTCCCGCTGCCTGGACAACCCCACACATTTCTACAAGAGCTTGGGATATAAGCTTAGTCTGACAGTTGATGGTAAACCACTGCATAGAACAGAGGACAAATGTGACATATACAACGTAAACTGTGGAGATGTACTGCCACACTCCATGGTAACTGGAGTTCCCCCAAGCACTAACTAGTCAGCACTGCCGGAATCTAGATGGAAGGTAAAGGCAGCAGAGATAGCTAATAGTTACATCATCTGTCATGATGAAACAATATTACAGCTAACCAAAAATTACAAAGGAGCTATATATGCAAGTTTGTACACATACAGCATAGGTGGGAGGTTAATATCAGCTAAATTTTGCTAGGATTACTTTCTTAATCTAGTCTGATCTTGTCAAAACACAAAGTCAACATGCAGCTCCTAGGAGGGTCCCGCATGGTGAAAGACAGAAGTATGTATTTGCTGGCATTTGCTGTCATCTAACCAGTTCACCTAGAGGCTAGTTGTGAGTTTTCAAAAGAATCAGACCTAACAAACCTAGGGACAAAGATACTGCTTCAATTTCTACTTCTTGGTTCCACCTCTTTGGGAAAGATTCAGAAGATTTAAACCATTTGTAGACTGCTGCCACTTCTTAGTATTTCACAGCTGATGGTAGCAAATATAGCACAAAAGCACAGCATAAATGTCAAAGAAATGTCATATTCATAAAGAAAAAAAAAAAAAGGACATAATCTTTCACTTGCACCTAAGTAACTTTGGTTTTGTGCCCTGTTCTGAGATAAAATACAGCTGCATCTAGTTATCACCTGCCTAGAAGAGGAAAAACAAAAACAAAAGGCTATGAATTGGCTACAAGTCAGGGTCCAAACAGGTAGAGCACTAAAATGAAATGAGGGGAAGAGGCTTAGGTGCTGGCTGTATTAAACAAAAGACGTACCAATCACACAATGGCACTGGCTACATTTGTGTCCTGAGCAAAGATTCTGTATTATTTTAAAAAGCTGTCTGGATCATAGAATCACAGAATGGTTTGAGTTGGAAGGGACCTTAAAGGTCATCTAGTTCCAACCCCTCGGCCGTGGGCAGGAACACCTTCCACCAAATCAGGTTGCTCAAATCATCTGTGGAATGGCTCACTTTTCTCTTTGAAAGCAAACAGGCTTCTGACCTGATCTGCAAAATATACAGGAGTCACTGTGCACACAGGACTACAGTTATTTGTGTGATCACCAGATCTGATCTACCCACCGAGAACACAACACTACTATGAGGGATGCATGTAATGGATAAATGTTATTGAAAGAGATAACTCAAACATACTTGATGTTTTTACTGAAGTTTTTCATAATATTGTACAGCTTTGCTCTAATGCAGATTGTGGATACTGGAGACTACTGAAGTCATTTACCACCTTAGATTGTCTGTAAAGGATTATCTGGTATCTCTGAAACCATACTTTTCTAGCATTTACTCATGTATTAGGCTTAAAAGAAATTGTTTTATCCCGATCAGATCAGTTGACTTCCTTTTAGACATAAAACCGTGCTCTTTGAGATTTACTTCACTAGCAGTGATATAGAGGCCTCAGAAGTTTCTCATCCACTTGTAAAATCATTACGGTAGGATATTTTCAGCCATCAATATGCTGGCTCCTCAGAGGATCTCCTTCCCTCCGAACACCAGGTAAACTCTGATCTCTGACACTGCACTGAATAGGAGGGGAAGAACGTATGACAACAGCAACAACAAAGCACAGTATAAAAAACAATTTCCTGCTCAGTTAATACACCAGACGATTCCTGTGGCTCTTTTATGCAGTCCTAGGAGTACCCAGTGTACAGCTCTCTGAGCAGTGGCAACGGACAAGGCCTTATGCATAGCAGCTAATAAGACAAAGAGAAAAATCTGACTTCTCAACAAAAGATTCTTCCCTTCCCATAGGGTTTTTCTGTAGGCAGTATGAAGATTTAAAACAGTCCCGAGTCCTACCTTCCATTATTCATCTAAGATTAGCAGGACTAGAACAGGAACTTCCCTCAATAATAGCTGAGTCTTTTGGGAGACAGAAGCACACGAGGAGAAGTTTTTCACGTCTCCTGAAGCCAGTGAAGCAAGTGAGCTGGTAACTACTAAAAAACATTTCTTACATGTATGATACAGCACCTCTATGCAAGAGTTGACCACACTGTTCTGTGTTCCTCCTGCCCCTCCCCTCCCAACCTCTTAACCTTTCTCTTCCAGCCCTCCTGATTTTTTCCTCTCCCAGCTCTTCACTCCGCATAGAGTATCTGTCCTAATGAACAACCATCTTTCAAGGGGCATTCTAGAGGATAACAAATAAGAACTTTAAACCATGAAATCCATGCCATTGTTTCCAGAGGACAGCTTTCTATGAAATACAGCTGTGACTAAATAAACCAAAAAAACATATCTATCAACTACTTTGAAGCACAAATCATTTGTAAACAACATGTCTCATCTCTCCGGGAGCTTGGAAGCAAAATAGTATTTTCAGTCTCTTACCCTCAGGAGGCAATGAGAAAAAGCAGACACATACTTAAAGGTTTCAGTTTGAAAAATATGCTTGACTGAAAAACATTTTTGTTCACTGCTTAAAGCTTCAAATGAAACAAAGCCAAATTCTAAAAGTCTTTCCTAGAACTAAGATTTAACTGCAGTAACCCACAGATTCTTCCCATTCATAAAACTCAGCATTTTTAAAATTATTGCCATAGGAACAGCATGTTTATCTGCCCTATGATACCTGACAGCTGGGAACTGCACCAGAGATCTGCCATCATCTTTACTTAATCTATTACAGTTTTGAAAAGATAGACAATATTGTGGAATTTCTGCACACCAACACTATCACTACGAGCTCACCTGACTGACTTAAACTTTTTCTGCTTGTTTTAGGGTTGGGAACAAGATACATTTTACAGTTGCTCAAAATCAAGACTGGAGTAAGAACTAGTAAACTCTCCCATTTTAACTGGCTACAAAGCATGCAGAACAGGGAAACAAACCAGATCCATCAGCCAAAGGAGGTTAGCAAACAGACAGCTGACCTGGTGGAAAAGTGGCCCCACTGGGATACACACCCTAAAGGGCACAAATGCTTTTAAAGTGTCTCTACACAGTTATACGAAGTATTATGCTGGGGCTAGAAAGAATGTCATCTTGCACCTCGTTGGGGCTGATACATCCAAACCCATGCAGCCATGATGAAGTACTGCTGTTCAGCAGTAGCCATCACCCCACCCTTTCCTAGAGCATTTACTGTTCTGTTTGGTTAGTTGCAGTATTCTGAAATGTAAAAATACCCAGTATGCTTCGACTAGCGTATCAAATAAAGATATCCCCACAAGAGAGAAGTCCCTCAACTTGCATTGCAAGGGCCTTTCAATTTCTTCAAACAGAAATGACTACAGTGGAAGAGAAGAGGTTAAAAAAAAAAGTTACTCCACGCAAAACATACTAATCACAGTTGAGAAGACTGGGAAGCATTAGTGGCAGACTTTGCTTGGGGAACTGAGGGCAAATAATTTGGGAAACAGAGCATTAGCTATGAGTGCCATGAGAATTTTTTTTCTCTCAAATCTGTTCCTTTTTTCCTACAGTCTGAAGTCAGTCACTTAATGTTTTCCTGAGGTAAAGAACACTGTAGTTTTCTTACGCACGGTTGGTTTGCAAGATGAAAAGTCTGCTCTTTTTATTTTTAAAAACATAGCAAAAAATAGTAAAAGAAAATTACTTTCAGGAGCTTTCCAGCAGTACTTAACAACAATCTCATGCCTACAGCACAAACGATACTAAGCACATTGGCCTCTGCAGTGATACGAAAAGAAAATGAGGAATGAGCTAGTTTATGGAGAGGTACACTTGAGTGTTGACCATTTTTCAGACCACTTCATGAGCTATTTGAGTGGGTATTCAGGAGAATAAGAAGTTTACAGTGTAGGTGATCAACTTACTTACATAAACAAGATGCTTTCTAAGAAAGACCATGCAAGGAGGGTACAGGAAAATTAGTCTCTCACACTTATCTATTGAGAAAAACTCTTTTGCTCCAAGCCTGGTGTACCACTGTTCTATCAAAGTTACCATGGAAAGAACAATTAAAACCATTCAAGCTGTAAATAATAAGATGATTTTGGCAGTTTAAAAAAAAATTACCTGAAATCAGCAAATTCTCTATTTGGAAAAGCCTTCAGGCCTGGCTGATTTTCCTAGTTAGCTCACAAAGAAAGTGTGTGTCCAGAATAGATTTACACTCGCCTGAAAGCACACACGGACCAACCTATTTCTATTCTGATACCATAAGGGTGTGTCCTAATGTGAGCAACAAGTAGAGAGACACTGGATGAATACTCTGAACTCTGTATCACTTAGGGAACACCAGGTAGAGGATAAAGCGGTCCCTTCCAGATAGGCATGTCACAAGTAGGGAGAAGGAGAAAGTTGACTCGAAATAATCTAAAAAGCCTCAAAATATAAAGTTTATTGAGCTACATTATTAAAAAGTACAATATAAAGATATAAAACATAGAAATTCCATAATTAATTCACATGCTAAAAGGATTAATTGACCAGCCATAAGGAGGAGACTTCATGAAAATTACAGACATCTTAGCCATAAAGGCTATTTCATCAAGTATCAGACTTGAAATATTGAACAACCATTGCAGAGAACTTGCTCTCCCACATCACCATAACTAGGAAAAAACAAAAGAAAACAAGAAAAAAAGTCAGTGCATCTACTGTTTCTGGAACATAACAGAGAATGCCACCCTATTCCATTATCGGCTGTATAAACATGGGACTCCCACACAGCACACCCAACACTTCTTTATATTGTATAAGTGTTAACAACAACGGCAGAAGATTAAGATTACTTCTTGGCAGATCCTTCACTCATCACTGGTCAGCACACAATATTGCTGGCAGGAAGTTTGCCTCTGAGAACATTTAAATGAGAATCTAAACTAGATTTGCACTAAGATTGTTTAGACTAGGTCACGCAGGCATTTATTTTACATGTTTCAGACAGTTTTACTGCTACTAATGCAACATGAGAAGAGTTCAAGTCCTTTATGCAGATGAGCTAGATACCTGCTGGGTTTTCATATGATGAAGACAATTTTCAGACCTTATATAATTAAAAGAAGCTTAAAAATTCAAAAGGCACTTACTCAACAGTGGAGCACAAAGAACAGGTAACTGTGTTGCAGGAGCTGCAGAGCCTGCTGCAGTTCTGGCAGACAAACTGGTCGCACTGCGTACACGCATCCTTAACATCAGCAGTTCTTACGCACGAGGAACAGGCTTTGGAAACCCCCGCGGGTGGAACTGCTTGGAGAAGACGCAATTAAGAAGAGATGTATTTACAGCAAAACAGGGGAAAGCACCTGCAAGTTCCAGGCGCGGCGACGCGGGGCCTCCCCGCCCAGCGCTGCGGCTGCAGGTGGCAGCACTTTGCCGAGCACACTTGCCCGCACCAGCGCGCCCCCCCCAACCCCCTCGCTGCTTTAAAATTTGTTGGTGCTTTTTCTGCTCAGTGGCAAAGACATTCGCGAACTGACCGCGCGCGCAAGTTTCTAAATCCGTCAGCGAAGCTGAAACTTAGCGCTTCCTTTAAAAAAAAAAAAACAAAAACAAAAACAAACAACAATTAAGAACTGCGGTGGGACGCCTCCCCCCGCAAGGCGTGCGGCGGGGAGGGCCACTCACCCTTCTCCGTGGCGGCGGGGCGCCTCAGCAGTTTCCCGTCGTGGCCGATGAGCAGCTGCCCGCTCCGGCGGCGTCCGGCGCTGCCCCCCCGGGCCTCCCCGCCCGGCTCCGGCGAGCGGCTGGCGGCAGGGCCGGCGGGCCAGGCGCCCCCCATGAACGCCTGGGCGCCCCTGAAGAGCAGCCGCCGGGTCCTCTCTGCCGGCGGGAGAGGGGGCGTGAGGGTGAGTGAGGGGGGAGTGAAGGGGGAGTGAGGGGCGTGAGGCGGGAGTGAGGGGGGACGTGAGGGGGGACGTGAGGGGGGACGTGAGGGGGGACGTGAGGGGGGACGTGAGGGGGGACGTGAGGGGGGACGTGAGGGGGGACGTGAGGGGGGACGTGAGGGGGGACGTGAGGGGGGACGTGAGGGGGGACGTGAGGGGGGACGTGAGGGGGGACGTGAGGGGGGACGTGAGGGGGAGTGCTCCCCTCCCCCCCTCAGCCGCCAGGCCCGGAGGGAGGCCTGCGGACACAGGCCGAGGCAGCGGCCCCGGCGCTTCCCGCCCTCCCCCCATCCCCCGCCTCACCGAAGACCTCCCGCCGGTACTCCTCGCCCCGCACGCCGCGGCTCAGCTCCCGCAGCCCCACGCGGGTTTTCAGCTGGAGCGGGGCCGCCTCTCCGAAGGGGCAGGAGCGCTTCGGCATGGCGGGCCCGGCCCGGCCCGGCGCCGCCGCGTCACCGCCGCGCCCGAGCCAATGGCGGGGCGGGCCGCGGGAAGCGCGAGGCGATGGGCGGGCGGTGCCGGCCCCGCCCCAGGCCCCGCCCCCTCGGGCACCGCCCCCTTAGGCCCCGCCCCCCTCCCGCCGTACCGCAGGGCCGGCACCGCCCGGGTTTTCTCCCGGGGAACCGATCGCTCCGTTTGCAGCAAAATCTCGCTTTCCGCCGCCGCTCCCCGCCCGTCCCCTCCGGCCACCGGCGGGAAGAACCCGGCGGGACAAAGCACCCCAAGGGCTGGTAACCCAGGCCCGTCAGTGAACCCGTTCGGGCTCACCCAGCTCTTCCTAAAGCTTAAACCTCCTGCCGAAGTATTAGCTGTCTAAATGCCGTAAAACCTACGAAATAGTGCAAGAATTGGTAGGTAGACTGTCTCTGGCAGTCTAGGTATCGCTCTATGGATGAAAAATTCAAATCCAAGCAGCACTCAACCTGGGAACTACGCCTATTTTCAAAATACATTGTATCCCTCTGTGTAAACAAGGTCTTTAAAACCGGTGTTAGTGTTCACCGTGCAATGATTTGTGTCATTTGAAGAACGCAGTCACCGCAGTTGTTTCTTCCGGAGAGGTTTCTGAACTCTGGCCTTCACCTCTATGTACAGTAGGATTCTGGACAAAATCACAACCAAGTATAGGAGTGATTTTTTCCATCAAGGAACACCAAAAGCATGCTTCCACTAGCTGCTGAACTGTTACTGGTTTGCAGGTACAACCACACTGATTTCACACAGGTTAATGTAATTTTTTTTTTTTTCTGAGAGAGATTGTTCATCAGCCCAGCCTTGTGGTCTGTGCAATGGAAGCTACAGTTGTAATGCACAGTAATTCACAAAAATCCCTTCTGAGCTCCAAGTCTGACTCCTGCCACGCTTTCTTTAGCTGTGAAGATTTCTGATTTGTCTTTTTCTGCATGTACTTTCAAGTGCATGCTTAAAGATGTTCAGCAGACAACTTACTACCGCACATTGAAATCTCACAGTCTTTTCTTCCTCTCTAAGGAAATTTCTTTGTAAATATGCATTAGACATACACTCTGATGTCCCTGAAGCTCTCTGGGGAATACGGGTGACTCAGAATGTAACTGCAGTCAGGTGGAGGCCTGTCAGGGTAGAGGGCTGCAGATCACACATTTCATTAGCATGGCACAGGGTAAGCGTGGATGGAACCCAACTGACTGATAACTGGATGAAATACAAAGAAAAAAGTTAAAAGCACCGTTCTGCTTGTGAAGGAGGATCTCCGAATACGAAGTAGATTTGAAAGCGAGCAGTGTGTGCTGCAGCAGTGCTGCTGGTGCTGTCGCTGAAGGGTAAATTTAAGGGCACTTTCCCCGAGGGCTGATGTGCCATGTGCCGCCACCACCCCACTGTATGGCAGATGCAGAAATCTTCTGTTGCAGCTATCGGAGTCAGCCTCAGGTGCTGACATCTCTTAATTGCTTTGCAAGCCTCGACCTTAACAACATCTGTTACTGATCAGCTATTTCCTATTTGTAAGTAAGGAAGGCAGAATAATTCTCTGGTCCGTACCACTGTACCTACAGGGAAGAAACTGGTTCATCTGCCAGGCTGTTACCTGTTACCCAATAGAATGAGTCCGAATATTTTATTAGTTTCATAGCAATAAGCCTTGAGGAATATCCACTAGTGATTTGGAAGTACAAAAGAGTCTGAGATCTGATCTGGCAAAGCTTGCTGGCATTGAGTGTTCATGAAAATTAATGCTGACAGTCTCCCAGGTTAGTTAATGAGGTTGTGTGTTACATTTTGCAGCTTCTGAATATGAAAAAGCAACCTGGACAAATCCCAAATCACTAATGGTGACTGTGAAACACAATGATTCTGGTTTATCCTTGAAAACATGTTTGTGAAAAAAGGCATAGAATAAAGATGGCAGGCTTTTTCTTACTACTTTGCTTCTCCTGTGCCTGTGTGAATATTACAGACAAATTGGTTGATAGTGTTGTCACTTACAGAACACAGAAAACTTGCATTTCATTTTTTTCCCCAATAGTTTCCATTTCCATTAAGCAAATTTAAAGAGCAAAATGGACTGTGCTTGCGAAGTCTATCATTCCTAATATTATATTTCTACCAGTGCTTCAAGAAAGTCAGGGCAGACACAGAAGGACTCTAGCCATATTTCACCGTCATCGCTTCTAGCAGTTTAGAGTTCAGAAATTTTCTGAGACCAAGTTTTCATCTGGATCTTAATGTGTAACTGTAGTCCCACTCTTCTCAAAGTTGTCCAGTCCCCTTCTCAAAACTGGCAATGTTTAATTTCTTATTTTGTCTAGCAAGGTCTATAACTTAGCAGTATGTTATTTTTAAAAAAATGCTTCATCAGGTTTGTGTTCAGTTTGCCTCCTGTTAATTTCCTTGCGTGGCTCCTATATCTGGTTTTATAAAAAATAACGAATAACCATTCCCTATTGGCTCTCTGCATAACACCCGTGACTATAAAGACATCTGCTATATCATCCTCCTTCATCTTTTATTCAAGCTGAAATATTCTGTCATGTTGAGGCACTCCTTTGCAGTGTGGCCCGATCCACATCACCCGTGCCACGTCCCGGTGTGAGATGTGACAGCATCTCGTCAGAGCATGGCACGGGAAGCCTTAAACATACACTGGTGCTCCAGAGAGAGTCTGGGGTGCGTGGGGAGGGAGGGAGGGAGCCCGAAAAGCCCTGGGTGGGGATGCCTAGGTGGCCGGGCGCACCCAGCATACCCAAGCTGAAGGGCACAAACAGCCTCGGGCGTCCTTTTCCATCCCTCTCACAGTCTCGAACGTCCTTCCTCCAGTGCACACTATGCATCTGGACCACACAAACCTAAAGGTGTTTTCCTCTTGGTCCCTTCCCTAGTAATTCCTAACAGCTGATTTGTCATTTTGATTACTACTGAAGTACCAAACTGATGCTTTCAGGGAACTATTCATAAACGGTTCACAGCATCACTCCCCTGAGTGTTAATCACTTCATTCAGAACCCATCACTCCACGTGTATAACCGAGGTTATTTTTCCCCCACGTGTACTGTGTACTTACTGACACTGCCAATTTATTGCCTGTTCGGTATCATGAGAGCCTCAAAAATACATAGCTGTAGCTCTTCCCACTTGGCTTTTGGATTTGACTTTTAACAATAATGCAGCAAACACTGATACCTCACTGCTCACCTCCCTTCCTCAAAGTACTTTTAAACACATTGAATTGCCAGAAGCTTCCTCAGGTTTACCAATAATCCTCAGGATCACACCAATCCCTTTGAAAGAATTGGCATCGCTTTTGCTCTGAGACCAGTTTAATTAAATATATCACATTCAGGCCTGGCCTACAATAGACTTTGCCTACAAAATGTGTAGATTTAAATACTCCAGTGAGCAGTTACACGTTTTAAGACTTTTGTTTCTGATCCATCTGTAAGACAACCATAATAAACGTTTGCCTGCCAGCCAATGCTTCTAACTACTCCAAAATATAATTAGAAATAAACAGGTATACTGGAATAAAAATCACAGACAGTGTAAATCACAAACATTGCAAATTGAGACTAGATGCCTTCTCAAAGGGCAAAGATCTTACAAGCTTGGAAAAGAGCAAAGTGAGGAAAATTCTGCCTCCTGTTTTCAGCTGTGCCAGACAAAATATCCATGGTGGCTGATTTGGCTTTGTGAATTTAAATATTCATCAGTCTTCTTCCTCTCTCTGTCTTGTTTTGCAAGCAACCTTTATCCATTCACTGTAACAAGTTAAAGTGTTCCATTTTAGGAACAGGTGGCAGATAAATAGCAATCCAGGGGATTATATTAGCTTTTAGACTGTTCCAAATGCCTAATAACAGGTTCCCATAACCATTGGAAGGACCTTAAAAATACTTTGTCTTTCTCTCCAGCTTCACTCATGCTAAAGCCCTCCCTTCCACATGCGTGTAGTAAAAATTTCCCATTTATTCTATTCTTTCCTTATTAGGCCATTTAGAAATAAATCGAAACATAATAGCTAGAGGCAGGACTCTCTCTTCACCACTTTAAATAAGGAGTTTCCTTAATGATTCCTCTCAGCTTGTATTGATATCAAGAGTGGATTTTGGCCAGCTCACTTGTTCTTTTCTAATGTTATCATGCTAAAATGGAATATTCTGGAAATTCTTTTAAGTGGAATATATATTACAGTGACTGATGTAGTGGCCGTGCCCCAGCACGCAGCCTGTGTTAAGTCGGCCGGAGTCGCAGGCTGCACACACATGCCTGGTGTGCAAGCAGTGCAGCGCTACACGAACAAATAACTCCAAGCAGCTGATGCTCAGGACCCAATATCCACACTGTAGGTGGAGGTTTGCTTCTGACCAGCTGATCCGGTCCCACGGACCAAACTCTGATTAGCATCTGGAGTACAGTGGAGGCACTGCTGGAGAGCATCAGTTTCATCCGAACGGAACACAGTTCCCAGGCTGGGTGCACTACTTAAGTAGCGCAAACTACTTTGGTAGCACAAACCAAAGCGTGGCACAGTGGTAACAGTCATTGCAGTGCAGGATGAAGCCACCACAGGGGCACAGCCTCAATAGTTGGAACAACTGAAACAGAAGAAAATTGGAGTATGAAATGCAAAGTTGAAAATTTGAACTGCACTGCCTATTTTTGATGTTACAGGATGCTGAGTAAGCAGTGAAGTTGTAACCGTAGTACTGACATACATGTGACTGCACTGGGACTGTAGCTGGTCTTACCTGTAGCAAGGCAGATTCTTGAAACAAGAATGACACATCATCTCCCCAACCGTCCTCTTCTTCGTCACCCATTTACTAAGGACACAAAACATGCCATTACAACGGACGCCAGCAGACATTTAGCATGAATCAGTGGTACTACTCACCAACACGAGTAATGGGAAATACATTCCCTCCACCTCCTGGCCGTTATCCTCCTGCTATAGCCCGCCAGGCCATCTGCTTTATTCAAGACGCAAGTGCATCGTTGTGCTCATATTCACCCCGGCATCTGCTGTAAAACTCAGGTCCTTTTTGGCAGAACTGCTCCTCTGCCAGGTGCTTCCCACTCTGTTTTGAGACATGGGGAACCCTGTGCTTCTTCCCGAGCTTTCCATTGCCCACTCCTCAAGCTTATCAAGGTCTTTGCCATTTGTTGTCAGCCACTCCAGAATTCAGAACTCAGAGGACAGGTTTCCATTCATGGCAGAGCACTGCACTACTTTAAGAATCTCAGTTGAAACCGTAACTCCAAATAGAACAGGTCTGTAACTGGGAGTTTCCTCTTTGGAAGCAAAAACCACCATGAAATAGCTTTTTATGGTAGTGACTGGTAATACACTGTAGTTACCAAGTTTGTAATTTTGTCAGACTCACCAAAGGTTGACTCCAGCACCTCTTGCATGGAACCATCTCCATTTACAGGCCAGCCGGGCTTCCACAAACCTCAGTGGCAAACACCATTTCCATACATTTGAAGAATTAGGTCCGGTCAGCATTAAAAGTTTTGTCTCATATAGGGAAAGAAGATGAATATGGATACTGTCACCTCTGCTAAGGGCACGTATAGTTGACTGTATTCTGCAGTCCTTAAGTAAACATGTCCTCAGTGCTTCTGCCCAGGGTATTTTAAGGACTTCAGCAGCCACCTAAACAGTCTGAAGTGCTCTGCCACTTATCAAGCACTGTAAAGGTATCTCCTGAAACCTTACACTGTTGTCTGAGGCACTATTTACAGGCCTGTAATGTAAACTCTGGTGTGTGTACTCAAAGGTAATGCCTGTCAAAGGAAGGGTACATTATCTCAAGACTGCAAAAACATTAAAATACACAAGTGTTATTCTTTTCCCTGATAAAGACATTTCCTTGCCAAAGACATTTTTGTAGACAGTGTTAAAATCTGTATTGTTTCCAACCACTGAAAAATGCAGCTGCTGGCCAAGTTTTTCTACGTTAAAGGAAGCTATAAAGCATATGTGCTTACAGAAGACTGTCTTTCCTGGGGTTTTTCATGTTTTGTTTTGTTTTGTTTTTTTTCTCTTAAGACAGTCTCATGGGGCTGATGGGCAAATATTTAATGCACAGTCCCTGCTCCAGAAATGTACAGATATTAGTAACACATTAAGGTATTTTAGAACAACTGATTTCCTGTAAGTATACAAGAGACTAAAAGGCAAAATCTTGAAATCCTTATTTAGACTTGTGATAGACCTGTGATTTGGGAAGGAAAGAACCTAGTCTTCTACCTCTCTGGAGCAGGCTGTGCAATACCACTTCTCACACCACAAATCCCACGTAGCACTGTGATGGCTGAGCAGGCTCCACGCCTCAGGCACCCTCTTTTTCATTGGCAACACACATCTAATAGAGAGACAAAACCAGCACTAACAAACTCACTTAAATTAGTAGCCAACAAATCCATAGGCTATTTCCCCTAACAAAGTGCCCATACCATAAACAGCAGGTAATTTCAGCAGAGTCTACCTCAGTTTTGTTTGTGTTTTTTTTTTTTTTTCCCTTGAGCATTGACAGCATCACATGGAGTTAGACAAAACTCCCTCAGCTGCTTTGGCTACCAAAGATCATTCTATGAGAATTTTTATATATATATATATATATATGTAAACTGATGCAAAGGAAATAAACACTAGTTAATTAGCAGAGCAATTCTTGGACATTGCCCTGGATTGTGTATTAACCTACCATCATCTACTGGACATTTCACTCACCTGCTCTTCCAGGCCTAAAACAGATGAGAGAGATTTCTATAAAGGCTTCTGGAAGCCCTGACAGTACTTGTCTGAAGCCCACTCATGTTTTAGAGGTGATATTTATCCAAGCCAGTATCTACTTTTCCTTTCTAGCACAGTGCTGTTGATAAAGAAGCGTATGAAGTTCACATCGGTCGTTCTGAGACAGCAGGTATGGCAAGAACATTTTTGCATCAATTAGCAATGTTTTAATGTTTTTTTACTTCATAAAACTATTGTTCTCACAGGTTAGCTAACTAAAGATGACTCACCATAAATCTCCAGTGGTAAAGGTGGATCCCTGCTCAGTTTGTAAACGGGAAATTGTGACAAAGTTTACAGAGTATGTAAAAAAAAGGCCAAACAGCCAGAATCTGTAGATTTAAAGAAAATATCCATTCATTCATTAACGCCGCTAGTTACTTTTTTAAATGCATGAAATACTGAACCAGGTTTTTGTATTAAGTGTATTGTGTTAAAAAAGAGAAATAGAAACCAAGCACTGTTACTTTAAATTGGTTTTAATATGCCTTTCAGGACAAAATAAACAGGTGTGGATCCAAAATTCATCTGAAAAAAATCTGCATAAGGTGTAAGTATAGTTTGCACATTACTATGGAAATGCTTTTCTTTCCTTTTAGAAAGTGCATTATGCCAGAACTGTAAGACCTTATATAGCCATATAAGCCAAATTAAAAATTACAAACGCTTAAAAATCCGATACTGCATGTGTTAGGAAGCATATACCTGACTATGAAGGCCATATTGTAAGGGTAAGTGTGAGAAAACGTCAAACACATTAATGTGCATGAGTGAATCAGTAATTGCTACTTTTAAAAAACTATAATCTTTACCACAAATTATGCCATTTTGGTAGATGTTTACTCTTATCCTTCCATCCAGATATCTAACAGGATGATGCATCAACCAGTTTTAGTCATTATTATTGCATTTGGCTGGGAAGAAAGAAGAAATTAAATTCAACACAGTGATTGTTATTAAAATGAAATTTCACACAATACAAAATAATACACATGGGAAACAGCCAAAATGAAAGTAAATCTACATAAAAATGTTCTTTTTAAGTATTGTGTCAGTAGATTAAAGAGCTTTTTGATAAAAGCCTGAACTTAGTCACATGTGATTCAATGATAACACATATGAAAATCAATAGGAGCAGAACTTCAATTTAAAAAAATCCACGCTATGAAATTAAATGAACGATATTGTTTTTATGGTAACAGAGTAAGTCACAGGATAATTGCCTATTACATCATGCCCACTGACAACATCACTGGGTTTTTGATGAATCCCTGAATGCAAAGACAGTCAATATGGATCTAATAGAGACTTAATGGAAAAATTACTTGATGGAAAATAAAAAGATTAGGTGAACAAGAGAAAGTAATACCATGAAAATTAAGCTATAAAAACTACATTTTTCAATATACCAAATACCTCATTTAGAGCTGATCATTTAATCCAGCTATTCAGCACAGAGCAGCTTGTTAGTCATTGTGGACTTTACCTATAAATCAACAGAAGCTTAAATATAGCGGTAACCTCCAAGCACAAATGCACTGATGAAGATGGGGCCAAGAAAAGGAACATGTCTAGATCATCCAGTAGGCAAATGTCACAAGGTTAAGCCATGTGAAAACAAAACTTAATTACTGTACCTCCAAGCATCTTCATGCTTAAATTACCTCATATAAATGAAGCACATTTCACAGTGCTTGTAATAATTAGCACTTACCAAGCACCTTTCAGAAGTGCTTTGCAAACATTAAATAAGGTCAGAAATCTCATTGCTCTTTCATTATCACACCCATAAATACTAAGGGGAGAGCTTCCTCATCAATGTCAGAGCAAGGACTGCAGGGCTTGACTGACAGACCTCCAAAGAAACAGTGCAAGAGAGGTGAGGATGTATTCCTAATTGCCACTTTACAGACTGCAAAAAACAGCAGCAGGGAGATTAAACAACTTGTCAAAGATCAACAAAGGAGTTGTAGGTGAATTAAGGATTCATGGCTTTGCGCCTTTTTTTTTTTTTTTTTTTTTGAGATAAATGATATTTGCTTGTGGCATAAAGCCACAGTCTGTGATGAACCAGGGTATGAAGAGACTGCACTGCAGCCAGAGGGTGTAAGAGTTCTGCCTTATAAGCAGCAACACATCCGTAAACAGTTAAATTTAGTGCTTGCTGTGTGCTTGTACCGATATTTTTGTAATTGCTTCTTGACACACAGGGGTTTGAACATTTGCCATTACTGAGCAAGAAAAACCAAAGGGGATGAGTATGACACAAGATACTCTGGCTAGGTTTTCCTTTTTCCCCATCTCCGATTCAAATAATGTCAGCACGTTGTATCCTTGGAGTTATCTCAGAAAAGGGATATTTTCACACACTACACAATAGCAGTTACTGGGGTTGTGATGCCATTTCCACAGCCCTAGGGAATGATACAAAAATATTGTTAGAGCTCTCAGACATATATAGAAAAGGAACATTTACTCAGAAAATTCCACAGTTGGGGAATAACTCCGTTTCTAGTGTATTCTTTTTTCCTCTACAAGAGGTAGGCCTTTTTTGAGAGCTCCTGATGTATAATCATGATAAATTAGAAAATCCACAAAGAAATCCAAGTGTATTCTTGAAGATTCTGGGACCTCTCCATGGCTTCTACATGTCCCAACCCTGGCTGCCGCATGTCATCCCCTTCTATAAATAGGCATTACATTTTGCTGAGGAAGGTCAAAATGTGAGGGGTGTAAATACTGCAGCAGTCATCATTAAGTCATGCATTGATTTATTCTTGGAAACCTAGGAGCTGTGGAAGCGAGTGTGCCTTACAGAGCTGCAAGTCCCAAGTTCCTCAGCACAGAACTACAGTAAAACTTTGGAAATTACAATCACTGCACTGCCAGAAAGAAATGTCTCAGGTTCACTGAGAAAACACAGCGTGCTGTCTCAGCTCCACTCTCCCTATGTTGTTTTGTACCCAGTAGGCTCTCTTCCTTCCACCTTCACTCACTCCTTCCCTATTGCATAAAATAAAGACTGCACACCTGATAGTCTCCACAGGGATTGTCTGTTAGTACATAGGATATTTGAAAGAATTATTAAACAGGTCAACTTTCTCCGGTTTGGCCCCTCTACAGATGTTATCTGCGTTACTAGAATAGGCTCTGTGATAAAATACTTCAGCTGCTCGCCATTCATTTTAGTGGGCTATTAAAAAAAAATCATATAGAAATTACAGATAACTGTTTGCTTTGCGCAGTCAAAAATATGTAACTTCACTGTATTTTAGAAACTGAAAATCTGTATAATCCAAGCAATTTAAGTACACTGTATCTGTCTTATTTCTGCCAACTCAGATACATAGATATTTTAACATTTGAAGTGGAAGAACAAATCCAAGCTTCACAATTCTAAAGTTACCTAGTAACTACTGGAAAAGGCTTTAATACTGGTTTCAGCAAAAAGAAATAACTATATGGATGTAAAATACTTTCAAAATAGTAACATGGCTCAAATTTTAAAAAATATTTTCTCCTTATTTTATTAAGAATACTTCTATGAATTTTTTTTTGGATGATGGCCACCAACAAGATTTTGTACTGAATTTACTGAGAACT
Organism: Tyto alba; assembly: GCF_018691265.1. NCBI lineage: Eukaryota > Metazoa > Chordata > Aves > Strigiformes > Tytonidae > Tyto > Tyto alba. The sequence goes on from NW_024881303.1 coordinate 10,721,272, forward strand.
TAAAGATAAATAAAATGTTACAATACAGAATATATGTTTTGTTTCTATTTGATTCCTAGAAGAACATGTTGGTTTTAAATAGCATTTCCATCTAAAGAAGAAGCAGTAAAGAACAGATGAATGCTAAATTGTGCTTCTCATCACCGAAGTTCTTCATTTGTTTAGAACAGCTGGATCATCGACTCTCTTGATTTTCCAACTCCAACCCATTTAACTAGGGAGGAAAACACATCTATTAGAACAGTTACTGAGAGTAAATATTACAATCAAAGAATTGGAGTAATTTTCACCTTTCATTACGCGTCACTACAAACTGGCCAACTTTGTGCTGAAACACAATGCTAGACAGTTTTACTGTCAAAAATCACTTTACTCCTGCTGCATTATCGGACTAGAAGTGCAACATACTGAAGTTTGAAAGCATGAAATAATTATACCATAAACACAAAGCATTGCAGATGGAAGGTCTAACAGAAGACCAAGCAGGTTTGTTGCAGGTTTAACTGTCATTGTCTTGAGTGATAGGATGTCTAGCTAAATCCCTGCAGAGAAGCAGCAAGAGCTCTGCCAGACTGTGAAGTTTTCTTGATGCGGACGAGAGACAGTGATGCACACATGCTAAAATATTGTTAAATGTAAGGCTGAAATTAAAAACATTATCCAGCGTGAGCAGCCACCACCAATACCATACTATAATTGTTCCGCTAGTTTTTATTACCCATGGATATAGAGTTGCCTGTAGGTGGGTCCCCTTTAGCCAAACCCACGAAGGCACTGTGGGTGGCCTCTGCACTGAGAACCAAAGAAATAAGGCAGGGGAGCTTTACTGACATATGCCATCACCCACATCTGTGTTCATGATCACACATGGGCCATTCAATGAGTTTCAGGCTCTGTTATCAGACGCTTCCTAATCCATGAACAGTACTGGCATTGGTAGTTTTAACTAGCCCATACTCCCCAAATGTGACATTTGTGCTGCTTTACAGAAAACAAAGCACACGTGACAGCTTTCTGAGTTTGCTACACTGGAAATTCCCTTCCAAATTCCACCATTCCTGCCATACCTAGCTCTTGGCACCTCTAGAGCTCTAGCAACTAGAGTTGAAGAAAACTGGATGGCTTAACTTTTATAGACTGATCGTGTTAAGATTCTCACTTTTCCAAAGTGGCAGACTTGTGCTGAAAAAAAGAGAAATCTGTGTTCAAAAGCAGGGATGCATTGCAGGAAATAGAGTGAAAGGACAACAGACTAGCTATGCACTGAAGCACGGTGCACAGATCCCGAAGTTTTCACTGACAGGCGGCAGCAGTTTGCCAAGAACAATACACAGTTACTTCTCCTCTGGTTAAATCCATGTCAGCAGCAGCTCGGAGCTCTCTGCAACGCTGCAGACCTGCCTGCAGAACCCCACTCTCTGCTGCTGCTTGGCAAGCCGTCACGTATCATCATCAGCCCAAGCACAGGCACCTCCACTGCCTCCTGCCCAAATCAAGACACTCCCTGCTGCAGTATCCTCGCACGCACAGCTACAGAAAGATTTACCTGGCACTCCAACATGGTTTTCCACACAGCGGATGTAATTCTGAGCCTTGGGTGGGAGGTCCTCCCATTTCCGTGCACCAGTTGTGTCAGTCTTCCACCCAGGCATTGTTTCATACTCCACTTCCACCTTCTGCAGTATCTCCTGATTGGCTGTGGGAGAACAATTTTTGTCACAGTTGATTTTAGCTGCTCCACCCTGAAAGAACACACCTATGGTTCCTGACCAACAAAGTCTTTTGACAACATTTAAAATCTGCTGTATGAAAAAAACAGTATTTCTACTGGTCGGTTCATTCATTCATTCTTAATTTAGATTAATTTCTAATACTTTGGAAGATAACTCTGATTCAAGAGGATCCAGGAATCGAGTTTATTTTTCTAAAAACTGTAGGATGCATTCTATGTTGTCAGAAGACTACACTATTATTTTTGAGGAAAAAAAATTATTTGAAGCTTACAGTAGTTTCATTTTTAGTTCAGATTTGCACCTAATAAAATACAAGTCCTCCAGTAGACAAGGCACTACTGTCTCCAACATTTTTATCTTTATATGACAGGGTTAAGTCGTGCTTGCTAAAAATTTAGATGTTTGCAAGCTTTTCCCCACTGGAATTCTCACTGTGTCCAGCCAGGAACTACCATCAGTGGTGGGAAAGCTGGCTGCTGCCAGCCCTCCCCAGGCTTCCAGAATCCCCCTTCTCAACAGAACAAATCCCTCCTGATGGCACAGACTATTACAGGTATCTTGAAAACATCATTAATGTAAGAAAAATACATATTATTACATCTTAAAGGTTTTCAAAATATACATTAATTCAATATTATACACATTATTAACCACAATGCTGTTGCTGTTAATTACAGTTATATGATGCTATACCATAGGCAGCTTTATTCTGCTTGCATCCATCTCATTTTTGCTCAGCTTAAGCACTGCTTTTACTTTACTTCATTAAAAGCTATTGCCAATGATACACAGTCACTGACTTGGGTCTTGCTGACTTTCAGATCCCTGGTGTTGCCAACAAAAAAAAGAAAATCTAATGGGACAAGATAGAGGCCCTAACACAAGATTTCACTTGCTATGAACTTTTTGCCATCATACACAGAGATGCAAGGTGAATAGAAAATGCTAACGTTCTGGTACAGCAGTCTTTACACTGATACTACAGTTCCACAAATTTCTACAGAATGTCTAGTAGAAAAAAGAACAAGCCTGATTTTAAAAAGCAAACACTCTTTCCCAACAGGTATCACTTAACAGGCAAGAAATAGGAAAATGAACACAGATGTTTAGCAACATACCTGGAAAATACGGAATTCTTTTTCCACCCAATTTGTAAGCAACACCGATTTTAATTTCATCAAGGACATCAAGAATATCCAGTTTTGTTAATGCCAAACTGTACAGAAAAACACCAGTTAGCGTTACACACATGATGAAGCTCCTCTTTAGTACTTTCCACCCGTATTTGTTTTTTGATTTCTTTTTCTAGTTTTGTATTCATAAATCCAGCTCAGGCAACCCAGCAAGCAGAAACACACAAATATATTAAACTCTGAACATTACAAATTGAATTCACACCTCTGGGATGAACAGATGACTGAGTTACTGAGACACATTTCCAAATGCCTGGCTGCTCGTACAGGTGCACAGTGTCCAGTTCAGCGCATGAAAATGCAAGCTGACTAAAGTGGCACCTGCTGGACTCTGTTTGGGTGCGTATGACAGCACATCACTTTATGCCACTACTAGTGATTTCTTCTGTTATTCCTACTGATTCACAACTATAAAACAGACTTATTTGCTAAATTACACTTCTAAAACAGACTTCACAAGCATAATATGGCTACTGAAGTCACGTATACAGTTCAGTAGGTAAGATCCCAGCCTGACTTTCAGTACCTAGCTGTGCTATCAGGGTTGTCAGTTTAACAAACTTTTTCATCTTTTGAATTAATACACTGGAACACAAAAATGGAACCTCAAGAAGACACTGTAGTATTGACTGATCAGAATAAAACCGCATTTTAAAAGTAGTCAAATTCTCCAGAAACAATATGCCAGACCTTGCTTGGTAAAAGTATGAGTAGCTAAGGATTTAGACAGGTACATGCATAGTAGTCCATGTTATACGTGTTCAGTAATGTACGACGAATGAAATGAAGAAATTAAAAGACCCTTTGGGAAAGAAGCGGCATAGAGTCTGCTCTTCAGCTTTTTTGAAGTTTTTATCTCCCTGTGCTTTTTAACTGGCACAGTTACCAGAGATGACATAGTTTTGTTGACAGAAGTGCAGTAATTGTACAGAACTGAAATGGAAGGAAAGGTAGCACCTTCCTAATAATATGTCCACATAAACTAGAGCTGTGTGAGTTAAAGCAAAATATAAATCCAAGTAAAAAAATATTTTAAAAACTCTTCTCATAAACTAATGAACAAAGATCACTGTTCCTTTTTAACGTTAGTAGTATGAATAATATTAAGTCTCAGTTTAGAAGATATTAAAATATCTGGGGTCATGTGTTTACATATATGAACAAGTTCACCTGAATGCACATGTAAGTCTACACTTTATATGAACAAAACTGTAATGAAAGTTCTGCAACTTTTTCTGACCATACAGAGTGGTAATTAGTTATAAATTAATGGCTTGTGAGAGTTACTAGCATTTTAGCATTACACATAAGCTAACGATGGCATTATGGTCTTGAACAGTTCCTTTAAACAGCCACTTTTCCTTTAAAATGTCAATTTAATATATATGTTGAGTTATAAAATGATGTAAGCAAAGTGAAAACATCATGAAAAAAATCATTGCTATGATGTTGTAAAATTACTTGATTTGAAAACAAAGTCAAAGGAATTAGTTATCATTAAGACAATTCTCAGTTGCCCATTGTGAATTACTTTATTGCTTAAAATGTAACACTCTACTGGACTTATATTAATGTTACCTACATATTTATTCTGCGAAGCACAAAATTATCACTTCCAAATGTAGCGCAAAATCTGTGATGCTTACGCAGTGAATCCGTTGATCATATGAGCATATTTCAAACTGACAAGATCTAACCAGCCACAGCGTCTCTTTCTGCCTGTAGTTACTCCCCACTCATGGCCACGGGACTGTAAAAGATCTCCAATTTCCTAAAAGGAGACAGAAAAAATGCTGATGGTATTTCACTGAAAACTAGCATGAAAACATACATAAATAAATATAGACAAATAGCACGAAAAAAATAGTTGTTCAATTCCAAGGCTTTTTTGTGGGAAAAATTAAAATAGAATTAAGTTTTATTGGAGGGGACACCAGCGGAGAATAAAGCCGCTCATGCACAGGATTTCTGTATTTCAATCACTAGCATTTCCAAAATACTTATTTAATATGACTATTTCATGTTCCAACGAGACATTTTTCTTCCTTCTTCATCCAATAGGAAGATTTCCTTGACAATTCAGTGCTGTTTTTCATTTTGTGTTTACTTTCTTCATCTGGTCTTTTGGCATCTATTGTTTTGGGGGGCAGGACTGTAAATGCTCGGGACAAAGATCAATGCTTGTACAATGTCTAAGTCAACAATCTCTTTGGCCATGCCTAGGGCTCTGAAGTTCTACTACAGTATGATACTGACAACGGTTCCTTTTGAGCTGGCAGTGTTTTCAATGTGTTAAAAATGAAGAAGAAAGAAACTTTACACTCATGATTCATAAAACTAAAGGATATCATTTGAGCCATTAGAGTAAGGATTTTAGTGACTAAGTTCTTAAATAAGATTTGGATCACTGACCTCGAGATTGCTGTGCGCACAGCTCATAATCAATACCCTGAGCTTTCTAGTTTCTTGATAACAAAAATACAATACATACTTTAAAAGAATCAAAATCTCTCCCCTTCTTTTTACTGATCAATTTGTGCATGACTAGCTGATGCACACATCACATTTGTTCTACAAATCACACAGAACACAGGCTGTTAAGCACAGAAGTTGTATCTTGTAATTGAAGCTTTCCTGTGATGCACTGACAGTTGCAGTCTCCAACAAACTCTCGCCACCGAAATGCACCTAGCAATATTACGTAAAATGATAAAATCTGTTTCCACGTTATTCCTTGCAACAGGAGTGTGGTCATTGTAACGTAACATCATCACACTCATGTTTCTCTCCCCTGAAGAAAAATACCTTAAGTTTATAACGTAGTTCTCCTCTCCATGAGTGCGATTGCTTGGCATTATTATTATGGTGTATATTTATCATTGGTATGCCCTTACCCCATTCCATTGACCTTATTTTTTGGCAACTGTATATACTGCATTTTGTAACATTAAACCTACATTAATCTGCTCAGTGGGGAAGGCTCCAATTCCCACCCGAGTAGTATATGCCTTCACCACACCATACACATCACCAACATGCTGGGGAGGAACACCGAGTCCAGTGCACACACCACCTACAGTGCAGTTCGACGAAGTCACGAAAGGGTATGTGCCTGCCAGAAAAACACAACAGCACAACCCTATTTCAGCAAGGATAAGAAACAAAGACTGATTTTCCTTAATGAGTTCAAAGGAGATTTTCACCTGTAAGCTTGACTTTAAAACTAAACTGAAACAACAGCCAAGGAGTGGGGCAAATACTTCTTACTACATGTCAACATTTTGCTTCTTTTAAAAGAACAAATAAAACTGTTTTTCCCCAAATTGCTTCTTCCTGTAGTGAATAATATGTATTTGGATTTCTAAAGCTCCGCAGAAGCCCCTCGAAATATTTTTAACACTCAAATAGCTGACATCCTGGTACTTTTTATAAGCATATTGTTAGTGAATAAGAAGTTCACACAGACAAATAAGAAAATATACTACTTTCTTATATGTAAGGAGGTATCAAGTATGTGCTACCTGTTGCAACATGTAAGTTTTTCTGCATTTGTCCTCAAACTTCCACTGAGGATTGCTCACAAGGGAGAAATTTAAAAGCATCTCAATACTACTGCCATTAGGCACTGCTGTGTAAAGCTCTTTTCACTGTGACATGTATCACAAAGTATTTCTGCTACACCCATGGAAAGCCAGGGGTAAAGGCCGCAGTCCAAGACTCCCAGTGCTCTCCACAGGTAGCTCTATCTGCAGAAAATTTTCTCTTAAGAGGTTATTCATGATCTCTACACTGTGACTCTGGATTGGAGAATCTCTCCAGTTCTTTATTTCATCTTCATGGAGACCTAAGTGGTTTAATTAGACTTTTGGTAAGAAAGCAGGGCAGAGATCATCTGAAAAAGCTAGATCTACAGGTTATCAGCACCAGTTTAATCCTTCTTCCACTGCAGAGGAGTTCTCAGCAGCACTGCAATGGGTGCCTGGAACTCATGGCAATGTGTACACACATTTAGAAGTAATAAAGACAGGAATCTCTAGAGTGAAATTTCAACTCGACTGGAATAAACTTCAGTAAAAACCAATATTTAAACTCTAAGCACTTAATCCTGTTAATGATACAATCTCTGGCTTACTGTGCTTTACTTTTTGGAGATTTGTTCCCATTAAAAGACAGACTATTTTGTTTCTCTATTTTCCCGCTGTTTGCAAAGCTGATATAAAAACAAATCAAAATAAAACTAATCTCTTAGGAGTCAAATTGAGTTTAGAATTTAACTTACCAAAGTCAATATCAAGTAACGCTGCATTGGCTCCTTCGACAAGAATCTTCTTTGGGGAGCCATGAAGAGCTTCGTACATAAAATACACACCATCTCGAACCATGGGTCTTATTTTTTCAGCATATCCCTGCAAATTTGAGTAGAAAAGTCAGCTTCCTCTGACAACAGCTGGAGGCAGGGAACACTGTGTTCACTTTTAAAACACAAAACATACAGATAACCCTAACACACCAGCTTCAGTAACTGTTTCACCTGAAAAATACAACCATTAGCTTATATTCTACTGAAAACGAATCCGTGTACTGAACCACTCACATAAGAAAACATTACTTGTTAGGGCATTAGAATGCCATAATTTCTCTGCACATAGATTTCTATTCACAGAGATATTGTATACCTACTCATTTTGTTGCTATAGTCTCTATATAGTGTGTCTATAGTCTAGGCACACTGAGAGTGGGACTTAAATATAGTGCAAGAAAAAGAAAGTCACTACTCATGAATATTAAAAAAATATCTTTAAAGGTAGGGTGTCAGCTCTAAACAGGTACCAGACAAAACTTGGGAAAGGTAAGAGGTTTTTTTTTCCATCCTCTTTTCTTACATATTCATGAAAGACGACGTTTTACCAGTGGTGGTTCTTAATATATTTATAAAAAGGCATTTTTCTTGTAATATAAGATCTTGAAACACAGCTTCTACAAGCTATCCTTCAATAAGCATGGAAGTCCTTCAGACAGACTAGATCAGTCATGGCTGGAGACTGCTAACTGCAAGTGTCATCTTGTGTTCTCTTGGCTACTTCAATAAAACAGTTATTTTATATCAAAGAAGTAAGATATTATAGAAGAATTGTCCATAAAATTTACTTTAATACTCACAATAAGAGAACATTCTCTTACATAGCATAGCTACTGCTTATTAAAAGATTTTACAATAATGAAGATACGCATTTTCTATTTAAATTAAGTAGTTTATTAAGTAGTAGTTTTGGTACACTTCATTTCACTTTCTTAATTAAAATAAATACTACTGTTTTCTCCTATACTTCCCAGGAAACTCAACAAATATTACAAGAGTTAAATCCTTACCTTTAACTTTTTCAGTTGTCCTTCTATATCTATGTCCAATGTGGGAAACATTGACTTGTACTGTTGTGCCAGATTTTTAAATCTGTAAAATATTGAAAACATACCTATGAAGAACACTCTGAGTTCATGGAACCCTTGGCAAGAACTCAGCTTATATTATACACAGGATATACTGAGAACTATAGGGAGAAAATACCCAGAACTTCTATACTTCAACCAGTGCATTTCCCAATGTACAAAATTACATTTTAAATTATGAGAAACTCTGTGAAGTACAGGAAATATACACACACATTCTTTCCAGTTTTCTTCTCCTTCTAGACAATTTATATACAAAATTCAGACACATATTTAAAAACATCTTCTTAAAAGCAAATCTGTCAGCCAAAATGTATCATTAGCATAATATTTAGAAATTAAAATAGTGGTACCTTGAAGAAAATTCATCAAAGTCAGAAAGGAGGTCACAAATTCGAAGACCTGTTCGTGCAGCTTTGGAAGAATATGTTGGTCCAATCCCTTTCTTTGTTGTGCCAATACTAAATCAAAAAGAAACCCCCCAAATGTATAAATATATGCAAAAATATGCTTTACGCTAAGTAATTTTGTTAAAGTTTTTGAATGTACCATATACTGGGCAGATCTGAGACATAAAAAAAGGACTAAAGTTGTCTAATAATAAATATATAGCAATGTCATATTTCAGTGGATTTGCCTAAATACTGCTAGTATTCATGGTATTCAGTAAAGCATTAAGACTTGAACGTGGCTGAGACATGCTTAGTTGAAACTATGTGCGTATATACATATATTACACAGTAATAATGTTTACCATACTAACCTGTGGTACTACTACATTCCTTACCACAAGCAATAGGAAACAAATCTCATTTTCACAGTTGCAGCACTGTCTATGGTTGTAAACAACAATCAGTTCTGTAAATGATCAAACTGGTTTCCTATGGCTTTGGCGTAATTCATACCATCTCTGTTCCTATGAACTGTGGATGCAGCCTTTATCTTGGTAAGGATAAAAATCAAACTGTTTCTCTGCCCACATGCCTATTTCCATGTGCATTTTAGAAATATAGTAATTTAAAGATCTCTATTTGTGTGTAATGTTTGGCTGAAATTGTCCAATGGGATCAAAACCAAAGAAACTAACAGAGATCAAAATACAGTGTGTTCACATAAACCTTTGTTCTTTCAGAAATAATGAAGTATGAATAGCTATATACTGTGCTAAAGTCTAAGATTAAAAATAAAATAGAAACTAATATCTCCATGAAGCATAAGTGAACATACAGTAAATGAATTCAAGTGTGGAAACTAATCGTGCCAACGCTTCAGGCCTGATTCAAAAGAACATCACTAATCTGATATCAAACTGGACTGGAAACATCATTTTAGCGGATATGGGTTTTGAGGATTTGGTAGAAATTTCAAAATGTCTCTATATGTTGCAAAGAAATAAAAGTAGAAATATGTAAGAATTCATACCCTGCCTTTTCAGTAATATCTCAGAGTTTGTTCACTGACACGAGCAGAACAGAGCAACAAAGTTAGTAATATCAGCAAGGCTCTTCAGAGATACATTGCATTTCTGTTTTCCAAAATTATACCAATTTTTCAAATTTGCATAATTATTAATGAAATGAAAGAATTTAAAATATTTACTTTTTTCCTTCTTGTGCTTGGCGTTGCACTTCCTGGAGCCCATCTACTGCCTGGTGAAAGTCAAACACTGCAATAGAAAATCAAATGGACATAGTGGGAGACCAAAGGAGAAAAACATTCTTTAAATCACAGACATCTATAATTTAAAGACAAAGTGCCCTTGTTATCATTGATAGTGCACAGGCCTCCTCATATGAAAACAGAGCAAGTACTCCCTACACACTGTGAAAACATGTAAAACATCACTCTTTAGTTGATACAAATTCCATTGTTATGCTTCAGATACACAACACACAAAGAAGTCATATTAGATCAAATACATGACTGCTCTGTGGAATAATAATGGAGCTTAGCACCATGAGCTAAGCAATCATTTCTGAGGTTTTTTCCCCCTTCAGTCATCGCTTACCTATATGTGCTCTATCTGATATAATCAGTCTTTTCTCCCAATCTTTTAAACCTGTCAGAAGATAAAAAGAAAAGTAGGATTTCAGCTTTGAGATTTGCCTTTAGTTTTTCTATGTCTTTCTTCTAGTTTATATTGCTTCTTGTTAAGAATAGATAAAACATAAGTGAATATCAAACATAAGCACTGTTTTTGTTAACAAACTTTTCTGGTTTTTTACCTTTTCAGCTTTCTCATTTTGGCGTGGACTAAGATACTCACTACTTCTTAATGCCAGAACACTGTGGCTTACATGGAATTCTTATTTTAAGGAAAGATTCTTGTTTAACTCACTATACAATAAATCACTTAGATTTCATTGTGCCTCAAAAAATAGAGAATTTCTATACACAGAAACATAAACCAATTTAAGATGTAAGAGACCTTAGCAGGTCATCTTGTCCAAAGCAGAACCAACTGAGTTTAAACTTGGGCACAGAAATGGGGACACAGAAACTCTGGGTTAAATCATCTCAGTTTGAGGTTAAAGGGAGCTTTGCCACACACTTCAGGATTTTATTTTCTATCTAATGTGGTATCAAATGCCATAAAACTCCCTGAAAGAAACATTAAAATATTGCTTTTGAAAATCTGTCTGAAGACAGAATTCAACTTTTAAATACTGTTTTCCTCATTATTTAAAATCCATAATGTGATTGCAGTGAATATTTAGGGTCAGAAACAAAGGCTTAAAAAACCCCTCAACCTGGCTGCCAATATAAAGAAAGGTTAAAAATTACTCGATACAAACCTTTCTTTTCATTCTTTTCAGCTTCTTCGAACAGGCCTGGTAAATGTATAACCACTCCATTACCTTTGGGAACATAAATGACTTATTTTAAACCAAGAAATAAAATACTTCTTCTTAGGATGTACAGCATGTAAACACTTGCTGTCTGAAATTTTATTTAAAAAGTAAGACTAAGTTTCTCACATTTCTCACAAAGTGATCTTGAGAACTTTTTGAATAAATCCTCATTCTGGGTAAGCAGCTACAAGCCTGCTAAAATCAGAAAAACCAGAGCTTGCTTGTTTCAGATGTGAATGCCGGGCCTGCTCCAAAGCCAGCTGAGGTAAGCGGATTCTTGTCTTTGTTTGTGGTGGACTTTGCACCACGACTTCAGCCTCAACTGTTCACTGCTAAAAACTCAAAAGATGTCCGTGGCCTTACAGCAGTGACAAGCTTGTGTGACAGTATTTAAATTTTCTTCAACATTCACATATTTGTTTTAAAATCAGCTCAAAGTAGTGCTGTAATACATTAGCAATGCCTCCTCCCTGCTTTTGAGCTACAATATAGAATCCACAAACACTACAGAGTGTTCCTGATGGGATGTGGAGGATTAGTGATGTAGTGGGCTGGAAACACCTGCTGCTTCCTTCTGGGGAACATCAGATATATATGCAAGAGCCAGTCTCAGCCTAAATTTAGGATAACTTAAGTTATAGTCTTTATAAACTGACAAGAGAGTAAATCTGAAAGTAAGACAATCCACCATATTTAGCAGAGAGAAAAAAATGTTTCATATATTTCAATCATCTGTTTGGAAATTATCAAATGGAAGAAGACAAACTCCATGTCTCACTAAAACTTACACTCATTTCTTGCATATCCTGTATGCATTTTTACTGTCAGAAAGAATCTTAATTTTGGACAAGTAAAAGGCTTAAATTTGCCCACCACTTAAATATGAGTTTAATGCCCAGTAAGCAATGCAAACTTTTTTGTATTTACAAATATCTTTACATCATCTTGAATAGCTGGTAACATGAACAAAAAGGAGACTGTACGATAACTTTCCAAGCAGAGCCCTGTATCCTGGGGCCTATTTCTGGAAACTCAGTAAAGAGATGCCAGAGATAATTTATATTATCTAACAAGTGCTGGGGTTCATGTCCTCAAAGAATAGCACATATACTTCTGAAAGTATAAAAGGAGTGGACAAGTAGAGGGTGGGATCCAAACTTGTACCATGAAGTATAAGAAAGAGCAACATGATAGAAAGAGGAGGTTCTTATTTTCAGTTTTCTAGAAGCAGAAACTAAACTGACACTGAAAATCGAGTAACTCTCCATGTTAAAGCAGCAGTGAAATAAAAGTCAAACAGCTGAAGCTAAAGAAAATTCAACTGACAGTCACCTATATGGGTTTTTTTGCCTGCTACTATATAGTTGCAGCTACCCACCATGTAATGTTATTTAATAAGTTCCAAAATTGTCTTACCAATAAAAGAAATTGCCTTTGGATTAATGATGCCACTAGGAAATAGGTGAAAATCATATTCTTTCCCATCAACAACCACAGTATGGCCTGCATTATTCCCACCCTGCAACAGAAAGAAACACCTGAAGATTAATGGTCTTACACCACCATCTTAAACTCTCAGCAGATGATTTGACAAGATCATCTTTTTTCTGTTTATACATTCACATCTTAGGTCACTGCTTTCTCCACCTTACAGTTTCTCGAGATGCTGTTATTACTGTAACAAGGGCTCAAACAGCACAGTCAGGGGGCTGAAGGACTTCAGCAGCACTGTGTACAGTTACAAAGCAGAACGACATCATGGATTTAAGGCAGGACTGGGGCAGAGCAAAGGTAAATGCAGGAGTGGTGGCAGAAGCTAAAAGAGAACTGAAAGGTTCTGGGAACAAAACTGGATTGAACTACCACTCATGGAGTCCATCCCTGACATGCCCACACAAACCCATGCTTTTCAGGCATCTTCTCTGCACGGACATTTCTTTGGGTTTAAGCCTACAACGCCCAATCCTTCCTTTTGAATAGAAGCTCTTCCTGCCTGCCCACCCACAAATAGCTACAGCTTCTCTAGGTGTTCAATACGGAACCTCTGTATAATGTTGGGAGCATGTGTAGTCTTTGCAGCTTCACAGAATCTCCCCGTCACGGGATGATCTTCCCAGTTAACACCACCACCACTTACGCAGTCTGCTACAGTTCACACCTTGTACAACCAGCTACCAGACCTGAGCTGGTATTTTCCTCAAAAACCTTATTATTCACAAACAGCTTTAAAAGCAAATGATAGGACAACACACAAACTTGGGAAGAGGTGAGTAAATCAAGATCATGAGTTGATTTAACAGAAACAATGAAGAGTTTTAAAAATTAAAGGCCCAGTTTCCTCAGCAGGCTTAATGTTTGTTGCTCTTCTATCATGATGTAATTTTTTCTCCTACTGGTAAGGCTGGGAAATCTGACTACTTGTCTGCTCTGGTGCTACAGTCCTTCTATTTTCCAAAATTATTACAAATCTTTGTGGATTTGATATGAGGTCTGAATGATGTAGAAGTTACTAGAATGAGGGCATCTACTGGAAGAAGAACTGAGACTGTCACAGGTAATTTGCAAATAATGAAGTGCATTGGCTGAATGAGTGAAGTTGTTATATGAAAACAGTCATTTGTAAAAATAATATAACACATGTTCTTCCAGAGTTTCATTTACTCTTCATTTACTCATTTGCCCATTTGTCTGCATGTAATATACAGGAAAATGGCAAATAACATTCCTTTAAAATGTGGATATATGCTGAACCACAACATTAAGAAAATAAAAGCTATGGGTTATTAAAAAAAAAAATAAAAATCAAGTTTTTCAAGCAGTGTGATGGAGGAAAACATTAATAAATATGCCTTTAAATGTGACAAAAGTAATTCTCATGTTCTGGAAGATGTGAGCTCACCAATGAATTTTAAACAGATAACCTGCTAAGGGAGAGCTGAGTAGGAGTTGTAGCCAAAAAACTGGTGCACGCACAAATTTCATTTGATTTAGCAAACTGCTGGGTAGCTCATACTTGGGCTGGGAAGGACTCCCAACTGTCTTGCTAATGCACAGACACATGTGAACGTTAGCATTTACTTCAATCTGGATCCTCCTTACTGCTCCTGCACTGTTTCCAACATTTTCAGTAGCACTTGTGTCCCTTCTGTTGGGCCACTTTAGTGACCCTAGTAAATCTGTATCAAATGCAGGAAACGCACCAGGTGCAGGTGATCAGAGCTATCAATTAGGGCAAACTGCAGCAATTAAGTGGGACTAGAAAACTAGGAAGTATTAAGCATGCCAAAAACAACACGGTAGTTATCTTACTATAGTAGTAAAAAGACCTAAATATTATTTAGGAAGCTTCCCCCGCCAGGGAGCACACAAAAATTCTTCCTTTGAGGCACTGCCTAGATACAGCAATACTTGTTGACTGTGCAGCCATGGCTGTTATTCTTCATATCAGCTATATTAAAGTTTCAGAGTGCATAAATACTTGTTTCTAACCGTATTTAGTAGGTGTTACTCCACATTTAAATCGGGCACCTAAGTTAAAAATAACTTTTGCCGAAGTCATTCATAGCCTGCAGTGGAAAATTAGCATTCAGCCTTTTGAAAGTACCTACATTGCTTAACAAATCAGGTTTTATTAACTTTTAAAGTGCTAGAAGTTGAGGCTCTATTAACAGCATTAAATATGTATAATTTCAATATATTTTGCCTAAGGGATGCTCTGTTACCTTGTCGGCAAGATATGACTCCTTTCTTCTAAAATCTAGCAGACCACCAGTAATGTGGTGTAAATTCAACGACCTAAAACACCTGTCATTCCAGGTTGGAAAACAGTCTAAGTTAATAGAGCTGCAACATATCATTTTCATGAGTTAAACAAAAGGAAACATACTGGGCGTTATTTTCAGACCAGAGTAATCCTACATGGTGAGGTTTGGAGTTATTTAAAAATTATTTTTAAAGAATGTTTAAGTTAAGACTCAGATAAAAACTGGATTTCTTCTGGAAGATTTTAGTCTATATTTTCAGACTTCTAATAATCAAAGTGTAAAGTTAGATATTGTCCCAATACCAGAGGGAGGTAGAGGAACTGAAGCTACCTCAGAAAACAGCCTGTTTTTTTTCAGTATCTTAGTTTATGTAAAAGGAAAATACATTTCCAAGTTTTTTATGTGCTAATCCACTTAAGGTATTGGATTCTTGCACCAAAGTGATGTACTTCAATTACTATTCCATAATATGTGAACACAAGAACTGCCATCAATATACTAAACTGAGAAGCTATTACATCTTACCATGTTAACAACTGTGCGCTGGTATAAACACTACCTTCCAGGGAATTAATAATTACTATGAATAGTTGGCAGAGGAGAACAGTCTTTATCTTTTTAGTAGAACTCAAAAAGAAGATGACGAAATGAATCTACCATCCAAAGTGCTCAGCCATTTAAAGGCTGGCATTTTGTTCTGTATTGTTTTTAAAATCATCTCTCTATTCGCTGCAGTTGAAACATCCCAAGGCAGAAAGACGATTTCTATTCAGAGCAGCAATGAGACTGTTCAGCAGGAACTCTTTCCTCCCAGCTGGCCTTATGATACATGTCTGAATAGAAATGAAATGTGTCCTGATGCTCAGATCTGTGCCTGCTCTTGCCAGCCAGGTAGCATGCAAGTGACTGCATCCTGTGCATGTAGGAAGAGCGTTCCCAGATGCTCTGCTGGTTTCCACTGGTTAGCAAATCTTTCATTTGCTCAGTGCTCCCCACAGTGACCAAACATAACAAGACTAACTTGATTGATATGAAAAAAATCATCAGAGCACATACAAAATGCCTTAAAGCCTGGGGATAGTTTCAAACTATGACTAGAGGATGAACACAGAACAGGTATGTTTCTGATGGGTTTCACACTGATCAGTTCTCATCCTTTTCCAGTTAGCAATGTTAAACAATGCAACGGGGGGAAAAAAAAAAAAAAAAAAAAAGAAACTCATTGAAGATCTGCAGCTGACACAACTATCTTTTGAGTGGTGTACCAGCAACACGCAACAGTCTGAGCTCCTGAGCCAACTGGTATATGCCGTGAACGTATAAAATGTAATGACCAGGTTTAGAATAAATGAATTGGAAACAGAAAGCTAGTCCAAACTTTAGATGGGCGATATCTATGCTAGGAAGCATGTGAAGGTGTCTGACCACAGTTTCAGCGCTGGCTGATATGCCTAAGGCAAACCTCACACGGATAACTGGGAATATCAAGTAGGAGTAGAGAGATTGTATTACCTCTCCTTTTGGCAGTGGTGCAACTGCTACTAGAATACTGTGTCCTTGGTACACGGACAAGATTACAAAATGAACCCCTCTGGTATTATAATCTATGAATTGGAATACCAGCTACAAACCAGGAGTTTGGGAAGTCTGCATCTGAAAACAAATGCTATGATTCCTGTCTATCTCTTTTCATTGTAGGCGTCCCAGCTCTACTAATTCCATCCATTGATGAAACAAAACATTTTCTGAAATTCAACTGCATCTGTAAGCCAAATACCTCCCATCATACTATGAAACAGACTATAAAATATTTCAGTTTGCTTATCGGGATAGAGTAATTTTCTTACATTTATAGCATTTCTGAATAAACAAGAAGGAAAACTGTTACATAAATTGTTTATTCTTTCTTTTTACAATTTAATTAATGATGGCTATTTCTACCTTATGTTAGCAACTGCCTGGAACTAACTTGAATAAATGTAGCTAATAAGTGCTACCAGGATAACTGGCTTTGACATGGAATTTACAGTATAAATCCTTTGCCTTTCATGGTACTCCTCTTGATTCACATCATTGCAAATAAGTTTAGAACATCATTGGTTCAAAAAAAAAAATCCAACACACAGACAAATGCAAGGCATTAACTGCTTTGAACACTCAGAACCTCAGTCACAATGTCACAAAATCACCTGCGCGTGAAAGCTTTTGTCAGATGACTGAATGTGCTGTACACTCCAGTCAGAGGGGTGCTGCCGTATGTTCTTGTTATAGTTTCCTTTACTGGAAGTTTTTGTCCCTAATTTTTCCAGTTAAACTATCGCCTGATAGCACTCAGCTCACCCCAATTCAGTTCCAAGAAGTGGATCATAACTTTAACCCCAGCCATTGGAAAGAGCTGGGTTGGGGAATAATCAGAAGTATGATTAGACCAGAACTAAGGAAGCAGTGATTTTTAAAGTTATGGTGGTAACAAAGAGCTGGAGTGAGCTACAAGTATTTATATCCTGACACCAATCATCATCAGCAAAATCTCATTTGTCTTGCTCATCTTCCCAAAGAGTATGTTTGCAATAACAGTTTCAAATAAGAACAACTCTGGCACAGAAGTGATATGTCCGATTCCTGAATCTGTTCAAGTGTGTTCCTGCTGCGTCCCTCCTCACTGTCTCACAGAATGACCAAAACCCACAGGATCCCACCTTCCTAATTAAAAGTGATCTCTTCAAAAACTCCTGAATTCCCATGGAAGGAGACCTTCTAAAGCTTAATGAGATAATTAGTATAATTATAAACACAAGCACTGTTGAGAAGAGCTGAACAAAACTCTTGACCTTTTAAAGAAATGTATAAAATTATTTGTAGCACAAATATAAAAAGCCTGAAGCTTGTATCATATTTTGCACTAATATAGTATTTTTCCTTTATTACAAATGAAAAATGACCCTAACTTATATGGATACCTTCGTCTTCCTAGGTATCTGAAAATGCAAATTGAAAAGCAAGGTCTAATTCAGCTCAGGTTTTAAGCAGCAGTCATCCTAGGCAAACTAGACACTCTTAAACACTAGTTATTTTCTCCCAAACTGAATTTAAGTTTTGTCAAACCACATAAAAACAATTGACTATGACTGACCATTACAACAGAACACACACTTAACTCTAGCAGAAGATGTAAAGAAAATAACAAATTCAAGTTATATTGGTAGAAAATGCTACAGTGGAAAAAGCATTCTGACCAGTGTTAGCAGAATCCTAAAACAAAGGAGATGAAGTATGAAAAATCTAGGCATGTCTGCTCATCTTTAGTCCTCTCTTCTGAAGAAGTATAGTCATGTCCCTGTGGGAAGTAATATGATCCAAGGATATGAACATAATTTTTCTTATATCTGTAAACAATTTAACAACAGCTAGTGAGTTACAACACGAATGAAATAGAACAGATGTCATTTCAGCTTAATTTTCAGCTGCTTTCTTTTGATGCATGTGGAGGATATTAAATTCATCAGGCTTTATAAATGGGATTGAAAATTAAGCTTGCTTTCTTATGGAGATTTGGAAACTTTAAACCTGACCTTCTCATACAGTATTTATAATCCTGGTGGTCCTGAGATGATCTTGCTGATGCCCAGAGAGGATAGTTTAAAATAGCAATGTCACCAAGTTGTTCTACAGCCTAAAATGATACAGTGTAGCATGTAAGTATATATACACAAAACAAAAAATAACATTTTGATAAAATACCCTGTGACAGATTTCTACAAAAAAAGAAAATCAATTTTGGAAGGATGGAATTCTCTATTTTAGCTAAAGAAACCACTCGCATTTAATGAACCCTCTCCTTATTGAACAACGAAATAAAATCTACTTGCTTTTTTGCAGGGGATCTTGCAAAAAATGACTTGGAAAGGTATATGTCTGTATGAAGGTACATGTACATGCAAATGGGATTATCAACCTTCCCAAACAGTAGAAAAATCAGAAATTACAGTCCTCCAGTCACTACACACTCATGACTCCGAGGTCATCAATCTCTTCACTGAAGATCATCAAACACTAACTCATCAGGAGATTAAAGTCTTTACATACTACTTTGTCCTGTATGGAAAAATTACACTAGATACCAGGGTTAAATCTCACTGAAAGGAGAGCAACACGATACATGCACAGAGAAAAACAGTAGTCAACAAGCCCCTGTAACTCCACGTAAGCACCGCATAGCACTGCCCTAATTTAATCCCTGTTGCAAGCCTTTCCAGCAGCCCGTGATCAATAGGGACAGTCACAACAACGTGTGGCTGCCTTGCCCGGCCATGTCAGCAGCACAACACAGGAACAAAGGGAAACACCCAGTCTTGCACCTAAACCACTGAGAAAAAAATCCCGCCCGGCATTTCTGCCACGTTTAGTTTCTATTATTCGATCACTTGCCCACTGAATATTCTTTGGCATTCCTCAAAGCACTATTTACAAGATTTATGGTATTTACTTTGCATTCATTAAACACTAGAACAAGGAAATAAGGAAACTGGCAGTAACACGCAACAGTTATTTGTATTGTAAATGTTGGGCACATCACCCTTTCCTAGATTGCTCTCCAATGTCGGATGGTATCTCAAACCCAAAACATTGCTAGGCTTTTCTTACTGTTTAGCCCCTCTCAATTTTGTTAACATCCACTACTTCAGGAAAACTAGGCATTCAACAGCCTCAGTGTATGACTTTGTTAAACCTCTTTGGTCCAAATGACTACAAAATACTCAACCACCAAAGGCCTTAACAGCAAGTTTTTCTGTTACCTTCTTCAACCTCCTTAGCTTTTCTCCAGTATTAACGTCAACTATAATTTCTGTCCATCTGTCTCAAAAGATCATATGACCCCTTTTTAAAACCCAAGCCATTCTTTACTTGAAAGCATACTGGCTTGGATAGAGAAAATATTTTTAGAAGTGACTGCATATTTAGTGCAAAGCACATTAATATGAAAAGCTTAATGAATCTAATAACAGCTCTTATTGCAATCACATTCCTACAATTTGGCTTTGTTTCTTCAGTGCCAGTTCTTAAGAGAATGCTAATAACATCAGGCATCTTGTTTCCAGACACTAGAAGTGTCACAGGTCTGACACATCCAGCATTGGCATGGACAACAGTGGAACACCGGTGACAAATGAAGGTTTGGGAAAAAAAAAAAAAAAAAAAATTAAAAACTGTCATGGACTAGTCACTGCTGCTGAATCATTGTCACTGTTTTCAGTGTGAAGTGAGGAAAAGACACACATTTGTGCCACAACTGTTTTACCAATCTATTCAGTAATTGAGATCAAACCCACTGCAGGTAATGATTATTATCACATGAGCTCTATTAATTTACTAGCAACTTTTTTTTTTTTTTTTTGTATCTTTCACATCAAGCTTTCCTCCCCTTCAAATTTCTTATCAAATTGTTTATGGGGCATTTTCCTACAGTACTTTTGGATGTTTTGTTGAAAAACAATTTATTATACAAGAAAACTTAATCAGGAAAGGCAGAATTGTTTACGCTCCATTACAACAGGAATTCCTAGACATTCTTAGCACACACCTCAATTATAAAAGTGTCTCATGAGTAACTTACCGTTATTGGCAAAGATACATGGTACTTCTCCTGCCATATATGACAATGCACGCTATTTCCTTTTCCATTCACACCCATACAGAACTGTACAGTAAACACGTTCAGTTAAAAGTTACTACAAATGTGCCTTACGTAATCTGAGTTTAAGGAAACAGCTAGAACTGTATGACCACCAGCTGTCCTGTTAACTGTGAACTTACTACAGCAGCTCTATACATGACTTTTGGGGAACAGATCTAGTTTAAGCGGTGCCTCTGGAGGCACATCACCTCAGCAGTTGTGACAGCTGACTATTTGATTATGCTCCAAACCAGATATGAGAAATTATCCAATGAAAACCCATTTAGGTAAAACCAGCCACAAGCTCTAGTTTTGAAGGTAGTCATACAACAATATATGAGATGTGAGAAATATACAGCCGGAATGAGAGCTGCCACTGAAGAAACCATGATGAAGCCATGTTTGGAACAATGCCAAACCTCTCTTCATTAGTAGATGTATCCAAATTACTTAAGCTTACATTAGGACTTCTTGTTCTATGAGAGCGTGCTAAAGAGACGAGGTAAAAAGTGAACTTCCTGCTTTTTTTCCTGATAGTCTATCAGTTAAAAGCTTTAAACAAATGCAAAACCTGGTTTTAAAGGAAACCTCAAAATGAAACATTTGCAGTTGAACTCTTTGATTGTACCCTTCCCTGAAAATACACCAAGGATTAAAAGCACTGCACAGCACAATGTGACAGTTCTATGGCCCAGGAGGCCACAATAAGAAAGAAATACTAGCTTCCGTGGTTCTGCTTCAGAATGCCTTTGCTTGCTGAAAGAGCAACCGAGGGGAAAAATGTGCTTTATGTTCTCCATTAATAACCCAAACTTAGACAAACCTACTCAATTTCTTAACAACCCTGAACTGTCTGTTGTTATTAGTTTATCTGGAAGAACCTTTTCTGCTTGTTTACATGGGCATGTGTGCCTGTGTATCTGGTATTTTAATGAAAGCAGCCTATGAAAAGTTTTGTTCAGTATCATCTACAAGAATATCCAGAGATCTTTTACCCTAATTGAAACATTCTCTTTCACAAGGAATGCTTCAAGTATACAGGTGAAATTAAATATATTATTTTAGGTGAACTGATTTAACATTTAAATTATGTCACGTATTTCAGTGTCGCTAATGTGAAAAATTAAGTGAATTAGGGCATGTACCTAATCCATGTAGTCTTAGACTGTGTGTAAGTACTGAGAAAGACTAAAACACCATGATCAACAAATTAAGACTCCAATTCATGAGAAATTAAATTCTAAAATCTCAAGAAGATTAAAGGGGCAAGGGTTTTAATGCAGATTTTTCTTTATTTAACATATTTTGATGCTTCCCTTGTGCCTATGAAGAACT
This sequence comes from Tyto alba, assembly GCF_018691265.1. NCBI lineage: Eukaryota > Metazoa > Chordata > Aves > Strigiformes > Tytonidae > Tyto > Tyto alba. Next base: position 10,743,271 of record NW_024881303.1, read on the forward strand.
TCCTACTCCCATTTGCTCGCTTGCCTTTCCAGTACCCCAGCAAATACTTCATTTCCTCTGTAGCAATCTTGCTGTCACAGATTTTTCTCAAGAAATCAACACACTAAAAATACTTGAAAACATTTAATGAAAATTATTTCCTTCCATAGAAATATTAAGGAACGACTATTTTGAAAAAGCTCTCCAATCTCAAATTTCACCCTGAATTTAAATTCCTGTTCAGGAGTAGGGGGGGACCCCACCTTTTTAAAAAGGTTAGCTCAGAGTATCCTACCACAATGAAGAATTAATCTAACCAAGACATTATTTTAAAAGACATGAACAACCCCCTTTCAGACATTAATTCTCTAGTTTTATTTGCTTTCATTTTGCTGAAGACTAAAACAAGCTGTTGAACACCATTTCCATCAACATCTCAGAAAAACTGAGTGAACAGGACATCAGGAAATAATGTCAAACACTGTACTCTAAACCACAAAAAATTCCTGATGGAACTTTTTCTGACATTTTCTCTCAAGTCTTTAATAAGCATGACATTCAGTGTTTCTTGTTTAAGCAATGTCTTCTAGTACACAAGTGCTATTGCACTGAAAGTTTTTCTTAGTTTCTAGTAGGAACGTGAAGCAAGCAAGATTCTGGTCCGAATGCTGATGTTTCCCACAGCAGTGCACAGCATTAATGAAGTCCCTTTCAAACTGATTATGCCTAGAAATTAACAACCTACGATTATCACACTGAAAGTATTCATCAGTACTGTTCATATGCTTAGATAGGTGCGTATCTTTACTAAACCTTAACAGTCCCATCTGAGTTCTAACAGAGGCAAAAAATCACACACCATTATCTACTTTCATGATTGGCTTTGAAAGGATGAAATATTAAATTATCAGAACAGGAAGCATCCTCAGAATTGCCAAATGCGCAAAAACTCCACTGAAGTATTGAAAAAACACTCCACTTCTCATCTAAGTTGTGTAATTTTTCCTACTCAAAAGTGAATCATCACTCGTATTTTCTCTTTCAAACGTTTTATATTCTTCCCTAAACTCTAATCCTGAAAACAATTCCATTAAATCAGTGTATTAGTAATCCTATTGTAGTCTCATACACATGGTGTGTGTGCGCATGTATCGGCAAACACTATCCTGAAAAGAACCCAGAGCTCTTCTAGATCCACCTGCCTTCCACCCATCCCGGTCTCATCATCAGGCTACAGAAAGACAACCCAGTTGGGCCCGGCAGCACATTAACCACGGGCTAGATGGCTTAGATGGTTTAACACACTAACCCTTCTCGCACACTCACACACTGAGTCCTGCATCCTTCAAACGGTTTTCTGAGGCTGCACCTGGGGCCAGGCTTGCAAACTGCGTCTCTGGATGGACAGCAAATCCCTCCTGAAAGCAGCCTCAGGGCATCCCTCAAAACTGGGTCTAAAAAGAACCAATACGACTTTTTGCAGTAATACTCCTAAACCCATGAGAAAGCACTGTTTGACTGGGCCCTAGTTGAAACACTCCTCCTCAGCTAAAACTTTAAAATTCAGTTTTCTCACCAAAGCAATTACGAGAGCTGTGTTTAAATTCCTAGCAACACTTTTTTTTTTGGGGGGGGGGAGGGAGGGGGGGGGAAGAAGGGGGAAATAAAGACCGAAAACCAGCTGCAGTCATGATAATACATATTCATTAGCTAACTTTTGCAAGGAAACTTCTCCCCAAGGTGCTTTAAGATCTTGGGAGTTTAATGTCCCAACTGAAAATATTTCCTCCACCTTCTAAATATTTAACTTGCATGACAACCTTATTTACATAATATACTTTATTACAGAAATGTCCTTGTGTTTATCATCTCACATTCAAGGATATCTGTAGCTTTTCAGTAGCTATCAAGCACTTTAAAGCAGAATAAATTTCATGGTACATACCAACTGAACTGAACTAAGCTGACTACTCATTAATGCGGTCCCATAGTTTACAGGGACAACCGAACAGATTATTAGCTGTATTGGTCTAATATGTTCATAATTGATGTTTGAAAACAGTTGTTTTAGAAATTATTACTATTATTTGGGATCACCTTTGTGTCTAACTTGGTTCACAATAGGCAAATAGATAGTTTTAAGAATACTTGCATGATATTCAATTCAAAACCATATATAAGCAAAGGCACGTAATATATTCCGTTTTCACCAAACTGTTTAAATCTTATATTTTTACATAACTTTTTTTTTTTTTTCCATTTTACTCCATTTTAAAATACTTTTAGAATAAAGTTCCAGGCATTTTACAGGGCACACAGCCTCCCTATGCAGAAGAGCCCCTGCAGTAAAACTTTGCAAAACTCCCGACGTTTATTAGCAGCTGGTATTCAAGCCAGCTCGTGTCGTGTTGTTGGATATTTTGGGGTGGTTTGCTGTTTTTTTTTGTTTGTTTGCTTGTTTTTTCTCCCGGTGGAGGAACAAGCCCGGAGACATCAACCCCCGGACACGCAGCCTGGCGAGCAACCGAGCCCACCCCAACCCCCGGGGCTTCGCTTCCCAAAACAACCCAGCGCCGGGAGCGCCCCCCCCCCCCCCCCCCCCCGGCACCTCGGGATCTTGTGTCGCTTATCGTGTGGGGTCAGCTATTTATATTTATAGTTCAGGGCTTTTTCTTTCCGAGTGGCCTTTTGAGGCGCAGATGGGGAGGGCTGGGGGGGGGGGGGGGGGCACATGGCTGCCCACCGGGGCACACTCGCGTCCCGCCGCTCGCTCGCTGGGGGAGCGGGGCCGGGGGGGAGGAAGGCGGCGCGGGGAGGGGACGAAGAAAACCAGCACCAGCGAGGAGCGGCAGAAGGTAGAGGCGGAAGGAAACAGGGCGGGGGAAGGAAGAGCAGCGCGGGAGCGGACCCGCGAGGGAAGGGGAGCGGGGGGCGAAGCGGGGCCCGGGGAGGCGGCGGCGGGCCGAGCGGGCCCAGCACCCACCTGGCACCGGCACACGATGTCCGACTCGGTGGCCAGCAGGTCCACCACCTTGCCCTTGCCTTCGTCCCCCCACTGCGCCCCCAGCACCACCGTCACTTTGTTACCGCCCGGCTCGCTGCGCGCCCGCTTCAGCCCGCCGCCGGGGTGGCCGCTGCGGTCGTTGGAGGCCCGGGTGCCCGACATGGTGGCTCGGAAGGAGCGAGGGCGGCTCTGGCTCTGGCTCTGGCCGGAGCAGGAGCCGCTGCCGCGCCCAGCCCCCGCCCGCTGCCCGCGCCGCCCGCCGCCGCCCTTTAACGGCGCCGCCGCCGCCCGCCCCGCGCGCGGCGCGCTGACGTGCGCCTCGCGCCGTCCCGCCGCCGCCCCGCGCCGCCGGGCTCGCCCGCCCGCCGACGCCCCCCACGCGCGCGCGGTCCCCACGCACGGCGTCTCACGCGCGCACGCAGGCCCGCCCACCCCCACAGTCCTTCACACACGCACAGAGTCACCCCGCAGCCGTCGTGTCTCCCCCACACACACACGCAGTCTCACAACACACAGCAGTCCCCGCACACGCACACGCAGTCTCGCACACACATGCAGCCTCACCCCCCCCCCACAGTCCTCACACACACGCGCAGTCTCACGCACACGTGCAGTCTCACCCCCACAGTCCCCACAGGCGCACACGCAGTCTTACACACACACACAGGCTCGCACACCCCCACAGTCCCCACAGGCGCACACGCAGGCGTACGCACACATGCAGTCTCACGTGCCCCCACAGTCCCCACACACACACACACGACACACACATGCAGTCTCACACACCCCCACAGTCCCCACACAAGCACACATAGTCTTACACTCCCACAGTCCCCCCACACACACACGCAGTCTCACACGCCCCCCCAGTCCTCACACGCACACACAGTCTTACACCCCCACAGTCCCCCCACACACGCACACAGTCTTACACCCCCACAGTCCCCCCACACGCACACACAGTCTTACACCCCCACAGTCCCCCCACATGCACACACAGTCTCACACCCCCCCAGTCCCCCCACATGCACACACAGTCTTACACCCTCACAGTCCCCCCACACGCACACACAGTCTTACACACCCACAGTCCCCCCACACGCACACACAGTCTTACACACCCACAGTCCCCCCACACATGCACACAGTCTTACACACCCACAGTCCCCCCACACACGCACACAGTCTTACACACCCACAGTCCCCCCACACGCACACACAGTCTCACACACCCCCACCGCCTCCCCACACACACACACTGACCTCCCACGCACCCTGCCACCGGGGCTGTGGCACGCTGAGGCACCCTCAGGCCCAAGGCGTGTGTGTGGCGGGGGCAGCTCGGGGGGGGGGACGTGGGGCTGTGTCACGCGCTTGTGTGAGGCAGCCAGGCCTGTGGCACAGGCGGACGGACAGACAGACAGACACTGGGCAGGGTCAGGCAGGGCTGTGTCGGCGCGAGGCATGCTCACGCAAAAGGTCTGCGGCGTGCGGCTGTGTCACTCTGACACGGGGCAGGGGCGGGCGGCTGCGTGGTGGAGACAGGCAGCACGCGGGTGCGGGGTGCGCGGCTGTGCGTGACACGACACAGCCAGGCAGGCCCACGCGCCGGCCTTCGGCACGGGGGGGGGGGGGGGGGGGTGGGCTGTGTCACCGCGGCGTGCACGCAAGAGTTCCTGAGGCGCGGGAGCCTGCGCCGCTGCCAGACACGCAGGGAGAGAATTGCACACACAGAGAATTGCACGCGCAGGGTGGCTTGGCGCGTGCACAGGCACACTCGGGGTCCCCCCGTGGTACCTAACAGTCGGAGGGACGACAGGCACACAAGCTGCCCCTGCACACACGGGTCACGAGACACAACCCTCCGGCCGCTGGCCCGAAGAACACGGGCAGGCATGCTTTGAGTTTGACAGACGCACACGGTAGCCTAAAATACATACAACTGTTGTTACTGAACTGGCGCGTACCCCGTTGACCTGTCCCGATGGCCTGAGATACCCGAGACCGTTTTCGGCGAGGCACACATGCGCCCCCACACATACACTCACACACTGACCCGGAAAAAACACGGGCCTGTCACCGCGAGACAAATAAACAAGCGAGGCGCGTGGGGCTGTGTCACAGGGACAGATTTACGCGCCCACTTCCCTGGTGTGACAGGCAAACAGACAGCCCCTGCCACCCCATAACCCCTTCCCCATGCACAAGCTGTCTGCCAGGCTTGACTTTCCCGCAACCTGCATCCTCTAGCTCCAGGCACGTGGCGCCCTGTCCTTGAAAAAGGCGACTTGAAAAGCGGAGGCTTATAGACTAGGCTGAGGCAGGTGCAGCTGTGTTAGTACGAGGCATATACACCTGCAGGCACACACACGCACGCACAGAAGCAAAACACCGGCAGAACATACACCAGGTTGCTGCTTCAGGCGGGGGGGGGGGGGGCTGCACCAGCCGCTGCTTGTGTGCTCCTCCTGGCAAATGTATGTGTGTGATTCCTACCTGGTGAGCAAGTGACAGAAACTCGGCATTTTCAAGTGACACATTCCCTCTCTTATACTACGGCTCAGATGAGATGCCGTGATCTAGATGAGATCACACCGTGATATATAGGAGATCACACAAACACGCTGTGTGTATAGTGGTCAAAATGCAGAGAGGTACTCGCACAATCCGTTACTCTGGTGTAAGGGCGAAAAGAAAGTACTGGAATACTCGAATGAGCTTCGTAGAAATGAAAATACAGCAGGAAGTACAGCCCATTTGAAATGTGTGTACGGGGGCTCTGTACGTGTGTGTGTATGCATACACACAAGCCTCTACCCATGTGTGTACACGTATGTGTTTATGTAGGTGCATGTATAGAAATAGTACAGAACATATTCCGGGCTCCAGCACCTTGTGTGCATTCATGGTGGCAAACAGAGCAGACATTTGCTCTACTTCATTTTTAGCATTTGGATTATTTTCTCTAGGAAAAGGAGGTAGGGAAGATTTAACACCCTGTGTGCTCCAGCTGAGTATTTGGCATCAATCGGTGACGGTGATAAATATGGAAGAGAAAACTGGGAGTTCCTGGTGCTTGAGCCTGGTTTCCCCCGCTACTGCAGTCAACTAAATCATACAACACCTCGCTGTTCTTACTGAATAACTGTTCCAGACCTGTTCTAGTTAGAAACCTCTGCTAATTTCCAGCCTTCTGGCCAATTTATATCCATATGGTCTGTGCTGACGTTGCCATTTAGTTTACTTCTTCCTTTCCCTTTTCTATGTATATATTTATAGAAGGAATTACATCCAGTTTCTGGCTTTGTTTTGCTCAGCAGAAAAAGATCTTTTTATTCTCCTGTAAAGACTGGCTCTCGATTCACTGGTCGGTCTCATTTGCCTGCCCTGCACCTGTTCTGAATTTCGCTCAAGTTTCTTGAATATGGGCAGCTAGGATTGTACGCGATGGTCCATGTCAAGTTCCCTACTACGCTCTACGCGGGAATGAATGTCTTCTCCTTTCAGCTGGCAATCTCTTACCTAAGACATTCCTGGACTTGCCAAGTTTCACATACAGGATGAAAGTCAGCTCCTCTCCCACACTCCTTCACTGCACTGCTGGTATTTCACACACCAAAATGCTGCTACCTCCTTCTGCCATTAGCGCTTCATATGCACAATACAGCTACTTGGCATTTCACGTATATATTCACAGCCAGATGCCACGTGCGAGCTAACGCGGCCTGAAAGACGAGCCTCCAAGAGTCAGGAGTTTGCATTACCGAAGTTTAACTTTTATTTTGACCATAATTTCAGTTGTAAAGATGGAAGGTTACTGTGAAGTCTTTCAAGACATTTGTTTCCAGTGGTCTAATACGCACCAAGTGTCTGGCCCCAACTCCTAGAGCACAGGCTTTATGACAAACTCTTTGGGCCTCTTGCCCTGGTACCAGCCAGTCTAGAGCTGCCCGGCATCCCAGACCAGTCGAGCGTGAACTTGTTCCACCTGACGTGGGAGCAGCCAGCACTGGCCACGTTTCTCTTCACAGCCGCACACTGACAGCTCATGGACCTCATCTGAAAAACTTCTGCACCGGTCTGACATCTCCTCAATCATTGGCAGCCAGCCTGGTCCTGCTACACAACAGAAAATTTTGTTAATCACAAACTTGTCTTTACCTGATACCTTGGCTCCCTTTGTAATTGTACTCACCCCGTACTCTGCATCACGTTGAGTGTCTTAACGAAGCCCATGTGTACTGCATTTGGTCTGTCTTGAGAGTTGGCAAAGGAAGCTGGTGCCAGAGCGATCTGTTTCTACTTTTGCTCATCCCTCTTGTACTTTAACCCAGTTTCATTCCCCTCCAGGCTTTTATTTTCTTTCAAAATTTCCTCTAAAGCTTTCCTTACTGTTCCATCTAATCTTTCAGATTTTTTTGCTGCTTAATAACAGAACCATTTTGTCCATTAAATAATAAAAATTGTGTAATCTCATTTTGGAGTAAGTATTTTTCAGGCACTACATTACAGTTGTTTCTGCAAGTTGAGCCCACGAGCACCAAGGACAGAAAACTGTAGCAGTGGTGTCACTCAGTTCCCTCAGACACGCATTAATTCTCCTCAAAACTGACAGCTTGCAAGTCAGCTCCACACAACTAGAATATAAAAATATCCTTTGCTGCAAGAAATACATATTCCTGGTGCTGCTCCTCTGCAGGAGAAGCTGTATACTGCTACATTTCTAAGTCAGAGAGAATCCCAGAGTTATATTTATTATTTTTATGGCATTTAGCAGTTCCATTCTTGCATGTTTGGGTTTCTTTTTTTTTGTTTGTTTGCTTTTTTTGTTTGTTTGGGTTTTGGATTTTTTTTTGTTTGTTTTTTTTTTCCTCTCTCTACAATACACCTATTAGTGTAGGAATTCAAATCTTTTGTCAGAATACTGTTATTACTGCTCTTTTCTTTGGTTGGTTGTTTTTTGGCTATGCTCTATCTGCTTTTTTAAAAGCAAATAATCCTGGCATGGCTACATGTAAATTGCCCTGCTTAAGGACAGAATCTAACCTTTTTTAACAGGAGATTACAGTGTTTTCAGCTGCTTGTTCTTTGTGGCTCTCAGCCAGTTATATGTTCATAACTTTCATGTATCTTCAAAGTGGCTGGTTTGCTGGACATTTCTGCATTTTATTTTTCAAAGAAACATGCAATTTCTCTGAATAGCCAGAAAGTATTCTGCAGCATTCTGGGGTTTTCTTTTTATGTTAGTTCAGATGTAGCAAACTTGAAAATTTTTTTTATGTTCTCTTCAGCATTTCTGTAATCAGATCCACTGTCATTCTGAGATGGTCAGAAACTCCAGTTGCATTTTCTTTCCAGTGCCAACAATGTCAAACCTTCCATTTCTGTAAACTGTTTTATATGAAAAAATTAATGAACACTTTGCAAGCTAGCCAGGTGAAAGCTTCTCTTTATAAAAGTTCAAACCACATAATTCAGCATAGAAATAATACGAAGCAGTTCATTACCTGAAGTGATTCATTATTCTTCTTATACCAAGTTAAAAACACACTCAAGTCCACCAAAATCGATGGATTTAAATCCATTTTGATGTGCAAGATGGAAAAAAAATCAAATCTTCATGGTAGATATTGCTCAGTTAGAAGCAGGTTTGACTTTTGAATGGAGTAATACCTGAAATTAACAGTGTGGTCATGCAGAGTGGCATCTGCCTCGCAAGGGCTGCAGCGTCCCCGTCCCCGGGACTCACCTGGTGCTGGGCACGGACGGAGGCGGGAGGGAACCGTTAGCTCAGCGCCGCCGAGGAGCTGCCTGTTCCTCAGAGCTCTTCCATTAAAACCACTTCACCTGACGACACTCGACCTTTGCAATTTCACAGGAAAACTTGCAAGCGTTTGCCTTCTCAGATAAAAAACCGCAGCGCTTTTTACTTTAGGGCAACTAATAGCAAAATGTGTCCACATCATTAAAACAGTGCACTTTACTGCAGAATAAATTAACCAAAACTATACTGTTTCTTTTCAGAATTGCATTTTTACCAAATACTTACTTGTTCACAGCCCTGATAAAAATAGTAAAATGGTGCAAAAGCACATAAAGATCTATACTCAGTGAGTAGTAAAGAATGATTTACTTGAACAAAGCGCACATCAAATGGTGAAGGCTCTGTCTGTGGTTCAAAATTTTTTCTGTTTCCATGAAAGACTTGGGAGGGTGCAGTGAACTGCATTTACTGAATGTGCAGATGGCATGAAGCTGGAAGAATCACACTGGAGACCAGGATGTTTCTCGAAATGTTATATGGTCACAAAAGAAGTCAAACATCATGCTGAGCTGGCAGAACCACCTGTAAAATGCAGGAAGATGTCCTTTCACTCTCCTCCACACTGCTGAACCCCCCAGCTGTAGGTCTAGCACTGCACTGTGAGGAAGATGAGATCCAGTTGAAGAAAAGTGCCATAAGTGCATGAACATAAATTGGGAAAACCCTGGGATGAAAAAACTAGCAAAGCTCCAGAACGAAAAACTGAATGGGGTTAAGGTTGTTTAGTCTAGGGAGAAAAAGACTAGAGGAGAGGTGATAACGTCCTCCAGATATGTAAAAGGCTGCGGCAAATTAAAACAGAGTGCTACTGTTTTCTCTGTGGTGGATAGTATGAAATGAAAAGAGTTTGCATTGTTTCTTAGGTTAAACCAACTTACCTGATAAACATGGACAAACTTGAGGGCATATAAAGCTTTATTAAGCGGTGAGTAGGACCAGGTTTGCTCCAACACTACTCCTAAGGATGGCATTTTAGCACAGCGGCATTTTGGCACCATCTTGGCACAACAGCAGCTTGTTCAGGCTGCAGGATTCCTTTGTCCTTGGGTATTTTTTGAGAAGAGATTTGGCAAAAATTATTCAGCATTTACGGCTCTGAGTTAGACCAGCTTTTCCAACTGTGTAAGTGCCAGTGCTGTAGGTCTTTTCTGAAGACTTTGGCCCAAACCCTCAAAAAGTTCATCTCCATCTGCTTAGATGCCCAGGTTGAACACTTAAGCAACACCTAAAAAGCTGCTCAGCTGCCCCTCAATTCTGTAATCCCCTACAGGCCTGTGGGTGGGCACGGGCGCTTTATCCCACAGTTCCAGCTTGTTGTGTCAAGCTATGAGAGGGGTCTCACACCGGGTATTCTGCTTTGCTACCAGGTCCCTGCTTCATGAACAGCAAATGTATAAACCGGAGGAAATGCCCCCTCACACTGTATCTGGACTATCACCACAGACTGGCTGAGGAGTTAAGGGTCTCAGCTGTGATGTGACAGACACTGACTGGCTCAAATCTGTGTTCTTCCCCTGACTAGAGACACGAACAGGAACTTCAGTCTCTGGTATCCTGGGGTGACTCCTCTAATACGTGGCATTTTTCTCTGCCTAACAAATAATCAAGCTGATACCAAAACCGGAGACTTCTTCATGTTATTTCAGCTGGTTCAGTAAATAATATGCACAGAAATAACATTGTGTAAAACCTATGGGAAGATTTAAAAACACATCTTAATGAAATTAGCTCAGTTCGAGTCACCTCTCCAGCCAATATGAGCTGGAGATTCTGCAGGGCACTATATTTCAAAAAAGAGATTAAAGGAGCATTGCAATATGGTTATGCTCCTTTATGCCTCACTGAAGTCTGCCAGGCTCCCAGTAAAAGAACTGTGGCAAACTCACTGAACTCCGGCATGCAGGGTCAGGCTTTTTTAAAAAACCATAATCTTTGCAGTTTTCTAGAATTCATGTGGAATTAATTTAACTGCTTAACAGTTTTATATTGCCAGATGCAATTAAGAAGCTTTTTCTCATTTTTTCACCATCTTATTTAGGAGATTAAGATCCAGATCGTCTATCCTTGCAGTTATGCTTAAAAATAAATAAAAATACTACAAGACTATCCACAATCAGCACAGGAAAAGCAGTTGCTCGGGATCTTATTTGCCAGTACACAATTTAAAACCACAACTAATAATCTTCACAGATTCAGGTACATTTCTTTGGCTTTTTTTACTAAAATGAACATATACAAGAGTGAAATACATCCTGGATTACAAATATATACTAGAGTACAATGCTGTTGTAAGTAAACTCTTAATTGAAAGTTGGACTTGTTCTTTATACACAGTTTTAAAACCATTATTACATGCTTTAGAAAAGCAAATCCAAGCAATACAACAGTAACCCAGTAAACAGTAAGCTTTTAGCAGCAGAACATTTGCTTATTTCCCCAGCTCTTGAAGACTTCATTATTTTACTATTGCAAGACCAATTTATGCTGATGACATTTTATCATATATCAGTTTGTTACTTACAGCCACATGCCTAAGTCTGGTGTAAGTAGAGACAATAAGAATTTTACCAGAGAAAAGCTCTTGTATTTGATGCTGGATATATCAACATAAGAAATTGGTCTGGAGATCTGCTTTTGCAGTTAGTTTCCATGTGTAATGATGGTAGTTATGTTGTGGAACTCCTGTACTGTTCATCAAAATTAACTTGCTCTTCATCTTTTAATAGCATTTAATTTTCTGCTGTCATTACAGTATTAGATCTACAGACATCAATTCTCACCAGATAATTAACTGCACATTTTCACTTTTTGTTCTTAAGTGGTTTTGTTCTGTTGCTTACTCTGGTCATTAGCTGTATCCCCAAATTTGCATCAGAGGCAGCTCATTTTTCCACTTGGTTAGCTAAAGAAACCTGTATATGTTATTTCTCTTGAAATAACATACAGAATTGGTCTTTGCAAGTATCTGATACAATTCTCCTGAAGAATTTAAATGCTCAGTAACAGAAGCTGCTGCAAGAGAAGCTGAAGCAAATAAAGCGGAATAGTTGCTTAATTCATTATCAAGCATGGAAAAAAAAACACCTTAATGTAAATACATATGTAAACATGTCCAGAGGAGTTAAAAAAAAACCTTAGCTGTCCAAGTCCCTGGAATCAACAGGAGCCTGTCACCAAATTATTTTGGAAATCCTGCCTTAAATTTTATTCACAGAAAAGCTGTTTTTACTACATAGAATCAAGTAGGATATTGCTCTGTTGTCTTCATCATGTCATACATTTGAATTTTGGTAACAGCCTCTGACTCAGCTTGGTCCTCAGCAGTTTTCAGTAGCTCCAAGCCCTCCCTTGTAATCCGTTAATAATACATCAGGGATGGGTGCTTCTGCCTTCTCCTCTTCTCTTTGAACTCAGGAAAGTGAGATTCTTGCCTGCCCTAAAAGAGACTTTGCTGCTGCGTGCTCTCTGTGGCAGATCTGTCAACTGCAGAGAAATGATCCTCAGACAACTGGATAAACCAGATATTGACACTGGCAGAGCATGTGACTGGAGTTAAGGTCAGAGATTCAAAGACTGTAGGATGGGGGCCTTAAAGTTTTGTGCACAGGATTACCCCGTGTGCTGCATATTGCTGGCTTCAAGCAAGACACCTCAGAAGTTAAAGGTGTACTTAATTCTCTGTGGCACCAGGCCCTGATAATCCTGTAAGCACATGCTAATAGGGTTTCACCAGATTTACTGTCTTTTCATTCCCTCATCCAGAAATTAAATACAGAAAATAATTACTTAACTCGCTAATTATACGGCAAAAAACCCCAAACAGTTTTTACACAGACTGAAGAATGTTAAGATGAGCTCCAACATCCTGCCAGGCCTGATCCGATACTCTATTATTTATGTCACCATATCCTGATGGAGATTAAAACAGATTAAAAAACTGCCTGATTCTCATGGTCACCAGAGCTATGCAGAGTTAGTACTGAAAAATAATTCAGAGTCTAAATGCTCTCTCTTGTTTAAGTTTATACCCTAAGAATTAAATCCACCTTCTCACAAAGAACCAAAAATAACGACAATTCCATCTAAACTGCATGTTAAAAGTGCAGAAGGTTCTACTGATCTGGTGCTCCTTCTTTTCACAGGGTTGAAGCACACCTTTAATCCCTGCAGCTGCTGAATCTCACTTTATAATTTTATTTTACCATATACTAAATTACTTTTCAGTACTTACAGCAAAAAGTTTTATTGTTTTAATCTGCAGCTTTACATTAAGCATGTTATGATTGCAAAGTATGTAAAACATATTTGCAGTACAGCTCATCAAGACAATATTGAAGACTCTGTTTTGGTCAGTTTTCAGTTAATATTATATATTCTTAAAATATATACCTAAAGAGGAGTACCTGTGAAAGAGAAGCTAAAAGAAGGCCATTTATTTAGACAGCAGAGACAGGGAAAACCACAGTTTTCCAAGGAGTGAGCATCTAGTGTAATATTTACAACAACGCCACTCTGATTTACTAATGCCATTTTTGCAGCGGCTCTCTGAAGGACCAAGAATCATAACCAAATGTTATTGGCAGAAATCTTCAAGAAAAGTGTGTGTTAAGAATTTTCCAAAATGAAATTTAAAAATATACAAATGCCAATGTTAACACTAGAAGTGCTTCACACCCAGGTAGGCCCAGCAGAGCAAATACTTTTCTGCATTTATGTCAGTCGGCCGTTCTTCAGCAAAGCACAGATGCTCCTTTAAGCACGTACATAATGGCTTTAAGGAATGAGACCTTTAATCAGAAAGAAGCAAATGTTTTGGTAACAGTAACACGTGGCAAAACTTACCTACCACAGTGACACAGTGCAGCCTGAATGAAGTTCAAGTATGTGGGACTTTCTATAACCCTAAACATCTTCCAACAACTAGTCAGAGCAATAGCAGGATATCATCCACTTCTAAGCAAAATGGTAGTAACTTTTCATTGGGAGTGATATTTTTTCTAACATCCCTATCATGATTTCTTCCAAGCATTCATGTGCACTTGAAAATTGATGTCTTGCTATACTATCTGCTTGACAGCTATATCATCCATGGCTAAATCACACTGTATTAGATCAGACACAGCTAAACAGATGATTTCCTCCTAATTAACAAAAGACTGATAAAACCAGAATTAGTTTTTGTTAAATTTATTGCTGTTTTCATCCTGTCGCTTTAGCCTCTTTGCATCTTCTCCTTTAAGCTGTTTCTTCCTTTTTTCAGCCTTTGCAGCTTGCTCCTTCCTGTCTTGGTTTTCCTGCATTCAGACAGAACAACAAATAAAAAAAAAAAATAAGAACAGTTACTGAAGGAAAAGCTGCTTAAGACACTCTCAGTTTGCAATGAACAGCTATTCTGAATATGCCCTGTGCACACTTATAATTCCGCTGCGCGGGGGTTGGGGGTAAATGGCAGAACAGAGCTTCCTGGTCAATCCCTTTGGCCTTCTCCATGTGATGATGTTACCAGCAAACCATTTCATTAGCTTTAACTGCAATGTTTGACTATGGACTGAAATGCATTCTTCTTAATTTGTCCCTCTGTCCACAAAACAAAACATTAGTTTAACTTAATTAGCATTCTAGAAGTTTATCTCATCGCAACCTTGATTTTATATTGTTTGTATTCAGGGACTTCTACCAGAAATTTCAGGAACTCTTCAACTGTGTTAAACTGCAACTCACAGTTTCTCTTCAGGCCCTCGTTAAATTTTCCAGCTGTATTTCTGCACTAGTGTTCAGTGGCAGAGTCCAAGCTGGATGTCTGTTGGTACCAGCCATACAACTGCCAGGATGGCACAAATCCTGTTGGGATTTACACAGACAGGCAGGACTCTGGTTTCCACAGAGCTGCTGGTACTGGGATGATAAGATCCATGGAGGACGAGAAAGAAATTAAACGATTACTCCTAGTAAAGGAAGACCATTACTCAGTGGAAGTGTATTAATGGGTTTTGATAAGCAGCACAATCGTAGGAAAGGGTAGTTGTGAACAAGTGGGATAACTGTAGCAGAACATCAAGATGACAAAAGCCATTTTCTTAAAAGCTTATGCAGTCCTTCTTCCAGAGCAGCAATCATCAGAAGCTTGCCTGGAAGCTTGCCTGCTTTGGGTTGCAACCAGTCAGTAGCTAATCTACGTGCTGTAGGTAGATCCGTAGTTATTTGGCTTGCTGTCATAGAGATCTGTGATGCTAAGAGGAGGGTGCTGCTGTGTCATATTACAAAATGTAATAATGTCCAGGAAGATGTTGATGATTTGGTGCACTTAGGATTCTTGATAAGACATGTCTGGTCTACTCTGCAGAGAGTCTGGCAGCAGAAAAGACATTTTCCCATTATAGTGATAGATTATTTGGCTGATTGCTATGGGTCATCTGCCACTACTTCCATAAAATGGGATGAAGATATCCCAGGAAACATGCACAAGTTTCTCAGAACATTTATAGAAATTAAAAGCCTAGGATCCTTTGGTCCAAAGAAATTCCCAGACAAATAAAGAAAACTTGTGAATATTAATAGAGTTAGTCTCTCTGAAATATAGGAGCACTACAGACTCAAGGTTATGGGGGCCTTCACTGAATGCCTAGAAAAGGAGAGAAAAATGGTGTACTCTTGACAAAGAAAGAAAAGGCTGTATTTGCCCTGAATGGAGGGTGCTGCTGAAAAACGAGGTACAGGTGGTAAAGTCTTATGGAGGGGCTAAAAGCCCTTCATCACTGTATACCTTCCTAGGTGCTTGCCTGATAAATTCCTTCTGTGTCTTAACATAATGTCGCTGAGATATTATGGCTGTTGAGAGACTTGCAGAGCTGTGGGCCCTGGAAGAATGTCTCATGTAACATGCCACAAGAAATAAAGGGGGTGAATTCAGGGAAACATTGTCCTGCTACTTGAACAGCACACACGCAGTACCGAGAACAAAGTGAAACACATTGGGAATGAATTTATGGATTGAGCAAAGCTGAACTCTGTTGTTCAGAGAAAGTAAAAAACCCCCACAATTTAACAATTCAATGCAAACACACTGTTAACAGAGTTTCTTCAACATAAGAAAGCCCAACAGGTAAAGTGGTAGCAAAGTAGAGGAATGAATAGTCACAATCCCTTCTCCATCTACTGGATTAGTGAAGGCAGCTGTATGGATGAGATTATATGAAAGAAGGGTGTCACTTTGGATTTGCAATTGTGGGACTTTAGATACTTGCTTGATCTTTGCATTAAAAGATGCTCCATGACAACTGTTTATTCCTACACTACCTAAAGCACATCCTGTTCCAACACGATACGCACCCTAGTGAGGAGCAGCTGCTCCAGCTTGGTTATTCGAGGGGAGCACTCAGCGCACTATCCCTGCGCAGAGCTGTCTGTATAACCTCTGTCATCAACTGAGCACGTCCTAGAGCAGATTTTGTTTAACATATTTCCTCCTTTTTCTGAGATTAGACAGCCTTTTTGTTGGGTGCTCCCCTCTTTGAACAGCTGCAAGTACTAAGGGAAATCAAATGTTTCTCCCAATCCCCTATAATCATACAGTGTTTTTTTTCCCTGCAATTTTACAACTGGGTTCTCAGTGTATCTCCAATTCCGTTTTGTTTTTTGTTTTTTTGTTTTTTTGTGGTTTTTTAATCTGTGAGCTGGGAAGCTATTTTCTTCCTGTCTCCTTCCTCCTGCCATCTGCTCCTTTTATTTTTTGAGAGTTGGTGAAACAGTCATCAGCCCTGGGTGACAAACCAGCTCCTTTTCACTGTGTCAGTTCTGGGGATCATTTGGAAAGCTTTTTTTTTTTTTTCCCACCTCTTCAAGTAGAGGAAGAGGGCAGATTCTTATTATAGTAATTTAATTTGTGTAGCTCAGTTTTTGTTACCTGAAGGATAAGAACAGAAAGAACCCTCAGGGAATGGAGAAGGATTTTGTTTAAACAAAGAAGTAACAAAACCAAAATCTCTCTAGGTAAGCTTAGGAGCCATGAAGGATCACTATTTATTAAAATTATTTCCCTTCTTATTTGATGTGAGAATGGAAAGATAGCACTAACAATTTTGGTAGTGCTAAGAGACCTGATTTACACAGAAGACTCATCTCAACATAGAAGTTACACCTTGGCCTTAAAGCTTATGTCAAATGGCACTGGAAAGAGATGATGCATGTGACCGATTCTAGTGTAAAAATCAAAATCACAGGACAAAAAGATACTTTAAAAATTAAAACCTTCAACTTCTCAGCATGTTGCTGTTTCAAGCACAGGCAGTATCTTTACTACAGTGAAAGGGAGAAAGCAAGGCAAGAAAGGAGAGATTACATTACAGGTCTGCAGTGGAGGTAACAGAGATGCATACAATGGGCCTAACAGCTGTGGTGCCTTTGAGGCGAGGTGCTACTGAGAAATGCAACCAAAAATAGGGTGAAAGGGAGTTTACATGTTGGGTAGATAAAAAGAAGGTTCTTTCTAGTTGCTCCAACCTGGCTGCGAATAAGCAGCACCCAAAAAAGTAGTTTAAATCTTCTGCAGCAGTACTAGGATGCTACATAACCTTTTCTGGAACTGTTTCTTAAAAGAACTGCAGTTGCTGGACTTAGCCTTCACAGCAGTTTTCCAGTATAGCTCTCCACAGATGCTGAGCCATGAGGTTCTTGACTCTCTTGATTCTTTCCTTCCTACCTGAAGTTTTAGGAACTCTAAGGATCAAGTGCATTGCCAAAGGATCTGTGGTTTGTAGGGTTTATTTTCCAGACTGTCTGTGGCGCTGTCTCATAGTTTCAGAGCCTGGGTAGTTGTATTGCTTGCAAAATTGAAGCCCAGTGCCTCACAAGAAAAGGAGGCAGTGGGAACATTACAGGATATATTTTTCATCTTTCATCTTCCAACACTTCCTCAGAAGCTCATAACACACTCCTTCAGCCTCTCTTGCCTCGACACTGCCCAGCACAGCTGTCTGTATGCTTGCAATGCTTCTTGCAATGTGGACGATTCCCCCTATAGAAGGGCAAATCCAGCCTGGGGCTCTCCTGGAGTCAGCACAGGAGTGGGTGACTCCGGCTGTTAAAATTTATAAATGTGAAGCCACTATTATCTGACACTAAGAAAACCCTAGAGGAAGTACATTAGTTCAGGCATGAAGTATGTAGTAGCGGATGCAAAATGGAGGTTTACTGGAGGCTTACTAATTGTTAGGAGACCTACACAACTTTTATGATGAAGTTGCTGTTTTCTTACTCCTAATTGCAAGGAGTAAAGTCTTATAAATTAATAAAGTGCCAAATATGATCTCCTGGGAGATTTGTAGTTTTGTAGAGGACAAAAGCCATACTGTTTTGAACTAACTAGTACAATGAAATACCTACATGTAAACATATTTTTCAATTAGGCTTTGCCTATTGGCAAATTTACCTTTTGCCTATTGGCAAAGCCTATAAATCAGGTCTGGTTGCTCATTCTTTCACATGCCACTAAGCTCCTATTGCACTGAGGCCTGATTAATAGTTTTACAGTGGGAACAACAACTTGGAGGGTTCTTAGCTCTCCACAGCACACAAAAAAAAAAAAAATCACATTTTATATTTGCCCACATGAGCATTTCTTGCTGCAGGTTGCAAGAAAATAAAGTTACTTTCATTTACTTCCACAGCCAGGGTTTAGGTAGCCCATCTTGGAGTAGAAGAAAAAAGAAATTCTTGCTTGCTTAAAAAAAAATAAAAAGTTCTTAATGTACTTTAAACAGTCACAAATGCAAACCACCTGTAAGGCCTTGAGGAAGAGCTCTCTGAAGGTTTTCATTGTGCTAAATATATCTTCCAAAGAAAAATTTTTTCGGTCTTCACAAAGGTAATCAGCAAGTTCTTCCTTTTTCTTTTCAATGGTGGCAAACTCCTCCTGCAGGTCCCTCGAAGCACTGAGACTGTCCTGAGACACAGTTTGCAACACAATTTATGCATAGTAAGTAGCAGCATATTCTTAGCTGCCCAGAAGACTCAAGCCAGTTAACACAGAGCAGTCAGATTTTAAAAAACTGACAATTAAGATTGGTTCATCATGTGTGATATTTTCTTCTTAACTGAACCATGTGCATTTCCCCTGGTTTCACCTGGCCCAAAGCAGCTCATTGTACGCTGCCACTTTCATCATCCAGCCATGTGGAAATTCGGCAAAACCTGGGATGACTGATCAAGGGAGGGTAGGACGTTTGGAAATATGTGCAAAAAAAAAAAAAAAAAAAGCATCCATATTGCAAATCTGTTAACTTTTTTTTCCCCACAGAACAGCAAGACAAAACATGATTCTGTACTGCACTGTATGCATTTATAGTTGCGTCCTACATTTCATTTTTAGGGTCTTCCTTTCTTTTGCCCACACACAAATCTGACTTGTCCTCAGCTGTTCCCTTATCACAATACCACATTACAGAAGCAGAGGGAAATTTGGAATGCCCCTTCGACCATGGTGCAAGGGGGAGTGTACTTATGACCCCTTTCCCATAGAGCTCTATGCCCAGTTGCAACCTGAATTACAGTGCCTTTGAGAAGAGTTTTAAAATGTTTAGGAGGGATGGGAAGTGTGCTACACCCAAATTACCTACTTGAACAAATTTTGCATGCTTCATTCTTAAACTGTCTGTCGACAAAAATAAACGCTTCTCTATTTCCAACAGCGTCTTCAAATTGGCACCTGTCTCAGCCTGCATATCGTTAAAGTGGATTCTGAAAGGTCCACAAAAGGAACAGTACATTGAAGGGGTAAGTACTTTGTTTTCATTAAGTTAAAAGATTATTATAATATTAAAGAATATAAAGAATATAAAAGAATGTTATAATAATGCAAATGAATGTAGAATTAATTGTCCAACCCAGACCCTGCTTTTGCAGGTAGTTCTCCTCTATATAAATGCTACTTTATGTGCTCAAACCCTCATCTAAAAAAGAATCTGTGCTTTTGCCCTCACTACCTCCCCAGACAGACTGTGGAAGAACCTGACCATTCTAGCATTCAAAAAACTCCTCCAAAATTTCCAGCCTATTTTTATTCATAGGCAATACATGCTTATGTCCCTTCTGCCAATACTGTCTTTACTTAGCTGGTTCTTTTCCCTCCTTGCCTTTTCTCCCTGCACTCTTAGTCCAAAATTGTATCACTTCTCAGAGTTCATTTAGCTTACATGGAGACCCAAACATGTTACACTCCTGAACCAACATCTTCTGTGGTTCTGACCTACTCTTTGTGCCAGACAAAAAACACTGAATCAGCAAAACCTGATGTGGTGTTTCATTGTGCATCCAGATGTGAGCAGCACTAGAGGAGTCCCTTGCAGGATCTGCACTGTAAACAGTTCTCTACAGGTGGATTAGCAAATAAATTTTGTTAATTTGAGAGTTTGACTAAACTAGATGACAATTACTTTATAAAAAAGAGCACATTTATATCAGTGACCAGCAAGATTTAGTTTCAGGTAACGAAAGTATTTCTAGTATGACACAACCCAAAAAAATGAATGTTTCAAAACAACCTCCAGTTTAAATTCTGCACAGATAACTCACAAAAGCCATAATATTTTATGTTGCATTACTTGATAAAAATACTTTTAAAAACTATCTAGCAGCTATTTAACAAATGTCAATCCCTCTCCAGATTTAAGTTATACCCTTGCTTCAAGTTACAAGAAAATGTAAAACACCTCAAGGTTCCCATGAATTCATAACAGGATTAAAAAATGGTAATCCTGGTGCTATAGGCTTGGATTCTGATTAGTGTAATTTAACATCTATGTGACTCTTCCGAGCTAAACAGAAAGCACTGGCATTGGACTCATGAGGCTTTCAGGCACATGGGGGAAAGTCTGCAGAAACAGATCTTCCCTTTCTACCCACATATATTAGAAGCTTGCATTGATACTCAACTCAGGGACTCCTGAGGTCCCCCAATTGCCAGTAAATCTCCCCAGTCATTCCCTCCTAACACCAGCTCTGTGCATGTACGTCCTGATGGGCTTGCATATGCATACGACTGAGAAATTTCAGGGAAGATATATTTCTATAGCAATATGTGGAAAAAAAATCTGGTCCTTGAAAATAAGGGAGTTCAATATTTACACAGTTTTACTTCTGAGGTAGTACTGGCTTGTCTGAAAGAAAAATCACACTGAGCTCCACATAAAGAGTCTCAACTGGGTTGATTTATAAATCTCAACACTGTTTGGTGTTAGAAGGGAACCTCTCTCTCCCACAGTAAAGAAGTCCTGTGACCTTATTACACCACCATAAAATGACTCAGCTCCTTGTTGGCTTTAAAGAGGTTGGCAATTCATACATGACAAAAACAAATAATGTCCTACCCTGCTGCCTTGGAAACAAAGTCAAGATCTCTGGGAAGCTGCAGCAGATCTGTGTGGTTTTTTTCAACCTCCTAAAATTGAAATGAAAAATGGTTACCTTGCACGGTCAGTCAAAGAGTATGAAAGTTTGCTAGCTGGAAAACATCAGGACTGAAAAATTAACACTTCAGTTTTCATTCTTATAAGCGTAGAGGTAAATTTAGTCTCATTCATGTTTTTTCTCATGTGGCACCCATAGGGAGCTAAAAAGAAAGTAAAAGGCTCTTATAACTGCTCAGGCTTACATCCCATGTGCCTCCACAGTGCACAAACTGACCTGAGATTTTGTCTTCATACCACTAATTTAATTTGACAGATGCCTTTGAGAGACATGTCAACAAAAGAGAGCAGTTGGAGAAGAGAAAGAAAACAGCAAGCAGATATGTTAAGCAAACTTGAGAAAGGACACTTAGTGTTAACTCTCTAAACATTACTGCATATGGATTTGATCTCATCTGCACAGAGAGCAGTGAAAAGTTTTCATTGTATTTCAGGCACAGAGTCTTACCCTCCAGATGCCTACGGTGGAGTGCTACTGAGTCAAAGCCCCTTAGTTTCTGAGGAATGTATATTTGAGAATAATGCACTCAGGAATAATTTTACAGTTTTGCTGTACCTCCAAAATATGATGAAGCAGAGTAATGTGGCTTTGGTTTCCTTTTGTTTCTGCTAGTCTGAGCAAGGTACTAATTTTAAAACCTCCAGCATTTCCAGTGTGATGGCCCTAGAAGATATAGAAAGTGTTCATTCCTTCAGTTTCCAAGTCTTGCATTTGTATTTTCTGTTATTTTTAGAAATATAGAATCAGAGAGTGGTTGGGGTCTGAAAAGACCTTAAATATCATCCAGTTCCAACCCCCCTGCCACAGGCAGGGACACTTTCCACTACATCAGGTTGCTCAAAGCCCTGTCCAACCTGGCCTCACCACGCTCATAATAAAAAATATCTTCCATAATCTAAACTAAATCTACCCTCTTTCAGTTAAAAACCGTTACCTTTCATCCTATCACTACACTCCCTGATAAAGAGTCCCTCCCCATCTTTCCTGTGGCCCCCTTTAAGCACTGGAAGGTGGCTGTAAGGTCTCCCCGGAGCCTTCTCTGCTCCAGGCTGAACAGCCCCAACTCTCTCAGCCTGGCCTCATAGGGGAGGCTCTCCAGCCCCCTGATCATCTTTGTGGCCTCCTCTGGAGCAGGTCCATGTCCTTCTTATACTGGGGGCCCCAGAGCTGGACCCAGCACTGCAGGTGGGGTCTCATGAGAGCAGAGTAGGGGGGGAGAATCCCTTCCCTAGACCTGCTGGCCACCCTTCTCTTGATGCAGCCCAGGACAAGGTTGGCTTTCTGGGCTGCGAGTGCACATTGCTGGATCACAATCAGCTTTCCATCCATCAACACCCCCAAGTCCTTCTCCTCAGGGCTGCTCTCAATCCACTCATCACCCAGCCTGGATTTGCACATGGGATTGCCTTGATCCATGTGCAGAACCTTGCACTTGGCCTTGTTGAACTTTATGAGGTTTGCCCAGGCCCACCTCTCCAACCTGTCAAGGTCCCTCTGGATGGCATCCCTGCCCTCCAGAGTGTCAACCACACCACACAGCTCGGGGTCATCGGCAAACTTGCTGAGGGTGCAATTAAAGCAATAGCAATTAAAGAAATCAGTTTACTTACATAGTTCAGAAAATTTCCAGCTTTAAGAACCAATTGGCAGAACACTGGCAGTCGGTGACTGGTAAGAAGTGCTGAAGAATAAAGAGGGAGACATTTTCAGTAAATTAAATTAAATGATCTGAAATAGGATTTTCTTTAGGTTTGGCAGTGGGGGTAACAAAATTCTCATCGAAGATTATGTCAAGCCATTGTTATGGAATTGGAAATATACCTGTACAGAAATAAATCAGCTGAATGGAAGTGGAATGAGTAAGTTTCTATTGTGGTCTCTTCGCTACAAATAGATAGAAAACTAGTTTTCCCATCAAGTTTGGAGTATAGATGTGTCATCCCTGAAGCTACTTCTGAGGGAGAACAGCATATGAGAGTGTATAAACTTGTGAAGGTCTATAGCCCCCATTTCCAGCACATAATTACTCTAGATTAAGAAAAGGGCTTTTTGCCTTGTTATCATTGTTACCGAGAGTGATACCCAGAAGCTGTGTGTTTTAGCAGGAGAATCTGGGGTAAGAATAAACTTGACAGAACTAGAACAGAAACACTGACCCATGCAGTGGGATGGAGATGACAGGGTGGACTGCAGAGAGCTGTTGATTGCAACACAGTGAAGAGTAACTAGAGTACTGACATCAGACAGCCAGGTATAGCCAAATTCTATGTGCAAAGATAAACAAAAGTTTTTCAGTTTAACTGTTCAACAGGAGGTCAACAACTCTCTAAAACTATTGAACTGGAGCTAGAAGCCAAGAGCAACTTAAAGAAAGAGCCAACTTAAACTAAAACCAAGGCTAATTTTGTATGGAGAGGGTTCCTGAAACAGTGGTAAACATCATCTGGGACATCTGTTTTGGGATCCAAGCCAGATTCTGGTACATCACTGTAACCTTCTCCACTGCTGAGCTAAGCTGGACTGCAACCAGTACGCATGAGGCAAAACTGGAAACCGATTCATTGTTATGGACAAAAATCTCCACTGCACACAAAAATTTAACATATATTCAAATATAATCTGGCATTGACATAAGGGAAATTTCCTCCTTCTCTGCAGAACCGCCGATAAAAGAGAGGTTTGTGTTATTCATGTCAACAGAAGCTCCACATCAGAGCAGAACAGCACAAATTGCAATTCTGCAGATTGAATTCTAGAATCAGGAATCTGCAGAATCATTTTGACATTCACTATATATTCAGCAATTAAAAGGTTATTTTTTATTAGATTATAGCATATGTTACCGCTGATACTATTCAAGTAGAAGAAGGGCTTCCTATGACTGAGCCTGGGCATAGGCACAACACTGATGTACTTACTTTCACAAGCTGTCTTGATGGATTGTGCTTTTGGCCACAGACACTCCAGCAGATTTTTTGTTTCCTCACAAATCAGCATACATTCAATCCGCAGCTCATAACTAAAAGAGATCAGTGGAAAAAAACCCAATAAACACCACAAAAACAAAACCCACAGGCCTGATTAATTGATTTGTGTTCAGTGAGAGAAACACCCATTTTAGGCAAAGCGCAGTACCAGCATTGTTATGTTCTCTTTAATGCTCTGACACAAGAAGTGGGTTATAAATAAATCAAACAGATATTTCCAAAGATGTCCTAGAAACAATTATCATCTCCTCTTTCAGAAAGCAATGTTGCACTGACATCTGGGAGTGACTTCCTTACATAATGAGGCCATAATTTTTTACAATTTCTGGGCAGCACTAGCCAGAATTTTTGTTTTTCCTTTTAACTTTCCAAATAGAAATTCAAAATGTGTTTTGCAGCGATGTTTGTTAATGATGCCATGATGCCTCACCATGGATTAATGTTTTGGAAGAACCATGAAAACATTTTCTGAAGTATTTTTAAACCTAGCTATAAGTTTGAGAAAATGAAAAGCCACATTTTTACCACAACATTTTCAGAAAAGTGTCTCTGCTTGTGGCATGGTAACTGATCAGATTTATGGAGGGCTACTGCTATGAATTATGACATATCACCATGTTTTTATTAACAGCATAAAGATTTCTCTGTGTGCTGTTACCTCGCCTGACTTGGTAAAAATGAGGGAGGTGGTAAAAGCACAGGCACTGCTGTGATTCACTCATGGGTTTGTGGGCTCTCTTTGGTAGACTGGAATTTCTAAACCAGGGGTGGAATGAATCAGCAGCCTGCTGGCAGGATTCAGTCTGCAACTTCATGCCATACAGACAGTCACTGTACAACAGTCAAGAGTTTTCTCATACCAAGGTTAATTTAACTGTAGTTTGCCAAAGGTGTCTGAAAGCCTCTTTGGCCTTTGGAAAGGAAAAGTTTCTGAAACCAGCTCTACAAATATCAATCAGATGGTTTATCCTGAAGACTGAATATCAGGAACATCTCTAGCACAGGAAACAGGCCTTAATTCTTATGGACAAATCATATAAGAACCACACTCATGGGTTGAAGACAAGGAAAATTTTGCTTACCAAGGAACTGCTAAGAGATGGAGATAAAACTGATCTGCATTTGCTAGTTCTGATTTTTCTTCATTGTAAGTTTTCAGGCTGTTTATCTAGTGGGGAATAAAACAGTAAAATAACCACACAAATATTTCTGGTTCCTATTGCTTCTTACAGGCATGAATCTGGCTTTTCTGAACTTGCTGTGTGCACAGGCAACATAAGTGAGGCAGATGAACAATAAATTCCACATATGAACTGGTTTGCAAAGGCAAACATAGCTTTTGTCCTGACTGGAAGGTCATCTGCATTTGTACAGAGTATATCTGCATAGCTTGCAGAGATTCAGCAAGCTATCGTGCATAGAAATCCAGCAATCCCTTTAAAAAGATGGGTCCTTTCCCTTTCTCCTCATTGTGAGCTGCTCAGAAAGTCTCTTTATTCACCTAACTCCACAAATGCTAATGGGCATCATCCAATTCAAATAATGGGAATAGAGAGCAGCACTTGGTCTGCTTGACTCCGTGTTGAGTCTCCCACTGTGCTGTTGCCTAACCTCTCTGTGAAGAAGCCAGACTGTTGCTGGGGCAGGCTTCCCACCACCCTGCCTTGGAAGGTCATTGACTGAGGTGGCGCAGGAGGATGTGGGATCCAGTCACAGTTTCTTGCTTTAGCAGTGCAAGTGTTTCAAGCTGAGCACAAAACACACGGAACTCCATCAGAATAACACACTTAATAGATACCTCATGGTCTTCAGGCAGCAGTTTAAGTAGCTGCTTCAGGATCTCAGCATCCAACTTGGACCTATCCCCTTCCTGAATCATGGCAACAATCTCTTCATTGGAGCTGCAGGAAAGAGAGAAGTGCTGTGGAACCATGGCATAGGGAGGAGTAACAGGAGAAACAGAAGAAATCCCAGTCACTCCTACAGTGCTAGCTGAGAAAATGAAGTAATTCTTACTATACTTGCCTCCCATTACATTTTGGATCTTAGTCCTCAGAAATACAGTGAAGAGATGAAAAAGCAAAATATTTTTTTAAGACTAAAGCAATATTCCTCATAATTTAGTTATGTTTTCTATGATTTGTTCATCTTTACACAACAAACCCTGAAGGATCTTCTTTTACTGTGGGTGTCCACTGTCACTAAGAAGAGATTAGTTTTTGCATTTCTCCACTGCTTGCAGCAAATCCAAGGCTAAAATCGATGGCTCTCCTCCTGTGGAAAAGTATTTATAAAGATGCCAGAAGCTTTACCCAAAATCCTTGCCTGAAACTTTGGCAGACATGTCTTTGAAATGAGTCCAGGCTTCTCTGATTTGGGCTCTGGAGCGCTCGGCTCCCTGCAGCCACCAGTGCTGATAGAGGCAGCACCCAGCTGCAGGGCAGCCTCATCCCTCATGAGTGCAAGCGGGGCTCAGCGCTGGTCCCACGGTCACTAGCTGCTCTCAGGAGAGCTTAACCACTGCCCAGGGAATCACACAGAGAGAGGAAATAGCAACTGGATTAGGCTATGCACAGCTCTTCCCCACTGAAAAGCAGTTTGCAATGGAAAAAGGATAAAATAAGATTTAAAATAATCCCTCTGACTGATGCTGATTTATTCTTAAACACAAAGGAACTTCTAGGATGAATTTCTTTTTGAAGCCCTCACAACATGGGCTATTGCACAAAGGGCAGGAAGAGAGCAGAACATCCATCTTCATCCTGTGATAGTTCCAGGGAATCTAAGAGTAAATATATTTTGCCCAAACTACTACAGATTCTTTTTTTTTTTTTTCCCTCCCTGTAAGAACTGTGACTTGGTAAATTTCCACTTGTTTAATTATAGAAACTGTTTCCTATTTATAGAAAAACTGCCCATAAAAACTATATACTATTTTGAACCTGTACCCCATAAGATGTCTCTTTAAAATCAATTAATTAACTTGAAACTTCCAATCAGGAATCTTCACTAATGGTTACTGCCAGCAGTTGATATTTATGTCAACAATAAGAAAGAAAAATATGTTTCTACATGATTTTGCGGTTGTTTATGAATATTGACTCTTTAGGAATCAGTGGTCCATTTTAGGTTTAATATCAGTTTGAGACATGACATTAATTGTCTGGAAAGAGACTGACACATGTCATCAGTTTAAAGAAAAAAAAATAAAATATTGACTCCTTGCTAAAAAAAGATAGTAGTTGTAAAGTATTTCTGCTAAATTTATTTAATGCCTGAATAAATGCACAGACACATCAAATAAGTAATTCAGACGGTACTCTCCAAGTCTTACCACTTAAATTGCTTCAGAAATATACTCAGAATTAAGTTTTTCTTTGGACTTATGAACGTGATCTGTGAAAAGAAAAAAACCAGTCAGCTATAAATACATTTACCTTTATTTTAACAGATATTTTAGAGCTTTTGTTTGTTGGTTGAGTGAGACTAAATCTTCTCTGGTAACAACATTATCAACAATCTTCATTGATCAAACTCAGAGCAATTTACAACAGTACATTAGATCTATTTTAGAGAGAAAAAGAGGCAAAGGCATAGAGAAGGAAATCGATTTGTCTAGAATTTGTAAGAATTTTGTAAGAATTAATACTGAAATTCCCATGCCTTCCCTCTCTCCAATGAAGACCTGTCTCAGCAGAGTTACTTCAACTTGTTTAATTCTAAACCTCTCCTGTGCTTTTTTTTTAGGTAAACTTAGGCAATGGATATAAAAATATTTCACCACTCCTTATTATAAATGACTGACAACAATAAAGAGTGCATAAGCTTTTCACTTCCAATAATTTTGCCAGGCTCTACAAAAAGCGAGCAAAGTACCTCTTTTGCTTTCTTTAATTTTGGCCCCATTTTCTCCTTAGGTACTGTTGCTGGGACAGAGAAAAGCAGCTCCAAGCTTTCATAGTCAGGCTCTACCAGCTCCTTGCTGCTGCTTGGTGTCACGGCCCACATGGAGCAGCTTTCTGGAAGAGAGTAACACTTTACGATGGACCACAGAAGTAGAAAAACACTTTCAAGGCAGCACAACTTGTGGAAAGGAAAACACTTTAGAGGATGAATGAAATATGATGCTCATTAGTCCTGGACAAATGTTAATTATTTAAGAGTGGCAGCTCCCACAGACAGCATCCCAAAGGTTTGAAGGCTAATTAAACCTGGAAAACTACTGCCACATTCGATTAACTGAACTGAAGGCAGCTGATGAACTTAATGGGCTGCTCCAAATACTTGTTGCTCTTACTGACCAGCTACACATTGCAGAACAGTGGTACCCAAACTGGGGATGTTGCGTCCAATTAGGTAAATATCTCTCTTTGCAAGAGATAAGGACTCCCAAGCCCAGCATTATTGCCAGAATCATCAGGATCCATCTGAATAACACATGGCACTTCAAAACATGAACTTGTCCACAACACTGGCATCTTTAACAAATGATCTCACCTCCTTTTCTCCAGGAGAGAATGCAACAGTAGCTCTGAAAACACTGGGGATGAATCTGAATTTGTATCTCTGCCTAAGAAAGCAGACTGTGGCTCAAATTAGGTTGGTTTTTTTTTGTTTTTTGTTTTTTTTTTTGTTTTTGTTTTTTTTACATGTGTGTTTATGTATTTTATCACAGCAGCAAGTTCTTACCCCCTGATGTCCACCTTTCTTGGTGACAAGCACAGTGGAGAACAACTATGAGATCTATGCTGTGTGAAATGAGTATTAAAAGCAGCAGCAGAAATGGAAACATGTTCACAGTCTCCTTGCGGAAGGTTGAATAGGACTCGCAAACTCCTTTGGCAGACCACACAGTAACCACAGACCTTAGTGTTATTTTGTGTGTGGGGGGAAACCCACACAAACTATGTGGCTGTGGTCAGTGTGAAATGAAGTTGGAGACTACGTCCTACCCTGAGGGTACATGTTCCCTAGCCCTACTGACAAGAGTTTTCAGCCTTGGATCTTGGCTGACTCCTCACCGTGCAAGAAAACAAACAAAAAAAAAAAAAAAAAAAAAAAAGTAAAAGTTTCAGCTGAGAAGACCCTCACCAGTGATGTGCCAGGAGTCCACTAGGAAGAACCACAGAGCACGACTATTCAACAGATCTTTCCACTCAACACAAGAGTGCTTTGCAAACCTTAGTTAGTGCAGATTCACAACATCACTTTAACAAGCAACAGAGACAGAGGTTAAGATAAAATAATTTGAGCAGCCACAGAGCCTCAGTTCAGTGTTTTCTCCAAACTACTCTTTCATCCATTTATCGGTGAAGGTCTGGCTCTCCATGTTTATTTACGATTATTATTTTTTTGTAGAATTACGAGTGAGCAGTGGGACCACCTGTGTGACCTGACTTACTGAGTCAAGGTCTAGCTCCCCAACATTAGCATTTTTGTTTGGATGCAAAGTAAATGAAGCAATCAGCCCAGTGTTACAAACAAGCACATACGTCTTGCCACGTCAGAGGGGAGCTTCTGCCAGTGAAACACCTTCATCTTCAAGGTTGGTGTCTTCTTAGGCTGGTGCTGTCCCCCATATCCACAAGCAAGATGATCGCACTCAGGATTACTGCATGGCTGGGGAGGTGGGAGAGATGGGGCATTTACACCAGGCACAGGAAAGTGTGCAGGAGGCACTTTATCCCCAGGGGGTAGAGGTGGAGGAGCTGGCAGCAGTGCTGGTGTGTCAGACTGTCCCTGAGAACATGAGGAAACACCTTGCTGGGAAGGTGACCCATTCTCCAGAGATTGCTGTGGCTTCCCAGAAAGGCCCGTTGTCGGAGAAAGGCTCAGGTCTGCACTGGGGTTGTCCTCTTCTAAGTCCATATCAACTTGAATGCACTGATTCACCTTTTGAACAGATCTTCTGGACACTCTTTTGTGGTGATTTGGGCACTGCTTACTGGATAGCAGGTACTCTGTGGCTTGCCCTGGTCCCATTTTCATGCTCTATAAGAGAACAAGGCATTGCATGGATTAGCAAAATTCCTCACAACTGCTGGCTACTCCTAACTCCCACAGAGAAAGGGAAGTAACAGTGACCTTCCCATTAAGGTTAACATCAGAAATATTTCTATCTGCTTTACAAGTATCATTTCATGGTAGTTTCAGCTGTGTGAGTCAGGAGGAAAGCAGTACTGCTGGCCATAAGGCTCCTTTTTGACTTCTCTTGATCCTCCTACCCTCCTGTAACATATAAAGAAATGAAGAGTAAGTGCTATCAGCATAATAAACCTCTACCTGGTTGCTTTTTTCCTCTTGTTGCTCAGCCATTCAGTGGGATTTTTCTTCTAGAGGGGTAAATAGATGTCTCCTACAGGTGCTCTACAGAGGTGACTTCTCAAACAGTAGGGACACAGTCACTTATTCCTGAGAAACCATGTTACCACAATTTATCTTGAGTGCAGAAGGGTGGGGATTTAGAGAGAAACTCTCAAAATAGCCTAATAAATTAAACAAGCTACAGCTGAGGAGCACTGAGGCTGAGCTGCTTAGGGACCTATGACCAGACAGGGAAATGACTGGTAAGCATTAAAATGATTAAGATGGTCTTACTTTGCCCTTCAACCAAATTCTAATCTAAGACAAATGTCTACATTTGCCCTGAGAGTATACAGGTTTCTCTCAGAGCCTCTTGTAAAAGACTATGTAGAAATATCCACCTTGTATGTATGCCCTATTTTAAACATGGAAGTGAGCCTACCAGGGTTAGTAGACTATTTGCTGGCTCAGGACTTGGTTTTGTTTGCTTGACTGAGCAAACCTTTCTCTTGCAAACACTTGCATCTCTTGTGGATGAGTAGTGTCCCGGGACACAATCTCAGTAGCTGTAGCTGCTCTGTGATTTCTCTCTTTAGCTAACTTCTGTAGCAGTGCTCATCAACAATGGTAGAAACACCACATGTTAAATGGAGAGCAATAAGCAACTATCGATGCTCCAGAAATGACACGGTAGGTGCAGCCCTTTCAGAGACTGTATGTAGACAGAAACAAAGACCCCTGTCATCCTAGCCTTTACACAAGTCTTTATCAAAACATACATGAGTAGCATCAGCAGCTTTAATGGAGTTAACTGAACAGGTACTTTCATTTTTATGTTTAGTGCAGGATCAGAGACTTATTTGGCATGTACACCATGTTTATGTTCCCAAAGGACTAGATTAATAGTTACGAATGACCATTTTCCTCCTGACACAGCAATTTTAAGTAATGACTTACACAGACAAATCTCTTTAAGGGATCTTCATTAAAACCTACAATTGATGCATCTCTAGTCCATAGTACACTCCTAAAGCATCTCCAATAATTTGAAACAGTTTGTCTTTGAAGCCTAGCAGTTCATACTGATGATAGTGTCCAGGTCTTACAGCAGCCCCAGTAAAATTTGAACCAGTGGAGCCAAGGCAAAAGAAAGCAATAAAACTTCTGTGTTTTTAATTTTAATTTAGTAAGAATGATTTACAATAAAAACATTAAATGTTAAATCAACCAGAAAATAACACTTGATTTACATACAAACAGGAAACAGTTAAAATAGCTAAGCCAAAGGCCTGTAATAGAAAATTAATGTTAACTGTATTTGCTGTTTACTTGAATTAATTTGGTGTTGGTTTCCATAAATATTATTTGCACAAATAAGCACTAACATTTTCCCCAAGGTAAAGTGGGCTTACATTTAATTTATGTAAACAGCTTAATGTATCCCCTTTAGGACTTTGCAATCTTTGTGCTAAACTTGTACAGATGTCTGTAATTACCCTAGCAGGACAAGTGAGCAATTCAGCACTATGAAAGAGCCTAATGAGAAATAAGCCACTTTCTGTTAGAAATATTAGGAGTAAAATGAGCTGATTAAAAAAAAAAATCTTATTAGAAATAATCATGTTAAAATTCTGATGCTTGTTTATTTTAATTAAGCTATTGGAGGAATCACTAAAAGACTATTAATTAGGAAGCTAATTTTTTTTTAATCAGAGTGCTCATCTACATGGCTACAGGGTTTGTGTAAAGGAAAGTCTTGTTTTTAAAAAATCCTAATAAACAAGGAATACTACACAAGAAACAGCTAATATGCTGTCCTGGTTTGGGCTTGGATGATAAATAGGCTTATAATAATGTACCTCCAAAGATTATACTTTTGAGACTGTGTAGAGAAATCCATGCTCTTAGGAAGATTGAAGCTTTGGTATAACTTCAAGGCAGCTGTAACTTACACTGCTGATGCTGTTCAAATGAGCACGTAGGTATATTTAAAAAAAAAAAAAAAGATCTGCATGAAATTTCTCCTTAGAAAGTGCAAAAATCCACCTCTGGTAAATATATATACATGCATCTCAATGAAACTAGACAAGGACTAGCCTACTGCAGAAAGCCCCAAAAGCTCAGTAATTGGCTGGCACCGTTGAGGTAGGGCAGGGCAGGGAACAGAGACTGACTCAATACACCAGCCCAACTCTGATGATCCAGTTGAAATCAATTAACTTGCAATTAAAAGCACCTGGTGGGAGAAAAAACTCTTCTGTACTCGTGTTCTCCCTGGGGTGTCTCCAATTAAGGAGGTATTTTAGAAAAGCAAACCATTTGTCTGTGATTCAGGATGGGTTTGTGGACTGCTATAATGGTGAATGTAGTCACTACTCCCAGGGCATATTTTTCTGAGTGTATGATACCAGTTCACCAAACATATAGATCTGAAAGAGTTTCTGGAGTCCTACTACTCCTACCTTTTGTGAGCTACTCTGCTTCTCTTCTGTTTTTTTTTTTTTTTTTTTTTTTCTGAACAGAGAATCATAGAAGTGAAAGTGTCAAGAACCTCTGCTTTTTCAGTGTTGTTGGTGACTCATTCACCTCTCCTGTTTAACAGTGGGCCAATGTTTTCCTTCTGTTTCTGCTTGCTGTTTCCATGCCTTAAGCACCCTTTCTTGTAGTTTTTGACATCTCTGGCCAATTCCAATTCAAGCTGAGCTTCTGTTTTTCTAACTGCATCTCTGCATGACCTGGCAATGTCCTCATAGTTCTCAGCAGGTATTTTTCTGCTTTTCCATCTCTGGTAAGCTTCTCTTGTGGTTTTGAGCAGACTCAGAAGCTTGTAGTTAAGACAAGGGGCTCTCTTGTTCCACCTACTTCCCTTCCCTTTAAAGGGGATGAGCTAGTTTTGTGCTTCCAGGAGACTGTTCTTGAAAAACTCCCAGCCCTCACTAGCTCCTTTATCCTGCATGGAATCTTCCCATGGAACCCCTCCCAGCTGAGGTCTGAAGGAGCTGAAGTTTGCTCTTCTAAAATCTAAAACCTTTGTCTTAGTACTAACCTTCAGTGTGCTCAGCAGGACCCCCAACTCCACAATGTTGAGTTCACTGCAACCAAGGCTATCGCTGACACATCACAAAGCAGGTTTTCTTGGTTTGTGAGTAGCAAGCCCAGCAGTGCTTCATTCCTGGTTGACACATCTAACATTTTTATGAGGAAGCAGTCCTCTACACATTCCAGAAACTTGATGATGCGTGAGTTGTTGTATTGTTCTTCCAACGAAAGTCTACACAGTTGAAGTCACCCATAGGAATCAGGTTCTGTTGACCTGAAGCTTGCTTAAGTGACCCAAATATTGCTTCATTGGCCTTATCATCTTGGTTTGGAGGTTGGTAGCGGATGCCTACTGTAAGATCCCCCTTGAAGATGACCCCTCTGATCTTGACTCAGAGGCATTCGATAAGGCTTCCAGAATCACCATACTTGACTTCACATTCAAGGTTCTCCTTAACATAGAGTCGTGGTTTGACCCCAGAGGGCAACTGAGCACCACACACATAGAGTGCAACTCCTCTACCCCTTCTTCCCTGCCTGTCTTTATGAAACAGCCTGCGGCCATCCATCCCGATCCTCCAGTCATGTGTCTTGTCCCACTATGTTTCAGTTATTCCTATGATATAGCTTTCTGACTGGGTGCAGAGCTCCACTTCCTCCTGTTTGTTCCCCAGGCTGCATGCATTGCTATACATATACTTGAGGTGGCTGGTCTTCTGGTTCACATCTTGGAAGCAGCTAAGGAACATCTGTCACTGCTCTGGCTGGCCTGGCTTATTCCCCAGTTGGTTGCAATGGTGTGAACACTACCACTTTGGACCCTGGCACCCAAGTCCTTCTGTTTAAAGCCCGTCTCACCAAGTTGGTCAGCCTGATGCCAAAGATACCCTTGCCTCTTCTAGACAGGTGGATCCCATCCCTCCCTAGCAGGCTATAGTTATTGAAGAATGTCCCATTGCCATAAAAGCCAAAGTCATCATGATGGCACCAGCCATTAAGTCAGAAGTTGATTTGCATTATATGTCTATTTCTGGCTGCACACTCTTACTGGCAAAATGGAAGAAAAGATAACTTGGGCACCAATAGTTTTCACTTGTACCCACAGGGCTTTGTAGCCTTCCTTGATTCTGTCCAGGTTCTGGCTTGCGGTGTCATATGTTCCTACATGAAGGAGTAGCAATGGATAGTAGTCTGTACTCTAGACAAGTGTGCTGGGTTTGTGTGTGGCAGGGTTTCTGGTAGCGGGAGGGGGGGATACAGCACTGGCTCCCTGTGAAGAACTTCTCTAAGATCCTCTGGCTCCAAGTTGGACCCACCTCTGGCCAGGGCTGAGCCAATCAGTGATGGTGGCTGTGTCTCTGTGATAACATATTTAAGAAGGGGAACGTGGGAGGAGGAGTGGGAGTTGTGAGGGAGACACCTATACAAGCACTGAGGTCAGTGGAAGAAAGGAGGAGGAAGAGGGGAAGGTGTGCTGGTACAGAAACTCCCCTGCAGCCCATGGTGAGAGGGCAGGTTGCGCCCCTGATGCCTGTGGAGGGCCATGGTGGAGCAGATGCCCACCTGCAGCCTGTGGAGGACACCACACATGAGCAGGTGGCTGTGTCAAAGAAGGCTGGGACTCTGTGGGAAAGCCCCACTGTTGTAGTTCGGTGCTGGGAGGATTGCAATGTGCAAGAGGTCCCACACAGGGGCAGCTCAGGTAGAGTTGCAGCCTGTGGGAGGGACTCACACTGAAGCAGTTTGGGAAGAGCTGCAGCCTGTGGGAGGAACACATGCAGGAGAAAGTTAATGGAAGACTGTCAACTGTGAGAGGC
Organism: Tyto alba; assembly: GCF_018691265.1. Taxonomy (NCBI): domain Eukaryota; kingdom Metazoa; phylum Chordata; class Aves; order Strigiformes; family Tytonidae; genus Tyto; species Tyto alba. The sequence continues at coordinate 10,778,686 of NW_024881303.1, forward strand.
ATGTCACAATGGAGTGGGGGAAGAATGTGAGAAGTCTTCCCCCTGAGGAGGAAGGACTCTGGGACTGACCACACACCCCATCCCCTGCCCCCTGTGCTGCCAGAGGGGAAGAGGTAGAGAAATCGGGATCGAAGCTGAGCCAAGGAAGAAGAGAGGGGTGGGGGGAAGGTGTTTTTAAGATGTGGTAATGCTTCTCACGGTCCTACTCTGATTGTTAAATTAAGTGGTGGTGGTAGTTGAATTAAACTGTTCTTTTTCTTCTCCTAACGAGTCTGTCTTTTGCCAGTGACCACAATGGGTGAGTCATCCCTTCCTGTCCTTATCTGGATTCCAAGCCTTTTGCTTCATTTTCTCCTTCCTATTCCTGAGGGGGAAGGGATGAGCAAGCGGCTGTGGGGTGCTCAGTTGCCCTCTGGGCTCAAACCAGGACAAGCTGTGGCACATTCTCAGCAACATCTCGGACCTCAGCTCTGGAAGGCAGCATGACTCTTGTGATTCCCTGTCAGGATGGCAGAGAGGTGCCTCAGTGCCCTTTAACAGTCACCCACTACGAGCACCCATCGCTTCCTTTTGTGGTATCCACTGCGTGCTGCTCTACAGTTTCTCCTTTCAGACCTTGCTTGTGGGTGTCTACAACTGTTAAAGCTTCATATCTGTTTTTTGGTTGTAATGCTGGAGGGTGGGGACTGAAGTAGCATCCTGCTTTTGTGGGTCACCAGGGCCCAAGGTGCCTCATCCTCTGTGGTGTCTGCCACCCCATCTCGGCCCCTCTGACACTGCGCAGCTTTTTAACCGTTTCCTGCAACTCGGCCACCTGATGCAACAGATCATCGGCCTGTGCACGTCTTTTGCAGGTACTTCCCTTCCCCCAGGAGAAAGCTCCAGACACTCTTTGCAACCTACCATCTGTAGTGAAGTCTCCTTCCTTACCAGCTCCAGCTGGGTGGACACGTCGGATATCCCGGGGGCTTTCTTTGCAGAAACCCCGGCTCTAACTCTGCGGTGAGCGTGCCCCATGTCGGCAGAGGCCTCTTGCCCTGCTGAGGTGACGACCCGCCCCACGCCGCGCGCGCTCCCTCGGCCGCTCTCTGTCGGCGCGGGGCGGCCCCCCCCCGCCCCGGCAACGCCGAGGCCCAGCCCGCGTCTGCCGGCCGGCCCCGCCGCGGCGGCCCGGCCCTCTCCCCGCCTCAGGAACCCCCCCGGGGCGCCGAGACCTGCCGCCTCCCCGCCGAGAGCGAACCGCTACCGGCACCTGGCTCTGTGGGGGCTGTCGCACCCGCTCCTGCCGAGGGTTGTTCGTTCCTTGTCGAAGCGTGAGAGAGTCGCCACTGGGAGTTAAGCGCTAGCGCAGCAGGGGCGAAGGAGCAAGTTTACACTTCCAGCGCTAAATAGCCTGATTAATTTTCAGTGATCAGATTCTCTACTGGTATTTAAGGTCTGGTACCTGCTCTTCACTACGGAGTTGGCAACCTTTTCCTGTACTATGGGCCTGCATTTCCATTGCAAATCCTGCAAACAATGGGGTTATTCTGCAAGATCGCCGCTGTGTAGTAATTGCAAACACCTAGAGAGTTTCTGTCGCTGTCACTGCCACATTTTTAACCCTCGGTAGTCACGGTTCCAGACGTGGCTCAGCTGTTTTTCATATCCTGCTCACAGCTTGATTGTGAGGTGACAGAACCATGGTTTGCAACGGAGTCGGTTCATGACTGTATTTGCTTTTGGATACGTTACGTGAACATAAGCCCATGATTAACATGTTCACCCGTATTTCATGGCTGTGACTATTACCACATGGATAGAGCAAGCTAGGATTGGGACAGTGCTGACTTTTAGTACTGATAAACTTGTATGTTGTAGTCAGTTGACCACTGTGTACAGCAAACCAGAAATTTGAAGCTGTAGATCCAGGGTTTACGTTTAGACAGAATTAAAACTGGTTAATTTTGTTGAAATGGGCTCATGCGTTTTTTTTTTTTTTTTATTTCAATTTATCCTCTGCCTTTCTAGCCAGAACAGAAGGTATTTCTCAGCCCCCTGTGCTCTACTGAATGTAGGAGAGGACCAAATGGTACACTCAAATCAAATGATACTGGCAAAACTTTGAACACAGATATTTCAGCCATGCTCTAAGTATAGTGCAATGCTGTGGTGGTGCTCATGTACTAGATATAGCTCCATTTATACATCTCTATTTCTTTGAGAGAAAACAATGAGTAATTATTACTAAGCATATACAACAATTACATCCTTAGGTGCTTTATAAACTATGTGGAAAATATAGGAGTTTGATGGACAAATTCTAGTGAATCAAAGGTCTTTCCCAACCCCAGAACAGAAAGGAAACTTATCAAGTACTTATTTTATTTTAAACTCTGAAATATTTTCAGTTTTGAAATTAAAAAACAAAATCAAGAAAACCAAAAACCAAACCCTGAAAATCCATCCCATTAAACATATCTGAATTCTGATGTAAAATACTTGGGAAAGACTTCTGCTGATTTCTTCCATAGCTTCATTTTATCATATAGCCGGTGATTAATTAAGGAATATGCAGCTATTTGGCAGCTAGAAACTTGTGGTGTTCACAGCCTGGTTTACATACCCGACTCCATGTGCAGTCACTGTAATATACCACAACGATTCTTTTTTGAGGTCCAAACTCACTGTTGGCTTAAATGACCACAGACCTGTTGAAGTAGCTGCAAGTGATGTTGTTTTTATCAGCAATTAATTTGGCCTTGCAATCACTGAAGTCTTCAGGATCATGAGCTTTATTTCTTGGTCACAAATGGAGCAAAACTGCACATCCCAATTGAACATCTTTCTTTGACCTGCTCTGATTCTGTCCCCCTGTTCTTCTTAAATAATCACTGTAATGGAAGCAGAGCTGCTCTGGAGTAATAAATTATAAATGGTGTTCTTCAGCCTGCTTACTGGGATGTGATAGTATACATAATTTAATATAGTTTTCATATATGACTATGGAACAAAGAACCAGCAGTGGTTCAGAATAACCCATATCTCTGTAAACTTTTGAGGGCAGTGGAAAGATAATGCCACACACTCTTTCTCTGAAGGCCAAGGTAAGACTGCAGAGCAATAAAACCTCTGGCTGTGTGAAAAGAGCTGCTCTCTAAGTAGAAATGGGGTAGCTGAAAGACCCAGATGGAGGACTCCTGCTGCAGCATCTGAAGAGAGCAGCCTGCGGGGCATAAGCAGGTCAGGTTCCCTGGATAACACCCAGAAAGCCTGTTTGTTCCCGAGTCCTGAATCTCCAGATGATGTTGTTCCTGCTGACAAAACAGTGGGGTGGTGAGGAGAAGGCTGGCTGCTCACTGCTAGCCTGAGCGGCAGGCTCTTGCTGGAAACATGGAGGTTGCAAAGATGCTGGGAAAACATGTTTGATACTCAGATTTTTGTATCCTGGGGTCTAATCTGAGAACAGAGAAGCTGAATTAAAGAGCAAAAGGATGATGCTTGAGTGATGTGCTCTGAGACTGGAAAAGAGGGAAAAAAAAATAGGAGAAACCTGTAAATATGATGGAGACAGTTCTGCAAGTCAAACCTGGGACGGGTTATGTGGTTCTGCAGGATACGGTGGGGATCTGCCTGCTTCTGCTGGCCAGGAATGGGATTTCAGCTGCAACAGGGCTGTGCCACTCTGCAGGGTCTCCTGAACTGAAGCTGCCTGTGTGTCTGCTCTCAACTCATCTTCGCTTTTGTTAACTGATTCTCAATATGCTCATAGCAATGCTTTGGTTAAAATAAACCAGTGATTTAATTATTGGTTTAACTTCTAACTTACTCCAGCAATGTATTCAGTATTACAAGGACTAGTCCTGTTAAGCAAAGCAAAATAAGCTTTAGCCTGAACATTAGTCTAGCTACAGTGAGTTACCATATAAAGGCATAGTTCTTAAACGTGCCCAGCTCTTCCACTTGATTCATATTTCAGCATAGTATCACACCATAGATTCAACAAACATAGATCATTTTAAATGGACAGCTATGTACAAAACTATGATACAGTGTTATTACAAAACTTGAGAAATAAAGCTCTGAATTTTGAAAACACAATACTGCACATTCCCAGTTTTAAAGCAAAAATAACATGAATCCACACGTATTGCAGCTTGAACACAAAGATTTTTGAGTGCAAGCAGCTGACAATGCCATTCAAGCCCAGAAATTCACTAAAGGATGAGCTGAAAATGCGTCCAATAGAGCACTTTGGAAAGCCTTTTCCTGTTGCTTTAATAAGAAATTTCTCCAAAAGCTGATGGACGCATCTGTGCATGTCAGAAGACTACTGCAAGACTACTGACGTGCTTCAACTTAATTGCACATAAGCGTCATTTAGGAACCAGACACTGTTTATATGGCCATAGGTTTACTAAAATACATACTTTAAATGTATTTATTTTTTACTTTTTACTTTTTTTTTTTTTTTTTCCCCTGTAACTGATTTCCTTTGCTTTAAATGATTGAGAGTAAAAATACATTTGTCTGATCCGGGTCTTGGACTTGGTCCAACATAAATCGTCAGTGGGCGATGGGAAGAGGGAGTTAACACGCTTCCACCTGTGATGGTACAGCCACTGCTTAATTTATACCCTTAATTTAGTTGAGGCACTGCTATTTTTAAAATTTCTCCAAGGGCTGAACACTGCAGTCCTTTCTTGGGCCACACTCAGCTGTCATTTCAAGAGGAGTTTGGCCTAAGAGCAGGTTGAAAGACTTGGCTTCCAGGACAGCGGACGAGAGGTCTGACCCTTTCACGCCGCCGGGCGCAGATCCGGTCCCTGTCCCCATGGGCCCCCGGCATAAGGCACGGGCCGAGGGGGCCGAAGTCTCCGGGGGGGCTCTGTGGGTCTTGGAGAGGGGAGTGGAAGGCTGCGCGAGGAGAAGCGGCGTGTCCTGGTGGGGCAGAGGTGGCCGTGGTGGTGGTTTGGCAATGCAGAGCCCAGCTTCTGGGAAGCTGGCAGCACTCTGGGGACGCGAGAGCATTTCACTGGGTCTCTGTTATTTCTTCTGCCTTGCCGTGACACCTGCAGGAAGAGGGAGGAATGCAAATTATTTACAGCTATAAAATGAGAGCAGTGTGGTTTTGCATGTGTGTGGACATGTATGTGTTCGGGTGCTACTAGGGAAACCAGTTTCAGATAACCTAAAACCAGGTAGAGCTACATCTTTATGCATTTAATAAAAAACTCATGTTTCCAGAACTGATCCTGATGTTCAAGAGTTTGGGCAACTTTGCTTTTGAGCTGGGCACTAGCTCAGTCCAACAACATGAGTCGTGTGTTTTACAGGCAGAATATTGGAATATATTTCTAGATATTAAATTGCTGAATTTAGAAAATCTAGAGGATTTAGCAGGACTGTCAGAAGGATGGGGTGGCACACTGGCATTTTTAAGAGCCTGTCTCACTCCATAAGCAAAGAAAATACCATTTCTAATGAACAGACATGAAGGCAAAGACCATATAGGAAGATGTGCATTAGCTTGATTACATTCTTGTGGTCCATGAGAAAACTGCCCACAGACAACACTGAGTCTGCAGAAGAGGAGTTGAAGCACCTGTTACTCTAGAATTAAAGGAAAACGATTTACAAAACAAAACAAAAAACCCCAAACAAACAAACAAACAAAAACCAACCAAACAAAACAAAAAAAAAAAACGAAACAAACCAAAGGAAAGCCTTCACTTTCAAACCCTCCTGACTCTTTGCAGGGGGAGGCTGATGTTCCCCCTCCTGTGCCCTTCTTCCCTCCTCACTAGGCTGTGGTCTTCGAGCACTGGCCTATGCTCCCAGTTTGGTTTGGCCTTTTATTTTCTAAGGAATAAATCAAGTAAATTTGTGAGCAGGGAAATTGCCAAAGCCTGGCTGCTTATGGACTTGTGCTTTCAAAAATTCTGTTTCCCCTAACCTTTCCAAGTGACTCAAAGATGGGAGGAGAGGAAAAAGGGAGCTGCACAAACAGACGTGAACATTTGTCTGTAGCAGTTCTCTAGGGTCTAAGGCAAGGGAACTCAAAGAGCACCTCTCCTGAGTTCAGGCATTTGTACAGTCCCTCCTCTGTTTGACTGTCAGCTTTTGTTAAGTGGTCCTTCTTCAAGCTCTTTTCAGATTTGGTTGGAAATGAGTTCAGATGTTACCAGGGTGCAGACACACAGAGTGTGACCACCAGTGCCTTGATTCTACAGGAAAACCAGCTAAACCATTTCTTTTAGGAATATGGAGGTAATGTGGGATACCACTCCTTGGGTGTAAAAGCTGACATTGGAAGAACATTAACACAGAAATTGCTGCAAAACAAGATATAGTCAAGGTGACGCAAGAGCTCAGTAGCCCATTAGAACAGTCTTATTGCTCTGAAATATTATTTCATAGTCACAGGCTGTTCCTGCCACGCTGCTGCTGTTACAGAAGCTCTAAAAACTGATAAGGGGATCGAGTCTTGATCCCTACAGCTGGATCTGCACTAGAAGGAAGAAGATTCCTGTGGCTTCACTGAGACCCAGCAACTTCCACATTCAGCAACTCCACCAGAGGGAAAAATATCCTGAACCAAAAGAGAACTGGTGCTGTGACCTGAACAGACCATGTGCACTTGGGACAATAAATAAAACAAACAAAAAAAATGAGGTGGAACATCCTAGGAAAAAATGTTGATGGGGAGTACTCTAGGCTTGCTGAGTCAGTCATATCAAGAGGGATGGACTGGACTTGCCTTTCGGTGAGGAAGCACTGTGGCTGGACACCAAGAGAAGCAAACGGATTTTTGTTTCCTCTGACCTTTCCAAGTGACATAAAGATGGGAGCAGAGGAAAAAGGGAACTGCAGGTTTCAAGGTGCAGCTTGACTCTGCCCTCCTGGCACTGAAGCACAGGCGGCCACTGCCAGTGCGATGTGACTGTGCCAGGCGCTGCATTTCAAGGGTGCACTGAAACTCCTGCCCGGCTCTGGCACTCCATAGAGGTACTGCTTGTCCATGTATTCCTCTATATGGCTTTCATATGTCTTCTAAGGGGAATTCAAAGCTGTCTGTGTCTCTATTTTTTTTTTTTTTTTCAAATATGACTTTCTAAAAGCCTGCATGCTGGAATCCCTGTGCTTAAAGCATACATAAGCCGAGTCATGCTTAACTCACGCTTTCAGCTGCTGTGCAGCATCACCACTGGTCCTGATGTATTTCTTACCTATGCCTTACTGCTACTATTTTCTGCTCTTGCAGTAAATCTTCCTTAGAGCTTTTAAACCAACAGAGCTACTTCGCTTTTCCACTGGATGTAATCCTATGATACAGTACAGAAAGGGCCAGGAGGAGGGCAGTAGTCAGGACTGTAACTACCCAATTTATATCTCATTTTCTCTTGCTAGCAGTGATGCTCCAGGTGCAGGAACAAAAGCAACCCTGTGTGGAAATCCTGCAGAGATTCCTCTGTTCTGCCATGCCAGGGGTTGGGGCCGCTGGGCTGTGCAGGAGCAGGGCTCCCAGCCAGGCTCCCAGCCCGAGGCACTGGGGATGCTGGAGAATAAATACATTCCTTTCAGGAAATGAGACAGAGAGAGATTTGACATTATTGATTCAGTTCATATGAGATGCTCATCAGCATGGAAAGGACAATGCGTAACTATGCAATTTCAGTACAGTGGGTGTTTTGACTGTTTCTTTTTCTTGCCTTTCCACTTGCTGTAAAAACAGGCAAAGTTTTGCAAATGAAAGTATCCTGAAACTCCTGAAGTTTTCTTTTGAGGGGCAACTGTATGTTGCCAGCATCAGTGAAGGATGCAGGGGCTTGGTACACAGTTTCACTAGAAATCAGGTTTACCTCTATTATTTTTTGGAGAGACAAAAGTCAAATTACAATGCCCTCCCCCCCATCCCAGAAAGCCACATAAATGCATGTAAAAAGTATGCATGGTTTGTTTGCTTCAATGGACTATGTGTGCAACTCTGGAATTGAATCTGGCTTTGAATTTGAGCTGGTATCTTGCCCCAACTAGTACTTCTTCCCAGGTTCAGTGTCTTACTCCCTTTCCCAGATACCTCTATTTAAACAGTGCTGTAGGAAGTGGCTACCCACAAGCAAAGCAAACATTGTTCTTTGCAGGAGGTAGGTACTGAAATTGCATTTTTACAGTTTTTGAGAAAATAATTGGATCAAAGCAAGGACTTTGTTTATCACATGAAGCTGGATTCACTTGGTTAGAGTAATGACTTTTAATTATCTGCAGGGAAAGGAGGTTTGGCTGCTGCTGACACAGAGGACAGGCATGTGGGCTGTGACCCTGTGTTGAGAGGAGATCATCACTGACTCCACTCAACGCAGGATCAACACCCTGGAGAGTAAAAATCAGAGTAACAAATTTATTTTACATGTATTTGTGATTAGACACAAAGACAAAAAGCTTAGCTGATATGCTGAATACTGATTAGGTCTGTGAAGTCCCAATACGGTGGTTAGTTCACATAAAAACACCTTTGCGAGTTTACATACCTCATTGTACCACACAACCTTTTTTTGTTTTATTAGCTCCAGTATCAGTCTCAATCTCTGCTTTTAAACAAAAGAGAGACACTAAATATATCTGATCATGGCAAGGCAAACGTAACATCAGGGAACTTTTTACAATGAAAACATTGTCTAGTAGCAGGGAGGTTCCTAAGATGCCATCCCTGGATGCCTCGTGGCTTTTGCGGGGGGGAGTCAGTTCCTTAAGGCAGAAGTACTAATATCAGATATCAGGAAAGCATTACCACGGCTGGGAGTGTGGGGTGCTCCCGTTGCTGCAGCTCCTCCTGCTGCCTCCTGAGAAGCAAGTTTGGGAACCACTGCTTGGGGAAACCACTTCTGGTTTGTGGCTTGGTTTTTAACTAGGCGAAAGTGGCATGTTTAGAAACTTGAATAACTACAGCCCCGGGGCATGTTGGCATTATAAGTCCCTCTGTGGCATGCTGTCCTTCTAGCAGTGGGTATTCAAACCCTCCTTTCCTTTCTCCTCCATCTTCCTTGGAAGAAAAACATTAAACATTGATGAAGAGACTTCCACCACTTTCCTGCCCATTTGTTTGATCCCAGGATCTTGCAGAAAACAGGCTTTGGACAGTATATTGCATCTTTCTAAAGGCTGACAGACCCATGTGTCTTCCCTATTAGGCACCTCTAATTTGGGATTAAAGTACCCACCCAAGAGTGGCTTCAGCTTGGTAGCGTTTTAGGGAATTGTATCCATTTCCAAGGTTTGGGACTGGCTGTGGACATTTGCCATGAGGCAGAGACCCGGGTGGCTCCACATGGGGCAGCCCCAGCGCAAGGGACCAATCTGGCTGGCCAAATATGACCCTCTGCAGAAGCGTCGGCAAGATGCTCATCTTTAATTGTTGACTTTCTCTCCTGCAGCGATGGCTTGAGGGCCTGATGTTCAGGAGCCACCTAAAGTACCCCTGGGGCAGGCTGTCAGGTCACTGCAGGCAAAGTGCTCTTGCAGCGAGGCTTAGGAGAGGAAAAACCAAACCACCCCATGGCAGCATTTATGTTGCTGCCTTTATGTGTTTATGAGTAGCAGAGAGAGGGCTATCACTGATTAAGTACCCAGTATTAACTGCTCTTAATCACTGCTCTGGAGTCTAATGGAGCTCTTGTTTGCACATAACCGTGCCTTGTAGCTGTCTTTAGCACACTTGACAGATGTGCTTATTGCCGTCTTTACTGCATATGTGTAATGGGCTTTTTAATTATTGATTCATCATTTCCTCTTTATAAACTACTTACAAATGTCAAGAGAATGAACTATGCCTGTGTTTTCCTTTTTAAATCTCTTTCAGGTTTTAAAAAATAAAAGTTTCATGAAACAGCATGGCTCTACGGGCAAGGGGCATTGGACCTTGAAGAGAGGAGGAACATATATCTATACAAATACATGAGGAAGCCTCCCCAGTTTAACTGAGTCCCCAAGGGCTCTGTATGAAATAGCTTACCTGATGAGCTTTTGCTGTGCCTCTTCTTCTTCCTCCGTTTCCCAGATGGCCTTTGCTTTTCCTTGTCGGTGTGAGTTTGCCCTGGTGGGAGTGTTGCTGAACAAGAGGAGTCGGTAGCTGGCTCCTCCGAGAAAGATTTCTCTTGAGATGTGTCCAACAGTGAGTCCATACCAGGGTCTTCATTTTCCTTCACCATCTCTTTCGAATATGCCTGATGAGCCTCCTCACAGGGAATGGGCTGAGCACTGTCAGGGTCAATCCCGGTCTTGCCCAGCTGGGTTTCTGGTTTCTGCACCAGCCTGCAGCTCTCTGAGCCATCAGCTGGGCATTCCTTGTCCTGGCCTTCTGAGATGGACCCATTGAGTTGGTCTCTCAGAGCAGTGCCTGAACTGCTGCACACAAACCTTATCCCCGGGCCTATGTGAGCAGCAGAGAAGGCAATGGAGCCGCTCTTTGTGCTTGGCTGGAGGCTTGCCCAGCTGTCTGCCTGCTCCATCCCACTACCTGGCATGGGCTGGCCTTCCTGATCAGCTTCCACCAAGCTTACTGAGGGGCTTTCTGTCCAGGAGTCTGGTGGCAAATTTTCTCCAGCATTGTTTTTAGGTAATGCTTGGTTTGAAGCTGAGGCACCTGTAACATCTCCACCCATCTCCATCAGGGCAGAGGCTGAGTGGGAGGTGCTTTCTGAGAGATGACCATCATTGTTTTGCTTGGTCTCATCATCAATCTGCTTTCCTGCTGCTTGTGGATGCTTAATGCTCTTTCCTTTAAACAAACAAAAAAAAAAATGCAATCAGCTGTGGCTGCTGCAGAGTTACACCTGGGATCAACCAAGGTGTTTCTGCCACTGGGAGAGGTTACAAGCTAGCATCTGCCTGTGGAGGCTGCACTGACCCTAAAGCAGCTATGTAGAGGCAGCACCATTTTATCCTCCCTATACCTCCCCTCCTTATACCCCATGTGGTCACCCCACTTGGACTCCAAGGCTCCAGGTCAGCAAAGCCCCTGCTCTGTTTCCAGCAGGTATTTAGGTGTCTTTGCTGCCAAATGGCTGACTTCCACAGAAGACCCTGGACTCACAAGGCATGACTGAAAACCTACAGCAGGAAGAGGGAACCTGCCTGTGACATCCTGAACCAGGTGGGACTGCTGGCTTGGCTGCATGAGGACTTCAAAACTGCCCATCAGCCAGTCTATTCCTGCCCTTGTAGTGCAGGTTTAGCAGAGCCACAGTGCACAAATCAGGCTGTACGGTAGGCTAATGTCCTTGGACTTACCTAACATGCACTGACACCGTAAATCAAGAGACCAAAGAAAAGCTAAATCCATGGGCTGTCTCCTAACAAGCACCTAAAGGACTTAGGTCCTGAAAATAAGGTTTTCTAATATTTTTTTAAGTGCTTCTTTAGACTCCCAAATATAGACTAAGAGCACAGCGGTCTCCAGTGCGGTGACAAGCTGTGCTACTGAGACTCGATAGCATGGACGGGACTCGTGTGGGGATGACACCAGCGCCCCATCAGTGTGGTTTTGTGGCTGACCCGTAGGCTGTGCCTCTCAGAGGTTTTATAAGCATGGGTCCAAGGCCATGCTGCTCCAAATTTCTGCTAATTCTGGAGCAGACCTGGCCGGGAACAGCTCAGGGCTTTCTGCTCCTCTTCTTCACGGCACCGGTTGCAAAGCCTCCTTAAATAAAATGCCCCAAATGCAAATGCAAAGGTTTCTTGCTTGTGTGCTTGGCTCAGGCTCAGAGGCAGATGGGAATGAATAGCTGTAGGTACAGTTGTGTCTGTGTCCTTACCAGACTGGCTCTCCTCCGGGCTCTCTGCAGGCAAGGTTTTAGGAATTGCATCCGACTCATGTCTGTTCTTTGTCTTTCTCAGCGTGAACCCTTTCCTTATGTCAGCTAGCAGAGCATCGATGATGCACCCCTCCTCCTGCTTCACTACCCCCTTCTTAACTGGGAGAGAAAGAGAGAAAGATGGGTGTTAAATCTGCCCATGAGATGGGGCAGGAGACTGAAGTGATGCTGTTGCTGGGCGTGGGTACTGCTGTCCTGGTACAAGCAGCCACTGGGCAAAAGCAAAGTCCCGATGCCAAGCCTGGGAGCAGCCTGTGGTTTGTGTCCCCACAGCAGCGTGTCCTAGCTGAAGTCAAAGGGTTTACCCCAAAGTCTGGGTGCTACAGGCTGGCACCAGTGGCATCAGCTCTGCCTGGACTTGTGCCTGGCTTTACCATGACCTTGAAATGCCTCCTGTTTGCTATCTGTGTCAGTGGGGGCCCTTTTTTTTTGGGGGGGTGGGGGGTGGGGGTGGGTGGAGGGGTGGGTATGGAGGGAAAATAATATAAATTTTTCTTTCAGCTTCTTCCAATTGTACTTCTCACTTGTGCCTTTCATTTTCATCCCGAGAAAGGCAGATTTAAGTTATCTGCGAGATTTTTGGGATGTCAGTAGTCTATGCTAAAGAGAGACTATTCAAATGGAGATGTTGGAGAGGGAAGTCAAATGTTTTTTGTTAGATTTGGGATTCAAAAGTTATGTTTAGAAACTGAAAAAGTTAACTGAAGTGTTTCAATTTGATTTTTTTTTCTCTGCTGTTCAGTAAGCAAACCTAAAATTAACTTCTCTGCCCAGCTGCAACTGTGAAAAGTCAATTCTTAGCTATGGCTGTAAGATACCTAAAAGCCTTTAGTCAGCTGGCACCTGGAAATCCACAAAATAAATTACCACTACCGGTCCATTAAAGCAGGACCAGCAAAGAGCTCCTATCAGCTCCATCTCTTTTTTTTTAAACCTTTTCAGATACTCACTGACTTTTCCATTTTCTCCCTTCTGTCTCTTCCCCTCTTCCTCTTCCAGCTGTTTCTTCCTCTTCTCTGCTTTGGCAGCTTGCTCCTTTCTGTCCTTGTTTTCCTGCAGTGAGGTGACAGGGGCATGAGAAGGTTGGCTAGAAAAGCCGATGAAGAGAAAGAATATTTGCAGATAGTTGCAATGGGGGAAGATGAATTCTGGCCTTATCCTGTGCAATAAATAAAATGGGCATGGGGAATAAGGGCTGTCTTGCCAAAAGGGTGAGAAGGAGACGGCTGGCTTGGCCAGGACTCTGCCACATCCCAGTAGGAGGTGGCAGGGGTGATCTGCCTAACACAGCTACCTACCACTGTGCAGATCTTCTGCCTGACCTTTAGCTGAGGCAAAAGTGGAAGGTACTGAAGCCACAATTCTCTCCACACTAGTGGCTTTTTTACTACACAATCCCCTTTCTTAGTGTTTGCTCAGGTTGGAGCAAAGGGCTAAGTTTTATAAGCCCCTTCCTTTAAAACTTACACACTTGACTCCAAAGCATCTTTGTGACTCTGAAACTGAAGTTGCACCAAAATCACAAAACACCAGGGGTTGGGCCAGACCAGGAGCACCAGCACTGCATGAGGATGCAGTGGAGTAGGGATCAGACACCTCTTTGCCAGGTGACATCATACCAAGCATTGCAAGGAGGCATAACCAGAATTTTCTTCCCCCCCTCCTCACAGATCTGGGTGCTCATCCCACCCCTGTCTCCACCAGTCCTAGGGATGCTCAGTGTCATGTGTACAGACACTAACCTTCAGGGCTCGGATGAAGAGATCTCTGAAGGTCTTCATGGTGCTAAATATGTCCTCTAAGGACAACTTGCTTGGGTCTTCACAGAGATAATTTGCAAGTTCTTCTCTCTTCCTTTCAATGGTTTCAAATTCTTCTTCCAGCTTTCTGGAGGCATCAATGCTATCCTGAAATGTATTCAGTATACACAGTAAAACACTATCCAGAGGACAATGAGTGAAATGCACTTGAAGAAAAAAGGATGTCAATGTGAGAGCTTGGAGCAGGAATTTGGGCCCTGGCTTTTAACTGCAGCAGAGCTTATAAGGTGGGAAGAAACTAAGATTTGCACATGATCTTTGCTCCTGGCAACTGTTCTGTGCCAGTTTACAGGAATGGCTTGAGCAAGACATGGAAAGCTCAATGCAAAGCTTAATCCCAAGAGAAGGACTTTACTCTGGTCATCCACACAGAGGGTGAAAATCTTTACTCAAAGTGAGGAGTCACACAACAGTGTGGAGAGAGCAGTTAGGGCAGGGGCCTTAGGAAATGGCCTCACAAAAGGTAGCCAGGCTTGGGGTGGAGCTGGCAAATAGACACCGATGGGTTGTGTGGCATTGCAGCCTATCTCCAAATCTGAAAGCATGTCTTGGGGCAGTATTTTCTACCCTCTCATGAGCCTCCTCAGCTGCATATGTATGGCAAACTGCCTGTGTGTGTAATGGGGGAGATATAAGGGAGCTCCATTACTGACCTGGATAGGTTTCTCATACTGTTGCTTCACATCATCATTTGACGATAAGACTTTTCGCTGAAGCTCCAGCAACTTCTTTAAATTGGTACTGGACTCAGTGTGTATAATATCAAGATTAATTCTGAAATCACACAGAACCTCCCCATTAGTTGACACTCCAACATCTTGCACTGACCAAAGAGTGGACAAGTCTGAGCTGGTGGTTTGGTTGTCTCTCTGCTTCCCAACACTTCACTGAACTCAAACCTGAGCTCTGAACTCTCTATACAGTCTGAGCTCATGCAAAACAGCTTCCTTCCAAAGCACTTATAAAAAGACTGCCTGGTCTACATACAACATTGTGTATTGACTAGATGAATGCCAAAAAAAGTCCACCCATTCAAAGGGCTGTTGTCCACGCTCAGAGCTTGGCATTATCTCACTTTCTCTGGTTGAAGGCACTTCAGAAACATTTCTGGGTAGCTGGCCTTCATGAGCTCCTGCCACCACAAAGGCTGTGCAGATTTTGGAAGGGCCTGGGAGGCAGCATTAACTGAATGCTCTGCAAATTTCAGCCCTAAGTGCTGCCAGCTGTAGTAGAACTATTATATGTTAAAGGAGTTTCAACATTCGTCAACCAAATCATTTGGTTAAAACTAAATAAGATACCGTCTTGTTAATGTGCTATACCAGCTGTGTGTGTCCTAATTTCTGGTACATTGTTGATGTGTATGGGATTTATTTTTGTTTTCAATTTGAAGGAAGTGACACACAATCTTACCCCGCTGCTTTTGAAACATATTCAAGATCCTTTGGCAGTTCCAGTAGGTCCGTGTGTCTGTTTTCCACTTCCTGAAGTGGAAGAGAGAAAGAAGTGTTATTTGCTGTGTGGCAGGAGTTGATGAGACATGGGCAGAAGTGCCTGGGAAGGATGACTGTGCCGCGTCCTGCTGCTGCCCGCCCCTCTGCAGTTTGCTTTGCCTTGCGGAGCTGAGCCGCATTCAAAACAGGATGGCACGTTCAGAGAGGAAAGGCATTGCTCCCAGGCTATAAAAACATACAAGAGGGATGAATGTTGAGAAATACTCGTAGTTCAAAGCAAAGCTGACCTGCCGCTGACTCTTCTACTCTCTTCTGAGACACCTACTCAACTATGGGAGAAAACAGGACTGTGGTTTGATGTAGTCTGACACTACCTACAGTCCCAGGAGGGTATCAAAAAGCCTTGAATCTTATTTGCATAATTTACTTTCATGGCTGTGCTTGCTGAAGTTATAGCCAGCTAAAGAGGGCCTTGAACACGCATAACTGGAATGGAGAGACCTTGATGAATGAAAATGGCAGAGCAGACCATGGAGAAAAAAGGAAAAAACAGCATTGCAGGGAATAAGAAAGCCATGGGGGGCTTGCTGAGGAGCATGAAAAGCTTGAGCATAGTCTGGTGGAAAAGGGAAAGGCCATGGAAAGGCAGAAGGGCTGAATGGGTATAGACCAGCCAGGATAGCTTTTGTAGCCATGTGCTCTGTGGTTTGTAGCTGATGATGTGCTGCATAATTTGTGCACAGACTGCACAAATATGAAAAAGGAAGTGCCAGCCATTGTGGGGAAAGTTGCTGGAGGAAAGCAGAACAAGTCGTAAAACAAGGAGATTCCTGAGTAGTGCCCATAAGCAGCCTCAGCCAGCCTAAGTGCTTTGAACGCTCCCAACTCGTAACACTGCGGCTAGCCAGGGAGGATACTAATATGAGCATGTGGCATTAACTAAAAGTAGAGCAGCAAAAATGGCTCCTCTGTGATAAAATCCCCCCCTTCCCTATTGCTGAGGACTTGACAGTGGTACCTCCAGAATATGGTGGAGAAGCGTAATGCGGGTTTGGTTTGCTTTGGTTTCCGTTAGTTTGAGTAAAGTGCTGATTTTAAACCCATCGGCATCGCCCGTGTGACTTCCCTACAAGATAGAAATAAAGCAGATATAACTCCTGTGTCCACCCAAATTACAACCCTAGAGGAGATCATCCACATACTGTAATGGGGGGAGGACAAGACAAAAGAAGTCCTTACATAGTTCAGAAAGTTTCCAACTTTGAGAATCAGTTGACAAAAGAGTGGCAGGCGATGACTGCTCAGAAGATCTGAAAAACATAAGGGACTCTTAAACAAAAGCCTCTTACACCAGAATATTTACTAAACTGCACTGAAACTGGAATTCTGAATTCTACCCAACCAAATCTGGTGTTTCAGCTTTGCAGCCCAGTGGACCAACCTGCAAAGAAACTGATTCTTTATCGATTTAATCCCATGACTTGTAAAAGCTTTTGCTGACTTAGGTTTGCTTCTTTCTTTACATCTGGTCTCTCATTCCTAATGGAAAATAACCTGGAGTTGGACCCTCTTCGTTAACAGCCATCAAGTCGCTGCCTTCCTTGGAAGTACCCTGACTTACCCTAGCATGGGCAAGGGTAACTGAGGTGCAATTTTAATCTTGCAGGCTGTGTTCAGCTGTGCAGTGAATCCAGTTATGACAGCCCTGTGATTATCTGCCAGCTGCTAAAACCAGACATGCTTGCCCTGTTCTTGGTCGTGCATGGTGGAGGTGGTTATCAGGGAAGGAAGGGTACAGGCCCTGTCCTTGCTCTCATGACAGGGTGCTGCAGTGGTGTGCTTTCTGAAACACTCAGCTTTGAGGCAGGAACAGCTCCAAAAGGACAACTGGGCTGCTGAGAAGACACTTTTTTGGGGAAGTTTCAATTTATCCAAGCAGGCAGCTGTAATGCCAGCTGGAGAAACCCCCAGCAGGAGTTGGGGGAACTGGCTCTGTAGGACAGGCCGCAATTGACAGTGCCAAGAAGAGCATCCTGCTCTCAGCAGAGTGGGACCTGAGGTTTCTGCCACAGGAATCCAAAACCTATTGCACAATCTCTCCATGTACTCACAAAATTGGAGCATCAGCAATTTATAGCCCAAAATAACAAACTTTTTCTTCTGATTCCATTTGTAGGCAGGGAAAAACTACAGCATCACTACTTTCTGGGGGAAGTTTGGGGTGTGACTTTCTGGCAGTGGAGAAAATTGCCATGTGAAGGCCTTAACATGGCAAATAATGCTGGATGAATTAGCTGTAACCGGGCCAGCTCCGCTGTCTACATTCAGCTCCTTTGAAAGGGCTGATGAGCTTCCAGTGCTTCACCATTGAAAATGTTTCAGACAAATACATCTGCTGCAGAAAAAGAGGGCTGAGGGTGAGGGGAAATGATCTCTGGTCCTATTAAGGGCTTTGACCATCAGTGGAGATGCCTAAAGCTGCACCCCGTATTCTGCAGTGAACCAGTGAATGGACCACAGGGGAGTTTTTCTGGGACTAGGTACTATCATTGCAGAGCTCCGGGGGAATTTTGTGGGGTTTAAAGGTTCCTGTCATAAATAAGATCCTGAAATAAGGTCAGGTCATTTACCTTCGCAGGCTCTTCGGATGGCTTCAGCTTTTGGCTGAATCATGTCCAGCACAACAGTGGTCTCTTCACAGATCAGCATACATTCAATGCGCAGCTGGTAGCTAAGGACAGAGATTGATTCAAAGCTTAAAGGAGCTGTGATCTTGGTTAGCACAGTGGCCTTCTTCCCACATCACCATTAAGTCTGCCAACCCTGCAACATCACTGTCGACCACATCCACATCGAACCAGTGTCTGTGGCTTGTGGAGGGAGGCGAGGGGCTGGTGCTTGCCTTGGTGATCAGTGGGGATGTAGTTTCTTCTGACACAGTGATCAGCAAAGAGAAGACTCGCCACTGTGTGAGATATGGGTTTCCCCTTCTTGGCATTGCATTTGGCACTGCCTTTCAGTAAGTTAAAGGGCTTCCCTGGGCAGGTGTGACCCTGGGTGTGGCCAGTTCCTGCTACATCAAAGGGAGAGGAGGTGCTGGAGCAGCAACAGCCCTTCATCTGAGGGTAATGGGAAAAAGAATGGCTCTAAGGTGGAAGGGGAATCCACCAGCTACATCCATTAGTGTTGGTCTGTGAGGCTTTTATAAACCAAGAAAAAGATTGGTCTGAAGTTCATAACCGACACTCTTACCTGGGAATCTGAAGGAGGAGAAGATAAAACCGATCTGCGTTTGCTAGCTTTGATTTCTCTTCTTTGAAGGTCTTCAGGTTTTCTATCTAATGAGAAATAAAGAATCAGGACTGCAGGACTGCACTGTGTGTTCAGCAATGTGAACTAAGGGGTCCATTTTTCCTCCCGACCTCATGCTTTTCAGGCAGCAGCTTCAGCAACTGCTTCAGAACTTCAACGTCAAACTTTGTCCGGTCCCCGTTCTGGACCATGGCAGCCACCTCTTCGTTGGAGCTGCAGGGAGGAGGAGCAGAGTCAGGCATCACCCCAAAGACCCCTCTTCCAAAATTACATGCTACAGAGACATGTATCTGCAAACACTCAGTGCTTTCTGTAGTCACAGCCACAATAATCCAAAAGGAAAGATATGTCCCCATGATTAACTTAGAATCAGGACCCGGATCCCTGCTATGCCCCAAATTTTGTTTCTGGCACCGGTCAAATGACTCAAGGCCAGAGATCAATCCTGCAACTCAGATCTCTATCTCTGGGCATTTCATTACCTTAAAAGAAAACTTAATTCTTAACTTCTCTGTTGGCCCTGTTTTGAGGAGGGATTTGACTTCCAGTGGTGTCTCACAGCCTAAGTCACCCTAAGAGTCTGTGCCACACCTTTATCTGTAACATGGAGATGCAATGCCTTTGCCAACGTATGGGGATGTTGTATGTAAAAACATAATTAAACACCTAAACTCAATATTTTAAAGACGGTGTAGGACAAACTGGTAAATGTTCAGATGTTTAAGTAGCACAGAACACCAGAGCATATTGGCTAGAATGGATTTCATGAAGACCTTCCAAATACTATGGAAAACCTGCTCAAAGTTTTGTCAACTGTTACAAAAATTTGCCATATCTTACCATTTAAATTGCTTCAAAAATATGTTCAAATTGAGACTTTTCTTGGAGTCCAAAAATGTGATCTTCATTAAAGAAAAAGAAGATATCTCATATTAGATGAGCTGTCTGCAGTGATCTTTGTTTGAAAGAACAAGAGGGACCTCCTCACCTCCTTGGGTTCTGCCTTCACTGGTGCGGCTGTTTTCTCCTTGGGGGTTGGTTGTGGAAAGCAAAACAGCTGCTCTATGCTTGTGTAATTGGGCTCTATAGTTTCCTCGCTGCTGCTGCTCACTGAAGCCCACATTGAGTGACTTTCTGAAAAGAAACAAGGTGTTCAGAATGGCTACAGGGAGAGCTGAAAGCTCCTGGCTTTTGGATCAATGTGAGTTGCTAGAAAGGACACTTCCCAGAACATGAACAAAATAAGAAGAGACATATTAGTCCTGGATAAATGCTAATTATTGAAGAGGGGAAAATCCCACAGGCAGGATCCAAAGAGCCTGAAGGGTAATCAAACCTGGTGCTTTACCCCAAGATGGGCTGGTATGGGATGCAGCACTGGGCACACAGAGGCCATACAGACCCAGCCCTCCATATACAACTGAATTCTCCTCCACGGTAGGAAAACTGGATCAGCATAAGAAGGACCTTGGCTATTTCTTTTCTAGTCCCATGGCTGATGTCATATTTGCTTCCTTGCATGCTAGTTGAGGAATTTTCCACAAACTGGATGTTTTCTGACTGTGGTCTTCCTCCATTTTTCATTTTATAATCAAGCCTCCGTGTATATTGCTAGATATAGTACTGCTTGGATTTATTTCCACTCACTTAAAAATATTTAAACAAAAAAAAAATACATTGCCCCAACATGCCTGTAGAGACCTCTACTGAAATAATATCAACAATTAATGGCTCCTGTGATTGAAAACATGCCTTATTTAGACTTCACCTATGCCAGCTTCCATTCATTGGATGCCTTGCTTGTCTAGGACAAAGCTGACGTTGCCTGTTCTGGCTTCTTCTCTCATTTCATGCTCCTCTTTGGATCTACTAGGAGAGGGAAATGTAACCCAAAAATCAAGAGACAAGTCAATGATTCTCATGGCTCTCCAATTCTTTCAATGTCCTTCTAGAACTGCGATGTGATACTTACCTGCACTCTTACTCAACACTTTAACGTACCCAGATATAAATATAGATGAACTGAGGAATGAAAGTCTGGGGAACTCAGATCAGAGCCTGTTGAGAACCCAAGACTAAGGCATGTCATCATGGATTAGGGAAATATTCCCATCCCTCTCCCTTCTTTTAATTTCAAAGTATTTTAGTTATAAACAAGCTATTCCAAACTACTGATTTAGTTGGAATGGTTATTACATTAGTAGTTTCATGCTACTTCTATTAATTTAAGCTCTGCAGGTCAAATGTAAAGGAAATCATAGAGGTTCTCTATCTAAATGGAGTCAACTACATTTAACTAACTCAAATATAGTACTTTTTCCCCTGGGTCACCCCTAAAGCAGCAGTAAATTTATGCCAGAATCACCCACCTCTCACCACATTGGAGGGCAGCTTCTGCCAGTTCAGCTTCTTCATTCTCAATGTTGGGGTCTTCACTGTCTTGTGGGGAGGCCTGCCCAAGCCAAGAGGGCAGCTGAATTGGGAGGCCACCACGGCTTCTATATGATCTCCTGCCATGCTGGGCAGGAGCGGGGGAGGGGGAGGGATGCCACCCATGCCAGGCAATGGGGGTGGGGGGGGAGGGATGCCACCCATGCCAGGCAATGGGGGTGGGGGGGGAGGGATGCCACCCATGCCAGGCAATGGGGGTGGGGGTGGGATGCCACCCATGCCAGGCAATGGGGGTGGGGGGGGAGGGATGCCACCCATGCCAGGCAATGGGGGTGGGGGGGGTGGGATGCCACCCATGCCAGGCAATGGGGGTGGGGGGGGAGGGATGCCACCCATGCCAGGCAATGGGGGTGGGGGGGGAGGGATGCCACCCATGCCAGGCAATGGGGGTGGGGGGGGAGGAACAGCTCCCATGCCAGGCAATGGGGGTGGGGATGGAGGTTCACTTATCGTGGGGGATGTGGGGGTCATGGCTGCCGTGGCAGATGGTGGGGGTAGAGGTGGTGGGGGTGGAGGTGCTGGGGCGGGAGCAGTGTTGGGTGGAGGGTTAGATGTCTCTGGTGAAGCAGAGCAGGCTGTGAGCTGGGAGGACGAGATCTTCTTTTCGTTGGCAGGTGGCCCTGAGGGAGCTGCTGGTGCCTTGGAGGGGTTTGATGATCCTGCTGGGCTCTGAGTTGCATGTACACGTGGCTCTAGCTCAGCCTGAATGCCTCCATTTGCACACCCGGACAGGCGGTTTTCAGCTCGCTTTTGCCTGTTTGGATGTTTCTTGACAGATAGCAGCCTCTCGATGACTTCTTCAACCGTGTTCCCTTGGACTAGAGAAACGAGTTGGGGTCAGAGGAGGGGATGGGGCCCCAAGTTTGTTCATGCTATTCAACCCTCACCAAGCAGCAGATCTGGAGCCACAGAGACCACTCCCTGGTGTTATTTTACACAACTGCACTTTTAACTTCCAGGCAATTTCCTTCCCATGGTCCTAGCCCACAAGCATTGTTTTGAGCATGCCTTCCAGCAAGACTAGACAGCACCAGTGGCAGTATGTCAATGAGGACAGGTTCCCACTGACTCACATGACCCAAAGCTCAGGGCTTAACCATCAAAGCAAGACACCGAATCCCGAGCCCACTACTAAATGTGGCCAGCTCTCACTGGCATCCACATGGCTGGGGCTTCGCATCAAGGCTTGACCCTGTGCAGGAGGTGTGGCTTTGTCCCGGCTTCTGTTCAGCTCTTAGCAAGTCCCATAGGTTATTTCCTGTGCATTTGGGAATGACTTCTGTGGGCAGTGGGTGGGACAAAGGGAAACAAGAGGAGAGTGCAAGGCCGGATGGATATGTCATTCTTACCGTCATTTGCGAGCAAAAGGGCTCTGTTCACTACCGCGTCCAAGGACTCCCACAGCAGGAGGCTGGAGTCATGAGATGGTTCCAAGTGCAGCAGGCTCTGGAGGATGGACAGCAGCTGGATGGAGACCGGAGAGCGGCTCACCTGGAAGACAGGGCAGCTTTCCATCACAGCAAGGCTGGTTCCAAACAAAGCGTGTTGACTTTGCCATTGCATGATTTTGTGCCCCACGTGAGGGCCTACTTACTTTATTGAAGAGAGATGAAAAGACCTCATGATGATCGTTCATGTTTATCCCATCACATATCTTTAATAATTCCTCATCATCTTCTATCTTGAACTCCTCAAATGTATCACACTGGATAAGCAGATCCTCCTCCTCTATGTCTCTGCAATATTACAGCATTGGCTTTCACTGGAGAGCCCTTCACTGATTTTCAGATGATTGTTTTAGCTTAAATGGCTTTTATCTCTTTGCCTCTCAGACTCAGACAGTTGATGTTGAAAGTACCCAACTCTACCTTATTTATAAAGGAACAAATGCCGTGTCTTTCCTGAACTGAATGTACCTCTTCCTACAGTCAATACATACAAATGAATGGGACTTTACATGGCATAACTTGGCCCAGTGTATGCTTTGTATGGACTTCTCCTTGGAGCTGTAACAAGAGTGGCATTTCCACCTTTTTGAAACTAAGCCACCTTTTTTTTTTTTTTAAATCAAGACAAATTGAAAATATTCCAGTGACGTTTCTGTTTGAAAAACTTCCTTCTCTGTTATTCAAAATTGGATTGAAAAAACCCCAAATGCTCTAAAGCCAACTTCAGAATTCTGGAAGCCACTCAGTACAGGAACTCTACCCTTGCTAGTTGGCACTATTGGAAGGTCTTCTCTTCCCTAATTTTTATGGGGTTGGATGGAGTAATTCCAGTTACATGATTAACTGCAACTCACAGACAATGCATTCTATAATTTATCATGGGTGTTTCTGACAATATAACTTTTAAATTAAGAAACTGTGAAGAAAGGTATGTCCAGATATGCATTAGTAAATTGTTTTAGCTGGATACTTCTGGGACCAACACCATCAGTGAAGGATTTGGGAATACAGCAAGCTGCTCAGTAAGCCCACAGCATCATTTCAGGTTCAGTCTGAAACACAGCCTCAATGAAGATGTTGCTGAGCCTTGCTCCATCTGTGCCAGAGCCTCTGTCAATGCCATCTGCACCAACAGCTGTCCCCATGACACTGTGGTTGGCAAGAGCATCTTAACACTGGCCTAATGCCTCTGTTTCCCATGTAATGGGTGCACACAAGCATGGTCCACTCCACCCGGATACACTTCACACAACCGAAGGCTGATAAGTACTAAGTTCCCACAGCTACGTTACTGTGAATCTCACTTACAAAGCAAAATTTAAACATTGGTCCTTACCTTAGCTTGTCTAAAATATCCAACAGCTGAAGCCCTGGGAGAACAAAAAAATAGATATATATTGACATTATGACCTGCTTGGTACTGATCTATTATGATCTTTATATAACATGCTCATAAACACTTTTTGCGGATAGAAAAAGTGAAAATATCTTCAGATGGATCTGTCAAAGTGGGGAGGGTCATCTGGTAAATGAAGAGACCCATGGTGCACATGTTGGCAGCTGTGTGAACCATTGCAGCATCCTCCTGGAATTACTGAGGGACACAGCCTCTTCTGGGCACGAGTCACCTTATTCTAAATCAGACATCTGAAATCAGTCAGATGAACGGTGAGGTCAAATGTCCCTTGCTCTCCACGGGGAGAAATGGAGCCCAGGCCCACCAGCCCAGGCCCACCAGCCCAGATGCGTGCATTACGTGAGGTGAATCCTAACAACGGCACCTACGATCCCGGTATTCAAGCAGCTGGAAAGTATTTCTGAATCACAGGGCAGCTTCTGTGGCTGAGGAGACACAGGGTGAAGAAACCTTACCTGCTCTTATGAGGAATTGCAACATATGGGAATGTGGCTACATAAGATGGCTGGTTATATAAATGTATTAAAGAAGCTCAAGTGTTACAGTGCTGCTGGGATTCCAGAAAAGATCAAAGCTATGGGAAAGCAGCAAAGTTTAAAAAATCTGGTTACAGAAAGGTTGTTGAAGAGAAAAGAGACGAAAATACAAAAAAATAAAAGGATTCTGCCTTTAATATCTGCAGTTTTGCTCCCCAGCCCTTTTTAGTCACTTTATAGATACATCTGAAATAAAACTGCTTGGCAACTGATTTTCTCTGGAGAAAGTTAGATGCAACAAACATCCTTACCTATGAACTCATTTCTGATTTGTGTCCTTGTTCTTAGCTCTTCTTTCCCCAGTATGATGGCATTGATAGCACTCAGCAGTGTCACCATGTACGGCACGTTATCTGTGTTGGAGAGCTCGTTCATTATGACGCTGAATCGATACTGCTGGTTCTTCACACTCTGTTAATAACACAAGTAGTATTTCTGTTCAAGCAGTTCAGAAACGTCTAGCACTTTGATGCAGGCTCTCAGATAGAATTAGCATCTTAAAACCTCTCAGTTTATCCTACTGTGCACAAGACAGGAAGATACAGGTAAAAGCAGCACTCCTCCATCATGGAGCTGGGTCCGGTCAGCAGAGAAAGTCAGTGAAACTCCTCTTGGATCCCTTTATGCTTTCTAATAACTGATGCACCTACCTGGGCTTGTGGCCAGTGAAACACATGGAATGGAACTATCTATTTTGCTAATCTGGCAGTGCTTCTCCTGCCAAAAAGGACCTTGTGGTTGGCAGTCATCTGTCCAGACAGGTCACAGAGTAGCACCATGGACTTCCACTCACTAGGCCAAATTTCCTACAGTTTTCACCTTATAAATCCCTGCCTCTCTTAGCAAAATGATGCAAAATTACCTTAATTCTCAGCCTTTTTCTGTGGTACATGGATCTACCTGCATGGATCAGAGCAAAGCTGTACCTTCTGATACAGCCCAACACTTGCCTTGTAATGGTCCAGGGCATCCAAAGCCAAAGCGTGGCCATCTGGTGAGTAAATGCACAGTGCAGCCAGGAGCTCAAATACTTGCTTTTTGACCATGACATTAGTTGTATCAAGTGCTGGAGGGAAAACAAAACAAAGCAAAAAAGAAGTTATGATGACATTAATGTTCTGAAACTCAGCGTCTTCTGTGACATGGCTTATGACCAGTGGTGGAAAAAAGATTGAAGGAGTGGAACCAGTATGTGGAAGATGAGAAGAAAAATATCTTGGTTTATAGATATTCCATTCCTATAGCAATATCTGGTAGTAGCTTCTCGTGGGAACAGTAAATACTAGTTCAGGTACCCTATTGGCATTTTGGTGCTGCTTGGAGGTGTTCATTTTTCCCATGTACCAGTGACACACTGCAACAGCAGCCAAGATCTCAGCACTCACAATCACATATTTTATTTCACATATGGGTATTTTCTAGAACAGCAGATGAACCATTTTCCTCAATTAATGAGTTTTATTCTTAGTGCAGAAACACCCAATATGCATATCAAGTAGGCCAATTGTTCTAATCAGTTCCCATGTATGCCCTTTTTTCCACTATTCTCTCTCTGTGAGCCCTGGGAATTGGGAGGATTAGACCATCTTATTTTTCCTTTATTAGTGCACAAAGAAGCTTGACTGCTGAAAAGCCCAGGGTACCCCTCTGTTTTTCACAGCACAAAAAGGCCAGCTCTATATTTCTCACTGGTTAAGAAAATACAGAGTGGAGAGGAAGGAAGAGGCTTCAAAACTGAAGAGGGGGGCAAGCTAGCTTTCAGACTAAATGCATTTTAAAGAGCTATTAATAAGGGTTTCTTGGCGCAGCTGTGATCTCAGCTCTGTGAAGCAGCACAGAAGTTATACTCCCAGCACCACCATCATTAAGTGCTACACAATAAGTTCTAGGAGATGCCTTGATGAGTTTCATACCTAACGACAAGCCAATTGAATGGCAGAAGAAAGTGAGTGGTATTACATATCATATTCTAGAAGGAACAGACTGAGCAGCGCAGAGAACAGGCTCTCTTGAGTCTAAATCATGCCACCTTCCCTCCTCTTTACAGGCTACAAGGCTCCAAGCCCTTTCAATTCCCCTCCCTCTGCCCTTGGGACTCACAAAGACTAAATAGCAAATGTCTGCTGACAACTGAAGAGTCAAGGACTACTCATGCCTGTGTACAGCTAAGGCTGGGTTTATCCCTGGCTTTTGAGTAAACTATGAAGATATTTGGGTGGAAATAGCATTGAGTGGCAAAGGCAATGTGATTGCAAAGCAGTATTATTATTTTAAAGAAGAAAAAAATCTCATTCATCAGTTGTGACCAACAATTTGCAAGAAACCCAGTGCGGGACAAGAGGATAAGCAACAGGAAAGTCAGTCTGCCCCAATGCCATATGTGGTGGATGAAGCAGGAGGATGTCTTCTCACCTTGGAAGAGTTTTCTGACATAGCCCTCGTTGCTCACAATGTATTCGATGCCTTTGTGGGAGTTCATGACCGCTCGCACACAGTTAATGCAAGTGAGCTGAAGCAAGGCATCAGAAATCCTGGCCACTCCTCGCCCAGACAATCTGTCCAGGGCCTCCAGGAGGAGGTCCAGCCCACACAGCTCCAGGAACTGGACCATCCAGGCATCGTCGCTGTTCTCCAGCCGCTTCTTCAGCCCGGAGTAGTTCACCACCGATGGCATTTGCAAGAGACGGATGCACAACTCTGGCTCTGCATTTTCCAGGTTGGCCTCTGAGTGGTCAGTCTCCTGGGGTCCGAGTTTCTCCTTCAGGGCAGCCCACTTCTTGTGGGCACCTTCCTTTTTGAGTGACATCGTGAACAGTTTGTCCTGAAAGAAAAAGAAAAGAGTGAGTGAGAAGTTTGTCCGGACTGATCAACAACCCTCTAGCAGCTCTGGTTTTTCTTCTAGTATTTGGGATGTAAAACTCAACAGAAGCAGATCCCCAGCTCTTCAGCACATAGGGCACACACCGGAGCCTGTCCTTGGCTGATGAAACTTAATATATCTCCTCCTTAACCACACATATTACATTCAGGCCCTGAAAACTCTGTAGAGGGACTCTTAACACATTTAAGCCAGCAAATACAGCTTTAAAAGTAGCCAATTTACACCAGTCAACAGCCACTACCTATTTTAATGCAGCAAAAGGATAAGGTTGAAAGCAGCATTATCAGCTCTGAACTCCTTAGGGCCATTAAACCACTTTAAAATCTCACTGTGTTGAAGAGGCTGTGCAGTTTCTAAGCATTTGTAATGGGATGGAGAAATAATTTTGAGCATATCCTGTTCATAAGAGCATCCGATTACCCTGTCATTTTTTGTTTTTGTTTCTTTTGACTGATGTGGAGGTAAGTTTTATAGCACTCACTTCATTTCTTCCTGTCTGCTGTAATAGAAAATATGTTTGCAAAACGTGGTGCTTGCACATGATAATGTGAGAGCCCGACAGGTTGCAAGTGAAGGGACGGCAGCAGGAGGCTGTGAGAACAGCAGTGCATCTTTTTGGAGACGGGAAACATCTCTTCAAGGCCCTTCTTCCTGCAGGACATGGCCTGTCTCAGCCATGCTGTTAGCAGCAAGGAGGATGAGGAGCTGATTCAGCACAGAGAGATAGCAAAGCCAAGTCTAATTAACTCTTGGTGCCAAATTTTATGTTTTTAGGCAGGATTATTATTTTCCAGACCTGCAATGATTAAGTTATACAGTTCAAGTCCTTTTCAAAGCTGATTGCAATAATTTTAAAGCTGAATTGATCCCGGAGAAGACAGTTTGTCCCACTAAGGGGGGATAAACCTGCTGGACCCAAAGCCAGCCACTAACACTACCTCCCCTCCATGCCACAGCACCGGGACCTCTGCTTCTCTGGGCTGGTGAGCTTGCATGGTGCTCAAAATAACCTGGGGGCCAGTTGGCCCCCAAAACCCAGCACCTGAGGAACTGAAGGGATTATAGGAGAGTATCGCTTTCGGTTACCAGCTCCAGGACAAGGGTTTCTAGCCCTGCAGCGTGTAGAAAAAAGGCTTGAAAAATCTAAACCAAGAAATCTCTTAAAGGTTTTATTTGGCAGAAAGCCAAGATAAAGGACAGACCATTTACAACAGTTGGAAATAATCTCGTTATTTGAAAGCCTGTCTTGTAATTTTTCCTGGGGACTTCACTGTTGAGAAAGGTTCTGGCTTCTTCACCGCAGCAGACCCCGAAGTCTCATTTTGGCAGTCACCCCTTGGCAAATACACAGCCAAAAAGTTTGCTCACTAATTTGTGGTAGACATGATACTATTGGCCTAAACACGCCTCTTTGAAGGATGAAAAGTGGGATGGGATCGGATATTTGGGAGAGCTCGAACAAGTCCCCTGGGAAAAGGTGATCCTTTTAGAGAGCTCTGGAGAAACCCTTTTGCAGAGTTTCCCCTTGCTTCAATGGAGAAAGAGCTGGCCAAGTGCCCAGTTGTTCACTGTTCTGTTATCTGAAAAAATGATGGTCATGATCGAAAAACATGCAGTTGCGAATATACCATCTGAGAACACACTGTACAGCTGAAAAGTAATAAAAGGGACCATATAAAAAACTCAAAACCCAAACCCTCCGACAAAGTACAGGCTTGAGTTTCTAAGATTTGTCATCACTGTCTGCAGCCCAGAGCCCTTACTCACTCTTGGTAAAATTCTTGTTGAATTAGTCACCCTCAGTCGCTCCCCTGTACCCAAGCTCAGGAATGTGGGTTAGGCTCAATGCGAAGGAGAAGAGAAATCCTCCTTCCCCAGAGGGAGAGAAGCAAAAGCATCCTGCCTGGTCACAGCCCTGGCAATGGGGCAGCATTCCACACCTCTCAGGGAAGCAAAAATACAGGCATGGAGCCAGAGAGGTGCTCCTAAGGAGCTGCGGCCAAATCCTGCCCTGTGCTGTGCATCGAGCCCCACAGTCCTCTTCC
The DNA here is from genome assembly GCF_018691265.1 of Tyto alba. Classification (NCBI taxonomy): domain Eukaryota; kingdom Metazoa; phylum Chordata; class Aves; order Strigiformes; family Tytonidae; genus Tyto; species Tyto alba. The sequence goes on from NW_024881303.1 coordinate 10,807,902, forward strand.
CGTGCCTGGGGACACGGCCAGACCTTCAGCAGTGCTGAGGACCACCCAACCAGGGTGGAGCACAGCTCATCCTGCCCAGCCCTGTCCTTTGGTGGCTTCCCTGAAGACCCAAGATCCTTCAGCCTCCTGGCTAGGGGGAGGAATTGACTGTCCTGGAATTTTTACCTCTGAAGAGGGAATGGGCCCAAATGCAAGCGCTGGCAGGGGGAGCCGAGCCCTGGCTCACTGGGTGGGACTTGTCCCTCCTCTTGGCTCTGCTGTAACCCAGACTCTTTCCCCAAAGTGAAAGCGTGCACCAAGCAGATCTTAGGGCCCTGTGGGTGCACAAAGAGCCTCGCGGTCCCCCCAGGTGAGAAAGCCTGCAGGAGCAGCTGGTGCAGGAGCCTGGTCCTGCCGGCTCACGCCCAGGGCCGGAGCAGTGCCGGGGCTCCTGCTATTCAGCCGAGGGGCTGCAGAAGTGCCTGCCCGATCGCAAGCTTCCCTCTCTCAGCACAACTTCTTATACTCAGCAAATCTCTTTTTTTATTTGCATATGACTAAATGTTTCTTATCAAACCAGATAGCAAAGTGGGCTGGATATTTGCTCCCAGCTGAACAAATACTTCATCATATATTGTATCGGCTACAGAAAGTCAGAGAGATTATAATAGCATTATTGACTTTAGACTTAGCTGATTTCTGAAAATTAAGCTCAATCAGTGCAACAGGACACAGGAAATACCGACAGGGCATCCTGTTTACCAGTGAATTTGTTCTGAATTATCCTTTCCTCCCCACCTGCTCTGCACAGATGTGAAGAGATGAGAAACAAACCCGGGCAGGTACCTCTCCAAACAGTACCGGCTTGTGTTTTTATGCACTAAGCTGAACAAATTGGAGTGATTAAATATTTTTTTCCCCACAGAGAGTGCGCTCTTTTTGTAGGGAAGGAAAAAAGATGGCTAATGTATCTAATCGTAAAAAGGGAATAAAATAAATAGGAGCTGTACTATATAAATGAAAAGGAAATAAATATGGAGGAGACTGCAGTATGATTCTGCAGATGGTGTGATAAATCTGTTTACAAACACAGATATGAGTGATATATTATGAATGCAACATCTTTCCATATTTTCCATGAAGCACAGTGTTCCAAAGCCACTCAGATACAGCCTTAAAGGACTGGTAGTTTCGCCCTTTATCTCTGACCACAGGAGCTTGCTAACAGGTAAATGATCTCAGCAGAGTGAGACAGATAAGGGATTAAAATGGACCACATCTATCTGGCTGTCTCACAGAGGCCATGTAGACTATGCTTGCTGAGGGAAGGAAAGTACCCTGACAAAAAAAGACAAGTCACTAGACTTAAAAGGCTGAATACATCTCACCTCCTGCCAGTAGAAAGGCATGGGGAGCTTTGCTTTTTGCTGCCCTGGCCATAGAGGAGGACGCAATGGGGGAAGCAATGTCCCCAGCCTCTGCATCCGACTGTGCCTGCAGCACCCACGGTCTGCCCGCCCCAGCAACAGGCTTGGCATGGGTGCTGGGTGCTGCTCCCTAGGACTCATCCTGACAGAGCATCTGTGCTTGCTGCCGTGGGGACAAGCACAGCCCACAGCATTCACCATGAAAAATGTAACCCCCTCCTCATCTTGCTTCTTGCCCTCAGAGGTTGGTTAGCACCGATCAGGAATGACAGATAAAGAAGCATCAATGCAGACATACTCTTAATTTGAAGAGATTCCTTTGGGAAGCATACAGGCATCATAAAGGCTTGTCCTCTTGCACCCAGACACAGCAACATTGCAGTTCACGGTGCTAACTTTTTGGATCACTGGGTTTGAAAAGCTGTGATGCTCCCTGCATACATCCAACCCAGTTCATAAAATTTCCTCCTCCTTTCTTTTTGAATCAGGTGCTTTCCAGATTCAGTTTTCTGTGCCCCTCTGTCCTTCAAGTCAGCTCCTAGGGAGATGACATCTGTGGGAGATAAATCAGGGCACATCAATACTTTCTTCATTCTGTGAAGCTGTGGAGAACAGAGCTGCACAGCACAGCTTTCAGTATAAATTATTACATGCCGCTGGTGTGACATGGATCACAGCAAGGACCTGGGAGGACATGTAAAAAGAGATTTCTCAGGGCAGCTAAGTATAATTGAGTAAAAACAAAAAGGAGAAAAACTACAGGTCAAAACCATTCTGACTTTTTGGGAGCAGACCCACTGCCTACGCTGCAGGATGGAGGGGCATGAGGGGGAACAGCAGCTCCTTGCTGCCCTCTGAAGAAGTCTGAGAGCATCCCGACTCCATGTGCTGCCCTCACAGCCCTCTGGTTCCTTTGGCAAGGCTGCTGGGGCACACTGCTGGCCCTTAAGAAAAGCTCTTTCTTGCTACTCAGCCTCTCCTCCCTTCCGTGCCTATTCCTGGCTCTCAGGAGCCCGTTCTGCCTGGCTGACTGCTAATGATAGGTTTTGCTTCTGGATAGTTCCAGTTTTCACTCTACTGCTGGGAATATGCCAAGTCTTTGTATTTCACAACATGTCAGACTACTCAGTCACTAAAAAGAAACAACATCCTGGCTCTGTGCTTTCCAAACCCACTTCAAGAAGTGTGATGGGTTTGTTCCTTCTCTCCTCTTGCTTTCATTTGTACCGTTGTGTTTTCCCATGTAGTGTCTGAACACCTCACATACATACAGGCTAATGAAATCATCCTCCCATGCACTGAAAGAAGTGGGGGAAGGCCCCATAAACCCCTATTCAGATACCAGTGTGACCCCTTGGTATGGGCCCATTGGCATCGGTAGGAACTGGCAGCGTACTCAGTCTCCCAGGGGAGCTGACAGTAAGGGTATGGTGGAAAACTGAGGCATACAAACATGGTTTGCCCAACAGACTCTGCCTCAGTACACAAACCAACTGCTGCTCCATCCTTTTTTTGCCATAGCTTGTAGCCTCAGTCACCTTCAGATCCATGTATTCTCGATCCTCAACTGTATCAGAGGCCAGAATGAGTGATTTATGCTTAAAAAATCAGAAGGTCTTGGAATGAGTGCCCAATCTTGCTCTGCATTACTGAAGAAGTTCATGAAGTCTCTGGCAGGCTATGCTTTGCTTTGGCACAGCCCACGTGTGAGGCAAACAGGAGCTCTCACAAAGCAGCCCGGGTTGGCTGTGCCCTCAGAGGTGCCGTGCTGTTACAAGGAGGTTTTTGTCTTTAGCAGATGAGGGAGCATGGCCAGGCAGCCCGCTGCGGCCGGTGGGCAGGAGCTGTGCCATCCCCGTGCTGGCTGGGGATGGCATGGGGCTGGCAACGGCTTCTTCTGGCAGTGAACTCCCAGAAAAGGACTTCAGTGCATAGACAAAAAGGACTGTGTCCATACTGGTATAAATGTATACGTATTTTGCCAATATAGCTTACTCTTTTACAAAGAAAGGAAAACTGAGTTGTCCTGATTCAGTGCCATCCACCAACCACTGTTAGGATGCTGTGTGCCAGCACATTCTCTTTCCTGGGCAAATATATGCTATGATATCATGTGATGTCTTGCACAAAGGGGTAAATGTCTCCATTCAATATGTATTGGTAGGGGGGGCGTCACACCAGGTTTAACCACACTGGTAAAAACAATCACCAGTGCTTTCCTCCTTACCAGTAAATAAAAATGTAAATAAATCATCAGGCTGCTACAGGTACCACATACAAATCAAGCTCAAGTGATGTGCTCAAGGATGTCTATGTTAGGATCTTCAGTGGCATCTAAAGCCTTATTTATATTTAAAGGTTGCACTAGCTTAGCTTTAAATGAGTTTAAACCCACTCTTCATTATAACAGTAACACTGTCTGAAGACACGCAATAACCAATTTACCTTAATCTGGTAAACCAGGTTTAAACCAGGTCGGTGCAGCTGTCAGACCTTTGCTTTGGAAACAGCCCTTGCCACTGGGGAGACCTGCCCAGAAGCAAAGCACCAGCCTTGCCTGTCTGCCTGAGTGCTAAGCCAACCAAACACATTTAAAAAGCTTTCCATGGTGGATATGAGCCCTGCAGCACCCTCATATGCTACCACAGGCCTTCAGAGGCACGGCGGATTTCGGGTTGGAGGGGTCTCAGATGGTGGCCAGCACTCACCCACGCAGGGGATGCCGGCTCTCAGCTGCGCTGCAGCAAAGGGGGCTGCAAACACTCAACCCTGGTCTCACCGGGGCTTCCTCCCGGCTGTCGCTGGCAGACCCACGGGAGCCAGCGTGGTGTCCTGACCTCAGGTGGAAAGGAACGGGACTCGGGTCCGGATCCCACAAAAATCCTGACAGGGGGTAAAACAGGTCTGGAGCCCCCGCCCCGCCCCGCTCCTTGCTCCAGCACCCACACGCTGGGGTAGAGGCAGCACCTCCACCTACCAGCGATTCCAGCATCATTCAGCATTTTGGGATGCAATTTATTATTATGATTTGGGGGTCATGTGAGAAGCAGAAACTGTTACCCAGCAACATGGATAGCACGGTGGGAACTTTCTAAGACTCTCCCGGCTCCTGCTCAGTGGGAAGCTGTCACACAAACAGATATTATGAGAGCCAAAAACCTTTTATTGCTTTTTTGTTTTGTTTTTAAACACCTCCACAGGATGCCAAGAGGACAGAGAAAATAGGCAGAGGGAAGAATTCCTACCTCAGAGCTGAAGCCAAATTATTCCCTTGTCTCTCTTGCACAGAAGGATCCTTCCTGACCGCCCGTGTGAACCTTCACTTCCCCAGCCAGCTCATTTTCTCCTCTGCCAAGCAACCTTCAGTCAATAAAGTCTAAATCTCCAAAGAAGCGTGTTTGCAAATTGCACGCTCTAAGAAAGTTCAACAGGATATCAGCGTCTAATAGTATGTAAATACTAGTCTTCCGAAAGGTGCAAGGAAGTGACTTTTCTGTAGCCTCCAGGGAAGGCATTTGCATGTCCTTTCTCACCTCCCTCATTCACTCTGGGCTGGCTGCTGGGAGGGTGACACTGACACTTCCCCATGGGCTGGGAAGGAAGGAGGCTTACACCGCATAGCACCTCCATCTGCCAGCACGAGAAAGCGGTCCTGGCATGGCATGACTCAGAGCAGGGAAATGATCTGGCAAAGGAAAGATGAAAAAAAAAAGAAAACAAAAAAAGAGGAAGAAGGCTGGCTGGGGGTGGGTGGGATGGAGAGCGTGGGGGTAGCAGGCAGTGGGGACAGTCCCTTGAACCTTGCACCAGCTGCACGGGGTTTTCTGGCTTTGTGGCACGGGGGCTTTGAACACTGCAAGATCCCAGAGGCCTTTGAAATGCTGGGAAAGCCAGAACAGGTTAAAACAACAAGGATGTCTGACCCGAGGCTGCCTGTCCTGGGATGGGCAGCTAGGAGAGGGGTGGAACAGCAAAGGTCGGAGGCTCAGGTAGTGCCCCCCTGGCCAGGGGCTCAATGATGGGAATCCTGCTCTCACCGGGGCACCCCCAAGGTCCCACTGAGCTTCAGTCCAGCTCAGCTTCTACGGGCTGAGCACGCTCTGAAGACTTTAAAAGTTCTTTCTAACAGAAAATGTCTCTGTGCCTTTATGGTTGACATTTCATGTGGAATCTGGTTTGTCAGCCACAGTTGTAAAACGCATCCATTCAGTCTCTTGGGAGCTGTTAGCTGAAAGCCAGTTATTATTAAATTGTGAATATTTCAACATGGCCCACTTTAGCAGAGACCTCCTACCTGGCTCAGGGTAGCGGTTAGGCTTCAAATGCTGTTTTTTTCTTACTCTGTGTGGTCTCTACCCTGAATTGAACATCCTAGATCAAAAGTTGGAGCCCACAACAAGAGTTTTCCTGCCTTAGTGGGGAAGACTCAACCCTTGTGTACACAAGCGCAGCTCCACCAATATTAGAAATACACTGATCTGTCTGCCCTTTGGTCCAAATTCAGCTAGCCTTTAAGAGATGAACTTGCCCACGTGCTTTCTAATTAAGGCAGTTTCATCATAACAATTCAACGTCCAGGGAAATGACTCTGCACAGCTCCCCATCCTGCTGTAGGAAGCACTCTGAGGGTGTGTTTATACATTCCAAGCCAAACGTTAGTTCATGATGGGTTTTACAACAGCGAATGAGTATCACTTTATGTTACATGCACTGCTGAAGAGTAACCTGCAAGTCCTCAAAAGATTAGTCACTAATCTGGTTCTTGGGAGCAGGATGCGGGCCACAGCAGGTTTCAGGGAAGAAATAAAAAGTTAACAGAAAAAAAATTCCTGAGACGAAAGGATGTTGCAAAATCCTGTCCTTGCAACCATGAAGAAATTTAAAGGGCTATCAGTTCCCATGAGGTTTCATCTGGACCTACGAGATACTCCAGAAATGTCTGTGTTCTTAGAAAGGCTGCATCGTCTCCCAGATAAAAAATAAGCAGAAACCCCAGCTCTAGGCCCATGAACAGCAGCAGCAACGGGCAGTCGCTGAGAAAAAAAACCGCGGGGGGTCTGGATCCCAGCTCGGGCATCCCTTGCGCTGCTCCCCGGTGCCGGCTGCCCTGCCCGGCCGCTGCGGCCTGGCGCGCTCCGAGGCCGGCCTGCGCGGGGGCGGCTCCGGCCCGGCCCGGCCCGGCCCGACAGACACCCCGGCCAGGACAGCCCCCAGCCCCAGCCCGCCGACCCGACTGCCCAAGGGACTCAGACCTGGCCACGGCGTTCGCTTTTCACGGCACGACCAGAAAGAGTTCACGCGTGGGGTTGTGCCTCTGACTGAAGGCTCTGGGCGCTGCCTGGGGAGCGAGGGTTTCCTCGGCACCCCCGGCCTCCTCTTCCTCTGGAGGAAGCAGCGGCAGCCCCGTGTTGGTGTCCTTGGAGAGGGGAGCCGACGGGGGAGTCTGAAGTCTTGTCTCCCAGGAGAGCTGAGTGTCCTGGGGAGCAAAGCTTTGCCCCCAAACCACAAGGATGTAGGGTGTTAAGGCCAAAAAACCTTTTGTGGACCCGTCCCCTCACATCTGAGCTTCGGTCCCAGCAACTTCGCTTTCAGCTTGCTCACAGAGGGCTAATGGTTTTCCCTCAGCAAACCAGTTTAATTTTACCACTATTTTCTAGCAGATGATTTGGTGCGCCTCTGAGTATTACATCAAAATCGGACAGGTTAAATCAAGAACTAAGAGTTTAGTCCCACATCAGGTAAAGAAGAGCCAAGACCCTCTCCAGCTCGCATCACGCTGCTGCCTCCGGATCGCAGCGCTGTGGCTCCCCTGCTCACATGGCAGGTCCACAAAATGCAGGAATCCAATTAAACAGAAATAAATACACCCCGTTTGCCCTTAGGAATTAGATTATCGCTAATTACAGCAATCAGTGTCTTCTTGCTGCTCTACATTTATGTGACAAACCAGCTCCTGTGCCAGTGTTTTTTCTTGTAAGTTGTCAAGGATTTTGGAAAGGAGACACCCAGCTCATTTCTGCCAGTAGGGAGAGATGCTAGCCGGAGGTCTGCTGAGATGGCTCTTTTTAGGTGGTCCTGCCTAAAATGCCTAGTATCATCCACTACTAAGTTACTAAACGTCAGCACAGCCAGTATTCAAGAATTACAGGTGTAATATTTGCCTCTGCATCTCTGTGACCAGCTGCTTGGGTACTGCGGCTCCTATGGAGCCAGTGAAGACAACCACATGTTTATAGGGGAAAAATTAGTGTACCAGAAAGAAATCTGGGTAATTTAACAATACTTCTTCGTTCATTTGAGAACTGAACTCTGCGTAGGTCAACCAGAAGGACCAGTGTCAAAGAAAGGGCTGAAAGGGCACTGAAAGGAGAGTTGGCCAGTTGAAGACACACATTTATGGAGAAAGCCCACTCCTCCCCTTGCCCACAAGGAAGGAAAGGCGTACGGCCTTTGCAGCCTGACCCTGTGCCACGGGGACAGCAGGAGATGCCAGAAGAGCTGCTGGGCAGCAGATGGGGTGGGCCAGTGATGACCTTCCCAGGAACTGGGAGAGCACCATGGAAGCAGCCGGTTTGCTCCCTCCTTGGAGAGGGGAGACATCTGAGCATCCTCAGGAAGTCGCGGGAGCTAGACAGGAGCTGTGAAGCTGACTGCTGTCTCTTCTGCTCACTGATTTCTCTACCCTTCTTGGAGACTGACACCCCTCCAGCCCTCTTGTCACAGACCAGCTCTCTGACTGCTTTTCTGCTGAATACATTCACTTCAGATGATGCTATAAGGGGAACAAAAAAAAAAAAAAAAAAAAAAAAGCCTTCTTCAGTAGTCTTTATCTGATAGATACTTCAGATAATGAAAATAAAAGGCTCTGTTACTGCCAGCACATGCATATTTCTGGGAACTTTGTATTTAATGGCGTCAATCTGCTTTAAACATCCAAAGCATTTGCTCCACAGCTCTTTTAGTAGGAAGCTCCTGCAACAAAAAAACATCCTGTTTTGGGGAGGGTGCTTCCAGCCAGGGAGAATAAAACATTAACTGTGGGGAACTCAGAGCTTTCTTTGGACAAGTGATGACAAAATTTTCTGCCAAAACCCCAAACTGCACCAGCAGTTCTACCCAGAGCAAAGGGCACAGACCCATGCATGGGTCTCTAAAGGATATATGAGCTCCTAAGCACAAACTGAGTAAAGGGCCTGATATTTATTCAGTTTATTGATCCTTCATACATATATTACATCCATGGTAAGGCTGCAGGGGCTCTGCTTAGGAATTGCTAGGATGAAGGCTACCAAGGTGGCTGAACTCTGCTCCCTTGCACACACACTGGTGCTGCAGTAGTGAGACGATGTAATTACACAAAAAGACCTTTTGAGCCCTGCCCCAGAGAGAGAGAGGCAGGCAGGTCCTGTGCAGGCTTTATCTGTACTCCTCCAGCACAGGCACAAACCCTCCTCAGATCCATATTAACATTTATGGACATCCCTGCTGAAAAAAAGCTACCAAAACACCAGAATAGTACATAAGGAAGCAGCGTTTTTCCAGCTGTTCTTCAAACAGGCTGCAAATGCCACTCCCTCCTATCGAGATCAGCTTCTCCATTCAACAGCTGATGAATCATGGTGGTTCGTATCTCACCTGGTGAACAGCCCAAAAGCAAACATCCTGAATGTTTTTGTTCAGATAAATCTGACCATAGCCAGGATTCCTTGTGGCACAGGCAAAATACATATTGCACACATTAAGGAGAACAGACCCAAGTACTGCCAGATACTCTCCTGTGGGCTTGTCTGAACAAGAACATTACTGAGAGTAACCAGAGAACATGCTCAGCTGCTAATTCAAAAAGTTAAGCATTTGAGCCGCTTAAAATAAATTCTTGCTGAAGAGTGGCTTAGCATGATTTCAAAACTAATCCACTCCAAAGATGCCTTCAGACTATTTTCTCTACGGCCGGGTGAAAAAGTTTGAAGTCCCTATTTTATAACACAGTAATCCTAGAATATTGGCTTAACTCTTTACTTTCCTGGAGTACTTGGTCCAGCTCTTTCAAGAGGACCTAAAATTGTCCTCTAGATATTATCTTTCCAATTCTCAATTGTGGAATTAATGTGTAGGCATTTTAATATGGCCCAACTCCTTGGAGGTTTATGATGGGAAATTTTCATGCTGGGGCAAAATGACTGAGGTCTAACTTACATAAAGGGTATCTTATATCAACACTTTGATCTCTTAGTTTTTCCTGCATAATAATTTAAATCTCTTTAGAAACAAGTAGTTGATGTTGTTTTTTTCTTTGCAAAGAAATCAGTTTTTCAGCCATATCCTCAGGTTTGCATAGTCCAGTGAGCTGCAGTGCTTTACGCCAGCTGAGCATGTGGCTGTCATTGATCTTCAAGAGGAAAATCACTATATTTATCTGATAAATAAATATACAACCAATATTAGGATATAATTTTATAAGTGATTCATCTCTAGACATATGGCTTGCTCCAACACTTGCTTACAAGTGTTATCAGAACAGGGGTTTGGGAATTACAGGCTTGTCAATCAATTTAGCTTTGTGATAGTCTCTTCCCCTACCTTTCTTCTAGACAAATAAAGGCCATATTTGGGGCTTGGTAATGGTTGTGAAGGTTCATTCCATTTCCAGCAATGGAAATAACAAACCCCAGAATTTATCCCCAGGCTTATAAAAGAAGCCTCAGGACTGGATAAATACAAAATAACTCATGAATATTGGACAGCTTGTTCTGAAATGTGGAACTATAGCCCATCAGTGCATAAACAAGCGAGCAGAGCCAAGCAGGCTGGAAAGCAGCCTTCCGAGGAAGAAACGGAGCAGCTCAGCCAGGCTTCAGATGCAAGCCACTCGGGGAGCCAGGTGCCACATCAGCATGATGTAAACCAGAAGGGAAACAAGTTATAAAATGTATCAGGAAATAAAAGTATTTGTTCCCCAGTTCACCTTCATGACAGTCTCAAATTTGTACCACTTGTCATGTAAGTCAAGAACTAGACATGTTCATGAATACTTTCTAAATTGCAGAGCCCACTGCTGAAGTGCCAGGCAAATATTGCAACCCACAGTTTCTTTTTCCCCGAAAACTTTTTTGCTCTGGCTCAGAGCACATTTGCTTTACTGCATTGTACATGCAGCTGAAAGTTAAGCCGACAAACTCCAAAGGATTTCTTTTTTTTTTTTTTTTTTATTTTTTAAATAGCAGAAGTAATTAATCTGCTTCAGAGAATGAATCAGCCTTTTCTGAGCTAGAAACGCACAAAGGAGGAGATTGTGGCTGTTTCTGGGGCGGGAGGGAGGCTTACTCACACAACCAACACAGCAGAGGCAGCCACCCAGGGTCCACAGCTGTGGGCAGCAAAGGGGACAAGCCTCCAAAGCTGGACCCCAGAACCCCCTGGCATCACCCCGTGTCCCTGAGGGACCAGCTGCACCGGAGGGCACGAGCCCGGCACTGGGCAGCAGCGCGGCTGGAAGAGATGGGCCACTGCAAAACTGATGGTACTGGGGGGACCTGTGTGGCTTTGCCTCTCCTCCTGCAGCCCCCCCCGGGTTGTACACCCAGCATGTGAGGGGCTGCACCCGCTCCTCAGAGTAAGCTCTGTGGCAGCAGGAACCATGCTTTTATTTAGGTGAAGTACCTTGATCTGGGCCAGGTGATGGAAAGAGCAGATTTGCCATGGCTTGGCTTCCTGGCAGGCTGTGGGAACAAAACCTTTGCTCACAAAAAGCTGCTACCTTGTACTGTGGGAACTTCTGTTTCCACCTGGGGCCTCTGTCAGAAAACAACGCTAATGCTCAGCTCACTGCTTTCAGCGAGTGCTGTGCAATGACTTAACAGAAAAGCAGGATGGATGAGGAGTAGACAGTTCCCAGATAGGGGAAACCAGCACAACAGAAGCAGAATGGAGATAGCTGCCCTATTAAAGATAATGCAATTTAACTGACTGAGCGGAGGGTAACAAAGTTATTCCTTAGCTACACTGACACAAACAAAGCCACTCACCAAAGTTATAAATAAATAAATAGCGATGATGCCAACCTCATTCATCGATTCGGAGAGGGAAGAGGCTCTGCTGATGCTGCTGTTTCCCTCCCTCCGTCCCCTCCGCCTGCCGGGACAGGCCGGGCAGAGCCTGCATCTCCAGCAAGGGATGAGCTGACGGGGCTGGGGCTGGCACGTCCCCCCACATGGCACTGGCTCTGCTGGGGGGCAGGCGGCCCTGACGCCCCGTGGAGAGGCTTGCTGCAGAGCAGGCGGGAGCAGAGCAGACCTGCGAGTCTCCAAATTCAGCTGACCTCCGCGGGGGCAAAATCACCAGCATTTTCCATTTTAAACTACAACTAAATTTAGAGGGTTTATGGTTGCAGCGTGTCTCCTTTCCCACACTTTCCTGGAGTGATCTCCAGATTCCTCTGCTGTCCTCGCTCGTTAAAACGTGACTCAGCTCTCCCAGCTGGAAAACTGGAGACCACGCAGTCCCAAAGTGGCCTGCTGCCATTAGTGATGTCCTGCATTGTCATTAACCATTAACTTGGGAGTAGCAGAGGCAACAGAAGGCTTTACAAGTCAGACCTGGGGAGAAATCAGTGTTATTGCACCTGCGGGTACTCTGTGAGCAGCTACACAACCTGTCAACTGGAGTTTCTCTCGTGTCCCTTTTGGGAAGGTCCTGCCAGCACCAAGGACTGACTGAGGACACCTGCACAACAGACTCTAATGGAGCAACAATTCAAAGAGCAAATGCCCCCGCTTCCCTTAAACATTTCCCCAAATTAATACCGTACACAGCTTGGCCAAGGCAAAATAACAGCCATGGAAAGAAAACCAAATGCAAAGTCAATGCAAAATAGCACCATCTGGTGACACTGTAACAATGCCAAGTTCAACATTCTGCCCTACCAACGACAAAATTTGGCAGCTCTTCATTTGCCTTTACTTTTTTTACTGGACATAGTGCTGGAGCAACATCTCTTCTGAAGTGAGCTGTTACTTTTAGGGTATTTAAACATTTTGGAAATAGCTGAGTGACTCCAGTGCTGGGATGAGGCCTTCATCCACTGGCTCAGACCCCTTCTGGCTTTGCCCAGTCTCCTTTATCAGCTCAGTAGGTTTCTCAGAGCACCCTGAAATACACCACCAAATGCTACAGAGCTTTTGGCAAACACTATTGCTTGCTTAAGTTTTTCATTTATCCATGGCTTCAGCATTCCCAGCACTTTGAAATTTCAGCTCAGGTATCAAACTAGTAGAAACAGCTGAATCTGTGAATGATACCTGTTCATTACATCAAATAGAAAAACTATCATGCAGTTAGACCCTCTCCTTATGCCTTCTGCAGATGCAAAACGCTGGGTTGACAAAACAGCAACAAATGTTCACCTTCCACATCATATAACCACTTACTTTTAACTGTAGTCCCTCTTGGAGATGCCAGACTATGATTCAGGGGCTCACGAACCCCACACACCTGCTTCCTATTTGTTGCCACACTCAGTTCCATAAAATCAGCCCCTCATCCACCACTGATGACATCTGGTTGCAATCATGAGGCTTGGCCATTGCTCACTAGTTATTTTTTCCCTAGGAAAAAGGAATCAGACAATACTTGCCCTTGATGAGGATCCTGAGTGGCACTGAGAATTCACACAAACGTAGCAACCCCCTTTTTTGAAGCATTCTCCCCTGGTGCTTCGCTCCAGTTCATACAGCACGCCTGCAGAACTGGAACAACTGGAATGCTGTGACAACCCCACACCAGACCTGCCAGCACGATGCCACCCTCTGTTAGAAGGAGAAAGCCAAGGCGCAAAATTTAACATAACTTTTTTTCCCTTCTCCCAGTTTGGCCTTAGCATCTCGGTTGACAGCATGGGACCCCGGAGCTCTCTGTGTAATTAAAATACAGATTGTTTGCCTGCTCTGTTGCAGCATTCGGCACTCTCAGTGCTTTTTCTGGCCACTGGGAGATGAAGGCAGCCGCTGCAGCACAAAGCTCACAACCACTGTATGATAAACTGCTGCACATGCAGTGCTGAGAAACACTGGAATAAACTTGAGGTTGGTGGATAATACCAAAGGGATTATAATATATTAGGTCAGAAGCGTGTAGTCATTCTCGAGCCTCCCTCCTGCACTCAACACTGAGGGTACCACGCTGCAGGGCTGTACCTAGCTTCTGCAAAATATTTAGCTATTTTTTACCTAGTTAGAGAAAAAGCAGCATACAATGTTAACAAATGGAACAGGGATAACTCCTTGTGATGTGTTTGTTTTCACCTACTGACTGCAGTATTTTGCATTGAGCAGAGCTGGATTTGTTCAGTGCTACTGTGCGATCCTATGAGTTGACTGTTGGTTCAGTGGGTGGTATTTCCTCTGAATCATTATTGATAGACCTTATTGCAAATATTAAGAGCAGGGATATTCAACTGGGAGTTAAATCTAAGCTCAGATACGAGCACTGAGTTTGTCTGGAGTTCCCCCAACTGTTTCAGCTCTGTGAATATCCTTGTGTTGCTACTCGTTGCCGAATTATCCCCATCTTCTACTCATGGCTGGTTATGGTACAACGGCGGGATTAAAAATCCCTCATCAACAGAATAATTGTTGTAGGAAAAAAAAAAATTGAAGACATGGAAGTAAGTGGCAGGGGTGGGAGGGTAGGGGGGAAGAGGGACAAAATCCAACTTACTTTGCTTTGATAAGAGCAATTTTCTACTCAGTTGCTCTGGGAAACCTATCCAGCATACCTGGCACACAAGAAAGGGGTAGAGTTCAGCTTCCAACACATTTGAAGTGCAGCCACTTGCTATACAGCTCAGTGAAACCAGGAGTTAAGATGCAAAAGACGAAAATTTGTAATAAATAGGGTATCCAGTCCCATGAAACGGGTCAGTCTGAGTTTGACGGGGATCACTACTGAAAGTGAGGGAGATCGCATCCTACTTAACTTCATGACAGAGTGAGTGGGAGAAAGCTGGGAGAACACCACACCAGCACAGAGCATGGGGAAATGTGATAAAAAATGGGATTAATAAGAGGGCTGGGATAAAATCAGAGCTGACAGCAGAAAACAGAAGTCAGATGGACACCTGGGGCTGAAAATCCCAGTTTCCCACCCCCATCACAGGACAGGAGGAACCTGAGGAGGAGGTTAATTGCAGTACCTACCAGGTGAGGTATTTATTTCTAGGCGAGGTGTCAAAGCATGAGAGGCAGCAGACGGACCTCTGAGCCTTGCAGCTCTGCTCATCCACGGGGGAGTCGGAGAGTAAGAAGCCCAGCACAGGACTGCTGGGGATCAGCAGAAACGGAGCCTGCTTCATGAAAGCAGACAGCAAGTTCTAGCTTGTTTGGCATTGCACAGTGAAGAGAAAAGCATGCAACTCCTACTTCTATACTGATAAGAGAAAAAAGCATCAGACTGAGAGAACTAAGCAGTCACAGTACACATTCAAAGTAAGAGACAGTCATATATTGGGAAAGAAATTTGTAATATCAGTTCAGTAAATTCTGAAACTTCCCCTTCCCAGGAGACTGGGAACAAATAAATTACAGTGGTGTGCAATAAGGCGTAATATCATTCAGAGCTTAGATTTGCTGACCCGCCAGGTCTCTTCCTGTCCTACATTTAGATTATCTTTTACACAATGGGTCTTGTACACTGCTTGCATTTTTGAAACAAAATTCTTGGATAACAGCCTAGAAGGGGATTATTAACTTATAACAGGACAAAAAAAAAAAATCACGTATCCTCATAGGTTCCTGCAATTCGCCCTCACCCTCCAGTTTTGGCAGCTACTGCCCCTGTGTGTAGTGGAAACCAAGCTTAAGTGGATGGAAGAGAAATGAGATTAGTGGCCAGACAGCCCAAATTCTGAGCAAGTTGAGTAGGACAACTGTAACCTTACTGTAACTCTGCTGACTCCAACTTTTTAACTGACTTAGGCCAGAAGTTTCCTTGCAGCCCACCAGGGAGCCTGATGTGTTTTGCAGCCTGCAGCATGTTTGCTCAGAGAAATTCCTCAGTCTTAGGAATCTGGGAAAAATTACATACAGTTCATGATGCTGATCTGGTACGGAGAGTCAGGACCATAAACACTATTTTGGGGTATTCCTCCTAAAATCAGTGTATGCAAGCACTCCTCCACCCCCAAGCTCTGGAATTCAGCTCCCAGTGCTGATGTTGCAAGAAGCCACTTCATCATTGCAGAGCTATTGAGCAAAAGGAGGACAAGGTGCAAGATAACTATGTCAATAAATCCGAGCAGGACTTGAAAGACCTTGTCCAAAAACCACTGGATAACAGAATTTTTCAAAATAAAAGCCTGAAAGCGGTCCAGCCCCGGACGCAGAGGCAGCAGCCATGTGCTGAGGGCTGGCAGATGTGCTGTTACACCCGGGCCCAGCAGGACCCCGTCCCGCCTGCACATCACACCTGCAGTCTGGACCACGTCGCACCTACACGTCACACCGTGGCACTGGCCACCTGGATCACGTCACACCGTGGCACTGGCCACCCGGACCACGTCACACCGTGGCACTGGCCACCTGGATCATGTCACACAGTGGCACTGGCCACCCGGACCACGTTGCACCTACATGTCACACTGTGGCACTGGCCACCCGGACCACGTCACACCTACACATCACACCGTGGCACTGGCCACCTGGATCACGTCACACCGTGGCACTGGCCACCTGGATCACCTACATGTCACACCGTGGCACTGGCCACCCGGACCACGTCGCACCTACACGCTGCGTAGCTGCACCCGCGCTCTGAACCACATCCAGCCCGTACGCGGCATCTTCGCAAACCGCCACCCGGTGCAACTCCCACCCGCCCGTTCCCTCGTCGCGCTTGCAACCTGGACCTCGTCCCACCTACCCGTTACGCTGTTGCGCCTGCGATCCGGACCGGCTCCCACCGATCCGCTGTCGCGTCAAACCGGCGGTCGGGGGCCACGTCCCGCCAGCGACGGGCTGTGCTGTCCCACCCGCAGCCCAGCCCAGGTCCCCCCGCGCCCCCACCACCACCACCACCCCGTTCCCCCCCCCCCCCCCCCCCCCCCGCCCCTCGCCGAGCACCGAGCTCTGCAGCGCCGAGCAACAGCTCCGAGCAGCCCGCGGAACCGGCCGGGGTCCTTCCTCCCTCGACACCACCGGCCGGGACCGGGGGGGAGACCCGGGGGGGGGGGGGGGGGGGATGCCCAGCCGGGTTGCAACCCCAGGAGGGAAGGCGGGGAGGGGGAAGGATTCAGCCCAACTTCTCCTCACCGAGAGAACCCCGTTCCCTCCCTCCCTCCCTCCCTCGCCCCCGGCGGGGCCCGGCCTTACCGCGGCGGCCTCCGGCGGGCGGGGGGGCGGCGAGGCTCGGCGGGCAGCGACCCTCCGCCGGCGCCCGCAGCCGCCGGGCTCTGCCCGCCCGCGGCAGCCGCGCCCGGTTCCGGGGCGGAGCGCGGGCGGAGCGGCTGGGGGGGGGGGGGGGGAACGGGATCGGCCCCTCCGGGGAAGTTTCTCCCCGCTCGGCGAGGGACCGTGCCTTGCCGAGGGTATTCGCGCCGGCAGCCCCCGTCCCCTCGACTCTGCCCGGACTTCTGCCAGGGCGAGCCCGGGGGAGGCGATCACCCCGGAGCCAACGCGCCCCTCGCCGCCCCTCGAGGGGTCCTGACCTCCCCTCCCCGCCGGGAGGTGGCCCCTCGGTGTCCCTCTTCTCCCTATCACCCGTGGGCATCCTGGAGGCAAGCGCTGCCTCCCGACCCGGCAAAAGGCTTCTTACAGCCCTTGCTGCTCGTCGCCCCGGCGTGGGGTCCCTCTCTGTACAGCCTCGGGGGGTTTGAGTCCACGGCCCGGGGCTGGGGGGGGGGGGGGGGGGAATCACAAAAGCTGGGGACAGGCCACCCAGGCGGTCAGAGACCCCCAAGGGACCCCGCACCGTCCTCCAGGGACCCGGCGCCCGGGGCTCTGCAATTTAAGCGGTTCACTATCGACATCTGGGAAAAGAGGGGAAGGTGATGCCTTTGCTGTTAGTAAAACGCGTCAGCTCTACAGATGAGCAGCAAAACAGTGGAGTTGAGCTAAATATTATCAGCCAAGTGGGGAGAGTTGGGTGGAAAAGTTCGTTTCTCTCCGTGGGTCAGGAGTCCTGTATCCTCTAGGTATTAAGGGCCAGACTCCGTTCTGGTTTCAGGCAGAAACACTCAGCTTCGCCATCCAGAGAGAAAACCTGTCAGGGAAAATCATGGGTGGGGGAGAGGGGGATAGCTGATATAAAAATCATGATAAAGTGTTTTGCAAAGGGCTGCTACAAGCTGGTGAGAGCTGAGCTTAGACCACTGAGTGTGATTACAGGACACTGGAGGATAGTTACAGGGTAAGAACACAGTGCTGAGCATCTCCGGGACTTCAAATTGGAAAATGAAACCTGAGGTTTTACCATTTTCTCGTAAAACACTCCTCTTTTTTTAGTGGAAGAGGAGAGAAATGGAAGAAGACTGCATCTCTCAGGGATGGCAGTTAACTACCGTGGCTCATCAGTTTTTCTTGTATTCAAAATAAATGTTGCTAATTGGTATCTTATGCAATACTCAGGTGGGCACATAATTTGTTTTACAAATCTACACAGCAGGAAAAATGGATGTGTCCCCTGGAATCTTTCTCTGAGGGTATAAACCTGATTTTGAAAGAGCTATTTGTTATTTAGGAAATAGTAATTGGCTTTTGCTGCTGCTGCTGTTTTTGCTTTAGCCTTTTTCCCTTCTCTGCAAGTTTTTGCTACTTTGGTGTGTGAAGAGGAACAGGGAACCCAAAACTTTCCTATTTGAGTGCATTTTTCTTCTTCTTTGCCTTTGTTCCCTTTTCATCCTGGGGCAGCCCTGGCACATGAACAGAAGGCAGGCAGGACACCTTGCTCCTGGCCGTGACGGGACCTGTGGGGCTTCCCCTCATGCTGCCTCATGCATAAGCCCATTTCAGGCATTTTCAGCATCACGTTTGTGGCCTCTCTCACACATGGTGACTGTCTGTGAGTGGGCAGTTGGCCAGTGGGTCCTTTCATCCACTTCTCAGCGATGCCCATAGGACCGTGGGGTAGCAGGGAGGCTGGGGAGCTGTTATGTGCAGCTCACCATGACCTTGTACTCGAGGCAGATAAAACACAGCAAGGGAGCTCTTCCCCTTCCTCTGTGTGCTAACTGCTTTACTCATCCTTACTGTGCCAAGGAGCTTTACTCATCCTTACCCTAACGCTTGACACTTGTCAGTCATGCTTTCTGACCTGGCCATGAGGGGGACAGTGCACATGGCCCTAAAAATTGCTTACGGAAGATAAATTGTAACTGCTAGGCTATAAAGGCTCTCACCATCACATGGGAGTGAGGAGCAAAGCTCAGCAAAGACAAGGCAAGGAAAGAAAATTAAATTCTGTGTAAATGCCCCTCATTTTCACCAAAGTCCCTTTTGACCGAAGCAGATATGAGCGTGGGGGTGAACAGTAGACACACAAAATGCTCTTTTGTTGGGATAAAGCCACATTGTGCATGTGTGTTCAGAACTGGATGCACACGTGATGTGGCCAAGGGGATGCAGGAGCTGGTTTGCTTCTCTGGACGTGTATCTGCACTGTGCTTTGCACCTTTAAACCTTGCATCCTTGAACATCAGGCTGAACTCTCCCTGGGGTCTTCATCTGCCTGCCTGGAGGGGGTGTGATCACTGAAGGTGCTGTTGAACATCTGAATTGCCATTTCTGCTTGGTGCTATCACTGCCAATTATATTAGAAATGTATAAATAGAAGTCCACCACATGGACCAAATTCTTCTTTGGTTACACCATGAACCAATTTTTCTCTTTTAATCCACAGCTGGCCACATTTTCTTTTTTTTTTTTTTTTTTTTTTTTTTTGCTTTAGTTCAGGCTAAAGAGCTGTTGGCAGTCTATTTTTCTTCAACAGCACCCTTGTGTTGGTCCTTGATTGCATGGTCCCACAGTCAAAGGTATGGAAAGAAACACCACTGTGGCTGGAAGATGGGGCTTTGAAGCTCAGCGGGATTGTTGCCCTGGCTGGATTGAGCTCTTAAAAAGCAATGTTTTCAGTGGAACAAGCAACTTCCAAATCACTCTTAATTTGTATTGCTCTGTGCTCTCAGTACCTACATTAATATAGACTAGAATATAATAGAATAGACTATTTCAGTTGGAAGGGACCTATGATAATCATCTAGTCCAAATGCCAAATATTTAGATCAAAACCTTTCTCTTCTTATCTCTTTTTTTCTTTCTGTCCTGGGATCCATATCAGGTTCCTGATATTTTATCTGTGGTTGCGCCCTGCCCCTCATGAAGACTGAAAGATTTATTTGGGGCTTATGACATAAAGGCAGGGCTGCAGCAGAGCTGAGGAATGTCTGAGAGACACAAATGTTTGTGCAGACATTCCTCTTCCTACCAATTAGTGGAATTTTAGATAGAGATCTGCCATGCCGAGAATGTCATTACTGCACAGCTGCAGGAATTGTTGTTCCAAGGTCTGATGACGAGAACTGGTTTTGTGTTTGTCCTTGCTGGGATTAAAGCGGGACTTGTTGCCAGCAGTGGTGGAGGTTAAGAGCATGTACTGTGCAGAAGGATGCCTGATCTTTTGTTTCTTTGCTTCAGCCCTTTGCAATGCTTACAGAAAAGGTCAGAATACAGAAGAAAAGTGCTTTTTGGTTTTGAGTCTCAAAGCGGTGGCAGCAGTTGAATTTTCCTGAGGAAGGGGCCTCGGGAGAGTTAAGAATCTCAAAGACAAAGATATTATCTGTAATACCAAATGCACGATAATCTTTGTGTTTTAGTGTTCCCCGAACCACAGGAGATTAAGTGAGAACACTGGGGAGCAATGTAGTGTTTGTAAGTCAATAATGGTGCATACGTACACAAGGATTTAGACACACACTTTTGGTTGTTGTAATGGGAGGAAGATTAAGAAAAAAAACATTTATGAAGCCTAGAGACTCAGAATGGGTGAAATGCCTCAGACTGTAATTTAGATAAAGACTTGCTGATGTCCTATTATATAATGTAGCTAAGCTCAGTCTAAGGTGTTTTCAGTCACTATGCCTCATATTTTGTTTTGTTGGAGATGACACTTGGAGAGCAAGAGTTCTTTGTTTCATAAGGGCTCATCTGCTCCTCTTGCCTACTCCCCACTTGAGACCGTTTTTTTCTTCATGTGCCATCGTGTTTATTTCCCCAGCAACAGCAATTGCATCTCAAACACGATTTCAAATAGGCTAAAAGCTTCCAGAACAAGCGCCCATTGCAGTTAAAGAAGAGGCTAAAGTCTCCATCCCTTCACTCTCAGATTTCTACCTAATACACGATTGCAATTTAGGATTAATGGCTGTGTTTCCTGTGTAATGGATTCTAAAAGGACTGTGGTTCTGGCAC
The DNA here is from genome assembly GCF_018691265.1 of Tyto alba. Classification (NCBI taxonomy): domain Eukaryota; kingdom Metazoa; phylum Chordata; class Aves; order Strigiformes; family Tytonidae; genus Tyto; species Tyto alba. Next base: position 10,828,762 of record NW_024881303.1, read on the forward strand.
TGTTGTAATCAGGCACACTCAAAGCATGAACCAAGGTGACATAATTTTGTACTGATTTAGTGCTCTGGTCTTCCTATAAATCTCTTACTCCTTGGTCTGCCTGGTACTCTTCCAGGTACACAGCAAAGTCACGCTTGCTGTCACTTGCCATGGGTAAGGGAACTGGTTCCAAGCTCAGGAGAGGATATTCATCCATGTATCCCCTTCACTGGTGGGAAATATATCTGTCAGACAAACTGGGGGTACAGGTGATGTGTGGCTCCCTGCCCCTATTATTTCTTATCCAGACGGTGTAGATTTAGAAGTCTGCCAGATCTTGGAAATGTTTCCAGCTCTGGCAGGAAAGCCTTCTGCTTTTATGTCCAGCTTGCTGGAGTTCAGGTCCCCACTGCTAATAACTCAGCGAGGAGCATCCTTTGAAATGCTGTGTGTAATTCTCGATAATTCCCAGAATGGTGAATTTAAAGTGGAACAGATGCCGAAAAGGGGAAGGTTAGTGGTGGTTTACAGCATGAGATTAAAAGACTTTGGCTGATACAGCGCCACAAAATGAGGGTTGAGAGGGAATGTGATCACTTCTGAGTATTTCAGGAAAGGTGTCAGTGCCACACAGGAGCAAAATCCCCCCAGCTATTCAAGCGTGTGAACTATACTGGCATGAGAACAAATAGGTGTTAATGAGAAATGAACACATTTGCACTGGAAAAGAGAACAGGTTTTTTAATGGTCAGAAAAGTGATATCTGTCTCAGGAGATGAAAGGCCAAAAATTCTAGGCTGAGTTAAAAGGGAGCTTCATTGCTTTATGAAAAGTGATTGAATAGGGGTTTGCCTGCAATAGCAGACACCAGTTTCAGTGACCACAAAAGGGTTTGGTCCTAAATTCTCCTTTCCTTTTACTTAATCATATTTCTGTAGCCTGAAGGAATGAAGAAAGGCTGTGATACACAGTTTTGCCCTCCCACTTTGGGTAGCGATCAGACAGCCACTCTCACAATGTGGGGTGAGGTGCTTCTGGATAGGTCATCCCTCCTTCGATTCCCTCCTCGGTCCTCAGACCCAGCCTACATCTCATGCCTTGATTGTGGTTCACTTGATTGTGGTTCTCCCTTCACATCCTGTATGCCTGGTGTGTTTCATACACTTCGAGTCAGAAGGAAAAGATTCACGGGCCATGTAGATCTGACTATGTCTTGTAATGGAAGTTCCCTCCATCAACCTTTGGATGACCAATCCACAGCCGCGGGAAGAAAGACCAACAAGATTAAGATGTGAGTTACAGGGAATAGTTGTAGCCAAATTATTACATTAGTGACACAACTCCTACCTCTTTTCCCTCCCCAGAATACTGGTGGTACAGATATGGCAAAAATAATGTTACATTTCTGGGAAAGGATTTTAAGAAGTGCTTGGGCCCTACAAGTTGTTGGGCACTGTGGCTGGATCCAGCAAAACACAATACAGCTATTTAGTGTCATCTCCAGAGAAACAACTGCAACCTCAGAAAAAATGAGTAGAAGAAAAGTTCAAAGCAAATAAGAGACCATTCCTCCCACAACATGACATAAATTGTGAAATTCCCTGCTGTAGGATGTTGTGGACATTTAAAATCATTGAAGACCAATTCATGGAAGAAAAACAGACTGAGGGCTATTAAGATAATACTTCTGGCGCTGGAAGTCCCTAAGCTTCAAAATGCTGGAGGCTGAGATGTTATGGGCGGGTATCATTATGTTCTGTACTTAGACAGGACTAACAACATCAAGGCATCTGGTGTGGCCACTTACAGAGACTAAATGTGGGACTAGTTGGATGGAGAATCTGGTGTTGCCCATTACAGCTGGTCTTACATTTTTGGGCTTTCCTCCAGCCTGCTCCTCATAGGTGGAGGTAGCTCTCCACCATCTGCAGAGCCTGATTCACTGTCCATTCTTTGAAACAATGTCTGCAAAAGACTTAGCTAAGTGACTTAACAAAAGGCCAATTAAAAAGATATGACGTCTGCAAAAGGCTGTCTCACTTCTTCTCCAGAAGGCCTTTGTTCTGGTTTTGAGCAAGGCATGGGCTTTTTTGTTACCAGAGACAGCTCGGTGCTAAGCTAGCACTGACTTATCCAGCTTGCCTGAGCTGGTGGAAGGACAGAAGTACTATGGCAGGTCAAGGCATGGTTCCTTCTCCTTTAAGATCACTATTTCCACTGTCCTAGGTTGCTGAGAAGCAGCATGTTCTGCATGTTAAGTATCAACATGGCACTGAATTTCATGTGCAGTTTTGATAAATAAAATCTGTGTTCTAAATGAAGGCACCCAGACAGAGCCCCTTTGTGAGAGAGAGACTTAGACCTAGTGTGTGTCTTTGGGAGAAATGCAGAATTCATTTTGGGGAGGGAAACTGATACAAATAGCAGGGCATTTTCCTTTACAAAGGCTCTCTTTCAAAGCTGGTGCATGCAGCAGAACAAAGACTGACCCCATAATCTGTACTCAACAATAGCTTGGAATATTTGATAATTTGGCTATTGTACATGCATACATCATGCTTGGCTGTAAATAAATAGGGCCATGGTTGGATCCACTGTGAGGAAACAGTCAGCCTGTTTCCCATTACCATTCTGGTTTCAAGGAAATGCTTATTTTGTGTCTCTGCCTTCGCCTGGACAAGTTAAGTCTATCTTGCCATTGAGGCCAAAGGGTCTCAATTTCAAGCCTAGTAACAAAGACACAAAAGATTTTGACACCATTTTAGAGAAAAATTATTTACTGATGCCAAACTGGTTTATCACTTCTCTCGCCTATCCCTGTAACTTCTGTTTCTCTTAAGGACCACTTATTGGCTGAATTCATGGCCTACAAACACGTAGCCAAAGAACTCGGGCCTAACAGGTAACTTAAAGCCCATGCTTTGGTAAATAAATAGACTAACTCTCTGCACGTCTGTTCCTCGTGTGTAAAAGAAGGAAGATAGATACAGCTTCTAAAGCCTATCCTTGGATGCCTGAGATACTCCAACAATAGAATAATGGCACTTGCTGATGCACAAAGCAGTGGTAGTATGCAGATTAGTGACAGTTTTTATAAGTTGCCCGCAAAGTTCTGTGGCACTGTAACATATTTGTTCAGTTCATTTTGTGGTTATGCTCATAATGCAAGGAAAATTTGGGCTGCTGTACTGGAAACATAGAAAATCACTGGCTTAAGACACTGTGTGTTTGCAGTGTAAATATTTGAGCCTTTGTTGATATATTTGGCTGTAACTGAAGACCAAAGCAACCAGAGTGAGACTCTTGTGAAATTATCAGTTATTTTATTGAGTGAAACAATATTTTCTTGGACATTTTGATCACATTCAGTTCATTGATCAGCATCATGCAAGAGTTTTTGCAGTGGCAGTTGTCAGAGTTCGGCATGACTGACTTGTCTCCTATGGCATGATGTCACATGGCATAACAACACACAAACACTTTCTAATAACATCAAAATCTTTGTGTATGTTTCTGTACTCAGGCCAAGAACACAAAGATCTGTTGCAACAGAAGAACTGATGACATGTATGACTCAGTACATGGCATTGCCTCTAAATACATAAACACTTGACTAACATTAACATTTACTATGAGGCTTTATGACATTCCTATAAATGGACTTTTTTTTTGTTGTTGTTGTTAGTATTTACTAAATTGCATTTACTAATTTGTTTTCTTCAAATATCGTGAAGACATGTGGTGATTAAGGGGCAGATTTTCTGGAGAACTCAACAGCCAGGTCTCTTAGGATGGGGTCTACAAAAGCATAGGAAAACTATATGGGAAACATCATGCTGTCCTTGGAAAAATGGTAGAAAAGGGTAGCAGAAGATTAAATCAGTGGTCAAAGGGGTAAATATAAAAGGAACAATCAATCAACCCATAAAAGGAAGCCTTTTCCATGGATTAATGACTGGTTAAAGCATATGAAGCCAAAAGTTTTCACAACTGACAAGGAATGGACTAATATGTTTTCTGTGTATTCATAAGTGATCTGAAAAGAGCGAATCAGGAAGTGACAGCAGTTCCTGATGATACAGTTCACTGAGAAGAATAAAAATTAAAACTGACTGTAAAGATTAACAGAAGGATCTCATGATGGGTATTGGCTGAATAGCAGAATAGCAGATGCAATTCATGTACTTAAGAAAAACAAAACAATCCTAACAATGCACAGTGGTAAGGTCTAAAATTAGCTATTGCCACTTAGAAAGAAGAGCTTAGACTCATCATGTATAACCCTATGAAAATGTCAACTCAATGCTCAGCAGAGGGAAAATGGCAAATCAGATGTTATGTATTGTTCAAACAGGAAAAGAGCACAAAAGAGAAAACATAACAAACTACTCTAGAAATGTTTTGCACTCATGACTGGCATGCTGCACACCCAGAGCAGTGCATGCAGTTCTTAACTCCCTTGCTGAAAAAAAAAAAAGAAAAAAAAAAGATTAAGTAGAAAGAATGTGGAGAAGTGCAACAGGAATGGTAAAAAGAATAGAACAGCTTCTCATGAGAAGACATTTTACTGTCTAGGAAGATGGATGGTTAAAAGGGTCTGTGGCTGAGGCTGCAATGTCAGAAGTGGAATGGAGAAAGTCAATAGAGAACAAAATTATTCATTTTTTTTCCCAAATGAGAATGTGGGGTCATAAAATGAACTAATTTTTTCAGTAACACAGTTTTTAAACAAACAAAAGAAAGTACTACTTTACACAGTCTGGCATTAAACTGTAGAACTCACTGTTCTGGTGTAGATGCTGAAGAATAAAAGACCTCAAAAAGTGGTTAGAGAAATTCAAGGGAGAAAAGTCCATTGAGGCTATTAATCATAAATATCCAATACAAACTGCGGAACAGAAAGCCCATAAACTGCATATGGATTAGGAAAGTATTGGGATTAGCATGCAGTGTCCTTATTGCCTAAGTGTTCACTGCTATCAAAGACGGGAGATGGCCCCATCCTGTGTATGGGACCTGCGTGGTCCCACACTAAGTGCTCTTGTAGCTGTAAAGAGCTCAGTAAACTGGGTGTCACACTTCTTTTAAAAACCGACCTTCAGGTTGGTGCTAGACGTTGAAACTCTGACTTTTCCAAGGTTACAGAGGAAGATGGCAACAGTCTGCAAGAGCAGTCAGCTCCCTTGTGTCCCCGTAGGATTACATACCACGGAACGAGGCTCCCCGTGTGCAGTTCTACTTCTGTTCTTTGCAATTAAGGTACCATTTAATCATTTGCTAACATTTTGAAAACATTTATCCCCTGGCACTGACAAATTTTGAGCTAATTGTGGTACAGAGAAGCTGCCTTTTTGGAACCATCTGAAGACTGCAGTCACAAAGCTGATGTGGCAGGGAGTTTCCATAGCTTGCTCTCACCACACAAAGGTTTGCTTCTTATGACTCAGCCACTGATGTGACTTGGTTACTCATCAGAAAACTGCTTGAAAAAAAGACTAATTTTGAATTGAATTTGATTAAGATCTGAACGCTGGAGCTGGGGCAGAGGCTCAGAGCTGGGGTTAGTGGTAGGATGGGTTAAGGAGGACTGACAGCTTTCCACATCTCACTGGTGCGAGCTTCTGCTTTTATAATAAATCCTTCCCTACTTCCAAATGCACAATGGCTGTACTGAGCCCCAGGGATTTGTGTTAACCTCAGAAAGGAGCGTATTTAGCCCTGGAGCCTGCTCAAGGAACCTGCCTGTTTGAACTCAGCCACGTATTGACTGGCGTGTCCCCTCCTGCAGGTAGGTGGGCTGTGTGAGGAGTATGCTACCTCTACACCTTGTGTTTCTGGGACCAGGCAGCCAAGCCAGCATGAGAAAGTCTGTTATTTAACATTGCCGTGGGCCAGCAGTAAATACTTATTTTTGTTGCAGGAGGAAACCAGAAAGGGAGTGGTTATTCACAGTGAACTTCTGAGTCATAAGGCTTGCAAGGGTTATATTAAGGTAGGGCAGAATATACCCTACCCCTTGCTTGATGGCAAGCCTTCAAGCCACTGTCTAGCTCTTGTTTCCCTGCTGGTAGCAGTCTGTGCTGCTTCATGCTTATTTCATTTGTACTATAATGCCTTGCCCTTCTCCCACCTGTTTTGATAAAGAGTGAAAATCATGTCTGTGGCCTTGGCATTATGCAGTGAGTTGCTTCAGGCTGGACAAAGCATTCCTCTCCCTGCAAGGCCAGGCTCAGAATGAAGGATGGGTCATTGCAGGGGGCTTTTGTCAGCAGCTGCAAAGCCAAAGCAGCGCTGGTGCTCACGTGCACAGAGAAACTCATCACAGAGGCAATGAAGTTCTATGGCCGTCCTGATCTCTTCTTCATAAAATGTCAAGTGCTCCCTGTCTCCAGAGTGTCCAGCAGACAGGGACCAGAGGGGACCTGAAGCTGGTGAAAACAGGAGGGAGAAGTTTGGGGGGATGCAGATGTTTTGGGGGAGTGTTGCCCCTTGCCCCGCTGGTAACAGAAACTGGCCCAAGAGGGAAAGCTGGAAAGGCATTTCCAGTGTTGCCTTTCTGTGCTTGGGTCTCACACAGTTTTCAGAGGAATCACTCCTGCTGAAGGATTGCAGGTGGGCTGGCAGCACTAGGGCCTGCCTTCCCTAACAGGGCTTCTTGGTGTGGCTGGAATAAACACTAAAGATGGCTCATTTCAGGCTGCCAAATCTCAAGGATGATCAGTCCATGTCGTGGCTCCTAGTTGCACAGCACAGATCCTACAAACCACAGCAGTGCTGGCTGTTCTTGGCTGCAGACCTATAACTCTTCTCCAGAGAAGAGGAAAACCTGAATCCCAAAGGCCATCCTGTAGAAAAAAGTCTGACCAGATCCTGCTGATGCTGCTGAAAGCTGCCATGGACTCCCTGAATATTCATGTAGCCTAGTGTTGCTGTAGCTGTGATGCTCTAAAGATGTAAGCAGCGTGCAGCGTGAGACATGCAGGGACAGAGATCTTTTGTTATATTCACTTCAGTTTTCTTGTATTCATTGAGAATTCTGTGTAGGGTTTAGGAAAACTGGTCTTTAAATCTGTCATCAGCTTTCAAAAAGATGAGCCCAAGAGCTTCAGCTTGGCATTATCTGACAAATTTGTAAGACAAAAGCTGGGGAGGTGTGTAGGTGCTAAGCTCTGTTTTCTAACTCTATGAATGGAGCTGTGAATGAATGGGGAATGGATAACTCACATCTCCTACCCCATCAAGAGCTCTGCCAGAAAAGGGCCCATTTTTCCACTGAGCTCACCCTACTAGAGGTAGTTATGCTGATGTAAGACAATATCAAGTCAGAACAGCAGATTTGACTGATTTCACGTGCTGGTCATGGGATTTACTCATTTCACTTCGTCTTTCCCTTCCCTCCCTGCAGATTCAGCATGCTCATGAGCAGTATTGTACCATGGTAGCTCTTCTGCGTCAGGATCCCACGTGCCTGGTGCAGCTGCTCTGCTTGGTCTGCGAATTCCTCATCAAAAGTATAGAGGAGATCCCAGATGGGAGGATGGAGGCAGGGTCCCTTATAAACACCTTACACTCATTTTCACTTCAGAAAGTCCAGACGAGTAAACATCAGCCTTTAAGTGGTTTCTTATAGAAACAGCAAGCTGTTTGCCCTGAAAATGAAGAGCCTTTTCTCATTTCCAGAAACAGTATGATAAATATTTTCATTTCAATATGTTTTTTGTTGGGAATCACTTTCATTTAGCTTCTTATCACAGTGATTTAGGGGCTAAGAATAACTAGAGTCTAGCAGCTCCTAGCTGGTGAGACATGTATTTTGAGAACCGAGTTCAAACTTGCATTACTCATAAGAAGCAAAAGCTGCTCCTGCACTGAGCTCAGCTTCCTGTGGGCCTGAGAGAAAGAAGAGAAAGATCAATTTTTTTTTCACTTCATCAAAATGGAATACCATTAGGATATACAACTACCCCAGTCTCTTTGCACTGAAGGACTTTAATAACAAGGAGGACTTTAACCCCTCTCACTGGAAATAGCTGACATCTCCCAGGTAGCCACTGCTGGAAATACCCACGCAAAGCTTATTAGTGAGGTGCTGGCTTTTGTTCTGAAGGTTTGCAGAGATGATCTGTGCACAGACCTCTATGTGTTCAAGTGGAGAGAAGCCCTTTGCAGGTGGCAGGTTAGCAGTTCACTGGGGGCACGGCCTGATCCCCTGCCCAAGTGAGTCAGCTGGAGCCTTCCCCCAGCAAGGGGGCTGCCTTGGACCCTTGGAGAGCCGCTGCACACCAATGCAGCAGTGTGCAGATGTGTCTGTCTACACTGGCCAGCTTTTGTCATCTAGTGGTGGTCAAGTGAGTTGTGAAGACCCAGCAGGGCACGATCCACAGAGCACGGAGGGTGTGACCTGGTGGCTTGGCTGTGGGGTGAGCTGCTTCCTCAGATAGCTGGATTGAAGCTGGTGCAGGTCCCCGAGTTGATGTCTTATTTCTGCTTTACAAGGATGATCTCCTAATTGGTACCCTTAATTAGTCTTGGAGGTTTTTTGGGGTTGATGGTCAGAGGAGGGAGCGGGTAGATGAGGCAAATGCTTTTCAATTAGAGGAGCTCAGTAGGGCTCTGTGTGCTCTGGCTGCTCTGAGTACCCAGCACAGGGAGCAGCTGGACAGTGTTGTGCATGCCCTGGAGCTCCAGAGCTCCCACATCTGCAGAACCCTGGGACTGGAGGTGGAAGCTGTGCTTTCTGAAGGGGAGAGTCTTGTCTTTCCTCTGGGAACAGATGAAAACAGTGTGGAAAGGTCTGGGTCGCCTGTAACGTGGGAGGTGAGCAGAAATGCCGGAGGAGTCAGGCACTTGGAATGGGAGGGGGCAGATAAAGCCTGCGGGACTGCCCGGGAGGAGTGGGAGGCAGCCTGGGAGTTTTCACTGCCATGCCAGGGGCAGGGGAATTGTGGAGGGCTCCAGTTTTCAGCTTGGAGGTGGAACTGTGAACCTCAATCTTTTTTTGCCTTCTTCAGGACAAAAAAAGTTTCCTTTTGATTTTTTTTTTTTTTTTTAAACCCCACATTTTAATGTGAATGGGACAAGGAAAAGAGATTTTGTGTCAAGTGAAAAAAAAAGGAAACAGAAGCAAAGATATATGTTGAAGTGTCTGAAATATGGTATGAAATGAACGGTCAGTTGCTGTTTGGAGTTACAGCTGGGTAAAGGCAGTGCCATTGCACTGAGGTTGATGAGGTTTATTAGATTTCTCTGCTGTGGATGAGATTACACCCCCGAGAAGCCAAAAAGGAAGCTGTGAATCTTAGCCACTTTTAGAATCACAAATCAATATAGGGAGGAGGAAATTTGAGCTCTGATTAAAAACAGATTGTTGCAGAGCCTCTGGGAGTGGGGACTCGTGCAAAGCAACACTCAGCTACACAATGCACTGGTGACCCAGAGATACGGCTGTGACAGGATGCTCTTGAGATGGGAGCACAGCCAGCAAGCTGTGGTGCCCTCTGAGAGGGTGCAGGAAGATGCTGATAGTGATCAAAAGCAGAGAAGTCTAAGAAAGTTTTCAGTGTTCACCTTGTGTGGAGGAAGTGCTATCACACTCTCACAGTGAGAATTAGTGTGGTGTAGCCACTGGGGAAACCATGAGGACAACAGGAGAGCCAACATCTGGCCGTGCTTCTGTACCTGGATGGTGGTGTGACTCTGGTTTCAGAGCTCATTAGGTGTCTGAAGACCTTTGGAGATGTGTATCCCCATGCCCTTCCATTAAACAGAGACATCTTATTTGCCTGTATTAAGTGCTTTGAGATCTGCTGGGCTGTTAAGTTCTGGGTTATGATCCCTGCCAACTTCTTTGTGGGATGTGAAAGGGGCTTGTTCACAGGATGTGTGATCACTCCACTTGAGCCGCCACTGGTCTTGGGAGGATCTGGGCATCCACACCTGCCAAACCAGGCACCAGGCACAGATGTAAAAGATCACAGAGGGTGATGCACTTTGTCTGGACAAATGACTGACTATTGTTTCCAGGAAGATATAAAAGGGTTACCGGCAGTTACGAAATAAATAGTTATGAGTTGTGGTATCAGAAGGCCTGAGAAGATGCCTGCACATTTTTTTTCTCTTTTTTTTAAGTTTTTTTTTTCCTTACACATTTAGTAAATATTAGCTAGGGACACCTTAAGCAACACCTTCAGTCTCTGCACTGTGCAGGTTGGATACAGGGTCAGTGGAATCAGCAGAGACTCCACTAAATTCCTCTCTGAGGATCAGTCTGGAAACAGCAGTAAGCCCAGCCATGCAGGTTAGCTGCAGACCAGGTAGGAATTTCTTGCCACGTATGGAAAAGTGAGCTTGGGAAGAGCTGGGCCATCGTTTCTACCTGTTCTGGTTTAATCCCAGCTGGCAACTAAGCCCCACACAGCTGCTCGCTCCCTCTCCCAAGGTGGGATGGGGGAGAGAATTAGAAGGGTAGAAGTGAGAAAACTCGTGGGTGAGATAAAGACACATTAATAGGTAAAGCGAAAGCCACGCAAGCAAAGTAAACCCAGGAATTCCTTCCGCCCTCCCCGGGGGCAGGCGGGGGCTCAGCCACCCCCAGCACAGCCGGGCTGCATCACGTCGAGCGGCGACTTGGGCAGACAAACGCCGTAACGCTGAATGTCCCCCCTTCCTTCTCCTTCCCCCAGCTGTGTGTGCTGAGCATGACGCCCTATGGTGTGGGATATCCCTGGGGTCAGCTGGGGTCACCTGTCCCAGCTGTGTCCCCTCCCAACTCCTTGTGCACCCCCAGGCTGCTCGTGGTGGGGTGAGAGGCAGAAAAGGCCTTGACTCTGTGTAAGTGCTGCTCAGCAATAAGGAAAACATCCCTGTGTTATCAACACCGTTTCCAGCACAAATCCAAAACATGGCCCCATACTAGCTACTATGAAAAAAATAAACTCTATCCCAGCCAAATCCAGCACACTAGACAAGATGCAAGCTTATCCAGCCTGTAACTGGATGTGAACTCTCTTCTTGAATTCATGCTGATTTAGAGGAAAAAAAGCCGCTCTTCTAGCTGTCTTGATGAACAAGATGAAAACATGCTTTGCCACCTGATTTAGCTCTTGCATGGGGATGGAAGTGAGCAGGCAGCTGTGTCCTCTCTGCTTCCAGGTCTTGATGCTGCTCTGCGAAGCCCCACAAGTACCTTGGGCAGCTGGGGAGCTGGGGGGACCGCAGGCAGCCCCAGGGGCTGGGCAACGGAGAGGCAGGCAGGAGGAAAATCAACAGCAGTAAAATTGGGAAAGTAAAATAGCTTGTGCTGGGCTCGTTGGGGAAGTGGTGTCACTGGCTGCCAGGGTCCTTCCTTTTCATCATGGTTGTGGTGCAGGAGCCAGTAATGCTGCAAATGGACACTGAAGCAATGAGACATGGTCTGTGGTATGTCCAGGTGTGCAGGGAACAGGTATAGTCAAACGCTGTAGGACATTGCTGTGCCAGCACAAAAGAGGCTAAAGGAGAGACCTGAGGATTGGTAACCTGCCTCAGCTACTGACTCGTGCTGTGAAGCCAAGTAGCTCCTGTCCACACCTATTGTGTGTGTGTGTGTGTATGCACATGCCCAGTGACAACAAAGGCAGAGCAACTTTACTTCAAAGCACGCTATTCAGGAACAGGCTTGGGTGCTTTGCTGGAAGGGACCATGGCTGAGTGGTTCACACCAAACTGACTCTCCTGGGGGTGCCCATGGCTCAGGGTTATGCCTTTCCTCAGGCCGGATCCAGTGTGTATGGGGCTGAGCTGGAGGTGGGATCCCTGCAGCGCGTCTGCAGGCTGGCACGGTGCGCTCAGGGCTCTTGTTCAGCACAGGTAAACTGATTCTGGGCTCAGAAACCTCCAGGCAGAGACATGCAGGTGCTCATTTGCCACTTTCATACCCATCTGTGCAATAGTGACCACAGACCAAGCCGTTTCTTTCTATTTCCCATTTTTGCAACTGTTGTTTTATTTCTTATGCAGGGCTGACCTTGTTGGGGGCTATGGCCACCCTGACAAGCTCCAGCTGCTGTTTAGGAAGGGTACTGGAGCCAGAGCTGCAGGAGGAGGCTGTGCTTATGTAACTGGCGAGAAGAGGCTTGAGTCCTGTTTCTCACTCTTGGGTGAAAGCTCTTCCTCCCCTGAGGATGGGGATGAAGGACAGGGTATCTTAAGCCTGAACGGGAGTGACTGAACACTTGCCTGTGATGCTGGCAGGATGACAGCCCCTTCTTGGCCTGGGTAGAACCATGCATCCGCTTCCTTTTCAAAATTATGCTGCATGGGGCAATTAATCTTCACGGAGAGGGAGAGGTTCAGACATTCAACTGGGTAGGAAGAAAGCCTGGGCCTTCAGGACCCTTGATGCTGCTCTGTGCTCTGGGTCAGCACAGTCACCCAGGATCAATATAGAACAAACCAGCCACAGATCTATTTCATTTCTCTATTTTCTGAGGAAGGACCAAGTGAGGTCCTTAACCCTGGGCAACAGCCGAAAAAGCACTTCATACCTCTGCCTCTGGCCTGCCGGGGCAGCTCTCTGCAGGGCAGGATGGGTTTCAGTTTGACTGCCTTCTGTAATGTCTGTGGTGATGTGGCTGTACAGCTGTGAGGACACCGGGGCAGTGCCCAGAGGGACGGGAGCCCTGACCCTACTCGCTAGCGACCTGCCCAAATGCCTGCGCTGAGGAAGAGGAGGCTGATTCTTGCAGCAGTGCTCAGGATGAACGCTGGACTAAAGGGTTCATGAAACCATTGCCTAAATCACCCCACTTGCCACTCAGGGCACATATAAAGCTCCATGAGGAAGCCAGGGCCAGGACATTATGTGCTGCACGGAGAGACATGACACTCGGGGTTTCAGGATTGCACCTTCAGCTGATTTTCTGTCATCAAGGAACAGCCCCACTTCCAAAATATTCATCTGGATCCTGGAAACCGTCTAAGACCCCTTGTCGTCTCTGAGTCAGTAAAACATGTTGACCTCAGCTTAACTTCAACCTCATGGCTAGTTGACATACCTGTGTGTTGGAGCGTTCTGCTGAAAATTAGTGGCAACCAATCAAGGCATCTAAAATATGGCGGTTGGGCACAAATTGTGACCTCTGATAAGCATCCCTATCACAGACTTTACTAAGTAGAGTTGCCAGATGATGATCTGCTTATATTAAGTGTGCCTCAACTTGTCCATCCCTTTTCTGTGCCAGCAAATGAGCGCCCACATCATTTTCCGTACTGCCGGTGTCCCCATTGATGTGGTGCGGTTCTCTCTTTGGGTGCCACACTGGAGTGTGTCTTCCCCTCTCTCATTTGCAAAGGAGTTATTTATTGCCCCAGACTGCAAGACGGGTGAAGTGGCTAGGGGCAGCCATGTAAAATGGCTTACAGATCATTGATTGCCACGGATGAGAAGACAGCAATTACACTATTTACACCATAGTTGTTTTGGTTTACAGCCTAATTCGCATTCATTCCCCTGTAACAAATTCTCAAAGAAAAAACACCCGTTCATTGGTGTTACTCATCTGTATAATTAAACAGTAAGTGCCTGATCTGTCAAATTGATAGAGGCTCATTCAGGTTTTGCTTGCAATGTGTTTGCTCAGTGGAAGGGTGGAGCCCTTCAGAGCTGGCACAGCTCCATTAAAACCAGCTCTGTTAAAGTGATGAATGGAGGTCTACATAGTTACCCACACTGCTTTTACAGTGGGCAAGAGTGCTGATTGCAGATAACAAGGCACTCGCTTAGGGTTTTGGGCTGTATTAACATCCCAATGCTTACCAGGTTGATCATTCAAACCACTTCAGAAAAAAAAAGAACCAAGTCTGTTCCCCACGGCCAAGCGTTTCCCAGGGTACTGGAGAGCGTGTGAGGTTGACTTCTTCCGGTCTTAAATCACAACTTGACAGTTTCAAAATGGAGATATCTTGTAACAGCCCTTTACCATCTATATCCTTTGCACGTGGATTGTGCGTGGGGAGTGAATGACATTGATCACACCAGATGGCACCGCTATTTGATTTTCTGGTTTATTATTGACTTGCATTCCCTAGTTGCCATGTGCTGTTTGCTCTTTAAGGGGAAACGATACAGTAGAGCCATGTGATGTTCTGCAAGGCTCAGTGTCTGCATCCCCCACTGAGACTTCAGTCCCTTTCAAACAAAGCTTGTAACCCTTATTCTGGCTCTTCTCACACCATTTTGGTGCCAATGAATTTACCATGACCATTCAAGACTATATAAACTCCTTATCATTACCAGAGCAGTGCTCCTTTGCACTACTTTGTCCAACCACTGCTGTCTGTGTCTACCTTTTCTACACTTCATTGTGTTGGTGGATTTCACCAGACCAAATCCCCTGAAGGGACACAAATCAAGCTACGCTGAAGAATGTTTGCACTGGCAGAAGACCAAGTTTTCAGTGGAGGATGCTTTGCACAAGCCTTTCAAGGGAGGCTGATGGAACGGGCGAGGGATGTGCCTTTTGCAGACAACAAGAGCAGGAGCTGTGAGTACTGCATTTGTCATTTTGCATTTATCCAGAAACACTAAATGAATATGCACTGAATACGTGGGCCTTTGGAAAGTGAGGTTTCCCTCCTAGAATATGAGGACAGGCATATTCTAGGTTTTTCCAAAGAGTCCTCAATTCTTGCAGCTCAACCTTCAGACTTTTCTTATGCTTAGGCATTGACAGTGCAAATGCCCTTGAAGAGGACTGTAGATCTGTGCCAGGTTCTGCTCTGGGACTTGTGTAAGTGGGTCTTGTGGCCAGCCTTTGCTGTGAGTCAGCCTGGTGACAACATGCCACCTTCCTATTTCGTGGTTCTGGTTCCACGGGTTGGGATTTTTAAATTTTTTTTTTTTTTTAATCACATATCTACTTCTGTATTTTTTAATGTTTTTTAGAGAAGTGATACCTTCAGATTGAATTCTCTTCCTGTGCAGGCAGCATGGGGGGCAATGGGTAGTGACTTGAAATAGGTATGAATCAGATTTGTTCTGCATTCCAGTGAACTTAGAGGAAGTAAAGACATCTGAAACGGATCAGTCCTCCTTACGTTACCCACACACACCCTTCTGGCATCTCAGCATACGCTGCTTACCAAGGGTACTGCTGGTGAGTCAGGCAGAAAAATTCAGTCCTCTCCCCCATTTAGGTGCATGTACCCTTAGAGCAACAAATATATTACTTCAGTAAGGAGGTATTTTACATGTGTATATCTCTTTACATTTCTATAATTTCTACCAGAATATGATTGGCAGCAACAAGGCATGAGCTCAGCTTTTAGATTAGATTCCTAATAAAACATTGGCTTGGGTGCCCCGCTTGGGAAAACTAAGCTTTCAGTTGCTTGGGGAGATATTTTCTACTCAGAAATGTGGATTAGTTGGGTAAATTAACTGTATTTTACTGAAGGGCGAAAAGAAAAAAAATCTAGTAGCTCACCCTGTTCTTGATAATGGCCCCTACTTTGTAGACTTCCCTGTCTCTTTGCTCCATTGGCACCCCAAACCTCGCAGAACTGCTTTAGGTGAGGGTGACAGCTCACCATGAGTACTTGGGCAATTAATTCAGAGTCTGCCTGAAGTAACAACATTTCCACAGCTTTCTGCCATGTCTCCTCTTTGAACAGAAATACCTCCTAAATGTAGGGAGATTGCAGAAGTCTCAGGTCTTTAATCTCCTTTATTTCTTCCAGATGCCCACAGAGCCTCCAGCTAATTTGTATCATTTTTTTTTGCCAGGAATTTAGGTTTCATCCAACCAGCAGTGTCTGCAGCTGCAATTAGAGTTTAAGAAGCTCTAAGGGTAAGTAAAGAACGGTGCTGGGATAAGGCCAGTGACCTTGAGGCTTTCCCCAGGGAAGCAAGAAACCTGTTGAGAAGCGGGGCAAGACTTCACTGGAATTACACTGCAAGGTCATCCTAGTGTTGCTTTTCTTGCTGATTTTCCCCTAATAACCAAGGCCACTCCATGGTCAACTTGTGAGTCTGGGAGCTTAATTTAGATGGAAATTCCCTCTTGTCCTGCAGTATCTTTGTCCCTCTTCAAGCAGCAGCAAAATCAGGAGATAACTTGTGAACCGGCTAATCTGGACAGGTTTCCACTGGCCTGGGAAAACCTGTGTTCATGATCCAGACTTTACTTCAGTGCTTATCTCCACTTTTTGTCCCTAAACCACATGAGAAAGGGAATTTTGGGGTTTGCATGGGCAAAGCAATGTTTCTTCCACCTTAGCCTTGCTGTTGGAGAGAGATTAATTTCTTTCTGCCATGTTTCTGAAAGCCAGACTAACTCCCCAGATACTCAGCCTGAAATGTGTACACAGTGGATAAAACTTCAGCCCAAACAACAGACATTTGAAAAGTTATAGGGAAGAAAACCAAGGTAAACATGGAGTAACCTTCCTCAGAGCAGATCTACCAAGCTGATCAGTCCTTAGCAGCGTTGCTCAGTGTTCTTCTGTCTGGTGTTCTTGTGGGTAGGCACCACTCCACTTCCGTGATTAGACAGTCTCTATCTGCAAATCCTACTAAGCACACATTGAATCAGCAGGTATCTTAAGAGGAGGAGGTTTATCTCAGTTCTTAGGCAATCTCTTTCTTTGGGTTCTTTTAGCCTTCAATTTAAGATGTGTCAGCAGGAAAATAAGCCACCAGAGTTGTTAAATTTAAATGTAAGTATCACTTCTGTGCTTTCCTGTTCTCTTGAGTAGAGGAAACCTGAAAAGATGTGTGTGTCTGTAAGAAAACACTTCTTTAAAAATTGAAACTAAGGAAGTAGAAATGAGGATCTTCATAAAGTATACCATCTTTCTGATGATTTCAGTATTTCTACTGTTAACAAAGTTTACTGAAGTTGACTCTGTTCCCACTGAAATCTCCAGAAAGATTTCTGTTCACATGAGGGTTGATCCAGGACCCACACAGAAAATCAAGCAAAATAGTCCAACATCCAGATTGTCACGCACAGTATTTTGTGTCTCACCTGAGAGTTGTCTCAGGCTGCACATACTCTGACTGTTTCCTTGCTCCAGGGTCTCTGGCCTCTTGTCCACACTTGCTCTCTCTTGCAGCTTCTTTTGTCCTAATCATTGGCTTATCTTTCTCGTGGAAGCAGAGCGTGTTGGTAAAGGGCAGGAAGGGCTGGCACACACCCACGTCCAGCTCTGATAGCAAACTGGGAAGTGGTTGCAATCTGGGAGCTCCCAGGTACCTCAGCTTGGGTTTATCATAAAAATACATATACAAGTCAGTTTAGGGACTGCACTATTGCTTTGGACCTGAAAGTAAGCCAACGCAGCCATGCTGATTTGAACACCTTAAAAAACAGAGAAAGCAAACAGAGAACTCAACCAGAAACCTGCCTTGCAGTAGCTCTGGAAAGGTGTAGGTTATTACACTTGGTACTGCTAAAACAGGAGAAGGTCTTAACTTGAAGTTCTGACAGTTTCAACATCCCTCTGGCTCCTTAAACCATGGGAAGAGCATTTTGGGGAATACCTGCTACAGCTCGGACAGCAGCAGCAGATATTTTGGGGTGATGTTACCTGTAACAGTCCATGAGTTTATAAGAATAATTAAGTCTTCTTCTCTAAAGGAACTCCAGGCAGGCATAATTTTGTTCAGACTATTCCCAAAGTGCATTTTGGAGGCACACTTGAGCAAAAGGTCTTTTGGGTGACTGCATCCCTCTCTGTGACCTGCTCATGCCTCAACCAAGACCCAGGCCTGGCTGTGTCACAGCCTCCAGGAGCCCCCAGTCCCCAGGAGCTGATACAAGGGGGACAGAGACTGTCGGGAGAACATGGCAGGGGGAATGCCCTGCCAGAAGCAGGAGGGCTGTGTCCTGCTTTTGTGTCTCCACTTGCTGTGTCCTGCCAAGTGGACCTTCTTCTTGGCTTCTCCATCAGAGAAGCATTTAAGGGCAGGGAGCTGGACTGGACCAGCGTGATGGCCAGGTCATGCTGGCAATAACATGTGAGGAGGAGGTTGACTTTGCTTCCTTGGCTGTACGCTGTGAGCTCTAGGCTGTTGTAAATAAATACCCAAACCCCCTTGGTGGCCACTCTCGGGCAGCTGTGCCCGCAGGCTGGGAGGACGGGCGCTCTGCCCAGCTGGGCACACAAGCCAGCGGCTCTGCTGCTGAGCCTGCTCGGGCAGACCTGGCTGAAACACTGGGTTGCTCAATCCTGGCAAGCCCGGGCACTGGGGCTGAGCGCTGGTGCCTTAGAACTGCCAGAGAAGAAAGTTTGAATGTTTCCATAGTTCAGGTAATAGCCAAATGAAGACTTTCTGGAGCTGAGACCTTGGATTTGCACCAAAATTTAGCTTAAATCTTTTGTTGCATCAGTTCTTCATTCTTGGTCACAGTTCAGCTCCCCGTTCTTGCTACATATTAATATTTTCACGCTTCTTAGAAATACCTTATTTTTTTCTTCATAATTTGTCTAGTGTGACTAATTGCTTGGGCATTATTTCTGTTCCTTGTTTGGGACCTTCCCCCTTATCCTCTCCTATTATAGTGTGATGACAGCATGAATATTTTTGGTGTGAATGTTTCTGTGAATACAAATTCTCACCAACTTTTGCAATGCTTCATGTGTGCCAACATCCAGGGCAAGTGTAAAGCTGAGGTAGCAAATGCTGCCACACAGCCTTCCCCCAAGCAAACTCTCATCAAGAAGGGAGATGTCTATATTTGACTCTAGTTTATCCAAACATCTGCTAGGAGAATGAGACTCTCAAATCAGATGTGATTATTAATGAAACTCAGGATTTGTATGTGTTAGCTGAATTTCACACCTCCCTCCAAGCAGTGGGGAAAAAAAAATTTAGGCCTGATAGTAAGTAGTAAGTAATGAATCCAGATGTTTGTAAAAAGATGTATGCATAGTCACAGGTTGTAAATCAATCCCCCTTTTTTTAACAAAGTATTTTAAAGAAGGGTACAGACTATTTCAGTAGTTTAGGACCACTGGTTCTAAGATGCTGTCTGAAATTCCAGTTCATCTGTGATCTAGCACGTTTCTCGCTTAGAGGATGCAAGAAGCAGCATCCAATGTTTGTTTTTTCTCTGACCTACTGCTGAGTAATTGAATCATCCCAAGCACCAAGCTAATGTTTTTCCTCCCTAGGAGAACACAGTGTTACCAGGAAAAGGAGAGGAGGAAAAAAATTAAAAAGGCAGCTGCAGGTGTTTATTCCAAATGTCATACAGTATGTATCTGAGACCAGGAAAGAGCATTTTTGTAGCTGAAGAAAATATCCAAAAAGCCAAATGAGCATGATGGTGGTGCTGAGCCCCTGCCACCAATGAGGTCTAGGAGGGCATAGCAGATCTGGCTGATGGCATGCAAATGCAGGTAGGCACAGACAAGAATGCAGGACCTGACTTCTGGCATATTATTCAACATTCCCAGGGTAGATACCTGAACTACAGATGTTCAGAGCTGTCAGAGCACCAGCCCAACAGGCTGGATATTTCCATACAGCAAACAAAATGCTGATAGAGGACAATCTGGGCTCATTTTGTCTCACAGTGAGTAGCCAAACAAGTATCCATCTTCCAGTGGTGTGGGTGGGCTAACTACTTTGGGCCGGGACCTGTTGTTTGTAAGTTTTTAATTCACTGTCCTGTGGGCAGGCAGAGAAACTGGGCAGAGACTGCCACTCCACTGTTCTGGACAGAGGCTGGCAAACTCCTCACAGCTATTGCTGCTATCACCTAGTAGTTGCGAAGGTATCAAAAAGCATTTCTTTGTCATGCTGTGTTTTGGCCTGCCTGCCCTCAGAATGATATGGGCACTTACTGAAAGGAAATAATTTTTTCCTGGTAGTGTTGTCACATAAGTTGAGTAGCGCTGGGGATAAGGATGGAGAGAGAGCTACCAAACCATTTTGGGCTGCATTGGTAAGAGCAGAGGCAGCATGGTTCCCCTTGTGCATGAGATCCAGAAATGTTGTTGTTATACACAGAGAGTATAGCTGTCCAGAGGACCTTGTAGTGCAGAGACACAGCACTATCAGACAGGAAGGCTGGTGACTTCTCATTCACAGATAGGGCACGTCTTTGGCTTTTGGAGCCTATTACAAGCACATCCTCCCTTAGAGTATATAGAAGGAAGAGGAAAGAAATTAAATTATATGAGTAAAGCAAGTGTTTCTTGCATGTCTGCTGTTTGATTCTTCCATGGACAAGGTGCTGGGGGATGCCTAAAAACTTCCAGCAAAGTATTTTTTTATTTTGTAAAGGGAAACTGGGTTTTGCACAAGATAGGTGCCTTTTGAATGTCCGGTTTCAGTAAAAAGTTTAAATTTTGTGTTTTTTGGTTGATAAAACATGTCCATGGGGTTTTATTGAAGTGCTGCCCTTAGGTTTTTGTTTTGTTTTGTTTTGATTTGTTTTTTTTTTTTAGCTCTACAAAAGCTTCTTTTTCCAGAAGGAAATAGAAATTTTACCTTTATTCAACCTGTTCTGCAGAGCACTAAGACACGCAGACCAGTGGCTGCATTTCACACGTCTGTTACAATCTGTGTCTCTGTTACCAGTGGTCACATCAGTGGTGACTGGAACGTGTCCCTGTTGAAAGCCCCATCCAGGAGGAGCCACCCCCGTGGGTGCTGGCTGGCAGCGGTGCCCTGCTCCGCGAGGTCCCATGCCACTCAGCTCCTCCGCCCCGAGCAGTGTTCGGGGGTGAGGCAGGTGGGCATGTGTTTGCCCTGATCTGCTCTACCTGCTTTGCAAAGGGAGGATTTTGGCTCTCGGATGTGTCATTTCTGCCTTGTTCGGGAGCTAAAAATATTGGAGTGTCATCTCAGAAGTTGTATTGCTGTGGCCACCTGTGATTTCAGCTCAGCTGCAGCATCTCAAGGAAGCAGACTTGTCTGGCTTTCCAATCATATAAAAGCACCAGCATAGAGTGCATATGGTAGCTGTGATCGGGGGGGGCAGATTACTGTCTCCATTACGTGGGTGTGGAGCAGAAGTAGCTCAGCTGAGGCTGGTGCAATTATACACGCACAGCTTGGATCAGAATCCAACCCTTGACATTAAACAGCCCTCAGTGATTTTTTTTTTGTTTCCCCAAACCCCAAGATTAATTTTAGAATAATGAGATCAGCTCTCTAAATAAAGAGTTTTAATGGGAAATCTTTTCGAAGGTTCAGTTTTCTGCTACCACTTTAGCATTGCAGATACAGTTCAGGACCATCTCTGCTTTACCAAGGGTCCAGCCGTAATTTGTTCACTGGGTTGACAACCTCCCAGCAGTCCTGGCAGGGACAAGGGGACTTCCCAGTTCTTCAGACCTCTTGTGTACTGTGACTTGATGAAACAGTCAATCCAGCTTTAGGGTACCTGGTACTAGAACAAAAATACCAGAGTTCTATGCCACAAAGTGCTGATGTTGCATAAAATCCCTCTGCCCGTCCAAGCGTGGGCGGAAGGGGTTGCTGGTGTGGCACACGGACAAGTTTTATGCCCCATCGGTTGTTGCCTGCCTTCCTGCAGCTGGAGGAACACCAGCCCAGACGCTGACCTGTGATTTCTGGCTAGCTGGAGAGGTCAGATGCCTCTGGCCGATGCAGATCCGATTTACACTGCTGAGTGCTGGGATGCAGCCCGGCTGCCCGGGGAGCTGCATCCCCAGCCGCAAAGCTGGCCTCGGCTGTGACTTGCCTAAAAACAGGCAGTGCAGCTCCACTCTGTGGGGAAGGAGGGGAAGCAGTCGGGGAGCTGGCACGGAGGATTTCTCCACTCACTGGCACCCAGTGGCTTCATCCTCTGCTGGGATGCTGAGGGAGATCCACCGGCTCCCCCCACCCCCAGGTCTCCCCTTGTCCCTTCTGTGGTGTGGGGCTGGGAGCCCCCGTCTACCTCAGGCTGCGCTGGAAATCTCTTCTGAGATGCTCTGCGACTCCTTCTACCTCACATTTTTTTCAATTTACAGGCTTAGAAAACAACAGCAGATGACTTTGGGAGGATATTGGACATGGGATTAACAAAGACCCGTGGAGGACTTTGCTTTCTATCTTCAAAGGTGTGCGCCTGCCCAAAGGGGATGTCCGTGGCAAAATTCCCTGTGCTTCCATGGGGAGTGGCTCAGAGCAGGGGTTAATCTTCAACTATTTCACCCGCTGCTGCCAAAATCACCTCTTTCAGGTGATGGGCCCAGCCTTTACAAGGGAATGCCCGCTTGCCCATGTAGCACATAAAAATCTCTAGTACCATGCTGCTGGGGCTGGCTCTCCATTGTTTAGAACTCACCAGGGTGCTGATAAGGTCCTGAGCATTCATGGTCCTGAGGATCACCGACCCTGGCAGAGGGTCAGCTGAACTGGGGGCAAACCCTTTTTTTAGGTACTAACTGCTGGTGGCAAGGCCAGTCCATGGTGCAGCAAGAAAGGGCAGTGATGAAACCAGGCTGGCTCTGCCAGGGCTGCCAGCATTCCGTTACGGGGTTGAGAGGGCTCAGTACTGCCAAAAGACCCGTCTTTTGCAATATTCCTGGTGAGCTGGGGAACATGGCAAAGACACATTTGTTTTGGGATCACTCAGGCTTTACCCCAGCCAGGATAACTTGCAAGGCTGATCTGAACAAGTCACTGCTCCATGTGCCCCATCGAGTAGCAAGTGCTGAGGGTGTTTTGGGGCGTCCAACAGCGATTAGTCAATGACCTCTGACAGCTGATTTTTCCTTGAGTAGTTTTGCCCTGGGCTGAACTTCTCCTCGGCTGCCCTCGGAAGATTACCAAGTGAATAGTGCAGCAATGTACAGCTTCAGCTTGGTATTACTGAACGGGTCCAATTGCTTCCCTATTATTTTGGCTGACAAAACCAGTTGTGCCCTCTAACTGTCACAGCTTCCAGCAAGCTGTCTGCTCATCTCTGCCCCTAAATGTCATCAGCAGTGACATGGATCCCTCAGAGTCTTGTTAGTGTGTCTTGCTGGCGGCATCTCTACTTTTGATCCCAAATGACAGTCTCAGCCATCTGTACTTCGATCCTGGTGCTCAAAACAAGTCAAGGAGGCTGTTTTCCTTGCCTAGTAGCTCATGCCAATCTCCAGCATTGGCATCCAACACTGGGCCTATCTTTTTTTCCCTTTTGCCAAGTCAGGCAAGGTTTATTTGGTGCTATGTGCTGGGATGGAGGTGTGTTCAGTGCACTATTTATCTTGCTTGGATCTGTTAAAATGCACGGCCTGTTTGCTGCCATGATAACTGTGCCATGGCTGGAGACTCTGTCTTGAGCTGCCTTTTGCCATTCATTGTGTTGCTCTCACTATGTTTTCTCTTAACACACTGTAGTCAGGGAGGTACCTGCCAACTGCTCACGTGCTTGAAGACTGCAGTCTTTTAGCAGGGTCTTTTAGCAGCTTGGATAGGAGGAGGTTTGGGATATAGTCTGCTTCGGTTGCATGTTTTTATTCTGCTCATGTTTTTACCATATAAATATTTAATCCCAGGTTTGGCCTCACTTGGATTACAAAATTACACAATTTTATTGAAGCTGCTGTATCCAATACCAATGGCAGCCCTATTGCTTCCTTCTCCCTTTTCAGGTTTGTCATGTCCCAAAGCTGGGACTCGGTCACTCAGCTTCCTCCTGGTGCCATGTGGCAGCTGTCTCTCAGACATGGTGTGACACCTCTCCAGGCCCCTCTCATCCATGGTGTTATATCCAGTTGTCTCACGTGCTGCCAAAGAAGGTACTTGAGTGTCTGAACATCTTTGTGTAATTTAGAATCTCCTCAGGAGTGTTTGGATCATGCCAAGCTTTAATTTTGCTTTGGTTAATTGCAGTTTGGTTTCTTTTCTGTGTGAAGCTGAGAAATGCCTGGGAACCCAACTTGCTTATCCTTGGTCCCTTTGACTGTTTACCTTCTGCTTTCTTTTTAATCCATATAACTTCAAATCAGTAATACTTTTTCCCTCCTTTTTCCTGAAGCTCTGACAAAATGACTTCTCTTGCAGTAATCACTGTTGATGGCCTGGTGTGGCATTTGCTGATATTCTCTGCCCTTCACTGTTCAGGAGTAGAACATTTGCAGTGCATTTTTTTTTTTGCACCAGATTTTCCTCCTCTGCTTTGTCCTTTGTCCTCCTCTGCATTTCCTTGTAAATAGCTTCTGGTGCTGTTTTTCCATGTGTTTCTGGGCTTTTCCAGGCTGGCTTAGCAAACTAGCTCTGTGTCTGCTTCACGCAGGCTGCCTTTGGAGGGGCTCTACTTAATTACGTCTGTTCACATCTCCAGCTCTTGGGTGGCAAATGGAGTTTCTCTGAGCATTTCTGAGCACTGCCCTGGCATCTTGGTATTGTCTCTGCTTCCTGATGAGGCCAGGCTCTTTCCCCTGAGCCCACAGAGCCTATAAGGCTCCCTGAAACAAGTGACTGAACTTGTCCTGGCTGTGGCTCATGCCCTTGCCTCACCCAGGAGGTCCCAGGAGCACGTTTTCATGGTGCTGTTGTGCAGGTGCTGGCTGTGTGTGTGCAGCAGAGGAGCTGCAGCGTGTCCCTCTGCACGTAGCCACATGCAGCTGGCGGCTGCTCCCCCTTCTCCTAGATGTGACTCCAAGCAGGGGCTTTGCTCACTGGCCTCCGGAGAGAGCAGGGCTGGCTGGAGAGGGGCATGAAACTCCCCACCGCACCAGGATGCCGTAGGGATCAGGTGTTGCAGCGCTGAAAGGTGACTGTGAACACGGTGGTGGTTGCAGTGTTCCTGAGATGTACAGATCGGAGCTGTGGATGAGCTAGACCCAAATGCAGACCCAAATTCCACCACCCACTCATGGAGGTGATAGGAAGGTGTGTTATATTGTGGGCAGAACAGAGTGATGGGACAGGGGCTCAGCTCTGCCACCACTTTGCTGAGGGCCCTTAGTCTTGTTACTGTGCTCTTCAGAACGGGATTTCTCTCTCCGTTACACAGGGATATTGTGGCTTTGTAGTATATTTGAAGATCACTAGATTGACAGCTGTACAAAAGGTAAGACTTATTCTTGTATCAACATATTTCCTTCAGTAGAGCTAACCCTAAGCTACCTGCTGATCCAATCTGGACACTCGTGGAATCAGTCGTGGGGTTTATACATCAGTTCCTTACTGAGATGGCGCCACATCCAAATTGTGATATATGCTGTTAATGCTCTCTTAACACCTTTCTAATTTTTAAATAAAGATACTTTTTTGAAGTATTCCTCTTTAATCCCAGCCTTATTAATGTGTTTAAGGAATAAACAGAGTAATAGGTGGAGCAACAACTTCATTCAGTTTAACAGTTTTTCATAGTGGCATGGCTGATGAAAACCTGCCTCCTCTGCAGCTAATCCCAGGTGGGGGAGTCAGGAAGACAGAACAGCAGATTAGTAACCGTTCCGCTGATGTCTTCTTACTACATCAACATTATATTGGCAAGGAAATTGCAGGCTTCCCACTTTGACATAGTTATGGTGATAAATTAGGTATACAGAAGGACTAATGATGAAATTAAATGGAGTTATGAATATATATTAGATCTCTTTCCCAAGGTCAACTCTGGATGACACAGCAAAGCTATTGCAATAACAGGTAAGCGTCAGTCAGTGATGGGCAGCATGTTGCTGAAGCCTGGATGCTAATGTTTAAGGGTGTACAAAGAGAAGGAAGGAGATAGGAGCTTTCAAGTTCATAGTATCTCCCTCTGCTCTCAGTGGATCCCTGTTTTTAATAGGCAGTTTTGCTTGTTGCCACCCTGACGATTAACTAACCCAGCACCCTTCAGGCTACTGTTCCTTGTTAGGAAGCCACACTGCTGCAGGATTCGAGAGCTGAGCTCTGAGTGCTGGGTGCCACAGGCACATGTCCTCTGGGGATGTCCAGTGTCCCAGAGGATGGAGCCTTGGGCTTTTCACATGCTACTCAGCAATTCAGGAGGCAGTACAATTTACTTGGCCCCATCCCAGTCTCCCCTGTATAACCCGGGGCAAGTCATTTGGGTCAACATTTCAACAGTGACTGGTGATGTTTTATTCTTTTTTTTTAAAGCACCTTCATGTTTGATTGTTTAGCTTGGGGCAACTAAACTGGCTTCAAGCCAAAGCTGCCAGCCTCCCCTCTGCAAGTAGGGCTCTCTCAAGTAGCATAACCCAAATACAGGACTCAGAATTGCCAGTCGCTTCTGAAAAGCCTGTGCTTACATCTGCTGTCTCCCAGGTCCCTGTGGTGCCCACAGAGATAACAGCACTGCCTTTGCCTCCAGGAATGCTGAGGGCACGGACACAGTAAAAGTAGAAGGGTACTCTCAGACCCAAGGGGATCAAAAAAGTGTCTTAAATAGATATTATTTTTTTGTTGAGATTTAATTCCATTTCCATAGTCTTTCTAAGTACTACCACATGGAGTCGTACAGCTCTGTGGGCTTTGCCCTGCAATTGGCTGCTGCGTCATTCCAGAGGAGCTGCACACCCTGCAGGGAAATGCTTTGTGAAGCGGTTCTTGACAGACGTCCCTCTGCCTTCTAAGTGATATGAGAAGTTTTATTCACATTTCACCAAGTGACCTTGCCCAGAGCTGCCACTCTGAAGTGAACTCTCTACAACTCTGCAAGTTGTGTGTATGCAGCAGATTTTTGTCTCTACTCTTTTTCAGGTGAGGATGTCCTTTTCTAAGGTGGGGGCATCAAACTGCGCAGTTTTCATTCTGCTTTTTTTGCAGTTCGTAGAATAAGTGGAAACCTGCTGGATTTGCTTTTAGCTGGTGAGCAAGTGTGTTTGGCTTCTACCCCGGTAGTAAAGAGAGGGGATGTTTGTTCCCAGAGGGGTGCCCGGGCTGTCCCAGCTCTGCAGGAGGAGGTTCAACCTCTTCTCAGGGAGGAGACGTATTACAAGCCCGTGTCACCTTGTGTCAGGGCGCCGAGGCCCGGCCTTGGGGAAGGGTCAGGGGGTGGGAGAGCTGCCGGCGGTGTGGGACAAGTCGGGGGGTGTGCGCCCTTGCAGGCCAGCTCTGCCGCTCCGGGCTACGGCCCCGCTGGCCCCACACTGGGCAAACCTGAGTGGGTCATGCAGCCACCCAGCAAAGGGCGTGGGATGGGGACACCGCGGGGCCGTTTGCCAGACCAGACACTGGCCTATTTCTCTCCTCTTCGTCCTCCCGAGTACTTTCTGGCAAGCAACCTAGCGCACGAGGGTTTTTCATTCCCCTTAATTTCCAACTCTTGGAAAGGCGCTTGGAAAGCCCTTCCCGGTGGGAATGCGACTTCCCCCGTCCCCTCCTGCTGCCTCCTGCAGAAAACCTCCCGGGCCCTGGCAGGACCGCGCTGCGGTAGTAGCCGGTTTGTGGCAGCAGAGGGAGCCGAAAGCCCGGCGGGGGGCCGGGGCACGGTTGGGGCTGGGCGCGGCGGGGGCCCCCCAGCTCCCCTTTGGGGAAACTGCGGCACCGAGGGGCCGGGATTGCGCAAGGCGTGGGGCACGGCAGGTTTAGCGTCCCCACGTGGGGCTTTCGTGGCCCGATCGGGGTGGTTTTCACTCCTTCCTGGGATGCCCAAGCCTCCCAGCGGCACACGGGACTCGTCTCGGGTTGTGCGAGCCCTATTCGAGGTGCTGGCTCCGCACGGGCACAGGACCTACCCGCTCAGTTCCCTGTGCCCGCTGGCCACACCGAGGTGAGGGTGGAGCCCAGCGCGAAATGCAAACGCTATTCACTTGTTAGGGTGGCACATGTTGCCCTAGTAAGTCATGTCTGCATCCTACCAAGCGCTGATGGTGAGCTAGAGAAATAATCTGCTGGGTCAAATCAGACCCACAAACCATCAGCCGAGCGAAGTGGGGAGGCTTATGAAGATGTGCAGAATTTTTCAGACATGAACTGCCTTTAAGTTTTCTCTAGTGCCAAGCACCAGCTACCTGGAAATTTTACCAGGTAGGGAAATACAATATTTTCAGTGGTATATACAGTATTGAAATTCCCAGCCCAGTGGAATCCAAATTCTAAGGCAGAACAGATTTCCAGCCTGCTGTTTCCAGGAGGCTGCACCCTCTGCAAAAAAAAAAAAAAAAAAAAAAAAAAAAAAAATATATATATATATATATTAGGAGCAAGAAGCTAGCAGTAGCTGCTGATTAAGGATCACAACACAGCCCACAGCCAGCAAAACTGAGAGTGAGCCCTGTATGGTTGGGTTCAGACTCAAGAAGGGAAGAGGTGCTTTGCTGTTCTTGGCGTACTCTCCCATCCCCTAGAAAGAGTTTTGCAGGTCCTCCAAAACTCCAGCTAGCAGGTGCATGCTTGCTGCAGGCTGATACATTCACATCCCTCGTCTTTGGAGCACGCTGCTCGTGTGAGGTGGAGTGAAGCTAGAACCATTGTCAGCCCACATGAAATCCCAGATGAATGTGGGCACTCTGCAGTAATGGGGGATATTACTTTAAATGGCTCAATAATGCTACAGCTTTGCTATCTCCTACACCATAATATATAAACTCTTCTACAGACCTAGATGGAATTTCTCTCACATGTCCTCAAATTGCATTGTTTTAAAGTACTTCTGCATTTTTATTGGCAACCCAGTTGTAATAGAGGGAATCCATATAGCGTCAATGCTGCTTTCTAGCAGCTGTCTGATAGCTGTAAAATATAAAGCAATAAGGTCTTGGACTATAGCTTAATCTTATCAGTAGAATTCAGGTGGTGTGAAACAAAAATTGTGCTACTAACAAGTGTTTCCAACCATCACTGCCTTGATGAAATGGGATGGAAAAATCAGAAAATAGAGCTGTGTCTGGATCCACACAGCTCCTGAATACAGCAGCACAGAGAGAGGAGCTGGCTGTGCCCGGCAGCAGCCTCATGGTTAAAATAAACAGTTCAATGCTCCTCATATACTGTGAAGTAAACACTACTCTGGTGAGCCTCCCAAGCCAGGAGACACCAATTCTCTTCAACTACAGAGACAAAAGGCAAGTGATTGTAAGAAAATGTGGATAGTTTGATGATATTTTTAGGGGCTTCTCTCCTGCTAGGTTAATAAAGAAGTCGGTGCCTTGGGGATTACTGTGGGTGTAAGCCAGCACCTTGATTTATTTCCATTCCCTTAGGAGCAGAGATATAGGTGAGGCATCATTTTAGCTGCTAGGATTTTGATCTCTGCAGGCTTTTTGAATGGCTGACTGTGGATTTGAAGATCAGCTTCAGAAGATGTGGAAAATTTACCCTAAAAGCTTGCCAATACCATCTCTTAATGCCCTCCATCTCTTCTGTTTAATGTCCTACCCTGTGGTGCTGCGTGGTTATTAGGCAGCTTACACAGCATAGTTTAAACTGGAAGAATCTCTGTTTCTTAACAATTTATATCCCTCAATTATTGGGGTCTTAAGGTTGCACAAGCCTATGTTCATAAGGTAGCTCTCTGGAGAGCAGGAGGTGACTACTCAGAAATTACTGCATTTAGCTCAGAAATTCAGCTCAGTAATTCAGCTCAGTAAGAACAGCAGAGAGATGCTTAAAGGGGTCAGTCCCTGGAGGGGGAAAGCTGGACAAATTTAAGGTGTATGTAGCCTCTTTGCTTCATGTGATCTTAAAAAGGCTGAGCTGTGTTCACTCCCCTTCTCTGGCTGCAAAGGGCTGCTGTAATGGTCACGGTCCACGGCCAGATATTCAGCCTAAGGGGCGCCAAATCTGCTGGTTTTCAGGACCTAGAGGTTTTCTCCTTCCTGCCTGACTTTGGTGCATCTCAGACCCTAACATTTCCTCACATCCCAGCCTTGAAGAGCCAGCCTGCAGCAGTCCTTCTGCCCCAAATCCAACCAGGAGGGAGGCAATGCACACACATGTGCAAACAGACGCATGGTCTCTCAGGTGTCTGACCCCAGACCTCTTGTCCAAGCCTTTTTGTGCTGCATCACTGTTAAGCAGACATCCCCAGCATCCATATGTACACGTCATAGCTCTGTTCCCCTCCTCCTCTGATCCTCGTGTGGTCCTGGAGCTGTGCGATGAGCCCAACAGTGTCACTGGGGGACTTGTACATCCCTTGTAGCATGGTTGGTTCCCAAGGACTGTTCTCTAAGTGTTTAATTAGTCCCTGCAGTAATTAACTATGTACCATTTGTTGTTCCCTTTCAGCTGATATTTACCTTATGGGAATTGGGGGCTCCTGGGAGCTATCACACATCAGAGAGCTACGGGGACCCCGAGTGCGAGGAGTCACGTGTGACTTGAGCTTTGGGAATGACCCAGGCAAGGTGAGGGAATAAACCAGCCCCAAGCCTCTGCTTTTAAATACTGAGCCAGGGAGACTGGAGCTGGTCTATAATGATGCTTTTTAGCTGGTGCTCCTCTCTATCTCTCTAGTGTTCATGGGACCCGTGCACGCACATTCCCTCACCATCCTGGTTGCAGGAAACCAGGCAGAGCGTATGAAGAGTTGTTTGGCACAACGGGTCTAGCCAGAGATGATAGGACGATGGAGGGGGGGTCCCCAGGGCCCCTCAAGCAGCAGCAATCCTGCCCTGCGCGCGGTGGCCGCGGCTGGGCTGGAAGCACACACGTGGCACTGGGACTGGTGTGTGCCAGCCGGCCGGCCGCGTGGACAAGGTGATGGTGCGCTCTTGCCAGCCTGAATTTCCGAGTCAGGTGTTTCTGGGATGAGAAGCCCTGGAAATATTTGATGGCATGCTAGAAATTAAGAGCAAAATAACCCCCCTAAAGGTGCTCCTTTGACATTTTCATTGCTCAAAATTCAGAAGCTTCTTGCAGCCTCAATCCTTGATTTTTCCTCTACCCCATATGTTGGAGCAGGTGAAACACCCTCGGACCTTGGTGTTCAGATACAGGGACTCCTTCTCTGGCTAAAAGCACAATATAAAAGGCCTTTTCTGCTCAGGTGCTGCATATTTCTCTCAACTTGTACTATTACATACCTAAAGAAACACCAGTTCTCACAGACTGATGGATTTGAACATGTCAGCATCACTAAACACTCTGTTTAGAATTTTTAAACGTTTAATTTGTAGTGATGGAGACTAAATTGAGAATTAAAACCATGCACATCATTCCCAAGGGAGTTCCCCCCTTCCCTCCCACTCCATCTGGAATGAAGAGGAGTTGGAATTATACATGAATTAATGAATAAGTAATAGAGAGTCACACAAATAAATTTCAGATGCAATGATTTTTTTTTTTTAAATCATCCACAAGTTAATATTTATTTATGTAACTTGCAGAATTTCAGATGATGGCTGCATAAATATTAATTACTATTTAAACTTTAATAGCAAAGCAAAACCCTTGTATTTGCTAAATGTATGTATTAAAGGCATTGGTATTTGTGTGAAGAACTGGGTTTGTTTGGAACTTTGGTCGAGGATTGACAAGAACAATTTTAGAGCAAGAGACAATCTGGGTTTAACTTGCTTTTTGCTTTGATTCCAATCGCTCAAAGAGAGGATGAATTAATTTCCATTTTTTTTTTTTTTTTCCTTCCATGAGGAGACGGTAACAGATTTAAAAAGAGCCTTCAGCAAAACGGGAGCATCACTGTACTCCAGGATGTGCATCCCCGCTGCATTTTTGACTTATTTCCAACACAAAGAGGAGGAGGATGGCTTCTCAGCTAGTCAGCACAGCTCGGCTGGATGCAGTCCTATACTCATTTAGACCAGCTGATTCTCTGGCCTGTGGTGGTAGTTTAGCATTTACATGCCTTTTGGAGCCTGAAGGCTCCTGAAACTGCCACTTTTGCAGGTTACCAGGAGTCCTTTTATATTAACGTCTTGTGTCCGTAAGCCCATAACATCCCTATTTATCACTTTTTGGTGCATGTTGCTAAACCCACTTGGGAAGGAGGTTTACAGAGATGAACTTTCCTTTTCCACAAGGAGACTGAGGGTGAAAAGCTGGTGAGGCCCTGCGGAGCCGTGGCTCAGCTCTGAGTTTCCCCTCAGGCGTCTCGCACCCGCTTCGCTCCCTGCTCCGGTTGCTGCCATTTTTGCTGCGTGTCATCTTACTGCTCTGGGGCACTTGTGAGGGTTTCTCAATGCCACGGTTAAATCAGGCTGTGTTAAACAACCCGGTGATCCAGGCTGGCTGCTGCTCTCCTGGTTCCCGAGCGTCTCTTGCTGGAGCCTTACCATGAGTTGGGGCCCCTGGGTTGCGGCTCCCTTGGGCTCAGGGGAGGGAAGAAGGTGAAGCACCTCTCACATCGGGGACCTGTGACTGAAGTACGTGGTCAGTGGTACAGCTGGGAAAGGGGTAATTTTGCTGAGCTGTGGCTTCAGCAACACTCGAGCTCTCAGGTGGTGTATCATGAGGTGAAATTGCCAAGGGGTGCAGCAAACATCGGAGGGGTAAATAGACATAAGATGCTGTCGTGGTTTAGGCCTGATTGACAGCCAACCACAATGCAGCACCTCTCTCTCCCTTCCCCTCCGGCAATGAGAAGGGACAGAGAGCCAGGCTTGGGGTTCAAGATAGGACTGGGATGGGGGAAAATTCCCCTTTTATGATCACGAACAAAAGGCAGACTCGTTAGGGGGAGTAAAAAAAGAACATACATTTATTACAGACACTAACAACACATAACAGAGTAGGACAGTGAGAAGCATTGCCACATCTTGAGAACACCTTTCCCCCACCCCTCCCTTCTTCCCGGGCTCAGCTCTGCTCCCGATATCTCTACCTCCTCCCCCAGGGGCGCAGGGGCAGGGAATGGGGGGTGCAGTCAGTGCTGCCACTTCCTTCATGTTCGGTGAGGGGAGTGTCCAAAACTTGTTCCCCCCTGCTCCATCGTGGTCCCCCTCTCACAGCAGACAGTCCTCCACAAACTTTCTCCAACATGAGTCCCTCCCATGGGCCGCAGCGTTCCCCACACTGCTCCGTCGTGGGTCACTAACTTCCTCCGACTGGATTCCCTCCCACGGCTGCAGCCCTTCCCGAGCTGCTCCGGCGTGGGACTCCCCCGCATGCTGCAATCCTCCCAGCACTGAATTACAGCAGCGGGGCTGCCTTTTCCCATGAGACCCCTGCCTTCTTCGGGCACAGCACCTTGATCAGCTGAGCAGGAACAACAGGCTGTAAATCAATGTCTGCTCCACCATAGATCTTCATGGGTGGCAGGGGGGGCCGCTCTGCCGTCTCACCACAGGACACAGGGGGTCTCTGCTCTGGAACACCTCCCCCCTCCTTTCTTCCTCCTTACCCCACTGACCTTGGTGTTCATGCAGCTGCAGCAACTCCTCCTTACAAGTCCGACTGCCCGTCACCACGTCCCTTCTTAAATACGTTATCGCAGAGGCGCAGCCGATTGGCTCAATTTCCCAAACAGCAGTGGAGCTGACGTGGAGCTGGGGGAGCTTCGAGAAGCTTCTCACAGGGGGCCGCCCGATAGCCCCCTCCCCTGCCACCAAAAAACTCCACCACTCACTCAACCCAGGACAGATGCTCTAGGAACCTTTGGGTAGAATGTGGTTTATAGGTATCTGTGAGCTTTTCAAGGGGGAAAAAAAAAATAATCAAGCCAAAAAGAGATCTCTGGCATTTGCATGGTAATCTCATGCAGAGAGTTGGTGGTGCTGCCTGTGGTGCATCCCTGCTCTGGGGGAGTCAGGGAGGTCCAGCTGCGCTGTGGTTTCGGTTTGGATTTGCAGCTTTCTTCTTTTAAGCCCTGAGTAAAGCATATTAGGCCACTTCATCCTTACGGGGAGTCAAGGCCTGCCTCATGGTACAGTCCTGCTGTGATCCCCTGACTCCATGGCCTGTTATAACTATCTGTGGCCTTGGAAGTCAATGAGGTATGGCCCAGTGCTTATCAGGTCACGTCTGTGTAAGATTTTGAAGGCTCAGGGCTTTAATAAGGTTGGGGAGCAGATAAAATATTTGTTGCAGTATTTTTTTTTTTTACCTTGGGTCTCATTTATTTGCAGGGACACTACTGCTTAAAGAATTTAATAAGCAATTTTCTTACCGATTTTGAGATTGATGGAGCATACAGAGACATGAGTTGATTAAAACCAGCCAAGCCTCACTCAAAATTCAGAGATTAGTAAACTGTAAGGTCTGAAAAGACAAGTACATGATTCAGGCTTCTATGCAATAATCCCAGATATCTCCCCAGTGAACTCCCCTGGGTGATGTGTGCTCCTTGGCTCAGTACCAGTGGATGGCCTTCGAGTGTGTCCATT
Organism: Tyto alba; assembly: GCF_018691265.1. Lineage (NCBI taxonomy): Eukaryota > Metazoa > Chordata > Aves > Strigiformes > Tytonidae > Tyto > Tyto alba. The sequence continues at coordinate 10,862,914 of NW_024881303.1, forward strand.
TTAACTAGAAGGAAGAAACAGAGAGAGAAAATAAATTATGATGGTCACAAGCACAGTAAAACTAAGAGCACAAATTTAATTGTAAAACATTGAAAATGTACCAGAAGTAATAAAGACAAACCAGTGATAGGACTCTGAGCAGGAGCCCTGGTTAATTCTGTACTGCAAAGATATAAAAGAAAATCAATATTAAAAAACATGGGACCTTTAGCACAGACCTGTTAAATGGCGTATGCGGCAATTTAAAAGAAATAACTTGGAAGTTAGAAGTGCAGTGCAGAAACATCTGAATAATTGGCATTTAAAGAATTAACATAAAATTATTGCAAGATAGTGATGAAAATAGTCAAGCACTCTTCTAATGCCCATGTAAAATCAGGAAGCTTTTACAGTGCATCCTCAACCTTGAATTCATCTGCTTAATGATTAGCCCTGTGTCCCAGCTCTCTATACACAATATAAGCATTCAGTAATGTGTGGACCAGCCTGTTTGGATCAGATTTTTTTCCCTTGTCCTTGGCCTCACTATTAAGTGATGAAATGGCAGGCCAACATGGGATTTGTTCTGTCTCTGCTCCTCCTGATATTATGGGCAGAACTCTGGATGGCCATAGAATTAAATCAGCATCCTCTGAGTAAGTCATCACTCCTTTGGATAATGGTTTTCTCTGTCAATGGTTGACAATAGAATATGCTATGGTATTGCCAGGCATCCTTTATTGGTCCAAATCTTTATTTCAGTACAAGTGCTCTCCTTTTAATGTGATGTCACAGATCTTAATTAAACAAATATCCATTATTTAAGCATATCCTTAATTTCTTTTTAGTTAATTCTTCCTCTTGAATCTACAGCAGGCAAAAATCAGGAGATACTACCAATGTTGGTGTGCAAGGTTTGAAAGACTCCTGCATTTTAATGATTGTGCAGTGATCCTGAGGCGTTTTTTGGACTCACCAGGCAGTTTCAGACTGGCATAGCCCAACACCAGACTGAGCGTCAACGGCCTTTAAATACACGATAAAGTGAACGCACTGTAGTGCAATGAAACGCCGGTGCCCAAACTGGTGCTGGTGCGGCCAGGTCAGCGGTGAGCTGGTGTTTGCAGAACCAAGGTCCTCCAGCCTTCAGGCGGTGACATGAAGGGTCTCATTACGGAGTGACTCCCCGCCAGGCTCAGAGCAATGAGCCACGGCACCGCCAGCTTCTGCTGCCTCCTCCCCTGCGTACGCAAGGAGCAGTTGGCTCCGGCTGACGTGGGCAGCCCAGGGAGCAGAGGATGGGAACATCTTTTAACAGCTTTGATCAGTGCAAAAGAGGTTTTGTCCCTCACTCAGCTAAAGATTCCCAAGTGGCTGAGGCTTAGCGTCCATCAGATCTTCTCTCTCTTTAATAAAATATACACCATACACCTAAGTCCTGTCCCATAATTGCTGAGCTGGCTTTTTGTTGCATAGCAGTGCAGGCAGCATAACATCTGTGCAAGGAGGTGTGTGCTGGTTTTGGGTGGGATAGAGTTAATTTTCTTCATAGTAGCTAGTATTTGTACTGGAAACGGTGTTGATAACACAGGGATGTTTTCCTTATTGCTGAGCAGCACTTACACAGAGTCAAGGCCTTTTCTGCCTCTCACCCCACCAGCGAGCAGCCTGGGGGTGCACAAGGAGTTGGGAGGGGACACAGCTGGGACAGGTGACCCCAGCTGACCCCAGGGATATCCCACACCATAGGGCGTCATGCTCAGCACACACAGCTGGGGGAAGGAGAAGGAAGGGGGGACATTCAGCGTTACGGTGTTTGTCTGCCCAAGTCACCGCTCGACGTGATGCAGCCCGGCTGTGCTGGGGGTGGCTGAGCCCCCGCCTGCCCCCGGGGAGGGCGGAAGGAATTCCTGGTTCTGATTTGGTTGCTTTACCTATTAAAATGTCTTTATCTCAACCCATAAGTTTTCTCATTTTTACTCTTCCAATTCTCTCCCCCATCCCACTTGGGGGGGGGTGAGCAAGAGGCTGTGTGGGGCTTAGTTGCCAGCTGGGATTAAACCATGACAGGAGGACACCAAGGAGCCGCCTCCTGATGTTTGGTATTCGGGGTATTTGCAAACTCTGGCATGCCTCAAGGATTCCCTTGCACAGGCTGCCCGTTCCCACGGTTGTCTCCAGAGCTAGCAGGATGTTACTAACTAGGAGATGGGGTTTTTATTACAGATCTGTGGAAGAAGTCTGACAGATGATGCGCTTGATACCTGATATGAGCCCAGCACTACACCATGCCTAAACCAAAGTCCCTCTCTCTCATGGACCGTCCAGCTTCTCCATGGGCTCAGACTTCAGCCTTTGTATTTAGGACACATTGCCTCTCTTGCCTTTGCTTGACCTCTTATTTTTCATTACATTTGAAGAAACTTGCATATTTTTGAGATCTTACCACTCCATGAAACATAGACTTGGCCCCTGGATTTAGAGGCTACCAGGAGAAGACCTATATGCAGTAGTAAGATAGCAGCCTCCTTTTTTTCTGCAAGAAGCCAGCCTGAAAAAGGAAGCCAGGAACACCATGATGCATGGAAGAGCCAGGAACAGTCCCACGGCTTTGCTTATGGGGGGAAGAGAGTACTTAATTTTCCATTTCTTAGAACTCAGATAACATACTCAGAGAGGTTTATGCCAACATTTTTGCCTGCTTGCATTTCCCTTTTTTCCAGTTACAACTACTATACATATCCAGGGCCATTTTTAACCAGGCATGATATTTTTCTCCCCTTTTTTCCCTTTTCATAAGCACATTTTTTCTAATTCTCTTTTTAAAAATGAGATGGATTTCTCCAAGTCTTAAGTTTTACTTGCTTTTACTTGAAGTTTTGTGAGTGCTAGCTCTCCATTTCACAGTTTAGCTGACTTGGGGGCTGGATGTGTTAATTATTCAATGATTTAAATGGAATATCAAAGGAGTTTTTATTGATTTGCATATAAAAGTTATGAAACCCAATATATAGCACAACAGACAAATTAGCAGGCCATAAAAAGCATGAGTGAATTATTGTTTTATTAAAGCTTTAGGATAACATGCTGTAGTATCTGAAAAGAAAGGTCAAAAGGGAAAAAAAAGGAAAATTTAAATGTGTGCACATTAATGAACTGGGGAATGTGGCTTTACTAATAACTTCTGTGCATAAAAATTTATATTTTTCAACACAGCAATCATTTCTTTTACCCTGTTGGGTATTTTAAATGTGCTCCTGTGTATATAATATTAATTTAGTCATAAAATAAAAGGCAGTAATTCAGACAGTAGCCCATGTGAGCTATTAAATTCAAAGTACCGTGTGAAGTATTTGTGGTTATGGTTCCTTGCAGTTCTGGATAAGACACAAACAAACCACTCCTGAAAAGATGAAAGTGTTTGCTTTCAGAGTACCTGCCCGTGCTCAGCTCTGTGTTTCTGCATTTCTTTCTCCAGAGCTGACACTATCTCTGATTAGGTTGTTTGGGTATAAATTATGAGAATGTTCCTTGAAAAAAAGCACAAAATGAGGATTTGTGCAATAGTCAGGCTTTTAAAGGGGGATTGTACATTCTCCGAGTCTATCTAAACTAGCTAATGTTATAGTCCACTTCTTTTCATGCTAGATCAGCAAGCTTTGCTGCCTTAGGAAGTGAAAAGATGTTTTTGCTTGTCCTGTTCATTCACTAATGCGAGGCTGAGAGTTAACCAACAGCAAATGGGCTTGACTGTGAAGCCACTCAGCTGTGTAAAACATTTTCATGTTGTCTCTCTGAAAAGCTTGAAGCAAATATTCCATCTGCTGCAGCGACAAATTAATATGCAGCAATTAATCAAAATTCTTCTCACTTGCTTTCTCTGTGCATGTAGTCTTGCATTAAGTCTTGGAGTGCCTGGTTGTTCTCCTGTTAAATGTGTCTATGCTAAGACTCAGCACAAGCACTTCTCAGCAAGAAGAAATTAAGCCTGGACTTGGGTTGAATCCTTCAGAGACTTGGCTCAATGACTGCAGCTCAGCTAATACATATCTGTCAGCATCCAACCCTTAATGGTACCTGTGCAAAGACTCAGAGACTTCTGGTAAAACCTTCTCTACGGATTCTGTCTATATTAGGATATATCATCACGTAGCATTTCAGACCCATTTCTCACCTTTTAATACAAATGCCTTGGAGAGAGATCTACTTCTTGCCTCCTCTCCCCCTCCCCTCCCACCTCTCTGTACAGAGAATCCAGGCTGATATCTGCTGCTGGGAATAGCCCCTGATACAGGAGATTTTGCAAGGAAAAAAGGATATCCATGGATCATCCTTCCTGCAACACACACAGCTCAGAGGCCACATAGCAGAGTCTCCTCTAAAGCCATGTCTAGACAGAGGAGACTCATGTGGGGCAGAGCATGTGCATTTGCCGTAGCTGAGACAGTGGTGGTTACTAACACAGCTCCTCAGTTCCGATAGTTCCCTAAAATAACTCTGTGGCACGAAGAAAACACAGTCGATAAAGCATCTAAAATTATCTCCTTCCTTCAACGCTTCCTCTTGCCATCCAGGGGCAGTTTAAAAGCAGTTGGTCAGTTCAGTGCAACTTTGCACGCTTGATCCTTGGTCAAAGCACTGCTGCAGCAAGAAGTCGATAACAACTGGTTTTTTTTTTTTTTTTGTTTTTTTTTTTTTTTTTTTTTCTTCAGTCTCTGTCTGCTGGCTGTAGAAGAGAGGATGAGTGGGTTCCTGCAGGTGTCACAACAGGATGGATATCCATGACCCTTCTGGCAGGCCCCAGGAAAGCCCCAGCCATGTGTGCAACTCGGTCTTTCACAGACATACGGTCTTCCAGCACAAGGCCCTAGGCTCAGCTTGGGAGCCTCTGCTCCGCTCTGCCTGGGGTCCTTGTGGTCAGAGCTGCTTGGACCAGCCTGCATCTGCCATCGTAGCAGTCTGCCGTGTCCCCTGCACCTCTTTGTCACCTTTCAGGACACCAAATGGTTTTGCATATGAGAAATGTCTCCATCCAAATTCAGCCCTCCTGTCACCCAGAGAGGGGAAGGATGGATGGATGTCCTTGCTAGTACTGCAGGGATTCTCTCAGCCACCAGTCTTCCCAGACAACCGGTCCTGTTTGCCCTGAGACTTTCATCCCACAGAAAAACATAGGAGAGCCATTGACAACATGTTGGAGGTGGTCTGAGGGCAGGTGTTTTTAGTATTTTTTGGCTTCAGCGAGGAAGAGATCACAGCTTGGCTGGGGAAATCAGGGCAGGCCACCCCCATACCTCAAATGAAGGGTTAATTCTCTGCCAAGAGAGGAGAGATGTGTGTGGGCAGGCACAGCGTCCCCACATCTGCGGTGAGTCAGACACCCCAGAGATTCAGCCGGCAGACGATGAAAGGGAGAAGTAGGTCAGAGCAGACAAAGACACGGAGAGATCCATCTGCCAGATCAGACAAACGGGGAGACGGCAGCCGGGGGGGGGGGGAGGAGGATCTGACCCCCTGCATGGCTGATATGCAGAGCAGTCGGGAGAGCATTCATCATCCCGTGGCCTCCTAGAGGGGTGACGTTTAATGACTGGCAGCTGGAAAAGCAGGTAGCAGGCTGAGAGGAAAGTGCTCCACCTGGACAAATAGCCGGGTAAGATTGCAAAGCGATGGGGAGTCCTTTAATTACGTGCTTGCTGCATCAATTAGTAAAGGCAAAAGCATTGGCCTGTCTAGTTTAATTGACAGAGCCAGTGAGGAGGGCATCTGACATGGGGACCCTCGGCCTCCCCGGCGACAAGGCAAGCCCAAATGACTCCAAAGCTGCAGGAGAGGAGCTGCAGCAGAGCCTGCTGCCTTCACTCTGGTGCGTTACTGCACTTAAAAGCAGCTCCTGCGGTGGGAGCAGCTGACCTCTACGCAGTCCCTGGCCACGGGGTCTGGGAGGGCTCACTTGAAGCTGGTGAATATTCACAGAGTAAAATATGTGTTTTAGAAATCAAGGCTTCAGAAGAGAAAGGTCAACCTGTTAAATGAAAGGTATTTCCCTTTCCCTGGTAATGCAAATGCAAGGTGTAAGTTGTATCACTGATTTATTTATTTTTTTTTTTTTGCCTCCTTGGCAGGCTTGGGGCATTCCAAGACTCAAAGAGAAGCAGATGCTTCTCTGTGGAGAATGCAGCCTCTGGGCTTTGTCAGTGCTCAGCAAAGGGAAGATGAGTCAGCTCTGAAACAGGTGCACATCATTTCAGGCCAGTTAAATTCCTGCAGGGATGTTCTCAGTCAGGCTTCAAGTGATGTATTTTCTTGCTACTTCATTTTCTTGACAGGATTAAAGTCATTCCTGCTGATGATTTGTCTTGATTCTTCTGGCCATCCCCAGAGCCATTGCCTTACGCTGCAGGAGGAAGGTCTGGTTGCTCTAGGTGTGTCTAAGCCTGTACCTTCATCAAGCTCCTAGACAGCATGGGAGTGATGGATAATTATATCCTCTCTGTGGTAAGCAAAAAATCATCACAAGCATTTGAAGATGGTTCTGATGGCAGGACAGATGGGAACTTGGTACAGGAGTCAGGGTGGCTGAAAGAGCCAGGAGGAAAACAGGGACTGGGTGAGGGACTGCCCATCAGAGAGAGCAGGACTGGACATGGCAGTGGGGTCAAGCAGCAAGCCTGGCATCAAGGTGTAAATAACCATCAGGGCATCATACCAGAAGAGTGACAAGTAGGAGAATGTGTCTTTCAGGAGCCCCTGACTATATGGAAAGGGAATTAAATCAGTGAACAAGAAGTTGTTACTAGCCTTGCCTTGTGTCCAGTGGGGATGGGGAGATGTGCATGAGCCTGGGAGGTTAGGAAGGAGACTGAGATTCTTACTTCATCCCAGGATCATGAAGTTTAACTAGAAGAAGGCCTTCCAAAACATTTTGCAGAGTTCAAGTCCACTGGTGATTTCTACCTCTTCCGTGAAACTCTCACTCTGACACTTTGGATAAATTGCCATCAAAAAATTATGTTGGTGGAAATTTTCAGCCTGTGTAGCAATGCTCACTGATGAAGAGCAATAAGAAAACTGACTGTATTGATCAGTGTGCACTTAAAATTATGCAGATCCCTACAGGATCTGTCCAGCCATGGTATCATCCAACACTGGGGTTTTGGCAACAATAACAGTTTGTTTTAACTCTGGGATTTTTTTGTCAGCAGCCTTGAATACGTTGTATTTGATAGTGCCAGAGCAAAAGGAGTGTAAAATGCAGCTTTTCCCACTTGAGAAGGGCTAGGTGTCCATTTCATGTAGATTTAAAATAATGGTGTACAGTGCAGCACAGTGGAGGATGCTCTGGAAACCCATCACGCCAGGAAGTGGATCTCTTTAAGAAAGAGTGTGAAAATAAAAGTGTATTTTCCAAGTGCTGAGACTACTCAGAAGAGCAAACAGTAGGAGCAGTGAATGAGAGGCAGCTCACTTCAGTGGGAGCGAGGCTGGTGCTAGCTGCTCTAAAAATTCTTGACCAAAGAAAACGGGAACCTCAGCATGCCCCCTGCAGCTGGAACCAGGGTTTCTCCTGTATAGATGCACCTGCAGAATAGAGCAAACGACAGGTTTGATGAGAGATGCTCCAGAAGGGGATGTTCATGTGCTCGGGGCTGGGTTGTTACAACCCCCCATTCAGCCTGCCCACTCTGTACGCCCCAGCGCAGGGAGCAGCACCCGGCTGGGGCTGAGGGGAGCTGCAGTGACTTCTCAACATCCCCACACATGAAAAAGAGGGATGCTGTTCTACAGGGTGCCACAGAAACCTGGCAGATGAAATGCCTATTTCCTGTCCTTCCTCTGGGTACTGAGCTTGATGGTTTGTGTACAACAGAAAAAAAAAAAAAAATCCCAGTGGTTTTGTTTGCATAAACTTTCTAGCTCTGCCTGGAGCCAACTCAGTCCAACCCATTGTGTTGTGTGGCTTTTCCTGAGGGTGATCAGCTACTGGGGTGCCAAACATCCTCTCTGGGGTAGGCTGGGGATGGTGGGGGGGGCTGCTGTGGGCTGGGAGCAGCAGAGGGGCCCGTCACGCAGCTTGCAGCTCTTAGGTAACCACATCACACAGTCCCCATCTCGCATCTGCATAATCCATCACTTTTAAAGACATTTCCTTATATGGGTTAATATAAAATGTTGTTCATTGTGTCAGCCAGCAGGAGGTTTCATAGGTCCTTTAGGCAACTTAAACAGTGATTAATCAAAAAGAGCCTCCACCTTCTTCGTGCTGTTAATGCTGTTGTTAGGTTGCAGGCAGCATAATTTATGGCATTTCCTGATCCTGTTAGCTAGGATGTCTGATTAATTTTGGCTCTGGGATTAAGTCAGCAAAAGAAATTTGACTTCCACAAGCAAGTGATATATATCATCCACCCGAGTGCAGGAGGGACAGAACAGTATCTTTCTGCCAACGTTTTTATTGTGTCCTCGACTATAGCCAGAAGGTGGCATTATGTACTTATTTTATTACTGCTGCTGGCTTGGGACTGAATTGATTTTAAAGCCCAGGACATGGTCAGCTTCTTGATCTTGACACGGGGAGAGAGCACTAGCATATGATGCTGGAGACTGCTCCTGCTTTCTGACATGGACCACAGTGTGCAGGTTGACACATTTCTCATTCTTTTTGCTCCCAGATAGTTCAGAATAAGACATATCAATGACTTCAGAATTAGCCAAGTTTTTACTTTTTACACATTTTTAATTCTTGGTACTTGGTTGGCTTTTTGATGCTTTTTCATTTTGTCCTGATGTTTGTATCTTGTCTGTGCTCCTTGGGGCTAAAGAGCAAAGTTTGGGGATAATACAGAATTTTAATTTCTTCTCTGCCTTTCCTTCATACAGAGAGGTCTTCTTTCATATTTCTTTTTTCCTTATTGTGGAGTCTTTTATCAAGCAGGCAAAATATCGTTTTGCTCAGGGAATTTATCAGCTAGTGAAACAAACTTGTCTAAGTGGGTTTCTATGAGGTAATTTAAGACACTCTCAAATACACAAATACAACATAAGTGTCTTTACGTAGCAGCATGGCATTAGGTCTTGATACGTGGCATCCTTACTCTGGGAGGCCTGGCAGCACCCATGCTGCTCTCCATGGGTGCAAACAAGGCATGGCCATGCAAAACACCACACTCTTTTCCCTTTTTTGTGCCAGTCACCTCCATTCCTTCATTTTGGGTAGCAACGTGCAGTTTACAGACTGAAATGCTCTGTTTGTTCCATTTCTGCAGAATGATAGGAAAGGGGGAAAGTTGTGCAGTCCTCAGGCTGCTGCAACTGATTCAGCCTTTTAATGGAAAGTTGAAGAGGAAATTTCTGTGCTATCTTGGCCCTGCAGGCCATAAGGAAAGGCATTTCCACACTGCAGGTGGAGGTGTGACTGCAGCCTGGACAAACACAGCAGGGATCTGGGTCTGAAACTCAGGAGGATGCTATCGAGAGGTGACTGTAACCCTAAGATGCTGCAGTTTATATTCTTGCTCCATTAACTCTAACAACAGACTTCTGAGACCAGAGTTTTCTAAACCTGGTTTATAAATCATGCTAGTAAAAATGCACGGGAATTTACTTGTGCATAGCACAGAGCTCTGCAAATAAAATTAACCCTTTGTGCAAGGAGTGCAGCTAGTGTGAAGCAGATGCTTGGCACTTGGTGTTAGACTGATCAAATTTTGGGCTCGGTTTGTGGAAACCTGACAGCTGATACTGCACACCTTGGGCTTTGGATATTCAGCTTCTCCCCAGCTTTACCCAGACAGCTGAGAGGCCAGAGATGATGGGATGAGACCAGCCCCAACCTGGAAGCTGTTCTAGGCACATCAGTGTTGGACCATGAACCATCCACTTTACTTCCCAGCAACTAGTGATGGTCAACAGCTCCCAGCCTCAAGCTGAGCTTACACCTGCCTGCCCAGTGTGGTGGAGCTCAGTAGCGTTTGTACCCAAAGGTTTACTCTGCCCTTATCTGTTTTCCAGAAACTAACAAATACTCTTCAGTTCTTTGTGAAAATATGAGCCTTTAAAAATAGTTCAACTGGTCACCCTGAAAGAGACCCACTTGAAATCATGAACTGTTTTTCCACGCCTTGATCTTCATCTCTGAAAGGATTCTGCTTTCTGCTTATCTCAGGCAATCCTACCAGGCATATGTAACTTGAAGCCATGCCTGTGCAGGTCTCTGATGAGTACAAGCTTTTTGTAGCACCTGCACGACAGAGACGCAGCGCCTCTGCAAGGGTGAACTGGGTCACCTCCCACCTTGTGCATCAGCAACGAAATTGTGAGCTCAGTTCTGGTGGCAGGACCTTTATCAGTGGTGATGAATGGCAGAGGGGATTTTCATCTCTTTGATTAATTTTGCAGGGCTGACAGTTAGAAAGATCACATCTTGACTCCCATGCCAGGAGGTTTGAGTAAGAGAATCCTTGAGAGGTCTGGAGGAAGTAACTTTACTTCTGCAGTTCCCAAACCTTGAGCTCTCACAGCTCCTGCATGCCCGAGGCTGGGAAGTGGGCATGCAGCTAAACTGGCTGGCCTGGGGAAACCACGCTTGTGCTGCTGGGCTGGGGAGAGATGCAAATGAAATCATTGCCTTTGCGAGGGAAATACTGAGGCAGGAACAATCTATGTTGCCCACAGGAAGAATCTCCTTCCCTTCTGTGGGTTGTTTGGAAAAAAAGAAAAACAGGATGAATTTGACCTCTTTTTCGCTAGGGACATGAACCTGGTATGAAGTGGAGCAACAGCTGGACAAAGCCTCAGGGTGAGAGTTTGAAGCAGACAAGTGAGCTTTTCTTTTGCTCCTTACGTCCTCCTTGCTGCTGTGGCTCACCCATTCTCCCTGCCTTTCACCCCACACCCGCTCCTGAGCATCTCTCTCCTCCACGACCCAGGTCGCCTATACAGGCTTTTCCTTGCTTTTTCTTCTATCAAAACCAGTTATTGCTCACTCAGCTCATTCCTCTCCTGTCCTCATGCTCTCCTCTACAGCCACAATAAGGAGCTGGCCATCTCCTCTTGAGATATCTACTTATGGTCTGTGTCTGAACATTTTTAATTAGGAGAATGCAAATCTCATGTTGCTCCACTGCTCAAAAGAAACTTGTTTCTGCCTCCTCTTAGGACACTGTGATCTTCTTCCTTCCTTATTCCAAGGACATAATATGTGAATAATATGTGATATTTCAGCCGAGACCATGAACTCAACAGATGAAGGAGCTTCCAGTACTTCCACAAACACAGAATATTTTTATCCCCTTTATGGAAAGAAAAAAAAAAAAAAATCATCTGAACTATGTTACAAACAGTGTATCATGAGGAGCAAAAGGAAGGAATATGCTACATTTTTCCCAGTCTCATGGGATGCTCTGGGCTCCCTATGGGACTTCAGACAGAGTGATCTTACACTTCATTTCTTAATAAACTGGGGAGTCCCAGGCACAAGTCCTAAAGAGGGCAGCAGAATCAAACCCAGACCTCTTGCCTATGGCTGGCTGAAGCAATGCTGGTGCTGCTAATTGAATGTGCTTTATGTACGAGTGTAGTTCAGTACATACATCCAGAACATGCTGTGTATCATTTGCTGATATACAAACCGACTGGGACAATTTACAATGGTGATTTTTCCACTGACGGGTAAATTAATGCTCTCTATTATAGGCATTTAATCAATGCCAGCTCCCTAAGTCTTTAAACAGGCCACCAAGATAGAAGATTGATTGGTCTGAATGCATCATATATAAAACAGGAATACTTCATAAGAACATAAATGACATGTTTGTTTCCCAAAGCCACAAAGAGAACTCTGTGGTAAGGAGGAGTGTTGACAACCTCGTACCGAGACACAACGAAGGGACAGGACTTGTGTTTGTTGTGGAGTTTTTGTCTTTGTTTCTGTTTGTTGGTTTGGTTTTGGTTTTTGTTTCTTTTTTTTTTTTTTTTTTTTTTTTTTTTTTTTTCCCAAGGCAAGTAGACTGAAATTACCTCAAGATGGGGAGGAAGATCCTTCAAGCTCTGCAAATGGGCATGGTTATTTGTCTGGAAGGGATCATGGTGATCCCTGCGCTGCCTGTGTGGCTTGCAGAGATGCTGCTCCCACACTGTGCTTCACAGCAAAATTAGCAGATCACCACAGAGCTCTGAAATTTGGCTTTGTAGTTACACAGGTGGCCAGAACTCCAAAGGTGCCAATCCCCCACCCCATCCAATTTATTAATATTATATCTCTTTTTATTTAGAACAATGTAACTAATTGCTACTTGGCTCAGCTGGGAGGCTAAACCTCACTTCCAAGCTGTGTTTTGGGCACCCAGGTGCTTTTGGTGGAAAGGATTTGCTGGGACCATGGGAAACCAGTGTTTTCCTGAGTGTATGCACTCTTAACTGGGACAAATGGGAAGTGAAACATGCTAACCCAAGGACCCCTGAAAGAGGTGTAAACTGGCTCATTTTATCTCATGTAAGCAATGGGTGAAATACACAGCGTGTCAGTTTGCATTCCTTCCTGACCTTTGCAAAGTCATTAAGTTGGAGTACTGAGCACTGATTTGATTTTAAAACTGAGACCTATCATCCTAAAGTAATGGGATAAAGTATACCTTTTATTATTACGGCTAAACACACCTCTAGTTGCATAAATAAAAGGGCATGCATAAAGTGATGGTCACTCTGTCAGGATCCTGAACCCAAACTGCTTGTGAAAGCCAATGAGGCTGGGGAGGCTCAGGCACTTAAACCTTAATCATGCTTAAAATGGGATTTAAGTGTCTATGTGCTTCGGAAATTTATTTCCTTTGGCTTCTCTCAGGTCTGTCAGATTGTGATTAGGAAATCAGGCGAACTTCACAGCTGGAAAGATCGTCACCGTATTCCTCCCAACTGGATGGAGAGAGCCACACATGGTTTCTGTTGATGGAAAGCCACAGAGCTCAGTAAATAAGACTTGGTGTCTTGAAACTTCATTACTATACACCCACAAAGTGTCTTGTGTACGTCACTGAAATTAAGGAGAAAACAGAAGTTTGTGGTAGTGTTTCTGGGGTAGCAGGGAAGTAGTAGCATCCTTTAAATACATTCTGACCTTGTCCATGCAGTGCTCCTGAGTTTAGCCAAGGGATCAGCACAGCTTTTTATCCTTAGCCCTGAAATCCTCTGCTTTGTGAGCTGGTTTATCTTCTCAATAAAGCACATGAGGGTATCATTTACAGCCCAGTAAATTCATACCTCGCTTATTCAGTGGCACACGGCCTTCGGACTCCCAGTTAAAAACACCTAAGTGTGACTCGTTGTGCTGTAACTCACATTTTGTCACAGCTCCTGGCTTAATTATAAAGCACTAAAAATGTGAAGTAACAAAAATAATTACTGTAATGAACTAATGAAATATAATATATTTTGCTGAAATTAAAAAAGTCTCTGTCTGGACTGAAACGTCCAAACACTAACCTGTGTGTAGGGACTGATTATGATCTGAGGTACATTAGAGTAACGATGACTTCTGTTGGACTGCTCCACTTCCCAAATCAGAACTTAGTTATATGGGGAATATGTCTTTATGTTTGCATGACACTTCTAACAGATATATTCGTCACTGTGAACAACTGAACTGTACCCCCCAGTTCCACACTGCTGTGGGATATTTGCACAGTTTACAGTGAGCTAGACCTGGGAAAGACCAGAGACTATGTGCAAACTCTCCTGCTGCGTGGGTTTCACCACTCCAGTACCTTCAGGGCTGGTTCATTGTCTTCTGTTGTCTTGTTGAAATGAGCCATGTGATGAGATCTTCAGAGCTGAGTTCTGAGATGCTGGTGGCCTCAGGGCACCGTACGGGTCCAGTTCCTCAAGTCACTTGTAACACACGTTGTCACTGTAAGGCTGTCCGTGGTCCGTGCAGAGAACCTTATCATCCACCTCACAATAAGGACCTTCTCTTGTAGCATCCACATGGAGCTTGTGAGTTGGTCTGTGCTGCCGTTGCTATAACATGAACGTGAATGGGAGATATTCAGGTGTTTGGGGATCGTGATGATTTCTGTATGTAAATACTGACTCACAGTTCCCTTCTACTTTTTAGTTCCCTACTTTTTGAAGGAGACACCTACGTGTGTTGGTTTGATTCATACCTCACACTCCCCGCCAAAGGCTGGAAGAGCTGGCAGAAGGAGGGAGTGAGAAATGTGTGTATGCAAAGAAAACATGGACACCTAGGCACCTGAAACGGGTATTCACTCAGTTTTTTGACTTGCTTTTTTGACTGTGAAATGCAGGTTTTAATATATCAGCCACATGCATTTGACTTCTAAAATCAGCATTTAGACTTCTGAAATAGGCACCTGTTTTTTTCATCAGAGCAACCAACTATGAGTTTTGGTATCTCTTTTGCATCAATTGGATGCATATTAAGTGTCATGAGGACAGCATTTTTCATTGACAATGCAGTCAGGCAGGACTAAGTTGTTGACAGGAGCTAAAATGTTTGGGGAAACAAATCCACCAGTTGTCAGGGCACTGGCAGTCTCTGTCCAAGAGGTGTGTCATGAAGAAGCATAAATTTTATGTGTAGCATGCAAACTGTGTCTTTAAACAAAATTAGAAATGTTTGAAGTGTCAACTTGCTTGATAAAGTTGCATTTGGAGCAGTATCCCCATGACTCACAAATGGCAAATCCAAAACCTAAAGCAGTGTGGGAACAGGCAGCACCACAGAACTGTGTCCTTAACTGGCAAAATGCTGAGAGTAGAAATATTCCTGTTTGATCATCTAACAGACCTGCTACAACAGTTCTTGGTAATTCTGAATACTGTTTTTCACAGAGATGAAATCTTTTTCTTTAGGATTTTTGTGTTTTAAAGAATTACACATGATCCCAGTTGTCAGACAGGGCCCAATTCACCCACCACAGAAGTAACTTCTGCTTCTCCCTCTGTGTTATCTGGCCATGAATGGCATCTGGGAACACCAGCTACTCACTAATCTGTGAAACCAAGAATGAGAATTGTGTTTAATGGGCCTCTTAAGTAATGCATGTACTCAGGATTTCACACATTTCTGGTATTACCACTGATTGTGGGCTGCCATGCAGATAACTGAAATTTGCAAAAATGCACAACTGTTATTAGGATTGAGTCTTGCTATTATCCGTGTTTGTGTGTCATTTACTGTAAGAGCAGATTTTAAAAGGTAATTAAGGGAAAAACTTCACAGTTTTGTCCTGCTCTCATTCTTAACCACTGAAATTAAAATAAGTTATAGTCACTAAATGTTATACCCAGGTCTCAGCATAGGACTGGGCTCATTAGAAAATGAGTGTTTGACAGCACTACTGCCCTGGTAAACTCCATCAGCATATCCCTGCTAAACCTAGACTGGGGGGGGCAGCAGAATTCAGTCTTCTTCACACAGCCCTATGCCTGGTTTCCATCCCTGCTCACATGCATCCTCTGAGTGCCTGCAACAGCGGGTCTTCAGTGCAAAATAAACCCAGCTGTAGGTTTGTGCTAAACACCACTGTCTTTTACAAGCTGAGTGGACGCCAGTTCATTTTGCACAGCACAGGAGTGCAGTGGTTCATTTTCCGCCCAAGCTAACTGGGACCCAGTGAAAGGAAAGTTTTTGTACTTACTCAACAGTCTTTAGAGCTTTTATGGAGTTGCCACACCAGTCGTGTCCTTCCTGGGCTCACTCTGGCAGTGAGTGGACCCTCTCTGAAGCTGCCAATAACATTAAACCATGTAGTATGAAAAACCTCCCTTGGGGACCAAAAGTGCCTCTTTGTGTGTCACCTTCTGGGAGGCAGCCCTGGTGCAGCTGTGTCCAGCTGTTTGTTCTCAGGGGAGGTGCTGAAGGGGATGTCCAGGTGTAGCTGGCAGCATTTACTCAAAGCTGCAGATCATCCTTTATGGTCATATTAGAAAGTGGCACTTGCCTTTGCACAGATAACAAGAAATTTCATATTTAGTATTATCAGATTTTCCAGCTACTCTGCAGAAACAGCTGTCAGCAAATCTGTGACAGCAGATGTTGGGATGTTACTCAGTGTACTGTGTGCTAATCTGCTGCTCTTCCCTCCCCAATTGAGAGTCTTTTTTTTTTTTTTGCTATCACAGGAGGAAGCTTAGACTGCTATAAGAGTGTGTGGCAAAGTAGTCTGGGTCCTTCCAGAGTAAGGAACCTTAGGCAGGTGCTCGCTTTTCCAGTCAATTGACCTTATTTAAAGTGTCCCGTCAAGACAATGGTCTTGTGCTTTGCTTTCCCACTACTCCGTAGGCATTATCAGGCTGGATTTTCTCAAAAGAGCAGTGAAGAAACCCGTGGGTTGGAGGTGACAGCAAAAGCAACACACTGGCTGAGCTGCACTCCACTAATCTCCAGCTACCTGGGCCTGATCCAGCTTGCAGGCAGATCAGTGTAAATTGTGGCATATCTTGCAAATACCGTCTCCTTTTTTTATGAGGTGTACATTATGCCTTTGAGTATACGTGAAAATATCTGCCAGCCAATGCATAGGGCTAACTGCTAATGAAATCCAGACTCTAGCTGTCCTTTGACATTTCAGTTGGAGCTTTGGAGACACCATTTTCTGGTGCTCAGCCACTAAAACTCAAACTCAGAAGAAGCATCTAATGTAGTCCAAATTCATACACCTCTTTCTCAGCAGCAGTGCTGGTTTGAGCAGATCTCCCAACTCAGTCTTTGAAACTTAAAATCTCTGAAGTCCCCACCTTGAACAGCATCTTCCCTCTGTATGATCTGGAAACACGCAGAGCTGGTCTTGCTAAGAGAAACTCTCTGGCTGAACTCCTGCTGGTGATCTCTGGGACCATGTCATGATGTCCCCTTGTTTCTCTGTTACACGAATGTAACTCCGATGTGAATTTGCACATGGACAAATCCAACACATGATTGCTGCATGAGTACCTGTAACTATGTCATTGGGCAGTCTGAATTTCAAATCATCATAGAGTTTGTACAGTCTGGCAAACCTGCTTAGAAATCTCAGATTATTTTTTAGCTCTGCAATTTCTGAATAAAATCCAAAATTATCAGAAAGAAGAATAGTTATACATTCTTACCAGATTAATGTCCTGTATTATGGGAAGCCAAATCATTATAGAACTGAGATTACAGGTGTGAAATTAGAAGCAAAAATGAGACTGGTTTCCTGGCTTTTCTCTGACCAATAAAGACGTCTAGAAAAAGCTGCCTGCCATCTGACTTGTAACATCTATGTCTACCTCAGAGCTGGTCATGCAAAGCTCCTGATACAGTGGATGCAAAGAAGGTATTTAAGGCCATGGTTCATCTCATCTATTTTAGAATGAGATGAATGATGCCTTGGAAGTGCTTCCGTGACTGTAGACAGAGGTCAAGGTGACTTGCTTAGATACAGACATCACATTTCTGACTTCTTTTGGTAAGAAAAATCCTGCCTGTGGTGATGATGCATCTGGGTTTAGAAATATACTGAAGAAAAACACAAAAGAGAGAAGGAAAGGCTGTATTTATATTGCACTGCATTTTGTACTCAGCTATTATTAAGGGCAAATGCACATTTTAAAAAACAACCCAAGTCTCTCAATAGATTCGTCTGTGTGAGCTGACAGGAAAGGTCTACAAAGCAGTATTTCATAATGTCTGGTGAGAATGCTGTGCAAACTCATTGTTTGCCTTGATCTGGAAAGAACTGCCCCTGGAGAGGAAGAGGAGGAAGCAAGATACAATAACGATGGTTTCTGAGAAACTTTGCAAGGAAATGGAACAATAACAGAGTGGAAGATCAACAATTCCAGGTAAACAACATGCCAATATGTTGATTTTACATGTATGGGAATTTTCATCCTTATATTATTAATCTCTCACAGGTAATGCTGTGATTAGTGTTCTTCCAAAACAAGTCAAAGATTAGCTGCAGCCTCTGTGGAAGTGATTGATAAGAATTCCCATATTATATACAAAAAATAACGATTCCCATGGTGACATTCTGGATAGAAAGTTTACTTCTTTTCAATTTCTCTGTGAAAATACACCAACATGTCTTTTTTGTTTCAGCAACACCTGGAATAAATCTATACCATGGAGCAAGGCTGTTGCTATCCCAAAATGAACCCCTTTGCACATGCTCTTCATGGTAACTTCTGCACTTCTGCTCACTCTTGCAGTTTTATGCCAGATTCACATTTACATTGACTCAAAAAGCTTTCAACTCTACTGAAAAAATCCTCTAGTTTTAGCTTCCATGCCCTTCCTTCCTTGTGATCACTGTGACCAAACTGGTGATTTCCTGATTGGTTTCTACCCTGGTAGGATTCAGGTTTAGAAAAATAGTTTTGCTGAGCCCATAACCAGCTGTTGTGCTGCTAAAGCACGGCTCCTCACTGTTTCTGGTCCTGACAACCTCCTATTTCAGAGATGGTCACTGAGTCACAGTCCCATCTCTCTTTAACATAAGCTGTGAGCCTACAAAAAATGACAATCACAACTCGTAAATGCACAGAGCACTCATAAAATCACAGCTGGAATTCATAAATTGGCCATAGGTGGTCCCCAAACTGTCGCAATGTGCTGGTCTGTCTGCCTTCATGGATGTGCTCCCAAACCCTCCCCCTCTCCCTTGACCAAATGTTGGCCAGACAATCACTTATTTCGGGATTTACAATGCAGTATTACTTACAATGAGATTTGTTTTATTTCATTCTGGTAAGTTCATTTTCTTCTCTCTCTTGCACAGAATACAAGATTACCCTGAAGAATAAAATAAAAGAATTAATTGACATTTTAATTAATTACAACTTTTAATTAATATTCACCAGGGTGACAAGTGTTCTGGAATGCAAAACAGGAGTAATTCCTGAGGAAAAAAGGGAAAGGCCCTGCAGTTTGTGTTCAGGTTAAATGAAGATCTTGTAGCTGAATATATGATTATATCAGGTATCTGCTGACTCCGTTTAATGCCTGAAACTTTTGCTCATTTTGAAACAGCATGGGCAGTTCTCTATTAACAATATCAGGGCCTGTGAGCAGGGCTCAGAGGCAGAATACACTGACTGAGTAGAAAGCATGGTCCATAACCTAAACAACTCAATATCTAAAAGCCTTGGTTGAGCTCAGGCACCGTACCACAGAGAGAGAGAGGTCAAGAGATGGACATGACATGTGCCATCTCCTTCTCCCGCTCTTTGCAGCCTGCCTTCTCTCATGCACTGAAGAAACCCATGTAGGAAAACACAGGAGATCTGCAGTCTGTCAATGGCTCTGCAGGAGCTGAAGAACTCCCAACAGCCACCCACCACCCATCCTTGCTATGAAATACTGAGCAAGGCTGTCATGAAGTGTTGCATGGATGTGCTGTATTTTATTTGCATAGTGGGGATCCCTTGCCTGAATTGCTATAAAACCTGTCTTGTAATTTTCTCCCAAGCATGAACTATCGCTCTTTGGCATGCCTATGAAAGATGGGTTCCTTTTACACACTGGTGGTAAAGAGGGGAAAGGGGAAATTCTCCCTGTATACAATTTAGTATTCACTTCATAATGCAGTTTATGTGTTAGTAATACTCCACTAATTGCAAGGAATAGTTGGTGCTTACAGGCTGTGATCCTGAAGGATGGGGCAGGGCTGTACTACAGGTGGGATCGGGTGTTTGGTAAAAGAAAGAAACCATTGTGTTTTTTTCTTAGCTTAAACAACTGTAGCGGTTTGTGGAAAGAGATGAACTAAGAGTGGAGGAGAATTCCCTGTCCTGACTTTCCAGCATGAATATCAGTACCTTCTGCAGAGACAACTACTAAAATGGGTTAGTGCCAAAAATCATTTTACTGCCCAGAAATAGTTCTTAGCTCATTTGACTTTGCAGTAGATTTGAAAGGATGATGGTGGAGGAGACTTTTCATCCCTTGGTCATCCCTTGAAACATAGACATTTCCCATCATCAGTGGAGGACATGATCATACAACACAGTCAAGTTGCCCCAGTGATTGATTTTCACTGAAAAAAAGAGATTTTCTTCCCCTCTGTTCCTTTCCTCCTCACCCTCACCTGCACTCCAACAGCGATCCTGTCCTGACCCTTGCATGAGCCAACTCACCTTTCTTTCTGGGTTAGTTTTCTGCCATGTTAGTGAATTCACTCAGTTCAGCAAGAACGAGGAAAACCATTCCAGTCACATCAAGAGAAGCAGAAATACACAGCTGGGAGCAGGGGAAAAAGAAAACAGGGAGCCAGAAAGGATAAGATCTGCCCTTTCTCACCAGCAGTGACCATTAGACTGACTCAACTATGTGATTCAAGGGTCTTTGAGAATGTTTCGCTGGAAAGATAACTTTCTGATAGCACAGCAGTTTGGATACTCCTTTACCAGTTCAGAGAAAGTATTATCATCTTGAATAGCATTTTCATCTTTGAGGTGCCACACAAAAGTTAGGCTGTGGTCCTTCAATCCTCTCTCAGACAAAACTCCCCTGGGCTGCAAATGAGCTGTTGCAACACCAGAGCAGTCCATGGCAGAGGCTGAACGTGCTCCTTTAGAGATAGTAGTTTGATTATGCTCTTTTATTGGTGGTGATGATAGGTTCCAAACTGTCTTAGATGTCAGCCCATGACTTATCTCAATCTTAAGTGACCCCCAGGTGTTAAGAAGCATTTTTGACAAGAGTTAAGATTACACTCACTTGCTTTGGAAGTGGTTTGAAGGAAGCTTGGGACCCTTCTTGGGCGTCTCTGCTGATATTGGTTGTGTGATGTTATCACAGTAGAGTAGGAATAGATGGAGCTGGACTTATCTGTCCATCTGGAAGCTAAGCTGTAGGATATGCTCTGAGACACAGAAGACTTGTTGACTCCTACACCAGGAGGAAAAGATGAAGCTGAAATCACTCAGGACATGAAGAGGGAAAAGAGTCACCAGACCTGGTCTTGTGACCACTTCAGCACTCCAGTAGTCAAGAAAGCCAATTGACTTCAGGATGAAAATACAGATCTCTCTGTGCATCAGCTATGCTGAATCAGGCCCTAAATAGCAAAGTAATTTACTGCAATCCCATCTTTGCCAATTAAGAGTCTTCTGCTTCTAAATCGAAGAAAGCTTCAATGTTAATTTTAAAATATTGCTGGCATTTATCACAGTAATTACTTTAGCCATGTAAAACTCCAGATGCCATAAATAGTGTTGATACTATAGATTAAATGTTCCCAAGGTACGTATTACTGTTGCTACAAAACACACACACAGACAATGATGTTCCTTTTCAAGATCAACATTTTTTGGGCTCATGCATAACAGTTTGAGCACACAGTTGCTTCATCAGATTTCTGAAGATGACTGATGTTCTTTGTCAAAAGCCATCCATCTTTATCAGTGGCCATATTTTGGAAGAGAAAATGAAGAATACCTGGGCAAACACATTCACAAACTGTAATACGAAAACAGATTTAATAGAATGGTTTGGGTTGGAAGAGATCTTAAAGATCATCTAGTTCCAACCCTACTGCCATGGGCAGGGACACCTTCCACTAGACCAGGTTGCTCAAAGCCCTGTCCAACCTGGCCTTGAGCCCTTCCAGGGAGGGGGCAGCCACAGCTGCTCTGGGAACCCTGTGCCAGCGCCTCACCACCCTCACAGTAAAGAATTTCTTCTTTAATCTAAATCTACCCTCTTTCAGTTTAAAGCCGTTACCCCTTGACCTATTGCTACATGACCTTGTAAAACGTCCCTCTCCAGCTCAAGCAAGTCCATGACTTTCTTATGTTGGGGGTCCCAGAGCTGAATGCAGTACTTCAGATGCGGTCTGACAAGAACAGAGTAGAGAAGAATCACCTCCCTCAACCTGCTGGTTAAGCTTCTTTTGATGTAGCCTGGGATATAGTTGGCTTTCTGGGCTGCAAAAACATTGCTGGATCATGTTGAGCTTCTTGTCAGCCAACACCCCCAAGTGCTTCTCTGCAGGGCTGCTCTCAATCCATTCTCCTCCCAGCCTGTATTTGTATTTGGGATTGCCCCGGTACATGTGCAGGACCTTGAACTTGGCCTTGTTGAACTTCATGAGGTTTGCACAGGCAAGGTCCCTCTGGATGGCATCGCTTCTCTCCAGTGTGTTCACTGCACCACAGAGTTTAGTGTTGGCAAACTTGCTGATGGTCCACTCAATCCCACTGTCCATGTTGCCAACAATTATGTTAAACAGTGCTGGTCCCAACACTGACCCCTGAGGAACGCCACTCGTCACTGCTCTCCACTTGGACATTGAGCCATTGACCCTGGCTATCCAGCCAATTCCTTATCTACCAAGTGGTCCATCTGTCAAATCAATGTATCTCCAATTTAGAGTCAAGGATGTTGTGTGGGACAGTGTCAAATGCTTTGCACAAGTCCAGGTAGATGATGTCAGTTGCTCTTCCCTTATCCACCAACACTGTAACCCCGTCATAGAAGGCCACCAAATTCTTCAGGCTTGATTTGCCTATAGTGAAGCCATGTTGGCTGTCACCAATCACCTCCTTATTTTCCATGTGCCCCAGCATAGTTTCCAGGAGGATCTGCTCTGTGATCTTGCCAGGCACTGAGGTGACACTGGCTGGCCTGTAGCTCCCCAGGTCTTCCTTTTTTCCCTTTTTGAAAATGGGAGTTATGTTTCCCCTTTTCCAGTTAGAAGGGATTTCACCAGACTGCCACAACTTCCCAAATAGGGTGGATAGTGACTTAGCCACTTCATCTTCCAGTTCCCTCAGGACTGGTGGATGCATCTCATCACGTCCCATGGACTTGTGCACCATCAGGCTCCTTAGATGGTCTCAAACCTCATCCTCTCCTACAGCGGTAGTTCTTCATTCTCCCAGTCCCCACCTTTGCCTTCTGTGTCTTGGGCAGTGTGGCTGCAGCACTTGCCGGTGAAGACTAAGGTGAAAAATTCATTGAGTACCTCAGCCTTCTTCATATGCTGGGTAACCAGACCTTCTGTTTCCTCTGGAGAGGACCCACATTCTCCCTGGTCTTCCTTTTATCACCAATGTACCTATAGAAGCTTTTCCTGTTGCTCTTGATGTCTCTGGCTAGATTTAATTCTATCAAGGCTTTAGCTTTCATAACCTGATTCCTGACTGCTTGGACAATTTCTCTGTATTTCTCCCAGGCTACCTGTCCTTGCTACCACTCTCTGTAGGCTTCCCTTTCATGTTTGAGCTTGTCCAGGAGCTCCTTGTTCATTCATTCAGGCCTCTTGGCATTTTTGCCTGACTTCCTCTTTGTTGGGATGCATCACTCCTGAGCTTGAAGGAGGTGATCTTTGAATATTAACCAGCTTTCTTGGGCGCCTCTTCCCTCCCTCCAGGGCTTTATCCCATGGTACTCTACCAAGTAGATCCCTGAAGAGACCAGTCTGCTGCCCTGAAATCCATGGTAGCAAACTTGCTGCCTGACAGGGAAGGATATGCTGCACTTCTTGAACATTAGTAAAGGGCATTGTAGCCAAAGAAGGCAAAGAGATTTCTCTTTAGATTTGGCTCTGGGTGCTCCCTGCAGACACCACGTTTCACCACCTGGCTGATGGGGCTGATGAAAGGCTCCCTGGGTTTATGCTTTCTGTAGGTTTGCCTGCTTACAGGAGGAGGCTGTACAGAGCCTTCACACAGCAGGAGGTGGCTGCACCGCTGGAAGCAGCAATATACATATATAGTGATGTGTATTGTGTAAAATACACATTTATCACTCCATTGCTCTTTATTAATAGGAGGAAAGATACTAAAAAATAATCTCAACCCCAAGACACAGAATGGAGATAAAGCTGTTTTATAGCATCTGAAAGCATGTGGAAAAATTGTTGCATAGCTGGAACTTATTTGGCACTAGGGAAACTATTTGTTGAGCTGCCAGTAAAACTGTAGAAGAGGAAATACTTATAAGAAGACATCCAAACAAGCACTGAGCTTCCTTCCCATGAAAATCAAGGTCAAATAGAGTACTTGAAATCATTAGGAACATGTAAAAAATGATCCCATATTGTCACTGGGAATGATTTGGAAAACGGTTGGAAATACAAGTTTGTAAGGACCCAATAGCTTCCTACCACCCAGGGAACTTCTCAGAATTTATTTATTGAGCACAGTGACTGGCATGACTTGGGCAGAGTTCTCAAAATTCAGCTTTTGTGGACTGAAGGGTGAGCTCTGTCTGTAATACCATTGCTCTTGCTCATGTTTAGCCCAAGGGGAGATTTCATTGCTTGTTAAGTTCTATCCAGAAGACATAGCTGCATGTTCTGGCACAAACTTGGCCAGCTTCTGCAATGCAGTGCTTTGAAAATCTGTATGGCTAATCCAACTACTTAAAAGGATACAAATTTTTCTGTGGAAACCTGCATCCAATTCCTTTTATATATAAGCAGTGTCTTAACATTAGTATTTTGTGTCCTGTGGCCAGTGACATGGTCCTAAATATATTTACAAGTATTGTTGCTTATAATGTTTATACAGAAAATCAGTGGCAGTAAGAAATCAGACAACCAGCACACTAGAAAGTTTATCGTTGTAGGATATTTTTGATTTTCACTGAAGCTACACTGGATTTTTCCAGAAGACAAACTCACTTCAGAAACAGAAATAAGACTGTATATTATTACATTACTTAAAACCTTCTTTCACTTTATATTACACTTCACACAAGAGAAAGAAGGCTGTTTTTTTTTTTGTTTTGTTTGTTTGTTTCCAAAGTGAGATATATCAATATACATTTTGCTCTGGTTCCGATCGCTGTAACTAAGTCTTCTGTGATCATCTTTTGCAGCCAATATGTTGCTGGTTGTTTAAGAACTTGTGGTCATTATGGAAGATAAATGACAGTCCTTGGAGCCTGTGGCTGAAGCACACATTAGTCACTAGTAAATGATGTATAAAAAATATTCAGCTTGCAAAAAGATAATGGTCGTTCCTATTTGAAAATGCAGAAAAATGCACATATCTGGAGCACAAACGTGTCTCATCAATATCTCTGTGGGTAGAAAACTAACCTGTCAAGAAGAAAATGTTGAAGAGATGGAGATATTTATGCACTCACAGAACTGATCATAATGATGTAAAGGACTATTAAAGCAAACTTAAAATATTAGATACTACAAGTATACCACTTAATTGTTTTTTCCATGCAACATAGGAATGCTCTAAAAAAAAATAATTAGGAATTGTTCATTCCACATATTTGACCTCCAGTGATCCTGCCTTTCCATGTTTCACTGTTATCCATAAATTTAATAGTCATTCCTGGTTTGACCTTTTACTAATGGCAAAGTCCTTTGCCTCCTCCAGTGCTGGAGCTGAGGACTGGGACTCAGGGGGAGAAAGCCTGGAGGATAGATTCTGTCTTCATCGCCAGGGCTATAGCAGCATCTGCAACATGGGGATGTGGTGACATCAAAGCTGCACTCTTGTCTGGCCTTCTTCTCCCACATGAGGACTCCCACATGAGACATCACCCCTGCATTACACAGAAAATCTCACTGCTCTCCCAGAAGATGGCAATTCTGCCGTTTCATTGCTGAGGTAAATGGGTGCAATTATCCCATTTCAGGGCTCCAGTCCCCGTGCATTCATTAGCACTAGATCTTGCTGAGTGAGCCCCATCGCAGACCCAGGCTGTTGGTGTGCAATGGTTGAAGACCTGTGGTGGAGAAGGCAGCTGCCTGCCAAGAGAGGGGCATCTATTTCTGGCCAGTGCCTTTGGTCCTTACGGGCCTCTTTTCTCTGACTTTCATTCCTGGCTCCCTTAGCTTACCTAACAAAGGACCTTTTCTGCATGGCTTGCCCGTAGGGCTGAACTGACTTAAAGACTGACAGAACTGACCTAAAGACTGGCAGAACAAGACCTGTTCCACTTCCTTCTACCCTCCTTCTTAATGCTGTGGCCTTGCCTCCTCCCTTGTGCTAGATTTAGTGCTTCTCTGACTCTTTACTGGGCCATTTTGACTCACTTAGCTGGAAGAAAACAAATATAAAAATTATATATATATATTTATATATATATATATATAAAATTAACTGGATTTTTAACTCTCTTAATTTTCTGCCAGTTGCGTAAGATCAGCAAGAGGTTCTTTGAGGACTAGGGCAAGTGAGGGGAAACAGCAGAAGAATGGAAAGGAGAACAGAGGAAAAGAAGTGATGAGGTGGAGAGAGGAGGATCACTCCTTCCACAGGCAGTGAAGCATTAAAGCGGCCCAGCTGTGCCTTTGAACAGTCATTTAAGGATAGAGGTACAACACGGAAACTTAACACAAAGCTGGGAGAGCCAGCAGAAGGTCAGGCAGCAGTTTGCTGTTGCTGTAATGGCCAAGTCAGTACCCACCTGGAGTGTTGGTACTTAGACCTAGATGGAAAAATCAATTTATCAGGCTAATTTTAAATTTATTTTTCACTATTAACGACAAGTTTGGCTGGAAAGGAGAAAAATAGCATAGTGACACCTGTTGAACTTTACGGATGCCAGAGAAAGCTACCTGTACTTACTGCCTATCAACACAGAGAGGCAATACAAACTCCTTCATGGGAGGCTTTTCTGCATGTGCAATGCTCTCTGTCACTATGTGCAGCTGCTGAATGATCTCATAGATAAATATTCACCTTTGGTTCCTTCCTGGCACCCTTTGCTTTGGAGGGATGGTATGACACCACAACATGAAAGGTTATATAATCCTTCTTTTACAATAAAAGCATGTAAGATGCAAAAGGGAAAAATTGCTTTGTAGCTCTGGACATCAGTAAATGTCATATGTCGGTCAGTCAGACACTTCCCAGCTGCTTGAAACAGGACCTGAGATCTTCTTTCAGCTTCTATAAGCCATAAAAATAGGGAGGCATTTTGCAGAAAGAGAAGCCTTGGAGAATTTGCCTGTCTTTCTCTAAACCTTGCACTTAGGGAGATGGAAGGTTAGTTTAACTCCCTCGGCATAACAGAAAGCTGTTTGGCACTCATATACTGAAACGACAAATTAAACCTGCCCACCCTCTGACCTGTTCAGCTCTTCTATAATGAAAAGAAGTCAAATTCAGCATGTTGCAACTTTATTATCAGAAAAGAGAGAGAAATCTCTTTAGCAACACTTTATTTACCTCAGACATAACCTTGAGTTGTCAGCTGGAGAGGAATATGTTCCCTCTCTGTATCCACTTCACATTTCCCTTGCTTCCAAGGTTCAAATTCGAGGCAGTTTCTGTTGCTGCAGGAGAAACAACAGCGTGCTGCTGAGTGACTGGTTAAGTTATTTATAAGTGCACATTTAGAGCCAAAGACTGCAGTGTAGCATTATGTTTTCTAGATGCAAAGAACAGTTACATGTTTTCAGTTAAAATGGTTTTTATTCGAAATGAAGACACTCAGAGCCATAAAAAGTACAAAATCAAACTCAGACAGAGGCAGCCTGCTGTGCAGTTCTTATATGAACTCTGCTGCAGGAACAATGAGAGCAAAATTGCTGCTTTTCCAGGAGTACAAGAAGGGACTTTAGGAAGTTAGTCCCCCACCAGCAAAGGTAGTTACCTCACAGCTGATTATTAGAGCAGGCTGGGGAAGGGTTCTTGCTCTCATTCACAATGTTTCTGCTCTGAAAGTGTGCAACCAAAGTCTCTGAAGTTGTCATTGAAAATGGGGAAGGCGAGGGAGATTCTGGAAATGCAAAGCTCCTGTTCATCATACTTACCTTCCTCTGTCTTCTGGCTGGGGGCTTTTACTGCCAAACTCCTGGGGAATCTGGGGTGGAAACGAGCTTCAAGGCCGTCTTACTTTGCATGAAAGCTTTTTATATTTGTGCCCTGCATCCTTTGGAGCAAGGAAGATAGATACAAAAAAAAGGCAATAAGGCAATTAGAGGAGCAATTAAATAGACTGGAACTCTTCAGCATGGCAAACAACTGATTGACATCTACCTACCTGGATTGTTTTACATAAGACAAACAAAAACCCCAGATGTGTAAGTTGGGAGATATTTTTAATTGAGTACAACTTTGTGGTTTGAGTAATGTTGTCTTTTCTATGAGCACTTGACTATGGAGATTAAAAAATAATTATTCAACATAAACCCCAAACAACAGAAATCATGGCTGAAATTGTTTTAAATGTTCCATATATGGAGGTGAAGTGCAGCTATGTACTGTTATGGGGAAAATAACTCAGAGCCAGGCAGGATGCTAAGAAAAAGAGAAGTCCAGTAAGTTTTCAAAGTTTATGTCTATGACCAATATGATTTTATAAGACAAATTATCTATTACACATCCCTACAATTTGGCCCTTAGTTGCTGAGAGTCCTTTTAGTGTATGTACTTTGCGCTTCTTTCACTTTCTTCCCCACTAAGGAAGAGAAAAAGTGACCTCTGAAAAGTTTGGTGGAGGAGACAATACCTGGGATGCTGGAAGACAGTCCTGTGGTGGAGTTGGTTTGATGGCCAAGGAAGCACTCTGGGAAGAGATTCTCTACAGAGGTTTCTGGCCCTTGCCAGTTACAGTGAACCTCTCCTGGAGGTGCTTTGAAGAGAAGAACAAACTCTCCTCTAAAGGAGCAATATGAGACCCTGCCCAAGCTTCACTAAATACACTGGGAAAAAGACAAAGTTTATGAGCAAATGGTTTAGCCTATGATCGTTGTCTGGTAATTAAACTTAAGAGGTTACAAAAGAGACAGCAGCTTTTGGAAAATCATGTCCTGTAAAACGTTAGAGGTTGATGCTGATTAAAGTTACATCTTCCTTTGGAAATGGATGATTTGTACATTTGTTCTAGGACTAAAACCAAGGGTAAATTTGACTTTTGGTGGATGTTTGTGAACAGTGATGAATAGCTTATGTATTTGTTTTAAAACATCTCCAGATTACAGTTTAGAAATGGAAATGGAGAAAAGAGGCAGACTTTACTGGAATAAATAAAACCCTGCAGTCTAATTTGTCATTTGAATAAATTATATTAATTATACAATGTCTTAGAATTTTGTGTGCTGAATTTTGACAGGGTTGGCCTCCAAATTATATCCTACACTGGAGAAGTTATCACCAGATTGAAGACCCTGAGTCAAATCAGCAAAGCATCACTCCTTGTAACGTATTTTTTGTTAGTACCTTCTGTTGTAAAGGCAAAGAAAGCAATACTGTTGGTGCCTGACAGGGGAAAGAAAGGCAACACAAACAGCCTCTGCAGCATCCACACTATCCATTACGCACAAACTGGATCAGGGAGATAATTCTTCTACCAGGAGTCGGGAATTAACACAACAGCAAGCAAATGCAGGGCATTTTCTTTTCATTCATTCAGACAGCTTCTCACTGAACACTCTCAGCTTTCAAGAATTCCATTCCTCCCTGCTTAATTATCCGCCGACACTGTGCACAGGCTGTTCTATGCAGTAGGTAATCCCACTGCTGTCTGGGCATCTAACACCTCCATTGCAATGTCCGGGTCACTAGGGGACTGCTTCTTTAGAACTACTTCCTTTTCTCGGTTCCTTTTTTAAAAAAATTATTGATAACCTGCAAGCCTGAATCACTTTAACAACACAAGAAAGAATGTGAGGCTGCTTTGGTTTGAAGTTGCTCTTCTGGTGGGCTGGAGGGAGCAAATGGCAATTCATGTGAGGGAGAGCACCCTTGAGCAGCTAGCCCTCAGAGAACAAAGAGAGAGTGAATTAGGGAATGCTAATTATGAAGCACCATCTGGGGTGGACCTGTTTTATGCTCCCCCATCTCTGAGACCTTTTCCTATCTCCATACTGGAGTTTTGCAGCAGCGGGGTGATGATGCTGAGAGCTGGCATATGCTGGGAGACTGACAGCCAGATCTGCGAGTGGAGCTGGCAGCATCCCCCCCTGCTCCAGGGCGATGAGAATGGAGGCCTTGTCATGGCATAATAAAATATTAATGTGTTTGGGAAACATGTATTTCCATCACACTTGGGCACTGTGGGTCAGATCTTGTTTTCAGCGACTGCTGTGCAAATCCCAAATAACTGCTTTAACATTGGAATGTGTCTGTAAATGTGTGTGAGACTGTTTTTACACCATTTTGAGAGGTATTAGGGAATCTGACGCCTTCTACCAAAACTATTTGGAAGCTGTTGGTTCAGGAGGAGACTGGCATTATCAGGCTCTAGGGATTGCTATTTATACATATATTTTAAACTGCAGTTGTACTCAGAAAATCCATTTTAAAAATAGCAGTATGCCTTTTTATTCCCCTGGTTGCCATATGAGATGCCGTGTGTTCTCAAGGATATGTTTGGGTTTTTTCCTCCCTAACTGCCAGCACTAGAAATTCAATCTCAGGTCTGAGAGCAAATAACATTCTTGTCTTCTCACATATCATCACCAGTAATAAAAAACTGAAGATCAAAGCGTGCCCTTGGTGACACCTCTACAGCCACTTTGTCTGCAAGTGATCAGTGATTCCTCGGTAGGAATCCTGCCAGCACTTCGTCCTGGGTGCCTGAGAAAGGGCTGAACCCAGATTGCTCTTTGTGTCCTGTCTTCCTCGATAGCAAAATTAAAATAAGAGTAAACCAATTACTTTCAAAATGGAAGAGATGAGGATGTGTTTGCATGCAGTATTACCTCACTGTTGCTAGATGCAATATTGCATCAGTGTTCGTCATCTGTTGAGAAGGTGCTGGTTTTGCCTTTGTGGAGAAGATATGCACTCAATGCACCTGGACTGATAAATGTCAAAGTCTGATGTTGCTGTTCCTGTCCCTGGCAAGTCTCTTTTAGTTATGAGGAGTAGAGGAAACACTCTGAAACTTCTAAGCCATGGCTTTAAAACTGATGACTTTAAACTCTAGTGGCTTTCCCTCAGGCTGCAACTGGTTCTCTGCCTCTCCCACCTCTTTCCTGGCCCAAAGAGGATACACCCATGCAGAAAACAGGCTCAAACACCCTGATTATACAGCGTGCTTAAGCAGCTGAGAAGCATTTGACACATGACATGCTCCAATTTAAGCATTTATTGAAACAGGTCCTACAGGCAGACAGGGCTGTGCTTCCTACACCGGGTGTTGCAGACGGGGCTCGTGGTGCCCTGCAGCTCCGGTCTGTGCTCGGAGAGCCCTGTGGCTCAAAAGGACACATGGGCTGTGCTGGCTGAGGGTTCCAGCGCTCATCTTGCTGGCACCAAAGCTGCATCCAGCCTTGGATGTAAATTTAATCTTGTCGGGAGCTAATGGAGTGAGGAATTTGACACACCTTTTCCCTCTCTGTAGATGGGAGCCATATGGCCAATGTTCCTCGATCTGAAGATGAATGCGCATTAACATATGTTCTCTGGAGTAATTAAAAATGTGATCATAAACATAGTCTGACTCACTGAAGGTAGAATGTATTACCAGGGGACCCACCTCCAGCAGTGGGGCAAGATCTTTGGAGAAAATTAAGGTAATGGGAATTGGAAAATCTTTTGGGGGTTGCCAAGCCCATTCCAAGTGTGAGTTAAACTGCAGCATTTTAACTCTTTTTTTTCATATTCATGCAAGATAGGTTTGATGAGCTAAAGGGAAGCCTGTTTACACTTTGTCACTACAAAAATCCTGTGCAGATTTGTTTTGCTAGAGGCAACTACTGAAAATTGAAGTCAAGACAGTGCTAAAGAAGCAAGCATCTACCAGTTGTCCCAAATGCAGATAAAAGTACAGCAGGTTGCATCGAGCATTGGAAAGGAGGGCACCAGGAAGAAGAAAGGACACTTGTTTTGTGTAAACTATGTTAGTTTAAAGGTCTCTCAAGAGAGTTTGAATTAAAACATTTTAGGGTGTTTGAATTAAGACATTAATGTTGTGGACAGAAGTGGTTGCTGCATCTCAGCTGGAGTGAGGTAACTCACTGAGCCAGAGGAACTCCATTATATATCCAAGCCGTAAGAAATTTCAATTGCTGAGCTAGAGCTGAATTTGAGGGATGTTTGAGAATTTCACTGGAAAGTACCTGAAGACTGGATAGCCCTAGAGACAGAGAAGCAACCTCTAAGGCTGGAAAAAGAGGTTTTATGTATCTCTTACAAAAGCTGTATTCCTCAGACTCCCTCTACCAACACTATGGAAGAAGATAGAGTATTTCCTTAGGGAAGTTTAAGTAGCCCATCCTGGAACGCTCTGCAAAAAAAGAAGATTGCTGTTTCCCATCTCTCCTCAGAGAAAGAAGTAACTGGGTGTGAAAGCACTGACAGAGGGAGAGCTTTTCCAAACGAGAAACCTTCAGAGATGCTCCAAAATGGAAAGCCTGGAGCCCCACTACTTACGCTGGGTTGTGTCTGACACATCCTCTCTGTTTCAAAGAACTCTCCCCAAATTAAAAGCAGACTGAAGGCTGGCTTTGGAGTTTCACACTGGTTTTTTTTTTTTTCCTGTTTCTTTTTTTTTTCCTTCTGTCTTGTGAGACAGAGTTTCATGACGTGCTACTGCTCTGCCCTGCCTTTGGCACAGAAGGGTGAGTCTCACTGAACACCCGTTGCTGGGAGAGCAGCTGCCCCAGGGTTTGCTGGAATGGGGGTGAACCCTATGGCCATAAGATGCAACACAACCCATCAGTGCTACCAAAGGAGGAAGGGTTTGGCATTTTATCCTGTGGGGGTGAGTGATATGGCTGCTCTCAGAGCCAGGAACAGCAGTTCCCCTGGAAAGGGTAACCCAGGCCACTGGGCCATGCCTGAGGAAGGCAGCTTGCTTGTTTCTGGAGAACAATAAAAGCTAATTCCTATCATTTGTGAGTCCTGTCCAGTTCACCTAGGCATATTTGTTGCCTTCCTCCAGCAATATTTGTTTTAATATTGTATTGTGCCTTACTTCTCAGTGCTATAGTAGTGTGTCCCATCTGTTCAACCTGAAAAGAAATAAACTCGACCCCTTTCACTGAATTTTGGCCTTCTGTTTTTTGGGAGCAAGTTGCCAGCAGCCATGAGATCTTGAAGTTATGGTAGCCAGTAAAAAACATTATAAAAAGAAAAAAAAATACAATGTTTTATGTCAAAGAATAGATTTTAGGAAAAAAAACTATGAAAGGCTAATCTGAATGCCACTGAAGTTGGTGGGAAAACTAATAATATCAAGTGTAGAAGGATTTCACCTCAGGAAATAAAAAAAAAAGTGTATAGGGAATTTTCAAGGTTTCAAGATGAAATTTTTCAGTTGATGTTCATTAATATTACCAAGCAGATATTATTTAAATGATTAAAGACCCTTCTTGCTTATGACCATGAAATTCTAGACAAGGTGTGTTGATTTCTCCAAATTAATGATACATTAATGGGAAAAACAAACAAAAAAAAAGAAAGGAACGAACTCTTAAAACTAGGTTAATATCAGTTAACCCCCCCCCCCCAGCCCCGAAGTCCAAACATATCCATTTGAATTCAATATTTGGTCTGATGGTGTCTGCTACTTTAGGTTATTCTCTGTATATTTTGGAGAGCAGAGGATTTTTTTAAATAGCTTTTCTAGAGTTTCCCAACATATCATAGGTCAAAAGGCAAACAGAATAAAATGCACATTTGATATTAAATCATTTATTGCAAATACTTTGCTTAGTGAATGATGAACCAGAATAACAGAACAGATTTAGATCTTCTGCTCCTCTAGGTCATGATATATTACTGTCTGCAGGCCCTTTCCCATTCTTTACCCATTCACGTCTCCATAAAATGTCTTGAAAGGAAAGTGAGTAATAGCTCAAGTCCTGATGTCCAGGCACTGTCAAATGGATGGAGAAAAAAATGTGACAAATGTAAATGTAAACTCCACACTGCTATGCAATAGTAAGGCATAATTTGCATAAATATTGTTTGCAAAGAGCAATTAGCACTTCATTTACATTCAGTGAAGTAGCAATTTGCACATTTTCAGGAAACAATTTCTTTACCCATATGTGCAAATTTTGTGCACTGCAATTGACACCCTAATAAAAAGATGTTAATAGACCAATTTTTTTTTACTTTATATCACAGTGTACTGAAATATTGATTCACTCTCCTGAAATATTGATTTGGTGGGCTATTTGTAAAACTAGAAAAATGCAGATTTGAATTTTTAAAACTTACTTTTTTTTAAAAAAAAACACAATAGAATTAATTTCAGATGTCTGTAGTCTTCATGCTCTTTAAGTGGTATTTTAATGGGTATTTTTGTCAGAGAAATATAATAAACATTATTAAAAAACATTAGCAAATTTGGTCTCCTAATCTGCAATAACAATGAGTATATTTGCATATTGCAGTATAAAAATAATACAGTCCATTTTCTAGTGTCAATATAGCACTCAATTCTCCATTAAATGTTAATAAAGACATTTCACATTTATATAACTTTTTTTTTCAGAATGCAGAAACTTCTTACTTAAGAGAAAAATTTTATACTTATTTGAGGTACAGAGCATTTTCTTAAACAACAAGAATTGTCATGGGAGTTGGTCAGGGAAAAAATAGCCCTCTGAGTTCAGCCAGCTGTTTTCAATGGAATGTCCTTTGCAGCAGGAGAAATTTTTTAGACATCCTTCAGCAGTGTCACTAACAGTTGTTCTGTTCCGTGTGTTTCCTTCAATATTTTGTCATTTCTACTATGACATGCATCTGGGAGTGGTAGGGATTGGAGGTCCCACAGAAGTTGAGTTGCATTGTGGTTAGTAGCTACTGAAGGAGTGGAGAGAAATCTTTTGGGTAAGATTATTGATTTTTGGAGTGTTGCATTTTACCATTCTCAATCTGAGTTTCCTAGAAGGGGTTCTTTTTGGTGATTGTTCAGTTGCCTGTTGTGAAGAGAGGCAGGCATTAGGATACAGCAGCAGAGAAGGATGCAGACAGACATGAATTCCCCTGTCTCGCAGACTGTGTCCCCTGCCCTTGGACACAGTCCACCTCTGCTCTGAAAGACACGTAGCAATGTGTCTGAGCTAGTGGGTCCTGCACCTCTTAGCAGGAGACTCTCAAATGAACATATTAGCTAAATTTGTCGTAGTTAGCACAGGCTCAGAGTACAGGGTTGAATGGATCTGTTTGTTACCGTCTGTGTAGAGGCAGTGTTAGTGGGTTATCCAAACGTCATGAGGCACCTCTGAAAATCTTGCTCATTGTAGTGATTTGATCCGGGTTAACAGCCAATCACCACAGATGGTCACGAGCAAAAGGCAGACTCGTTAGGGGAAGAAAAAACCCCATACATTTATTATAGACACTAACAACACGTAACAGAGTAGGACAGTGAGAAGCATTGCCACATCTTGAGAACACCTTCCACCCACCCCTCCCTTCTTCCCAGGCTCAGCTCTGCTCCTGATATCTCTACCTCCTCCCCCAGCAGCACAGGGGCAGGGAATGGGGGGTGCAGGCAGTTCTGCCACTTTATCTTCGGTGGGGGGAGCTTCTGGAACTTGTCCCCCCTTGCTCCATCATGGTCCCCCTCTCCCAGAAGACAGTCCTCCACAGGAGTCTCTCTCCCACAGCTGCAGCCCTTCCCGAGCTGCTCCGGTGTGGGACTCCCCCGCATGCTGCAATCCTCCCAGCACTGAATTACAGCAGCGGGGCTGCCTTTTCCCACGAGACCCCGGCCTTCTTTGGTCACAGCACCTTGATCAATCAGGCGGAAGCCACAGGCCACAAATCAATGTCTGCTCCACCGTAGATCTTCATGGGTGTCGGGGGGGCCGCCCTGCTGTCTCACCACAGGATACAGGGGGGTCTCTGCTCCGGCACACCTCCCCCGTCCTTTCTTCCTCCATTCCCCCACTGACCTTGGTGTTCACGCAGCTGCAGCAACTCCTCCTCACAAGTCCCCCTGCACGTCACCACGTCCCTTCTTAAATACATTATCGCAGAGGCGCTGCTGATGGTCTCAATTTTCCAAACAGAAGTGGAGCTGACTTGGAGCTGGGGGGGCTTCGAGAAGCTTCTCACAGGGGGCTGCAGGGGCAGCCCCCTCCCCTGCCACCAAAAAAAACCCCACCACTCACTCAACCCAGGACACTCATACTGTGCATTTTAGTAAAAGCCATTATTTATCAATTGTTGATCAATCACAAGGAAAATGAAGACCAAATATTACAAGAAATAGCAAACTCCACTTAATCCCCTTTTAAAATGCTTATTAAAGTAATTGTTACAACAGTGACCTCGCATTGCCTGGCTTTTCATCTCTCCCACAAGATATGGTATCACTATTGTTGCACCCAGGAGCATGACATTCAGATCTATTTTGATGTCTCATTATTGCTGTTGTTGTCTTTTTACTTTGCAAATCACAGCTTTATATTTCATCTCCTATGCCAAGTATTCAAAGCTCCGCTTTGATCAATGTAAAATGCATGTACCCCTGACATAAGGTAGGACCTCTGTTTGAACCTACAAAGTGGTTAATTTTGAGCTCACATGTGAATCTCTGATTTGATAATAATTTTTTTACACTATTTTATTTACCCTTTTTTCTTCTTTTTTTTTCTTTTTTTTTTTTTTTTTTTTTTTCTTTTTCCCTAGGATCCTACAGAACCTTGAGGCCTTTGGTAATAATGGTGCATAATAGAGCTGCATCTCAGCTATGCAGTAACTTCTGTGAACCTTAGAATTTAACCAAGTAGTAGACGTTATCCTCCCTCTACAGATCTTTAAACACAAAGTCCACCATATAATTTTAGAACTGATCCTTGTACATTTTTACATTACAAAATAAATAATATCCTAATGAGAAGGGGAATAAATCGTTGAACCTTTAATTTTTCTAAAGCTTCACTGGGACTACATTTTGCAAACACCTTGTAACTTTACAAGAGAGTCTAGTGATAAGAAAGCAATAATGACATAGGATATTTGGGAGTCATCTGACCTTCAGAAAGCCCATGAGTTTATTGTTTTCAAAACCAAATAGATCTACACAATTTTCTGTTGATAACCAATAACGGAATCCAGTGACAGCCACTGATGCGTACCCGACATCCGTGCATGGGATAAACTGGGGCCAGCCAGTGCGGGTTAGCTGGCAGGTACTTTTGGCTTGGACTGAAATATGGAAACGGGGCTCTACAAAACCACCTGGTTTATGCTGTTTCATATGCTGAGTTGGAAACTGCACCAAGCCAGAAATATGACTACCTGAAGCTCTTTTTTTGTGTTTATTTCCACGTGTTTCTCAGTAACCTTAAGAGATCATGTACCAGGTCAGACCTCCTTCTGGCTGTAATTAGGTTAGTACCAGCGCCTTCAGCTGAGGAGCTGAGCTGAGGAACATTTGTCTCTATCTCACACATGAGCAACGTGACTAATGAGGCCACAATATTCTTGATATTTGAGGCCATAGTCAACTCATTTACCTCTAAGTCTTTGTGTCTTCTGTTTTATTGGGGTTGGCTCTCAGCTGTCACAGCTACCTGTCCCATGTGCATTTTGGTGGTGGGACTTTACTTAGGTTGACAGTTTTTAAGATGCTGAGTGTGGGCTGTGACGTGATTGTGTGGTAGAGAAGTCACAAGACCCTTGTGCTTTCCCTTAATCTATGGCTCCAGAATCAGTTTAAGTACACTTTCCCCCATTACAGCTCCACTGTCCCATCCACAGACCATAACAAAGCTCTGCCTTAATGTTTTGGGTTCTTTTTTTTCTCACTGCATCATCAGAGGTAAACAGTCACCACGAAGCTGCTCCTGTCTCCAGGAATTAAGGATGTGCCTCTCTGTCCTGATTTAATCACTTTTGAGACCGAGTTTAATTTTGCAAACCAGTTATCTTCTCAGTCTTTGCATTTATTTTTGGCAGGAGCAGTTGCCTGCGGCACGAGCACCGAAGACTAGCTCAGTGTTAACAGTTGTCAGGGAAAATGAAGAGGCTATTTCTCACATCAGACTTTCACCCTCCATGACAAATGCTAGTTTGAGCAGATTAAAAATCAATGCATGGCACAATATGCCACACATAAAGCAACTACATACTATTAATTAACATGCTATGCATTAGCTGTTCTTAATATATACGTCTATGCGAATGGAACAGAAACTGGTGAAAACAGGTGGGTCGGAACCTCCTTTGGTGTAAAATAGTGCAGCAGCATTGGAACTAATTGAGATATGCTGATTTGTAGCACCTAGTTACAGTGAGAAGGGGTTGAGAAATTTTTATGTTAAAATGTGATTTAACTTTTGTTTAATTAAAATGAACAGCAGAGATACTTTGTGATATGTATCGCACTGCAACCTAAAACCTTTTTAATCACAATGATAATTCATTTAAAAGCATGATGTGGTTTACAGAGGGATTTTTATTTTTTTTTCCTTCTTTTCGGCTATCATTGTGGTGGATTGTTGATTACTGACCTTGAGAATTTCCCAGGAAAATTACTTGCTCTTAAGATACAAATTAGTTAGTGGCTACACATAAAAATGGTTTACAATGCAAATGAAAAAAAAAAAAAAAACAAGCAAAGGCTGAAGTTATTTTTTAAAACCGTATTAGGGCTAGGAAACATTTAAGTGATCTTCAGGAAAAAAACCTGGACAAGATTTTCAGAAGGCTCAGAGTGGGAGCGGCAGCATTGTGAATGCTGGGCACCCCTTACACCTGGCTCCGGGCACCAGACTCACTTCTGCAAAGTGACCAGCAAAAGTGGTTTTGTCCTCAGGATAAAACAGTTCAGGGGTCATCCCCAAAATTGCTGCTAGAATTCTGCACATCGTGAGAATTACCCCTGTTAAACACACCTTTCTGTAAGAGGTAGAAACAAGGAAGGGGACATGGCCAACACAAGGGACTTGGCTGCTGGTGAGGCCACAACTTCACCTGCAGGTTCTGCTCGGTGCCTCTCATGCTACAGCGCAGGTAGGGGCATTGGAAAGGGGCACAGCATAGCCGTCTTGTCAAGGGAAACAGTGTCTCCCAGTAACTGGCCAGGTAAAAAAAAGCAGTTGAAATAGAGCAGAACACTGCGACAAACTGTTATATGCACCCAAGGGGCTTTTGGATGCTGAATCTCTGTAAGTACAGAAAGCACAAGCTCTGAAGTGCAGAGTTTTGAACAGACCCAGTGATGTTCAGATACACAAGACCTCAGTGGGTGTTTGACTTCTGGATCTGGTGATATTGAAGTCTTTGGCAGTCACAGATTAATCTGCAGATGCAAGATATTGATGTAATATGTAATGATCCCATTTAATCTAAAGCGAGGCAGAGTTACATTTATCCTCAGGCTGGGTTTTGATTGCTTAGACTCTGTGGGTTCCTAATTTGATGATCTCTCTTCTGTCATTTTTTTTCCCTCCCTTTCATTCCTTTTATTCTTTTAAGCAGTCTCCAACTCTCCCATGTTTTTCTAAATTTTTTTTGGTGCCATAAGAAAATATACATTCACTCCTGAAGATTTTTTTTTTTGATACACTCTTCACCTGTGCAGAACCTGGGATCAGAGCATTGCTAGAGTTTGTCCTACCTTTATCATTACCTCTGACCTCCTTAAAAGAGAACAGGTGAGCAAATAATGTGCCATTTTGGGACAATGCCCCTGTCAAATGTTACAGCTCTCACAGGCTGCAAGGTGCTGTGTGGAGTCTGACATGCATTAGTCACTCAGAGATTAGGGTTAATAATGCTTTGAAAAGCTCAAGCATCTTTTTTTTTTTTTTTTTTTTAATTAATATTTTATCCACAACATGTCCTTGTTCAGTTCAGAATGTGAATAGGCTTGAATATATTTGTTTTCCTTTGGGTATCAAAATACAGAGGTTATTCTATCTAGAGACATTAATGACATTCAGTCTCTTCCGGATAACCGCTGCATTATTGTCTGTCAGGGTGGCACATTCTCCATCCATAACCTCCTCTCAGACAAGACAGCTTTCCTAGCAATATGGAGATACTCTAAAAAAAAATGCTTGCACCAAAAAAAAAAAAAGGCAAAATGTCAAGATGTTCCTAGATGAGATGCCCTGAGAGATTCATGACTCAGTGGTAGCGGTGAAGAGATGCAGATGTGACAGGTGGCTGACAGTTAGGTACTTTGTCTATAATCCCTCTGAACTAGTGGCAGACACCTTCTTAAAGGTAGTGATTACCATGAGAAACCTCTCCCCAAAAGTGGTATTTGCAGTAACTATCATAAGATAATATGTGGGATGCCTGGATCTTTTCTATAAGTTTCAGAGAACAAATACCACAGGTCAAGACTTGTGGAATAATAATAATGGATTAATATAATAATAAAACAGACTGGAGAGTCTGAATAAAACAGACTCCAGAGCCTGAGGCAAACTGCATTTGCTAAACCATTTGGTAAAATGGGCTGAGGCAGCCGTTTGAACTCAAGTAAATCAGGGAGAAGTTGCCTTTGGGTGACTGAGGGTCTGGCTCAAAAGCAGTCATTCAGACTGGTTTTCTCTGCCTAGAATACAAACATATTGTTCTCTGGGCATCCTTCTGCAGAGATACTGTGGTGACCCTGTGCCTCCTCTCCAGAAATAAACAGCACATTACTGGTATAAAGATGGTAGCCACCTTCTACACATGTAGCCATTATTTTTCTTGGACCGCAGAAATGATATATCTAAGGTAAAAATATATATAAAAATAAATAAAGTTGCTCACAAAAATGTTTTTGCCTGAATAATTAATTCCTCAGCAAATTTTCCCATAATAAAACATGTCCTAATGAGCTATCAGGAGGAGAGGAAATTCATCACTTACCTCACAAATATCAACTTGAGAGCACTGCTCATGTCAGATGGCATAATTAATGACTTGAGAGGTAGCATGGAGCAGCACAGTCAAAACCACAGTCCCCATCAGTCATTCCACGTCAGTCCAGCTCATACAGTGTTACCTGATCTACAGAGTATTAGCCAGGCAGCTAGAAGAAGATATGGGGCTGAAGGGAATACAGGCGAATACGGTACATCTGATCTTGATTTATCCAGGTTGGTTTTCTGGTTATCACTGAGGTGCGATGGCAGTTGGTTTTGCAGCCTGATTTACTTTAGTGTTTTTTTTTTTTTTTTTTTTTTTTGTTTGTTTGTTTGTTTGTTTTTTTTTTTTTTCAGAGAACTAGACTTCATAAACTTTTGATTTCACCCTCCCTGATGCTGCGCAGGCCATCTCCAATCTCATGTCAGCACATGGCTCCCTCGGGGTTTCTTCCCTGCAGGAGATGGGAGTTCAATTCCGGTGCAGAAAACCTGGGTGGGTGCTGTGGAACAGGCAAGCACCCTCTGAGCTGCAGGCAGGAGGTCTGGGATGTCATGTTCAAGATGTTGGTCGTGGTGGGGCTGCAGTAGGAAGGCATCTGAACTGCGCTCCTTGTGATGACACCACCAAAGCTGGGGCAATGTGCAGCCTCCTCTCATCACTCATCCGTCTCTTTTCTCTGTGCCGGGCAATTGGAAGCACTACACAGTACTTCCTCCACAGTGCAAGAGGGACCAAATGCTGACCGTACGTCTGCTCCAGTGGTAACCCTCTCCTAAAGACATTTAGAGAAGCCAAGGCATGGGGGGATGCTTTGGAGGAACAGCTCTCCCTGCTTGGATGGGAAAACTGAGACAGCAAGCTAGTACTGTCAGTGGTTGTAATGGGAACTTGAAATGGAGGTGGTGGGTCAGACCAAAGGATCATCTCACCAGGGATCTCATCTCCAAGGACAGCCAGTAGCAGAAGCTTGGTTTAGGGGAGAATGGAGGATTCTGGCAAATGCAGAGTGACCATTTTGTGGCTCTACCCTCCCAGCAACCTGCGGTTCAGGGATTTCCTGAGCAGAAGGCTTCTTCCCCAGCTCTGTGTTTAGCAGCCCTTGTTGTGCTTTTTTCCCCTAATCTATTCTGAACTGGCATTTACTTTTGGCCTCTGCAGTGTCCTGTGGTGAGTGCCACAGAATAATTATGTGCTGTATGAGATATGTGTGACTTCTCCTCTGTTTTAAAATTTCTGCGTGACCTGTATATTTGATGTTCTCCATTCCCTGTGATATGAGAAAGAAATAATCATTCACCTTGCCTTTCTCCTCCAGTTTCACTATGTTAAGAAAAGTAAGCCTATTTAAGTCTTCTTTGTAAAACATCATCAAATTTACTTCACTAAACCAGCTGTATATTTCAGGGGCCAAATTCCAGCCTAGTGTAATTTTTTTTTTTTTTTTTTTTTTTTTTTTTAGGATTTACATGAGAGGGAAGTATGAGAAATACAGGCAGCTGCCAAATGAGTGATGGCTCTACCTCTTTGCTCCCTAGAGTGTGTGGTCTCTCCATTTGACCAAGTATCACGCTTCAGTAGCTGTCAGTGTCCTATGTGCAACTGTTTTACGTCTGTTAACATTTGCAAATGCCTGACTGTATATTCTGAAACTCTGATAAATGCTCACTTGAGTTTGTTCATCAGCAAAGACAACTTGATATGCTCTACAAGTGACCCTCACATTTCACCTCTGCAATAACCCTCCTGCAACAGAGCCTTGTGGTTGCTGGTGGTAAGATCTGAGCAATGGGCTTGCCCGAGGCAAAGCGCCTTTGGCATCTGCTGGCCCCTTCTGTGGGTCCAGTGTAAGAAATAACTGAACTTTTATGTTGGTGTTGACCTCCCAAGTTAAATTCAGAAAACATTATCTGGCAAATCTGATGTGCTGAGTTTCAAAGAAGAGAGTTTTCCAGCTCAACCCAGGTCTGATTTCCTTTCAGATAAAGGACAAAACCCTCTGGGAATCTAGCACTTCTTGGAAGCAAGGTTAAGAACAATAAACTTTCTTCCTTATGACCAGAGTGAAATATCAGCAAAATCTTTTCTGTTAGGAATGCATGTCTATCCCTACAGGGTTAGGTCAGTGCTCTATAACTCATCTTGCAAAACTGAAATACAATTGTTGATGACCAGAGATGGGTTAGGATCAAAAAAAATGGACTGACAAATTTCATATATACTGACGAAAGCTTTAATTCAAGAAGTAGGATCTGCACAAAAAATACTTTCTTTGTATGGATAGAACAAGATCTCAAGATAATATGCATTACAAATGATTTACAATGAATCTAAATTAATGTCTTCTCTGAGAATCCCCCCAGCGTCTGCCTCAGGATTGTATCTGTAACCTCTTAACAGCCTAGAAAAAACTGTTTTGTTGTCCAACAGAAACACAAGCTTGAAATTTCATGTGCAGTATATTCAGGGTTCAGGGTCCCAGTCCCTCATCTGCTCCCTTAAACACTATCTGGGACGCGACACAGTGCCTAAAACGAGCAGAAAGAGCCCTGGGATTAAGAAGTGATCTGAGACCTGCAGTTGATCTCAGACTGGATATGGCTAGGAAATTGGATTAGGAAATTACTTCACCTGGAACTGGAAATGAATTGCAGTGTCTTGTGTTGGAAAGAAGATTCATGTTTAGATGGAAAAATGAAATTGGAATTGAAGGGAAGCTGTAACTTGGGGTCAGTTTAATTTGGATTTTTGCGCCAGGGAGAAACTGAGCACAAGACACATTCCTGTCTCTGATGCCTTTTGCTTTCTTGTGTTCTGGCCATGCAGTTTTGGGCCTTACAGCTGAGGGGATGCTCTGATGTCTTTCTGAGTGTGGTGCAGGACAAGGGGCTGGTCCTTGGAAGTGCAGAGCAGGGTGTAGAGCTCACCCCTGGGAATCAACGGCACTTGTCCCTGCCATGCACAGATCATCTCTGTGCTGCTCCGTTCACAGCTTGGTGTTCAGCTGGATCTTAGGGTTATTTTCTTTCATCCCTACTTCATCTGCCAGCCAGGGGAAAATGCAGGTGATCCCAATCCTGGGCAGCCCCTAACTGACACCTAGGCTCAACAAAAGTTATTCCACTTCTGGTGAGATCTTGCTGATACTTGCAATGTCTTGTTGTGGGGGTGACCAGCTGGGCTAGGAAAAAAACCACTTGGTCTACAGGTCCCGGGATGGCTGTGCACCCTGGACCTTATTACTACCATCTGAGGTTGGTGGCCAGATTTTTAGAAACTAGGGCCAAAAGTTACTGGAATCCAGCAGCCAGGATGAAACAGTTTAGTGGGTTTTTTTGTTTTGTTTTTGGTTTTGTTTGTGTTTTTTGTTGTTGTTGTTTGTTTGGTTTTGTTGTTGTTTTTTTTTTTTTTTTTTTTTTCTGTGGCGGAGGGGGGGCGTGTCATAGCCTTGAACATCGGTGACATCAGTGTCCTATGTCATCGGGGGATACCCCACTGAGAACTGGTGGTACCCAGCCCTGCTGGGGAGGCAGGGACTGATTTAACCCCCTGCGCACCAGGGTGTATTAGCGGCCAGGTTTTCCTGAAGAAGGGGGATCCCCTGCAACAACTCTTCCCCTCCATTCCCTCCCACAAGCCCTGAAAGCCATCGGTAGGGGCAGCTCTGGCCACGGGATAGGCAGCTGCTGTGCCCGGAGGAGACATTGCATTGCATTGCATTGCACTGCGCATCCTCCCTCCCCACCCCCTACTGCTGCAGGCTTCCTCCCTTCATCCCCCCATCCTCCCCCGCCTCCTGCCCCGCATCCCTCCCTCCCGCATCCCTCCCTCCCGCATCCCTCCCTCCTGCATCCCTCCCTCCATCCCTCCCTCC
The DNA here is from genome assembly GCF_018691265.1 of Tyto alba. NCBI lineage: Eukaryota > Metazoa > Chordata > Aves > Strigiformes > Tytonidae > Tyto > Tyto alba. The sequence goes on from NW_024881303.1 coordinate 10,907,450, forward strand.
TTCCCTCCCTCTGCCTGCGCAGAGCCGCGGACATGGCGCTCAGCAATTTCCTCTTTGCTCAGTGCATCTGTTACTTCCTGGCCTTCCTCTTCAGCTTCATTGTGGTGGTACCGCTCTCGGAGAACGGCAATGACTTCCATGGCCGGTGCCTGCTCTTCACCGAGGGCATGTGGCTCAATGCCAACCTGACGGTGGAGAGACAGCGCTTCACCGTGCAGGAGTGGGGGCCTGAGGCCGCCTGCCGCTTCAGCATCTTCACCGGGCTCCTCTCCCTGCTGCTGGCCACAGTGCAGGCCTGGAGGACCCTCTTCTTCCTCTGCAAAGGACACGAGGAGTAAGTATCCCTGGGGAGGGCAGGGGGTGCCCATCCCTCCTGCAGGTTGGGGCAGGCGGGAGCAGCCTGGGGGTGAAGCACTGGGCTTTGCACCACCCGGATCATCCTGCTCCCTAGAGGGATTTGGGGTGAGGTGGTGTATTGCCTGTGTCTGTCTGCACACACACCACATACACACCCACTTGTGTCCAGGGCCCTCTCTGGAGGCTGCTCCCCTGCAGGGATTTGGGGTGGGGGGACCAGGTTCACCTCTATGCACCCGCTGCTCTTTGGCAGCCTGGGATCAGCATCTGGCCAGCTTAGCTGTGGGGGGCATAGAGGGTGCTGGGGGCCGTGGGGCAACACTGGGGGCTGGGGCTCGCAGGTGCCTCCTGACTGTGTCCCACTACATGTCCCTGCAAAAGGGGGCCTTCCCCACACGTGCACCGGGTGTGCGAAAATTCTTGAAACATGGTTGTGTGGGGCGGGGCAGAAGGGAGCCATTGGCGTTCCCCCTTTATATTTATCCTGCTTCTGTGGTGGACGTGGTGACTATTGCAGAGAACAACTATTGCTTGGTTACGACGCGAGAGCAATGCTGAGTGCTCCCTGCAGCAGCTGCAGAATTGAACTGGCAGCCGGTTACTGTGCTCAGACAAACCAAGGGACCTCGGACCCCAGCAGGTACAGTGAGAGGCTTGGTGGTCCAGGCAGCAGCTCAGGGGTGCTGTGCTCTGTGATGGCCTCTCTGGTGACCTGTCCTGACACCTTGGGTAGAACTCCTGGCACAGGTAACCCAGGCTGTGGGTGCTGTGGGGCCAGGGCCCTCCAAGCATCAAGCTTCACAGAGGTGGAAAGGCAGGAGCACACACTGGTGGCTGGTTAGACTAGAAAAGCCATTTTCCCGTGGTTTAGGGACCATGCCAAGGATAAATCACTCATGTCTGGGTCTATTTGGACTAGAGGTTTCTTGAGCCAGTGGCTGTTACTCACATCTGGGCTTGTACAACACCCTGGTGTTGGCAATATTGGGGACTGGGTAGCAGTGTTGTCTCTGGCTCTTTCCAACCACTCTGAAGCTGCCTGATACTAAAATATGCTATAGAGAATATAGACTAGAAACTTATTTCCATAATAAAACTTACCTTGCAAGTTCTAAACATAACCATGTTCTTCTTCATAGATTTGAATTCAGCTTCCTCAGGTGACCAGATACTTATAGAGAATTAGCTGAATCTAGGTGCTTTTTTTCAGTTTTGCAGTTCAGAACTAGTTAATTTTTGGAAGAAATTGGCAGTAAAAATCTTGCATTAGTGAAATTTGGATCAGATGTTTGGCCTGCTTCCAAATGTGGCTATTTAGTTCAAAACTGTTGGGCAGGCCCCTGAAAATTGTCCCTTTAGGAGATACTTTCAGTCTCCTTTAGGCTGAGCATTATCAATCGCATAACACCATTCACAGTTGTCCCAAGCAAGAAAGGAGGACGAAGGCTGCAGGGTGGTTGGGAGCAAAGGTGGAGCAAGTTGGCATGGTGAGATAACCATAGAGCATCACAGAAGGGTAAGACAGGACAAGAGGGAAGCTGCTTGAAAGCAGTAGTTTCCTAGGAAGAAGGAAGGTCTGTCCTGTACCAGATCTGCTGCTGTCTCTCTGAAAAATGGGCAGGACACATGCTGTTCTGATTTTAGACAGACATTTGTTAACACTTCAAATGGGTGTGAAAACAGGTCTGTTTGGATGGAGAGATAAATGCTATCTCCTCACCATAAAAGATAATTGCCATTTCTGATTAGAGGCAGTTGAGGAGACACCAGAACAACATCACTGCTGCTCCTATTGAGCACTACCTCGGGCCAGCTCTAAAGTAAGCCAGCCTCAGGCAGTCAGGGTGAGCACCCTATGCATCCTAGCAAGGTGGCCAGTTTTCTTGTGTGATGGTTTTGAATGATTGCTGTCAGGTAGTTGGGACTGCTAAAAGTCGTTCTTGAAAGGGTCTCAGCACCCCTTGCCTCAGGGACAGACTGAGCTTGATTTGCCTTCAGGAGTAGGAAAAGCAAAATGCTGGCTGCCAACCATGCTCTAGGCCTGGGACTGTTCAGCTCAGCTGACAGGTAGAGGTACAGCTCAGATACTTCACTAGTAGGATTGCAAAGCAACTTCTACTTTGATTGTAAGCATTTATCATTACCAGGCATCCACTCAATTTGGAACATGTAGCTTGAAATTCTGATCTAAGCAAAAAAATAGATGAAGTAAAGAGCGAAGTTAGCACAGTTCTCCACCAGGATGCCCTGGCCTGAGGACCCTCCAGCACATGGTGATGGTTACTGCTTGCCTGGTGCAAATCATGTGCAACACTCAGTCCTGCTTTGTCAGTGGAAATACTGATTCTGGATCTTGGCACCTCTTCTGTGATGCAGGGTAGGAAGTAGAAGGAGAACAAGAGGTCCTGGGCTGGTGATGATCCACAGAATACTCCTGGGAACTATTCCTTTTCTAGAGCTGTTACTAATTCTGGTGTTAACTCTGTTTTTATTCAGTGGACAGCTCAAGTTTTTTTTGCTTCTCAGGCCAGCATACCATGCTAAGGTGTACCCAGTGGATATGGTTTTAGAGATGCTTTGACTGAAATCTAGGCTCTGGGTGAAATCAGGGCAGGGACAGTGAACACACAAAACAGTGGTGTGCTTGTACCAGCTCCCTCTGCTCTACGGGCGACCCTGGCACTCTGTAGAGGTGAGCTGCTCTGATCCACCAAGTCCAGTGAAGCCAAAGGTTAAGAGTAAGATTCATCTATAAGTCAGGTGTCCTGTCATCCAGCTCCCACTACAGACTGACTGTAAGAGCACTTTTGGAAGGTGTTTTATTTAATTTCTTTTCTATCAGTGTTGGGATGGGATGACTGTCACTTTGGAGAGAGCCTAGACAGCTCCTCTAAAGCCATGTCAACCCAGAAATAGATATTTGTAACCCACTGCTAATTGTTTCCTCACCTAATTTTGAAGAAGTCTTCCCGAGGTGAGACACATATAACCTGTACAAAGTAGGATTGACCAGCCTGGAACCTTACCAGGATTCAAACACTGACTCAAAAAGCCTCTCAGCTTTTCATTTAATAAGCCACCAGGGAAAAGAAATTATTGTTTTTTTGTTATCTGTGATGAGTAGACTCCTTCTATCCTCATCATAATGACAGTGGCACTGGCAGGAAATTTGTCATGTTCATCCTTACCACCTAATCTGAATAGGATGATCTGTCTCTTACCAGTCTTTCTCCAACCTAGAGTGGATGTCCAGTTTTTAGATGACAAGACTTTCCAAGTGTCACCTAAAGCAGTTTCAAGCAGTGAAGGACTTGATCAGATGAATGAGAAAAGGATTAGAAAGTTTTCACTAACTAGAATTAAGGGGGAGAGTTAAGCAGTGAGGTTGGAAGATGAGTAGACAAATCCTTGGTCTTATGGGACCCCTGTAAGCATCCCACACCCTACCACTCCAAACACAGAACGTGCCTAGGGCTGGCCCTGGTTGGGCAGGCTTAATGAGGCTCATGTAAATTGACATTCAGCTGGCAGAAATAACATACTGACACCAAAGCCAGAGAAGCCCCAGGAGAAGCTGGCCTACTTTGCAAATTGCCCATAAAACTGAGGTTCGTGTCCTATGATGGCAGTATCTTGTGTTACATTGCTTAAAATGATTATAGCTATCAGTACTGTGTTGTTTTATTTTTAGTTTCCCTCTCCTAGGCAGTTTTGTCCCAATTATCACTTTAGTCATGAAATAATTTTAGCTCGAGTTACTATATAATTTGAGCTAATGACATTTATTTTAACAATGGTGATTTTCATCATTATAGCTAATGAAAGCCATGCTGTGTATGAACAATCACCACTTAGTATTTATGATTTGAAACCCCATCCTCTTATGGTGAAAAAAAAAATCAAAATCGAAAGCACTTACAAATGAAGATAATGTGACTCAAAATCATAATCCATAGTTTTTCAGTGTATTAGGTGTTCTTAATTAAAGCAGATGTTTTTCAAATGGAAACTGATATCTTTGTGCCCAGTGTATGATGCTCAGAGAGACTGCTGATGTCGTGTTTCAGCTGTTTATGAGTTACATTTTTCTTCCTTTTTATTGCAGCTCTTTCTTTTATGCCTTCCTGAATCTGCTGATCAGCGCCTTTGTGGTGTTTATCACATTTATTGCTAGCACTATAGTGAGTGTAGGATTTAACATGTGGTGTGATGCAATTACTGAAAAAGGAAGCATGCCAAATAGGTTAGTATTGAAGAATACATTTTCTTCCTATATTTTTTTTTTCCCCATATATGCACAAATGAACAGTGCTGTTGCAAACTGTAGTTATTACATGCAAGGTGAACAAGGGGGAGAAGGCATCTGTAACGTGCAAATCTAGTTTTTTTTCATCCGGAACAAAAAAAGCAAATCAAACTTTTTTTGCGTTTAGTTCCCCACAGAGAAAAGTATGTTTCCATGGCGTTTCACGGTCTCTTTAAGAGTCGTGATCATATGCAAAACAAATCCATTAGTTTAAAATTTTTCATTTCCAAAGGAGAACTAGATTTGGAAATGCTGCAAGAACGGGGAGAGTATGGTCTTGTGAGCAGGTCAGGGGACTGGGAGTCAGGGCTCCCAGCTTGCTGTCCTGGCTCTGCCACCGACCCACTGTGTGCCAGTGGGCCAGTCACTCACCCTGCCTGTGCCACAACGCACCATCATCCAAAAATTGGTATAAAGGTGCTGGCCTCATAGCGGTACTGTGGCTGCCCTGAGAGCTGAAGAGTGGAAAGTGCTTTCTAAGGGCAAAGGACAGATGGTTGATACTTTCTTATGGCACACAGATGTGCAGCTCCTAAAATGGTTTACTGTATCCCACGATGTTTATGCTCCTTACAGGAAACATGATAGGTTGAGGTAGATTTTTTTTCCTATCAAACAAATAATATTGAAAAGAGAGGAAAAGGTGACATTTTATGTCATATGATATTGAATATTCATACTACTTAAAGCATACATTTATGTTGCACATTGTCATATGTTGTAAAATGCCATAGTAAATGTTCTGTTTAGGGCTGCAACGATTAATCGAATTATTCGAATATTCGGTTAAAAATTCTATTACAAAAAACGTCTAATCGAATATTCGGATAAGAACCCAAGATGGCCGACAACACTGAAAAGGAGAGAGAAGAGGCTGCAGAAATCAACCAAGAGATAGAAAGACAACCTCAAAATCCTGGGATTTTTTTCACACCAGTAAAAGTCCAAGTTATTTGTAAAATCTGTAGGCAGCCTCTATCTTACCATCAGAGTATCGTCTCCTTGCTGGAGCATCCGAAACAAAAACACCCACACAATCCTTTCTTCTGAGGCTTTTCCTGATGAAGTCAAAAGGTAATGGAGGCTCATACAATTTGTTTCATTGAGGGGTGAAGAAACCAACCTGGGGTGATGCCAGATGTGTATATGTGGGAGGCTTGTGGGTAGTGGGAGAAGAGGGTTTTAAGTATACTGTTTTCATAATAACTATTACAATTCCACTTACAGAAGACTGGTGTTATCACTCACAAAATTTTATATGTATCTACATATATTTATTTTTTTAAAAAAAAAGTAATTACATGCCTCTTTAGCCTAGTTTTAGAGAAGATTGGCAAGCAAGCTGATTACTGCAATAACTTAAGTATCTTTTGATAGAATATGCCATTGTGACTGTTTGAAACACTTTTAAGATGTTGCTTCATTTTATATTTGGTTTGCCTGTTTGGAATCTCTGAAATAATTTTATTTTTTCCCCTCCAAATGCCTTCTTTGGGTAGCTGTGAAGAATTACAGGATATAGATCTTGAACTGAACTTAGAAAACTCTGCTTTCTATGACCAGTTTGCTATTGCACAGGTAAGTCAGACTAGATCATGATTCTATTCCAGTTAATTTGCCATTTGCTCATTGATCTGAGATTGCTGGAGCTGAACTACCATTCCCCTGAAATCAATGGGAATGTTTCCACTGACTTCAGTAAGTGGTGAATCAGGATGACAGTGATGGGCACATTTGTGTTTTAAATTCAAAATGGATAGTTTTGAATGTGGACGTGTCAAAACCTGACACTGCCACTGATCTTATTACTCATGATGGAAAATTTATTGTTTTCTCAAAGGATGAGCTCTGCAAAAGTTACAATGCTCTGGTGTCCTGGAGCTCTTCATTGCTGTTCAGAATAATGTCTGACCTGCACCAGATCACGGGGCTATTAGTTTTGCCTTCCATGATTTTGTCTGAAAACTCCTGAGCTATATAAATATCAGATCACTGAAAATAATTAAAGATTATTGTCATTTAGATGGGGCTGTTTTATGAAGAATCTGACCTCTAAGGCTGTTAGACCTTTCTATTGAATATGCTAGTTCTAAGTCAACAATCAAAGTCAGTGAAAACTGGGACCTGACCACTTGTTCATGTGAGCACATACTAGTTCTGCAAGGAGGATAGCTCCATCCATGCAGGGTTGCACCCGTACATGTGATTCTTATGTTGCGTGGCATGGGAAGAGGATTTAACTTGCTTGGGGCATCCCTTTAGGGTAACCCTGCCTCTTGGACACAAGCTAGTTTTGTGTCTTCATTGCCAGCGTTGGCATCTAGACACCCAGCTTAGACATAGCTGCATGTAGGACAGAAATATGATGTAGCAGTGACTCTTTTATATGATGCTAGCCCAAGGCCAAGCTGTATTTTGTAGCAGATTTTGCCATTAGCTCCTAATCTGCCAGCTAGTGGAAGGGTAGCAGAAGTAAAACTGTTACCAGTCTATAGCTTTGAGTTCATGGGAGCTAAATGTCCACGTCCACCTTGTGATCTCAGGGTGGGCAGTTGGTAATCTATATACAAGAAAAGACATTTCTCTAACAAGGAGCCATGCCTACAAGCCAAGGTCCATGCACATAGCACTTCAGTTGCAGGAGAGTTAACATATCACAGCATAGATGAATGAGCCCAAGACATTGGATGTGGCTCCCCACACCAATCCATGTCCCTCCAGATGTCCCTGGGGAGAGCTAGCCTGCAAGGTCCAGCCACTAAGCTCTGCATCCAAGTATGAAGACCTGGGAGCCTAACAGCTCCAGGGAACCACCATTTGGCTTCAAAAGCTGAACCTCATATTGTCAAAGTGAATCCTGATTGCAACTGAAGAAAGGACAAAGCAGGCAACAAAATCCTACATCACTGGCTTCTGATATCCAGGGTGTGGTAAGCAGAGTTGGATGAAGGTACAAGAATGGGTCTGTCTATGGAGGGTGTATAAGTTTCTTTGAAACAGTAGAAAGAGAAACCCAAGAATAGACTAGACTTACTGGCTAAAGCAAACATTTCCTTATAAGTGCAATAATTCCCTACAGTAGGATTTACTTAGAAGCAGTCTCTGTGTCTGTCTGCTTTCTTCCATTCAGATGCTTTTAATACATCAGAATGGCTCCGGGAGTTTCACTGAATTTGGTTAAATCCAAGTAGATTCTTTCATATCAAATATGCTGAGAAGACCACATCAGTAGCAGATATCTGAATGTCTTTAAGATGATTATTTCATTAATGAAGTGATGCTTAAGAAATGAATGCAAAACTTCCAATTCTCTAGATATAGTAATATCAAGCTCAATTAATATCTCCTTATTCCCAAGGTTTGTAGAATAACTCAAAAAAATTTTTTACCAGTGAATGGAAATAATTGTAAGTATGGGCAGAAATACCTAAGAGAATTTCCAAAGTACATAAGATATATAGGAATTTAAACTCTCTTTAAAAAAATTGGCTCTTGCTTATCTAAATTGGCTATTAGAGTATGCAGCTGTATTACTGTTTAGAAGTGTTTAAATTGTTGTTGCTTTTTTTTTTTTTTTTTTTTAATTAAAAATTCAGTGTGTCAAAACTGAAATACAGGGATTCAATTAATGTTTCTTTGCTAAAGGCATCATAGAATTAGTATGGAATTTCTTCCAGAAAATCTTACTACGTATGTGCCTCTTATCAGACAGGGAGGCCAATGTTCAAGTACCTGAACCAATCAAAGAGTAATTATTCCTACAAAGTTAAGCAAGAGAGACTAAGTTAGTGATGAGACTTATTGCAGATTCAAGTCTTTAAGTCCAGGTTCCTCATGCCAGGTATAAAGGAATCACCAAACACTTGAATGCATTGTAGTGGGTTTCTCTTGCTCTCTGAGTTCATGCTAGTGTCAACCACTTACCCCAGAATGTAAAGGTTCAATTTATAAGATTGTCTCAATAAAATTTTGAATAGAAATACCTTAAAATTAACATTTCTGCAGGGGTAGTGAAAGGTCTGAAGGACTTGGGAAAAAAGTTCTGGAAAATGTCTTAAAACATATTACAATAAAGTAACAAAAGTGAAATAATCCCAACAATTTTGGGCTGGCCAGAATGTCAGATATGTGAAGTTCAATGGATGTACGTGGGTTATACAGATTTCTTTCTTAAATGATTGTATTTAGTACATTTTTACTTCAGTCTTTCTCATACATAATTTCCTTTTAATCTAGGAATAACTTGACAGACTTGAGCAACAGTGGGGCCAGGACCTCATTGGGTTTGACTTGGTGTGACTCCATGGGGTTTTGTCCAGCTGAGGTTTTGATATTCACCTGGACAGTTGAATTTGCTTTTACGACACAGTACTGACCTCTTTATCATTTCTTTTCTTCTCTAGTTTGGTCTCTGGGCTGCCTGGCTGACTTGGCTGGGAATTACCATTCTGGCTTTCCTGAAGGTTTATCACAACTACAGACAGGAGGACCTGCTGGATAGCCTGATCCATGAGAAGGAGCTGTTGCTAGGAAGATCCGCTTCACGAACCTCTTTGCAAGATGAGAAAAGTGGCATGATCTAAAGTGTAAGCAAATTTCCAGGGCAGGATCTAGATTTTATTATTCAATCGTGTGAGCTGAAGCTGAGTCACAGTACTGAGTTGTGTGAGATTTTTTCTTTTCTGAAAAGAGAGGTACTTGCGAAGCACCCACCTCCTCCATGATAAATTGTTGGCAGAAATACTTACAATTAGGATAGAGAGAACGAACGGCCGCATGTGCCACTGGCACAGTAAAGTTTCTGTCCTGCTCAGGCACAGTCTGTAACCTGCTCTTGCTAGCAGAGCTTCTACACGCTATCCCTGGCTTTCAGGACACGGGCCATTTTTGAAGACTGAGCTGGCAAGACCAGGTTACATTCCAGACTGTTTCTTCATTCTGAAATGACAGTTGTAACTGGGGCTGTGTCTAGTTCCTCTTCTCTCTTTCTCCTCCCTTTTGCCAGTAAAGCTTCCCCTATTCTCACTTTATTCTGGGTAATTTCAGCTCTTGTCCAGGTACAGACTCTCGCTGTCTCTGCTTTTGCTATGTATGAATACAGTGCAGACAAACCTGTTGCTCCTGCTCTGATTTCGAGTTCATTTAGAACAGAGGCCTATGTTCCAGACTTGATATTTAATGTTGGACAGTGTTAATGAATTCCATTAAACCACTATAATATTACAGCACCTGTCAAAAAATGTGTATCATTTTGAAGGATGGTGGAGAATTTTTGTGGTTTTGTTTCTTCTTAGATTTTGGCATGACCAACGTTTATTATGACTCCTGAAATATAGTGTAGCTAGCAATTGCTGAAGCTTGCATACTAAGAAATTAGGCTGAATAGATAGCATTGATGCTTGTGCATTTATATATGTAACTTGGTCCCTAACATTGTATGCTATTCAGTTTTGAGTATTAGAATTTACTTGTGGTATTTATTCCATATAGAGTATACAAAATTACTGTAAACATTTGCATTGTGTGTATCTCTATATATCTATAAACATAGCAAGGATCTTGAACAGCTGAGTTATTTTATAGGTAGTTCAGTGTTGAATGGGTCCGTTCTCCCCACTCATGGACAGGAGTTCCAGGGCTGATGAATTTTGTTGTGAAAAGCGAGAACTGTTATCTACACAAAGCTCACTAGTGACTTCATTGTTACTTTCAGTTTTGCTTAGCCAGTGCTTCAACAATTAAGGTGGATGGCTGAGGTGAGAAGTAGATCTGATAATTAAGAAGATTCGCTCGGATGAGCGTGGGATTTGCACGGCAGTGAAGTAAAGCTGTACTAGAATTAGGCAGTTGTCCCTGGGTATGCATTTTACAGAAAGGCCCTGATTCAGCAGAAAACTTAAGCAATCGGTTAGGTTTAGGCTGAAGAAGATTTTCTGGTAGTACACTTGCCTGTGCCTGTGGCAGCTGCGTTTGAGTTGAGACTGAATTTGCTGCGACGTGAGTGCAAAACATGCACAACTATATCGCCTGGTAAATAAGAAGGAGGGGAGAGAAGACAGCAGGCTTCCATCCCATCAGATCTCAAGTCTGGGGCTGGCACAACCATGCAGATTTATTGTTGTCTTCTGGGGACTATCTGATGCTTAAAGTTTAGTATGGGCTAAAGCGTTTAGTTGAAACAGAATTTGAATTCATAACAAATCCCTGAATTAGTAAGCATATTAGGGCAGAAAAACTAACATTACGTTCAACATCCAAATTGTTCTTATAGATTTAGGGAAAAAACCCTCCATGTTCTGTAAGCAGTGAGTGGCCCTATGAACATTACTTATAGTTCCAGCTGGCCACAGCTGTATGTAGAGAGATCTTGTTTTTCAGCATGATTTCTGCCCACAAGGGAATTAAATTGCTTTGAAAGTTCTGCGGCAGTGGCTTTTTTGTACCTGTGAATTGACCTCAGAGGAGAAGTTCCTAGAGAAGGAATCAGAGATCAAGTTTTAATAACAATTTACTCTTTAGATATAAGGACTGTTGGAGTGTCTTTTTTTGTTCAGTTGATCTAATAAGAGAGACACACTTGCAGATACCTAAGCACTTTTCCAGGGCATGACCTTCCCCTTCATACCCTGAAGGAGAGTTTGGGTCTTGAAAGTTAGCCTGATTCCTATGTTTTCCCAGTTGCATATTCCACTGTAAAGGACACTACTTCTCCTTCCAATCTCACTTTGAATTTAAGATTCAGGATTGATGTCTCTTCCCACAAGTTACTTCAGTGCATGCCTTACTCCTCATATGTAGCCATGATGATGCTTTGTGTATTATATTTTATGTATGTGTCAAATCAGGCTTAGGCTGAAGTAATGTGTGGGTTGGGACCACTGTTCCTGGTCTTGCCTGGGAGTTTGAAGAACCAGGAGGCAGAAGATAGCAAGTGTCACCTCCTCATCCTGGATCTGAGATACCAGGGCTCAAGCCTTGTCTTTGGTTCTGAGGAATAAGATGCTGCTCATTGGTGAGGTTGTCTGAAGTTCATGATGTCTTCTACCTCTCTTTTCTCCCATCTCAAAGTTTTTTTCCCCTTTCTACTTCCATGAGAAGCATCAAAGACTGGTCCTGGAGTTTCTACTCTTGTTGACTTTTGTGGTTAGTGTTTTCAGTAGCATTTGTCACCCTGACACTATCTCCCTGACACTACCTTCATTGCTCTGCAGCTCCGTAGACAAAAAGTGCGATCTTTAAAGCACCTGGGGCAACCAGGATCCCACCTCGAAGTAATAGTCAATAGAAATGAAGTACTTCACTTTGGCCTTTGAAAAGTTCAGCCCAACACACGTACATTTACAGACTCACCTTTTAACTTTGTCATCAAAGCTTAGCCTCTTTAACTCACTTACCTGTGTGAATTCTTCTAATTGCAGTTGCATTTCAGTGCCCATGAATGCAAGCATCTTGGCTGTTGGAGTTGGCACGTAAACTGAAAAGAGGCTGAGTCTCTTCTTTGAGTCCCACATGCATCCTTGTCTTTTTTTCCAGCTTCCCTCACTTGACCAGGTGGGATGAGGCTGGCGCCCAGCTTGCAAGCATCAGTGATGCTTAAAAGAAAAGCTAGTTTTGAAGGAAGCCCCTGGACAGGTGAGAGGGCACAGTGTGTAGTGAGAAGCTCTCTGGCTGACTTGAGGGGAGGAAGGGTTTTGTTAAATGCCCAGTTATTGGACCTGCCTGGGCTTTTTTGTTTGCATTTATCTTTCTGCACCCTCTTCTCCTAAAGCTTGGACACACAGGCCAACCTGGTGATGCCAGGCTGAAAATGTGTTAGAATAATGGTTTTATTTATACACACATAAATACATACCTACCTATTCTCTCTCTCACACTTCACTTGTACATTTCTGATCTCTGCTTTTAGTCATACCACACAGTGTGGCTGCAGTATAAGTTTCTGTGAGTCAAATGCTGCATTTCTGTGATATTTCAATGACTTCTTTAATTAAACATGTTCAAAAGGAGGCCTTGGGGAACACTCTAGCAAGAGGAGTATTCAAGGAACTAGAACCCTGTGTGGTATTTATATTGTATTTAGTTATTGTCACATGGTGGAAGGGGAAAAAACTTTGTGGCCTTTGCCCATGCAGTCCTTCCTGCTGCAGCTCATTGCAAAACTGTGAACCATTCTGGTGGAAAATGTGGGATGCAATTGTTTAGTCATCGTGTTCCCTGTGATGCTAAAACCACAGTCTAAAGATTTTGTTTTGGACTGTGAAAATTGCTAACAGTGCAAGGAGAGCCTTACTTGGTTGCATGCAACTAGACACTGCTTTCCAAGGTGCTAGAGTGTTGCCACACAATTATTTTGTTCTACCGAATATATTCCCCACATCCTGGCCACCATCTGTGTTTAATTTCCCTGTCAAGTCCCTGCCAGCAGTCCACATTGGTTTAGAAAAATCTGAGATAACAAGTGTCATCTGAACTTTCAGATCAATGCTGTTTATTATTATTTTTATAATGGAGAAACAATTTATTTTTTTGTAAGAGAATTTTCTCATAAGGGCACAAATGCTCATAACATTTTATCCTACAAATTCATGAACTTTCAATAGGATCTGCAAAAATAAATGTGTGATGGTTTACTTTAAAACCTGAAGAACACAGGTATGTTATGACAATGTTCCTGGTGTCTCTTAGCAAACTGGTTGTTATAAAAACCAGTGATGGATGCTTGAATGTACAGACCTGGTCATGAAAGCATTCCGTGTCAGAAAGGTCGTGTATGTATGCATGTACAATGTACAGAGATATATGCCAGAAATAATTTCACTGCTCTCCTGTGATGTGGATTTAGGCTCTTCTCTTAACAGGCAACTTAGGTCGGAGTAGTTGTTAGGTTGCCTTAACTTTCTACACTGCTTTTTTCTTATTTAGTATTAAGATCTGTGCAATGATACATAGGTTATGGATACCCAGAGGTGGATGTGGAATAGGAAAGTACTGGCCAGTGCACAATTTCCCAAGTGCTGAGATGGGTTCCTCCTGCAGGTTTGCAGATGTTTTAATTCCTACCCTATCTCTGGCTAAAATCCTGATGTTAGCCTGTAGTAGTCCTGTTAGGAACAAAGAGTCACATTTCCCTTCAAGGCCTTCCCTCATCAACACGAAACACTGTCGATTTAACCTATGTAGCATTCAGGATGGAAGCAGAGCTGCAAGGAACAGGAGCACACACTTTACAGTTATACTGCATGAGCAGGGGGTACTTTTCCCCTTATTCAGGAATTATGCACCACGGACTCCTAAATGACCAAGGACCCTTGAATGAACACGGTCCTGTTATTAATTGATTTAAAATATGAACTTGCAGGTGACAAACAGAAGATATTTTGATAGCAGTGTCAATCCTTCTGTTGCTATACCATGCTCTTCTGCAACACAGTACAATATGCTGGATGAAAAGAGCCAGTGTGTGCATTGTAAAGAGCCATTTAATTACTCTTAGAAAAGATAAGGTGAGAAAGAGGAAAAAACATGTATTTGTAACACAGTTATTTAGTAGTAGGAGTTTAGATGGGAGAATTAATTTGAAAACTTATTGTCTTAATGGTTGAAGAAAATCAGGCAGATCTTTGGTGTAGCGAGTTAGTGTGTAGCTCTTGAGGGACAGAAGGTCTAAGCTGATTTATGTTGTCTGAGAATCTCACTCTCTGTATTAAAAGTAATCTGAAAACTCACCTTAAGAAATCATGTGCACTTGTCCTGTTTCTTCTAAATCCCCTATGTAAACAAGGGGTTAGAACACCCTAGGCTGTGTTATTCTCTGAAATGGAGGACTAGACAGGGCCAACTGATTCCTGGTTTGAGGGCTTTGGGGTTTCTTGGTGCAATGACTGTTGCATGTGAAGTGGATGACTGGTTAGGAGAGGGCACTCAGGGTTCACCCCAACACCTGAAGGCTCCCGTCAGTGAGATACAAAGCCATGCTTCACCTTCATTTGTCTTCCAGAATCTTTTATTCTTTGTCACGTATTGGTCCAATCTCAGTTGTTACCACCTCATGCACTTAGTCCTTAGGTAGATGACTGGAGACCATCACCTGAGAAATGGGGGATGTGCATAGGAGTCTCTTCAGGCTGCTCAGAGTGCAGAGCATGGGGTACCCTGGCTAGGGAAGTGCGAGCCACATGCCATTGTGTAGGCTTTATGCAGGAAACAGGGTTTCTACACAACCTCAAATCATACACCGATCTATGTGACGGGTCTCAGAAAACGCAATATCAGATGTGCAAATTCAGAATGCAGTGCAAGAAAATACATACAAACCTGGTGTTTGGGTGAATGTGGCTTTCATCATCTCTCTTCTCCAAAACCCCCCATCTCAAACATATTACATGTAAAATCACTTTTACTATTTAGGTAATAAATATAACAAAATTTCAGACAGCTATTTATACTAGCAAGACTTACTCTATTTTGTGACAAACCAATATGTATTTTGACAAAACTTTTGTCTTTTCTTCTAAGTCAATGGCCTGGGTGTGAACATCCTTCAGCTAATGGGAATCCGGTATATATTCAGATCCTAAGTTTGTGTCTCAGGTTATTTCCTTTGCTGATGGAAATAACCCATTTTTATCTCATCGGAATGTTTGCTTTGGAGACCATAAATAACCTTTCCTTATACTTAGGCAGTCTGGGAAGAGAGGCAGGTTTTACCTGGCTAGTTTCCACACATGCATGTAGCAAGAAAATGCTCATATGACTTCATGAGCACTGAAATTGTTTTAGAATTAGTTGTGTTCATGGTCCTAATGCCTTGAAGTGCATGTTTCTATTTTTATCCTCAACAAGAAAGAGGGAAACTAACCTGAGCTGTGTCTTTCCATTCTCTTGTTGTGAAGAGTATTTACATAGCAGTGCTTTCTCTTTAGTTTCTTTTGTCCATGCCAAAGAGTGTAATTGAACTGCTATTGCAAACATAGATTAACGTGAATGTATTCACCTGAGTGCTTAAACTTTTCTACCTCTCATAACTACTATAACTTCTTAAACTGTTATTGCACACAATAGTCAAAAGAACTGAATCCATATGAGAGTCTAAATCCTATTTTCATAGATAGCTAAAGGATTTAGTATTTAATGTTTATTAGCTTCCTGTCAGATCCTTGATCCTAAAAAATGGGCATAGGCACCCAAGAAGGGCTATCTGAATATCCCTTTTGATTGATCAAATAATGATTTTTTTGTTCTTCATGTTTTTTTAATATTTTTTATTTCACAAAAAAAAAAAAAAAAAACAAAACCCAGCAACTGAGATTTGTTAGACATGGAAAGTTATACATGACCTAAGAAGTTGCATTTCATAGGGATGGCAGAAAGCATTGAGCTACTTGTTAAATGCCTGTAAAGCTCCTTCACCAACCCTCCCCACTGGCAGGTAACTATGAGGCAGAGGTTTAATTTCTCCCCCTGCCTTGGGAGACACAAGCCTCTATCTGCATGGCAAATGCTGCTGCCATGGTGTTATCCTGGATTCCTCTCAAATCCTCCTGCTGAAGCTCTTCTACTTGTCTTGAAATTCCTAAATAACCATGTTTTATTCTGGCAGTTCTGGTGTTTATCAAGGAGATAAAGTACTTGGCAGCAAGAGCTGCTCACTGAAATACCCTGACTTATTTGTATACAGTGGAAACCTAATTTGAGAAGTTTTTGTTCCCCCTTCCCACTTGTCTATGTTCTAAAGTGAGGACTGGGACAATCTGTCAGGATCTGGGAATGAAGATTCATGGTTACTGTTGATGTCTTGGGTGATTTCTCATACAAATGTGTAAACAGTAATGTGACAAAACTACTCTTTATCTCCTCCTTACTTCCCCTCATTTCCCCCCAGATTTGGGCAAGTTTGACTCCAGTTTGTATACAGGTTCTGAAGAGTATTTATGAATGTGAGAAAAACTGCAGCTTCTATGACAAACTTTACCTTTTGTCAAAAAATAAGAAAAAGTGCTGCAGATTTTCCCTGTTCTCACTTGGGCTCTCTGGGGTATGTCAAACTCTTCCCTTTACATAAGCCAGGCCTGATTTGGGTGATATGTTGCTCAAGGAGGTTCCCAAGGCTGGTGCCAGCAGCCCCTTGAGGAACCTGGTGGAATTAGATCAGTGCTATGTTAAACCATAGATTTTAAGGCAGGGAAATGTTTGAAAATCTTCTGTCATGGTATCCCACATTAACACAGTCCAGAGCTCTTCACTCACTAACTCCTGCAGCAAAGGGAATTATTTTTCCCCGTTAACACTGTGAAGTCCAATAGTTTGTGTCTGAAATACAGCACATCTTTCTGCAGCCCACTGGATCTTGATCACATCAGTTAACCCATTCCACTTTCTAGGCTGCTACAACACTTTTAACTGTCATTGTTACAACAGTGTTCAACATTTGACTTCAAAAGGTGCTAACAGTCTCCTTATTAAACCACAGTTTACTGGAGTTGCAAGCAATTCTTTTGCTAAATGGTGCCAAGAAGGTCCATGCTGAACAGCATCCTTCTGGGGGAGGACCACTGCATTGGCATCCACAGCCAGTGCAGACTGATGGTTTTACAGCAATTCTGGTCAAATATTCTCTGAATAAACCTATTGCTGTTTTTCAGTCCAAACTACACAATTGAGAAATCAATATGCTGTGATCTGAAGTACACTCCTAAGAGCTTTTTGAAGGTTTATAAATAAAACAACAACAAAAAAGCCCAACAGTTCCACTGACATCTCATTCCCTTGGATCCTTTCATCTCCAAAAACATTCCTGCAAACTTCACAGAGGGTTTTATTGATGTCATGCTGATCAGGCCTAATTTCTCATGTCTCTTCCTACTGGGGACAAAGACTGCAGAGGGGGACAGGAGAATGCCATAAACCAGAAGAGAAATAGGTAGTGAGGAGAGCTGTGAGTGCATTTCCTTTGAGGGATTTCAGCTTACAGGCTGCAATGTGAGGGATCCCACATGGCAGCACCTGTGCAGGCAGTGCTGACACCGATTTCAGCCTTCGCTTGGCCCTCTCAGATGCTGCCTGCTCACGTGGCTTCACAAACTGCAGAGCATCTCCTTGAAGCATGTGTTGGCCTAAAATCAGTTTCTGGAGAGAGCCACCTGTGTCAGCCGTGCAGTTATCTAGTGTAAAGGTGCTGGCATTGCCACCAAATGTGGAGTGGCTGCTTTGGAAACCTCTTCTTTCCACATTGGCAGATCCAGACAGCCTGCAGCTGGCCCTTTGCCCTGTGCAGCTTGTGGCTTGTGTGGGGGAAGGAAAGTCTGTTCCCAAATCTCTGTAGACTTGCCATTTTTTTAAAAATAGCTCATTAACACTCATTGTTTTAAAAGGTTTGGGTTTTTTGTGTGGTACAACCTGAAAAGATCAGTCTCTCTGAAATGTATGTCCTGTAACTTACATATTCATGAGCTACTGTCTCTTCTTATGGACACATAGAAAAAGCTTTACAAGAGTCTAGATTAACTATTGTGTTATGCTGCTAAAGAGGTCCCCGTGTAATGGGTATTTGGGGACAAAAGTGAACACTTTTCATAATTTGTTTAACTGCTGAAAGCAGTAAAGGGGCAGATCCTTCGCTGGCATATATAGTTTAGCTTTGTGAGCTGTGCTGGAGTCATGTCAGTCCATACCAGCTGAGAGTAGAGCCTGGTCTGTTCTAAATGCTATCTCTCTTGATTTGTATGGTCTTTTGCAGCATAATGACTGCTAATTTGGAGCTTTAATTGCATGCATTTGACAGAAACAGAATTTGAGTGAGGTTTATTATTGTTTTGATACAGTCTCAAAAGGGAAGCTTTTTACTAGCATTTTAATATAGCCCTTTGTAAACACCTAGCAAAGAAAAATTCTAAGTCCAATCCTTCTACTAATAGAGTCACTGACAAAGTTTCCTTTGGCTTTAGTAGGAGCTGGGCTGGGTTCAGTATAAGTGATACACTCTAGTGTTACTGATAATGAGTTAACGTGTTTTATATATTGATGCTTTTTGCTGGACAGTGCATTGGCTTTTTATGATTTAGTGATATATGCAAATAAATTATTTGAAAAGTCAATATTTCTGTGCCTGTTTTTTGAAGGTGAATATAAGTTGCTACAATGTAAGATAAAAAATTGTTCTCAAAGTCAGTAGTAGCATCTTAGTTTGTGTACTCACTCCTCAGCATCTCTATGCCAGCTTGTATAGTCAAGGATATGGCCATATCCTGCCATAGGAGGCAAGGAGAAGATGTTCCTATGTTGGCATGCAGCTGAAAGGGAGCTTGTTACCAAATGTAGAGGAGCATAGACTGCATAGGCAGGTTCATTTTCTAAATGCCAACTGGCTAATTTTCTCTATGTGACATCAGCCTTTCTCTTCAGAGGTGGGTCTAAAGGTTCCCAACAGCTATCCTGGAGTGAGGAATTAATAACAAACAAGTCAACACTATTAACTTAAAGGTTCCTGAATTAGTCCTTGAAGGCAGCTGGTAATATCCTTTTTCTAGTCACATGCTGCCAGCCCTCCTGCCTGCTTTGAAGTGGTAAAAGAAACAAATGACAAGTAAAATTGCTGCTATAGGCTTCACCTGCTCTGTTAGCTTGTTTCCAGACTAGCAGGGTTGGAGAGATGGTGCCTAGAAGCGGTCTTTGGGGCTGTCTTTTACCAGGGCTAATGCTGAGTACATTAAAAGGTTAATGTAAAAAAACCTAGTATCAACTCACTGTGTCCTTTTCTATCTCTTCTAATCGTATGGGTATGGATATGCCTGTTGGTGCAATAAGGTGCTGTTGATGTGGTGATCCTGCCTGAAGAGGGTGTTGGCAGCTGCCCTCCATTCAACCTGCAGGAATGTACTGAAGACTGTCAAAACAATGCTTACCCCGTACTGTTGTGGTCTGCTGATTTCTGTTGTGCATTAATTTCATACATATCGCATAGGGGATAATAGGCAGCACTTCTACCCTTAGCCCTACCACTAGCCCATTTTCATGCACAGGCCTTCTTCTACTCTCTTCTGGCTCTTTACTCCTGCTGCCCTAGACACTGCTCCTGGGAAGACCATCTACTCACAGTTTGATTCAGAAATTGCTGCAAGAGTCCCATCCTCCATCACTCCTTTCAGCCCTTTAAAGCTAAAACATGACCATTTTCAAGCTGGATTAAATAATGGCTCAGAGCTGGTTGGCTTCAGGATTCTTGAGTACTAAATGATTCACCACGCTGGCACCAGCCTGAATTCAGGTGAGCATCTCAACCGTTTGTAATAAATTATGGACTCCCTCTCCCTTTTTACCTCTTTATGGGCAATTCCCAGGAGTTGTACTGAAGGGAAATATTACTCATCATGGCCAACAAGGGAATTATTACCCAACATGTCTGATTTTGTGTAACTTCAGAGCTCCTATTAACCCTTCCAAACTCACAAAGGTGTCACACCTAGAAAAAGAGCATTGAACAAGAATAAGGAGAAATCCCATCTGGCTCACAGTGGCAAGGATAGATCTGTGATGGATAAAGAACAGAAAGAAGGGGCAGAGTGGGAAAAGGGCACATGTATAAGCAGGATGGATGAATGGGAAAAAAGCTTCAGTGTGAGAAGGAAATAAAATAGGTATGTTGGAAATAAAACATGTAAGGCCACAGTGAAGCTGTGCAGCAGTAAGTAAATGCAGGCCCAGGAGTTGGGATTTTTTTCTCTTATTCCCAGCCTTGTTATTGACTTGCTTTATTCACTCGCACAGATGCATTGGCTTTCTCAGCTTCAGTTTCTTCACCTGCAAAATGCCACCACTCTCCCAAGAATGGGGCTTAGCTTTTATTTATGTCGAACTTCATAACAAATTTGTTTTGCCTTTCTGCAGCCTGACACGTATCTGACTGACACCAGTAAACAATCCTAACCTGTGAGGCCTTTCAAGGCCATGGCGAGACCTCAACAGACAACATTGCTGCCTTTACCCATGTCCATAACTGTCCCAACCAGAGCCTAGGTAGAAGCCAAGAATAGCTGTGCCTCTGCTTAATTTCCCTGACGGCCCAGATATGATAGCCGTTCTCACTGACACTGATAAAATTGGGCCCCAGAAAGGAGAACGTGGCCCTTTTCCATTTAAAGCAGACCCAGTGGAATGGTGGTCCCATGCCCATCTCCTGGGGAGCTGAGCCGGGAGGTGATTACACATATGGACTTCACACTGCCTCTGCATTCTCCCTTGCAGCCCTAAAAGGAGTTACTGTTTTACCTTAACCCTTTGGCTTGTTTTAAAGTTACTGAAACCAGGTTGCTAACATACCGGAAGGGTTTACTTTACTGATCTTGCTCTTAAGCTTGCTCTGTTCTTGTCAAGTCAGGCTTTACTTTCTTGTTGCAATGTGCCATCACTTGCAGTGAGGGAACTATCCCTTCAAAAAAGGTTCCTGTTTTGAAGGGGTTAGCTGCTATGTGCTGAGAGGATGTTTCAGTCCAGAGACAAAAAAGGGACACCGCTGATTTGCCAGAAAGTTTCAGCATGAGCATTAAAAATATCATAAACATTAAAAAATTCAAACAGAAGTTGCAATGACCCTAGCCCCATGCAGATACCAATTGAAATACTTTCATCAGAGATTCGCCCGCACACAAGTTTAAAACCTTTCTTCTTTATTACCTAAAGAGCAGGACTGAGACAGGGGAGAGGGAAGGGAAGCAGTGGTGAAACTTACCCTCTGAGCTGGGGTACCTGAGCAGTTTGCACAAAGAGCCCCTGAGCTAAACACTCTTCCTGCAGCAACCTCCGCTTCCCAGACCGGCAACATGTCGAACATAATTGCTGTGGCCTTTGACGTCTGAGGAGGAGCATGACAACAGCCACTGAAGTCACTTGTTTCTGTCTTGGACTGAAATTATTTTGACTTGTTCTCAGTCAAGTTGTTGCCCACTCTCCACTTGAGAGAAGGCTGCGTATCGTGTTTCTGTTTATCCTCTGTCTGGTTAAAAACTCTGGGTTGCTTGGAAAAAGGTTGTTGGGAGAGAGAGGTATGGCCCTCTTTTTTAAAAATAAATCAATTAAAAATAAAGCACCATTTTTTTTTTTTTTTTGGTGGGTTGCAATGGCAGAGGAATTCAGGGCAAGGTCTTGCAGGCATCTTTTCCATCTTCTCTCAGGTGCTTTCTTTCTCTTTCTTTTTTTTTTTTCTTTTTCCTTCTCTTCAGCTCATACAGGTTCTGATGTCAATCTTATACCAAATAATCCCAAGTACACATCAGGTGCTACTTGACAAGAATCTAAAGCCTAAAAAGCTGGTCACGCTGGTTTTATCTAGTAAGAAAACACAGCTGAAGCTTGTTCTCCTCTCAGACACACAGAGCACCATTCCACATTCATTGCATGATCTCCTTTAAAAAGATTCCCTTCAGAGAGGTACATGCTATGGTGAGACAATGGAGGGATAAGGGGGCTTTGCATCCCATGCCTTTGTAAACAGTCCATATTACCATTATATAAGGCCTCTAACACCCAAGCATAAAAGCATAACCACTGACTGAATACAAGCACTATCATAAGTCTTGTAAGCTCAGCTTGTGGGGTTTATGGACTGAATCAAACCCAGAGGATTAAACTACTGATTTGGTAATTAGCCTGGGATCCAACGCTGCTATTTATTATGTTAGGCAAATAAACTAGTTACTGTTTAAATGAGTTTTCATGTTCCTTTTCACACCTGGGAGTCAAGTGAAACATTAAGAAACAGCTTTTGCCCATGGAGGAAAAAAATGCAGAAAGGGAAACAAGAAAGCCATTTGCTGGAATTTTACTAATAATAATTCCAGGTGCATAAATATAGCAGCTTGACAAGCCTTTGGCCATCAGAGCAGTGTTTGTGCAATAGCTCAACTTTATTTTAACTTTTGCAGAATAGCTCTTAGGAGACTTGAGGAGAAAGATAGTTTGGGATTTAAAGCCTTGACCTGAGACTCAGGGAGACTTTTATTCAGAGCTTGCTGCTGCTTGCACGGATCAATGTATTTCTCTCTCTACTTCTGCTCCTCATATCAGCAGTTTATAAGCTCTTTGGGGGACAAAATTCAGACACTTGTTTGCTGTTCAGGATGAGGGAGCATGTGTTTGGTGGGATCTCAAGGTGCTAGTATGACCACCCACTAATGTGAAAAAAACAAATAAGGAAAAAAAAAAAAAGGAGAGCAAGTGGCTGCTGGACAGTGCACAAGGGTGGTTTTCTTCCTCTTTGAGGTGGATGTTCAAGTGTTCTCTGCATGTGGCCAGAGTAGACTGGAAGTTTTGCACTACCAGGTGCTGGTTAGCAGTGTTCTGAGATGTCTGTCAGGCTGAAGGACATTGCTACTGCCTCATAAACCAAGTCCAGCATTTCTGAGCAATGTGTCTTATCTGAAGAAAGAAGATAACAAGTCGGGATTGAAATTCCTCCAGGACTTTGACATCTTGCTTCATGCTGGTGTAGTAGAGACTCGCAGCAAGGATCAGCACTGCACAAAATGAGAGCCACAGGAGCACAGGCAATCCAGATGATGACCTGTCATCTACTGAACATTGATGAGGAGAAAAAAGAAAGCAGCATTATTTTAGTGTCATCTTAAACAATTCCCAAATTTGATCCCCTGCTGATGTCTTTGTTCCACCTTTCTGGGAACAGCAGGGTACATGGGGCTCTGGTTGTGAGTACCTCCATAGGCATCAGTTAAGTGATAGTGAGTCACATCTCCTGATGGAGGGTGGTGAGTATAAAATATCTCATCTAATGGAGCATTTAAAGAGTTTAATTATATACAATAAGAACAGGATTACCATAGCTAATGCATGATCTCAAGTTTCCCTCCAGCAATTATTTTTTATACCTTTACACTAAATATTAAGTTAAATACAAGGAGAATATTAAGCTACTTCGCCTAATTATTTAATGCTCAAATGTTCCATAAAAGAGAGAAAATTCAGATTTCTGTCCTTTTCCCTGGTAACTCAGCTTGTTTGGGGCTCCTGTTAATTACAGTATAAACTAAAATGTGGCTTCATTATCCAAGAGGCATATTTAGAAAGCTCTAGCAGGTTTAACCTCTCTCTAAGTGCTAGATGTGCTAATTATGCTGGAACATCCTTGTACTTGCTCTTAAGCAGGAGGACACTGTAAACATTTTTCTTGCCTTTAAAATAAAGTTCAGGTATGTTTAAAGTGCCATAGGTCAGGCACAGTACACATGGAAATCAATGGGCTATCAATTTATCTCACCAACATACCATGCCCCATCCCTTGAACATGTGTATCCATCCACGAGCCTCAGAGATCCAGTTTGATTCACATCTGGCTGCTCTGTTTTACTGCATGGCCACTACACAATTGGTATTATTTTATAAAGCAGTTTGAGTATTAAACGTTCAGTATAAAACTGAATTCATGCCTGAATAAAAACCTGTAGTGTTCAGCTATTTTCCTGCCATATGCACATAATCAATAAGGAGATAAAAATGTGGTGTGCATTATTATGGGTAAAGGGCCAACATTAGCTGTAACATATTTAAATTAGCTTCTACTATGAGCCATGGAATACACACCAGTCAATTAAGCTGTCATACAGATGTACAGAGAGGAAGGTAAAAGTCATAAAACCAAGCAAGAAACACATAATAATGTATCAAACAGTGTATAGGGAAAAGCTAAAATGTTAATAGGCAGTCATTTTATAGCTAACCAGAAACCAAATCAATGTCCCATAATAGATCTGAGTGAATTATTTGCAGCAAATTATTTATTCATTTGAATTTAGCCCTTCTTTCTGTTTGTAAATTATCCATGAGCAGACTTCAATTTTTATAAATTTGTTTATTTGGCATTATTCTATGAATGGTTTATATGAAGTATTTAGCCAGGGAGTTACTCACTACTTTCTGCTTTTGCAGAGATTTGTAATTTGGAAGTTGGTATTTCCCCTGTGTGATCTCCCATACCGCATGATACAGTTCTCGACTGGGTGAGCACCTGCCTTCCGAACCATGGGGCCCGGCTGATGGACATACCCAGTAACAGTGAAACTTTTCTGTGAAAGCTAAACAGCTTGTCACATCAGCCCTTTTCTATGAAGTGCTTATAACCTTTTTCAATCTTGTGAAAGTTACCTTCCATGTGAAATTTCTGGGTGGTGTCACATGCAAACTTGTCTTTTCCTTATATCCTCTCAACTGGGGAGTCTGTTCAGTTCAGGAACAGAAAAGAAATAATGTGAAAGAATAATCCCATCCACAAAATAGTGATGAGCTATGATCATGACAGCTGCAGCACATCACTACAATTATGTGCTTAAATGTAAGTTTGCTCTTTTCTAGATTACAAATAGAAAATGAATGCTTAAATTTGCTACTTAAATTGCTTGTTGGAACGGAACACTCAGCCCTAGCCATGCGCCCAGTCTAAGAAGGAAATTCATCTGAGTAAAGCACTGTATTGGGACACAGGAGATTTTGGTTCAGCTCCTGCCTTGGACACACATTTCCACTGTCACCTGAGGGATATTTGGTCTTTCCTTTTCCACCTGGCTCTTTCCTGCCTATAGTACCTTGTTCCTAGCCCAACAACAGCCTTAGCTTATGCTGCCATTGGCACAAGCCTACAGCCCCTCTTCCTGGGCAATAGCAACAGCTGGGGGATAGGGCGACGTTTGCTTGGGAGGCCTTTTGGCATCCCAACACTATGGCTCTGTGTGTGTGAATACATACAGGTATGTATGTACCCTTCTCCCCTTACTGCACGGCATAGAGCAGGGGCTGGATGTTGGCCAGGGCCTCTAGAAATGATCACCATCATAAGAACACCCAGATACACACATTTGCTTGAGGGTCTGTGAGGCTGGTTAGTCTCAAACATCCTTGCAAACCAAAAAGAAAAAACAGATTATTTTTATTATTTCTACCCTGCTGCCAGCATATAAATGAATTGCCTCTTCCCCACATATGAAAGTCAGCAGGGAGAACTATTGTTTCGCTTGGGGTGCTTTCCCTGCATATCTTAGTGAAAAACCTGTGCCTATTCTATTGCCATAAAATATATTAATTATATTTAAATTAAAAATAGCTTCAGGGATTTAATTTTTGTTTCCACTATTTGTCTTACTAGATGTCTTGTTTAAAATACTGCACCAGACCTCATCAACACCTTGTGCTTCATATGCTGAGAAGTAAAAGCAACAAACCACTAACAGTATGAAATGCTTTGTACAAGGAGGATATATTTGCACAGTGCATCCCAGCAGCTGAAAAGCAAACTCAGGTTAGTGCCATGGGTGGCTCACAGTTATAATGTGAAGCTTCAACTTACCCACTACGTAGTCATAGCAGGAAATGGCTAGAAAACAAAATGAAAATATTCTTACACTCCTGGAAAGGTCTCTTTGCAGCAGGATTATAAGAAAGCAAGCACTAAGCAGTGTCTCTGAAATTGCCTGTCTCCTTATAGATGCTAGGCCACCTCTTACACTGTTTTCAGATGTACAGATTTATGTCAGATGAGGATCTACCCACTCCATGCAAACATGCACATGTAAGTGCACTTCAGAAAAGTGAGAAAAAACTGTTGTACAGGGCAGATTCAGAGACAGAGATTGCCATTGTCGCAGTTGTCAGGAGTCAGCTCTTGCAAAAAAGACCTTCCTATTCTACACTGTTTCTAGAAATGGGAAGGAGATAGACCAGAAGGCTGAGAGGAGAATGAAAGTTAAGGAAGCAAATCCCATTGTCAGATGCAACTTTCATCCAACAATATCCTGGAACGGCCTCTGCTTGGCAGCTGGGGCCCAGATGCAATCCAGGTTGAAAAGTCCAGGGAATGGAAAAATTTCAGCAGTGCCAGCAACCTTCATCTTACCATCCTCTGTGTTAATAACATTGTCTGGACAAACAGCACATCATCTAAATCACAGGCTGTTTGCAACCCAGAATATTAATTATGGGTTGGGACATTTCTCAGGCCTTCACGGAAAATATTCAGAGTCTTCTCTGTCCTTGCAGCTCCCTGGTGCTCAAGCATGGCTGCGCTGAACTCAGAGCCAGTGGGAGATGAACCTGGTCCCCGCGAGGCTGGACTGACTGCAGGATTACCAGTGCTGATGTGGGGCATGGACTCTGGCAGGGAGCTGAAGGAGCTATTAGCTCTCATCAAAATCCTGATCTTGAGCAGTCAGATGAGATTTGAAAAATCTTGGTCTTACTCAGTGAGTCTTCCCAGGAGTTCTGTTTTGATGGGAAAGCATAGGCCATGTCAACAACCTTATCAAGAAACAGCTTTTCCCTCCTGCATTAGGAGATGCTGCAAGCAGCATATTGCAAAACCAGTGAGAGGTCTGTTTACAGACACATCAACAGATGCTAAGTCTTGTTTTCAGAAACTGAGTAGTAGTCCAAACAGGTGGCTGGCACAGAAATTTTACCACTCTGTCACCTGTGTTTTCACTGACTGACGTATCAAAACCATACAATTTTAATTCCCTACCAGTAAATACAATTCTTTTTAGCTGGGTCAGTTTGTGACAGTCAGAATGAAACAACAGTTCTTATTTGGTTATGAACTGTATACAGCATGTGCAGAAGTGCAAATGGGATCCTCATATTACACCCCTGCTTAAGGTCACTCTCAGTTGACCCACCTGCAAACTGTTACTTTTGGCTCATGAATGAAAGACCAGAGGTTATGTTAGCTGTTTCATTCCCTGGGTTCCCTCATTGGCAGAAATGGTTATATCCTGTCTGCTTTTAATCCCAGTGGGCCAGCTAGGCTCACAGCTTTACTATTGTATCCCATGGCATGCACGCTGTTCAGAAACATGAAAGGGCTGGGTCCCTCCCCACCATTACATCCTAGTTATTCAGAATGACATAAAGGTGTTTAAATTTGGTTTGAGATCCTTTTCTATGAGTGGAAGCATTGTTTTGGGGTAGACCTGGGGCTCAGCCAAACTCATGGTCTACACTGATCCCTGTGGGGGCTGACTCAGAAGTTCACCACGAGAACAGCCCTGAGGTGGCTCTGACGTGATGCAGGAGCCTGTCTCCTCCCAGGGCAGGAAGGAAAATGGAACAGATGCAATTCTGCAGAGCACAGAGCAAAAATTGCCTGTCCTCTGCTCCATGCTGAGCTCAAACACACAAAATAGCATTATCAGAGAGGGAAGCTGATGAGGACAGACAAGGTGGATGTTAAAAGCTAGAAAGGTCATGCCAAAAGCCTTAATAACTTGAGCGTACCATGTTCAGTAACTTCTGGCTCACGAAATCGAACCCTTCTCTCTGCTTTCCGTTTTTCACCCACAGCTTGGTCCACAGGTGGCCTTTTCCTCAGTATTGAAGGAGGACAGCTACTGTCATCTGTCTAAAGAGTTGATCAAAGGACAAAACATATGGCCATTGAAACTGAAGCAATGCATCTGGGTGAAGCTTTGAGCTTTTGTGTCTATGTTACCATGCCCTTCGAATGACACGATATGAAACACAACTGTTTTGACATTTATAGTCAGACCACTGTGATATTTATATCAAGTCACTATGGGTATATCTTCATTTACGTAGATCTTCACTACTCTAAAGTTGTCTTCTCGGGAAAAAGTTTGGTTAAAGTAACAGACAGCAAAGTGTTCAGAAAGGATTTCTCTAAATTGGAGTAAACAGTTACTGAGGGTGGCTGCTCAACAGTCCTGGGGTAGATGGACAAAAATGTGATATGAAATATATGAATCATATCATTGGGAGCACCTTTGAAATGTTCTTCTGAGGTAAGCAGCTCCATTCTGAATGCAGTGTTGTTTCAACAACTGAGACTATGCATCAGTCTTGGGTTTGGACACTATCCTGATGGATATGAGAAGGTAATTTGTTTGCACTTCAATATCACTATTATATTGTTGCTCTGGTTTTTGTTTGGAAGCCGCACTCAGCCTTTGATAACAGTCTCAGATTTCTCTGGATTTTGCCAAATGACAAGAAACGGAGCTGCAATAATAGCAATGTCCTTTTCTGTGTAGGAATGCTCCCACAGTCAACTCCCCAAAATGAATCCAAAGCATCTCGGTTCAGAGACACCCACTGTCCTCTGGAAGTGGAGAGCAGATGGCAAATTTTCTACTTTCAAAGACCTAAGTGGGTGTCAGAGATTCTCCTCATTTTATTTTTACTTCAAGATCGAAGTCGTCTTCTCTACCCCTTTGTCTCCCTTTCCTCTGTTCCTCTGCTAGGTAAAGGTTACTATTCCTTAGATGGTTTTTTTTGCTTCTTCTGGTCACTGTCTTTGATCCTTTTTTATCCCTTGTGTGTCATTTCTCTACTCAGTGATTCACGTTCCTTCCTTGATGTTTTTCTTCCTGCTTTAATCTTTCTACTCCTCAATGCCTGTTACTTTTGCTCATTTTTAGACTCAATTAACCTTGCCCTACACCTTTTCTCTTTGGATGCTTTCCCCACACTCACCATTTCACACATCCACTCCTTGGCCTGCAGAAGCAGGATGAAGTCCCATTAACTACAGTCTGGGCGTGTCAGACCCCAGAGTACAGAGGATAAGTGTTTTCCTACGCATCACACTCTGGATAATCTCAGAAAGGCACAAAATATAGCCAGCAGGAACTGCTATGGAGTGAGGAACATCTTCAGCTTTGATACGTTCTTCTGAGGGATTTATAAGCCAGTTTTCAGGCTAATTTATCACTGATAAGGATGCTTTCTCTGATCTTGGGGGTCATACAAGCATCTATACCACCTCTGTCTCATGACCAGGGACAGTGTATTTTGGAACTCTGTGGTTTTTATTCAGCTACTCGGATGCTGGAAGACCTGTCCAGGGTGTGGGAAACCTGGATTCAACTTGTTTATAAATCCAAAGGTATGTGAACCCACACCTCTTATATGGACACCCTCATTGTCTGATCTATGGTGCACACATGGGATCAGGAAATCTCAGTCTCTGTCACTGAAGCTGTCTTGCTTGGCCTCAAATAATTAAATATTCATCAAGATAAAGAAAAAAAAGAATGAAAGAATGACTTCACAGCCTGGTATTTGGGTGCTCCCTTGGGGGTGGGAGAAGTCTGCTCCTATCCTTGCTTCAATAAATACTTAATATGAAATACTTAAATATTCATTGGAGAAGTCACTGGGAATAGGGTCTCACATCTACCAGGTGAGTACCCTAATCACTCTGCTATAGACACACACACACACACTTCCTGGAATAATGAATATTCAATTATTCTGTGTAAAATGAAACACGTTTAGGGAGACACTGCCCAGCTCAGACTAGCAGTGGTTATAGCTTTAGCTAGGAGGCCTCCTCCTGTGGCACGGCCGAGGAAACTGAACCTTATATTTGAAGAGATTTATAACTCCAAGTGCGGTCTCTGTCCATATGAAATTTTCCAAACACTTAATAGCAACATCAAACCAGAAGAGAAAAACATTATACAACCGGCTGATTGGGTAGCATCGAGCCAAGGAAGACCTTAAAAAAGAAGTGGTATTTACAATATTTACTAAACTTTAATAACTTATGGAAATCAAAGCTACACAGTGTCAGAAGAAATGATGTACTGTTCCCTCAGACAGAAACCTGGTACTAACATATTGTTACAAGAGCTGGAAACCTACCAAAGTGCTAATCGGGAAATTATATGCTCTTAAAAACAACCCGCTTTTGAAAAATTCCAGGCATTGGACACAAGGACTCTATCGCCCACCAAAAGATTACTTACCGGCAGCTCCTCTGCACTAGGATCAGAAGGTGGGGCTGGACATATTTGGGACATGTACTCTGGATGCCAACATGAAGCCTCCCACACGAAGCTTCGGTTGGGAAGCCACTTGCTCAAGAAAATGAAAAGGACCAGGGGAAAGCGTCTGGAGATTCCTCTGCAGTGAGGACTGAGGAGGCAGTGCCACCGAGCAGATGGGAGCTGCAGCAAATGACAGAGGAGTGGAAAGAAGAGTTTCCGCCCTTCATACCAGTGTTGGCTTGGGAAGGATGACGTTACTTGAAATGTACTCAGTAGCCAAAAATAGCACATAGTGATAATACTGATTGTGCAGCTGGAAAGTGGGGCTTTCCTGGCAACAGGAAAGGGCCCAAATGGAGCAAATCACAGATAAACACCTATGTATTTATATGCGTAAACACGAAGGCAAGGCAGTTCTTTTTATAATTATTGCTGCATTTCTGTGATCATGTTGATCTCCTTTACAGAAGCCATTCCTAATCTCAAAAGTCTTGCAAGTGGCATTGCTTTTAATCCTTCTCCCATTCAAAATATGTGGGTAAAGCCATCAGGAAATGATATAGATGTAGTGGAATCACATATATCTCCCTCCAGTACAGTTATGGCCTCACTTTATATGTTTTACAAATTAGATCCATTATTATAGTAATAAAATGGGATTTTAATATTAGACGTTTCTGCAGATATTATAATAAGATTATTGATAGGAAGAGAGGTGATTTATTGTTCAAGAGGTTTTAACAGCCTCTTGTCAAATGCTGAAGGCTGGTCACCATCAAATATATAATTTCCAGTCAGAAATACCTGCCATGACTGCTGAAATATGATGGTTTATTGTCTCTACAAGCACAAGCTTGAGCTTTTTTTGTTGTTCTTTTCCTGGAGCTATTTATTTGCTGTGACATGTCTAAAGTACTCCAGTTTTGAGTTATTTTTCAGGTGGTTGGATGGATTCTCTCATGGCATGATCAGACTGGCACTTGTTTTGCACCGTCCCATTTGAGTGAGGGTTGCAAGATGCTTACATTGGCACTAGGAGCCAGAGAGCAGAGCACAGCAGCTCTGTGGACTTCACTGTTTTGATCTTCTTTTCGGAGATTTGTGGAGTGGGTGAGAAGATGGGAAGGGTTGGGATCCTCCCTCAGGGAAAAGCGGGCCAGCAGAAGCAGGGGCTGATGTGGGGTCAGCAGCCCCTTGCGCCTTACTGCCCTCCCGCAGCTCAGCTCTGCACGGCTCTGCAGCACTGCCAGGGGCTGCTGTCCTCAAGCCCTTCCCTTTCCAGCAGTGAAAGCTGCGTCGACATGGAGAAGAACAGATTTTGCTGGCCTGGGGCTCTTCACTGGATGCACCATATCTAAAAGCCATCTGGAGAGAGTCACCTTACCTTCTCTTTCCTGTACATTGGGGTGACGAAGGGCTTTTCCTCATGCTGCAACCGGCTCACAGCTGCAGGGCTTGTGAAATGCTCTCAAAATCCCCTCTTTGGTGTGTCCTGCAAGAGTTTCACAGCAGTTATTTTGGGATATCAAGCTGAACTTTTTTTTTTTTTTTTTTTGGGGGGGGGGGGCGAAAGGCAATTCTTCAAAATTTTTCTCATAGTAGATTCGAGACAGAAAGGTAACAAAGCCTTCCAAATAATGGTTCCTAGCTTCTCCTCTGGCTCCTCCTTCCACCTACTGTGATAATCATCTTGCTACTAATTAATGTAAGAAGGAATTTACCTGCCTACTTCAGCCAGCAAAACTGACGGAGGTTGGAAGAGGGAAGTCAAACTCTAGTCTTTATCTAGCTTTGATTTTCTCCATGTGAATTGTCTCATTTATTTTTATTAGTGTCATCCAGAAAGGCACATAAGAAGGTCTTGTGTAACTTCTTATTCCTGCAGAGAACAGCAGTGACCTGAATGAAAATCTTTGTTCCTGTCTTTTTCACTGAATCTAGTTTTATTGAAAGAAAGGTCTCACAATTTTCTAAACAATTGGTCGAAATCTTTTTGATATTTTCTTTTTAAAAACCCTGCAGAAAAGCTGAGGAGGGTTTGTGGTTTTCAAGAAATGGACAGCATTTATCATTTTTGATTCCAGAAATAATTTCTTTTCAGTTCTAGATTCCCCTTAAATATAAACAAATTTTCTTTTCATTTGCTTGAAAAATCATTTGGCAGCTTATAAAAGTTTTCATGAAAGATTGCTATCCAAATGCTAGGAATGATAATTTCATAGTGTCATTCTCACTTTTATCCCACATGTTAATTTTATTGATGGTAATGGTTGTAAATGCTTAAATAATTAGTAGTTACCTGGGCACTCAGGTTCCAGTGGATGAAGATGTCAGGACTTCAAATCTCATAACAGGGACAGATCCATTCTTACTAAGTGCTTTTGACTGCAGCTTAACAACCTAAAATTGGATATAAATTAGGAATAAAACACAGTTTAATGCATGAAGTGAAAGATTCAAGGAAAATAACTTCACTAGCCTCTGAAATCACTGGTAATAAGTAATAGTTACGATAGTGGTATAATTTCTTCTTTGGAAGCTGGAATAATTTCCTTTAACATTGCCCTTCTT
Source organism: Tyto alba (assembly GCF_018691265.1). Lineage (NCBI taxonomy): Eukaryota > Metazoa > Chordata > Aves > Strigiformes > Tytonidae > Tyto > Tyto alba. The sequence continues at coordinate 10,940,462 of NW_024881303.1, forward strand.
TTAAAAGTAATTTTTCATCAAGCTTTGATCTCATTTCATGCAACATATGTCAGAAGCAAAGCCGGACAAAGAATTCATAAATGAATTATTTAGCTGATGAGTGTCACCTCTATTTCTTTCAGCTAATTGTTCACAAATAGATAGTGACTTTTGTGAACGTATTCATTATTCAGATTTATTCAGTGGATAATTGCTGAGAGTAATTCTTTGTCTGTAGATTGCTTGGAAGCATTTTGCTGTGAACATTTAATAGTAAAAATCTATGCAGGCTTTCAATACAAGACAAAATAAAAATATCTGTCATTACTGATGGAGTCCTTAAACGCAAATGATATACTGCAGTCTTAATGAGCAATGCCAGTTTTCAGGAAGAACTCCATTACTTCCCACAGTACATAGGAGGGAAAGCAAACACATCTCAACTATCTGTGGAGTGTCGACTTTGAATGGTGCACATTGTATATGCAAATAAGTTTTTACAAGAAAAGGGTTGCTTAAGTGATTCCTTAACAGAAAAACAAAACAAGCCTGAACAAAACATGATTGACTTCTCGGTGAATAAATATGAACAGTCCACACAAAGGAACTAGCTGCACAGCCAGTATTTTTCTGCAATACCCCACTGGAAGATGTCTAGGAAATAAACATAACATGATAAAACAATTTTACTCAGAAGATAGCTGTGTAACCATATGAACTCTTTTTCCATTTCCTTCTGTGGGAATAAATATTCTAGACAAGCAAAGTACTTTGTAAATGATGCCTTTGTGGGGATTCGTCTGGCCTGGTTCAATTATTTTGAAACCTAGCAATTTCCTCATATCATTGAATCTGGATTTATTGCAAATAGGGTCATAGAAGTAGTCACTCATTGCGATAATGGACTTAGTTTGTCTTAACTATTAACACTTCCAGTAGGTTTACACACACGTATATATTCAATATTTATGGATATGCACAGTGCATATATATTAATAATGAAGCAACTTTATCTCCAACAATCTGAAAACAAAATCACGTAATACCATACAGTGCGGGGTGCAGTGGTAACTGGAAGCAGCATATCAGGATAACAGAACAGAAAAGGAATAAATAAATTAGAAGGGAGTCTTCCATATCTTCTTCAACTTCCAGAGTGTCAGTTGAGCCTTTGTTCAATATTCCACCTTTCGTGGTTCTGTGTGCTCTTGATTAATAATTTAGAGAAGCACCTTTTGGCAGCAAGGTAAGTTTTGTGTTTGCCAAGAGTGATTTTCCACCAGTCAGGGAGTACATCAGGAAATAAAAAGGCAAATTGCCCCTTGGCATATAATTAGCTGTGTGCCTTCTTCCTTTTTCTGCCTCTGGAGAAACAGATTTACTGCTGAAAGATGTGGGACACCCATGAGGTGTCATACGGCACCATTTCTGCTCCTGAGACCTTCCCTGGAGGAAAGCACTGTATAAATCCAGACAAAAATCAGCCCTTTGGACTGTTTGTTTCCATGTGTATCTGACGACCAGAAGAGTCACAGTTAAAGTCTTGTCTGATGGTCACTCCAAAATGGGTCATTTTTGTGAAGTTGGGGAAAAATATATCAATAACAAAGCATGATGGAGACAGAGTAATGAATGGGAAGACAGTCTGATAACACTGGGTGTGCGTAGCCAGCTAAGCTGAAAGCAATCAGTTTTCCTTTCTGTATATTGGTTAATTCCTGCGATGCCCAGAGATCTGTGTACCCAGGTGCGTTTGTCCCCAAGGAAGGGCAGTGTGGTCAGTACAAAGTGCAACATCGTCCGTCCCTGGGGTGCTTCATGAAGGACCCACAAATGTTATCCTCCCAGTGAGACCTTCTCTTCACCCTTTAGATATTACTACCCTGCACTGGAAGTTTTCATGATCACACAGATCTATAAACTTCCCTTTGATGAAGGGCAGGCAGACCCGAGGCCATTCATCCAGGAATTGCAGGCCTGGATTGATACTCTTTGCAAAAATTAGGTTAGGCATGGTAATATCACATGGTAATATCATCTGATCCAGCACAACAGAATTTGTTTCTGAAGGCAGAGATCTTGATTTATTTGTGGATGTAGCAGGTGCTTCTGAGTGATGATGGTCTTCCCGGGGCTGTGACACCAGTTTCAAAACCACAGCGTGCAGGGGTTTTTACTGGTTTTGAGCTGAGTTCTTTTCTAAGGCAAAGACACATACACTGAGCAGAATGTGTAGTAGGGTTTTACATTATGATGGGAACATCCCTGCCGTAGAGCACATTGATTTCTGCTCTATTGGAAATGGCTAGAAATGATTTAACTCTGTTGAGGAACCTGGTCTCAATTCATCCCTGGCATGAACCCATTGACTTATAAAAGGCATGGATCCGTCTCCATTTCTTAAAATTGCCTCTCTTATTCATGCGTCTTTCCAGGTAGATGTTACAAATAACCACAAAGTACTTGTGATGATATATAGTAAACACAGAGAAAATTTCTGACTGCTGAAATGAATTTTCTAATTAATTACAGAATGATTCCACATCCATTTCATAATTAGACTCCTGAGATTACAGCCAAGCTATTATTTGTGATTCAACATGCATTTTTATTTTGGAGATGTCCCATAAGCCATTAGGTTTATTCCACCTGAGGTTTTCTAATTCATTCTGTTCATCCTGCCTTGTAAAACATGTATTGATCAAATAAGAGTTACCAAGTAACCAAATGTTAATATTTGCTGTTGGCTCACTGATCCCGCATCAGCCAATCCTGTTGATGTAGGCTGTAGGACATGGACAGGGCTGGAGTGAGTGAGGTTATTCCAAGTCAGCTTTTATCACACATTCATCATATTTTAGGAACAAAAAGGAGTGGAACTAGAACCTCTGATTAAAGAATCTGGGCTGGTGTTGATGGCAGGGCTGTCACCAGCCGTGAGATGAATGAGAAGGATGAACCCACTGCCATTAGGAGGATGGCTGAATGGGCATAAAACAGAAATGGGGGCAAAAAAGATGTGAAAAGAAAACCCCTTAGAGACAGCAAAAGCAGAATTATATTCAGGAGTTCTGTTTTAGCAGTAATCACTTTGTGCTCTCTGTTGTGTTGATTCGGGCTTTCTATAGCAATTCCCCATTTTCCCGGGTGAGTTTTGGCCCGAGGAGAATTCAGGCTAGGATGACTGCAGGGTACAGCCTAAAAAGGCGATTAGAGGTCTTGCCTAAATCCCAGATATCAAAAGGCTCCTGTTGACTTCTGTGAGCCACTGTCTGTCCTTAATGGATTTTAGAAACTTGGTATCTATTAATGCCAAACTGGTCCTGAGACGGGCAGCAAGTGGGACTGACAGCAGTGGGAAAGTAAGAAGCCAAGGGAATTGTAAAGCACCTAGATGCAGGCATCACTACATAAGATGATTTGAAGGCACTGATGTAAATGCTCTTGAGCTCCATTTGCAGTGTCACCTTGAAAGGGGATTAGATTAGATTAATGACATGAAAGAAGAACAGAAAAATGGAGAAAAGAGCAGATTGAGGTGTAGAAAAGCCCAAATGAGTAAAATATGCATGAATTGGAAAGAGTTTGGATGGTAATATTGGATGACGAAGAATACAAAAAGCAAGCGGCAAATCCCTCTGTCATTGGCAGCCACTTTACATTAATGTTAAATCTACTAATGCCGATATTTGTTCTGGATTTAATTTCTTGTAATTAGTATGTAAGTCTCTCTTCTCCACCTCTCCAAGCCCTGGAGGCTGGTGTTTTCAGACTAAAACAAGTAGGTTTAACAAAGAATAATTGGTAACGGTTTTTAAAACTGTCCAAGTGCTTTTGGAGCCTGTATTCAATTTCATCTCAATTTAAGCTGAAATGAGGAAACTAAGTAATGTAAAATTCAGGCAGCACATCAAAGAATGCTTGTGGACATAAGGATATACAGATAAGTCAGGTTGAAAGCCAGTTATGTTTTTCACAGGCAAGCTGAAGATTTGTGTTTGTGTTACAAAGCAGAGCATCCTTTGGCATGCCTGCAGGGGTGTCGGATCGTCCTGCTCACACTGAGACAATTTTTGTTTTACAATGGGGTAGCTGAGAGCAGGATGGGCTTTTACTGAAGAGAGTGGAACCGGGGTTCAGCTCTGATAGCTGGCAGTTTTGGATCAGATCTTTAAAATGTGATGCCCCTAGGAGGCAGCTTGTTACTAGCTGTAACAGTCACAGCCCTCTGTCTTACCTCTGCCCTCCCCCCCCCCCCCTCACCCCCCACTTCTTTCTCCTCATTCTTATCAGAAATTTGGTCCAAGACCAGGAAACCTCTCAGCTTAAATTAGTATGTTGGTCAGAATCATCTCTGCTCTCACAAATGGGCTTTTTCTGATGTGGAGCATTTTCATCAGCATATTATTCATCATCTCAAATGTATGAGCCTTTCAATCAGTCTCCTCAATGAAACAATGAGAATTACATTGCCTTTTTCCTTTAAAGCTAGACAAATGCAAAGTCAAGGAATAAGCTTCACAGGGCAGCTATGGAGATGGAGAATTAATAGTGTCTGAAGGGAGAAGAATTGAAACTGAGCTCTTAGTCTATCATATGATTCTGACTACGTGGTTGTTCCCTGACAGAGGCAAAGCTTCTGGGTACAGAGAGCTGATTCAGTGCCTTGCATTCTCTCTTTCATTCATTACACCTCATCTAGCAAGAGTTTCTGGGAGAAGTACTGAGACTGGAGTGCTCTTATGCTCTCTACCTAGTGTTAGCATTTCTCCCTGTGTATTGGAGAGCTGGAAAAGATTAGATCCCTTTTGTACCCTACTGGGCCAAAGGCTCTTTCCAGCTCTAAAATGAAGAAGATGGAAAGGTGACGCCACCACTCCTCCTTCCCAGAAGAAGACCTCTCCTGCTTCTGTGACTCCTCTGAGGCTGTAGAACTGAAATACCTTTTTTTGACACTCCTGGTTTTGGCAAGTTACGTTACTTGCTTCATGGATAGTGCCAGAGCTGGGAAATAGTGTTGGCTTCTCTGATGGATATATTGACAGTCTAAATCAAAAAGTTATTAACAAGAGATACTACAAGACCTCTTTATAGAAAAGTTGCCTTCTGTTTGACTGACATATTTTCTTTACATGTCTTTTTTTTTGTTGTTTTTTTGTTTTTTTGGGTTTTTTTTTTTTTTTTTTAATGCAACATTTCTAAAATAAAGTAAAAGGACACCTGGCTATTCCCCAGGGATATTCCACAATCAGGGATGCCACTGATTCCAATTAAGAATTCTGCATGTGGAACCTGGGCAGGATTTCACCTCTGCTACTTACATCTATGGGACTGATAGATCTCTATTAAATGAGCAAAACTTATCTCTGTTAGGGCACTTTGGGTCAAGCTGCCTTTCTATTCACACCCCTGAAAGAATATTACAGTGAATAGAAATTTGTCAGTAAATGTGTAATGGCATTTGCTCTTGGTTAAATGAAGTAATACAAAACACAAAGACTGGGGCAAAGTACTGTTAATTCCAAAACAATCTGACTGTAAGGTTGGCACCCTGCTCTCTTGAGCTATAGCTCTACTGGCTTCTGCCAAAAGGCCATGTAATTTCACCTGTCACATTCCCACTGCCTTATCTACTATCACTAGCTTATTACAACTGGTGAATTTACATCATTTTGGCACTCCTGATGCTCTGACACACAGTGTAATCTTCTGAATATCATATTCTGCTTGCAGGACACAAGTGAAGAAAGCATCTATCTGCTTCACACTTCCTTCTCTTTACAGGAAATTCACCACATCCACCCATCTCTGCACAATGATTCCTGGTTCCCATTCCTAAGGCCAGTAGCCAGCCTACTCCTTACCTGCTCCCCCAGCTTGGCTTCCTTTGGGCTGTGCTGGTGTCTTCACCTGGCATTTGTCATGGTGGCACCAAATGCTGCAGACCTGGCTGCAACCTGTTACCAGAGAGTGATGAGTGATGCAGGTGTTGGGTGCCTCTCCCATTTCAGATAGGGGGGTATATCAAGAAAGACATGCTTTCTTGAAGCCTGCAAATTTTCCTTGGATGCAAAAAGTGTCCTTCAGCTAAAGCATATACAAAAAGTGCATCTGAAACTAGAAGAGGAGAGGATTTCCTCAAACTAACCCATAGGAAGGTGGCTTCTGGAGCTACCACCCTGTCATGTCTTTCAGGAGGATCTGGTGTGAACCAGCATCAGTGTTGGAGAAGGACACCGAGTAAGTGCCAGGTTAATCAAGGCTGGAGGGTTTGCATGGCCATGATACACTGTCTGTTATGTGCTCCCCATTGCTATTTCAGAAAGGACACCTTCAGCTCCATTATGTTTACCAAATAGAAATCAAACACCTGTAAGACAGCAAAATAGCATTGCTTCCTTTTTTTTTTTTTTTTTTTTTTTTTTTTTCCTGGTGCTGTGCAATATAAACAAGCAGTATAAAGGAGGAAAAAGAAAGGGAATTTGGAGAATTTGGAGCAGGTGACACTGGTGGCTGTTACCTTTACTTGTCAGTTCAGAGCTGGATTTTGGGGAAGCGTATAGTGGTGGAAATGGGCTGGCTCCAGAGAGGAGAAGTTAAGTGCTCCAGTGTACCAAGCAGCTCTCAGTCCTTCGAGCCGTCTGCTTACACAGGAGCTTCTTTTACAAAATCAAGGCTGGACATTTTGGGGGGCTGAAATTCACCAAATCTTGGCTCTGCCCAACAGCCCATGGAGTAATAAGCTCTGGTCCTAGGCATGTGCAACCAAACCCCTCCTATTTGAAATCTTTATTTGCTCCCCAAAAAGTAAAGTGGTTGCTCCAGGATGCATATATAGAACGTTGTACATTCAGATACTTGTCAAAACCTTTTACCGCAAAACATTCCTGTCTGTATAATGACCTGTTGAATCTAGGTGCTTTATATGAGCAAAATAGAGGTTAATTCCTGGGTTTGGGAATGGCAATAGGAAGGAAACATAGAGCTTTCCTGATCCACACAGTGTTACGCAGGTCAGACCTCCTTTCTGGAGGTAAAGTGGGTTGTTTGGGATATGAAGTGTTGTCTACCTTGTTTTCAACATTAGTTGCAAAACAGGCTTTAGGGGAACAGGTTGTTATATTGCTTTTCTACTGATTCAATTCCAAAAAGTCTGCTAAGAGATTTTATTGCAGCTCCTAATAATGGTTATTATTGATCATAAATAATATACTCATTTTCATAAGTCTTGTCTAAGACTAGGGCTGTATAAGAGCTACAGGTACTGGTAAAGAGACTGTTCTTGCCCTGAGTCTGTATAAACTGAAGGAGCAATGCCTGTTTACACCAGAATAAAGATTTGGCTCACAGTTTCCAGAGGGACTGAATATACAATATAAGGGAAAAGAAGCCAAGAAGCCACAGTATTTTGACAGAAGCAGGTTAAGCAGTTTTATGACAGAGGCTCTCTCCACACTGGCCTATGCAGGCAAGAACACAAAACCTTTTCTAGACGTACCTGTTGGTCACGATGAAAAACGTAGGCAGCATCTCATACTGACATGTCTAGCTTGGGAGGCCTGCTCAGAAAAATCCTTCATCAGAGGAGCAGCTGTCTCCTTCCCCGGAGCAAATTCCTTTAAAGCTGTCAAGGATGCTGTAATCAGACTAGGTCATCAAAACCAGTCCTCCTGAGGACTGGAAATAAGATCCAGAGATGAGCGAGCATTCAGCTACATGGGCAAGGTCTAAAACACTAAAGTTTCCATTGAAATTAAATGAAGGGACTGTAATTGCTGTGAAAGAAAAGTGAAGCAATCATTGGGAGAGCCCGAAAGCTTTGAAACTACCTCCTGAAATGATTCTGGCTGTAAAGCAGGGATCTATGTACTGCATAACAGAATCTGATAACAGACAAAGCTTTTACCAGGAAACCAACTTAGATAACTACTGGAGCATTTGCCTGTGTGGCTCCTGGAGCTAAGGCAAATTTTAATTGAGATTTCACCATACAGTTGAGTAGTTTTATTACGAGGTTAAATAAAAAAGGTTAATAAAGTAATAAAAATAGATTCTTTATCTTCTTGATTTGAAAACATGAAGCTGTGGTCAATATGTTTGATAATTTGTAAATAGAGTGGAACAAAGCGCAATAGCCATGGTGACCACTGAGAGGGGGATTGCTGTGCATTTGCACCTCTCTTGTACTTGTGATTGCATCAGCATTTTTGCAGTTTCCATAAATCGTTTGTCAGTAAGGAAGACAAAATGGACTCAGTTCCTCTCTGGTGCAATGTTTGCTGCTGTTACTGTAGTTACATCTAGGATAAATTTGGCCTGGATTTGACTAAACCCAGCCTTGGATAAAAATAAAGGATATCAGTGTATTTGATTTTAGCTGTATTTACAGTGTATTGCTTACAGTGTCTCTGATTTCAGGTGATTGAGCTCAGCTGAAGGAATAATATTAAATAGATCAAAATGGATCCTTAACGCTTCTTCAGTGCTCTTTATACCGTTACACCAGATACAGATCTGCATTACACCAGATACTGGTTCCCAGAGCTTTCCTGTTGCTCATATTTAAAAAAAAAAAAAAAAAAAGAAAAGAAATCATCACTGTGCATGGTGCAAATGTTTGTGGAACTACAGAAAAAATGAGGAATAAACACCCTCTCTCCTAGGTGGGAATAGCTGGGGAAAATCCCTGATTGATCGGACACTTGATGCTCTGAGGGTCTATCCATCCCTCTGGTACCGTCTGGGCTTAGAGCTGCCCGGGAGGGGCTGGCAGTGCCTGAGTGCTGTGGTGGGCACCAGCGAGGGGGGGAAAGAGCGTGCCAGGCTGCCTCAACCGAAACCAGCAGCCAGTAATTAAGGGGAGGGATCTCTTGGGACAAAAAGAAAGAAAATGAAGGTAATATGCTCCACTGAGCTTCTGAAAAAAGATAGTTGGAGGAGAGGTTGCCGAAGCACATGAGAGTTGGAGATGTATCATGGGGGCACGGGGATCTCTAAAGCCTTCAGGGAGACTCCAGAGCAGTAAGACAAGGGGAAAACTGGTGCAGGCGAGGAGTGGGCAGCAGTCCTGGGAAGTGTATCATTAGTGATATTGAGGAACCCATTTCCCATTTCTGATTGCTGTGTTCACCAAAGTCTCCAAGAGTATTTTACCCAACTGTCTCTGTGCTGCCTTTCCCATCTGGGGAAACTGAGGCACCAGCTTGCAAAGTGACTTCCCAAGGCCACTCAGCAAGCCAGCACCAGAGCTGAGTGCTGGGGTCAATTGATTGCTCATCCCACCTCCTACAAAATCCCCCTGTACCAGGGGCAGGTAACTGCTCTGAGATGCTTCAACTAACTGCTTCTGCAGGCTGTGAAGCTCACAACTATCCAGGGAGAGCATGCCAAGAATAATCAGAGCATAAAGACTGTGGGAAATTATGCTATAAATCCTGTAACACCAAAGAGCAACCCTGAAAAGTTTTGCAGCGAGGCAGACCAGAGTATGGAGCAGGTAGCAGAGAGGAATATCGCAATATATATAAAACCATGTACTTGCCTGAACACTCTCGAAGAGCAACACCCACCAAAGGCACTGTGCTTGAGTGAGCTGAAGGGCTTCCTCAGCTGTTCATCCTGGTAAAGGATATTTAACAGCTCAGTCAACTGGCTGAAGCTCAGCTGAAAAACCACAGTGCCAAAAGCACAGGAGACAGAGACAGTGCAATAAACACAAGGCTGCCTTGATTTTTTTCTGTGTCTAATTATATATGTATTCAGAATTCCTGGGACTCAATTATAACCTCACAGTTGCTTTTCCTTCCTCAGAGGCTTTGTCCCTGAGTAAAGCAACCAAGAACAAAACAACTAGTGTCTTTACTCTGCAGCTCCTTTGCCACATTATTCCCGTATCGAATCTGGCAGCTCCCAGCCTTCCCAACACTATAATTAGAGCATCTCGCAGCCATCAAAACAGCACTGACCCTCGCCACAGCACTGACCTGCCTGCTTTGCAGCTCTCATCTGTCATGCACACAAGCACTTCACCCACACAGAGCAAGTGCACAGGAGGGATGGGGGTTTTACACTTTGGCTGTGCCTGTCCTGCAGCCTGGGTCCACACATTGCTCCAGCTCCTGCACACACTGTCCTGTGTTATGGGAGGTTGGCTGTGCTCCATTTTGCTGCTGGAATGGGGGAGCTGGGTGAAACGGGGAGGTAGAGGAAGGAGGCACTTTAATTTGACATCCTTTCACCCAGGCTGCTTCTTGAATTAGTGCATGAATCTTGGCTCTTCTGTCAACACTTCATTCGCGTTTGATATATATGAACTTGCAGACAGACTGTGGCTGACTATCCAGACTACCGATTTAGGGAGAGCTGAGACCCCAGGATAAATTAACACAGTCTGGTTTCCTTCAGTCTGTGCTGTTTGTCTGGTCTTCCAGTTCCAGAGACCCCTGACTGAGCACTGGGGAGCCCCTGTCACCTCCCGAACTCCCTGCAAGGGCTGGGATGAGAGAAAGGAGCAGAGGCTTTCCCTGCCAAGCAAGTATTGCTGTGTTATGGGTTGATGGGTTAAATTTGCCCTCAATGTGCATTGAACAGCTAGATGTATTCCAAGTTCTTTCCGTATTTTGCCGAGTTTCATTTAGAGCAATTTATCCTTAGTAAATGGGGTGAACAAGCAGCCAGGAGAGGTGTAGGCAGTCACAGAAGAACAGTGATCCCATCCTAAAACAGATGAGCTAATAGTCCCCAACAGGCTTTCTCCAGGGAGCCACGGTGGCTACGTTAGATCAGATATGTGAATTTATGTGGCTAAGAATACATGTGGACTGGGTCTCCCTCTGACTGGGATCAGGTTAGAATCAGGAGCCCATGTCCGTGGTTTCATTGCTGGGTGGACATTGGATTCAGCTGCTTTGGGAACTCCAGGCTATGGGACTTCAAGTGCTCTGCCTTCAGGGAGCTGGTCACGGACCAGGATTTCTGTTTTCTTCCCCTCTATCCTTATCACACATGAGTTATTGTTCTGTAAATGCCCCATCCCTTCCCTCCTTCTCCTGCTCCCTCCCACGCTCACCAGCCTAAACTGGAAAAGATGCAAAAGGTCCAGCTTCATTTCAACTCTTCTTTGTGTCAGCCAACTGGCAAAAGTCAAGAGCAAATTCACGCCTATATGGATGGAGTAAAAGCAAGAGTGCTTTCACCCTGTGTAGGATTTCCCACACCCCAGAAGAGAGTTTCTCTCTCTAACTGCAAAGTCAGGACTCAGCTGTTCTGATGTTTGCTGCCCTGCAGATACCCCCCACCTCAGTATATTGCCCTGGCCTCCCACTACAATCAAAGGAGACAAACATGTGCTTTTAGGGGTAATTAATCCACCCTAATTTAAATGTCTACATCAGCAGCAGATAAGTCATATCCTGTAGGTGCCTGTTCCTCTCCCCTAGCTCTGATACTCTGATACAGAAGCCTCCACTCAGCCAGCTGGATCACACCTACCCTATGCTCAGGCAGAGAAAATTTTTTTCCTGAAGGTCAGAATGACATTTTAATACGTATTGCCAAGAGGCATGGGAGGGGGAGATCTTTTCAGGGTAACCTTGAACTGAAAGCGAGTTCTCTATGGTGAGTTTGTTGGGCTGGAAGGGAAAAGGCAAGGATGTTTTACCAAAGTGCAAACTAACCTGCATATCAAAGCCTCAGTTCAGAACTACCCAGGTGATCTGCATGTGCCCTGCATGGGCACCTCTTTACATCTCTCTCTCTCTGTAACCGTGTTTCAGAAAGTTCATTTTAAATGTAAACTCAGGCTCTTCCCCCTCTTCTGAAGTAATTCTTTATTTATCAGAACATAATTTACATTTTCTTTTACTTTTATGGGAGGTTTGCATTTCCATGTATGTCAGCAGTGTACAGAACAGACATCTTAGTGGGTGAAGTGGAATTTTGATTCATTGGAGGAGAGTGCATTATCAGTAAGTTCAAGAGACTAAATCTGCCATGGAGAGGACTTCTTTTGTTTCCATCATCAAGTCAGACACTATATCCTGTCAAACATCCCAAGGGGCACTTTTGCTCCAGGCGCCAGAGGTAATAACTCTGCTCAGAAATTCACTGTATGCTGAAGTCTTCATCATACAAAGCCTTCAACTCTTGTTCAAATGCAAGACACAAGTGAAAAAGAATAAAAATAGGAATTAATCCTTAGTCTTACCAGCCCTGTGATATCTCTGTTTTTCAGCTCGGGCTGTGAGGTTCTTCATCTGAACTTTTTCTTCTGGTTTGATCCCATGGCTGAGGGTGGTATTGCACAATGAAATTCTCAGATTTGGATGAAGTGTCACAGCATCACCAACATCAGCTAGCAGCGTCCCATCGCTACTATGATTGCTTTGTCACCTTCCAATCCTCAAAATAGCTATAATGCTTGTTATTAAGAGGGATGGATCCTCCTTCTTGCCCTCACCCCCTTGCCTGGTGGATTACAACGGAGAGGTGGCCTCTTGCTCTCAGTTGCCTTTGCATTGATCCTGGTCCACGGGCTCAGTATGGTGCTTGTTGCCCTTACACAGAGGGAGCCCATGGTCAGATCCCCCACCTCAATGTCTCTGCTGCATTGACACCACTGCTACCTACACCACTAACGCCACATGGGTCACTTTGTTGCTGGCTTAAATATGCTCATTCAGGATGGAATTTGTGGAAAACCACCTGGTCATCTCTGCAGCACATCCATTCCTTCACTGGGAGTATTTGTTTGCTGAAACCCTCTGTCCTGGCTTGAGTGAGTGGTGGAGTTTTTTGGTGGCAGGGGAGGGGGCTGCCCCTGCAGCCCCCTGTGAGAAGCTTCGTGAAGCTCCCCCAGCTCCAAGTCAGCTCCACCTCTGTTTGGAAAATCGAGCCAATCAGCTGCACCTCTGCGATAACGTATTTAAGAAGGGACGTGGTGACAGGCAGTGGGACTGGTGAGGAGGAGTTGCTGCAGCTGCGTGAACACCAAGGTCAGAGGAGGAACAGAGGAAGAAAGGGGGGGGAGGTGTGCCGGAGCAGAGAACCCCCTCTATCCTGTGGTGAGACGGCAGGGTGGCCCCCCCTGCCACCCATGAAGATCCATGGTGGAGCAGACATTGATTTATGGCCTGTTGTTCCGCCTGATTGATCAAGGTGCTGTGACCAAAGAAGGCCGGGGTCTTGTGGGAAAAGGCATCCCCGCTGCTGTAATTCAGTGCTGGGAGGATTGCAGCATGTGGGGGTGTCCCACACTGGAGCAGCTCGGGAAGGGCTGCAGCCGTGGGAGAGAATCCAGTCGGAGAAAGTTGATGACCTGTGACGGAGCAGTGTGGGGAAATGCTGCATCCCATGGGAGGGACTCACACTGGAGAAAGTTTGTGGAAGACTGCTGTGAGAGGGGGACCACGATGGAGCAGGGGAAGAAGTTCCAGAAGGTCCCCCCACCAAAGATAAAAGAAGTGGCAGCACTGACTGCACCCCCCATTCCCTGCCCCTGCGACGCTGGGGGAGGAGGTAGAGATATCGGGAACAGAGCTGAGCCCGGGAAGAAGGGAGGGGTGGGGGGAAGGTGTTCTCAAGATGTGGCAATGCTTCTCACTGTCCTACTCTGTTAAGTGTTGTTAATGTCTGTAATAAATGTATGTTCTTTTTTAATTCCCCTAACGAGTCTGCCTTTTTCTCATGATCATTAAGGGGGATTTTTCCCCATCCCAGTCCTGTCTCGAACCCCAAGCCTGGCTCCTGTCCCTTCTTATTGCCATAAGAGAAGGGAGAGAGAGCTGCTGCGTGGTGGTTGGCTGCCGACCAGACCCAAACCATGACACTCTCCTTTTTTTTTTTTTTTTTTTTGTGAAGTCAGTGAGACCTGTAGCACAGGAAATTACCTCAGATAACAACATTTTACAGTGTGTGGTCAGTTTTGGGCTGTGCTGGTACCATCGATGTGACACTAGCCTATGGCAATCCAAGCCATGCCCCAAGGGCAATTTTTAACCAGAGCCCTCAACCTGAAGAGGAGACTGTCTCAAGCTGGAATGTTGTCCCTCCTTCAAATACTGCTGTAGCCCTTCTGCTCTTGACAGAGGTCTGGTGACTAGCTGCAACTTTTGGTGACTGATTTTTGACTCTCTTTCAGGCTTCAGAGGTCAATATAGACCCACTGCCATTACACTTGAATGAATCTCTCAAAAGCTTGTACAGGGCATGTTTGGTGTGAGTTGACTAAAGAAATGTACTGTTTAGTGAGTTCCACAAAGTAGAGGGAGACTCACTGAACAGCCAGCCATTTATGAATAAATATATCTATACAGAAGAGTAATCACATAAAACAATGGGCTGGCAGTGGCTGGTAATTTAAAATGCAGCAGGCAGACTGTTGCTCACATTAGTAACCTATGAGACACATCGCTTAAATAGCACAATCAGTCCCAACCAGCTCCTTGGGAATTATTGAACCGTTTGTGGCCTGCCTTATTCTTTGAGAAACTTGCTCTTATGAGTCTCTCATATCTATTTTCTTTATTTACATAAACGTGATAAATTTAAGTGACTGTGGTTTCCTTTAAGCCATATGCTTTTCATTTACAGAAAACTGCATATAGTCAACTCTTAATATTATTTACTTTGGGCTCCTGGTAGGGTAATAATATTTAACAGTTCAGTACTATGCAATTTGTTTCATTATTTTTGTCATTCTTTTAATCGCCGATGTGCAACAGATTCTTCTCATCACTACATTTGGAACTAAACCGTACACGTTTCCTGTGTATTGATCGTGCCTTGTCCTAATCATTTGGTGCTTATATCAGCCCCTTAATTTTGCAAATACCATCTGTTGTACTACAGACACCGTAATGATGGGCTCTGCTTATCTGGTAACATTTTTTCTAACGAAGACCTATATGGAAAACGGAGGTTTGGTTGTATGTTTGAAGTAAGAGATGGAATTTTGAGAAGCAATTTGGTGGATCCTCATCTGACCTCAGCTACAGATGTAAGTAGTTCTGTTAAATGAAGTGAAAGGTGCTATTTTAGACCAACTTGTCCAAACATGAACTTGAGTACAATTGTAAAACAACATGATCACACAACTGAAAAAAGTGTGACGGAAAAGCCAGGTTTCCTTTCTTGTAGTTAAAGAAGGTATTGTCTGTTAGAGGATACTGCTAACCAGTTCTTAAAGTGGCTCATGCAAAGTTTCCATTTCTAGTCAAGACTGGAATAAATACGATCTCAGAAAGACTAGAAGGAAAACTGACTTTTAAATACACAGATAAAATAGCAAATAATAGACTTGAATAGCTGAAATAGACTTGAATAACATGAGTAGCTAACCTCTGATGGCCACTGGGGAGGAAGACAGTCTGCTGTAGCAGGCAGCTAAGGCACCTTTTCTCTGCTTAGCATGGGCAAAAGGAACAAATGAATCAGCTGTTACCCAAGAAGAAACATATCAAGTAGTCTGAGATTTTGTGGGGTGTAGTCTGGATCTTTTTTATATATTCTTTCTAATGGTTCAGGATTTTCTGATATATTCAGCAATCAATGGGATGGAAGGCACAGGAGAGAAGTTTTTCATTTTAACTGCATCTGCCACCTTCACCTTCAGGGCCTGCCTCCTTCATCTAATCCTCAAACTATTTCCATAATACGTCTGCCCTTATTCCTGCCATCACTGTCAGTGATGTTGGTCCTGCTCAGCCTTTCGCTCCATTCACCCTTCACTCACCCCATTTTCATCGACTGTACCATGTTTGTGCAAGTAACTTAAGTAAGCTGAATAATAGCAACAACAACAATAACAAGGCAGGAATCCACCCAAGTGAAATGAAAATGAAATAAAAAGTTGTTTTGGCTCTTGTTTTCAAAATTTTTAGTGACATTTTTTCCCTATGACTTTTTGACCAGACAGGATATTAACATCATTCATGGAGATTATATTGTCTCAGAATGACAGTCCTTAAAATCAACATTGAAGAGATTAATTTGGCGATCTGCTGAATGGTGACCAAGAAGCAAAAGGATGCACTAGACATTAAATCCAGCCCCTTGTTACAGGCAATCACATCATACAATTTAATTTCTTTTCTAAATGTGGCAGCCTTCACACAAACAACAGTGTAGTAACTCTTAGCCCTCAGCATCCATCAGAAACCTTTTCAGACTTCCTCTTCTTCTAATCATTCTGTCTAAAGTTATTGATGTCTAGTTTATAGTATTTTATTCTCATGATATCATCCTTTAGTTTCCACAGTTCCTCCACAGAAGAAACTATGGTGCCATTTTACTTTAATTTTTAATTATTAATATCAGAAATAATGTTGTTAAATGTTAAAATCCTCATCAGGATGAGACCTAATGTGTAGCTGTGATGGGGAAACCCATTCCCAGATATCTTGTTGAGCCCATATGATAATTTATATGTTTGGGTATGCTGTAAATATCTGATTCAGCATCAGGGAGAGACAAGGTGGTGAGGGAACAAGAAAAAAGACATTACAAAAGAAATTTTCCCTCCCTACCCCTTGCCTCTCCTCCTCTAAGTGGTGAGACTCTTGCATGCAATTAATCAGGAACGACTATAGTAAATACTACAATGGAGATTTTTCTGATTTGTTTCAGAAAGCCCCTCTGTTGTTTTCTGAGCAGTCCCTGTGATGGTGCTAGCAAACACAATGCTGTGGCATCTCCTGCTCACGATCACAACTCCATTCTAGTCCATACCAGAAGCTGAGAAAGAAGCTGGTTTTACTGCTTCTTCAACATCTGATTTCATTTCACGCTTGCTCATGAAAGAGTGACAAGGTTTAGGATATGTTCGTTATGCCAAACTGCATGTAAGTTCCAACTAGGTTTTGGGAGAGGGCTTGGCAAATACAATGTCTTTGTAGCCCAGGAATTTTCACATTGGCTCTCTTATTCCACACAAGTCTGCTGAAAATGATGATTCTTCAATTTCACTTTCCTCAGTAAACGGATGTTTAGATATTTAGTTAGGAAGCAAACCATATAATCAACCTTCTGCAGATATAGCTGCACAGTGTAATCAGTCTCGTTCAGTTTCTTTGCATGCGGCCGGAGTACCAGCAACTGCTGAATTTATCAACAATGTTGTAGCTCAAGTGGCAATTTGCCCAAGGATTTCTCAATTAAGAAATATGAAGCAGCAGGCAGTCCAAGCCCTGTACAGGCTATGCTGCACATATAACATAGTGATTTAACTCTATTTTTGTCAGGAAAACAACTCTGAAGAAATCAGGCAGAAATGCCAGTGACAATAATAACAAACTGCATTTACCTTTTCGTGTGTTGTTTTTTTTTTTTTTTTTTTTTTTTTTTTCACTATTTCCTTTTTAGATTCCCACAGTGTTTCTCTGAGCAGTGTAAGTTATCCCAGCTGGCATTCAAGGCTGTTGCTTTCTTGGTGTATGGTCCAGAACCCACCTGCCAAGCAGGTGGAGGTACAGAAAGCAGGACAGGGGTGTATGGAACACATCAGCCATGCAGCAGAAATACAGAGGTGCCCCTGTCAAATGCAGCTCGCAGTCAAACAGCTCTTAGATTAAGCAGTATAAAGAGGTAAGTCTGGGTCAAAGTGCACGCTGGCTGGGAGTTGGATCCTTGGGAGGGTGGTGAGCTGGAGAAAGCAGGAATGGAGAAGCATTTCTCCATACTCAACGTGGAAATTTCTTCACCTGATGTTCTCCATGCAAGTATGGGAAGAAAGGATTGAATTCAGAGGGTGAATTGAACTGTCTTCTGAATAAATCTCTCTTTCTCCATCATCAGCAAAGGGAGCCAAGGAATATTGGCCTCTAGCACGTGCCTGTGGTGGGTCTCCGTGAGCTCTTGGCAAGAGGATCCAAATAGGCAATCTGTGAGTGTCCAGATATTTTCCAGCGAGGATTCAGACCCTGTGACAGTGAGATAGTCTGGATTCTTATGCTGAAGGCCACAGGGTCACTGATATCTACCCCACCTGGGTCCTGCTAAGGTCTAAAGCTGCAAAAGATGTGTTATTTGCATGTTCAGTCCCGTCCCTGCTTCTTGCAATGGTGCAGCAGCAGACTGTCAGAAACATCTTGGATCTAAGACGGCTGTTTTTGAATGCAATTTCTTCTCCATCCATTCCAGATCTACTCCCAGTCCCAGGACAGGGAGTTGGTTGCAGAGGAGGTTGCTCTTCCCTGTTACTTACAGTTAATGAGGAGCTGCACATGTGTCAAAATGATGCATCAGCAGTGCCTTCAGAGACACTTCTTGTTATTTTGGTTTTGGCAGCCCTCAGTTCCTTCATGCCACAATCATTTTAACCACTGACACACTAATGCTTTCTGACACTTACACTTCTTTACCACATTTAAGCTGCAATGAAACATGAAGTGCCTCCCAGGCTTCCACTGCAGCCGGTTCAGAAGTGTCTGTCCCTCTGTCCTGGAGGAAGCAGAGCTGCTGTATCCCTGTGTGGGAATGGCTCTGCATCTGGGCTTCACATGAGAAACCAGAGCGAGCAGTGGGGGGACAAACCGGGACAACCTCCCGTGGCTCCTAGTCGCCCAAGAGATTTTTGGTGCAGGAGAACTAACAGCAATAGAGGGAGAAAAGGGCTCTGACAAGCCATGCAACTCTGGTAGCTGAGCAAGTGACTGCACATCAGCAGGTCCAGAGTAGCCACTCATGTGTGCTCTCACTGAGCACGGCAACTGGGAGAAAATTCAACTTATCTGATGCTGCTCTGAGAGATTCACACTAGGTCACACTATTGTCCGTTTTTGGCACATTAGGAACACTTACGTAGACTGTTACCAGAACTTCCCTGATGTGCAGTAGGGTTTTTAGATGTCATTAAAATGCACATATGTCTGTGTAGTTCTAGAACACAGAAGGATTAAATAAGTTTACACATTCTATGGAAGAAAATGTTGGAGACTGACTTTAAAAGCAGGAAAACTACACATTGAAAAGTGTGCATTGAATTCAATGTCCAAGGTAATGTCTGAGCATTCACAATGACATGGGTGTTCCAGACAGATGATGTTCAAGCTATGTAATAAGTCAATATTTTTTTTTTTTTGGTGTGGACTCAGAAGTGGAGATTTAGAGATTGATAGATTTTTTTTTTTAAGCCCAGAAAAATCCATATTATTTGATGACCTCCATAACACTGACCCACACTGAGCAAAATAAGTAGTGTTTGACCAAAACCTGATTTCCCAAATGGTGCCCGAACATCATTTGCAACAGAAAATAACTGAAAATTCTCAAGGCCCAATACCTCACTGCTATGTAATTACTCATGCCTATGTAATACACTATTGATTTGCCTCTGTTTTCCTACACTCATTCTGCACAGGTGTTAATGACTTACAAAACATAAAACATTGGAGAAACAGCCCCAAAGTCTTAACAGGAGTAAATCACAGTTCAAAGGTCCTTAATTCCCTTATCGCCGTATTTATTTGTGGTGTATATTTCCCACCAATCACATGGAAGTGAATGTGACCTGACTGTAGAAATGTTCCATACTTAAGGCCTTTTACCTGAAAATGTAACCCCACACCCTTCCTTGCTGACTTACGTACTACTTGCTGTCAACAGTTTTCCTGTTGGTTTTGTGGTCCGCAGCAGAAGCAACAAACAAGCGGCTGCTGCTCCAGGGATCAAGAATGCAGCGATTCTTTTCGACCACAGCTCCTTTATGGATCCCAGTGGTCCTGTCAATCAATGTTTACTTTTAATGAGCCCAATTAGGTATATCTCTCCAGTGCAGGATTATGAGAATTTGAAAAGGGTCAATTTGTAATGGTTCTTGTTGTGGCCGCTGCTACCTGCAACTTTAATGAAGATTTATTAAATTAACAACACATGGTTTTCCAGTAATCCAAAATTCACACACATAGTTAATTACAGTTGGATTCTATACATGCACCAGCTTGGTGAGCTGCTTATATCTCATGTGTTCAGAACTGATTAGCTATAGTCCTGAAATATTCATCCAGAACTTTGCTGTCCTTGTTTATAATCTGTTTTGTTTCTCATAAGCTCTTTTAAAAACTCAGTGGAGTGCTACCTTTGTTTAAACCAGAGACCCCCACAAATTGTTTTTTTTCTCATCATATTGTAGAGTCCTCAGAGAGTAGGTAAGTTTACTGCAGAAAGCTTTTGGGGCCCGAATGGGAAATTGATTTAATTTTTTAACATTTTTTCCCCCCCTCAAGCCTCAAATTAATGAGTAAGACAATAGTCAACTACTTCAACAAAATCACTCAGGCATTAAGAGAATAAATGTCACCATAATACTTCAGGGGGGAATATTCATGTAACCAGCCAGCCCATTAATTACATCTTTTGCTCACATTTTATCATCTTAAACAATATAACTTAATCAAGGAGACCTAAGTATTTTTACAATATTCAAGGTTAGATTCAAGGGAAATGTTCAGGCCAGATGTGTGATCTGGACTAAGTATCTTGTAAATATTTAATAGCTAAGAATCTGTCTTCATTCAGCAAGGAAAATTCAAAACACTTGATGCAATGTTTTTGGACTTTTTATCTCCAACTGCAAATGGATGGGAGGTTAGCTGGTTCTGCTGAGATTCAGTAGGTGTCTGGGCATTTTAAAAGTTTTTGGAACAATTCTTCAATTTATTGGAAATTTTACTTCTGTCCTAGACAAGCTACTGTCTCCATTCAGCCAGAGGTGGATTAGTGTAGTAGAATTTCTGACAGAGAATGGCCACGATATTTTGTTGCAAGGTTTGCACAATCCAGGCCTGAGATCAGACTGCTAACAACACCTGTGTTATGAGGATGACCTTGAAGGGCTGTGTTGTGAGGAACTGTATCTGTTCATGAGGAATTTTCCCAGCTATGTATCTGGCCAAGCTAAGCACAAGTATGCAGCAAACCGCAAGATGCTTGCCTATCACAGTTTCCCTTTGGGTGCGTGATAAGTTGCTTATGACCAATAATCCAGGGGTATGGGGCACGTGAACAGCGGGTGCTTGCTGTGCAAAATATATAACCAAGCGATTCGGGCAATAAAGGGGGATGACATGTAGCCACATCGGTGTGACTGTCGTTACTCGGGCCACTCTCCGTATTGGGACCTTCTTCAGATTAGGGTTGTATAAATAGGTTTAATCTGGTTTGGGTGGCTGTAGCAGAATGGGCTCTACTAATAGCATGCCTGCTGGAAAGGAGACTCTTCAAACATCTATTTCCATGCTTCTCGCGTTACTGGCATTACATCCAAGCATAAATCTTAATGTATTTTCCACCTGAAGCACTGGGTAGGTTTTCAGTAAGTAAAAACCCCACCCCTGAAATTATAGTTATAAGTATCTGATTTAGGAAATACAAACTTCCCTGTATATTAAATCTATTGCTGGGGACATACACTCAATCTCCATTATCCTCAGTACTCCTTCCTATAAAAAGGAAGCATAATAAAACCTCTTTGCCTGTCTGCTATATGGGCAAATACATGAAAGATCATGAGGCTTCTCAGTTACTAGTACAATGGATGCCATACAAATAATTGAGACAGCCACCCAGCTACTCTGCCATGTCACTTTATGCAAACCATGACAACAGTGCTTAGTTGGGAATTAAGGTAGCTCTAGTGTCCCATTAAATGGGTGCTCTGCTGCCTTTCATTTATAGGAATGAGGAGCTGTACTCCTGTTTCAGGTCTCACTTGCTGAACCTGCCCCCTGCCCCCTGTGCCCCCTCCCCTGATGCTTAGTCTGGATAATTGCTTCACATCTGAAACCAAATGGTCTCAGAAGAGTGAGGCAGCAAGGTGACAACATTGCAAGCGCAGCACCACACTGTATGACTCTGGGAAGAAGGGGAAGAGACTTTTTAAAATAATGTTGACTACTGATGACAATATTGAAACTTCTGCTGTTCCCCAAAGGTTTCACACAAGTGGGAATGCTAGCTGGGCAAAAAGAGATCATCAGTCTTTAACTAAACCCTGGCAATATTCATACTGCTCCAGACCTGAATGTTACCAGAAGTATTGCAAGTCCCACATCCCGTCACACTGGAGCACTTTGTTAACTCTGCTCTCCAAGGATGGTTTGGTGGACAAGACATTGACTTGGAACTTGGCATTGGGCTGTTGGCTCCCACAGAGACCTCATGCTGAGGCTTGGAGAAGTCACATCCATCTACAACCACAGGCATATTCAGACACCTAACTTCTGCTTGAGAAAGTAAATCCCACTGATGTCATTTTGCCAACAGTGATTCATTTGTTATCCCTGGGAATTAGCCATCGGGGATAAGGCTTTAAACAGTTTTAGTGAATATGAAACTTCGTTGTTTGGTGCTTAGTCTTCTAATGGGAATAATAATATTGTCACACCTCGCTGGACTGTTGTAAGACATGTACATTAAAGATTATGAGATGCTCACATGCTATTGTTATGAGATCCATGAAAGCACTGAGAGAGATGAAGTGATACCAGTGTGAACAAAAGAACAAAGATACAGCCTTGACTGATTGCTTTTTTTGTCCTGCAATAATGTACACAATCAGTGCTGATCAAATAACGAAGATTCTGGAAGCTGCCATGGAATTAGATACTTTAGCAGTGCAATTCTGATATGAGAAATTGATCTGAGGCTGGATTCTTTGATTAGCACATAAAGGTTGAGGGTCTGTGTTCAAGACCTCGTGCTGCTTCCAGCCCCCTGTGTGACTGACCTCAATTCATTCAGGCCTCTCTGTGCCTGAAAGAAATCATGAGTGATCAGTGAGGGTGAAAATACTGAACGTCTTAGTCAACTATTGCAGAATAAACTGTTTGGTACGGTCACAGTCCTATCTATAGCTGGCTTGTTAATGCATGTTTTGTGGTATCAGAGTTGGATGACACAAAGCTGTGTGAACTGCAACTAGGCTGAACCCATGAGAGGTTTTGACTTATGTGCCTTAGTGTCGGTCAGAGGTAAAGAGATGTGTCACTATCAGGGGATGTCTGCTTATGGCCTGGTTCACTCAGCAGTGTGCAGTGATGAGATGGAGGCTGACCCACAACCCAGTCACAACTTTGGTGTTTCTTGACCCAGAGAAGCACCTGACGTTACAAAGGTCTTGTTGGGTATTTTTTTGCCTTGTTGTGCTTGTCTCATGCACATGCTCAGGCAAAGGAAGGACTGAACTTGAGGGAAGGGATCATGGACCTGCCATACCTCTTCTGCACTCCTGAACAGGCTGTGGAGGTGCTGGAACAAGGGCTGTGTCTGAATCTGTTCTGTCCCTATGGACTGTTCCCCATGGAGGGACAGTGTCTTGATGTGTACTGTTGTGTATGGCTGTACACATGATCCAAGACCCCATTATCATTTGGAGAGAACTGAAGACACGGGATCCTCTGTCCCTCTGTGCACTAGGAGCATTGCCAGCATGTAGGAGGAACAACAGCTTTCCTTCACAGATGCATGGAGTGGTGGGGATGTATGGGGAGACGTCGTCCTAGTGTCACCTTCCAACATGAGACCTGACAAACTTCCTTTCCACTCAGAGAGAGAAACAGGATCCCAGAAATATGGGAGGCAAAACTCACCCTCGTTGCTTATTAGCTAAAATTAAACTGCTGTCAAATGCCTGTGCAAGATAGAGTCTTTGTGCAAACCATAGGTTTTAGTTTTGTACAGAAAAACAAGCAGACAAAACCTGACCTTGTCAGTGGCTGGAAAGCAGTATGAAAGTGCTTTGGAGTAGCCTTATCTCCCCTTGCTGGTGTTTGGTGGTTATTGCAGGCTCGTCTTTGTTTCCGTGGTCAGACTTTGCATTGCATTCCAGCTGCAGGTTTGCAGGATTTTCCAAGTATTGCCAGAGAAATAATTACATTTTTTGTGTGCGTGCTTATGAAGCTAGAACTGAGTTTGCTTGTTTTGATGAGGTTTAGCTAAATAAATGGATTTTTTCTCTTCTGTTAGGCCTTCATACTTAGCACCAATATTCAGACTTAGTTCAAAGTGGTTCCAGCATAGCCGTAGTTGTTGGCAGCAAAAGGGAAATATTTAATTAAAACAAAGAAAATTTTACAAAACCTCTTGAACCAAAGTAGACTTGAAAAAATGTTTTAATTACATACAAAGGCCTTAGCTTTTGTGGTCAAGGACTGCATGAGTTATGATCCTCACCTGGGAGGCAAGAGGGAGTGTGAGGAGAAAGTCAAGTCTAAAGCCACACACACTGATCTTGATGAGGCCGTTTTGTGTTGCTGTGATCAAGAGCTGCCAGGTATGAAGCTGTGTGCCAGGAGGTACAGGCTAGCCGGGTTCTCACTCTAATCTGCTCTAAGGCTGGCTGTCTCCTGGGCCTGGAGTCAGCAAGAGATGTTAGACGTAAGGGCAGGGAGGAAGGACATGGCAGCTCTCTGTGGCATAATGGGGTTAAGCAACAGAGAGCAGAATGAGCTACCTAAACTAGCAGCAGTGCTGACACAAGAGCAAATGGGCTAAGAATACAGTCAACTTAGAAACAGCAAGAAGATTTCTTGCCTTCAGAAGAAGCGGAATAATTTGGTAATAAAAATAGATCTGTACAAATCCAGAATGGGTTTGTACCAGTTGATGAAGGATCTTAGATGATGTGGGAACCAGATGTGATGATTCAGGAGGTAATTTTCAAGCCTGTGCTCCACAGAGGGTGGTCAAACGTTGGAACAGAGAGGTTGCAGAGTCTCCATCCTTGCAGATATTTAAAACATGACTACAGATGGCCCTGACCAACCTGCTCTCACTGACTGTGCTTTGAACAGGGGGCTTGGACAGGATGGTCTTCAGAAATGTCTGCCAACCTGAGCCTTTCTGTGGTTCTGTGGGATAAATACATAACCCAGTGACAGTGAGGCAGGTCTCCAGGTCCTTTTCTTCTGTTCATTTTCAGGTTTGCTCTTTATGGGCAAATATACTTTTATTCCCTTCCTGTATTGATTCCCAAGCTATACATCACCTGCATCTCAAGTTTGCAGGAGTGAGGTCTGAGTGGGACAAAAGGTGGACTTTGTTCTGAAGCTTGAGCTCAGCCAGAATTAATGCTCTTTTTTAACAAAAATACTCATCAGTATTGTGCTGTCTAGGGCAGGAAGGTTCAAGTTCTCCTCCACAAACATAGAGGAAGAGCTAACTTACAGTTTTATCTTCAGAAAAGAACAGCACATTCAGGAATACATGTGGGTCAGCTATTCTGATGGGCTAAATTTTGCTTTACTCTTCTTTTCCCTGTGATCTTTTACTCAGTTTAAAGGTTTTATTCACAGACGGAGAAGCCTTCATGTTGCTTATTCCCACATACTCCAGCTAAGGGTTGTTTCGGGAATGGGAGAGATTTACCCTTTCCAAAAATCTCTCTGCCATGGACTGTCTACCCAGGATCATGAAGATGTGTGATGTCAGAGCTGTGCTGAATGATGGCCAGCATGCTCAGCACAGTGCACAGGTCCTCCCTCACACCCACAGATCCCAGAGACTGTTCAGGGCCACATCCATAGCTGTCAAAGTATGAGGGTTGGAACCTCGACATGTAGTCATTGTTTTCCTATTTATCTTTGAATAAGCTTTGGAAATGCATTTCTTCACCTTTAAATTATTTCTTGGCACAAGATCCATGCTTCTGGCTCTACCGGTTAAAGAGGCATGGCTGGATTTACTGCCCTCTCTGACTTTAACCTGCTGTTCAAGGCTACAGTGATTGAACACTGGCTTGCAAACCCAACTCCTATATTTTTTATACCATATAACTTTTGCTAGTATTTCCCTAATGGCCTGGGAACATGCATCATTTTTTTTCCAGTGAAATAACCACTCATTTATATATTTCTCTTGAGAGACAGCATGATCTGACATTGCATTTAACCCACAGCAAGATATTTAGTTTGTTGAATGGGTACTAAGAGGGGACAGACATATGCAGCACAGTTCATAATAGACAGTCATTTACCAGGTAAAATACTGCTCCTACTAGAAATATATCAGGATTTAAATGACAGAATTTTCAGTCTCGTCTTTCTCCTTTTCTGCTGCGTAAATCTTTTATGCAATTTATACAAATAAACTTGATGTACCAGGTAAGCCTTACAATTAAAAAATCAGTATGAGGCAGGACTAATAAAAAAAAACATTGTTTCTGTGCTGTTTGGGGAATGAAGCAAATGACAGAGTTAAAACATGCCTGTGCAGTGAGGAGAGGCACGATCACACATGGATAAAAGCAGCTGTGTTAGCTTTGCCTCATCTCACTGGATTCAGGATAACAGCCAGGATTTCATCTTATGCTGATCAGCACCTTGCAACCCTTTCTGAGACAGATGCCCTGGAAGCTGTGGAGCTTCCCAAACTCCTCATGGGAAGTGTAACCTGAGTTAACCACAGTGGAGAGTACTCAGCATCATGCAGAATTCAGACTCCCAAGTGTGATCCAAAAGCCACTGAAATCACCAAGATATTTCTGTTCATGTCAGTGGAGCAGGTTGATCTTGGATTGAAATCTCCCACTAACGTAATTATTTTCTACTAACGGAGGAAAATGGAAAAGTGAAGATGGCATTTTGTACATCAAGGTCACATATGCCAGCCATCTCTCAGCATCTTAAATGGCACTGTATGGAGATTTGTTTTCCAGACATAAACATATGTGAAACGCATCACAACATGGCCTTCCTCCTGCCACTCAAGATGTGTTTTGATCAAGAGCTGAGAGAAGATGCTCTGCACCTCAGTCAGAGGGGCCATCAGGGCACGTGGGGGAAGAGGATCACATCTGACCTGAGCAGAATTAGGGGCAGGGGACAGAAACTGGGAGGACTCTGGTGGGTGACCCCATAACAGCTTCAATGCCATGATGGCTCCACTGACCCTGCTCTGACAACATGTGGTGCTTATTGCTAGGACTCTCACCCTCACATCCTCTTGGTTCTTACATCAGCAGAAGTCACTTTTGCAATCAAAAAATATTTATTTGTTTGTTAATGACTGTTTTCTGATTTTTCAGGAAGTGAATCATCTATGTTCTGATTCCAAGCATCAGAAAATCTCTATCACTGTCTAGCTTCGTGTTTGTGCTCTGGATTAAATTATAGTAGATCAGTTTAAGGCATGTCAGTTCAAATAAAAATTGATAGAATGGTTCTTTAAAAGCAAATAAAACATTAAAAACTCCTGTGTTTGATTCAAAACTTTCTATCCAGGGAAGTTTTGGATAGAAAGTTTGCTCTAAAACCTTTCAGGAGAATATCTTGTTTGACAATGCTAACTCTATCTTTTTATTGATTGTATGAATCATTCAGTTCCATAAAAGTCAATCCTCTCTGCTCTCCTCCACCCTAATTATGGACAGAAGTCAAGGTGAATCTTTCCATTAACTTCCATGATCTTTGGATCAAACACTGAAACACGATCATGAGAGTCAGGCATTGATAATGAATCCAGGCACAGCGAGGTTATCTCTGGCCCAGGTATCCTAATACCAGGGTAAAACCAGGGCAATGAGACACAGAGCTGACACTTACCTCGCAGTGAATTTGTCTGGAGCAGTTGTAAATACAGTGAAGCCAGACACTGCAGACATAAGCTTGGAAATGCTTGTTTTATGGTCTTAAGGGAGATTTGTACCTTGAAGAAAATGGCTTCTGTAACCAAACAGCAGCCTGTTAATTGTATCACATTATCACTTGATAATGGAGCGATCTAAAAGTGTGACTATAGCAAACAGGGATTTCTGTTTTTCACTAGACCACTTAAAAAGCCCTACCTTTATGTAGGGCATCAGGACTTTTCCGTGTCACATTCTATTTCCGTTTCTTATTAAGAGCAAAATTGATTTGATGTGCCAGGGGCTTTCCATTTGCATTTCAATTACAGATTTCAGTGGCTTCTTAGGCTTTCCAGGCTTTTAAAGGACTACTATTG
This sequence comes from Tyto alba, assembly GCF_018691265.1. Taxonomy (NCBI): domain Eukaryota; kingdom Metazoa; phylum Chordata; class Aves; order Strigiformes; family Tytonidae; genus Tyto; species Tyto alba. The sequence goes on from NW_024881303.1 coordinate 10,968,374, forward strand.
CCTATAAAATATTCTGAAGAAAAAAATCTAGGGGCTGAGGTGGAATGAAGTTCATTAAAAATAAAGCTTATCAGAAGGACTGCCAACCCCACAGTTAAATTCATTGGTGATTGCTTGCATTTCCATTGTTTATTAAATAAGTGAAGAAAAAGTCATTGCTAAGAGCTGAAAAATACTATATATGAACAGATAACTTGTATGATTTTACATGTCCTGAAGTCTTCGCTCACCCCAACATAGCAGTGAGGTAATACAATCCCCAGAGGTTGTGTGAAAAATGGTAAAGAGTAGATAAGGGCAGTAAGAGTCCATCTGGAAATGTGGGAGTTTAAGTTCCCAGCACTGTATAGGCAACCAGGGAGCCAGAAAAGCTTTCTTCAAGCTCAAATTCCCAGAGCCCACCTTAGCTGGGATTCCCAGGAACAGGGATCCAAAGCCAAGGTAGAAATCCTGGCACTTAAGCTTTCTGGTTCAATTGCATTTACAAAATTTCAAAATAAAATCTTGGGACGATTTTGAATTCAATGCAGCTGTTTAATGCAATACCACATTTTATTGCTATGTCTTTGCAGAGGCTGAGCAGACTGTCAAAAATTTGCTTCTCTCTGAAAGGGACCTCTTTACGCAGATTTACTTTTTTTGGCAGTACCTGCTGTAGATTGTGCACTGTGGGGACTCCTAATAATGCTACTATCACTTTCCTTTATGCCACACTCCCCCAGCCAGGTCCTTGTGGATCAGCTCTCCCTGTTCTTGCTCCAGATCCTCTGACAGAGGAAATGCAGGAAAAACAGCCTCCTGTGAAGCAGGAAAGCATTGCCATCCAGTCTGTAATTCACTCTGCTGTTTCCATGTACCACACATGCCCTTTCCTACTGTTGGGAAGGAAATTAAATAATTACGCTGACTGCAAGAAACATACTTTATGGCTTACATTTATGATAAAATCATGGAGCTGTTGCAATGAAATATTCCATCAATACATTAAAACAAAGCAAAATCAGTGTGGCAGTAAAGAACTCTTATCATCCCTGTTTCATCCCTGGTTTTCTTTTGTTGGTTTTATTTAGTGTCTCTATTAAAATATTTCTGTTATAACACTGGTTTTAATGCTATATTGTTTTCATAATGGTATGATTTTTATTGTAACATAGCTGCCAATTTAATATCTCTTTCTATTATATGTGCATTGCTACTAAAATGGAATTGCTGTTATAATGGATGCAATACTCTTGTAGAAAGTTTCAAGAGCCATTACTACTACATAATTACAAAAGAAAAGCCAGAAAATGGCATGAAGAAGAAGGAAATACTATCAAAACAGGAACTGTTAGTGATGAAGACAAGCAAGATCAAATAGCCAGAATGTCTGGTGACCTGTCAGTGAGGAAAAATATCTTAAATAGGAAACACAAGAGAGAGATGCCACAAGTGCCGGAGCTGGACATCCTTCTCTCTTCTCAGTTCTTCAAATGAAATTCAGAAGAGTAAGATGGAGTGATAGTTGCCTGCTCCCTGACCATCATGAAATCCGCCCCCCCAAACTCTGATTCCCTGGTGATGGTGCCTTTAGAGCACGATGTGTAAATGCAAAAACTGCTTCTTGTCTGGTGAACCGGGGGGCTTGTAGAAGACACTGAGCACACTTAATTACGTCACTTCTACTGCTACTAATGCTGTATTGTGTATGCCCCTCTTGGAAGCATTTTGGGTTGCTCTTCCTCCTCTCTGGAGCTTGATCTGCTCATTCAAGCTGATTTTCTGTTATCTTTAACAGAAAGATCCAAGGTTACGATAGGGTATCTTTACCAGGGAAAACACTTGGTGTGCATCTGAGCAGGAGAGCCCCATGCGTCCCACGGTGAAAATCTGGAGAACATTGATCTGACAGAACAGATGTACCAAAAAAATGGAGCACTCATCCAAAACGCTGGGCCTAAGTTTCCTGAAGTATCTTTAGCTGTGGATTTAGATGCCTAATCTGAGGCACTCACATTTAACAGTAGCTTCTGTTATTGAATGTGCCATGTTTTAGTGAAATAATAATAATAAAATGAATCGATGGCCTTAAAAGTTCTACAGATCACCCAGATAAGGCATGGATACATTTTATTTTTCATGTGACATTTTGAGGGAGGAATAAAAACCCTTATGTTCACACAGTTCTCTTTTGGATCATTGAAACATATGGTAGCAGATTTATGGCAGTTTATCAGAAGATTTGTATATACATGTATACAAACTAAATATTCATGTAAAATTGTAGCTGGCTCTCTTTGCACTCTAGCTGAAATTTATCTCAGAGTGGATCTGCATTTTCCAGAGTGTGAATTATATTCTGAGTAACAGGACTCACTGGATTCGTTAGACCCCATACCCAAGGATAATACATTTTAATCTCAACATCTCTCTGGGGTGGTGCAAATTAAAAAAAAAAAAAAAAAAAAAAGAAAAAACCCAACATGCACGCACACACACAAAACCCCTGAAGCCAGTTTGATGAATTTCTATGATCTTATCTCTTCAGAGCATTTTCTCTTTGGCAGGATAGAGGTTTTTTTGCTTCAGCGGATAATATGGGAATTCAATCATTGTTTTCCAAAGTACATATTATTTGCAATAGCGTGGTCTGTGCGATTGCCTTTCTCAAAGAACAGGGCAATATTTCAGCTAACAGGGTGGAAATCAATAGCAAAAGATTAAAGCTCAAAGGATGAACAAGTGCAGAGAACCACAGGAGAAAGTGACAGTGAGAGCTGCCTTTAAGTGATAGCAGGTGCTCCTGTAGCCAAAGAGGAGAAGAACGAAGAGAGACGCTTCAATTAGCTCATCGTTGTGCTCCCGACAGATGCTGCTTTGTTCTTGGCTTTGAAGGATTCTTTCCTTTCTTCTGATAGGTTTGCAACTCCCTACCAATTTCTTGTTACTGCTTGATCCCATATTCCAAACCCCAGTCAGTTTGTTATCCTGCCTGATGACTTCTTTGCTAACTACATTCTAACTGAAAATCAGTTTAGTTCCCCTAGTATAACAGAATAATTTCATGGCTCTCCCCATCAGTGCCAGGGCTCCCATGCCTGATAACAATGCCAAGGTTCTTTGTTGTACTGCTTCCCCTAACAATTATGCTCTCTGCAAATGTTAGAGTCAAATAATCAAATTACCAGTTAAAAATTATTAGGAAGAAACCAGAACAAAACGTTATGCAGCCACATGGTGAGTACTTCGTGCAGCTTAGTTCTGCTCATCTCTAAAAGGAGAGAGAAGGGCTGGAAAAAGGCAGCACAGATACTCAGACATGTGGTGGCTCCCACAGAAAGACTGGTTACGCAGACTAGGATGCTTCAGTTCAGAAAAGATTTGGTCTAGGTAGGGTATAATTAGAGATTACAAAGTGAGGAATGGCTTTCACGGGGCCAATAGGGAGCAACTGCTCTCTACTTCTTGCAGCTGAGGAGCTGGGGAGGAGCAATGCAGTTGGCTGGTTTGAAAGAAAAGCAAAAGAAGTGCTTCATTGCCAGTGTGCATTTAAGCTGAGAAACTCCTCTTTGCAGCATGTTGTGGATGCTAAAACTTTACAGGGCTACATACTCTGACTGGATAAGTTCATGGATGAATAATAGTCTATCCATCCCGTTCTTTGATAAGAAGTGCCTCAGTCCTAAGTGGCAGCTGCTGAGAGTGTGCTGTAAAAACCTTCTGCCCTGTTGTTCTGGCGTCAGAGGTCAGACAGGGGATCTGAGACCAGTCAGCCTCCAGTCCTTACCAGTACAGCCACGTTTGTGTAAACACTGACTGTCTGCGTGGAGCCTTGATTCTCCGGCCCCTGGGTGGGATGGGCCCAGAGACCTCTACCTGCAGCACTCCATCTCCTTCCATCTCTCCTCTCCCGCCGATGAGGGCTCAGGCTCACAGTTTTCCTTGCTTTGAGAAATTATGATGCATGAGCTAATCCACACTGTTAGCCCAGGGCATATAGAGGTGGTGAGACTTACTGTGTGGGCTAAGCTAAGTTGAATTACTTCGTGCTTGCTATTGCTAGAAGTTTGCACAGAGATCATTGTTGTGAATCTGCTGGTGCACAGGAGCTTGTTAAGATGAACTTAGTTCATTACATACCTAAGTAAGCAGAGAGGGAGAGAGTCCAGAAAGGGAGAGAAAAGGAAGAAAGAGGGAGGGAGAGAGAATTTTGGCCACTGACATGTTTCCATGGAGAAACATGGGTATCACAGTCTTGACAGCTTTACTCAGTTTTGGGGCTGGGACAAGCAATTGCCTTGACAAAATGCGCTTGGCAAACCAAAGGAAACAGGACCCTTAGCCAGACTGCTCCTGCCATGGCATTAGCTGGTTCACCATCCCAGCCTCATTGAATGTTCTTCACTCTCACTGAGCTACTGTCAGTCCTGTCTGCAAAAGTGAAAATATGCCAGCATTGATCCCGTGCATGCTCATAACATTTCTGGCTCCTGAAGACCACAGAAAATGTTAACCCTTAAACAGAACTAAATTGCATTTAGTGGAGTCTAGAGCTCATCTATTTCCTCAGGAACAGGTACCTTTGCCAGAATTTGGTGCATCTCTGCTGGAAGCAGAACAGGATTCCCAAAACGTCCTATTTCAGAGAGGTTCAGCTGAGCTTCAGCCTGTGAACAAGTGCCTGACAGTGTGGTGGCAGATATTTTGTCTAGACTTAAACTATGGATTATTTTTCAAGATGAAAAAAAAAAATCCTGGTGTATATCATACATTTGATTCAGTTGAAAAGGTTGAGAATTAATGTATTTATTCTAAAATGTTGGTGGATATGCTGCAGTCATTAGCCTGAAGCTGGCGATTCAGAAAAAAAGAAAAAAGAGAATAAACAATCTTCAGATCCAGCCACAAGGCCTGAATTCCTCACACTGCTAGTATTAGGAGCTAAGTTCAGCAAGTTGGGGAACTGAGTCTAGCTCTTTGAAGATACTTCTAGCAAAACCCTTCTGATTACTGTGCTTCTGAACAAAATTAAATAAATTAGTGAATTTCCCAGTGAAGTTAAATAAATTAAAGAACTGATGTAATGGGAACATCACCTTCTCCAGATCAGGATAATTAAAGCCCAGCGTGACAGTAAATATGTTCTTATTCCTCTATACCCCTGTGCTGTGTGTGAGGTGCTGGAGGAAGATGGCTCTGCCTCTCTCAGTCAAAGCTCCTGTGCAGGAGTGTCTCCTCTGCCACTTCAGGTGATAGGCAGGTTGCTTTGGCCCTTGCTCCAATTGTTTCTGTTAATGGGTAACAATTCCTGAAAGTAAATCCTTACTGTCTGACCTGGGTGACTGCTTTGCTTTGCTGGGCCATGCAAGTCAGAGAGCCAGAAAACACCAGCCTGGGACGTGTACCTGGTGATTTTCATTCAGATGAGGGGAAGCAGTGATGGTGGCAAAGTACCAGGGAGGTGGGACAACACTGGTAGCACCAAGGGATGTCTCACCTGTGCTGATGGGTCCCTGGAGACCCTGCAGAGGTAGTAGCAAGCTTATAGGCTTAACAATTCTTAAAATATATATAATTTCATGGGGACAAGGGTGTCACAGTGCCAGACCAACCCACATCAGCACTCTTCGATGCACAGGAACCCACGTGAAGCAGACCAAGAGGTCGATGCCACGGGTAGACAAAGTGCTATTGCAGTGACCCGCTGTTGAAGAGCTGTGAGTAAATCTCTGAGTCTGTGTAACATCTGGTGAAAAATAAGCTGGGCTGAGGCAGGGGATAGTATGACAGGTTTTGACAGCTTCTTCCAGCCTTAAGCTCTACAAACTCAGCCTACATGCAGTTCCTTTAGAAATGCAAAGGTGGAAGTGCTCCATATATCAGGTCCAATAGCAGAGTGATGGAGATGTCATCATACTCTTCCTCTGAGCCTCAGCTAAATCCAGAGGCAAGATAAGTATCCAGGGCAATGATGCCATTCATAAGCAGAGTGGTGGAGGTGTGTAATTCCCTGCTAGGAGAACCCACCTGGATGAACTAACTTTTTTTCAAGATAAATCCATACTTACTATGTCAAAGGCAACACTGTAAACAATATCCTCTATTTCCAGCCACAGGAGAGAAGCAAGGTGAGCAGAACACTGCAAATTGCAGACTACCAGAGCCTCTCTTACTGCTCAGCACCCTCTTTAACTTCTGTATTTTGTGACCAAAAGAAGATTCATAATCTCCTCTTTCCAGTTAGCTTTACTAAAGAAGTGAAAGGTTGATGTTACCAATAAATGGCCCTAATATCCATGGCATATCAGCGATACAGAGATGGAGGTCATGAAGAAATTTTGGAGGGCTGAAAAGAAACAAGACTGTAGCTTAGGAAAAGGACAAAATGAAGCTACAGAGAGAGCACAGAAATAAAACTCAGTCTGTATTTTTCTCAGTGAATTATGAGCCGGTGCAGTGATGCCACAGGAACTCTGACGTGCCTCTGGATTTCAGGCATTTTAGTTATCTTCCTGTAGTTTTGTCTCTGTAAATTCTTACCAGCACTTGTGTAGTAACGTTTTGCTGACACCATGCATGGAGAGAAAAAGGTGGGGGGAGAGTCACACTCACTGACTGTTTTCTCAAGTTATTTCCTCCTACCACCCCCAAAATGAAGCTTTATGACACAAGTTCAAAGTTGAAAGTTTATGACAAGCTTATGACATAAAATTTCAGGGAATAAAAATAATTACAGGTCAATTAAATAATTATGCTTGGATTTTATTTCTTTTTTTGTTTTAAATTCTGCTAGCTGGCATCTTTCTTCAAAATTTGCCAGGATTGGTATCTGGTTATGTACATTTCCACTATGTCTTGTCTGACTCAATATTAATTTACTATATTGTATGCACTTACAGTAGCATTGACCACTAAGTTCTACCGGAGACCTTCAAGCACTAAAAGCTGGCTGAAGGAAGAAAACTAAGGTAACTATTAGGATTTGAGTTACAAAAGCATCTCCTTGGCCACTCAGGAACCAAATTCTCATTTGAGGAAGAAGATAGATGCTAAAGTCACTCTGGCACATAACGTAGTTAGCTGATTTAAGTGCAGAGTTTCTCTCCTGCTCAGACGTCTCCCTTATTGACATCAGACCAGTCCTCATTTGCTTCTGGTGGCTGTGCTGGACCCAGCACCCTTTAAAGAATCACAAGCCCCTGGGGGTTCACTGTGCCTGGTACTTAGAACTGGGAGGAAATTCGTGGGGAACTTGACCTCTGATGTACACAACTCATCCAAAATCCAGCAGTTCTCACACCAACATGAACTCCCACTTAGAAAAGAGGAAAACCAGCATGCAGAAGAAGTGGAGAAATGTTGCATTGCTGAGACACTGGGTATTTGAATGTTAATGAGATTGGAGACACAAGAAAGTCCCTGTAACTTTCTGATACTACGAATTGTAGGGTTATGCAGTGCCTACATCATATGACAAAAATAACATCTGCAGCATGGCTCAGGTAACTGCTCTCTCACCATGTTTCCCTTCCAGCCCTACAGTACCTCCTCACTCATAACTCAGCAACAGCAGGTGAATTCACAGCCTTGCACTGACAACAGCCCAGGAGCAAGAGACACATACAGCAACCTGGAGAACAAAACATGGCACCAGTATTTATTAACATAGCCTTGTAAATCAAAACAGTCTGCCTGTCTTGTGTCTTGTCCAGAAATTATTGGCTCATTTATCTTAGCCATATTGAGCAGGCCACATTTATCAAGGTTGCATAAAAAGAGATATATAAAGACTATTCCTGGCCAATAGTTACACCCAGGTATTGTGCCTACAGCTACTGTCCATTTTGCAGGGATGAACCAGTTGTTTGGCAGTGCAATGTTGTACAGGAGAGAGAAAAGGTGCTTAGCTTCTCTGTGTAGGTATACAAGAGGGGATACAAAAAGGTGAAACTCAGAGAAACTTCAAAACTCCGGTCAAAGTAATGGCACAGGCTGAACACACTGAATTCAAGGACCTTTTTTCTGGTTGTGAGAATATTTTAGCGAAGAGTTTGTGCGATTGCATTAGGTATTAACAATACTCACTCTATCCTCCCAGTATACCACCATGAAATAGTAGGAACACAGAGCTGTACTGTATATACATTGTCAGAAACATCTGGAATAAACTTTGTTTGTTGCCATTCAGTCATTTGTTAAAGCAAATGTCAGCAATGCTTTAATTTGGATGAAGTTCCAGCAAGACACAGGCTGCATCTCACCCGACCTGGCAGCCAAGGACTCTCCCATGTTTGGTTCCTTGGTGGCCAGATCCCTGAGGTTTGTAGCCACCTGAATGAAGACATTGCCATTTTCCCACCGGCCACCGTGTGGAGGTCAGTAGGTCCAGGGCAACTGTTTGAAGCTCTCTGTTCCCTTATACCATTCAGGGGTTATATACCATTCCAAATCAAATGCAAGAAAATTTTAAATGGTTGACACTAAGACCAATTTCTCTCTCCATGATTGCTATAATGCTTAATACATAGGGGGACTATATCAAAGTAATATATTAATGTGCTGGGCAGTGCACAGACACCCAGGGAGTCCCTGTCTCTGTGAGTCCCACACTGAGAGACAATCTTTTTTTGCAAATAATTTATAGTCTAATCAGACAAAACAGAGGATGGCTGGGAAATGGGAGTAGCAGCTTGCCATGAACACATATCAGTAGAGCTTACTTACAGAGGAAGTTTGTCAAACTGTTTAATTTTTTTAAAAAAGATTATTTTCTTGGGGTTTTTTAATTAAAAAAAAAAAAAAAGATATAAAAATGAGTGTTTTTAAAAAAATCAGTGTTTTAAAAATCCATTTTTATCTGCTTTATTGAAAAAAGTTATACAGAAGGCAGTAGTTTGTGGGAAAATGATACACCATACACATTTTTCTATTTTGCTTACACATCAACATGGGAGGCATAGTATAAAACACCTGCTTATTTCCAAGATGATCAAAATCACATATATAATAAGGCATGATAGTGAGTATTTGTAAATATAATTTTGGAACTTTTTCCTTTAGAATTGTCGAACAAATGTTAACAAACTTTAAATCATCAGAGAGAGATTTTGCATACATCACTGTCATAACCTTAAAGCTTGAGCATCAGCAAAACTCTAGATCTTGCTGGAGAATATCGTTAGAAGTCTGAACATCTCTGCTCCCTGAGACAGGTGTTTCTAGTGATGATGGGTAAAGCTATCACATCTTAAAAGACACTGTAATCCATGCTCATATAATGTTAGTATAAATGGCAAAAGCAGAGTGATTAGGGGAACAAATGACAGCACAAAATCACCAAGTCATACATGTGTTGTTCTGGGACTTTCCTGTGAACCTGATTATTTCTAAAAGAAAAATTCCACATTCATAAAATCATAGAATCATGTAATGGTTTGGGTTGGAAGGGACCTTAAAGATCATCTGGTTTCAACACCCCCTGCCACGGACAGGGACACCTCCCACCAGCCCAGGGTGCTCCCAGCCCCGTCCAACCTGGCCCTGAACCCTTCCAGGGAGGGGGCAGCCACAGCTGCTCTGGGCACCCTGGGCCAGCACCTCACCCCCCACACAGGGAAGAATTTCTGCCTTAGATCTCACCTAAATCTGCCCTCTTTCAGTTTAAAACCATTACCCCTCATCCTATCACTACACTCCCTGATAAAAAGTCCCTTGGCGTCTTTTCTATGTGCCCCCTTTAGGTAGTGGAAAGCTGCTCTAAGGTCTCCCCAGAGCCTTCTCTTCTCCAGGCTGAACACCCCCAACTCTCCCAGCCTGTCCTCATAAGGGAGGTTCTCGAGCCCCCTGATCATCTTCATGTCCCTCCTCTGGACCCACTGGCGCAGATCCATGTCCTTCTTACGTTGGGGCCCCCAGAGCTGGACATGGTACTCCAGGTAGGATCTCACAAGAGAGGAGTAGAGGGAGAGAATCACCTCCCTTGACCTGCTGGCCACACTTCTCTTGATGCAGCCCAGGATATGGTTGGCTTTCTGGGCTGCAAGCACACATTACTGGCTCATAGTCAGTTTTGGATCCACCAATACCCCCAAGTCCTCCTCCACAGGGCTGCTCTCAATCCACTCACTGCCCTGTATTTGTGCTTGGGGTTGCCCCAACCTACGTACAGGACCTCACACGTGGCCTTGCTGAACTTCATGAGGTTTGTACGGGCCCACCTCTCTAGCCTGTCCACATTGCTCTGGTAATGGCATCCCTTCCCTCCAGTGTGTCAACCGCATTACGCAGCTTGGTGTCATCAGCAAACTTAGTGAGACTGCACTCAATCCGAGTGTCCATGTCACCAACAATGATGTTAAACAGTGCTGGGCTCAACACTGACCGCCAACGAATGTCACTCTTGGACATTGAGCTGTATACCGCAACTCTGAGTGTGAGCATACAGCCAGTCCCTTATTCACTAAATGGCCAATCAGTCAGATCCATGTCTCTCCAATTTAGAGACAAGGATTTCACATAGGATGGTGTCAAAAGCTTTGCACAAGACCAGGTAGATGATTTCTTTAACAAGAAATATTGAAGATTTCTGAATTAATATTTTCTGTGTTGGGCTGAGAACCAGATCTTAAAATTGCGTGTGTGTGTGTGTGTCTAAGTGTAGGACAGAGGAAGGAATCCTGCCCTGTGAAAGCTGATAATCCTGGACAGAGGATGCAGGAGATGAAGGGTCAGTTCCTTGCTCTGAATCTGCAGAGATCCCAGCTCATGCTCTGACTGCAAAACCATCTGTGCACATGGACACTGTGGTAGTTTCCTCAGCAAGGAATCCCCAGGAAAGGTAAGACTAAGACAAGACTTGGCTCAGTAGGCCATTTGCTGTGTTACATTTTATAATCTGAGTTACAGCTGTTTTGATCCTTCCACCTCTATCACTGTGATGAGGAATTCAGTAATGTTTCCCATTGAAACCTGTAGGTATACATCTTCTAGTAAATGGGAAAAAAGAAAGGACAAGAGAAAGCTTAGGAAAGAAAAAGGCATTGATAAGGTCTTAACTATCTCATTGCATAAAATATACATACTGTATGTTATATACATAAACATGTTACATACATAATGGTGGCTAGCTGTTGGCCATGGACACTATATATGACCAGAAGAAATGAGCAGCAAGGAAGATGTATGTTGTATATTAGAACTGTCTTAAATGGAAGGAGGGCAAAACACTATAACAGGCTGCTGGGAGCTGTAGAGACTCTTCCAGAAGAGGTTAAAATACAGTCAGAGCAAGTACAGTGTGAAGGATTTCCAAAGGTGGGTGAACCTCCTTTCAGTAATGGTCCTCACCAGAGGATCTCCTGAAGCTCCTTCTGACTCACCATTTCTACCCCTTGATATTTTTGGGTCGAAAAGTTGTCATCCCAGCCAGCAAATCACTGGACTACAAAATTCCAGATCAGCCCAGCATTTGCCCAGAAAGTTGGGAGAAGATGCCAAGTCCCACCAGAGCCTGTTGGCTGCAGTGTGGTGCCAAAGAGCTCCAGGCTCCTGACTCTGAGCTGAGTCTGCCGGGGGATGTGCTAGGGGGATTAAACACCTCAAATCCTTTTACGGACTTGGGAAGTTCTGCACTGCATCCACAGCCCTTAGTGATGTTACACCGCATGTAAGAGGGGAGGAAAGCAGCAAATATATTTTCTAGGTGAGTCCACTGCAAATAAATCACCCTGTATGAATTATGGAGTAAGATGGGGTACACGGCACGATACCGCTGTAATAAATGCCGGTGTTATTAGTTATGCTGGGGTGCTGGAGGAGACAAATCGGTGTGGACAGAGCGTGGATGTGTGGTATGAAGATTAGGTGTGATGGATTAGCATTGCATTTCTCCAGGACTGCAGCACTGTCTGAGACGTGTGTGTGGTCAGGCAGCCCCATGGCCTGAGAGGCAGAACCTGCTGGTGTAGCAAGGGGGGATTTGGTGGTGTTACGTGGGTGGTCATAGCGGGATACGCAAAAACCGCGATTCATCACTTGGGTTCCTTATTTCTGATTTCCTGCTGCTGCTGAAAAACACATGGAATTGAAAATGCAAGCCTGTACAGCAGAGGAACTCTTGGGGGTGGCTACAAGTAACTGACAGGTATAAATTGTAGCCCCTGCAAGCAGTTAGGAGGCCCATGGGAATAAGAGATATCATAACACAAAAATGAAGGTCAGCTACAATGCTGTGAACATGAAGTGATCGCCCACTATATTACAGGGTCTTCAGGAACTAACAGAACTCCCCAGCCTTTCGCAGCCATCGCGGATCAGAGGGCTGCTCAGAGATGACCCTGAGAACCAGGGGTGGCTGCGGGATGGGGCAGACCCCTGAGCCCCCTCAGGCGGTTTGGTCTTTCTGTAGCTGTCAGGCAGGAGGGATTTGCTATGGGTGTTTTTTGCTGTAGTATAACTCCCTGGGATTTAATTGACACAAAACAAGAGTGTTGGAGGGAACTCATGTATCTCTCCTGGCAACAAAATCCAAATTTTTCTGCGATGCTTATATTCAAACAGGGGTGAAAATAAAAATATTGACTTACTTGCAGTGATCCAACACAGTTTATTTTCACTAAATTATTTCACCAAAGTGTTTTGGAAGAAAAATATAAAACCAGAAAAAGAAATAGAGCATTTACAAAGATCTCATTGCAAAATACAGACTACTTTTCAACCACAAATACATCTTTTTTTTTTTTTTTTTTTTTTTTTAAATTGTTTCTGTGCTTAAAGAGGAAAAATTCACAACTTTTGGGAAAAAGGAGAGTTTACTCATTGTTCCAAATGGTTTGCAGGTAAAACATCCAGAAGTATTTAAGTGATTTAGGAAAGTATGTTTTTCTCTTCAGAACGGACAAGGGTGGTTTGGCAATTATTGCCAGGAATACACCGGGGAATAAATCTGGCTGCAGCGATTTCAGAACAAAAGCAAAACTGGATTATGAAGCGAGGTCCCTCAGAGACTTCCCTACTTGCTGGGACAGAGAATCCAAAATCATCAGCATGGTTTTGAAGGCAGTTTGTGAACCCTTCTGTGTGCTCACGAGTAGTGGCTGGTGGGCTCGGTGACAGGTATGGTAGTCTGTATTCCACTCGCCTTTCACTACTGGCAATTCCCCATTTAGGCAGAGGGGGGAGGCTTGGGAGATTAACTGCCCTGAGCCCTCACCTTCTCTTAATGGACTGCTGCTTGTATGCCAACGGGTGGCTTGTGCTCAGGGACAGGTACCTGGAATAATGCAAATTGCTAAAATGAGCTTCAGTTGGAGATGTAATGGACTATGTGGATGGAGTCCAGATGGGGAGATGTAATAGACACTCAGCAATGAATTATATCCCCAAAACCCAAGCTACTTTTGCAGATTTGATGTGTAAAGACAGATTTCACATCTGCAGATGAGGAGCATTCTGGTAACAGCCTTAGTCCCTGTGAAATTCTGCAGAAATTTTGTGGGCTCTGAGCTTTGCTGTATCCTAATTTCTATTCTCTTCACTAGGGTGCTTATGCGGAGATAGTCTGGTTTTATTTTCAGTCCAAACCATGCAAAAGGCAAATCCTCATCAGCCCCTAGCAGATGTGATGGGCTGATCGTTATTGAAGATGATGTATTTGGGATTTGTAATTAAAATTAAAGCTATTTGCTATAAAACATGTAGAATTGAATTCCTTTCATTAGATATCTTAGGCTAATTGTTGCATCCAGCAGGGAGCAAATGGCATTGTAATTGCTTGATATCTCATGCTGGTTTGATTAGAAGACGATAGGAATGGGAAAAAAAAAAAAGAGATAACTCCAAGAAGGGGTTTATCTTTCTTTCTTTGATTTCTGCTTGGTTCTAATAAAATAGAAATTTTAAAACTGACTTTCTGTTCCTGTTTCAGTGAGAAGGCTATGGGGTTGAAGAGTGAAAATGCTGTTTTTATGTACCCCTGGAGAGGTGCTGAGACTCTCAGTTGAGGCACAGCTGAGCTTAGTAAGCACTCACTGGTCATGTAAAGGAGTTCTCATGATTATTCTTTTATCCTTCTGCCAAGGAAACTGAGGCACAGAAATGCAAAGTGATGGATTTCATGTCACTTAAAGAAAGTGGCAAGAACAAAGACTGATCCCAAAGAGCCTCCCTTTTCTTCTAGGATAAACAGTTCTGAAAGGACTGTGGTGAAGGTGATGGAGGTGTGAAATACTAGTAGGCCGCAGGGGACTGATGCCACTCCTGTTTTTTAGCGACTAAATTACAGTCCTCATTCTTCCATACAGTGCACACTAGGCAGAAGAAGTCTATTATGGGTGTTGTTTGAGATAAATAGTGCGGTGTGCACATCTGTGTATGGGAAACCCAATTTCTGTTGGAGCTCTGCATATGGCATGCAGCTTCCTAAAATCACCCATGCAATGCCCATACCAGCCTCTCTGCAGCTGCCTCACGTGGTGAATAACACCAGCTCAGTGCTAATCCTGGGATTAACACAGCTCACCAGGGAAGTATTTCTCGGTGGAGGAACAGTGTGGTGGGTCAGACCATGCCTCCTCTTCAGATATTTACAGAGATGGGAACAGGGCATAGAAATAGTTAAGGACAGGCATGAAAACAGGTGGAAAAGTCTGGGGAAAAGAAGATCTAAGAGAAGAGAGTTCAAGAGTGGAAAACAGGGCAAATCTAGTGTAAAGAAATCAAAAATCAATCCCACTTGTGAAATATAGGTTTAGAAGGAGCGTAATTCACTCACAATAAAGCAGATGACAAAGCTGTCCTAGGCTCCCTGTACACTTGCATGTGACAAAGAGCTATGGCCGGGCACCTGGTGGGTTTTGCTGCAGGCGGCCAAGGTGCTGCAGGACACTGATGGATGTGAAAGGAAGGGAGGTGAGCAAACAAGGCTGACAGAATTTAGCTTTTTCATAGGAATTTGAAGTCCAGCTACAGAGGGAAACTCTTTCCATGGCAGAGGTAAAGACAGGGAAGTTGTTTTTGTCTGTATCAGAGACTCACTGGAGTGGGAAGAAATGGCTGTGGCAGGGTGAAAAAAGCAGCCTCTACACTGAGTCTTCCCTCTTTTTTCAATCTTTATCAGGAGACTTTTTCATGTTCCTCTGGTACAACAATTGATATAATTCCATCTCTGTGGCCTCAGAGACTCCAGCTCATTTGGCTACCTCTATGCTGCTCCATCCTCATCAGTGTGCAAGTCAAAGCCCATGCAGGAAACTTCAGCCCCCAGCAATGACCCTTTTATTAAGAAGCAGGCTGTACATGGCCCCAGTTACAGTGCAAGAGGCAGGTCACACCTCTGTCTTTTAAGAATGTTTTTATGGTGCTTGCTGCTTCTGATTCTGAGCACCTCATAATCTTTATTAACATCCTCTTCCCAGCATTTCTGCAAGATAAGAAAATACCACTGCCTTGATTTTATTCAGGTGAGGAGTAGAGGTTGATTCACAGAAGTCCTTCAGGTGTCACAGATGTCTTCTGACCCTACAGTGAAGCTCATGTACCCCTGCAAGCATTTAAGCTCCACACCTGTGCAGGTTACCTCAGGTGCTCAGAGTTAATGAAATTCATAGCAAGGGTTGAAATCTGCTCTGCAAAGGCTCTGAAGAACTGGTATTTAGTGAGAAAAAGGCCTTGTGGGTAGGACTGTGATCCCTGAGGCAGCAGGGATGGAGCTACTGTGCAGGGATGTACCAATCCCTGGCTGCAAGTGGAGCTGTGGCAGGGGCTGTGTGACCAGCATAGCGTGAAAGCAGGGTCTGGGGAAGGGTCTCTCCTGCCCTCACCACTGTGTTTGAAACTGGACTTAGCTGATGGGCTTCAGAAACTTTGTGAGTGGGGAAATTTTCTTTTGTGTTTCCAAGTATTTAATGTGGTAACTACTTCTATTATCTTCATTTTTATTTTACAAAGTGGTTTGCCACTGGATTTTTTTTTCAGCCCTTCATATATGGTCACAATCTCTTATTGGAGTTGTTTCCCATCTGTGCTACTAGCTATGACTGACTTTTACTAGTACAGGTACGCAGGCACCTTCTGTGCTTTCTGCTTTAAACTTTTTAAAATAATATCCCCCTCATATTAAATAAGGTTCTTGTGCATGGTGTGTGTGACATCTAAAGTCCAAAATCCAAACCTATAGGTAACTGCTCTGCACCAGGTTATATTAAGCCCACCCAAGCAAGACCTTTTTCTAGGGAGCAGAAAGGGAAGAAGTCTCCGTGGCTATTGCACTGTCAGCTTTCCTATCCAGTTTAATTAGTTCTGTGGAGCTTATTGACTATAATTTATTCTTCCCTCCTTTTCCTTGTTATAGGCGTTAATTATTTTCATGTGGCATGCTCAGGGCTTGCAGATGAAGCACAGATCTGGGTGAACAGCTCTGCCTAGGGCAAGCGGTCACCCCAGGGAAACATGGCTGTGAATAGGTACAGGAGGAGAAAATTGCATATGATAAATCTAAAGTTAGGCAGACTGAAAGGCAGGAATGGAGCAGTGGGAAACTGCTGGCAGTCTGGGTATTCTATGAGTCTCTGCATACAAATACAGAGGTTGATAGAAAGTGGCTTTATGGAACCAGCTTTTGCTGCTAGCTTAAGGGTCAATCCTGTTACAATCCCTTTGGGATTTTGATTTGTAGCAAATGTACAAGACTTTAAGAGAAATAAAACTGCAGCTCTAATGTGAAATGGGTTTGTGCCAAGGCATTGCCTGGGTGTGGGCTGTCACGGGAGGGAGCGATGGTGGTACCAGGGCACGCATGGAAGTTGTGACTGCTGAAGAGAGTGAGTGGGATGAAATGAGCCGCAGGTAGAAGACTGATGCTCCTGTCACTCTATTGGGGCTGCTGGAGCAATAACACCCCTCCCTCAAAACCCAAGGGCTGCTGTGAAACCTGCAGGAACCAGTTTTGTTTGTTAGATAGAGATACATGTAGTGAAAAGCTGACGGTTTTACACCCGTCTCTAAGATTGCTATGGTCATCAATTAGGACCTGATTTTCCCAAATAGTTCACTGCTTCTTTGGAAGGAGAGGTAGGGTGCTACTGCCTGGCCCTGGGATGGGACCAGCAGTGACTGTAGGCCCTAGCTCCCAGGTCTTCCTGCTGCTCCTTTTGTTGTGAGGAAGCAAAAAAAAAATAAATTAAAAAATCTGCATGCGTACTGAGAATAGCAGATTTCTTCCTCCCACTCAATATCAAAATCTAGGCTTATCTCCACCTTTCCCTTTGCATTTATTTGCTTACAGGTACATAGAGGAATTCAGATAAGCACCGCCTTTTTTCAGTGGTGGAGCCTTGGTTTGACAAGACGAGGGAAGGGACTGCTTGCTGCTCTGTCGTGAATCCAAATGAAGATAGTAGCAATCTAGTTCTGCATGATAAGCGTAAAAAATGGTCATTTAATGCTAGATCATCTCCTGTTGTGCAAGGTAAAATGGTTTTGCATCTCTGTATGACAGAGGCAAAACCACTTAAACAGTTCCAGAGGTATATTTTGGTATCTCCCTAAGTAATAATATTACTGATTACTAAGACTATCCTGTGGCCATAGTTACTTCTCAATTTATCAGTGGAGAAACTGTTTGTGGGAGCTATAGCATCTTGATTTTGTTATTAATCCATCTGTACAGCTGTGTTCTTCCCCCATGGTAAATGTCAGATATGGGAATTTGCAGAGTGGACAGAGGAAATGCTATGTCTGGAAGGCACAGATTGTTGGCCAAATAAACCTCCCCCAGGAAAGAGTTCGGAGAAATGGGAGTAGGGGAAGAGGAGAGAGGAAATCTGATTCTGAACACAAAGAGGGAATTTAGTTTAAATACCTCAGACAATGGAGTAGAGATTTTTAACATATGACATGAGCAAACGATTCTTTTTTTTTGAGTGTTTTGTTTACTGCATAATTTAAAGGAAGATTTTCATCGCCCTTTGCTACGTAATTGAATTTTTATAGCGCTGTTAATAAAAATATACATCAAATGTGACAATTATTATTCTTCAATGGATTTTTATATTATTTCAGTCTGAGAGAGATGAGAAAACATTAAGGATAACTCTAAAGATGTATTCTGGAATAATTTATATGATTTAGTACTTCTTAAAATTAGTGAAATAGTTGGATGCCTTTTCTACTTCTGTGAAGTAATTCTGGGTTTTCAGAGGGAGTTGATGTATTTTGGCAGTCATAAAAGAGGGGCCAATCCTGCAGTCACTTTCAGGTAAAAATTCCATTTGTTTCCATGGGAGTTTTGTCAGTGTAAGGGAGACAGCTGCATCAAGATGCATAAACGTACGTAAAAAAATGTCAGTTCTAGTATGTCATTTGTTTGAGTGTTGAAAACAGCATTATCCTTTCATGTCCCATACAGTGAGGCAGTAAATCATTTTAAAAAGGTTTGGAGATATAGAAAAATACATTTGACCCTTTGTGCTTGATCCTGGCCTCTTCCTTATGTCACTGCCTTGGTTTCTGGGGTCATGCTACAGAACAAAGCTGTAGAATTTAGTGTACGCAAGTGGAAAAACAGTGCAAATCTCTACAGCTTGCCTTCATACTTCATGAGATATAAACTGATGGACTTCAAAAAAAAATTTCCTTGTCTTTTTTATCAATGGGGAAAAAAAGACATATTAAATATCTGTCATTAGATTTATTTGAGACAGTAGTTTCCAACTGAAGCATTTCTTAAAAGTGTATTTATCCTTTGAAGAAGAAATGGCATTATTTCCAGAATGGAGAAAATGATGATTTAAATATGTTTTCTGATAATGGTACCACTTTGTTAATGAACAGTAATTTTCTGGCTGCCTCCAGAGGAATTAAGCTCATGGATTATATAAGACATCTGTGAAAGCTTATCTCATTGCCCAGTAATTGTGACCTCATTGTGAGTTGTGCAATTAAGCATTAAGCTACTATTTGGCACCATAGTTAATTGTGTTTTACTTTTCTGATACTCTTGTTGACAATATGGGACAAAATTACCGATAACAGCAGAGGGGTGGGAGGAGCAGCGCTATCTAAGCATGGTCCCCATGTAGCACTGCAGGTGCCCCTCTCCAGGATGGAGGAGATAATTAGGTAGGCAAAGAGCTAATGACACTGGGGAGACTGTCACATCCAGTGTGAAGGCTTTTAGGACAGGCAGTGAAGTCCTTTTGCTTTTGAACCAATCTGTTATGCTGAAAGAGGCAGATAGGTTCAACATGTGAGGGAGCAGGGCAAATTTGAGGATATGTCATTTGGATATTTTCCTGCAAGAAGTCATATCTTCCCAAATACAAATGGCTGTTTGGGAATATGCAAAGCAGCAACATTTTAGAAACATTATTGGGGAAGTTTTGCCCCAAATATAGATGTTAGTCAAGCTGAAGGTGGATTTTGGAGACACAGTGAGAGAGAGGAGATCAAGATTAAAAAAAGCCATGTTTACAGGCAAAGATAAATGATTTAACCTCCAATGACCCTCCAATGTACCAAAATCTTCAGGTGGCCGAAGGCCAGGAGATGCTTACCTGGTACCTCAGAGAGAGAGGGGACTGTGGGAATGGTTCATGGGCAGGAACCTACATGATCACAATAGTACTTGCAAAGCAGGGGTTCACATATTGCTCTCCTGTAGAACAACTCATTGTAGACGTCTTTGTTTACTCAGTGGATTTTCTTGTCCTCTCTACTAAAGATTTATGCTGTGCGTTGCTCCCTGCACTAGCAGTGCCCTCCTGCATGCTGCATGACCTGTCTGAGCCTGAAAGCCAGCTCTGAGCTGCTGAAGAGCCACAGGTCCCCATGTGCTAATGCCCAAGAACCATAATGTGAAACAGGATGGGAAGAAGAAATAAATTTTGTGGTTCTTTCATGCTGAGAAAAGCAAGAAGAGTAAGCATGCACTGTGATTGATTTAAATAATGCAAAGTTAGGAAGCACTAAAGGCCTTTTATTATGGTCTAGTCAGCCCTTCTCAATTAAACACACTTCTTCTTGGACCTTCTCCTCTTTGGACTCTGCCATCTTTTGAGTAGTACATCAACAGTAAGCCCTTTTCTGTCATGATATATTGTACTCGTATATCTTCAGAGTGAGTTTTTTTTCTAATGATCTATTAGTGAAATGCATCATTCGAGTGAGGATGATGATGATGATGATATACTACTCCATGGATGATGCCATGAAAGGAAAGAAAAGGTCAGACAACAAATTCAATAGAGTTATTGGATAAAAGTCAGGCAACACATCATCTCTGAGGCTGCTTTCCTAATGCTAAGGAGGATTGCTGATACAAGCAATGCAATCCAGGCATTTCTTTTACGACTATGCTTGAACTGACCCCTGAACATCAAGCTAAAGCAGTACTTTGTATCTGAATTGAGAGAGTATCAAAATATTTTTGTGTTTGAGACTGTATGTGACAGGTTCTGCATCAAATCCTCAGGCAGCATCTATCTTCTGTTCTTCCAGACACGCTTCTGTCTTCTGGGTGCACATTCACAAGTGTCACATGCATGTCTCTCTGCCTAGTCTAGTTCTAAATTATGCGCATCTTTCTGGAATGTGATCATTTGGTTCAGTCAAATCATATAAGCTGCTGGCAAATAAGTTTCTTTGAGTTGAAGTTACCAGTGTAGGTTTATAGAATAGCACCTACAAAAGGCTTACTTTATTGCAATTGTTTCTTTCATCAAGTCTGAAAATATATTTTAAGATCTTTCCCTCTGCTTCTTTTCCACAACGTTGAAAAACCCTGAGATGCTCAGACTGAGCAAAAATTATTCAGTGTACCTTAGAGGGAATTTCTGAAAAAAAACAGTATGGATTTTTCTCTGCTCCTTTCATGTGTCTTGTTGTCTTTCTTAAAGCCCTAGAACTTTGTTGTGCAAGGGCACTGAGAGACACACATAAATAATGTGCAGAGTTGTACCCCAACATGGCTTAATTGTTTAATGCTTACTGAAATGTAAATTAAGCTTATGAGAGTGCTAAGAGATTCATCTATCCATCCAAGGTCAATATATTGAGTAAGGTGCAAATTGCTATGGGGGACTGGTCTTCCAATGAATATTCCTGATTTTCAGAAAAAGGCTTCAGGCTGGCCTCTCCTTTCAAGCCCCCTATATTTGCATTTGCTGATAATGATGAATGGTTTTGTAGTGCTGAGATGTGACATCCGACTGCTTGATTTTGCTACTTCACACATGAGAATGACATGCAGTGCAGCTGCTCAAACAGTGGGAATGTGACCTGGCACTGGCCTTGGAAAATTGGAAAGGATGTTTTTGAAGCCAAGGGCAGGTCTGTGCTGTATGGATTTTTCAAGAGTCTGGGAGTGAGTTGGTGCCAGCAGGTAACCCCCCACCGTTCCCTTTTCTGCAGTGTGGGGTAGACTAGCAGTTGTATCATCATAAGGAAATCTGTGTATGGTCTATAGAGTACTGTGGAATAAATTCAAAACACAATACATGCACTTCAGCTGTTCCACCAGGATTTTTCTGTTTGGTTGTTTGTTTGTTTGTTTGTTTTTTTTTTTTTTTATCCCTGTGACACAAGAGACTGATTATTGCTAGGGAAATTGCACAGTTGGTTCCCTGGAAATCTTAGCATGCTTAAATCTGTGCCTCCAGTGAGGTCCTTCTTTGTAATAAAGTGAGGAGTTGCTTTTGGGGAGAGGGTACAGGAAGATTCATCCTGACTTGATCTGGCTTCCTGAAAAATGCAACCCATTAATAGCTGGGAACAACTGTTTTGAGGCCTCCAGTGCTTGTCTTCTAGTCAGAGGTAGCATACAGAGAACTGAATAGAAATTATCAGATATTTATTACACCTTAAGGAGTAGGAGTCTGAAACAGCAAAATCACATAAATTTACCTTGCATAGAAAAATTCCTGCAGAAAAACCTTAGAGAGTCTTTTGGCATTTCTGCCTAATTCCATAATCTTCATGTCACTTCCTTTTGTTTCTAGAAACATATATTCAGGAATGCTGCTGCTTCTTAATTTGAAGCTATTTCAATGAACTTAAATTACTTCAGTATTATTAAAGCTTCTCAGCAAGCATGATTTTTCTGGGTTGAGTTAGGGCATCTAACAAGATAGAAAAATCAGGAGTCTGAAGATTTTCTTGTTTTTAAAAGCTTGAGAAAATTTCTGGTAATGGTGTGTCAAATGCAGCTTGTAAATTATATGATGCTATTTAATGGCAACATTTTCAGCTATTCAGGGCTTGATTCTGGTTAAAATAAAACTGCGAACCAGTTTAGCATGTAGAGATGTGCGTCCATGAATCATAGAGTTAACCCCAGGAAGGATGGATCTACATGTCTCCAACAGCTAAAGCTGTTGTAAATGCAACTGCAAAATAAGTACTGTAAATATCTGTTTGCATGTATATTTAGAGAAAAGATCCTATACACACAGATAAGCAATCTCTGGGTATGTCTGTGGTTATCTGAGATGTGGATATATTATCTATCCTAGCTCTGTTTCACTACCTGCTTTTTAGGACTGCTACCATACAGTTGATTGATAATATAAAAGATGCAAACACACATCCCTATACTATACAGTCATAAAAATTTCCTAAGAGCAAAAAAAAAGCTCATACTTATCAGAGAAATCTTCCAGTATGAAGAATTAATAATACGTCAGTATGAAATACTTGTAAATGCATTTTTGCTTCTCAGCATTATAAGCTAATGTCAAGCTAACTTGAACAAAATCGAGTTACCTGCTATTTTCACCAGCGTTTCTGAATAACACCAAATAGAGCTTAATAATCAATGACAGATCTTTTCGTACCAAGCCTGGTTTTTCACGTTGGTTCCTTCCTTTACCTTCTCTGTCACCTCTTCAGACTATTCTTCCGAATCCCTTCTTAGCCTGGACTCAGTTTAACCATGCCCTAAGAGTGCAGCGATTCACACTGTAGTGCCCGTGTCTCCCCGTCCCAGAGTCTGTGACCTGCAAAACTATCTCATTGCACCTGCAACCCAATTTTGCAGAATGCCAAACTTTCACTTTAAACATAAATAAATAAATAAATAAATAAATGCCATCTTGTTGCTAATGGTATTAGCGTCATTTTGCAGCTGTGTTTGCTTTGAAATGAGCAGTCAGTGATTTTCAAGTTAGCTAGGTGAAGTGGAAAAATAATGATGGATTCAGTAGTCTTTTGTCACTTTTGGGCCTGATTTTTCCTTATGTCTGTGTGAATGTTGGCCATGTACTACCTGCTGGTGGTGAAAAATAGATTCCAGTGCATGTCCTGCTGGAAGAAAAAGTCTGGGCCATTTAGTTTCTCATAATTTCCCCTCAGTTCCCCTTTATAATGAGTGTTAATAAATAACTTTGAGGAAAAGGATTTGTGATCTTTTATCACTCAAATGTGCAACAATGAAAATTAAAATGGAGGAGAAAACGATAAAATGCCTAATACCTCATAAACATTCTTTACCCAAAACAATGAATAATAGGAAATAGAAGCAGCTCTTAATGGGAAGACTTGGAGGTTTGAGACCAATCTTGATTAGGCTTTTTCCCCCTAATTTACTGTACAGCTCTTTCAAGACAGAATAATATAGGTCGATAGGTGACTTAAAAATCTTTAAGAACTGGAATGATCAGTGGTTTGAGCAAGAGCCATTAGCTAATTCACCAACTAGTTCTGTTTCAAAGATGAGCTTGTCTTTGGGAAAGGAGCATAAATCTAAAACTCCAAACTCCACTGTTTGCACAAAACAAATCAATACTCAGTCCTACCAAGGGATGTATTGATTTGGTCAAAAGAAGGGAGGCTGGTTACAAGTTATTTTTTTGATCTTGCTTTCTTCAGAAAATTATGTCTATGATACTGTGTGTGCTTGTCTCCTTGATGGACTCTGTTACCCAATTTCAACCAGATTTCAGTCAGATTGCAGCCAGTGTGCAGGATGTTAAAGACGTTGGGCCTTTTCCTGGCCTGTCTCACCCATTTTGTGTCTAAGCTCTTTGGGAAGAAATCAAGGTTTTTCAACTATACTATTAGGGCTAAGGACCTCTGCCCTGGCTGAAGTGCCTGGGTGCCACTGAAATATGGACAACGTGTTCACATACCTCAGAAACCATGCTGTGTCCTCAGGCCCATATCTCAAGATTTTCTCAATGCAGAATGGTAACTGACCCCCTCTTCATCTGAGCACAAGTAACTGCAGAGCAAAGGGTGTTTTTCCAGGTCTGTCAAAAATGCAAAATGAATTAAGTTACCATAACTCTCCTGCTTCGCTGTCCCAGCTTTCCCAGTATTTTTACTTTCCAGCATGTAGAAGACTTACTCAAACCCCAAGTTCCCTCTGACAAGCAGTGCCTTCACATAAACTCTTTCTACCTGCCAACCATCAAACCATGAGCTGTTGGAGAGAGGAAAATATATACAGAGGAAAATATGTAAGGCAGTGCAATTGGCTTTTTAGGGCCATTTAAAGGCAGCAACCAGCAAAGCAAAGGTGGGGGGGTGGTGGTAAAGTGTAGCTATCTGTGGTTAATAATCACACGGAGTTTCCTTCTGCAAACTTCCTCCTGTGGCTCATCTCATTAAATGGGAAATCAGGCAAAAAGCTTTTGATATTGCCTTTATCTGCATCTGGTGGGTTTCCTCTCCTCCGCACTGTTGTGTTGAGGGGAAATTGTCACCCTGGCTGGGCTTACTCTTGGGAAAGGCAATGGGAAGAGAGCAATGAGAGCTCAGATCCACACTGGAGCACTTAGCTTGCCCCTTGTACAGGGGCAGGGGACAGGAAGATGGTCACAATTAGCAATGATCATCGTCATCAGGCAAGTGATTCATAAATATTCCATAAAACAGGGCCCTGGACTGCACAAGCAACAGCAAATATTGCAGCAGATTTATAAGTGGAGCATGAAACATTTATATTTTTCAGATGACAGGGCAGATGATGACTGTGTTATGCTAGCAAGCAGGATGAACCTCATTTGAAAAGTGTCTCGTAGGTGATGGCTAGATATGACAGCAAGATGAATTAAGGTCTTTGAGCATCAAGATGGTTTGATAGACCCTGGGAATTGAAAACTAAACACCGGTGGTATCCTTCAGAAAGCAGCTGAGCTTTCTTAGTGTAAGTCAAGGCACAGCCTTGATAATTATGGTGCTCCGGTGACATTGGCAGGGATTGAATTTTCCTCTCATCTTTTAGCAGGGTGGTTTACAAGAATAAATGTTTAGTGCTTCTAAATAGAGTTATAGTTAGCAAGATATTGAGTGAAACCGGTGTTCCCCAGAGAACTGGACTTTGGCAAACAACTTTGTTGAAGGGTTTTTGAGACAGTAAAAGCTTCCTTTTCTACTGTTCATCAAACACATTACACCCCAAATCTGTCAAAGAGCTGGACTAGGGTATGCTGCACAAAAAGCTAATTGCAGATGACTATTGAATAAGATCTGACTCGAAGATGCAGCCCAGGTAGGACTGGAATAAGTAATAGGACAATATGTAACTTAAATGGTCAAGCTCTTTGGATGTACTGGTGTTTAATTACACCCATGTCAGCTCTTGAAGGGAAAGAAAAAGGCCATGGAGTAGAAACAAATAAGACTTTCCCTCAGCCATCAGTTGCCCAGAGGGAGAGCCTGACATCTTTATCTCTTTTGCATTTTTTATCCCCTTCTACATTTTGCCATTTTGAGCTGACACCTTTTTTTTTAATATAGGCACATTTCCAGATGACAGATCTTTCCACCTTTCACTCCGTTACCATGTTTAAATACATTTTCTTGAAGCAGTCCAGTAAGTGAATGAGTTTCACACCTCCTTTAAAATCTATATGCAAGTGGATCAAAACTGTGCCTGAGATGGCAGGTAGCCTGACTTATATCCTGGGAATGTGTCTCCTGTGAAACTTCACTGTATACATCAAGAGCATCTACCTTTCATACTCAAATATTTTGAACGCAGCTGCATCATGACCAATGGTAACAGTTTCCTTCAAACACAGAAGGGAGGAGGTCATGCACCAAGGTGTGCTTTTGCTTTTCTTTCTCAAGCATGAAGTAAGTTTTGTCTTTCTGGGTTTTTTGGTTTTGTTTTTTTTCAGTGAAATATGCAAAATCCAAAAAACCCCAAAGCCAAAACCAGATCTCTTCCCTGTTTTGGGGGATGTTTAACATTGTGTATAGTTATTTTAGTCAGTACTGGACTAAAACTCACCTGTGTCTCTGCTTGATTCCAATTATTGAAGAATGAATTACTGTTAAATACTATAGTTAGTAATCTCAAATTTGCCTGGTTCCACCAAGACACTCGTTTATCTGTCCTCTTAAAATCCACATTCATTCATGTCCAACACTAAAGGGTTTGTGTCTTCATTTTATCAATGATCTGAGCTTCATGATGAATATTTTTGTTGCTGGAGGACTTGAGGAGATTATGGGAGGTCTGCAGGACTTGAGCAGGCTGCCTATCCTTTATCCTACTACACAGTGGCTGTGTTGGTTGCAAGCAAGCTGGGACCCCTTACGTTTTAGCCTATTTCCATTTTCAGGCTGGTTGGCTCTAGCTACAAGCACTGCTGGACTAGTGGATGGAAAAATATAGGTAAATGGAAAGAAAAATATGTGTTCCAAATTAAGCATGGGATTAAGACTTGGTATCAGTAAGGCCATGATGAGAAAAAAAAAATTTTTTCTGCTATTCCATATTCCAGGCTTTTCTAAACTGTGACCTGAAGTAATTGGTTCACCACTCAGAGGTCAGGCAGACAAGTCTGTCCCTTGGCACAGAGCTTCCCCTGCCATGACTGCTACCCTGGAATACCATCAGCTTCCATTGGCACACTGCAGGCACCTCTGCTCACAATTATCCTTGCGTGTTGTCCCATCTGTCTGGGCAGACCACTGAAAGGAGGCTCAAGCAGAGCTGAAGTTTTTCCCAAGGAGAAATTGGGCTTCCACCTTTGCAACTGCAAACAGTCAATACTGCTCCTCCTTTAAGTAAACCTGGAATTTCTGCCACAGAAGAACAATATTTCTTGGGTTTTATTATAGACATATTTTGGCATCTGTGGCCCCGTCCTGCTGTTTTGATCCAATGAGGCCTCTACCTCCCCTCCGCTCTGGATTGAAGGCATGAGGAGGCTCCCATGCTCTCGTGCTTGTCCGACACTACTTAGTAAAGCTGAAGTTTGTAGGGAGAAATAATTTCCTTTAAAATTACAACAGCTGGTAGTTTTGGAAGAAAAGCAATGAAATTTTGGTCTTTGGTTCTCTCTGGAGTGTCTGGCGTTTTGAGTAATGCTTACAGATTAATTTATGTGGCTTAATTCATCCTCCTGGGCAATGGATATTATCCTAATTTTAGGGTTTTTGTCAGTATGGTGCAAAATAATTTGATGTGCTTTTGAACAGTATTTAAACAGTTGCATGAAAGGACACAGCTAAAATGTATTTGTTATATCACTTGAGTCTGCTAGTGCAGGATGTTCAGTGAAAGCTGAATTGCCTTTTGTGCCTGGCACAATGCATTCCCTTTTTATTCGCTCATACCGTGAAATCTGGGACTAGAAGTTACATGTTTGGAAACAAGTAGGTCTCACAGGAGTTTGGATGTCAGAGTAGAATGGGCTTTCATTGCGTAATGAAAAGGAAAAAGGGAATGAACCCCTAAAAAGAATTTTACCAAATTCTTCCCAAGGACATTGTGTTACTAGAGTAGCTAGTGAGTTAAAATAACATTTGAAATCCCAACAACCCAAGAAAGATCATAAAACTGCAAGGAGCAGGAAAAACGGTGCACAGCACACAAACAATGTAAATTAAGACAAAGAAAATGACTGTAAATGCCAGCAGTCCCTAAAACATTAGGGACTAATTTCTAACAAACGATTAGCTGCATGGGGAATTGTCAAACATTATTAAATATAATTTGCTACATCTGCTTTATTATAGAATTAATTTGGCACATATGCTATTTATGTTGTACACTATTTATTTTTTTTCTTTATATACTGTTTGTTTCTTTAAGCCTTACCTGACACCCAAACGTAGTACAGCAAGTGGACTAGAATTTATTTTACTCCTGCTCTAGGAACA
This sequence comes from Tyto alba, assembly GCF_018691265.1. Taxonomy (NCBI): domain Eukaryota; kingdom Metazoa; phylum Chordata; class Aves; order Strigiformes; family Tytonidae; genus Tyto; species Tyto alba. The sequence continues at coordinate 10,996,460 of NW_024881303.1, forward strand.
CAAATTGTGTGTTTGCATGCACACTTATATCTGAACCAGTTTCCCTCCTGCTTTCGCCCTCCTCCCATCTCCCACCGGCAGCTACAAACGCATGTTTCTGCATTACAGTCAGCAGCCAGCCCCCAGCAAGTGCTCTTTCTGCTGCCTAATGCTATGAATGCATGTATGGAGGACATGGTTTGAAGCCTCTGCAGGGATACTGCTACCATCAATATCATTGTGCTATTAATATTTAAATGGAACCATGATCTGAATTGCATTGGGGTTTTTTAAGCTAATATTCAAGGAGTAGGTAATAGCCTGTAAGCATTGGTATCAACCACATCAGCCAGCCAATGCTGTAATCTTGATCAAAAATAATAATGTCATCCATAACACTATAAAGATTTATTAGTTGTGACAGATCTATACATTAACAAATCACTACATGGTCCTGAATGCCAAGTAAACAGAGCCAGTGTCATAAGGCATAGTAAGACCTTTGGGGAACCCTATTAAAGAATGTTTCACACAGGAAAACTTTGCTCTGAAAAAAATACAGATTGAGTGTTCGTGTGTGTGTATGAGTGATGGACAGCTGTCTCTCCATTCTTGATCTTCTACAGTCAGAATGGGGGATGACTAGCAAACTGGAGTGGGCCTGATGCATATTTTCTGGCACAGTTCTGATTTGGGTTCTTCTGTTGCTTGAATTTGTTCTGATTTGGTTCCAAGTTTCCTTCTACAAAACTGCAGGATAACTCATGTTGAGTGTTTTGAGAAGATATTACAGTTAGGATGAGTTTTAAGCTTGATTTGACTCCCTCACTACAATTGTTTAAAATGCCCATTCCTATAATGACAGTAAGGTGATCTTCTTTTCTGACACTCATTTTGGAAGTTTTTACTGGTTGGATGTACAACACATAAAGTCAGGAGTTCGCTTGTGATGTTAAGGTTTCAACAAAAACAATTAAAATAATGGAAAATGCAGACTTACATTATCCGTTCATGCTTCTTTTCTATGGCATTTTCACCTCAGGTGTTCTGGCAGTAGAAAGATCCTCAAGAAAGAACAGATGAAATTATCTGGCATCTGAGGAGTCCTGTTCCTGAGAGGAATACTGCTAAGTCCAGTCACTTAAAATTCATAAGACAGTCCATAAATACCAGAAGATTAAAGTAATAATAACCTGGAGGGTGTTTTTTTAATCCTACTTCCAGGTCGTCATATCTTCATAGATCATATTACCAGCATTTTCTTCAAAAGAAAAAGATTCAGAAATGTCCAGAAACATTCTATCCAGAGTTAGTTTCCTAGTGCAGGCAGAGCTTTAGTGTCTCAGGACTTTCTGCTTCTGTCCTCCAGAAGGAAGCGTTGATATTGTTGTTAGGCCATAGCCTGTCCCAGAGAGGAAATTAAGATTTTCTAGTCTCAGTCACTTTTCCTTTTCTCTCCAATTCTGTCTCCTTCTAATTCTTGCCTGAGGGATAAGCACATAACTGAGTCCTCCAAGACTGGTTTCACTTGTTTAGTTAGCCACTGCCAGAAACCTGAGGGTGCTTGTGACCCTGAGGATTTTGGAAAGTTCGCCTCTCCTCTCTTTTGTTGCCCTAAGCAATCATGTTGCCTGAAATGGGATATGACAATCTCGAGGCACAGCATGCAAGGGTGTGAAGGATACAGCTTGGATGCAGCCAAGTCCTCAGCCTAATGTCTCCAGACTTTGTCTTTCCTTTGCTCTCAGGGGTTGCAGAAAGAGCCCACGCTCCCTGTTGCTCAGGCTGTTTCTCTGTTCCTTACATCTGGACACTGTACTGTAGTCCTCTCCCCACTACATTCAATAGAGCGTATTATCTTCATCCACAGTCCCTCCAGCTCTTTCCTCCTGTACGATTACTTTTCTTCTTCCCTCAGCAGTGTTGACACATTACAGTTCATTTGAATGTTAGTGCCAAGATGATTTTCTTACTCATCTATTTTACCCTCTCCTCTGCTGTTTCAATTTCAAAATCTTTCACAAACTATCCACACATGGGTGTCCATTTTTTGTTGATAACTGACTCCCAGATGACCCCTAGATATTGGCCCTCATTGCCCACTTGCCAATGTTTCAAGAAAGCTTCATACTCTTTCCCTTAAACTTGGGATGAGCTCACAGTGAAAATCCACCAAATTTTATCCCTTTCCTATACCCTCTTTGGATCTGTGCCTGGCCGAGAGCCACCATAATCCTGACAGTGTATGACCGCGCTAGAGGAATAAGGTGGGACCACATGGTTTATCCTTGTAGTTTTGCATTTTTAGTCACTAAGCTAGTGATAGGACATGGAAGTCTCAAGTTAACAGCTATCAGTGGTTGAACAACTGATTTTGTATGGTCTTTATGGAGGACTGGCCTTTGCCAAGCATTTGTGCAAAGGGTGGGAAAGTAAAAAAATGAGGATATTCTGTTGATCTAATTTATCAAAAATTCAAATGAAACAATGGATTTGGCTAATTTCATACTTTGGAGAGAAGGAGAAGCAATTCCTATTTGCTAGAATGTCCTGTTTTGACTTTTAAAATATTATAGAAGATTTTAATGAAAGTAAAATGCTTAGATATGAGTGAAGCATACTGAAAGACTCTCTCTGCATTTTTTGAATGTTAGTTAACAAGATTTTTGAGATTTTGGTTCAGTCCTGAGCTGGGACAGGAAGAGAAGAATGTAACCCTCCAGGCTCTGCAGACTGGGGGATCTGTTTTCTGCCTGGGACAAAACTTCATTGTCGAGATAGCAGCAGAAAAAAAAAAAAAAAGCACCAACATTCACTCTCCTTATGGCGTTTTGACCCAGGTTGACCAGCACCTCTCTTCCTGGTCAGCTTAAAAGGTATGGCAAGATCAGCTGTATAGGCTTTTAACCCACATTTTCTTCTGGAACTTGTAATTTATGGAGTGGTAACAGATAATATGTTAGGAAAACATTTTTTAGAGTGCTTTACCTCATAGATATAGAACCCTTGATATTATAGGAGGAATGCATCGTAAGCTATGAAGTGCACCCCTGAGGCAAAATCTCAATATTAAAATCCTCTTTTACATATGGGGAAGTGAGACCAGAGTGGTGCAGTGATTTTTGTACAGGCGTATGGCTACTCAGTGATGGTGCTGACGACTGAACCTGGCCTCCTGCTGACACTCCAAGTCCAGGGCTGCCTTTTTTACCTGGCTCACTCACAGCCAGCCTCTCTACATGGTCTGGACATCACAATAAATGACACATGTAACACTTAATTGATAACTGATAAATTTTCTATTTGAAGTGGGATGATGTGAGAACACATAGGAGGGTTGAATATCTTCAACAGCTTTATTAAGTGTATATTAAAATGTATAAAGGGCAGATAAATTGCATTTTCAGGTACTTCTGATTAAGAGGAGCTTTTGCCAGAGGATTTAACACCCAAGAGAGTGGGATATTAGGAGCAATGGTCAGGGAAATTGTGAAATGAGACCAAAGCAACAATTTGATCCCGATGTTGGGACTGTGCAGAGACCATTCTAAGGAAATGTGAGCTGCTTTGATAGAAAATACCTGTGAGGATGTTAGCAAGAAGACAGATCCAGGCTCTTCACAGCAGACAATAAGCACAAGCTGAAACAGGGTAAGTTCAGATTGGATATGAAGATAAACTCTTGGGGACAGTGAAACACAACAACAGGTTACCTGTAGAGACTGTGCTGTCTCCATCCTTGGAAATTTTCAAGACATGACTAGATAAATCCCTGAGCAAGCTGGTCTCATTTCGCAGCTGATCCTGCTGTGAGCAGCAGGGTCCTCCACTGTCCTAGCATCCTATGGGGATGGGACTTGCTTCACCCCAGGGGCCAGCCTGGGACCTAGAAACCTGTTGTTCCCAACAGGAGAGTGAGGACGTACTGGGAGTTATTCAGCAGCTTTACAATGGAGCTAGGATACAAGTAAAGAAACCAGGATTTGTCCTTTTCCAACAAGCTCCTCAGTATTACCAGCTAATCTTTGTTTTCTCTCCTAACCAACTTCAGGCCAAAGAAAGCCTTTCTACTTCTCTTTGTCCCTCTCTTTCCCCTCCTGAACTTTGTGTAAGGTCAAGAGAGCTGGACATGAGGTCTCTTCTGAATTGGGAGAGGATGCTCAAATGTAATGACATATAATTTTATGTCCTATGCCAGGGTTTTGCATATTGCTTCCAAGTGCTGCTCGCTCTGCTAGCAGGGCAAGATTAAATACTGTGCAGATATCCCCCCACATGGCAGCATCTATGACTAGACCATCAAATCAGTCAGTGACATACCGCCAGTGGAAAAGTCATCAATCTGTCTCCATAGTGACATACCTCCTGCCGAGATACTTCTGGGCAAGACACAGACAAGAAGCAAAGTTACTAAAGGTGGGGGCTTTTTATTCTGCAGATGCTGTTTGTGTTTGCTTTTTATGCTTTTTTGGTGGTGTTTTTTTTTGTTGTTTTTGGGGTTTTTTTTGTTTTTTTTTTTTTTTCAAAGAGGCCTTACTGCCATATATGCTTAGGTTACTTTTTTCCTCTTTTGTGCACTAGCTTCCCTCTTGTAAATATATATCTATGGAAACAGATGATGGGTTAGGACCAAAAAGGAAAAATTTTAAAGCCTGGATCCAAGGTAAAAACAATGGTATCTAGACATTTCTATAATGGGATTACTTAATGAGAAATCCCCCAGCTTTAAATGCCCAGGACTTTTATGTGTGGCCAGGGTTGAAATCTAAATCTGATTTCTCCACTCTGAGCTCACCTCTGATAATTATCAACTCTTTGCTGGTTTGATAAACATTCCAGTGGAAGACTCTCACACTCATTTTACTTATTTTCAGTCCTGTCCATATTAGCACATAACTTAAAAAAAAAAAATCTAGTGTTACTTATTGTAGTATTTGGGAGTTCTGAAAAATTGCCTGCCACTAGAGGTTATTCAAATTCTGGTCTTGATGTATTAGCCTAGACAGTTTTAAAGCCGCATCTACAGCAAGTAGTTAGCCATACTGCTGAACAGACATTTTTTTAAATGAACTACAAAGAATAGCCTATTGTGGATAGCTTATTTTATTTACAGCATTTCACGTGGTGTGAACATTAAAAATTTACAGAGTAATATTGATTTGCAGCTCCATCAAACCATTTCTACCCAAACTACGGAACCAAACTGTTTAAGGAAAGGTGCCTTATTCAAATGATTATTTGTGCTGCTCCGAAGGCTGCTCTCTGCAAGGCAGCCATAAATTCACCTCCTGGCAGAAAGTTAAAGAGGAGGTTCAGAAAGTAAATAATTGCCAGGAATCATCAGGAAAGGAGTCTTGCTAGTGTGTGTGATGCACGAGGGCTGGAGGAGACTGGGGTGTCTGATAAGGGTTTAATAAATGCTCTTTCGGTGCGTCCCGCAGCTGGTGGGGACGCAGGGTGGCACTGTTGTCAGCCACTTGGCTGGCTCTGAAGCATTGCCTCTTTTCTGCTGGTGAGAAGGATTTTTTGTTATTTCTGTTGCTCCCCAGATAAAAAAAGCTAACAAATTGGGATGGACCAAAACCCAAAATGATATCAGGTAATGGCACACAGCTTTGCAGTGGCACTTCTGCCTGAGAAGCAAGTCACAAAAGGGAAAAAAAACAACAACAAACCCCCTAAAAATCCAGAAAGTCACAGAAGTCCAAGTAATTTTTTTTTTTTTGAAAAAAGAAAAACAAACCACAAATGCAAAAAATGTGTGCTGGAAATAAAGATGCCCTTCTCAACCCTATTAATGGGAACTTAATTAGGCGTAAAATTTATGAAAGTCATTGGAAACGTGATCTTTTTCCCATTAGGAGAAAACTGGGCTGGCTTCAAGTCTGTGGGAGAGCTGGGTGAGATTCATATGTAAAAAGATACTTCTCCATCAGGAAAGATATATTTGAAACATCTGGTAAAGTTCTTTAGCCAGTGATGTATACATCTTGAAAAATAGATATAGAATCCTTTTGGTCCCCTCTGTACCAGACACGTGGAATTAAACTGTATTTCATGCAGATGTTATAAACTAGATTATTCAGCTTTCGGTCTCTGCTCACAAGTTCTGCTCATGCTTTGGAACTAAACTGCCAGAATTTCAAAAGAACTTGCAATGGTGGGATGACCAGGCTTCACTTCTCAAGACAAAGAAGATGAAAATCCAGACATTTTGCAAATATTAATCTAATTCTGCTGCTGCTAGCTCTTTTTTTTTTTTTTTTTTAATACTGTTATAACTCCAAAGATACTGAATTAAAATTAGATTTGCATCAGTGCAAGTTACAGCAAGATCATATTCATCTTAACTCATTTAACTCACTGCTCATATTAACTCACAAACATAGTAAGGGCCAGAGTCACAGTTAATTCATTTGAAAGCATCCAGAGTAGAGGAGAAGAAATAAAACTGGGAATTGGTAGCTCAGTCTAATCCTTCTGAAAACAGTGCATCAAAAGAAGATCTGGTAAGAGCAGACGAAACTTTGAAGTTTGTGGGTCAAATGCAGCAAAGACTTGGATGATGGTGCATGTTACACAGCACTTGTCAGGAGCTGAGAAGAGATTTCTGAGTAATTTACAGTAATATGAATGCATAAGTTTCTCACAGGATGGAGAAGGAGCAACAAGAACAGACAAAGGTGGCATCTTATCTCAGCAGCATCACCTCCCATGTGGGGGTCTGCTGCTGCCCCGGGGGGGACATGTCAGGGAGGGGATAGATGCTGGGGTCTGTAAAAAGGTAACAGGCAGGAGGCAAAGTTAGGGCTGCTTTACATAGCCTGCTGTGGGTCTGTTTAGAGGCCTTTGTCCAGTGTCTAAATTACTCAGTGTGTTACTCAGAAGCTTATGGCCAGATCTGAAGACGCTTAGGCTCTCCAAGTAAATGTAGGTGGTTGAGTCCATCAGTATAATCCATTACCTTCCCCAGCCTAATCTTTTAAGTCTCTGGTAATTTTTTTTCATTGGTGAAGTAACGTCAGCACCTGCAGTTTTGCTCTAGGGGATATATAAGGAAGGAAAATTGTCCCTGTGAACACAGAATTGCTTTGGTCCATAAAATAGGGCATCCCAGGAAGGATTTATTATTTGTAATGGTCTTATAAGTGATAGTGAGATAAAAGCAATGTGAGATTTGAAACAACATGAGTGTTTTAAGGAGAGATCTGAGTGACAGGAGATAGTGAAAATACCTTCCTTCTCTCTGGTGGCATTTCAGCATGCTTATTGAATCAAAAAAGCTTCACATTTCGGGGAGGAAGGGAAAGGAAAGGAAAGGGAAAGGAAGGGAAAGGGAAAGGGAAGAAAGGGAAAAAAGTCAGTCATAATCCAGTTATACTGCCATTGAAATTAATGGCAAAGTTCCCGTTTATCTTTATAAAGCAGAATCAGCCCTTCTAGTGAGACTATGCTATGAACCTGGGGCTTGCCTGCAATTCCACTTCCAAAGGGGTAAAGTGGGGCTGCTTATTTGAAACTCAGGTCATGTCACTTGGAAAATTATGCAGGAGGGAGTTGCATCTATTCCTGATTCCAATTCTGTATCTTTTACAAAGATCTGTCTTAATGGTACAGTCCTGTGCTACCTTGTCTTACAAACCATTACAGGAGGGAGGGGGGAGGAACGTGATTCATTCTACAGAAGTAGGTCCACTGGTGGGGTATTTAGGTTTTATAAATAGGTCTATAAATAATACATTTCTATTTCTGCTGGTTTTATTGCTATTGATATGCAATATAGTCCTCTGAGCTTGAATCTGCAGATATTTTTATTACTTGAGGTCATTGCCATGTTGCATTGTACAAATAGTACACTGCATTCACCTCAGCAAATGTTTATTTTTGCATGCCTCAGTGGCTGTCTTGAAAAGGCGATGCATCGGGTGTTATCCATCTCGTCTACCTGTCCTTAGATTTTGCTAAGTGCATACTTTTATGGATCAATTGAAAAGCCCCAATTACTCTGTAATTTAAGATTTTATGCATGAATGCTGGATGTCATCCTAATAAGTGTGGCGGTGTGTGCAGAGGTATAAAAGAAAATAATGCTTTGTTTCTCTGATGGGCTTCTGTGACTATTTCATGATACTGTCTGCACCTTTGTTAATTGAGTAAGGAGTATTTTGGAATGAGGAAAGCTGCAGCAGCTAAATAAGATTCAGTCAGTGCAATTAAAACGCTAACATAGATTGCTGCTAAAGACGCGATTCCCTTTTTCTTGATGTACATGGAAGGAGCAGAGGTGAGTGGCAGGTGGTCAGCAGCTGTGTTTTATTCTCTTCCAGCTTACAGTGTGGAATACCACTAGTCTGCAATAATTACCTCTTTGAAGCTTACTTTAATTGTATTGTTATATATGTCAAGTCACCAAATGAGACCTGAGACTGCTTGCCTGCTGCTGTGTAACTACCCAGCAAAACTTGCATCTTCCACTAAGATATTTGTGTGCTGGTTTCTGAATTTAGCCACGTGCTGGCTAGTATATGCATGAACAGCCATGCTGTTAAATCCCTCTGAAGGTACAGTGCTTGAGTGTTTGTGGTGCAGTAGAATCACACAGGCACCCCTGTGTTCCCCCCAGGCACTGAGTCTGAGTGAGGCTGGAGCCAGGGTGCAAGCCTACATATCAGGTGCCCCAAGCTATCATGGTGTTGTGGAAGCAAAGAGCAAGCCTGAGGTGGAATCCAGCTCCCCCAAAGCCGTCCAGAGCCCTTTGGCATGCCCAAAGGATGATGGAAACTGAAAAAGTGTGCCAATGCAAGCCATAAACCACTGAGACTGCATTGCCAATTCCAAACAGTGTCTAACAAAATTAGAAGCTCTTCCCTTTTCCCTTGTCATCACTTCTGTCACATCATCCCACAGAGATCAGCCCCTATCTCACACAAAGGCTTTCTCCTTAAAAAAATATTAACCTTAGCTCTCTCTCGTGTCAGTACTCTAATTGAGACTTAATGTATTTACCTCTGTTTTTGTCGCCCTCCCTCCCGCTCCCCTTTTATTGATACTGTGTTGTATTAGCATCCATAAGCATATGCCCTTTCCCGCACATGTCAGATGGGCAGAGTGCTGTCAGTAAGACCTATCATTTACCCAGTGGCGTTCTGGATCATTAGCACAGTGTCGCAGTTTCACCCTCCATCCTGATGACTTCTCTGAAGAAGATTTCACTGCATAAGTCTCATTTTCAAAACGATGGCTTAAGTGCACATGTTAATTGCAAGATTTAATTATACGATGGTAAAGTTGTGAAATTTTCCTCCTAATTAACAAGGGAAAACTTGGCGCAGGAGAAAGGGTATAATGGGGAACTGCCTTTTGCATTTCATCATTAAGAATTCCCGCACATGGTTGTTGCAGTGGTGCGTGCCCTGGCTCATTGACTTCCCTGTGTGAGGACGGATTAGGTGCAGGTGAAGGCCAAGAGGTCCGCAGCCAGACACTTGCGAGGAAAATGGTGGTGTAGGAGCCGGAGGGAGCCGAGTATTGCCATTACAAGAGAAATATCCAGAGAGTTTCAGGGAGCTTCTTTTCACAGGCATGTCAAACTGCAGCAAGCAGGGTGAGCCCAAATCAATTTTATACTGAGATTTCTTTCCAAATTGGTATCTAGAGATTCAGTTCAGATTCATATCCAGTCTCCAGGAAATACATCCCACCATTAGATGGGAATTAGAGGCTCAGACAGAAAAAATGCTGCTTCCACTAGATGAGAATCTGTTTCTATTTCCGCAGATCTGCCTGCTTGCCTGCCTGTCTGCTAATGTGCTTTTTGAAAGTGGGACACCTGTTTATCCTCATCTTGCATTTGTTTTTGTTTTGTTTTGTGTTTTTTTGTTGTTTGTTTGTTTGGGTTTTTTTTTGTGTGTGTTGTTTTTTTTTTTTGTTTGTTTGTTTGTTTGTTTGTTTGTTTTTTTTTTTTTTTTGTTCCATTAGCCAGTTCAAATATTTAGCCTTTCTGTTAATTCTCCTTTCTCTTTCCTTTCCCCAGGACAGACTCTCAGAGAAGCTGTGCTGGCCAAGAGTGTGAACAGAGCCAATGTCAGTGCCAGGGAATTAGAAATGAAAGAATCTTAGACAGTTAATGTCTTCTTTTGGGTAAGACTCTCTCACAAGCCCATCCTAATCGAGCTGAAGGGGTATGAAGGACACAGTTCATATCAAGACTGCATCCCTCCTCTGCCTATAGCTTGTTCTCCTTTCCTTTAGCCTTTGTCATTGAGTTGTGTCATGTTTTTATTTTATCTTATTGCCCCTGGTGCTAAACGGCTGATGCTCTCAGGCTTTTGAAGCACGCTGCTCTTCCTGGCAGCCTTGGCTCCTCTTGCCCAGGTCATTTGTCCTGGGGCTGCCATTTCCCACTCATCAGTGGAAGAGTCTCCTGAGTCCTGGCAACCAGCTTTTGGAGCAGGAAGGACAGCACTGGGAGCCCCTGGGAGACTGGATAGCGGGAGGGTCGTGGCAACAAGCTACAGCTCTTTCTTTTGCAGGAGCTCAGTGTGGTGGAATTATTCTTGTATAATTTTGGAGACAACATATCAGTAGACATTGCAGTGTTCCAGGTTTTTCAGACAATTGGTTTGAAAACAATTGAAAAATTGCATTTCTATAAAATAAACATATTTTATTCTTATTTTACATTTTTTTAAAATTAGAAATGGCATTTTAATTTATAATGCAACATGCCTTCTAAAATTGCTGTTTGAATCTTTGATTTTGACCTTATCAGAAAAGCTCTTCTGTTTTTTATTTTTTTTTGAGGTGAAATTTTGTGGAATTCAACACATTCCCATGGAAAGTCCTGACACTAGTAGTGTATTTTTTTTTTGTTCATCATGCAGTCACCTTAACTGACATTAGAATTTCACATGCTTTTTCTTTAAGGCACACTGCACAGATACATAATTTTGTATTCTCGAGCTTCAGATAATGAATAATCATATTCACGGATCAACCTAATTAAGTAGCAGAGAGCATTGCCTACAACAGAGTGAAAAAGTGTATATATTCACAGCTAGACAACTGTTCATTAGGGGCCTGACCTTGCAGCCATTATTCATGTTGAGTGGTACTCACTTATAGGAGATACTCCTATTGTCTTCAGCATGTATATTACTACATAAAATATCATCTGCCAATGTTATGACTTCCTTAACATCCCAATATTTTCTACCTACAATGACACCTGGTGTAAATTACGCAAGCAAATTTTTGAAGAGAAGGCAGCATTATCAGCGGGGCTGTGCATTTCTGCACTTCTGTAGGAAAAATCCCTCCTGACACATGAAGCCAGTTACCACCCTCGAGCTGAGATAATCATAACTGGCCTTGAATATGCTCCTAGTCTGCTGCTGTGTGATTTAAACTTTGTTTACTTAACCCTCTTGAGGAAACCTGTCTGACTTTGCACTGCAGAGCAGCAGAAGGAAATGGTCAGTAGACCACACTCCAGCTGACGGGGCAGTTACCAGCAGCTGAGGGTCCATTAACATATTAAAATGCACTAATGCAATCGCAAGCAGTTGTTTCACCAGTCCCTCAGGGATGAATTGATTTGAATTGCAGATTTTTGGTTTCCTTCTCTGGGTCTCTGTGTTTTTCTGTCCATTTTCCATCCTCTTACCCAAAAGGTCTAAGCCCCTCTCTGACCTAGCCTGGTCAGTCTGGGTGTCGCGTGTGCCCCACACGCAGGCTGCATGACACACAACCCTGCATACATACATACAAACCTCTGGCGAGGGATGGCTGGGTGCAAACTGGTGTTGCCAGGACAGTTCATACACCCATTTCTGCCTGTCCCCTTCCCCCTGGGAATGGGCAGGGAAGGGGCTGCACTCTGGTCAGCTCCCTCCCCGCTGTGCCGGTGGTTAGGTGGTTAGCCACTCCTCTGTTGCAGTACAGAATAAGCACAAGCTATTTGTCATCAGGCACCCATGTAACAAATCATCACATTATTTTTTATTTCCCAGCAAATACATCCGATGGTGGAAGGAACGTTTGCAGGCTCCTTTCTCAGGCAGCATACCCAGGTGAGGGGTCGGTCTAACATGGAAGTTGTTTCAGGACAGATAATCCACCTGAAGGTTTGGGATAGCCAGGTTTTCTCCTCATTTTGCTGCAGACTGCCTGCAGGACCTTAAATCATTTATTTTCTGCCCCTTCCTCAGTCCCTTATGACATGATGGAGACTCATTTGCCCTGGCAGAGTATTTGCTGCCCTATCTCTGCTCTGACTTGCCCATTTAAGAGAAGTTTTTCAGGGGCAAGACTGTTTTCCAGTGCTGTACTGCTTTGTAAAAAAGGGGGTAATTCCTTGCTCAGCTGGGCTGGGCAGTGAGAAATGGGAGATATTTTCGTTAAAATGGGGTAAAACCCATTTGCATGTGCTACCTCTTGATTACCACACTGCCTCTAAACCCATTTCTGCATCCAGTGCTGGCACAGCCAGACCGTTGCCTTGCTTTGCCTCGCTCTGCAAGCACTGCTGTACCACAGATGATAATAACAAGGCAGCCCCTGTATTTTTTCAATGCTTTGCTGTGTGACAGCTTTTCGATATAGGTAAGCTTCATGGAACAAGCAGAGGTAATGAGCTTGTGTATTGGCTTAATATATCAGGCAACAACATTTGTACATACAAGGCACCTTCTAACTATTGTGAGTGGTTTGTGAGCCTCAAAGATGCTATCTGTTGCTGGGAAAGCAGGCTGTTTTTAATATGTGAGGCATGTGTTGTTGTCAGGTTTTGTCAAAGAAGTGGGGCTTATCTTATCTTGTGATCGGGCAGTTCTGACTACAACCATGGACACAGGGAGGTGATATGGGGAGGTGAGCTCCAGAAACTGCCTTTACAGGTAGAGTGGATGTAAGGATTCTGTGCCCAGAAGATCCTCTCCCCTCTCCTCTTTCTCAAGTGAGGAGCTGTCCTGAGAAATGTGTTAAGGCTGTTTCTTCTTCAGTTCTCTGGTGATGCACAGGATTTGGTGCGCAGCCATTGAGCGTGTATGTAGGGCCAGGGTGACCAGAGAGCAGGTAACAGGGCCCGTGGCTGAAGAGAGGTGACACTGTACCAGCTCCCATGTCCCTGTGAAGCTCTCGCTAGCCACTGGATTGGTTCAGGTTTCTGTCGTGCCTGATGAGAGCAAGAGCAGAAACATGTTCCCACCGTCCAGGAGTTATACAGACAGGGCTCTGTGCTCAGGCAGGCGCTTTCAAGCTCATCAGCATCCATCTTATTACTGGAAACTTGGCTGTTCGGTATTCCTCTTCTTGCTTTTGCCAATATCAGTCCATGTATACCAGGTCTCTTGCTCTGTTTCACGGGGAATCGGGGAAAACCTCTGGGCCTGATGTCGGTAGAGGACAATCTGACTAAACTGGAAATGGTCAGGAGATCAATAACATTGATACTCTGTTAAAATTAATCTGATCTGGATGCGTCAGACATCTATTCGGAAGTCCACTGAAGCACTGGAAATCTGTATTTGATTTGAGAGGACTGGGCTGTCGAGATGCAGCTAATCCTGGTCAGGATCCTACCGTTGTCCTAGCCCCTGGAGTCAAGTTGATCTTGAGTAATGTGTTACCCTCAGTATCTACTCTCTTTTAATTTTTAAATTCCTTAACAGGCTTTCTCCTTCTCTCCATTACACAGGAGTGCCAGGTCTGTCTGAACCCGCTCAGACCCCAAGGTAAGGCCCTGGTATCTGCCTTGGGGATGGAGACCCAACAGCAGCCGAGCACTGCCCCATCCCCAGGCAGCTGCCCCGCTCTGCTGTGCAAGCCTGCTGTGCCCATCACTGGGGCTCAGCTCTTTAGCAGCTTTCATATGTTCCTTTCTTACGTTGAGAGGGAGACAGAAAGTGATTGCGAGAATTATCTCAGCCCCGTTCATCTTAGAAGGGCTCTCTGTCAGAGTTGTGATTTTCCTGATTCCTTCTCCATAGTGCTGACATTGATACAAAAGCAAAAAAAAAAAAAAAAAAAACCACAGCAAAGCTCCTAGTCTAAAAAGAGCTGTTGCAGTATGGAAGTCCTGTGATGACTTATTGCCAACAGACATGTGAGTTTACTATAGATCTACTTTAGGTCATAAGTGCAAAAACATATCTTGTTAATATTTAACGATGCTTAGCACAAAAGCATGCATAATTAAACAGTGCATCAGAGCTGATAATTCCAAATAATTTGTCTTCTGAAAAGGGATTTTTGTAATTTGTTAAACTGGTTTGAAATCCACAGCTTAGCAGCAGGAGTATGTTTGCATTACAGAATGAATAATTTTAAATGTTGGGCTGTGTCCATCCTCTCTGAGAAGAAAAAGAAACAGGGCATCAGGGAGGGTTTTTAAAAATGCACATAGGTGTGGATTCAGCATTGCTCAAAGCTCAGTGTCTGTCTGAGTTATATGCCTCATTTTTAAAAGCAAAACTATATTCCTGCCAGGTGTGCCATTGCTTTCTCTCCCAGGATATTTTCGCGTTCCATGAGTAGCTCATTGATATTAACTATGTCTTTCTCCAGATAACTCAATAGTGAAAGTATGCCTGTAATAAGAATGATCTATTAGTTAGTAAAACAAGTGACATACAAGACAAATACAGAAAAATTAATGGTGTCAGGCACAAGATACAATATACTGTGAGCTTTTCATTACATCCAAAAGGCTATCTGAACACATTTTCTGCCTGGTTGCTAAAAATCTATGAGGAAAGAAAATGTGCTTATGATCCATTGCAAATCATGGTTTTCAGAAGTGCCAAAATACAAATTGATGTGTGACTACAGCTATCTTTTAATTTAATATAAGATCAAAAATTAAATGGCAAATTTTCAGGACAGACTCAGATCATTGATCACACAGGGGAGTTATTTACAATGAAAATCTAAAAAACTTATTTTACAAGTCTCACTGAAGGTTTTTCTAGAAGTTGCTGAAGTTGTCAGGGTCTTGTGTGTCTGTGACAATACTGGGACAGCAAATCTCAGCAGGCACATCTCTGCTGTGGTGAAGCTGCATTGGCTGTTATTAACTCAGGACCTGGAACTTTTGGCTTGACTCCCTACCACAGATGTATTTTCTATTTAGACTAGTCGGAAAGAGGTCAGGGAGGTGCATTGGAAACTGTCACATTAGTGTCCTACTCGGTGCTGTGTTTTATGTAATAGTATGGCACTTCATTGTTAATAGGACTACGAATTAAAGACTGAACTCTGTGCCAAGTCCTGCTCTGAAGTGGACAACACCAGCAGTGGAGGGAGGGAGGGAGGGAGGAAGGAGACAATAGGAATTTGCTCTCATAGCTGGAGAATGAAGCCCAGAATGGTGCATTCAGATTATATGTCCTGAATGTGGTGGCATCCAGAATAGATTTACAATGGATGAAGGTATCTAAATTCACTTGATCACAGGTGAGCATTGGTCAGGGCTGCTGTACCCTGACTTAGCAGGGAGTCAGAGGAGAGAGCCACATCAGAGCTGCCTGCCAGGGCTTACTGGTGTTACACCTGACTCTCCTCTGGCTGTACTGGGAGCCCTCAGTACAAAGGCAATTTGAATAGCTCATAATTTTCTTGGCCTTAAATGTCCCAGTTATCTGTCTGAATATAGCCCAGAGAGACATTAAGGCCAGATCATGAAATACATTTAGTTAAATAACTAGTACTTGCACACATAATTAAAAAAAAAAAAAAAAAAAAAAAAAAAAAAGAAGACGGGATTTTGGCTATGTCTGACTTGGCTCCTTTGGCATCAGAAGAGCAGATGAGTAGATCAAAGCAGCTGGTGCTGAGGTCCCTGTATCTGTGCTATATTTGTTTCAGGGATTTTACATTGTGCTAGATTTTGTCTGGTCCCAATAGCTGAACATCCTCACCAGAGTTGTGATTCAAGGCTACCCAAAGGACTTTGTACTGATGCAAGACAAGACGTCCCCATTATGGAATGCATCAATAGCACACGTGGAAAGCAGCTTCTCTCCAGAATGAATCAAAACTGCTTTGTGAACCCAACCAGTCTTTAGTAAACAGGGCCAAACAGGGGCTTCACTTCCAGCAGCAGCATTGCTCAGAGCTCACCACTGTTGCAGACACAGCTGGGTGCCTTACCTTCAGCATCTGGGCACAAGGAGCTGTGCATGGATGTGAGGAAACCTGTGTGACTGAATGTGTAACTTCTGGCTCTACCACGAAACTGCACTGGTCCCAAATACATGCTATCTAAAGTTTAACTCATGAAGAATATGTATTTTACATATTGGCTATGAGGAAGAGACAAGGCTTTCCCATACAGTCACTATAATTTATTGCTCCTCTATTTCTCTGTCTCTTGTGTCTGTAAGTTGGATGCTCTGGGAAGCCAATGACTAGTCTGACTGCTAATAAGGCCCTTCAGACTGGGGATAATCAAGGCTGCCTAATCTGGTATATACTACTTCGCTTTTAGAGATGATGATATTGTTCATCTAGCAAGTCACAGAATGATGATGATGCTACTAGTGGGATCACTGCGTTTGTTTCTTTGACATCAGCTTCTGCTTTTTTGGGAGCAAAGGCCTGCATTGACTACAAATGTCAGAGAGAACTTCCTGCTACTTCGCAAAAAATAAATATGAATACTGGGCATTCATCCTTTTGGCCTCCTTAGAAAGAAGGCTAGAGACAGTTTTCTCAGTCAGATTTCTGCTTTGGTGCAACATCTCTTCAATACATACATAGCCTATATAAAAGAACAGGACAAGATATACCTCCTGGTCCTACTCCATGTCCACCAAAAGCCATGGAAAAGGGATGAGGAGGGAGAAAATATAAAACCATCTTTGTCTCCTTGCCACTAAGTGCTTCAGACTGAGCAAGGACATAGGCAATCCAGAATGCCCCAGAATTCCAATTTGTACCTTGGCTTAGTAATTATTGGGAAAAATACACAAGTACAAGCTTTGAATCTAGATTTACATTTCAGTTTTCTCAAAGGAAAAGAGATTTTGGTTCCACTCTTTCTCCATTGTTCTTAGCTTGGGATGTTGCCAAAATGACAGTATTACTGTCACACTGAAAGAGCCCTGGATATCCTGTTGGAAACCACAGACCTGCATTCCATAGGTATTAATGAGATTCATCCTGAAAATTCTCCCTGGACATTTGTATAAAACATAGCACCGTGGTTTACATTTCATGTCAAGGTATGGCAATAGGCTCATCAGGAGATGTCAGTTTTGCATATCTTTCCAAGTTGTATCTTCTCATTTCTGTCTGTATCCCCCATTTTTTTTTTTTTTTCCTAGTAAAAAACGCTTGAACTGTGTTCTTTAGACAATACCAGGGATATACAGGGAGGCCATGGGACAGCTGTCAAGCTTGCATGATTCAGCTACAACTTCAAACTCTGGGAGTGGGATACAGCTTCATATTAAGATACTTGAATGTAGGTATTTCCTTGTAGATGCCAGCTTGTGAGCTAGGCATCTAAACACCTGCTATAGAAGCAAAAGCTCACTTTAGTGGGCTATCCTTTGGGATAACATAAAATATGCGCTTGACTTCCAGTTGCTGCTACAGAAAAAAATACATGTCCTTTTTCTTATCTACTCCTACAGATGTCGTGTACTTTAAGATGTCTGAAGTGGTGCTAGACATTCATATTTAGGGAACTGTCTCCCCCTGCTACCCAGACACTGCTAATGAATGTTCAGATGCTTATAAGTAGACACATGTATTTACATGTCCTAATCTGAAGTTGAATCTCAGATAGACCATTGTTCCTTGGTTTTGCCTGCTTGCATCCCACCCTGGTGTGGCTGGATTTCTCTTGCTCAGCTTTCCCCTAAAGCTGTTTCTTCAGGCCTGCACTGCGTAGAAAGACAAGGCTTTGAGATTATGGACTGATGATCATGTATCATGATTCACGGCTTTTTCAGCTGCTTGTCCCTGGCTGGAGGGCTGAGGCAGTGGGAGGAGAACATATGGCACTGTGAGGCCACTGCTGAGCTAAAGCACACCAGGTTTGCTTAAATCAGTCAAGGGATTAGCAGTTCATGCTCAGAATTACAGTATCTCTGGTGAGAGGAGGATAATTGTTTCAAACATGCCAATTTGCCTGCAAGGAATTGTCTTAACATATCACTGAGTGATGCTGTTCAATGTATTTTCTTTTCTGAATTTGCAGCTGCCTCTTGGTTCCTCTTCTCCACCCATCTCGTGGAAGCCGAGAGCAAGCATGGACCAGCTGAACCATTCTGGCAGTGTTTCCTCCTGTTTGCCCTCCTTCAGGTGTCCCTCAGCAATGAGACTGAGTGTCTTGTCCTAACCTGGGCTTTGTGTGTAACCAAACGCTTTCTTGGCACTGAAGAGAGAGCCAGCGCTATGAAAGCACATGGGTAGTTATGATGCTGGCTGTGAAAAATCACAGTCTAACTAATACTAGAAATAATTTACTAATAGTTAACAACCTTCCCCTCTTGCCAGCCTCTCCTCACTTAGAGTCTCACTGAATCACACTGTCCAAGGCCAGAATGAGCCATTTCACCATCCACGGTGACCTGCTGAGCTTTACAGGCCATCTTTTTCTGCTCAGTTTATTCTGCACTGACCCAGCTCATCTGTGCATGGTTCAAGCACATCTCCTTGCACCCAGCCGTGACCCAAAGGGCACGTCCAGGAGGCGCAGACATCCCTCTGGTTCCCCTGAGGAATGCCTCCCCTTCCCTGTGGTGATGTGCCCGGGTCTCCATGGGTTTTACCCATCATTAACCCTTGTGAAGCTGAGCTGGCTGAGCAGAGGCTTTGTCATGGGGCAATGACTCATTGCCAGCCTCACTGACAAGTAAAAGTGTATGGAAAGGGTGAATAAAAGAGCATCCAGGAGAGGAATAATTTCATACATGCTGTACGTTTTCTAACCTAGATGATGCTTTCAGCCTGCTGCCAAAATCTACTTAACACGTTGCACTAAACTTCAGCTCCCATAGTGCAAAAAGTCTCACTCTGGGCTTCTATTACTGTCTCCTCCACTGTGAAATATTATGCATGATTTAGTTGGCAAAGCATCGAGAAAGAATACTGCAGGTTGAGGCAAGTTTTATTCCAGAGTTTACCTATCTAAAATGATTAATGCATGCTTAATAACTTCAAAGATTTCCCATCTCTTCAGAGGGAGGGGGTTTCTTCAAAGCTTTCAGACAGAGAGTCTCTCTTTCGAATTGATGAAGGCATGGTCCCAGTGGAGATTTTACATTGCCAGTATGTACTCCTTCAAAGATTTCATTTTTGGCATGCTGTATTTGAAGATTTCCTGCCCTCTGTTACCCGCTCATTTTATTTTTCAAAAAAATAAAAAGAAAAAGAACAAGGAAATCATATCATTGAGATCTCCTTCAAAGCAATTTTATGTCACATCTCTGAACCCTGGAGAGGAACAGCGTACACCAAATTTAGGGGTTTGCTATAGTGTAATTAGCATCTCTGAGGAAAAGAGCTGCCCTTTCCTAGAAGATTTGTTTTTCTTACTGGGAACTGTCTTTGATGTGCTTTGATTCAATTGCCAGATCATTTTTCAGATTAAATGCTGAACAATAAGTAATTCTTCAGCAAGTTCATCAGTCAACTGGAAGGTTTTTGGATCAAGAAGACACCCACTCATAAGTCTAGAAGGATTTAAAGGTGCTTGCAAGAATATCAGAGCATAAACTTCTAGGATTTTTATAAGCAACAGAAAATTCTTATAACATGGAGTTGCTAAGACTGTAGGAACAGTGACTAACTTGTTGTTTCCTAGCTGTTCGTGGAAAGAGATGTACAATAATATATTAACTCCTGGAATGCATATTTTAAAAGTTTTCAAGGACTGCAAAAATTTATAGCTGCTTCACTTCCACTACTCAATCCTATCAATATAGTTTAAAGTACGGCTGAGAAAGATATAATTCTTCTAATGGTTTAATCAATGTATGAACACTGCTTTTACTCCTATTTTCCCCTGTGTAATAAATTGTTAATTAATGTGTGTCAGAAACACATGGAAAAAAAAAGGGTCCTACCCTGTACAGGCTACTGAGAAAAGGAGATTATTTCTGAAACCATACATAATTCTGTTCAAATTGGTAGAGATGAGATTCCAAAGCATACTCAGAGGTGTCCACATCCCAAATAAACAGTAGTGCTCTGTTGTTTTGAAAGCCTTTCTTTCTAGTTGTCCTTTGTTTTGCCCAGTGAGTGCATTCATCAGCTCTTCATGGCTCAGTAATTCATGAAATTCTCTTTCCATTAAAAATAAATACTGCATTTTATATCCTTGAGATGGACCCCATATTTGATTGTTTCTTCTATGGCAGTGTATATTGAAAACTATAAAATTATAATACAACTATTAATCCGCTGTATCTGCTTGTTCCTAATTTTTATTAAAAATGTATTGTGCTCCAGCTGGCTCATAAATTACAATGTGGTTGAAAAGGCTCCAGTTGGATTACTTCTGAAGGAGAACATAATGAAATAAAGAAAGGCTTACTGATTAATATTTTGACTTTATATACAGTGTTACTAAGGTAGCAGCTTGATTACCATAGAAAAGAATTTGTAGTTAACTATATCGCAGATCTGGTGAATGTAACAATGGGAAATTTGTAGGAAGTGGCATTTACCAAAGAAACCACATTATCATCACTGATCAAATCTTTCATGTCATCTTCTCCTTTTATGAATGACATAAAAACCCTACTTTGTTTCAACAGTAAATTAATACATTTATAGGAATGTGGCAGAATCTGGAATCATATACCATCTGTTCTCTGTCTCTCAATTGCTACCACTGATTGCTTTTGATAGCCCTTCTAAAAAATGCCTAGAAATAGCAGAAATAATAGCTTTGTCTTTAGTTTTAATACCATGAGAAG
Source organism: Tyto alba (assembly GCF_018691265.1). NCBI lineage: Eukaryota > Metazoa > Chordata > Aves > Strigiformes > Tytonidae > Tyto > Tyto alba. The sequence goes on from NW_024881303.1 coordinate 11,017,369, forward strand.
CAAAACTACTTAATTATATCTCATTTGGGAAGTAATGGGAAAGAAGAAATGAGGATATTTGGCTTAGAAACAACTAGGGGGCTCCTTTCCCCTTTTGTATGCTTAACAGACAACACAATTTTGGGGGTAAAATTTATACATTAAAAAACACCCCATGGAACTCAGTGAGTGAACCGAGACATTTCAGCTGAAAGGTCAATTATTCCAATTCGTACTTGCTGCCTAAGACTGAAAACACGAGTTAATCTCACATGACGCACCTAGTCATTAAACTCAAGGCTGTGATTGCTCATGGGTGGCTGAAGCTCACTGAAAAAATTAGCTGCATTCTATAGGTAAATGGACACAGAGGCACTTGGGGTCCAGCCCCCATAAGGCCTGGTAGCTCCATTTCTAGCATGAAACAGTTTGAGTTCAGACTTTTTTTCTATTTTTTTTTTTTTTTCTATAACAAAAGCTTAGTTTCCAAAACAGCCATTTGTATTTTCTTTCCATCTCACATCTTCTCTCATTCTTTCTCACACATGCACAACAGGCTATGATCCTTTTTCATCGTATGATGACAGAGAAGGTGAATTTTCTTTTACATTTTTGAGTTAAATGAGAATAAAGCCCCTTTATCATCTGTACTTTGTTCCTGAAGTTTTGCCAACAATAATGTTGGCTTTATTAGCTGTGTAGGATTGAAGATGCTATCATGGTGTCAGACCACATACCAAGATGCAGAACTGCATATGTTTTTAATTTTCCAGTTATTTGTCTTGTCCTTTTTGGTCAGCCAACGATTCATGAGAATGCCATAAAGTAATGAAACAGAAATGGAGTATTGGAACCAGCAGTGGCAGCTGCATAACATAGAAAGAAAAAATTACTTAATGGCTGCCTTCCACAATTTTCTGGGCCAGTCATACAAGGAGATTTACATATGCTCTCTTAAGATGTCAGTGTAAGAACATAAACATCATTCTTGATGTACCATAATGCTGACTGACAAGATATACACATGATAAGACTACTTTAGGGAGTAAAGTGATATTCCTTTTGATCACAGGTATTTACAGGCATGTGTAAAGCCCAATTCATTCTCTTCTTTATCTGATGGCAAAGAGTCAGGACATGGGATTTAATACAGAGTTATTACTGGGTAGTGAAATAAATAAAAGTAACCAGAGGGATTTTGAGGCCCCTGCATCATACACAACCTTTTTTCCCACTTGGATTGACAGGCTCCCAAGGATCTGGTTGACCTGTACACATGGCAACTGGATGAGACATCCCACACAGTATATGGCCTCATATCACATCTGAACTTGAAAACAGTAATTTATTTGTATTTGTGAGTATTTTCTATTTCTATTTTTTTTTTTTTTAATTAATTACATTTCTTTTTTTTTTACAGGCAATTTCACTGCAGTTTCAGTCCTTGGTTGCTAAGAGTGTCTGAGCAATAGCTGACTATGGCATCTTGGCTTACATCTGTGCAAGTCTCTTCCTAGTTCTGAGACTATGCAAATGGAGAGCAAACAGACATGTGTCAATTAATATGGGACACCATCACTATGGCAAATCCAACTGAGTGAGGTTATTTGAGGAAAACATTAAGAAAACAAATCCAATGATGGGGACATTTGGTTCTTCATTTCTTTCAGAATTTTCACTCCAGTGCCTCCCTCCTGCCTTTGCTTTGTTTTCTCTCTCTGGCCAAAAGAGGAAGACAAGACACTGAGACCACAATTCCTGCGCGGAAAGAGAGGTACAAGCACAGACTGACATTTCTTGGATTTCTAAGGAAAAAAAAGAGGAAAGACATCCCACACAAAGAGGATATATCCTGGGGATTTAAAATTCACATTAAGTTTAAATTTTAATTTTTAAATATTTAACTTTCTTGAAATTGATAATTTATTTCAATTACTGAAAAAGAGACTGGCTTTAGCTTAATATGTATCACTTCAGCTTTCTAAATCATTACTGAAAAAACTGTTTCACAAAAATTCTGGGGATGATAATGACAAAATCAGCTGAGGAAATTCACACCAAAGATTTGTGGGAGGTCCCATTTTCATTATTTACTGAGAAACTATTACATTCCTTAAGAAAAGTATCATTTATAACTCTCTGTGATGGGACAATATTAGTGAACCACAAAGCTGAAGACTGGCTGTGGAGGTAGAACTGAAGTTAGGATTAAATTCACATCAGAAGAGTCTTACTGAGGAAAGATGCTAAAACCCCCAAACACTCCACATCCCTCCAGTAAAGAGTTAGAAGAGGTCAGTCAGTGCTTTCTAGTGATCTCTCATCTTCCTAAGTCAGCAAAACCATGACACAGATACAGGTGTTGAGATTCATATACCTCTTTGTTCAGTTTATACTTCCTGGACATTGCAAAGGGTCTGTGTTATCCAGTTTCCACATACTGTGCAACAACGCACCAGTGCCTCAGGGGTATGAACTCTATTAAAGAAGCACCAACACAAGTTTATTCAGCATAATCCACTAGACCCACTCAGCATCATCATCCCACATGCAGGTGTGCTGCCTAATATTTGCTAAGTGCTGGGATCTGAGGCAGTTTGATGTATTCAACTGAATTATCTCCAGCACTGTCCTGGCTTGTGTGGGGAGATTTATTCTTCCTGTCCCCAAAATAGCTCCTCCTTTTAGAGCAGTAAGAAAGCAAGGCCAGAATTTCCCTGTGTTTGATGCCTTTCAACATATCCAAGCTTTCAAATGGGTAATGAAATATGACACCTGCAGGAATTTGTATCAGTATTAAAAAGGGTGAAATATTAAACAGGGGAAAGAAACCTATAGCTATGTGCATTAATTATTGCTTTACTAAAAACTGTCCTAAGGAATTTCAAGCACACAGTTCTAGATCTGTGGATGAACAATCCCTAAGTATAGGGGGCAAACGTTCCCTAAATATATACTAGTGCTCCTTTAGTCTTGTGATCGACTATTTCAGTAATTCACAAACCAGACACTCATGGGTTGGGCCATGATAACTCCAGAGGAGCCTTTTGCTGCATGATCTGCAGTTAATGGGTCTCTAGGAAATTTTGGAACTGTACCTTTTAATTCATGTTATTGTGCTTTGAAGGTGCACAAAGGCTCAGCACACTTAGATGCACCTCAGAGCTTCCTCAAAACACCTTGGGCTCTGTCCTATACACATCGATTGATGGAGCCATTAAGACCTGAATGGACGAACAGTAATGATTCCATTTGGACCGATCCAATTTCAATGACATTGTCTCATACAATTCCATTAACATTGGAGCTGTTACCACCTCAGTGACAGATTATTATTTCTTTTAAAAAAGGAAAAGGAAATTAACACAATATATTGAATTGCATTGAATTGAGACAATAAATAATGGAATGTACCAGACACTAACCTCTCCCTTCTGTAATTCCAGGAGGAAAAATAGACATATTTACCACAAAGTTGATGACATATGTAGTACTTACGTTAAAATATGTGGCAAATCCTTATAACATATGGGTAGAATTATAAAACTGGCTAGATCTCATATTGGCTGCAATATAACTTCAGGTGTAGTATTAGACAGAAGGTATCTGTCTATATCTATCTAACAGTGGCCATTGCTGTAGTCACTGAGCAAAACACACTGCTAAAAAAGTACTCTATAATGGAAGAAACAGATATAAAGAGCTAAGTTTTTCAGTGTCAAAATTAAGTGGGACCCACCACATCCTACATTAATATACTAGGCTAATATTTGTATGGACAGAGGAAGGGATGACATGTGTAAAGGTACCCAGAAGCCTGCCTCTTCCAGGGCTACTTAAGGGTATAATCTAAGTAGCCTTGTTCCCCAAGTGAAATAAGAGCTCTACTGTACTAGCTGAGTTTATACCATAATTTGCATAGCTCCATGGCTATCAAATGTTATTGAGTCAGTACCATCTGAAGAATTTGATGCAAAAATATAACATATTATTTCTTGACTTGGCTCACTGGATTCAGCTTCAGAATGAATGTCATGACCTTTGAAGATGTTAGTCACAGTAGTTATTCCCACTGGATATCCAGCACCTCATGACACACTTCTTGAATGCACAAGCACACTCTATGGATTAGTGTAAGGATACCAAGAGAGATCATGCTAAGAAGTTGTGCCTTCCATCACCATGGTATTGTCCGCTCATTAGTCCTGGCTAGCATAGGAAGATAACAGTCATACAACACTGGCCACGCAGACAAAAGAATGTGCAAAGGGAACATTTTCAAAAGTGGATGCAAAAATGAGCTAGCAGTGAATTTGCAAATCCACTTGTTGCATCTCCTTTTGAAAATGTGTCTTCTTTGCATTTCCTTTCATCAAAATTTCCTTGGTTTTCTAGCCACCTTAAATAATTCTTGTGCATTTGTGGTGTGATAATTTGTTACCTATTGTATTCAGAGATAGTAAGGCTGTTTGTTCTGTTTTCTTCAAGTCCCTAATTTCCAGTTTGCAATGCCACGGGCATCAGAGGCTCTGTTGCAATTCCCTGTCATTTGCAGTAGGCAAAGTGAAGAGATTTGACAGAGAAAGCGACAAGGATCTTCCTACAGCATTCAGGTGAGTCCAGGATCACTTACATAAAAGCCTTTGTCTTCAGTAGAGATAACCCAGTTTACTGCAGTATCAGAAAGCAGATAATCAGATGTGGCTTTTGGCAATGCCTGACAGCACTAGGTCTGATGGAAATGTGATTTTTCCAGCTGCTGAGGGAACTCCCCTAGAGACTCACCTGCTTTTTCATGTATTTCTTGTCAATAAATTTGCTGACCGAATAAAAGTCTCCGTATTTTGCTCAGAAGTAGTTCATATGGGTCTTAAGTGCTTTACTCTTAATACTTTTTGCATAGATTTTCTTTATGCTCATTAAACTCAGACAGGTTTATGTTAACAAGGCACAGGATATTTTTGTGTGTGTGCGTAGTCATTTGCTCTTGTGAGAAATTACTTAGTGATTTTTTAGCTGTATCTTTCCTGTCCTAATCCGAAGCCCTAGAACTATTAAAATAAGTGAATTCCAGACCTTATGAAATATCTCACACGCACATGTATCTGATATAAAAAGCCTGATCATCAATGATTTCCCTTGTCAGTCCGGCAGATGCTCATGGAGATTTCCTCTGAAAATGCCTTGCTCTTGAGTCTAACCTTTCTGTAGCTGAAGCCACAGTCCATTCAGCTTCTCACAATGCCAGAACAGTTGCACACACTGAAAGTGCATCTGTTTGAAATGTAATTAGGCTCATAATGGGAAGTGAGTTTCAGCTTTAATTAGGATGAGAGAACTTCTTTTCTCTATAATCTTGCAGGACTGCTCTGAGCAGGTCTGCCTATCTATACGTGAATCTGTTTCCCTTTGCTTGCTTTAAATACACACAGAGTCTGAACCCAACTGTAGGTACCAGAGGGAAAATCTGTGTCTGATATAGTGACACAAGCAAAGCAGTCATGTTGCCTGCTCCCAGGTCTGGCAACCCCTAAACTATCCCTGGAGTGAAACACCTTTAATCCTATTTCTTGAAGTCCCTGCTGTGCAAGTGAAAGTATGTGGGCTAGGACAGTGCAAGGAGAGAGCATAATGGGAGAAGCGATGACAATTTTGGTAGAATTTAACTGCTGTTGACTATGAGGTGTTAACAAAACTTAAGCAAGTTTGCCTGGTATTTTGCAAGAGCATGATCCTGACAGGAAAAAAAAAAAAACGATAATGCAGAGTGACCACCCTCTCTTCAACCTGCCCATATCTGCAGTTTTATCTTCATCATTTCTACAGATTCATCTCTGCAGCTGTGGAAATAATTAAAATAACTGGAATGATTGTGGATATTGTCTGTAGGCTGTAGATGAGTCTTACCACATAGAGACCAGTGGGGTTAGTTCTGACTGTAGATCTGCAAAGCCTTTCTTTCTAATATTCACCTTTTGATATTCTTAAACCTCATTTGTAGATCCATTGTTGTTTTGTAATCTCAAGAGTGGTTCACTGCACACTAAGGCCCTTTCTTCAGCCTCTTCAAGTAGCAACGGGACTTTTCCCTATCCCTTAATTCATACAGTGGAACTTTATTTTACTGTAACATTTCTGTTATGTAGGTTAGCTGATTAATTTATAACATTATCAGGATACAGGAACTAGCACTAAAAAAACCTCTAGCAATAGAAGTAAAAAAATCCCAAGCATGCAAAGAGATGACATGCTGAGTTCTGGTCAGCAGGGATCTTCACAAATTCTCCTTGCCTTGAGGGAAAAAGAGGGATTCACTATTTTCACTTTCCAGTGTGATCTGACCCCATCTGGTTTCTGCCAGCATGAGCTTCTCTTGAATTGCTCAAGAAGGCTTGTCTTCTGATCCAAGCACTAATCTTGTCTTTATTTATAAACACTCATAAATCACTCTGATTTAAAAACATTATTGTAGAAATACCAAAATTTTTAATGAAATTTAGATACAACAAAAATCTGAATTTCATTTTAGACCATGTCAGAAGGAGGAGCTTTGTAATATATCCTATTAGTTTCAGAGAGCCTGGGGAAAGTGTGGCGATTTTTTATATTTGTAAAGTTGACTTTATAGTTGGTTTTGTATTCAAACACAGGGGAAAGAGGAAAATAATCAGATTTCATCAGTATAACCTATCAGTTTAAAATGGTATCTTTTCTTCCACTTAAAAAGAAATTGGTGTATTCATTTATACATATTGTTAATTATCTTCACTCTGGTGATCTAAGTATTTCTCACAGCTAAATGACTCCAGCATCTTGAATCATCCTGAATTAAAAAAAAAAAAAAAAAAAAAGAAGGAAAAAGGCACGCACAAAACATAATGAGATTCCCGTGGGCTTAAAAACGTCTCTGTATATTCTGGGTTTCTATAAAGCCATTTAAATGAAAGAAGTATTAAAAAAAAAAAAAAAAAAGAAACACTCCTTGCCTTAAAGATGCACACAGACATAAAAACTTATTCCCCATGGAAATTGTGCCTTTAAATGACATTTCACTTTTATGAACAGTTTTATTACAAAATAGATTTCCTGCAGCTAATTTCATCAGTTGTCCCACTCTGCTGCTACTTTCCACTGCCTCTCTAACTTCTTGTTATCTAAGTAAGGGTACATTAATTGCTATATGATGTAAGAGAGTTGGCTGCATGCCAGAGCCAAAAGCAGGAGGCATTGTGCCTAGCAGGTCTCACTGAAGATGCCTGCACCCAGCTGACTGTGGTAGCAGTATTTAAGCAATATTTCCACGTGATGGATTAAGTGTCATTGATGGATGTGGGTAATGGTATCTCCTGAGTGTCATTTTAACAAGATGTATATGTTGTTGGACATATTTCACAAGTCTCTGTAATAATGCATTAGTCTCACTAAGAAGGAATAAGTGATTAGTAGCACTAATTAGAAAGTTCTTGGAGACAGACTTTGGTTGATAAAGTACGGTGTGAGCTCTCAGTCATTAACAATAATACAATGAGTTCAAGGTAGAATCAATCTAGGAGGGTGATTGCACGGATGACATTAAAAATTATACATTTCTTATTAATATATTGATTTGCATTCTAAATTAAGTGATGGCATTTAATAAAGAAGAAAAAGAAGAAGGGAATTTTTTTTTCTAATATATTTGCTGTGTGAGTGATGTGAGTTCAGTTTCAGACTGAGGAGTTTAATCTTCTGTTATCTGCAGCAAGACCTGCATTTATGGAAAAATAAAAAGAGAGAGCATGAGAGAGGGAATTACCTACTGCCTGGGAAAGCTCATTATCTTGTACCTGGGTGGGCTGGGAAGCCTTTCACAAGCATTCCCAGTCATTTCTTTTCTTTCTGTGTGGCAAAAGTGAAGAAGAAATCAATTTCTCATTCTGCAATTTCCATTTCCAATTACCAAAGATGGGGGAAATCTTGGAAATTGATGAGAAATGGATAATATTTATGGTTCCATTCAAAATGTTCACCCCTCTGGATGAGGCCTCACTGGGAAATAACCCTGAACCTAGCCGTCAGGAGACCACATGATGTCTTTGCAGAATTGGGCAAGAGGCAACAGCTAGCTATCTCTGCCCTCAATCCTGTATGTTAGTGTTGAGTGGCTCAACAACTATTTAATTTCATTAAATCACATTACAGCAGGTACAGTAGCTGGAGCCCCCGCACAGAAGGCAGGGAAATCTGGATATATGGAACTATCCAGCTACAAGGTCACTTTGTCTCATCCTAGTCCTTGCCTGAGCTTGCTACATGACCGCCCTTTATCCTTCTGCATTACAGGGTTGGCAATATCTGTATGTTGCTACTCTTCTGTTGCCACATGAAGGAACTGTTACTCCTGCACTGGAATTGGGACTAGCAGACAAGGTAGTATTTTAGGTCAGTACTTCCACTGAATAAAATGAGACATTCAACCAAAAAAAAAAAAGGTGTCAGGATCCTCAGGATGGAGACGCGTCACTAGGGAACGCTGTATGGTGGAGATTCTCATTAGCACACGTGTTCGGTGCATTTAAGTCAGTGACTGTCACTGGACAAGTGCTCCCACCCTGCATTCTTATGGACTTGCACTGCTGATTGGCATGTGCCACAGCAAAACCACAGTGAGTAGCATGCAGTTCTGATGTATTTTGCTTCATCTTCTTTACTGATCAGAAAGATCCCTTTGTGAAGCTGCTTAGTTATTAACTCCATCCCAAAGGGGACAACCCTGGCACTCAGCCACAGGGGAGCTGGTTTCTGACCCAGCTGCCTGCAGAATGCAAAGCAGAGAAGGGCACAGCAACAACAGTGTGGGGGATGTATGCTGTGTGAAGGGGAAGGAAGGGTTACAGCCCAGGGCTGAGCAATTTGCCTGCCTAGAGATGCCTGTGGAGAAGGTGCCCCCTGAGTGCACAGTCTGTGTGCGTCTGTGGGTTGGGCAAAGAAGATGAATCCACAAAAGTGCAATATGGCTGTCAGCAACACCAGATATTCAGACAGGATTAAATTCTTGTACAATCTGAGTGAAGATCCACGGTTATCATCAGTAGGGGGGAAGTGTACACACCATGGGATAGCCTTCTGCTGAGAAGCAGTCACTAAGGGCACAGGGTTTTTTGCACCTTCAGAGAATCCTTCTTTGTGAATTGCAGGTGCATCATTTTCAGCCACTTTAGAAACAGTACAAGAAATCAGAGGCTTCCCATTGACTGAAGGAAGGGAGCAGACAGATTTAGAGGAAAGCACAACTCCCAGTAGCACTGATGTCTGGTGCTAGGGGAAGCTATCTCCAGCACTGTGTCAGCTCACCTCAAGCCTTTGGTATTTGGGAGCTGGGCTGTGACTTTTTTACCTTCAACATTGTTACCCAAACCACCCCACTGCCACTGGGACATGCCTTTAGTGAGCCATCTGTTCTGTCTAGCCTATGCTCTCTTTGTTTGCTAAAACGCAGAGTTGGGCACACAGTTATAGTGTTAAAGACACCTTTATTTGTTGTATCAATATTGTTTTGCAATACTATTCTGCATATGCAGCTTGGGACTAATGCTAAAGAAAAGCATCTTCTGTCTGCTGCTCCTAGAGTTTTAGCTCTTTTTGCTCTTCATCCTATTGGACTTAGTTTGAGAATTGTTGTATTGAACTATTATTTGAATTATTCTTCAAAATTTAGATATAGGTACATCATACATGGGCCAAATGAAGACAGCTCATTTGTGAACTCCATGACTGCAGATGTGCCATAGCTCCATGTTGAAGTAGTTACACAGCAAGCCAGAATAACCTACCTTCAGACAACATGGACACACTGAAGGGGAAACATAGGCTGCAGGTAAAACAGCCTTCAGGTGTGCTTCCTTCCCACTGACACAAGTTTAGGATCTGATGCAGCATCAGATCTCAGCCTGAAACAGATTTGGGATGCGGCTGAGAGACACCACGTATGGGAGCTCATAAGGTCACCCACAGGTCTTACACGCCAGGCAGAGCAAGGTATTCTTGAAAGAGTTGCTTCTCTATATGTTATCAGCAGAATTTGCCACATTAAAACACAAAGGTTGCGAGACTGATGCCTGCCTCCCCCCTTCAGTCTATCTCTGGTGTCACATACACCTGTCTATCACATGCATTAGGCTCACATTCAGTCCTTAAAATCATCTGTCCATAGAGTGGGATCAACACACAACTTCCTGCTCTGTAGGGAAAACCGTGTGTTTTGGGACAGGTTCTCTCTTAAGCTTCTCTGTGCTGAAGGAGGCTTCACAGCGTAGCGTGTTTCACCTACTGAGTCAATAAGAACTGGAGAATCTCTCAGCAGCACAGGACATCTGGGTTTATGAGGAGGAAAGTGGAAGGCTGGGAAAACAGGTGTCCAGAACCGAAACTGAGCCTTTCAAGAATTACATTTTTAGCAGATGCTCAGGACTGAGTTCTGCTGGTTGATAATTAGCAGGACAGGCGTGAGAAACCTGCTCTGGCAGTGAGCGTCTTTTGAAGGTTCTGCATTTCTGATCAGTTATTCAGATCATTTTGATAGGAGACTTCTTCTTTCCACAGGTTAAAAAAAAAAAAAGAAATAAAATTAAAAAAAAAAAAGCAGCAGATGCTTTCTATTGCAAAAAAAAAAAAAAAACACACCAAAAAACATCTGCTCAGAGATTTCCCTGAGAGTCTTTGTAGACTATCCCCTGTGTCTGACTGCAGACCTGGCATGCTTAGGTTTTGATGTCTGAAGTTCATGCTATAGCAAGGCATAGAGGTTTAACAACTCATTCTCTATGTGCTAGGCAGAAATTAAAGACTGCACCCTGCAAAGAAGAAACAGGGTCAGTAAGTGTTAGCAAATCCTTGAAGAAAGCTGAGTCAGAACTGAAAGACCCTCTTTAATCAAAAGATTTCTCCAAATCTTGTCTTGTCCTGAAGATTAGAGACAAGTAAAAAGTCTCCAAAGAATATTTTTTTTTAAACTAGAATTCTGCTAAATTTTGGATGGTAGCCCATGCCTGAAAATTAGGCAGCTTTTTTCAAGTACCTTTTTTGAAAGAAATAAATCTGTTTACAGGAACGCATGTGCACGGGAGGCCTTATTAAAGGAAGAAAAATATCTTTTACAAGCACTTTCAAGTATCAAAAAGGAAGGACACCAGTGTGTAGGAAAGTAGTGGGAACTATAAACAACTTTATGTTTGAACATAAAGAAGATATGAGCTTGTTTAAGCATAATGGATGGTGGTCAGGAGATAAACTATGAAAACCTGGAGTAGAGGGAATTTCAAAGTGAATGTATTTGTTTGAATCTGTTTATTCCCCTAACATTCTGTGCAGGAGGGTCAGAATAGCTGTTGGGAGACCTAAGTCAGGTTTGAAAGCTCTCTATTTTGTCTCTGTTACTTGCTGCCTTTGGAAAAACATAAGTAAACAAACAAACAAACAACAACAAAAAAAAACACGTAAGGGGGGAAAAAAAAAAAGTAAACCTTCATATACAATCTCCAATAGGTGGAAAGACAAGTGTTAAGCTGGACTCACAGGCTTCTTCTTGCCTCTGTTTCTTACTGCAGAATTACTGACTCTTGAGAGGAAGGATGAAGAATTTCTCTCTGTCTCTGCTTCCCCTGAATCTCAGAACAACCTACCTGATTAATTCCCCTTGGGAAGAAGGAGCAGTAGGTTTAAACCCTTGTTAAGAAGGACATGACGATATGAATCAGTCAATACTCCTGGCACAACACACTCATTCCAAGCAGTACTGGTCTCAAAGGACAGCGTTTGCAAGAAGGTGTTTTGAGCAGGTATGCATTGATGCAAAATGTGGTCTTCCTCCCTCCTATTGTTCTGTCTCTGAAAGTAACTTTGTGAATATTGCCATCCCAAAAAGTGGTTTGCAGTGCTTCAAGTCATTTGGCCCTTGCATAAAACTTGATTTTGTACAGAAAGCTGTACTTCATTGTGTCACAAATACAAAAATTATGAAGCCCTTATTCATTAATGCATATGTGTACTTCATCAAAACAATAGCTTTTACAAGAGACAGAGAGAGATACTTGGAAAGGCAGCATTCATTACCTGCATGGTCAAACACTATGGATCTGAGTCTGAACAGGTCGTGATAATACCCCCTTACAGAAAACAGAGTGATCTATTTCTCTGTGGTTTCCTCTTATACCAAACTAAGTGTCAAAGAAAGATCAGAAAAATTGCATCCCATAAGTGTGAAAACTCTTTGTTGACCATAAAGGATTCCTAGGGTGACTGGCTCAGACTTGTGCATCTCGTTTTTATCTATCTTAAACGAGAACACATAAATCCAGCCTGCAGTGTCTGAGCTTGGCTCTTTATTTTGACAGTTTTGAAAGATAACAGACACAGATGTTGATGTAATATGTAGCTTATGTAACACAATGTATAACAACAAGTACATGACCAAGATATGAAGAAGTGAGAATGTCTTCACTTGATCAACTTGTGGAGGGGCTTCTTTCCACCTTCGATGTACACCAGCTTTCCTACAGTACAGTCAAGGCTGTAATTAAGATTTGATCCTGACTCCTTGCATATATATTCTTTAGCTTTTTAGTTTTGGATCAGGCTGTTCTTTTGAAGCACATATTCTAATTTTTTTTCTACTTACCACTCTTTGGCTGATGTCAAAGAACAGTCTTGAAGCACACAAACTGGATTTCTTTTTGGCTAAAACTGAATTGGAAAATATGTTCCAGATGTGCACCAGTATGTAACTTCTGAATGGAATTCAATACATGACACGAGAGCTCCTCCAGAATGAAAATCCCTTACACCACTGTAATGTGGGTATTGAGTGCTCAGCATCAGCACTTTAATGCTGAAGACCCAATTCTGCTGGACTGCACTACTTGGCAATGTAGAAAAGTCTGTGTATTAAGGCATTCCTAAAGTATGGGATGCTTGACAATGGAGTTAGATGAAGATGATCTTTCCTTATAGTAAAAATGGACGAACCTCTCAAAATGCTTCAGCTTATCTAAGCACTGCAAAATGCAGGTATTTTTCCTCAACCTTGTGTGGCTTGAAAGCTGTGCTGCAGACATAACAAGATTACCCCACCCAGAACAGGAACAACTTACAAAAGTCATTGGGGGAAAAAACGGTACAGAAATTCCTTGTTTAGTGGTTTCAGGCAGGTTGGGGTTGGTTGGTTTGGGGTTTTTTTGAATACTTTGTTTGGATTTGGGTCACTTTTTCTTCAAATCTGCCATCATTCATCCATCCAATCTGAAAATAATTACATCTTGTTTGATAAGGTAACCCTAAATAATGTTTAGAACTGCGTATACAGGTGACATTTAACATGGGACTAAAGGTAAAGTTCAGAGAAGGGATCTGAGGCATGGATTTAACAGGCAGGACTGATTCTGTTAAGAGAGCTGAATCACTTCTACAGCTCCTATGACTTATATAGTACAGTTCATCTGACAGGGGTTGTCATATCTGAGAAGTGTCAAGCCTGTAGTTTTACTGAAATCCATCACATCCAGGTAGATCTTTTCTTTCAGGCAGTCTCTGGAAAGAGTTTCCTTATGTCATTTGAACAAAGATCTACTTTTTCCTGAAATGCAGGGAGCAGTTTTTCTAAAGCACAAGCTGTGTGGAAGGGCTTGTATACTTCTCCTTGAGTGGAGCCTGCCTGTGCACTTGATATAAATTTAATCATTATACATGCCATTCTTTTTTATTAAAATAATAACATCTTCCAGGCAATCAAGCTGAGTTTCTTGAAACTCAGCAGTTTTACCTGCTTATTTATGGTAACATCAAAGCATGGGCACTCTCATTACAGTCTGTAAATAACCAGGGTTATGTCCTTGATCGGTGAAATATTAGAGTGTTGTGTGAGTGGGAGTGTCTGGCTGTTACTCCTGGGAGGCTATAAAGTGCACAGAAAATAATTACCTTTTTTTTTTTCATTTTAGTATTTTTGATAATACAGTCATCCTTTACTGATGGGGAATCTATCATGATCTGCTGGCCTTTTATACCATCTTCCACAATATCTCAAACAAACTGAAGCTAAAGAAATCGTGCGGCTGCACAAGATGATGGTTTCTTGCATATTTATTCCCATGGAGAAGTCCATGAAGAGCAAAAGGACATGACCCAGTCCATTTTCATGCTTTAAGTGATGGAGAAAGGGTGTCAGGGAACAGAATAAGGGTTTGCTGGTGAAGTCCTGGTGCATATCACTTCAGTGCAACCCTTCTAATGTTTTTCCACCCAGTGACAGACCAAGAAGCTTATATACAGCAGGAGTATGCTGAGAGGAGCCATTTAAAGGTGACAGCCAGCAGTGGTGGCTCTACAGTTGCTCAGTTCTGTGAGAGTTGTGAACCCCACCTGTAATCTAGGGTTTTACAATGACATGCAGACCTTCAAGGGATGGAGATTGCCCCTGCACAACTCTGAGCTCCTGTTGAAAAGGACACACTCCACGAAAGCCAAAGAACTGCAGGAGCAAGCTTTTTAGTGACCCTGGGAAGCTGGACCTCTGTGGGGTCACATCAGAGCTGTTCCATACGTGACGCTGGCACCTACATACGCAAGGATATAGAATCAACCCTGAACATCTGTGTCTGTGTCACTAGGAGAGAAAACTGTGCCTATGTGGTAATACAAACGGTGCAAAGTGGAATTCAGTTTGGGTTTTGTTGCTCTTACTGGCCTTAGAATCACATGTTCTACCATAGGTAGATGCAGTCATGAGTGCTACTGTCTTAAATTAATCTGGTCCTCCTTTGCAACTTACATGTACATGAGTAGGACCATCTGTGCTCTCAATTACCTTCTCTCCAAGGATGAAGAGTCTTAATAGTGTACTTCACTTGGCCATATCTAGTAATCAGCCATCTTATTTGTAATTGTTCATCATTTCAGTATTTATTAATTTTTCGTCACTTACCCCTGGAGATGAGGTATTATGGTAGAAATGTGAAATCCATTGCCAAAATATTCATCCTGTCAACACAGTATCTGTAATATTTACATTTGTGATCTATTGAAGAGTAAATTCATCACTTGGCTGCAGGCAACCTCCATATGAGACTGATTTCTACCACCCACCCACCCTGGATTGGAAACCATCACTGTTTTGTACAGAGAATAGTTTTTGTGAATTAGAAATACGTTCTCTTCTAAGATTAAGACCAAATTCATCTGCTCAATCTTCCTCTGTCTTTCCTTGTTGGTATGAGATGATTTTCACAGATATCTGGATTTGAAATTCATCTTGTCCTTTACTCACAAGTGAGACCAAACAGAAATGGAACTTGGTAACCGAGTACTTGCTTAACACCAAATATTCTAAGAACAATCATTATTGTTTTTTCTTATTCTTCTTCTGTAGCCTTCTAATTTGTCAAGCATTGGAACAAACTGTGCAGGGAAGTGGTTGAGACACCATCCCTGGATGTATTTAAAAGATGTGTAGATGTAGCACTTAGGGACACATGGTTTAGTGGTGAACTTGGTAATGTTAGGTTAATGGTTGGACTCAATTATCTTAAGGGTTTTTTACAACCTAAATGATTCTATGATTCTATGAAAGCTGAGATTTTTGGGTGGGAAAGATTCATGGGCAAAGGCCTGGAATGGTGTGAGAGCTTCTAGAAACGTTAAATCTTCAGGGAACAGCAAATAAGATTTCTGCCACTCCTTAGCAGACCATTAGTACTATGTGTGAATATTTGTGCGTCCTCTATCTTCAGAATTCCCTGAATATTTGCAGTTTTACCTGTACCTAGTGCTTTATTTTAGCATTTCAAACATTAAAGGTCCTGAGCAAATGTATTGACACAGCACATCCTGTTACAAAATCGCCCACACTTTTATGGAGATGTGTAAATTGCTTATATTATTACTCTTTCTTTTCTGACCTCTTTCTCTATAGTTTTGTTCTCATTTAGCTGTTCTCACACAATGACACGTGTTAAGTGTTCCCTTCAGCATGTGACTGTCAAGATAACCTGAGGTTAAATTATAGCTTGCTAAAGAGGAGCCTTGAACCATGTGATATTATGCTTCCATTTCTTTCTTGCTGAGGGCGGAGGCAGGGGCAGAGGGATGAGGAGGAAGTTCAGTGGCAGCATTTAATGAAATATCCAGGTTCTAGCTTTGTGGTTTTGCTTTTTATTCACACCTTTGCTTAAGGTGTACACCATGCATGTGTGTGTGTTAAACAACATCTGAAGAAGTTGGAATACATTAGCATTTTAAGTACCATGAAAATGTACAGGGTACCATCTGGGACTCTGCAAGTTGTAATATGAAGAAACAAGTTTTATTTAAAAGCTGCATTTAATGTTTGGAATAAAATCTGTGTTTTTTTAACAGCTGAGAACAAAACATTTTCCAAAACAAGGATTAGCTGCCTGGGCTCCCCCTGGCAGCCCGATGCTGTGTGAAATGGGGAAGGAGGGTCCCACTTCATGCAGTTTTCTTCCCTTGGTGGGAGGTGAAGTCTTGATGGCTTTATTGGTTTACTTACTTTTCTGCTCTGTAGGCAATGTTAAGAACTCACGTGCTGTGCTATAAAAAAAGTCAGTTTCAGAGGAATTTACCTGAAAAATCATTGTTTTGCAGATTCCTTTTCTAAGGTTTATTTGCCCACAGCTGGGCATCAAGCCTCTTCACCTTGTCTAGCACATTTCAGGTGGGTGTACTCTCTCATGAGCAGTTCACTGCTCTCAGGAAATCACTTCTCTGTGCTAGTGATCGATTTTGTCCTGATTTTACTTACCTGTCAAATGAGTGTTGCACTACTTCATTCAGAGTTCTACACATGGAAAGTGCAGTATTAGAAAAAATTGACAAGTGAAAATTAGATCAAGTTAACTAAGAAGCTCCTCTGTTCTAGTGTTTTATTATGAGCTTTATGAAAGCTGCATTTCAGGGCAGACGTGAAGGGTCCGCATGCTCCAGCTTGTCTTGGTCAGTCTCAAGGTGAGTTGATCAAAGCTGGTAAGTGTAATGCCCAGATTCACTGAGGATAGGTTATTCTGCACATGTTATTAACTTTACACATATCCTTGATTATTAACACACAAAGAATGCTGAGGATAATCTTCTGGCACTGAATATGTTGAGTAGGGTCTCTGAACATGTTCCTCATTTCACTCCTGATTGATTCCCATGGCGTTTCAGCGTGTGCTTAGAGCTAAGCATGGTCTAGCGTGCTGCTAAACTTAACCCTACAGGATTCCTAAGGCAGGTTCCTGTGAAATATGCAACACACAGCACACAGCAAGGTGGTAAAGCGAGGAAATTTTATTACCAGCCTATAGAGAGCTAACATAGTTCCTGTAGCTCTTAATGCAGCTGTCACCAAAGAAGACTTTGTACCATAAAACATCACTACACAATCTCAGTGTCTGCAACAAACCACTCAACATTGCTCTGGCTTTGGATGTCCCCCAGGCAGTAAACATGGCATGGGTCTGCTTTTGCAAGGGAAGAGGTGTGCCCTTGGAAATGGGGTCTGGGTTATCCAACAGCAGAAGCAGCTGGGAAGCAAGAAGGGAGGTGGGCTGGGTGTGGGGATGGGTTGTTACCCACCCGTCCTCCCTGGGCTGGAGCCAGCCCGGTGCTGAGGAAGCCTCCCAACAACACTTTTCTCTCCTCTTGTGTAGGGACAGCCCCCGTGCTGGTTGAGGTTTTGGAGTATAGTTGGTGCTTTGGGGGAATGGATATAGGATGGCTGAGAGTAGATCAGAGAATGGCAGGATGCAGTTTCCCAGATGCTCCACTTTCTCTGCTAGGTAATAACTGACTACATGTAATTGATAAATCAAGGGTCTTGTTGCCTTAAAGCACAAGAACAGTGCATCCAGAAGTAAAAACCCTAAATAATGAATAATAAGAATAATATTATTGAACAGCTGCAGTGCTGCAGTGAGTACTTAAATGTCAGCTTTAAAAACCTATATACCAAATGTATCTTCTCTTGGAGAGAATATTTACCTTAATTTTCTCTAATGAAAAATATAGCTAAAAGATTTATAATTACAGTGGCACACTTAGAAAAGATTTACAAGTATCAATGTATCTACTGAGCTGAAAGAAAATCCATTAGGTTTTGTCCCCTGAAAATGGCTGTTGCCTTCCCTGTTCCCAAATAAAATAATATGAGTAGATGTTTTTCCTGTGAACGTTCATTAAATGCTCATCAAGCATAATCTAAGTGACAGCAGAGCTTCAAGACACAAATCACTCTCATGTGTCCTCACACTGGATCACTCATTTAAATATGTACTTGTCTCCTCTTTTCTTTTTTTTTAATGATGCCTTTCTGTTGCAAGAAGAGATGTTTGATTGCTCTTTACAGGTAAAAATTTTTTTACACCTTTTTATAAATCATTAACATAATAGAAGAGTGACATTTCTCCATTTAAACGATGCAAAAATAAGACAGACAATTTTTAAAGACATTTTTGCTCTTGTTCTTTTAACAAGAATAATTTTTTAAAACAAACTGCCTGAAGTTAAAGGATGTTATTGCCTCCCTCCCCCCAAGTAAACTTCTCTTTACAAGTGAAGCCTGAATATAAATGAAATCTTTTAGTCTACAGAGAATGGAGAAAACGAGATAAATTGAATGAAAATGGTCTATTAAAGTAAATTAGGAGCATACACTGCTTTTTTGAAATGGCTCAAACATTAGCTATAAGTCTTTTAAATCGGCTGATTGTTGGTGGAAGAATGAAATGAGGTAGGCATGATATGCATAAAGTAGAGTCCAAATGCATTACTACATTCATCACATGAGAGTTGAAAGGAACAGCAGTGTTTATCCTAAAGGGAAAACAAGGCAGGGAGGAACATTTACATTGTCTGATATGGAGAAAAGGATGATAAAAATTCTATTTGGTGGTCAGACTCTCATTGCCCTAACCCAGCTGCTTGGTAAAGGGGAGGGAGTTGTCTTAGCAAAATCTCTTCACATGCTATTGCAGTCACTGTGGTAGGATGAAAAGCCTCAAGAGACCTTTCTCTGAAACAGGAGCAGCTAATCAATTAAGGCATTGCTTGAATGTTGTCAGGCACCAATGCAGCACATATGCTATCATGTTTACAGAGATGCTGTTGTTAATGCACACAGCATGACGGAGTTACTAAATCCTGAAGCCAGCCTGTCTCAGAAGCAGATGCCTGACTACGGCTCCACAGACTGTCTTGGGTGACTCCTCATCTATGTGCTGTCCTGAAGCAACGACAAAGCAGCAGAATTGTGAAGTCCTCTGCCCTCTTCAAGGAATTCTGGGTGTAGGAGTGTCTTCCTTGTATTGGAGGGGAAGAAAATGTGGGCACCCTCCAACTTGAGGGTTTGCACAAAGGCAGTTGAGCCAGCTGCAGAGACTGTGCTGCTGAACTAGATACTAGACTAGACTCACCACTGATCTAATTGAAGACAGTTATACCTACATTTATATGTATCAGAGTATATCCCATGAATCCAGCACTCTATTTTGCATCCCCCTCCCCTTCTCCCCCTTGGGGAGGAGCAGTACATCAGCAAAGCACATAAATCAAGGTTACCAATGTCTTTCTTTGCATTCACTTACTCTCTTGATAGTAGTTTTTCCCCTCTCTATGGATCACTTTACTATAATTTAAAATCATCATACAACATCATCTATTTGCATTCCTGCAGTTTAGTGTCTTTTAGAGGTTGTGTGTAAAGCAGCTTTAATTCACAGGTGTAGTTTAAACAGTTATGGATCAGATCCAACTCTCAGGGACATCCATTGGGACATTTCTGCAAGTTCAGTTCATTCTGCAAAAGGCAGACAGCATGGTCAAGAGGAGGAGATGCTGAATGTGATGATTTACCTGTCACTGACTTTAGGACTAAGATATTGGTCTTTATTTTCTAATCTGATGTGGAAACTCTCAGGAGAATTTTGTGAACATCATGATTCTGTTCACTTCTCCTTGAAACATGCCACATTAACTTGCAAAGAAGGCATGTGGGCTGGAGATTAAAATTAGTTTATAGTGTATCCATACAATATTAGCAGCGGAGGGCATAATTCTGCTTTTAATTCCATGACAGCAAAGATGAGCCTGGTGAGATTATGTCACATCAATTCAATATAAAAGGAAGATATACCTGAAATGTGTAGAAATGTTTGTCTGGAGTCTACAGAAAACAGGAGTGATCCGATCTGGTGTTTTGATGCTTGAGAGAAACCCATCTCTATATTCCAGTAAGAAGCAGTATCTTATAATTAGAAAGCAGCTGACTCTGTCTGTCTTGAGGAGCTAATATGGTACAACAGCATTTCTGATTGCTTCAGAAAATAGCCAGCAGTATGAGCAGTGATGTGAGAACCAAAGCCGTCTGGCTCACTAACAGAGCCAGAGTATTTCTTCCCACGTGAGAGTAAACGCAGCTTCATGTCCTTAGCTTTTTCCCTCTTCTACAAAATTTGCTGTAGCTGAGAGGCCAGATGCCCTCTGACTGTACTCCAGGACTGTTAACATGGTTTGCAGATACAGATCATTGATACAGATAATGTAGTAGCTAAATATACAAAGCACTTCCCAAGCTGATCTCTACACAAGCTTCACCATCGTTCATGGGCTCCAGCACACATTTCTTTTCCTGTTCACCACTTTTGCTGCCTGATTTCTTGCACAATCAGCAGTGTGCCTTAAGGGTAGGGGCTCCTCCTCCACAGCAGGGCTTACAGTCCCTTGGCTTGCCATGGCTTCAGCTGCCTGTACTCCAACTCCCACCTGCATGGTGGGAACAAGTACCTTTCCCCAGTACATTAAAAGTTCGCAGGTGGTTAGGTCAGCAGGTCATATCATGCAGCTATTTCCTTTAGTTAAGAGGTTTACAAGAAGGAGATTCTCATAGCAAAATACGTTATTAAGCAGCTTTTCTATAGATTTAACTCCACCATATTGGAATATGTCAGGACCTTTATGCATAAGGAGATGCATCTATCTGCTCTTCTATGAAGACTGAAATAGCAGTGGAGGGACTAAATCCTTTTAATTGGATGTTCATCATGTTTGCTCCAGGTTTGTTTTTCTTCTCTCCTTGAGAGATCAAGTATTCCTCAAGCATGTTGATTAAAAGATATTTATCGATCGTGGTTCTTTTTTTCTGCAGACAGCATTTTCAGTAGCTGCTGCATAGCTCAAGAACATATTATGTCAGTCTGGTACCTATATTTATTATGATGGTGTCTAGATCTGCACTTCTGCACACTGACAGAGAATCAATATGTGCAACCCAGCAGCTAGTCTTTCCAGTGATTATGATAACCTTGTAGACGAATAAACCAGGAAATGGTTTGATTTTATTGTTTTCTCAGATACCAGACATCCTTGTCTTTAACAGTGTTTTACAATTAATTAAATGATCAACAGACTTCCCTGGTAAAAGATCTATGAGGAACACAAACCAGCCCTGTGCACTGTTCACGCGGCAAGGCTGGGAAACACTATCGCTCACAGCCACAATGGCAAAATCCTATAGCTCATTTCTGCTAAGGTTCCTACAATACCCTTGACAGTGGCCAAGCAGCTGGTGTGCTCTGCTTGTTATGCAAACTATAATCATATCACTGTGCTTTGTGCTTCCTTGTCTGTTTGACATACTTTCCTAGTCCCTCTTGCCAGATATGCAGGGTTCTGCTCTTTCCTCACTGATGCTGAAGCAGACAGTCGTGCCCATGTGGGGGTCTGTGAGGGAGAGGCAATCCCTGCAGTAATGACACTGCTGCTTTCCTAAAATCATCGGCCCAAGAGGTGGTTGGTCCACATCGCAAATCACAGGGGCAAGTGGGTTCAGACAGCCCATGTCCTCTGCTGATCTAAAATCACACTGCCTTAAATCACTGCAGCTGGTCTAATCAGTTCTGCAAAACAGCAGTGGGTATTCGCTGGGACTGAGATCTGTGCTACCATGTTCACCCACCACGTTATCGCTGCTGGCGTGTGTCCTGCAGGCAGGGAACAACGGCAGAGCCTGCTCTCCATCCATGGTCTGTGCAGGCGTAGGCTGGCTTGCATCAGTTGTTTCAGCAGAGAGTAAATCCTGGAACTGGTGGGTGAGTGATGAGAAAATATTAGGAAGCTCCCACTGAATGGTGGGAGCTGTTTCAAGCCTCTGAGAAAGCGTTGATGGGAGTATGCTGTTGCACTAGTTGTAACTGAGGGCACAGTAATAACTCATTGGAAATTGGTATTGCATGCAGATTCAGAAATGTGATTGATTGGGAAGATCTGTAAAGAAATACAAAATGTTGGGAGTGGAAAGGAAAGCCCAGGAACCACCAGAGGCTATGAGAGATAGCTAAAAGGGTCAGTTTGACCTCTGTGTTCTGTAGGATTTTTGTCAGGAGGGTAAGCCTGGTTGAGCTCCTTCAGCACACAGAGAAATAGCCTTGCTTTGCAATGCTTCGCCCAAGATGACAGCACATGAAGTGCAAAGATGAAACTAAGAAAGAAGCAACAGTGGAACACATTACATTAAAATATCAAAACCCAGCAACAAGTCAGGTGTAGTTCAATGCCTTCTTGGCCTTTTGATGCACTGTAATTACCAAATGGGGAAGATAAAAGCATTTCTCAGTGGTTTGGGAACAAACGTCTATGAGGCGAGAAATGGCACTTCTGCCTTTGGGCCAAATTCCTTGCTGTTTCAAAAGATGAAATACGGCTGAGATAAAGGAACCTCCATCTGCTTCCCCCAACACATTACTCATTTGACATCTTTGCATGAAAACTGTTAGTATTTTCTCAGGCTTTGGAATATGTTTCCTTCTTCTCAGTGCCCCAGAAAAAAAGGTGGCATCTCACTAGGTGTCAAACAGCACAAAACACTCTGTACAGCTGTGAGAGCTGGTTGTGGGAGAATCTGATGCTTCTGAGGTATTCTACTGAACTGAAACCTGAATAAACAGAACAATAAAAAAATACAGGTTTGTAAGTTTTAATTATCATTTCTAGAGATAATAAATTGTGAAATCACTACTATTTTGCAGAACTGAAAATGCACCCACTTGAAGTAGAATTTCTTGGGGAAGATTTTTGTCTAAAATGCCACTGGAACAATCAGAGAAATAATTAACAACCTTTGCTGTTCACTTACAGTGACTTCAGTAAGTTAGAAATGTTGATACTGGTTTTGGTCTCAACAAGTGGGCTGCACTTTATATATGTATACTTACATTATAGTCTAATATAGTGTAATACACATATGACATCTTTTGACATTGGTAATAATTTTTAAAATTATCTTGATGTTTGAAATAAGATCATGGTAGATTGTTTTATTTTTCCTGACTGATATTTTTAACCTGCTCTAGTCAATTCTTTCTGTTAGGAAGATGAAGTAGATTCCTGACCCGCTGAAGTCTATGCGGTTGTGAGGCTATGCCTTTCCCTCCAGTGCAGATAGTATAATCTTAAATTAGTTTTCATTCTCTACCTCCTGACCAGCTTTTTATAACTGGTGAGAAAAACTACAAGCAGATTTCTCTTATCTGGCCAGATGAGCAAATAAACACTTCAGGAACAATATGAGATTTGCTTTAAAATTTTCCTCACAGGTAAATGTGTACACCACTAAGGTTTTTACATCAACATTTGGGAAGCAAAAGAAATCATTGCATTGGATTTCTATTACTACTCACCCAGCTTCATTTCCATTTCTATAAGTCTCAGCACTATGCTCCCTTGTCTTTTGTTTTAGTCAGAATGATTCTCCCATCTTCACTTTCTAAAAATCATATGGGCTCTGAGCTTGGTACTTCACTTGAGCATCACTGTTCTTGCTCAGCAGATTGCCATTGGTGGCAATGTCTTCTTTCTAAATCCTTTCACACCTAAGTGTAGGCACCTCTCGCTCAATGGTAGCACTTCCTCAATGCATTCATATGGGTAGAGCAACGATAACACCCTCTCAGAGCTATATCCCTGCAGGGTTATTTGAGGCTCTGCATCTCTCTCTGAACTAAGGATGCACAAGCTGTAGGTATAGAGTCTCTTCAGGAATGGGGTGAGAGGAAGAGCTTTCTTATGACCTCTGTTACTAAACAATTTTATAACATTATTAACTGAAAGAAAATTCTTCTCACCTCAGCCAACTGATGGAGATGTCTCCAGATAAGCTGTGTTTCTATCAAAAATCTTCCTTTTCAAATATCTTGTGTATTTTCAATTCTCAAAGAGATTTTGTAATGCTTCCTGGCCAGCTCCTGATCCACATCTATTGGCTGCCCAGGACTGAGCAGATCAGGAATTGAAAAAGGTGCCTTTGAGCTCAAGAAGGCATATTCTGGAGAGGGTTAAGTGGTGTACCACCTGAACACAAGCTGTAGCAGATTTCCATCCTCTGCAGTCCAAGAAAAGATAGTGTCCTACAACATACACAGGCACCAGCCCTTGTTACAGTAATGATTGCTTCTACATCCATTAACTTCTATCACCGTAAAAGATTTGGTCAGATAACTTTCTTTTAGGGAGACCTAACACATTAGTGCAAGCATGCTGGTTTCTCCACAGGTGAAGAAGTCTAAAATAGTCGCCCCTTGTGCTGTTAATCAGAGGGGGTTTGTTGGAGCTTTTATACCCCATGACTGTGATGATGTGATATCCAGTGAAAGTCTAAGTTTCTAATTCTCCCTTAATGAAAAGCATGCAGTATGTAATGGCAGTATAAAGAATTGCTGAGGACTGCTTTTTATTAACGCTGGCTTGGGGTTTTTCTGCGCAAGGCCCAGTAAAAGCTACTGACCATGGACCCTTGTGGTCAGTTCAGCTGAAGGCCATCAGGAAAAACCATCACGGGAATAACAGTGTGACAGCAAAAAAAATGAAGAGCTGAGAAAGCATAAAACCCAGCTGCCATCTTCTGTAACATTTCTGCACCAAGAACGAACTCAGCTTGAGCTGGATGTGCCTCATTGTGAACAGATATGTGAAATGGGAATTCTCATGTAAATTGATGTCAGCAGCCTTGGAAATAACCAGAGCATGCAACAAAATAAGCTAATAGCAGGTGTTTTCAAGAGAAATAAATCTTCAGATTGATGGATGTGTTTTGGGAGGATAAATTGTTAAGCTTGTGAAGATGAAAGTCTTTATTTGCACAGGTACAAAGTTTAAGTAGCTTTTTTTGATTCACAGTTTTGAACTACAAAACAACAGCGTGCATCATGCTATGTGTAACTTAATAATCTGCTTTAAAACAAATGTGAGGCAACACCAATTAAGGCCATGTTTTTTAATGAATAGCTGCTCAGCCAGGTAAAAAACCATGTAGCATATTGTGCCATCCGTTTTAAGTAGAAATTCACACAGACCTTCAAAGGCGGGTTCTGACTAACAAATGGATGGAGCAATGAATCTCTATTTTACAAGGCAAAAGGGAATAGCGTGGGCAATGTATGATCTGCATGTGTGTGCGTGCATGTGCGTGTTCACAGTGTTGAAAGCACCAGATTATGCTGAACTGATTAAACAAGCTTACAATTGCATTACAGCAGACACTGTGCTGAGAGCCAAAATATGATTGGCAAAATATACATGACATATTGTAAAACAGATAAAATGATAACAGCTTTTTACTGAAGAGCATCTGCTATTCAGTTGGGAAATTAGGGTGGAATGCAACTGTTCTTATAAATCATAAAATGGCATTGCCATCATCAAGAATTTCCTGTCTTAATTTTTTAAGTGTGATATTGTTGCTGCTCTTGCCTTTATGTCAGAAAGTTAGAGACTCCAACTTTTTTTCTCTGAACATGCTACATAGATAGAAACAAGTTTCTTCAACCACATTTTAGAAGATCTTTAATCATTGTGCTCATTGACAGGTATGAGAACTAAGTGACATCAACTGGATAAAATAACCTGACATTTTTTAATTTGTTTAGTGGAACCGCATAAGAAGGGAGAGAGAATCTGATTACTGTGATGTTAGTAGAACCTCCTACCCTTCTTGTTGCAGTAGTTTACCATTTGATTCTGCAGGGAAGATTGCACACACAGATTGTATTGTGGGCACTGATCTGCTGAGACTAGACATACTCTGACTGAATGCAGTGTCCTTCAGATGTTTCCATGGAAGAAGGTCTGTTTCTTAAGCCAAATAATTAACCACTGTAGGATGGATGTTGCCTCACTATCTATTGAATTGCTTCCACAGGGTGTAATGACTCACTATTTAATTGCTATGTAATTTTATTATTACCTGTAAAATGTTTTTTTCAGAAAGGAAAGAAATAATTGCAAATGGTCTGATATAAACTGATGCAAACTGACCTAGCTTTACTGACTTTCAGTAATCGTGTGCTAGGACCCTGGCTGGTGCATATGAGTAATTTGAATGGGCTGTCCTGATTTAAGTGACCTGCTATACATTTCCCTTACAGGCGCAGAACACGTAAGAAAGTGTGACATACCCAGTGCTCTTTGTGGTCTAACCTCCAATTGCATGACATCAGGGCAACCCAGATCCAAATCGTTTACCATGCTGCGATCTTTCTGATCTATTCTGACTGTTCTGCTGCCTGCCAGGTCATGCAGGAGGCACTCATTTTTAACTCTATGATCTGCAATAAGAATAAAGCTTCATATCGTCCCTTAAACACACAAGTTGCTGTGATATACCAGTCCTGTCCTACACTACAGCCAACAGTTCTTGCACCTGCTTCAGCCTACTGGCTGTCCCATACTGGTTAGTTATCTTTTTTTTCCTTTCTCCTAACTGGATCAATTTAGGAATTACCTGTGTGAATCTTAATTCAGGATCCAGCAGAAAGAAAAGATTCTGACATGTAACCATAGCACTTCTAACTAGACTGGTTCTACTCTGCCAATTCTGTTTATACCAGAGGTTTATCCACTAAGCCTTTGCACCGTGCTCTTACATCAATGCACCTATTTAACCTTGAATTGTAGTGCAGGTGGGGGCTGTTCTTGATTTCTCTCACTATAATGTGTAAACATATCCATGTTTACACATCTAAAGAACCATCTAAGGAACCTGAAGTTGCACCAAAGGTCCCCCAGAACACCTCAGCCCTTTTTCTGCTGCTTACCCTGTGGTTTTTAAAAATGTTCTTCTCCCAAACTCAAAATTTCTGCATCCAAAGGCTCAGCTGAGGGGAAACTACACTTCATAACTTTTTGCTATCATCCCCTCTTCTGCCAGAACTCATGGGTACTGTCAGATATCTCTTGTTTGAGAGCTAATCTGTGCTTTTTATTTTCATATGGCTGAATAGATTAATGACCTGGAGAACTGAACCATTTCCAAGTCCAAAAGAAATGCTGGATTGAAAGTGAATTAAAAAGTGGATGACTTGCCTTGTAGAAAGGAATGAAGGTGACAGTTATACCCTGCGCTCCAACAATATGTTGCTAAGAGAAAGGTAAGTGGTGAGTTACAAACTCCAAAGCAACTGAGAATGTTGCTTATCTGGCCACAGTCAGTCTTAGAGCCAAACCTTGGTCAATCTGTGCACTGGGGAAGGACAAATGTGAAACTGTATTTTCCCTCACCTTGCATGGAACATTATTTTGAAGTTATAAAAAAAAAGAATTAGATGAAAAAAAGAATACAGAAATATTCTGAGGTAGCATACATCAGTCAACGCTGTTTTCCAGGCTCTTTTTTGTCATCAGTCCTTTCTAACACTTGGCTTGGGTCTAATAGATGGTATGAGACATAGCTGGATATTGAGACAGGGCCAATCTTACAAGGAAGTTTTTACATCATGTCACATAGATGGGTGGTTACAGCTAACTGCAAAATGTAGGGGAAGATGATGTCTTGGATCTCATTATTTCCATGGTCAAGGCCATAGTAGTCTGTAATGGATCGAGAGGCCTTGTTTTTTGTTACTTGAGCTTTAAAACACATGAGGTCTTGCCCTTGGGAAGGACTAATTCTCAGAAATAGTTCACCTGGGGACCAACTGGCTGGGGAGCTGCTCTGCTGAAATGGATGTGGGCATCTTCATAGACTCATGAGCCAGCCACGTGCCTGGGCAGCAAAGGCAGTCAACAGCATCATGGACTGTTTCAACAGAAGAGATAAGAAATCAAGCAAAGTGATTATCCATTCTTCTTGGCACTTGTTAAACCACATCTAGATACCTTATCTAGTCTGGGGCCCCAAATATGAAAAAAACATTGACAAACTGGAGCAGAGCGCCAACAGGATGTTCAGGCTGGAGCATTTGCCTTGCGAGGAGATGCTGAGGGACCTGCAGCTATTCAGCCTGGAGGAGATGTGATTTCAGGATGCCTAATAGCAGCCCATTGGTACCTAAGAGGAGATTATTGAAAAGGCAGAGCCAGGTTTTTCATAATGGAGCATGGTGGAAGAATGAGAAAAAACAGGCATAAAATGAAACAAGAGATGTCTAGATAAAGACATATAAGCAGAAACTTTTTCACCATGAGGACAGTCAAGATGTAGAGCAGGTTTCTCATAGAGGTTTTGCTGTCTTCATCCTTGGAAGTTTTCAAGACTCCACTGGTTAAAACCTTGAGCAACCTTTTCTGATCTCATAGCAGACCCTGCTTTGATCATTATGTTGGACTAGGGATCTTCTGAGGTCCTTATCAATCCAAATTATCTGGTGACTGTATGATACTTAAAGACCCATTGAACTAAAAGTTCAAAATTTCTTCAAAACTCTTATCTGTACTCCCTGTGTGCTGAGGACTCTTTTCCAGTTTTGAAAGCTTACTCATTGCAGTGACCTAGCCTGCTCGAGTTAATTTCTTTAAAGCCTCTAAGCTTTTCAGATCCCTTCTTTTAGTATCTGCTTGTTATGGTGATGTATTCAGTACCGGTTCCTACTGTCTTGCTTCAAAGACACTTGTAGGGATTGCTCAGATCTGCAGTATTTTCTAAAATCTTATCCAGTTAAACTCACAGTTTGCTCACTTCTGCAGAACTCATGGAGGTATCATTTTCAGTAAGCTTTGCCATGTTTCCCTTCTCTGGAGAGATCCAGTATGTGATCTGTATGCCATCACACTTTGGAACAGAAATGCATTTCACCCTACATCTGAGGGACACCTAAAAGACCGAAGCTTAACTTAAACTTAACATTACTTTTCAGTGCTTCACAAATTGTTCATACACAAACAAAAATGAAAGCTTGTGGATTGCTTTTGTCTTGTAATTTTTATTACACATTATGGAAGAGTTCAGGAACAGTCAGTAAGTTGAACTAGAACCAATTCTCATCTGTTGTTATGGTTACCAGGAGTAGAAAATAATTTCCTGTAATTTATCTTAAGATCATTTATGTCGGATACAAACACAGATTAAGCTGAATACCATGGTAATTTCTTCTTCAATTGTGTTAGGAACCATAAGACATTCATTTTTACTTCATAAATAAGGGTTACAGTATGTCATGCTCAGTCAAAAAAGATAAAATGAATCTAATTAAGTGCCATCAGAAGATCACTTTGCTGTTTTTATTGCGGCAATAAAAGTGCCCTTACCTTCTTATTCTTAGAGAAATGACAGAGATGATTATGGAAATAGGATGAGATCAAGTAAGTCTTGCTTGACCTAGACTTGGATACAACAATATCCTTGTGTCAGTGATTGTTGAAGTGAATAAGCAGTTTACAAAATCTGATGGGCTAAAGCTCATAAGAGATGCACTTGCTTTATTAGAATGAATGAAACCATATGTAAGCCTCAGTCAGGTCCTGTTTATTGGGTTTCATATAAACAATATCATCTTTTTATTGATCTATAGGCCTCAGTGGTGATGATGGTAAATAAGGCTTTCAGATTGATGACTGCAGGTCCCTAATGTTGATTAGTTGATGTGTGCACAAGTGGAAAGAGCCATTTAGCATTAGCGGTATATGTATACCAGTATAATAATCTGGAGTTTGCTTAAGGGCATGGAAGATCTCTGCATGGAAATGAGAACAGTGGAGATTCCTGAAAGAGCACAGGCTAAATGAAAGGCTGTTAAACAATATCTTGAAGACGTTTCCATCAAGTTGCCAGTCTTTGAAATGCCAGTAGTGAGTTTTAAAGAAATAAAAGAAACAAAGTCTGTGAAAAGTCTGCTATAAACCTCGGAAATTTTAGAGGAGACTAGGTGTCTCTAAAGTAAGAGAATTCAGGTGGTACATGGTGACAACACCTGATGCATGTGTTTGGAGATTTGATAGAGAACAGATCCAGCCCCCTATATCTACCAAAACCCCTGGCTGCCGTGGAGTGACCAGTGAGCCAGGAGCTCCAGAGCTGCATGGCTGCGTACTACATGGGGTTTACCCTGCGCCAAAACTGTGGGCCAGCTCACCTCTCTCCAGTGACTGCATGAGAGTGGCTTGGAGCAGTGAAATCTCCCACTGCTGACCACCATCATCAAGCAGGGAGCTGCGACTCCTCAGCCAACAGGATCCCAGGCAGGGGACCAAAACCAGATGATAACTGCACAGCATTTCCCTTATGGAATACTTGGATGATGATGCTTTCCTTAAGGTGTTCTGCAGAAAGGACTAGTTTGTTCATATCCAGGGTGGTAGGGCTCTTTCCAGAAGATGTCCAAGAATAGTTGCACATCTGCAGTTTTCTTGGTGGAACTTTGACATTTTTCTTCTGAAGGCAGATGTGAAAACCAAACCAAACCTTTCACCAGCATACGGTTTGAATAAGGCCCTGGATCTAGTCCTAATGAAAGCAAATTCCTGCAGTAGATGGACAGGGTGAGTCCCTGCCTTCTCATGAAAATGGTTTGTAAAAGAATATGATTTATTACTGTCACCATACAGTCACTTCCCACTCAGTTCCTCAGGTGGAAGAGGCTGAACATGATGCCACCACTGTCTTCCCATTCTTCTTCCCACCAGCCCTTGCTCTCCTGGGGCTGCAGAACTGTGGCAGCTCTCCAGGGCAGTGGGTGCAGTGCTGATGGGCTGCCTGCACCTGATCTTGGCAGGCATGGCCAAGGACCATGGCCAAGAGCACTCCATACACCTGGTGCCCACCTGACACAAGGGACAGGGCAGCCAGGCCTGCAGGGCACAGTCAGGGGTACCCGTGAGCAGTAGCACTGATACAACTTGTACGACTGGTGCTGGGGCTCCTCTGCTCTGGATTTACTATCAGATGAGGGGTGCCTGCAGGTGAGGTATTTACAGCTGCATGAGCACTACAAAGTCAGGCTGGTAGGTAAGTCTCCTACAAGAGAAATTGGTTGGTCCTCAATGGGTAATGAAATCATGTCTGTCCTATTTCATTGCATGCCTTTTTCTCAAATCCAGTGTTGCTGCTTTGGCTGGTCAGAACCTCATCCTCAGCATCTGAAAACTATAGTGAGAAGATAAAAGAGACCAGTCCTTGATCTCTGTGGCATGCACTGGGGCTTGGTTTAGGGCTCAAGTAATCAAGCAGAGTTTGGGAGGAGCGTTTGGTCCTCTGGGAGGTATAAAGGATGTGTTTGTTTGCCTTTTTCATCAAGAAGGGTATTGCCAAGAGGTCAAATGGCTCTACTGTGTGCCTTCAGTGGGACAGTTATCCCTGCACCAGGACAGGGGACCACAGAGCGTTGGATTTGCTGGCGTGAATCTGTAGGTTTGGTCATAAGACAAATAAAGACAAATTTAAGTAAATCTTAGCAAAACAAAAGTACTGCCTGAAACCAAAGATAACTGAACAGAGAGGAAAGAAAACCCTGTACAAACATGGTGAGTCAGAGTTTCCTTTAGGTACCTAGAGTTTCCTTCAGGTACTGGAGGTTTTCTTATCTGAACCTCTGTACAATGTTGTTGAGTTCTTTTCTGTAACAATATCTTTGTACAGCACAGTTTTGAAAATGTTTAGGACTATTTCCACTCTGGAAGAGGTCCTGCAACTATCTGTGTAGCTGATGCTACATTTTTGGTGAGTCCAGGACTGCACGGTTAGACCTGCCCATCTTTTTGTATAAAGACAACACAGTTTGGCACACAGCCTGTTCTCCGAGTCCTGTTTTATTTGGTAGCCAGCTGTCAGTCTGCATAGTGACTAAAAGTACAATAAATAGAAGGTACAGAATGCAACTGGAATGGTAAATATGACTGAATCACTGGCATGGTAAAGGCAACTAAACCCTGCATCCCCACTAAATGATCCTGGGAAGTTGCTTATTCAGAGACTACCCAGTTCAACAGTATTTTCATGCAAGAGAGAGTATGACTACAAGTTTATAATTTTGTTTGGGCTTAAGGACCAAGTGGAGACATCTTCTCACTCAGCAGAATGCTGTCTTTGCCATTTTGACTTCAGTTGATCTAGCAGAGATGTAAAGTGCCACAAAAATCCAATAATGCTAATTTATTTAATTTCCTGAGCTGGAAGTGACAAGGAGCCGAGTGCATGCTACCCAGCTCACATGAAAGCTGATGGGCAAGTTGAAAATCAGAACTATTGCCAGAGGGACTGCAACTTGCATGGAGTTAATCCATATCAAATTAAGGTTTCTGAGATTCTTAACCTGCCTCAAAAAATGATGTTTCAGTGCTAGTAAGGAGTGAGGAAATGAAGGGAAATATTTAAGGGAAACATATTGTAGCTGAAATTGCTGAGCCACATCCAGGTCTGGTATAAACACTGTTGAAGCCAATACAAGATATAATGATTAGCATCAGCCAGGAATATGCCCCTTAACACTGTACCATTAAAGTTCCTGAGTGTGGGAGTTAACAAAGGCAGTTTAAAGTGTATTGGAAAATGATTTTTCATTCCATTTAAAAAACTCATTTCATGCATTGTTGTGTCATTCACTTTTAAAATTACAATCCAAGCAGAAAGACCAAAATGTGATACCGATCTTTTAAATCACGATCCCCAGGGCAGAAGTACATGATTGACCTGTAGTTATTTGTTAGGTCTTTCTCGGCCATTCAGCAGAATAGTATGCAGGAGAATCATATGAGTACCTATATAACAAGTAAAAGGTATTTGATTGAGAACTATATTAGAGTGAATAAATAACAGTGATATGGCTCACGCTGTGAAGTTGTGACTGAAACTTAAATAGCCATTTCTGTTGCCTTGATGCAATTGGTGACCTACTGGAGCCAGCTCTTTGTTGGTAATCTATATCAATGCTCGGACAACAGTACCTTTCAATTCATCGTTTCCCAAGAGATTTAAAGCAGTCATAGAAACATTTTATTTTGCTGCATGCCATTTATTTCTTTGAGGGACGTGGCAGTCTCTTCTAAACTCCCACTGTGCATTAAATATTACAAATTAAAACAAAATACTCCCTGTCTAAATAGAACAGTAGCCACAGGGGCAGGCTGGTATCAGTTTATTTTCTAACATTTTTCTCAATTAAGGAGAAAGACTCTAGCAACTGACATATAATACAGTGTTGTTTCTTATTCTCAGAAAGTATAAATGTGTGTATGTAAAAAATACAGTTCTTGAAAATGAGAATTAATTGTATTCCAATATGCTTAGTGGATGGGGAGCACTATACAACTTCTTATGCCTAGTTTTATTACTTAATCATATTGGCTGAGCTGGAAATGCCTCTTGTGTATGTATTCAAGATGATTAGACTTGCAGCAAGATATTGACTGGAAAAATTACAATTTATGAGAAGTGAGCTTTTGCTGGTTTCTTTTTTCTTGTGAATGAACAGAGAGAACTGGCTAATTCTGTTTGGATTTCTCCATTGCTGTTCCTAGCACATGGCAAGGAAGACGTCATAAGCCATGGATTTAACTAGTTTCCTCCTTTCTATCAATCTTAAAACAGTTTATTTCACTATGAACAAAAGCAAATTCTGCATGAGAGATTTCTGCCTGTGTTCAGAGATTGTTTCTTTGATCAAACTTCTGGATTCAGCCATCCTTCTGAATTCTGCTGGGTCTAGCTTGGATGAACCACAGGAAACTCTTTTTGATTTTTTGAACTACAGAGTGTCTGTCTGATTCTCCCGTCTGTGATATCCTTTGCTATTCCCTTCTGAAAAGAAACTCCGGTATTTCAAGAGGTTTAGTGACTTTGGCTTATATTGTCCTCTTTAACAGGAAGCTGTTATCCTGTGCAGAAACAGAGAAAGGATGGGAATCACAGACACGGGGAAACTGGCCCTTGCTTGGCAGTGCCTGTTTCACTGATGTATGTCAGTGAAGCATCAAGAGTATGAACATGGCTCTTGTGCATCCAAGCACCCAGCTGCCACTGACATCAGCTGGGCTGTTTACGACCAACGTCCTCAGGAGTCAAGAGCCCAACACTTGTATATGTGAGTGATTAGCATGACTCCCCTGGTGGGTTATTGCAGAAAATGAAATGTTTGCCAGCTGCCTAGCAGAGTCGTGGTGGCTTGGAGGCAGTTGAGTTTGTGTTGGGGATGAGGTGACATGAAATATCACGACATTCATAGCTGGGTCTATTCTCCTTCTTGTGACTGTCACACAGTACAAGCAACTTTTTTTTTTTACTCTTTTTGACAGATCTTTTCTGTAAAGATATTTGGATATTTTATCTGTCCTGCAAGATGTCTTAAGAAAACAGCTATACTTTACATCTCCATGCTTCCACAACACCAAACATCTAATTTAATTTCACCCCATCCCTGCCAAGACTCTTTATTTCACTGAGAATATATGTTTTCCCTATGAAACAAGCACTGTAACAAGCATTAATAAACACAGACACACACACAAATCTTTAAGCCTGAGCTGACATTCTGAGATGTTATCATTTATGTTTCTTTGCTGTTATGGATGATAGCAGCTGATAGCCCCAGCTAAAGCTGAGATTCAGTGGGATAAGCACCACACCAGAACAAATAGTGAGAATAAGATATGACTTGGAGTTCGGAAGGGAAAACCAAGGCATGTGGAGGTGAGGTGTCCTGTCCAAAGTCAGAGCAGGTCCCTAGCAAAATTGGAAAGGAAGCGTAGGCATGCCAGTTCCCTATTCAGTGCAGTGACTGCTTGACCGTACTTCTTGACCTAACTTCTCTTCCAGTTTTGCTTCGTGTGTTTCAGCACCCTGCAGAACCGGTGTGATCCTTGCTGCAAGCACAGCGAGGAGACCCATGTTTGCGTGTCTCCAGGCTGAATCTGTCTCAAGAGAACAAATGCATCAGGCAGTATTACAGTTGGATTTCTTCCCTGCTATGGGATTTCTGTTTGTTTTTAATGTGAAGTAATGAATGCCTGATTGGGAAATTAGGGGCGGATTGTGAAATCATAGGATGCTGTATCTTTTGTAGCCCAAAGCATTCTCTGAAATAAAGCTCCTCAATTAGATGAAAGCATACATCTGAGGTGAAAAATTCAGAGTAACATCATCTCTAAGACAATTCTTTCTCATGTCTTTCAACCAAGGAGATTTTAGAAAGAGGAATGAAAAGACAGTAAATATGATTATTTCATATATATGAGGTTCCTATAGCCCTTTGTTTTCTGTTCTTATGCAGTAGCTAAAGGAGGTGCAGTACAAGGAAATAATGATATGTAGGATGGGTTTCTTTTCCCCACGTCGTGTGTACACACAGCCTGTTGTCAAGTCCATCAATGCAACCTCCTTGGTGCTGTAAAGGTTACAATGACTGGGTTGTTTATTCTCTGAAAGTCTTATTCCTTTCATTTATCCTCTCAGGAGGTCCTGAGCTCAAATAGCTAATTAGTAGTCATACGTGTTAGATATTAGACCTGTGGTTGAAATTTTCCTGATGTATAATCAAAGTTGTGGATGGCTTTTGACAGTTGATCAGGACACTTAAATTTTGAATAGAGTAAACTTGCAGAGGACAGAGTACAAACTTAAGCAATTGTGATCTGAGTGGAGAGATGGGACAGGCATCCACTATCTATTGTCTCTTGCAATACAATAATTAAGTGTGACCAAAGGAAGTTAGTAGGAGCAAGGTACAAAACAAACAAAATGGGACAGTGCTTGTATACTGCAGTAGATCTGTGGAAGTCTGGTCCCACCACTCATTTCTTATGTTGGCTGGGACACCTGCGACTTCTGAGCAACGTGTAAATACGTCTTCCTTACTGCTACTTTCCCACCAGCTAGAGATCTTCAGGGCTGGTTCCCCTTGTCCTGCTTCCCTACAGCAACATCTTGTGGCCTCATAGTCATGTCCATACATATACTTCAGTTTATGAGAAACCATTCTACAAATTAAAATTTCACTTAAGTCAAGAAGGTTGGAGAAATTTCAATGAATCCCTACCCATTCTTTCCTCCAAGCCACTGTGATTTTGCTTTTGAGGAACAGTTACATGAACCAGCCTATGAGTCTGTCCCTGTCTCCTTATGAAACTCATAATTTATAATTTCATCAGACACTACTTCAAAGCTGACATCCATAAGCACAGTTGAGTCCTGTCTGGACGTATATTATCACAGATCTTGAACCTCTGAAGTTCTTGGTTTTTGTAGATATAACTCACTTCCTTGTGCTTTAATATTTTCTTTTCTCTCTTTAATAGGTGACATCTACAAATTAGAAAACCACAAAAATGAATATAGATGAAATACTATATAGAGTCTTCATGAAGGAGGTATGAACAAATAGTTTTTTACCATCTTAAATATGTCCTAAAGCTGTTTTCATCTGCGCTCTCTTGACTTCTCTTGATGAAATTGATTCATTGACAAAATTGATCATTTAAATTCAAAAGCCCTGGTTCCCTTCTATATTCTCCATCGCTTTGGATTTATGTAGCTGAAAATGTGCTGTTAAGCATCCTTTTAGGGTTTTTTAAACTCTGATATATTTCTGGAAGCATATATTTGAAACAGTGGTGATTTGTCTAGTTAGATGTAAGGAATTGTTACATGTCACTCTAAAAAAAATATTTAGTTTATCAGGCATTATGCTAGTTAAAATGTGATTTAACCACACAATGGAGATTGTGTGTTTGATTAGGAGTTTATGTTCAGAGGATGAAAAGTGCAAAATCATCCTGTGAGTCCCAGAATCATCCTGTGAGTCCCCAGATGGTCAAGGAAATATGCAAGAAGAGGTAGATTTTGTAAAATTTTCTGTTTGCTGGGCTGTAAATTCTGCCTCTTTCTACTTCATCATTAATGGACTGAATGTGTTATATGGCACACGTGTATTTTTGCCTACCAGAGACAGCTTCTGAAATTGTGAAGTTGATAGGAAGAATCTATAGCTGAATTTTTATATATTCCTTTTTACACCTCAGCACTAAAATTTCCTTTTTAGCAGAAAGTCCCAGCTACCCAAGATTCAATAAGAAAATGACATGGTTTATTTATGTGACTGCAGTTTTTCAGTGGTTCCAACCCAGAATATCTCCCTGTCTTGCAGCCCTTTAATGTATTTGCCCCTGTGACATATTGAGAAGGCACAGGACTCAGACCTGTCTAATGGAAGCATGCTGGAACTGGGGCAAATTGAGGTAGTGCTGGATGTCACAAACATCTATGAATGTCCCCAGACAGTATCCATCAATCCAGGTCTTTTAATGCAAAAAAAAAAAAAAAAAACCCAACCTGTGGGGCAAGCTTCTAGGGAAGGATATGGAGAAAGCTGAGTGAGGCTGATTGATTGCAAATTTAGCAACTCGAAAGGATGCACTGTCAGTCAGAAATCAGCAGTCTGATATACACTGCATCTAAGCAAGGTCAAAATCAAGCCCCACAATTTAACTAAGGAACACTGAGTTTATATCGGTCTTTTGTGTATAGAGACTTCATTAATGAACCTGATGCAGTGAGAATCTCTGATACTGTCATGGCAGGAGATTCTGTTTTAATTATAATGTGTGATTTTGTAATTTTAATTATATAATTATTACAACATTAAAAGACACAATTACACTTTAAATCTTCTTAAGGACTCAATTTTATTATATTTTTATTACTTTGTAATGATATGATATTTTATTATTAGAAATTAGTAATTATTCGAAATAATTTTATGGTTACACAGTTTTAAAATATTGTCTTTTTACTGTTTCATCACTTTATCTTACAGCCATCCCAAACATCCAGTGGAAAGTGAAAGACTGCAAGCATTTTGAGAGTAACCTAGATAAGACATCAACAATGATGCTGAAATTTTTTCACTTTAGCTGTTGACTGCCTCACAGAACTAATGAAGCAGCCTACGATGACAGAAGTTAGTTCAAAGAAAAACTCTAGTTATGAAAGCAGCTTTCGTGGAGGGCTCATGCTTAAGATGAGTTATGTCACAACTGTCTGTGAGATCAGGATCTGTGTGAGAGGAGGTGGTGAAGTTATCTGGTGTTAATTGTTCCATTTGCTCACAGCAACGTGAATCAGAGGTAATCCTGTTGAAATCAGAGGCAACACTTTTGTTACAGAGATCTGAGACTTGTTTCAAACC
The DNA here is from genome assembly GCF_018691265.1 of Tyto alba. NCBI lineage: Eukaryota > Metazoa > Chordata > Aves > Strigiformes > Tytonidae > Tyto > Tyto alba. The sequence continues at coordinate 11,055,753 of NW_024881303.1, forward strand.
TGAACAAGGCTCCCAGTCATTCATCTTGCAACACCCAATGAAGCGGATGTTTTCCTAAATACAGGAGACAAGTGAAATTGTCCACGCTGCATATCAGACCTTGTACCACCTTAAATGACCTCATTTCCTCTTCTATTTTTCATGATTTGTATATATTTACTGTTTGCTTTCATGTGTTTCCCTTTGTGTTTTTTATTAGACAAAGTGTCCTTGTTGAGTTCTATTAACATTTTCCATTGTTCTTCAGACTTTGATATTATACATAAAAATATTCATCCTTTGTCTCAACTCACTTCTGAGTCCTGTTACAACCAAAATGGAATAAGAAAGCATACTTTGATCTACTGCAGTTAATAGAAATACAAAGGCAGGGAGGCAGAGCAGGTAGGGATATTTCCACCCTTCCTTAAAGAGCTATTAACCTGAAAGACAGGGTGACAGTGATTTTAACTACTGTGCTGCCACAAGTGCACTGAACACATACACTTTGTGATCAAGAAGAATATGATCTTTCTAGTCCGTGAGACACTGCAACAAGGACAGAATTATACCCCAGTGAGGATATCTCTGCCTTCAGAGTTTGGTCCACGGAGTGAATGGCAGGTCTCAGCAGAAAAGGGACTTGTGTCCAGATGCTTTTAACAGTGTGATGTCAACATAGGTAGTTTGATAATTTGTCCCACTGCACATTCATATAGTCTGCCACACATCTAGACTGCGTATCAAGAGAGAGACAGAATCTTAGATATATGACATTCACCTTAAAGCAATAAGCAATCACAAAAAGAAAATCATAGTAAGATGTCAGTGTAATATTATATTTTGGTACTGTTCATCACAGATGCAAATCATCAATTTTAAATTTCAAGCAAATGTTTACTCTCAGTTTTTCCTTCTCTGTTTTCAGATCTGTATTTTCTCTCATGGCTTCACCTCATTTATAGATAGCCAGGAAATAAGCTTCAGTGGATCCTGTTATTTTTATAAAATACTAGGTAATATTCTGTCTGCCCAAATGTCACAAATTCTTTTTGACAGGAACAGACTGAATGGAAGCATTGTATCAAAATGGTTAGGAACAAAAAGAAAGCATCCTGAATTTCCAAATTGTGCAGCCTGCTATGCGGTGGTGTCTGTACAGAATATGCAATTGCTAGAATCGCCCCAATTGTGCTCCTTTGTAGTTTTTAACTGGTAGAAAATATAATTGCTATTTATTAATTTTCCCATAGCTACTTTGTACCACATTTCAGAATGGTATCTGAAGTTGTGCAATGTAGTGCAGTACAGCAGGTAGGAATGAATGCTTTGCAGGGAAGCTCAAATCACAGTGTGCAGTTGAGAGTCACACTTCATCTCCAGCCATTCTTTCAAACCAAATGAGAAGTTACACATCAGGACCCGATATGCTGAGATGCTTTCTCTATTTAGTGTCACAGCTGACATACACAGGAGGGCAGGAGTGTTCACATCTATCAGAACTCTGCTTAAAAAGTGGGGAGATTTTGGCATTGTATGTTACTGCTTTTCATCACAGCACAGCCAACTACTGCTCTGCACTGCTCTTCCTTTCCTTAGGTGCCGATGGAAGTATCCCATGCCAAAGAGGTTTGACAAGCCAGAAGTGAAAAATTAAAAGCTCTTCTGCTATAACAGTGTCAGCACTTGGAGCAGTATTGTTCTGAAAGATGGTTATGTTACTTTTAAGGCAGAATTTGTTACTAAAGCAACATCTATATTTCCTACTATAGAAGGAGATAAATTGCTGTACCCTGACAACAATAACAATGTGCTGAAGTGTAGAGGTTTAGTATTTTTCTTGATATCATCATTGCAGGCGATGTTTGGTTAAAGACAAAACATTCTGGAAATAGCTCTGCCTTACTTTTAATCTTTCCTCAGTTGTTAACCTTTCTGAAATAGGATACAGAGGAGGGGAGAGCTGAGCTCTAAAAAAAGCAACCTGAAAGTACTTGAAGGACTCCCTGTTACAGCTGTGTCTGTGGCCCTTACTGCCCTAAACAGGCATCACCCACACAGTACCCCAAGGGATGCAAAGCATCCTACTCTATTTGTAGGTGAGCAGAACTGTTGCAGAGATTCTTTGGATGACACACGCACACACACAGATTTACTCAACACCTGGTTGCATCCAAGTTCCTCCCACTGGTACGGAATGTGCTTAATTGAGTCAAAGGGGCAGCCTATAAATTGATTCCAGTAAGTGCTGAATCAAACGGTCAGACAGGGCTTTAGGATATATTGGATGCACAAGCAGAAGTGAATTGCTGAGGAACTTACGATCAACAACATGGATCGTTGGCTAACATCCTGTTTTACTTCTTCTGCAAAGAGCAAAATAAAAGAAACTAATCCTTGAAGCCCATTCCACATGAAAGTTGTTGTTTTCCCACATCCCACCTAATTCCAGGGGGAGAAATCAGATAAACTAAACATTGAGTTCTGAATAAAAAACGATTCACTGCAAAGAAATTATCTTCCAACACTCACATTTTTTTTTTCCCAAATCAATCAAATCAGATTATGTGTCAGGTCTTCTTGTTGCCAGGACCACTTTGGCTCTTGGTGGAGGAAGGAGATAACTTTGTATTTTTCAGAAGATGAACTTTTGATTTTGACCAATTTAGTACAATTAAAACTGCAAATTGCTTGGGGATTGTATTCCAAAGCCGATTAATTTAATGTTTAATTATGTGTCTAAACTGGGAGTATTGCCAGTGATTGTCTTTATTTAGTAAACAGAAGTCTGTATGTTTTGAAAAATGAAGTGAAAACACCTCCAGTAAAGAAAGATCAATAATGTTCCCTTTTCCTGATACTCTGAAGATGTATCTCTTATTATAATTGAGTGTAAGGGCCAAATTTTCAATTGATAAAAATCAGTACAGTGCTTGGGGCTTATGAGGAACTCCAGTAGTGTAGGTATCTATGGGAAAAAAAAAAGATGTAATGGCAAATTTCAGGTATTCTTAGCCATATTGTCCCTGAATCACTAAGTATAGGGATTTTAAATAGATACTCTTCAACTTGCTGATATTAGTACAATTGCAAGAATTGCATATGAATAGTCCTGGGATTGTGAATTGCACGGTTAGCTTGTAAGCTAATAAAAGGAAGAAGTGCTCATCTGCCTACCTGGTGGCATGAGTATATATAGCCCTGAATAAAATCATGGTCCAGAGCACCCTTCTTCACTACAGTAGGTAAAAATTTAAAGAAGGGATGAGGAAGGAAGTTGATTTGAGTGTGTCATCTCATTGTCAAATGTGTTTCAGCCTCCCTGCCTGGCAAGTGTGCATTTGCTGCCATGGTCCAGATCCCAGAAACTGCTGTGGCATTCCACGGAGCAGCACGGTAACATAAAGAGGATCACAGTGAGGGGGGGTTGCCTGAGGAACAGCTGGTGGTGGAGCACTGCCTTGTGCACTGACCTCTTCAAAGTGTAAGTTTAAGACTAAGCTTCTGAACAATGGAGAGGCGGTGGAAATATCTTCTCAAATCTTCTTTTGGATTGGAAAAATGTATATCTGTGGAGCAATGGTGCTTATCTCAGGGGGAAGGCTGTGAGGCTGGATTAGTGGTTATTGAGCGCTTGGCATAAATTAGGTGGGATTTTCAAAGCTCACTTGTGTAACTCTGCTCCATCTGAAATCACTGCATGTTGGACATTTGTCCTCAGTATGACATGAGCATAGTTAAGACTGATGAAATCTGAAATCTGCTTCAAGAAACTAAGACACTTGGTGAACTTTAATTGCCCTATTTTATTAGATTCTTGTCCTTCTTCAGGAAGTGGAAGGCTAAGAACATGACCAATTGAATTTTTTTTCTAAATAGATCTGCAAGTTACAGGAATTGAGTTTATATATTAAACATTTAATAAAATTATTTATGAATTTAAGAAAAAAACAGAGTCATGTGCTGGAAAAAACTTATCTTTAATTTTAAAAGGATTTTGATCTGCTGAAACTTGCTTTTGTTCCCAATTGGGTTGACAACTGAATAGATTAAAATGTTCCATGGAAGGGACTGGAACTACCTTTCTGCCCCATGAACTATGACAGTATCATGGTCACTGGGGCCTTCTCATCCCTGGGCATGCTGAGATCCAGCCATGAATCTAGGAAATGGGGGAGACCACATGTTTAGAGCTTGGAAGCCACCTTTCTCACTACTTCCATGGTTCCCTGCAACCCAGAAACCTCAGCCAAGGATTGTAGGAAAGAAATTGGAAGCCTTCTTAGAATGGGTGCCGGTACTGGAGAAACATGATTTCCAACATCTTTTGAGAGTACTGTGAGAACAGCCACTGAGCTGGGAGAACCACACCAGCACGTGGGTGCCAAGAATTCATCAAGTACGCTGGCAGGAAACATGGTTGCTTGCTTACATTTTCTAAATTCCTCTTCAAAACATTTAGATGCAGGTGAATTTTAATTTCTCATGTAAAAAATGTTCCACTGGAGTTTTTTAACTAGATTTAAAAGCCACTTTTTCCTGAAAGTCAGAAAAACAAAAAACGATAGGTGATGAAACTGTCCTGTATTCCATGTGAGGGAAACTGTTTCCCAGGAACTCTCCCAAACTGGGAACCGAAGTACCATTGTGCTGTAAAAAAGCCTGTTCCCTAAATAGTCCTCATCTGGCCAGAAGCAGAAATGAATTGAAATTTCATAAGGCACTTCCTTCTCATGACATTTTCAGTCCCTCTTTGAAAGCTGATTAATATGCAGTGAATGTCCTGCTGTTAAAGTTCACTGTGTTATGATATTGATGTTCTACTTTTATATTTTGGGGAAAAATATTGATTTGGGGACTTTAAAAGATTATAATAACCTCTTCTACCTGCTGGTGGGAAACAGATTTCTGATTCTTTAACAGACTGGAGCAAAGCTTGTTCATTAACAGACCTGTGCTTAATGACAAAGAATACTAAAATAAAATGTTTTGGTAAATGGTCTAATTTTACACCTTACATGCAGAGAAGTTAATACTCTTTTTGCTTCACCATAATGTTTGTGTGTGTGCTCCAGTAGCTCCTCTGTTCCTAAGATGAGGGATTCACCTATTATTTACTTTCCTGTGTACACAGGCTAATCTAGATGACATGTACCTGTCAAAAAAAAAAAAACAAAAAAAAAAAAACAAAAACCCAATGTGCCTTTCCATGCTTCTTTCCAAAATTGTAGCACATTGCTCCTCCATCCCTTTCACTTAACTGAACAGTTTACAGCAATCAATAATATTACGTTCAGCTACTTTTTTTTTTTTTTTTTTTTTTTTTCTCCAGCAATGTCAGTATCATTTCCTCTTTCAAGTCAGGGAAATAAATGTGAAATAATCTCAAGCTTCCTCTCCCTAATATATTTTTTTTTCTAGTTTTCCAAATGAATCCCTGTTTCTGGTCAAAGACTAGCACAGTGTGATGAGTTCATTAGTTTGCTGGTGTGCGTTCTCTGACTCACATTAAAGCACTAAAGGTCTTTGAGTTAGCAATAATTAGATGAGGTCATTAAAGCTACAATGAGATCACGATTGCCAGAAATGGCCTCACATTGTACAATGTAAGGTCAAATCAGCTATAACCATTACTCATTCCCGATTTTTTCTTCATTACATATGCATTAAGTAACAGTAGTAGGTAATCCACAGTTTAACATGAGTGAGATGCCCTACAACCTGTCATATACACAGTATTGTACAGTGAGTGGAAAGTTGCATGGTGAGATCTTTTACAGAAATTGTCTCTTACACGTAGAAATCGCAGCAGGGACTAAATAAGAATGGATCAAAAATAAATGGCAGGGGGCGTCAACAACAATTGGAAAGAGAAGCAGAGTAGGAAAACACAGGCTTCATTGTTTAAAGTCACCAGGAACATTTTCCAGGAAGGATAAAATTAAGAGGTAGCAAATGAAGCTCCCAAGCAAGACAGGCTCAGCTGCTTCTCAGGTCTGTAGCTGATGTGAAAGCCTTGGCTCCGTGGGGGCCCCCAGCCACTGTGCACAGCGAGCCAGTCCATATGTTCATCTTGCTGCGAGGTAGCACTGTTACCCGAGCAGTATGAAACATCCCTGTTCCTCTATCACATTTGCCTTTGACCCATGGACAGCACCTCTCCAGACAAGATGAAGAGTCTTCCCAGCCAACAAAATGCATGGATTACTTTTCTTTTCCATAGTAATGAGTGCCATGTCCTTTCTTTAGGGACAGTCGTTCATTGCAAGCATGGAGTAACCTGGTGAGGGATGGCAGAACCCTTTCCATTTATTTCTTATTTTCTAAACAGCCAAAAAGCAGCTTTAAAGCCAATCCTCTCCATGGCAATAGATAACACAAGTCAACCTGAACAAATTGTTAAGTGGGAGAAAAGCCAGAAGGGAAGAAAATCAGTATACTAATTAATGTAGCAATTTTTTCCAGATGAGTATATCATAGAAATCTGGCCCATTTTTGTATGGTTTTAGATTATCTCTCTCCTTCTCTTCCTCATACTGTGATGATTAGAGGTACTATGAAAAAATGACCCTTCCAGCACTACAACATGCCACATTCTTTCAGCACTGTGCAACAGGCAATGCACTCTTCGAGAGCAGGGTAACTCACCGAGCACTTCACAGCAGCTCTCAGCTCTGATGCATTAAAGTCTGCAAGAAATTTAAGGCTCCATTTCACATGCTTTCACTGTGAAATGCCTCCTCCCTAGATTACAAGTGACAACCTCACCTACATGTCAAGGCTGAGGAGACACGTGAAATTACATGTCCGTTCTGGGCTGTGCCAGAGGAAGGAAAAATGCCCTTGACAACTAAAGTCCAGACGTCAGGTACAGACCAGAGGCTCTGCCTGGAAATCAAATCAGTTGTGGCCAGGAGACTGAGTATGGTATAGAGGGAACTCACCCCCAACAAGTAATACAGGGTACCCTTCTGCTGCCTGCTGCTCTCCCACCCTCTGGAAAGACCTCCTGTCAGGAGAGGCTGGACTCCACTCACATGCTAATTAACTTGCTGGTTGTAAACATGCACAGAAACAGATTTTGCTTCCAAGAAATTCCTATCTGCATTGTCCCTGTAACCAAAGTAATAAATGATCCTAACTAGCACAGACACCTAAATTTCCTTGCAGCTATACCTGAAATATGAACAAAAATAATAGTTGCTCAAGATCTCTTAATTTGCAGAGGCACTTCTGTCTCTGTACAGAGGCACTCTGAATGACCAGATCCCTTCTGGGCAATCAGGTTGTGAAATGTTGTTCCTTACTCTAAACCCCACTTTTTGCCTGTTATTTTAGGTGAGGAGTACAGTCCTTTTCTGAAAATACTGAGGCTGTTGAATACAGATCCTGAGGTGTGCAGTGAGTTCTGGTCCACATATGGACGCTGGAGGATCTGGGACCATTCAGTGTCACCATCAGAGCCCAGATGCTATGGATCAGCTTACAGGTGAGCTGCCAGTGTCCCCAGAGAGCATGCAGTTATAGTTTTACCAGCAGTAACTTGCAAAGATGTCTCACAAATCTGTGTCTAGGAGTTTACCCTTTTATTTCCAAACTTGCTTGACTGATGATAGGAAGAAGACATGGCAATGAAACTGCAAATGGAGGATACTGCACATTTGACATGCTAATGCTTTTCTGACATTTCAGCTGCACTGAGGATCTAATTTTCTATGTTATGGAGCCAAGGGTTGGTTTTTTTTCACTGAGTTTTTCTTTCTGTGAAGAGGTAAATCATTAACACTAATAGATCTTAAAATATCCACAGCGATGGAAAAAATGTTGTTTTAATATGTACAGTAGAACTCTGTGCAAATAAATAAGGGGCAACCAGGTTCATTAGCACTGATGTGTTAGCCTGAAAGGGAAAAGGAGAATATAAGCAGCTAATGTTGTTTGTCCTGCAATCCATCTTCCCTGTCACTGAGGGGATAGAAACCTTTCTTAAATTTCCTATCAATCTTCCTGACCTTTTTTGCTGTTCACAGCATTTGCATCTTTAAATGGATTATTTTGTGCTGTGAATTTTTCCCTTGATAATTCACTAAAAAAAAAGGAAGATGCTCCCCCTTAGAAATCACTTCTTCCAAATGCTTCAGCCCAGACAGAGGTCTTTACATCCCCAATAGGAAAACCCAGCATTTGCCATTTGCCTCATGGAGCAGAAATCTAAGGCTCTACCTAAACGGGACATGAAGTGATGTCCTGTGGTCAACCTCATTGCTCTTTCAGCCTAAAAGAGAACTCTTGGGGGCAGGGGAGGTCTGATGGACCCACCCTGAGCTGATCACTCAGTTTTCTCCCCTCCTGGCTTGCCCAAACACCCTGCAGGCTATCAGCAAAGAATCATGTGGGTGGGAGACATGTGAGCAGCAAGGACCACTTACACATCCATGTAGCACTGTCACTATTCACATAGCTTGAGTAATATTCGGAGATACAGGTTTTTGCAAAGATATATTTTATTTACAGTCTATAATAGATAGACCATGTTATGACACCTTTACCTTAAAATACAGATACACAAGGTACATAGCAACTGAGCAGACAGAGGTAGTTGGTATAATAGAAAACATAAACACAGTTACACTTTCTGCATTCACACAGGGCCACTTACAATTTGTGCACAGCTTCTGATGGCCCATGAAATTCTTCAAGTATTTAGTTAAAAATGTAAGAGTATATGAGCAAGTTAAGGAGGGTCAAAAGTTACTTTGTCAGCTGTGGCAAATGCCTGTTGTTACCATAGACAATGTAAGTAATATGAGTAAATAAGTCAATTGCAAGCATTTTAAAAATTAATTTACTAGAACAAAATTGGTTAGAGTTTACCAGTAACTCATCGAAAAGCAAATCTGGCTGAAAGATAAAGGAATAAAACAATAATCACTGTACTATTATAAAACATACCCACTACCTCTCTGTTTCTAGAAGAAAACAAGCCCATCTTTCATCCTTTCCTACCAGTTTCCATTCTTGCAGGGAATTTTGGCAGAAAAGCAGAAGGTTCCCCAGCCGAGCTCTCAGAAATAACAGAGCAGTCTTCTTGGGAAATAAAGTGTTCTGCCTTGAAAGCTTTAGGAGCTGGCTTTGAGGATTTCACACCAACAAATAGCTGTACTTAGATTTTTTTATCTCTGTTCTGTTAAGTACACAGATAGCAGCAAATCCTCACCCCGCTACTCAACAGAGTTCATCTGAGTCCATATGAATTTCATTTGTGGCTGTAATTAATAGGGAAGCAGAGAAGGACTGCAGAGCTGCCCATAAAATCCAGCTCTTAAAATTACACCCCACAAAATGGTAGGAACTGACTGTAGCATCACAGGACATGAACAAGGTGACTTATTTAATCATTCTTGACCTTAACTTCTGTCGGAAGCTGAAAAAATGAAAGTTTTGTTATTTTTAGAGCCCAAGCTTCTGAAGCTTGAGAGGCAGCTTACTGACACACACAAAAAAAGAGAAGAATGTGCTGTATTTGTGATTGTTATGACACTGACTCAGCATTCAGACCTCTTTGGTGGTATCAGAGGGATTGGAAGTGGACGAAGGGACCTCCCTGAGCACAACTGCTTGCTCCTGCTTCTGCACAGCTCTCAGGTCTCCTCTGCAAGAAGGGAGACTTGGGAAGCAGGTTTAAAAACCTGACACGCAAAATGTATCCTGTGTCACGGTGTGCTGTGGAAAATGATCATCGGTAGAATTTTACATGCTATATTGCCTGCTGAGTCCCCCAAAACACTTAAAGAGCCAAGAGAATATGAAATTGTCATTACTCTGCTCCCTCCCTCTGCTTCGGAGCATAAACCTCTGCCAGACACTCAGGCAGAACAAAACACTTAATCAGTGTTAAGGATGCATCTGGTCCCCCCAGAGAGATGAGCTGTTCATTTATGCTTGTTTACAATATGTTTATAAACATTAGTGGACAGGGATAGATTACCCCAGTTTACTGCCACATAAAGGAGTCAGCTGCTTACGTTTCCCATCATATCTATGTGCTTTTCTTTTACATTACTCAAGTGGTACCTTATGGCAAGTAATCTTTGTGAATTAGGCCAGAAATAAGGAGTGTCCCTGTAGAATTTATACTGTTTTTCCTGTCATTATCTCTAAAGCATTACTTTTGGATCAAATCCCTATCCAAGATGACTATTTTTCTCTGCCATCTCAATTGGTTTACTTTTTTTTTTTTCTTTTTTCCCTGTGGTCCATGAAGGAATGACATTTTGTTTTACTCTCTAGATGAAAAGCATATTGTTTGGGCAGTCAGTAATGGAAAAGGTATTGTTGTGCTGGCACTCCCCACTATGTCAAATGTTCGTACTCAACCAGAGTGTTTGTAAAGGAAATTTTCACTTTTATTGCTCTTATTTTAAAAACAGTTTATCCATGCATGTCCTCTCTGAATTACAAGTTAGGACTTCATAGAGCAGTGTCAAAATGGACAGAAGCTGTACAGCTCTGGTCATGTACCTCTGGGTTCTCTGGAGAGAGGTGAGATGACATGGGTGCCACCAAGTCCCAGGAAGGACCCTGCTCTGCAATTCTACCTCTTACTTCATATGCTGTTTCTCTCTTTTTTCTCCATCTTCTGTTTGATTATGAGCTTTTTGTGACTCGATTGTTTAATTTTAAGCATTTGAATGGCACATCGTGATCCCTGATTTGAGTTTAACAATCATATTCAGGGTAAGAATACATATGGTTGCAAAACACTGATGTAATGAGGAGAAAGAAATTGAAAGAAGACAGTAGAACAGATTTCACAGAGAGGGAATGTGATGGGCCAGGTGACCAGCTGGGTGTAAATCAATACAAGCCAATTGCTTTGGGTGAAGCTCTACTTCATTGGTGAGAGTGTAATGGCAAATATTTGACTAAAGGTTGCTGTGTTTTGTGCAAACTCATTTAAAAGCATGGAATAAAAAGGTGTAGCCAGCTGTAGCTTCTTCTCCCTGATCTGATATTTATCACAGAGCCTTCGAGGTTAAGGTCATAATTTTAATTTTGTTGGCTGAAAGTCAGGTATTCCAAGGAGTATCATCACACTTCTTATTAGATCAGCATTTTAAATGATCCAGAAATTCCATTAATCGATGGATATGTGAAAAATGTCCATGAGCCTTCTCTCTTCTAATGGGATTCCCTGAGTTGCCATCAGGCATGACTTGCATAACAAACCAGACCTGACTGAGAGTGTGACTCACTTATGGAAAACCAAATCCAGCAATTTACTAAACAGGGCTATGTACCATATGGGAAAAGCAACCTGAGCAAAATCCACAGCAAAATCCTTCCTCTCACACACTCACACACACACACGAGCAGTTCTGAATTACCAGTATTTGCACACTGACAACTCCCCTTCCAGTAATGTGCAGCAGCACCCTGGAAGGCAGATTTTTCACTTTCCTAGTATGAAACAGCCTGTGCTGTTCACAAAAGACAAAGCCACTGCAAACCTAACCAAAGGGATTTTCTGGCCTGTTTGCACTGACAACAGAAAGCAGTGTTCCCCATGCCAGCAGAAAAGCCTTCAATGGGCATATCTTCATCGATCTCTTCATCGTGGTACTAAGCAGTAGACACAGTCTCCTTCACTTTATTAGGTCTTCAGATGGGAGATTCAGAAAACTGTATTTGTTTGCACCTGCTTCTTGAGGGCTCTATTCTCCAAAGAATAATATACACATTAAGGTGGAAAAAAAGATTCCTATATCAAACCACCTTATACACATGCAAATTGATCTGTTTGCAGGGTGAAAGATCTTATAGAGAAGATTAATTCAAAAAAGGGTGTGGATAGATTCTTGATATATTATTATTATAATTATTATATGGAACTAATATATATGCAAAATAAGTTAGGCTGAGTCATGCAGTGCTTCAGTTCAGACTCACTAGCACGATTTGCACTAAAAGAAACCAAATAGCCTTTCAAACATAGATTATTTCTACCTAAAATACTATTGTACTTTGCTTCACCACATTAGAAATAATATGGGGGGGGAAAGGCACTTCAGATTTCAGACAAATTAATCTCAGATACATTGGAAAATTTCAAAAGATTAAGGTGCCAAAATGAAACTTAAAATAGAACAGAACAATGTTGGAAAACTTCCCTTGGAATCTCATTTTACATGACCAGTATTTGTAGAACTGACTATTAAAACTGAAAAGATCAACATTTGTGATGCTATCCACCTGAAATACGTTTATGGGAGATAGCAGATTTTATATTGAGCCCTAACCATTACAATTCATACACACCTTAGAAGTAGTCCTTGCCACATTACCAGACCAGAACAAATGAGTGGTAACACATATCTTGCTTTGTAAGCAGAAGTTTCTGCCACTCTTAATTTAGAAGCAGTTCTACTGATTTCACTTTTAAGTTTCATACATAGGAGTGGCAGAATCTATCTCTGAAGTTTGGGTGTTTTCCTTTGTACCAACTGATCCTGGACAAATTTCAAAGCAGTCAGGTAAAATTATCATTCAAAATTACTCATGGATATTTTTACAAGAAGTGCTCAGTTGGACTCGAACTTTTCAGCTGGGAAAAGGGAGAGTTAGAGAAATATAAGAGGTCTAGAAAAGCGTGAGTAGGCTGGAAAAGCTGGACAGAGACTGACTGGTCACTATCCCTTTCTGTATTGGACTAGTGGCCATCAAATGAAGCTACTGAGAGCCAGAGGCAAAGCAAATAAAAGTATGTGGTTCTTCATGAAGTCAGTGATAGATATATGGGATTCCTTGCTAGAAGTCACTGTGGATGCAACAAACTACTTGGAGGGGAGTTCTGTGGGGAGTTACTAAATAGGACGTTTCAAGCTCAGGAGGTCCCAGGAGCTGACAATAGCTTGAGGCTCAAAGGTAACAAAAGAGAGCAGCCCATGTCCTTACTGTTCCTTAAGAGGTCAGCTTTTGGACCCAGTGGAGAAAGGACAGAGGAATAGGTGAACCCTTCGTCTGATGGTGCTGATGATGCAGATGATGATGCCATATACTTCCTTTGAAGAAACCATGAAGACTTATAGTAAAACTAGCTCTGCTGTTTGCCACTCTGCCCCTATCCCTGTTAAAGACCTTCAAACCCTGATTACAAGAAATCTCCATGTCCAGCCAGGGAGGATTGGCTGGATGGCTTCTCTCTCAGTTCTCAGAATAGTTTATTTATTTATTTATTTTAACCAGTGACTATGGAATAAAATCAGTATAGTTTCAGCACCATCACAACCTCTGGTTTAGGTAGATAAACCCCACCCAGCTATTACAAGAAAGGGTGTAGACAGCCTTTTTCAGGAGTGCCTTCATAGCAGAGAGTGCCAGGGGATCTTCATGGGCTGTTTGTTTCATGTAGTGTCCTGCATCCAGAGAGAGGCAGCAGTTCCCCATGCATTGTGTTCTCTGTTGGCTAGCTCCAGGCTGCTCCCTAGGCATTCTACTACCTTTTTTTGATCCTATTACTCTGGGACTCTCTAACAGGGAGTTAACTCAAATAGGCATATAGAAAACCAGAACCCTCAGAATCAGGAATCCTCGATTCAAGATTCTAACTTTGGGGAGCTCTCAAACTTTTACCAGAGTATCCCTCATCAACAATGGCAGGTCCAGTGATGAAATTCACATCCCCTACATGCTGCCTCTTAAACTATTTTGAAACATGCAGACGTAGATGGGAATTTCAGTTTTGAAAAGCTGTTATAGCTTGGCACAGGCTTTTTTAATGAAGAAGTAAAGAAATTTTAAAATGTTTTCATTATAGTAACTTGCTTGATGCAGTGTGCAGATAATTCAGTCAACTGGACTACCTAATGTGTAAGTCATTAATTCCTAGAAACATCTTACACATTCCAATCATAACAGCATCACCCATTAAAAAAAAAAAAATCCATACTCCTGTGTTTGCTCTCATTTTCATCTAATAATAACAATAGTGACCTCAGCACAGAGCATTCTCAGGGATTAATGACCAGCTGGGCCTAATGGCACCCTTGGCTACACCTCTGGCCATAAATGCCTGTCAGTCTGTCATCAATCCTCAGAAAATGCCCTATGCCCAGATCATTACTGCTTAACCAGTAGTTAGAATGAAAGTGAAAAGCAAATGTAGGGAGACTTGTAAGGAATTTCCACTTTTTATACATGAGGGAATGTGTTTGCCCCTATCAGAAAGCTTTGCCTTGGTAAGATGTCACAGCAATTTGTATTGACTAGCACACATTGAGTGCATTTCTGTGATTAGTCCTTGTGCAATTAGTCCCCTCAGCAACACATTCTGAGGCAAGAGAAGTGATAATTCAGGCTGAGAAGTGCTCCTAGCCCTACTAGGGCTGGACAGAATACACCACCAGATTTGGTGCTATCACTGACTTCTGTCCAAAACATGGATTTGCATGACTAGCAACATCCAGCCAGGATATAACCTTTTCATCCCAGTCCTTCTTAGGATGACAAAAGCTGAGAGCCTCAGCCTAGGTAAATTATCAACATGCCACGGGTGTTAACAGCACTAATCTCATTAAGAGAAAACAATAGGAAGTGCAGCACTGGTTCAAGCCAGTGGTCAACCTAGTTTCATATTTTTTCTCATACTGGTTTTCAGAGGAGCTTTGTATTGAAGGTTTGACCCAAGAAGTCTCTAGATGTTGTGTAAATTTTCAACATATAACAGCAAAAGCAATCCAAAACACGTGCCTCTGAATTGCTGGAAATGCCAGAAATGTTTGTGAAGGCAAGTAAGAAAACATGGGTGTGATTTGACTGACAAGCAACTGCTGCCTTTTTACTTTTTGCTGACGGAATGACCCGAGGAAATATTTATGCTGGCAAACTTGTTGGCGCAAAATGGGAAAATGAATTGAAGTTAAAGCTGGCAGGAAACTGCTTTCTCCACTCCCCTTAGGTATGTGTGGGTGTTCACATATTTAGAAACTTAATTAATAGCTCTCAGGGACTTTCCTTGGCTATTTTTCAATGAAGAGTGTTGCCAGTTGATTTTTTTTTTTTTTTTAATTTTTGCATTTCTGTATCACTAATTAAAACCAATAAATTTTGGCCTAGAAAGAATCAGATGGGGTAAAATGTGATCTTTAATCTTCTATTTTTCAGATAGCCGTTATCAGAAGACATTAGGAAATGGTCAGAAATGCTGTATATTTTATTTTCTGATGCACTTCATTTCACCTGTAGCTTCCTGAGCTGCTTCTCTAACAAGCCAACAGTAAACAGGTCTGACTAGTACTTTAACCCTTAGTCTGCTGCTTCTTTTATTGCACATGTTCAACCTTACTGTCCTGAGAATTTTCAGTGGTTAGGAAATTAAACAAATCTGTAAGCATTTCTGAGGTTGACACTTTAGAGGAGACTATGCTATTCTATCTTGAGGTCTTAAGTGGAGGTCTCATGAACTGTAGCCTGTTATGGAGAGGTAACGTCAAAAGAGCAAGTGCATGAGTGGGACAGGACATCAGGAGATGACTTGGTCCCCGCAGCAGCAAAGACCATGCCCGTGCTGGGCACTGAGGGTGTTTGAAACGGCTCCTGAAGTGATCATGGTGTAAGTGCAGAGCTTCAGGACCAGATGCTTTTATCTACAGACAACTTTCCTCTGTTACCACAGTCTCCAATGCAGCTGTAGGACATCCAGCCCTGACATGCCACTGCACTATATTGCACAGCCAGTCTGATAGGAAGGCGAGAAGGGACATCAGGGTCATTAATGATGCCATATGCAAGGGAAGGGATATTTCCCCGTTCCACTTATCTTCTGATTATTTTAAATTTGTTCACTGTTTCAATAACATTGGGTGTTTATTTTCTTTCCTGTCTATAGATTTTTGTTTGTTTGTTTCTTGTACATATATGCTTTCCTTCCCAGAAACAACTGCACTTGGCAATGGTTGAAACAAATTCTTAGGAAATCTTGAGTCACTGAACACTGAGTTGGAGGAAAAATGAAGGTCTCTTAATAGAAAACAATCCGTCAGAGAAGAGTACTGGGAGAGGGACTCTCGCTGGCCTTTCTTCTATTTTGCATGTGTCACTGTAATTCCCACTGTATTGCTTGTGTGTGAAGGAAAGGGGAGATTTTTCTAAACATCCATATTAGGATATTTTCTTTATTATTTCGTTCCCATAAATGTTAAATATAGATGAGAGGGTGTGAGATGACATAAGAATCTAGTGCAGAGCAAACACAGAAGCTAAACCAGCCCATGCTTTTATTGAGATGTACCAGAAGTGTTCTAGCTAAATCTGTCCAAAAGCCTCTGAATAGGAGTCCGTCATCTCCATAGTCTGAATTCATTCATCTTTTCCTGTTGTGGGAATGAAAGGAAAAGAAGCTATCTAAATCAATGGAATCAAACAGTATTTTGTTAATTTACACTAACACCTGGCTCCTTTCAGATAACGCCCAATGAACATTAACTCATGCCAAAGCACACACTCAGACTGTTGACCTAACTGTTTAAGCTATCATTCTTGAGATTTGGATGAATGAATGATGGAACTAATCCCTTCCATTGCATGTAAACTTGTGCTCAGGCAGGCATTCATGAAAAGTTATCAACATCATGTGTCAAAGGGCTTTTAATGTATTTTTTATTATTATTTTTAAAGGAAGAAACCAAAATTTAATATCAATCAATTCAATCATAAGCCACATGAAAGTATTGCATCTTATGTACATGATAGGTCTTTAATATTCATTAAAACCTTTGTAAGAACTATATTATTCAAGGAGCATAGAAGTCTGGGGAGAACAAAATACACAAAAATATACCAGAAAATAAAGTAGTAAACACTGATGGAGGAAAGAATGGCAGAGAGTTACCTACTATAGTAAGCTTTGCTATGCTTTGGGAACTCTTAACCCCCCTCTAATATGAACACTATAACTAGCCATTTGCATGGCAAATGTGAGACAAATGCCCCTGATCCTTTGGCCATGGGTTCCATTGGGGCCCTTCAAGACTGACACATTCCCCATGAGAAGCTCAGGGCCCAGTGCTGCAGTTGCTCCCAAACTAGATGGTTGCTACATCAGCATAAAATCAGCATAACCTTCACCCATCTCTGCTTCATCACACACTAATCTATACCTGGCTGGGTACACAAAGATGCCCTAATGCACAGGCTGCAATCCCTCACTGAATAACATTGAGCATGAGCATCCATGCCCTTAAAGCACAATAGATTATTTCTGGTTTGCATTGATTGGGTTTTTGTCCAAACAAGTGGCAGCTGAAGGGATTTTGAATCATATCAGTCCTTATGAATAGCCCACAGTGGCAGGTGGGAGTGTGTAAGGACAACAGGGAAGGAGGTACTAACCCCAGTAGCTTAGTGTCAAATAAAATCAAGAACAAGATCAACGTTAGCAGTCAGTGAATGTTTGTCCAGTGATTTTATTCTTTACAGCACTGTGCAACTATTGCTGTCAGCTGTTGTACTGGTCTGAAACTACATTTATCTTCTCACTGGTCCTCTTGCCTACTCCCTGTGATTTGGTTTGTTGTAGGGAGATGTTGTTATCAGAGCAATAGCACTGAAATGGCTAGATATACACAGAAATTTGCCCCCTTCTAGTTAATTACTCCTGCCATTTGAGTGTTTACCCAGGGTGGCATTACTGTAGGAATAAAATCCCTAGTCCCTCACAATCAGATGGCATGTTCTCATCAAGCTGGGACTTCCACCAAACAGCTGTACCTCAGTTAGAAACTGATATCCATGAAGAAAGTACCAGTGGCTAATTATGCTAATAAGACATTAGCCACCACCTCTTCAAACTGCAGTTTCATCACATCTCTCAGTGGTACCTTATTTTATTGCAAACTGTACTGAGGAGGATTATTTACTCTTTTGCCACAGCTCGCATGGGAATGCAACACTTAGCTGCTTACCAAATCTGCTTTCAAAGTCCAGTCCTGATAGGTTTCAGAAGGTTCAGGCTCAGGACTACATTTATCACAATTTAAGGAGATTATTTGATAAGAGCTGTTTTAAAAGAAAATTGAAAGAAAACTGCTTTTCCAAGCCTTGTTTACAAGAGCCACTGGAAGCTCCACTGTCCCCAGCCGAGTGAGAATATCATGCATTCAAAAGAATGATTTCATGTTCAGAGGGAAGAACTGATGCTGCCCTTTATGTTAAAGAGCCCATTTTCATGTAATTCTTACAAGAATAATTTAGAGCTGTAACTCATGGGCTTAATTTCTTATTTGTTGGGAAAGTGGTCTTCAGAAAGTACTTTGAATCTATTGTCTTGTTGGACTCTGTAGCAATTTGTTACCATTGATTAAAATAACTATTCTTCACTGTTAACCCTTTTAGAATGATATATGGAGATTTAATATGAAGTGTGATTAGAGAGGGTTTCTGCTCAAATTAAGTAGGATGACAGTACACTGAAAATTAACCGAATATCAAGAAAGATAATAAAGCCTTTCCTTATTAAAATCACTAGCTCCAAATTACACTAAGAAAAGATCATTTCAGATGCTTGTTCATCTGATTGCGCTTTTCTGCTTCAAAATCTGGCTGCAGAGGATAAGAACTTGTCTTTTAGGGTGATGTTCCTACAAGACCTGGGAGCAAGCCCACAGCCGGGTCAGAGCCCCTGAGGACACCTCACGCTGTGCATTGCATGGCCAAGTGGCATGGCCACCCGCACAGTAGCCCTGCCCTGGCTCAGGGAAAGCAGAGCAGCTCCTCTGAAGCCCTTCACTGCCGCTTGGTTTTCAAGAGAAGGTTCACACAAAGGCCAAAGCTCATCAGAGCAGTGTTATGCTTCTCTGCTCTGGCACACATTTGTGGGTCCACGTGAGAAAGTTGCAAAAGTTGATTATTATCTTTGCTGTTTTTTTGGACTCAACAACGGCTTGTCGGCATTGGTTAAAGTAACTATTCCTCTTTAATTAACTCTTTTCAGAATTGCATATCGAATTTCATTATTTAGGTATCATCAATGGGTATCTCTGCTCACACTGTCTTCACAGGAGTCTTACAGCAATTGTTATTTTTGTTAGTTTAAGTGTCTACAGTTTGTGATAACTTTTAAGCAGATATATGAATTTTATTTTTCTAGTTCACAAAAGGCTATTAATTTTATTTTATTTGTGATACTTTGACTATAGTGTATAAAAAGAGACAACCACTTCCTTCAGAGCCATGGCTGCAGGTCACCATTAATACCTGGCAGTCTGATTCCCATTGAGATGATCACTTCTCAATTATTTAGCAAGCTGTGAGGTATATAAAACTTTAAACAATGTGGACTTTATTCCAAATAGAAAACAGACAAAGTAAGATGCTGAAAGCACCCAGACAGGGTAGGAACATTACCAGACATCATGTCCACCAGGAGACATGATCTTCCCAAAGCTGTTTAAGTCAGGATGGTGTGTAAGATGTGAATATTGCATTTGTACCGCATGCCATGATCATGGTGCATAGCAGCTGACCCTTCAGGAGAACATACTGCTGATAATCTCCACAGTGATACGTCGGATACCACTGCCTGAAGCTCTGGAAATCA
Organism: Tyto alba; assembly: GCF_018691265.1. Taxonomy (NCBI): domain Eukaryota; kingdom Metazoa; phylum Chordata; class Aves; order Strigiformes; family Tytonidae; genus Tyto; species Tyto alba. Next base: position 11,075,326 of record NW_024881303.1, read on the forward strand.
CCTGTTCGTGTGAGGCCCACAGAGCTGGAAGGCACTAAAAATTGAAACAACTCATAGTGCAGAAGTGAAAATCTTTACTGTCACTGGAACATGGACAGAGTAACTCTGGAAACAAGGGCTGAGACAAAAAACTGTCCAAAGCCCAGTTTAGTTACAGCATTAAAAAAAGGTAGAAGTGAGAAGAGTTTTTCAGTCCAGAAGTATTTGCTTCAGATGGAAGGCAAAACACCGTCCACATTATTTCAATTACCAGCAAGAATTTGTTCTTGTGCATGTTCAGACACCAGCATGGTAATGAACTATCTCTGCATAAACAAACTTTCTAATATTCACTTTTTCCTAGAGTCCAAAACATTTATAAAGTTTGTTTTACATAAGGTGACTCGGTCGAAATCTGAACACTAAATGCAATGCTTTCAGTCCTTCCGAGTAAGCAACACTGAAATGTCGACCTGTATTTTAAATATAGAGAAGAAAATTATTCCTAAAGTTAATTAAAAAAAGAAAACCTACCTCTGTTTACATTCATAAAAAGCTAACCTGACAACCTAAAAGCAGCTATTATATGTCAGCATGTCATGTGCACTGGGAATATCTGATCCAATTCACAGCTCATAAATGTCTAATTAAAAAAATATATATGCAACAATTTTAATTGGTTCATTGCATCATTTGTTTTTATTACAGTTTTAAACTCTTGCACAATAGTCAAGGCTAAAACTGTCTCAATTTGCAGGAAAAAAAAAAAAACTATGAAGAAGGATGGTCTCAAACAATATAAAGATAAGTAGGAGTTCAATAATCACCATATGTACAGTGATGGGTAAATGGCTGGATGCTAGTTAGAATGTAAATCTGGGTTTTAATACATCATGAAGCGTATTGAATCTATCTGTGACATATTTTAACAGTGCCAGAAAAGTCAGAGTAGAATTAAAAAGAAAGTGGAGATAAGTTTTAAGTTCAGTCAAAAACTTTAAGTTGAAGAGTGCAGTAGATATATCTGTGAGAGTACATCACTTCTTTTTTTTAAAAAAAAAAGATAGAAATAAAAAAATTATGCTTATGGTTGTTTTTGTCACTGCCAATTTTTAGAATGCTGTAGGAAAAAAAAAAAAAAAGTTGAATAGGAGATGTCTTACGGCCAACTCACTTTTTCTCTAATACTTGATAAATAAAATTCAATTCATAATTATTTATGAACCAACATCAAGGAGTTTATTACTTTGATTACTCACTAATCATTTCCCGTAAATGCAGTGACCTAAAAATCCCATATAATCAATAAAGTAGTAAGTTCTAGATTTAAATCACTGCACCTTGTATTCTTGAGTAAACCTTTCGGTAATTTACAAAGGCTGTTGAATTTTATAGTAAGTGTTTTTCAAACCAAGCTGGATTCTAAACAATAATGACTTTTTAATGTGGATCTGTGATTACATTGTCATAGTGAAATACGGCAGTCTTTGACTGCATTCGAAATGAGGCAGAGGGTGAATTACTCCAAAGGCGTAGATTACCATAGCCTCAGGTAAAGCAATCTTCATAAATTAAACTCCAATCTAAAGTGACCTGTCACTACAAACCTGTTGCTACTCCCAGTAACTTAAATTTCAGTGTACAATTTGTAAACAAGTTCTTTTCTTATTATCACAATGGGGGAGAGTTACTTCACTGAAGTGCTTTAAAGTGAATGTGAGGGAGGAGAATTATATATAAGCATTTTATGGGTTTCTTTTCCATAATTTCAAAAAGCTGTTAGTTTAGGAAATGCAACTTGTTGTCTGCTAAAATGTTTATGCTTTTAAGATATCTAAAGCTGTCAACTGAAGGAGCCTTTGGCATAAACAGCAACTACAGCACTTTCCTAACTCATTTTTGACACACTGAGCATATTTGACTCATATGCTCAGCAATAACATCTACAGTTCAATGATATTCAGAAATATTTTGTACATTTAGCTGCTTGAGCCAACATTTCCCAAGGGATTTGCTGGGTTTCCCATACCTCTGTCTGGGGAAATCTAGTTTGTAAATGTTTTTTCAGATACCAGAGCAGCCGTCTTCTGAAAATCATATGGTTTGTGTTGTAACCAAAAGCTGAGGGCTTAGCTCAGGGACATCTTCGGATGGTAAGGCTGCAAGAACCCCTGTCCTAGCTCTGCCCACAGCTCTTAGAAAATCCACCCACCACTTCAGGGACCCTACAGACACAGCTGTCCTGACCCTCAGTGGTTTTCAGCCCAGCCTAAGCAGGAAAACTGGTGCCAACTTTAAACTACTCAGTAAGTACACTGCAAGCTCTTAACTACAGCTAAGCAGAAGCTGCTGTATGAACTCCTCATCCATCCCTGCAGTGTTAGGTGTGGTTTCCAAGCAAAGGATGTAGCCAGGCAGGATGGGAAGCTGAGGACAGGAACCATCTAACCCCTGATACTGTGTCTACCTGAAATAGCCCTTTTACTAGACTGCTGAAAAAATAGAGGTCTCCTCGGCTGCAGCAGCAGCATATCCAAAGCTTTAAGCTCCCACAAGGTTACATTCTCATGGCCCTTCTATCTATCACAGAAACTTATTGAAAGACTTGTAACTTCAGGATGCTTGAAGACAGGCTATTACAGTATCTTCTTCTTTGCCAGCTGAGGTTTATCTTTGTGGGTTTTCTTCTAGGCTGACAGCACTTACCCCCTGTTCCTGAGCTGTGGCAGCCACTGCCTTCTTCCACATCCCCTTTGCTAAAATGGCAACCTCATTCCTGCAGCTTAGGAGATAGCAGCTGAATTCCCACCTTGGCTGCTGGTACTCAGTGTGCTGAGATCGGGCAGCTGGAATGAAATGTCAAATGCAGTCATGTTTCCCTGACCAGTTAAGGCGGGAATGGTGAGTGAGAATGACAGAAGTGAAACTTGAACAGCATTTCTGCCATTCTGCCTTGAACTTTCACCAAGGAGTATAAGGGGCTTGAGATCAATCAGGGTCTGGTTGAGTACTCTTTTCTTCAAGGTCCAGCACAGAGTTGTTGACTCTTCCTTGTCAGCACAACTGAAGTCACATAGAGAAAACCTGTTCTTTCTTCATAAAGTTTATTGTTCCCAGATTTCTACCACGGGTTCAGTTCTTCACAGAACAGGCACCTCAATAGCTGATTTCAAAATTTAGAAAGACTGTGGTGGTCAGAAACCAAGGAAGCAAGGAAAAGAAAATAGGGAAGGAGAGCAGAGAAACAAGAACCTCTTGAAATGCCAGAAAAGTAGAGCAGGTATCGTGCCCAGACATTCAGGTCCAGATTTTCCCTAGTGAATGTTTATAGCTTCAGTCCTGATGCTCACTCATATCTCTCCCCCAGCTTTTATCCAACAAATCTCTTGGCCCAACAAATGCTCTTCCAGTACCCTTGTGCTACCAACTGAGGCTTACACAAACCTGAAAGTTTACCCTGTGCCCTATAAAGAGCTGAGCTAATTCCTTGGAGTCGAATGTTTTGATTTTCAGACAGCAGGACCATAGTATGGCTCCTTCTACATATTCAGAGAGGGGCTTAGGGAGGTACTGAAATATGCTTGTTTACTGCTATTGCAGCTATCCTGTGGGCAACAAAGAAGAAAGTTTAAAAGGTAGACATGAAAAGTAAAGCACATAATTTTGTTGATACAAGAACTAGAATGAAGCATTTTATGAAAACAGTTTCAACTTTCTTTAAGTTTACTTTTAAAGCCTAAAAATTCTAAACCTATCATATCAGGGAAAGACCAATATTTCTTGAGACTACCTAAATGAACAGCAGTTATTAACTATCAATAGCAAGTTCAATTTGTCTTAATCAAGACCTTCATATTCATATAGCATGGCTCTTTTCTGTCAATTGTTTTTCACTGGTTTGTTTTTTAGTTTAATAAAAAGCTCAGTCAGCCTCACGTACAGGATAAACATGATGCTCTCACCGCATGGGGTCTGGGTTTGAGTCACAAGTTCAGTTCTTTGCTCCCTGGGATGACAAGTTTATATACATAAGAAGGTAATGAGGCAGAGAAAGGTTTCTCTGTTCTTCCCCCTCTTGAGGGTATTAAGCCTTCCTTATTAAGAATGACAGGGGTCTAGATCATGAACATGTTTCTGAGGAACCGAACAGAGCTGTTGAAGAGGAATAAATTTAGTATGTACACAATTTCCTTAAATATCAGGTTTCCAGATGTCTTCCTTTAAGATGAATATGTCCCTCCTTGACCTAATTAGATAATAATATCCTGTCCTTTTCTTCTATGCTTTATTCATCCTCTCATCATAATTACTGAACCTGCTGTCTTAAGAAAACAGTTGTTACACAGGCATTTTGTGTCTGCCAGGCAGTTTGCATCTCATGCCCAGTTACTTCAGAGCCTGGGACCAACTTCATCCAAACTTAATGTCTAAAAAGATACCCTATTTTTGCAAGAGTCATGAGAACAATCAGCTGTGTTGTGCATCTTTATACACAGAGGAAGATCCTGCAGATGTCAGAGAATAGACCTTAAGGTGACAGAAAAGGAAAAGTGAGTCTAAAAAAGAAAGATGACCAAGATAGCTTATTGATATTGTAGGGCAGTTCAAGGAAACTTGGTTGAAACAACCACAAAAGAAACATTTTCCAGTTCTTACAATTATGTCTGCATTTGTGAGGAGGTATAAAGATCTCTAGATGCCTCCAGGATATTTTGCATTTTGTATTTTGGCAAGGCATAAGTGCAGCTGTGAAAGTCCTGGTTTTGCTGAGTGGTGTGACACATGGTTCATGCCTAGATCCTGTCAGGTTTCCAAATATTGGCATTCTTCACAGAATTTTCCCCACTAATTTTTCTTGAGAGACAAGATATAGCAGCTAGCAGCAGCACCATGCTTCATCTTGCAGAAAAAAACCACAGATATAGCTCCTATATTTACCACCCCTTCCTCTGAGGGATGGCTGAAAGCACTCGGTCAGCACCTGACACTCTCATTTCACATCTTCTTTTATCTGCTTTCCAGCAACATTGTTTACATAATATTAATTTGCTGCTCTTATGGTGGTGCCCTTCATTGAATGACCTCATACTATTTTTCCCACCTCATTCAGTATACAAGATGGGACGTGGCCACAGAAAGACAAGAGATTCATTATTTCCTTCCTCTTACCATTCTCCAGGTTTTGGCCCCAGCCATGCTCACTGACCACTGTTTGTGCTGTGTCTGCCCACAGAACTGCCAGTTTCTTTCTGGGTTTTTCTTGAGTGCTCCACACCACAGCTTCTGCCCCACAGTTATTAATGTGTTTCCATAACATCCTTGGGAGGTGAAAGTATGTTAACCTTATTTCACAGGTGAGGAATTCAGACAGGGAAGGATTAGGGCTAAATTCCTGGGTTTGGTTTCCTGACATACCCGTGGACTTATTCTTCTATATAATTTCCCATTCCAAAGACCAAATCTGATGGATATAATTACAGTTCACAAATGAAGTTTGGTGCAGGGGTAGAATCCCATTTCCTCTATAACGTACAAGGGACAGCACTGGACAGAGTCAGAGTCTGGACATCAGGTTCCTCGCTGCTCTCCCTGATTCATCCCCCAAAATAGCCAATTCCAGTTCAAGAGAAGCCTCTTGACACATGTGCCAAAGAAGGCCAAATAGAGACTAAAGAGACAGAATCATTTCAGATATTTTCTGAGTACTAACTTTGCACTGTAAATGGTTTTAGGTGACCTAGTTTCTGTTTATGATGAACAGAAACTTGAAGCCAAGGAGACATTCATGCAATGAAAGTAAAGTATTTAAAACTGTGCAATCTGTTTTAATAATATTAACAAGGAAATATATTTTCACATTAATGACATAATAAAAATAATTAAAAATCATTTTAAGTTTCATTGGAAAACAAACATCTCTGAAAAGCTTGCTCATTTTGCTATTCAGAGTGACTTTTGATTGCTAAAATGCAAATGCGGGATTTGCTACTTTTCAGAAGCTGATAATGGAAGACTTTTTCAGTGAAAACACCACTGAAATTCTGAAAGCAAATAACCATCACAAACCAAGATAACACATCAGCTATGTCAGGTAGCACAATACATATGCCACGATAAAACTGACAGACTTCGGCAGGTAGAAATGGGTTTTCATACCCCCAAGCTTATTAAGAGCAGAAATTAGTGTTACCTCGCCTTCACCAGCACAGTCAAAAGCCAGCTGTGGAGGAAGCACAGGGTGTGAGAAGAATCAAAGCAGAGGACAAGAAGACACTGGGTGGAAGATAGTGAACAATAAGACAATGAATTGGCCTATTTTTAATACAGCTCATCCATTGTCTTGCTCTGAAATTAGTTTCTAAAATTCTTATATGTATGAATAATCTCATTATTTTTGCACAGGAGTATGATACAATTTGGCTTGGTAGATATTTCAAGCACCAGATAAGATGTAAAAAGAGGTAGCTTACAGAGAAATAACACCTCAGTGTGTCAGTACGATTTCCATTAGCAGGAGCATGTGGTTAGGCCACATTGAAAAAAATCTCAGAGAAAGCCATCATCTGAGCACAGCTGCACCTCTGTTCCCCAAAAATATGGGGAACATTTTGAAGCATGAACAATCCCAAAGGACAAACCAGCTGTGAGAGGTATGGAGGACATCACAGGAGGTCGGACAAGGCTCTGGAGCTGCAGTCCACTGTAGGAGTCTCACACACAGGGGCGTGACTTGATGGGGAGGTCCCTGCACAACTAGGAAAACCTAGTTTCCCAGAAAAATAAAAGGTACAGGAGGGGAAGCTGTAGAACAGAAGGAAAGCAACATTAGCACTGCAGATTTTCCATCCTAGAATGGCATATTTTGGCAGATGGACAAAAACTATGACATATCGATGGGCATCTGAATCTAGAGATGATTCAGCTCCTCTCTGCCATGCCTTGATGAGATTATCTGTGGTGACTAACACAGCTCCATCTGCACGGCTGAAACCACTATTTGCAACATCTTAATTGAAAAATAAGCATACCTGGAGCTGCACAGAGTGTTCAAGTAAGAATCTGGAGGATGGGTTTCACTGTCCTCCCAACTCTTTGTCCAGCTCAAGCTGCTGCACACAGGTCAATAAGCTGTAACATTCTGAGTGGGCTCTGAGAGCTCACAATGGAGGCTGCTCATGTCTAATTTAGCAGAACTACCCAAGGTGCTTAAAGGGCTCTGGTTTTCATGTATTTGTTTTCAACACAAAGTTGTAGCTTTGTGCCAGAGACCTGGCTCCTATTTCCCTTGAAACAGCAGAGAAACAGTGATTCCCATGGCATCTTGATATCTGTGATAGTCACCAAATGGAAAGGCTTCCAAGTTCGATGCTCACTACCATGCAGAAGATGCAACTCTTAACTGTGGACCTGTGTGCTCTTGCACACTCTATGGTTGTAGCAGCCTGCAGCACTGTCCTTCTATCTATACACTTAACAATATGTTCTGGGCAAAGGTTCTTAGTCTGCTGCCCAGCTGGAAAATGAGTCAGGTTCAGGTTTGAGTGGTCTCAGGAGGACCCAATAGTTTATTCTATTAGACTTCCCACATGGTGGGTATTTTGTGTTTATGGAGTACTTGCAGGGACATATAATTACAGAAGCAAATCACTCTTCTGGCATGGAAGAAGTACAGTGATATGGGTAAAAGACACTATAGCTCATATTCCTGCCTTCTTTTCCTTGCGGTGTTCTTAAATCTTCCTTCTCCTTAAAGCAGGGCCTCTTGCATCTGGGATGCCTCACAGGAATTCTTGAATTGTCCTGTGAAACATGGAGCATTTCCTTCGGTCTAACATAAAACCAGCTTCCTTTTTCTGTAGCTGCCACACAGTTCCCTCCCCACAAATCCATTATTTTTTACTCTGAACCTGTGAACCTTTCCATCCATTTTTCAGAGAAATGCAAATAATCATGAGGACATCTGGCTATATTCGTAATATGTGCATGGATAAACTTAGAGACAACAGTGTAATAAGTTACACACTGAATGGAAAATAAGTCTAAACACTCACCAGTTTACATCTAGCATAAGTATCAATCAGTGTCCTTCAGTGGATCTGCTCCAATGTACCCCCGCTGTGGATGTGAGACAAAATCTGAACATCAACAAATAGCCCATTATCAATCCATTAGTCCTCACTGACTGAACTATACACATAAAATCTTGTTTTACACACATACTCCTTCCATTCCCCAGCAGAGATAATGATGTTACATGTGCTGTATCACTCAGTCCAGAAACTTGTCACATTCTAATGAGTTCCTTCCCTATGCCCACAGACACAAATAAAATACCTGCTTTTTCTTTTTCTGCATAAGAGGTAGCCAGCAGCCTTCCTTCCTTCCTTCCTTCCTTCCTTCCTTCCTTCCTTCCTTCCTTCCTTCCTTCCTTCCTTCCTTCCTTCCTTCCTTCCTTCCTTCCTTCCTTCCTTCCTTCCTTCCTTCCTTCCTTCCTTCCTTCCTTCCTTCCTTCCTTCCTTCCTTCCTTCCTTCCTTCCTTCCTTCCTTCCTTCCTTCCTTCCTTCCTTCCTTCCTTCCTGCCTTCCTGCCTTCCTGCCTTCCTTCCTGCCTTCCTTCCTTCCTTCCTGCCTTCCTTCCTGCCTTCCTTCCTTCCTGCCTTCCTTCCTTCCTGCCTTCCTTCCTTCCTGCCTTCCTTCCTGCCTGCCTTCCTTCCTGCCTGCCTTCCTGCCTGCCTTCCTGCCTGCCTTCCTGCCTGCCTTCCTGCCTTCCTGCCTTCCTGCCTTCCTGCCTGCCTTCCTGCCTTCCTGCCTTCCTGCCTTCCTGCCTGCCTGCCTTCCTGCCTTCCTGCCTTCCTGCCTTCCTGCCTTCCTTCCTGCCTTCCTCCCTCCCTCCCTCCCTCCCTCCCTCCCTCCCTCCCTCCCTCCCTCCCTCCCTCCCTCCCTCCCTTTTTTTTTCTTTTTATAATTTGGTTAATACTGGTATCATGATACATTTGCTCTATACACTTTTCCTGTCTTTGAGCTAGATTTTCTGTGTGCATATTTACAGCTGACCAATGACCACATTACTGTAATTCTTTCTATGCCTATTTAAAAGTGTGTCCACACCAGTTATCATAATGAGCCATGTACCCAACTATTCATGTTACCGAACATTAATCCAACCAATTCTAAGACAAAGGGCCCAGTTTGGCTGACAAGACAGTGTTGTGCCTGCAGTTACCATCCACACCTGACCCACAGCACCAATGTGCATATTCTTAGCCCACAGCAAATGTCAAATATCCAGTGCTGTTTAACACCCTTAGCCAGCAGACAGCCAATGCTGAATCTTTCTAACATCACAGTGCACCTGAAAGTAATGCTGTTTCCTCAGTTGGAAAAGCACTTCTTTCAGAAAAGGCTTTTGGGGAGGGTCTTTTCTTCCTTTGTCTTTCCTGCACTAGCATTCTCTCCTACCAAATGGTGGATCCACTGGTGGTTCAACCAGGGAACTCCACACTGAACCCATCCCTTGTGGCTATACTGATGGGACAGTGCCATGTGGGTAAAATTTTCCCGAGTGTCACACAGTGCTTTGGCAACACTACAGTCCTCAATGTTTCATTTCAGGGTGTGAGTGATGCATATGCCTTGTGCTGGTTTCTTGATTTGGAGTAATGCTTGTCTTCTGTGTAAAAGGAAAAAGACACCTTTGTTATTGTCACTGGGCTAAAACTCTGCTCTGAGATGTTGCTGTGCAAATGGCATCGTTTGTTTTAGTGAGGGAAGGCCTGCTATAAATAAGAGAAGAATCTAGTTGTTCGGTTTTCCCTTTTGACATTGGATAGGTCTACATTTTGCTGAAGAGCTGGAAAGGTAAAAATATGCACAAAGGGATGGCCAATTTATGTCCTAGATTTTAAAGCAGAATAGCTCATTGATCTTGTCTGGTAGTTTTGCTTAAAATTCAGTGGTACAATGTCTTAGAGCCTGAAGAGATGAGTGAGGATTTGTACAGCTTGCATGAGCTGAGGAGGAAAAAGAAAAAAAATCCCCCATTACTGTATAGAGTGGTTGTCTTTTCAATTATGGATGAAAAGATGAGTATGACCCTGAGGGGCTGGATTCAGACAGAATACAAGGGGGGAAGAGCCCTAAAAACAAGCAAAATCTTTACTAAGAGATGATTAAAAGTGAACATAAATGTCTGGAAGTGTTTTGAAGAAGGAAGTGCGATGGAAGAGGGGCAAATGATTATAGTGGAACATGGAGTAATGGTATTAAATTAACAAAAGGAAAAGGTCTGTTGAATATCAGCAAAATCCTTTCTATTTTCCTGTGGCATCATCACCCAAGGGAAGTTTCAGGAGCTTCATCATTTGTGTCCTGGCAAATGACTTGGGACAAACCACAAGAAAGTATGGTTTAAGGCACATTACTGTGATGCTCAGGGCTGGAATTACTGACCTAGTGGCTCATTTCTCCCAACCCGCTTCCTTGGGAATCTACAGCATTAATGAAAATTTAAAAAAAAAAAAAAAGAAGACAACGGGGTGGAGGATAGCTCCTGTTTATACAAAAGTGACAGTGCTATAACAGCAGAAAGAAGCATAAGGATGAATCCAAAAAGATCAAAAGGGCTGATGATGGCTGCTAGTGCATGGGGGAGGGAGATACATGGAATAACTAAATTGCATGAGGGGTGAGAATGGGAGGGGTGAATAATCTTGCCAAAGGCATCTAGTGCCCTCAGACAGGCACTACCAGAGCTACATAAAGCCATTTGTGCCCTTGCAAGATTTCTTCTGCAAGTGTCTGCTTTTGGTCACTCTGTATTTCCATCATAAGGAAACACAATCCTAGTAATTAATAAAGAAAATGGTTCTTGCAGAATATGCTTAGGGTTTTCCCTGAGATTAGTCTGCTTGGAGGTCTCATTCCCTTCAACAGGATGGAAATCTGAATGTCTCATTTTTAGTCCCGCACCAGGCAGGGTAGGAGGTGCTGCTTGCACCTTCCCAGGCTACTTGTTCCTCATCTCCCATCGCCTGGAGGTTGCAGCTGGAACACAGAAGTAACTGGTGCTGCTGGGGAATCCAGCTGCTTGCAAAATCCAGCTGGAAAAGTGAAGGACAAAAAGGGATCTGGAAAATTGGATCAGTGTAGGAAAAGGCCTGGAACTGTATCCTGGATGTGAAAGGATGGAGCTCAGCTGTGGTAAGAATGAGAAGAGATTATAACAGCTTCCTTTGAAATGTTGCAGAAAAGTGCATGAGTGCTTGGTAATGTTTATAGTGTCCATTTTGCATCTATATATTAATTACCCATTGAGTGTCTCAAGCATATTATGAAGCATTTGTTGGCTAAGCCCCACATTAACCAGGCGCAATAGAATAGTCTCACCTTTTTCAAATGCCAGAAATGCCCAAGACAAAAGAGGCTGTATTGTTCAAGCAAGGCCATGAAGCACCATATATGAATCACGGAGTCCCAGTCTTCTCTGGGTGCAGCAACCTGCTCTGGCGTGGGGTCCTCCAAGGGCTGCAGGTCAACATCTGCTCCACTGTGGACTTACTTGGGTGACAAGGAGGGCAGCTCTGCCGCCTGACCATGGGATGAGGTGGGGGGTGTGGAGGGGGCAGCGCACCGGTACACCTGCCCCCCTTCCTCCTCCTTCCTCCCAGTGACCTCCGGGTTTGCATAGGTGTCCTCCTTGCAACTCCTCCTCACAGCTCCAAGTCCTCCTCCCAGGCTCCCCTTCTTCATTACGTTATCACAGAGACACAGCCACCATCGCTAATCGGCTCGGCCCCGGCCAGAGGTGCGTCTGACTTGGAGCCGGGGGAGCTTTGAGAAGTTTCTTACAAGGGCCACTGATGTAGTTCCCTCCCCCACCATGAGAAACCCCTGCCACACACAAACCCAACCCAGGGATTCAGAAAAGGCACTAAAGGAAAACGCAACTCAACAACAGAGGTTCTCTGTTTTCCTGGAAAGAACCTTAAATATAAATTTTGTCATAGAAGCATGACCAATAGGTCAAGAATAAATCCATTTACAAAAGCAAGAAGTGATTCATTCTTTTAAAAGTAAAATAAAATAGTCATAAGGCAAATTGCCTCTCATCAGGACAGCAGAGAAAACTAATTTAATTTCTGTAATATAAGAAAACAATGATTATTAAATCTCGTGAAAATAAATTCAACCACCTTAAGAGCAGGCTATAAATGCTAAGTATATCGTGTCAAAAATTAACATATGAACTTCAAATCCGTGCGCCAATTCAAAATCTGATTTAACAAACTGCTGTTATTAAAGTCAATTGGAGAGCATTCCATTACAAAAACAAATGAAATCTTAACTCTACATGAAATAAATAATTTTTTCAAAGCCTAAGCAGAATGCATTAACCTAACACGCAATGATCTAAATTATGTATTAAACTAAATTATTTTTATTACTACTTTTCAATTAAGGTGACACAATTAACTCTATTCTTATTAGGGTCTCAGTTCTGATCCTACCTGCATCTCAACTTCAGTATCTTCTTGGGGAGAAATTGTTCACAAAGCTATTATAATCAAATATGTCCTCTGGAATTGTAACAAGAGAGGTCTGCTGTGAAGAACAAAACAGCACTTCGGTCTAGCAGGCATATTAAAGATATGGTGCTTTCCATCAGCTTTGTCAGCATTTTGAATGGAAGAGTATGGATACTAAGGTTCAAGAATTCAGTTGTTCAGTTCATATCCAGATTACTCTTATGGCTATGTCTTTGAAATTACAACTTTGTTGTTACACATTTTCTTCCTCAATATTCACCAAAGATCTGACCCATTTTGAAATGAAGAAGCTACTTCTAACATGACATGGACTCTGAATCAGGGTCACTCACCCCAGTAAAGGAGATCTCACTGACTGCATCTCATTGCATCTGTAGTCATTGGACTAATTCACTGAGTTAATGCATCAAATTATTTAAAAAATGTTTTCTTAGAATACCGTCTTTGTGCATAGAGAAATAAAAATTAATGGCTCTGATTTTGGAATCACCACACTGGTATCAGTATGGGCTTTTCATCTTGAAGAGTTCATCATTCTTCACATAATCCTTTTTCTAGTGTAATTTCTCACAGCTGGAAGTTATGTCTTCAGCATTTATAAATTTTCTAATGCTAGTAACATGTGAAATTCCACTGGGACCATGTATTTAGTCCTAGAGAGTCATGAAAGAAGACTTCACTATCACAGTGCATCTCAAGGGATTTTGCTGTAATTGAAAACCAGACTTGGAAAATTTTTGAAAGATGCGGTTTGCACATCCTGAAAAACAACTACAAAAGTTAGGAATGTCAGATCTCTGTTCATTTTCCCTGCGGGATCTTCCCTGGATTCCTAGAAAAATGCTTTGAACTTTTGCTTGAATGAGGACTACTGGACTTGACACTCTGTCTCCTACACGCATAGAGCCCCTGTTTGCAAACGAAGAACTCTAGCACTGATACAAAATGCAAGCCTTCACGGATGGAGTGTTGTGTTCATACTCCATGTTTATCTTCTTGGAAGAACCCACATGATATTGTGCTTGTGCTTCAGCAAAAGCTTTTTGTTTATGCATTTGATGAATTTCTTCGAGTTTAAAGAAATAAATTAATTTTACTTATTCCTCTATATGATCATTAGAAAAGCTTTTAATGAACACAGTAAAACCCAACTAATTATCACAATGGCATTTAACTCTAAATAAAATTGACAGGAAGCAAGAATATGATACATATAATTTTGCACAGTTTATTAAAACACATCTATCATTTTTTTTTCCTAAAGTAACCTGATCATATTATTCTATGATAATTTAGCTAATATTTTTTCTGTGCGTTTAATATTTAAATGCCTTTTACTGATATTAAAGTCATAATGCATTTTATGGAAATTACCTTGCATTCTAATTACTTTTCTTGGTAAGGAATGGTAAATAGAATTATCTTGTTATGCTTGTTGTAGATGAAAGCAAAGAAATATTTAATGGCAGGAAACTGCTAACATAAAAAATTCTATATTCACATGTTTTTTTCAAGTGAGTCCATTTTGCCATCAATTCAGAGATGCGCAATTCCCAGAACCACTGGCAGGAACCAGGTGTGTATACGGAGAACAGAAAGACTCTGAATGGCAAGTTGGATGCTTTTAACATCAGTAGTTCTCTTTTTGATATGGTCTGCCTTTCCAAACCTAGTCTGAGGAGAGTTAGAAGTAAGACAATGCACTACCTCAAGAAAGCAAGAAACACAAGCAGCAGTGTCCTTGAGTCCAAACTACCCCGTGCTTTTAGTAAATTAAGCTACTGTTAGAAAGCTATAAATTATACCCACAAAAATGGTGAGGTCAAGGCCTGTGTAAATGTTAACCCTTTGCCTTGTCCTTTTTTTTGAGCTCCTTGTGTGAAATACTGACCAGAAAAATAAAAGAACTAATTGCTGAGAAAACAAGTTTTCATGCCAGCTCTGCTTTCAGTTACTCTACTGAAGTCCAAGAGAAGTCATGGATAAGACTGGATTAATATATCTTAAAACAAGATGGAAAAAATTTTTATGAACCTTTATAAATATGAAGGTGTTCTTCAGGACCAGTGCCATCTGGACAGGCCCACGTTGGGTAAGTCCCACTTTTGGGAACGGACTCTGGTTCCTGAGAAATTCACTGACCACTGTGTGTCTGGATGTCTGAAAACCAAAATGTACTGTGACTCTTACTTAGTTTGTATGACTTCGTAACATCTGAAGAGCTGCAAAATGGAAAATGACACAGAAGAGTATGAAGCAAAATTAGGCAGAAGAGAAGAAGAAAGTGAATATTAACACCAAAAAATGAGATTTCAGGTGCCAATGTTGTTTCTGTAAGGTTCCACAGATTTCCCTGGCTTTGCATTATATTTGACAGCATATGAATTTTTCCTGAGGACTTTCTTTTGTGCTGGTACTGGGGTTTCCTTGCACCCACCAAGGTCCACTTATGTGGAGGCAACAGTTATACCACAAGTGATGCATTGTATGAGTAGTTATAATTGGAGTAGTTCCACCACCAACAGGCCATGGAAACTGGTCAAAACAATTAGCTCAAGGTGCCTTTTAGCCAGGTATAGACGCAGATTTCTTAACATAACTTTTCTGCTCTACTTAAGCAATGCTTTCCTTGTAACTAGAGACAGCTTCAAAGCAAAACTCTTGAGAGTGGGTGAAGATTTGAACTTTATTAATTGGTGAGCCTCCTGGGACATGCAGAGATGACATGGCCGCCATCTTTAGTCTGGCTGCCATGTCATGGAGGAAGGTCCTCTTGGAAATGTCCTTGCCACAAATGCTCACCTGGATGGGGATATGGACATTCCTTGCCTGGTGACTGTGAAGGAGCAAGAGGAACAGGGGTGTCCCCTGTGAAGGACATCTCTGAGGCTTTCGTTTAGCCCAAAGAGATGATCGCTTTGCTTCTCCACGTGCTCTTATCTTCAAGAGTCAATATTTTTTGTTAGCGTCTCGAAACTCACCTGCAAGACAAATATTGTAATATTATTGTTGCTCTCATTGATTTTATTTTCAGTCTTCCTGTTCTAGTAACTTTGGAGTATGAGTCATGAAAATAAAGTGGATGGAAAATGTAGAGCAAATGTTTAACTCACACTGAAATTGCAATTTCAGTTTAATTGAAATATTCTGAGAATTTCTATCTACACTAAGTAAATTTTTTATTTAGGGGAGGGATCCTAGAAAATTCTGTGAATAATACCTATTTCACAACCTTCTAAGCTTTCTTTCCACTAGAAATTACCTTTAAATTAAATTATTTTAAGTTACTTTTCAGCTCACTTCTTTCTATTTTTTGAACATCAAGCAAAACAGTCCTTTATTACTCTGTCATCACTGCAAACTCCACTGTAGACTCTAACATAATATTCCAATCTAAAAATCTATTAATTCTTTTTTTGTCTAAATATCTTCTGCAACATCTACCATAGTTGTACAAACAATAATTACATTAATATTTCATTGTTGTAATAAAGATCAAGTTATCTGTGTAGAATATTTAGAAAGGTCACTGTCTCATATATAACATACAGGCAAAAACAAAGTCACCAAAGAATGTCATTAGAATTTACTGCAAATACTCTATAACATTCTGAGTTTTTCATACACATTTCTCCCTGTAATAGAACAAGTTTCTAAAATGGATTAAATCCTGATTTGGTTTTACTGCTGTACATATTACAAATGCATTTAATTTTAAGTGACAAAATAAAATGTAGCATATGACATCCTAATCTGATGTATAACAGTTTCACCATCAATTCCACATGAGATATATCATTTTTTTTGTATAAATGTCAGTGTTGCTTGAGTTTGCTCAACAAGCAGCACTGTACCTCAGTTCCTTCACTTAACCAAATGTTAGCTAAACAGGAGTCTCAGCTAGAGGGACAAAAGTGAGTTGAAAGAGTTTTATTTGTTTTAAAAGGCACAAAAATCACTCTCTCTTGCTGTGCTTCACCTTATTTAGACACAGAAGAAAAATGCATGCAGTGCTTTTAAAGGTCCACTGGAATACTTACCATTGAGTCCTAAAGACTCAGGATGAGCAGGGAGGGAATGAACATGATATAACAAAGGCACAATCTTGTTTTGGAGGTCACTGGGTATCTTGCTGATGGAAAACAAATACATGAATAATAACATTAACTGAATGATTGGGTTATGGGCATTATTCTCTCCAGAATCCTTCAGAGGCTTCAATGTGTTGACTTCAGCAAGGCAAAATCCTCTCAGGACATCACGACCATTATGACCTCTTTTCTCTCAAATTATGTTAGTCCTGAATAACAATTATGGAAATTAACTTATTAGTGCAAATTGATACATGATGCTGGGCCAGCAGAATTGACTGTTCTGTATTATTTTATTTATTTATGATGCAGCACCAGTTATAGTGCAATAAACAGCAACTGACTTTATCATTAGTGTGGAGGGATATTCAAGCTATGGATAGGCCAAGGAATTCATCTATGTGAAATTTACCTCAGAAACATCAAGGAATATTCTGGTGTTATCTGCAATTTGGTATGGTTGAAAAGCAAAAAGAAATGGCTTCCACAACATGAAGCCCAAGAATTAAGACATCATATTTGTTCTTTGAGCATCAAACTGAAATCCTTTTTTATTGAAAATAATTTATGCCATTTTAAAAGAGCAACATATTTTTTCCCTCTCGTATTTGCTCACGTCTTCCCTCATTTGCCTCTTTTCCACCAAAACTTGTGACGGGGAAAGGCAAACTGGGTGCAAAGCCGAGCACATCAGTCTCAGAGAGAGGAAGCTGGAAAAAGGCAAAAGGAGTGTGGGCAGAGGTCTCGGGCTGCTGCTCCGAGGCTGACAGTGGTGCTGGGGAGATGGTCGGGGGGCTTTCGCAGTGTCTCGTGAGAACCATGTGAAGACGTCCCCATGCCAAAGCAGGAGGTGTCCCATCTGCCCAGCCGCAGGGAAACCCCTTGCATCTCCAGGAGGGCAACAGGGGAACCTCTGCGAGTGCCAAATCCTCCCCTAGCAGACCCCCTGTGACGGAGGAAAGCCCATGTACACAAACAAACACGTGGAACAAGCGAGCGTAGCCCCAAACCCCAATAGGAGCACCCCCTGACACAAAAGCTGTGGTTAACTCATGGCTGCTTCACCCTCTCCCACAAAGGCGGGGAGGAAAGTCTGAAGGAGAATTAAGAAGCTTTCCATGGGGCCAGCTGCATTCAGATGCAAATTTCTGTCTGCAGGGTTTGAGATTAGCAGCACTGCCATGGGACCAAAATGACCTGTCCTGAGCCTTGAATAAGGCACCTCAAATCGGCTTTGCCACCGCTCGTGTCATGCTTGCACGTGAGCCCTTCTAATCTGGACTGTATTGCTCCAATTAATCTGGGGGCAGCCCCTGAGGCTTAAGTACGTTTGTATCAACTGCCTGACAAACTATCACACATAATGAGGAGAAAAATAAAATGCTAAGTGTGTTTATATGGGAGGAATAGAAGATAATTTTCTCAAGAAAAACGTAAAGGTAATTCCTTCAGCTTTCTTCACGTTATTTCACAGAAGTACAACAGCAGCAGTTGTAAAGCAAGTTTAAATGATACGCCTGAATGTCACAGCTCTGACAAACTCTGACAAGTTTTTACAATGGCAATATTTTGATCTTTTTTGCCTTTTTTTTTTTTTTTATTGACCCTAGAGATTACAATCAAAAGCTTTCCTTTCTTTTTATCACATTTCACATTAAAACTTTAAAATTAAATCTTATCTGTAAATTGGCAAAGCCTGTATTTCAAAATGAAAAAGAGAGATAGTAAATACTTATACTGTGTAAGTAAAAAATTAACTTTAAGTTAAAAAAGAATTAATTTTCTTTTATTTTCTTTTATTTGCATATGCCATGGAGTGTTTTGGGAAAAGCCTGATTATTTGCAATTCTTCTTGGTTATCTATCTAATGATACCTGTCTGCACACAGCCACCACTGGTCATTTCAGCCATCATCAGGAATTTGGGTGCAAAGATGTTTTGTGAATGTTTGTTTGCCTCCTGCCATCTGAAAGCTACTTGGGAAAAAGAGAGGGATTTCCAAGAGGGGCTGGCTATATCAACATCCCAAGCAACATGTGCAGCTGTAGCAGTGAAAAAATGGCTTTGCAGCAGAAAACCAGATCCAGTATGCATGAATCAGTGTTAAATCTGAAGTCTCCAGAGCAAAAACAAAGCACAAAAGAGCCAGGCTCTGCTGGTTAGGGCCATAAGAGGTTCACAGCCTTAGAGCACAAGGAAAAGAGGCAGAGACACAACGACTGCTGGCTGGGAAGCTACATGGGTGGTAAAAAGATGGGGTGTGTTGCTTAATACAGACATGAAAATGCTCAGAGGTTTGGGGAAGCTCCTAGAAAACACTGAGCTGCTGCTCAGGGCTGTGTCTGGGCGCCAGTGACCCTGGGTGCCCTGTCTTCCACACAGGGCCAGCACATGGACACAGGACCCCTCTGTGCCCGAGGCCGTGGCTGTCCCCAGGGCAGCTGAGGAGGCAGGGGCCACAGAAAGGAGACCGTGGGGAGCAGACTGTAATGCTAGCAGTAGCAGCTCAGTAAACAGCCCCCCTTAAAACAGATTCCCTGATTACAGTCTGCTTATATAAATGCCCACCACGTGGCAACTCTTCTCTTTTCTTCCTATTTTTTTTGTGCTAAACTCAGAGGAGAGTTAGCTTAAAAATTCACCCTTTATCCCCAGAGAGACATTTAAGTTTGATTTCTCATACCCTTACAGTCTTTCTCAGGGACCTGAGGGCATGAGGAAAAGGCAGGAGCAGATACCTACAGCTTGTCTTGCAGGCACCCACATCTAACCAGGACAGGAAAGTCACTGGCAATTTCTGCTGGCTCACTGGGCTGCAGGCTGGCAAAGCAAGTCTGTTCCTTCCAGCATGCCATGGGAGGGAGCAGAGCTGCTGAAAGGAGCCCATCAGCATCACTAACACAGGAGTCGAGCAGCTGACAAAAACCAACCAAAATCCCTCTTCTTGCAGAAGAAGGAGGTGTAGAGACTTACTAGTGCCACTTCCAGCCTCCAGAACCTACTGGGTGTTACTGGGCTGGACTGCTGCCAGGCTTCCCTATCTCAAAACCAGGGGTGGGGACAAGTGCCTATGGAAAGCAGCACGTAGAAAACCCTACTGCTTGTTCAAGGGGGGCATGGTAGGGACAGCGAGAAAGGGAAAGCATTCCATATTGTTTGATAATTGCACAAAGCGGTGTAGTAGCCTTCTCACCCGAACAGGGGGATGCAGAAGTGATAGGAGCTCTAAGTACTGCTATTGTGCAGCTCTCAGCTCAGTCTATTTTGTCAGTGCAAAGGGAAAAGAAGAATAATGAAATATATAGCTTTTCATGGGCACTTATAACCAAAGCTATCTTGGTGCACCTTGAATCAGGGTAATATCTGAAACTTTCCTTTCTGAGCTCTTTCTTTTTCTTCTTAAATGGTAGCTTTCTGAATAATTTGAAGCTATCAGAAAAAAAAAAAAAAAAAAAAAAAAAAAAAACACAAACCAAAAAAAAACCCTACAAACACCATGGTAGTTCTTACTTTTTCAGTCCTGAAAAATACATGTGAGACTGCTGATGAAGAATTCCAGTGAGCTTAGATATCTGATATCTTGCACTTCATTTGTAATATCTTAAAGATTTCTGGGCCCTCTCTGATTGTGACTGGAACTCAGTCAGGTCCAACTAAGAAAAATAACAACATAAAGTAGAAAGTTTGCCAAGAATTCCATGTTGAGGCCTTAAATACATGATTATTACTGTCTTTTCATCTTTAAAGAGGTTTCTTGCAGTTTGATAAAGCTTTTAGCCTCATCTACCAAAGTATGCCTTTCAAAAATCCTTGTTACTTGTAAATGTCCATGCCATTAGTGTTAGTTCATAGCTTTACAGAGAGATCTATTGCTCTGTGTCCCTCCTTCACCTGCAGAGTCTGAGGTCTGTCTATTTTATCTGTACCACTGCAATTCACCAAAATCTGTGGAAGAAGCACCAAATGTGAAAGTAGAGTCTAGGTTAAATTTTTAGCCTTCTCATATCATGCAAGTGTTTAGACGAGTATTCAGTTCCTCCAAGACTTTGTTCCAGGGCCATATAATACCAGTAGTGTTACTTTTCCCATCTCTTTCTCTATAACTCTGAATTTTTAAGGGTGTGGATTGGGCATTAGCTTGTGCTTCTGTAGAGCTGGCACCAAGAGGAAGATATTGGTCTCATTTACTTGGGCTTCTAATCACTGCCCATATATCACCCTTATGGTAGCAACAAAGCCAAGCTTAACTCCTCCTAGGACAGCACATATGGATTAATTTGGGAGGCAGAGATGATTATATACTTCCCCATTATTGCTGACACCCTATAGCACATACACCTGGATCACCCAGTGTTGTGGCTGCAGGGCACCCCTTGCCGTATGGGGGCAGGGGCTGCCCTCCTGAGCCAGGGAATAAGAGTCAAAAAGTTGGAAAATGAGAGTTTTGACCCGAGGACCTGACTCCAGTTAATGGATTTAGTACTAAATGTAAATTATTGCTAATATAAGAAAGTAGGAGACAATTTTAGCTATTAATGAGAACAAGTATGAAGTAATTATTTCTTGTTAGTCTTAATGAGAGACAGCAAAGAATGTGCCAATGGATTATCACTTTATGCCCCCACCTTCACTGGGACGAAGCTCCATGTTGGAGCGCAAAAGATAATACAGGATAAGATGGAAAAATAACCTAAAAATCACTTCCTTGAGGACATCCATGAAAGCTAACTGTTTAATAATTTTAAGTTATGCAAATGTTTGGTATTGGCTTTATTTATGCATTTTTAGCACATTCCACATGATCGTGATTTGAGGAGGAACAATGAAATTACAGCAAGTAATTTGTTGATAATAAGCTCTGTCTGGATTTTGTAATTAAAAAAGTGATTAAGAAAGGCTAAGTCATTAATGCTTGAACTGCTGCTGGGATATGCACAGTAACACACAATTTATAAACTTTTGGCATAGGGATTTATTTACTGGTTCTTTTTCAAGAAACTTCTTTCTTTATGGTATTTATGGAATGTGAGAAATAATAGCTCAAAATTATGAGCAGAGAAGAGCAATCATTCTGATAAATGCTAGTGGAATTGAAAAATGAAACCTGTTGCATAGAGGATACAACCACTGAATCTTGGAGCTCAACTACTTTGTCCTTTGCCAAGTTCATTTTCCCAAGGGTAGATGGCCAGGTTTGACAAGTAACTAAGCAAGCTATGGAGAAGACACAGACATCTATAGCCAAGCCCAGTGCTCAAGCTCCTGTCTTCAGTCTCAGAAAATGAACAGGTTTTCCTAAGTTTTTTCATTTGTGTATCCACTTTCCAGTTCCAAGCAAATGCAGAAGCAGCAGAAGCAGAAATACAGGACCTCTCTTCATCCCATGTCACAGAAAAGTAAAGGCTGGTATCTCAACACCCCAAACACAACAGGATGCTTTAATATTTAATATTGCATCTAGTGCATGATCTCAGCTAGGTCTCCAAATGTGTTGAATGTTTTGCATTATTAAGTGGGATGTGCGTACCAGCCTGGGCTGTGAGTCTGCAAGAGGGAGAGTATGATTCCTCTTCTCTGTGGGATGGAAGCCAGCACCCTAAATCAGCTGTGGCAGTTTCAATGCAGAAATATTGATTAAAGAAATTATTTGCACACAGAAGACGACCACTCTTTGAATTTCATGTCATTTGCAGAAAACTCTTTGAAAATTAATTTTTTAATTTTGTCACAAGTGTCACAAGGTTCACTCTTTCAATTGTTTTACCTTTTATTGCAATGCATGAAGCAGAAGGAAAAGTCTCTACTGCTTTTATAAAGAGTAAACAGCCAGAGTAAACCAGACATCCCTACATATATAGACATATAAGTAGATACAGATATTAGATATATTATAGATATTTCTATCAGGTAAACATATGTCTCTGAGTACAAAATCAATGAAAGCCAAATCTTTTTTTTTTTTTTTTTTTTTCTTTTTAGAGAGCAAGGATTTTCAGATCTAGTCTAGGTAGAGATAGATTTAGGTTTGGGACTGAATTATGTTGGAACTGATGCTGTAGTTCTCAATACTCACTTTCAGAGCAATTTGGTGTAGAATTTTTCATGAACTAGGGATAAAAATTATTCCCTGCTACAGTGAAATCGATTAAGATCTATCAAACTTCAGGTAAATCATTTTCTGCTTGGTAATGATACCTAAGAACAGCCAGGGGCTTTAAAATTTATTATTATCCTTGGTAAGCAGCAACATGGTTCTTAGATTAGTCTTATAAAAATTATGAAATGATGTCAATAGAGGTCTTATATTTTCCTGCACAAGGATACTGTAGGAGAAAATGAGAGAATACCAGCAACTAAGGCTTTTGCTTTAGAAAGATTTACAGCTGCTTCTTCATACCATAAGTCAACACTGAATAATTAAAAGACTTGTAATTAAAGGCTAATTTAGTATTGATTGTGTCCTAGAGCAAGGGGACCAGTTCACTGTTCTTGCACCATCCTGTGCAAGCTTCATGAGCCAGGCAGCGAGAGTGCAATTATCCTGAGTAGCCTTCAGCAATGGGATGGCATCTCCTCCAATCCATTCCTGTGTGCTCCACGGTGCGGTAACAGGAGGACGGAGCAGGCTGTGGGGGAGAGGTGGTTATCTTACAAGGTCTTCAGTATCACACAGCCCCTCAGTACACTCCGTGCTCCAGAAGTGAACATCAGGCCTATTTCATTTGGGAAAGGGAGGGAGTGGGATGTCTCTTCAGTCCGGTTTTCTTCTTGCTTCTGCACTCCCTCTCTTCATGGTTCCTGTGGTGGACCATTTTGGAGTGAGCACCTTTCTCAGGTGTCTCTGATTATTCCTCCAGTGCTTTTCAGAAAGAAGTTCAGAACTGCTGTCTGACTAGAGGAATAAATGAGAAACGGGGGGCCATGGGTACCTGCTCTCCAATCTACAGACCTGTCTGCACCTACACAGCTGTGCACATAATTTAGCTAGGCTTCCTGAAAGTGGAAGACTTCAGTTTCCTAATTCACACAGAGAACTTACTCATCATTGCACCGATGAACAGGAAAAGACCATGTGTTGTAATATGGAAAAGGCAGCTGTCAAAATTCAGGAAGTCACATTTCTTTCTGTGACACCTTGATGATCCTCTGATTAAATTTCACTGTCCCTTAAGTAGTATATTGCCACCAATCAAATGATTATTTTTTTCTTCCAGGATCTCATATGCCTCCTATATGCATCATATATCATAGAAATTAGGTGATATTTAATATACTGAACCATAAACATTAGAGATGGAAAATTTCATTAAGTCATCAAATTCATTCCTTTATCAGTGCAAAAAGGTTCCCATGTAGAATAGATATTAATTTTTAACACAACGTATGTTCAGCCCTCAAATGTTTCTTTTTAGTGGGTATTCCATAGAACTCATTTAGTCATAGCTATCGGTGATTTTTGTGATAATCAGAATTTTCTTTTTGAAACTTAATTCCACAACTTTTAATTATATCTCTACACTGTTTTTTCTGTCTCTAGAAAAGTAGTATTTGCAGGTAATAATCATACACCTTCTTTCCAGCACTGTTCAAAATATGAAAAGATGGGGCTAAATATGGAAACAATCCTGTAATACCCATTTGCCAAGATCTCCAAATACCCTCCATTTTGTTTTCCAGTAGTGATGTTTTTTCCTTCAAAGTTTCAGAAATTGAAATAATCACTTTTGATTCCGACACCAACTTTTGTTTAATGGAATTGTTAATTACTTATCAGTACTTATTTTCATGGAAAATAATCTAAGCCTATTTTTTCTTATAAAATCTTTTGCCTTTTTTTTTTTTTTTTTTTTTTAAGCTAATACTTGGAAAAATAATTTCACTTATTTATCCAAATATGTGTTTTGGACTCTTTTAAACATTACAAATCATTTCTACTAGCTGTCTTATGGCCAGTCTGATGGCTTTGCATCAGATCAAAAAATCAAATAACTTTAATAGCTGGAAATACTCCATTAGATATTGCTGGTTTTGAAGGACAAAGAGACAGAAGTCTATCTGGGAGATCCTTTGTGATTTTACTTCTCCCAGTGAA
This sequence comes from Tyto alba, assembly GCF_018691265.1. Taxonomy (NCBI): domain Eukaryota; kingdom Metazoa; phylum Chordata; class Aves; order Strigiformes; family Tytonidae; genus Tyto; species Tyto alba. The sequence continues at coordinate 11,100,032 of NW_024881303.1, forward strand.
TACAAAACCCAAAGAGAAACTGTCATAGTAAATTGTGGTGGGTCACATTCTAGGATTTATTTACATTTTAAATATATTACACAAAAATTGAACAGTGCTGAATCACTGGGTGGGATTGAGTTTTTCTGTCACTGAGGAATACCTGGGGACAGAGACAGGAGACAGAGCCAAACTTGATAAACCCTATTTCCTTCCATCTGCTATCAGATAGGCTATTTTCTGCTATCATTGGGCACTCAGATAGTGTAAAACAGCCAGTGGGACAACAATGACAGAGAACACATATCACAAAATCACAGACAGGATACAGTTGGAAGGGACTTCTGGATGTCATCTGGTCCAACCACTCTGCTCAAGCACTGTCACCTAGAGCAGGCTGCCCAGGACTGTCCAAATGGATTTTGAGTAACTCAAAGATGGGAGACTCTACAACCTCTCTGGGAAATTTGTTCCACTGCTCACTGTTACAGTAAAAAAGTGTCTCCTCACGTTCAGATGGCACCTCCTATATTTCACCTTGTGCCCTTTGTCTCTGGTTCTGTCACTGGGTAGCACTGGAAAGAGCCTGGCTCCATCTTCTTTGTAACCTCCCTTCAGGTATTTATGTCCATTGATAAGATCCCCCTGAACCTTCTCCAGGGCAAGCAGTCCCAGCTCTCTCAGCTTTTCTTCATAGGAGAGATGCTCCAGACACTTAATCAGCTTTGGGGCCCTTCTTTGGACTCTCTTCAGTGTGTCCATGTCTCTCTTGTACTGAGGAGGCCAGAACTGGACGCAGGACTCCTGGTGTGGCCTCACCACTGCTGAATAAAAGCGAAGGACCACCTCCTTTGACCTGCTGATAATGATTAGCTTAACACAGCCCAGGATACCCTTAGACTTCTTCATGGCAAAGGCACATTGTTGGTCTATGTTAACTTGGTGTCCACCAGGACCCTCAGAACCCTTCCTCCTAAACTGTTTTCCTGCTGGATTGCCCCCCAGCATATATTAGTGCATGGGGTAGTTCCTCCCTGTCCTGGTTCAGGATGGACTAGAGTTCCCGTTGGTCTGGCAGCGGGAGGAGCTGCAGCCCCCTGAGACCCCAGGGGCTCCCCAGGTCCCAGTGCCCTCACCTGTGTGCGGGGGCGGGGGGAGCACAGCTGGAGGGCTGGGCCCCGATTGGCCGATATTCCATGTCATGTGACACTGCGCTCACTATATAAAGGCAGGAGTGGGGCAGGAGGGGCTCTCACTTCTGGGAGTGTTGTTGTGGGGCCTTGGTGTTGGGGATCACCAGCCAGGAGCAGGTGGGTGTTGGTCGGTGGGTGGTGAGCAGCTGCATGGTACATTACTTGCTGATACTGCTGTCAGTGTATTATTCTGTTACTGTTATTAAACTGTTTTTATCTCAACCCATGAGTCTCCCTTTACCCCTCTGATTCCCTCCCCATTCCCAAGTGGGGGGAGGGTGGGTGAGCGACTGCGGGGCATTTAGCTGCTGACCAGGCTCAAGCCACAACACTCCCCAGGAGCAGGACTTTGACCTTCTCTTTGTTGAACTTCATGATGTTCCTGTCAGCCCATTTCTCTAGTCTGCTGAGGCTCCCCTGAATGGCAGCACGACCCTCTGGCATATCAGCTGCTCCTCCCAGTTTTGTGTCATTTGCAAACTTGGTGAGGACACACTGATAAATGTAGATAACCGTTTTGGGTTTTGCAGAGTATTTGGAGTATAAAGAACGTGTCTAGAGAGCATGGTCTATTTGTGAATTTTTATAATATAGATCACTTTCTCTTAAGGTTTCCCATCACCTTATTAGAACCTTTGGCTGCCAGCCAAAGGGCAATTTCTGACCAATTTCACTAATTTCCCTACTTGCAGCCATGTCACCATCCTGCCTGACCTTTCAGATCAATTCATCTTGAGATACATTATTGACTAATTTCCTGAAATTCAGGTGAAACATCCCCATTTTTAACCTTGGTCCTTCCTTACATACTGAAATTACCTTATCCTCTGGTACTAACATTGCCATTAGTAAGCAATCAAAATTCTTCTCCAAAGGCTTTTCGATTTTATTTGCTCTTTCCATGCTGATTTCAGTGATGTATTTCATCTAATCCTGGTGCTTTGTCAACTTTTTAATAGCACTGAGAGCTTTAATTGCCTTATTATCTTCTCTGCTGCAGTGAGGTTTTTTTCTTTAGCCTTTCTATTCCCCTCAAGGAAAACATGGACTCTGGGATATTACAGGTCCTCCATTTCCTGGGATGAAGAAATCACTCAGACCCTTAAGGATATCTACTTCATCTCTCAGCAATGTTTAATCTATCATGGCCTCTCTTTATCTTCCTGATAAATTTGCTTCTCAGGCAATACAGTCGTCATCATCCGTGCTCTTCAGACACACCAGTGTCCTGTTGCTTGGTGTCCTTTTCTTCTTTTGTATAGCCAGGAGAGCTAAGATCTCTGGACTAAAAAGCCAGTGAGCATTTTGGGTCAAGACTCTAGTCTAAACCCTGGCTTCTACTTCTTGTTTTTCATGGAAAGGCTGAGAAAAGAGGAGACCTACCCAGCCCAGAGGACTTGACACTATAGCAAGCTGAAGTGCCTGTCAGTCTTTCTGTGGATGGATGGCACTGGGGATCAGGGCAAGTAGGTGCCTTGTTTCCCAAGCCCAGACTCTTTTGCAGAAAGCTTAGATCTGGGTGTCTCATTATGTTGTCTTCCAAAGCAAAGGTACAAAATTATTTTGTGTGACAGGGAACAGTACAATTACTTCAAGTGCTGGCACTCTGGATTACTGTCTTTGCTGTAGCGTGTCTCATTTTGGGTGGCAAATGGTTCCTTTGACCCTTCTTGTGTGCCCATTACTGGGATCAGTGGCAGGGCCCCAGCTGTAGTTGTGCTATTGCCTCCTCACTGCATGCCCTGCCATGCCTTCACTCTGGCTTTATCAAAACTGAATGAGCTTAGAGTGTGATAGGTGATTACCTTCCAGACCAGACACTGTGAAGAGATTGCAGACAGAACTGGAGGACTAACATGTGAGAAATTCAGGGTTTAAATCTTTTACCATCTTGCAAATGGATGTTGTTTTATTCACCTGGCTTTCCTATTATGTACTTCAGATTATACACTTGCTCTGTGTGTCACCTGCAGACAGCTCTGCTGAACTGAGAATAAAGAGATGAATAACATCACTGCTTGAATATAGTGATGAAAATAATACATGAAAGAAAAAACATATTCCTGCTCAGAGCTATATTAACTGGAACTTTTATGTTATTTATGTTTTGCCTCAGACACACACATATACCAGCAGAAAAAAATCTAGTACTTATAGTAAATGTACTGCACTCTGTTTTAAGCTTGGGAAAAAAAAAAAAAGTGTTGATTGATTTGCTTGTCTGAATCATTTAGAAAGAGCTGAAAGCTGGAGGGCTGTTAGTTTCTGCTAAAGTGAGTACTTTTCCCCCTGAATAAAAACATTTAATTTAAGGGCTCTCAGTGTTTGTGCACGTATTTGTGTTTCAAATGCAGGAATTAAATGTCAGCAGAGCCAGACATTCAGCTACATTTGATGGCTATACTGAAGTCAGTATGGCCACATTGATTTACGCTACCTGAGGAACTGACCCAGTATTGTTACTTTTCACTGGACATCACATAAGAGCTATAAATGTATTTCTGAGTGCACAGAAAAGAAAATGCAACGTGAAGAGTGACTTGAAACCAGAAGTTGTGTCTGAAAAGAATGCTCTGCCCTTCTGCAAGTACACCAATCTCTGTCAGACACTTCCAGTGGAAATGGTGTTATCTGGGCATCTAATGTCCCCTGTGTTCCAATGGGAAGCTGAAAAAGATCCTATCAATTCAAAGATCAGTCTTGTCTTTGACAATTGTTCTCTTCCCGCTGTTACAAGTGATGTCTGCAATTGCAGCAGCAAGAAGAATTTCTATTTTCTTGACAACAGCTTTACTGTGGGTTGTAGAAGAGCAGTTTCTGTGCATTGCCCTTCAGCTACCATGTCTAGGGCTGAATAAATTATTCAACTGCTTTCAGTTTTTTCAGTAGCTTTTCTGTGCTGTGGACAACCAATACAAGTACTGTGGCAGTGAAGAGACTATGGGTGAAAGAGGCAAGTTAAAAACCTAAAAACATCCCATGCTGTGAAGCATTTAGATTTAAGCTTTGTAGTTCAAATCTGGATTGGAATAGGTGTGTTTGCATGGATTCTAGCAGAGTACCTGTGGTTTGTAACTGCAGGGGATTTGGTCCAGCTTGACTTGGTAAATTGCAGGTTTTCTAGTAAAACACTGAGATTTGACCATCTCATTTTGCAGTGGTACTAAAATAACCCAAAGAGCTTTGTCTGCCTTCCTGTCTCCACTAAATCTGCAAACAATTTAAATCTGACTTTGACTCTTAAATAATCTCAGTTAGATGGAAAGGGTCCCACCTGCACATTCAGATTACACACAAATTGAAACATTAGGGTGGAAATACTGTTTCTCAATTTCTGATTAATTATTTCGCTTTTTACAACTAACATTTTTTTATTAACACAGGCCTTTATTTTGGATTGTTCCACAGAATAATCCAGACTGGTGGGAAGCATCTTGCTCATGAAATAGGTGCACCATAATGGCGACCTGTGACAAACAGGTTCCAGTGTGTGCAACTATACTATTTAGTTTAGCCAGGATGAATTGTCCAACTATAATTCAGCACTGAATAAGTGGAACATTTAAAAACAACAGTAATGTTAGCCACACTGTATATGAGAAGACAACAGGCAGCTCAAGATGACTCTGCTAAACACATTTTCTGCATGCATCTGTAAGCAAAGTACATGGGCAGGGCATGATTAGTGCAAGCAATTTAACCACTATGCTTTTGTTGACATGAATGCAGTTTAAATTAAACTGCAGTTGGCTACAGCTGAAGAAGATTTTACTTAGCTTGTAATGAGCATATTCCTCTTTTCTCTCAAAACCCATTCCTCCAATAACTACTCTCAAGATGATTGTGGAGTTGCAAAGACTCTAGGCCTACATCTTCTATTTCTGTGCTGTCAGTTGGGAAAACTCAGCAGGTTCCAGAGCAGACTCCTTTTTCCCTTTCCTGAGACTGAAATATGATTTTTGCTTTTGTGTAAACCAGAGTTCTGCTTGTTGTACTTAGGCTATGTTGATTTGCATGAAAACATTTTTTTCTTTTCTGAAACCAAGGCTGTGTTTTCTTTTTAAGCTGAAAAACTGATTACTAGAATACAGTATTCCCACAGTAGTGAAAATTAGCCGTCCACTGTGCAGCTTTGCAGCCAAGGGAAGACATAAGACTGTTTTAGAGTCGGTCTCTAGGGATCCAGCACTCCAATTCATTCTTCTGTTTGTGTCTCAGAAATCCTCTAGAGTGCAATCCAATGACCATCGAAGCCAACTGGCATTGAACTGTGTCATAAAACCAAATCTCATGATCGACAGGGTTTAAAAATCACTCAACAGGGGAAAAGATGTTTCTGCTGCAGTGGCAAAAAGGTCTAATAGGAACCATGGCTGTATGCGCAGGAGGAGAGAGGTAGGAGCAAGGAGGTGGTTTTACCTCTGCCTCTGGCACTTGTCAGGCCAAAAGACAAGGTATAATTCTGGCATCCATGATTTAAAGATAACACTGGAAAATCAGAGAGGTCACAGGTAGAACCAGAGCAATTACTTAAAGATGGATACAGCAACAATGCACTACTATGGCAAATAAAGTGTCTTCATTGCATCAGGACAAAACTGAATGCCTTCGTCAAGCACAGGATTTAGCAGAGGTATGTGAGGGCTATCTGGGATCTGTAGAGGGGGTGACACCAGTTTTGTGTTCATGGCTTTACGCTCTGTGAATCTAAGAGATGTCACAGCCTTAATACATGGTTCAGGAGCAATAAATCTATTTTCCCAGCTTTCTGAGCAAATAATATTCCTATTGAGTCCAAGTATGCTGTTCTGCACAGAAGCAATGAGATCGCTGATTTCAGTTACAGGAGTATAGTCTTGAAGTGAATTTAGATAGGTTGTTAATAGGCCCCTGGGGTGCTTGCTAGAATGTCATAAGGAGTCAGGGTTTTTTTAATTAAAAAAAGTATGCTGGACACAGTATACATTTTATTGGAGTTTTCAGCATGATATAATTTAAGGATTGTAAACTAATTTTGGCTTTTTTTTCTTTTATTTGTGAGGGGGCCTTCTTTTAGTTTTTAACTTCTGATACTACTTTTTCCATTTATTTAATTCTCTGTTCCTCGTGTGTTTATTTTGATTGATATTGATGTGGAGAGATTATACCATCTTAGAATTCTACTTTTTCTTGCCTTAGCATCTAATCCTGGCCATTCCTGAAGACAATATTGGGCTGGGTGGATTTTTATTTTGACATGTTATAGACATTCCTATGCTGTCATATTGTTGGAATATGCAGTATGGAGTTTCCAAAGCCCATAAGACTTGAGGATTCCCATATTTCTTAACCACAGACACACTTTGAAAACTTACTCTCTGTTACTCTGAAGACTTTAGCATTCCTATGTTAAGCACAATAAGCAAAAATATTGTCTGTGTAATTGTTATTTTAAAAGTTCATAATTTATATTAAAAATCTAAATATCTTTTGAAGTTGATGCTGTAGTACTAAATAAGAAAATTAAACCTAGCCAAAATATTTCCATAAAGAAGGCAGGGGGAACGTATGAATCTTCTCATTATGAAATTCCTTTATTCTCTGACCAGTTGGCTAGAATTTTTGGAAAGAGCATACAGATTATTTCTGGTGTTTGACCAGCACTGCCACATATTAGAGACACTTAGCATAAAGTGGACCCAGTGGGAGAGCTGTTAGAAAGCTTCCAAAATAAATGTCCATTGGATTTCTAGCCAACTGCTCAGTTTGACCATGATCAAATCCCTTCTTATTTGCTGTTGCTGAATGTGTGCCACAAGTCTGCTTGGCATTATTGCTCTGGAATACTTATTCTCTAAGCAATAATATTGTTTGCCTTCACATGTGGAAACATAAGTGAAGTAGAACATGGTTATTATGTTAGGTGCTTAAATTGTATTGTTTACTGTTCTTGTATCTAGAAGTTTGAGTTTTCTAATTGCACAGATGTCAGCGCTGTTCTTTGGTAATTAGCTACATACTCTAAATAATTAACACAAAATAGCTCGTGATAGGTTTGTAGAGGAAATATAAACTGGTACTTGTACATATGACGACGTGTAACAGTACATTAGTAGAAATCAGGACTTGCTCTAATCGGCATTTTGGCTGTTATCTGGCTTTTAAGTAACACATTATCCCAGTTTCCCTAATTTAAGAATAGCTACTTTTGTGCTGTGCTACTCACGACAAATCTCTTACACTGGAAAAGGAAGGGAGGCAAGAGTGCAATATTTGATGTTTCTTCTCATGGTAACTACAACTCCCTTGAGACCTCCAGGTCTAAAGCACTTTTATATGGAACAGGCCATCTCCTTTCAGAGCTTAGGGAATTCAGATTTGAGAGACTGTCGGGACAGGAAGGATTTGCATACTGATTGAAATAGCAATGAAACAAACTCTGTTGCCCTCAACCACAGTATCACTGCATCATTCTTTCAAGGCTGTGAATCCCAGAAGTTTATCCCACTTGCTTACTCTAGCTGGGTAAGGAAAGGTTTGTGGGGAGTACACAGCTTGGAAGTGCAAAAGGAGAGACCAATTTGCCATCACATCATATAATACCATTTAGAAACCTTGTTCAGAAACAGATCAAACTAAATAAATTCAACAGTAGGTCCACACAGCTGCTAATATCAGCATATGGTTCCACAGGTGGAAAGCTTCCTTATGGTAGCTAAACTAAAATTGTTCACTGTTCACTGGTCTTGTGTTAACATTGTCCTTTAGCTACAATAACCTTTTTTTCTGGAATTTTTATCAGCACATTACTGTCCCGAGTATCTCTCAGGAGTGTGAACTTACCCCTGTTACTATTCTGTTCTGGTTTATGTAGCTTTGCAAAATAAAGACTACCTCTTTCAATCTGCTCTCATAAAATACATTCCCATTTATCCAACCCATTCAGTGCATCCATTCCTTAAATCCAGCCTTCAGACTGAATTCTCGTTGGTGCCTTGCACAATGGCGCTTGTGCTTCCTCCTTAATGTTGGGTATGTCTTAACAGATACCATCTATTATTTCAGCTGCTCTTCTTCCTCTGTCCACAACACATTAATGACACGTTTAAGAATTATTTTTTCTTCTGAAATCCCTGAACTTTTTCCTCTTTGTTGTGTCCAGCTCATGAGCTCTCTGATCAGCTCTCTCATCGGTCTCTATATGCATTACATGTACTTTGGCTATGAAATCACATTCCATTTCTAGCATTTTACATAGTACTATAATTCTTTCTTTGTTTTCCAATGTCTTAGTGATGCTTCTCAACCCTGTGTCATCAGCAAAGATTGCCACTTTTAGAGCCAGACCACCTAATGAAAAGTAGTCCCAAGACCTACCCTTATGGAGCTTCACTAATAACTTCTTCTAATCCACTGCTATATCCCCTTCATTCAGTTCCTCAGTAATTAAATGTTTTGCTTTCATCTCTGTCTTGCTCATTTTAACTAGTTATTTCTCAGGTACTAAGTTGAGGGGACATTTCTTCCTAAAGAAAAAACAGCCATTTTACTGAGATAGAAGTCTGGGTTTGACACAACCTACATTCAATAAAACATTTTCTGTGTTTAATTTTACTTTTCTTCCCTTCAAAATTTATTCTAAAGCATTAGACATACTTGATTGGAATATTTGGTCTCCAGTTGCTGGATTGCCCCTTCCCTTCCTCTCTCTCTCTCTCTTTTTACATATAGGGACTCACAATCATAAAGATACATTAATTATAAGTTTTGGCTTTTGTTCTTGAAATTTCATATTCCACTTCTTTGAGTTACAGTATGGGAGAGCACTCAGCTCACCCAAATTACATCTCCAGACATCATCATTTCCATTAGCTCAGCCACATCTCTTTAGAAAGTCTAAAACTTCACTTAATAAAATGATAGAGCTGGAAGGGAAGGTTTATCACCTAATGCCAATAGCATAATCATCTATAGCTACATAATTCTTAACTCTTAATTGTCCAACCTTGCCTATAAACATTGTGTTGAAGATTTGGTAAGATTGCCATAAAATTTATTTCAGAGTTTTTCTATCCTTACCATTAAAGTTTCCCTTGTGTCTAATACAAATTTTCCCCATCTACAATTTAAATTTGTTGGTTCCTGTTCCAGCCTTCATGGACATGTAAAGAAGACCATATCTTATATTTAACAGCCTTTTGTCTGCTTAATGGCTACTATGCCCCTCTGGGACTCTTTCAGTAGCACAAATAGTCCCAGTTCTTTGCTCAGACACAACTGGTTATATTAGTTTAGATTCTGACCACTCTTACTGCTGCTTTTTGGACATCATCTTTTTCAGAGCACTGTGCTCCAATAGAGCAAAATATCACAGGATCTTTTTTAGTGCTGAGTCAAATATATGAATTACTTGATGTGCTTTCTTGCAGGTCTCCTGCCTGAACTAGAAATGACATCGCTGACTCATGTCCACCTTTTGATCTGCTATAACCCGAGGTCTTTGCCCATAAAATTTCTGCCTACCCTATTACCACGCAGCTCAGATAAGTACAGTTGATTATTCCTGCAAAAATATTATTTACTTTGCCTTTTCCCCATAACAAAATTTGTTCCATTCATCTTTCTTCTAATTTTTACAATGTTCCTTCAATAGACAAGCTCATTGTGAATTTTCAATGAGCTTGTAGTCCCTCCTTGCTCCATATCCTCTGCAAATTTAATAAACATACTTCCTATTCCATCATACCCGTTAATGAAAATATTGAATAAATGCAGACTTAGGACAAACTCCTGCAGAATGTCACTCAATACACCTTTGGATTTGGATAATGAACCATTGATAAGTACTTGGTAAGGATAGATTTCCAATTACTTTTTCACCCCTCTCATACCAGTTTCATCAAGACAGTATTTGCCTATCTTGCTAATAAGAGCACCATGTGAGATAGTGTCAAAAGCCTTATTAAGGTCAAATATGCCTATTGCTTCTCCCTCATTCACACAACCATTGATCTGGTCAAAGAAGAAAGCTAGATGAATTTGACACAGCTTGCTCATGACAAATCTATAGCGTCTGCTGCTTATCCACTTTTATCTTCCAGGGGAGTTTGTTCCAGATATTTTCTAGAAATCAAAATGAAGATGGGTGGCCTAAGTCCTTTGCAGGATTTCTGTTTTTTCTTCCTTAATAACCTGAAATCTCCTGGCTCCACTTCTTTTTACATACTTATCCTTGGCTGCCACTGTTTTATGCATTCAGTTTACTTTTTTTTTTTTGACTACTTTCTCTTTTATTTTATCTTTTGATTGAAAAGATAAGGCAGAATATTTGGTTCAAAGCTTTTTATTATATTTCCTCTCTGCAATGGAAAATATTTTGATATTTTTAATGACTTCTGTATTTTCCTTCTGTTCTGTGAAGTTTTACTATCCTTGGGTTTATAGAGGAAGTAAAGGGCAACAGGAATCATACAACAGGGACCAAGTTCTCCAACACAGTGGTCTTCCTGTGCTTGTGCAACCATCCACTGTGCACAGGAATGGCCGCTTATCTATGGAGCAGAGCATGCACCATACACTCTGTGCACGTGCCAGTCCTGCTTCCTTGCCCCTAAAAGACACTGCAGAACAACTGCACATAACTTTGCAAGGCCAAGCTCAGGGTAGTCTGTAGGTGTGGGTGCAGCAATGAGCTCTGCCCAGCTCTTAATGGGAAAGGGATTCATAAACTCACCCACTGGTCCTCAAGCTGTTTCAGCTACTCTGTGGGTTGATGCAACTTTTGGTGTGTATTAGCCCTTCTAAAATTCTGGCAATACTGAATTCCATTGAAAAATGTAAAATTTTGGCCCTAAAGCCTGGTCTTCAGCTTCAGGAATGGCTTGACCCTTCAGTAGGTTTTCCAACATACCCTAGAATTGAAGAATCAACGTTCCTTTCTTTTATTGTTTTCCTGCTTTTAGCTGTTTTAGGTTTTTTCCCTGTTGAAGTTATTGCAGCTTTCTGAACTCTAAGAGCTTGCAAAGCTTCTGTTTGTCAACATAGAGGGCCTGCTATAGCAGGACCACTTCTAAGCTCTTCACTCTATTAAGCTAATCCATGCACATTTGTTGTACTTTAGAGTGTTCAGATTTCCCAGTGTAGCTTATTACACCATTTAAATACTTTTATTAATTTTAAAGGTCAGACAAAATCAATCAAAACAAATCAATTCACATTTTAAAAACGGTGTTAATGTGACACCATTGTGATAACAGAGATTGAGAGACCCCTAGTTTCAGGGATAAATTAAAACAGATTTAGCAAAATAAATAACTGTTGTAATTATGAAGACTAAGAACAGAACTTATACATAAAAGTGAAGGAAAAGGGATTTAAGGCTGGGTCTGCATCTGATGTAATTCTGGGGAGTGATGCTGATTATAAACCAAATGAGAACTGATCCAGAACCATTAATTGAACAGAATAATTAATTTATGTGGGCTTATCTTTTGGGGTTTTTCCCCTCTCATAGAATTCCTCTAACCACTCCCAAGCAGTGTTATACACAGTATGTACATCTCCCAGCTGAAGCTTAGCTCCATACTAAATATACAGTGTGAAAAATGACTGAACATATTCATAAACTTTCTTGCCTCCAACTGCTTCCCCTCCTCCACTGACACGTTTGCTTAGTTTAAGATCATCATATTACTTGACAATCTTGCTCACTACTGCTTGTTTAAAATTCAGACTTTAAAAGAATATTATAGACCACAGTAGTGGTCTTGCACAACTCTTCCCTGAGTCAAGACAGAGAAGAGCATGCTGGAGGCTGAATACAGGGAAAATAAATGGTCTGTCAGCTGAACTTTCCTGCTCTTTGCAAATTCTAAGGAAACTTGGCTGAGGCAGCTCAACAATTCAACGGCATCTCAAAAATGTAAGGTCTTGTTGCAGTTTTTTCCTGGTTCTTTCCCTGTCTACTTAAGAGGTGGAACAAACCTCTAATTGCCAAGGTGGTGATGAATTTCAACTTTGGCCAGAATTTTGGGGGCAAATGGCAAGCTAAGCATTGACCTTTCAACATGTGTCAGTGTCTTTATGAATTCTTGCTTTTAATAACCAGATAATCACACTCAGTCCTGTTTATATACTACAGAGGATGTGAATGTATTTGGGGGCTTTTTTTCACGCTCCCTCCAAGGTCAGACTATACCTCCATTTTATCTCCTCAGAGGAAAAGAACTCTCTTGTGCAGAAGTTTGAGAGACAAGAAAAAACCTCACATTTTTCCTATTATATTTCCAAATTCCAGCTGGATGAATTTCACCTGAAGTATCCAATGGGAGCAGAGTTACACCAGTCTGGAGCAGGATCCTGCTCAGCGGCTGAGGATAGCAGCCCAGCAGTGTAAGGAGAGGGCTAAACAAACCACTTGGAACAAGATGTCCTGGATCCTTCTGTTCAATTTTAGAAACAAAATCAATTTCAGCACTTTAAGGAGCTGTTAGAAAGTCTGGAAAAACCTACTTCTGTATTTACTGTCAATTACATTTTCAAGATCAATTTAGGACTAGGACCAGAAATGCTGATGTGTTGATTAGAAGGTGCTCTAAATTTTGTTTGGGATTAGCAGAAGATTTGCCAGAAAACTCATTAACAGACCCTGATTTTTTTAATTTTACAGCCTAGTTGCAGTGGATTCGGAGCCTTGGATACGCATCATTGTCTGAACTTTCAGATGTTTTTCCTGACAAAGACTCTACCTTTTAAGGTTTGCCCATTAATCAAGGCCACCTTAAATGCTTCAACGGACAATATTCAATAGCAGCCTGAGTAAAATTTAACTGCTTAGTGGTTTCAGTAGTAGAAAATATTCTATTTACGTCTTAAAGTGGGCATTTCTGTGTTAAAAATCATATAAGCATAAGGAATGAGAAAGATACATCTTTGAAATAAACTAATAACATTATGTACATTTGATTTGGTGACAGCTTGGAAGTCTTCGTGAGCAGCAGGGCTGCATGGCAAAGCCAGGATGATTTCTGCAATCCTTCCTCAGAAAAAAAAAAAAAATTCTGCTGTGTCTCAGGAGGAAGGAAGGTCTGGTGGATACAGCATTGGAAGGGGTGTCATGAGACCAGGATCTTCCTGCCTGACCTTTTGGCTGCTCATTTAATCTCCCCATGCGCAATTAATGGGCCCGTCACTGGGGATAACAGTCCTCCTATTTCTTGCTCTCTCATCACATCTGTCACTTTTGTTTTACTCTTTGATAAACTTTCTCTCTGGTAGCGTCCTTTTATAATCTCCTTTTACAACCCTCTAAGCCCTGATCCAGGCTGCTTTAAAAAATAGATAAGACTGTTGGGTCTGAGCACTGAAGATGAGGTTCTGCCTCAGAAAGTTGTGCATCTGGACAATGCATGCAGTGATGTGCTGGCAAAGCAGCAGTTTTATGGCCACAGCAGAACAGGTCCTGGGAAGGATGAAAAATCAGGGGGGAAAGATGAGACTCTGGGTAAGTGTGGGGGATGCAGCCGCTCTTTTGACTCTTCTCTTTGGCTGTAGATTTTACCTCTTTATATATACACAGTCCCCTTACCCTGGGCAGCTACCTATATTGTCTATACCATGAGCTAGCTCTGGCTGATACAGCCTCCAAATATTTCTTATTTTCAGAAGTCTGCACCTCCCTTTGCTAATGGAAAGCAAACAGACCTCTGATATTACTATAATGGGTGGGGTTTTCCCCTCTCCTTTCCGTCTTCAGCTACTCTAAAATAGCCATCTCAGTTTTCGTCATCAATTCTTCGAGGGGAAATTATGCTAGTGAATGGAAAACTTTCAATGCCAAGTTTTAACAATGATTGTGTCAGGTTCCAAATCTCTGGAAAATAGTGCTTCCTAATGGAAACAGACCCTCCTCTTGCCCAGATAACACTGTCACTGTGGCTAATACCGTGTGTCTCGTGATACTGACTGTCAGCTTAAATTGATTACCCAGGATGTTCCCCCACACACCCTGCTGTAAGATGTCACTGCTCATAGTTATAACTGGCCTCTATCTACATATTTAGCAGAGTGCCTATATAAAGCCTTGCCCTCATTATCTTCATAAACTTTTATTGGAGAAAGGGAGAAATATGGTATTCAAAATTTCTTCTCCCCTCCCATCATTTCTGCCATGAAAAAAATCCACTGGTATCATAAAATAGTTTATATATTTGAAAATTAATTGTAGGCTAATGAACTTTACCTCAGCTCCACACTACCACTTTATACAAGTATATATTTCTGACCTAGATAGATTTAATCAAAATGATAACAAAATCAGCTGTATTCAGGTGTCAATTGCTCCTTAACACCCAGACTTACATTTCTTGTAAAGGTTGTTTTCTTGAACGCTAGAGAGATGAAAGATTGAAATCCTTAGTTCTAGGAACTGCATTTTTTATGGTTCTTGGATATCTCTCCCTAAGGACACAGAACATGATGGCATGCTTTGGTAAGGAAATAAAAGGCTGTCTACTTAATAAGCATGCTGCCCTTTCATATTTTAAGACATCTAAACAGTATTTGCATTTCCCCAGTCCGGTAAAACTTCTGACAAACATCTCAAGCCATCAGGTAAGTAAGAGAAGTGAGTGTTCCCTTACTTTATGAGAAAGGTGTTTTTTGATGTTTAAAGTACCATATTCCATTTAAGGAGATCATTATGGCAATGCTGGACAGACTTAATGAATGTTTTACTTTGATCCTTGAGATTTCATGTCAGGAATATCAGATCTCAAGAAAAGCAGCCGGATTTGGATCTGTATTCATCACATGTTTGTAAAAGGAATGGAGGATGAATAGCTGTGCCTTTGAAGGAGAGGAGCTGAAGAAGAAAAAGATGAATATTTTAACTAGCAGACCTTTGGTAAAACATGAGCACACTTTAATGAAACAGATATGGACATTCCAGATGCCATGTTCCACCTCTGCTGGGCCCAGCAGATGGATCTGAATTGACTTGGATCAGGCTTCAGGAACAAAATTGACCTCGGCTCCAATGTACAAACTTTCTGCATCTCACAGGCTCCTGAAAGGAAAACCATGCAGTCTGTTTTGCTGCTTGAAGAAATTTAAGTACAAAGTCCAGATATTTCTCTTGCTTTGGAGAAAAAAAGCTGCAGTGTACTGGGATCTTTTAATATTTTGACAAAGCATCTGAATAGTTCAACACAAGAGATCTTTTCCTGTTCTTTTATTAGTGTGTAAGTTGAATGAATAAGAGTGGGGTGGACTATGAAAGGAGACTAAGTGTACAGGTCATAATCTTCTAAGCTGATTTATTTTCAAGAAAGGTCTAAAATTTTCAGTCACTTCAGATGTAGTGCATTGTCTCGTGAGTAACTTGATAAATAAGGTCGCTTAGGTGGTTTTACTACTTTTTGTGCCTTGTCAAAAGAAACTATTTACAGGGTTTTTACATATATGGAAAAATATTTTTTAAACTTTAGAACTGGAAAGCAAGACGTTCTTATTAAAAGTTGAAATAATTTATTATGTTCCACAATAGAACTGTAATACCCACAATATTGAAGCTTCAGAAAATTATTATTCTAGTATCTTCTCATGTCGATTGCTGAAATAGTCTAGCTTCACAAAAATCTCCTCACAAAAGAATGCCAGCCCTTAAATTACTATTAGCAGTGTACAAAAAATTTCATCCTAACCTGTTTTAATAGGAAGGTCTTAAAAGCAAGCAGTCACTGAAGTTGATAATAGAAGTTAATTGCTTTGAATGGAATAAAATATATTCCCATTGTGAAGAAGATCACTTTTGAAACATGAGAAACAATGATTGTGGGGAAATTGTGTTTTTTCTGAAGGTTTCCTTTGCCATCTTTCGGTACTTTGCTACCACATTTGTACGCCTTTCAGATGGGGGGACTTCAGGGGGCTTTTTTCAATGTTTCTATTTTCATCTCACAGGATCAGGGGAGGAGAGGGTGCATTGCCTTCTCTGTGCAGGCTCTGAAAACTGCTCAAGAGGTTGTGGGAAAGGCTGAACAGCACATAGAGAAAAGAGAGGTGAGGTGAGCTTTGTAAAAGAGGGTAAAAAATTAGAAAAAAGGGAAAAAAGAAGAACAAACATGAAAGGAAAGTAGTTGCCGAAGAGTGAACTTAAACTGTGAAAAACATGATATCGGAATTACCTTGTTGTCTATGAAATGAGAAAGACATACAGTAAGAAGGAGCAATAGCTGGTTTTCCCCTCACATTGAGAAAGCCAATGAAATGTTTTCAGTGCCAGCTCTCTGGTTTCTGTGTTCTCTGTAATATCCTCCTACATCGTAAAGTAGGTATAGTTATCCATTGAACTGTGCAATCGAGCAGCTCTGTAGAGAAAACATTCAGACCTCTGGGACTTTCTCAAGCCCCTATCTTCAGAAATGCTCCATCAGAAATTTTTGTCAGTTCTTGAGGAAAGAAGCAGATATGCAAACAAATGTATGTCGATTTATTTGTGAAGGATGATTCAGATGCGATCATAGCAAAGCCTGAAAATGGTAGAGTCAGTGCTCATAGCTGGAGGTATGTTTCCATAATAAGATATGCCATACTATTTGTACTCCATCCAGCTGGCCCACTGGAGCATAGTATTTTATGTAATTATTGCATAAATTTTAAAAGACAAAACATGTAAATGAACCTGAGTGGTAGTAATAGATGATTTTAATTACCCAGACACAGACAAGATTGCATTAAGCAGAGGAAATATTTTTCTAAATCTGGAATGAAAGTGCTTTCTAATTCAATCTGGACATCAGCTGACAGGCAAAGGAACAAGGCTGAGTTTGAATGTAACTTAGAGAAGAGGTTGATGAAATAATGTTAGAGGAAAATTTGGGCTTTCAGTATATTAGCTGGGGTCACAAATACACAACAGAGGGAATTAAAATGACAATCAAAGCTAAGGAGAGGAGCAAAAGGGAGGACCCAAAAACACAGCTTCAAAATAGCAAACTGGGATACTGTGGATACTGTGTAAGGCAAACTAAATAAAGCATTAAAGAGAGAGGTGATAGAAACCAAGAGGGCTAAAATGAACACTGACTGCTCAGTGATATCTAGACTTGATAAATGGTTGCCTTACACCTGGTTGTATTCTCATTTGTCAGAGGCTGGGCAAATAACCCCTTCTTTAAATGTAAGATGAAACTCGTGTGCTGCCTGGAACTCATAGATCTACTGATCATTGAAGGCAGAAGAGAAGTCCATGAATTTTTGTGACAATCCATAAAGACTGACATCCCTTCACCCCCCTTCTCTTTGCAGTTAGACTCATACTTGGAGGAGCTCTTCAGATTCCTGCTCAGTGCTTGGTTCAATTTTTTTTTATTTTCCTGTGCCTGTCACTTTTTCCTTGTTCATGTGCTCTGCACATTTCAGCAGTGTAGATGCTGCAGAGCAGTAACAATATAAAAGTAATGAATTATTTGTGGATGCAGAATCCAGACCTGGAAGGGAACGGGTAGGATGCAAAGTCCAGACTTCTGTAGTCAGATGCAAGTGGGTGATAGACACTTACACACTGGAAAGCTTTACGGAACATCTGTAACTTACACTGTCCTACTCCCTAAGCCACCAAGCTCTCTCCAGCACCATATGACAAGTGAAAAATACATAGAAAGAGCCTGAAAGCCACACAAACTGTAGCGTGCCATAGAAAGAGGGAGGAGGAGGTCCAGAAGTTGTGAATGTCACCGAATAGGTAATATTCCCAGACAACCCCAAAAAAGTCCCATTCCTTGAAAATGTGCCTCATGAGAAGGACCTGGTTCTCATGCTGTGTTTCAAATGGCCACAGTTCTGTAAAGATAACCACCTCCAATTTCAAATTTCCTTGTTATTTAAGCTATTTTATCTGCCTGTTTGATGTGATATAACACTGAAGCTGTGATTTGCTTGCTGTTTCTACCTATGTTGTCAGCTGCTCCAAAGTCACATGTAGGCTTAGCTGCAAATAATTTCACTACCATTCGAAGAAATATGCAGAAATATGCAGGGGTTTCATAAGAGGGAGGCTAGCTGGAACAGAAAACCTTAGATCATGGGGATTACTGTAGATTTTTGCTCACCAACAGGTTCCTGATATGACCAAATATTTATACCCTGAGCATCACCACCACTACATGAACAATGTGGCCAGGCACTGACAGTGGTGCAGCCCTGCACTCTACGACATGGCCTTTCCCCATCCCATGCTCGGGGAACCATTCTCATACTAAGTAACCTCCTTCCCATTCCCTCATCCTTGACCACCTTTGGTCAGAGCCTTGCCTTGACGGTGATTGTTACCTGCATGCAGCCATAATATGCAATAATACAAACTGCATGTTGAATATTTGTGCTTTTAATGGTCTAGTAAAAGACCAGCTTCCCCTCTTATTGTTTGATGGGGAGGTCAAGAGGGATCTTCAGTTCCACACTGGTTTCTTCAGAAGCTCTTGATCAACTTCCAAGGGGTACCTAAATTTTGAGACTGAGTTCGGACCAGAGGTGAAGTATAGATCTTGCTATGGATTATTACAGTGGTTGAAACACATGCTGCAGGGATTGATTTAATTATTTTGCTTAACCTGTGGATAAGACAAGCTGGTTTTGGTACTCATCTACAAACTGAATTTTGTCTCTAATCAGGGTTTTTTGAGAAAAGGCAGAAGCTGAGGGAAACATAAACAGTTAACCTAGCCCTAAGTCCCCAGTTCTGCTCAAAAGACGGAGATTTGAATAAGGTCAACCAGGATTTCTGGCATGAACACATGAAACAAAAATGCCAAAGGAATTAAAGATAAACATCCTTATTTCTCTGTCCCAAGAAAGCTGAAGTAAACAGTAAGGTAATGTGTCTATCTCACTATTAAAAAACACGACTGAGAAGTTAGAGACAGTTGGGTTGATAATGTTACTGACAGTCTGAATGATCTCCTTCCTTCAGCATTCACAAAAGGAGCTGAAGGTCACATTTCTGTGACTAGGATACATTTTCCTGGTGGTAAAGTGAAATGTTAAAAGGCTTTATGGTTATACCAGAGCAGATAGGGAATTAGAAGTATTAAGAGTTGACAGGCAGCAGGTCCTCATGAATTATATCTCAGAATTCAGAATTCAACAAGAATTGGCAATGGAAATAAAAAAAAAACTTTTTGCTGCTGAATTTTGATAGAACACGACAGACAAGAGCAGAGGGTAGGAAGAATGGCAAAAGGCAGACAGCAAGGTTAAATACAACAATACTGAGTAAAAATTAACTATGGCAATGAAAGAAGCAAGCCAGATCTGTGTTTGGCTTAAACAGAAGATGTAGGAAATGCTGTTCATGGATGAAGGCAACAAAGCATCTGATCATCTTGGGCCTGTAATGAAAAGACCTAGGAATGACTATCAAAAGAGAGAGGAAAATGTAGTAGATGGGGAAGCAGTGAGGAAGGATCAAACCAAGGAATGGCTTAAGTTTTAACTCAGTCCCAGGAGAGCTTGCCACTGGATGAATGTCACAGCAGAAGGGTGACATTCCCAAAGTACAGCCTCTAATTCAGACACTGTCCTTACAGAAGTAATAAAGCTAATTCCTGTCCTCCTCTTGTTGTTGTTTTCAGTGGTCTCTGTGTTGTGTCCAACCTCCCACTCTTGAAACACTTTAATCTAAAAGTGGAACGAATCACAGCTGACTTCAGTTGACCATATTACTGGATACTTGCATGGCTTCCATGTCTGAAAGTACTTATCATCCTAAGAAGCCTGGGTAGGTAATGGGGTAGAGGAAAGAGCATTTCGTTTCCCTGGGAGAGTAGCAGGAGCTTCTGCCAGCACTTTCCAATAGTGCTTCTGCTTGAGAGTTATTTGGAAGGATGAGAATTATAGTAAGAGCAGAAGATTGAATCGATGCAATTAAACATGCTGTCATAGATGATCTTATGATAGAGAAGAATGTCATGAAGGGAGTTAATAGAGGAGGTTGAGATTGAGTAGGGGTGGGCAGAAGAGCTAATTGCAATGTCTTACTCAGCAGTGGGGCTTCGAGCTTATCCAGAATGTCCATGAATAACTAACAAAAATACTGTAATAAATAACAATGATAAATAAATCTATGCAGAAATTTATGGAGATCTTTTTCTTATTTGGATTTTTATGTATTTTTAAAGGCAATTATTTTTTATTAAAAGCAAAAAAAAAAAAATGGTTTGTATGAAAATTCTGAAGAGTATTTTGATTTGTTGAAGACACAGAAAAAAACTATTAGCAGGAACCGAGTAGTTAAACTGACTACTTTTAAGTCAGGAGAATACTTCATTCTGGTATTACTTGAAGAACTTACTTTGTAAACTTGTATAAATCATTTGATTTCCTCATGTGTCTACCAACCCATGTGAAAAATAGGAAAAAAAAACAGGATCTCACTTAAAAACAGATTTTACAGCTGATCTGTCTTCCCTTCAAAAGTGAAATATGAAAATAGGAAAGATGACTTGTTTAAATACTGGGAAAAAAACATGGAAACAAGAGGAAGCAAGGGAAATGGCTGGATTCCATAACCCACTTTGACAATGATCCAAAAGTAAACAAACTCTAGGTATCTAGCAAAAGTTAGCATGGCCATTATGAGCTTAAACAATGGGCACAGTTGTGTTCATTGCTACACAGAATCAGAGACCTTAAATATGATCTAGCTCCAACTTACTTGCCACGATCAGGGACACCTTCCACTAGATCAGGTTGCTCAAAGCCCCATTTGACCTGGCCTTGGACACTTCATCATTGTCTAAAAGAATATCACTTCTTTATATATTTTTTGTTTTACTTACATGGCTACATGATTGGTCTGGCCGCAGCAACACAAATACTGCCCATTATTTTGTTTATCAATTTCTTTCAGAAACAGAACTTTTTTCTTCATGACATCCAGTTTTGTGCCAAGAACAATTTCTCTAAGAATATCAATGAATGTATGAGCTTTCCACTGCTGAATATCAACCACTGACAAAAAAAAAAAAAAAAAAAAAACAGGTCAGACTACAGTTCTGCCAGGTCCCATCACTGCTCAGGTCTCCATGTGAAAAACTGGCTATTCCTCTTGATCCTTATCTGCATCCACTGACATCCTCTGTTAGAGTATAAGGGCACTTATAAGACATCAGAAAACAACAAAATAATTGATGAAAACTGAAAGTTCCACTTGTCATTGGGCAAGGAAAGGGGAAGGTAAAATAGAATTAGTAAGTGTATCTCCAAAATTTAGCTTGATCTATGTTTATTCACAAAGGAAATCCATTGTGGAAACATTAATTAAGACAGTTTAGAGATTGTATTGTATATTAAGTAACTGTTGGATTTAAAAAGTCTGAGAAATGGTGGGCAAAACTTTTCTTTCCTGCTGAGGAGGAAGGAGGGCATGTGTGTGGATTATGTGATGGCGTCCAGAATAGGTTTATGTTCCTGCTGTAGACATTAGTGAAGATTTACCCCATGCCATTCATTTGAGACAAAAAGGACCTGCCCACGTACCTGTGTGCCACTACATCAACAGCTGTCCTCCTCGACTTCATGTCATGAGTTTGGGAAGTGTTATGTCTCAAATGAAAGGCAGTGTCTATGTCCAAAACTCCCAGATTCATCTTAGCATGAAGCCAGGGGCACAGATGTATCTTAAAGTTTCATTTCTATTGACCCAGTTGTAGTCAGAGGGATTCAAACCTCTCTACAGTTACATACTGGCCCAAGGAGGCTTCTCTGGACATACAACGGTTGGTGCACAACATCAGGCAGCTCCTGCATTTCTCTTTCTCCACTCCAGGATTCTGTAGGTGATTCTTCCTATCCTTTGTCGGATCTAACTGTAAGAAAGTCTCTTGGTTTGAGAATTCGTAATGCTCAAGAAAAGGGGGTCAAGCAAGAACTACCAGACTGATTTTGCAGCTTCAATGGTAAATGCTCTTCAGGCTTACTCTTAGGTGACCGTCGATGTGGATAGTTTGTTTTATTTTAATTTTTGACTTGTCCAGATTTCAACGAACTGGAAAACATTAATTGAAACTTGATCATCACTATAACCACATGTTGGCTGAAGTTCTGCAGTTCTCAGAACCCCATCTAGACAGGAAGATTTATAGTTTTCCATTTAAAACTCAAAAATGTCTCAAAGTCTTTGTGAATTGAATATAGAGTCAGAAGTTCTCAGTGAATCTGGCCTTAATTGTGAAATTTAAGAAAGAATCCCCAAATACTTATATTTCTTGTAAAATTAAACAGCATTCAGCAAAGAAATTGCTACACATACACAAAAGATTAATGATTGTCCTTTATAAAAAATATATTTATATATCCTGCTTTAGATGTCTCACTTTGCCTGCATGATGTTATTGTAACTATGCATTCTGTTGCTTCCTAGACTATTGCTTTTATTTCCTGAGAAGGCTGCTGGCCAGCTGAACTTGAGAAGGTGTAGAACAGTGTTGCATGTGGATTCTGGCTCAACCCTTTCTTCTTCCTGCTACGTTTGCCAATAATTATACAAGCGAAAATGTCATTCACCTTGTCAACAAGGACAATACTGTTGCAATTGTAGAGGAGAAAAAAAGCTGTCTGCTTTTCTTTCTATCTATTTGTCAGCATAGAAATATCAGAGAATGTTTCCTTCCTGCCTCAAGTATTCAGTACTATGATGCTATTGTTCTCATCCAAAAAAAGATGTACAGGTTTGGTGCAGCCATGTAGAATGTGCAACTGAGAGAGGACGTGAGACTTTCTGACCTCCTATTGCCATCAAACCCACTCAAAGTGAGGACAACAGATTCAGATCCCAGCAAGGCTGACCTTGGTTCTCCAGAGCTAGGTACGAGCCTAAAATCCCAGATACTGCCCCAGCATCACATCACTGGATATTAAGTACATTTAGAGCCATGATGCCACTGTAACTCCCATTGTCAACATCCAGAGCCAGTTTTCAGGGTACTGCTGCAGCTTACTCCATGCCGTGATTCACAGTTCAGACAATGCCACGTTTATCAAAATGCCCGAGTCAAGGATAATGCCATAGCTTCACTTCAGAGAGACTCCTACTCCTGAAGAGTGCCAGCAGGCCTATGCTGGGGTTTATACAGCCATCATCCACCAGCCTGGCAGGACAAAACAGTCGCATACACATTTATTTATGCAACAATTTCCAAGTATAAGCTGTCTCTCTGGTGAGTCACATTCTGCATTTCAGAATGGAAAGCCAAGAATCCTGACAGATTAATCCACCACTTTTCACTTTTTAAAACTCCGGTCAGTTTAATGTCCGTATTTTGGATTAAAATCCTTTATCCAGGACTCTTGAAAACTGATGACTGCATATCCCTTTCACTGCCTTTTCTATTCAGGATACAGCCAGAAAAACAGCACTGTGCATAATTCTGTCATCATGTGGCTCCTTGTTCTACCAGCCTGTGGTCTGTGATTCTCCAAAACCCCAGAAGCTTGCATAGACATGGAAATAAATTGCACAGTCTTCCCTTGATCAATCTGAAATGATGCTTGGATGCTCCTGCCTGGCATCTGTTTATTCATGTCATCTAGAGAGACACAGCCCAGATGGAGAAGTGCCTGGGCTTGAAGGTTGATGCTATATGTGCAGCAATATATATTGCTTCAGAGGCCCCGGTCGCTGGCTCTGCAGAAGCATGCTTACGGCCATTAGAACCAAATAAACCAAAGGGGAAAAACAACAACAACAACAACAACAACAACAAAAAAAACAAACAAAAAAACCCCAAACAAACAAAAAAAAAAAAAAAAAAAAAGGAGGCAAGTCTAATAATAGATCAAACCAAGGAACTATGCTGGGAGCAGCATTGTCTTCACCATCATGATGGCTTGTTAATAAATCACAAAAAACTCCCAGTGAGCAGTGCCATACTGAGGTGCTTCAAAACTCATATCCCAGCTGCTGCTCACCCAGCAGCTCCCAGGGAGGAATGACACAGTCGTGTGCTTTAATGACTGGACCCCTCTAACGCAGGTCCTGATGCTGCTGGTCTTGTTACAAATCTGAAACAGTGAGACTTGCTGAAAAAATGCATATAAATCAGGCAGAAGTCCTCCGAGTTTCAGACCACAGCCCATTACAGTCTGGAAGACAAGAGAAAGACATAAAATATGGGTTTGTTTGCCCATATCAATTGCCTTTTATCTCCTGTCTTCTAGGCGCAAAGGCATTTGAAGTGAGGAGATGTCAGTTTTGTTTTGTATGTTCACGCTTTCATTGTCATAAATTATGTCTTTGACACATTTTTGTAAAGAAGGAAAGGGGAAAAAAAACCTGCCTGAACCCTTGTAGTCTCAGGTACAGACAGATCACATATGTTCTGGCGATGATTTTTGACATCCAGAGAAATAACGTAATTCAAGTGTCTTAAAAGAGACATCAGAAGGCAGGTTTCAGACACCCCACGCTTTGCCCTGCTGTTTTGCTGCAAGTTGAAGCCCGCTGCCCAACTTTGTCCTACCTGGAACCCAACGTCAAGGCCCTGGAAAGGCGGATGGAGAGATTCAATCCTGTGGGAACGGGCACGCGCGGCTGAGCCACGCCACGGCTCCCGCCTTGGTCATGGCAGCGAAGAGACACCGTGGGTCTCACTAAATGGGGAGAGAGCTGAAGTGCCCGTTGTCCACACGAGCTTGAAATCTTTCTGTTGGATGCCCGGCGTAAATTGCAAATGCCTGAGAAAACCCAGCAGAAAAACGATGAAAGCGGGGGCGGCTGGAGCCCCACACTGGCCCTGCTGCTCGTCCCTTGCGCGGGTGTGAGAGGCGCTTGTACCTGCCGCCTCTCCCCGCCTGCTCAGCTGTGAAACGCGTCTATCAGTGCTGCTCTCGCTGGGGGATTAATTAAAGTTTGTAAAGCACTTCGGATATACTCAGATGAAATATCCTAGAGAAGCACAAGATATGTAATCCTTTGATAATATTTATTTGGCTGATGCATGTGCTAGAAGGGAAAGGAAAACCAGGGCACATGTCTGTTTAAAAACATCCTTTCTCATTAAAAAGGGCCAAGCTAAATTAAAAGGTTGGTGGAATGTGTTTCCTGCCAAACTTTGGGCCTGGGGGGAAAAGTGCTGGAGGAGGATTTGTGGCTGTAGTTTGGTGATGTGGCTATCTGATCACAGCTACAGGGATTTCTATGACTTATGAGACTGAGGGCTGATTTATTTCATTACCCTGTAATATTGCACGCTGTTAATACCTGCATTACTGTGTCATTCAGCTCAGCTACAGCAGGTATTAATTGCCTATCCAGATCAAACTAGTTTATTTGCTTTTTGTCTCAATTTTTTAAACTCAAGCAGAAGATAGTGACTTTATATTACTCTGCAACACCCATCTGGAATCTTTCCTGAAAGCCCTGGTAAAAATTGGCATGTATTTCTTTTCACTATCTAAAAAATCTTTAATCTTTCGAAACTGACATAAAATATATAGTTACTCCTCTCACTTTATTAATTTTAATTTGTTGTGATCCCATATTTGCTGTTTTAAGAATCCTCCCAATCTAACTTGAAGATTCAAGGCCAGACAAACAGCCTGTGGTGCAAACTTCACATCTGTATCGCATTACACTTGGCAGGAGAGATAGGTGCACTCATTTACTGGAGCTCAGCATGGGGTGAGAGTTCAGAGGTTATCATTCCTGATGGCTTACATCTTTACAGATGTTTTCCCTTTATGAACAACAGAACCACTTGTCAGTCACAGCTCAAACCTAAAAAACAGATGCCTATACCTTCTTTTCATAATTATTTCCATGTTTTGCAGAGTCCCTTTTTTAGAGTTCAGTAGTGGGGAAATTATTACAGATTAACAGTTGAAAGAGATTAGTTAACATTTTAAATGTGTGTGGAATATGACAAACTAAAATAATAGTGAAAAATGTAACCATAGTCAAAACATATGTGAAACCTAATCTGCAACAATCTTGACTTAAAATTAAAGCCTGTATCACATTTTTCTAGTCTTGCCACTGCGGGAATACTGAATGCACACATGTAATATACATTGCTATAGAATTGATAATCCTGGTGATATATTGCAGTAAAACCTACATTTGACTGGATCAGATTTAGGTACATGACACATTAGAGCAGTGACCTTTAGTTTAGTTTTGGTTTGATTTCTCTAGTCATTTACAACAAACTTGAAGAAAAGCACCAGAATAAGAACGAATGGCATTTAACAGAGGGAAACTCATATCCTGAGGTTAGGTGATTTACCCAAATCTCATGAGGACCAATGAGATCTTTTCTCCTGAGCAGTCCAGGTTAGCCCAAGATTTTTTTCCTTGCTTGCAGTGAATAACACTTAAGGTTTATGTTACAAATCCAGCCTCAATTTAAAAAGAGGTCCAATGATCACTTTTTCTGCAGTAACTTTCATCCAACAAATGAAAGTTTGCTTTAGGCTTTGTGAACTTCTATTTAACTAAGTGAACTGTGGTCACTGGGAAATTTGTAGCTGTTCAGGAAATGCAGAGATTGTTTCAGATGACAATGAGTAGGTCACAAAAAAAGCAAGTAATTTAAAGAGCTGACCCTCTTTGACTTATCTTCAGTAACCAACTGTGTATGAACTCTTTATCATCTGGAGCACAAGCCAGATCAGTGGTGTGAATTTTGTACAAAGTGGGTATTACTTTGCAGAGAAACAGATGTGGAAGTCACACAAGAACAGTTACTACACCTTAGCTGAGGGGAAATCTTAAATTGCTTCCATTAAATCATGCGAGATTATCTGACCATTCCTTATTTAAATATTTAATTTAGCGCTCCCATTCTTATAGTTTCATAGTCATCTCTTTTTTTTTTTTTTCTTTTGTAATACTAGAAATAAATGTTCTTTTCGTCTGCATGTGGTTTTCAAATTCTAGCAGTGATTATACATGCATAAGTTCTTTATAATAAAGAGTACCTACGGTGACACAGACTTGAAATCTGCATTATGCGTCTGGAAAGACTGAGTGGGGATGGGTGACTTGTCACAGGCAATAAAAAATGTCAGTGGCACATGTTTGTGTGTAGTCTGTGAATGCTGTTTGATGTACTTATCAGTTCCTTCCTACAATATGTTGTAGTTACCGAACAGCACAGCTTGGCTATTGATGGGTAAAACAAGTAGGAGATAAGAGAATAGGCAGACAGTGATTTGGATTCTGCGGATGATATTTTGCAGGTTGGAAAGGACAAAGACAATCTGCAAGCACCAGCAGCTGATACAGCCTCAATAGGAGATAATTCTGGGCTTGGAGACAGAGAAAAAACATATGCACACTGAATCATGCAAATCAGGTCTAAATGGTGGGGCATTTGACAATAAGGCAGAAAATGATGGAGTTGGATGTTGTTTTTTTTTTTTTTTTTAATATCAATTTTATAATAAACTTTTTGTTGGACTGATAAATTATTAACTTCTTGGGGTGCAAAAGATTGTGGTGATGGAGCATCCTGGGGTAAGAGAAAACTTGTATTGGGAAGAGGGAGGATTGAATAATGGTCCCTCTAGATCTCTACTGACTTCCCTGAGTCCTCCAAGAAAGTCACAAGTGGATAAGAAGGTGGGAGGGAGCAGGGGCAGTTTGCAGTATTTAAGGGTGACAGGTTCTTTTTTCAACTTAATTATTTCCAGTTAACTGCTTTTTCTGTTAATATTTAAATCTTTTAAAAATCCCAAACTAATATAAACAAGCCCCAGAAAAGCAGTGAGACTGTTTTATGCCTATATCCCTCCATAAAATACCTGAAACACATCCCCTTGGAGTGGATGTGGATCAGATGAAGAAAACCAAATGGAGCTACCAGCAATTTCTTTGTCACCACAACATCTTGTGGGAGAGTGCAATACTTGGGGATATGGATAATGACCAACTGTGGCACCATGCCATGGAACTGTCAAATTATCTTCAGAGAGGATGGTAATGAATGTGTATCACTGCTACATATGATTTGCTTTTAAGCAGGTAGGTAGGGCTGTGACTGAACACAAGCCATTAAATTATGAACAGAAGGAGAGCTATCCAATTTTCTGCCTTGCTAAGGAAATGAATAGTTTTAATGACAGCTGAAGACTGAGTTTGTCCTTCCTTTTGTAATCTTCCGGAGCTGTTTCCTTTAAGTACAACAAATCTAATTCTCTAATCCATACCATCAATGTTGTGCTGTTATAATTCCATAGACATTTTTTGGAGAAAGAATGAGGTTCGTTGTTCAAAAGCTCCTCTGCCAATGAGATGAGTGGAATACATCATTCTACCTTCCTTCCACTCCATTACTGGAATGTCTTCTGCAAGAAGAGCTTGGGTTAGGGGCCCCTTTCATAATCTGTGCTGCATCCAGCATTTCCATATGGAGGTTTCACTCAGGACCAATTTCACCAGTGCTTAGAGAAGAATGTGAAAATGAGGCAAATAAAAGAACAATGGGACCCACAGGTTGCTATAATAACAAAACCTATGCTCATCATCAGGAGGTTCTGTCACGCACCGGCTGTGGGCATGAAGAACTGCAAAAACTTTTAGTCTAATCCTATTGACAATATTGTAATTGATATAGATTGTGATCATTATAAGATCATATCCTTTGAAAGAAAATACTGTGTTCAAATGCATATTTAGTAAAGAGACCAGCAGTATAAATTTTAGAGTAGTATCAGGTTGTGCAGCTCAAATAAGGAAAACTGTTTATAGAGTTCTGTCTGTCCTGTATTTACAGATTCTGCACTGCTGAGCCCTTTCTCCATTTTACTAAGATAAAATTTTAAAATTTATATGTATTAATTTCTTACAAAGATAGCTTCCTGCTATTGTAAACTGACTTTAAGTTCTGTACCTTAAAGAGTAGAGTTAAAAAATGTGTGCATTAAGGGTACTTTCAATATATAGTGCATGTCTTCTGAATACCTTTTATCTAGTTATGATTAAAAGCATTTCGCCACCAAGACAACTTGATGGTTTTATGACTTATTGACTGTCCTGTTACTTGAACATAGTTAATTGGTTCTCTCCTTGCTTTAATCTCTGATGTTTGATTCTGCTAAATCTTTAAAATATGTTTTTGACTACATCATCCTGTAAGTCTTTAAAATAAATTTTCCTCAAATACATTTTTTTCAGTTTTAATAAGTTCCTTTTAAGAAATAAATGCAGGAAGGAGTAAGGAGAAGGGAGAATGCATGAAATATTCATAAAGGCCAATATGATACAGTCAATAGATAGGGCTTGTTAAGTTAAAAGCTTGTTTTACAAGGCATTCAAGTCTGGATTCTCAGCCAGGACGGTCTGAAATAACTCAGTGTAGATCACACTTTCCTTTTTTTCCTGTATTGACAGGGGCAAAGCCAACAGAAGGAGGAAAAAATTCTCCCTTTTTTTTTTATCTATTGTTTGTCTCCAACAGTCAGGAGAAACAAGTCATTTCTGGAGCTCCTGCATACTCGCTTTGGATGCTGAAACACCATTTGGAAGAGGTGCACGAGAAATGTGGATGGGGCCAATATAATTCAAAGGAAACATTTGTTTCTCTGCATCCATGCACATCTGTACATATCATCCGTGATGCTCGGATGGGACCTGGCTGTGGGGGTGTGTGGTGGGGGCCTGTAACTCTGCCAAGGGTAGTACCATTTAGGTCTGTCCATGGATATG
Source organism: Tyto alba (assembly GCF_018691265.1). Classification (NCBI taxonomy): domain Eukaryota; kingdom Metazoa; phylum Chordata; class Aves; order Strigiformes; family Tytonidae; genus Tyto; species Tyto alba. The sequence goes on from NW_024881303.1 coordinate 11,129,888, forward strand.
ACAGAGACCAAGGATATGGTTAGAGGTGTGTGGCATCTGACAGTCACAAATAATCCTCTTAAGAAAAATGTTAACAGGAGTGTGTGTGTAGGTTTGAAAATGTAGTGAGAGCTGGGCAAAGACCTGGATTCAGAATGATTGGGTCATCTTGTTTTGGCCAGGAGAGTTTGTACAACACATCTTTCTCCCTCCAAGGGTCTGGGGGACAGCATGAACCTCAACTCTTCACTGGGACAAAGGCATCTCCCTCTCCAGCCAGGGGCCAGGGGAACTAGCTTGTTTGCAGTGTCAGAAAACAAATGTCTTGAGTCCAACTCCTCCTTCAGCCCATATCCTTTAAAAACCCAACCTAAGCAATTAGCCACATACTTCTGGAGGTGTCTGGATCACAGGCAGATCCTCCGGGGTAGCTTTGAGAGGCAGGCAGTGATTCGGGCGGGCTGTGGGTCTCTTGAGGTGCTTTCTGCATTCGGGAATGGGTGGTGGTCATACTGAACCCTGCACACAACACAGAGCTGGGACCGGGCAGTGGTCAGCCTCACTGCATCTGCCTGATGGGTCATACTAACCTTGTGCAGAAAAGGAGAAAACAGAGTAGCTCTGTATTACTTTATGGGCTGAAGACAGGACTGAAATCCTGATGGAGTTTAAAGGTGTGCTGCGAAGGCAATGGGAAATCTTGAGGGATGCTAAAGGGATTTCCCTTTAGCTGTTTGGTTTTACATATCTGACTAAAAGTAAAAAGAACATAATCTTGGGAGACTTACACTGTTCAACAAAGAGTTTGTTGTCATTAATATATTTGTGGTGATTTCTGGGAATTCCTTACAAAAAAAATGAAGTCTTGGAGAAAATATCATGTGGCATTAGGTGTCTGCATGGCTTTATGCTTTTTGAAAGCCTGCTTTTTCTGTAGGACAAAATGTCAATTAAAGCCATTCCTGTAACATGTCGCTAGAGGGACATGAAAACGTGGAATAGATTAGCTCCTGTTGTTCTTAGTTATTGCTCTTTAATGTGAAAAAACACAACAAGGATGATTTAGGGCTTTCCCTTCTCTGACTGAATGAAAGAGATTTAAAACATGATCTTTGAACTGCTTGATGCTTGTTTAAGAAAAAAACACATACTAGTGCTGAAGATATTGTAAGAGTATAGTGGTATAACAGCAAGTATTCAAATATAAGATACAAAGAAATAGTGTCTTTTAGAGTTCTTTGGAAATTAACTTTCTAATATCAGGTATTTGTATTAATCTTACCCACACACTTGCACATATTCCTTTTTGTAGTGTAGATAAACAGAATTAGACCTACTTCCAGTTCCGATTGTGAGCTATGAAGCTCTGGGTTATGTTTGGCAGCAGTACAGGAACAGGAGGCTTACTCATGGGCTGCCACAGAAATGGTGCAGCGCACAGCTGGGAGGCAGCGATGAAACTGCTTCTCAGCAGAGACTGGTGCTCTGCAAGCAACTCTCCTCTACCCTTGTTCAGCGTCAAGCCAGCAAGTCCAGCTTCAGTCATGCCATGGCTCTCACCGGTTTGGAAAAGGACCATCCCGGGGCTGCTCTGAGCCGGGAGGCAGCAGCTGCAGTGGCTGTCCCCATGTGTTTGAAACCTGCTGCCTCCCAGCTGAGACCTGTGATGACTGCCTGCAGGATGCCACGCGTGCCTGGTGGGATGCCGCGGGCGCCCTGGACCCCCATCCGGGATTCAGGTTTGCAAAAATGCAGCAAGAACGCAGCCCAGGGAATCCTGCTGTTTAAGCTTAATGATGTTGTTCTTCACATTTATCCTGAAATAAGCCTGTGGGCACTCAAGGCCTGTGCAATCAAAAATTGGTAGCAATCAGTTTTTGGTTACAAGTAATTTGCAGGGAAGCAAATGTGCCACAACTCCCTAAGTTCTCTTTTTGTGAAAGCTGTTCAGAGATCACAGCTGAGGCATACCCTCTCTCTTGGCCACCTTAAAGCACATTTTGGCCCTATCTGGCTCAGAGACACGGGGCTTGTAGCCGTTTTGCATCACCCCCTCTGCCTCTCATCCAAGTCTCCACTGTGGCCTCAGCTGCCTGAAGCTGTCTCCAGTTCTTCCCTCACTCCGAAACAGCTTTCCATAAAGTGAAGACCTTTGGTGCCCAAATGGGATGAAAGCAGTTCTGTTTCTGCATGGGGGGACAGGAGGAGGCTGCTGGTGACACCCGTGTCCCCTGGCTCTGCTCCAAGTGGGGGATTTTACTTACACACCATTTGTCTACAGCAACTGCAAGGGTGCTCAGTATTGTTTTCCCTTCCAAACAACCCCTTGGGTGGCTTTTGTTTTGCATGAAGTAATTAAGGAGAGGAAGCTGAGCCCTTTCCCTTCATGCCTTTGTTTTGCCTGTGTATCGCATTACAGGTGTGGGGGTCATGGTATGAATGTGTCGAAGACTGGTGACAATAAATAGCTCCAGAAGAGGATTTGTGTTACTGCTGCTTCAGTGGAAAAGCAGAGAAAGGCTGGTTTCTGTTCTTATTTTTTTTTCTTGTCCCTGGCTTGTTTTTATTTTATTTTATTTTTAAAGAATGTGAAGACTCAGGAGAGTGTTTAGCTTTAGTTTGTCCCTCATTAACTCTTGAATGGTTACGCATGCAGCGTGATTAGTTACATGTTGTACCTGTCACTGCCTCTGCCCTTTGTTCAGTCTAGCTAAAATATAGTAGTACCTCATTTCAGTAATAGACCTGACCTAGAGTAAAATGTGCAAATTCTTACAGAAAGTGCAATAATTGCAATTGATTTACTCTTCTGTGGGGAAATAATGTCTGTCTCCAACAATAACATCAGCTTTTTCTTAATTGCATTACGTTAATACCATATTAATCTGTATTCATATCCACATACAAAGCTGTGAAGCACATTCAGACTGTGGGGTTTTTTTCTTCTCCTACCCTAATGATACACGCAACTCTCAAAATACATTATCAAATCTGGGAAGCCCATTTTGCCCATTCCATAAAAGAAAGACAAAAGAGAATTAAAAAAAAAAAAAAAAAAGAAAAAAAAAACAAACACTGGCCCATAATCAAGAAAGCTGTATCTCACCTACCGCAGCGCCTATGTTTATTTTTATTGTTAAACCAGTGGTGGGGATGATGCTGTATTAATGATATGTGGGATCTCTGGACTATTTCTTATTCCTGGCTCAGAGCATCTGCTTTCAACAAATGTCTTTTACGCACATATGTGACCTTTTGGCTACCTACACTTAAGTCCACCTGTCAAGATGGCATCGTGCCTGCTCATGGATGTGGTCCAACTGCTGGGGCACAGAGGAAACCAGCCTCTGCGGCCCTGTAAATGCCATTTCATTGCAGAACGCCTCCCACCTCCCTCTTCTCCCAGCCGGGTGGTGCACATGGCCCCCGGCTTTGGGGAGCCACCAGCCACCTGATTTCCGAACGACGCCATCCCCAGACGGGACGCGATGGCAGATCTGAGCTGGCACTGAGCAAGGGAGATGCCCTGGTGTGGCAGCTCCCCTGGCTGGAGGGTCTCTGCAAACACCCACTGCAGTGAACTCTGGCTCCTTTGCAGCAGGAGATTGTGACAAAGCTGGGACTCAGCCTGGAAACCCAAGACATTTCAATAGGGCAGAGTCACAGATAAAATCCCGGTCACTTTTCTCCTTCCTGAGATCAATCTCTGCAATGTGGAACACCTCATGATAAAGCTTTTACCAGCACGGTTTCCTTCAAAATAGATATACTTTGTGAAAGTTTCTTGATTTTAAAGTATCTGATGTTGTCAAAACACCAAATTTCAAAGTATAGTATTTGACATAAAGGAGTTTTTTTGTTTTCTTTTGTTTTTGTTTTTTTGTTTGGTTGTTTGGTTGTTTGGTTGGTTTTTTTTTCGTTTGTTTGTTTTTTTTTTTGTTTTTTGTTTTTTTTTTTTTGTTGTTTTTGTTTTTTGTTTTTTGTTTTTTTTTTTTTTTTCTGTTTTTCACTGTGAGAGGTCAGTTTGAAAGGCAGGTTTTGTTTTTCAACTTCTAGGCAATTGGACGCATTTGCTTAGTTGGTACGCAATACTCTGATCTCTCCAAAGTGACTTTGTGTTTAAATTTTGCAAAAATTATACCTGTTCTGTCTCAAACTGGAAAAGAAGTAAAAATAGCAGAATTTCCCATGATGTGGTAGGTCTCATTCCTCTTCTGCTTTGTCTGGGTTGAAAACATCACAAGGAGAATTTCCCATGAAGGTTATTTATAACCTTTTGATTATGGAAACGTTTCAGTGTTTTCAACCTGCAGTGTGTGGATACAAACAGGGAAACAAAATATTTCCATGGCTTTTATAACTGAAACAACAAGTGCTAGGCCCATGAATAGTGGAAGGAGAATGGGGAATTAAACTACTTTTCATCATATAAAGCTCAAGAAGGCGGTCAGTGGAATTGCCCAAAGAGCAGGGTTAGCACAAACACGAAGAATTTTTCACACCCTGCACTAATTACATTGGGGAACTTTTCGATACAGGATGTTATGGAGGCCAGAAGTACAAATGGTTTCAGACTGTGATCAACAAATTTGATGTAGGAGTTCTACCAGGGGCGATTATGATATTCTGGGTGTTACCTGCAGCTCAGGATGTCCCTGAGATACAGACTGCTGGAAGAATTCTTATATTACTTCTGCTTCTTATAGCTTTTCCTTATTTGTCTGCTGTTGCTAGAGGAAGGATAACAGGTTAGAGGATCCTTGGTCTGACCTTGTCCTTGTGTCATTGGCTGGTCAGAGGACATGGACAGCAACTATGTCATGCTAATGCAAATGAAGAGTGTAACAAGGGTCTCCAAATGAAACAAGATAAAGCAAACCAAAATAATTTATTTGGTTTATATTTAATTGAAAAGTGCTTATGTATTTCAGCCAACCCTGTTTGGAAGCCTCAGTGATATCTCAACAGCTGCAGGACACTGAGCAGGGACCTTATTTGGAAAGTGAAAACTGCACATCAATAGCAGACAGAGAAGACCGAGAAGAGTGAAGAAAAAGAAAATTAAGATTTTAAGATGGTGAGAACAGGGGGCCCCATTTGGCAGCTATTTAATGCTTCTCAATACTGTATTTGGCACCCAGTTACCATAGTGATTGGCAGCCAATTGACAGGATTATGTAATTCAGCTGTCTCTATAGAGCAAGAGTCATATTTTCAGGGGCAAAACATCACTTTGTTACTGGAGATGTGACCAACACACAGTGTGCTCAGATCAAGGGAGGGTTTTGAATATAACCTTCTGTTTAAGCAACCAAATATTAACAACTCCTTCCCAGCAAAATGCAGGTGAAAGACAAATAGCCATCAGGACTTCAAGGCTGTCTAGACATCTTACCATCCTCACGACCATCTGACAGACCCTGAGGCAGCTGCCAGGCTGGCAGCACAGAGTGGCTGCTGAACTGGTGAGGTGGCACCCCGGCCTTAGGGATTTCCCGTTTAAATTCAGGCCTAGAAACATTGCTTTCAGAAATGTCTCAGAATAAAAAGTTGTAAATAAGGATAGTGGTAATCGAATTCAATACAAGGAATCAGTGGATATCACAGCAGTTATGCTCTTGAATAGTTAAAATAGTCTGGTTTCATTAAGTGGGGCACATGATCCAGACTTGTTTGTCTCTGAAGGGAAAGTGAAGTGATTCACCGATTTCCCCGCAGGACATTTACCATATCAGTAACAGGATCTCACTCCTACCAGTGCTGTTTCATACCTAGCACCTACACAATATCCCTTGATTTTTGAGAATGTGAGGCTTTTTGTCTCTGACCGAATAATCCCAGTATTTGTTCACATGCCAGTGGGATTCATGTGCACAGTGAGGGAGTTTTGTTAGATTGGAAGAAAGGGAATGAGCTCCTTCAAGGACTGAGCCCACAGATAATGTGGCTGGAGTGCTCCTGATGACTCCCAGTCCTGCAGGAGATGCTCCCTAGTCCTCTTTCCTTCCAGGGAGATCTGATCCTGAACTGACTTTCTTCCTGTGTAAATCAGGCTATAACGGTGGCCAGGAGGCGATGCCAGACTTCCCAGCCCTCCTGCTTAAGAGCAGGTCAGCCAGGAGCTCGCCCTTACCTGAATAAACTCAGAGCAAGACAATAATAGCTCTTTTGTCTGCAGATGTAGGACCCTGCCTGGCTACACTGAGAGGAGAAGGTGTTAGAGGGTGGTCATGCCACCCGACTCGACTGCCACTACCCTAGGGACCTCCTCAGCTACTGTCAGCAGCAAAATTCACCTCCTACTACCAGCTGCTCTCTGTAGAAGCCGTTGTCCTCTGTGGCCCCAGGGGTAGCCTCCACACTGGATTTCCTTTTGTCAGATTTAGCCTCTGGGGAGGCAGATGTCGTGTCCCCCCCAGTTTCTGAAGAAGCATGTATTTTCCCTTTCCCAGACCATATTTAACACACCCCTAATTATAAACTAGATTAATATGTAAGGTATTGCAAAGCCAAGGAAGGCTCCACTGAGGGGTATGGGTACTTGCAGTATAGAGCACATACCTGAATGCACATATGGATGCATGTGCCTTGTGAAATGTAGCACAGATGTGGTCTGCGTGTTGGGCAGAGGTGATGCGGGTGATGGAGGGGGCTTGGATCTGCTCTGGGCACATGTGCATGACTGAGCGGTGTTCAAGGCCCTCCTTCTCTGTAACAGAAACTTGTACGAGTTGCAAACTGCGCGCTCAGTCTCTTGGCAAGTGAAACAACTGCTTTTGGCTGCCCTCAGCACATACACTGAGTAATTTCTGTGGTCAGCGGGGTGTTGTGCTGTGACGCACGGCGTGGAGCTCTCTGGTTGGCATATGGGGAGATGGGGTTTCGCAGGTTTCTCTCAACACAGCCTCACCGCTCATGTCAGTGGGCAGTGGGAGGGCTGGGGGAAGCTCATGCCTTTGCCGAGCAGGCTGGAGGACAGGGACAGCTTGTGGGGCTGGAATATAATTGTCCCAAAGAAACACTGAACATGACAGGGTGGTGAGGAGGATTTTATTTCCCTAGCTAGGAAATTAAGTTTCTGTAACCCCTGACTGAGTTTTATACTATCAGATGGAGATGATAAATCTAACTATTTTCATATGACTTTAAAGCACCCTGGAAACAAAATGCAGTATTTAGGGTCTCCCATTATCCAGCACTGTTTCTTTCTCTTTCAGCAGGATCTGGAAAAAAGACCACTAAAGCCAAGGCAAAAGACTCCCACTGACTTCAGTAAGAGCTGAAGCTGGCCCTTTACAGAACAGCTTTACAGGTGTCTCTGCTCAGAGATATTTCTTTATAAAGATGCTTTCCTTTGGACTTCCAGCAACAACAACAACACCTATGCACACACACACGTGCACACACAAAAGACATGGAGAAGTCATCCATCTTAGAAAACCTGTTATGCCTTCTAAGCGTTTCTAAATCAAAGACTGATAAATAAAACATGGGCTCAGTGTTAAAAGGAAAAAAAGAGTCCTTTTAACAGATTAAAGTGTTCACAGTGCCTGACACTGTGAAATAAGAGTGTTGAGCAGCAGGGCAGTTAAGAAAAAGGACTGATTTTGCTGACAGGTACAAGCTGTTGTGTGTCTTGTACCAGCCAAGGCAGAAAAATGCCCAAAAGCTACTTTCCCAGCAAAGCCTTCCCAGAAGGTAACAAACTGTAGCCATCTATAGCTAAAGTTTTGCATGTTCTCTAGCTGAATGTTGCAAGACAAAGCTTCTCTCTCTGAATGAAGAGGAAGAAAGTAGTTTTTAAGCCCATCAAAGTAAACAAGCAAACAAAATCAGCATCCTTTCTACTGCTGTAATGGTTTATTCCAGCAGACTGGAAGCCCTGCTGGTTTTTGCAGCATTTTTTTTTCCCCCTTCAATGTTTTGATTCTTCTTAAGGCCCAGTGCACTGGCTTGGGTCCTTAATTATATTTCCACTTGCTCCTCATCAATTGCAGAAGAAGAGGTGGTAAAGCCCTATGAACTTTCTCATTCCTCCAGGACTGCAAATGGGGGGGGCAGGACATCTAAAGGCTGTATTTGCACAGATGGGAACATTTCTCTATATGAAGCGGCATTAACTAATTACATTTATTTAGCTGACCAGAAAAAACTGATCATTAAGAATGATTTTTCTTTCATTCTTCCCTTCTGAGCCTGTGGTACCTTGACAGAGGGGAGACTTACAGCAGAGGTCACTGAAAATCCTCTTGAATATTTTATCAGTTCTGCTTCTTATGGCTTATTCTACAAAGACAAACCCTTATGTGTGAAGGACATAGAGCTGAGAGCAGGGGGAGGAGGATAAACCTGTGTCTGCCCTTGCTTTGCTTTCTGACCAGAGCACAGAGCACATTAGATGTGGATGTGGGAAACAGAAAGAATTTGTACACCATTAGCATCACACTTGATATGGAGTCTTGTTCTTATTAGCAAAAAAGGGCCCCAATCAATGTGAATGAGAGCCAAATGATTTTTCTGTCAGGCTGGTACGGAGTAGTTTTTACAATGCCAGCTGGAATCCCATAACCTTTCAGGATTGACTTACCTACTGCTCTCATGGATTTGAAATGTTGCAGCAAACAGCAAGCCTAGGTTAGAGCACAACCAGGCAAATCTGCAATAGTCTTTCCCTAACCAATCAGTACAATGTGGTCACGTAGTGCCTACTGTGCAAAAGCCATGTTGCTGCCTCTGCCATTTGAGAACCATTTCCACACAGTCATATAAGCCATCTCCAAAATGCCCCAGACAGTAAGACACAAGGCCAAAGGCAGGTGAGGGGAACCTATAAAATTAAATTGCATTATTTATTGCAGAGAACTAAGTTCTGTCTTGCCCTAGGATGTCATTATGCACCTCTGTTGGATGCTGATAATAGTCATCTGCAATTTGGTAATTACTTTAATATCTTTGTAAAATATTGATAATTTACCACCCTTGTGAAAGAAACCCCTTTTTGACGTACTTACACCCCTGACAGGCCATAGTGTTGGTGCAGGGACTGAATGAGACCAGAGCCTGACAAACCAGACTTGAAATCCCCTCAGAGAGGCAAGCCTGGCTGTCAGCAAAGGGAATCACTAACTTCCCTGGGATGCTGCTTATGTTGGGTTTGGGGCTGTACTGGAACAGCAGCTGATGTCTGATCAGGGGCAAAAGAGAGGTGAATGCCAACACCATAACCAGATGGGACTGACATAGATCTTGTCCCCTTCCTCCATTCAGCAAGAGAGGAGGGAGTTTTGTGTCTGGCAGGCCAGCTCACCCTGTGTTCAGTGGTTCTTTCTTATTGTTATGCCCCAGGTGAGTCTTCTATTTGTCTTGCATTTATTTCATGTCACTCCTAATAAGCACCCTTCCAGCCTTAGCAGGTCAGAGCTTCTTACAGCATTTTCCTGTATTTCAAACCTGATGGGAAGAAGTAATGGGAAAAAGTACTTCAGCTCACAGGAAGCCATTCTAAGCTTCTTTTTTAAATATGTATCTTTCAAAAAGTCCTGGAAGAAGCTTCCACATTGGTCAGAAAGACTTGGATTTTCCATGGTACCTTTTAGCTCAGCAGCATCTCCAGCTCACTCATGAGGAAACAGCTTTAGTGAAACACTTCAGCCATTACAGGCTTGTCTACAGCTCACATGCAGCCCGGGACTTTTAATGTTTTTTTTTCTTTTTTTTTTTTTTTTTTTTTTTTTAATTATTATTTTATTTAATTATTTATTGTAGAAATTACAGCCTGTGGACTTATAGCTCAGGTTTGTCTACTTGGTATCTGCTTCAAGGCATTTGCTATGATTCTCTGTCCACATGCTTCAGCCCTGACACACAACAAGAACTTCACAGCCTCTTCTGGTGTTGACAGTTAACACCAATTACACCAACATTTTTGTAGGGTGAAAATTTATCCACTGGGAGCTTGAAAGAATCCAACTCACTTCATATAGTCTGCCTGATAACCCATAGATAATAATGATTTACTGACCACACCTGGGCTCTGGCAGATGACCTAGATTTCATCAGTATCCCCTGACACCTTCAGCCTACCAAACCTGGGATTTTGAAGGAGTTGATGCCACCCACCATTAAGATTATTCCTTCTTTGTTTTAAAAAATTCTAGGAGATTTGTTCTTTATTCCTTCCCTTGCCCTGCCGTGGGAGATGAGCAGAATGGGATGTCAGCTCTATATCCCATAGAAATGATGCTTCCTCCACTGCACATCCTAATCCACTCTAGTTCCCCCCCAGCCAGGCCAGTAGTAGCAGGAGCTGTATGGCATTAAATAAAAGCAGCAAAGAACTGTGTCCCCATGCACTGACTGTAGCACAGGCACAAGTTTAGCCAGTGAAAACCAGAGTGAGCAGAATCCAAGTCCCACAGTGGCATGAGCCCTAATTGTAGGCATGTGCACAACACCAGCGCGGTGGTCGGGTGCTTGTGTGCCCCTCAGAGGTGTGGAAGGTTGTTGTGAGGTGCTCAACATGCCTCCACCACATGTAGCTGGATGGGTCCCTGACCGCCTCCTTACACACATGGGGTTTTCACTTATCGGGCTTTTCCCACTTCTTTCGCCGAAGTGATCACTGCTGCTTCTGGAGTTGATCTCTGAACAGATGGAGTTTCGGGAGGGTAGCGAAGAGGCCCTGTGGAGAGCGAGTGGGGAAGCTGCTCCATCAGAAGTGAGAGAGAGGTGAGGGGCTGGTGTAGGGGGAAGGACAAAGGGCAATGGGAGGGAAAGTAGAGCCACTTCAAAGGGCTCAGACCTTGAAAGCCCAAGAGCTAATGTCAGTGAAGACACTTTTGGGCTTTGACTCCATCCTGGCTGCTTCTGTGTCACAAGACATTTTAGCAATCTCCTCCAGTTAATAAGAGCAATGCTCAAAAAATACTGAGACTTCATGAAGGAACAAACTGAAATGGATCTCCCACCCTTCAACAGACTCAAGTCTAACAGTTGACAGAGAAAAATCCTGAGATATCCTTTTTTTTTCTCAAAATCAATTTGTTTTATGCTGTTGTTTAAGTAACTTGTTGGAAATTTTAAACCTAAGAGAGGATGCTTGCTCTGTTGTGCATAGCAGAACACTGCAGAGCCCAGCAAAGTAGACAATCTCCATTCTCTCGTCTTGGATCTGTTCCTGAAGTCTGCAGGTTTATTTTTAAAGTCTGCCTTGTAGCTGCCATCATAGTCCAGGCAGAAGAAGCACATGTGGTAGAAAAGAAGGGTGCAAACGAGGATGGCAATGAGAAAGAAACTCTCCTAATGAGAGACAATGCTAAAGTCAGCTAAAACAGCATATTCACTCCTCTTTGAATTTCTGTGTCTCCCATAGCCATTTTCTCTGCATGTCTGCCCTTCCTTTCCTCTTACTACCAATAAATGCTGTTGTCTGTGCCATGCTATTAACTTTTTTAATATTCCATTTTAAAAATTAATGTATTTTTAATAAAATCTCCCAATTGCTCATGAAAAGAAAATTACCGATTAAGGTGCACAGCGTATACTGATGCAAAAGGTAACTTTCTGACATTCTCCAGCGTACGCTACTGGGCAGCAATTTTTGTTTTAAAAATAATGTTTCTTTTGTCAGCTGCATTCTCATTTATTGATGTTGAAATGAATTATAGCAGAAATACGTACAATGGTGACATTGTTATGTTTAACTACCTATTTTAGGTCTAAGCCAGAGCACTTTACATATTCTTACAGTAACAATATTGTTTGTCTTGCTCTTCCTTGAGTTTACTCTTGTTTTGGGGTGACTTCCTTTACATCCCTTCACTCAGTAATGAACGTGTTTATTTTTACAGCTAATCATTTAAGTCACTCTATAATTTCTGCTGAATAGAAATACTGGAAGTTCGGCAATTCCTACAGTTTCTCATTGTCATTCTGCAACTTAATACAGTATGTTTGATATTCTGGTCTCTCTTCTTTTTACCTTCTTTTTTACCTATTTGCTGAAATAAAGCACAAAAGATGTTGATTTTTGTGGCAAGTATAAGGCTCAGTATCTCAACTTCCTCAAAAAGAATTCAGAAACAGAGAAAATGTTTTGATCTTGGAGATATGATCCAAGACAGTTTCTAAATTTCTCCACAACAAATGCCTTTCCTCTACCACTGTTATGTCAGCCAAGTGGTACAAGTCCGTTTCCTACCATAAAATACCCCAACATCTCCATTGCCAAGGGAAGAAAATGTGGGTAGATTAAAGAAAATAGCACTATGTTATATCAGAGGAGAATTTGTATCTCGAAAGGAAATTGTAGGCAACGCCTCAGAACATCCTCAGGGTCCCTCTGACCCACCTGAATGGCACAAGGGCACTCTGATACCAGTTTCTTTTCCTGATTTGTTCTTCTGATTAAAATATGAACATTTGCATTATTTTATAAAGGAGTTAATTTCTGTTCTTGCCATTCAGAAAACTAATTTCTCCTTCTCATGGATTTTCCCCTAGACTGAGCAAACTGCAATTCACTCCAAGTAACCAATTTCTGATTGAAATTAAAGAAGCCCTGGTTAAGCATTATTCCCAAATCTTCTTCAAGGAAAAAAAAAAAAAGGAAGATTTTTATCTTTGCTTTAAGAAAAATGGGTGATGCATGAAAATGAAACTAGCTTTGCTGGGTGAGACGATGAGTAAAGATGAAGTGCTCCTTTGTTGTCTGAGGACAGTAGCAAGCAGATCAGTAAGACTGACCCTTTGGCCTCCTGAGGCTGCTAATAAGGGTGCCCTGCCAATATTGTCTTTTTCTGCATGGAGCTTTCTCTGTCTGAGACTGGATTCACAATCCTCTCTACGTTACTGGTAAGCATCAAAGTTTTGCTTGATTGAATGTGTAAACTAGGGGTTCATGAGATGGGGTTCAATCTCTGTTCTGGTTATCACCCCACCAGGTCACTTTTGTGCTACGTCAACCTTTTGGGTTTTAAGAGGAAGTTCTTTGCCCTAGGGAATATCTCATACTATGTGATGATACCATGCTTCATGCTAGGAGGTATTAAACAGATTTCAGATGGGATCTCTTGACGTTTAGCAATGTTGAAAATACCAATAACAGACTTACATCAGCCTCCAGCTATATCCTTAAATATTTGTATCTTCTGGCTGGCCTAGCGTGCTGCATAATGATGGTGCGCTGCAGAATTAGAGGCTGCTCTGGAAATCCCTTTCTAGCCAACCCAGCTAAGTCCTTGTAGGGGTCATTCTCTGGAGCTTGTTTTGTGTTATCATTGGCAGAAGTTCTCAAAACATCCTAAGGAAAATCACAGATCTTGCACTTTGCTGCAAAGGACATTTTCAGAGGCTCAGGGAAAAAAAGACTCTCAACAGACTGAACAGGAGCGTGGTTGCAAAATCCAGTCATGGATTTTCAATATGGTCCCATGTTACCTTGAAGATGAAAAAAACCCCCACATACTGATAGGTGCTTTCTGAATTGTATGTATTTTTATTTTCGGCCCAAAATAATTTATTTCAACAAGAAAGAATTGAAGAAATCAGCTGAGATCAATAACACTAGAAGTCCCTCCTACTGTTTTGTTCCCACAAATATAACCAATGTTGTTGACACTCTACCCCTTCCTTTTTCAAATTCATAATTTCCTCTGAAAAGATTTACACTGAAAAATGTTGAAAAATCTCTACTTTAATTTGCTATTTACCTGTGTTAGTGATTCTAAATGAAATCAAAGGCCCCTTTGTGCTTAGGTACTGTTCAGTCATAGTAAGATTCAGTCCCTAAGCTGAATATTTTACAGATTAATAAGACAAAACAGATCAAATAGGTAAAGTGTGGAGGAGAAGCAACCTTTCTGAGACCATAAAGTAGATCACTACCAGAGCCAGGAACAGAACCCACAGCCCTTCAACTTCACCCTGCTACTTTCCACTTTCACAAGATCACCCACCTACATTCTGGGTGAAAAGAAACAGTTCATTTAAATAGGTTGTTTGTTTTTGTTTTTGTTTTTTTTTTTTTTTTTTTTTTTTTTTTTTTCCCTACCAATACAGTAGGAATAATATAAAGTTAACAAATTCTACTTAAACATGAAAATTCATCATTCCAGACTGGCAAATAACAGCAACTGACTCTTTAATACAGAAGCTCCTGATAGAATTCTTGGGATGCTTGAATAAATGCATTTTACTTATAAATCCTTTGTGCTTTTATTTGTTATTAAGAATAATTTTAAGTTGGATGGATATAATTCACACTGATTCCTCCAAGGACAGAGCATTGATGCTAATTTTTCCTCCCTCTCTCCAAATCCCCATCCCCTGTCCATATCCACTTATTTGTTGAGCAGACAAATGACTGCATTTTTGCTAATTGGCCATCTGACACACCCCTGATTTGCAAATTTGCTGCCACATCTTGGCATGAACAAATAAAGTGCTGAGTGGTTACTACCTTTTCTTCCATATAGCACTAATCTGGGTTGCTGATCTCTGTCTGAAAGCCAGCTTTCACAACCTTTTTAGTAACTCTGTCCATCTGACAAATTTACTTGAATATGGCCAAATGTTACTGGGGGCAGAATTGGCAAGGCACTGGTGGCCATGCAGATTTCTTTGCTATAAAAGTCAAGCTAAAAAAAAATGTCTGATGACAAGTCTAAAATGCATTTTCTGGGAAGATAAGGGTCTGCCCCACCTGAGGCAATGGAACAAGAGTCATTTCCAGTCCAAAGGCCATGTGATGCTTATTACAGGACTGAATCTTAGGCCTGTGAACTGTGCTGAAGGGCTTTATAGGTTAAAGGGATCCCTCTTGAACACAGCTAGAAAATGATCTAAGAAAACCAACATTTACACAGATCACCAAAGAGAAAACAGGCAACACCAGTTTAGGTTTGATCGCAAATGCATTTCATTGTCTTTGTTGATAGAAAATTAGTTTCAGGCCTCTCAATGACATTTGTTTCATGATGTAATTAGAGAAAAAAAAAAAAAAAAAAAAAAAAGAGAGAATTTGTAGCAGTAATGGTAGACTCTGTGCTGGAATTTATCCTGGACAATTTCTCTGAAACAAGCAAGAACAGAGAAACACCTATTCTATTTCTTAGCATTGCTCCTTAGTCTGCCATTGTCAGAGTTGCCATGCTGGGGGAGAGTGTGGGAGGGTATTCACACTGTCATCTTGGGTCTGAAATAGGAGGCTAGACACTCTGAACTCCCTTACACAGTGAATTGAAAGAGAGACTTCTCCAAAGTCAAGTTCAGAGCACCCCAGGGTGTGGCTGCATGAGGTTAACAGATGTTGATGCTGCAGCAGTAACCTGTGCCCCTTCCTCCCCGCTCCCAGCCAGGCACTGCCTGGTGTCAGCAGCAGCAGTCAGTCTCACCCTGTGAGCTACTTCAGTCGAGAGAAAACTGAGCCACAAACAGGAAATACGAGATGTTTTCTGAGTTAGTTTGGCTTCCAGAAGGAGAAAGGAAGGGGCTGTGGCTGGAGGGAGGCAGCCCTCCTCCTCTGAGTCCCACCAAGCTCTTGTATCATCCGTGGGTCTGCAATTTACCCAGCAAGCTCAAAGAGACCAGATTTTAATTCAGACACCTGCGTTCATAACCTAAAATTAGACACTCTGAATATGTTCCACTGCACCAATAAGACAGAGTCTTTAAAGTCCTGCCAGAGCCTAAAGGTACCTGTCATTTGACCTTCTCTACATCTACTTGTCTTCTCCACAACATTTCCTATTCTTCCCCTTCCTGGCAAAAGATCTGCAAGAGGGTCTTTATTTCTTCACACAGGTCATTCTTCCTGGCCTCTGTGCATTTTCAAATACTTTCTCCTTCGTCTTGTTTTTTCCACTTAATTGTCTAAGCAGTGCTAATTGTAAGGTTGCTGCCAGTTCCTCTTACATCTATTCCTTGGTGGTTTTGTCTTCCCCCAAAGAGAGAATCAGTGCTTGCACAGGATGTGTGGGCCCACCTGGAAGTACAGAAAAAAATAGCCACAAAGAGTGATAGGTGTGTGGTGTCAATGTATCAAAGCTTAAAATTCAGGGTGAGGAAGGACTATACCTTCAAGCAAGATCAGCAAGTTCAGTTGCCTCTTGTTCTCCATCTCTTCAAGTACATCCATTTTTTGAGCTCATGTCTCACTGAGAAGATTTTCTACTGGTGTGAGAAAAGGCAATAGTGAGAGTCTTGCTCACCCCGTTCTCTTCTTACAATGTGTGTTTTGGTCTTCTGTTCATCTCAGGGCACTGGGGACGGTGTTGTGGTTTGTGCAGGCAGTATTTTCAGTGAACTAAGCAATCTGCTCTGTGTTTGCAGAGACCTGGCCTCAAGGACCCTATCAGTCCTTCCCTGTTTTATTTTCACGTGCTTCCAAGAACTGCTAGGAGATGTATTATGCATTCTGAGCACTGTGTTCACACACCATTTCCCGGAGCCAAGAGACCTGCCAGGAGCCTGCAGCTTGAACAACAGCAGCTGACAAGACCTGAGCAGGGTCAGGAGCAAGGGCAGCCAAGCCCACCCCCATACATAAAAGACACTTACAGAGCATGAGCGACCAGGAGTGACACCAACCGGGTGTGCAAAAAGGGCATGGCATGACAGGTTGCACAGCAGTTTGCACAGAAAGGCACACAAGAAAGGTGCTGAAGCTCTGCCAGCTCGACCAGGGAGCAGTTGTATCCACCCAGCAGAAACCCATGGCCTCTCTGAGCTCTGCACCCACCACGAGTGACACAGCTGCCCAGCCAGAGTGCTGGTGGGAACATGCTGCCACCCCAGTGTCAGACTGGACCTGCTGTTTGTGAACAGAAAAGGACTTGTGGGTGATGTGATGGTTGGAGGCCATCTTGGGCACAGTGATCACAGATTTATTCTTGGAGAAGTAAGGAGGAGGGGTCAGCAGAATTGCTACCTTGGACTTCCAGAAGGTAGACTTTGGTCTGTTTAAGGGCCTGGTTGACAGAGTCCCTTGGGAAGCAGTCCTGAAGGGCAAAGGAGTCCAGGAAGACTGGACATTCTTCAAAAATGAAATCTTAAAGGAGCAGGAGCAAGCTGTGTCCATGTGCTGAAAGACAAGATGGAGGGGAAGAAGCTTAGCCTGGCTGAACAGAGAGCTTCAGATGGAACTCAGGAATAAAAGGAGTGCTTATGACCTTTGGAAGAAGGGGCAGGCAACTCAGGGAGAAAATTAGAAGGGCCAAAGCCCAGCTAGAACTTAGTCTGGCTACTGCTTTAAAAGATATAAAAAATGTTTCTATAAATACATTAGCAACAAAAGGAGGGCTAAGGAGAATATCCATCCTTTACTGGATGCAGGAGGAAATGTAGTGCAAAAGGATGAGGAAAAAGCTGAGATACTCAATGCCTTCTTTGCCTCAGTCTTTAATAGTAAGACCAGTTGTTCTCTGGGTACTCATCCCCCTGAGCTGGAAGACAGGGACAAGGAGCAGAATGAATCTCCCACAGTTGAAGGGGAAATGGTTAGCAACCTGATACACCACCTAGAGACATGCACAAGTCTATGAGACCAGGTGTGACCCACCCAAGGGTGCTGAGGGAGATGGCGGAAGTGCTCACCAAGCCACTTTCAATCATTTATCAGCAGTCCTGGCTAATATGGAGGTCTCATTTGACTGGAAGTTAGCAAATGTGACGCCCATCTATAGGAAGGGCCAGAGGGAGGATCCAGGAAACTACAGGCCTGTTAGTCTGATCTCGGTGCTGGGGAAGGTTATGGAGCAGATCAACTTGGGTGACATCACACAGCACATACAGGACAACCAGGCAATCAGGCCCAGTCAGCATGGGTTTAGGAAAGGCTGGTCCTGCCTGACTAACCTGTTGTCCTTCTATGACAAGGTGACCTGCTTAGTGGATGAGGAAAGGCTGTGGTTGTTGTCTTCCTCAACTTTAGTAAAGCCTTTGACATCATTTCCGACATAATTCTCCTGGAGAAACTGGCTGCTCATGGCTTGGATGGGTGTATTCTTCACTGGGTAAAAAACTGGCTGGAAGTGTAAGCCCAGTGAATGGAGTTATATCCAGTTGTTGGCTTTACAGAGGGCTCTGGACAGGCTGGATTAATGTGCAGAGGCCAGCTGTATGAGGTTCAACAAGGCTCAGTGTCAGGTCCTGTACTTGGGTCACAACAGCCCCATGCAGTGCTGCAGGCTTGGGGCAGACTGGCTGGAAAGCTGTCTGGTGGAAAAGGGCCGGGGGAGTTGGCCAACAGCCGGCTGAATGTGAGCCAGCAGTGTGCCCGGGTGACCAAAAAGGCCAATAGCATCCTGGCTTGTATCAGAAACTGTGTGGCCAGCAGGTCTAGGTAAGTGATTGTCCCCCTGTTCTTGGCACTGGTGATGTCTCATACTGTGTTCAGTTTTGGGCCCCTCACTTCATGAAAGACATTGAGGCCCCAGAGTGTGTCCAGAGAAGGACAACAAAGCCAGTGAAGGGTCTGGAGCACAAGCCTTATGAGGAGCAGCTGAGGGAACTGGGCTTGTTCAGCCTGGACAAATGGAGGCTCAGGGGAGACCTCGTTACTCTCTACAATTAACTGAAAGGAGGTTGTCGCGAGGCGGGTGTTGGTCTCTTTTCCCAAGTAACAAGCAATAGGACAAATGGAAATGACCTCAAGTTGTGCCAGAGGACGTATAGATTGGATATTAGGAAAAATTTCTTCACTGAAAGTGTTGTCAAGCATTGGAACAGACCGTCCAGGGAAGTGGTTGAGTCACCATCCCTGGAAGCATTTAAAAGACGTGTAGTTATGGTGCTTAGGGACATGGTTTAGTGGTGGACTTGGCAGTGCTAGGTTAACAGTTGGACTTGATATCTTAAAAGTCCTTTCCAACCTACATGATTCTATAATTCTATGATTCTATGAGCTTTCAGTCACTTGTTTAATATCAGCCTGGTAGTCATTGCACACATGTGTTAGTGAAAATATGGATTAACTCAGCAGTGTCAGGAGTGATTCTGGATCTCAACCATGTTTAAAATCAAAAAGTAGCCAATTCTGCTTAGATATAGGGTTTTTTTCACACTGATCCTTTAACATTTTGCTGTGCAACCAGAAAGATTATTCAGAGCACTTTGCATATGTGTGTATTCACAGCCTCTTGCAGTCAAGAGTCCAAGGGTTTAATGTAGGATAATTTTAGAGACCATATGGTGTTTGAGATGTACTTAAAGTTCATCAGGTATAATATACAGGTTACCCAAGCCCCCTGGGAATTGCAATAAGGGTCAGGCAGGATAGCATATAGTGGCACTAGATGGCTGTGTTGAGCTCCATGAATCATTCCCCAAATATCTTGCCATTAGCCTCAAGGGAGTTGAGAAGAGGCCCAAAATCTCTGAACAGGTACAGCAGCACCTCTTACAAACAACTGAGCAAAAACCAGAGATGGTATTAAAATTAAGTCAGTTCTGACAGACCTAAGCCACAATGGACTTTCCATACATTAAGATTTTTCATAGCAAATAGTGAAACTTAGAGGTACTCTGCCTGGCACTGAAGGGTACCTCTATTTACATCACTAAGGGGTATGATTAGCTTAGGGCTGGGAACAGTGCTGGTGATTTTGCTCATCTGCAGTAACTAGGTGACATGGTTGTACAGTTTCCAGAACTGTCTACATTACTTTTCTCACCTCTTCCAGTCCAAAGATCAGCTTTCCCCAAGGCACAGCCCTGACCTGCACTGCACTTGGGGGTACAGGTTATCTGAAGTGGAACTCCCCCTAGTCCCTAGGCATAAGTCAGAGCTCTAGTCCTGAAGTTCATATACTGTGTTGCCAGGTGCCTGGAAAGAGAATTTTTTTCTTAGAGAAGCTTTCTTCTATTTGTCAATATACTCGTACTTCCTGAATAAAGGCATTTTATGTATCAAGAGAAGGTTTGTTCCCCCTCCTCTTTTCATTTAAGAGCTAATTCATACGCAAGCTAATTTGTTCTGGCTATTATCACAATTTATTTCCGTTGCTACAGGGCAGCCAATAACTTTAATAAAGGAGGTTCCAGTTACCCAATCTTCCCAGTTAATAAACTGCATTGAAATACCCAGAATGAATTGGCTCCCACATGCTACAAATACAGAAAATTACCATGCTATAGTGTTATCACTACCACACAGGTACAATTAAATGTGTGTTATGCATGGAGCTGCACAGAACATTACCAGTAATATCAAATGCAATTAAAAAGGAACTATTGTGTGTCTCCATCTGAAAAATCAGCTTGCTTGTATGTGCTTTACGCTGGATTACTCACTGGATAGAGCAATATTGAATCACCTAGTGCTTGGGATTCACAGGAGAGAGCAAAGTAAACAAAGCACCACTGCCAAAGGGATGGTTAATAGTGAGGAGCTGAGGCTTTCCACCTTGGATGAAAGCGTGAGCTATTTATTTCCTGCATCACTGGAACACTATTTGTTCATTAATGTTGACCTTATTGGGTATAGGCACTGTTCCGAGGGTTGTAGGTTTTGTTCAGCCATGTGCACTATCCTTCTCCTATAGAAATGACAGTTTTATACAAGTCCGCTGCTTTGTTTAATAGATCATCTTTCCATCACGTTACGCTCTAGTTCTTCTCCCTTTGTCTTTAAATCTTTAAATCTCAACCTTCTTTTTATACCCCTGTCAGCCTGAAGACACCCCCAATCCAGGCAATTGCTACAGTGAAACTGTTGGTATCTCCCAGTAACTCAGCTCTTGGAAATAAAATCCTCTCTTGAGACCTATCACTGTATTAAATAGGTAGGAGCTCAGTATTTTGATTACTTTTATTTGGTGGTTTCTTTTGCTTTCATTGTAAAACTGTAGTATCCTTGAACCAAATTCAACAGTGACTGATAACTGAACAAAGTCCTTCTAAGTCTCTGTAAGTTTCACTAATCATCCTTGTTGCAAAGTGTAAGGACTTACCAAGTCAGGACAGCACTAAGGAAGGAACCTCTGAATCACGGACATCTTAAAACTGAAAATTAGATACTTTTTGGTGATGGGTTGAGAATTTAATACCTAAAATTCACTATCCACTTAATAGAGGAAACTAGTGGGACAAAATATTTATTTACTTTGAAGTTAACAGGGTAAGCAGAGGAACACTGGTTGAGGAGACCTCCTGGGTCTCCGAGTGGCATTCACACAGCTGCAGATTATCACACCTCAGCACAATACTGACCTAACTGCAGCAACTTGTGTGAGCACTTCCCCTTGCAAAGCAAAGTGAGCCAAGGCACAGATGTTACCCCATGGTTTTTTATTAGTCCAGAATACTTTTTCACCCTTTTTCAACTATTTGATTTAGGGTCTCAATAAACACCATTCTTCCTAAAAGTATTTAAAAGCACGATATGAGCCTACTACTGCTTTTTGCTTCATTTCTTGTTGGTCCTTGTGCCACGCTTTGCCAAAGAGAATCATAAATTGCAACATTTCTAACACCATGTTCCTGGCTAGAACAAATCTGCACATCTCCATCCAGACCACTGGAACTACAGCACCTTACTCCCATCAGTGTCAAGTTTGTATTTTTATTCTTTCATTACAAAGTTCAAAACAACTGTAATGGTGGTCGAAATGTCAAAATGACAGCTGTTCTGTGAAATTATTCAAAATTAATTCCTTTAAGAAAGGCATGTTCGAGTGTTGTTTCTCAGCAGTGCTGAGGACTACAGTTCCCATGCCCATAGGCTTCTTGGGGAACATTCCTGGAGTCAGAGCAGCCCTTGACGGATGTGGGCTTTGTAGCTAATTCTGAATCTCCTCATGTTGGAGCTGTTGACTGAAATTTAGACCAAGAGCTCGTCACCCCATCCCTGGGATGATGTGTTCATTACGTAGCTGTTGCAGCAGCTGGTAAGAAATGCCATCTGTAAAGTGAATGAGTCCTGTGCTTGGAAAGACAGAATGGAGAGGGACGTGGGGGCTTGCAGTTGCAAAGTACATGCTGACATTGCTTAAAATGTCATGCTACTGTGTAGTTACAGTCATATCAAATGCATTGCATGCTATAATGTTGGGTGGGAGCAATTACAGCATGCATAATTGCTGTCTTCCTTTCCCCTCGTCTTTCTACTTGGCCCAAGTTTCATATGCACATGTTATCCTGTGGGTAAAAGCTAATATAATATGAATTAAAGAAAATTGCACAATTCCCTAACGTCCACATCACACAGATTGATTTGCATTTACTTGTAACCGAAAACACATGGCTAGTCACGGTTTAAGAGAAATAAAAAGGATTACAGCAACCCCAGACCATGACTGAAAGGAGTTATTCAGCCCCTGCATTGTATCATTTAGCTTCACAGTGGAGCAGATACCTAATCTAACATACAACAGGCCATCTATAATCAAAGAGTTTGCTGCTCCTCAGCCATCCTGGAATTATCACTTAAGCGTTTGTCATGACAGATATTCAAGGCTCGTTTGGCGAGGGGAAAGTAGCACTGAAGGGAAAACCCAGGTAGAAGAACCTTTAGAAGACTGATTGAAATTGCAGGTGACAAGGGGATTGATGGCAATGGCAATTAGGTGGCCCCTGGGAAGTAGATAACTGTTAGAGATACAAAAGCTTGGTTCTGCGTGGGATGCCGCAGTCATCCTCTGGTCAAGAGAGTGACCCACTCTCTTCTCTGAGACGGCAGAGTGATTTCCAGCAGGGATCCTGCTCTGTACCTCATTGTAATTCAGGAAAGCCCAGCACTGAATATTTTCACTGTTCTCATATCCTGATGAGATTGTACTGCCACGATGCAGTCAGTACAGTGCCTGAGAAAATTACTTTGTGAAATGCTGGGATTCAAACCATTACCTTAAGTAGAATCCTTAAGCTGAATTTAAAGCATGATGTGATGCAGGTGCTTGTGTCCTGCCCTTTCCTTTTCTTTCTCTCTTAGCTTTGTTTTATTTTATTTTAATTTTATTTATTTTTAGAAAATCATTCAGACTCTGGATTGTTTGTATTTCATAGTTCTGGGCTCGTCAAATTGATGGATAACTCTAAATAATGAATCCCATGACTGCACTACTGAAATTATCTCAACCACCAAAATGTCTGTTTAATCTACATCAGAGTGCCTGTGCTCCTTTTGTGCCCAGATAAATCAGCTAAGCGTAACAAAGTACCTCCAACATTCATTTCCAAAGATCTGAAAAGTGGTTGGCTTGTCCTAGTATAGTTCTATGGCTGGCAGCTGTCTGACAGTGTTTCTGACCAAAATATGGGGGTAGTGGATGAGGAAAAGGCTCTCTCTAAAAGAAAATAATAGTTTTATTAAAACCTGAGTTCTGGAAGTTTTTCCTGTTTTGTTGTAATTTCTATTGCCAGTCAGTCAATGTTCTCACTGAAGGAAATGAAAATGCTTTTAGCAAAAAAGCGTGTTTGCTTTCTTCTTCTTTAATTTTCCTTTATTTTTGAGTGGACGGTATCTATCTGAGGCAGCTAAACCTCACAGCTGTGGGCAAATTTCCAGTCTTGCTGAAGTGATGCCTGAATAGAATAAATGCTGCAAAAGCAACGGCAGTCCCGGTGCCCCACATACGTGCTTGCATGAGGTCACGCTTCGATCCTAGAGCAGCCAATTTCTGGAGTCAAATTTTCAGCTGCAGCTGCCAGGAGAGGACAGCCCAGCCTCCCAGGGAACTTCCCCTCCATGATGCTGAGGTGAAGCATAGTGGGACTTCTCCATCCCCTGGGGGGATGGGGGAAGCTTGGGGGTCAGGCTCACCCAAAGCTATACAATAGGGCCTGGCCCCCAGGCTCCATCAGGGAAAAGAATTTGGGCAGAGGGGACCCAAGCACCATCGGAGCAGGGAGGACTCCCCAAGCTCTGTGGACAAGACAGGGCCATTGCATGGTGCCCACACCCATCCTCCGCCCCCAGCTGCCTCCTTGAAAGGCAGACAATGTGTCAGCCGTACATAAATTGGGGAGAGGTTTGTACCATAAAACAAACAACCTTATAATCCTTCCAGGGGACTGAATGGAACTAATAACAACGCTAAAGTAGTTTCCATCAGAGTTAAGTTGTCTTGGTCTACGTTTCTAGATTCCATTACTAATCTTAAAGAAGAAAAAGAAATTAAAATCCAAACAATGTTTTTTCTGCCTTTCATTCCTTGAGACAATGGAATAACATGTAATTGTCATTCATTAAACAAAGCTCTCTGTGCACGATATAAAGGGACCACAAAAACTGACATCCCCAAATGAAGAGATTCATTAATCACAAACACAATGAATAATTATTTTTAAAAGAGGAAGCACAAAAGACCTCGGAACATGGAGCTTACATGGTGGGATGTAGCATCTGGGAGCATTGCAGTCCTGCCGATGATGCCTGCCCCACTCAGAATAATCTTTCCCAGAATATGTCCTGTTGAGATTTCTATTTGTTTCAATATACTGTTTGTTTGTTTGCCAATTGGAGCAGTCCAACTGGCTGTATTGCTCAGTAGGATGCTAATAAAATTTAATAGCAAACGTTAAAAAATGTTTATTTAATCGTACCATAGAAATGTTTGGTTAAAGAAAAAATATTCCCCCCATAGCCGTATGGTTTCTGTTTGAAGTGCTTTTGGATCAGACTCAAGGCAATTGGGACTTTGCCAGGAAGGGGTGTAAACAAGGGAGGCGTGGAGCTTTTATTCTTGGAGAATGTATGACGGATCCAGGGTGCAGTAGTGCCAGGATGTTTGTGCTTTAAATTCAAATCAGACACACAAAAAAACCAAACAAAAAGCCATTACTTTTACTTGAGAAAGAAGTGTGCTGGGATCACCTTGTTATAGAATTTAGATAAGAAAAGATTTATTAATTTGTGTGGTTTATCTGCCTGCCAGAACAAGCTTGATCCCTATACACTTTCAGTATTCTAGTCACTGGACTAATATAAATAATTCTCAATTCTATGGGTTTTTTTCTGCAGTATTATTTGTTATATTTCACTATCTGATAATCAAGAGGATTTGACTATATACAGCAAAAATAATTCTAATTTTATGCTACTGCTTTTGTAAGTCAAATATAAGATTATATAAGCTCTAATTCAAACAAATATTCACTGAAGCTCTTTTTTTTTTTCAAGAAGATACGTCATACTGTCAAGAAGTAGGGCTGGAAATCTTGTTTGAGATTGTCTAGTCTGTTTCTATACCTCCAAAGCAGGATCAAATCACTTCTTTTGTTTATTTCATTCCTGAAAATCTCAAATGATGGAAATTTTACCACCTTTCATGGAAATCTCTTCCGTTGCCCAGCTGTTTATCACCTACAGATTTTTCCTGATGTTTACCCTACATCTCCTTTCCTGAAAGTTAGACAATAACTCATTAATACTTGTTCAAGCCATAGAGGACAAAGAACAATTCCTTCTCTCTTTGCAGCAACATTTCACATTCTTGGTATCTGTTCTCATCTCTTTTCTAGTTGGAGCCATGCAGTTCTTCTAAAATGGACCCATTTTCTAGACTGTTGAACATTTTTGTTGCTCTCTATTTCATACCTTTTCACTGGCCCACCTCCTTTTTATTGTACAGTGCCAAGGATATCAGGTGAGAAGCACTGTGTTTGCATAGCCACATGGAAGGATTACTTCATGTGATTTTTTATGTGCAACTCTCCTGTTTACACAGCCCACTATAATATTTATTTTTCGCAGTCGTGTGACAATGTTGACTCAAGTTCAGTCTGTGAACCTTGGTAACCTTTAGATCCTGTTTCACAGGACTGATGCCCAGCAGACGTTTTGCATCCGGTGTTTGTACAGTTCATTATCTCCACTTAGAAGTGTTCAGTTTTCTCTGTTTTCATTGAACTACATCCAGTTTTTTCTCAGCTCATTTCACCCATTTGTCAAGCAGATTTTAAATGCTAATCCTGTCCCTCAAAATGATTGCAGTTCCTCTGTGCTTGATATTCACCCATTAAAAACCTGCCACCATGCCTCAAATTAGAGGGTAATCTTCCTAACCCATAAGCCATTTAGCAAAGTATATGACCAAGAGCTAAGACACCTGTCACGCCTTGGAAAGCTGAGAGGAAGGTCAGCTTCAATCATGGCTTGCACAAGTTCTCAAGAAGCCCTGTATCTCACTATCAAGATGGTATTGGGCATAGAGAGAAACGGCAGCAACACCCAATCCCATAGCTGTCAACATTTCATCCAGAATTCAGGAATCTGTGTTACCCATGAGCCACTATATCAGGGCCCTGCTGCTGGTCACCCCACAAAGACACAGAATGGGAGCTGTGAGCGGTGCTTATTTGTAGCACAAGAACCATATAGCAACTCCCATGCATATATATTATCATATTCTGGTATGAACATGGACTTGAACACATTGTTAAAGTCAGTTGTGCCTTTATATGTTACATACTATAAATTTCTCTTTTTTAATACCTGTATGTATTTCACATGCTAGGAAAAAAAGTTTTTAAAACCCTGTTCATTTGACTTAAAGATCATTGATGCTGTGCTATCTATAACTGCTGTAAGGGAATTTATGGTATAAAGCACTATTCCTCTTGCTCCAGCCAAATGCATATTGCGTCTCCCTCTAGTGGCTTAGTCTACGTGTCCATCCTGCGGTGATAAATCTATGTATTGGTACTAACTCTACTTTCCTGCCATGGACGGGGACACAGCTCACTCATATGGAAGAGAGCTCGTTTATGATCATGTCTTTCTTCTGAGGTATCTTCTATTTCTTTAATTCCTGACAATGCTTAAAGTCTACCTGAATTCTCTACTGCAGCCCAATCAAACTCTTGCTTTTGCATAAAGACAATCATGAAAAACATATGGAGGAAAATGTGGATTTCCAGTCTAGAATTAGTTTGGTGGTAAGCTAGCAGAAACAATGAGACAGAGGACAAAATTCAAGTCTGTCAGACAGCTTTGTAATGTGAATTTGTATTTTTCCATGCAAGATTAGAAACAGCTCAGAGAACAAACTGTTTTTTAGGGTTCTGGACACCAGACGTGCTGGGAAGCTTTACAGAGTTACAGCCAAACCTGTCTCTCTGTTGCATACACCACATATATAGATGCCATATTTTGGAACGGTGTCTTATGCTCAGATTCTTGTCTAAATCACTCCCACTCAAGCTACTTGTTTTCAGACTTGCAGGTAAGTCATCTAGCTAATTGGCTATAAAATGAGGCGGTCATGACTCCGAGTAATTTCTCCCTTCTCTTCCCATCATTGAAACGTGCCATATGCCTCTGAGTTCAACATGACCACCCCAGCCGAAAGCCAACAACTTTACTACCCTCTGTGTTCATTAGACATTCTCTGCCTCTCTCCAGCCCTGTGTCCTTCCTCCGGAAGACACATAAAACCAAGGTCTTGGGCACTTGTGCTAATTAACATTCCCATAGTCCTTTTTGCAAAACTGGAGATAATAGTCCTGGTGTGCTGGCCAACTTCCAGTGTGCAAATTACATTCGGCTTACCTCTAATTCCCCCGGCAGCTGGAGGTGGCTGAGGTATTCGGATGCTCTCCGTCCTTTGCTGTGCTGTGCACACAGAATGAGCCAGGCTGGGAGCTGAGCTGCAAGAGGATGGGGAAAAGCTCTACTTCTGAAAAACGTACCAGCTAAAGGTATCATCAAAGATGAACACAAATACAAGGAGCTTATCCTCTGCTAATATGGAAAGAAAAGAGCTTATTTACTTACCACTGACTAGTCTCTGGTAATAAATTAGCAAGTTTTCCCATTTCTTCATTTTTCAGTACACAGCTGCTCTTATAAATCACCAGCCATAAATCTGAGAGAGGAGTCTGTAACAAAGCCATAATTAAGTCTTAAAATTTAGATGTCATTTTATTAGGTTCTGTGTCTGCATTCACATTCTCCATGGTCCTAGACAAGACAGTTTTCTTCTTATTTAAATGCCTTATGTACTACCAGCTGAAAACTAAATGCGCTTATTAAAACCTTTTTTTTTTTTTTTAAAAAAAAAAAAAAAAAAAAAAGGTTGAAGCTCAAATACCTGTAGTTTAGATGGCTTTTTAGTATTGATATGAATACAAATTCTATTTAGGATATCCAGTTTGGGCCCTGAAGCTATTGCTAAAGACTTGTCACAGAGAACCTATTTATCTGAAAGTGAGAAACACAGAACTACAATTTTACCAAGTACTTGCTTCAGTGTAGCTTTTCCCAGTTTGCTTCTGTCCATCATCAATCTCTATTTCTGCCAGGGATGAAAAGAGGACTTGAAGACTCTGGAGGGACACTTCAGGGTGCTTTTGGATGCTACCAAGCCCCATCCATGATGCGGTTATTTTCTCATAGCTGTATGGGATATGTGTATTTTCTTCCATAGACCCTCAGCGTCCAAATCCAGGGAATCAGATTGCAAAATTTCAGCAACACATCCCGTTCTCTAACCTAATTTGGAAAAGTCAGTGTAATTACTAAATCAAAGAAGATATATTCCTTTGATAATGTCTTTATAAATCTCCTGGCTCCTTTGCCTGTTGGAGAGGTTCCTTAATTTTGAGTGGTTCTTTAAAGACCGAGATTGCTCAGACTGTATATTCTAGAGAAGAGGAGGCTGAATGGGGGATCTTATTAATGTGTACAAATACCTGGAGAACGTGCAAAGAGCAGGGAGCCAGGCTCTTTTCAGTGCTGCCCAGTGACAGGACCAGAGGAAACAGGCACAATCTGAAACACCTGCTGCAGCCTCATTCTGCACTGTTGAGGTTTAGGGACCAGAAGCAAGATCTAGATGTAAGGCCAGCAAAGAGCTGGCAGGACATCACTTGCAGTTTCATGTTGACATGTTGACTTTTGTCTAAGTGCAAAAGGAGAAAACTGAATGTGGGCCAGCATTTCAAAAACAATAGCAATGGATGGTCTCTGTTGGTGGTGATGCTGATGTTTTAGGAAGAGATAAGAATAAAGTAAACATTAGACTTCTCTCCTTCACTCATCAGTCTGAAGATTACATGGTTTGCATGGTGCCAACCCAGCAGAGAGGGAGGACATGATGCAGCATAGGAGAAAGCAGGGTGCAAGGATGCTCATATTTCCATGAAGTCCAACACAAAATTATTCTTCAAAAAGTCAGAGTGAATATTTCAGATTTAACCCTGAGATATTCTGAAGCTTGAGACTGTCAAAATCATGCAGTCCTTTTGCTTCAAGGAAAAAGGTTGATCTAGATATAAACTGTTCTGATAATTTTTTTAGATTAAGAAGTGACATTCACATATTCTAGAGGACAGAAAAGCTATTTTGCACTGAGATCCCCGAGACTTCCTCACTCAATGGTTAATTCTTTAATTAGAGTCTTATCTTACATCTTTTTCTCAGAAGCTGGCAGGACAGGACACCTGCTAACTTGTTTTTGGCTTCTTCATTAGGTCATCAATGGAGATTAGTATTGCTTTGTTTGAAGTTTTAGATCACTGTTTATTTAAAACTAAAATGGAATTGTCAATCCCTGGTATTAGTTTTTCAAACTAACTAAGTGATATTTATGATAGTCTTCTGTATTTATGTGCAAGATGACTTTATTTGTCCTAGACTGTGAATCCCTGTTTGATCTTAGATTATTATGATTTGTTTTATCTGTTTCTCACAGATTTATATTCTGAAACTCCTCCAGTGGCACTAACAAAGATTTGATCACCCAGGTGATAAACCAGTTCTGCTTTTAAGTTTCTTATAAAACTTCATTACAAGTGAAATTAATCACTGTAGCTTTTAATGTGAAGAGAAGACAGAGGCGGTTACTTGATGGACTGTGTTCAAAAAGCTGGGTGAGCTTTATATCACTCTATATGATAATAAAAAATTACGGTGTAAGGCCAAGGTCATATCATAACATATGAGCAATAGTACCGTGTGCTCATGATGCACTGACAAAGGATGCTTGTTCAGCTTTATAGCTCATACTGTAACCTTTCTCTATTTCATATACACTCCCAATACAATTGTGGTTCAGCTACCTATCTAAAAATAGACAATATTTTAGGAATAGATGGTAGTATTTAGTTCCAGTTAACTCAAGAAAAGCTTACATGCCTACAAGAATTTGGGATTTTCAGAAGTACAGGGCCTGTCCTAGATATATGTTCAACTAATAGTTGATGATGTGGTTACTTATATATATTATCGTTTATATTCTTATTTATATGTCTTGCTCAATGCTTTGAAATCCCTTGAAAGCTCCAGAAATAAAGCAGATTCTGCAGGCAAAAGAGAATAATATGGTTTGTTACATTCAGAAATCCTTTGTCAATGGGAAAGAGTAATCATATTGAGAAGTTGTTCTGCTAGATATTGGAAATGAATATATCACTCTTTTTTGTTTGTTTGTTCAGAGCAGGAAAATATGTGTTAAATAAATAAAATATTTCCAGTTAATATCTATTGATGCATGAAAGGCTTGTCTGGAATGAGCTGAAGGAGGAGTGTGTCCAACTGTGGCTCTGACCAGGGAAAGAGAATTGTTTAACAGTGTCCCTATTTCTGCTTGCCCATGGAGCACTCAAGCACAAAGAGTCACTTACACTTTCACGCAGTCACCCTTCTACTTAATTCTACCCTGCAATCTTGGCAAATGAATATTACACAGCTGAGACCTGAACGGAGATTTCCTGGCCCAGTAAGTAGAAGCCATTGGACCATAAATGTAAACAGATGTTTGCACATGTGTGTGACTCACTCAAAGTAGTGAGCTGGGTTTGAAGATGTAGCTTATAAAAACAGAGAATGAAATTATGAAATTACAGTAGGAAATTAATTATCTCCAATTCTGGAAAAAGGCATCCTGTTCTTTATTATTTTTAAGGTTTTATCTCATTTTGGTAATGCTAAATGGAAACTATACTAAAAATAACTATTATTTCACTTACTAAATAACTAAATTATCAAATAGATGATACAGTATCACAAGCATGGTGAACAAGATGTGCACTGCCCCTTTCATCATTGTCACTAGGGCCAGATCCTAAGCAGCTGGAAAAGGTGAAGCTCTGTGAATACACTGCTGTGCAACAGCAAAGCTTGACCGCTTAAAGCTGCGGAAGTACAGTGGGAATCATCAATTAGAGACAAATAAAGTTGTGTTCAGATGATGTGATGCAACACACATACTGTATTTCATCTCTCTCAGTAAGATGAGAACAGATTTGAAGGTCTCAGTTGTAAAACAGGAATTTAAGTGTTAAAAATATTTGAATATGAGTGGCACAAAAGCAAGTCTATACAGCTGCTTTGCAGAGTAATTTCATGCAGTCATGGGTGAATGTGATTTTTTTTCCCCCCCGAAGATGCAGGAAGAGATGACAGATTTAAGTGCTTCATGTGATTAAGTAGACAAGGTGGCCATTTTTCTGCATTTATGCAGAAGCAATAAAAACGCATGGTCATGCACCAAATCCCTCCTAGGGTCAAAACTGCAGTTACTACTCAGGCAAAACTCTCATTGACATCTGTAGTTTTTATTGAATGTGGGCAGTGAGCCTTCTTTCATGCACTAAGTCTGTCCTCTCGTGTTCTTAAATAGCACCATCAGGTGGCTACGTGGAGGAGAAAAAAAAAGGCAATGATTCACATAGTCATCTGAATGCCTAAAAACTGTAGCTGCTCCTTTCGCACCCCCAAACCCGTGAGGGTTCAGTGTAGCAGCTTAGAGGACATTAGGACAGTCTGACACATGAGATGGAGTCTTGCAGGAAGAACTCTGCTGAGACAAACCATGCTGCTCTGGCTTGAAGGCATCCAACGAAGTTTTGGGTATGTTTATCTTTTTCACCCATTTGTGGCTTAAAACAGCAGGTAGCTCAGCATAGTGCAGCTGCACAGTGCATGATCTTGAGTGCTAAAGCTTGAATCTTTAGATGATAAAACTAAAAAGCAAGGACATGTACTCTGTGGTCTTGTATGCCTGCTCACTGACTCTGTTATAGGTGCTACGTGAAGAACAAAGGATGGGGTTTGCCTATTATATTCTGTCTCATGCTGAACTTCAAGCTGAATAGACTCTATCTATTTAAATTAATGTTAGAAATGGGAAATAATTTTTTCACACCAAACCCTTTTTCATAAGCTCAGCCCCCACACCAGAGAGAGCAGGGAGATGGGAACATGCTCTCAGCTAAACGTAGCCCTCCCTCTGCAAAGCCCCGCAGTTTTAACCAACTCTTTGGTGTCCAAAGAAGTCGCACAGTAAGGTACCATGCAGTGCTCTGAGCCTGCCGATGCTTGCACTGGCTAATTTCTGACTTGAATAATAACAATGAAACATGATTGAGCTGCTTGACATTTACAGAAAGGTGCTTGTTAAAAACAGTTCCTCCCAACTTAATTAACACTAAAACCCTTTAGGTGTTTCACCAAGTACATATTAAAACAGCTGTCCTTCTCCCTGAAATGGAAGTAAACTAGAAGTGAGCTTCAATAAAACCAATGGACTATGACTTCTTCCAAGCACAACTGTAATGAAATGTTACTGCTGTAATATCCAGCTAAATAAAGACTGGTGAGATGGCTAGGCCAGCTGCAGTGGCAGATGCAGATAGGATCATGGGCTTTAAACAATGCAATCACTGAATAAACACAGACGAGGAGATAACATTTCTACACCTCCCCAGTTTCCATGAAATTAGGTTTTGTTATTCTAAATCCCAAAGCCGATAATCCTCTCAGTTTAAAATGAATGGTGGTAATGGTTCCAAAAATGGTATCATAAACTATCATTAGTCATTAGTCAGGAAGATTTGGAATTATGCGTTGCCCAGCACTGGAAATTACATTACATATTTGAGGAGACTTGGTGCTTTGGTTGGTGAGAGAGATCACCAGCTGGTTTATATTTTTGTACCTGTATACCATTCTTTCTTTCTTAAGGCAGTCAATTCATGAACTATTGGCCACATCCAAACTGGAGGTTTTGAAATTAAACACCATCCCAAATTGAGATCAAAGTTTAAAAATTTCTCTGATTTGTCTGTTGTCTATGATGTCATCTAAAATCATCAACATAAAAAAAAAAAAAAAAAGAACAAAGAAAATATGGCAGTATCAATGAAGTTTTTAAAAATTGTTGTATTCACATGAAATGTTTAAATCTTACTAGCATTTTCCAAAGAAAAATAATACTATGTAGTGTTGTCAGTCACTTGACAAGGCAGATCCAATAGAAAATAAATGCCAAATAACTATCAATATTTACTTTGTATCCCAATCTAAATATCAAAATGTATTATGGTCCAAGCTCAGAGTCTTCCAGTACCCTCTAGGCCCTGTGCTGTTCATGGGCTGGGTTCAGAGGCATATTTGATCCTTTCAGCATTTGTTTTCTTTTATCCTCCTTAAAACTGAACTTTTCACCCCATTAAAATTGGCTTGGCAAGATAAAAATCTATGTGGTTATAGGATATAATAGTGTGTTTAATAATGATGGGGATGATTTGGTTATACTTGCTCATATTAAGTAACAACATTTTACCCAACAAGAAGTTCCACTGAAGTCAAAAGGCCACTTGGCACTTTGGTAATAAAGGGGTCCCACGCTGTAATGAAGATGACTCACTCCTACCCCTGTGTATTTTACTGGATACTACTTGGCCAGCATCTGAACAGATTAAGTACTACTATTGTGGAAGATAAATCATCACAAATTCACCGTGTCATCCAAGATCATTTTTATAGTATTTGCAGAGAAGGAGGTTTAAGATCAGATAAATATCAAAGATGACACTTTCACTGAAAATAACTAGTTACTGGGAAATAAATGAAATGTGCATAGGTATTACTTTTAAAGATAAACCTGGCTGCCAGGTTTTTAAGGGCACACTGAGAAAAAAAACAAAACAAAACAAAACAAAACAACAACAACAACAACAAAAAAAACATAAAAGTGAAACTCAGTTTATCTTGCAGGGATTCACACAGAGCCCATGGAAGACTGCCATGAAGATTTGTATGGGGCCTTCAGGCTTCTCCAGAAGCCAGCTCCACAGGCAAGATCAGGAGGAGGTTGCACATGTAAGGAAGTCTCTCTCAGCCCTCTAGTTGCTGTTACATATCCTGCAACTTCCCCCCATTGTTTGCACCAAAGAAACTTTATATAGCTGTAACATCCCCATCTTCTTGCTGGGGGAATGACTGAAGTTCTGGAAAGTATTAATACCTTTTAACATAAACGAGTAGAAAGCAATGGAGGAGCAGAAGAGATCCCATTGTTTAACATAACTGTCCTGTAGCAAT
Organism: Tyto alba; assembly: GCF_018691265.1. Classification (NCBI taxonomy): domain Eukaryota; kingdom Metazoa; phylum Chordata; class Aves; order Strigiformes; family Tytonidae; genus Tyto; species Tyto alba. Next base: position 11,164,131 of record NW_024881303.1, read on the forward strand.
TAATTTGGGGCAACAGGCACAGATACCTGAAGGATAAATATATTGTATTATTCTTTGGGCCAGACACGACAGTTGATCTGTTAAGAACAAACTCAAGGGAACTTTTCCTTCCCTCCCTAGCATCCTATTACTGTATTATAAGAGGGGGGTGATTGTTTACCATGCTTATAACATATCACCAAACAATTAAGCCTCCTTCAACTAACATGATGGATTTGTAATGAATTTGATCAGCAAAGTAATTCATGCATAGATCCTTACCAGATATCAGTTACCTGTTTCACAAGATCCAGGGCATCCATCAATCAAAAGGTTCCAGACTGTTGTTAATTTAGAGGCACATATTTCTACTTAAGCAGATTTTTTGATAGAAGACTGCAGAGACACCAGAGCAGAGTACGTAGCCTTAGACTATTCATAGGATCAAGAATGGTTTGGAAACTTTAAAGAACATCTAGTACCTTCATTCCTGCTTTAAGAATCCACTTAGTTGCCTGATCATATAATAAAATTATAATTCTCAATAACAACATCACAGTTTTTCAGTATGGAAATGAATATATGACCTCACAAATTTTTCGTTGCAGGCTAAAATGTAGCTGACATTTTCTTAACCTCAGCTTTCCTGAAGAGGTATCATCTGTGTCAAGAGCAGTGCTTAAGAACCACACAAATATAATAAACAGTTATTTAATTTTCTTGCACTATAATTTCTTAATCCACTATTTCCAGGGATAGATGACCTGGGGTTGAAGAAGCTAGCCTAAATCTTGAAAGAGACAGGTTTGGTTCGTGGCTCTTTCTTTCTGATTACAACCTTGTAGCTTATCTGGAAGTGTTTTGTTTTGGTTTTGGTTGGTTTTTTATCCCCTTAATAAACCAGCAGAACTAGAAGAAACAAAACTTCTCTCAAGCTACATTAATCAACTCTAGTAGTATTGCAGCATCCAGCACTAAAACTGTTGCTTTCCCTATACTGTTAATACTGCCTGTTTCTAGTTAAGAAGTACTAATAAACAGAATGATCATTTCTTTCCATCAGTCATTTCAAGCTAAATTCAAGCAGTTTGGGGCTGGTTTCATGTATGCATTACCTGACAGGCCAGAGGTTGATTTACATGCACAGCTGTGCACACATATACCCTCACAGCTCAGGGCAGAGCGAGAGGATAATCTGCAGCTGACACACACTGGGATGACCATGCTGATATGCTGGGAAACCCTGAACAGATTTACTAACTGGAGAGAGTTTAGTAAATCACAGGTTATCCAGCTTCATCCAAATTACATCAAGGAATCATGCAGAGTTGTCAGTTTAAAAGCTGACTGCATACTGCTATACTCCTTACATTGCTGATAAAACCTGAAAATGTTTGCTCTCTAGTTGGACCATAATCATGATTTTTTTTTTCATTTTTTTATATTTCATAATTATTTTCAGTAATTTATCAGGGTTGCAATTTTTTCCACTTTTTCTTTATACACAGATTGACTGTTCCTCCCAAGGACATTTTCCTTGCTGCCAGACAATGACAGGATTAAATAAGGGGGGTTTAGACCCTTTTGCTTCATTACAATTAGTGAACAGACTGAAAATGGAAACAAAGCATCTTATTTGTGCCTTTCTTTCCCCCATTACATCAGCTTTCAGACAAGCCAAAGTATTTTTTAGCACTTCACATAATTATCACTGCACTTAATGAAATTATGGAAATTTGTTAAAGAGCTGGCAGTCTCTGACTACTGTAGCTCACATCGCAAGTGATGAGTAGCCACAAACAAAAGAAGCCCATGCAAAGCTGCAGTTCTGTATGAGGCACCTCTGTGCTGGGGCCAATTTTCAAAAGGCATTTGGGATAAATGTTGCAAGTGTTCAGTATCTGCAGGAAGAATCTGTAAGTACTTAATAGGTCCATTTATGCGCCATCAGAGCAGTCTTTGAGAAAGTCCTGGTGTCCTTAGAATATACTCTTCTGAATATCAAACCCGTTATTTAGGCAGTTTCAGTGTGAGTTGAGCCATTCTGAACAACATGGCCAGAAAATCCATGCTGCAAAGATGTAGATGTGTGTGAGTACTCATTCCCAGATGGCTTGTGCTGGGGTGAAAATACCACAGAAAGCCAGAATGCAGATAAGAGAAATCCTTTGCACTGACAGCACAGCTCTCTGGCTTATGGGATGGCTACTATATATTTCAGGAATATTACTGTCAAGCTGAAACCAACATCATGGCTGGAAAGTTTGGGCTTAGTGTGCCTGAGCCTGTCCTTTGCCTCGCAGGGTGAGTAGACCCCAAAAAAATCCTGTAACAAGTGAGAGCTGCTGAAACATCCTTTCCAACTCCAGTTTCTTCACCTTCTGCCCTCCCAGGTGTGCTACTTTGGCATATGTGAGTATCACATCAGAATGTAACAGAAAGTGAATTTATTCCTATATGATACTCCTGAGACAATATCAGTAATCCTTCTCTTTCTTATTTATTGTACCGGTGTTGTATTTCTTCATATTGAACTTACCATCATCTGCTCAGAGAAGTATGGAAGAGCTCATCTCTCATAAAATAAGTAAAATTATGGCGATGTTTTCCTTCTGCTGTCCCTCCCTAATGGGACTGTTGCCATTTTGAGTAATGAACCTCTACTTTAATTCCTCCTTCTTTTCTGCAACAACAAAAGAAGAAACTGGACTATAAATCATTCAGAAAAATAAATAACTTTTTTGTCTCTTATGCCTGGTTAAGTGTTTTTTATGCTTATGCTTATTCTCTTCTCAGGAAAAAAAAAATAAAATAAAATCTGGATTAGTACTTGAGCTGATTTCATCGTTTGTTTTGATTTGAAAAGTCATGAAAAGAAAGGGTTATTGAAGAGGTAGCCAAATATCCTCAGAGAAGGGTCAGGCTTCAGGCCTCTCCAGTCCATAATTCAGCTAAACAGGACCAGAAGCCAGTCAAAAGTCAAGCAATCAAACAACAGTACTGAGACATATTTTTGCAATTCAGTATGATCAATGGATATTATTGCATAGAAAATGCCTATCCTAAAAACAAATGAACAAATAAGTACACAAAATATGGAAACGTGATTACTATGAAGGCAAAGTATTATGGTTGTGCTTTAAATCGTTTGTGAAAAGTTGCTTGGGGAAAAAAAGAAGAGTGAATGTTTATGAAAGACCATTCATCTACATCTAGATACATTCACCTATTTCAAATTCTCAATCTTTGAAAAAGAGGAAGTGATAAAAGGAAGACACATCTGATTTCTGCCTTAGACCAGCAGCAAGTTTCTTTTTCGAGGTGGACATGAAATCCGGATTTTCAAGCACTCAGGTCTCCAAAAGGAACTTTTGCACCTTAGCACAGTAATTTACTCCCTCAAATGTGAATTTTACACATCTGGATGCTATTGCAGAGCATATCGCACTGGGGAAATGCCAGCAGGGTGTTCATTGCACTCCCTGAGAGTATGGGCCTGAGGTCTGACCGCTGCATGTGTGGGGTTGCCACCTCAGCAGGGAATATCGCCATCATCAGCGTGAGCAGGTCTCCAGTGACAGTTCCCCTACTGGAAGGGGGACAGCTGAGTACACTAAGGCAATGTTCCTACATCTGTTCCGACTTGGTGCTTCTGCAGCCTGAGGTGGAAGAACAGTTCACAGAACCCATGGAATAGCAGCCCATGGCAGTGCAGCTTGGGACTGATGCCAGGTGAGGTGTCCTGCAGCCTTAGCTGCTTCAAAGGAGAGCAAGGAATACCAACGTGTATTCACTGCACTTAGTTAAACAGTAATAGAAACAGATGAAAGCAGAGAATATCCTAAATTAGCCCAGGAGATGGAAAAGACCCTTGTGCAATCTCTTCTTCCTGTCTTCTTCACCTGTCTTAATGCTTGGTTGATAACAACCTGGTTCTGTGGCAACAAACGGGTACATTCCCAGTGAATTCATAACCTAAATACTGTTGTATTATTTTGTGTTTAGTGCTATGTAGTTGATGTGGCTTGAGCTCAATCGTGCATCTGATTTGTTGGAGCATAAATGAAATCTCATCGTCCCACTGAGGTGGACATTGTAAGTCTTGACTGCATCACTATCACTGGAAAAGCCATCACAGCAAGTACAGGGCTGAACCCACATTGCACACCGACATGGATGCAAGGCCAGCTTGTCTGGTCAAACTTTGCTGCCACTCACATGTCAAAAATGCAAATACAAGCTTATCCGGTATCATCACCAGGACATTCTGGGCCCCACGAGACTGAATGTGCATGGAGGGGGTTGGTATCTCTCAGCATGAGGCAGGGCAGGCCTGGAGACATGAGGCTTTATCTGGAGAGAAAGCAGATCACATAGTGCCTCCTGCCCCTACGGAGACAAAACTTTGAGCTGCACAGTCACAACTAGAGAGTTATGATTCTCCACTGTTATCCTTTGTGGGCAATATTCTTCTATACACTTCTGGAATACAACCAGCCTTTTAATACATTTAGAGAAGGCTTCTTGATTCTGGTTATTTTCCAGAAAATCACAGTGAATAATACTATTCATTAATCAGCTTTAGAAAAACAAACAAAAGGCATCAGTCTTTTAGCAGTTAAGCAATTGCTCACCACCCACCAACCAATGCCCAGTCAGTTCCCAAGGAGTGGCCCCTGACCAGCTTTCCCCTTAGTTTATACACTGAGCATGACATCATATAGCATGGAATAAACCTTTGGCCAGTTTGGGTCAGCTGTCCTGCCTGTCTCTCCTCCCAGCTTCTTGTGCCCTCAGCCTTCTCACTGGTGGGGTGGAATGAAAAGCTGAAAAGTCCTTGGCTTAGTGTAAACACTGCTTAGCAACAACTAAAACATTGGTGTGCTGTCAACATTATTCTCATCCTAAATCCAAAACACAGCACTATACCAGCTACTAGGAAGAATATTCACTCTATCTCAGCCAAAATTATGACAATGAGCTATATGTCTGATTGGCCTAAACTTTGATAGAACTTCATCCAGACTGTGATCATTATGAAGCTATCATATTCAAAATACAGCATGTTTTTGACAGTTCCTGTCATCTGCTGAGACAGATTCTTTCCTGATAAAACATGCAATGAGTTTTGACAATCATGTAGTTAAATGTTTACCCACTTGTCCACATATCAGTTTAGTTAAATATCTTTATGCTCATTCTATCTCCAGACATGTTTGTTAAGTGGGATACACTGCTGTGAAGACACACTATTCTGTCATCTGCAAAATATATCAGAGATGGAAGGTTTAAACTGTAGCTTAATGAATAGCTGAGAACTCTGAGAGTCAATTCAAGAGCTTAGAACAAAAACCTTGACCCCATGACTAAGTGTATGCCTAAAGGGAAATGAAGTCAAGACCAAGAAATCTTAAGAATGCATTGAAAGCCCTAGGGAAGGGGCATTGCTGTTGTTTGCACTTAAAACTATCACATGAAGGCTGTTATTTTCCCCAAATTTCATGCATATAATTTAGCAATTTGCTAGTAAAGGAAGAAGCTCATTTTCACCACAGTCACTGCTCTGCTCATGTTAGGTATCTTGTAATTTTAGGCAGCCACTAAGTACACAGAGGATTCACTGGGTCCAGTTCCAGGCAAAAATATCAAGAAACACTTGAAGACAGAAAACATCATAAATTGTGTGGGAAGAGGATATTCTATCAGACTTACTTAGTCGATCAAGCCAAGTAATAAAGACCTAACAGTTCCAATAAATGTGAGCATTTTCCTGGACCACCTAAAGATAATGTCCTTCCAGTAAATATTGCTGAGTGGTATTTCTGATCATCTTTCTCTGCAGTTGCTCAGTATTCTGAGAAAATTTGTGTATGTGGGTTGACTTTCTAAGAGCATTTCTGTAGTACCAAGTGAAACTAAGATGGGAAAGATCAGGGATTAATACAGGAATTATGTGGATAAAGAAGAGGTCAAAGAGAGAGAGAAAGCCATTCTTGATGAGACAAGAACTACTGTCCTGAAGAAAGGTTACCACTGAAATTCTCGAAAGAAAGATTTTGAGACAGATCTGACTTGATGTTTTCTTTGAAACCATTGGCATAGAATTATCACTGTTTCTGTTATTTGCTGATGTCAGAATGACTCTTTATACCAGATGAGAGATTTCTGTGGTGTTCAGAACATAGTCAAATCCACCAGGGAGTATGACAAAATGCAAAAATACAAAGTGCAAATGAAGGACAAATTAGAAGAAATTCTACATTAAGCTGAGAGCTCCTTTTCTAGAAACTGCAGAAGCAGGGAAAAGACTTGGATGAATCAAAGATGTAATAGAAGAAAGGATTCATAGAAAAAAGCAGTATTGGAGAATTGTTAAAAATGGAAATTTTGGGGTACCAAGTGGTTCTGATCTGAAACAGAAGCAGTAAGCATGAAGGAAAATGTCTGTGTCAATATTACTAAAAAAAGCAGAAGAATGTGTCTGAGATGGTAAGAATCTCTTAAACCAACTCTGTCACTAGATCAATTAAAACATGGAACTGCACCCATCTAGTATCTTTCTTAGACGTGTCATTAATAACCATAGAGGTCTTCAATGTAGTGCAGCTGTGAAGTAAATGCAATGCATTTACTGTGTCTCAGGCAGGGTACTTAAAGGCTAGGGGTTGTTATTTTACAAAGAAATGTTAAGATTTTGTCTGGAATAAAATTTATGACTGGCAGTCGAGAAAGAAATTTAATCTGAACTAGGTGATTAGAGAAATTTCTAGAATTACATGGTTTAGTCTATTTTACAGAAAAGCATGTTTAGTGTACCATAACAATGGCTGAGAAGTAGGTAGGATTGTTCAATGTAGAAGTATTGGAGGACTAAATGCTAGGAAAGACAGGGGAGTGATTTAAGGTGAAGGATAGTACTTGCACAAAAAGTATAATCATGAAATTGAAAGAATCAGCCTAAGTGAAATAGATTCCAAACTTAGAGTTACTCATCTATCCAAGAAAGAAGATTCCTCAACAGCTGTGTAGTGCGATGTGTGGAGGAAACCCCAATGCCCTGGTGTTCTACCTGATCCACTCCTGAATGAGATTCAGTGATACAATGTCTGAAAGATCAATGTTCCAAATATCTTATATATCTTATACAGTTATGTTCACAACTTTTCGTCCACCACACAGAGAGCAAAATGTATTAAAGCTGTTCACGATTGCAGGGGTTGGGGCAGGGGTTGTTAGTAGTAAAGTAATGAGAGAACAAAGATAATCAGCAATGCGATCAGACCCACAGGGCCAATATTGATGCTTGCGTAAAGACTCAGAGGAAATGGGGTTTGTATCAGCAGTGTGTGCAAATATGCCCCCACAAAAGATTCATCTGGCAGTGGCAAATTACTTAGGTAGCTATTTTTAAAAATCACCTTAAAATTATAAATTTACTGAGTAAATTATTCAGTATGGATTGTTCATGCAACTCTTCTTGTGATGTGTGAGAAGAATGAATTTAACTATTCTGAAACAATGTACGTGTTCCTTTTTTAATCAGTGAAGTCCCAGAGATAATAGAATTTATTCATGAAATTTACACTTCAGTGGTGTAAGAAAATGGTACAAAATCATAAATGCAAGATCACAGAAAATACTGAAGCAAGTACTGGCCTGTAACTCAGCTAAACATTTTGTTTACATTGTAAGCCATCATAAACTTAAGACACAGTTGCTGTATTGCAGTGACATGGGGTAGCATTTGGAGAGGCCCACACTGCCATGTCGGTATTTTACAGAATGACTGGTGAAACCAGTGTCCCTGGGATCCCCCTTTAAAAGGCTGGCTCATAGACTAGTGAAGAAGATGGGAAAACTCTTTCCAATTCCCATGGGCTTTGAACAGCGTCTTTAATATTAAATGAAAGTTGAAGCATTTTTATTGATGGGCAATGAGTGGATTGACAGCAGCCCTGAGGAAAAGGACTTGGGGCTGTTGGTGGATGGAAAGCTGATTATGAGCCAGCAATGTGCGCTTGCAACCCATAAGGCCAACTGTATCTTGGGCTGCATCAAGAGAAGCATGGCCAGCAGGTCGAGAGAGGTGATTCTCCTCCTCTGCTCCACTCTCGTGAGACCCCTCCTGCAGTGCTGTGTCCAGCTTTGGGACTCCCAACATCAGAAGGACATGGAGCTGTTGGAGCAAGTGCAGAGGAGGCCACAAAGATGATCAGAGGGCTAGAGCACCTCTCCTATGAAGTCAGGCTGAGAGACTTGGGGTTGTTCAGCCTGGAGAAGAGAAGGCTCCGGGGAGACCTTATAATGGCCTGTCGGAACTTAAAGTGGGCTATCTACAAGAAAGCTGGAGAGGGACTTTTGATGAGGGTGTGTAGTGATAGGATGACCCAGTTCTGGCTGGAATAGAGTTAATGTTCCTTTTTGGTAGTTAGAATAATTCTATGTGCTGTATTTTGAATTCAGTATGGTATTTGGCATGAGAAGAATGCTGATAGCACACTGAGATTTCAAGGACTCTCCAACTTCCCATGTCCTGCCTGGGTGCAGGTGCACAAGCAGCAGGGAGGGAACACACCTGGAGCACCAGGCCCGGATTGGCCAATATTCCATGTCATGTGATGTTTGCTCACTATATAAAGGAGGGATGGGCGGGAAGGGGCGTGCGCTCACTTCCAGGATTGCATCTGCTGTGTTTTAGTATTATCACTAGATGGGGACAGGCTGGGTGTCAGTCAGCGGGTGGTGAGCAATTGCATTGTACATTACCCGTTTATACTTTCTATTCTGTCACCATTTTATTTTATTACCATTCTTAAACTTTCTATCTCAACCTGCCAGTCACCCTTTGCCCCTCCAATTCCTTCCCCATTCCCAGGTGGGGGATGGTGATGAGCAGCTGTATGGTGTTTGGCTGCTGGCCAGGCTCAAACCACGACACAGGACAAGGGGTAACGGCTTTGAACTGAAAGAGGGTAGAATTAGGTCAGATGTATCTTGCAGTCTGGCCTTGAGCTCAATACTGGCCATAGGACTTCTTGTTTGGCCCAGTCATCGAGAATGATGTGATTATATTTTTTTCTGTGGCAAGGAGTCAAAAATAAACCTTGCAAGTTGTTACAGTGAATAATTCACTATCTCATCATATCCCTTAATTCAAATGTGAGTTTATCTAGTATCTACCTGATTTACAAGAACATACTTAATACTTCAGTAATCTGCAGTTACTTTATATACCCAGACAGGGACTCTGTCTCTTTTGCTATACCCCATCCTGTTGTCAGATGGGCATTTGTCATAATCTTGGAGCCATTTTTAAAGACTACTTTCAGTGTTGAAACAGAACCTTCATTCTTCATTGCTGAATATCTGGTTTGCTTGTTGTCTGTATCAAAACACATAGTTTTGTTTAAGGTAATCCACTTATCATGCTTTCCAGATCACTCCCTATCAGTAATCTTTCTTCTTTGTTATTTGCCATGTCCCCATTCTATGTGTCACCTGCAAATTCTATCAGCAATGATTTTAAGTTTTCTTTCAGATCATCAAGAGTGTTCAAGATTTTAGGAAATGAACAGCTTCCAGCAGCTTCTCACCAGAAATTCATGTACTTTATAATGATTTCTTATTCATAATCATACCAAGAGACAGCCATTTATATCCATTTTAGGTGTGTCAGGTGGATTTTAATCATTCTTTTCACTTATCAAATAACATGCATCTCAAGCCAAATGCCTCATGAAGCCTATGTACCAGATACCTGACCAGCCCTGATGTAGGCATATTAGGGAAGGGGCAACTGGAGTCGTGTTGTAATTACCTTATAGCATGTTTGGCTGTGTTACTGGGGAATCTTCAGCCTAACTATGGTTCTTTGAACATGTTGACATGGTACGTTATATCAACATTGTGACCTTTATCATCCAAATTTATAGAGTCATAAGCCTGTAGTTAGTTTGACAAGATTCCTTTCCCACTAACTCAGCCTTGTTATTTTAGCCTCCTTTCTTTCTAAGTTAATTGAAACCAATACTAACCAGCCCTTATTTTTCTTGGGAAGGATGTCAGGGTCATATCACCTACTCTATTTCAAATATTAGACCAACATTACTTTCCGTTCAGCCTTCTGTATCTTCTCAATCAACAATATAACAAGCTCCTCAGACAGCCCTTTTAAGGTTTTTGCTTTCAAATAATCCAGATTCAACTTTAATGCATTTTTTACTAATTGACAGCAAATACTTTCCTCCTCATTGGATAAGATTACCCTTTCTCTCATTTCTATCTAGTAAAGTAGCAGCACCATCATTAGTATTTCCTTTGTTCTTCTGCTCTTATTAGCCTTAATTCTTCAGGCATGTATTTGTTCTTTTCCTCCTCTTACCAGTTTTCTACAATCTCCAGTTTCTAATTTCTATTATTTTCTTGTAAAGACTTAACATTTCCATCTGTTGTAAAAATCAGTTTATTAAGATATATAATTGTTCACCAACTGTTTGGGATTTTTTCAGTAGAGGACATACAATGTGTTGTGAATTGCATGACTGGAAAACAGTAACCGCTTGAAAGCAGTGGGATTCTAAGTCTTTTTTCAGGTCCCCTGCCCAGGATATGTTCAGTTCAGTTCCCCACTGTTTTCCCACCATCCTCCAGTACTGGCTGAGCAGTTATCCCACTAGGGCATGTACCCTGTGCAACATAATCAGAGAGCAAAGGTAGAGGATCACCGGGAACAGAGTGGGGAGAGGCTGAAGAATATGTGGAGTGAGGATCTGGGCAGGGATGCAGGTCAGCAGAGGTGGGAGACCAGGGCTGTGATGAGCTGTGCGCTATTATTTCTAAGCCATAAGCCTTTAGCAGATTCTCCATTACGTGGTCCTGCCCCAGTCAGTTCCTTCTGGTCATATCCCTGCTCTCCTCCCTGTAGCAAATGTCCCTCAGATGTCCTCAGAGTCACTTTTGATTTGGCATGCTGGTTACGATACCATATGAAAGGGAGAAGGTTCTCCCAAGGTAGTGTCTCAATATTGGGAATCGTTCAAAGCCAGTCTTAGAGATAAACACAGTTTAAATCCATGTGACTTGAAGCCTAAGGAAATGTTCACACAAATCTCTGAAAAAGCCGTGATTTGTACCTGACTTTTCCCAGCTGCTTGTAAGGGAACAAGTTTTATGATCAGCTTGGTTTTCCTTTGTGCAGGAGGAGGTTCCTCTCCCTTTTTCTTCCTCCAGACTGCCTCGGGAGAGAGACAGGGAGTCTCTCTGGGGAAGGAGAGACCTGTGGGCACAAGGGCAGCTGGACTGCAGATATGATGTCAGATGTGTTTTAACACAGCTGGCAGAATGTTACAAAACAGAGGTTTCAGTGTTTGATTGAGGAGGGATTTGCCTGAATTCCAGATGTTCACTGTATGATCAATCTTGCTATGTACACAACAAGTTTGTCCCCACGGACATGTAAAACAAAGCCTGCCTAACCTAGGGAGTGAACAAGGGCACGCTTGCTTTCCTGGAAGTCTTTTGTTTGCTTTTCCATTCAGCTCTAATGTGTCAGGTCATACACAGTTTCTGTCAGGCTCATGAGATTGATACAGGACTTTATGGCCACTATGATGATGAAATACCTTGATTTCACTGAAATTGAAGAATCTGTATATAAGAAAATGAAGTTAAAATGACAGTGATTAAAAGTAACCAATGTGAGCCTTTAGAGATGGACACAGATGCTCTTATTTCAAGGCACAAACCAGCCTTTGAACTGGAAGTTAGAAAGGAGTCTTCGCTATAGTCAGGTCATGCTGTAATTGTTTCCAAAGCCTTTCTTGTCACATCCTCTAATGTAACTGCTGCTGGCCAGGGACACAGACAGTGCTGCAAGAGCTGGATTGCTGGCTTGAAATGGTGCAGCAGTTCCTGAGTTCTTGTCAGTCACTCTTAATTTACTTCATTATAAATAAGATTGAGATAAGGCCCTTTGTATTTCAGAGAGCAACAGTTCTACTCTTTCCAAAAGCATCAGCATTTTAGTGTTAAAAAGCCTAATACCCCCATGTAATCCCAACAAAAGCTGTACATGCAGACTATTCTCTGTGGACTAAGCCTTTTATTTTCATTCTCCACGAGCGATATTATGGCATAAAGCTACTTACAATACAGAAAGGTGACTGGCAAATGGAACAGGAACTGGGAGCTGGAAAGTACCAGGATTAAAGCCACGCACAAACCATCAGTTTTAGCTGGAAGGTTTCAGGAAACAAAAGCCAGCACGTTTGATTTGTTTGGTCTCACTGACTCTGAAGCTGGAGCAAAGAGGAAGAGGGCACTGGGTTTGTTGCTCACCCCCAATGAGTTATTACACTTGAAACTGAAACACTTTGGTCTTTCAAGCCAAATATTCCAACTGTTGAAGACAACATTCAAAAGTATCTCCACTGGCTCCAGCTGTAGCCAGATTTTCAAATCACACCCTTGTCTAATTGCATTATAGCAAATGTTATTGTCAAAGACTGGAAATGGGGGGCCCCGTTTGGGGACTGAGTCTGCTGTGATCAGCTGAGGACCACAAAACATGGCAAGCCTTCACATACTTTTTAACCTTGATGTGGAGACGGACATGGTCTGGGTAGCAGTTCTGGAACTTGAAAACTCCTCCAAACAGTGCAAACTAGATATCTCCAAAGTAGCTGGAGCATTGACAGCAACAGCATCAGTGTCAAGCTGGGAATGTGGTTCCCAGGCTGGTTCCGAGGTTGGTAACCTGGCACTTGCTGAGAGGCTGAGTTCACTCAGTGGTGCACAGCACCCCACTGGCACAGCCTGGCTGCTCCTGATGCAGCGGCCGCTGCAGTGTGCGGGCAAACTGTGGGCTGAGTCTGTTTGCCATGCTCCTACTGACTGCCAGGTATTGTAGGTACGGCCTCAATTTCATCTTCCCAGAGAGGCCAGAAATCCAGAAAGCAACTTACTGAAGCAGAGAACCAGGAATTAAGATTCTTGTACTTATTCATGATTTCATCATGGCTTGGGGTAACTCACTGAACTAGCGTGATTCAAATTACTCACCAAAAAAACGCAAATAACTGTTTCTCACAGGAATGCAATAAGATTCCACTCACCCTTTTCTATCGCTTTTCAGTCCCTACATTAAGGCATTTATTTCAGAGCAGCTACTTTCCTGGTGGTTATTGTCTGAATGAGATGCAAGTAAGATTTGTTTTGTTAAACATTCACTGTCATACTATTTGAAAATCTCAGTCTGGTTTTACCAACTGGCTATTTTTTCTCTTCACGCTGGAAGAACATCCTGAATACCAAATAATCCGTGAAGTGTGTTTAAGCACAGTATTACTGGAACAAGATTGCTGCATCATTTGTGAACTTTCCCATGGGGAAACAAAAAGGCAAAGCTGCAATAAATCTCCAGGTAAACCTTGCTTTAGTGGAGATCAGTCAGAGACATCCTTCATTCAGAGGCAACTAATTTATTCCTAAACTGAATAGAAAATATTGCTATCAGTGCCAGGATTTTGCAGAGGTTGAAGAAATTACTATAGTTGAATGAAAGTAATTTTTTAGCACTCTAATGACAAAATAAAATTGCACTATTGTTCATTTTGGCTGCAGAGGAAACAATAGGAAGACACCTCAAAGTGTCTTTATAAGGGCAAAATATTCCTTATTGTAGGAGAATGTATGCAATTCCATGCCATGACAAGAAGGAGACTCCTACAGAGAAGAACTCATAGGGTGACATCTAGATGGTCTCTTCTCTATGTGGGTAGTTGAATAGAGGGGTGTAGTAATGAGAAAAGGGGAAAATGCTTATACTGAATTATGCCTTGAAGGAGGAAGGTTTGTATTTAATGAGGTTTTTCATTGTTGATTTTTATCATAAGATAATGTAAATGGTTCTGAATGAGTCACTTTTTTTCTTACCAGTTTTAAGGTTGAAAACTCCTAAGCCAAAAAACTGTAATTTCCAAATGAAAACAAGGTAGAGGGCAGCGCTGTGCTTTGGATGCCCATGAAGACAGCACTCTACTACATCTTCTACTGACTGCAGTTGCAAAGTGGATAAGATTCAGCTCAACTGTTTGTGGGTGCCTATAATACAGTTTTCTATATCACAGCTGGTTTTCTGAGGTCCCATCTAGTCAATTCAGTCAAAGAGAACAGCCTTCTAACTCAGCTCACACCAAAGAAGGCACTTACATTTCATCCTATGAATCACACTCTCCTGACTATATTGACCAAGACTTATTTGGCTGCAATGAGATCTCAGGACAATGAGCTTGGGTCAGAGACCTGTGTTGCAGTGACCTAGATTTCAGCAGGATGGATTGCATCCAAAATGCCTGCTACTGGTGATGGTGACAGACGAGCTGCCATGAAGGAGCAGAGAACTGCCCCTTTCCTGCAGAAGTTACACAGCTGAGACTATCATGGATGAGAACTCAAGCTGGTCCAAGACTTCTCAACATGTTCCACCCAAAGATAAAGTGCTGGTTTGTTCCAGCTACAGGAAAATTGTGGGAAGGGACAGAATAGAATAGAATAGAATAGAATAGAATAGAATAGAATAGAATAGAATAGAATAGAATAGAATAGAATAGAATAGAATAGAATAGAATAGAATAGAATAGAATAGAATAGAATAGAATAGAATAGAATAGAATAGAATAGAATAGAATAGAATAGAAAGAATAATATTTCAGTTGGAAGAGACCTACAACAATTATCTAGTCCAACTGCCTGACCACTTCAGGGCTGACCAAAAGATAAAGCATGTTGTTAAGGGCATTGTCCAAATGCCTCTTAAACACTGATAGGCATGGGACATCAACCACCTCTTGAGAAAGCCTATTCTAGAGTTTGATCACCTTCTCAGTAAAGAAATGCTTCCTGAAGAGCTGAAGAATCAGAAAATTTGCCACCACACATTGAAAACATGGAGTGTGGGAGGTGGTTATCCCTGCTGGGCAGGATCCTTCCTCTCCTTGCTGGGCACCAATGCTTTATACACTCCAACCCCTCCATACACACAAAAAAATAAAACACAAGGTCACGTTTGCAATCTCCACATGTGCCTCAGATCAGGTCTTCATGTGCCTTCCTACCCTGCTCATGCCAGTCATTGGCATTGTAAAGAATGCTTAACGTGTTGTGGTAAAACAGTTTTCAGCAGCTGTTTCAACATACGCAGATTAATGCCATGGGAGAAAATATTCACTTACAAAAGTATAAAGTATGTATCTACTATGGAAAAACACTAAAACCATCAGGTTTGAATATTTCCATTTTGGGGAAAAAAAAAATGGGGGGGAAAAAGTTGAAGTAAAAAGAATTAAAATGTTTTTTAAAATATATTTATTATATTTTAATGCAAAGTTTCATAATTTCTGTGAGTTTTTGTGAAGAAATCTTCTAGCTTGGATCCCTTTTAGCTGGGGAGGTGGGGAGGGAATTAAAGCAGCAGAATTGCACTTGAATCAGAAAATCTAGTTCCTTTCTTTCATTTGCTCTTCTCTCTTTTCCTCCTTTAAGAAACAGGTGTGATAAAGACTCAAATTGTCATAATCATGTCATCTTACATTGTCATACTATTTAATTAATATTGAAGAACCAATTTGGGTATCGGTTATGACAGTGTATATCCAGTATAACTTCTCCAATGTCAATGGCATTGTAGCAATATATGACTACAGTGAGCTCAGAATGAGCCCTGGAGCCTTTGTTGTTCTCTGAAAAATGTAATTTCTACTAATTTACCTAATTCTGAATTTAATAAATCCTTGAGTATTATCTCTCAATTCCAGTTTTAAGTATTTATAGTAACGTACTGTGTGACATATATAATATCCAACATTGTCTCTTGCACCATATGAATCAGTTTCCAGTAAGTAGGAATGAACTCGAGGTAATCTTTGAAAATGTACATTCAGTTGAGCTAGAGAACATTTTGTGGTTAACGTCTGTAACTCTTGTAGATTTGGATTCAGATCCAAATACATTCTGCTTCATACCAATTATTTTGGTAATTTGCTTATATCATAAGACATCAGTGCAACATATGACAGCACACAATAAGGAGAGTGTCGAACTCAATTGATTTATAGAATAGTGAATCTGGTAACAATCCAGACTAAATTCTTGTTTAGGGTTTGCTATTGCCTTCCACTGCTGTAACACTGAGCACTTGGACTGTTCCTCTGCTCTTATGATTATGCTTTCATGAAAGAAGCAGCTGTGTGGGAGGTTTGGATGCACATAGAGGATCAAGCCTTGACTTGATATGTAGCTGTTGAAAATGCTTAAGGCCATATTCAGATCAGCTTGTGAGAGTTGCAACTCCATTAGTGTCATTTAAGGATGTATTTAAGAGTAGAAAGAATCTTCTATTTAGATTGCCTTTTTAACCCGGTATCTTGATTTAAACAGCATTTTGAAGAACTGAAAGTGAATTCGCATCCCGAAATCACATTGCCAGTAGCAACTCCGGGAAATGTCAGTAAAGATAACTGTGAATCTGACATATTGTTAAGTCTGGATCACTCCCGTGTCAGTAAGACTGAACTTCTTTGCAAAGCATCATTAGCTCATGCCTCATTCTGTAGACAGGAGCAATGAGAATTACGTTTTTCAAAAAATGAAAACAATAGTAATGGCTAGGAATATTTGTAGAAGGAAACAGCCTAGTGTCTATGATAACAAACACTAACTCCTTTAGTAGCATACATGATCCTTTAGAGACTTTTGCCCTCCACAGAAAAGGCCATTATTGGAGAGTGCAAGTAGAAATTAGAGTTTCTGTATCCTGGCATGTCCATTCTGATTCCCTTCTATTGCATTGATCAGATCTCTTCATATCAAAAAGAAGGTGGAAAAAAATTCTATGTAATCTCTACAAAAATGCAAACAACATCATTAGTCCAGGCAGTAGCAGAAGCATAGCACTGCCATCTCTTCAAATTAGTGAAAATGAGAAGAGAGGAAGGGACATAGACAAGCAAACAAAAAATAAGAGAAATAAATGAAGAGGAAAACATCCGTCTACCTCTCTGCTTTGAGCATTTTTAAATAGGGAAAATTCTTCAACTCCAAATCTGTCAGTTTGTATCCTGTAATTACTGCCAGCCATATCTGTTCAGGTGGATATTATTCTAAATGGATAAGCATAAAGACTCTGATGCTTTTGGTAATCAGTGTGACTGAAAGAGGAATATCATTATCTGTTGATTTATATTTACTATTCCTTGCCTAGGTGCTTCCCTCCTCTGTTAAGTATACTGGAGATTATATGCGAAATTGCACAACTTAATGGGCTGAAGAAGTTTGATGACAACACTTAAATTGCCACTATTTTTCCAGGGTTCCTCCTGCAGGTGATCTGTTGCCATTCACAGAGGTGTTTTCTAAGAAACTAACTGCAGAAGTTCTAAACTTTGCATGTATCTTTGTAGCAAGGGTAACATCGCAGTTTTAGGAAATTTAGTGAAGTAAAAATGAAAGAAATGATCCTGGCAAGTTTCTGTGTATTTCTATGTATCTATGTATTTGATGCAATCAAACAACTAGAGCACTGATGTCCTTCTTTAAGAGGCATTCAAGCTGTTCAGGACACATCCCAACAAAGTCAATACAAAGACTCAGCTGAATCAGAATCCCAGGGTATGGGGGCTGCTGCAGTGTGATCTAGTTACAAAATGTAAGAGATTACCACAAATCTTCTCCAAGTATTGATGTACATCCTTCTAACCTTCCCTAATCACATGGAAAAATACAGCATGAATCTCTTTCAAAGATATATAAAGGAAATGCATGAGAAACTGTTCAGATGATGGGCGGTAACTCATCACACATCTGCAATTCAGTTGCTTTTGCTGGTGTGTTCAAATCCCAGATCTTTTTTAGCTGCTATTTTCAACCTATTTTCTTTGGTTGCCCAATGGCAGGATGGAGCATCATTTTCTCTCTGAGTTCTGTGCCTGAACTGGCAGGACTGGTCACTGCTTTTTGTCTAGTGTTAAAACACAAAAGTAAGGCTGAGTAGGAAGTCTAGCATGTCAATGATTAAATTCAGGACCACTTTGTAGAGGAAATGAGGCAGGTGGACACAGTCACTGAGTAGTTCAGGCTCCTGGAATCAAAAACAAAGTACTAACAGAAAAGAAATTAAAGCTTCAAAACTCCTTTAAAAAAGAGATCCAAATATAACCACATTGTCTCAGGTGTCTGTGTGTTTCTGGTGGTGTGTCAGTGAGAAGTGATGTGTTGCATCAGATTCCCACATCTCAGGTACTAGATGTCATATCAAATAAGTGCAATGCAGTCTAGCAAACATCAGACTCAATATGATTCATCACCCTGAATAATCAGTATGTTGAAAGTCTCTGCAATCTGTGCTTATAAACATGCAAGTGGTGGGGTTTTTCCTCTAATCTATAAATGTAGAGTGGAAACCATCATCTCAAATGTGAAATATGTTGGAGATAAGCCAGATGGTGGATGGGAAAAGAGCTTTCAAAATAAATAAACTCTCAGAGATTCTTCACTCTTTAGGAATAAAATTTAAGTATCCTTCCAGGTGGAAGGATAAACTGACATGTCAGCTGTGTCAGTGGAGTAGAAGGAACTGATCAGTCACTCTTTTCCACAAACACCTCACCTGTGCTTTCGTTTTCCCAAAATGGATATCATATTTTAGTGTATCATGAGGAGACAAAGAAAATAAATATATTAGTAAATGCAGAGCACTTGGATCCCGTGCCAAAGAATATACAGAAGAATGGGCAGAAATTCAGGTGGAACACTGAACATGCATGTCTTGGATTGTTTCTTACTCTGAGGCAGATAAAATATAAATAAATAAACAAAGAAATCCTGAGCTAACACCGCGTTGGTGTGTTTTCTGCCAAGCTACTTTGAGCTTGAGAAGTAAGCAGTGTCTTTGTCTCCTCATGCCAGGACCAAACTTGTTGGTTTTGGGTGATTCAACAGTAGCATCAGTTCAGGACAGACAAACGAAGATGTTTCCTCTTCCCGGAGCTGCAGAGCATGTGAAACTCTGTCTTAACTCGAAACCATTCTTATGCCAAGGAGAAAACCATTTGGGCATTAAAGAGCCTACACTGCTTACTGTTTGACAAGTAACCTGTTCTGTAGTGTTAGAATTACAAATGAAAGCTACTAAGGATTTATTTACATCATAATGTCACTTTACCCTAGTACTAGGACATGGTATTGGGACTACAAATGATGCAGAGATGTCTTTATTTCCTGACTATTTTGTTTCAGTGAGCTAATAGAATGCGCTTTTGCAATGGTCCCACAGTATGTACTGATACCTATAATCATTATTACATTTTTCCTATTAGCAAGGATTAATAATTAATTAATGACTGAATTAATTTCTTAATGATTTGTTATACTTTAAAAATCCTGCATATTTTAAAATTAGGAAAAAATAATAAGCTTAATTAAGGATTTGAAATCAGTTGGTGCAAACCTAAATTAAAGTGTGTGCTGAAGAACAGTGCAACCGTGATTTGAAGTCAGAATGAAAGGGAAGGAAACCAGAAATAATTTCCTGACTCTGCCTTACAACAAATCAACTCATAATGTACAAAAATTTGCTAGTATATTTTCATTAAGAGTAATTCCAAAGAAATATGAGTGCTGAGAATCTTATTGCTATCTCCTGGTGTTTACAATGCATGAGAAAATATTGTATTCAGTTGCCCTTGCTGTCTCATACAGCCTATGTTGAAGGGGTGCTCAAAATAACAGCTGACAGTCTTTCCCCTTGAAAAGGAAACTCTCAGTCACCTCAGCACTGACTGTAGAAAAGTACAGGTCCAGGAGGTGGAATTACTGTTCACGACTGATCACAAAGTGCCTTTCAGTGAAAAGCAGCTAGAGCTCTTGTTTACAGTTGTAGGGACAGGCTGTGTTTTTGGTACAAATGAGGGCACGAGGCAGAAGCAAACCCCTCTCTGTTCAGATGAATGTCACAGATGTCTCTGCTGTGACTGAGCCCTTTTGCTCCACATGGGGTGGATGTGACCTCGTGAGAGGTTTCTGAATGAAAACTACCCCACAGTCCTTGGGGACACAAGTGCTGTATGAACGTGACAAGGCATTCACTGCAGTGACAGTAGTGCACAGAGTCACAAAACAAATCTGAAGGTTTTGTCTGCTCTCACCGGGTCTACTTGTGAGCTGCAAAATAACAACTTGAGCCCACTTAGCAAACCAGGGATAGATGCCAAACAATGTCAGTAAACAAACAACAGCGGAATCAGCAAATTTGTTCTCCAAAAACTCTTTCCTTGTGCTGCATTAGTGCACAAGGGAGACACAACAACCATATTAATGATTTTGGGCAATGTGTTGTTCTTCCAGTAATTGCTTTTACTGTTATCCTGGAGACTGAAATGACTGCAGCAGCTGTATTTCATGGTGCACACTGATACAGTAGTGCTTCCATTTTTTATTCATATCTAGTTGTCTTTCTTTCACATTTGTTTGTGCTAACATTTGTTTTATCTTCAGAGGGTATGTCCCTGGTTTTGGAAGCCACTAGATTCCCAGATCCACCTAAGGTCATGAATTCCCTCACACCCAGTTGTTCCCTTAGTCTAGCATTGCAAATAAAAGTAGAATCAAAAATCATAAAATATTTGAGTTTTGAAAGGACTTATGGTGGGTTTTCAATCCAATCTTCTGCTCAAAGTAGGTCCAAGTTTGAATGTAGATTCAACTGTCATGATAGATCAGGTTACTTAGGGCTTTTCTTGGTCAATTTTTGAGCATCTTTGATTACAGAGATTTCACATACTCTCTGGGCTCTTATGCCAGTGGTTAACCACATTCATAGTAAAAAAAAATATATAAAAAAATAACCCTGGCATCTAGTCATAATTTCCTTTGTAATAAATTGTCACTGTTGCATGTTGTCCCTTATTCATGCACTTCTGAGAAGAGTCAGCTCTCTTTTTTTCTATAACCTTCTAAGGAGTTAAAAGCAGAAATAACAAACTCTCTTAGCCTTCTCTTCTTAAGGCTGAACAAACCCAGTTCATAATCACCTCTCCTAACATAACACATGCTGTATCATGTGCCTTGACACTTTAATCGTCTTCTTCTGGACTCAATCCAACATTTCAATGTCTTTCTTGTACTGTGGAGCCCCAAACTGAGCATAGTACACCAGTTCTGTAATTAGTAGGGATATGTTTGGCTAGCATCACACTGGTAAGTTTTAACTCTCAATGTTTTCTATCAAAGCAGGCTTTGGCCAGAGTCTAGAGCGAAGTTGGAACTCAGGCCTGTAGGTACAAAATGAGAGTCTTTCACTCTTCCACATAGTAGCTGAGGAGGTGCAAAAGCATTTGTCTTGGAAACAGACCTGACTTCTTTGTTTTTTCCTTCATGAAATCAAAGGTCTTAGCACTGTGTAGGCTTACAAATGCAAATCAGATTCTAGAAATCAGAGCCACTCTACATTTCAGCATAGAAGTAAAGGAACAGGTAAGTGCCAGCTCACAGTGATTATTGCTTTCTTTTTCCACTGCTGACTATTTAGATTGCTTTTCATTTTTATAAACTTACAGCCAGCTTGACACATTCTAATGCTTTTCTTGTCCCCACAATTAGTCCAGATGGATTAAAGCAGAGATGACTCCAAAAGTTTAAGTCATCTTCATGCAAAAGTCACATTTAAAATGCAGCATGCAAAATGCATTTACATTAACATAGCTGCACAAGGATCCTGGGACTCAGCTGGGATATAATGTCCAGAAGAGCTAAGTGCCATAGTGAGCACTGCTCCCTGTTCTCTAGAGAACAGAGAATCCAAACATGCCCCCAGCAGCCCACAGAGCTCCTTGGAAATAGCAGTTCTCAAGGAAAATTAAAACACAAGTCTTCAAGAGGTAGGTAAGGTGGCTGAATAATGAAAGACTGCATAGCAAGACCAGAAGACCCATTAGCATTGGGGAAACATTAGGTAGACTTTCGGAGTTCTTCTGGTTTAGTTTTCTCTGAAGGGAGTGGTTTGCATGCTCCAAAGCTGCTCTGTAGTGTAAACTAGAGTACATGTAAATGGGGAAGATGGGACTATTCACTTCAAAAGCACTCTCCTGATCTGAGCTGAGTGCTAATGTAGAAGCATCAAAGTCTATTTCCATTGCACGTCCAGTCCAAAAATATTTAAGGATATCCAGATGGATCTTCCCATTCTGTTAGGACTGGACATAGTTATTTGACAGCAAACATCATGGTTCATATTTTCATCATGAAAAGGAAGAAAGTATGTTTTGGAGGCTCACCGAAGTTTTCTAATCTGCTTTGAGTGTGCAATTTAAACTATGTTCTGCAGTAAGCAAGATGATGTAAAAGATGTCCAAGTCTATTCCTTACACCATGCAAATCACTCAGCCTTTGGGATCAAGTGTGCAACGTGCCTTACCAATATTACTTGTGATTGGGGTCAATAGCTAGGTAGGCTGTAAAATGGTGATGACTTGGGATGTTTCACTTATATGTTTTTAATGTTCATACATGGGGCTGCATATTGTCCTGACAGACATGACACAGTACATATTAAACATCACTTCACAAAGTGATGTTTCCAATCATAAAATGTCATTTGTCTAAATTACCTACTATCCATTAAAATTACGATTTCTAAATATTGCTAGCAGTTTGAGTCGTATTCTTGATGTTGGAATTTACTGAGTATCACTCTAGTTTCCTCTACATGAAACTCTGTAATAAAAACATAAAGTGATTCATCAGAGCTGTGATATAAAGGACATACTTTTTATGATCAGATACTGTACCTGCTATATAGAATATACGTTTGGAATAGATGTGACAAACTCTAGAGACAGGATCAGTGAATCACTGAGCTCTGCACTTCTTCCAGTCTCTCTCCAAATGATAAGATACACCTGTATACACTTGTAAATAACTCCAACATCAGCTCCTTTTTTCTCAGGGATGGGGAGAAAAAGAGTGAGGACAGATGTCAGGAAATGGCAGTTATCACTAAGGGACTAGTGAGCCAGGGAAAAAATTGCTCTAATTTTCTTTCTAGAAATGGATGAATTCATTCACCACCAACAGTTTTTGATACTCTCAAATGTTTTCATTCCACTACACACAAAATAATGTCCATGAATAATCCTCGTTCAGTCAGGAGGAGTTCACTGTCTTGGCTGTTTCAGCTGCTTTGTATAGCACATGGGTCAGATACTGCTTTTGTATACCCTGGACTCTCCAAAACCTTTTCTTCTGCCAATGTCACCACAGGTCAGTGCACATATTGTGTTCCAGGAGACTTCCAGATGATTTACAGGATATATTGAATCCACTGCAAATCCTATTCACAGAGATCAGTCTTCTACCTGCAAATGAGTAGAAATACATCGGCTTTAGCAGCGGAGGTTCCTGGTACCTGACATGGGGTCTGTGGTGGTCTCTGCTTACCCAGCAGCTGTGGGGTCCCCAGCAGCTGACGTGCCAGCTTCCCCACCAGCTTTACCACCAGTCCCAGTTCACCTGACAGGTATAACCCAAAATGATGACCATAAGACCAATATGCTGCTGATGACTCTGAGCTGGGCTTTTCTGCTAGTACTGTGCAGCTCATGCATCCAAGTTGCTGTTTCTCTGAGTGGATGCTCCATTTGAAAGCCAGACAGCATGGAGTCTAGAATTCATATACGAGAGAGAATGATTGTGTTTCATAAAGTTAAAAAAAGCAATAATGTGAAAATGTCAAACTATGAACAACTCCAAATAAAAGCCTACATTTGAACAGAGATTCTTTGGGCTTATCTGTTGGTCAGCTTTCCCTCTTTTAATAGCTTTCTTTTGCTATTGTGTAATCTACTAAATATATTGCAGTAGTTCCTGTAGCTGTCACAGGAACAGCAGGTGTTTTTGCTCCTCAGGGATGATATTCATCCTTCTGTCTATCTCTTAATGTACTAATATAGCTCCATTCATACTGTACCTTGTAATCTTTAGCGTAGTTCCCCTTACAACATCCCTGGGAGGTAAGCAAATACTGGGAGATGAGGAAGTGCTTTCCCCATTTTATAGGAGAAGTGAGACAGGAAAAAAAATACAGGACAGCTGGGTTTTTACAGCACATAAGCATCTATTGCTCATTTAGAAGAAAAATAAAACCTCTGCAGAAGCTTTTCTGATTCATGCATGCAGGCTGTGGCAGATCAAGGATGGGAACCCCAACATGCCATCTTCAACCTCCAGAGTGATCCTCTCCTGGGGACTCCAGAATTATCCCTCTCCAGGCGGAGGGGAGTTCAGCCCTAACTGGAAATGATACCAGTGGTTTACCTTTTCAGTTTGGCACATAATCTACAACAGACTGCCAATATACAAAGTTTTCCTCCTACAGGGTTCAGTTTCATATCACTTTCTCTTCCAAATAAATAAAAACTTACTATCTTAGACAGGAATTCCTTCTCGAGCTAAAACTTGATCATGAAGGAAATAAGTAAAAAGAAGAAAGAAGTATAGGCAAAACATGTGCAAAAGTCATTCAGAAGTAATCAGCAGCATTCAATCTTCAAGCAAGGGGCAAGATAACAAGCTAAATTCTCTTTTGCGAGAAGATATTTTTAAATGTCCAGACAAGCCATATTTGTCTAACTTAGAAATTTTTCCTTCAGATTAATTATCCATGTATACCTTTAGATAAAAGGTAGAGACAATAAAAAATACTCTGAGGGTCTGCTTTAGAAGCAGAATGTATGTGGCTTTTGAAAATATAGCTTCCCATGGAGGAATGAAACAAAACTTCTCTATCAAGTAGCAAAGGCATTTTGATAGACTGAAACATTCCATTTATCAGCATAAAGCTCTTATTTTTTCAATTCAAAATGTGTTGTGTAGTGAAGATGATGACCTCATGCATAAAGAAAACAGGAAGATATTAAAATAGATGAAAATAAGTGCAAGAATCCTACATTTTATCTTTGCAGATTTTGTGTTATGATTTAGGTTTTGTTTTGACCAAGGCATGAACAAATACTGGAGTGAAAGCATTTCCCACTGGATAGCAGAACCTTAATTTACAACTGCCACTAGTAAGAAAAGAAGGATTTTCTCATTCTGTGATGATTTTCTTATCATTTAAATTTGCCTCTGAGGATGTAATTTTTAATTGAATTTAAGAGAACCTACAGCAGGATTATATATAAAATAAAATTTTGCCCAGGTTAGTTTCAAGTTTTCACCTTTCTCAAGGAGCAGTTTTAAATTTCCACTTTTCTATAATTGCTTTTAGATGTATGGACTCTAATCATACAGCAACCACGTTTTCTTTTCTACCTACCTCTCTAAGCAACCATCAGCTTACACCTGCTACCTCTTCTCTATGTATTGACTCTTGCCTGAAAGGTAACTTGGAAATAGCTACCAGATAAGATAGAAATCCCTCTGTTCTCCTGCCCCTGATGTTTCCTTGGGATGGCTTGGCAGCTATGGTGGAGATATTGCTGTTGTTTTCAATTGTATCTCATCTCATCCAGGTAACAGAGAACAGCATTGCAATTAATGCTCGTTTATTAAAAGTTTGCATAGTTGCATATACTGCACAGTTTCCCCAGGATTTTTCTGGTTATGTGGGTACATGGTGCCATTGCTGAATACATTTATTTCATTTACACTGGTTGCAGCGCCACTACAGTCAACAAATACATGACTATTTTCCAATCAAAAAGAAACAGTGATACAATAAATCTCATTTTTGTGTTCCATTGTAACAGAGTGGTGATGATGTTTGAAAGTAACAGTCAAAATCTATTTATACTTCAAGGTTAGGAGCCAAGCTGGATAAATGTTACTGCTCATAAAGTTCATGAATTCTTGATTTTTGAAGCTAGTTAAGGTGGTGTTCTTTATCTACATTCCGTCAACAGCTGGTGACTCCAATATTTTCATTGGAAGGAAACAGCATATGGCAATTTGTTTCTCAGGAACTCTACACTCCGAACAGACAACAACAAACAGGAAAAGAACAATGATTTTCCACAAGTCCCTAAGGGAACACTAATCTTTGCATTAAGTGACTTTACCAAATGAATAAAGGTGGGGTTGGGAGCTAGTTTTGTAAGTAGACTTGAACCCAGATCTAACTCTGTACCTTAATTCCCATATCAATTATGCTTTAATACTTAAACAATTATTTTGCTTAGGCACAGGACACCAAAACAATGCACAGTAAGTGTGTATTAGATGATAAATGAAGAAAATGGACTTCAGGTTCTTGATGTGCACTTGGGTTATCATTGCCTATGGTTAAGGTTGCCTGAAAAATTCCTTTAAAAGAATTCTTTTTAGCTTTCAGAGCAAACAAGTTCAGGATGCAAATTCTCTTGGCAGAAGTGCCTTCAGGCTGATTTTTTTTGGAGAAAGCCTTAGCTAAAAATAGTTCTTACATCTCTGAAAACAAAGGGAAAGAGAAAAAAATATACTTTAATTTTGCCTGTGAGTAAAAAAAAAAAAAATTACATCTGTTTCACTGGCAAAGTATTATACCACTACAGGCAGGAAGAAGGACTTGAAAATTAGGTTGGATCCTCCAGTGTCAAGAGCATAGCCTTTATTTACCTGTTGAACATCGATTTTTTAATTCAGCCAATACATGCTTGTAAAAGCCTTGTTAGAGTTTGGAAGCTAAAGTATTTGAAGAGCCTATCTGCCCTGAGCATAGCCCCTTCTTTTATCTGTTAGATAAATGGTACAGTACTCCACAGAGTACTGCGTGTTGTTATCATGGTTGTAATGGGTAAGCAGAATTTCCCTACAATTTGTTTCAGCTTAACAGCTGGAGACTACTGTGGGAGAAATCTTAGAAATTCAGAGAAAAGAGATCTGTAATCTTTACTACTGGTGATGCCCATACAATACTGAAAAAGAAGGAAAATTCAAGGGTAATGGGGAAGTAGGGACATTTTGCAAGAACTTAGATGGGAAACAACAGGGAGGGATAAAAGCCAGAAAAAATGAAAACCTGATATGTGAGTAGGACAGGACTTTTCCTATGTAAAATTAATATGGCTTTTCCTGATGTGTTCATGTATGACACACAACAGGGCAAAATATGATCCCAAAGGCATATTCCATCCAAGTACTTGATTGCAATACTCAGTTGATTGCTTGGAATGCCAGTCTGTGTCTCTGTCTACAGACCTGCCCTAGTGCTTTATGAGGGACAGCACAAAAATGAATAAAAAAAATCTTCAAACAAAAAAATCAGGTGTTAAAAATGTTTAAGAAAACTTCTTACATGTTTAGTTTTGACTACTGGATAGAAACAAATAGTTGCTTATTCACAAAAATATCTGGGGTGTTATTTCAAACAGAAATGGTATCATCCTGTAATTTAACTTTCCTCTTAGCCAATGCATTGTTTGTTCTTGCTGGACCAGTCGAATAGATGGCTATTGAGACACTCAGTATTTTCATTGTAATAGTTTATGAGTTGCACAATGGCCACGAACTAATTTAAAACAGCTGTCTTAATCGGATAACAATAATTTGTAAAATCTCCATGTCTGTGATGCAGGGTCACCTGGATCCCAAAGCATTAAGAATCAGGGGATACAAAAGAAAATTCTGATTTATTGGAGATCAATAAACATGAAAGGAAAATCCAGAGGTACCTGAATCTCTCCAGCATATTTTTTTATTAGGCCATGTAGATGTTACTGGTGCCTGTGGATCTTTCTGTCCCCAGAACTTGATCATTTTCCTTTCCTTTTATTTAAAATCCCAGACAGTAGTACTCCCAGTCTGCTCCTCTTCTAAAGAGATAATGCACTACTGCATTTTCTCCTGCTCAAGCCACTATAACATCTGTCCTTGAAAATAACACTCAGTGAAAGCACTCATTTTTGTCTTACAGAAGGATGAATTAATAATTCTTTTCCTATTCTTTGACCTGCTCTGCAGATGATATAGTAAAATCCATTATAGATATTGACATTTTCTCTTACAGTTCCATATTCACATATAAACATTTCATTACACAATCAGTACAGAATACATTGTAAACGGTGATTTTACATGATCAGATGCAGCTCGTTCATGTTAGAGAGTAAAGCAGGCTGATGATGGAAAAGTGCAGGTCTATTGTTTTGAGGTAATATCATATCGGAGCCAATGCATACTAACTGCCATCTGATTAATAGGCCTTCCCACCCAGAACTACCAAGATAAAATAGTTGGCAGATTTTTGTTATTTTGGGCATGTACTTCTCCACATGACATAGGTATGTAAGCCAGTGAGATGGGTGCTCACACACACTGTTTACATTACTTGATCAATGCTACCTGTCTAGGTTTCCAAAACTTATTTTTTAACTTTACTGACAGCAACAATGCGGATGACCCCAGAGGAAGCATTTTATGAACTAGCTTTCAGTCGCTTCTTGTTATTTTTGATGTGTTTAAAACAGCAACTTTTGCTATGTATTGTCAGTGATGAGACTAGGAGGACATGTCCCAGTTTGTCCCACCCTCATATTCAAAAGCTAGATGAGCACTTTCCATAGAGCACACCACCTAGTAGAATAACAAGATTTTTTCCTCTGTTTGCTTTTGCCAGTGTTTTAAGATTCATGTCTATACTTCCAAACACCCATTTTAACCATTCACTGTAGAAATAAATATACAACTGTCTGAAATCTCTACTAAATTTCCTGGCAAAATCCAACCAGGCAGTTTCCCAGATTACATGGCTGTGTTTTAGCCAGCTGCTCCAGGCTCGATGTACATCCAAAGGGCACTGCTTTAAATTTCAAAGCCCTCATCTGGTTTTCCCTTAGCTTGCCTTATGTAGCTGACCAGGTACAGACTTAAAAAATGCTGTCACTTGCTATTCAGTGTAAATCCCTACCTCAGCCTCCTTGCTTCTCTCTCCTGCTTCTAGAAAACACTATACTCATCCATCCTAACTTCGAGAAAATTATCTGAAAAACTAGCTTATGTGTACCACCATCTTTCATGCTTCTGTCAGTTCCTATGCATCATGAAGGCCAGAAAAAAACTAATGATGCTGAGCAGACACAACAAAGGATCAGCCCCTTGACTCACTAATTACTTTCTTCTATAAAGCTAGACCAAGGTCTTGATGGTCACCGTTTCACCTTGATCTTTGCAGACTGGGCGTTGGAGATAGGTCTCACTGTTATTCTCTGGCTACTAAGTGTTAGCAGGACTGGGTGCCATGCAGCACTTTCCTCTTGCCTTAATAGGAAAATTAAAATATATGATGGTGAAATGGATGTTAGGCCTTCGATTTGTGATGTTGTGTCTTGGTTTTATCTTTCCCTAAGGTCACTACAAGAAACACAGTTAATTCTCACTTATAACAGAATTTCACATCAAGCATCTAAGAAAATGGCTCATTGCTCCCATTTCTGAAGTGGATTGCAAGGTACATCATCCACTACTGCCTCCTCTGTCCTCCCCCATGATGTATACTGTACATTTGGGAGGATCCCAGGGCTGTGGTAGCCAGTCTCTTGAGTGTTTAATGTTTGTAGTTTTTATTCTCTTTGCTCCAAACCAACAACACACTGGAGAGGATATGTGTACTTACTTATATATTCTGCATCACACAAGTATTCCTTGCTGTTCCTTGATCCTGTCACTGCTCACTGGGTAGTCTGTGATGTGCTCTCCCTGGCTTCCTTGATTCTACAGTTTTTGCTCATTGGTGAAATTTGATTTGCCTCTAGTTGGTCAGGTTACCCACTTTTGAGGACAACAAATTTATGCTTTTTGAGACCATCTTTGTTGTCTCCGTGTGGCTGGAGCACTGTGGGCATTGAGATGGGCTAGGAGTAATGGCACCACCTCTCCTTTTCCTCACCTCTGGTTCCAGTCACATTTTCCCATGCTTTGCTCTGGAAAGAGAAACCAGGAACCTGATGGATCATCCTGTCCCTGAGGTGAGCAAGCCTCTGTGCTCCATCACCTCCAGAGAGGGGAAAAAAAAGTTGGCAAGTACTATCAATCCCAGGCTTGTGATCTTTCTTCCTGAGTATAAAAGGCTGTTGCGTGCACTGGATGATAGATCTATTCCTTGGCTGCCTTTCAATTGCTGTCATCCAAGGAGATGAGGGTGGTCTAGTACATATGTGACCTCTGGCACAGGGAATGCATTCTGTATTTGCAGGTTTAAGTGCTCACCCGACCACCTCCAGCCAAGAGCTTATCTCATAAGTAAGGTCTGGTTTCAAAGTCGGATCTACTGATTCATCCACATGCCTAACTAATTCTCTGGCTCATCTGGGGCATGTTTAGCCTTTTGTGCTTAGTTTTCAGCTTTCACAGTTGTTAAATGTGTTAAAATGTTCTTGATGTGAAATCCACATCACTTCTTGGCTTGCATTTCCAGACCACAGAGTGTGCAAGCAGACCCTGCTGTACTGACACTGTTGCTCATTGCAACTCAGGAGTTACTTAGCAGGGTTAGAGCAAGTCTTCAAATGCCAGTGGTGTGATTTTGTTCCTGCCATATGAACCATCCCACTCAAGCCCCAGTTTGCAGATTATCTACCCAACTGAGAAAAAGAGGGAGACACTTGGTCAACAGCTTTACCCTGATATGCTGAGCACATGTTAGCCCATCTGACAGTGAATTGCCATAAGAATATTCAGAAGACCCTCTTCCAGTCATGATTGACATATGCTTGCCAACATCTCTCACTTGTTCACAACCTGTGGGCTGGGAATCAGGGTGGGACAGCTTTTCTCATGGCTCTGGAATCCTTTTGACCAGCTACAGGATAATCAGCTTTGATCACCACTGGGGAACCATTAACAAGATACTAGGACCCATTCCTTCTAACCTTCTGCACATCCTCAATAACCTTCTTGGCCAATATTAGAGTCTCAAATCAGTTACTTCCCCTGGTCTTTCTTTTAAGCCTAACTTGGCCAGAAAAAGGATAATAGTGGTTCTCCACCTGCCTTTTCAGGTTTTACAGACCTTAAGGGTATATGGGATTTTGCATATATATACAAATCTTTTCTGTATTTTCCAGGATTATTTGCTTTCACCTGTTTGTTTCAAAAAGTTGTTGGATTCATAAGAATACTCTCCTTACTGCCCATTTCTTCACCTGGGTTCGTCCAGGTTTCACTTTGTGCTGGCTGGCCCACTCCTTGTGCTTGCTGGTGGTGGAGAAGACTTTCCGTAGGATGACTGAGAAGTTGTCTAAAGTGGTACAGATAGCCATCAGCCTTATGGCTGACTATCCTGGTGTCCAGGCCTAATGAATATTTATTTTCCTGAGCCTTCTCCTTCAGGTTCTTCTGACCCTCTATCTTGTATTCCTTTCTCATGGGTCACTTTTATTTTGGCATCCTTTACTGTGCAAAGACATACAAAGAATTTTATGCTAAGATGAGTTATGACTGACATCCAGAAGACAGCAGAACATCACAAAGCATAGCCCCGCACTATCATGAGATTTGAGCATTTTGAATTGTGTAAAGCAAGACCTGGTCAGATAAGCACTGAGATAGAAAAAAATAAAATGCAGGCAGGGACCTAGGTGGCAATGTTTCCTTCTATAGAGGGAATTTTAAACAAGAGTATTTGACTAATGTTTCCAGAGATGAGACTGGTTGAATGCCAAAACACAGTTTTCATAACCTTTAAACCTGAACTATGTAATTGTTGCATGAATCAAAAGAAAAAACAGTGACAGGTATGAACAAAGAAAATCCGTCAGTTAAGTGGAAGGGGAAAGATTTATGTTGCAAGTAAGAGAGCAAAAAGAGTTGGGGGAGTTAGAATGAAGCTGAAAAATAATAATAGTAATGCTGAAATTAAATTATTTCCCTAGGTTGAAAAGAAATTTCAGTTATAATTAAAAAGCCTACATGCATGTGACCTGCTGTCATCTAGAAACAATTATAATCCTTCAATGGCTGAGAAAACAGATGCAGTTCCTCTGTATAGCTAAATTAAACCCAGTTCTTTCTCCTCCTTTGATAAGACATCCCAAAGTGAGCCAGCGTACACAGCTATTACACACTAATTAGTGAGACAAGGCATAGTCCCAGATTACCAAGCAACTGAGAGACCACATAGCCATAGCCCATTTCTCTCTGACTCTCTGCTCCCTTCCAGCTTTACTCTGTTACAGTAGAGTCACATAACAGTGCAGCAGCAGTAGCCATGGTGGACTGAAGAGCCAAATTTCATAAAGAAAAGTAGTATCTTTATATATCTTTATATAGCTGGAAAAAATGAGCAAACTTTCAGGCTCTTTCCCCAAGTCTTTCATGCCTAACATCTTGTCCCTTTGCCCAGCTATGTCTGCTACTTTAATAAAAGATTTGGTTTCTCCCCACAACCTTGCCTCCCTTACGTCAGAGCCAGGACAGTCTTGGGCCTTTCAGTCCCTATTTAATCCATGAGGTAAGAGCAATTACACTGTAATTTTAGCAACCAATATGATAGGAGGAAGAGAACTGATCTGCCATTCTGCATTTGTTGCATTTCAAATATAAATGTGTTGCTGAGGTCTGGCAATATTAAAATAGTCTCTTGGCTGTCAGAGGCTGCCCACAGGACTATCATTTTGTAGCACAGACTGAAAGTGAAACAAGATGAACCTGTGATGGGAACATGGGCCTGAAGTAATTTCTCTTACACCATAAAACTGCTGAAAGGATTAGTAATTGGAAACTGCACTTAGGAGGTTATTAATAGGATTCACCTCTCTAACAAGTGTGGTAGCTGGTAGGGTTACCTCTGAGGTCATTAATTAGTTACAACTTTAAATGAACCTTTCTCCATGTAACTTAATCTCACTAAACTTTGTAACTTCAGCGTTGTCTTCATTTAAGGCATATGGCTTTCCCTCAATGAGGCTGTTAGCATGATAATTCTCCCCTTGCCAACAGCGATCAAGAAGTAATAAAACAATTTGGAATCTTTATTCATACGTTAGACTTTCCTATCAAATAGATACATTTGCATCTTAAATGTAGATTATTAAAAAGCTGCTGATTTCAGTATGATGTCAAATTTAGTGAAGAACACACTGCGCTTACATCTAAGGCTCATCTCTGCTCTGCTTCTTTTCCAGAGGCTTAGAAAGACAGAGTCGCTTAATGAACCTTTGTTAATATGCACATTTATATGATCTGATTGGCCCCTGCAGCAGCCTAGGAAAACCTGTGAAAAGGCAGCTGCCAGAGTTACCAAAAAACCTCTACTAATTGGAATTATTAATTGTTTACAGTCACATTTACCACAAAGAGAATAAATTACAGGAAGTAATAGAAAATCCCTCTATTTTTAGAGGAAGGCAGGCTGGTAACAGAATGAGAGTAACAACATGTAACTGTTAAATGACATTTGATCTAGTTCTAATTATGTGTACTTTTTTATATCAATCCTACAGGCAAGATCAAAGTGTGTACTTCCTATGAGATTTAATATTTCTACTTCAGGACCACTTTCTGCTAGGTGCTGGACGGGTGGGTAGGTAGGTAGCTACAGAGGGTGAAGCCTGGATAAGCAAAGTAGATTTGGTTTAGCTGAGTGACACTTCAGACACATGATTAAACCCACAGATGTTAGCATTTGCTAAACATACCTTTAACTGTTTTGCAGACTTGGAGAAAGGGTCCTTGGAAAGGACTTGACACAGGGTAAGAGAAGACTTGGAGCCAGGAGTGCAGCTGGGAACTGCGTCCAGAGCTGCATCTCAAGCCAGACCCTTCTTCGTAAGGTTGCCCTCCCCTCCTCCATCAGCCCTTGCTACTCAAAACACGGGGAGATGCATTTCTTACATGAAAATGAAAAGCTAATGCTGAAAAATAAAGAAGTATTGTAAAAAGCTGGGGTATTCACTCATGAGGGCTTTGGCTTCAGCTGGGCTGGGCCCAGAGGATAGGCAGGAGGTGCTCCCAACTGCCATGCTAGCTTGAGTCAGGACTGAGAAAGCCTCTGCTCCCTGGAAGGGCTGCCGGAGGGGAGGAATGAGTGTTTTGCATCGCTTTTGAACTGGGAGACCCAAACTTCAGAGTACTGAGGGCTGCTATGGCAATTTGCCAAGAGCCCAAGGGCTGCCCCTAATCTGCATATGCATTTGCATAAGTGCTTTTTGTTGTGATTTCTGGGGTTTGGGGGTGTTTTTGTTTAGTGTGGGTTTTGGGTTTTGTTTTGCTTTGTTTTGGTTTGGGTTTTTTTAATCAACAGTAGAGACACTACTGGGATATAACCTTACTCTGGGGTTTAATATTTTTTTTTTTAATTCTTGGAAATGCTCTTGGTATGTTGGCATGGTTTTACATGGCAGACACCCTCAGTGCGACTTATACATCTAGTTTTGAGAGGAAGAAAGCAGTGCACAGCACCAGCACTTCTTACCCACTGCCTCATGCTAGCCTGTTCTGTACAGCTCTTCCCAGGGAGCAAAAGCCCTTGTCTACCCCAAAAGGAGATTTTCTGTGGGGTTCAATGTGTAGGGAATTGCATTTCAGGGCAGTAGAATAACTCTTAAACACTTGATCTGGAGTGAATATTGTAAAATGCAACACAGCCTGGAATGGTATGCACTGGTCTCAAAAATTATAGGAAAGAGTGTGGGGCTGAAGAGAGGTTCAGTCATTTCAGATGTTTCGTCTGTTTCTATGTCTGTATGTTTCTTAGTGTTTCTGTGCCTTAAAAGAAAGAGAATACTTCGCAGTATATCCATGCTCTTAAAGAAATGTCCCAGCATATAAATCAGCTATTCTGGCTGTTTGCTGGAGATAGGATTTGTCTATTTGCCTGCATTTGTTTTATCTTTCAGAAGAGATGATTAGAAACTGCTTGTTGATTGAATGTTTAACTGATCAGCTTTCTCCTCACTTTGTAATAGAGGGAGCAGTTCAAGAAAATTGCCTCATGAACTTTAAATACTGGGCAAAATATGGTGTTATGTCTGCTGGATTCATTTGAGTGTGATAAGCACACTGTAGGAAGTCCCATATCACTGAGATCTACTCAGGCTGTTCTGAAGTCAAAATAAGTCTTCATTTCTAGTTACTTACAGCAACTGGACTTATGCAGGCCCTGCAAAGTAATGGCAGAGTCACTGGGTGGGTAGAAAATAGGTCTGAGGATAGTCATCACACTTTGTTCTCAGTTCTGAAGTGGATTTCTTCTATGTGTTTGAATAATCTTCTGTAATCCTTGAAAACCATCACCTCCGTGATATGCCTGCAATAAACCACTGATCCTCCGTCAGATTCCTACAATTTCTAGTGAGAAATATCTTGGAGTTTCTTCAATGCAAGAGCCCTTTCCTGCGAAAAGTTATGTCAAAGGAAGGACATTTTTGGACAAGGTAGTAAGAGCTGGAGAGTTTGGCAGTGCTGGGAACGAGAGCTAACGTGACCTGGTAAAGTTCAGTGACAAACCACATCCTTGCCTCTCAAGCAGTACTGGAAATTCTCCCTCCTTTTAAGTTGCAGCCCAAAGATTCTGTGGTTTTATTTGTGTGTGGCCAGTGGGGGAGGTTCGGACAAGAAAAGGATTCAGTGCAAAAACCACAAAAGCTCAGTAACCACCCAAATAAAAAGTAGAAACGAGCAAATGAAAGGAAATTCACCAGTGTGCATATTTCAATGTCATGTTTAAGCCCATTTCATAGTTTGAAGGAAGATGGGAAGATGAGTAATGGTGAGTAAATGCTTGAGGCTGGCGACAAAAAGACATTTTGTTTGTTCAGAAAATTAATTCCAGGGTCATCCTCCCTCCATTGCTTTTCCGCAGTTGATATGTCCAGGTTGCAAGACGTGCCATCTCCAAGAATGCAGGAGCTCTGCAGATTGCCTGACCTTGCCTGAGGAGAAGACAGACCTCCACAATACAAGAAGTGTGGAGTGCAGTTGCCTGAGGAATCTCCTGTCCTCCCTGAGCAGCTCCATGCACGTTGCCCAGAAGCTCTACCAATGACACCCCCACTCACAGATGACCTTTCTGCTGAACAGACTTGCACGTTGTGGGTCAAGAGTTTTTGCCTTTCCGATGCTTGTGCCTGTGAAGACTGTGAACGTTATACACTCCAATCCTGACTGAATTTCAGGCTCAAAGCTCTCCTGAAGAGACATCACCTTACAGTGACAGCCAGAACTGTGGTGTTTGTGGTACAGATAAACATCCAACTGGGAGCAGGTCTGAAAGTCCTGATTTCATTTTGAGTTGGACAATGTTATAACGAGTTTCAATGCAAGTTTGTGTTCAACTATTATTATTTTAACCTTAACCTTTTCACCTTTCTCAAATGTGATGCTTTAATGTTATGGTTATTGTGACTCAAGGCAAGTAGAACAAAAATATTACATTGCACAAGGCTGTGGCAGAGCCCCGGGGGAAGACACTGAGACCCTCCTTGTTCTGCAGACCCCCTAGAAACCCTTTAAGAATGCTCGTTAGGCATATTCAAGGACAGAAAGGCCTATGCTAGTGGGAAATAAATGCCCCTCCTTACATCAGCAGTCCCATAGAAATACACAGCTAAAACTGCTCCAGCTGCAGTTTCAGGGATTCTGGGTTACAGACTGGGTCTAAAAACTGATTCAACATCAGGAATGATAGCATAGAGCTGAGGAAATACATTTTTGACACATATGGCTCCATTGTCTGTGCCTATATTTTAAAAGGCTATTTCATAACCATCTTGTAATAGAAGTGCTAGGGCAGCCCAAATATGGCCACCAGTGACTCTAGATGCCACAACACTGCTCCTATACAGTGGCACATGTAGGCAGCCTTTTCTCTTCTACACAGGCTGATGGCACAAAGCTGGTGTTCATGAAGCAGAATATTGCAAGCAGACATGAATAACAGTGTTGCTGACAAGCCTGACAATCTGGAACTCACATAATTTTGGATTATTATGCCAAGAGACATGCCAGTGAACATCTTTTTTTCAGTTGCCTGCACCTTCCTAAGGACCAGACACTGATGGGCCTGAGAGGTCTTTGGAAGGGTTTCCATGATTCTGGGCTTTTTGGTCCTTGGAAATCTGCCTTCATTACATTATTGTTGTCTTAAGTGTTTCTCTCCAAGAAGGGACCGACTGAAAGACATGGGTGCCAGTTCTTCTTTCAGCTCACATTCACACTGCTGTGGTGCAGGTGGAGTGAGGTTGTCTGATGGTTGTAAGGGAAGGCACAGACATTTCAGGCATGTTCCATAAAACAACTCAGTCGTAAGCCTTCCTGTGCAAGCTAGACATACACGTAGCTTTACAACTACAAGCATAGATCACCTATCTACAACATGTCCAGCCCTAAGGAGGTTTAAGATCCCATCTTGGTTAACTCAAAATAGAGGCTCATAAAAAGAGAAACTCGCTTTACTTATCCTGTTATTTCCTCAGGGGTGCAATGCCATCTGTCACTCCTGAAAACTTGCCACTCCTTGTTGTTTAGTTCCTTAAAATAACTATTACCTCATGAGGTTACCTGCCACATTCCTTCTTTATCTGGCATAGGGTCACTTTTCCTTTTCACCTCCCTCTCTCTGAACTAGGAGCTGCCTGTCTGTCTTTCTCACAGATAATAACCTCCTTATCTCTGTTGGTATACCTTGTTTTCCTAGACGAGCTGGGGCCTACAGCCCTATAGATAAGTCCTTCACTTGTTTACTGCTTCCCACATGTTCCTCTCCTACAAGCTGTCTGAACATCCCAACTGGCTCTCCTGTGTTTACCTGGCAGTGTGGCACAGGTTTTTAGCCTTAACTATACGCATACTATCAAGAACTAATCCTAGTAGGGATCATATTCCATCTATAACTGCAGCATGCCATTTTGCACAGAATTGCAGGTTGTTTTCTTTGCAAATTAGTAATGCAACACCACAATCTATGTGGAAATCAGTAACAGATTTATTAACCACCCTCCTTGCTTTATATTGTAATGACTCTGATCTCATTGTTGGAAGCCCAAAAGAATAAATCATCAATGTCTTGTAGGTTGTGACTTCACTTTTTCACTGCATTTAGGGGTGAAACAGATTTATGAATACTTCAGCAGTACAGATTAAAAGATGGAATTCATTGACAGTAAGGGCTGGTCTGTTGTATAGGGCTGTAATGATCACCAGTATTGATTAAGGATCTGGACAGTATTTGTATTCTTTCCCATATGTTCTATCAAAAATTTATAGAATATCTTTATAGATATATTAAGATGCATTTCCCATGATATTAATAATATATTAGCCTCTGAGAATGAACATTTACTGCACTTTAGTATGTAAGTGGCTACAGATTTTAAGTTTCTCAATTTGAGAGCAGGAATGATCCGGCTCCTGATAGAAACAACATATGGTTTATTACAATAAAGCATACCACTGTTTGTTGTTATTGGGAGGAATCCTCCAACCTCTTTAAACTATATGTTAGAGGAGCTGCTTTGAACTACTCAACCTATTTGAAGAGAAACTGATGTTTGACTTATTATTATCTGGTATTTGCAGAGAGTGTCAATCACAAAGTCCACAAGTATGAAAAGCTTGTTCCTACCCCTTAACTGCTTTAGTATGCCCATTTTTTCCCTCTAATATGGTTACAAAATTTTACAGTCCCCCCAATCTCAGACTCAAATTAATACCCTTCAGAGGTAACAGTTTCTACATCAAAAGTTTAAGTTGTGGCCAAGTCAAAGAATCCAGTGAAGTCAATGAAAAGGTGACTTTGACAGCCTTCATTAACAGACCTTCGTGTAAGGGACAGACTGCATGGTGGGATGGGAACATCAGTGACTCCAGGTGCAGCAATAGATGTTGCAGTGTGTCCTGCAAGAAGCAGCTACTGGGGCAGTCCTTCTCCTCCTCTGCACCTTTCTGAGCAATACAACCACAGTCTGCTTCAGCAATCCTGCAACTCCCAATACAAGCAACAGAGACTGTGCCCCTGTGGCAAACTGACATCTCCTGAAGTACAAAGGCATTGCCAGAACTCATGAGAAGGACATATACACCTCTGCACTCCTGTCACAATGTCCCACCATGGCTTTTCTGTGATCTCTGCACAGCCCTGAACCTTGTGCTTCCAATTCTGCCTGGGTCTTGTCTGGCTTCTCAGTCCCAACCATAGAGTATAGACATTTATTGTGGCTGGTAGAGTGGTAAAGAAATTTTTCTTATACCTGGGAATGTTTTCAAAGACTTTTAACTAGAAAAGATCCATCAGGAAGAAGTGATGTTTACTTTGAAGTGAATTATTCAGCAGAATGATTCTTTTTCTGCACTGTCTCTGGACAAGAAAAGGATAGTCACTATGGTGCAGTTTGCTGAATATGTCTGAAAGGTCTTCTCACAGAAAGAAAAAGTTCACCGTCACAATCTTAAGCCATTAAATGGTATTTCATCCCAACCAGATATATGAGATATATGAGATTTTAACAATCCAAGAGATGCAAAACCTAATCCCATTAAAAGGGAAAGGGAGTAGAGTGAGAAGATTCATGACTTTTAATAGTGCTTGTGTGGGCAATCATTCAGCTTTCATTGCTAGAGCTGATGCAGGCTTGTGAAGACATGCTTTGTAAGCTGCTGCGTCAGTGTAATCTCTTCATGCTATTATCACCTTTAATGTGTTTGTGACATTTACATAGTGACTATACCCAATACACATTTTCTGTTTAATATTCTGTCCTGTTGCCACAGTGTCACACCAGGGTGTGGGAGGGTGGTGGTGAGATGAGCAGTCTCATGCAAGCTATGGTATTGGAGTGGTGAGAACAGTCTGGCAGTATTTTGTATAATATTGAAATCCTGGCTGATGATCCCACTCTCTGGTGGAAGTAACAGCTCTCGGCTTGGACCCCAGTTCTGCTAATTCTTATCATAGATGTAGAGAAGAATAGGGCTGGAAAAACTCACCGAGTGCATCCCTCTGCCTCAAGGCAGGGAGAATTGCACCTCAGTCATTCCTGATAGCTATTTGTCCCATCTATCCTTGAAGAAATCCAGTGCTGGAGACTACACAATCTTGCTAGACAATCTGTTGTGTGCTTCACCATCTTTGCCACAGAAAGAATGATATCATCTACCAAACATTTCACAGGGGACAGTTTCTTCCAATATTTCATTTAGGATGTGAGCCAGGGTTGAGAAGTTCACCCCAAAACTTTAATTCCTAAATTTTCTGTGTGTTCTGAGTGCTGTTCTGTTGTACCTTGGTGAAGTTGAATATATGCTGTTCATTCTGTGAACTCACATACATCACGGGAAGACTGACAGCACACTCTATTAGCAGAGCCTCTGGTCTCTTCCAGACATTACACAAAGGAGCCTTAAATAACTAGAAAAACTAGCAGCCTGGTATGACTTCCACCCTACCTGTTGCTAAGCATGCCATAC
Source organism: Tyto alba (assembly GCF_018691265.1). NCBI lineage: Eukaryota > Metazoa > Chordata > Aves > Strigiformes > Tytonidae > Tyto > Tyto alba. The sequence goes on from NW_024881303.1 coordinate 11,204,532, forward strand.
CAGATTCCTCTGCACTCTTCCATCTAGCACCAGATCCTTTTTTCCTAGTCTGGCAGTTTGACCTTGCCATGAAGTTTCAGTTGCTCAGCTACTTACTTCTTGCTCTGCATGAAACTTTCCTGCTAAGAGTATGTCTTTTACCTCACATGGTCCTGCAGTTCTCACACGTGAGGCACTGGGCCTCGTGACAGAAATCTGCTGACTGTGTTTTAAGGTTTTGGATGGAGAAAGGCTATAGTGCTGCACGGTGCTTCTGCTCCCTCGAGGTAGGGTTCACACCCACTCACAAATCTAAGGGTAGGCCATGCTGGGACATGTGAGGACAACTGGAGGGAATTGAGAGGATGGGGTGAGAAGAGCAGGTCCCATGTTCACTATGCAAAACTTCGCAAGCCACGCACAAATACTGCACTGTATTCAGAGTTGTGGACAGAATAGCCTTTAGCTGGCCTTGTTATACTCATCATGAGGAAGCATCAGTTCTTATTGCTGTGAGACATTGTTCCACATTTGTAAGTCCATGACTGTTTGACCCTTTAGTTGTCAGAAGACAGGAAAATAACCTTGAAAGTTTGACAAGATATAAATACCTCCCTCTTTGTCCAGAACTACTAGGATTATATGCAAGGTTGTGCAAGAAGGATTATCACATGAATGGGTCTTAACTTTGCTCACTGTATGTGTAATTCTGTCACTTCTCTTCTTGAAGTAGTATTGAAAATTGTATAAAAGTATCAGCTGTTTAGAGGTCATAATAAGCAACTGAAAGGTAAGAATTTATTAAAGTCTGTTTCAAAATGCCATGGATGCCATATGACTCCAAAAATCCTCTTCTATTTCCATTTCCAAACTGAGGGGAGAGGGTATTAAATAATGTAAATCAACCACAAGTTACTTAACCTTTCCATGAGCACACCATAGCTGGAGAGGACGAAATAAGCCCATTATCAGCAACAGAGCAGCAAACCCTTTTGGGGAACTCCAGTTGATTCTGCTTACCCCCTCCAGTGTCATTGTGGAAATTGCTGTTTGTGAACTGTTCCTCTCTCAGTGCAACTCATCTCATCCCAGGGCTTAAAGCTGCTCAAAACATCCAATGTGCTTAAAGACATCAGTGTGAAAAGTGCCATATTCCCTCCATTCTGTCACTGCATCCGCATGGTTGTGCATTAGTAATTACTGATGACAGCCAATATAATCAAATAAGCACATGTGCAAATGTTAATGGAGGAAAATAAAACTAAATAATGCCTTAGCAGGCCCTGATTACCTTGATCTTGTGTTGCTGTCACACTAGCCTGTCCTCATTGAGGAAAAGACTTGAAGTTGTACAATCTCTTCAGCAGGAAAGGTGTGCGTGAGGTGTTTTTCATAAGTAATTATTTATAAATTCCCTGCAACCATGCTGCCTCTGTTGTTTTTATTAACCTAATAAAATATAGTATCTGGAGAAAAGCTTGGTGTATACAGCAGTTAAATTTATATGTGTTATTCCAGTATGAAAAATATTTTGTTATAGTTTGCTAGCAATTATTCAGAATAACACAAACAGCTTGGGATGATTGTAGCCTTGTGAATTGACATTTGAAATATTTATAAGTACAGCCATCCTGCCATATGGACCCTCTTTGGAGTTATCAGTCACCGCATCCTACTGCTTCTGCAACTTGGGTTCACAGTCTAATGCTGTCTGACTGTTACTGGAAGGACTGTGGCTATGGGCAGCACAATATGCACCACTCCTTTAGCCATAGCTGTCAACATCAACAAAGGAGATGAAGGCTCGTGAGGCACATTACTTGCTGAAGCATTCTGCAAACACCTGCTTAATGTTTGAGTGCACTGTTTAATGTAATGTGGTTTATACCACATAATGGATCTCTCTGAAAGTGAGTTTTAAATGCAAAAACACCCATCTCTGATCTTTCCCTTTGAATGGTGTTATTATACATTGAGGAAACAGAGGGCATCTTTCCTTGACCTGTTGTTTTACATGGTCTTTCCTTATGATGTAAAATGCATATGATGGCCTGGTTAGCAAACGCAGGATGTATCATGTAATTGTTTTCCTCTAAAATGAGACCTTCCTCTCTCACATCCAACAGTTTATGAACAAATAGCTGGTATTTACCCATTCAACAGGGACTTGCATCCATGCAAAATTTCTATTACCTTCAGTGAAAATACGTTCAAGGAAATTATGGTAGGGTATGTCCTCAGCAGAGCCAGGCACTAACACGTATATGCTATACTCTTTCTTTGACTAATTAGTAGAATGTATGAAATCATTTATGTCAAAGAAAAAGGTGGAACTTCCTCCTGGTGAATTCAGTAAGGTCAAGGTTTCATTCCTGGGAATTCAATCAAGTGTAGGGATCACTGGAAACTGGGGTTGGGGGGTGGGGGGGAAGTAGGAAAAAAATAAAAGAAAAAAGACAGAAGAGAAAAAAGGAAATAAAAAATCCCTGATAATTCTATTTTCTATGACACAGAGACTTTTCCCATTTTATGTCCTCATTAGCTTAGTAGAGAGTAATATTTAGTTACTGGTGCATTTTCTGTGTGCATAGGAGAACAAACCTCAGAGAATTCCCAGACTCAGAGTATCTACAAAATGGGTGAAGTAGGATAGAAAAAGGAAAAGAGTTTTTTGTGAGCTCTGGGGAATTGATTCAAGCAAACCAGGTGAACAGCTCTGAGAATTAAGCTCCCAAAAGCATATTGAGTGCAAAGGACTTTACCAAAGGACTGACAACTCCGTCTTCCCCTTGTCTGCACAGTGCTCACGACAGCCCAGAAGAGTTATTGGAAGCAATATGGGTAGGTGTTAGATAGACAACTTCCTAAATGAGACAGTGAAAGTCAAGATGTCAAAGTGGAATTTACATGACAGGGAGTTTGAGTAATTCCACAGAATTGGGGAGTAGTAGTTTTTTCTATGCCCTGTGCTTCTGGAGTGCATCAGGAAGGTGCCACGTCTGCATTTTCAGATTTCTGTATTTGATGACGAAGTTAATATTCCTGTCATGGTGTAACCTCAGCTGGCAAATAAGCACCACACAGCTTCTCACTCACTTCCCCCCGGTGGGATGGGGGAGAGAATCAGAAGAGTAAAAGTGAGAAAACTCATGGGTTGGGAAAAAGTTTAATAGGTAAAACAAAAGCCACATGTGCAAGCAAAGCAAAACAACGAATCCTGTCACTGCTTCCCGTAGGCAGACGGGTGCACAGCCATCTCCAGGACAGCCGGGATCCGTCACACGTAATGGTTTACTCGGGAAGACAAATGCCATCACTCTGAATGTTCCCCCCCTTCCTTCTTCTCCCCCCAGCTGTATGTGCTGAGCATGACGCCCTATGGTGTGGGATATCCCTGGGGTCAGTTGGGGTCACCTGTCCCAGCTGTGTCCCCTCCCAACTCCTTGTGCACCCCCAGGCTGCTCGCTGGTGGGGTGAGAGGCAGAAAAGGCCTTGACTCTGTGTAAGTGCTGCTCAGCAATAAGGAAAACATCCCTGTGTTATCAACACCGTTTCCAGCACAAATCCAAAACATGGCCCCATACTAGCTACTATGAAGAAAATTAACTTTATCCCAGGCAAAACCAGCACAACTCGAAGTAAGAGTCTTAATGTAAGCCTGATCAAAATATCTTCAGCCAGAGGGAGCAGACCTAGCAGGATTCAGAGCTTCTTTCCTTGCTTCTTCTTTGCTGGTCTCCTTACACTCAGTGTTCAAAACAAGCTCAGTGAAAAGCCTCCAAAAATTGCCAAGAAGGTTCCTGCTGGGACCTCAAAGGCCAGGAATATTTGATTTTCAGAATATAACTTGAGAAGAACAATTCAGAAAATCTCCTGTTGTTAGTAACAATTTTGGCCTTTGCCCATATTGTGTTAGATGCTTTTACAGTTTCTCCATCCCTAATTAATACATAACATACTGAAGTCAGTGAAAGAAATCAGAGAGGATCTTCTCTTCAGGGAATCTCTCCAGTCTCTCTGGACAAGCTACAAATGGGAAAGGCCCTGAGCATGTCTCCTGAAATAGAGGAAACAAATAAGAAATATGGGCTTTGTTCAGAATAAAAAGCAGATGAGGCTCAATGGTACTAAGACACAAAATGATTAGGACACACATGGTACAGTTATTCATCTGTCATGGACTGCTCAGCTGGGTTCCAAAAAATACCTTAAATGCCTCCTACTCTTCCTCTTAAAGGAAATCCTAGAGAATCCCTCCAATTCATACGTAAAAGGATGTTGACAGTGAGTGATGTCTGGAGACACATAGTTTTTTGTCCCAAGATAATGAATCCCTTTGTACAGGAGGACTGTCGCAAAAGAACTGACAAATCAGGCCACATGCATCTTCTATCTAGGTAAAAGGATTTGTTACCTGGATAGGATGCTGGAGGGCTAAGAGTAGATGGGATGATGTGGTGGGGAGAAGTGGAAAAAGAGTGTTGGATCTGGCTAAGCTTCATTTGTGCATGGCTCTGGCACGCTGCTGTAAGCCAGAGATGTTTGGGCTGACGACCTCTTTTAAAATTCCCCCTTGCTTTCCCAAATGAATGTGTGTGTCAGCCTGCCAGACAGCCCTCAGTCCAGCTCCTGTCCTCTGGGGCTCTGCAAACACCAGGGGAGCTCCCAGGTAGCTCAGGCCTTAAAACACTTCATCCTACCCAGGCCTTGGACAGTGAGGACTTCTGGTCCCCATTACACTGGCCAGCCATCCTGTTCTGTGCTGGTTGCACAACAGACTACACAAATCATCTCAGAAAAGGAGTGTCCTGGGAGGTAATTTTTACAGAGCTGAATCCGTCAGCAACCTCTAGAAAGACCTTCAGCTGGCATAAACCAGCATTTGCCTTGATGACACAAAAACAATTACTTCCATTTTCATCTGCTGTGGATGGGACCCTTAATCAGTTATATTTTCATAACACATGCATAGGAGTTTACAAAACCTGTATTTATTAATTGTTCCCCAGAACTTTTAAACAGAAATGTCCTGGTCTTCACTTTGCTTCCCTGCTGCGAGGCAGGAGCAATCCCAAAGAAACAGGTGGAATTCCAGTGCTGTAAAAGTGGTGGAAACCAAAGCAGAATTGGGAATCAAGAAGTCTCATTGATCATTGCTCACAGTGATCTTTCAGCTACCCTTATTAAATATTAACAATAATGACTTATTTATACAACACTGACTGTGAGCTAGGTGCAAGAGGATAGGCATAAGTCCCAGAGAACTAACAAACTAAATAATAAATACATATCAATCTAGAATAATAAATAATAAATCTCATATTCCAGAGTTGCTTCTTTTTTTTTTTTTTTTCTTCAGAGGTGTTTGCCCTCACTTTTTCTGATCAACAGGAGGGCTTGGTTAAAAAGATCAGATTAGAAATTAATCTCTTTGATGTTTACAAAGGCAATAGGGCTTTCACACCTTTCCAAGTGCAATCCAACTGCAGGTAAAGAGCCCTGCAGTCTGTGGAAGTGCTAATTAAAGCCAATAATAACATGATTCACCTTCAACCCTGCTCTGAAGTGCCCAGTGTTTTTTTTTTTTTGCCAGAAGGAGATGTTGTATCTCCAGGGCACTGCATTTGAGGAGCTTTCTTGTTTCAGGGATCTGCAACGTAGCAACTATTTGGGCTAGAAATGGAGGAAGCAAAGTTGTTTAAATCAATCCTTGTCAGAGGATCCCACTGTTTATTGATATCCTGAAGGTGAAAGGTTAATGCTTTACTCAGGAAACCACTCATCCTCCAAAATACCATTATTGTTTATCTTGCTGAAATCTATTTTTATATTTCCCAAGACATTTTTATTTAATTTCTGCGCCAGGTTGTCTTTACTGTGTTTTTATAGTATCACTGTACAGGTTTAATCCTTTTCCAATCTGATATTGCAAGTTGTGATGGAAAATGCCAAGTGTCTGGTATTCTTTTAAATAGAAAGATTAGTAGAAAAAAAAAGTTAACTTCAGGCTACTTATTTTAGCAGAACATGAGTTATCAGGGACTCCAATCAGGCACTGAAGTTGAAAGTAACAGATCAACTAGAATAAACATTTGTCCTCAGGAATAATGTCCTGTCACTTTAGTGGCTTGGAACATGTTCTCATTTATCCAGCCATTTTCTTGCCACAGCAATTATAAAATGGCCAGTTTGAAACAAGATCTGTTTCCATTGATTTTACTCTCAACATCTTTTTTTTTTTTTTTTTTAAGTCTTTGTACCTTCTGGTTAAGAAAAGAGCAAAGAAGTGAAAGGTACATAAATCTACAATGTATACAAATAGCATTTGATGTGGACAATTTTGCCTATGGAATTCAATGTGAAGGAGCTTTATGTGAAATACTGAATAATTGGACTGTAAATAACTACTAATGTGCATGATAGTACCAGTAAGCGGTTGTGTTGCTTCAGAGCAGGACTGGGGTCTGTGATGCAGATGCAGCAATAATTGTCGTCTTCTCCTGTTTTCATCATTTAGGATCTTCTTCTCGTCAAGGTCATTGGTAGCTACTGGAAATAGTTAATAAATTTCTGGTCTGATGTATGTTGGCAAATACTCTCTACCTATATGCATTAACCTGGAATTACAAGAATATAGTAATCAGAAACATGAATTGAGTTTCTCTCACAAAAGGAATCTGAGAGACCTCAAAGAAAATGCTTCATTTGTTAGAACTGACATAAATCATATGTTGTTAAGGCTATATAAAATACCAAGGTCCAACCATAGCTACTGGGAAGTTATAGAGAGGATTTTTTTGTATGACTATTTTATATAACATTGTCAAAGGTGAAAAAAAAAAATCTTATTGTTCTTGTATTTTTCAACACCTACTGATTTCCCATGTATTAAAGTGGAGTCTGCAAATGTTATTCAAATCAACTAAGCAAGATCTTCCTAATTAGAATCCTTGATTTAACATGACAAAATTATCTCTATCCTGAAGGATGTTTCTTCCCCACTGTTTAGACTGGACCTAGGACCTAAAACTTTACCTTTTCTGTCAGATTTTTAATCACATCAGGTCAATCAAGAGTGGCTTTACTGCAAACAGGTACATTTCCACACCCAAGCCCAGAGACCTACCAGACCACCTGGGAAAGCCTGAATACTCTTCAATACATTTTGCCTGGACAGAATTATCTGGGAAAAGCCTTCTCAGAGGTGGCTTTGCTGGATCTTTCCCTGTGGGAAGCATGAGCTCAGAGGTACTTTTCATGACTGAAGGGTGATTAATCAGTCTACTCTGTACCATTCAAGGCAGCAGTGGCTGGCTCAGAATTAGAAGCTGCTATTTAGACCCTCCCATTAGAAAATAAAGCTTTTGGATTTTTATGGGGTACTCAGAATTGGACAAATTCATGTCAAATAAAACAAAATTATTTGTGATATCTGATTAATGTCCCACCTTATTCTCTGAAACATGAGGTACAGCCAGAAACTCACAGCTCAGATCTTTTTTCGTTTAGTGCTCCCATCTTCCTTGATCTGCCCATTCACGCTCTTTCCTACTCTCCTTGCTGGGAGACTGTCATCCTCTGCACACAGGGATGCCAAGACTCACCTTCCTGCATATAGTAAATCCTTACAAAGCAGCCTGCAATATATGAGTCTTCCAATAGTCACAGCAGGCAAAGGATTCTTCAGCTTTGCCTGAAAAACCGTGGAAAGGAATGAAAATAAATCAAATTTTGTTTGCCAAGGGACAAAATTTTGCCTGCAAGTCACTGGCCCTGAGCTGATGACTTGTGGAGGGTAGCTGTGAAATGATACAGCCCTTGACCCAAATCCTGTTGGCCCCTAGAGTCTCACAGGTGAAGGCCAGTAAATGGCCCTCTTCTAAGTTCTTCATTTGATGACTTTGCTGACAGGCATAAGCATCCCATGGAATCCGTGCAGGCAATGGTTCCCTGGACAACTGCTGGGAAGTGCAGTCTTTTACAAGTTGTTCATTAAATTCATTTCCACTGCTGAAAGACAGCCTTCTCCTTTCCTGAAATGTCAGCCATTAAACTTTTTCATTCCTATTTTCATCTTCCTGATGGTTCTCAGCCACTTCCCATGGAGGGTGATTCTTCTCGCTGGTCTGTGAAACTGATCTCCGCTGCTGTGAATGCAAACCTCAGACATGACCCCCATCCGAGGCAGGTCCTGGAAAAACAGCTGTTAAAAGAAGAGATGCTTTCTGTACTAGCAAGCTGCACTTCCCCCTGCTGCTAATTCTTGCTCCCAGGGATTGTTCCATGTATTTTGTAGTTCAGCCAAGGCTCTTCCACTTCTTCCTCCTGCTCATCCTCACATCTGGTTGTGTACACACATGGCTCCAGGTGCCTTCCCAGAGAGCTGAGTGTCAATGAGCTTTAGCATATGCTGCTGGACACCTTCCTGGCAGAAAGGGCTCTGCCAAAACCCAAAACCATAGAGATCATATAAAGGACAGCAGAAGTTTTACCTTGTCTGAGCCTTGATTCTAGAGGCCTTGCTCCTTTTGATCCTCATTCAGTTAGGTCTTATAGGCAGGAAGGAGCTGCCTGCATCATTGATTGTTATTAGACATAAGCTTCGCTGTTTTACCTGAGTGAGGCTTTAATATGTAACAATACAACCCAGCAGAAAAAACACAGCATAGACAGGTAAACAGAGGCCCTGAGCAACAGGCTCTGCCCATGTTTCAGGAAGAGAGAGTAACCCAAGCTACCCCAAACAAGCAATCCTGCTGTTTACTGAAGTTTTTGCTATGACTGTTGGTCCCAGAGAACTGGCTGTATGTGTGTCAGCAGTTCTTTAGAGCAGCACTTTGGAAATGAGGAGTGAGGGTGGTTGTGGTAGGATGGGTAGGATGTGATCAGGGTTCAGTGTCCAAAGAGAAAAAAGTGAGAAGATTAGCTCCTGTCCTTTATGTAACCCCTTCCCTGTAACAAATCTCAATCACTTTCCAGTTCCCCCCTCAGCCCACCCCACTGATCTTTCTCATCTTCCCCCTAAACCTCTCAGTTGCATCACAACCTACCTCTCAACATTTCTTTCGCAAGAAAACATAACATTTTCATTCCTTAATGGTACATCCAAATGTTGGTTTCCAAATGTTGGATTATTTCAAGACAGCAAATGTGTATACACATTTTCTCATCAGAGAAAGAGAAAAGTAATGATCAACTCCTAAATGCCACGTACAGTTGCTATTCTAATTCAAGTACAGCATGTAACACAGGCAGCTGTGGTAGGCTATAACATTATAAATGACACCTCATTGGTGATGGAGACAAATCAGATTATGTGTGAGTAGGTTATTGATTGTGTTTAGATTTCTTAATCTCTTAAATCAATGAAAGAATAGTAGATAACAGAGACAATGTGTGCTTGGAGGGCAAAGCATCTTTTGATACTTTTTAATGAGCATTTTTTAATACTCAGTAATATCTTAACTGGAAAGACACTTAGCCATCTTAAAGTATAGGTTACTATTTATTAGCAAAATGTCTCAATCTAGATTTCTCTCTCAGTGTTTATACTAGGCATCAATCCTGATTTACCTCTTGTTGAATTAATGAAAACATGTTGCGCAGTTTTATTCAAGAAAATAAAGTCTTCAATTGACTGCCTGTGAAACAGTAGAACAAATTCTGAGGAGATTAGCATAAGGATTAAACATACAGATTTTGTTGCAGGAGTTGTTTTCATGAATACAGTCTTAATTGATTGTAGCAAAACAAATACGCACTTTGTTAATGCATGCTGAGTCTCCAATTCAGCATTATTTTAATTAAGTCTTTTGAATGATGAATTTCAATACAGCAGATGTTCTTGAGTATTCAGGTATATAAATATAACCAGTGTCAGTATCTGATAAACCTACAATTTTAGAGTTTAAGCACATAGGAAACTGGGCCAATTGTTGAGAGTTAAAAATTGAAGGAATTTGCTAAACTGCTGCTTGCACCTGTTTTGAATTATGATGTTGTTCCCTCCACACTTACCTCAGGGGAAAGAAGGAGAGAGTCTTGTGTGCAATGTCAGAACATGGGGAAGGAGAAGTGTTTGCTCCCCATTTGCAGTTTCTCATGTACCAATTGCAGCAGCTGATATTTAGGAAGAGGAAATTTCAGTACATTTTATGTACTGAGTATTTTATTCAACAGATATCTCTGCATGACCACGAGTATTTCATTACAGAATTCAAAGTGAATAGAAAATTGCCAAAATAGTGATCAAATGATTTTCATAGAATCATAGAATAGTTTGAGTTGGAAGGGACCTCATCTAGTTCCAACCCCCTTGGCACGGGCAGGGACACCTTCCACTAGACCAGGTTGCTCAAAGCCTCATCCAACCTGGTCTTGAACCCTTCCAGGAAGGGAGCAGACACAACTTCTTCTGGGAAACCTGTTCCAGTGTCTCACCACCCTCTCATTAAATAATTTCTTCCTAATATATAATCTAAATCTTTCCATTCAAAACCATTACCCCTCGCCCTATTCTATACCCCGTCATAGAGAGTCCCTCCCCATATTTCTTGTAGCCCCTGTTAAGTACTGGAAGGTCACTTTAAGCTCTCCCCGGAGCCTTCTCTTCTCCAGGCTGAACGACCCTAACTCTCTCAGCCTGTCCTCATAAAGGAGGTGCTCCAGCCCTCTAATCATTTTTGTGGCCTCCTCTGGATTTGCTGGACCAGGTCCATGTCTTTCTGATGTTGGGGTCCCCAGAACTGGACACAGCACTGTGTGTGTGGGGGGGGGGGTGTCATGAGAGTAGAGTAGAGGGGGAGAATCCCTTCCCAAGACCTGCTGGCCATGCTTCTCTTGATGCAGCCCAGGACACAGTTGGCTTTCTGGGCTGTGAGCGCACATTGCTGGCTCATAGTTTTCCATCCACCAGCACCCCCAAGTCCTCTGCAGGGATATTCTCAATCCACTCATCACCCAGCCTACATTTGTGCTTAAGATTGCCCTGACACATGTGCAAGACTTTGTACTTTGCCTTGTTGAGCTTCATGAGGTTTGCACTGGCCCACCTCTCAAGCCTGTCCAGGTCCCTCTGGATGGCATCCCTGCCCTCCAGCGAGTCACCGCACCACACAGCTTGGTGCCGCTGGCCAAATTGATGGGGGTGCACTCAATCCCACTGTCCGTGTTGCCAACAAAGATGTTAAACACCATTGATCCCAACACTGACCTCTGATGAGCACCACTCATCACTGTCCTCCACCTGGACGCTGAGCTGTTGATTGCAACCCTTTGACTGCGACCATCCAGCCAATTCCTTATCCACCGAGTGGTCAGTCAGTGAAATCCATGTCTTTGCAGTTTAGTGACAAGCATGTCATGTGGGACAGTGTCAAAGATTGAAATTATGTCTCCTCACAAATAAAAGAGTATGCTAGGCAGTCATTTGCCTTTCAAATGACATCTGATTTGACAGAAAGTGTGTAATGCATTTTAAAATATTTGATGTCACCTTGAATTTTAACTGAGATCGTAAACATTATTGGTCATCAAAGTTTTTGGGTGTGTTCTCATTAAATTTTCATATAGGCTTTTAATAAGTGGATACATACCTGTGCATGGAGTTCTTGTGCCTCAGCTCCAGGTCATTCAGTCATCATCCTTTTGCTGTGGGAAATATATTGATGAATGGACTTGGCTTGATTCAGTAACCTGATGTTTTTATTGTTCTCTACCTTTAAAGACATATGAGCAGAAAAGCCCTCCCTGATTTGAGCATGTGCAGATTTCCATGGGAAAGCAGCAGAGCCTCTCAGCTGTATGTGAGAAACTAAGAAAATACAAGGGTGGAAAGGAAACTCAAAAGACACAAAGGTCTCCTACTGAAAAACTTCTGCTTTCAGAGAGCCCTTGTCTATCCAGAGAACTTTTAGGCACCGAGACTTACAAGCAAAGATAATTTCAAGCCACCAGACAATGCAGCCACTTGTGGTGCAAAAATATTGTCTCATATTTATCAGAGTCAAATAATACTGTGAAAAAAATATGAGAGGGAAAATCAAGAAGGATGCTGTATCTGAGTAATTTTAGGAAGTCAGGATGTCAAACTGGAGTTGTCGGAGTTTCAGCTGAATTGCATGTATTTGTTCACAGGTGTTTCATCTGGCATCTAAAGTATGACACCAGGAACATCCAACCTGAGGGTACAGGTCATGAGGAAGAAAGCTACCACAGCTGTCACCAGCACTGCCACACTCAGCACCTTGCATTGTCCAGCCAAATTTCTGCCAGCCCAGCATTACCCATGAGCTATCACAGAGACTTCATGTGAATTCTAGATACTGACCCTATTAGCTGACCTTCTCCCCCCTTTCTCTGTCCCCTTCCATTTCAGAGCCCCAGATTTATTTTGGGGGAAACCTGAGGTTATGTTTCATAGTCAGGAGCAGCTTTTCACACAGGTACTTTTCTATGTTCCAGAAGCCACATTAGCAAGAGCTGAGATGAATGAATTAGTGTGGCTTGCTGAGACACAGCCTGGGCTCTGCCTGGGGCACACATCTGGTTCACCCCAAGGTACAGAGACCACGGTTGTCTTTTCCAGTGCAACAGAGTTAGAAAACAAAACTCTACCCACAGCTCTGAATCCCCCCTACAGTCCCCTCAGATTCATAGAATAATACACATCTTCAATATTTCACTAGAAACACAGCAGTGTCTTTTTATATTACGTCCTGCTTCAGGAAGGATTTCAGGGCCAGTTCTAAGCGTGTCTGAAAATCTCCCTTTCCAATACTAGCTTTCACACCTTTCTCACTCCTGTTGCTCCTTTCATCCTCATCCCTAAGCTTTGCAGGCTTTGGAAGCCAAAGATAGCCATCCATCACAGATTATTTGACATGAAGGCGATTCACAGTCTCTCAGCTCCTGGCATGTGGACAAGTGTATTGGAGTATGACCTAACATTTAAATAATGATTCATCATTTAATATTATGAGAAATGGGCTGACAATTTCAAGGTAATGCCCTTCCAAAGATATACAGTATTAATTCTTTACTACCATATAGCTGCATGTTCACTTGGAGAATCTTAAATAAAGTTTACACTTTGCAATTAATTTAGTGAAATTCTGAGTTAAATGACTTGCTATAAAAATATCAAACATATTACAACTGTCTGGACATGGTCTTCTAAATGTAAGGGGGGTTTAATTATTTTAGAAGAGAAATATAAACAGTGTCAAGATTTAACCACTGCTCAATTTAATATAACTTCTGCCTAATTTTACAAATCATTATTTATACATTTAACATGCATAAAGAATTAATAAATGACCTCCATAATATCGCTTTTGGTATAGTTAGCAGTGTAGGCAATTATTACAGTAATGTTGAAAAAAATCCACCAGGGAAATCTGAACTTGCTTCCCAAACACAAGAATCATGGAAAGGGGAATAGAAAAGGAGAAAAAAATGTACAAAAAAGAGCTTCACTGAGCAAACATTAGCCATGCAGTCAGTCTTGCACCACTCCTCCAAAAATAGAGGAGAGGACTTGAACTCAAGAGTTTGAGTCATTGCAGGACTTGCAAGCAGGGAGTGTAAGGTGAAGCCTTCTGCCACCTTTCTGCCTTCACAAAGAGCAGCTCCAGGATGAAATGAGAGCAGGAACCTGCTCCCAGACAGCCTTCTGCACTCACACTAGTGACACCTCCTGGGGCACTGCGTGCTCTGACCAAAACCCAGTCCAAGTATTAGTGCTACAAAGTGTCTTATATAAGGGGGAGCACCAGAGACCATCAAATGCTGTTTATGTCTAGGAGGTTTCCATCAGGAGCCATCTGGCTTCCCCACATAAGTACAGGCAGGGTACAGGAAGGACTGGGTTGCAGATACAGAGACTCTTGCTCTCTATTACCATATTCTAGCAATTTCAACATATTTCTATGGGTCCAAGGAAGATAATTAAGAAAAGCAAGCTTACTGATAGCAGGCTGAACACATATTCTGAATACTGTGTCCCTTTAGTGCAGGAGTCCATAGATTGAGCAAGCAAAGGTTAAAGTCTCCGTTAGAGAAATAGGCATTACAAGGAGGCTTCTGAAGTGCAGCCTGCCTATCTCCAGAGGCTGTACGGGACAGGACTGCAGTGGCTTTAACAGGTCACTGATAGGGCCAGATACATCAAAATGATATGGAGGAAATCTCAGAATCTCCTGAAGTATTCCTGAATCTCAGGAGATCTCCTGAAGTTAGTGGGAGTTTCAGCAAGGACTTGTTCCTCAAGCTTTGCTCTGAAATGCGTGCTAGATTTTCAAATAGAGTGAATTTTCAAGTATTTCTATCACTTAAGGCCTATAATGGCAAAATACCATCTTCCTTTCCTTCCTTCTTGCTGACTTTTATACTTACATACCCTGCTGATTTACATCTGGAAGAGTTAGCTGTGATATTTGGAGGCACCCACTGTACAGTAATTACTTAATTCCTTTCCAGAAAAAAAAAAAAAGAAAGAGGGCAGGCAGCACTGAATGCAGATAACATTTTGAATTTTTCATTACAGCCACACACCCAAGTGATCTGATCCCATCCTTATTCCCAACAAGAACTAGAAAAAGAGAAGGGGAGAAACTTGTTGCACCTGCTTCTGAAGCATGATGTAAAATAAAAATGATCAGAAGTAGGTACAGAGCTACCACAGGGGCTGCTTCAGTACCACAGTGCTTCAAAGATGCTTGTTTGTCAGAGCCCTAGGTGGTACTTCTCTGTGTTTGCAGGATGAACCTTAGCCAATAAAAACAACTGTGCAGCACTCTTTTTCTCATTTATTAAAAGGCTTCTGGCAGATAATAGAAAATTATCTCTTCAGACACTGCGGAGGGGTTTTACTGCACTAGACAATGTAATAAAAGGTACTTTATTTTAAAATTATTGAGGGTATTTTTTTAATAGTATTTCAGAAATTCAGCAGGTTGAGTCCCTAAACATCCCGCAGCAACATTATACACAGATTCACCTCCAAGTAATTTTAAGAGGAAAGACTCTCCACACCCATTAATATAGAAAAGATTCCAACTATTTGTTCGGGAAAAAAATCAAGGCTGTTCTTTGGCCTCTAACCTGCATCTTTCTGCCTTGTTGATTTTTTTGTTGGCTGAGTGAGCTGAACAGACTTGCTGAGTGGCCACAGGAGCCAGAGGACCGGAGAGGGATGGGGATCAGGGAAAGAAGGAGGAAGGAGGCAAACAGAGAGGTATGCAACTGTGTGGGATCTCACCTTGAATTAATAGGTGCTTTACCATTGGTTTCTATGCAAGCCAAGAGTGTCAGGGAGAAATGTGTAAAAGGTCTGAAGTCCGGGAATTTCCCAGTTCCACATGGAGAAAAACAAATCATGAAAGTCCCTGATTCCCCAACTTTCTCTCCCTTTTCCGACATTAACTTCCCAGGCCCACTCAGCTGTATTCCTCTTCACTGTTTCTTCATTACTGAAGGCAGTTGAGAAAATCAAGCAGCGCTTGCAAGTGTGGATTTGTCAGATTCATCAGGGCTTTGCTTTAGTTTATCAGGAGCTCTGACACATGGTGGTCTGTGCCAATTAAGATCCAGCCATTACTCTTAATGGCACCTGGCAATGAAATACCAGGATATGCTGCCTGCATTCCTATGTATAAACAGAAGAAAGAACATTTTCTTTTATAAAACTACTGTGCACATCCCAGGTCATCAACAGAATAAATTTATGCACCAAAAAGCCTGTCCTCAGCCCAGTAAACCACAGCTATATGTGGTTGCTCTCTCTGTGCGAGTTTATATTTCAGCTAAGAGAGATGCACTGTGATTTACTGAACTGCTTGATCTCTAGCAAGACCAATATCTCTTTATATTTTAAGTTCATGAGGGTATTTAATCATCGCAGTTTGTTAGTGCTTTGTATCATGCTATGCAACAAGCCAGCTTAACATGAAACGCTGTCTCCTTGCACCTCCTGCCTCTCACACTTCTCGGCACTAATTAGTGAAGTCTGACACAAAGTGCTGGACCCAGCATGTTTGAGAGACTTGGAACCCAGCTCAGCTCCACATTTTATAATGAATTTCTCACATGTCTAATATCTCAAAGCACAACCACAGAACCTCTTAACCTTTAAGCTTTGGCACGTTTCAAATCGAGGTCTTGACCAGTGTGCCAAGACTGTGAGTCAGATGAATCATACATGAGGCACAGTTTGAGAAACTAAGTGCATTTTGTTAAGGTTATTAGGAGTCCTTCAAATCATTTTAGAGCCAGAGGCCTTCTGGGGTCATCTTATTGATAAATCCTGCCAGAAAGTTGCCAGCTGGACATACTTGCTCTGGACTATGACTACAACAATATTTTGTAACGGAGCATCTTATTCTTTTTTTAGCTCCAGTAGTGATTTTTTTTCTTTTTTGTGCCATTCCACATTGTACTGAGTTTGCATGGCAAGGTGTTGATCGCAGCTGGGCTACAGGTCTGGCTTCTACAAGAAGCTGCTAGAAGCTTCCCTCATGTCTGATAGAGGGACTGTCTCCCATGGGAGGGAGCTCACACTGGAGCAGGGGAAGAGTGTGAGGAGTACTTCCCCTGGGGAGGAAGGAGCGACAGAAACAATGGGTGAACAGACTGCAACCCCCATCCCCTGCCCCCTGTGCCGCTGGCAGGGGAGGAGGTAGAGAAATCAGAATCAAAGCTGAACCTGGGAAGAAAGGAGGGGTGGGGGAAGATTTTTAAGATTTGGTTTTATTTCTCATTATCCCACTCTGATTTGATTGGCAATAAATTAAACTGATTTCCCTAAGTCGAGTCTGGTTTGCCTGTGATGGTAATTGGTGAGTGATCTCTGCCTGCCCTTACCATGACCCACGAGCCTTTCACTGTATTTTCTCTCCCCTGTCCAGCTAAGGAGCAGGTGGAGTGTTAGAGCATCTTTGGTGGGCATCTGGCATCCAGCCAGGGTCAATCTACCACACACATAATGGAGGTGAATTTAATTACCGAATACTGACAAGGCCTCAGAAACAGTATTCTGAAAGCTTCCAAGATCACAGTTGTAGAAAGATAGTATGCTATCTTTAGGACATACCAAAAACAGCAGTAACAAATCAACCTTCTCTGGCGTGGTCTGTTTCTTGGCATTTGTCTCAAATGTGTTATCAGATCTTGACAGTAATACAGTCTCTGTGTGTGAAGAGGATGGGTTACAGTCCCATCTGCTTTAAATGTTTATGTCTTGGATGCTTCTAATAGCAAGGGACTAAATTAGTTGACCCAAGTAGTCCCTTCCAGTTCCATATTCTTTATTAGGAAGTTCTCATTAAGCCATGTGTCATGAAAGAGCCATTTTTTTCAGGTGTGGTCTTCCTAAATACACTATTCCCTGCCTAAACTTTACCCTATTTTGGTGGGTTTATTTCATATCTCCAAGTGTGGAAAAACAGATTTTCTGTTTGAAAGCTGACTTGAAGCCTTCAACTTGTGTAGGCTGCTGATCAATGACCCTGTAGCTTGGAATTTCTAAGAAGACAAAATTGGCTGATGTATAAAAACCCACAAGAGAGTGCACAAAATAGGTCATTGCATGTATGTGTGCCTACTGGCATTGGCATTCGGCTTTGTCTGCACATGCAAGTGCAAGGATCTGCAGACAGAAGGAATGCAGGAGGTACAGCTGACCTATTTTCATTTTCTGTTGCTACCAGTCTGGCCAAGACTTGAACTCAGGAATGAGCAATAAAGGTTATGAGTAGTGAAGCATCCCCTCTTCTATATTAAAATTACTTCTGCCTTATCTTGTCAAAGTTGTGTAATTTGTATCACCACGTCACCAGCCAAGCCACAAGCAGACCTTCCAAACTATGAGCTCAGCCCACAAATCACACTCATTTAAGGCTTTAAATTTTTGCAGAGTACAAATAAGGAACTTTCTAACTTCACTTATGCCTGTGTATGAAACTTCTGCAATTCAGTCATCATTCCAAAAGCTAACTCAGACAGATTTACAGAAGTTGGCACCTCTGCTATCATAAATGAATCACTGAGGATAACATCTTTATTAAGTTTATACATCTTGGCCCTAAAATAGCAGTGCTATGTGTAAAATCAAGGTCTTGGAGAGCAATAGAAGTGTTTTCACTGGGTTCCTCATGATCCAAGAAGGCAAGGGTGATCATAACACCAATAATGTGCTTCAGCAATAGCAAAATAAAGAGGAGTGTTAATCTTTAGGAGTGCATATGACTTACACCTCCCTCTGTCAAAAACATTATAAATTCAATGTTTTATTAAATAGGTTTCTGCAGGGGAAAATTCTGTGCTGATAATTAGGAAAGAAATATTAGTGCAAAGCAAGCAAGCTTAGTATAAGTTAACATTCACAAATTCTCATTTGCCTAGTAGGAAAGGTTAGTAAGATGATGATAAGTCTAAAGACTGATTAGGTGTGTAATCGTGGTGTTATTATGTTAATAGATTTGTTTGTTGTCTCGTTAAAAACAAAAGATTAAGCAAATCCCTACATGAAAGCTAGAGGTGAAACAGTCTACTGGGGAAGGTTTTGGGGTAGCAAATCTATATGTTATCATCAGTTCTCTGAGGAGCATTTATTGCTGTACTGGGTGCTTTTCTCTCAGTTCTCACAGGTGGCAAAACCACAGAGGTTGTTGAGCAGTTTTGCTTACAGTTGGTGTTGCTCCTTAGACTGACTTGGCTTAAGGCTTTGTGTTTCAGTAGAGCTTGGTTCACCAGTTAAAACACTGATCAGGGCAATGGGGAATATTTTTGTCACACAGAAAGGCACCTTTGGCTAAAGAAACAGCCTGGGGCTATGTAAGTTTATACTGAAAGCTTAATATTTAAAGCCTGAAAGCTCTCACAAGTATGGCCCACTTGTGCTGGACTTGATTAAACTATACGGCTGAGCACATTTCAAACACGTGCTGCCCGGGAGCCAGAGGTCTCTCTGCTGTGCTACAGGCTTGCTTATTATGCTGCCAGCAGCCTGGCTTCTGGAGTTTGCTGTGCTTAAACCTGATCCTCCTAGAACAGGGCATGTAAATGAGGTGGGTGGCCAGAGGGTCTTTGCAATGAATTGCTTCTGCCGTATCAGCATGTGGCCAATAACTCAACCACGTCTGTGCCACAGTGTGCACCAGGCCAAGAGGAGGAAAAACCGAGGTTTGCATTCTGATGCAAACGACGTGCTCAGACTACATCTGAGGCGTGATGCGTGTATCTTGCAAACACTGGTGTCCTGTGCCTGTTCCATCCTGATATGATCCACTAGGATTTCTCAGGTTTGTTGTTTTTTTGTTTTGTGTTTTTTTTTTTGTTGTTGTTGGTTTTTTTTTGTTTTTCTTTTAGGGGAGTTTATTTTTGTTCGTTTGTTTTGCTTCTTCGTACACCCATTCATTTCAAATCTTTAGCTTTTAGGACATATGACTTGCAGAATACTTCCTCCAGAGTTCTGGTTAAACACAGCTGGGCAGAGTGCTGGGTACTTCAGTCTACAAGAACACAAAATGTTATGGCAGTGACGGGTTTGGGGTGAGGGTTGTCCAGTTACCATTATGGTTACCCAAAAGAACTGAAGGAAGATTTGGGCTCTTTGGCTGTGTAAACTCTCATAGCTTTTTTGAAATCAATAGATTGCCAAATTTTGCAAGATCTGAATCTGATCCTCTATGCTTACAGACTAGATATCAAAACAGTCTCCCACATGACAGTTTCTAGAGCTGGTCATGAATATTTGACAGAAAGTGTCATGTCAATAAAATAGAATTTTCCTATAGAAATACTTTGTCATTTCATTCTAGGAAAATAATAAAAAATCATTTGGATTAATTTTAACTTTTCCATTAGAGATATCTTAGAACATTTTGGTTTTTCAAAATAAAATTAATTTTAATTTTAAAGTGGGTTTTATTTTGGAAAAAAAATATTGGAGAAGCTTAAGCACTTGGAAATTAAAGAAATATCAAGAATACAGCTGGCCCCTGACAGAACTTTAGCTCAATGCATACTGAATACCTCATCTATGTATCATGATACAAAAGAGAAACAGATCTATGTAGAGATCACAAATATAGTAATAATCATGAAGCTAATTATATTACCTCAGTGGGATGTAAATGTGCTTAATTTCAAGTAGGCTACCTAGGGGGGTTTCTGAATAGGCAAACTGAGTAACTTGATGGATATCTACAAGTTCTAAATAAAGTAACAATGACAACAGTGTACTGAAAGGAGTAAAGGACCCACTGAAACCTGTGTGTTATCATTGAAGCAATAGCCCCAGCCACAGTATGTTTCTTTTTTCTGTGCCAATGACAGTAATAGCTTGAGTGACTCAGAGTTTAATGCACACTTTATCAACCAAAAATGGTATTTACTGCAGAATTATCCATCCTGAGCTTAGTTTCCAGCCTGTTTCCAGTTCACTTCCATGTTCTTATTATGAGGTTCTTGTCAGTGCAAGCTGGAATAAAATTTGGACTTGGTTTGGGTAGGTTTTGCTGGTTTTAATTTAAAATCACATATCAATTTTGCCCCATGTAGGAATACCAGATCTGCAGAGACTGAGAGGTGAATTCTGGCTGCCATACTTGTGGAAGGTGGACAGGGAGATTGCAGAGGTTGGCTCTGTCTCCAGGGTAAACCAATCCCAGGCCCCTGGGAAAACTGTGAAGAACGGTGCCAAGTGCAATGTGGCTTTTTGTCATCACAATTGTATTTATAAAGCCACCAGGCCACCTGCTCAAGTGCTTGAGTTGCTGCTCAGCCGATTAAAACACAGTAGCCAGGTCATAAAATATGTATTAGAAGAAACAGACAGTGTTAACTCATGACATGGAAAGGGAGCAAGCCTCACCCTTGAGCAAATACAAGCAAACACAAAACCTATAGATTGCCCCAAATCTGGCAGCATCCCTGTTGTAGCACAGTGGATGCCAAATCAAAGGTTGAGTTGGAGCTGTGGCTTAGCAGGACTTGAGCTCTCACATGGCCTCTGATAGGAACTGCCAGCCCCCGTATTGTTCCAGGGCTTTTTTTTTTTGACCACTGATGGTCTGCACTGCATTTGGTGACTTGCTGTGAAAGGTCTCTTGGCACCCCCTCACCCCAACTACAAATAGTCTTGAAGGATATATATGCTATTCTGCTGCAAAATGATAACATCGGATCTTTCTCCCCAGTCACCATAGTTACCTTTTCATCTGAAGGAATGAAATTGTGCAGGGTTTTTTTGTGTTTGGTTGGGGGTTTGCTTTGTTCAGTTTTTTTGGTTTGTTCTGTTTTTTTTTTTTTTTTTTTTTCTAAAGGAAACTCAATCAAGACTAAGCATTGATTCAGTTCTGAACTCAATCACATCTTTCCTGCACCTCATTAACAGCCTGTGAGATCTTCCCAGGCTTTTCTTTCTCTGAATTTTAGTAACCGAAAACTTTAACAGTTTTTCATGTACAGTGAAGTCTTGATGCATTTTCACAGTTTTCCACTAGGTGCCTATAAGTGCAGGAACAACTGTTCAGCAAGCAGAAACGTACCTTTTCCTGACCAGCTAAATGACTGGTTTACCAGAAAATGGCATCTTAATATTTCCAGGTTTACTGTAAGGTCAGAATTGAAAATATGCCTTTGCAGACAGAGCATTGGCCATGAGCTTTATTTATTACAAGCACTGGCCAGTACAGAAAATCCGGATACATTTAAAACAAACAAACAAACAAACAAACAAACAAACAAACAAACAAACAAAACAGAACAAAAGAACAAAAATAACCCTCAAAAACACTTAATTGGTTAGGTACTTTGGGTTTCTTACTTGCTGGGACACTAACTGAAAAAAAAAGTTCTTGGAAGGGGGGAGCTCTGCTCTTCTTTTGGGGCAGGTGAGGATGTGAAGAAGGAGAAGAAATATAAAGAATAAAGTAAAATCAGGAATGTTCATTATTCATGGCAATAAGTGAGTATCTTTCTGTCCAAAGATAGTTAACATTCATTTAAAGGAAATGAACTTAAAGCAAATAAGTAGCTTATCATAGACAAAAATGAAAAACAAGTTATTAAAGTAAATCTTATCTATATGGAAGAACATTATTCTTGGAAAGAGTGTGACTCAGTAGGCCAGATTCTAACATTGTCTTATGCCTTTTGCTTTGGCAAAACAAGCAAGGGCCACCTGAATATTTCTGTTGCATCAGGGACTACTCAGGTGGCAGAAAGATGAAACCGGACCCACTCTCCCCATACATGTCTCCTTCCAGGTAGAGGGAATGAGGAAATGTCAAAGCACCAAATTTGGGCTGGTAACATAATCCCTGGAATCCAGCTGAGACTGGCATCACTTACAGTGCCCCTGAGGCTTCTCTAACACGTGGCCAACTACCTTAACACCTTGTCACCTGTTTCACCCCTTTCGGTGTTATACCAGTAAACCAATCCTATGAAAAGGCATGTTCCCCTGGAGTGTGGGGGGGAAATTAACATTTTCTATAAGAGAAAATAAAAGGAAAACATTTTGGCTTTCTACTCAGATAGAAGCATTTTGTTTCATGGTAGCACCACATCAAGCTTGGCCCTAGAGACCACAGGGATGGGATAACAAAACAACAGCACAGCAGCAGCAAAGCCTCACCCCAGCTGAGGTGAGCCCTACTTACACCCTCCAGACAGATGCTTCCACCTTTCCAAAACAGGATGGTCTCAGGGCATTCAGCTCTAAAACAAATATTTCAGCACTCCACTTGGAAAAAAAAACGGTGACATTTTGAGCTGGTTCAGAGTAGCTCTAGGCAGATCATTAGGAATTGCTTGTTCCTAAATTTACCTGCAGGAGCTAGAGGAAGGGAGGTGTTGGACAACCCCATCCCTGCTCATGACTAGCCTTTTCATCTCCAGACAGGACTCAAACTCAAGGCTGAGTATGAAGACAGCTGGAAATGTCTTGGAGAAATAACCTTCCTTTGCTTCCTCACCTTGCTTTAAAACAAGCATGACTACTTCTGTGTTTTGGGGGTTTTTTTTGGCTTTTTTTTGGGGGGATGGGGGGAGGGCAGGAGGTGGTTGTCAGCAGAAACATTAGACATTTAGTTTCTCTTAGCCACAAGAAGTCTGAAAATGAAGAAGGAAACACCCTTTACTTCATTCTCACTGATCCCTGTTCAGATAGTTATGCTTACAGGTTGTGTTGGGCTGAGGAGCTGAATCCGTGATATGTTGCTCTGTATCAAAAGTGTTCCCAGTATTTTGCAATACTTAAATCACCTTGATATGTTCTCGTTTCCCTAATAGTCCTTTTTCAACTAGGCAACAACTCCAACTGTCACCACCACAGCTAGAGAGGGAAATGTCTCCCCAGTGTCATACTCCATTCTTTAGAAGACCATCACTGTTTTTATTCTAAATCAGTCACCAGCCTGGAGAAGAATTATTTCTAGGCTGCTGTAAGGATTATTTTTATGGCTATATACCAGTGTAGTAACCTTCCTCCCAATCCTTGTTTAATGGTCCTGTTCTTGCTATATTTCTATGGCATCACATTTGAAATTGGAAATTTCTTAACATCTTAGAATCTAGCATTTAAAAATCCGATGGCTTCCTTTTTCTGAAGACAATGTCCTGAAGCAGGAGAAGACTTCCCAGTAGAAATGATCTGCAAACATTTACTGAAAACCTGAAAACGTTTGGCATAAATTACTACCAGCTCTGAGCTGATCCATTTATATCAAGGACACCAACAGTGCACACCTAGATCATGTGCATGATCATTCTGCCAAACATCTGTGATTTATGGTTGCAGGAAAGACCAGCCCCTCTCCTTGTAAATGAATAATATACTCACAGGTCAAAAGTTAGATATCTAACCCTTAGACTCAAAATCCTAGGGAATACAGAGAGAAGGTGCTTCTATTATATAACATCTCGTTTTTTATATATTCAAATTTAACACGATGGATAGCATCATTGTAGAAGCTGGAATTGAAATATTCAGCCAGTTTGCCTACCTTTCTGTTAATAATGAGATCAAAGCAAAAGAAGAGATAAGTTACGCTTATTTCACCAGAACATGAGAAGAATAATGTGTGGTTTTACACTTTTACCTTTTTATTTATGTGGTTATCTCATGACCTTCATTGTATAAAGCTGTTCCTGTTTTTTACTATGATGTTGATAACTATCATTTTCATATTAAAGGCTCTTTTTCACTGGCAGGTTACTTTCCTCAAGTTGACTGCAGAAACATCAACTTACTGGTTAATGGAATGAGATATTTGGCCACTCCAAAATGGAGGCTGATTTAGATCTTGCCCTGACAGAACACAAAATAAATCCCAAATCTGCAGGCATTCTTCTGAATCTCTTCGTCTATCACAAATAAAGAATCACTTGAGGGATATTCATGTATATGCACATCTGTTCATTCATCCACTTCATTATGCACAATACAGATAACTGAAAAAGAATCCCATTTCTGTAACTCAAGTAGATAAATATCTTTTTTTTTTTTTTTTTCTTGATCCTCTCTCAAATTGTAGATGGACTGTACTCTGGCATTTTCATTTGCAATTTGCTAAGCAGACTAAAGAATCCTGTTCAATATGGAGTTGAATTCAAATCAGAGGTTTCCACTCGATATTACAATCAAAATTGCAACAATGAAACAGTGGAGCTTTCTGTCCACAGAAGCTGGCCCACCTCAGTCCATGAAGACTTTCAAGACTCATTTGGACAAAGGCCTGAGCAACCTGATTTGATCTCAGAGCAGACCCTGCTTTAAGCAGGATGTGGGACGAGAGTCCCTTCCAACCTGGATTATTCTACCATTATGTAATACCAGATAGCTGAAAAGCATTTCAAATAAGGTGTGGAAACTGGTAAACAAAGAAGGCAGAGCTGGAAAACAAACTATGTAGAAGACTGTTTAAGCACAGTTTTAAATAAGAAGTGATTCAATACATCATGACAACCAGGTGGCACTTATACCCGAGGGGTGTCACTTATTGCTTACAGTTGGCTAGGAAGTTGTTTGCAGAAAATAAGAGGGAAAATTCTGAAAAAAAAAAAAAAAAATGCAGAATATGATTATATAAATACTTGGAATTAGAAACACAAATCTTAGCACCAGAGGAACTTAAACTTCTGCACTAGAAATGATGATCGCTCCAGGATTATTCAGATCATTTCCATGGTTATTAAACCTGCCTCTTTATTCTCTGAGATAATTCCATAAAACTATTAGGGTGGTAAACATACACGAAACTGCATCTGCCATTACCCTAAGCGACTCAATTGTTTGTTTTTCAACTACAAAAGTGGTAAAGAAACTGTACAAGTATTCCTTCACGTAATTTACTATCCTTCTACCATCTGCTACATTTGGCACTGAACGTGTAGCTAAAATCCCTTTTATAAGTGTGCTCTGAACCAGGAAGCTGATTCAGACCAGAACCAATTAGCGTTCCCAGCCTTTCTCAAAGCACACAGAAACAGAAGCGCATACACTAATTGTGCTTGCATTTTACAAGTGTTTGTGTTTTGTGAGCATGAATGTGTTGAGGAATCTGCTTTAGCGTATAGCACCTCTGTCCGAAGCAGCAAATCACTGATGCCAGTAATGAGAGGCAGGAGCACAGTGAATGGAGACGTGTGAGGACTGCACAGCTTCTCACTTGTGACCTGTGGCTGGGGATGGAGCAGTAGCTCCACGGCAATACGAATCCCTGTGTCGTGCACATATGCTGCCCATTGCTGCAACTGAACATGAGCCAGACCCTGGGTCAATGCTAAAGAGTTCATTTAGGATTCAAGGCTGGATCTCCAGCTGCTGCAAATCAGTGCGGTACTCGTATTTCCTATGGCTCTGCAGCCTCCACCTAAACAATCTCCTCTTGGATGGTGGAGTCTTGCCCATTTCTGTTCTGCTCTGTGGAGCACTCAGCAGCCATGCCTGGCTGATGCCACCTGGGATTTTACAAAATCTGTGAAACATGCTTTTGGCACATATTTCCAATGAAACCTAAAGTGAAAGAGATGCAAATGGGCAGCCACAAACTCACTCCAGCTGCAGTAGTCTTCTGAGTGGTTTGTGAAGTGACATCCAGGCTTTGGTGTGGACATTTGACAGAGAATAGTATCTCCCACTTTCTTGGAGAGGTGTTGGGAAACCTCTCCTGAGTCTTTGGGGTGAAAGCAGATTTGCACAGGATTCATAATGGGATTACAAGAAATCTTCTGCTGTAGACAACTGTAAATCATCCTCCAAACAGACCCTTTTGGATGAGACCTATGGCTGACTGAGCATGTACAGAAGGTCACTGATAACATGGAGATAAGAAAATCAGTGGCACCTTTTTTTTTTTTTAATCTACTTTGACAGATTCATAGGGTGTTGTGGTTTTTTTTTTGTTTTTTTGTTTTTTTTTTTTTTTTTTCAGTTCTGCCATACAATGATTTAACACCAGTGAAAAAGCTTTAAAGTACTGCCAATTCATTAATTAAACCTGGGAACTACACCATTTTATGAGAAGTGAATATCTGGCACTGGAAAGAGAAGGAAAGAACCCAAGGGAATAGTATCATTGGAAAGAAAAGAGAAAAGAACATGAAGATCTCCTATATAACAAGCAGCAGCAGAGCAGAAAACCAGGATATGCCCCATCTGCTGATGCTAAAAGAGAAGAAATACCGAGAACAACAATGATCAGTCTGAAAATACCAGAGTCCAAAAAAGTATTGATACATAAAAGTCGTATTTACCTGCTTAGAAAGAGGCATTGAAAACAGAGGGCAATCTCAACAGACCAAGTGATTGAAGAGAAAATTGTCAGAGTGAAGTAGATACTGCACACTGTGTTTCTGGGGAGGAAGGAGGGGTGCCAGACATATGAGGGATTATGATCTAGACAAAAATCACTATAAAGCTGATACACAAAAGCTTGAAAAATCTTATGCAAAGAGTAGTTATCAATAGTCTGCTGTCAAACTGGAAGGTCACATCATGTGAGCCCCATAGGAGCCTGTCCTCTGTGCATTGTTATTCAATATTTTTATAAATGACTTGGATCATGGAATGGAGAGTACACATATAACATTTGTGGATGACATCTCACTGGAAATCTCATGAGAATTTTTGAAGACAGGATTAGACTTCAAAATGATCACAATAAATTGGATAAATGACCTGAAATCAATAATATTAAATTCAATACAAATGCTGTAATTGGCAAGGAAAAACAGAAAATGGAGAATGTCTGAATAGAACATGGTGTAGCAGTTAAGAATATGAAGATTTTAGTGGATCACAAAATTCAAAATTAGCAGCTGGTAGATCCTAGAAGAATAGTAGATGTCCATTTTTACTCAGCACTGGTGGTATCTCACCAGCCCAGTCTGGGCACTGCATGTAAACAATGCCACAGACCAATGACAAAAATGACAAGTAGGTAAAAAAACATCTAGCCTATAGGAAAATAAGAAGCCCCTGGATTTTTTAATGAAGAAAAGAGAAATACGAGGCCTACAGTGAAGTAATGGGAACAGAAGGCGTGTAACAGTTTATTATAATATAAAAGGTTATTCTGAAAGGTGTGGAAATCAGCTGTTTTCCATGACAGGAGACTACACAAAGAGAAAGGATATAAGTTTACAAGAATTGACACTTAGGTGAGATATTAGGAAAGTGATTTCTAAAAGGAAGTCAAGGATCTCTGTAATATAAGGATAGAACAGTCAAGAGAAAGAATCCTCAAACGTGGCAATTGTTAAAGAAAAGTTATTGGGACTGGGAAGGACGGGAGTTGCCTGTAGCTATTTTTGCTTATAACTATTTTATCCTAATATAAATGTTATTGTTAGGATTTCACTGTTGGTTTTAGCCCTACTGGCTTAAGAGCAGCATTTCCACACATTGGTGGAGTATAGAGAAGCACATGGGCAGGGAAAAACCAGCACCTCACTGATTGCAGCCCATATATGTGCAATAAACAGAGCCTCTTCCTGCAGGTGTACTACCAAGTGCCTTTGTGTTTTGCTTGGTGACTTACAAAGACGAGATGGAGATTTTTGTGGGTTCAGGTTACCAGGAAACACTAGTGTCAGTATGGATTCGTTGTTCATCATGCTTCACCATCTTTGCTGAACTGCCACAGAAAGCTCTCTGAGCTCTTTGGGATTAATGAGACCCAGACATTTTATCTGACCTCATTATCCTCCTATTCTCCAACTAGGAGCCTCCTTTGGTCATTCTTTTATTTGCCTGGACCACATCTACTGTAATAAATGAGGTGTCTTGAATAGGCAATCATCAATTTTGGCACTACTGGCTTTTCCAATATTCAAGTTTTGTATGTTTACAGGGTGTGGATAAACATTGATAGCCAACCCATTGTTCTGTTGTTTGGAGGGAGCATTTGTCATTGAGATTTATTATCTCATGAATTAAATAAGTGAATAAAATTTGTTAAATATATTTATCTTGTGGTATCAGATTTTTACCTGTAGTCACTTGCCTTGAAAAGATTCCTGGTTCTATTTGTTCTGCTGCAACAGGCATCAAACCTTAAGGTTTATACCAATAGTCACTTGAACTTCAAAGATATTTGGAAGAAAATGTAGCCCAAATTTCTATGTTGAGTTCTGTACCTTAAGATCATTTTCTCAGGGTTTGCATCTTACACGTAATAATTTGCATGCATCCCTTTAAACTTAGGCTTGGTCTTCAAGAGCAGTGGGAATTGAGACATCAGGGTCTATTTTAATTTAGACAGTAGCACCAAAAGTAATGGAGACATTAACATCAGAGGACAAGAGTGTTGATAAGGGTCAGAAGGATAGGAACATACCATTCTTGCCTTCAACATATATGCTCAAACCTGCAAAATCCTGAGTTCCTCCTTCAATATAACTTGACTCCCACCTTATCTAAGCAGGAGCTAAGTCCTTCATTTGGACTTTTCCCAAAATTATCTTAATCATCCACATCAGCATCTGCCTAATTACAACAACTATGTCTCTGAATTTCAAATAGTCTCTTATCAAAAGGGCAGAGCTACTTTCCTGTAACAGGGATACGATGGGAAAAGTATGCTAGAGATATTTGTCATATTTATAATCTATCCATTTATTTTCCCCTCAATGCAAATGCAAACATCATAAAGGAAAAATACAAATGTGCACATGCAGAGAACAGAGTTGTCATTTCAATATCTAGCCTAGCTGTATTTTTTTATTTTCTAAGGGAAAAGGAAAATGACACTGCTTTAGCGGCCAACAAAAAGAAAAAAGACTACAAAGACTTATTGCCTCAATTAACTTATGACAGCAAATTTTATTATAAGTACAATGTAATTCCTTCAAAGGAGAGGGAGAAAAGGAAGATTTTCTCCCCTAAAGTAAGAATACTTACTTTGAAAGATATTGTGCAAACAAGATCATTTTCAGGGGCCATCATTTTAAAAACTGTAAGATTTTGGCTAACTTTTATTTGTATGACACTGGTGGCAAGCTTTCTTTGATTTACACAGTAGATAAATTAGGCCAAAGGCAAGGCATATGCAAAATGTCACCTGAAGCATTGTATTGTTTGTTAACTTTCATATGTATGGAAATATTGCTGAAGACAGCTTACTTCAAGGCAAATGAAACACTCATTTACCATGGTGTTGAACAATATCTACAAAGCTAAGCCATTTGTAATAGAAGTACCTACATACAAGATACAAGAGCTGATCAGGTCACTGTGGGTTCAATAGATGAACTATTGAAGGCTATAGAGATGCAAAAGTCAACATGAACAAAAGCATGATACAAATTGTAATGGGAAGACAGATGTTCTCTGGTGTTACTGGTTTCAGAAATCTTGCTGCTCCTAGTAAGACAGTAGCTCTCCAGAGATGAACGGGATATTATTTACACGTGTGAAATTTTTTTTCTGGAAGATGAAGCATTCTCTGTTCTCCATTATAAAAGCATTCTTACAAAAATATCTAAAAAGCTTTCAGTGGCACCTTTTCTAACATCCAAATTCATTTCTATAACCAAAATCTATTGCAAAATTAAGTTTGGGAAGAGAAACAGGTGAGACTACGTGTGACATGCTTTGTAGACTGTGTAGATTTTTGTCACTGATGCCTCAAGTGAAGAGACAGTCCATCTTTTCGTCAATGGCAATCTTTATTTTGGAGGGAGGAAGAGGAGGAGGAGGGAACAGGGAAAGAAGAATCCAGTGAAATAAGAATATTAGTGACCACTGTTGCCCAAGCCAAAAAAATGTTAAAGTAATTGCCTTACATGTACAGCAACCAGCAAAGAGAGTTTACTGATTTCAGAATTTTCTTTCTGAGAGTGCCATTGAGGAGTAATGTGATCCAAGTCCACTTTAATCCCCCTTCAAAAGTTTTTCTTCTGTCTGAATAAAGACTGTCTCAGAGATGAGATGCACTCAGTTCAAATTCAGGGTCTAAGCTCTATTAAAGAGTCAGATTCTTAAGTGGAAACCGTGCTTGAAGCATGGGAGGAATCTCACCCATGTACCTGAAAAAAACTCTCTTGCTTAAACTTAAGTCTGTTCCAAACCTCCAGGGGAAGGAAAGCTTTACCATTCAATTGCCCAAGAGGCTGAGTAGCATCCTGAGGCCTCCAGTCTCCTTGGCCTCAGCAGACTGCCAAGCTTCTTGTGCAAGGTCCCAGCAGCACTTCAGTAGGGTTGAATTCCCGATTTCTGTGAATGCTCTGCTGGTCTCTCCAGCCACTTAGCTGAGCTTGGTGCAGGACCTAGTTACCTAGCTAGATTTGTGCTTATAATAATTCATACAACAAGCATCGTTCCTTTTCCATTCTGTAAGACATACAACATTGCTGACACTTTATTATGAAATATGATTCTCCATACTGCTTTTTTTTTTGTTAGTTGATTGCTTACTATATTACAATTACCATTAAATACACAGTCTCCTTACAGCATTTCCACAGTTGCAAGTTACTGAATAATTTAAGTTACTGTGCTTCATTTACTTCAGAATTATTTTATGATCCAATTTAATGTTTTAATGATATTATGAAGCCTTTGTGACTATCCAATTGGCTGGTCACAGAAAGGATTAAACAAGACCATGCTCAGTGTGTAAAGAAAATAATTGCTTAAGGAATGAGCTTAAACACACAGTGATGCACACTGAAAATTGGAGTGAATGGATGGAGTTAACATGTTACTTTCAGTAGGAATATGCTGTTTTACACCTGTTGAGGAATCTCACCAAAACAGCTTAATAAAAGTAATTAGTGGCAGTGCATGTGAATGAAGGGAAGGACAATTTACTCTTTTTACTGCTGCTTAGTCCATTCACAGTCCCTTGTGATAAGGATTGTTTTAGAAGTTTCCAGACTCTGGAGAAAAGGAACACTGGATTCTCATCAGATGTAAATCAGCACAGCTCTGTTAAAGCTGGCAGAGCTGCACCAATTCATACCAGCTGAGAACCTGGCCAGTTATGTTAAGTAAGTCTGATAGTTTTAATGTTCTTTGTCTTGAAGTGAGGTTCATGGCCACTTTGTGATATAAAATATAAATTGGAGTTTGCTCAGCTGCACACTAAATCTCATGCAATGACAATGCTGTCGAGCAGCACTATTGTCTTTTACTGCATACATCAGGCAAGGGATTACTGTAAGTAATTTGTTTTGGAAGGCTGGAAACACTAATGGGGCATGCCTGATAGTGTTCAAAGGTTCTGATTAGGCACAGTCCACAGAGATGTTCTTTCAACATGAATCTCCAAAGAAAAAGACTTAATTTTTAACAAATTGCTTTCTTCACAGCTTCATCAATTTGGTTTCTTTGAAACTCAGTGGTAAGATGTATCAAAGGAACAGATTGTTTGCCCAAAGCCTATCAAAAAATGCTTTTTGACTGAACTGAATATACTCAATCTATTTTCACAACTCATTTAGAAATGATCCTGTAAGGACTATTATTCCTATAACAGTTTATGAAGCTGGAGCCCTAAGAAGCCAGCAAGGTGCCTCTGTGCAGCTGAGATGATATGAGCATGTCCTGGTTGGCTCTTCTAGAAGGACTAAGCGGGAGGAGGGCTCCAGCTCTCGATGCTGTGCTGGTGAGGTGAGCCCAGGCTGCTCCCTGATGGCTAGGAGAACATGGTGGCAAGCCTGCTGGAGATGATACACTTTTCTGTGATGCCATTGATTTTCTGTCAGCTGCATAGTTGCCACTCCTCCACCCCCATAACAATCCAGAAAGTCAGTTACCCAGCACTTCACCTGAACAAATAAAAGCATTGAGATGGCCCCTTGTCTGGTTTCACAGCATGGACAAAACATTAGAGAACATTAACCATATCAGATCGAAATAAGGTGGACCTTTCTGTTGTTAAATCTGTCATTAATCTCCCCTATACTTCCAACTCCCAGAGAGTCAAATCAGGAGAAACAACAGTTGGAAATAGCTTTGAAAGGATATTATCTCATTGATTTTTGAAAGAGAGAGCTCCTTTAACAAGAATATTTTTCTTTCGGTGCACTCGGTCTCCATCTTCAATGTTTAATCATTTGGCTGCTTCACATGAAAATGCAAATTACGGAAATGTAGGAACTGTACAGTAGTGTGCAAAATGAGAACCACAAGGGATTCAGGCCTTCACGTCTTCCTATCAAAGCTTCTGAGACAGAGAGTTTTGTGTGCTGAGGATCTTGGGAAGAAAAAACAGCATAAAGCTGGATTATAACATCCCCTTTTCATGGAGAAGTAGAAATTCATGTGATTACCTGGGATTTGTATTTGAACCACTGCTGTGCATATGGTGGTTTGTGAGAGAATCTGGCCAAATAATTTATTTATAGTCACTTTGTGTGGCTTCTGTAAGGCAATACCTCTTACCTTTCTTTTGACTCTTTTTGAGGCAAATAACTGTTGTGGTTTGAGCTCAAAGGGCAACTGATCACCACACAGCTGCTCATTCCTCTCTTCTCTCCCAGCAATGAGAAAGGACAAATAATCCAGGCTTGGGATTCGAGATAGAACCAGGAGGGACAAATCACCTGTTATGGTCACGAGCAAAAGGCAGACTCATTAGGGGAAGAAAGAAAGAACATACATTTATTACAGACACTAACAACACGTGACAGAGTAAGACAGTGAGAAGCATTGCCACATCTTGAGAACACCTTCCCCCACCCCTCCCTTCTTCCCGGGCTCAGCTCTGCTCCCAATATCTCTACCTCCTCCCCCAGCAGCACAGGGGCAGGGAATGGGGGGTGCAGGCAGTGCTGCCACTTTCTCCATATTCAGTTGGGGGAGTGTCTGGAACTTCTTCCCTCTGCTCCATCGTGGTCCCCCTCTCACAGCAGACAGTCCTCCACAAACTTTCTCCAACATGAGTTCCTCCCACGGGCTGCAGCATTTCCCCACACTGCTCCGTCATGGGTCACCAACTTTCTCCAACTGGATTCTCTCCCATGGCTGCAGCCCTTCCCGAGCTGCTCCGGCGTGGGACTCCCCCGCATGCTGCAATCCTCCCAGCGCTGAATTACAGCAGCGGGGCTGCCTTTTCCCATGAGACCCCGGCCTTCTTTGGGCACAGTTACCTTAGTCAGCCATGTGAAACACCTCACAGGCCATAAATCAATGTCTGCTCCACCGTAGACCTTCATGGGTGTCGGGGGGGGCCGCCCTGCCGTCTCCCCACAGGGTACAGGGGGGTCTCTGCTCTGGCACACCTCCCCCCTCCTTTCTTCCTCAGTTCCTCCACTGACCTTGGTGTTCACGCAGCTGCCCCAACTCCTCCTCACAAGTCCCACTGCCCGTCACCACGTCCCTTTTAAATACGTTATCGCAGAGGTGCAGCTGATGGGCTCAATTTTCCAAACAGCAGTGGAGCTGACGTGGAGCTGGGGGAGCTTCGAGAAGCTTCTCACAGGGGGACACCTCTATAATCCCCTCCCCTGCTGCCAAAAAACCCCACCACTCACTCAAACACAGGACAGGCTCTTGTAAAACAAGTCTCTAAACCTTGGACTTTAATTTAAACCTCTAGTCTTTTGTTAGGGGTGTCTTAAACATTCCTTGGTAAACATAGTGAAGAAGCAGCCTTAAGAAAGAGACAAGATTAGACATTTACAAGCTGGGAAACGAGTAATCTAGAAGTTACTTGTGGAATTGTTCATCTAGAGACGTCTACAAACTGTGCCACTACTGGGGGATTCCTCCCTCTCAGCATCAGATGGCTCAGAATGAGTCTTCTGGTCAATGGAAGGAAATTGGCACCATAGGAGACATTTCCTCCTGCCTGGGTGTGGGTTATTGGGGCAGATTGAATACATCATCCTCCTGAGGTAGATTAAACTAGGTGAGGCAAATCTCTCCCAAAATGCAGGCTCCAGTGACAGTCCTTCAACACATACGTTTCACAAGTATGTGTACTTAACAGTGTGTAAAGAAGATTCAATGCTCTCTCTCAATCTCCACTGCTATTAGCTTCCATCTGTCAGTTCATCTTATTGAATAACTGAACAAGTTCCAGAAAACAGGTTTTACCTGAAAAATGATTAAGACCTCGGCTGTTAAGCTAAGCACATTAAACTCATGGTAGTTATATGATCAAGTAGATAACTGAGTAAATAGGTAATAATTATGTATTAAAATATTTTACTTACTGTATTCCTAGCACAGTAGTGCAAAAGGCTTAAATAAATTAATCCAAGGCAATAAGAAAAAAAAGACATTTTCAAGAGAAGTTTGAAGGAGCAAGGAAATGACTCACTGCTTTGGCCAGATAGAGCTAAGTGCAACATGTGGTTGATGCATTTATGCTTACTCTGTGCCAGCTGAGGAAATATAGGAGAAACATCCACTAAGCAGTGTACATTCCTCTCCGCTCTCCCTCCTTGGATGCACATACAGTAGAGGTGGCTGAGGTAGTGTCTGCTTCTGCCAGTTTTATGTCAGTTAGGGATTTCCTCACACCCAAGAGATCTTCTGCTCAGTATCTGTGGATGGAGTTCATTTCAGTCCATGTATTCAAGTGGCAGATCTGGGCTAAAGCCCAAAGGCAAAGCCTACAGTGATTTTACCTGAGGAAAAAAAAAAAATAACATAGATGCATATTTTGTTACAAGGTCAAAAGAGTGTCTAAGGGATTAAATGAAACACCACGTGTATAATAGTCTATGAAGTTAAACATGGTCAGTGGAAGGACCTGGGGTACCAAAGGACTGATGTTGGCTCAGAGTTTATTCAGTATTTTCAATACTCATTGAAATAAGAAAGTAGAGGATGTGTTAATTAAATTTGCAATTGACACTTCACTAGGAGGTGTCAGAAAAAAACAGAGGACCAAAAAAAAAAAAAAAAAAAAAAGAACAAAAGGACTTGAAGAAGCTGGAGAACATGAAACAGATTTTAGCTTAGAAAAAGCATGTGATAATGGCTGAAGGAAAAAGTAATCAAATTTAAAAGGCATGATGCCAAAATAGGCCTATTATTATGGTGCTAGAGAACTCTGTGGCTATAACCTCAGAGTGTAGCTTAGATCAAGTGGAAAATAATCATTTGAGGGAGCTAATTGAGTTGGGCTCTACATACAAAGGGCTTTACATTAATTTCATAAATTAGAGAAGAATCTATTTAAAAATGAACAAAAGCATGTCTCAGATGCAGTCTTCAATTTTAAAGGTAAGTTGATTTAAAAATGAGATTTATATTAGTAGAATTACTCTAAAAGATGAGTATGTGAGGGCTCTTTTCAAATTATTTGATGGCTAAAATGCTGTCCTACCTGACTGGAGAGTTTATCTTTATTCCCCGGCCTGTCACTGAACTTGGATATGTGTTTGTAAGAAGGAGACACAAGCAGACAGTAAGGCTGCAGCACGGTGGGGTTCTCTACCCTTCCAGGTGGGATCTCACCCATGTGTTTAAGCCTACTAACAGATACAAAGGAGAGACCCATGGGTCTTGCTACTCTAATCTGTGAAATGGCAGTGAATGAAAGACATGTTCTAGGAAGCTTTTTGTACGTGTTTGCGTAGGATTGGACTGGATAAACCCAGCAGCACTTGCCACACCCCTACAGCAGCAGGTCAGTCTCTCTGTGCCTTCATTGCTGTAGCATCCTGAGCACCAAGAAGAAAAGCACCAAGAGAACACACAGGGCTGGTTAGCCTGCTCTCATAACTCAACATCCAGTAGCAGATGAATATCACTTAATTAGTATTTAATTACATGAGTTAAATTGTCAAAAGCTTTGCTTGATAGAGATAATCCCTTCTACTTTCTATTCTCCTGCTTGGCTCCGCCAGAATTGTCAGTATTTACCACAGAGCAGGAAGGGACCACCACCAGAAACTGAAGTGAGATAAAGAGACCTATGGACCAAGAAGGTGGGCAGCTAATAGCCACTGTTTATGTACGTATTTCTCCTGATCCAAGTGAGATGGATGATTACCACATGCTACAGGGAAATTGGTGCTGTGTATGGGACTCAGACAAGCTGGTGAGCACAGGAAGGTCAACAACACCTAATCTACCCTACAGGCACTGCAGAGTTCAGGGATGTCTCAACTTTTTCCAGTTGTTAACTACCCCAGTCAGATGTACTGGGTGGTGTTTTCTTTATCTCAGAGATTCATAACTTAGTCCTCCTCTATAAGTGTGCACTTGAATGTCTCCATTCCAGGACAAACCAAGGTGATCTTCTTTCAGATACCTACATGTCAAGAATTTATTTTGGTGATTCAGTCCCTCCATCTCCTAAATCCTACAGTCACCAGGCAATCCAGGAAGGCAGGCAGGCAGCTGGTCTATGCTGCATAAAAGAATGACAGAACCATACAGGAAACAAAAGGAAATGGGATTCAGTAGCCCCGTGATTACTCAGTCATCGCCTTGCCTCCAAGGCCCCACTCCAGCAAGGATTTATTATCCATATTAAATAGCTGTCTGATAAAACTCATAGCTTGAAAAAAACAGCAACGTGCTGGGCAAAAATGCTTGTTCCTGGGTGGGAAGAGCTACTATCTGGTATTTGCTCAGGGCAGGGTGTAAAGCAACTCTCTGGTCTTTGACAACATAATGCCTTATGCATATTCCTATCTGATTTTAAGATTCTCTGTGGGCCAGCTTTTAAAGTTTATTCTCGTGCTTTGTTCACCCAATAACACATTTGACAGAATAAGCATGTTGGGATGAAGTGATTTGGGATTTTCTTCTAAACTGTATGGAAACTATAATGTGAATTACAAAATGTCATCAAAAAGGAATTATTGCATTACAACACTGCAAAATTACTGACACACCTCACAGCAACTGAAAAAATTCTATCAAGTTCCCATGCACAGCAAAGATGGTGTTTATGAAGTATGTAAGCGCATGGGTAACTCTGTAGGAAACCCACAAATTTTGGCATGATGTTACTTCTTCTTTTAAAAACAAACAGAAATAACAAGGCTGTTATCTATCTTTTAATTCAGGTTTTGCTTATATTTGTGCATGAAAGACATTCTCTTTAAGAACTGTTTTCCTACTGCTTTGAAGCAGTAAGAAAATATTTCACAGACTGTTTCTCTTAAAGATGTATTTTGCCTAAAAATACTGAAATACAAAGTACTATAGTTATTTCCTGATGATTTCACATTCAAATACTGAGCATTATGACAATTCTTAGACAGCCTCAAGATGATCAGTGCTGAGCAGTTCTTTTTCATTAATCAGAAAATCTCTTCAGATCCAGTTGTCACTCAGCAAGTTTTGTTTGAGTTTCTTCAGGGCCCCTTTACATTATGCTGCTGGTGTAACAAAATATCAGAGTTAATATACATTACAGTTATGGCTTTTTATACTACAAAAGAGGCACAAAGGGGATCTTGCTCTGATACAAAGAAGTCATTCACATCTTGAACCATATCCCAGCTACAGTCCTGACATCTGCTATTAACTGGAGCACTGTATGCCAAAGTAAGTAGTTCCTTTGCCTTCAAAGGCCTGCTCACTTGCCCAGAAATTATGTAGAACAGTCATTATCCAAGGATGCAGAAGTCAGGCATCTCCTTCTGCAAGTGCTATGGATTTCATTCAGCCCCAAGTTCTGCATACTGTGAGAGTAGCATGATAATTACATAAATTTTTTAAAGACGCTGTATGCAAGCCCTCATCTTAAGTGAGAATACAAGTGTTTGCAGCACATGGGTCCTCTAAGTAGTTGATAGTTTAAAAAGGTGTCAGAGAGCAAACATGCAGACACAGCATTATCAAGACCTTCAGCAAACAGCATTTCATTTCCTCTTCTGGTGTAATCTGTCCCCACTGGGTGCTGCAATCCGTGGGGTTATCCTGTTTCCAACCACAGGCAGGCCACAATGGCAATGTCTCATATTCCGACATCCCCTTGGAGTTTAGGATTTAGTGTTCATAAATATCTGAATATATTTACATACATTTGTATGGGGTTTTTTGCTTTCATCTTCATGATGAATGGCTTTTGCATTAAGGACCTTTCAGCAATGAGATCATTCCTCCTGTGAAATTTCGCCAAGCAACAAATGCCATGCCTGGATCCGTGCAATTTTAGAAATGGTGCATAGGAGTGTGGATACTCAGTGTGGAATTCACTTCTTCCTAGCAAGATTTAAAAAAAAAAAAAATACAGACACAAATCTCTGTGTTTCCAAGACTGTTTCATTTTGTTTGCTGTGCAGATTTGGAAACCTTACATGTAAGGTGAATCTTTCTAATCTTGCATTCTCCATAAAACTATGAACCCATGCCCTTCAGGAAATGAAGCCAAATCAATATGACTTCAGATATGGAAGTAAATATCCAGAGAAACCATTTAGCAACTTCATTGTTGAATTTATACAGTGAGTTGCTCTGGGGTAATATTTTGTCATTCGTTTTTACACTTGACAAATTTTAATGATTATATTGCCAGGATGGGTGTACTGTAAGATGTCATTAAACTCCTACCAGGTTTCCTGTTTGAAAACTGCCTTGTTAGGTCTATTTAACTTACAACACATTTAACTATTAACAGGACACAAAACAGCATTTTGATTTACAGTTGGGGGAGGAAAGAAAGAAAAAAAATTACTTATATCTTGGGATTTAAGGATGTTTTCCTCCTTTTGACTTGATGGTCACTGAGACTTTGTGCATGGTTAATGTAAAATGGATGTCAGTTGTACATACGTGTATTCACACACATGCACACACAAATGGCTTAGATGTAACCACAAGGGGCACTGAATAAAGCAAGTAATTCACATTCTGAGGCTGGTCTTGCTGGCTTTTATCACTGTTCTCATATCAGGACTGCTAGTTTCAGCCCACTTGTAAGGCTCTCATTAATCTTAATTCATTCTCCATCTACCTTAAAACGTGCCTTGAAGTCATTTTTTCCACAGCCCTTTTAAACCATGCTCAATCTCCCAAGCTAAAGACAAATTTATCAACCTCATACAGCAACATCCAGTGTTGAGGAATATTTCAGCCTTTTGTGAAAATCTCTTTGGGTCTTCATATTGCTTCTTCTTCAGCCTTGTGTTTCTAACATTCCCTTCCAAAAGCCACGACTGTTTCATTAATTACTAGCATTGCCACTATTGCAATATAAATTTCCAGCCATGAGGGCTAAGTACAATTGTTTTAGAAAAGATGACTTGTCTCTGCACAGACTATGTCACTTCCTCATTCATCACCCTCAAGTGATCACAACTGAATTACTCCCCACCACTGCCACTCATTTTTCAGGCCTTTTGCTAATTCATGGAGGCTTGTTAAAATGCTGCAAGCAAAGGTGCCCTTCTGATCTTTCCAAACATTCACTAAATGGTTTGAATTTATTCATTGGACTGAGCTCATCCTGGGTCATGTCTCTTTTTTGTGTGTGTCTCATTGACTTTTAAATTTTCATTAAAGCTGCAGCATCTTCTTTTGTTTAAAGCCAGATCTGTTGAGGAAAGTCACTGCCTTGAAGGGAAAGGGGTGCAAAAGATCTATGTGAAACAACCACAGCCACAGCAGAAACAGAACATGACAAACAAGCAATTAACTTTGCACAGAGTCATCAGCAGCTTGGACTAGCTGAAGTTTGAATTTGGTCTTAGAAGCATTTGGGGAGCAGCTGGTTCCCCTTGAAAGCAAAGGGAATGTTGCTAGAGAGAGGGTTCCAATAGCAAATCCTGCCTCTTTAACTTGACCTGCATTTTGAATTCAACCCAAACATCATTTCCAGAAGACTGACAAAAATAAAACCATTATTCATGATATGTCACAAAGCTCCCACCTGACAACAGCTGATTAGCTTAGGCTTCCAAGCTTTCTTGGAATCCTGTTTCTCATATATTGAATTTCGGAGCTATGAGACTGAGGAGAGTCAGAGAAGGAAATTAAGAGGTCTCACAAGTCAATACAGGTTAGGGAAAATGCCCACCTGATTGAAGGACTGACACAGTCCTTCATCGTCATAAAGATGGGACTTGCAAAACCAAGGATATAAAGAAAAGACTTTGAGGAACAAGCTCCTCCTTTCCCTGACTTTGTCATGCAGATTCCAGGGGACAAGCAGGCTGTGGTCCCCCAATACCTCACCTGTCTCCAGTCAGAAGCACTTCAGGGAGCACGGGCACAGTACAGTTATTTCTCCCTTGTCCTTGGGCATCAAAATCCAGTCTAACACTGAGAAGCCTTCAACCATGTCTGGTATGAAGCGTCCGACATGTCTGTCCCTCTGTCCCTTCTCTTCTCCCATGGAGAGCACTAGGAGACAAGTTACTAGCCCTCATAATGTGATTTATCCGTTTCCTCATGAGCAAAATTCAGAAGGTTCATTTCCAGATACTCTGCAACAGAATGCTATTAAGGGGACTTGCATACAACATGCAGTGGTGGTGTCTTTTACTAGTACATCCTTCCACACAGCTGAGCCTCAGGAATTATCCAGCCACTGAGTCACACTACAGACATTGAAAGACCCAGTGGCTTTTCCCTTCACATACTAGCTCTTCCTTTACAATGAAAGCAACAGGAAGACATTTTAAATAATTGCAATAGCTATGCCTAAGGTAATTATTCAGGATAGCTAAGCACCTCTTTCATAAATGATATTGTGGGCTTTTTTTTTTTTTTTTCATATAAATGTCTTTTTATCAACTGATTTTCTGTCCACCCCCCAAGCCAGTATCCTTGTTTTTCAAAACAGTTGATGTCTTGAGCATGTTGCTGATTTTTCAAAGTAAAACAAAACAAACCCCCATTCTCAACTTCTGTTAATGACTGAGCCTTTCATGGTTAAGGGGAAAATATTTGTAACAAGTATTCACATGCCATACTGCCAGTCAAAAGAATTACATGTCTGATGAACTAATTTCTAATTGAGCTGTTCAGATACAATTGCTTTCTAAGAGTCTAATTTGTGATCTGAAGCCCAAATTGCCAGGGTGTGAACATTGCAACTCCCCTTGAAATCCCATCCCACCATATCAGTGGGATAAGAAGATGTGTCAGGGTGTGCTGTGTTGTGGTACCAAGCCCCTCCCAGACAATCTCAGCAATGGACTGCAGAGCCATCCCTGGGGATCTCTTGGCATCTGCTCTTCAGAAAGCTGATCCACACGGCTTTGAACATGGTCCCATCCTTCCTAGGCACAGTGAGCACTGTTAGAAATTAAAAGATTATGTCAATGTCTCCATGAAACAAGGGTCGCTTCTTTTCACCCCATGCTAGATCCAAGCCCTGTCTGGGATATGAGGGAACGGAGGACGAAAGTTGGGAGCCCCACAGTGTATTGGGCTCCGGGAAAGTTGTCATTGTTGAGCACCTAAAAATCTGGTCCTATAGAAAGTGAGAAATTGCCATCTTCTGTAAGTCTGGTGTCAAAACTTCTACTCAAATTAAAATTTCAAATCCTATTGTCTGCTACAAATAACAGTAAGGTATGATACACCAACTCAAGTAATCTGAGCCTTGGCTAACCAGAAAATCCTTCTCAGGAATGGCGCTGATTTGGAAGAAATCTAAGAACTAAACTAGTGATATTTCGAATGTGCAAATTCAGTATGATTTTCCAATTTGCAGTGTGTCCCTCTCTAATTCAATATTTATTTGGGCAATACTCAGCAGATTTAAGCAAGATGACTCCTTTAGGATCCCTTCTCTTCCCCAGGGTAAAAAAGTCAAGACCTGCTCTAACCTCTTTGAACATTCATGGAGTGTTTATAATATATAAACACACCTTTATTGCATTATTTGGCACTAACAGTGTTTCCCCAGCTCATTATTTCCTGCATGAAATAACACTTAATTAGAGCTGAATTACAATGGAATTGCTGTGGAACTATATAAGCCATCCCTGCAAATTCCCTAATGAATTCAGTGTGATTGCTGCTATTGCACTGAATTCTAAATGGATTCATAATGATTAAAAACCTAAGGCATACCTGCCTTTTATTGATCAGTGTGCGACAACAGGATTTCTTTATAAACAGTCATGCAGACAATATGTTGATATCCGTAACTGAAGTTTTTTAGTGCCTCCTGGGAGAAAGTTGGTGACTGTGGCATTTAAATCCAAGGCTACAGTGATAAATGAATCAAATCTTATTAGTTTTTCCCAGGCCTATTGGGGTTTCAAAGTTACCAACCCTGCTGAGTGCACAAATAAATTGAGTTTAGGTTTTTGTACTGAAAAGAGGGATGATCCTCAATTTAATCAGACGTACACAACACTCAGGTTCTTAGCTCAGGTACAGTGAATATGTCCACAAACTTGTCTCCCCACAAGTCTCATTCACCTGCTATTACAGTCACATAAAAATTTTCTCTCTGGTTTTTCTGGATGGTGGATTGCATCCCAAGTTCACAAAGTTGTTCTGTAGAGATGATTTCATCCCTGAAATGGGAACAACTCTGCACATCCCCATTGCAAACCTTAACTAGAATGTGAGAAACAAGGATGTCTGTATCCACACATCATCCAGCCCCAGCTTTCACCTGTGCACTGCAAAGTTCTATAAGCCTGGTGATGCATTGAGAAACATCACCAATCCCACAGTTAGGACATCTGCCTTTGGTGTAAACTGGGAAGAAACTTTGCCTTCTGTTTCAATATTCTCATTCATTATTTGTTCAGTCATGCTTATGATCTTCGTGAAAGGGTGTTGGCACTCAGCTCAGTGCCTTCTTTCACTGGTGGGCTATTAGCTTTCCTTTTCTAAGAGTCCTGTTATCATAGTCTCCCGTGCATTGAATCCTGCAACCCTTGAAGCCAATGCCAAAACCACAACTGATTTCAGCAGGAATACTTTCAGGCACATTCTTTTTTTTTTTTTTTTTTTTTTTTTTCTCTCTTGTAACAGATCTTCCCAGTTTGTAGTATCCTTCAGACTTTGACATTTGGAACAGGTTAGGCTGACACAAACACTTCACTTTAATACCCACTATGTAAGATTTATTCTCACAGACTTGTATTGGTCTGTGTTCAAATTAGCAGTGGTTCCAGGCAGTCTGCTTCCTTGGGATGTGCTGGCATAAATCTACTGACTTTGGGGGAGTTACTTCTGA
Organism: Tyto alba; assembly: GCF_018691265.1. Taxonomy (NCBI): domain Eukaryota; kingdom Metazoa; phylum Chordata; class Aves; order Strigiformes; family Tytonidae; genus Tyto; species Tyto alba. The sequence goes on from NW_024881303.1 coordinate 11,248,079, forward strand.
TTTTCACTGATAAATGCAAGAAAGGATTCAGCACTCCCTACCTAAAAGGCTTAGATTAGATTCCTACTGGCCCCATTAATATTGCCACTGGTATTCTTTCTGTATTTCATTTGCTGTGCACATCAGTAAGTGCTTTCTCTCTGCCTTATAAAATTCCTAACTTATCTCTTAGACTGAAATACACTTGAACACACTTTGGCAAAAACCTTCTGTCCCTGAACTACGTAAAGGGCTATAGAGTTAGAGAAAACAATCTGGGTCATTGAGCCTCATCCCACTTAATCTCAGCAAAACATATAAAGGATGTTTAGTCCAGGTTGGTCTACAGAACATCCCTTCCCCATAGACCACAAACCACAAGATGGTTTTCCTCTACCCAAAAACAGGCTCATGATCATTCATGAATCACTTATCTCCACAAAGTAAATGCTACCTGAATTATAATAAACATCAGAGGAGACAGCAAGACACAGACTGTATTTACAAGATACTGTACCTTAGTGGGAGACCACTGAAGGGATTGGGCTCAGAGGAGGTTGCTTAACACATCTGAGTCCAATCAGCAGTACATGTTAACATGGTGGCAATATCAGAGGCAGTGTAGTCATGGCACTGTCGTTGGTCACAGGGACAGGTAAAAGAGAGGGGAAGAATGGATTAAAAGTTCCTACAAACCAACCATCACCCTCATATGGAGTATTTGCAGCAGGATCTCAAGCAAAGAAAATTTCCACACACCTCCTGGCCATAAAGTTGGAACTGGGCCTTGAATTTCAATGCTCTAGGACTATCTCTATTTATAATCACCCTTGCAATTAAGGGCTATGTTTGTACAGGTTGGCCTTGGCAAGATGCAGATAGTAATCTTCCTGGGTTCAAATGGGAACTTGCATCGGATTTGTAATTGTGAGAGCCAGCATCTGGGTAAAGAATCCTTTCCATGTGCTTAAACCAGGTCAAGAAGTAGACATGCTGTGTGTTGCTACTGCAAATGTTGAGGCAATTATACTCCCATATAACTTCTGGCAGAGTTGATCTATTTCTAAGTCTCATTAAAATGGTTTGCTTCTGACATGTTTGGGTTTGCACTAAGCATTCAGTATTTTAAAAGTAATAACATGGTGGAATATCCTTCCCACAAGCTATTCTGCTCTCCTTCCAAGAAACGTAACCTGAGGCTGAGATCAGGAAGTATTCTGCCTTCTGAGTACCCTTTTGTTCAGTCCACATGCCCAGAAGCTATGTAGACAAGGCCTGGTAATCATGAACATCTTAGAGATAAGTGTGTGAAGTCGTCAAGAAATGTGCACATCACTAGTCTGATACAAGCATTTCCTACAGAGCACTGTCACTCTCTTGTTGTCTGGTGTGGATGCTGCTGGTCCCTCTCTGACAGCATTGAATGTTTGACCCTTCCCAAATGGCTGTGCCCATTTGACCCTCCCATGAGAGGTGAAGAAGGTTGAATGCATGTCTAATCCCTAATTGTGCAATATGGAGGATAATGAGTCTCAGCAATGGCAGGCAGTGACTTTAAGTGGTATGCATGCAAAATATGCAGCTATATTAACCAGCCAGGCAAGGAAGCAGAGACATTTCCTGAGGTGGGAAACATATTGATATGCTAATAGACCCCGGCAGGTATTGTTCCTCCTTTGGGGAAAGATACCTAGGAGGAACTTCTTAATTGTATGTTCACCAGATCCTTTCGGCAGATCAAAAGAGAGTACTGATATGAGCAAATAAACTTTGATATGTGCCTTTCACCACTGGTACTAATTGGAAGGAAATTCCCTGGCCTGTGGACCAATGCACTTAATTTAAAAACATTGGAAATGTTAATTGAATAAGGGGGGAGGGTTGATTAGAAGCATGACCTCATGTCTAAAACGATAATGAAGGCTCTTGACACCTGAACAACAAAAGGTCATGAGAGTATAAACAATGAGATGAGAAAGAACCATCAGCTAGAGCCCAGACAGTGACATATGAGTCTCATGTGAGAAAGGGTGTTGGGCAGAGAGGAAATTTCCAGCTTCAGAGTTGAGACAGTCAAGTACATTCTAAAATGGAAGACCCATATTCTGTACTCATGTACTCCCATTCACCTTCATTAGAGTTTCAGGGCTACAATTGAGGCAAAGTTTTGCCCTAAATGCTTAGTTTTTTGCTCATCAAGAACCACTGGGTCCTTTCTTGTGCAACCTTGTACCTGAATTACTCACCAATGTACAGGTCAGAGATTATCCCCATGATGAGGAGTTAGGGAGACTGACAGATAACCGTCTGTAAGGGGTATGCAGAGATATGCAATCTTCTCCTACTTAGAAAAGGTCATTCCCTTGCCTTCAGCAAGGAGAGTCCCATAATTAGGTCAATAGCTGTATTTCTGCTGTTGGGAGAACAGGACTTGGGGGTATATCTCATCTCCTTGACAGAATGGAGTTTGTCTTGTATACAGACATGCAGCTGGAGCAAAGCAGAAGAGAAAACAGTATATGTACTAGTTTTGAACTTCGTTTTGGGCAATAATTCCCCACATAAAATTTGTGTTTACAAACTGCTGAGCTTTTATCAAGTGTATATTCTTTCTAGATTTCTGTTTCTCTCTCTTCAGACATCTCTGTTAAAATATTTACAGAGAATGTTTGCAACATACAAAAAGAGATCAGGAAATGAGGAAAGATGCTATTTCTTTTTGTCCCCAAAAAGAGTTCCAAGACCAGGGAAGGGCTGCTTTTCCACTTTGGTCTCATCATTGCTCTCGATAGGCTGCATCTTGAATTCCAAGATTCAAACTCAACTTACTTTGTTGGTCATATAAAGGTATACTGACAATGTCTATTAAGGCTTTGGCTACTGCAGTCATTTGAGGACGGGTTTTGAGTTTGGAGTTTTTTTGTTTTTTGGGGGAGGGGTTTTGATTTGTTTTAGGTTTTTTTTTTTGGTTGGTTGGGTTTTTTGGTTGTTGCTGGCATTGTTTTTTTTGTTTTTTTGTTTTTTTTTTTTCCCTTTTAGGATATGTATAAATAACAGTAGAAACCCAAACAGGGTCAAAGTAGAAAAAGGGGCATACCTCATAGATCAACATCTTTCCACCTGGAGAGTTCGTCTGTGAGATGACAACTTTGTATGAACTGTTCAATATCTCTGGACTTCCCAGCCTCATCTTCAGTACTGAAACAGCAGTACAGTGTGGTGTGAGAAAAGTTCACTGAGTGGAGAGATGATGTGTGGATGTGCTTTGAGAATTTGTGTCTGGTTAGTAATTTCCCACACAGAGATTATGTTTGCAAACTGCTGAACCTCTGTTGAATATATATTCTCTCTAGAGTTTCACTCTACCTGTCTTCTGATGTCTCTGTTACTATATTCTCAATCTTGTTTGCAGCCTTCAGATTCCATTTAGGAAGTCTTCAAGCCTTCTTCCTCTTTTATTCCCAAACCCTATTAATATCTGACCTAAAGTCTCAATTTTTCCTTCATGCATACTTTACCATTACTGCTTTTCACTCTAATGGTAATGCAAGAAAGATGTATCTGTCTTGCTCTTTAGGCAGTTAATCAAACTTCTCCTGATAATTCCTATTTACTGTTAGGTTAAAATGATTTGCAGATATTTTTTAACTCCATTTTGGTGATCTATAGTCCTGCACTGCCAAAACCTCTCCTATTTCCTGCCAGGTTATTATGCATATTGAATTAATTTCATGTAATACACTGTATTCCCCCTGATTTTTTTCAAAAAGCAAAAAGAAATAGGAAGGAGTGAGGAAAAATAGTAGGACATTGGTTAAATGTGACAGCAGACATGCTTAGTGTAATCAGTCTATAAAGATCAGTACAACTGTCCTCTTTCCTTCTTAGCTTCCTTAGGGCAACTTTAAAACTTCCCCAAGAATGAAGTTGTACATGGGTAGATTCTATACTGTTACAATATGTCGTGAGGGTGTATTCTAAGCTAAAAAAAAAAAAAAAAGTATTTGACTTCTGCATCTCCTATGGAATCCCAGAGAACTTGATACTTTCACAATTCAGAACACACTGAAGGAAAACATTACTCAGGGTGGATCCATGACCCGTTTTCAGGCTGAACCCATGCTGGTTTATACTTGGCCCCCAAAGCTACTGCAGCCAGCCAAATCAGAGTCATATCTGATCCCTTAAAAGTGGGTATTGGCAGTAGGAAGCCTGCCACTCACATATCAGAGCTGAGAGGGCCAGGAAACGCACTCCAGATGTTGACATCCAACTCACACAGCTGCCCAGCAGTCCCCCATGTGAATTAGGATTCTCTGGGAAAATGAAGGGAATGAGCAAAATGGAGCAGAGTAAGCAGTGACAGTAACAGAAGACAATTAGTACTGTCAATATATCTCCATGCCAGTGTGGTTCCTAATTGATTTCCCATGTCTTAAAAATGTAATTACTGAGTGTACTTATATCATGGTTGCATTTTTAAACTATTGTACTTGACAAAGATGTTAGCAATAAGATGTTCATGTAGATGTAGCCACTGGAAACAACCCTAATATGATGAGCTGGGAGTGGGAACAATAATGCTGTGAAAGCAGACATCATATCACTGAACCTCTTGTCTCCTGGGTCTGTATTCTTTTGGTATGGCATATTTCAAGGGGTCCCAAATGCCAGAATGATGGGTTTATTTTAAAAACCTTGAGTGACGGAGGGCTCCAGACCTTATTCTTTATCACAATAACTTATAATAAAAGAAGCTTTCCCAAATGGGGAAAAAGCTGTGTTAGAAGAGGGATGATTTGTTTGACTTAAAAGCTAGAAGTAGGATGGGCTTCCTTGAACTGTGGAATGGTGTTATGTTCTTCACCCACTCCTACAGTCTCATGCCATACTGCCCTGTTGCAAAAACTAGATACCAAATCTGATACTGGACAGGAAACAACTCCATGTTTAACTGGTTCTGGATGTGGATGCCCAGTTCAGAGCTCAAATGAAATGGTGGAGAAACATGAGGCTGCAACACCCTTAAAAAGACAAAGGCAGAATCAGGAAAACACATTAAGGGTCAATTTTTCAAGATCTCGGCTCCTCCTTTTGTTTCAATGTAATTTGTGAAGTTCTTGGCAGGGGGAAGGCATATTAATACAAAGGCAAGAAAGACTGGCCCAGACAGTTCCAGCCACTATTCTCCTTTCAAACTCATGATGACAGCTGTGACAGTAATTTCTGGATAAGATCTTGCTCTTGCTGATGATTGAAAACTGATGACTCTTCTCATGACCCCTCTATGCATCTACAGCAGTCAGCCACAGTAAGAGGTGAGGTTGCCCTCCTCAACATGTCCCAAAACCAACAGCAGAGCCTGCCTGACCCTCTACCAAGCTGCCTCCACTCTCCTCTTCCCTTACCACTGTAAATCTGAACTACCATTGGGGAAATAACAGTGCTGGTTTCTCTTTTCAGCTGCTGAAACAGCTCACTCCACCTTCAAGCTGTGGAGAGGACCTTCTGGATACACCAGCCCTACACCTCCCTGAGCACTTTGAGAAAATCCCCAGAGAAGCCCCATTTGTACAGGCTGCTCCACCTCCAGTGACGCTGCCGTTGTTATCATCCCCTTCCTCCCCTTAGCACTCTCCACAAATCTGGTCTTTGTACTCCTTAACCTGGCCCTCATAGGCCGACATTTTTACAAGAAAAATTTTCTGCTGATTGTTGTGTAAAGGTGTTGTTTTGTCTGAGGCACTGTTTCTGGGGGGAGTGGTAAGAACCCCATTGGTGGCATGTTTAAAATTAGACAGTAGGCTGTTCAATGTACAAATAAGGAACAATCTTGCCCCAGGATGGAAATGAGTTAAATGATGGAAACTCTTCTGCCTGTAACTGCTTGAATCTGCCTAGTGCTCTGTTCCCCTAGACTGTGCATCCTCCCACATGGTGGTCAGAAATTAAGCTGCCAGCAGCTGAAAAATGGAATAATCGAGGTCTTGAATTATTTTTGTCTCTTAGACTACTCACTGTTTTGTAAAAGACTTTGTGGGAAATGACACAGAATGCTTGAATAATCCAGCCTCTTCCAGAACGTTTTATGGGATAGGAGCATTTGCAAATAACTGTGAACACCAGAAAAAAAAAAAAAAAAAAAAAAAAAAAAGTTATGGGTTTGCCCTCATGTTCTATATCCTCTTCAGACCACTTTGTTCTGGTTTTTCTTTCAGTGCTTTCCAGGATCTCTTTGCTGACTGGCCCTATGGTAGCGAGGGGAGGCACAGTTCAGTAAGAGGTAGTATTACTAAGAAACCTATGTAATTGTAATCACTATGGACTTGCTCTTCAGCAGAACTAAGTCTTCAAAGGATAATGTTATTGGAGTTACACTGCTTATATCCCAAAGTAAAAAAGGTCCTGAATGAAAAACAGCACCTTTTTGCTTTGTTTCAATAAATTGCTTTGTCTTAATGACCTCTAAAAATGTTACTAAACTCTTTCAGGTATTTTCCTTTAAAGGAGAAATAAGTCCTGTTAGTAAATTAGTCCCGGTGCCAATCACACTATCTTTCTTGTTTACATAGCTGTGTTTAGTTACATCTTTACTTAACCTGCATTTGTCAACTTATCATTGGTTAAATTCTATGAGATCACCTTAGGAATTCATTGCAATTCAGCACAGGAACCTAGCCCCATACACTGCAGGGCTATTTCTACCTTACCTGCATTTTAATGGCACTTCCAGTCCATCATGCCTTAGACTTTGCAGCACTTCCCACCAGACATTAACACATTCTGACCTCAATTTGAGAGGAAACAAAATGCTGAAAATGACTTTCCCATGACTAAAGCACCAGATAAGATTTTACAAATGGAAAAGTGAGCAGCAGAGCACCATCTATGTTACACCCTCCATTAAAAAAAAAAAAAAAAGAAAAAGAATCAACGAGCTACTATAGGGTGTCCCATCTCTTATGACACTGCCACACCTTGCTTTGCAGGATTCACCTTCTTCCAGAAGTAACGATTAAAAATTACCACTCAATATTTTAAGATTAAGAAGCTGAAAAAAGCATCTGGTATGTTACAGAGGATATTCCCAGCAGAACCATCAGGCAGGTTTTCTGCATACTTGAGTACTTACTTTTTCACACACAACCACTAGGTTGTAGCCATCCAAAACTCACAGGTTGCCTATTACTAGACACAAAAAAACCCACGATGAGCATTATTCGTCCTGCAGTTTTTGTCACTAACTCAGTGCACAGGCTGAGCACAGAAGCAGCAGTATTCTGCTGTTGGTGGCACAGTTTTGGAGGCTGTATTTGTAACTGAAAAGACTTGATGACTTGTACAGTCATTTACATTCACATCAAATCCCAAGATACTCCCAGGAGGAGCAATGGTTAACTCCAGTGTCCTTGACAAATATGAGCAACAGCATGTTTGTGCCAGGGTAAATTTTTCCCTGTGGCATTCTCTGCTTCCAGCCCTTAAGTGTTGTGCAGCCTGGCTTGTTCATTCTTAAAAGTGGACCCAGACAGGAAATTCAGAACTTCTTGAGATTTTTATTATTTTTCCACTTTATTAACTGAGATATTTGGAAATTTTCTGTGGAAAACAAAAGAATGAAAATAGACCCTGGCACAGTGCTTTGTTCCTATTCTTATTTAGTGAATCTAGTTTAGCATATCATTTCTTTTGACTAGCAAGTCCATGTGCTCCTGAAAAACTTTTAAAAGGAAAATCTCATCAAATCTTGTATGTATCTGTGAAAAGAAGCTTCAATGAGTTTGTATATTTGTCAGAGGTACCCTTGTCTAGAAGTAAAAAGATATTCCATTGTGTTTTTTCAAACTTGTAGAGAAATTATACATATTTTGTATTTTAAATGTTTTCAAAAATCAGAAGTACCATTCTGTTATGATTTCTAGATGGTATGCACAACAGAACAATTTCAGGGGCTCCTCTACATGCTTGTCACATGTAGGAAACCATTCACTATGAGCAAATTGCTTTTCATGTGTTCTCAGTATTTGTATCCAAACAAACTTCAGTGCAAGAGTTAAATTGCTATTCCACAGATAAATTTTTTTCTCTTAGATTTTAAGCATAAAAAAGAAGTTCAGACTAGGCAAAGGTCAGTTGGCTTAAGTTTTTGTTAAAAAACAAGACAAGACTGGATAAGAATCATTGGATTCAAGTGAATGTTGTCTGGCTTCTCTCATCTGAAAATCTCTCCACTAGTTTGGCTTTTTATTTTCAGTTCTCTCTTAAAAAGAGATTGACGAAACCTTCAGGCCCACATTGTTCACTATTGTTCTCCCAAACCAGCAAAGAAAGCAAAACTTCAAAGCCTTATAACTCTGTTATTAGTTAGAAAAATAATGATAATCATGCATATTACAGAAGTGCTTGTGGGATAACTACAATGTGCTCTCTTACTGCTATGAAGCAGCAGATGGCCATAGCCATGGAAAGTCTATAACCCAAGTGGGCAGCTGAAAACTGCACTGTTATTCTAAGTTTTCTTTAGAGATGTGTCTTTGAGTTAAGAAGTAAATCAATCATTGCAGAAGCTCCTTCTGAACCAGGAGCCCAGCACAGCCAGCCACAAATAGATCCAGGTTTTTTCAGACAAAATCCAAGTTTTGTTGGAAAATATTTGTTTCTAGAGAAAACATGGATTAATAAAACTTGCTGAGTTTGACGAACTTCAGTCAAGTCCAGTGCAAGGGTCCTGGCAGCCTGATGGTTTTGCATCCGTCACAGAAAGGAGAACCAAATGCTCCAGACTAGGTGCTCTGTGCTGTGTTCTGATGGGCCACAGACACACTAGGGACACAGATGAGCTCTCTGAATCAGACCAGTGAAGCTGCCTTTACCAATCTTGCTTTTGTTCTCCAGGGCTCATGAGTTATTTTTATTTGATCTTTTTAACTTCAGTCTAATTCAAAATGCAAGGAGGAAGCACTGGCTTTTCATTTACCCTAACCAGGAACTTTGGTGAAGAAGTTGAGGAAGCAGCCACTTCTTGCTAATCCTGATGCAAATAAATGTCTCTGTAATGGCCACACTTCAGCTCATGTTTACTCACCATCCTGAATCAAAATAGACATGAAAATATGTTGTGACTCTTGAAGAAATCTATTCTGATAAAAGAACCTAGTAATCAAAAAAATCCACACTTCTATAGGCATTTGCATTTCACATCTAGAGCCAAATCCAGTTCTTGGACTCTGGCTCATCTGTAATTTATCCATAATAGCCTAAAGCACTTTGCTTCATTTGAAATGCACAAGGATATTTCTCTCTGGCTGTCAGAGAGGTGAGGTGTCTGGGTTAGAATAAAGATTATCCTGGTCAGGAAAGAGGAGTTGTGACAGCGAGGGACTGAAGATGAACAGGACTGTGCTCTCTCTCCTGGTTTGTTTACAAGTCTTGCTATCAGTCATCAGTGCCTGAAGCTAAAGGAAGTGTGGGCTTCAACCAGCTCTTTAAAGTGTAGATTGAGTTACTCTCGCTGTTGATGTTTGGTGTGGATCATTTAATTCATTCTGCAGAAAATGTGAAAATCATGTGGCTACAGCAAGTTAGCCCAGCAGCAAGTTGTCTTGAGAGCTTAGTTTTCTCTCTTTTATTAGGAAGCACTGGAACATATCCCAGTGGCTACATCAGTGACTCCACTAATGTTTCTGGCAGAAAGGTTGTAACGAGTACTTCATGCTGTAGGGGTTTCAGATGGTATATTCAGTAGTTCCAGATGACACACAGATGATACCTGTGAAAATGCTTACAGCCACTCAGTGTCAAATAAAAATTAATGTACATCACTGGTTTTCCCTGCAGATTAAGAAATTTAACCATTCAGACTGGAGATCAGGTTTACAGCTGGTATTGCCTGATATGGCTTGAATGTCTTGAATAAATGTGTCATAGACTAATTTGCAGATCTCTTGTTATAACAGTTCCATCTCCTCTCCCCCAAACCCAGATAAAAACCCAGTGAAAACAATGAGTTTGAATTATAATAACAACAAGCAAACTTTTTATCAGAAGAAACAAAGAAACTTTACAGTTCTCCCTCTCCTTCATTTAGATGCCACAGTACTGGTTCTTTTGTGTTCCAAATTCATCTGTCCAAAGCGTTTCAGCACAGTGATGGAGGTACAACCAAGGTCACCTCTGCAGTAAAAGAATGACAGGAGTTGGGGCTAAGTGGGAAGTTAAAGCCTCTCCTGTGGACAGGGGACAGGACATGGGTCTAGTCATTGCACAGGAACAGAAAGTCACATGGCAGCTCTTCTGTATGTGCCTGTGGTAATGTTGTTGTCTTTTGGCAAAGGAGATGAAAAAGGATATGTGACCCTGACGCCCAACGGGGAGTTAAATACTCTCAGCACGGTGTTCTGATATAACACATACAGTACAAACTTTACCACATTTCAGGTAGATTCTCCTTCAGATTCATTTTTTCTGCCCCAATGCAAAGGTTTATCTGAGCTACAGAGGTCCTGGAGTTCTCACCTTCATGTGTTTGAGATCTACTTGTCAATGTCAGTTAGTCTAAGAAAATATGCTGTCCTGAACTAGGGGGAATAAATAATAGGGTTTCAGCACTACCATCTAATAAGTTCTTAGATGCTCAAGTATAGTAGAAAAATCCTTGTTTTGTACTGTGGTTTCCATTTTCTGGTGGAAAATCACATTAATAATTTTTTCTGGAACACGGAAAATTCCACCTGCAGGACATGTGTTGTATTATTGCAGGAGAGGGAAATCCCAGATATTGTTTACAGAGACAGACAGCTTGTTTGTTCAGCATTGGCTTGAGCTGAACAACCAACCTTAAAATAAAACTGTATGTGAGATGCTTGTGGGAACCAAAATGATTTAGTGTAAGAAATATCCATTCATTCAATAAATTCAGCTAAACTTTCTAAATACAGCCTGCAGTTTGATTAATGAAAGAAGCTAGAGAGCTGTTCTTTAACTGGGATTCAGGATATTGCTGATGACTTATTTTTGATGGACAGGAGGGATGGGATACCTCTTTCACAGGAGGAGAAGGTCAAACATCTTCTTTGGTAATTTCACAAAAGAACATCCCAGGGCAAGTGAACAGACAGCGTCATTTCTGGTGTGTCACTACATAATCTGTGTGGGCTGTTGCTTTCAACAAGCACACTAACTTTTTACCTGGTGGAAAGGAGGGGGTAACATTCATTTGATTTTACAGCTATGCTAGAACTCTGTTATCAAGTAACAGAAACTGACAACCAGGGCATATGAATTCTTATGGACTCTGCTAGAATCACTCACCTAAGATTTCATCTCACAAAACATTTAGCTTTTTATTTATGACTGTCTCATAAAACACTCCTAGGCAGGAGTTTTTGTCTCATCTTGATTATTCAAATCTCTTCTACCTGTTGTTTATTTTAATAGCCTCTTCATTCTCCTCTCATCCATTCAGAACTTTTAGTTGTAAATGTCCTTCAGTGGCCCTCCTCACTTGGCCACATACCTTTAATTTGGTGTTTCAACAACCCATGAAAGGAAGGTTATCTGACCTTTTTATTTATTTACTTACCATTTTTTTGAAGAAAAAATCCACAGGCTTAAGGTGTTAGAGCTTTTTTCAGATTAAATCATAATGTAACCTCAATGCTACAGAGGTCAGGACCAGAGCAAGCTAGTCTTGAAATTCCCGGTACCCTCATCCAGCATTCATAATATGGCTTTTCTAAATAAAAATGTCTTGAAAAAAGAAACCAAGGTTGATGGGGATTTGTGAGGTTTGGAAAGACCAAGATTGTAAAATTCAGCTTTCTCAGCCCCTGCACTTAAAGAGATCCCTATTGGGACCACATAAAACTGCTTTACTCCTCATGTTCATCACCTTGGTTGAGGGAAACCAAAGAGGTTATGCACCCGTGAAGTATTGCAGATCCATGGCAACACGTTTGTTTTTTTTTTCTGCCTGACCTAGTGAAAATGCCCCTAGAGAATTTTCCCTTTGATGCCCCCCTGTTGGAAGCATCCATTTGAGGCGCTTTTCACAAAGTCCATTTACAAATGGCACAGTGTCTTGCATCACCTTTCATTAAAAAGTGTTCCACCATGTATTTGGCACGCAGAAGGGGGCACCTCAGCAACTCTATGTACTTTGGCTCTCTGTGACAAGCCTTTCAGGCAGCCATGCAGGCTACACATGAATCACCCACCCAAAATATGTCTCACATCACAGGTTTATGTCATCCATTTTTGACAGCTCAGAAAGAATCAGCCCCCTGGCATACCTGTCCATATACCACAACTGGGTTCAGAGGGGGTGATGTCTCATATTTTGGTGGCTAGAGTCAATTTTTGGTCTTATTATGGGGTACTTCCACCAGCTAGGATTTTCTTTACCAGCCAGTCAAGCGTGGAGTAGGATCCCTGGGTGGCAGACAAGACAACATTAACTCAGAAATCGTGTCATTTCATTTTTTCTTATGCTTCCCTCTGCACCCCTGAGTTTTAAATTTTGCTGAAGTCTCACCTTCCCCTTTCTAGGCTGTATATGGGCTTCTAGCCTGATGCAAAGCCCAACCACTGCCAAGAACAGGCAGCTCAGGGAGGTACAGCCAGCATATGCAGATTACCCTGAACCCCAAAACAGCCAGATTGGCCTATGCCAGGCTGGTTGCTTCTTGTTGCTGAGAGGGTGGACCTGGGGTCTGCTGGAGTGAAGGCTACTCTGGGAGGGAAAGGGGTGCCCAGACACTTCATATCCCACTCTTGCTCGTAAAAACAAGATTTCCTTCCAGCTCCACTTCAGCCTTCTCCATAGCCAAGGCATTTCTTGGGGCAGAAAAGCTCAGTTTTCCCTCCACCCCTCAAAGGCTTAGGTCACATTTTGCCCTGAGGCAACCAATGAGATCAAGGCAGGCACCTACTGAAGTTGAATTGTAGGTCAAGGCACTATCTGGCAGTTATTCTCCCAGCACTGTTTTCAGCCAGTGTGATTAACTGAGTAATTCTGTTCGTGCACAAGTCAGTCAACTGTAGCTGCAGAAGGAGGTTATCTTTGTGCAATTGCTTACAGGGTCCAGCAACAGAATCAGCCAGTGCTGAGTCATTGAATGGTCTGATTCCTACACATGCTCCATCCAGGTTTAACTAATTACACGTTTCTTATTATCTGCTGGCAGCTGATAATTCATTCTTAACATATCTGTCTCTGAAAGATCATTGTAATAGTTGCAATGCCGAGCTCTAGTCAAGATGAAGAAAGGACAAAGCAGTTGAGCTCCAAATATTTATCTTGTGAAAAATACCTTTTCAGGATTTTGAAACAACCAGCATTTCCACCTGAAAGTCAAAATGTTGGATTTTTCTTTATAACAAAAGATCTTCATTATTTAGGAAGGTTAAACAGGCGATGGGCAGAGTAAATGTCTCTGTGCAATATCACACAATGAACCTATGGCTGTAATTAGTTTTCTGTAAGAGCTGAATGGCAAGGTTTTATACTGTGCTGTTTTCCTCCTTGAGTGTGCTATCAAGTGGCATGTGAGGCGAAAATACGTGGGATATGACTCTGTGCTCCTTACTCAGCAGAGTCCATCAGAAGCAGCAGGGTTGCTGCTCTAGCTAAGAATTTCAGATTGAATTTCAAAAAGTTGAGCTTGCTGCTGTTAACTGATTATGCAGTATTAACTCTGCAGTTCTCCCTGTAAGAAAATAACCACTGAGACCTCCATTTCACAAGCATGAAAGAACAGAAAGCAAGTTGCTCTGTGGTCTCCATTGCCATAGAAAACACATTTGTGTTGTGGTGAGTGTTGGTGCAAGCCAGATCTCAAAATCCACACTACGCCTCCCTCAAGTCCACCCTTGGAGGATCTATCTGGAAAAAGAAGAACCCAGTAACATTACAAACTCTCATGCAAATCCCATTCTGGGAAGAGTAGGCTTCTACACGTCTTCAACAGCAGGGGTTAATACAAAAGCATACAGCAGAGACATCTTTTCAAATTAGTATTTCATTCCTAAGTGCCCTTTAGCACACTACATCACAGAACAGAGGATGACATTTCTATCCTTGCAAATGTGCTGCACTCTTCTAATCAGGATGTGTTGTGTCGGTGTTGCTGGCTGGTAATACAGCCTGGCCTACTGCAGTGATCTCATTTGTAATGTCTTGCCATCCCAATGGTGAGCTGTAGAGCTTTTTAAACAAGGCTATATTGATAAGGAACGATTATCTGGTAAATGTGTCATGTTTCAAGCACAGCTGAAATATGAAATGTAGCAGGGATTAGGAACAGCTTCTAACTAGGACTGTTTACATATATAGACAAAACTCCTTGTGTTGATTTATAGTCTCATTCATCCTACATTCTTTGTAGCACCAAGGGTGATGTAGCAGATTAGTGCATTCCCCCACCATCCTGCACACTTCCATTTGATATTTCCTTCATTGTGCTGGGTTAGAGAGCAGTGCGGTAAAGCACATAAGTGATGTCGATTAACTTGGACCCTACTCTCATGCTGACACCAGAAGAAAATATTTTTCAGTGTCTCCAGTTATCCCAGTTGAGTGTAAGAAATGAATGACCCACTATGTTTAGACCACAACCCAAGGAAGATTTCAGTGGTTTGCATTAGGATCTGGAAACAGCCTGGGAACTGGGATAGTGCAGGGTGAGGCAAGGCGTCAGCCGGATTTTGTGTTAGCGGGATTGCATGGAGATTAGTGGACCCACATTAGACTGTTTGGGGTTTTGCTCATCAGTCAGAGTTACTCCCAGCTTCAGCACTGTATTAAACTCCAAGCAGAAGATCAAGGATGACTGCCAGCAAAAAGATACTCAACATATGTGGTAAAGCTGTGTTAAGGCATCGTGCATGTGCTGCATCTAAGCGTGTTTCACCAGCTGAAGATAGACAAGGAAGCTTAGAGCTTTCACATATGTAAACCCCTCAGATTGCTGATGTTTCAGATGGATTATGAGTTTCTTGTACAACTTGCCTGAACATGTTCATCTCTTTGAGACTGGGTAGGAAGTGCTATATAACAGTCGATTGATTGTTACATTGCTGGGAAAATTCATTGAGGGCTATTTAATGCAAGTAAAGAGCTGACCCAGTCCTACAACTCTGCTAGTCCACAACTATAAGTGCCGCAAACAGCAGGAAGCCCCTCGTGTTCTCTCTGAACAACCTCTCCTACCACCATTGCCTATATTATCAAGCTGACAGTCAGCACTCAGGAAACCTCACAACTCTCTCCAGAAAAGGAAGACCTAGCAGGGTAAAACCTAAAGAAGCCAAATGATGAGAGGAGACAAAAAAAAAAAAAAAAAAAAAAAAAAAAAAAAAAAAAAAAACCTACAGGGAAAAGGTGTATGGGTCACATGTCTGAAAAATAAAAACAGGAAATCAGCAGGATACACAGATCAGAGTGGCCCCAACATTTCCCCACATCCCTGCATATGTCCAGGGAGCTGGTAGACACTGACCAGACATGGAGCTTGGTGGAGCTTTGGCCTGACCTTCTGTAGCCTTTCTTGTATTCTTTTTGATAAGTGAGGGGATGGACAAATAATAGAAACTGATATGTTAAGAATGGCTGATTTCCCAATAGCATCATTAATACAAAATGAAGGAAGGTCAAAAGGAGAGTATGAGATTTGCTTCAGATATTTAGGGCACTCTATCTACAGCAACTGGTCTTTAATGCGCAGACCTTGTCCTCCCTCTGTTTTCCAGAGGATAATATAGTATGCGAGTGGGTGGGAGGGATTATGAATAAAGCTATTAACCCTAAAATAGAAGTCAAAATGTAACATTAAAGGAAAAATATGCAGCATTCAGAATACTGGTTTTTATTATTGAAATGAAAGAAAATTTTACAAAGCCAAAGATGGTAAAAAGAACGAGGCGTGGTTTAGTGTCACCGATTTCTAGTTAGCATTTCTACATCGTCCCCATATGTGTGCCATCTGCAACACTGCTGTTTGGCAGCAAATACCATAAACATAACTAGCGACCACAGTGTGCTTTCTGAAACATGACGGAAGCACCAAAGAGACCAGCGACTTTAGGTTACAAGTCATAACTGGTGCAAGCCCGTCTCAGTAGTGAAAGGTATATGTAGGTTTAGGCGAGGCTTCCTCTTGCAGCAGTTTAAACCGCATCAGGTCCCCTGTGATTGCCTTAGAGATACCCACCAGCATCCTATAGGGCTGACATGGAATTTGAGCTCTTGTAACTGACATTTTTGAAGGCTGGCAGGGAATATAATAGTAAATGGTTGGCCATTCTCACGTGAATTTACTTGCCGGAGAGCTAGTATTACATCAGCTCAGATCCTCTGGAAAGTCTACCAGGGCCAGAATCTCCCTCAGTCTAACCTAAATGTGCTACATGGGGGAATTAAAAACCTTGGTATACTCAGATTTTCATTGAAAATTGGCTCCATATGTATACAAAATTTTGGATTTGGAGTCTGCTACATAATTTTGAAGAAGTGACCCTGACATCAGTGAGCCAGTATAGCAAGTTCTTGGGTTTTGAATTTAATTTCTCTTATGAAATACAAAAAAAAAAACAGTGTTTATTGTTACTCAGAAATAGATTTTGGTTAAGAGTTGACAACCATTCATCTGCCTTCCAATCTTAAGTTGTCCAGACGGAAGTTGTCCTAGGGTGAGACCATAAGCTGGGTCACTTGAGCAATATTTTATAAACATTTTGGAAGACTACAGAAATATATTTTTTTTATTGCCGTGAGGAAAAGAGGGGTAGATGTCTGATCCAGTGCTGAGAGCACCTGAGTGAGACTCAAAAGATCTGGGCTGCACTCAAGATTCCTTTTGGTAAGTCATCATGCTTTTTCACATTTTGTATTTTCAATTTATAGTATTAGATAAATGTCCTTTTTATACATGTCCCAATAACCTGACTTGAAAAGAATAAAAAGAGCATCTCAGTTAAAAAAAAGGGGGCTTAGGCAAGAAGTTGGTAGCTCTGATCTTCCTGTAGTGCAGTTTCTAGCAACACACTGGGCTGCCGTTTAGCACTGGCTTACAGTGTTATTTAGGAACTGATCCCAAAGCCTGTGTTTGCTCACTTTGTCAGAACAGAGATTTACAGTGCATGTTCTTCCACTAGAGTGAAAGTGTCCAGACTTTGCTACAGAAACTGGTTTTCCCTTGAGGGTTTCAAATCCAAGTACATCCTGACCTTACTCACTGTCTGAAAAAATATTGCTTGTCGTGCTTTGTTTCTGTGATATGTCTTGAGAAATGCTGTTATAAACTCAACATTTCAGGCTGTGTGGATTGCTAAGCCTCCTAATTTTTGGATTGTAGTAATTGGAAGAGTTGTCTTTTGTACTCTACTTGCCTTCTTTCTTCAATAGCCAGAATCCTGAAAGCTATTATATTTTTCATGAACAAATAAATTATTTTGTCCAAACTCATATCTGACATTTTGTCACCTGGTCTTTCTGGAGGGTTACCACACTCAACTGAAAAAGTAAAGTGGCTATGGGATACCTTGCTAGTCTGGAAGATGGTCTGTATGTGAGTTACAGGAGCACACAAGAGGGTTCTTGCCTTGAGCAGACTACCATGAATACATGGCAACAGATTTGTTTAGATATGCATTTTCTTGAAGGCAATTTTTCATATATCATTGTTGCTGTTTATAACCATTTTTTTTCTAAATTCCCAGTCTTTTTTTAAAGTATAACACTTTGCCTGACCCTCCATTATTGTAAACATGTTTCTAAGAAAGTTCATGAAAATGGTGAACTTACTCTGAAGCAACTGAATAAATGCAAGGCTGGGGACAGTTTCCAGTTTGTGGGGAGCCCGAATCTGACCAGTCATGGCAATTCCAATACATGCTGTAGGAGGACAGTAGAAACCAAAGTTAAGTACTGCATTGTGCTGAACTAACATTCATTCATATCTTGTTTGCTTAGATGCGACAGGTTGTCAGAGGTTCTTCATTCTGGATAGTATTGGTGAAATTCCACCTTCAGTGTCAAAATACCCTCTGATTTCAGCACGGTCAAGTTTTTGTGAGTCTTCTTGCATGGGACAGGGACCACATGCCTTTGATGGAAATTAAAATATCAATAGAATTGCAGGCACATTCTTCCACCTGGGGCAAAGGTACAAAGAAATTCCTTGACATAGATTATTCCAGATAGTTTTATAAGTAGTTCACAAGTTTCTGGAAGTGCTGAGTGGACTTTGTGCTTTCATCGATCAGACCTCAGGTCATTAGACTCAGGTTAGTCTTATACTGTAAAGGAAAAAAATCCTTAATCACCAGCATGGATTTACTAAATCAATGAGAAAGTTACTTCTTGGTAGTGTACACATCACTTTTCCACCCTAGGAATGAGCACTATGTCTTCCAGTACACTTCCAGGCTAAATTCTGTTTTGCATCCCATCAGGATAAAGCTGTTATAACTCCTGTGAAGACAATGAAACAACTTCAGATTTACCAGGATGCCATGGAGAGCAGATTCTGGTCCTCCAATTTTACAGATGAAACAAACAAGGCCACAGATAGTGTGCTCATCATTGAAGGGAAAACTGGAGTCTAATACTTATTGGTCTTTAAAAGCTTGGCCTCCTCCTGAAATATCAAATAGAGGGAAGCTGTATGAAAATTATATAAAGTGAATCAATAACTTGGTTCCTGATAGCTCCCTCCTGAATCAAGGATTGTCTGTTCATACTGCACAGGCTAGCTAAGCCCCCTCCCACTTGTGACATTTCTTATTGATACTAAGAAGTGCTGAGAGATCAGTCACAGTAAGAGACTCCAGAGGACATCAGTAGGGGACAGAGAACAAATTAGGAGTAGTTTAAAACTTTGGGTGGAGGAGAGGGAGAAAACAAGAAGCCTGCACCCATGCTTTCCCTAGGAAAAGTATAAAAAAAGGAAAATGACACTGGAAAAGGAGAGGAAAGGCACTCAAAAGCTAATAGACACTGATGAAAGAAAATCAAAAGAAGGGAAAATTCTATTTGGGCCTATGCTGTTGCCTGCTGAACATTTTTTTCTACAGCAAGTATATGAGGCAATCCATATTCTTAAGCAAAAAAGAAAATAATTCCACTGCAATCTAGATAATTTCCCACTCCATTTGATGATATAATGCACTGAGGAAAAAGCTTTAAATCATCTAGAATAACCTACCAGTCTCACTTTTTCAGCAAAAAGGAATAAACTTTATTCTAAACTGTTTTACTGTAGAACTAATGCCTTTTACAGTCCCTATTAGGTATTCTGTACTACGTGCTGCATTCCTCCCACATGGAGGTAGAGGTGTCAAATAAATTCTTCACACAGGTGTCGCTGGTCTAACAGGGCTCTCACATACCAGAAAGTAGTTTCTCCTTTCCAGAGGCCTTCCCAAGACTGTATCAGTCATGATGAGCATAAGCAAATAAAAGGAAACAGAGATTGTATTAAATACCGCTAGCTGTGCTAAGCAATTGGTTTTAACATCATCCTGCCCTTTCTCTTCACGTAGCAAGTTGCTGTTTTGTTCTTTTTCTCCTCCTTTGCACAGTGCTAAATCCAGCCAGAAAACTGTTATGAAAAAATACCCAAGGGAAGCGTCATGGAGAGTTTCTCTTCACTGATTTCTTTTCTAACATTGTTTCCTTCCTTCCTCCCCTCTCCACCCTGTGGATTTGATCCTCAGACCATTGATGTCAAAGGAAAAACCCACACTGACCTCATGTGGCTCTGGATCACGCTTCTATTCCTGGGCCATTTGTTTTTATAAGTGAGCTAACAGGAGCACTAAAAAATACCGTCAGTGGATCTCTGAAAGTGCCATCCACTGCCCTAATGGCTGGCATGAGTTTTCAATGGAACTGCGTTGTTTGAATGCAGGGTAATATTTTACCTTCAATATACCACCATTATGAATTCATTTGACATTCAATGTACAGTAATAACAATGAATTTGCTGGATAGTGAATGTCACATACTTTCACAAGTACAGCATTTCATTGTAATGCACAACAGCATTATTTTAACGATACCAGAGTTTTTCCAGAATCCCATCTTTATGTCCCCCCTTTCTCAAGGAGAACAATAAATACTCCTTAACAATGCCTAAGAAAAATAAAATCATATTTTCCTTTTGGAGAGAAATATGATCTATATGCAGGCCTCTAGCAAGCTGAACAATGATGCTTTCTTGGAGACTGTGAGCATGAATTTGTGCACAGAGGCTTTTTCTAACCATAAAATGGATGGCCTGGAATATTAATCAGGGATTTTTTTTATTTGTTTTGCTTTGCTTTGTGGTTGTTCGGTATTTTTTTTTCCTAACCGATTTCAGAGTGCAAAAAGAAACAACCTTGCTTCAAACCATCCTGCAGTAACAAATAAAAAGATATAAAAATGTTAATCTGAAGGATGGTCAGGAGATTAGTTTTAAAATGACCATTATAGAGTTGCTTGCTGAATATTTCGGGTAGTGAGGAACAACATGGGGTTGTTTGCAATGCAAGATGTGAAATTAAGGACCAAATTCTAAATCCTACCTCCCTTTCCTACGCAGGTTATCTATAGGACATGAACAGGCCACACTGCAAGAGTATGGTGAGCTGGGCTGAATCCCACTGCTGGTGGAGTGAGAGGCTGAGAAGTGAGGGAGGACGGGCTTCCCCCAGTGCCAGAGCAAGGGGAGGCACGGGGCTTTCAACCAGACTTACTCAGAGGCAGGGACAAGGAGCGACTACAGCCTTCTTAGGTCTCTGGCCAAGCCTGCATCTTTGTGAGGAGGATGTCACCCTTGAAATATCTGTGCCAGACTTCACTCTATCACTTCAACTTGGCTGATCAGTCAGATATCTCAGTCAGGAGAAATTCATAACTCTGTACTCATCTGTTTTTTATAGTAAGAATGGACCCATGCAAGTGCTTCGCTGGACGAGTGAATCCATGTTACTGATCCACTGTTTTTGTGAGGTGGTCTGCTGGCCATCAGCTAGTCCCATTGCTACACAGTAGTGCCGAAGTCTTGTCATCCAAAGCCACAATGTTTGCTGGGAAGCTACCCAGGATGGCAGCCTCGTACCCATCCTCCTCAGGGCACAAAATGAGTTGTATGCAGAAAGGGTTTCCTGGCTGCCTGCTGTTTCTACAGGTTATTCTACAAAAAAAAAGAAAAAAAAAAAAAACACAAAAACAAAAACCATCAAAAAACAGCAGAAAAACAACAGCCAAAAAAAAAAGATGGACAGGCAAGTCATCTTTTATTGTAGAAGGAAAGATCAATAGGTAAATGAATTTTTTTCCTAACCTGTTTTTCTGCAAATTGCTTGGATATGCAGTGTCTGTAAATGTGCATGAAGAAATCTGGATAAACCTTCTTTGATTAACCAAGCTATTTTCCGAAGCTTTATTTTTTGTCATCTTAAGAAGAAAATTAGTAATATTTCTGATGATAAAGTAAACACTGACATCAGCTGAACTGCTAGTAGTGCAGAGTCCCTCAAGTCTTTTGTCATGGGAGGACTTTGATTATTGCCTAATGCTTTGCTGAACTCTACTGAATCACAGATAAATCCATTATTTATATAAATTGTCTTTCAGCAAGATTAAAAGAAATATTGAGTAACCAAATATGACAAGGGTTGGTTAAGAAAGATTCCTTGATGGGCATGTGGATGGGCGTGTCCAAGGAATAAGAGTAGCCTGCAGTTAGCATGTTTTTATGTGGTTTATATAACATGAGTGCACCAGTCTTCTCTTTATTTAAAAGCTCTTGGAGCTGCAAATTTTGAAGCTGTCTCCTCAGCTTTATGTTTGCTTGCATGTATTCTAGTTTTCATCTGAGAGTACCGAGGCTGTTTCTAAGGCAAGGTGCCCTTCAGTTTAAAATAAAGCATGGTGAATATATTAAACAATGAAATGAGTAAGACAGCAACTGTAACTATTGCAGCTAATGCTACATCACCCAGCCTTGAACAGAAAGAGTTGAATCTACACAATTATTTGCAATGAATGTGCTCCAGAAGGCCAATCAGCATTTTGAATGAAAGAGAACCTGGGGGAAAAATTGCTCATCTCAGATAAAATAATGAAGGCAATAATCAGTGGGATAAGGAAAAATGGATGGCAAGACCTGCTTGTTAAATATTAGCTCTTCAGACCTGTACAACAATGGAAAAGAACTGCATTCTAAATGAGACTGTAATGTCACCTGTCATGGATGTTTAATCATGTCTGGACAACATTATTTTTTCCCACTTATCTCCTAGTGCCAATATTTTATCCCCACTACTATATGTGAGCTTTTAGGCAGCTGCCTACATATGGTAGTTTTGAACAAGGCTGGGTTAGGAATAAGAAAGTCTGAAATCTGTGTTCCTCATACTTAATTACCAATGTGACATTTCTATATCCAGCTCTTGCACTATGGAATGGCCAAGAAAAACATCTCACCATAATTAGGTCCTGTTGATGAAATGCTGCAGACAAAAGGGCGCTATGTGTGGGGATGAAATGGGCTTGCCTCAGATATTTGTATGCCACTTATTTAATGAGACATTGATTGATAACTTACCAATCTCAGCATTGCTTTTTGTAGTGCAAATACACCAGTATGTTCAGATATATAAACAGATAAAAGACAAACAGAAGAGACAATGCAAGCAGACATGTTTTAACAAAGAATTACAAATAGGTAAGTAATTCCAGACAATACACAAAGGCAAATGTTTAGATCAAACTATCTGAATAAACAGTGAATTGAAAGAGTTCAAAGCAAAGCATAGGGATGTCCCAAGAGGGTTTATGTGTTTTACCTGTCAATTCATACAATTGCCTGTTAGATCAAATTAAATATTTTACTTGTAGAGTCCATGCAGTGATAGAGCACAGACAGACAGTTTTTGATGTGTCAGCATGTCAGTGGTGAGACACTAGACACATGATGTTGCACTCAAGATGAGCTTTGCTTCATCTGCTTTGCTTCTTGGGCAGCAGAGAAATAGCAGCAGAACTGCTCAGCTATACTACCTGGCTGATACAATCACTAGCTTTCAACCAACCCAGTCTCTATAAGCAAGATGAGCGCAAAACCAGAGATACTAGTTGCAGTGTTGCCTGAGTTGTGTGCAACACTTTTCTTCCCCACAGCACTCCATAAAGCAAGAGCAGAGTCTGTTTCATGCACCGCTTAAAGCAATCATTGCTTAACAGCACATGGCAACTCTGTCCAAGAGCTTTGTATCAAGAAAGAAGAATATCCCACCTAATTGAAAGGATAAGGCAGTCAAATAGGCAGTAATCTTTCAATATGCAATGCAAAGAGGATTTCTATCCTTACTCTCTCATGAAAAGTGCAGTTTAATGCCTTGTGAAGACCAGTTACTGTGACTTGAGTTTTACATCTTTACTGACGGCAGTCCCAGAAAGTCAAACCCGTTAACTCCATGATGGAGAGGATACTTAATTTTATTTTAGAGGAAAAAAAGTGTAATGTTTACTGAATTAGCTATATCACTTCTAGCAATTTAAAAGTCTTATGGACCCTGAGCTTTTAGTTATGAGATGTGACACGATAACAGCTTCAAGTGAGGCAGCTGCTCCTTATAATCAGATGGAATCTGATCATTAATCTAAAATGTCCAGCTATATTTACTGCTTCTTTTAATAAAAATATGAATTTCATACATATTCCATCTAGATATGTTCATGAGCTTCCTGAACACACAAAACCAGACATTTTTCATTTTCATCAAACGCTATGTTATGTTGTGACACTTTAACTCTATAATTAAACTCTTTTAGTTTCCTAGAAAGAAAATCCATCATAAGCTATGTGTCATCATTTCTACACTTCCTGTCTTTTACCATAACTCTTATTCTAGTAATCTGCATTTTGAAAAGGCCTGTTTGGCCACATGTAGCCTCCAACTTCAGAATCTATTTAGAGAATTATAATGCTTAGGAGGGGAGGTGTGACATCTGGGTTGAGCCTCTTACAGAAGCTGGAAAAAACTTAAAGGCACAAGAAGCCAGATTGTTAGGAGATAAAGAAAAGCATGAGTGTGTTATTGAGATGTCTGAATATTTTCCAGGACTCTGTCCTGTACAATTAAACAAGGTATTTAAGTACATGCCTAAATTAAAATCTCTCTAGCTTAGTCTCATTTCCTCCCACAGATTTTATTTCTACAATCTTTCCTGTGCACACTTCCCTTCGTTCTCTTCCTCACCATTTCTTTTCCTTTCAGGAGTCCTGTTTAAAAAAAAAAAAAAAAAAAAGAATTTGCAGTGTGTTCACCCAACCTGCAATTCAGTTCCTGAAGCATACCGGAAACTTTTAAATTGCTTTCAGAGTGTAAAGTCTGATTAAGTGCTGTGACATCACGCTAGCATTGATGTTCAATCTCAAATTAAATCTTTGGTGGTTTTGGTTCTGTGTGTGCGTGTTTTCTTTCTGTAATGATAAAGCTCAGAATATCTGAAATATGTCTGCCTTTCTCCACCCCAGTCACATCCCAGATAAACAACCCCACCCATAGGTACTTCTTCTGCATTGGGCCTAGTTTTGCTACATCCATACACAAATTTAGTACCTATTATATGCTATTACTTATATGGTTATCCAGGTACTGCTGGACTTACAAGATCTGAAAAATCTCCTGTACTCCATTTTTTGATGAAGCTAGATGTTTCTTGAATAGTTTCCCCTTAACCACCTGTGCAATACAGCCATCCTCCATGGAGCTGTCTGTAACTTTTGTTGGCTTCTCACATTGGTTTTTGTCATATCCAGCAAGTTCTCATGTCATGTCCAGCAGTTTTACACATCTATTCAGTGAGTTAATCCCAGCTCAGTCAGCTTCTGGTCATCTGCCTGAAGTCCTAACACTTTTACTGCAAGAACTGTGCCATCCAAAGACCTGTATTCCAAGTTCCCATTCCCTCTGCCACTGTGCACAGGGCTCAGTGAAGCTGTCTTTGCATACAGCTGCCTAGTTCTTTCTTCATGAAGTTGTGTCAGAGTGATGCTTTCTTTTAGAACAAAATTTTGGTTTTGTAGATAAGACACCATAATCTGTTCATGAAAATACAAACTCACTTGCAATACTGATTTCCCTAGTGTATGGACAACTTGTTTTAAAATTTAATAAACCAGAATGTTTTTCAGTTTTTTGTTCCCTGTTGCACAGCAATTTTCAGTTATTCATTTTCACTTCAGGATGCTGTACTATTTTCGCCTTCAAACCTCATGTTGGTAAGATGAGGAAAAGCAGAGGGATTCAATTTGGTTTCATCATCATTTCAGTTTTCTCTAATTCATATGCTGGGTTTACTCACAATGGAGTAGTCCACTGCACAAAGGTAACAGCTTTTTAACTACTAATCTCCATCCACTCGTACATAAAATATGATAAAATAAAATACAATATGCAAGATTTTGCTGATAATTACCAAGATTTTTCAGGAAAATGCAGGCTATGCTATCAGTAGTGGATGCATTCCTTCCACCCTGCACTGATTCACTGCTTGCCCCAACACGCACCGAGGACTCTCACCAGGCTCCTTCACCCTAGCCCTATGCCAAATGGCCCTTCCACCCCAGCTCTCTTATCCTCACTATTCTTGGTCTTTTCTTGTCCTTCCATCTACAAAACCTTCTCTCAAAATCCAGGCATAGCGCAAATGGCCAAGACAAGCTGCACGGCACATGTCACAGAGTGAACTCTCCCCAAAAAAGGATGACATCATCCAAAAGCCAGTACTGTCTCAGGTCCATGCTCTATCCATGCCCAGGACTGGAATGTATAGACTAAATCCATGCCAGGCAGCACATTAATGACCAAATAAGGATAAATCTTGGGTGCTCAGGTATAATGTAGAGATTAGGGCCTGAGGAATTACCCCTCACTTTTTCAATTCTTTTCTTTGATAATATATCAGATCTGAATATATCGTATTCTTCTTTTTCGGTGCAGACTGATGATTTAGTTCCTTTCTCTACAAAACAGGTCCTTGGTAGTAAGAGGTGGCAATATTAACAGAAAACCTAGAGAGAAACAAGTAGATTTCACCATGCCACTAATGAAGATATGGGAAGAAATGGCAAAGAAAGATGACGTAGCTTACTAAATACGTTGTTTTTCCAGTGGTTGTCACAGCTAGAAAACCACTTAGTAAATGGGACAGGGAGGGAAGGGGGGGTGCGGGGAAGGGACAAATAGGGGGAAAAAAAACAGGTAAAATGAGATGGGAAAAGTGACAGTTTGTCAATTCTGTGTACAAATACTGAGGTAACGAACAGCTCCCATCACCCACCACAAGCTATTGCAAAGCATTTGATATTCTGCTCCAAGTATTTTTTTTGTCAGCAGCTGACCAGTCACCGTGAAAATTTCTCAATTTTATACCAAGTATTCTTATCAGTTCAATATTATAGTACATTCTTTCTGAGCTTAACAGCATCGCAAAATAAAGAATGCAAATAATGTTCCCAATCTGGAAACAGCAGCAGCCAGACAGATCACTGTCTCTTTCCATTTAAACTGAATATTTATGTGTTGAATTTTAAATATCATCTTCCTATCATTTTTCAATAAATTAATTTCTCTTTCTCACCCAAAATGTCTTGAGCTCTGACCACACAATGTAGGTATTATAGGGACTCTTATTTCCAGCCACAGATAATTTATTTAAGAATGGCCGAATCATGTCATGCAAACTTCAGCTGGCCAAAGAAGTCACCATTTTGTGAGGAGATAATAATGTTGACACTAATCGGTTTGCCAGCTGACCTCTGTTTATCACTGTGTACCAGTTAAGACCTAAGCAAAAAGTATGCCTGCAGAAGAGCTTGAGAAAACAACTCAGACCTCCAGACCCTGCAGTACTCTAAAATCAGCAATAACATTTAGGTTAAAATGTAATTATTTCAACATTGCCTAGGTGTAATTTCAGAGAGCAGGGTCTACAAATAATGTGATCTATATTCTTGCCGATATCCTATCTACTGATTTTACACCCACAGGGATTTTCTGGAGCTTTAAATCCAGGCCTTCAGGAAACATGAGCATTGAAGTGATCTGTAAGCCACCAGCAAGCACATGTCCAGTTTATGTGCATGATGACTGAGTGATTGACTTGAGACACTTCCTCTCTTTTCCATTTGTGTGTTTCTCTTCTGCCATTTGTATATTGCATATTATAGTACTGGTATTAAGATTAGAATTACCATAGTTCCTCCTCTCACCATTTTTTTCCCATTTAATTTCAAGTAATTAAAATAAAATAGGAAAGCTCAGGAAAAAAAAAAAATAGAAACAAACCACAAAACAACACCATTCAAAACTTGTATCTACCCTGGAAGACTCTTTTGCTGTTGCTCTTTCCCTAGGAAACTGGAAGAAAGCAGCAAAGTTATCCAGGAGGGCATGGCCAAGTTCACCGATGTGGTCGTGGGAGCTGGGAGAAGACGAGGGAGTGTATCCTGACAGTCAGCGTGAGCGCAGTCCTCAACATCTGGCAGAAGAAACAGCATTTGCTGAATGATGACTGAGTCAGACTGAAATGTAAAGGTTGCAATGCAGTGAATCTTAGCACATGGAGGTCATGTTTCCTCTGCAGTCAAAAGTGTGATTAAGGCATTAATAGCAATAATAACCATTGTACTATTTCTGAGGGTTCCACAAAGGATGAGGTAAGAAAACTCACTCATTTTTACTTCCTCTGCCAGAAAATTTTCAGGGCTCTGGACATCAAAAGGGATGGGAAGTTACTGAGTGAAGTCACCTCTGGCAAGAGTAAAAGCATGCTAGCACATTACAGACTTGCAGGAGACTCTGTGAACTTCCTTAGATAACAAGTCATTGGTCAAGCCACTGCCATCTAGTTTTCCCTCCTGTGCTACCTGAGGTACCTGCAAGATGGAGCTAGCTCCAAAAGCCTACAGATGCAATCACTTGTCTCCACTGGCAAGCATAACCATGACTTCCTAAGGACAGAGATGGTAGTGTTCTCAGTTGATATAAATTGACATAAATACATGTTATTACAGAAATTTATATCAGCCATGATGTTGCTCCTGTGGGTTTGATTGTATAATCATACACTTCTGTGGTGCAGGTTGAAAATGTATCTGTGGCTCCTTCAAATTAATCCATTAAAAGACATTATTTGAGATGCATTTATGGAGTGGTACTTTGGTGTGGTCCTAGAATCTGAGGCAAAGCTGAAAACTGGCTTTGGTGGAAGTTCTTGCCAGAATGGAGGTCAAAGCAACTGACTTTTTATTTAACATTTTGCAATGTTAATGTTTTTGAATCCCAGGCACAATAATAAAGATGTGGTTTGAATAACTTTAAAGCCATTATTTCCATGGAGCCTAATAAAATCCTACACAGTTTACAAAACAAAACCCAGGTTAGTTGGAAGTAGGAAAATTCATTCTGGTTACCTTTCCAAGAGATTAAGTTTAGCAGCATTAAAATTACTACACTGGAATCATTCTAATGGAATTTTTTGGCTTTGCAACAAAGTTGCCTTATCTTTATTTAACTTCATTGTTTTATCAGCTGTGTCCTGTTTTCTGCTTCATTGACAATTCTGTTCACACCTAATCAGATAACAATAAATTCTGGAATGGAGGTTCATCCAACAAAAGCTTACATGTAGGGGACTCTGTGTGCTTTGCATCATTAAGATTTTTTCAGCATTCACATGCCATTTTGTAGTTGGAAGAGATTCTACAATTTTACTTTTCTTTTTAAAAGATCTCTCTCAGTATTTTCAGCTATGCATAGAATATGGCAAAGTGTTTTTTGAAATAGTGAAATTCAGGCCTCTGAGTTTATTATGCGTTCCACCAAAAAGATGCATGTGTAAAATGAGAAGATGTTTTAAAGGGACAGTAGGTCACATTTAGAAATAAAAGATTTGATAGACACCACAAAAGTGGAATTTAGTCTGATCTTGCACATTTAGAGACTTCTAAACTGGAAATAAATCTTTCCAGATACTTGTCCTGTAAAATTTATCCCTATGGAATATCACCAAATTGTACGTACTTGAATAATTTCTTTAATTAGTCACATGGGAAGTTTTTTTTTTGAAAAATTAGTGCTTTCTTATCCAGTTATACAAAGAAATCCATAAATGTTTACATGTGGAAATGAGAAAACTACTTTTTCACTGAGGATATCCTTTAAATTTCACCACAGCTTTTAATACTGTAAACTTCCAGAGCTACTTGATTCTCTCAAACACCTTACAGCATTTCCAAGACAAGTGTCACCAGGAGTGCACGACAAAGAAAGATACTTATAAAGTCCATGTTCTATATCCAGCATACATGGTTTGAGGAAATTTGGGGCAAGTGAAACACATAATGGCTTGAACTAAAACCTAGTGAAATCAATAGGAAAAAATTAATGAACTAGGGAGCTCCTGGGTAGATGCTAGGATCTCATTCTGTTTTCCCTGAGACTAATCAAAATTGCTGTCTCCCTTTCTCTTCCATCCTCATATCTCATTGTCAGGAGTCTACAGACAAGAGGGTTCTCCATTGACTTTGACTGTCTTAACATAAATCATATACCCCAACTTGATCACCTAGGAGTTTCTTCTATGTAAAAAGAGAGAAGGAGGTCCTATTCTAAAAGAGATGCCTGAGATCATCAGGGGAAAAAATCTTTCTGGATGTCCCTATTTTGGTAATTTCTTTACACTAAACACTAACTTTCCAAAAGCTATTTAGGTAAGAGGAATTCACCCATGTCAGATTCAGATTATTCCCTACAGGAAGGAAAATTGAATATTTTAGCTGTTCAGAGGAGAGAAAAAAAAAAACAACAACAACACAAAAACAAACAAACAAAAAAAAAGGCAAAAAAAACCCCAAACAACAACAACAAAAAAAAAACACAAAAAAACAAACAAACAAAAAAAAACCAGAATCAAAATGTAACAAAACTTGGGTAGAAAAGGAAGTAAACATGACCATTTCCTTGAGAAAGGAGAATCTCCTACAATAAGACAACCTTGCATCTCTCAAGGAGGTTCCTTAACGGTGGGTTCAAAGCATCATGCTGTCAGCAGGAGCTGTCAGATGAGCTCTGCTGCTCAGCTCTGGGTGGAGGACCCCAACAGTGGATGCCTGCCTCCTCTTAAATTCAGAGTTGCAGGTTTCCTTATGAAAATATACTTGAAATAGGACTCATACAGTACGTTTGGAAACTGTTTTCCTTCCCCTAGACTACTTCTAAGAGCCCATGGATTGAGGTTTGATATAATAAAACATAAACCTGGTTGCTACATAATTAACTCAAAATTTAATGAGCAATAAAAGTACAATTATGCTCTTGTAATGCATTAAGCTTATACTCCTGCTTAATCCATTTGAAAAGGCTCTCTAGGTGTTCACTTGGCAAATAACAAAATAAGGCAAGTCAGAAATTATGCTTATTAAATGTAAATGTGTATCTTTAGCAATTGATAGCTAACGTCATAGGACAAACTTGCCAAAGTTAATTAAATGAATAAATGCAATTATGTACTTAATATCTCCTTAATTACAAGGCTAAATTATCTTTTACATGCTGTGTTGTACCAAGGTGTGGGCTGGCATGAGAAGCTGTACTCTAGAGACTATGACTCATCATGTGACACCCTACAGAAATGTACAGGGCTCAACAGAAACAGAA
The DNA here is from genome assembly GCF_018691265.1 of Tyto alba. Taxonomy (NCBI): domain Eukaryota; kingdom Metazoa; phylum Chordata; class Aves; order Strigiformes; family Tytonidae; genus Tyto; species Tyto alba. Next base: position 11,278,773 of record NW_024881303.1, read on the forward strand.
GAGTTTCTTCTTTTCTAAAAGGGGAAATGAAATATTGCAAGATTACATTTTTTTTTGCTACAATCACATCAAACCCCAACAGTAGATCCAAAACCCAGACTCAATGCAAATCTTAGTTCACTACTTCACCTCTAAAACAAAGTAATACCAAAAGAAACATCTCACCTGTTGTAAGGATATCAGCTAGCTAAAAAGAAGACTTCACTTTAGATAAAAGTTTCATTTACAGTTTTCCATGGTTTACTTTTGTCTTTATCATATTCCAGTCATAAACTACAAATAACCCTTAGTGTTCACATGATTTTTATAAAATACATTTCCAGATTGCTAGAATTGATTTCCCCTGGCCCCCCTGTCCTGCCCCAGTAAAATACACTTGATGGCAATTTACCAGTGGTGTTCACTGTCTAAGTAACCAGACCAGAGTCCTTTATTTTAATGATTATTGTACTGCTCCATCCCAGCTATATCAGTCTCTTTTATCTAAATCAAGTGTTGACATCTAAATAAAATGTTTCAACTTCTTCTAAGGAAACTATTTCAATGAAGCATTTTGTTATTTCCAAACTGAAGTTTTTAAAAATGTCTTTTTTTTTTGTGCAAAATTTTGCAATTTTCATTCCTTCATTTAGGACAAATAAAATGTCATAATATTGCCATTTCTCCTGTAAAAGCAATTCCAAATTTTGAACAGCCCTATAAATTCAACTAGCCCTCAACTCCTTTTTGAATGCACAATAGGTAAATGACACTCAGAATTTGAAGTGCATTTTTAAGGAAAACTCTGCAACTTCTTGCTCTCATCATCGTTGTGAGTCATGGTATAATGAGGACAGCTCTGAACTTTTAAACACCATCCAGAAAAACTGGTGTGTTTTTCTTTTTTTTAAAAAACACATTTTTTCACTAAATTTTATAAGTGCTTGGGAACCACCAGAAGATCTTCATGCCCATATTTTAATGTGACTACTGAAAATGCCAAGTTGTCATTTTCTCTATTTTTCCATGAATCTTTAGAAATTCCCTTCTTACTACGCAGACTGTTTTATCTTACATCAAAGGCAGAAGAATCAAAACACAGAACAGAGAAAGTTGCTCATTTATTGAAATACAGTGCATCAGAGATTTCCAGAATAGTTAACAGAGGCCAAAAGGATTAGCAACAAATGCAATCTCCTTTCAGGAGGTTCTCTTTGAAATTCTTTATTCATTAGAGAAAAAGGAAATCTTCCAAAGGTCTTGTGAATTATATTATGCAGCAGCATTTAGGGATTTCTTTTTAAAACAGAAATTCATACAGTGTGCTTTCATACAGATAAATGTTGCATTTAGATTCTAAAAGATTTCTTGTTAAAGAATCTTTGAAAAACTGCCACAAAAATATCTTTAAAACCTACCAAATCTGATCACCTTCTGTTGCTTTAACAGTATATAAGGGACCTACTAGCAGAGGTAAACTACATTTGTACTTGTTTCAAGTGTTATAAATGTGAAAGTTCTGACTGGATTTTTAGAAATTTTGAAGTCAGGTTGAGTGTTAATACTAGTGGCATTATATTCCAAACACGCTGTGGTGTCAGTGTGTTAGGTCAATGCATCTTCACTGTTACTTAGCTACTGCACTATTGAAAAGAGAAAGACTTAGACAGGTTGTAATTCTGGACAGAATTTGGTTCCCAGAAGGAGAACCGTAGTCAATTGAAACTAAATCCTGACTGTTTAAATGACATTCACCTCTGAAAACTGCTTAAAACAGTGAGAGCTTTGGTTTGGGGATCCTGTTAGGTGTGAAGGAAAATACATGGCACTCAGGTTCTCTGCTACATTTCCTCAGATATTAAATCCTCCTCATATTTAAATCCCTTTTCTGTTATTTTGTGTAGTGTCCTTCAGCTGGGATCCTTGTCATACATTTTTTTTTCTACCTTTGGGTGTTGGCATGTTGTGCTCTGCAAGGAAATATAAATATACATGGATAGAAACACTCCTATTTCACTTACACCTCACCTGAATTCAGTGAGATTTCACTCAATGAGAAGCTGGCCAACGATCAAAACCAGGCACAGCCTTGTGAGTGTCTTCCCAGGTCCTCCTGAACTCTGTGCTACAGATGAGGATGCTCAGCAGAGAAGGCTGAGGATGGTGTCACGGGTGGTGCTGGGGCCTTTTCCCAATCCACCTTCAGAGCACCAGTCAGACCCCAGGAAAATACAGTCATTGCTTGCCATCCCCATAGCTCTTACTGTCATCGCCCAGCCACTGCTCCACTTTATCTTTCTCAGCCAAGGGGTATTTGTTTCAGAAATCTTGGCCATATAAAGGTTTTCATATGTGGCTTGGAGTGGAGAGGATTCATAGGTCCTGATAAACCTGCCCCAGCCCATACCATCAGACATCCCTTGCCCCAGGTCCTTAAGGTCCCTCTGTTTCCCCTTGGCGCCCTCAGACACCTTGGAGTTACTCCTGTCACACACAGATATGCACTCCCAAACCAGTGTGTAAAAAAGATATAAAATTTCATGTTGACAAGTACAGCATTTGCAGAGTGACCTGACTTGCGAATTATAAAGAGGTTTTAGAGATATCTCTGTCCTACTCCCGTCTCAGATTTATGCATTATACTTTCTCTCTATTTAAAGCTGTAGAAAGGTCTTTGTGAACCCCACAGAAAGTGGTCTGTGCTGCACTAGTTTTTGATACTGGGACCACAAGGTCTCAGGATCCATCAAATACTTTTAAGAGATTTATGGAAGGTAGCTTTAAAAAAGCAAACTTAAGGGTGCTAAAATTTACTTTGCAGAAATCCTTGTATCTATTGAACGATTATTAAGACTTCCACAAACTGAAGCAAAGTTGATGTTCTCTAGTGTTCTAGCTATGGATATTACTTGTGATATGGGAGTAGAAGGATGTTCAGGAGATAAATGGGGTCACAGGATAAATGACTTTAATTCTAACCTCATCTGCAAGTGAGGCAACCCAGTGTCTCAGTTTACTATTCAAAAAACAAAAATTGTACATCTCTTCCCCAAAATTATGTTTGGAGGATAATTTCACAGATGTTATGGAATGCTCATGTACTAGTTTAATGAAAATCCTAGAATATAAACATATCCCCAAGCTATGGTCAAAACTAAGCAAAAAAAAAAATATATTACTAGGAAAAAATAGCACAACTTGGAAATGATCGGTGATTTCAGTTTTTACACGTGACCCTTTTCTTCAAAACAGAGGAATCCTCTATTGAAACACAAATATATCAGGTGAAATTTTAATCAAGCTGTCAGGCTTCATTCTAATTCTCAGGCAGTCTACATGGAGGAAAGGGAGAGGAAACATTAAAACCGATTCTCATAAAGAGATGGAGAGACAGAGAGCAACAAGCTGTGCTGATATATTAATTATCTATTTATAATATGTAATCTTTTCAACTTCTGTCATGTTAAAATCAACAAAGAATTTAGCTGAAGACAGCCATAAAATGAACTGATTACAGTTTGCGTACAACAGTGATGAAAGAGCAAATACACACAGCTATGCAAATGTGAAATATAACATGACAGAAAGCACAGCCACGGTGATAACAGCAGGTAATTGCTGGGCTCTGTAGCTCTCCCACCAAACCGACTCTGTGATATTTCCTTTGTTCTGTAACTGGCACATTTTTGGCACGTGGGAGGAAGGGGGAGGAAGCAAGCCGAGGATGAACTCCTTGTGAAAGCTGCTGCAAATGTGCAGAGTGCCAGAGTGATGGGAGGGCAGGGTTACGCAGAGCTGAGCCTTCAAGGTACCACCACATTCAGCAAGTGGGAAGAATCATGTCTAATAACTGTGCGCAGCCAAAGGTTAAAGGTTGACATTCGCCCTTTTAATTCCACCACAAACTCTCCCTGAAGGAAACATGTTGAAGGCCTGATACAGCCTACTGGAGTTAATGGCAAGATCCCTCACCCCCACGAAATAGCTCAGGGTCAGGACTGAGTCTGAAAGCTCACTCGACAGCAAAAAAGACAGAGCCTTTAATGCATATATTTGCATGCATAGAAACTTAATGGTGCTTCTCATGGAACTAGGAACAAGTTTGAGCTGTGAAGTGAAAAATCAGATTTTGTGGAGTCAGCATGTTATATCTGGGAGCTGTACCGTTAATCAAAGTCACATCACGGTGCACACAATGGGAAGCACATCTCTAGCTGCCTTCCTTCTCTTCTGTTAATACATGCCAGAGTTAAAAGTAGCCATTGTGTAAGACACTTAACCATTTCTAGTTCTGATGCCTACTGTTTTGGGTTACATTTTGGGGATCCAGACAGACATAAGCCCAGAATGCATCGGATATACCATACCCAGAGTCAGGCTATGCTAGTGTGGACTCAGAACCAACCTGATGCAAGCAACAGATTTTCTGTACTGGAGCTGTGAGAGACAGAATGGGCAGACTGGGCTCAATATCCACCTGTGCAAAACATGTGAGCATTACTCCCATTTTCAGAATTGACTTTGGCAGTTGCACATCAGCAGTTTCATGGAAGTCCACAGTAGACCTAGAGCAGTGGTGCAAGTCATTTTGGAAAACAAAGTGCCTGAATCCACCAGACAAGCTTCAAAAGCATTAGTCCCCTCTCTGTTTTTTGCTTTTTCTCATATGCTACAAGTACATCTGTAACAGTGCTTTGCCATAATTTCATTCAACAGGAGCTAGAAACTGGTCTTCCTGTGCAAGACTGGGGTCTTGTCAGCGATGTATCACCTTCCTTCACCATCCCCTCTTACCTGCTTCACGCCATAGGATCTGGTCCCAGATCCACACTCCCCATTTGTCGCGCAGTTCCCTTCCCAAGAGATAGTCCTTCAGGGTGACTTTGCTGCAGACACGAATGACTAACAAACATGACAATATGGGCTGGAGCCTGGGACAGAGCCCAGAATAGTCCATCTCCATCATTTCTAAAGGGAAAACATTTAAAGTTCTGCTCTACAAAGAGTACGCAGAGTTGCAACACATCCTGGTTTGCACCAGACCTACCTGCTGCCTTTGAATAGTCACCAGATCCCCTCACCCTTCTGTGTTCAGTATTAAGCAATTACGCAACATGAAAATTGATGGGACTATAATGAAATACTGGTTTGATAACACAGCACAGTTGATCCTGGATGTAGCACCATTTAATTAAAATTTGTTACTGTGACAGTAAGCTAGACCCAGCATAAATTATCAGTGATTTGACACTTTGATAAATAAACATTAAATGTGTGTCAGGGCCTCTGAGAGTCATAGAATTGTTTAGGTTGGGAAAGACCTTTAAGATCAAGTCCAATCATTAGCCTCACACTTCCAAATCCACCACTAAACCATGGCCTTAAACACCACATCTACATGTCTTTTAAATACTTCCAGGGATCAGGACTTCCTCAGGCAGCCTGTTCCAATGCTTGACAACACTTCTAGTGAAGAAATTTTTACTAATATCCAATCTAAACCTCCCCTGGTGCAATTTGAGGACGTTTTTTCTTGTCCTACAGCTACTTACTTGAGAAAAGAGACTGACACCTGCCTCATTACAACCTCCTTTCAGGTAGTTGTAGAGCACAATAAGGTCTCCCCTCAGCCTCCTTTTCTCCAAACTATGCAACCCCAGCTCCCTCAGTGGCTCCTCACAAGACTTGTGCTCTAGACTCTTCACCAGCTTCGTTGCCCTTCTTTGGACATACTCAAACACCTCAATGTCTTTCTTCCAGTGAGGGGCCCAAAACTGAACACAGTACTTGAGGTGCAGCCTCACCAGTGCCGAGTATAGGGAGGACAATCACTTCCCTAGCCCTGCTGACCACACTATTTCTGATACAAGCCAAGATGTCATTGACCTTCTTGGCCACCTGGGCACACTGCCGGCTCATATTCAGCCAGTTGTTGTTCAACACCCCCAGGTCCCTTTTCCGCTGGGCAGCTTTCCTGCCCCTCTTCCCCAAGTCTGTAGCATTGCATAGGATTGTTGTGACCCAAGTATAAGACCCAACACTTAGCCATGTTAAACCTCATACAGTTTACTTTGGCCCATTGATCCAGCCTATCCAGATCCCTCTGTAGAGCCTTCCTTCCTGCAAGCAGATCAACACTCCTACCCAACTTGGTGTCATCTGCAAATTTACTGAGGGTGCACTCGATCTCCTTGTCCAGATCATTGACAAAGATATTAAACATAACTAGCCCAAATACTGAGCCCCTAAACAGGCCAAAGTTTGCCTTCTGGAAGTCTAAGGTAGCAGTTCTGCTGGTTCTTCCTCCTTACTTCTCTAAGAATCAAAAACTCTATCGTTTCATGATCACTGTGCCCAAGACTGCCTCCAGCCATCACATCACCCACAAGTCCTTCTCTGTTTGTAAAAAACAGGTCCAATGGGGCACCTTCCCTCATTGGCCCACTTACCAGCTGTGTCAGGAAGTTATCTTCCATGCACTCCAGGAACCTCCTGGACTGTTCCCTCTCTGAAGCATTGTATTTCCAGCAGACATCTGGCAAGTTGAAGTCTCCCATGAGAAAAAGGGCTAATGATTGTGAGACTTCACCCAGCTGCTTATAGAATATTTTGTCTGTCTCTTCATCCTGGTTCAGTGGTCTATAATAGACTCCCAATGTGATATCTGCCTTGTTGGCCTTGCCCCTGATTCTTACCCATAAACACTCAATCATATTGTCACCACCATCAAGCTCTAGACAGTCAAACCGCTCCCTAACATACAGGGATACCCCACCACCCCTCCTTCCTTGCCTACCCCTTCTGAAGAGCTTATAGCCATTCCTTATGGCACTTCAATTATGGGAGACATCCCACCATGTTTCTGTGATGACAACTATATCATAGTTTTCCTGCTGTACAATGTCTTCCAGCTCCTCCTGTTTGTTGTCCATGCTGCGTGCACTGGTGTAGATGCACTTCTGTTGGGCTATTGATCCCACCACCTTTTGGGGAGGGAGAAGCCCTAATTCCTACCTGACCATTCTCAAGCAACTCCGTGGCTTCTAACACATCAATAACCCTCTTGCTACCAAACATGAAGTAATTCCTGCAATGAAAATGTAAAAAAAAAAAATAAATTATAAATTCATTAGAATTTATCTAAAATAAAATGCTTTGCATTTCTAATGTTAAAATGACAAAAGTACTCAAAGAACTAAACAACCAAAATGTAATCTCTGATAGAGCTGACACTCGAAAAAGGAATAGTTTAATTTACAAAACAAACACTGCTCTTACTAGAAAGAGGAACAGATTGCAAACCATAGGCTCATAACTGTGCTTCTAACTCCCCAAAGTTCACTGTTCTTCAGTGCTTGATTTATTTATTTTGAGGTGTCTATTACACAATGTCTGCATGAGATTGTTCCATATTTTGTTCAGTATTCACATTTTGGTGTATATTGCCTCTTCCATTTTCCAGTGGCACCAGTGTAGCCAGGCACTCCTGCATATGCTAATCTTTTAGAACATCAGCTAAGCCACTGCAGTCAATGGGGTTAGACTCATGTTCAAAGCTGAGGTTCACCCAAAATAATTAGTCATAGATTTAACTCTAAATAACTGAAAGAAGCTGGTCAGTTTCAGTAGAACTTGGCCTTCCTACAGCACAAAGATGAGCATGTACTCTGTGTGTTGGCAGATGGGAAATTTTAGAGGCTTCTTCAATATAGAGATGCTATTCATTTGGGGCATGAATGATACTCTTGCAGATTGGGGAATAAAATTTCCAAAATGAAAGGGTAAATTATTAATTTTTTAATATTAAAAAATCTCTGGGATTTTTTTTTTAAATAACTTTAAGACAGAAAGTTCTGTAGGACAAAGGTGGAGTTTCTGTTTCTTTGGAACCATCTTGAATAAAAGCAGGAGTTGTGTGCTTCTGCTGCTGTTACATTGCACCCCATCTGCCAAAGTCCATGTTATGTCTATGCTTGATCTTTCACTTGATCAGGCACCATTACCCTGTCATCAAGCATTTCTAAAAAGTCTAAAACCAGACTGACTTTGATTTCCATGCGAGATATATTCTTAAGATTACGTCACAAGGGAAGAAAATAGCCTTTGGCAGAGAAATCAGGTCTGTAACTTAAATAGTCGGTATTTCCCAGAAACATAAGACACAGAATTTCAAGTCTGTTAGAGAAGGGATTTGAGCTGAGGTCTTGCATATCCCAGGAAGACACAGTAATTTCTGTACTACAGACAAATGACGGATGATGCAGGGACTGGTTTTAGGTGATCCTTCACGCCAGACTGCATTTCTGGATCTTAAAAATCTTCCTTCTGTGCACTTTACTTAAGATGACATATTTTTCAGAAATTTTTTGGTGAATAAACACTCTGCCAAAAAAAAAAAAAAAAAATTGTCATAATGTTACCAGCAAATTCTAGGGAGATCTCAGAATTCTGGATCTGAAGAATTCATATGGTTGTCTTTGCAAATGTTGAAAGCACCCTAATGTATTGTCTGGATTTGGTGGTACATAAATATGCATGTATCTCCTTGTTTGCTTTATCTAATTTCTTTTTTCAAAATAGTTTCCAACACCCATGTTTCTGACAGTGGAAAGACAGCCCAATGAATTCTGTCTTCCTTTGCCATAAGCAGAAAGAAGAAAACAATTCCTAGTTTTGTCTATTTCAGGAAAAATATCTCCTCCCTGAAAAGATTGTTTCTTTTCCACCCAAACCCTATGTTTTCCCAACATTTCTGACAGAGGCATCTGCTAGAGGGTTACACTTGGAGTCCAGAACTCAGCTGCTCTGAAATGAAAGATTATTACATCAACCCAGTGAACAACCTGTAATTGCCTTGCTTTATTTCAGCTGGAAATTTTTATGTCACAATGCTGTCTTCCTATTAGGCTACTACAAATAACCCCTCGTTGCACGAACATCAAATTAAGTTAATGTGAAAGAAACTAAACAATAGCTTTCTGCTTAGCTCACTTTGGTTCAAATTCTATTCTCCTAAACTTTTTCAGACATCACAAGTCACTCTAACCAATTGAGAACGAATCTGTTAGAAAACTAATCGATTGAGAACAGTTTTTTACCAAACTTGGCTGATCTGACCATTTAATTTTAAAGCAGTCACCTGCAAGCTAGCTCCCACCATGCACAGAGGGATGAGTATGACATGAGAGTTAATCTTGCATTAACAGATGTCCACTGGCAGTGCTACCCAGAGAAAGGAGACTGGAATAGTGCACATCACCACAAACTATCAGTGCGGCAGTACAGGGCTCTAAATGTCTGGGGCTGAGGTTGCTAGAGGACTCTTCTGTTCAGCCTACTTCCAAATTCACGTACCTTCCTGCATGTTTCACATGCTATAGTTTAACTTTCTTCCTTAAGGGAGGATTTTTCCGGTGCACAGTTTGCAGATGCTTTTCCCTTTCTAAACTCCTTCCATGTGTAGGTTTTTGTTTTTTCTCAATATTGGCATTCACATGTTTTCAGGGCTGGTAATTCAAACTTTGCAACATGGGATCAGATGACTTGCCAGTCTTATCAGCACCCTGGCTCCTGAAGGAATGAGGCAGAACTGGGCAGGAACTCAATAATATTCTCAGAGAAGAAGAGTTGGGTGTTTTGTTCTTTGGGGTGGAAAGGAGAGGAGCAGTAAATCCTAATGTCTTCCAGATAGTGATTGACAAACTTGATTCACAGGGATTATATTGATTTTTATCTAATGTTAACTTTTTGGTTAAAAACTTTCACCTTTTCCATTTTTTTTTTTTTTTTAATTTGACTTTTAACAAAATGAAACACAGAGAAGGGGCATGAACAGATGTGTCCCTGCAGATCTGAAAGCTATTTAAACCAATCTGTCTGACTTTGCACTGTTAACAAGGCTCAGCTGTGAAGGCAATATCAAGTAAACAGAAAGCAGTAACATCTTGAATCACTATCCAGCGTGAAAGTGTTTGCACCGAGCATTCACCACATGAACTTTTTACTTTTAGACACTTCTTCATCCTGATGTGAGTATTCTAACTCCAAAGGCTTTTCCCATCCTTCAGCGCTCCCCAATTTTCAGATTTGTTTAAAAGCTGCTTCTATAAATAGACTTTCTGCTTCTCATTTTGTTATAAAAAATGAAAATAAGTATAGGCCTTTGAGGAATGAGTAAACTGTTATTATATATAAGTGGAAAACAAGTAGGTTGTAATAACTGCTTATAGATAGCAGATTGCCTAAGTATGCAACGAGAAATTATATGAAAGATAACAAGATTGATTGCAAGTGACTTCGAAGATGGCCTCTTAAGAAGAGAGACGGCTCATCAGCCTACACGATAACCAAATCATACCTTCATTCCTTCATTTTCAAGTGCCTATCAGCCTATTAAATCACCACGGAAAGTATGGAGATTGCAAAGTTACCATGAAATATCACAATATTTTTGACTATTTTTCCTAAATTAGGGAATTTGCATTTTACAGGATTCCAGTATATATGTCTTCCATTTCTTCTGTGAAAAGACTTAGAGTCATAGGTTGAAATCTAGCAAAGTGCCTGAAACATTGCCTAGGAAAATTAAACACATCTAGAAAAATGGAAACATACAGAAAAGTGCCTGAAACATAGAATTCGGGATCTGACACCAAACTCACATTCTAGGGAAAAAAAAAAAATATCTATTTTAAGTAGTCAAAAATTCCACAGGGATATCTGAATAGTACAGTCTTCAGGAAGTGGATGGGGCACACTGTCTGCCTCATTTACCTTTATATAGGTGTATTGAGAGGGAGTATATAATCCCATTTGTATACTAAGCTAATGGCTAAAGCACTCATCCTGGAAAAGGGAGATGAGCGTTTTAAACCCTCACGTCTCATCTTTTTCCCAGAAAGATGCAACTAGCACCAGACTAGTCACAGGCAAAGGTATGATTACTCCAGTTCAAGTGGAGCAATAAGGATTGTGTCAAGTCTGCAGGTTGTGGAAAAAGAAAAGAAGCAGACTAGAAATAGCCTTATTTTGTACTTTAGTGGTTAGAAAAAAAAAAAAAAAAAACAAAACAAAAAAAAAAACAAACAAAAAAAACAAAACAAAACAAAAAAAAAAAAAAACAAAAAAACCCCACAAGTTTCTGGTTCACGTTTCAGTTTTCCAACTGAGCATCTTAACCATGAGCAGATTTCTTCTTATTTCTTCTTCTTTGTTCTCAAAGCCAGGAGAGGCTTTCCAATATAAAAACAAGCAATCAATGGGATTGGTGCCATGCTCCAAGTCACGAATGCAGGAGGATGATCTGGAGTGTACTGAAGTCAGCCCATACCCCGTGGGGTCTGCTCAGGTAGGTTTCCCCCAGCTCCCCAGGCTCACCGAGTGCAAGTCCTGAGTGACTGTCACACGCTGCCCTGGCTTCAGCTATGAGACTATGAGATAACCCAGATCTGAATGTACCCTGCAGGCACCGTTCCTCTTCATTTTGTTATTCCTTATACTTTTAAGTGTATATCATTAAGCAGCGAGTCTCCAGATAGCTGTAGTTAGTCTTTTTATTTTTTTCTTTAAATCAAATTATCTCCTAACTGCTGTATCATGAAATTACACAGCACCAGGAAATAGAGAGCTAGTTTGTGGGATACACATTTTTAAGAGAGAAAAATTATTAAGAAAGAAGTAGAACTGTAATCATTTCCGGTCTACCCAGCTAATGATGTTGTTGTCCTTTCCCAAGAGCCCTTGTCACCTGCTCTAATTTGCTGACTCTGACACTTCGTGTGCAACCACAAACATCTAAAATCAATGGGAAATGGAAATGTCCTGACAAGGCCAAATTGAGCCCACCTAGTCTGTCAATGATTTCTTTGCCCTTATTAATGCTTTGTGAATCTTTCTGGGTGTACATTGGTAAATCCAACAAAAGCAGGCAATACAGAGTGATGCATTGCCTAGCTCTGATGTGTCTAGTCTCTGTAGCAGAGCCCTGGAGTTAGACACATCAGAGGAGCTAATCACCTGAGAATGGGATCTAAACCAACCAACATGTTGACTGTAGAGCTGTCTTGACAGTCAACAGGTGAAGAGTGAAGACAAGAAGACAAGGGTGTACCTTATACCCTACTTGGAAATAACCGGCTAACCTTCCTTTTGCACCCTACTACAAATGTTTATTTGAAGCTACTTTAACTTTTCATTGTAGTCCTTTGATGTGCTGACATTCATGGAGGGTTTTTATGAGGATCCACAACAGAAACAGCTATCTATCACTTTTTATTTTATTTGGGTAAGACTCAGGCCCTGAGATATATAGTCATTTAGGAAGGTAGCCCTTGGATCTTCTCTTTATTGTGGCACATGGCATCTCCATATTCATATTTTGGAACATTTAAAATTTACTAATTTGCCTTTCAGATTTATCCTAATTAAAAATTAATATGTTTTAAAAATCAGCTCTTTTACACTCCTCTAATTAAATTTCCACAGGATATTTTTTGGTGGGAGAATTCAATTAGGTTTTAATTTTAGTAATCAAAAAAGCACTGGTGCTTTGAGTATTTGATTTTTAATTTAAAAATTTGACATGGCATTCCAATTAAAATGTTCAACAGTTGCATTGTAGCATAAAAAGTCTATTACATCTGGTAATCAGGAGAATCCAATGACCATAAAAAATGCAAACAGTATTTCAAGAACCCTCAGGTAATAGCCATATTTAGCAAACACTAAACACTTCAATTACAGCTGTCTGTAGCAGCTCTGATCACTCAGAGCACATGGCAGCAAGTGGAAGCAACTCTTTACCTATCTCACCTTTAGACAACATTGTGCCTTGAAAGTGTCATCTGAACTCAGGTTCCAGAAATATAATCAAACCTGCCAGAAACAGTATCAAAAACGAAGTGTTGACTCTGCTTCCCCATCCGTGCAAGCTCCTTTCCCTTGTCTTTTAAGCTAGCTCACATAGTATCTTCTTTATAAATGTTAGAGGCTGAAGCTTGAAAATCTCATGTATTACTGTGTTCCCTTTCTTATTTTCTTTTGCTGCTTGCCTGCAGATTTGAGTCAGCAAAGAAGAAAATATCTCAAAGATGTCCTGAGCACCCCATCTGGGAGAAGAAGATACACTGCTTCCATTTTGCAGAATTGAGCATCTGACCCTCTTCCCACCGAAAAAAACACCTCCATTCTAATAAGAACGAACCTTTTGAGAATTAAACCCTCTACATATAAAAATTTTAATGCCACTTATGATTTTGCATCAAGGGGTGTACAACCTTTTCGTACAATTGAAAAGCAGGAGCTCGGATGTGCCAAATCCACAGAGCGAAGAAGTAAAATGAATCATGTATAGTCAAAGCAAAATCGGAATACAAAAATATTGTTTCAGTTTTCAGCGGGTAGATCATATATATAAAACAGACCAGTACCTTACCGGTGTCCAGCACAAGCTAGGCTTGTAGTAATTATATAAGAAGCAACCCAAAGACTATTTTGGTCCCTAAGGGTTTAGTCATTGTCATAATGGATCACAATTGGCTCCATCTAGTCTACTGACCTGCCTCTGACAATGACAAATGCCACTGAAAGATTCCAATATTGTCATTGCTCCCAACAAATTGTATGACATTTCAGAAGAATTGTATCCGCCTGTCTCAGCTTTCATATGTCCTCCATTGCTAAATAATGTAATATTCCTGTGTTAAATTTTTCCATTTTCCTTTAAATGTCAACTTCACCATGTACTGCTCGTCAATCACGTGATTATTACACATTATTTTTGGAGCTTTGCTACACATGACATTGCATGGTACAGACAGCAAGGCACAAGGTCAGGTGCACCTGCATACTTAAATGTGTGCTACGTTGCAGTAGGGAAAAAAACATAGGCGAAACATTTGTCAAGATGGTCCATTTTTTTGTATACAGAATGGTTTCATGCACTGAGAGAAAGAGTGCTTCAAACCATGACAACAGGTGAATTCAGAATCCAATCTTGTACCAGACCAGGATGATATTTGAGTGATGCTTGCTGTGGGTGTTTATGGCTTTGCTGAAGATGCTAAAGAGGGAGCTGAAAAGGGGAATTAAATTGGCTCATTGGTGGCTAGTAGGGGAAATTCAAAAGATACACAATTAAATAGAGAGGACTTAAGATGAAAACAAGAGAAAAATTAAAACAGAGCCCAGTGTGACATCATCTCTGCAGTTCTCTGCCGAAGGGTGAATACCACAGGGGCAGGCCTGGGGAAACTGGAGAGAAGCAATGCTAGAAAGAAGGCAAATTTTACTTTTGTCACATCTAAAAACTATTTGAAATTAAGATGGAAAAGGGCTTCATGAAAGCCAATAGGCTCAAGGACTGCTAAGATATGAGACAAATAAGACAACAGAAGAGAATAAGTGAAATTTTAATTAAAATAAATAGGACGTGAAACTAAACAGGACCTGATGAAGTAGTCAGCCAAGGACAAGCAGGTTCAATGCTTGCCTTGGAGTGCTCTAAGATTAGGATAGCTTCTCTGGAATCAGCACAGTTGTACCAATTGAAAACCATTTATAGAGAACAAGAGCCCTTGCCCCTTTGCCGTACACCATGCTGCTGCTCAGTAGGGATGGGAAGACAAGACAAATATGTTGCAAGGCCAATGTGTGATGGGAGAACAGGAACCCCCTAGTCTTAGCTCAGGTATCTGCAGCCCAGATAACACAGAGCATGTACTTCAGCACACAAGCTAGCAACCATCACTACGGGTCACCAGCAGGTACACCAAAGTGTAGATCCACTAGAGATGCCAGCAGGGAGGTGTGGAAGGAATGAGAGCTGAAAGAAAATGTCTGGGTTCAAAACTTGCCTTGAGATAGCTCCTGTAGGGCTGCTAGAGCGATGTACACCTTGTTGTCACCCCACGGCTTGAATGGTGGCTTTGTACACTAGCGCCTGCTCCTGCTTGTTACGATGACATGTCTAATGGCAGCTGTTGCAGGGAGTGAAAGGCTAAAGTCCACCCAGCCCCTGCTTTTGGCACCAGACAAAACCAGGCCAAAATTAGCAAACTGTAGCACATTGGAGGAGCAGTTCTGTTTCTCTGTGGTCACACAGTCTCTGTAGAAGACAGAGAAAAAGAGCAGCTGGCATTTTAAGGAATGAATATGCAAAGGAGTAAGCTTAAAAGTCTAACTCAAAATTTAATAACAAACAAGAAAAAAGACACCAAGAAGATTAAACAAAAGTTGAAAACAGGCTTAAAAATAAAGGAGCAAGCAAAGGAATCATTTACAAACCAAATGAAGAGGGGAATAGATAAGATAAATTCTGAATATTAATGAGGAATCAGAAAAAGGGAAAAAAAGAAGCTAAAATAGGTCTATTTTACCACGGGCAAAATAATGTACAATGTTTCAATCTCACCAGTTAAATTACAGAATAAAAAGGAACCTTAATAAAATATCAGCATGTAAATCTCTCTCCAAACCACCCACATGCTGACTGCTGCTGGAGACAAATAGGTACAATAACAGGTAGAAGGCAAAATGCCACTGCCACAGATGCAGTCATGTTGATTTTTCTTTTGTAGATAGTAAAAAAGGTATTTTAATAAGCACAAAACAGGAAAATTAGAGCAGTTGAACTGACCAGCAGAACAATTTTAAAGAAAGTAAGAATACATTGTGCACCAGCGGAACCCTGTCTGAGGGGTTGAATATGTAGAAAAGCTGTTAAATAGTCTTGCTGAAGTGTTTAGATATTTCTAGTCAGGAAGCTTTGGGTTTGCCGATGACATTGAAAGGTGGTTGATGCATTCAGGGTCCAGCCTAAAAAGTCATTTTCTTGCATAAATGTGGCAGAGAGTCTCTAAGAGCTAATGTGACTGGGAGAAAAAAAATATCATTTTTGCCCCTTTCGTTATTTTGTTTGGGTTGGATTACATTATCTAAGTGTGTCCCGGGGGCTTTGGAGCTCCTAATAGTTGCTCCTATATGAAACAATGGTCTTTCTTATTTGTTGTGGGGCTGGACCAAACCTTCAGCTTCACCTCTAAACTGCTCATGCCGCATTCTGCAGTTCTGCTTGTTACATCCTCAGGGCACAATGTACACTAGTAAGACAGAGCAAGAGAAGAACCTACATGGAAAGCCTTTGATGTCTTGTACTGAAACTCCATGTACAATCTGATATGTTAATCATGGCATTAGCCATTATAAAGAGAAGAAAAATAATCATTTCAACTATAATGAACATCTAGTTTCCTGGAAGTGATTGTACAATCTAGGTTCTTTTCCTAGCTTGCTATCAGTGCCACACTGCTGAAATTTTTCTCACTGTGCAGTCTACTTATTCCTCACTGTGGGAAAGCTGGTGTCTCCTTCCTCTGCTGTTAGAACAGCATGCTGGAAATAGAGTGTTGTCATAAACTGTTGGCATCTTCTGTTCAAAAGAGCCTCCTGGTGTAAGGAAACAACCTTTCTCATTGCCAGCATATCCTTGTTCACTGCCCTGCAACCTAGCAGAGAACCGTGCAAATCTCTGAAGTTCAGTCTTCCTCTCCTGGACACATTCTGCAGCCTGAACTGAATGAGAGATGACAGTGGCTCTGCTATTTTTTTCTTCTTGCTCTCCAAAGATAATTCTCATGAAAGGTCACAGGTGAACATCCAGAAAAAAAATAGTACCTAGATCTGCAGTGGAATTTCCCCACTTTCTGGGAGCCAAGGACTGGCCTTGGCAAGCTCTGGTATTCCCCTAGTTCTGCACAGCCATGAGACAGTGATGCAAAGGTATCCTTTTACTCCCACTGAGAGGTTTAGTCATATTTTCTCTGGGATACTTCTAACTAGCACCAGAGACAGGATAATAAGAATACATGCAGACATCATCCAGGGCCTGGAATCTGACACACTCAGATGAGTTCCCCATAAATATTGAGGAGCATCTTACATGATTCTATGACTGTATTAATTTCTTGTAGATTGAGCAATACAAGATAAGCAATGGAGAAAATAATCATGCAGAGGATAAGGGAACAATCACCATATATTGCGTAGTGAAAAAGAAATACTTTCATTCTTTTTATCATCCTGAAATTATCTTGTAGGGACTCCAGCTCCAATGAGAGACTGCCTTCTTGCTCAAGGGAATTTAAAATTAGCAGTCAGTTAAACTATAAGAGCTGTTTCTCCTCGGAATAAACATTTGTTTTGTTTATCTCCAGCCAACAGCTAATAGCACAATAATGATCCAATCCCCATATCCCTTTGGCTGGAAACTGATACCTTAATCTCTGCAGTGCAAGTCTTATCAGTCTTTGCTCCTATGCAGTTTGAACATTTCCTTTATATCCTTGATGCCCCCTGCAATGAAAGACTGTCACAGACTGGTTATCTTTATCACGAATTACCTTTCCCTGACCCCGTTCACTCCTTTCTCACAAATACCTTCTTTGAACTATTTTCCTCTGGCCCCTGTATGACTGTTACTGAAGTCCAGTGTTATTGTCTTAATTTTGCTCAACTTTCTCCATTGTTCACTATCCCGGTAGAATGGCATTATGTTTGATTCAGTGATCAAGAGAAACAAGTCCTGCTGTTATTCTGTCTTTACCCAATGGCAATCAACAGACATGTGCAAAGCAAGCACAAAGTGGATATTTCTTTTGAATCTCAAACTGCATTGAACTTTTCTGTGCTATCAATTAGATCCAGTAGTACCTCAATGAAAGATGAAATTAATATTCCTAAGGGTGGTCTTGTGGCACCCCTAAGTGTTACCATTTCTTTACATTAATTGTTCAGACATATTGGGTAGGAACCAGGTTCTAGTCACGCTCAGGAAATCTTTTGCATAACTGATTCAAAACTAAGCTTTCTGTCAAGGTTTACTCATCACATATATCAAAGCATAGAAATCATTTTGTGAAACAGTGAAAGCTCGGGCACAGCACAAGGAAAACCGTTATTAAAAATGAATGCACCTATCAGAAAATATCCTTCATCCTTCCCTCTACACAGGCCTAACTATATACCCTGCACATCTTACACAGCTTTAATGCTCTTTAATGCTACCCTTCCCTTACAGACCACACATCTCTCATCTGTCCTCCTTCTGCACCCTCAGATGTTACAGCTGTTTAATCTGGTAACTTGATACATACAGGAGAAATAACATAGGATAAAATCTTAACATAAATTTGTTTTTCTCAGGACGCCTCACCAGTTTATTTGTTTTACAGACACCCCACTAATTTGACCCTCTGATTAGAGTTGTCTTGTCAGAAAACCAAAGCTTAAATGATTTTTACTTTACCTCCTCCAAGTTACTGCTTGATTTGATCACAATATATATTTCTGTATCCACGGTCATTCAGAGTACCTCTGTAGCTGTAGCGCATAGCAAATATCACTGCTTGTAATGAATAACAAAGATTTTCTTCTCTATTTAAGCTTCATTTGTTTCTCAGTAGGTTTAGATTTTCCCAGTATCTATATCTCAGTAATAAAGTTACAGACAGACAGGAGATGCGGCCACATTTGCCCCACAGTATGCCATCCTCCCATTTATGTCATATGTCTCTCTCTAAAAACTAAAGTTCACTGGGGCCTAATTTTGTCTAAAATAAAACAGAATTAGAAGAGACCTTTAATGGAAGCATAAAGCTTCACAGAGACCATGAATGAGTCACACACCAGACAGTGACATTGTCCAGGAATGCAGATAACTGCATGATAAAAGGTTGCAGTTCATTTCTACTTGCTTTACCTCAAAAGGAAATGTACTCAAAAATAAGAGTCAAGAGCGGAGACTGCCAACATGATGCCAGGTTTCTGTAAAATGCAAAACAAGCCTCAGCATACCTGACCAGGTAAATGCCATTTCTAATTACATGTTTTCCATTTTTATGGTAGTCAGAAGATCGTTAAGGTTAGGACTTTTGGACAAACTATTTTCCCTTGTTGGATGAAAAAGGAAGTTAAAGGGAAGAACATGACGAGTTTTTTTTTTTTTTTTTTGTAACATGGAAAAGTAAATCTACTACATTCTCTTTAGTATAATTGGTTGCACATCAGTTTGCCTGAGGAGAAGCAGCTCTCTCAGAGAGTATGGAGTTTACTAGTGCTGTTTGGTATTTTTAAATTATTTTCTTCTGCCTTGTGGAAAAGAAAAATCATCAAAGTGCGTTGCTAGAAGCCATTTTGGCCCAAAATCTGGCTCTGAACAACCCTTTGTAAAATAACAGGAAAACCAGGATTAGTTTGGGAATTTTAACATACCCTGCTCACCCTCTCTTCTCCTCCCTGTTTTTCCCTTCATTAATTACAGCCCAGTTATTGCTGATTCAAGCCCAAGAGCCTAGAAAAGCACCTTGACTAGAAACCAATGCTGAATAAAAATTAACTTCTAAATGTTTATTTCTATGGACCAGCCTGAGAAAATTGCAAGTAATATAGAGCAACCCAGCTAATGGAAAATAAATCAGTCCTTTAAGTCCTTTCTGTTCTAGTAACTGCAAGTGTTACTCATCAGTGACATGGACAAAGACTTTCTTTTTAATTGTGCTAAGTCCTTGCAGGGATTTGGCAAATTCACAGGTGATTCTGGGCTAGATCTTTTGCCATGCTCCATAGTTCTCCGTCGTTCACACCTGTTGCAACTGGTGTAAACTGGTGTAAAGTGTCACTGGTTTCAATTGCAGGTAGGGAGCAATCCAAACTCACTCA
Source organism: Tyto alba (assembly GCF_018691265.1). NCBI lineage: Eukaryota > Metazoa > Chordata > Aves > Strigiformes > Tytonidae > Tyto > Tyto alba. The sequence continues at coordinate 11,298,465 of NW_024881303.1, forward strand.
CACTCTGAAGAAGTGTGTGCAATGAAGACTTGCCTCGCATTTGTATTTTCGCCAGTGCTCAAGATGCTAGGCCTTGGTGGGCTTGCTCAGTCCTGTAATGGGATTAATCTCCTATTTACCCTGCACACTGCAGTGAGCCTGTGGATATCCGAGCTGGCTCTAAATGAGCTGCCCGAGGAGCCAGGGTCAGGCTGAGAGGAAGGGGAAGGACGATGGATGGCCACCAGCTCAGCCCGGCTGCTCCCGCGACTTCTGCACAGCTGTGCCCTGCAGCGTGGGTATGCACGGGGACCCTGCTCCTCGCAGAGACCTGCCTTGTCGTCCGCATGGGTCTGTCTGGGAGAGAACAGTTTAAATAGCTCTGGCCTTGGGTCAGGCAGCGGGTCAGTGCAAAAGCCAAACAGCAGATTTCCTGCCTAGTGCCTTATCCAGATGCCTTTCCTCTTGTGGACCTCGCACAGCAGCACTGTTGAAGACATTTTTGCTGAAGTGCTTTGCACCATCCAAATAAGCAGTTTGACACGCGTTTGGTGGGGGTGTGGGCAGGGAGAGACTCGGAAGGGAAGCAGTGGGTGGTGGAGGAAATGGAAAAAACAAGGCAATGCAGAGAGGATTCGCGGGCGTAAACATGACACCAGACCCAGGGTCCGCGGGTCAGGGTGTGAGGTGTGGTGGATCCCTGAGGGGTCACAGGAGTCGCGCTGATTTGCCTGACATGCTTGTCCCATGGCTCAGTGGCACTTGCTAGGACAATGTGGCTTTGATCAGGAGGATGATGTCCTGACAGGGGAAGAAGGAGACGTGGGTTGGATCCTGCACTGCTGCCCTGCCACGGAGTACTGTACTGATCTGACAGTTGCACGTTATTTCTCACTTCTTGGTGACTGAGAAATTAAAATATGGTCTGCCACGTGCATTGCAAAATGCTTACATAATAAAATGAAGAGTTACAGGGGAGTGGTAGGCCTCAGTAACCCTTCAACCACCACTGGGGAAGGCCTGGATGCCGCTTTATGTCAGTGTGAGCTGGTGTAGGAGTATGGAAGCAGAGGGATTAAAATACCTCACTCAAAGTATTGAATTTGAGCCTTGCCTAGGACTAGTGCAGAGTTTCTTAGTGAACCCAGCTGTACGCATGCCCCTGATCATGCAGTCAGGGGAAGCAACAGTCTCTGAAAGTCCACTGTGACTTAATTATAGAAATTGATGTGCCTGAGCCGTGACAATTCAACAGTCTATCTTGCGTCAGTGCCTATGGGCTCCATAAGGGCTCCACACAGCAGTACAGGGAGCCAGGAAGCAGACGAGAGGCCAGTTTGTTTGCTGATAGACCTGAACAAAGTCCCAGCATGGAGCAAAGAGGTGAGGTGCAGGGGAATACCTTTGTTTTAAGGGTGGTGCATGAATTAAGAGTTCTCTTTCCTAAAGCAGGGGAGATCTTCCCCTGAGGTCATTGAAGGTTGCATCTGCATTGCACAAATACAGCAGAATGGTCTTGAGCTCTACCAGCGGGAGCTGCCCTGTTTCTGCAGGGTGTCTAGATGTAGAATAAAACCTACCTGACAGATGGTTTAATAGTAAGGTTTTTACATTTGTTGCTTGGGCATACAGAAAACCATGCTTCTGACTCCCTGAATATGGGGGACACAGAGGGTCAAATGGCAACTGGAGTGCCTGGACCACATCCTTCCCTATTTCTGAGACAGCACAGTGGCTTTGACTGTCCTGCCCTGACATCGACTATATCTTACAATTCTACCTTCTAAGCTAGTGTTTCTATTCCTGGAAAATGTAATATTTTTTTTTTTCTGTCAGAACTTAAAAATAAAAGTTATCTGTCCATCACTCTGAAGAATCAAACTTACAACATGAGTTTCTGGAGCATCTTCCCCAAGTGTGTAGTCCTCCCTCATTGACACAGCCCCCACTAACTCAGTCAAGCAATTTAGTTATAAATTAATGATTTCTGCAAGCTTCCAACACTGTATCTGCTGGATCAATATTCTGCGGGAGAAGAATGTCAATAATTAACACTAAGGTTAGAGTTGTAAACACGATTCTAAAGCTGGTTGAAAAATGGACTTTTGTTGGAATTCCTAAATCTTTCCCCCATAACTTGACCCTCAAAATCAAACTTTAATTCAAGCAATGAACGTTTTCAGGGAAGACTGTTGTTCTCTGGAAATGTGGTCCTCCTTCCTTTTGCTCCTGCCTTCCTGTTTAAACATGGCTTTTCCTATATTTCATATGCCAAAATATAATCCCTCCCCTCTAGAAGAAAGGAGGTAATATAGTTGGGCAGAAGCAGATGTCTTTTGGATGGGCACTGCAGCCTGAGATGGCTATTTGATTTGGATATTTTCCTCCATTGTCCTGCTTTCCTGTTGGACAACATGGTTTGTGAAGGAACCAAGTCTTTTCTCTTGGGGAAGAAAAGTGATGCATTATGGGGTGCATACTCTATTTAAGAAACATAGCTCAGAGACACAAATAGGTTACCAAATAACTGATAGATTTAATGGTGTAAGACAGTAATAACTTCCAAGTATCCAAATTATCAAGGGCTTTGGGTACTTAGTTTTTCAAGACCATTTCAAAAATTTTCATGGCAAATACAAAACTTTTCATATTATTAGATGAAAATGTAAGCGTAATTCCTGACAGAGAATAGTCTTAGCCAAAGAAAGAGAAAAGAAAAAATCCCAGCAATCTTAATAATTTCCTTAGATGGCAAATCAAGAACTATCTAACTTCTGTATGGATAAATTGGAACCATTTTCTGAAGAGATGTTACAGAAATGGTAATGTTAGTGATACAATGAAACTGTTACCTACTTCAAAACAGAATCTGGCATGGGCAGTGGATAAAAGGAATTATACAGTAGTCATAAATACAGCTTGTATCACAGATATTTGCCTGTAGTAGAGGAATGAATTGATACATTGAAATATAGCAATACAGGTCTGAAATAAAATCAGTTTATCCCTCCTGATGGAGTAAGCAAAAAAGTGTAATTTCTTTAGAGAAGGGAAAATGAACCAGAATTAGTCACAGAGCATCTTCCATTTCTGCTCTGGGAATGGTGCCAGATCAGACTGGGGCTGTCTCATGTACTCTCTCGTTCCTTTACAACCCAGCCCTGGGAGCCTGCCCAGCAGCAGGGTGCTGATAGTGTCAGACACACACTGCATTGAGCAGAGTGTAATAGCTAGAGATTTTATAAGCAGCAAGTGAATTGGAGGCAGGGTTAATAATAAATAGGTTTAGAGCACAGAATAACAAATCTTCCAAAAAGTTACTACAGGATTTTTTAAAATCAATTAGAAGTCATACATGACTGAAATATTTTTATTTTAACAATTAATATTTTGGATCAAAATAAGCAGTCTAGCAATTTCTTTAACCCTTAATGAAAATTTTCTTTGTTAATGTCTCTTTGGGGCAACAGAGATTTCAAGTATCGGCTGACAGACAAGAACCTCTGAATGAAATTAATTAGCATCAGGCTGTAAACAGAAGCAAGACAAACTAATGCATTTTCATTTCCCAAACAGAGAAACACCAAACTGTGATTATCTGGCCAAGTGAATGGAAAGTAATGGAAATGGAAAGCACATCTGAGTTGTAATTTATCTAACTCATTATCTATATCACTGGAAAATAAACTCAGTGTTCAGGGGCTGTTTTGGATTTTTAATATATGCTTAAAACCGACAACATCCCCTGAAAGATCAAAACTACCATTGTGTTCAATCCCAGGTATGGATCAGCAATAGGGACTCTGCAAAACACAGATGTGTTTCACTGAAGCAAAGACAATGTGACTTAAGTGCTTTGCTGAACTGGAGCCATAACTGGACCTGAGTCAGAGACCCATCAGCCTCACATCCTGGAGCACTTCCACAGCTCATAGAAAACCCCTTTCCCAGCTGTAACATTGCCTGTTCTGGCAAAGAGGTGTGCAGGTCCTGCAGGGACCTCGAATAAAGGTGTTTCCAGAGATGGTCTGTTTCCTCATTTGTGCTGATTGTGCATGAAACTGATGTTATATTGCTTGCATGTTCTTCCTTCTTTTTTATCTTTATAAGTTGTCAATAAATTAATTGTTTTATGGAGCTGTAGCATATGGCAGAGAAGAATCACTCTGTTTTGAGGAACTCCCAGGTGACAAAAAGACAATTAATATCTAATCTGTTGAATTTCTTTATTGCTGTGAATGTGTGAGCATGCTCTGATACCAGGTCCTAGGCCTCATATGAATGTACATTTCACTCCAAAGACATAAAATATGAGACAAAGGACTGGTTGAGAGTCATCACCTGAGAGGTCCTTTCTATTGTTCTTCTTCCTTGTAGCAAGGAGGAACGCATTATTTCATTTATAAAAACGGAAATGGACTAAATCATATAAGCAACTGAATATCCATCTCCAGAATACTTTATCCTATTGTGTTACAAATAGAAGACACCAACTACAAAATTCACATCCAGTTGTAGACAGTAGTTTGTAAGATGATTTTAATTTAGCTCACTGTAGAAGGATGGTCAAACTAGGACATGAAGTCTGGAAACTCATGCAAGTTGAAATCTCCCTTTATTTTGATTTGGACTAAGCTTTTATTAGAGCTGAACTCACCAAAGATCCGTTTCTCATATAAGCCAATCTTACATTTAACCATTAAGTAATGGAACAAAATTCATTAGCTGCACCATATCAATGTTTTGGTGTCAGGTTGTTCCTAAGCTGCTGATGCAGGTGCTGGGTGGATAACAATCATAAAATATAGTGAAAAATGTTCCTGAGGATACACCACTTGTAATTGGCATTTTTTTTTTAAAAAAAAAAGCTACTGATGTGCATGAACATTTATTATTTATTATTTATTTAGTGCCAAAAAAACGGCATATTAATATCAAAGTATTCCCTGACCCCAAATGATTACAGTCTAACAGAGACACAGGGGAGACATCATACGCTGGAAAATCCATCAGAAACTTATTATATTAATAAGTTTGATTTTTGGTTTAAATTCCCTCTTGTGAGTCTTGTACTGTTGCCCTAAGAGTGTCATGAAGGGCAGATCATGGTGACTGCCTTTATAAGGCCAAATGCCATATAAATTGCTGTCACACAATGAAAAAATTCTACATGGGGTCTTGTTTCTCTTCAGCATTAAAACTTTAATACATGGGACATGAGTACGAAAACTGGATCTTCTATTTAAGAGCTGCTTATTCCCTCGCCTGCATCTCTGATCACTGAAGTATGACTTGATAATGCTTTCCCCAGAAATCAACTGTGATGTCACAGGAGGAGGATTATGAGCTCAAGTGAGAATCGGTAGCAAGAAAAGAAAATAATCTTAAACCAAAAACCTGCTTCTTTATGCAAATAGCATCCAGCAATAAAAGTGAGGAGAAAATATGTTCCAGTTGGTAATCTGCACCTTTGATCTTACTCTATCCCCATGGTCTCCTAATATTTTTTATGTCTTTTCCTCATTAATAGAATGGAAGTAATTGCCTTAGTTGAAATGGGATCATAAAAACAGGGATCTTGAGAATTCACATTCATAAATCTAAGTACTGGTATGCAAATACTCAAAAGCAAATATTTCCTTAATTGGCACTGTAAAGTCTCCCCTTTATATAGGTAATGTTTGCTCAATAATTGTAATACAGAATCCACACCTAACAGTATTTCACAGGAGGCAAGTTCATTAAACAATCAAAGTGTGGTATTCACCTTAACACACCCCTTGAATTCCAGGATGTAAGATATCCTCTTAGACAAGGCCCAAACCTAGCATTGGAGATCTGGGCTTCAGACCCTGCTCAGACCCTCTTTTCCTTTAAATTTGTCTCTGAATTCCAGCTCAGTCTCACTTCCTTGTTTGTAGAAAGGTCGATTTTCCCGTTTCCAAATCCCACAATGAGTTTTATTCAATGAACCACCTGTATGAGGTGGAAGAGACTCTGACCCTTTGGTCCAATCATCCACAAATCTGTGTGCCAGAGAAGCTAAACTGAGTCCAAGGGGAGGTGTTTCCTCCTTTAATGTGCCTTCTCTTGGAAGAATAAAGATTTAGAATTTCTTCTGAGAAGGGTGGGAGCATGAAAAAGGGGAAAACACTTGCTTTGACAAGAGATGTGAGAGTCCATTCTGCTTCTGGAGGAAAAAACTCATTACTTAGAGGACAGTGTGAATAGGGGACTACAGAACAAATTCCCAGCCTGGGAAGATTTTATCAGGTCAGGGCTTCAATTCCTCAGGAAATGTTTCTACACAATATGAAGAAGCACCTTGACTGCTGCCTCATTTTTGTATGCCAGCATGGCTCTCATGTTCACCAGATCTCAGAAGATTGGTGTTGACCGGAATTTCTTCAGCTCTCAGATCAAAAGCATGAGCTGAATTTTCTTTCAGACTTTCTAAACTTAACTTCCATTCTAACACTAAGCTGAAGCTTAGTCTGAAATAGGATACAAAACCAACAGGATTTGGTTAAGAAATTTTCCTAGAACTTTGCACAAAATTCAGGTTTATACCAGGAGAGTCATTTTCAATGAAACTCCTCTTGGTGCTTTGTAATTTAAATTTACATACTCCTCAGGGCCTCTTAGCAGTGAAAAATAATTAACTGACAGAATTGCAATGGTGGAAGTGTTATAACCATGATGGTCCAAGCATATACTATTCTCAACCTGTCTTCTATTCTCTTCAGATATAAAATAAGGCTCATGGTCCTGAAAGAGTGCTTGTTTTTTTCCAGCAGGTTAATACCTGTGCTTACAAACCTTGCACTGGCTGTTTGACATTCTCACCACAGTCTGCAGGGACAGAAAGAACTGGCTGATGCCAGCATTAAGCAACCAGATTTAATGGCCTCAAAGGTTGGACCTGTGCTCCCATGACCAATTTCACTCTTTCAGTGGTTTCCCATTTCTTTCTGCTCTCTTTCCCTTTGCCTTATCCATATAAACCTCTGACCCTGGAGATCATAAGCCCATAGCAAAGGTTTCCAGTGCTCAGACCTAATCGTTGCTGTCACAAATATTCAGGACAAGCCTCGGGTTATTGCTATCCAATGCACTGATCTGAACAAAATAACTCAAAGTGTGATTTTAATCCACCTACAAATTGACAGGTGATTTTTCTGAAGCCTCAGTTCTATGCATTCCTCTCTAAGAATTAGTTTTAAAAATGCATTTGTAGTATTCTGGGTTCAAGACATGACAGGACAAATCCATGGAAGAAAACAACCTTTTTTGTGTTATTAGCTACATCCTCTCTGCCTCAGGGAGGCCCTCAGCCACAGACCACTGGGAGGATATTATGGAGGAGTGTTGCTAGGTGTTTGTTTCAGCCTTACATTACTCATTAGATATCTGCCTGCTTTTGAACACTGTATAATAATAGATACAGAGCTGGGCTGTCCATAGTGCCTGTTCCTGCACTTCTGTATAAGGGAGAAAAAAACAACTTGCAACATCAGTAGGGTAGAAGTGTTCCTGGTATGCAAAAAAAACCAAAACAAACAAACAAAAAACAGAATGGGATTATATCTTTTGTAGAGAGATTAAAATCTGAAAAAGTTTTATGAATGTAGTTTGAACACAAACTCTTGAGGAAATACTACAGAAAAAAAAAAAGAAGAAGAATCAGCAGAAATAGAAAAGTGCAGGCCTGTGAAAGCTTGCCATGATCATTCCTACTGAAAATTATTAGAATATGGTTTGTGTAGATACTGAATAACCCCATGCTGGTTGCTCTGAGATATCTGAAGATTGAATTCTGTCAGATAAGAAGTGTGTTTTCAATACAATGTGAACACTTACTGTAATAGGCAGCAAAATGCTGCATCCACATCTAACTCTGTATTGCCATTTTGGATTTGAGTTCAAATATGTAAGACATTTTATGACATGCCACAGGAGAGGGATATAGTTTCTGCAGCAGAGAATATTTTCTCTCTTAGACATAATGCAGCCTACTAGCCTCCATTTGCATTGTATGTGCATTTAAGTTTAAAAACCAAAGAAAACAGGAAATTTTAAGGCCTTATTCTCTCTGTCTGCCAGTGTAGGGGTTTTCAAAAACCAGCACCTGAACTCCTGTCATCCAGCAATGCCAGAAGCAGGCACAGCAAGCCTGGCAAAAAGGGTTTCCCTGCCTGCACTGTGCATTTGTTCTGACAGAAATGGATGGCTCCTCTCTTTGAACTCAGAATGATAGAAATATTAGTGAAAGAAAGCAAAGATGAAACAAATTAATTTTAAGCTCTGACATTTACAAAGCTATTTTCAAGACAAAAAATGAATAGGCTTCATGTGTTGAAAGAAGTCTTGCTGTCACCTGTGTCAAGTTTAAAAGTCCACATCACATCCCTCTCAGGTGCCATTATTCTTAACAAAAATGCCTGATTCTAAGACTTAGCTCGATCTCACCAGTCCAAAAATACAGAGAAACCCTTATAAGACAGGTTTTTCTTGCTTTGAAAAATAAAAACAGAATGTCAGCAGTTTTTATTATTATAGCTCTAGGGAACTAAATTGGAATTTTTTAAGGTAAAGGCATCAGACCATTAAAGCATATCTGTTTATGGTTATAGAAAATGGAATAGATCTTTAGCATATACTGTATTCATAGTGTCATCAAACCATTCATTTCAGGTCTAGAAGGTTTATTAAGTTGCCTTTATGGGTTGAATGTACAGGCACAGGTTTCAGAAACAAGGTCATTTCAGAAGCCAAACTGCCCTGTAAGGGAATGGGCATCCTCCAAAGCCAATTTTTAACATAATGTTTAATTGCACTTAATGTTTCTATCAATGACTCAGAGAGATGTCTTTTTTCATGGATATAAATTCATATTGTACTCTCAAATACAGTTAGCACTTTTCAGCAAATCTCTGCCTTATTCAATAGGGAGGTCATCTATCTTCCTATTCAAAAGAATGAAGTAAGGGGATCTCATTTTCCCTCTTTTTTCTTTTGTTTGAGCCTCCAATGCACTGAAGAGCAGGGAATTATTAGGTCAGGAAATGGACTCAGAGCTTCATATTAATCAATCATGCCTCATGTCCTGATATTGCAACACACAGACTGATGTCATCAGCAGTTGATGAATGCCACATCTGCATGTCAAACTCACAGTCTATGTCGGGAACTCATTCCACAGCTATTTTGTGGTTACCTTCAACTCTGATTGATACCATCTTCTCACCGCTTCCTTCTGTAGTCCCTTGTGCTCTGTGAAGGAAGGGAACTTATTCCTGACACTTCAGTCTCTCTAAGAGATAGGGATTCCAGCTTTTTCTCACAAACTCCTTCAAAGTTTTGTGCAAGAGAAAAAAAAGTTTACATTTATGGTCTAAATTTTGCACAAATTCAGCAGTGTTTGCTCAGACAATTCTGTTTTGACACATTTCTCCATTGCTCAGGGCACCTAAGAGTCTGTCAGGGTCCACATACCACAGGAGGTGATTAATGCTCTGCTTGCTTTGAATATTGAATGCCTGCTCATCCTATATGAGCAGATCAAGAACAAAGGACCACACACATTAAACCACTAGATATACTGCTAGAGAAGTGTTCACTACAAAAAATTACCACATTTAGATGAGTGATAGGAGGAAAAAAAAAAAAAAAAAACAAAAATCAAAACCAGTTTAGTTAAAATAACATTCAATCTGAAGTTATGCCAAAAATGAAATTTAAATGAAAAGGCTTGGGAAAAAAAAATCTAACTAATAATTTTAATTTTCCCTTAACACAATGAAATTTTCTGTCATTTAGGGTGAGAAATGATCAAATGCTGAAAAAACTCACTTTCATAATTTCACTTTCATCATTGCATAAAAATCCTATTCTCTTATGTTTATGAGTGCTATAAGTAGTGACCTGAGCACAGAGATGCTGAGAGCAGTTAGACCATGATCCTTGCTCTTTTAGCCAGGCCATGCAGCCTTCCAGGAGAGAGCTTGGTACCTTTGCACTCCAGATAGGAGACTTTCAACTGGTCACCCAGATAAACATGTACATTACAATGTAAATTTTAAAATTGTATTTAAAAATGCAAAATTAAACCATCCTCATCATATGGTGGGTTCAATTGTGCTCATGTGGTGAGGCTCTGAGCGCAAGTCAGTTCATACTATCGGAAGCTACTTACATGTCCCATCCCTGGGGAGAGACACAGAACACGACAAATGCTTTCCATGGCATCGTAAGGAAATTAGGCTACAAAAGGTAGTCCATGAGCTCATAAAACAATTAATCCAGCAAGCAGTGCTTTCATTAAATGTATCCAGTGGGGTCTTAGGGTAAATGGCAACCAGGAGCATGTTCAGAACTATTAATGAGAACCACACCAAATCTCTAAAGTCCAAATATTTGCTACTCACCAGCATGATGTCTTTTGGAACCCAGAGCATCTTTGGATATGATACCCAAGCCTACAACAAAACTAATAAACATGCTTTGAAGGATGGGGAGAGGGAAATAACTCCTGGGAATTGAGCACTGTGACATGTCTGTGGTTCTGATCTTACTGAATTTTATGAGAAACAAGCAATTTTAATTACTGCTTTTCCAAACTAATTTGAAATATTTCTCCAAAATACACAGGCTGCTACAGAGACTCATGTGCATAATGAACATCTGTAGTAAAACTGCTTTATTATGGGTTGTTTGATGCTGTTTATTGCATACCCATTGGTTATTGGAATGACATTAGTGAATAGCATTTTGAACACGAATGCTAAATTTTGCTTTGGCAAATTAGTGTCAACCAAGAACATATTAGCAAATAAAAGAGTGCATCTGCTCCAAACAATGTTTTTTCTTTGTATCATGATGATGACTAAAAGACTATAATAAAGAAATGATACATATACTGTATCTCCCAAACTACATTAAAAAGCTGTTGTAAGTAATCAGTAATGCAGCAGGATAGACATCTACATTGCCCATAAGCAGCATTTGGTGGTAGGACCCCAAGCAGTTTTCCTTGTGTTTACAAGGACAACACCATGCTCAGTACCCAAATGCAGTTCAGTGGAAAGCGTTTGCTGACTCCCCTGCCAATACATTTTTGTTTCAACTATCTCCCATCTGTCCCTATTTCCTGGATAACTCTTTGTCTGAGTTTGTCCCCCTTTCCTCCCCTCTAAATTAATATCAATTCCAGGCCAGGGCATGTAAACTCCCTTGATGATCATTACAGTAAAACTTCAAGAAAACATCTTTCTGAGAAATGGATAGCAACATATGGGGACAGTTTGCTTTATGTCTCATTTTTCATACTAATGTGGTTATTTTATAGGACTGTATCTCATCTCCTGTCTGACTAATGCCTGAGTTGTGTCTCGTTCAAATGAGAGGTTCCTCAGGTTCACTAAAGCATAGAGGGTTTAAAGCTTTATCATGCATCCAATGTTGTGGTGAATATTTCCTTAACGTTGCTCAGTAGTGAATAAGCTCCTCTCATCAGCCTCCTGGACTTTGCCATCTTGTAGGCAGTTCAGTTAAAACTGAAATGCCATGATACATATGTGAATTTCTCTTTTTCTTAGACAGGAGGAAATGGTGGTTCAAATCGCTCATGTGGTTTACGTTTTCCTACGGTTGGAATGACACTCCAATGCATGATGCTCACGGTCACTTGGCAGACTCCTTGTGGGTGTCAAAAATGTTCTTGGCTTGAACTACGCGTCTGAGAAAGTACATTTCCTTGAGGGCAGTGCTAGACAGCAAACAATGTCATCCAGTGCAACTACTTAGGAGAGAGAAAATTTTTAAATGGGCGCTTTGCAATGAAATTTCTGTTTCTAATTATCGAAGCAGAGGGAATGATGGGGGATGAAGATAGAGGGAGAGGAGATGTCCATTAAGGGTTTGTAAAACAAAAGGTTCTTTCTTCTTTAAAATTCTCACTTTAAATAGCTTTGTTTTCAAATTCAAATTCATTTTTGAGAAAAAAAAAATAGCTGTCAAAAAGATTAGTTAGAAATTCAGGTGAAATATCTCAAAACCATTCATGTGAAATGTTTCAATGAGTCACAGCTGCGTTTGGGGACATGATTTCAGGTTAAGCACATTTGCAAGAATTCCACTTTGTCTTGCCTTAATTTTGGAATTTTTTTTGAATCTTAAATTTTGTTGGAAGGGGAAACTGGGTTTGTGCCCAAACCTATGTCCAAGGAACAGTTCATATTACAACTATTTTCATGCCCATAAAAAGTACAGCTTTGCCAGCAAACTTTATCCAGGAAAACTGACTGCTGTAATGAACTCCCTGATGAGTGTTAGGGTGATTACAAGTATAATTAGTGAAGATCAAAACTTCATATATTATTTAATGTATTGTGAAGCCCTTCCTTTTACAAAGTTTGCAATACTACTCCAGCAGCTCACATGCTAAGGGAATACAGTTAGGAATTTTATATCTTGACTGCCAGCTCTGATCACGAAGATGAAGTATTTTCAGAAAGCTGGTGGCTGGCTGGTTCAGCATGAGCACTTGGTACTGCAAAAGCTGCCCACTCGCAGTTGTATCCTGCTACCTCTGAGTCACCGCGACATGACTGGCTGAGATAGGGTTTCCCTGACAAGTGTCACACCCCACGATTCAGGCTCTGATCCATGATATGACTTCAGTGCTCTTAGAAAAACTTAAGCAGGGTTTAGATGCCAAAAAGGAAAATATTCAAAATTCCTACCTAGCCCCAGCCCGGTGCAGAGTGTTATTCACCTTTAACTTCCCTGGCGTCTGGTTGAAAGACCTTTTTTTGGGAAATACATGAACATCACTGGAGCAGAAGCCAGGTCCAACCTCCCAGCTGCATGCTTCAATCTCACTTTGTTCCCTCTGGCTTCCTCACTTACTCCTTAGCTTCACACTGTACCGTAAGTCACTATCATCAGAATGGAGGACAAAGGTGCTCCCGCACCAACTCTCCTTCACAGCTTTATTTGTAAGGCTTGATCTTTGTCACAGCTACCTAGAGTGTGGTGTTTTGGGCACTTCATCAAGACAGGAGAAGTGGATTTGAATCCCATACCTAAAAAATTGTCTGAAAAATCAAAGATCCCATATGGCCAATGAAGACAAAAAATGTGAGTGTCCCACTTTGTGACAACTCCTGTAGCAGCAAGCTTTAATATAAAGAGTTAAATATCACCTCCCCTGTCTATGACATTGCTTTAAAAAAAGAAGTCATTCACCCAAACCAACCAACTTGGCATCTAAATGAAGAAGGGACTGGATTATACATCCCAGCTTTTCATACGTATTGAATCCATGCCTAGCTGTAGACATCTAAATCCTGGAGAAATGTTGGATTTCAAACATTTCTTATTGGTTAGTAAGACACCTGGAACCTCATGATAGGTAAGGAGAATATAAGTAGGGAAAAAAAAAAAAACACACAAAAAAACGAATGATGCTCAGTACAGAAAGATGGAGGTCCTCTGTCACCCATAGACTAGATCATGACACTTACTGGCACAGACTGTTGCAGCTGACAAAAGTTTTTATGGACTTAAAATGCAGAAAGACAAGTTCATATAATTAAATCAGTTAGGAGGTACTGAGCAAAGAGATACCACCTCCAATCTGACAGTAGTTGTGAACTAGAAGACTGCACCAGGAACAAGCCACTACATACTTGTCTCATTCTTACATACTTTTCTAAGCATCTGCTACAGTTCACTGATAGAGACAGGCATTTGGACTAGGTGGACCACTGACTTGCTGATTTCCTAGCTTGCATGCTCTTCTGGCTCTCATCTTAAAATGTCTCTTGACTTTAAAAAAGAAGACATCATCTTCTCCAGCAGACCTTTTCCTGAATACTGTTGGCTCTGCGTATTTAGGACATCAACTTTTGGACTTAGGAAGATAAAAATTTGGTGTGTTATGATGCAGACTTCACTGTCTGAGTGGAACAAAAATTAGACCACTGAGTTTTATTCTTTCTTTTGAATCAAAATTAACTCATAAAATGACTTGTTCATGACCTGCTAGTGATTTTAATGATAAAAATCACTGTCAATCTGAAATAGCTCTAGTCCTTAAACTATGTGTTTTACATAGTCAGCTATAAATTGCAATAAAAATAATTCATTTTTCTCATGCTTCATATTTCTCTTATTTTAAAAATAAAAGCTATTTAGAGTCTTCATGTTCTTATATGTGTGAACCTGGCATTATGTACAATACAAACATGAATAATACAAATGCTAGCTAGAATGTGGAAGCAGCAACACAGCTGCTGATTCTTCGTGGTGTGCTGAGTGTTCCCTGGCATGGGATAATCTGCACAGCAGACAGCTATTTCTCTCCTATTGATAAAGACCTCATTTTCAGATCTTTCCCTGTGAAGCACTCGGATCATATTTTCTCATTCCTCTCTTCCTTTTTAACTCAGGGAGAGATTGGGAGCCAAGATATCATATTTTCATTAGCTGAGTGAAGCTGCCACATAGCTAGTGAAGGGTTAAAGAAAAACAAACACCCCCTCAAGATGTTCCTGCAAAACACATGCAGATAAGCACATGGGAAGCTCAGACAGCCGGCCTTCTGTTAAGTATGTTACAGAAATATCCCATCTCGAGGTAAGGAAGATAGAGGCACTTAAATTATGTTTCCCGTGAGTGTTGCTAAGGCATACTTACACATATTATATGAGGTAGAAAATTAGTACTTTGAATTGTTATGGTTACATTTGCAGTAAAGTGTAAGTGTTTGCAGTTTTTCAGAAGTTTGCCTGTGGTTTGTCATGCAGTTCACCCACTGAGAAGTAAATTTACTTGCTGTAAAATAGCCAAACAGATCAACGGCTACAAGGGAACAATTGCAAACTCTACCCAGAGTCTTGTTTCTGGAAAGAGATGACTATTCCACAGATGAAAAGACTTAAATGACAGGTCCAGGCTTCATATTTATCCACTATTTAGCTTTAGAAAGATTTAGGCCTGATCCTCATTGCACACTCAGCAATGGCAATGGAGGACTCGCACACATTGGCATCAGGCTCTGCCCCTCAGAGGTGTGAATCTGCTTGTGAATGAAGGCTCAGCAACTGATAGAAGGTTCAGGTTCCTTTGATAAAGACAAGTATCCCTAGAAATAGTAAAAAGGATGTGGAACCCAGGACTCAGAATTTTTTAGATATATATGCATATGATATATATATGTATATACTTAAGTATTTTATTTATGTGCTTCTATGTTTATACATATGTATATAGGCTATATATTTAAATTAAATATACTTAAATTACTTGAACTCCACTACTGTAAGAAGTGTGAAGAAGGTTGAGCCCTGGTAGTCCTGGGCAGTGGTGATATGAATTGCTCCCCTTTCTCTCTTTCGACATAGATAACTAAGGCACCTACTGTAGACAGGCTGAGCACAGCCGGATAGTGGTTGCAAGGGATTTTGAATTGGATAATCAATGTTAATGCATGCAATAAATTATATGCTTCTTCTGTATGTACACAGCACACGTCAGGAAAATAACAAAAACAAAAACAAAAAAAAAAAAAAAACCAACAAAAAAATCAAATCAAAATCTCTGACTTAGGGAAAGTGTTTCCTAATTTCCTAACTCTTAGTCCACATATCAGAGCCTGGTATCTCCATCCTTGCCCTGACACTCATATGACCAGTGGACTGATTGAGGGGAACTAAATTTCTCCTAAAGTCTTGACACTTCTCTAGCACCAAACAAGCTACAGTACGGCAAACTCCTCTCAATCCCTACTCTCTTTTATAGGTCCCCTCTTTCCTGCCAAGAAAGGAAACAAGCATAGCAGCTGCCTGGTACCTATGGTGCCACTCCATCCTTTACCTGAGTGCTGACCAGTCATGAATGCTGCTATTTTCACACCATAAATTAGGACAAAGTCCAAGAATGGTAAATTAGCGTGTCTAAGGCGACACTGAAGTCTGAGTCACAGCAGAGAACTGAATGTTTGTGACCCTAAAGACCACTGACCCATCTTTCCTCTACTTGCAGTTCTAAGCAAAAGCACTTCAATGTCATGGGGAGTCGTTTAATGTGCACTTTATGTGCATGTGTGTGTGAGAATAAGTTGCCATCTAACTCCCACATAATTTTCAGTGCCACAACAGTGTGGATGTAGTTTGGCAGCACCATACAGCAGTATATCAAAACTATTCAATAGCAAAAAAGACAAAGTAAGAGCTTTTAACTTCAAATTCTGAGGTCAGTCTGACTGAAAGCAGAGATTCCAACCCTCTGCTCAATCAATCAGTGAAACTTTGTTGGCTTTACCAGTTGTGTTCTTATCCCTGACAAAGGTGGTGAACATCCATTTCAACTAAGCATTCAGTAAATGATTCTTCCCTTACTCTTGCAATATCCTCTGTAAAGTTACATGCAGTTTCTTCAAAGGGAAATTTCTTTTTGGTGTCCTTGTCACAGAAACTGGTTTCTTATAAGCTGTAAGTGATTTTGTGTGGAACATCTCCATCTAGATCTAGTGGCTATTTGTTCTCTGAAGATGATCTGCACACCCAGTGACAGGACAAGCTGAGTAACATAGGCTGAACATACTGAGAAAAATCATAAGAAGCAACATTTAATTTCTCTCAATGACTCATTTTTTAAGGGCCTTTGACTTTTATTTTGTAGATGTAAGGCAAAGATAGGAAGTGCTGAATTTGTCTGATTTCTGTTAAACATGAAGCATTCCTTACTGAGCATCATAAGAATCTGTGTATTCCCCATCAATTACTGAAAACACTCAGAACAAGCTGCTCTGTGGCATAAAGTCATATACAGAAAAATCAAGGTGAGAAGTCAGTATCTTATCTCCATATTAAAAAAAAAAAAAAAAATAAAATCTGGAAATACATGGAAAAATGTGTTAGGGAGATAACAATGCCTGGAGGGGAGAGGTGGCTTGAGGATAAGAGAAGGCATACTGAGTTCCACTGTTACTAAACATTCAGCAGAAAATGGCCCAAGATTGAACATGTGCTTTTATGGCAGTTGTAAGAGAGTAAATCTATCACAGAGAAAAGGAACAGAGACGAGGGGAACTGATTTAGTGTGAAGCAGTTTTGCCTTCCTGAGTTGCTTCTTTCTGAGCATACTACTTGTTCACCTCTAAACCCATCACCTACCACCACAGATGGTCACCTCATTACAGCTTGTACAATAAACACTGATGTTTAAATTAAATCAGAACGTTTAAAAATGACACAGGCTGTTGGCTGGATTGCTACTTACAGCACGCTGAGGCGGTGCCATTAGTTAAAAACAAAGGTCACTCTTTTCTCTTTGTTGTCTGTTAATATAATTTTGAATATTACTGCTTTCCAGCTATTACTGTTTACACTGGGTGATTGGCTAGACTCATTAAAGTGAATGAATGCCAGGAGATGACATCATTTACGTTTAATTGCCTTGTTTATCAGCAAAGTCTATACAGTTGTTTTAATAAAGGGCAGGGGAAAATAAAGGCTACATTTGCATTCTCTAAGGAGCCTTTGACAAGGGTCTAGGGTGATTTTGACATTTATTGTTTGCAAATGAGATAATCAAATAACGTTCTGTTTTGCAATTGTTGCATGTTTTTTCTTTTTTCAGTAAGTTATAGTTTTTCATTACTGTTATTATTTGTGGATGTTAATGAACAGACACTCAGTTTCAACTTTCTAGCTGGTTCTTTCCAGGGTTCAGAACAACTGACACATGTTCAATTTGCTCAGATTCCTTTTGCTTGCAACGTAAGATGACATACTAATGTACCAACTTTACTGTAACTAGAAGAGTTTAATCGTAGACATAAACTATGGGCCTTTGGGAATCAGGGCATTCCAACTTCAGAAATCAGATGGTCAATATTTTTCAGGGAAGATGTCCCTTTTTCTATCTAAAATCTCCAGACAATACAAATTAAGCATGCAACACATTGCTATTTTTGTGCCTTTTTTTTTTTTCTTTCATTCCATATGTGATTAAAACAGAAGTGCTTTGATAGGCCGATATGTGCAGATGCCATAATCCTTCCTCATATGACCTCACAGCAGAACTATGTCAGCTCGTGACTGCCAAATCTCCTGCTCCGAAGCTTCTCCATTATATCTCAGTCACAGTTCATCTTTTTTCTTTATTTTCTACCCGCACACTCCCTTGAGGGTGCAGCTGTGCTAACTGCTTTTTGCATTTACTCATTCAGCCCAAAGTGTCAACTTTATCCATGATAAAGCCAAGCATGCCATTGCCACCTATGGAGCCTAGTCCATATTTGACTTTTAATTCTGTCTTCAAGGAATTGTTCTGTAGTCAAAGACACGTCAGTCTATATCCCTTTCCAGACTGAGGGAAGTTCCTGGCCTTCTCCAGAGCAGGTCTGTGGAGTGTTTTGCTTTTTAGTTCAGTGTGTCCTGCCTACCTGTCATGTGTCCAGTCATGCTGCTGTTCAGTGAGAGCAGCTGGTATTTAATGCACATATAAGAGAAATTAAAAACTGAAGGTATATAAGTTTCTAAATTATTCAGACAACGGCACCTAAAGCAGACTCTGGGTTTATGTGATGTCTATGCTCAAGATAGTGATAAAGGATGGAAACTGCCTTTTTAACCCTAACTTGTCAGGAGTGGGGAGGTGAGTGTTGGACTGCAGTTGGGGAGAGGTCCCTGTGAAGTGATGGCCACTCCCTCCTTCTCACCATCAGCTGTGTAATGAGCTGGAGTCCAGAAGCCAGTCTGAACTGCTCATGGCTGTCTTGCACTTAGATGTGCATAGAGATATCTGAGTCCATCTTAGGCTTCCACTGTGGGTGTTTTGGATAAAATCAGTAAATCCTTTGCACCTTTTCCAAATTACTCAAGGTTTTTCTTTTAACTTCTCCTATACAGGAGGAACAGTTTTCTTTCATCTTAAAAAAAAGAAAAAAAAAAAAAAAAAAAAAAAAAAAGAAAAGAAGTGAAAAGGATCTGTGTGCTCGGGAGTCAGAATTTAAGTCTTATCCAGTCTCTGAAAGGCAGCAGTCCATTATCATTTTGTGCACTTCAGTCTGCAAGCTTCACCCATTTAGCTGAGAAGCCGAAGGCAACAATAGAAGTATAGCTGCTGGTTAGATCCATGTCTGTGTTTAATGCAGGTAAAATTGTACTGGTTAGAACCACTGCTCGTGTTAAGAGTATAGATGACATTTTCTATTCAATTTCCAATAAGCACTTTGGACCTGATTCTCTGCTCCAATTTTACACTGGTGTAGCTTCAGTGGAATTATGCTGATTTAGAGTCCATGTGACACAGCAAAAAAAATTCTTTAATTTGCAACAGGACCTAAATTCCATTACAGGTATATATTTGTATAATTTTTCTTCCCTGTTAAGGAACAAAGAAAACACACATAAAAAAAAAAGTATTATGTTGTTTATAACTGGTGAGTAAAACCAATGCCAGAGTACCAAAGAGCTACCCTCCGTGAGCCTTTATATTTGGGGTGATCTTAAAATAACCCATCATTTCTTAGCTGGTATTATGAAACAGTAGCAGGAAAAATAAGCGGAGTACTGCTTTTCTCTTTTGTCTAATTACTCTGGCAGACGAAGGTGTGAAATGATTAGCCAGTAACATATGGGCTTGAGCTTGGAGAAGTTCCCAGTGAGAATTCTTTTTATTCCAGGCATATTTTATCATTTAATTTAAGGGCGTTAATCCATGGGTGAGCCTCTGCCTGCCACTCTATCACTTGCTTTCTCGCGCTTATCAAACATACTCTTAATCTTAATCATGCTTACTTCTGCTTACTTGCAAACTGTGTAAATAACCCCCTGGCCTGATGCTCATGACACTGGTGGGTGGGGATTTGTGTTGCAATGTGGAGCCTGATCTTCACATGACAGTCATAAAACTGAGAATTTACTGTTTGGGTACAATAAGGGGTCTTAACAATGCTGATCATATCTATCAGTCCCATAATGAAAATAAGATGTCCTTTGCTTCCTCTGAGAAACACATTTTTCAGTGCTGTGAACAGAGTTGTATCACTACTGGTTTTACTTGTACACTGAAACAGCATTCAACTTGCTAAATATAGGCAGCGTAGGAAGGCACACCCACACAAACACCATTTTTCCACTTCTACTTTAGTCACAACATTCCCCGGTTAGCTACATTTAGCTTACATTTGAGGTGCCTAAAATACTTGCATTAAACCAAGCAAGTGTGTATTCTCTTCATCCAGCTAGTCAAGACCATAAACAAGAATTACATCATTTGGTGTAATAATGCACAGTTTTGCCTGTGTTCATGCATTTAATCCCCTAGTACTCTGCTTGTGTTTACTGAAGCTCTGTAGCCAGCAGATAACAATGTGTAGAGACAGGGTTTCAGTTTTCAAACACAGGAAACTTAATCCCTAATCTCGATGCTCCAAATTGCCACTTAGACATGTAAATGTCGATTTTATGCACCTAAGTGCCAATTTGAGTGTCCAAATGCATGACTTGGGCATCACATTAAGGCACCCATTGGGTTATATTGCTTGTTTTATCTATCTGAGTGCACATTATGCGCTGTAAGCAATTATGCTCTGTTCCATACAAGTAAATCAATTTATACAACTAGCTTTCCAGAAGAAAGTGATTCCAGCACAGCAGAAAATATTAGAAACAAGTAGCTGGTCATGTGTCAGTGTCATACTCACCTAGATGCCCCTTTTGTTCCCCATCAGCACCATGTAAATTGCCGGTGCCTGAGAGACTCCATTTACCGTAATTTCTAAAAAGTATCTAAATCTGAGCATGGCCGTTTGGGAACGCTGTTCCTGCTGCTGCATTGAAGTCTGCCTGCTGTGATCCCCGAGCTCAGTGGATAGATTATTTGGGGCACTCATGAGTGGGCAAGGTGGGAGCTCAGCAGTGCCTCGGACAGCCGGGAAACCCAGGCTGTCAGGGAATCCAGGCGTTGCTCGCTCCACACATTCCAGGGCACTAATGGACACCTTAAAATAGGATTCTGGGTGTCTTTGTGTCCGTCCTCCCCTTCAAAACAGTATTTAAGTGGCTTTGAGAAAATGAGACTAAATAATACCCACCATGCTTTTCCCTGAGATGCCTTAAAATGCCGTAGGCAGAGAGGCACAGGCAGAGGCCACTTTAACCCCAGCCTTTTCTGAGCAACAATGTCTAATATCTCTTTCACATCACAGCAGAGATTGTAAAATGAGATGTAATTTGCAGCTTTAAGAGTGTGAGGAAAAGAGCATCCAAAAACTGGCAGTGTATTCTCTTCCTAGGCAAGAACTGTACAGTCTGTACCTGTTTATTTTCTTCACTCTTTGCCTGGCTGAAATGACTGTTTCAAAATTTCTGAGGAAAGAAAAGAAGCACCTAGAAATTACCCCTGAAACAAGCCCACGCTGTTTATCTGGGGATTTACCTGAGTTTTAATAGGCATTTTCTTTGTCTTGGTTGCTTTCTGTAGACGTGCCATTGTTACAGCTCTGTTCACACGGACAACTTCACAAAGAAAGCTGACACGGTAAATGAGAAATGTTACCTGATAGATGCAAGGCTTCTTTCAGTCCCAGGGACACTTCTTGCAGCGCTGCAAACCCTCACAGCGTTGCAAGGGAACTGCCTCAGCTCCTGCACCTGTGGGGCACGAATGTCCTTAGCACAGGCAATACCTTACAATCTCTTCCTCAGCAGGTAGGTTTTGGGAAGGATTGAAAGTGGGACATCCAGCCCACTGCTAATGTCTCCTGAGCTCCCACAGATGATTTGAACCCCAAACTACATTTGGGCTGAAAGTACTCGGTACACTATGCTTACACCTAGCTTGTTCCTCCTCTCGTACAGCCAAAACTCACCCTGATTTCCTATTGCATTGTGACTGTGGGTTTGGTCCTGGAAAAGCACTATATATACTGGAAAGACTCCTGTCCTGAAGAGACTGAGGAAATGAGCAAAACAAGAGTCTTTCTGGACTCCCCCACAGAGAAGCCAGCACAGACACAAGTAATATGTGTCCACAGTGATGAAAGAAAACTGAAGCCCACTGAATGCAGTAATGCTCTCGGTATATTTTTGGTGAGGGAAACCATGACAATGGGCATCTCTTCATAACATAGTTCCCAGGATCCTTCAGCAAAGTCCAGATAAAGACAAGCCTAATGATAGCAAAAGCATAGCTGCACATGCATGTGTGGCCACTTAACATATGCAAAGGATATAAGGGAATATTATATATATATTATATAAGGGAATATAAGGGAATCAAATTTCATGTAAATGCTAGTCAGCCAATAAGTCTAGCCTGATCTTCATTTCCTCTTATACAAACCAAAAGGAAAAGATAATAAATGAGCTACTATTCCCAAGCCCTGCTTTACTTCCTATCCTTCCTTAGAGATTCAGGGCCTTTGCTCATTAAAATTATTTTCCTTGCATGTGGTCATCTAATCCACATACAGAATCAATACAGTACAAATTATGTGACCTATCAGAACAAACAATTCAGACTCTCATTATCAGACATTAGTGGCAACCAATTTTTAGGTCAATGCTCTGTGAGAGAATACTTGCAAAACACTATACTGAAAAGTTACAGATATTTTAATTTTCTTACGGAAACTTCTTCTAAATATAGAGACAATATATTTATCTAGGAGCCTAATCTCTACCCAACATTCACACTAACTTCTAATATAAAACTGTACAGTTTCTTCAACTGCAAGTAAAAATTAGATAACCCTTACAGACAGAAATTAAAACAGCAAAACACACTGTGCCTTTAGATCCTCCCACTGTCTTATTCACAGGGAGCATTAGAGAAGTAGAGCCCAGTTTCTAGAATAAACCTACTGAGGTATTCTGCATAACACGAAAAAAAATTTCAGAAGTCTGCCACTGCTGGGATGGGGAAAAGGGTTCTCCTTCCTGCAGCTATTTGGTATTCAGATGCAGATAAACAGAAGGGGCAGGTAAGCAAAGGAAGTTGGGAAAAGAACATGTATTTTTTTGTCAGCCAAAGTGTCGGCTTTCTGCAAAGTGTAAATCATCATCTTTTTATATAAATTTGTTTCATTTTGGAGGGATAGAGCAGTAAGAAAATGTGCTTCTTCCTATGCAGCAGTTCAAAGCCTCAGTGCAATCCATGGAAGTTGTCCTCTACTGTCTGTCGAAATAAGGTTTAGATTAGAGAACAGTTTCAGGAGTCTTCAACCCTAAAACAAATGGCCACAATTCCTCAGAGAGACATTTCTGCAAAGTTATATCACTCTCAGATTCACTCTGAACACTTACAAATAAAGGTCTGACTATATACAAATTAACTTAGTGATTTGAGTTTAACTAACAAGGTTCATATAGGCACTTCATGAAGCAATTTAAGAATGTGACACTGTCTGACAGATTTACTTAAACATTGCAGAGAATTTGTAGTTCTTGTTATTTCTACAAGGCTTGACTGGGGAAATGATGAACACCAATAGGAAGCTATAACACAAAAATGCTGTTATAATGTTTTCCAATAATCTTGAGCTAAACAGGCAGACAGAGTTTTTAGAAGTAAATGTATGAAGTTCATTTACATGAAGTAAAAATTATGAAATTATACATGGAACATATGTGCAGAGTCTTTCAAACATACAAATGAAGTCCATGTCTCAGGGGCTAAAGCTACTTTTCCTTTTGGAAAGACTGGACAACTCATTAACGTGTTCAAGGCCAAAAATTAGTCATTGGGTAAATGAAATTAAACTCACTTGAAATGGAATTGAAATTATGGAAAACTGCTGAATATAACTTTTGTAACAATTAGAGTTGCTCTATGAAAATTAATGAAAAGCTCCATTTTAATCAAGTCAGCATTATGTCAGCATCCCTCTTTGTCATTCTCTATTGTCATTTTAATAGCTAATATTCCTTTTTTCCTTGCCACAGTTTCTACCCTTCATAACAGCTAGCATTGGTTTTCCTCCAAGTTCCATGATAGTTAATTAAACAGTTAGGAAAATCAGCTGATTTAGGCATCCTGTGGCTGAAGGAAGGCAGATATGCTTGTCAGGAACAGAAAACATATAGATGAGTTGACATGCTATTTTTATAAAGCTGTGGAAGACAGAGATCAAAACAGCCTTTTAGGTCAACTAGTTCATCTCTTCACTAGGGCAGAATTATTTCCAACAGGAATAGTTTTTATGGCTTTAGCTAATCTAGTTTTAAGAATCCCAAGTAATGAGGCTTTCATAATGTTGCCAATTTATTCTGATTACTCCTTTCGTATATCATATCCACAAACTCTTGTCCTTTTTGTTATTTTTTATTTTTACTCTTGTTGCAAATAAATAATAGTAATATTTCTAGATTCCAGGAAACAAGATGTGTGAAATATAAATATTGTGTTGGGTGAAAACATGCTTTCAAATGTGAGCATAGGAGATTTCTGAGACATCCATCAACATATGTCACACCTCATAGATTCTTTAGCTTTGCCCTCAGTGAATACCATTAACGTATTCAGAGGCATCTTTATCAAGAGAGAAGCACCAATTGCATGAATGATCCAATTAACTTGAAACTCTCTAGGCTTCTGTAGAAAACTACTCTGTACTGACCTGCTACAGATGCATGGATAAAAGTAAAGTTACACCCATGCTGACAACATATTGTCCAAGTTACATTTATCCCCAAGCTAGTAAATTGGTATTCTCTTTTCAGCTACTACTCTAAGGGAAGAATGCTGGAAGAAGAGACTGAGTTTTCCCAATAATAGGAATAGGTTCTCTTTAGTATTTTTTCCCAAAATTCCAAGAAGAAAAATGTTCTGTTAGCTGAAATTTAATTAAAAACCATAAAATACAAAAATGCACTTGCAGAAATATACATAATGCATCACCTTTAGAAGATGTTTTGATGCTGTGCTGGCAGGGGAGCAGAGCAAAGGATGGGACAGGATCCCTGGCAAGGGGCCAGTCTCTCAGCTGGGATGGGGAGGACCCAAAAAGGGCTTCTTAATCCCACTAGAAAGTGAACCAGATGGGCAGTCTTTGCTCTTCCTATAATTAATATAGCAGGAAGTAAAAGGAGACAGAGGGATTGTAGATGAGATAACTGCATAGTGAATAGAGACTGCTTGTGTGTGCCCAGACACACACCTACCCAGGCTGCTCCTTTAAGTGGGCAATAGCTGCTGGAGGATTCAACAAACAGTGCAACACTGCCTTTTTTTTTTTTTCTGTAAGCAACACCAGTTTTGCTCTTAAACTATATGAAGTTAGCTGCCATAAATCAGGAGGACTCGCAGAAATGAATGGACATCTAGCCAGTTCTTTGGAACAGGAATACCATGAGAACTGCACTCTGAGAAGGACACCCAGATATTGTTACAGTGGGAATCACAACACAGTAATGCAGCAAAACCACCGAATCATGCCTGCCTACATCATCCTCATTAGGCAGTATCGATATGACACCCCTTTTTCTTATTTGTCACCTGCATTGTTTATTTAAATTTGTAGCAGAGACTGTTCTTTGCTTACAGCTTAGATTTACTATGTATACTGACCTAGGCAGGTCTCCCTAGACATTGTTCCCAAACAGCTAAAGAATAATGACAAAATCAAGAAAATATTGCAATTGTCATATATCCCAAATAAAAACCCAGCCTTTTCAATGTCCTTACAGTTTGTCAGAATTGCAGTGTAAGCATGAAGTCCAGAAGGCCTAAACTTATTATGAAACAGTATTTTTATTCAGCAATGAAACTAGTAAAAACCTGGCTTCAAGGAAGTCACAAAGTCTCTCCCAGTTAAGATAATGGCTGCACAGTACTCAAAATTAAAAAAGAGTAGTTCACTCACATTACTCCTACTCACTCCACCCCAAAGGACGTGTATTGATGGCAATTCAGGTATTCCCAGAGACGCAGAAATCATTCAACAGAAAGTCCTGAGAAGGGAATTTTCTTAATGAGGACTATGTGCCCTTAAACAGATGACCCAGGTCTTTGAAAGTCACAGAACAGGGCCAAATTGGACATTATACTTATTATACATTATACTTTTCTAAACCAGAGGATGCAACAGATGTATGAAAGAGCATTTATTATTGCCATGTCGTAACAGCTCAGTTTTTCAGCTGGGCACAGTCTTGCTTTTGGCAGCTGTGATTTTCCATCTTCAGACACTGTGTCTGCAATTTGGTCCCCACAGAAATAGCAAATTAACTCTTGTTTGCTTTGTAGGTACAAACGATCAATCAATACAGCTGGAGACCAACGCTTTGAAATTATTTTGCTTGTTTTTAGTATGGATTCCAAGAAAAGCTTCTCAAAGGTGCTCAAGGAGTTTGGGTCAGGCCCATTCTCAGTTATTTCCATCTTTCCCAGCATTGTGATATCTCTGCTGGTTTTCCCTATATTCTTTCAATTTTTCCTTCAAGCTCTTACTTCTATTTTTGATCACTTTCTGGTCAATAAACTTGTTTCCCTTTTCAGGTGCTATCTCATTGAGCACCCAGTCAGAAAAAGTTAAAACACAGATAGTTTTTCAACACAGAGGCACTATGGTTCTGAGAACAGACATGTTGTATTATTGTCTCTCTTAAATGTAACTCTGAATCAGAAAAATTTTGCAAGGGCTTATGTGTTTTGTTCCAATGTATCCTTGTGATTTTTCCCCTAGAAGTCTTTTATGTATCAAATTGATTTGTTGTGGTTCAAAGATATGATTACAAATCCCTGAAAACTAACCAGTGAATATCAGTAATTTGAATCTATGAAGCACATCAGTCAATACATTCACTCTGAAACCCCCGTGACATGCTCATAACAATGCTTCATTTTTATCAGCTTCCTTCCAGCTCAATATTTATCGTATCATTCAAACATTTATTATCATAGAACAGTAATGTTCAGGATACAAAAAAAAAGGAAACGGCATTAAATGCAGAGCACACTTTTAACCGCCTGCAGATCTCAGTGAGTTTTCACTTGTTTTCTTTGCTTAGAGTTCAGACTGAAAGGCTGTGGTCCTTTCAATACAAGCCAACAGCAGAGCTTCCTGAGCCAAGGTAGCAAACTCTTTCCTGATATTTGCAACCCTCACGTTCGGGCTGGGCTCCTCCATGGTGCACAACAGCCCAGCTCTTCCCCGCCGCACCCGTGTTACATGTGCCTCTGTCATGGCTCGCTCCTGGCCATGATGAGACACCCCAACCCCTTTAACCCTGGTTATTCCCTCCTTACCTGCATTCTCCTACATCTTAGGATCTCAAAGCCATATTTAACCATTAAACTACTCATCCTAATGACAATCTTTCTGCGTAGCACAAAGATGAGGAGGTGGGGAGAGCAATAGGGAGCACAGCACGCTATGGGACGTGCTTCATTCTTTCCCCATCTCCCCTTACAGCCACTGCTGCACGCTGCTACAACACTCCAACCTCAGCACTCCTGCTCCCTGCCCACTGCAGAGCTCTGGTTCCAGTATGAGTGGGGAAGCTGCACCTTCGTGAGTGCTTCTCTAAATTCACATCCAGGGATTCATTTTTTTTTTTTCATTCCATCTGCATGTGAAATTCCTTGCCTGGGAAATTTCAGTACAAAAGATTAAACATTAGCAAAGTTGTAAGTATCTAAAAACAGGATCTAACAAGAGGAAGTGCCAGGCAATCTTAATAGGCTGTGCTACCAGCCTCGCCTATAACATATCTCTCTGTTTACTAAGTAGAGTATAATTATGATGAGTGATTCAGTTTGCTAACTAGCCAGAGCTGTCAGAACTTGGCTGTCTGCACAGTTGACGGGAAGAGGATCATAATCATTTCTAAATGTGACTGATAATGTGGTTTACATTTTTCACATTGTTAGCTCATGCACATTGGGATTTCTGTCTGGTAGGGAATAGATAATGTTTCTATTACTTTTGCTTGGTTTTATCTCAGTTCTTAACAGTTGGTTTGCCTTGGACCAGTGGTATTAGCAGCATCCTGGCATTCTTTATGTGTCTGGCACTTTTTTGTTTTTATTCCTGGACAGTACACCAAGGAAATATATTCCGGCATGTGGTCTTTACCTTTTCCTGAGCCAAACTAACCCATCAATGTATGTCAAAATAGAGACACTTGCAAAATTCATAGCTGTTACTGCTAAAGAACCAAAGTAGATGCTAATGCTCAGAGAGTTTACAGTCAGACAGTCAGTGGAAAGAATCCCTTTTATTTGACTTCTGATGTGCACACAACTGCAGACAAACATCTTCAAACTCTTCAATAACTCGTGGAGTCTATAGACTTCCATGTGGAAAGATTAAGTGCTACAACAGAATTTCCCTATTTAAAAGCAGCTTACTGATCTTCAGGAGAGTTAGAAGGGTTGCAAAGCTGCTTTAGCTTATGGTATGCTCTTTCTTAATAGGGAAGAGGGACTAGATTTAGCTCAGGAAGCCTGTGTCCATTGCTTCATCTAGCTAACTGAAGACAGCAGGAGCTTGGAGAAGAGGCACCATACAGTTGACATAGGTGTTCTTCCCTTGCTCTGTCTAAGATATATTTTGATGAGACTGGTCTTTCCAAGACGCTTCTGCTGATGAAAAACTTGGAAGTGGACCCAGTTATTTGCTTAAAATAATTCCAAAGCAAACATTTTCTTGATTTGTACCATTAAATACGGTATTCCTGAAGGATGACTCCTGGAAAGCAATACATTATTTTTATGCACAGACCTGGCAGAGCACAGAAAGAGAGGCACACCAGACTGAAAGGGTCCTCAGGGACCCAGTCTCCACCTATGCCACATCATGTGCTCCCTTGCAAAACCATGACAAGTTTGATCTTAGGTTCTGTCTCTCCTTTGTAATCAGGAAATAGTTTCAGGATCTGGTTGCTGAGTCGGTCAGATGCTGTCTTCTGATTTCAAAATAAGTGTGTTCCCATATGACTTATATCAAAAGGTCTTTCACCTTGTAAAGATATTTTCTCTCCTCATGTTGAGCCCATAAATGCATCTACATGGCAGTCATCACCATTCTTTGTGTCACTAACCTAAAGATTCTGAGTTTTTTGGTTTCTTACAAACTAGGCCCTGCTTTTCCCAGCCCTGCTCTTTGCCTTTCTCTGTGCCTGTTGCAGTCAGACATCAGCTCTCTTTATGATGATCATACAATGTACCCAAGAGAGGTACAACACCTTTGCACATCTCTTCTTGTGCTTTCCTTTCATTTCTAGAAACACTTCTGCTCTTGTATCTTGAGAGTGGATTTGGCCACCTTACTGCTTCATTATGTTAATATTCTGCAGTCTTTTCTTTCTCCCCAGAGTCATTTCCAATATATGAATTCCTAATCTGTAACAGAATTATTATCTCATGCACAACCTTGATTTCCAGCTCTTTAATGTAATTCTCGGGTCAGCCCAGTTTCTGTGTACCAGTCCACTCCTTTCCATTAACAGTGCCTCCCAGCACCTTGTCATCAGTAAGTTGCATTTGATATTAGTTCATTTCCTAGTAGTCCTGCCAAGCTCATTAATGAAAATAGTGAATAGAATCAGTGCCAGACCTTATGCTTGAGGAACTCCGATAATGTCCTCTCTTCAGCCTTATGTTTCCCCTTTAACACTCTCTGTTGCCACCTCCCTGGAAGCCAGCTCCTTACCTACCTGAGTTTTTTTCTGTTAATCTCCACCATGTCCACTTATTCATAGTTACCACAGGATGGTGGAACTGACACCTTCCCTGATTCCAGATAGACAATAACTACAATATTATTTTGTGAGAAAAAGCCATTGGCTAGTCTGTTATGAGTTACTTTTTGATAAAATCAAGGTGCATTGTAATCGTATTTTTCTTTAACAAGTTTCTTGTGGATTCTTTCAAAATCTGTTTCAAAATTATGACCTAGTATTCAGATTAGATTAACCCAAGTCATTTTCCATTCTCCCTCTCCTAATATCATCACTACAGGTGCTGCTGGTGGTCGCCTGGTGTGATCCTGCCTCTGCCAGGTTTGTTTTGATTACTTACACCCAGAGAGAAGTGAAAAATGTGAACAATCCCAGTTCACTGGGGTGGGATGGAGAATACCTGACCCCTCTGCCTCTCCCTTCCCAAGTACCAGCCTTTGGCAAGTGTATGGCTTCATTCAGAAATGCGATTTTGATTTTGTTGCATTAGTTTGGTGAGGTTTATTTATTTCTACTTTTCTGCTGTACAGCCTGACTTTCTTTGTACACAATACTATGACCACCTAATGCATATATCCTCCCAAGGCCAGAAGTACAAGCAGTTTATGTTTCACTATCAGGAACCTCCTCTGCCAACAGTCTCATTTGTGTTCCTGTAAGGTCTGATGGTATCACTCAGAATATTTCAGATAAAATCGGGATTGATGGTTATGAAAAGAAGAATGTATACAATGGAACATTTGCTTTAAATGTTCAGTCTGTATGAACTTGTGTAAGCAGACAGAAATGCCAGAAACAGTTGCTACAGATGAAAGACTGACAGGTTTCCTGCACCTAGACTAGTTGCAGGAAGAGGCCAAGTGACCTGGGGGTATCTCAGTGCTGGAGGTGGCAAAGCAGCTATGGGGCCAGGCTGCCCCTAAGTGTGGGGCAGCCACTGCTCCAAGATCCAAGAGGCAATAGTCACCAGCTCCTCTCCTCACTCTCTCAAAACACACAAGCGCAGCAATATCCTGAGATAAATATCATTAGAGGTTCTCCACAGCCCTCCATCACTGCTTCACCTCTTTATCTTCCTAATTTCTCCCTTGGCAGAAGAGGCAAGATCCTCTGCTCCAACCTAAAGTGGAAAATTCAATTTTTCATCTGATGTTGGGAAGCCTTCAACTATGCAGTCATTTGGCTTCCAATTTGTCATATAAATGCAGTATATCAAGTAAGGAGCATCCTGATAATTGATATGCATATACATATGGGTAAAGAAATATAGCATTCATTTTTATGCATAATTACACACAAAGATACATATATATATATATATATATATACGTGGTATTTCAGCTAGTAAAATAGATTGCTGTAAATTTACTTTAATATGCTGTATTTAAGCCTCTCTTAAGACCTGTATCCTAGCTCTGTTTCAAACCATTTCAGAACATATTTTTCATTGTTTTTTAAGGAGGAAAAATATCCTAGTGAACACTAATTGGTGATGCCTGTCTTATCAGGAATAAAATAGTCCTATTGGGGAATAATTCTTCTCCAATAAGTTTTTTATTGTCAGGCTAGTAAAAATGAGTTAAATGTAATTTTGACTCATCCATAATAATCTGTTTATAGCTTTGATGGTTATTTCTGTTTTGTACAGAAGCAATCACTTGGTAGATAGAATGGTACCATAATCTTAATTTATCACATACATGGTTTTGCTAGCAGCCTGCTGCCTGCAGTAAATATCCCAGGTCTGAACAAAGGTGCAAATAATCAATACATCTGTTCCATTTACACCAATAATGGCACATAGTAGGATTTACAGGCCTTAGTATAAAGGAGATGCACTACTCAGCTGATTATTCTTCAGTAGCCGACATACATTTGACTTTTACTTGTCTGTAAATACGGCAAAAGACTAACTATTCATGGAAAATGATTGAATGTACCACCAACACTCTCTCATACAGAGTTCCTCCCTCCTGTTTTTTTTTTTTGTTTGTTTGTTTGTTTTTTTTTAATGAAATTGTCTTGGGGAAAAAATACCTTGCTTCACTTTCATGGGAAGAGATTTCAATTAGTTGGCTTCTTGCATTCCCACCCCACACCAGAGACAAACCTCATTTTAACTCAAATCCAGATATATTGTTTGCTACCAAAAAGAATCATAGCTCATGACGGTAAAATTTGCCTCAGCTGTCTAAGATTGCTCAGAACATTAAGGACTTTATTATCTAAATGCTGATTTGATTATCAGTACTTTAATCAAAGAAAACTAATACTGTCACTTCTTGGAAACTGAGTAGGCTGGATGGAGAAAATTTATGAAGACAGCCTCAAGTGCAAGGAATTGTTGAAAGAGAAGGGAATTAAGTGTTTGTTAATGAAGAAACTTTTTATATAGTCACTTTTGACCTCAGGTGCTATATTAGGCACATATCATAGTCCCTAAAAATTAGGTCAGTAAGAGTCAAAGGTGTGCTTTCTAGAAATTGAGAACTTGTTCTCAATATTTGCATGTACTGTTTGTTTAAGGTGTCAGGTCCGGGAACATTTTCCTTTTGCCTCAGAAAGGTAAGGTACGGTAAGACAGACAGCCATTCTAGATGACAGGCCGACAAGAAGCCACTGAGCATTACGTGTTTACATATGCTTTTATTTTGCTAGCAGCTGACAAACTGCAGTAAATAATTACTGGGACAAGAGCAAAAGTGACCAATAGACCCATTCCATTTAAATCAATAAAATCATTTCTTATACATCAGGAATGACATGATGCACATTGATGAGGTACTCACAGTGCTCCTTGCTTCTTCTGAGAGTAACACTTTTACTCAGAATTTTCTAAGGAAAGTTCCTCTTTATAGTTTCTCCACACTTTTAAACCACAAATTAAGACACTCATTATCATTAGTTAGCTATGGAAATCTTGGCCCAAGGCTCTCCACTGATCCCTGGTGCAGAAAGATAAAACTACATTACGGTCTGTAGTGGTAGTAGTGACAGAGGGTGGAAGAACAGGAGACGGCGCTTTGGGCAAAGCATGATGCCCTGCCCCAGCAGCAGAGCTGAGTGCTGTGAGGTCTGGCTGCCAGCCCTTCGTGGGATGAGAAAAAGGTGGAGGAAATACACTGAAAGTTTTGTATTCTCTTTCCATAGCTTTATTATCTGAAGTCTGCAAACAAGACTTTCAGGTCTCTTCCCACTGCACCCTGCCTAGCACACACAGCTCACGAGGTGGGTAGGAGGGAACAGAAGAACAGCACAGCTTGCAGGCAAGATGGTTAAGCATGTAGATATACTCCAGCAACAAGTGCAGTCAATTCACCTCCGCGCCCTCATCAGCAAAACCCCACCAAGTGGCATGTTATGGCTTGGTTATGGCTTGGACTACAGCCTCACGGCAACTCATCTGCCTGCAGTAACCAGATTGTATCAGCTAACAGCCCACTGAGTAGGAGGCAGGTGCCCCAATGTTCATCTCATCCACGCTGTGGTACATCTAGGTGTGCACAGTAATAGAACTATAAAGATGTCTCACCATAGCCCTGAGATGATAGGAGCCAAAGTCCAGGAAAAAGGCAAGACTGATGGTCCAGTCTTCCTGCGCTTCCTTTTTACTCGACAGAGAAAAAGAGACTTATTCGGCTCATATTTCATCCAAGTTCATCAGCTCACTATATTTACATTGTTACCAGTGATAGTCTCCTATTGCTCAAAAAAGCTGGAATAACTATGTACAGTGGCATATACCCAGAGCTGTGCTAGAGAAAACTAATTTAGATGGCACACAAACATTAAGAAATGTCAGATTTCTGCTCACTCACAATTTTTCCTTCTGAATAAGAGTCCTACAGAAAGTAGGTATCATCTAAAAAAAAAGAATGAGGTTAAAGCTGCATGGACAACTGGATAATAAGCCTCACTTAAATTTTAAAGCCTTTGATCTTGCAATTTTAAAACTGTTCTTTTAAAATGGACATTTTTGTTTGATTTTTGTGATGGTTCCTATGGTTCCTTTATACATTTCCTGTCATGTACTATCAGTGGGGGTTTAAGCCTTTGCCTCCAGCACAGGCTGCTCATATTTGCATTATGGGAGCTAATTAACTGCTAAGGAGGAAAGTGCTGCTTTTCCAAAAGTGGGATGGACAGGTCCAGGTGCCCTGTCCAAGTGAGAGGCCAAGCCATGGGTTGAAGTGAGAAGTCCACCTCAGCCAAGTAATTTTCCTCCTCCCTTGGTAGGTGCGTTGTCATGAGAGGGTGGCAGAAAGGGGCAAGGGTATTTGAACGTGAGGGTCTGGTGAGATGACAGAAGCATCCTGTGCTCTTCCCTCCTTCAGAAACAAATGGCTACTGTCTTGTCAGGACAGGGTGCATAAAAACTGCCTTGGAGTTTGAGAGGGAACCCCTTTATCCCTGATGAATCTGAGCTCTGCCACCAGGGTCCGTTCTGAGCAAGCATGCATACACATGCTCACAGCACGAGACTTCACTGAAAACTTGTATTTTAAAAGCCCCAGTATAGAAATCCAGCACTCAGATTTATTTTTTTTTAAATCCCTTTTATGTTTTCAACTCTAAGAAGATCCTGTTTGTGTAAATGCTGCTACGCTGTGTACAAAAAAACAAATAAAAATACTTGCATGAAATGTTTGAAAACTGCTTCACCTATAGGTATAAATTTAAATAGAGCTGGTTCATCACTTTCCTAGTTTTTTACAGCAGCAAACAATACTGGCCATGAGAGTATTACAATGGAAGAAAATAATCCTTCGACATCAGGAAGCCAGAGACACAGATATAGCTCAGTCCTCAGTCTCTATCTGCCATGCTTTTGCCAGAAAGAGATTAGCCTGCCTCTGATCACAGCTTTGGAAAGCTTGGCATGCCTTTTGGATTAACCAGCTCCCACTACAGATGTAACAGGCACCAATCAAGCAACAGCAAATTATTTTCTGTGAAGTTATGCTGCAGTTCACCCACAGGTCCAGCTTGCCCTGTCAGACGACTTAGACCTCCTCAAAGAAGACCAGGGCCTAAGCCTAATGTGATCTGCACTGCCTGTAGGGCTGTAAACCGAATTTCTCCAGGAAGACACATCTGATGATTGCTATCTGCAGAGTTACATGCTGGCGAGCCTGATTAATATGAATGTAGTGGGATAGAGGAAGAGCCTCCCTACCTTTGAATATATTTATTCCCAAGTGAAGCAGCAGGTCTGACAAGAGCTCTCAGAAATATAAAGGTTTATTGCCTCATAATGGAATAAAAGGATTAATTTAGAATAGGTCTGTAGCCACTTGTAAAATATTTCATTTTAATAATTTATACTAATGGAATATATGATCTAGGGAGGGTCACATGGGTTGCTTCTGGGCAGTTGTTGACAAGGCGAATGTGGCTGGGGAGACCTGGGCTGGGCTCTTATTTGCTTGTCCCTGGTGGACTTGTAGGATGTTAAAAAGAGAGCATAAGAACAAGCAGCAGACAAAGCCTTTAATTCATCTACTCCTCATGTCGCTGCAGAGTGCTCATCAGATGGCAGAGCTGATCAGCTCAGCAGGTTCCTAAAACATGCACAAGGAGAAAAAACTTGAGCTTTTATCTCTCTAATAAGTAATGAATCCTAATTTCCCTTTCTAACATTAAAAAAAAAAAATAAATAGCCTTCTTGTGTGAGCACAGAAGAGCTCCGTAACAGCAACGATCTCAGCTCTAAGAAGCGTGCAGAGATTTAGGGGTCACTGACACTGTTGTGGGTCTGAGTCTTCGAGATGTGGCTGAAGGAAGAGCTACATGTGATAGGCAGGAATTATGCAGACTGTACAGAAAGAGTGTTGTATCTCCTTCCACACGTGTTTTAAGTCTATTATCTCCCTTTATCCATCTGAACCGTGTTTGTGATGGATATTTCTGATGTTCAGTCCTGTCCAAAATCTGAGAAAGGACTCTGGGAGCTCAGCATTGCGCAGGGACTCTTAACCAAGAGATTTGCAGAAATTCTTCAGTTCTGTTTGATCTGTGTCTTATTTTATAAATCCACCTATGCTCTGATGGTATCATGCAGAGACCAATGTCTCAGCAAGATATTTCCTTCAACCCTTCTACATGACTGCTAAGTCCATGTAAGAAAAGGCATCACACAAATATTTTTCAACTGTTTCCGTCAGCATCAATAAATCAGAATCAGCAGAACTTGTCCTCACTTCTGTCCTTATTAAAAGAAATTTACACAGAAATTCCTGATTGTTCAGTTATGTTTCATCTGACAGTGTAGAAAAACACAGAACTTTGTCCTACCTCTGCCTCATTT
Source organism: Tyto alba (assembly GCF_018691265.1). Taxonomy (NCBI): domain Eukaryota; kingdom Metazoa; phylum Chordata; class Aves; order Strigiformes; family Tytonidae; genus Tyto; species Tyto alba. The sequence goes on from NW_024881303.1 coordinate 11,334,450, forward strand.
TTAAACCTTAAAACTTGACCTCTGCTTAGTGCCTACTTCCCCAGCTTTGCTTTGTTAAGCTGCAAACATTTTTCTTTCATAACAATTTACATATGTAATGACTACAAGTACTTCAGGAATTGTTTGCTAAAGGCTCTGTGTAAATACTAATTATCAGTAATTAAAAATACACAACTATTAGGAAGATACTGATAGGGAGAAAATACTGCTTAGGAAGCAACTAACATTTGTCTAGGCAAAATTAAACATCAAATAACTATCTATGTAATTATATAATGTGACTCATCATCTGCTGCATAAATAAAAGTGCAAATGGGAGAAAGGTGTCCCCACACACACACACACATGCACATACAACCCAGCCGGCTCACAAATTGTGCATCTTCAATATTGCAAATTCATTTCATGTTGGGAGCAAAGAACATTTAGAGATCTCACGTTACAGTTGCAGAAATGTAACAGCTGCATTGAATGTTTTCTATGTCATGCTAAAATTGGGTGCTTCCAGGCTGATGATATGCAAACTTAACTCTACAGGTCGTAAAATGCACTGGGATTCTTTCTTGTGCCAAGTAAGCGAGAAAATATCCTTTGTAAAGAGTAGAAATAAAATTCAGGAAGAAATTGCATCTGCTTCATATTTTTATGAAATCTCGTTTCACCCTTCTTGATGTATTTTTTAACTACTAATGAATTTGTTTCCTTATTAACTGTGGTTCAGCATCCAAGTATTTGAAGTGGAATTTTGGCCCATCTACAGATGTCAAAGGGCATTTTGCCACTGTTGTAAGTGGAGTTATATTTTCATTTTAGTGATTTATTACAGATTTCAGCAGGCTTTGAATCAGCCTTAGTCCATCTAAAATTAATCAACTTTCTGAGCCTGGTGGGAAAAGTAAATACATAATCTATGTGCATTATACAGCGATCCCAAAGTTTGCTCTCTGCTGTACCTGCTCTTGATGGTGGGGAGAAAACCCATTAAGCAAACAGACAGGCAAAGGGGGCAGCAGTTTTACAAGAGGCACAAAATAGATTTCTGCTCTCAGAGCGCAGTCTCCATCTCACTCAAACCCGTCACTGTAAGGGGATGGTGTGAACACACCTGGAGCACAGAGCTGCTGCGGATGCTTACCCCTGACAAGAAAGTGATGCAGCTTTGAGAAAGCTTCTCTTCCCATAATAACGCCCAGCCTTGGTGTGCTCAGTGCCTGCAGCTGCGCTGTCAACAGGAGCGAAAAGCTGTTGGTCGCATGAAGGCAGCGGGGCTGAGCTGCCCCCCAGAACTCATTTTCAAGTATGTTTTTATTCACTTCTGTGGAGTTTATTTTTCCATTTCTGGCTCTGCCATTTTAGGCTCGGATTCAATACAGGGAAACACTTCAATTATCTCTGGATCGGGTCCTCAGATTGTATTGTGGCTGAGGCTTTGAAAATTGCTGTTATCAAAACTATTAGCTGACTTGCTTGTGCTATTTTGAGCTGGACTGAAAACGGCTTGATGGGACATTGAGTCACTCACAAACCTTGAGTCAGGCAAGAATAACAGGAGTTTCACTGTCACATTTTGACTTCCAGCTTTCAAAAGGCTTTCTCAGCAAACAGCTATCCCGTTCCCTCTCAGTGAGCTGCCAGATGCAAACTCCCCTGAGCCTAAGGCCAAGGTGTGGCAGAAAAGGGTGGTTGTTTGTGCAAAGTCTGACCTTGCCTCAGCTTGGTTTGCTCCTGGCAAGAGGACAACACCAGCCTGGTGCTGGGGGCTTTTCCCTCCTGGGGTGTGAGGCTTGTGCCACACCAGCTCATGGGGCAGCTCCAGTAAACCCATTGCTGGTCTATCTGCCACCAACAGGTGAGGAGAGCCAAAAAAAAAAAAAAAAAAAAAATGATCCCAACCCCTGTGGCTCTGCATTCACTTCTGTGTATTCCTTGCCACGGGTCCAGCCTGCCTTCAATACACACCAAGCATGGGAACCTTCTGACATCTGCAAAAGCTTAGCTATCAGGCAGCTTCCTAAAACACAGTTTTCTAGCCTATAAATAGTACTGACTTCCTCAAGTCTGCCAGTAACTAATGCTTTGGATCAATATTTTGTTAATTTACAGCATTTCCTCAGTCTTTACTCGGCATTTTCGTTCTTTCCCCTCCTGCTTTCAATTCTCTTTTGCTTCAACAAAGCATGAAATCATTGTTTGTCGAAAGATAATCTGCTCGCTGCTGTATCTGGTTGTAACTAATGAAATTTTCTTCAGTATTCTAGATTGCTGGGGAGACATGTAACTGTACTCTAAATAATTTGAGATCAGTCAACCCCACTGCTGTGCTTGCAGGTTACAATTAGGTACATGCCAATGAGACTCTGTTGGTCTTATTTTGTTTGGTTTCATTTATCAAAAAAAAGGGTAAGTGCAGCTGTCCCAGAGAGAGAGACCCCCACCCTCTCACCAGTCCCTCTCTTCCCTCTCACCAGTTCCTCTCTGGTGTGATATGGATGAGGAACTGGACAAAACACAATGTTAAACAAAGCACAGTTTAAGCATTTAGTCACCAACCCACATCACGTTCATTGTCTCGATTTCCTCACAAAATGGACATGGAGATTCAGACACCAAAGAAGAGGACTACAAAAGGCAGCATGCTACAGGGGGTGGTCAGGATTCATCTGTGGGGACCAGAAGGAAATGTTTGGGGCAGGAATGGAAAGGAAAGACCCTTTAGAGGGATCTTTGCTCGGGTCTGGGTGGAAGGCTTGCATCCATGCACAGTACTCAGCCTCAACTCTCCCTACAGGAAGGTCCCTCTCTTTCCAAACATGACCAGGTCTTTCTCTTAGTTGAGAAGTCCCATCCTCCTTATGCTCTCTAACTCCGGCTAAAACCCAAGATAAAACAGAGGATAGAGGAGATGAGTTCAAAGCTCTCTTCTGCCTGAGAGAATCACAGCCTGTGGTGTCCAGTTACAGGTGGGCCACCAGGGTGAAGGGAATCTGAAGAAGGGAGAAAGAGCATTTTTTTATCACCCCTACTGAAGCAATTTGACTTCTCATGGAACATAAAAACATTCATTACATATATTAACAATGCATAACTGTGTGTGTTAGCTGTTAGCAACAGCATCAAGGGTGAGAAGCTCTGGTACCTGGCTTCAGTGAATACAACTGAGTGCTATGAATGACTTAAGGGGGAAAAAAACAAAACAAAACAAAACAAAACCCAAACACCATGTTTCCAAGAACAAAAGTGAGATGAAAGTAGTTGTCATCCTCTGGTGAGTGGTGTGTCATTGTAATGGCTTCCAAAAAAAATCACCACTGAGCTCTGCATGACAGTATATCACTCAGGGCTGCAGAAGTGTGGAGTACGCAGAAATGAAGGGGAAAAAAAAAAAAAAAAGAAAAGTAGCAAGCTACCATAGTTTTATAGTGGCATCCATCACAGACACTACAGGAACTGTATCTATGTTTGGTGAAATGCTGTCACCAAAACATCCATCAGCAAGTGGTCAAGTCCAGAGGAGACTGACGGTTTGTCAGCAAGCCAGATACCAGCATGCCCAGGCCGAGGGTCTTTCCTCCAGGACCAAATGTGGGGCCACCAGCTCTTGGCAGGGTGGGACATGGACCCAGACTCCAGGTGCTCTTCCCTCCCACCCACTTTCCTTTCCTTCAGCTGATCCCTTCAGGTCAGACATATTCACAGCCCTCCTCCAACTCACTTCTATTTTCTTTTTCTTTGCTCTAATTTGGAAAGAAAACAGGTTTTGAAACCTCAAGGATTACTGGTTGTCCTCTGATCAGCTTGATCTGGGATGCCAAAGCGCATCACTTATAACAGTGGGAAGATCAAAAAAGCACCCCAAATTGTGGACTATTTATTCCAGGACTGTCATTCAGCTCTCTAAAGATTGCTAAAACTAAGCTGGAAGCATGCCAAAACCAGATTTTCAGACAAGATTGTCCTTATTTCCAGCTTCTTGCTGGACTGTAAAAACATAAGCTCAGACTTTCCTGTGGTTTCAGATCATCTGTGTCCAGGTCTGCCTGAGACTGGCAAATCCCAATAAGCAAGGGGACAGAATTAATGAAACTAAAACTGTTTTGAGTCTGATTTTATATCCACCTCAGGACCAGATTCTTTTGATTTGGCAAGAAGTGGGGGGTGCGTGTGTGTGTGTTTGTGTATGTTTATGTGTGTTTAACTTGTGGTGGTTTCACTGGTGGTGAGAACTGCAAATGTGCTTGCTCATTCCTCATGGTTTCACTGTACAAGACAAATACAATTGATTTAGAAAGAAAGAGCCTTGCCAAGAACAGTAGCAATGGCTTTGTCCTAAGTAAATTTAATGCAATATGCTTTGGTTAACAGCTGCAGCTTTGGAAAGAAGCAGTTCACCTTCTCCCAAAAATAACCATGAGAAGCTAAGTAACTGGCTGAGAAGCTAGTTTAAATGCGTGAGGATTTGAAGGCCTGCAGTGCTAGCTAATAGAATCAAACAGCTATCAAAAATCATGGCCAGCTGAGCTGGTGAGTCCCAGGAGGTTGGAGGAAAATGGGGGAGAGATAAAAATTCCTAAGAGTGGTTTTATGTGTAGAATGACTATATACTCTTTTATTCTGGGAAAGATAAAACGGAATAAAAGTGTCAGAGACTGCCAGTTTTAGGTATTAAAATATTTAAAGAAATAATCATTATGATATTAGTCCAGAAAGTATTATTTCATCTAGCAGAGGTTAATGCATTTCATAGATTCTAGGGCCAGAAAAGGCTATTAGGATCACCTAGATTAAATTTAATATAATTCAGGTTCAGTAGTAAATGCAGAGACCCATTCTGACAGGCAGACAGCAAAGTGTAAGGTTGTTCTCAAAGTCTTTAAGAGAAAGGGGGAGAGAGCCAGAGGCAGATCTGCCAACTAATTCTCCGACAGAAACAACTGGAGTTTGCCTGGAGACATGATTTTTTTTTTTTTTTTTTTTCCCAACCAGGTCCAACAGCTTCCCTGCAGCAGTGAGGTCTGCCCTCAGGGTGTGGTGAGCACCGGAGGGGTCACCTTCCCTCGCATGAAGCACCTGTGCTTTGCTAAGGATGCACAGCCCCTCATCACATCCCAGCTCGCCTCTTGCAGCGTGCAGGAGCCTCCTCTCCTCCCTCCCAAAAAGCTCCGGGATGGTTTTTTGGACCAGTTACAGCCGAGCAGAGCCCGCGCTGCCCTGGGCCCGCTGCTATCATTGTCCCATGCACACCATGCGGTTTCTTCTCCCACTTGACCTCTCCAGCTGGGCTGGCTCTTCTCACAGGTCTTTCAAGCAGCCGCACCATAACCAAGCGCGATGGGGCTGGTGGGTGGCCTGGCTGCAACCCGCGGCTCCTCGTGGGGAGCACGGAGCAGGCGAAGAGCTTCAGAAGGCGGTTGTGTAGGAAGCTGCCTCAGACGCTGCCCGCTGCAGAGATGGGTAGATGGGATGCAAGCTCTTCCCTCCCCTGGGACTGCAGGAACCCACCAGGTATTTTTATTTCCCCACCAAACTTATGCCGTTCACCTCAGGCTTAAACAGAGGAGTGTGAACGGCTTTCAAATTTATTTTTTGAGTTGGTTGTTCGCTTTCTAAACCTGCCCCTGTTTTGGAGGAAAAGAAAAAGGCTTTTTAAAAAGTAGCGGCTGAGAAATTTGTCCTGGTTTATAAGTGGAAAAAAAAAAAAATATATATATATATATATACAAAAAGAATCACTTTTATTTTCACCACAAAAGATGTTTTGCTATTTTTTCCCCCCCATCAAATCACTGCATTTACTATAAAGCCTCCTCTTTTTCCAAGAGTGACAAAGGGTTTATTTGAAAAGCTTTTGTTCTGTGCTGGCACCCGGGGCTGCAAAACCTGGGCCTGGCCCCGAGCTGCAGGTTCTGCCTGTCTCCTCTATGCTTTTCCTCCTTTTGCCTTGGGGCAACACAGAAAGAGTAAAGGAGACAGTGAGGCCACTTCTGAGCCTTATGTGTTTGTGTCTCACCCCTGTAAGAGAGCTCAGGTGACTGTTGTCCAGCTTCATTTGTATGCTTGGAGCCAATCCTGTCATGGATCCAAAACCCAATCATTCCTATTGATTTCATTGTGAATTTGTCATGTGGAACAAGTCAGAAGAAAAGGTTGCCTTGTAGCTATAAGCAGAAAAAAAAAAAAAAAAAAAAAAAACAAAAACAAAAACAAAACTGAACCACCCCGAACCAAAAAAAAAAAACCAACAGCAAATAAGGAACCTAGAACTCTCCTTTACATTAGATAAGCATCTTGGCATGTTAAAATCACCCTTGAGCACCTCCCACTGAAAATTAAAGGAAAGCCTCAGTTTTATCACTGAAGCTGAAAAATGTTATTATTTAACAATTGGTTGTGGGCATTGTTGGTGTTATAATATATCTCATTTCAAATTACAACAGATGAGTGATCTCTAAATTGTTGGTTCAAATGAGATAATACTCCATCATGCTTTCCTTTGCAATACAAATCCACATAACTAGCACAGTATAAATACAATCACTGGCTGGTATAAAAGCTTCAAATACTATTTTAAATCCTGCAAGTATGGCTTGTGCTCAAATTGACAGCTCAATGCTCTGTCAGTTCCTACTGCCAATCTCATTATGGAAGTAAACGGCTCTATCTTATTTTATTCTGTTCTATACATGATGCACTTAAAAGGACTTAAAAAAACCCTAGTAAATGAAAATATATGGTACAATGAACAGTTAAAAATGTCAGTTGAATTAGTGTTTGTGTGATATCTTTTCAGCATACAATGCGAACACAAATGCTGCCTTTTATAGAGGTTTATGCATACAAGGAACGTGAAGTGGAACAAATGAGATTTGAATTTTATTCTTCTTTTATAGCATTGCATTGCAGATAGCTTTTTTTAATTAGCTCCTATCTCAACACCTTTGGCAACTCTAAATAATTCAGGGAATCTTCTGTTGTTGTTGCTGTTGCTGTGGTTTGTTTTGCAGAGAAGTAGCCCTTGCAAATAGCAGGAAGCTTATCTGTCATCTACTTTAAAAATGTTCCTCCAATTTAACAACCAAACTCACAGGGAGTGTGCTGTGGTCTGCTCAGAGTCTTAAACCCAGATCAGCTGCCAGATGCATGGTGGCAAGCCCTAAGAGGTGCCAGGATTGTAACAGTTTGCTTCCCTGTTCATGAAATTTCCTACACACTCAACGAAGTGGAAAAGTCTGTAGAAGTCAGTTTGATGGAGGGGGCTCAGGGATCCAGTTCCCCACCAGCCCCTCAGCTCACCTAAGGAAGGACGGGAGGGACCCAGTGTCACCACACAGTTCCATCAACCTGTTACTGCCTCCTGGCCTGGTGTTATACCTTTAGCAATAAAACATGAGCGGGATATAAAATAGGCACAAAACCCATCACTCCCAGGACTTCAAAGCAACAGGCGGTATTTTATGTCAAAATAAATAAACAAATGCATGTAGACAGAAGTTGATGTTTATGCTACATTGCGTGGTTTGGGGGGGGGGGGATAGTCCCACCATCTCCATTTCTAGGCAGCACATCTTTGCACAACTTCTTTGTTGAAAAGCTTCAGGGACACAGTGTCTTATAAGGATTCCCTCGGGCTCCCAGCCTCTCCCTTGCTTCACAATGTGTGGGCAGGATACAGCTGTTCAGCCTCACCGCGTGGTCTTCTCATCCAAACTGATCACATAATGCAAAAATTACGTCCCTCAAGGCACTATGGAAATTCACATCCTAACAGTTTCAAACGCCTATTTATTTCCCAACCTAGTGCAAATATTACGCCTGCTCCCGAGTCCACTGTTTCAAATGATACCGCAGTGCCTCAGATTAAGTCTGTGGGGTTTCTTTTGTACTTGAGAAGGACAAGGAAATTCTTATTCTTTGCAGAAAAACAGAGAATAATTATTTATTAAAACAAACAAACAAAAAAAAACCCAACACAGTGACATTTTCTCCATCTCCCCAGATTCTTTCAAGGCAAATCCAAACGTAAGGAAATAAAGCGCAACAGAAAGGAGTATTCTATGTTTATTGCACTATAGCTTGTTTACCTACTCCACCTGACTACTCTCCGTTCACGGGAGAAACAAAAAGGATTTCAGCTGCTGTACATCATATAAATGCAACATGACATGAAATGTTTATAGGCTTGGATTTGAGAAATTTCTAACTCAAACTTTCAGCAATGACATCCATTTCAAGCCTAGGAAGCAAGCACAAAAGAATGAGCTCAGCTCAGGGGCTCTGGGGAGCTTCTGTCCTACATCAGCCCTGACCAGGATCCTTGTGTGACCCCCAGGGAGTCATATAAAGTCACATCCATAAATGAAGGGGCTCGTGCTCGCTGCCACTGAACACAGATCCTGGCCAACCCCACCATACTGTATCAGGGAGGGTTCGCAGTAAAAAACATCGTTTACTCCCACATACATTCTGCCTGTCTCTCTTGCTCACATCCCTCAACTCTCTTTGCACTTCAGAAATGTTGTCCACATATGTCCTCTAGCAGTAGTAGAAGAAAAAAGATGTTTGCCAGGTTATGCAACAGGAATTTGGTAAAAAATGCGATTGTAAACCCAAGCTTCATGAAACAGTCAACAGAGAGCGAGCCCTGGCACAAGCACCCTGTGCTAAGACCCAAATTTAATTCAATCCATCAGAAAAACAAAAGGAAAGAGGAAAGAGGATAAGAGGCTGACATTTTGGCAGTGTTTGCCTCTTCAGAAGACAGCAGGTGCTGCCAAAATATTAGGCGCTCTCATCTCTTCTCCTCACTTTTTTTTGTGATGCGCGAATTAAATCCTACAGTTGTAAATGATCTAACATGCCAAGGCTCCTTCCTGATAATTGATGGTTTTCTTGATCTCCTTTTTTTGACATGCTCTGTCCCCAGATGCCCACTGTCCCTCCAAATCTCTCTGCAGCCCCTGAGCCTTAATTAGATCTTGCAGTTTCTGTTTCTGTGATGCTTTCACCACTGCAGGTTTTGTTTCCATTCCAGGTCTGTCTTTTCTTCAGGCTTCAGCTGTAGTTCAAAGATGCTCTGCTGTTCTTTGCCATCGGCCGCTCACCTGAACTACCTTTTTATAACAGTTGTAGCTGCTAGCCCAGCCCTCTGTGAATGGCTGCTGTTCATCTTGGCACACATTGAAGACGAAGAGTGAGTATGAAACAGTAACTCTGGGTTAAACCTAAGGAGGGAATTTGAGCTTCATGATACAATGCGGAATTCAGGTATCCGGTTCAGGAATGGAGTGGAAAAAACTAATTTACTTCTCTACACTGTGTTACACATTATGTACCAAGAAATGGTATTCACAGGAAAACATTGGCAAGCCCAGCTGAGGGGTGCATAAGGCATTGCATTTCTCCCAGGCAGAAGGACCTAGCCCAGAGCTGAGGTTTGGATGTCTTTATGACTTAAATCCTTAAATCTTCCTCCTGTTTAAATGCCCAAGTCATGCATTTAGGGGCACAGGAAGCAGCATGGATATTTCACACTATTGCCTGCCTCATGGTTAAGTCATGGCACAGGACAAGCAAGAGAAGACCCAATCCCAGCACCTAGATCTAGGGCAACCAGTTAGAAAAGGGGGAGCTGAATTTCCAGCTCCCGCTTCTTAAATTTTCTAGAGAATAAGGCCAATGCAGAAGTCTTTCCTCTCCCATATGACAGACTTACCCACTTGCTCAGAGTTGCACCCTCTTTTGCTTGCTCTTTAGGTAGACCCATAACTATTTCCTACCTGGCTGCAAAGTTTCCTAGCATCAGCATATTATGCAAAACATGGTTTTAAATTGTCAGCTCTCTGTAGCAGAGTGGTAGGTGTGTTTTGAGCATGTTTAGTTGAACTAAGGCCTGCAGGGCAGGGGATTTTGGAACCAAGAAGCCCATATTTTTGTAAATCCAACCTAACATAGGTAGGAGGTAGACACCCTCCTCTTGGCCAAGATGGCAGTACTCCTACTCTGGAGCATAACAGAACTAACCTATAAAAAAAACTTGGCAAGAACATTTAGACTTTTTTACAGTGTCTGAGGTTCTGTGCTGCTTAGGCAGAGATCTGCTGGGTCATTGGGTTTGAGTGAGGATCTAGGAAAGGTCATCTTCCAGACCATACAGAACATCAGACATGGTACACACTTGTGAGGAGGGAGGAATGGGGGCTCTAGGCAGACATCTCCATGGGAAGACCGAATAAAAGCTGGCACACTGTGAGGAGGGCACTGCTTAAAGTAAAACAAATTAGACATTAGCCACAAAACTCCCTTGCCCTGCAAGTCACCAGCCACTTACATCATAAAAAAAGATTTGCCATTTGCTTTCCTGCCCCAACCCCCAGCAAGGAGAGCAGTTTGTCTGCTGGCTGAGAGCCCCTTTGGAAATGCTGGCACCTTCCCTTTTAACTTCCTTTCCCTAGTGTACCCTGCCCTGTATTTTTTGGCAGCAAAAGTGGGTGACTTCAAAGCAAGCAGTAGGAATGAACTTTTAAAAGGTGGGCACTTGGTAGCAGCCACATTAGCAGCTGACTATTTCAGAGAACTTCTTAAAAGAGAGAGACCTCAGTAGCAAGGGATACATTAACAGCTACAGGGTACTTACAGTGCAGAGAGAACAGCAGCCTGTTCTTTATTTATCAGCTGCCACGCTGGTAACTAGCTTTGGCAGAGTGGCAGACTGAGTCAGGAGCCCGGGGAACAAAAGAGGCAGATTTCTTTCGCAGTGTTTAGATTCTGCATTTGCAGACTCTCCTGCTAAAGACACAAAGAGAGAGATTATGGCTGTGATAATCTACGTAGCAATGCAAGTTTTAGGAAAGCTGGATTCCAGTCCACCTGGGAGAGGGTAGGCAATACCCGAGGCCATTTGAACAGAAAATACAGTGCCAGTTTTTAATGGAAGCACACAGAGCATAGGGAGGCAGTGAAACCCATAGTAATGACACGTACTGTGGAGGGGATTGCACAGGAGCATCACAGTGGCAGACTTCTAACAGCGCTGGGTGCTCTGGGCACACCCGGCTTTTCTAAACCCATTCAGCATGGCTCCTAACACAATTCTCATAGCCACATTTCCAAGCCAACGTTATGTCAGAAGCACTCAGTATATGGACCACTTTGGAAAATTGGCTCCTACTTTTTGGCAGTAATTGAAAGCTGTGCTCTTAGGAAAATGGGAGCTCTAAACTCTTGTATGACATTTCTCAACTTTGCTCACAAATAGGAGAACCTGTAAGCCACAAAGGCAATGCCATCACCCATCTTTTAAGGATATCACCATCAGAGAGACTATTATTACATTTGGTCTTCTATTTCATCCTCATGAGAACTGTAAGGCAAAGTTAGCAACAGCAGAGTGGCAGACTACTACAGCATTCAGATTCAAATATCCCCTGGTTTAATACACAGCTATATCTAACTAGAAACTGTACTGATGTGCATGACTGATTTGCATGTAGGTAACAGTATGTGTAGTGCATGCCTGTTCCTTTAAATGAAAGGAAACGCCAGGCAGTTATCTCCATCAGATTTTATTATGTGACATAGGATGAACAATTACATACTGTGCAATAAGCTAAGTGAGGTTTTAATCGCTGGTGCATTTATGGATGGGTTATCCTGACCTTTCATAGCCTTAAAAACTAATAACTGAAGCAAAACGAAGTTTACCAGCTCTTCAGAGAAACTAGCCATGTGAGCATAATCAAATCCCAGGCTTTAGCAAAGCCTGGATTCCTGAGCTGGTGAGGAACTGAGTCGCTCCCCATATCTGATGGTGCTGGACAAGCAATGTCTTTCCTTTTCGACCAAATTAGAAAAAAGGGTATGGGGTTTATGGCTAAGGCCAAATCATCACTGGAAGTAAATTACGCTGAGTTTGCAGTTTTCATTGTCTGCATGCTTCATTTATAAGACAATAACAACCGTTGTGATATCTTTAATGAAGAATACTTATTCTAAGAAATGTGATGTATCTAAGAATAGTTATATAGAAATTATGCTAGATAAATGTCACACTAAAAAGGGAGAATTCTGTCTTACGGAGATACCAATTCTATTGAAAGATGCTCCTAGGCAAAGAGATTTGATGAAGTCCATGTGTAGATTAGTAGCAGAGATATGAACAGAACCTGAAGTCTCACCTTGTCTCCCTCTTCGTTATACCACCATGGTTTTCTGGAGAGGTGAATGAGATGATATTTATAGGAATGAGAAATAGTATTTAACACCATTTTCACATTAACATTTTTCTAGTGCTTCCCTGAAGACCCACAGCTGTTAGGACTCTAATCCAGAATTTTCTCCATTCCAGAAAACTGGGAATAAGAGTTGCCTCCCCTTCATGAGTCCTTTGCATGCCATTGATTTAAGGACTTTTGTGCCTCTTGCAATCAAGCGATGCTTTGCAACCCTACTGCATCCAGGAGGCAATCATTTGAATGGAGAGACTTGAAGAATCACTACCATGAACCGAACTCTAATGATAATCTCTTTTCACCATAGCCATGTCTGTAAACACCAGAACGCAAAACTGCCCTGTTTCAGCTTATTTCAGACATGAAGGAAATAAGATACTGTGATCCTCTCTTTTTTTCTTTTTTTCTTTTTTTTTTTTTTTTTTCCAAAAGGGAAGGCACATTTGCAAAGCCTACCTGCAGCAAGCCCTGTCTATCTGTGGTCTACTTCAGAAGAGTGGCTTTTCAAGGCCTCTCCCAGGCTGCCTCATTCCAGGCTTGGTGACAAAATTGCCTACAGCCATACATAGCCATTTTGTTCGCCACCCTCAGCTGCAAATGCAAAGGAGCTGACACGCCTCAGATTAAACTCACCACAAACATTCAGAGAAGTTAAATGTTGTGATCTGACCCACAAAAGAGAGAGAAAATGCACATATCCGATGAGTTTGCAGGCATCCCTCCTTGCAGCTGCGCAGCTGTCCTTCACACATGAAAGAAACAGATCTGGCTACCAAACATCTCTTTCAGCTTTTCCTTCTGTACAGTTACATTCAGGTCTCTCCAAACCACACTCTGTGAAACATTACAGCTGCCTGGGACATATCCTCAGCAGTTGTAACCCAACCTGGCTCCATGGATTTCAAACGCATTTTCCACCCACTGGAGAATCTGTCTGCAAGTTGAAAGTACTTCCCTCTCCTCCTTCCCTGCCTGCCACACAAACATACACACATGCATCCACATACATGGTAAATGAAATGAGTCCAAAAAGTTTTTCTCAAGTCTGGTAGCACTTTTTTTTTTTTTTTTTTTTTTTTTCAAAAATAACTTGGAAGATAAACTTTGAAAGCTTTCCAGTGCAAATGTTCCTGGGGCAAGAGGGCTGAATGTAAACAATAACGAGAGCTTGGTTTTGCAAGAACTTTTAACATGGAGTCTTAAGTCAAACGTCCATTCCTCCTCCTCTTCTTTCCCTCCTACAGCTAATGTGTACTGTACACACATGTGCATCAATCCATCAGACACTCCTCATGGCTGCCAGGTCACTGAGTACGTGGCAGCTTCTGCCAGAGAAGTAGAAATGTGCTGGTCTGATGTTTTTGATAATGACTTTCCCCCAGCGAGTCAGGGGAAGATAGCTGTTATCCCTAGTTCTTGTGGTTCGCTGAGGAACAGGTAAGACACACTGAAGAACAGGTAAGAAAAGCATCTCCGGCTTGGTTATGTGCATGTGAATACTGCTGGGAAAAACAGAGAGAAAGGATCCTACCTTGTGGTAATTAGGGGAAGGGGAAAAAAAGGAGGAGATGGAGAGGATGGAACCTTTGGTCCCTGTTTCGTAGTTTGTTTGGGCCTTGAAGTGGTTAAATCAAAGAGCTTCCAATTTTCAGAACTGTACAGTGACAGCACTCTCAGATCAAACAACATCATGAAAGTGGGAACGATCACATGGTAGGATGCTGGTAAAAGGGGTCAAAAGATAACAAAGGCTTCTGTTTTGATTCGCTAAAGAAAAGGTAATCACCAGAGTGGGATGTGATGAGGTCTAATTGGTCTACCTTTAGATAGAGTGTAACTTTTCACCAGAGGAACTGAAGTTGGGCTGGGTGAGGTGAACGTGCCGTGAAGAGTTCAGGGAAAGACCATGAACTTTGGCTACTCCATCATCTACTGCAAATCCAGAGCATCTCTGAGCATTTAGTGAGTTCTGTACAGCTCCCTGATAACTGTCCAGGTACAAGCAAGTACAGAGCAATTTTCTGAGTTTATATAGCTCTGGGAGCCGGGATGACCCTGCTCTGACACATGTGCAATATTCAACAGATGGAGTCTCTCAATGCCTTTGCAATACAAACCACTATAAGACTATTAATGAGGCACTGTCTTTTGAATTAATCTCTCCAGCATAAAGTTAGTAGTGTCAGTGGGATATTAATATATTTCAGATAATCGTATTATCTGAGCATCTTCTAGGTAAACCAAACTCATGCAAAGTTTTTAGCTGATTCCAGCATCCTGCTGACTCTTTTTCTTTTGCAAGGCTTTAACATTTCTTGGCATACAGGCTGCTGTTGTAAAAATGTTGTAGTCATTTTTTTTTTAATTTTTTGTTCAAATGGATTTGAAAATGCAGGACTGATGGAGGAAAAAAATGCTCGTTTGACTAGATACTAATAGAAATACACTAATAATCCCCAAAGATACTTGAATGAATCCTAACTTGATATATAGGATTGTTGATGCTGTTGATTTTTTAACTTCTAGATTCATAATGCCCTTCATACAATGGATAGCTGTAACTGTATTTCTGGAAAAGAAGATGGTCTGCTGGAAACACTGGCCATCTGCAAGGCTGGATTTATGTACGACCATTTCCTTTCTTTGATAAGCAACACAGGGATTTCCAGATTCAGCAGCTCGGCATCTTCCTTTAAAGCACGCACCAGATTTGTAACATACTATAGGCTGACTTTATTAGATTAATTAAAGAAACCTATTAATTTCCAAGTAAATGAAAAATATTTTTAATCATTGCCTGTGAACCACTTAGCACATTAACTTGTCCCTCTGAAGTCATTTACTTAAGTGTGCCCTCAGTTTGCTTAATCCATAACTGGTCAATAGTATATTAATATTACAGTCTCATTTCAGATCTAAGCATGTTTGAGCCTATTAAACTGTCACCCTGGATTTACTTGCAGGGAAAAATTATCTGCATTCAGAGATAGAGAGAGAAAAGTATTAAAATGAATCGAGCACTAATGAAATTAATCATAATCATCATAAGTACTTTCAACTGCTATCACCCAGTGGGAGATGCCGCTACAGGAAAGTCTTCCTGCTCTATTGTTTTTATTGCTGAGCTGTGGAGCACACTTTAGTTTTTGTTTGTTCCAAAGAGACCGATAACGCTCTGATGATCATTTGGAATCATCCCTCTTATTTTTTTTTTTTTAATTCAGAATCAACCTTAAAGACAACCTTGAAATACAAGCCACTTCATGCAAAGCTTGTTCTACTGAACTAGTTTAATGTAGGTCAGACCTACTGTAGTTTGTGTTATAATTCATTCAAACTGTGAGACTCCATTTCTTGCTGTTTACTTTTACTGCACTGCTTGTGAACCTAATATATATAATTTACAGGTCCAAGACAATAGGAAAGAGCAAGTTGGGAGAAAAATGATCTATGTCCCTGCAGTGTAAGATACATTTAGATATACAGAGCCAGATCCTCAGCTGTGTAAATCAGAATAGTTGTGTGGTGTATTAAGGCCAATAAAGCTATGCAGGTTTATATTAGTGCTGTAAGATTATCCTTACAGCACTCCTCTCAATTAATGCAAAAATTTTATAATCCTTTAATAATACTTGAATTTAAAAATGCTTTTTTTTTTTTTTTTTTTTCCTTCCAACTGCTGGGGTCTGTAGACATTAATCTGTATCCTGCTTAATACTCCATGAAACTTTTGAAGGGTTCCCCCACATATCTTTTTTGAATTCTTCAGTTTAGAAACTCTGGTGTTGTATGGATTAAACAGTTGAAGGAAACCTCTGATGAAGATGAACATGACAATGGGAAAGATGAAAAATAGCAGCGGATCAAAAGCAGTTATCTCTAAAAACAAATTTGGTGTTATCCACAATTAGGCAACATTTGACATTTAAAAAATATTTGATCAGTGTTTTGACTTACAGAACTGCTTAAGGGGCACTGTGATGTGTAAATTAAATTCAAATGAAGGTTAAATATAGTTCTTTTGGAAAGACTGCATGGTTTAAATTACCTAATTATTTGGACAAAATCTGTTCTCCTGTAATTAAATGGATACAAAAAGAATGTGTCTTTTTACTAGGTGCATTTGGAGAGGACATGTTTATCAGCAAATGGTTACTTCCTCTTGAAGATTGTAAAGATACTGTCATCACTCAGAACTGTGTAAGAAGGAGAAAAGTTAGCTTATACATTTGTCAGAGCTCTGCTGAGGTTGAATGTAAGCGAGACAGAGCGCTCCCATATTTTGCTGTATGCAGCCCTCCGGGTCCTGAGCCTGCAAAGCTGTAAGCCTTTCCCTAGAGTTCATGCCTATGCAGGAAGGCATAATGTGCTCAGGCAGCGCCCTGGTCATGAAAAGAGATGATAATTCATCTAATCCATGTCTGCTACAATGCAGGATCGCTGTTTGCAGTACCCAGGACCAGATTTCTGCCTTGCATTGCTCAGACCCTCTCATTCCTCAATTGTTCCCAGGCTTCTCAGAAGGAGGACTGCTGGAGTGAGTTATAGCCCATGTGAGTAAAGGGATGAGAGTCTGGATCACTGGGGTTTGTTTAGTCTATTTTTAAATATGTTGAGTGAGGGGATTTCACCATCTTTCTGAGGGAGACTCCTCCTGAGCCTAGCAGATGTCAACAGCAGGGTATCTTCTGCATGATATTGGGCATGAACTTTCTATTTGCCTCGTTCATTCTTCATCATAACGTTCTTCCTTACTTAAGTGTAACTCCATCAATATTTGCACCCTTTAGGATTTCTGTCTCTTTCTGCAGAGCCCTTGGTCAGTCCAACAAGCTGTAGTTCTTTCATTCTATCTTTGGTGTCACTCCATCTGCCTCCTTTCTGCTTTAGGAGGTCACCCTTTTCAGCCTTTTCTGCCCCCCTCCAGTTTGCCACCACAGTTCAAATCTTCTGTGCATGGTTGACAGACAGAAATGTCAGCCCTGCTTAGGGCTCGGAGCTCTGTGCCATCAATTTAATATTGCAATGAAGGCATAATGCACTTGATTGTTCAATTCCTGCTCATGATCCAAAGTCTTACTCTCCGAAGGGCCGGAAATTAAGCCTGCACAGTGTGCCTAAGCTTCACCATGACATTCACTGCAGCAAATACATGATATGGAATAGAGTCTTGGAGAAGAAAATAATAAGCAAGGTCATATTGCTGAAAACTCTGAAATTTCCAATAGGTATACCAAATTATGAAAATATCTGTGGTTTCCCAGGCTGGAAGAGTAGCACTGTTCTGCATTTCCAGTCTTCAGTTGCAATATCTGTCATAATTATACTGGGGAAAAAACTGCATGCTCATTAGAAAAAGTGCACTGGTACACAAAACTTGTGTCTGGTGGGCCTAGAGCATCTGAACTGCATGTGGGAGGAGAGTTTGTGTTTGACACATGTGTCAAGGAGGCAATTTTCAAAGTGAGTGGGAAATTAAAGGCAGCTCATCAAACTTTCCCACAAGTTATTTTACAATCCACTCCATTCAAACTCATTCTGCAGAACATGAGATTACTTAAAGAAAAAGGAAGAGAAGGGGGAAAAAAAAAATAGAAATTGATTTACTGCTAATAGTCATAAAGGGAAACCATAAATCTACTGGGGCCATGCAGTGAGCCTAATAGTGAGTAAGAACACATGTAATCAATATGAATGTATTCATTTTTATTTTCTTTCAGCCACAATCAATATGCATGGTATCTCAATGCTGAATAGGAAGGCACAGCTTTTGCCCCAGTGAGTTTACAATAATTCAGCAAAACTCCTGCTGAGTTTTGATTGAATAATAAGTTTGGCTCTAGCTAGACAAATTGCACAGGCAGGCAATATGCTGACAAGGAACAAAACTGGGAGCCAGCAATTCTAGAAAAGAGCCGGGTGCAGGAAAGCGAGGGAAGAATGGAGCACTAAGGGGCGACTTTTAAGAAAGACAAAAGTGCTGCAGCCATTTGTCCAGGTGGTGGAAAAGATTCCTTTTGCAGACCAGAAGGAAGCTCTGCCCAACATTTGGTGCAGCAGGAAAGAAAGATTCAAAGGTGATCCTTGCAGCACTGCAGGAAGGAGCTGACCTCTATAGAGCTTCAACCTTCATGTGACTCCTCCAAATATTCATTTACTGTGTCATTCTTAATTGTCTTCACAGCCCCTGTCCCATGGCTACATGCACACAGAGCACATAAAACAGCACCGCTGGAGTTGCGGAAGCTGAGAATGAGGAGATGCAGACCCTGGGGAAATCTGAAAGTGCACTAACTCCCACTATCACACCCCAGGCAAACATCTTTGTACAGAGCAGGCACCGATGGTGCAGAGGAAGCCTCCACTTTGCTCCCCGCCGCTAACACTGCTAAGCAAGCAGCCTGTTGCATTTTCCACTGGCTTTAATTTGCAAATAGCCTTAAAGCATTGCAGAAAACAGCATGGGAATTTTTTTTTAATGATGGTAACAAAGGCTTGGCTGTCTGTGTAAAGCCTGTAATGTAATCACTGAACAACCAAAGAGTACACAAGGTGTCATGCAGAAACAAAGAAAGAGGTCATCCTGACCAGAGGAGGGAATGAAAGCAGAGAGAAACATTCATATTCATTGAATCAAGCTTCTGCACTATCTTGTCTGGACACTGAACCTACCTCAGGCACTAACAAAAATCCAAACAAATAAATAGAACTGTTTCCCATGCTCTTGAATATAGCCACCAGAGCAGAGGCTGTGTCCCTCAATCCACCCAAGCAGGCAACCTGGAAACAGTGTGAAGAGCAGTTAGGTATCTTACTGAAATTCCGGACTGCTGGCCATTTAGCTGCTCTTCAGAGACACGCACACAACCATGCACTGCTTTGTGTCAGACCGTATGCTTCTGACTATGTTTCTCTATGGCCTCTCTATTTTCCTGGGGAGAAGTTCCAGAAAAATCCCCGCCTCGGTGAGCTCTCCAGGACTAATCACTGTACAGTGTTTACCTATTCACCTCCCAGGCTGGTGATATTCTAGTTACTACACCATGTCATGTAACGCCTTCAGTTTGTTAGCCTCCTAATGAAAAGACCTATTTCCTTACCTGACTGGTTGAAAGGCTTGGTTAATGGTGCTGTGTAAATGAAGACGACAGTTATTACTATGATTATGCGTGTTACATGAGTAATAACAAGGAAGTGTGGTCAGGTATGGCAGATATACAGGAAATGAGAGAAAATACCTACTTGAAAAGAAGGTTAAAGAAACAACTGGTTTTCATGAACAGAGGAGAGATTTGCATGTGAAAGAGAACGTGCTGAGCTCAGCAAAAAAAATCCTACTAGAATTAACTCCAATTTAAAAATTAGTTAGTTCTGCCATGCATTTCATCCCAGAGAACACTGGCTCCCTGACAGCATGCAGGCAAGCTCGTGAACTGCTCACAGGAATACTTGCAGGAAGGGAAGGGGGAGCTCACATATTTGGTGATTCTTGTGAGAACTGCACTACCCTGAGTGAGGGTAGGATTCAAGGAGAGAACTCGTCTCCCACGCCAGAGGTCAATAACTAAGCAAGTAAAAGACTAGGCAAGTTAAGGATGGTCTTTTCCTACTGCATCCTAACAGCTTTGGTAGTCAGTGGGTTTTTATCTCCCTGAAGAGGCCCAGATGGCATCTGGACACAATAGTGTTGACAACTCCATGAAAGGATCTGTTTCACCTTTTTGTTTGCTCTTGAGTTATGGCATACCAGTGCATCTGGGCCAGATGCAAGCATATTTCAGACAACAGAGTACAGGGAACAAGGGTGGTGTAAATCCCACCTGTAGTCCTGAGTACAATTCTCCAAGGCAGAAATACCAGCTTAGCTGTCAGGTGGAGTTAGGTCCTGTTTAACTGCACAAGGAGAGGCCTAAATGACAGTGATCCAATTATATCCTCACAAGTGATGTGCAGACCACAAGTATTTAAAATGTGACACAGCAAATACTTTCAAACAGTCATCTGCTCAGAGCAGCTTTCTATCAAAGTAAGAGGCAATATTTTTCTCCAGGGAATAACTCCTTGCACCTCATGCACCAAGGCTTAAGCCAAAAAAGCCCACCTATGCCATGGAAAACCTCTTATCAACTGCAAAGGGCTATCTGTAAAGTCTTTTCCAAACAGCAAGCTACTGAAATCAACATTTAACAAAGACCAATCCAGATACTACTCCATTCCTTCAAAAGCCCAACACACCAACAGGATGTGAGTCAAAGTGCTGCTGTGTCCCACTTAAACATGGATGGAGAAACAAAACACAACAGCAAACATGTCAAATCAACCATCTATTGTATCCGTCTGTTTATTCTTTTCCATTCTGACGTTCATCCAAAATTCTCATCACAATCCATGTATGCCCTAAGCAATGTCTGACATTTTTCCAGAGAAAACCAGGAAGCTCATTAGCTTCCTTTAGAAGATACAAATCTGCAGCTCAACATAAACTTCAAGAAAACATATTTGATTTCCTGGAAGGTAATTTTTGCAAAACTAACAGCAGCGTAGTTGATACATCTTCAAGATTCTTGTTTGCTCACAATCTGTTCATGGGACATCTCAGATATCTGAGCATGGAAGTAGCTCTACTTCATTTCATCTGCAAAGCCTTGGAGGAAAAATTAGAGGAAGAAGAGGAATAGGAAGATAAATTTTATAAGTAGCAGCAAAAAAAGCACAGAAATCACTTCAATTAAACAAATTAAAAAAAAAATTAAAAAGGATGTAGTATCTTCTTATTTTTACAGCTGACTAAATCTTCAGTAGTAGCAATTCAGTGCTTGTACAATGGCATCTGCACAAACAGCTGTAGTTCCCTTGTGTAAAACTTACTGGATACAGCAGTCAATTTGCTTGAACTTGCTTTCACAGGCAGCATGGTCTAACAAAGGAATGGTTAATGATTTCTGCTAAATAATAGAAAGCTTCAGACACATGGCAGTGTAGGATGCTCCTTACTCTCCTTTTGTCTAGGCACACATCTTAAACCTTGCACAATCTAGAATCTAATTTAGGGTGGAAAATTTGGGGAGTGTAAGGGAGTGGTGGTAAAGAGAAATCTTCATTTATTTTGCCTGGCTGTAGTGTAGACCACATGGATTATCTTTTTATTTACGTTTACTCTTCTCCGAGTATTTGTGTTTAAAAAGCCTAATATGCTGATCAAAAAGAATTATGTGCAATTGGCTTGATGCTCATCTCCTTGAAACTGATGCTGGGAGGCATACCAGTGTATTCAATTTAGAAGTTTGTATATAGGGCAGCACCCAATAAAAGTCCCTGAAAACCGATAAAGTTGTACATTGTACAACTTCTCTGTTATCTCTGTTTTTTGTTTTTGTTTTTTTTTTTCTTTGTGCAAAGAAAAGGTAGAACACTTCTGTACTTTATTAAGATCAGTTAGTGGAGATTTATTGGCAAGGGTTTCACTGTGTTTTTGGTATTAACTTCTTGGATCACAGCAAGTGGCTTTTGAAGTTGGCTGGGGGCTGGAGGAAAGTTTCTCAAGGGACATACCACACTTGCCTCCTTCCAAGGGGGGGGCTGAGGGGGGAAGTGGGAAGGTCACTTAATTCTGCCTGCCACACCATGCAATAAATATTAACTGGAGATGATTACTGAATGCAAAGAAATAAATAACAAAGAACTCTTACCAGCCTTACAGCTTGTATGTATCTTGTTAGATGATTAAAGAAAAGCAGGGTTACGAAAGAATGACTCTGCCAGACGAAATCTCATGTTTTATTCCTAGCTGTGTTGCAGAGGAAGTAAAATTATTTAGGGCTTTATCTGCCCTTACTTCTCTCTCCTCTTCTGATGACCCTTCTGGCAATCCCAGTAGCCCTGTTCCTGGAACCACACTGCCAAGTCCCTCACCAGCAGCAACTGGTTTTTCTCCCTGCTGGTTAGCACACACTTTCCATTATCAGCACTTTCCCAGAAGGAGTGTGCAGCAGTGACACTTCTGCCCGGAGAGGACAGCAGAGCAAGTCCTCCCAGTCCCACCAGCCAGGTGAAGGGGGACTTGCACACACTGCCCCACAGGGCAAAACCTGGCTGCTGCAGCTGGACCTGAAGGAGATAATTAAGCCTGTGGAGTTTCAATTTCCCTGATTAAATTTACCTATTAAGACAAAAAAAAAAAAAAAAAAAAAAAAAAAAAAAAAAAAAAAAGAAAAGAAAAAGAGAATTGTGTCCAGTAAAAGAGGTTGGAATCAAACCATGGACTTCATCCCAGAGCACAGTCTTTCCAGGCAAGGAGCAAATAGATCTGCAGCTTTATTTCTACCATTATTAGGACAAGGGAAAATTGACAAAATTCCTTTCTTAGTGCAATTTCAGGTAATGAATGTGCCACGGGATGCAGAAAGAAGAGGTTTAATTGACAACTCTTCTAATTGTATTACTTTAAATGCGGGAACAAATAATCAAAGAAACTATTTGTATGCATCTAGGAGATAACGAGAGATGAGTTACAGCCAGCATGGATTTGTCAAGAACAGATTGTGTCACACTAATGTAATTTCCTTCCCCCACAGGATAATAGACCTTGCGGACATGGGAGAAGCAGTAGATGTCATATATCTTGATCCTTGTAAGTTTTCTGACACTGTCTCATATAACATTCTGATAAATAAGAGAAGAAAATGTGAACTAGGGGAAACCTACTAGAGAGTGAGTGCAAAACTGGTTAGAAAAACATACTGAAGAGAATAATTATCAATGGTTCACTGTCAAAGGCTGCTCAAGCAGATTCCACAGAGGTCTCTCTTGGCCTGATACTATTCATTGCTAATGAACTGGATGATAGAAGAGATTGTGGTGCTATTAAATTGCACATTGCCTGTTACTGGGAGAGGCTCTACATCTGCTGCAGGAAAGGACTAGTGTTCCAGAACAGGAAAACTAGGATGCAAGCCAAGAAAAGTGACTCTTATATTGTACAAAGATCCAACAGTAGTCTGCTACATAAATTAAGAGTAATTGACTTGGTACTACAGCTTTGTAGGTAAGGATCTGTGTGTTACAGTTGGTCGAGAGATGAACACAAAAACTTAAGAATAAAACATTTTTCCTCTAGTCGACACATGTAAGACCTCAGGTCATTGCATCCAGACTAGGTTTTGGCCACCTAACTTTAAGGAACATGTAGGCCAATGGGGTCTAAAGGAGAGCAACAGAAATGAACAAAAATCTTGACATCTAGGAGAAAGAGCTGGGCCTGCATGGTCTAGAGAGAAAAAGACTGATGCAAAACACAGCAGTGGTCTTTGAATCTGTAAGTGATCATTGTAAAGAGAAAGAAAACAGTCTCTTCTCTGTGAGCATGGTGAACAGGACAAGAAACAAATGGTTTATAAATTAGGAAGAGAGTTTAAGGTTAGGCATTAGGAAAAAATTGCCAATGTCACAGACAGTTGAGCAATGGAATAGACTCCTTAGGGATGCTCTTGGGGTCTCCATCACTGACAGAAGGTCCATGTACAACTTGATGTTGTCCTTGAGTAGAGACTGGACTAGATGACCTCTAGAGACTCCCTTCCAATCTACTTTTCTATAGTTCCATGAATTCTATGAATACCACAGTCTGGCTATGTTTAATAAATTAAACTGTAAGGGAAAAAATAATCCCCTAGACCCAGAGTTAGGTCTGAAAACACTAAACACGTTGTAGTAATAGGTCATAAATTTGCTTTCATTCCCTAAGGAGATTTTACTGCCACAAAGACTAACATACCAGAAGCCTCCTCTAATAGTTAAGTAACTCCAACACACAGGCAGGTTTTCTGATTCATATTCTGGAAGAAGTAGTTTATGTTTATAGAAACAAATTTGTTGCATTAGAAATACAGGTTAGGTCAATCTTCTGAGCTCTATATGTCTCCAAAATGTCTCTTTGTAAATCCCTCACATGTCTTGTACAGCAAAAACACAATTCCAGACCATTATTAAAGGGCACTTTGAATTATTTTCATCCTATTCCTATACTCACTGCTTTTCACTATAGCATTCAAATGCCCTACTACCAGAATAGAGACAAAGGTAATGCAAACAAGGTGCAGTATGGCCTCATCACTTAATCAGAAAACAACATAAACCTGTGGTATTCTTCTGTGTCAGATATCCAAATTTTATGTAAAGCAGAAAGCACCTTATCTATGAGGAGATGGAAGGGACCCTGAGGATTTTCCTTTTTATACCTTGAGTACAATGGTTTTCTAATTAAAATCTTCATAAGAAAGTATGGTTTCAAGGAAAGGAATAATTATTGTTGTAAAATATCATACCAGGACAGCAATCCAAATTATCAACCATAGTTTTAATTTTCTTTCTGCATCACCAAGCAGATTCCATAATACATTTTCATATAAATGCCTGGGTTTTATTCTTTTTCACTTGGGTTCACTATGGCATTATAGAGGAATGAGGGCCCTCGCTCATCTTGATAAGCAAAACCTGGTGAAGGGAAACAAAAGCCATCAACTACTTTCTGTCTGGAGTGAAACTAAACAATTCACTCAATGAGCTTGAGCTTCAGAGAAAATAAGGTCAGAATGAACCGCTGTTGTAAAAGCCTGTCCCCCAGCAGTTCATGGGGTTCACACAAGCTACATTTGTTCAAAGCAGTCCCAAGAGGACAATGCAAGCCCTGTTTTACTACCACAGGATATAAGGTGGTATCAAATAATGAATCCAAGTATTTCCCTTCTGAACTCAGCCCAAAGCACTTTTAAAGTTTTCTAATATAAAATAATATACCATGAAGTGGAAATCTTTCTGATATTTTGTCATTTTAAGATGTGGTAATACATTTTCCCTTGGAAAATATAACTCTGCATTCATTGTGTGCTTTTTTTGTTTTCCGTTTAATCTGTGATGCATATCTGAATGGAATTTTTGCCTGTAATTCTATAAAATTTACTCTGAACCACTGCTTATGCTCTACTGATCACAACTCTGTTTTAAGGATTGGCTCTTATTTTTCAATCTTCTCTTCACTGCCCTTTTGCTCTATTAGAATATGAGGAGTAAGAAGGAAACAATTTTTGCACATTTAACACTTTGTTTCCCTTGGACTTCTGTCTAGGTATGCAGGGATCTTGCTACCTGACATGGGCAAACCTGGAAATAATACTGCTGGAATGACAGACTTCGTAAATGTGATAGGTACACACAGGTGCATTTACTGATATTTTTTCTCTCCAAAGTTTTTTAGTTATGTTTCAGCTTTTGTTATGGCAAATATCATAAAAGAAAGAGGCTAGATCCTCGGCTGGTATATACCTACTTAACTGTGAAACCCTGAGTTACGGTTTACATACCTGTATGCCAGGCCAGACTTAATCATGGCTCCAGACCATAACCTCTGGCCATTGCCCTCCAATGGTCACCAGTTCTAATGAGCATTTTAAAATTACGCTGACTGAAGAAGCCCCACATCATTTAATTCAGTTTCTGCAAGAAATGTCTTGTTTTGTTTTCAGTCCAAATGAAGCCTAAAATCACTTCCAAAAGTGATTTTAAACTGAAAAGTATGACAACTACGCCAAGGTTAAATTGGACCCTGCACTTAAAATCACTTAGCAGCTTCCCAGGTGCTGTAGTATTTCATTAGCTGCTAAGAAGATGGTGTTCCTTGTGCAAGTTTACATAGTCTGTTCAAGCTGCCTCGATTGGGACACTTTAAAATCTCAGAAGTCATAGGGACAGTCCATGCCTGAATAAGGTAAACCTTTAAGCATCACAAGTAAAGAAGTGATGTTCAAAGGATGTCACAGAAGAAGCGATTGGCCTTCTAGCTCATCTGTGTCTAACCACAGAGCCACTGCACTGGCTGCAGGCCTTGTAAGGTGCAGCACAAGTTAAGACTGATCACTAACAGGAAAGAAAGTGAGGTAAAGGTAGATAGTGAAAGCAATCTCAGGAAGAGGCAGGAGCTTCTAGCAGGTTAAGCACTGGTCTGAGTTAAATCTTGGGAGCTTCTAGCTCCTCTGTACATGGGACAAGAGCAAACCAGATGTCTGAAGTACCCTGCCAGAAGTAAACTAAGAATTGAGGTCCCTCTGCCTTTGAAGTAAACATGACTTTAAACATGAATACATAAAACAGAGCACAGCTAATTATAGGAAATCAAATGTAAATGAAATGGGATGAGCTTCCATGAAATAGCAAGAGAACAAGGAAGACAAAGCAAACAAACAGGAATGTAAGGAAAGCACAGTCAGCATTTGTAACATGGCCATTAAGCATGCTTTGTACTTCTGAATGCCCTTTATTTGCTGGCCTCAGAGTCTGCAAACATTAAGGGTTTGTCTACAGAGAGGCTGTGGTAGTAGATGATTTATTTATTCTGCTGCCACTTTTGTCTCTGGTTATCCTTCTGCTGTGTCAAGTCTATTTACATTCTTTGTGGGTGTAGTGTGATGTAGTGTGTGTGCACCTATGTGGAACCAAACAAGGATTGGCCCAGAGCATGCCCATTCAGAAGCAAACGTGCTTTATCTGTGCAACTCACACAAGGCACTTCCACACCCAGCACTGGCACACAGTGCAAACCACGTGGACCAGCTAATGACAAATTCCAGTTCCAAATCATCACCAGCACCAACTCCTGTTTCACCAAGGTTTTCCTTAAGACCATTCCTCATGCATGTCCATTGAGCTGTGTGGGGAACCTGGGAAGATCTGCCCAAAACACTCCCACTAGAAGCTACCAAGTTCTGTGAATCTGCAAGTCCTGTATTTGAGTCTTTTGAAAAGTCTGGGCTCAGTCCCTGACAACGTGGCTCTGATATGGTTGGGATACGTACCTGCCTTTGCTTCTCCACTTGTAAAGAGAGCTTGGTATTTATTACCTCCTGAGCACTGGGAGTTCCTGTGAGGACTACTCATGCGCGATAGTGATCTAGAAAAGAACATTTCTAAGTGATACTAAAGTGAAGTGTTGTCTTTTATTTGTGTTGGCATTTTTCCTTTTCCTTTTGTGATTAGTTTAGTGCCAGTAAGAAGTGCTTGGAAATCCTGTTTTCTTAAAAAGCAGCTCTAGGAAATCAAGCATTGCTGTCATGGTACAGTCAGTCCCAACATGTTGCAAAAGCCTTGTCACTTTACATTATACACCCTGATGAGATACAGGTTGAGAGATCTGTATCTAAATGGTTTCACGGGTGGTAGGAGGGTCACACATGAAAATAGCCCCTCTCCCTGCAAGGCAGCAGGTTGTCCCAGGAGATAATCAGGATTTTCTTCTTGAAACATAGTGGATCTCTTTGGTTAACAGCCCATCAAACACAGAATAGCCAGGGACAACTTTTTCAGATTTTATTATTGCGAGAGCTCCGAGCAAACTGTGGGCACTAGGAGATTGGGAATATTGGAACCTATACTTTGATGTTTCTATTCTGCCACTACTTTTGTATTTGTGCTTTCTCTCCAAAACTGATGGATTCATTATGCTGCACCACCTGCTTTAGGCATTCTGCAGCTGCCACAGCAGAAAATGGACAGACATTACATTGTCCCTGAACTAACCGAGCTATCGCTTACCGCTTCCTTCCTACAAAGGGGAAGACGATAGACCTGTTTCCCCCAGTACACTTCTTACATAGAGATGGTGCTTTGCTAATAAGCCAAGCCCAGTATTTTAACAACTCCAAGGTGAAGGGTTGAAGGCAGTAATATGCCTTAAGGTCATGTGGCACACGGTCATATTTTAATTACCACTGCCTTAGGCTATCTCCACAGGTATGTTTCCTTCCTGCATAAAACATGAACCTGGGAGTGATTTCAAAACACACTGTCAAATAGTCTGTGACTCCAACAGGATGTACACAGAACCAGACTTTAATCCAAGGGCAAATTTTATTTCAGTATTTTATCTTGTAGGCTCAGAGGGGTGAGAGAAAGGAAACACTTTTCTATTGGTAAACTAACAATGTTTAGTAATGCAAGGTGTATCATATGTTGTAGAGATCTTTCATTTCCTTAATAAATACCCAAGCATAGCAAGCTCTCAACACCAATATCCTTTCAATAAAAGGTAACCTTATATGGTCACTACATGATACATGATTTATAAGATGTCATGTTAAAGTAAACTCAAACTCACCAAACACACTGAAGGAAGGAAATGGTTGTCTGGCTCCATATGGCATTTTCATGTTTCTATTAAAACCAGACTATTCAAACACTGTGGATACCAGCACAAGTTTTAGCTCTAAAGGAAGGATAAAGAGAGGCTTATCTATACTATCTGTATAAATAGCATAAAAATTGCTGGCAACACATGAATGTGGTTAAAACACTTAAGGTTGTCTTACTGTTGGGGATTAAAAAGACATTGCTCCTGCAGACTGGTTTGCTCAAAGAGCTATCATGAAAGTGGATCATTGAAACCCTTTGCTAGTCAAATATCATGCGAAAAGGAATAAGGATGGTTGAACTGTAAAAACAATTCCTTCAAGACAACCTCCTTTAAAGTAGGATATAGTATTGCAGAAGTTGAAACTTAATCTTTGCTATCATACTTGACACTTAAATCCAAGGTCCAGATTTTTGTGAAGTCACGTTAGTCTGAATGAAGATATTATATTACTTTCTCGAACATCTTCAATCTACAAATTTATAATGCATCATAAATATAAAGTTGTTTATTTGTTATGGTTGACCATTAGAAAAAAAAAAAAAAAACAAAAAAACCACAAAAACAACAAAACAACTAGGGTACTGAAATATTTTTTCCCTGCCTGTTCCTTCTGTTCTCACTCCTTGGCAGGTCTTAGGTGGCATGCTCCTACAACAGGCGACTTCAGGGACTCCCAAACTCAGCTCCTGCTAGGCTCCACCCAGACCTCAGGAGAAGAAACCTGATGTAAACAGAAGGTGGTTGAATTATATTTTTTCCTTCCCTATAGGGGGCAACCCTTCACCATGTCAGTGAACAAGGGGCCACCACATGTCTCACTTCAGGCCCAGGAACATGCTGCATCACCCAGCGTAGTGAAATCAAAGAGGGGAACAGATTTCAACACACGTCACAGCAGGTTGGAGTATTTGCTTGGTAGTGTGCTGCACAAAGCTCACATAGTTGCTTTTAAAATTATTTTTAAATCTGCTGCCAAACCATGTTGTTGTAAATCCCAGTTGAGCTGAGAACCTGCAATAAACACAGGGAAGTACAAGATCTCTTAGATTTTGTAGGGGAGGGACTCATCCTACATATTTTCAATGTGCCCTTTCACACTGCACCTTAAGTTACACCAACAATTTGAAACGTTCCACTTTGCTTGGAGATTAATGTATTTATCATGTACTTTTGACTCTACATGAGTTTTGGTTCATTCAGTTCAATGGATAGACAGTGGTCATTAGCCTTATGTGTCTATCACTATTTCTGCTTTATTAACACAAGTACCTTCAACAACTTCTGCTAATGAGAATAGCAGAGACCCAGAAAAATGCTCTCATTTCTTTGAATCTCACTCACATCATATTACAAGGCTAATAGTGTCACTACTCCATTAAAATTTTTAAGTATTACAACCTCTAGAGCCAGTAGTACTTAATGACTTAAACAACTCCCCTCCTTTTCTTCCTACATTAAACACTATAGCACACAGCAGCTTTTCTCTGAGCCACAGACTCCAGCCATGATTCCTATGTGTAAAAGTCCAAATGGTTTCCATTTAGCTTTGTATGTACAGGACACATTCCTTGATTAGTCAGAGCTACCAGTGGAGCCCAGAGGGCAAAACATCTTCTTTCTCACTACAGTACACAGTCATGAGAGCTGAGCAGGTGTTGATACATGGGGACCTGAGGAACATCTTACCGGCTGCAGCAGTCACAGTGTTCCCACATGCTTTCTTATCAGATCAAGTGAATTCCATCCAACTTTTTCTTTCCTACACCTTCCTATGGCTCTTCAGAGTTTCCGAAAGATAAGCTGGAGTTGGGAGAGTCAGAAAAGTATCTTGAGCATCCTCAACTTTCATAGCATAGTGTCTAAAGCGAGGCAGCAGACCCCAACAGGCTAATTCAAGGGGGCAGATATCAGCACATGAAGCATATCATAAAGCCAATGAGGAGAGCTGGAAGCCTCCTCGGTGTGATTTGCAGTGCACAGGGGAAATCAGGACAAGGAACAGAGATAGGTGCTGAGCTGGAGCTGCCCGGTGTTAGGCAATAGGATATGCGGAACACAGAGCATTCCTGAACTCCCGCAGCTTTTCAGGAGCATTGGTATCCCTGTCCATGTAATTAGGGCACTTACCTGAGAAATATTCAGAGTCTTCAGAAGACCACACTTGACCACAGGCTCTAGAAAAATCTTCTTGTTCTAGATGGGCCATCAGGCACAGTGTAGGATCCGTGGGCTGAATGAACACAAGCGAGACCACCCTGGGCTTTAATTCTGGGATTACAGGTGGGAAGCTCTGATCTTTGCTGCCATGCTGGATTGTATCACACAGAGAAGACCCGGGCTTCTTCCTGGCAGAGCAGAATCCTAACCACAAAGCTCACCCTGCCTTTCAGGCTTCTCAGTAATACCTGTTCCTATATCGTGGCAATGCTACCTGCTCTGCTTGTGCTGGAGACAAAGCTGTTGGCTTGCTTGGATCTCAGCCTTCATCAGTTAAAGGCTGAAGAATAGGAAGTCCTATTCCCTGCATCATTCCTCTGGTACAGTGCCAAGCAGACAGATCTAATCCACAGAGCAAGGCAACAGCACAATACCTAGAGGCCTTCAGCCTCATCTGAGAAGAGGAAGAGGCTTGCTCACATCATACTCATGTTGTGGGTGTTAGAGAAGAGGAACACAGGGGTTTGGGTGTGACTCCAGCACACACAGAGGCAGAGTAGGAAAGGAAAAAAAATCTGTAAGGAGACCCTGTCTGCAAGAAGAAACCTCAGAACAAATTAAGGAACCATGGAACACCTTTTTCTGCTCTTTCTCTTCAGCATTGTGCTCTGTCAGGCCAACAACCAACACCTGGCCTGGCCTCACTCAAGTGTTGGAATTTGTCACTAGTGAAGATGAGGCCCTGAGTTTTCCTGACAAGTGTTTTCTGTGCAAGGATGTAGCAGGAACAAAGGCACACACTGCTGTATTAACACTGAAATCTCTACAGCTCGGTGAACCTAAGCCTCCCTCAGTCGCCAGCATGATTTCTCAGTTAATTATTCTGTAGGCTGACTAACAGGGATGGGCATTTCAAGTGGACACTGATTTTTTCAAGGTAATTGCTATAGTTATTTGCTGCTTTGGAATGGTTTTGTCTATAGAAATAGGCTATTTGTGCAAGCATACTTGGGGCACCGATCGGGGGGGGGGCTCTTTTAAAACAAGTGACATAAGTGAAACAACAAAAATTTCTGTTACGTGCTGACATGGTCCTCTATTATTTGCTCCTGACAGAACCTGAGTGTGCTGTGATCTACACTTGCAACCAGGCTTTATGTTACACTAATACATTTCAGCACAAATTAATACGGTCATCTGAACTTCAGGCCAATTTCATTGCAGTGACACGGGAATAAAGTGACAGAAACATCTGCCAGCAGCGTCAAGCACATGGCAACAGTATACCCAGCATTTGAAAGACTTTCAAAGAATAGTATTCTTCCTTAGCTTATTATCTTGCTGTTTACTATGTTGGAACCAAGATTAAAATGCTTTAGTGTTTACTGAAGCAGCATATATGGTATCTAACAGCATGTTATTTTGTGCACACTGTTTAACATTCTTTATTGCTCCAACTCATAAGGTTTATTTGAAATCAGTGGAGGAATTCATCCCATCCACCATTTACTCAGCTATTATCAGCTACTGCAAAAGTGACGTGTGTAGAATAAACACCAGTTATTTATGAGCTTTTGCAAGCATGCAAACTCCTGATAGAAAATTACACTTTTAAGATCCATTATTATTTATGGCATGTGTGTGCCACTGTATGCAGTTGCATTCTGTATATAGGTTGCTCCAGCAGTAATCCTGAAAAAGAAACATAGTTACCTGGTTTTACTTGGCATTTCAATTGTTTTATGCTTGATTCAGCCTCCTTTTCTCCCCCTCCCTCCCCAACCCAAGCAAAATAATTCTTTGACTGGTAGTTACAATGAACATGGAGCTGATGAAAGATTAAGCTCTACTTAACGTTTTGGTCAAATCTTAGTCAAGACAATGGGAAGCTTTCCTGTCAGAGGGCAAGACTGATCATGGAATACGTCTCGGAAACACCAAGAAATTTCCGCATCAGAAGATCAGTAAAATGTTAGACGGACATTGGCCAGGAATAATTTAGATTCCATTTACACAGATGTTGATCAGAGAGGTTCTCACTCAGTGGAACACGAGCCACCTCACATGGGGACATTGTTTGGCTTGATCTGAGTCACAGATCAATATTCAACTATAGCAAATTCCTGACTGTCACCTCAGTGAAGGAAACTCTTCTAAATTCTCCAGCTAAATACAGGAGTGTGTTGTATGTTTTTTCCAGTATTTCCACTTATTCCACCTGGCTTTTTAAGTTTGATGTATTAATACAGTTTACATTCTCCTCTTCCACCTTTGTGAAATTTTTCATGGTCTTGATACCCAGCTAGAGACAAGGGTGTATATAATAGCTAGTGATTGCTTCAGCTGAGCAATTTGAGTGGAAATGTTTAGTGCAGCTTCATGTTTCATCTTCCCAGAACCTCAGTGACATCTTGTCCTGAATACATGGTTTGCATCACGTCTCTGTATATGTATTCCCAGGTTTGATTATCTAAGCTCTCAGAGGAAATAAATGCCAAGAGCTATGTACCTTTTCTAACTAGCATTCTTATGCTGGTTTTGCATAATCAAGCAGCACCTTTCATCCTATAATATATTTAAAATATCTCTTAGACAAAGCCCAATTTGATGAGGCTGACTCTGCAGCAGCAGGGAGCATGCATGGTACATTGGGCTTTAGAGTAATGGTTTAGATATCTCTACAGCATGTAGCACACATAAGCTTTGGAGCATAAAAATCATAAATGATTAACCTACTTGATTTCACATAAATGATAGAAATATGCTCTTCATGGTTTATTTTATTGTCTAAAAACAAAGGCATTATGTCATCATGTGCTGAGGTCTTTTTATGGTCTTCAGCAATGATAGTCCATTTTGGTTTAATTGCCAATTTTTCACTGTATTAATTGCTAATTATTATATATTTTTATATGTGACACTTCAATTATCATCATGCGATCATAACTGTTTGGATTGAATATTGTCTCATCTCCATGACCTATTTTCATTATAAGCTAGGCAACCATAAAAAAATTGCATTCAAATATTTTTCTTTTTTTTTTTTATTAAAAAGATTTTTAAAATAAGAAAGAATCTTACTAAAACATCTTCTTTGCAAGAAAACATGAAAAGCCTTTGTAAGAAAAACTATATCAGCATTTGTTAACTTTTCAATAAAGCAACATTTCAAGTCAGAATTTGGGGGAAGACATGTTACAAATAATAATAAAAAAAAAAACAACAAAGTTAATGCACACCAATATAAACATTCCCAATAGCAATTAAACAAAAACCAAAACCAAAACCAAAACCAAACCAAACCAAACAAACAGCACTTCCCAAGAACTTCTCTAATATCTACAAGTATCTTAAAAATAAAACAGCGCATATTTCTATATTTTAAAACTTCTGCAGAAGCCTCCTTTGGAATTTCAGGTAATGTTTGAAAGGAGGAGCAATCTTATTATCCCAATTACAAATTGGCTACAGTGACTGCAGGAATGATAAAGCTAAACTGACTGTTTAAGCTCTGGTTTTAAGCACCCTACATATGGTTCATTAGATCATTTCCTTGCCAGGTCAGAAAACATGTGGAACCTCCTTGAAGACAGCCAAGGCAACCAGGAGACTATGGAAACAACCCAAAACGTGTCCCAGTGTCACATACACGTGAGCTCACCCAAAGATATTACAGCAGTGTCACCTACAAAACACGTTCAGTCATATATTTGTATACCTTATCCTCATCTGGAGGCATGATCTAAAATATACATCTCCCCTGCAAACTAAGAGGCAAAGATAAATTCTCCCACTTTGTTTGAAATGCTGTTGTTCTTGACCTCTG
The DNA here is from genome assembly GCF_018691265.1 of Tyto alba. Lineage (NCBI taxonomy): Eukaryota > Metazoa > Chordata > Aves > Strigiformes > Tytonidae > Tyto > Tyto alba. The sequence goes on from NW_024881303.1 coordinate 11,368,837, forward strand.
GGATATAGAAAGATTTATATAAATAGAATTTCTCTTTCTGCTTGCTTCCCTGTCCTGGAAAAATATGTATAAATAAGAGATCAAAGATCCTGTAAAAACATTCAACATAGAGCTGACAGGCTGCAAAAGCAGACCTTCTTCCTCAGTGTCTCAGGGAATGGTGACTTAGTAAGCCCCTGGGACGTTGCTGAGCTGCCTTCTCCACTAGACTATACCCTGTAAGAGAGGCCTTTTTAAATTTCATTTTCATTTCAGTGGAGCCTTTGAAAAGATAAATATGTCAGAATGATTAGGTGGTAAATGGTTTATATTAGTTACTGCAAGATAGTTTTGCAGCCTATTTGGAATCACATGGTGGTGTCTGTGGCCTGATCTTGTCATCTTTCCAGAAGCTGCCAAATCCCCATGCAGCGGAGAAGACGGAGGACTTGCAAGCTTTGGCTTCAGCTAGCTCCTCAAAAGCCCCAGCAAACTTTTTATTTGTTTATTTGTTTTTCAGTTAAGATCCTAGCAGGCAACATGACATTTCCTGGTTTATCTTTATTTTGTTTTCTGTGAATGTCTCATCAGTTACCTCACAATATCCCAGCCAGCTGTGCAGATTCCACTGAGCAAATAAGGTCCGGTAGGAAGTTATTGATGGCTTTATCAGTATGAAATACTCACAATGCATCACCTGCATGCTTAGAAGTGTAATGCTGACAATAAATATGATAATAGTTGTCACACATCAGTGAGAGAAATGTTGAGCTTCCAGAGCACTGAATAAATTGCATTTCCCTTTATTTATTCAGTGCAGTAGATGGCACAAAGATGGTAGAACCAACCAACCATTTTGACATGTTTACAAGGCTTTTAAATCATGAAATGGATTATTGCAGTGCTGAAAGTATTTGGCAAATGCATTTTATGCACAGCACATTCTGCTTGAAGAGGCAGGCTTTTTAATTTATATTTGTTAGAAGCACCTATGACTAAGAAGGATTGTATGTCAAAGAAGCTACACTTTTGGTACCAAACACAGTAACATGCACTGTTGCATCCAAGCTGCTTCACACTCAACCACACAACAAGACAGAGAAGAGGCATGAGAGTCAGAAGAAATATGTAGATGTCAACGAATCATCTTTTTGACTGTAGCCTGATGTAAGCTGAATGGATGATAAGGTCCAAGCATGGCCAAGCTCTTTCTCTTGAGTAATTTACAAACACACCTGATGGTGAGTTTGGACCCATAGATCTTCATTAACAAACCTCCTTTATTGGTCCTTTTCCACTTCAAGAATTTGGGTTTAATATAACAAACCTATATCCATTTAAGTCTGATGTAACAAAGTGCTAAATACTTTCTGCAGCATGTACCAGACTTTCCCACTGACTCTCACAAATAACTAGTAAAAATAAAATCAGACCTCCATGACTTCATGACTGAGAACTGGTAGGAAATGTCTTGATGGACCAGGCCCATCTTACATACAGCACACATTTTATCTCAACTAACTTGAGTTGTTTAAAAGTGAAGTGTTGCTAAGCAGATAATCAGTGCTACTTGTATTCAGGAGGTAACCCCACCCACCACTCCTCCTGGATATGCTTGTCTGTCTCTCTCCACTGACTATGGCTACTCTTGGACAGCTAGCTCAGCCCAGAGTGGGATTCAGGTGGCGTGGCTGTGCCATGATGCCAAGACTTCCCTGAATATCAGAGCTACCCAGGAGAGCCTACCCATGTCACACAGCACCCTTCTGGGGTGGCTGCTGCAAGGCAGGATGCCACAAGCACCTCTGATAACACCATATGTTTTGTCTGGTCAGCAGTCCCACTCTGGTTGTCTAAGTCTTAGGTACAGATGAAGTAAATCTCTTTACAGTATCATGTGTTGAGTACTTAGGATCCTATCCCTTACAGGACAGCAGTTACTTAACGAGATTCTCCATGAAACTCACCACATCCCAATGATGCTACTTACGCCAAAATCTGATGAGCAGTCTACAGAAAACAGTTTTCCTTCAACCATTTATTTTTCCCTTTCCATTTCTGGATCCAATAAACCAGACCTTCAGCAGCTGTAAGCCAAACCCATTTCAGCTCTGCTGGTTTAGAGCAGCTGATGGTCTGGTCAAAGCTTCTAAATCAGCATTTTGGATTCAATTAATCTCTGCTGCCTTAAATACGGTGTTTAAACATGGGAGTAGTTAACATAAATGTGAATTGTCTGAGGAATTAACAAGCTAAAAACAAAGCTGGTAAGAAACAAAGGGCACAACGTAAGCCGTTGGAAGACTTAGGTTTTATTTGGGTTGTAGTTACAGGCTAAATAACCGTGGCATTCTGCCAACAGTAAAGCTGTGGCTTTACAGAAGTGCCTTGGTTTTATTTAGAAGAAAAACCCCCCAAAATAAGAAAGCACCTTACAAGAGGGGGAAATAATAAGTTCAATATGAAATAGAATAAAGAAGGACTGAAATCCCTAAAACTCAGTTTAGAAAATGAATGAAGAGAAATGGAATATTAAGGATAGGTAAAAAAACATTAGAAAAATAGCTAGTTCTTTGTTCCCATAAACCAGAAATTAATAACATGCACATATTTACACATACTTAATGTTCTCCAAGTTTAGACATGATACTGTTACCACTGAATTAGGCACGTATACATTATTAACACACATCAAACTACATTAAAGTAACATGAATCGTTTGATTTAAAAATATACAAATGCCTGGCAGTGATGTATCTTCACATCAAGGAAAGAAGTGAACAGAAATCTTTCCACAAGTCTCTAGTTCCGCTGAATAGTGTTACATCCTTCACATGATTTCAGGGCACACTAAAACGAATTTCTCCTCTAAATATCTGTGGGATTTTGTGTATTTACTTGGCCTTGGGCTTTAAGGAAAGGGGAAACAGTACCAGGAGAAATATTTGGGGCTGTCTTAGAAACCACAACCCATTGGCAGGATAGAGAATAATGGCTTTGAGCAGTGCTGGTGGCTGCTAAAGACCTTTCTTCCACTGACTCTTGATGCAGCAGAGCAGTGCATATTTAAAAAAAAAAAAAATGCTGTGTGCAGCCTGTGCACTCTGCTGCCTGTACACAATAGGCCCTTATGTTAAATGGTCTCAAGAGACTATTATTTGTGTGTGCATTGTGCATCCATTCAAGTTTGAGATTTACTGGGCTATACGAAAGCACATGGAGCAATTTTCTTCTCCCCCTGCTTTTCTCCACATGTACCCCATGTTAGCACCACTTGCTACGCGCTCCATTTCACAGCAGAAGAGACTGCCTTCTTCATGGCTGTGCCCTCTTCGAGAGCTATTTCATAAAATATTCTACAGCACCCTTTTGTTTATACTGTGGAACACACATATACATACACACACTCTGTTCCTAGACTTCTCCTCACAATTGGCTCAGCTGCATTTGGTACAAGACAGATACCAGTTTGCACTGCCCTACATTCTAGGCTGCAGCCTGGGCTTCACTATCATTCTATTGTCTATTCAGCCACCGATCCACAACCAGAAAAACTTATTTCCATTACAGGAAAAATTTGCAGGAGTGTTCTGACAAGGACAGCTTTTTTCACCTCTAATGCAATATGTGACAGTGAAGTTCAGGGAGCACTGTAGAAAAATCTTTTAAAACAGAGATGCAGTAAATAACGGAATTATATCAGAGAATTGTTTACATCTGATATCTACGGGAATGAAGATTTATTTAATTATGTCATCTGCATATGCATGTATGAATTTGTCTGTCTTTTCACCACATTGAACCTACCAGACAGCTTAGAGCAGATTTGCCTAAGGGGTAGGGACCTTAAATATATACTTCTACAGATATGATGACTAAATGTAGCCATGTAAAGAAAGATACCTTTCATGCTTCCACTGAAGAAATGACAAAAATATGAATGAAACACTTACAAAACAGTAGAGAATCCTCAAGAGAAAATGGGTTTAGGTATTTTCCTAAAGGTGATCAACTTGAAAAACAGCAGAGAATCCATCATAAAGCTGCAGGAAACCATACTTTAGCAACTCTTCTCAAGGAACTGCTTATTGTCTACTCAGAGAAATGTCAGAAATAAAGGTTTCCAACAAAGCATTAAATTCCTTAAAACAATTTAGAATAGTGCACAAGGGAATTATTTTGTAAGTTTCCATCTTTGAAACAATAACACACTTGGAAAACACAAAACCCACAGTCTGCTATTCACAAACTGGTCTTTAGTTTTAGTGTTGTCTTGCAGTATTCAGATGTAAAGCCTACCCTTGGTTGCCCCTCTTTGTGCAAATTAGCATAAATTCAAGAAAATTGATATAACTCCACTTGACTACAACAAATGGACCCCTCCGGTGGATAAGGAATTGGCTGGGTGGTTGCACTCGAGGAGTTGTGATCAACAGCTCGATGTCCAAGTGGACAGCAGTGATGAGCAGCATTCCCTAGGGGTCAGTGTTGGGACTAGCACTGTTTAGCATCTTCGTTAGTGACATGGACACTGGGATCAAGTCCACCCTCAGCAAGTTGACGACAGCGAGCTCTGTGGTGAGGTCGACACACAGGAGGGCAGGGATGCCATCTAGAGGGACCTGGACAGGCTGGAGAGGTGGGCCCATGCAAACCTCATGAAGTTCAACAATGCCAAGTGCAAGGTCCTGCCCATGGGTCGGGGCAACCCCATGCACAAATACAGGCTGGGTGGAGAATGGATTGAGAGCAGCCCTGAGGATAAGGACTTGGTGGTGTTGGTTGACGAGAAACTCAACATGACCCATCAATGTGCGCTCACAGCCCAGAAAGCCAACAGTATCCTGCATCAAGAGAAGTTTAGTTAGTAGGTCAAGGGAGGTGGTTCTCCCTTCTACTCCGCTCTGATGAAACCGCACCTGTAGTACTGTCCCAGACTACTACAGTAACTGTAGTACAGCTCTGGGACCCCCAACATAAAGACACAGACGTTCTTGAACAGGTCCAGAGGAGATGCACAAAGATGATCGGGGGCTGCAACACTCTCTCCTATGAAAACAGGCTGAGAGAGTTGGGGTTGTTCAGCCTGGAGAAAAGAAGCTTCACGGAAACATTATAGCGGCCTTCCAGTACTTAAAAGGGGCCTACAGGAAAGATGGGGAGGGACTCTTTATCAGCTATTATAGTGATAGGATGAGGGGTATTGGTTTTGAACTGAAAGAGGGTAGATTCAGATTAAATGTAAGGAATAAATTATTTGCTCTGAGGGTAGTGAGGCACTGGAACATGCTGTCTGGAAAGGTTGTGACTGCCCCCTCCCTGGAAGGGTTCAAGGCCAGGTTGGACGGGGCTTTGAGCAACCTGATCTAGTGGAAGGTGTCCCTGCCCAAGGCAGGGGTGTTGGAAACAGTTGATTTTTAAGGTCCTTTCCAACCCAAACCATTCTATGATTCTATGATTCTAAGGCCTTTAGTTTGAGATATTTGGCAAGAAATCCATGAAATAGGATGAGCAGAAGGTCCTTCACCTGCTGGAGCTCAGTATTAATGACTTTTTTTGCTTTAAAAATTCTGATTAAAAAAAAAAAAAAACAAAAATGAAAATGCCCACCGTAAATATGAAAACAACAAACCAAAATCAAATAAGAGCATCCCACATTGCTGCAAATGTATATAGAAAATACTTTGCATTCTGCTTTTCCTAGAATCTTTCCCTGACGGCAAAGGTGATGGCTATACTAAACCCTAGTTACTGCTCAACAGCTTCTTACAGCAACTGAGAATCAACTCCTTATGTTGTGCAGTTTCTTCAAGTTTTGATTCAACACAGATGCCTGGTTTTCCATTGTTTCAAAATCTTCTTCGCCCTTGGACACATTTTTCTTTTCCTTGCCTTCTATGGTAGGTTTTGAAGAACGTTCTCTTTTTTTTTTTTTTTTCTTTTTCTTTTTTTTTTTTTTCTTTTTCTTTCTTTTTTTTTTTTTTTTTTTTTTCCCCCAGTGGCTTTATCCTGTTGTTTAATTTATTGTTGTTTTCAAGGCTCATTAAACTTTCCACTCAGCCACCTACCTAGGCTGTGTGACAAGATGGCAACAACCACTTGAGGGAGTCTGGATGTGTCTGGTGCTGCCTTAGGTAGGAAGTTGATGTCTTGAGGTTCCTTCCAGCTTTACATTTCTGTCATTTCCACTATCTTTCTTCCTTGGCTCTGATTTGTTTTATTTGGCCATAGAGTACATGATCCCAAATTCACCAAAGCTCTTAAGTTTATGTCTATGTTTATCCTGCCTAAAAAAGTAATCAGGAATGAACTTGGATCCCACTGGAATGACCTTCTGAGAATCTCAATAAAGCCTTTTCTCCCAGTTCCTCCTTTTCCTGCTGTTCCTTCAGAGTGTCTCTCATCCCCGTATCAGTTTACATGCCAGACCTTCCAGCCAATCTTGTTCCCGGTCACTCTCCAGTTCCTCCCTTTCCTCAGATCTCCTCTTTTTCTCCTCTACATTGCAGGATTCTTCATTTGTTCCCTGAACAGCCTACAGGTGAGGGAGCACTGGGGATTAATGCAGCTCCAGCTGTGCAGCCTCTATCAAGTTATGTCTCCAGCCATCTCTCTCACTGCTCCTAACAACAGGTGTGGTTGTTGTTGCCCAACGAGAGAAAGGAACTGCAGAGGTCTTCAACCCAAATGTAAGCAAAGACCAGGAAGGCCGGGAAAGGGGCAGGAACCAAAAAAGGACCAAAACCTGAGGGCTGTGATATAGGTTCCCCTGTACAGATGCAAGGAAATAGAGAGCAGCAATCAGCTCCAGAGTCACCTCCCTCTGTCTCCAGAAGTGGCTGGCAATGATTCAAATAAACGTAAGGACCAAACTGAAAACTGCACAACTCAAAGACTTCTCAGCAGTATATATACCAAGAAAACAGGCAGGCACTTTTGAGGAAGAACTTGAAGGATATTTTTGCTGTTGTTTGTTTTTTATTTTCTTTCAAAAAATCTAACATGATAGGAACCCAAATTTAGTAATACTAAATAATGTTCTGGTACTAAGACATATAAGTATGTCACTCCAGAATAAGTTTTGTAGTTCATTTTGAGATGCCTGGAAATAAGATTTATGTTTAAAAAGGTAAGGAGGGAAAGGGCACTATTGATCATTGTTATAATAATGAGGCTTTTGCTTGCAGGTTAAATCTGTTCGTATTAGGCAACAAAGACTTGCTGAAGAAGAACCTATATCTCTGGCACAAATACAAGGGCATTAGACTGACTCGAGGAAAGACTGAAATCTGGAAATAATTTTCAGAATTTGTGGGTTGATTTTGCTGCACCTGTGCGTTCAAGATCTCAGTTTTAAATTATTATCATTAGATTCTTTTATTGTGTGTGGTTGTGGTTTAGGGTTTTTTTAGTATGAGAAGAACAATTAGTGATCCTTCTATCTAGCAAAAGTGGGCTCCTAATAGCAAAATATCAGGAAGATGATAATATGTTATAGTAAGTGACTGATTTATCCTTCTCCATGTGGGCCAATTTATTGTAATTAAAGATTGCCACTTCAGTACAGAGGTCAAAGAATAGGGCTTGTGCAATCATTTTCTAAAATTCTGAAGAGGCGGAAGAATGGGGTCTCTGCTCCCTCCATCATTTTGTTCTGACTCTGCATTGTTAGCAGAGCTTGTTTCTAAAATGTATCATTTCCATGCACACAAGAAACTTAATTTCAATCTCAGTTACAGACTTGTTATTCCAACCCAGAGTGAATAAAAGCTGCTTTATGTAACCAAAGATTGAACTAAGCCCTGGAGGGCCAGTCCTGCAAGACCTTCCTTGTGCATTTATGTTCAGTTGACCTGTTTCCAAGGAAAAGGATAATACAGACCAGATCATACAGGATTGGCTGCACAACTGATATAAAAGTGGCAAGTATTCTGCCTGAGTTCAGTCCTTACCTGCAGGGGTAACTACCTTACCTACAGGGAAACTACCTCTGAGGCATGACTCACACCATCCTGGCCTTTTTATTGCTTAGTGTTGTGTCACCATTATTTGCTAAATAGGCAAAGAGTTACACAGAGATCTCCCAAATATGTAGATGGCTCTATCCTGGGCCTGGGAACTACAGGCAATAGGAAAACAATAATGCTGACAGGCATTTATGTTGCAAAAGGTAACATATGGATGGGATCTGATGCTGATAGGAGAAAAGAAAGATGGTGTTTGCAAACACTCCCTTGCATGCCCCAGAATGAACCTACTCTGTAGGATGAAGTCAACAGTGCCAAATAAGAAGCAGACTTCCCAACTGACCTTGGGTATTCCAAAACTTAGGATTTGTTGTGATGAACTCTTTGCTCATAGTATGCTCACTTTATTCTGGGACTCTGGTACTTGTACTGTGATATACATTTGTACTTGTTCTCTTTATATACATTTTCTTACTCTAAGGCTGTTTTCAGCACTTCTTAGCTTTGCCCAAGAAGCAATTTAGTGCCAAATTGTAAGAGGAACGAAATACACTAAACACCAGACAACCATCAGATGGGCAGGTGCAGTATTTCTCCTCTTTATATAATGGAAGTGCATAATGATGCATGAATAACTGTAAGATATAATTCCATTTAAATTGATGGACAGCTAAACAAAATAAGGCTGACAAGTTCTGATTTTCCAAAGGGTTAACACTGAGGAAAAAAGGGAAAGAATGACTGAAACTAATTAAACACGCGAGCTCAAGAATTTACAGGCTGTGGGTATATATAAAATGTGCCAAAGCTACCTAGAAAAGGCAATCAACACAGAGAGGAAAAAATGTGTAGATGTATTCAGGTTTGATTGATCCAGTTTAACTGGAAGAATCAGTTTAAGATTAATCTTCAAAATCATCAGCTCAGTGTGACAGAAGCAGACAAAAATACCAAGCAAATCTTGGGCATCATGAAGCAAGTTATTGAGAACAAGACAAAAGGAGTCCTTAAACCCATGGTGAGCCCTCATACAGAGTACCAGGTACTACAACCGGTGTAGTCCTGCATCTCCAGAAGGGTGTCATGGAGTTAGGCAAAAGGTAACAACAGGTCAAGGGACAGATGAAAAAGGCTGTGACTCTGGGTTTGGGGAGGGGAAGACTGAGGGGGACGTAATCAAGGATTTCAAAGTCATGAAAGTGGTGGATAAGCTGAATGCAGAGCCCGTTCCCCCACACCTGCAGTATGAGGGGTAGGGGACAGCCAGTGAAACTAGCAGGGTATCAGTGTCAGAGAGATGAAAGACAGCAAGTACACCTGCACCAGGGCAGTGAACTCATTGAACCTGATACACAGGAGGTTATGGACACAGAAGTGTCAGCAGGAACAGAGAGAGATTAGAAGAATATATAGACCACAGACAGCTCCACAAGTGGATACAAAAATGTCTAGGCAAGGATATACCTTCTAACATCCCTAAGAGGATATATCTGGAAGAGGCTTAGCAGGGGACAGACTGCAGAAGATGGTAGGCTCCAGTGCTCACCCTAAGCTGCATCTCCAACCTCCACTGCTGGAGACACATCCTCAGGCGAGATGAACTGCTGTTCAGATCTATTTCTTATGTACTTAAAAATCAACTCAAAAGGCATAAGAACACTAGTCTTAGAAATCAAAATGTGGTGTTGATTTGATCCCACTATAGAGGAAGTGATAACTGCCAAACAGTCTGAGTCAGAGCTAGAAATGCAAAGGAAAACAAACTGTTCTTGTTATTTCTCACAACAAAGAAAAAATATAAAAGTTAAAAATGCAGAAGTTGGGACCGAGGACGACTATAGCAGCCACAAATGTGGTAGGGCATAGGAAGCCCCATATAAAGGACAGTATTTCCAGAAGATGCAGTATTATCATGAGAAGCACTGGTGTGATCTACATATAGCTCACCTCAACCTTAGTCAAAATAAAGTAATTTAAATGGGTATACCATGGAATGGAGAGTCTAAATTAGGAGGTGAAACTAAAAAAAGTATGTGTTGGTCAGCCCAGCCAAAGAAAGCCTGAGAGGAGAGATAATTTGTTCTCTATAAACATGTTAATGAGGTAAATGTCAGAGGAGGAAGATGAGGTAATTAAGCTAAAGGAAAATATTGTCACAAGAACTAATGAGCAGAGACTAACCAGAAATGTCCTCAGGCTGGACTTGCTAATCTTCAGAAGAGTTTGATTCTGGAAGAGCTTTCTGTTTGGAGCAGGGGGGGTGGAAACAAGTAGTTTTAAGCCTGTCCTTCATCAGCCTGTGAAAGGAATAACACAAGGAGATCTGCAATAGCAAAGGACCAGACTTGATGACTCAGAAGACCCCTTCCTTTGTCATACCCCTTGTTCTCAGTGTCCCTTAATTATTGAGCACGGACAACAAATAAGAGTGGTGAGTCCTGTGGGATTTCTCATGTCAGGAACCTTGAGGAAGAGGAGGAGCAGCTGCCTGTTATTTTGTATGGCCCCACCATCAGTTCAGCAGTACCCCATGATCAGCAGACTCAAAGGCGACCGACTAATCAAGCACGAGGCTTTGAATGGCTTTACTTATTGCACCTTAAAATGGGGCTCATTAGCAGGACACTCCAGTATGTGGTGTGGATGGGGAATGTCAAAAGCACTGGACACTGCACTCTATGCCTTTTCTAGACCCAAGGTCACAAGTATGCTTTATGAAAACCTGTATTGTATTTTCCTGTGGTTATTTCACTGTTGTCTTTTCTACTGTTTGGGGTTTTCTTCACTCAAAGACTGCTTTCGTTTCAGTGTTTCTGCTTTTCCTCTTTCTCTATTCTCTTTTGCCTGAACCATTCTCACTGCCCTTTGTGTTCCTGCTGCTTCTGCTTCCGGAGGTAAGCAGAGATGCACTGAAGCAACCTGACAACACATCCAGCTTTGGTCACAACCTTCCTAAGCCCTCATATTTATATGTGAATAAACAGAGGGAAAGAAACAGGTGGAGAATCTGCTGGGGATGTTCTTTAAGCTTGCACTGCTAAAAAAGAAAGCACAATATATTGAATATTGTCTACATATTTAAATGATGGTAATTAAAACTTCACTGCTGTCTCCTGTGTTATCTGGAATATTGAATAATACCACCAAGGTTTCAAGCTTTTGCCATTAAAGCTGATTGCTAGTTATTTTTAACACCCTCAAGGTAGTAGTTTAACATTGTGTCTTTCCCTTTTTTTCCCCCGTGAAGTTTTCATATTTCCAAGTAACTGAACACAGTCCCATGATTACTGCTGTTTAAATATATTCTAGTGCAGAGCATTTAAAATCTACAGGACCATAATCAACTCAACCCACACAGTAGTGCTTTGAACACCAGAGTGCTAGGGAATAATGGAAAGGCCACACATATATATATATCTAATTAGCTAATTTTAGGAGCCTAAGAAATCTGTTTAATAATATAGCCAAAGGCCTAGAAAGCCAAGTGTTCACGGCTGATGTGTCAGCCTTTCCAATATTCCTGTTACCTGTACTATTAACAGTCCCAAGAATGGTATCTGTACAAGTCTGGCTAGGGTGTCGCTTGAAACAGAAGATGTGCAGAAGATATTCCAGCTATTAGTCGTTCCTCTGCTGTCCTATCTGCTTCGATCCTCCCGGGCAGGAAATGAATGGCCTAAGGAATGATGTAATGTATCTGTCACTGATGCAACCTGTCAAAACTAATGGAGGGCTGAAAGTCTGAATCTGGTGTCATGGTTTCTACTCAGGCTGGGTGCATGTGGTCAGAGAAGAAATGAAGCAGATATTGTCACGTAAACGCTGCGAGTCCCTCCAACCCATAATCAAAAATAGTATTAGCAAAGGTGTTGTTAGATGTATGGATCTAAAAAAGAAAAAAACTTTTACAGTCAGCAAGTAAAGCAGATACTGGAATGTTACCAACAGGGTAGAAAGCCTGTTTCTTTTTCCTGACTTCATAGAAGAAGAGATCTGTGATGCAGATGTTTTCAGCTCTCTGTCAAATTGCAAAACCAAAGTTGTCATATCTTTAAGGATAAAGAGAATAACAGCCTTTTAAACTCTACTCAAAGTGTCAGGGCCTCACCCCCGACAGCCACCCCACCTTTAAATCACCAGTAAAGGGTTCACTGATTTCCAGGGTAATAGGAATCTGCTCTTATTTGAATGTGACATTAACATGGATATACTGTTCTCAGGAGAACTGGCTGCTATGGGCCAGAGCTGGACATTGATTTCACACCAAATTCCCCATTGATCAGGCATAGTAGGAAGTCTATTCATTGAATTGATAGCAGGATATAGCTATAGAGTATTTGTTTTCCTTTTAATATACAGCTTCAACAGCAAGCCATGCATGAATTTAATAAAAGAAGATAATAATCTACCCATTCTAGGAGCTATAGCCTGAACCTGGGTGGTTATCAGACCTGCTCTCACTGCTATAAATCATCTTGAATAGGAGACTCATTTTAGCTTTACGAATGAAAAGAAGTCTCCTGTTTTAAATATACAGAACCTGTGCTTTCTCCTTACTCCCATTCAGTAAATTGGTAATTGTATTCAGTTATGGTTTATCAATGTAAATCCATCAACAGAAGAGTATCAAACCTATTGTACCCTTAGAAACCAAGCATTTGAAGGCAACAAAGTAGCGCTAAACAGTCAATTAAAGTATTTGTAGTATCTGTTGCAATGATCCTTAGTTGTTCAGTTAGCTCCTTCAGTCATTGCTTCATATTTAGGATTGGAGGTTTTGTTAAGGTCATCTTACAAAACAATAAAAGGAGATGCTTTGAATATGCTAATGCTTTCTATTGCAGGAGAGCTAACACTGGTAATAGAGAAAATGGGCTGATGTAAAAGTCAGTGACAACTATAAGGGAAACTGAATGGGTGGTACAATTGTTGTCAGAGTGCTGTGTCTGCAGCTCAATCTAGGAATAGATCCTTAGCAATCATTTTCTGCTAGACGCTTGCTTGTAAATGACAGAAGTTAGGCAAGTGGAATTACATCCCTAATGCTTTTCAAGAAGGAATTATCTGTATTTTTAAAGCATAGGTTGAAAGTTACTTTCTAGATGCAGAAGTGGCTCAAATTCAGCTCTTACTCTTCATTCAGGGAGCATCAATCAAGCCAGAAAGGGACTCTGGGTGCAGAGTGGCATAAATAAGATCAAAAGCCGGGCTGGCATGTGTGAAGAGTGCTTCCTAGCAGACAGCATTCTCATTTCATAGCACGACAGGATGGCATGGCTATTCTTACTAACGTAATTAAACATCAGAGTTTCAGTAAATTACATCATCTCTTCTTTCTCCTTTACCAGCTCATGTGGAAAGAATTAAAGGTTTGCTTTCTACCTTACCTGACCTAGCAAGTGTGATGTGTAACGATCCTCTCAGAACAACACAGAATGATAACAGATGGTTGCTAAAAGATCTGTGGAACCTAAAGGCCGCTTGCTCTTATCCCAGGGCATGGCACTCCAGCAGCTCTACAATAACAAAACTAACATGGAAACCTGATTATGGTAATGAGCTCTGCCGAGATCTCTAAAGTATCAGATGAACAGGATAAAGGAAAAAAAGTCCTACTAACTTTCTCTTAATCATGGCAGTCTAGTAATCCTTCACAATTATTATAGTGATTTTTAATGAAGTAAAATAATAAAAAATAGAAATGTTTGGGAAAGAAATTCAAACTCACTCACAGATTCATTTAAACCCCTGTGTTTAGCTGATGAGAAAAAACTACTGCTCTTGGTTACGTGCAATTCATTCCCAAAGTCAGCAAAAAGTAGAGAAGATGGTAACAGCCTATAAAGAAGTAATGGCAAGCGAACAGAAAAGATGCGGGATAGCAGGGCACAAATACCAGGGCAAACTTACTGATTTTAGCACTGTTCATCCTTACTTGGAGTGACTCTAGGCCTAGCTGAGACTTCGGGAAAAGTGAGATAGGGCTCTGTGGTTTGTCCCGTGCTTAATGAAACATCTAGAAGTTTTGTTGAGACATCTTTGGAAAACATGCAATTGAAAGAAACAGTGAAGGAAGCTTCTGAAAGTGCAGTAGCTGGGTAAAGCAGAGAACAGATCAGCAGCATCAGGGGTGATGGGAGCACAATACAGAGCATCAGCGAGATCAGAGGACAGCGAGGGAAAGTCCTCTAAGTGAAACACAAGAGAGAGAAGACATTGGAAATAAAGAAAAAATTCCAAAGAGTTTGTTGTACAGAATATGAAAACAGTTTCTGTACCAATATAAATACTTGTCTGAGACCAATATGTGGCAGCAGCATCTCCCATTACCAGTGTTAGTAAAACGCAATCACAAGACAGTTGTAAACATAGGTGTGCCCTAACCCACGTAAGAGCTTTCATCTGAACAGCAATATGTGATTTTTTTTCAAAGATACATTACATAGTTTGGCCATCCCTGCCATTTGATTTTATCCATTTACTAAAACAAAGAACTAGTAATTATCTAAGAAGTAACTTATCTACAACAGGGATTTTCAAAAGATCTTCTACCTTGGACCAAAAATCTTGGGAAATGAAGAATTCGTCTGTCCCAGGAGCACATTCCAACATTTAATCATACCAATAGTGAAAAAAATTACATTTAATCAAAATTCATCTGGATTCAGTTTCCAGCAATTGATTCTTCTCAAGGTTTTCTTAGATTGGCTAAAGGGTTTTTTAGTACATTCATTTTCTCCTCGTGAAGGTACTTACACACTGCAATGAAGTCATCTTTACCAACTCTGATAAGATTCAGCTCTTGAAGAACTATTATTATACATAGGGCTGACTAGAAACAAGATGTGTGTTTTGTTAGGCCTTCAGAATTCAGGGATTTTTTTTTTCCTACTGTAAAATGGAATTTCTGTAACCCACAACTCTAAAAACAAGGTTTTTTCCTATTTATTCCCAAATTATGGCTGAACTCTTTTACAGTATTAAACCTTCCAGGAATATCTTAATACCTAAAAGCTTCCATTTATCATACCTTCTCTTTGATGACTGTCATTGAAGATGAGCTGTCTGTGCACTAAATTGACACCATTTTTTAGCTGTGAAAAAAACATAACACTCTTCACTTGCCAAATAAAGAGACTGAGGTACAGTGGGATAATGCAATAGTGGCAAGAATTTAATAGTAATTCTCCTATCCACTTGGCCTCTTGCAACACAGGTTGGTCTAATTCCTTCTTTATTAGTCCTTCTCTCTTCCCATTTTGTACCCTAATCTGTGTCATCTTTTCTTTACCAAAGTTTTCCTATGGAATAGTTGTAAATTTCTTATAGTTAGGCACTAGTTCTAAGGGAACAAAGGAACAAAGTCTAAGATTATTATAAAAATCTGGAATTTAGTTATATGTTTTCTATGAACATCAGTGGGAATATAAGGAGATGGTTGAATTATCCGATATTTCCAGTTTTCAGAGTTTTTTTTCCCCAAGAGTGTGATTTTGCCTGAAAAATACCTCTATCATTATCTAAAAGCAAATAGAAGTGCAGAATATTGGATTGTTTCAGCAGCTCTTGAGCTCACAAAATAGTCTGAAAAAATCCTACCAATATATTTTCAGAATTTTCAGAATGCTCCGAAATTCCCTTTGCTACTCAAAATCCAACCGGGAAGCATAAACCCAAAACAAAACAAAAATCAAACAAAACCCCTGTTCTGAACACGGAAATTGACCAAGAACCAAATTAGTTTTCTTGTATTTTTCAACAACTGCAAGGTCTTCATCATTTTTGTCAAAGTAAAGTACCAAAACTTTAGGATGACTGAATCTCAGATGGCTTCATCATTGACCTTTAAACTACAGTGTAGAATGGGAAATAATGCTACACAATGGGAACTGATAAATATCAAAATGTCCTTTTAAAGAAAGAGAAATTTTTGCTGTTGATAGTTGAGGTGACTTATTATGTGATCTAAACAAAAACAAGCTAGTATCTAAAAGCTTCTCCTACTCGCTTGGTAAATAATCCCCAATAATAAACAACTCACAATATTTTCACTGCTGTGTCACTTCAAAGGGAAGAAAAAGAATCTATTAAGCATATCAATAACCATATTTTATGTCTAGTGAAAATATCATACAGAATTAGGCAGAAGAAAAGCTCTTAATTTTAGATACAGATCCATACCTAAATGTGTTAAGGGATTTCTTCTCTAGAAGTTAGTTCCAAACCATCTTTATTAAAAGTAAAACCACATCTAAGCCATGTAGGTAAAATCATGCAAAAAAAAAAAATTCCCCCCAATACTCAAGCACAGAAATTAGCACTGCTAGAAACCACAGTAGCCAGTGACATCAAATATAAAGACAGAAAAAAGGTTATAGGAAGAAGATACATAAGATCATCCAAATGCAGGGAACAGGAGCTGAGAAACAGTTGTACTATGCAAAAACACTGGACTCGGTTCGTGAGACGTTGGGAATCAGAAGATATTTTCAGGGGTATGATTGAGAATAAGCTGAGGACAATATATTTTGCTTTTGGATATTTGGGTTCTTTCTGCACTACAAACTAGGATAAACCTTTATGAGTCGTTAAAACCCACAGGAATTATACAATTGAAGCTTGAACACTACTTTTTACTACTAGCCTTTTCCAACCACTGCTATCTGTGGTTATGATTAAACCAGGAGGGTACAGTTCTGGGTCCATGCTGTTGTTGACCTCAGCTGGTGCACAGCCTAATACAAAAAATCAGAATTTAAGTAGTTCTTAGGAGCCTAAAAAAAGCACATCAATATTTAATGCCTACCGTATTCAGTAGGAGTTTGGCACCTGGTTGCTTCTGAATATTATCCTCAGCATATACCTATATCTTTTTATTTCTAAATGCATTTTTTAAATCTTGTATGATAAAAAAAAAGGGGGATTAAATGATACCTCAAAATGAATGTTCAGAGAAATTTATAATCCTGGCACATATTTGTTACACACAGTTCCCCATATCCTGGGCCACAATAGCTAAACACAAGCAGGTCTTCTGCTGCCTGCAAGGGGTTTCTGTCCTGAAAACTCTCTCTTGTCTGGGCCTCAGAGACTAGTTGTTCTTATGGCAGTTTGTCAGCTTCTTTTTTAAAAAATATAAACCTCTGATGCTTCTTTATTTTTCCCAGGAAGACAAGAAGAATCTCATGTCTCATGCTTCTCGTGAAAAAAAAAAAAAAAAAAAAAAAAAAAAAAAGGCAAAGTGGAGCTTTGTCACAAATGGCTGTGTCTTGTATTGGTATAGAGAGAGCTCTGGCACTCCACTTAAAAATCAGAAACTCTTCCATAGCTCCAGTGACTTGTAGAGTGGAGTTCATTCCAGCAGGAGTGATTAGAGTTGATATGGAACAGAATCATGGGATCCCTTAAAATAAGAGTAATATATGTTTCTTACTGTGTAGCTGTTTTCCTTACAGAAAGCACCATTTTATCAAAATAATTGTTAGATAATACCAACCAGTGACCACATTTCATAGTTCATGGTATATGAACTGAACCTGATTATTCTGTAATCTCAGAGGGGCAACTTATTCATCTTCTATTTCTTATGTGTTGGTCCATTTTGATGATTGATACACCTTATTCCTCTAAACTTCTGTATTTTACACAACCTTACGTTCCAGTCCCCTGCTTTCTCCCTGAGAAGTCAGTACATCACACACTTCTTGGAATGACAGCTACATACCTTTTAAATGTCACTGAGGATGGAGTTCCGGTTTTCACCTTGAGACCTATAGGATTACAGCTGGACATATCAAAATCTCATGCAGTTTTCAGAGATGCTGACTGCAGAGAATGCGAGCAAGCAAACAGCGGGTTACTCAGATTATGTGAAAATCATGCCAAATAATGGAGGTGCTCAAAAACTTCTGTAAAATTCTTATGTCTTAACAGCTACAGCTTCTGAATGTCTCCCGTTGTAAAATACCTTATGTGAAACAGGCACATCACCTTTCCAGGTGACCATCATGCAAAACCAGTTCACAGTCTACCAAGTCTGATTCTCAGCAAAAGTGTCCTGGTCAGACTACATTAATTTAACTGCTAATGAAGGTGGATCAGCGTGTGCTGAGAGAGGGGAAGAAAAGGAGAAAATAAATTAAAAACACTTGAAGAAGGAACTTGTTAAAGAGTCTATCTTTTTTTAGAATGCCTCCTTTTAATTATTCTTACAGAAAGCAATCAGGTTCGGACTCATCTTTTGTACTCAACCTATATTAAGTCTTTCATTTTCCTCACTGACTTAAAGCAATGTTCTTTATTCTTCCCACTTCAAATGAAATATCCACATCATTTGTTAATGCAGGTTGTTGGTTGTCAAAGCTTGTAAGGGTCCTTCAGTTTTGGGCAACTCACTTACAGAGCCTTAGGCTTCAATCCATGAGATGTAATAAGGCAAACTGTAATATACAAGCCATGAACAGACTCATATCTATGGAAAAAAGGCTTCACTTCCTAATGCTTATATAGCTCAGGGTAAATTCAACTAAAATCCCGTCTGACGCTGACATAGCATGAAAGTAATTCTTATTCATTGGAAATTAGATGGTACCAGAAAAAAAAAAAATCCTTATTTCATATAAATATAAGAATTGCCTCTAAAGTGGTTTTCATTTTTGTCCTGGGGGAAAGGAGGGAAGGGAGTTATAGGGAGATCTTATTCCATGTTTTGCTCTTTGTGTGTTCATGTTCCATTTTTTTTCCCTATAATTTAGGGAGGGAGGAAATTGTTCCATAACAATACTTTAACTAACTTTACCACCCTGATCTCAAAGGATAAACTAGGTGTTCATAGCTTACTATCTCAGCTTCTACTTTTATGTTACAAATCTAAGGAAAGAGATTTCACAAACACTGAATATCCCATACATCCTGATGAACAATTCAGCCCTAAAATCAATTCTATGTCATTATTTTCGTGTGCTTTTTTACCTGTTGTTCAAAGAAAGATTAAGTTTGTACAGTTATCAGTGCTAATGTGCAAATTCAACTCCAGGTCCTCTTACTTGAGGTGAAAAAAGAAAATTTCACACCATCTTTTTTTCAGAAAAAAATACAATAATAATATATAATAATAGTTTGTAATTAAAAATATTGATCTTTTAATAGCCATGATGTTAAATCTTCCTACTATTCCTTATTTCTCATATCAGGTATTACACTCTATCCCTCAGATGTTCCAAGCCCTCATGAAGTCTTGTCCGGTTATACAATAAGAAAAGGGATTTCCCTGAGAACCAGTTCTTCCCAGATGTCTTGGCAGTATGGTGCCACCCTATATTGCATCCAACATGGATAAAAGACACACAGTCCCTTATATTATAGCATATATAGTAAGACAGAGACAATCTAAAATCAGAAAAAAGTCTAAATTAACTTTAAAGTCCTCATAGCTTTGAAATATCTAGGCAAAAAAAAAGGCCAACACTTAGATGTTGAACTGGGAAAAGAATCAGGCTTTAAAAAGCTAGTTTCAAAGGGTACAGCAAGTAGTAAAAATGCGTGAAAGCCATATTTCCTACCACATTTCCAGAAAAAATGCCATTTGTTGGAAATGAACCAGTTTTGATCACACCTCCCTGACTCTAACCAAAATTTGCTGGAAAGAGAATTCTGACAAAACTCAGATAGTCCAGTCAGTCAAGAATTAACAAAATCATATGGACGGCAACATCCCTGGGTTAGGAGTGTGACTGTACTAGGCGGAGCAGTCGAGCCTCCTGAGCTTTTGCTGGAGCCAGTCCACTTCTTCACACAACTCAATATTCAGCAGCCCATAGCCAGCAGCTGCCTTCACTGCCTTGCCGTGACAGCGCTGCTCTGGGCCAGCAGAGATGTACGTTTGATGTTACTCCAAGCTCAGAAGAGCAGAGATCTGATTCTGCCCTTTCAGCACTATTTGAAAGACCGTTACCACCATCTGAAGACATGATACAAAGTCAGGTTTTGATTTAGAAAATAATTTTTTGCAAATAACAGCATCTTCTGGCCAGCAAACTGAAATCAGTTCAGAAGTCAAGAAGTACATGGAGAGATATGTCTGCGCTCCCAGAGAGTGCTTCTCAGTAGTTAGGCACACACAAATCTGTGAAACAGTGTGAATATTCCCCCATATCAAGTGCTCCAAAAGTGAGAGAGTGGGCTACACCCTGCTGAGTTCATTCACATGAATAATCCCAGAGCTTTCTGTCAGACTGTTTGTGTCAATAAGTCAAACAAGTTTTGGCCTGTCTTGAATATTGTTCATTACAGATTGCAACAGAGCAGAGGTAATTATATAAGTGAGAGAAAGGCAGCAGGAGCAATTCCTAAAGGCAGGACATCATTAAGATTTCACAACAGGCACTTTTTCCCAAGGGATACAGAGGAAACGAGAGCCATGGATTTCCTGAGGCCAGACTCTATGTTTGGCTTCATACATCCAAGTGCATTCTTAATTGCAGCATTCACTTGAAAGAAATAAAGTTCCTCGGGAAGTGAGCAGGATTTGAAACAGGTCCTAAAAAAATGCCCAGTCCCTCATCCTACACAACATGGAACACGCGCTGGAAAAGAAAATCCCAGAATGGTCAGCTTTTTCTCTAGACAATAGACAAATAAATGTGTGTGTTACAAGGGGAAACAGCTGCTGCATGTTTTCATGATTAGGGAATTGTCAATGAGAAGAACCAAGTCTG
The DNA here is from genome assembly GCF_018691265.1 of Tyto alba. NCBI lineage: Eukaryota > Metazoa > Chordata > Aves > Strigiformes > Tytonidae > Tyto > Tyto alba. The sequence continues at coordinate 11,389,500 of NW_024881303.1, forward strand.
TAGAACAACTCTGAAAGTAATCAAGAGGCATTAAGAGTGAAAGCAACCAAAGCTGGCTGATGAGCCTAACATGTCAAACAGGAATGGAAAGAGGTACTGACTGGGCTTAGATTCATATTTGTTACAGGATCAAGAATCAACAAAATCCTTTGCCTTGCCTTAACATTACAGCAAAATCCTTATTAAGGGTTGGAAATGGAGCCCACAGGTAGCGAGTCACACCTTTGGGTGAGGAAAGTCAGCTCATACACTCAGTCCAGGTTTGTTTGGGGTTTTTTAAACTAGTGAAAACTGAATTAGGCATTAAGAAAAATTACATGTCAACAGGCTTTATTTAAAGGAGAATGCTTCAGAAATTACTCCTTGAAGCAGGAAAATTCCTGCTGGAAGTAAAACTCGAGAGAATTTCCCCATTACATGTCTATGTTGTGGTAACTAAAATTGTTCATACATCACAACAGCATAACATCATCACACTGCCACCTGAGCTGTTTTGCAATAGGGAATATTGGTGTTGTAGCTCCATATGAAACTGGGCTATGCAGTTTTATAAACACACACACACACACCACACATATATGTGAGACAAATAAGAATGTCCCAGGAACTAGAGCCAAATTCTGATCTTATTACGATTGAGCATCTCTACAGGATTTAATGTGGGAGAAACCCTGTGTGTGCATCTTGCTTAGCTCTGTTAGGTAGCAGTACTATTTCTGAATTGATCCACTTCAAATCTTAATCAAATCCACTCCTTTGTGACTATAATGCTCTGCTTCATAATAAAGAAGCTTAATGAACAGAATTAAAAGTTGATTAATTGTAAGCACAGTTAAACACAGAAATGCGTTGCTTCTTTGCCATAAAATCTGTCTGCTGTTAAAAACTTGTCACTTGCTGTACTCTCTGTCTTTGGATTTTTAACCAGCTTTTATGGGCTTTTCAATTTCTGCCTGCAATTCAAATCCACATTCCCTTTTGTCCCCCTTGGCCCTTCATTCTCCTGTACCTCCATTTTCTGTTCTCTAAAGGCAGAAAGCCACATAAAGTTTAGAAACTCTGTGATACATATCTGATACTGCCAAGACCTTTTTTACATTGTTTGACAGAACTCACAGTGTAACAACACAGGATGGTACTGTCCTGTATCTTTGCAGAGATTCATTCAGAGCCACTCTATTCACTAGCTCATTAGCTGATCTTGCAAGGATGTAGCACTGCCTTACAACTGATGAGTTCTCGGTTCAGTCCTCAGCATATTTCCAACCTCTAAACTTGAGAAAAGGGAAAGGTTTTCTACATCAGAGGGAGCAGAGAGATAAATAACTGAGGGAGGTAAAATACTGAAACAAGAGGATAAAGATTGTCTTTGCTGGGAGAAAACAATGTTAAAAAGTCATGTTCGAAGTTTTATGCAGCATTATGTACATATGGTTTTGTCTGATTTTGTCTTCCTGGAGTTGCCTTACCTGGAACAGGTTCCTCTCATAGTCTTATAAATGCCAATGCAGCCAAGGTTTCCACAGGCGTGTACTGAGCAGACACGTCCTTCAAAAAGAGCTGCTGTGAGACATCCCAACATACTTACATGTCTATAGGCAGAAGAGTTAGTTAGACAAATACAAACTGAGCTCTCTTAAACCCTTTGGAAGTCCTCATCTGGGACATACTACCTGTTGAACACTAACTAAATTTGACTGATTTTAAATTATATTTTAAGCTCCTAAGTCACTTGGTCAATTGGGAAAAGGGTTATTTTTCCTTTATATGCAGAAATCAACAACTATATATACTACTGCCTTTTTCCCAGGAAGGAAACATGATCTTTCAAATAATTTCAATCTCCACACATCTAAAGAAAAACTACTAGTTCTAAGTAATCTATTCTAATTCTGTTCTTACCAGATCTTCACACATATGCCAAGGTCCAAAAGACACAAAAAGTTAATCAGAACATTGAAATGCTTTAAAAGTTTGAAGTTATAAATGGAAAATATAGATTCCTGAGATACTATGCATCTCATTTATGTATTTCTCAAAGCTCTAGAAAACAGGCAGATGATACAAAGTCTTATCAAAAATATAAATGCAGTATGTCAAGTGAAAAATAATAGTGATTAGCTTAACAGCATCTTTGGTATGTATCTTTTATAATACAAGATGTATTGAGAGTGTGTTTTACTCAGGTTACAGAATTAAACCAGTAGGAGGTCTAATTTGAATTAATATACAGGTTCACTGGGAAACATTGATAGGTTTGAATACGATTCCTTGTAACATTCTGTTTCATACATCTACAGTTTGTTTGATGGGGAAAATGAACTGAATAGACTAAAATTATACAGCATTCCTGAAACACATTTAAAAGAAGTTTTGAAGAAAGCACAACACAATTGCTTTCATAAATCCAGACCCCAGTTCATGTGGTGCATGAAATTGCTGTGATTTTCCTTACTGTGCACTGTATCTTTAAAAGTCTAGGAGGCGTCTGCCATTTTTCAAGAAAGGCTCAGTGATAAGTGCTGTCTACTGCAAATTTGCCTTTGTTGGTATTTTGTGGCTTTATCTCTGATACACATTATGCATCTCCTAGCAAGGACAAGCAGACCACACTGGTGGCAAAGCTAAGGCTATCCAACAAGGGTCATGCAGCTTCCATGTCAGGGCCACCCTATGGATTTCTGCATGACCTGAGTCCTTCTGGGATGAAACAAGCCTCCAGAGACCACAAAAGCTGATACACTGCTCACTGACCCTCAACCACCATGGAGGAGCCCGTGCAGCATGGGAGTAGACCCAATTCAAGCCATTGGTATCTCTTTCCTGAAACCTCTGTCCAGACCTCCCCTTTCTCTTTCTTCTCTGATCTCTGTAACACACATTTTGCACCTGTGAACCTCCAGAGGATTTAGGAATGCAGCTCTGAAGGTTGATTACCTCTGAAGATTGGTTACTTTGCCAAGACAGTGCTGAAACCCTTTCTTTCCACCCCAGGGACCACATTCCTTCCACAGTTCAAATACAGGGTATTAGTACACACCCACCTCTTGGCATTGAATACCAAAAGGGGGCTTAAAAATCAGACTCCTAAAGTGAGATGGCAACAGAAGTAGCCATTACCCTGTAAGACACTTTTAAACTTCTAACTACTGGGAACAAAATAACATATGGATATCAATGAGGTCTTGATGCTTCCAGAGTGCCAGGTAACTACACCAGGTTATAGTCAACCCGCAGCTACAGAAAAATACTGCAAATTTGCTCCAGCTAAATGTCCTGCTTAACATTAGACAGCCTGGCTGAGTGCTCCCAGGCAGCTCCTTACACTTGTGAGTGCCACTGTTATTTGGTGAAAAAAATGAAACCATGTTAAGTGCACAAGTAAAACGACAAGCATCTTACTGTTCTCTAAAAACCCTCCCTGATTGCATGTCAGTCACTTTACATTCTGATTAAAAGAAGGCATTGAGAATCTCAGCTGGGAATGCAGAAGGATAAATGGACTTATCATCAGCTAAATTTTGCACAAACTACCAGGCTGGGTAGCATTCATTTCAGAGCAAACTACTAGGGACCACCACGCCCGAGATGTTAGCATATGGTCTCACATTGCATCATTAAAAAGCATTGCAAAACCAGGGTTTTTTAAAGAAAAAAAACACCTCTCATGCACTCTATGTAAAACTTAGGGTAGTATTGACATAGAGCAGTAAGGACAGTTTTAGTTATAACCTTGGTGATGGGGAAATAACAATCCACATGGGAAACTGAGAACTGCAGTCAGTACTGAGAGGTTAAAATCAGGAAGGCATGGTGAGTCCTGTCTTGGTACAACTTTGAAAATACCTTGTCAGAACTTAGACTTAGAGGCTAAAGCAGAGTGGAGGACCAGCTGGGGACATAATCAGTGTAAATTGGTTATCTGCCCGTTTTTCATTTTCAGATGGTTTTCATCAATTATCTGCACAGACAGAAGAGCAAGTCTTCTATGCGGTGAAAGTCAACATGGGAAGATTCATCAGCCAATATGAGCTGGGACAAAAAAGAAATATAAGCCTGTTACTTAAGAAGTGTTTGTGATGAGGAGAAGGATAAGAAAAGTAAATACTGAACGCCTACACAGGGTCTTGAAGGTGAGAAGAGGTGCTGATTGTCTTCTTAAATATTCAGAACTTGCAACAGGGCTTAAGTGTTTTATTAGTCAAGGGTAGAATAAGGCCCTCCAGGATGCCATTAATTGTTTAGGATATCCTGGAGCAACTGCTTCTGCATATTCACTTGATCACAATCTCTTTCTATGCATTATGTTACTACACTAACACCCCAGCTGTATTTGGTGTTCATTGTCATTTTCTAGTAGTGAGCTAATGACACTGCTATAAAACAACAAGCAGCTGGTGGCATAGTACAAATAAGTATTATTCAACAAGAATTATGAATGGCATGGAAGCACTAAAGAAAACTTTTCAAAATACATCTGATAATACGTCCCAACTCTTCTCCTGGTCCCAGCTGCTGACTCATCTCTGAACACTGCCTAAGGGAGAGAAGGGGCCAGCAAAGTACTCTGTTTTGGTTCAGATGCCTCACCGCAGGTTGTGTAGTTAGCAGTTCACTGAAACAGTAGCTTGACAATACATCACACCAAAAAAATGATATTTCTCTTTCTAATAACTTGCATGCCACTGGAGCTCTCTGTCCGTATCGCACCCACTTGCGGCTGGGAGTAGGCAGAAGTGGTACCGTAGATCTTGACCTGAAACTGGAGTCCCTGGACTATTCTGCAGTAACCAGTAAGGGAACCACTGGGGGTTGCCCTACACTAACTGGCCTAGCAGGGAAACACTGGCAGATTTTGAAGCACTGGTCTTGGAGAAGGATGAAAAGAGAAATCTGAATCCAGTAGCACCATGGAAAAGGCACAGGAGATGACAGGCAGTTTACAGTATAGTCACAATCCATCTCTGAGACTGTGGTTTCAGTAGAGGTTTGGTTTGTACCTTGGGATTCATTGGAATGCACTAAGCCTAACATTCAGCTGTGAAAACGGTGGTGCGAAGAGAGAGACAGGACTGTCTGCTTCCGTGTTGGTAATTGTCACAGGGAGAAGACAAGTATTTCTTGTCTCTATAAATTGTTGAAATAAAGATGTATTTAATTTCCAAAGCTACCAACTATATTTGGGGAAAACTAAATATATTAGACTTCATCTACCTATTTGTAGCATGCTGTAAGGCCAATATACCTGCTGATTTCTTTGAAAGGTCTTAGATTTGCATTTTGTAAATAAACACATAAATAAATTAAGATCTCAAGAAATGTATGGTTTGTTCCTGGACAATGTGCTTTTCAGGATGCATGGAGGGGTTTGCTTTTTAAATTAAATTCTGTTTTAGAAAGATGGTGAGAATTCAGTGAAAAAGCACTGTATTGATACAGTCAGAATATAGCCTCAGTTAAGTCTTCAAAAAATGGAGCTTTTAAGTTACACACTGACGCCTTCAGCCTGCAAGGACTTCATGTATATACTTGCCTTTATGCATAGCAGTTAGTCTCACCCATATCAATGCATTTGCTTTCACAGATGAAGTTATATTCCATGTGTCTCAGTAGATCATAGCCTGCACATGTGCACAAATACTGCAACACAATGTCATTTATATAAACAAACAGTAAAGTCATTCCTTGTTCGCACATTTAGATAGCCAACTCAGATGAGCAAAAACTTGATTCAAGAAAAATTTAGTGTGAATGGGGTCTTTTACTAATGCACATGTTCAAAAAAATCGTATTATTTGTAATTGAAGTTGAAAGAAGGACTGCTATTTGATTTGGTAGCACATAAATGGCTTCCTAGGAGAAAAGAGGGTGGGTTGTTTTCAGATAATCAGGTATAAAATTACCTCCTGTGACAGCTATCTGCAGCAGAGATCCAGCATGGAACCGTAGAGGAGGGACGCTACCTTCATCTGTAGATGCAGGAGCTTTCTGAAGGCAGAACAAAGTATGGGTGCCTTCCATTCCACAAGAGACATCAGTATGAGCTCAGAAACCTTCATAAAACAAAGCAGAACTTGAGTACCATGTAGATAGCACGAGGCTTCCACTAACTTTAGCATAGTTTTTGTTATTATTATTGGACCACTGGGGTACCCAGAAGTCAGGAAATTTCAATACCCACACATCCTCATTGAATATTAATGACAGAATCATAACAATAGTGGCTAATAATGCAGCTTTTTGCTGCCGTGTGAATTACACATCAATATTAATGAAGTCTTTGTTAACATTCGGTGTTCTTTTCTTTCTGTGTCTCTGCCAGGATTTTGGACTGGTTTATGCCAACAACACAGACTTAGATGTCAACCGTGAGCAGGTCCTAGACATTTCAGAAAGGGCTTGCTTTTGCAAATGTACATGTAAATTATGAATTGTTCCATACCAAGATTGCTTTAAATTGACAGTTGATCAGTACTTTGCCCCTACACAGGACAGACGTGGCTTTATATGTTCGCATATCCTAAAAGTAACACACAGAGGGCTGTCTTTTATTTCAAAATGTTATTACAACAGCCTTTGTATACAAACTCTAACACAATCATTCACAATTATATATGGTTCTCTTTCTTGCCAGAATCAAACACATCAAGATAAGGTAATGGTTCCATGATGAGAAACAGAGGCAACTAGTTTCTAATTCTGTAAGAAGCCCCTGGTACAGATGGCTAAGCAAGTTCACCCTGAATTCTACTATTCTAAACAGGAAATTGTTCCAATGCTTTGAACCTTCATATGAAATTTAAATGTAATTGCCAGAAGCATTACCTTATTAATAAAAGTAGAAAAGCATCATTACTAATTATCGTGAGGTTCATTTGCATTTTCTAAACATTTACATTATCTAATCTAACTATGTAACAGATGCTTGCATGATTTCCAACTCAGCTTTTTTCCAAAACGAATACCCAACAACAGTAAATAATAAGTGTTGCTCTGGACTATTACTGTCAGATGTAGTGTCTTACTCAAAAAGGAATTTCATCAGCCACAGAAGCAATACATGTTTTAATGAATATGAAAGTACTTCTTTTCAGTACAGCCGATCAACCTTGTTGAATGCTGTATCAACTGATCCCATTTCAATGATAGATCCTGCAAGATATCTGCAACAAATTACCTCTTTGAAAGAAAGATTCAATTGATTTACACTAATCTAATTTAGAGTAGGATAGAATAAAATCATACTGGGACTTAATCTCATCTGAATACAAACAGTACAAAAATGCTGTCGATAAGTAGCTGATGTAATGCTCTAACACACCAGGGAGCTGATGTTACCAATCCCACTCCCATTGAGGAGAGCACTCTGCAATTCCCAATGGTGCCTCTTGGATTTAAGACTTGAAATTGCATGTTTAGCATAGAATATCTGGAACTTAATATCACAAGATTTAATAAAAAAAAAAAAAAAAAAAAAAAAAAGAAAGAAAAAAAAAGAAAAAAGAAAAAAAAAGAAAAATAAGATTAAGTAGATTATTCTTTGCAACAGTTGTCATGAAATGGAAATGATCAACTCTCAAATAGATCCGCTATGCACAGCACCAGGTCCTCGATAAGAGAACACCCAGAAAGAAATCTCATAGTAGCAAAGGAGCAATGAGGAATGCAAGGAAGCCAACACACCCTAAACTGACCAAATCATGGGGTAGTTCTTCTGAGAAGAATTGTATTTTTCTAAGCTTAAGGTGAGTGTGGTCTGATGTCGTTGCTAGTAATCATCAAAATCAAATGAAACCACTAGTGTTGTTTTTCCTTCCTTCAAACCAAGCCCTCCAGGTTTTGGTGGGCAGTCAGGCAGCTGACTTCCAGCAGAAACATCATTTTGACCTATGCCATCCGGTCCACTGCAGCAAGGAACAGAACCAATTTTACAGCACATGACAGGATGCTCTAAAATCCCGTATCTAGAGTGACTGGCCTTTGAGTCAACACATTTCATTTATAGACATTTATTTGCTGATTTACTGTGTAGATTTAGGGTAATTCAGCCCTCCATCTTACCGCATCTGTAAAACAGTGATAACAAACCATGCTCCATGGGAAGCTCAAGGTTGAACTTACTAATATTTGCAAAACACTCTGAGGTGCTGAAATTCAGGAAGTAATATGAATATAAAATGTCACTGTGCTATGGCTATTACCTTTAAATTCATCAGCTTCACCTGGAAATATATTTTTTCTAAGGGGAAATAAAAGAACTATTCCTTATTCTATATTACAGAAATAATTATCTGAGTATGTATGGAGTAATTTTAAATTAAAATAATTTTAACTTAAACCAGGAGAACTTAAAACTTGCAATATATTCTGATCATCTGGTACTGGAAACAAAAATAAACGGATGAGAAGACAGATACAGAGATGTACAGATGAATCAAATTAGGGAAGTAAAAAGGATCTTTGGATTATAACCCCAAACCTCACAAAACTTCTTTGTTTGTGATTGCCTTTCTGGTTGTTCACAGTTGTGTTGCCTTCACAGAATATGCCAAGAACTCAAAAGTAGGTAGATGGTTAACATCTGCAAGTCTGGGGACTGAGGGTGTGAAACCATTACGCATTAAAATCCTCTTCGGTCTCTGAGCATCCTTATTCCTTCATACCTTTGCAAATAAATGTATCAGCTATCATAAGAGTATTTTTGGATTCCTTTGCCCCTATATCAATGTAAAGTTTCCTGGATGATTTGAAATTTTATGCCATGTTTCACATCAAATCCCTGGAATGCAGCAAAATAGTAGGTCAGCTTTCTATATAGCCAACAGGAAGAACAGAAACAAAAACCCTCATCTCTCTAATTCAGAAATGAAAACCTATAACATTTGTCATTACTATGGCTGCAATTTAGTGAGTTTCCCTGAGTGTGAAAAGAACAAGGTTGCTGACAACGGGCACTGTTTTGGCACTAACAGCTGTCCAAAACCATTTCCAATTATAAGCTCCTCATAAATGTTGGTCTTCCAGGAGTACTCGTCTGAAACCTGATTTCAGTAGCTGTCTGGAAGCATGCACCCAGCAGACTGACTTCCTGCTTTATGCTCTATTCACATATTTATAATATGACATTGGAGAGAAAAGGATTCATGGATTAAGGAATTTACCCTATTTTCATTTTCTATCTTCATGGGCTCAAACAGAAAGCAGAATTTCATGATAAACAAACGCCAACATGGGCTAAAACAATTCCCACTTATTATTCACAGCAGAGGTAAAGCAGGATTTCAAAGGCTAGAAGATGCCCTCAATTTGCATCCTGCTTCATTTGTCAGTAAATCTGTTTGCTGTTGGGAAGGCATTTGCCATTCTGTTCTATTAGTCATTCAGTTAAAGCAAGACTTGTAATTAACACTTGTGATAATTAGGCGTTGGTTTGGTTTGGTTTGGTTTGGAATCAACCTCTGCGTTTTAATTAAATCTCAGGAATTGACAAAACAGATATGGGTTTTTGTTTAGCCAAATGATTAAGCGGTATTTTTTTATCATCTTTTTGTAGAAGCCATGTTATTTTCTACCCCTAGCAAGTGAGAATGTTTCGTTGTGGATTTAAATGAACAGTTTACAAATAATTACTATTTATCTATTTAATGTTAATAGGAAACTCATTCTAAAAACAAATCACTAACCTCATGCAGAATGCTTCTCTCAACGGACATATTATCTTTATGATAACACTAGGTCAAGCCAACAACTTATTCTTTATTGGAAAACAGGGAAAAAATATCCTTGCACTGAGCTCAACTTATCCAAGTAAACCTGTTACATGGACATTTTGTCCATCAGCAGACAAGCCAACCTTCCATGACAGACTCCAATTACAAGAAAAATATATCTTAAATAAATGAAACCCTTGTGTACCTAATGGTGCAATACAATAATTACAAAGACGATTGGACCATCTGTGCATCAAATTTACGGCCTTATCATATACAGTCAGACCTTCCTAAAGTAGCTTTTCAAAGGAGCAGAACTTTAAAGGAAAGAGTTCAGTAAGTGTGTGTCTACATCTTTAAGCAGCCTGCAAAAACCTGAAAACACTGTTTTGCTGATCAGTTTTCAGAAGGTGAAAATTCCAGGTCAAAATTAAGATGAAATTAAGACTCTGGTAATAAAGTCATTTTTTTTGTCTGGAAAATGCGTGATGATTAAAGAAGAATGGTTGGGAGGAGGGACTGTATCCAGGAGTTTCTTTAAGAATATCTTACAGGTCAGCACTAGGCTGCAAGCATTGCCTCTCCTGTGAGCAGGGGTGCTCAGGGGAAGATATCATCATAAAGAGGGTTTAAAAAGGCAGAGAAAGGGAGAAAATGGTTGATTTGGTGGTGGTGGTGTTGTAATTGAGGAGATTGGAGGAGCTGGAGTTTAGGAAGAGCCCAAACACCCCCTCACCACGGAGTGTGCAAGAGAGGAGCTGGCTATAGGTGACCCACAATAATGAATGAGCAAAACAGGGAGCAAGAGGCAGCTTGAACAAGATAAGAACATGCTATAGTGCATTTGCCTAGGGACCAGTCCAGGGCTTCTTTCTCAAAGAGGATGATCTTGGGAGCTGCACTGTTAGCAGGCAGAATTAAAATGCCTAAAATACATTTTTAAAGAATCACCAAGCTTTTATTTTTAAACTTCAGAGAAGCCAGAATATTCACTACTTTAAAACAAAAACATTACAAACGAATGTGCTGAAGAAGGTAGTATATTTAAAGGTCCTTTCCTAGAAATACATCTTTCTCAAGTAGCAGCTAGTTCAGAAATCTGTATATTCTAAAGCCAGCCAGTGCCCCATAGAAGAAAGCCAGAACAGCAGAGCCAGTCAAGTTTTTAAAGCAAATTCACACTACAGGATTCATTACAGAGCCTTTAAAATAACTGTGGGATGGAGATATGAAGCGCACCTAGAAAGCTGAGGAAAAGCACTTCATCATTCAGAGCAACTATTCTGCAATGTCAGGAAGGAGTCTGTTTAATTCCCTCACCTCCCCCTGAAGAAAGAGAGATTTAATAGTATTATTTCATATGCATTCAACTGTTTCTTGTCAAGTAATTTTAACTCAGAAGTTATAAATATGCCAATGGATTAAAGGACACACAGGAGATAGCACAACAATGATACAACAAGCTAATTGTGCACAGAGAAGTTAACAAAGACCATTTAAACTCATTGAAAAAAGCAAGCAAAAAGTTGTTCTGACCTCCATTGCAAACAGTTACAGATACATAAGTGTTACAGGGAAACAAGTTCTTAAAAAAACTCATCTGGGTTTGATGTCAGCTTTTCTTACCTCTCTCAGTACAGTTATTGATGAAATGGAGCTTTGAAAGAGATTGAAAAGAGGAGACACTGTGATAAAACTAGGGGTAGAAGAAAAAAGCTAAAATTGAAAAAGTAGGGAAAATACAGGAAAGTCAAAATACTGAGAATATGTACAGAAAAAATAGATACAATAAACTGGAGATAAGGAGAATGAAGGAACATGTCAGAGATAAAGCACTAAGGAGGGAAAAAAAAGGAAGAAAATCTGCTTTGAATAAGATAGGAGAAGACACAGAGTGCAAAGCACTGTATTAACGCTGATGGCACTCCCACCCCCAAAAGAATTCAACATTAAAAATCTTGAAATCAGTGAAAAATAAAAAAAAAGGGAAAAAAAAATAAAAAAGACAAAAAAGGACAGCTAGCAAGTTTTAAAGAGAATTAGAAGTCAAGATACACACACAAGCAGCATGCCCTGAAAATACCATCTTTCTACAGCATGCAAGTCCTGTGCTAAGGGAAGTAAGAACATTACTCATTGCTTTTCAGTGGCAAACCGAGGCATTAGGCAGCAAGGAGACTTGCCAGTGTCTTGCAGTAGTGAGAAAAATGGGACTTTCTGCTAACAAGTCCCAGTCCAGATGCTGCCAGCATGCCTTTGGCTGGAACTCACCAAGAGGACATCATTCTTACAGAAACTCTTATCTGAAAGGGAGAGGGACAACCACCAGCCACTCTAGGTGAAAATGATCCTGCCCAAAGGTGGGAATGACTTAATGCTTTCTAGCTTCAGGCTGGTCATGAGCAAAGCCTTAGTCCCACTCAAGAAGAAAAAAGAAATATTGAAAAATATCAATTCTGTGGAATTAGTAGAATTTATGTCTGCTTTCTTGCTTGCCCTTGCCAGCAAGGAAACTGAATTCCAGGCATTTAACTTTGGGCACAGGTATTTCACATATGTCATTGTTTCACTCAAGGGCTCAATTCTGGGAACAGATGGGTTTTTCCAACTGTTCCTTACTGTCACAGAGCTAGTCTGGATTTCTGAGCTTTCCCCCTCTGAATTAGACAGCTATAGTCTTCTTCACGGATGAGGTCATTTTTTAATCATTTTTTTCTCCCTAAAGGACAAGTCTGTTTTATTATGTATGGGAAAATGAAGAAGCCTTCAAAAACTGCAGGAGGCTGACAGGATTGGGTGGCCTTTATATTAAATGAAGACCCACATACAAAATAAACCTATTACTGGCTGCATCATGAGCAGGATTTGAGTTAAGGTTCATCTCTGCTTTACTTTTTCTACCTCTCATTTTCTCCTTCTCACTTTCTGTTTGAGAGTCAAATGCCAAATTCAGCTAAACCACAAATAAAATCATTACTCTAAAGCTGCATTGAGATACGTACACAAATAATCAAAAGAAAAAGTTCTATAAACATTAGTGGAATTTTATATATATTTTATAAGAACCCATGCATGGTATCTCCAAAGTCCTGTCCAAAAGGCAATGGATTCAACATGACTTTTCCTCTTGCCCTTAAAGCACTTTTGGAGGAGGTCTTGAAAGAGCTGTAACATTGTCAGCTCTGCATGTCCAGTGTGGCTACAGCAAGAGATGGCAATTTTTCAGTCTCTGTGCCATAGGTTTCATACAAGCAGGAGAAGAAGGGCCTGTGATCATGAAATCAGAGCATGGGACAGACTGCCACACATGCCACATGTGCCACCGTCTGGGCCTTGGCAAACAGAGGCACGTGAAGATGGATGGTGGCTGAAATCCTCTCCCTGAATTTAACATTTTCAGCTACAGCACTAAGCAAAATGTGTTAGAGGATGGAGTTTAGTCTTGGATTTAATGTTACAAAATCTAGCTATTTTATCCTAACTGTTGCAATATTTTGGGGGTGTTTTCTTCTCATAATCACACTCCTACCTGTGTTTCAGTAAGAATTTGAGATGCTTTAAATAACTTTTTTGCACTCTCAATTGGAAAAAACTTTTCAGAAACTTGAGCTAACCACGGCACACACTTCCAGAAAACAAAAAGACTCTTGAAATGACTGATATTTTAATAGCTCCTTTGTTTCAAGGCAGCTGCAAGATTCTTTGTGGCTTTAATACTAAATAATACACGGGAGGAATAAGAGTCCTGTTCCCCTTTCTCTCCTTATAGGTTCCAGGCCACAGATTGTCATCACACAGCCTGCAGAAGTGGGGGCATTTCTCGCTTCCTTGCCTTCAGGGAGCACCAGGACAGAAGGACATTGTTGGTATAAGAAACAAGCAGAGCTTTGGCTCCAGTCCCCAGCTGTGCCTGAAGGTGCTGACTGGAAGGAGCACAGAGTGGCTGGGGGAAACTCTGGACCAGGGAGGAAAGAGTGGTGAAACCGAGTCAGAGATGTTGGTCTCAGCATCTCCCTGCCTTCTACAGTACCAGAGCTGATTCTTCTTTCGCTCTGGGTCCTGTCACAATCAAGCCCTATGTGTTTGTCCTAATCCCTTCTGACTGAATTCTCCCTCTGTCTAGCTACCAGACCTTCTGAAATGTCTTCTTCTACCCTTAGCCAACTGAACCTAAAGAAACAAGCCCACAGTTCATGGGGCTTTGTTACTTGAAGACCAACCGAAGGGCAGTACCCCATTCTAGCTATGGTTGAAGTGACATCCACCACCTCACCTGTCAGAAGCATGCTGAAATTTCTGGATGGACATGTGGATGCAGTGGGGGAGGACGGTGGGAGGAGAATTTTCCCACCCTGGGGAAAAGATTTACACAAACACATGATAAAGCAGAGCAAAAAATTGACCTTTCAAATAAAAAATATCTAACTATGTCCAAGGATTTGATCTTTTGATCATCATGTAATAGCCTTTTTTTCAGGGTTGCTACACATTCTTCAGACCCACTAGGCAAACTGCCTGTTTTCTTCAGCTATGTAAGTTGGGCTAACAAAAGATATTAATTCTTTTTATGTATTTTGTCTCACTGTAATGACCAAAGCATTCTCTCTTCTGACATTTTTTAAACTTTTGCAATATTCTGACTTAAATATTTTTTAAAAATACTATGTTTGATTTAAATAGCAAAGCAAGAAGTTATTTTGAAGTAAAATCATAACTGTTTTCTTTTCAAAAAGTGTCATACTCGAGTAACGTTGCAAATTTTGAAAATTTATCCCAAAATACTCCTAAAATAAAATGTTTTCTAGAGCCACTACTTTCCAATAAGCAATGAACTAACATTAAAAACAATCAAACATTTAAAAACCCCACATCAACAAAGGGATTTTTGCCAGAATGAAAAAGGCAGTAAAGGAGGATGGAAATAAACCCTGCATCATCTTGGGAAGTAACAAAAAGAAAGGAAGGAAAAGAGGGAGGAGGAATCTCCCAAACTTGCCCAAGTAATAGATTCCAAAGGAAAAACCAGTAAAGCATGTTAATGAATAACCAGATGTTTCCAAAACCAGGAAATATCCTCTTGCCTTCAGCCAATTTCAGACTAGAGTGAACTCCCCTTTTTGCTCCCAGTTCGTCAGTACATGCTGAATACTCACTCAGATGGTTTCTGGGTGCCTCCTGCAGTGCTTATTAAAACCAAGGAAAGTCTTTGCACCATTTGGTTTTGAAGCAGCCTCCAAGCATAGCTATGCTGCGGTTAATGCAACACTTCAATTTGCTCTGAGACGTGACACCACATTTTCCATTACAATAAGCTTTCCTTTCTTGTGGCCGTTTTAATTCTATACGGAATAAACTGTTCTTCCAGCTATTGAGCCAAGATTTCAAAAGATTTCAAACAGAATCCAGTATTCATTCAATCAGTTACTTTTCCAAATTCATGTCAGAGTTTTAATCAAACGATCGCCCTACCATTTTGGTTTTGCTTAACTATTGTCTTTGTCAAGCCTGTTAAATTAAGAATATCCCTATGTGTTTTCAGATCAGAGACTCTTATAGAGAGACAGCAGTCTGAGGAATTGGCATTTCCTCATCTTCTAACATTCAGCAGACAAGATGGGTCTGTAGTATAACATGTCAGAGAACTACAAAGTCCCTTTGGACAAGCTTCTGTGAGAATTAGATCCTTAGGATCATTTGACAAGCGTTGTTTCTTTTTCTTTTGTTCCTCCTGTTGTCCTCTATGGCAGGTAGAAAACGAGCAATTAGAAGCATCTTATGTCTTCCTGTATTCAATAAAAAGAGATGTGTAAGGACCTGTCATTGTGTCAACCCATTTCTTCATCACTGACTTAAAGACATGCTTTCTCATCTCCCACCCCAGACATTAAAGGGGCAGAAACTAATTTCCTCTACAATTTCTCTGGCCAGGCCTAAGCAGCTTAAAGAGCAGTTCTGAGAATGCACTCAGAGAGAAGTTCCACAGCTTCTGCCGGGAAAGAAGTTAGAATAAATTAGAGCTCGTTGAGCATTATTACAGCTTGTTGCCTATGGTATTTCCTCCCCCCAGGGTAAAGGAAATAATCTTGATTAATGACACCCAAAAAAATCATTTTTCTCGTTAATTCACTAATTGGTTAATCTTTTATGACATCAAAGAAGGCTGTAGCATTTGCAAAAAATGGTCAATGCAAAAGCCAGATTTCCTGTGCATTTTCCATGTGTGCTTTGTTTCCTGTTGTAATTTCTAACTGAAAAGGAACAAAAAATTGAAATCTCCAGTTTACATGAGGAATGGCAGTTTTGAGCTCCCTATCAGACACCTCATTTTCTCTACATTAGTCACAATCAGATAGACAAGGCTCTGTCTTGTTGAGCTACATTTAGCAGTCTGTCTGAACTGCAAATTTAGATGACATCCAAATTACACAGACTCAGCCAGTAGGTTACACTAATGCAAACTAGGAGAAAAAGAATCAAGACTATTGATTTTTTTGGTCCTTTCTCTGTCATATTCCCTTAAAGGCATTTACCAAGGCTTTTAAGATCTTCAGCATTTTCACAAAGGAACAAATTATGTGCAAATAAGACTGCCTTAATCTATTCTTCCCTGCTTAGATTGTTCCTTCTGTACAGTCATTATGTGTTTTTTACGCTGCTGCTACAGTTTACTTGATCCACTTTCATGCACCATGTGGTCAATATATATGTTGAAGAGTAACTGTGGAAAAGCACATCTCTTGCACCTGCCTATGATAATCAAAACCTTGTTTGTTAATTCCTTGCAATCCAAATACATCACACATTTCTCTGCTCTTTCTTGCAGCTGTTTCAGCAATTTGATGTCATATTCTGCAGAAAGCTCTTCTGATCACATTTCCATTTTCAGACAACTTGATTTTTGCAATGAATATTTACAGGGGATTCACAACAATCTCACTAATATGAAAAGCAAGGACCACAGATTCTAATGACAAATAGAGCTGATTTCCAAAGTACTGAACCTTCACAACTCTGTCAAAGCCTAACATCTCTTTCCCTTCTGACTCACACCAACATGACTCCACTGAAGTCACGCGTAGCTCTACTGAACTCATACAGCAAGATAACTGGCTGGTGTGAATTTCTGAACTCCACTGAAGGCAAGAAATTTATATATTATTTTTTGCCTACCAGTCTCTGTAGTGGAGCTACAACCAATATCCAGCCCAACAGTATATTCCTGAGAAAGAAACTCTCAGAAAACACACTTCTTGGAGCAGGTTGGCATTTCAGAGCAGGTACAACACCTAGCACAACGGGCCAAAGATTCAAGTTTCTAGGTGCTATGGCAAGTAATAAAAATAGTAACAACTTCAGAGATTTTAAGTGCTCCCTTCTTTGAACCAGCTACCCACCAAGAGAATTAGGAAGAGCTTTTCCTGGCTGATCTCACCAAGCAGCTGTATAAGCTTTTTTAGGCATAGTTAGCAAACTACAAACTCATTAAGCGCTACATATGGTACTGTCACTTTCCACGAAATCTGAAACTCACATACTTTCCTTTTAGGCTATGCACATGCTTCCTGTCGGAGTCTAACGTATGTGCCATCAGGCGATAATATGCCCCTTATGTATTACCATTTGTGTTTGTTTGATTTTATTTTTCATAGGCTCCTAGGCTTCTGACATTTCAGTCTTCAAAATTACATGCCCTGCTTTTTTTTCCCTGCACCTATGAAAAGGAATCAATTCATTTGCCCTGTTTTTTTACATGCCCACTAGGACTCCATCACCCATTTTCCGTTCCCTTTCACATGTTATTAATTCAGACAGAAACCGAGGTTCATGCTGGTTTTGGTGGGTTTTTTACCCCTGCCAATTGCAGGGTTTGGGGTAAGTGAGGTAACACAGGCAGGTAAAGTTGGCCAAATGCTTTCTTAGTCCTTTTTTCCCTCCAGGAAGGCAAATCTCTTTGCAAAGTGCTAAGAAAGGTCTCATTTATCATTCCAAGGCAGGTTAGCACATTTTTCTACCCCCCTTTGTAAAACACTGAAACATTTCCACTCTTCAGACTTACATTTTCTCTATCATTGATTTATTTTTTCTGACCTTTCTCTACTATAATTTTACTTCTGGCCTATCCCTTTGCTGACCCTGATGGAACAGAATTGAAGCAAACCCTCAAAATTCCTTGAAGTTTATATCTCTTCCTTCCTTCTTTTTCTTCTACCTCTGACAATCTTTTAACAATTTTCCACTCCCAATGATTTTTTTTTTTTTTACTTCTACAGCTCATTCATATTACAGAAATAGCCTGTTTAAGATATGTGAAAATTGTGCTGGTTTCGTATGCTCCTTTTCAGTCAAAACTTCAAGTTTATACCATTGCTATGGGCTCATGTAATCTCAGAGCCACTGCAAGATAATACAAAGATTGAGTTGAATTTGAATGAACCCTACAAATTAATTTGAGTTATAGAAGCATACATGGTTGTCCTCTGAACATTTCTCTTTCCCAACCAGTTTAGTCTGTGTATTTCTACGAAAAGAGAATTTGTGTAGCTGGAGAAGACTGATGAAGAGAACAGACATGTTTTAGTGTCTAGGAGTAAAATGTGGCACCTTCAGCAGATTCAACTGGGGGAAAAATAAAATTAAAATATAAGAAAAGGTTGCCTGCTTTCTGTAATGTAAGTATTCATAGGACTATAGTAAGGCCAGTAGTTTAAGATCCCTTCTTGAGTTAAAGCATAACACATACAGTGCTATCACTCGCTACCACCATACTGGTAATTACTTAAGAGATGGGAAACAATGCTGCCACACTGAAAAGCAAATCAGTTGGCAGCAGGACAGCATTCATGGAAGCGCAGCATTTTGGAGATGCCGTTTGCCACCCTACAGAGAGATTAGGAGCCAACCTTGCTTGGCTCGGTTGCAGGTAGGGGATGCCCCACCGTTTGCCGTGGGGACAGGAAGTGTCACAAATGGAAGAAGGAGGCATCTCATGAGCTGCTGTTAAGGGCGATAGTATTTTCTAGCACATCATTTCAGGGGAGAGGATAAGCCTCTGAGAGGATGATCAGAAAATCCATTTCACTGCCAGCTTAACACACTGCTAGCCATGATGGCGCATATGGCTTTTGCATGGGGCTTTGATTCTACCCATATCTGCGTAGTGACAAAGACGGCGATAAACCTCTGCTTCAATACCAGAAGGCCACAGTTTAACTCCTGCTGAATCATGAAAATAACCTCAGTTCTTAATTTTTTTATAATAGCTCTTCAGCACTCACAGTAGAAAGATATGACTGATACTATATATATATTGTGATATTTTCTGCGCTTCACAAAAATAACAGTTATTTGTATTAACTTTTGGGAAAAAAACACATTATTTTCTTTTTCTAAGGTAAAGCAAAATCTGTTGCTAAGTAAACATTCACATTTACGCTTGGTGGATGACCTTTAGTATTAAGAGGACGTCACCTGAATCACATCATCTGTATTTGAATGGTTATATAGGACTTATTTTACACAGAGGTCCCTAGGGTAATTATTTCATATCAGAGCTAGGAAAGTTTAGTATCTGTATGCAGTATGTATTTACACTTCATGCCAATGCATTAAATAAAATCCTATCACATTCTGTCTTTGTCTTTGTATTTTCTTCTTTTCAAAGACATACAGTACATGATCGGATTGCAAATTCCTTCGTAGTCTGAAAGGCTCTCTCCTGCTATTGTTAAAATAGCTAAGAAAGATTTGACAAAAGCTGGGAAAAAAAAGTCAACAAAGAAGCTGACATTGGTTTAGAGGAGTGTACAACATTTTCGACAACCACTCTGGCATAAATTATAAGGCAAAAATGTAAAGGAAATGCATTATTATACCATTAATGGGCATACATACTTACATGCACATGAAAAACAGAAGAACATAAAACCTTAATGAAAACCTTAGTTAAGAGAAACAGCTGAGAACTTTTTAGTTAAAGGTCAAGTTCAAAACCCTTGGAAGCTGATGGACAGTCTTCAAATAACTTATGCAACACTCTGAGATGTGTTCAGCACAAAAAGGGGATATACTAATCGAATGGCCATAAGCATAGGATTTTAAAGTTTTATGAAATGGATTTAAATGTCATAGTTAGAGCCCAAACTGGAAGAACTAGGAACAACCTTGGATCTGGAATATCTGAAACCTAGATTTGGATGCTCTGACTTCTGTGGCCAGTGTGTACTCAGTCTTGTTATTTGAGGTAGTTGAAACTCAACACAATTTATAAGGAGGTTGACATAAGTGTCTTTTCAAATTCTTGATACCTGAAAATCCTGAAGACATACAGCAAACTGTTCAGAACCAAAGTACAGCTAGTTAAAATATAAGAATCTCTTTCTTTGAGAAATGTTGACATAAATATAACATTTTCACATGTCATGGTTTGAGCTCAGGGGACGACTGAGCACCATGCAGCCACTCACTCACCTCTTACCCTCCAGCACTGGGAAGGAAAACATAAGCAAAGGCTCAGGATTCGAGATAGGACCAGGAGGGAAGACTCACCCATTATGGTCACAGGCAAACTCATTAGGGGAAGAGAAAAAGAACATGAATTTAATACAGACACTAACAACACCAACAACACTTAACAGACAGAGTAGGACAATGAGAAGCATTACCACATCCTGAAAACACCTTCCCCCCCACCCCTCCCTTCTTCCCAGGCTCAGCTCTGCTCCCGATATCTCTACCTCCTCCCCCCAGCAGTGCAGGGGAAGCCAGTGCTGCTGCTTTTTCCATCTGTGGTGGGAGGAGCTTCTGGAACTTCTTCCCTCTGCTCCAGTGTGGTCCCCCTCCCACAGGAGACAGTCCTACACAAACTTCTTCCAACTTTAATCCCTCCCACAGGCTACAGAATTTCCCTAGCTGTTCCAGTGGGGAACACCAGATTTCTCCTACTTTAGTCCCTTCCATAGGCTGCAGCCCTTCCTAAGCTGCTCCAGCATGGGACACCTTCACATGTTGCAATCCTCCCAGCACCAAACTACAAGAGTGGGGGCTGCTTCTTTCCACAGAGTCCCGGCCTCCTTCAGGTGCAATCACCTGAGATGATGTGGGACCCCCCACAGACCTCTAATAGGCATCTGCTCCACCATAGACCTTCATGGGTGTGCAGGGCTGTAGTGGCCCTGCCATCTCATCACAGGCTGCAGAGGGGTTTCTACTCCAGCAAACCTCTACCCCTCTTTTCTGCTCCATTCTTCCACTGACCTCAGTGTTCACATAGATGTTGCAGCTCCTCAAAACTTCAACTCTTACTACCAGGTCCCCTTCTTAAATACATTACCACCGAGGTTCAGCCAGTTGGCTCAGCCCTGGTGCTCCTGACTTGGAGCAGGGGAGCTTCAAAAAGCTTCTCACAGGGGGCTGTCACTGCAGCCCCCTCCCCTGCTACCAAAAACCCTGTCACTCATTCAAACCTGGGACACATGTTTTCCAAATACTTTCTACATCTCTTTCTGGTAGAAAGTAGTAAAACAGTGGTTAAGAGGTTACTTCTCCATTTTCTCTGCTCCAGTTTTCTCACTAGTTTTCAGAAGTGTTCACAGGGAAATAGCTTTTTTTAAAAAGCAAGATTTTTTTTTTCAGAGTTTTTATCTCCTTTTTCCAGAGGAAATTAAAGAGGAAGTAGGAAAGGGGAAAACTAAACAAAACAAAACAACCAACCAAACAACCAACCAAACAAACAAAAGGAATGGAAAAAAGACCAACTCTGTTTAAAACAACATACTTTTCTTGTTCACAAAAAGCCACCGAGCTTTGAACGGTTGTCATGACTTTATACAAATCAGCTTCAGTCCTCTCAAAATTTGGCTGGTGTTCAGCAACTGGGTCACAGTTCTTAGCCAAGGTAGTCTGAAGGGAAAGGGGAGGCAGGCTGGGGGGCTCTGCAGGGCTTAATGCAGCCGTGCTGCTCAGAGGGGCAGGGACCAGACTGCTGCAGTGTCCTGTCTGTCCCCCCGTTGTGCAATGCAGCACTCACTGCCCTAATGGAGATGTGGAGAGGGGAAATGTAAACACTCCTTTGATTAAAAAAAAAAAAAAAAAAAAAGTTTCCTTTCATATGACACTAGAGATGGGGTCCATATCCCATTCCTATTTTCCACCTGCTCAAGAAGTCCCTTATAGAAGAACAGCATAGACAGGACTCCTCAGCTCCTAATTCAGGTTCATACTGCAGCAAAATCCAGGTGGTGATGTGTAAAACATACACAGTCTTTGTAAAACAATTCACCTGAAGAAAGGCCGTATCCAAATCCACCTGCTTCCACTGGGCAGTAGCAGAAGCAAAGCATCCCAGGCTTTGGAGTCCAAATGTCCTTTCCCACTTCATTCCAGCTGCTGTGTACTTCAGAAAAACAGGAGTCCACTTGGCACAGGGCTTGCAGGATCTATTCCAGAATGATGGGAAATGGGAATAGAAAAAGTGCTGCAGGTCAGGACAGAGGTACGTTTGCAATGTTGATGTTTGCACAGTGATTGCCAGCACAGTGCCTGTTTTAAGCCAATACCATTAATCATTCACTAAACTCACTTGAAAAAATTACAAATAAAAATAATTAAATAGTGCCAAGGCTTTGTATTTTTATACCACAAGCTTTGACCTTCAAGTGCATATTACATGCAGACCATGCCTGCTTAAATAAAGTTTTGTAGCAGACAGAACATCTGTTAGGTCTATTTTATATTCATGTTTAAGATGGGATTAGTCTCTAGACTTTGTCAAATAATGAAGAAAAACAAAAGGGGAGAAAGAAATTAAAACTGTAATTCCCCTTTGATTTTGTGAAACAATTTGAATTTAAGATAATTAGTAGAAATACTTATAGGAAATTCTGTAGGATCCATGCCTGAAATCTTCCAACCTTTCAGAGATTAATGCATCTATAGCATAAAGCCTTTTGGAAATGCAGCACATGTACGACTGAAGAATTATGAGAAAAGTTAGTTTTAAGTCCAAGTGCTTATGTGGTGTTAACTGCTACAGCTATGTTGGAGGTAACATTGTTAGACCCGTTATACACCAGACTAGGAGCTGTCACCTGCTAAAATGTTTTCTGTGTTTTCCTCTGGTGTGCAGAAAGCATTATTTTCCATAAGTCACTGTGATCAGCAGTGATGCCAGGCTAAAGCCCTCATTTAAAACTAGTAGTGTCTCTGCGATCGTCAATTCAAAATGCTACTTGTCATCAGAACATCCCCATTTGAAGGCTTCACATGACTGAAGCCCTTCAGCAGAAGAGTACCTGATGTCTTGGGCAGGTGTTTCACCCCAGCAAACATTTCAAAGCTGGTTGCAGGAAAATTGACTGACAGCTGAGTCACTGAGCATCACTCAGAGCTTACTCACAGGTGATCGAAGCTTGGGTTGAAAGCTGGGCATTGGGTAAATTGCACAGGCACCACGGAGCATGTGTCTGTAGCAGGACTGGGAGGGAGGGCAGTAGGTATAGGTATTTGCAATGTTGAGTTGAAAGGTAGTCCAAGTGAACACTGACAATTTGCCAGGAAAGGCACTAAATATCAAAAGCGTGAGACTAGAAGAAAAAAAGGCCTCAGAAAGAGAGACATAGGTTAAGAACTGAGCTCAGCTGAGCGTGGAATCCATCAAGGAGCCTGGAGTCAACCCAGAGACCTGGAAGGACAGGAGGGGTGAGCCATCCACAGGCCATAGAGGAATGAAAGGATGAAGTATGGCTTGAATAGTGGTTATCCATTATCCCCAGTGCGATTCCTTCTCCCATCAAACTGGGAATCATCTCCATTTCAGCTCTACAGGCTAGGCAAGGTTGCCATGCAAGGTTACTAATTTGCTAAGCTACAGGATATTGAGAAACGAGTACAAAGCAGGAAAGAAAATAAATCTATTATTTAAAACCACAGGGAAATAAGACAGGCATCCAACATACTACACGCCAAGAGGCAGTGCCAGTTCCTGGACAAGCACATATCTACAAATCAAAATATATTTTCACTTGTGTAATCTTTTGCACGACAGGACGCATCGCTTCTGCTGTACAGAGAGAACTGGAGTCAAGATCTTCTCCAAGATCTCCTCCCCCTACTGAAAACCAGACTGGATATCCCCCAGTAATAACTTTTACAGGAAGCATATGACAGCCAATTTGGAGGGGTCACTTCACTAGTGGGGAAACAGATGGGGGTGAGCCATTACAAACAGAGAAATACTGCATGTAGATAGATATCAACCAATAGGATGACACCAGCAGAGTTCTTGTAAGAGTTAATTGTGCCCCTTTGCCTTATAGAATGTGTTGCAAAGGTTCATAAAATAGTGGTAAAGGGGACGTGGTGGGTGTAAATTTTTTGCAGAGTCTCTCACTGCAGATTATCAAAGGGAACAAATAACCACAGGATAAAGAGCAATGTGGTGCTGAGGATTAAACACCAGTTAAATAATTGGAAACAAAGAGTTATAACTAATGAGTTTTTCTCAGAAAAAAATAGAAGTTAGTAACAGGATACCCCATAAAGTATTACAAAAACTATTATGGTTCAATATAGTTATTAATAAAGAAGAAGAAGGCCTGTGGGGTCACAGCATATGCCTGGGACAAGAATAACCTGGGACCTTTTCATATGCCTTTCTTTAGCCCCCCGAAGCCCCCTGTGAAATCAGTGGGAATGCATAATCATGGTTCATGAAAACCAGCTCCCACTCTCGGACCTCTGCAAATAGCTAGCCATACTGGGACAGGCTGTAAATCAGTAAAAGGAGCTCCTGAACACTGCTGCTCTAATGGCTAACAGCTTATCTGTATTTGAAAATATCTCTGGCTAGATGGTGATAAATGGGGAGTCATAGTTGCTTGGGAAGCCATAACTGAGATGTTATAAACCCTAGTGTGAACTTTACATCAACACACATGATGCAATAATTGGACACAACTAACTTTGATCAATGATTAAACTTAACATAAGAAAAGTTAGAGTTTGGGAGGTTTTGTTTGTTTGCTTTTCAATGCATGAGGAATTGATTATTTAAATCGCAAAGAACTGTTTGTTTCTCTTTTCTGATCCCACTGACAATGACAAGGCAGTGCTCTGCAGGGCTTTTGTAACCAGATACTTCACAGTGATTCTTGTCTAGCACTTTAGGCAATTGATTTTTTACTTTCACATACCTAAAGCTCCTTTGAACGCACCAGCCTCCCTTATTCCCTCCTCCTGCTATTCCCAACCTTCTGCCCTAGAGAGACTGAAAAGCTAGAACAGCTGCTTGCCACAAATAAGTTTTCATGTACGCTAATTTTAGTGTAGAAAGAGCAAAGTAGCTGGGCAAGACAAGCTAGGCATGACCTCAGATGTCACAGGCCCTGTCAAGAATAACACCAAAGAAATGTGGTTGCTGCTGCACATCAACCCCTACACATACAATCGCAGACGGAAGAGCATTAGGAGGAAAAACTGAAGAATTCAACTCAAAGTCAGTCTGAAAACTAATCTAAACTAGAAGCAGAGCAATATATCAGTCTATAACCAAGAGAAAAAACAGAAGTGGGTCACAGACTTCTGATTTCATTGGCAAAAGGAAACGAAAGAATTTTAACAGGAGCATTCCCAGAAGCACTTACTGGTGCCTAATTCCTGTTTACATCAGTGATAAAAACATCAGCTCCCACCAACTATTTCTAATATCTTGCCCTTGGGATATCATTTATAATGTTCTTGTTATTTAGAAACAACAGTTCCTAGAGAAAATACAGCCCACTTAAACCCACAAGTCTGGGTCAACAGTCAGTGTAAATCATTATTGCTTCACTACGGTTCTAATGCACAGCATCTGAAAATGGTGAAAAGTCCATGGTTTTGAAGCACTTTCCCTGCCATTCTATAAAACTGGGGATAATTCTAGTCTAACTAAATCACAGAAAGAATGTTTGAGAAATTTAACTACATGATTCAAAATAATAGGGATAGCAATATATTCCTATGAATGCCTGTCTTGCCTTTAGCGCAATATTTTGAATCAGATTACACTATTTTTGACAGTTATTAATTTTGAATGAAAGAGAGATGGCTGTGGTGTGGAGTGCCTAGAAATGACTGCTTATAGTTTTCAGTTGATTTTTTTTTTTTTTTAATTATTTGAAGAGCTTCAGAGAAAACAGAATGATGATAGTTTGAATTCTGGAATGCTAGCCAGGGATTATATTTTTAGCTGTGCAAATAGGCTTATGCTACTTAAACAGTATCAGTACAAAAAGAAAAAAGTTGTTCTCTTTGCAAAATCTTTTAATGTACAGTATTAAGGTGAAATCAACTATAATTGACTCTCCTATCTTATATCTTGTTTACCAACCAACTGTTGGAAATAAATTAGATTGAAAACCAAAAGATATTCACCAGAAACTAGAGATTCTGGGAATCATACAACACCACTCCTTTTGTAACCTTTCAGCAGAAAATTGTAACAGCAGAGGTTTCCCTTCCATGTCATGTTATATGTTGCTGCTGCTGCTAGCCTCAGTTAGTCCAATAACAAATGTTGGGCTGTTGTACCAAGTAAGAATCCAGCCTTCTCATTAATAATTTATTCACATTGCTTCACTAACCAAGCAACCATTACATATACACAAATCAGCAGAAGGGTCATGCAGAATTAAGAAATGTTTTCTATTGATCAAAACAAAGCAGATCAAGGTAATTCCAGAAGTACCAAGAATGTGCTGCATTCTTCATAAGCGGTGATCTTCACCTCTATTCAGGAAGGTTGAAAGGTTCATTCCTTCAGTTTGCTTAAAATATTTTAAACAAGAGAGACTCTGCAAGATGTTAGCAAAGAAAAGCTCCTTTCTGTGGGGGTGGATTTGAGTAACTACTGTTTCACAAGCAGTTACATTGAAATGGGATGCTGAAACTGTCTAAAGAAGTAGTTGAAATAGCCCAGGAATATAAAACTGAAATAACTACTGGAAAGACAAAAAAAGAATTAAGAACTGGAGTTGGATGCATTAAAAATTCATAGGCTCCAACACTTTAACTTTGATGCATTTGAAGCACTGAAACAGTTAAGGTATTTCACCGAGGCACAAAATAACCTCATTATCATTTCTAATACAGATCAATACCCAACACTGCCATTTGAAAAGCAGCGCTTGCTGGTCTGTGCATTTATTGTGATCTCTGCATTAGCTCACTAACATTAGAGTTTCCATATAAGCCCTTTGCTAGCTTCTGAAACATGCCTTTTCCCCCCTCCCCGCCCCCCCAAGTTTTTCAGCATATTCCAGCATCAAATTGCAAGAAAAAAATAATGCAAATCAATATCCAACATATTGATTTTTTTTTTCCTTGTGACATTTTGTCAGGTGGGTTTCTCTGCTCCTTGGGGCTGCCTGGTGGCATTAGAGGGCTGCTCCGGTCAAGACTAATGGCACAGGCTTCATCCCAGGTGGACACCAAGTATTGTTTGAAGTAACTGATTGGTGTGAGAGCCCTCTAGCTCCCTCTCCCCAGCATGTGGTCCAAAGCACAACATATGCTTCCTGCTTGCTAGATTTGTCTCCAATAATAAAAACAGGATTTCTTTTCAATTTTAGTCTTGTGCCCAATTTATCAAGCAAAATAACATCAAAGCTTCAAAAGGCTTGGTTGGTAATCTGGTTCTGTATTGGATTAGTGGGAAGAGGTGTAACACAGTGAATAGAGAATTACCAAGATAATATCTTTTGCTGTACCATGAAAGAAAAAAAAGATGTGTACGTGTATGTGGGGTGGGTGTGCATGTGAATTCTGACCCTTTATTAGGGCTTCTGCACAGAGCTGGGAATTGCAACCTGCAGCTCTCTAAAATGAGTTTTTAAAAAAATAATAATGCAGGGGGAGGAGAATTGAAGCCACAGTAATACTGAGATTCTGGTATTTGTTCTTTTCATTGTAAATGCTGATAAAATACGTTTAGCTCCCTGGGGAATGGGGGGATGCAATTGTTTGGTGATGTTTCATTCATGCTTCTATAGGTCTTTAAATGGAACGGGAAGGAAAAGGGGCCCAGTTTGCTTGCTGGTTTTGTTTGCTGTTTTTCTGTTTGTTGTCTTTTTTTTTTCTTTAGAAGATTGAACCATGAGAATAAAACTCCACCTTCTCAATTAACACAATAGAACAATTTAAAGGATCTTATCATTGTTTGCTAAAATGGTAATGAACAGTGCTACAGATAAATTTAGTGCTCCTCCTGACAGTACATTATCATAAATAAGGCAATAATGGAAACAGCCAACTTAATCATATTAAAATATAACATGCAAAATGTTTAACTAAGATTTTCTTGTGAAAAACAAATTAGACATATTAAAAACCATTGTTTGGTATAAGCAGTTAAGCTTTGCATAACTAACACAAGATGTATTCTCTTTCAACAAAGATTTTGATTTGTCTAGAAATCTAAATACAGTAAAAAAAATGTCTTTATTGATAGAATAAATCTGGGACCAATTAGACTTCTTTTTCTTCTAGTAGAGCATGCAATTAAATGTATTGCTTTAGGGGAAGTTTTAATGTCAGTTGCACATTAGGTGAGGTAATGCCAAGCCAAACACTTTACAAGTTGCTCCAGGAACAGGCTGACTTCACAGCCACTCAGCTGCAGGGATATCTGCCTTCCCATACAGCCACATTTGACTGACTGAAACCTGGAACCAGCCCTAGACATTCAGCAAGCTCAATTTTAACGTGCAAAGATTCCAGACATAATTCCTGCAGAGTATAAGGATATTCAGCAATTTATGCTGTCTTTCGTCATAAGATCTGTCTCTATTTGCATGTCTAATTTACTTCGTATCAATCAACCTGCACGATAAAATTTTGCCTTCCTTATTGTTCTTACAAAGAGAACTAACTGATCCATGCATGCCCACATGAAACGTACTTTCAAAATGGTTCCATTTAAATGGAGATTTGGGCTTTTGGAAAGCCTTTGCTGAGAAATACTAATACAGGATTATATTCTACTTCATACTTTCCACTCACAGATGAGAGGTTTCCCTTGTTTTTCTTAAGGATTTTCTCAGAGTAAACACTACAGTGGCTGAGTTTTGATCACACCATTTAATCTATATACAAGTCATGCTCAGGGAAAGGATGTTTATCACATTCATCTCAAATGCAATAGAGCAATATCCAGTAACACAAACCAGTCTAAAGCAAGAGTAGTGCTCTTATCTTTTACAACTCCTCAGTTCATACATGCATCATGCAGAATCATGCATCAAAGGTAGGGTCAGAGAGAAATTTTATGGGGGCAACATGATTTATTTGTTCATTTACCATGAAATCTAGAGTATTATGTTAAAACCTATGGGATATAGCAACTCCACTGGAAACAATTATTACTGCATGATATGCGATATGCATTATGTTTAGTTAATATAATTATTTGTTCTTGAGCATCACCAAGGAGAGACAGAATGATCCCTGCATGAAGGAATTTATGTTACAACAGCTACTTTCTACGATTCTCAGGCACATAAAGTTCCCACTGAGGCCTGTCTGATAATGCTCTTCGTAGTTAGGATGCACTTAGGGATTCAATATGGTTTTATTACAAGCTGTAATTCTAGGAATAAGAGTTCTTTTGTGAAGTCTTCCAGGCACTATAGGTTTATATTACTGAATATTCAGAATATTCCTGTAATAAATGGGCAAGAGTCTATTTACTCTATAGCATCATAAAAGGATGGATTAATTACAAGAAAAACACAATAATTGCTCTGTTTGCATGCCCACACCTTCCTCTTTGTACCACAGAAGCTGCAGAAATGAGAAAACTCACCTTGTAGAATGAAAAAAGTGAACAAAGTGAAAAAAACAAAAATGTTTAAAATAGTGAATAAATAAAATCTGTGGACTGAGGGAGCTAATGAAAGAATGGGTGTTGTTCCAAGGCCAGTCGTGTCAGTTTTACATGGCACTTGACACTGTGGTGATTTGCAGTAATCAATTATCTTCTGTAATAGATAGGCCATCCTGAAGAAAAGTAAATACATGTACATACCATGTGATAAGAAATGAAATAACTTTTTACTATTTGATTTCTTTCAGGCAGGTATGTTTGCTTGTACATTGGATGAATCTTGCTTTAGAACAGCTAATGCATCAGTGGATGTCATTCTACAGATGAAGGTTAATAGAGATAATCCAAGTATCCCTCCCAAATCCTTGGACATTTGACTATTTCTTTACAATAAAAGTTTTTCAAATCTCTCCAAGTACCAACAGTGCATTCTTTATTCCCACCTTGCAAAAAAAAAAATCTTTTAAAACATGAGGAGATATATAATTTCATTATACATACAAATCTTCGGCTACATCACAGAATTCATTAAGCACTAAGAAGACAAAAATATTCTTTCCACCATTTCAAATACTAATAAGCTTTCCTTAATTTCTCTGAGATAATATTAGTCAAAAAAAATGGAATATAAATGTTAATAAGACAACTGATGTCTCCAAAGCTTTGTTAAACACAATAGCCTGGGAAATTATAATTTATTTTAGATTTGATGAATCTGGTGAACACAAGCACACTAGGGAGAATTTGTAGTCTTTAACTTGCAAACCACATGGCAATATTTTGAGTCTGCCTCATCTTTTAAAGGCACAGATGCATGTGCTTCTTCATGTGCAGTGAAAATATTTCCCCAAAACTTTACTAATCACAAAAAACATTGAAATTACTGATTTAAATGGTCTAAAGAGAGGCTGTTCATTGCAGCAAGTCTTCCTCCATTAGTATATCTGCCCTTCAAGACTAAGCTGTGTGACTCCAGCCAGGGGCCAGGGGCGGGCTTGGCACCAGCTTGGAAAACAAAATGAGAGCAAGGAGAGTCCTCCTCATCTCTGAGAAGGGGAATACATCTCAGAGACATTTTTTCAGCTATTCT
Source organism: Tyto alba (assembly GCF_018691265.1). Taxonomy (NCBI): domain Eukaryota; kingdom Metazoa; phylum Chordata; class Aves; order Strigiformes; family Tytonidae; genus Tyto; species Tyto alba. The sequence goes on from NW_024881303.1 coordinate 11,420,158, forward strand.
TAATTTGAAAGGATATCTTGCACTCCACAAAAACAGAATCTGAAATCACTGATTCAAAGCATCACTTTTCTAGACCCTCTTAGTAATTTGATGTTAAGATATCTGCAATATTTTAAAGGGTTATCAGCAAAGGGAGTAAATCTACTCAATGAAAAAAAAAAAAAACAAAAAAAAAAAACAAAAAAAAAAAAAAAAAACAAAACAAACAAACAAAAAAAAAAAAAACAAAAAAAAAACAAACCCAGACCCCTTTAATAACTGGTTACTCTTCTAGCACTCCTTACAGCATGGCTACAGAGAGTCTTCTCTTTCCTACAGTGGGCAAACTGCAGCTGGGACTGGTTTGAAATAGGGTAATGAGAATTATAACCAAGTGCAGATTTTTAATGGATGCCACCTGTTTCCAGCTCTAAGGGAGTCAGAAGATAACATGTCAGGGCTCCATCTGCATTCAATATTTTGGGGGTTTTGGATGTCTGGTACAATAATATCATGTCAAGGGATCCTGGCATCACTATCTTGCCTTCTTCAAAACCCACGGACTATAACAATCTGTATGAAATTATGAAATTAATGTGGAAATCAGTTATCACTGTCATATGAAAAGTTGCTGTTTCCATGCACTGTAGCAGGAGGAAATAGGGCATAGTGTGAGATTTGGGCCACCAGAAGTCCCCTAAACCTTGGGCTTAAGTGTCAATTAGGAACTAATGACTCTGAATGTGCCTGTGTCCATAAACATCTGAATTCTGGATTTCTCTGAATATCTAAGCACAGGTGTTTTCATGTACTGGGAAAGAAAACTAGACCCAAGCAGCTACATGCTTTAGTTTAGCCTAATAAGCATCACAGTTCAGAGCTAAAGTAGGGAGGTGAGTAGATAAACCCTTGGAAGGTCCTGATCCATTGGGCACACTTAGACCAAATTTAGCAAACATTGTCCGTGCTGTATCCAACGCAAAGCACTGCACCTCAACAAAGATCATGATTTCTTATTTTTTTCTCAGGAGACTCTTTACATTCAAAATGTGTGAGAAGTCCTGGGTGGGGTGGCTGGAAAACATTACTTCCTTTCCTGAACCCTCTCACACAAATACCCTCAAAAACTGCCTACAGAAACAGACTCTCCTGCTTCCTCTCACTCTTGAACTCTTTCTGCAGAGCTTCAAAAGGACAGGCAGAGGTTGGCCACCTCACATCCAGGTCTATAAAGTGGTAAATGGAGTCCTCTGTGTTGAGGTGAGACCTTTCTCATGCCGGCAAATGAACTGGATGAAGCCTCCACTTCTGAGTGACTGCATTAACACCAGGCTGCCTGCAAAGCTTGTTTCTGTTTACTGCAGTACAAGGAGAATCAAATACCTAAAACTAGCTCCAAAATTTTCTTCCTAGGGAAATGGAGGTCAAAGAGGAGTCTGTCTGTGGTAATTTTCCACCAAAAGAGTTATGGTGACTGTCCCTTGAACATCACAGTTTGATTTCTGTGAGCAGGCATGACACAGGCTGGTCCAAAGCCCAAAGAAATGTGGCTGGCACGAATCAATTCACTACCCTTTAATCAGGTCTGATTTGTTTCTCCAAAAACGAGCATTTATTTTAAGTAATAATGCATGGATGCATCTGCATCCATGAAGGTGTGTAATCAAGGCAAAGCTGGAGTTGGCTAATCCACCTCACCAGGGCTGCAGTAAACCTGTCAGTCATAAGATGCACCAACTAAAGCTACTAGGGATAACAAATCTGAATTAACAGCCAAATGTTTCAGCTCACTGGTACGGTGCCAAAGTGTGATCCACAGCTAATTCCATCGGTTTTTCAAAGTTAATATATAGGGGAAAGGTTGTGGACTGGGATGTAGGGGGATTTGAAAGAGACTGAGAGACTCTCATGGAATTTTGCTGAGTCCTGAGATCAGAGAGGCAGTGCCAACACTTTATGTCAAAATATAGGGGACAAAATAGATTTGGGGCTATGCTGAAAGAACATGATTGATGAGCGCAAATATGAGAAGCTAGAATAACACAATGAGGTCAGTGGAAGTCTTTGCAATGACTCCAGAGGCCTGGATCAGTTAGCAACTATAAAGTTGTGTCTACCACAGTGCTAATCAGCAGTTATTAATTTTTACCTGCATCTAAACCTCAACTTATATGAAACAGACGCCACTTAAATCTACTCCAAAAATAGAAAGAAGCGAAAGGAGCTAAAAAAATACATTGCAGATAAATATGCCAAATTAATTACAGGTGAAGGTGATGGCATCTTTGATACATGACAAGAAAAGTAATCATTGTTAGGCAAAGGAAAATAAAAGAAAAGATGCTGAAGACCTTGGGATCTTCCCAGAATGAAGTACAAACAAAGGAAGTAACATGCAGGAACAGAAATCTGAATGGAGCTGTATGAAATTATTAATAGCTTAATCATACCTACATTATTGTGTGTGAACCCTGACCAAGAACAGAGCTCTACCTTTTCAGAATTGTACAAACGGATCACGATCCTATTCCAGTAGTTTGTCATCCAGTTAGACAAAGCAAAAGGAGGAATGAATTAAATTTTATCTTTATTTTGAAAACAGGAACTCTAGAATTTCTTCAGTTTTGCCATAGATGACAGATGAAGTTTGCAGAGAAGCTGGGATTTAACCCCTTTTATATTCCTCACTTTCTCACAGTATTCCTCCTTCTCAGATACATGTTCAGAATCAGAGTTCTTGTGGAAACTAATAATTAGATCAATGGAAGGGACAACAGAAAGATCACAGAATATTTTTGTTAGGTATACATCCTCCATGTAAGCTTATTACAATACTCATAGTATTACTGTTCAAAAGTTGTTTCTAATGTGTAGCCTGAATTTTCCTTACTTTCTTCCTTACTTCAGTTCAAGAGCATCACTTCTTGTTTATTGATGTCAGACAAGGAGAAAAGTTCATTTCCTTCCTCCTTCCAGAAGAAGGGGTTTTATGTATTTGAAGACTATTAGCCTATTCCCATTAGACTTCTGTAGACTAAAGAACCCCCATTCATTCAATTTTTGATCATATCATCTAGATTGCTAATTGCTCGTCTCTGGACCTCTTCCAGTTTATTCCCTCCTTGCTTGCAGAACAGTGCGCAAAACTGAACAGAGTACTCAAGCTAAGGTCAGCCGAGTGCATCTCCAGGTGACAGACAAAACCACTCAATTCCCTTTCATATTGGAGGAAGCTCCACCACGTTCTTGCTCTTAAAGAGAGTTAGGAAACAAGCTACGGGTTTTAAGGAAGCCTGAGGTGCCCTTGCAGAACTGCTTCACAGCTCTGCAGACTGAAGAGGAAAGACCCATCACATCAGGAGAGACGCTGGGGCTGAGAAAAGCAGAACAACCAGCACAACCAAGAAGAGGCAACAGGTGACAGGGGTGGGCGACTCTCTTCTGAGGGGCGCGGAGGCACTGTCTGCTGACCTGACGCCCTCTCTAGAGTGATGGGCTGCTTACCGGGGGCTCGTGCCAAGGGTGTCACCAAGAGACTAACGAGCCTTGTACAGTCCACTGACTATTATCCACTGCTGTTGTTTCATGTGGGCACCAGTGACCCAGCCAGGAGCAGTCTGAGGAGTATCAGGAAGGATTCCAGAGCCCTGGGAGCAGTGGTAAGGGAGTCCGGACCGCAGGCAGTTTTTCCATCAATCCTGCCGGTCAAAGGGAAGGGGTCTGAAGGTGCCAGTTGAATCTGGTGAATCAACAAATGGTTACAGGACTGGTGCCACAGCCAGGGGTTTGGCTACTTAGACCATGGGACTCGCTCTGAGGAACCTGGTCTTCTGGAGCTGAAGGGGTCCATCTGTCAGAGAAGGGGAAGAGCATCTTCAGTCATAGGCTTGCCAAGTTGGTGAAGAGGGCTTTAAACTAAAGTTTCTGGGGAAGGGGAACCTCAATCCATCCCACTCCTACCAGTTTGACGCCAGTGCCAGCAATAGATGCCCAGAGCCTGGAGAAGGATCACAGGTCATCAGGAGAGCACATGAAGAGCAGCAGAGAGGAATTACAGACACTCCAGCCATTAAGTCAGCTTCACTGGGGGCCCAATGTAAATGCCTCTATGCAAACACACGTACCATGGGGATTAAACAAAAGGAGTCAGAGGCATGCACACACTTGCAGGGCTACAATATTATTTGCATTAGGAAGACATGGTGGGATGGCTGTTATGACTGGAGTGTTGTAATGGAAGGATACGGGCTCTTTAGGAAGGACAGATGGGCAGACGAGGAGGGGGTGTTGCCCTCTATATCAGTAACCAGCTAGAGTGTGTGGAGCTCTGCCTTGGGATGGATGAGGAGCCAACCAAGAACTTATGGGTTAGGATTAAAGGGAAGGCAGGGACAGGAGATGTTATAGTGGGGGTCTGCTACAGGCCACCTGACCAAGGAGATCGAGCTGATGAGGCCCTCTATAGACAGATAGGAGCAGCCTCACATTCACAAGTCCTGGTCCTCATGGAGGACTTCACCCCAATTATGTGTTGGAAGGACAACACAGCAGGGCATAAGCAATCCAGGAGGTTCCTGGAATGCGATGATGATAACCTCCTTTTCCAAGTGACAGAGGAGCCAATGAGAAGAGGTGCTATGCTGGACCTTGTTCTCATCAACAAGAAAGTGGGGAATGTGAAGCTCAAGGGTAGCCTTGGCTGCAGGACCATGAAATGGTGGAGTTCAAGACCCTTAGGGCATTGAGGAGGGTGTACAACAAACTTCTTACCCTGGAATTCAGGAGAGCAGACTTTAGCCTCCTCAGGGAAGAGAAGGGAGGGTACCATGGAATAAAGCCCTGGAGGGAAGAGAGGCCCAAGAAAGCTGGTTAATATTCAAAGTTCACCTCCTCCAAGCTCAGGAGCAGTGCATCCCAACAAAGAGGAAGTCAGGCAAAAACACCAGAAGGCCTACATAGATCAACAAGGAGCTCCTGGACAAACTCAGACACAAAAAGGAAGGCTACAGAGGGTGGAAGCAAGGACGGGTAGCCTGGGAGGAATACAGAGAAATTGCCCAAGCAGCCAGGGATTAGGTTAGGAAAGCTAAAGCCCTGATAGAATCAAATCTGGCTAGGGACATCAAGGGCAATAAGAAAATAGGTATGTCGGTGATAAAAGGAAGACTAGAAACCTGTTTAAGCCCACATGAGCCATTTAGGCTTCAAGCCATATATCTGTATTGTGAACCACTACTTTGTTATACGCAGAGATTTACAGTGGACCATGACAAAAGTATTGCTTTAGCTTTGCAATGCTTGGGGAAGACCAACTCCAAAATGCTAGGATCCCTGCACTACACGTCCATTCATGAGCTTTAGTAACCCAAAGCTGACACAAAACTGATAGAAAGAGAGGAAAGTGAACAAGAGGCAAAATCTTATGCTGGGTTCAGGGAGAAGGTGCAACATTTAAGCATATGCCTTTGATGTCATTGGTATCTCCCAAGCCTCATTTGTCATATGTTAAATATTGTATGATAAATATTTCTCATTTAAAGATACAAAACAACATTATTGGGTCAGCACTACTTCACAGCTCTTAGTCAGAATCGATTAGTACATGTTTATGTCCCCCTAAGAATGCATGCTTGGAAAATATGAACATGTTTTATTTTATTGAAGTTTTATTACATTTTAAAATTGTTGAGCAATGAAATGCATAGAGGCAGTGTAACCTACATGGAGTCTCTGAGTATTTAAAACATCTGTCCATAAGTACTGCAGGGCCTAACCTTGCTGCCTTTTATTCACCCTAGAATCACAGACTAATTTGAGAAGGGACCTTTGGAGGTTGTCTGACCCAATCAGACCAGGGCCAAATTGAATCAGGTTGCTCAAGGGATCATCCAGTCAGGTTTTTTTAGTATCTCCAAGGTCTGGGATTCTACAACCCCTCTCACTTATTCAAATTATTCCTGTTGGTTTCAAAGGATCTTGCTGGTTAAAGTATTATTTAATATCCATATCAGAATCTGAACACAATCCTAATATATTACAGTGTCCTAGTCTGCAGCTGTGTCTCTCTCTGAATAACACAAGTTCACTTTTAAGGGCTGGATGATGAACTCTACTGCCACAGTAGACATTTCAATGCAGTCAGTGGATCTCTTCTGGTGAGCATCTGGATGTTAACAGCAACAAAACAGTCACACCTTGGTGTGATGTAACATATGGAAAAACCCAAAGAATTAGTAAAACAGTCCTTTTCATTGTCACTTTAGAGACAGTAAAAAGATGGCAAGAAAAGTATCAAAGAAAAGCCAGTTGAAACATACCTATGCCACAATTAATAACAGTAATCTTGGAGAAGTACAGTAATTCATAGTTCAAGTAATTTCAGAAACTGTACCAACTTTACTAGACTGCTTTTTTCTAATTTCCTCTATATTCAGTGATAGCAATCCTCATTGTTATCCCATGCCATACAGCAATTTTCATCAGCAGAGCTCAAAACATATTATAGAAGTACTCATTAGCATGAGAGCTCCTCATTTTAAATCCAACAAGATCAATGAAAAGTACCTCTGCTGACATCTCCCAGCTTGTTTCAGTTCTGCTAACTAGCAAGGGATCTATTCTATCTAGCATCTGGAGGGTCTTAAATAGTCACCCATTGGCCAAGCCCTAGAAAACTTACAGTTTGTAATATAACCTGGCTGTCAATGGAACTATATGGAACGGCTCAGTGAATGTCAAAACAAGGCCAAAGGTATCAACAGCAGAAGAACTTTAATATTAAGGCAAATAGACATCTCCATTTTTCAGTGTTGTCATTCTAATGGTATACAAGCATATTCAGTATCTTCAAGACTGAGTCTAAAAGACAAGGCCAGGCCTTTTATTTAAGAATTCATTCCCATGAACTGGATCATACTTCCAAAGGATTCGTTAACCTTGGATTCTGTACTTTTGTAGAACAGCCTTGCTTTGACCCAGGAATAATGGCAATGTTCACTAAATTTGACAGAAAGGGTCAATAATTCCTTTAATGTAGAGAGGACATCCCAATTATTAGAGGTCTCTAGTATCACCTGGCATTTTGAAGAGTTACAGAGCTTGACACCAGCTTCAGCTGTGCACAGGTCTGGGCTTTTCTGTGACTTTCATCTTTTAAGCACTGTTCTGTGCTCTGCAGCAAACTTTACAGGCAATAAATGGCCAAGTATTCTATTACCTGGGATCTGGTTCAATATTTAGAGAGTTAGCCAGGAAGACAGAAACATCAAGGGAAACAGCTAAACAAAAAAAAAAAATAAATAAAGGCAAGTGGATCAGTTCATTAAACTAGTCTCAGCCAGTCACCAGGCAGAGTTCTAGCAGAAAAGGTATTATTCTTAACCAATGGTCACCTCTTCCTGATCCTAGTAAGAAATGCCTTCTCATGTTCACACACACAGAGAAATAACTTCATGGGTAACTAGGATAAATGGAAATCATGGATTTCTCTGTAACACTAACTGCTTTGGTCGATTAGCACAAAATTTAATTTGCACTAATCAGTCTGATGCGAGGGGTGCATGAAATTAAGCTGGCACGTTAATTTTATGTTTTGCAGTGCTGTTTTTTTTCCCCTTCTAGATGAAACCAGATACCTAAATATCCCAGTTATTGTCAGCATTTTGAACCACTCTGCATAAATATAAAGTTCAGAAATGAAAAATTTCTACAAGGTCTGCATGTATGCATAAGGTTATTATGTTCAAGACTACTATGTTAACTAGCTGGCCTAAACAAAGATAGCTAGAAAATATGTTTATTAAGGTGAACCTTTTTATTGGAATACAAAGTCAGGTACTTTTTAAGCAAAAAGCTCTAGCAAATGAATCAATTAGAAAATTAATCTACAGTTTAAATGACATTTTTACCACAGTGGTATAAAAATGTGAAACTTTTCCATTTTCCCAGATTCAGGTCTTTTCTTCCCCAAGCATTGCAAAGCTAAAGCAATACTTTTGTCGTTGTCCACTGTAAATCTCTGCATATAACAAAGTAGTGGTTCACAATACAGATATATGGCTTGAAGCCTAAATGGCTCATGTGGGCTTAAACATAGCTTACTGACAGCTCAGTCCTCTGTATAGAGCAACGGGTAACAATGCCAATGATGGAAGAAAACAACACTGTGAAAATACTGTGTTTTCCCAGAAGGCACCATTGCCCCGGGTTCTTCTGTTGCTTGCTGAACCAGGTGGCTACAAAAGGCTGTGTATCCATGCCATCGACCTGTAGCTGGTTCTCTGGATAGTATAGGGAGGAGAACAATCCCCAGTTTATTTCTAAATTTTCCCACTCTACTTGAGCATTAGCATAAGCAGCTCTTCACTGTGCTTTAGCCCAAGAACCAGGATGGATCCTACTGCTCTGTGCAGTTACTTAGAAAATGTTCAACTTCCTTGTTCTTCACAGCTTATCAGTGACCCTGGGAAGATGCAGTGAAAACCTTCTGTATCTTCTTCCTTAACTCTGAACATGAATTCTCTCCAGCCCTGTTCATTTTGTTATTTTGTGTTTACCTCCACAAACATTGCAGCCACTGCATTTTACAGACTCATGAAAACCAAACTGACTGCATGCCATAGTTCATCAGCTCAGTACTGACTATGAATAGAATAAGATAATGCAACATGCAACATTATTTGTAGAAACCTATTTTCAATTTGCACATGCAAGTATCCACACTGGTTGTGACATTGTCCCATCCAACAAAGGCAACAAAACAATGTGATCTATGTGACAAGTCATTTCTAATGAAGCAGAAGTGCTGAATCTGTCCTACCAACAAAACCAGACCTGTTTGATGCAGCTCCCACATCACATCTATAATAATTTTCTATCATCAGCCTAAGTGAATATGTTCAAATAATAAACATTGTTCAAGGAAATTACCTTCCTTTTTTTTTTTTTGATATTTTTGAGGCAGAAAAGCAAGACTAGATTTACTGAACAGATTATTCCTGCATGGTGCATTATTGGTAGTACCCGAGTGCTACCTTTTTTCTAATTAAATAAGTAAAATCTCAACTTGTCTTCAGTCTTCTGGCATCTAGATAGTAATCATAATTTGATTCCTCTATAAACATAACTATTTTTAACATCTGCATTCTTTTCTTATGGCACATTTTAAAAATACACCTGTTTTTATTTTTTCAGAGGCAGAGGAATGACTCAAGAATTTTCTTCAGGCAGACCACATGAACCTCTCCTTCAGCTCCTCTGAACTTCCACACTCATCAAAGACCTTTAAAGACTCAGTCCAGCAGACTCAAACAATATTCTGATCACTGGATGGAAGCTACCTTTTGTCTGTTGCACAAAACATGGATCTTCACAAGATACACCATCCTGGAATTCATTTCTACTGCAGACAGTTCAGAAGAGCTACTCCCAATTTACACCTCGGTAAGTGAGATCCGAACCAGGCCTTTTCTTCCAAGTTATTTTCATATTTAAGTAAAAGTTGATTCAGGGATAAAATTTTTTAAAATATATATTTTTAAGTATGCAAGGAGTGAAAGGAATTCCCTAGGCACATACCCACTTTTGAAGAACGGCGCATGTTTCTTAAGGGGGAAGATCTGTATATATCTGTGCCATCAATGGCGATACTGCATTTTGAATGAACTCCCATTTTCCCTTAATTGTTCTGTCAACCTGTTTGGGATCTCATCTACCTTCCTCATTACAGCCTTCAGAGGGAGGGCTCCTACCACACTGAGAGTCAAGAACAGATCATGTCCCTCATTTAGACCCAACACATCTTTCCACAGCCCACTAATTGCATGGCAGCTCAGGCTCATTTGTCTTCCTGGATCGTTAAAATTCATCACCATGCTCTGTGAGCTCTCACTCCTGCCCTTGGATGGGCAGCTGTAGATTATTTAGCCAGACCAATCCCTAATGTTTTTAACTAGGAACTGACCCCAGCACCTGAGCACCTGCTGGGCTCTTAGTCTCTGTCATGTTAAAAGAGTGCACAGAAGGACCTGAGCCATCAAAAGCATCCTGCTGCATTACATTAAATATTGATAAAAAATATGCAAATTGTTTATTGATCTTCTCCAGGAAGGGCTGAGATAATGAGAGAGGGACTGTTTGAGATGATGCTTGGGATTTTTAACTTTTTTTTTTTTTTTTTTTTACATTAGACTGTTGTTGATAGCTGAAGTTAATGAGGTCTTTTGGTTCACTCAGTATTTCAGACCTTACCACTGGTTTGAAGATAAAAGAGATCAATGCACCTTTATTGTGCATCACTGCCAGCAAGTGCCCTGAAAAGGGCAGGAGTATTTGTACAGGTGCAGTGCCAGCACTCCTTACTAACTTTACCTGGACTGCCCTGGTTAATATTATACTACTCTAAATTGTCTTATCCTTCATTGTGTTTGTTTTCCAAGGCTGGTATATATCAGAATTTGATGCTCACACCGTCTCCAACTTATTAGGAGCTCAGTATATAATTAATACCCAGAGATCAGTTGTTTTTCCTTTCCCCTTTCGTCAGAGTGTTAAATGCATTGCATATGCTTCCTACCCTTTATGTGATTGACATATGACAGATTTTAGCTGTCTTTCTGTGCCTTCATCCTCATGGTGGAAATTTCTTCATGTTCACATCCTTCACTTTTTTTTTCTGTTCTATGTCTTCCTCAAATTTTGGGATGCTCTCTGATGCCTCAGGGGAATAAACAATAAACCCAAAGCAGCTGGACGAGAGCATTGTTGCCCCCACACCAACCACTCATTTGAAACCACAAATCTGTCACACCTGGTTTACCTGCAGGATGTTGCTTCTGTACCTCCATCAAGCCTGATTCCAGAGAGAAATGCTGTGGATGTGCCCATAAGGAGTCTTCTGCTGCACTCAGACCTCCTTAAACAAATTCCTGGGGAGTCTGCATCTTGTCTAGGAAACAGCAAGAGGCAGGTCACAAGGGTCTGCCTACACAGCGTCAAGGCTGCAACAACTGTTATTCCAGACTGGCACTGATTTGAAACAGAGCCTCCCTTCCCAAACAGCCAAAGAATAAGCTTCAAATTCTCACCATAATTATTTAAATTTCTTCAGGATTTGGATGAGCCCATCTAGGTGGAGATCAGTACTGTGTTAGGAGCTGCACAAAACCATATTAAGCTGTATCATTGCCCCGAAAAGCCTACTTCTCTTAGATGAATAGAGCAGATATGTGATCTGAATGTGAGAGAGTGAGTGTTTGGTAGCAGGGAAAGATCTCAGGGTTCTCCTTTGCCACATGATCCAACCATGTACAACCCTGGGCAGTGCCCAGGAGACACACAGGAACAGGACTAAAACTACTTTGCCTTTCTTTTCTTTCCCCTTAATAACCTGCAGCTGACAACACAGAAACAGGATGAGAAAGCAAGCAAAGGCATGGAGAAGTAGGAAGACTTGCTGCAAATTACAACAGATTAGTGTCAAGACTGCAAATACAACCCAAATCTCATGGGTTGCAGTCTGCTGCTGTGGTCCCTGGGACACCAGTGTCCCCACGGGCAGTTATACAGATGCCTGCAAGAGGGGATATCATCCTGACCTGTAGTTCCAACATGCAGGTATTTCCAACGCAGCGATAAGTGAAGGTGGATAAATACTATCAACAAAATATCAGAGAGTGGTCAGCACCTGGGGACGATGCACCTAAATGGGATGGTCAGATAAAATCTTGGATCTGTCAGGTCCCTACTGTGTCGGTTTAAGAGTAATCTGGAATTTAAAACTTGGTTTGTAGCCTGGCCCAGGGGCCTAATCCTGGATCTACTTGTGTTCTCAGTTCTCCTGCCACATACAAACACAACTTTCCAAACGTTACCAACACTCCTGACAATCTGAAATGTGGAATCAAATACTTCTACACTATCATATTTTTGTTTAAATCTTCTATAGATTTAGATATAGAAAATCTTAACTATAAAATCTCAAGTATGCTATTCCTAGACATCCCAGCACTGTTAGGAAAAGCTGTAGGAGCAATTACTGAAGATATTCTAATTCATACACTGAATATATTCGGAGCTTTTGTATAGTTCTACATGAGCTAAGACTATGGGACAAAAGATTTTACTTGAGTTATGCTTTCTCAAGGGAAAAGAATCCACTGAGACGTTGAAAAAGTTGTTTTTCCAGAGCAAATCAGAAAAACAGAAATAAATAATTATTCAAAATTGGATGGAAAACCGAAGTGATTGATGGACTATACCTCCCTGTGTACAATTTCAAGATTGATGCCATACTATTGTATATGTCAGGGTACAACAGAACTGAATTATTAATTGCTCTATGATTCCCATTCTCTGAATGATACAATCCCTCAGTGCTTCTCTGAATGTATATTCTGTACATGTAAAGCAAGAGCAAAAGCATCATTGCATTCCCAGATAAACAGAAGCATTTTTAGGTTTGACAGTATTTCGCTGCCCCCACCAACAAAAAGAACCAACCAATTTAAAATTGCTAAGCATCAGGGAAAACATTTTTTCCCTATCTCTTTCACACCAGAGTATTTAATTATGAATTTATGCAAACAAAAATTTCAGAGCTCTCACTGCTCCAACAGTCTCTTGCCTGAGGTGCTTTCAAGCCCACAACTGCAGAACAGAGGGGGCGGAGTAGAGCCCCAGCACTTCAGACAATCAGCTTTGAAAGCATGTTACAGCCTGCTTAGTTGCATGGCCCTATTCATTCTATGTTTCAAACAAGTCATTTGCTTGAACATTGCTTTCTTTTTTAAAAATAAAAAGTCCATTTATTCAAAGAAATTAAAACATATGAAAACAAGAATAAAAGCTAAATGCAAGTGGGAGACAATAGAAGGAAGTTGTTAAATGTGACCAAGGAAATAATTCTTTTTTTTTTTTTTTTTTCTCTATTGACTGTATTGGAACTGAAAACACAGACAAATGACCTCTTAGTTACACTTCTGTAGACTGAGAATAAATCCACTGAAGTCACGGTATCTTCATCTGTTAACAAACCCAGAATAAGCCCAAAGTATCTTTGCGTTTCTTTACCATACTAAATGTACTTGCAGTTCAAATCCCTGATTCCCATTTAAACAAAGGCCACTGTAAACATTTCTGGTGATGCAAACAGACCTCAAGGTAGGAGCAAACTATATTTACGTCTACTGAATGACCACTCTGCACAGTGAAAGTGGCATGAAGCAGTCTTCATGTCAATAGAAATCAGATCTTAAGTTCCAAAAGCATAGGAATGCAATAATCACACTAATAGTCAATAATGAACAATTTGTAAAACCGGATGGTTTCAAAGACAATCTTCCAGAACCTTCCCATTTCCAGTTTAGCTTTACAGGACATTTAGGGTTTTCAGGTGATGGTCACACACCAAGCAACAGGCTCTACAGGAATGAAAGAGCACAGCAATTTCACTTCACTCTTATACCTGTTTGGGCAGAGGTGCCTCCATTGAAAAAGTGACTTCATCCCAGTTTGGAACAAAATCTTCAAACCTTCTAGAAAATGGACAAGCTCTGAAGGTGCAATCCAAGTCAGGCAGTCCCACCAGCTGCCCAAGTACCACCAACTCCAGCAGTGGTGGGAGAACTTCTCTGGCTATGCCAGAGCCGCAGACCTGATGGTCCCCAGACTACCTGTGTGGCTGGCAGTGACACGCTGGAAGCCCAGCACCAGCACCAAAAGTCCTGCAACCACTGGGAACTCTGCTCTGAGATTGCCTCTCAGAAAGCCAATTCAAAACTAGGAGCCGCATAAATCCTAGAAAATATAACTGATGGCGATCTGTCTAAAAGGGTGGTAAGATTTATGAACTTGGGAGATTCTCAGAGCTTTGATGATTTCATAACTAGAAGCAAGACAGCCTGAAACAGGAGGCTGGGAGCCCAGCTTCACCAGGAGCTACAGGATCAGCAGCTAGCAGACTGCGCTGCTTTCAGGCTCCCAAATCTTTTAGGAGCCTGTCCCTGAGACAGAGCTAATCTGCTACCAGTTAAGCATGAGAGTTAAGGAGCTGACTCCCACAGTCTCCTCAGCACCTGATGGGCAGGCAAGCTAGCAGGAAAAGAAAAGTCATCAAAACTCTTCCTGTGCTCCTCCATCTCCACAGATAATTTTGGATTTGACAAACAGAAATTTTCTGGGAGGGAAAGATTCTCTCAGAAAACACTGAATTGAGCACAAATTCCATTCCCCTCAAGACAATACAGCTATCTCCAATAAACATGCAGTGTCAGATACACCTGAAAACAGAAAGAAATGCTACTGAAAAGGCATTTCTTTCACAGGATTCCCACACTGCTAGAGAATTAGTTAGAAAGCAAACCGTATCTGACAGATATTAATCACATCACTTAATACACAAGCACCAGGTGTGCTGGAGATGAATTGTTTTCAACAGCATTATTCACAAAAGAAAACTCTCTAGTGTGTATCCTTAATTTTTTTAATGATTATTAGTTATTCTTTCATCAATGAATTGTAAGTTAATAATCTGAAGTCAGTTATTTGGAAAGAAAAAATAAAGCTGTGTTCAGGAATGACAAAATGCTGCTCAGAGAAAAGCAGTAACAACACACCTGCAGTCTGCTCTAAAAAAATACCTAAAGTCCACAGTTAAAACTCTTGAGAACAGAGCAGAACATAGCCAGCATCACTTTTAGTAGCAGACAACACTTCCATATCAAATGCTTTCTCATCTCACCCTAGCAGCCAAAAAGGAGCATTATCAGTGTCAAGACATATCTGCAGGCTGTGTTTGGGTTACCAAGGATGTCAGAAGCCACAGCACAGGATCCGAGATGTCACATATTAGCCCCCCAAAAGCAGAAGATGCTTCGCAGTTGGTTTTTCAGCACTCCAGTCTAGACAATTTAGCACAAATTTAAAAAAAAAAAAAAAAAAAAAAGTGTTACTGTATGAACGTTCCTCTCTGCAAGGAGACCTTTCTTGACTCCCTGGCTGAGTACCAGCCCATCTGTTTGGTTTTGCATTTGCAGGTAAGCATGGCAACATCCAGAGTGAGGTCACTGAAGAAACGTTTAGGTTAATGTAATCATTTCATCCTCTTTGAAATACAGCAAGCCTTGCCAGCAGGGCCGCACACCAGAGAGGCAAGACATTTGTTTAAGAGGAAGGGACCTCATTTTTCTCTTATTTTCTGCTTGTTTTGCACTCACATAGCTCAACTGATTTGTCAGACAACGCGTGAAGGAAATTTCTAGAGACAGACAGGATCCCAGTGATGCCTAGACTCAATAAAATCTAAACCAACATTACTGGTGATTGAAGAAGCGTGATCCAGGAGAAAGAAGGCTCTATCGCCTTCCCCAGTCACAGCTACCAAGAGGAAGGATTATCTGGCTGATCCAATCTCTGACCTCCAACAGCTCCAGATCAGCATCAGTTTTACCATCCGTGGTCACAAAGACAGTGTTGGCTCTCCCTGCCTTGCTCTCCACCACCCAAGCTGCACTGGAAGACACTGGAAGCACTGCCAGAGCAAGCTTTACACCTCTGCAGTGCCAGGGCACCCCCACTGCTCCCGGGTCACCGCCCCAGAGCCAGCAGGGCCAGCAGCGTGGGGACTTGAAGAGGTCTTTGTAGGGCAGAGGAACCGACCCAGGTGGGATGTCCTAGGAGTAGCAAGACATGCGATCCCAGACCTCCCCGAGCTAAACCTGGTCTGTTTATAGACAGATAAAACTCACTGACACCAACAGGAGCGCGACTCGGGGTCTCTGCAGGAAAACGATAGATCCTACTCATCTTACATGGATTTCTGCTGTACCCCTTGTCAGAGAGAAACACACTTATACTTAACACCTGTATCACAGTGCTAGCGAGCTGTTTCAGCACTCACAACAATGAAAGTAATGTATACAGCCTTTGTTGTACTGTCCATGAGAAACATATGTTATTTATTGACTGCAAAATGGAAAACTGAAGCATACCAGCCCTCTTAATACTGCAAGGACCTGATTAAATATCCACTGAAGTTTTTTGCATTGTTTTTAATAAGCTTTAATAATCCAGGTTCATAGAATTACTTCTTTATTAAATCAATGACAGAACTATAAGCTATTTTGCAATAGGACTGGTAGTGCTATTTACTCAGGATACACATTTACTGCTAACCACTTTCTATTTTTCTCTTCCTCCTCTTCTGTTATTTTTATTTTTGTTTTCAGTGGAACTTTTTCTGTGCCTATAACTTTGGAATTGAACAAGTGAAAACACTAATTAGAATTGGATACTGAGATTTTAATGATAAGCATAAGAATTTAATAAAAAGCAGATAGCCTTAATTTGAAAAAAAAAGAAATCCTATTAAATGTCAAATCCTGACACAAGCACTCCCTTCATTACAGCCAGTGATAAAACCACCCATGATTTTCAGTGGCATCCAGACTGAGGTCTAATGATCAAGCTGATAACCACACAAGAGAGGAAGATCAGGATCTGTACTGGAAATTCAAGCTGACGCGCTGACCTTAACTCATGCTGTGGTGCTTTTTGAAAGGGAGAGGAAGGAGTAGCTTTCTTCTCAACAGCATGAGTTCAAACAGAAGTGTCATCCCATATTTTCCTGTCCTTCTTTAGGTAGTTTTATTAAACATTGCTTAAATATGTTCCAGGGTGGTTAAATATTTAAAAAGGGGCAATTCCTTGCATTAGGCAGAGTGTAATCAAAAGGCAGAGTGCAACCAAAATTATTCGATTTCAGAGAGACAATGCTTTTATCCATACAAAGTCTGCAAAGACTTGTCTTATAGTGAGAACTCAATGTTTTTAAAGGGGGAAAAAAAAAAAAAAAAAAAAGAAAAAAAGAAGAAAAAGCCAGCTTGTATTGCCTGTTGGTTTATCACCAGTGATCCTTAAAATAACAGAAAATATCTTTTTTAAATGCTCAATTTTCACCAGAAACTAAGCTTCCCAATATGGGAAAGAAAACACAGACTCCTAATCTTCCAAGATCTAGAGATCTTGAATATATGTTTTATTTTGATATTTCCATGAGTTACTTAAATGCATAATGCTGATGAGATTGTTTGTCTGATTTTAATGCAGGTAATGTAGTCTGAGCTCAGTGATCCAAGAGAAAATTTCCCAGCAGGCCATACTTGACAAGCAGGTGTCACTCAATCATGCACGTTTTCACCTCCCTGAGAGGACAGATGGTCCCAGCCTACTTAGCAATTCCATCCTCCGTTGGCAGCCCCCTCTCCAATGCAGTGCCGTAATAAAGATGCTCTGGGATTTGTGTTAATCTGTGGTCTTTGGGGTAAACTGTAAACAAAGTGTGTAGAGTTATCGTTTCTCATTATGAGCTGGACCTCTTATCTTCTCCTCTGCCTATAGCATATAGATATCTTTAATAGCCTATACCCCCGGACTCAGCTTTCATGGAGATTAGTTCCCATCATTTTAAGCACCACGGAATTATTTTGTCTGCAGAGACTTGACCTAATCTGTTTGAGGCTTTTCCTATAACGAAAGTAAGACAGCCTTTTTTCTCCAAATTAGGAGAACAATGGTTTAAATTGGCAATAGCTCCTGTTGCTGAATTTTATGCATATGCATGCATTATACTTGCTGATTTCCTGCTCTGAGATAGAAGGGGTAGTGCTATTTCTCTCGTCATCATTCAGAAACAAGAACAGCAAGGACCGGGAGAGGAGGGAATAAAAAATCCTTACATCTGAACACCATGTTGAGGGGGGTTATTTGTCAATTCTTTTTTCACTGCTGTGATACATTTCCACTGCATCCAATTTCCCCTGTGTAAAATGAAGATTATCTTCTCCTCACAATCTGACAAGTGCAGTAGGGAAAAAAAGCAGAGGAAGAGAGGGAGCAAGTGTTCCCAGAGTCAAGTCTGATGCCTCCTATAATTTGTGCCATTTGGGAATTTTCCAGGACTTTCTACATGCAGAAAGGAAAGAGAAGGTCAAAGGTTCAGAGTCCTCATAACACTATTCAAAACAAATCCAGAGCTGCTTCCAGTACTAGCATGTGCCACAGGGTGAGGTTGGAAGGATATCACATCATTAAAATGAGTTATCCAAAGTCATGCCTCTGTCACAATTTTAAGTCCCTCAATCTCATCTTTCAGGTGTAACACATGAAAAGCAAAGAGCATCATACTGTGGTTTTGGCTTGTGCCAGTCTCCTAAAGTGGGTGTGTGAAAGATTCACAGTGATTTTAGTGAGCTGTGGATCTAATCAGTGATTGGAGGGACAGAGCTCAACTGATGGAAGAGGGAATTTTGTCCAGAGTTTATTTCCGAGGAGGTAGAGGAAAATTTTCACCTGTTGAAGCTAATGGATGTAATTAAACAAGATTTAAATGTATGTTATTTCAGATGTTCTTGGGTTTCTCATTCTTTTCCAGGACTGGGTAAGAATTCCAAGGTTTGTGACTAAGAATGAGAAACCCAAGAACATCTGAAATAACCCAGTCCTGGAAAAGATTAATACTTGTACCTTATTTTGTCAAAGGCGACAAAAAAGTAACAGATAGGAGTTCAGAAGAATCAGCTGACATATAGTGGAGCTGATTAGATGACAGGGGAGACATTACATCACCACAGGTCTCCAGCAAACATATTTTCTTGCTTTCTTAGTACCTACATAAGCACTACATTCCTCATGAGGTAACAGACACTCGCAGACCTCGTGCAGACTAGTCCTTACTGACCATCCAGAGGAGAGTGCTTGTAACAGCCACGCAGTAGTCACTTAACTGACTTAGTCCTCATCGCTGACTCCAAACCATTAAAAGACTACCAAGACTATCAAGTAAAATAGGGATAGAAACAGAAGATAACTATTAAAAAACAAACAAACAAACAAACAAACAAAAAAAAAAAAAAAAAAAAAAAAAAACAGCCTACCAGATTAGAAGTCCTGTATTAAAGTTTGACTCAGTCTTGTGGTCGGTAGGACATTGTACACTCTGGTGACTATCTTAGGAACTGAAAACCTGTGAAAGGCCTTTGCAGTGTAGTGTAATACTTTATTTGAACATAAACACAGTGACTGAGCCAATGAATCCTTCTCGGCATGAACAAATAGCCCAGTTGTTACCTGTATTACAACAGTGCCCAGAGGCTTTAGTGGAGGTTGGGGATTCAAGAGGCTCAGGGATGCCCTGAGTGTCACATAGTGCTGAGGGCACACTGACACGGGCACATCCAGCAGGCACTTCAATTCCAATGCTAAAATATCCCACTTTCCCAGACTTGCCCATTCTGGGCTCAGCGATAGCTGCAAGGCTGCACAATCAGAGCTGGCTTACCCTCAGCTACTGGGAGGGCAGGAGAAAGGGCAACAGATGCTACATTTCCACAGCTGACTGTGGAGATGTGCCCTGAGACTGAAAACACTGAGGTTTCTTTTCTAATTTCACTACAGGTCTCTCTCAGCAGACTATCAGCATGTCATTTTCCCTCCTTCCCCACAAGCAGGAACAACGGGGTCTTCCTATGGACAAGAGATGCTCCCTATCCTGGGATGCTCACCAAAGGTAAAGGAAGAATAAGAAATAGCACCATGACATATCAAGTATGCTGAGTATCAAGTCTCTTGCCTCTCAGCTCAGTACCCTGAAGTGAGCAGTTCTGTTCCCATGTGAACACCCACAGAGCTGCTGTGCCTGGTCCCTCCAGTGCCCATCCACTCTGCCCACGCAGCTCAGTGGTCTCTAGCTCTCAGGAGGTGCAGGACCATTCCCACAGACTGCTTGGGCATAAGTTCCTTTCTTATTTTTCCTTCCTAGAAATGGAGCCTTGCTCTCTTACTGCTTTAAACATCCAAGTTCACAAGGCATCCCTGTACTATGTGAACTCAAGCCATGTGAGCAGCCTATTAGTATATTTTGGATAAATCATCTGAGTTTTCTCCTTCCCATCATCAGGAGAGCTCATAGGAAATGAGAAGTGAGAGACTTAGAAGCTTATACCACTTTAAGTTGTCAACTATATCTGTTGCTGAAAAGTGGAAATTATTATACGATTATTTCCTGTAAATTCAAACCACTGTCAAATGAAATATGAACATAAGAATGCATCACACCAAAGGCATGCCTGTTTCCAGCAGTAGGCATAAGCAGATGCTCAAGTAAGAATAAGAACAAGGCAAGTAGATGGGAGACTTCTTCTTAAGAGGGAGTTCCAAAACTGGAAAAACAGAACAAAGGTGAAAACAGAAGCAACAGATTCATCCTAATAAGATAAGGTAGTAAAAATTATCTTCAGACTTACTTGAAAGGATATTCAGAACTTAAATTAGCAAAAGAGCTGGCATCCACTCACAGTCTGTCCCAGCAGTTATTTTCTCTACTTTATTTTATATTATTCAGTGCTAGCAATAAAATCTGTTGACTATTTTTAAGTGTTGTAAGGCGAATATAGCTGCATCTGAGAGGAAAGGACCATTTCTTTGTTCTGTATCTAGCAGTGCTCACAATTATAGAGCACCACAAGTGAGAAAGAATAATGCAGTTTCAAAAGAAACATGAATGAAGCAGGTCAACAACAATGTATACGCAGCACTATACCTTCAGTAACAGGCATGCACCCTCTGGCTCTGACTTAGAAGCTGTGTGTGTATGCCTGTGTGTTAACATGCTCACACATGTACGTTTTCCTTGCAAAACCACTTTCTGTCACTGAAAGAGGAAGGGAAAATATATTCATGAACCATTTTGCAGAGCAGCATTTTCTTTTCATCCATACACCTGAGGAACAGAGTACTTCCCAGAGCAGTTATTCCCTTTCTAAACTGTCAGTCCTTTTTTCCACTCTGACCAGTGCTTGATTCGCTAAAGCATCCACTGACAGTAAAACCCAACTGACTGTGATTTAGTGTCACAGAAGCAGAAGGAAGGACACAGTGCATGCAGTAATATGTTACTCAGTTGCATGTGCTTTCTGTAGCTTGCACACAACCCTCCATCCCTCCCCAACCTTTTCCTCAGATCTTACCATGTGTGGTGGTTTGGGCTGAAATAGAGTTAATATTCCTTTTCAGGGACTAGATGAGTGCTGTGTTTTGGATTTAGCTTTGTGTTTGGTATGGGAAGGATGGTGACAGCACACTGATGTTTTCAGCTGCTACCGAGACTTCAAGGACTCTCCAACTCCCCATGTCCTGCCTGTGCACAAGGGCACAGGGAGCAGGGAGGGAGCACGGACAGAGCACCAGACCCGAATTGGACAATGAAATATTCCATATCATGGAACGTCATGCTCACTGTATAGAGGAGGGGTGGTTGGGAAGGAGCTCTCTCTCCCGCTTCCGGGATTGTGATTGTGGGATCTTGGTATCTCGGGGTCGCTGGCCGGGAATGGGCTGGGGATTGGTTAGCAGGTGGGGAGCAATTACATTGTGCATTGCCTGTTTATATATATATATTTTTTTTTTCCTATCATCATCATTGTTCTCATTTTATTGCCATTATTAAACTGTTCCTATCTCAGCCTGCAAGTCTCCCTTCACCCCTCTAATTCCCTCCCCCATTCCCAGGTGGGGAGGGGGAAGGGAGGGTGACCAGCTGCGGGGGTTGGTTGCCGACCAGGCTCAAACCACGACACCATGGCAGTGAGGAACTCGGCTGACATCTAACGCAGCTGGATTCAGTGATGACTGTGGAAGTGAAATGTGTCTTTCTTCTCCAACTTACAACCTCCCTCCACTTACTCAGAAAGAAACAGCTAAATTCCTCAATATGTTGGTGTTAAATACACCCTTACATCTCTGGAAGGAGTCACCTGAGGACCATAATCCGGCCTATAAAGCAAGGCACAATAAAATCAAACAATCTAGAAGAAATAAGAATCCCACAAGATGTTACTATTTTTAGGACTGGAATAGGAGAATGCAAGCAAGCAAGAAGAACATGGTTCCTGCAGCTTAAAAACTGGAAGGGAAAAGAAAACCTAGATTAGAAAAGCGTTAGACAGTCAAGCAGAATTGTGTGCACACTGCGAAAGCTCCCAGGGAGAAGCTGACCGGTTACTGCTAGTAGAAAGGATCAAGGTGAATAAGGGAGGCTTTAAGACACAAACTGAATAGCTGATACAGAAATCTGCTAGACCAGAGGGAGATAAAAGACTCAGATGTTGAATTTATTTCTGAAAAGTCATGGACATCTGAGATGATGTATCCATAAAAGCACAAGGGAATGTACTATCTATTAAAGTCTCAGTCTAAAGGGAGAGTCTGGCAAGGACCAGCCTCTGGCAGTTAGAAATACTGGAGGGCTCTCCAACCACCGTACTGTGATGGAGGGGTAAATCTGTAACTCTCAGAGATACCAAAACAGCCCCAAATCCAAGTTCTGTCCCTTCCAAAGTAAGGAAACAATTATGGGACAATTCTTACTAGAATGAATGCAATACTGTATATTAGAGACCTAGGTTTTGTTGACTTTACAGTTCTGTTGAAGAAGCAGTAAAAACACAGTTCTGCTGTTTAGTGAAGGAAATGCATAGTCCCCCGTTTGCTGATTTTTAGACAAAAATTACATTACCTGTGGATAGTCATGATTACTCATGAATACTGGGAGTCACTGAGCCTCAGCATAGATTCACCCTTCACTGGGTGGCAGAAAAGCGAGTTTTGGAGGCAGTCCTGCCTGCAAGAGGCAGGAGGCTTCATGCAAGTGATTCCAGTGGTAGCTTCATCCTCACCACCTTGACCAAGGATAGCACGGTGCTCCCAGTTGGTGCTGAGCTTATTGACCAGATTTCTCAAGTACATGTGAACAATAATTGTGCATGGTACATCTGGCTGATGTTTCTCTTATTCTTTTAATAAAAATTGACTTCTCACACAACAGGTCTTTTTTTTCAGTGAGAAGGTATGTTATTTGTCTAATTTATTTTTGCAACTTTTTTTTTTTTTCCCCAAAATATCTCATTTCGTTTTTACTAAGGGAATTCATATTGTCATTCTCTTTCTATACTTTTTCCTAGTTTTGTTTTTCCCTCAGTACAGAAGGTTTTCTTTGTGAGCATATTATCAAAAATTTCTAACAAAAAATCAAGGCTTTCTTTTCTCCAAATTACAATAGAACATAACTGCTAAAATGAGGAGAAGCACTGAAATTATTGATAAAACTAATTTAAAACATTTTCCTTCAGCTAGCCCTAAGAACTTGTGAAGTTCTCTCAGATTTAAGATCATCTGGGATTCAGTTAAATGCAGTAATTGGTTGCAAGTCCAGCCCATCTATGCTAAAAGCATTGCTAGAAACTCCTTATGTATTTGAAAGGAAGAACTGAAAGTCAGAGAAAGAATAATTTAGTACATAGCTCAGAGGTATCATTAGGAGCAACAGCATGATGTTAAGAATAGGGAAATTTAGGTTAAACAGCAGGAGAGAAGGCTGAGCACAGTCTCGGATGTGATGCAGGCGAGAGCCACTCTCCCATTGTGTGACCCCAGGCACGGCACGACCAGAAAGCTCTCCCCATGCTCAGCTTCTCATCCCCTTTTTCTCTGAGGATAACTTCCTGACAGTGTTAAATTATAGACAGCCCTCAAAACAATTTTTAAAACTAGATTGCTCAGAAGATAAGAAGTTGTCCTTCTACACTGAAAATTCACCGACTTGACAAGAGACTGTAAGAGGCTGCTTCTCTCTTGTTGTTGCCCCCCTGCCATGACCACACCTCCATGTTGACAGGTCCTTGTGGATATCACAGCTGTCTCCTACTTCTAACCAAAGGGTCTCCGGGTTTTTCACACTCATCTGACAGCCCCTGCACCTTCTCCCCACACAGAGCAGATTTTTAACCTTTCTAACTGTATTAGCTTCATATATTTTAAGACAACATTTTAACATCAGACACTGAGACAAAAAAAGAAAAAAGAAAAAGAAAGAAAAATAATAGCAGATTTATCTTTCTTACTTTAAAATTTTTATACTTTATTACAGGTAAAATAATATTTCACTCTTGGGTCTTTTTTAGGAAAAAAAAAAAAATATTGAACACATCAACCTGACGTCCACAAACCCTGCTACAAACAGAGTAGGATTTAAGCACTGCATAATCTTTCCCAGAGACTTTTTCAAACAAAGATGCTGTGGTTTTATTTGGTTTCTATTTAACTCTCCTGAGAGGTCTCTCTTTAAATCCAGGCATGAAAAATACATTCTCAGTCCAGACACAGAGATTTTAGAAAAGAGAAATGCAGTGAGACAGCATTTCATTTGCAAGTCTTTTACATTTTAACAGTGTCTATTGCTTTCCACTCAGCAAACATTACTGAAACTGCTGTTCCCTACAATAAATTTTCTTTAAGAGTATTTTAAATAGTGTATGTATAGCATATACGCAATATAAACAGCTTTAGCATATCTGCAAATGCGGGCACATAAAATACATGTATTTGTGTCTGTGTACAGTCTGTATAAGGACATTATACACAAGATATACTGTATATATGTGTGTGTAATGTCACTCTGGTTCTAAATATAATGTACATAATTTCAAATAACAATATTGAAAAGATGAACAGCCAAATCCAGTCAGCAAACACTACTGAGTAGATACTTGGGAAAAGTAGGGAAAAAAAAGTTAGAAAAAACAGGCGTAGTGCTGACTTGTTATACATGAGGAAGGGAGACAGATTTTAGTCATCATAAAAAGAATTCAAGTTTTCCTAGTGTTTAGTCATATTATTCAGGTTCTAAGGAAGGGAAATTGAACAGAAATTACTATGATTTGTTTGCATATTTTGGTGAGCTTTTCCGTAACAATAAATGTAGCTCAGACCCTTTTAAGCCAAGTAATTGTGTCTGGGAGTTCTGTTTTAAATATGCTCTGGGGCATCTCATTGTTCCCACTGAGTGTAAAGTAGATTGTTTCTATGCTTAAGGAACTACAGTGTGTGGGATTAAATAATACACTTAATGAAGAGGCTAAAATGACTGCATTCTTGCTATTTCAAAGGGATTCCAGGAAAGAAAACCACCCAGGATCAGTGAAAACAGACTTTTACCATCTCATATTTTATTAATACACGTTCTGTAGTGCACCCTACTTAAAACTGCACTTAAGGAGTGTCTAGCTATGATTCTACACCACCACTGACTTCCTCAATATAAATCTGAACATTTAATCTTTCAACATATTTATCCTTCCAACACACCCAGGACCAGTCCTGGCCAGATGAGTACTTGAGAATGGAGAGGCTGAGTCACATGCTAGTGACCTGTGAAAGAGAAGAAAAGTGAATCCATGTCTCTAAATCCCAGATTATTAACCTAATCACTTGAGCAGGGCTACTGAAATGACAGATTCCTGTCTCAGACTAGATCAGGGTTTTTGGCACGGCAAACAAAACTCAAACCTTTCCAAAATCCCAGACCTGTGATGTCTCCCACAGTCCCATGGACAGGCACACACTGCCTTCCATAGCTTAGTCTTCTGCACCTTTTAGATAGGGAAACTTGCCACCCATGCCCTTAGACCAACAGAGGCATGTGGTAGGGTCCCCAGGGCTGAAGGTGGGAGGCAGCCTGGAAGACCCGCACTGCCCAATGCTTCCCCAAGCACAAGGGAGCTGCAGTGACCAGCACTGCACCACCACACGAAGTCATGAACGTACTCGTTTGTGGCAGTATAGCAGCACATTAGCTGATTCCCACAAGCCGTTTAGGAGACCAATTAACCTGCACTAATAGATGAACCAATGCTGAGGTAACAGCCACGTGATGGCTAAGTTTGGCCTATGAAACCCTAAATGGCCTGGCTCCTGACAACTCCAATTCATTGTCCCATCTTATCTTTGCTGCCCTTTTGCATTAGACGCCTCATGTCAAAGGGGAATTAACTGCTATGTCATGCCTATTTCAGACACATTCCCACTTTCTCTTACCATCATCTTCCAAAAATTCTCTAACATATATTGTTACCTTCCTGTACAGTAATAGCTTAGGAGAACTCCTCTCTTTGTACTTCATAAAGTACTATTGTAAACCAACGGAATAGGAGTTCCTTCCCTGCCATGCTTGACTCTCGTTGGAGAAGAGAAGGACCTGGATAAGCAGTTGTAACACCTGGAAGAAGGAGGGATTTGCCCTAGGTCAGGCATATGTCCCTCAGTGGTGTTTATTCTAGGAAAATCCAAGGGGATAAAAGCCATCTCTTGAATCTCTTCTTGTCACTTCATGGCATGTGGCAGTTTGCTCAAGCTTTTTATGACTGGGCATGTGCCACGTGCTTTGCATACCCCCTGTGCATACCCCCACTGGCATTTGCCATGTTTCACAGATGGATCAGCAGTGGCGCACACACACACACAGACATTTGGAACACAGGTGCTTAATGCTGTCTTTGCTACCAAGCTAGCCATAACCCTTAATTTTTTTTTTTTTTTTTTTTTTTTTTGAAAGCTTGGTGGTGGCTATAAGAAAAGAGAAACTGCCAAAAAACTCTACCGCTGTTATTGGCACTTCTCTTCCTTGCTAAAGCAGACAAGATCTCAAGCCAAAGCCATTTAACCTTTCTGCCTGTCTCTGACTTTCACCCTCTTTTGGGTCATATAGACACAGTGTTCAAAAAACTGCTCTAATGATCATAATTCTAAACCTCAATGCCTTTTGGAATTTAATCCAAAATGCAGACATCTAATCTTTATGTCCTTCTTAGTATGAATACAGTAATAAAAGTTTTATATATGAAATTTCACTGTTATAGCATTTGTGCGTGAAAAATATTCAAGCTCCCTCCCCAGCATTTGCAGGCAGTCTCTGTAATTTGTCTCTGATGGCCAAAGCTATTGCAATTAGCAAAATCAGACAATAGCATGGAGCCAACAGAAATGAAACATTATCTTCTGCTGCCAATGCTTGCATCATCCTACTGAGCTCATCTTATAAAATACCTAAAAGGTGAGCCAGTTGCTTGAAATCATAAATTGTGCACTTCCCTCCCATACCAGCTACCAAAGTGCACTGTGAACATTGCCCTGCCCCTGTTACTTTAGCTCTTACTCATTCTTTTTATTTTTTTCTATTTTCCAAGGGGACAGCCTTGGAATTTTTGTACTCTTCCTGCTGCAACACATCTTCTGCTCTGTGCGTGGTCCCAGCCAATAATGTGTGGCAATGGAAGCAATGATTTTTGAAAAAAAAGTTTTCTGCCACATATCAGCATGACATAAGGGCTGCCCAGACCAGGAGAAAAAAGGAAGCTAAGCATGAAGAAATGGTTAATACATTCCTTCCTCTGTGCTCACATCTGGAACTGACCCAGAAGAATTTTGCATGAAACGTCATATTCACAGGGAAGCTATAACTTCATACAAGTCTACCTAGACTTGAAACACACAAACAAAAATAACCAAACAAAACCCAAACCTCTGCTTGAAACTCAGCAGACTGTGAGCGCATGATGGTATAGCTGTTACTCCCTTGCTATCATATCACCCTTCCCTGCAGAGTCTGTGACAACATGTGGTGGCTGGCATGAGAGCTGGCTCACATGGCTCTGCACCAACTGACAGCCACCTCCTCCAGAGGAATTCATTGTTACTTCCTTCAGCCAGATGCTACACCTCTTGTGCTTTCTGAGCCAAACAAAGAAATAAACACATGTATGCTCAGATGAAGCGACCGAGAGGGTCATTCTTACAATTAGGGGCAGCACTATTTTTGTATAGTTTTTTAGATTAAAATACCAGAAATTGGCGCAATAGAATATAATTCAATAATCTCCACTATAAACAAATATATTCATCCCCTAAAGGAGTTATGGATCCTGACAGCTTTAACTATGGACTTCATGTACCACTCTAACATTAAACTGAGACATCCAGTGAAAGAAAACTCCAGCCTTAATAGTTTCAGAAAACATCTGTAGCTGCAACACACCATCACACTGACTAAGCCTTGTCTGCTCTGACCACCATACTATCTGTCACTCTAAAGCTACTATGAATGTATTGCACCAGCTTATCTGTTCCCTTAAAGCTTGGGGATTTATGGACTGCAAAGTCTATTTGTAAAACCTACAGTAGTTTGTGAATACTTCACAATAAATTTTTCTTTCAACACCCAGGATTTTCCTGCTACTGATTTGTCACATCCTGGACACCTTCAGTGAAATGGAGTCCCATGATATCTGTCCAGAAGAGGAAGATAACAAATATACAATACTTGACTAGCGAGATTCATAATGTCACACAACTCCTCTCTAAAGATTATCACCTGCTCTAGGAAGATGCTGGATTCTCCCAACCATGGACCTTTCCAGGTGAAACACTCAATACAGCTAGAATAACATCACTCAGCACAGAAAAGAAATAGGTAACTTAACTGATGGGATTCTGAATTTCTGGCACCTGATTTTTCTGTGTTTACTCAGACATGTTATCTTTATTTACAAGTCTTGCAGTGATTTCCCCTGGGTTGGACAACTGAATGTGTCCACCATTCCCCTTAAACACCCTCAGTAAATAAGCATCACTATATTGACTCCAGGACCTTTTTTAACTGATAAGGATGTTAGGTGCTCTAGTGTCATCATGGAAAATGAGCACGTACAGGAGGACCTGGTGAGGAGGTAAAGCAGAAGGTATTAGGAAGAAGAAGTTGTCTAAGTGTGACAGCAAAGCACGAGAGGAAAGAAACAGAAGCCAAGTCTCTGTAGAAGGATTTCTTATGTAGTTATTACAACAAACGATTATTTGAACTCTCATGAATATTTGTACTGAAACTGCTGAAGGTGCTTATGAAGTACTCCAGCTATAAAATGGGTTTAAACATGGATTCTTTATGCAGAATACTTAATCAACTCTGTCTGCACATGGGGGAGAGAGATGATTCGAGCATGGTGGTCAGTAACACACAATTTGCCCTGCCACAGGGATACCATCCACCCTTACAAACTGCAGGTTTGCTTCTGAAAAAATCCCTCTTGACCTGAAGAACCTGCTCTCTAGTTTCTCAGTTCCTTCCATTCCTTTCAACCCGTATTGCCAAAGCTGCAGCCACTACTGCAGGGTTTTTCAGTAGGAGGTCACGCAACTGTATGATAAGCTGCAGGCAGGTAGTGGCAATAAAAGATATTTCTCTCTGAGAAATTAGTTAATCTGGATGCAGGTCTGGCTGAAAGGAGCACTGCTTCAGGTCCATCTGCTTCTGGCTATGCTTGTGATTGTCCTCCTTTCTTCACCCCGCCTCATCAGCAGGACGTTAAAGCTGCTTTCCACAGCTCTTCTCCTCAGTGCTAACATGAAGGGGTATGAACTGTCTTTTTCCAGGTGAGAGACAGAAAAAGGGAACAGAGCTGAGCAAGAGAGAAGGACAGCATAATAAAACAAGTTGCAGGGGGAGAGAGAGGTTTCATTAGCCTGGGTGCCAGCTTTGAACTGTAGCCTTTTAACAAGGCAAACTCCAGGCTTGGTCACCTTCTGTCATTACCTCAGAGCAGGAGCCTCACAGGCCTCTGCATGTGTTCATATGTATATGGCAGGGCGGCATGGGAAGTCTTTAATAATTAACTTCAAGTACATTCCTGTTTACTCCTGAATACGCTGCTTAAACTCATTCACTTTTGCAAAACTGCTGAACCCTGACCCATGTGTTTTGCTGTCCTGACTCCATGGCAGACCCCAGGCTGGCTTCTCCCCTTGCCGAGCCCACTGGCTCTCCCTGGCTCCCCTTCCTCCTCCTTCTCCACAGTGGCAGCAGCAGATTTACACTTTCACTGAGCTATGGCAGTTCTCCTTGCCATTTTAAAATCATCTCAGTCACGATTGCTGCCACCACATACAAGTGCATGTTATTATTAATGCCTTATTAAATTTTATCTCACATTTAGAGCCTTGTCAATGGTGCTCACTTATAGACACTGTAGTGATAAGCACTATAGGAATGGCTATAAATAATGAATACTATCCCTCTCATGTCTCTCCCAGTGTCCCAACCAGTAGATATTCACTGCAAGGCAAATACAGATCAAGTCCATTTTATTTTTACTGATTAAAAGTATCATCAGGATGGGTAGTTGCCACAAGGTAGGCAAAAGACTGCAGCTACTCTTGAAGGCAGCCCAAGATATTTGAGCAGCTTCTGTTACCACCACAGTACCTTCCTCTAAAAGAAAAGCACTAACTCAAGTTTTCCTCCTATGTTCCTGTTACTTGCAGGGCTCCAGAAACTGAGAGGGAGGATGAAAAGATAAAGGGTTCAAATTTTCCTGGTGTTTGCTCTTTACAGCTCAACTGGACAGTGCAGTTTTTAATTGGGAATACATCATCTCCAGCATTTGCCTGTCATCTAGCAAAGTTCAGACACCTACTTGTTCAAAATCAGAGCCCAAAAGATCAGAGCGCCAGTGCCATCTCCACCGAAGACTGTCCTACCTCATTAATGTTTGCTATTTATTCTTTCTTTCTTCCCTTCCTCTGTAGCTCCTGCAAATTAAGTCTTTGAAAACTATTAACATTCCTGTTGTGGTGGGCTGACCCTGGCTGGATGCCAGGTGCCCATCAAATTTTCTCTATCATTCCCCTCCTCGGTTGGACAGGGGAGAGAAGATATAACAAAATGCTCATGGGTTGAGATAAGGGCAGGGAGACATCACTCACCAGTTACTATCACAGCTAAAGCAAACTCAACTTGGGGAAATTAGTTTAACTTATTACCAATCAAATCATAGTAAGGTAATGAGAAATAAAACCAAACCTTAAAACACCTTCCCCCCACCCCTCCTCCTTCTTCCCAGGCTCAGCTTTGCTCCCAATTTTTCTACCTCCTCCTGCCAGTGGCACTGGGGGATGAAGAATGGGGGGGTGCAGTCACTTTATCACACATTGTCTCTGCTGCTCCTTCCTCTGCAGGGGGAGGACTCATCACACTCTTCCTCTGCCCCAGCATGGGATCACTCCCACAGGAGACAGTCCTTCACAAACTTATCCAACATGGGTCCTTCTCACAGACTGCAATTCTTCACAAACTGCTCCACAGCGAGTCCCTTCCATGGGGTGCAGGCCTTCAGACTGCTCCCGTGTGGGTCCCCCACGGTGGCACAGGTCCTGCCATCAGACCTGCTCCGGTGTGGGCTCCTCTCTCCATGAGGCCACTGGCCCACCCAGGAGCCTGCTCCGGTGTGGGCTTCCCACAGGGTCACAGCCTCCTTCGGGCACATCCACCTGCTCCGGTGTGGGGTCCTCCCTGGGCTGCGGGTGGGGATCTGCTCCACTGGGGACCTCCCTGGGCTGCAGGGCACAGCCTGCCTCGCCAGGGGCTTCACCAGGGGCTGCAGGGGAATCTGTTTCAGTGCCTGGAGCACCTCCTGCCCCTCCTTCTTCACTGACCTCGGTGTCTGCAGAGTTGGTCCTCATACTCTCACTCTCCTCTGGCTGCTGTTCTGCAGCAGGTTTTTCCCCTTCTTAAATGTTATCCCAGAGGCACTACCACTGTCGCTGATGAGCTCGGCCTTGGCCAGCAGTGGGTCCATCTTGGAGCCGGCCGGCGTTGGCTCTATCAGACATGAGGGAAGATTCTAGCAGCTTCTCACAGAAGCCCCCTCTGTAGCTCCCCTGCTACCAAAACATTGCCACACAAACCCAATACACATGTGCATCTACAGTTCTTGATCACTTAGCCATTGAAAGATGTAGGGGATCTTCACTATTACCTGAGTATTTATAGGAGCTTAGAGAGTAAAATTTGGAAAAGAAAAAGCTTCAGGAGAACAGTGAGAGGTTTTAAAAAGGTGATGCAAACCCTTTGGTTTTGGTCTCAGAGATGCCCAGACAAAAATCTAGATTAATACTCTGGAAGGGGATACCTTAATCTCTTCATAGCTTTGTAATAGCAAAAGTGCACCACATGGTTCAGATCTCAAAGAGAATTTTGGAATCAGAATAGATAACAAAATCAGGCTCCACTCTACGTATTTCTAAAGTTAGGACTGTTTGGAGTTACTGCTTATATTTGACTCATCAAGCATGTTTTCAGCTGGCAGTCTAGATAAGATGCCAGATCTAAAGCTGAAATTAGTATAAAATGGCTTTCTAACTTGCAAAAATATCTGAGATACTTTATTTTTTGTTCATATGAAGTTGAAATTACAAAAGTAAAGTTATTTTTGTAAATAAATGTCCAGAGGAAAAGAAATCAGTTTTCTTCTGTTGATATTGTAATGTTCACTTTTTATTTTGACTTGTTTCTCAGTTCTGTGTAATTAACCTATATTTGACAATAAAACGTTCTTTAGGCAAGGAAATGTGGTGGGATTTTTTAATGCTGAAAATGTCCCAACAGTTTCTCAAATGAACAAATATACTGGGGGGAAAATACCTTTTCCAGTTAGAAGAAAGTCCCATTTTAGTACATCCTTGGATTTTATGTACCAGAAGCACAATTCTGTGAAGTAATTTTCATCTGCTCCATCTCAGATACAAGCCCTGAAAGCCAATCATCTCCCCTGACATTATGACTAAAGTTATCCTTGACTTTATCAGGGCAAGACTAGACCTCATCACAGACTCATTTAGTCTTACCACATGAAGTCTGAAGGAATCCAAAATTACCATGGAACAAATTTCTGAGATTTCCTGCACTTGAGATGTCACTCCAACCTAGACTTATGTTTGCCACATATTTGACCTAGGGTCCCAAAAGTTTTTCACTTAATACCTTTGCCTGAACTGCTTCAAAACTTGATGTAGGCTTGCTTAAAGCTCAGGTTCCCCTTCTGAAGGATGCTCTCTTCTGAAGGATGAGCTGAAATTAATAACATTATCATAATCAGTGGATCCATCTGAGAAACCATACTGTCCCACAACACACAAAGAGAATGTCCCATGCTGATAGGTTTAAACACCCAGGTACATTATATCACCACTAAGGGTGTATCCTTCTGTAAAGCTGGGTTTAGACTCTGTATGGTTACACAATGTTTGGTCAGCTTAAAGTAGAAGAAAAGTAGTTTCTGCCTGCCTGCAGAAAACTCCTTGGATGTACCCTTGGGAATATATAATGAAAACCATGGAGAAATTTGATAATGAACCAAAGCATTCAAGCTTATTTAGCGCATATATTCACCCTGATGTCATTTACATCTTCTGTCATTACTTAAGTACCATATAAATTTACTAATAAATGCTCGCCTTTGAGGTTGCTTATGCTTGTGGACCCTAACCTCAAACCCTCAGTATCAAGCCTGATTTTCAGGGACATTAAACACCCACATTCCCCAATAGTTTCTCTTTTGCCAGGGTCTCCCACCAACAGAGAGAGCTTTAAGTTTTAAAAGAATTTCAGGCAGGCAGGGCACAGTTACCACTCAGCACTCCCAAAATCTGATTCAGGATTACTATCAGCTGCCCTAGAGTTCCTCCAACAACACAAAGTACTAACTCATCAAACAGAAATAAAAAAAAAAAATAGTAGCAGCAGCTGGGCTCAGTGAAATAACACTGTCAAGATCCCTCTCCTAAAGTGGAGATGGCAATCAGTCCACTCCAATATTTACTTTGTTATCTGCCCATCACAACAAACAATAATTAGATTACCATGGGTCAGGTTTTTCTAGAGAGGTCACACAACAGTTTAAAATGCTGTCTTGACAAGACAATCCCAGCATTTTCCTTTCATTTTAGAAGCATTTTCCACTGCAGCTTTACTGCAAGTTTCACCATCTATAATTACAATAGTCATTACTCCACATACAAACCAGGGCACACAACACAGGGCCATAAATTACAAAAATGAAAGCATAAAATATCAACAGTCTTACACTCCCAACTCTGCATAAAGGCGAAATGACGAATGTATTTTTCAACACAAAAGGGGAACAGCAAACTTCTGAAAGGGTCCAGTAACCCTCCCCAGCCACCACCTGGTTTGTCAGAGCTTTCCATACACCTACACAGTGTTTCTCAGGATTAAAGAGGATTAAGTAACTTCTTCCATAAAGGTTTTCACCAGCTCGCACATGTCAGGCAGCCTCAGAAATCATATCATAAGCTATAAATGGTGATGCTCCCAGTGTTGTACTTTTGGGAAGCAAGCTTGCCCAAGATAAATGTTGCTTGGAATACAAGCTGTTTCTCCTCTTATCAAGGAAAATTTTGTATCCTGAGGATTCCCCCGTAAATTAGCCAAGCCCCACTGCTACACCCACTGCTTCCCTACAGCAACACAAAGAATATGGTAACACTCATTAGAGCGCACCACCAGGGAAAAGTCTAATTGCTGGATTTACATTTTGTAGGCAACGTGTATTTATACTAATAATTCTATTTTGTGCTGCTTTACTAGTCAGAGAAGAAAAGAGCATATTGTATTAAGATCCAGCCCCCAAGCACTGAAATAACACTAACAGATCTAGAGAGACGGGCTTTCATATAATTGGCACCTACCCATAGAATGCAGTTGATGATGCAGCGTATTTCCAGCAGTTCACAAGAAGGGCATGTGATTCCCTGAGGATTTTCAACCTTTAATATTCGCCTATCTTTGGGAGCATCTACTCATCTCATCATTACAGCAGTGCTAGTCACTTCACTGATTTAAGTGGGACTGGAAAAATCAGCACTTTAACCTTGCCCATTTGGATCTTAAGCATTATTGACCTCAGTGGTCACCTCCAGGCTCCCGTAGATCCTACAGGAAAAAAATGACCCATCCACTGTTTATTGAGAAAATAACTTTAAGAAGAAATAAGAAGCTGAAAAATTAGTCATGCAACCAGAAACAGTACCATATCCTGATACATCCAAATATTTCTTTTAAAGATATATATATATATATTTTTTTTTTTTGTTCATTTTACAATGTCTTTCATACTTAGAGGACATAAAAAAAAAAATTCCTCTTCACAGTATTCCAGTGTCTCTACTTCCAGCTCCAGCTGAAGTGAGGAAGTGCTAAGCTGTTGGCAAACCTGACTTCTTTTTCTTGTAATGAGTTC
This sequence comes from Tyto alba, assembly GCF_018691265.1. Classification (NCBI taxonomy): domain Eukaryota; kingdom Metazoa; phylum Chordata; class Aves; order Strigiformes; family Tytonidae; genus Tyto; species Tyto alba. Next base: position 11,455,110 of record NW_024881303.1, read on the forward strand.
ATCAAAACATTTTGCAACCTGCAAAAGTGCTCAGATTTGATTCAAGATTTCTGCAGGCTCTTTTTTTATCTGAATAAATTCACCCCATCTTAGTATTTTATTTCCCTTTAATACTACAAAAGTGGGAGTTCTAGACCCATCAAACTGATGAAGGATAAGACAAAACTTAAAGCCAGTATGAACTTTTCTAAAGATCAAAGTTGACAGATGCAGGGGTTTGGCTTGGGACTGTCCTGACAACTGCTAATAAAAAAAGTTAAAAGCAAAGAAAGAAATACTTGTCTTACTCATAATAGCTTCACATAAACTTAAATATACATAAAACGTAATTAAAGGCTTCTTCTAAAAGGAGCTGGAAGCCATGGTGTTATGTCTCCCTTCATACATTTTTTATCTGATTGAGCAATCTCAGAAAAGCTACTTTACACTTCCTTCTAAGACATGGTTGCTTCACATTATCTCACATAGCTATTTTACCAGAGCACTGCACATCCTGCTTTTGGCCTCTTTACCTGGAAACACATTCCCACAACTAAACACTGTGCTATTAATACTCTTTTATTTCATGTTCTCCTCACCTTCATTTCATGTAGCATTGACGGACATAAAGCATCTATTTGCATGGTTCTAATTGCAAATCAACCCATTCCACTTTAAAACCCTCTCAGCTTCTGCATGGGAGAACTTATAAATGAAAATAGGCTTGAGCTTCCCACACACTGGAGTAGCAACACGTCACTGGAAGACGGGCAGTCCAGTCTGTTGGAGACTGATTGGACTTCCCATAAGTGGGACATCAGCCTTAACTACCCTTCCAAAACACCCTGAGCTGCCCAGCCATGAGCCTTCTGAAAGTGGGCTTTTTTCCTGAAAAAAAAAAGGACACAATTGGGGATTTCATGTTGAGCCATGGATGCGCAATAACACAACTGCCAGTGAAATAGGTATGCACAGCAGACAGGTCCAGGAAACAAGGCTACATGAATTGCAGGCAGCATTGAAGGAAAAAAGCCACTGCTGAGCAAATGCTGTTTGCTGTCAGATGCTGCATGACCTTTTCACTAGGTACAAGATGGGAAGACTCTGGAGCACGCACTGATTAGGTGTATGGCTCCAAAAATGCCATGTGGAAAAGCAAAATCCTCCATTACAGTGTAATAGGAAATATGCTGGAACATAAGAAAGCCAAGAATAACTCATTTTCTAAAAGTCCTTATCTTTTTTTATTCCTAATTTAACTACTCTTTAAAGCAGTCAGGCTGGAGAAGAGAAAAGACAGTAAAAAAGTTTAGTCTTCATTTCCAGGTTCTGCTGGAGTGATGACTGCTAGCAGCATTTCCCTGGTGCTGTGCTCCTGTGCCACGTAGCACACACATGGCCAACAGAGGCAATGATGCACCATAAAATGAACCCAGCAGCCAAAGCAGACACCATGGATATTTTTGCTGATACTGACTGGGATAGGGGCGAAAGTTTGACACCCTTATTTGATTTGGGGCAGACAATCCTACACAGACTTCATTATTTCCTCATTTGTAAAATAACTTGTTTCCTGGAGACTCTCTAATGTTAGTTATGTCAGGCACCCTGCATCTAACAGGGATTATTATTTGGTGTTTTAAAGTAGGAAAGTATCAGTATTTCAGTGTAGGCTGTTGTACACAGTGGGAGAAGAAAGGTGAAATTCATGTAACCACTAGCCCACATCCACCTTTAATCCAACCCTGGCCGTCCCACACACCAAGCCCAAAACAAAGGGCATTTGCAGGGCAGTGGCATGGCCTCACTCCCAGGAAGTCCTAGAAAGGTGGAGACTATTACATGCTGGATTTAAATCCTTCTCAATTGAGCGTTTGACTTCTAACAGTGCCCCACATCCAAGGAGGTCTCATTCCACAGTCATGGGCTCATACCATGCCCCTGTCCAAGATATGATCCCAGATAAAGACACATGGCTGTTATGTAACCCACTCCCTGACATGTTTTCACAACATGAAGAGTGGAGGTCTTATGAATTAGGACAACAGCAGGTTGAGAGGTTTGCCCAAGTCCTGGGCTTGCTACTGGTGCCAGGGTTCAGGAATGGGACAGACCTGAGCTGCTCAGTGACTGACATATGTCTTAAAGAAGTGATTGCTCTTATCCAAGCATGTGTAGTTGCAAATCTTTGGCCTGTTCCCCTGGCTGGCCACTGACTTAATTAGGAAAGTAGACTATTGTTCTCAGCATTAGTTGATACCAAGGGTCCCTAACTGGGTTGCACACCATTTTTCATATTTCACAATTTAAGTGAATTATTTTTGTTAACAAGAAGGAATTTCATCAGAGGAAATAAAAACACAACTCCTTTCCAAAAGTTTCCCAACCATCATCTCTTATTCTGTTCAAAATAATTAAGACCGTGTGCTCACCAGTGAAAAGACCTCATTTGTGTTTGTCCATAAGGAGCTCTGAATAGCTAGTCAGTATAAATACTGCATAAAAAATAAAAGTAACAAAGGAAGGGTTTTTGATTCGTTTGTTATTTTTGGGGAGAAAAAACAGCCATCTGTGTTCCAAATGTGTTGCTTTTCAATGATCCACAAGCTGTTTCTATGGTTTTAAATTATTTGACTTTGCTTTTCTTTCAAATGGTTGCCTTCACCATATTAAAATACAGTGCCTCATCCTGCTGAGTGCTGTGTTATTTGCCTGACTGCTCTGCTAGATAAGCATTGTAGAGGTCTGGAAATGATAACCTACACAAGAGGGCAGTTTAGTTTTTACTGCAATAGAGCAAGAAGGAAGAAAGCAAGGAAAAGTTCACATTGCTTTGGTGAAGATTTTACCTGAAGAGCAATTGTATATATTTTTGGTGACAGGGAAATTGTTTTAGTTGCTATCTGTAACCAACACAACTACAGTTTCTCACCCTTCCTGAGCTCGCTCTAAAATGCCTAGAAAACAGGATTTTAAGTGCTTAAAATGAAAAAAAAAAAAACAAAACAAAACAAAACAAACTGCATGTATTGAAAAAAATCTCCCTGCATTTATTAAAAAAAAATACTCTATATACATTGCTAGTACAGAAAGCATTTTATTTTGATTGAGAGCAGATTGTTCACTCCTATTCCCAATTTGAGATTGGGCAGATCCCACTGTGTGCCCATTTTCACAATATATTAATCTTTATGTACACACAGATGTACATACAAAGACATACACATGGCATTTTTGTAAATTTAGCACTTTTAATTGTTTTGATGTTCAGATCTGTATTTACTAGTTAGACCAGCACACATTTATTATTAAGAACATTGTGGATTCAGCAGTTATTTATTAAAGGTAAAGATGCAAATGAAAAAATATTTACATAAAAATCTGCAAACACTATGCATCATTCTTTTTGTCTTCAGGAACACAGCCACATGCCAAGTCTTTTGTATATTGAATGACCAAACACACACTTAAATCAAATAGCTGTTCCATTCAGTCTATGCTTTCCACAAGTCGTTAGACATGCTATGTTGAAAGGAGTGACTTCGTGCACACTCAGCTTTTTCAAAGAAACATCTGTGATTTAATGACCAGATCTAAGCCATACAGAAGTCTGAACTCTGGGAAAGTTGCAGCTTGACTGCCATCCACCCAGGAAACTCCTGCTATAAAGGAGTCTATAAAGATGCCATTCACACAGTCAGTCACCAGGGCCCTGGTGCATAACAAACCTAAAAACTTTTACTGAGGTCTGTCCTAGAGAAACTCAAACCGTTCCAAGCGTGGAAGTCACCAAGACTGCTGAAAACGCAAAGCAACACTTCCTCTGAGACAGGCATCTCTTAATGAGAGTAAACATTCTCCTCTCTGAAGAAGGCAGCAGGAGATGTATGTGCGCAAGCACCAAGCTCTGTCTGTCTATTGTACTTCCATGGTTCCCATTACTACAGCATTTTAAAGCCTCACAGCTTAAATGCATTTCTCTTCAAGATGCCCAAATGAGGAGCGGACGTGCTATCACCATTTGGGACAATAATTCTTTCCACAACAGGAAACGCAGCATAAAATCATCGGAGCTGTTCAGGTCAGACTAGGAAAATATAACTGACATTTTTGCTTTTAAGTTTCTCATTAGCACCTCAAGTTTACATTGAATATCTGTCAATGTTTAAGAACATTCAAATTTAATTCCAGGAACATAAACACACAGGGATCGTGTAGAGATTCTCAAATACTAAGAGACATGCCAAAAATGTTTCATTCTTCTCCCCACACCACACCCCCCCTGCCTACCAAAGCCCTTCTTCCAGCCCCAAGTTATTTCCTTTCTTCCCCACACAGACCAAAAGGGCTCAGGTTCACCTAAGTCAGAAGCACTGAAAATTTCAGGAGTTTTACAGAATCTTATCAAAACTACCTAAACAAGCTGAATCTGTAAAATAGCCCGAAAGTCTCACTTAAACAGACATACATCCTCTGCCCTTTGTAGTACATCAGATATTCCTACAGTATTTTAGCTCAAGAATGGAAATGAGAGGAATTGTGCTTTGTGTCCTGCAGAGACTTGCATATGCCTGGCTTAGCACCCTCCAGGGAGCAGGGGTATTCCAGCAGACCCCTCATTTAGGTGCACTGGCTGGCCCTCTCTGGACATGCTGCTTCTCCCAATGAGACCTCTGCAGAAAAACCTTTTTCCCCAGCTGCAGTACCAGCTACCTCCCGTCCCTGGGTTGCTCTGGTGGTTGTGCCAGCTCAGCTGTGAACTGCATCAGGAACTGATCCAGCTGAAATATGACCTATTCTTTCATCATTTTTCATTTTATTTTTTTGCAAGGTTATCTTTCAACTGAATCAGTGCCCCGATGCATTTCACTGCACAGCCACACAAACGCTGTGTTGGCACAGTAGAGCAGAGAGGCACTGGGCAGAGACCGCTAAAACCAGCTTACACAGCACTGCTGTCTAATATTTAACCATGGCCATAAGCTCCCAACTCTGGTCTTCTGAACTGCAACCAAATTAGATACAGGAAGCAAAGCAAACAGTGCAATCTCCTGCATCTCAGTCCAGGTTTTTCATCATCACCAAAACCAGTTGGAAATATTTCACAGGTTGCACTGTTTGCCCACATTCCTCATTCTGTTTGTGCAAGTTTGAAATGTTGATAAAAAGTGTCAACAACAACAAAAAAATACCTCTCAGTTTGACTACCTCTACCTGAGCTGCTGCCTAAAGCCTGAAAGATTATCAAAGCAGAGAGATATGTCTCAAAAACAGGTTTAATCCACTGAAGTCAGTTGCAAATCTTTCATCAATCTGTGTATAGTCATACAAATATTTATTTTCAAATACATACAAGCAGATACACATTTACCTTGAGTTACAGTGATGGGAATCCCATCATCTCTGATTTGTAGTTAATAGAAATGTAACTCCAGAAGAATGTGTTGTAACCTGACACCTCAGTAGTGTCCTAAACGTACATCTCAAGAAGAATTTAGTAATTTCATTACCAGATTTTCAGGGTTTAAATCCTTCAGAAAAAGGCATAAAATATAATTTCTTACTTCTACTTAACTTTTGCAATTTTGCAAAACATTTATCATCACAGTGAGAATTTGTGCTATAATGATAAGTACTCTTTCCACTGTCATTTTATATGCACTGTGAAATGGTCTTGGCTCGTGGCTTGTGCATTGCTCAAGGATTACAGCAGCAAATGAATTTGCCTCAAATATTGTGATAACACCATGAACTCTTTCAAGCTCACGATAAGGCTGGGATAGTGCATCGAAAAATACACGTCACTGAGCTGCTGTGCAAAAACAAAACCTTAATTTCCCAAGCAGTATACAATAAAATAACAAAACAAAAATTATCTTTGCAAGTGGAACTGATTGTGTTTCAGAAAGGCTCACTCCAGGGCAGGTTACTATTTCTCCCTTGAGCTCTCTGGAAGTCTCTGTAACTGTAGTCTACCCTGGCCTTCCAGTCCCATTCATTCTTTCTGCATAGAAGGAAGCCTAAAATACTGAAATTATGCTGTTTCCTGTGTACAATCTTATGCATCTCATTTTTTCCTCAGCTAGCCTATACTGCATTTATGGCCCTGACAAGTTACCGGAAAATAGTGAAAGATCCGTATTGGCCTCTATGCTGAAATATGACACATTGTTTGAAAGGCTACTGAAGTAAAGACCAGTAGCAGGCTACATATTAAGGGCAAGTAATGTCATTCCTTCATGGGACTGGATGGGAGAACTGACAAGGACAGGCTGGTCGTCTGGAGCTGTCTTTCTCTAGAAGTCCTCCACTGAAATGGTAGGAAGCTACTGAGTGAAATATCAGTGACTATCAAGAGCAGACTCAAAACAAGTTTTTCTGCTGGTGAATAAACAGAAAGAGAGGTTTGCCAGATATCTCTGCTTTGGGCCCCTCCGTGCAGCCATAAATGACAGCATCCACATCTTTCCAAGAGAGATCTGATGCTGCCAACCAAGGCATCCAAGATTAAAAAAAGAAATGGTCTCAGGGATACACTTAAGGCCGTAAAACCTATTCCCACTTTCAGTTCACTGCTAATTCTTTAACAACCCCTTGGTAACAAACCACAGTTGATCTCCTTCCCACCAAGTCATACTTTTATTGGATGATCTCTGCAGGCAGCAAATCCTTTTTATGAAATTAAAAGGACTTTAATGGTGAATGATAGTTCAAGAGCTAATAATGCCACCCTGGATCTTCCTTCTCTCTGATCAGGAAAGGAATCTCCAGAGTTCAGTGAATCCTTAAGAAGTTACAGTGCTAATTTTACAGCAACAGCTGTATGTAGGTTTTAAGACCAGGCAGATGTCTTTGTCTTTCAGTAGCCTTCAGTGAAAACCTAACTGTTACTCATTCTTACTGTCATTTGCAAAAGGAAAAGGAGCTTTCCTTTCCCTTAGCTGAACGGCAAAACTCAGCCCTTGATTTCAGTGCTGATGCTCCCTGAACTGGGATTCAGCTGTCTACAGTAACAGAAGAGGTACTTTGAGGGAGAAGGCCCCTGTGTAATCATAAAATACCTTCAAAAATTAGCAGAAATGACAAGCAAAACATATCAGAAATAAAAGTCCTGTGTTTGTTTCTTTGCTGTAATCTGGGAACATTCTTTTCATAAGATTTCTGTCCTTGTTAGTTGAAACATTATCAATTTTTTATTGTAACAAATGTTTCAGAAATCAATTTGCTCTCCAGAATGGACCCTCAATCACCATAAAACCAAATGTGAAGACTGTCTCCCTAAAATGCAGAGGGTTTATTTCCTGAACCTGCCAAATTTAATAGGGAAGAATTTGACTGGGGTAACAAGCAGCTTCTGTTCTCTTCGGCCACTCCCTTGCAGCAAACATCAAGTTTTCACCATAAAATGCACAAGTTTTCACCATAAAATGCACAAATCACATTGGATATTTAAAAACCAGCCATGCCTCATGCTGCCTTGCTATCCAACTCTCACCTCCTATCACTCCTCATTCCCTATTACACCTGATATCACCAGGCAGTCATTTCCTAGGAGAGTGTGGAAGGCAGGAAAGCTTTGACACTCTGTTTGGCTCCATTCACTCATGATAGCACAACTGTCTGGGATTTCTGGACAGCATCTGACCACCTCCACTCAGGATTTCTTTCAGGCAGCTACATGTACCCACCTTTCCCCATAGAATAAGCCCTTAACTCCTATACCGGCCACCACTCACTGTCCTGGTGCAAGTGTGTAACACAAGCAAGACTGTTGTGCTTTGAGCCCAGAGGGCAACTGAGCACCATGCAGCTTTGCACTCACCCCTTCCTTCTCAGGAATGAGAAGGGGGAAATAAAGCAAAAGGCTCGAGAATTAGTGTAAGGACAGGAAGGGATGACTCACTCATTACAGTCACAGGCAAAAGACAGACTCGTTAGGGGAAGAAAAAGAACATCAGTAATTCAAAGACTAACAACAACACTTAACAGACACAGTAGGACAGTAAGAAGCATTAGCACATCTTAAAAACACCTTCCTCTCACTCCTCCATTCTTCTCTGGCTCAGCTTTGCTCCTGATTTCTCTACCTCCTCCCCCACAGCCGCACAGGGGGAAGGGAATAGGGGGGTGCAGTCAGTGCTGCCACTTCTTCCTCCTCAGGGGGAGGGAACTCCTTGCACTCTCCCCTGCTCCAGCATCGTTCCCCTCTCACAGGAGACAGTCCTCCACAAACTTTCTCCGATGTGAGTCCTTCCCCCAGGCTGCAGCACTTCCCAGGCTGCTCCATCATGGGTCCTTCTCATGCATTGCACTCTTACCAGCACTGAACTACAACAACAAGGGATTCCTCCCATAGAGTCTCGGTCTTCTTTGGGCCCAGGCATCTGCTCTAGCATGGGCTCCTCCACAGGCTGCAGGTGGGCATCTGCTCCAGAGGCAGCAGGGGCAGAGCCTGCCCTCTCACCACGGGCTGCAAGGGGGTCTCTGCACCAGCACACCTCCTCACCTTCCTCCTCCTTTCTTCCCCTGACCTCAGTGTTCACACAGGTGTCTGCCTCTCAACTCCTCATCCCACGTTCCCCTTCTTAAATACGCTATCACAGAGACACAGCCACCATCACTAATTGGCTTGGCCTTGGTGCAGAGCTGGGTCCAACTTGGAGCTGGGGGAGCTTCAAGAAGCTTCTCACAGGGGCCACAACTGTAGCCCCCTCCCCTGCTACCAAAAAAACCCACCCCACACACAAACCCAGCACAAAGACCAGCACATTTTGCACAGTAACAGCCCCACAAAGTCATCCAAACATATTTTTGCTTTAGTCTTTCCTTCCCTCTAAAATGAGGTGCCAACATGACACCCTGAGCTTGGAGTTTGTCAAAGAAGCCTGTCTTAAAGACCGGCCCACACAGACAGCTATTGAACATCAGTTTCTCAGGCCGTAGGAAAAGCAATATATACCAGAAACCTGTTAAGCCATTACAGTAAAAAATAGTGATGTGTAAAGATGATCCAAAGAATATTTTACTGTTTAACTCATCTTGTCATAAAACTGTAGTAGAACCTAGCTCATAAAATATAAATTTCCCAGATTCCATATGCACTCAAGATAATTTAAAAAGCCCTGCTACACAGGACATCCATTTTAGCACAGGAGAGCAGTTTTGTTTAAAACAGCTAAGGCAGGGAGTCAAGACAGGGCGGTGGGAACTCTGTGAAAGAATGCCAGCCCTGCAAAGAGAAGGCTCTTAGCAGTCTTTCCTGCCTAGGATTGATGGTGACATAGAGTAAATAACAGCTACTGCACGTTCAAAGCTTCTGGGTCAAAATCTCAGCCAACATAAATCATCAATGCTTTTTCTCTGTCCCTCTGATTTTATGAGGGAAGCTCTTCTTATTCCATACTCTATGAACTGCAGTGATCACATCATCCCAGAGGGAGCTGGTCAGAGAACTGTGTATTACTCAGACTATGCAACTCCAGCAAAAATGAAATACTAGACTTCTACTTCAAAAGAAGAACAGAAAAAGACTGCAACCCTGGTAAAAGAAAAGACACGATGTATTGGAAATACACATTTAATGTTTTCATGACATTGCCTATGGAAGGATGCATTAGATATTATTATTTACATTTGAAAAACTATGCATCTTCATGTACAGTGAAAATGAAATGAAGTATCATCCCTGTGAGAAGAAAATTATGTATTTACCCAAATCAGAGAGGCATTTTTTCCCCCCTAAATGTTCTTCTGTGGAAAATGTTGATTAATTTTGCTTTTCAGTCTTCACTAGAGTTAATCACAAAAGCAAGTTTCACTGTTTTGAAGTCCACTACAAAGGAAGCTCCTGTTTTGCAGTTACCTGTGGTCATGACAGTTCCTTTAAGTAGAAAAAGGTAATTCAAGATTTAGGAGTATAATCTCCAATTACAAGGCCCATCAGCCAACAAAAATCTTATTGTTTGTACTGGATGCTCAACATAACAGGTAATCCTCAAACTACCCTCAAGGAACCACAGGAATCAGTACCTAAATACAAAGAATAAACCACAGGAATCAGTACCTAAATACAAAAGAATAAACAATTTTCAGTTTCTTTATTTTTAAAAAATAGGTGTTACAGATTCTTCTTTCCCTTCTATCCCTCCATCTATCCCACATTTTCCTTTTTTCACTCTACTTCAACATCTTTCTTGGCTCTTTTTCTCTCTCCAGTTCTACTTTAGTAACATCATAAATCACACCATCCCCCCAGCTTTGACTTTTCTGACCATATATTTGCTGACTATTCCTGCTTCTCTCTTTCCTCATAGGATTGCTCCTCAGAGTGTAATTTCTTACTCCAAAAGGAGATGAATGTTTTCAAAAAGCCTGTTCCAACCCCGAGAGTGAAAGAGAACTAGTGCTGGGAGAGATATTTGTGCTTCTAAAGTGAGAAACTCTAAAACTATGCAGGTAAAAAAAAAAAAAAAACAAAAACAAAAACAAAACCATAGCTTGGAGGAATAAAAAGGGCAACTATAATGAGTTCAGGATAGGATAGAGGGCTTCCATAAATCTAATAAACCTTGATTTACTGTGAAATAGCAGAATCTGTTCATAAAGGAGGAGTTTGCATGGATTGATTAATTTTCAATTATGATACCTCAAGATTTGGCCATGATTCCAAAGACCTTAGGGAAAATTGTGTGACCACATCCCTGTCCATCCAGAATACACACTGCACTATCTACACCTGAAGCAAATCAGAGGCATTTAGAATTATGGAATAGTGTGTATCCTGAAGTGTCATCCTTAAAAAGCAAAGGAGAACTTATCAGTGACAACTGTTACCTAACCACCACCACATTTGTTATTGGCTCCAGCTCATTCCTGGACCTCTATACAATATATTGTCCACAGTGAGGTGAGTCCTGCTCCAAGAAACTCAGCCAACAGCTAGACAGAAGGAGAGAACAGATGTGTTCTGCCATTCTGCAAGTGAGAAGTGAGGTACAAAGAGATTAAAGGTGGGATTTTCAAAGGAGTCCACATAAATGCTTCCCTTCACTAGCTGCCTTTGAAAATCAAACACTAAATGCCTTGCTCAAAGTTACACAGGAATTATGCAGCAGGGCTGGATATTAAATTCCAGTTTCTGTGAATTGTTCCTCCCCATGGGAAGGCATCAAAACTCACATCTGCAGCAGACACCTCAGAAAAACAGCCTTCCCAGTCTGTCTATATACTCTTCCTGGATTTTTCCTTACAAAAGTCAAAAGCCAGCAGGTTTGTCCTTTTTTGGTATCATAGCCAACCACCCAGATCACAGTTAAAGGAAGTTCCATAACTTCTCTCCTTTACCGTGTTTTTCAAGATTCCTGCAGACTGACTGTCATTGTCCTCTATACCAGCAATAAGTATATACTGAACAGAGAGCTTTAAAACTGCTTTACTTCCATGCATAGATCTCAGGATAATTTTCCAAATGTTTCTGGGATACTCCCAGCCCCAAGTCCCATGAGTTCCACCCAGATTGTATGGGATCTTTTCTCCCAGTATTAAAGTAACCTTGCCATCCTGCTTGCTTGACCACTTTCTCTGAAGGTGCATAACAAACATATCGTAACAGTTTTATATTTTCTACTTAACCTTTGGAGCTGTTTAAGCTTCTCCAAGATGGAGACTCTCTGATTTATAGTCTAATGCCTTCCAGTCTAAACTAACATAATTCTTTCTAAAATGCCCAAGATTAAATTATGAATCACAGTGTCCAGGATGCTGCTGCAAATCTTGGCTCAAGCTCACTGAACGCTTTTTCTCATGTTGCACTCATTAAATTGTATTTGGTTTTGTGTCCATTTTTAAATTCTCTTTGTGATATTTAAATATCTTTATATCCTCAATTTTCCTGGCAAATTTGCTCTGCAGGACAAAAAAAGGCTCTGGGCTTGCCCTGTTCTCTCAAATGTTTTGTCAAGCAAGTTTGCTTGTTCCATGACACCATTGAAAAAAAATCAAGGTAAATGAGTAGAGCCACACCTAAGTCAAATTCTGTGTTCATGAAAACAACAGTCCTGACAAATGCAAAAGCTAGCATCCTGGCATAGGCACACTATTAAAAATACCAGAAAAAGAAAATTGACATTCCCGAGATCAATACCTCTCCTAGGACCTATGATAGTGTGAGAGGTATGGTCCTCATTAAGGCTATGATGGCAGTCCTTTGACTTCTCTACTACAGTTATCATTGCAGACTTATCGAAATCCATTGGCAATGGACATTTTCACAAGAACTGAGACCAATAGATCAATTTAGAGAAACCACAAAAGAGTCACCAACCAGTGGTAATAGCTTTCAGACTCTCCACACCCTGGATTCAAAGAGAAGGTCTAGATATAAAAAGCTAAAAGTCTCATTACACTGCAAATTTATCACCAGGCACTATCCAGTTTCCCATGATAGCTTGTACTCAAACCTCCATTTCATTGCCATTTTAAAACATCTTTCAATCCACTGCAAAAAGTCAGGGAAGTACCTGTCAAAGGAATTGCATCATACAGATGCCTGAGATTTGAGATTAGATAATTTCAGATAAAGTTAGACAGCAAAGCATCTGGAACTCTTCACAATTTAAAGAAAGCCCTAATGAAAGGTTCAACTGTGTTACATCTTAAAATTATTGAAAGTGTAAAATTCTGTGTCAAATTGAATGAAACACAGGCACATAATCCTGCAGAGAAGGCTGTGAAAAAAAGATTCTTGCTCCAGCTATAAGCTGATGAGTTAATATGTCCAGGGCCCATGTCTGGACTGTGCTCCAGGTAAGTAGCCAACCTCTCTGACCTCAGTAGGCACAGCAGGCTGCACACATGGAGTTGACTGTAGAACCAGGGCCCACTGTATGACACTACATCAGAAAAAAAAAGAAGCATCCTGTAAAGCAGAAAGCAGGTTTAAGAAAATAATAATCCTATCAAAAGAGAAGGATATGAAAATTTACTAGACAAAATCATCAGGCATTTTGTCCCCACACATTTTGCGGTTTTAGCACAAGCTTTACCTATCAAAAGCTTTGATGGAGGAAGAAAAAAAGAGAGAAAAGAGAAGAGTTAGTCCCATCCCTGTAGAATTAATTAGTTGTGGAGAGTTTTCCCCCTATAAAAAATTCAAATAAATTGGTTCTGTTAGCCCACATACAGACCCCGGATGTAATTAGTGTGATAATCAATATATCAGTAGGAAACAGCTACTTAAGTGCACCCAGTGCAGTTGTAGATTTAGGACAAGTGAAAGGGGCGTACTCAACAACAGCAGGGAAGAGTATAAATGCAAATGAATCTCATAAAAAAGAATGAGTGGTTCTGGCTGTGCAAGCTGCTCAAAATTAATCTAGGGGTTTTTTTGAAACAGAAAAGAATAGGCTGCTGTGAACTAGCTATACTTGGCTAACAAACATCAAATATGTACCACGGACCTTCATTTGTTTTCCCACTTACTTGAAGACTTGTTAAAAAGTGCTGCTAGCTCTCTTCTCTTCACTAATACACAATGAAAAAAAAAAAGTTCTAATAAAATGTGCACCTGTCACACTCATATTTTTCATGTTAAAAATACTCCCTGTTGTGTAGAGTACCAGCTGTGCCAGCAGCTTCAGTGCATGACTGACGTGCTCAGAGGCATCGAAGGCTGAAGGTAGCTTGCTTCAGATTTGGCTCTGATATTCTCTCCTTACAATGGGACTTCAAAAAGTGCAAGCTAAGCACTGACATGGGGGAAAATTTCTGAAGGAATAATGTCTCAGAGCCACATTTGCTTCTCTTTTGAATATTTAAATAAATAGTTCAATACAAAGGAGAGTTGGGATTTCTTCTAGAAAACTAGAAACAGAACAACCCTACACAACAGCTGTTTTACTACTTTCCCTCAGGGGAAAGAAACAAATCAGGAACATCTAAAAAACAAAATGAAGATGCAGATTTTCTAGTTTGGGTCCAGGCTGGCTTTATTCAGTGAGTGAATCATGGGACACCATTTGATGATGTATTTGTGAAGTCATAGCAAACTTCACCCCACCATCTTCTAAAAACAGGAATAGTATGAACATAATGAATTGAAAACAGCATTATGTGTTCTATATTGTTCTTTAGGCCATGATAATCCTTTAAAGACAGACACATCTGACTCCTGAGACTTTCTTCACCACCAAAAGCAAGGGGAAGGTCAACTTTGGATGTTGAGGGTGAGATAGTATAAATAATTAAGGCTGTGGTAGAGATTCGTGTTCAATACCCCACTTGTAATTCATGATCCTCTGAGCTATATAAAAAGTAAAAAATGGGAAAGATATTGAAATAACTGGGAATAACTGATTGGAATCAGATTATCCATTTCTCTGTGGGGAACACAAGGGCCCACATTTTACTTAACTCACTGGCATTAAATAGTTTCTACAGACTTGCTCCTTTGTCAGATGTAGAGGAACCTTATACAAGATACCCATCTTGGTGCTCTGATCAACTACACTCGTGAGACCTTCAGTCAGGGATGTGCTTCACACAAACCTGCAGATAGCAATAAAAGCAGGAAAAGACCTTAATTGGTTGACCTCGTCCTCTAAAAGTCCAGTAGCCTCTTGGCTTTCAATAGTCCACAATTCACCTAAAAATGTAGTTCTGTATTTATTCTATTATTTGGAATCATTTTCAACTCCATGTTTCTCTTAGATGATGATTTAATATCACTTCGATTTCAATCCCACCTCAGTAGGAATTTCAACACTCATCTTTCACAGCAGTCACTATCACTAAGACATGGTTTAAAGTGGACAATTTGGTGTCAGAACCCACAGTGAGATTTACAGGAACACCTGCACAGTTTCAAAAGTCAAGGTCTGCGTTAACAAAACCTTTAAGCATGTGCTTAATTTTTGGTCTGTGGGCAAGCTCTACAAATAAAATCAAATTAATACAACTAAGCTACCAGATTCATCCATACTTTCTGTCACAAAGAAATGAGGACCAGGGACTAGCTCAAGTAATCTGCAACCAAAGAGCTGGTACCAGGCTGCAAATCCACAAGGCACTTATCAACACTGAAGTGCCTCAAACACCCTCACTTCTATCATGGTGTTATTCATAGCAAGACAGAAGGAAAGGTCAGAGATGCAAAGCAGAGCTGCCATTGTTTAGGGCATTTTACCTGTGAATTTCCATATTTTGTAAAGTTTAAGAAAGGGCTTTCCTAAGAATCGAGGATTTTTCCTATACAGCTTTTTTGAGGAGAATGCATATATTCTTCTAAATATTCTTTACCCTGTAGTTACTGATAAAGCTTTATCACCTCACACAAAGCTCAGTTACGTTTTTGCTGGAAATACATACATCCACTAGAGAGAAACAGACGATGTGTATTCATATAATTCAAAACAGAGGATTTAACCTCTGAAAAGAGATATCAAAGTGGCACCGAAGCATGGACCTGCATTCAACACTTTCACATTTGGTTCACAAATACCCAATTAGGTTTCTATCTGAACCACAGTACCTCAAATTTATAATTAATCATCTGTCAAAGTTACAAGGGCAACAGAGCACCATATTATTTTGAACAGTGATTAAAAAAGATGTTGAGGTCTTATGAAAGGATTTCTCAGCTCTGAGCAGAAATATCAGGCTCTTCTTCAGTGAAGAGTTTATAAAGACCAATATAATATCTTCATAGTTAACACAGCAGCATATTTTAGCTCAAAATAGAGAGAAAGAACACAATATTTAATGTAAACTCAAAATGGATTTCTGTAAATGCTAACTGATTTTGTAAAAAGTAAACAGTGAGAAATCAACCCACCTTTCTTATCCAATTCTGATATTAAGAGTGATTCTTTAAAAGCTCAAATGACCTTTGAAAAGTACTTTTTCCCCTCTTGTTAAGTGGCTAATGACTGCTCTTTGTCAGGGAATGTGAAAGCCTGTAGTATATTTTAACAATGTTAATTAACACCACCATATAAAGGAACAAATGTTTATAACTGCTAAGGATGCAGAAACTGTACCTAACTAAACTAAAACTCTTTTGTCCTG
The DNA here is from genome assembly GCF_018691265.1 of Tyto alba. Taxonomy (NCBI): domain Eukaryota; kingdom Metazoa; phylum Chordata; class Aves; order Strigiformes; family Tytonidae; genus Tyto; species Tyto alba. The sequence continues at coordinate 11,471,151 of NW_024881303.1, forward strand.
ATTGGGGATATAATTGGAATGAATCCCCCAGGAATTTTGCTATTCCTTCTACATAAAACCCTATTACTGGTTGATCCCAGAACAAAGGTATGTTCCCAGAGATTCCCATAACCCTAATCCATACAGCTCTGTCCCTAACGGGTACACAGGTGCTCATAGAAAACAAAGGTCCCCATCTTTTTAAAGAAGATTTAATTGATAAGACCCAGACAGACTGCAGACAAACATGGCAACATAGCAGAAAAATGACCCCTTTCCCACTTTTCCAGTGGGAGAAAGATAGAGGTTATTTGGCTCAAAGTGTAGCTGTAAGGTTAATTTCAGAAAATGGGATTTATCTGAAGGCTGAAATGATATTCTCTTGGTATCAGCAGCCACATACTGCTATGATTTGGGACCATATTCTACTCACTATGTATTCTCTTAAACAGATGCACTGTACATGAGGATAGTTGCCAGGATTTATTCCCTGATATTATCTGCCTATACTATTTCCAATAATTCTAGAAATGCAGGCACCTTATTACTCACAGTGTTGAGCAAGTCTAACACAGAGCTCAGTTATACACTGAGCTTACATAGGCGCAAACTCATTGAAAGAAACAGAAGCAGAGCAAGGAGAGGGAAAAACCTGCAGTGGGAAAGAGAACAGAATCTAGTCCTCAGAACCAAAACCTTACTTGGAGTAAAAATTCAGAGAACCACCAAAATAAAATTCATCTTTTGCCAAAGCAAAACATCTCAGAACTAGGCCAAAAGCCTCCCTGTAAAGACGCATGGAATTACTTTGTGCACAAAGTAATCACCTCTTAACCCAGTCTAACATTTTATACTGTAGCTACATTTAGTAGGCAACAGGAATCATCATGTAATGGTTTGGGTTGGAAGGGACCTTAAAGATCATCTGGTTTCAACACCCCCAGCCCCGGGCAGGGCCCCCTTCCCCCAGCCCAGGGTGCTCCCAGCCCCGTCCAACCTGGCCTTGAACCCTTCCAGGGAGGGGGCAGCCACAGCTGCTCTGGGCACCCTGGGCCAGCGCCTCACCCCCCGCACAGGGAAGAACTTCCTCCTTATATCTAATCTAAATCTGCCCCTTTTCAGTTCATAACCATTATCCCTCAACTTATTGGCACACTCCCTGAGAAAGAGTTCCTCCCCACCTCCCTAGCCCCCTTTCAGTACTGGAAGGTCACTTTAAGCTCCCCCGGAGCCTTCTCTTCTCCAGGCTGAACCCCCCCAACTCTCTCAGCCCGGCCTCCCAGGGGAGCTGCTCCAGCCCCCCCAGCATCTCCGTGGCCTCCTCTGGACCCACTCGAGCAGCTCCGTGTCCTTCTGCTGTTGGGGGCCCCCGAGCTGGACCCAGCATTGCCGGGAGGCTCTCATGAGAATGGAGTAGAGGGGGAGAATCCCCTCCCTCGACCTGCTGGCCACACTTCTCTTGACACAACCCAGGACACAGTTGGCTTTCTGCCCTGTGAGCGCACACTGCTGGCTCATATTCAGTTTTCCATCCACCAACACTCCCAAGTCCTCCTCAGGACTGCTCTCAGTCCACTCCTCGCCCAGCCTGTGTTTGTGCTGGGGATTGCCCCAGCCCACAGGGCAGGACCTCACACTTGGCCTTGTTGCACTCCATGAGGTTTGCCCAGGCCCCCCTCTCCAGCCTGCCCAGGTCCTCCTGGGTGGCATCCCTGCCCCTCAGCGTGTCACCACACCACACAGCTTGGTATCGGCAAGCTTGCTGAGGGTGCACTTGATCCCAATGTCCATGTCACCAACAGAGATGTTAAACAGAGCTGGTGCCAACACCAGCCCTTAAGGAACACCACTTGTCACCACTCTCCGCTTGGACAGAGCCACAAGAGATGATCAGTTACCACCTGCAGTGAAAGCTTTCAATAACTTTCTGTGCACAGAGACAAAATGCATCCAAACTTTGAGTCATTTTACACTGACTGGGACTCTCCCTCACCAGAAGTCCCAAATCCAGCTGAAGCCCAGTTTAAGATGGTGTTACAGCCTCATTTTGGGGACAGAAGAGCAAGTCTGAAGGGATGAGGTCTACCGAGCTGTTGGAGCAGCAGCACAACTACACTGTGGTTCAAATTGATTTTTTTTTTTATTGGATTGGGAATATTCAGTCTTTAAAACACACTGCTAATGGCAATAATTACTAAAAATAGGATGCAAGCACACCCCATTAATACTCACAAAAATCTCCTGACTGCACACATAAGCAAACAGGAGCAGACAGACAAAAGGTGTCTTAATTAGTTTATTGTTTTATGACTCTCTCAAGCTATGAAATACAATTTGTTTTACAATCAATCATTAAAAATGCACCCTCCAAGGATTTAAGATTGTTTGAATAATATAATTATGAGCATTAACACTTCCTTTTATTGTTTTGACAGTCTTGATTCTGCTGCCATCTCATTTGAGCATTCTCCAGCCAATATACAACTGAACATTACTCACCCGCTTTCTTCCCTGTATTAGGTACATAATTTATAGAGATATGACTTAAAATTTCAGGCACTTTTAAAATAATGAAATCATACTAAGAGATTTTTTAAAATCTTAAACCATGAGACTGAAAAAGGAAAACCAGCAAAATGTGTTTTCTATGGAAATAAGGCAAAGCAGGATAAGCTAAAATTTCTCAAGTAGTTTGCTATAAACTACTAGAACAGCTGTATGAAAAAGTGTCCCTGTGAATGGGCTCACTAGGATACCCTGTGCCAAATCCTCAACTGATATAGCCCAGATGCTCCACTGGCACCTTTCTGCTGAAATTGCTGAAATTACACCAGCAAATGCCCATGGAACAGTAACATTTTCTCATAAGTTTTGCCTCTCCCCTCCTTGGGCCACTTTTTACCTGCTCTTAGGTTAAGTCATGTGAGGAGTAACTTCTAAACAGATACTGGCATTTATAAATCCAGTGTTCCTCTCTATTTTCCTATTGTGTATTTCATTATTACATACTAAGCAACAACAAGGTGAGCACCAATGAACGACAGATGAGACTCTTGTTTCTCAGTGTCACAGGCCTCTCTCCTAAGTGCACAACCATTCTTCCCCCATGATCAGTCATGTCAGGGCCATACATGTTTCCCTTAGTCACAAGCCTGTGTCTGAGATCGTTCATATCAAATGCCCTCACAGCATTTTTTTTTTTTGTCTCTATACACCTTTTATGTACAAGTCCAATCTAGGATGGGCTTCTCAGACCAATGAACCTTCAAAGCAGTGGGAAAGCACAGCTTGCACAGTATACAAGAGAAATGGGAGGTTCAGACAAATCTTCCACAGTTATACACAAAGAGTTTAAGCTGCCTTTCAGCTCATCGTTTTTCAGACTCAGATAACAGCAGAAAATCCATGTAGTATCCCAGCAGGGGGACAGGATATAAGGTTTCTGAGCTAACCAGCCACATAAAAAAATACAGAAGATCAGCTGGGAAATGAGAACCACCAGATTTACACACAGACGAAAGGAGTTAGGGAAGAATTAGGACCAAAGTCTGCAGCAGAGCTACATACAGACCCAGCCTCCTAACTCCCAGTCTTGTGTGTGATCCATGAGCATGGCCTTCTAACCCCATTGCCAGCCTTTCCCATAGTGGGCTCTGAAATAGTTAAATCAAACAGAGATTAGTAAGCTTATGGAAAGGAAAAGGAAAAGGAAAAGGAAAAGGAAAAGGAAAAGGAAAAGGAAAAGGAAAAGGAAAAGGAAAAGGAAAAGGAAAAGGAAAAGGAAGAAAAAGAAAAAGAAAAAGAAAAAAAAGAAAAAGAAAAAGAAAAAGAAAAAGAAAAAGAAAAAGAAAAAGAAAAAGAAAAAGAAAAAGAAAAAGAAAAAGAAAAAGAAAAAGAAAAAGAAAAAGAAAAAGAAAAAGAAAAAGAAAAAGAAAAAGAAAAAGAAAAAGAAAAAGAAAAAGAAAAAGAAAAAGAAAAAGAAAAAGAAAAAGAAAAAGAAAAAGAAAAAGAAAAAGAAAAAGAAAAAGAAAAAGAAAAAGAAAAAGAAAAGAAAAAGAAAAAGAAAAAGAAAAAGAAAAAGAAAAAGAAAAAGAAAAAGAAAAAGAAAAAGAAAAAGAAAAAGAAAAAGAAAAAGAAAAAGAAAAAGAAAAAGAAAAAGAAAAAGAAAAAGAAAAAGAAAAAGAAAAAGAAAAAGAAAAAGAAAAAGAAAAAGAAAAAGAAAAAGAAAAAGAAAAAGAAAAAGAAAAAGAAAAAGAAAAAGAAAAAGAAAAAGAAAAAAGAGTGGCCCTAGGCAGTGTCCTACCATATAGGTTATTATGTTGCTGCTTGGCCCTGTGTACAGAAGGTTTTCTTTCACATGCAGAAAGCTAGTCAAGGTGATACTATCCCCGAAATCCCTGTCTTAACTAGCACAGAGATATGCCACGTAAGATTCCAGGGGCAAGGACTTATCCAAGTGCTGGAAAATGAAATACGTCTCCTAATACATACCAAAGTAACCTCCCAGGCCGGTGCGTTTCTCGATCCTTTCTAGTAAGTTAATTCAGTCCAGGTCCCCCCACTGCTTTGCTATACCACAGGTACCAGTCCCTGTCAACCCAAAAGCTAAGCAAGCTCTGACAGGGAATCCTGAAATGACCCTGGCAAGCAACTGCCTCACAAAAGTCACTCGGATGTAGTCCACAGACACCAGTAATGGAGTACAAGGAACTGAAAGCTACAGCCACCACAAAGCAGTAAAACAACTTTGCTGAAGACAGATATTCCATTTTAGCTGAAATATTTTGGTTTCATAAAAGTTGTTCAGAGGTTTGAGAGTCGTTGTACATGGGTTGGGTTTTTTTTTTTGGTTGGGTGCTCGTATTTTAAACTTTCTGACAGTAAATTGAAATTGTCCATAGAAAAAGTTAAAGTTATATTTCATTATCATGGAAGCTTTTGATGGAAAAATATATCCACTTTCTCAAAATAAGAAGACCCACTCAAATACTAGCCCAGTATTCATGTTTGCCACCATCTACTTGGTCCTTCTGGATACTGCCAGCTAGCTTACACAAAGGGCATAGAACCACTCAAATTCATGCTACTACTACAGTGGTAATTTTTATTATTCAATGTATAATTTCAGTCTTGTTCCTTCTGACTACAGACTTGATTCCTGGTGACATTTAAGACTGCAGAAAAAGGAAGGAAATTTATCTTTAAAAAGACCTTTCAGTCCTACACTCTAACTTTCCTGTGGTTCAGATGTGTGTGTTCTGTCCAGACACAGGAACAAAATTCCTAAATGTAAATACACTGATAATACAATATGATGGGTTTTTTTAATGCTGCAAAAGAGGACACTTCTGTGAGAAATAATTCACAGAACATAACTGAGAAGGGTTGTATTTTTTTCATAACTTTTTAGGGAAAAAGACCTTTGAAAACCATTTAAGCCCTTAAATGTGAACATTGCTACATCTAGCTCATCTACTCTAAAACACGAGCATGAAATAACTGGTGTATAGAGGTCTATTTTGTTCTAACAATTTATCATCTCTTAATATTTATAACAGCCTAACAAATTAAGTTTCTTTTAAATTAATTTGTTTCTAATTATCAGAAGGAAAAACTTCCTATGTAACTAATAATCACAGGCTAAGTGCAAATTCTGAAGCACTGCTGAGGCTAATGTCAAGGGGCTTGCTATTATTTTTTTTAAAGTAGCAATAGTTAGACACCATTCAATTCAAAGGTAAGTTTTACATATTTATCTTTAGCTTACAGGCATGTTTCAGGATTAGGAAGCCATTCTATGAAATATAAATAGAGAAAATTTAACAGAATACAAAAATATGAGTTTGAGATAAAATTTTAGTTAATGAATTCTAGACGGTTTCTTTTTTGCATCTACTGCAAAGGCAAGAAAGATTTCACAATACAAACGTTAATGTACTCAAAGATTTCTCAATATGCTTTTTCAATTCTCTCATCAGAATAACTTGTGGCTATTCAAAAAAATACTGGGATAAAAAGCATGGGGGGAATGGATTAACAAAGAAAAGAAGACCAAAGCTGGTTACCTCAACCCCAGTTATATTACCGCACAATTATTACTTTATTGAGTCCCCAGTAAGATTCACTTAACTAGTTTTCTGGGTTTTATAGCTAAATAAATTGCTTAATCCATTTCAGAGGAAAAACCTTATGCTGATGAGTTTATGTTAAAGATGTCATAACCCCTTGGGTGTCGCTCACTAACCGCTTATTCACGACTTCTCTCCCTTGAGACCACAGTACAGACATCAAAGGCACAGCTGGATAAACTGTATAGATTGGACCCCGAGCAAGAATTATCATAAACACTATGAAGCCACAAAGAATGTGGAAGGAATGATCATTTAGATCCAGAGAGTTATTAAAATTCTTTCAGTCCATCTGTTTATGGAGGTATGCGACATTAACCGTCTACTGCATTATCACTTGAAGTTCAAACACTGCTTGGGAGAGGGCAATTTTGTAACAGCCATTCCACAACAAGAAGAGGCCGGACCTGGCACTGACTTAGTTCTCATGAAATTTCACAGTCCTAAGTGGGATTTCGTGACATGTACAATCACAGCATAATCACAGTGACTGAATAAATCTGGTCTTTCAGAGATCTGGCAGATGATGTAAAACTGACCGTTTATAACTCACCCCACCACATTTACCACTGATGGACTATTTATTACTCACAGATTTCATTAGAGTCCCTAGAGAATTTTCCAAACCTAGGCCAAAAGAGAAAAATATTTTTTGCTAATATTCTTGCAATATAAGAGATCCACTTTCCCTGGTTTCCAGTCAGCTCTAACAGCAGTTTTCTTGAAGCAAAACCAGAGGAAGCCGTATTAATGAGAATACTCTTAATGACTTTTGTAAGAGTTAATAGAATGTATAATAAAACAACTGTTCAGTGAGTATCTCTGTTTATCAGGACTACTGACAAAAAGTTTTTAGGAAAATTACTTATGCCTAGCACAAAATTTTCTTATTATGTTGAAAAATGTTAATGGAAGGATTAAAAATCTGTTGTTTTCTTTCACTATTAATGTTACCTCCTTGCAGCCTGCAACAAGTTACATGTTAATTTTTCAAAGCTGTTTAATAAAAGAGTAAAAATCCTTTCAGTTCCATATATAAATGCACTGCTTAACCTTGACTTGACTAAAACCAGCTTTCCTTACTCCTGAGTGGTCCCTCTATTTTATTAATTCTAATTATGTAAGCACTATGAGCTGAATTGTCTTTCCCAGTGTACAGAAACTATAAAATACTAGTTTTCTTGGATACTGATGTATATTAATGACTAGCCCCTTCTCTCTGTACTGACACTGTGCTTCACACAAAATAAGGTACTGTTAATAAAGTGATTTTCAGCCTCTCTTCTGTGGGCCTTTGGGAACTAGCCTGTGGGCTATTTTTAAAAAGTCTTATGAAAGGTGCCCAGAGAAAGTGAGTTCAAACTTGTGCTAGAGTACTTCATGTACAGGAAAATACTAAACCTTCCCTGGAAGAAAGTTACATACCCACAAATCAAAATCAGTTAGAAAAAATATTTGCTTAAAAGTATTACTCAACAAAAGTCAGCATAGCAAAATCTAGCACTATATAGAGATTTTTAGATTTTTCCATTAGGTCATTCTAGAATAGAATAAAAGACAAAGACCTGATTATGTCAACCTGTCAAAGAACACATAGTAATAGATTATTGGGGAAAAGGGCACTTTCACTTTTTTTACTACAAAGATGCAGTCAGGCTGGAATAGTTCTCCTATATTCTCATACATAACCATGAAAGGGAAGCAGAAATACTCTGATATCACCACCAGCAGAAATATTGATCTTAGCATGTATTAAACAATAGGCACCCCACACCATAACTGTGTTTAAACTCTATGCAAATGAAACCGCTACCATCAAAACAGAAAAGCTACTATACCACATAGAAAACAAAGATTTACAAAACCTATGTTACCATTTAGAAATGCACTTTACAAAAATATCTCCAGTTCTCTGCTCACTAGAAAAAGGCCCACAGGAATATCACAAGTGCCCGTCTGTCTGCTTCTCTCCAAGTAAGAAGGCTGATAGGGGCTGCCAGCTGACTGGCTATGGAAATGACTTTGTCTCTAAGCTCCAAAAAGTCCACAGATATGCTTGGGAACACACTGAGACAAAATATACAAATGTTCCAAACAGATTAAAAATTAATTAATCTCAAGATGGGGACACCCACCTCTTAGATAAAGACACCACCCTATTTTGTTGGTCTTAGCCACTAACTTCCAATGTTACTTATCTCACCCAAGTAGGAAGGAACCATGAGGAAAGGGTGTATCGCTGGATTGCTCAACAGGATTACCACCTCTCCCATTTCCCCTTCAATTAATGCCTGCTCTTTTCCCTTCAAATACTCGGAAAGAGGAATGTCTTGTTTTCAGACCATTGTCGCTTCCAAAAATCATTCCTGGAACCTGAAGAAGTGTGGTCTCACAGTCCTCAAGAGACCTCATAAGGCAACTCACTTTCTCATTAGTCTCTTCCTCTTGACAAGAGAGTAAACCAGATCTCTGTATTTTATTTATTTATGGTTCCTGGAGGGAAAAAAAAAAAAAAAAAAAAAAAACAACAAAACAAAAAAACCCAAACAGTCTTTCCTAGAGAAACTTTTCTAACAGCTAAAAGGGTTTGTGAATTTGAGTCAAATTTAAATCATGGTTTGGGATTCACTCAAACACTACCACTTGCCAAAAGAAATTCTCTGTGATTTGGATCATGTTTTCCAAGTTAGAGCTGGTAGCCATCAGTCCCAAATACATCTGTAGGTTAGAAAACTATTTGTTGAAGGAACTTGACAAATATTTTAATATTCTTCTTAACATACAGGGGTGGAAAAGTGGTAAGACTTTTTATTAACACAGAGAGTACTGGGTAACATTTTCAAAAGAGCCTGATTCTTAGGAGTTTCCTATTAGATTTAGGCACTAAAATTCCAGTTTCATTTTTGGCTAAGGCTTCTACATAGCTTAGGGCTTTTAAATTCCCCTTCCACTACCGATGCTATAATTGACAATTTTTCCTCAACACTGTTAGCATGGCTGTACCCTGTCATACTTGTATTGGTTTGGGAAATTTGGGCCAGACATTTCAGAAACTGAAGCCAAGAGTTACACTTTCTTAATCCATATGTGACTACCTGAATAAGTGCTTTGCTTTCCAAAAGCCAGAAGCACCATAACAGCTGCCATTTATTTCCAAGACAGCTGCTGGATGCCCAGTGCTTTGGCATACCACTCCAACTACTTCAAAGCTGTAAACATAGTCTACAAAACTTGCCCTTCAAGTGGTTATCTACAGCACCAAGTTCAACGGGTAAGTGCATTAAATCCGTTCTCTCCCTTCCTCTGATATTGAGTTGAAGGGGCGGGGGGGAAAAGAGTTTAAGATAATTGAAATACGTAAATGACAAAAAGCCATTTGTGATAAAGAACCCTGTGTGTAAAAGATGTTGATGCTGTAGGGAGCAGCAGTGGGCTGGGTCTGCCTGGGAACATCTGTTTGTCTGTGCAAGGGTCAGGATGCCAGGGGCTTCCACACTGTAAAAAGAAGGAAGTTAATATCACACAAGCATGCAAGCTGCCTGCCACGTGCCAACACAAGCAGAACCCCCCCTTTTCTTCTGTCTCCCCTCCCCACCCCCAATGCTTGTTTCCCATCTGACATCCTCTTTTTCCCAGCCTGCAGCCATGACAGTTTTGGTTTCTCGAGTGACAGTCTCCATTCCTCTCAAGCCATCTTTGCTGAACAACAGATCCCAAGCTACTGGAGACAGAGCAGAAAGGCTGGAGTAGACAGGAAAGTAGCTCTTGAACTTGGGGGCTGATGAAGCACAGAATTTGCTGCAATGTTAACAGAGGAGAGAAAACAGGTACACGCTGACCCATTTCTACCATGGTGCCTAGGTGGTACTGCTGAAAACAGCTAGGTAACACACTAGTGGAAACTGAAGCTAATCAAGCATATTTTGATGTTTATTTCTTCTCTGAAATTTATTTTAAAAGATCAAATCCATCAATTTAAAATTATCTAAGCAAGCTATACAATGATGTATTTTATTTGTTAGACCTCCCTCCTTCTACCACACAGTTTCATCTCACCTTTAAAGTAGCCTTTGATTCCATAGGAACAAGAGCAAGGTGGCAAAACCGCCTTGATTTCAGCAAGGCTCCCAAAGAGGCAAGGACTCAACCAAAAACCTCTCAGAGGTGAGACTAAAGGGAGCTAAGCTCTTCGCAACATGTTGCTTCTCTTGCTGTTCTGTAGCATTTGTCTGAGAGGAGGACCAGGACCACACCTGTGCTCTGAAGCCAGGTGAATTACACACCAAGCTCCAGGACAAAGCCAATACACCTGAACCCAAGGCCACCAGCACTCTAGCCAGAGCTCAGGGATGCTTCTCAATTTTAGCTCCATTAACATGTTGGTAGCTAAAAGCCATGGCAGCTGGACTGCTCTGGAGATCCCAGCTAGAGTTTCTAAAGCTCAGCTGATATAGAAACAGAAATTAACTGTATATATTTATATCAAGCCTGGCACCATAGGGTCCTTCTCCAAACCAAGCTTTTGCCCCCTGATACAAAAATTGAATCATATTTGTACCATTCCCACTGTATTGGAGATTCCTAATGCATTAGAAGATGCTGTTTTGATGACTACACATTATGTTGGACTGTCAGATGGTCTCTCAGATCAACCTTAGTAGCCAAGTAGCTTTGCTTCAAACCAAGTCCTTGTTCCAGCATGAACAGCCCCATTACTTCCAGTGGGAATATCTATAAGCTTTAAATGAAAGAGGCACTTTTTCTGGCTTGGAGCTTAAACTGCCAGCCTATAAACCTGCTTAATGCAAGCTACTTCTAGCTATCAACAGCATCATTAATTTCTCTCTTTCTCAAACCAGCTTTCTGATGGTGCGGATACTTCTGTTCTTTTAAAGACCTCGATTTCCACTTTTACCAAAAGTAATTGGAAAGAAATTGTCACACTCTATATGATATTTCCAGTTTACAGCTTATGTGGTACATTTCAGTCAAACTTCGTATTAGGTTTTGGGATACAGATGTCGTATATATCCCTGCAGGTGTATGTCAACCCATTTTCTTTTAGTCTGTATCATGCGTTCAAATGATCTTTATATTATTGATGATGCTTCTTTAGATCAATGGAGTACTCAAAATAATCCATCTTCTTATTTTTCTGGCAAGCCAGGTGTTATTCTGGCTCTTCATACTTTTAGTGTTTGCCTCCAGGTGTTGCATCTATCAGGTTTTTTTATAACTCACATGTAGCTTTTTTTTTTAAGGGGAAATATAATAACTAAACCCAGTAACTGTTGCCTGAAGAACATCAATAACAATGTTTAGTTTACAAGAGTGTTTCTGTGTGAGACAAATTTTGGAGGTCCTGGCTCTTTCTAAATTGAAAAAGGTAAATGATGTTGATTTAGACCTTTTCTGCATGAATATCGGTTTTCCATGTGTACTTATTTTGGTATTTTTGGTAATAACTCTTTCCCAAAGTAATAATTTTGTATAATAAAATTTTGAAGATGTCTCTGACTGAGATTTCTGTCTGTAATACATTTTTATCTATCTCACTGTTTATTATCAGCTCTAGAATCTATCGAGGTGGTGACCATTAGATTCTTTCTATGATTCTTATGCATATTTTTATGATGATCTCACGGGATTACAGCAATTAATTATTTATGAAACTCCTAGCCACTTCCCTCTAGCAACTGCAGATTCTGCAATCTCAAGCATCAGAAAGGTTACTGGAGGTATACTCTCCTAGCTCTTGTGCTTACAACCCTTTTTTTTTGGCTCACAGTGAAGAAAATTAACTTATCCTTAAGGCTTTGTGTGGGCTTGCTACTTCACACCAAAGAGAGCTCCTTAATTTATACCTCCTGAAGTGAGCTACAGCCATTCAAGCACAAAGGACTGTTGACTGCCTCTTTAATACCAGTTGTATAATTTTGGTTTAGAATTAGGATTCCTTCATTGTTCACCTGTTATTTACCTCTGCTGAAGGGCAGACAGCCTAAAAAAGACTTCATCTGATGATGCAAATCCAGTACACAGGCATCAAACTTTGCTCCCTTCCCCAAATCCCACCTTCTGTGTGAGGAAAACAGTTTTTCACACATAGGTGATAGCTGAGCAACAATCACGCAGAAATATTTTGAGCCTTGTATTTAAAACCCCAGCTTTTAAACTCTGGAAATTAATCATAAATATGAATCAATCTCTCTATCAGAAATAACATTTTTCTTAATGATAAGATCCTATTAAAATATCAGCACTTTAAAACCAACCAAGTGCCTTTACATTTTAAGCACAAGCAATAAATGTTCTGCACCACTAGTACCTATACAAGAACTCTTTTTTTTTTTTTTTTTTTTATTTCAATGCCACCCAGAACACAAGGCGAGGGACAATTACCAGTGACATGATCACTATGCACACATAACTCCCTATCAAGCAGGAGGGACATATGCATGGACTTGCTGGACATCATCCAGAGCCATTTGCGTATGGTGGTGACTTGATAGCTACATGTGAATCTAGACAACTCCGTAAGAGTTGTTTACAGCATAAAGACTGTGAACAACCACCACAGTACTTTGGGACCAGACACAAACGTTCTCCAGCTGGATCCAGCCCCTGGGGCACAAGCTAGACAGCCCTGACCTAAATAACATTGTCCATTTGTAACCAGAATGAACTTTCTGTAAGCCTACCAAAAAATGTCTCCTACTAAGAGTTTACACATCTGTCCTTGACACTCTATCAAAGCTGAGCCTGTTGTCTAAAAGGCCCAACCAAGCCAGCCCATTGCATTCTTATAATTCACAGCTCCTCGGTGTCCTATAGATATTGTTGTAACTAGAAAGTTTTCAGGGTTCAGATCATCTTTGGATGGCAATCCCTCCTTTGTCTTGCATTTACATGCATGGCAAAATGGAGCTGCATTCTGAGGTATGAAGCTGCACCATTATATATCATAGTAATAAGAATATCCCAGAGCTACCGAAATCAGATATACCAAGCCATGAGGCGATCACCCCCACTGCTCATCTCTCTCTGTGAGATGCTTCATTTCCAAGCCTCCTGCCCCTCTTGCCAGCTCAAGCAAGAGGCACCATCCCCTTCTAGGTGGATTTCCAGCCCTCAGCACGCTTGAGTGACCTGTTGAGAACAGCAGAGCCCTCGGTGGCTTACAAGATTGCAGGCGGGTGATGGGCAAATGCCACCCTGGAGCTGACACCTGCGCAGCGGATGCTTGCAAAATGCCTGACACCTTGAGGGGCTGTGACTTGTTTTCCTTTCAACTCCTCAATCAACCTGACAGGAGCTTGCTTTGAGTTTTCAGTTTTGGCAGTGCCAATAAATTCCCCTTGCACTGTGATATTTCAGGCTCCATTCCTACTCAATCTTGACTGCTGCCTTTGTGGCACTGTGCCACACCAGGGCAATTACTGAGGCTGTGTGGGACACACTGAATTCCTTATCAAGGAGTGTGCAGTAATATCGCTGCTGCTGCTGCTGCAACCACCTCTGCACCTTCTCTGTAACAGAAGATGCTCTGGGGCCTCGAGCTCATTTCATTCCTACCTTTTAATTAGTTCAGACTTTTTCCAGGGGTGATTTTCATGTTGGTTTAGGGACATCTGTCTACCCAGTTCCTCTTGCCTTCTGTTAGAGAAAGAACAGACCCGAGAAAAGTGTCAAAAATGTGACAGTATTTGCAGACCTTTCTTTACCAGTACTTCTCCCTCTTCCAGTATTTTCACTGGATATTAATGAGCCAGAGTATGAATTCACCTGAGTGAATGTATTATACAGTAGACATGCAATATATGTTTTTAGCCTGTAATGAAACCTGTTTCATCGGTTAGGGCCAATGACACTTGAATTCTAGGGTGTCAGGGAAATACAGTTTCCCCTGAGTTAAAGGGATTGATCCACCCTCTTCCAAGGAAGAGGAGGAAGGAGAGGAAAGCTGCCTTCGCTAACTGATGAAATCTGAGTTTTTTGAAGCTTGTATTTACTGTTACTGTTAGTCTGGGTTACCTCTACCTTGAGTATCAGTCATGATTATTTTGCTTTAATATACCGGTCAGCTGTGGCATGTTTCATGCTGTGGCCACAGGGTATTTGTTTTAAATAGTAATAACATGCTTCCTTGTATTTTCACTTCCTTAATTTCGTCTCTTTTCTTCCCTGCGAATAACCAGATTTAGTTGTCACTGCCTGTCCCTACCAGCAGCTCAGGTGCTCTCATCAGCTCTGCCTGTCTGCCCAGAAGCCCACAGATTGCCACGGGCAGCCTCCAACAGCCACCTCAGAACGTGCTTTTCCCTACAGCCCATGTGCACTGCCCTCAGGATTTGTTTTCACCTTAAATTCACTTCAGCAAAGAGAAATATATTTTGCTGTCATAATGAGACATGCTGGTGCATCAGAATTTCTGGGCTAATATGGAAAAAGAATCAAAAAAAAAAAAGAATAAAGAACAATGACATTTAAAACACTGGTAGGAAAAGCAAATATCAGTCTCATCATTTGCTTAACTGTTATTTGCTTGATGGGATGGATCTATTGCTTTCCCTGACATAGAGAAAGCATAATTTGATAATTTCTTCTTTCTTCAGGTTTTTTTTTGACCCTTCATTGAGTTTTTCCTCACATTCATTTCCTAATGCTCCTAATTTAAAGCCATTGTCTCATAGCAGGCTCTCTGCCTATCTATTAATAAAAAAATCCTTTCACCTTCTAAAAATACAGCAGGCTGTGTGTGGGAAAATGTTTCAGCATTTCAGCCCACAGTGAGGAAGCACTTACACACTCAAAAAAAAAAAAAAAAAAAACCACCAAACAAAAAACCAAACCAACCAACTACAAGAAATTGAAAGCTTAGCAGAGTCATAGCTCTACTTTCTATTACCTGCTCGTAATGTATGTACAGAAAAATAAGTGCAGTGCCTCATCTCCACCTATTATAACTGACCTTAACTCCATATAGATCTAAAGTACCTTGCCCTTCCTACACTAGGCAAAGATCTGTCCCAAACGTGATATTTGCACTGAGTCTCAACTTGTGAGACAATAACATGCAATGATCATTCAGAAAGGAGGCTGACAAAAACACATGAAATTAATTGTTTTGTATCAAGTTTTTAAATCCTACAGCCTCAAATTGTTACAGTAACCTCCTTCCATCTTTATTAAATAGCATCAGGCTTTCAGGACATAAAGTTTCCCCATGTCACTAGAATCTTTCTAAAAAGAACTACATGACTTCAAGTGAAATGCATCATCTGGGGAGAGAGGTATGTGCATTCATCCCTTCTCCCTTTCACCACATGAAAATACAGGGAGGCTCAATCTAAGCAGTTGCGGGCTCATCAGGTTTGTGTGTATTTCTAAAATCCTCCTTCTGCCTTCTTCAAAAAGTTTTGTTGTCCCCTCACCATCTGCACAGTTCCAGCAGCAAGATTGCCTTAGCCCTTTCTGTGGCAGTTGTCCCCTCCCAGAGCATTAATTTTACACTTGCACTGTGAGGAGGAGAGATGGTGCTTCACCCATTGTTCAGTTCCTTGATTCATGTAGATTCTGCTCCAAGTCAAGCATTTCCCTATGAGACATCAGCTGAGCCTTTCTCACTGTCCGAGCCTTTTTCTCCATTTCAAGGTGAAGCACTTAATTTTAGTTTGTTTAGATGTGATCAGGAATTACACGGTCAGAATTTGCCTGCTTTCTTATTTTCCTGAACCATACCACTTGCAACCTTTTTCACCCCTTTATTATTTAATCATCTATAGGATAAACTTTCTCTTGAGGAAGTACTATAATCACTTTGCTAATGCAGATCCACAAGAGCCACCAGAGAGAGCTATGTTCTGGGAAAGAAAAAAGGGCTTGTCTGTTTTTAAATATTTGCCTCCACGTTCACCCTCCTCTGGCTCTCCAGCTCTGGAGTTCCCGGCTGGGATCCTGGGTGGACCTTGGACCTGTCAGCCAGCCAGCAAGGAGCGTGGATCTGACACACGTGGCTCCAGGCACGTAGTACAAAGCACAGCACTGGAGCCTCACCAGTACAACCATGCAGGAAGAGCAAGGGAGTTTCCAAAATGCCACTGGTCTGATTTCAGCATATTTAAACTTAAACCCATAGGTATTCACAATAATAGGCACACAGTTGCCTTTCCAGGACAGCACCCATCTGCCAAATTACATCTAAACTGCACAGTTCTGATTTCATTTGCTCAATATTTCCCCATCATTACACAGACTTTTAAAAAAAAATATGGTGGGGAAAAATATTTTCATTCTAAAATGGATATATGTACAAGCGTTAAGGAAGCATGAAAAGGACACTGTAGGACCACTGAAGTCACTAAGAGTCTTTCTGTTGACGTCAATGTGGTTTTGGATCAGATTCTAATTTATTGGATAGATTATTTGTTGACAAGTCTTCATTCATCTTTAACAGGAACAGACCATGACACGAATAGGAATCTGGGCAGAGAAAACGTATTTGTATAAAAACATTAGGCTAAATGTTCAGACCGAATAAATTGGATCAGCAGGGTGAAATGTGACACTTCCGCAGACAGAGACATATGGCTTTTCATATAGAAGGGACTGAAGAAAGGCCCAGATGAAAAGATGTGATTTTATCATTTCCTGTGACATCTATGGCACATAATGTTACAGCATGGGGGAAAAAAAATAAAGGATGCTATCAGCACCAGCATGGAGTGACTCACTCACGGTTCTCACTGCAGTGGATGATTTGACAGAACTTTTTCTTTTGCTGTGTGACTGCCAGTCCCAAGCAGCAGTACGTGAAGAGCCACCTGAAGCACAGCAATCAACAGGTTAACCTGCAGCAAGGTGGCTTTCAAGACTGAAAACAATTGTATGCCCCTGTCTAGAAGGTTACAGCAATCATTCTCTAGGAGTAACATTTTACTCCTGGCTCAGCTGCCTGATTTTCAGTGGAATGACACCTCCAGTCACCTGCAGCCACTCAGATGTAAACAAAATGATAAAGGACAGCAGAATCCAACTCTTTGACAGCTCTGGAATAGTATGTCATGTAACCTATCTCGGTGCGATGTATATGAGCATGTGTGTGTAATACTGTTATCTCTCTGTGAATGTATGTAGGTGCTCATAAACATAACTTTTTGAGATCTCAGGGCTGTAAATGGAAAATGGCTGCTTTGAAGTGAATGGAGTAATTCAGGTACTAAACCTTTAATTAACTAGCAGGTCACTTTTTTACCAGTCAGAACTGCTTCAATTTTATTGCTAGTATTTGGTTAAGGCAAGACATTTCTGAGTCAAAAAACATGTGTACAATAAGAGTTGCATACACCAAGCATTCTGCTTTTCTGCCAAGAATTTAATGGGCGGCAACATAATCAAATAATAAGTCTTTTTTTAACAAAAACTGCCCCTTCCACACATGTATGAGAGCTTCAGTTTTCTGCTTGGAGCTGCAGGTCATTTCCCTTCCTTCTCCCCATGGGACAGACGCAAGCTCTGTATTTGAACCCTTGCACGTTCCTTCCCACTCGTGAAAGATCAGAAGACTTTTCTGGAAATTAAGAAGAGAGGAGTAGAACACATCAGTCAAACTCTGTCTTTCTGAACAAGTCTTGTTACCACTTGAAATTTGCTGGGAATGCAAGTTTACTGCTCACAGAATTGCTATGAACGTCAGAAAGCAATGAGCCCAGCCTTGCTCCAAACCGTTCTCACTAACTCCCTGGCATATGTCTTCCATTTAAATAGTTTTAGTTTTAGCTCAGCTGTCTGCTTGAGGACATTTAAAGAATGGTTAGAGTACACAGCAGACTTTTTCCTTTTTACGTATAGGTGCATTAGGCAACTCTCTCTTTTTTTGTATTTAAACCAGAAATAATCCATACCAGTCTTAGAAAATAAAACAATAAATTCTAATGTACACCATAAAAGTAAATCCAAGCAGAAGGTGGATATCACTTCTAAAATGAAAACCTAACAAACAAGCCATTTCTTTATCTACTAAAGCCCAACATGCAACTTAGTAGGTAGGGCTCCTCAGCTGATGGCTAGACTTTCATCAGACTTCTCATTTGAAAATCAAGACAATAAATTGTATCAGAGTTCATCTTATCCAGGGAATGTGCACCAGTAACTTACTAGGGTTAGTGCAAATGAACCTATGGATTTTGTCTTTATCCATACTAATTCAAGCTAAAATGAGTGACTAAAGACAAAGCAAATCAAAACCAGCTACACCATTCTATTTACAGAATTAACTGCTGTTCTCTAATAATCAACTGTGTTTCCAGTAGCTTCAAGTTTGCAGGAACTGTTTGTTATTTCCCACTCAATTCTCATCTTCACAGTAACAGTCAGTTGATTCTAAATACTGGTTGGTGAAATCAAAGTGTGTGGCTTGCAGAATATCAGTTCTATCAGCACATGATCTGTGGGAAGTTAAAAATGACCCAGCCACGTAGGCTTTGGTGTGTCAGCACATACGCAAATTCAAACCTGCGCAATTAGCAAAACTGAAGCCTTTCCACATCACAGCTGTTCACACCTGGGCAGTGTCTCTTCCCAGGCTGGTTTCATGTAGTCCCAAAGTTAGGCTGGAAAGAGGACAGTGCTAGAAGCACTTGAATTGACCATCCATGGCCAAGACAGTGTACCCCACCTAGATGAAAAGGAAGATCCCCTCCAGCAGCTCCTTGAGCCTTGACGTAAGAAGGGGCAGAACTACACTTTAGCCTGATCACCTGGCACGCTGCAATCCTTTTCATATCTTCTCTTCAGTCACTGCTCACTACAAAACAAGATTCACCTGGAAGGGAGGAGCTCATCTGTTCCAATTTAGACACCTGAAAGGCAGTTGCCTCTGTAAGAGATGACACTATTCCTACAGTGATTCCTCTCATCCTCAAATAAGTTTAAGGTTTTGATTTTCTTGTGCACTTATTCCTCACCCCTCTACCCACTCAGATCTGTGTCTGCTCAGAGCACGCAAAGGCTCCTGCCAGGGACATGTGTTTGCCATCCCTCAGGTGGAACCAGGAAAGGGCTGGTGCTTGCTCAGGTCCTACCCCAGTGTGGGTCAAGATGGCACTGAGGTGCCTCGGGACTTAGGAAACGCTTCCACATGAGACAGTATAGGCAAAGCCTAAGAGAGAGGGAATAAGACATCCTCTGGTAATGCTTCATCTTGCCAGGTAGGCGAGATGAGTAAATGTGTATCAGTATATAGAAAGATCCAACACTACATTACTTTTGCAGTGATTCCCCAGAAAAATTGCAAAGGGAGGACACAGTTGATATTTTTGTTCTTTTCCCTCTGGAATTTCCTTATCAAGAATCAGCAGTGGGAGCCAATCCAATGGTGTTTTTTCTTATAATTAACATTTCACAATATGTCCCAGCGTGAATTCGTCTTGTTCAGTGTTAACTATAACACACTTCATATTAGCTAGAATACAGACAGCAATGTCATCAGGTTCTTTGTTGATGATTTTTCCTGACAGCAGAGGACATCGGTCCAGACAGAGCATTTCACTGTGACATTGGCAGCACTAATATGATATGTTTTACAGATAATATATTTATAAAGAAAAATTTGGTGTGCTTGAGTTGCTTTCTATTCATATAGCACTTGGGCATGTGACTTAAGCACATATGCCTTCTGTGGTTCAAAGAAAAACCCTCATTAAGTTCCATGTGTAATGGCCTCACAAGGTATGTGAGTAATAGGCATGAAACCTGTTCAGATATGCTGGCACAATGATTTAGGTTTTTTTTTTCCTGCAGCATGCATTGCCTTGCCTCACAACAATTTATTCAAAATATCCATTAATTCAGAGGAAAAAATCACAAGTGGAATGAAAAATAAACAGCCTAAAATCCCACTGGTGCTAATAAAGCCAAAGCACAAAGCAGCAAACCCTGCATGACCTATATGGCCAACCGCTCCCACAGAGTGAAAAAAGTGAAAGTAACAAGGGCTTGATCCAAATACTGTAGGTTCTTCTTCACAACCATCCAACTGGATGTTTGCTTAACTCCACAGCTAAATAAGGACTGGGCATCAGTAACATCTCAGATTTTCATCTCATGTACCAGTTCACGCTCAGGTTAAATCCCCTTAGCTCAAATCTCTACAACAAGCACACCATGCCACAAAAGACAGAGGAGGATTCCAGCAAAGCCTTTGACTCTCTACCTCTCACGGATGAAAGCACAGGGTGGGAGGTGGGAGAGAGAACCTATCCTGCACAATATTAATCTTCTTCACTGTGAAAGGTGTGACATTATAGCTCAACAAGAACAATACAGAGTAACACAGGACACTAAAAGCAGGATTCTCATTCAGCAGTCTCAAAACAGCAGAACAATCAGGGTCTGATTTCACGAACACCAGCTCACCAGCAAAAAGCAGCAGGAAAAGGCTGAATTTGCAAGTAGTCGGGGCAGCATATTGAAATGCTTTATATTCCTGAGCAGTATCTAAACATCTTAAAGACAAGAGCATAGGTAAGTGCACATAGGCGGAGCAACAGTGAGCTTCATTTTCTTCCAAGAGTAGCTCCAAGCACTGAGCAAGGCAAAGTGATATTTTGTGTTTGGGCTACATGTTTTAATACATGGGTACTGAACCACAAGATGTCCTGATTTAATGGGGAATTAAATCAGTACAAGCTTTTGCATTTAAACTTTTAAGTTTATTATTACCTACTGATCCATTATTTACTCAGACTTTGCAAGACAGCGTAAGCAGCAGTAGCACCCCTTCTAAGTGATGACACCAAAGCATTTTCTTTTTAAGAGTCTGAAAAACAGTGAAAGAAATCAACAGGAACTCTCTTGCCAGATATTCAATGCTTGACTCCTTGTTCCATCGTATAAAATGGATTGTGCTAAAAGAAGGAATGCAAAACAAGTATCCTTTTCTATACTGGCACTGGAATACTTAAAAGCTACACAATTTTCTGGGTGCTTGCTCCCACTCCACAATCTGATTTGTATTTTGGAACCACAGATCTTACCCAACTAAAATGAAATAAAACAAAACAAAATAAATCTACTAAGTTGTCTAAAGTGAGTTTACAATTCCATGTTATTTTGCACAGATTTTTTTTTTTTAGGGTTTTTCTAGCTTTTGAGGTATACTGTTACCATTATATGGAATTTCTCTTGGCTTAGCAGAGCATACTGGTTAGAACCTTACTTCTCAAAATGATCATCATGATTTTCAAAGGAAACAAGGACCCATAGTGCACAATTCATGCTAGATCAAAGTGACAACATGTATTCCAAACTCTTCCTAGGCCACAGCATTGGCACTACTTATTTACAAGTACTTCTGTATTCAATGGAGTCTTCAGTGAAGACATGGATCTAGATGTACTCCACAATGCCTACGCGTGTTTTGTTCTTCTGTTTTCAAAAGACAATTTGGTTGCCTCCGGTCTCTTTGCTAAGTACACCACACTGCGGGCATTCCCCTAGATACATCCAGCAGAAACTTTCCACATATGATTAAATGTAACCCAAATGTGCCTTCACAAATATGACAAGGTTCCCCTGAAGTCCATGCATTTCAAAAAACCTGTTTTGTGATCAGTATCTAAACTTTGTGACCCAGTTACTGACCCAAAAAAACACACACAAAACAAACTTCTGTGGGGGAGCAATCCTTCTCCTTGCTTGAAGGAGTGGAGTTCAGAGTTACAAACTGTCCTTTCCACTTGAAAATATCGGTCTACAGGAGCTGAATGAGTTTTCAAATGTGAAGGAAAACTCATTTAGGAAATGGGCAGATTTCCAAAGGAACTGTCAGGAGGTGACAAGAACGTGTGGCACACAGACAGAAGTGCAACCATCGCACTGCAGAGAGGAAAACTCCCTGAACCCCACCAAGGAGCTGCTGTATCCATCAAGATCGTACCAGTCAACTGGAAAACAGACCAATTGTTACCAATTTAATTACAAGCCATGTTGCTAATAGCACCGTTTTCAGCTGAAGATTATTTTGCAATTATTTTATCACCAGAAAGCATTGCATGCAAGCCCCCTCATTTTGCTAATGAGAAGGCACTGAGTCACTCAGTTTATGACAACGACAGAATTTGTTTCTTTTGTAAATGAGAAGATTTCTACCTCCCAGGTGATTCGTCTTTCCAAACAAAGAATCTGACACACATTCAGTTGCAGAGGGGGTTATATGTATTACTATTAATGTTATGAAAATAACAGTGCATCAGAGCCTGATAAGTTTAGCTGAAAATAGTCAATAAATTATTTAGTTCACAAAATGTCATTATGTGTGGGGTTTATTTAATTGAATAGAATAATTTATGGTAAAACCTAGAAAAAAGATCAATGCAGATGGCTTGTGAGAATGATTGAGTTTCAGTGAAGGCAATTTGATTTTTATCCCTCATTATAATAATGTTAATGGGAAAGCATCAACTTTGGTAAAAATCAATATTTGATGAGTGCCTAGGCCATGAATTTTAACTAGAGGTAGAACTGAGGTAGGAATATGTGTAAATAATTAATAACTTCCATACCCTGAACAAATAACTGTTTTGTTTTGGAACAAATGCCTATCATCCAGAGATCCTTCTGTTCTCATAAAAGATAATTTAGTAATGAGTGTTTGGTTTTAATTTTTTTTTTTTTTAATTGACAAATGATCCTTAAAGGGCTCTTACAATATATTTAATAAAAGGCTTTTCCAGGCAACAGAAGGCTAAAAAAACACAAAAATCTTAATTTTCTGAGTGAATTCTCATTTTTCCCTTTTTAATTTACACTCGAATATTCTCCACTTTGCCATCAACAGCTATGATGGCTAGAGATGAAATAAATTTAAAAAAATACACGTTTCATGAAAAAATAAAATTGTAAATTAAATCTTTCCACAACTTTGTATATGGACTTGCAGCTGTCAGAGCTGTGCTATAAAAGCAACCCATAAAATCTATTTAAAGAACAATCTTACTGTGAAACACTAGCCATGCAAGATTATCTGTGATTTTTTTAAAAGAAAGCATGATGGAGTTGGTGTGAATGTAGTGTATATCTTTATTTTTGCTGTGTAAAATATTTCCCCCCTCAATCAGAAATGAAAAACCATCTCAGACTCTTCTAATGAACACTTTTTATCACTGGAAGGTGCAAGAAAAGATAGCTTAGTGTGGCATCTTGGTTCCCTTCTCCCCAGCATACTGGGAAACCTCCTCCCCCAGTGATACTGCACAGCATTTCTGCACTCACATAGATTCCCTTACACCATACTCCATTAGCTCACACAAATAAAATGGCTCATCATGTCAAGCAAGCATACATGTACCATCGTAAAGGAGAAAAATGTCTAATTAGTCCCTATTAACAACACAAGGCTCTTCAATTTCTTTTTCACAGATGCAGAGGCACAGGGTAGAAACTGAACACCCAACCTCTGCCTGAAGTGGTTAGAGCCCCTCAGGTGGTACCACAGGCAACATACACCTCCACACTCATGAAACAGTGAGAAAAACAATGCAGACTGACAGCTGGTGGAAAGAGGACCTCTAAGAAGGAAGCACCAGGTTAAAACAGACTTGAATTCCTACCGTGACTGGTTTATTGAATTACACAGTTTGCCTTTTTGCCCTTTTTTTTTTTTTTTTAAATCTACAGCAGACAATACTGCTTGACAGATCATACATGTGCATGTAATTTCATGGGTCACACACTATTGGTATTCATGAGACTCACTGCACCTTCCATTGGATCCAGGGCTAGAGACTGTCATGAAGAAAACTGATGTCTTTCAGTAGCATTCCAGCAAAGTAACAATTTGCTTGACCTAAGAATTCAACAGGTCACTGATTTTTTTTCCATTAAATCTTTGGCTCAGGCTGAAAACACTGACTGCAGTTTTCAAAATGTCGTATTAACATCAATTTGTGCAACAGATTACAGAACAGAAAGACACTGAGAGATAACAGAAGATGGAAACCCTACACTCTAGAAATAAGGTTGTGAGGCATATTGCTGTCTTTGCACCTGAATTTATGTAAGACTCTGCTATTTAATGTACTTTGGAAATGTGTATAGTCAACCTGTTAAAGTTTCCTCTTATCACAGAGAAACATCCCATACATGGGCTTGAAAGGAAGCATTCCTCACAGCAGGGATTATAGGTTAGAATAATAAAGCAACTTCCTGCAAGGCTTGTGAATCTTCTGTTCCATGCTCTGAGCCTTGTGGATATCATCTGCTTTTAACATTTACTTTTAACATGAGATCCCTTTTAACATTCATTTCTCAGCTCAAACTTCCTTGCCATTTGTAGCAACAACCAATATGGGATTAATGCAGGTACCATGACATTTAGAAGTATAAATTAATTAAGGACCGGTCTTGCTATGCAGGCAATGACACAGATAATAACTCTGGTAAACCTTATATTATGTCCTCAACTAATTTTCTTTGTTTATTCCCACCATCCTCCTGGCTGCACGGACTGTCACTCCATTTAAAGCAGTCTTTTCTTGTGCTGAATGTTTTCTTACCCTGTAAGCAGAGCTCTGCGGGCCACTGGTTGAGGAAAGGTTCAAACTCCAGGCAAGGTAATTCCCTCAGCCAAAGCATGCACTCATTTACATGAGATTACACTCCAAGCCACTCCACAAAAATCAATTCACACCTCTGTTACTCACCACAGAGTTGCATCAAGAAGTGACAAAATTTAAGTGATGGGAAACTGAAGTAAAATTCATCCCTGAATTTATACTTATATTGAATCAGACAAGGTCCGAAGCCAAGTTTCCTAGAAAAATGTCCATTTCTTTTTAGAGCCATTAAATAGAAAGGAAGGGATGGGCTACAGATACTTTAACCAGATTTAGCTCAAGAATTCAATTACTGTAAATCAGCTGGGACACCACAAAGGTTATTCTTTATCTTACCTAAAGCTGGTAGCATCATCCAAACAACACAGAATAATCCTGAGTGTGTGGAGGGAAGGAGTATATTTTGGGAAAAAAAAAAAAAAAAAACACTCTAGTATTTATGCTTATCTTGGAAAGAGAAAATCTGAGCAAGCTCAGGGGGTCCTCCGCCTCCTCTCTCATCTGCTGCTGTGCCCCAGGTACATCCTTTCCAGTGCCCTGCCAAACGGGCTTGCTGGAGCTTTTCTTCTGCAGCTCTGAGTCTGTGGGAAGCAGGAATACTGGTGTGCCTTGACTCATACGGCACTTCCACTTTGTTTTCTTGCCAAAAATATTGAGGAAGTCAGTGGTACAGGATGGCCTGCAGAAACTTATCTAGGAAGTTTTCTTGCTCCTTCATGATTTTACACCCCCTTTAATTTTTTGATCCTTAAAGACAGTAACACCAGTTGTAAATCACTGTAACAAAGTACAAAATAAATCTTTCTTGACCAGTTTTCCTCCAAGTCCCAAACTTTTGCAAGTTTTCAGTGGCAAAAATGACAGCAAGAGGCCTTTGCCAGAGGAATCCCAGGGCAGCAGAATATTGAACCCAGGCTTGAAATGTTTCACCTCTGAGCAAACACAAGCAGAGGGAAGGATACACTGTGTTCAAAGCATAAAATTCAGTCATCACTCTGTCCCAGAAATGTTCAGGGAAATGTCTGAAATATCCAGGGTTGTATGCAGCCATAAGAAGGAGGGTAAACAAGTCCACATAGCAATGTACATTCTCATCAAGACTTGAGATAACTCTCCAAGAGTTTAATCATGCAGTGCTACAACACTGCAAAATTTAGATATAGACTCAAAAACAACCACCTGAAGTAAACCCTAACTCATTACCAGGGCCATTATCAGATCTGGGATGTCTGAGGGCTATGTAACCCACTTATCATCAGCCCTGAGTCAAGCACAAGTCAGCCAGAGCAGAGCATCCGACCACTGAACGTGCTGCCTTGGACCAGCTGGCAAAGCCCAAATATTAAGTCAGACTTGGAAAAAAATAATTGCTTCTCAAGGTTTTGTACCATCACGACACAAGTCTGAAAGCTGTGAACTGGTTTGAGCCTGAATTTATTGTCAGAGAAATGAGTGGAGCTTGAATCTCAGCTGAAAAATCTCCTTATGATGTTAAACACTTCTAATTGCTCTTGCATGTGCATAGTCTCTCTCACTCTGAGCATGTTAGACATTTAATCTGTGCCAATCAACCCAGTACATGTGTCAATCACACATATATTAACAGGTTTCTTAGCTAATGAAAACTATATTGTAAACTGTCACCTCTTTCTAAAAAGTGAAGACTAAACCTATACCTTTTTACTCTGAGAATAGGACTAGAAAACAAAACGTTAGTTCAGTTCATTCTTGTCTTAACAGTTGAGATGAGGCAAGGACAACATAGCCACAGTTAACAGAAAAGATGGCTTTTCCTACAAAAGGGTCAAAGAATTGCATTCTCCTGCATTTTGCTGCATGACTACAATGCTGATCATGAAAAGCGCAGCATTTTAACAGGAGGTCATGTATTATACAGCAGTTCCATGAGAAGGCCTTGACCTCAGGCTTCTTCTATTGGAAGGTGTACTCCACCACATCCATTGCAACTTTTCAGGAGATTGTTAAGCTAAAGTGGTTCCTAATTCATACTGAAGTCAGGATTCCCTTTTGTTATAAGAAAAATTAGACCTCAGGGCAGATATTCAAAAGCACTGCTTCAAGCCAAGGAAGACTCTTGCAGGCTATGGTTCAGTTTCTTCTTGTAAAGGTCTCCAAAAAGCATTTCTTTCTCTCTATTGCCTGTAGAAGGGAGCCTACGACAGAAAGTTCTCCTGCACATTGTCTTTTATAAATACATTACTAATTCCACAGAGACCGGACTTTTGAAATTCCTATTAATGCCTACATAGGTTTAGAAATACGTCCAAAACACATTTTCTCAACTGTTGTCCAACACACGTTTAGTGCATTGGCTTCATGTGCCATTATTAATTAACTTACCACCCTGTTTGGAAGCTCTCCAAGCAATTGGAAATGGGGCTACAAATTCTGATCTGCTTAAGTCTGCAAACTTCAAGTCTCAGAAGGATTTAACTGCTAAGATTTTAATAATCTTATTAATAACCCATGATGAATTTATGCCCATTAATCCAGAAGTTGCAGGAAGTACAATTAAAAATTCTGAGCACATGATACAACCTGAATATATTAATCAAGCACCCATTACGATCACTGGTCACAGCATCAATCATATAAGATGAAATATGCATCATAAACAGCTTTAAAAAATTCAGATATCCAGGAAAAAAAAATCCCTCAGAAAAAGCCTCAGGAGATAGTTTATTGTACAAATAAAACTCCTGCAAATCACTGATGTTTTTCTACTAAACATAAAAACTTAATCAGTGTATGATTTCTAATTTTTATATTGAACTTTGCATAGATTTCTTACCAAGAAATTTCCTAGGGAAATTTCATAACCTCACACCTTCCCCATTTCCCTTTTTCTTTACAGTGATTTTTAAAATGTATCCTTACTGATGATATAAGGGTATATTGGTTTTTGTTTTTTCTTCTCCTTTTTTCTTTTTTTATCAACTCCATATAATGTTTCTTACAACTAGCCTAGAAAAAAGTCTGGGCATATACCAAGACATAATCTAAATCACAGATCTCTTAAGAGTAATGCCATACTTTACCTCAAGCAATACCACATGCAAAAGTGGACATCTGATTGACAACCATATTAATTTTTAATGCCAGTATTTGCAGTTTTAGCTCTTGCACAAGACATTTTGATTATAATATACTGTTCAGTAAAGGCACTTGTCACTCAAAAAGACAGAAAAACACACAAAAAAGATTAAGTAGGTATACTGAGAATACAGAGAAGTGAAAAGAAAGCACCAACACTTCATCTCCCAATATGGATCACCACAGAGGCCAGGCTGTGGAACTGAGCTGGCAAAAAAAATACAGTGCCATTCAGAGAACAGCAATGCCTATTTGTTCAAATAAAAAAACAAAAACACAAGAAGAGAATTATGCAGGAATACAGCTGTGACAATGGTCACCAGCCCTTTTTCTTTAAGCCTTGTTTTTCTGTAAATGACACTTCAAGCAGGCTGTAATGTTCTAATAAGTACATTTCACATTGCATAGACTGTATTTTATGAAGTATAGACTGTATACACACACGCAATTTTCACATATTTGTCAATTTTATACTTTGCGATAGCTTCACATAATCATCTTAGTTGAGATTTTCAAAGGCAGCTTGAAGATCACAGTCTTAATATGCTGATGTGATTTGCTTTTTGGTTCTCTCAGTGTATGTTTTATATAAAAAGTTGTGGAAAGCCTTACCAGTTTGCATGCTGCAAGGTCAAGAAACACTTAAGTATGCAAGTGCAGGAGGTAATAATGCCCTCAGCTCACTTCCCTACAAGTATTAATTAATATAGTGAATTTTTTTTTGGTTTTGCCAGAGAAGTTGCAAGATCTTATGAACAGATAGAAATTAAAGAAGCAACAACAATTCTCACTCAGCCTCTTCACACCTGCATTACACTGTACCATAGACTAAAGCACTATAGCTCTACTCACTCCATTCAAATTGCTTGCAGCCAATGACCCACTTAAAGCATTTTACACTATTGCTTTTAGAATAACTCTCCCAAATCAGACCTGTTCTGCTGCAGATAGGCTTTTGTGTTGAAAGGCACTTTCTGAAGTAGTATTTATCAAAACCCAAACAAATTATAGGACAATCTAATCAAAACACTGAAATGACTGCCTGATTGTATTTTAAAAATCATAACCTAATTAGAACCAAATTGATTTTTCCGTTAGCATGAAATTAAAACTAATTTCCCTGCACAATATTTACTCTAATATTCCCCAGATGTAAATACAGTCTCATAAAACATTTCATAAAAAAGGTTTTATAATTGTTTCCTGATTTTTTTCATTACATCATCAATTTTATTTATCTTTTTAAACTATCCTTCTTCTTGTCTCTCTGGAAAATATATTAATGAAGGGAGAGATGATGAAACATCCCTGAAATTCTTTAACTGCTCAGATACCATGGGCAGATAAAGAGGTATTTTTCAGAGGATCTAGTCTTTCATTTCCTTTCCTAGCCAAACCTGCTCCTGAGATGACTTTTCCTAAATTAATGTTACACTCAGGCTGATAGACAGCAAAAGGTGGCAGACGCTCCCTGTTCAATTTCTTTTAAAGAAATGGGGTAGAAAAGTAGATTTGTCACCAAAAGAAATTCCTCTGTCATCCTCCAACATATTCACAGTTTTCTCATTCAGTGTCACGTCTACTGCCCTAGGCTCTTCCTTTCTATTTGCCACAAAAAAAGTTCCTGAATTCCTGCAGCGTATGGCAGTTTGTACATTGGGAAATTGAACAGTGAGACACTACCTCACTCTAGCACAGACACAATCAGATTTACAGGACTATAATTTCATTTGTTGTGATGGTTGCCTTAATGAGGAATGCATGTTTCTATCCAACCAGGACTATTCTTAATGTAATATACTCTTGACCTTGAACATTTGTTGGGTCTATCTGACCAGTGGCCAACCCTAGGGAGTCTATTCTCTTTAAAGCCAAGATAATGAACAAAAAGTGCTATATAAACATCAAGGAAATTATCTAATTGCCCAAGGAAAAAAAATAATTATAGAATAGTCACCTCACAACTTTTTCAAATTTACATACCTATGTACGGAAGCACGTTACCTTTTGCAAATAGTAAGGTGATTCCCAAGAAAGTGACTCTAATGCAACACTATCGCTGAATGTTGAATATCTTCTCAGTTCCTCTCTATTTCAATGAAATATGCAGTGTTCAAAAGGAAAGTTAATTTGCAGAAAACTCCTGACTTACTCTTTTTTTTCAGAAGATACATTTTCTTTTGCCATTAGAGAGAAGCAGGTGCCTTCCTTTACGTATATAAACCATCAACTTGTGAATGCAGGTTTTCTCACATAAAAGGAGACCTTATTGTGTCATTTGCTCTAAGACACAAAATAAAAACATCCCTTCTGATTAGGAGAGTTCACACATCTTCATTATAAAACTGCGATGGCATCATCTCCCACGGGAGGCCTGATGACTCAGTCAGATAAAAGAAAGGCAACACCCTTGTGGTGGAGACACTTTTCTGTACTTGGACCCACAGGGTCTCTGGACAGGACCCAGTAAGATTTTTACAGCACAAGCATAAAGTTCATCAAGCAGAGAAGGTCCTTGGTCTCTCAGAGAGACGTGTCTATTTGCTGTACTACAAATAAGTAATAAATGTAGACGAGGACTTGGGAACTTTGATTTCAGTTCACACCTCTGCCACAGACCTTAGGGAAATCATTTCTTTCCTCTTTGACTCAGCTCCCTGAATGTAAAATGAGGTTAATGATAGTTTTATCATATCCTTTGTCTGATTCATCTACTCAGAATTCAAGGGGGTGGGGGAGGTCTCTCACTGTGTAATTCTACAGTAGCCACTGTAACAAGGACAAAACACTATTAGGGTGTCTGTTCTCCTCTGCCACCCATATAAATATGATAAATCATCTACTATTAATCATCAAGGCTAAAAAAAATTATCACCTCACAAAATGGTGCTAACAGAAAATTATTCCAGCAATATCCCTGCCATTTATCAAAAAAAACAAGTCAGGATTTTGTTGGTGGAAGAACATATAAGCTAACTGATCCAACAAAAAAACTTCCATCAGCAAAACATAAACCCAATACATGGGTAAGTTCCCATTTGTTCTCTATATTTTCTTGAAAGAATTGATAAAAGATTACAACTCATTATGGAATTATTCTCCCAGAGATATTTTTTGTGATTGTTTTCTCTTTTGAAGGGGGTTCTGCAGGCTATAAATACAAGAAGGCTTGTGCAGAGAAGTAAAAAAGCTAGAATGCCTGGAACAGCAACAGAGTTTTAGGCAGAAAACAGACAGACTTGTTTTCAAAACAATGACCATGCAATGAATTAATTAGAATACACAGATCTCCCATTTAAGCAATTGCTGTTGTAAGGAAATCTCCCTCTTGAACCAGGCTATGCAGAGTGAATAAATTCAGGGAGCAAGGTCCTTCCCCTCTCCTCTTCTAAAGGACCGTAACCTAGTGGTTAGATTTAACAATAATGGTAAATGCTACTGCCTAGCCTACCTAGCTTTTTTTATCCCCTTGATTAAAATCCTGTAATGCTAACAAGTACTCAAGTCTACTCACCTGCTTTGGGAGCTCAGTGGCACATGCGCATTTCACTGCAAAACCCCTCTTAGTTACGTGTTTCTGGAATTCAGCCAGTGAAGTGCTACACATTTTTCTCTCATTGCACAAATTCTTTCATGCTGATGGCACTGTTTGGCAGGCCATTAACTGGGCCTTGCTTATATTTTTCTTCTTTACATTTATAGGATGGTGCACAATAAACCTGTGTGTATTTTCCCAGGTCTCCATCTTTAACACCAACTTAACACCCAACACTGAAACCTGCAGCAAGTTCTCTTTGTGAAGGGGCTGAGCCGAATCTCTCATAGGTCCATGCAAGAAGCACTTCCAGTGAAAGCAGTCCCAAGGAAACTGATTGTCAGTTTTAAAACATGCACTGCAATCCAGCACCACAAAATAACATTCCCATCTTGGAAAAACACACCATCATTTAAAATGCTTTGACTATATTACCTGCTAATCACACATTCTGGTCTAGCTTCATATTAAATTAAACCCATTGCGCTGTCTGTGTTTACTCACGGTGACTATCATAAAGATATTCTTTATTCATTAAATATAGTATTAAAAGAAACACTGGAAAACAAGCATTTGAAATTCATCCCATGCCTAGAAGCCATAGGCTAAAATAGCACAGTACAAAGTTATTACAAAAGCTTATGTCTTCTTGAACAGACAAATATATGTAAAAAGAAGCAAAGCTACTTCTGGCAGCAAGCCCACAGAGTTCCGTGTCTGTGCACAAAGAGGGAAGAGTCTATTATCCAGCAGTGAGGAGGAAGCTCATGGAAGCTCAGACAACATGTAGACTCAGTGCATGTTCTCTCCAAAAAGAAGTGCTGATGGGTGACACTGAGCCAGAAGGCAAAGTTAGACTTTCTGTATTTTAATCTTGCTCCTCTGATGAGACATTTAAAAACAGAGGAAAAAGGAATAGGGGCTGTCCCAGTACTTCCAGCTAAAAGTTCTGTCCTACTGACTACGTTAAAGCATTCGAGAGCATGAAACCAGGAACACTGGTACACATGAAAACTTAGATATCAACCTTTGCCCTCTTCAGTAAACCTATAAATATTATAATAAATGTGGTTTTGTCACTGACATCTCTCAACAATTTTGAAATGTTTATTGTATACCAGATATCATGTGAAGGATTTGGGTTTCAAAGTGACATGGGAGACTTTGAAACAGCATGAATTCTAGGACAACATATTGCATGTGTCTGTCTCTGTGTCACGGTAATGATAAGAAAGGGCAAGAATGCAGGGGCACTTGCTCCTCTCCAAATATAATCACCATGCTCAGAAATTCCTAAATAACAGCCTTGAATCACTTGTTGGGGTGAGAAGAAATGGTAATCCTTGACTGGCCTAAATTAGCTCAAGACCACCACGTAGGGAACCTGTCAGGGAGAAAGCTGACAGCTCCAGACAGTGAGGCTGTGTGTCTAATCTTACATATTCATCACCTGAGGTACCGCTCAAAATCCGAAGCAACAATTGCTCAGAAGGACCAGCCGCTCACATCAGAGCCTGCCGCTTCCAGGCAGTAAAGAACCCAGGGCAGATGTCGCATGAGGAGGAGGACTTTCAGAGAAGGACAAGCAGTATGAAATTAGGAAATTAAGGAACTCGATGAGCAGGGGAAAAAAAAAAAAAAAAAAAACTTTAATCTAGAGATTTTTCAGGAAATCCAGATGAATTGTATAATTTGCACAAGTTAATACTTTTGGAGGCTAAGGATACCATAAAATAAATGAGTGCATACTCTGCTTGGGGTCTCCCTCGTGGAAAACGACATAGATCAAAGACTCCCTGCCTATTTTCTCTCTGAAAAATTGAAAATTAATTGCCTGAATTCACGTACCAGTTTATTCAACTCCTGCCTTTTCCAGTCATACAATTTGCATTGACTGACAGATACTTTTAGAATGCTAACATAAATAGCTGGCCTAATACTCCATGTCAGGGTATATTTTAATTGGTAAAAAGCAATCATCATCTTTGTTGCAGTAGGGTCATTTCTGAATGTCAGATATAAAATTAACACAAAAGGATAAGGTCCCTATCAAAAAAGTTGTATATGCACAGCCCGTGAGATATAAGGTAAAGAATAAAATCGATCAAGATCAAAAGGCAAACTCAATTCATAATGAGGAAAATAGTACTCAAAATGTTCCTGATCTGTCTTAAAATTAAAAAAAAATAAGGATAAAAAAGAGAAAAAAAGGCTAGAATTACAGCTATAGAATGGAGGTTGCAACATGTATGCTGTATGCATACAGATGTTCATGACTCCACCTCTGCTACAAAAGCTGATCATTTGACAGTAACCCTAATTAGTCACAGCTATGGCTGTCAACAGTAGAGCCAAACTCAAACAACTCTGGGTGGTCTCTACATTGGCTGCTCGCCCCTCACACATTCATATCAATTAGTCACCCACCTGTATTACAACGCAGAAAATTTTATTACTTTATAAAAAGGCAAGTATGAAATATGAAGCCCTGGGGTTTTGCCATTCATTCCCTTCAAACAGAAAAAAAAACAAAAAAAACAAAAAAAAAAAAAACTGCAAAAAAGCTGTGCATACCTATACTCTAGTTGCCCTGTGACTAGTTAATTAAGTTTCATGAATATGTAAATTATAAACATTGCAGTGGATTCTTTGACTTTCCTTTTAGTTCAGCACTGCACTAATACACCTGGGTCTGCATAAGTAAAAAGTGCAATGTCTCTGTATTTTCAGATGACAAATAATGCCTATATGGTACCGATCTTGCTGCAAGGAGGTGCAGTTTGTGCCTGTCAGCATCCTGCCTTCATTACCATCCTTCACAGTTTACCTGCAGCAAAGTCATGTCTCAGGCTCTAGACCAGAGTCCAACATTCCTGTGAAAACCAGAATTGTGTGACTGAGCTGCAACCCCTGCTTTACCTTACGAAATCTAGTCTCTACCTCAGACCACGACTCAAAGCTTCAGAATCAGAAATCACGTACTCTGCTCCCAGGAGTAACTACCTCTAATGGCTCCATGACTAGAAGTTACAGAAGGTGTCCTGGAGCCTGAGGGATAAAACACTGGATGTTCTTGTTGCCCATAAATATCTAATCATTTGAAAGTCTGGCTGCCACTGTGTGAATAATGGATTTTTGTTCAGCACATGAACTTAAAGGAAAAAACCCCAATGCTTCAAGGTGACCTTAAGCCATTGTTTTTTCCTCCTGGTTTATTTCCATAAATTTTATATAGCCCAAATTTTGACTTATTATCCCTGAAGAATTCTATGTAAGCACACCTTCAAAACAGAAGCAAAATGTTTCCTTCTAGAAGTGTTGAAGCTAAGCATTTTGATTCTCCTTTTTTCTTGTACCTGAAGCAATTTGTTTAAATTTGGCCTGAGTTTGAGCTGCCAAACTGCTCTTCTCAGTGAATTTACTCAAAGTTTTTTTGCCCCTGTCTAATCCTAAGAGATCCTCGGTTGAATGATATTTAATATTCCAAGTTCATGTGGTATGTATAAGCTATTTTTCTGCTGTTTCAGCAAAATCAGGTCCTTTTTAAAGTTCCCACTACCTACTAAACATACATTTTTCTTCCTGTCTGCCCAATCGACTTATCATTATTCTGTTCTGCTTAGGACATAGTGAACACTGCTGCCAGGAGACAAGATTGTTAAACAAATTACAGTAGATGCTCATGGATTATACCCATGTACATGGCGTTGTTTAAAAAATATCATAATAGTAATAGATAATCCTAAGAAACAGAGAATGCAATGTCTGACCAGTTTCAAAATGCCATCTTTATCAAAATTCTACCTACAGAGTGTGAAATCAATATATGGATGTTGCTGTAAAATTAATGAGCTCTTCAATAGGTTGTTTTGAGATTTTTTTTTTATTGTGAATCATCTCTGATTTTTCTTTTCCTAAATTGCATAGACACATGCATTGGTTGACTAATGCTGCTCCAAAGCACAAGAAAAATCTGCAAGAGGATTTGTCCCCTGTAACGATCTCCACCAGGCATATATTCTTCTTTCTCCGCACAGATAGACATCAAAATTAAGTACATTGGCTTAATTCAGTTGCCATTGTAAGCTCAAATGGGATACAAAGTGAAATCAATATTAGTGAAATAGATCAGACTAGAATTGGAAGGTAATATAATTAGGTTGGCTTTGCTATACTTTGTAATGCTTATCTGTAGTATTTTACCGAATAGAATACAGGTATCTATTTTCTGAAGCCATAGGAGGTTTTCAATGCTTATTGTCCTTATTTATTTCACTTTGAGGGAACACTTCAGAAAGACCTGTCTGTCCATCTCTGTGGGATTTAGGGCTGCCATATCTCCCTGAGTGATCTGGATTTCTTGTGTACAAGGGAGATTTGCTTCTTATGCAGCAGCATTAAGAATTGTTTTAATAGCACAATACAGAGAAAGCATTATGTGCTCTGGTCATAAGAAAAGCGCTCTTTACCTCTGAATACAAAGCATTTCACTGTGCAACAGTCTCTGAGCTCAAAATGAGGAACATGGGATCTTGTGCCTCTGCTGCTCAGACTTCACCCTGGCCCCATCAAAACTTCTTCGATCAGTTGGACAGCTTTACCATGCATAAGGCAAGATGGGGGCTGCAACGCAGCCTAGCATCCCTCCAGGGCCCTCTCAGACCAAGCAGGACTCCTGTACCTTTTCTTTGCTCCATCTTCCTGGGCTGAGCCAAAGTGCAGAGCCAAGACTCAGCTTTCACACAGCACACAGAGGTTCTCTCCAATTAAGAAAGTCATTTCTGAGCAATCAAATGCAAATCATGGGGTCCTTCCACTGTCTCTGATGCACAAATCTTCTTCCAAAGAAAGGGGAATTTATTCCTGAAACCCAAAGGATATTTCAAGGATGACTAAAGCTACATAATAATTTAATTAGCCTGGAACACTAAAGATTTAGTGGAGATAAAATTCCTTCAAAAGACAATACTAAGAGGCTACAAGAATTGTGGCTATACACCCTTTTGATCAATAGAAAACAAGCTAAAGATTTTATTAAAAGAAACTTAAATAATACTTGGATTTTGTCTAAACATGAAATTTGATGTTCCCTAAAAGACCTGCTGGATATGCAGCAAGAGCTCTATTTTGTCAGGATTGAAGCATGTCACATCAGGACATGGCTGCTGTAACATGGTAGAGAAACGTACCACCCTTAGGTCATACCAGGCAATGAATTATCACTATTCTCACATGCCTTGCCCAGGGTGCCACAACAACTAGTGACACAGAGTTAAAAGTGGCTCAGCAAAACAGTGCCCTAATCATCAAGAAGCCTTCCTCTAATGAGGAGCAGGCTGAGGAAGGAAGCACTCCTACTCTCCAGCAAATGCTTTCCTACTTCAGAGATTAATGATTAAGCCGCAAGGTTTTTTGTCAGAATTCTCCTTCATGGATTTAGCATTCACTTCACCTCAGATCCTGGGATATTATCCTCTCAATGGCTTGCCAATGGAGTATTTCTGAATGAAGAACGAGTATTTCTGATGCAATTTTTTTTTTTTTTTTTTAATCCTTATCACTAACAGAAGGAAAAAGGGGATAAGTTATTTTCTGTACCCCTCTCTCAAGTCTAGCTTCAATGTTTTTACCCCTTTGGGCTAAAACTTGTGATCCCAGAACTTGGTTTAGTGACAGAGGACAAAGTAAGGAGGTGTGTAAGAGCCAGGGAAAAAAATACATCCAGTGAGCTGCTGTGGAGCTACTGCCTCCTGAAGCTACTTCAGTCCAGCTGCTCTCCTGCTGAATCTGCTGTGAGGAGACTTGATTGTGTGCAGCATCCACGTGTGGATTTACTGGGAGAAGACGGCATCAACCTCCCACGGCATGCACACTCCCAGATGGAGGCAGGGCTGCACCCCTGCCATTTGGCAAGGAGCATCAGCCCCTCACTGGCAGCCCCACACAACCCCGAACAGCACTGGCAAGTCTATGCCATATACACACCGCTTGTGCCATTCCCTGAGGCCTCAGAGAAAAAGGAAATGCAACAAACACTCTCAAGGAAGGGGAAAGGGAAGCAGGTTTGACACAAGGCACAAAACTACTGTGAAATGGATTACAAGAAGCTCTTAAAAGGCTGGCATTTGCAGTTAATAACCTGATGCAGAAAAACTTGGAACCATAAAAGCAAATCTGGCAGCAAATGACAAAACCTGTTTTCCCTGTTCCTAACTCAGCCCTTGCAGGGCAAGTGGGACTGACCTTCTTCAGCGGGTGAAGCAGCAAAATGCAGGAGCAATAGCCAGACATGGAAGGGCAGTGCTGCAGGGACACCAGTGCTGTCACACTGGTGCACGAGGACAAAAAGAAACAGCAGGAGATGGGGAAATTAGTATACGAAAATAAAAGACAGGAAATCACTTGAAATCAGATTTGATCTCATTTAGGATTGCCTGTTCATTTTTTTTTATTCTGCTACCCACTTTCACAGGTAACAAACCAGAAATAAAAATTATAACACCTTACAGATTTATAATTCTAATGTTCCCAACTGATTGAGGGATTGCCACAAATTTCAGTGTATGTCAAGGATCCCATTTGTAGAGGTATATCATAGACTATGAAGAAAAATAAGATTTCCTACTTTTAAATTAAATTAAATAGAGTAAATCATATAAAGTATAGCATCAATAATGTGTATAATCTCATATTTTGATTTTTGGTAAACAGGCTCAAAGGTAGAATATATGTCACACCTGTCATACATCCTACCAGACCAGGACAGAGACCTGTGTTGCATACCAACTCCTCAAATTTGCTTTAGTTTAGGATTGTTTGTTGAAATACAGCAAGATGTTGGATATTACAGTAAGAAGCTCCCGTAAACCCCCAGGAAAGTGCTGAGTGGTGACGAGTGTGAGAGGTCTTTAAAGTGAAATAAAGCCAATACTGAAGTTTCTACCATGATCCAAATCTACTGAAATGGTAGTCTACACAGATGTTGTGCATTTTGTCATTTTCAGTGACATAAGCAGGTGAGTAAATAAAGGTGATTCAGTTGCTATCAACTATATCATAGATTTCTTTTGAGGTGGTTTAACCAACTTCTGCTGAATTCCTTTCTGGATCACAAAGAAAAGCACTAACTGTAAATTTCATTAGAATACACAGTTCTTAAAACACAAGAAAAAAAAAAAGAAAAAACTTTGCCTAAAACCAGTCAATAAAAGTGCCAAAAAGAGAATAAGTTTACAAAGTAGCATTCACCATGGTATATAACACTATAATGAAAGTGTAAATGTACTAAGCTAAACATAACAGCATTTAACATTTACGTAGTTATTTTAAATAGAAGGTTGAAGATAATTAGCATAAAAATGTTAATATTTTCAGGTGTAGCTTCACATAGTGAGAAATAATAATTAAGCTGCTGTTGCTTTATTCATTTAAAGATATTGCATGCCATGAGATAAAAAGAAATGTAGAACTGCCTGCCCAGGACCAAGACAGTCACTTAGATGATAAAAAACCCTCATGCTTGTTTTTCACTTGCAAGATTTTCCCATTTCTGCTTGACCTAAGAGCCAATCTAGACTCAACAATCTCAATGAGAGTTTAGCAAAAACATTTTACAGTGCTGCTACTTGCCAAAAGAAGATAATGACCATCAAACATGTCCACTCAGGGCTTGTGCAGATCTCAGGTTCTTCCCAAGATCCAACAAGTTCTCCCACAGTTCAGAAGAAATACCTTATGAAGCTGCTTACCTTACTGAGCAAGAGCCCTGGAATATAACTGCAGTCTCTTGCTAGCTGCAAGCAAGAATGTACAACTTCACTGAGGCAAAATAGAATATAGTATGGCAATAATCTAATTCTCCTCCATTTTAAAAGGATAAAAGGCTTTCCTTCCCCTTAACACTCCGTTCAGCAGAGCAATCCAGAATCACACTATTTCAACTGTTAGAGACCTACATTCCACCCTAAAATGTTCTCCCTTCCAGGTGCTGTGTCTTGATGTTATTTATCATCGTCAGCAAAGATCTAACAACCCAGGTTCCTGTTGGTAGGCTAAGCAATGCTCCTTCAGTAAAATAAACCCTTCATCCCCCTTGAACAACCTGGTCGCCTTCCCTGGAAGCTGTTCCAGATTGAGTTCATCTCCTTTGCCTTTATTTTTGTTCTTAATATCATCTTCTCCAATCTAACTGGTGGTCCCCATGTGACATTCTAGTGAATGTTACAGTGAATAATATTGCATTGTCTTTATCTAGAAATTTTCTGTTTAGCCAAGAAACACCATTATGTTTATCTAGTAAAAATCTATCTCTAATAAACCCATTATACATTTTATGCTATTTCCTATTTAACTTTCAGGTCTTCAAATATTTTTGCCTTCAACTTGTAGGATAGTATAATCTGCCACCATTTCTTCAGTATATATATCAGATCTGGTATTATCTTCTCACTCTTAGATGGCTTCAATAGAAATCCTTGCTGTCACAATTTCCATTTATAAAGCAATCTCTCCAAAAGATTATCTGGATCTTCAGACTTGAGCATATTAAACCCTGCAACTGCCTTCAATGCAGATATCATTTCTACTTTCTTGATCACTTGCCTTTGAGTCCATGGTCAGTACTGTCATCCTTCCTGAAATAATGATGCCAAGTATACATTTAATACTAGGGCCATCTCTAAATCTTTTCTCTATAGCGTTCTCACTGCATAGATGTCTTCTGTCTTTCCTTACTCTTTCTTATTTACATGGCTCCTAGATTTCTCTTGATGGAAGAATCCTCTATCTCCACTTAGTGTCCTCTGCAAGTCAAAAGTGACGAACTTTTGTTCCATAAATGTAGATAGCTTCCTTTCTCATTACCCAGATGCCTTGAAGGCTAGATCTTGTACTTCTCTAATTTAAGGAATCCAGGCGTAAAGTTGTGAAATGTCACTAGCAGATGACTAACCTGTTTTCAGAGCCTTTTGATATATCAAGGATTTTTTGAGGGCATAAGGTTGCTTTGGCATCCAGTTTTACACATTTTCTAGCAGCCAAAACAAAGGAATAAATTATTCTTTTGTACTAATTATTATTTTAAAATAAACTTGCCTTACACTGAAGTTTTATCTGTAGTACTGCAACAGTAAATTGCCCAGTTGCACATTACAATTTCTTTATCACAGTAACATCCTGTTCCAGTTCGTATGTGAAAGATCATTAAAAAATATTGCTTATTGTTGGATCCAAAATGCAAAAAGGTTTAACATTGAATAAAAATTATTAAGGAATGAATATGCATAAAAATGCATCTTGGAAAACAGTGAGTTAGACATTGATTTCTGTCTGGTTATTATGCAAACTCAACTGGGCATGAAAACAGTAAAGTATTTGGAGAAAATATCATGGATAAAATTTGACTCCTATCTTCATGAAATCTCAGCTCAGAAAAAAAAAAAAAAAAAAACATATTTCAGCCCCTAAGAAGTG
Organism: Tyto alba; assembly: GCF_018691265.1. Classification (NCBI taxonomy): domain Eukaryota; kingdom Metazoa; phylum Chordata; class Aves; order Strigiformes; family Tytonidae; genus Tyto; species Tyto alba. The sequence goes on from NW_024881303.1 coordinate 11,511,992, forward strand.
TTCTGTTTTTATAGCTCTCGTACCACTAGAACATGAGGGTACTGATCATCTCTCAAAGTGAAGCTATTCTTTGTAATTATGTCTATTTAGACAGAGGCAACTAACTTTAAATCCTCCTCCCTGAAATTCTTTTCCATATGACAGTAGTGAAAAATAATGTGCATTAATCATGTATGCACAAGCCTGAGTCAAAAATCAGAGCCCCATTGAGTGAAGCCTCATGCAAACATACTAAAAGACAAGTGATATAATCATGGCAGTTTAGAAATCAGTGTGGGGTCTGCATTTGATTTGACCTGGATCAGGCTTTTTAGGATTACACTCATTCCTGCCCACAATGTAAGAAGTCATTGCAAGAAAAAAACAGGATGTGGAAAAGGCAAAATGGGTGGCAATAACAGTCCCATGAGCACTGATATGAACGATGCTTTATTTTCAGTTAATTTGTTTCTCATGGCTGACTGATTTTTTTAAAAAATAGTTCAAATAAAGTAACAGTCTGAGAACCCATCAATTGCATTTTACCGCTAGAAGCTTATTGTTATTTAACTTCCCCCTTGGGCAAGAGATGGCTTGATCTGCAGTGTGCCCCAAGCTACAAATACACTCCCTGACCAGGAGTCTAACCATTGTGTGCCTCCCAAATGGTCAGCTGGACATCATCAGTTAGTGACTGGACAAAGAAAATGATTTGCCATCTCTTAGTTGGTGGCAGTCTGAACTAATGATTTTGAAGGTTAAAAACTGTACTTGGTTTTCATAAGAATTCAGTATTTTGCAGCTTCCTCATACCCTGCTGTATTTTGTTGAAGTTATACAACAGGTTCAAACATTTATAGGAGAATTGGGGAATACACATTTACATCTACAAGGGCCAGATGAAAGTTGTTAGAGCAATACTGGGGCACCGGCACCGTGCAGATTTACCTTAGCTCAGGTTATGGTCTGGCTTTGCACATGAAAAATCCAAGGCAATTTTGTGAAAATGGTAACAAGAGCAATAAACAATATTAGTAATGACCATCACATCACAACACTGCCATCTCAGTAAGAGTTGAGTGAACTCAAGAACACCCTAGCAGGAACAAGCTTTTTAAAAAAAAATGCCTGATCTAAATCAAAAATACTAGCATCCTAAAAGAGAGGGCTGAACTTTTTAATTCTCATGCACAGCATACAAGGTGAGGATCAGCACCATTTTTCATGCAAGCCTAACAAAAATTAAGTGTAAATAAGACATATATCTGAGTATATAATGTGCACATTAAAAATACTGTCTGAAGATATCAACAGTACAGAGCATGAATAATACACTGACAAGCTCGTGAAAGAGTGATGTTCTTTGAGCTCATCATTGCATACTTGAACAGAGTATGAATATTTTATATTCATGCTGTCATACTGCAAGTTGAGCTGTTTGCAATAAAAAGGCGTACACATAACACTACTATTCATGTTTACATTTACCCTGCAAAAGTCAGCAAAACGTTTCCTTCTTGTAAGCAGTCCCTCTCCCTCCCTCACTCTTTTTAGTTCAGACACAAGTTTATTCAAAAGGACGGCACAGCAGCAGGTTGGAAAAAGGAGAAGAAAAAAAAAATAAATAAAAGTGGCTTCTGGGTATCCAACCTAGGGAGGAGGCAAACAGGACCTTATAAGCCAACACCCATAGGATGCAGCAAGTTACCTATTTTTAACAACTGCTGGAAAAGGCTCTTGCTAAATGTGGATTGGGGGAAGGATGTGGCAGAGGAAAGGAAACTAAATAGCATACCCACCTAGATACCTCAGATGAGTCCATCAGAATCTGCAGAAATTAATATGCAATGTGGAAATAACCCCCAGAGAAAGCAGCCCTATTAGCTTTTATGCCAAATGATCACAGCATTATGTGATAGAAACATCCACCAGAGCTGACACATTAGGATTTCTAATGTTCTTTATTTGGCAACTCTCTTATCACTTACTATCAAGAGAAAAAACAGAGAGGATTCAGAAGCAAGTAGTGTTCAACTATAAATTAGCATCTATAAGTTAGCAAGTAGCTAATGTATAAATTCTGGATGTTTTCACTGAAGGGCACTGAAAACTTTTAAAGAAAGCAACTAAAAGCTTAAAGCTTCCATGGCTTGCTTTCATGGCAAGCTGAAACCTCTCATTAGGATACCAGGTAGAAAGACCTAGTAAGTGCTCCCAGGAACAGCAAATCCGAGTCTCGTCCTCTCATCAGCTCATTTGTCATTAAGGAAAGGACAGAAGATTGCCTACTTCATGCGGAGAATCATCTGGTAGCAGCTTGTGCAGTACCCCTCTTTGCACAAAAGTCATTTCATGTTTATTAGGACAATCAGAGAATGGTTTTTAGAAGAAACTGCTCCATAGCATTGCCACTATCCATCTTCTCTTGCCAGTTTAAGAGATCAACGGCATTCCCACCTCCAGGTCTTCACCACCACAGAATGACTCTACACATTGAAAGTTAACATGCACCTACTCATGATCATCAGTTTCTCCATACAGTTGCTGCATTCATGATCTCTAGACAAGCATTTTGAGGATTTGTTTCTCAATTAGCACACTCGGGCACAGCATGACTTCATTATAGACCAAACAAAACTGCTAGTAATTCTTCCAGTCCTGAGCAAGTGTAAAAGCATATGATGTAAACTGTACCAGTCTTTCAAATACTACTGTAAGGCTATGATTTGACTTCTGTTGACATCTGCATAGAAATCAGCTACCAGTCTTCTGACATAATCATCACTTATAATTTCAGAGACAGCGCTGAAGACCCACTATCCAGCAATCTTATTTGAATCTGCTTCATAATGAGTGACATTTTAAAACCAGACTACTACAGGGAAAAGATATCTCTTTTAATGGTTCAGAAGAGGTCAAGCCATCAGATAAAGGAGGAACTAACAGAGCCTGGTTACAGTCAGCTTGCAGTGAAATATGAAAAGCTAAATTTAGCCCCTCTATTGATGTCAGATTATTAAGCACTTCCTTACACGTGCATTCCTATGCATAATGACATCTACTACCAAGGCCTAATCTCAGTGCTCAGATTTATTTTACTCCACTTAAATTAAAAAAGAAAGAATTTTCCCTGTATTCTTCTAATGTTTTTTCATACAGCATAAGCAGAACTCAAGCTATTTCAAATGCATAGTAACTTGAACTGCACAATTAGACTTCTCTATCCCTCTCATCAGGTCATATATATGAAAGAGAAGGATGTTAATGTCCTGCTCCCTTACACTGAATTAACACGTGTTCTTGTCAACAAGAACTACTTAGTGAATTGGTGTTCCTTTGGTCCAAGGTGTTCCCAAATGATTAAACAAGAACCATGCATTTTTTCAAAGGCTGTACAATTTGAAATCTGTAAAGATTATCGCTGGGTTTAGTACAAGAATCTTTTTTTCCTAAAAGACTAGCTTAATGGGTCTTTATGTTTTTTCCTAACCATGCTGCACAATGTCTTTACTACAAGTTATCTTTATTGCATTGCTTATAGACCAGCTCAGCAAAGTTAAACCTCAAGGAATCACATAGCACTTTATTTCTTCCCCTTCCCTCTCTTCCTCTATCTTTGCTTGTGGTACTTTGAAACGTACAGATGATAATTTCATACCAAGATTATTATACCAGTCAAGTTATCTAGGAGAGCCAGTGGTTTCTTTTTTTCCTGCCTTCTGTGGTCTCTGCAGTCATTAAAAGGGTGGACAATAGTCTGGGATCCCCTAATCATGCTACAAGTTGTTATATCTCCATTTACACAGGAGATACCTACAATTTCTGTAAATTATTGAGATTCAGTTGAATGTAATTCAGTCTTGTCAGGATAGGGTAAGTTTTGGCACTACTTCTGTGGGATCAATGATAAGTCCCTGATTTGGAGTATCAGAGGCTGCCAATGAGTCACAAGACCTTTGAGTTCTACCAGAAGAGTCAGGCATATGCCAAAAAGAGTTTCTAGATAAGCCTATAATGTGCTTCTTTCATGCCAATATACATAAACTTCTTTCATGTCAATATGTGTAAGCTTTCTTCTAAAATAATTATCAAAAAAGACTGGTGAATCTGTGTCTCACACAGCTTTCACTTGCCTACAGACTTGGATTCTTCCCCCAGATCTAGAATAACCAACAAAGAACAGATACAAGAAAAAACGACCTACCAGGTATCACAGTGTACTGTCTGGAGATTTACAGGGCACAGAACAGTCTAGTACCCCTCTCCCCATTGACTTCTGCAACAAATAGGTCAGACCACTTTCTATCACACTGCTCCATTCCTCTTTGCAGAGTCTCCCGAAAGTCAATAAGCTACTCTATTTTCAGGAGTAACAAACCGTATACTGTCTGCAAACACACACACTAATGTATAACAAGCTACGAATCTATAGGCCTTTTCTATTCAGACACACAAAAAAGGAGGAGGGCCCCTTTGACTGGTACCAATTACGCATTTCTCCAAGTCACAATAATATACCACTAATATTATCCAGAGGGAGTCCCTTTGGCTCCATTCTTAGCTGGTGTTTCTAATGCTCCTTTACAGAAGGATATTCAATAAATGAGGTATTTCTGTGACCTACAGCAAGCCTGCACACAACTGTTTGTATTATATATGGTTTCATTTTGCTCCCCAGCACTGCTCTTTGGTGGCTGTTACAGCCCATAAAGCCATCTGTTAGGAACACTCAGTCATAAAATTATTAATGCCTATAGCCTAAAACCAACCCTAAGTAAATAAACAGTACCAGAAGGCCCAGTGCAAAATTCTGGGATGTTAAATACACAGGAAATATACAGAAACATAAATCTTCTTAATAGTTCTACATGCAATTATGTATTCACTTGAAATTCAAATAACACACAGAAAGACTAGACAGAAGTTGCTTCTAAAACAGCGCACTGCAGATTTTCCTCAGAGTTGAACCCCACATGAAAAAATCTGGGACATTATTGTGAATCCTTGCAACATTTAGAGCTAATAATAGAGAATTATGCAATTAGGAAAAAAGTTCCGGAGAAAGAAGCTCAGGACACACGTAATCCTTAAGGCTGAATATGCAGAGAACAAAGGAAGAGTGTCCCAAGTTTGAATCATTCAAATTCTTGAGAGAGGAGGATAAAGGAAATTTATTTGTATTGAATATGTGGCATTTGCAAGCATGAAGAAAATATTAAGAAATTAAATACAGATGGATCTTTACCACTGTAATGACAAGTCTCTTGAGTAGAAGACACAGGACTTCCACCTTAGTCACTTGGCACTGGGTCCTACCTTATTGTAAAGATGGAACCTCTTCCCCCTCCATCATGGCTCCCTTCCACTGTACTTGCCAAGGGGGCCTCCAGAAGGCTGACACGGAGCCTGATCTGTCAAATCTCATGTACGGGATGCGAGACAGACACAGCTGGCTCTGCTCCCCATCCCTCCCACAGCTAGGGCCATATTTCATGCATGCCCAGCACAGAAGAGCAGCCTGTCGCCCTAGTCTGGTAGCCACAAATATCAACAAAAGGTCTGGTCTTAACAAGGCTCATCGGCTCCCTAGCTGCAGTTTAGCATCAACAGCAATAAGTTCAAGTGTTTACAGGCTGGGCATGTGAAGGAGTATCTGGTTTACAAATTCCAGCTTTGAAAAGAGGATCAAGACCTGGCTAAAGATAGACAAATATTCACTGTCTTGAAACCAGCTGGTCCCCAGGGAAGCTAGCACAGTCAACAGCTTTGTCATGATGGGGCAGAGGACTGGACACTTGCACCTATGACAATGGCTAAATCAATAAAGCTGCAAGATCGGTTGTGCTACAGCCAGCACTAGGCATTAACAGCCCCCAGCTAATATAGATATGGTCAGTATGGTATGACCAGACCAGCCTACAGCATAACCACATGAATTTAGACCTACACAGAAGCTGCTTCCACTTACAGCACTGCCTGCGATAGCAGCCTGACACACCACAAACTTGGGCTCTGCAGTGAACCTGGTTCTCAGCTCTCTACCTCCACCCATCACTTCTCCAGCAAGAAGACTTCCTTGGGACACCTGTGGGATATGATGAGCCCCTGTGGGAGACACAGAATCTCCTATCCCCAGGGCAAATCCAGCACCAGATTACTGGAACTAGTGAAGGGTATAGTACCACTCACTCCTACACAGAAGATGTTGTTGCTCTAAAGAACTTGCCCATCTTAAGTCTTAACCCCAACACCATCACACCCCTCAGGAGCTTACTGGAAAATACAGCAGCATTGCTCAGTTTAGTTGGCTTGATACTAATTTTCAAGAAATTTGAAATGAAATCTTCAGATGAGTCTCTTTCATTCTATAAAAAACCCCAGAGTAAATCTGTTACCTTAATGGAAAGTAATTCCTACCTCCTTGGAGCTCCTGTTAAGCCTTATAACCACAGTAATATACCAGAAATCAAGCAGGAAGTTACTTTATATTCTTTTAAATAACAGTTTTAAAGATCTTCAAATCTAAGCATATCACTGCATTGAAAACAGGAGGATTTTGTTCCAAACATGTATTTGTACTTTGCCGCTGTTTAAAACTGTGGTGCCCTTTCCACTGCATCTCACTTGGTTTGTATCACAACTTGCACATCTTTCACTTTTTAACTTAAGATTTTGTTTCTTAATCACAGAAGGAAGGAATTTAGAGTTGTGCAAGTCACAGACACAGGGTCTATTTATAGTATGTTGCACATCTGGGTTTTCTCTTAAACTGCCAACTTCTGTAAATCAAGTTGTGATTTTTACTGTGAACCACATTTTGACAAATCACCTAAAAACCAAACACCTTATATTTCTCTATCAGGGTTCTTTAAGACCTTGACTATCCTGGAAATAAGTCTTATGTGTCAGAGCTCCACAGACTAGGAATTGAAAGGAAAAGTCCAAACTAGACCTAGTAATACAGGAAGTTTCATACAAAAATATAAATAGATTGCAATAATCATAAAACATCCCCCACATGCAGACTGGGGCTGCAGTTCAGATTCCAAAGTAAGACTTCCATAATCTGAGTTCTGTTCCCAGCTCCAGTGCAAATTTGCATTGCAACTTTTGATAAATTATTTCATTTCTCTGTGCTTCATCATGTCTGACAGACAGGAACAGTTTATTTCTTTTGTCTATCCTGTCTATTTAGAAATTAAGATTCTGTGGACAGGAGAACAAATGACAACACTAGTGGAAATTGTTTCTTAGCTGGGTTCCTCAGTGCCCAGTTTGATCAAGACTTGGATTTCTGGGTGTTACTGTAATATCAGTAAGTTTTACCCAGGTTACAAAAAAATAAAACATTGCTGCCAGAATACATTGCTAATAGAAAAAAACCTTTAAGCAAACAGCAAACATCAACTCAGCAACATCCTTTGGTGTCTCACCTCACAAAGTAATTGTAAACAGGATATCTTGATATATTTTCTACTTTACTGACTAGGACATTAGCAAAATACTCTTTTCCAGACCAGATGCACACAGCAATCGTTCTTATCCATCATGTGTCCTACTGTGTTCCTCCACAATCACAGCACTTTACACAAAGCAATATTTATATATATCAATCACTAATTTCACTTGTTTGCATGTCCTCTACACCCAGCCCACCTAACCACAAAGATTCCTTGGAGAATCCAGGTCAAACTCTGCATTCTCCCAGGACAGCATTTTCCACTTTTCTGCTATGCAACAGGTTTCCTTCAAGAGCAGGGGGACTCAATAGATCCGTATTTTCTAAATTACATATGTTGAAAGATATTCTAGGCACTCTATAATTAGCCAGCAAGGAAAAGCATTTCTGATTCATTAGGTCAACTTTAATGGTTTCCTCATTAAAAGTTTTTGCTGTTAAGCTGACAGAAGCTAGAATTTAATAGTCGCTTCCAGCATTTTCTTTATTAGCTGATCTCTATTGAATCAGTCTTTATCACCTGAAGAGATATTTTAAATGGAAATTCCTCAGCCCTGAGCAACCTAGATTGACCAAAGGCCTAGAGATTGCTCTGTCCCTGCTTTAATAAACTGTATATATTGCTGCAAAGGTCAGTTCTCATTAGTCAGTGATGGCTGTGCAAGATTTAACAAATTATATCCCAGTACTAATATGTCACTTGTTGATACTGACATATTCTTGTTGATATTAAATATCTATTAGATGGAATTTATAAATATGAATCTTTAGGGACATGTTACAAGATTGTTCCCCTCACATCCAGCTCACAACTGTGGGATAGTTCTGCGGTCTAGACAAGCTAACTGTTGTTTATGCGGCAAAATATATGATTCAGTTCTTTTATTGTCCCCTCTGAATACAAATCAGTCAAAGAAAAGGGACAGGCTTGTATTCTACATGCCTGCAGATGAGTACTTTCACAGGTAGCTCATGGAAACAGATTTCCCTTTGTCATGCTTCAGCCAAACCAAGCTACATCCCATGCTAATATTCTTAAGTTTACATTCATGTTAGTATTCTTGAGTCTTTCTTTAAAAGGGCAAAATTGCATTTCTTCCATTTCTCATTAATGTCCCAGCTGCTAGACACTGAACTTTCACAGACAGCAAGTCCACCCAGCTATAGACAGTAATAAGCTTTTACAACTTGGTTATTTCAGAATATGCGAACTGCAAATACAATAAAGAATTGGGCTCACTGAATCCAATCAAGATTGCTCTATGTTAATTAAAAACTATACTCTTCAGGAGACTAACTTGATTTTTTTAATGGCTCCTTAATAGGTGTCTTGGTCCGAGTTTGCAAGTTACTTAGAGCCAACTCCTATTCAAACTTCTACTTTCTGTGGGAAATTTAATTTGAGGAACTTATAGAGTATTTTAGGATGAATGCTTGTCTAACGAATAAGATATTTTCCCAGGACTCGGGAGATGGAGATTCAATCCATGCATCTCTCACTGAAGCTGCCTATGACCTTGAAGAAACTATCTCTCAGGGCTTCAATTCCTGCAGACACAAAATAAAAGTGACATTTGCCTTCTCTCGCGTTTGGTCTATCTTGTCTGTCTGGATTATAAACTCTATGTTGGCAGGGACTCCCTCTCACAATTTGTTTGTAAAATGCCTAGGGTGGCACTTTACAAGCTGTAGCTGCTAATCTAATACAAATTAAAAATAGTAATTCATATGTCAACATACTAACTGATTTTTCCCATCATAAGCCTACATAGGTGCCTTTAGTAGAGGTATTTCTTCTAAATGGTATCAGCTGAGAGAATGGTGGAAGAGAGGTTACATGAGATGGGAAGACATTGCCAGAGGCAGTTCAGCTCCCCACTTCTTTCATCCTGACACACTACTTCAAACAATAATTGCATTAATTTGGAATTTAGCAGGACTTTAGTCTCAGCCAGGGTGTCTGAATTCCCTTATTTCAGTAGGAAAATTATAGGGAATCAGAAGCTCAGCTGCCAGTGATATTTTTCCTGGTAATCTCCTCAAGAAAAACCAAAATTGGCATACTCAGCACTAAGACATGACTGTCCGTAGCTGCAAAATCTTGCTTGCACAGAAGTGACCTTGGCATTCTTCATAAATACAATGTTAATGGAGGATTAATGTAGGGAGGAGGAGACAGCAGCAAAATAGGGAATAGATGGGAAAATGCGTGGGCAGTAAAGTAGCAATGAGCTTTCAAAACCCCTCTATACTCACAGACCATAAAACAATGGAAGAAAGGAGTATTTACAAAACCATTCTCTGGAACTAGGATGAAATGATTCAGCATGACAACAGTTTAGAGACTCAGTGCAAAAAAATAAATAAAAAATTATGGATTAGGAAAACGATAAGCACTATAGTAGCACCAGCAAGTGAACACCTTGAGCTCTTCACACAGTCACTATTACTGCTGCCACTTCTGGCTGCCAAAACACCTCAACCTCCCTTGTTTGCGTTAGCATATGTGTTTTAAACAGATGTTTTGTGGTGCCATGAGCAGCATCAGAATGGAGGTTGAGGTTAGCTGAAGAATGACTGTAAAAGTGGCATCCAATCCCAGGCCCTCTTCCAGTTGTTGTTGTTTTTTGTTTTGTTTTGTTTAAAAAAAAAAAAAAAAAAAAAAAAAAAAAAAAAAAACACCACCAACCCTTAGACAAGCTGCAGAGTGGCAGACTTCTTGCTGAACAGAGCAATCCTTAAAGTAGGAAATAACAGGAAGGCTTAGAGGCATATGGAACCCATTAGAAATGGCATGTTTGCAGGGACAGATTATAAATTGGATCAACTAGAAAAGCATCTGAAAAAAGCCTGCCTACAATTCCATCTTGTGTGAACTGTCTCAATCCAGCTGAAGTGTGTTTCTAACCAGAGACTTCACTTTTCCGTCATTTCTTCATTTTACCACATTTGGAAAACGCCCATAAGTGATGACAGCAGAAGCCCTACATACAGTCAGACCCACCCTGGAGCAGAGGGAAAGGGGAGAGGAATGAATGGCATACTCACGTAGGCACCTTAACATACAACCATTACATCTCCAACATTTGCCTTAACCAGAAAGGAACCATTTCAAAGGTTTAATGGGGCCATGATCCACATTTGTGCAGACCCCAAAGCTCTTCACACCTGGATGCGACAGACATGCAGCTGCTCCACTAGCTCAGAGTAACACACACTGGGGTGCTCTCCTGCAGCCCCACACTTATTGTGAGCGTAGATTTTGCCACTTTGTGCCCGCCACCCCCCACCACCACCACCCACCTTGGCTCACCTTGCAACTTCTGGAGTCTTGACTGGTAACTTCCCTGGTTTATGCAGATGCAGTGGATTTCAACCTAAAAGAATAACAACCAGTCATTCATTAACATCAGACATGCAAAACAAATTTAGCTAAGCTGATTACTGTAATGTAGTAGCCAAGAGCACTGTTCAAATTGACATGGGAGAAGAAACGCCTTTGATACTCTCAGTACAACAAGCTGTCTATTTTTGTGAAGTCTCATGTTTCCTAATTACCTTAATACTATAAGAATTAGGTAATACCAATGTACAATCACTCACACCGGGCTGGGTTCATAGCCTCCCTTTCCATGGTGCTTACAGGGAATGCTAATCTGATACAAGAAGTCTGGCTGCAACAGAAGTGGTGTCAGGGAGCTTCTTTGCAACAATCAGCTGCACCTCAGGATAAGGAAAACCCTAAAATGCCACAGGGCAGAATTCACATTGGAGTAAAGGAAATGCCACAGGCATGCAGGCAACTGCAAATACATCCTCCTGAGTTGTGGCCTGTCCCTTGCCTTGATAAAATCCTTTTCAATGACTGCTGCTCTACAGAGGACTGTCCCCTTACCCCAGAAAGTCCCTTCCCCACCCTACCACAGCCAAAAATTAGGATGAAGCAGTGTCTTCCCTCGAGTGCTGTGAAAGCAATTGTGCTTTGCCAACCATTTGTGTGCCAAAAGATACCTAACACACCCTCTCGCTCCACATATCGCCTCCATAATCTGTGCACAACCCACACAGACTATCAGTATGAGCCTGGCACAGAAAAATAATGCAGCTATGGAGATGCCCTGACTTGACCCAAGAGAAAGGGAGCAGTTCCTGGAGAAGGTTAATTTTCCATTCACCCAGCCCTTTCCAGTAACACTCAAATTTAGGCCCGAAGGAATTGCATAGGTGATGTTGGATGTCAGGTACAATATATGCTGCAATAGCTGAGCATATCAGTGCTGCTAGACATGAAGCAGGACCTTCTATGCTAACCCCATAGTGTGTGCTTCACACCCCAGTATTTTTCTCTGTGTATTTATGGTCAGACTTTGAAAAACAAAGCAAAGCGTCCTAAAATGGGAGCAGATGGGGTCTGCCTATTATCCCAAATCATTCTATGACAGAGAATAAAAACAAACAAGGCTCATGTGTGGCAACCTGCAGTGCAAGACACTAAGCTGACAAGCAGTATCTTATTGTTGAAGAGACCCAAGCTGTCTCTCCTTTCTAGTACTTCAGTGGAGTTACTTCTAGCCTGAAATAGTGAGAGTAAGGAAAGGAATCAGCCTTTGTGTGCGACAAACACAGCTGAGACTCAGTCTTTGGCTCTTGGGCATAAAGAAAGCAGAAAACCAAGTAGCTAGGAAAAGTGTTAAACTTTCCACAGCTACAAATTGCTCTTTCATGCATGATATGTACAATTATAGCATGCTTAAATCCTGGATTATTGGGACAATAGGGTGTAGCAGCTTTAATCCAAGTGAGTCATTAAACTGTGCCACTTCAGTAGGAATCTGCATACTTAAAAAGTGTCTGTGTATCGTACAGTCCATCTGTGTAACACACAGTCCATACAGCCCAGCTCCAGTAATTAACTTAACTACGCTTCCTCATGAACATATTGCTACCATGTGTATACATTAGCATCTTGGCAATATTTTCTTTTTGTAAAAAGATTGAAAGTATTAGTGCCAATGTGGTAAATCTGTCTACGTCTGTCTGTATATCTAAGCCTTACGGCTGTTCACAAGGATTGTCTCTCTCGCTCTCCCCCCTTGTGTTAGACTACCAACTGCTTTGGAAACTTCTTTTTCCATTTCAAATGCATTTTGTGCTTCCATATTAAGATAAAACCCCCAGGAGATGACTAGCAAGACTTGCATATGAGGCAAGGCTAACAAAGGAAGGCTGTTAGCTGTTGATGACTGTGAGTATAGTTGGAAACCTTACAGGGAAAAAGTCAGTTACCATCCAGTGCAAATCAGGTTGTCAGACTGCATGCCACAGAGAGGCAACCATACATGTCTGCTGGGAATCTTCAATGACTTAGCAGATAACCTGAGAAAGGAAAAAGTAGCGACTAACAGGGAAACATACTAGCAGTTTTAGGTTCACAGTTCAGGGCCAGACTCCGAAACTTGAAGAAACCTTGTCAAAACCAGACTGTTCCAGAGACTCTGACATAAACCCCAAAACACTGAAGAGTAACAAGAAAAAGCTGAGGCAGGAAAATGAACTCAGCTTGTTTCTCCAATCTCTGAGAGTGCATCTATACTGCATAATGGATGAAGTCCCCTAAAAGCCAGTAGCCAACCTGAAATGGTAAATCCACACATCACAACACACTACAGTATATATTTACCATCTCAGACCTGCCCTGCCCTGCAGGGAAGCCAGCTCAACTATCTCCAGCACATTGCTCATGTGTTTCTGGGAGTAAACACAGCAAGGGCCAGTTTAGGTATCCAAAATATTGACAGGCTATTTCTTACATTGTACAGAAGGACTGGTATTAGAGCCTTTGCAAAGCTTGTGGGATCTGTTTCAATATTTAACATCCTAGGTAAATAATCTGCAACCGAAACAGTCCTATGGAAAATATGCCTACTCTGCTGGAGAGGCTAGAGAAAGTACGACTAACCCAAGCAGTGAAAGACACTCAGTTGAGAAAGCTCTAAATAGAGGACATGCACCTCCTGATGGCACCCACAAAGGTGAGATGCAGCTGCGTGGATGGAGCCTGCTTCATTTCAGGAAGCTTGGGAAAGGTGAGAGTGTGGAGCCCAGATATAGCCATGTGGTGCAGATCGAGCAGCAGGGGCTTTCCCAAGTCTGTAACACCGCTATCCTATCCTCTGTTTTTTTATATAAAAAAAAAAAAAAACAAACAAAACAAAACAAAAAAAAAAAAAAAAACACCACAAAACCAACCAACAACAACAAACAAAATATTACTTACACACAAATGTTTTGCCATAGAACTGCCAGAAAATTTATAAAAGCACCAATGCAGCAGTAGTCATGCTCTTTGGTCATATAACAAAAAAAAAATCTAAACGATATTTGGTCCATCATTGCTCCCAAGCTGCAACTATACATGCCAAGTTTTAACATCAGGAAATAAACGGGAAAAAATATATAGGGAAAATCCAAACAGACCCATGGCTCTATAGTTTTAGTAAGTTGTGCCAGAATTATGATTTGACATTATCTGCTAATCAGTGCTTTGAGAATTCCCTCCCCCATTCCTTGCAATATCTGTAAATGGAAAGATGCACCTTAGGAAAAATAGTTTAATAAGTGGAATGCTAATTAAAATCAAGTTTGTGACCTGAAGGAGTGTGCTCAGATTTTTACATGCTAACTAAAATTACTCGTAGATCACAGATTTAAAAAATATTTTTTTTATTTTGTGGGCTCCCCAAAAATGGGACAAAAAACCCAAAATATAGAACCGTTCAGAAAATTAAAATACCACACTCCCTTCACTCTCAAAATAAATTAAATGTGTCTACACATTTATTTTTTGGAAATCTATCTTGATGGTGAGCCATATCCACGTGCCTTCTGGGAACTACAATTTCAGAGCCTCAGACTTTAATCCTCCTGACAAGGCAGTGCCCAGCCCATCTCCACCTCCAACTATGGACAGCTATCGTGGGATTCCTACAAAGTCACAGTCGGAAGAAGTTCTTCATGCTGCATCACAAGAGATATAATCCAGCTAAGGAAAGGACCCCAGGAAATAACATCAAAATGAGATGAAGAAGAACTCCTACACAGGAGCATGGAAACTACGTGGATGCAAATGCACAGTGAACTGATATGACATTCTGACTGGACCAGCTACAGCAAAAGGGCTTCTTAAAGGGCTTCTACAGGTATGTCAGCCAGAAAAGGAAGGTCAAAGAAAGCTTACTGCCCACCGATGAACGAGACCGGCAGGCTGCTAACAATGGACAAGGAGAAGGCTGAGGTACTCAACTTTTTTGCCTCAGTCTTCGCTGACAACCCCTCTTCCCACACATATGGAGTGGATGGATTGCAAAATGAGGACTGGGGGAGCAAAGTCCCTCCCACTGTAAGAGACAATGGGGTTTGTGACCACTTGAGGAATCTAAACATACATAAGTCTATGAGACCTGACAAGACACATCCCAGAGTCCTGAGGGAACTGGCTGATGCTGTTGCCAAGCCCCTCTTCATGATATTTGAAAAGTCATGGCAGTCAGGTGAAGTCCCTAGCAACTGGAAAAAGGGAAACATTGCACCCATTTTTAAAAAGGGTAGAAAGGAGGACTCTGGGAACTGCCAACCTCTCAGTCTCACATCTGTGCTGGGGAAGATCATGGAACAGATCGTCCTTGGAGCTATGCTAAGGCACATGGAGGACAGGAAGGTGATTGGAGACATCATGGCTTCACCAAAGGCAAGTCCTGCCTGACCAAACTGGTGATCTTTTATGATGGAGTGAGTACATCGGTGTACAAGGGAAGAGCTATGGATGTCATCTATCTGGACTTCTGTAAAGCCTTTGACACAATCCCCCACAACATCCTTCTCTCTAAACTGGAGAGATATGGATTTGATGAGTGGACTGCTCAGTGGATGAGGTTGGATGGTCACATCCAGAGAGCAGTGGTCAATAGCTCAATGTCCAGATAGAGATCGGTGATAAGTGGTGTCGCTCAGGAGACCATCCTGGGACCAGCAATGTTTCATATCTTCATCAATGACACAGACAGTGGGATTAAGTGCACCCTCTGCAAGTTTGCAGACACCACCAAGCTGAGTGGTGCTGTTGACGTGCCTGAGGGACAGGATGCCATCCAGAGGGACCTTGACAAGCTTGAGAAGTGGGTTCATGTGAATCTCCTGATGTTCAAAAAGGCAAAACTCAAAGTCTTGCACCGGGGTCAGGGCAACCCCCAGTATGAACATAAGCTGGGATATAAAGGGATTGTGAGCAACCCTGCAGAAGAGACCTTAGAAGTACTGATGGAAGACAAACTGGATATGAGCCAGCAATGCGCACTCACAGCCCAGAAAGTCAGTGGTATCCTGGGCTGCATCAGGAGAAACATAATCAGCAGGTCAAGGGAGGTGATTCTGCCCCTCTAACTCCACTCTGGTGAGACTCCACGTGGCATACTGCATCCAGCTCTAGGAGTCCTCAGCCCAAGAAAGACATGAACCTGTTGGAGCAGGTCCAGAGGAGGGCCATGAAGATCATCAGGGGGCTGGAGCACCTACCTTATGAGGACAGGTTGAGAGAGTTGGGGTTGTTCAGCCTGGGGAAGAGAAGGCTCTGGGAAGACCTCATAGCGGCCTTCCAGTACTTAAAGGGGGGGCTTATAGGAAAGGTGGGGACAAACCTTTCTTATAGGGTCTGTTGCGATAGGACACAAAGTAATGGCTTTAAACTAAAAGAGCGTAAATTTTTACTAGATATAAGGAAGACATTTTTTACAATGAAGGTGGTGAAACACTGAAGCAGGTGTCCCAGAGAGGTGGTAGATGCCCCACCCCTGGAAACATTCAAGGTCAGGTTGGATGGGGTTCTAAGCAACCTGATCTAGTTGATGATGTCACTGCTCACTGCAGGGGAGGCTGGCCTAGGTGACCTTTTGACCTTCAAATGTCCCTCCCAACCCAAACTATTCTATTATTCTAAACTGTCTTAAGTCAAACCCAACATGAAATAGATTTTTTTTTTTTACCAAGTTTACCTGGGAAGATTCGACACCTTTCTGCTTTCAGTCTTACAGTATTCCTGCTGAAAAGTGTTTTGGTTTTGATTTGATTTGGTGTTTCAGGAGGAAAGGAAAAAACATACTATTATGTAGACTGAGCAGTGTTTATATCAGTAAAAGATTTCAGAAGAAGGAAGAATTAAAAAGAGGTAGGGTTGGCACCACTGCTCTTCAAGACTATCGCTAAGGACTGAGCACTGCTCAGCACGCACTTGGGCCGGGCCAGGAAGCGAACTAAGCAAACAGGGTGCTGCATGCAGTACCTCTGAACCTCCGCTGTCTCGGGAAAGGAAGCAGATTCTGTCCTTAATAAAACAGCATGGACTGCTGGAGAGTTCAGCCAGCTCTGCCTCTGTGCACAGGGTCAGGTTGCGGGCAGCTTGTCTCCCACCATTCCCTCAGACACTAGTCTCGGAAAGAAGTACTGCAAATATAACTTTATTATGCCCATGTGCATAACACAGAGTAGTTAAGGATGCTGAGGTGTGGGAAGGAAGCAACCGCATTTGACTCCCAAGCCCAGACATACAGAGGAAATAACAGTAAGCTGAAGCCATCACTGAGCTGAAGTCACAATAGCAATTTTGTATTCCAGGGCCAGAAGACCTGAGGCATCTCACTGAAAATCCAAAGATGCACTTTTGCACTTAATTCTGGATTCCTGTCAGAGGAAAGCTCTCATGGAAACTTCTGTAAAGGAGCACCTGCATTGTCAGGCCAGAGAACAGAAGCCAGATGCAGGCCAGCAGCTGCCACGTGGCTTGACCATGCCACCTCAATGGGACAGGCATTGGATTACGACTGCCCTTAATCAGAGCTTTTTGCCTCATTTTGTTTGGATAATTTCATACCCCTCAACTATTTTGTCATGTTAGCAAACTTACTGGAATATCTGGGGGTTTTGCATGAAAAAGCAAGTGTGTCGAGTGTGTTATCTGTAATTTCTGTAGTCATCGGCAGATTTCATTCCTTAATCAACAGTACAACACTCACCACATTGAAGTATGCCTGCATTTCCAGAAAGCAGACACTAGTACATCAGTCACTGATGCACACCAAGTTTGCAAGTGAAGATGAGCAAACAACACTGGGACCTCAATCTCAATACATTCTTAAACAGATCAGTGAAATTCACTATGATCATTGTGGAAACAATAATTTCTAAACTTAAATCAATTTAGTGTTAAATATCCACAAGAATTTAAAGAAGTTCACTTTGGCATAAAAGAGTGAATGTAAGAGATTTGTTAGCTTTCCTGAGTATTATAAGGAACAAAAGATTGCATTTCATAAAATAATCTGGGGTCCCTTTGAAAACCAGCACAGCTCCATTATCTCAGGGCAGATGGGTTTAGAAACAACACAGATCTGTTCAAAGTCTGTTTTGGCATGGACCCATTCGTTAGGCGTACAGTCAAGATAAGAATAGTCTTCTTTCTCTAGAGCAGCCAAGCCAACATCACCACAAACAACTGCAAAACAATAACCGGCAGACAGCAGAAGCCATTGCTGAATTTGCCAGAGATTTGCTGCCAGTTTATAACCCTAACATATGTTATTTTGTATCTTTCAGGTACAGCATATTTACATGGGTATCTCCACTGGTCACAATTCTCATAACCGCTGTTGATCCACCAACTCTAAGTCACCTATTAGGCCTCAAATATTTGATGCTAAATATAAAACACTACAACAAAGAGGCAGCCACTTGTATATCTGCACCATCACTCTCCACAGAACCAACATCTGAGTGTAATTACTGTCTCCTTGTTTATGGAGGGGAGGCAAAATTTTTGCACAGCCTACCATCTTTGGCAATGACCACTCAGCCTAGAAGGCAGAAAGACAAATATGCTGAAAAAAAATTACAAAGGAGGCATATTGCAAACATGCAAACAAAAGTCTGGAATCCTGGCAGGAAAATAAATAAAACAGCGGAGAATGAAGGGGACATGGTTAGACAAAGTCAACATCTTGGGAAGCAGTTGGTAAAGTGAGAGACAGATTTCAGCATAGTAAACAAGCTATAAAGTTCTCCACAGGAAGAGCAGGCAAAGCACCCTGGATTATTGCAGTGCTAAGCCATTTCTCCTTCGTGATGATTTTCTTAGAAAAATCTTGGTTTTCTGCCTCTTTGTTTACAGGGAGACATATAAGTGGCTGTCTGTTTTGGAAAGATACTTTGAAGTCAAGTGCTGTAACTCGGTCTAGACACATTCTAAGTTGTGATGAACACACTTCCCACTTGTAGACAAAAACCCAACAATTTTCAAACAAAGCAAAAATCAACTGGATGGGTTTTTTTGAGACACATTTTTCTATTTTGAGAAGAATTAAGTTCTATCACTTACTATTCCAAATACAGAATTGCACAAGAACTTAATAACGACTGAAGGTTAGAACAGCAAGAAGGATATACCCATAGAAACATTACTTTGCCAGCATATCACAGAAATTCCAGGATTTAATGACAGACATGTGGCCTCCCAAAGCTGTAGTTTATGCTCCACATTAATGGTGTAGCAGCAAGTGCTGGCTTTGTTACCTTCTGCTCTGGCTTCCTCACACAACAGTATTTCAGAGGCCTCATAGATGTGGTGTATCTGGAAAGCACGTACACAGTAGACCAAACACGTGAAATTTCTGCAGAGATTACAGTGAAGAAAGCCATCTGTACCCCATCCTAGCAGCTGCAGGAGGTCTGTCTGTGACAACAATATCAGAGTGGCTCTGTTGTGCAAAGGGTAATATTGCCATTCACAGATTTGGACAAAAATAAAGGTTGTTCTCAGTAGTGGTGGTTTTGACCTGATGCTTCACAAATCCTCTATCCAACCTTTTGACTGGCAACAAATACATCAGCTGGGTACACAACAGGCAGGCAAATATCTGAAGAAGCCAGTGGGGAGCGACTATGAAAACTAACTGTACAAGCAAAGGAGAAAGATACCTCCTCGTTAATCTCCCTGACAGAAATAAAGCAACAAGCTGTCACTCAGACCAGACCCTAATTTTTTGGTTTGGAGTCCTAGATGTAAGCCTCATGCTACATTTCATCTCCTTACTCAGTTCTGTAACAGTCCATCCAGAGGAGTCAGGGAAGATGGCAACATATTTCATGTTTTCCTGACAGCCTTCTTTCACTTCAAAATAACAGTTTTGGAATGGTTCACGTATCCCACCTATGTCTGAACTCATTCAAACCTCACAGGGAGAAGACAGAAAGCTTCTAACAGAGATAATTACAGTCCCTAGGTGAATGGAATTTTGCAAATTCAACATCCATGTAAAGTATCTGCAGGCTGCATGACTGTGCCAAAACCTTCATCTGTCTTCCCAGAAATCAAAGGGCTTGCTTAACAAGAATATTATCCCTGAAGTTTAGTTTTATAGGAGTTGCATCATTCACAGAGGTATTGCAGCACTAGGGGAAAAAATTGCAAGGGTAAAAAAAAAAGGCCCCTTCTCTGTCTCAGCATAGCTGCTTTGTCACTCTTAATACAAGGAGTGATATCGTAGAACTAAAATAACCCATGCTTTACATCAGCACAGAAACTATTGTTGCAGTCATTTCATGTGAGCGGGTCCCACCTTAACATTGATTCCAAGCACTGAGAGAAAACTCCTCCAAGTAAATTTGAAAATAGTTGATAAAGTTAGTTTTTCACCCAATAACCTGCTCTTTGCTCATTCTCGAGATGACTGACAGTTTATTCTTCGTGCATATAGAGACACAAATATACTCATGAGTATTGGCTCAGACATAAAAGTTTCAATTGACATGAGGAAGAAAAAATGTTTTTAAATGTAAAGTTTTCTAAAATGATCTTACCAAGAAGCGCAAATGTGTGCTGATTATAAATATTCACTGAATGGAGTAGAAGTAATAAATTTGATATGCCTACCAAGGGCTGTATATTTTCAGCTGATTTTATTCTTTCTGGAAGGCTTTATAACACATTTATGAAGATATGCTTACAGGCAGGATTAAATCTCTCCTGTTTGCACAACTATAATGCAAAATATGCAAATATTGTGGTAAATTAAAGCAGTTGTTGTTGGCTTTTCTCATCCAAGGAAACTTGATTGTGGAGGATTTTTCCCTTCTCCTGTTTAGCTTAATAAAGTAAAAAAAAACACCTTATCCCATAATTTCTATACCCTAAACCCATCTTTTCCCATGCACCACCTTCCAGAGAAGCTATTGTGTATTTTGTCCAGAAAAAGACTGAAGGACTTGTCCTACTCTGGAGTGACAAGCATGCAGTGTGAGCAAGCCAGGGCTTGTACTGAGACAACAGGAAATAAAACAACTTACATTTAGACATTTGACACAGAAGCTGATCACCAGAAAGAGCATTTACTGTATTAAATTGAAATTCATGAATAATTCACCAGTTTCAGCTGATGACAAACCCAGAAGTGGCAGAGTATTTGATGATCAATAATTATTTCTGTGATTTTAGGAAGTGTGGCATCTTATAACTGAACAATTTAATTAAGCACTAGATTTGATTGTTTAATTGCATATGCTGTATCAATCTCTTTTCCTTTTGAATTTTCTGCAGGTGCTAAAAATAGTTCCTCACTTTTCAAACAAATGCATTTCTCATCATGAATTACAAAACTGGTTCTCTAACAAGGTTTTCAAATATCACATTTTGTGCTACACTTCCACTCTCATTGAACTGCTAATAGCCTTCAAATAAGTTTACTGGAAACCATACCTCTAGGTTCACTAAAATCACATTTGAATTCCATCTGTTGCTGAGGTTTATAATAAGTGACAGTGCTAAGTCTGAATCTGATTTTGCTGTGACCTTATGTCCAGTGCTGTGTACTCCAACAGATAAAATTTCCAGCAGTCAGAGCCACCACACATGTCCAAGTTGTTAGTCTTGGAAACATTCTTCAAAAATTAAGCAGATCCATATATTTATCTAAAGAGCTTTTCTATGTGAACAGTTCCTTTGTAAAACATCTCCTTTCAAAACGTGATATCTTTAGTTTTCACACTGAGCAAATCTCACAAAGTGCCAATCAAATTTATTCACTGACAGTGTCTTTCTAGGTCTGCTGGCTTTGTGCCATCAGCTTGTGATGCAGAAATGCACCTTGTTTTTTCCTAGCAGGATAAATAAAAGGGATTTATTCAGCTCCTTACTCTGTATCAGAGCAACAAGACTTCTCCACTGTGGATTCCAATAGCTTTTGGGTTTTAAATATCCCCCAGGATGAGGAAACTGGTGTTTCTCCTGAAACACTGTGGGACTGTTTCTGATGTCTCTCACTGTAAAGCCTTTTTCTTGTTACCTGCTCCAGTTTTCTTTTTCTTTCATTACTCCAAGTTATGGAAAACTTCCCTCTGTTGTAGTGAAGGTTTATTCTTCCTCCACTGGTCTCCATACACAGGCATCTGTTTCCCTACATCATCCTCGCACCTTTTACCAGGTTCCCATATCAGACATCAATATATCAGGTCTTTAAATCTTCTCGCCTAAAGTGACTACCCTAGAGTCTGCTTGTGCACTCTTTGAACCCATTTTCAGAAGGAAGCACCAAAACTGCAATTTGTTATGACTCTAGATCCCTAGACAAAACCAGCTGAATTTTTTAAAAAAACTTCAGAAGTATTCTGTTAAAGCCCATGGTGTGCAACTACCAACTCTGTCTATGAACCAGCACTTTCAAACATATGTAACACTGGAATATATAGACCCTTTTGAAGACATTTTTCACAAAAAACCTGGTCACTCACTGCCTTCTCCTTTCATGACTAGGTTAGTTTGTAATAACTTTCATTCAAAAGCTGGCATTAACCCATTCATGTCTTGCTGGAAACTTCTCAACCAGATCCATAGCTTTTACTAAAACAGGCAGAAATAAATAGAGTTCACACTTGTACATGCATCTAATTCTGTTGCATTTCTGTGCCTGGTAGCCAAGGTGCTGGGGTGGCCTGAGACCTTTCTAATTTACTATGCACTCTAATTGCCCTTGGAGTTAGCTAAAGATTAAAACTTTACAGAAAGAACCAAGATGCCTTTTCTATTAATAAAATGAGCCAGTTATAAAATGCTTCTTGAAGTAAATAATGCTAGCTCTAAGGTGCAAAGAAACCCTAGAAATCATGGAAAACCTTTAACAGAGTTTTTTCAGGCTGAAAAAATACTTGAGTCTGGTCTCAGCTTCCATGAGTACAACAGCACCTATGGTTCATTTTCTATTTGTCATGAAAGCTCATGTAAATTATGTCTTGTGTGATCCTGAAACCAAGTTGATGTACTGTAAACCATTATTTCCACCCTGGTAGAAATAATTTCTTATAGTTGCAATGACACATACTATCCCCACTACAAAGCAAGCTGTGGTGATTGATATGAAAGCAAAACCCATCACTAGATATCCTGATGCTGAAACAGCAGACTAAAGATACAAAAAAACCATCCTTCAGAGAGGCTTTCACTATGCATCCCACACCGCCTCTCAAACTCTAATAATTTCTGATGAGATTTTAGTTTTTCTCAGTTAATTTTGCTTTGACCATTCTCATAGCTCTTTATCCACTTTCTTAAAGTGTTCTGCCTCTACAACCTTCACTGAAAAGACTGTTCTCCAAAGCACAGGTTATTACAGAGCAGTCATAGAACAAGAATTATAAATGCACACATCTGCCCCAAGAGCCTCCTGTATGCAAGGCTGGGAACAGCCCCAATCTGAAGGGGCTCTGTACGTAGAGCCATGTTGTGAATATCATTTCATATAGCCCAGAGTGGGTAGGTTGTGCCAATTAGTAGTAGCAGAGGTATTTCATCCTCTTAGCTCCCAAGGTAAATCCTGCCTGCAGTCAGCTTTATGTTCATATGGTGTCGGGAGACATTTGATCTGACTAATCAAAAGAATCCATTTTCTGTTATCCAAAGAAGGAATAATGAAGTACACTCCAGAAAACAAAAACAAAACAAAACAAAAAGATTCAAGCTTTACACATACTGTCACATCATGGCTCCTGTGGCACTTGTTCCAGAAACAGAAAAGAGGAGTTCAATCAACTAACACGTAACTCCTTACAGATAAAAAACCACACCCCCCCAAAAAACAAAACAAAACAAAACAAAACAAAAAAAAACTGTCAATCCAGAATTTTTTAAAAATTTTGTTGGTTTCAATGTTTGACCCATGGTTACAGAATATAAGAACATAGTTAGGAATACCTTATCAGAAGCTTCAGTGGGCACATTTCATTTTTAACTGCTAGAGATCACTTAAATTTATCTGGACATCACTACCTAATCTGTCTTAATGCCTCTGATCTTTAGCTCATGTATTTCAAGACAACATTTGGAATAGTCTTCAGTGTTCTGCAAGATTAGGTTTAACTTAAGTCTTATGACACTATATTTATTTCTTAGTCATGACTCAGTTACCCCAGTACAAGTAGGTTCCATGAGCAATGGGTGACACAACAGAGAAGTCAAATCAGCAACTGGAGAATACTACAATTAATAACTGAATCCATATTCAGCTTCAGAATAACAACATACAAAAACAACTATTAAAACTGCTCACCTAACACCTGAGAAACAGCCTATCATTCTGGATGATGCTTCAGAGGTATTGCTCCATGTGCTTCTATCATGCTGCCAATATATTATCGTAAGTCTTTCTTGGCAGACCTTCCAAAGAGTATAGCATGTACTACATGACCAGACAGATAAATATCGTCTCACAAACCTTATTAAGTAAAGCCACAAGAACGCTCCCTTTCAGACTGAGTTTTATCACAAAACAAGATTAAAAACGTCCTGTGAATTTTTTGCCTTCAGCTGTTGTTCATTTTCTTCTTATAGCACTATGTACCAACCAGCTAAACCAACAATCTGCCCTTACTTCTATACCTGGAACAGACACAGCCCAAACATTGCAAAAAATGGGCTTTGGCCTCCATCAGTACAAGGCAGAGAATGTCTCTAACACATCAGCAATCACCAGACAATTTATAAAGTTATTACAAATTTAGGTTATTCTATTTAGCAACTGTCTGCATGCCTTAAAACAGCACATGACAATCATATAGTCTTTGCTTTTTAGTCATTTCCTTTAAAAAAACAATTGTAACGACACTTCTCCAGCTGTAAGGCATTTGCCCTAAATACACTAGCAGAAACTTCTTTTGCTTGAGTCACAGGACAGGTCACACTAATTACCAGGATAAGACAGGAAAATGACCTGGGCTGCCAACAAACAGATTTAACAAAGTCACTATATCATAGCCAACAAGAAGGCTGAACAGCAGAGATTAGATGCCAGACTATGAAGATGAAAAAAACAAGGAAGACAGGCAAACTCAGTTTACCCATCTCAACAGCTTCCCATAATACAACCACTTTGGCATTTCCCAGCTGTTCCTGCTACAACCATTCTGCAAGGCCCAGATGACAAGCAACTGCAAACCAATGCTAAAAAGTTGGAGGTTCTTACTACAGCATCAAAGATACTGATCCCCATATTCAAGTTTTCCTGAGACTTGCCAGCAGGAAAGACTTCTGCTCCCTTTTTCTTTCTGACAAGTGTTAACAACTTGAAATACAGCAGAGGAAAACCCTTCCAGCTGTAGAAGTTTCTTACCCGTGGTGCAGGAACTGTTGCTCAAATTTGGTTAGGAGGACTTGTTATATATATAATACAAAAGTGCTGTTTCTCTCCTGTGCATTCAGGAGAATGATGGTAACAGCACAAAATGTCCTGCAGAGTATCCTTTGTCCTGCATACTGTACTGGTAGAGCAGTGTGCCTACCATGAAAATCCAGTCTATTATGTTGTATGTGAATTTAAGTGAAGCACTAAGAGACCTTGAAAAAAACAAAAGATAAATAAGTTACCCTTTTCCCCACAGCTTCTGTATAATAAGAAAAGCTTTTTCTATGGGTCTAACTTTGCTTTTTGTCTCCACTGAACAGTTCTCAAGTATCCCTTAAAAGCTCACTGTCGTTAGATTGACCTTGGAAAGAGCATAGTACCAAGGTCAATGTGTCCAATTCTGCTATAAAGCCAGTGTGGAAATAAACTTTGTACACCAAGGGTGGATGTGATGGGTAACTAATGCATGCTGTTTAACTGGAGAAGGTGAGAAGCAGAGCTCCTCATTCATCTAATGTAGAAGGAACAAAACACCTCTGAGGCCATCCATTCAAGATTCTTCAGTCCTCAACATTTGTCTTTATTTTGGGCACTCAGCACCATGCAAGTGAAGACTCAGGTGTCTTCCTCTGTTCAATACATAATTAAATGTGACACACATACATTTTAGAAGTTTTGTTATGCTTTTTATCAGAAACTCCAGCATTGCTATTCATCAAATAAGTTACTAAAAAGTCCAGGTTTCAGCCAACTCACAGATATTATGAATAACATATCATCTCTATCTGCCTCGGATTTTTACGTGTCATCCATTATTGGATTTCATCTAAACACCAACTATAGAATTGAGACAATCAGCAGCAGCTCTCCCCATCACTGTGATGATGCACCAAGAAAGGGGAAGTTCTGCCTCCCCACGAGAGAGCTGGGAGCCACTCTGTCTCAGCAAATAAACAGCCTCCTGGTCTGATGGGTATAAAACTATTACTGTAGTCTGCTTCACTCTGAGACAAAAGCCTGGAGAAGACAGTCACATTAAGCAAGATTAAAAAAAAAAATAATAAAATGATAATAAATACCAAGCTTCATGTTCCAAGCTTAACCTATTAACTGACAGAAGCTAGGCATGTTGCATTGTGTTTTCTCATGTATATTCAATCCATCTGGTACTGCCCAATATTGAAAACAGGATATTGAACTAAATGGGCAATGAATCTAATCCAGTACAGCAATTCCTGTATGTTTCTTTCCTTTTAAACATATGCCAATATAGAATTATAAACAGGGTTGGAAACATTTGAATTTGATGTACTGAAGGTCACTGAAGAGCATACAATTCTCTCTTCCTCCCTCCCTATTCCACAAAACACAATGTGTTTTGTTTCCCCAGAATTAATTTCTATTTCATAAGTAACTCAGCTTTTAGATAACTTGTTACTCAGAAAAGAATCAAATACTCTCTCAAGCCTATGAGGTTTAGATTGGTCTTTTCACTAGTTAAAACCAGCATGGTGAAAAATCCTGATTTTGAGAGCAAGACACATAAATCAGAGTTCAAGTAGTAAAGTAATTCATCTCTAACAGAACAGCACATGGTAGCTCTGAAAACAAAGCTCTAAATTCTGACAATCATCCTAAAATATTTAACACTGAATCTCTTTGGAGATTTCAGTTAGAACTCAATAGAAAAGACCCATCGTCTGCTTGCAAAATAAATGCAAATCCTTACAAGGCTGGATAACCATAATATGGCTTCAGGCATATCTTTGGTTCTTTCTTACTATCAGCTCCTATGAGAATCACCATATTCCCTGATGCTCACAGAAAGCTCTTTAAGTAGCTGCTTTTTCCAGTCTCTTCTAACACACTCATTTTTCAGGCATCACCTCTTTTCTTTTTCATATTTAACACTTCCATTAATCACTAAGATCAAGAGTACACATTTTAGTGCATTAATTCAATCAGTTTGCAGCTTGTGATTTTCAAGTTGTTTTATAGTTTATCAAAACTAAACAGCAAGCTAAAGAAATAAATTAACACAGTGCACTGTCAAGGTAAAGTCAGAAAGACTACTGTTTAGTCTGTTCTTGAAAGGGATTAAGCTCACGTATGACTGAAGACTATACCAGCGCTAGCAAGAGCAGGCCCTCTGCACTTCAACATTCTCTTCACACTGGACACACACCCAAGATGGCAGCATTCTTGATCCTCTGACACACAATACACATATTTGTGTGCCAAATCAACCTTCGGTTTGAAAACTGCCACAATCTCCAAAAGGCAAAAATGAGAAACCCCAAATTTAGGTTCCTTTTCCCATTGACCCAATACATAATGAAGTTTTCTTGTCTGCC
The DNA here is from genome assembly GCF_018691265.1 of Tyto alba. NCBI lineage: Eukaryota > Metazoa > Chordata > Aves > Strigiformes > Tytonidae > Tyto > Tyto alba. The sequence goes on from NW_024881303.1 coordinate 11,539,495, forward strand.
CCAAGTCTCTTACTTACCTCTTTGGGATCACCTCTGGGACACATTTTTCATTATACAGGTACAACAGCCAGCACAATGGCTTTATCCCATTCTGTGACCTCCTGCTAGGAGTTCAAAATGAAGTTTCAGCACAAAATAGTAAAGAGGTAAAGGAAATTTCTCAGTCCAAACTTAGAAACAAAGTCTCAGTCCAAAGTCAAAACCAAATTACTTTGATGGATTATGCTAATTCACATCAGTGAAAAGGCCAACTATTTTTTTCTTGGGGCAGGGGAGCATCTTATATGCAATATTTATTTGACACTTACTACTCCTTACGATTTCATTTCACCTACCTACATACTTTGCCCCAGTAACAAAGTGCACCATGGCATGTTAAAGTTCATCTTAGTCTTGTCCTTAAAGAAATGAAAGAAAATTATTCAGCCTTCCTTTGTCAGCCATGTTTTTTTACTCTGTGTTGATTCCCATGTACTCTTCTGTTTTGTCACCTCTTTCTTAAAACACGGTCTCAAAAGGGATATTCCACACTTTATCACATCTTAACACAGTATGTGCTCCTTCAATAGATCACTCAGAAACCACCCCTGCTGTGGTGGTCATACATCAGACTTTGGCTTTTCAGCTGGAGTTCTTGAGAAATTAGATGTGCAAATCCTTTTTCAATTGTGATTAAACAGACAGTAGAACCAACACTAGCCCATAGGACACTGTTACAGGAATTAAACTTTAAATCAGATTTTTAGATTGCCTCTATTTGCATTAAAATATTGCTTCTTGGCTTGTATATCCTTGTATATGTTTGTGAGAAGGCTAGTCATCTCTGCAATAATAAAGCAGCATGTCTAGTCAATCACACACCATTGCTCCAAATCAAATATAAAAGGGTTTCATGCTTATAACGGAAAATACACCAAATGCAAAGGTCAGAACATAACAGAAGAGGTAAAAAAAAATTTGGAGAGAGAGAGAGAGGAATCATTCAGAAAGGAGTGTGTGTAATTATAAAACAGCTATTGCTCTTCTGTAAGACACTATTATCAAGACATTTGTGAGGGTTCAAGTAGCCAATTACTATTAAGAAAAACAGTCTTGAAACTCTGCAGAGTTGATTAATTTTAGTAGGCTAGATTCTTTTTCTGAAAACTCCACAGAAATACAGTTTTGATTATATACCATCCATCATGAATTCGGTTTAATGTTTTCCAGCCATTCAACAGTAAGAAAGTTACATGGTTCTTGTTACCCATGAATCCCATTTAAGTGAATATCTGGCAGTTAGGGAAGTTTGGGCATAATTAGTTTATGCTACGAAGACCAAAAGATCTGATAGAGGCATAAATCAGACCAAAAATCTATGTATGTATTGTCTCCCTGGCAGATATTTAGGGAGCCAGTGTACGGAATAAGGCAACTATAGATGGTCCTTCTCATGGAACATTGTTCCCATCTGCTGGGAACCAGTGCTTTAGAAATCATTATTCATAAGCCTCCCAAAAGAATCAACATAGGTTTATTGGCAAACATTTTTGTCTGCAGAGTTGCCCTGGAAGAAGCCAGAGTTGTAAGGGTGTTTATCAGATTGTCTTTTGACAAAACAGGGTTCGTTTACCTTTTTTTAAAAAAAAACCTGTCTTGCAATTATTTATATTCTTATCATCATGCCAGCCGATGATCTTTGGAATAAAACTATATCTCAGATGGTCTCCTTTCATTAACTGTCTCCAGACAAATCAATATATGGTGTGAGAGATGTGGGCAGCATCTTTCGAAAGAAACAAATTGCCACTGTAACTTATAACATGCGATTAGTCATGCAAAAATGAAATGCTCTGGAAATAGTCTGTTTTATAGATGTTTCATTGTGAAGAGTAGATGGTACTTCAAAATGCTGGCGGAGCAATAAGTTCTTGTTTGTCAACATAATATTCCCATATGTAATTACAAAATTGTGTGCAAGCTGACCACTTTACTTTGTTCCATTAGGGAAATGGACTGTTAGCATTAAGAATACCATCCAGTTTCAACTATGGAATGAAAAATAATTCCAGTCACTGAGTTACTTTCACTGCTTTTCTCTCTGACATATTTCATCTGTGTCCTTTAACCAAACTCAAACCTTTTCCCAATTGTTCCAGGAACAAGTAAGTTAAAAAAAAAAAAAAAAAAAAAAAAAAAAAAGAGGGTCAATTATCTAATTATCTTAATGTGTTTACTAAGGTAAACAAGAAGAATCAGCTTAATTGCATCTAAAAGATTCAGTCTGAGGTCTAAGAAAAACTTTCTACCACTAAAGCTGGTGACACACTAGAGTAAGGCTGTCTAGAGAGGTCATATTATCTCCTTCTAATGTCCCTACATGTGCCTGAAGGCTTTTAACAGCTGCAGAGGAGATCCATACAGTGTCAGAGCAGAGCACTGGACTCGGCTACTTCTCAAAGTCGTTTCCAGCCTGACATATCTGGTTTTCTCTGCTTCTATGCACCCTGGCTCAATAAGCACATTGCTGGACTGTTGCACTCATACAGCTGAAGCAGACAGGGCTCGGCATAAGTATAGGGTGCTGTCAAAATACCAATACTTGCAGGACCAGGGCTTTTTTTAATAATGAAAAATCACAGAGTGTTAAAGACATGTGTGAGGTCTCTACGCACTTCAGTTTCCTGAGGTCACTGCAGAATCTTTTTGATTAATTGATCAGTACTGTTTGCTTTTTTGCAACTGCAAATAAAGACCTGCCCAAGTAATATCAAATGCAGTTTTAATTCCTGATGGAACACAGTTGCATAGGAAAGGACACTTAAAACAAGACAGTTATCAAACTAAAACAAGTGAGAATTAGTTATCTGTGTTAGCTGACATTTAAACAGCAAATTACAACAAATGTTAGGCAATAAGAAATTGGAAAAAAAATTCTTGCCATAGTTAATAAAAATAAGCTAAATTCATAGTGTAATCTACCCTCAGAAGATAGCCACAGCTAGGTGCTGCACTGATTACTACTTTGTCATCCTCTCTCAAAATTCATTGCATCTCTATACAGCAAAACGTAATCCAATCTGAAAATAATACATAAAAACATAGAGAAATTGTACTTGGTACAGAAGTCATTACACTTTTAGCCGTATTCTGGACCTCCACAGACTGATGCGAGTTTCCAGTTTGCCTGTTATTTTAACTACAGTCATAAACTAGGCTGATGCCCTCAGGGAGATTTCTATAGCCGGCCCACTAAATACTATTCCTGGTCAGCATAGCATGACTGTTCCCTTCAATACATACTCCCTAGTTCGCTCCATTACCCAAGAAACCACATTTTTCCACTAGCTTGAGATAAAAAAATCAGGTAGCAGTCATGAGATCTGATGGAAAAAATATACTTTATGTAACCAGCCTTTTATGATCACCAAATAAAGGATACTGAGATTCTAATGTGTACATAAAACATAAAGGGTTAGTGCAAGCAAATTAAAGAGGTCCCAAGGGACACTAAAATGGAAAAACTTTTAAGAATTTTAGAAGGATCAGGGTGTATGCTGGAAGCATTATCTTCCTATCTGAAACAAAGCATTTTAAGTTCGAAGTTTCAAAGTGGGTTGTTTCTTTTTTACCTCTGTACCAGTGTCTGCTGAGTACAGAATTGTCTGTAGGTAACTGGTGCTATCCGGGAAACTATTACTAGGGTAGCCAATCAGTTATCTCTCATTGCTACTGAAACACTGTTTGGTAGTGAACACATCAAACAAATGTTCTGGGGTTGTTTTGTTTTACTCTTTTGACAGCTAACATAAGCAGGATTTTACCTGACTAGAAAGCCTGTCTATTTTAATCATGCTAAAGGAGTGAAGCAAGCGTGACAGGCACTAGAAAGAAAACACCATTTCTTCAAAGATGTTACAATCAGATTAGCTTTTATAGACTAAGCCATAACATCCATGAAATTTTTGGTTTATTAAAGTATAAACACAAGATAGATACAACTAAACTTGATTTCAGATTATACAAGACTGGGTTACAGGGTGGTCCTTCCTTCTCACTGCAGTTTATGGTTTGTTTTTCGCTTATTCCCTAATATATATTAAACAAGGTGATCTCTGGTGGTTACTGTTTTCTATATATTCACACAAATGATTACAAATACTCTTAGACCAGAATCAGGCTCCTTGGGCCATGGGTCTGCACATATGAGAATCAGCAGCATCACACACTGTATTCTTTCCTGAATCATGTCAGAGAAGCAGAAAGACTGAACAAAGCTTTATCTCTACAAGCAGAGAGGTACACACAGATTCTTTAGTCAATATAGGCAAAGGCACAGGAACTTTCCAAGGGAAAAAATATTAAATTTTCCTCAAGAGTGGTGTAATATGCTCTGCTCCTCACTCAGGACAAAAATCAGTTTCTTCATGACACTTAAATTCAAAGAATTTTGTTGCTTCTCTAAATGAAAAACATACAAACATAATAACCTTACTCAGCTAAAGGCTTCATCAGTTGTCTTTTCTTCCCTTAATACTGCAAGATTTTTCCTCCCCTCTACCCAGCTCTGAACAGTATCTAATCTTTGATGAAGTGTCCTCTGCTACTTGGTCTGTTTACTTGTCTTATCTTGTCCCTTCAAATTTTAGCAAATTCACCCATCTCCTTGACAGAGACACATTTTTTTCTCTTCTTTTTCTCTAAAGAAAAAAAAACAAAGCAGCAAGTTTTGTTTTGCTTTTTCAAATAAAACAAACGTCAGCTGTTTCTTCATTCTCCATCTTCAGCTCTGTCCCCAGCTCCCCAGGGAATCAGTTCTCCACCTACTAGTGACACCACTGACAGTATATTTGGAAAACCCTTGACCTCAGGTTAGAATGTACTGCGTGGCTCTCCATGTTCAGTTTTCATATGTACTCTTACTTATCTTTAAAACAGATTTGTTTATACAGTCATCTGTATGTTGAAAATCTGCACACTTGTTGCTTACATCATGCCTTGAGCTGTTTTCCCACAAGGGTATCTGGTGCCCTTTTGCCCACACACTTCTTCAGTGCAATTGGGATGAACGTCAGCTGCAATCCCTCCAACTGCCGTCCCACACGTGTGCTGTAAACTGATGAATTCTAATCAAAATACCTCAGGGCATTTTACAGTCTCTCAAAGTCACTTTCGTGTTGCTTCATCTAGTGCTCTCTCTTAACAAGTATTTCAAATTGGATGATAGCACTAGAAGGTTTTACTCAAATAAAAGTAGTACCCATTTTCCAGCCTTATTAAATCATAAAGCACTTGATTCATTTTCAAGGATTAGGTCCAAAATATCCTCTGGCTATATTGACCATTCAACAAATTGCATTATGAAAGCAGCGCTGCACTAGAGTAGCTCTAAAAGCCTGCCTTCCTTGGATTTTGCACAGTTATTATTCCAATCAATACTGGAGTGATTCAAATCCCTCATGATCAATCTCAAAGGCTTCTTTTAGGTGCTTTTCTTATCGGTACAAACATTTCACAAATAATTTTTGTGAACCGCCCTGAGTCTATAACAACCACCAGCCTTTTTACCATCAATTTTCCATACTATCTCTGGTTTATGGGACACCATATGCGTCCCTTGGGAAATCCTTTGCCATCCTTCAGTATTAATCCTGGCTATCAGAGTCAGGTTTATATTCTAAATCTCAAAATCCTAGACCTTTCCTGGTTGGTTGGCTAGACATCACACCCCTTAAAATGTTTATTCATTCAAAAACGATAGGCTACTGAAGACTAACAAGCTCACCAGTTCCTGTCAGACACTCACGTGGTTTGTGTTGGAGAGATCTCCCTTTTAAACATCAAAAGCAAGAAATAAAATCCAGTGCTATATTAAATACTGCAGTGAGAACATTTTATTTCTGAAAATAAAATGCATTTTCCCCACCAAAAAGATGTGTAGTCCGACTCTAGCCAGAAGTATGGTTTTTCCTTTCCCTTATTTTGATAAATTCAAGCTTCTAATGGGAAGAAAATCTATGGTCTCTATAGTCCACAGTAAAAGAGAAACATTCCATCCCCTTTCCTCCCTCACTTGCAGAAATGCTTCTTTTAATATGTGTTTCTAGAACACAATACCATGAAAATACATACTGTCATTCAAATCTGTACCTTGAAGCAAGTCTACAGTACAACTCCCACCACATTCCCCAAATTGAAGTTCATTATAACCTGTCTACTGCAGGGGTTAAATCAGTTAAAACCCAATGGAATTTCTCTTTAATGCTCTCAGTACTGTGACAAATCAAGAGAAAAGGCAGGGGCACATGAAGGGTGCACTAATTTCAATCAACTCTTTCCAAGTGTGTGAATGCCAGAGAATGATTGGATCTCAAATTTCATCATATATGTGAGTATTGCTTTATTGTGAACATTTACATTAGCAGTTTAATCCCTTTAGGAAAAGAATACCGAAAATTGGTTTCAAAATGTTCCCTTCATTAAATCTGTTGCAATTTCTCTTGAAATAAAAGGCACGGTCTGAGGTAGAGAGAACCTAACAGATGAACTGTTAGAAACATTAAATAAGGACCTCTCAACCTTTAAAAGGAAAGAAATTGTGCTGTACATTTCCCAGCTGAATTGTTGCAACATTTTAACATCATTTGGGGGAATAGAATTTTAAGTAAAGGCTGGCAACGTGTATCACACATTTAAAGAAAATCAATCACAAAATAAAGAGCTTAAAATGTGTGAGGAAGCCACATCCATATACAGCTACTCACGTTTTTTCTAAGCTCTCTTTTCTGCCTTTTATGGTGGTTTATTCACAGGACTTCACTGTGCTGGAAGACAGGATGAGGTACCACCATGGGAAATCTATCTCAGTTTTGTGCTTCAGCAAGTTCCCATCTCAGAGAAGATTTTGATGGATTGTCCTAAGTCTTTATTTCTTGCATCTCATCCACTCAGTGTGTCCCACATTGGCAAGAGATGCATATTTAACTTCTCACTGTTGTGTGAACAGCAACCTATCCATGCAATACAGGCACCTGCACTGGATACAAGACCAGATGTCAAGTGCGGAGTTTCTTCTGGAAATAGTGCTTCAGAGGAAGATCTTGTGGAAAGCAGAATGTGGTCCAGTAGAATTTACTTTAATTAAATTTGTTCATGTTTACTCCAGTCCTGGTGCATGTGTTACTAGCAGTTATTCTGGCCTGGTGTGTGCTTGATAACCTGCTCATGTCTATGTTCTCAGTCTTCTCCAAACCACATAAGCAGCCAGCTATTAGCTTATTAGAAGTATCTACGGTTTCTACCTTTGGGTTAAGCAAATTCAAGTTGTCTCAGATCTGCTGTACACTACAAACATATGTGTGGGGACTACTGTAGATTAGCTGAGGTATTTGTTACTCCATCATAATTTGAGGATGATAGGGCTCTAGTCTCTTCCCTGAAATTACTGTATTGCTAAACTTGATTCTCCCAGATGCCAGGACATCTTGGGGTGGCTCACACTCTCTCCAGCTTTCACAAAAACTAAACCAAGGAAAGCTTTGCTGAAGTTGGTCTATTCTGTGAACAAGTTCCTATTTTGATGAATTCATACTTTACAATCATAGAATATTTCATTTTAAATTTCCAAACACACCTAAAGGCAAAACATTTCAAACATTTTTAAAAGCTTCTTCTGTAAATAGAAATTAAGGATAAGCATCTTACAGAAATTCTTAGCTTTCCTATGCAGCAATATGAATCCTGAATTAAAAGCATGATGATACTGAAAGAATGGCATTGGTAAAGCATATTTTGTTGATGAAAAGTCTTTTTGTCTTCTCTACTTAAATTTCCAATAATCCATTACTTGTCTTTCTGTGCAAACCATTTATGCATTATTAGAACATCAGAATTATTTTTAGAAATACATTTGACAAAAATATGTATCTGACCCACACAGAAAAGTCTTAAATACTAATTTATGAATGAGACTAAACTGGGCAGCAAAAGATTGAGCTACAAAGGAGGAGTATGTGGTATCTCTGTCTTAAAAAAAATCTCACAGAAACAACATTAAAAGTAGCAGCACTCAGGAAACCTTACACTCCTCCAGTTTCACTGTTGTGATAGTGTTTTAAAAATAGGGAAGTGGGAGTATATTTCTACTAGTAACTGCCACCATACCAGTGTCGAAATAAACCCTGAATGAGAGGGAATAAATAGCATGTTGAAAACTCCCTATGTCATGCACCTCTATTGCTTCTTGTCTAAGAGCAAACAGGGCATGTTAGCATTGCTCACCACAAACATCCATGACTTTAAAACTGGGAAGGTTAAAACCTTCTGCTGACCCATGTTATTGTATGGTGCAGATGCAGAATTATATTGATAACAGAGAGGATAGCAGTAAAACTAAATGAGGTTTTCCATAAGCTCACTCTTGATCTACCCTCTGGCATCAGTTGTTTAGAAAGTCACAGAGAGAAAGTTTGTGTGAGTGGAACCAACACGGAACACGGAAACACATATTCTCTTTGGTGGGTGATTTTTCCACATTTTCAGAAAAGAAGCCTTCTAGACTCAGACTTCACCTGCAGAGATGGAATGGCTGGGAAAAAGCCCAGAAAACATTCCTCAGGACCAAGGTCCCATTAGGAGGGGGCTGAACAAAAAGTGCAGAAATCCCCTTCAGAGCTTGGAAGACTATAAAAGCTTCAATACAACCTAATTCCAGGAAGTACATAGGGAAGTATTTGAACATTTTCTTATGTTCTAGCAAACCATGTGGTTAAAGTTAAGCATTTGCGTTTGTTCTTTTCTGAACTACAAAGCATTTAGCAGCACAGAAATAGATACGCTCTTTAGTCTTCATATGTGTCCTGACTCAGTAAGGACCACCAAACCATGCCCTCTATGACTGAGTCTGCATGCATCAAACACCTCTAAGAAGGTATCCCCAAGTAGGACTGCAACTCTAAAATAATAATCCTAAAATCTGGAACATACAATTAGCTGAGAAGTCGTACTTGTTCCAACCAACAAGAAACCAATTTAACAAACTCACAGAAAATTCACAGCAAATACAACGTTATTTAAAAAACACTTCATATAAACTGTTCATATTTTATCTATTCAGTATTCCTTTTTAGTGCCAGAAGTCCAGCATTAGCTCAAAAATGGCGGGGTCTGTGCTTATACAGACACCCAGTCAAACAAGTAGGAACCTAATCATTAAAGAGTTTATGACAGAAAACAGATGTTGCAGCCAATTTTGTTAGAGCTGGAAGCCTCTGAAGAGAGACGTCTGGATTGTTTAGCTTGCTTATTTCTGCAGCACTAGAGATCATTCTCGTTACTGTGTTTTGAAGCGGTAATTTCTGAATGATGATGCTGGCAGAACTACAAAGAATTACACTAATCCAGTCTGGATGTTACTAACACATGTAAGACTGTCTTCAGATTTTCACAGGTCAAGCAGGATTTAAACCCTGCTCCGTTAATAAAACAGAAAGACACTGTTCTAGGACTTTTAAAAGTATCTTTACCTAAAAAGGTACAGGAATCCAGCTTGGGTTACAGGGTTTTGTCCTGCAACAGAAACTCAAGGAAATTATTTATGTAGATTGGGCTGACAACAATCAAATAGCTTTAAACAGATAAAGCTCATCTTACTCTAAATATTTGCAAAACAATAGCCTTGCTAACAAGGTTAACATTGAACTGCCTCTCCAGGGCCTGTCACTGCACATAAAACTTTCATCGTAACTGATAACCAACTGCCAAAGAACAGTAAGCATTACATTAGTCATGAACTACAACTTCATACTAACATCATTCCTACCTTATCGAAGAAAAGGACTGTGTGTTGATTTAAACCTCTGGATCCAGAACACAGCCCAGTGGGGTTTGGTTCTAGGTCCCAGCTGGAAACCCAAGGAAAAAAAAATTATACCTTCTGTTTTGATATTACCTAGAGCAGCTTCAGAAACTACTGAATTCTTAAAAGTTTCTCTCTAGTTACAACTGTCAAAAGAAGAGCTTACAAGACACTCCTTTTGAAGCTGAGAACACTTCACAAAAGACAGAGTTTAGCCCAAACCCAAAGATCAGAATCCAATTCAACATCTTACCCACATGCTGGTAAGATTTCAATCTAAAGAGCCTCTTTACCAACTGTATTGCAAACAGTGAAGTAAGGAAAAGCCCCTACCCTACTACCTGTTTACATAACATAGCATTCACCAGGCTGCCCACAAAAAAATTAAAATAGATTGGAAATTGAGACACAAATATTCAAAATGAACATATATAAGAGACATTGATTAAATAAGATTCCACAACAAACTGTTGCTGCCACTTTTTGAGGGTCAGCCAAGCTAGTGATGGAGCATCCACCTTACCTTCAAAAAAGCAAGGTTAGTAACAGCTTATTTATTCTAAAATTTCTTGTGGAGCTTAGAATGTACTTCATAAAGGTCACACTGACAACACTTTATTTTGTTAGTATGAAAAAAAGATCATAATTGCAAGAAAAGTATTTTCTTGACAGGAATAGCAAAACACCCACTCAACTTTCTTAAATTTCCTGATTCTTTTAGTAAGCGAAGGAATTAAGTATCTATCTTGCCTATGCATTCCCTCATTAGATTAAAATCTAAGTAGCCACCAATTCAGTACTTCTCTTAGATAAAACTAAACTGCAAGTCATAAGGAAATGAAAAAAATTTTTTCTTTCTACGATGCTTCTGGCTCATTAGAACAATTACTTCACAGGTGCAACTCTGACTACCAATGTGGTAAATTAATGGTGGTATTGGTGGGCAGCAAACATCAAACTGCCCAGGACAGGTCTGAATTTTAGGAATTAAATACTTACTTAGGTCAATCATTCAAGGCAAGAGTAAACTGGCTTCTGAGGTTGCATTTCTCACATTTGAACTATTCAAAATCCTGGACCAATAGTATCTTACTATGTATTGCAAGGATGACATTTACTGTAAAGGTAGATCTCTGCTTACCTAATTAGGTTATTAGCCATTTTAGGGCCCAGTATGCCATTAACACTGTTCAGTGCACACAAAAAAAAACAAAAGGGAAGCAACAGGGGAAGCAAAGTAGGAAGTTGTCCCATTTACATAACTTCCTCAGTGCTCTGGTCCAATGGACATCAATGGCTGGGTACTTGTGAGGTAGATGGAGCCAGGGAATATATCCATAGAGGAGAGTAATAATAAATAGTAAAGCTCTCTTACGGCCCTTGATATGGTCCCCAGATCTTTAAACACAGTGGAAAGAGCAGTTAATGTTAAACACACATGTATGGAAAGCAGGGGAAATTGATGGTTAATAGGCAAAGCCACAGAGGAGCTCAAGATGGACCTTCACATACAGCCCTTCCTGGAGCTAGTCACGGCCTCCTGTATTTTATATATCATCCCTTGACAAATCCAACTTCACCTCTCCTCCAGTAGGAAAGCTCCTGCCATTGAGTGCAGCTAGGTAAGCCTGCATGTCTTCTGCTCCCTTAGTCTCCAGACTCTGTCTAGCCAAAATAAACTGGTTTTACTTGAGAGAAAAGGCTTACTAGCACAACATCTACTAAGACAGATATCCTTGTTCACATCTGGCTCACATCTGCCCAAATAAAACTGCAAGCAGAGTAAGCATACTGTCATCTGCTCTGCTCCATAGGTGTACCAGTAAACCTTGCTAAAGCCAGCTCCTTCTCTGCCTACCTAATTAGGTTATTAGCCATTTTAGGGCTCAGGATGCAATTAAACGGGCTGCTGGTGGCTTTAGTCACTTCTGGTTTTGCCCCCATACAACAGCAATGAAAACCAGAAACCTCTGAAGGTGCTTAAATTGGAAACCTTTTCAATCACCAGATTTCCCTACTAGCACACAAACCAGCACAGCTATAAGCTGTACAATCAGGAGATTATTGAAGACCTGGAAACAGATGAGAAAAGAGAAGACAGAAAAAGCAAAAGATGTTATACACATTGAAATATAGCCAGGAATCTAACCTCAGGATTCCAGTTAGCCACAACCACCTCAAAAAAAAAAAAAAAAAAAAACCAAACCTGGAAATGAGTAGTTACAAAATAGTATAGGATTAAACTAGAATTCGGTGGGCAACTGACCAAAAAAAAAAAAAGAGCACCAAGAAATCCACTGTAGTACAAGAGGTACAGTTCTCCCTGATCAGCAGGAAACTTTCCTTTAAGTTCAGTAGCAGCTGGATCAAATCTGATCAGAAAAAGATAATTTTCATGATCTCTTTAGAAGATGTCCAGTCAAGTTTATCAGAAAGCATCGAACTGGCTTTCACCAGAGTAGAAAAAAGACATATTGCTGGCCTATCTTTTGCCAGATCCTGAGGAAACATAACCATGCCTAACCTAAGCCAAGAAACACCTCAAAGCAAAGATGATGGCACTAGTGTAGAGAAACTCATGAAGGATGTTTTTTACCAAGTGCTCTAAGCAACCAGCCAAATCATTATATAGACCCCCAAAATTCTGTATGCAGCATCCAAATCAACACCACCCAACAGGATTAAAGCATACACATCTACTGCAGTTTCTATTAAAGGTACCATAGGAGCCACAGAGCTGAACTGATTGGAACGGCAAAAAAAAATAGAATCTTCAAAAGCCTAGAAAGTCTGAAATAATACTAAGACTGAGAAAAGATTAGACTGGGGGAAGCTGGTGAAGACCTGAGGGGTATAAGAAGATATTTAAGAAAGGCAGAAGTGTAAAAAGCAAGGAAGGTACATGATATTTCTATAATAAGCTGGATGCATTTATCTTCCAGTGTATCATCCCAGTACACCATCAATTCTGTGAGCCTATACGTGCTGGTCAGCAGGCACTCAATGCCTGAGCAGAGAACAAGCAGCTTCCCATTTCTCCCCCTACTCTTCCATCCCAGAAATAAAAGATCACGTGTCCTCCAGCCTTACCGGAAGAGGCTAGAAGTATTTAAAAAAAAAAAAAAAAAAAAAAAAAAATTGCAGCAGAGGGAAAAAAAAAAAAGACAGAAACAAGAAGACAAAGTCCTCCGCTGCTCACGCAAGAGAAGCAATAGCCCGTGGAATGCACTACACATCATGTCTATATGGCTAGAGAAAGGAATTCACATACACACATTCAAAACGCTTTCAAGTCAAGCTATCCAGATGTTTCTTCACAGCTGCATGTTAGTCATGTTCTGTGGGCAGAATGCAACAGACGCAACAAGCCCGTCTTGCTGTGCAGAACATCTGCAGGAAAATGAAAGGCACAACCATAACTCATAAAAGCTAAAATTAACTCCTCTTGTGCATACTTTATAACTAAAACTCAGACAACACACATGAAAAGGGAAAGGTAACCCAGATGAAGACAGCTAAAGAAAGAGGAAAATACATCCTTGCATTGGTTTTCAATTTGGATTGTAATTATGATTTTTTTTTCCATTGCTCTCAGCAACCTTCTTCACATTCTATCCCCTCCTCCTTGTGTTCTTTATATTGCTGATTTATGCCCCTCCACAGAGGAACTTAATCATTTGGAAAACTTCAAACCACAAAAACTCTAAAAAATAAAATGCCCAGGCTGGAATAGTAATGAATGAGTCTGCTCAGGGAAGTTCTGACCATGTAATTTCTGTCAAAAGATGTTGTTCCATAGAAAGCTACTGATTTTAATGACATTTTTGATAGCAGATTTGGTGAGACCCATGATGACATTTTCACTTATTTCCAGAGTCTATAAGTGAAAGCAGGGTTTTTCCTGAAAACTGAAGCTTCAATACACACAAGAAAATATACACTTTTCTCTGCTGTAAAGAAAAATAACCTTTCAAATGTCAGAATTTGTTCTCTGGCCAAGATCAGTTTCTATTATCTGATCCAGAATCAGTTTTTTGAAAAGCAGAGACTTGAGTACTTGAGCATGACAGGACTTCAGTGAATCTCAGAAGCAAATCCAGAAACCTTCATTACTAGAAGTAATTGCTCAGCTAGCTGCTCAAGCTGTAGGCATTTATGTTTATGATAAGAGCATCAGAGATTACATCTACTACTTGAAGTAGTTAAATGAACAGAGTTGAATCCTCGCCTGATATTCCATGAACTTGAACAAATGTGCACTGCTGCAACTCTGCTAAAACATCTGCTGAGAAGACTGCATGCTCCTCTTATCTTCAGATCTTCCTCAGTTGTAGGCATTTTCAACCAAAACCTCCCCAAGTCACTATAATCTTCAGAGCTCTGAGTGATAACGACAGAGAAAATCTGAGCATAGGCAACATTAGCATTAACTCAGTCAGGTTTTCCAGGCATATTTTGTGTAGAAACCAGCTCTATGGCCAGAGGTAAAGAAAGCAATTTACTCTAGGAGAAAAGCCTACAAACTTATTCCAGCATATCAGAGGGAACATGAGGGAAGCTGAGGATTGTTCCTACACCTGTCCTTTGGATAAACAGACTCCTCCTGGGTTGTCAGTTGCTATCAGCATTAAAATGATACTCTGCTTTAACAACACAGGATTTGCATTTTAAGTGGCTTAGAAACAAACTCTCTTCTCAGCAGGGAATTTTGCAAAGGGAGCTTCAAGCCTGAGAGACCAGCCCAACCCATACCTCATTTTCACTTAATCTTGAGCATAAATCTGCTCAGGAAAGAAAGCGCCAGCTTCTCTTGAAGCAAACTCATAGTCTATGCAATTGAGGCAATACAGGTTATTTAGAAAAGCCAAGGATATAAGCTAGACAACCCAGGGACAACACCACGTTCAATAAATGCAACAACAGTGTAGCAGCAACAGCAAGAATATTAACCACTTCAATACTATGAAATGTAACTGATGACAGGTCTTCACACTTCATTACCTTTCACAAAAAACAAACAAACAAACAAACAAACAAACAAACAAAAAACTATTTTAAATGAAACTCCAGAAGCTTAAAGGTTTGAGACAAAGACTATCTGAAAACTACCGCTATCATGACCTTTTCACTGCCAGGTCTTCAAACTAGTTATTGTCCTCTGCTGTACATCTTTAGTACCTAGAACAAGCATCACCTTCTGCCATCACACCTTCCTTCTAATAGGATCTCAACAAAATCAGTCCTCATCTGTAGCTCACTTTCCATTCCTCCTTTCATCATGCAGATCTTTCTTGCTTTCCTGATTTTCAACTCCTTGCTTCCTTAGTAAACTCACATCTCCCCTTTATCCATTTTCACGTAATTTTTGCTCCTCTTATGTCCCTCCCTATGACAGTTTCTTTCTACTAAATTACAAAGATTATGAAGCTCTTTGTCTTTACAAAATCCACTCTTCACTTCATTTTACTACTCAGCTACCAGCTCTTTTCCCCTTTTTTTTAAAAAAAAAATCTCAAAACATTAACTGTGCTGTCTAGTCTGCCTGAAGTAGAACTGAATGTGAATCAGTTTTCCCATGCCATGAAAGATCCTGAGCTTTAATTGTTTTTTTTTTTTTTTTGCTGCTTCATAATGAGATAAAACTGAGATTGTTTGATATTTTTATTAAAACTGGAGACAGAGATGTCTATCTCAAACTAGACAATAAGCCTTACAAAGGTACTCATGTGGGAAAAATCTCAGTCTACCTAATTAAGAGGAGAATTTTTTAAAACTTCACCCAGTTTAATGTTTTTCATATTGTGCTAAAGGCTATAATAGGAATGTAGAACCACTTCACTTCCTTTCTCCCGAAATTTAATGCTGAGCTGGGAAAAACCTTCCAGATTAAATACTTCATTCAGATGAATATGGCCTCATGAACAGTTATGGTTTCAACAGAAAACTGTTAAAACACATTTATCTGCTTTAACCTAGACTTCTCCCTTACAGCTACTCTCTGCTCAAAGAGGCTCCAGTAATTCTTCCTGGCTAAAGTTTGCCTGAAGGCAGCTGTCAGGCCTAACACCTCCATATTGACCCTGGTCCTCACAAGACATCTTTGGTTGTGTCTGAATTATGCTTGTATTCTCCTTCCTAATCACACCCCATGATATCCTCTGGAAGATCTTCTGTGTGGGAACCTCAGGACTGGCTTTGGTGGACTTCACACGAATGCCAGAGGTTAGTTCAAGAAGTTAACCCAAGAGCTTCTGAGAAATCTTGCTTTTAGCCATTTAAGATGTTGTCAACCTCAACCATCTGTCCCAGTCTTCTGGACATGAGCAAGTAGAGACTGGCACGTATCAGACACCAGCCCTTGGTCCAGTGTAGTATCTTAAACAGCAGATTTTATAAACAGATATATAAAATCAAGATTACTCTGAAACAGATCAAAGAATACCAAGCTAAGTAAATCTCTCAGGTGATGGCTAGCAGTGGATGTTGTGGGAAAAACATTAGAACGTAAATCTGTGGTCAAAATTCTCCAATTTTAATTTGTTTCCTGAACAAGAGGTTTCTTGTTCTTGTTAGATATTTTCCATTAATTTATTTAAACATTATTATTTTGAAGCTCTTGCATATCATTTCTCACCTGACTTCTACCTGCAATCAACCTATAAGCCCATCTAACACTCATTACCACGCTCTCAAATACATATGTTTTTCCTTATGAAGATCTTCATGGCTAACATGCAATTCTTTTAACTTTTGTGACCATGCCTGCATGTGGTGCTTGACAATAGCCTGCAGCTACAGCTGAGTCTGCTTAGAGCTGCATCATTTTATTTGCCACTGTCTGTTGCTATTTTGTACTTCACAGACTTGTTGGGGCAAGGACATTCTGTTCTATGTTTGTATAGCATGCAAAACAGCAGGACCCTGGCCCTCAACAGGGCAGTACAGCAACAAAAATCTACAACTCAGGCCCAGTGTCAGTAAGGGTTTCAGCATAATCATCATCATTATGGTTAGCCAAGCTGTAGGAAACTGTAGGGCTTTGGGAGTTGGAGCCATCATTTGTAAAGTGGTTTGCACACATTCTGGCCTGAGGCTGCCTCAAACCAATTTGCCTTTGGGGAAAGAAACTCTGGGTCCTTCCAAGGAAAGGTCAGGCACATTTATCTGCCAAAAGCCAGTCTCCCAATGTCAACAAAATGGCAACTATCCACACAATGAGTAAATGTAGTTTGAAGGAGTTCCACAAGTAATATTGACAGCTGCAGTGAGTATGACTTCAAGCCTGTCCTTCAGGCCATTTGAGAATTTCAGGTAATTTAACAATGAAAATTTTATTACATTAACATAGGGGAGGGAAAAAAAAAATCAAACTAAATGTAGTAATCCAAAGTCTTCTGCTTCTACCAGATCTTTGCCTTTGACTGTTATGGCAATGTTGTCAAATCTTGTTATTTTAGTATGTTGCATTATTTGGGGAATTATTTTTTAATACCTCCTGGAGAAATATTATTGGCATCAGTGCTTTACATTAAATTTCAGCAAAAGCTTAAGGACATAAAAATTAAAATACAGAAACCAGAAAATAAGTGGTATATACTTATTTACTTGGAGGAGGATGGTGGCAGGTACAATGATTTGGAAGGTCTCAATAGTTCAGATGTCTGACTTTGTTAAAAACTACAACATCTAATAGTTTCACTGCCCTTTTCCTGAAAAAAAAAAAAAAAAAAAAAAAAAAAAAGTTTAATTTAAAACAGACTTGAAAATGAAAGCTTGAAGTAAAATAAAGTTAGAGTTTGGGTAGGTTTTGGGAGTAGGGAAGATCAGGGGGAGAGTCCAGTGAAGGGCTGTAAGTAGGTTGAATACATAAACACAGTCAGAATTATCCTGAAGGATGCTGAATTCCCACAGTTCCTGTCTCATCACTAGCCTGTGTTTCTCCTCCAGGAAATTTTGTAATTTCCCCCTGGTTTAATTATCCCCTTAACTGAATTAGTTTGTCAGTATGCAGAGGACATAAATAAAACTAGTCATGGGCAATAAAGCCTTGCAAATCTTCTATTGTATTACTCCAACTCCCTATCATCCCTCCTAATTTTTAATTGAATGTTACCATTAAGTAGTTCCCTTTAATATGCAGCCAGTGAGGCTTCTTTAGCATGCAAACTCCTGTACTCCCAGAATAATCATTACTGGCATGACATTTCTAATTCCAATTATTTTAGATTATTTTCTAACAGTGATTAAAAATAGGGGGATTTTCAATAATCGATTAAGAAATAGGCCAACAGCCTAAGAAAAAGCCTTAGCAAATATGCTGAAGGTCCTCTCAAACATTAAAAACTGATGCCAGAGGAAATGAGCATGATTTCTAAAGCTGCTTTCTGAAACTGCTGTTAGAGATAGCAGGATAAACTGTTGTAATCCTAGGTCTGGAAGCAGGGATACCACATCTTTCAAACTGCTGTAGGCAGTAACCAGGAGATCTTTCCCCCCTCCTTCCCATGCTTTAAACCTGTTTCCAGCCCACTGGAGTGGGAAATACATGCAGTGATACCACGGCCAGTTTCTGCCACCAAACAGATGGTGACTGCTGGAAGCCAGCAACACAGATCCTAGTGACTGAAACTTTATTGGGAGTGCCCACCAGTGTGAATAACTGTCTTTAGACGGACTAATTAAAAGGACTCTTTTCATTAGTTAGGACCATCTGTTAGGCAACAGACCTGGTGGAATTGCATACAGGTGGACATTCCTAGGTGGGAATCAACAAAAGAGTATCCTATGGCTTGTAGAGATATTGTGTCCCAATAAAAGGCTATTGAGGTTTCACACAGCATGTTCCTTCAGTCTGTGTCCACAGAAATATTTTCACCCCTCTCTTCTTACCTCACCTGGATAGGTATTGACTGGTGTTGAGCACCAAGCTCAAAAACAGTTTAGTCTTCCTGGCCAAATGTACCAAATATTTCTGGATGTCTGTACCCTCCCATAATTATCCTGGTCTTTGCAGCCAGCAGCAAAAGGGAAGGACACAAAAATAATGAATTCCCCCCCTGCCCCTCCCCAAAATGACAAAAGACCAGCTTGCAAAATTCTCAGGAAAAGTCTACGAGAATGAATGTGGAATCCATAATGAGCTTTGGGACAGAGAGAGTATCAGTACAAAACACTTCCAAGCTTTTGCTTGAAATCAAATCCTTCACATAGTACAAGGTAATTCACATAAGACTCAGCATTAAAGCCCTACACTCTGAGTCAACTTTCTTTTGAAACCCATATACACATGATAGATACAGTGCAATGGGCCAGACTTGCAGTTTTGTGTTTATTCTTGCTTGTGCCCCACCCTCAACCCAGGACACCCAGCACCCCTCAGTGCTTACATGTGATCTCATATTCAAAGTCATTGGCAACAGATCTCCTGCTGAAGCCTACATCTTATGACTGCTCAGGGCCTCAAAAAAGCCAAGCCAGATTAGCTCCATGAAGCAAAAAGCTCACATGTAAACACCAAGTTGTAGCTGTGAATCACTCCTAGCAAATGCTCACGTTTCCTGGCATGATAGCTTCTAACAAGGTACACTCTTACTTGATATTTGCTTTTCCGAGGCACCTGTAATTCTCAGATGAACCAGAATCTGTACAAAAATATATGGGTTAAAAATCCCAGTCTAAACACATTAATGCAAGTACTGGTCACTGCAATTCTCCTGTACTATCCTATGTGCTACTAAGACTTCTGAGGGTGAGAGCTAGACAGAGGAAGCTTCATTGATAAAATAAGATAAAGGTCTGAAAGGAAACATTTTCAAGAAAACAGTTGTTTGCTATATACAAAAGGTCACTAACAGTTTGTTTTTTTCCCCCCTGTTATACATCACCTGTAGACAGTCAAACAGCTGAGGCAACAGACATCCAGGAAGCTGGTTAGCCAACATAGAGCTTTAAAAACAGCAGAGAGGCCAATATGCTCCTACTTACAATATTTTGTGACCCTAACCTAATCATCATGTTTTATTATTTCCTCATTTTATAGCTCTGCTCTTTCAAGAGAGCCAGCAGCCAACATTTCTTCTCTGTTGGCCAAAGGAGCAGCCAAGTGTCTGCTTCACAGCCAATATCAGTTACTGAGCCATAAGCAGCTAATATGAGGTTGTGAATGCCCAAGGTAGCAGCTGATGCTCTTCTTCTGGAAAATTAGACTTGGATTTTAGGTACCTAAGGATTTTTTTTATATAGACTTAATTCATTCTGCAACCTGATTTGAAATTATTTGATCAAATTTAGATTTAAATCAGGGCAGCCAGTGGAACTACACTGATTTATGCCAGCTGAGGAACTGACTATATTTTAATACTACAATCTCTTGTTTTTCTGCAAGAATAAACAGGCAAGATTTCAAGCCCAAAGACAGCAAAATACCACTGTGTAATTTCAAGACCAAATAGAAACTTGTGCACTGAAATCAGAAACCTCTAATTTAAAAAGCCTTGACAAAACAGAGATTACCTTCCTAGTGTGGGAGTCTACAGATCTCAGCAGAAGGCTTTCAAGACCCAGCAGAGTCACTTATATCTAAAGCTAGTCAAAAGCATTCACGTAGTGTATTCACTTACAACCCTGGTTAAACAGCAGTCACGACTCTTGGATTCCTTCAGTTGATACTTCTACAGACAGCCAAACCATTTGTAGTTAAGCTGTATAAGATGGTAATGGTTTATTCCCATTCCCTGAGAATGGCATATTGCTTTGCAAGAATGCAGTTCCTTCACAAGACTTTCAGCCCCAGCAATGACTGGCAATCTTCTCCTTATAACACTGTTGCTGAACTTAGCCGTCATGCAGAAGGGAAAACAATGCATTAAGCCTGTCTGAGTCCATCTTATATGAATTCATAGTCAGACTAACACTTAGAGACCTGGATTTAAAGACCATCTCACCCCAAAGCTTTATGGCCTCCTGGAAGCCTTGAGCCTGAGGATGCTCTGAACAGATATGCGTTTGGACACGGTTGCTCTGCCAAGAGATACACAGGGTGGAGTTCCTGTCATACGGAGGGTCCAGTTATAACTTGTCTGTAGCTAGTGATGTGTCCAGAAGAGGTAGAGGCTGAAAGATACTGATAAAGTTTATGCTCTCTGTATTCTATGGACAAGAGCCCCAATTCAATAAACTCATTAGGACCTTTATCTAAGGATTGTACTTCAGTCCTTACTGACATTTCGCATAGGACCAAACAGTAATCCCTGAAAGAAAAAGCCATTACCAAGCAGTAGTCTTACAGAGAGAACAAAGATTAAATTAATATTTGCAAGGAAAAAGCGAGCATTCTAAACAGCTGCTTTTGCAATATCAATTTCCCCCCCTACATACTAATCTCAAATGGAGCCTGATACATAAGCCATACAGAATTCCTAAATGAGAAGTAGTAAAAAAAAGGGATTTCAAACTTTTTCTAGAAGAACATGAATTAGATTTCAGAAAACTTGAAGCACTTCAGATGTACATAAAGCAGGAAGATGCTCTGGCAAACAAAAGTTTAGTCAATTAGTTTAACAGCATGTTTTTACAGCTATGTGAACAGATACAACTAACCTTATAGTGTATCTAGAATTCCATGTTAGCCTAAACATGGGCAACTAGATAAGATCAATACAGCAACTTCCCCTTAAAGGGAAATTCTTTTTCTAGTATACATCAGAAATGTCAGTCAACACACCTGATGAGTAAAAATTTGTATTCCAGTGCATCGTTTACAAAGTGTTGTTTTCTGACAAATACCAAAGAAACCTTCTGTTCAGGGTGCTATAAAATATTTCAAAAGATCTAAAACTCTGATCCTACACCAAGAGGAAAACCAAATAATCATAATTTCACCTTTACCCAGTACATTGCCTGTTGAGAATACTTCCTTAGATATACAGTTTTGCATTTTCTCTAAGTAGCAGCTCCATTTTGGAACTCACCAAGGAATATGAAGAGGAGCCACCAGGACACAGAATTAGTTTTTCCTCACTTGCCATTAGGGGTTCTGTAAGGAAATATTACACAAGACAATTAGTTCAACTTCCTCACCTGCACCTTTGAAATAAATTACTCTGAGTTTAGAGGATGTATACCTACAGGATCCATAGGTTGTTTTTGTTTTGAGGGGAATTTTGGGAACAGCACCCTTTAGAGGGTTACTGGTATTTTTGTTTTTCTGACTCTACATTATAATACAGCTTTGTGCAGAAATAGGTATTTTTAACAGCCTCTGACTACAACAAACATGGGAAGCTCTTGTGCAGCAACTAGTGAAATTTCAAGCAGGCATCTACATTTTCCAGTCCCAACCCAAAAGGGAAATCAAATAACTATTCAGTCAATCTGGTAAAGATAAAAATGGGATGATACTGAAGTTCTAATATATCTACCTTTTTGACATATTCCCAAAAATTACTAAAATAAAACTTGTATTTAGAGTCAAATGAAGACTTATAGACATGCTTTCACTTATATGAAAAGTGGCAATGCACTTTTATTAATGCATCAGTGTGAAATTCTGCAAAATTAAAATTAAACTTTCTGCTTTTAATCCCAGCATCATCAGATTTATCCTTAACCCATAAAGAACACAAGTCCTCTGGATCACACACCTAAGAGTATAGGTTAAAATCTCTTCTATGAGTTACTAAGATCACTTTTTATCTGTTATGATTTTAACTTGTTTCCCTTTTTCTCCCATTTACATGTCATTCTTGTTTTAGTCAGAAAGCAGACCTGTTAACAGTTCATTCATAACCAACACTGGGTGTGTATAATCAGTAGTGGACCAATTTTATCCATAGAGACTGGACATGCCACCTCTGGGACATTTAAAACCTCTACTGGCCCAAGGATCACGAAGCACAGTTCCATTTTTCAGCTTGAAAATCCTTGAGCACAAGTAGCACTGAGTCTCTAGCATTTTAGGGGAGCTATAGTTTTCAAAGATCAGAAACGTGCACCTAAAACATAGGAGGGGGGAACAGATGGGGATTAACACGTACATCTAAAGGTGTGGCAACAAACTGAGGAAAGAACATTTTAGAAGTTAAATTGGAATGAGAAATATTTAGAGTTACTAATCATGCATAAAGCACCACAACTTGTCATCCTACAGAAAGGTTGGCAGTACAGATAGGGGCCTGGGAATAGGCATGATTCACGTGCTGGTTAATGTATATTGTAATAGCATTCTGAAACTACTGGCAACAGCAGAAGCACAACAAAACAAGCAAGACCACTCAGCTAAATATGCCATTATAATGCATGCACAGTTGTTTTATTATACACAGGCCAGTAGATTAGTACTCACCACCTAACAACGTATGATTATGTTGACTTCAGAAGCAGATACAGATGGGCAATGTGGATGTCCACAGAAACTACACAAGCAATGAAAAGCTACATGTATGGGAAAACCGGACAAACTTTACCCTCTGACAGATGATGCGCATGGATAAAGACAGGCTGATATTTTCCCTCAACACATGTCAGGGGATAAAAAGGTGTTATAACATCTTCCATTCCTTGATTACACACAGCCATAAATGCCAGGTTGTTTTAATTAAGAGGATGGAACATCAGCATTTAAGAAGGTTTAGAAAAACTGCTTATGAGAGAACTTCCACTCACCCTTCTGTAATATGCCACTAATAGCAACACGCATTCCCACACACCACACATGAAGCTCATGTTTGTCAGCACTGCTATTTGGGGCTCCCAGTGTATTTTACAAGTTCCACAATTTAAATTAATGGGCAAGACTATACAATGCCAGTCTCTGTTACCTAGCCATGGACTGATTGCACTCCATTTGCTTCCATGATGCTGCAGTCATTGCCACTGAGCATTTTCATCTAAAATGGTTCCTCTAGAGCAGAATAAGAGATAAATTTTCTATCATCTGAAGGAGGCTGATGCTAGCCACCAGCCTGGCTGTAAATATGTGTTGTGCATTATTGATCATCATTTCCTACTGTAATGTTTTTCATTACATGGGCCTGCTTTCAGGCCTGCAGTCCTACATTAAAGTTTCCCTTTAGCTTGGAGATTATACACTTTTTTTCATTTAGTCTTTTTTTTTTTTCTCTCCAAATAATGGTTTTGGGGGTTTATCAGTGGTAATAAATAAAGACCTTAATTTTAAGGTATAGTTTAGTGCTCATACTATTCCAAAGCAACTTTAATATAAATAATATCAGCAGACAGACCACATGAAATAGCTAATTACTTTAATTTTTTTTTTTTAATCAAAATAAGACAATCTTCAAAATTAACAAAAAGCTGTAAAATCCAGGTCTTCTGCAGCTGGTACAAGTAGTATAGCGTTACCAATCTTCAAACAGACTGTATGAGTCACTTTTCCAACAGTCAAGAAGCAGTTAGAAATGTCATCGTTGTTCACATGAGTTTGGAGATGTTTTCTCAGTGGTTGAACCACTTTTTCAAACTTCTTACCAAAATGCTAAAGCAATAATCTCAGGTATTAACTTGAAATAAGGCAACTGGGCTTTGAGATTAACATCAAATATTAAAACACAAGATGAAAGCTGAAAGCAACACTGCTTTCTTGCGAGAGAGCTGACTCCACTGAAAACAGCCTATGTTACCATTTCTGCAGTTAACTAACATGCTTCCACCTGATGCTCTGAAGATGTGATTAGGAGGCAAATCCTCAAATATTAACTCCCATTCTACCCTTCATTTCAGGCAATTCACCCAGGTACATATAGAAAGTACAAAACAGGGTAACAAAATATCCAAACCTGGCAGTCAGCAAGCAGACCATCATCATTAAGCAAGTGAGCAAGCCTTGCTTTTTCCCTAATCCCAGCCCATAGACAATTGAGATTTAACCATGACAGTATAATTGTTTCAGGAATCTAAGCCCTTAGCCTCAGTTTTTGTGTCAATGCGTGCTGCAAATTAACAGCAGAAGTGAGGTAAATCAATTACCTACCACATATAGACTTGTTTATGTGTAAATATGTCCATATCTACACAGAAATACATTGGCACAGCCTCCATCATAAACCACAAATTACTGAGAACTCAATACAACGAAGAGGGTAGTCGCAATGCTCTAGCACATTAGAACAGCCCCAAGATTCCTGTAGCACATCAGCCTGTAATGACACCCTATGACCATGACATCATACACCAGATGCACTGGTACAAAGCATATACCTTCTTGCCCATAAACACTCCCTTTGGCTCCCAAGATTCAACCACTTCCCTGCAGAGCCCAGACGGCAGTTGGAGTTATACTCAGAATTAAACACCAGCTGAGTTTGTATTTATTCAGTACTTTTTTAAATAGAAAAACAAGAACAAAGATATTTAAAATCATACATACATTTGAATAATCTTAAAAACAACTTCAGAATTAAAGCAATAGCAGGCAGGAAATTATGAGTTAAGATAGCTACTTGGTTTTTTCTGCAACTCGCATCAGCGGCAGCACTTCTTCCTGTCCTCTCTAAATCAGATGCATGATTATTTAAATGCATTTATTTAATTTAGTTGTGCACTTCTTCCTCTTGCAAAGCAGATAAAAATCAGAGAGTGATCAAAGACCTGAAAAGATCAGCAGTCAGAAGGACATGGCTATTTTATCCTCCCTTCTCTCCACTCCTAGAATAAATTGTAGGGGCTTACTGAGAAGCAAAGTGAACTGGGACTCTCTGGTTGCTTCTGACCCTTTAATTAGAGCAGTAGGTAGAAATAAATAAACCTCCTACCTTTATAACCTTTGATTTCTGACACTTCAAGGCACTCTGAAGAAACATTTTAACATCAAAATTCCTCACCTAAGGGAAAAGGAAAGAGTCTGATCTTCCCCTTCTGGTAGAGTATCTTGTTTAGAGATGGGAATGTGGTATGTTTGTTTGACAAACAATTAATGTCCCTTTCAGTTGAAATAAGTGTTAGGTACTTCATATTACCAGTCTTTAGTTAATAGGGATGTCTGAGTCTGAAAAAATTCTTCCTGAATGTTACTGTGACAGATTTGTTAAATGCAGTTTTTTCATATTGAAACAAGAAAAAAAATCAGGACAAAAGCTCAAATTGACTCAAACTGTATCCCATAATATTAGAGGATAAACAAGTTAAAAAAATGACTTATGGTTCAATTCCAAAGTGAATTCCTTTACTTAATTTGGATGTAACCCTGTCAAGTTTCTTAATTTTCAAACTGAAAACACCAGTTTTAGACAAATTGGAAAATCTTTACATCTAAAAAATTCTCAGCTAGATGAAACATCTGAATGATACAAATTGCTGATTGAGTTAATTTGGTTGGGTTTTCAGTAGATTTGATGATTTTTCAAAAGCAAATCAGTTCACTTAATACAGCTCTTCATAAAGACTTGAATGCAGACTCTGCTTCAACCTGCAGCCACTTTTATTGACCTTCGCCCTTTTCACATAAAATCTCTCTATCAGAATGTCGTGGTTTAGGCCCAGCCGACAACAAAGCACCACGCAGCCGCTTGCTCCCTCCCTCCCCCGTTGCAGAGATGGAGGGGGAGAATATAGGAGCAGAAATCGGCTCAAGGAATCCATCTAAGGACAGGTCACTCACCCATTATGGTTACAGGCAGAAGACAGACTCCTTAGGGGAAGAAAAGAAACATCACTTTAGTTCAACTGCTAACAATAATGTGTAACAGACAAGGTGGGGACAATGAGAAGCGCCACCACATCCAAAAAACACCTCCCCTCAACCCCTCCCTTCCCCGACTCACCTCAGCTCCCAGTCTCTCTCCCTCCTCCCTCAGCGGAGCAGGGGATGGGGGTTACAGCCAGCTCACCGCTCCTCCCTGCTCTGGAGGTGGGTGAAGGCCGCACGTCCACCCCCCCCCCCCGTTCCACAGGGCTCCCCTCTCACTGCAGACAGTCCTGCACGAACCTTCTCCAGCATGAGCCTCCCCGCAGGCCACAGCCGTTCCCACACTGACCCAGCAAGGGTCACCCCCGCATGTTGTGGTCATCCCAGCACTGAACCACAACAGGGGGTGCTGCTTCTCCCCTCAGAATCCCGCCCTCCTTTAGCTCAGATGCCTGTCCTGGCATGGGCTTCTCCACAGGCTTCATGTTGGCTTTTGCTCCACCGCAGCCCTCCATGGGTGGCAGGGGGGGCGGCTGCCGTCTCCCCACGGGACACAGGGGTCTCTGCTCCAGCACACCTCCCCTACGTCCTTCTCCTGCCTTCCGCTGGCCTGGCCATCTGCGGTGTCTGACCTTCTCAACTCCTCCTCACAAGTCCCAACTCCCTCTCAGGTTCCCCTTCTTAAATACATTAGCACAGAGGTGCAGTTGATTGTTTCAGCCAGAGGTGGGTCCGACCTGGAGCCAGGGGAGCTTTCAAGAAGCTTCTCACAGGGGGCTTGCTCTGCTGTAGTCCCCTACTCCCTGCTACCAAAAAAAAAACACGCCACAAACCCAGCACACAGAACAATGAAAACTGAGACAGATCCTCAAGCTGGTATAAACTAAAGGAGCTTCTCTGGCTGGCAGATTTATGCTAGACAGATTCTGGTGCTTCATTTCAGCAGCAGGTATTGCTGTTATGATTAGTTCAGAGAATATATTTTGTGGAAAAGTATACAATATTGTTTTTAAAAAATACAGTTATAATTACTTTATATTCTTCCAAGTATAATAATCCAATTAATTTTCATCAGCAAGTGGATGGTCCTTGTTATATACTAGAGACTCACGCATAAGCAGTGATAAATGGACCAGACCCATAACTAGCAGCAGAACTAGTGATTTCAGGACACACACCTACACATCGATTTGGATCAGATAATAGTTTGGTCCAATAATCTTATTCTTCCTTTTCCTCCATGCAAGTCCTGACCTATGACACATGAAGAATCTAACTTTTAAGAGACTTTTAAAAATTATTTGTGTATCTTTATTGGCAATATACTTTAGGAATAACAGTAAAGCTTCACTTCTCACAGAGCCGTTCAAGAAAGAGACTTTTTTTGAAGGAAACAGTCCTTCATTTCTCTCGGCAACACAAGAAAGCCTCCCTGAAGAGCTTCCTGCTATTCTGCAGGTTATCTGAAAAGGGAAATTGCTGTTAACCATGCCTCTCAGGCTCTATTGTTATCAGCATCCAAGTTCATTCTTTGCCCATTTTCCCCTCACTTTTTGCTATTTATATTTCCTCAGGCATAAATTTCTTGCTTTTTGAAAATGGAGACCTACCTGCTTCATGAGAAGATTTTTCAGAGGTAGAGAAAGAAATAGAGAAAAGTTGTCTCAAGTTTTACATATGTTAGTGTAACTTGAATACCCAGAGGGTTCCCTTTTCTCCTGTATATCTACACCTGCATTTTACAATAGGCAGGCTCATAGTACAGGAGTAAAGCTGCATACAATTCCTCTCCCTACTGCTAGTTCCCTGTGAAGCCTCAAAAAACATTTAGTCCATGTCTCATATGCATCATATCCTCCCAAGGTGCTGAAAACCTTCGGTTTTGTTGTTATTAATACCTACTTCCTGTCCTCTCTCAAATGCTAAAATGAAGAGGGATAAAAAATGCAGATAAATCCCACTGGTCTTAGTTTTCACTGCTTAAAATTGAGGCTTTTACCTCCATCATAATTCTTTGGGCACATCTTAATTATTCCCATTTAAAAATCACAGATGTGTTGATATTGTTTTCATATGAAAAAGTAAAATAAAACAAGTCACAAATCCTTTAATTTGTTTACAAATTAAATTGAAATTCAGGTATAATGGGATTTAACATAGACTGAATATCTCTGCTCTACTTCTGATATCACCAAACTCAGCTGAGTTACTGGCTGCTGCAAAGTAACTGCGTAGTCTAAATAACCACAAATGTTCAAATAAAGGACTGATAGGTGCCAAAAAAATTCTCTTCCACAAAAAAAATGCTTCTGCAGTCCGAATAAGCAATTCCTCTGCAAGTCCAAAACAAAAATAGTCAAGATATACTTTGTAGTTAGAATCTGACCTATACTACATTTTCACCTTGGTAAAATACAAGATCAAGAAAGCATAGCCAAGGGGTATAATTTTCTCCTCCTTTGTCATATCCCAAAATGTTAAGTACATGTTCTTTTCCAGCAATCCCCACACAAAAGGATAAAATGAACAGCACTGAACTTCAGTCTATTAAATGTCACCCCAAAATAGGTAATTACCATATGAACATTAAACTGATGCACTCCTCTCCTTACAAGGTTCCTTTTTACTAGCTAAAGATATTACCAAATCTTAATTGGTGTGGAAATGAAATCTCTTGAAGCTGCAATTCAAAGACCTCCAAAACTTAACCTAGCAGCTTATTCTAAACAGTGTTGATAAAACTAGACTAAAATAAACCTTAAAAAAAATAACCACTAAGCACATGTACACAGAGCATATGTTTGAGCCAGAATTGCATGCAGAACTTCAAATTAATCTCCATTCATATAATCTACATGGGTCACTTCTCAGCCAGTAATTGCTGGTCTGTTCCTCTATAGAAAGGTTTACTGTACCCCTGTCTGTGTCCTTACCTGTGAGCTTCATGGTGAAATACAGATAGATGAGCATCTGTATGTTGCAGACTATAGGAAAATAGGATACCAGCAACAGGCATCAGCTGAACAGTTGAAATCAAAAGCTACAGGCAAACTTAGATTGCACATGAATCTCGCACATGGCTCATTCACCGAGGCCATGCATTTCAAGCTCTTTAAAAGATTTACCTCTAAAATTCAGAGCTGTTTGGATACAATCTGATTTAGCTTCACCTCAAAGAAACATTTAATAAGGATTCTCTTTTCTATGATAGTTCCTTCATCAGCTCTTTCCTAACATACAGGAAAGGGAGATAAACTCCTGGGGAATTGACAAGGATCATGAGAATGGCTGCATTCACGTTACACCAAGGGCAGACATGAGAGAAGCCTTAAAATGCAGTATCAAAGAAGAATGGAAAGCACTCCAGTCCAGACAGGTCAAAGCATGAAGCCATGGTACGTCACGTTATTTTAGTTCAGGATGTCCTAGCCAGTTTTGCTCCTGTATGAACTAACACAAAGCTAATTTTTCTGCTTATATAGTACTTAAAGTAGAGGGTACATATAAAAATACACTGACGCTGAGAGGCTGAACAAAACCTGGCATGTTTGAGAGAATGATCTACATTAACTTTCAAATACTCATTTGCACCCTTCCAAATGTAAAGCAGATGATGTTTTTTATGAAGATTTATTTTTTTTTTCCTAGAGGATTTGAAGAATTTGAGAAGCTACTTCAAAAGGAAGCAAGCATCTGAAAAGGCACATATACAAATAAATGCTCTGTGATTTTTAGGTCATGTCATTTTGATCAGTCCATGTAATCTCCATGTCAACATGGAGAAGTCACATACAAAAATATGCTACTATCTTTCTAACAAGGTCTCTAATAAATCCCACATCCTTCCATGGGCTCAGCACTTTCTTTGATGCTCAAAACTTAAAAGCCATAGCTTGTAAAATTATTCTCCCAAGCCCAGAGTTTTCCACTTAACTACAAATTTTCTTTAACAAGTGCCTATGAGCACCTGTGTGCTCATAGTGAGAAATGTGTTTCCTTGCTTCCTCACTGCATATTCCCACATAGGAAACATCACCACAGCCCAAAAACAGGAGAAAACGGGGAAGAAGGTATGCCAAAGCTACAGCTCTCCAAAATCTTTCCACACAGAAATGAGCTTCCATATTTCTATTCCAATTTGACAGTTACTTTCTCGATTTTTGTCAAAAGAAGAGTCTCCTCGCGTCTCACAGCAGACACAGTCCAACTGGCACTACTAAGATCGCACAGGCTTGATGCACTAAGCTACCAATTCTGACATGAGCTACTGTCCCTGCTCCACAGACCTGCTTTCTGCCAGATAAGCAGGGGAAAAAAAACAGGGCACCAGTCTGCTTGTAAGGGTTTTATTTTTCACTCCTCAGTATTCATCATCTAGGCATTTATTTGTTGGGACAATCACTATCATCACGCTAAATTGACAGAAAACTGGGATTGCTGATTTGTACCCGCAGCAGAAAGATTCTAAAGCATCAAGCAGCATAACATACAATTCAACAGCAGCACATAACTTCTGCACCCAAAACTTTATGGAGAGAGTTGTCACATCTTACCTCCCTCCCAGCTGTCACAGTCCTCCCCTCTCCAAGCTCTCTGTGGGCTCCTGGGCCCCCACTCCCTTCCATCTGCTTGAGCCTGTGTGAAGCGTGGAAGTCAACCCTGGACCAACACAGATCTCACAAGCACCAGTTCCATATAAACTAAGTTTTACAGCTGCTTTTCAGGATCTAAGCCACAGCTCATGGACTGATTCATCCAAGAATATCTTGCCAGCTCCTGCACTTGATTCTGCCTGAGGAGAGCAGCAGCAGTAAAAAAGGTGAGGACTGTCACTGTTTAGCATGCACAGTTTACATGCTGAAATAGTTTTTGCAAGAGTTAACACAGTTTAAAAAAAAAATTCCTTGCTCCAGGATACTGGCAAGGAAAATTATTCCCTCTACCAACATGTTGGCAAGGAATTTTTTTTTCCTCTCCCCCCCACCCCCCAGTGCTTTCAAATTTAAAATTTTCCTTGCATCAGGATGCTGGCCAGTCTAGCACAGTCCACAAGCATCTTAAAGCTGACATTTTTTATTTGCCTAACAACAACACTGAAATCTTTCAACACCAGCTTCATTAACTGAGTTAAACATCAGTAAGGGTTACTTTCAAACACATATTTTCATCTCCCTTACTAGCACCTTCATACAGATATTTAGGTATATGAGTGATTCTACCATGAGGTTAAGAGATAGCTAAGAGAACATAGGTTTTGTTTTGTGCTTGTGCAAAGAGATTATATACAGAATCTGTCACTGACACATGCGGTCTTTTCAGATCAACTTTCTTCTCCAGTCCATATCACAACCTTAATTTTGAAGCAAGAACATTCTCAGTTTTGCTACTGGCATACTACAAGACACTAGGTTCAGGGAAAAATAACATCTCTCTCACATTGCTCTTCAAATAAAGGAGGATTTGCAAGAGCTTACTCTCGCACTCGTCACACCAGGCACAGTTTTTTATAGTGCTTTCTGCAGCATTACACAAGTTGCTGTGGAAGAGGGCACTAGCCTACCAATTTTCTCATCTTAGACCCAGAAATTGAGGCTCCTGGGGCCTGCCCACAGCTTCAGAAACTCCACAGTCATTTAACCACACCCCTTAAGTGTGCTGTACCCTACTCAGGAGGGCTTATTGGATTAGGTTCACTAACAACTGCATGGCTTTTAAACAGGAACAGGCTTGGGACATGGGTACAGAGCCTTATGCATCTGCCCATATTAATTAATGCGTGTTTTTATAGGCCTTGCACATTGCAGTATCTACCAAGGTCTACTTCTGACTTCAAGCAGAACAGTCATGGTGAGTTTAGCAGCAGCATTTCACAATCAAGGTCTTCCACAAACAGTTATTTTCTGCAAGATGAGAGCAGACTCCCTGGACAGCAAGTAACTGGCTCCCTACAAAGTTAGTGCTCTATGTCCTTCAGATTAGGAAAATTGCAGATTTGTTTTCATTATGAGAAATAAACTGATTAGCAGATGGCTATTCATTTTTCCTCCTCTGTCAACTCTAATATAATATAAATGGAAATCTTACTTCAATTAACATTCAAAGACCTCTCAGAAAAAAATCAAGATTCCTTACATTAAGTGTATGTTTTCTGCAAATGAAGTAAATTAATCTTTTAAAAAGGAAGTTTGTTTTTACATTTGTCTGATAGCATGCAATATGATTAAAATACATTGATCTTCAAGCTTTAAACAAATGATTGAAGATTAACTTAGACATTAGACCCACTTAGCTATGTTTTCCCTACTGAGTGGATATTCTTCAGGCTGCACAAGCGCCATTCGTTGTCTTTATTTTGGATCAGTATCTTTATCAACATGGCAAACCACAAAAGGTTGTTAAAGAACAAAAGCTCTAGCAAGGAAGTCCCACATTCAATTTGCCACACTTTTCAGGGCCAACAAGCCTGATGCTTTTGCCTAGACTTTGGTTTCACAGTTATGCAGCAGAATATGCATTTGAAATATGCAGCAAAGAGTTTGTGCAAGAGGTACAGGAGTGTGTGCAGTGTTATGGTTTGAGCCTGGTCAGCAGCCAACCACCATGCAGTCACTCCCTCTCCCTTCTCTTCCAGCAATAAGAAGGGACAGAGAGCCAGGCTTGGGGCTCGAGATAGGACTGGCATGGGGAAAAAAATCACCCTTTATGGGCACGAACAAAAGGCAGACTCGTTAGGGGAAGAAAAAAAGAACATACATTTATTACAGACACTAACAATACGTGACAGTAAGAAGCATTGCCACATCTTGAGAACACCTTCCCCCCACCCCTCCCTTCTTCCCGGGCTCAGCTCTGCTCCTGATATCTCTACCTCCTCCCCCAGTAGCACAGGGGCAGGGAATGGGGGGTGCAGTCAGTGCTGCCACTTCCTTTATCTTTGGTGGGGGGAGCTTCAGGAACTTCTTCCCCCTGCTCAGTCGTGGTCCCCCTCTCACAGGAGACAGTTTTCCACAAACTTTCTCCAACGTGAGTTCCTCCCACGGGCTGCAGCATTTCCCCACACTGCTCCATCATGGGTCACCAACTTTCTCCGACTGGATTCCCTCCCATGGCTGCAGCCCTTCCCGAGCTGCTCCAGCATGGGACTCCCCCGCATGCTGCAATCCTCCCAGCGCTGAATTACAGCAGTGGGGCTGCCTTTTCCCATGAGACCCCTGCCTTCTTCGGGCACAGCACCTTGATCATCCGAGCAGAAACCACAGGCCATAAATCAATGTCTGCTCCACCGTAGATCTCCATGGGTGATAGGGGGGGCCGCCCTGCCGTCTCACCACAGGATACAGGGGGGTCTCTGCTCCGGCACACCTCCCCCCTCCTTCCTTCCTCCATTCCTCCACTGACCTTGGTGTTCACGCAGCTGCAGCAACTCCTCCTCACAAGTCCCCCTGCCCGTCACCACGTCCCTTCTTAAATACATTATCGCAAAGGCGCAGCTGATTGGCTCAGTTTTGGTGCAGACGTGGATCTAACTTGGAGCCGGGGGAGCTTCAAGAAGCTTCTCACAGGGGGCCGCCCCTATAGCCCCCTCCCTAGCCACCAAAAAAAAAAAACACCACTCAACCCAGGACATGCAGGAAGGCTTGAGCCCATGGCTGGAAGAAGAGGCAGAGATGACCTGTCACCCTGAATATGTCATGCCACATGTCTCATCTCCCACCATTTCTCTGCCTGCTCTATTTTAATTATAAACACTTAGCTGAGGTTGCTTACAATAATCCAGAGAGGCCTCACAGCCACAAGGGGCTTCCCAAGCACAGCATAATGTGAAAACAAACAACTCTGGACAGGATTTACAGAACTATAAAAATACAAGAGAACGTTTTATTTCCTCGGTAAGCTGTTGTTCACTGTGAAAGGACAAAAATTACCATTACACTGGTCCCGTCCCCTACCCATTCAACAGATGCTACTTTAATAACAATGTGATCCAGCCTCGCTGTAAAGGTCTACAAAAAAACACCACAGCATTTCAGTGTATTTCTATCATGTTGTCACATAATTTATGCCTTCTTGATCCCCAGCCATCACCTTGCCATCAGCAAATACATACTCCCGGATCCAGGAAGATTACAGAAAGTGCTGCTGCACTGGTTACAGTAGTTTCCTTCTCTTGCCCAAACCCATCAGTCAGAGCACCAACACACCAGGCTCCAACACACCACCAACTAAAAAATATGAACGGTAACTGTATTGTAGTAGCAAATACAAATCTGGACCAGATTGGAGACCCGTGGAGCAAGGCACATAGTCAATGAGTGCTTGCCTCTCACTGGGAATGTACCTCTAGTCAATGAAGTATATAAACATACATGTAAGTCATTGCAGTCAGTGAGCCTTAAAATGATTAAGTGCTTTCCTGAACAACAGCTTAGAGGAAATAAAGAATCCTCCTCTATTTTTATAGTTTCTTTCAGAAGAAGGTCCCTTGATTGAAATAATACTGTTTGTGTTGTAACTATTTGACTCATGGCTTGAATTTCCTGCCATATAGAGTTTCCCCAAAGAACACCTGGAAATTATGAAATAAGGATTTGTCTTAATGGCAGTTTCTAGTCTTGCAGTAAGGACATCAATTATCTGTTTCCTCCTAGACAATAAATGATAAACTGACATAAAAACTCAGTCAGATATTAAAACACATTCTGTAGAGCAGATTAATATCTAGAGCCGTCATCCTAACCCCAAGTCTGGAAAGGAACTGGACATGAAGTCCTCAGGGGCTCTGAGGGAGCAGAGAGGACCACAGACCCTCCTAGTTCTCTCATTCCCAGTCCTATTCCTCTGATTCCCTGGGTGGTAATACAATTGCTGTATCTCAGCTGACCAGTCCATAGGTCTAGAGCCTTTTTCAAAGCCAGATTTACCTGCCATCCTCAAAGTGTTCAACTTCTACCTCAACTTGAGCTCCAGAGCTCTCCAGAAATTAGAGAAGTAAGAAAAGCTTGCCACCATAACCCAGCTGCAATCCTGGGGGTAACTCTTTAAAGCAGGCAGGCAAACCTGACCATGCTTCAGCCCAGTCCAACAGTAACAGCTCTCAAACCTTCCTAAGGAGAGTGCAATCTCAGAACCCAAATCAGTAAGCCACAGGAAGGAGTGTTGGGTTACGGTACCTGGCTCATGGCCCACATTGTGAAGCCTTTTCTTCATCACACGATGTAGACCCTCTGGGGTTACTTTATCACCAGGGATCCTTACAACCTTCTGGAATTTGCATGGCTTCAAAACTAAGAACTTCCTTGTTATTTCATCCCAAGAGAAAGAGTTAAAGAATTTTAAAGCCAAGAGATTGGATTTTTACTTTGTGAAACGAATTCAGCTGAACACAGAAACCAAATGGAATCCCCAGACCTCTTTAAATGAGCCCCTACAGCAGATAATCTCTTCTTAATCAGTTTGATGCTCTGATAAATCAGCTTCTATTTCCTAGCATGGGGAGAAAAGGAGTAACTGAGTCAATGCTTGTTTGAAACAGAATATTTTGAGATAGAAGCTATTTGTATATGTAAATGTCAGAAAGCCTCTAATTTAGAAACACAGGCAATTCATTTCTATTTCAGCTCCATAAGTCTGTTTATCTAATCCTGGGATATTTTGAGGGATTTTATGTTAGCCCACGTGCATATCATTCCAATTGCCTGCACAGCAAAATTTGCTTGAGTACACAAAACATATAGCAACTTGTTGGGCTGAGTAATAGTAATAATCCATCTAATCACAGTCAATTCGACTGCTGGTTGCTTATGGGCATCTTTTACACATTAATTTAAAGACTGAATAAGCAAGATCAGAGCAGCTATTTAACAAAAGCATGCTCATAAAGCTCCTCTAAGCACCCAACACTCATTTTCAGAGGCTTGTGATCTGGGAGCATGCTTTTAAAATAAGTTTACCAGCTTTAACCTTTCCGCCTGTCATCAGAAAAAACACTCTTAAGTCATGGAATTTTACTTCAGTTTTTATGACATAACACATTTCTGATCACTAATTGGAACATTGAGAAAAAAAGACGTAGATACACAAACATAATGTGGTGAGGGTGTTTTGGTTTGGTTTTGGGGGGAAGGGGTTGGTTTTGTTTGGGTTTTTTTGTTACATAAAACATTTATGTCTATTCCCCAGTCTCAACTTGCCTTATTTTCAGTGAGTTACACTCAGTCAAAATCACTCCAGTGAGGTGATGGGCAGCACGGGAAATCTAGGTACCACAAGTAGTTTCTTCATTAAGAAATACTTGTTTAAATAAGTCTGAACAGGGATACAGTATGCTCTAACTGGCAGAGGTTGTGGCCCATGATGGGTTGCCACTTGTTTCCAGCTGCCTCACAAATAGCTGACAGAAGTGATGACCAGCACAAAGCAGTTCACAGCCTACTCAAACAGGTCACCACTACAAGGCCCCACTACTTAAGCCTGGTGACTTGTGTCCCTTCCACTGTCACAACAGAGAAATAAAGCAGCCCACTAGCTTATGACTTCAAGGATAGATGGGAAAGAACTAATGGTCAAATACCCTCCAAACTGGATGGACATTCACATGTAGAACAAGCACTCCCTGGTCAGGGTGTCAGACGGTGGTATCGCAGAGCACACAGAAAAAGCATGACTCCAGAATTCTGTCCAAACTTGTGCCAAAGGTTGTTCCAATCCACAGCACTGTAAACAGGATCCAGTCACTTGGAACATGATTCCAAGTTGACACCTCTATATAACTCTTAAGTGTGCTGCAGGAGTAGCTGTGCCTCAACCACAGCAACCAGATCATCACAGGGACACCTGTATTTCCTGCATAGGTGTTGTCACAGGCAAAGGTATTGTAGAAGATCAATTAATTCCTCCCCCAAAGCAACAACACAGCAGTTTGACTGCAGGAGTGGCACTCATTGCTTAAACTCAACTCTAAAGGTACTAGAAGTCAAGCATCAAGAGGACAAAAAAATCCCTCTGCCTTTCCAGGAAGAACATTAACAATAAATCAGAAGTAGGTTCTGCGAACAGTTGGATGAATATGCAAGGGGCTAAGAAGCACTAGTATCCACTGAGAAAAAAAATCTCAACATATGAGAAGAAAGAACGGCTCTTCCTGAGAAGTTTCCTGGCTTTTTGCTTTAAAGGCTGAGACACTAAATGCAGATAAAAGTTCCAAGGATAAAAAACAGATACATGGCAAAAAGCAAGTAGTAAAAGTGTCAGTGACCACAGATGTGTCTACCTCTGCATGGCAATAGTTCTTCTGAAGAGTGTCTAGAACACTTTCAGCAAAATGCCATTCAAGAATATGGAATTTTTTTAATAAAACTGCACCAACCAGTGATATGCTTCCCTACAAGCCACAATACCATCACAGCAGGTGGTTCAGGGAAAGCATAGATCAGTGGAAGCCATGGTGTTAGAAATTAATGTGTGGAGCAGGGTGGGGGTTTTTAGTGGAGCATTTGACATGACAGGTGGGTATGCATGAGAGAGGTCACTGCTTCAGGTCCAATATCACAGGCAGAACCTACATTTCAAAACTGTAATTGGAAGTTGCAGTTAGATACATCACCTTTCCCCTTCTAACTGGAAGATAGATACTAAAAAGATCCCTAGTACTTTTTAGAACACCACCTTTCTTTTAAAAGCACTATTTACACATGACTAAGAATGTGTTAAGTCCTTGACTATACATCTGGTTAATGTAAACTTGACTTGTCAATATACCATTCAAATTGTTGGTTTATAAAGCAAGGTCTCTGGGCAGTGAACTCCATTGGTACTGGCTACAAAATTTTCATGTACAGTTAGACTCCTCTAAAAGTAATCACTTTTTGATCAGTAAAAATACCACTGTTTCATCATTCTACAGTATATTGCATCCTGGTTTCTCAAGGAAGCTTACTAATCACCATAAGCTTAATAATATTCCAGTTACATGCATTTACTTTACCATACATTGCATAAGTACATGGAGATTGAGAAGCCAAGTGTCTTGCCCTCAGATCCCTTAAATAGTCTGTG
Organism: Tyto alba; assembly: GCF_018691265.1. Lineage (NCBI taxonomy): Eukaryota > Metazoa > Chordata > Aves > Strigiformes > Tytonidae > Tyto > Tyto alba. The sequence continues at coordinate 11,578,026 of NW_024881303.1, forward strand.
GCATATTCAGAGTGTTCTTTATAGTAATGAAAAGGAAGGCTGCTTAATGTCTAAGCACCAGATTGTTACTTGGGAGATCTGAAGCCACTTCTTTCCCATACACCTTTTGTTTTGTGGCTGGCATGCTTCCAGATATCTCCAGGTTCATCCTTAATACAAGTGGGTGAAACTAATTAGACAGGAACAAGACTTGGGACTCCTCAGATAAGGACAGAAAGTGTCAAAGAAACCCAGCCACACACAGCATCAACAAGTACTGCTTGTGCAGTAATGTTGTTTTCCATATGGCAGAAGGGAAAATGCTCTCCAAATTGCCAATTGCTTAGTGTTAGACAATAGGACCTAAAGCACAGGTTAATCCAAGGAGGTTACACCCCACTCTCAGTTCAGATACAATTTACACAAGACAGTATATTCCACCTTTCCTTTCAAAGTATAAAGTTACTTCACATCAAGGCAGTCTCAGAGCCCCAAGAATGTGGGCAAGTTCAAGCTAGTGCACTGTAACTTCACATCACAAGTTACTGTTCATGCCTATCAGTGCCATATAGACTACCCTACAACTTTTTGTGATTGTACAGATTCTGTCTCATGGCAGCTGAAGCATCCAGACACGCAGGTAACAAACAGAATACATTGTAGGAAAGTCTGTCAATGATCATGCAACTCAACTAACCTCTCCCAGTGAAAGGAGAGAAGCTATAAGATAAGTATTCGTTCCTGAGTGCTTCAGCACCAGTGCCACCATCCCATCTCGTACTAACTTGGGGGAAACAGTGACCTGCAATTTGCAGAAGCAGCAATATGGATCTCAATCTTATGGAATTAAAGATGCGAAAGCAGAGACATAATGGAGTGATGTTGGCTTTGACTTCATAATTCCTGCAGTTCTGTGCTTCAATAGACCTATTCAAAGATTTAATAAGAGAACACACCTCATACATATGAGCCGCTAATACACTACATTGATTTCAACCTTTCTTTGATATGATCCCAGGGCCATTGCAGTACAACTCCTATCACACATTAGCTTCAACCTTTTCATTCTATCAGCTGTCAAATATGTACTATACATTGAAATATCCTTCATTCTCTACAATAAAACAAAATTTAAAAGTAACAGAAAATCCCCCTGGGTCAGGTTTAGAAAAAAATGTACAGAACAGATGTGGCTTTTCAAGCTTTTCTCAATAGCCTGTATATGTTCTTCTACAGCTCTCCCAGTATCAGCAAGTCTGTTCTTCTCAGGGGAATTACATTTGATAGCATATTTAGTTCACAGGACTTGCACAGTTACATTAAACAGAGGCTGCTAATAAAACATTACATCTCCCTCCCCCCGGCACTCCATTTGCCATGATGTAAAAGGCAGACACCCCATAGAGAAATTAATCAGAAAGAAGGAGAATGAATCTAAGGAGTGAAAATTAAAGACCCCATGACATCTACATCCATCTACTATATCCAGATGAAAGTGTCCCAAACCTCGAGGATGTATTAAGATCCTTCTGAGAGATGGAAGTGGTTATAGAATTCAGCATATTATCATCAATATAAATTATAGTTATTTAAGTGGAAAGATTTCTCTTTGCTCATCACTGAAGCTCCACAGAGAACACAACATCTCTGAGAGGAAAGCACACCTGTTTTGCTCTGCAAAGTAATAAAAGACCTAAAGCTTAAAGACACTGCCTGTAGAGGCAGTGTCACTCTGACTTCAGTAAAGCCATACTGCTTTACCTCCACTAAGCATACAGCCTCAGAATCTACATTTCCCCCATAAACAGAAATCTGAAGAAGCATCTGCATTCAAACAGACATAACTGGGTGTCCCCAAATCCCAGTTCTTCTCCAGTTGGTCTAACTGCTCTCAAAGCTTTTCAGAAGCAAAACTATTCCAATATAAGTAGTGCCTAAACCCATCTTAAGGACATCTTCATTTCCATTTAGCCCTTAATCAGATACTCCTCTGTAAACAAACTCTGTCTACAAAAAGATGTTTGCAGAATCTATTGAGGCTGTATACAGGAAGGATCTCAAAGGCCTAAGCTAACAAATTTGGTTGAAATTGATTAATCTGGATAGAATGCAAAAGAAGCAATCTTGGCTTCAAGCACACACGCACTACTCTAACCTTTATAGACTTGAACTTGCAGCACAGAGGACAGCTTTAACAAGAAAGGGAAATAGTAAAATGTGGGCAAAAGTGCATACATTTTGCAACATGTTTTAAACAACCATGCAGGTATACAGGTTTTGCAACACACTAAATTCTGGGATTTAAATTTATGACATGAGCAAAAGAATAGGCAAGAAAAACCTCATGAACCTTAGCTGTTACAGACAGTACTAGGTTTATGAAGCAATACCCAGATTAGAGCTTCCTCAAAAAGGAATTCAGTAGACGAGGATCGGAAATGCTACTTCTAAATTTGTTATATCTGGTTCAGGCAGGAGACCTGAATTTGGCGAAGGGAACAGGGAGAGAAAGACCCTTAAGTAAATCACATCCCTCCACAATATGGGATACGGAGTAAACACAACTTGCTGTATAAGTTAAGTTAATATCACTTCAGGTGTTTGCAAATGAACAAAGCTGAATCAACCACACAAGCCTAGTTTTTTACCAAAGACTTTATCTTAAATTTAAGCTCACCTCTTCTAGACACACATAGCAACCTTAAGTCACTTTAATGGAGCCTACAAAAATCCCAACAGGACAAGAACTTTAAGTATAAAGCTGCTTCTATTCTCAAACAGCAAGATTATTCCAATCGTGGCAGCTCTGGGTCAGAGATCATAACTAGGCCGTGAGAGATTATTAAACAAGTATTAAGGTAGGATGAGGACTATATTACATGCTCTTGCTAGACAGCCTCATACTTTCTGTGTCACAAAAGCTGTTGCTTTGCAGCAGGTGGATGCACACCAGAAGACAGATAGGAAATGGCAAGTTTAGTTAGAGCTGACTTTCAAAACACACATCATAATTTACTCGGTATGAAACAAGCTTCTTACCTCATGCTCTTGCAGTCTGCTGAGTTGAGAAGAATACAATGATCTCACCTCCTCCACGGGAAAGATGGTAGTATCAGACTGTTTGAGGGTGGAAAGGGTCTTCCCACATATTTAAAAGTCCTGGTCATGACCACACTCTAGTAAAAATCACTCATGGTAGAGACTGCAACCAAATAACAGGAAAGACAGTGCTCCTATTAGTTGCTACTGGTACAATCCCACTCCATCTTCACAACAGCTTCTTTACCTTTCTGCCACTGCATATGCAAAAGAAAACCAATAACTAACCAGTTACCCAGGTCCTGTATTTTTCAGAAAAGTCCCTCTGAGCCTCTCAGCTCATGAGCCCTCTGCTTAAACTTACCCAACAGCCCAGTGCCCAAGCAGCCTCCTATTATGACAGCTCCAGTAACAGAATGCAACAGATATTTGACAAGTTTCAGTAGGTCATAGAATCATTTAGCATGGTGTCCTGGGTTGAATGAATGGTGGAGTTTTTTGGTGGCAGGGGAGGGGGCTATCGGGCGGCCCCCTGTGAGAAGCTTCTTGAAGCTCCCCCAGCTCCACATCAGCTCCACTTCTGTTTGGGAAATTGAGCCAATCGGCTGCGCCTTTGCAATAACGTATTTAAGAAGGGACGTGGTGACGTGCTGGGGGACTTCTGAGGAGGAGTTGCTGCAGCTGCGTGAACACCAAGGTCAGTGGAGGAACGGAGGAAGAAAGGAGGGGGGAGGTGTGCCGGAGCAGAGACCCCACTGTATCCTGTGGTGAGACGGCAGGGCGGCCCCCCCCGCCACCCATGAAGATCTACGGTGAAGCAGACATTGATTTACAGCCTGTTGTTCCTGCTCGGATGATCAAGGTTCTGTGCCCGAAGAAGGCAGGGGTCTCATGGGAAAAGGCAGCCCCGCTGCTGTAATTCAGTACTGGGAGGATTGCAGCATGCGGGGGAGTCCCACGCCGGAGCAGCTCGGGAAGGGCTGCAGCCGTGGGAGGGAATCCAGTCGGAGGAAGTTAGTGACCCACGACGGAACAGTGTGGGGAACACTGCGGCCCATGGGATGAATTCAAGTCGGAGAAAGTTTGTGGAGGACTGTCTCCTGTGAGAGGGGGACCACGATGGAGCAGGGAGGAACAAGTTTTGGACACTCCCCTCACCAAAGATGAAGGAAGTGGCAGCACTGACTGCACCCCCCATTCCCTGCCCCTGCGCCCCTGGGGGAGGAGGTAGAGATATCGGGAGCAGAGCTGAGCCCGGGAAGAAGGGAGGGGTGGGGGGAAGGTGTTCTCATGATGTGGCAATGCTTCTCACTGTCCTACTCTGTTAGGTGTTGTTAGTGTCTGTAATAAATGTATGTTCTTTTTTTTTCCTTCCCCTAACGAGTCTGCCTTTTGCTCGTGATCATAAAAGGAGGATTTTCCCCCATCCCAGTCCTATCTTGAACCCCAAGCCTGGCTCTCTGTCCCTTCTCATTGCCAGAGGGGAAGGGAGAGAGAGCTGCTGCATGGTGTTTGGCTGCTGACCAGGCCTAAACCACGACACATGGAAAAGCTTTAAGATCTTCAGATCCACCACTAAACCATGTCCCTAAGCACCACATCTACAAGTCTTTTAAATACCTCCAAAGATGGTGAGTCAACCACTTCCCTGGACAGCCTATTCCAATTCTTGACAACCCTTTCAGTGAAGAAGTTTTTCCTAATTTCTGATCTAAACCTTCTCCTGGCACAACTTGAGGCCATCTCCTCTTGTCCTGTTACTTGGGGAAAAAAAAAAAAAAAAAAAAAAGAGACCAACATCCCTCTCACTACAACCTCCTTTCAGGTAGTTGTAGAGCACGATAAGCTCTCCCCTCAGCCTCCTTTTCTCCAGGCTAAACAACCGCAATTCCCTCAGTGGCTCCTCACAAGACTTGTGCTCTAGACCCTTCACCAGCTTCATTTCCCTTCTTTAGACATGCCTCAGCACCTGAAAGTCTTTCTTCTAGCGAGGGGCCCAAAACTGAACGCAGTATTTGAAGTGCAGCCTCAGCAGTGCTGAGTACAGAGGAACAATCATTTCCCTAGTTCTGCAGCCACACAGTTTCTGATACAAGCCAGGATGCTATTGGCCTTTTTGGTCACCCGGGCACACTGCTGGCTCACATTCAGCCGGCTGTTGGCCAACTCCCCCGGCCCTTTTCCACCAGACAGCTTTCCAGCCAGTCTGCCCCAAGCCTGCAGCACTGCATGGGGCTGTTGTGACCCTAGTACAGGACCTGACACTGACCCTTGTTGAACCTCATACAGCTGGCCTCAGCGCATCAATCCAGCCTATCCAGAACCCTCTGTCGAGCCTTCCTTCCCTCAAGCAGATCAGTGCTGTCATCTGTAAACTTAGTGAGGGTACACTCGATCCCCTCATCCAGATCATTGATAAAGAGGACTACCTACACTTAAATGTTATTTGGAGGATGTTGGTTTATTTACCCGGTAAAAGGCTTAGGTGGACTAGATCTTAGTAATGATCAGCACTATATACACAAATACTCTGCAAAATATTAACTAAGTGAAATGAAGTAACTTGGAAGTCATCATGTGTTTCTGACTTTGTGTAATGCCAGATTTTTGTAAGTTAACTCACACTGGCTTACTGTTGCCATTTGCCTTGGTTATTTTCCACTACAGCCTTATGAAACAATAGGCATTATTTTGTTATTATGTTCAATACTGTAGTTTCATGTCTTATGTTACTGTCACAAAAACAGAAGAAGAGATATTCTCCATACCTTTTAAGGAAAAGGTCTGGCCCCATAGGCACTTGATGAATAGAAATGAAGAGGGTTTTTTAGTCTTGGCACATTAAACCGTTCCCTAATGCAGCAGGCAAACGATAATTAAGATAAAGGCTTAGGTATATAAATAACTTCCACTACATGTTAGACTGAAGTCAAGGGTAACTTCACTCAAGGGTTAAGAATCTGCCCAGGGTTGAGGCCTGTGTGAAATGTCAGGGTTTCTCTGAAGCTGTAAGGAAGACTTGTTCTAGCTTTCAACACCAGCAAATAAAACACCTTATTTTAACAAGTTCACAAAGCAAAGCAATGTAATTTTGTTGCTACCACAGTTTTCTACCTAGGTGTAGGTCTATGTGTATAATAAAATGAATCATTCAGTCCACATCAGGTTTCCCCAGGAATGTGACAATATCCAATTGTAAAAATATCAGTGAATTCCTACCTGAGGCAAGTTAAGTAGAACTCAGATTTGCTAGTTTTACAGTGATGAGTATCCTTTTCTCAGAAGCACATTTTTGTCCTGTAAATAACATTTCTGCATTTGATTCAAGATGTTTGGGCAGGTCCAGGCAATATTAGACTGATAGATCTGAGATGTGGTGTATTTTCCAACAGCCAAAGTTAGGAACAAGGAGCCAAGTCTACTACCTACTGGTCTCACTGAATTGTGTGCCTTTGTTCTTCCTCAGTTTACCCTCAATAACATTGTTCTAATATTAGCTTGCTTCAGTGTTTGCAAAATACCCTGGTGCTAGGCACTGTGCACCTAAATACATATACTAATGATTTCTCTTCACAGCAGGGTGGTCAGCTCTGAAAACAAAATCTTTGGCATGCCATACAAGCATGAGAAAAGGCTTAACTGAAAGCCTCTTCTCAGACTAAACTTCAGTTCAGGCTGACAATTTACACTGGAAGAATTCACATCCACTTCAGGCTGAGTTGTATTTCAAACTAACAAACTTTTTGCATTGCTAGGAGAATAAGAGAAGTCTGATAGGAAACACACACATCAGCACTTTCTTCTCCCTTTAAGCACAGTGCAGGCTTTCAAGTAGCAACAAATGAGAACAGGTGTATTTTGTAAACAAATTTCTACATCAACTTTCAAGATTACCATGTAAAGTGATTAAAAGACTCATTATCTTCCTTACTGTAAAGAGTAACATAAACAAACAATTCTGTTTTGGTTTTGGTGGGTTTTTTTGGTTTTTTTTTTCAAAGATATTAGGCTGATCAATTAGGCCTATTGCAAAAAGACTTGAATTGGTCTGATTAATCTCAGCTATGTAAATTCCAAAACAGATGCCTCACTTTACAAGACTGGTGATTAAAGTCTACATTCACAAAAAAAATGGATTACACACACTTAAGAAAATACCTACCATTTTTCAGCCCTCCCCCCCATAGCAGATGGCCCATACAATTAATGACTTCAAAAAATTCCCACTAGAACTCCTCTAAAGCTGAAATATCACTGCCCTCACTTCTAGAGACAAAGGTATTCACAAGCCAAGACTATTTTCAAATGCTTTCCTCATATTAGGACTGATCACACAGGTCAAGAAAGCCATTCAAACCATTTACACAGGGATGCAAGACAGAACACGGTGTTTGCACATTCCCAAAAGAGTCACCCATATGGTTATTACTAGCATGGGAGAGGCAGAAAAATAATATAGGAGGCTCAGCAACAAATGAAATCCACATCTCACCCCCATAACACTCCAGCCAGCACAAGCAAGCGAGAAAGCCAGAACTCAAAGACACAAAATAGCTCCTTATCTACCCTAGAAGGCACAGCTCTGCCAACTGCTGCTCTTTATCAAGTCCTTAACAGGTGTAAAATTAGCACTCCTTATTAAAGACAATGGCATTACATGCATTGCCAGCAGCTGAAGAAATGTGCTAGAATTGTTTTCACCTCCAGTTAATTTGCTTCCATTCAATAATGCACACGAAGCCTGTAAATTAGGAAAGTGCTTTCTGAAGCCTGGCAGTGAGCTAAGCCAGTGTATAAGCATACTACCTAAACACAGGTGGTTTCCTAAATGAAGGCCTAAGGACCAAATCCTCTTTTCATCAATACTGGTGTAAGTTCAAACAAACAAAATTTACCTGAGTATACTCTCAGATAAAGCTGCGCCAATATAATCTGTAACCAGAATCTGGAGCTGTAACAAATCCTTGTAAGCAAATTTCAGGACAGTTATTTTCAGTTTTCCTAACCCCGCTGAACACAGATTGACCAGCTGCACTGATATCCTCTCTTCTCAACTACTTACAATTCATTCCCAGAAGCAGAGAAAGGCATTATTTACTGAGAAGCAAAACCCTATTTCAGATGTATCTCATTATGAGAGATGACCTCAGGTTTAGGACTAGAAGACACTGAATCTCTCAGGAGCGTACAGCCTCATTGTGTATTTTTCTGTTTTAATACCATGTTCAGCTTTGAAAGTAAATTATTTCGATTCATACTGCACATAGGAACTCCCCTAATTGTTGAGCCATTCTTATTCAATAGCATTGTACATCTCACCACTCTCCCCCTTTTCCCCAGTAACTGGGAGGAAGGTTGGCCAACATCAAACAAATCTGACCAAGGGCAGAAATCTCAGTGATAATTACATTCCCACAGGGTTTCATGAAAACTGGCAGTGAGATAGAGGAGGAAATTAACTCCTCCACCAAGGGAAGGGCGGACGCAAGTCAGGCATCATGCAGTCCCCGTGGCAGCAATTGGCCAGGCATCCGGCACGCGAACCGCTCTGCACTAGCCGCCGCAGTCGCTGCCTTTTGTCTGCTGGGGTTGTCGCTGGGGTCGTGTCAGGAGCTCGACTTTAGTGGGAGGGGATGGAGGGGAGGTGTTTGCAAATCCGTAAGAAACCGTGCTTCTCAGCTTCTCCGGCCAGATACCATGCACAGCCTGAAGTGCGAACAGCGGGGCAAAGCTCTCTTGCATTAATATAGGCTGTTACTGGCATGCGTGGGAATGGTGCTGGTCTAAGGGAGAACAATAAACTCAGAGATAGTTACTAATAGCCGCAGGTTCTCTTCTGTTGTAGTTGTTCTGTAGTTTTCCTGTTGTCGTTTTATGATGCAGTCAGAACATGTCTGAAACACCCAATATAAAAAGCAAACTGTGTTTCTATTCAAAGGCCTCTGGACAAGTTCAAGTTTGGACAAAATGGGGAAAAAAACCTGTTTGCTAAGGTATGAAACATCTTACCGCTGTCCTTAGTTCATCATGCATCTTTGAAAAGACAAAAATCAACGTAAGGCAAATAAAAAGAGCAATTTGTCTTTATACAGAGCAAATCTCCAGCTCTTGTTGGATTGATAGGTGTGGTGAGTCACCAGCACACTGCCAGGGCTGTCAAGTCGTCACTTAAGCTGGCTGCAGTACAAAGCTGAGTCCTTCCACAGGGTCACCGCTCCCCTCTCTGTGTTCATAAGCGCTGCAAAAAAAAGGCTACAGCCTTTTCACTTCTTGTTCCAAACGCACAGTGAAATCTGTTATTTCTTTATCAGTCTCACATCCTTCTGAGCAATGGGAGTGATTGTTATCTGATACATGTAAATGCTAACATAACTCTCATTTTGACAATAAGTGGTTTAACACTTAAGGTACAAAAAACAGCAACTGTAGTGTAATAAGGACAAAAACTGGACAGAATCCAGGCAGCCCACAGGGCCTTGCCACACTGCTACTGTCATCTGTGACACTGCTAAAACTAGACCTGGGACTTTTCAAAGACTGGGAACTAGCAGGAGAACTTGAACTATAGTCTGGTTGCCACAGATACTTCTGTCAACCAGTGGAGCTGCTCAGTCATGCAGTGACCCTCTCCCCAGCCTACACGTGTGCACTCCAGAAACAAAAAGCAGCAACAGGTCCCTTAGAAGAGTATGTGCCAACGTGCTGCAGGCTGGCAAAACACATCAGTCATTCACTCTGATAAGATGATAGCACAACAAAGGCAAGGCTGATGCAACACGTTTGTAAACACAAAGCCATGCTGGCTGTGTTGAAGTATTGCCACATTTTAAACTTACACACAAATAGCAGAACTACTGCCTGTGCAGCTTATTGCTGTGGGAGATTACAGTTAAATCACCCCTTGCAAAATATTGGGAGCTCTGTGTGAATAGCAACACAGTAGAAGCCACTTGAAATGCATGCAACAACTTGCATGTGTCCTAGAGTGCCGGGAGGAGCCCTACATCTCCTCAGTTACCCTCAGCTGGAAAATGATTATCTGGCTGTGTATATGCAAGGGGCAGAGAGAGGCTTTTGCCAGAGAAGGGAAAGCAGGGCACTACCATTTCCAAAGGTGCCCAGTTAGTTTGCGTATGGTGCTGTCAGATTGCTGTGCTCGTTTCCAGCCTGATTATTAACACTGCTAATGGGGAAAGGCCTTGGAGGGCACGGACTGCACAGCAGCATGCCTGGTGCATACGGAGCTGAAATTCCTGACCATATTCCCAACAAACACAGACCTATCTATTATATTAACTGATTTTACATCAGTGACTCAGATATCACATCCATAACATAAGCACCGTGGAGGGGTACATTTTTGAAGCTTTCAAACCTGCATTTACAATTTACACACCTGAAAAGGGATCTTTAGCCCCTGTGATAAACCAGTCAGTGTGTTGTCAGTACATCTGGAAGTCCTTCCTGACAGAGTTAATCAGAATAGCTTCCCTAGTTTCTGATCTTAAGAAAAAGTAAATGAGATGTGTCGTTGAATTTTAATGCTTCGATGCTATTTCAGAGCTTGGTCTGTGTTGGGTCAGCTGTCTATCAAGAACAACCCCATAATAGAACTTCAACATTCAAACTAGTGAAGGGAATTTTTCCAAAGTCACAGGACCTTTGAAGAGAGTTCCAGAACACTCTGAGAATATACCAGACCTTAACTTGCTGATTCACTGCATTTTGTTTTTTCCAAACAGTAAATTAATAAGTTCTGAACTTGTAAACCAAGAAAAATAGTTGGTTTCCACATTCAACACTTCCCTCAGCAGCCTACTGGATATTTTATAGAGAAGTCCCATGCAAATGGTAGCTGTCATGCTGGAGCTCTTTAGACTATGGATATGTGGTGCACAGGCATTATTTCAGTAGTTTCCTAAAAAACAGTCGTAATAAATCCTAGCAGTGTGAAGTTCTATCTTTTGAACTTGGATTTAGTAATTATCATGGCTTAATGTCTATACCCGACAGCGTAATGAAAGTATGGCACAAAACTGTGCAGTTCTCAAATGCATTTCAAATACAGGCACAGCTCAGTGAACTTCAGGCAGAAGAAATTCTGACCTAGTATATATAAAGATGACTAGTAAATGTTTCTGCTGTGCATATCGCCACCACTGGTCCAATTCTAAACATAACCTCACAGGCCTCAACACAGCTTAGTGTTTGTGTCCTAGATTTGAACTTCATTCCCAGTTTTTCTACCAGGAGGCTTTCTTTTACCAGCACTTCTCTTCTTATGCGGTATCCTCTCCTGGCAGGGGCCATTTTTCATTGCACAACACCTAATGGAAAATTGCATTTAGAACCAGAATATTAGTAAAGAAGACCTGGAAGAAAAGGCAGAGATACTTTAGATATCAAAGAGCAAATCAGAGACCAAGCATCCAAAGAGATCCAGAGACCCAGATCCAAAGAGGCAACAGCAAGAGGAATAGACAATGCCCTACAGACCAGTAAGAACTGGGGAAAAGAGTAAATGGGAAAACCTTGTGTTTCCAAAAGTGCTTTATAAAATTGGTACATCAAAGCTATACATAGAGGTTTTGCAAATTATTTTGTTGATAGGAGACTGAGCAGAAATGTGACCAAGGATATAAGCAGTGGGGAGCAGCACATGGCCACCCTCATTCTTCTCCACCCCTTTGTGCCTGCACGGAATGCACAGCTTGTGCAAAGAGGCGCACAGTCTGGGCTCTGGCATTTTCTTCCATTATAGATGTATTTGTATACATTATTAGATTTTCCTCCTTCTGTTTCTCTCCCCAAAAGCTGACGGGAAAGCTTTGTTTTCCCTCATTTCCTGTCATACAAGTAAATAACATGTCGTCACTTTAAAAACTGAGCAGTTTGAAAATGACATCCCATCGGAGCTCGTCTGCAGGTTTTGTTCCATACTCAGCAAAGGACATTGTGAGACACATATTTTTAAGAACGGTTACATGCTCAATTTGGAGGGAAACACAGTAGTCCACTTTGTCCTTCCCCTCAATACCCTGTCTATTTAGGCTAAAAAATTGTGTTTGAATAGCACTTAGCCCCATGAGACTTAAAGCCTTCAGGTACAAATGTAACTCATTTAAATGGTAATGTACAACAAAATGAGTGGCACCCTTCAAAACAAGTGGCATTTGTAAGTATATCTGTGCCAGGTGCTGAACAAATGGAGGGTCATTGTTACAGACACAGGGAAAGGTCTCGGGTGAGCCAATATTTAAAAGTCAGTTTTTCCAGTCAAAGGGCAAACTCTAAAATGTCTGCTTATTTCTCTACTGACTGTGCCCTGGAGCACTGCGCCTGCCTCCCAGAGAGCAGCACATTAGGACTCCAAAGGTATTTCCCATACAAGGTCAGATCAATTAAAATGTGCTTTAAATACAGTCAGGAGCTCTGCAACCCTGATTAGGTCCCAGACACTCTGAAGGGCAGAATCTAAGGCAATCTGCTGACCTCAGGTAGGAGAGCCAGATAACGAGGCACGAACCTGCTTTTTCACTACCCTGGGACTGAAGGCTTTGCTGGCCACGTAATACTGCTGCAATGACAGCAATGCCAGGAGTGAACCGAAAACCTGTTTTTTCTCCTACTGAAGTCAACAGCAAAGCTCAAAAAACAAGTCTTTCAAAAGTCAGGACAAGCTCTTTCAGCCATTCCAGGGAGACCAGACAGCACAGTACGCATTGCTGCCTTCGTTTGCCAGACCTGATAGGAAGCTCCCACAGAAATATATACATTAAAGAAATAAATGAATCAAAACCTTTGCAGAATGAAGCTGTACTGGCTCACACCAGGACCTGGGCTGTCCACTTGGAAGACGTATCAACGAAACAAAAGCTATCTCAGAGACAGCTCTTTACCACCAAGATTTGAATAAGGTTCTAATCTCTATAGAATATATATTAATATAACTGCAGCAAGTGAAGTATGCTATTGAGTAACTGCTGATGCAGTGGAGAGAAGGCAGAAATGTTATTTGCATCTGCTGTAAGAGCATCTCTTTACTGCTCATCCATTCCTCAGCAAGACGTAGCTGAATGACAGCTGCCCTTCCCTCTCATCTGGGAACCCCGGGAGTATACCTAGGAATGACCTGTCTCAAGCTGAGTGCAAGTCAGAAGCAAAAGACATATAAAAAAGGTAAAACCAGGCTACTGAGGAAGTGTGGATCACCCGGAGTCCCTGTGCTCTGAAAAATCCCCCTCCTTTTGCCACCACGCTCCTGCTGTCCCCACGCAGCTTGTGGGAGAGTTTTGGGAAGGGAAACAGTGAGTAAAGTAATGGGCTCCTATGTGAGCTGCTGTAAGGTTACTGTCATGCCAAACACACCCCATCATCAGGCAGTTCCCCTGCAGGTCTGATAATAAATCTCTCTGAACATCTACACTGTCAAGAGTTATGTCTTATTCTATGTATTCCACAAACAGATTTCTGCAAGTCAAATTCTGCATGAAGCCATGAGATGCTACATACAGGAGCAGCCTGGGAGGCAGTTTCTGCTTTTTAATTTGCATTTGTGATACCATTGCACATTGACAGAATTATTCTTTCCTTTCTCCTAAATACCGCTGATAAGTAAAATATTTTCAGCAGGATCTTCATCTGGAGAAAGTCAGTGTAGCTCCACTGAACCACCGCTAAAGCAATTTACACCATCTGAAGCCCTGGAGCAAAAAAAATCCAAGTTAATGGGATATAAGCCAAAATTGGAGTGTTTTGCTGGATACAAACCAGATTTACTTGTTTGCTTAAACAGGTGCCTAAGTGCTCTAGTGAATTGGGGCCCAAATATGGCACCATTTTTTATTTGTGTCCTCTTCTGCCAGCTTGGACATCTGATATAGAGGTCATCTTATAGCTAACATTTTTGCCTTAAACCCCGCCTATAGCCACAATATAGAACAGCTGTCTGTGGAGTTATGTTCCACACATAACTTTAAAAATAAAATGCAAGTGACTGGAAAACGTGGGTTTATAACTAGAAACAGAATATGTGGGTACCTTGAAATAGAAATAAATGAAACACTTTCTGCATGCTGAGAAAAGAACAAGTAATCATCTCGTATTTCTATTGCATTCTCTTTTAGTACTGATGTTTCAATACTGCAGTTAGAGTGTCCTAGAAATGCCTTAGCTGGAACTGGTTAGACCAGAAGCACTGTAAAGAAAAAGGTTTTACATAGGCATTAAATGAGTTTTTGCCTAGACACCATCTGATTTCTCCATAGGGAATCTAAGTTTGTAATAACTGCAATTCTAGCAATGTCCCCATAGATGTACACTGCTTATTACATGGTTAGCAGCAGCACAGATTACGGGAGTAGCTACTGACTCCTCCAACTCATCCATCCAACTTGCAAATTCTGACAAGTGAGTTGAAATCCCACCTCCCAGGAGTAATTTTAGATATTGGACTATGACCATGGTGGTCTGATGGAAAATGCAAAAGTAAGCTTGGAGCCCATGTCCATAATGCAAGGTTCTCCTCATTTTCCCCGAGTCCCTGGTCACTAGATAAGAGTCCTGCTTTCTCACTTGATTTCTGTTCCAGTCCACACTCCATCTCTTTCTGGAAGATGCCTCACCACGTGACTGAGGCGGTGAGGACCCCTCCTCTCCCTGCCCCTCATGTGAAGGCAAGCTCACCTCTGGCCTCCTGATTAGTGAAACCTGGCAAGAGCTGGGGGTTGAGGAAAAGGGAATTTATGTCCCACTTCATGAAATTTAATCTTTAGGCTTTATTTAGAGTCACAATTGCATTGGCTTAAAAAAACAGCAGCTGTCAATATATTTTTTCCTGTTGCTGGGAAGTAAGTGTGATGTGAGATGCTTGGTAAACTGGGCCATCAAAGGACCTAGAAAGGGTTCCCTCAGCAAGGAGGAGGTGAGGGACTTTATGGGAAGATCTGCAACCAAGGGAGAAAGAATTCTAGTGTGAATTAGCACTACCAAAAGTAACTCAGGCTGTTCTCCAAACACCAGTGGGTTTCTAAGGTTTTACTTGATGCTGTAACAAACTCAACAAGATCACGTCTTTAAGTGTGCAATTTAATGGCTATTTTAAATCATTAAATCTGAATAGAAAAATAATGAAATAAAGCATCCAGCTTAATTTTGCAATTATCATTTGTAATCTTATATAATCAAGCATTTTGCAAAATAGGCTTGAATCATAAACCAAGCATATATTTGTACAAATTTTAACTGGACAGAACTGCAAAAGTAACCAAAAAGAAAGGAACATTACAGGTTCTAAGGTCTGGAGATACGAAAGATAATTTCCTCTCCACAGATACCAATAAAGAACGGCATTTGCATAGGGAAAGGTCTATTATTTCATCCATCAGTGCCTCACCTTATTTTGCATCTCAGGCTTGTTTTGTGTCACTAAGCCAGAGGCTAAATGCACTTAATATGCATGCTATTGCCAAGTTGACATGGAACTAAGCAGCCCTGAAATGTCTCTTTTGTTACTTTGTGGCCAACACAACCTTAGTTAGAAATTAAGAAGGAAGTTTCAAAGGATGCAGACCTAATCAGCAAACACTATATAGAGGACTATTTAAACACATTGTCAGGTTTATCAAAATTGGGGTGGATGATTAGTGGCTTGATTATTTCAGAGGATTATAATATTGCCAGAGTGGGGGAGAAATAATGAAGATCTCTGAGGAGAGGATGAAGTGGCTGGCAAATAAAAGAAACAAAAACTCTTGTGTCCATTCAAGAGGGAGTTACAGGCTACCTTGAAAAGACTGTGAGCCCAGCCCTGCTGTGCCCAGGGCTCAGAGGCTACCACAGCTCACCTTGCAGCAGCACCACTAAGATGTGCACCTCCAGAGGACAGCACAAAACCTGACACCACAGTGCAGAGCTCTCCGTGAATATATTCTCCTTTGGCTCTCTTGTTTAGAGGTTTTCCCCTTCGCTAATAAATACTTGTCCCTCAGCATGCTGCTGCCTTTTTTATTTTGATTTTATTTATTTAGCTGATCCTTGCTTTGAAAACAAACACAATGTATTGGATCACTGCGTGGTTTTGAGTCCATCTTTGGAAGAACTGTGACTTTCTGCACACATACAGAAAAGTAAATATAGCAAGAATTTACAGCATAATAAATATACCTGGTATTCAAGGATATCCATGAGGGGATTCTCTAGAAATTCTAGATGCCACATTCCCCCACATACAACCCAACACAGTGCCAAATGCCAGTAAGCGAACACAGTGCACTTTTTTCCAGGGATAAACCAGAGAAGTAGATAAGAACAGGGCATCCTTTGTAACCTGTGCAAAGTCACAAAGATATTTAAGCATCAAATTCTTGCTCTCTCTCCTACTTCTCCAGCTGCAGAATGAGGGGGAAAGCATTTACCCCCCTCTTGCAGGCCTCTTGCAAGGGCAAGAGAACTAAGTGGTTGGATACCATGCTGTCAGGGCTACATAAGGAAAGAAAAAGAGGGAGGGAAAAATTTCACACATTAGAGGCTGTTTGGCCAAATCACTGGAAAATACACAAGATGGTGTCATTAGAAGCACTAGCTTTTCATTAAATCTGCCTGGAGTTACCCCAGCCAGCATCAGCGGGAGATGAGGACCAGGCACAGCTACTGTCTAACCAGAGAGCAAATGCAGCAGTGTCAGAGAGAAATTAATATAGTCATTTGCTACGATGGGCCTACAGACCCCAGGGCTTGACTTCAGTTCCTAAAGTTTTCTTGTGTTTTTAGACCCATTTTTAATTGCTTCATCTCATAAGGGAAAACAAGTATGTGAGCCGGAGGTCTTTGTTCTGTAAACTATGAAGTGCTAAGAGAATATAAGTATTATCATCGCTATTTATTTTACCCTTTGGTGTTTTGTCACTCCTTCCTGATTGGTTTATGATGACTAATGTCAAAACTCTGTTCCCAGTTATCTCTTGGGCGAAGAGATAACATAATATGACATTTAATACAGTGTACCACAGGCCATCCTCTCTCTTCCAAACATTAAAATCACACACATAGAAAGAAGCAATCGTAACAATAAATGTATCTTTTATTCACAGATAAAAACTGAAGCAAGCTGTTATAATACATATTTGTACAAAGGATTTGAAAAAACCATAAAAAGGAAGATGATTAGAAAATATGATTCATTATGAAATGTGGTATTACATACACTATTAAACCTTTTCAAAAGTATTTGTTTGGCAACAATTTATCAATAGTTTCCACACTTAAGTGGCCTCCTTCAAAAAAGCACAAATCTCATGCAGCATGTATAAACTTGATCCTGAGGGTTTGCCTTCCTTAGAAAAACTGTAAAAAGATATACTATTTGTCTTAAAAGTTCAAAATGCAAATGCTATATTTATAGTCAAAACTATATAAAAATATGGACCTAACTTAACATTTACAAAAACTTTTTGTTCCTTTTTTTTTTGTTTGTTTTATGGTTTTGGTAATAAACATAATTCTCAATTCCTGCAGTCAGAGAGGAAAAAAGAAAACCAAAACAAACCACAGTGCCCTTTGTAGACTTCCTCACATTAAGTTTACGACTCCAAAAAGACCAGGTCTGTAATAAGCGAGGTTAGTAACCAAGGAAATAGGTAAGCAGTTAATATATATCTATATATGTATATATAAAATGGAAAACAAACATTTATTTTGATCTGAAAAAGTAATAATACAAAGCCTGAAGGTAAAACAATCATCTCAAAATGCCATAATACACCTTTTCAATAGATAAATGTTCATAAAAATATCTTGAACCCTAACCAAGAAAACAATTATAATACAATTTTAATTCTGCTACATAAAACAGCTTTTCCATGAAACAAGAAGGCAAGTTCAGGTATGAAAACATAATTTACTTATTGCTTTTGCTACAATGTTGTTTGTTTTTTACATATAGTCATAAATACACTATACAGTATAAAATATTTCGTAGGAATACATTTTGTGGTCTGCTTAGGTTTGCTGGCTTTAATTCTAGCACCAAATACAAAAATGAAAACCAAATTAATTTTAAAGGCACTTCCATTGTATATTTGTTTGTCAATTAACATCTTGGTTTGTAATAAATTTATTCGCTTCCCTCTGGTAGAAGCAATACTTGATCCTATCTTTGTACAGTTCAGGTCACGTTGAGGCACCAAATGAATTATGAACATTCCCATCCCTCAGCTGTTTCCTTCTCTCACAACACTCATTGTTGCTTTTTAGTCATCACCTTTCCTCCTTCACTTCCCAGCTACTTTATCTCTTTACTTCTTCATGTCGGACGATCCAGCTTCACTTCCTTCAGTCCCTTGAAAAACCTCTCTTCAGACCTCCACTTCCCTTACTCCATCTTGCGTATCTGTTATTCCAATATCAAAACAAGTCACTATCATGATATGTGACTTGCACAGATTAACACACTGCTCCAGTTCCTCTGTCACTTGTTCCAGTGCCTCCAGGTACTCCTGTGACTCCTTATCAAGATCAGGATCCACTTCAACTGTCAGACAAAAAAATTAGTAAGAGAAACTGCTCATAGCAAAACATTATTCTATCAAAAGGGAGCCAATAATGTAGAGCACAATTTTATTTCTCTTGAACTAAGAAAGTTTTTCAACTTTGTTCAGCAGATGCAAAACTCTACTTTGAGGCTCCAGTTAAGCACAGCACTCAGTCTGTGAACAAATCTCATGCCTCAGTTTCCCAGCCGTAACATGGATATGAAAACATTTTTTTCCTTCTTTGTGAAGAAGGAAAATAAAAGGTTATCTACATATTTAATATTAACAAGCATCCCGGTGAGTCTCTGCACTGTTTTGGCAATCTCCTCTGGTTGGTTTGGTGGGTTTTTTTTGTTTATTTCCAGTACTACTCAGCACTGAACAAATCCCGTATCAGATATACTGGAGTCACAGTATTTTAGGGCTCAATTCAGCGAAATATCTTAGGAAGTGCTTAACTTTTTCGGTGGGACTGCTCAAGTGCTGCAAATTTGTTACGTGCTGATCATACTGCTGTTTTAGCAAAATACTTACAGTCTTCTTTCCACTTGTTTGGATCCATCATCAGCCTGCACTTTGTCTCTTCCAACTCTTCCTTCAAGAATTCATGCTTTGCCTTTACTTCTCTGATTCGCTGCTGGCGCCTTTCTAGTATCTTCAGCTTGGTATGGAAATACATCAGACCCTTTTAAGACACAGAAAGTCCATTTCATGAATTTGCCTGTTATGAGCTGACCTCTAACAGTTTGACACAAATTGCTCCCACCTCATTACCTGTAAGAGTTATAGCAGGTGCGTTGTTTTGTTTGGTTATGCAGTTGGTGGTTTTTCTGATTTTTTTCTATTTGAAGTTTACATTAATGGATTCTAATCTAGAGGAACAGCATGCTACATCACTTGAGCATTTATTGCACTTCTCTGAATTAACAAACATCTTAATACATTCTGAAATTACTACTGTTTGTAGAGGGATTTTTTTTCCAGCAGTGCAAATTATAAACACAGACTAATAATAATGTTAGAGTTACATTTAATCCTAAAATGTATGAATTCTTATTTTCTTAAAAGCATTCCTACCTTCTCAACATCCTGGAAAGGCTATTATAAAAGAAATGGGAAAAAGCCATCAGAAGAATATAGAATTCTGGTCTCCAAAATAGAATTAGTTGAAGTGCTTTCCAATTACAAGTAAATTAAACTCAGTGTATCCCTGATTTAATAGAATTCTGTCATTAACATAAAGAGTTAATGACGCTATAGTGGAGGAAGCCTGTAAGGTTTCATCATCCAGAGTAAGATTATAAAGTCTTCTCATAATGTATTCATTGGTAACTTCCATTTATACCATCAGTCATGTTAGACACAATTAATTTTAGACAGTAATCATTTTGATTTTCTGTGCTAAGGGTACCCCAACATATGAATTGTAAAATTAATAATTACAGTGCTTTAATTGCAATCAATTTCCTGAACACCATTCTGGCATTCAAGCAAGGACTCTGCCTGTATACTGTAATTTAAGTTGTCTACAGTTGTTGTAAAATATGTGCTGACCTCAGTTTCCTCTTGTCTGTGTCGCTGTAATCGTTCCACATCATCAATCTCATAAACTTTAATTTCAAATGGCTCTTTTAAAGTGCCTGGCAAAGGTGGTAGATCAACCCATTGGCCAGTGACGCTGGGTTTTCTTCCTAGGGAGGCAGCATCTGGCAACGGAGCAGGAATCAGTCTACGACGCTGGAGGCCTAAAATACAGAAGACAAGTGTTCCTCAGACTCTAAGAGACTAACAGACTGCAGAACATGCCACAGTGAATTAAAGAAAGGTCTAGGTTCTCAGAATACGTAGGAAAAAATGCTCTTCTTGATCTCCTTTTACTAAAATACCCTCAGGCTGCTAATTGAGTTACTGTCTTGACAAAGTATGTTTCATTTGGTTCACGGATGGGAGTGACAGCAGTCCCTCTCCCAAAGCAGATGTCTGAGCACCAGTTCTTTATTCTCTCCATACAAAAATATTTTGCCTGGATTAATTTTTCTTTGGTGAGCTACAGTGGTATTCACTACCTTACAATGGCAATGAGATAGTGAGTAATTTCAAACCAATCCTGATAGTGGCAGTTGAATCTGGAAATCTCCTGCTCTTCCAGTTAAAGCCAAGCAAGGCTAAGATCCCTCTCACTGTATTACATCTTCGCAAAGAGAAAACAGTTCCCTCCAGAACTACTACCAATGCTTTAAGGTGGTAAATACCAGCAGTTTTCAATGACTTTGTGAGATTGGGGAGGCATTCAGAAGGCAGCGACCAACCAAGTTGTAACCTGAGCCACTTCTGATGTTGAGGCCTATCACCACCCATTTGCACCAGCATTCAGAAGCTCAAAGCATCACAAATCTCACCAATTCCCCAACGGGAGGGCTGTCCATTAACAAACAAACAGCATACTGCCACCTTGATGCATCTGCTAGGGATCAAGTTTCCTAAAGCGGAGACTGACTTTTGTCCTTCAAAAATACCGGTACTTTTGTACACAAGAGTTGGCATTTTGGTGTCCAGCATTTTTTGTGATTATAAATCTCTCTTCATTCTCTGAAAGGTTGACCTTTACGCTACATGTGTCAAGAATGAGTACATGCAAAGAGCTGGTCAAGCAACGTTAACAAGGCTGCAGTCCAGTCCTTAGGTAAATAGGAGGGCTGAAGGCCACCGGAACCAAGCTGAAATATCACATGGTAGCAGTAAGTATAAGCAGCTTTTGGGTGACTGGTGGCAATGAATTTATGCCTAATTTCCTCATCTTTCTGAAAACCAGCTCAGAGGTAAGGAGTCTTATTTCTTCTGGTCTTCTTACAAAACAGAACACATCAAACAGATGAGACAGTGCTGCTCAGAGGACAGTGCTGCCAAAATAACTTCTGGGCTGAGACCTCTCCAGAAGAGTACAAGAGAAGGCTGTCAGGTAAGCCCTGTCACAAATTTCAACATGAAATGAAGACAAAATCCCAACAGGTACCCCCAAAGCAACACACCTCCACGGATACCTGAAGAGTTACCTGCTTTATAGATTCTTAAAAAAAAATCCCTACTTCTTAATTGCACCCTTGCTAATCTCTAAGTAACAAGAACAATCACAATGAGAATGTTCTGGAAAGGGGAAGACCTGATTCTACTTCTACAACACCTGTTCATGATTCCCACAACCCCAATTCATTTAGCCTGAATCACCACTATAGTCCTGCCTGCTGAAATCACCTGCTGTAACTTTGCTCCTGTAACCACTTTGGTGACAGCAGAATCCCTCTGAAGTGGACGCTGAACAGATGCAGAAAAACACATATACTAAGCAGACAAACTTCATATCCTTCCACTGTACCAGCCAGGGTCGAGGTCATTTCTCCAAGGATGAAGTTAAAGGATAAGGGGACAGGGTTTCTAGTGACACAAATGGGAGTAGGATCTGTCCTTAACACCAGAGACTGCATGAGTCAAACACAGTTTGGAGCAATGTAAGCTACTCCAAGAATCTCTAGCACTTTGAAAAGATTGCAATATATTTTAGGCCAATAATGGGTCTGCACCAAACTTTTCTTGCAAGAAATATTTCATGAACTTCCTAGGAAACTTTAACGTAAAAAACACATTATTGTCTAAAACTCTACAGCATTCCAAAAAAGTAATACATCATTTACTGATATAGAGCAATTTCAATTGGAAAAATAAATAGTTCATCATTTTTAAAGACCTTATAAAGCATTTCCTGGGGCAAAACCAAACACAAATCCATTAGTGGGTAATGCCTTCTCAATATGTGTGCAACTTATACAGCTGTTAATATTGATTTGTAGGAAAGGTTTAAGAGGTTGATATGCCATGGAAAGAGAATGGCAGAAAATGTTGCACTAAGTTTCCAAAATGATTTATCACCTGCTGAAGCAACTCAGTTGCTTTGACCAGAAAGCACCATGAGATCTACGTCAGTTTAACTCATTTGGTTTTACTGACAGAATCAAGCATCATGGGTGCCTACAGGGATTAAAATAATTACTGCTTTCCAACTAAAAGCTCAGATTCAGTGCATTGCTGATATTAGTTCCTAATATTATTTTCAACAGTGTGCTTAGGTTGCTGAATGAGGCTGCTGATCATTAGCTATATGGCATCGCTTGCCACCAATTCTTTATGATACTACAGGACTTCAACCTAGATCAGTAAAAACGAATACTGTAACAGCAGTCATATGAGCATGATTTTGAAGCTGGCTACAACTAGCTGCACTTACATGAGCACCACCTGTGAGAGCAATAAGAAAAGGCACTGGAGAGCAGAAAAGAGGAGCTGGCTCTCGCATGCCCACCTTTGCATGGCATGGTCAAACGTGTCTGACAGCACAGTAAGTGAGCCAGAGCCACTTCTGAGCAACCCCCCCAGTCAGTTACCTGTTGCTTATAGTATGCACACGTACACTTTAAAATTTCTTTATAAAAACACTATTACAGCGCAATACAACAATTTTGCAATGAACTGGCAGCATTCATGTAAGAGTTGCTGCATCTTATATGTGCACCCTACTGCTCTGCCTCTAAGCCTTACCTTTGAGTAATCTAATGCACATTCAGCAGTCCTTATTAATTCACACTCTTGTCCCCTCCAGGCCTATTCCCTTGTTTCCAAACTACATTCCCAGCCCATCTCAATGAAATTCCCTCACAGACACCTGGCAGAAGAGCTCCTCTTCTCACTGCCCTTCTTTCACCAGTCTTCCTTGACACCTGATCATCACAAAAACTCATCAGCACCCACCCAGCACCCTCACTCTTTCCAACCAACCCGTAACACCCTCCTGTTTTGGGCCGCTGCGGTGCTGCACTCGCTGCCGACGCTGCTGAGGGAGGAAGGAACGTCTCCCCGTCTGCCGGTGGCCATCTGCTGCCTCGTCCCTCGCAGGGAGGCCGCCGGCGCCCCGGGGCACCCAGCACCTCTCCTGCCCTCTCCGCCACAGCACCTGTGTCACACCTGCAGCTTTGAAGTGAAATAAATGACAAGTAGCTGCTGTCACAGCGATACACGTGCGCACGCAAGCGCGTGCAGGCAGTCCACCTCCCCGCTTACGAGTTTCCCCAAAACTTTCTCTCCCCCTCTGTCAGAGACACCATGAAAACCCACCGTCCTCAGGGATGCAGCGGAGCACCAGTGGACACCTGGCCACCTTCTCATTCATTTCTTACCTGTTGAGCGTTTCTTGGGGGACTTGAGGCTCCTCATCCGGCCCGGCGATGACATCCCGCTTTCGCTCATGGAGTCATGCGCCGAGGAGGCGCTGCCAGTGGCCTCACTGTCCCGAATCATGCTCTCGTAGCCGCTGCTGCCCCCACTGTGGTAAAACAGAGCCGTCCGCCCCATGGCCGGCGGCAGCTCCCCACTTAGGACGCTGCTGTTGTCGCTGCCGTGCCCGCTGCTGTACCGCTGAGGCCGCCGGGGTGCCGTTATCTTGCTGTACGGCGACGGCAGCACCGGGATTTGCGACTTCTCATCGCTGAGGTTAATGCCGCTGTCGTTGCCGCTGTCGGAGTCGGTGGAGCCTCGGAAATGGCCCACCTTGGCCGAGCCGCCCGACACCAGCTCATTCACACGGCTGTTGGCTGCCCTCATGGCCTGCTTGGTCCCCATGATGGTCCCTCGGCCGGGTTTGCCACTGACAGGCTGCACGGAGCGGGGGGCCGCCTTCCCGCCGGGGGCCATGCCAGAGCCCTTCCCCACGGGCTGCGCCAGGGACTTCACAGAGGAACTGAGAGACTTTGACCCGCTGGCAGAGAGGCCCCGGTTTTTATTCCCGTTCGCTTGCACCTTCTGGTTAGCTGTGGGTTTTGTCTGGCTGTTTTTGCCGGGCGCAGGGGCGGTGAAGGGCGGTGGTAAACCCACACCAGAGGCAACAGGAGGGACCCCCAGCCTGGGGACGGAGCGCCCTGCCCGGCTGTTGCTGGTGCTCCCATTCTCTCTCGCCATGCTCGCTTTGGATCCGACTGACGTCAGGCTGTCGCACCTCTCCAGGGACATGTGGCTCCCGTAACGGTGTACAGCTTCGCTCTTCGATGACTTCGCCTTTAAGCTGGACGTCATCTTGGGCAAAGAGTGGTCGCCCTTCAGGTTCATTTTGCTGCTGGCACTTTCACTGAAGTAAGACCCAACTTTCAACCGCAAATCTGCTTCGTCTTCAGCCTTTGGTGTGGCAGCTCTGGCAAAGTCCAGGCTGGAGGCTTTTCCCCCACCGTTACCCAGACCAACAGGTTTCTGCTCCAGGCTTGATTTGCGTACAGGAGGTGTTGGAGGTGTTGGTCCACCTGGCCTGGGCAACATGGTTGCCTTCTGTGGTGCGCTCTTCTTTCCCAGAGATGATTTCAAGCTGCCAGTGGTCAAGGGAGCATCTGAATTCCCTCGGGTCATTGCCTCTGACAAAGTACTGTTAGCATGCGACACTGGCATCACTCCCAGCGTGGTGGCTCCTCTCTTCAGCTGTGGCATCTTCATCGCAACTTCTGACTTCTTTGCAGCTCCGCTGGAGGATTTGCAGGCCATTTCGCAACCATCCACAACCCTCTGTGAACAGGCGAGCATAGTCTGTGACTTCGTTGGCCTGGATGCTGCGCCAAAATACTGGGCAGCTTTTCCTGACTGCTTCTCAGTACCAAATGCATGAGATTTTGGAGACAGTAGTGCATCTGCAGGTTTTGCTTCCAACTGATAATCAGTGCGCAACAGCCAGGGATCCTCAAATATACCATGCGGATTCTGCAGCTCTTTATAGCTGAGGACAGTATTATTGTGGATTGGAGACGAGGTAGTTTTTGTTTTCCTAGGAAGACTAGAATGTATTGTTTCTATTACAGGCGTATCACGAGAATTACTAAATTTTATTTTTATGGGTTGATCAGTGACACAAAAAGCACTTTTTATCTGAGATGCTTTGGTAGTTTCAGAGGTTTGAGGGCTTTTGCTGAGGCCTGAGGACAGCTTGCTGGAACTCAAGCTCTCACTCTCCAGTTCAGAGAAGCAAAATCCACTGTCATTCAGAGCGCTTTTCAGGGGGACAGATAAATGGGATGAATCCAAGTTGAAGGGTTCCTCGGACTTATTACAGCTATAAGATGACTGTGCGACAAAACTGTCACTGGACTGGGCTCCATCACTTTCAATAGTACAGATACTGACTTCACTAAGCCACGAACTGATGGAGGAACGTCTGCTGCTGGTAAAGGGATCTTTAGCAAAGGGCACAACGATATCAATATTTACACCAGTAGAAGTCTCCTGTGAGGTATAAGCATCAAACTCATCATTTATGCTGCTGATAATACTGACTGGCCTTGAACCTGATGCAAGGGCCTGAAGGGAGCAGTCGCTGTTAAAGCTAATGATACTGGAAGGTCTTCCATTATCCATAATCCCGCTAATGGACAGTTCTTCCACCACAGTGAAAACAAGCTCATCCTCTCCATTCAGCTCAACAGGCTGCTGCAAAGTCACTGTGGTGGTTAGTATATCCCGATCAAAACATTTCCCTCTGAATGCTGACCTGAAGCTGTGTACCTCTATTGCACCTGACTGACTCTGGGCATTGCTACCAACCAGGAACGTGCTTCCTACAGGGTTTTGCTTAGATTTGTTTCCCATCTGCTTGCTCATTCCCACAGGAGGAGTCCGAACTTCATTGCTATTGTCCAGCTCCAAATTCTCAGCTTTGGAGCTCGGTACATGCTCTTTCTGCTGTGGAGGTGGAGGTGCTGGGCTCGGCAAGGGTCTCTTCACGTACAGGGACTTTTCCTTAAAGACACATTCAGCTGTGGCCTTATTCTGCTCCGGATTCCTTGAAGGGCTACACCTTGAGGACTGCAGGGAATCGATGATTGTCTGTCTCTCTCCCTCCAGTATCGAGTCTATTATTTTGTTGTCAGGTCTGCTCTGGGGCTTGGAAAGCTCTGTTTTCAAGTGAGGTGTGCTCTTTTCGTGACAATTGTTGTTGCCACCCCTCGGTGCAACAGCCTGGAAAGGAAGGTTATGTCCTTTTTTGGGAGATGCAGTTTCTTGTGGAATTGGTTTCTTAAATCCTCCAGAAGGAGAAGATGTTTTTTCCTTTATCAGCTTAGACTGTGTATTTTCTGTACCTCCAGGGACTGAACTACAATTGGACACAACAGAGATCTCTCCACAAGCAAATTTGATGGGTTCCTCACTTCCATCAATGCACTCTAACCTTTCTTGCAGTTCAGCAAACGTGTTGCATTTGAAGTGGTCCTTGTCAGAACTCCTACCAATAGCAGAATTGTCTTTACTTCTCTTCTTGTTTAGGGATGGGATTATGGGAACAAACTCTGGAGGACCTTCATTATCTGTCAATTCCCTGTCAGACAAAGCTGCGCCATTGGGACCAACATAGATGACAGTATCACAAGACTGTTCACTGCTGGAGGAATAATCAGGGTCACTAGATATACTGAGGACAGGAAGGTCGGGGTCAAGGGCAACAGTTCGTGGGTGGAACGGTCGCAAATGGGGCGGTCTTCGGACATGCCCTTCTTCACAGGAACTCTCTCCTCCAGATGAGCTTGAGGCATACTGCAAATGATCAATAAGGGAAAAGTTATTTATTTATATATAAATATATATATGTACATATAATTTATTAAAAAGTCAGGTTTGCTATATACTCTGTGATTTGCATATACTATCAGAACTACATCTAGTGGAAAAATGTTATGAGTGTGAATTAAAATAACATGGTCATGCTACACAGATTTTACTCTATTAGGAGTAATATAACAATCACACGTTTTCAGATAATTTCCACTAAATATGATGCATCGTCTTTCTCTTTAACAGTTTCCTCTTCCTTTCTTATTGTTTTTTAATTAATACAAATAGGAGCTTTTTAGATAGTTTGACATATAAGCAAAAAAAGAATATGTGCTTGGAATAAAAAGAAGGGAATTTCAGGATTAAGGATTGGGGGTGGGATGGTGGCTCAGTGCCAAGTCATTTGTCAGTTCCTCTCCTGAGCTTTTATGCATTTTGTATTACTTTTTACCACCGAGAAATCCCATGTTCCCCCACCAAGAGGTTAGGAAAACTCATTTTCAAATGAGTTAATTTCTCCCTGTTTGTGAACCAACCTTGGATTTCTTCTTTCTCATTCGGTGGATTCGCGATGCAAGCTGAATGGTGGTGAGAGTTTCTGCATAATTGGCTGGGGAGTCAGAAATATGTGCAATCATAGTAGTTCTGCAGTTGATGTTCCCAAGTGATTCCCTCAACAACATTGTCAACTTGTTGTCCCTGTGTAACAAATGAGAACACCAGCACGGTTTAAAGAAATTACAATCTTTTTTTGCAGATTTTTACACCACAAGCTGTGCTTTTACTCTCACAGGATATATGCATGTATGGTACGTGTAGATAAGAAATATGCCTCTATTATTTGACCACACTTAAAATGTGTCTAAATGTACACATACAAAGATACCAATATTATAATTATTTATCTGCCTGTGTATTTCCAGTATGATAAGCCATTTTATTTGTTACTTAGACAATTGTAAAATGATTGATAACTAGCTTAGCTATTTCAGGTTTAGCTCATATTACCCAAAAAGCTTATGAGTGCTGTATTTTTAGCTGAGCAGACTTGGTACCTGGATAGCTAAGCTCTGTGAGCTCTGTGAAAACAATTTTGATAATAAGAAAAGAGTAAGTCAACAGAAAAGGCAAGAAATCTCTAAACGAGTATAACAGTGTTAGGTATCAGAAATATATTATCAGTACCACCCAGCTAATCTAGTTTCCATTCTGCCTGCTGGTGTTCTGCTCTGACATAGCAAAGGGAAAGCAGGAATCTGAAGGCTTTCTTGGTGATACAAGTCCTCCACCACAGACAGCAAAGCTGACAGGACAGGTGACATTTCGTCCTCCACTCGCACCTCCCAGACATCTCACCCCAGGGCTCTCTGGAGGGTCCTCCCTATCGCACCCCTGAGCCGGCCCAACATGTGGGAACTACCGTCATGTCTGCTCACTAAGCCATGGTAGGTGACAGAGTTGAGGATCTGCCCTTCCCTATTCTAACCTATCCATCCTCTACTCCATCCACAAACCTAGCAACTAGCCTGAGAAGATTATCTTTCTGACTAATACTGAAAGAAAGAACACCTGTTTGAGATGCAGCACTAGATAAATATGTGAAATGACATGATTGATAACAACGGCACAAAGTTATAATGCATGAAGACAAGCAGCAATTAAATTTAAGGTCTGAAAGCCAAGTTCTGGTAATGGTGTTTACAATGTGGCTGTTATGTTTAACCTGGGCTCCCACAGGTGTGTTTGACATAATATTATTGTCAAGTACACTCCACAAAGGAACACATCTAAATGTTCACTTGTGCTAAACAAATGTGCAACATGATGGTGGTCTTCTGTTTAAATCAATAGATGCATCATTCAAAAAGGCATACGGAAATATCAACATTTGATGACAATACTCGCTAAACTCTCTAATATTTTCTGAAATTTCAATACATTTTTTAAATTTGGTAAAAGGAGTAAAAATTCTATGAAATTTTGATGAAATTGTTCACTAACATCCAGCTGGCTGAGATCGGTCAAAATTCCAAACCCAGGAAACAAAGAGGAAATAGAAAGAAAGAAAAGATTTTGACCATTTTCCCCTGATTTTTTCAACAATCAAACCCTCCCCAACATTTCACCCAACTTAAGTATATATCAATATGCAGGTAATTTTTGGCCGTGTAATTAAGAATTTCATGTTACTATGTGCCAATTAAACAACTGTGTATACGCATATATATGTATAGACAGGTAGATTAATAGATATATGTATCTGTAATATAGAAGTGACCTGAAAGAAGACAGACTCCTCTCTGACAGAACTTCCTTTAACTTCATCTTAGCTAAAAAGTAAATCGTTGATGCAATTCATTGCTAAGGTAACATCAGCCACAAATTTAAGATAATGCAGACAATAATTCACTTACTTATACGGCACATGCTTAGCACCATTAATTAAGGCCAAAATTACATTGCCCAGGGCAGAGAGAGACAGACACAGAGAGCCTCCTCCGTCTCGGCTCTTGCTCAGCACTTTTTCACAGCTCCCTAGATCAATGAGATGCAAACGGCTGCGTCCTCCAGACACTAAAACAAAAAGAGGAAAAACAGTTGTACATCACGTTCTTGCATGGACTCAAGCCAAACGTGGTATGCAAAATACATTCAAATGAGGAAAATAACGAATGCAGCAAGGGATAATGACTGAATTAAATATTAATAGTAAGGAAAACAGATATTAGCCACAGCTCCCAAAGTTAAAGGTGACTCGACTGGCTTGAGGGTTCTCTTCATTTTTTCTTTTTAAGTTTATTGCAACTTACTGCTTAAACTAACCCAAACCACATCATTTAAAAATAAACAATATGGTAAGAAGATTCATACTTCCTCCTTTGCCACTCTTCTCCATGCGATACTGGTATATGTGAAGAGTAAAAAGCATATGTGAATTCCTCCTATCTTCTTCCTCGCATTCAGGTTTGCTGGTACTTCTGGCAGCAATTGCAGCATCCAGGAAAAAGGCAGCTTTCTCTGCTGTCGGGGCCCTTAGCTCACTTTGGTTTTGAAGCTTGAATATAAAAAAGAAAATGACTAATTAGCACAGGGGCATTTGGCTTTTATTTTTTTTTGCTGAACTGGCTAAATCTCTAGGGCACTAAAAGAAACAAATATGTACACCATGGGAGAAAGACTTATAAATTAAAAACAATAAATTTTTTTTTTACCGTCTTAAAAGTTGTCATAATTGTTGTCAGATAAAAGGAAATAAAAAGCAGAACAAAGTCAGGCTCAGAAAAATCTATGTTGTGATATCCATTATAC
The DNA here is from genome assembly GCF_018691265.1 of Tyto alba. Classification (NCBI taxonomy): domain Eukaryota; kingdom Metazoa; phylum Chordata; class Aves; order Strigiformes; family Tytonidae; genus Tyto; species Tyto alba. The sequence goes on from NW_024881303.1 coordinate 11,608,511, forward strand.
CTGGGTTCCACATATTGGATCTTCTCTCAGATAAACCCCGGGAGACTGGCCATCCTGAAGGCTGCCAGTGGCTACTTCAGCTAACAAATCCTTAAGGTTTTCATCTTTGCCACTGATCTCCACAGCAGATACTCTAATAGAGAAACGAGTACCAGTTTTTTCTTTACGTTCATTGATTAATTTGAAGAGCCAAGAAATTGCACAGGGGATGATACCAAGGCTTTGTGTGGAGTTATCTTTCCCAATCATGGTAAAAGATTTTCCTAGAATGAAAAGACAAACATGAATTTCATTCACCTTTATTGTACAAGACAGTGTCTCTTCATATCACCACTCCACATTACAAGCAATGCCATGTGCTGGGAAACAACAGATGTAAAAATGCAAAGTATTTAATTATTAATCCATTACTATTTATTCAATTAGTTTTGCAATTTTGGTAACTCAGACCAACTGCAAATTAATGTTAAAAATGTCTCTGATCTTTTGATTTTCATCACAATGCACCTACATAAACTTGATCTTGAATAAGTTAATCTGATGTTACGTTTTACGTTTTCAAATTAAAACTTACAACCCCAGTGTAGAAATAAACCATGATAAGTTTGCAAAGCTAATTAAAAAGAAATTCTAATCTATTCATATACTCCAGGTTTATTGTTCCAGGAGCTGACAGCATGTAATTACCAGACTGACATAGTAATTAACTGTAACGAATTTGGGAGCTCACCAAGCTTGACATGACCAAAGCAAAATATGCAACCATCTGCACCATTCACAACAGACTGGATTACTTCTGCTACTGTTCCAGAGCATACCTCAGCCTGAAAGAAAGATTGGAGACAAATAAATAAAAGAGCATATACTGCTATGGTTTTTACTATTCTTCTGTAATGAAATGAATGACTCAATATTTTTGAGGCGCAATATTCTCCCCATTTTTATGGCAACAGTCCTATTATTTTAGTAACTATGCTATCTTAAAAAATAATAAAATATGTTACTACAGCCTAAAATAGTTTTCAATTCTATTAAACCAATTGTCTTGGAATATTGATTCTATGACTAATGTAGCAAACTGAATGCTATCCAACTAGGCTTCCTGCTGGTATAATAGCTTAGCTGAGGCTATTCAGCAGTAGTAGCAACTCCACTGAAATTAAGCTACTCAAGAGCGCTCACAGGAATTAGACAGGCATTCACACTGGAGAAAATGCATTAAGATCCCTGAATAAGATTTCATAGTATCACATTTTCCTCTTCCAGGGGAAACATCATCATCAATAAAGAGAACTTGCTAAAATATTTGAGTGTACTAAAACCAGTTTATCCACGTCAGCAAAGGTTTCAAATATACAATAAGATGATCTATTAAGTATGGCAACTGGGGTTAGGGGAGAGGGTTGGTGTAAATATGTAACGACAGTGAAATGACAAGGCTCTGTTTGCAGGTGCATGGCAGCAAGCTTGCCTTGAGCAACAACATCTGCACAGAAGTGGCTGCACTGGCCAGTGTCACCCAGAACACCACGAACAGGCCACCATAAGGACCCGAAAGAGCCTAGTGGAAACCTGGGGTCAACAACCTGAAGGACTGGTGCCAAAACCAGCAGAGGAGCAGGCTGTGACCAGCCACCTTGCAACCAGGGCTGGCAACACGAGTAGGAAGAAGCCACTTACAGTTCCGCACTTATGTTGCGATCACTCTTGCACATTTCTGCACAAAGATGCCGTTTGAGCTTATGCAGGATCTTAAAAACAGCCTCCTGATGTGGTTACCATTACTTTAGGCACTGATGTGTGTGGGAGGTCATTTTCCATCTTTAGTGCTTGGCTAGAACTTGGACTTAATAGATATATCTCTAGTTTGGGACATAGAAAATTAAACAAAATCCTAGGAGAAAATCTGAGGGTGGGATTCTGAACTAGATCTTGTCATGTTTTCTCAACATTAATATACCACTTTCACTTTGGATGTTTTAAAGTGTATTTTTTCACCCTAATTTTCTTCAGCACTTTCTCTTTTTAAAGCTGTTCTAGGATGATTTTTCTGAACCAAAGATTTTTCCCAGAAGGAAATTTCACATGTCCATGAGTACAATCTCACCAAATATACTGCAGCCCTCAATCCTCTCAAATACCAGCCATCCCATCTGTGTATCAGATTTCAGGTCTGGGGCTACTACCATACAAATACACCCTTTTGCAGGTCAAAAGAAAAGGTATGCACCATCATCAGCATAACCATCAAGATAAAATAATCATTCAAAGCCACAGTATAAACAAACTGTAAAAGGTGAAGAAAATATAAAAGCTCCCTAACTGTTTCAGTATAGAAATCCAGTGGGGTGAGCTGTATCTCTTCTCCTAACAACAGCATTTAGTTTAACACTAAGCACATGTTCATTTCCCATTGAAAGCAGTGGGGAAGGACTTTATTTCAGTGACATCAAATGGGTTAAAACCTAACCAGACGGAAAACTGAATTTCAAATTGGCTGTGTGTCTGTCTCTAACAAGAGAAAATGAAGGAAGATCCTTTAGTCAGCAAATCCATCTCCTAAGCTATTATTCCTTAATTTTACGTCTCAACTGAACTGAATGTGTAAGAATTTACCCACTTGTCTATTAATTACCATGTTTTTTCCAGGCATTAAGGCAACTCATTCAAATAAAATTCCCCAGAAACAGGAGGAACTCTTCAGGCAATCAAATGCAGTGGCCATGAGAAGACTCAGGGGGTTTATGGGAGTGACTCCGGTACCTGTGAAGCATCCTGGGGGAAAACTGCATCAAAGGCAAACATCTTTGGGACAGCAACAACACCTCTTCTGTGACCTGCATTGGACGGCCCGCTTGCTGCTGGATCATAAAACGTGATTTGCTTTTTTCGTGGGTCTACCTTTAGGAAGGACATGGATTCGGATGTTTCATGTGTTCCTTGAGAGGGACAAATCCTTACCATCACTTTCACCTGCAAGAATTCAGAAGAAAGCAACAGCCTGAGTTCCCAGTTACAGATAAACACATGCAAAACATTCCTCCCAAACCCACTCCCCTTCCCATGACACGTTCATTTGTAATATTTAGGTGTGTCAGAACAACCGTGGGACAAAACCAGAGCCAGATTTTCCAGCCTGGTTTCCACCCTGGGGTCTTCAGTGAACTAGTTTTTAAAGGTGCACTTTGTCCCTTCAGTTGACTTTGTTCCAGATTTATCATTTCAATTTATAAATGTCTGATTTGCAGGTATAATTCACTGTAGGTGTAATACTATGCCTAAAGAAAAGGAAACTCTAGTCTCCTACCTTTCCAGTAGTCAATGTGACCGCAAGCACAAAACCATCCACTCTGAAAATCAGTCTAAATAATGCAAGCTCAGACAGCTAGTGCATTCAAACTAAATCTAGGAACTTTCAATTCCTTGTTCACATTCCTCTAATAAAAAAGTGATTCTCTTATAGCTTTCCCAGGCAGATGCCTTTATGCTGTCATTGCTAGGCTCATTGGTGGTTACAGATTTAATGGGAAAGAAGGGAAAAAAGAAAAAAAAAAAAAAAAAAAAACACAAAACGTTAAAAGGTCAGAAAGCTTGAAAAGAAACCATTCACAAAGTACATTTCTATTGCAGCACTGCAAATGCTGATTTTCTACACATGGCATTTTAAGACAGCATTTTGAGAGAGCACATGTTGGCTGTGATTTCCAAAGCAGCTTATGGGAGGCTAAGTGACTGGATCTCACAAAACTTCAGCAAAGGCTGTGCGCCTCCTTCTTTTAAGCTTCCTGAAATACTGCCTCACACCCACTTACGACCATTTTTCTTCATGAAATGCTCCTAGATCAGAAACAGCATGTTTTATACACCTTGCACTGAAGTAAATTACTATTACAGATGCAACTTCAACTCAGCACTGCCCAGCAGATCAAACTTAAGAGAAAAGTAATGCTCAGTCAGAGTGACTTTCCATGGCCAGTATGAAATGTTTCAATAACCAGAAGAACAGTATTAGCTCCTTATCCAACTAACAGACAACTTTCACAGCACCAGTGTTAACCATCTGGTTTCACTGGGTGAAGAGCCTCCATAGCTGTGATATACCATAGCCAACACAGCTGCAACAATTGTATTTTCCAGAGCTCCCATCAGAAGCTTCATCTTCTGCAATGCAATCACTGATCCACAAAGCACCCACACTCCTTTTACAGCACTTGCACTGATTTGTAAGAGAAGTAACAGAAAGCAACTCCTTTGCTGCAAAACTACCAGGTGAAGCCTCCAAACACAGAGCACGTAGTCACTGGCTGATGAGCTGGCGCTTGGCACTGGTGAGGCCACACCTCAAATACTGTGTTCAGTTTTGGGACCCTCAGTACAAGAAAGTCATTGAGGTGCTGGAGCATGTCCAGAGAAGGGAAACAAAGCTGGTGAAGGGTCTAGAGCATAAGTCTTGTGAGGAGCCACTGAGGCAACTGGGCTGTTTAGTCTAGAGAAAAGGAAGCTGAGGGGAGATGTTATCACTCTCTACAACCTGAAAGGAGGTTGTAGGAAGGGGGGTGTTGGTTTCTTTTCCCGAGTAACAAGCAATAGGACAAGAGGAAATTGCCTCAAATTGCACCAGGGGAGGTTCAGATTGAAAATTAGGAAAATTTCTTCACCAAAAGGGCTGTCAAGAATTGGAACAGGCTGCCCAGGGAAGTGCTGGGGTCACCATCCTGGAGGTATTTAAAAGGCATGTTTCTGTTGTGTTTAGGGACATGGTTTAGTGGTGGACTTGGCAGTGCTAGGTAAACAAATGGAGTCGATGATCTTAAAGGTTCTTTACAACCTAAATAATTCTATGAATTGGGCCCACTTCTAGCCCTGAGGTGGATGTTGCATTGGGAAGCTGGGTTGGAAAGCATGCATCTCTGATAAAGAATGATCCTCCTTGTCAGTAACTTTTTGCTGCTAAATTTAACCTTAAATCTGCCAGAACAATTTGACTCCTACATACTATGTCCTGGGAACATTATGTCATTGAAATGGTCTGCACTTATTACACTAACACATTTTTTGTGCCTTTACAATAAAAAAAGTGCTTGCAGTCATCACTTCCCCATCACTCCTGTATCCAAAGAAATTATGGCAAAGGAAGAACCAAAGCTGAAATACTAATTCAGCAAAGCACAACATGGGAAACGCAGGCAACAAACCGAGACTGGAGCTGGCTGAGCCACCCTCTAGGACTGCCCTCCATACCAGACAAGATGCAAAGGTGATGGCA